>NC_090933.1:1233251105-1238251105 GCF_040938575.1 Ambystoma mexicanum | reverse complement strand
ATTTTTATGTAGAACATCTCAGCATTATACCATAGCAAGTCAAACTGATTCAGCACCTTCTATCAATTTTTTATTACCGCACCTTTCTCAAATGTGGTATTTTCATCCGCATTTATCTCCACAAAAAAACATTATATCTATTTATTTTTTTTGGCGTGGGACACTATGAAAAATGTCATTGCGTCTTTCTCTCCATGTACTCAGGGCACTTAAGCTATCTCTACTTGCTCAAGCCCCCTGATTTCATGTTTGGGATGATAAGGTTTAATTTGGTTAACATGAAAAAATTGTTCTGTCACCATTTTACCCTCTGTCTTCAATATCTTGTAAACTACTGGGGACACCTTATCCACTATCGGAAATGGCCCTTGCCAGGCTGCAAGAAATTTAGAATGTTTATGTTTACATTTACCAAAATGAAACGTATATGCCTGATCCCCTACATTATACTTTTTTCACAGATGTCTTTTTATCATAATATGACTTTACACTGTCAGCAGCTCTTTCTAAATTTCGCTGCACAAATGCAAATGCATGTTGTAAATGCTTCCTCAGTTCTTCCACATAATCGTGAACTGTAGATGCACTCACCAGTGTCTTCTCATGTGTCCTATATAATAAATCTTGTGGCAGTACCATTTTCCTTCCTATTAACACCTCATGAGGACTGATACCTGTTGCTTTAGCAGGAGTCGATCTAATTGTCATCAATACCAGTGGCAATCGTAAGTCCCAACTGGAACCTGCCTCTGCTACAAACTTCTTTAATATCTCCACAACAGACCTGTTGCAATGTTCAATAGTTCCAGGCCGGTACGCAATATACAGTTTCCTTTTCACCCCTAATATCTGCCACACTTTACTCATAAGGTGCTTTTGAAATGACTTCCTCTGTCTGACTCTATTCTTTGTGGTAATCCAAATCTTGAAAATATATGATTTACCAGCAATGTAGCTGCTGTTTGTGCACTACAATCTGGTGCAGGGATACACTCTACCCATTTCAACATCAAACAAACCACGGTCAAAAGATAACGGTTTCCCCTACTCGACCTCTTTACAGGCCCTACATAGTCAATTTGCAAATCTGACCATGGAAGGGTTAAGCCTCTTTTCATCAGTGGAGCTCTAGGCATTGGTGAAGCGGGTTTAAATTGGGCACATACCAGGCACCCCCTGGTATATAATTGCACATCTTGGTACATGTGTGGCCAGTAAGCATAATCTTTCAGTATCTCTAAAGTCTTTTGTGAACCTCTGTGTCCTGCAGTTATTGCATGATGTGCATGGCGTAACATTAGCCCTCTGAATGAAAGAGGTACCACCCACTGTATTTGTCCTGTTATGGATTCCCTGATCATAAGTCCATCCTGTATTCTAAACCGTTTTTTATTCTTTAATAACACCTTCAAATCTTCTTTTCCTGTACAATCATTTTCAGTTAAATAATTTTGTTTGGGGTCCATCAAGTGATTATAATAGATCCCCAATATTGGATCATCTTTTTGCAACTTAATTAAATCTTGATCTGGTGTATCATAACTCCATTGCACTACTGGTTGTTCTACCTCTTTTGTAGCTTTAGAGTGTGTAATTGCATCTATTTGTATTTCACCAATTAAGTGTTCAATGGGTAACAACTCGCCCATAACTGCCCCAATCTTGGCTAAAGTATCTGCTTTATCATTTCCCTCCTTATCTTCTCCTGGAGTTTTCAAATGTCCACACATTTTCCTCCAGTATACTGTTAAATGATTCTCTGACACTAATTTGTCTATAGCTTGTATTATTTTCCCATGCTTGAGGTGCTTTTTATTATATGTAAGCATGCCTCTTGCTTTCCAGCCAGGCAAATATTCTACAAAGCTATTTCGTTCATAATCAGAATCAGTCACCAGCACAATTTCACTGAATTTGTTATCAACTGCAGTAGTAATTTCTTTATAAATGGCTGCCAAATCTGCTATCTGGCTACTCCTAGCCCCAATTCTCATCCCTATACTAGGAATGTCCTCACATTTCAACCAGCCATTTCCTATCCGATAGCAACTGTTTACTGCTGTCATTTTCAATGTGAAAAGCACATCCATCAACATATACAGTTGGTAAATTCTTGCATGTATTTTCATCAAAAGCTTTGTGTGGAGACTGTTCAAACTCCTGCAAACTAGATTCCACCTCTACTTCATATGATACACGTTCATCTGCACAGTCATGTAAATCAGCTAATCCTTGAGCAACTGGGCTCTTTTTATTCTGGCCATACAACACTTCTACAGGAAAGCCTTGCAATGCCAATGTCCATGAAATAATCCTGGACTGTGCTAGATTGCCTGACCTAATCCTTTTACTCTGTAAAAACTGCAATGATTGATGATTTGTCTCAAATTCAGCTTTCTCTTGCACCATTGGGCTTTCTGTAAAGTTACTTTGGCACCCACCTTTTGCAATTGGTCAAGTACATGTCTAATTTCATCAAAATTACTTTTCAAGTTTTCATTTTTTATCAGGACATCATCTACATAAACTATAGTTCCTCTTTCCGCTGCATCTTACATAGCCTTTCTCAAAAATATGCCAAATTCACTCCCACTATTGACATACCCAAATGGTGTTCTAGCCAACGTGTATTGCGTTTTATCAAATGAAAATGAAAATACATTCTGAATGTCCTCTGCCAATGGCACATACCAATATCCAGATGTGAGATCTAATGTGGTAAACACCTTTGACCCATGCACTTGAGCAAGGCCTTGATCAATGAATGGCAGCGGCCATCTAGACACTTGCACTCTTTAATTTAATTCACTCAGGTCTGCACACAGACGCCATTGACCATTTGGCTTTAACACACCCAAAATAGGAGTGTTTGAGGTACTATGAATGGGTCTGATAATTCCCCTAGACTCCAAGTTCTTAATGATCTCTGCCAATGACTCTAAGCATGCCAGTGGCAATCGATATTGGCGCACAAATACTGGATTTCTACCACACCCCTCTGGTAATGTGGCAACATGTAAATTAGTTAGTCCGCAATCATATGCATCTTTGGCAAATACTTCTTTAAATTCCATAAATATTTTTCTCAACTCATTCTTATCCTCTTCGCTATCACTTTTAAATACTTTGGCACATCAACCTCCATTTCAATGTGCTGACCCTTTGTTTCATTTTCATTTAAGTCAAATACTATACAATTCTCCTGATGGCAGCACACAGTCTCATTAAAATCATAAGGGTATACAGATTGAATTTTGAAGATCCTTTTGGGCTGAGACTCTAGATATTCTGGCAACACACCCTGCACATCTACATATCTCTCAGGCATATTTCCAATCACCATGTTATTGAAATCTGCAGTATAATGTGATTTTTGTATGGTCATTCCTAATAAAGAATTCTTTTCTAAATGAATATCCTGACATCCTTTATTATCCAACATAATTTTGATGGACCCCTCCCCAACATCTACCAATGGGGTATATTCATAATCCAGGCCTTGCTGTTTCATGGATTCATTCAAGCACACAAATGCATCAGAATATTTAATTTGCTGCCCATTCTTGCACTTTAGTGTTATAGCAATCTGTTTGGTGAATGCAGGGATAGTAACATCCTTCTTCACTTGTAATTCCGTCGCATATGGGACCAATTGTGCACAATGATAAGCCTTTGTTTTATCTTCAAATTCGGGCGCAGGCCTGCCAAGTCGGGACCATGTTTTTTGTTTAAGGAAATCCAACACCATGCACATTCTGTGCTGATATCATTGCCCATATAAACATCATTTTGTGTTCCACTCACTATCCACACATTGTGGTAGATGGTTCTTGTCCAATATTAATCTTTAGAATGCACCTTCCTGCAATTCGATTTTCAATTCGATTGTTTTTCTTTTTTCACTTTGCATTTTGTCCTGACACATCCAAATGACAGTGACACTACGCACACAGCTATTCTGTAGGTACACCGCCACTGTATCATTTGATTTGGCAACAGTATGGCATTCATTTACACTGCTGTTTTGTAACTTTATTTTCTTAGGCCTTAATGGTTTTTTTGTTAGAGACCACAGGACCCCATTTACCCCATCAATGAGAGGAGACAATCTTTTCAGGCAATCTGTTCCCATCAAGAATGGAATTTCACAAATAGATATGATCAATACTTCCTGTTTCATTCTGTGTTTTCCTATCTATATGTCAACCTCAGTGACACCCTCGATAGGCACCTCCCGACCATTAAAGTTATGTACTGGGCCTTCACTCTGCCTCACTTTGATCTGATTCTGTGGAGATCTCCCTTCATTGATACTTTTTACCAATTCTTTGGACATAATTGTGGCCTGGGCACCTGTGTCAATCATGGCAAATGTATTGCACTTCTCATCCACGGTAATGGGAGCATAATATCTGTCTTCAACTTCTTCTAACACACATAAAAAGTGTGAATTCTTACTGATTTCAGGATTCACCTTTCTCAGACCCTTCTCACTTTTGGCTAAGCACATCGGTAAATGAAATGACATTTTTCCCCCCTTTCTGTCCATTTCCATTTGAGAAAGCTTACTTATCTCCCCATATTCAGAGGTTCTTTGGAGTGTGACCACTGTTCGCCGTTGCATCCTGGGATCATCAGAGTTCACACTACAATCCTCCAACTGAATATGCGTATAAACATCACATGATAAGCTGTCATTTCCTAATTTTGGACATTAGTGGGTATTTGGCATGGTACCAATCTTTTTAACTTCCTCAAAAATCTGTGGCTCAAATAACTCTTCAGGTGACTGATCGGTACCCTCCTTTTGAGTACTTATTCTTCCTGCCTGTATTTTATTAGCGTCTTGATTGTTTAGGGAAGGCGTTTTAACATCCACACTTACTCCCTGATCAATTATTTTACCAATGCATGAGTTTTCTTTCTTAAATCTGTCTCTTTGTTCTTTTGGAATTTCATGTTTTTCTTGTTTTCCTTTTTCATTTGTGCATCTTTTTTAGATGTATTTGCAATTTCTGCCTCATGTTCATTTGCCGGTATTTTCATTTTTAAATCATTCAGCGTCTCAGAGTCATTATACAAAACCAGATCAGGGAAATCTGTCTTTTTATCATTGCAGGTGTCATAAATATTTAGTCACTTATTATCGGAAGCCACTCGGTCACTAATATGTCCTTCTGCCCCCTCCTTTGATGGTTGTTTTTGGGCCATGCAGAGCTTTTCTATTTGTTCAGCCAGCATTTTTACTTGGGCCTCGAGACACTGGCATCTTTCCATCTCTCTAGAATCTTCTCTCTGCGGCCTATGCCGATATTGGTTACCCTCCCCCTGGTTAAATCTATTCTGATATCTCTCAGGAGATTGATTCCTATTGGAGTTGTTTCTGAACTCTTGATTCATGTGGGGCGGGGAGCAGGATGTACCTATCCTTTGGTTGTAATCCCCTTGCGGCGGTGATTGATTGTATTGACGTGGGGCATGATTCATACTCTGCCTCATGTCCTGTCTCTCATTTTGTGAGTATTGTCCCCTATGCTGATTCCCATTTTCAGTAAATCGATCCACGTACCGGGGTCTATCCTGGTTGCCATATGTCATAGTGTTGGGGTCAAATCTGCTCTGTGTCCCCAATGTCTGATAGGGACCATTACTTCTTTGATCCTGGCTTTGTCAATGATTATTGTTCATACCTGACATATCAGGCCGATATCCTGCCCGGGGCCTGTCTCCTAAGTACCTAGGGCTAATGTAGCTCTCCCTATTACTAAGATCATATGACTGAAACATCGGTGCAGGGGGCGGCAACCTCTGTTGATTACCCCTCTTTTCGGGTATCACATTATTTTTGCCTGGACTTTGAGCGGACACAAGTGACATTTTAGCTGACCTATTCTCCAGTACTGTTGCCGAGGATGCTTTAGATTTTGGTCTAGTATCTTTCTTTTTATTACTCTCTCTACCCTGACAGTACAGCACTTTATATTGCTTTGTACTTTGGTGCACAATCCACTCAAGGGACTTCTCATGATCAAATTCGCGGACTAACTTTGATATAATGTCTTTCTGCAACCCATAGAAATAGGCAGTTTTAAACTCATTGGATTTGGGATCAAAAGATACATCAAAGCGAGAAAAAGCTATTTTTAAGTCTTGTAAAAATTGGCAAGGGGACGTATTTGGCCAAGCCGTAATCGTGTATGCAACTTTCTTTGCCTCCTGTAATGACTGGAATGGAGAAAAATGACATCTAATGTCTTTTTCAAACTCTGCCCATGTCATGTTTTGCTGTTCATTTAATCCTCTGATGATACTGGCTAAGGGAGCGTCCAGAGTTAAGTGGAAGTATTGTCTATATTGTTCCTTAGGTATATGGAGAGCTTTAAATATATCGTGCACCACTTCTAAGTGGTCCTCTATACGGCACTCCCCTCCTTTTTTGAATGTTTTGATCAGAGCCTTGATTGATTTCATTATCTTGATAGGACTACTTGGCGTTGTGTTTGGGATTGCACTACTTTGTGCTTCCACCCTTGTTTCAGGCGTATGGGATTGGTGGCGGCCCCCAATGGGTGCGGCAAGCCCCCCCAAGGCGCTGCAACCAATCTCAGGCACCGGCCCAGCCACTAGGGCACTATGTCCCCATGTAGAAATAGAATTCACCTCAATGCCATTGAATGTGGTGCCCTATCGTTTGTCCTGGGACCTGGAAGTGCATATTTGCTGTTCCAAATCCTTGCACTTTTTAAGGAGCCGATCTGCCTCCTTACGCGAGTAATTATTTTCATCATCCATCTTATTAATCACATTTTGCATACCGCTTATTTGCATTTGGCATTCATTAAGCTCTTTATCTCTCTTGTCTGTTTCTTGAAACATTTTAGTTATCTCTTGTTCAACATTCTGAAGCTCACCTTCTTTCTCGAAATGTTCTTTTTGTAAAATTTGCATTTCCAAAATAACCTTGTCTTTATCTTGTCTAATATGATCTACCCATCTTTTCAAGTGTTTTAATTCTTGCTCACTATCCTAAAACTGTTTCTTCCTTTGGGACAATTGAGTGTCGAGTTCTTCACTCTTTGACTGCATGTCCTTTGGACATACCTCCAGTTCTGCTCTTAACTTTTCCTCCTGTTCTCTAGCTCCATCTAGTTCAACTTTTAATCTACTAATCAGCGTGGCATCATTTTCTTGCATTCGCAGAGACTTATTTAAAATGAACCATGTCTTGGCACACACCGTAACAGACAATCTTTCTTTGCATGTTTATCAGCAGCATTTAATAATCTCAGAAGACAGACCTGAATTATGTTACCTTCTGCAAGAATGTTGTCCAATGGTTCTTTCTGCACTTCCCCAAAGATACGGTCATGCCACTCTGTGGCGTTATTTGATGACCATGTGCATATAATTGTGCCTCCAGATATTGTACCAACTCTGGCAATGAGGCCTCCATTTGAGACATTATGAGATTCACTTCCGGTTTCACAATGCTCTTATAAAATGAGTTCCTTTTAAGGCACAATGGTAGTGTGGAACACACTTGCCACGCCCAGTAGATGCCCTACAGTCACTTTCCTGGCCAATGCACCATTATTTGTAGGAGATTTTGTCTTATTGGGGTAAATTCGGGATTTGGTAGTATTTTCTTACTGTAAATTATTGGCGGTAATTTGGCAGTAAACTAGTCTTACATTTAGAGTGGGTCTGGTATCACACTATTTTAGTGACCATACCTTGTTAGCTTGTATTGGTGGTAATTTTAGTGGCATCTTGCTTTGCAGTATTTTCAGAATTATCTTATTCCTGTGATATAGAGGTGAGCATGTTTTTTTTTACTATAACCCCATTATAAAACAAACCTTGTAGAGATCCCCAAACCTAGACATTTCAGAGAACCCAATGAGTTTATTCAATGCTCCACCTATAGTGTGTGGCTGGTATTACTGGCTTATGTACATCCAGTAATCTATGTGCCAGATTAGGCACTTCTTCCCATCAGCATGCAAGGAAGAAAACACTCATCACACCGCACACAACGTTCTACTTTGCATGTGTCTATTACTGATTTTCTCTTATTTGTTATTTTAGGTACAGTGATAAATTGGTAAATACACTGCTGCACTGGTATAAACCTCCCCTCTGTACTTCACTCATGTAAATGATTCACAGATGCATGAATGACACAAAAGTCTCAATTGTTTTTATATACATTTTGTATTGCATGCCGTTTACAAGTCACCATACAGCATCATCTGCAAAATAAAAGAACAAAACAGAACAAGCAGGTATTTTGCAAACATGAATTAATGTTCCCACACTTTGAATATAGAGAGAAATAAACATGCTATGATTTCTAACTTCTCTGCACTGCAAAAATCCTAGCCACACACGCACGGCATACAAATTATTCCTCACTTGGCAAAAATCTCTTACCAAGGTCAGTAATCTGATTCCCGCACGACCTCGATGTCTTTTGCAGTCCCAGTGTCAGCGCAAAACTCCTCTATAAACCTGTGTGGGGGAGCACCAACTGATTAGATTCAGTCAGCGCTCAGCCCCCTTTAGACAGCCCCGTCCGTCTATCTCCTGAACCCAGCATGAACTGCCAACCATCCTCCTTTCTCTTTCTCAGGAAAACTTTTACTCAGCCCTTTATTGACATGGCTTGTCTGCCTACAATTTCTACCAATCACAATAAAAAGAATGTGCTCTGTGCCAGCCTTCGTTTTCAGAACAATGAAATCTTCATGTCCAGGGTAACTGTTTTGTTGTGCTTCCTGCATCTTGCATATTTTCTGTTCTCCACGAGCTGAAGAAAATGCCAGTGTTCATTTTCTCATGCAAAAATGAATTTTAAACAGTGCACCCAACACATGTACTGTACCTCATTTTGCATAGAGGACTACATTATCATGTTAGAAATTAGCACTTAGTACTTTCTTTAGTTAGTAATGTTAGTCAGTTATGTATTCTAATGTAGTCTTCAGACATGAAGTATACATTGTGCACCTCATTATTTGAACCTGGCAGCACACTAAGTGTTTCTATGTGTGCTCTGAACATCTGCAGTTTCAAACTGGGCCTGGCTGTGTACTTTGTATGCTAGCAATAACGCTATATATATTATATACTGGCAAAAAATAAATGCTATATTACATACTGGCAAAATGCTATTATATGCTGCCAAAATGCTATACATGCTGGCAAAAATGCTATACATGTCTTTACAGACACCATTTCTCCACTAAAACTGAGCAAAGAAAAGCCTCTAGCTCATCTCAACACATGGTTTACCCCTAGTCTAAAAGCCTTTCGCAAAGAAAAAAGACAGGCTGAATCTAGCTGGAAAAAGAACCTGTTGACTCAAAAATCACCTCACCTCCCTCGTAGATAGATAGAAAAAAAGAAATCATACAAACAAAAAAAGAAACCTTTAATGATAGAATCAAAAAAGCCAACTCAAGCACTAGGGAAAGCTTCTCTATACTCAGAGAATTAGAATCCCCAATTGCCCCCAATGATTCATGTACCAAAAACAAAATCTGGTGCACTAACATTCAAAACACCCTCTGCAACAAAATTGCCATGCTTCAAGATAAAATATTAGCTAAAAAAACTGCACTTCACAAGAATATTAGCTAAAAAAACTGCACTTCACAAGATCGCTCTTGTAACCCAAGAAGCCATCTTGCAAGAACTCGCTAACAACCAATCTAAACCACCAAACCAATTCAAATTCAGGTGAATCTCAATTACTGATGCAGGAAGTATCATTAGATCACTCAAACCCTCCCAATGTCTTGGGGATACCTGCCCTGCACCCATTATTAAGGAAGCTTCAAAAGATCTGGCCCCCTTCGTCACCACCTTCATTAGCTCTTCTTTCAAATCCTGCTCTGTTCCCACCAATCTTAAAGATGCCTGGGTACTACCCCTCATAAAAAAAGCAATCTGGACCCTAGCGTCCTGACCAACTACAGACCAATTACGACAGTACCATTTCTCCTTAAAATCTTAGACAGAGCCGCCTATCTCCAGATTCAATCCTATCTGGAGATCAATAACCTATTAGGCACCATACAATCTGGTTTTGGGCCATAACATGAAACTCAGACAGTCCTTCTTGATCCCAAGAACCAACTAGTTGACCCCAAAGACAAGGGAGAAATCTCCATGCTCCTATTGCTAGACCTCTCTGCCGCATTCTATTTGGTTGATCATAAAGTCCTATGCAACCACCTCAAATCTGCCGCCAATATTTCCAAAGAGGCTTCCACATGGATAAACTCTTTCTTAGACAACAGAACTGTAAGAGTCTTCTCGCCCTCTTTGTCTGCGGACCCAGTACCCATCACTTGTGGTGTACCGCAGGGGTCCTGCATCTCCCTCACTTTGTATAATATATATTTACAAAGCCTCTCTTTGATATACTTGGCAATCTGGGTGTCTCATACACTAAGTATGCTGACAACGCCCAGATCCTAATCCCCATTCAGGGAGACTATGACAAAGATGTAGGATTTATCAATAAAATTTACCAAATCATACAAACATGTATGGCAACTCGCGGCCTATGTCTTAATGATGAAAACACTGAACTCCTAATCATTGGGTCCCCCAATAGATTGAGCAAACTCCCCCACCAATACAACTACATTACTATTGACGGTATCAAGATTAAAGTCGCCAAGGAAGTAAAAACCTTAGGTTTTTACCTGGACTCGGCACTCAATCTCAACAACCAAGTAAATGCCACAGCCTCAGCAACCAGCTATACGTGCACATTGATCTATGCATGCAAACCATTCTTGACCACTGATAGCTGTATTATGATAACACAGGCACTAATCCTATCCAAATTGGATTACTGCATTGCACTTTATTTGGGCACAAGTAATCATAATACTAACAAACTCCAAACCCTCCAAAACAATGCTCTAAGAACTGCACTAGGCATCCCTAAAGGCAAGCATATCTCTGACGAAAGACGAGCTACCAACTGGCTAGCCATTAAAGATAGAATTAAATACAAAACACTAAACCTGACATACAAATACCTCAACAACGAGGAACCTATTTACCTGATGGAGAGGTTCACTAAACATACATCAGATCGACCTATTAGAAAGACACACTCTAACAGTATCTGAATTCCTAACTTCAAACTTAAAAAATCAGGAGGTTCCAGCTTTCCAGTCATGGCAGCACAACTCTGGAACTCAATACCAGACTCCTTAAAAGCATTACCTTGCCTCCCTGCCTTCAAGACTCATGTTAAACAATGGCTGCAAGCTAGTGACCACTGATGTCATCACCCATGAACTGGATATATGTATGTATATTCTGCAATTTATCCTGCACACTCACATGTGCCTATACATTGTTTCTGTATATTATCCTATACTGTATTTCTTATCTTTGCCTATGTACCTGTAACCAAATTCTCTTGCAAGCGCCCAGATGCCTGATGGCCCGGTGTGCTATATAAATAAATAAACAATACAACAATACAATACCCCTACCAGAATCTGCGCCCCCATGTTGCCTATATGTTGGGAACTGGAAATTGCAATACGTGCAGTACCAGTGAGGATGCCTGTACCGCAAAGAATTCCTGGAGCAATGTATCCATTAAGAAAACCCTATATGCATTTGCGAAGAAATTATAGTCTTCTGGACAGAGTCCCGGAGGAAGTGTAAAAATAAGCGAGAAAGAAGACTGGTGACCTCATGCGAAGTAGAACTGACGCACCCAGAAAAGATACACAAGACAAAAGAACATAGACATTTTATAAGTTCTGAAGAGGAGGTGTCAAAGATAAGCAACATTTCGAGCTCGAAATGAAGATGCTCAAGCAAAGAAACGTTGAAGAAAATGCAAAGTCATTTTAAACTTGTAGAGATGCTATCCCGCAAGTAGACAAAGTGATCTTGAGGCTTGCTACGTAGTGAATAGATTGCAGCGATGCACCAATGTATATCCATAGGAATGTATAGAACCTGGATGTTCCATGATGCACTTTAGCAAAGCTTGTAACCGTCAATGGAAAGGGTTTCAGTGTGGTGCAGTTGGAAAATAGCTAATGGCGAAGGAAAATCCAAGAAAGGTTGGCTAGCCCAGCACCAAAAGTTGAGCCCACTGTGAGCCTGGTTGTCTGTCAAGTAGTTACATGAACGTGAGAAAGAAACAAACTTCTGTTTGAGGTGGAATGAAAAAACAATGAAGGCGTCAAGAGTTCATCATTTAATTGTATTATATGCAGCGAAGACCTCGAAAACGTGGTCTTCAGTCACATGGTCAGATCGAAATAGACTTTGGGTCGAGCTACACCAAAACCAGAAGATAAAACCATGCCACACTGTTAAGGTAGACGTCACGTGGACGTTGAGTACCTGTATTTCCTGAAGGCCGAACTGGAGAAGCCAGACTGTAGCTGCAGGAAGTCAAATGATGAAAAGATGACGTAAGGAAGCAACCTCCACCCAGCCCTGATAGAACAGGTATGGATGGGGATCCGCTCCTGACGTCACAGAGACACTTCCCTGCTGATTATCGTGACGCCAGGACAGTGCAAGCACTGACAGGGAAGGTAGATGATTCAGGAATCTCCAGATCTGAAGACTGAAGATGGATACTCCAAGGTATGATGAAACTAGCCAGTGAACTCAGTCCAGAAGATGTCGCAGAAGTATCCTGAAGCTCAGATGATAAACAGCTGAAGACAGGAGCTGGTGTACCCCGGCTGGAAGGCACAGGCAGAGAATGGTAGGAGGAACCAAAACTGGAGGAACAGGAAACTGTAAGTACAATGAAGGCAGCACCCTCAGGAGAACTGGTACAGAAGGGAAACTAATGCCTGAAGGGGATGGCCAGGAGACTAGGAGAGGGAACCCAAGGGAAATGGCTCCAAGGAAGAGACTGGAACCTAGGAAAAAGGATCCCCAAAGGAACTCAGGGGGCTGGGAGAAGGACCAGAGGTCAGGGAATCCAAGGAGGGAAAGAAACAGGACTCCACAGGGGCTCAGGACTGGAGACCAGGCAGGACACCAAAACAGGGAACCCAGACCAAGGCTACAAACTGGAACCGGGACAAACAGGATGGAGAGTGCAGTGGCGAGTCAGGAACGAACCGCGTTAAGACGCGATTCGTTCCCGTACTCGAGCGCAATAAGAAGCTCTCAGCATGGAACCGAGGCTTGAAGCGCATGGCGCACCGCGCATGCGCAGACGTCCCCTGACAGCAGAACGAGGCTTGAAACGCAAGCCCAAGCTGCCAAAGTCTGGTTTCCCCGGCGTGCATCTGCTTCTCTTAGGAACGAGCACGGATGGGCGTCGGGAAACCAATCCGCCCGCCAGCCGGAATTTGGGGTAAAACCGCCAGGATCAGAAGTGTTTACCCGAGGTAAGTATCCTAACACCATGACTCCCCTCAGATAGACCCGGAGCACCCGGTTTCCAAGGATGACGAGAATAAAATTCTCACACCAAGCGAGGAGCATGCACATTACCCACTGGTTCCCAGGTACGATCACAGGCCGGATAACCCTTCCAATCTACCAAGAACTGCAAACGTCCCCGCCGGTAACAGGAGTCGCAAATCTCTTGGACCTCAAACTCAGGGACCCCGTCTACAGTAATGGGAGCAGGCCGGGAGCAGGAACGACCATAGGGGTCATGTAGATGGGGTTTCAACAGGGAAACGTGGAATACTGGATGGATCCGCCAAGACACGGGTAAAGCTAGCCTAAAGGCCACTGGGGACACCCGTTTGGTGATACGGAAAGGCCCTAAATACCTGGGGGCAAGCTTGACCGGAAGGTTCCGGGCCGGCAAGTTCTTGGAAGATAACCAAACCAAATATCCCACCTGAAGAGGAGGTTCAAGACTCCGAAACTTATCAGCAGTCTTTTTCATACTCTCCCGTGTCTGAGCTAGGGTACCAGCAGCCCGTTGGTGGAGTTCCTGGATCATAGAAACCAAATGATCAGCTGAAGGAACCATGCTGGGATTCACAGGCGGAAGTGGAAATAACTTCGGATGAAGACCAGCAGAACAGAAAAAGGGACTCAGTCCAGTTGCAGAGTGAACAGAATTATTGTATGCTACTTCAGCCAATGTAAGATGTGAAACCCAGTCAGATTGAGAAGCATTAGTGAAGCAGCGTAAATATTGTTCCATGGTTTGATTCGTTCTCTCGGTTTGACCATTGGTTTGTGGGGGATAGCCAGAGCTGAGGGCCCGATGAACACCTAAATGTTGGCAAAGCTGACTCCAGAAGGATGAAACAAACTGAGACCCACGATCTGATATTATCTTTTCTGGAAGACCATGCAGACGAAAAACGTTACACAGGAAGGATTGTGCCATCTGGAGGGCTGTGGGTATCCTTTCAAAAGGAACAAAATGAGCCATCTTGGTGAAACAGTCTATTACCACCATAATACAGGTGTACCCATCAGAAGGTGGAAGGTCAACTACAAAGTCTGTGGCGATGGTATGCCAAGGATATGGTGGTTCTTCAGTAGGTTGCAACAAGCCAATGGGTTTCTTACGTGGATTCTTGACTTGAGCACAAACAGGACAGCACGCCACGTAACGCTTGACTTGTGTGGCCCATCCCGGCCACCAGAATTGACGTGCGATTACTTCTTGGGTGTTACGAATACCATGGTGAGCGCCAATCTTGGAATCATGAAAACTTTGCAAAACGATCCTGCGGAGATCTTCAGTGGGAAGATACAATCTGCTTCGATAAAATAGCAATCCGTCCTTTTCTCACATCTGAGGAAGTTTGATCAATACAGGTCTTCTGGGATCAGCTACGGTTTCCTGTGCTACTCTCTGTAGATAGGGTACGAGAGCAAAATGAAAATGCTTCGGGGCCAACAGAGGCTGGTCCCGTCCCTCCAGCTTGATGTCATCTTTCAGAGAGCGGGATAAAGCATCTGCTTTCACATTTCTGGAACTGGGAATGTAGGTGATGTTGAAGTCGAAGTGTGAAAAGAAAAAGGCCCACCGAGCCTGTCGAGCAGTTCTACACTGTAGAGAACACAAATATTGTAAGTTACGATGATCAGTGCGTACCTCCACAGGAAAACGGCCCCCTAGGAGATGGTGTCGCCATTCTTCAAAAGCTGTCTTGATGGATAAGAGCTCCTTTTTCGATAATTGGATAGTTCCGTTCACTAGCAGAGAGCTTCCTAGAATAATAAGCCATGGGAAAGTCCATCTCCAAACTTGGATCATACTGCAACAAAACCGCTCCAACTGCGAAATCAGAAGCATCTGCTTCCTCAATGTAGGGTTTGTCGTCCTGTGGGTGGTGAAGTATGGGCGAAGTACTAAAAGCCTTCTTAAGTATTTCAAAGGATGCTTCTGCTTCTGGTCCCCAAACAAAAGGTTTCTTGGTACTAGTTAAACTGGACAAAGGTGCGGTTAACCGTGAAAAAGATGGAATAAAGTGGCGATAAAAGTTAATGAAACCCAGGAAGCGTTGGAGAGACCACAGATTACTGGGATGTTTCCACTCCAGAATGGCACGAATCTTAGCTGGATCCATATGTACACCTGAGGCGCTGATTACATAACCCAGAAATTCAATGTGTTCTTGGTGAAAAAGACATTTCTCTGCTTTGGCGTATACATTATTTTGCTGCAAATGTCTGAGAACCTCCTTCACATGAACAATATGGTCTCCTAGATCCTTGGAGAACACCAGGATATCATCCAGATAAACCCAGACGGATATTCCAATGAGATCAGCAAAAATATGATCCATGAACCGTTGGAAGACGGAAGGGGCGTTGCACAAGCCAAACGGCATAACTCGATATTCGTAATGTCCTGTAGGAGTCTTGAATGCCGTCTTCCATTCATCTCCAGGCTTTATGCGCACCAAATGGTAGGCGCCTCGCAGGTCGAAATTGGTAAATATGCGGGCGTCATGTAAGGACTCCATAATTGTCCGTATTAAAGGGAGTGGATATCTGTCCTTCCTAGTTATATCATTTAATTGCCTATAACCAACACATGGACGTAGGGTCCCCTCCTTCTTCTTGACAAAAAATAAAGGGAAACCTGCAGGCGAGTTGGAAGGAGTAATATATCCTTTCTGAAGGCAATCCTCAAGATACTCCTGTAAAGCCTCCTTCTGCTGAGTAGTTAGGGAATACACCTTCCCATGTGGTATCACTGAATCAGGGAGCAAATCGATGGAACAATCAAATGTTCTGTGAGGCGGCAACGGAATATCCTTTGGTTCGGAAAAGACCCCTCGGAACTCCGAATACTCATATGGTACTGTAGTTACTGCATAAAGACAGGGAGTAACACCTCCCTCTGTTTGGGTGGAGACAGACAGTGTCTTTGAAGAGGCTTCAGTAACACAACACTCCCGCAAAACATTACTGTCCGAGTAATCCAATTGATATTCGGATTGTGGTGCAATAACCATGGTAATCCCAAGATGATAGGGTACAAAGGGGTCTTGATGACATCCAAAGATATCCGTTCCAGATGTCCTTCAATCTGTAACTTTAAAGGCCCAGTATGTTGATGGACAGGGCCAGAAGATAAGGGTGTTCCATCTATTACCTCTACCATGGACGCACAATTCTTTTCCAACAAAGGGATTCCATTCCATAAGGCAAAATCGACGTTGATGTAATTGCCAGAGGCGCCGCAATCCAACAACCCCAATACCTCAATGGCTTCCTTGCCTGGCCAAGATACCTTGATATTTAAGGCCATAAGAACCGCCGGTTGCATTGGTTGCTGGACTGGTGTGGAATCTGGAAGGACTGTGGAAGAGGATAGGCCCATCGTTGCCTTCCCAACACACGACAGGCCATTTAGTTTTCCGACCTTCGAAGTGGCCACAGAGGGCAAGTACTAAGGTAATGACCCGACGCCCAACAATACAAACACAGCCGAAGATCCCTTCTTCGGCTCCTCTCAGCATTGGATAAAGGACCCCGGATTGCTCCCAATTGCATGGGTTCGGAAGCTGTTTCAGAAGGTCCTGGAGTTCTGACTGGTGCGGGAAAAAACCTTGGAGTCGATCTTTCCTGTCTGCGTTTCTCACTCCGTCTCTCTGCCAGTCTATGGTCGATACGCAATACTTGTTCTTGTAGGGATTGCAGAGACTCAGGTTCAGGGATGTGCAATAATTCGTCCTTGTACTCCTCCCTCAGTCCTCTTTGGAAAAGGGTCTTTTGGGTAACTTCTGGCCATTGGGAGTCTGTGGCCAATTGACGGAAACGACTGATATATGTGATTATGTCGCTTGATCCCTGTCTCAAATCCATGAGCTGATTCTGGGCCATCGCAGCGAGATTCGGTGACTGGAATACTTCTAGGAAAGCCTTCTCGAATGCAGCAAAATCCTCCAGGATTGGACTCTTAGCCACCACAAACGGGGTAGCCCAAGCCAATGCATTACCAGTCAGATTCCCCAAAATGTATCCAATCTTGGCCTTGTCCTGGTTAAAGTGCATAGGGCGGCACAAGAAATGGATCCTGCAGTGATTACAAAACTCAGCTACTCTTCGAGGATCACCATCGAATTTCACTGGGCTGGTCTGAGCCATCACAGTTTCCACAGCACTACTTGACCCGGCTCCTTGTGCTACCATCTGACGTAGAGTGAGATTTTCTTGATGTAATGCCGTCATCTCGGTGCGCAACACCCTGATCTCGTCCTTTAATTCTTGCACATCCTCCATCTCAGTATCTGAACTGGTTGGTAGGCGTCTTAATCTGTTAAGGTGGACGTCACGTGGACGTTGCGTGCCTGTATTTCCTGAAGACGGCTGAACTGGAGAAGCCAGACTGTATCTGTAGGAAGTCAAATTGTCCCTTCCTCCAGACTTCGAACTGTGGAGAGAATTTGCTGGGGTTAAATTTGTTGAAGAAATTGAATGCAGTAATCCATTGTTCCTCTGACGGGGTGCAACTGACGGTTTCACCACAGCAACTTCCCAATTCTCAGTTTCTGACTCGACCATTGCCTCCTGAGTTTTGTTCCGGAATGTTTGTGGGCGGTTGACGACAATGATGTCGGGGTGCTACAGATCAAACCCGTTAAAATAGTTTTGAAACATGGAGTTAAACTACCACGCATTCCGCAATATAAAATATCAGTTGAGGGCGAGCGTGCTTTGAAGTGCATTGTCTCCGATTTTGTGCATCGAGAGGTGATTGAAGAGATTGCAGGTAGTTTATGTAACAGCCCGATTTTGCCTGTATACAAGAAAGGTGACAATACAATCCCATAACGTTTTATAATTGATTTACGTGCTATTAACAAAGTTGTCACCCCACAATTTCCAATTGTGCCTGATGTAACAACGATACTAACAATGATCCTGCTACAGCTACGCACTTTAGTGTTGTGGATCTAAAGAATGCTTTCTTTAGTATTCCTACACACAAGGAGAGTAGATATTTGTTCGCGTTCACCTTGGGGGGACGTTCGTTCACATTTACTCGTGCACCTCAAGGGTATACTGAAAGTCCAAGCATTTATAGTAGAGCTTTGAAAGAGCAGCTTGATACCCTTGACTTGCCACCTACTTGTACACTGCTTCAGTATGTCGATGACTTGCTTTTGGCTGCAGATTCTGAAAGTGCTTGTAAAGAAGGCACTGTACTGTTGCTTGTTCATCTGGCTAAAAACGGTCATAAAGCTTCGCTCAAAAAATTCCAATATTGTTGTCAGGAGGTCGCCTATTTAGGCTACCTCCTGTCAAAGGAGGGGAGAAGATTGACACCTGAAAGAAGAAAACACATTTCTGACATGTCTGTTCCAAATACACAGAAGGAAGTCAGAGCCTTAATAGGTATGGCTTCTTACTGTAGGATGTGGATCCCGAACTTCTCACTAGTGATAAAACCGATGTTGGCTTTGACAAAGAAGGGCATTTCTTTGCCGCTGCCATGGAAATCGGAACATCAACGATCATTTGAGCTTCTCAAAACTGCGTTATGCTCTGCACCGGTTCTGGGTACTCCAAATTATGACAAGGCCTTTGTATTGTTTGTGCATGAATGTGATGGATGTGCTTTGGCTGTGTTAACACAGGAACACGGAGGGAAGAATAGGCTGTGCGGCTACCACTCTTCCGCCCTTGATCCTGTCGCATGTGCTTTGCCAAGATGTTTGCGAGCTGTCGCTGCTGCTGCCGCGTCTGTAAAACAGAGTGAGGGAATGGTCCTAGGCCATGATTTAATTTTGATGGTACCTCACTCTGTAGATGTTCTATTGAATAAAACCCAAACGCAACACCTCACCTCTGCACGACTGACGAGGTATGAATTAATTCTGTTTGCCCCTCACGTTCAAATTAAGAGGTGTTGTGTTCTTAATCCGGCTGAACTCCTACCTTTCCCGCAAAATACTGTTTACTGTGACAAAGAATTACATGACTGCCTGTATACCACTGAACAGGAAACGAAGGGCAGGATAGACCTTATAGATACTCCTTTGGGCAATGCGGAAGGGGAGCTGTTTTGTGATGGCTCCTGCTTCAAACTTCCCGATGGTACATCTACAGCTGCCTACGCAGTTACTACATTGAGTACGGTTGTTGAAACTAAGAGAATTCCGCATAACTCTGCGCAGGCCGCAGAGATTATAGCGTTGACCCGAGCTTGTGAACTCTCCGAAGGGCATACAGTAAACATATATACTGATAGCCAGTACGCCTTTGGGGTGGCTCACAACTTTGGGAGGCTCTGGTCGGAAAGAGGGTTCCTAACCTCACATAGGACCAAGATTCAGCATGGTCCCCTGATAGTGCAATTGCTCTCTGCACTCTCACTCCCTAGGCAGTTAGCGATCATGAAATGTGCAGCACCTCGTAAGGTCATAGATGATGTGGGAAAAGGGAACGCTTGTGCTGACCAGATAGCCAGGCAAACGGCCACAGACCTTAGCGCAGACATGTATGCTCTAAGGGAAACAAAAGATGCCTATGTAATGGATGAGGGTATTGGGTCTGTGCGAGATATCCAAACTGATGCCACGATAGAAGAATCTAAAAAGTGGGCCGAAGGAATGGGGAAACTAGATGACAATGGGTGTTGGGTGGATACATCTGAAGGGAAATGATTGCTCCATGATTCATATGTGCTGGCGATGGTTACGATGGCACACGGTCCTACGCATGTGTGTGCTCAGCAGATCACGAAAATGTGAGAACAAGTCTGGGTGAATGATAAAATTTTGAAGATTGCACAGCGACATGTTCAGAATTGTATGATTTGCTTACAGCACAATGTGGGGACAGTAACTCCAAGGGGTAGCTTTGGCCCCCCTTCTGTTCCCTTCGAGGTCATCCACTTTGATTTTATTGAGATGGAACGGTGTAATAATCTAAAATATGTTCTTGTGGTTATTTGTGCTTTTAGTAAATGGGTTGAGGCTTTCCCCGTTAAGGATGCCACTGCCATGACCACTGCAAAGACTATGGTAAAGGAATTCTTTCCACGGTTTGGGCTGCCAAGGGTAATTTGGTCGGACAACGGTCCCCATTTTGTTGCAGCAGTAATTTTGCAGATATGCACAACGTTACACATTGAAAAGCGATTTCACTCAGTTAGGCATCCTCAAAGTGCTGGGTTGGTAGAGAGACATAACGGTATCCTAAAGAACAAGCTTGCCAAAACATGTGCCGGCACCAAACTGAAATGGCCAGATGCCTTACCTATTGTATTGTTAGCCATGCGTACCACACCTCAAACTAAGACTGGGCTCTCTCCATTTGAGGTAGTGATGGGGAGACCTGCTAACATCTGGGGCCTTCCGAAGCCCAAAACCCTGAAGGAGGTTGAAAATGTATTGCTTGTAGACTACAGTAACCAGTTGACTAAAAATCTGTATCTCATTTATCATCAGGTCCAATCAGCTTTACCTGTACGGTTTACAGGCCCAGGACACGATATTCAACCTGGAAGTTGGGTCCTAGTGAAGGCCTACGAGAGGTCTTCCTTTCTCGTGCCTCGCTGGCGGGGACCCTACCAGGTGCTGTTGGTCACCCAGACAGCAGTGCGGGTGGCTGGAAAGAAGCACTGGATCCACGCGACGCATGTCAAGAAACTTCCTCACCCGACGCCACACGTTACAGAAGAAGCAGAACCCCTCGCTGATGCTACCATCTCTGATCCTGCAGTAGCAAATAGCGCTGTGAGTGTGTCAGAGAATTTCTCTGAGCCCGTGGAGCTTGGGGAACAGTCCATTTCGTCTCCGCACTCTTTGAAAAGGTCACTTCCGGAAAACACTGTTTGAAGTTCTGCGACTTCCGTCACCTCTGATACGTTGCTTCCCTCAGGAAGTGACGTTACCCTATTTCCGGATCAAACAGTACTGGGTACCACCAGGTACGACCTTCGACGAAGAAAATAGCACTACGGCACGGGTTTTTCCTGTGCATTTGGAAAGAAGAAGTGATTGAAAGTTTTCTCTTGTAAAAGAAAGTTCTTTTTGAACAAAAGGAAAAAAGGGATTCGGCTAGCTAGGGTAGGGGAAGGACTAAGAAGTCGCACGACCGTAGTGTCGCCAGCAACGAACATTGGGGTCGTCGATTGAGAAACTACGATGCCTGCCACCTCCACCGCTGCTGCTCACATTGGACCTTTAAATAAGGGGGTGACCAACTCGGACAACGAACAATGTGCCTGGGCCCCGAAAACGTATTGCTGTGTTGTGTTAATAGTAATTGGAATTTGTGTAATTACTGCTGTGGGACTTTGGTAGTTCGAAGAAATTTACCCTATAAAACCTCTACTGCCAATTGAAATTGTACCTACTGCTTTGACTCCCTCTCTACACCTTCATACTTTGTCACCTAGAGACTCCCATCATAGACGAAAGTACCATAATAACACTTTAATGATAATAATGAATTCAACGCATGCCATTTTTAATAAGAGTAATTGCTGGATTTGCACCCATTTACCTCAACATGGGAATAAGGGGCTAGGATGGTATATTCACCCTTTACCTTTAACGACTGCTTGCTATGCCTCTCTTAGAGCACTATTCTTTGGCCGTTGGAATGATAGCATCTCAGGGAACTTTGATGGAACTAATTTAAATGACTTTGAGAAACGTGAATTGACTCCCCTAGGATGCTCGCTTTTTGCAAATAGAAGTAAACCAAATGTTGCTTCTATTAGGCCATCTGATAAACTATCTCTTCCTTTTCAAACTCTAATTTCCTTTAAAATGGCTCCGATAGGCAATAAGGACGCTGTGCCTCCTTCCTACTCTATTAATCATAGCCCCGATTCAGTCCCCTTTTGTGTACAAAGAAAGGCACCCGGTCAATGGGAGACTTTGAAGGTTGTGTGAACATTGTAAATTTGACCGGGGAGAACAGGCCTCTGTATGTAGGGGGGCCTGTCTATTTCGTTTGCGGTAGTTCAGCATTTCCCTGGTTGCCCAAGGATTGGCAGGGAACCTGTTACTTAGGAATCCTGTTACCTGGGGTATTAATAGCTAGTACATTGGAAGTTTCTAAGGCTCGCCCACGGCGGGACGAGAACGGAGATACTCCTGGGCAAGTATTGGGAGATATAGCAAAATCAGTTTTGCCATTTTGGGGACAGATAGCAAATTCTGAAAATATTAGGGGGCTAGCAAGAGTACTGGAGAGAACCATCAACCGGACCACGGATATACTCTACAATATGACATTAGAATAGAAAGCAATAAGATTGGTAGCACTCCAAAATCGGATGGCATTAGATGTCATCCTGGCAGAACGTGGTGGAGTATGCAAATTAGTGGGGTCCGCTTGCTGTGTTTTCATACCAGATTCCTCACCGACAATTTTCAAAGCAATACAGAACTTGCACATCCTTAGTTCTGAAGTGCATGCTCCTGTGGGAGATTGGAACATTAGCGCTTGGTTCTGGGATTCTCTACGATCCTGGGGTTGGAAGGTGCTTTCTGTTTTACTGGTTATTTTGGGAATCCTGCTATTCCTTTGTTGCTGTTTCCAATGTCTACCTAGTATATGTGCAATGCTAGGGGGATGTTGTGCTCAGGCAGTGAGCACAATAGGGCACAAAATGTATGCCCCAGATACAGCATCTAAAGAGTTTGTGTTACAAGAGGTTCTGATGAACGACCTAATGGCTATAGATATTACAGATAATGATTCAGGATGTATGGACGACAATGCATGGAGTTATTTACAAAGATATTAGAAATGATATTAGCACTTGGCATAGGCCAAAAGGAGGGTTTGACGGAATTGAAACAATATTATGCCTCCTATCGTAACAATTGTATATGTATTGGCCTACACCAAGTTGTCTAAACATTGTATGCGAACAAACTCCACGGCAAGGTCTTGACCTTAGAGAAAGTAATGTAAGTCTCCATCTTGGATTAAACCGCCATTTTAGGTTCTCTTGTTATATGGAAGTCACCCTGAACATCAAAATGGAGGCCGAATGACATTCTGAGTAAGATTCTGGCCGTTGTGACCTCCGTACACATGAATAATTAATATGCCTGCAGGCCACTTGTCGGGGTCGCGAACTGAGACCTTGTCCTACCGTTGACCTATATGTAAATGTACAACTATATCAGTGAAACTAATCAAAATGCATATATTAAAGGATTGACCTGGCAAGGAACCCATAGGCCCGGCTCACAGAATGGTTAACCCGCAACAGGGTTGGCCAAAGGCTGGACAAACTGTATAAAAGACCCAAGTATTCCAATGTGCGGTCTCTCTCACTAACACATCGAACCCTCGTTGAAGTTCGTTATGTTACTCTGAGAGCCGAATAGCTATACGTTTGTCAATTGACTTTGGTAACTGTTGTAGCTTTTAAATAAAGCACTTGTATGTTCTTTGTAACCTGTGTTGGTGTGTTTCTTTCTGGGCTTCCCGGCCTCATATTATTTTTCTATTTCCACAAAATGATGAAAAGATGACGTAAGGAAGCAACCTCCACCCAGCCCTGATAGAACAGGTATGGATGGGGATCCGCTCCTGACGCCACGGAGACACTTCCCTGCGGATTATCGTGACGCCAGGACAGTGCAAGCACTGACAGGGAAGGTAGATGATTCAGGAATGTCCAGATCTGAAGACTGAAGATGGATACTCCAAGGTACGATGAAACTAGCCAGTGAACTCAGTCCAGAAGATGTCACAGAAGTATCCTGAAGCTCAGATGATAAACAGCTGAAGACAGGAGCTGGTACCCTGGCTGGAAGGCACAGGCAGAGAATGGTAGGAGGAACCAAAACTGGAGGAACAGGAAACTGTAAGTACAATGAAGGCAGGACCCTCAGGAGAACTGGTACAGAAGGGAAACTAATGCCTGAAGGGGATGGCCAGGAGACTAGGAGAGGGAACCCAAGGGAAATGGCTCCAAGGAAGAGACTGGAACCTAGGAAAAAGGATCCCCAAAGGAACTCAGGGGGCTGGGAGAAGGACCAGAGGTCAGGGAATCCAAGGAGGGAAAAAAAACGGGACTCCACAGGGGCTCAGGACTGGAAACCAGGCAGGACACCAAAACAGGGAACCCAGACCAAGGCTACAAACTGGAACCGGGACAAACAGGATGGAGAGCGCAGCGGCGAGTCAGGAAAGAACCGCGTTTAAGACGCGATTCGCTCCCGTACTCGAGCGCAATAAGAAGCTCTCGGCATGGAACCGAGACTTGAAGCGCATGCCACACCGCGCATGCGCAGACGTCCCCTGACAGCAGAACGAGGCTTGAAATGCAAGCCCAAGCTGCCAAAGTCTGGTTTCCCCGGCGTGCATCCGCGTCTCTTAGGAACAAGCACGAATGGGCGTCGGGAAACCAATCCGCCCGCCAGCCGGAATCTGGGGTAAAACCACCAGGATCGGAAGTGTTTACCCGAGGTAAGTATCCTAACAAACACTCCCTTTTTATTCTCAGGCACAGAGAGCTTCTGCAAGGCCAAGTTCAAAGCCTTAATTGAATGGCAGACCGCAAGAGTGATGAAAGATGTTGGGCTAATTGGGTGGGGAGGCATGGGCAGCCCGGCCCCCCTGCACTTGGGGTAAGAGCCTGTGTGCTGCTAGTGTGTGGAATATTCCAGAAGGGTGCAAGCGTGCCGACCAATTATAGAGGGCCACGTAACAGAGAGCCCTATAGTTTGTGTATAGTTTTAGATAATTGCAAATAAAACAGCAGTAAGTTTTGCCAAATTCCTGAGTCAATTTGATTATTGATGCATGAGTAAGTTCTGCATCCCCATCCATCTCTAAATATAGCTGCCTTGTCTTAAAGGACCCAGGTCTATGGGTTCACGTGGTATCAGAGGTAAGATGGTTAAAGATCCGTTGACCCAGTAGGGTTTTAATGGTCTCAGAATATCGGATGTCCTCTGCCATTTAGCTGGAGGACCACAAGGCTTCCTATGGATAGCGGGTGAAAGTAAGTTCTTGCAAGACACAATGAGATCGGTATGATGGGTCCCTCTTTCACAGAATTCCAGTCCCAATTGTCTACAGGCACCTGAGCGTACCAAAAGCTATGGTGGCTGGCCGAGGAGGAGATGATCCCGAGGGTCAGGAGCTGAAAAGCAAATAGTAAGTAGATTGAGAAAGGTGGAAAAAAAAACCTGTATGCATATTAAGTGGGGAAAGTGATAATGGGAAGAAGGTAATGGAGGGTTGGTGGGATATTTAGTTAATGACAAGGAGCATCACGTAGAGGTATATATATATATATATATACTTATGTATATATATATTAAGTTGCCCTACGAAAAACCTGTGCACTTCACTAAAAGAAAAATGTTCACTCCCCCCAGTATGGTTCAAATTAAAACCGAAAAACCCCTGAAATTCGCCAGTTATGGCAGACTGAGCCCCCATACTTGCCATCACCACTGTGCACTGCTAACAGTCACACCCAGAACATGAAAGATGCATCTCAAATGTAACTGATGACATCACTGACCACATCACATGTTTAGCCCCTTTGTTTTCGTTCCCTGCTCTATATATATATATGTACATTCAGTAAAAAAACTTTGTTAACGGGATGTTATACTTCACAGTGAAACCAATAAACACTGCACATTCCCCCATTATGGTAAGCTCAGCAACCATAACTCGCAGCATCTACGTGCATTGCTAAGACTGACACCCAGGACATCAAAGATGACATCACAAATATCATTGAAATCTGAAACACAAACTATGTGATGGGAAGCGCAATGACGTTAGAAATACTGGAAGGAACACCATAACCACTCACTGTTCGACACATCATTTCGTAAGTGGCACAGGTCGAAAGGTGTGAAGATATGTGTATTGGGAGGGTGTAACCATGTATTATTTTACAAACATTTCTGTGCACCAAACACTTTCAGTGCAACTTACCTCATTTTCCCGCTTTTAAGAAGATAGTAATTATTCTGAACTAATGTTGGTTATTAGGGCATCTGGGTGACATAAATTGGTCTGACGGTGGCAGAAATTGGCCTTACGGTACTAAAGCATATGAGATGGGCCTGACCCTCCCGTAGCCAAAGCAAGTGGGGTATGCAGTACCTTTCTCCATAAGGTTACGTGGTAGCTTAAAAAAATGCGTTCATATTGACGTACGTGCCGTGATGTAGCACCTACAAAAGTACACATTACAACATGCAACATAACATGCCACATTATGAAAGCATAGAGTACATTTGTAAAAAAACACTGACATTTAAAAATGAGTACAGTAGTTTTATTTCACAATAAACTGGGCGAAATCATCGCCCTAAGCAATTAGTAAAGTAGTTGTTTTTCACAATGAACTGTGTGAAATGATTGCCCTATGCACATTTCCATACAAGTAGTAAGTTTCTGTCTTTCGTCGCCAATGAAAATTGTAATGGGCACGTTGTTTTCTTTCACACACAGAAAGTAAGCGTTGCAGCCACAGTAGTCATTTTACTCCCACATTGATGTGCAAGACGACGTCAACGGCTGTGATCTACACCACCAGAAAGGATAGAATGTTACTTCTTATTGCGACTGCTGCGTACGGACATAGAGGTCCAACACGATCATCCCACTGAATTATGACGCACAGACAACCGGTAATGAACATTTGCATTTGACGGTTAAAAAAGCCGTCACCCGGCAGCTGTAATCCGTGACAATAACAATAGGGAAAGAAGTATCTGAGGAGTAGTGTAACTTATATTTCATGGTTGGTGCAAACGTTTTTTAAACATAACCTTATCAAACTATATGTTTTTCTAATTGTTACTCCCTATATTCTTTCTGCTCTTTCCCTGCACCTCAAGGTTAAAAAACAACTGACCCTTATGGCTGTCGACAAATATGCAGCCGTACTGAGCTCGTATTTCAAACAGAAAATTAAGTGGCCTTTACTGCGAATGCAAATGCATTCTCATTTTGCAACAACATATCAGCGGCTATTCATGAGAACCGCTACTTCCATACACGCGCGGAACTGCTGTGTGTACGAAATAGAGCAGGTGGCTGCCTCAGATTCCCGCCAGTCTGACCACAGTAATGTTTTTTATGTATTGTACAATGGACGCAGTAAGTTCATTTTGTACAATGAGTAGCAAGTTTCACTGTACTGTACGATAGTGCTAACAAGAATACTTGAATGTTTCACTTTCTACCACTAAGTCTCATTAACGCTCACCCTTCGAAACAGTGTTCCAGAAGTGTAACAAGTGTATTGGTGTCTTCTTCATTTAGGAATATTAGCAGCGATGTCCGTGTTGAACAGAAAATGAAGTAAACATGGCGGACGTATCGAAATATTAAGACGCACGCCACGCTGTGCCACAACCAATCGGTGAAAGCACAACATGATTGCGGCCAGCACGCCATGGAATAGCCAAATACAATCTTCTCCACGGAGAGAACAGGGAAGTGTGACCGCACAGCGGACATAGATATCACTAATTTGTAGAGACATACTTTTTGATCGTTTTTAAGAGAACTACTGGATGAATTGTCACAAAATTTACAAAAGCACGCTTTCGTGACCAAGCCCATGCCACTGCCATAAATTTGGTTGAAACCCATCCAGCGGTTTGCCCTGTAGCCATACGCAAAGTTTTCCCCCTTTCAGTCTATGGGAAAAACAGAAGTTTTGGGAACCCTCTATAACTTTGCCCCCCCTTGTACCAAACCTCACCAAACTTTACAATATAATTCAGAGTGGCCCATATACTTTTTTGGCAAAGTTTGGTGAGGATTCGTCCAGGAGGAGCGAAGTTATAAGCCGCCCAAAAAGTGCTCTTCCTATGGAAACAGCAACTTAACCATAACTACACAGCCACTACCGTGGCCGTGTAATATAGGACGAGGAGCATCATAGATCACGGCCAGAAATCCTACTTTCAAGGAACGTCTAGAAGAAGTTATTTCAAAATCCAAGTGGATATACAAGGAGATAACTCACACTCCGATCAGAGTAACTTAAGGGATGAGAATAAGCAGCGAGGAGCGCTGAGACAAGATATATGTTGGGGCCAGCCAGTTTGTCTGTTTGTATATTGTATGTATTGTATGTATTCAGGAAATGATGAAATGTCGAAGAACAACAAATAATAGATTGTGGTAAAAGGCTGAGAGTAGATTATTTATTTATTCAGTTGTTAATGGTGTCAATTGAATAGGTAGATTAAAGTAAAGTGAAACATAGAGGTTTTGAGTGGCGACATTTGAAGCATGCTCATATTATATTGTTTTTCAGATAAGTATTTTCTGTGTAAAATAACGGTAAGCATTGACAGTCGATTGTGACTTGTCATAATGGAGGATGTTACTCCACTCATGCACCTGTGGAAACAGCTGCCAAAACACACACCCAAGCTTAAGCAATATATCACAGAATGGGTTAAGGTCACGGCAGATAAAATGTTCATGCCACGCCCACAAGGGGATCACTGTCAAAAGCAGTTTTGCAACACATGACCACATACTTGCATGATGCGTACACGGGAAAGAAATTGGAAAAAGAGTTAGTTATCCTAGAATTTGGAAAATGTATCAGGGGGAATGGGAAGACCCACCTTCTGAAGACTG
The DNA here is from genome assembly GCF_040938575.1 of Ambystoma mexicanum. NCBI lineage: Eukaryota > Metazoa > Chordata > Amphibia > Caudata > Ambystomatidae > Ambystoma > Ambystoma mexicanum. The sequence goes on along the minus strand of NC_090933.1, from coordinate 1,238,222,047 downwards.
GATGCTTAACCAATGTAAAGATGGGGGTGTGGAGCCTTCTGCTCCCCCTACTGTGCCTGAAGGAAATGGTGATAATGCGAAAGTTGAAGGATTGTTTCCATTAAGAGAGCTTAAAGCAGAGACAGGATACAGTAATCCGATACATGAGCTGCCCGCGTATAGCAGTGACGAGAGTCCATAGAGAAAGAAGATGAGTATAAAAGAAAGAGTAGACAAAGATGGGAACAAATGTATCAGGAAGAACAGTTAAGAAAGGAGAAAAGAGCAGAAGAGCAAAGAAAATATGACAATATGCAGAGAGCAATTGAAGAACAAGATAGGCTAGAAAAGAGAAGAAGAGGAAGAACAGAAATTAAGAGATAAAAGGATGCAAAGGCACAGAGATAAAGAGGTGCATAGGGAAAATGACAAATAATAATAATAATGATAATAATAATAATAATAATAATTCTTTAATGTGATATAGATTAAAAATACATTCAAACTTTACACATATTGCAAATTACATACATTAATATCAAATCATGAATAGAAAAACAAATCATCAACAAATATAAAAACAACAATAAAAAGAATAAAATTGAACAACTTTTCTTAAACTATTTACACACTAATACTGGTACTGAACCCAGAATCCAAGAAAATCATGTTGGAATATATATGAGTTATTATCTTTTCACATGATTCTATACAATTTTGGGCGCACAAAATAACGCATGATCAATTTTTACACAGGACAGCTTATATCTTATTCAAATGTGAATGTGAATGATGAAGGACCTCTTCCTAGACAAAATGACCTGACAGTTCTTAACATCCCCAATACTAAAATAAATCAAGTCAGAGTGCCAGACCTAATTCAATCTGCTACCAGACATTATACAATGAATAAGTGCATGTTGCAGATGTTAGTGCAGTAAAGCCAAAAGGAGGTTTCACATATACTTAAAGGATCATGCACAAATTCACCCAGATAGTACAAGATTGTATCCTTTAATGTCTGACATTCCGTTAAAAGATGTCTGGCTGTCTCTAGACATTCGGGGGATTTACATAGGCGACAAACTCGTTCTTTAACCGGGATATTATCCCTGGCACCCACTTTATACAAAGTAGGCAATTGTTCCAATCGGAACAGAATGATAAAACGTCTAAGCCTTCTAGTAGGACAGAGATACAGATAGGCTTGAGGTTTCATGAAATTATACAGTCTGTATTTCACAAAATGATAGGACTTAAGCCTGCTCAAATGAGAGAAGTTTTCAAGCCAATCCTATAGGTCCACTTTTTTTCCGAGTGCATTAAAAGCTTCCTTGGTAACGATTGCCCCTCTATGTGTACAGCCAATCTCTACAAAAAATGTAGTCATGGCTTTTTGTAGGGGTGAGGTGGTATGTTTTTTAATCACCTCCTGATGAATCACAGACAATAAGGGATTCGGGGAGCCACCAATCATCTTAAGATAGAACCCTGCTCTACTTTTAAGTACCATGACTTTCAATGAGGGAAGGCCCAATTCAAGTCTAATCAGGGCCATCGGAACACCCGGGGGTAACCCCAGCATTCGTTGCCAAATATTGCCCTCCATCATTTGTAGCCACGCCAGATCAAATGAAAGCAGCGACTCAAGGCCATAGATGATCATGGGGGCAAACACTTGGATATATAAATGGCGAGTCCCCCAAAGAGTAAAGCCACCCTGCTTATTAGTAAAGGAAGAGATTAGTGAGGTGACTTGCATTGACCTAGTAATGCGACCCTGTCTACAAAGTAGATAAACGCATGGAAAGAATAAAAGTTCATAGAACGTATGAAAGAGCGGATGAGTGTATGGAGCAAATGAGTGTATGGAGCGGATGAGCGTATGGAGTGGATGAACGTATGGAACGGATGAGCGTAGGGAGCGGATGAGTGTAGGGAGCGGATGAGTGTAGGGAGTGGATAAGTGTATGGAGCGGATGAGTGTATAGAGATGATGAGTGTATGGAGCGGATGAGTGTATGGAGCGGAAGAGTGTATGGAGCGGAAGAGTGTATGGAGCAGAAGAGTGTATGGAGCGGATGAGTGTATGGAGCGGATGAGCGTATGGAGCGGAAGAGTGTATGGAGCGGAAAAGTGTATGGAGCGGAAGAGTGTATGGAGCAGAAGAGTGTATGGAACGGATGAGTATATGGAACGGATGAGTGTATGGAACGGATGAGTGTATGGAACGCATGAGTGTGTGGAGCGCATGAGTGTGTGGAGGGCATGAGTGCGTGCAGGGGGACGAGTGCGTAGAGGGGGATGAGTACATAGAGGGGGATGAGTGTGTAGAGGGGGCACAAAGCAGATGAGTACCTGGAGCGAACGAGTGCCTGGAGCGAACGAGTGCCCAGAGTGAATGGATGTGTTGCGTAGAGTGGACGAGTACGTAGAACAAACTGGCGCAGACTGCATCCAGTACTGATGAGTGCGTAGAAAGGATGAGTTCGAAGAGCTGCTGAATGCGTATAGCATGGGCCAGACAAAAGCGCTTGCATCGGGCAGACAAGAGAGCATGCATGGGGCAGACAAGAGTGCATGCGTGGGGCAGACAAGAGTGCATGTGTGGGGCAGACAAGAGTGCATGCGTGGGGCAGACAAGAGTGCATGCGTGGGGCAGACAAGAGTTCATGCGTGGGGCAGACAAGAGTGCATGCGTGGGGCAGACAAGAGTGCATCCGTGGGGCAGACTGGAATGCGCGGGGCGAACCGGAACGCGCGGGGCGGGTCAGAATGCACAAGTTTGTGCAGCAGACCAGAGTGTATAGACCAGACGTGGGTGCATGGAGCAGATAGGAGCGCACGGAATGGACTGGAGCGCATAGAATTGCATGACGTATATAGTATAGTCTGGAATGCAGAGAACGTTTGAAAGAGCATATAACCCATCATATCACACCACCACGCTTACTCTCTCCTTTACATCACCGCTCAACTAGAACGCAGAGATACTATGACACCATTTGGTATAACTGTTCTCATACCAACATCCGCCGCTTACTCCACATCACTCTAAGTAAACACTGCTGGTTTCACACCCAGGCGTTCTCCTCAGGCCTAACGCAGCCACATCCGTTCTGGATAAATCCTGCCAGAACGAACACATTCTCCTGATCTCTTAACCACCACACCTATCGCTAAGAAGCAGCTATCACACGAAGACCGCACGAGCTGCACACATATCCGGTGCTCACACGCACCTTTTGACTCTCTCTACTCTCTCTACTGATCTGAACTTCGGTTCCCAAGGGCGGTCAACCTACCAGCGCCTTCAGACCATACCAATGGTATATAAGGCGCTGTATAAGTGCAAAATAACACAACATAACAAAACATAACATGAGGCTCAATTTCCATTCCTAAATAGCGATATGAAGGGGCTTAGAGTATGTGATGTTTATGTACCATCAGGTTCACTCGGGATACTCTTTTCCTAGTGAATCTAAGCACCTTTGTCTTATCTAGGTTAATTGACAATCCATTAATCCTAGCATAGTCCCAAAGGGTAGATGCGGAATGCCTAACTCCACCTATGGTATTATCAAAAATGACCAAATTGTCCGCATATGTGAGTACGGCACACGATGCTTCACCGATTTTTGGTGGGCAATTATCCACCTCAGCTAATACTTCAGGGATGTCATACACGTACAGATTATAAATGAGGGGTGCTGTAACGCAACCCTGCTTTACCCCCCTATTTTGAATCACCTTTCTAGTCATGTTGTCTTCATGATTTAGTCTGAGGCAAGCAGAGGTGTTATGGTGCAAAAGTCTCAGGTTGTATAGAAGACCTGACGGACATCCCATTATTTCAAGCTTAGTCCATAGCCTTGCTCGAGGGATGGAATCAAAGGCAGCCTTAAAATCGATAAAGAGGGCATAAAGCGGGGGCTGCCCCTTAATAAGCGCCCGTGTACGCAGTATATCCATAACCAATAGGTTATGTGAGGTGGAAAAATCCCGCCTGAAGCCACATTGAAATCTACTAATTATTTTAGTCTTATCTACCCATTTCTGGATCTCACTAAGCAGTAATGATGAGAAAAGTTTGCCTGTAATATTAAGCATGGATAGAAGCGTATAGTTGTTAGGGTCTGTGCGACTGCCCTTTTTAAAAACAGGAATAAGAATGGCTGTTTGCCAAGTTCTATGAACTGTCCCCTGTACTAAGATCTTGTTAAAGAGTAGGGAAAACAGATCTGCCCAAAATACTGGGTGGTTCTAAATCACTGCATTAGCCAGCCCATTAGGGCCATGGGCTCGAGAAGACTTAAGGGCAATTATTTTATTCAATATAGCCTCCACTGAAACATCAAAAGGTGGATGGATGGGGGCCTTCTGCATGGATATATTGACAGACTCCTCCTCGCCTGAATTACTGCCTAATAGAAATTTTACCCATGCCTCCTCACCGATTGGGTTGGCTAAAGGGCCTTTGACCTTCTCTCTGTTCTCATTAAGGAGTGACCAAATACTGTGGGAATTTCTAGAGCAGATTGTCTGTACACGCCTTTGATATCTGTTGTTCTTTTCGGCTGCCTTTATGTTCTTAATACTAACTCTATATCTGTTTTTCGCTTTTCCTACTTTCTCGCTGTAGAGGACTCCAGATAAGTTCAACGACTTCAGACCACAAATCTCAGATCTTAATCCTCTCTTGGCATCCCTAATTTCCCTATTATAAGGGAGAGTAGTGCCCCCAATTCTTAACATGTACCCCTTTTTAGCTGTAGCATGTTGACCTGCAAATCCTAATATCCAATCTTCTATATCATTTACAGTCACAAGATTCAAATCAGAGAATCCATCTGAAGCAACAGGTTGAGAGCTTCAGTGGCCGCTCTTATGTTCTTCTCGGACCACACAATTCTTGATCCTGTAGGATTGCTTTGAATGCTACCAATATTCAATGAATGAGAAGGCGGGATGGAAAGGCGGAGTGTACAAAGCAGCAACGCATGGTCGCTCTATTTGTTAGGTGTAACACTCAGATCAACAACTCTAGCCTGCATCTCAGGACACTTAAATATATAATCTAAAGTGCTAAACGATGATTCATTAGACCAAGTATGTTTCCCCGGTCGATCTCCCAGAGTACGGCCATTTATCATCACAAGATCCCAGGAATCAAACAATTGCAGCCATCATAATCCTTCACCCTCCCTCTTTCCATGAGTCATCAGACATCTTGCACTGAGATCGGAATTGGAAGATATAAGTGCCTCGTCTGTCATATGGCAATTAAAGTCCCCCATAACAACCACCTCAACATTGCCAGGTCTCAGCAACCAAGATGATAATAGGTCCTGTATTGCCTCTTGCAACTTGTCTCTTGCCACCGCTCCTGGAGGGTTGTGTAGGTTAATTAGGAGAAACCTACCTAAGCTGCTTTCATCATGGTGTTCAACCTCTACCGCCATAAGATATTCCTCAGCTTTACACTGAATTGTTCGAGACATAACCGTATTAACTACCCCCATGAGTAATCCTCCATAGGGCCGGCCCTTATTGCCCCGTTTAGCAAGAGATTGATGTATAACAAAGCCATCTAGCAGCAAGGGGTCCAGTGACCATGTTTCTTGGAGACAAATGCAACTATGTTGAGACTAAGTCTACAGAGCCCTCCACCCACAGAAGATGGGCAAAGCCTCTGCAGTTCCAAGTAAGTAAGGAGAAGCATCAATGGTTCTGTATCAGTTGCGGAAGGGATTCCAACAGTGACTTAAGTACCTGCTGTATTTCAACCAAGGCCGAATTATCCCCTCCTCCGGACTTAGGCTCATTGGCCGACGAGACTGGTGTGACTGTGTCCTCAGATTCAGCACAAGTGTACTTCTCCTGCGGGTCCACATCAATATCAATGTCGACTGTTCTCAACTCTTCTTTATATTTTCTAATCAGTTGTGCCGTGGTCAAAAGGTACCGTGTAAAGCAGAGACGTGGGAATTAGGGCCCTTCAAGGGTTCAATGAACAGGAAGTCCTCAGATTTTAAAACACGAAGTTGAGGTATATGATAGAGTCTGGCTAGTAACTCAGAACACGCCAACCACGAATTTTTACCACTGGGGTATAAATTCTTGATGAAACAGATGCGATTCATATTGATATCCATCGCTATACTCTTCAGGTCAGGCAGTGTGCGCTCAGATGGTTCTTCCACCGCCTTTGTCCCAGGAGGATACTCAGGATATGTTATCATGCTGGATTCAAGATCTTGCTCTGAGTCCACCAATGAGACTTCATTTGGGTCCGCTCAGGTGGACTTCTCTTCGGGTACCAACCAGTCTGTAAGAGGTCCTTTTGTCATTGCCGCCCGAGCAGCTGCTCTCGTAAGTCTTTTCCTGGCTTTTTTTGAGCGTATTTGGGGCACAGGCTTGGGCCCAGCTATAGGAGGTAGGGCACTTATTATGGGTATTCTATTTTTAAGTGCCTTCTTTGCGACTCTACGTTGTTTCCGTGAAGGGGGGCCATCTGACTTTGATCTGGCTCATGGTCATCTACTTCCACGGGTGCTTCCTCAAATTGATTGTTCCATTGGATTCAGGATGCACCCCAGCCACCTCTACCATGGTTTCCTGCTCTTCAATCCCCTCAGCTATATGTAGGGCATCAGATAGATTGACTTCTGCTTCTTCCCGAAGGAGATCCTTCAAATCTAACGCCATGGAGATGGAGTTAGTGTTTGCCAGAATACGTCCTGACATTTGCAAAAGTATCTTAAGCGCAAATTGGAGGGCAGCCACCGATGATTGAAGCTCAGCTATCTCAGTTGAGTGTCGTCCGATGCTATCCTCCACCTCATTATCCGGTACATCCTCCATCGACGACATTGCAAGATTTGGGGAAGCAGATAAACGACCACTGCTTCCATCAGCATTATACTCCCCCAGAGGGGTGTTCCTGCTATTTTCTTTCAGGTGCGTTATACCACTGGCTACCATCTGTGGTGTTTGTGTCAACATCCCTCTCTGTATGCAAATTGCGGCACCGTACTTAGCACCAAGGTCCCTTTGCGGGTTGGTTTTTTAACGCCTGCTAAAAGCAGGCGTTAAAGTGTCACCCGCAAAGGGACCTCGTAATCAGGCATTAACCCCTTAACGCCTGGGTTGTAATGAGGGCCTTAGTTTTCCGGAGATTATAGATCGAGTGGGGAGCTCTTTTCCCCCGCTGCATGTCTGCGATGTAGCTCACTTTTGGTCAAATATTTATTTGTCCGGGTAATGTAAAGCTACCAGGGCAAATATAATAATGGGTACTGGGATCAATAAGAAGAGATAATTATTCCCATGTACCACATACAGGGAACAAGGTGGTATTCCACCGTCTTCAACACCCCCGGAATGGCTCTTTTCCCCAGACCGCCCTACTCCTGCACACAAGGTGCTTATGATTTACCTGCCCTGATCAAAGGCAAAAGCCTACAGTCTCTGGGACGTGATCACAAGTTCCACTTCGCCCCAGGATCTACTCAGGAGCAATGCTCAGGCGCTATGCATCATACTGTGCTGGAGAGGCCACCTCCAGCTCAGAAAACCAGACCGAGAGCATTAAACTCAACCCCACGACCCAACTCCGGGGCTACTCACCCGGGGCACTCACACCCACTCCTGCTCCCCACTCTCCTCTTCCTCCTGATAAAGCACTCAGGGAAGCTAAAACAAACGCTGTGCGGCAGGCTCACAACACCGAATTATGTATCAGGCCATTCACAGCCTAGTGATTTTGTCATGGGCCACAATGATAAACATAGTATTCCGGTGCTGGCAAGGGCTCAGAAACTAATGACAACCAGCACCAGAAAGACACATGCCTCTAAAAACAGAATACTGTTGTACAAAAGACTATTATGTCCTTTCTGCAGGAGAAACAGCTCACGGACTACATCTCCCAAGCACCCCCGGGCCAAGAACTACATACTGAAGCCCACGTCGGGCGGGGCACGCGCGCGCATGCGCACAAGTTCATCGAGAGCACGGGGCTTGTGCTCAGGACAGCAACCAGAGAAGACGTGTTCTCCGCAGCTCCGAGCAAGGGGAAGCTCACGAGGGGCCACGCCCCACTCAACCTCCACCGGGGCCCCTCACGCCCTTCAGATAAGTACCGCAAGCCACAGGCAGCGAAGGCAGATCTGGGGAAAGGCATGCAGCGCTGTGTTGAACCGTAGAGAGTCAGAGGATTCCACCAGCAACTGCGGTCAGGGGCACGCGCAGGGGGCTCAGCCCAACTTCCTCATGTTCCCCCCCTGCTCCAGCAAGCTAAGTGAAAAGCCTTGAATACTAACGCCATAGTGTCTGCAATCTGACCACGCGCAACTATAGGAAACACGCAGCGCGTAGTCAAGCATGTTTTAACCCACTAACAGCCGTTCATGATTACGCGGCTACCTGAGAGGCTGCAACTTAATTCAGTGTGACATACAACACGAGTTGTTGCTACGCAGGAGTCTTTAGTGGCAATTACATTTTGGGCAATAACGGACACGGAGCCACGCGCGGCTGTAATCCGCTCGTAAAGGGGGAAAGCTAACATTACATTTTGGGCAATAACGGACGCGGGGCCACGCGCGGTTGTAATCCGCTCGTAAAGGGGGAACGTTAACAGCTGCATGTACTTAACTACTCGAGCACGTTAAGGGTGCATTAACCTCTAGTGCAAGAGTGAGTGAATGTAACGTTTGGTGTGTGATGTAACACGCAGATGGTAATTCCCACTCTCTTTTCAGCAATAACACTGCTCCGGATTCTGGACCTGAGAGTGCGCAGGCAGGAGGCCAGCACTCACCCCTGAGATAAGTCTCTTTCTGGTTCTAGCCCTTGTTGTGGGGTGTGGGGGGGAATTGTGCATATTGTTAATGTGTCTCAATACGCAACTGTTGCATTGTGTTATCCTATGTCCCCTTCCCTAACCACCTCCCCTTTCCTAGTCCTCTCTCCGGTTACCCTTGCTACTGAACCTATCCAACCATCGTGATCCTAACCCTCTTTCCCCGCCCCGGGTCTCGGAAGCTTGTGTAAGTCTAACTTGCAGGCGCCAAGACCCTGTAGGGGTAGGTTGGTTCGTGCCACTCCTAAGCCTGGAAGCTGAAGCCGTGACAGATTTGAACCTAGTCCAGACAGTGGTCACTGGTTCACAGATTAGAGCAAGGAGAACAGTCGCCAGCAGAGAAACAGAGAAACTAAGGTTAATAGTCAGGTGCCATATATAGCGCAGACTGCTTCTATGATCCTATTCACAGGTCACAGAGCCACTAAATATTAGTTTAAATATTGCATTTACTCCGATGCCAAACAGATAGCAAACAGAGATATTGCAAAGGAATTACCAGGTATTACAGGCTCTCCGCGTAGTGCAGAGGCAGAGTACAAGCAGCACAGCAACACCGCAAGGGTCACAGAGATCACAGCCTCACAGTCAGCTGGGAGACTGAGATATACTGAGGAGTGTAACGGGAGAAAGCGGCACCACAACCCCGTCGATCCCGTCAGCCGGCGTGGATCAGCGGAGGATTCGCAGCCGCTCACAGCCACACCGCCGCTACGTCACTCACACACTCCGATGGTTTTCCGGATTAGAGAAAGGGACCCAACGTATCCTGTAGAGCTGTCAAGCCGCACCTCACACAGCCGTAATGCAGTGTTGCGCAAACGCAGTAAGGCTGCATCCGACAGCAAATGACAAAAGGGAAGTAAAAATACAGGAAGAAGAAAGGGTTAGGGAGGAAGCAAAGAAACGAAGAGAAGTTGAAGAGGAAATAGAACAAAAGAGAAGACAGAGGGCACGCAACCCTGATCGCACTGAGAACGAGCTAATGGACCCGAGTCCAGTAGTATTATGGGAGGACATAGAGGAGTTCGTCCCATCGCAAGAATCGATGCCAAGACCCTCTTGAGTAGACCTAGAGGAGGATTTTGAGATAGGAATTATCGGAGATAGAACCTAGAAGGCTTATCAGGAGATGAGGACAAAAAGTGAATCAAGAAATATAAAGAAAGACGATCGATTTGAAATTGGCCAATCACGGGGCAAGGAGGGAAGCCTGTTTAGTCTCGAGGACAGAGCCTTGTCTTTGGACGGGCTGACTCTAAACAGGGATGAGAAGGATGATAACCATACTAGTTGGTGACAAGATATGTCAGACGAAGACAGGGAAACCTTCTGTGGGGAGGAGGGTGTTGGTGTGTGTGATCCCGTGGGATGTTTTCAGACTGATAAAGTGAGGTGGTCAGATTTGGACCTGCCTAAATAAACGATGCCAGAGCCTATTGCACGCCCAGAGTGACCTCAAAGGCACCCTATAAGTGAGAGCGGGGACTCGCCACCCTATGTAATCAGAATGAGGTCATTACCAGGAAGAAGGCAATCAGGAACTATTGTCCCTACTATGAATAGGCAGCCAATTGCGATTTTGGGATTTCACAATTTCCCTTGTTAGAAAAAGGAACGGCCAGACCACAGTATATCGCATGGCCCAAGATGGATAAGGACAATTTAAGATGTAAACTGCCCAGTTTAACATCGGGGGTGGGGAAATGGATCTAAAAATTACATGAGGAAACACGTTAGCTATAGGAGACATTTAGGGTCTTGTAGCAGCTATCCCTGTGGAAAGGGCTGACAACATCTGGAAGAGAGCAGGATATGCAAGTGTCACAGCGCAGAACACAGTGCATGATGGAGCGCTATTTAATAATTACAGAGTGGCAGTCTGGAAAGCACTTAGAGTACAATATCCTGATACGTCAGATATGGGCACAATTATGGCACGCAAGATGCAGGAAGGCGAGGATTTGCTTGATTACATTCAGAATTTTCAAGAACAGTGGTCTTTGGAAACTCGAGAGCATTGGGGGAAATCGATACCTGTATTCTGTCATATTTTGTGTCAAGGATTACCAGACCAGGTGCAGAGACAGCTGAAGAAGCTGGTGGGTTTGGAAGCAAAGCCATGGCCAGAAATACAGCTAATCATTGCACACGATGGTCGATTGTTGCAAGAGAAACATCAAAAGAGAGAAGGTGCTAGAAAGCTTGAGGACGCCAAACTAGTACAGAACAAGCTGTGGAAATGTGCCATAGATGGGGCAATGTTGACTAGTGGAGAAGGGCTAGGATCACAACAGATAGCGGGTATGCTGCAAGTAAATAATCAATGGCAGTTGGATCAAGTAGGGAACGCATATATGCCGATAGGCAGAGGCGGATTCCACGGAAGAGGAGGCTTTCAAAATAATCAGGGACATTTTCAGAATAACCAAGGTGGTTTTCAGAATGTGCAGAATCATAATCAAGGTATGCAAGGAGGGCAAATTAGAAGAAACCTTCCTGTATGTTGGACATGTGGAATGACAGGACACATTGCACGATCATGTGGGAGCCAAGGGTATGTGCAGAATGGGCAATTCTTCAGAGGGGGACAGCTTGTCCTCCAGCATATAGCCCACAAACCAGGGACAGGTTCGCCCAAGATCAGACAGTGTATCAAGCACAAGCACCACAAAACCACAGCAAGCACCATTGAATCCGCTGCAAGGGCAGTCACAGCACGCACCCATGCAGATACAGCAGAGAGCAAACACTGGACAATTATTTTCTCCTAGAGTAGGGGGTTTCACTATCGAGGGTGGAAATCCTTTCACAGGCACAGGAATAAGTATATACCCACAATAGGACAGCTCACAGGGTGACCTGATGTGTTCAGTACTATCGGTGATGCCAAATCCTCGAGAGTAACCAAGAGTTGATGTTACCATAGGAGGCAAATCCTTTTCTTTTTTAGTAGACACTGAGCAACTTGCTCATTTTTATGAGAGGGACCATTCTAGTTATCAGGAAATGCCATAAATGCTCAAGGGCTCTCTGAAGCTACAATTAGAGTTCCTTTTTTACTGAGAAATTACCAGTCTCCATAGGAGAGTGTGATATGTCTGTCCCATTATTGTATTCTAGGCAGACACCAGTTAATATTTTGAGCCGAGATTTAATGATAAAGCTAAATATGACGATTTCCTTCACTAAAGAAGGCATAATGTGTTCCACGCAAGGAATACATTAATTAAATGTGGGCAAATTTATCATGGCACTTACAGGGCAAATAGCTCTTCGAGGAACACCGTTAGAACCAGACAGAAGTTTTTCACTATGTGCTGCGTATTTTGTTAATGTGGCTACCCAGTTTAGTGGGCAAGATTATGAGAATAACTGATGAATTCCTGTTCAGGCCACAGATACATACGGACAAAGAGGGGGCACAGGGTTTTCCCTTGGAATTACAGGCAACCAAAGTGTAAGGGGAGTTGGCCATGCTCAAAGAATTTGATGTTGAAGGCAGGTCATGAAGAACATTGATTGCTATTAGGGAAGGATATAGACTGGCTGATGTCACTGACAAGGATATGTTTAAAGACGACCCGTCAGATGACGAAGTAGTGTTACAAATGAGCATTACCTATTGGGATCAGGAGATAAAGATGAGAAATTCCACAGAAGATGATGATAGTGCAGCAGCGTCCCACATTTTTAGATGAGGATATGGAGAAGGTAGCAATTTCTTTATGGACTATGGGCCCTTATGACGTAGGCCTGTTAAATGGGGTGGGAGAAGTTAAAATTAAGTTGAAACCAGGAGCAATTTTATCTTAAGCAAGCCAGTATCCCATGTCTCAAGAGGCAGACAAGGGTATTTTCAAGACTATGGGCCACATTACACGGTAGGCGGTAAGGGATTACCGGCACCGCTAAGGGCACCAGTGCCGGTAATCCCTTACCGCCCTACTACAAGGTCCCTTAGCGGGTCCCTTCCATAACACCTGGTTTTACCAGGCATTATGGAAGGGACCCGTTGAGGGACTTCAGAGCTAATAACAGGCCCGCTAATAGCAGGCTCGTTATTATCTCCATCCCCATTCCCATTGAGCCCTATGGGGGCTCAAATGGGAATGGGGAATGGTTCCCAGAATGGGGACTTACCGGGTCCTCCAAGGTCAGAATGACCTGGTGAGTCCCTATTCCGGGTACACGGACCCCGAATGCGGTAAGGGGGTAGCCATGGCGCTAATAGCGCCTTGGCTACCGCCTAAAGTGTAATGAGGCCCTATATCATCTATGATGGAACAAGGTATCTTAGTGACATCAGAGTCACCATATAATACTGCAGTGTATCCGATTAAAAAATCAAAGGGTGGGTCATGGCATTTAATTCAGGACATGAGACTAATAAACCAGATTGTAGAGGCAGAGTTTCCTCTAGTTCCGAATCCTGTGCCGATTTTAAGCAGCATTCCCTCAGAAGCACCATATTTTACAATGATTGACTTGAAAAATGCATTTTTCTCAATCCCGTTGCATAAAGATTCCCAAGATCTTACGTCATTCAAGTTCCGTCAGACTAAGCTGAAAAGTACATGTTTGCCCCAGGGGTACTGTGAGTCTCCATCGATCTTCAAAAGGGTCCTGCAGATGGACCTAAGCAATATTGATTTACCAAGTGATGTGCTGCAATACGTAGATGATATTTTGGTCTGTAGCACAACAGAAGAAGAGTGCGACGAGATTCGATTCAGCTAATGATTATTTTAGCAGACAAAGGATATAAAGTGGATAAAGAGAAGGTGCAGTACTGCCAGGAAGAGGTGTTGTACATAGAACAGTTAATCTTGCATGAAGGATAGAAAGATACACCAGAAAGAGCTGAGGTGATCTTGAAAACATCAAAACCGCACACAAGAAAGCAAACGCAACAGGTTTTAGGACTATGTAATTAGGTTAGAGCATGGGTATTTGATTATAGTTCTTACACAAGACCGTTGATGCAGGCTCTGAAGAAGGCACAGGTGAATAAGGACAACATTTAATTGCCTGAGGAAATGGATGAAGGGTTTGATTAACTAAAAAAGGCAATTTGTACAGCTCTGGTTTTAGGAATTCCCAATTAATCTGAGGACTTATTTTTATTCTCTCACACAAATGGGACAGTCATGACATCAGTACTCACACAGAGAACTACATTGGGGTACAAACCCTTAGCATATTACAGTGGGATTCTGGATCCAGTTATGCAGGGTCACTTACCTTGCGAACAATAACTGGCAGCAGCCGTGTTTGTTATTGAGAAATCTGCAAGCATAGTGATGGGGTGTTCCATGACGTTATTTGTTTGCTGTTTTGGAGAAACCTCAGGATACACTAACGTCTCAAAGAGCTTCTGCTTATGAAGTGGTTATATCAAACCCAGCGATCAAAATAGTCAGGTGTAAAATGGATGAGCAAGTGCATGGTTGCTCAAACTATGAGGAATTCTATGACGAGATCCAGAGAGTGAAGGAAAATGCTCTAGCAGTTGGGGAGGTTCTCTTTATTGATGGTTCTTCTAAGATTGATCAAACTGATGGAGAAAGGCATTCGGGCTCAGCTGTGGTACGACACAGAGCCAATGGGGAATTTGAAGTGGTAGCAAGTGCGAGACTACATCTCATTTTTCAGCACAGACCACAAAAATGGTGGCGCTCATTGTCGTGCTCGAGAATCACACACGGCAGGAAGTGACGGTGTACAGTGACTCTGACTACATGACGTCAATCGTGCATGCAGGGTTAGCATGTTGGAAAAGGAGGGGCTACCTCCAAGCAGATGGTACCCCAATGCAACACGCCACATTAATGATCAGACTTATTAAAGCACTACAACTCCCAGTAGCCATTGCAATAGGCAAGTGTGCAGCACACACTAAGAAAACTGACTTTATTTCATACGGAAACCAAGCCGCAGATGAAGAGGCCAAAAGAGTTGCATATCCTGATATTTTTAGTTTTGATAATGTGAAGGAGAAAATGGTTGTAGTAATGATTGTGAATGAAAGATTTAATCACTTCAAGTTCAAGGTGGAGCTCCATAGAACGAGAAATAACTGTGTATGTACATGGGGTGTTCTTTATCCCCTTCCGAAGCACTGTGGCGATAAGACAGCACTGGTAAACCGGTGATGCCCGTAGCCTTATTAAGGGTGGCGTTAGAACAGCTATACTACCCTGCACATGTTACTAACCTGTTAGAACACTTTGCTTTTTATGTAGTACATTGCATCGTATGTCAAATGTTTACTGCTGGGTGCATGCTGCGAACAGTCCAAAGAGTAATTCCTCGACTAAATGGTCCATTTCAATATTTACATATCGATTATGTTGTTTGTAATAGATATAGGTATATGATAGTGGTAGTGTGCCCGTTTTTTAGATGGATTGAAGCTGGTCCATGCACACATCTTGATGCTACTTGCGCTGCAAAGTTTTTAGTCTGAGAAGTATTTTCTAGATGGGGAGTATGTGAGGTGTTGAGATCACATAATGGCCCCCATATTGTGAATGTGGTATTTGAGCAGATTAGCTTATTGCTTAGCATTAAACATATGTTTTCTTCTGCTTATTACACGCAAGTGAACGGGATACGTTAGAGACTTAATGGTCTGCTCAGGGAGAGAATAGCAAAGTTGAAACTGACACTGAAGAAGGGGTGGCTGCATCGCCTGCCCCTTGGGTTATGTGCATTAAGAAATCAGCCTGGCTCTGAACACCACCTCACACCTCACAAATTAGTTACAGGGAGGACTAGGAGTGATGCCCAGGCAACTGCACAATTGTTAGGAAATGAGTTACATGAGTACTTAACATGTATGACCTCTAGCATCTCTGTTATTTTATATCAAATCAAGGGGACGGGTTGTCGGTCTCAGAACACAGATGAAGACCATACAGCAACCGGCCTTGGGAGACTATGGGCCTCATTACACGGACGGCGGTAAGGGTTAACGGTCACCGTTAATGGCAACGGTGACCGTTAACCCTTACCGCCGTACTACGAGGTCCGTTAGCGGGTTGGTGCTTTAACGCCTGCTTTTTGCAGGCGTTAAAAACCAACCCGCTAAGGGACCTCGGAGCTAATTACGGCACCGCAAAATTGCGGTGCCGTAATTAGCGCCTTCCCCATTCCCATAGAGCCCTATGGGGCAGAAATGGGAATGGGGAAGGGCAATGGCGGAAGGGGGATTTACCGCCCCACCAACCTTGGAATGGGGCGGTAAATCCCCTTTCCGCCAAGGCGGTGCCGGTAATTTACCGGCATGGTCCTGGGTGCTAATAGCACCCTGGATCACCGCCTTCCGTGTAATGAGGCCCTATGTGTTCCTAAATTATTTACTGCAGATAAGGTTCTAATAAGGAACTTCACGAGAAAGTGGCACAAGCCCAGATTTAGTTGCCCTTTCATTGTGGAGGACATTACTCCGTCAGCAGTCAAGGTCCAAGAGAGATGAGCTTGGATACACCTAGGAGATGTGAAAATCTAAATTTGAGAGACAGTCGCACCCGTGAACCCATTCGGAAGCAAGTCAAGGAGAAGAAGTTCAGCACGTGCAGACTCGATCGATGACAAGGAAGAAGGACGCAAAGACTGTCCAGTAGACAGATGAAAGTGTATGTTTGGACTGTAGCTCCCCTAAAACACTCTTTGTAGCTGCTATAGCAAGGAGTGAGAAAGTTACTGTACTTGAGCCACAGCAGCTTGTTGACATTGGATTATGAAGTGCTGAATCAATGGAAAAATGCCCAATTTAGACTTTCTGTTTGACGACTGGAAGAGGGAGCAGTTCCCGACTCGTTTCTCACTGAGTTTCTCTTCGGAGGTGCCCATGGTACTGTCAGATGTTGACATACACAGACTACATCTTCCTGTCTTCATATTTATATTCAGAGTTTACCCTGCTCTAGTTGGGAGGAGCACTGATATACGTACTTTTGTCCAAGATCCTAATAATGGCCCGGCGATTAGACGTTTATTGGCAGCAATTATATAGCAGATCAAACTATTACCTGAACATCTATCAGAATGCACAGATGGTCCTATCTAACGACGATGCCCACAACTACTTGTCATGATCTTTTACTATTTGCTTCAAGTACACTCTTATCTTGTTTGGCAAAACACCACCTCCTATGTGTTTATGTGAGCTCCTATAAATCGTCCTGCAATCAGCCGATTACTAGTGGAGATCATAGAGCAAATTCGACAACTACCAGAGCATCTAACGAGATCGCCTGAATAAAACAAGTTTTTCCTTCCTTAAAAGTAATTACAGGCAATCATGTTGTCTATTGAGCACATTGAAGTTCCAGGAAGTGCACAGAATCAACCTCGATGGTGGAGCCTGATGTATTGGTGCATAAGCTATGCCTGTTCAGCATCCATTATCGTTTTTCTGTTTCTATTGATCCACACTGTGTACTTTAATGGTTCCAGAAGGAAAAGAGTTCCTTTAACCCTTCCCACTCCAGTCACTTTTGCAGAACTAAACACTGTAAGGAGGCCAAGGCCCTATGTGATTGTTCCTACCCCAGTAGCTCATGTGAAGGCACAGATTTCTTTCACAGGTGTCCCTGTGATTCCCCCAATAGGGAGAATGTATACTGGTGTATTTCCTGAGTTTCTTATACAAGCTCATCTGGCAAGACAGAGACCTACAAGAAGTGCAAGGGAGGATGATTATGAATTAAATGATTATTTAGACAGTACAGCCCATTTGGGGAACAACATGTGGTATCAGCACATGAAAGAAGTGGAAAAAAGAATTTCTAAGGTGGATTGCTGTGTGTGTGCACTCCTGCCTTATGTTATGGTAAAGTCTAATATATTCATAGCTATTGAAATAGATGTTCAAATAGCCCATTGCCACACTCACCTTACACTGTGTCATACAAGAGGTCAGTTCCAGGATCGAACAGCATGGTCAGCCCCAGATGAAGATGATTATGTCCAGGATTTGAAAACAAGAGAAAGAGCACACACCAGAAGTCATGTGATAAGATATAAACAACCTAGCATGAAGGGAGCTGGAATCAGATGGGAGATAAACAGGAGCCTCAACTGCCAAGGAAAAACTGACAAAGAAGTTTGAAGCTGCAAGGAAAGAGGCCATATGCGAATCTGGAGAACAGTACTTTCACCAGACAGCTGGGAAGAAGGCATAGTCGTGTGCAGAGCTGTGTCAGTAACTGGTCATCACAAGCCAGTTATTGAACAAGTGGAAAATGGATGCAAACCTCTCTGTCCGAGGCTTGCAAAGCTTCTGACGTGGGTCGAATACAGAGGAGGCCCATTACAGATAGTGCCTTTGGCTAGTGCAGAACTATCTTTCATAAATAATGGCACAAGAAATGTTGGAGAGAATCAACAGTGCAGACAACTCTTTGATGTACCAGGAATGAAAGATGGGACAGTAGTGGTAATGGATGACTGTGGATCCAGAGCATACATGAAGCTGCCCAGAGACTGGGAAGGACTATGTTCCATCGTAATCGTTCATGTTCCAGCATTGGTGATTCCAAAGAGTGATCTTAATATTGGAGAGTTTCCAAAAGCAGATGCTCACCTGAGGAAAAAGAGATCTGCTGAACTCTGAAATCGAATGAAGAGAGAACATTATTTCTCAGCCAAATCGATAAAAGCCTTTGATGCCACTCCATATGAAAACAGATTGTTCAGCAAGAATTCTTCAGTTTTTACTGTTATCTTTTTTTTACTGTTATCTTTATGCCTGGGATCCCGACGATGGCGAATACCAAATGGTTACAGATAACCATTTGGTAGCTTCTGCAGATGATCAACACCACCATAAAGGGATTTAAGAGCCATACGACTGATGACTCTCCAGAACAGATATGTCTTGGATATGATTACAGCTTTGGATGGAGGTGTTTGTGCCAAAATCGGAGAATCATGTTGCACATTCATACCTTCTCATGATGACGATAATGGCACCTTGACAGAGGCCATAACGATGCTGACAAACCTACACGTCAAGATGGAAGACGAAGTGGAAGACATTGCTGATGACAGCTGGTTTGCGTCAGTCTTCTCATGGGTTCCACAATGGATGGTGAACATTTTCAAGTTCCTTGAGGCCCTGTTGGTGATGATCATGTTTTGGTTCTGTGTGATCAGGATAATAACCACACAATACAAGAAGACTGCGTAGAAAGCAGTAGGAATGAAGATCGTGATTGATGTCGAATCAGGATTCGAACCTAAAGAGCTAACAGATGAAGAAATCAGAGACTACGTAAAAGCCAGTATTCATGCACCTGAGGGAACCAAGTTCCTGTATCCGAAGAAGCACAAGAAGTATGTGGGAAGATGGATTTAATGCAGTCCTAATGCACAATGCAGTCTTATGACCTGGAGTGTGATGAGCATATGAAATCAGAAGAATGCCTGGAAGGACTCATAAGGATATGGATTCCAAAGAAGCATTTCTTCAGACAAGGATGTCTTGATGTGAAGATTAATGAGAGAGTGGTCGATGAATCGCCCAGATGGGGGAGTGTAGAGGAAGAACCAAATACCCCTACCAGAAGCGCTGCCCCCTTGTTGCCTATAGGTTGGGAACCGGAAATTGCTATACATGCAGTACCATGAGGATGCCTATACCGCAAAGAATTCTTGAAGCAAGGTATCCATTGAGAAAACCCTATATGCATTTACAAAGAAATGATGGTCTTCTGGACAGAGTTCCGGAAGAAGTGTGAAAATGAGCGAGAAAGAAGACTGGTGACATCATGCGAAGTAGAACAGACGCACCCTGAAAAGGGTATCAGGTAATAATATCCCTATATATATGGTCGCTGTATATAATGTCGCTGGGAAAAGGTTGTGGTGACATTATATAGCTGACCATATATATATAGGGACAGGGGGAAAGGGGATCCCCACTCCCCTTGAAAAAGAAATGGTTTGGAGGTTGCAGGGGTGTCCCCCGCATGTTCCATCTAATAATGTCCCGAGAAAAAAACAGCAATTTTTCAGTGATTTATTTTGCATGGCGTTATTTTGAGGGGATATTATTACATGGAGCCCTGAAAAGATACATAAGAGAAATGAAAATAGACATTCTATAAGATCTGAAGAGGAGGTGTCAAAGCTGAGCAACATTTTGGGCTTGAAATGAAGACGCTCATGCAAAGAAACATTGAGAAAAATGCAAAGTAATTTTACCCATGTACAGATGCTGTAACGTAAGTAGACAAAGTGATCTCTAGGCTGGCTACATAGTGAATAGATTGCGGCGATGCACCAATGTATAAACATAGGAATGTATAGAACCTGGATGTTCCATGATGCACTTTAGCAAGGCTTGAACCTCGTGAATGGAAAGGGTTTCAGTGGGGCGCAGTTGGAAAATAGCTAATGGCGAAGGAGAATCCAAGAAAGGCTGGCTGGCCCAGCACCAAGAGTCAAGGCCACCGTGAGCCTGGTTGTCCGTCAAGTAGTTGCATGAACGTGAGAAAGAAACAAACTTCTGTTTGAGGTGGAATGAAAAAACATTGAATGGTCAATAGGTCATCATTTAATAGTATTATATGCAGCGAAGAGCTCAAAAACGTGGTCTTCAGTAACATGGTCGGATCGAAATAGACTTTGGGTCGAGCTACACCGAAACCAGAGGATAAAACCATGCCACACTCCCTTTTTATTCTCAGCCACACAGAGCTTATGCAAGGCCAAGTTCAAGGCCTTAATTGAATGGCAGACCACAAGAGTGATGATAGATATTGGGCTAATTGGTTGGGGAGGCATGAGCAGGCCGACCCCCAGCACCTGGGTACCAGCCTGTGTGCTGCTAGCGTGTGGAATATTCCAGATGGGTACAAGCGCGCCAACCAATTATAGAGGGCCACGTAACAGAGAGTCCTATAGTTTGTGTAACCAATGAATCATCATGAATTTTGTGACAATGAAGATGACTTGCACTAGAGGAGGGCTTAGTTGTCCACCTGATGTTAGAAGCCCAATCGCAACCCCTGTTAGTATGGAACGTATACTGTTTCCTGTAACCCTATCACATCCCTAAGTAGGTTTTTGTAGTTTGCCACTTAGTGTAATGTCAATGATGATGAATTCTGACTATAAAAGTTGTGTTTTTTATGAAATTCATCGAGATCGTACTGTGCCATGTCCGTTGATGTCCGTTGTAACTTCGTTTTAGATCATTGCAAAAAAAACGAGTAAGTTTTGCCAACTTCCTGAGTCAGTTTGCTCGTTGATGTTTGAGTAAGTGCTGCATCCCCATTGAAATCTAAGTATAGCTGTCTCATCTTAAAGGACCCAGGTCTATGGGTTCACGTGCAAAGCAATGAAAAAAGTGAAGAGGATGGGGGAGGAAGAGCAGGACGTTTTTCAATCCGGATCGCATTGTCCACCCCATATCAGCTGAGTGGGAGCCAAAGGAGAAGCTTGCTGCCTATCTGGGGAATGTATGCGGACACCCTTTGTCAAAGAAGCCCAAAGCAAGATAAGGGCCTAGTGTCCTTGGCCTCACCTTCCCAAAAAGGCAGCTGAAACCCCACAAAAATAGATGAGCGGAAGCTCACTTTCGTAGGGCGCCACGGGAGAGACATTAAGAAGGGAATCGTTCGATCCTGGAGGGCATGTCAGGATGGGATGTTGGATCTGGCTGGGCTGCTCGCTAAAATCTGGCAGATGGCGAAACAATCCAAGTAGCAGCAATAGGCCATGGATCCAGAGTTCCTTGAAGGCTGGGCGCAACGGGTGATTTACCTCTTGGGAAATGCCAATTGCTCCCTATCTACCGAACGCAGGGCGATGGTTCTGGTGCAGATCGATATGAAGCTTCTGGAGCTTGCCTCGACAGAAGCAGCAGGAGCTGCAAAAGGGACGTTTTTCGGCGACAGCTTCATTAAGGACATAAGCAAATTTGCAGAGACTTTTGCATCACTCGACAAAGTCCAAGCCTCCTTAAAGAAGGTTTTTGAAAACAGAGTTTTTGGAAGGGCTGGCAGAGGCAATGGCAGCTCGGCCAGCCGTTCCTTTGGCTACAGGAAGATCGCAAGCCTATTCCCTTCTTGGCATACCGAGGGAGAGGCAGAGCAAGGGGCTGGATGCACAGCAGCAAGCAGCAACCTGCCAACTCATGTGAGAGCTCTACTCACACCGTGCATTGAGTTAGCAAGCGCAAATACCCCAAAGTGGGGGGGGGGGCTGGCACAGCGCGCAGACAGGTGGCTAGACATCACCAAGGACAAGTGGGTGCTGCAGGCAGTGCAAGGGTTCTGTTTAGAATTTTATCAGCAGCCCACATAAGTGCAGCTGCCCAGGCCCATAGTGTTCTCAGCCGAGGACGAGCGACTGCTAGGAGAAGAGATCCCACAACTGCAACACAAGGTAGGGATCATGCTAGCACAAAGCAGTCCCAGCTCCTTCATGAGCAACATGTTTCTTGTCAGACCAAAACCAAATTGGTTATCGTGGCGCTGGATAAGGTGGTTGCCAGATGGTATGTTAATACCCTTTATTATGTCTCCAATAATTCAGGAAACCGTTGTAAGCTTGAGGTTGGTCGATTGTGAATGGCTTGATGGTTTAGTTACGATATATGCCAACAACACTGGGCTTTCAATCATGGCACTAAGCCGCCCGTCACAAACCACTGGGTACCCAACACTCTGCCCCCAACCCACTGTCAAGTCCACCGTGACTGGGATGACCCAGGACCCACAGTCCTCCCCATGCACAGCCACCACTGGCCACCTTACACATGGGGTCTAAGCCTCCGCTGCCACCTCTAGCCACACCGCAAGTGCATTAGCCGCCCAGGGGCTCTCTCCCACCAGGCACTAATGGTACTCAACCAATATATTGTGCTCCTCTGGCCATTAGTACTAGGTAACTGCACATAACGCATCCTCTTTTCTTGTCAATACAAAAGCTAACCAGCTATTCACAGAAAGGACCTACCAGGACCCTTATTCCGCAGTAAGCACCGGCCCTGACTACCTAAACACAAGACTACTAGCATGCCTAGCACCTATACTAATGTATCATCTTCTTTCTCCCCTCCTTGTGCTAAACTTCATGACAATTGTTGTGACATGATACCTTGCCTCCTGATTCTACTATCGTTTGGTTGGTTTTGTTTTTACCATGTCACACACACGGCATACGCTCACGGTCTACTCATGGTTCACCACTAACCGTCTTATGTACAAATGCCAAATGTATACTTCTATACCATGTACTATCAACAATGTTTCCAACTCTTGAAATAAACTGTGTAACTACAAATCCTAACCTAACTTGTATTAACATCGTCAAATTATAAACATGTATATCACGGTACTCAGCCTGAATACTTGTAAACACCCTCACCATCACAATATTGCACAGCCTTGAGAAAGACCATAGGTTGAAACACGGGTTGCCACTCTAGACATGCAAACAGCAAAATGTGTGCATACATCTGTGCACAATCATGTCTGCCAATACATGGCATATATCGTAACTAAACCATAAAACCATTAAAAATCAACCAACCTCAAGCTTACAACGGTTTCCTGAATTATTGGAGACATAATACAGTGTATTAACATACCATCTGGCAACCACCTTATCCAGCGCTATGGTAACCAGGGTTCCTAAGCCTACTTTACAGAAAGAATATTGATGTATTAATAAATTAACAGAATCAGGATCACACTATAGTTATCGGAAAATGCACGCCACCTCACTCTGTGGCACAAAGCCTTTCCTTCCTGACAAAACTTCACTTTACATACAAACAGGCTGAAAGCACCATTTTGTTTTGATTTGACACAACCACATGTACAAGTTTCATTTCAACTCTCTAGTCCTCCCTGTTAACATGTAAAAAGAAAACACTGTTCTAAAGAATACTTCAGAGACTTGGGTCACTCATAGGAATACCCCTAATGTAAGGATAATTAATGCAGCATCCTAGAACCTGACAGTACCATTGTGTTTTACAATATACTTTGTGTGGGGCCTAATTTAAATAAAAAGTAGTTGTTTTTTATTGGGCAAAATAAATTGACATATGCAGTGCTCTTTATTTCTGCACACTTTCTCTTCTAGCAAGATTCTGGCTCAACAACATTAATTAACAGTCTCTTTTCTACAGATGCAGAAACCCTTTTCCTTTGCCACTATACAGTGAACATTTTTTCCCATTCCCTTTGGAGTACCTTGTTCCCTCTGACTCTAGAGTATGCATTTAATTAGTTATTTTCACTTTGCTTAAGCATCAAGGCACTGTTCTGCACAGCACAGACCCAGAGATTAATTTTTACTATTTGGAATCCCTCTGCTTTAAGGCAGGGTCCGGGGAATGGTGAACAGTTGGGAATGCACCCCTCCCCTATAGAAGAGTCTTGCGGCTGGCAAGAATAATGTAGGGCTACCCAATTACTTTAAAAGGCTGTAGGCCCTGGTTACAAGTTTGCCAGAAAAAAGGTCAAAGTGCAGGTAAAACCGTTTACTGTACTTTTATGTAATTGTATTTATTTATTTATTTTTTGCATTGGTAGAGCGTGCACAGACCCTTATGCATCTGGGTGTTGAACCAGTTACATGCGGCCGTAGATTAGGGTGGATGCGTAGGTACATAGGAAGGTTACAAGTATAGATACATAGATAAGGTTGCGAGAAATCAGAATGCAGAGTGGATCGGGTTTAAGTGAACAGCCATGTTTTGAGGGCTTTGAGGAAGGCCCAGTCGGATTCTTCTTCTCTTACTGGTCCAGCAAAGCATATGTTTGCCGGAACACACATTCCAGAATTACCGGCCCCTATACAACTTCACCCGGAATCACTGGCGCTTAGAAATTCCATCAAAGTAAATACTGGCAACACAGGAAAACTGTGCGGTAATACCGGGACACAATTGTATTACAAGACCAGATTTGCCGATAATACTGGCAGATAATTGACGGAAATTCAGGCAAAACCAAGGCGGAGATAGCATGACCTCAGTGCTGCCAGTAAATGGACACAGGTGAGTGAAATAAGGTCACGGATGTGCCCAATCTACCAAGGTGCACCCAATACACACAGGAACAGTACTTATTCTCCACACCTTCCCCAAGAACACTTTCCAACACAACCATGCCACCACTCATTGCCGCTACCATGGACCTGGAGCTGCTCCATGCTGATGTCCAGCTGCTGGTGCTGGTGTTGGAGCAGCATCAGTGGCAACAGTGGCAACAGGTGGCCACATAAAGAAGTAGGAAGAGGAGGACGATGAGGATGGGCATACAGGTGATGCAGGTGCCGAGGTAGAGGCGTGCTGTGATCCCTCGCACAAGGGCCACACCCTGGGCCCTCACAGACAGCTAGATACACTCCCTGTACTGCCTAAACAGAGAGACCATTCATGACCTCCTGACCCTTATCCAGGATGGCATCGGCAGCAGGATCGGCATCAGGACAGCCATGCCACCTCTGTTGAAAGGTTTAGGGTCAAAGATTCGAATACAAAGATTTGAATAACAATACTCTCGAAACAAAAGGACCGCAAAAAAATAGAATGCACTTATTTATTTATTTTCTTTTGGGGGGGGGCCCCCTCAAAACCCTGTTTTTTGGCCAAAAAACATTATTTTTACCTATACCAAAACCAAAAAAAAAAAATACATTAAAAAAAAGGCATTCAGTCTTTTTTTTCGGTCCTTTTGACTCGATTGTATTGAATTAATGACTGGACACCCTGTTGAAGCTGGTGTCGGTCGTGCACTTCCTGGCCACTGGCACGTTCCAGCACTCTTTGAGCCAGCTGCATGGCATTTCACAGCCTGCCTTCTCCAGAGTGCTGGTGCAGGTACTGGAGGCCCTCTTGCGTCATGTGGGCCAGCACATCGCTGTCCCCACCACTGCCGGCTCCAGGGATGGCTGCCTGAAGGCTGGGCTCCTGCACCTAAGCTGAATCACTGCTCTTCAAAGGCTGATGCTGATATACCTGATCCAAGGCAAACGGCTAAATGACAGAAGGGGGGTGGGGAGAAACACCCTGATGATAGAGAGGACAGGATTTTTGATCTACTGACCAAGCTGACCTTGGATATCAGTGAAATCAAGGAGAAGGGGGGTCATTACGAGGTTGGAGGTAAGCATGGCGCTATTAGCGCCATGGCTGCCTCCAAAACCTCACCGACTCCACCCTGGTGAATGGAGCTATTACCGCCCCATTCCAAGGTTGGCGGGGGCGGTAATTCCCCATTCACCAGGGCCCTTCCCCATTCCCATTTGAACCCCATAGTACTGCAGTCATTATTTTGTTTTTCTATGTTTACCGAGAAACTTCGTTGCTCGAGCACATTGGAGGAAGGACTCTACAAAATCTATGTAAAGAATGCCATGACGTACAGCTTGTAAGGAGAAAAGATCTGCGCACCTACGCAGATCAACCCGGAACTGCGGTGACCAGGTTTGCGAGCAATGGAAGAGTGGCCTGGGCAGTGTTCGTATGGCGAGGTATGAGCGGTACAGGGGCTGCATTCCACGGAGGCAGAGTCACCCTTCTTCTGTCGTAGCCACGGATGGCCCACGGTGAGCATGTCTCTTCTATGCTGACTAGTGAGGGCTGCGAAAATGGGAACTTGGTTCTTGTGACTGGGGGATCCTAATTCATCACACGCTGACACTGAGGCTTCTGGCTGAGTTGAGCCAGGCTTTTGGAGGAATGGCACACTCTCCATCGCGGGCTTCAACTCTAGTTTTCAGCCCCGTTTATTCTTGAGCTGCGCAATCGGTTTAGGTTGAAATGATCTAAAAAAAAGGTCAAAATGACCAAAAGTTCGAAAAATGCTGCCACCAAAGGATCGAACACCAAAAGTTCGATCCTTTGGTGGTAGCATTTAATAAAAACGGGGGCTGCAGGGGTGTCCCCCGCATTGCCCCGCTCACTATACTTTATTGTATAGTGAGCGGGGGCTGCGGGAAAACCCCCATAGCCGTCCGTGTAAAAAATGTTTTTAAAAAAAAGCAAATGGGGTCTGCGGAGGTGTCCCCCCCCATTGCCCCGCTCACTATACTTTATGGTATAGTGAGCGGGGGCCGTGGGGGACATCCCCACAGCCGTCCGTGTTAAAAAAAATTTAAAAAAAAAGAAACGGGGGCTGCGGGGGTGTCCCCCGCATTCCCCCGCTCACTATACTTTATGGTATGGTGAGCAGGGGCTGCGTGGGACACCCCTCCAGCCGTCCGTGTTAAAAAATAAATACATTTTAAAAAAAGGACCCTGCAGCGCCGGTTCTCGATCACAGAAGTGAAAGGGAACTTGCGCTGCAGGAACCAGCGTGAAGAAGAAGGTAAGTGGGGTTTGTTTATGTTGGTGGTGTGGGTGGGGGTGTGCTGAGGGTGTGGATGGGCGTGTGCGTGTGGGGGTGTTATGGGTATGTTGTGTGTGTGTGTTTGAGAATGTGTTTTTCGGAATTATCGGGTCTGAAATGACCGAAAACAAAGTGTTCGAACTTTTGGTTATTCAAACACTTTGGGCCTCATTACACGGAAGGCGGTAATGGTTAACGGCCACTGTTAATGGTAACAGTGACCGTTAACCATTACCGCCTTACTACGAGGTCCCTTAGCGGGTTGGTGCTTTAACGCCTGCTTTTTACAGGCGTTAAAAACCAACCCGCTAAGGGACCTCGGAGCTAATTACGGCACCGCAAAATTGCGGTGCCGTAATTAGCGCCTTCCCCATTCCCATAGAGCCCTATGGGGCAGAAATGGGAATGGGGAAGGGCAATGGCGGAAGGGGGATTTACCGCTCCACCAACCTTGGAATGGGGCGGTAAATCCCCTTTCCGCCAAGGCGGTGCCGGTAATTTACCGGCATGGGCCAGGGTGCTAATAGCACCCTGGATCACCGCCTTCCGTGTAATGAGGCCCTTTGTTTTCGGTCATTTCATTTTCGATAATTTGACATTCGGTCAAATCACTTGGATTTGCGCAATCGTTATGCTCGCCTATAATATATGCACATTTGGATCCCTTTATTGACGCTTCCTGAGATGTGCATTCAGAGTGCCGTAATATTAAAGGGAGGTGATGTAGATGCCGGTAGGTGAATTTTGCAGCGCCTCTTCCTTGTAACCCTATGGAACTGCGGCGGAAAGACAGTGGGCCTCATTACGAGGTCGGCGGTAAGGGGTTTAACGACAACGGTAAGGGTGCCGTTGTCGTTAACGGGGGCCACTAAGGGACCAGGGAGCTAATAATGAGCCCACTATTAGCGGGCCCGTTATTAGCTCCATCCCCATTCCCATTGAACCCTATGGGGGCTCGAATGGGATTGGGGAATGGTTCTCAGAATGGAGACTTACCGGGTCCTCCAAGGTTGGAATGACCCGGTAAGTCCCTATTCCGAGAACCCGGACCCGGAATGCGGTAAGGGGGTAGCCATGGTGCTAATAGCACAATGGCTATCTCCAACCTTGTAATGAGGCCCAGTGTGTCAGTGCATGGGCTCATGATTTTGTACACACTGTTAATGTTTGTTATAATGTCACGTTGTTATGCCTCGCTGAGTCACATGTCTATGCAAATACCATTTGTCGTTACTGGCTTCATCACTCAGCATAGGCTGGATAAACACTAGTGGTGTGGCTGATGGGATAGGTATTATTGAATGTAATGGTTTCTGATTAGTGGATGTGCATACAATTTCAGTTATGTTGTCTGAGACAGTCCTACAGAAATGGATCACACTTACAATACACTGTTGATACGACTGCAAGTCATGTTATTATATTGGGATTGAATACCATTTGTTCGATGTTGCCTGGACTTGGCTTCTTGCATATATACAGTTGGGAAATGTTTTTTTTTGTACTGTGCATGATACACAGGGAAACCCTAACATGCACGCTGGAAAATTGAAGATTACAGTCTGGAGAATGTGGCTATTAGTGGTGGAAGCAAGGAAAAAGATGTTTACCATTGATGTACGGAAGGTCTTTGGTTGGTGGGTGGATTTAATGCACAATTCTTTACCTGCCTAAATTGCTGCATATGTCGGTCACAAGGTTATGGGTAAGGTGCAGTACTGAGTTGCGCACAGATGCAGAACATACAGAATCATCATGAGGGTATGACCTTCATGCTGTATGGGTGATGTGACAAGCCGTATATACAGAGGTGGTATTGCTGTACTAATTAACAAAACAGTTGGTAAAACCTAACTGTCTGCAAGGGATTACACAAACTAAAATAGAGTTGCACTGCGTATCGTAAATGGGGAGGAGGAATAGACAATGGTTGTCACTCCAATTCTGTATTCTAAGCAATGCTGTCATGAAATTTTGGGACTGATGATTTTAGTGATTTTACTGTTTGAATGGTTCTAATGTTACCCTACACACCCTAACCATTTTAAAGAACTGTTAATAGTAGTAGAGTGGTAATAAGTACTGTTAAATCTAAGTGCAGACTTTGGAGTAGTTATAGTTCGGAATAGTGATACATTTGTAAATATTGTGACTCAGAATCACTTTGCTAGGTTGCAAAGTGTAGTGCTTTATATACATTTGATGTGTTAATATTGTTTGTGTATATGTGTTCTTGTGTTGTTTTTTCCTGTGTATGCTGTTTTGATACATAACCCTCCAATGTGTCGATATTTAGTTATGGTTGGACATGGTGGTGTAGTTGCACCTCCGTCTCAGACTTGTATCTCTGGGAACACTATCAAGATAAGCTCTTCTGATACTTCTGATAGTTATCTAGACTCTTGTATCCTGTCTCAAATGAGGAAATTTGAAATGGGTGGTTGGTTATATTTTGGAGGCTGACACAAGATGGGTGATCTAACTATCTGTTTGTCGAACATTAAAGGTCTAAACATCCCCAGGAAGAGGAGGGAAGTGCTGACTAGATTGATGAGAGAGAACATTTGTATTGCTCTTTTAACGGAGACTCACCTATTGAAAGAATCCAAACACCTCCTAAAAAGTACCCTGGTTAGTAGGGTATTGTTAAACTGCCATACTTCTAAATCGAGGGTTGTGGGTATACTATTGCATAGGGGCCTAAATTTGAGTATGGAGAAAGTAGTAATGGATGAGGATGGGAGGGTGAGTCTGATGGATGTTAGATTCGAAGGTAAGTTAATCACAATAGGGTCTATTTACGGTCCGTGTGCTGGAGCGAGTGGTTTCTTTACGAAGAAGTTGTCACTTTTAAGTGAAATGAATGGGGAATATACAGTCCTGAGGGGCGATTTTAATTGTGTTCTTCGTGGCAGGATCGATCGCTCTGCCCATTGCAGATACACAGCAGAGAGCGTGAACAAGCTGTTCAACGAGTTCTTACACAGTTTGGACTTGGTTGATGTTTGGAGGTTCATGCATCCTGGGGAGAGGGAATTTTCCTTCTTCTCGCCGGTCCACAATTCATACTCGAGGATTGATTAGTTCTTGATTTCTGCTAATCTTGTTGAAAAGGTCTCTAGTGTAGACATTAAGGAGCGAGGTATTTCGGATCACTCCTTGATAACAATTCAGCTGGATATGGGATTGGAACAAACTGGAACTCATAAGTGGCGTACGAAAACGTATACATTACAGGAAGAAGGGGTGGTTGAGTCTCTGCAAGACTTTACTAAGAATTTATTTGAGATAAATGAGGGTTCTGCATCAGATCTAAGGGTTTGGGATAGCTTCAAGGCAACGATTAGGGGTGAACTGATGAACATCACGGCCTGCATGAGAATAAGGGAGTGACTGAACTAAGGGGGTTGGAGAGCGAATTAGGTACATGCCAGAAGTATCAAATGACAAGAAGTAGAGAGGATAAAGCTGATATGGAGAGAATGCGGGAACGTCTTAAACGCGAGATGGACACCCAGTATGAGAGAGGCATGTTTTTCATGAAACATAAACTCTGGGAGCAGGGGGACAAAAATGGTAGGCTGCTGGCAAAAAGACTATGTGTCTTAATTGATAGCTCCTTTGTCCGGAGGGTAGAGGGTGAAGGTGGGGAATATAAAGTTAAGAAAGATGAGATATGTGAAGGTTTCAGTAAATTTTATGAATCACTATATAGGGAGGATCATTTCCCAATGTCTAAGGATATGGATGGGTTCTTTGATAACATTTTTCTGCCAAGGATGTCTGATGACCAAACTGCTGCTGTTGATAGACCCATTACATGAGAGGAAATATTGGCTGCCATCAAGGCTAACGGGAGATAACATGCCCGGTGAGCTCTGCACGAGCTAACGATCAACAATCAGGAAGCAGTATTGATGACAGTGCCGGACTAAGCCACAACTTATGTCAAGCTGGTCACGTGCTTTTTCAGTAAAGGGATAGGCGCCTTCTGAAGATTTACCTACACAGAGGTTCGCGATACTGGAGAATATATTACATATCCAGTAGCCACAGCTCAAAGGACCATAACAACATATGCCGACCACAGATTTGGCATTTTAATGTGAAAGGGGAACAAAACTAATCTTCTAAGAAAAAACGAGTGTCCTGAAGATGGCCCAATATTTGTTTTATTGACCACCGCAGACAACGATGGTACTTTAGGAAGGGCCGAAACATATGTCGACTCCAAAGGGAAACCTAATGTTTTTTCCTATGTGATGCATATTATAAACAATGAATATGCTAGAAGAATTTCTAAATTGTAGAACCCGTGTTTGTAAAACTTAAAGAGTGGAATGAATGGTGTGATTGGTGCATATAAAAATGTTTTTTAAGATGTTTTTTAACATTAAAATTGATTCATGTAATTAACAAGAGTGATTTGGTCTAAATAACCATTTTTACCATTAGGTTTTTTTGTCTGCATAAGAAATAAGCAGGCACACTGTACCTATACCTGTGTTCTCATAGGACCATGAGAGAGGGGTAGCCAGTCTGGTTCGTACCTTTTTCTGCCATCAACCAGCTCATTACGAGTAAATCGGCAGGCTTACACGGTCTTCAGGTTGAGTTGTACCGGGCACTGGGTCCAGTATTAACACCGGTATTGTGTAACCTATACAATAGTTTCATGTCCAATGGGGTTGTTTGTGCTACGATGGAAGAGGCTTGCATTGTGGTGATTCTGAAGCCGGGTAAAGACCATAAAAAATGCAAAAACTATATGCCGATATCGTTGTTAAATGTTTATCTTAAGATTTTCACTAGAATATTGACTAACCAGCTGGATAGGTTCATTGGTGATCTGATTAGCCATTCCCAGGTTGGCTTTATGCATGGCAGATATGGGTATGACCATGTTAGGACACTAATAGATATAATGGGACTCCTGAATGAAAGGGTTCACAATGCACTGCTAATTGTAATGGATGCAGAAAAGCCCTTTGATCGGGTTAATTGGGCCTTCTTGGATCACACACTTAGAAAGATGGGTTTTGGGGATACTTTTTTAAGAGTTATTAAAACACTGAACTCATCCATCAGTGCTTGAGTTTGGGTCAATTGCGTTTTGTCTTCCTCATTTCTGTTGTCGAAAGGTACTAGACAGGGCTGCCCGTTGTCGCCATACCTTTTAAACCTTGCATAAGAGCCATTGATTGCATACATAAGGCAAGAGCAGAGCCTCTGTGGACTTAAATTCAGGGATAGTGAAATTAAAATCCTGTGTTATGCGGACAATATGACTATCGTCTTGACCAACCCGCTGGAAGGGAGTAAAAGGCTAAAATGTATGTTCGAGGGAGTGAGGTTATTGTCTGGCCATAAGATCAACTGTGAAAAGACAGTGGTCTTTGCTCTAGACGTTACTCAACCTAGGGGGATATGGGTTCATGGAATTGTCAGTGGGAGACGGGACTAATGAAGTAATTAGGAATCTACCTGGTTCGCGAAAAATGGCGGAATATAATGTCTCGAACATTTTGGAAAAGATCCGGAGGGATATATTAAAATGGGGTTGTTTAACACAGGGGATCAGGGGGAAAATTGATGCCATCAAAATGGTTCTTCTGCCAAAAGTGCTCTGCATTGTCCAATCTATCCCTTTGAAATTCACCAAGAAGGTCATTGGTAGTATTGATAAGGTCTTTCAGGAGTTCGTTTGGGGGTAGGCAACAGACCTAAGATTCCTAGGTACATTTTAATGCGCCCTGTCAGGGAAGGGGTTTTTGGGTATCCTAATCTAACGAATCATTGCACTGGGTTTGTTCTAAAGAAGTCAGCAGTCTATTTTTCTGATATGGGCAATGATGTGCTCTACTGGCAGATCACTGAAAGTGATCAATTCTCACCTTATGCTTTACGTGCCATGTACTCGATGTCTAAGATGCCAAACTCTACTGTGAGATTACCCACTATGATTGCTACTAGAGGGGCCCTACAAACCTTTATGGCTGCCAGAGGGGAGAACATCTGGATACACTACAATGCATCTCTATGGCATAATGCGGGGCTACAAATAGCGAATACAACCTTATACTTGCAAAGCCGGATCAAAAAAGGCACTTTGAAGATAAGTGATGTCTGGGAAGGTGACCGTGAAATCTCCTTTGAACATCTCAGAGAATCATTCAGGATTGGGAGAAAGGAACGTACGCGTTATAGGGACCTGAAGTTTATTTTAACTGAACGGCAGGGAATGCTAGGGGATCCCATGAGAGAGAGACCCACGGTCTGTGAGGTTATCCGTTCTCGTCCATGTACAGTGTCAACGTACATGAAACTAATGCCGATGGATAACTCACATGTAGAATCATGGGAAAAATCTACGTTGGGCTTGGGTGGAGGAACTTGGTATGGATATTCCTATTGAGGAATGGGAAAGCCTTCTTCGCATAGGCGTGCAGTCAAAAATTGATCTAGGACTAAGGTATATTAGACAAAAAATCCTTTGTAGATTGTATTGGACCCCTGCTCGATTGGCCAAGCTAGGTTTGTTGGATAATGATATCTATTGGGGCTGTGGTCTTGATGGGGGCACTTTGATCCGTATGTTATGGATATGCTCAAGGGTGTCTGTCTACGGTATACACGCATTTCGTTGAATGATTTTACATCGTGGGACTTTTTATCGCCAACCCTTTCATCACCAAAAACTTTTTTAAAAATCGTTTTTATGGGGGGTGGGGGTGTTTGGTGCGGTTTGGGGTATGATTATTTAAGTAAGGGGGGGTTTGGGTGGGGCGAAGCCCTCCCTTAAATAAAAAAAAAAATAGTTTTTGGCGATGAAAAGTCCCACGATGTAAAATCATTCGGCGAAATAACGTAGAACCCTGTCTACCTTTTGGAGTGATCTCTTGAATAATGTAGACATCCTGGGGGATTCACTCCCGCAAACATCTTACTCGACGATTTTATTGTCGCGCAGAGAGAGAGGAGACCAGCGTGAGAACAGAATGGATAAATAGGGTATTGGTAGTAGCGGCTAAACAAATATTAAAAGTCAAGGCAAAAGCAGACGGTAGATGATTGGCTGATAGATGTCTGTACCTTGTCTGACTATGCGAAAATAATGCTAACGAAACAGAAGTCAGAGGATCATTATCTTAGAATGTGGGTTTTTTTTAATGAATTATACAGCAGATGTTCATTAGCTGCATGCAGTATAGTATTTTCTGAATGTGATAGATGGGGGGGTTATTGTAATTCTGTTTGATGTTGTGTTTTGAGTTTGTTTGTGTTGTGTTGTTGGTTGTTTGAAAGTCTACTGTAGAATAGAGGTTTGTATAGTGCATTAAGGTTTTGAATTTGTGAATTTTAGTTATATTATGATTGGTTACTTAGCTAATATATGTATTTAACAATTGAATGCATATCTCTGGTGTAATGGATATGTAGATGTCACCTTTCTTTTGTATGTTTCTTTGCAAATGATAAATAAAGTGATCAAAGAATAGACACTTTTGCCATCCTTTTAAAACATGATTGCTTGGAAAAGACACTTTTCATCCTCCTTGAGAAAGTCTTATGTGAAAGAGACATTTCTACTATTCTTAAAGAATCATTGCTTGAACAGAATATTTTCAATATTCTACCTGAGACAGTTCATGGGAAGTAAATCATCCCCTGAATACAAGTTTTGTTGTATTTACATACTATTTATTGTTCATTTTTAGTGTGAGGGTCAGATACAATTTGGACAGAAGGACAGTTTTCTTAATTTTAACGACGAGACACAGGCTAATATATAGTTATGATTTCCTAGAAAGGGACACTTAGGATAGCGACAGAAAGGCCTTTATCCAAACCCTTTTATTTTAATAAAATGTCTAATGTTGAAAACATTACAACTTTATGCCCGCCTCTCATTTCTAACCCCTCACAGTAAGGCTTATCTATACCATTAGACCAGATGCAGATTGTGGCTAACCTACACATACAGCCTAAATGTAAAATATGGCTAGTTAACACAGTTTGGCTACCTGCAAGATAAGGCTAACCTTGTTCCCTTACCCCTTGCAGGTGGGTCAGGATACCCACTGCTTCCGTGGCTGATAACCCCTCTGAGGGATCCTCAGACGCAGAAGAAAATGGCATACAATAGGGTGCATGTGAGGACCAGGATGACCATCATGCGGACCATCTTGAAGGCAGGTTTCAGATGCCTACACAGTTGCGGGAGTGCACTCATGCACACTCCAGAGAAGGTGGGGCAGATAGTCCTGGCCTGTGCAAAGTTGTATAATATCTGTGTCAGACGCAACATATTTGGACATTTCTCTGTCAGAGGATTATAATGATGCAGCAACAGCCAGGTCCATGCACGTGCACATGGAGGCTAGTAATGGGCGCATGGCCTGTCCAGAACTCATAGATAACCTTTTCTGAGTACCCCATTCACTCTGCACTTTCCTTGAACCTTACTGCATATGATGCGCATGCACAATAAATATTTGCGCCAAAATAAGGATTGTCCACTCATTGCTTCAAGTGTAAACTATTATGTATTGAAATTATAATCTAAATAGAACAACCTGTGCCCCCTTCCCCCTCCCCCACATACACCATCCCTACACACACCCGTCTTTACACATGTGGCCCCACACCCTCCCACTCCACACACACCTCCACCCACATACCCTAAACACCCAAAACCACAGAGTGATACATTATAGTGTCACACCAAGAGTCATTTTCTCTGCCTTTTTGTCATGGGGCCCTTGTCTGGCCCAGGTGTAGAGTAAATCCGCTGGGAGCGGCACCTTGGGCTGCCCTGCGGCGAGCTCCCAGTTGAGGACGGATCAAGACCCTGGACCCCCAAGTTCTCTATGGTGACCTGCATGGTGTGGGAGAAGAACGCAGCCATGGCCAAGATCCCCTAATTGCCCTCTGGACCCTTTGGGTCAGCATGACCAGGGCAGCAGAGGTACGTCCCTGTGCCTGGCGCTCCTGCGGCTGCTGGCCTGTATACACTACCGCAGCAGCCGCAGTTGATTGATCTGCTGCTGTGCCAGTTCTGCCATTGCCCTGTGCCAGTCCTCATTGTACTGAGCCTCGCATCCATGTCCCAGATTTTGGGCATGGGTGGAGGAGGTGGCCAGGGCATTCTTGCCAGGCTAAACAATGGGGTTGTGTCAGGGGTGTGGTCATTCTCCTCCTCTTTGCTGTACCTACCATGATAGGGCAGTGGCTGGTGTGGCAATGGTGTTGTGTCACAGGAGGGACACTGGGGCCACTAACGAGAGGTGTGGTGTTGCCAGCAGCTAGTGGTGGTGTTGCTGGTTGCGCAGCTGTCACAGCAGTAGCTGTCACAGAGGAGGTGCTGTAGGTGCTGGCTGTGCAGCTGTCAACGCAGGAGGTTTTGGTGCTGGTTGTGCCGCTGCTACAGCAGGAGGTGGTGCTGGTTGTGCAGCTGTCACAGCAGGTGGTGGTGGTGGTGATGGTTGTGCAGCTGTCACATCAGGAGGTGGTTGCGCTTGCACTGCAAGTGGTGGTGCTGCTGCACTGCAGGAGGTGGTGGTGCTTTTGCTGTAGGAGGTGGTAGTGCGGCCTTCCTGCCTGCATGTACCTGGCCTGACGACAGTCTAGCTGTGTTGAAGTCAGAGGATGTGCCTGTTGGGGGGAGATGAGCATGCAGTTGGGGCCTGATTCATAGAATCGTTTGCACAGTACAAAGTGACTTTTCACTGGTGAAAAGTGACTTTAAACTGTCAACATACACTCTGATGCATGGAGCAGTGCAAAGTGTATTTTTGCAGTGCAAAGTAATTTTGCACCAGTGAAAGTCACTTTACACTGTGCAAATAATTCCATTAATCAAACCCTTGGTCTTCTTGGAGTCACATCTGCGGGCTTGCACCACACTTATGCTACATTGTGGTGTCCTGCTCTTGTCATGCTTGTTATTTGGTCTGTTTGCTCCGATGTGTGCATCTACATGTGGGTGGTGGGAGTGCACATTGACTGTTGGTTTGCCAAGGTGGCTTGTTGTGTGTGCGGTGGGCCTATGAATCCTGTCCTGTTCTCCCTTAACACACCTGGGCTCATGCCATGTATACATGTGTGGGACAGTGCATTTTGGCTACGGTGCTTTTGCATGGCTACATCTGCCCGCAACCCCTGGCATGTGTGTGTGATCGGCCCATTTGCTGTAGCTGACACGTGCTGGACCTGTTCCCTGGCCCATTTAGTGTTTCTGTGCCTGGGGATGCATTTATTTGGTCTCAAAATTGGCACAAAATTGGCATTTACATGGGCTTTGTTGTAATTACCACCATCGTCTTGGGTCCCAGCTCCGGCCTCTGCTGCCCCGACTCCCTCGATGCCCTCCATGTACACAATGGAGTTGCACATCTCCTCACAGGGCATCAGGGTCAATGGGGACCACCGTCCCTCCTCCTGTGGCAGCAGATTCCCGTTCCGGACCCTAAGTCGAAAGTCATCCCAGCGATTTTGGCAGTTACGTGGCATGCACGGTAACAGTCCCCACTGCTGTCACCTTGTCGGCCACTTCCTGCCAGATGGCTGTCTTCCTCCTCTTGCTGGTCCTGCGATTACCAGACCCAAAGAGGGTCACTTCATTCACCACCATATTGTCCATAAGGGCAGCTGGCTCTGTGTACCGTGGCTTGCGTGCCAGACCTTGGGGACTCTAGATCTCCCACTTCCTGGCATGTCTGCAGTCTCAGATGGGGCGGATGGCAGCAGGAGGTGGGGGATAAAAAGTGGATGTAGTTTTGGGCAGTTTGGATGCTGGTATCAGTGTTTCATGAACATTTCTGGTGAAAGCACCAGCATTTTTGTGTCGACGCCGGTAAATCCAGCGCACCGAAACTACAGTTTCTGGCAAGGGGTAAGCGCTCACCCGCAGACCTATAATATGGCAGTAATTCCGACAGTCAGCCTGCCGGAAATAGTACTACTGGCATGAGGGAATTACCTTAAAGGAAAGTGTAAAAAAACAAAAACCTGACTGGCCCTAGGCGACAGATGGTTCACCGCCTATCTAATAGGGATAGGTAAGAAGGCAACTGTCCCTCAGCCTTTTTGTTCAATTCCAAAACAACACAGAGTTTTCATAGTTAAAAATGAAACTGTAGACAAGGACCATTTGCGTTGTGTGTGTAGTTTAGCAGGCAAGACATGATATTAGATCTTGTCTGGATCACAAATGACCTAGAGGGTTGCTCAAAACCTGGGGATTTTATACTGCTTTTATTCACCCTCAGGAATATTGGTTTCCCAAGCAGAATTGATCAAGTCTATTGTTTCATAGCTAAAAACCCCATACACTCTGGGTTAATTTTAAGAACTCACAACCCGTGAATAGAGCTTAATAGTGATGAATATAGTATCCCTTTGTGTGCTTGGGATATCTAGAACTGGTCACGGAAACACACATGACCAATGGTCGACCGGTTTCTAGGGCTGATTGAATTGGTAGCCATCTTCTTCAGGACCACTAATTTGTCAATTATGAATCCAATTCAGGCATACATGTGTGCATGCCAGGTATGGCGGGTTCATCCGTACCTATGTAAAGACAGAAGAAGGGGGGGGAAGGAAAAAAGGCGGATATAAATCTCTTGTTGACCTTATTCCAAATGTGCAAAAGACACAGCCAGTGGCATTGTTTTTAAATATAGGTGCCTATGTGTGCAGAAGAAGGTTGGCTAGTTAATGCCATAAGGAGGAACCACTTAGTGTGCTGCTAAGAAAAGGGGCTGTGGGGTCAGAGGGAGGGGAACACTCAATGCGCATGCAAAGGAGTGAGGAATGAAACAATGACCAATATGATTACCTGTGTTCACTTTAAAAAAGCTATCACATGCAGGGAAAAAGGGAAAGGGAAAGGCAAGGAAAGTATCAAATCACCCGCCCGTTCTGCGAAGGATGCTAGTAGCAGTTTGGAAAATGCAGCGCTTGAAAGAAGTACTTGTGCTCCAAGCAATCAGCTGGTGAGCACAGATCTGCATATGAAAAAACAACAACAACCGGGGGTGTTGCAGATCGTGTCGCCCCCCATTGTGATATAGTCGGTTTTCTGCGCTCAGGTTGAGACAAAAGATAGTGTGGCCGCATGTGGTCATCTGTTAGATGGCCGTGCTGAAAGAGTCAGATTGCTGCGGCGAGCAGTCTCCGAATCGCGCTGGACAACTAACCGGACGTTGCGGACAGTGTGTAAACCCTGTACCGCATACATCACAGGGGTGTGATTAGGGGTGGGCTTCAATGGGAATCGCAGTCCGCCATCTTAGAAAGGGAAAACAAAGTGCCCTCAGTTATAGAGGGTTGCAGGGGATTGAAGTTCCCATACTGGATGGATCCCAGACTAGTGGTGGGAAAAAGGCAACAATGAGGGGCAAAAAATGATCAGCATGTATATCAATGGCGGGGTGTCTAGCTTAACGTGGTATGACTGCCAATTCCTGCCATTGGATTGATTCATTAAGACCATATCGACATGTGTCCAAATGAAATATCCAAGATTGCTCTCTCCTCAGCAGTATATAATGATAATTGCCTCCTCTTTTTGGACACTTCACCTTTTCTATGATTGTCCACTTGAAGTCTTCAGGGGAATGTGATTTGGATAGAAAATGGGCCACAAGGGGTGCAGTTAGATTGCCAGTCCTCAAACAGGATTTTTGTTCAATCATGCGTTTTTTAACTTCCGGTGTGGTCATCCCGATGAAATTGAGGTGACAAGGGCATGTAATCATATAGAAAACACCTTTTGAGTTACAATTGTATTAGATTATGAGTTACTGGCTCATTGGTTGATGATTATAATTCAACGTTGATCATTCTTCCCCTACATAAGGCCTAGCCCCTTTTCCCATTATTGGTTAATCGGTCAGCAGTCCCCATTTCTGGGAGTTCTTGCTCCACCTACCTGAAATGGCCTATCTGACCAACTTAAAAAATCTTCAACATGACACTTTTCTTCAAATTACAGGTGTCACACCCCATTTATTTCCGAATTGGTCTTATCATGTCGCTCGCAATGGACTGTGTCTGGTTTCAGCAGGTGGTTGCATGCGCGAATGACAGATTTCTTGGAATCATGTGATTTTACGGACACATATCTGGTTCCATTAGCTACAAGGTACCTGGCTCTTTGATCTGTAATTTATTCTGGGAGCTGCAATCACAAGCTTATAACATTGGTTCCCATTGTCAAATTATGCTGGGATTTCTATCAAGAGATAGTGCTCTTTGTGTGCTCTCTGAAGACACCTGAACCATGTCTGTATCTACTACAGTTCCCCTGTTTATTTGCAGAATATGATTCTCCACATAATCCTATGGCAGCCTTTTAATTACATACCTACTTTTCACTTAATTAATAAAAACCATTTCTTCTTCCCAAAACCTTAATGTATGCTTGAGCATCTGCTATTTGTTGACTTGGTCTGCAATAAAACACTTAACGTTCCTTCAAGGCTAAGGGTCTGAACATATGTTCCCTTATCTTCCCTGAGCAGAGGGGTATAACTCCACCCCCTGACTCATGTGACATTCTGTGGTGCCTGTCAATTGTCAGTTATCCCAAGACCCCATCACAAACTGAAATTAATTTCAAGTACTTTACAGAGTACAAAATCCATGAGCTGCATATTTGTTTAATCAACAGTGGTCCTTTCACCACACTACACCTCTTCCCAGACAGAAATCCTGGCCCCTTCCTGGCTTTGCTGAGGCTTCAAAGAGGTTTCCAGATAGACAGGTGAAGGGGGGCTTGATCTGTGTGTGCTGATGTGGGGGAAGGCTTATTTGGGTTTTCCAATCCAGGCTTAAAAAGTCGGTTTTTAGTAACAGAAACTAGAGGTTTTATATGTTGCAGTTTCTTTCTTTACATGAGGCTTGCTTTAATATTTGACATCGTATTACATATACATTTTCTCCTCCACCATGCCATCAATGTTAGTCTTTATATTATAAAATATATTTCATGCCTCTGGCATAGGAGTTTTGTTTTATCATGTGTTCATGGTTTCATCTCAGATGCAAAATGCTCAAAATTCTCCATGGCTGCTCTTTGTTTAGGAAAATGTGCACTTTAGTGCATCTGCCACCTGTAATGGGAAGTAAGTCTCATTTCATTTGGTCTTGTTGGAATCATGGCAAAATGAGCTTTTATTTTCCTTTTCTGCAGCCAATATTTGAGGGTTTGGCAATTGAAGGTTAAAGGCTGGCCTTTTTCTGTCTGCCAGTCAACAGTGTGCGTCCAATATTCCTTCACTTTCGCGCCTGACCTTTAGCCCAATGAAGTTCACTTATCCTGGGGTGAAAATACCCTAAAAGTTCCCACCTCCTTGCTTTTATATCTCACATGGAAACAGGTGTGATAGGGCAGGGGCAATCGCAAAGTATTTTCTTTCCATGGAGAGGGTCCTATTCTCTCTTTATCGAGCAGTAGTGGGTGGTCTTGCTTCCATACATCTTTTGGGTTTCCGGGGTGTAGTAGGGATCATCTTTCTTTTCTTTCCTGTTCCCTGAGGTACTCTTTGGACTCCTCTTTATCCAGTACCCAGCCTGGGAAGGAATTTGAATTCATTTTTCTAAAGAGAGGATTAAAAAGAGTTGCGAAGAATCTATATTTAACATAATTTACCCAGATAATATTGCATTCAATTTGAAACATATTTCTTTCTTTAAAAACATTTTTAAATAAAATAATTCCTTGTTCCATCACACATTTTAGCAGAAGTTTTAATTGATTTACTCACAGGT
Organism: Ambystoma mexicanum; assembly: GCF_040938575.1. Lineage (NCBI taxonomy): Eukaryota > Metazoa > Chordata > Amphibia > Caudata > Ambystomatidae > Ambystoma > Ambystoma mexicanum. The sequence continues at coordinate 1,238,180,059 of NC_090933.1, read as the reverse complement.
TATAGCTTTTGGTTTCCATCTTGGGGATTTAACTTTACCTTTCATTCCTCAGATAGTTCCTCGGCACTAACTTCTGTGGGCTCCTCAATCACCCTTAAAGCTAGACTGGGATGACAGATTTTTAAATGGTTGATATGAACCACTTTCTTTTCCATCTGTTCTCTTTTTGGGATGCAGATCTTATAGGAAACAGGTGAGATGTTATCTATTATCTCAAGAGTACTGCACCAATATGAAGGAACTTCCGTTCCTAGTTTGGTTTCTCTGAAAATTGTACAGATAAACCTTGTCACCTATCTCATATTCCTTTTCCGTGGTCTTAAAGTCAAAGTATTATTTCATCCCTTCAGCTGACTTCTATAAGTTACGCTGGGTGTAAGCAAAAGTATGCTGGAGTTATTTCCTTAGGTTCTCAATGTACTCATGAGTGGTACATGAGTTAATCAGCATCTGCTCCCGAATTCAATAGAGCAGATGCTGAGGTAATACCATTTTTCATCTGGCCATCAATTCAAAAGGAGACATTTTGTTTGCAGAAGATGGTGAAGACCTAAAAGCCATTATGGTCGGCGGTAATTTAAAGTCCTAACTCGGAGTCAGCCATGCATTTCTTTGGTATGCTCACAATGGTCTCATTGTATCTCTCAACACCTCTGCCCGATGCCAGGCTGTATAAGCCATGTGGAGTTTTCATTATACCTCAAGAATCTCCCACATCTTAGTCATCACCTCACTGGTAAAATGACTTCCTCTAGCTGACTCAATACTTTACGGAAGGCCAAAACAAGAGAACATGTGGTTGATCATTATTGCTGCAGCTGTCTCTGCCTTACAATTCAGGGTGTTAAGACACTCTACACTTGGTAAATAAGCATGTTATTGCCAACATGTACTTATTTCCTCTAGAGCAGTGAATCACTGGCCCAATGAAATTGACTTGTAAATCTGGCCAAAGCAGTGTTATTCTCCTTTTTGCAGGGGAGCTCTGTGTGTGGGAGAACTAGGCTACAATTGAGCACAGACGAGACATCCCTTCATATAGTTGTAGAGGTCCTGGCCCACATGTGGCCAGTGTCAACTTCTCGCAAGATTTCCAATGTCGTGTGAAAAGCCCTATGACCGGCAGTAGCTGCATCATGGGCATGATTAAACATCAGGTTCTGGAATGAGGTTGATACCACCCATTGGTCACATCCAGATAGTGATCTCCTTACCAATAAACCGTTTTGGATTTGTAACATCTTGGAAAATGTCATCAACACCCGGAGATCCTCTTTTCTGGCATAATCTGGTTCCATTACATTACATCAAATCTGCATCCAGGGCATCCTTACTTCACTGAGCAGTTGAGCGTTCACTGTTGGCACGGGTTTGAGACCTGGTCACAGCTGTGACTTGAATTTCTCCCAGCAGGGATTCCGTATCAACGCGGTCTCCCTGTAGAGCTCCAATTTTAGCAAGCTGGTCAGTCAGGTCATTCCCAGTCTTATCCAGACCCTCTATTTTTGAATGACCTCTAATCTGTTTCCAATAGATAGTCATCACATTATAGGTCAGCAGATAATCAATGGACTGGATACATTTTCCATGTTTTAATGTTTTGTTGTTCGCACAAAGCATGCCTCTATTCTTCCAGTTGATCAGGTGTTCCACAAACCCATTCCTGACATAGTCAAGGTCAGTGATTATCACCAGTTCTTTGAGTTGGTGGTGTGCCAAAGTGAAGATGGCTTGATGTACGCCCATCAACTCCTCCACCTGAATGCTTCAGGGTCATATTTTGACCACTAGTTTTTTTTCTTTGTTATTGATATATGGTAGGAGCACCTGTCCACATAGACTGTGGGTAACCCTGACAAGTGTCTTCTTCATAGACCTTGTGCGGGGAAGCTAGGTATGCCTCCCTATTGTATTTTGTTGTTAGAATTTCATCCTTGAGACAATTTTCCTGAGCACATTCCTGCAAGTCCACCAACCCCTGCACTAGAGGACTCTTCTTGTTTTGGCCATACCTGACCTCCACAGAAAAGCCTTGCATGTACAGAATCCAGGAAGTAATCCTAGAATTAGCTACATTCCCAGCCCGTATTATGTCACTTTGTAAATACTGCAAGGGTTGGTGAGAAGTTTCTACAATGATGTGCTCCCCCTGGGTAAACAGGCAGTGGTTTTTCAATGCCCAACTGTGCCTTCTCACAATCATTGAATTTTTCCTCCACAGAGGGCAAAGTTTTACTCGCATCAGAAGTAACTTTGTTGAACTTGTTGTGCTTTTGATACAATACTGCTGTCAGGATGGCATCTGAAACCCCTGTTTCTAAGAAAATCTCCTGAAAAGTTACTGTCACTTGGTCACACCCTTTGCAAGCCCATGGAAAGGGGAAGCAGGAGGGGGGTGTGTGTCAGGAACCCAAGCATCTAACCCAAAGACAGGACAAGCATGCATGTGCCCAGCTGGAATACACAGTGGATGCCCACGGGAGCCACACAAAGCAACACATTGTAAAAAAAATATATATATAAAAAAAATAAAAATCAGAAATGGCCATGTATGGACCGGGGGGGGCACCCAGGAGGTTCGAGGACAAGATGCACCCCAACACCCACATGCGTGGATGTTGAGAAAAAAAATATATCTCCATGGGCTCGTGGCCTGCACGGCTACGCTACAGTGGGAGAACTGTCGCTCCCTTCACCCTCTGCTGTTACATCAGGAGGGGGCCGTGATATGGGAGGCAGCCCACACAAAGCCCTGGTATGGTCCTCCATGGCAGCAAGCATGCGGGTGTGTGTCATGATGCCCGCTCCCGGGGAGCCGGTTCAAGCCCTGCGTCCCCGAAAGCGGACATCCAGTCCCCAAGGAAGGACCCAGCAACCCCATATAGGGGCCCTTTGGACAGTGTCCTGGCGCCCATGGCGCCAGGCTCATAAAAGACATCAGTCCTGGCGCCATAGGCGCCAGGCTCATTATGGAAGTGCTTGGGTGCACTTACCTGATGCAGACCATGCTGCAGGATCCCGGCCTCCTTGAGGCCTGAAAGGAACTACTTTACCTGTGGGACTAATTTACCATCCGGGCGTGGTCAGGGAAGGATGCATACCTGATTGGAGGAAGGATACATACCTGGAACTTCTTCCAAGGCTATTTAAACCCCACCCGAACAGCCACACGTGCTTCGCGTTGTTCTGCATCTAGCAGCTGGACGCTCACCGTGTCTGCTCCTGCATCCTGACTTCTGCCACGCCTGCCAGCATCCTGGATCACCTGCTAAGGAAGAGAAGAAGAGAACAGAAGAAGAAAAGTCCTTACCTGCTAAATCCGCATCCCGGAGACATCTCGCCGACAATCCTGAAAAGGAAGACTTTTATTTAAAAGCTCATTGTGTCGATCGCTGCAGCGCCGCATTCCACTCACCTTTACAGGGCGCCTCGATGTTCAGCAGCGATCATCCGGATTCGCAGTCACGCCCCAGCGCCTAGGGAGAAAAAGACCAGCACAAAAGGTGAGAGAGAGAAGGGAATAAGGAAAGCTAAATCTCCATGTTAAGACTTACCTGTTGATTCATTCCCTCTTCATTTCGGGTCAGCGCTGCATCCTGGCATTTCCGGACCCCGGCCCCTAAGGGGAAAAAAAGACATCAGCGTTAATGAGCGAATGAAAAGACATTACCAAAAAACGCTCATTAAAGACTTACCTGATTTCTACAAGGATTTCACCTCTCATCTCGGGTCGGTGCCTGTTCCCCGGCATTCCGTACCCCAGCCCCTATGGGGAAAAAGACACTAGCATTAGTACATTAATGCATGGACACAAGGGGAACCTCTTATCAAAAAACTTACCTGGAAGCCAAGCAAGTTTGGGTCTCACCAATCCGAAAATCCAGTGAAGTAACTGGATACCAATGCGCCCCTGCATCAGAAGCAGGATAGAGAGCTCGTCCTTCCAGACCCTAAGGTGAGACGCTACGAGGAATCACAGAAGGGTTTCGAGGAGGGTGAGAGGGGAAAGTGGGAGGCTGATTGCATTACCCCGCAGACAGTTAATCCCCTATTTTCGCCTACAGAAGGATACTTCTGCGAGCCAGACAAGCCAGATTTGGGGGCCAGGTCCAGTCCGTCTTCCGAACCCTGCGCATCACCTTAGAAGAGGTCACAGTAGCGCGAACCAGGCCAGCGCCTCCGTGGGAGTCATGTGAGCGTTACAGAACGCAAAGCCTTCCTACAAATTCCCACCCAGGCGATATGGAAAGTTCTGAGACTGATCAGTTGGCCCAATTACTGGGGGAATTACGGGCCAAAGTACATGCCGCTCGTCAAGAGACCAATGCCCTCAGGAGGGAATTAATAATATCAAAGGAAAGAACTGATGGCCTGGCCAGACAGCTTTTGCAAGGTCAAGCTGGGCAAACTCCTCTACCCTGTTCCGGAGGGAACCCCGCTCCTGTGGTTTCCAGTAACCCTGTGCAGATTAATCTACCTGGAAACATGCCGCTGGCCCCACCCGAACGCTTTGCTGGGGACCCCAAACGATTCGCTGTATTCATGAATCAGTGTCATTTGCACTTCCTATGCAGACCTTGGGCCTTCCCTAATGATCAGACCAAGGTAGCCTTTGTATTGTCATATCTCAGCGGCTGCGCTGCCGATTGGTCAGTTCCACTGGTTACTCAAGATGACCCGATTCTCCGTGATTTTCAAAGGTTTCAAGCAAGCATGGAAAGGTTATTTGCTCGACACTCTCAGGGGCAGGCTCTGGATGACGAACTTCTATCCCTGGGACAGGGCAATCAGGACCTCTTATCCTATATTGCAACCTTTAATAGACTAATTGTGGAAACGGGATGGCCAGAGGATAACAGAGTCACGTTGTTTTATCGAGGCCTACGCGGAGAACTTAAAGATTTCTTGGCCCAAGTTGTAAATTCGCCCCAAGAATGCACAGAGTATATAGACTTAGTGGTCCAATTGGATCACAGACTTCAAAACAGAAAAGCAGATCTGTCCAGGTTTGAGACCCGGGTGTTGGTCAAGACCCATGCTAATCCCTAGGGAGTTGATGTCTCTGAGCGTATGCAAATTGGAGGGGTTAAAGGACCCTTAACTCAAAAGGAACGTGAAAGGAGGCGGCAGTTAAAATTATGTCATTATTGTGGGAATTCTGGACACTTTCTACGAGATTACCTGGCAAAACCGCCCCGAAAGGCGGTAGGAGCCGCTGATAAAAACCATGAAGACTCTGTTTCGGGAAACGACTCCGCCCGACAAGTGTAGGGGTCCGCTTGCCGAGCTTGAAAACTAACTCTCAGACCTCGCATTTCATTGTGCCAATGGTTCTCGTAGATCCAGAACAGCCTAAGCGGTTGCATGCAATAAAGGCATACATCGATAGTGGGGCTATTGTAAACTATGTGGATCGTGAATTGGTTTCTAGGATTAACCTCCCTCTCCGTCCTAAAACCAGCAAAGATGTCATCACCACAGTCGATGGAACTGAAATTGCCTCTGGACCGGTAACACATTCCACTACTGAGGTGACTCTTATTGGTCCCGACGGCCATCGGGAGGGTGTTGTGTTTGATGTAATCAAGGCTCCACAGTTTCAGATTATTCTTGGAATCCCTTGGTTAGAGGCACATAATCCTCGAATTGATTGGCGAGTTAAGAGAATAACCTTCCCGGATTGTACACAAACCTGCTACCCAGAAAACCTGAAGGTTAATTTAGCATCTGTAACCTCTGCCTCCATGCAACTACCTCCGGAATACCAAGACTTTCAGGATGTCTTCCAAAAGGAACAGGCCAACACGTTACCTCTTCACAGATCGTACGATTGCCAAATCGATCTGGTGCCTGGTGCACAACCCCCTTGTAGCAGGATTTATGCCCTTACCGAACCTGAGAATCTGCATTTGAGACAATATTTGGATCCAATCAGTACACATGTACACTTACCGCTCGACTCTAGACGGGTCTGCCTCTCAAGGACCTGGACGTGGAGCGCTGGGCGTATACGTTCCAGGACCCTCATTTGGTTGATCAAGAGGCGCCGGGCCTTGTTGAGGGTCCTGGACCTGAAGTCCTCCCAGCGCTTCCGGACATGGTGAATGTCGCAGACTGCCACCCCCTCCTTGTTGATGGCAGTCACGATGTCCATCCAGATCCTCTTCCGTCCTTCATTGTTGACGCGCAAACTTCCGTAGAGGGCATCATACTGCCCCAGGACTTGCTCCACCAGGACACCAACTTCACTGGCACTGAAGCTGGTGTCCCTCTGCCTCTCTGGCTGAGGGTTGCCAGTGGTGCCAGATGGTGTTGTATCCGACATGGCAACCCCAGAGGCAGGTGTGGGTGGGCAACTGGGTCCTGGGGCTGGGCTGTGGAGCGATGGTATCGCAGTCGGGAGTCTTCAGTTCCAGTAGGGGTGGTCATAGCAACTGCACCCCTGCAGATGGATGACGTGTAGGCACCAAATAGCAGGGCACGTGGGCAGCAGGCAGGCAGGCAGCAGCAGATGGCCGGTGGGAGCATGCTCGGGGCTCTGGGGGGGCAGGAAAATGGCCTTCTGGGCAGGAGCGCGGTCTTCCGTCTGTTGTCGCGTGGCCAGCTTGATACGGAGTGATTTGGCATGTGAAAAAAGTGCACGTCAGCGTGAAATTCGAGACCCTTAGCGTGTAACGTCTACGCGTGCGGGGGTTTCCCACAACACGGGTGCATGTTTATTGTACACATGAAAAGATTGCACATCTGGGTGTCACTGCGTGTGATTGGAGGAAAGGTCCTTAGCGCGTAGGCACCTGAGTGACGTTGCACGTGTGGGCTGGCTTAAAAGGTAAGCGTAGGATGCCATTTTCTTGTACATGCTTTTTGTGGAGAGCGAGCGGGTGATTCTGGTACTTCTTGTCGGTTCACACGCGATTACTTCACAACGGTTCCAGTTCGTACTCCCTGTTTCCTCAGACAGCGTTCAATTCTTCTTTTGGCGGGGCTGTTGCCAACGCGCACACACGTGTCTTTTTCACGTTCTTTTTCCAGGCAGACGCATGTATTTACCAACTGTGGTTGCCCCCGTGTGTTGCGTACCCCTTCAGAGGTCATTGTAGGCTGCGTGTATCACGCGTACGCTTATTTTTGTGTTTCTGGGTGCCACAGCGTAGTGCGGGTTCATTTTTCCACGCACGTGGTCTACCAGGGGTTGCGTGCACGTTTGATATTGTTTTCGGGTTGCCTCTGCATTGCGTGACCCATCATCTTCCCCCAGGGGTCACAGACAGCCCCTACCAACCAGAGTGGTGTAAGCCACTCAGGATCTGCACCACCTTCCAAGAAGAAGAAGGGTGCTCTTGCACTACAGGCTGGGAACCCAGACATGGCTACACACTCCGGCACGTCAAGGAAGCCTAGCTTCAATGACGCTGAACTAGATGCACTTGTGGGCAATGTGTCGGGCCATAGCCGCAAAATGGTGGTGACTGCAGGGTGCAAGACTACGCCTGCTAAACGTAGGGCCAACTGGCAGACCATCGCGGACCACATTAGTGCCCTTGGATTTGTGAGGCGCACAGCTGATGATTGCTACAAGCGGTGGAATGACCTTAAACGCAGAGCAAAGAACAAGCTGGCTTTCAATCATGACGCTACTCTGGTGACTGGCGGTCGGTCTCCACCAGAGGACAACCAACTCACTGAACATGAGTCTGTTGCTGGAACCTTCGTCACAGAGGAACAGATCTGAGGCGTGGGAGACCTACCGGATCTTGAAGCATTGTCCGGTGAGTGGCCATGCATGTGTGTGCAATCCATGTGTAAGTTGCTTGGGTGATGTGTTCCGATTGAGTGCCAGGTGAGGCTGTGTAGTCATGACCGGTATGGGTCACCCTTGTGGTCCCTGCAAACCATTCCCCGGCCTTGGGTTTGGGTATGACAGTATCCCTTCTGACCACAGTTGCCAATTTACACCAGATTACTACAGTTGTCCTTCAACTGTCATATTACATCAACATTGGTGAAAATGTTTTCCTGTTCTGTCACATCGTGGGGTAGATGGCGAGTCTGGGATCGGTATCGACACTGTCCGCCATAGATCCTGCCGTCACGTTCCTTTTCCCATGCGTGTTTGCAGGTCTAGTCTTTCTCCGCTCGCGTACGCCACCGGGAGCTTTTAGCCTTCCACTTCCGGGTCGCGTACGCGTTGCAATGCTCCCGGGTTGTCCGCTTGCTTTGCCTCTCTAGGAAGCCTTCTGGGTTACCTCCGCCCGTTCCTGCAGTTTTCTTCCTCCCCTTACTTTCGTTTCCTTTTCCCCTTTTCTTCCCGTCTCTCTCCCTCTCTCTTTCCTTCGTTCCGTCTTCCCTCCTCCTTTTTCTGTCTACTTCGCTACTCTACTCCCATTCTGCTCTACCTTCCTTCTCTCACCTGCTATTTGGTTCTGCCTTAGCCTTCTGCTGTTGTGGAGCATATTATCATCCCGTGTACCGACCTTGCCTGCTATTTTGGACTGCCTCAGCCTCCCGTTTTGTGAACTGTTCCTCTTCCTGTGTACCGACCCTGCCTGCTATTTGGACTGCCTCAGCCTCCCGCTTTGTGAACTGTTCTTCTTCCTGTGTACCGACCTTGCCAGCTATTTTGGACTGTCTTCGCCTTCCGTTTCTGTGGACATTGGTCCTTCATGTGAAGCTTACCCAACCTGCTTACAGATCACAACCTGAAATCTTCCACTAGGGGTTTTTTGTACCTTTGGCTTTTTCCCCTTATCCGATGATCACGGAGGATCTTTCACCGCCTTACCTATACGGTGTCGCGGTGGCGTCCTTTCGTGGCCGTCCATATCTTCATAAAAAAAAGGAGAAACCAGGAAACAAGGAAGGAAAGAAAATCAGGAAAAAAGACAGAGGTGAGGAGGAGGGGGAGGAATTTGAGACTGAAACTTCAGTTGAAGAAGAGGACATTGCTGACCTTTGTGATATGTTCAATCAGTCTGATTGTTTCAATCCTTGCCATTTTTACCACAACTTTTTTTTCCATACTGCCACTAATGTTACATACTTCTGTAATAGATAACACCCCACAATGGCCCATATTTATTACCCTGTAATGGGAATGATTTTACCAATCAGGCTGATTGCGTAATGATCTGCACACAATCATTTTGGGCCCTGTTTGAATGTAGAACATGTCTGTTGTCTTCTGTCAAGGTGAAGTGACCAACCATTGATGTATCCATCTGCCTGCCATCACTGTATCAGTGACCACTGGATCTGTAGCAGCGTGTGGCACATGTGTGTTTTGTCACACTATTTTGCATGTTTTATCTCATGATGTCCATCTCACATGGATGGGTGACAGTACTTATTTCCTACCATATGGCTATACTTGCGAAATGTACCATGACTATGCTATGTGCCATCTGTGTGCTGGCATGTGTCATGTATGTGTATTGGACATGCCACTCACAGGCTAATTTGTGTTGCCAGTGCTATCCAGCATGCAGCAAATGTGTTGCTTTTCCATCTTGGAGTCCTCAGTGTCTGCTTTTTGCCTCCCCTTCCAACTCATTGACAGTGCATGCATGCCAGGGTTATAGTCATGTGGGACATGTGTCATTTATGTACTGCAACTCTGCCTCCTCAGGCCTATGTCTGTGCTATGGTGCTCATGCCTGTTTACATTTGTTATCTTTCATGTTTTGCAGGTGATGAGGCACTTGATGCTGTTGAGGTGGAGGAGATGGTGCAGACCCAGGAGGAATCACAGCCACAACCGGACACCAGTGGAGGACGTGGGGTGGTGGTGGGTGTAAACCCATTCCTCCTGCAGACCATACTGTCCACCGGTGTCTCTGGGTACACCTCCCCAAACCTCTATGATTCAGGTGCTGAATGGGACAGTGAGACATATGTGCCGTTGCAGGTGAGTGTTTCTGGCAGGGATGCTTTTCTGTCCAACCCACCTGCACCGGGGGTAGACCCTTCTATGGGATTTCAGTTTTGGTAAGTCCGCCTTTGGCGGTTAGGGATGCAGGGTCACACTCCACAACATTTGCTGCTGTTCCTGGGCCAGCAGATGAAAGGGGGAATGCAGTCCTGCAGCCTCAGGCAGTGCCAGCACAGCAAGGTGCAGATCGCCTTGCCCCACACATGTGTGGTGCCCGCCAACGCGGTGGCCGTGCGCCACCAGGCAATACTGTATGGGAGAACTCCACGCACAGTATAGCAGCACAACAGGGAGCATCGTGTGAAATGATGGCTCAGGCAATGGATGGGGTGTCCACTTCCATTCTCCCCCCTGAAAGGCAGATATTGCTCCAGCAGCAGGCAACAGACTCCATTTGCCACTCACATAGAGAGGACAAGTTGGCGTCCAACAGGGACCGATGGGCGGGACTGGAGACTGCGCGAAACCATATCTGTAGAGTCACAGGCCCACAGGGAAGCCCTGAGTTTAGAACACGGGTTTCTCAGGGATACTCTGGGTGAACTTGAGGCTTCCTGAAATTTTAGGTCAGAATAGTAGCTGGAGCAGCTAACACGTTCACTCTCAGCAGAGCTCTAGGCAACACGTACGGAGATCCGGGCATCACGCGAGGCCATGCAGGTAGAAATGCGGGCTACCCATGAGGTGCTGCCTGGGGATCTCCGTGCCATCATCCTGCAGAACGAAACCTTCCACACTGTAACGCTCACCTGACTCCCACGGAGGCGCTGGCCTGGTTCGCGCTGCTGTGATCTCTTCTAAGGTGATGCGCAGGGTTCGGAAGACGGACTGGCCCGGGCCCCCAAATCTGGCTTGTCTGGCTCGCAGAAGTATCCTTCTGTAGGCGAAAATAGGGGATTAACTGTCATCGGGGTAATGCAATCAGCCTCCCACTTTCCCCTCTCACCCTCCTCGAAGCCCTTCTGTGATTCCTCGTAGCGTCTCACCTTAGGGTCTGGAAGGACGAGCTCTCCATCCTGCTTCTGATGCAGGGGCGCGTTGGTATCCAGTTACTTCACTGGATTTTCGGATTGGTGACAACCAAACTTGCTTGGCTTCCAGGTAAGTTTTTTTGATAAGAGGTTCCCCTTGTGTCCATGCATTAATGTACTAATGCTAGTGTATTTTTCCCCATAGGGGCCGGGGTACGGAATGCCGGGGAACAGGCACCGACCCGAGATGAGAGGTGAAATCCTTGTAGAAATCAGGTAAGTCTTTAATGAGCGTTTTTTTGGTAATGTCTTTTCATTCGCTCATTAACGCTGATGTCTTTTTTTCCCCTAAGGGACCGGGGTCCGGAAATGCCAGGATGCGGCGCTGACCCGAAATGAAGAGGGAATGAATCAACAGGTAAGTCTTAACATGGAGATTTAGCTTTCCTTATTCCCTTATCTCTCTCACCTTTTGTGCTGGTCTTTTTCTCCCTAGGCGCTGGGACGTGACTGCGAATCCGGATGATCGCTGCTGAACATGGAGGCGCCCTGTAAAGGTGAGTGGAATGCGGCGCTGCAGCGATCGACGCAATGAGCTTTTAAATAAAAGTCTTCCTTTTCAGGATTGTCGGGGAGATGTCTCCGGGATGCGGAATTTAGCAGGTAAGGACTTTTCTTCTTCTGTTCTCTTATTCTCTTCCTTTGCAGGTGATCCAGGATGCTGGCAGGCGTGGCAGAAGTCAGGAAGCAGGAGCAGACATGGTGAGCATCCAGCTGCTAGATGCAGAACAACGCGAAGCACGTGTGGCTGTTCGGGTGGGGTTTAAATAGCCTTGGAAGAAGTTCCAGGTATGTATCCTTCCTCCAATCAGGTATGTATCCTTCCCCGACCACGCCCGGATGGTAAATTAGTCCCACAGGTAAAGTAGTTCCTTTCAGGCCTCAAGGAGGCCGGGATCCTGCAGCATGGTCTGCATCAGGTAAGTGCACCCAAGCACTTCCATAATGAGCCTGGCGCCTACGGCGCCAGGACACTGTCCAAAGGGCCCCTATATGGGGTTTCTGGGTCCTTCCTTGGGGACTGGATGTCCGCTTTCGGGGACGCAGGGCTTGAACCGGCTCCCCGGGAGCGGGCATCATGACAGCACTCCCCCCCAAGGCCCCTCCCAAGGTTGTTCCCTCCGGGGGTTTTGGTTTGTCTGGGAAGAGTCAGTGGAATTTCCTGACTAATCGAGGTGCATGCACATGGTCGCTGGGTTCCCACGACCTCTCCTGAGGTCCGTACCCCTCCCAATCAATTAGGTAGAACAGTTTTGACCTAAACATTTTTGAGTCTAAAATGTTCTTCACTTCGAATTCGGGCTCCCCATCTATTAGAATAGGTTCTGGAGGTTTGAGTAGTCGGGTTCCGGGTACCACTGGTTTCAGAAGTGACACATGAAAAACAGGGTGAATTCGCATACTAGCTGGTAAATCAAGTTTAACAGCCACTGGGTTAATTATTGCCGTAATAGAATAAGGTCCCAGATATTTTGGGTTAAAAGTTCGAGGCCCTTTGAGTGGTAAATGTCTGGTAGCTAACCACACTTGATCCCCAATCTGATAGGGAGGTGCTTCACTCCGATGTAGATCAGCATTCTCCTTGTATTTTCTCTTGGCTTGTTGTAAATGCGTAGTTGCCTCTTTGAAGGCTTGGGTAATTGTAGAATGCAGATGTTCTACTGCAGGCATTCCGTTGTTCTGAGGTGAGTCAAGGTTTGAGGTTCGAGGGTGATGCCCAAACAAAGTATAAAAAGGACTGTGGCCAGTTCCAGAGTGTACCAAATTATTATATGCGTATTCGGCTATCCAAAGAATGTCTTTCCAGTTGCTTTCAGATTGCTGTAACATACACCGTAAGTATTGCTCAAGGGTCTGATTTGTCCTCTCGGTCTGACTATCGGTCTGAGGGTGGTGACTGGTCGATAATCTTACGTCGATCTGCGGCATTTGACAACATTTGCGCCAGAAGTGGGAAATGAATTGGCTTCCCTGGTCAGAGATTAGTATAGATGGGAATCCATGTAGCCGAACAATATTTTCGAGGAATTCTCTGGCTAGGACAGAAGCTGAAGGTAAAACTTTCAAAGGAATAAAGTGGGCCATTTTGGAAAACAAATCCACAATTACCAGAATAGTATTGTACCCCGAACAAGGAGGCAGGTCCGTAATAAAATCCATTGATAGGGTGTGCCAGGATGCTGGCGGTATGTCTAGAGGTTGAAGGAGACCGGCTGGTCTTTTCTTTTGACTTTTATTTTGGGCGCAAACACCACAGGACATCACAAAAGATTTAACATCTTTTCGCCAAGAGGGCCACCAAAATTGTCGTTTCACCTTTTCCTCTGTCTTGGCAATACCGGGGTGTCCCTCTATTAACGCATCATGATAACCGGAAATAACTAGTTTGTGTAATTCCTTATGTGGCAGGAATAAGCGTCCTTGGAAATAAGGTAAACCATTATCTATGGTAAAGTCTGATCCCTTTTGTATCCAATCCTGTAAGGTTGTAGGGTCCAGGAGTTGTTTCACTCTGGCTTGAATGTCTTCAAGCATCTGTAACAAAGTCATGCCTAGAATCCTCTGTTCGGGAATTATTGGTACTGGTTCTGAGTTTGTATCAGATTCTCCCATTCCAATTCGGGATAAGGCGTCTGCTTTGCCATTCTTGCAGCCAGGTCGATAGGTAATCACGAAATCAAATTCAGCGAAAAACAAAGCCCATCGGAGCTGCCGTGATGACTGAGCCTTGGCGGTTTTCAAATACTGTAAATTCCGGTGATCACTGTGATGGTATGTCGAGCGCCAAGCAGATAATGCCGCCAGGCTTTAAAAGCGGACTTAATGGCTAACAGTTCTTTGTCCGTGATTGCATAATTAACCTCGGGTGCCGAGAATTTGCTGGACCAAAATGCTACGGATTACAGTTGGTTGGTTTCGGGATCTCTTTGGGACAGGACAGCTCCCATGGCTAGGCTGGATGCGTCAGTCTTGACGACATAAGGGAGATATGAACACGGGTGTTTCAATATAGGTGCGGAGGTAAACTTAGCTTTTAAATCCTGAAAGGCCTGCTCGGCTTCTTCAGACCATTCAAAACGTTTATTTTTCCTCAAGAGTGCAGTAATGGGTTGTACCACGCGTGAAAATTCCAGGATAAACCTGCGATAGAAATTGGCAAAGCCGAGCATGCTTTGAACCCCTTTTACAGAGCTAGGTGATGGCCATTTGAGGATGGCATCCACTTTTCTTGAGTCCATTCGGACTGTGTCAGGATGAAACCTAGAAACTCGACTTCTGTGGTATGGAAAACACATTTCTCCAATTTAGCAAATAGTTTGTGTTGGCGCAGTTTTTCAAGTACTGCCCTGACATGTTTTCTGTGATCAGATTCCGAAGAGGAGTACACCAGAATGTCATCGATATACACGACAACACAAACATCGATGAGTTCCCGAAGGACATCATTCATGAAGTATTGGTAGGCAGCCGGCGCGTTACACAATCCGAAAGGCATCACCTGGTACTCGAATAATCCGTATTTAGTACGGAAGGCAGTTTTCCATTTGTCGCCTTCTTTAACTCGTACCAGATGATAAGCCCCCCGGAGATCTAACTTGGTGTATATGCAAGCGTCCTTCACCTGGTCAAGGAGTTCAGGGATCAGAGGCAGAGGATAACGGTTTTTAACCGTTATCTGGTTCAATGCACGGTAATCGATACAAGTTCTAAGGTCGCCTTCTTTTTTGGGCACGAAGAACAAAGCTGAGGATGCCGGGGACTTTGACCGGCGAATAAAACCATTAGCTAGGTATTGATCCAAATATTGTCTCAAATGCAGATTCTCAGGTTCGGTAAGGGCATAAATCCTGCTACAAGGGGGTTGTGCACCGGGCACCAGATCGATTTGGCAATCGTACGATCTGTGAAGAGGTAACGTGTTGGCCTGTGCCAGGAGTGTGTACGTACAGGGACGTGACCCTGCCACATGTGATTCCTCTCATGTGTGAGACACATCGATGGTGTATGTGTTGGTAAGCATGCTGTGCAAATGCATGTGTGGGTGAACAAATGTCAAAAATTATTTGTATGTACTGGGCCATGGTTGTGGTGTCACACATGGATTCTGGTTCCTGCTGCATGTATCTGCACTATGTACATGTGCATGTGTGTGCATTTGACA
This sequence comes from Ambystoma mexicanum, assembly GCF_040938575.1. Classification (NCBI taxonomy): domain Eukaryota; kingdom Metazoa; phylum Chordata; class Amphibia; order Caudata; family Ambystomatidae; genus Ambystoma; species Ambystoma mexicanum. Next base: position 1,238,164,938 of record NC_090933.1, on the reverse strand, counting down.
AGTGTGCAACTGTGATGCAACATGGATGCATGTGACACTGACATGTAGGAGGCTGATTGCCAGATGTGACATGGATGGTGATGTTATCACTGCGACAGGTGGTGGAGATGTACAGATGCATGTAAGTCTGGTGGCGTGTGTGCATGTGTTCTGCACTCCCTGTGTTGCATGTCACGTCAGGCTCACCTTCGGCTGTTCATGCTGTTGTTTGTGTATGGATGGTGCTGCCTCGTGCAACATTCCTGTTGATTTGCTCATGTGTGTGAGTTGAAATGACATGTGTGTTGGGGAGTGTGATGCCATGTCTGAAGTGTGACACTGCCACTCATGTACAACTGTCATGTGTGTATCAGTCCATTGTAGAGTGCCCTGATGCCTGTGTTCTATCTCTCCCTGTCTGCAGCGTCAACTGAAAAAAGAGGGCGGAGAGGGTGCTGTGGAGCAAACCGGCAGGGATTGCACCGCCAGCCGGAGATGCAAGGCCCAGCTCCCCTCCCGTGTTGTCATCTCGTCGGGGAGTGAGGAGTCTGATGCCGCGTCTTAGGCCACAGCTGGCGAGGGTAGGTCCAAGAGGGGGAGGTCAGAGGTGGACTCCTCGGCAGCAGAAGGGGCAGCTGAGACCCCACAGGGTCCGACGCAGGAAGATGGCATGGAGTCATCCAGGTTGGTGGAGGGTTTGGTGGATGAGGAGGCCGTGGAAGGGACACACACGGGGTCTCGAGGTGGGGATTCCACTGGTGCTAGTAGTGCAGTGCAGGGGAAGGGACAGAAGGCAGCACAGGCCGCCGCGGAGGTTCCTGTGTGTAATCCTGTCCCCGATCCTGTGACTGCATCATCCCGCACCAGCAGGGATGTCTATGTCCAGACCCGTTTTCAGGGAGGGGATGAGCACACAACAACTGGCCTTCCTCTCCCTGCGGATGTGGCAATCCGGGACCGGGTTGAGCCTGTCCTGGCTGGGATAGCGTTGCCTCAACGGGGGCATGCAAGGTGACCTGCTGTCATGATGCCTACCCTCAGGCATCCGGACCAAGCCCATCAGCCCCGGGAGCAGGCATCTAGACATTTAGTAAAACCTCAGCAGCCCCGGCTAGAGGCTATCTGGGTTCAGTCCTGGCGCCTTAGGCGCCAGGCTCATAGTAGGAATCAGTCCTGGCGCCTAAGGCGCCAGGCTCATTGTCATTACTTACCTCAGGCAGACCATGCTGCAAATGACTCCAATCCAACATGAAGCCTGAAAGGGACTATTTTTCTACAGGGACTATTTTTTACTCGGGTGTGGTTCTAGGGACTTCTTACCTGGGACTACTTTTGAGGCTATTTAAACCACACCCGACCAGCAACAGACGCTTCGCGTTATTCTGCATCCAGCAGCCTAACACTCACCGTGCCTGCAGCCTGCACACAGTCTTCTGCCACGCCCGCCTCGAATCCGGAGCTCCTAAAACAAAGAGGAAAGAAAGGGACAAGGTTAGAAAATGAACTTATTTCTATTCCACACCGGATTCTGGATCCATCTTGTCTCCGGACCTGTGAAGAACATCATTTCTGAAAGCGCCGCACCTCCAGCTGCAGCACCGCGCCATACTCACCAGTCTTCACAGCATCCTTCGGGTCACCACTGCCTCCATCATTTCTTTGCCGAACTTCGGCACCTAGGAGACAAAAGAAAACCACAAGGTGAGCCGGGGGAACCAACAAATATAATTCTTACCACCATAAACTTACCTGATTTACCACTGGAGGCATCCTTTTGTGACTCTCCATATTTTCACGTGCCGCATCTGTAAAGAGAGACAAAAAAACACGTTTTCCTCGTGCAACATTTACTGGACAGCGCCGGGTAATACAGACTCTTACCTGAACGCCACCAGCTCCCACAAGAGCATCTTTTCACAAGCCATCTGCAAGACAAGAAAGGAAGGGGGGAACAAGAGTGAACATCGGACATATTGAACTCTATGAACTTAATACTTACTGGTCCTCACCAGGAACCTCAGAGTCAATACTCTCCGGAACTCTCCTGAGCCTTCAAACCAGTGAAGTAACTGGAATCGACGCGCCCCTGCAAATTCACGCAGGATGGAGAGGTCATCTTTCAAGAATATAAGGTGAGATTGCTGTGAGGGCATTTCGGAGGTGATTAGTTGGGGAGGACTGTGGGGGTGCCATCACTTGAATCACAAGTGGCTAAATCCATCTCTCCACTTGCAGGAGAATATTTCTATGGGTTAAGCAGACAAGATTAGGAGGGCAGATCCAGTCAGTCATCGCTGCACTATGCATCACGTGGGTGGAGACCGCAGCTGTCCGGGTCCGACCGACGCCTCTTTGGGAGCCAGGTGAGCATAACACCTGCAGTGTTTTCGTCAAGACACTGCACGTCATCTCGGATGCCTCTTTGACCGCGTTGACGTATTGGGACGGGTCACCAGTGCTGGATTCCTCCGTGTGATGGACCTTCTTACGACCCCCTCCTCACCTGAACCCCCTATGCGTCAGTCGTCCTCCATGCCATCTTCCCACCCATGTATCACCTGGGTACCCTGTGGAGCTGCCTCTGACCCAGCGGCCAGGCTGGTGGACACGCCCCTGCCACAGTCGGGAGTCGGACGCCCAGCAGGGGTGGCCACCACAACAACTCCACCCCAGCCGGAGGAGGACGTCTAGGCAGCAAGAGCCAGGGCACAGGCACAGCAGCAGGCACAAGGTGGGAGCGATGATGGCTCGGGGCCATCAACATCCGAGGGGCAGGCATCGGCCAGAGGGCAGGAGGACCCAGGATTGGGAGTGTCTTCCGTGTGGCAGCGGTTGGGCCACGCCATAGATGCGGATCGGCGACGGGCAGAAGAGGCACGGCTCACAATGGTCAGGGCGGAGAACTCCATGCGGAGGGCGCTGAGGCAGGCCAAGTGCCTTGAGGCGATTCGCAGGGAGTTGGAGTTGAACATGGCATCGTCCCTGAGAACCTTCGGGGCCATGGAAGAGGGCCGCCTCCAGGACATAGAGGTGGAGTTCGATGATGCCCTCGCCCGGGAAATCGAAAAGTGAGCCGTTGGACTAGCCCGCCGCCATTGTATATAGTTTTTAGTGTTAGGTTTCATTTTCGTTTTGCTTTATTTTGGGGTGATTGGACTATGCCCCACACTTTTGTATATAGTTATTTGTTAGGTAGTTTTTTGGATAGGTTTCATTTCTTTCGTTGGGCTCATGGATCCTTTCAAAATTTATTGTACATAGTTGAACATTGGATTGATGAGAACTTTTCTTTTTAAAATTCACCATGGATCAATGGATTTTTCATTTTACGTTTCCTTTGGATTTGCTTTGGTGTACGGGGAGTTTGGCTGATTTTTCTTTTGGATTTCTTTGGACTGGTTCTACATTTCATGTTATCTTGTTTTGGACATGCATTTCATTAAATGTTTGACATTTTTTTATGCTTTCATTTCATGACATTCATTTTCTTCATAATACATTTTGATATTTTACTTCCATGTGTGGAATTTGCTCATTGGGTTCATGCATGTCAAAATGTGGGTTTACACAATCAATGCTGTCCAGTGTGTGTGTGTGACGGACATGTGTTAATGTACATAGTTGACTTTAGGTTTGTGTCATGAGAAAGGCATGTCAGTGTGGGGTGGATTGGGAAATTCATTGCGTCTCAAGACTGGGGTGGCGTGCTGTGGGATTTTGGTGGACATGAGGGCCATGACTGTGCATCTTTATGATGTGTTGGGGGGGGAGATGAGTCGGGGCCTGCTGGCAGGTGCCCGTCACTGCTGGGTGGGGGGGTGCTGTCATGATGCCTACCTCCAAGGTGCCAGACAAGACCCAGCTACCCCAGAGGCAGACATCATGTCTTCAAGGGAAGTCACAACAGCCTCAAGTAGGGGCTCTTTGGACTCAGTCCTGGCGCCTTTGGCGCCAGGCTCATATCGGGCCACAGTCCTGGCGCCATGGGCGCCAGGCTCATAAAAGGGGACTTTGTGTTAAAGGTGCTTAGTGTTAACTTACCTCATGCAGACCATGCTGCAACATCCAGGCCTTCTGAGGCCTGAATGGGACTACTTTATCTTTGGAACTACTTAACCACACGGGTGTGGTCAGGGGAGGAATACATACCTGAGAGGAAGGATACATACCTGGAACTACTTTGAAGGCTATTTAAGCCACGCCCAAGCAGCAACTCACGCTTCGCGTTGTTCTGTATCTAGCAGCTGGACGCTCACCGTGTTTGCTCCTGCATTCTGTCTTCTGCCACTCCTGCTAGCATCCTGGAACACCTGCAAAGAGAGAAGAGAAGAGAAAAGGGTAAAGAAGAGTCCTTACCTGCTAAATCCGCATTCCGGAGACATTTCGCTGACGGTCCTGAAAAGGAAGACATCCATTTAAAAGCACATCGCATCGATCGCTGCAGCGCCGCATCTCACTCACCTGTACAAGGTACCACCACGTTCTACGGCGACATCTGGACTCGCAGCCACATCACCGCGCCTAGGGAGAAAAAGTCAAGAATAAAGGTGAGAGGGGAATGAAAACAAGAAAACCTTAATTTCCATTACAAAGCTTACCTGTTGGGTTATTCCAACTTCTTTTCGGGTCGGTGCCGCATCCTGGCATTTCCGGACCCGGGCCCCTAAGGGGAAAAAGAGACATCAGCGTTAGTGGGCGCATGAAAAGACGTTACCCAACGCCCATTAAAGACTTACCTGATTTCTTCTGGATTGATCTTTGTTTCGGGTCGGTGCCGCATCCAGGCATTTCCAGACCCCAGCCCCTATGGGGAAAAAAGACATCAGCGTTAGTGGGCGCATGAAAAGACATTACCCAAACGCCCATTAAAGACTTACCTGATTTCTTCTGGATTGAGCTTCGTTTCGGGTCAGTGCCGCATCCAGGCATTTCCGGACCCCGGCCCCTATGGGGAAAAAAGACATCAGCGTTAGTGAGCGCATTGATACAAGGACACTGAGAGAACTCTCATCAAGCTCACCAGAGTCTCATTCTTCGGTTCCACAGCTCTTCTCGGAATAGTTTCCGCACCTGAAAAAGAGACAAAGAACAATTATTATTGCGGAATCATACTCATTAACAGAATCCTTACGGTTCTATACCGGGAAAACAAAACTTGAACCCTCTACAATCAAAATCCCAGTGAAGTAACTGGATACAACGCGCCCCTGCATGAGAAGCAGGATGGAGAGCTCAACCTTTCAAACCCTAAGGTGAGACTTCACGTGGGGGTCGCAAGAGGGTTTCGTAGAGGGGTGAGAAGGGAGCGGGAGGCTTATACTTTCTCCCGCAGATTGTTAATACTCCCTTTTCACATACAGAAAGATATTCCTGCGAGCCAGACAAGCCAGATTCGTAGGTCCGGTCCAGTCCATCTTCCGGGTCCTGCGCTTCACCATAGAAGAAGCAACAACACTCCAAACCAGACCTGCGCCTTCGTGGGAGTCAGGTGAGCGTAACAGGTTCAGGGGGACATTAGTCGGGGCCTGCTGGCAGATGCCCATCACTGCTGGGGGGGGGTGAAGGGGGAAATGAGTTGGTCGGGGCCTGCTGGCAGGTGCCCATCACTGCTGGGTGGGGGGGGTGCAGGGGGACATGAGTCGGGGCCTGCTGGCAGGTGCCCGTCACTGCTGGGTGTGGGGGGGTGCAGGGAGACATGAGTCGGTCGGGGCCTGCTGGCAGGTGCCCATCACTTTTGGGTGGGGGGTGCAGAAGGACATGAGACGGGGCCTGCTGGCAGGTGCCTGTCACTGCTGGGTGGGGGGTGCAAGGGGACATGAGTCTGGGCCTGCTGGCAGGTGCCTGTCACTGCTGGGTGGGGGGGTGCAGGGGGACATGAGTGGGGCCTGCTGGCAGGTGCCCCTCACTGCTGGGGGGGTGCAGCGGGATATGAGTCGGGGCCTGCTGGCAGGTGCCCGTCACTGCTGGGTGGGCGGGGGTTCAGGGGGACATGAGTGGGGGCCTGCTGGCAGGTGCCCCTCACTGCTTGGGGGGTGCAGGGGGACATGAGTCGGGGACTGCTGGCAGGTGCCCGTCACTGCTGGGTGGTTGATGGTGCAGGGGGACATGTGTCAGTGCTCACTTGTGCATGGTGACATGTGGCCTGGCTGGGGGGCACAGCCAGGGTGGATAGGCTACCTGCGGGGCATGGCCACGGGTGCAGGGTAGTATTACGCTCACCTGGACCCCACAGGGGTGTCGATCAGACCCGGACAGCTGCGGTCTCCTTCAACGTGATGCGTAGTGCAGAAATGACTGTCTGGACTGGCCCGTCTAGTCTTGCCTGCTGGACCTGAAGAAGTATTTTCCTGCAAGTGGAGACAGGGATTAACTACCTGTGGGTTTTGGTGATGGCCTCCCAACTGTTCTCTCTCTCCCCCACTAATCACCTCCGATATCCCCTTAGTAACCTCACCTTATGTTCGTAAAAGATGAGCTCTCCATCCTGCGTGTCTTGCAGGGGCGCGTAGATATGAGTTACTTCACTGGTTTGAAGGCGTTGGGAGAGTTCCGGTAAGTATTGACTCTGAAGTCCCTGGCGGGATTGGTAAGTATCAAGTTCAAAGAGTTCAATGTGCCCGATGTTCACTCTTGTCCCCTTCCTTCCTTAAGTTGCAACTGAGTTCGTGAGAACAAGGTCTCGTAGCTGCTGCTGTCGTTCAGGTAAGAGTCTGTGTTACCCAACGCTGTCCGGTAACTATTGCATGCGTTAACGTGTTGTTTTTCTCCCTCTTTACAGATGCGGCCTATGAAAATGTGGAGAGTTATGGAATAATACTGCTGGTGGTAAATCAGGTAAGCCTATGTTGGTAAGAGGTTGTATTTGTTGATTCCCTTGGCTCACCTTGTTTTTTCTTGTGTCCCCCAGATGCCGGATTACGGCGAAGAAATGATGGAGACAGTGCCGGATCGAAAGATGCTGTGAGAACTGGTGAGTATGGCGCCGTGCTGGAGCTGGCGAAGCGACGCGTGCAGGACTGATGTACTTTCCAGGTCCGGAGATGAAATGGTTCCGGAATTAGGTGAGGAATTTGAAATAAGTTTGTTTTCTAACCTTGTCCTTTTCTTCTTCTTTATTCTAGGAGCTCCGGATTCGAGGCGGGCGTGGCAGAAGACTGGATGCTGGCTGCAGGGACGCGGGCGTGGCAGAAGACTGGATGCTGGCTGCAGGCACGGTGAGCGTCACGCTGCTGGATGCAGAATAACGCGAAGCATGTGCTGCTGTTCGGGTGTGGTTTAAATAGCCTCCAAAGTAGTTCCAGGTAAGAAGTTCCCTAGAGCCACGCCTGAGTAAAAAATAGTCCCTCTAACAAAATAGTCCCATCCAGGCCTCATGTAGGCTTGGACTCTTTTGCAGCATGGTCTGCATCAGGTAAGTAAAGTCTATGAGCTGGCGCCTATGGCGCCAGGACTGATTTCTATGATGAGCCTGGCGCCTAAGGCGCCAGGACTGAACCCAGACAGCCCCTAGACGGGGCTGTCTGGGGCTGCTGAGGTTTAAACAAATGTCTGGATGCCTGCTCCCGGAGCTGAGGGCCTTGGTCCTGATGCCTGGGGGCAGGCATCATGACAGGTAGTCCCCTGTGGTGTGGGCTGCCTGCAGGCCCTGGGGAGGGTGGTGAGGGCTCACCTGGGAGGACACTCACTGCCAATTCACGTTGGGGCACCCCAGTAATACACCTACCCTGCTCGCCCAAGCCCTATCGCGCGTGAAACTCCTTGCGCACCCCAGTAATACAAGTACCCCCCTCGCCCAAGCCCTATTGCGTTTGAAACTCCCTGCGAACCCCAGTAATACACGTACCCCGCTCGCACAGGGCCTATCACGTGTGAAACTACCCACGCACCCCAGTAATACACGTACCCAGCTCGCACAGGGCCTATCACGTGTGAAACTCCCCGAGAACCCCAGTAATACACGTACCCTACTCGCAAATGGCCTGTCGCATGTGAAGCTCCCTGCGAACCCCAGTCATACACGTACCCCGCTCGCACAGGGCCTATCGCGTGCGAAACTCCCCGCGAACCCCAGTAATACACGTACCCCGCTCGCACTGGGCCTATCACGTGTGAAACTCCCCGCGTACCCCAGTAATACACGTACCCTGCTCGCCCAAGCCCTATCGAGTATGAAACTCCCCGCAAACCCCAGTAATACACGTACCCTGCTCGCACAGGGCCTATTGCGTGTGAAACTCCCCGCGAACCCCAGTAATACATGTACCCTGCTCGCCCAAGCCCTATCACGTGTGAAACTACCCACGCACCCCAGTAATACACGTACCCTGCTCGCACAGGGCCTATCACGTGTGAAACTCCCCGAGAACCCCAGTAATACACGTACCCTACTAGCAAATGGCCTGTCGCAGGTGAAGCTCCCTGCGAACCCCAGTCATACACGTACCCCGCTCGCACAGGGCCTATCGCGTGCGAAACTCCCCGCGAACCACAGTAATACACGTACCCCGCTCGCACTGGGCCTATCACGTGTGAAACTCCCCGCGTACCCCAGTAATACACGTACCCTGCTCGCCCAAGCCCTATCGTGTATGAAACGCCCCGCAAACCCCAGTAATAAACGTACCCTGCTCACACAGGGCCTATTGCGTGTGAAACTCCCCGCGAACCCCAGTAATACATGTACCCTGCTCGCCCAAGCCCTATCGCGCGTGAAACTCCCCACAAACCCCAGTAATACAAGTACACTGCTCGCACAGGGCCTGTCGCGTGTGAGACTCCCCGCGAACCCCAGTAATACACGTACACCGCTCGCCGATGCCCTATCACGTGTGATAATTCCAGCGCACCCCAGGAATACATGTTCCCCGCTCGGCGATTTCAGTGTAGCGGCCCTGTGAGCTGGTCCAGGGTTAGCGCGGGCCTTTGCGCTGCATTGGGGATTTCAATGGCTTTTCCTTGCGCAAGGGGCGTTCTTGGGGGCGTAACTGGTGCTGCAGGATGTTCTCTGTGCCAGCGCTCATTATGGTTTGGGAATTCCATGAATACGCGGTGCGCCAGAATGCTGTATAGCGCACTCGGCTGGCGCACGCTCGCTGTCTGCACTGCTCGCGTGCGCTGCCTCTGTGCTGAAATCTATGAATTACCCCCTTGGTTTCAGGGCAAAGTCGTTGGAGGGCACTGAATCTTTTGGACAGCAATATAACATACAGGGCTTCACTCATGATAACTGGGTAGCCTATGTGAAGGCCTCTAGAGTTGCTAGATCAGCTTTTGTTACATCACTGCCTGATCCCGCCTGTTTTGCTGGGTTGAAATTCATAAAAATTGTTGAAAGACTCCCTACGGGTGATAGCCCTTTCCTAAATGGGACCTGATTGCTTACTTTAATACATCAAATCCTTGCCCTTACCACTGTTATATCAAAGGATATAGAGGGCCTGGAATTACTTCTTTCAATAGTGTGTCGAACTGGGTCTTAACTGCTTTTGCTTCTCCCCTGGCAGTAGAATCCATCTGCAAGCACTGTATGGCCTTCCCTCTTATGGGTTTTGATATTTATGTTTTCTGCCCGACTCAGAATGTTGCCTTTATGCCTGAAGCTTCCAGTAAGTCACTTTGGGCCGGGCGGAAGTAGATGTAGCGGGTTCTGATTATGGACGTTTAGAGGAGAGGAAGGTGGGTATATGGTTTGCTTCCCTCCAGATCCCACGATTAAATCTGGACACCCGCAGAAATGCTACCTTCAAGGTCATGTCTTGGAATTCAAGAGGTTATGCCTCTTTCATGAACAATAGGGATGTACTCGAATATATGATGTCAAACGACATATTCTTATTACAAGAGACCTAGCTTACCTCCCGATTCGACCTGGATGATTTGATATGTGCCTAAGAACGTAATTATAGTCCAATTAATTTTAGAATGTGTGAATATTCATACCATATGGCATAGTCGAACTAAGAAAGTGCGAATAATATCATCCTGTGGTATAGTTGACCTTTAAAGTGTGAATAATCTCTTCCTGTGGTACAACTGAACTTAGAAATTCTAATTAATATCAACCTGTGCTACTGCCGAACTAGAAAGGGTGCCTAACTGCGGTATAGTTAAACTCAGAAAGTGTGAATAATATCCTCCTATGGTTCAGTTGAACTTAGAAACCGTCCCTAACTGTGGTATAGATAAACTTAGAGATTGTCGATAATATCTTCCGGTGGCTCAGTTGAACTTAGAAACTGTCCATAACTGTGGTATAGGTAAACTTAGAAAGAGGAAATAATATCTTGCTGTGGTTTATGTTGAACCCAGAAACTATCCCTAACTGTAGTACAGGTAAACATAGAAAGTGTGAACAATTAACATCCTGTAGTACAGTTGAACTTGGAATGTCTGAACGAAATCGTCCTAAACCAACTATAACACAGTTCAAACTTAACCATGCCATGAGTCCACCCAACCCACCAAGGTCCCCCGAAGAGACCCGCACGCGCCCCTTCCCTCTCGCCCTACCTCCCATCCCCCACCTCCCCTAAGCATCCCGCCCTCCACCACATCCTCAGCCCATTCCATATCCAACCCCCAAGCCAGAAGAACCAACCCATCCCAATCCAGCCCACCGTCCACCTCGTACCCACTCCATCCCCTATCCAAACACCAAGCCAGAGGAGCCCGATAAGACCCCTGCTCCTCCCATCCCCTCCACCCACCTGCCCACTATCATCATACCAGCAACCCTGGCGCACCCAACTAACGGCCCGCCCAGCCACCCAAGCAAACCCATCCCCTCCAGCCACCTGCCAGCCACCTGCTCACTATCATCATACCCGCAACCCTGGCCCCCCCAACTAAAACCCGCCCATCCTCCCAATCGCACCCAGCCCCGCAACCCCCCACCTGCCTTTCCCCTCATCAACTCCCACCAACATCCTCCTCTGACCCCACTCCTTCCCCTCTGTAAAAACTGCACGTCTCGCCCTGCCAAGAACAGTAGCCGCAGCCCTTTCACCCTCCGACCCCCCCTACCCACTCTCACACACCAACCACAACAAAAACCCTGAAGAGAAAACATACCTGGTCTCCCTCAATCTCTCAGTACTCCTCGCCACTCCTATCTCGACCCACCACCACAATCTCCCGATCTCGATCATCACCACCCTCCCCCCTGCCTCACCCTGCCTGAAACACCTCTCCCTTGAATTCTCACCAACCACAACTGAAACTCCTAACACCCTACACTCCACCTTCAAGTCCCCCGACCCAACCCCAACCATCCCCACACACCCGCCCAACCCCTCCCCCCGCAGCCACCACCTCGAACCCCCGCCTTCACTTCCCATCGACCACAGACCACCTCCCCTCTATCTCCCCAGTTTCCACTCTCACCTGTCACCCCCTCCAATCATCCCCCACCACCCCTCTGAATCACTGCCCTCCTCCCATCCTCCACCTCTGCAACTCCCACATCATCCTCATGTACCGAAGTAAGGTGCATCCTTTTTAATGCCCGATCTGTAGCAAAAAGCAGACATAGCATCTTTGACCTCCTCACCTCCGAAAAACCAGACCTAGTCTTTATCTCGGAAACCTGGTTCTCTGACGACTTTGCCCCTATCGCCAATGAAGCCTTCCCTCCAAACTACTCCCTAATCCCACTAAACCGGCCCTTCAGAGGAGGAGGACTAGCAATCGCCTTCAAGTCACACTTCGCCTCAATCATCGACAACCAGCCTACCATCCCTTCCTGCGAATCGCTACTCGTAAAACTATCACTTCCCCCTTCCTTCTCTCACAGCTTCCTAATCATCTACAGACCTCCTGGCTATGACAGACAATTCTCAAACAACCTCTGTGACTTGATAGCCATCCTCCAATTAAACCATCCCACGCTCACCCTTCTAGGAGATTGCAATATCTGGCTTGACATCCCAACCAACCCTATGACCCACTCTCTGGTCGACTGCCTAGACGCGATTAACCTCCACAGCCACATAAACGGGCCAACACACTATAAAGGACACACCCTTGATGCCATCTTCAGCTCACACGACCAGATACATCTGAACCCCCCCACCCCTATCATCTGGTCCGATCACTTCATTGTCTCTTTCACCATTCACCCACCCACAACCCTCCACGTACCTGAACTAGAACCCCCAACTCTACGCAAATGCTGGTAGAAACTAAAAATCCTTCCCAACCTGGCTGACGCTCTCCTTCAGTCCCCTACCCCTACCTGCCCACCCAATGAACACCTAACCTCCGATGCCTTTGACTCATGGCTCAATACCTCATTAATCCTGCTCACCCCCACTTGCAAACCATCAGCTCACCATGGCCCTTTTCCTAGATGGTTCACACCAGAACTGAAGACCGCAAAACAACTATATAAATCCCTCAAACTCAAATGGCGGAAAGACAAAACCCCCCTGAAAGCAAAGAAAGGAAAGCAAAAAAAGCCCATTACAACTCCCGAATCCTGAAATGTGAAAAACCCAGCAAAGAACTCCACAAAATCATCTCTGAATTCACCAAACCATCATGTACCACCACCCAATCGACCTCCTCGCAATCACTCTGCGACACAGTCTCTCTCCACTTTTACACCACTGCTCTAGAAAGAACAAACTCTCTTACCAACAAACTGGCCCTCTTGCACCCACCACACAATCAACCCATCCCACCTCCCATCCCTCTACCTGCAACCGCTACCCAACCCACCTTCGACTCTTTCACTCCACTATCAACTGACCAATTTCTCAAACTTCTCTCTGCCTGCAAACCATCTGGCTCCCCGCTAGACCCCTGCCCAGCCGCAACCCTCAAAAAATATTTGCATCTACCTGCGCTGGAGAACACGCAAGAACCATCATTAACGACACCCTCTCCTCGGGAATTTGTCCCGACGCATTCAAAACCGCTCATGTCAAGCCTCTTCTAAAAAAAACTTCTCGACCCTCTCGACCCCAAAAACTACCGCCCCATCTCAAACACCAGGTTCCTTGCTAAACTCATTGACCAAACCGCCTACTCCCAACTAAATGCCTTTGTCGTAGCCAACAATCTCCTAGACCCCGCTCAATCAGGTTTCAGACCAAAACACGGAACCAAAACTACCCTGACCTCAATCTGGGATGACCTTAAAAACACTGCAGATTCTGCGGGATGTGCTGCACTAATCCTTCTTGACCTATTGGCCGCCTTTGACACAATCAACCACTCAATCCTCCTCGACCGCCTCCACTCTCCAGGAATCTGTGGAAACGCTCTCAAATGGATAGCATACTTCCTCAACAATACGAACCAAATAACCCTACTCTCCTCCTATGCTTCCTCTGCACGACCAGTCAATACCGGAGTTCCACAAGGAGCGTGCCTATCAGCCTCTATATGTCCACCCTCCCACGAACAATCCGCTCACACAATATCCTGAGCTATAACTACACCGAAGACACCCAACTAATCCTAAAACGCCTTAATTCAATACCCAAGTGCAAACCCCACCTCGCTGCCTGCCTCCTTAACATTGATCACTGGATGACCAAAAACCACCTCCCGTTAAGCCCCTCCAAAACTGAAATCATGGTATGTGGCAACACCGAACTTCTTCTGCACCCCCTACCCTAGCCATCTGCCATGGGCAATTCCCTGACAACCTCAACCTCAGTAAAAATCCTTGGATGCACTCTCGACTCTGACCTTACCCTCTCACACCAAGTCAACAACGTCTCTAAGTCCTGCCACTACCACCTCAAAATTCTTAGGTGCATTTTTCCATACCTCTCCTTTCCCAACAGACTCTCCGCAGTCCAATCAATTGTAATGTCAAGACTGGACTATGCTAACCCCCTCTACCTCGGAGTCAATACGTACCACCTGACTAAACTACAAAAAGCACAAAATGCCGCAGCCAAACTGCTACTAGCACTTGGCCCAAGAGATCACACCTCCCCAGCTCTCAAAACTCTGCACTGGCTTCGAGTTGCCTGAAGGGTGACCTTCAAAACCTTATGCATCTCTCACCGAGCAGTGCATAAAACCGGATCTCAATACCTTCAGGACAAACTAAAACCCTACCATCCACCACGCATTCTAAGATCAAGCTCTGCCCGCCTCCTAGTGATACCAGAAACCAACTCAGTCAGGTTAGGTGGATCATCTTTCTCAGCCCTGGCCCCCACTCTGTGGAACTCCCTTCAACCCCACATCCAACTCACCGAAGACCTCATGTCTTTCCACAAATTACTGAAAACGTGGCTCTTCCCCTAAAAAAAAGAAAAAATATCGACTCTTAATACAAACAGTATAACAGCAACAATAAACAGTAGCCCGTGGTTGCTGTATCAAAAATAATAATCCAGCATCAAGACCCGGCCGAGAAAAATGAAAAAAACTAAAACTGCTAGTGTAAATTAGATTGGATAAACTGAATAGAACGAATGAAGTGGATGAAAGGAATCAAGTGGGTGAAAGAAATGATGTAGATGCAGTGAGTGAAACAAATGCAGTCGATGAAATGGATGAGACCCGGTCGAGAAAAATGGAAAACTAAAACTGCTAGTGTAAATTAAAACGGACAAACTGAATAGAATGAATGAAGTGGATGAAAGGAATGATGTAGATGAAAGAAATGATGTAGATGCAGTGGGTGAAACGAATGCAGTGGATGAAACACATGAACTCGATGCAGTGGTTAAAACGGATGAAGCGGATGAATCGGATGCAGTAGATGTAACGGATGAAGCAGATGGAACAGTTGAAGTGTATGGATCCGATGAAGTGTATGGATCCGATGAAGTCAATGGATCGGATGAAATGGACGGATGGGATGAAGTGGATGGATCGGATGAAGTGGATGGATCGGATGAAGTGGATCGAACGGATGAAGTGGATGGAACGAATGAAGCGGATGGAATGGATGAAGCGGATGGAACAGCAGAAGTGGATGAAACGGCAGAAGCGGATGAAACGTTAGAAGCGGATGAAACGGGTAAAGCGATGAAACGGTTGAAGCGGACGAAGCGGTTGAAGTGGACGAAACGGATGGAATGGAGGGAACCGATGGATTGGAGGGAACGGATGGAATGGTTGGAACGGATGTAGTTGACGGAACCGATGGAGTAGACGGAACCAATGGAGTGGACAGAACGGATGGAACGGATGGAGTGGATGGAATGGATGGAGTAGATGGAGTGGATGGAATGGATGGAGTGGATGGAGTGGATGGAACAGATGGAGTGAATGGAACAGATGGAGTAAACGGAACAGATAGAGTAGACGGAACAGATAGAGTAGATGGAACAGATAGAGTAGATGGAACGGATGGAGTGGATGGAACGGATGGAGTGGATGGATTGGATGGAACGGATGGAACGGATGGAGTGGATGGAATGGATGGAGTGGATGGAACGCATAGAACAAAGGCAGCGCATGGAACGGATGGTATGCATGGAACAGAGGGAGTACATGGAACGGATGGAGTGGATGGAGTGCATGGAACGGATGCAGTGAACGGAATGGATGGAGTGGACGGAACGGATGGAGTGGATGTAATGGATGGAGTAGATGGAACGGATGAAGTGGATGGAATGAATTGGAGTAGATGGAACGAATTGGAGTGAACAGAATGAATTGGAGTCGATGGAACGGATGGAGTGGCTGGAACGGATGGAGTAGATGGAACGGATGGAGTGGATGGAACGGATGGAGTGGATGGAATGAATTGGATTGAAGGGAACGAATTGGAGTGGATAGAATGGATCAAGCAGATGTAACTGATGAAGCGAGTAAAACACATTGAACAGTTTGAACAAATAAAAAAGAATAGAACAGATGTAACACGCTAAACAGATGGGAAAGATGAAATGAATCAACAGATTGGATGGAGTAGTTTATATAGATGAAGGATCGAATGATGGAATGGATGGAAAGTCTAGTAAACTAAATGATGAACCAGATGAAATGTATGAACAAAACTGAGTGAACAGACGGAGTGAATAAAAGCAATAGAATAGATGCTACAGATGAGCGCTCGATCTCAAGCCATACCAACACCATATCACACTACCACACTTACTGTCTCCTATACACCACCACTCAATTAGAACACAGTGATACTATGACACATTCGGTATAGCTGTTCTCATACTAACACCTGTCACATACTAAACATCATCCTAATTAAACACAGCTAGCTGAACATACACTGCTAGCCTAAGCGCCTCCTCAGGCCTAATGCAGCGAGAAATCAGTCTGGATGTCAACCCACCAGATTGAACACATATTCCTGACCTCCCAACCACCACAACTACCGCTAGAAGCAGCTATCATGCAAGTGCCACTCCAGTTGCACACATATCGGGTGCACCCACGCACCTTATGACTCTATCTCTCTCTCTACTGACTTGAACTACGTTCCCTGAGGGCGTTCAACCTACCAGCCTTGCGAACATACTAATGATACATACGACGCTATATAAATACAAAGTAACATAACATAACATATGATATGATATTTATAACGTGCTTAATACCCAGAGTTTCCTAAGTGCGGACCTTGGGATCGAACCTGTGGTGGTGAGTGTCGCCTTGCTTGCTAGGTGAGTACGTTACCCCTGAGCTATCCTTCCGAGACATTGGTTATTTATTGTTTTTCTTCTATCTTCCCACCCCATAGCTGGTCGCGAGGTGGGAGGTTTATGTATGGGAGTTAAAGCTTCTTACTGAGCAAAAGAGATATAACGGTTGGCCTTAAAGAATATTTACTTTGTGTGGAAATCACTGTGCTGTCTCTTGAGAGAGGAAACTTGTTTGTGATCACCTTGTATGATTCACCTGGTGGTAAGCAGACCACCAGACTGAAGAGGGCTCTCATTAATATCCTACGCCATTGGCAATTGCTACATCCAAGCGGAGGGATTATGGTGGCTGGGGATTTTAATGTGGATTGCTAAGAGTATGGGCTGCCAACGTCCACAGGAAACATAGCAACTAAACCGAAATACCATAGTTAAAGTCGGAAATGGCTGGACTTGCTGGGTGAATTTGATTTACAGATTCAGTATCCGTCAATGAATGAAGTATTCTGTACATGGACTAATGGTAGGCATAGTTGTCTTGATTTTATGTTTTTAAATGGTCCACTATGTACACATTCCCCCTTGTTGAATATTATCCCAGTGCCAATGAGTGATCATGCTATCTTGAATATGACTTTACAGGTGATTAAGTTTGAAATTTCTCAGCAGTTAGTATATAATCCCACGATCAATGCCCAGGGAAATAGACTCTGTTGGACTATGGGTCACATTCAAGAGCTTAATGCTAGGTTGAATAGGGCGTAAGCCAGGGGGGTCTCGACTATACAGTCTTGAAGCTGGATGTTAGACACTCTGGTAGCTAGGTATGCGCCACAATTCGACAGGGCTATCATTGCCAGGTGTGGAATAAAAAAGTTGGGAACTCCCTACGATGCAATTATTGCCTGTAGGAATGAGAGTTAAGGACGGCCATTTGTTTGTTCAAAAGACACCATTATTCTAGTCTTAAAGTGAGAAACCAATAAATCTCTGCCTTGGAAGGTACATATAAATGCTGGCTTATAAATCATTGTTACAGCAAGACCAGTGCTGCTTGGATGATTATGAATAAATGTATCCAAGAAAGAGACTCTAGAAAAGTCTGGCACCTGATATGATCTGGACAATTTTTCAGTATATTCTGGTACAGTAGTACCCCGGCCCAGAGCGTAGAGTTTCCTGCGCCTTTCAGTTACTCACCTGATATGATCTAACCTGGCTGAGGGCGGGTCCCAGGAAAAATGTGCTGTAGATGGGTCCCATTGGGAAATTTTACTCAGGGATAATTATTGGGTGGAACAGGATTTTTCTCCGCCCTTAACTCCGGGGCCCATGGTTAATACGGAGGTGCGGCGGTTGGTCAAGTAAGCAGATTTGTACCTGATCATTAGTAAATTGTTAGCTTCCTAGTCAGCTGGCCCGGACGAGCTCTGTAACATCATTTCCAAGAGTAATCCTGAATACTGGGCAGTGGCTTTGTGGCAAATATTCCTTCATATTTCTGAGACATGTATTATTCCTAGGACTTGGCAATATTCTGTCTTAATCCCGGACCATAGGAAGGGTCCCCGGCATTTGCCTGAGAACCATAGACTACTGGCAATGCTGGACAGCGGATCAAAATATTTGTGAAGATGTTACTTGAGACACTGTCAATTTGGGCTAAAAACTGTGCTCTTCTTAATCTCACTCAGACTGGATTTAGGAAAAATTGTTCTACGAGCCACCCCTTGTGGGATTTACTTACCTTAATTTCAGATACACTATTAACACCAGACCAGGCACTGTATATGTGCTTTGTTGATTATAGCTGGGCATTTAACAGTGTTTAGAGGGGGAAAGTCTGGTCTAAGCTGGAGAGTTGGGGTATAGACGATTCTATCCTGTATTTTTTCAAGCAATTACTTGCCCATACTGAGGTACAGATTCGCCTCTTACAAACAGGCAACCTGGGAACATCTATTTCTACCAATAGAGGGTTGAAGCAGGGTTGTGTGCTTGCCCCTACACTATATAATCTGTATGTTTGCAATTTTGAACAACGTTTAAGATCACCCCAGATTCAGCTCTGCCGCCATTCATTGCCTCACTTATGCCGACAACACTGTAATTTTTGACCATACAGCTATGGGGTTACAATATTCTTTGGATGCACTAACTGTCTATGCAAGGGAAAACGGGCTTAAGGTAAATGTCAGCAAGACAAAAATCATGACTATCGTGAAGCGAGCATATGGTGCCCCAATTTTTGTCTGGGAAATAGATGGCCAGCCCCTGGGACAAGTTGCTGAATATAAATACTTGGGCATGACAGTTAAGGATTCGAAAGACCAGTCCCATATGGGAGAGATCATCTTCAGCAAGGCCTGGACTAAATAGCTTGCTCTTAGGAGTATTGTCAATAGGCTGCACATTGAGACCAAGCTGAATGTTTACAAGCAATCAATTACACCAGGGATAATGTATGACCGGGAGGTACTCCTGGAGAGATCTGTGGGATGGCTGGAACGGCTGGAGGCGAAAATACTTCGCTCTGTGTTGGGCCTACCTTGTTCGGTTCCAGTGCAGGCAGTTAGGCTCGAACTTGGATTACAGTCATTGGGCCTCATTCCGAGTCTGGCGGTAAAAATCCAGTGTTACCGTGATGGCGGTCCAACCGGTTCCGTCACTGCAGGGCACCGGAAACCAGGTAGTATCTGCAGAACAGGTGCCATTGCTATCATGGTAACACCGGTGGAGACAGATGTACCGCCACCAAGGTTGGCGGTGCATCCACCTCCACCGTGGGCATGCCGGATGTATTCGCACTGCAGAAACTGAGCCGGAAACACCGGAACCGGAAATAACGTGATCGCCAGACCCGGAAAGAGCCCGGCGGCCATTACAAAAATCACAGTCCACTGCAATCTCCCTGTGCTGGAAGCCATCCACCCCTTCTGAGTGCCTGAGATAATCAAGAGACATGTCAGCCACGATTCCACAAATACACCAGAGAAAGCCAGGCTTTGGTGAGTCTGAGCTCAACATGCTGGTTGATCTCATTGTGGAGCATGCCATGGAGCATTTTTTGGCGTCCCAGAACCGCAGCACTTGGCTCTGGAGGAAGGCAATCTGGGAGGAAGTTGCCCAGAAGGTGACTGCTGTGGGGGTGATACCACACAGTGTCAAGGACTGTCACAAGCGCTGGGACGACCTGCTCCTGAGGATGTGCAACCTCCTTGCTGCACACCGCAGGCACTGCACGGGCGCAGGTGGCGGACTATCCTCCTACATCAAGCTGCTGCCCTGGGAGGGGAAGTGCAGCAGTGTGCTGCATATGGAGGGGATTGAGTTGGTGCAGCGGAGGCGGGTGCCGGGACACCTGTTGAGGCTGGTGAGTACAGAAAGTGCCCAAATGTGAAGTGCACACCTGCCCCTCCTGCACCTTCCCCTGTACCACCACTGCACTGAAATGGCTATAGCACTTACCACATCACACAGACCCAACCCAGCACTACCATGGCCCAGCCCCACGTAGTCAATGTGGCGCAAAGCAAATCACATGCCCTGCCTCCCAGGCATGCCCCATACCCAACCACATGACAAGGCACCACACAATGTCCCACATCTTGACTGTGGGGGTCCCGAAACAAGGGTGCCTGTAAGTTCACCGGTGCACGTGTTACTGGACCTGCACACACATGGTGATGCCCCATTACAGTGGCTGCCAGCGCCCAACAGGCTTGTCCCCGGCCGCTGCTGTGGCCCTGGCATGCTGAGTTGCCATGGAAGCACTGGCACCGTCAACAGCATTGCTGCTGCTTCCATGTCCCCACTCCCATAGATACCTATTGGACTCTATGGGAATAGGGATTAACAGAATTTCCGGCACCTGACTTGCCGGGCCCTGGACTTGTAATAGGCTGGTGGCACTAGGAAGTCAAGCGCTGGTAATTGTTTATGGGCCCTGCGGCAACCCGCCGGTAAAACCAGCAGGGTTACCGCCGGATCCGTAATGAGGTCCAGCGTCACCTGCACATTGCATCACACCCACCCGCTTCAGGGACACCCATACACACCTAAATGGACATCATGGGTACCGGTACAGCCTTGAACATTCACCCAGACCCCCCCAATAACCAGCACCTCAGGACACTGATGAACAATTCATAGGCAGCCTCTACTGCCAAGTGAAAAAACAGTATCCACGACATAGACACTGTGCATCCTGGCCGTGAGTACTGCATGGGTGCCTGCTGTGTTGCCACTGCCGCCACAGCACTACACTAGTAGGGCTCACCTGCACGCACACATGGGCACTCACCCACCCAATGGGGAGTGCATGTCCCTTACATGACCCTGCCAGCCCTACCATGAAAACCCCACATACATCCTGGGCATGCAACCAGGTCACACATCGACTCCAGGCACGCACCCCCCGAACTCGCCCTTCAACACATTCCAACTACCTGCACACGGGCAGACCGGCATGCCACTACCTGCAGCCAAATGCGGGTGTACATGACAGCAGTCCCAGCACAGCTGTGTTGCATGTGCCGCGGGCACAGTGACTGTAGCTGAGGCCACACAACACATGCATGAGTTTGTCATAGCATGCAGCACTGCATGCCCCCACAATGCAATGCTGCATGATCACCATGTTGCATGTAACTGTACAATTGTCAGCCAGGTAGGTCACTGACATCATGCCTTTCATTGACCCATAGGAACATCATCTGACACGGACGGCTGCCAACCCAACACATCGAGGGGCACCGGACGTGCAAGGCATCCATCACAATGCCCGTCAATATCCCAGGGCTGTACATCTGGCAGTGTGCAGGTGACAACTGCCACTGTGCACCAGGCAGCCCCTGTGGCGGATATCCCGGCTGCCCCTGTGCCCCAAACAGCCTCTGTGGAGGTTACCCATGCTGCCCCTGTTCCCCCGGCAGCCCCTGTGGCGGTTACCAAAGCTGCCCCTGTGCCCCAGTATCACGACTACTGGCCATACCACTACTGGCCTTACCCCCTACCCCTGTTTCAATCCAGCAGCATACACAGGGACACACAGCCCAGGGCCTCCTTGACCACATGTATCCCTAAAACATCACTGGGTGCCCTGTGCCAATCTAAGAAAAAGCAAGAAGGGGAGTTGGGTTCAAGCTTGGCGAGCCTGGAGCCACATTCATCTCCCATTGGAGCAATAGGAGCTCAGCTACTTCCTGTTCCTCCAACATGGAGGAGGACTAGTCTAAGCAGCATTAGCATGCTGCAGTCCTGCTTTTTGGGTGCAGCTGGGTGTGGCTGGGTGTGGCTGCCTATATAAGGCACACCCAGGCAGGCAATCTCTGCTTCGTATTATTCTGCTCATGCAGCATAACACTCACCGGCATCGCTCCTGTGACCTGCAAGGAAGAAACAAGAAAACATCAATTACTTGTTATACTTTTACAAAGGACCAACCCACGACCTCTGCAGCACTCAACTGCTGTAATCCTGTGATAATCCTTTTCAGAAACAGTCAGTGGACTTCCTCATCATAGTATGGGCTCCCTCGTCGCCGCAACTCACCCGATCCTGTTGGAGAAACAAACAAGAAACCTCAGTAAGTGAATTCATCAGCGTGCGCAGGGAAAGCAGCGCTTAAAGAATTCTGGAAAGCACAAACCTAACGCATGCAATAAGGGAAGCATTCTACAGCAAAGCATGTGGCCAGTGCACATGTCCCAAGGAAGCAACGCCTCTGAAAGAGCAACGCGCACAGAGAGGCAGCATTGCTCAGCATAGACTTTACACAGATACAAAGCACGAGAAGGACAGTGGGTGCGGAGCAACGGACTACTGAAACGCACACAATAGACTTTGCAGCAATTGAGCAGAAACGGAACTCCTCATTCAAAAGACATTAATCCACGCCACCAGTTGCGTCACTGGTTGAAGAATCTGTACCCCGCCCAGATTCTTCAACCAGTGACGCAACTGGTTCCACGTTACCGCGCCCCTGCTAGTGAGACAGCAAGATGGAGAGCTTCACTTCCATTTAAACAAGACTCACACCTGAGGCTCCAGATTTCCCCCAGAGAGCCCAACACCCGAGGCCTGACACCGGTTCCCGAGAGAGAAGGTTCCCAGGTGTTCCTGCAGAGCAAAGGTGAGCGTAACACCCAGGCAGCCCCTGTGGTGGTTACCCAAGCTGCCGATGTGCACCAGGCAGCTCCTGTGGCGGTTATATACCGCCGTATATAGTAGTATACGCAGTAGCACAAGCGCACAGGGCATGCGGATGGTCACCACCCCCACCCCAGCATCCCGAATACCATGCCACTGACACCGGTGATGGGGATACAGCTGGAGACGCTGGACTTGACACGGGGGACGACACTGATAACACCCCAGATGTGGGTGAGACATTCAGCCCCATGAGCCTATCAAGCCCACAGTGCTCACCCTACCCCTCTGTCAGGGAAATTAATGCATGCCTCAGACGCATGGAGGAGCGTCAGGACACCCTCACTGCCCTGGTGCAGCAGCACATGGAGGAGTCCTGCCTCACGAGGGAAAGCAACCAGGCCATTGGAGGGCGAGTTGCCCGTGCAGTTGGGCAGGAGGGTGCGTGAGGGCATTGCGCCCAGTCCACTATTGCTGAGACAATGGCACTGGCCATCCAAACATGCATGGCCTGAATTGTCAGCGACCACACACTGTTGGCCTCCACCAGCTCCACGCCTGCGAGCTCCCAGCCAGGCAGCCCTAGGATGCGATTCATGCGCCTGTCTGGCACAGCACACATAGCCACACATGCCGCAAAGGGTGGGCGCAAGTAGGGCGTAACCATGGACATGTTAAGGATCACACATGGGCATACAACACTTGCACCACATGTGACTAGTTAGGGAGGGGAACAGGGAGTGTAAATTGGGAATGATAGTGGGGGGGGTAAGCTGGAGAAGGGGAGGGTAAGTTGGGAGTGCTGGTTGGGGAGGGGCAGGGGGAAGGGTAAATTGGGGCGGGATTGATAGCTAGGAGTGATAGTTTGGAAGGGGGAGGAGGGAGGATAAGTTGGGAAGGGAGAGGGTAAGTTGTGTGGGTATTAATGGACCACCTGCCGTTAAAATGCTTAATTTACGATAAACTTGGTTCTGCATATAAATCACGACTGGAAATTCCATTTCTGCGTGAGTATTAAGTGTTCAATAGAATGTGCTCAAAAATATCTGCCACCAGTTGTGCACCATGTGGTTGTGAGTAGTGTTCAAAGGAAGTTGTATCAGTGCATCACGTTCATGTTGTCCATCCATGGCCTCCCGGCGGGGTCACAATCGTCGTCATCCCCATCCTCCTCCTCAGCAGGGCCCATGTCCGGAGGTAGTGCAATGTTGCATCTAACACACATATTGTGCAACATTGCACAGGCCAGGATGTCTTGCCCAGCTTTATGGGGCTATACATGAGGGCACCGTCGGATCTGCGGAGGTAGCAGAACCTTGCCTTGAGTAGTCCAAATGTCCATTCTGAAGTGCCCCGTGTACGGATATGTGCACAGTTGTAGGCCTCTTCATGCATGTTCTGTGTCCGTTTAACGGGTGTTATCAGCCATGGCATGAGTGGGTATTCGGCATCACCTGCATGGGAGTGACAGAAGGGGGTTGGAATCATTGTGGTGGCAATTTCATGTCAGTGAAGTGTGCATGTACCCATTTCCCACATTTACTTAGCGCAAGACGGAGCACATGCCACAGGTGACGCTAGTGATTGCTGCAATGTCACATGTAATACCATAACCACATTCAAATGGTTGGTCATTCATTTGATCTGAGACTGCTCGGCGTACTCACTGTCTGAAGTCATACTTTGAAATGGCCTTGAATGCTTCTACATGTTTTTGCTGATATGGAAAACAAGGGTGCATGGCTGCCTAATAGGAGCCTCATATCTTGTAAAGTGCTAACATCTGCCTTCCTCACCTGCAGCGCCCAAGATGCCTGACACTGCTGTGCGCTGCTGGCCCGGTAGGCAGTGCACCAGCAACTTTTTCAACGGCGACAATTCTCCCATATCGATATCCCCATTGCATACTCTGGCACTCCATGGTAAGGGGGACTTGCAATTTGCCCGTACCTGGCTTCGTTTGCCACAGTAACCTGTAACGGCTGAGTGGCTGAGTGGCACCGGTAAGCCAGGTGTGTATTGTCCGGCACAACCCCTGCAGGGGCATGGTTGGCCTTCCTGCAGGCCTCCAGATGTGGCCCATGTGCGTGTTTGTTTTGATGTCTCTCATATTTTGATGCCCAATCCCACTGCATTGTTCATTCATGTTGTGTGTTTTTCTTGCTTCACCATGCTATTCTACATCTTCTGAGTGCTCATATGTCAATTTGCATGTCTGCGATCACAGGTACAATTTGTATCATGATGGCACACAGATGTGCATCGATTTGGGATATATGTACATGTGTGCAGTGATACGTTTATCGTTCATCACACATGATGCAGCATTGGTGTGGTTGTCATTCATTGTCAGAATTGTGTATTGTTTGCGGTGGGTGTATGCCCTGTAATGTGCACTTGGTGCTTGCTGAACAGTTGTTTAGGGGATGGCGGGTTGCCGATAGGCATAGCAACAATTGTCTTGCTCCCTATGCAGGGTTGTTGACTGGGTGTTTTGTAGTAAGTTTTCCCTCACTGATTCTCACGCACCTTGACATGTTGGCCTATTGGCCTATGCCTTCATGGCGTCCTTCTATGCCCATTGCATCAGCACATACTGTGTCCCTTGATATGTTGTAATTTGCTCATCACTGACATTCATTCATGTGTCCCATACATGTCACATGTATATGGGTATGTTCTCCTGTGACAGGCATGTGTACTGGCTACATGCTGTGGGGTTCACTGATGATGGTGTGTAGGATTGCATTCATTTGACTTGTCTGTGGTGCAGGCAGTGGGGGATGTGCGCAGTCTTCAGGCACTTTTGTAGGTTGTCTGATACATTCTGGTACATGTGGTACTTTTGTGTTGCCTCAATGACTTCTAATTGATAGGGATTGGGTGTGATCCGTATGCCTATTTGGTACATGCATTCCATGCCTTTGAAATCAGGGATGCAATGCATGTCTGTTAGGTTGCATTTGCCACATGCTCTGCTGACTGTGCATCTACCCACCACTACACAGAGGTCATGCATTGATCATTCTACTCACCCAACAGCTAGGTGCACTGTGGTCAGTCCCTATTTGCCCCCGCCCACTAAACAGGGGTCATGCATTGGTCAATCTACTCACCCAATAGCTAGGTGCCCTCTGGTCAGTGCCTATTTACCCCCCACTACACAGAGGTCATGCATTGGTCATTCTACTCACTCAACAGCCAGATGCGCTCTCCGATGTACCATGCCATGCCCCCTGGCAACGTGGAGTTCCACAAGACCATTGATTTGTGGGTGGATCCCGGAAACAGTGTACAATAATGGGTGATGAGGTGTTCAGCATCACAGACCATCTGCACATTGAGGGAGTGGACATGTTTGCGGTTGCTATACACTGCCTCAATGGCATGCCTGGCCACCAACTCCACTTGGGTGCAATCTAACGCACCGATGCAATTGGGCATGCCTGCAAGGGCATGGAAGGCCACTTTGGCGGCATTAACCTGGGCTGGGGTTCTGGGTAGGGCGATGTGGTCTGCCACATGGTGCAGCAGTGCATCCAGTACCTGGAACAAGACCCTTGAAACACAGGGTTGTGACAGCCCATGCAGCTCACCCACGGTATGTTGGTATGTGCCGGTTGCAAGGAAGTGCAGTACCAACATTACCTTCAGCAAGGGAGGATTGCAGTCTGTATATTTATCAGACTGCTGATGTCATGAATGAGGGTGACAATTGATGTTATGGTCTCCCTGTGAAGCTGGTATAAGGTGTGGATTTGGATTGAGGTCAGGTTCCAAGCCGAGGCCCTGATGTAGATTATTGGTGGCTGCCTGCTGGGTGATACCTGCTGGCATTGATGTTATGCATGGTCAACTGGTTCCTCATTCGCCTCATGCGCCTACGCCACATGCACTCCCTCTCTGCTGCTTCATCCTCAATCCCTCCTTGCAGGTTCTGCAGCCCAATTGCTGCTACAGCGACTGCCAGCATGGTTGTGTTGGGAGGTGGGTTGGGCGTGGTCCTTTTGTACATTCCCAGTGGTCAATGGTGTGCAGCTGGGCTAATTTTGGACACCTGTAGCCTGTTTGCCTGCATGGTTGTGTTTGGAGGGGGGTTTGGTGTGGATGTGGTCCTTTTGTACATTCACAGTAGTTAAAGGTGTGCAGCTGGGCTGAATTTGGACACCTGGGGCCTGTTGCTGCTCACCTGGCACTGTTTAACGCCTGGTCCGTGGTGCCGGTATTATCGGTGTGGTGTTCACAGTACCAACCGGCATTTTTATGGTGGTGTTTCCGTGTAGGCGGTACTCTGTATGTGCCCGTACTAATGCCGTGCCAGTAATTCAGGCACATCTGGCAATTCTTTTTTCAGTATACGGTCATGGTGCTGTCGGATGCGGTGGCGCCGTGGGTTTCACTTTGTGGTAACGGTGTTTCCGCAGTTGCGACTCTGAATGTGCCTGTCTGGAAAACGGTGTTGTTACGGTACTTCCGGCACCGCTCTTTCCGGACCGGCATACATGTTATCAGGCCCATTGACTTCTTTCTGGAAATTTGCTGTTTGTAGGATGTGGGCAAGATTACCTTGGAAGCATGTAATGCGCCAAACCTTTTGAACTTTACAGTAGAAAATTCACAGAGGGTGACCAGGAGTATGTGGTTTCGTGGGTTGGAGAAAAGTGTATTGTCTCATTTCTCGGTCATTGGAATGAGTGCTGCTCCCACGTCAATGATTGAATTCCACCTAGCCAAAATTGATGACAAGACGTGAGATTATGATAATGTTCTGGCTACTGATCAATTGGCTTTATGACTTAAATATGTGCAATATACCCATCTAGGCCTGCCTGGGGACAGCCCTTGTAGTTATCTTACTAATTATCGCTCGCCTGGACTGATACATTTGGTACTTTACTTAAGGTTCTACATTTTATCGGTTTTGGTTTATACTGGGGCCTGGGCAGGAATGTCTCGAGAGATGAGAACTGGTAGGTTATGCGGAGAAACAATTCAGACCGCTCGGTATATCCTGACCCAATGTTCTGGACTACAATCTATATATGACAAAGGATATGCTAAATATCGAAATGTAAGATCTGAGCAATTCTGGAGTCTTCTGTATGGGGCGGAATCCCTTGTTTTTACTGCTGGGGCGTAGCACATTTGGAAAAATGTGAAAACCAGATTATGTGAATGAGCATCCATGTCACTGTACTTTTTTCTAATTATTAATGTATACAATGTATTGTTTTATAGTGTTATTCTACATGTGAAATATGTATTTCTATTTTTTAAAAATTCTATTTTAATGTGTTTATGCAGTGTGAAAGGTTAATTTAACCATATGCACTTACAAATAATTATTACAAAATTAAATAATAAAAAAGAATAATGCTTCCACTTTCTTCACCTAGGGGTTGAGACCCCCAGAGGTGATTTCATGCCCTAAAACGTTCACCCTGGTCTGATACCATTGTGCTTTTTGAAAGGACAAATTTGCTCCAACTTTCTGCAACTGGGCCAGAATATAGCGAATTTCTACAATATGTTATTTCCACAGTTGATCTCTTGATCAATATATCATCTGCATAGGCCAGGTTTCCTCTTTTGACCAAGTCAGAGATGGCCTTATGAAGGTATATATTAAACTCATTTCCTGAGTTTATATAGCCAAAGGGTGTATGAGTCCACATATTTTGCTGCCCCCCAAAGGCAAACATAAAGGCAAGTTTGTAGTGGTATTACCTGCTCACTGGTACCGTCCAGTAACCATTGGTCAAATCAATGGCTGAGAACACTTTTCACCCCTGGATCTGCACCAGCCTTTGATCCATGTAGGGAAGTGCCCATCTTGACATGTGGACCCATTTGTTTAACTCCCTCAGATCTGCACATAGTCTCCATTGTCGATTAGGTTTCAGTATCCACAGTACCGGTTTTTTAAAGGTACTGTGGATGGGATGAATTATCCCATGGGAATCAAAGTTCTTAATAATCTCTGTGAGCAACTTCATTGATGCAAGAGGTAACCGGTATTGTTTGACAAATACTGCAGCCATCTCGGGGTCCGTTGATATGGTGGTTGAATGAACCGATGTACGTCCACAATTATAATAATCCACTGAAAAGATATCCTGGAAGTGCAGGAATACCTGTTTCATCTGCTGTCTTTGTTCCTCAGTCTCACAGGAATCAGCTAGATTCATCAGTTTCTCGACCATCTGCCTGAAACCTGGAAAAACCTCAGGATTGGAAATCCCAGCAGTATCCTCTAGTTCTGTTTATGGTTTTTACCTGGACATGAGGTTCTGTGGATTCGAGGTAGGGGTTGTTGACTCTAAATACCACCTCCTCCTTTCTGAAGTCACAGGTTACATCTTCCACCCCATGAGGTCATGAAGAGTACATCAAGAAATTCCCCCCATGGCAGGTACAAATCTTTTCTCGAGGAATACTGTCAATGGTATTGAAACAGTTGTTTGGAATTGGTCCTATGATTTAATTCCATAAATCAATAGAATAGTGTTGGGCATCAACTGCCATTACAATAGAGGTGTCAGCACACAAAGTGATACTTTGGGTATCAGGTATTAATATCCCCGTAAATATGGCCGTTTGGTTCGCCATAGGCGATATTTTTACTGGGGATATTATGTGGTAGCGGGGATTGCGGGGGTGTCCCCCGCTCATTAAAAAATGATGCAGGGGTTGCGGGGGTGTCCCTCGGAGGGTGCATTGTGAATTTTGCTGCAAAAATATGGGGATATTTTTGTATTGCGATATTTTTGCGGCAAAATGATCACATGGAACCATACTTTGAAGGTTCCTGTTATCAATTCAATATTCAATTGGTGTCATGTTCTAGAGCCACTGGAGGTGTTGGATAAAAATACAACACTTGTTGTTGAAGGTGAGAGCTCAATTGTATGTAAGCGTCCTTATTTTCAAGGTTTTGTGCTCGTTTAATTTCGATTGTGAAATTTTGCACTTGTCCTAGGATGGTAACCTCTTCTCCCACTAGTAATTCCACTGCATAAGGCAGCAATTGAAGTGATCGAAAATGCCCTCTCTGTGTTGTCAAAGCCAATGGGGTTACCCCCCCCCTGTCATGACTATACTTTTCTGTTTATCAAATCTAGACTAATCGCGAATCGATGAAGAATGCCACTACCCAAATAAAAGTCAGAAGGGCCATCTCTAATGACCCAACAATTATGGTCTATAGTTTTGCTGCCGATAGACATTTTCAGCATACATCTGCTAGGAAGGAAATACTTAGAATTTGTTGTTTCCAAACCCACTTCCAATTTATCAATCAAGTTAAATGTGGGACTGGTCTGATCTTTTTGGAATTCCCTGAATAATACTTCGCGGATGAAGCTTTTTTCAATTATTCAGACATACTCTGGCGAGCAACGGCCCATCCCCCTGATTTATCTGATTGGGGAAAAACTATTGTTTGCCCTTTTCTGAATCGTCCTCATTGAAAGGACTTGGTGTTTCTCCTAAATCTGGCTTTGAATAGAATCTCAAAGTGTTCCCTTCCAGTGTGGAGTACAACTTCAGGCTGGAGGGAAAGTTGATATTCACTAGTTGGGAAGAGTTTCCATCGCCAGTATGTTCTCCTACAGAGATAATGGTGATTTCTGGGACTGGAAGTGAAATTTCAATTGATGGGTCACCGCTCAATCATGCAGGCTAAGATAATTTGTACTCATCTTGAGTTTGATAGGCCGTTAGTCTGAGTCCAGAGGACCTGGTTCACACAATCGATCAGCGATGATAACATTAGAAGGAAATTGTTCCCCGGAGTCACGACTATCACTGGGTGTTTAAAACAACGTCACCCAATTTTTATTTCTAGATCCCCAGTCCATTCAACAGAAATATCATTCCCATCAAAGTTTTGGAGTTGTCCGTAAAGAGGTATGAGGGGAATCTGGTGACTCTTAATCCTTTCTAGAGGTCAACTTCTTAATGTTGAATTTGGTTGTTGTGTGATCTTTGGAGGTTTCTGTGGAGACTTCACTCTGTTTAAGATCAAGTTCCAGTGTCTGAGATCGGGAATCTGTGGGAATAAACCTGCATTTGGAAATTATATTGTCAGAAGGGGGATCCTCTTTCTCCCCGACTCTTTGCTGTCCCTTTGTATCTGAAGACAGTCCTCAGAACCTGTTTGTGGGAAGAATACCTCTACGGTCTTGGGATTATCTGGCTTGCATAGTTGGGTCTGGGAATTTCTCTATCTTGGTTGGTCTACACTGTCGGAGTCCGAGTTTCTTGGGACTCATTTTTCTTTGGTGTAGAGATCTCCCCGTTTGCTGAAACATATGATTTCCTTACCTGAATCATCCGGGGATTCTTATATCTCAAAGGGGATGATATTTTTCTGCTTCTCAAAATCAGTTATCCGTCTGCCTTCTCTATCCTATGTTCTTTGGATTCTAACTTCCAGGGGGCAAAAGAGTCACTATTAGGTTGAGCGTTTCCAGGTGTTCTTTTTGGGTAATAAAGGAAGCTTACTCAAAGGCTTGGCATCTCGTTTCAATCAGGGCCCCATCCTCAGGAACCTGCTGATTGTCTGGACTTTCTTCCAGTCATGCCCCCACCCCCGGGGCATCAAACCCAAGCATGTGGCAATCTGAGGAACATGGTTGACTGAGCCCTCATCCTGCACCCCAAGTCTTCGGTCAATTGTTGGACCTGCTGCTCTGACAGAATAAGTTTATCTTTCCCTTTGTGGTTGTAGGGAAGTCTTTACTTCTACCTCTGTGGCTCCCTAGAATTGTAACTAGCCAGAGGGGCTGCCCGCTATGCCAGCTGTCCTTCTAGTGCCCCTTGCGTGGGACATCCGCCGAGGTGGTGGGAAAGGGTGAGCCTGGGGAGCATTCACTGTTCTGCTTGATGTTGCGCTTTTCCCTCCTGGGAGCAGGGTCAGCAGAGGAGCTATTACTTGGAGGGTGGTTTGGGCAAAAGCCCTGAAAGAGGGCGGTGCTGGCATAATAATAGAAAATGGGCCTGCTGGGGGAATGGTTGTGGACATGGGGGGGTGGTCTTAGTGGAGAGGTGGGGCAGAGTTTGCTGGGTCGCCAGGGTATAGACAGAGCTCCACGTTTTCAATTGCTTTGTGTGTGATATTTTCATGTTCACAGTGTGTTTGTGAGTGCCACTTCCATATCTTATGTGTGACTCACTAAGTGGCTCCTTTTTCCGAGCTGAGCTAAGCACTTACATCCATGAAATTATATTTCCTTGATTTCCTACACCTTTTTGTCCAACAAAAAGTGTCTATAATCCGCTTTAAAACAGGCCTAAAGCCAAGGGGGTTGCTAGGTCTGGAAAAGATCTGTGGCTATGCTAATGCCGGGAATGTCGGGAATCAGGGTTAGCTAATCTTTTGTTTGTAGCCCCTGAGCTTCTATGCAGGGCTACAACCAAAAGACCCGGGGCTAAAGCCCTCCAGTTCCCGTTAGCAACGTCTTTGCCTAAAACCCCTAAAGTGCTAATGCACATGATCTAAGATTCTTTTTCTATCTTCTCCGGGAAATGTCAGTCATGGCATTAAAAAAAGAGCCTGGCACCCTGTTATAATGCACACTGGAATGCACTGGAACCTTATGGTGTGTGTTAAGGGGTGGGCGGTGTGTCATATTGCACACTGGAATGCCGGCTCGCGTTGCTGCGTAGTCGGCATTCCAGGTGCTAGAGAAAGACGGTTGGAGAGGGCTGAGTGGCGGTGTTGCCACAGGGTCTGTTCCGGCATTAATCAATACTTACCCCTTATATACTGCCTCTGAGATTACTTCACTGGTGATGAGGAAAAGCATCTAGCATGGGACAGACCCGGTGCAGCAGCTCCCGGGTGCAGGACTCTGCACACCGGCTGATTGGGCAACCACGGCCTGATCCCGACACACCCCTCACTGTGGGGAGACCATTGCAGCTGAGGGAGAGGGCAAGGCAGCCCGCAGTGTGCATTCAGGCATGGAGAAATAATTTGGGCACTCTGGAACAGCCCTAGTGAGAGGAGTGAAACGCTGACACTTAAAGCTAGAGAAAAGGACCTAGCTATGTCGACTCTCGGGCAGCCATCTCTGGTTGCTGGGCAACGGTTTGTTTGCTCATAACGGCAGCAGTATTAAGGAGCAAATAGAGGGAGATTGAGCAAATTTGGGACCAGGAAACAGCCAAGTTGGAATTCTGCCACATTCAGAGGCAAATTGCAGGTACTTGCAAGAGGTTTTGTTAAGAAGGCAGAAGCACACACAAGCTAGCACAGGCTTACTGGTGAAACATTCCTGCAAACCCACTGTGGTTGCTTCAGGTGTATGGAAATACTGGTAGGCATATTCATAGTGGAGGGAAAATTCTGTGCCAGCGCAAACATGTCCAATGTCATTTAAGCTGTGCAGCAAGCCGCAGTGAGCGGCAGAGGGAGACGTGCAGGCATACTGTGGTAGCAGAAACAGCCCCCACGGTTGTTGAGCTGTGCGGTGAACAGCAGTGAGTGGCACAGGCATACAGTGTATCTGTGAGCATGTTGCTGACGGACAGGACTGGCGGAGCACACGGTCAGCATGCAGCACATCAACGCCAGACCTCCGCCAGCATTTATGATGTCTCGAGGCGGACCACCTGTTCCATGGGATTTATGGGTGGATGCTTTCAAAGTGTACATGAGTGCAGCTGGATGGATGAGATAGAGGGAAGACGAAAAGGAGGCGGTGCTGTTAAATTGAATTGGGACTGAAGTACTCAGAATTTTCAGCATCTTCCGGGAGAGGAGGTGTATGTGCCAGGTGGCGGAGAAGGGGAGAGAGTACTGAGCGCATACGAAATAGCTCTTAAAAAGCTGGAAGGGCAGTTTGGGGAGAGACCCAACATGGTACTTGAGCGGTATCATTTCTTCTTCAGGCCTCAAGGAGCCGGGGAAGGAAATGCTGCCTATGTCACAGCACTGCAGACTATTATGGCTACATGAAAATTCACTGGTGTGCAGGAGGAGTACATCAGGGACCAAATCATGATGGAAACCAGCAATTCCAAAGTCAGGGAAAGACTATGGATAGAAAGAGATCCACCACTGGACAAAGTGATAGAGATTGCAAGGGCCATAGAGGAGTCACGTGCCAGCGTTCAAGTTGTCACTGAAAGAACGCACAGGCCTAGCCCAGCGAAGTCCGTTCAAGCGATATTGCCACTGTTCAAGAAAGGCAGCAGTGAGGTCAAGAAGAAGTTGGAGAAGCTGGAGGGGCAGTCGAACAGACCGAGTAGAGTGAACTATGGTGGTGGTGCGAAGGAGGTTTGTAGAAAATGTGGTTGGTCAAGTCACCCCACTGCAGCCAAGGAGTGTCCTGCTTGGGCATTTGAGTGCAGGCGGTGTAAAATGAGAGGGTATTATGCAAGGATGTGCAGAATGAATGTGGAAGAGGGCAATGTGCAAGGAAGGCAGAGTGTCAGGATGATAGAATCTGATGCGATTCCAGGGTGTGCTGGAACCCTTGACCACAGTGTGGTGAGAGAAGGGGTGATATTGCATGTCGGTGGGGAGGCCAGAAAGGGTATGTGGGACATATTGACGTGAATGGTGTATGCTTGGAAATGTTAGTTGACTCTGGTTCCCCGTATACCATGATTTCGCCAGAAGTGCACAGAGAGAGTTTTGGGAAGGAGGTGTCTGCTCTCAAACCTCCTGACATTAATCCTAGTGCATGTGGACAAGCACCCATAAAGTTTTTGGGGTATGAATGGTCGCGAATTGAATTTAAGGGGTGCAGCATGGAAGGTAAATTGTATGTGGCACATAAGGTTGCAAGCATTCTGGTGGGGGATGAACAGGAGGCCCTTGATATTGAAATACAGCCTGGAAAGAGTGTGCCTGTGCTGAGTGTTGAGAAAGTGTCAGATGAGGTCATGTCAGCGCAATATTTGTGCAACAAGTATCCCATGCTATTTGTGGAGTGACTGGGGGTGTTACGCTGATTTTCACACCAAATTGTGTTGAAAATAGGGGCGGTGCCGAAGGTACACAAGGTTAGAGGTATTCCTGTTTAGGCCAGGGAGAGTTTGAAATCAGAATTGGAGAAGTTGAAGTTGGCAGGTGTCATAGAGGAGATTGAGAGTTCTGAGTGGTTATCTCCTGTGGTGTTGGCGCGGAAGCAGGATGCAGGATGATGGATTTAGGATGTGTGTAGACCTTAGGGAGCTTAATGTCAGTATAGGGGTTGATTGCATCCTCTTCCCAACATCAATGAGTTACTTTTGACAATGGGACACGCAGAGTGGTTCTCCTCTTTTGATTTGTCATCGGCGTATTTGGTGGAGGGACCATGGGGAGCCATGATAGGGGAGAGGTTGGTGCCTCCCGTGAGTGTGAGAGCTAGCCTAGTGGAGCTGGCACATGAAGGGCATTTGGGTAGGTCCTTGACCAAAAGGAGTTTGCAGGAGGCGTATTAGTGGCCGGCCATGGATGAGAAGGTCGAGGTGCTAGTGAAGGAACGTGTGGCTTGTGCTGTGAGTGATAAGAGTAGGGTGGTGCGCCCACAACATGTGTATCCTGTGGATGCCCCAATAGAGGTGTGGTCCAAGGTGGCTTTGGGCATTATGAGCCCCATGGAGTGTTTGGAGGGAGGTTTGAGAATTATGGTGGTGCTGGTTGATTATACGTCGCGGTGGGTTGAGGCTGCTGCTATTGAGAGTGTAACTACTGATAAAGTGACTGGTTTCTTTAAGAGGATATTTGATAGGGAGGGAGTGCCCACGAGTATGGTCACGGACAACGGGGTAAAATTTGTGTCCAGGCAAATACAGGATTTCTTAAGAATCTATGGCATTAGACATCATAGGACTGCGTTGTACAATCTGCGTGCAAATGGATTGGTGGAAAAAATTTATGGCTTTGTGAAGGGTGCCATTCATCTGGCCATAGCCAACGGCTTGTCATGGCAGGAGGTGCTTCAGAAGCTTTGACGGCATATAGGCGGACACCTTCGGTGATGAATGGTAAATCTCTGTTTGAACTGATGAGGGGTACGAAGGCTGGGTCAAGGTTGAGGACAGCTGCACTTGGTGGAGGTGTGATTACGGAGGTGAATATGTCAGAGGTGTTGCAGAGAGTGCAGGCACATCATGATCTTGTAAGAGTTCAGCAGTGTGGGAAAAGGCCCATTAGGGTTGAAGTGGGTGATCGGGTTTGTTTGAAAAAACCCAGGTTTGTCCCCAAAGGGACGAGTGCATTCATGTCCCCGCATCTGGTGGTGAGGGTGGGGACAGGATATGTGGTTCTCGATGATGGGACATGGTGGAGCAAGAGAAGGGTTGTTGTGCTAAGTGGTACGACCATGGCACTGATTTGGAGTGTGCATTATGTGATTTCTCTGTGGAACAGCGTGTGTGTGGGACCATGTTGGGAGGGGTAGTAGCGAGGTGCATGTTGTAAATGGTCATGAGGATGGAGTGAGTGTGGCGTCTGAGGAAAGTGTTGCCCGTGCATCGGGTGCAAGCGGGGGGCATCCATCGAGGGTGTCTGGGCCTCCATTCAGAATGAGGAATTATGTGTGGAAGGGTGGTAGTGAGTAACACTGTGTGCATTTGTGTGTTTGTGTGTGTGGTGTTACTGCAGTGAGCGTGTGTATTCTTCATGTGCGTAATAGTTGTTTCACTGGACATTTTCACTTTCCATATTATTTAGTGGGTGTTATCGTTGTAACATGTTCAATCATTGTTGATATTATCCTTGTTACTGTGTTTACAAAATGGTTTATTGCCTCGTGCCGCATATTTTGTTGTGGGTTCCTTATGGTGTGTGTTAAGGGGTGGGCGGTGTGTCATATTGCACACTGGAATGCCGGCTTGCGTTGCTGCGTAGTCTGCATCCCAGGTGCTAGAGAGAGAGACGGTTGGAGAGGGCTGAGTGGCGGTGTGGCCGTGTGGTCTGTTCCGGCATTAATAAATACTTATCCCTTATATACCACCTCCGAGATTACTTCACAGCCCTTTTCTAAACTGTCTAGTTATTTCCATTGTGTGTGCTTGCTTATGGGGCACAACACTGGATTTTGTTGTGGAAATTCAATTGCGCGCTTCAGGTCATCATACAGAATAACAAGTTGCATGTCTGTGCCAATGAATTACACTTCCAAAACGCAAAAGAGTTTTTGTTTAGGCTTGTGTTACTTTGTACTAATTGCACCCCTCCATTCAATGGGAAATAAAACGTCAATCATAATGCATTATGCGGATGTAGAAACTAATTTGTCGGGTACATCTATTGTGTGAAGTCTGTACTTGGAACAACTTGTCTGTTATCCCCTTCCCAACACCTTGACACACTGCTCTTAGTACACACACCCCTCTCTGCCAGGCTTGTGTGAGAGGCAGTATCTCATATTGTCCTCTTGTGACACTCCTGTGATTTAGGACTTTCCATTCTAGCTTACCTGATTTTTCTGCTACATTAATGCTCATTTGAACCATCATCCAATACACAAATACCCTTGTGGCCCATCAGGGTCACACTGCACTCTAGAGCTCATGTTCCTGAAAAGTGTAATTTGATGGTGGGGAGCC
Source organism: Ambystoma mexicanum (assembly GCF_040938575.1). Classification (NCBI taxonomy): domain Eukaryota; kingdom Metazoa; phylum Chordata; class Amphibia; order Caudata; family Ambystomatidae; genus Ambystoma; species Ambystoma mexicanum. The sequence goes on along the minus strand of NC_090933.1, from coordinate 1,238,127,685 downwards.
GTTACATGTTGACAAACACGTAGGCAGGTCCACGCCGCAATATTTTTGTCATGTGTATGACGGAGTGCAAAAGTGCAGGGAATAAGGCGGCGTATACGTGTTTATGCCACCTTTTGCCCTGTACTTTTGCACTCTGCTGTGCAAATGAGTAAACGCTGTCTGGCATGCTTTAATTGTGAGTGCAGTGTTCACAATTACTATTAAACCCTGCCCAACATGCAAGCATGCTGGACAGGGTTTACTTACGAGTGTACACGCTGCCTGCCAGGCAGCCTGTGCAAAGGATCCCTATCGGGTCCACCTGCTTAAAGCGCAGGCGGACCCCATAAGGATCTCCAGAAACTGATAGTACCCCACCAGGCCCAAAATAGCCTGAATACCCTTTTCAGATAGGGGCCATGGGACACTCTGAACAGCTTCCACCTTACTTTGTTGGTGCAATGCCAATTCATTGCCCCTCTGGAATCCAAGGTATTAGACGGATGACTGGGCCAGGTGACCTTTTTCTGGGTTGGCCGTGAGGTGAGCCTTTCTTAGTTGGCTGTAGACAGCTGTCAGAAGTCTTAGGTGATCTCGTTCAGCTATATATGTCGGCCAGATTTGGCCCAGTAAAGCTCTGACAAGGGGGCAAGAGGTGATCATTCAGCTGCTGGAATGTAGCAGGTGCCCATGGAGAGCAAAAAGGAGGACAGTGAATTGAAAGAGCCCTTCGTCTGATGAGAAGGCTGTCTTTTGCTTAGAATCTTGCTCAAGTGGTACCTGCCAATAACCTTTTGTAAGGTCCAGCATTGAAATGTGCTTCACTTCTCCAAGGGGTTTCCACCAGTTTGTCTTTCCAGGGCATAGGGTAAGCAACAAACGTATATACTGCATTTCATTTTTAGAAATTGATACAAAACTGCCAGCTATTGTGAAGCTTTGGGGGATCCATGCCTTAACATCATGCCTTAGCATCAATGATATTTACTGCATGGGTCTCTCCTGTGCAGTAAATACATTGAGTGCCTCCCTTTGCCAACTGTTTCTCTCTGCCCCTTTTCCTCAAAGAGGCACCCCCTTCTTCACCTTCCACTCCCTGGCTCCAACACCCTTCACTCTCCCCACCCAACAAATAACTCACCAATCCCACACACATATCTTCCTCTGGTACCACTTCATCCTATGAAGTCCCTAGCCCTGCACCCTACATGCACCCTTCCCACACAACTAACCTTCGGCCCCAATAGATAACCTCCAGCACTTCCCCTTCACCTTCCACTCCCTGGCTCCAACACCCTTCACTCTCCCCACCCAACAAATAACTCACCAATCCCACACACATATCTTCATCTGGCACCACTTCAACCTATGAAGTCCCTAGCCCTGCATCCTACATGCACCCTTCCCACACAACTAACCTTCGGCCCCAATAGATAACCTCCAGCACTTCCCCCTGATGCATGGTAATGACCCAGGTTGCACATGCAGCACAGCAAATACATGCCACCAGCTTTGGGACCAGTATGATAGGGGTGGACCATTCACTTTAGAATTTTTCACTTATGCCTACGTCCAGAATTAACTTCTTCTGTGACAATTTTCTTCCTGATCTCAGGTCATGCTTTCGTCTAATCACTCTTCAGGGAGGTGTTTGATCTTGTGTACAACCCTTCGTACCCTCCCTGGCTTTGCGGAAAACACATCAGATATCTCTCTAGCAGTTCTGCAAGTTCTTTGTGGCTGGATGTCTGCAGATTGGAGGAATGTTGGCCTCATGTACTTGGGTTGGTAAGGGAGTTTCCTGGGTATTGTTCTCATAATGATCCAGGAACCCTAGGCTGCTGTTTTCCGTTCCAGTCTTTCAGATTATTGACATGATAGAGTTGGCTTTATTCTGTTGGCCTATTGGACTTTACATGTGAGGAGAGATATGACCTCATTCATTACAAATGGACCATGCCACTTGCTGAGTACCTCGTTCTGAGTGGCAAAGAGTAACACCATGACTTCCCCCTACTTGAAAGGTGCATAGCTTGGCCTGCTGGTGTGTGCTTTCCCCTGCGGTCCAGGGCTGTTTGAAAATGAGCTTTTACCATGTTTCACACCTTTCCCATGTATTCCATGTTTTGTACCATGTGGTTATTGCTGGTCTGTCAACACTCAAGCACTTCCCACTCTTCTCTCTTAGTATCCATGACATCTCTGAGGTTATGCCCATACACCAGTTCAAACAAAGAGTGTCCCGTGGATGACTGGGGTGTCCTTTACACAGCAAAAAAGCTCATGCAATTCAGTTGTCCAAGTTCTTTCTATCCTTGTTGACCAACCTTCCCAGGATTCGCTTCATAGTCTAGTTAAACCTTTCTTCCAGCCTATCAGTCTGTGGATGGTACACCGACATTCTCAGGATCCTGATGTTCATGAGGTCTTTCATTCCACCCATCAGCTTAGACATGAATCTACTTCCTTGATCTGTGAGTATTTCCACCGGGAAGCCAACTCAGGTGAAGAATAGGATGGGTATCTTGAGGAAAGCATTGGTGTTGTTACTCCTCAAGGGAAAAGCTTCTGGGTATCTGGTAGTCTAATCCAAGACTAAGAGGATATATTTGTTCGCTGCCCTGGAGGGTTCCAGTGGTCCCAAGATGTGCATGCCGATTCTGTAGAATGGTAGGCATTGGTTGCCGGGGGGCCCTGGGTACGTCAACTGGTGAGGGTTTCTGGCAGATGGTGCCTACTGTGCAGCACTGTTTGACCTGGGTATACACGCCAGGCCAGTAGAATCTGCTAACCAATACCTGCCCACCGCATTGCCGCACCCTGCCCCAACTTCCAGTGCTATGCGGATGACACCCAGCTCATCTTCAGGCTAACCTTAGCCACCTCTTCGCCCTCTCTCATCTCTGACTGTCTGTCCGCCATCCAGGAGTGGTGTGTTGCCAATGATCTCTGCCTTAATGCCAGTAAGACTGAGATTATCCTCATCGGCACACCCGCTCCCTCCTTTCCTGTCACTCTCTGGCCGGCCTCTCTTGGCCCTTCCCCTGCTCCTACCTGTGAGGCTAAAAAACTCAGGGTCATCTTTGACTCCACACTAACCTTCTCTCCTCACATCTCTGACATCTCTAAGAAGTCACACTACCAGCTGCACCTCCTCAGAGGTATTCTTCCTTTCGTATCCTTCCCCCAGAAGCTCACCGTCTCCAGAGCTCTGGTTCTCTCCAGGGTGGACTATTGCTACAGCCTCTTTCTAAATCTACCTGCCTCTACTCTCCGCCCTCTGCAACTTATCCAAAATAGGACTGCAAGACTTGTCCTTGGCCTCAAGCCCAGGGATTGCATCTCTCCAGGACTGAAATCTCTGCACTGGCTCCCAGTGGCTGCAAGGATTAAGTTCAAAACCCTCTGCATTGTCCACAAGGTCTTCAGGGGCCTGGGACCTCAATACCTTCAACTCTCTTTTCCTAAATATCTTCCTTCTCGAGCCCTTCGCTCAGCCACCTCCAACTCCCTCAGGGTCAGTTGCTTCTCCAAGCAACGAGTTGGTGGTAAATCTCTTTCCTCTGCTGGGGCCTCCTTCTGGAACAGCCTCCCTGCCTTCCTGAAACCCGAGGAGAATCATCTCTGGTTCTGGAGACACCTCAAAACCTTTCTCTTTGCTTCTGCTTTTTCTCCTCCTCTCCCCTGCTGACTTCCTGGCTGAATCTGACACTGCACTGGTTACCTGGGCACCTTCTGATCTATGGCCCAGGTCCCCTCCCCTGCCAGCTGCACACCTGCACTGCCTTCCTGGAAACCCCTGCACTTGGGGACTGTTTCTGTATCGTCCCACTACCAGCACTTGACACCTGCTGTCTGCAGTTACCCTTGCACTTGCCACCTGCTGGCCGTACTTTTACTTATTGCTATTTATTTATCCCATGTACTGCACTGTCCCCCCTCCTCCACACTTTCCCACTTCCCCCTTGTGAGAAAGCCATCTTGAAAGGGGACTCTGTCAATAACAGGCTATACAGCTCTGGGAAAGGCTGAGGTTAATAGGGTAGGTCTTGGGTGATTGGTTGACAGCCTATATTACCAATGGCATACAATCTTGAAGAGACAAGGGCCTTTTTTCTAATCTGTCTCTTGTTGTTGGTTGCCAGGATACGGAGGAGGAAGGAAACGAAAACGTCCGTTATGAGTGGGCGTATTAGGGAAGTTAAGAAAGGAGAGTTACATTTGTTTTGATGTTGGAAACGTTGCACCGTTGCGCTTACTAAAATACAGACTTATGAAGAAATAGTTGTGATCATGTGTGTTGAACATCGAGGAGAAGATTGGAAAGGTTTATAGGGAGCGGCTTGATCCGGAACCGCCCGGCCCCATCAGCACTGTGGAGCCGTGTCTACGCTCTGTTCGTCGGCCCGGCAGCCGAGGAACAGTTGGGTTGTCGGAAGACTAATCAGGTCGTAGTCAACGCCCAGAAGGGGAGGCGTGTCTACGCTCCGTTCGTCGACTGAAGGGGGCCCGGCTAATGTGGAACAGCTGAGACGCCAGAAGACCAATCAGGTCATAGTTGGCGCCCTAAAGGGGAGGACTATGTCCGATGGTTGTTGAGAGGCCAGCTCGGAACGAACCAATCCGACGTGGTCGACAAGTCTAGAGGGGCGAATCCGCTCTCAGAGTCGCGGCTTCGCCAATGCTTTGACACTGATGACAAGCGGAGCGGAGGGACTTGCGAGTTATGGCGGTGAGTCTTTACGGTGCCCATGACATCCCTACCTGACCCGTGTGCTGTTCCCTCGCGCCTGGTGGAGTGCAGAGTCAAAAGGGACTGTGTGAAAGAAACGATCAGTGCATAACTCAGATGTCCATCACAAGACTTAACTCGAAGCGACAGAAATAAAATATGAACTAATATTCTGAGTTAACAATCAGCCATAAAGACTATTCAGAGTATATCATTAAAGAAGTGTAAGGCAAAGAGCAGAGACTTATAAGAGAGTATATAAAGTCGGAGTCCTTCGTCTTCAATCGCTCTAATAAAGCAGGAAGAACTTAATGAGAAAAGGACTGTGAAACAAAGAAAATACAAGAAGAGAGAAATAAAAGGGAACACTGAGACTGTAAACCTACCCTGATACTTACCAACAGTAATAGAACAGACTCTTTGTGCCGGTTTCTTGGTGAATCTTCAGCAACATGTATCCTTTATGAAAAGAAAGAAAGAGAAAACCAGAGTTAAATTAAGTCATTGGTTGTGAATTTACCTGTGAGTCAATGTTTTACTCTTATCCCTTCAATTGAACTGTTGACACCCCTCCCATGCACTTGCGTGATCTGAATGACACCTCGCCTAGCAGGATTGTTGTCCGTCTTCCCTCTGTTCCCCCTCCCTTGCCTCATTGCGCCTTGAAACACTTGTGTATAGGCACATTACAAATGTCATATCATATCATATCATATTATAAGGATGATTTCATGCAGGGTTTCTAGGAAGTGGTTCCCCGCTGTCAGGTTTCAGTGGGCTAACTCCATTACAGTACTCTGTAATTGCTTCTGGACCAATAGGACAAAGAGCTTGAAAATGTCATTTCCTTCCTCTTTACCAGTCACATCAACTCAATGGAGGAGGCCCTTCATGTCGATGAAATGGGGAAATATGGAACTTTCAGAGTTTGGCTCTCCACTTCTTAGAATAAGTTCCTAGATGCTTGTTCCGTAAGAGGATCTGGTCTCTGTGCTGCAGTGAACTCCATGGATGTGGGGTCAGAACCTCTAAGGGTGTGGTAGCTCTCTGGGCCTCAGTCATTTTCCCAACCCCAGCTGCGTCTCGCTATGTGTCATGGGCTAGATTTTCCATTTTAAAAAGGGACGCATCTCACACCCCCCCCCCGAACCCCATGGCAGTCCCCATTGATGTCTCCAGCTCCGAAATTCAGGTAATGTTTATGAGTTGACCCAGTTTTGGGCGGAATCTGCCCAAATGTCCCTTTGGGTACTTCAGCTCGGACTGAAGTGGAATTATCACTTCATCTCCATACAGGTCCCATTCTGTGGTCCTGGGTCTTGATTTGGTGTGAACTCAGGCAGTCGCATTCATTCACATTAGTCTCAACATCTTTGGCTGAGGGATGCCTATGTATTGGGGTCTGAATCATTCCACAATGACACCTTTTGTCACAGTAGGCCCCAAGAAACCACTAACTCTCGAAGAAGGTTCAAGGGCTTTTATCACGATTTTGGAGAAGAGGCTCACTAAGGGCTGGCCCTCAATCTGTTGTCTTCCGTGGGCCTTCCCCTAGTCCAGGTGTCCCCCAGTCCCAAGTGTTAATGCCTAGAGATTGGTAAATCCTATCTACGGTGGATTGGCTAATTGTGATGGCCTAAAGGCAAACACCATATCTAGCTGTCTCACTCTGGGTATTCCAAGGTGGCTCCTATCCAGGTTCCTTACAAAGCAACAATAATCTTTACAGTTGGAGTAGGTGCCTTTCAATTTTTCAGTCTCCACTCATCCTTTCTCTCCGTCTCCTGTCTCTTCCTCTTGTTCTGTTTCTTCCTTCCACCCCCTCCCCCTTCTGTGATAAATCCTACGGAGCCATCACTGTTTTCCCGGTGGTGACCTCTTCCCATGTAGCCAGGGGACAGTAGCTGCTACCTGAACCTGACCCTGGGATTGGCTATATGAGGGAGGATCACATGGGGGGAGATGTCATGGCTTCATCAGATGTGACATGGAATCCCTTATTTTCCCTTGAGGATAACCCTCCCACACCTAAAACCTTCATAGCCTATTGGTTTATATCTCCTCATCCTCCTATGAATGGTATTAAAAACCTTTGCCCAAACCTCAAAGGCCAACCTTACAATTGTGACCTGCCTTGTGAAACTTATGAAAACACTTTCTCCAGTTCCACCTACCAATCATCCAGGACTAACTTGCCCTTGAAAACCATTAAGAATGTTTATCTAAGTTCATTGTGCACATTGTCAAGAATGGACTTCCTTTCCCAAAATTATCAAAGTACTAGTACGAAGAAGAACTGGGCAATGCAGAGTGGAGAAGGCCACAAGTTCAAGGAGTGCTCTAGTTGTTACACATGAACACCTGTGACTGTTACATTTAAAGAGCAGAAGCAGAGAGTCAAAGTCTGCTGCTAGCAGGAGAGACCTGCGCCTCTCCGTGCAGATGAATAATCTGACAGAGTGAGACCGGTGCAATGGAGCAAGGAAGCTCGGCAGCCAAGAAGGACGAAGCTGCCACGCAAGGAGGATACGCTTTGGGAACGCCAGGAGCCAACCATAGACTCCTGGGCATTCAAAGGTGTCAGAAAGCAGTGTCTAACTCACTTGAGCTTGGAATGAAGTAGACGAGATCAGTGGAAGCCAGGAGAGATGGGAAAGTCAAGAGGAAGCAGTCGCGAGAAGGAAGCAACTGAAAAACTGTCACTGGCTGACAGCAGGAGAAAGCAGGAAGGCCAAGAAGAATCATGCAGTCCACCCAGAGACAGCAGGGGCACCGGGCGTATTAGAAGTTATGCTGAATGCAAGCAATAGTAAATAAAGAAACCAAGAGAGAAAGAGCAAGAGAGCTTAATGTTAAAAGGAGAAATCAACTGCGAGTGAAAACCCTCTGAGTATGTGAATATATTCAGTGCAAGTTTATGGGAAACCCGGACAGGATAATAAATCAAGAAGATACATTATCAAACTAAGTACATGTGCAAGTCTGGAAGAGGGCAGAATGCCTGTGTGAATATAAGACGTCAGTGCAGGAGAGTATACCAGGCAGTTACAAGTGTGTGAGTACAAGAAGCCATGGCAGGAGAGTATACCAGGCTGTCAGAAGAAATGTACAAAAGTTAAAGAGGTCCTGAGAAGAAATATCAGAACTAGGAAATTAATTGGGTTAACGACGAGTAAAAGGGTCCTGAGAAGAAATATTAGGACTAGGAAAAGGACTGTGTTAACCAGGAGAAAAAGGATTGTGTTAACCGGGAGAGAAGGAGCAAAACCCTGGCATGAGAGAATACTAGGTATCCTGAAAGAGACAAAAGTACAAAACCAGACTGTTTTGTGTGTCAGTGTTGTCACTGGTCAAGAAAGGCACAAGGAACTGTTTCTTTTGAAAATGTCAGAAAGTAAAGAAGAATCCAGGGGAAGGGAGCCACACTCTCTCATAAGGATCTTTTTTATCCTTAAAGAACATTTGTGTTGGAGCTATTTATTCTTTCTTTTTGAAGCCCCCAAAGTTAAAGACATTACCATCTTCAACTTAGAATTTAGTTTATAGTGAGGTCCAGAACAGAACTTAGGACACAGGACCGTTTTGTTTTGGACATTCTGACACAGACAGATCCTAAGTTTTTGGTTTAGGTAGGGAAATTCCTCTTAGAGCAGGATCAGAGAGGCATTTCCCCCAACCCCTTTAAATTTCAATTACAGTCTTTGAACAAAATCATGGCGCACTTGTGTCCGAATTTCATTCCTGACTCCTCACACTTCTCTCTCCCGCTATTGTCTACTACTCCTTCTACTCCCACTACTGTCTACTACTCCTCCCTCTCACTCGATTCCAATACACTCTCCCTCCACTACTCGCTACAACTCCCTCCTGTCACTACACTCCACTACTCCCCAGAACTCCCTCCTCTCACTGAATTCCATTACTGTCTCCTCCCAATACACCCAACTACTTTCTCACTGTCCCCTCTCCTATTTGCCCTTGCAATCGAACCACTGGCTCTTTGGCTTCGCCAAAACACCGCCTGGAAAGGATTCAGATGGCCGGAGGGACATGAGGATCGTACATCCCTGTATGCAGACGACCTCCTTGTATATCTGGGTGACCCGCCAAGGTCTTCCCCCATTGTAACACAACTGCTCATCCGCTTTGGGGAATTCAGCGGACTCAGAATCAACTGGGAGAAATCAGTTTTCTTTCCGGTAAAGGGTGGAGAACAAGCAATTCCCCAGGAGTGCCCGTACCGGGTGGAACGACAGGGCTTTCGATACCTGGGAATATGGATATCTGGGGACCTAACAAGTTATATAGAACACAATCTCCGACCGATCACAGACCGCTTCATTATTGACGTCCAACACTGGAAACTCCTCCCCTGACACTTATGGGAAGAGCGGCACTCTTTAAAATGATGACCCTCCCAAGATTCCTTTACATTCTTCAGAATGCCCCACTTAAAATCCCAGATCTGGAATTTCACCAAGTGGAAACACTTCTCAGAGATCTCATATGGGGGGGAGGCCAGCCACGAATTGCGTTAACCACACTTCAAAGATCGATCTGGGAGGGAGGAATAGGAGTTCCCCGTCTCCAAACGTACTACTGGGCATCACAACTGGCAGTGGTTAATGATCTTCTTCATGGAAACCGAGACTTACCCCATATACGTGCTGAGATAGCCACTATGCAGAACACCGACCCGCTGTCTCTCCTCTATCAACCCCTCCCGAGAACTCCCCCACCCACAACCACAACACACATGATTACGGTGTGGAGACAAGCACACCGATTCATTGGGTGGGAAAACAAAGTTACTACCGCACAAGGTGGTCGGTCAAAAGGCCGAAAAAAAATCTCGAATAACAAAAATCTCTTTATTTTTTATATATGTATTTTTTGGGTGAGGTAAGTAAAAAAAAAGGGTTAAAATAAAAATAAAATAGAAAAAAAGGAGGGTTGGGGGGTACCCCCCCATTTCGAAAAAAAACCGTCAAAAAAAATTCGATATTTATTTTTTTGGGCTTTTTTTTCGAGATTTTTTTTCTCGAGATTTATAAGTTCGGTATTATGACTATAAACCACCGCACAACCCCTCTGGCAAAACAATAACCTAGCTGAGACCCGGAAGTTTGAGCCATGGCCCAAGTGGGTGAAAGCGGGGATCATTAGGGTTGGGGATATGCTCACGGAGGGGAGATTGACCTCATTTGATGACCTACAACTGCAATTTCAGATCCCAAACACGGAACGATACCACTACATACGCCTGACCCACGCCCTAAGACCTTACCTAATAGTAGATACACAGCTACCAGACTATACCCCTATAGAGCGTAAAACATCCTCCCGGCGTATATTCCCACCAAATGCACCTCCATCCTCTACAATGCCATATCCTCCTTTGCTACCCCTGAACTGAACGAGCTGAAGGCGAAATGGGAAGCGGATGTGGGGGAGATAGATCCAGAGGACTGGATACAAGTCCTCATGCACCCCCGAGAAATCGCTATTTCCTCTAGGCTTCGACTTGTGCAGCTGAAAATACTGCACCGGGTTTATTACCCTAGAACGCGCCTATATGGCTGGAAACGGGCCCCAAACCCGAACTGTTTGCGATGCGCGGATGAGGAGGGAACCTTCATTCACATTTTGTGGGCATGTCCCCGGATACAAACTTTTTGGAATGCATGCTATAGGGAACTCTCCCGAGTTCTGACCCGCACCATACCTCTGGACCCAAGGGCCTTACTCCTGGGTGTGCCTGACGAGATAGAGGCTAATAAGTGGGAGAGATTACTCCTGCACACAGCGATGGGACTGATCAAGCGCAACATAGCGCAGAAATGGGGAGCCCCTGATTCCCCAACACTGGACCAATGGAAATCAGATATGGACATATGCGCTATGATGGAGCATAGGATTTACTCAGCACGAGGCTGTCCCAACAAAGCCTCGAAAATATGGGATAGATGGGAAGAAGGAGCGACCTGAGAATCCCTCCTACAAGCTGGGGAATGTGCACTGGGTGTTTTGTATTACACATTACTACACGTACTGAGGAAGCCGCTCGACTTCTGATGTTATGGGTACTATCTCAACTGATTATGAAAGACCATGACAGTCTTTAAGTTGATTTGTTTGTTTGTTGCTTTATTGTGATTATTCTATTATGTTAATAACAATAAAATACTTTATAAAAAAAAAAGAATAAAGAACTGAAGGTGAGCTGCCCGCCCCTCCCCCGGGGGTGAATTAACGGAACTGGGTGGCAGCTGGGCTGCAACGAGGAGGCGCTGCCCCTCTCCCCCCCCACCGAGAAGAGGGAAATGCTGGTGGCCGGGGCTGCAACAAGCTGCCCGGCGACCCCCCAGCTACATCAAATGAAAGCGGCGTCGGCTGCAACATGATGCCCAGCGGCCCCGATGCAACTGCTCCGATGCGGGTCGTCACCCGCGGCTGAGGTGAGCTGCGCCTCCCCCAAGCATGCCCACCGGCACCTCTGGCCGCCCACCACAGCGCTGCTGTCCCTCCCCATCGGGCCCGAACAGGACAAAGGGAAGGGGCGTGACCTAGGCAACCCGGGCCCGTGGTGGTGAAAAGAAAAAAAAAACACAATGTGCTGCACAACAGTGAGAAGAGCGCTGTCGCCGCATGAGAAAATATGTGCGGGTGTGCTCGCTGCCAGCGCCAATCCGCCTTCCCTAAGTGGTCCCATGGGCCAGCCAATGAAGGGGTGTGCTGTCACTCCCCACCTATGAGCCGCGCAGCTGAGGCGTCCCCATCGGTCATAAGCCCAACTCCAACTGGGCCTGCAGATTTTATTTTATTAGAATATGTGGACAGATGAGGGTAAATACAGCCCAAGCAACCAAGAAAGGAGCATAATGATTGTCCTGCCTGGACGAATAATCCAGGGACCAGCCCCTAGCGGAGAAGGGATGGGTGGCTGCTCTTGTGGGGGCTTTGGGCACCTTCCCAGTCCTGCGGCTCGGGCAACCTGCCACCGGTGGTGTCCTCACACCGGCCCTACGAGGGAGGGGAAATAACATGCCTGCCGTCAGGGTGACAGGATGCCATCACAGACGCCCCTAGACTATGGACGTGGCCGATGTGGCCCATGGGCCTTCCCAGGTGCGGCTTTGCCGGTCTCCCTTTGTGACTCTGGTGGGGCTGTCCGAGGCAAACACGAGTGAGGACTCAACCTGGCCTCCTGCATCTTCAAGATGGCGGAAGAAGGGCATTGTCACCGACGCCCGCAGGAATACTCTGTGCTCAAAATGACCCTTTTGGGGGAATGTAATGTGGTGCCAGTAGTTTTCATTAGTATTTTGTGATGGTAGAACCACTCACCCAGGTTAATAAAGGGTGTGAAAAACATAGCAGAGTGGTTGTAGCAGTAGCAATGTGTGTTTGTGTAAGGTTTTGGTTTGTTATAAAAAAAAGAGTGGTGTTGCATAGCACCCCTCCTGGGAGCATGGTAGCATACTAACTTAATAGAAAGTTCCGAGCCCGGCAATCAGACCATCTGCGACTCCGGTGTGTGTTTGTTCCGCACCATGCTGGTGCCACACCGCATGTGCTGGGCCCAAGGACGGGGCCCAGCTCGAGGACGGCGCCCTTGCTGGTCAACGCTGTTCCAGGGCGATCCCTCTACCATGTGAACATGGCTGGCTGTGGCGGGCGTCGAGTGCTGGGTGTCCCCAGCCATGGGTGAGGCTCCGGGGAGCGAGTGGGGTGGCCTCCACTCCTTGATCAGTAGCGTGAGCGCCGCCCATACTGACGTTGTCGGGTGCTCCCGACATCAGCATGGGGGCTGCCCGGTGATCCAAAGCAGCCCCCGTAACAGAGGAGGTGGTCACAGACCCTTTCCTGGCTTTACCCACGGTTTCTACAGAGGGCCAGCCTGGCTCTGGGTTTGTGTTTGTTTTGGTTTAGGGGATAACTCCTTCCCATTCTTCCCATTTCATGGGGAGGTTGTGCGGTTATTGGTCAGGTTAAGTAAACCACTTCAGGCTGTCTGTGTTTTGTGGTCGTGGTCCTATGTGTTGTGTGTCTTGTGGTAGTCTGCAGCTACCATTAGTTCCGGTGGTCAGGTGCTGCCTCCGGTTATTATCCAGGGGAAGAGAGGCCAGGGCTCCAAAAGCAGTAGTGTTGACATTACAATTTATATGGTAACATTAAAGGTGAACTAGGACGTGATGCTATTAAGTTAATTATTGTCAAATGTAAATGAACTTGCGGCCAACATCCATCCTCCCAGAGTACTGAATTGATGCAATTTCATTATTTATTTGTCATATGTGAATGAACTTACACCCATCCTCCCAGAGTACCGAATTGATGCTATTTAATTAGTTATTTGTCCGATGTGAAGGAACTTGCACCCACTCATTGCTCTGCCCCGGTGACCCAATTGATGCTATTTAATTATTTATTAGCAGATGACAATGAACTCAGTTTAAACATAGTACTTATTTAAGTCATGTGTGAAACCTACCCATTCAATCACCCCTCTGCCCAGGTGACCCAATTGATGCTATTTCATTATTTAATATCTAAGGTATTGGAATTATGTCATTTATGTACTGAGAGCGCCCCCCTAGGGGCACAGTGTTGTAATATTACTCGTGATACAGAGAATCTGTTTTACAAATTCAGCTGTATAAAAGTATCTATGTGATCACTGCGCCCCCGTAACTGCGACGGCCGAAAATGCCGACACCAGTTATGGCACGGCGCAGTGATCACATGGATCACTCTGCCTACTTCCCCCGGCCTACATTACCCCTCCCAACCCCCCCACTCCACTCACCTTTAGGGCGGTACACGCAGAAGTGTGCCGCCCGCCCCCTGCGATCCCTGCAGCGTCAGCTCTTCCCACTAATTTGGGTTAGAGCCGACGCTACAGGGTGCTTTTGCTTTTTCTTTTTTCTTACATGTCACCCGCTTTCTGTAATGGTAAGCGGGGGACACCCCCACAACTCCCGACCCCTGTTACTGCGCCCAGGTAGAGCGGGGGACACCCCCGCAACCCCGCTCTGCTTGGGCGCTGTAAATGTATGTCACCCTCATTTTGTGTGCCTCCAAAGACGCAGTGATTGCGGGGCGCACAAATGAGGGCGACATTTTTGTACAATACCGTATAAAAAGGCTGTTCAAGCTTATCAAGGGAAATAAGACTGTGGCTGTTTATTTGACCAGGTGCACCAGTACAACTGTTAGCTACCAGGGCTGACCGACCATTGGATAGGGCCCAAACCCCCTCAGTGCACACTGCATACACTGAGTTCTGCATAGGCTAGTACGAGATGGTTCACAATTTATCCCCCTGGGTTTTCGTTGGCACATGTGTGCAGTAATTTATTTTTATTTATTTGCATTTTTATAGCTCACACAGCCCGCGGGCATCAAGGCACTGTTACAGGAATTGTTTGTTTTTTAGTTGTATAATTGTTTTTTGTCTTAGTTGCGTATAACGCGCTTAAATACCCAGAGGTTTCTGAGCATGGACACGGGGATCGAACCTGTGTTGCTTCATGTCGTCTTGCTTCCAAGGCGAACACATTGCCCCTGAGCTATCCTCCCAGGATGTAAGTATCCCCAGCTCAGGTCTCATACAGGTTGCTACTCACTCCTTCATACATAATTAAGGGGAGAAACACCTTAGATATGGGAAAAAGAAAGACTGGCCAGCAGTGTATTCAAAAAGTATGGGGTGAATGACAGTGGTGGTTGCCATTTACAGCCAGGCACAGGTAGAGGGGACAGAGACTGGGGCCCTCCCAACTTCCACACCCTGGTACTGGGGCAGGACTAGCTCTGTTAAACACCCTGTACACCGCCTGCCCCAGGATGAGTCCCCATCTCTTCTTGACAGGGTTATATCCCTGACCCTGCCAAAATACCCATGCTCGGGGGACAGTGGACTGTGGTATAGATATTGGCTTTTGAATCACGCACTGCATAAGGTGGTAACGTGGTGTGCCAAATATACTTGCAAAAGGGCTTGTGCACTGTATTTTGTCTCCAAGGCAATACATGAAAACCATCTCAAAATATAATCTTTGGCTATGAGGCTTAATTACTGTGCCTGTCCTAAACGGTTGTAGTATGGCTGACATACAATGAGACCTTTGCATGGATGTGAGACTTGTTGTCTTGTCAAGTGACCACTGCTTCATTTATTGCATGGTATGCCACTGATCTTCATAAAGGGAAAGTAACTGCACCCCTCCAACTGTGCTACCTCTGGGAAGGTTTCTGCACCAGCGAAGTTCATTGTGATGTGAGGAGATGTGTTTGAGAAGGACTACAGGTTTTACTTGTATGGCATTGGCTTAGTTAGTGGATTTGACATGGTCCTCTGAATGCAGTGCAGTCATGAGAGTTGGGTTCGAATTCAATTGCGACAAATGCATTTTTGGCTTTGGTGCTTTTTGGTGGCGTGAGCCACCACATTTTGCCAAACAAGAGGTTCCAAGAAGCAGTCTTCGTGGTTGGTATGACAAATGGAAATGCTGTGGCATACAATTGCCAACACAGTAAGTGTTCATTCCGGTTGTACAATGTGGATATAATCCAATAGTGTCTTTTTTCTCCCAATCAGGAGCACTGTCACATGTGACGTGTCTGTGTGACTTTCAACGCTGGAGCCACAGAAGCAGCGCAGTGGTCTGCTTTCCTCAGCCAAGGCATCGGCAGCGACAGGACTGAAGGACCAGGAGCAGCTCGTTCTTTTGCATTCGTGGCGTGGCTCGGTCGCGGTTAAGATGCTGTGCTGTAAGAGGGAACCTTCACGTTGTTGAGACAACTGACTACTCTCACCGGAGCAGGTGACTGCAGAGCGGGAAGACATGGCAATTAAAATGGGTATGTTTCAATCTGGGTGTTAGGTAAGAATTGGTGCAGTCACACTATGTGAGACTACACAAGACTTATCTGCTTGGTATTAGGTAACCCTCATTTTGGTTTAGGTCTGTGCTACACAAGTTGGTAGTGTGACTGAGAAGCCAGCCCTATCTCTAGACGGGTAAATGTGAGCTGTAGAGCTGCGCAAATGAAATCCATCAATACAAGTAACCAAGTAACACTTATACTCAAGGTTGAGTTATAATTAGTTATTTATTTAACATCAGTTTTAATAAAGCATTCTTTAAAATGGCAATTGTTTGTAAATGTCAAGCAAACTTTTGAATTACTTTTCAAATCAAGAAAACTGGCGAATACTCTTGGAGATGCCAATACATTTCTTCTACACTCTGAAGTGACTTCAATAACAAAGATAGTATTACATTAATATATCACACCAGCCTACTTTTCAGAATCTGAGTTTCAGGAACGAAGGATTTAGGAAAAATAGGAAAGTTAGAACAGTTTTTCATAATGTGAGGACAACTGAATCCGCCAACGAAATCTAGGTAAGCCTTTCCCAGCAGTAACAATATTCAACAAGCTACAACCTATGGAGGGACAAGCAATGCCAAAGTCAATGGATTCAGAAGAGTGCCTTTAGGGAGCCAGGAACGCCAAAGTCATTTGGACAAAGTCTATAGTTCTGATGCACTTCTTGGATAAAGTCTTTCACAAAGTCAGATAGTTCACAGAAAATCGCTGAATAGACACATGCTGTTAGGCCTGTGCAAAGGGGAGTTGAATTCAACTCAGAAATTTAAGCAAGTGCAAATATCAAGTGAGACAGCACGACTTAAAACAAGAAGGGAAGTACCCCCAAGCCCAAACAGTACCTCTGGTTAGAAGAAAAGTGGTCCAGCTGGATGTCGTCTAGCTACAGCTATGCAGACCCTGGTTCTTGAGCCTCAATCATGGGGACAAGAGGGAGGACGTCTGGAGGGCTCCTGCAGCAGTACTCGGGAAGGACTAAGGCAGCTATGGGCTCTCTTCAATTTAGCAGCACTTTGTGGTTTCAGCGCCTCGCGAACATCTCTGATGCAGATCTCCGTTTGGACTTTCCTTGCTCCCGCGGTAGTGGTCTCTGGTGAGGGGACTCTACTTCTGGAGTGTCCTTAGGAGGTTCCTGGAGCATTTGGCCGGATTCATTCCTCAGCAGACATTGCACTCGATTATGGACGTGCGACCCCTGGCATTGGGCTTCTGCAGCAACGGAGAGGCACAGCAAGTTGGGGATTGCGCCAAAGTGGAGTTTGTCTCGGGGTTAGTTGGTCGCACTAACCCAAGGGGAGAAGTCGTTCCGTCCGGAGCTTCTCTGCCGAGGTGAAAAAGGAGGTCAGCACCGCAGTAGGGCTTCACCGGGCAAGTCAAGGTCCAGGAGGGTGTAGCGGGCTTCTCTTCACAGTTTCTTTGATGGATGTTTCTTCCACTGGTCGACTCTGACTCTAGTTCATAAAAACCCTCTCCTTTTAAGCAAGTTTTTCCATTCATGCACAGCCTAGGCTGTTAATCACACAGCAGATGCTGGCCAATCAGGATTGGGTTCGATCAGGCATACCTAGAGACAAAGGACAGGGGAGTTTCGGGATCCTCCCTCACTTCCTGTCCTTCCAGACACACTGGAGCCAGGGGCGGGCTTCAGGAGTGAAGCCAACCTAAGGCAAAACACACAAAGGGCTCAAACCTGTCTCCACACACAGAGTGAAAGCCAAGAAAGACTTCACAAACAGAAAATGGCGAAAAAAGAAAACAGGGGCCATTTTGACAAAATGGACACCCTTGGGTGCTGTACTGCTGCTGAGGGTTCAGCCTGCGGTAAAAATGCACACAGGTAGTAAAGATTAAACCACTGCCACCAGCCATTTAAAGCAGTGAAGGTAACAAAAAATGTTACGTGTGAAAGTAGGATATGGGGCTACTAAGTAACCTCCCAGCACTCCACATAAGATGGTGTGTGCTGGACCTACAAAAGGAAAGAGGTAACAAAGATCAATTTCATCTTACTATTCTTGGGAACTGTAGTTCACTCAAGAAAAGGTATTTAAACCTTAAGAGAAAGCCAAAGGATTTCTCAGTGACAATGCACTTCTTCCCGGTTAGGATTGAGGGTAGGTCACGGTGACATGTCCTCGTCATTGTGACATTTGAATGGCTCTTGCGGCTTCATGGAGACTAGCTTCTGGAAGTGAAGGCCCGGGTGTGGCATATGCAAGCTGCCCGTGAGACTACGAGTCAGCTGTTGGGCTTGGGTCTGTTTGCAGGGAAGGGACCTGGATCTCAGAGGTTTCCTATGTGGTTTTTTCAAACAAGTTGTACTGGGAAACACAGGCTATGGAATGGTCATGGGACGCGGCCTATCCGTTAGAGGGGTTTAATGGGTTGAATTTGCCATCGGCTTAGTGAGGCTTGGACACAACCTGGTTTGGCTACAGGGAATTCCATTTGGTATGTCTTGTGGGCGTATGAGAAGGTTGGCTCGGACGGCTTGTTTGCGGTAGCGGTGTCATTCTTTCGGGCTCACTGTGGCGGAGTTTGTGGTCCACCGATTTAGTTTGATGGGGAAGGTGGGGCCCGGGTGTTTGCAGCACTTAGAATCGTTGGATATGTCATTGCGTAAGTGTGAGTCACACAAACAGTTGGCGCCAGATATGGAACCCCACATTTAGCCCACCTGGCCCGAAAACATGCCCAAATATAGCCGAATTGCTTGCTCCCCCAATCGGCTTTAATGATGCATCGCTGTGTAAATTTGTAAAACCAAAACAAGCACGTGTTTTGCTTCCATTGCATTTTGGTACTGGTTTTCCATTCCTGGTGGGCATTATAAGGCAACCAACGTTTCTTTCATTTTAAAGAATTTCTTGAAGGCTTTTGATTTTTGTCATTATGATATGTGTAGTTTTCACAGTTCTGTGTTCTTTTTTCAGACTGAAGGTATACTCCTTTCGGACTGAAAGTATACACGGAGTGGAATACAGGGTAATGCAAGCCTAATCATACACCTTTTAACACACACCGCTCTAGGTTGTAATTGTGAACATTGTGCAACAAAAGTTAAATTCATAAAGAGAGGAACACCCCTATCCTTTGCCATTCATAATAATAATAATTATATAGCATTTATATAGCGCTACGAAGCCTCCGGCATCTGAGCGCTGCTTATTAGTACCCATGGTGTGTGGTGCTCGACCTCGGAAGGATGAAAGACTGAGTTTGGCCCTCCCGCCAGGATTCAAACCTGCATCAGCAGCTCTGCACGGGCGTCTATCTGACCGGCCATTCGTGCATGCTAAGCAGATATGGAAAAACATTGGCCAATTTTTTTATTTTTTTATTAACATGATATAGTTTCTTAGAAACTTTTCATTTAACAAACATTTCAGAATCATTCGTTACATTACTTCAGTTTCAATTCATTAAGTTAAATTTAATAAATTTAATACATTTCGTAGGAACTGTACAATTGTGAAGATTAATTTCTTCTCTGTCCGTTCATGATTTTTCTCCATCTCTCTTCTGTAACCATTTCAGTTGCTGAGATGTCTTTTTTCATTCAGTTCTGGACGGATCATTGTCAAGTGATAAATTGTTTCACGTTCATTTGTAGGTACAACACACTTCTTTTGAGTCCAGTTTTCTTGTCTCTACTAAATATTCTCTAGTGGGGAGAATATTGAATGTCATTCTCATATATGTTGCTCTTATTCCTGGGTCTGGAAAAAATGTCAGATATAATGGTAATGTGTTTATGGCTTGAATTTCCGTTGGACAAGTGATGTTTCTGGAATACCTTGTTATCTCTCCACACGTTCTTATACAATCATTCCTCAATATTTGTTTCTTTGCATTTTGAGGTCTTTCTACAAGTGTTTCTATTGTGATGTCTTCAGCTCCCATGAAGTGGAGTAGCCCTTTTTTCCATGATTTTAAGACAAAATTATTCAATGCTGTTTCTTGTTCCCTTAGAATATCGATTGCAGGTATTCTGTCTTTTGAAATCATTTTGCGTAGAATATCTAGTTTTTTCCATTTTACTACTGATGCCATGGACTGAGTTGTGATTTCGTGGCGTATTCTGACCATTGGATATAAAGCTGGAAGTCGCAGTATCTTTCTCCAGAAGGAGCCCTCTAGTCTTACCCACGTGGTTTCTTGTATATGTAGCATTGCCTCGCTTCCATATGTGATCGAAGGTAAGACTTTTTGTTTATAATATGCAAGAATGGGTTTCATTGAAAATTTTCCATATTTTCGTTGTATTATACAACCTTGTCTTGCTAATGTTTGCGTCTTTGCCTCCAGATTTATTATCCATTGTTTCTCCGATAGTGACTTGTTGATGGTTATTCCCAAATATTTATATGTGTTGACTTCATCAAGTTTATTTGCATCTATTGATATATTCAAAGGTTTTGCTTTCTGAAATGGAAGTTTTATCAAGGGCATCACTTTGGTCTTTTCACTATTTATCCTCAGTTCATTTTTTTTCATATATACACTCAGACTTTGCAGATTTTTCTGCAAACCCGCCGGTGTCTTATCCAATAATATAATGTCATCCGCATATAACATTATTGGGATTGGGACTGGGTTTATTTTTGGCGGATTCAGTGTTTCATTTTTAGTTCCTTCTTCTATATCTGCAGTGTATAAATTGTATAATGTGGCTGCCAGTGGACATCCCTGTTTCAAACCATTGCTAGTTTCAATTTTTGAAGTGGTATTGCCATTGTTTGTCATACTTACTGTTATTGTAGTATTTGTATACAGTTGTTTGATTGGTTCCACTTATTCCACCGGGCACTGCCATATTCTTAGTTTCCTCCATAGCTTTTGTCTGGGTATTGAGTCAAACGCCATATGGAGGTCTACAAATGCAGCATACACGTTAGTTTTCTTTTTTAATGCTTTTTGTTTGATTAAGTTTAACAGCAATAAATTCACATTTGTTCCTATGTTTGTGGTAAAGCCTGTTTGCTTTACCGCAAATCGGTTATTTTCTATAGCCCATTTTTTTAGTCTTTTTTGCAAAAGTGATGCAAGTAATTTACCTAAGGGGTCCAATAGCGCTATTGGTCTGAAATTCCGAGGATCCTCTCTTGGGCCTTGTTTTTACAATGGTATTATTGTTGCTTGTTTCCATGACTGTTGGATTTGATTTGTTGTATTTATTGCTTTCAGAATGGAAACCATTATACTTGCCCAAATCTCTGGTTCTCTTCTAATTATTTAATTTGATAGTCCACCAGGGCCTGGTGCACGTGAGGTGTTCAATTTCTTTATCATCTCTAATATTTCTTGTTTTTCATAGTTTATTTGCCATTGAACATGTGATTTGCTGTTTGTCTTCCTCAGTGTCCTGATTATCATTAGCGTAGATCGTCGAGAAGTGCTTAATCCATTGCTGTTCGTTAACGTTAGTTGTAATATCTTGTTGTTTCCCAGCATTGTTATTCAGTAGATTCCAAAGTTCCCGTGGGTTATGTGTTTTATAGGTATCCATCATCTTTTTGTAGCATGATGTGAATGTGTGATTTTTTCCAGTTCACATGTTTGTCTTAGTTTTTTTGTTTGTTTTTTATTTGTTGTTCACAACTATGGTCTTTTCTCGCACGTAGTTTTCTGAAGTCTCTTCTCATCTCCATTTTCTTTTCTCCTAATTCAGCATTATAAACGTGTGAATGCAGTTTTATTTCATTGTTTTTTTTTCTTTAAGATGTGATTTTAACAGAAAATTGTAGTTCAATTTATCTTCATTCGTTATTAATGGATGTTGCATCTTGCCTGCAATCGATTGTGTTTCTTTTTTGTTTATTCTTATCCTAAGGTTTTTACCTGTAGTTTCCAACGGTATGCATGACATCGTATTTCCCAGTTCTGATATGCCATCACCTTCTGCTGACAATTGATAATGATCGCTCGATGATGACCAGACACTCTTTATATCTTTTATTGAGTTCTTCAATTCTTCTGATAGGTAAATATAGTCAATCACTGCAGAGGAATACCCTCTTCCACATGTTGGTATGATTTTTCGTTCAGAATCTCGTGGTTGTTTTAGTAGTGATACATTTCTGATAGTTATTTCTTTTTGCCACCTCTTCGTTCTCATAGTTAGCTCATCGTTTTTTGCTAATACTCCTTTCTCTGTGTAGAGGTGTATGTTCAAATCCCCGCATATGATAAATTCCACATTTGCATGGTTTATTCGTGTTTCATCAATATTTAGGAAGATTCCATCCATGAAAGTATTGTCATTTATTGTTGGCGGATTCCATTATACATGCATTAATGAGATGACTCGTTCCCGGTTTTTCTTTCTTAGTTTATTTTTTAACCTTCTTTTTGCACAGTTATTATTTTGTTCTGGCCAATTTAAAAAGAGGGAAAAGGGTTGTTTTACTTCCGTAGTGAACTATTGATGGTGAAGCTGCGAGGTCTTTCAGTTGCAGAAGCCCACATCAGCTCCTATTAGCCAAACATTGTTAAGTTAGGCACATGGTACTGCAGGTGAGTGGTGGCTGAAAACTCCCCAGAATTGCAATCCATGGGCAGTCACGCAGACGACACATGCTTTCTGCAGGCTGTGTTACCTACTTTTTCCAAATGCAAGTCTGGAGTTAAAAATGTATCGCAAAATTGGAAAACCGTGTATGATCATTTGTCCCAGCACAGAGACCACTTATGGGAGGGCAAAAGGGGCACGCATCCCGGGCCTCACCCTGGGCGTGTTCCCCCACATGGCTGCCTGTTTGAAAGCAGGCATTGGCCCTTTTAAAACAACATTTTTACAACACATACCAGGATCTATTATGGTGCACTGCTGAGGTTCAAGCCTGCAGCCAGACTGTTGCTGGCAAGTACATTTTGCTCGGATCAAATAATCCTGTAATGCTTTTTGCGTTCACTGTCGTACTCACACATTGTCCATTCACAACAGTACAACTTAGCTCAAGTAGTTTTCTCACCCTTCTGTAGGGAACTTATAGATGGTGTGCTATTCCCACGACTGAAATGCATAATATTGATGAATCCGAGTGCCACGATTGCTTAGTTTGTTAAGCGCTCATTGCATTGTGTTCATATGCAGAATCACAACACCAAATTCCAATAAGGCCGACTCAGCCTTTCCTATACGTCTGAGGTTGCTAATGCATATTTACTTCGTCCATAGTACCACTTACTGTGTGCTACCCAGCAACCCGCAAGGTGCTAATAGTAAAAAAACTAAAAGAAACCTGCGCTGGTTCCCTCTCAGCCCTTATTTTGTCTCTCATCCTTCTTCTCGCACTCACTTTTTCTCAGTCATATTTTTTCTTGCTCATCATCGCCACTCTCTATCAATGGCTTCCTCCGTTGCTCTATTCTCCTTCTCGTGCCCACCCGCGCCCCTTATTGCACCCTCCTTTGGAGCTTTGCACTCTCCTCCTTTACTTTAAGTTATTTACATAGCACAACCATGGACCCATTGGCGTTAGGGCGCAGGCAGAACACAAAACACAATAACATGGGAAGTCGTAGTCTAAGATCATAAGTCAAAGCCTGGTCCTTGCACCCTGGTGCCTATAAATGCAAAATGCAAAGAACAAGAGTAAACGCCAGAAATATTGGCCTTGCCAGTGCCTGTTTTAAATTGTATTTATTAGAAAAATACAGAATTAAAATAAGCATTTTTGTCATATGCCATGCAGTAAGCAGCTAATCTGGCAGCGTTGACTGCCTGGGGAAAAGTCATTGCAATGTTCCGAACCCCGTTGCAATCCAACGCTGATTTGTTTATTATTTTATTTTATTTGCTTTTGTAAAGTCAAAGCTTAATCCGCAAACCATAGGAATGGGAACATACACTTTATGCGCCATTCAACTGTTAGGACTGCCTTCTTCCGTTCTTTAAGTGCTCAACCTCACTTCCCCTCGCTCAGTTCACCTCTCTCAGCAGTTCACACTGGACAGCAGCTCAGTCCCATATGAAAAGTTGCAAGGGACGAACAAGGTCTCTGGAGAAGGTTAATATCTCCTCCAAAGCAGGCACTAAAATCCAACAATTAACGATACTTTAAGAAAGGTAAGAAATGAAAACCAGCAAACCAAACCGTAGCACACATTTTGATAAACATGTCACCATAAAGCAACTCTACTGTGATTATTCATATTTTACACAAAAGACAAAATCTGCAATGATTCTCCAGCAGTTATGAAACTGTGCTAGGTGTTAGCAGGAAGGATCATTTGAAACCGTCCTTGGGTGACACTATTGGCATTATTACAATTTTACCCAAAAGCCAAAAATGGTGTAGGCTGTCAAGAAGTCATGAAACTGCTTGTTCTTAGCAGGAGGGATTCTATGTCAAGACGGCGGCGAGCATTATGCTTGATCTTCAATTTATTCCTGTCTCCAGCAGTTTCAACAATAACACAACAAAAAACGAATTTTGTAATTTCCCAATGTCCTGACCACATGGTCATAGGCCATCCACTTCCTGTTCTCTAACTCTTCGTTCCTGCTCTTCAAGCAGATAAGTGGCACTTTTTATAGCTACGTGGTGAAAAGTCTGAATGCAGCTGCGTAAACTTAGGAGAGCGCGCAGCGATTAGCAGAAAGTATCTGCATTTACTTGTGTGCATATGAAAAACCGCGCGCGATGTAGATTGAGATAAATCACTCGTAAATATATTAAATAGCGGCCCCGCATTCATGGCACATCAGGGGCTTGATCTTTTGTCTAAGCCGAAGCAGCCCCCACACTTTGGAGGGCGGGGCCGAGCCGCGCGAGGGAAACAGATCCCCCATTGCCGGGAGGAGGTGCCTCAAACTTTAGGAAGGAGGAGCCTGCGCCCGCCAAGTGAAAACAAAGAGGAGCATATCACTGATAGTACGCGCTTTGCTCGGAAACAGCATTGGCTATCGCAGAGATAGCAATTAAAGTCAATTCAATGCAGACAAGCAGGGATAATGATAATGATGTGTTATTTATATAGCGCCTTAATCCAAAGCACTTTACAGAGCACATATTTACATACAATATCGCATACACCGCGGGAGCGCTCAGAGCCCCAACACAAGCACGGAAGCGCAAGGATCACTTCCAAGCATACAGCTGGCAACACGCTGTGAGAAAATAAGTTCAAAGAGCATTTACTGAAACCTGACCTCAAAGAGCAACTACTGAAGCCTGCGCAGTAGAGCATTGGGTGCAGCCACATATTAGACCTACAGTGAGCCTGTGGACGTGCCACTACACTTGACACAGGTACCGAAGGTACAAATCAGCACAGTAGAATGGGTGAGTACGAATGGAGTGAGGAGGCAACCTGTTCCGAGGACCTAGCCTATAGCTTCAACGAAATGCTGGGAACTCACTTGTAGAGGCGATGGCTCAAGGGGTGATCCCCCTACAAGAAAGACTGGCATCCATTGAGACTTACTTGAGCCAGGAGAAGAGATGCACCAAAGTTAAACAAAGCACATCCACAAGGGCCACTCCAGAGGGCCCACAGGGGTGTAAGAAGACTCGGAAGAGAAAGAACTCTTCTGACCCCCCCCGGGTCAACCAAATGGGGCAGGACAAGAGGCCCCAGAGGCTACTGTCATGTTCATAAAACTGCGGGATGCATTTTTAACCAAGTCGGAAGAGCCGAGCTTCACGACCCCCCTACCCAGGGGAAGAAAATATGAGCAATGAGGGGCAAGACTATGAGGAAGAGCCCTTGGAGACCACACAATCCTCACAAGATGAGGACAATAGAGGGGATGAGGACGAAGTACAACCCCTGCCTAAAAAGAAATTGAGAAAACTCAACAACATGGAAGACGAGGAGGACATTTCGGACATGTTCGAACCAGAGGACATGCGAAACCCCAAATGCTCAGATTGGCTACTCTCGCCGAGAGTCATGAAATACATGACTCACAGGCTATGGAAGGCCGTCGAGCGAGAGGCAAGACAACAAATATGTGCAGAATGCCCTAAACCAGAACTACCAGGGAAAGTGGCCGAAGCGCCGGAGCTCAACCGGAAGATTTTGGCCTTGGTTTCAAAGACCTCAAGAGATCCCAGAAAAGGGATAGACAGGTCCTGGAAGAGCTTCCAGGAGAAAGTAATCGATATCGCAGGCCCGCTAGCAAAGATTATGGACCTGGCAGAACGAGCATGTGACACAGGAGAGGAGGTGGACACAGAAGTCCTCGCTAACTGGGCGCAAAGGGCAGTATGCCTCCTAGGCAATGTTAACTGTGCGATATTGTCCGAGCGCAGAAGAGGCCTACTCCGCAAAATAGACCCCATTTAGGGGATCTGGCATCTTACGAGGCGGTGAAGCGGCCCAAAGACTGCTATTTGGAGAGACCTTTGGGAAGGAAATGGGAAGGTTTGTTGGCACTTATACCTCCCTTGAAAAAGCCCAAGTGTCAATAAAGAAAATATTTCTGGAAAGAGTTTTTGCCAGGTCCGGTCGGAATCGAGGCCGACTGACCGGTCGCTACTAAGCCACAAGAAGGCCTCAGACCAGCAGGGCCCATTACTGGGAGAACAAACCACAAGATGCCTTTTTTCCCCCAAGAGGACGCTTACCGAGAGGAAGACGAGACAGAGGACAGGGAAGAGGACAAAACTTCCCCACAGGTGTGACATGCCCCGTATCTGCCAGTAAGGGGAGGACACTACGTTTCTGGGAGAACTGGCGTGCGCTTTCTAGCGATGCCTCGGTATTGCAGACAGTTGAAGGACTAAAGCTAGAATTTATGCACATACTCATTCAGTTCCTACCCCCCCGGCCCATACACGCAGCGCAGGTAGAGAAAGAGACCTTGCACACAGAACTGCGGAGTCTAGCATGGAAAAAGGTTATAGAGCCATGTACTTCAACCCCAAGATTCATAAGCAACATGTTCCTGGTTCACTGGAAAGACAAGGTCAGACCTGTAATAAACTTAAGGGAAATGAACAGCTGGGTGACATAACACCATTTCAGAAACATCCTCAGACAGAGCGAGTGGCTCACGAGAATCGATCTGAAAGACGCGTATCTTACGATACCAGTCCAAGAGAAGTATCATCCTTTTCT
The DNA here is from genome assembly GCF_040938575.1 of Ambystoma mexicanum. Lineage (NCBI taxonomy): Eukaryota > Metazoa > Chordata > Amphibia > Caudata > Ambystomatidae > Ambystoma > Ambystoma mexicanum. Next base: position 1,238,101,005 of record NC_090933.1, on the reverse strand, counting down.
TGAGTTTGAATTTGCGACAATGCTGTTTGGGCTAGACTCAGCACCATGGGCCTTCACGAAACTCATGAAGACAATAGCAGCAGCAATAAGAGAGAAGAGAATAAGAATGATAATATACTTCGACATCCTGCCAATGGCAGACAGCAAGGAGATTCTCCAATACCAGACAGGCTGGGTGCAAGACCTACTAACATCTCTGGGTTTTCTGGAGAATCAAGAAAAATCAGAGGTGATACCAACACAGAGGATAGACTTCCTGGGTCTCGTCATAGACACCAGGACAGCTACTCTAGAGCTCCCAGCCGGAAAGATAAGAGACATAAAGAGTGAAATAAGGAGCTGTCTCATCAAAAGCGCAGATTCATTACGAACAGTGGCAAGAGTAGTGGGTCTACTAGCAGCGTCAATTCAGCCACTCCATTATTGAACCCTTCAATGACTGAAAATAAAGCACCTGCCGCAAGGTCTGAAGTACCACCAGGCCGTACCCCTAGACGCAGAATCCAAGATAAAAAATTAGAATGGTGGCTACAGAATATGGAAGCCTGGAATGGGATATTCAGGGATCGGCCAGACCGAGTGATAGAATCAGACGCCAGCAGAGCAGGCTGGGGAGGCCGCTGCAGAGAGTTAGAGACGGGGGCAAATGGAGCTCGGAAGAGCACAAGATGCATATCAATTGCCTAGAGTTGTTAGCCAGCCCGTTCACCATCAAGGTATTTACGAACGGCAGAGTGAATTAATGTATCCTGCTGAAGATGGACAACATATCAGGAGTCAGATATATCAATCATTTAGGATGGACGAAGTCCAGATTACTAGTGGAACTAGCCAAGGATTTCTGGCATTTCTGCCTAGAGTCAGGGACCTCAGTGGTAGCAGAATATCTTCCGGGTTCACTCAATGTAGTAGCGGACTGGAATTCCAGCTACCTAGCCGACTCCAGCGACTGGATGCTGGAGAAGAAAGTCTTCCGACGAATATAAGCATTATGTGGACCAGTTCACACAGGTCTGTTTGCGTCCAGACAGGATGCACAAAAGAGCAGATACTTCAGCTGGAGACTGGACCCGACAGCAGCAGGGGTGAATGCCTTTCCCCATGATTGGAGGGGGCACACACACTACGCTTTTCCGACATTTATAAAGATGAACAGAGTACTGGTGAAAGTTCGCAGAGAGGGAGCGAAGATGATAATAGTGGGCCCAATATGGAAGGGACAGGTATGGTTCCCGACAATTATGGAACTAGTGACCGACTACCCGAGAGTGCTACCGCCAGGCCAACCTTCTCACAGACCCAGTTGGGTCGTATTATCCTCTGAAAGTGAGAGGGACTCTTTTGCTGATGGCATGCATGATAGCAGGAGACCCTGTAATCTCCCAGGAAGTTCGACACAAGCTGCTCGTCTCATCGCAGAGCTGTGGGCACCATCAACTAGACAGAGCTATGACACAGCTTGGAGCAGATGGTCGAAGTGGTGCAAAGGGAGAAGTCTTCATCCCGTTTCAGCCCCTCTAGTAGATATATTGAACTTCTTAGCAGAATTGCTCCAGGATTGGAAGGCATACAGGACGATTGGAGTGTACAGGTCCGCAATATCAACGGGACACATGCCCAATAAAGGAATGCCTGTAGGTGAGAATGCAATTGTGTCACGGCTGCTTAGAGGAATAAGGTTTAGGAAACCGTTGGAACCAAATGTACCACATTATGGGACGTGTCAGTGGTCCTAAGACTACTCGCCAGCTGGCCAGTGAACAGGCACCTTTCTCTGAAACAACTATCAGGGAAACTAGCAATGCTTTTGTGTCGAATTAATGCAGGAGAGTAGCTGACATCCGAGCGCTAGATATAAATAGGAAGGCATACGGACCAGAAGGAGTGACCTTCACTCTGGTCAGGAGAACAAAGTTGGACTCCACGACAATAGCCTATTCGTACCTGCAAGAGCACCTTAAGTCGTGTGTGGCAGCCTGCATAAAAGAATAGATTAGAACTGAAGAGTTGAGACCATCGGGGACGACACACTTGCTCATAGCGTGTAGAAAACCCCATAAAGCAGTAGCAACAGCTACCATAGCCAGATGGGAAAGAGAAGTAATGCAAGAAGCAGGAGTAAGTTTGGAGCGCATTCTGTGAGGGACGCGATGGCTTCTAAAGCGCTAGCGCAGGGCACGATGTTGCAAGATATACTGTGTGCGGCCGACTGGGCCAGCGATACCATCTTCAGAACATTCTACTTTAAGCCTGTGCAATCAGTAGCAGCGACAGTGATGACAAAGCTTTGAACAAGCATAATGCTCACCTCCGTCTTGAGATAGAATGTAGATTACCCCTGCTAATAGCACAGGGAGTCTTGATTCTATTAAAGACATGGAAGCAAGCATTACTTTCCTGCCCTAGATACACGGGCAAGTTGATGTTAATATATCATAATGTATTTACGATGGATTTCTCCCAGAATAGGGTTTGTTTCTGCCTCCCTAACGTGCTCTTTATGTTCTTTCATTAGGAGATGACCAATGTTATTGAGAAACATGAGCTGTTTCAGAGTGAACCCGCCAGTTTAATGCAGAGAATGCGCAGGACAGTGGAGAAGAAAGAGACTATGTTTGGACTATTTCAGAGTTCAGTTTGAGTTGAGAGTGCAGTTAAGAGCATTAAAAAAGAGGGAGAAAACAGTAAGTGGATGGACTATGGGACCACAGTCATTAAAGGGAAATGTAGTTTTTTGGTTAAAAAGAAAAGAAAAACATGTTTTCCCATATGAAGCATAATGCTCGCCTCCATGTCTTTAATAGAATCAAGACTCCCTTCGCTATTAGCAGGGGTAATCGTCATTATTTGAAGTCATCCTTCCGTGTCTTGATACATCTCCAGTAGCAAACCAGTGCACAGAACCAATGGGGCAACCAAGGTGCGATGGTGCATACCACCACAAGTGTTCATAAATGTACGTATAATACTAAAGATATGACTAGCATTTGCACGTTATGTTTGTTTTCTTGTATTTGTTTATTGTAATTGCTTGAAGTTTACAAAAGAAAAGCAGCAAAATAAACTTTAAATAAGCCAATTAAAAATAGCATTGACAGGGATAAGATTCAATTACAACTCCACCCGCCCCATGCCGCTGGAGGTGAATGTTCCCACTGCTTCACCACCTCTTTGTTATTTGCTATGTCCTAAAAGGAAGACCATAGTGAGGAGGGGCAAACAGGGAGAATGGAGGACAATGGGAAGTGAAGGTGTAGGTAAGCTAATGGGGTGTACATTGTAAAGAAATAAAGAAGAAGGTTTTGTCCATACGCTTGCATCTCTGTACCTCTCATGGCCCTCCTTTCTAGGAAGCCACAACTGTTTGGTGATTTTGCGGAGTTGAGCCAGTGAGTGCCGCCTGCATGCCGCTCTCTCTATACTGCGCCGAGATCCTGTTCCAAGTGACCAAGGTGCGCTCCAGTCAGTAGGGACCATGCCGGGAACACGCCTGCGAAGAGAGAGTTGCAGTAAGACACTGATCTCCATCCAGCCCAGCATACGGGCCTCCAGAAAAATAAATAAATAAACACACAGATATTTGGGTCTGCGGGCAATCCGGGCGTTGACATGTTCTGGCCCATCCACACAAGCTGTGGGCCCTCTGGGGTGAGTCTCCTCAAGCGATGAGCACGCAGATCGTCAGGAGTGAAGATCTCCAGCACTCAGATGCACACTCCCTCATCCCAGTGATTTAAAAAAAAAAACACAAATAACAATAGGAAACAAACACAGAAGGGGAGAGTGCAGTTACATCCTGGCATCACCGTCACAAAGAACAAAAAAGTCACAAACATGATGCAAGCTGAACAGTTAGCCCTGATGCCTCCGCTCAACTCAAATAGGGTGTCCTTTTTGCGGAAACCCCTTCCTTTTGAACTGCCACCCAGGACACACCAAGATTCGAGGTGGTCGGAGTGGGTGGAAGACGTCCAAGATTTTATTAAAGCCGTAGGAGACAGAGAGGCGGCTGACATGGTGGACATAATCACCAACCTGGTGGAGAGAGAAGATTGTTATAAAAACTCTACGAGATGCAGACAAGCAATACACTACATTAATTGCAGCGCTCACCCAAAAATGTGTAGCCCAATGAAACATATAGTATAAGAGGCTTACGTTCAATCAGTGCAGCCTAAAGACATAGAGACAATGGACAAGTATGTTATGTTCTCTATCTAGAAAACACAAGTGGGAAGCTGCCAGTTCGACAACTTCTCAGAAGAAGCAATTAGGCTATGCATCATTGAGGGGTGCACCTCATCCGCATTCTGGAAACAACTCCTGAAGAAACCACTTCCATTAACCGAAATACTTGAACTAGCAGGATGTATGAAAGAGTAGACTCTCAAGTAGAAGTCATGAAAGCACCAATGATACTTGCAAATGTCCAGATGCCCGCCACCCAACACAAGACCCTCATCAGTTCGCAGGCAACGACTGTGCTACAAGTGTGGATTCCATTTTGACACAAGAAGCCGTTACCGGATTTGACGCAGCAATGTAGCAAGTGTGACCAATTAGGACACTTCCAGACAGTCTGCAGGGGTGGAAGCCCATTTACCACACAAAGACCTGATGACACAGACTAGCGCAGACACATGATACAGTTCCTTGTGATGGAAGAAACCCAAGATGAAGGGTATGAGAGAAGCCTTGAAAAGATGTACATCCAGGATCAATATGATAAATATGGCCAAGTCCAAAACCAACATGACAAATATGGCCACCTCATGACTGAGCCGGTGGATGAGGAAACGTCTCCAAAGATTACACTTCACATACTAAGTCAAGAAGTATAGACACGGGAGCGACTCTGAACATCATCAATGAAAAACATTTTTGTCTGTTCAACGTGAAACACGGACTATCCACGTTGTCTGCCCCCATTTTTCCGATTCTCCCACATTTTGCATCACGGGGACATCAAACAGCTGCGCTGTTTCATGTCCTTCGGACTCCGACACTGAGTCGCTGTCTGCTCTGTTTCAAAACAGCCAAGAGAATATGCCTTATCGAGATAACATGTCAAATGGACGTTCAGAACCATTGACTAAGGGGACCAGGAGTTGTTAACTGTCCTCCGATTATCTTTTACATCAATGAGAGCGTCCAACCCATAGCACAACATCCCAGACGAGTTGGGTTCCAACTGCAACGCATGGTCTCAGAAGAACGAGCATGCCTGTTGGCGGATGACATTATTGAGAGAGCGATGGGACTCACACCCTGGGCCTCACCAGTGTTGATAGTCCCCAAACAGGGGGGTGCATCAGGTTGTGCGTTGCATGCAAATACCCAAAACCGCCATTGAACCGGAACGACATCCAGGTCCCAACATTGAGGATATGATCATCCAGTTGAACAGTGTGATGACGTTCACCAAACTGGACGTTATCCAGGGGTACCACTAGCTCCTCTTCCACCCATCCTCCAGATCGATCACCACCTTTGCAACCCATGAATGCCTATACAGATACAAAAGTCTCAATTTTGGAATCTCGTCTGCAGCGTAAATCTTCCATGACACATCAGACTTATACTTGTCCCATTTGGCCATTCGTTTAACTACAGTGATGACATCCTTGTGTTTGGTCGCACCCAAGCAGAACATGACCAAACACTGATGAAGGTGTGTCAAGCATTTACGGATGCAGGGCTTACTCTAAGCCTCTAAATGTGTACTCAACAAACCTGAACTAAAAAAAAAAAAAAGACATATTTTCTCCAGGCTAGGCATAATCCCTGATCCAGCAAAGGTTGACACCATCGCTGGGTTGCCTTCATTATTTTAATTAAATTATTTTGCTTTCCCTTGATTCTTTGTATGCTGTTGTTACAGTGCCCGGCTGATGCTGTTATTTTCTTTTCATTTTGCACATATTATCCAGCCCAGTTTTTCTCCTCTGTCCTTTGGCAGGAGGGAGGTAACTGGTCACTGTGAGCTCTTGAGTCGTTCAGTTCCAGCCTTTCAGGATACCAGCAGGTACGACTGATGATGTGTTACTTTGTGATTTCATTTTTAATTGTTTGAAATGTACTTATTTTTATTTAGTTGCTTTTCTTTGGTTCTGGTTTTATTTCTGTTCCTTTCAGGCTCTGGTTTTGCTGGGCCGTGGTGGTTGATTGGTTGCCGTTTACTTTTTAGTTTCATTTTCTTTTCATTGCCTTCTTTATTTTAATTACATTTATTGCTTTGCCTTGGTTCCTTGTATGCCTTTGTTACAGCGGGAGGTTTCCTGCCCTCGCAGAGCAATGAAGGGCCCGTGGCCGGCTGATGTGGTTATTTTATTTTCTTTTTGCACACATTATGCAGCACAGTCTTTACTCTCTGCCTTTTGGCAGGAGGGAGGGGTGTGGTATTGGCGATACCAGTGCCTACATAAGGAAATACTCCCCCGGAAGCAGAGCGGACATGCTCAGTGGGTTCGCACCTCTTGTGCCGAAGTCGCGCCATGGTTAAGCCCCCCTGTGTCGCCCATCCGGGCCTCAGTTGGGATATGGGATGACAATGGATTATCGCTCCTTCCTTTGAAAACACATTCTCGCTCCACGTTGGTTCACTTAGCTCCCTCTTATACAGTCTTTCCATTGAAGTGGCCTACCTTCAAGCAGGTATGTGGATTAACAACCTTACCACTGTGTATAGAGAAACTCAAGTGCCTGCTGTTTAACACTGCTCTCTCCCAGCTCATGTGGCTGAATGCCATGATCTATTACATGAACTTTGGCCCAATCTATGTTTAATCACAGAAACCTGGCTTCGAGACTCCTCTGGGCCAGCACTTGTGCAAACCCTGCCTTCTAACTACAACATTTTAAGTACGAGAATGGCCTCCTCCCATTCTGGCCAAATTCAAATGTTCACTGGTTCCGCCTACTCACGACATTAATATGGAGCCCATGCTTATCTGTGTCTCCATATCTTCTTCCAAGTCCCTACACTCCCTCCTTGGTTATTACGCCCCTTGGCATGACTCACATTTCTGCCTGCCCACCTTTTCTCAAACCGGCAGCTGATTTAAAGCATCAGTTGCTGATTTTTTTTCATATTAGGCGACCCCAATCTGAATTCTATTCAGATTTCTGTAGGTCTTCTGGACAGATTTCTGTCTGCCTTGTCTGATCTTGACATTGAACAACTTGCCATAGTTCCTGCCCACGTCTTAGGTAATACACTTGGCGTTATCTTCGCATCTACCACTCTCATTAAGACCTTTGGACCTTTGGAAGTCCTTTGTACTGATAACTTTATTGTTCCATTTTTTATTTTTTATTCACTTCCCTCTGCATTGGCTGTTTTGCCTCGTCCACCAAAACGTAATTGGCGTTCCATCAATCACCACCTCTTGCTCCATGGGTAATTGTGATTTGGTTCAGCTCATATCATCTTTTAACACCACTGCTGACCAATTAGCCCCTTTAAAGTCTGCTAAACCTCTGGCTTGTCTGTCACAATCCTGGTTCTCCTCTGATCTTGCTGCTTTACGGCTGTGTTGTTGGCAAGCTGAGAGGAAATGGCGCCTGAATTACTGTTCCAGGGCTAAAGCCCTTTTTCGTGACGCTACTCATACTTACCATTGAGCCATCTTTGAGACCAAGTGCTGCTACTTTACAAACCAGCATGAGACTGCTTTAAATCAGCCGATGGAACTTTTTCAAATTGTCTGGTCTCTTTCTTCACGCACTACTATTTCCAACTCAGTCTTGCCATCTCAGACGTGATGCGATTCGCTATCGTCTACTTTCTCTTACTAAATTGTTCTTCTCCAGCATAATACTTCTGCTTCATCTATGAATCTCACGGCACCTACTTGTCCGGTTCCTTCTGCTATTCCTTCTCACTCGTGGACTTCTTTCCCTTTGTTTAATCTTAATGACATCATTCAAGCCAAAAATGAGTCAGCTTCTCTTTTGGATCCTATTCCTCTGTCCATCATTAAATCTATTATGCTGGGAATTGCTTCTTTGGTCACTGACGCAGTGAGTCAATTGTTTGCCACAAATTGCCTCCCGCCCACTCTGAAACATGTCCTTGTTATTCCGTTTTAAAATAAGTCTTACCAGGATCCCCTACTATATGCCAACTTTTGTCCCATCTCTCTTCTCCCTTTCTTTATGAATGCTCGAAACGCTGCCTCTCCTCTTTTATGCTTGTACTTGGCGAATTTTGGCTTTCTGGACCCCTTCCAATCTGGTTCTCGTCCTGGGTGGGGCACGGAGTTGGATTTGGTCTCAGCGGTGGATGACCTAGCCTGGCTTTCTGACCAAAGTGCCATTGGTGCGCTGATCCTTCTTGATCTATTAGCTGCATTCGATACCATCGACCATGTCATCCTGGTTGACAGATTAGCCAGGGCGGGGATCTCATGCTTCGTATTGGCATGGTTCTGTTACTTCTTAGCAGACTGCTCTCAGTCCCTCTCATTACCTCCTTTCCGTTCTTCCTCCCATCCTGTCACTTGCGGAGTCCCTCAGGGCTCCGCTCTCTCTTCTATTCAGTTTAACGCATATGTGCGACCACTAGCCAGGCGCATCCAGTCCTATGACTTTCAGTGTTACACCTACACTGATGACACTCAGATTGTGGTCCCTCTCAATATGGTCCAAACTGAGGTCGCTTTCAAGCTTAAAACCTGTCTAATGACTGTCAGAGACTGGATGAGCAAAAACTGTCTTAAACTGAACGGTGAGAAAATTGAGGTTTTAGTGATTGCCCCCCCCCATTGGCTGCTGCCTGACCTCTGACCTCTTACCCTTCCTCCCAGCACATCTTTGAGCCCCAGTGGTAGCATCCTCCATATTTGGTGTGCAAGACTACTGTAATGCTCTTTTCCTGGCCCAGCCTGCATACCTTCTTAATCGTTGCTTCAGAGTTTTGCCACAAGGGCGGTCGCTGGGCTCTCCTCATTTGAGCACATCTCGCCTGTTCTTCGCAGCCTTCATTCGCTTCCCGTTGATCAACGAGTAAAGTTTAAGGGGCTGATTCATGGAACAAACGTGCGCCAAAAATCCCAGCGCAAGCAGGCGCAAGGTGGCGCAAGCGTGAGAAAGCAAGCGCACGCGTGCGATTCAAGGAAGGCGCTGCGCTTGTTTCCCACTGGTTGTGCGCCAAATCGGTACATGTCGCACGCGGGCACACACGTCATCAAACGGCGGGCGCTACGCGCACAGCAAAAGCACACATAGTGCAGCGCACACAACAAAAGTGGGCGGAACAGTGGGCGTAACACACGGAATGGGGAATAACGCGTGAAAAAGAAGGCGTAACTGGGGAAGTACTGCAGGGAACTACACGGAACGCCCACACGCACGCGAACAACCCGTATTCATGGATTCGAATACGGGAAACCCGCGCACGGCAGAAGACGCACACAGGCGTGAACGCGTCTGCCACACGAAGGCAGGCGGAAGCGTCCCCGCGCACAGTATAAAAGTGCGCGCAAACAACAAACACGTATATACAGCTACGATGAATGCCCCATTTGTCACAGCACTGATCATGGGACACCGCAGGAGGAGGAGAATAGCCAGGGCATGCATTTTATCACCACGGACAAGCCTTTTTGGGATGCCTGACGACCAGGTCTACGGCAGGTATAGGTTTCCACCCCGTATCATCCTAGACCTGGTCAGGGAGTGGGAAGATGACCTTACATCCTCCACCCTTTGTTCCAAAGCATTGAGCCCCTTGGAGAATGTGCTCAATGTCCTGCATTTTTTGGCCACTGGGTCATTTCAGCGGACTACTGTCATAGTGGGGGGGTCTCACAGGCCACGCAGTCACGCTGCCTACACCAGGTCTTGGCAATCATGACAGCGCGCCCCTCAGTCCGCAGGCACATATACATGCCCAGAACACCCGCAGAAAGGCAGGCCGTTGTCCTGGACTTTTACAGGGTGGCACACTTCGCCAAAGTGCTTGGTGCCATAGATTGCACCCATGTGGCCCTACGTCCACCTAGGGCCACTGAGCACATCTACCGAAACCGCAAGCACTGGCATTCCATCAATGTACAGGTGGTATGCGATGCAAAGGGAATCATCACCTCTGTCTATGCAAACTACCCTGGCTCCACCCATGACAGTTTCATATACAGAATGTCCGCCCTGAGCCGGGCCCTGGAAGCTGGGCAGCATGGCGACACATGGCTCCTAGGTGAGTACAAATGCCCTTGCACATGCATGCATGTCACACACACACACACAAATACACAAACCCCAATAATTGCAACCATTATCACCCCTCCAGGGGACAGTGCCTACCCTCTGAGCAACCACAAGATGACGCCAATCCGGAACCCCACCACACCACCCCACCCCAGGTAAGATACAACGCGGCCCATATTGCAACCAGGGCCATAGTGGAGCGCACATTCGGAGTGCTCAAGTCACGCTTCCGCTCCCTTGACCGCTCTGTTGGGCAGTTACTCTAATCACCCCCAGTAGTGTGCAGGATCATTGTGGCAGCATGTGTCCTGCACAATGTTGCAACACAGCAGGGCGTACCGGTGGACATGGTGGTGCCCCCACATCCCCAACCAGAGGCACAGGCGCTGCCCATGGGTGGGGATAGGGCACATGGCGAGGAAGCCAGGACCCAGCTTGTGGACACATTTTTCACCTAAACTCCCACCCCTGCGGAGTGCACACAGGCCTGGCACATACCAGGTGACAATCGATGATGACAAAGAGACAGTCAACTGTCACAACCTTACCACCCTGAGATTGTTGCCATGGAAGTGCCACATTGTGTGCATCCCTAGCTACTTAAACACAAGCAATCCTGTGTGACCAAAAGGCACACATGCAAGGTGTGAATCACACACACCGGCAAAACAGGCCATGACTATCACTGGTATGTCACTCAAACGCTCCCAAACCACAACATGACATGGCAAGCAATAGCCATACACCAACACATTACCAATAAGGTACACATTGCCATGTGAAAAATGTAAATTGGCATCAGACAATGATGCCTGACATGGAATCAGATGAAATGACTGACCAACAACCTCCCACCCAAAATAAGTCATATCCAAATGCATTCCAAAAGTCGTAGTTGTAACATAACAATGAATGCCTGTCTACGTGCACATTGTGCATTGCAAAATCAACACTGCAGCTTCTGTGTGCCGTGTCCAGCTCCTGCAACACACTGCTCAGTGCACAGCACAGTTAACAGCCATTGCGTGTGATTCACACCCTGAGCATCACATCTAAGCGACAAATCACATCAAAAAGCAAATTAGGCATGTACAGGATCCACAATTGGTCATAGGACATGTGCTGCAGGGACACTGTGGGCACCAGAAGGAAAACAGTGTGTACACCTGGAAATGGAAGGGTGGTTGTACATGTAGTTCATTATAGTGCGAATGTGTGGATCAGTAGGGACATGCACTCAACATATGCATGTGCAATCAAGTGACCATCAGTGTCCTCTACACATCACATGTGAACATTCACCATGTGTACACCCCAGCATGTCAAACCACAACTATCCCCTCACACCTGAAAGGTAAACACAACACATGAACAGGCATTGATCAGCAGAACACATCATGTATATAGGATACCACAATTACAATGTCAGGGTGCCCATCACACTGCAGGTCAAGGTAACTATCACCAACAAAGCACCCCCCCTCCCTCACAAATCACCATGATCCACTGAACAACTGCACCGGGGTTATGGAGCCTTCATCCTTGAATATCACCTGGCCACAGGATCACCCTTCCCCTTTGTCACCATCTCCCACCTTGTGTGTGAAAAGTTGCCAGCACCCTCAGAGTCCACCTTGATTTGCAAAAACACTACATCCAGGAGAACTCAAAGCAGGCCAACACAGAAGCCAAGCAAAAAGCCTGCAGGCAGTAAAACTAACCAGAACAGCCTCTAGTAGATGAATTGAAGTAGCAGTACCTCACAAAGGCCAAGTACCACCATAATGACGTAAGAACCAAGGTAGCACAGTAAAACAATGTCACAACAGGATGTGTACCATGTGTGGTACATAACATAGAATGATGCACCACAAACGGATGTGTACAGGTGCAGGAGTGGCACGAACCAACCACCCCCACCGTGTTCTGGGTGGCTGCAAGGTCAAACTCACACAGGCCTCTGAGACCCTGGTGGGGAAGGAGGGTCAGGTATAAGCAGTCGGGACAGGCGTTGGCATACTGGATAACCGGAATGAGGGGCAGGAGAGGGGAGTAGGATTGACACGGGAAAGTAGGGAATGCCCAAAAATGTAGTACTCACATTAACACATACACAATCATACCAAACTTGTTCATCATGCACATAGCAGCAATTCACTGAAATCGAAGTCAAAGAGAAACTTATCTCTGGGGTGAGTGCTGGCCTCCTGCCTGCGCACTCTCAGGTCTGGTAACAGGAGCACTTCAATGCTGCAAAGAGAGCCACAGTTAAAAATCTGTGCGGGCCCATAACACACAAACACACCATCAAATATGCCCCAAAGTAACAAACTACTCTACAAACAGACAATCTGGTGTGGATGCTTCATACCCATACGTAACATTACCCCTGTGATGGTTCATACACAGTCAATGCAGTAAGTCAGGCGCCGGTGGGTGCGTGGCAAATGGAACACCAATGTGTCACGATTCACACAACATGCAATGTTCCCTGGGTAAGCAGACAGACGCATATAGCAAGGTATGACTTCAGAACAAATCGTGTTCCACCATGACCGAAATAAAGTAGGCAGTGCATGTTTCAAATTCTACATGGAAATGAAATAAACTGCACCCGAGTCTGTCCCTTGCTGTCTGTCCCTGTGAGCTGCTTCTTTCCATGTCTCGGAACGCTACATGGGTGATACGAGTGCCTCAATGGACCATGGTGGACCGTAGGGTATGTGCCACTGCCCCTGCAGGTGCCCCAGACAACCTTACAATCAACTAGCCATGAGTCCACCAACACATCTGAGCTGTATTGTGCGCTTCAACACCAATATTCGTCCAAGCTCACTCTCAGTGCTGCTACTAAGCATGCATGTGCAACTGGCCTGGTGGAAGGTTTGCTGTGTTGTGGCCCCCCTGTGCTGCTCACCTTGCCTGGAGTCCAATGAAACACGTCAGCAGTTTTAGGATGTATGATTACAATCCCTGTGCCTCTGCTTGCGCACACATGTTCATGTGGGCACCACCAAACTTGTCCAGATTCCAGACGTCCAATGGCCCATGTCTGCTGGCAAAGGTGAGCTGGAGGCTCATCCCCCTGCAGAAAGGGCATGAAACACATGATTAATGCTTTAGATTCATCTGTGTGTGTCCCTTCAGGCATCACATCACTGGACCATGTCAGAGACGTACATCAGAAATCACACCATCAGTCCGTCTTTCACAGCCAAAGTGTGGAACACACTATCTATGGAATGAATTTCAACAAGCACATGTACAGTAAAGATAAGAAACATATTACACAATGCATAGCGATGAATGTACACATGAATCATGAAACAAACCATCTAGCAAAAGCAGAACAGTGGTCAATAACACCCCAATCATCCCCACTAGGGGTGTTAACACAAGTTCCACAGCAGCAGAAATGCCACAGATATGACAGTCCAAAGCCCTTGTGTAATAGGCTGTTACACCGAACCATCCTTGCGAGCCCATGGATAAGGGAAGCAGGAGTGGCATATGTGAGTCAAGGACCCCAAGCAGCAAACACATACACAAGACAAGCCTGAAGGGCCCAGCTGGAACAGACAGTGGATGCTTTCAAAAGCCACAAAGCACCACACTGTCACATGAAAGCACAATAGACAAGCAATTTTAAACTATATTAACTAATTACACTAACTATGAAAAACCTACATTATCTAATTAAACTAACTATCAAACAGAAACTTAACTAACTAAACTAAAAGAAAAATCAAAAATGGCCACATACGACCCGGGGGGGAGGCACCCAGGAGGGGGAAGGTACAGGGTGCTGCTCAACACCCACATGCGATGATGCTGAGCAAAAAAATAAACCTACATGGGCTCAACGCCTGCACAGCCCGACCTATGTGGGAGATAGATTGAGTCTGGCTCATCCTGGAAAGGAGGACGTGGCACAGTAGCCTGGCCACGCCTAGCCGCAGCTTGCCCCTCGTCGGCAGCAAGTCTGCCGGACGGGTGAGCCTGGTTCTGTGTGGCGATGACATGCAGGTCTGCATGCAGAACCTCCCGTGATACACGTGCTTCCTCTTGCAAGGTAGCACGTGTAACACAGAGTTCCTCCTGCAAGGCCTGGCTGGACAACCGCTGCACCTCCCGGCAAGCCTGTAGCTCAGCCGAGATGGTGCGCTCAAGCTGTGCAAACCTCTCCTCTGACCGCTCCCTCTGGGACATCAGAAGGACACCCAGAGTGGATTTGAGGGAAGCATACTCCTCCCTCAGGGCCTCCATGTGTGCCTCTGCATGAGCAACAATTGCTTCACGCAGAGACGACATTTCAGCCTGGCGTGCCCTGTCTCAGGCCGCCATGCCCAGCCTGAGCGAGCGGGCCGTGGACTGTGCCGCCTGCTGCTGGAGAAGCATCTGCCCAGCAGGGGGAAGCACGGATCGGGCCACACGCTCCAGGCTCTCAGCGATGTTCTCCATTGCTGCCCCCTGCCGTTCTGAATTGGCAGTCATGTCTTGCTCCCACTCAGTATACTGCGATTGCGCGCGGCGACCGCGTTGCTGGGCTTGACCCCTGCAGGACCCAAGGACCGGGTGTCCTCGTCGTGTTGGCACAGCCGCGGCTGCACGACTACATGCCCCCGTCGACATGATGTCCCAGTGACTGGTGTGTAGGGTGACCCTGCGTCCCGATCCACCACGGGCGGAGGTTCCAAGACTGTCTGACCCCTCAGTGCAGGTTTCGCGGACAGAGGAGTGTCCACATCAGAATCACTCACCCTGACACATGGACCTGATGCTCATCCAACTCGACATGGACGTCAGAGTCGTCATCAGGGCTGGACTCATAGGCAGCCAGAGACAAGATGGGCTGTAGCACTTGGGGTTTTCGTGGCCTACCACCCCATGACCCCCACTTGTGCCGGGTTGATGTAGTGATAACAACCCTGTGCCTGGCATGACAACACCATCCTCAGGCTCCATTGCATCATCATCTGAAAAATAGAGAGAAAAAAGGTCACTACACATGTCAGAAGCACACAACACACACACACCAACAACAAACACATCAGGCAGACATGTGACACACAAAATAGAACCTGGCATGCATGCTGGGTCAACTTGGAATTGCTTCTGTGATCAGACCTTTTGAAAGGTGGCAGTTTGCACTGAAGTGGGTCTATGCAGTGCAGCAAATGTGTATGTTACTCACTACCTACATGTACAAGTACTTCATGGTGTGTGTCAGAAAATGTGAAGGCAGTGCAAGGTCAACTTCAGGCATCACGTGCAATGTGCTTTCAATGGGAAGCATATCTACAAGCAAACCACCCCTCCCCCAAGTGCAAAAGCAGGGATGCCTAGCATGGTATCAAAAGGCTGACCATAGACCTGTGTATTGACAGGCAGTGTTGACTAGCATCAACAGCTTCATGTGAGTCAAGTGACAACACTGAAAATGATGATGGGACAGTAAGCAGGACACATGATGAAACGTCTGGAGGTCACCCACGTGTGAAGAAGACTCTACACCAGTTGGACAGAGTCATTGGCCATTAAACAGGCTGAGGCCTGTGACCCACCCAGATTGTCAGACCCTAAACATGTGTGCAACGCAGTACTGAGCCACAGTTGACATGGGAAGGCTGATGAAATGCCATGCAATGTATGTCACCCAGGACTTGTATTACAGTGATCATCCAGTCAAGGACACATAGGGGCATGCGTGCAATGCACATGGAGCATGAATGGGCACTCATGTCCCTGCGGGGCATCTGACCTCTGCACAGTACAAGTGAGATACCCTGCATCAAGTACTAAGGCTGTACCACACAGCATATGTCTGGCAGATTGGTTGCGGGAAGTTAGCATGTACACAGGACGCATGAACAGGGAAGTACCCAACGGCAATATTGAAGCAGACCAGTGCAAAGGTGGAATTGGGGTGCAGAGCGGGGGGTGGAGCGGCAAGGGAGCATGCCTACATGGAGTACCCGCATGCAGGCAGAGGACACATGCACGTCAGTCATGCTATGACATCATGCCTGGGCTGAGAGGAAGGTCACCCCACGCTACATGCAGAAGGGCCAGTGAGCTGGAACATGGACCGGAGGGGCATACTGGTAACCAGCATGTGAGTAGGGTGCAATAGTGGTGATGCGGACAGTCCCCGTCTGCTCCACATGTCCACCATCCAGCAGAGCAGACATGCATCACGGAAGCATTGCATTACTTGCAGATCAGAACCATGTACACGTCACATGTAGTGGCAATCATGCACAACACATCCCACAAGTAAAACACACACGTCCTCAACAAACACGCATCAACACTCACTGGACTGGGCATCAAAGTCCGGCATCTCTCCCACTCCTTCGGCCGATTCAGATTGTATGAACTCCGCAACGAGTGACTCATGCGGAGTGAGGACTTCCTCCTCTGGTGCAGGCCCACCTCCAGTCACCAGAGTCAAGTTGTAATTTGAGGCACGCTTAGCCTTAGAGCTGCATTTGATGTCATTCCAACGCTTTTTGCACTCTTGCGCCGTGCGCACCACATGGCCGAATGCACTGACATGTTCCGCAACATGCTTCCTGTGGGTATCACGTTGGGCAGCCGTAGTCTGACTATTGGCACCCACTAGCATGTCACGGCTGTGGCCCTGCACGTAGCCCACGAGGAAGTCCAGTTCCTGGTTACAGAAAGGCTTTTTCCTCGACGTGCAGGAGGTCGTGGCTGTGTGTGGGGTCCCAGCCTGTGCTGCAGGTGCAACCTTCCTCCTCTTGGATTGTGGCTCAGACCCTGGCTGGCTAATGCCACCCTGACCAGTATGGCCAGTGGGTTCGGTGGATTGAGCCAAGGGAGTGGCAGGTGGAGGGACGACCAAAGGCCTGACTTCTGTCAGTGGCAGCTGGGTGCACTCTAATGGACCCTGCGCAGCAACATCCGCTGTGGCAGGGTCATTGACCACAACTGTCCTGGTTGGCAGACTCACAACCGGGGTGTTGTTGGGTGCATCTGCCCCTGCATTTGCCAACACCCAGCTGTTCGGGGCAGCAGATGACATAACTGCTCCAGGGACACGTGTCTTGGTCAGGGCAGCGCTGGGTGCCCCTACGGTTTCCCTCCTGGCCTGTTGGAAATCTTCCAAGCGCTCCTCAAGTGCCAACGCAGCCTGAGCTGGCAGACCCTGAGCCTGGGTGGCGGTGTCCACAGCTGCACCTGCAGCTACCACTACCCTTGGGCCCGAGGCAGTCGATGGAACGGACTGCCGGGTCACATGGGCGCCAGTGCCAAATGCAGAAGCTGCATCTCCCGGAACCACAGGGGGTGGTGGCATGACTGCACTGACACATGGCACAACATCGTGCTCAAGTTGTGCACCCCTGCCTCTTCCCCCTCTGCGGCCGCCCTGGACACCCTGGAGTCCCCCTACTCCCTGGTCACCCCAGCCACGTCCCTGATCACGCCCGCCACGAGGAGTACGCCCAGCTGAGGCACCCCTCACCTTTGGTGTCCTCCCAACCATGGCACAGATGTAGTAGTCCCGGCACAGATGGAGTAGTGCCAATGGGAGGTGTACACCACAATTGACCTGGGCAATTCGGGTGAAGGGGGTGGGAAGCAAGATGTTAACAGCCCCCCTGCACCTGCAAGGCTGTATGTGACCCCGGTGATGTAGTGACGGGTCACGCAACGCTCAGGCATCCCAAAACTGCTGGAAAACCGTGCACACAACCCTGCAGCCTACGTGCGTGGAATCAACCTCCCGCAGTGCGCGGTGGCACCCAGTAACACGAAAAACGCGTACGCGTGGCACACGCAGGCTACTATGACATCAAAAATGGTGCAATACACAGGGGCACCCGCAGTGGGAAAAATAGCTGGCGCGACTCACAGTCTGACTAGCGCGATGCAGAAAAACACGCGTAGCCAATACCCCCGCCAAAAGAAGAGATACGTCATTGATAGCTGTGAAGTTGTGATGGCGCGCGATATGACACGAAACAGCAACACACGTCGGTCTCCACGAAAGGCACGTACAGCGAACTGCTGGCCCCACTCACCTTTAACCCATGCTGAGGGAAACGCCCGCGCGCGTCACATTACTTACGCGCGTCGGCCCTTTCCTCGGATTATACGCATTCACACGGGGACGTGCATTTTTTTCGTGCGCTCGCTAATCCACTATGCCCACTTCACGGGGGAAACGCCCACGCACCCCCGCGCGCGTCATGTCACAGAAGCGCTTACGCGCGAAGGGCCTTTGGTCCAATGAAATCGCTCACGCGCTTACGCGCTAAGGGCCTTTCCTCGCATTACACGCTGATGTGCACTTTTTTCACGTGCCAAATCACTCCGTATCAAGCTGTCCACGCGAAAACACACAGAAGACCACGCTCCTGCCCTGAAGGCCATTTTCCTGCCCCAAGAGCCCCGAGCACGCTCCCACCTGCCATCTGCTGCTGCCTAATTGCCTGCTGCCCACGTGCCCTGCTATTTGGTGCCTGCACATCAGCCATCTGCAGGGGTCCAGTTGCTGTGTCCACCCCTGCTGGAACAGAAGACTCCCGACTGGGATACCATCGCTCCACAGCCCAGCCCCAGGACACAGTTGCCCACCCATGCCTGCCTCAGGGGTCGCCATGTCGGGGCAAACACCATCTGAGACCACTGGCGACCCCCAGCCAGAGGGGCAGAGGGCCACCAGCTTCAGTCAGAAGGAAGTTGGTGTCCTGGTGGAGCATGTCCTTGGGCATTATGATGCCCTCTTTGGAACATGACGCGCCAACAAGGAAGGACGGGATAGGATCTGGGACAACTTTGTGGTTGCCATCAACGCGGAGGGGGTGGCAACCCGCAACATCAAGCAAGTCAAGAAGCGCTGGGAGGACTTGAGGTCCAGGACCCTCATAAAGGCCCAGCGCCTCGTGAAGGGGGGCTGGGGCAGCATGAGTACCATCCAGATGAGGGTCCTGGAACATGTAGGCCCAGCGCTCCACGCCCAGATCCTTCGGAGGCAGACCTGTCTGGAGTTGAGCGGTAAATGGCCAAGCATTGCTGTGTGAGACAGGGCATGTTGCAGGGTGCTGGTTGTCTGATACTTGCCTGTATGTGTCACATAGGCCATGTACGTATGTGTGTGTGCAGGGACATCATGGTCATGCATGTGAGACCAGTAATGTGTGAACCACATGGTTGGTGCATGTGTTACAATGCAACATGCGGAGCAGCATGCGGAATGCACACATTAATGCATGCCTGTCTCTGTTATTGAGAAACTGAAGAAATGTCCAGAGAGCAAAACGGTGTTGCTTACAAAAGTATCAAAATGTTTTTATTTACCATGATAAAAAAAATTAGAAAAAGTCGATTAATGACATATTACTTTGTTAAACATCAATTAATCACATAACACGACAGCATAGGTGAACAAAATACTTGGCTAAAATACATCCATCTCAACAAACATTCATAGTGCAGCATCCAAACCATACATCATACATAGTGACATTCAACCAACCAACAAATGCTAAAAATGTCTGAATTAATTGACATTGCTTGCCAGTTGGGAGTGGGACAAACATTCATCACATCCCATTTGATTATTTTAATGTTTAAAATGTATTTAACAAACAGCAATAGAACTCATTAAAAACAATCTATCACAAGGGTGGATCTGAGAAGAAGAATGTTATGTAGATCACATCCCTAAAGAGTAAGCTCAACCGGTTTCGACATAGAGTGTGTAATGAACAATGTCTTCATCAGGAGATACAAGGCGAGAAGCTGCAAGAGAAGAGCATTACTGCATAAATATGCGGCAGTGTCCCATCTCATAAACTAAACTCAACAATAGATTGTATATAACCACCATGTGCCACCTGTTACAGACCAATAAAACTAAACATTTGTGCTGGAGAAGTGTACCTAAATAAGAACGACCCCAGAGGCAGAGTTTTGTTTGAAAAAGCCAGAGGCGAGGAACCGGCCCCGAGAGTATAAAAATTAATAATAACAACAGAAATTGGGTGCACCATATAGGCCGGAAGGTCAAGATAGCCCAGTCAGAAGACCACCAGAAAAGCCCTCAAGCAGCAGAAAAATGCCATGACTAAATGAATGACAAAAGAAGAAGCAGGCTCTAATATGATGGATTAAACAGACCTTGTATAAGTAGCAATTAATATGCAGAATGGAAAAGAAGGGTCGTATGCTGGAGTCATACCGCCAATGGAACTGTGGCTAGTCAAGAGTGTGAAAATAATTGGAGCACACATAAGACCAAAAGGATAACTACATTAACCAAACGAACCACATGAAAGCGGCCAATTGTTACCTGTAATTAACATAGCGATGCTCTCGGTGGCCCCCTCCAAAAAATATGATGCGGTGGCCTTCTGGGTGGTAATGCAGCGAAGAAAGTCGTGTCAGCGGAAGTGCGCCTGATGTACTATCAAGCAAAGAATGATGTTAGCCTAAACCACATTCGTCGAAGTAGGGTTAAGGACTTCCCAATGAAGCCATACACAATTTAAAAAGTAAGAACTGCAGGAACACTCCTGCAACCAGAGGCAATGGGCCCTGTTGAAAGCTAATTAAGGCGTGATGGCAAGTAGCTATGTGCCGGCCTAATGGGGCGCGGTGCCATATAAAGGCTAGAGCTAACAGTCACACTGCTGAAATGCTGTGCGCCTGAAGCTGAAACTGGTTAAAAAACGGAAATTAGCTGGCTGCTGGCACAAATCAAGCAGGAAAGAAAACGGGCTTAGGTACATGAACAAGGAAAGCCTATGGTACTGCGGGCTGGGTGAAACAGAAATCTTCGTACAGCTCAGCTGCAGCTGAACTTATGTATACATACGAACTAAAAACTACGTCCGAGAAAAAAGATTGTACAAAACTAAAACGGCAGTTTAAAATGCACACGTACTTACTTGGGACTTGCATCAGGAGTGGCATGGGCGGCTGGAGTTAATGAAAACAGCCCAGCCATAAATCACAGTGAGCATGCTGCATGGTCCGTATGCCGGCAGCCGACTAAATACGTCTCTGCTATGGACGTAAATCACGTAGATGGTGGCACGTCACGTGTCCCCAATGAACACGTGATAACGTGTTACGTGTGCGTGAAGATCTCAAGGCAGGCCCATGTTGAAAAAACAAACAAAGTGCCGTATCATGAGTAGACAAACGGGATTAGCATGCAGGTCCGACCTCCCCAGAAAAAGAGAGGCCATATGCTCAATGTCGCCCTGGTGCAACATGAACGAGGATGACCTGATTGCAAAGTCAAATAGTACAAAAGAAATTGGCAAAAGACCGCCATGTCCCGCTGTAGACCATAGGTAAATACTCGCGTTGCAAATGGAATATGCAAGGATAATTTAAAGTGACCTCATGACCATAGAGACCGTAATGTAAATACAATTCGTCCAAGTGCAGGGCTCAAGAATGCATGGGGGAGACATAATGCCTAGTATGACCCAACAATAGAATTAAATGTAGGACTCCTGGACTGGCATAAACTTCAGCAGATGGACTAAATTAACTCTAAGCGAAAAAGAAACTGTATGACTAATAGAGGTGGCATGGAACTAGGGTAGATACTTTGTGCACCGTGAGGCATCTGTACAAGGAAACTGTCTATCTGCTATTGAACTCCCATGTTTCCATGGAGTTCAGGCCTTTGTGGAGGGTGCCTAAGTTAAAAATCCACATTTGTTCTTTGTAGGCCAGTTTGTTGGTAGTTTGCACATGTCCACTTTCTGCGATTTTTTTCGATGCAAAACCATCTTAATGAGTCTACATCATGCCCCATCTCAAAAAAATGAGAGACCAAGGGGGCAGTGAGACAACGCATCCTGATCTTGGAGCGATGTTCATTGATGCGCACATGTACCTCCCTGGAAGTTTTACCTATATAAAACAAGTTACACGGGCACTGGATGGCATACACAACATTCTTGCTTTTGCAAGTGGTAAACATACGCAAATCCCATCTTCTGCCTGCATTCTCAAAGTGTGTCATCTTTTTGGAAAATCTGCAGGCCATACAAGTGGTACAAGGGTAATGACCTACCACAGGTTGAAGGTTAACATCCCTGACCACATTGCGTTGTAATGGTAACCTGTTGGCTCTTGTGAGCTTCTGTGCCAGACTCTTACCCTTTTTGAAAGCAAAAAGAGGTTTGCGCAAGTTAATTTCAGCGGAATTCAGAATTCTCCAATTCTTAAGAATAATCCCCTTGATGGACTCACTGAATTTGCAGAATGTAGAGACACAAACAATTTGTTCTCTTTCTTTGTTTTTGGGATGCACACTGAGTAGGGCATCCCGGTTGGTGTACCGCACTCTTTTTCTGGAGTGTTTGATTAGCTTTTTAGGGTACCCCCGAAGTAACAATCTGGCTTGCAGTACATCTGCATGTTTGTTAAAATGGGAAATGTTAGTACAATTACGCTGTAACCGTAAAAACATACCATACAGTAAATTCCGTAGTAAGCTTTTTGGGTGTTGACTCTTGAATTGCAAAGTGGTATTGCATTCTGTAGATTTTCTATATAATTCTGTTTGTAGAAACCCTTCATCAACAAAGATGGATAAATCAAGAAACGCAATCCTAGAGGTGGAAAATTCAAAAGTGAATTTAAGATTGGGATCTACCTGATTAAGCCAAGCCATAAATCTATTCAATGTAGCAGAGTCGCCCTCCCACAGCATTAGGATGTCGTCTATGTAGCGACGGTACAACTTATTATGTTTGACAAAGGGGTTGGTGACATTGAGCACATGATTTTCTTCAAACAAGAACATAAAAATGATGGCCAGATTTGAGGCAAAAGTGCAGCCCATCGCCGTGCCCTTAGTTTGCAAGAAGTAAGCATCCTTAAACTTAAAAAAACTGTTAGACAGCACCAATTCAACACAATTAATAAGGAATTCAGTAGGGACAGCTTGAGGGAGAGGCCGTCTGTCTAGCATAATGCATAGACTAGAAGCAGCTTTATATTGAGGGATGTTAGTATAAAGTGCCTCAATATCCAAAGAGACCAGAATTTGTGTAGAGGAATCGAAAGGACGTTCTTCAACCAGATTAATGACATCCCTGGAGTGCAAAAGAAACGTGGGAGTGGCCATAGCAAGTGGTTTGATAAAAGTGTCTATATATTTAGACAAAGGTTCTAAAATAGAACAACAACCAGAAACAATGGGACGACCTGGAGGTTTCAGAATGTCCTTGTGTACTTTCGGAATAATGTAAAAGAGCGGAATTCTCTCTTCAGAAGAATTGATGAACTCATGTTCCTTGGAAGACAAGAATCCTTCACGAAAACCACTTTCACTCAACGTGAGAATCTTCTTTTTTATGGATGAGGAAGGGTCGCCAGTGATTTTTTGATAGTGACCTGGTATGCTAAGAAGTCTAAGGACTTCTTGATCATACAATTCTGCATCCCAGACCACTATCCCCCCGCCTTTATCGGCGGCTTTAATCACTATAGTGGGATCTTGAGCTAGACAGTCAATTGCATGAAATTCTGCAAGTTCTAAATTAGGTCTTAGATTGCTTCTGGGATGTGTCAGACATTTGTCTAACTCCTTCAGCACAATGGTTTCAAAAATTAAAACCTCAGGTGGAAGATAGGCTGAATTAGGTGTAAAAGATGAGGGTTTGGCCAAGCCCGAGATGTTGTTTTCACAGGTATTTTCTTTGTCAGCGAAAAACACTTTCAATCTAATTTTCCTCAGAAACTGTTGGATTTCACTAGTGAGATGCATCGCACTGAGCGTTATGTCTCCCCCATGCATTCTTGAGCCCTGCACTTGGACGAATTGTATTTACATTACGGTCTCTATGGTCATGAGGTCACTTTAAATTATCCTTGCATATTCCATTTGCAACGCGAGTATTTACCTATGGTCTACAGCGGGACATGGCGGTCTTTTGCCAATTTCTTTTGTACTATTTGACTTTGCAATCAGGTCATCCTCGTTCATGCTGCACCAGGGCGGCATTGAGCATATGGCGTCTCTTTTTCTGGGGAGGTCGGACCTGCATGCTAATCCCGTTTGTCTACTCATGATACGGCACTTTGTTTGTTTTTTCAACATGGGCCTGCCTTGAGATCTTCACGGACACGTAAAACGTTATCACGTGTTCATTGGGGAGACGTGACGTGCCACCATCTACGTGATTTACGTCCATAGCAGAGACGTATTTAGTCGGCTGCCGGCATACGGACCATGCAGCATGCTCACTGTGATTTATGGCTGGGCTGTTTTCATTAACTCCAGCTGCCCATGCCACTCCTGATGCAAGTCCCAAGTAAGTGCGTGTGCATTTTAAACTGCCGTTTTAGTTTTGTACAATCTTTTTTCTCGGACGTAGTTTTTCGTTCGTATGTATACATAAGTTCAGCTGCAGCTGAGCTGTACGAAGATTTCTGTTTCACCAGCCCGCAGTACCATAGGCTTTCCTTGTTCATGTACCTAAGCCCTTTTTCTTTCCTGCTTGATTTGTGCCAGCAGCCAGCTAATTTCCGTTTTTTAACCAGTTTCAGCTTCAGGCGCACGGCATTTCAGCAGTGTGACTGTTAGCTCTAGCCCTTATATGGCACCGCGCCCCATTAGGCCGGCACATAGCTACTTGCCATCACGCCTTAATTAGCTTTCAACAGGGCCCATTGCCTCTGGTGGCAGGAGTGTTCATGCAGCTCTTACTTTTTAAATTGTGTATGGCTTCATTGGGAAGTCCTTAGCCCTACTTCGACGAATGTGGTTTAGGCTAACATCATTCTTTGCTTGACAGTACATCAGGCGCACTTCCGCTGACACAACTTTCTTCGCTGCATTACCACCCAGAAGGCCACCGCATCATATTTTTTGGAGGGGGCCACCGAGAGCAGCGCTATGTTAATTACAGGTAACAATTGGCCGCTTTCATGTGGTTCTTTTGGTTAATGTAGTTATCCTTTTGGTTTTATGTGTGCTCCAATTATTTTCCCACTCTTGACTAGCCACAGTGCCATTGGCGGTATGACTCCAGCATACAACCCTTCTTTTCCATTCTGCATATTAATGGCTACTTATACAAGGTCTGTTTAATCCATCATATTACAGCATGCTTCTTCTTTTGTCATTCATTTAGTCATGGCATTTTTCTGCTGCTTGAGGGCTTTTCTGGTGGCCTTCTGACTGGGCTATCTTGACCTTACGGCCTATATGGTGCACCCCATTTCTGTTGTTATTATTAATTTTTACACTCTCGGGGCCGGTTCCTCGCCTCTGGCTTTTTCAAACAAAACTCTGCCTCTGGGGTCGTTCTTATTTAGGTACACTTCTCCAGCACAAATGTTTAGTTTTATTGGTCTATAACAGGTGGCACATGGTGGTTATATACAATCTATTGTTGAGTTTAGTTTATGAGATGGGACACTGCCGCATATTTATGCAGTAATGCTCTTCTCTTGCAGCTTCTCGCCTTGTATCTCCTGATGAAGATGTTGTTCATTACACACTCTACGTCGAAACCGGTTGAGCTTATTCTTTAGGGATGTGATCTACATAACATTCTTCTTCTCAGATCCACCCTTGTGATAGATTGTTTTTAATGAGTTCTATTGCTGTTTGTTAAATACATTTTAAACATTAAAATAATCAAATGGGATGTGATGAATGTTTGTCCCACTCCCAACTGGCAAGCAATGTCAATTAATTCAGTCATTTTTAGCCATTGTTGGTTGGTTGACTGTCACTATGTATGATGTATGGTTTGGATGCTGCACTATGAATGTTTGTTGAGATGGATGTATTTTAGCCAAGTATTTTCTTCACCTATGCTGTCGTGTTATGTGATTAATTGATCTTTAACAAAGTAATATGTCATTAATTGACTTTTTGCTAATTTTTTGTATCATGGTAAA
The DNA here is from genome assembly GCF_040938575.1 of Ambystoma mexicanum. NCBI lineage: Eukaryota > Metazoa > Chordata > Amphibia > Caudata > Ambystomatidae > Ambystoma > Ambystoma mexicanum. Next base: position 1,238,074,887 of record NC_090933.1, on the reverse strand, counting down.
TAAAAACATTTTGATACTTTTGTAAGCAACACCGTTTTGCTCTCTGGACATTTCTTCAGTTTCTCGCTTTATGATAATACTCTGGTCCAGGGGTGGAGTTTTCCTGCGTCTTTCCGCTCTTGTGTGTCTCTGTTATTGGACATGGATGGGGTGTGAGAGATGGGTGCTGCTGTCATGGACATGTATGTTGTCCATGTCTGTGTGTCTGACTTGCGTGTCTGTGACTTGTAAATGCCATGGATGCATGACACATGTCTGTGACAATGTTCAGATTCACTGATGCAGCCTACTCATCCTTGTATCCACTGTGTCTGGGGTGTACGGGGCCAGTTGGATGAAACTACGGTGAAGTGTGTGCATGTGATAGGCATGACCCATGATGCATGTGAGTTTCAAACCAGCATTGTATGTTTCAAGAGTCCCTTGGACATGTATGCTAATGTGCATAGCATGCGCCATGACTGTTACTGCATGTGTTTTGCCTGCACTGACCCATGTGTTGTGGAGGGACATGATGGAAGTGATGTTTGACAGTGCCACTCATCTGCTATTGCTTCCTGTCTAGGGGACCATTGTACAGTACCCTGATGCTTGTGTTCTATGTCTCCCTCTACACAGCGGCAAGTGATGAAGAGGGCGGAAAACGGCGCTGTGGAGCAAAGCGGCGGGGATGCCCCACCGGCCGGCGACACAAGGCCCAGTCACCCTCCCAGAAACTACCATCGTCCGGGAGTGAGGGGACTGGTGCTGCGTCTGCCACTATGGCTGCAGCGGAAGGGGTGGGTGAGCCCCCACAGGGGCTTGCAACGGCAGAAGACGGTGTGGAGCCATCCAGGTTGGTGGTTTCCACAGAGGAGGAGGAGGCCGCTACTGAGCCGCACATGGGGCCTGGTGGGGGTGGTACCACTGGTGCAAGTGGTGCAGTCCAGGGGCAGGGGCAGGAGGCAGCATAGGTCGCCGTGGAGAGGCCTGTGCATGCACTGTCCCTGACACTGTGACTGCACTACCATGCACCAGCAGGGATGCCCCATCCCAGGCCCGTCCGCAGGTAGGGGGGATGTCCATGTCATCTGACACTCCTCTACCTGCGGACGAGGGAACCCCTGGCCGTATGGAGAAGGTCCTGATTGGTGTCGTGTTGCGCACGCGTGACATTCGTGATGAAGTGCGTGCTTCCTGGGAGGAGCACGCACGTCATCACGAAGAGCAGCGTGCCAACGTGGCCCAGTTGGGAGTGTCCATGGTCGGGGGTTTTGTACATGTGTCGGCCACTCTAGCAGCCCTCTCCTCCTCTGTGGAGACTATGCGCCAGTCGTTCTCCATGCCGTCTTCCGGCCCAGATGCCATCAGGGCCCCCTGTGGACCTGCCCTGACCCACGCAGCCAGCTCGGTGGGGATCCCATCCCTGCCACAGTCGGGAGTCGGGGGTCCAGCAGGGGTGGACACCCCAGCAATTGGACCCCAGCAGATGGAGGATGTGCCGGCATCATCGGGCAGGGCACGTGCACGACGGTGTCGGTGGATTCCATCAGCCTGGATACCGTCGTGCTGGCAGAGGCAGTTGCGTCGGAGGCAGCGGCAGGCTCAACGTGGGAGGCATCATGGCTCGGGGCCATCTACATCAGAGGGGCAGGCATCGGCCGGAGGGCAGGAGGACCCTGGAATGGGAGTGTCTACTGCTTATTTGTCATGATCTCTGCTTCCAAAAGGTCAGGGTTTTCCCAACTCCCTTGGAAGCAGATCCATAACCCAGGTTCCGAGTGCCAACCAGTCCCAATTGGGACCTTTTGGACCCAGTCCTGGCGCCAGTGGCACCAGGCTCATAAATATGCCCAGTCCCAGCGCTGGAAGCGCCGGGCTCATAATGCTTGGGTGCACTTACCTTCAGCAGACCATGCTGCTTACTTGCCTGCCAGTTGAGCCTCTGATCCTCTTCTGTTTGGAACTACTTTTCCTGTTGGGTGGTGCTGGAGCCACTCCCTAGATTCAGAACACTGGAACTCTTCTGGAAGGCAGGAACTCTTTTCTTATCAGGAACTCTTTTCTTACTTAGGCGTGGCTGTGGAAGGAGACACCTAAGCACTACAGGAGGCTATTTAAACCACACCCGGTGGATGAATCTTGCTTTGCGTTATTCTGCAACCTCTGCAGCAGAACGCTCATCGTGTCTTCTGCATCCGGTCCTGGGCCTAAGGAAAAAGGCTTACCATCCTGAATCCAGTCTTCAGCAACACCTATAAAGACAAGAAAGAACAGGTTAGCATTCCGGCATCTGAAAGGCAAAGGCTTACCATCCTGAATCCAGTCTTCAGCAACACCTATAAAGACAAGAAAGAACAGGTTAGCATTCCGGCATCTGAAAGGCAAAGGCTTACCATCCTGAATCCAGTCTTCAGCAACACCTATAAAGACAAGAAAGAACAGGTTAGCATTCCGGCATCTGAAAGGCAAAGGCTTACCTACTCTTCGGCGCTGCATCCCGCATCTGAAAGACAAAACAAGGTGCGTTTAAAGCCATTGGGGAACTTTAATACTCACGTGCCATTACTCCTTTCCACATCTAATCCAGTGGGTATTCCGGCACCCTGCAGCCGCTCCGAACTCGTACCTGCAAAATAAAAAGACAGTTAGAGCGCATAGTGAAGCAGGCAACAAGCGCTTACTTACGTGCTTCCAGGCGCTTCTATTCATCACACGGGCTCCATCTTCAACTCACTTCAGCCCGTCATCCGCCATCGCCGGAACCCTGCAAAACAAGAGACATCATTACTAAAGACTTTAAAGACATTTGAATGACTCGAAACTTACCGTTCGTGCAGTAAACGACGGACAGCAGTCCTCTGAAGTCAAGAGGCCTGCGCTACCTATCCAGTGAAGAAACTGGTTACAGCACCCTGCCCCGAGGCAGATGGAGAGCTCGGCATTCACTTACCTAAGGTGAGAGCGTTAACCTTTGGGTGTCTACAGGAGAGGAGAAGAGGAAAGAGATAGGGACACCCCAATAACCCCAGTTTATTAACCCCATATTTTCTATCTGCAGACATCTTACTCTACACGTCAGGCATACAGTGCACAGAGGTCCAGCCCAAAGAGCCAACCGGGTGCTACACATCACCTTTGAAGATACGGTAGTCGCCCAGTCAAGACCGGCGCCTCTGCGAGAATCAGGTGAGCGTTACATTATTTGTGATCTATCATGCAATGGGGATTTCAATTTGGAGTGGATGTAATGCTTGGTTGGGTGTTTGGACTGGGGTGGTGTGGGGTGGGATTTGGGTGGCCATAAGAGCCAGGGATCTAGATTGTGATGACGTGTTGGCTGGGGGACATGTGTCGGGGCCTGCTGGCAGGTGCCCCTCACTGCTGGGGGGTGGGGGTGCTGGGGGACATGAGTGGGGGCCTGCTGGCAGGTGCCCCTCACTGCCAGGGGGTGGGGGTGCTGAGAGACATGAGTGGGGGCCTGCTGGCAGGTGTCTGTCAATGATGGGGGGTGGGGGTGCTGGGGGACATGAGTGGGGGCCTGCTGGCAGGTGCCCCTCACTGCTGGGGGGTGGGGGTGCTGGGGGACATGTGTCAGGGCCTGCTGGCAGGTGCCCCTCACTGCTGGGGGGTGGGGGTTCTGGGAGACATGAGTTGGTGATCATATTGCAACGTGACATGTGGCTTGGCTGGGTGGCATGCCCATGGTGGATGGGCTGCCTGCGGGACATGACCAGGGGTGCAGGGTAGTCCCCTGTGGTGTGGGCTGCCTGCATGGGCTGTGGAGGGGGTAGAGGGGACACCTGGGAGGACCCACACTGCCAATTCACGTGTAGGACTCCCCGCGCACCCCCGAAATATGCGTTCCCCGCTCTGACAGCAAAATCGCGTGTGAAACTTCCTGCGCAGCCTAGTAATACACGTATCCTGCTCCAATCGTGTGTAAAACTTCCCGCGCACCCCTGAAATACACGTACCCAGGCCAATCGCATGTGAAACTTCCCACGCAACCCTGAAATACACGTACCCTGCTGAAAATGTGTGTGAAACTTCCCGCGCACCCCTGAAATACACGTACCCAGGCCAATCGCGTGTGAAACTTCCCGGGCACCCCTGAAATACACTTACCCAGGCCAATCGCGTGTAAAACTTCCTGCGCACCCCTGAAATACACGTACCCAGCCCAATCGCGTGTGAAACTTCCCGCGCACCCCTGAAATACACGTACCCAGGCCAATCGCGTGTGAAACTTCCCGCGCACCCCTGAAATACACGTACCCAGGCCAATCGCGTATGAAACTTCCCGCGCACCCCTGAAATACACGTACCCAGGCCAATCGCGTGTGAAACTTCCCACGCACCCCTGAAATACACGGACCCAGGCCAATCGCGTGTGAAACTTCCCGCGCACCCCTGAAATACACGGACCCAGGCCAATCGCGTGTGAAACTTCTCCCGCGCCCTTTGAAGGGTTTTGACCCATGCTGAATCAATAGACTGGGTAGATGTGGGGATGAGCTGCCGCCGCCCATCATTCCATCCCAGAGTCCAGGAGAACTGCGCAGTTGTGCGCATACCAAAAGCGCCAGGGGTGAAAGGTGGTGCCAAAGAGAAAAATAGCAGCACCTGTCAGAGCAAAAGCGCTTTTAAATCACCTCTGTTTCTTTGAGTGCAAGCTCCAAATGTCCATTCCAAACATTGCAAGGTAGCTAATACCGGAGACCTTTGTTCAAAAAATCCATTTTACTGATGTCAAAAAGTTGCTGAAATCATGGGCACAAGACCACTCTAAAGATTCAACCTTCTTGTGGGGGGGTTCCACATAACCACTCTAATGTAAGGATGCCCATCAAAACAATAGCAAAAATCTCCTGTCAAATTCAAGACAACTCAAAAATGGATGCAGTACCGAAAAATTCCACAAGGTGGCGCTAGCGGTCTAAACTCTGACAGGAGAACTGGCTGACAAAGGGACCTGAGTCAACTGGACTTCAAACCCTGTTGGTTAATTAAAAAATCTTAGCCACCTGCTGTTCCCAGAGACCAAGAGGCTGGGAAACCTTCTCACCTCAGAGATTCCCACACCAGGAGGCAGGATATCACATGGCCCTTCTGAGTGAGAAGGAGGGGTTTTCCTTCAGCTTGCTGGAGCTCACACAAAAGACTCTTTCCCTTGAATGGGGTATGTTAATTTTGAGTGTTTCCAGTCAACAGCCCTCTGCCAACAAGGAGAGACATGTGATCACTGACCCACCCAGACTTCTGGAGGCGGACCCAAACACTTTGGGGGAGTTGAATTGAAGGCAAATATATGTTTCATAAAAACACTGATAACTCTTTGTAACCAGATGACAGAAATGTGAAATTTGGGGATCCTTAAAATGAAAACTGTGCCCACAATTCAAGACCAAACTCCAATTTGTGTGATGTTCTGGGGCAAAACCCCGCTAATTATGAATATTGTAGACACTGTATTTAAGCTAGAGACCTGGAAATGTACTGGGATATTTGGACAAGGGGGGTGTACCTTTGTATAATTTTTGATGAAAAACCAATGTTGCAAAACCCACTAAAATCGAAAATAAGTTGCCATTTTTGAATGCAAGCTCCTAGAAACGCCAGAGTCGGAACAGAGACTACCTTAAGCAATGTGTAATATGTACATGTAATGTCAACCACTTGTGTACCTGGGAAATATGTATTTGGATCAGAAATAGATTTGTGTGCACATTGACCAGGGGAGTGTCATTTCTGTAGGTCATAAAATGACATCACTCTGACACACTATCCCTTCCCAAATCAGGGACCAAAGAATCTATTGACCTATCAAATCAAGAGAGGGGCAGGCTTAGCGATGCTACGCACACACCCACTTTCAAAACACATAAAAGGAACATTGAAACCCAGGTAGAGGATTAAATTCCATTTTCTGCGGGACGCTCCGCCGGGAGACTCCTGACTTCACATCCATCAATCTCCAGAGACCAGAACTTTACTTCAGAACTTAAAGCAAGGGCCTAAACCCACAAACTGAGAACTCTTCTCAGCAGGCCTCAGCATCCTTAAAATCATTTGCAAACTATTCCACAGCCGGGCGAGCTGTCTGAATTCTTTGCCAAGAACTTTTGCCAGTACCCAGAAAGCAGTGTTACATCCAGAATCCACTTGATCCGGACCGGAAAGCAGAGCAGTATCCAGAACCAGAGGCTGCTGTATCCAGAGAGGTTAGACCAGCAGAGCAGAGCTGACCCAGACGCTGTGAGCAGAACTGCCCGAAGTCCAGTCCATTTGACCAGATCCGTGACGAGGCCCATTCATTTCAAAATTAGGAGTGAGTATCTGCCAGAACTGTGCAGAACCCAATCTCTTAGTTAAAATAATCTAATCCAAACTATTTTAACCTAAGTAGAACTGCCTCCTAGTAATCCTGTCATCTGTCATTCTAAAACTGCGAGCTGTCATCTGTCATTCTAAAGCTGCAAACTGTCACTTGTCATTTGAGTTTTACTTTAAATCCGAAAATCTACCTTTACTAAATCGTCCGTATCTCTGGAACCGTTTGTCCTAGGAACGTGGTTTAACTTACATTTCAAAAGCTAAGATTCTAGGCTTTCCAACGCACCTAAAACCGACTTGCTACTCCTTATATTTTTGCCGTAATCACGATTCACGCACTCGCAAATTTTACCGCGATTTGCGATTTGGCCTGATTTCTTCTCCAGTAAAAAAGTTAGCAGCTCATTGCTTTCCTTTGCTAAAATTCGTTTAACCTGCTAGTTACTCATAGAGCATTGCTAAAGTGAGCCTGAACTAATATAAAGTAGCCATCACCTACCCTGAATCTCTAGAGGGAATTAAAAGCAATTTTAGCACCTTTTCACTTCCTTGGAAACCACATTAAAGTAATTCGCCTGTGTTTCAAACTTCTACCTGTTTTCCTCTAAGCTTGCTGGGGGGGAACTGAATTTCGTATTGTATTTGATTGCATTCCTGAGAACTGTGTGCTCCTCCTTCCATGTCTTACATTGCATATGGTGGGGGTGAATTGCCAGAGAAAAAGTGATTATATTATCTTTTGCTAAAATCATATCAAGTTATTTTTGTACTGCATTTCATTCCTCATTGCTTTTCCCTTGAAACCATAAAAGTATTTTCGCTGCCTTATCCATCCTATACCAACTCCTCATTGATTGTAAAGAGGTGGGCTAGTGTCAGATTACCCATTGTTGATCAACATTATATTCATAAGTGTGATATCAATTATTAATTTATTATAAAAGTGTGATATATATATATTGTTTAATTTTTCAAATAAACCTTTTAAATTTGCAAAACAAATCTACTTCTTGGCTCAGTGGGGTCAGGGGGATTCTAAGAGAGGGGTGGTATACAAGGGTTTATCATCCAGATTATAACTTGCCATAAAAATATATGAATAAGGGCTTCCCTTGGGCATCCCAGACAAGGCACTGACTTAGTGGGATTGCTTGATTGGAGTCACTTACAGCCCCCCTGAAATACACGTACCCTGCTGAAATCGCGTGTGAAACTTCCCGCGCACCCCTGAAATACACGTACCCAGGCCAATCGCGTGTGAAACTTCCCGCGCACCCCTGAAATACACGTACCCAGGCCAATCGCGTGTAAAACTTCCTGCGCACCCCTGAAATACACGTACCCAGGCCAATCGCGTGTGAAACTTCCCGCACACCCCTGAAATACACGTACCCAGGCCAATCGCGTGTGAAACTTCCCGCGCACCCCTGAAATACACGTACCCAGGCCAATCACGTGTGAAACTTCCCGCGCACCCCTGAAATACACGTAACCTGCTGAAATCGCGTGTGAAACTTCCCACGCACCACTGAAATAAACGTACCCGGCTCGCACAGGTCCCTTTCGTGTGTGAAACTTCCCGCGAACCCCATAATACACGTACCCTGCTGAAATCGCGTGTGAGACTTCCCGCGAACCCCATAATACACGTACCCTGCTCGCACAGGGCCCTTTTGCGTGTCAAACTTCACGCGAACCCCAGGAATACACGTACCCCACTCGCACAGGGCCCTTTCGCGTGCAAAACATCCCGCGATCCCCAGTTATACATGTACGCTGCTGAAATGGCGTGTGAGACTTCCCGCGAACCCCATAATACACGTACCCCGCTCGCACAGGGCCCTTTCGCGTGTCAAACTTCATGCGAACCCCAGGAATACACGTACCCCACTCGCACAGGGCCCTTTCGCGTGCAAAACATCCCGCGATCCCCAGTTATACACGTACGCTGCTGAAATGGCGTGTGAGACTTCCCGCGAACCCCATAATACACGTACCCCGCTCGCACAGGGCCCTTTCGCGTGTCAAACTTCACGCAAACCCGGGAATACACGTACCCCACTCGCACAGGCCCTTTCACGTGTGAAACTTCACGCGCACCCCAGTAATACACGTTCCCCGCTTGGCTTTGCTGTTTGGCAGCCCTGTAAACTGGTCCAGGGTTAGCGCAGCCCTTTGCGCTGAATTGGGGATTTTGATGCTTTTCCTTGCCCGAGGGCGTTCTTGGGGGCGTAACTGGCGCTGCTGCAGGGTCGCTGCGCCACTCTGCGCCACGGCTGGTTTTGGAGGCCAAAATCCATGAATACGCTGTGCGCGGAAATCGATTTTAGCGCACGCGGCTGGCGCAGACATTTGCACGCGTACACTGTGCGCCAGCCGCGTGCGCCACTTGTGCACTGAATTCTATGAATTACCCCCTAAATCTTTATGCATTGTGCACCGTGCCTTCTATGACCTTGGAGCAGATTATTTACAGACTGGGTTTCGCCGTTACATTCCTAACAGACCTCTTTGATCTGTTTCCAGTTTCTCGATGCAGGTTCCTAGATTTCATTGCCCTAGAATTGAAATTCATGCCTTTTCGGTGGCAGCTGTCTTACTCTGGAATAAAATACCTCTTAACCGCTGAGTAATTGAAGACCACTTGCTTTTCCACCGTCGTCTGAAACCTTCATTGTTTTAACCCCCTGTTTCTTTGCCTGCTATTGGCTTTGCCTGCTCTGGTTTTAGCGCCATGAGGTCCTCAGAGGTATGCTGCGCTATATAAATTCTAATAACATAACATAACCATCACTCAACTACCGCCTCTGGAAACTCTGGCTGGATATTTTACGGGGTACTGTGCGAGATACATTGAGGACTATGCTACTACTACAGAACCCCTGTGACAGTTGGTATTACCCAAATTGACATTTTACAATTGACCTTTTGCACAATTGACTTAATTATAGTGGTCCTAATTGACCTTCTGCACAATTGACCTTTATATTATTTTAGTTATTTCATATATGTATTGGGTGGCTTTGGATTATAAATAATATAAGGGGATTGGGTGGGGGGTTGCGAGGGGTTTTGGATTGGGTGTGGAGTTGCAGGGGGTTTCCCCCCGCATATTTGTCCTAATTGACCTTCTAAATTAGGTCAATTCTCCCGAGGTAAATTGTGAAATGGTCAATTAGTATACAACCAGACAGTTGCTCGGTTGACAACATTTCAAGGAATCCGGGGCTGGTCTGACATCGACATATAGTGTGGTGGGGGAGGCATGGATCAGCTACCTAGCGGAACATACTCTACCACCAACGATATTGATCAAGGATATTTCAACGGCATTCAGAAACAACCCCAACATATGGGCCGCAATCACACTAATGAAAGACGACCAATGGAGTAACACATTGAGGAGCTGCCGGGAATTCACTGAGGTGATCTAAAAAGGTTGGCAACAGTTCATACGGAAATGAAGTCTCGGCTGACTCGCTACTCATGAGAGGCATGTGACTGGTCATCCCAGCAGCACTGTGAAAGGCGGTCATAGAGGTGGCACATGAGGGTCACCAAGGGGTGGTGAATACCAAACACCTGTTACATCAGCATGTTTGGTTTCCTGGCCTCAATGAAATGGTGCAATTGTTGGTTGAACACTGCAAGGCAGGTGACAGCGAGATTAAATACTGTGAGAGTACTCCCAGACACAGTGTGGCACACAGTGGCAGTTAATTTCTACGGACCAACTTCAGAGAGATTGTATATCCTCATGTTCATAGATGACTATTTCAGGTTCCCCATCACCAGGATTACACCGTCAACCACCTTCAGGTCTACGGCCCAAGCAATGGACAAAGTGCTCAATGAGTGGGGCATCCCGCAGGTTCTCAAGCCAGATAATGGTCCACCATTTCATCGTCATGACTTTGCGAAACTAGTGGCACACCTGGGTTCCAACACCAGAAGATAATGCTGCTGTAGCCTCAGGAAAAGAACATGGCTGAGAAGTTTATGGCGACAATCAAGAGAAGTTTATAATGCATGTTACAGAAGGCACTGTGTAAGGTGCTTTGACAATATGGGACAAGGCTGCACGAATCACCAGGTGTCTCCCCCTCTGACCTCATGATGGCCAGACCTCTCAAGAGAAGGGTGCTGGCTGTATTTTACCTATGAGGGTCAGCAATGAGGTCAGAGAGAGAGAGACAACCAGAAGAAGAATGCTGCTAAAGCATTCACGGATCAATGGGGGGCAGCATTTCCAAAAGACTTTGAAGTGGTATAGGAAGTACTCAAGCAATAATGACAAATGAGGAAAACAAACCCCTGGTACATGTCTCACACAGCAACAGTAGTGGCACAAAAGGGGTCCGTGGTCACGGTGGCCCTCGATGACGAGGAGATCACGAATAACGCATCTAATTTTTGCCCTTTCCGAAGAGCAGGTGAAGAAGAGTCAGCGTGTGAAAGGGGACAGCAAACGTGAGACGAAACATAGGAAAGAGCAACCATGAATAGGGAGTGTGAAGTCTGTCTACTGATCAGCAACCGCCTCATGTATGCTCAGGGAGACAGGTACAATGGCCTTGCTGATGGTTGTTTATCAAGGGTTCTCTTCGTGCATGTAATCGATAATTTACCAACAGTAATCCAAAAAGGAGCATACACCAGGCACGACGTAACACTGTTTATTAAAGCTGGGCAAGCACAAATCAAACAGCACAGTGGAACAGAACTCATTGATGAGAGCTGACAAAACTAACCACTGTGGCCAGATCTTTTATACAGTCAATACAATGTTTGCATGGTTAGAAACAGTTACACTTAGACTTGCGAGTAAACACGTGTTCTGTAAAGCTGACTGGTTGGGTCACTTCAGTCCCCTATAGGTACACATACTTTAGTTAGAAATAATTGGAGCAACATAGACCTGCCCTTCCCTGGCTCGTACCCTACCTTTGTGGCACCACATTACTTTGCAATGCTCCCCGTAAATTATTTGTTGTTAGACACTAGGTAATCGTGCTGACCGCTGGATCTTTATTAAGTTGCCATTGGTCAGCACACATAGGAAAAACACAAGACACTCTGAGCTGTTGGGAAGCAAGACATTTACATGACATCCGACCAATAAGGGGCTTTGTGAACATCATCAAGGACACAGTATACCTGTTGCTTTTTAGGGACAACGAAATTCACCATCTGGTTGGCTCCTCCTGGGTCGCCCCTTCATTCCACACCCTTCTCCCCCCCCACCCACCTGCCAAAGGGTGGTTTGAAACCGCTGATTGTGCTGTGAGTGTGTCTCCCTGGACATTGTTTGGTAAATTTTGAATCCCCCTGATCTCCGTGAGCACCCGCGAGACCGGCTTGCAGACCTTGTTTGTATTGACTGGTTCTGTTACCAGTGACTGCTCTATCATGGGGATGGTCAGATTGAATGAATATTCCCCCACCCCACTGCCGCGAAGCATTTGCATACTCTTCTAGGTGGCCAGCTGTAAAGGGCCTGCCTGAAACATCCCCCTGTATTCCACTCACCTGTGGTTTTCCCCTGACTCAAGCTCTGCAGCCGCACCCTACATGATTGTGTCACCATATTTATCGTGCCCCTCCCATGTCCCCCCTTGAGCACCTCCACCCCCGGCTTCTCCGGCCGCATACGTGCTCTAGGCACTTGCATTACAGCCGTCAATGATATGATTCCCGCCCACGGGGGTGCATCCTCCTGCCCCTGCTATTTCCGCAACTGGTAAATGTGCCCCCCGGATGGCACTGCATTAGCACCTTAATTGTATTCCCTCTTTAATCGATCTATCGATCAACACTCTTTTCCCCACCATTTCTTTGCTTACTTTCTTGGGCATCCATAGCCACGTTACCCTATCCATGCCCCCTCCCTTATTTCTATACCCCTCCAATGTGGAATCAATTATCATTCCTTAGGATCCCATCTAAGGAACATGCTGCCCAGCAGGCATCATAATCATTTGCATTCTGCAGCGTTACTGCAAAGACCACCTGTACCTCATCCTCACCATTATTCATTCCAGGATGCTGTGTCTCTAATTTTCTATCCTCGTTCCCCACTTTATAAGCAGACATTATATACCATACTTTTTCTTGCTGCAACTACAGTATTTGAGGATCCACTGTCCTGAACAGAAGGCAATGAGCATCAGAACGAGCACAGGGACAGTTATCTCAAATGTGGTGGCCAGCCACTCGGGCACTCAGGCAAACAATGAGTTCAGCCAACTGACTGATGCCGTATCATGCTTCTCTTTTTTCATGCAAGGTGCGAATCTCCTTGACAGCCTCCATGAGTGTCCCATTGGTGGCATCATTAGCTGGTATTGCCACGCAGCAACTGCTGCTGATCTTGTGGCACACCTTGCCCTCCATTGCTGTCAACATATCGAGGACAAAATGATTCTGAAGTGCTACTAGGTGCAGGGCACAGAGTTCCTTCCTTACTGCATTCATCCCTTTCCCAGACGCATTTGCCAGCTATAGCACCTCACACCTGGTGATCTGCAACCACTTGGCGTTGGTGGCTGCGTGCACCCCAGGAAGTAGCAGTGATGTAAAAACACTGTATTGTTGAATAACCTTGTGTTGTGGGATAGCATCCAAGCTTTGCGAGCATTCTTCCAAGATATAGTTGCTGCTTCCAATGATCCATCACTGCAGCTGTCCCATTCTGCAACACTGGGATGCTCATCGTCTTCCTGCAGGCAGTGTTCACCCCTACTACGGCCATCTGTGTTGCTTTGAAACACAGAGTAGTGTAAGAGGCTTTATGTGAACTGGTTGATGTCTCTCATCTATCCAGGTCAAAGCATGTACAGGCAGTTGTTATGTGTTCTTGCTAATTCCACATGTTACAGAGACATCAAAACAATTCCTGCCCCAAGAGCTAACAGTGTAGGAAGGGGGATGCCTAATGCACCTATCATTATGTAAGACTCAGGGGATGTTTCAGAGACAAACAGTAGAGGTCCACTGGATAGACGAAGGGGGAAGGGATATGCTGATAACTATACACAGCAAGAAAGTATGTCCAAAAAAGAAGCCACAAATCATTTAATTCTAGAATGTTTCACGGAAGGGCCGCGGAGGGGGGAACAGCTGGTCACGACTCACCGGAAGGTGTACTGCAAAAACTTGACAGGACACAATATCCCATGGTGCCACACCAAACCCCTGATGAGAATACAGGGTTTGGTGTCGCACCACAGGATATTGTGTCCTGTCAAATTTTGAATTATATGATTTGTTGCTTGTGATTTGAAGGATACAGTGAACCTTGATGGAGGGATGCCAAGTGAAGGCCTGTGAAAAGTCTTTTTATTCCAAGCAAAAGACATTGATTCGGGGGATCCTGCCTTTTCAGAAGAAACTCCTTCCTGATGCCTATAGAATCAAGGGGTGCTCACAGTCATGCCACCGTTCCTCCTTGTCCCGTGATATAGCGTAGGGAAGGGAGTGCACTAGTTCAGCAGTCCTGAACCCTTTTTTGACATTTTAGTTTGCACCACACTCTTTTATCACTGTCCCACACCTTTTGTTATATGTAGTAAGGATTTGGCAATAGGTTTATAAGTATAGGCCATTTTGTTTTGACACAACACCATCTGGACAGCGTTTTCTTTACTTTGATGGTTGTAGCTTGCTCCCTTCTTAGATTTAGGTTTATATTAGGTATTTTTCTCACCGATATACTGTTCAATAAACACCCTTGTATTGTACTCCTTTTGTCTGTCGTACTTCTGATAACCATACCTTCCTTATATCACACAGGGCCCTGTCTCCAGTCCCCCCTTTGTAGCCTGTGCCAGTCCCATCTTTACTGTCTCCTTCCAGCTGTGAGGGATGCTTGACCAGTCGCTTCTTGGCTCCTCAAGTTCTCCACCCCTCAGTTGCTTTCATCCCCTTCTCCTCTCCCTATTGTGTGTCCATTGTTCATCCTCCCTTCGCTCATCTCCTCTTCCACTTTTCCTCTTCTGACACAATACTGTCCTCATCCCCTGTTTCCATCTCCTCCTCCCCGTCTTGTTCGTCATTGTCAAGTTTAAAGTTTTTCCTCCCTGATGTCCATCCTTGTCAATCCTCTGTATTTCCTCTCCCCCTATCCTTTCTCTGCACTTCCTTTTCCATAACTCTCTCTGCTTCGTAAAACAGTTTGTGCACCTGTTGTCATGTGCTCTTTTCTATGTCTGCTAGATACTTCCTTTCGCCCCTATCGTGTAATTCGTCCCTTTGTGTTTCTCTACTTTTCTTTTTTCCCTTTCCCCCTCCCTCTCTGTCTGAGGATACCAGCAGTGGGTTTGCATTCCCTGCTATAAGTCCTAACGCAGGGTATGCCCCATAAGGGACAGGCAGGGCACTCTAGGTTGGTCACACAACAGCACATGCCTAAACACAGTATCTCCAGAATATCAGGTGGAATGTTTTTTGTCGCTGTCATGTACTGTGTTTAGCCCAGCAAAGAAGAAACAACCGACCTGTGCTATTGCACATACGTGCTGGAATGATAGGTTTAGAGTATGAAGACAAAAGATGTCAGAAACCGTCACGTGCCGATCAACTGTCGACTGACTGATGTTGCACAACTGGATGTGTTTTCAACTCTCACCAAGGTCATGGTCCGTTCAAACACCTGGTGACGTGAGTACAATCATAGTGATGGCAAGAAGGGCTTTTGAGAGTGGAAAAGCGGTGATCCTTGCAAATATGGTAGACAGTACTAAGAAATGCCTTGCTGGCACGTGGTCCTGCATGTACTCTCGGTGCTCCTTACAGCAACATATATACTATCTAGGGAGATCCGGCAGCACTCGGCTGTGTCGGCAACACCAACTGCAATACGCACAAGCCTCTGGCGCTGCTCACTGTGAAACGCTGCGAGGGGAAGATCCCAGGCTGTGCATGTGGTGTCTGCCTGGCAGTAAGAAGGAGGGAACATGGGTTGAGCGACTGCTCGCGCTTCCATTGCATTAGTTGGCCCCACACATTTGACTGTGCATGCCTACACCTACCATGCAAGCTTTCTCCTGAGCTGGTAGCGAATACGGATTTGTTTACGTCCATGTAGTCACCAGTATTGACTTATGGCAAGTCTGTGCCAACTCAAAAGGTGACTGTTAAAGCAAAATAAAGATAAAATATTGATGAAAAAGAGAGTGAGAATAACACTGCAGGGTTGCAGCTCCACGTGAGTGCTTGTGTGCCGGTTCCATGTGTTAAAATCGTGGAAAAAATGGCTGTGGACACAAAATATTGCAGCAAAAAGGCTGTGGTTTTGCCGCCGCAATTCATGTAAAGGATGCGGGGACACACCTGTAACCCCCGGACACATTATACCATTTAAGAGGAGCGGGGGACAGCCTCACAACCCCCACTTCCCTTAAATGGTTTAATGGGGTACACTTTTAACAGGTCAAACCACTGCATTTTTCCGCAATTTTTTTTGTACAGGCGATATTTTTGCAGTGATTTTATTACTGCATACCTGTGTGCCCTCCGCTGTAGCAGCTTGATACACTCCTGTCGACAGGAGGAGGAAAGTTCTGTTCTGAAGGTTTGTGCCAACATCCCAGGCACTCTGCCACCAGTGCCCTGATGCAACCGTTTGGGGAAGAGGGAATAGCCAAACAGGGTTGCAGCTCTATGCGAGTGCTTGTGCGCCCCGAGGCCAGCAGTGCTATACCAACAACTTCTGCTTTGGGGAAGGGAAGTTTGTGGCCTCAGACACCCGGCCTGCCACTCCAGCCCTATCAACGTCCAGAGGCATTCCTGCCTGGGGGAGCTGAACAAGCAGTGGCCCGTCACCCTGCCACTGCCTGCCCCGATACCCATGGACTAGACTCGTTGTGGTCCCTGGTGCTCCCAGGTGTGGCTTTTCCGGTCTCTGGACCGTACCATAAACTGCCCTTGAACTGCGCCCCCTCACAGCGTTTCAGCCCTTGAACTGTGGTCGTGCCTGTCCTGAACGGATACTAATGCAAGTTTAACTGGTCTCCTGCAGTCCTGCAAGTGTTCCAAGAGGACTCAGTAAACATGTGTTTAGATGCTGTGAGCCTGCATGTAAATTATATGCTTAATGTGGTCCCAGTTAAAATGGATGCAAAGCTGTGCTTCCGCAGTTTTTAGGCGTTCTGTATATGGTTCCAGCAGCTAACAGTGCCCTCATTCAGAGGCAGTGGTCAAAGTAGGTGGGAGCGGTGCTCCTCTACTTTTTTAATTCAGCTTTACTGTTCCTGCACTGAATGTTGCCTTAAACAGCAGGCACATTTGTTTGTGGGTTTGTATTGTGCATTGGAGGGGCCATGGCAATGGGGTTTGTGGGGAGCGGGGCAGGCCAGCAGCGAACAAAGTTCCACTACTTGTTTTCATACACTTTGACCACTGTTCAGTGGTTGAAGTTCCACTCACCCCAGGTTAATAAAGGGTCTCATAGAATGTGGTAGAACTGCCAACATACCACCAGCAGTTCACCAACCACGACTGTCGAGTGTTTCACATTTGTTATAAGTCTGCAAGTTCCTGAGTCCCTATGTGTGTAGCATTGGTTTATCCTATGATTCGTCTACCATACCAGTCCCAGTTGGTTTAAGTAGTGTTGTTCTGTAACGAGGAGAAAGTGTATATTTCAGAAACATTTGTCTTTGTCCGTTATGAAAAAGGAGGAGTGTTATGTGTGAGCCTCCCAAGTGTGTTGCCCTTTTAAGATGGGCTATGATTGCGTCATGGCCCGACCTGATAAAAGGAGCTCCTGCAAGCACGTGCCTCTGAACGGCTGCAGACTCCGAGAACGGAATGACTGAGTCTGTCTCTCATTTCAGGCCTGCAGGCCCACAAAGTGTGACCACGGGGCCCAAAGGCCATGTTGCTGTGAACTCCTCATGACCGCTAGGTGGACACGGGCTGCACAGGCCACCTCGGTAACCAGATGCTCCAGGCACCCATGGGCGCACCGACAACCCTCCAGGTCTGTGCCTGCACGGCCTGCCAGTGTCCACCCTGCATCCCTGTAAGACTGGCGACCCCCCCTCCCCCGGCTAACCAACCAAGGTGCTGTGCCTCCAGCACCAATGGGGCTGGGTCGAGTGGCCTCACCGAGCCCCATAACGTGTTCCAAGATGGCGGGCTACATGTAGTGGATTTAGGTGAGAGGTCTGTTCCATGTTGGAGCTACGGATATTTACAGAAATCAAGCAAACCGAAAAACAACCATCACCACTTACAGAGGACTATGTACAGTGTAAAAGCAACTGCAATATCAGTGCAGCTATAAAGGAGAGTACTGCTAATCCACCTCAATATATCCCCAACTCTGTATGCTTCTTGTCCCTTTAGCCCTTTCCTTTTGGTGCCCCACCATCCTCCGTTTTGGCCCCTTTTGTTTTTTGTTCTCCCCGTCTCTCCATAGATTGCCAGTCTGGCCCATTGACGATTCGTCATTGTGCCTCTTCTATTATGCACACCGTTGTCACACTGGCCTTGCACGTAGCCCATGGCGCAGCCTCGCAGGTGCTTTCTGCGCAGAAGCATAACACGGTGCAGGCAGGAAGTGGGGCCATAAAATATGGACCCTATAATTAGAGCCCACGAAGGTGGAGTGGAGCGGCCCATTTGCCCACCCACTCCCCAATGCAGCAGGTCAGAGTTGTCTGGCTGATTAGAACTTTCTGTGCACATGCAACAACACTTAAATAAATTCAATCTGCCTGCTGCAAACCCCGAAAGAGTAACTAACATGATGATCGGTAAAGATGCGAAGGAAGAAGCTCAACAGCAGTGACCAGCTGTGCCTCCGGCAGGGGGGCTCCGGGGGGAAAGCGAAGCGTTTCCCCCCGGGGAAGTTTTTGGCGCTGCACACGGCCAGCTAGTGGTCGTGGGGGCAGAGCGCCCCTCTGGGGTATTTAAGGGGGCAGGGAAGGTTCGGGAGGCAGGCGACTGTTGGACTTGGCGATTGTCAAGTCCGTTGCCTGCTCCCGAGCCTTCCCTGGTATTTAGCGGGGCCTACAGGTGTGCGAGTTAGTGAGGTGAAGAAGAGGAGGGTTGGTAGAGTGGTCGGGTAGGTAGTTTGTTAGCTTAATGTAAAAAAAAAAATATATATTTTGTTAGTTAATATTGGGGAACGGGTAGTAGGGGTGCCGTAGATAAGACACCCCTTGTCGGCTTACCGGTGGGTCCCGCGTTGTCTGGGGTGCGGCATTTGGGAAGTCTAGGGAGTTGGTGTCTCGAGGTCCCTGGGGGGTGATATGATATGATATGGTATTTGTAACGCGCCTATCTGGTCAGGCGCTTCCTTCCCTTGTTTGGGGGCCCCGGAGTGTTGTGAGGACCCGGTGCTGGCTCTGCTTCGTTCCGTGGCTTCTTCCCGGGCGCTGGTGCAGGGGTGAGGCTGGGGTGGCTATTGTCGGAGCCCGTGTGTTCCGGGCTTGCTAGGCCGAGTGCGCGGTGACTTGCTTTGTCTTTAGAGGGCAGTGCGGTCCTCTTAAAGGGACCGCTCCTTTTTTGCTTCTAAGGAGCGGCAGAGCACTGCGGTGTGGCGGGAGGGCCACCAGGGGGCGGACTCAGAGTAAAGAATATGCACAGGGGTGCTCAGGAATAAAAAAATAAAAAAGAAAAGGAAATAATAAAGGAACAGGAGAGAAAGGAAGGGGTTTTCTGGAGTGTTCCCAGCTCCAGGGGTGAGTGGGGGGGGCCCTGTGGGGGTCTACGAGCAGGTTAGCAAGAGAGCTGGGAGAGGGGGTTTCTCTCCAGGCCCAGGGGGCGTTGGCGAGGCAGGGGGGGGGGTGTTTATTAAAAAAAAAAAAAAGTTTGTTTTTTCAGATAGAGATAATAAGGTTGTAGGGACCAGGGGTTATTATTTAACCGCTTGGGTATTTAGCGGTTAGCGCAACTTCGTTGGTGTTTCGCCTCTAGTAGGGGCCTTTCTTTCCACGGGTATGTCCCGGCTCGGGGGCATAGGTAGCGGGGAGCGGCAAGGGGCGTATTTTAGTGCACCAGTAAAGGTTGGGGCACGATGGTAGGACAAGGTGCAAGCAGGGAGGGGTTGGTGGATGCGAGGGCGCTGAGGAAGGCCCTGGCCATAATTAGCAGGGCAACTAAGGCCCAGCTGGAGGGGGTGGTGGGGGAGGTCACGGGTGAGGGGGAGACAAGTGGGAGTAGGCCGCAGCGGAGAGCGGCAGCTGGTGGGGCTCTGGCGGCAGTGGTGGCTTGCACCCCCGCAGCGGGGAGAGGGGAGTTTTGGGAATCCAGGGGCAGGAAGATGAGGAGGGAGATAGACAGCAGGGCGTCTGGGGAAGAAGGGATTTCGGGTGGGCAGCCACGTGGGGAGGGAATGAGGGATAGCACTAAGGGAGCAGCAAGTGCGCAAATGGAGGTGGCTCAAAGGAACCACGGTGGGGCTATGGTGGAGGTGCAGAAGGGGGTGCAGGGAACAGGGGGGAAATACCTACGGAAGAGTGCGGGTGGGAGAAGGAGAGGGAGGTCCCCATCAATTGAGGTGGATAGGGCGGGGTGCGGAACGGCCCCCCCGGGTAGGGTGAGTGAGGGCAGAGGGCGCTGCACAGCCCCCGCTGGTCAAATGGAAGTAGAGGGTTTGAGAGCGGCCCCTACTCGGTCAGCGTACGGAGAGCCTAGAGGGTGCAGCACGGCCCCTAGCAATGAAGAACCCAGGGTGGAGGTCGGAGCGCCTCGCCCGAGAGAAGAGGACCAGGCAGGGGTTTCCACGGCCCCGCCGAGAAGACGTCAGAGGAGTGGCGGGGTGGACACCCCGGGCTCGCATGAGGATGAGCAACTCGACTGGGGCACGAGCTCGCAGCCACAATGATATTTGATGGGTGATGAAATGGGTTTGGAGGATTATGTGGGGCAGTGGGAGGTGGATGGTTATAGGTCGGCGGGGGTAAGTGGGGAGGAGAGAAGAAGTTGGGCTTGGGATATGGAAAGACAGGTGCAGGAGGTTCGGGGGGCAAGCGGGAGGGGGAAAGGTTGGCTGGGTGAGTCTGCTGACATGTTTTGTCCCCGCAGTAGGAGCCCGATAAGGAAGGAGATGAGGAGCATTGGTGTGGACGCAAGGCAGCAGACGGCGGGTGCAGAAAGAGGTGAGCGGGAAAGGGAATGGTCATCTGCATGGCAGAGAGGGGTCCCAGGAGGGGGGTGTCATGATGCCTACCCCCAAGGAGCCAGACCGGGCCCAGCAACCCCAGAGGCAGACATCATGTTCCCGAGGGAAGTCCCAGCGGCCCCAGGTAGGGGCCCTTTGGCCTCAGTCCTGGCGCCTTTGGCGCCAGGCTCATGTTGGACAACAGTCCTGGCGCCATAGGCGCCAGGCTCATAAAGGATGACTTTGAAGAAGTGCTTTGTGTGAACTTACCTGATGCAGACCGTGCTGAAACATCCAGGCCACCTAGAGGCCTGAATGGGACTATTTTACCTATGGGACTACTTTACCACACGGGTGTGGCCGGAGGAAGAATACATACCTTAGAGGAAGAATACATACCTGGAACTACTTTGAAGGCTATTTAAGCCACGCCCAAGCAGCAACTCACGCTTCGCGTTGTTCTGCACCTAGCAGCTGGACGCTCACCGTGTCTGCTCCTGCATCCGGACTCCAGCCACGCCTGACCGCATCCTGGAACACCTGTAAAGGGAGAAGAGAAGAGAACAGGAGAAAGAAGAGACATTACCTGCTTAATCCGCATTCCGGAGTTATCTCGCCGACGATCCTAAAGGGAAGACATTCATTTTTAAAAGCACATCGCATTGCTCGCTGCAGCGCCGCATTCCACTCACCTTTACTAGACGCCTTCTTGCCCATCAGCGACCATCTGGATCATCCGCCGCATTTCAGCGCCTAAAGGAGAAAAAGACAAGAACAAAGGTGAGCAAGGGAAGAAAATAAGAAAGGCTTAATTTCCACCATAAGACTTACCTGTTGGGTCAATCCCTCTTCACTTTGGGTCGGCGCCGTTTCTTCGGCATTTCCGCACCCCGGCCCCTAAGGGGAAAAAGACATTAGCATTAGTGAGCGAATGCAAGGACATTAGCGGAACGCTCATCAAAGACTTACCTGATATTTATTGGGACATCTCTTCTCACTTCGGGTCGGCGCCGTATCTTTGGCATTTCCGAACCCCGGCCCCTAAGGGGAAAAAGACACAAGCATTAGTGCATTAACGCAAGAACACTAGAGGAACCACTCATCAAAAACTCACCAGAGTTTTCCTTCGACGGTTCCATTTCCTAACTCGGAATCTTCATTCAGCACCTGAAATAGAGAAAACGGACAATAGTTATTTAAAGCTTGAACTTGCAACAGAATTCTTACGGTACCTTACCGGAAAAGTCAAGCGAACTTGAACTCTCACCAATCCGAGATCCAGTGAAGTAACTGGATAACAACGCGCCCCTGCATCAGAAGCAGGATGAAGAGCTCGTCCTTTCAGACCCTGAGGTGAGACTTCACGGGGAATCGCAGAAGGGTTTCGTGGAGTGTGAGAAGGGAAGTGGGAGGCCTACGCATTATCCCGCAGATTGAAAATACTCCCTTTTCACACACAGAAGGATATTTCTACGAGCCAGACAAGCCAGATTTGGGGGTCCGGTCCATTCCATCTTCCGATTCCTGCGCATCACCCAAGAAGAGGCCACAGCAATCCAAATCAGGCCAGCGCCTCCGTGGGAGTCAGGTGAGCGTTACAGGAGGACGGGAAACGAAGGGTCGGGTTTGCAAGGGCTGAGGAAAGAAGTTGGTGTACAGGCCATTGGAGTCTTGGGGGTTGAGAAGAGCATTTGCTCAGTGGAGATTCAGACGCACAAGGTGGTGGAGCCATTGGGGCTCGAGGTGCAAGGGGGAAAAGAAAAGGAGGTTGAAATGAAAGGAAAGGAGAAAAAATTGCCATACATGGGGATAACAAAACCGTTGGGGGCGCACTTGATGGCGGCGACCAGGGAAAAGATTCAGGTGGGGGAATTTGTAGATGTTTTTAAATTGCTCCATAGGGAAGTGAGAGCTAAGGAGGGGTCTAAAGAAGAGGAGAGGGAACTGGCTGCGCGACCAAGGGTACCGGTGACCATTGAGAATTGGACGTCGGCATTTATCATGGGGGTTTTGCATGGGTGAGGTATGACGAGGAATTCAGAGCGAGAATGGCGGAGGACAGTCAAGCGGTCTGGGGGGAGATAGACATGGATCTTTGGCTGCAATGGATGGCTCCAACGAGGCCTGCCCCGACATTGCACACAGCAAGTGGGCTGCCGGTGCCCTTCCGGCCCTTTCTTGGTCGCCCCGCCCATGAAGGGGCGGGGGGAAGGGGCAGAGGGCAGTCCTCAGCGGCATGTTGAGCGTTCATCAAGGACGGCTGCACTAGGACCCTGTGTAGGTTCAGGCATGAGTGCAGCAAGTGTGGTGGAAAACACCCGCTTACGTAGTGCTTCCAACAGGGAGACAGGGGGAGGGGGAGAGGTCCGGGCAGAGGGGTTGTGGGGAAAGGCTTTTACGCCAATTAAGGTGGGGGTTCTGCAAAAATGGTTGCAATTTCATCCGGACAGGGTTGGGGCAAAGATTCTGAGTGAAGGGTTCAGTTAAGGTTTCAGATTGGGGTATCAGGGCCCAAGGGTGCGCCGGTGGGCTGAAAATCTGAAGTCAGCCAAAGAAAATGTGGAAGTGGTAAGGCAAAAATTGAGCAAAGAAATAGCGGCGGGAAGGATCGTGGGGCCATTTGATGACCTGCCGGGTGACCTAGTCATATCCCCATTGGGGGTGGTGCCCAAGAAAGCTCTGGGGGAGGTTCGGTTAATACACCATTTGTCTTGGCCGGAGGGCCGTTAGCGGAAGACAAAACAGAAGGGCCTGCAGTGGTATTGACATTTTTGGGAATTGAACTGGACTCAGTGGCTATGACCTCACGCTTGCCGCACGACAAGGTGAGCAAACTGGTGGTGTTGCTGGAAAAGGCAGTGGGGGCCAAGAAAATTATGCTGGTTGACATGCAGAGATTGGTAGGGCATCTGAATTTTGCATGTAAGGTGGTAGCCCCAGTGAGGAGGTTTTGTAGGAACATGGTGAGGGCTATGGCGGGAGCAAAGTGCCCACATCACCGGATAAGAGTATCAGGGTCAGTGCGGGAGGACTGCAGAATTTGGCTGCTTTTTTGGAGAAGTTTAATGGGGTGTCAATGTGGTTGCAGGGGGACCCGGTGACATGGGAGGTACAGATATTTTTGGACGCGGCAGGAGTGGGGGGTTTCAGAGTGTTTTGGGGGGGAAAATGGTGTGCGAAGAAATGGCCTGAACTGTGGTTGAAGGAGGGAAGGAGTATAGTATTCCTTGAGTTTTTCCCACTATTGGTGGCATTGGAGCTGTGGGGGAAGGATTTGCGGGATAGGAAAGTGAATTTCAATGTGGACAATGAATGTGTGGTCCACGTGGTAAACAGGCAGTCAGCAAAGGATCAGAGGGTGGCAAGACTCATGAGGGAGTTTGTGCTGAGATGCATGGAACTGAATGTGGTGTTTAAGGCAACACATGTGCCGGGGAAGGATAATGGCATCGCTGATGCATTATCTCGTTTTCAATGGCAGAGATTCCATGGATTGGCTCCAGAGGCGGATCAAGAGGGGCAGCAGATTCCCGAAGAGCTATGGAAGATAGGAAAATGAGAGTGCTGGCTTTGGTGGAGGGTTCATTGGCCGGGGCGTCTAAGGAGGCATACAGGAGGGCATGGGAGGATTTTATTGGGGGGGAGCGCGTAGTTGGAAGGGCACGTGGGATGCGGAAGAGAGGAGGAGGGACGATGTCGTGAATTTCCTCCTGAGGTGTATGGACAGGGGCTGGTCAAGAGCGACTATAGTGGGGAAGTTAGCAGGAATTGCTTTTTACGGGAAGTGGTTTTGGGGTTTTCAGCCGAGTGGGGGGGAAATGGCGAGTAGGATGTTGGAAGGATGGGCAAGGGAAAGTAAGAGGGACAAGGACAGGAGGAGGCCGATATCGGCGGAATTGCTGCAGAGGTTGGTTAAGGCAGTAGGGGGAATTTGCTGGTCGGTATGGGAGGGGGAGCTGTTTGCGACATGTTTTACGTGGTTATTTTTCGGGGCCTTTCGGGTTTCGGAGTTGGTGGGGGGAAAAGGGGGATCTGTGGGTCTGCAGTGGGAGGATGTGCACATTACAGAATTGGGTTTGGACATAAGGATTAATAAGTCTAAAACGGACCAGAAGGGAAAGGATTCATGGGTTTTGTTGGGGCGGGGGAGTAAGGATTTATGCCCAGTGCTGTCAGGTAGGTTGTGGAAGGAGCGGTGTGGGGTGAAGACAGGCTTGGTGTTCAAGCATGAGGATGGGTCATCGGTTTCAGCGGCACAAGTTTTGGGGGTACTGCGGAAGGCTCTGCGGGTGTTGGGAGAAAAGGGTGAGGATTTTGGTACACATTCATTCAGGAGAGGCACAGCATCGGAGGGAAAGAGGTTGGGTTTCACGGAGGATAAGGTGAAAAGTTTGGGGCGGTGGAAGTCTGGGAAGTATAAGGGGTACGTCAGGGATTTTCATAAGGGGGATTGTTGAAGGATTGGGTATAAGTGGGGGCTGACAACAACGTGGGGTTTTTGGTATTGTGTTGTGGTGGTAATTTTGTAATTTCTTTTTCAGATGCTGTGCGAAAGGAGGGGGAGTTGGCGCAAGTGTGGATTGTCGGCCATTCAATTGTTAAATGGGCTGGGAAAGAAGCGGAGAAAAGGGTTCTGGGCAGGCAACTGGGGTGTAGCTATAAGGATGTGGTGATAAAATGGCACGGGTTAGGGGGCCTGCGCTGGGACCAGTTGCTGCCTATGCTGGCAGGGTTGCGGGAGCGCTATGGGGGCGCCGGAGGTGTTGATCATTCACGCTGGGGAGAATGACTTGGTGAGGGATACTGGGGTGGCCCTACTAAGGAAAATGAAAAGGGATTTGGTCTGGGTGCGGGAAATGTGGCCTCAGGCGGAGGTGTTGTGGACTAAGTTGTTGCCGCGTAGAGTATGGAGGGGAGCAAGGAGCGAGGGTGCTATAGAGCGGACTAGAAAGGGGATCAACAGAGAAATGGTGAAGTTTTGTGCCTCTGTGGCAGTACAGGTGATGGAACATAAGGAAATAGTGTATGAGGGCTTTATGATTTTTAGGGAGGATGGGGTGCATTTGTCGGTTTATGGGAACAATCACTATATGGCGGACTTGTGCTGTTGGCTGGGAGATTGGTTGAAGAGTTGGAAATAAAGGAAGGTGGTTGGGGGGGTGGGGCAGAAAGAACACCTCGGGGGAGGGTTTTTCTGGTGCCGGGGGCATGGCCCCTTTTGATGTGGGCGGGGGAAGCACAATGGGGGAATGACACGGGAAAGGAGGGGGTGGTGCTGTTTGCACAAGCGCGCCACCCCGGGGGAACAGGTATTGAGCCTGGAGGGGCATGGACCCAGGGAGAAAGCGGGACGCCTGGAAAAGGGGTAAGGAGATGGTAGGGTCCAAGGGACAGTTAGGGAGGAAATTGCTTTATTTAATTATTTAATTGTTGGGGGAAATGAAAATGTGTAATTAGTTAATTGGTTGTTTAAATATTTTGTTAGTCTGTAAGGCCATGGAGCCAGGTAAGCGTTAATTGTAAGCTTGGGCCTGTCACATTAAAGCAACCTTTTCCACTTTTAAATGAGTCTGGGTTTTTGTGCAGTAAGCCAAAAGGTCGGGCGTCCCGCTGTGGGCAGCGAAGCTGCAGGAAAGCGTGAACCAGGACAGGAACACTGGCACAGGGGCCTGGAGTGGAGATGGCAGCGGACATCGGGCTGCAAAAGACAGGGCAGCACTAAAAGTTGTTGGCTCATCCGCACAAAGGAAGTAACGGACCCATGGTAAAGCAGGGAGTGGCAAGTAACACCCATATCTGCGGGGGCAGCCTGGGTTTGCAGCAGCCCCGGCAGTGGTCAGTACAGCGGGGGAGTGGCAGCGGCATCCCCTGCATGCAGCCCCAGTAGCGATGCGCACCAATGAAATCAAGTAAACAACCAGAGAGACGGCTGCGGGATTAGAGGAAAGGCCATAGGTACATGGGGGGCTGTGTGGAAGCCATCTTTGGGGTTCACATGGCATAAAGGTAATGAAAGAAAAGAATCAACGCCCAATTATGTCCCATCCACACATTGCTCCATCACCCCCCATAACACCATTCACACATCACCCCTAACCATTCCCCATCAGACATCACTCTTTCCCACACTCTACCCCCTCAATCTCACATTATTTCTCACCTTCTCTTATGCACCCTTCTAACATTTAACTAACGCACCATTATTTTTCAGGTTTCACCTACCCAGCAATTCACATACATGTACAGGGCTCCATTATTTATTAGATTCAAGTCTACCTCTATGACCTTTGCTGACTAATCCTCCACTTAATATCGGTGATGTCTTGTGCAGCAACACTGATAGATTCTTCTCAGAACCTGAATATTTACATCATGAGTGGGCAGTGCCGTTGTCCTGGTAGCTCTGAGGGCGGGCTACTGGGTGGACGTAGCTCTGAAGATTGCAGTATGACACTCTGTCATTCAGCCATGGGGATGCAGAATAGTACGTCAACATAGATTACTTTCCAAGCTGATTATTACCTCGAATAGTTCACATCTCGGCTTCACACATAGGTTCTCTACCCCAACACATGCTAAAGGCTGAATCCTGGATTGGGTAGCAGATCTGAATAACCAAATCACAATCACCTCCATACTACCCTGCCACTGGTCTGACCACTGCATCGTGTCCTTCTCCCTCCAGCCACTGAAACAACATCCGCCTGCCCCTCCCGCCCTGCTGCCCACCTTCTCACGCTGCACCAGAAAATTAAATAATCCATCTCTCCTCTCCTCACACCACGCCTACCGTAAACCCTCGACACAACAGACCCAGATACCCTAGAACACATTTATTCCGACACCCTAACCAATGCTGTCAACATGGCAGCCCCCTTACTACCTTGGAAAGCCAAACCTGTGGGTCACCTCAACCCATGGTTTACCTCCGACCTACAGGCCCTGGGCAAAAATAAAAGACAGGCAGAAACCATCTGGAGAAAGAACCTATCCGATAAACTGAAAGCCTCTTTCAATACTATAGTCAAAGCATATAAACAGGCCATCATCACATCCAAAGCGACCGCCTACAACATTAGAGTCTCTAATGCCAGCTAGAATGCCCAAGAATTGTTTTGAATCCTCAGAGAACTGGAAACACCCCCCACACCCCTTCTACCATCACCAAAGATGAGTCCTGGTGCACAAACATCCAAAGAGCTATGGGCGCCAAAATCACAACCCTTCAACAGAAAATAAAAACTAAACAACCCCTCCTCACTTCCCCCCCTCCCTACTCCCCTCTCTCAAATCCTACCCTCACCTCCCTTCCACTTCAAGGAAGTGTCAGAAGAAGAAACAGCCAATATATTCAGTAAGCTGAAACCCTCTAAATGCAAAGGAGACATATGCCCCCCGAACATCATCAAAGATTGCTCGGAAACCCTGCTCCCATTCATCACCAAATTCATAAATGCCTCTTTCTCTACGTGCGAAGTCCAAACTAACCTAAAAGAATCATGGATTCTCCCCTTAGTAAAAAAGCCTTTGCTTGACCCCTCAGCTCCCAAAAACGACCGCCCCATCAGTACGATCCCCTTCATACTCAAGATCTTGGACAGGGCAGCCTATGAACAAATCAAAGCCTTCCTAGAAACCAACCACATCATAGGAATTGGCCAATCCGGCTTTCGGCCAGGACATGGAACTGAATCAGCACTGCTGGACCTCAAAAACTAGCTCAATACCTTCAAGCCAACCCTGCTAGTCCTCCTAGATTAGTCCACCGCCTTTGACCTGGTGGACCAGAATACCCTTTGCTATCACTTCATGACAGTCGCTAACTTCTCCCAGGCGGCCACAACTTGGGTAGCCTCCTTCTTGGAAGGAGGAACCATGAGAGTCTTCTCAGACATTGCCAGCGCCCCCCCCCCACATCCATCCCATGTGGTGTCCCACAAGAATCCTGCGTCTCCCCTACCCTCTACAACATTTTCACCAAACTCCTCTTTGACCTCCTAGACTCCATCGGCATAACCTACACCAACTATGCCGATGATACCCAAATCTTCCTCACCTTTACTGGCACCTATGACACAGACTCCCTATCGAACAACAAAATATACTCATCAATTCAAGCCTGGATGCCCATGAGCCATCTTTGCCTTAACAACAACAAAACTGAGATCCTTCTGGGGGGATCTCCAACCATACTAAAACAACTCAACCCCCAATTCTCAGCTTTCACCATTGATGGCATTCGCTTTGCATTGCTGTGTCCACTTCAGTTAAAACCTTCGGTGTCTATTTGGATGCCTCCCTCACGCTCACCAGACAAGTAAGCTCTATCCCCTCAACTGCAGCATACATAGCCACGCTCATCAATGCAGCCAGACACTTCCTCACTCCAACCAGTTGCCTCACCATCGCCAAAGCAATCATAGGAGCGAGACAAGACTACTGCAATGCTCTGTTCGCTGGAACCTCTAAACAAAACATCAAGGCGTTGCTAGGGGCAGGGGGATAAGAGAGCTACAGCACCCTGGTCTTTTGGTTGTAGCCCTGGATAGAATCTCAGGAGCTACAACCAAATTGCTAGTTAGCCCCCAGTCCCAACAGTTCAGACATTAGCATAGCCGCTGGTCTTTTCCAGATCCAGCAACACCCCTCAAGAGTCTGCAGGTGATCCACAACAATGCCCTACGTGCAGCTCTCAACATCCCAAGAACTGCTCACATCAGAGCAGCAAGAAAGGAAGCGCATTGTCTCCCCATCCGGGAAGGAATCCTATTCAAAGCTCTCTCCATCACTCATAAATGCCTTGCAAACACTGCCCCGAAATTCCTCTCTCAAAGAATCATGAGATCCATCTCTTCTAGACCAGTAAGATCCTTCCACGCCCACCACATTGTCCCTCCCTTAGTCAAAAAAGCCAAAGGAGGGGGGGGTCCAGTTTCCCTGCTATGGCAGCACACCACTGGAACGCGCTACCACCCACACTAAGAGCAATTGGAACCTACTGGCTCTTCCGTAAGGCCCTAAAAACGTGGCTCTTTGCCTAAAAGACACTGCAAGACTGGGCTCATCCCCTAAACCACTTTCCAAGACGAGATAACACCTCCCCCACCCCCGACTTGTCCTTACCTGAGGGGCCAATCCTTCCTGCCCCAGATCTACAAGCTTCATGTGTAACTGGTCCCAATAATAGCGCCCTGATGCCCCAGGGCTAAGGTGCTTTACAAATGTAAAAATGAATACATAAATACATTTTAATTGCTATGGTAATTAATCTCAAATCATTCGTGTCGTCGATTGTGAGTGCTCAGAAGGAACTGGAGCGTATCCCAGATCTCATCTTTCACCGCAGTCTCCTGTTCCAGGGCTGGTTAATGCCGGAGCTTTGTTTGAGAGTCACCTGTAGGAGGATCTTGAAAACTGGACATGCCAGTTCAACCACAACTGGATGGAGGGCTGGCAGAAAATGGGATCACTCAACCCAGTGAAAAAGTCAACACGAATCAGCACTGAAAGTTCCCAGAGGAGTTTGGTGCCAAACAGGTTATTCTCACAACAACGCCTTTGTTCCGAGTTCAAAGGGCCAACCTGTTCCTTTTAAGGATTCATAAACACACACGCCAAAAGAGAACGTACTTCACCGCTGCTCTCCTTACTCTAAGCAGTCTGTGAGAAATATGCGTAAAATTTAACAGGGGGTCATTTTAATTTAACACCTAAATTGCACTGAGTGGACCACTTCTCCACTTCTGTGTGTACTGTTGTGCCACGGTTCCCCTCGGGGTTCGATTCTAACCTCGGAATGAAATTAGTGTAGATAGGCGCCATTTTACCTTTCAGTTTTAAGCACCACCGCTCTGAGGTGGGTGGAAAGATTAGAGGAGAGATTTGCTTTCTAGCTTGAAAAACTTATCAAATCTGTTTTTATGGGGCCAGCGTGCCCACCAGTTGAGATTTTCCAAAAAGTCTGCCTCTTTTCTTATTTACAAAAGTGTCCTTGAACTTTCAGTAAATAAGAAAAGTGGCTTCTACAGACTGAGAAATGCCTTCATTATAAATGAAAAAGTGTGCAGTAGATGTTAACCGTGAAAATATCTTTTTCTTAAGACCTTTTCGCCTAAAAACCGATTTAGAAACTGCACGGAGCAGTCTTTCTAAATGGAACTGTCCGGCCCTGACGCACGCGAGTGCGTGCAAGGGCTGATACTCAAAGCAGGACCCAGAAGTGCAGGACAGAACGGTTAAATGTGTGTGTGTGGAGGGGGCTTGGGTGTTTATGTGTGTTTTTTGTGTATGCATGCGTTTTGGTTTAGGGGAGTGGGGGTTGGGAGGAGGGGGTAAGGTGCTGGGTCAGAGAAATGAGGAATCCCACGGGAGAAGGTGGGGTGGTAGGGGCGGGTCGGAACAAGGGTGGGCTGGGGGTGATGCCCCCTGAATATTTTTTGTTTTCTAAACAAATTTTAAAGGTCTCAAGAGAAAAATACCTTTACAATGCTGGTTTTCCAATCAATATAAAATCGGGCGGTAATTGATGGCATCCCAGTTGACATTTTTGTCCTGGAATATTTAGGGGGTTAATTGTCGAAGCAAGAGGTAAAATATATTTATGAGTATAACGAAAAGGCAGAAAGAAAATGTCTGCAGGAAACCCACTTCTTAGAAAGAGACAATGAATACTTATTAAATAAGACAAACAATAATGAAATATCGAGCTATTTTAGGACTAATCACGGGGTTTGGCCATTATATTCAGAAGAAACCTATGTGTAGTATTTGTTGGGAAAATTGAGGATACGGACGGCGGAAGTAGGTAAGCCACTAGTCCTCATGAATGTCCACGGGCCCAATACCAAGAGACTTTTTTTCAACGAGTAGTTTGAAAAGATATTATGGACCCTATGGACCCTATGGAGGGATGAGATTGTTTTAGTGGTGACTTAAATCTAGCTATGGACAGCAACATGGATACATTATATTGAAGCATTGGGATCTAGTCTACTCCTGGAGGTCCCTGAACCCTACAACTAGGCCAAACTCATTGTACTCTGCCCCACATGGTACATCATCACGTATTAGCTGCCAGGGGTGGGGGGAGATAGTGGTGTCTGACCATGTGCGGTTTAGACTAGTACAGGATTGTTGAGGAGGAGGCAACCCCAAAATCAGGCGATGGCAACAGAACATGTCCTTGCTCCAGCATGCTGCCTACAAACAATGCACCCATGATGAACTGGTACACTATGTAGATGATAACAGGGGCTCAGTACAGGAGAGTTTTATCTTCTGGGAAGCCCTGAGAGCCACCATTGGAGGAAAGTAATATGCCTTGTGTCACATCAAAAAAGCTATGGGCGGCAGAAGGGAAGAACCTGGAGAAGTCACCATCAGATGCAAAGAAGGAGGTGGTTCTGAAGGCCAGGCAGAGGTTACCCTAAAATCTGTTATTTTCTACACAAGGCAGGCATAATGGGAATGTGGGGAGAAGGCAGATACCCTATTAGCTGGTAGGTTGAAGAAAGTAGAGGAAAGGAGGCAGGTTCTGTCCATTACACAGGAAGATGGGAGGCAACGAGCAAGTAATGTGGGTACAAATAGTGCTTTTAGGGGGTACACTGCGGTCTTGTGAAGACCTAAGGGCTCATGTGCAGAGGTGTATAGGACAGAATTCCTAGATGGGCTCAAAGTGCAAAAACTAGATAGAGTGAACGCAAAAGTGCCCGCGGCTGAGATTACTGATGTCAAGAAATGATAGCCGCAATTAAACCAATGCAAAATAACAAAGGTCAGGTGGGTCCCTGGTGGAATTCAGCTGTACATTCGGTGAGACCCTGATGCTTGTTCTGCTGGAGGTCTACTGGGGAACTATTGGAAGGGCTGAGTTGCCAAAATCCATGCCGCAAGTCCTAATCATGCTGAACCATAACAAGGGCCGGGATCATACCAACTGCGCCAAATGTAGTGTACATTACTGTGGACATTAAAATATTGGAAAAGGATTTCATAATGGGGAATAATGTTAATGGTAGCTGAGTTTGGTGGTATTTCCTGAGGAAATAACGCCAAACTCAGAAGGAGGCTCTCACAGTAAAGATACAATTGAGAGTTAGATCAGAGAAAGTTTAGAAGAAGCAGAAGTAGGATCCGAAGAAGTAGGAGAAAGTTTAGAAGAAGCAGAAGTAGGATCCGAAGAAGTAGGAGAAAGTTTAGAAGAAGCAGAAGTAGGATCGGTGGAGGCTGCAGATTGATCATAAAGTATCCAGTAGAGAGCGAGCTTTTGATTAATGTTTTTGAGCACCTTAAGTGGGGGGGTGGTGAATGTAAATCATTTCTCTGGTACCTCTGTATAGGTATTAGTTCTGGAACCTTTCTCTCTGGTAGTTGCAGTTTGAGGGAATCCAGTCTGACGGTTGAAGAGCAGCTCTAGCATTGCGAGGTCCTTTACATGCCAGTAGGCAACACTTAGTTGTTGCTGCACCCTGTTATTCCTTACACAATTGGCGCTGAGGGTCTGACCTCAGACCTCAGAGCTGCAGGACGGCCCCATGACCACTGCCCGAGTCAGAAGGAGATGTCCCGTTGTCTGGACAGCTCAGAGCAGCAGGGTGGCGTCGCCGCACACCAAGGGTGAGGAGCCATCCACGAAAGGCTAGCGGCAAAGAGACAACGTTCTGTGTGTGGAGGTGGTCTATCACCCCGTTGGCTACCTCACAACAACACGCAAAGCCATGGGAAGGCCCCTACGCCCTCCTCAACCATCACGTGTGCGCCACCACGCACTTCACGCTGGGGTTTAGTGAAAAGCACCAAGTAGCTGGACTAAAGATCGAGTGGAGAGAATAAACCAGCAAAGGGGTGTCACGCCCAGGAGCGCAGATACCAAGTACAGGCGTTGACAACAACAAACGAGCCACTAGTCACGTCAAGTCATCACTTTGCATGCAGACGTGGAGTCTGTACAACCGGACTACTGGTCACAGGCACATCCAATAAAAACACTGCACCTTAAAAGCACAAGCTGTAAGTGGCACACGCAAGGGTAAAGGGTCCAGTAACATGCCCTGGAATCATTTCTACCTACTCATGGAATGGGCTGCCATTCCATGGGTGGAGTGGGAAGAATACTTGGGAACTTGCCTGGAACATGAAGAACGGATGGCTGTTACTGTGCTTTCATGCCCTAGGCCTTGAGGCTCAAGGAAAGTGTCAGGACATTCCTCCACTCACTCCAGAACAGTGGGCAGGTAACATGAAGGTTTCCAAATTAACTTTAAAGAAACTAGACGACTATTACCTTCCAAAAACCGATATCGCTATCAACAGGTGCAACTTCTGTACTATATGGCAAAGGGCCTCATTACACGGAAGGCGGTGATCCAGGGTGCTATTAGCACCCTGGACCATGCCGGTAAATTACCGGCACCGCCTTGGCGGAAAGGGGATTTACCGCCCCATTCCAAGGTTGGTGGGGCAGTAAATCCCCCTTCCGCCATTGTCCTTCCCCATTCCCATTTCTGCCCTATAGGGCTCTATGGGAATGGGGAAGGCGCTAATTACGGCACCGCAATTTTGCGGTGCCGTAATTAGCTCCGAGGTCCCTTAGCGGGTTGGTTTTTAACGCCTGCAAAAAGCAGGCGTTAAAGCACCAACCCGCTAAGGGACCTCGTAGTAAGGCGGTAATGGTTAACGGTCACCGTTACCATTAACGGTGGCCGTTAACCATTACCGCCTTCCGTGTAATGAGGCCCACAGTGTGGAAGAAACTGTAGAAGAATCGGTGGCAGCTGTGGAACACTGGCAATCTCATGCACGATTGGTGCTGTACAGGGAAAGGTTAACATATAAGAGACACCACTACTCAAGATATGTGTGTGGACCCCACACTCAAGAAACCCATAGCCACTGCCAAGAAAGAGGAACACACGTTGCAGTGTGCCAAAGCGAGAACAAAGAAGAAAGCCATAAATGAGAGTCCTGGAATGTCCAAACCACCAGAGGCCACCCAGATCAATTTCATTTAAAGGAAAATAGAAGGCGCTGAAAAGAAGGATCCGGAAGCAGATGACAAGAAGGAAAAGAAAACAGCAGACACTGACAAGTATAAATACTTCCGTTGCGGAACACAGGGTCATCCAGCTATTCCTCGGACCTACCTGGCCATAAGCCAGAAATGCGCTAATTATGGGGTAAGCAGACATTTCGCTGCTTTTTTTTCCACCTTAAGAAAAGAGTAGTTTAGCACCAGAAGAGCTGGTTATGGTTGTACCTGTGCGCTCGAATGACAATGCGGAAATGAAATACCTGGGCTGCATTATACGAAACAATCATAGTCCCCTGTTGTCTAAATGCGAATGCTTGTGGAGGGTGGATGGACTCCTGAGAGTCAAGAAAAAGTAAACTAGAATTGCTTTTGTGCGTCTTAGCATTTTCGCTACAAATACCATTGGTATCATTTTGCTTAATATTTGGTGGCCTTGACACACTGATTAGTGTGCAGTGCCCCTACTTATTTTGATTATACTGCTTTTGTTTTCCCATTCCGACGCGCATGGACTTCCTGTGACTAGTAGTTCCAGGGAACCACATTCCCGGCTTCCCTCGCTATAAATCCACATCGGCGGCGCGTTAGCCCCGGTGCTTTCTTAGAGGCTGGTTTTCATTGGTATATCTAGGGTGCCTAGGTTCCTTCACACTTGTTGTCTGAATGCTAATGCTTGTGGAGGGTGGAGGGACTCCTGCGAGTCAAGAAAAAGTAATCTAGAATTGCTTTTGTGTGTCTTAGCATTTTCGCAACAAATACCATTGGTATCCTTTTGCTTAATATCTGGTGGCCTTGACACACTGATTAGTGTGCAGTGCCCCTACTTTTGATTATGCTGCTATTGTTTGCCCATTCTGACGGGCACGGACTTCTTGTGACTAGTAATACCAAAGAACCACATTCCCGGCTTCCCATGCTGTAAATACACATTGGCGGCGTGTTAGCATTGACGCATTCTTAGAGGCTGGTTTTCATTGGTATATCTAGGATGCCTAGGTTCGTTGACACTTTTTGTCTGAATGCTAATGCTTGTGGAGGGTGGATGTACTCCTAGAGTCAAGAAAAAGTAATTTAGAATTGCTTTTGTGCGTCTTAGCATTTTCGCTACAAATACCATTGGTATAATTTTGCTTAATATTTGGTGGCCTTGACACACTGATTAGTGTGCAGTGCCCCTACTTATTTTGATTATACTGCTTTTGTTTTCCCATTCCGACGCGCATGGACTTCCTGTGACTAGTAGTTCCAGGGAACCACATTCCCGGCTTCCCTCGCTATAAATCCACATCGGCGGCGCGTTAGCCCCGGTGCTTTCTTAGAGGCTGGTTTTCATTGGTATATCTAGGGTGCCTAGGTTCCTTCACACTTGTTGTCTGAATGCTAATGCTTGTGGAGGGTGGAGGGACTCCTGCGAGTCAAGAAAAAGTAATCTAGAATTGCTTTTGTGTGTCTTAGCATTTTCGCAACAAATACCATTGGTATCCTTTTGCTTAATATCTGGTGGCCTTGACACACTGATTAGTGTGCAGTGCCCCTACTTTTGATTATGCTGCTATTGTTTGCCCATTCTGACGGGCACGGACTTCTTGTGACTAGTAATACCAAAGAACCACATTCCCGGCTTCCCATGCTGTAAATACACATTGGCGGCGTGTTAGCATCGACGCATTCTTAGAGGCTGGTTTTCATTGGTATATCTAGGATGCCTAGGTTCGTTGACACTTTTTGTCTGAATGCTAATGCTTGTGGAGGGTGGATGTACTCCTGAGAGTCAAGAAAAAGTAATTTAGAATTGCTTTTGTGTTTCTTATGGTTTTCGCGACAAATACAATTGGTATCATTTTGCTTAATATCTAGTGGCTTTGACACACTGATTAGTGTGCAGTGCCCCTACTTTTGATTATACTGCTTTTGTTTTCCCATTCCGACGGGCACAGCCTTTGTGTGACTAGTAGTTCCAGAGAACCACATTCCCGGCTTCCCTCTCTATAAATCCACGTCGGTGGCACGTTAGCACTGGCACATTCTTAGAAGCAGGTATTCAACGGTATATCTAGGGTGCCTGGGTTACTTCACACTTGTTGTCTGAATGCTAATGCTTAGAGGGTGGAAGGACTCCGGAGAGTCAAGAAAAAGTAATCTAGAATTGCTTTTGTGTGTCTTAGCATTTTCGCAACAAATACCATTGGTATCCTTTTGCTTAATATCTGGTGGCCTTGACACACTGATTAGTGTGCAGTGCCCCTACTTTTGATTATGCTGCTATTGTTTGCCCATTCTGACGGGCACGGACTTCTTGTGACTAGTAATACCAAAGAACCACATTCCCGGCTTCCCATGCTGTAAATACACATTGGCGGCGCGTTAGCATCGACGCATTCTTAGAGGCTGGTTTTCATTGGTATATCTAGGATGCCTAGGTTCGTTGACACTTTTTGTCTGAATGCTAATGCTTGTGGAGGGTGGATGGACTCCTGAGAGTCAAGAAAAAGTAATTTAGAATTGCTTTTGTGTGTCTTATGGTTTTCGCGACAAATACAATTGGTATCATTTTGCTTAATATCTATTGGCTTTGACACACTGATTAGTGTGCAGTGCCCCTACTTTTGATTATACTGCTTTTGTTTTCCCATTCCGACGGGCACAGCCTTTGTGTGACTAGTAGTTCCAGAGAACCACATTCCCGGCTTCCCTCTCTATAAATCCACGTCGGTGGCACGTTAGCACTGGCACATTCTTAGAAGCAGGTTTTCAACGGTATATCTAGGGTGCCTGGGTTACTTCACACTTGTTGTCTGAATGCTAATGCTTAGAGGGTGGAAGGACTCCGGAGAGTCAAGAAAAAGTAATCTAGAATTGCTTTTGTGTGGCTTAGGGTTTTCGCTACAAATACCATCGGTATCATTGTGCTTAACATCTGGTGGCCTTGACACACTTATTAGTGTGCAGTGTCCCTACTTTTGATTATACTGCTTTTGTTTTCCCATTCCGACAGGCATGGACTTCTTGTGACTAGTAGTTCCAGAGAACCACATTCCTGGCTTCCCCCGCTATAAGTCCACGTCAGCAGCATGTTAGCCCTAGCACTACGCAGAGGCCCCGATTTTTGATGGTTCTCGATGGGTTCTAGGCATTCCGGCTCATTCGCCTGCCCCACAGGTAACCTTGCTTGGTTGCTGCTATACTGTGCGCCCCCAACATAGTTGGGTAAAACGTTCCCAGGCCATGTCGCCACCACTCCCGGTGCCCCTGCTCAGGGGCATCAGAGTGACTGACATTATGAAGAAATATAGAGCAATGGCTCTCTTGCCGTAAAGGGCAAGACATCTGGTTTGGAACTGACACACTGGTGGAATATTTCTACCCTGGGACACCGTCTAACCAGGTGGGTGAAGAACCATTTACAGCTAATAGTCAGATCTCAAGCGATTTGCCTATTACGTCCATCTCGGCTTGTAGTGCAGTGCCGGATCCCACAAGGATCTGTAGCTCACTAGACTATGCCAAACAGCTAACAAATAACTGACAGCCTGACTTTGCTTAAGTCCAATGGCAACATGGATCTGCCTTTAAACTCCACTCATACTGCACCCCACATGGTTGATGTGCCCAGCATGCAGACTCTCTCTGAACCCAATTGCACCATGGTTATGACTTTAACCTACCCTAATACTGCAACCCATACAGAGGATTTGCCCGGCGTGCAGCCCCCTGATATACAGTCCACTGCTGAAGGATTCAATGGAATGTTCAAATGCCTGCTGTTAAACACTTGGTCCCTAATCAGACACTCTGGTGAGGTGGCTGATTGTATTCTTACCCAAAAGAGTGATATATGTGCCAGTACGGAAACATGGCTGCATGCTGCTGCTGGGCCTGCACTTTCGTTAGCAGTCCCAGCAGGATATAATATTCTGAGAGCCGACCGCCTGAACACCAAAGGTGGGGAGTATCTTTGATATACGATGCATCCCTACAGAAACATCAGGTTGAGAACATCAACCTACCTGAATGTGAAGTTATCCCAACACAACAGTTCATATCTTCCTCATTTACAGACCTCCGAGCGACATGCCAGATTTTCTGCTGCATCTGAGTGATCTGATATCACCCATGCTGAAGCCCCTATCCCAAATTATTATTCTTGGTGACTTTAACTTAGGCGTCTCTAACAATTCCGATTCAATGTCCTTGGCTGTTAAGACCACCTTGCTTGACTTGGGTTTTAGCCAGCACATTAACTCACCAACCCACACCAAAGGTAGGATTCTTGACTGGGTACTCTCCTATAATGTCAGCATTAAGGGCACAGAAATAAACCCATGTCCATGGTCAGATCATCACTTTATCAGTTGGAGTATTTTAATTCTAGCACAATCAACAAAAACAGGTTATGTAAATGCATGGCTTCTTTTAGGATCCTTTGCAAGTTACCATATAGTTTCATGACGCCTTATCTTTCCACCACTAGTGATAATCTGTTAATCTGTCTAATCTGAACTCCAAAATATGATGGGCAAGATTAAAAACATTAAGGCAGACATAGCAGACAAACTCTGCGGAGTGGACAGATCTAGGGAAAATACAGCTCCTGCTAGGACCAGTGCGGCCCTACCCAAATTCAAGTTCCAGGTAGTGAACGAACTTCAAATATCAGAGGTTCTACGTAAACTCAAGGCTCCTAACTGCAAGGGGGTCATCTGCCCTGCACTTGCAGTCAAATCCTGTGCCGCTAAACTGGTACCTTTGATCAAAAAATGTGTCAATACTTTGTTTATGCAAAACTGTGTACCATTCCTCATTAAGCAGGCATGGATTTCTCCCCTGCTCAAGAAACCCTCTATTGACCCCACTGTGCCGAGCATCTATCGGCCTATCACCAATGCACCCTAACTCCTGAAGATCCTGGATAGAGTAGCTTACATTCAAATCCAGGACTTCCTCTCCAATGCAATCCTGGGTCAGAAACCGTCTGAGTTCAGAAGCGCCTAAAGCACTGCATACAATTTGTTAGACCAGAAAAACAACATCTTTAACAAACACAGCACTCTTCATGATGCTGGATCTGTCTGCAGCTTTTGACTTAGTGGACCATTCCATACTTGTCAACAGATTGCTGAACACAGCCTCTTTCTCACCAACAGCAGCGCAATGGATACAATCTTTTGTCGCTGACCGCAATGCCAAAGTCTACTTTGAGGAGGCAATGGCAGGCGAGTTCTTGGTGACGTGTGGGGTTCCACAAGGCTCGTGTGTGTCCCCAACACTGGTCAACATCTTTATGCTGCCCCTATTTGAAAAATTGGATGTTAAAGTCGTAATTTATGCCAACTACGCAGAAGACACACAGTGCCTTATTCCACTCACTGGGGACCATATTATAGACTCAAATACTGTCAACTCCATCTATAGCTTGATACAAACTTGGATGCTCGAAAAAAGGCCATGCACTCAATGATGCTAAGACAAAGCTCATGGTCACTGGCACAGCACCACAACTTCGCAAGTTAAGTTCAGAATATCAGCAGTTTGTCATTGAAGGGTGTACCATCGCAACCCTGCCCAAGGTTAAGACCTTAGGAGTCACTCTTGACCAAGAACTCAACATGAAAGCCCACATCTGCAGCCCAGTGTCATGCACATAATACCATCTTAAACTGTTCGCATAGCTGACCCCTTTCCTGAACTCAACCTCAACCAAATCAACCAACTGTGCAACCATCGCATGAGCAGTTATTGGGGGGAAGCTTGATTATTGCTCCAGTTTGCATTGAGGGTATTGCCAAGGGTGAAATCACCTGATTACAAATTATCCAGAATAATGCAGTGTGGGTTAATGAGGGTCGGCATACCATTTGTCTGTGGCCAGGAAGGCCCTAAACTGGCTTCCCATGAGCAGCAGTATCTCTTTCCGATTACTCTGCATTACACGTTAGTGCCTGTATGGACAAAGGCCTGGGTACCTGTCCAGCAACATCTCATGGCTGCCAGCCCGGAGGGTTCTAAGATCTAACAACTCCTGCCTACTAGAGGTACCACAGGCCATACTATCTATCGTGGCCCTGGGATCCTTTCCTTATGTAGCCCCTAAGAGCTGGAATTCTCTGCCCCCAAATCTGAGAGCATGCAATTCACTGGTGCTTCACTCGGGCCTACCAAAGCTTGGGCTGTCGGGCCATTAAAGCCCATGTGCACCTCCCCCGGTGCATGAAAGCTATATTACATAAAGGTATTACAGAGGAAACATGATTTTTGATCGTAAGAGCAAAAACAAATGCAGACAATAACGGTTTACTGTCATTTTATCGAAGCCTTTGTGTACCACAATAACACACAGTGTGGAATAGTCATATGACAGTGTATCATATTAATCATCAACCTGGGCTCAATTAAAAGCCAACACCCCTGGCAGTGGGGTCATCAGGCTTGGTATCTGCCAGATACCACATGCATGGGCCAAAAAATATCCTTAGGACGGCTCATAGATGGCACAGTCAGTACATAACCCTCCTCTTGCTCATGCAAACCAGCACATGCAACCATTCC
Organism: Ambystoma mexicanum; assembly: GCF_040938575.1. Lineage (NCBI taxonomy): Eukaryota > Metazoa > Chordata > Amphibia > Caudata > Ambystomatidae > Ambystoma > Ambystoma mexicanum. Next base: position 1,238,033,884 of record NC_090933.1, on the reverse strand, counting down.
ACGCTGCTGGGGGAGTGTCTGGACTTCCAGTATTTCAGTATACAGTATACATATCTTAGCAACTACACATGCCATATTAAAGTTATGGCGAGAGATTACAGGAATGTCAAGTATCTCTGCAACCCTGCCCCAGAACTCAAGGATTGGGGGGCAGGTCCAATACATATGAAAGGAGTCAATCTGCACACTTCCACATTTCTCACAGATGGCACTGGTGCCTCGGGAAAATGTGGCCAGTCTAGCCGGAGTATAATGTAAAGGATTCAACACCTTAAATTGTATCAACCCGAGGGCTGCGTTTAGGGAGACAGTTTCAGTCAACTGACAGCATCTTAGCCATTTCTCATCCTTCAGCGTCACACCCAATTCCCTTTCCCCCACCACCCTCATACCATTTTTTGACTGTACATTTGTTTGCGGCAGACCATATAGTCTGGACACCCCACGACACGCCCCGTCCACAGATATCATTGAGCTGGTACACTCATGTGTCTCTGGTTCAGCAGGGAAGGAGGGCCATTTTCCCTGAAATGTGGTCTGCATTCGATGCTACTGCAGCATTCAGAGGGGACCACTACCCAATAGCTGAGAGAAGACCTCCCAGGATACGAACATGTCACCCAGAGTCAGCTGACCGGCTGAATCCCATGCTTTTCTAAGTTCCCTATAAAACGTGGGAGCAATGCCTGGAAAGTCCTATAGTGGGACAGCATTATTGCATGGTGTTTGAATCTGCAATTTGCGGAACATCCTCAACCAAGCATTGACCGTAGTTCTAACTGGATCATAAGTCCAATAAGTCCAATAATCTACTGTTGCGGTTACACTCAACTCAGGGAGTTCCTTTTCCCCCAATGAATGTGGCATACAATAAATCACTATGATTTTTATTCAGGTCAGTTTGGTAAGGCCTCCAACCAGTCTTGCACCCAACCCCAATGAATTTCTGGTGCCCCCAGGACTAGGAACCAGCCGGTGTGTGGTAAGAATATAGATATAATAATTTGTTTAAACCAAATTTTACAACCAGACTAACATCAGCCACCAACAAAAATGACTTCCGTAAAGGCACCAACACAGAGATAGTCCTGAGATATGCAGTCACAATTTATTTTCAGATCACCCACCAATACAGAAAAAGAACCATTCAAGATACACAGTGATTGCTGATTTGACTGTAATACTTTTTCTCCCAGCAACACCCACCCTCCAAACATCAATTAGACTTGACCCCTCTGAATTGAAGGCCAGTGTCAGAGAGTGGGAACACAATGGGAAAATCGTTGTGGGATTCCGATAAAATGCACTCTTTGGAAAAAGGGATTCAAGGGGCAAAATCGTTTTTATTTTACTTCTGACCCTAGTTTCAGTATGAGGGAAAGAAACGCAATGGGAATTTTGTTTTGCCACACCTAAAAAGAAAAGGCTTTTGTGGTTTTGGTCAGAGCACAATGGGAACAAAGGGGCAATTTCCTTTTGCACCCTGCCCATGCAAAGTCACTACCAGGCTTCACACTTCTGATTTAAAATGAAGGGCATCAATGGGGAATTTCGTTTTGCACCCTGCACATTCACATGGAAGCTGGGTTTTGGGATTAATTCTTTTGGCAGATCTTTATGTCTGTACCGGCTCAAAACACACTGGGAAGAGCTTGTTGGTTTTGAATGCCAACAAAATACCTCCCGTGATTTCTATAGGGGAATTAATTGATTTACTTTAAATATTCTAAGGATCTACACAGACAGACAGGATATTTTTCTATGGGGAAATAACTAAAACAATGCTTGAACAATATGCAGAGCTTACCCAATCTATGGCTTTGGGGATAGTTTTATTACAGGAGAGGCCTTGGAATAGACATCAGGGAACAGCAGGGTACTGCAGGGACAGCAAGCATGTCAGTCAAGGATTGTCACCTCTGAATCCTCCAAGAGGTCCCTGTCAGCTTCTATGTCTCCTGGTTCCTGTCTCTAATGCAAGATTCAGGCCTCTTTGCTGGGATGTTTCTTGCAAGAGATCAGCAGCAGGTTGCCTCCCGGAATCAGTGAAAAAGCCCTGTTCTAATTCAAACTGGTTTACTTAAAGAGCAAATGACATCACAAACGTGTCATGATTCCTGCGAAAAGGAATGGCTGGTTTTTTCTACCCACCTCCCACCTGTGTTCTAATAGTACAAGGAGATCAGGGGTGTGAAATAGGACAGGTGTGGGAGGAGAAAGCTTTGTCATCCCAATTTGACCGTGGTCTCTGCAGTTTAAAACTCTAAAAATCTATCAACATGGCAGGCACCCTAGTTTTTCAAATCTTTACATGTATGAATACATTTTTAAGGACTACATTTTAAGGCCAATCAAATGATGCTAATCTGAAGTCGGCACGCCATTCCTACGCAGAGATACGTTCATTCTTCATTTACTCAGGAGCTGCATCAGTGAAAAATATGCCACTTCATAGTTCTCATGTTAATTTTTTCCTTCACCCCCACACCAACTTTCAAATCTCTCTGAATCAAGGGAAGGCCCAAATCAAATTTTCATTAATAACTTTGGTCATGTTTATAACACAAAAATCCTTTTAGCATAGTTCAAAAGGGGCGGGGGGCGGCTGTCACCTTTAATACATGTCTGGAATGACCGTTGTGGTACATACGCTGCCCTTTTTATGCAATAATATGTATTTTCATAATAATTCAACTGCTGCCTTTTTTTTCTTTGTTCTCTTAAATTGCATTTAACCTTAAGCATGTGACCAGGCAGAGGCTGGTTCATGTTTATGTCCGCCTCACTCTTCAAGGCCTGTGAGGCCATTATAGCAACTCTAATGGACATTTTATGGGAATTGTGACCTCAAGGACACTTCTGCTGAAAGAACAGGCATGGCCTTATCAGTCCTTACCGTGGTTTACATCTAAGCAGTGTATTTCTTTCTATATTCTTAAGTAATGGCCCTGATTGATTGTTGACACCCAGGCCCCTCTTCCCAGGACAGCAGAGGAAAGGTCTTGGAGGTTAAGTTTCATATCTGGAGAAATGACTGGCTCATGTACCCTGCAAGCAATGGCCTTTTAAACTCACACACAATGAAATTTACATGACATTTTATAAGGCCCAGGTGCCATATGTACTATGTTTCTTTAATTTCACAGTTTCAAAATACATGAGTATCACTTCTGGATTGTCCATATGTATAGGGCAGTTATATGAGAAAGCCATGTTCAAACTTTGCAAGTCTAGTGAGCATTTTTCTCTGAATACTGTCATTTGGATGATGGAAAAACTAAAAGGAAATTCTTTTATTTCTTGTAAATGCAAGGAGCTTGATTTCAATTTCTATGACTGGAGCAGCATCTCGTATTACATTGAAGATAATGTACGCACTGCTGTCTCTTTAAGTAAAAGTGCAGCTCTCCATGGATTGAGTAAAATGGCATTGTCAGTCACATGTCTTTCTTTTCCTTGCTGAAATTCATTGCGCATATCTTCACACTTTTGAAATTCAATCCCACTTTCTTTCCTTAGGCCTGTTTTCGGTTCAATAGGCCTCATGTCTGACATCACCATTTCTGTGCTGGCCTTAGATTTCAATGGGCATTTACAAATCACTCTGGCCTCTTTATTTCTGACCTTCAAGTGCTATATTTTACCCCACACAACATACCGGTCACTAAATATCAGTGACTTAAGGTCAGTGGTAGATGCAATGTAGTGTTCCAATGGTAGATGTAGCACTGCTGGATCCGTAACATACCAGTTTCCAGCGAAATGGGCCTGGCAGATCAAAGTCTGGTGCTGCAAGGCTGCCTCGCTCGTATGGTTCGGTTATATTTTCCCAGCTGATCCTGGCAACTCCGCCCCCTCAAATAGATACTGTCACCAGCGTCCTACCTTAGTGAAGAAAGCTCACCCCGGACAAATGGGAAAATTGAAGAAAAAATAAAGCAATTTGGGAAGAACCACCATCTTGAGCAATGATATCCGAGCATAAAGGGAGCTCGGGAGACCATCCCCCAGAGTCATTTTTGCAGCCAGTTGTTGCAAGTATAGCTTGTGAATTCCTGGAAACCACAACCCCAAGTACAGAAACTTCAGAGGGGCCCAATGAAATTCCCCAAGATCAGCCAGCAGTTCGGTGGAAGGTGTTAGAACGAACAGCTCTGATTTAGCATTGTTTATCTTATACCCTGCGTACTCTGCAAATCTATATATATCTTGCAGGATAGGGTCTAAGTTTTGAACAAGGTCCTGGACAAAAGGCAATGCATCATCTGCGAAATTACCTGGGGTGGTCCTGAGATTCTTATCCCCCTATGTCCATGAGTATCCCGTATCAATGCGCTAGTGGTTCAAGCATGAGTACAAACAAAAGGCGGGAAAGAGAGCCACCCTGTCTGGTGCCCCGTCCCAATGGGAATGGGACAGAAAGGATGTGCTTGGTGCGAACTCTAGCCAGTGGGCTTGAGTATAACAATTTAGCACATTGCAAATAATAAGGGCCCACTCCAAATCAGTGCAGAACTTGAAATAGATAGCACCAAGAGATTGAATCAGAGGCTTTCTCAGTGTCAAGTGATGGCACTATAGGCCTGGCCTGGGGATTTATCTGTGCCAACACACAAAACAGCCGTTGAAGATTTAAAGCTGTGGGCCTGGTGGGAATAAAGCCAGACTGCTGTGGATGCACTAGCTGTGACATAAATGGGAGCATACGTTTGGCCAAAACCTTGGCAAAAACCTTAGCATCAACATTTATATACGACAGCGGTCTATTTATTTATTTAATTCATTTATTTATATTTAGAAAGTGCACAAAACTGCCCTTGGCCATCGTGGTGCTGTTAAAGAATGCTTACTTAGTTCCAAGATGAGTAGAGACAACAGGAGAAAAAAATGGTTAAGAATTTACAGCGAGAGTTACAGGTAACATGGTGTGGGTGTTCCATGGTTACAGCGGAACTAGTGATTGGTGGCTTAGGCAGTGGAGCAAACTATAATTTCATGGGAGAAAACATAGCTAATAATTTAGAATAATAATGACAGTAGAGTTGTGTGCGGCATGATGGGCCCGTGGATACATGGGGCCCAAACAGCCTCAACAAGCCGTTTTAACAATGCGCTAGCTGCAGTTGTCAAAGGAATGCAGTTTTGTAGCGCAAATGCAAATGTATTAGTTGAAGAGTCTAGTCTTCAGTGCTTTACGGAAGATGGTGTATGAGGCTTCATTCCTGAGTGATGTGGGCAAGGCATTCCAATTTGTGGGTGCTAGATGTTGGAAGCTAGAGCCTCCTGCTTTAGCTCTTTTGAAAGCGGGACGTAGATCTGGTTGGAGTGCTGCCGTCGAATGGGTCTGGGGGACATGACAGGAATAATTTTGGCGGCTAGGTAGGGGGGGCAGTGCGACGGATGCACTTGTGTGTAATAGCCCTGGTTTTTAATAGAATGTGTTATTTTACTGGTAGCCAGTGCACTTCTCTTCTGGCCTGTGAGAGATGTTCCCTTTCGGGAATGCTCAGAGCAGCTCTGAGGACATTAATCCCCTATAAGAGGCCACGTCATGAGAGGGTCTACGGGGCTACAATAATACGGTTATAACCACTTCACAGATGGACCCCTCTCAAGGGATTCTTCCCAGACCTGCAACAGCCTAGGAGCCAACTCCGGGTGGAAGTTTTTATAGAGTTCTATCCCTTACCCGTCAGCACCCAGAGCTTTGCCAGAGGCCAGTGATTTTAACACCACCACTATTTCTTCAATTGCTATAGGCTGTTTCAAGGCCAGGCCAGCCTCGGGCCTGGCCAACCAAAGGGTTTTGGGGCAGTTATATACTAACAATCCTCTGAATCAGATTAATAAAATCTGTCTAAAATGGCTTGATTATGAGACATTGCCAACATATATGGGTCATAGAGTCAACTCCACCCTATCCCCTCCAGCAGAGTGGGGAAAGCTTAGGATAAATGTTGTGTAGTTTGTCTAGGGTGAGGTACCATTGGTAGAGAATTTAATATGGGTTATCCATTATCGTGGTGCATATGGATGTTTTGGTCGCCCTTTTCCATATGTCCTTCTAAGATTTAGTTGGTATTTATCGGCCCAGCTCTCTCTGCCATCTCTCCATGTAATTTTCCACTCCTGTCTTCAGGGTGTTATGCCAAATCCTGTTGGCCAAGGGCTCGAGGGCTAAGGCATATTGTAGTGGTGTTAGGGGGCAACCTTGGCGTGCTCCCCGGTGGATGGGGATCGGGGCAGATAGCCTTTTATTCATTCTAATAGATGTGCTGGGTTGACTGAAATTTGCAAAGACTAGTTTTATAAAGTTGGGTCTGAATCCTAAAGCACTCAGAACTCCAGATAGGTATGACCAGCTTATGTTATCGGAAGCTCTCATCGCATCGAGCGCCTGCAAGGCTAGAGGTGTTTTCTTTTAGCTGAACCAGTCCACTGCATTGATCACTCTATGGATATTATCATGTGTTTGGCGGTTAATTATGAAGTCGGACTGGTCCAGATTGATCCATTTTGGTAAGAGGGAGGCTAAACGGTTGTATATAAGGGCATCATGATTTAGGATGGTTATGGGACGGTATGCCAAACAATCCATCATTATTTTTATGGCATTTATTTAGTGAGGACCTAGCTTCCAGATGTAACAGAGTGCTTTACAGAGGTATGCAAAAATAAAGATACAAAACGGAGCACTTTACCGAGGTATACAACAGTACAGATGCATAACAGAGTGCTTTTCAGAGGTAACCACAGAACAGATATACAGCGGTGGTACAATACAGAGAGGCACAGAGGAGGGATAACGCTGTACCGGGGTGATGTGGCCGCATGTAGGACACTTCTCAGGTGCACAAGGGAGGACGACGGGAGGCCTTCGAGGAGTGCATTGCCCCATCTGGATGTTATAGAACAAGTGCTTGAACGGTGGGTCTAAAGCTGTCCAGAGGCAGGAAGGAGAGGTGTTTGTCGATGTGGATCCCGAGGGACTTGGTGCAGGAGGTGAGTTTGGGTGTGAAGCCCTCAGAGTTTATGGGTGATAGCCAGGTCTGTATGTCTGGGTGTTCAGTATTGTTGGTAAGGAGTAGGAATTCGGTCTTGGAGGGGTTGAGCTTCAAGTATGCACTGGACATCCAAGACTGGATCAGCGAGAGCCAGGTTTTGAGCCTATGGATGTCCTTGATAGAGTCGATCTTGGGGTATAGCTGTGTGTCGTCGGCAGGGTGCTTCCCAGGCTTAAGTAAAAGGGTAAGATTATATCCGGCCATAGGGGGAGTTACACTGCCTGTTATTAAGAAGCAGTTAAAAAGACATGTTATCGGGCTTGCTAGCTGGGCGGAGAATGTTTTTTAAAAGGTTATAGAGAACCCATTGGGAAGTGACCAACTTCTCTTCTGTTTTAATAGGGTGCTCTAGTTGCAGCTTATCTTCTTCTGTAAGGACAGGGACTGCCACTTGTTCAAGATAAAGCTGTTGTTGCTGTGTGTTTAAAGTCTCTGCCCTGAACAAGGAGGTATAGTAATCTGAAAGGATCCTCAGCTTGGGCTGCTCGTCAAATCTAATGTCCACATTTGGGGCCTTTAAACGCTGTATGTTAATTTTCATCTGTAATCCTGTAATCGCCTGCTTTTGAGGGCCAATATCGTATTCGTTTTATTACTTTTGGTGTAGTAAAACTGTTTAGTACGTAACAGGGTTATGGCTGCTTCCTCTGTTAGTAAAGTCTCTAACAACCGCCCAGCATTTTGTAGTTTGCAGTAGGTTTTGCTTGACCCCGTTCGCTAATGCTCCTGCTCTAAGGCTGTGATTTGAGTCTCGAGGGTGTTTTTTTGAGATTTCAGTAATCTGTGATTAGCTCACCTCTGAGTACAACCTTACAGGCTTCCCACAGTGATTCAGGGATACTTCCCTATTATCATTTAATAGGAAGTACTGTGCAACATGTTTAATATGGTCTCCTAACAGCGTATCGTTTATGCGCTAGATGGTGGGTCTGGGTGTTCCATCCTGCTCTGCAAGAACAGTTAATGTAATTAGGGCATGGTCTGATGGAAGTTTGTTTCCAATGTTGGATAGTGTCCAATGTGCAGAGGGGAGAGAAGAACATGTCGATCCTGGAATGGCTATTATGAACAGAATACATGTAGTCGTTGTCCATCAGGTGGAGGTGCCACCAGGTGTCGGCTTAGCCTAAATCCCAAAAGCCCTGAACAAGGTTCAACGAGGAGTGTGTGTAAGCTGAGGGGCAGCTGAGGAACGGTCTTTCGTTTGGTCCACTATAGTATTGAAGTTCCCTCCTAGAAATAAATTCCCTTCCATAAGCTGAGCAATCCTTGGAGAGAGATGGTCAAAAAAGGCATATTGGTGATCATTCCGGCCATAGATTGAGAAGAGGATGATGAGTCTGCCTGAAACGCCTATATAACGCCCCTTAGTGTCTTTAACAACGTGTTTTTTTGGTGAAAGGCATTTTCAAGTTAATTAACACTCACCACAGACCTTTGTTTACACCCAGCGGAGGTGGAAATTTGGAGAGGGAGCGTTCGTGAATCAAGGCGCTATTCATCAGGTTCTTTCAGATGGGTCTGCTACAGTAACACTACGTCTGTCTCTTGATGAGTACGTCTGTGCAGCAGTGATTTCTTTTTAAAGGGAGATTTGAGCACCTGTGCATTAGGAGAGACTATCTTAACAGCTATGAGTGATGGTGAGGTGTCTGCGTCTGTGTTGCAATCTGCAGGTGAACTATGCTGCTGTATCTCTCCAACATGTATTTTCCCCCCACCCTCTTAATGGATGCGCTTCCAGGGAAGAGTCCTCCGTCCAGATGACATTCATTATAATAGTCTATGTAGAACTGGCTAAGGCACTTTGTAAGTGTGCATAGGTCCTCAGTGTATCTTGGGCATGCCTCTTTTACGCCAAGAAAACTATAACAAATAGAACAACTTTCAAATTATTTAAATTGAGCAAAGTTGTAACCATGCCTATGAAGGTCAGAATTCTATACAACAAAGTCTTAGACAACATTCTCAACCTTGACATTTCTTGGCTTCAAAGCGTGCAATTTGTGAAGGGGGTTTAGCTCCTAGAATATTGGGGAATTGGTAATGTAATGGTGTCTAAAAGGTATCATTACCTTCTGAGTTTATGCGGTGTTGTAGAATATCAAGCTCCATCAGGCAGGTATGAAGACCTTGAAGTGACTCCCACCGAAGTCCAAGCGCTGGTCAGTGATCATAAGCTATTCATGGCGTGGATAAATGTTCAATCTGACTCGTCCTCTTGTTGCATTTCTTGGGTCCTACGTTGGCATTGTCTTCCCTTGTTGGGACCTGTTGGCTTGGGTGTCCAATCTGGCCGGTCGGATGCCGAGGTGGAGCAGTCAATATCTTCTTCAGTGGGGGACTGGGTCCCGAGCAGGGCCCTCATCTAGGATATCTGGCATTGGTTGCTGTTATAGTACAAAATTAGCTTTCATGGCAAGCCCCATTTACATGAAATGGAATGGTCTCGGAGCCAAGCGGTGACTGGCCTCATAGCTCATTTCTTCTGAAAGGTGACCTATGCCAGGTCTTGAAAGAGGTGAATTTTCGCTCCGCAAAAGCTGTGATCTTGAAGCGTTTTGGCTTTCCTCATGATATCTTCCTTTATGTGAAAAAAGTGTATCCTGGTTAGAACATCTGATAAAAAGCCTTTTATTTTTTTTAATGGAGATAACACGCTGTGTGTACGATCCAGAATCATATCAGAGTCAGTTTGGAGGCCCAGGATGTCATGAAATATGTCCTGTACATAGGCCACATGTTGCGCATCAATGACTGTTTGCATGATTCCACAAAGCCTTATATTGTTGCCCCTGGATCTATTTTCTTCGTCTTTGAATTTAGCCAGCTCCTGATGGTCTGAAATTATGGATAGGTGCTTTTCAATGCCTGCCAGATTGTTGGATATGCACATAAAAGAGCTTTTAATGTCTTCAACCCTCTTCCCCAATACTTCAGCATTCTTGCCAAGATCTCTTAACGCCCAGATAAAGTCAGCCTTGCAGTCAGATATGCCCTGTTCCAACTCTGGTCGCATATCCCTTTTGAGGTCTTGAAGGAGTAGAGAAATATCATTTTTGGTAGCCGGTGTAGAATCTCCATTGTTGCCAGGCAGTCTTGGGGAAGTGGTTGAATCCATTGTTCGGACGTGCATGTGTTGGTCTGGCGTGTGCAGTAAAGAGGTCCGCGATGTCCGAGGTTTTGGTTTTTTGGGTTTGTTTGAGGCCATGGTGGGGGCTAAAGTACAGGTGGTGAGGGTCCCCAGAAACTGCAAAGAGATAGAAGGTCACCTATTGCATGGGTGTGAACTAGTAGTTTTATGCCACTCTTTCCACAGAACTATGCCCCCTCAGCTGCGCTTACTTTTACTTTCCACTCGGTGTTTGGATTGCCCAGTTCCCCTCCCCGTCACGGGCATCACTACTGTCTAGTGCAGCAAATCACAGATGCTTCCTGACACGGTCACAATGTGGTAAAAATTGACTGGCTCTGTATTGATTATTAGGGTTGTAGTCCTATTTGTAATTCTAGTAAGGTGAGAGGGTTAGTAGCTTTCAAGCAATCCATTCAGTGCCTCCTCGGGGAGCACCCACGCTCAAAGACATTTCAAATCATTCCCAGGCTGCCAATTCATATGCGGCACCACAGACACCATCCCAAGACAGTCCGCTACGGTGTGCTTCCGCACACAGCCTTCAGGCATCTTGTGCTCCCACAGTTCCCTTGCGTGCCGACAGGTTTCAAAGCCCAAGTGTTCCCAGATTGCCGGGCCTGGCGAGGCATGGCACGGCTGACACCACCTTGAAATCCTCACCGCACCATGTCTGGGATCTTGTCATGTACACGGCTTGACCATTTGGGCATTTCGTATTCCGGTGTTCTGTCAGGAGGTGCCTGTGAGGGTCTCATGCTCAGCTGCACCTGGCCTCCCCTCCACCATTGTCAGATAGTGGTGAAACATGCTGTAGTCTTTCTCTGTGCACAGAGCCGACAGAGAGAGTGTCTACATGGCTCTCCGGCTTGGCCACACCGCTGCAAAGGACTTGCCTTGAAGAGCTGGTGGCATTACGTTAATACTGTTATGGCCCTGGATGATGCCCCTGCCACCAGGGGAAATATTGTATCCCCACTGCTCTCTCCAGAGGTGGACAAGGCCAGGGCCGTTCAATCTGCTGCAAGGCCAGGGGTGGCATCTATGTATCTCCCTCCAGAAGAGACGTTCAGTACATCAATGAAAGTTCCAAACACTCATTTTCTCCCCAGCGAGGACAAGATTTCAGAAATTGCATTGCAAGAGGAGGCGGTGGTAGAGTCGTAAGGTTGAGGATGGTTGTGGGGCCATTTGCCTATGGGGTCGTATCCATCTCTTTTTTTCAAATTGGTCTCTTCTTTCATAGATGCCTGGATAAACCAAACAGTACATGTATGCCAATTGGAAATGTGGATGTTTCTGGTTTCGGAGCAGAAGGAAGAGAGACACCATCTTTTCAAAGGAGAAGAGGGCCCGCCTAGAGAAGGTGGTTAGAGATCATCATATTCTTGGTCAAGAAGAGAGAGTGAAGGGTTACACACCGATGATAGACCTCAGGAAACTCAATTGCTTTAGGTTATATTGTCACTTCAAAATGGAGAGGAATATGTTTCTAAGGGGCATATTAAGGCCAAGACATTGGTTGGTGTGATTACATCTGAGAGATGCATATCTTACTCTGCCACAATTCTGACCACACAAACACACACAATGTCCAGTTCATCTGGGAAGTGGTAGCTTTTTTAGTTTTTGTATCTTATTTCTTGTTTTTCATCTACTACTTGGTGTGCATTAAACTATTCAGACCAGTAGCAGCTTACCTAAGGACAAGAGGGGTCAGTTTATCAGTTTGTTGATTCTTTTCATGGCCACCTCTCAGAAAAAGTCAAGTTTGGTCCACTGGATCATTCAGACAAAGCAGTCTTTGGGATTTCTGATCAACTGGGAGAAATCGAAGCTTGCTCACTCACAGATTACACAATTTCTTGGATTCAGGATAAACAGCAGGGAGTCATCTCTAAGAAATCTAATGGACCAGCTAAAATCCATTGAGAAGGAACTGCGTGGAGCCCTCAGCCTTTAAAAAAATCCTTTAAAGGATTAGCAAGGATAATAGGCCTTTTTCCTTCCTCCATTCAGACCATCTTGACAATGTTCTGCCTCAAAGGGCTCTCCATTTGTTAAAAGGGGGCAATCAAAAAAGGGCTAAACTATTCGAGTTGGGTCCCTCTTTCTACAGAAGCAAAAGTGTAGTTACGGTGGTAGATGCTAGGTACAGAGGCATGTAATGCTGTTCAGTCAAAGTTTCGAAACAAAAGTGTCGGAAAAAAAGTTTCGAATGTATTTCTTTTAATATTAAAGGGTTTATTTTAATTTTGTATAGTAAAATAAGTGTTTTAAAACAAAAAACGGGGGTTTGGCCCCCCATAAAAAAAATAATAATAAAAATAAAAAGTGAAAGTTTTTTTTGGACACTTTTATGTCGAAACTTTTGTCATTCGAAACTTTGACTGTCGAAACAGTCACTATGAACGAACGCCATGTAATGACAGAGCAATGTTCACTTCATCTCGAGACGTGATATTGGAATCAGAGGCAAGTCCTCTAGGTTGAGAGTCCAGGTGTGATTTCATCTTGACTGGAGGTCAATGGTATGGGCAGGAGTCTCTGATGCACATGAACTGTTTAGAGAGTCTTGCTGGGTCCTCAGTTTCACAAAGGATTATTCTCACTGTGTCATTCCTTTAATGATGGTCAACTGGTCGTTGGTCTGGTACGGAACCAAAACTTGGTGGATCCAGATCAAGGTTGAATCTGGGCGTTCATTTTTGGCTGTTTTGCCTTCAGTACCATCTGAAGGTTGAGGCGGATTTACTCCAAGGCTCAGAGAATCTGGAGGCAGATTGGTGTTCTCGTCACTATGTGGACTCCAGAGAATGGACAGTTTTTTTGCACCTTCATAGTCAATAGGGCCCATTTCAGATAGATCTTCTTGCGTACTTCTTGAACTCTCAGCTTCTGTGTGCTTTCTTCGTTTGTTGAGTGTGCATCTGGAGCCATTGGCAGCGGAGGCATTTTGTCAAAACTGTGGGTCAGGGCTTTGACGTAGCCTGACTGTTTACCTACGTCCAAGGTTCCACATTCTGGCCATGTCAGTTGGCGGAGTTACCTGCTGGGGCCGGGGTTTGCCCACAATAAAGCTCTAGCGGAACTACATCTGCATCTCCCGTATTCACTACGCCTTTCCACCTTTTGCCATGATACCCAAAGCACTCCTGTGGGCCACAGCCTTTTACTACAACAGGTGTGGTGAGATATAGCATAACCAAATACTTGCAACTTTAGTTAAGAGAAAGTTAAGCTGAAACTGTTTGACGCAACAAAACCCACGAAATTCGGTAAGTGTAGCAAGCAAGCAAGTCCACCTTAACTCTGAGTACCCTGTTGTACAGCCCATGCGCACAGTGATGACATCACAGATGTCTTCACCAATGACATCACAGCAGACATCGTGTATGACATTATGCTGCCAACCCTCTGTGATCAACAGTGGAGGCCCCAGGGATTACTACTTTTTCTTCTCTGAATCAGCAGGGCATGTTCAGGAAACGGTCAGCAAGTCTCATGCAGAAGTTCTTGTGGGTGCTTTCTGGTGCAGGAAGCAACGTAAGCCTGCATGATTTATTTTCCTCTCGTGTACATGCAGGACGCAAACTACAGCTGTGAGGCCCGGGGAACAGGAAATGTAGTGGAGCCTGGGCACCATTGTGGGATGTCCTCTTCACTTGTCGGCAGGGCAAATCGTTACTTATCTGAGAGTGGTGCACAGTGATGTGGAGACCTACCCGGGTCCCAGACAGAACATGGCTTCTCTTTCCCTTTTACGTTTGTATAACCACTCCCAGCCGGGAGCAATGTAATTAGGGATGCAGCTTCAGTAGACACACCTGTGGTACAGCGAACCCTCTCAGCTCACACAGGGAGCTGCTGGACTAGTTCCGTTTTTAGTTTTGCTTATTGGGAGGTGCACACGCACCACCTATAAGCCAACACTATCACATTGAAGTATGATAGAGATGAAAGGAGATGGAATATGAGGAGGGACACACGCTTGTGGGTGTTGTTTGGTAATGTATCCAGTCATTGGCAGCCCATGAAAACGGCAATCCCTATGGCCATTCCCACCCACTACCTGCCCCTGCCCCCAAATAACATGTCCCTCAGTCTCCTTGATCTTGCTCTATCAAGCAGTAACTTCAAACTGTGGACCGGAAGTCAATGGCTTAATTGCCCCTGCAACTGCCCTAAAAAAAGTCTGAACAGCTGTGCCTTGAGTCAGTTGACGTATATCTGTATTCTGCACTGAAGTCCTGTTAAAAACAATCATTGACAAACTAAGAGTTTGGGCCTCAAAGACTGTGAGAGTTAGGAGTACTGAAAGCTCTTGCTTTACGCCAGGGCTAAAAAGAAAATTAGACGAAATTGGTTTGTTAGCACAATTTGTTTCAATTTCCATGGGTATTCAGTCTACCAGCATAGCGTTGGGCACCCGCGCCTATCCTAATTTTCCACACAATTTATGTAATCTAGGAGACACATGCGTGCCTTTCAACGTCAAACTGAAAAAACAAAAGCTGTGAGCAGGCAGCCAGTGAACCAGATTGTTAAACATACCAATATATGGTTTGGGTATGTTTGACCTTTTGCAAATTGCCTTGGCAATTTGACCTAAAAACATTTGATCTTTTGACCAAATTGAACTCCATTGTTAAGGTTGCGGGGGACACCCCTGCAGCCCCCTTTTGACCTATTTACATGAACATGAGGAGCAGGGGACACCCCCGCAATCCATGCACCTCATGCTCAGGTAAGTAGGTATTAACCTATTTGACCTAAAACAAAAAGGCCAATTTGGACCTGACGCAAAAAGGTCAATTTGGACTACTCAGAAAAGGTCAATTTGGTCAAAAGGTCAAATGTTTTAGGTCAAATAGGCTAATACCGTCTATATATCTTTCCTTTGCACAAAAACATGAGCTTGCAGAACTGGGTTTAGCTCGAAATTTGAGGCACCAGGCTTGTGATTCACCTTACACGGCTTTGTGTTTTGCCGGTTGTCAAAGGTATCTCGAGAAACCATTGATCAATAATATCACGACTCTAAAATCAAGTCGACGACATGTAAGCTGTCCATGTAGCACTTCGACATACCAACAGAAAAAACAAAGATGCTGTGTTACGTCTGTGTAAGTGCCAGCTGCACAGAGGGAGAGAGGAAAGAGACAAGGAAATGAAGCCTGATATTGAGTTTTGCACTGTGGTAAAGAAGTGGCAGTAACTACATTGCTGCCACTTTTTTGGGCACTAATGTCAGGATCCACCCATGGAAGTTATGGCAGAAGTGGAAGATCACGCCGCGGAGAACCTTCTGCTAGCGGGCCAGTCCTCATCCAACATGGCCGCCTTCATTATTTAAGAAAGCCACGCCCCCCTCTCAGCGCGTTGTATCTGTGTTATTCCTTCGTGATACCAGCGCTCGACTAAACTCTGTTTAACCACCTCCTGTGCCTTCTGCAGTTCTCTTCCTCGCCCGCGTACCCTTGCGCTTGCTGGCTTTGCTTTCATTCCCCTTTCCCTTTCACGGCTCTCATCTGTTTCACTTTCTTTAACTTTTCTTCGCTCGGCGTCTTGTCATTCACACTAGCGGCTTGCCGCCATTCTCGCGTTTCTACGCGTTCCTTCCTGTGCATTTCGTGGATCTTGCCGTATCTGGTAAGTAGGGACTTTTCAGCTCTCTTCCTATCTGTACCATATCTTCTGGGTTCGGAACGTTTCCCCGTTCCGGGGTTACCCCTCTTCTCTTTTCTCACTAAGCTCCTCTCATTATCTGCTTACCTACGTACTGCCAATTAACCCACGGATCGGATCCTGCCTCCTTTCCTCAGCCGTATCCAAATTGGAGGACGGTCAGTCTTACCTGATCCACCATTCCTGGTTCACTCCGGATCACGAACAGCCACATCTACCATTGGAGTGCATAATATTCGTCACGATCTCCGGAAGACTACACAGGGTTTTTTACTGTCCATCAGTCTTTTCCCTGTTGCGGGACCTTGGCTCCTCGGGGCCCCCCGAGACAGGTCCCACTCCCTGTCGAGGTGGCCTCCGAGGGAGCCAGGCCCTACTTGCACGATAGGAAGTCCAGAGACAAGCCTGCAAAGGAAGACACCAGGAGTCCCCGAAGGCCTCTCAAGCACTCCAAGGACAAACCAGAGGAAGCCACAGGTGAGGAGAAGGGTGGTGAGGTTCAACCATCTGACAACTAATGCCATTACTGCTACTTTTACCGCACTGGCAAATTCTAAGTTTTGCCTTGAAGCGGTGGATTTACCTCGAGCAAGAGGCTGAAGGTAAGTCCTCCAATTCAGGGCCAACAATTTTACCGCAGTTGAGTCACTTACGCTGCCACCACTCGCAATTCCTCAATACATTCACAGGGCCGAATATTGGCAATGGCAAACGAGTTTGGCGGTAATATCACAGTAAAATCACAGAACTACCACCAAACTATGAGACTTATAGGGCCTCATTATACGTTTGATGGTCATTCTGTGATTTCTGCAGTAATATCTCCAGAAAACATGTTTACCAATAGGATTTCTACGAGTGGCAGTGCAGTGTTAGACGCCATTTTAGAATCCAGCGGAATTCATGGGGATTGACCTTCAGTAGTAATTCTACATCAGAAAATCTTCTGATTTTTGTCCTTGAAGTGGAGGGGCGTCTTGACAGAGATAAATCCACCACTTAAGGCCAACTTAGAATTCAGCGGTGGGGTCAAAGTGGTGGTATCCGTTATCGGGTCCATCACCCCTTTAACCAGAGCCTTTTAGATCATGGAATGTTAAGTAATTGCCAGTGATGATAAACTCTGTTCCCGAGTATCCAGGGAATGTTAAGTAATTGCCAGTGATGATAAACTCTGTTCCCGAGTATCCAGGGAGGTCGAAGGAGTGGGGTTAGGAGGAATTCCAACTTAAACACCAGTTGGCATCAAGTGAGCGGTCCCACTTTAATCATGTTGCAAACCATTGCTGGTCAGGTGAATCCAGGAGGGAGGCTCGTCCCGCAACCAATGGGATCCGCCGCCACCTGCCAAGTTGCTTTACAATTCCCCCAGGTGATAGATGCAAGCAAAGCCAGGTCTCAGTGGCAGGTCTCAGCGGAAGTCCCCCTGACCTTCGGAGTGAAGGGAGCTAGGCACACAGACTGATAAACAAAGTGGCAAACACGCCGAGCAGTTACTGGCACATGTCCCACAATTCATCACAGCCTCAGATGCACCCTAGTAGGTGCCTCCACACTCCCTGCCCGCAACTGCAGTAAGGGACGCAGGAAGTCTGTGGCAGCCCCTGTCTGCCGCAGCAACACCTCATCTCCTGCTCCAGGCACCTGGCACCTCCTGTGCCTCACACCCCATTGCCATCTCATGAAGTCCCTGAGACAGCCCCAGACCAGACCGCAGCCCCAGAACACCTCACGTGGGGTGCCCCGGCTCCAAGCTAGGTCTTTTGCAGAATGCCAGTGCAGACACCCACAGGGGGGTTGGCGTTGTTAGTCCAGTTTTGGAGAAGCTCCAAGGAAATTCTGGAATGGCTCGTCTGCAGGGAACCGAATGTGAGGTCACCAAGGTGCTGCCATCACGTGACCCTCTGGTATTCATTGTTACATTTTTGGATGTGTCTGATAACTAGATATCTTTGACAATCTGATTAGTATATTTTTGGATGCCTCTTAGGTATCAACCATGTTCCTGTTCTGATGTAAGCTGTCTACAGTGATATTTGGAATAACGTTTTGGACAACAGCGCCATTCATTATTCTTGGGTGCGTGGGCGGCATGACTGGCTAGCACCTGTAAACGTACACCCCTATATTCAGTGTGTTGAGGATCTGGAAAGGTGGTGCTCTTCAGTTTCCCATTCATGTTTCCTGTCATGATCAATTGATAAACCCACTTTGCAAGAAGTGTGATCTCAAAAGCTTCTTCTCATATTCTCAAATGCCAGCTTCCAGATGAGTGGGAAAGTGCTGCTGAATTGATTGCAGGCGGGGTTAGCCAATGCCCACAAACATTTTTGATTTTTTTCCTCCACCTTTTTACTTTAGGTAAACATTTGAGAAGCTTCTTGGAGCCAATTGACATCCTAAACAGGTGCAGGAATAACAAACGGATACATAATCAGGCAGGCCATAAAAATAGGCCTTATTTTAAACACCAGTTTTTTTTTATTTCCTTGATTCCTCACACTTATTTAAGCCCTTAATACGGTGCATTATCACATTTTCAGCAACCGTTCAATTCCAAATATATTTAGTGGGCGGTCCACCCTGAAGACATTGGCAATTAGAGGTTTAGCGGGCAGTAAAACGAAAAATGGAAGTTTATTGTACTCTACTTGGAGAAACATGAAATGGCGACTGTATATGGGCAATGACTATCCCAATGGCAGGGCCATCGAATGGAATTGAATGGAATTGTTTTCACGGTTTTCAATGTGTGTAACGAAATCTTCACTAATTACTGGTACAGCTCTCATATACAAATTGGGTGTTCATGTTAAAGTCAAACCTAGGTCAAGATTATGCGGTGTGAACTACATGGGAAAGGGTGAGCTTTAGTTCAAACAAAAGGGGGGGCATCTGTCACTGTTTAGATGATGACTGGTGAAATACATGTCTCTGCTTCCCTGAAAATCTATGTCTATCCTCCAAAAAACCCAAATGAATTGATCCAAAGAGGTTACATGGATGCACAGGGCTGAGGTATTTATAATGCAGTGCTGGGCCAAGATTATGAGCATGGCTGTAACCGTAAACACATATGGGGGCCACATTCCATGTTTGTAACAGTAAAACATGTGTGGGCTCATTGTATGTATGGGATTTACAAAGTGCAAACCTATCTGGGAAGCAATGGAGGCACTGTACAAAGGGGACACACCCTGGGGTTACAGGTAGGATCCCACGGTAGCAAATGAGCTGGGATAGGTAGGAAGGACGGGATAGGGTTGAGTGAGCGACTGGCGAGATGCTCTTTGAAGAGTAGTGTCTCCAGGTCCTTGCTGAAATATAGAATGGAGGGAGGTAGTCTTATCTTCATTTAACTTGTTCCAGATAATGGGTGTATTCCTTATTGTAATTCTCTGTTTCCAGCCTGACAATTTTGTGGCTTCTTGTCCTGGGACGGCCTCTGGAGACGGTGAGTTTCTCGGACAAGTAGAGTGGTATTTTGGTTCTGACTACTTTGTAGGTGATGCAGGCCATCTTGAGCATGGTGTGTAGCCAATGCAGCTACTTGAGGATAGAGGTGATGTTGCCAAAATGTCATAGTCCTGTGCTGTGTGGATTTTAGAGGGGCCAAGATGGCATCTTGAACTCCTTCGGGTAGGGTGTCGCCACAATCCATGTGGGAGCTCACAATGGCACGGCCAACTGATCTGAAACTTGAGGAATGAGAGATTCTGCACTGGTGAACCTTGAGGTGAGAATCTGTCCAGCTTCATGTCTTGGGCATGGTTGCATACATTTCCTAGAAGAATAAATGTGGTCTTTGTCAATGTCACTGGACATCCAGGATTGGAGAAAGTGCTTCAATTGATGGATGTCATTGATGCCTTTA
This sequence comes from Ambystoma mexicanum, assembly GCF_040938575.1. Lineage (NCBI taxonomy): Eukaryota > Metazoa > Chordata > Amphibia > Caudata > Ambystomatidae > Ambystoma > Ambystoma mexicanum. Next base: position 1,238,014,125 of record NC_090933.1, on the reverse strand, counting down.
ATATGTAGGCAAATTGGTTTATATTGATTCCAGTGTTGGTAAAGAGTTCATCCAGAGGTTCCATGTAAAGGTTGAGGTTCCATGTGAAGGTTGAAGGTGACAGGGGACAGGATGGAGCCTTGTGTAACTCCACATGTTAATTGCCGTTGATGGGATCTGTTGGGTCCATCTGAATGTGTTCATCTCTATTTCAGAGGTAGGTGGTGAACCACTGCAGTACTGTTCCATCAAGGGCCAACAACTGCATGACTGGTTCATTGAAGCCCATTCAAATGGCAAAGGGGTTGAGGCGGGCCTCGTGGTCAGTGGTACTGAAGGCAGCAGAGAGGTTAAGGAGGATGAGTATGCAGGAGTCTGCTTTGTCCAGTGAGTGCATATTGTCATTGATAACTTGGAAGCTAGGCGTCTCCGTGCTGTATCGTTGTAGGAAACTGGATTAGTAGTCCTGTAGTAAGCTGATATGTTGCGGGCTGGTATGGGTGGGATGTCTGTGGTGTGTTGTGTTGCCATATCTGCTTGTCTGTGAAGAAGCCATTGGTGGTGTTTGATTTGTCAGTGTATTGTGGCATTGCAAGGTCCAGCAGCGGGTTGATTTCGTTCTGCTCTTCTTGGGTGCTTCCATGCTGGTTTTTGTGTAGTAGTTGCATTGGTTGCTGTGATCAGTGTTCTGTGGGCTGATCAGAGAGTTCTCACTGTGATGTGGTGCTCCAGTCAATGGGACTTTCTCCAGAGCTGTTTTTGTCTGTGGATAGCCTGCTTTCTGTCGGTGAGTTCCTGTGTGGACTGAGGTGTGGAGTGCCTATTTTCGGTCCTGGTAATGGTAAAAATGGCAATAGTAAAATTGGTAAAAATATGTGGTATTTTAAATACCTCCTATTTCTGATCTGTGCACTTGCATTTCTATCCTCCAACCAGAGATAAAAAAAGCTGTTCTGTGTACCTTTTTACAATGATTGACTTTTTTTTTTTTAAATATTTATTTTAAACAAGCAGGATTAGGCAATACAAAATGTTCAATCACGACACATGGCATAAAGAAAGCACAGTAGATTACTCTCCCCTTCCCTCCCCCGTGTCTTAACATTCTTCTTCTTCCTGTCGCTGCTGGGAGTTATCGTCCCGTAAAGTCCTCCTGGCTAGTTGGGGCTTGTATGTCAGGGCTGGATAATTCCGATCAAAGTCTAGGATTGGGCCCCAAATGTTTTCGAAGCGATGTAAGCGGCCTGCCCCGGCAGCCGTCACCTTCTCTGCGATTAAGATGTCCCAGATTTTTACCCACCAAAAGGGCATTAACGGTCCTTCTGCTGTTTTCCAAGTGCGAGCTATTACGTTTCTGCCCGCCAATAGGCATTGGGATAACAGTTTGGCCATAGGGCCAGATCTGGGGTAGATTCCAGTGACTGGGGCTCCCAGGAGGATGGGCTCGGGCTCCAGGGGAAGTCGCACCTGAGTGATGTCTGTGATTGTTGCTAGGCATTGTTCCCAAAAAGCCTGGGCCCTCGGGCATGACCACCACATATGGAAGAGAGTCCCTACTTGGCCGCATTGCCTCCAGCAGTTCGGGTTGAGCGTGGGGTTCATATGGTGTAGTCTTAGGGGAGAATAATACCATCGGAGGAGGATTTTATAGGCGCCTTCCCTGTTCGTAATGCAAGATGAAGAAGTATGAGCCCGCGACCAAATGTCAACCCACAGCTGGTCCTCGACTGGGCGGCCCAGGTCTGCCTCCCATTGGGCCATATACCGGGTTTTAGAGATTAGGAAGTCAGGTTGGAGGCGTTTGTATAAGGTGGAGATGCTCCCCCTAGTTTGGAGATCATTTAGAGTCAGTTCAATGGCCGTGGGGGGGCGGGTGGCAGCTTGGCGGGTCTGTGGATGGGAGCACCAGTGGCGCAGCTGAATATACGCGAATCTGTCCTGCTCCTGAAGTTGGAAGAGTTCTTTACATCGCCTAAAGGTGCAGGGCTGTCCTCCTTCGAAAAGTTGCCCCAGGGTCACCAGGCCTCCCGCTATCCAGGATCTGAAGTTCCGGGTGGCCCAGCCAGGAGTAAAGGCCGGGTTCAGGAACACCGGTGAGGAGGGGCTGAGTCCCACTGGGATTTTCTTTTGTTTCAGTGCTTTGTCCCAGGTAGCCACAGTGTGTTTGGTGGACCTCAGGAGGTTCTGCCACTGGCGGCGCTCGGAGAGATTGATATGTGGGAGAAAACGTAGCGGGAGCGGCAGCTGCGCCTGTTCAAGGTCCACCCATCTCGGGCGGTTGGTAAGTATCTGCCATGTTCGGATACAGGCGAGTTGGGCCGCCATCTGATATTTTTGTAGGTCTGGAACTCCGAGGCCACCCAGTCTAGCATTGCCCAGCATCGTGGTCCTAGGGATTCTGGGCTTTCTCCCTTTCCAAATGAACCGTGACATTTCCTTTTGCAGATTTTGAAGGGCCGGTGCCGGGATCGGTACTGGGAGCGAAGAGCAAGCATATAGGAACCTCGGAAGCAAGTTCATCTTACAGGCCGTAATACGGCCCATCAGTGAGATTTCTTGCGCCGTCCACCGTTTTAAGTCCGCCACGAGTTCCGTGAACAGTGGGGGAAAGTTTGCTCGGTAGACTTCCCCCGGGTCAGCTGGGATCTGGACCCCCAGATAGTTGATGCTCTTAATTGACCATTGTATCGGGCATAGCGGGGCCAGAGCCTCTCGAATCTCTCGGGAAAGGGCCACCCCCATGGCAGCTGATTTCCGGAAGTTGATGGCAAAGCCGGTGACCCTTCCATAGCTCTCTATCTCAGCTAGGGCCTGAGGGAAGGAAGTGCGAGGTTCTGTGATGGTTAGTAAGACGTCGTCTGCATATAGGGCCAGTTTATGGTGTGTTGTGTCCGATTGGAAGCCCTTGATTTCCGGGTTTCGCCTGATCCGTTGGGTGAATGGTTCCATGATTAATGCAAAAAGCAGTGGCGATAACGGGCAGCCCTGTCTGGTTCCACAGGTCAGGCCAATCGGGGGAGAAAGGATGCCATTGACTCTGAGAAAGGTTTTGGGCGCAGAATAGTTAGCCAAAGCCATGGCGCAGAACTCTGGACCAAAGCCAAAGGCCTCGAGAGTAAGCCTCATGAAGTTCCAGTCCACTTTGTCAAAGGCCTTAACTGCGTCCAGGGCCAGAAGCACCAGCTCTCGGGAGTCTCGGGAGGCAAGTTCCACCAGGTTCAAAGCTCTGCGAATATTATCAGCTGTAGAACGGTGTGTGATGAAGCCACTCTGGTCGGCGTCAATTATCTCTGGTAGGGTCCGGGACAGGCGGGTTGCCAGAATTTTGGAGTATATGTTGGCGTCTATATTGAGCAGAGCAATCGGTCTGTAGGACGCAGGATTCTTTGGGTCGCCGCCAGGTTTAGGCAGCAAGACGGTGATTGATTCTTGCATTGACGGGGTTATAGTGCCCGTGGTTCTGAATTAATTAAACAGCTGTACCAGAGGTGGGAGGAGTTGGGGTTTGAAAGTTTTATAAAATTTCATCGTGTAGCCATCCGGGCCAGGGGCTCGAGACTTGAGGGATTTTATCACCTCATCGACTTCCTCGCCGGTGATTGGGGCTTCCAATGAGTCCCGGGCTGCATCCTCCAGTCGGGGGAGCGCTGCGCTTTGCAGGTATTCCCTCTGTTCTTCGACCTTCCGAGGCGGGGCGGCCATTACCTGGGTCAGGTGGGCCGATGCAATTCGAAGCTTGTCGTGATCTGAGTATTGCGTCTTGCCCTGCTGGTCCCGTAGGCCCACGATTGTGTTGTTTCTTCTTATGTTAGCCAGTTTAGCCACCAGTAGTTTGTTTGCTTTATTATTTTTGGCATAATAGAACTGTTTGGCTTTCGTCATTTGATGGGCGGTATGTTCCGCATAGTGGGCTTCAATTTTCTTTTTTGCTATTCGGAGAGCTCGCTGCGTTTTAGGGGTCCAGCCCTTCTCCTTATGGGTCTTTTCTGCCTTCTCCAGTTCTTCTTCAAGGCCCTGACGAATTTGTTGTTTATGTCTATGATAGGCTGCCCCTTTGGCAATCAGTTCTCCCCGCACCACTGCCTTCATTGCATCCCAGGTGTTAGCTAGGGAGGTATCTTCGCTAGGGTTTTCCTTGAAGAAATTGACGATCGTGGTTGCGATAGCGTCTCTGAGTGGCATCTCATTAAGGATGGGGTCGTATAGTGTCCATCTGCGTCGCTGGGGATCAGGGGGACCCTGAACTCGGAGTTCCAAGGTGACCGGGCCGTGATCGGATAGGATTCTGGAGCCTATGGTCACCTCTTCAGTGAAGGCGAAGATTTGCGGGGATATTAGAAGGAGATCTATCCTGGAGAATGTCCGGTGAACATAAGAGTAGAAGGAGAAGTCTTTTTCAGATGGGTGGAGCACTCTCCATGAGTCCACCACTCCCAAAGTCCTGAACAAGCGCAGGAGGGCTAAGGCCGTGGTGAAGTCTCCGGGGGAGGGTGGGTGCGATTTGTCTTTTACGGGGTCCGGGACCCCATTAAAGTCCCCACCGATCACTATCTGGCCCTCCAGAAAGGGCGAGAGAGTTGTGGTTAGCGAATCATAGAAGGGTGCTTGGCCCAGGTTCGGCGCGTATACGGAGACCAGTGAGAACAGTTGTCCCGCTAGTAGGCATTTCACTGCTATGTAGCGTCCTTCCGGGCAGCTTATGGTGTCCAGAATCTGGGGATTCAGCCCCCTCCGGAACAGGATTGCAGTGCCACCTCGCTTGGAGTTGCCGGATGCGAAGAGTTGTTTTGGAAAGTAACGAGAGTGTAGGCGGCTGAAGTCTGCAGGTATCAGGTGAGTTTCTTGTAGCATGGCCACGGCGGCGGCCTCATTCTGGAGTTTTTGTAGAATTGATTTGCGTTTAGCCGGTGAGTTCAGGCCCTTGACGTTTAGAGAGATAAACTTCCAGGTTTGCTGTTCCGGAGCGGGACCTGGGGTCGCTGATGAAGCTTGTGGGAGGGGGGGAGCTACTGAGGAATCAGCCATTATGTCGTGGGAGATGTGACCATCTGTTATCCTGCTTCTGGGGTTTTTGCTCGGACCGCCAACGGGAAGTCCAAGTTTTAACTGGGGATAGAGGACCCATTATGGGGTTGGGCCCTCCCCTGGCCAACGGGGCCGTGAACCAAAGAATAGCCAACATGGCTGAAAATATGAGTGGTTTGCTCCAAGGACTCATAGGTGGAATGTACCTTGAAGCTGGGCATGAGCCGTGGGGGGGGGCCCGCTGCATCGGGGATGAAATCCATCCGTGTTTACAAGAGTGGCGGTTGGTTCCGCTGCGCCAGGATCGCTGGGTTGGGTCATAGGGGTCGGAAGGGTCCCTTGCAAGGTCGTTCCAGGTTATCTTCTCCTCCTAAATCTCGGAACCCTCGACCATGTATTTTGTTTGGACCTAGGGGAGGCTATGAGGTCCGAGTCAGTTGCCGCTTCAGTGGCCTGTGAGGGCGAGGAGTTAGCGGGGACCGGCTGCAATATACTTCCAGCGTCGTCTAGATGATTGATCCTGCGTATGGTACCCTTATAGGAGAATTGCAAGGCTGTAGGAAAGAGCCATTTATAGCGAACCTTTTGGGCTTGAAGGAAGGTGGTTAGTGGGCGAAGGGCTCGCCTTTTCTGGAGGGTCAACGGAGATAGGTCTTGGTAAATCTGAAGAGGGATCCCTTGGAAGGTGATTACGTTCTCAGAGCGGCTTATTGCTGATATGGCTTCCTTTGTTGTAAAGAAATGCACCCTGGTGATCACATCAGGAGGGCCGTCTGACTCAACTCCACGGCGGGGGTTTAGTATGTGAGTGCGATCCAGTAGCAGCAGTGAATCCTCCATATCTGGGAGGAGAGACTGAAAGAAGAGGCCCACGTATCCGGCAAGCTCTTGGTCTGGGACTGACATAGGAACCCCTCGGATGCGGAGGTTGTTGCGCCGGGCTCTGTTCTCCAAGTTTTCCTGCTTATAATCCAGGATTTCGCATTTGTCCTGCAAAAGCCCCACGGAGCGCTGAATCTCAGACAGGGAGGAGGCGTGGTCCTGGGCTCGATCCTCAATCTCCCCCACTCTCTGTTCTATCTCCGAGACCCTTTTATCGGTAGTCTCCAACTTGGCCGTAAGCTCCGACATACATGATCGAAATTCGGTTTTAATGTCAGCCATGAAATCACGAATGTCCTCCTTAGTTGCTAACGGTCCCCTGTTGTCCAGAGATTCTCGTGAGGCGGGGGGAAGAGTGTCCAGTTTCTTTGCTTTGTCGGACGACATTAGCATTGTTGCTATGTCTGAGGACTTGGCGGATTTCGGTTGCCTAGACATGGTGTGGCCTGGCAAGCGTGGGTCAGGGCCACAGGCAGTTCATACGCAAAAGTGGCGATGGCTTGAGGGTAGCCTGAGGCACTCCGGGGGCTGGAATGAGTGTTCCGATGTCCTGGTTGCACGCAGGGGCTTCTAGTGCGAAGGGGAGGAGGTACCAAGCTGGGCAGGGGGGGGATGGCGGGCGTGGGCTGGGGCGCCCCAGGAAGCAAACAAAGGGACGAGCGGGAGCAGCTCAGGTGCCGGGGCACGCCAGTTCAGGCTGGGCTCTCAGAGAGGAGGGCGCGGGTCCAGATCGCCACGGGTGCCCGCCGGATTCCTGGTGGTAATGGTGGCAGTAGAGGGTTTATGTCACTGTTAGGAGGGCAGTAGAGCGTGGCGCCGTTATCCGGAACTATGGGCCAGGAGATCTGTTCCTGCAGGGGTGCAGAGTCTGATCGAGAACTCTCTGGCCCCGGCCCCCTCTTCCAAAGTGGCGGCGGGGCGTAGCGGAGGGCGGGAGCCGGGGGACCGCAGCTGCGTGGTGTGGCGCGCCCCCGGTGTATCTGGGGCGGCTGCAAGGTCTTCTTCTCCTGGGGGCGTCCGGGACAGAGGGGGAAGCAAAGGGGGGGGCCCGGGGCCCGAAGCTCCTACCTCGTCTCCCGCCGCCCGGGATGTCAGCTGGATCGCCGGAGTGCTCAGGGGTCCATAGGAGGAGCTCCGATGGCGAGGCTGCGTCTCGGCCGTCGTCGCTGGGTCCCGTCCGCCATCTTGGATTACGAGGAGGAGGGGCCGCGAAATGCAGGCGGCCCGATCATTTTTGTCTCGGCGAATCCGGGTCCCAGCAGCTCAGCGGCGGGGCTCCGGACCTTCTCACATCCCCTCACCGAGTTGGGTCCGAAAACGCTGCCTGGGAACCTTCACAAGCTGGGATGCAGCGGGCTTCCCACGGAGGCCATCAAGGAGGCGACTGCATAGTCCGCACTCCAGGCCACGCCCCCACAATGATTGACTTTTAAAAGTTCTGTCACTGAAATGTGCTCCCAGCACCTATGTGAGTGCTGGGAGACTGTCATACATCAGTGCAGGGTGAGTGCTCCAGACACTAATGTATGCAAGGGGATTAGCTAATGTATCTTTTGCACTACTGCACAGACCCCAGGAAATGCAGGGGATAAGGTGACTTGTGCATTTCTTAAAGTGGTGCAAGGAAAAAGAGAAATCGAACCGTCTGCACTTTTGGTACTTTCACCACTTTTCAGAATGTGCCCCTACTCTACATGCTCAATTCTGAATTTCCATTTCCTGGTCCTCTTAAGCCAGGGGTCTCCAGCGTTTTGTGGCCAATGAGCAACATTTGTGTATGAAATGAAAAGGTAAGCAACAGCTGGACCTTGACAGAACATATTGGCATTCAGGTGTTAGCAAACATATTGTTAGCAAATTCCAATCCGATTGAAGTTAATAATGCACATAAAGCATGTTAATTAAGCAATAAGCCCCAATCCGGGGGGCATTAGTGTGTCAGGTAATGCACCAGGGCCCATAGTCAATTAAGTCCCCGGGGCATTGCCTGATGTGGTAATGCCCCTCCGCCCCCCAGCAAGGGACTTATTGCTATTAGTAACCCTGCCAGTTAGACCAGGGAACTACAGCTTGTTTTTCCAGTTGTCTCACAGTCCGGCCTGTGGCAACTAAAAAAAGAAATGAGAAATAAATGGCCACGATGGAATGGGATATGTTATCCCTTCTCACTTTCGAGGGAGGCCATTAAAAAGAGCAAAATAAAAGAAAACGAAGAGGATGGACGCCATGGAATGGGGAGAAGGGACTACATGTAGTCCCTTCTCCATTTCTATGGAGGCCCAAAACAGTGAGGGACGCAGCGGTGACTGGAGTGACCGGTGCCTTGTTGGGCTGCTAAAGACCCAGCAAGGGTCAATCAGATCGCTAATGTGCAGTAATAAACATGATTTGCATTGGGATCGGGCTTTCTACCCCCAAAGAGCTTGATTTATCATTTAGTGACCAATTATGTGTTTCTTTACACCTCATGCTGCTGTACGACTTTGTAGTCGTTAAACACTTCGTTGCATGGGAGTTTCAGAGTTCCTCGCTCCCCTACCCCAACACACCAAATTATTTCTTTCTTTTGAAATGTAGGATTAGATGGTGTGTTTATATGCACATGCTAAGAGGGGGAAGGAGGGTTTGGTGGGAAGTTCCCCCAAGCACATTTTTTAAAACTTTAGCAACACATTGGGCACTTTTAAACACACAGGGCGTTTGATGTTTTTCTTTTCATTGGCGGATCATAAACATTTCCCCAGAATGTGCGCGGGAGACAGAGTGTAGCGAGGGCGCATGAACCAACTAAGTATGGTTCAGGGTCGTTCTTCCTGCCCCTACAATTATTTTATGCAGGTTAATACATCAAAATGATCCCCAACAATGCACAGGAGCATGTTTCAGTACATTTTCATGATGCCTTTGCCCACAGTATAATCCAGTACTTTGAAAACACTTTCATGCTGGCTCTGCCCTGCCATGCCTATACATCATGCTGGCTTTGCCACCATGCCATACCAAAATGCCATGCCACTGTAAGAAAGCATGTCCACGTTGGCTGCACCAATGTAGACCAGTATGGCCACGTATGCACACTCATCATGTTGCCTCTGCACATAATGCCAGTAAAACATGCCATGCCACTTTAAGAAACCATGTCCATCCAAGCTTTCCTCCACCCATGACCCGTACAAACTTGCATCATGTTTGTTTTGCCCAGAATGCTACAAAAAATGCGTTGACAGTGTACATCCCCTTCACAATTCCAGACCCTCAAAACATGTCTCTCCACCATAAAAAACTGGATGACCACCCACTTCCTCAAACTCAACCCTTCCAAAACAAAATACCTCCTCATCTGTCCCCCAAGGCACAAACCTGACCTCAGCCCCTGGATCCAAGAACTCGTCACAAACACTCCACATATATTCTTCTCAACACCTGTCCAATCTGTTGTTTTTCACCATTGACTCCCACCTTTCCTTCAAACACCACATAGCCACTGTAAAGAAAACATGCAATCTACAACTAAATCCTTCCTCCTGATGACTTCCGCACCACAGTCCAAGCACTGTTTCTCTCTAAGCTGGCCTATGGTAATGGACTCGCCAACAGCTCCTTTGCCCCATACAAAAAGCAGCAGCCAGACTCACCCCCACCTACCCAAACATGCACACATCAACCCCACTCTTGAAACCCATCACTTACACAAACACCAGACAAGCCAGCCAACACCATCTACAAATTCACTCTGCAAACTCACATGCACACAAAAACAAGCATTTACCCACTAGTCACCCAGGCCATGAAACTCCATAGGTCTTCACAAACGAACTGCATCGTCCATCACCACTTTCAGAAAAAGCCTAAAAAAATACATGTTTCCCCGCATATACCCCTGCCCTCCTCCACTGCCATCACTTGTCAATCCTAATCTTCCTGTCCTTGCCTGAAAACATTGTGTAACTCCTTTTTTTAATTTTACTTTATTTATAAGACGGTCAGAGCATAGAGCAAAATGCAGTTCTGGTCAATACATTACATATTAATGTCACATTGTAGAGGTTTTCTGATTCATTTGCAATACAACCCAGTTCTTAGGAGTCATTTAGGGACCCACGCTCAAATTTGGCAAGAAAAGATCTGAATGGTGATCAAATGTCTTTCAGTCAGCTCGTGGGAAAAACTGTTTGGATAAAGCCTTCTTCACATTCATTTGCAGATATCATGTCCTTGAGTCAGCGGGTCAGAGTAGATGCAGTTTTAGATTTCCAGTTTCTGAGTATGTTTCTTTTTGCCACAACACAGGCCACATTGAACAACCTGCATGTTTTTATGGGGGCCTTCCCGATGTCGCCAAGTAGGTATTTAATAGGAGCAAGTGGAATGGGGATGTCCAGGATGTCATTCACAGTATTGGGCACCGCCACCCAGAATTCAAGTATCATAGAGCATTCCCAATATATATTGAAAGAGTCTGCATGTTCAGCCGGGCACTTAGGGCAGCCAGGCGATACATTAGTGGAGAATTTCGCCATTTTCATGGGAGTGAGGTGTAAATGGTTTAGGATCTTGAATTGAATCCATCTCAAGTTAGCAGTGAATGACACTGATTTGGTAAGTTGTCAGTATTTAGCCTACTGCATTTAATCAACAGACAAGCCAAAGTCCCGCTCCCATATACCTTTCATGGAGTTACGAGAGGAAGTATGAGTTTGTATCATTTTATACAATTTAGAGGTTCCACAGCTAACACCATGACGGCAGATATGAACGGGTGTGTTATTGGTTCTTCTGAAAAGGAGGGCCACTGGCTCCAAAATGCTGCTCTCATCCTACGGTAATGAAGGGACAGGAGGCATTGGAATGGTTTGTTCAATATAGGATGAAGCGTCCTCAGGAGATTCGAAGAAGTGCAATCTGCCCACATGTTGTATTCGGAGTTTGGCGGGGCAAATCATAGCATACAGAATTTTACTATCGCTTAGAGTGCGCTTCACTTGGTCAAAGTTTCGTCAGCCTGTTTTAACACATGCTAAGAACTCAGGGTAGATGTGAATATTGGTCGAGTCAAACTGCAAGGAGCCCTTTTCTCGTGAGAGCCGATGAATCAAGTTGCGGTTGCGATCATTGAGAGGTCGGGCAATGTTCGTGCGTGGAGGAGCTCCTAGGTTTAGGGGGCAGAGCCCAAGAGTGGTGCGCCCTTTCCACCAGGAATTGCGTAGAAACTTGTGCCTCTGGAAACAAGGAGTGCCGCATGTCCTCAATGAACGTCTCCATGGGGGCATTTAGTGGTTTCTCCGTCATGCCCACCACCCTAATGTTATTGTGGCGTGACCGCGATTCCAGGTCATCACATTTCACACGGACAGCTTTAAGTTCCTTCTTAATGTGTTCAATGTCCTTCCTGTGTGTGGTAACCATGTCTTTTAGGTCACTTACACGATTCTCGGCCTTTGTTATGTGGCCACTCTCTTTTTAGAGTTTCGCCTTTAGTGAGTGTCATCTAGCTTGGCGTTTACCGAGGCAAAGCCTGACTGCATTGCAGCCATATAGGGGTCCATGGCCAGGTCCTGTGGGCAGGTAGGGTTGCCGCCAGGCTGAGACGTGTTTGCGAAGGAATCCATGGGGCCCTTTTTGCCCCCTTTCGCTCCTCCTCGGGTAATTCCCTGCAGAGTATCCCCAGAAAGCGGGTACTTATCAAGGGTGTGAAAGGCACAGTGTTGTTGGGGCTGAGTGCACTGCTAATAGATGGGGCCAATATGCACCCCCGCTCATCAGGGAACGTGGTTGAATGGCTCAGTGGCAGTTATTTAGTGGTGTTAGGCCTGTGCTCAGGGGCTATAGTGTACCCAGTATGTTACCTCACTGGGAGCTCAATGGCTGGTTTGCAACATGCAAGCAGGGGGAACCACATTCATTCCGTCGCCACTGTGTCTGTGTTCTATCCAGGGCCGCAGACCACTTATTATGAGTGCGGTCTGCCAGTTATTTGAGTGCTCAATTAACATCTGGGCAGGCGTCAGACCGATATGCCGGTGGGGCTGGGGTCGGCGCCAAGTGTATCACGGATGGGCAGGTGGGTGTGCAGGGGATCACTTCACTGCCACTTGCACCTTCGGATTTAGAAGACTTGCCAGTGTCGGTTGCAGGCACCAGTCTGCGGTGTCAGTGGCATGCAAGCTGCGTGGATTCTGGGCCCCTCCCAGAAAGTGGCGAGAGAGGCCACATTGGGAATCAAGAGGGATCTCGCCACCAAACGGACGGCGTGCAGTGGCAGATATCGCTCCAGTAACGCTATAAGTGTTCCGGAGTCAAGGGTGGCACTTGTCTCTGATGTTCAGGTCCTTGGAAGTTAGGATAAAAATGAAACAGGATATATGTGGATGCGGAGCTCTCGGGTCAAGCAGCCATTCCACTCCTTGTGCAGCAGCGCCGGCGTAATTTTTTTTTGAACGCACACCTTTTCAAACTTTTAACCATGTAAGGCGCTCAGAGACACTCTGGTTAGGGTCAGGGCAAAACAAAAATTAAAATAAAGAAATGCCTGTACTGGCTGCCCAAATGTTTGAATGAGCCATGGGATTCTTTGTGCCAGATTGGGTACAGCGATTGTTCATTTTTTTTTAAAAACATTTTTTATTGGTTTATACAAACCTTTAAAAAGACAAATCATAAAGTAAAATTCACACATTTACACAATGACAGACAAACGCATCATAAATGACGAAACCATCGCTCAAATTATATGAAAAATAAAATCAGTCAAACACTATTTGAACAGATGGAAGCCTAAAGAAGTACAGATTTCAGTCCCCATTACACGCTGGATTTAGTAAGTTCTTCTTCGATTTCTTTTAGGAGAAGTATCAAGGCATAGGTAAACTTTTGTTTGCTTCCATGAAGCATTCTTATCACCATTCTTCCATTGTGTGGTGAGCTTAAGCCTGAGTTCTTAACTTGTCCCATTTCTGTCAGGTGTAACCTATCCAGTTTGATCGTCTTTGCAATATGACTGCTAGGCGTGCATACTAAGGGTGTACTGCCCCTTCTGGGTTGGGGTTAAGCCTGATTTGTGTATGAACCTTCCCCCTTCTGTAATGGCAAGACAACCTAAACAACAGTGGTCTGGAGGGTTGTCCAGAGCAATGGCTGAGGTTATGATTCATTCAAAACCTTTCCGCCATGACATTTCTGTTTTGATAAAGTAACTCACTACCTTAATTCCCCACATGCACACAAGGCCCCTCATGCACACCAAAAAGACTCACCAAGACTCAAGTATCACTCACCAATGGCATACATATATGAATACACACTCTGTTAGAACACTTGTGCTTCCTGTGCCCAGTAAGGCCAGTTTGACACTATTAGAACACACGTACTGGCTATGCCCAATAAGGCCAGTACTGCCAGGGTAAGGTCACCCATGGCTGGCTTTGTCCAATGATGCCAGTACAATCCACTGTAACACCACCCCTCCTCACCCTCCCACCACCGGTCACTGCAAGAACACGTCTGTGGCTGTGTCCCTTGATGCTGGCGTGTGCCATTGTAATAACACTCATGCTGGGACCCCTGATGGAGCCATGTCTCCCTCCAGCGCCAGGCTTTTGCTGACATGGCAGCATTCCTCCCCATGATGGGGCCTTCCTGTATACCAGCATGCTTTACTCTTCCAACACGCATCTGCTCATGCTGTTCAGGATGTTTGTTGGCATGTATGAGGTAACAAGTGCCCAGAGTACGGGATGCTGTGTGAGGCCAACCTACGAAGCATGAAAAGTAGTTACCCACAGCCTTGACATGTGGCCAACTTTGCATCAGACCTGCAGATGAACTGGCCTGCGGTTAAATCTGTTAACATTGTATGGTATCCACTACAGTGTAATTTGCTTTCTGACTTTAGAACATTCAGACATGTAATTGCTCATTTTACTATCACTGGTAAAAAAAGGTCTAGCAGGTAAGACAGCTGTGATGTGTGTGTGATCGGCAGGTTGCAGGTTCGAATCCCAACTCAGCCTTTCATCCTTCTGAGGTTGATAAATGAGTACCAACACAGGATGGGTGATATTGCATGTATATTTGTTCTATATAAAGTGTGCAAGCGTAGGTGCTATATAATAACACATCATTATCATTTGTCCTTGGATGTCGGCTTGCCTTTACAGTAGTTTTGTAATATGGGCCTATACACACTAATATTAACGATACATATGGTAATCTATTCTTGTATGAAAATGTATATCACATTACGGTGATATTGTAACCATATTTTCCGTAGTGTAATTAGGAACACAGCTATGTGATGATACTTACTGTTTTGTCAAGAGGTGAAAGGTTGTCTTCCATCGCTTCACGTGATGTCACTACGGGGTGGGGTCAAATGCGTGATGGCGTCAGAGGTCAATGGTGACGTGACGTCACTTCAGCTACCCCTGGCATTTTGGTGAAATGACGTCCCTGATAAGCAGTGATAACGTATACCATCTCCTACAGCTCCAAGATGCTAAAATAGCCGGGTGGGCTAATGCACCTGTTGCAAAACTGTATTCTGCACTGTCAAATTCCAGCCAGCAGACTTAGGGCCTCATTACATGGACGGCGGTGGACCAAGGTGCTATTAGCCTTGGTCCATGCCGGTAAAATACCAGCACCGCCTTGGTGGAAAGGGGAATTACCGCCCTATTCCAAGGTTGGTGGGGCGATAATTCCCCATTCCTCCATTGCCCTTCCCCATTCCCATTTTTGCCCCATAGGGCATAATGGGAATGGGGAAGGTGCTAATTACGGCACCGCAAATTGCGGTACCGTAATTAGCTCCCTGGTCCCTTTGCGGGTTGGTTTTTAACGCCTGCAAAAAGCAGGCGTTAAATTCTCCAACCCGCAAAGGGACCTCGTAGTAAGGCGGTAAGGTTTTACTGGTACCGGTAAAATACCGGTACCGGTAAACCCTTACCGCCGTCCGTGTAATGAGGCCCTTAGCCTCTTATCTTTTGGGCGTGATGAAATGAGAACCGCTTGTAACTGTAGTCTGAAGATATTCCCCCATCCCTGCCCATCAAATCTCTGATATTTCAATTGCAGGTAGTGCACATAGGCCATTAATGTAGCTGCCTGCAATAGTTCCTTCTGACGCAGCGTAATCCTTTAAAGAGAGCAGATGACTGAAGATCCTGTCAGGTTGGTTGACAGAGAGCAGATGCCGGTTTCGGCCTGTTTGGCCTGTAATCCGAGTTTAACAGCTGCACAGAACAGATATGAAGAGACCTGGCAGGGTTGGGCAGAGGAGGCGGTTCAGTTTAGTTGTCCTCCAAACAACCAATGCACACCATGCTTCACGTTCCATTACAAGTCCATTTGAACTGGAATACGCACGGCAATTCAGCGGCCACCCAGTCCCCCACCTGCGTGAATGCCTGCTGTACCTTTGCTGGCAGGGCTTCGAACAGACTGATGTCTTCTAGGCTCCTAGGCGGGCAGAGCACTTTTGTTGTGGAGCAGCAACACATCGTTTCATGTTCGGAATCTCTAGGGCAGTATTAAACGGTATTACCCAAATTGTTTCGTTTACAATTGTTCGAATGAACAATTGACCGAATTTAATGGGTCACAATTGACCTTTTCACAATTGACCGTATATATATATAAGTATATATATATATATATACCTATCTGTTTGGTAATATATATTTATATATATATATATATAGGGGTTTTGGGGGGTTTGGCGTTAGGTGAGGGGTTGTGGGGGGTTTCCCCCCACATATATGTTACAATTGACCTTCACAATTCGGTCAATTGTGAAAAGGTCAATTGTAATTCGAACAGTTGTAAAACGAACAATTCGTATGCAACCGTATAAACAGAGTGGGCTCCGAGGTACTTAATGTGGACCAGAATGAGACTCCTACCACTGAAGAGACCATCACGAAGAGAGATTGCAATTGCCACGCTGAACAGAGCTCGTGATGCCTATTATCTAACACAGAGGGAGGTTGCAACAGGCAAAAGCATTGCACAGGAATTGTTAGTTGTGGAGTGTCAAAAATCGCACAGCAAATAACTGCGGCCTGGCAAGAGACAAATATCACATTGAGAATCACCAGCGACCAGCGAAAGCAATGTGATATTGTGCTCTGTGCCTGCTGATGGGGCCGGTTCTCTGGACACTGCTTGGTCTTGCCAGGCCATCAGACAGTGGTGAAGTGTTACCCTCTTGCCCAGTGACTTTGTATAGCCTTAGAATGTCCCACCTTACCTTTGAAATGCTATGGGTGGAGTAGGAGGGCTGACACCTAGCAACGGTGTGGAGACACTGCAGCTAAATGTCCTCCGTCATGTGGCTGGGCTCTCCCATTCACCTTCCACTTGAGCTACTGCTGCACAGAGCAAGGGCTATGACCACGCCCTTAACTCGAGCTCCAAGGCCTTTTGTATTAAGGTAGGTTGCCCTGAAATTCGACAGCGGCTGGAGAAACACACAGTGGGAGGGATGGTGATTGAGTTGGCATGGATCCCCAACCATTGTGGGATATTGGGTAACAAATTGGTGGACAGGGCCGCGTCTGAGGCCACAACCAGTGAGGTAGTGGATATAGAGATACCCTTAAGTGTGGTTGAGGTGCAGGTGGCTGTGAAAGATGGAGTTAGGGGAGAATGGCAAAGCAGATGAAGACGAAGCGGAGGCAATTGTGTTTAGTACAAAGGAAAGCTCAGAGTAAGCGATGTGGGTGGAATGCAAAATCGGCGCGCACAGAGGAAACTATCTTGAATCGCTAAGAATGGGTCATGCAGGGTTGCAAGGATGGAAGTTTAAGACGGGAAAGGGTCACTTCTGCGAATTGTGAGCCACACGGAAGCCCGGAAACAGTGGATCACTACATGATGGGATTCGAAAAGCTCAGACTGCAGCGGGAGCTGCTGAAAGCCTGGATGAGTAGCAGTGGGGTGGCATTGTGGGGACTGTCTGATTGGTTTCACATGAAAACGGTCAGAGGACCAGCAGTGCAGGTTTCTCCTGCAGTGTGTTAGGGAGACTGGGAAATGGGGGAAGCTTTAGCGGCAGTGCTTGGCTGACAAGGTCGAATAACAGGGGACATCATCTATCCGGATGGAAATCGCCGGCTCTTGCCCTTGAGGCGCCAACCCAAGAAGAAGAAGAAGACGAATACAATGACTGGGAAATCGACTTCCTTTGACTGGCTCTGTCATGCAGAATCGACTTCCTTTGACTGGCTCTGTCATGCAGAATCGACTTCCTTTGACTGGCTCTGTCATGCAGAATTGACCTCCTTTGACTGGCTCTGTCATGCAGAATTGACCTCCTTTGACTGGCTCTGTCATGTAGATAAGCTGCCATGAACAGCTCCAGCACCTGAAGACCCGGGGAGAGGGGTCTGCTGGGATCTACTGCACGGCAAGCAGGCGGTTCGTTCTCCATCTACTCTCTGTTCTCTGCAATGGGACGTCAAGCACAGGGACGTGCTCGCATGTAGGGCCTAGGCACCAGAGAGCAGCTATGCAAATGCAACGCATATCATTTCCCATATGCCACAATGTAATATATTCCTCACAAAACCAGAGTTTGAATAAGGGCGTTGACGCTTCTGCAGACCTGCGTGTTTCGTTGCTCGCTCCTGCGCAGTGAAGTTGTGAACTGCAAAGAGGGGCAGTCTGCAGTACCAAGTGCTGCCACAGGCGGCAAATGAGCAACGTTCATTCCCAGCTTTTTAATACTGGGAGATTTTAATCTTTGGCTAGGGCAGGATGATGACAATTTAGCCTTGGAGCTGCAATCAGTGCTATCAAATATAGGTTTTGAACAGAAGGTTCATGTTCCTACTCACTGTAAAGGTAACATCCTTGACTGGGTCTCTACACTCAACATGGTTATCAAGGACTTTTCAGTCTCGGCATGCCCTTGGTCAGGCCATTATTTTGTGCAGTTTACGGTACACTCTGAATTCCCTGTGAAAAGGAAGGGAGCATATTCTCAAGTGTTCCTAGGTAGATACCTGAAGAACCTAACAAGGGAGCGCATTGAACAATTGTTGGGTCCAGTTCTTGCTAATTCATTTAACCTTGAGTCAGCTGAAGAGATGTCAAATCCCTTTTTATCTACTTTTTATAATATCTTTAATACTCTGGCCCCTGTAAAAAAAGAAAAGTTGTAAGGAAGTGCAAAATAGTAATTCTTGGTTTTCTCCGGAACTCAAGATGCTTAAAAGTCCACCTTAAAGCTATTCTACCAGTGGAAATCTAATAACTCCCCGTTCACCATGGCAGCGTATAAAGGAGCGGCCAAACCGTATAAATCAGCTATTGTTGAGGCAAAAGAAAATACTTCAAACAAAAGAATCCAGATGGCTCAATCAGACGTGAAAGAGCTATTTAAAATTCTTAAAGAGCAGGAGACACCTCATACGCAGTATTCTGGACTTATTGTTAAGGATGCCGGCTGGTGTACAGCTATCCAGGATGCTATGCAGGGCAAACCGTGCAAAATTAAGGCAGATATTGCCTCCAGAAAAGTGAGTCCAGCTAAGGTATCAGCAGATGAAGCCATGCTGGATAATGTTAGATGCCCTCTTAGTCCACAAATGTAGCTTTACCTACATATCAGTTCAAGATTGATCAATTATTGTGGATCAGTTAAAAACTACCAAATGCACAGATGATCCTAGCTCGGTTGTCATTATTAAAGCCTGCTCTCCTATTATGTTGGATGCCATTTGTACATTTTTTAATGCCTCATTTCGAGTAAAGTCTGTGTCCCAGGGATTAAAAAAGGCTTGGATTACTCCTATCTTTAAAAGGCCATGTCTATCTGCCGATATGCTCCTGAACTATAGAACTATTACAAATACCCCGTTCCTGCTCACAATTCTGGAGCGGGTATTCTAAATCTCGGCACATCTTAACAAGTACTCCATTCTTAACAACCATCAATCTGGGTTCAGGCCAGGATTTGGGACAGAAATTGCGCTGCTTGAACTTAAAGCCAGACTGCTGGAATGTGTGGGTAATGGAGCAGCTGCCATTTTGATGCAGTTGGATCTTTCGGCGGCATTCGACCTGGTGGATCATTCTATTACGGTAATCAGGTTGAGGTACGTCACACATTTATTGTGTGCAGATTCTCAATGGGTCTTATCATTTTTGAGTAATCAGGACTGTAGAGTCTTTGAGAGGAAGCAGAGGCTTTGCCTATGACCCTGGAATATGGCGTCCTGCAGTGATCATGTATTTCACCCTGCCTTTACAATATGTTTACGGTGCCCTTCTTTGCAGTTTTAGAGCAAAGGGGGGGTTACTTTTGCGAATAACGATGATGATACTCGGTGTGCTATTCCAATTACTGGTATACATGATGTGGATGAAGAGCAGTTGAATAAAATATACTCGCTTATTAGGGGATGGATGGTGCAAAATGCTCTTGCATTGGACAGAGAGAAGACAAAGTTATTGGTCGTTGGTACCCCTAACCTGATTAGGAAATTGGGTGCAGCATATGAGAGTTTTCTAATTCAGGATACCAGAATAATGGCCCAAAACAAGGTTAAGACGCTGAGTGTCGTTCTTGACCAATACCTAAATTTGAAGGCCCATGTGGGTAGCCTGGTGTCTTTCTCGGCATATTATATTAAACTTCTGGCGCATCTTCAACCGTTTATTTCTCAGGCGAATGCTGAGATCATTGCAAGGGCCATTGTTGGGGCCAAAATTGATTATTTCACTATCTTATTGTATGGCATCAATAAAGCAAAGATTGGCCGGTTGCAAGTAATATAGACAGTGCAGTGTGCGTAGTGCTGGGAATCTCCTGGAGAGACCATGTCCCTGAGGCTAGACGTGGCTTGGATTGGCTCCCGGTGGAGCCAAGGTTGCTATTTTGCCTACTGGTAATTGTACAGAAATGTTCACAGGGTAAGATGCCTGTTTGGGGGGACGTGGCCAACCGCCTTGTAGTGTAGATGCGTCTGAGAGGAGCTTCTACAGATCCGACAAAAGATTAGCATTGAAGATACAGATTTTCCTTTGAAACAGCGAAAGTGAATATATGGAACCCTTGACAGTCACAACGTGAAGCTTATTGAGGTTGAGAGTGCTGTGCTAGCGGGATTGCCAGTGCAGGAGCGCCGCTCGCCAAACCTGGTCTGGAGGAAATGGTGGCGAGCGCTGAGTGATTCGGAGGAGCCAGCTGGGCTGTGACTACAGTGTCGTGGCAGCTTGGAACTCGGCTTGCCAAACGGATGGCGCCAAGAAATTCCACAGAGCCAGGACGGCGGATTGAAGGATTGAGGAGAAGGAGGATCATCACTGAAAACGCGATCAAACTGCCCAGCTGCACGTTCGTGGCGCCGAAGTCCCGCTCCCCCTGACATCAGATGGGTTGGTGAGCCCGTTGAGGGAACCTCCGTACAGAGGGGCTGGAGCACCACAGTGGTAGGGCCCAAGACGTGCGTGTGTGTGTGTACCAGGGGGCAGGCTGTCCCTCACGACAGAGCTTGGCTGGGTTGGAGCGAAGCCGTGCCTCAAATAAGACTAAGTGTGTGCCCGGACAAAGGGAGGCTGTGTTGTCCCATTGCCAGTGATGCCAGAGGTAGACACGGCTGATCCGGACCCTGTGGCTCCTAGAATAGTAACAGAGTTCCAGATACTGCAGCCCTGGTGACAGCGAGAAACACCGGTAAGGAGCGGGGGTGGAGTAGAAGAAGCTTGCCTTGCCGGGTTCCTGCACCCTGATCGGCTGAAACGTGCGGGTCCAGGATAATAGATATCCCTGGGCAGGCGAGAGCAGAGATTAACCTAACACCGGAGCGAACAGAGGAGCCACACACAACACCACTGGGGGTCTGGAAGCCTGACCAGAGCCTTGCTATTCTATTGCTCATGAAGAGGGTGAAGCGCCAGGCTGAGACCCGTGATCCGTTCTGGGAAACAAGTTACTGTCTTCCTACTGCTAGGCAGGTAGCCATATGTGCTGCCAGTCCCCCTGGATAAGTTACAAGCAGGCCAGGAGTGGTCGCCTGTTGAGATGCAGCCTCAGCTAGAAGCATTGACTCTTGCCCCTCTGCGCAACAGGAAACCAGGCTCCAGGTGAGTGCTGCGTGACGCAGCGCGGGCCGTGAGGTGAGGATCGGGAAGGTTGAGGTCTCACCCCACATCATCACCTTTGTGAACATATTGGGCATTGTGTTGCAGCCTAAGGATGGGCACGGATGCTTGCCTCACTGAGCACGCCCCTGACGTAACCTGGGGGGCACAGACTACAGACTATAGCTCATAGATTGCTGCTGGCTATACCTTGGAAGTTGAGTGAAAGTGGCTGATTCAAGGAGAGAATCTGCACTGCGCAGGAGACCCTGTCAAGGAGTGGGGGTTGGGACAGAGTGCTAAAGCTCAGATTGGCGCTTCACTAGTCAACCCAAATCAGCCGACCCACGATGCATACTCCCCCACAACAGTCCAGTGATAAAGGGGCACCCTTGGGCAAACACAAACTTGCGATCTTGCTCTGGGCAAAGGCAGAATAAGGTCTGTGGTTTACCATCAGGCATGGGACCATCAGTGGTGGTCTGCACAATGGCAAAGTCTGGATGGCGGGGCACGGGCGCTCACGAGGACTGGAAGACAACAAATAGCACAGAGATGGCGACCAAAAGCACCAAGGCTAAGCACAAGCAGACCACGATAGAAACATTTGCAAAAGGACAAGGAAGCCCCGGTGAGGCCAGCAAGGAAGACAAAGAGGTTGGATATAACAAGTGCCCCAGAGAATCAACAGAGCTGGGTAACCAGCAGATACTGAATGCAATAGCCGCACTACAAGCTACACTAGAATCTAAGAACGATGCAGTCGGAATTGATGTAGGCCTCTTGCGACAAAATGTTAGGGCCTTGGCGGAGTGCACATGCAAGCTGGGAGAACAGGTACAAGAAAACAGCTTGGCGAGAGTACAAACATCCAAAAACGTGGATATCCTGCTGTAGAAATTGAAACTGCTTGAAGACAGAGCGGAGGACGTGGAAGGACGGGCACACTGCAACAACATTAGGATAGTGGGACTGCCCAAGGGTATGGAGGGGGCAGACCCCACTACCTACATAGAAAATTGACTATTGCAGGAAATAGGTGCCCGGAACCTAACTCAGGGGTTCACCATCGAGCGAGCGCACAGCTTCTTGATCAGGAGGCCACCACTGGAAGCATCGCCCATGCCGATCATCGCTACGGTCCTCAATTATAAGGACAGGGAGAAGATCATTTCCTTCTCCGGGACAGGGGGTACCATACAGAGATCCTCTGCAAAAATAACAATATTTCCAGACTATACCTTCCAAGTGCAAAAGAGGAGAGCACAATTTATCAAAACAAAAGTTAGACTAAAAAAAGCTGGCTTAAAATACATGTTGATATACCCGGCCAAGTTAAAGGTCTTACACAACTGCAAGGCCCTCTTCTTCGAAACTCCAACTGGAGCACAAGATTGGATGGATAGCTTGCAGATCCTGGAACCTGAAGAGCACTGACCACGCACTGCGATATGAGTCGCAAGGCACCTAGAAGTCGCACCAAAGGAATTCAGATTGAAAAGAAACACTTCAAGGAACAATGGCGGCCATACACACACATCTTTTTCGAGGGCACAGTGATGCCACTAATCGCAAGCCAAACTATGAAAGCCGAGCACCACAGTTCGGATACAGAAGCCTAGTAGGGGGAATGCGACTGGCATACCCTCCTACTACCCCATACTCATTTTTTTCTTAGGGTACTGATAGTACCGGCCCGTTGGGCACCAGGAGCCAAGTCATCAGACTAGGTCGTGTGGAGCGGAAGCAGGGAAGTCTTGGCATGCATAGCATGACTGGGCAGTTACAGTTGTTGTTTTGTTTTCAGTTGGGGTATGGGGGGTGTTACACAAGGGAAAGGGAGGGAAGCCTGTTATACAAACATGTGGGCCACATACGACGCCGGCCAAAGTCAGAGGCATGTTGGTGACCTTGTCAAAGCCTAGGAGACATCAAAATTATGATCTGGAATATCCAGGGCCTCAACAATTATGTCAAAAGACAGAGGGTGAGTACATATCTAAGGAGACACACGGTGGGGACCGCGTTATTGCAAGAAACACACCTAAACCAACACAGGCAGGGGAAGCTTGCTGGAACATGGTGCAGGGTGGGGGTGGGTTCCACATACTCGACATACGCAAGGGATGTCCTCATCTGTGTGGCCCAATCTATCCCCTCAAAGTACTGAATACTAAGACCAATGGCGAAGGGAGGTATGCATAGTGAATACTTACGCACCCAATCATGATGCTACCGTCTTTTTAAGGGCCCTCATTACAACTCAGGCGTTAAGGGTTAACGCCACTGTTAACCCTTAACGCCTGATTCTGATTTTAACGCCTGCTTTTAGCAGCCGTTAAAATCCATGGCGCTAATCCGCCATGATGCTAATTACGCCACCGTAATTTACGGTGGCGTAATTAGCGCCTTCCCCACTCCCATTATGCCCTTTGGGGCAAAAATGGGAATGGGGAAGGGAAAATGGGAAATGGGGATTTACCGCCCCACTCACCTTTGAATGGAGCGGTACATCCGCCATACACCATGGTGTAAACGTAGTTTACACCATGGTCGTAAAGTTGGTGTACTTAGCACCAAGGTTGTAATGACCTCCAAAGTCTTTATACTTGAGGCTTGGTCCCTATACAAATGGAGTCATGATATGGGGCAGTGATTTCAATTGCACCCTGAATCCCACATTGGACAGGTCAGACACAAGACACAAAAGACCGGCCCCACCTGCCAAAGTCCTAAGTACCCTTTTGAATCACTTTCAATTGTCAGATGTCTGGAGGTCACTACACAGAGATGTTAGGGAATACTCCCACTACTCAGCCCCACATAAAGTTCACACAAGACTAGATTATTTGTTCAGAAGTAAGGAACATGCGATGGAATTTACAGAGGCAGAATACCTAGCTAGCGTCCTGTCAGACCATGCCCCGCTGCTGGCCATGTGGAAGATAACCACCCAGAGACCACCCATTCCTACCTGGCGACGCAGGAGTGAAGCATTATTAGATAAGGCATTTAACGATCACATCCGGAAAAGCACAATAGATTTTCTGGAAGTGAATGAGGGAAGTGTCAAACAAGTGGGCACGATGGGGAATATATAAGGTGGTGTTTAGAGGTGAGATGATAGCCACAGCTGAGGGGTCCAGAAAACCAATACAAATGACCTGAGGGAAACGGAACACAAACTTGTGGAAATAGAAAAGAAAGTAGGCTCTGGAGAAGACCATCTGGAGGAGGAAATCAGACTGAGGCAGGAGTTTCTAGCACAACGGGACAGGCTGGGCAAGTTCATTTACACAAAATATCCAGAGAGATGCCATGCACAAGGGGATAAAACAGGGAGAATGCTTGCTTGGTTGTACAAAAATAGGAATAATAAATCCCCTATACATTCCATCCAAATAGCGGAAGGTAGAGCGGAGAATACGCAAGAAGGCATTAACAAAGTGTTCTCAGAAAACCCCAGGTTCAGAAGGGTTACCAGGGGAGTTTTATAAAGGCATACGCCGACAAGTTAGCGCCACTCCTAGCCAGAGTATACAATGAAGCGTAAGGAGTAGGGATACTCCCAGATAGTACGAGAGGGGCCTTGATAATTGCACTTCTCAAACCAAACAAAATCGCAAGTGACTGTTGTTCTTACAGACCGCTGTCTCTATTGAACCAGGAAAGTAAAATTCTTACAGCAATTTTAGCAGATAGACTTAAGAAAGTAATAACAAAGATTATACCTCAAGACCAGACAGGATATGTCCCATGTAGGAACATCTCGGGCAACCCACGGAGGTTGCAGCACGTTGTATATAGCAATCACGTTGTATATAGCACTAGCGACAGAGCAGAGCAATGCGCAGTGGCCTCATTGGATGCAACCAAGGCGTTTGATTCATTTCACTTGCACTGGCTGTATGCCACCATGGTCAAGATGGGAATTGGTCCACAATATATGAAGTGGGTGAAACTAATATACACCCATCCTATGCCTAGCGTTAGAAAGGGTTCTGCTGTTTCAGACAGGTGGCAGCTGTATAAGGGCATGAGACAGGGTTGCCCCCTGTCCCCAAAGTTATACATAATAGCGGTGGAGCCCATTGCGGCATACCTTCGGCAGGTATACAGTGATGCTGGAATAGACATAGTTGGGGTCAAACACATAGGGCCTCATTACATGGACGGCGGTAAGGATTAACGGTCACCGTTAATGGTACCGGTGACCGTTAACCCTTACCGCCTTACTACGAGGTCCCTTTGTGGGTTGGAGACTTTAACGCCTACTTTTTGCAGGCGTTAAAAACCAACCCGCAAAGGGACCAGGGAGCTAATTATGGTACTGCAATTTGCTGTGCCGTAATTAGCACCTTCACCAATCCCATTATGCCCTATGGGGCAAAAATGGGAATGGGGAAGGGCAATGCGGGAAGGGGGAATTACCGCCCCACCAACCTTGGAATAGGGCGGTAATTCCCCTTTTCTCCAAGGCGGTGCCGGTATTTTACCGGCATGGACCAAGGTGCCAATAGCACCTTGGTCCACCGCCGTCCGTGTAATGAGGCCCTAGTGTCAATGTATGCAGACAATATGCTATTATACCTGAGGAACCCTGTAGAGAACCTACCATACATACTAGAGGTGCTCGACAATTTTGTCAAATTAACCGGAAATGGAATAAATATGAGTAAATCCTGCCTCTTCCTGCTAGGACAACTGGCGGTGATGGGCATCGCAGAGCTGCCGGCTCTCCCCCTGCCATGGAGCAAAAGCTCCTTCAGATACCTAGGGTTAAACATATATCACGACCCCAAGCTACAACATGAATACAATACAGGCCAAAGAGGGCTTGGTTAAATCGATGTAATTGTGGGGTAAATTGTCATTGTCGGTTGGAAGAAGAGCGGCCCTTCAAAAATGTTAGCACTGCCGAGGTTTATGCACTGTTTTGGAAATGTCCCATATAATATTCCAAGGAGGTTCTTCCTAGTCCTGGACAGGGAATGCAGGAGCTTCTTATGGCAGGGGAGGAGGTACAGAGTAGCACTTAAAACATTGCAAAGGCACTATGCGCAAGGGGGGATGAAGATCCACAATTTCGAGCTATATTCCCTGGCATGCCAGTTGCAGCACGTGGTGCAATGGATGGCCAATGAACCCACAGTAGAGACTACTCTCCTACAACTAGCTATAAAAAGATTACACCTGAGAGACCTGATTTGGGCTCCCAAGAGTGAGCCACAAGCACACCCACAATTAGTGAAATTGGGCATACAGAAATGGCAGAGGACCTGCAGAACCATGGGACTCAGAGACCTAATGTCACCACAGACTTCCTTAGCGGCGGTAGTGTCAGACAACCTGGGTTTCAGAACAAGGGTGCAAGCACATTGGGAATCTTGTGCTATTGCTACAATAGGAGACTGTGAAACGGAAACAGATTAATGGAATTTGAGGAATTGCAGGTTTCCACTGGTATACACGATGGACAATACCTACTACGCAGGGCTGTGCTAAGTACTCACTGTCATGGGGGAAACGATAGAGTGTAAAGACATTGAAACCATCATAAAGATCTCTGACAGGGGTCACGCTGTATCCAGAATATATGAAGTATTGATAGAGCGCAACTCAAGGGCTGAGCTGAAGTACAGGGTGAGTTGGGAGAAAGAATTGAGGAGATCATTTGCAGACAAGGAGTGGCAAAACATGACCATGTACCATAAGAAGACAGTCTCTAGAAAAAACAGCCTAAAGCTGCTCCAAATCTACGTTCACAAAGAGCATATCTGACACCTGCACTGATAGCAAAGTTCAAAGGAGTGAGCAATTAGGTCTGCCCCAAATGCATGTCAGTTAACGGAGGCATGATACACAAGTTTTGGACATTTCACAATATACAGGAATTTTGGAAGCACGTGGCGAACAGAGTGGTGTCTGGTGGCATTAACCTTGACATCCAGTCCTCAGAGGCATGCATGTTGGGGCTCATCAAGAGGGGTATTAACAAAAAGCCATGGGGAAGATTAAAGACCTCATATATGTGTTGGCCAAAGGCAGTATTGCCATGCAGTGGAAAGCAACCAAGGGCCCAAGCATCAACAGATGGTGGGAGGACTTGAGGAAATAGACTACTGCGGAAACGGTGGTGGGGAGAAGGCACTAGGGGAGCAAAAACAGGAACTGGGTACGCACATACCGCAGTGGATTGCCCTAACAGTAACATTGTTCAATCAGAGAACTGACAAAGAGGATGCCCACACCATACAGAATGGAGCTGAGGCAAGTGAGTCACAAACCTAGACACAAACGTTGCAAGATTAAACTCAGGCAGTTGAGAAGGGGGGGGGATCAGTTTCATATGGAGTTTTGAAAATGCAATAATCCATGGTATTCTATTGGTACTATGATATAGCAAAAACCATAAAGATATTTTTTTTTAAACTTGTTAGAAGTGTGCGAGATATCCACATATCTATATCTACATCCAGCTCCCTTACTATGCTCTCTTACTCAGCCGTACTGACATCAATCGGGAAGCAGAAAGCCTAATGTAAAAATCTTAAGCTGGCATGTAACCAAGTGTCGATTAAAGATAGCTCTTTGGCAGCCCTGGTTGTAGAGGAAAAGGTCATTGGAACTTGTTATATTCAGACCTCTTTCATGCAGTTTTCGCCCTCTGTGAAAGGCTCCAATGTGTCAAAGTCTTCTGATTTAAGCGGTCCTATCACTGCATACAAATTGACTTTTCACCAAAACGATGGCAGATTCCATAGTGCCTCTTCTCCTGTGATAATGACCAGCAGTAAAATGAACATCTTAATTCTCCAGCATTGGATCTTTCATGGATTCACATGCTGTGAATATTCCCCGTTGTCAGGCTGGGAACCTCGGTCATTTTAATTTAGCGTTTTCCTATGGAAAACTTCAACACTTCAGTGTCCTATCATCATCCTTTTTGGGTGCTTCAGCCACCACCAATAGGACGTAGGGTATAAATAGACCCGCCCCCACTGCTTCCCTTCAGATTTCAACCGTCTCCAAAGTGTTGGGATCACCTTGTGCTTGTTGTGGTTGTGCGATTGGATTTTGCGATGTCTTCCTGAATGAAGAAGTCTCTGTTCCGGCCTTGTGCGACTTGCGGGCTGAAGAATGTGTATGAGGGGGATGGGCATATGGACTGCCTCTATTGCCTTTACCCCCATCACTCAGTCAATTCTTGTGAGATCTGTAAAGGGTTTTCGCAGAAGACACTTAAGGACCGCAATCAGTGGTTGGTGTGTTTGCTGAATGAGGGTACATACCCTGCCTCGGAGTTGGTGTTGGTTCGTAGCCTGGCGTCTAACAGGCCTGTTCAAGCGGCAGATCATCGCCGGGCGGCGTCGGCTGAGGCTCTGGCTAAGAAGTCTCGGCCTACCCTTGGGGCGGAGGTCGGGAAGAGTGGTCGCTCCTTGTCGAGTAAACACCTGTCGAAGGAGGCGTCTTCATCCAAGCATGGTCGGTCAGACCAGTCCTGAGGGTTTGGAGGTAGGCCCGAGAAGTCGGCGTCGCAGGTGAAGGCCAAGAAGGTCTCGTCGTCGAAACGCTCCTCTTCAGGGGACCATCACAGGTTGTCCTCTAGCAGGGAGTCGTCTAAACACCGGTCCAGTGGGACCAGGCAGGCGGGGTCGCCTGGAAAATCTACACCGCAGGTTGCGGTTCCAACTACGCCAGGTTTCTCTGCCAGCTCTGATGCCATCACCGATGGTTGTGTCTTCGGCTCCGGCGACGGCATGGGTTAAAGGCCCGATGTTCTTGTCGTCGAAGATGGATACAGACAGCTTGCTACCAACGAGTGATGCGTGGCAGCCTGCTGCTGTTGACTTGCTTCTGCCTGACACTCTTCTACATCTAGAGACTGCTGCTTTGTCGGTGTCATCGGAGGTGGAGGACGAACGGGAGCCGATGTTGGGTCCGTCGGCCCTGGGCCTGTAGTCTGTTGGTCCATAGACGTCGATGGTTGTGGGGGCTGGTCCGTCCAATTACCAGCTTGTGAATCCGCAGGCGATGTTGTTCCTCCATGTCCTGTCCACACTGTAATCCTTGTTGGGCCAGCTGGATTCCAGGTTACCTCCTCTGAATGTGGCTCCGGTGGGGCCGGTCATTGATGCTGCAGGTGTTCCTCCGCGTTCGACGGCTGCGAGGGATCCGGCGTGTGACTCGGATGTTGAGGTGGACTTGCCTCGTAGTCCGGCACAACCGTCTCCTCCCGATGATGTTGGGGCATTCCACACCATGATGGCGAAGGCATGTGTGGAATTTGGGTAGGCTCCTGAGGAGGAGTGGAAGGAGTGCTTCCTGTTTGACCACATGGGCAAGAGACAGAAAGCTGTGTTCACCGTACCTATCCTGGACCACGTGTGGCAGGAGGGCCTGCGCACGATGCAACATCCCTTCTCGGAACCGGCTGTCAAAGGGTACCTGGAGAAGAAGTTTAAGGCCCCGGACTCTACACTGAAGTGCTTAGTGTCTCAGCCCACGCCTGAGTCGGTGGTGTCGGCGGCAGCCAGCCGTAAAGCCAGGAGTCAGCACAAATGTGTTACCCATCCCAACAGTGATGCTAGGAGACAGGACGCCTTCGGGAAGAAGGTTTTGACTGTTGGGGCGACAACGGTGAAAGCGGCCAATTCGTTGGCGATCATGGCTCGCTATGATCGTGAGATGTGGCATCGGCTAGCGCCTCTGTTGGAACATCTGCCTGATGGAACACCGTAAAGCTGCCATGCTGTTGGTACGCAAAGGGGAGGAGGTGTCCTATCATAGTATTAACATTGCCGTGGACTTGGTAGAATCTGGATTTAAACAGATAAACAACAGCGTTGTGCTGCGTCGACAGGCCTGGCTTAATTGCACTGACTTTCGCCCGGAGGTGCATTATAAGGTTCTGGACATGCCCTGTGAGGGGGAGAAGTTGTTTGGTGAGAAAAGGGTATGAAGGAGGACTCTGAGACTGCTAAATCTTTGGGAGCTTTGCAGATTGGGCGCTCTTTTCGCCCCTTTCGTCCCTTCCATGGGGTGTCAGGAAATGCCCGGTTTTCTTCCTCCAGAGACCGGGGGTACGGTCGGTCTAGTTACTCCTCCCAGGGGTATAGGAGGTCAGCGCAGTCGACCCAGAAGTGTCGGGAATTTCAGGCCTCCAGGAAAAGAGGTGGGCAGGCCTCTTCCTCCAAGGGGAGACAAGCTAAGCCACAGCAATGACTGTCATCAGGAACTCTGCTGAGGGGCAGGGTAGCACGGCACGTGGACGAGTGGTGCAAGATTACGTCAGACTGTTGGGTATTGGACACGGTCCGTCTGGGCCACTATCTGGAGTTCAAGTGTTCCCCGGTTCCCATTCCTCTAGTGTATACCGTGCAGCCTTACCTTCACATCCTGCGGCAAGAGGTTGTCCTTATGCTACAGAAAGGGGCTATAGAATTGGTTCCGGTGGCTGAGAAAGGCTAAGGGGTTTATTCCTGTTACTTTGTGGTGAAGAAACCCAATGGCAAGTGGCGACCCATTCTGGATCTTCAGGCGTTGAGCAAGACTCTGCAACGCCTGAAGTTCAAGATGCTCACGCTTCAGGAAGTAATTTGGTCTGTACAGCCGGGCGAGTTTCTGGCCTCGTTGGATTTACAGGACACATATTTCCACATTGCCAAGCATTGATGGCACCGCAAGTTTCTGCGGTTTGTCATAGGAGAAGATCATTACCAGTTCAGAGTGCTCCCGTTCGCTTTAAAGTTATCACCCAGGACGTTTACAAAATGTTTGGCGGCATGGTTCCAATGGGAAGGTCATCACGTCTACCCATACCTGGACGACTGGATGGTACCATGCACCTTTTGCAACGGGTAGGCTTCGCCGTGAACTTCGAGAAGTCCTTTCTATCACCTTCCAAGGACTTGGTGTTTCTGGGGGCAGAGTTTCAGACTCAGCTAGGTCTTGTGAAGCCCTCGGGTGAGAGGGTTCTGAAGCTCTGGCAAAAAGCAGTAGAGTGGAAGATCGGTACAAGGGTGTCGGTCCGGACCTACATGTCACTGCTTGGGGCCATGGCGTCCTGCATTCCGCTGGTGAAAAACTGTCGTCTCTTCATGAGGCCGGTGAAGGAGTTCCTCGCTGACCGGTGAGCTCAGAGTCGCGGATCATGGTCCAACAAGGTGGTGATCGACGGCAGTCTGGTGGAAGCTCTTTGATGGTGGCAGTGCTCAGACAATCTGTTTCGGGGCATGCCGTTACTGAAACCGGAGTTTCACTTTACAATTGTGACAGATGCCTCTCAGAAAGGATGAAGGCGCATCTCGAGGGCTCGCAAGTCCAGGGCCTGTGGTCTCTGGTGGAGTCATGGTCCACATCAATGTTCTCGAGTTGAGAGCGGTACATTGGGCCCTGAAATCGTTTCTGCTGCGCATACGCGGTTCGGTGGTGAGGGTGTTGACGGACAATACCACCACAATGTTTTATCTCAGGAAACAGGGGGGCACAATTTCCAGGGTGCTGTCAAAAGAAGCACAAGAACTGTGGCATTGGGCTCTGTTGCACGACATTGGCATTGTGGTGTTTCATCTGCCGGGAGTGTTTAATGTGCAGGCAGACGCACTCAGCAGGGAAGTAGGCCAGTTCCACGAATGGCAGCTGAAGGAGCAACAGGTATCCATGATCTTCCAGAAGTGGGGCCGTCTTCTGTTGGATCTCTTTGCAATGAAGGAGAACAAACAGTGCAAGCAGTTTGCCAGCAGGTGGGCTCACCCCGAGAATCTAAGGGATGCGTTCTCGTTCCCGTGGACAGACCGGTTCGCTTATGCATTTCCTCCATTTCCGCACATTCGACGGACCCTCCAGTGGATTCGGAGATACCCATGCCGTGTGATTCTGGTGGCTCCGTTCTGGGCCAGGCAGCTGTGGTTCTCGGATCTCCTTCATCTGTCCGTCGTGGAGCCGATTCGGTTGGAAGTGACGCCGGACCTTAGGTCTCAGGACAAGGGCGCTGTCTGGCACAACGATCCGGGATCTCTTAGCCTGATGGCTTGGCTCCTGACTTCTCCGAGTTTGGCCTGCTGAATCTTTCTGGTGACTGTCGGCGCATTTTGGAGGCAGCAAGAGCTCCGTCCACGAATGCCTCCTATGCGTGTAAATGGAAATGGTTTTGTGTGTGGTGTAAGGGCCAGCCCTGGGTGGACCCTTTGAACATTTTACCAGAGCAGGTACACTTGGCAGCAATTTCTACATTTACTTGAAAGCGGCATGCAGCGCACCTGTTTAGTGATCGTCTCATCAAACATTTCTTGAAGGGGTTGCTGCATACGTTTCCTCCGTTCAAGAAGTTTCCACCGGTGTGGAGCCTTAATGTGGTTCTGTCAGGTCTGATGAGACCGCCGTTTGAACAGATGTCGTCAACGCCTTTACAGTTTTTGTCTTGGATGGTGGCTTTTCTGGTGGCCATTACTTCTGCCAAAAGGATGTCTGAGTTGCAAGCTTTGGTTGTGGACCCTCCACATTAGCGGTTCTTCAAGGACAAGGTGGTATTGGCTACTAATCCGCACTTTATCCCAAAAGTGCCAACCACATTTCATAAACTCTCTTCTATTGTGTTGCCCTTGTTCTTTGCTTCAGCATCCACGCCTGCAGAACGGGCTTTGCATTCGCTTGATGTCAAGGGGGCGTTGAAGTTTTATTTGAATCGTACTCAAGAGTTCAGACTTTCTAAACAGCTGTTTGTGGCTTATGGACTGTCCGTCAAGGGACGGGCAATCTCCAAGCAAGTACTTTCTCGCTGGGTGTCATCTGCTATCTCATTCTGCCACACTAAAGCTGGGAAGCCTTTGGAAAGGAATGCAAGGGAACACTCGACAAGATCTACGGCTTCGTCTGCGGCATTATGGTCGGGGATTCCGCTGGTGGACATTTGCCAGGCGGCCTCCTGGGTGATGCCGCATACCTTTACTCGACATTACTGTCTGGAGCAGCAACATGGTGAGGATGTGCAGGTGGGAAGGGCCGTCCTGCAACGCCTGTTTCAATAAGGTAGGCCCCGCAGCTTCGGGGTATTTTGTTTTCGGGGTGTTTTGTTTGAAATTGATCACTGATGGTTTTTTTTGTCTCATGTATGTGATTCTGGCTCTGTATTGGTTTGCCTTTGCACTCCGCCATGCATGTTTGGTACTGCTATGTAATCTATTCACAGCATGTGAATCCATGAAAGATCCAATGCTGGAGAAGGGAGTAGTTTCTTATCTGTAACTCCATTTCTCCAGCGTTGGTATCTTTCATGGATTCACATGCGCCCGCCGGCTGCCCCTGCAAGCAAACCTGGTTCGGATTGCCTCTACTTTGGAGGTTAAAATCTGAAGGGAAGCCGCGGGGGCAGGGCTATTTATACACTACGTCCGTTGCTGATGGCTGAAGCAAAAAAGACGTTGATAGGACCCTGAAGTGTCGAAGTTTTCCATAGGAAAACGCTAAGTTAAAATGACTGAGGTTCCCAGCCTGACGACGGGGAATATTCATAGCATGTGAATCTGTGAAAGATACCAACGCTGGAGAAATGGAGTTACAGGTAAGAAACTACTCCCTTCCGTCTGCCATGTCCCCTACTATGGCTACATTTGTGAATCCGTCCAATAAGATCTACAAGAGATATGCCCTCTTTAGTGGATATCAAGCTGGCCAACAGAATTCAAAAGACGAGTTGGATTGCCATCATTAGTTTCCCTCATCATTCTGTGTGTGAACCCTGGGAGGCACTTCAAAATAAGACTCCAGCCTGGCTAAGGAGAGAAATCAGAAATTCTGCCATCCTATACTGAGACCTAAAATTGCTGTGAGGGGTTCATTTCCTGGAATGGGATTCCACCATGGACTGCATTTTGATTGACTGTTGCGAGAGTGATCTACAGGAGTTCCAACAAAATAGTAAACATTTCCAGGCCGATGCTGTACAAAATAAAAAAACAGTTTTAAATGAAGGTAAGATGCCTGTTTATCTTCAAGTCTTACTCAAGGAACAATCTACACGAGAACTCTGAGATCCTGTAATATGGACCAATTAATGATCCCTAGATGTAGGACTATCAAAGCCACAAAGGGGGCTTTCCAGAATGCAGCCTCTAAAGCATGGAACAGCTTGCCTCTGGAACTCAGGTTCATGGATTGCGCAATATACATTTTTAAAGTAAAGTTCACCCTGGCCCTCACAGAGCAACATAAAAAGGGGCAACGACCAACCTGTTGATTGAGAGCTACGGATTGGGGACCACTGTCTTAAGCATTTCTAAGGCCTGTGTGTGAACCCTGGGAGGCACTTCAAAATAAGACTCCAGCCTGGCTAAGGAGAGAAATCAGAAATTCTGCCATCCTATACTGAGACCTAAAATTGCTGTGAGGGGTTCATTTCCTGGAATGGGATTCCACCATGGACTGCATTTTGATTGACTGTTGCGAGAGTGATCTACAGGAGTTCCAACAAAATAGTAAACATTTCCAGGCCGATGCTGTACAAAATAAAAAAACAGTTTTAAATGAAGGTAAGATGCCTGTTTATCTTCAAGTCTTACTCAAGGAACAATCTACACGAGAACTCTGAGATCCTGTAATATGGACCAATTAATGATCCCTAGATGTAGGACTATCAAAGCCACAAAGGGGGCTTTCCAGAATGCAGCCTCTAAAGCATGGAACAGCTTGCCTCTGGAACTCAGGTTCATGGATTGCGCAATATACATTTTTAAAGTAAAGTTCACCCTGGCCCTCACAGAGCAACATAAAAAGGGGCAACGACCAACCTGTTGATTGAGAGCTACGGATTGGGGACCACTGTCTTAAGCATTTCTAAGGCCTGACAATGAAAACATAAATCCTTCGATACACAACCATCAAGGTGGGGTGGTACACCTCTGTAATGTAGCATAACAGCAAACCATACAACAGGAAAGGTAACAACAAACAAATCGCCCCCTCCCAAAACAAAGCAGAGAAAAAGTGTATATCATGCAGAGAGGAAGAAAGGCGCTGGGGTAGACACACCAAGGAAGGCTCAACATTAACTCAATCTGAATGAGGATGAACAGATCATGCTAGTATAGACACAGGGTTTTAGGCAATATAAGATGAGCACAGAGAAGTGTTTTAACAATCAATCATGCCATTCAAGGGGCTGCTTCCCTTAAATATGCAGACAGAAGGGAGTATGCCAAGTGAAGCAGAAGCGGAGAGCAGTATCTTTCACATGAAGAAATGATCTGGAGAAAGGACTCCATGAACTGTTGCCAGATAAGGATATTGAACTCGAGGAAGTGACCATGTGGGTGAGACCCATTGTAGTCACCCAGAAAGCACAAAAAAACAAGTTGAGGTTGTGCGTTGACCTGGGGAATGTGAACAAAGGAATGATTTGTTATAATTTTACCTCATTCAACAGCGGCCAGTGCCTCCTTCTGGAACAGCCTCCCTGCATCTCTGAAAATTGAGCAGAACCATTTCTGGTTATGGCAGCAGCTCAAGACCTTTCTCTTTGCTTCTGCCTTCTTTCTTCCACTCCCCTGCTGATCTCATGCCTGAAAATGCACTGGTTACCTGGCTACCCTCTGAACCTGCCCTCCCAGTTGCACACTTACACTGCCTCCGAGCAACCCTGCACTTGGGGGATTTATTCTGCATCGCTACAGCCCCCCCTACTTGCACTTACTAACACCTGTTGTCTGCATTTAACACCTGCTTCGCCACCTGTTGGCCGTACTTTTTTCCTATGTCTTGATCCTATGTCTCGCACTTCTCCTTCTCCCCTTCCCCTTGCACTTTTCCCCTTCTCTCTCCCCTCACCTGCGCGATCTCAATGTCACTTGATCTAGTAAGATCATTGTCTTGTCCTCCCTTGTTCCCTGCCCTGGCCTCGTTGCACCTTGAAACAATTGTGTATAGGCACGCTATATATAAAATATCACATCATATCATCATTGAGTTGATATTGCCTCCAAACAGAGAAAAATTGTTCACCAAACAGGATATGAGAGTCCCTTCATCCAGCCGAAATTGCAACCTCTACAAAACTGACTGCATTCAGAACACTAGAGTACCGAAACATTGATACAGAGAACAAAGTCATACTAGACAAAGAAGCTTTGGCAGCAAAGTTGGCAGGGGTGCATCAAGCTAATGAGAGGCGGGCGCATGAAGGCGAGGTGTGGATTTGCAGGATTGCAGCTATCTCTGGTTCATATGAGGACAATGCCACAGGACAGGAAGATACATTCTGGTAAAGTAGGGACTGACATTTCAAAGAAAAGCCAAAGAGCAATACAGGTATAGGACAGGAAGCCTCGTGGCAACTGAAGTAGATGATGGCACACGCGTCTATGTAATAGAACGTGTAATCAGCACATGTTGACATGCCCATTATGTGTCTATTACAGCACTGTCGCATTACTATAAATGTGTGCATGGCGAGGGTTTTATCGGGGCACATCATTTGCAAATCACGAGGTCTGGCTTCAGTAATGTGGTGGCAGCATTGTCACTAGCATGATTTAATGCAGGTGTCTTCAACCTTTGGCTCTCCAGATGTTTTCGACTACAATTCCCACCAGTCCATAGCAGCATAGTGAATGGTGAGGGATTGTGGGAGTTGTAGTCCAAAACATCTGGAGAGCCACAGGTTGCAGAATCCTGATTTAGGGGGTAGTAAGGTACTGTAGTGACTTGAGATCTCGGTCGTTGGTGGTGAGCACTAGCAGAGAGATGGCACGAGTGGGGAAGAGATACAAGGGGAAGCCTGCAGAAGAAGGGGCGCAGAGAGCCTTGGGGTGGGAGTTCCCAGCATGAGCTATATGCTCATGGTATGCAGTTATTACCAAAACAAAAGTGTATGAAGGCAAACGTTATCTCACATGTGCTCTGCCCTGACTCAATGCAAGAATATCTGGTCCCCCTCAATGGCGATGAGGATGGGATTCAGGTAAATGGTGGAGAGTCCGTGCAGGGAAGTAAAGGGCAAGCCGACCCACCCCCCAAAAAAGTGGCAAACACAGAGACAACAAGACGGCCCTGGGAGTGAGGCCTCTTCCAGTGTTGCTACCCATCTCTGGTACACTTGCAATGCCTTGTGGACAGTTGAGTGACGACTTTAGCCGGTACATGGAGGTGATACGCACAGAAGACATGCCAGCATATAGGAGAGTGGCACGCTTGATAAAGACACTGTGGACAGAAGGACACAGATTATTTAACACAATCCCAGATGAAAAGTGCACAGATGGATTGGGACTCAGACATATTGATTAGAGACGTATTTACTGCAACTGAGTTATAAGGAAAACTGATTAAATAGGTGGTGGGTAGGGCACTTGAGTGGCAGGGCCTGGTCACATGACCAACAACCTTCTCAATGCTGTATACCTGGAGCTGGACTGGATCCTTATATATCTGCCGAGAAGGCAGGAAAATGGTGGTGGGCCAGTTAGCAGTGTGATGGGCCCTGGTCTTGTGACCATCAGTCTCCTCAATTAGGGTATTTATAGAGCATGGAACTAGCTTTGGAAAGCAATGGAGTGCTTTACAATCGTAGGGGGACACCCCGCTGAGGGATATTATGATTATTGGGGTATTTATTTAGCACAGACCTCCTTTCAGGAAGCAACGCTGTCTGCCTGGAGCTGATCTGGAGTCTTTATGTAGAAGGTTGGAAACTGGTGGCAGCTGAGTGGCAGGTCCTGGTTACGTGACCAGAAGTTTCCTCAATGCTGTCTGCCTGGAGCTGGCTGGAGTCCTCATGTAGCCACTGGCAAGGCTGGAAACTGGTGGGTGGCGGGACAGCTGAGTGGAAGGGCCTTGCTATGTGACCAAAAACTTAATTAGCTCTGTGTGACTAGAGCTGGTCTGGAATGTAGCCATTGGGAAGGCAGGAAACCTGTGCAAAATTGGCCTTTTCCTGCAAATGTGCGTGGGAAAGGGGTGTATTTCATTTTTCTCCCCAATGTTATTTTGTGTGTATTTTGAACCGCACAAAAAATCTAAATTTCTGTGACAAATGTGTGCCTCAATGGAAAAAAAAACATCAAAAGTGCAGCAGAAAAGGTAGAAAATCGCCCAGCCGGCAGAACAATTTTTGCAAATTCCATTTTGCCAGTGGGATTTTCATCCACTCTTAGTCCTGATCACTTTACCAGAAGCCTCCTCAATGATCTCTGCCTGGAGCTGACCTGGATTCCTCCATGGATATTATTATTGTTTTCATGGTATTTATTGACCACAGACATAACTTCGAGAAGCAACGCTGTCTGGAGCTGATCTGCAGTCTTTATTTAAATCACAGAGAAAGCAAGAAACTGGTGGTTAGCAGGGCAGCAGCTGCATGGCAGGGTTTGGTTATGTGACCAGCAGCTTCCTCTATGCTCCCTCCCTGGAGCTGGAGTTCTTCTGTAGCCACGAGAAGGCAGGAAACTGGTGCTGGGCAGGGCAGCAGCATGACAGTGACTGGTCACATGATCAACAGCCTCCTCAAACCTGTCCTTATTTAGCCGCTGGGAAGGCAGGAGACAGGTTTTTCAGCACAGCAGCTGAGTGGCAGGCCCTGGTCGCATGAGCAGCAGCCTCTGCAATGCTGTGTGTCTGGAGCTGGCCTGGAGTCCTTATGTAGCCAATGGGAAGGCAGGAAAGTGGTGGTGGTGGTTAGGGTAGATGAGGGGCAGGGCCCTGTCATGTAATCAGCTACCTCCTCAATTCTGTCTGCCTGGTGGTGGCTTGGAGTCCTTATTTAGCAGCCTGTAAAGCAGAAAACATGTGGTGGGCAGGGAAGCTTTGTGGCAGTGACTGGTCACATGATTAGCAACCTCCTCAACACTGTCTGCTTGGAGCTGGCTTGGAGTGCTTATTTAGTCACTGGGAAGGCAGGGAACTGGTGATCGGTGAGCCAGTTGAGTGGCAGGGCCTGCGCGCTTTATCAGCGGTCTCCTCAAGGATGTCTGCCTGGAGCTGACCTGGAGTCTTTATGTAGCCACCAGGAAGGTGGGAAACCAGTGGTGGGTGGGGCAGCTGAGTAGCAGGGCCTGTTCACGTGACCAACAGCCTCCTCAATTCTGTCTTCCTGCAGCAAGCCCAGCATGCCTGGAATCCTTATGTAGTTGTGAGGGGGGCAGGAGACTGGTTGTTGGTGAGGCTGTTGCGTCCTAGGGCCCGGTCACATGACCAGTGTAGGATTGGGCCTTTGATCACTGTAACCAAAAGCAAGCCCACCCATGAAGAGTACGTACATTCTTTGTTCGTAAAGCAAGTTTATTGTACAAATGGCCGGGAGGGGTTGGATGACATCAAAGAGTCAAACTAACCTCTCTCCCTGAACCACCCAAAGAACACGCATTTTATACAATTTACAACAGTTAAAAAACTCCCAAAGGTTTTGTTACACAGTCAAACCCCCACACATGATTGGTTAAACCTATACAATGTAACCATATTCCCCTTAGTTCGCACACTTATTATGGGATACATTCATCTAAGCACCATCCTCTTTAACTTATAATTGCTTGTTTCATATTTACACTACACCCCTCTTTGGGGTCTTTCCATATTTGGTCATAATCCCATCTCCTAGTTACACAGTTTACACAACTTACAAACAATTTCAATTACCACAGGTTCCCTCTGCTTAGAAACCTTTACACCTACTTGTGACACACCGCTATTCTATGGAAATTCCATTGATGCAAAAGAAGAGCAGACAAACACATACGCTTTTGATCTATTGTTGCTGGTTTTATCGCCCAAACATGTTGGTGTCCACATTTAATTCTAAACTATGTGACTTACCATCCCAACCCACATGGTCCCACCCTACATCTTGGCAACTCTATTGAAAATCCCCGATCTATGGTGCTCCTTTGCCCGCAAGCAGCCCGCATCAGGTTTATTTGTCCGGCCCTAACAGGTGGCCGGAATATTCAATAACAGACTCCTATATACTTACAGAGATTGCATCTTCCCTTCACAATGCACCTAGACCATAAAAAAGACCTGCCCGAAGCAGACCATCTGATATTCATCGAAGCTGCTGCTGTCTTTCCCCAACTTTGTAAAAGTCGTTTTTCAGTCACTCATAGTTCAATTGCCCAACCCAGGTTTTTAGCCAGTACAATTCCTAATTTGTCAGAGAATTCTGCGGCAAAACAGATCTATATATTCATACTGCCCAAAATCTATTTCCCTAGAGACTCCCATGCATGTGTAGCTATACATGTATGTTCAGGACTACGGCATCCCCTCACACTGATTTTCCAATTGCCAATCTCTTACCTCAACATGCACATGTAGAGTTCCCCGCTGCCTGATTGTTAAGCGCTTTGTGGCATGACACACCTGTATTGTGTTTATATTGTATCAGCAGCTTTGACACTTATCTTTCTGTGCACATGCAATTCGAAAATGCATCAACTAAAGCACAAACAACACTAAAAATAATGCATATCTCATTCCCATAAGCTACACTAGATTCATACTAAATTGCCACATTATGTCAACATTGCTGTCACCCCAGCCACCAGCAGGACGTGTGCAATTCAACCTTCTCTTTACCCATGGGACCACCCCAACACCAGCAACTTTCCCAATGCTCTCTGTCTAGAGCGAGCCCGGCGTTCTTAATGGACGGCCAGGAAGGTGGGAAATGGTGGATGGGCAGCTGGGCATTGTCACGAGATCAGCAGCCTCCTTGTTGCTGGCTGCATTGAGTTGGCCTGGCGTCTTTATGTAGCCACCCTAAAAGTGGCATACTGGTAGATGGTCGGGCAGCTGAGTGGCATCCTTCTCAATGCTGTCTCCATGGAGCTGGCCTGGAGTCCTTAGGTAGCTTCCCCAGAAGGTAGGAACTGGTGGTGGGCAGAGAAGCTGAGTGACAGGGCCTGGTCACATGATCAGCTGACTCTTAGATGTTGTCTGCCTGCAGCTGGTCTGGAGTCCTTATGTAGCTTCCGGAAATGCAGGAAACCTGTTGTGGGCAGGGATATTCACTACCAATGCTATAGGCTAGTGCGTTATCAATAGACATTTCATTTTCATAAGTAATAATACTAATAATAGACCAAAAAAGATTTGGGGAAGTTGAGTTAAATAATTTCATCCCAAAAAATATATTCCTTATCGTTTTATTTTTATTTTTCGTATTTAAAATGCATTGCGTTTATATCTTTAAACCTTACATTTATAAATTTTTTAAATTCATGAGGTCAAAAGTAAAATGCATACATTCGTTATCAGTAAAATATAATACATTCTTTGTTATCAATAAATCATCTAAGCAATAGAAGATGGACTTGCACAACTTGGAATCACATTTAGTAAGCACATTTATTTTGTTAGTTCAATACATTTGCCCTAATACTAAATTAGTACTGACAAGTGCAACAAAATATTAATTGAACATTAATTATGCCGATGATTCCCAGATTTCTGCTTAATTTTGATCTTTTTCTGATTCTCTCCATGCCACAATTTCTGCCTGCCGGGTTCTGCCTGCCGGGTTGCTTTGCAATCTTGTAAGCAAGCTCACTTTCTTCACCTCAATGCATAGAAAAACTGAAATCTTTTCCTTTCCTGCCTCCTCCGTGGCCACTCTACCACCTTCTCCGTCTGTCTCATTCCCCGTTCTGTTCTTCCTCTCTCCTCATCCATGCGCAACCTGGATTTAATCCTTCTCTGAGCAGATTTCTAACATCTCCCTCTCCTCATGTCTCCGACCATTCACCATCTGCAAAGCATGTCCCTTCCCCTCCTTCCATGCCGCTAAGCTTCTAATCTCCACTCTTGTTCTTTCTTGACTTGCCTATGCACTTCTTGTCAGCCTTCCTGCTTATCAACTATCTCCTCTCGTTTCACTTTTAACTCCCCTATCTGGACCGTCTTTTGCCCATCTTCGTATATCTCTATTTCTAACCCATCTCTTCCCCCCACCCTCCGTCCCATTTTTTATTATTTTTTCTCCCCCCTACTTACCTTATTTCGGTGGCAGAGGATGCCGCTGCTGCATCCGCTCCTTCCATTTGCCAAGACTATGGCGGCCATTTTGGATACCTCCCTTACAACTACGCCATCGGCGCTGGGTGGGGGGAGCAGCTTTTCAGGTGAACATTGTTTTCCTTGTGCGCATCCTTTTCATCCAGTATATGATTGGAATGCTCGGATGCCACTACCGCATAACGTCCCGCTTCCTGTGACATCTGCGCCCTTGATCTATGTTAACACCATTGGAGAGTGCCCTCTTGGCAACCCTCTCCCTTACGCCCCTGGAATTACTCCGCTCATGAGAGGCTGTTATGTAGTCACTGACATCATTGACTATGATGTCAGTGAAATGTAACATGTAGAATGTAAGCATGTACTGTGATTCGAAGGATGATAAGGGAGAATGTTTAGAGGAGTCTCCCATGCCGATGTTGTGCTCCGGGTGCCCTTGATTAAAGCTTGTATATAAAGTTTCACAGAGTACAGTATTTTACTACAATTGGCGACGAGGTAACTCTAGACTAGCGGTGGCCCCCGGAGGTCCCTCTATAGCTGCTGCATGTAGGAAGCCACGCAAGACAAGTCCCATAGCAGTCCTGTCATTGCAGCGAGATTTGGGCTGCCTGCGGGTGATTTCAAGTTCGGCACCACGGAGTGAGACTTTCCTGGTGTGTTTTGACGATTATATGAGGTAGGAGAGGGAAATAATTTCCACGGAAACACTTACCACGGTTGGTGCATTTCTTGAACTACAGGCCAACGGCAGCCACTACGCATTTGAGGAAAGGACCTTAGAACGTGATACCACATGCAGCCATTTTGTGGAACTGCATTTGGGTTAGAAACCATATTACGGGGATTTTACAAGCGTGATGTATGAATTGTAACGCTACAACGACATCGGAAAAGATGGAACACTACCTGTGGCCATCTAATAAACTGCATCCCAGCGACTTTAACAATCATACTGTTGTGAATACACTAGCTGCAGAGTATTAAACTTAACGTTGCAATGGTATTAAACAAGGAATCTGTGACAAAACTAAAAGAGATAACTAGTGAAGCATGTACCCATTAAATTGGACAGTCAACGCCATGCGCAATACAAATTCAAAGTGAATTAATAAAAGCAAGCAGAACAGAGTGAATTGGGAATGAAATCTGCGATCTGCAATACCAGCACACTGTACAATTAAGTCACGTATACAAACCTAGTTTATAAACAAAAGAAAACCTTGGAATTTTCATATGAAAACGCCACCTACACTACAGATTAAAAGAAAAGAGACTCAAATAGTACACTAAATAAAGAAATACAAATAAAGGGAAATTTGCTAAAATTGCACCATGCGGCATGTTACACCTCCAATGCAATTTCTTCCATGTCCTGGGAACCCCACATGCCCTTGGGAGCAATGGATCGATGGCTTCCAGGTATTTTTGAGGGCCATTGGTGGAAATAAATTTAATGATGATCTCAAGGAGGCTACACTACTAAACTGTATTGGGGCAGAAGCTCTAAGGATTTTCAGATCGCTCCCTGAATTGGATGATGCTGAAGGTTATTCTAGTGATGATAACTGCAGGTTTGAGACTGCGTTGGGGAAGCTGGCCAAGCATTTTGGTAAGAAGACCAATGTGGTACTAGAAAGGTACAAATTCTTCTCTAGAAAACAATTAAAAGGTAAAACGATTGACACCTATATGGCATCTCTTAGAGGACTCATGTCAACATGTAATTTCACCGGCATTGGGGATGAATATTTAAGAGATCAAATTGTGTTGAACGTGGCTGATACACGCATACAACAGAGATTATGGCAAACTAAAAACCCATCATTAGAGCAGGCTATGGAGTTATCAAGAAGTATGGAACTAGGTGATCGTTGCATGAAAGAAATATTTGACCAGATTGAAAGTAAGGAGGTCAAAATGGTTCAAGATAGACCAAAGAGGAATTGGAAGAATCATTGGTGGCAATGGTGAGGAGAATGGCAACCAATAGTGCTAGAAACAGTTCTAGGAGAGGTAGAGTTACAGGATATGGAAACCAAAATCAAGGACGCTGCCAAAAATGTGGCTGGTACAAACATAATGACAGTGACAAAGAATGCCCTGTGGAAGCTGTTGAGTGTTACAGATGTGGTCATGTAGGACATTTTGCAAAGGTTTGCAGGAATGTACGCGGCAGAATGAGCAGATTTAACAGACAACCATTCAACAGGATGCCTGGAGGCACCGTAAGAATTGTCGAAGAAAATCAAGGACGAGATGATATGCTGTCTGACAACCAAAGAAACACACAGGTACAAATACTCACGGTCTCATCAATCCAGCAATCTAAGGGACCATGGGTTGACATGC
Organism: Ambystoma mexicanum; assembly: GCF_040938575.1. Taxonomy (NCBI): domain Eukaryota; kingdom Metazoa; phylum Chordata; class Amphibia; order Caudata; family Ambystomatidae; genus Ambystoma; species Ambystoma mexicanum. The sequence goes on along the minus strand of NC_090933.1, from coordinate 1,237,969,800 downwards.
AGATAAATGTTAATGTTAATGTTAAAGGACATTTGTACCGCGCACTATCACCACCGGAGTGGTCCCCTGGCGCTCTGGCGGCTCTGAAAGAGGGAGGGAAGGCGGGTGAGTTAGTGGGTGGAGGTTGGAAAAGTGCAAGAGAGCAGTGATGCACTGTTGGCAGCCTCAGCCCGGTGGGTCTGTCGGCTGGGCCTGGGGTGTATGTGGCCGGTAGTCGTTGTGTACTGATGTGCGGGTCCATGTGCAGTTATTGTTTTGTTGTTGCAGTGTGGTGAAGTTTGTGCGGTATGTTGTGCTGGAGGTTTGTTGTTGTGTTTGGTTTGGAGTTTGAGAGGTGTATGCAGAGGAGGAAATTGTTAGTGGTCTTGGTTAATTGGCATCTATATCCTGGTTGACCAGTTGTGCTCGCGTAATCTCGCTCGAGGTGCTTGGGCATCATGTGCCTCTGGAGGTTCGTGCTCGTTTTGTATACAAGGCCCCTTGAGCATCTCACTGCCTCTTCCGCCTGTTCTGTCAACAGTGCTGCATGCTCCCCACCCCCACCCACATGGCCAGTGCACCTGCCAGTGTCCATATCTTAGTGCGGTGATTGGTGGTATCTCGCTAGTTTCACAACCCAGTGGTACCTAGTTTAGCTATACGGCGGTTGGGGATGGTAAGAATTGGCTGGGTTGTTGCCTCCATCTCCGTGGGTCTCGCATGTGTACCACTCTGTCTGGCGTCACCCCTCCTGGTGCCCTGAGTGCTTATCAGTCTGTTCTGGGGCTTGTCAGTGTCCATTCCGGTTTAGTCGTTTGTTTTACTGCTGCTTTGGTTTTAGTCTCTGGTATCGAAGAGCCAGGTTTTTAGTAATTTTCTGAATTTAAGGTGTTCTTTGGTGTTCCTTATTTCTTTTGGGATGCTGTTCCAGGTTTTTGCGGCTAAGTAGTAGAAGTCGGTGCCTCCAAGTTTTTTCTTGATGTAAGGTTTTAGTTCCAGGCGTAAATGGCATATCTTTGCCCATCATGGTGGATATTGGATCCCCATACACCATGGTGGACGTCAAGACTTTCATTGGTGAGTTATCTGGTAAAATGCAAGACATACAAAGTACCGGAGTGAGAGCAACAGGATACGGGAAGACCCCAATAGATATCATTGGATGCACATGGGTCAAACTTAAGTTCCGCGATAGAGAGACATACTGTAAACTCTACATAGTAAAAGATGAGTCATCTGTAGTAGGTTGGGAGGAACAAGCCGTTCTTCGGGTCAGAATCCACCCGGGAGAAGAAATCCCTATACTGAGTGTATTCAAGGACAACAGTGATATTAAAGCTGCACTAGCGAAATAATTCCCCAGAGTGTTTAGCGTAAAGATTGGACTTTTAGAGGGTTTTCAACATAGGATTGTTCTAAAGAAAGGTGCCGTATCCATAGCGCACAGAGTTCGAGGAGTTCCAATTGGAACGAAGGAGGCAATGAGAAAAGAATTTACGCGCATATGTGAGCAAGACATCATAGAGCCCATAGAGAGCTCAGAGTGGCTGGCCCCAATAGTGTTAGTAAAAAAACCTGACAACTCTATAAGGATGTGTGTAGATTTGAGGGACCTTAATAAGAACATTTGGGTTGACAGGCACCCTCTTCCAAACATAAGTGAACTATTAACAACTATGAAGCCGGAAAAGTTTTTAAGTACCCTGGATCTATCCCCGGCCTTACATCAGATTGCCTTGGAAGAATCTCCGAGAAATCTCACATCCTTTGTCACTCCTTTGGGTGCATTTATGTTCAAAAGAATGCCATTTGGACTTGCATCGGCTGCTGCAGTGTTTCAAAGGTTGATGTCACATCTGTTTGGGAGCCTGGAAGGCGTACACTGCTTCCATGACGATGTCCTGATTTCTTCTACCACAGAAGAAGAACATGATGCAAAGTTGATGGGGGTTTTACAGGTGTTTCAAAAGAGTAGTCTTACTCTAAAATTGGACAAATACAAGATCAAATGCGACAGAGTGTCATATCTTGGTCACTTAATAGATGATAAGGGAATCAGTCCTAAGAAAGAGTTAATGGACACCATATTGATTATTGCTGAGCCGGAGAATAAGGATCAATTGAGGAGTTTCCTTAGTATGACGGAATAGTACTCCTAGTTTATAGATGATTATGCCAACAAAACAAAGAATATGAGAAGTCTCATGAAGAAAGCAGTCAAATATGTATGGTCTGATGATTGTAGGGATGAATTTGGAAAAATAAAAGCTGCCATCAACCAGGCGCCAGCATTGGGAATGTTTGATTGCAAAGCTAGAAGAATCATTTCTGTGGATGCTAGTAAAACTGGTTTGGGAGGAGTTCTAGAACAGCTACAGAATAAAAGCTCGGTGACTATTGCTTTTGCATCAAGAGTGTTGAAAGGAGCGGAATTAAATTATTCCACTATAGAAAGGGAAGCTTTAGGAGTGAAGTGGATCCTAGAACATTTTACAAACCTGATTTGGGGTGTACCTGTCCTGCTCAAGACAGACCACAAACCACTGGTGCATGTTCTCCAGTCTAAAACACCTCATCTCATATTGCCGAAGATCAGACGGTGGATGCTTGACATTATGCAGTACGATATTCAGGTGTGTTATACGCCAGGTGCACAAAATCAAGTGGCTTACTGGTTTTCCAGATTATCAACAAGCCAGGGTACCGAGTCTGAATCCATGGATGGAGACATCATTGCTGCTATAAATCCAGCCATTGCTAAAGATGAATGGAAGAGTATGACTAATTCTGATCTAGAACAACAAGAAATCAGAAAAGCCATAGCTAGTGACTGGAAGGATTGTAGACAAGACCTGGAAGACTTTGTGCAAATCAAGGAAGAGATATCCATGGACCTGCAACACATTTATAGAGGTGATCGCGTAATTCCACCTGTGCAAGTTAGAAGGAAATTACTCAATTTGGCACATGAAGGACACTTGGGAAGGAGTTTAACAAAAAATAGAGTAAGAAGTAACTATTGGTGGCCGAACATGTGGAAAGAGGCAGAGGAAATTGTCAAGAATTGCACTGCTTGCGCCGCAAATGACAAATCCAAAGTTTTAAGGAAAACACAATTGCAACCAGTAGAGCCTCCAAAGAATGTGTGGTCCAAGTTGGCGATAGATGTCATGGGACCATTTGAGAACCTTGAAAAGGTACTGGTGGACTACACTTCGAAATGGGCAGAGTGGGGTGCATCGGAAGTAAACATCACCACTGAGAAAATCACAAACCTTTTAACAGAAGTTTTCAATGTAGAAGGAGATCCCAAGGAGTTGGTGTCAGACAATGGGTCTGAATTCAAATCAGTAAAGTTTCAAAGATTTCTTAAGGATAGAGCAATTGAACACATAACAACCTTGTTATGCCATCCTATACCAAATGGGCGTGTGGAGAGAATTAATAAGTTTGTTAAGAGTGTGATACAATTGGCTATGGCCAACGCCCTCCCATGGAGAGAGACCCTTATAGAAGCCCTCTGTGCATATAGGTCAACTCCACATTCCACCACCAATGTTGAACCTTTCACCATGATGCATGGCAGAGTTGCATCAAATCGATTGAGACCTGCATGGATTTTTATGGATACAGGTGAAGCAAAAATTGATATGGATCAGATATTAAGAAATATGAGGGAAAAGCAAGTCAAGTACAAGGATTAATATGACTTCAAGAATGGAGTGAAAGAAATGAAAATTAAAGAAGAAGTGTGGGTGTGCATTAGAGAACCTAAAAAGACACTCAACGGTGAATACAGGTTTAGATCACCGCAAAGAGTGAAGAGTTGTCATGGCAAGTCGGTAATTTTGGAGGATGGGAGGAGATGGTCTTGCGATGATCTGGTGAGGATAGAGAAAGATTTTAATAGACCAGGCACGAGTAAAGACAAGGACAGTATTCCAGAAACACCCAGCGTGATGTATAAAGACAATTTCATGAGTGAGTACAAGACTGAATGATAATCCAGGAGTAGCAGCAGCACCTGACCAGGCAAACAAAGAGTCTGATAATAGTCCCTGTCATGCAAGTGGTGGAGCTCTTAATGGGGGAACTATCCAAGAGGAACCGGAGAATTATTCGGAACTTCAGCAATGACTATTTTAGTATACAGTGCCTCATAGAAATGTTTGTTTATCCTTTTGTCAAGTTTTTGTTTTTTTTAAACTTTTGTTTATTGGCAGAAGGTTAGGACAGGTACAGTACGTTTTACACAGAGAGAGACAGGAATCACAAATTGCATTTAGGCATTACATCATGATCAATTACAAGCAGCACAGAATGGGGAGGGGAGCACCATGGCAAGGGGATCGCAAAGTGTTCAGTTCTTATGATGAGTCGGGCGGCTCCGGCAGGGGGGTGGAGCGCCATTCCACCTCGTCTCTGCTGTTTAGATAGCTACAGAATTCAGGCCACACATTTTTGGGGCGAGATGGAATGGGTAGTGATCCAATATACTCTTCTTCACATGTTTGTACCCACGTAAGGGCTTTCAGCCACATTTTCAGAGTCGGGGGCACCGCCGCTGCCAGCATTGTAATACACATCTTTTGGCAACAATAGTGCTCACATTTAAGACTTTTGACATTTTTTTTGTACCTTCCCCAGCCCAAACCCCAAACAACAAAGCCAATGGGTCAAGGTCCACCGGGGACCCAACTATTTCTGAGAGCGCTTTCGTCACATCCAGCCAGAACGTACCCAGCGCAGCGCAGGACCAAAACATATGTATATGATCTGCTTCTTCAGATGTACATTTTGGGCATGTGTGGGTCGGAGTGCGAGAAAATTACGCAATTCTGAGTGGTGTGTAATACAATCTGTTAAGGTGTTTGTATTGTATGCAGCGGAATCTAGCGTTCAGAGAGCCCTTGCGCGTGTGTGCACACATTTTGTTCCACATCTCATCAGTAATTTCCCTTTATAGCTCTCTGGCCCAAGCTTCCCGTGGCTTTGGGGATACGTCCTCTAGTTTTCCCAGCTGCATTTTGTACAGGGAGGATATAATTCCTCTACCTCCTGCAGAATTTGAAATGTATTGGAACTCAGGTGAGTCTGGGGGCTCATCTGGGTAAGAGGGCCACATTTCACAGACTGCCGCTCTTAGCCTGAAGTATTGTAGTAACTCCAGCAGTGAGTTGGAGTGTTCAGGCCGCCATGTTAGAGGAGTTATACATTTACCGTCGGGATATAGGTCAGTTAGTGCACGGTAGCCCAGGTTTCCCCAGTGTCGGACGAAGTGCTGGTCGTGTGTGGGGGAGAGCCCAGAGAATTGCCATATGGGAAGCCATTTGTAATACGGGCGATGCTCTTGTTTTGAACCCAGAATGCTATTCCATGTTCTAATCGTGGTGGCCACGGGATCCGCCGGGGCATCCGTCTGGAACAAATAATGTAATACTAGGGTCATTATGTTATTCCCATCGCCCGCCAGTTTCTCTAATTTGATATGTGGGGGCGGATTGAGGTGTGCGTACCAGTGTGTGGCATGTTGGGCCTGTGCCGCAATTCAGTACAGTGTAAGGTCAGGGGCTGCAAAACCACCTTTTTCGTAGGGTAAGGTCATATGTTGCCACTTCTTGCGGACGGCTCCAGAATGCTAGAGAAATTGGGCACACGCCGAGTGGAGCCTCTTGAAATAGTGCTTCCCGGGCCACACTGGGACATTAGCAAAGATGTAGAGGAGTTTGGGAACCACAATCATTTTAATTAGGGATAGCCTGCCCGCAAGGGACAGCAGAAGATTACGCCATTTGAGCATTCTGGAATTAATGAGCCGTGCCATAGTCTCATAGTTCTCCGCCAGTAAAGAGGTTCTGGTTAGTGATACTTGCACGCCGAGGTATCTGACACCCCCAGGGAACCAGCATAGGGGGAATTCACATGATGGTTGTAGGGTAGCCCCAGTGAGAGGGAACATTTCTGATTTAGAATAGTTGATGGTGAAGCCAGAGTAGGTGCCAATTTTAGTTATGTCTCGGATGATGGGGTCTAGATATGTGGAGGGGTTTCTAACATATAGAAGCACATGGTCTGCATACAGTGAGATGATTTCCGGTGCGTCCTGTAGACGAATACCTTTACGGGTGTGCCTAACATGGTCCGCCATGGGCTCAATGGCGAGCGCAAAAAGAATAGGGGAGAACGGACATCCCTGGCGGGTTCCCCTATGTAGCGCGAAGGGAGAGGAGACATTGGAGTTGACCAGGACCCTGACCCTAGTTTTATGTAGGCGATCATATTTGGTCCGACACCCATTTCCTCCAGCACGGCCCACAGGTATTGCCATGAGACTATGTCAAACGCCTTCTGAGCGTCTAGTGTGACTGCTACTGCGTCCCCGTCTGGGTCAATTCTGGCCATCACATTGAATATACGGCGGATATAGTGCTGTAGAGCGGCCGGGAACAAATCCGTTTTGGTCTGCATGGACTAGATGGGGCATAAATGGAAGGAACCTGTTTGCTATTATTTTAGCAAAAATCTTCGTATCTGTATTAATAAGCGATAAGGGCCTGTAGGAACTGCATTCGTCTGGGGGCTTGTCCGGTTTGGGAAGGACGGTGATCAGGGATTCTCTCAAGGAGGGAGGGAAGGTGGTTAAGCGTAGTGATTCGGCCCAGACCCCGTAAAGTACGGGAGCCAGAATAGCAACATGCTCCTGGTAAAACTCGGATGTGAGTCCATCTGGGGGGGCCTTGTTCTTGGGGAGGTCAGAGATTACCTGGACTATCTCATCTAGGGTGAATGGGGCATCTAGTTGTTCCCTAGTGCTCTGGGAGATGAGAGTCATAGGGATGCTTTCTAATAGGTCGTCCAGGTCTTGGGCAGAGTGCTCCGGCTGAGGGCCATATAGAGTGGCATAAAAGCTAGCGAAGGTGTCAATGATGGTTTGGTCAGACCAGTGTTGTGAGCCCTGTTCATCAAGAATGCTATCTATCCGGGTTCTGCCCCTTTATGCCCGTACTAGTTTAGCCAGGGTCCTGCCAGGTCTGTCTCCCTCACCATACCTTCATGCGGCTACAGGGCGAGCATAGTACCGCACCTCGCTCAGGGCATGAGATTCAAATACTTCTAGTTCCGCTCTGATTTTTGCAAGGGTTGCCGGGGCTGGCGCAGAAGCATGTTCCCGTTCCAGTGCTTTAAGCTTCGTTTCAGAATTATTTAGGGCCTGCCTTATGGACTTGAGAACCCCGGCCTCCCTAGAGATACACATCCCCCTGATATATACCTTAAATGCCTCCTAGCGGGTCCCCTCAGTGGTGTCCTGTGTATTGTTATTAAAAAAAAAGCATTTATATCAGAGAGGATCTCAGCTTTAAAGACAATGTCAGATAGCGCATTAGATTTAAAGCGCCAAGGGGGTCAAGCGGAGAGGGTCCTACCCAGCCGAATCTGTAGCAATACAGGAGAGTGATCTGAGAGCGTGCGTGCTAGAATCTCAACATTCGTCACCTTACCTACCTGGCACCCCGACAGTAGAAACATATCAATTCTTGAAGAACTATTGTGTACCGTTGAGTGGAAGGTGTAGTCTCTTTCCTTCTCCATACATCGTGTAGGTTTAGGGTATCCATGTGTGTACGAAGTTGTATGGCAGCACGGGAGTTAACCCTGCGTGAGGTGGTTGTACTATCCAGGACATTGCCGAGTATAAGATTCATATCCCCCCCATATAATATGAACTTCTACATATCTTGCCAGGATATCAGTTACTGCATCTATGAATTCGGGGGAATCAGTGGTGTGACCATATGAGTTGGCTATAAAGCATTCCTCATTATCCAGAGTGCAATGAAGGATCACATATCTGCCATTTGTGTCGGTGTGGGATGTGTGGAGAGTGAATTTAACCGATTTGTGGATAAGAGTCAAGACTCCCCTGGACTGAGTAGAGTATTGAGTATAGAATCTGTTGGGGCCCCAGGTCAGCGCCAGGTTTGATGATAGGAGTTTCAGTGCGTGAGTTTCCTTCAATAGGAGTACCTTGATTCCATGTCTCTGTGCATATGCCGTAATCCTACGGGACTTTGTGAAGTTAGTTAGAGCCCGAACATTCCATGTCATCATTTTAATGGCCATGGTGACAATTTATGGAACATCCCATACAAAGGACCCATCTCTGACAACAATCAAACGTAAAGAGGAGGCGCACGCGTGCCACTCTTCAAGGCCAGTCGTAACCTTTCTGCCGATTTTTGTGAAACATTCCCCAACTTCACCCCACTCCACCCTCACCGCCAATTCCAAACTAGCAGTGTGATAGTGCCCACCCTGAGAATGACCAACCGTGTGCCCTCCCCAACTTGGCCACGCTTGACCCAGAACCCAACAGGTGCTCAAACATAAACATTTCGCCTTAAGAGGCATTGCATCTGCAGTGGGAGCTGCCGCTGCCGTCTGACCCACCGTATTAATGCATATTATGATAATAAATCTTCAAAACGGCTTGATGAAACTTAGGTTACAATGAAGCAAACATATTAGTAGATAGCAAGATCAAAACAAATAGTAGCGTAAGCCGGCTTCGAACAGTGAGGCTAAGTTTTCAAAGTTCAGGCCCCGATAATGTCATTGTGAACAGGCCAAATGGGGATGTATCCCTTCCGCAGGCAGCGATCGTAAGATGTTGATGCAGGGGCTGTATTAAGCCCAGGATCGCGCAGGGAAGGGGAACCAAGTTGAACCACCGGAGAGCAGTCTGTAAATAGGCTTGTAAAGGCTACCGTCAAGACCTGGGATCTCAGATCCTAGTCATCATCCATTGGGTCCTCCGGGGGATCCGCCAGTGGGATATGTGCCTCGATGAATTTAACTGCCTTATCCGGGACCGTGAAAAAGTACAGTTTGTTACGGTAAGTGAATTTGAGGCGGGCATGGAAGAGCATCGCATATTAAATTTTTCTGTCTCTTAGCATTTTATTCACACCTCCTAACTTGCGTCGCTCCATCTGCATCCCTACTGAGAAGTCAGGGAAGATCCTAATGATTTGTGAGTCTAGCCTCAGTTCCCCTTTCTCTCTGGCCAGGCGAAGTATTAGGTCTCTGTCTTTGTAGCTTAACAATTTTGCAATGATTGGCCTGGGGAAATCTCCAGGCTTAGGCCGTGGCGCCAGGGAGTGGGGTGCTCTTTCTACCGTGAAAAATGGCAACAGTTCAGGATTGTCTAGAAGGTCTTTGAGGAGTTGTTCGACCGCGAGTTCCATTCACCCCTTCAACGCCGATTCGGGTACTCCTACAATGCGAATGTTATTTCTTCGCGACCTAGACTCGAGGTCATCGCACTTGGCCTTGACCTGCTTCATGTCGCGGATGAACTCTGTGACTGTGTTTTGCAGGGTGTGGACATATCCCCATTTGTACCTATTCTTTGCTCTGTCTCGGCGATCCTGGCCCCATGTTGGTCGAGTATGGCTCTTAAGGAGGCAACATCCGCATTAATATCGTCCAACTTTTCATGGAAAGATGCAAAGTTTTTGGCCATGGATTCCATCATTGTTGACAAGTCAGGCTGAGGGGGGGTCCGTTAGGGTATCCCCCTCATCTTGCAGTGTGGAGGAGGATGCTTGGACCGCTCTGGGCACCGTCTTGGTAAACCTGTCCATGGCACCGACTTTGCTGGTACCCCGCACCCTGTTGGGCATTATCGTGGTAGGGAGCAGCCCCCAGACTGTCAGGTTCGTGGGGGCTCGTGAATTAGGAGGCCCGGGGCGAGGGCGGCCGTTGGTTGGTAAGTATGGCGTGTAGAAAAATTAGCTTGGTTGTACAGATGTTTGCCCCGACTGGTTGGGAAGGTGCAGCCGTGAGCGTGCACTGATATCAAGGAATCTGTGGACCCAGGGTGGAGCGATCTGGGGGGTGTTAGGCGCGTCCAGTATGGCTAGTGTTGCATTAGAGTATGCGTGGGCTCACTGGGTATGAAGCCGTCAGCGACTTGCAGGGTTGACACTGATCTCAGTCGTGCACAGTGATAGAATAGGGTGATTTCACCTTTAGTGGGATCCGGAGCCTCAACGGAACTTCTCGGCACATGGACATGCGGGGCTCACAGGGGCGAGGGGGGCGTGGGAAATGCCCGTTTGGGACCCTAAAAGGAGGCCACGAGAGTCCCCGCCCCGAGGGTGGCCGAGGAGGCTATATAATAGAAGGGTCCAGCAGGGGGTCCATGGCGGCCACAATCCAAGCAAGTAGCAAGATCAGAGGGGGAGTCAGGGGGCTGCTATGCAGGCAGTGTCACTTGGTTGTGTCCAGGTTTGTTGGGCTAGCTGCTAGTAGCGGGGTGGGAAGAGGGCCCCACCAGGATAAAGCAGGGGGTCAAAGCAGAGCCTTCAGCACCCATCTTATAGCCTTTGGGGTGGCCAGGCCTGTATGTCCGCCCGCGTAGAGCCGTGCCCCCAGGGGGCAGAGCCCCCCCCACTGCAGCAAGCTAAGGTCCGAAGTCGATGTGAGGACGGTGTCTGGTCTCAGGCAGTGCCGCTGTCCCCCAGCAGCGGGGCGCGTTGATGGCCCAGTGTTTCAACTCTAGGCACGCCACAGGGGGCATGCACTGGCAGCTCCTCGGAGGGGCCCTGGTCCGTGACCGTAGAGAGCCGCGAGGGGGCACGGCCCACGTCCCGCGGCCGTAGATGCGACAGCTCATCTGTCAGGGATGGCGGAGGGAGGAGAGAGCAGCCCCCGCTGTGCGGCGTCAGCAGGCCCGCAGGGACACCGTAGGATTGTACGTTGCAGTGCCGCGGCGCAGCACTAAAGGGTCTCCTCACCTCCAGGTCACCTCCAATGTGAAGCGGAGCAGGAGGGCCTAGCCCGATCCGCAGCGGGGTGAGCAGAGCGGCTCCGCTCACTGATTCCGGCCGCAGCCGGGGCTGCAGCGCCGGCCGCCCCGATGAGTGTCTACGGGCGGGGCAGCAGAGGGCACAAGGTCTCAGCTCCACGGGCACTACGGGCACCAGCGGGAAAACAGGTCTGTTCGGCGAGGAAGCGCCTCAGGGCATCTGTGGTTGGCGGCACATGGGGAGCAAGCGAGGCGGTGCCTCCAGCCGGGGGGATATCGCGGGCAGCCGCGAGACAGCAACGGGGAGGCCCGGAACGAAGACCGCAACTGCCGCGGGCCCAGGCGACCACTGCACGGGTTCCCAACTCCGATTTTCCTCAAATCTTCGGGCCCGCAGAAAGGAGAGTGTTGGCCGAAGAATCGTGGCAGTATTGTTGTGGGGTGTGGAGGATGAGCGCCAATATTCGTCTGATCCAGGCGGGCAGGTACGGAGCTCAAAGTTTAAGCAGCCATTTTCTAGGCTGCTCAACAGTGCCCGCCCAAGTATTTTGAAGTATACTCTTCATCTTCCATTTTCTTTCTTTCCCCTTTTGTTTCCTTCTCCATCCTTTGTTTTTTTTATTTTATATTGTTTATTTTATAAAAAGAAGGGAGATGTTATGTAGTCACTGACATCATTGACTATGATGTCAGTGAAATGTAACATGTAGAATATAAGCACATACTGTGATTCGAAGGATGATAAGGGAGAATGTTTAGAGGAGTATCCCATGCCGATGTTGTGCTCCGGGGGCCTTTGATTAAAGCTTGTATATAAAGTTTCACCGAGTACAGTATTTTACTACAGAGGCCTCCTCCAGTCGCACCTAAAACGTCGGCGAGGACGGTTTCTTTCAGTAAATTTCAAAAGCTAATGCACTCCGACCCCATGAAGGAGTATTTTCGAGGTTTGTTTAGAGAGTTATGCCCTCCTGCGCCATCGGTCCCAGTTGTGGCACTGGTGTTCCCGCCAGCGCCTCCTTTGCCGGCCGGGCCTCCACCAGCTCTCCCTCCCTTGCCTCCAATGTCTCCAGTGGACAAATCTTCAGCAGGGCCAGATGCGGCGCAGATTGATCCGGATGTGTCAGACGACGCACCGTGGGATCAGGACAGCGAAAAAAAATCTTCAATTACCAGATTCTGTCAGCCTCCAATTCAACAAGCAAGCTGTTTGAAATTCTTAAATCTATATAGAAACCCAAAGCCCTAACCCCATCCTTCTTTCCATCACAGGAGGACTGCGAAAAGGTACACAAGGCTTTTGTCAACAAAATCAATAAAGCAAGGGAGATAATAACAACATCGCACGCCACATCACAAGCCCAGCTAGGCACACCAACCCCGGTTAAGTCACAGAACAACCAGGAAAGCTTTGAATTCCACCCTATCACCACAGAGGATATGGTAAAGCTACTGGCATCCATGAAACCCACCTCTTGTGCAGAAAATATTCTCCCCTCGAAAATGATTTAGACAACAAAGACATTTTCGCGCCCCTGGTGAAAAAACCAGGCCTGGACCAAAAGGACCCGGGCAACCTACGCCCCATAACCAACTGTAACTTCTTACTTACAGTTATGGACCAGGTGACCACCGCACAGTTCCAATCATTTGTTGAGGCAAAATACATCTGCACAGATGACAATCAGGATTCAGAGCAGCCAATGGCACAGAGACAGCCATGTTGGACTTACAAACCCACATGCTGAGCGTCATGGATGAAGGCAAAATGGGTATGCTAGTGCTATTAGACTTAAGCGCACCATTCAACCTTTTAGATCACCAACAGCTCCAATGGGCTCTGGAAAATGTGGCCAACTGTTCTACAGAAGCCACCAGACGGGTAGCCTAATTTCTATTAGACAGGAAATCTATAATTCATTGTGGGAAAAAATTCTCAAGCGGAATGCCCATCAATTGTGGCGTGCCGCAGGATGCCAGTTTATCTCCACCCCTATTCAATCTTTTCCTGAGGTGTCTCTGCATAGGGCTTGACAACATCAGAGCTTATTTTACAAACTATGCAGATGACACCCCACTTGGAGGTAGAGTTGAGTGGATGCTACACCAGTGGTAGTACCAGGGTGGCGGCACTATACAACACCATCAAAGCTTGGATTGAAAGGAATTGGATGTGTTTAAATGGAAGTAAAACAGAGATGATGATTTTTGGCTCTCATCAAACCCGTGACTAGCTACGCCCAGAGTACAAGTCCTTCACTATCAAAGACTCCCCTATCCCTGTGGCCGGGAAAGTGAAATCTCTGGGGCTATTCTTAGAAGCTTCCACGGGTCCTGAAGCACAGGTTACGTACTTAAACTAAAATTGCTACTGCTACCTACGTCTCATTAAATCCACCCGACCCTACCCGAGGGAGGAAAATTGTGCAACTATTGCTAGGGCCACAATATTATCCCGGCTCGACTATGGCAACGCACTACTGTTAGGCGCAGGCAACGTATGCTTAACCAAGTGCCAGATCATTCAAAATAACGCTGTCAGAAAAAGGAAAATAAGGAGAGAACACAGCTGACAGAGTGGCTCTCCACTGGTTGACTGTAGAGGATAGGATACATTTTAAGACCATGACTGTAGTTCATGGATGCCTATTTGGGCAGGCCCTGGCCTACCTTAAAGAACAGATCACACATCATGTACCCAGATGATCACTAAGATCAGAGGCATAGGGTTAGCTCACATGCCTGCACTACAAACGGTCTAATTGCCTGGGTCAGGCTTTCTCAGTGATAGCAGCCCAAAAATGGAACAGCCTACCAATACAGCTAAGACATGAACGAACTACACAACATTCAGGAAAATTCTGAAAACACACTTATTTAAGTGAAGGCGTTGACCCGTTACTCAGTTACCCCGTCCTGCCTCCTTGGCAGACTTTATTGTCCTGTTTTATATGTATGTCATTCGTCTTCATGTGGGTGCCCTGATGTCCGGCGGCTTTCAGCGCAATATAAACCAATAAATAAATAAAAATAAAAATATGACTAAATAGGCGTGCAAATTAACTTAGCAAATGGTCTACTGGACCATTCCCCATCATAGGTTGAGGGAACCACTAAAGACTGCAGTGTTCATCCTCATAGCTACCGTGAATTGTCATGCTTCTGATAACTACTTGTCTTGCCACAAATGTCACCCTTGTCAATGTGTTGCATTTCAGCATCTTCAAAATGTCAAGTAGGCAGAAGACATACTTTTTAGTTTGGTTCCCACAGAAGCCTTTTGTGTGAAAAGTCGCTGTCTTCGGCTTTAAATATGGTGGTCATTTGCTCCACTCTTGACATGCAGTAGTCTGGGTCTTTGGGATTTGTTATCACTAATATCTGAAATCTCTTCTGTTGTTTTCAAAAGGGATAAATAATGTGGCTTTGATGTGATCATTGTCATTTGGAAAATGATCTTGCACAGAGGCCTTGGATAATGTAGACTGCATCATTGGTTCTGATTGGAATTCTGTTTCCACTTCTGTAGCTAATGGCAGGTGAGGAGGGCATGTTGTGGAGTAACAATGGTCTTTCTTTATATTCCATGGCTCCACAGTGGTGTTCAACTCGAATTCCACCCATTGCACATGGGTATCCCTCATGACAACATTGGGTCTAAATTCATGTTTCTGCAGCAACAGTTTTTTCCACATAACCATCGTTTGACATTCGTTTTTTTGGTGTGGTCTGCTTTTTCCTGTTCATTTTTCCTATGCCTCTATTTCAAGGGAAGGTCATAGAAATGGTGATTGCTTTGTAAAATAATAATATTTTTCAGATCAATACTTTTTCATTTAATAGTTTTCCTTTGAACTGTAATAAGTTAACATCTGCAGTCTGAGCCAGTCATACAAGGCAATAGTTCAACAAATTTCGATTTACAAAACTTGAAGTTTAGTATCCAATACACTTACATTTGATGCACTGGGTAACAAGAACTGAACTTGTGCCCGAAGCAGTCTCGTGCTACTATATGATTTTAATTAGAATGTAATGTTTTCACATATAGAAAATAAAGAAGGAAAAGTTAATTCTTATTTAAAATGTATTGCTCATATCTTGGAAATGATTTGCATGAACTAATGCAAATTATGAATACATACACAGTTCAAAGTTCATTAAATTGAAGATAGTAGCAAATGAGCAAAAGAAACCATACACCTCATACCTGTGCTCTTTAGATGGTGTTGTGTGTTCCTAATATGAGCCGCCACCAAGGCCTCCTCTTGCTGGAAAAGAAATTAACATGGATGTGAGTAAATGGCACAATATTGGCAAAAGTAAAAGGAATGGCACTAGACATTTGCACTGAACTACAGAGGGATCATGGACATACACAAGTGACCAGGTTACGTACACTTCTAGACTAGGGAAACAACCACCGGTAAATCAGTAAGCCACAACACCTGGCATGCCTGTCTTCCTTGGGTTGTGTTGTATGGTGCTGACATAGAAGACTAGATCACAGTTTCCTCCTTTGGGCACAAAATCTACAGTGTTGTGTTGTGTCATATTATTCCGGAGAGAATAGTGCAAAGAAAAATGTTCCTTGAAACTAATCAAGGAAATTCCAATGCTATCCTATGGGAAAGGAATGCCTTAATATTAATCAAACTCCTTTGCAATGTTATCTTAAGCGACAAGAAAATAAAATTCAGACAATTAAGGTGAGACCAATGTTTTTCCTCTTTCAATACAAATCTATATATGATACATTATTAAATAAAAATAGTAAATGACAATAGTACATATATTTCGTATAATTCCACATGAACAATTCCAAACACAAAGGAACAAATTACATAGGTTCATATGTGCCGTTTGTTAAACAATTCACAAAACTCACTTGTAGACACAAAGAATGTTAAAGTAACCATTTGAACATATTAGTTATGAAGACATTTAATGCAAACATTTTCTACAATCAAATGATTCCAACAAGACAACTCCCTGAACTTAAGTATACATTATTATGAGGACAGTAGAGATTCCTGATCTCATTACGCGTTTTTGGGGCAGGCAATCCCGTCTTCAAGTGAATAGAACACATTAATTTCCTGTAATGTAAATTAAAACTATGTATTAGATAGGGCCATTCTCTAAATCCCACATCATACCTTTAGTGCCAGTATTTATAATATTGGGCGTCTAACAGAGGCTTACTACCCTTTTTTACTCTTAGTTGTGTAAATGCCACAACTGGTGTCTCAAATATATAGTTCAAACGGTTAAAAATGACTTTCGGTGAACCCAATATCTAGCAAATCTCTGATTATGTTACACACGTTGTGTATTAGACTTACACGAAACCAAGGCAAGCTGTGGAGTCCATTTTAAGATAATGGGCGTCTGCTGCGGTCACATTTCTGTTATCAAGGACTATTTTTCTGCATGTATTTGAGTTATACCAATTTTCTGATGTCTAAAGTCTATTGAGTGTGTGTAACATCCTCCATATCTAAATACAGTGTGGCCTACCGTCTGTGTTATTCTATAATAAAAAACATTTGTACCTTGTCTGTTATGCAACTAGTGATGTCATACGTGAAATTACATCACTTCTGCCATCCAAGGTTCACACCATGTTTATCCTCACTATTTCTGTTTAAGGTATGGATAATACAGTTGTCTGAGTGCACTATTATTCTCATATTTGCACTATTGGACCAGGGGTAGGGACACATGACCTTGAAAGACAGCTTCACATGTATATTACCAGAGGGAGGGAGGGGCTACTCCTCTTCAATCACTTAATCAAATATGGAAGAGAAATACTTAGTAATTGGGCATTCTTACCTCTGCTGCATTTTGTCACACAATAATAAACCTTTGTGTTAATGAATACAGCAGCGGTGTATGTGTTACAAAGGTCGAATGCTAGGGGTCAGAGAAATGAAACTGCTGTACCAGAGCATGTTTTTTCCTGCAAGACACAGAATGAAATGAGAAATGTGTCAAAGATAATGTTAATAGGCCATCAAAGGGAAGTGCCGATACAATTAACTTTATCTGCAAACTGTAAAGACAGGTTTGATTGACATTGTAGCTCTCAGTTATATATGCATAAATATTCATACATAAGAGTCAAAGCAACACAGGGTGACATACCTCTGCTTCCTGAGTTGTTTGCAAGGATGCCATGAATGTGAAAGACTTCCCACTCGCCTCCTGTATCATACAAGTTATGGGTGAAAAGAACAAAGTAAACATTTTTCAATAAAGCAACCATGATGGTGGAAAATGTACCATTAGGCACACACAATCAAAAATAAGGTTAAAAGCAATGAACAAGTAATAGTAAAGCTCAAGCTAAGTGAGACAGACATTCATGGGTTTACAGAGAATAATCGATCGTTACCTAGGCAGTATTATATGCTGGTGGTCCAATAGCACAGCGAGTAGAGCGCTCGCTTTGACATCCGGGCAGGGCCAAACTCAGCCTTTCATCCTCCGAGGTTGATAACTGAGCACCACACACCGTGGGTAATAAGCAGCGCTCATATACCTGAGGGTTCGAAGCGCTATATAAATGCAAAATTATTATTATTATTAAATGGTGGTTGTTGTAGATTCTCAACGACGACAAATAAGATCAGTCATGCATAGCGAATGCTGACACAAGGCCCAACAGAACAGGACAACACATTGCACATAACTTAGAGAATACAATGGGCCTCATTACAAGTTTGGCGGTAGCCTTCCAGGTAAAACTGCCAGGCTGCCGCCAAACTTGTGAATTTTTCCAGCCCCTGGGAATGGGGAAATACAGGGCCATTACAACCCTGGCGGAATGGGAATGGGGAAATACAGGGCCATTACAACCCTGGCGGAATGGGAATGGGGAAATACAGGGCCATTACAACCCTGGCGGAATGGGGAAGCCAGATGCACCAGCACCATCCGTGAATGGTGCTGGTTCATCAGACATGCTCTGCTCGCGGGTTCCGGTATGAACTTGCAGTTTGCCGGTCCGGTAGTCACAGCGCTGGTAGCTTACCGGCACCGTTACTACCAGACCGGCAAATTTATAATGAGGCCCAATGATGTATAAAAGAAAATAGAATTGATCAAGTGTAAGAAAAAAACAAACCGCCAATATATGCAATTGTACAAGAGACAGAGTGACTGATATGACACAAGCACAGTTTACTACAAAGCAATTTTCAAACAAAAGACTAAACACCTGGACAAAGACAAATGACATGCACTGTCACTGAAAGGCCTTTCATATACCTACACTATGCACCGCGCAAGACATGGTTCAATGCTTGCAATCAAAGAGAGGTGTCAGTCGTTGCCAGGAGATTACTTGAGATCCCTTCTATTTGCTATGTCTATGATATGAAAGGGCCCAAGAGAAAAAGCCACAGTTATGAAATCTGCAGCCATGCATAGCTAATACTGAGACTGACATAGGTAAACTGCCCTGTGAACAGTGGTCCTGAGAAATGTTATTTCATTGATTGCACATAGCTGACACGTTGTGCAATTTCTAAAATGAATATACAAAGGAATGTGTGCTAACTCTCATGCATTCTTAAATATTAAGTTACATGGGGGTGTGGCTTGGAATACCATCGATGAGCCGCCATACAGAGCCAGTACCTGAAGCCCTTTTTCACCAGCAAAGTGCTGTCCTGATAGCAGATGACGAGCGTAATCCTGAAGGGAGAGGCTATGAGCGGCATGCTGTGAGCCGAGCTTGAGGGGTCCAGCCAGGCTGATCCGTGGCCCCTTTGATGCTCTAGCGGGAGCACCCAATACAGGGGGTCAAGATGGCGGCTCCCGGACTGCGTCGCTAGTCGCCTGCAGAGCAACGGAAGACCTGACCCAGTGGCGAGATCAGGGGCGCGCTGGCAAACTCCTGCTTTGACACCTACTTTAGGAATCCCACTGCAAGCGGGCCCCGGTGGGATGGTGGCACGCCCGTCGGTGTGCACCGGAGAGCCTTCGACCTGACCCAGGTTGAGCACGACCACCAGGGGGCCAACAGCGGGTTACACCTTCAAGCGAAGGCAGGGAGGCTATGCAAGGCATCCTCTAGCCAGCTCCCCCGGCACCAGCAGAGAGAGGGCTCCGATCCTGGGCCTGCTGTTTGGTCAGTTACACACTCTGGTGGCCGTCTATTGCCCGAACGAGGGACAGGAAACATTCCTCAAGTACTAAGAGGCAGAGCTGGCCCCCTTTATAGAGGGCCAAGTGGTAATAGGAGGAGATTTTATGGAGTTCCGAACTCGCTGGTAGATAAGACCCATCCCCTGGCCCAGAGGGACTATAAAAATGCATTGGGGCTGTTAGGCAGAATACTGTGCAGTGCCCTTAGGGACCACTACACACAATTAAGACTACAGGTGGTGATACAAGTTTTACCTTTGGTACAAGCCTGTACTACTATGTCATAGTGGTAGCAGTGGCAGAACAGCCAGGCTTATCTCAAGAGTATATGAGCAGTAGCAGAGATTACACAAAGGGACCACAATTACTGTGACTCAAGGAAACACCGACTCAAGGTTTCAGGTAGAAACATATAAGTACATTTATTTTTAAACCATTCGTTATAAACACAACACTTCTATTAAACTTCAATAAAAACTACACGTTAAATATACTACAACTATCCAATTCACTTTGTACAGTAAGTCTCAAGTTAAGTTCCCTGTGTTGGCATGAACCGGTGTTAGGCGCAAAAACACGTTACCGCGGATACGATTGTGATCACTTTTTGACAGTTCGGTCGACTAAACAAACACGTATCCGTGACATGAAATGCTACCGGGGCAAAAACACACTTAGCACCTGAGATACCCAGAGGGAGTTGGAGGCAAAAATCACAGGCAATATTTTGGTTAGGCAGGCAGAATCAAGAAACACTGAGAGACAGGAGTTCAAAAGTCAAAGGGCCGGAGCCAGGGTCGAAAGACACTGGGGCCAGTTGCCGAAGATCACACGGTCTAACAGTTCACAATTCAACAGAGCCAAAAGTACTTTGATATTGTCAATGTTCGGAAGCAAAAGTTATAAGAAGGATGGAAGACAAGGTCAAGCCTTGGAAATGAAGAAAAAGGGTTCACCCAGTTTCCTCAACAGAACACAGTACCTTGTTCCAATGGTGCAGCTGGTGCCCTGGCAGTTGTTCCTGTTGGTTTCCCGGAGACCCACGATTCCTGGAGCTTCGTCGAGAAGGGAGAACGTCTGAAAGGGGTTTGCACCACACAGGGATGAGGCCGGCAGCAGCGACACAGAATAAAAGGTGCGCTCCTTAAAAACAGGAGAGGCTCTTCAGGTGGCTATCCGGACCACTACAGCAGTGTGCAGCGATTTCGACCACGGAAGAGGATCCTCTGGCTGTAGAAGATTAGCTGGTTATCCCCACCAAGCTCAAGGGAAGAAGACTCCGGACTGGATCTTCTCTGAGTCGTTGAAGGGCAGATAGCTCAGGACTGCAGCAGGGCTTTGCCGGGACGGGGTAGTTGCAGCAGCCGTCGTTCTCTCTGCTTCTCTTCGGTTCCTTGTAGTTCCAGTGGCGACTCTCTGACTTCTAGCCCAAGAGACCTGCCTTTTATGCGAAAACCCCCCATTCACGCAGCCTGGCTGTCAATCACCCAGCAGGGGGGTTGTCCAGCCCGGACAACTACCCTGGCCAATCATGACAAAGTGCGACTTGGGTTTCCTAGGATACCCTGTGCAGGGGGTGACTACATCCCTCCCTCACATTCAGCCCACCTAGACACCAAGGCGCCTTGAGGAGGGCTTCTGGGCAGAAGCCCGCCAAAAGACAGTGAACAAAGAAGTCAAACCTAGTTTGCCGCGCAAAGTAAACCACAAGAAAGACTTTAACAAAAAGAAATGGCGAATAAACCCAACCGGAGCCAAAAGAAAGACGATTTGATCAAGCGGGTTTATGTTCGAGGCTAATAAAATAGCCAAGAACAGTACCACATTTATCTAATATAACGCGGTAGAAAAGTTAGGGTAGATACCACTGCCACCAGCCAAGTCTAAATGTTAAAAGAGCGAAACAATGCTCTAGGAGGTACAGATAAAAAGGGATACGAGTTAACCCTTTCCAGTGCTCCATGGAAGATCACAAAAACAGATGGAAACACATAGCAAAACACAGGTAAGAGTGGGGGAAAAGCTCTCACTCTTACCAGGTGGAAAGAAAATAACTCCAGAAGTCCAGCAAAGCTGCTGGGGGACTAACTAAGTGAGGGAAATTAGCCATAAATGAGAATTCTCCCTAACAGGGGCTGCTGCATCTGTTCAAGGCCCTGGGGGTGGTGGGCACTTGGAGGTTGTGGGACAGGGAGGCACGGGACTATTCATTTTTCTCTCCTGTCCATCGCACCTCCTTCCGCATAGATTTACTCCTGGCAAGCCCCCAGATAATGCCATTCGTGGAGGACGTGGAGATTGTGAGAAGAACCCTGTCGGACCATGCGCCAGCCTGCCTAACGATGCAGATTCATGACACGTCCCCCAACTCCAAGTCTCTGTGGAGGCTCTATGACCTGATCCTCAGAGACATGGCCCTCTGGGATGCGATAGCGCGAACCATTAGGGACAACTTCCGGGAAAATGTGGTGGGACCTCCCCCCGATTGCGATAATTTGGGATGCCATGAAGGCAGTCATCAGGAGGGAGCTTATATCCCAGGGAGCAGCCCACCATAAGCGCTGCACGGAAATAAAAGCCCGGCTAGAGGGGCATGTCGCTGTAATGCTTTTCAATTGTAATGTTTTTGACTAAAGCATGGAGTCTTTGTGAAATGCATTCTGTGTGCACCCAGAGTAGCAATGGACATTTTTTCCCTCACTGAGATTTGCATTTAATGTGAAGTTTGAACACTGTTTCACTGGCAAACATGTTTTTCAGCGAGGTTCACTGCTTGTATTATTCTGCATTGCTTCAGGAATTGTTTTGAGGAAAGGTGCCGGCTGGCACCTGATAATGTTTCAGGAGCTGAGGGAAAGTTATGGTGTCTTTCGCGCTCCTATGAGAAAGGGAAGAGTTTACCTCTTGGCATTTCCATGGGTCATTCGGCCGAAGATCCATGGGAACTTGCAACATGTGGAAAGCCAGAGAGTTCTGGCAAATTCCATTACGCATTTGTGTAATGTTTAAAACGACAAGCACTGAGAACAGATAGACAGAAAAGCTTCAGGGAAGCATGGACGAATGGCTCTCCATTCCTGTTGCTAGGAGAATCTCTTCTGCCTGGCCTGTTTTCTGAGCTTATTAGTGATCCTGGCTAAGATGAGGAGGTGTTCTGCAGTGACCTCAACGGTGAAGTGTTTTTAAGCCATTTACTAATCATTCATTGTTTTTTTTCTGCATTTATTTTCTTATGTATGCTGATTGAGAATAAACATCCATAAAGAGCCATTTTATAATCTAACTGAATGTGTGTTTGTGTGAATAATTGTCTCCCAGCGTCCAAAGTTGTTTTTCAGTTAGTGTACTGGGGAGAAAAATAAGCAAAATATTTCCTTGCACTTTTTGGGAAGCAAAACAGCCGCAGAGGTGCAAACCAGGCATAGCAAGGGTTGGTCCCCAAAGGCGCACAGAGCACTACAGGTGGCGCGTAATAAGTTGGAGGCACACCTCGGGTGGAGACAGCTCAGGCCCCATTAATACAAAGCACTGTTACTATGCAAAGGGAAACAAGGCTAATTAACTCCTAGTCATAAAACTGGCCAACGTAAGGCAGTTGCATGGAATAGTGGGATTGCAGGACATGGAAGGCATAATAAAATATGGGCAGGAGGCTAAATCGCAGCTAGCAGAGGCGCACTTAATAGACACAATGCCTGCCACCCCCGTTCTCTTGCGGAGCAGACGCAATATATAACAGAGGCAGCTCTCCCCCACCTTACTGGGACAGAACGGGAGGATCTAGATAGGCCAATGGCTGCAGAGGAGATAGATGCAGCGATTAAATCCCTAAGAGCCAGAGCCCCGGGTCCATATGGCTTTAAACCTCTATTTTATAAAATCTTCTAGGTGCAACTTCTGACTCATTTAACAAAGCTCTTTAACTCCTTTAAGCAGACCAGGGCGACTACACCTTCCATGCAAGAAATGTCCCCCATTCTCTTGCTGAAGCCAGGGGAAAGATCCCAGAGATTGTGTCTCTTCTAGACCAATCACACAATTAAATATTGATGCTAACATATACTCAAAGGTTCTGGCCAATCGGTTGGTAGGGATCCTGCCTAGAAAAATTTACTCTGACCAAACTGTGTTAATTCGTGGCAGAACAACTTGGGACAATGTTCATCGAGCTCTGAACTTGGAGGTCGCTACCTTAGAGCAGAGCAAGATGGAGCTCCTGGCCTTAGATGCCACCAAAACCTTTGTCAAGGTTGACTGGGCCTTCATGAAGCTGACTCTCGAGGCATTCCACTTTGGGCCCCAGGTTCAGATGATGGTCCTAGCCAATTATCACTCGCCCATGATCCTTATTGGCAACATTCTCGCGAAAGAGTGGGTGAAAGTGGGGGAGAGGCAATATAAGGTGTTCTTGTATGGCGATGATGTGATGCTCACCCTGACGAACCCCCAGTCCTCCCTGCAACATTCCCTTGTAGTACTAGACTCCTTCAGACTCACTGCAGGATTCACAGTTAACTTCTCCAAATCGGAGGCATTGGTGGTGGGATTGACACCAGGATAAGTTGAGGCCCTGTGCCCCTAGTGCCCTATTAAGTGGGAAAGTAAAGTGATAACTGTCGAACACACAGGCAGTCTATGGTGGGAACTTACCGCCACTCTTTGGGCCTCATTACACGTTGTGCGGTAAAAATCTCCAATTACCAGCATGGCGCTCTTAACGTGTCCGCCCTCGCAAGAGGGTGCTAATAGCGTACCATTACGAGTACGCGGACACGAGCATGGCGCCATGCCGGTAAAGAACCTACCGCCATGCCCTTAAAGACCCAAAAAAGTCACTTACCGCCCTCGAAGAAAGTGCAGATAGCACCTCCGCCCACATGCTGCATGCAAAGAGCGGTCACCGCAATTAGCGGTGACCGTTAAATTGCAGAACTGGAAATAGCGTCATCGCACAGGAACGGGAAAGAGCACGGCGGCCATCTTTAAAAACACAATGGGCCTCATTCCGAGTCAGGCGGTAAGGGTTAACGGACACCGGTAACGAGACCGGTGCCGTTAAACCCTTACCGCCCTATTCCGAGTTCCCTTTGCGGGTTGGAACTTAACACCTGCTTTTTGCAGGCGTTAAAAAACCAACCCACAAAGGGACCTTGGAGCTAATTACGGCACCGTAATTTACGGTGCCGTAATTAGCACCTTCCCCATTCCCATTGAGCCCTATGGGGCAAAAATGG
The DNA here is from genome assembly GCF_040938575.1 of Ambystoma mexicanum. NCBI lineage: Eukaryota > Metazoa > Chordata > Amphibia > Caudata > Ambystomatidae > Ambystoma > Ambystoma mexicanum. The sequence goes on along the minus strand of NC_090933.1, from coordinate 1,237,945,620 downwards.
GAATGGGGAAGGGCCCATGGTGAATGGGGAATTACCGACCCCGCCAACCTTGGAATGGGGCGGTAATTCCGCCATTCACCATGGCGGAGTCCGAGAGATAACGGCGTCAACCAAGGCGCTAATAGCGCCTTGGTTAACGCCAGGGTCGGAATGAGGCCCAATCCATTGCCATCCACTGCCCCCTGGACCTGTTTGGAGTAGGTTGCAGTTGCAAATCATCCGGGACACCTTCAACATGCCCAAGGCATTTAAAAAAAGCACTGACAGGCTGCGCAAAGAAAAATTTACCTCGGAGGAGTTGAACATGTTGACCCAGACCCTGGCTGACAATGTTGAGGTTGTCTTTGCCAACGACATGCGGCAGCCGACACTACTGAAAAAAAAAGCCATCTGGGAAGAAGTTGCTGTTAAAGTCAGTGCAGTGGGCACCAGCACCGCACAGTGCGTGAGTGCAGGAAAAGGTGGGACGACTTCAGACTGCGGGTGAGGGGCATCCTTGCCGAAAACCACCAAATAGCCACTGCAGGTGGAGCCGGTTCACCCATCAGACTAAAGGAATGGGAGGAGACCTGTGCAAACCTAATCACTGTGGAATCCATTGAGGGAGTAGGCACTATGGAGCACGGCGTGGGAACCACGTCGGATGGAGGTGAGTGTACACATGACAGGATGCTATGTAAATGTACTGTTCCCCCCAAATGTGAGCCCGGAATCCTCTCATGCATGGACACACATCCACACATGCATCCATCCCTGCCCATGTCAGTGTCAGACCCAAACACACACACATGCACACATCACCATAGACAAGTGCCAAACACAACCATGCATGGATGAGGCACTGAACTGACACATCAGCTGCATCCACAACTATTAAGTCCCAATGGCCACAACTGCATTATTGATGTATCCTGCATGAAGTACATAGAAACGTAACCAATGCCATCCCCCTTCTTGTCCCTGACAGGCTCACAAATAGATGGTGAGGATGCCGCAAATGCACCCCAGGCACCGCCTACAAGTAAGAGACCAAGGGCACAGGACTCTGAGGACACGCCAACGACATTTAGGGGCAAGGGGGGAAGGTTCCACATGATGAGTGTGAAGCTTCGGAGGAGTGCCACGGCCAGGATTGAAGTAGCCACACCACCAACTAGAGCCCCACCACCGCAGGTGAACCCACAACCACCAATACCAGCCACCGAGGGCCCACCTTCAGCTGCGCCAAGCTCCGCAGGAGAGGCAGCCGCCACTGCCCCCCTATCTGACCTTGAGGACACAACAGTTGGCACAATGCAGATGCACACCCAAAGCCCCCCTACAACGCCTGAGCCAGCACTATTCCAGACACCTGGGTCTGATGTCACTGGTGAGGACAACATTCCAGCCATAATGTTCCCCATGGTGGCTTCACCTGCTGCCATGGATGCATCTGAGGGCACAGCAGCCACTACACCATCACCCAGCACTGCCCTCGAGCTGGCCACCATCCGGCAGCGTCAACAGGAACTTACTGTGCTGGTTGGCCAGCATGTTGAGGAGGCTGCCCATCTCAGGGAGGATATTGTGGAGACGGCAAGGCACTCCAGTGAGAGGATGGAGGCCTGTACTGACAGGCTTTGTGAGGAGGTAGCTAGGCTAAGGGAGGTCCTCACTCGAATAGCTGACACAATGGACCGCCACTTCACACCACCAGGACAGTCTGCCACGTCGTCATCCGCGGGTTCAACGCAGACAAGCCCCCTCCGCCACTCGACACGCACCACCAGGCGCATGTCTGCCCATCCTCCAAATGCTGCTGCAGATAATGGCCAGTAGGGGGTTTATGGCGATCCTTCTGTGTGCATGGGCCAACGCAAACATGGCTGACACATGAGGAACTGTTGTGGGGGGCGGGTGGAAGGGTGTTATGGGTCTGTTGTGGGGGGTGGGTGGAAGGGTGTTATGGGTCTGTTGTGGGGGGTGGGTGGAAGGGTGTTATGGGTCTGTTGGGGGGGTGGGTGGAAGGGTGTTATGGGTCTGTTGTGGGGGGGTGGGTGTTAGGGTGGTGGGATGTTTGGGGACATGCACTTTTTCATCTTACCGTTACTTAATACACTGGTGTCTGATCAAAACACAGGCTTGGACATCTTCATTGTGTATGTGTACTTTATTGGCGACAGGGTCCATTGCATGCTTCTAAACATCACCAGTGCATTACTACCCATATCCATGTGACAGTACCAAAACATGTTCCTCAGAATATTTGGTTGATCAGATGCTGTCTCACAGCACGTCCCTCCTGCCCATCCCCTCTTGCAACACCTGCATCCCCTTCAGCTCCGTCCTCATCACCATCATCATCCTCATCAGGTGCTTCTATTTCAACGTCAGGGGGCAGTGGCACATTCCGTCTGATACAGATATTGTGCAGCATGACACATGCCATGGTGATCTTGGCCACCTTCTCATGGCCATAAAAGAGAGCGCCACCAGACCTGCTAATGCACCTAAACCGTGACTTCAAAAGGCCAAAAGTCTGCTCGATCACGATGCGGGTATGGGTATGTGCTCGATTGTATTCCTATTCGTGCCTGTTGTGTGGGTTCCGTACAGGTGTGAGGAGCCAGCTCTTCAGGGGATAGCCTGCATCACCTGTATGGGGGAACGAATGGGGTCCTGTTACTGTTCACCTCAAGAGCGCCCTGTTCATATCACACAAATTGACATTGCATTGTGATTCAAGTACACAGTCAACAGCATACATGCAGATGGTCTGTGTGACACTGGTTTGTCGCTCCAAGTAGCGTGGGATAGTTGAGTTCCGCAGGACCATGGAATCATGGGTTGATCCGGGAAATCGGGCACAGCAATGTGTGATTATCTTGTTGGCATCACATACCATTTGGACATTGATGGAGTGGAATAGCTTCCTGTTTCAGTAGGCCACTTCATTGCGATGTGGGACCACCAATTCCACATGTGTACAATCGATGGCCCCAATGCAACTTGGGATGCTTGCCAGTGAATAGAAGCCAACTTTGGTGTTGGCAATCTCCTGGGCAGTCGGTGGCATGAATATGTGTTCAGGTGCATGCTTCAGCAGGGCATCGCGTACCTGGTTCAGCATGCGTGAAAATACTGGTTGGGAGATGCCATGCATCTGGCCCACTGTATGCTGGTAGGTGCCTGTGCCCAGGAAGTGGAGCACAGTCACCACCTTGAGTAGAGGGGGGATGGTAGTTCTGATGTCTATGAGGCTCACAATATCGTCGTGTATCATGTCCACGATGCTGGTGATGGTATCCCGGTCCAGACGGTACAGGGTGTGTATCTGCTCAGGGGTTAGGTTAAATGGACTGGCTCTGATCCTGGGGATTGGTGGGTGCCTCTGTGGTATGATTAGGTGCCGTGGTGGTGCTTGCTGTGCCTGTCTTGCCCTCCTCCTCCTCCTCACCCTGCGTCTCCTTTGGGCTGCCTGTTGTTGTTGCAGCTGCGCTGCAATCATGTCCTCCAGCCCATGTAATGCTGCTAGTATTGGAACCATCTTGGTGTGGGAAGTGGTGTGTGAAGGGGTGTGGTGTGCTCCTTTTGAGCTGCCACAGTCTCCATTGCCTCCACCTGTGCTGATTGCGTCCACCTGTGGCAGGTGGGAACACTGCTCAGTTCTCTTAACGTGTGGTTCGCGATGCCGGTATTTGCGCCATGGCGGTAAGGGGTTTTGGGGGCTTTACCATGCCGCTATTGGCATGTCCGCTCGCCTTGTGATGCTGTGCTAATAGCGGCATGGCGTAATTTACGGGATGGTGGGTCGCGCGCACGCGGACTGCCCGCTATTAGTGGCACCGTACTTAGCGGTGCCGCTAATAGCGGTGAGCCGGGTCGTAATTCGCATGGGGATTTAACGTTGCTGGTATTCCATTACCGGTAACGTTAAATCTATACCGCCTACCGTGTAATGAGGCCCTTTAACTCTCTGGAGGCAGACTTAGAGCAATGGAAATCCCAAGAAATGTCCCTAATGGGCCATCTTACAGACTGCAAGATGAACTTACTGCCAAGTTTCCACTATCAGTGCGGAGCGCTCTTGGTAGAGATCCCCAATGTGCCCCTGCTCTGCTTGCAGCATAAGGTTTTCCGGTTCATCTGGCACAGGAAGAAAGAGCGAATCCCCAAGGCAGTGATGAGTAGTGCATGCCTAGGACAGATGGGGTACCCAACCCATGACATTACTGCGCAGCGGTACAACCAGCACACGTCCTCACTTGGTTGACAACAGAGGACCCCCTCTCAATGGGTGAGCAGAGAACAGACCAGGCTCGCACTGCCCCTCTCCTCCTTACCGCATATCTCTCTCGCAGCACGGAAGTACTAGACTGGGCTTCTCTCAGCCTCCAGAACCACAATAACGATATGGGACTGGGTGATGAAATTAAGTGGTATCCCGAGAGTGCAAGGGCCACACACCCTGGTCTTCTATAACCGGGGAAATGTCCAAAATATCAGAGAAAAAATTACTGAATGCGTGATTTGGCTGAATTTTGGTTGTTCGAAAATTCCAAACGGGCGAAGTTCTACCAGATCAGGTATTCGGTGCTGGGGGCTATATTGTGTGCAGGGGTTGCGGGGTTGTCCCCACAGCCATCCTGAAAAAAACAAAAATGGGAGGGCTATGGGGTTGTCCCCCGCACCCTTGCTCACTATAGTGTGAGAGGGGGCTGGAGGGGTGTCTCTGCAGCCATTCCGAAAAAAGAAAAAAAGAAAAAAGAAAAAAAGAAAAAAGGAAAGGTTCACGATCACGGAGGAGGTGTGGGGGGGTTGGTGGTGTGGTGTGGTGTGGATGTGGGTGGGGGTGTGGGGGTGAGTGCCAAGTTGGAAATGTTCAGGGGATAAAAGACTGAAGGTTATTTTGGACAAAATAATCTTCAGTCTTTTCTCCCTTGAACATTTGGACCTCAAGGTTTCAACCCCGATCCATAACCCGGACTTCAACCTGGGCCTTTAGCCTATGGAGTTCAGCAGAGGGAGAGGGGCAACCTACACTGCCTCTCGCAGCTTTTTAATAATCGGTTCCTGTCAACTTATGCTGACTGTAAAGGTAGATTCGCCCCATCGGAAGCTGACAGGTATAGGTATGCCCAAATCAGGCACTGGATGGTGCATCCCCTGGTGCGACAAGGGGCAACCCAGGAGCTGGAGGCCATAGAGAGACTTCTACTGGAGGGGGCACAAGTGCGTGCAATTTCAAAACTGTACCAACTTATGTAAACAAATATACAGGCCCGTCGACCATTACTTGGACCAATGGGAGGCATACTTGGGCCACCCAGTTGAAGACCAAATGTGGGTGGACATCTGGTTGTGGATTTACTCCTCATCCAAATGTGTGACCAACAAGGAATGTGCCTTCAAGCTGACGTGCCGCTGGTACTAACCCCCATTGCGGCCGCACCAAATCGAGAACTCCCTGGGCCCGGCGTGCTGGCGTCAATGTGGTGGGCAAGAGACATACTTTCATAAGTCATGGGGATGCTCGCGGGTCCAGATTTTCTGGGGCAAAGTAACTTCTATTATCAAGGCCATAAGTTGCCCTTAAAACCTGAGGTGCTGCTCTTGGCGTGCTGGTCCCCGGGGTTTATCCCAGATCGGGGACAATGGCCAGGCTGCTGACACACCTTTTGGTGACATTGTGGATCTCTATCGCCCCCCGTGCCTGGAGGATCACTGACTTTCCCTCAGACTTCTTGGTGGCAGAGAAGGTCACAGAGGTCAGGGAGCGGATGCTCCACTGCTTCGCGGAGACTTGGTCCCCTATTCCGGAATACGACAGGAACTTCCCCGCACAAGCACATAAACCACGTCTGGTGACACTTTTTCTGCAAAGGGACGGCTGACTAGGTGGGGGAAGGGAGGTGGAAGGGGAGTGTACAATGAGGGCGGGGACGGGCGGGGGATGACCACTGGGGGTCTGCTTATCCCCCAGTGGTGGACCAAGATCTGGAACATCTTGGAGGCAGAGAAGGTCACAACAGCCAGGGAGGGGAACTTCGCAGCACAAGCACATAAACCACGACAGGTGGCACTGTTTCTGCAAAGGGACGGCTGACTGGGTGGCGGAAACGGACTGCCGTAGGGAGGAGGATGAGGCTGGGTGAGGGAAGAGAGTTATTATAGAGCTTGGTAATCAGCATTGCTTTCCATCTGGTGCTCAAAGACACAGCTTTTTCTTTTCCAATCTTGTCTGTGCAACCGTACTTAAATAAAGTTGTTTAAAATAACACCTAGTTACATTTTTTCATCAAAGCCAACTTTATGCCTTATGCCCAGCAGGTGTAATTGTGAAATGTGGGCAGATACAGGATAGACAAGTTATTGAATTGTTTTAAGTTCACTAGGATGCATTTTTCATAGCAGGTGCAGGGTATGATAAGATAAAGGTGGCTCTTATTAACAAAGCACATTGTTGAATGATATGGTATATATAATATGATTTGATATTTATAACGCGCCTGTACACAAGTGTTTCTATGCACCACAAAACAAGGAAAAGAAGATAGAGGGAAGACGAGACAAACAATCCTACTAGGCCTTGTGTAATTCAGATCGTGCAAGTGCGACAACGAGAAGTGCAGGGGGAAAGGAGGGAGGAGAGGGGGAGTTAAGGGGCGAGGGGAGGGGGAAGTGCAGTCAGGGCAACACAGCTCTGAGTAAGCGCAGCCAGGGCAGCGCGGCTCTGGTTAAGTGCAAAGAGGCAGGGGGGATGTAGGAGTTGCAGTGCAAGGTTGACTGGTCATGGAGGAGCCTGGTACCCAGTGAGGCTCTGAGGGTACCAACCAACCAGTCAGGGTAGCAGACAGGTAAGTTAGCAAGGAAGCGAGAGAGAGAAGGCAGAGAAGAGAAAGGTCTTGAGCAGCTTCCGGAATTTCAAGCGGTCCAGCTCAAGTCTGAGAGGGGCAGGGAAGCTGTTACAGAGGGAGGCACCTGCAGAGGAGAGAGATCTTTAAAGATGTTGAAAAGGCTGTACATAAACTTCAATGCATCAACAAAGTCACATGACCAGATAAGTAGTAGACAGTAAACAAATATACTAGGTGGCCACCTCAAAGACTTTTAATATAACCTGCAAATAACAAAACATGACACCTCTATCCTTACCAATTGAAACCGCAAGTGGAATTGTTGATGGCTGTCTCGCGACCTAGATAAGGGGCATTTGGCAGGAATAGAGTAGTCTGTTATGTCATATTCAAATGCATTTGACCGTCTGGGGACGCTGTGTCTGTGCAGAAAAATGCTTGCATGCCATTGAATGTATTATCCAATTGTGTAATGAATTGACTTTTAAAAAAGGACAGTTGCGACATCCTCTAGGAATAGTAGCACACCCTGTTGTCAGTTCCTAATGAAATAAATTAGATCAGTCTACAGTTCGATGTTGGAGATGGTCTGTTGATGAAGTCATGATGCCATTTGCTTGTGGCTGACACGCCTGTTGACCTAGGCTTGTTTATTCACGGTGTCTTGAATCGACTATCAATGACCACTGTGTTTGTGGAGGCAGATACTTGAATAACATGGAAGCTAGTAACCCTGTGTGTAGTCAGTTGAATTTGAAAATAAGATTTCTTAGTAATCTGTTTGGACATGCATCCATCCACCCAGTGTAAACTCCAGCAGAATTTATTTTGTGAGACCAAATGTATATTGTTTGCGGAGATCTCCACAGTGAAAGGAAGCGACTTACAGCGGGCGGTCTGATGGTTACTTCACAAATATATTTCAATGTATGTCGCCTACTGCGCACAAGCAAGTAGACATTGGGCCTCATTACACGGTAGGCGGTAAGGGTTTACCGGTACCGGTATTTTACCGGTACCGGTAAATCCTTACCGCCTTACTACGAGGTCCCTTTGTGGGTTGGGGTATTTAACGCCTGCTTTTTGCAGGCGTTATAAACCAACCCGCAAAGGGACCCAGGGAGCTAATTACGGTACCGCAATTTGCGGTACCGTAATTAGCGCCTTCCCCATTCCCATTATGCCCTATGGGGCAAAAATGGGAATGGGGAAGGACAATGGTGGAAGGGGGAATTACCGCCCCGCCAACCTTGGAATGGGGCGGTAATTCCCCTTTCCACCAAGGCGGTGCCAGTATTTTATCGGCATGAACCATGGCGCTAATAGCGCCATGGTTCTCCGCCTACCGTGTAATGAGGCCCATTGTGTCTATGGTGGCATTTATTTACCTACCACTGTATGTAGAGTATTTTTTAAATATATATTTTGATTTACACCATCGGCTGTTAACATGCAAGACAACCCTTGTCTGCGGTGGCATTTATGTACATGCCTCTGTATCTTGCATATTTTTGACAGCACTATCTTATGGTTAAAAGAGAACTACTGACAAATAAACAAAGACAAAACAGCCAACCATCATGGTAGATTTAGCTTCTTTGATTTATCCAGTGTGATTGCACAGAGTGATATATTGACCAAGTTACTAAACATGTCAGGGGAGCTTTGGTAGTATGCTGAGGAGTTGTTCTAGGTTTGGCTTTTCTAACAGATGAATGATTGTCATTGCACGTCCAATTTCAAACTGGAAAATCTTCTTTGGATAAAAGGTACACAATGGCAAAAGTGCAGAATATCCTGATCCCACGTGAGCATAGTTATTGGAAACATTGTGATATTTTAACGGTCATGCTTTCTTCTTCAGGCGGCTGAATCTAGAGAAAGTAAATGAGCAAAACAGAGCATGTGGCTCCTACAAGGTGCCAAGGCGTGCTATTATCCCAAACCTAATACTTTTGTAGAATGTGTGCTTGACATAATGTTATCCGCACCGCAGAACGCCGGTCCACATGATGAATCCTTTTTTTGCTGTGAGGATAGGCGTTCTTTTTGATATGATGTCACACGTTATGTGATGAGACAAAGATCATTTGAAAACCAACATCATGCAGGGAATTCAAGGTAGGTGGGCACAGAGAGACAATGCAGCTTTTCGGATAACAAATACAAAATCTAAAATCATTTCTGTACCAATTGTAAAATCAATGGTGAGGTATGCACAGTTAAAAGTACCTGTTTTCAGTATGGCTGAACCCACTAAGGGGTAATTGACCTTCCTACTATGTGGGAATGTGTGTATTAAATCAATCATAGCGGGTCCTTGGGTATGTGTCCTCAGGTCCCTCTTAAAAGAGCTTAGAAACAAATAATCGCTCTTTCCAGTGGGGTCAAATTCTTACAAGGTACAAAACTCAATTTTATTATACAATTAATAAAAATACAAATATTGCACACAGATAATCAAAAAAATTATGAGAAATCCATATGACAGCTGTTAGCATCAATTAGTATAAAACTGATACACACTTATATACGTTCGTCCATTGATTTGATTAGTTACAAGTACCAACATCACCCTGGTAATCACAAATAGATATTGGGCCTCATTACGACTTTGGCGGTAGCCATGCTGCTATTGGCGGCATGTCTGCCACCGAAATCGGGTCCGGGTTCCCAGAATGGGGAATTACCAGGCCATTCTGAGTTTGGAGGGCCCGGTAATTCCTCCCTCCAGGAACCCGCGCCCGGATCTTCCCCATTCCCATTTGAGCCCCCATGGGGCTCAATGGGAATGGGAGAGGGTGCTAACAACGGGCTGATTACGAGCAGCCTGTTGTTTGCTCCCTCTTCCCCTCGCGGGACCCGGTAAGCACGGCTGGTTTGACGGGTCCCCCTCCTTTTGCAGAGCCCGTTAACCCGTTCCGCCTCACTCGTAATGAGGCCCATTGTATTTATTGAACAATTTTTTTGCTATTTTATTTGTTGTCAATTTAACACATGAAATGCAACATGTTATCATAGTTTGATCATTTTGTTGGGCAGATCCTTGATCGGATTTTGTTTTTCAAAGTACAGCATGGAGGCTAAATTAAAAAGTGATCAATTGTTTCTTAGCACCAAATGTTCACATATATGTAACAGAAGTCAAGTCTTTCATAGTCCAATTGTTGCTCTCCAAATCTTTCATCTTTGAATCGTGTTTAAAGAATTATTGGACCATTCAAGAAATAAAAAGTATAACCATGAAACTTGTGAAAATGTTTTAATAGCCATGTCTACAGCCTTTTCAAGTGACCATTTGGAATCAAATAATTGATTTAAAAACAAATATACGTTGAAAGCTGCTGACTGGGTTGCATATGAATGAAACCTGTGTATTAATCTGTGGCACTTGAAAATTCTTCGCTGATGGCTTGCACGGCACACACTGGTATAACCTTATAGAGCCTCTCTCTGTCTTCCGTGAATCCACCAGGTATTTTATTTTATTTATTTTTATTTTATTTATTCATATAGTGCTTAAACCCATAGGCATCAAAGCGCTGTAACACAAAACAAAGAGGCACCAAAACACCATAAGAAGAAGTAGTCCACCATGGGCTAATAAATAAAGGAACAGGCAACATGATTTGAAGAACATCTGCGTGAAGAATTCAGAGAAGAGAAAAGTCTTCCACTTTTTCTTGAAAGTAGGGAGAACAGAAAGAGATCTCACGCACATTGGTAACTTGTTCCATAATGCAGGAGCAAGAAATTGAAGACATTTGCCATCCGCTTGGGGGCGATTGACGCGCTTGCTGAACAATAAGTGCGGAGTACAAGCTTGTAAGGCACGCATGGGCTTGTGACACTTAAGGCGTTCTGAGATAATCGGGTGCTTTGCCATATAAGCATTTGTCTGTGATAGTCAAAGTTTTGAATTTGATCCTCTGCGCAATTGGTAGCCAATGACGTTTGTTCAATCCAGGCGAGATGTGAGAATGCCTGTTGGACACTATTCTAGCAGATGCATTTTGCACTAGTTGGACTCAAGCTACTCCATACGCAGGACCCCCGAACAATAGGGCATTTGCATAGTCTAATGTACTTCCGACAGTCGCTCTAGCAATGATGGCAGCGTTGGTGTCCGTGATAATGGGTTTCATCTGTCAGAGAAACCGGATGTAATCATGACATGCACTGACAGTGGCAGAGATATGAGCATTTGTGTTCATATTTGAGTTAAGGAAAATGCCCACAGACTTGGCCTTTTTCATAATGGGAATGGAATAGGTGCCCAGTGCTAGGAAGTCATGGGCATTTCCCAGTTTCTCCGACATGGTTGGAGTGGCCAACACCATTAACTCTGTTTTCTGATCATTAAGACACAGCCAATTTTAGTTCATCCAACCGCTAATTACATGGAATGTATCATTAATCAGGCAGGTGTCATCAGTCTTGTTACCAGACAACTTGAACGGCAGTTGTGTGTCATCAGCATAGTTTTGAAACATGATTTTATTTTCCAGTAGTAAGTCGTGAAGTGGCTTAATATACAAGTTGGGACTCCTTGCAAGATAGGGGGCGCATTAGATGATGAGTGGCCCAACACTACCTTGGCTGATCTGCCTCGCAGAAAGGAGTGAATCCAATTAAAGGGCTGTTGACTCAAGTTAAGATCATTAGACAGACGCGCCATACGAATGTTATGATCCAGGACATCACAGGCGGCTGAAAGATCTAGGATCATCAATAGCCCTGCTTTGCCTTTATCAAGAATGTCCAGTATAATTGATTGAATATCTAGCATAGATATTTCCATACTGTGTATAGGGCGAAAGCCCGATTGGTATGTTCCAAGTAGATTGTACGAGGCAACAAAGTGCTGAAGTTGAGAATATGGAATTATATCTAAGGTTTTCAGAGGTAAGCTTATGTTAGTAATAGGACGATATTTCGCAGGATCGTCTGGGTCAAGTGAGGCCTTTTTAAGGATAGGTGTGGTACATGTGTCCTTCAGTGAGTCTGGAATGTGACCGATTGAGAAGATGCCATTTATAATTGCAGCAAAGGTATAGGGTCTATATGAGACAAGACAATAACATCTGTCGAACTAATAGAATTTGCTCAATTGCTAGAAGTAAATAGCAAAATATTCTTTTTATTATTCGCTATCGAAAGTCTAGACATCATAAATATGAAACAAATTCAATGTAAAGGTCAGCCATCAGGCTATTGGAGGCACCAGGGGCAGCATGAAAAAGAAAAAAGTAGATAGAAAATATTTTAAATTAGGGGTTTATTGAAAGTATTAGATAACATAAAATGTGAACAGTGAAATATTAATCTAACAGGCAGATGCGTAATGGTTGACAGAATTAACAAACCCCAAATATTAGTTCTTCAAATCATATTAGTACCGCCACATAGAAAATAATAGATTTTGTCGTGTATGATCCAAGTACAGTAATGTTTTAAAAGGTGCAGTATGATAAATCTGAGAAACAAATTAATACCATACTCACTCAAGAAGTTCATGCATAAGTGCTATCAGCATTCGGAGAACCCAACGTGTAAGGCTCGCTGACCTGATGTCCGCTTGCTGGGTTAAGCACAGTGGACCATCTTCTGACAGATGGGCCATGCAGGTGGAATTCTCTATCTTCCAGTGCTGGCATCAAGACCAAGTTGAAAGATCTTCCATTCTAATAGATTCAGGATCAGGAGAATCGTCCTTGGTGTCACTGACCTCCGCTGGTTACTTTTGGCTTAACCTGGCCTCCATTTCTTTGTCCGTGTATTCAAGCCCTGTCAGACTTGTTGCATTAAAGTTACACTGTGGAAGACAGAACTAAGAACATACCTGTAGAAAAAGTATACATAAGAGGGGTATTAGATTACAAATCATATGCAAAACAAGAAATTCTGAATATGCTCACAATCAAAGAAACAATACACATTGAGTATTTTCTTAAAGTAAGACTTCAAAAGGGATAGTTGAGAAAAACAACTAACAAAAAAGCATTTCACAATCAAAAACTTATTAAGTAGCAATGGATTACTTGGACAAAAAAAATACACCGGAAGAGACATATTCGGATAAATACAGAGACAACAGTGGTAAAAGCTTTCATTATTAAAGGGGGTCAAAAATGGTGTCCAGGGATGCGAACATGCTTTTCCACAAAAATCTAGATGGTTTGTGTATTCAAGACAGACTGAAAGAAACATACTTGATCTAGTGTAGCGCAAGTAGCAGTTTAACACATTGATTATTACTAGAATACTAAAGTAAAGAGAGAAATGTTCTGTTAATATGTTTTATTTGCTAAAGCACCCTCTGCATTTCCATTGTGACAGATGGTTCTGTAAAATACGTAGAGAGTACGCTTTGTTCTGGCGACTGCTCTTGTCACAAGCATGGGCGTTGTTTTGAAGTTGAGGCGGCTTACCTCACAAGTAGGGATGTCTGCTGCAGTTTATTGCAACAAGGGCTTTTGAACTCGGCTCGTATTCTTTTTTCGAATCGCGGATCACCGCAGCCGTGGCCCTAGGGCTCTTGTGAGCATGACCGCACACGAGTGAAAGTCTGGAAATACCAGTGTATGAATTCAAGAGCTGAACTCTGCAAACCCTCAGAACAACACTACTCATAGAGTGGTTTCAGTAAGCCCTGAAGAGGGCCCAGTTTTAGGGTCGAAACACGTGTTGACACATTACGGTTGGATTGCAATTAAAAAAGAAACATTGATATTCTTTTGACTATTGTTTGCTATTGCCTATTGGGAAAAGGACATTTTGGACATATATACTGGGGCATATGCTCAAGCGGCTAAGGACAACAATGTGCTCTGTTTCTTTTTTGTGCCTGGGGGCTCCAGTCACGCCCTTTTGACCGCTGTTGCTGCCCACAGTCCTAGTATTTGGGTGTCAGCTCGGTGGGGTTGAGCCCAATTCTTACAAATACTGGCATTTGATCTTAGCTTGATTGCTTTTGAAATTGCATTATCACAAGATGGTGGATCGTGGTTGGGAACATGCGCGGCTCACAGCCATAACTTCTTTGAAATGTGAGTATTTTCTGTGAAAAAAAAATGTTTTAATACACTGCTATGTGGTGCGGGGTGCCTGTCATGATGATTGATCAAATTAAATATGTGGGTGAATTTTTCCTTTAATTCTGTCTGGAATCATGTTATAGCCAGTATCCTGGAATCATGTGATTCTCATACCCACTCTTCTGTTTCATTGTTATTTTCTGTTCAGATTCCACCCCCTATCTCAAAAACGGACACTAAGTCACTGCTTGATCCTGTGTTCACTGCCACAATCAAAACAATAGCAGTGAGCTGGAAAACTGCATGCAAACTTCATTATGCTGAATGGTGGACAGAATTTGTGAGAGCAGGAGAAACCACTACCTCCTAACAATCGCTTCTCCCCGTTCAACAGGAACAGCTTATGGTGCTCTTCTAAACTCATATTAGCCGGCTGACTCACAATCCTCGTCAGATTCATCAGTCCCCCGCCTAAAACAACACATTGATACCAGTTAATTTCCTGCTTCTTAAACCTAATCCATCTTCATGTCAGAAATACACCCACCTCCGAGCTTTATATACATTGCCTTTATTGGAGCCAAATGATTCACCCAAGCACGGACGCCTTGCTTAGTGACTTTCAACGAGTGCGAATTTGCCTTATAAATTGATATGATATGATAGGTCCTTTATAACGCACTTAATACCTCGAGGTTTCTAAGCGCGGACCCGGGGGACTTGCTTACAGGGTGAGCACGGTGCCCCTGAGCTATCCTCCCGACTGCTCATACATTATCTCGTTATAGCACGCTCTCTTACTAATCTGGTTTGTTTTTAAATTAACAAATACATTTCACAATACAGTACAAATCTGGTTTATTAAATTCACATCTTAATTTAGATTTTATTATTTTAATTTGACATTTATCTTATGTTCACCAACCTGTTTGTTTATTTGACCAACATTTCTCATGCACAATGATGAACCTGTATATATCGTTTCTTAGGATGCCTGTCATCTTGTAACTGAGCATGTGCACAGCCATCCTTACCTTGATACCTAGCTACAATCCTGCATGCTCCAGGCAGTTGATGTCCTTCCATGGGGTGCCTGGTGCCCTTTCACCTTCACGTGCTAATCTTGCTGCTGTCTGTATCAGCCTATTTGTTTCAATGTTACAAACATTTTAATGTTAGGGTGAGTGTTGAAAACCTGTGAGTACTTAAAAGAACACCAAGACCAGTGTGAATTATGTATTTAGAGAATGGCGAATACAGCTCTCTTATTGCAGATATATATGGAAAATGTCAAGAACTAAGGTGAGCCTTATGTTCTCAAATTGCTCTTTGATCGTCTGCCCAGCAGCCAGGGACCCTCATTGAGGATATATGTTTCCTTCCCATGCCTCATAGGGTATCTGTAATGAGTACATTTGGAGTGTAATAGACTGTCAACCCGGGAACGATAACTTTCTATCCGGTTATTCTTGACTTTGATATTATGCTTTGCTCAGTAAGAAAAGTGTAACAAGCGATCATTAATATTTTAAACATTTGAAAAGAACCAGATGACATTGTTAATACAATTCAATCATTTACTTGATTTTAACAGATGTTTTGCGCTCCACCCATCCCCCCTTTCCATAGCTGTGCTTTTTCTCTGATCGCATAGCAGTCGCAGGATGGCTTTACCAGCCTTGCATCAGACAATGTGACTCTCACCCACATAGAAAGAGACAAAAACATAGGGCGCAATTCCAGGAATTTTTTGCACGTTTCCAAGTGACTTTGCACTGCTGAAAAGAGACTTTGCACTGCAGATACAAATCCTGATTCATGGAAATGTGCAAAGTGTATTTTTGCAGTGCAAAGTTCGTGCAGTACAAAATGACTTTGCACGAACTTTGCACTGCAAAAACACATCAGGCCCATAGAATGAGACAGTGAGAAAAAGAGTAAGAGGTAAAGAGAGAGAGAGCGAGAAACCGAAACAGGAGGGAGAGAATGCATTAAATCTGCATCTGGTACGCTGGGTACGACTAGTATTTATTTACTTTTGCTTTGTTACTGAATCATTAAAGACATATGTGGCCTATTGTCGCCCCAGTGATCAAGCAAACAAAGGAGCTGAGAGGCTGTGTGTGTGCTTGTCTCCCTGTAGAAAAGAGTTGTCTGCCAGAGTATATGTGCCTGATTCATGTATCAATCTGTCCTGAAAAAACAGGACTTGCGCGCGAGTCCCTGTTCGTCGATTTATGGAACACAATGCGCGGGGCTTATCCGGGACTTAAGAGTAATCTGTGCTGGTCCACCAAGTTACTGCGAGCCGATGAACGCCTTGCGTGAGACTCCAAGGGAAAGGCCGGCCGGGCCTGCACAGCCACCTAAAAAGGGGGTGGAACACGTGGAATGAGGAAGAACAAGCGAAATGTGTGCGGTAAGAGGGACGTTCCACCATCAAACAATCACACCATAGGAGCGCAAAGCAACCGTATTTATGGAATTGAACACGGAACTCCGATACGCAAAAAACCAAGTGCAAATCCAGAAACATCTATGCCACGCGATAGCAGGCATAAACGTCAATGCTCACACTAACAAACGCATTAAAAGCAAGGGCGATAAATAAGCGCATGTATACAGCCATGATGAATGCACCATTTGTTGCAGCAGTCATCCTGGGACACCGCAGTAGGAGGAGGATGGCCAGGGCTGGATCTTCCACCCAAGGACCAGCCTTTTTGGGATGGTCTATGGCAGGTATAGGTTCCCTCCCCCATATCATCCTAGATCTGGTGATAGGGTGGGACGATGACCTCACATCACCCACCATGTGCTCGCATGCACTGAGCCCCTTGCAAAAGGTGCTCACTATTTTGCATTTTTTGGCCGTTGGCTCATTCCAGTGGCCCACCACCATAGTCAGTGGCATCTCCCAGGCCATGCAGTCATACTAAGCTGGACTATTGTAACAGCCTCTATCTAAATCTTCCTGCCTCTACTCTACGCCCTCTGCAGCTTATCCATAACAGGACTGCGAGATTTGTCCTTGGCCTCAAGCCCAGGGATCGTATCTCTCCAGGACTGAAATCTCTGTACTGGCTCCCAGTGGCTGCGAGGATTAAGCTCAAAACCCTCTGCATTGTCCACAAGGCCTACTGGGGCCTTGGGCCACATTACCTTCAACTCTCTCTTCCCAAATATCTTCCTTCTCGAGCTCTTCGCTCATCCGCCACCAACTCCCTCAGGGTCATTCGCTTCTCCAAGCAACGAGTTGGTGGTAGATCTCTCTCTTCAGCAGGGGCCTACCTCTGGAACAGCCTTCCTGCCTCCCTGAAACTTGAGGAGAACCATCTCCGGTTCCGGAAGCACCTTCCTCTTTGCTTCTGCATTCTCTCCCCCTCTCCCATGCTGAATTCCTGGCTGAAACAGCACTGGTTCCTGGCCACCCGTTCTGATCTCGGGCCTAGGCGCACCTGCACTGCCCCCTTGGCAACCTCCACACCTGGGGATTGTTACTCTGTATCCCTACAGTCCTCCACCTGCACTTTTGTTGCTCTGACCTTGCTCTTGCCACCATCTGCCCTTTTTTATTTATCTTATTTATTCTACTATCCCTGTACTGCACTTTCCCCTCTCCCTTCCCCCACGCACTTTTCCCTTTCACCCTTCCCATGTACTTGCACGATCTGAATGACACCTGGCCTAGTAGGATCGTTGTCTGTCTTCCCTGTGTTCCCCCTCCCTTGCCTCGTCGCGCCTCGAAACACGTGTGTATATGCACGTTATGAATGCCATATCATATAATATCATATTATACTGCTTACACCAGGTGTTGGTATCATAACTGCATGTCCTTCTCCGCCTGCATATCTATATGCTTGGAACACCGGCAGAAAGGCAAGCAGTGGTCCAGGATTTATATGGGGTGGCGCACTTCCCAAAAGTGCTAGGTGCCATTGATTGCACACATGTTGCTCCACGTCCTGCTCGAGCAACAGAGCACATCTACTGCAACCGGAAACATTAGCACTCCATCAATGTTCAGGTTGTGTGTGATGCCAAGGGCATCATTACTGAAGTCTATGCCAACTATACTGGCAGCACCCATTATAGTTACATATTTAGGATGTCCCCGCTACACTGGGCCCTGTAAGCTGGGAAGCATGGCAACACATGACTCATTGGTGAGTATGAATAGACATGCATGCATTTTGCACACAGACCAATAGATACTGTCAACAAATGACAATGACAACCATTCTCACGTCTACAGGGGACAGTGCCTACCCTCTGAAAACATACATTATGACTCCCATATGCAAACCCGAACACACCTGCCCAGGTAAGGTACAACGCTGCCCATGTTGCAACTCGGGGCATAGTGGAGCGCGCATTCGTAGTGCTCAAGTCACCTTTTTGCTCCCTTTACCACTCTGGTGGTGTATTGCTATATGCATCACCAGTAGTCTGCAGGATCATTGTGGCAGCATGTGTCCTGCACAATTTTGCAACACGGCGTGGCATCCTGGTGGACATGGTGGTGGCATGCCATCCACACCCACAGGCCCACCACTTGCGTATGGCTGGGCAAAGGGCGCGTGGCGAGACTGCACGTACCCAGCTTGTGCAATCTTATTTCACCTAAATCCTTCCCCTGTGGAGTGCACAAAATCCCGCCAAATCCCAGGTGCCATTCAGTGATGACAATGGGCCAATCCACTGTGCCCACAAAACCACCCTGAGAAAGTGCCCTTGGAAGTGCAAATTTGTGTGCATCCCTTAGAACTAAAAAGAAATTGATTTTAGCGGTTCCAAAAGAAATACATTGATGAGGGATGATACCACTACCACCATGCCAACCATTTAATTAAATCACCTCTTTGGTACCAAAACCATCCTATGTGTAAAGTTAAAGGATATTTATACTGCGCACTATCCCCACTGTAGTGGTCCCCTGGCGCTCTGGCGGATCAGAATAACTAACATACCTGTCAAATGTGCAAGCATCGTTGAATTCTGAAACATCATGTCTGAGCTGCAATCCATACATGTCCTCAACAATTACATGGACACAAAATACAACCACAATTTCAAATAGCTGCACACATGTCCTACAACGTGCATGATGCACACAAACAAGTCCCTATTGTGGGTTGTAGAAAAGCAGTGCACTATTGACCCACAAGTTACTCAACATGTCAACATGACCATAATATACCCCATCCACAAAAAGAATATTAAAAAGAGGTAATATACAATTGTGACAAAGAGTGCAACTCACCAGAATTACCACATTCAGACATGCAGCAACCAAAGTAGCCATTCCATAACGATCAAGATAAATGCACATCTTACCTGTCCCCTTGGCATGCAGTCGCCATTCAAATTTCATCCCATGAAATAGCCATCATTCTTTGACGGAAGGCTCTGCAGACAATGAACAAAATGAAGCTGAGTGCAGCTAACACATCCATGCACCCAAGAATTCAACAGCCACCGGCACCCGTTAGTGACTACAACACATGCAAACAACAACTCATAAGACAACCATCAACATGTGTTCCAGTACACATGCAGCAACACCTGCACATGGTTCCATGTGTTAATATCCCCGCAAAAATATTACGATACAAAAATATCACCATATTTTTGCCGCAATATTGAGCCATGGACCCTGCGGGGGATAACCCTGCATTATTTTTAAACGTGTGGGGGACACCCCTGCAACCTCTGCTCCCACAAATTATCCCCCCCAAAAATATCACCTATGGCGAGACAAACAACCATATGTACGGCAATATATTTGGTGGGGATAATATGTAGGGATACCCTGCACACTGCTTGCAAATCAAACACACAAAACACACACACTGACAAACAACAACATTCCCCACACTGCCTGTCCCCCTCAATGGCATGCAGCAAAAGTCACATATCCTCGTTCACTAGCGGATGGCACATACACAATGCACACATCAGTCAACATGCTGCATGAAAATGAAAAGACATCACATATCACAACACTAAAAATATACAAATCATTCAGAACAATGCCCTAAGAGCAGCACTGAATATCCCAAAAAATACACATATTTCTGACGCTAGACGCAATGCCCATTGGCTACCTGTCATTAACTGCATCAAATTTGACACCCTCTCCAATACACACAAAAGCATAGTTAACACAGCCCCGAAATACCTCACCAACAAAATTACCAAAACCCACTCTGAGAGACACACCCGAGCCATCACCTCCCACCTCCTCACCACGCCTAAATTCAAACGAGCTAAAGCAGGCGGCCACAGCTTCCCAGCTGTGGCGGACAAGCAATGGAATGCCTTACCCCTCTCACTCTCATCTGACCATTTGCTATACTCCTTCCACAGAAAAATGAAAGCCTGGCTCTTTACACAAGACCTGTAGCTTCACTCCATCAAGCTGCGTCATCTTGGTCATTGTTATATTGGATGTGCCTACACATTTATAGCATGCAATATGACAGTTGACTGCTTCATCTATGCACTGTAACAAGCGCCCAGATACCTCTGGGTTTGGCTCTCTACAAATGTAAATAAATGAAATAAAATACATATGCAGATAATAGAGCACACAAAAAAGTACGGACACTCCTGGATGACTAACAATGACATGACAAGGCATGCCATCACCTGCGTAGTATTGGGGCAGTGCAGTGAACACAGTCATGTGAGCACATTTATTTATTCATTTATGCATTTTTCACTTGTAAGACGCTTATACAATTATCAAAATTGTTTCAAAGCGCCCACAGGTGAACAGGGTGGGGACAGGGGACGTTAGACAATGAATTACAACAGAGATAAATAATTGAATTAATAGTACAAACAAATCATGAGAATAACTGGGAGGGGAAATGAACATACCATGCCTTGTGAGTGCTCAGAATGTGCAAGTGTAGAGGGGATGGGGTAAAGGAAAAAGGTGCTGAGGTGCACATGGAGAAGTGCACTTGCTGAAGTGCTAAGACAATAAATGAAAAACTTAAGCCCAACCTCCCATGGTGAGGCTGAGCTTGAGCAAGTGCAGTATATAGAAAGTGGCTTAGATAAGAGATGTGTGGGGTCAGGGCCCCAAGGATACATAAGGGCCCTGCACATCTGTCACACTACTGTATGATTAGCAGGGAAGAGAGGAGGAGAAGGAAGAGGAGAAGACAAAGATCTTGAGTCTTTTTGGGAATTTAAGGAGGTCCTGCTCAAGACTCAGAGGGAGGCTATTACACAGAAGGCAGCCTGCCGTAGACACTGATCGACCACCAGACCTCTGTTTGGGGACGATAGGAGAATGTGATCACTCCCGGAGAGAGGAGTGAAGAGAGGGACAGAGAAGGGAAGGTCAGAAGAGATCAGGGCATCATGAGTGTGTCCTGCAGAGTGAGTTGGCCCAGACGATAGAACAGAGAGTGAGAGAGAGTGGCAGAGGTCGCGAAAGAGTCCAGAGTGGGGACAGAAGGCATCCAGGTGGATGTTGAAGTCTCCAAGAAAGAGGAACTTGCCACCCTATCCATGCCCTCAGCCAAACTCTCATAGGCAGCACCCTGTCAGTGTGTGGAACGCAACATCTGCTGCTCCCACACTGTCTGCCCAGGCTGCACACGTCCCCCACGTGTGCAGGGCCCATGCCTCCCTGACTTAAGGGAGCATGGCCCTTGTTGTGATGCCACTGTCTCTGGTTGCAGGACTGCAACCCTCCCTTGGACATCTGCCCCAGGACCAGAAACCAATACATGGGAGTGTGGCTATAACCACCACAGATGGGCGTCACGGTGGTCAGTCAAAATCTCGAAAACAAAATCTCGAAAAAAAAAAGACCGAATTCAAAATCTCGAAAAAAAAAATATCGAATTTTTAATTTATTTATTTATATATGTTTTTGGGGTCAGGTAAGTAAAAAAAAGGGGTAAAATAAAAATGAAAAAAGGGGGGTTGGGGGGGGAACCCCCCCATTTCGAAAAAAAACGCATTGAAAAAAAAATTAGATATTTTTTTTTTCGAGATTTTGAATTCGGGCTTTTTTTTCTTCGAGATTTTGTTTTTGAGATTTTGACTATAAACCGGGCGTCACACCACTGACTGGCCTTGTGAAGGCACCTGACCCCCTGCAGACTCACTGCTCCCAACTGCTCCACCCATTGGTGCACTCGCCTCCGCCAGCATTGAGGACTGCACATCCAGTTCAGCATCAGAGCTACTGGAGTACAAAGAGTCAGAATTGTCTGTAGCAGGGCTCAGGATGATCTGTAGCACCAGTGGATTCTCATGGCCTGCCACACCACATCCTCCACTAGTGGTCTGAAGCACCACAGATTCTTCTTCCTCCTCCTTCTCTGTGTCTGGTGCCTCCTCACCTGCAACAGGACAGAAAAAGATACGTGGAGTCATGTGCAACGTGTCTACAGTAAACATGTGTATCACATTGCTATCATGCAACAAAATGCAAGGCATGTCTCCATAAGAGAAACAGCATCCACACACTATGTACGAGAAGCTATCTGATCATGGCATATGCAGAGTAGCAACAACATTCCCTGCTCAGGGCCATGCTGCCAGTGGACACATTGCCAACAAACAGGGTTGTAAACAAGCACACAATGGCATATGAAACAGCTAACTGAATTCTACCAGTGAAATGGGCATGGCTATGTGTCTCTGTGATGTGCAATTACATGACATGTCAACAGGCAGACACACATATCCAGATCAAAGTCCACATCCATCACATGCCACACCAGTGTTGACCTGGCACAGGGACTGTACACAATGGGAACATACCATAAGTGTGGGAAAAAGGAAACAGTTCCAGTTGATGTATGACTGTAAGAGTAAGAATACCACCTATGCATGGTCTGTCTAGAGTAAGTCAATGGAGATTGGAACAAGGTACAGTGACCCACGAGCGGGACAGGTGCATAGCGCCATGGAGTGTGTGCTGGGTGTGGGAAGGTAACAAGGATCAGGCCTCACAAAGGTGTTTTGGTTGTCATCTTGGATGTTCTATGTAGAATGGAAGCACCTACCTACATGTGTGAAAAGAGAATCTATACCCTGCAGGGCATGAAGTGTAACTAGTTTTTCAGACACACGCACATGTCTAGCAGAGTCACTGATATCCAGGATGCAGCTAACAAGAGGGCACGTTGTGGTATCATGTTGCAGATGTTGGGTGGGTATGCTAGTGAGGAGATGAGTACTGTCACACGGCCATGTTCAATTGATGTACATCACATGGGATTTATCCACTCTTGTGTACATTGGACAGGAGTCAGTACACCACGGCATGGTTCACCCGGGGCAGTCATTCAAATGCAGCCAGATGCACACCACAATCATACATCTTGGTGATGCTTCATTACACATACTCAGGATGCACAACTTTGGTCACTCACCAGACGTGTCCTCGTAATTTTCACGCTTCCCACACCTTGCACCTGTCCCATTAGAATGAATTGGCTCATAGCCTCTTCATGCTGGGTCAGCTCCTCCTCCTCCTCTGGTGACCCCCCTCCAGTTGTCAGAGCAGAGGTGAGGTTGGAACCCAGCTTGATCATTCCAGCACTTCACTACCTGTGCAGCAGTGCACTTCTCAAACCCTAAGGCGTTGATCTAATCCGTAACATGCTGCCAATGCACCATACGATGAGCAGGTGTATGTGTGCTCCCTGGTTGCTGGCACATGTCATGGTGGTGCATGGTCACATAGTCCATGATGATCTGGAGTTCTTCATCATGGAAGTTCCTCTTCCTCAACGTGCCAGTGCCCTGTGCCGTGCCATGGGGTTGAGCCTGTTCCTGCTGTGCAGGCTTTGCCTTCTTGCCACATGGTGTTGCTGTTACCCCTGTGTGGCTGGGACCACTCTGGGCTCCAGATGCCAGACCAATAGTGGCGTGGGGCATGGCATTACCCCCTGGGGCTGGGACAGCTGTTTCTGCTGCATGTCCCTTACCCATTTGGGTTGGGACAGCTGCTTCTGCTGCACGTCCCTTACCCTTGTGAGCCAGGACAGCTGCTTCTGCTGCATGTCCCTTACTTTCTGCGATGGGACAGCTGCTTCTGCTGCATCGTCCCTTACCCTTTTGAGCTGGGACAGCTGCTGCTGCTGCACGTCCCTTACCCTTCTGGGCTGGCACAGCTGCTTCTGCTGCACGTCCCCTTCCCTTCTCAGCTGGGGCAGCTGCTTCTGCTGCACATCCCTGGACCCTTGGGGCTGGGACAGCTGTTTCTGCAGGAGGTCCCTGAACACCTTGGGCTGGGGCAGCCACTTCCGCAGGTTGTCTCTGACCCCGGCCACCTCTGCTCCCTTTTCCTCTTGGGGCCTTTCCACTCATGTTCCAGGTGTAAGGGAAAAATGGAAGGCACACCAAAGCAATTGTCCTGGGCAATTAGAGTGAGGGGGAATCGTACATGATGAAAAACATAATTCTGTGGTCCAGCAAGGCACAAAAGTACCCCAGGTGTCAAAAATATGGTATGCGTAACGCACAGGCACCCCAGAAAAAATAAAAAATGCATAGGCGCGAACAAGAGAGCTTCCTGAAAAAGAAAAAAGCGGTAAGCAATACGCAGTGGCAACCAGCAACACAAGAAATGCATGCACGAACCCCAGAAAGCTACCCGAAAGGTAAGAATAGAGGTACACGATACACATGGGCACCCAGAGTTGGAAAAATGCATATGCAACTCACTGATAGCCCCACAAAAAGTAGATGTGCGTATGCGTGGAGGCAAATCCCCTACCAAAATAAGAAGTTTGTACGGTCCCTGAAGTGAACGGATTGCGTGGCATGGTACCCCAAAATACGCAGTAGTCCAATCGTCCTTCTCCGGTATCTGGTCTTTCCATCTAATGCCATTGCATCTAAAGCCATTCTATCAAAACTTTTCCATCTAAAAAATGTCCATCGAATGCATATTTTTGGGGGGTAAAGAGTTAATTTTTGTTTAGGTGCATTGTAAAGGGTAAAAACAGGGGTTTTAAATAAAATAAAAATGCATTAGATGCACATTTTTTTGAAGGAAATGATGAAAGACCATAAACCTCCGTCTCCTCCCCTTCGTACACATGTTTGGAATTGCTTCTACATGTACTTATGTATCCCCTAATATGGCGTGCTCAACGCCTGCAAGCTGCGCATGCCATGCAAGTTCATCTGTCCATGCTGATTTTTTATGCACAAAGTCCTGTCACTCTGTATCCAGCTGCTATCCTAGATGTACACGGAAGACCCACACTCCTACCACCATGCCTTTTTACCTGCCTCCTACTGCCCTGTGCTGCCTCCTACTTAGCCATCTGCTGCTGCAGTCCAGTATGTGTACCTGCTGCCCACCTGCACTGCGTTTGGAGTGCCTGCTGTCCAGCCATTGGCTATGCTCCTGTCCTTGGCCCTGTGACCACCTCAGCTGCTTCATCGGACTCCCACCGTGCCATACCACCACCACCGCTCCACAGCCCTGCTCCAAGACCACCTTGCCCAGCCATATCTGCCTCGGGGGTTGCCATGTCTGCACTGCCATCTTCATACCAGAGCAGCAACCCCATGACAGCGAGGCAGAGGGCTGTCAACTTCACCGCCAGCGAAGATGACATCCTGGTCGAGAAGGTCCTGAAGCATTGTGATGCACTCTTCAACCCACAGATGCAACGCAGCATGGAAGGACTTCAGCAGATCTGGGACTGGATAATGGATGCCATCAACGCGGAGGGGGTGGCATCCTGCACCTTCAAGACCATGTACAAGCGCTGGGAGGACCTGAAATCCAGGACCCACAGCAATGACCTGCGCTACTTCCAGGCCCGTGCCACCACGGATGTGCACCATGCCAATGTCAAATATCAACCTGCGGGTCCTGGAGATGTTTTACCTGGCGCTGCACACCCAGGTCTGAAATTTGTTTGAATGTCGGGAGTCGACTGGTTTTTATCCATGTGGTTCATTTCTTTACGGTGAATGTACATGTCGCTGCATGTTGGCAGTGAGTCCCTTAGGCTTGCAGCAAGTATGCTTCAGAGACAAATATCTGCGTGCATGCCCCAGACATTGCTCTCCATGCGTGCATTCAGACGATATGTATTTTGAATGAGCTATCACTTGCATTGTGTGTTGTAGTTCTGCCTTTCAGACCATGCTCATGTAATGTTACTTGTGTCTGAGACGTGCCAGGGTGACAAGTTTGACAGTTGGGTTAGTTTTGATGGCATCATGTGCATGCATGATGTTCATGTGTATGTGCCAAACATGCAAATGTGTGACTGGGCATCAGTCACGCCTGGATGCAACATGTGCATTTGGATGTCTGGCTTAGTCACGTAGAGGCATTACAGTTCATGCGACTCTGATGTGACTGGTCATCACAATGCTTGGGTCCTCTCAGTTGATGTGTGTGGATGACATGTGTATGTGCTTGTTGCTGTGGCATTCTGACATGTGCATGTGCAAATGATGCATGTGTGTGGAGCATACACACTTGATTGCTTGTGACAGGGAAAGTAGCTTGATGTGAATGTGTTGAGTGATGGCCAGGCAGGTGTCTGCATGGATGTGGATTGCATGTCCATGTGTGTGGGTGCGGAGGTTGACGGTCGTTCCCTTGAATAGTCATGTTCATGTGAATGTTGTTGTTGCCACGCACTAATTGGTGCAGTACACTGATGTTTCTGTTCTGTGTCTCCTTTTGCACAGTTGCATCTGATGAAGAGGGCGGAAGCAGTGCTGTGGAGCATCGCAGCAGGGATGCCTCCACCAGGCAGAGGCACAGGGCCCAGCCACACCCCCATGAAAGCACATCTTTGGGGAGCAATGAGGCTGCTACAGCGCCGGTGACATCGGGCATGGCTGCTGGCGGTAAGTTCAAGAAGGTGAAGGTGGGAGTGGATTCCTCAGCAGCGGTGGGGACAGGTGATGCCACACAGGGGCCATCCATGGCGGAAGACTGGACACCATCCAGGTTGGTGGAGAGGGAGGGGGAGGAGGTAGCCATTGCAGCCCAGCCCATGCGGATGTTGAGGTGGGCGTGACTTCTGCAGTCCTGTCCCAGGGGAATGAGGCTGTGCAGTCCACCATGGAGGTGCCTGTGCAAAATCTCGTGATTATGTGCAGGCTATATGTAGTCTGCTTGCACATCCTCACAGTGAGGTATCCCGCCTCATCGACTGGCTTGCACCATGCCTGTTCTGTGTTGTTCTCCATGGGATGTTCACTGCTGTGACCCCCTCCTCATCTTCCTCCTCTGCGCACAAGTTATCCTCCACGGTGCCTTTCCGGCCCAGATACAACCAGGGCTGCCTGTGCACCAGTCCCACCCACATTTCCCAGTCTGGTGGAGCCAACAACCCTGCCTGAGTTGGGAGTCCAAGGCAAATCAGCTGAGGTGGACACCGTGCCTACCCAGTCACCGACAGGGTCACCGGCAGTGGAGGGAGGGCAGGCATTCAGGAGTAGTGCACATGCTGTATGCCCCCGGGTAGCGTCATCAGCTCGGAGGGTGTACACACATAGTAGGCACCGGGTACTGTGGCAGCAGGTGGCAACAAGGAGGAGGCTATCTTTTTCAGGGCAGACCATCCAATGGAGGCAGGTGCATGGTGTGAGGCGGGAGGCACACGTCGACCTGAGGGACAGGATGTCTTCGGTGTTCAGAGGATATGGACAGCAGATCGGGCCAGAGAGACAGCGGGCTCGGGAAGCAAGTGTTGTGTTGGCCAGCCTGATATTGCGCTGAGTTGGGCGAGGAGGCGGGCTGCCTTTCTGGAGGCCACTTGCAGGGAGGCCGAGGTAATAGAGACACAAATGCTGGAGACCCTGCAAGCCCTCCAGGCAAGAACGGAGGCCCACATGAGGAGTGAGGTCGTGGTGCTGGACTCAGCCCTGGTGGAAAGGCTAAGTGAGATTGGAGAGGAGGAGTTGGACTAGCCCGCTGCCTGTGTGCATAGTTCTTTAGGTGTAGGTTTTCCTTTTTCCCCCCCAGACTTTGAAGACATTCCTTCCCCGTTTTTATTGTATGTAATTGTTTAGGCATAGGATATTCATTTTATTACATATTTCCCATGGACTATTTTGCGGTTCATTCCCAGTTTATTTGTATACATATTTATTTCTAAAACATCGTCTGTTGGTTATTTCCATGCATCATGCAGTTAATGTGTGTGTTGGCCTCTTTGATAGTTCTATTTTCAGCCAGTGTATCTTCCATTGCAAGTAATGTGTCTTGTGGCATGCATGCTTGTGTGTTGTTGTTGCTGGGATGGTTGTGGATGGCAGGATGCACATGTGCCTGACATGTGGGGGTGGGTCCATCAGACGACTGGGTTTGCACTGTATGTTTTCATTAGCATTTATCTGTGCAGCATCACTGTGTGTTTGGCATCACTGTGGTTGGGGTGGAGGGAGGTGGGCTCACTGTGGGAGTGTTCCCGGGTCACGTTAATAGCACATTAGTTTGTCATTGCTGTGTAAAACACAAGTCATGCAGACAGTTTCACTACCATGTGCAGTCACACAATGCCCTCTTTCATGTGTTGCTCAACCTCTACTACTGGAATGCAGTAGTTGGCAATGTTTGCTCTTCCAGAGTGGCAGCACAATTCTCCAGTCTATGTGAGTCATGCTCTCTCTGACTGCCCTACCATCACCCATGCATGGCCCTGTCATGTGGTTGTTCCCTGACAGGTATTTTGCCACCCAGGTCACTCATGCTCAGGCTGTGACATGCATGGCCATTTTATGTGGATCTTGCTACACCTTTCTTTAGATTTGCTTCTGTTGTGGCCACACATTCTGTCACTGTGCTTTGATGCCTTTGCAATGTTTCATGGGCAACATGCACATGTTTTTGCATTCACTTGTCACATGTGTATGGTGGGGATGATTAAGGCCTGGAAGTGTGTGTGAGCAGATGCTCCACTCATGGATGGACCTGCAGTGATTGCAGTTGGTCGTATTTGCGGAGTACATGTAGGTGTTGCACTTCATGGTGCTGTCAGACCACGGAAGTTCAGGTGAGCTGCAGACATGCATTGCACTGGTATTGTCTGAGACTGCCAGGGGGCTGCCTGGGGGTGGGGGGGAGGGTCAAATGTGTGGAGGGATGGGGGTGGTGTCCAGTCTGGAGGGGGCTACCTGAGGGTGGTGTCCAGTCTGGAGGGGGCTGCCTGTGGGGGGTGTCACAGGTGAGGGGGGCTGTCTGTGGGGGTGTCCAGTCTGGAGGGGGCTGCCTTTGGGTGGTGTTGAATCTGGAGGGGGGCTTGGGTATGGTGTCCAGTCTGTAGGGGGCAGCCTGTGGGGGTGTCACAGGTGAGGAGGCTTGGGGTGGTATCCAGTCTAGAGGAGGCTGCCTGTGGGGGGTGTCACAGGTGAGGGGTGCTGGGGGTGGTTTCCAGTCTGGAAGGGGCTGCCTGTGGGGGGTGTCAGAGGTGAGGGGGGCTAGGGCTGGTGTCCAGTCTGGAGGGTGCTGTGTGGGGGGTGTCACAGGTGAGGGGGACTGGGGGTCAATCTGGAGGGGGCTGCCTGTGGGTGGTGTCCAGTCTGGAGGGGGATTGGGGGTGGTGTCCAGTCTGGAAGGGGCTGCCTGTGAGGGGTGTCCAGTCTGGAGGGGGCTGCCTGCGGGGGGGGGTGTGACAGGTGAGGGGACTGCCTGTGGGAGCTGTCACAGGTGAGGGAGTCTGAGGGTGGTGTCCAGTCTAGAGGGAGCTTCCTGTGGGGGGTGTCCAGCAGTCTGAAGGTGGGCTGGGGTTGGAGTCCAGTCTGGAGGGGGCTGCCTGTGGGGGGTACCCAGTCTGGAGGGGGCTGCCTGTGGGGGGTGTGACAGATGAGGGGGTTTGGAGGTGATGTCCAGTCTGGAGGGGGCTGCCTGTGGGGGGGTGTCACAGGTGAGGGGGCCTGAGGGTGTTGTCCAGTCTGGAGGAGGCTGCCTGTGGGGGGTGTCACAGGTGAGAGGGCCTGGGGGTGGTATATATTATGGAGGGGGCTGCCTGTGGGGGCTGTCACAGGTAAGGGGGGTCGAGTCCAGTCTGGAAGGGGCTGCCTGTGGGTGGTGTCGAGACTGGAAGGGGGCTGCCTGTGGGTGGTGTCGAGTCTGGAGGGGGCTGCCTGTGTGTGGTGTCACAGGTGAGGGGGGCTGGAGGTGGAGTCCAGTCTGGAGGGGGCTGCCTGTGTGGATGTCACAGGTGAGGGTGGCTGGGGGTTGTGTCCAGTCTGGAGGAGGCTGACTGTGGGGGCTGTCACAGGTGAGGGGGGCTTGGGGTGGGTTCCAGTCTGGAGGGGCTGCCTGTGGATGGTGTCCAGTCTGGAGAGGGCTGCCTGTGGGGTTTGTCACAGGTGAGGGTGCTGGGAGTGGTGTCCATTCTGGAGGGGGCTGCTTGTGGGGGGATGTCCAGTCTGGAGGGGGCTGCCTGTCGGGATGTCACAGGTAGGGGGTTTGGGGGTTGTATCTAGTCTGGAGGGGGCTGCCTGGGGGAGGTGTTCTGTCTGGAGTGGGCTGCCTATGGGTGGTGTAACAGGTGAGGGGGGCTGAAGGTGGAGTCCAGTCTCGAGGGGGCTGCCTGTGGGAGTGTCACTGGTGAGGGTGGCTGGGGGTGGTGTCCAGTCTGGACGGGGCTGTCTGTCAGGATTGTCACAGGTGAAGGGGGCTGGGGGGCTACAGTGGTTGATGTGCAGTAATGGGGTATGTGGACAGGATGGGTGCTGAGGGTGTAGGGAGGACCTACGTGTTGGTAAGGGGTGAAGCCTACACTTATGTACGAGGGGGGGCCCGCCTTTTTGCTGGGGTGCAGTCTGCCATTGCGAGGGAGGGCACGTGATTTCGCAGGGGTGCAGCCTGGGCTTGTGAGGGAGGGCACACAATTTCACAGGGGTGCAGCCTGGCCTTGCGAGGGAGGGCATGAGATTTTGCTGGGGTGCAGCCTGGCCTTGCGAGGGATGGTACGCGTTTTCTCCTGGGTGCGACCTGGGATTGCACAATGAGGTGCGCGATTTTGCTGGGGTGCGGCCTGGCGTGTGAGGTGTGGCGTGCGATTTCGCTGGTGTCCAGCTTGGGCATGTGAGGCGCCTGATTTCTCTGGGGTACGGCCTGGGCTTGCGAGGTGAGGCACAGATTTTGCTGGGGTCCTGGATGCTGGGCCAGGAGTGGCGTGGAGGCTTGTGGCACGTTAGTCCATTAGCTTGCTTTTTGGTGTGTGTGGGGGCGTGTTGTGGGCGTTCCTCACGCAGCTTATTGTTACTTGTGCGGTGGCTAGTAATGCATCTTGAAATCCATGTATACGCGTGGTGCACACATTATTTTTTTCTGCGCCATGGCTTGCTCAGGGGCCTTCTTGCCGTGCAGACCTTGCACCATTTCTGCACCCCACTCCATGAATGTGCCCTAGGAGTTCAAGTGATCTGCAAGGAAGTCCCTAGTGTTACCTTTTTTGAAACAGCAACAGTGCATATGGAAGGGCGATGGTCTGTCAAAGGCGAAACCTAGGAATCTGTGACAGGGTGTCTGGAGAGGACACTGGGCAATTGAAACGAGGCCGATGTGAAGGATTATAAAAACACAAAAACCACAGGAATGTGAAGCAGACATATTTTCCCCAGGTGGATGCAGGAGTATGCATAAATGCAGGGAGCATTCACCTGCTGTAACAAGCTCCCAACCCGGCTTAGTGACCCTTTTCTAGCTGTCCAGGGCCAGACTGAGAAGTTGATATATAGACTGGGAGACACATTTGATCAAGTGAATGAGAGAGTCGGATAGCTGAAGTTAAAGATTGTAAACAAAAAGACAGCACCTGCAGACGAAATCAGGCTAGTCAGTGTTGAAATAGATGTTGCAAGATTCTGAAATTGAGCAGGTGCTTGGCAATGAGGGATAAACAACTGGAAAGTGCTGTTTGATGAAACCAGATCAGGCTGCTGAGTTAAACAATGGGTAGAAGGGGAGGAACGTATCTAACTGGGCTATGGACGTGTGTTAGGGAGAATTCTCCAGAATGGCTAATTTCCCTTACCTACTGAGTCCCTCAGCAGCTTTGCTGGATTTCTAGGATTTATTTTTTTCACCTAGTAAGAGTGTGAGCCTTTTTTTCCCAGTCTTACATGTGTTTTTGCTGTGTGTTGTACATTTTTTCTGCATGGACTATGGAGTCTCACTTACTGCATAGGCATCATCTTTTTAATGTGTGTCACACAGCACCTTTAGTGCAGTGACACATGGTCGTCTTTTTAGACTTCCCACTATTAAACTCCATTTTCTGGAACTGACTACTGTCTCCCAGAATATATAAAGATGCCATTGACTTTACTAGTCTTTTTAAATTTATAGACCCAGTACAAACTATATTCCATAGAGTACTGGAAGGTTTAATAGTTATCCCTTTTGTCTGTTTCTCATTCTCATGGAACATTATTTTATCCCCCTTTCTCTAAGATTTGGCTGGTGGCAGTGGTATCTACCATTTTTATATTACCGCGAGCTATGAAAATAGCCTCGGTACTGTTAGAGGCTAAGGTGGTAGCAACGAACTTTAATCCGCTGGACTCCTTTTAATTTTATTTGGTTCCGGCTGGGTTTATTCAACATTTCTTTTTGTGAAGGTCTTTCTCGTGTTTTACTCTGTGCGCCCAACCAGGTTTGGTTCCTTTGTTCGCCGTCCTTTGGCGGGCTTCTGCACAGAAGCCCTCCTTAGGTGCCTGTGTGTCTGGGTGGACAGGATGTGAGGGAGGGGTTTGAGACCCCCTGCACAGGGTTTCCTTGGAGACCCAAGTCACACTCTAGTTTGATTGATTTATTATTTATTATTATTTATTATTGGGCTAGATTGGCCCAAGTCACACTCTAGTTTGATTGGCTAGGTGACGGTCCTGCAGGACAGCCACCCTGCTGTGTGAATGACAGCCAGGCTGTGTGAATGGGGGAAAACTGCTTAAAAGCAGGTCTCTGGGACTTGGCAGGCACTGGAATGAGAGAACCAACAAGCTGAAGGAAGACGACTGCTGCAACTACTGGACATCCCGGTGAAGCCCTGCTGCAGGTCCGAATCGCCTGAAATTTTGACAACAGAAGAGATCCACAAGGAGTCTTCTCCCCTTGAGCCTGGTGGGACCAACAAGCTCACAAAGCCCCTGGACCTCCCTCTTCAGCCTGCTCAAATTTGCTGTGCCACAGGAAACCGGATAGCCAGCGTGAGAGAGTCCCTTTGTGCTTTTAAGGAGCGCACCTTTTATTTGTCGCTTTGCTCTGCTGCTGGCTTCTTCCCTGGGCAGCGCAGGACCCAACAGTCGCTTCAGGATCAGTGTTTGTTTGAACCATAGTAATTACTGTCCTTTGTGTAACTTCTGATACTGCTCACTTTACTCTTAAAATAAGTCTGGCTGCTAAGCCATCACTACCACTTTACTGTGCAGTACATGCTTGTACCAAAGGTGAATTTGTACTTACACTTGTAGTCTTAATTGTGTGTGGTGTTCCATAAGGGTACTGCATATGATTCTGCCTAACAACGTGCTTGGTCTAGATGAGGGGTCTGCAACCTTCAGCTCTCCAGATGTTTTGGACTGCAACTGCCATGATCCTGTACCACTGACTGTACTAGCTAAGGCTGATGGGAGTGGTAGTCCAAAACATCTGGAGAGCCAAAGGTTGCACACCCCTGGCCTAGATGCTGAGGAAGACACGATCATCATTGATAAATGTTATAGAATCAAAACGAGGAGGAAACAAACATGGGAAGGAGCTAGGGGTCCAACCGCCATATGTCGAGTAATTGAATTATGGGATAAAGAAACGAAATAGGAAACAGACAAACGGAACATGCAGAAAGATGTTGATGTTCCTGACTGGTCACCTGATACTGTTAAGTGTAATATGGGTGGGCAAAGGATTCACGTTTTGACGTTCAGCGAAGGCAGAAGCTTCGGATCACATGATTGACGCTGCAGTCGATGTGGCGGTGTCAGGTTTCCGGCAGATGGCCCACGGCACAGTGCTGAGAAGACAGGCCTGGATGAAGGCTATCAATTTCAGACCTGAGGTCCAAGCATAGATTTTGGATATGCCCTTCGATGGTCAAGAGCTCTTCGGGAAAAAGATCGATGACCACCTCAAAGGAATCAAAATGGACACAGACACGGCATGTGCCATCAGCTCCTTGAAAGACAAAGACAAGGATCGCCGGTCTTTTCGTCCATTTCGAGGTTCATCCTCGAAGTACAGAAGTTTTAACCGCACTTCCTAGGGCCAGAAGTCGAAGGTAGTTCATACCAGGACTTCAAATACCAATCTTTCAATAAGTACGCCCAGAGAGGAAGGCGTGGCGCCGCTCAAGGGAAGTCCCAGAGCAAGCAAAACTGACAGTCTAGCTCCTTCCCATCAACGTCACACCGCTGTGGGGGGAAGGGAGAGCCAGTTCTACCAACGCTGGCTGTCAATAACATCAGACAAATGGGTGTTACAGGTGGGGCGCGAGGGACACACCTTGGAATTTCTAGACCAGCCCCCTTCATTACCCCCGGCTCCGCGCAAGGTACATATGTTAAAGCAAGTCATGTCCGAAATCCAGAAACTGCTGCACAAAGCAGTGATAGAGCCAGTACCTTACTCTCTAAGGGGGAAGGGTTTCTACTTCTGTTTCTTCCTCGTCAAAAAGAAGAATGGTCAATGACAACCCATCTTGGACATGAGAGCGCTAAACAAATATATAAAGGGCATCACATTCAAGATGATAACTCTGCAAGGAGTGCTTCCTTGGCTAAACCTGCACTATTTCTTGGCCACTCTAGACTTGGAGGACGCATACTTCCATCTACTGATCCATCCAGCACACAGAAAATTCCTCAGGTTCACTGTGGGCGATCATTTTCAGTTTCGAGTGCTCCTGTTAGGTCTGAGATCAGCACCGAGGGTGTTTACAAAATGCCTAGCACCAGTGGCTGCAAAACTCAGGAGGACAGGAACAGAAGTCTTTCCATATCTGTGCGACTGGTTGATAAGAGCGAGCTCCGCCTCAAGCGCGCGCTTGGCAGTTTCAAAGACAACAAATCTCCTAAGAGGGTTAGGTTTCGCCATAAACGAAGCGAAGTCCTGTTCAGTTCCCAGCAAGACAGTTTCTTTCCTGGGAGCCGATCTCGACACCAACATTCCCAGAGTGAGACCGTCGGCAGAAAGAGCATCAGCAATTCTTTACTTGACCTCTTGTTTCTTAGGGAGAGACACAACATCGGTGCGCTCTTACAAGTCCCTCCTGGGCATGATGTTCTCATGTATATTCCTCATACCAAATTGCAGGCGTTGCATGAGGCCTGTTCAGGAGGCACTGGACCACCAATGGAAACAAGCTCTCGGTTCGTGGGAGGACATCGTCCAGATTCCTATGACTCTGCACAAGGCTTTCGATGGTGGAATTCTCTACAGAACCTCTTACAGGGAATGCCGTTTCAGGCACCAACGTCGACCCTTTGCTTGAGGACAGACGCGTCTCTTTCGGGCTGGGGCGCTCATCTTACGGACCCACAAACTAAGGGCTCCTGGTCACCCCAGGAGTCACAACTCCACATCAACGTGTTGGAACTCAGGGCCATTCGGTGGGCGTTGAGAGCTTTCCTTCCGGTAGTAGCGGGGCAGGTACTCATTGTACAGACAGACAACTCGACCTCCATGCACTACACAAACAAGCAAGGAGGCACGAGGTCAGAGATCTTGTCTCAAGAAGCTCAACTACTATGGGCATGGGCCCTACATCACAGAGTTCAAATCAAGGCGGAAGATCTTCCGGGAGTGGACAATGTCCTAGCGGAAAAGCTGAGCAGGGACTACACGTCTTCTCACAAGTGGGAGCTGGACGAGAAGGAAGCCCAATGGATTTTCGCCTTATGGGGCCGTCCATATCTCAATCTTTTTGCCAACAAGAAATTCAAAATGTTCGCCTCCAGGTACCCAGAGAGTCAGCCGGTAGGACACGCTTTCTCAGTGGATTGTATGGGCCTTTCCCTATATGCCTTTCCCCCTTTACCCTCATTTCCAGGATATTACGCAGGCTGAAATAGCAGAAGTGTTCTATGATCCTAATTGCACCGGACTGGGCACGGCAGGTCTGGTACTCGACCCTACTGCACCTGTCCCAATGGCCCCTGATTCGCCTCAAGGTTCATCAGTATCTATTGACGCAACAGAACCGCAAGGTCCTCCATCACGATCCAGTGAGCCTGTCTCTCAAGGCTTGGTTCCTGAGCAGTGCAAACTGATGAATCTCAATCTGCCTGCGGAATGCTGGGATATAATCAGAGCCTCGAGGGCCCCTTCTACACGCCTCACCTACACTAGGAAATGGACTTGTTTTTCCAAGTGGTGTGAGGCATATGCTATTGATCCCCTCATCGCTTCGGTTGTGCAAGTACTTCCTTACTTATTGCACTTGGCCAAAGCAGGTCTTTCACTGTCTTCGATCAAGGTCCACCTATCAGCCATTACGGCATACACGACGGCCCCGGAGACGCAGTCCTTACTCTCCCTTCCGCCCGTTAAGGTCTTCCTTAAAGGACTTCTACATACATACCCGCCTAAGCCCACGCCGGTTCCAGCCTGGAGCTTGAACACGGTGCTAACAGCCCTCATGGAGTCTCCTTACGAGCCCATCCACAGGTGCGACATAAAATTCTTGTCATGGAAAACTGCTTTGTTAATAGCCATTACTTCGGCCAGGAGGATCAGTGAGTTACAGGCCTTATCTTCTGAACCTCCCTTCACCTTGTTCCATAAGGACCATGTCATTTTAAGACCCCACCCTAAGTTCCTTACGAAGGTACTATCGGAAATGACGCTCACAGAACGCATTGTCTTACCAACTTTCTTCCAGAATCATTCTTCGGAAGCAGAACGAGCATTGCATTCTCTGGACATAGCAAGAGTTTTAAAGTTTTATTTGTAAAGGACTCGAGAGTTCTGTTCTTCAAATAGGCTTTTCATCGCATCCTCTGGCCATACAAAGGGCCAGAATATTTCCAAAAAAGGTCTGGCATGCTGGGTCTCCTCTTGCATCACCCACTGCCATCAGACGAAAGGCGACGCCCTTTCCAAACCACCATCAGCGCACTCCACCAGAGGGAGAGCGGCGTTAACAGCATTCCACGCAGGGGTGGCCCTGAAGGACATATGCAGAGCCGCCACGTGGAGCACTCTGCACACGTTCGCTAAACACTACTGCCTGGCTGAAGATACCAATACAGAAACTGCAGTTGGACAGGCAGTGCTCCGCCATCTCTTTGCATAAGGTAGGGCCAGCCTCCTTTTCCCACCTTTCCCAGAGTATGTAACCGTTGTGTTGCTGCATGGTAAAGGTTTGATCAGAAATATGTGTTTTCTGTATTTGCATATATGGATATGATGGTGGCATGTTTTGTTTAACTGCTTGGTATTCTATTCAAGCATCTGAATCTATGAAAGATCCAATGCTGGAGAAGTCTTAGTTACTTACCTGTAACTGTATTTCTCCAGCATTGGTATCTTTCATAGATTCACATGCGCCCACCCGCCTCCCCTGAGAGGCTGCTCCTAGGCTCAGCTGTCATCATCCTGTAATCTCTACGGTTCAAAATCTGAATATGGCGGCCTGCGGCGGAGCTTAAGCCCTGCCACCTCATTGGTTGGGGTCATAAAGCACCAAAGTAAGGTGGAGGGACTATGCCATAATGGGATATGTACATGCATTGCTATGTAGCAATGTGTGTATATTAAAAGAAAAATTATAATTATTTTTATCACTGAGGATTCCCAGTCTGACGACGGGGAATATTCAAGCATCTGAATCTATGAAAGATACCAATGCAGGAGAAATACAGTTACAGGTAAGTAGCTAAGACTTCTCCTCTGCCCCTCTGTATCCTATCCCTGCTGTATATCTGTTCTGTTGTTTCCTCTCAGCAGCTCTGTACTGTTGTATAGCTCTGTAAAGCAGTCTGTTATCCCTGCTGTATATCTGTTCTGTTGTTTCCTCTCAGCAGCTCTGTACTGTTGTATAGCTCTGTAAAGCAGTCTGTTATCCCTGCTGTATATCTGTTCTGTTGTTTCCTCTCAGCAGCTCTGTACTGTTGTATAGCTCTGTAAAGCAGTCTGTTATGCATCTGTCTCAGGAGGATAGCTCAGGAGCAACATGCTCGCCTTGGAAGCAAGACGACACGGAACACCACAAGTTCGATCCCCGTGTCCGCGCTTAGAAACCTTTGGGTATTAAGCGCATTATAAAAAACCTATCATATCTGTACTGTTGTATAGCTCTGTGAAGCACTCCGATATGCATCTATACTGTTGTATAGCTCTGTAAAGCGCCCCGTTATGCATCTGTACTGTTGTATAGCTCTGTAAAGCGCCCCATTATGTATCAGTACTGTTGTATAGCTCTGTAAAGCGCCCCATTATGTATCGGTACTGTTGTATAGCTCTGTAAAGCGCCCCGTTATGTATCGGTACTGTTGTATAGCTCTGTAAAGCGCCCCATTATGTATCAGTACTGTTGTATAGCTCTGTAAAGCGCCCCTTATGTATCGGTACTTTTGTATAGCTCTGTAAAGCGCCCCGTTATGTATCTGTACTGTTGTATAGCTCTGTAAAGCGCCCCATTATGTATCAGTACTGTTGTATAGCTCTGTAAAGGGCTCCGTTATGTATCGGTACTGTTGTATAGCTCTGTAAAGGGCTCCGTTATGTATCTGTACTGTTGAACACCTCGGTAAAGCGCATGTTATGCATCTGCACTGTTGTATATCTCTGTAAAAGCTCCATTATATATCTGTATAGTTGCCAACCGCTGTAAAGAACTCAGTTGCTTCTCGGAGCTAGGTCTGCGCTCAATAAATACAATAATAATAATAATAACAATAATAATAAAATACCCAGTATGAGAGCAAAATGCCAATGGCTCTCTGAAGACAGAGCCACGGAAGAAAGATCTCAGTGTTGTAAAATGGTATTTCTGGGAGCTGGGGTTGGAAATGTGGGGGTTCAGAGACAGGCGCCAGTCTAGAAGAAAACTTTGCTATTTTGAGATTCTAGGAGAAACGTCATTCCCTTCAAATAGTGCCAATTCCCAAAAAAGGAACCGTGCAGGATACAAGGGTAAGATTTTCCAACTTTAGGCAAGCAGATCCAATCTCCTTTCTAGGCAAAGTAAGCAGGGAGTTTGGGCTTTGCTCCCACACTTGAAGTGATGCAGGGGAAGAGGTTGGTATTTTTATAGTACTGGGGCAGAGACACAGTGCAGCGGGTTCATAAATAATTTCTCAATGGGGAAGTCCCATTGTAAAACGCATTGTGAATCAGGCCCTGTGTGTTTGTTTGTGAGTGTCCACAGTGATTGTGTGCATTTGTTAAAAAGTATAAAGCGCAGGTTTGAGTGCTATAGGAGGTCCGAAAGCACTGGAGCCGAGAGTGGAGCTGCCATTTTTGTGGTGGACGAATTGGGACTGGTCCAGCAGCATTGACTCAAGCGAGGACATGGCCTGCACAGTTTCTTGAAAGAGAGTGAATTTCGGTCTTAATCAATCGGGTCATAATCAGTCCGGAGCATTCCAACGTCGTCTGTTCCATTGTGTAGGTAGCGTTGGTGGATCTCTCGGTGCTATAAGAAGTTCCAGAGATTGATTTCCAAGTGAGGAGGAGTTGCCTCCCTCCAGGTGGTTGGATAGCAAACATCTAATATCTCCTTCCATTGCTTGCCTGTTAATCTTCGCATGGTGGTTTGGTGCCATACTCGGAGGCTATTTGTGTCGAGGTATAATGCGCAGATGGGAGAGAGAACTTGACCTACTTCTAATTGTGACGGATGGAGGGCCAGGTGCATCGTTCCGGGGGAGAAGCACCAGAGGTCACAGGCCATTTGCACCCAGTGCCATCTTTGTAGGAACCTCAGCAGCTGCATCATTCGTATTAGATTTCTTCATAGCGCTTCATGCCTCATTTCACGCGCTATTTCATTTAAGAGGACATCATTTGCAACCTCAGAAGAATGATGGGATGGGTCTGATTAATAAAAAGGGACTATAACTACAACTGGTAACGTCCCATTCACCTTGAGTGCACCAGGGAATATTCCAAGTTGCCTGAGTGTGTTTCGGTAACGTTTTTGGGGTAACCCACCTGTTTCGGAGTAATGAATGAATGCAGATTTTAGCTTTCTAGTTTATAGGCAAAGGAGCTGATATATTGTGTATATTTCAGTCCTTGCACTTTGCATTTTGAATTTTTGGTCAGCCTGTTATAACACGCTGCACTTTCCATTGTCTTCTCTCAAAAAGGAGCCCTTTGCACACCACGTGTATTGAATTAAGTGCAATAAATCAGCGGGTCGTCGCAGACTGATATGATATGGCATTTGTAACGCGCCTATACACAAGGGTTTCAAAGCGCGACTGAGGGAATTGGTCTTCAGTTTGAACGAGTTTTAAAATACAAGATGTGTGCATTAGAGTGGAAATATTATAAATTGTACGACCAAATGATACAGGTAGATATTCTTCTGTTTCTTTCTCTTCTCTTTTTCTAGTCTCTTTTCAATTTTCCTCCTTCTACTTTTTCTTCTTATTTATGTTGTGTTATGCTATGCATCATGAAATGATTTTTTCTTCTCTTTCTTCTCTTTTGGACTCAATCTTGTGACCAGGTTTGTAATGTTATGAGGCTTGTTTATTTCTGATTGTATTGCAAACTTTATTGGTGAAAATAAAAAATAATAATCTGGAAATATTAATTAACTTGACTTTCAAGTTAAGACTGGTAGATGTAAGAAACTCTTCCCTAAAGGGAAACATCCAATCAATTCTGGGGTATGGTTGTGTGAACTGCTATACATTTACAGCAAGGCATATTGTTAGAGTCATTAGGGAATTTGTTTTATACAATATTTATTTTGTGGTCGTTTGAGGGGGCTGGTATTGCACGATTTGTGGCTGTAATTGGGATTGTGTTCTATGATTTTATGAATTTCATTTCTAAAGCCAACCCTGGACGTGGGCCTGCTTGAAGCAGTGAGTCTCTGAAGAGTACACTTCTCGCTGGCATTGCACCACTGCACCCTCCGACCCACCCTCCTGCGCCTGCTACAAGCAGCCTGGTGGCAAGTACTGCAGCTGTCCTTTACAGGTCCCGCAATCGGCCCCTTTTTCTACTTCCACTCCTAAACAAGCATTGGCAGTGCCAACAGTTTGGGCTTTTGTGTAGGCATGGCAAGGGCACTTGCCAGGCACAGCCATAGTGGTAGTAACTGGCCGTTGATGGTAGCAGGTGCACAATTTTATGAGTACTTGGGCATTTAATGGCAATGCCTGGCAAATGACTATTACTTATACACAAGCCCAAACGGTTGGCTTTGCCAATGCTTGTTTTTAATAGGACTTCAGTGAACAACATGCTTAGTGCTTATAAATCACGTGGCTGAAGGAGCCATTTTAATTACACCAGTAGTACGTACACAAATCCAATTAACTAATTACCTCTCAGAACACTGCTTTGAAAAAACACTGGCAGGCACTACGAGTGCAAACTTTCACTGTAAGGCTTAATTAAAGCAGACTCAAAAGGTTTCCATGAAGAGGTATTTTGGGTGTGAGCGGCAGGGATGGCCAAAGGGATTAGCATGGCCATGGGTAGTTAATGGGAGCGGCAAATAACCAAACAACACCTACAAGCTTTGTGTCCCTCCTCATATGCCATTCCTCCTTATCTGCACTCGAATGGAATCTTTTCAGCTTACGGGTGTCGCCCAAACTAAAAATCAGCCCATTGCCATACATAGCTTCAGGTGCCGCAATGAAGTCCACCAGCGGCCATATTGCACAGCGGCCATGTTACAGAGCGGCCATGTTACAGAAACTGCAATTCTTTTTGCGTGTGTTATTTCAGTAGCGCTTTCGCCAAAGAGCTTTACAGAGAACATATATTCATACAACATCACCCAACCGAAATTGTTACTCATTTATCGACCTCGAAAGGATGAAAGTCTTAGCTGCCCTTGCCGGGATTCTTACCTGTGACCTTTAGATCATACGCCAATCGCAGCAGTGGACACTCAACCCAGCGAGCTATCTTACCAGCTGCAATGCTTTTTGCTTTAACATATTTTTTTTGCACTATGAATATTCTTTTCTCTAATGCAAATACCATGGAAAGTAAGAGTCTCTGTAAAATTATCCTATGAATGCATCTATTCACTCAAGAAATTGTGCACGGACGTTGCCAAGAGAATGTTGCTCATACCCGAGTGCATCTATCTATCTATCTATCTATCTATCTATCTCTGTCTATCTATCTGTCTCTGTCTGTCTATCTATCTCTGTCTCTCTATCCATCTATCCATCTATTATATCTATCTCTCTATCCATCTATCCATCTATCCTATCTATTATATCTATCTATCTCTCTAGCCATCTATCCATCTATTATATCTATTATATCCATCTATCCCTATCTATCCATCTATTATATCTGTCTATCCATCTATTATATCTATCTATCTATCTATCTATCTATCTATCTATCTATCTATCTATCTATCTATCTATCTATCTCTATCTATCCATCTATTATATCTATCGCTATCTATCCGTCTATTATATCTATCTATCTATCTCTATCTGTCTGTCTGTCTATCTCTCTATCTGTCTCTGTCTATCTATCTGTGTCCATCTATCCATCTATCTATCCGTCTATCCGTCTGTCTATCTATCTATCTATCTATCTATCTATCTATCTATCTGTCTCTGTCTGTCTATATATCTCTCTATCTATCTCTGTCTGTCTATCCATCTATTTATCAATCTATCTCTCTATCTGTATCTATCTATCTATCTATCTATCTATCTATCTATCTATCTATCTATCTATCTATCTATCTATCTATCTATCTATCTATCTATCTATCTATCTTCTGTCTGTGTATCTCTATCTATCTATCTATCTATCTATCTATCTATCTATCTATCTATCTACCTACCTACCTACATGTGTGCGTGTTTCTAAAGCACCTTCGACCAATAGGGCATCTAAGCGCTATCAGCAACATCTATCCTCCTCGTCATCTGTAATGAACACTTACATAAATAAGACGCATAGAAAAGAGTGCCCTGAGTTCCCTCATGTGAACTCTGGTTTCTCTCATCGCACGCTCCACCAGCGCGGACTGCGCTTGCGCCGGAGCCGGTTTATCTGCCAAATTATAGGCCTTGCAATCGGCGCTGAAGAACATTAATACCCACGCTGTCATGCCTTGGCACCGAGACTCGCACTGTAATCTTCCGATTTGATGCACCCGTAATCGCCAAAGTGACTGGGCTGCGACCAGGGACTGAGCACCGGCACGCACTGACTCAGGTTACCCACCTATCCGGTTCCGTCAGGCCTTTCTCTTTCTTCTCATAATTGTTGACTTACCTGCAATCATGTGGAAGTGGGCACCCGGCAGGTATAAAGCTTCTGGGCGCTCCTCCCTGCCTGTCGGGTCACAGCGAGCGAGGAGCCTGCCAGGATGTGGCGCTTGGTCTTGCCCGTGGTGGCTGCAGTCCTTTGCCTGAGACAAGGTGAGGCCGCCGAGGAGTGGGGTCAGAGAGAGCAAAGTGTAATGCCCAGAATCTGGAGAGGAGCTTTTATTTCAGTGCACCTGAGCACGCTCAGTCTCCTCCCGGCTTTGGTGCACTGTACGTGCTGGGTTTTACGTAGCATGACCCTAGCTGTGTACCAATGCAGTGCTGAACATCAAGGGGATACAGTCAGAGGGTGCAGTAACATGGAGGACCTGGAACCTGTGTCTCTCCAGATGTTATGGACTACGACTCCCAGGCTCCCTCACCATTGACTATGATGAACAGAGCTGATGGGATTTGAAGTCCTGATCATCTGGAGGGCCAAAGGTTGCAGACCCCTGAATTAGAGGGATCAGCTTTTAAGAGTACGGTGGCACAGACATGGAGAGAGGGGTCAGAGGGATGCAGGCAGAGAGTACAGGGGATGCAGTTTCAATGTCATTATTTGGTGGGTCTGTAGCTGTGCTCCCAGTGAAGGTGTCTTCCTGCGAGTTGTACATGATGGGACTCCACT
Source organism: Ambystoma mexicanum (assembly GCF_040938575.1). Classification (NCBI taxonomy): domain Eukaryota; kingdom Metazoa; phylum Chordata; class Amphibia; order Caudata; family Ambystomatidae; genus Ambystoma; species Ambystoma mexicanum. Next base: position 1,237,901,668 of record NC_090933.1, on the reverse strand, counting down.
GGTGAGACCATGGGGCTGCATCAGTGCTTGCCTCCCTTGCCTGCCTCTGCTTTGGGTTAAGTTGGGGCAACCGCTTAGTTCCCATGAGAGGCATTGAGTTGCAATCATGGGCCCGATGGTTCAGATTTCCCGGTGTTGATTCAAAGGCCGTGAGATCAGAGGTCTGTAGTCTGCAGTGCTCCGGGTATTTGGGATCATACCTCTTGTGATCCCTCACTGTATTACTGTGCTGCCAATGGTTGCTGGCAGTTGTAAATTAAAACATCTGTAGAGCCAGAGGTTGCAGATGATCGTTGCACGGTTACTCACAGCTCCATATCCCAAGTCATGTTATAAACCGAGTAAACTGTAGGGCCTGCCTGGGTTCCCCCCGGCCAGATTGCACTCACCTAGAGTGCACCGGCCAGATTGCACCCACCCTAGAGTGCACCGGCCAGACTGCACCCACCCTAGAGTGCACCGGCCAGATTGCACCCACCCTAGAGTGCACCGGCCAGACTGCACCCACCCTAGAGAGCACCGATCAGACTGCACCCACCCTAGAGTGCACCGGCCAGACTCCACCCACCCTAGAGTGCACCGGCCAGACTGCACCCACCCTAGAGAGCACCGGTCAGACTGCACCCACCCTAGAGTGCACCGGTCAGATTGCACCCACCCTAGAGTGCACCGGTCAGATTGCACCCACCCTAGAGAGCACCGGTCAGATTGCACCCACCCTAGAGTGCACCGGTCAGATTGCACCCACCCTAGAGAGCACCGGTCAGATTGCACCCACCCTAGAGTGCACCGGCCAGATTGCACCCACCCTAGAGTGCACCGGTCAGATTGCACCCACCCTAGAGTGCAGCGGCCAGATTGCACCCACCCTAGAGTGCACCGGTCAGATTGCACCCACCCTAGAATGCACCGGTCAGTCTGCACCCACCCTAGAGTGCAACGGCCAGACTGCACCCACCCTAGAGAGCACCGGCCAGATTGCACCCACCCTAGAGAGCACCGCCAGACTGCACCCACCCTAGAGAGCACCGGCCAGACTGCACCCACCCTAGAGAGCACCGGTCAGATTGCACCCACCCTAGAGTGCACCGGCCAGATTGCACCCACCCTAGAGTGCACTGGCCAGACTGCACCCACCCTAGAGTGCACTGGCCAGACTGCACCCACCCTAGAGTGCACTGAGCTGGGTCACAGGGCATGCAGTTAGAAACATAGCAAGATGAACATGTGTTGCACGTGAAAGATGCTTTAGTGCAATGTTTCTTTCCTGCCTCATTGGCATTCAATGTATTCAAGTTTTATTTTTTTTTACTGTGCAATATTGGTTGATATAAGCCATTTCTTAAATAAATAACATTGTAAAATGTCGAAAATACATACAGCAATATATATATATACCTATATAACGTACCTAATTAAATTAGTTGCTACAAAATATGACAAACAATCATATTATAAAATGTTAAAACATAAAAAAATGACAAACAATCATATTATAAAATGTTAAAACATAAATTTATCGAGGACGCATGATCTTTAGGACATGATCATCGAAGTGCTCTAAATTGTTATGTTATCAAATTGTCAATGTGTATTTCCGGATTCGATCCTGCTTCTCCTTGGGCTTTTATGCAGATATGAACACATTTCCATGTACGACACCCAGCCGCCATCATTACCACTAATTCTGCACCTGTAATAGTGCTCCAAAATGGATCTCCCTCCCTCTGATGTGCGTTTACAATAAACTGTGCATAACCCTTGTTGCAAAACCCTCGTATTCAAGTTGAGCGTGTCTACTAGCCCCGGCTTCTCCATGTTAGAGCTTCTGCTTTTTATTTCATTATCGCTTAAAGCGTGGACCGAGCTCGAGAGCAGCGGAGCGGTGCACAGGGTGTGGCTAGCCCGCGTCTGCGCTGGCCTCTTTTAACGGTAGCGCAGTCCTGCCAGTTGCGGTCTGTGCGTCGACCTTAGGTTCTATACTGATGCCATAATGCGGGTCAGGCTGCCAATACCCATGGGCCTAGGAGTCAAGTAGTTGATCCTCAGCATGGCATTCGGGCAGATTTCCAAGAGGCATGGCTTTGGGTTTGTTGGGAGGTTCCATTGGCTTGGCACATATCTGTCCACCAGCTTGGACCTAGAATATTAACGTGCTGGATCCCTAATTTATTTCTGGATGGTCTGAGTGTCATTTTGCAGACAGATCAAGACTAATTGTCTCAGCCTCTGGCCAACCTTACAAGTGGACGCTTGCCCTTTCTATTGATGTTTGTAACAGAGGGCAACCAGCTGTGTCCTACTATTGCAACTTGTGTCTGGGGGACTGCCCCTTTCTCCTGAAGTGTCCTAAAGAGCTGAAAAAATTGTGTCAAAGATTTTCTTCTTCTCCATATGCTAGCAATATTTTTTTTAACATCTGTATTGAACACGACTGTACAGTTGCTTTGGGGGAGGTGACCGACACATTTAAGGCAAAGAGAAGCAATCTCAATTATATCATGACACAAAGGTATTTTTCACAACAGCGTCGATTGAGTGTCGCAAGGTCATCTGTAGCATTTCACCTTCGTCTGTATGTTTGAGCCTTGAGACTCTCTGATTTCAAACAAGCCGATTCCTAAATTCTGGGAGATCAGCAATATGGGAACTTCAGCACATAACAAAATCCTGCGGCGAGAACAACTGGCATAATGAAGAAAAGAAAGTCTATTGCCACAATAACAGATGACAAGCGGTCAAGTGGATGTCCTGAGGATTGCAACTGCAACCCTTATGCAACTTCATGTTGCCAGAAGCGCTTTCGCGTATTGAGTGGTATAGCCCCTTAAGTGACCATATCCTGTATCATTTAGGGAGCAACCTGGTATCACTGGCAGTAACCCGACATATATGGAAGAGCGTCCCGATATCGTCATCAGCATCATGGTACATTTCAGCCGCAGCTAGATATACACTGGCAGTGCTATGGCATATGATGGCAGCAAGCTGGCATAATATTGTAGCAGTTCAAGGAATTTGAGTGTCTTTCTCATGAATTTTCATAGGATGGCGGCCGGCGGGGCAGTAGTGATGGAACATCGATGGATTTGTATTTCTGGAATTATCATCTAAAACCTTTTTTTTCTTCTGGCCATTTCTTCCCTGGGGCATATTGAATGAGATCAACACTATTTCTTCTGTGGCACCATGATTTAATTAGCCGTGATTCCAATGTCTTTACGTGGCACACCAATACCTTCTTGTGTTTTTCGGCAAACCTCCACGTAATGGATTTTTTCGTAACTTTCAAAAATATAAAGATTTTTCAGCCAAAATATTTATTAAAAAAGGTGTTTAAAATTGGCAGGAGAAATGTGACCCCTAGCTCCAGTGCCCTGGTAAATCATATGCCTGCTGACTTACTGCAGGATTCCCAGCCATTACCACCCAAAAGAACTGGTAAGAAGACGCCTGTGAGTTCTCATCAATCCAGTCATCTATTATTGTGTTGGATATTGGAGATCTCACAACCCTGCTTCAAGAAATTCAATTATATGGACGGGTATATCACAAAATATGACACCAATTTCAACAGTGCAGTTTGGTTCTCGCTATGGAATGGTTTGACAGTCTGTAGCTTGCCTAGCCGCAGCGCATTTTAAGGAAAACTCAACAGTGTGTCCGTGCTCAACGATGGTTCCATAACAGCAACGGAATCATGACAATGTTGACACATGTTTTGGGTGAACCCGTTATAAATGATGAACTTTGGGGATAACAGCTGGATTACCTTTGCTAATCATGTTGCTCCAATGGTGATGAAGGATATTACTTTCATCAATGCAATCAGTAGAGTAGGGCTCTTGATGGCAGGCGGTATGATCCCAAAAATGGCCTCCAATCTCCGCAGACCAGACCTGCAAGGTAGGGTTTGCTTATTGATAAATAGGGACTCTATTGGAAGTAGTGTTCCCGGATTACGGTCCTTCTGATAAAACCTAGAACAACACCCCCAAGACCAAATGTTGTTCTGGGTGAAAACCAAAAAATACTGGCCTCAATTTCCACCGGGCGTTAGCCTTTGTTGACATCGTTCCAAGGAGAAGCATTGGACAGGGACGATGATTGGGAAACTATGAAGAACCTGCCATGGGTCTGGACCTGATTTTTGGTGTTGTGCTTCTGTGTGGGAGGAGAAACCCACAAGGCTGATACAATTAGTGGTCCAGGTTGTCCTCCACACCTTTCCTGAAGCAGCAACACCTGCAGAAAATATTACAAGGCGAGATGGCTTTCCAATGCCTCTTTCTCACTAAACCCCCTTGCTTTCACCAGTCACCCCATTTCCCGTGTGCTTGCTACAGCTGATCACCACCGATGCGTGTCATTTTGGGCAGCAAGCCTCCCATCACTGCCAACTGCTTATCGAAAACCCTTACAAAAGTTACAAATGTTTCCTATATATAATACCATGTACTGTTCATCCTGTCAGGGGCCTTCATCCAGTTCCGGTTTGGCATATGGAATATTGTATTTTTGCCCATCATGGGTCCCAGCACGCAATTTCTAAAACCCGCACTTGATGGAGGCACCTCACACAATATAAAGCCACTTGGCAGCTGAGTTCTAGCCCCCACGTCCATGTCCCATCCTCCTTGAGTTGTGCAGAGCTATTTGCTGCACCTTCTCATTGGTTTTGCAGCACTGTATCAAAAACCCAGGAAACCCTAACCGTAACATACCATACACAAAAGGTGTTTTGGCATATAGGGCTGCAAACATGCCCCTCGCCCCATTAAAGGCCACAGTTCAGGACCAAGGTCTTTTGTCTTGCCCATTCCGAAAGCCTTTTGAGGTGGAAGGCAAGTGGCGATTAGGGGGGAGCAGAACGGCGAGGAAAGTCTCGGGAGTATAGCTCATGTGGAGTGTGCTCGCTTTGGGAGCATGATGACACAGAGCAGCACAGGTTCGATCCCCGGGTCCGCGCTTTGGAACCTTTGGGTATTAAGATCGGTTAGAAAGGGGGATTTCTAAGGAGATGAGTACATCCAAGGTGTGTCAGGCAGAGTGTGTCAGACCAGAGGGTAGAATGGAAAGGAAAGAGAGAGAGTGTTGCAGAGGTTGCGGAAGAGCCCAGAAGAGGGATTAGAAGCATCCAGGTGGATAGTGAGGTCTCAGAGGAGGCGAAGCTGAGTGGTAGAGGCAAGGAGAGAAGAGGAGAGGTCAGCCCACTCTCAGAGGAAGAGGGCAACCTGGCCAGGTGCCCTGTAGATGGTGGCCACAGTCAGAGAGAGGCCAGGAGAGATAGAGAGCCTGCAGAACAGGCCTTCATAGGAGGAGTAGGCTTGCGTAGGAATGACAGAAGCAGGGACTCACTTCGGAAAGATCAGACCTACTCCACCTCCAAGTCGGTTGGTTCTGGGCTCTGAGAGGATCTTGTAGCCATCAGGGAGGAGAGTGTGAAAACTCATGGCAGAGCTGGCCGTGAACCATGTCTCGGTGGGAGCGAGGTCACCCAGGTCAAGTGGGCAATTCCATAGGAAACCTCTCGGTGAATCAGACCCTTAATGTCCAACTATACATAGTCAGCCGAGGGCAGAGTAAATGTGGTTAGAACCCCCTCTGAATAGGCGAATATTAATACATTGGACACTTACATCACACTTCATGGTCTCTAAGAGTGGGACCGCACCTATGCTGCTCAGTCTGTGTTTCTTCTGAAACAAGCACATTGTCCCTGAGCTATACTGCCTGCCCTATGGAATTAATAGGATTAGGCTCCACATTAATGTTTGGATAGGATTAGAACTTCCTTTTTAGTTTCATCTGCTATCCCTTCTAGATAGGCAGTGTGCCACCGTCCCCTAGCGATAGTTTCTTCCTGCAAGGAAGTATGATACCAACCTTTTGGGGCCTAAAATTAAGGTAAAGATGACATGCTTCAATACCCTTTGCATTGTCCACAAGGCCTACTGGGACCAAAATATCTCCTGCTTTTTCTTCTGAAGTATCTTCCTACTCGAGCACTTCGCTCCTCCACCTCCAACTCCTTGAGGGTCAGTCGCTTTTTCAAGCAACGAGTTGGGGTGAATCTCTTTCTTCTGCTCGCGTCTCCCTCTGGATCAGCCTCCCTGCCTCTCTGAAGCTTGACCAGAACCATATCTGGTTCCGGAAGTAACTCAAGACTTTCTTCTTTGCTTCTGCCTTCTCTCTTCCTCCTCCCTGCTGATCTCCTATCTGATACTGCACTGGTTTCCTGGCTACCCTCTGAACCACGGGCCCAGGTTCCTGCCCTCCCAGTTGCACACCTGCACTGCCCCCCGGCAACCCTTGCACTTGGGGCTGTATCTGCATACCTACAGTCCCCTTACTTGCACTTATCTATCACCTGTTTTTCTGCAGGTAACCCTTGCACTGCCACCTGCTGGCCACACTTCTTGTTTTCGATGTTTGATCCTATGTCCTGCGCTTGCTCCTCCTTCCCTGTCCCCTGCACTTGCGCAATCTCAATGCCACTGGGACTAGTAAGATCATTGTCTTGTACTCCCTGTCCTCCCCCCTTGCCTCATCGCGCCTTGAAATACTTGTATATATGCGCGCTATAAATAAAATATATCATATATTTTTAGATGAAGTAAATGCTTTTCGTAGTGGTAGCCTGCGAACATTAAAACTGAATCTTATTTTTTTATTTTCAGAACAATTTTGCAGCACACCGTTTTGCATATGACATTAAATATGGCAGCATCATCCATCATTAGTAATAGGAACCGGGTGAAAACATGTGTTATTTGTGAGTGGGGATGGCAAGGGATTTTTTTCTGAAAAGGGTACACAGTACACAGGAAGTATTTCAAGGAGGTAATAACCCTTTTCTATTCATTGCAGTCATTTCTGGCTACCCCATGCTTTAAATAATATGTGTGATCCAAGCTCATAACTAGATGGTATTTTAAAAGCAGGAGGCATTTCAAATACTGCAGCGCTCACTATGGTTATGATGGTAATGCTAAAAGAGATGGAGTTTTGAAACACTGGTTGTTTCAGCGCCCACCTGATTATGGGCTTGGCATACTTTCCATGTGTGATAAGCCAGCCTAATAACAAATGCAATATTTGCAGCTGTATTATGAAGCCACCCATAATTGACTTCAATGCTGTCCTCCAACCCAGGAGGCATACTCCAAGGAAGCACACACATCTGATCACCTGATCTATCTGGCCTTCCTTTTCCGTTTTATTTGACAGGTGTCGCCCTGCCAACACCTTTATAAGGCAAATGCAATGGTATATAATAGAATCTGGTTTATGCAGAGAAGGGAGGCACTCCCTTGTAGCTTTTGGGGATGGAAACAGTGTTATTGTAATGTCGTATGCAGGTGTGCTGTAATTGTGAATTCTTAAGCAGACGTGTGTTCACTATAAGTTGTCATAAAACACTGAAGTATTGGCAGGACATGGGCTCAGGCATTTTATAAAGAGTGCCAGCTCTTTGCTTGTCTTTTTTTATTTCTTTTAATGGGGGCAGAGATGCTCAATCAGGTGAGATTCTTCCATGGATTTCTTTATAATGAACTTTAGTTTGTGTGTTGCTGCAGAAGAGCTGTCACTAAGGGAATCAAACGTCCCTCTTTTATTTCACTAGTAATTATCTACTTTCTGGGAAACTGGCATGGTATAATGCCTGCTGGTAGGAATTGTGTGGTTTTCAAGAAATAATGACACACACAATGGTCCAGTAATATTCTAAACAGAGCGTGCCCATAATCTATTTAGAACAGGATCGTGGTATGATGTGTGCTTTGTGCTTTTCACGGTTATGTGTGAATTTACTGACGGACATTACAGAGTGGTACATTTCACCGCGGTCAAAACATTGCTTTTTTTAATTTGGTGGCGGGGGTCTCCTCAAACCCTCCAATTTCCCACCCTTATAACACCACCCCGACCCATTTTAACCCCTTAACCCTCTACCCTTTATATATTTATTTAATCTTTTCTGTGTTTTTCGGTGTTAGAGTCCGCTCTGTTATATACCACTCCGTAATGTTTGCGATAAATTGACTGGGTACCCTTCGCACATCATCAGTACCTCAGAATTCTTTCTTACAAACATTAAAACATGATTCAGAGCAATGCAGACCCTTCAGTTATGCCCCATTTTGGGATAGCATTGGACTCCTAGTGGATCTGTAATTATGCATGTGATAACTACCCCGTGGTGATGTGTTTTTGCAGAAGAAGCCAAACCAGGCATTTTCTATCGAATGTAATTTTTGAAACTCTAAATTTGGTGGTGTGGTTAAAGTGTCAGTAATCCCATTACCGCCACTTTCTTACCAAGGTTCTATGTCTATGGGTCGTGCGCAAAAGGTCACACCCGCGGATTGCAGCACAAAAAGCTGCATTCCGCTGGTGCGACCTTGTGTGCGCTGCCCTCTCCCGGTCCTTGTTGGGAGCAGTCCCCCCTGAAACCACAGCAGCTACATGGCACCCTCTGCCCCTGTCCACCCATTCCTGTCCCCTCCCCCACTTACCTGCTGCGGGCTCTGTCCTCCTGCTTCCCATGTCATTGGCCGCTCTGCATACTGCGGCCTTCTGGTCTTCTGGTGCTGGTGCTGGTCATACTCGGTCTTCTGGTGCTGTGGTATGCAGACTACTGCATAGATTTACCACAAGGCCAAACTCTGAATGGTCTCATAGTGTTTTGATATCTTTATTGTGTACACAGGTGTTTTATTTTATGGGAATACCATACACTGCTACATCATTTATAAAAAAAATATTTACATTACTGGAAAGTACAGTCATGTTGGCATTGCGCTGCTGCAAGATTTTGCAAAGTTTCAGAAATATGTTTTATTAATATTGGGCGTTATACAGAAAAGTACAAAAGAATGGATAATATTTAAAAAAAAAAAAACAAATAACTATTGTTAAGAACAGATACTAGAAAAAAGAAAAGATGAAAAAAGAGCATAAATAATAAATGTGATGACAAGTTCAACCGACATGAATCAGCGTTAAAAATGCTCCCCCTAATATGGTTGCATGGCCAGGCTGGAAAATCTAAAAATGAAAGCCTTGCATTTTAGCTACCGGTGGGGTAGGCCCTGAATCCACTTATACATATATGCCAGAATTGGGTAAGTGCAAAGTTTAAACCCAGTTGGTAGCTGTCCCGGCGAGGAGACCATAACCCCTCAAAAGTTAAAGAGGATAATGCACACATCTATGGAAGTAGCATAGTTAATGTCGGTCGGCCAATGCTAGGCACTTAAATGATGAAATGTTTGTAAGATTCTAGAACATTCTCTGTTTTGCATAAGCGACATGTCCTAATAGATCTGTTAATGCCCAAGGTAAAACCCATAAGTTTCAGGGTTTCAAGCAGGTTCAAGTGAAATTTGAGATGCAGGCGGCAAAGCACGCACTGCATTTCTCTGTTGGGAAAACATTTGGGGGCCAATTCATGGAATTTATTGCACAGAAAATAGGGTAATTGCACACAATCTGCACTCAATCTGCACGCGCAATCCTGTTTGTCGATTCATGGCATCGAATGCAAGGCACTTTTCCAGTATTTGCATGTATTTCGTGCTGGCTTGGCACGCCTGTGCGAGCCGATGAGGGCCTTGCGCCAAGCTCCAAGCAGAGGGTGGGCGTGGTCTGCACAGAGAGCTGGGAAGGGGGCGCGACACCAGAAATGGGGACTAACTTGCGAAGAATTTGGCGTTCCCGAGGGACGGCCTACAGGCAGTCCCTTGCATGCCTACTATTGCGCGGTATGAGACATATTCATGGAATCGATTGCACAATGTCTCGGCTGGGAAATGCCCAGGCAAGTCCTTCACAGGATCTGCCACTCAAAGGCTATGATATGATATGATATGATAGGTTATTTATAACGATAGGTTAAATTTATAAACCCAGAGTTTCTAAGCGCGGACCTGGGATTGAACCTGTGTTGCTCTGAGTCGACTTGCTTCCAAGGCGAGCCCATATTGCCCCTGAGCTCTCCTCCCAAGACAAGTACAATTGTGCGTAAGTACACTTGTGTGTAGGATTCTCAGCACGCAGGTGGGATTGCAGGTCGTATTTTGGGGTGCGAGTACTCAATCAGGGTTCTGATGAAACGTAGAGGTGCATGTATGCTGTATAGCAGGGTACAGGAATATTTTACGTGAGTTCGCATGCACATTTCCGGAGTTATTGCTGAGCTATGATTTTTCATACGCATGTTGTCGGGGTGGCGGATACAGTTACGAGGGACCACGCGCATACTCCCCGAATCACAGGCCTGCTTACGAGGGACCCCATCCACTGTTTGACAGGTGCGTGTATTCGTGCCTGTGGGACTGCGCAAAGGTAGCTGATCTGGCAGTTTCCTGCTTTGCGTGTGGGCGTGTCGGAGGCGTTCCTACCGTGACTTGCGAATTATGGTTACTTTGCACAAACAATTCCATTAATACGATTTGCGTGCAGAGTTTCTTCATCGTGCAGGCTTGCACAGTGTCCTTTTCCGCACACACCCATTGTACGATGTTTGCGCATAATTCCATGAATAGGCCCCTTGATATAGTTGTGCCGCCTACTATAGCGTGTCGGATAACCCAAGTATTCTCTAGACGTGGGCCTACCTTCTAGCACCTTGCCAGTTAGAGATCCAGTCCCATCTAATAGATTTACTCAAATTGCTCTCTAACGTAAAGTTAAAAATAAATTGAATGTTTTCTCTTAAACACTGTCCAGACGTTTGTACTTCTTTAGGGATAGAATGTACAGAGCTAGAAGGTCCTCTTTTTTTAATAGGGGGCTGTGTGGAAGAGGACCAAAACTACAACAGTATATAAAGAGAATTTCACAGTACAGCTACCCTCTTTCACAAACAACAGGTGTGGAAGCCCACACTTAACACCGATCAACAGCTGCCATTTTTCAATTTAGACAGACAAAATGCTCTACAATTAACATATTTTAATCTTCATATATCAAATGTATACAAAAACATAAAAGTCTTAAAAAATGCATGATATGACATTTCCAGCGAGCATCACTTGTTTGTTAAAGCAAAAGCAAGACAAATGTCTCAATTCAATCTAGACATTTTAACCAATGTGTGAGGTTAGTAAGGACGTGAGGGATATGTTTAATGGAAAGAAAACCCTCAATGTTGTTTCTCCTTAGATTGGTTGACACACATTTGTGTCTTGTCTCAAAACTAAACAACGTGATTGACTAAAACACATTTTCATGGTCTATTGAGCCCGTCTTCAGGACGCTGTGTAAAGGCACAGGCTAGTCACAAATCAGCACAATGCGTGGTGGTCATTTAATCGCCAAGCTCTAAAAGTTAAAAATGGAAAGATATGTATTTGTAATAATCTAAAAATGAGCATATGATCTCTATTATCGTTTATCGGTGTGGTGGACAGCTTCACTGACCTTGCATTTCTTTACAGGCGTGTGAGGAAACAGTTTATTTCATATCACTGGCCGCAACTGGTCATTGAATGGCATACCATGCCATCTGAAAAAGAAATCAGTATAATAAATTTCTTTGCTTCTATTTTCATTAACTCACTTTCACTTTTAATACAATGATCTTTATTTGCTTAAGACCATGGCACGTCAATGACGTGAAATTCTAGTTTGTGTTCACAGAGCTAAATGTGAAATCAAACCCTTCTTTAAGGATATCCATTTTTTTAATACATTTGTTGAACACGATAGACACATTCTATTTCTGAATACGGCATGTTACAGGGCACAGGTGTGATTGTGCTTTTTGTAATTTGTAAGGCTAAGTATTACTGATGTGATGTTTTTCACAGAAAGGTGGTCATTTTTCTGTGAATCCTGAATCTGATAGTTGGAAAATTATTTTTTGAATACAATTTCTTTCCATTAGCGAACATCATTTAAAAAGATGAAATACCGGTTAAAGCCCTCTTCCCCTGTACCCAATGTCTTCAGTATCCTGCAGAGCTTTAGACCATGCCCACACCACTATAATGATAGGCACTTTGCTGCCATGGCGAGTATGGCTACGAGGACCTTTGAGACATTTCCTACTGCAAAGTACCGCTACTGTCCCTCTTGTAATCCAATCACAAAAAAGTGTTTTCATCCTCCTTGATTCCTGGCAGTTTTATTAATCATTATCGAAATAAATGGAAGTGGGTTTTTTGACTTTAGTCACTCTCGTAAAGCCAGACTTTAAACTGCCGAGCTGGGTCCTGCTTGCCCTTCTGGGTACACATGTTGTGCCTTATGCTTGCAAGTCATGTCATTTCTCCATTTTCTTTATAAATAAAGCCGGAATCTGTTCCTTTATTTGTTTGTTCCTTAGGTAATTCCACACTGTTTCACCAATCTGCACCAGATTTTGCATAGTTACCTGTTAGGACACTCTGGACGTCACTGGCTATATGGCATTTACACACCACACCCTTTTTCCCAGATTTCACGATTGCCTGAAATCGGCGAAACATCAATGTGGTTGTAAAATGGCCAGACAAAGGTAATTTTAAGCTCCTCAACGTGAGAAAAATGTCATGATCCTTCTGGAACCTTGAAAACCATGTTTCAAACCCCTAGGACGCACAGTTTCCGAGATATTTGTACCGCAACCCACAGCACCACGCCAGGGTGAAGCGACAGGTTGGGAGAGAGCACAGTAGGTTGCATAGTTACCTGTTAGGACCCTCCAGACATTACTGGCTACATGCCATTTGCACACCCGACCCCTACCCCTGGATTTCACAGATTTCAGTGGTTGTAGAAGGACTGGACAAAGCACATTTTAAGCATCTTGACGTGATAAACAAAACTCAACTACCTTGAAAACCACGTTTCATTCCCCTAGGACGCGCTGTTTTTTGAGATATTTGCACCACAACGCACAGCACCGCACCAGGGTGAGGCGACAGGTGGGGGGAGTGCACAGTAGTACCCAGTATGCTGCAGCAAGCCAACTCCCACCTCCCCTCCCCGTCTGGTCTGGGGTATGTACGTGCCTATTCTCAGTTCAGTTTACCTCAGGGTGAAAAGCGCATCAAGCGATAAGCGACTCGGAAAAGAGACTTACAAGAACATTGATTTCCAAACATTGAAGAGTGTTTCTGTGTCTGTCTTCAGAACCTGTGCGGAGCAGGGATGTTGCTAGATATGGGTACTTTTTTCTAGTTTACTCTATAATTCATGCAACCTCCTCTTGGTAATTCACTCCAATCTGCCCTTTGTTCTCCCTCCACACCTTCCTCTACTGTTCTCTCCTCAATCCCTTCCTACTTCCACAATCTCCTCTCCATACTCCTTTCCTTCTTCCTTGATGTTCTTTTCCACGTTTTCCTTACTCACGTCTCCTTCTGCCTTGGTGCTTCTATCCACATCCTCCTCTTCTATGCTCCCTACCTCCTCTCTGTAGCTCAAATCGCCATCTCTCAGCAGTCTGCACCTCCAACCCCCCACCCCTCCTTCACTGCTCTCCTACGAGCAGGCCATTATATAACACAGGTTCTCTATAGTTCCTCTCTGAGTTGCCTGAGGGGTCATGTGACCTGCCTGAGCATTCTCAGTGTCAGGGTGTACAGTTCTAGCTCTATCAATAGGCCAGCCACCATTTTGGATCTGTTTTCCATGCGTGGTTGCTGATGAGTATGCTGCAAGTGATGCCTGTTTCTAGAAGACTCCATTTTGCGCTGCACTTTATCCACCGGGCCAGTGCTGGGCACTGTTATTGTGGGGGAAGAAAGTCCAGAAAAACCATTTACCTTGTAGAGGGAGGTGTTATCATTTGTCCTTTGCATATCAAGGGAGGTGGTGGCTGCAGTTTTTATTTTCTCAGATTTTCTTTCAGTATCGGAAAAACTACAGGCTCCTTTGTGAATATTAATTTTGCAAAGGAGGGGCTGAAAGAAGGGTGTTGTTTTCCCATACCTGTCTTTTCTGGTGTGCAGGAGGTGCTTCTGTGGGGTATCTAAGGTTTTCTCTGGCAACTATTGGTGAACTTTCCGAATCCACTCTGGGTTTTCCTTTTGTGACAGCAAGGGATTCTGGGAGATGCAGTCCTGTCTATGGCGTTTAAGAATGGGATTTTTGGCTAGGATGTATGATATGTTTGTCAAGATCCTGCCTGATATTTAGGGTCCATGTTTATAGGTTCAACAAAATCTTCCCCTTCTGAATCCACAGATGACACTTCGGGATGGGTTTCAATCGGGTGATGAGTGGAGATCTTCTAGACTAGACATAGTTGTTTTTTTTTAAATGTTTGGCTTTTCAAAATGGGTTGCATGACTCGGTCTGTGGATTAATTTTTAATGATTACAGCTGGCTTTGAGGACCTGTAGATGGATGTCCCTCCCAGGTCCATGTGACGATCACTGCATGGTCATTTTGTCACAGGATCCAATTGCTTTTTCCTTGTTGTCCTTAGGGGTGTCCTTAACATGTCTGCACCCCTGGATTCTAATGTGGTGGAAGAATGTGTTCTCCCACTGCAGGGGATACAGGGTAAATCCTGTGGCCTGCTGTCTTCCAGCCCAGCTAGTAAGAAGATACTGGAATGCTTCTAGTCTGCGTGATACCTAGATAGCCTCCAAATGTTAGCCAAAGATTTCAATTTCTCTTCCGATGCCACTCTCTGGATAAATCGTTCCTATATAAAAGAACATCTAGAATCGCCATTGGGAAAGATGAGGCGGATCCCACTGCGGTCCCTATAGGAGTACCCCAAGGTTCATGCCTCTCCCCCACCCTGTATAATGCCTATACCAAACTCCTATTCTCAGCTCTAGACAAGATGGGTGTCATTTACACTAACTTCACAGATGACACCCATATCCTCATCCTCATCACCGGGTATTACGCCCAAGACACCCAGGCCATTAACAAAACCTACGCTATTATCCAAAATTGGATGGCCTTGAACAGTCTCTGTCTTAACAACGAGAAGACTGAGCTCGGTTACCAGTCAAATGGTCGAAAACATTTGGTTTTTTTTGGGGGGGTCCCCCCCCCAACCCCCTTTTTTTTCTTTTTTCTTTTTTTTCCCCACACGAAAACCCACAAAACACATATATATATATATAAAAAAAAAAAATTCGACCATTTGGCATTCGACCAAATGGTGTCGACCAAATTGCAGTCCAAATTGCAGTCGACCAGTTTGTCGTCGACCAGTTGACTGGACACCAGGTTCTTCTCATTGTAGGATCCCAAGCCAGACTATGCTCTCTCCACACTGCCTACACTCACATCAATATCGACGGCACTGCATTACCAGTACTCAAGCATGTTAAAACTCTTGCCGTCTATCTAGATGCCAATATCACTATGTGTAAACACATATGTGCCCTCTCCTCCTCTACAGCATACACAGCCAAACTCATCGCGCTTAGTCGTTAATACCTTGCACCCACCAATTGTATAACACTAGCAAGAGCTTTGATACTAACCAAGCTCGATTACTGTAACATCCTCCTACTAGGAACTTCTAACACCAATACAAGTAAATTACAACTGCTGCAGAATAAAGCGCTTAGAGCGGCCCTAGGTATAGAGAAAGCAGACCACATCTCCAACATCAGGCGAGACAATCACTGGCTGCCCATTAAAGCTATATGCTATATGTATAAGCTTTATGTGTTGTCTACAAATGTCTCACCAACAAAGCCCCAGCTACCTTAACAATGCCATAAAGAAAGGAAATCACCAATAGAACACTCAGATCAAACAATAAGGCACTACTAGAAATCCCAAATCACAAAAGCACCAAAGCAGGAGGTAACAGTTTCCGAGTCCTGGCCCCTACACTGTGGAACTCTGTACCACTTACAATCAAAAATGAAGAAACCCCCACTAGTTTCTAAAAATCATTGAAAAACTGGCTATTCAACAAATACTGATTGACTAGGTCCTCCAACTTTTCTACCCCTAAACACAGAACCCCCTCTCCAACCAAACACCCATGTATTGCTTTTCATGAGCCAAGTTCTTCACTGTTTTGCTACTTGTTTTCAATGTAGCTATGTACAAGAAATTTGATAAGCTGTCTGTAACCTCGCTGTGATACCAATGGGTCTGGGCGAGTAACAAATGAAATAAAATAAAATAAATAAAAAAATAAAATAATGTTATTCATCACCTTCGGCAAACATGGTATGTGGAATGTACACAAGTAACAAGAGTTCATCTAAATATAGTGATACCTCGTGGGTACAAGTTGTGCCCTCCCCACCAAGGAAAACAGTACTGAGCACAAAGGGTCCCCATTCCTTGTGCCTATGTCAATGATTTGGAGCTGTTTTACCACAGATGAAATGTCCGTGACGGAAATGACCGCATGCAAAATGTACGTTACACAAAATTGTTCATACATTTCCATCCACGGTAAAACAACCCCAAATCTATCCAAACACTAATCCCTGTCCAGAACCCCACTCACACCCCGACCACCCTACATACCTATCATTGCGACGCGCTGTGTTCCTGCTACGCTGGTTCCCTTTCACTTTCGTGATCGGGAATAGGCGCCACAGGGTCCTTTTCTTTTTTTCTTTTTTTTTCTTTTTTTGTGTAAGCTGCTGGGGTGTCCACCGCAACTCCCGCTCACTCTAGTGAATGGGGTGTTGCTGTGCACACTCCCACAGCCTTTTCCTTTCTTTTTTCTGGACCCAAATGAACTACACCACCAAATAGATACTACAAAATGTCCTACGAACATTTAGTCAGTAGGACATTTAATAGTATCGATTTTAGAACGTTTGGTGGTGTAGGTCATTTGGATTCAGTCATTTTGACAGAATCCATTTGAATTGCTCATCTTACCTGTTTTGACCTAGTCAATTGGGTCAATAAAAAGCAGTTTTATCTAGTCCTCAAAATGCTCATCAAAGATGAGCTCCAAGCACTTCCTCTTTCATCCCTCATTTGAGTGCCTTCTCTGCATCCAGTGAAGAGGCTGCCCGTTCCTCAGTCCTCTCTTGCACTTGCCTCAGGGCCCTACACCCCACCCACACTCAATGCACTTGAAAAAATTAACCCAAGAGATTGGCTCTCTCTGCACTTACCCCAGTCTCAACCGACCGGGTGTACTTGATCCTCCCCCTCTCTGTGACCTTCTGTGCACTTGCTCGATCCTTACGCACCACACCAGAAGATCGTCTGTCTGTCTCCCTTGTCTGCACCCCTTAATTGCACTGTTAAAACTGCATAATCGCCATCAGGCCTATTTGCTTTCTCCCAAACTGTTAAATGTTTTTTTACGCACTTACTCTGCAGGTACAGACTATTATCGTCTCAGAATTTCAAGGGCTCTGAGCGACTGTTTTTCCCCCCATGTTCCCCCCATCCTTGTGCGCTTTAGGACACTTGCCGGTGTATAGGCGCTATATAAATAAACAATTACCATATCAATTCATCACTGCATCCATAACATGTTGCAAGCTGTTCAGATTCTTTGATTTATTTCTGCCCTAAAAACGCGTGCCTGGTCTGAACGGACCAGTTTCATGGCAATCCCTTGCAAACATGTGGCTTTCATCTTGCTCACTATTATAGCATCCTGATTAAACATAGTCAGGGCTGGGGACCGCACAAACGCCAGCAACTGGGATCTGTGTTGGGCTTTTCTAGTGCAGCCAGCAAGCAATTATCCTTTTATTCTTTATATACATTTACAATCCATGATTTCATTTCCCTATAAAAACATCCGAGCAAATGAACAATTAGGAAGGACGTTAATCAAAGGTTTGTAGGCGTTGTCGTTTGGATCCGTGGGTGTGGAAGATGAACACTGCACCACAAAAAAATGTGTTGATTACAGTCAAATATGTCAAATAATGAAAGGGCGCATAAACAGCAGTGGGACAGTACACATGAACATGAGAGAGTGAGAGGAGGCCAGGCAGGAAGGTAGAGCAGAAAAAGAAAAAAACGCGGCCAGAACAATAACCAGTGGAAGGCCCTCAACAGGTGTCAGGACATTTATAAGTCTCAGGAAGTAAACTGTGACGTTTTGCCCCTTTAAGGAATAACGACTCCCTGCTAAGGCCTCGTGCTGATGTCACATGTCTGTGACCATGTAACCAATGTAATAAAAGGGATGAGAGGTTTCCCGCTCATCAGTCAGATCCACCAGACTCCTGCATGATGTGTGTGTTCCTTGCAGCGCTGCGCCAGCGCTGCTCTCGGGCATAGGGAAGGGCTCTGCATGCAGAGCCCTTCAACATGGAAGTGCCCTTGTGAGGAAATGCTGCCTACCAGTAATTAGCAGAGTTCCTGTGTGGCAACTCTGCATCTGTGTTCCAGAGCCCCTGCATGGCAACTCTGGCTGTGTGTGCTGGAATTGCCTGGGTGCCCCCAGGCCATGATCCACTGTGTGCTCATTGTCCAAAGGGGTGATCTAAGCAACTGTGTATGACGGCTGGGTGGCATGTGCAGCGCTCTGTGGTGGAGCTATACAAAAAATGGAAGATGGCAAGAGGCTGCCTGTGCCCTCAGATAAAATGGGGCAGTGCCCACCACTCCTCCGTTCTGGCAGCCCCTCCTGCTGTGACCCCGGGCTGCTGGGCGGTGACTGTCAAGAAAAAATTAAAAGGGTGGAAATGATAAAAGTTTGTGTTCTGATTCTAATTTGTCTAGATCAAATTGGTTTTGTTCTATTTAGATGTGTTCTTACAATGGTGCTGTATATTTTGTTTCTCTAAATATTTGAGGAAGATGTTTCAGAATGAATAGTATTATTGCGACAGAAGTGCTCTGCACAGTGGTTCAACCCCATATTTCTGTACTAATTAAGGTCCTGGCACCTGTTGAGAGCCTTCCTCTGGTTTAGTTCCTGTACTGGTTTTAGTTCTGACAGTGGTGAAAGTGCAGACACTGGTGAAGCGAAGAAATTTGATGAAATTCCTACGCTGGTTGAGCTTCTGGCACAAGTGAAGGCCCTGGCACTTCCTTATTTCCTGACACTAGTTTATGTTATGTCTGGAACCAGGAGGCACCGGGTCCAGACGCGCAGTTGCTGAGGGCACCCAGCCGACATACACACCAGCAAGGAACACAAAGATCAGGCTGGAGTCTTTTGGATCTGACTGATGAGCGGGAAACCGCTCATCCTTTTTATTACATTGGTCACATGGTCACAGACATGTGACCTCAGCACGAGCCCTTAGCAGGGCCTCGTTATTCCTTAAAGGGGCACAACATCATATTCTTCCTTTTTCATAACGAACAAACAAAATACAAATACTGTCTTTATAAACTGTATCATGTAACGGTCATCTTCACCTGGCGCTCAGATACCCCTGGGTCAGGCGTGCTATATAAATAAAATAAACAAATAAACAAACAAACAAATATCACTGCACATCAAGGAATCACCAGTTATGACCAGCAGTACACGCATCACCCGAGACTGGTAAGTTGAAACAATAATCACATACATCTAGACTGAGGCAGTTACGAACATAAAACATATACCGAGCACTATGTACACATTGATGGTGACAGTGCGGGTTGGCGGACTGCTGGTAGTTCTACCACATTTTAAGAGACCCTTTCTTAACCTGGGCTAAGTGGAACTTCAAACCCCGAATGTCAGGTGCTGGCCCCATATAAAGCATGCCAATAATCTGCAGGAGAGCAGCTTCACATAGACATCCTGACTGGGACCCCGTCCAGCATGCCCTTAACATGCAGGCTCACAGCATTAAGAGATATGTTGACTGAGTCCTCGTTAGGCACTGGCAGGGCTGCAGGAAACCAGCTTATACTTGCACAAGTATCAGTTCAGGACAGTCAATACCACAGTTCAGGGGTCGGCAAAGCAACCCATGAGGGCAGCAAGGGCCACATCGGCCGAGTCCATGGATGGTGGGGCAGGCAGGGAGACACTGATGGTAGGGTGCCTGGGCCACATTACTTATTCAGCTCCGCCAGGAAGGAGTACTGTTCTTTCTTTAGCTCTTACCAAGGAGCTTGCAAGCATCACTTTCTTTTTCTGCCCTCTATCTTTCTCCTTCCACACTTCAGGAAGGGGTAGTTGGCAGGGCACACAAGCACTCACATGGAGCTGCAACCCCCATGTGCCAGACCAGTTCTTTTTGTATTGGGCTTGTGCCCGTTCATCCATTCTCTTTTGACACTCTTGTGTCAGGGCCTACACCTTTTCCAAACTCTCCACGGAGCAAACGTTCCCCTTTTATCATTTCCACCCTTTTAATTTTTTCTTGACAGTCACCGCCCAGCAGCCCGGGGTCACAGCAGGAGGGGCTGCCAGAACGGCGGAGTGGTGGGCACTGCCCCATTTTATCTGAGGGCACAGGCAGCCTCTTGCCATCTTCCATTTTTTGTATAGCTCCACCACGGAGCGCTGCAAATGCCATCACCGTTCGACGGAAGTGACGGCACGACAGAATACAAGCATGTACTGCTGCCGGCATCTTGTGTATAGGCGCGTTATAAATGCCATATCATATCTCCCATAAGTGCGGGTGGCTTTTCCAACCATTTACTTCTGCTCCAGCATGGAGCATCTTGTTCGATCACCACCCGTTGGCCTGGTTATGCCGCAGGCAGCGCACAGTTCCCCTTTTCTCAGCGCGTGGACTGGGCTTCCTCCTAGGTGGGGAACCAGGCAGTGAACACGGCCACACCACACCTCTTCGCCTCCCCCATGCAGGAGCACTGCAGTTGAACTTGCCGCTCTCCATTCCACCGGCGCTGGGCCATACACCCACCTTCTTCCACCTCAACTCTGATAACGGAGCTCCGGACAATACCACAGCCAGTCATTTTGTTCCCCCAGTGGGTGACCATCCTCGCTGCATGGGTTCTTACACCTTCGTCTCCATTGTTATGTCTGGACCCCGGAGATACCGGGTCCAGACACGCAGTTGCTGGGGGCACCCAGCCGACATACACAGTTGCTTAGATCATCCCTTTGGACAGTGAGCACACGGTGGATCATGGCCTGGGGGCACCCAGGCAATTCCAGCACACACAGCCAGAGTTGCCATGCAGGGGCTCTGGAACACAGATGCAGAGTTGCCACACAGGAACTCTGCTAATTACTGGTAGGCAGCATTTCCTCACAAGGGCACTTCCATGTTGAAGGGCTCTGCATGCAGAGCCCTTCCCTATGCCCGAGAGCAGCGCTGGCGCAGCGCTGCAAGGAACACACACATCATGCAGGAGTCTGGTGGATCTGACTGATGAGCGGGAAACCTCTCATCCCTTTTATTACATTGGTCACATGGTCACAGACATGTGACATCAGCACGAGGCCTTAGCAGGGAGTCGTTATTCCTTAAAGGGGCACAACGTCACAGTTTGCTTCCTGAGACTTATAAATGTCCTGACACCTGTTGAGGGCCTTCCACTGGTTATTGTTCTGGCCGCGTTTTTTTCTTTTTCTGCTCTACCTTCCTGCCTGGCCTCCTCTCACTCTCTCATGTTCATGTGTACTGTCCCACTTCTGTTTATGCACCCTTTCATTATTTGACATATTTGACTGTAATCAACACATTTTTTTGTGGTGCAGTGTTCATCTTCCACACCCACGGATCCAAACGACAACGCCTACAAACCTTTGATTAACGTCCTTCCTAATTGTTCATTTGCTCGGATGTTTTTCACAGCTGCATTTTCTGTTCAAGTGTTCCTGTACATTGTGTGAGGGCGTTGACCCAGCAAATTAGAGAGAACATAGAATTCTGCCCTTTCGCAATAGATAGTCACGACAATATGTTTTTTATGCTGTGCAAGCCGAAACAGTGCAAATGACCCCTCCCAAGGGTGAGGATTGGAGAAAGTGTGTCAAACGTGTGAGAAGTACAAGTACATTTAAAGGGATCCGGCTGGCCAGTGCATCAGCTAGGCCCTTTTGGGTATTTTTAAGTACAGAAAAAGTTAGAAACATCCAAACAGTAGTAGGCAAGAAGTCAACTACTTCCATAGGCTGTGGTGTTCAAATTTTGACTTCTAATCATGGAGCCACAGTTGTATTCTTACACATGCTGATGGTCTTTTTTTTTTTTAAAATTCTCCTGTAGTCCTTCCTTCCACTTCCAGTGGGCTGAATGGGACCACGTGCTAATTAGTTCTCAGACTTGGTTCACCCAAACATTTTTATTGCAAAAAAAGATGGGCAATAATAAAAAAAATCGATTGCCACTTTTCTTTTTTAAGTCCCTATGAGAAAATGAAGCTCAAAATTTTAAAAAGGAAGCACATGGGGGCATCCATTTTGTGAAATGGATGCCTGCCTGTGCTTGCTTTTGTGGCACTAATGAAGAAAAAGCCAGCCAGCTGTAGTTAACAAAAGCTACCACTGGGTGGCTTTTCTTTCATTGGTGCCGGGACTCGGAGGACGCAGACCGGAGACTACAGGCAGAAAAGGTGCAGCTGCATCTTGGTAAATAAAAAAATAAAATAAGCACTAGCTGCAGTTTTTTTTCTACGTTTTCCGGGCTGGAGCAGCCCGTAAAACTTAGAAATAAAACCACAGCTTTAAAAACGTTGTATTTATGTTTTCGGTAGCTTTTGAAGCTACCGCACACATAAATACGACGTTATTGTGTTTGAAAACGCTGTGGTTTTTCTTACCAAGTTTCTCAGGCTCCTCCGGCTCGGAGGAGCCTGAGAAACTTGGAAAGAAAAACCGCAGCGTTTTCAAACACAACCGCGTTGTGTTTCTGCCTAAAGCTGCTTTCCCATTTGGGGCTTTCCCCCGTGGGAAGCCCGAAAGCCCCAAATGGGAAAGCAGCTTTAGGCAGAAACACAATGTGGTTGTTTTCTGAAAACAAGCTGGAGGAGCCTGAGAAACTTGGAAAGAAAAACTGCAGCGTTTTCAAACACAATAACGTCTTATTTATGTGTGCAGTAGCTTCAAAAGCTACCGCAAACATAAATACAACGTTTTTAAAGCTGTGGTTTTATTTCTAAGTTTTCCGGGCTGCTCCAGCCTGGAAAACTTAGAAAAAAAACTGCAGCTAGTGTTTATTTTTATTTAAAAAAATAGCACTTAACGAGATGCAGCAGCAGCTTTTCTGCCTGTAGTCTCCGGTCTTTGTCCTACGAGTCCTGGCACCAATGAAGGAAAAGCCACCCAGTGGTAGCTTTTGTTTACTACAGCTGGCTGGCTTTTCCTTCATTAGTGCCGCAAAAGCCAAAGCAAGCACAGCGGCGGGCATCCATTTCACAAAATGGATGCCCCCATGTGCTTCCCTTTGAGCTTCATTTTTTCAACATTTTACAAAGTGACTTAAAAAAAACAGAAGGCTGGCGGATTCTACCTGTCCTTTTACCTTTTAATTGACTTTCTTTTTCAGATTTGGCCATTAGGTGTTTCTTCAGCACCACCTATTAGAATGCAAAGGAGAGGGAGCTCAGATGTGATGAGGGGCACAGAGCTTGTGAGTGTTGTTTGGTTGTTATTTGGTTACTTACCCACCTATTCACTGCCAATGGCCACGCTATTCCCCATGGCCATCCACATCAACTACGTGTTGCTCCCCACCCAAAACACATTCTTTTGGGATCTCTTTAAGCTAACTTTATCAAGCAGTAGCATCAAAATGTGTGCGTAATAGACTGTGCAAGTGTTAAATCTAAACAGTTGTCTGACCATTAATGACTTAATTGCAGATGTAAAAATACCTTAACAAAGTGAGCCTTTAGCCACTTGATTTATAATACATATTTATGTCCTAGCATCTCTTCCTTGCACTGAAGTCCTATTAAAAACAAGCAGTTGCAAAGGCAACAGTTTTGACTTGTGCTTATAGGAATTACAGAGGCATTTGCCAGGCACTGTGATCCTATGCGTAGGTACTCACACCATTTTCCAGCTGTTGCCATTTTATGGCCAGGTAGTACCAAACTGGCATGGCTTGGCAAATGCCTTTTCTATGCCACACCTGCTGGCTTTCCCAGTGCTTGTTTTGCCGTGACATTCACTCCCACAATTGTAGCATGTAAGTCATTTGAATTCCAAAAACATGCAGTGACTAACACTTTGCTAGGTATTGACTTTCATGGCTTTCTATCATTCAGAAAATTAACTGAAGGACAGGTAGAAATGGGTGGAAAGACAGAAACCCCAAGAGACAGTATTATCCTGTAACAGTCTTGTGAAGTGACTCCAATCAAGCACTCCCACTAAGTCAGTGCCTTGTCTGGGATTGCTCAAGGGAAGCCCTTATTTATATATTTTTATGACAAGTTATACTGTGGACGATAAACCCTTATATAACACCCCTCTCTTTGAATCCCCCTGACCTCACTGAGCCAAGAAGTAGGTTTGTTTTGCAATTTAAAAGATTTATTGGAAAAATTAAACAATTATATATATATATATATATATATATATATATATATATATATATATATATATATCACACTTTTATAATAAATTAATATTTGATATCACACTTAAGAATATGATGCTGATCAACAATAGATAATCTGACACTAGCACACTTCTTTACAATCAATGAGGAGTTAGTATAGGAAGGATAAGGTAGCAGAAAATACTTTTATGGTTTCAAGGAAAGCAATGAGGGAAAAATGCAGCACAGAAATAAACTTGATATGATTTCAACAAAAGATAATATGATCACGTTTTCTTTGACAATTCCCTCCCCCCCATGCAAGATAAGGAGATGGAAGGAGAGCACACAATTCTCAGGAATACAAAATGCAATACAAATTTCCAGTTCCCCCCAGCGAGCTTAGTGGAAAACAGGTATGATTTTAAAGCAGGCAAGATCCTTTTAAATGTGGTGGCAATGAAGTGAAAAATATGCTGAAAATGCTTTTAATTCCCTCTAGAGGTTCAGGGTCAGTGAGAGATACTTTAAATCAGTTCAACCCTACCAATGATTCAGGGATGGTTATCACGTTGAAAACGGGATTCCTTAATGGAAGCAAAAGACAGATATTTTTACACAGGGTTGAAATGAAGCAAACTGTCAATTCGCGGCACATTTTTCTGAGTGCGTCGATCTATAGCAAGTCAGTTCTAGGCTTGCTGGAAAGCTTAGAATCTTAGCTTTAAGATGAAAGTTAAACCACGTTCCTAGCACCTATGATTCCAAAGATACGGACGATTTTATGAAGGTAGTTTTTCAGATTAAAAGTAAAGCTCAGAATGACAGATGACAGTTTTGCAGAATGTACACACGATTTCTTATGATGCAGTTCTAAATAGGTTAAAATAGTTTGAATTAGATTATTTTAAACTAAGAGATTGGTTTTGCACAGTTCTGGCTGAGTACTCACACTATGAATTTGAGATAGGCCATCAGGGTCTGGTCAGCAGGTTTGGACTGGACTCCGGGCGGTTTCTGGTACTGGTTCTCTGGTTTGGATATCTGGTTCTGGTCTGGTCTGTGGTTCTGCTCTCGGCACTTCACAGCGGTCTGGTCTGTGGTTCTGCTGGTCTGGATCAAGTGGATTCTGGATACAGCACTGCTTTCTGGGTCTGCTACCGGTTCTGGCAAAAGTTCTTGGCAAAGAATCCAACAGCTCGCCCAGCTGTAGAATAGTTTGGTTGGATTGCTGGATTCTGAAGGCCTGCTGAGAAGAGTTCTCAGCTTGTGGGTTAGGCCTTTGCTTTAAGTTCTGTAGTCTATCTGGAGTTTAAGTTCTGGATGTTCCTTCTAGATGTTGTGTGGTCCGGCAAAATGCTCCGCAAGAAAATGGAACAATGAATGTCTTGCCTGTCCAAGCAGTCTCTTTTTATGTGTTCTGCAAGTGGGTGTGTGCGTGGGCATAACTAAGCCTGCCCCTCACAACTTATCATTGGCCAAGCTCTCCTCTCTCCCTTGATTGGGGGAAGGAATGGAGTGTCATCAGGCATTAATTTTATGGCAAACAGAAAGAACACTCCCCTTGTCAATTTGCACACAAATCTATTTTTGATCCAAATACATATTTATCTATGTACCATTTTTCTAATATTATATGTCCAGTTAACATATTTTCTGTAGCACCAAACCATCCGATCCCTATCTTTGTAAGATGTTGTGTCCACTTCTGACAGAATTCTGCCCTTTTCATCCAGATAACGACCTCTAAACTTTTCCAGATTTTACACAAACATGCACAAGGAATATGGGCATCAGATGATAAAGTGTCAGATTTTTAACATACAGACATTCGGAGTAATACCTTATTTTCCGCTACTACCCCACAGAACATACCACAGAGTCCTAACACCTCTTAAAATGTGCACAGAAAAATCACAAGAATAATGATATTAATTATATAATTTTGACAAGTCCGTACTATAAATTATCCATCTTTTTAAAATTATGCTCTGGCCCAGAGGGGTGTGGTTTCCCAAAGCACATGGTGGAATTTCTGGTTTGTCCACTTCCTCCAACTCAAGTTGCTCACAGTGGCACTGCCCCTCCCAGTTTCTCTCAAGAGGAAGCCATTTGCGACCCCCCCCTAATTTAACATTTGCCTGAGCCAAGGAAGGCTCATTGTTCTGTTTCCCTGCTCCCAGGTGCTCCTCCCCTGATTCAATCAGAGTGGTGTAACCTCCTTTTGGTGGGAACAGCAGAAGGCAGCCAGGCCTGGGAATGCAGTGGCTGAGCAAGTTTCAACTCCTGTCGGGGGTAGTTGCCGGCCAGAATTCACTGTCTTCAAGCCAGGCTTCAGCCAAATGTCACTTTTATTCCCAGTTTTTCTTCATTCAAATCAAACTTACAATTTCTACACATGCAGCTAGAACGCTGATTCTAAGTTCAAAACTATGACCTTAAAATAGTTGCAACCTATGTGACACTCAAAAGTAGGTCACTCATTTATTTTAAACATTTCAATTTTAGTGGCTTTAAGTCCAATTTCACTTCAGCTGCTGACATCCACAGCTCAGCCCGTTTTGTCATAAACATTGTTTTGGGCTCTTCATCTTTCCAGATTTTGTACGCACACAAGACTACATTCTGCCAATTGTCTGCTTGTGTTCAGTGAGATTTTTTAATATCTTGCAATGTTTAAAATAGGCATTTTTAGCTTGCATTTCAGAGAAACAAAGTGATTTCCAAGCGCTTTTTGATCTAACAGGCACTGCTGTTTTTCCTTTGGCACCACGTTTCACTCATGGCGCTTCTGGCCCACCACGCTCGCACTGGTGGGTGGCAGGTTAGGCGACCATTTTGGTGTGCGCAAAAACTGTGCGGTTTTCCTGGATTCTGGTGCAATGTGGGCTTTTTCGGCCATCTTGGATTATCTAAGCCTAAAGCACCAAATGTTGCAGCATAATAGCTCGAACGTGGGTCAATACACCCGACAGTCTCATTGGTTTGCATCACACCCTGTACGAGACGAGTAACACCACAACAGACAATTTCTTCAATCAATTATAAAAGCTTTCATACCATGAGACATCATCGCCTTCCGCCGATCGACACATAACAATTTGAATTGGCACAACACATTTTCTCTACTTTTAATTCAATTGAAATGTATGCACTTCACCAATATTCAATATAGAATACTCTTTAAGAATGTGTGCCTATAATCAAGTAATCGGGCCAACTCTCAGATGATTTCTTTCTTATATGGCCAAGCAATCCTGATAAATCTCTGTCAGATGTCAGAAGTTATGTTTTATTTTTGTATTGTATTTATTGTGATTGGTTTAAAATTAAAACCTTACACAATTCATACAGTGAAGATAAGACAACATACAAAAATATACATATAAAACACGATGAGTGATAAATGTGTCTTGAATTCAAGTAAAATTCAGAGAAAATGTACATGATCAAAGATAACATTTTGTATAAAAGGGTTTCAAATCTAATAAGGTCAAGTAATAGGTATATATTCTCTACTTCCATGAATCTGTACCTGTTTTGCTTTTCCAAAACAAGTGCACGGATATATTACCTAGTTTCCCCCCAATTCACTGAATAGGAAAGCATTGTACACTTGAAACGCAAGAATTCACTCAGACTCTCGGCTAGATTATAACACCAGCTCTTAATGGCCAGTTATTAACTCAAAACAAAAGCATACACAAGTGAATAAAATGCAATAAAAAGTTAATTAGATAAAATACACCACCGTTGGCAGAGCAATCAGCCCCTTCATCCCGCCAAGAACTTCACTGGACAGTTTCTAGACCAGGTTGGCACAGAGAATCTTCACAACTGGACCGACCGGAAAAGATGCGTCCACCCTTTTCCCAGCTCTGAAGCCTTTTCTCTGACAGCCTAATCCGGTGCGCTCCAATTTAAACTTTCCATAAAGGCAGTACAGTACTTTTCCAGAAAGTGCACCTGTTGCAAGTCTTCACTGGTATTCGGCCAAAATGTCAGTTACAAAACCCCAAGAGGTAAGCACTTCCCTTCTCCTCGTGGGAGCATGAAATTTGCTTTCGACTTCTGCAACGTTATCACACAAAACTGTCCTTGAAGCATTGTAGACTAACAAAGACGGTTTCTAGTGAAAACAGTATTCAGAGCTCACATTAAAATGCAGCTTTTCACTGAGGCCTGAGGAAAATGTCCATTGCTGAGATCACCCAGAATGCACTTCCAATAGACTCCATGCTTTAAGATATTACATTTTTTTAAAGCATTAAAAAACAATAATTGTTCTTAGTCGTGTACAAACTTAAAATCATGAAGCGCCTGAAAGCAAATCATTTTTAGATTGGTCGTATTGGGACAATAGAAAAAAAGGTGCTTTAAATTGCATACTGAGTAGTTGATGATAGAGCACTTCAGCTCTTTCTTAACTGAAAAAATCTTTGTTGGCGTCTTATACTGATAATTGGAAGGAACATATTTTGCATTAGCAAAGGATGATGCATTGCTTGCATTAGAGACTGCAAGAGCCTTTCATTACATTTATATTGCACATTTTGCACCCCATAGTTAGTCAAACACTTTTTGGAATTTTGCAATTGCTTTTTTTAAGGAATATATTTTGTAGTTACACTGTTAAGTTGTCAATTATTACTACTGGCATTTTTATATCATATTAGACTATTAACTGTATATATTGCACGCAGCACTTTAGTTAGAAGTTGGCTTGATTGCTATTTCTTTTTAAAATAGCATGATCTTGCTTGGGCAGTGAATATTATTATTTCAGTGAAAAAATCACTGGGTTGAGCTGCTGGGTAACTGAATTTAAGAATAAGTAGTAAGTCAGCAGAATACCTTTAGAATATTATAGCTCCTAAATTAAGGTCACAGAAAGGAAGAACAAATAGAGCTATTAAAGGAACCACTCCCAGTGGGGCAACAATAATACATACTACTAGGTCAAATGTAGAAGTGATAGGGGAGAAAGATTTAGATAAGTTGGAACAAACAAACATTTTGGACTATCTTACTAAAAAGAAGGAAGGGAAGGATAATTTTAATGAAGAGATAGCCCAAAGCTTAGGAAATAGTACAGTAATAGATACTAATTCCCTTCTAAATCTCTGTAAGGAATTTCAGAGACATTCCATGGGGTTACCCACAGGATATTCAAGTACGGAGGATATAGTTCAGTCAAACATGCTGCATGACTTTCGTAGACACTCTATGGGCTTGGTTATTAATGAGATAAGACCTCAACATGAAAAAAGTTTAGATACTTTGTTTGATATGAATAATGTAACAGGTATTAATCTATCTATTACCCCGGAGAAACTGGTGAGTGAAAACATAACGTTAGATGAAGAAGATAATGAATCTTGGTGTGGGTTGGGTTTAGAGGTAGATAGTTCACTAAGTTTAAATGGAAAAATTGATGCTTTAACAAACACAGTTGATATTCTCCTAAACATTTGCACCAAGTTGATGGATGAACAGTTGATGCTGAAAGACTTGATGCTGAAGGGGCAAGAGGTCAGTTCACAAATGAAGAGGTTAATAGAGGATAATCAACAAGAATCACTCAAAGATTTGAATGTCAGCTCTCATGAACAAAAGGAAGGTGAAATGAGTGAATTATGGCTATTGATAAATGAAGATCAGGCATATAACATAGTAGAAAGTATAGATTTAGCAGAGTAACAAAATTTGACCTCACACTTGGAAAATAATATAGAAATCGAGAGTGAGGTTGAAGAGGAAATACTCCACTCTCAGGGGAATAAAAGGCACAATCACTGTAAAAGAAACTATAAAAAAGGAATCAAAAGTAAGGCGGTAAAGGCTAAAAAGAAGACTGCAACTAAAAGAATAGTGTAGCCTTAGCTGAAACTTCCCTAAATGACATAGTATGTATTGAGGCTATAAATAAATTTGAGCTCAATCCTAACAAAGACGATATCCCAACTAGATGCAAAAATCAGAGACATAAGGAAAGGGGTTTGAAAGATTGGCTAAAGGGTAGAGAAAAAGGTAAAGGAAAAAACAAGGTTTGGAAACTGAGAAAATCAATTCCCCCACTCTGGACAAGAGAGAAATGTGTGTTGATCTCTCAGAGGAGGAGGTAGCCAATGTTAAATAGTTGGAATTGAGAGAGGTAGGGATGCATTATATAGATGCACAGTTTAATGTGGAAAGGTTTGCTCTTAACTCTAGAGAAAGGGAGATTTAAAGGGTTGAAATGGAAAGGTTGGCGATGAGTAAGAATAGTATTGAGAAAGAGATGGAGGTTAGATAAATTGAGGGAAAAGAAGATCAGAGGGTTGTCACCTGTGGAAAAACTATACAAATGATAGAAAAATCTCCTACAGATGATAGTCCTTACCTAAATAGAAATTGGATGTTAAATTGCCTTCATAAAGTACCCAAACTCAGATGTATTAAAACCTCAGATATAGAAAGGGTTATATTGCCGGAGATGGCAAGTTGGGAAAATTGGGCCATCATACAATTTGGAACTACAGCTATTATTGAGGGAAATATGGAATAATGGAAATGATTATGAAATAATTGTATGTTATAATATAGAGGATATAACAGTTAAAGGGAGAAACAACCTGTGTCAAAATGAAGGCTCGAAAGCAAAAGTATGGGTAAATAAAGACGTGGTGAAATGGTCCCCCCGATGAGAATTACCGACTCGAAGATTGAGATGAGGAAGAGTGTGCTATCCTAACGATAATATCATGGAATAGCAGGGGATATCGTTTCATATTGCACAAAGATAGTATTGCCCTGTTGACAAGAGCTGACATTTTTGCCATCCAAGAAACCCGGGTTTTAGGTACAATATTAATTGATGGTTATCATGTGTTAACTAAACCTGCTAGTATTGGGGAAAGAGGAGGTTATGTGTTG
The DNA here is from genome assembly GCF_040938575.1 of Ambystoma mexicanum. NCBI lineage: Eukaryota > Metazoa > Chordata > Amphibia > Caudata > Ambystomatidae > Ambystoma > Ambystoma mexicanum. The sequence goes on along the minus strand of NC_090933.1, from coordinate 1,237,870,436 downwards.
GGGTAAAAAACCCTCTTAAGATGAGAAAGTACGCAAAATTTGGCAATATAGAGGGAACCATGTGCGTAATTATTGAGAACTGAGGCACGGGAGAGGAAATATTGCTGATTAATGTGTGTTCAAGACCACTGGGGGCCAATCTTTTGAAGAGATTGGGACATTGATTGTGTATAGTATAGAGGGTTGGCTTTTGGATTATCCCAATGCGAATATAATAATAACTGGGGATTTTAATGCTTACTATGATATTGCAAAAAAGATGATGGAAGAATTGCATACATTATGTGGGGAATATGAGACACCCATCCAGGAGGATTACAGTAGGTCGGATTTTTCCCTAATTCAAAATTCTCAAATAACGTATGGTATGTTTTGGCTTAATATATTGCAAGATCGGGTCTCTATTTTCTAGAAACCGGAGTGGAGGGTGCAAACTACCCAACATTGACTAATGGGAATGTGAGCCATCGATTGGACTATATGTTTGTTAATAAGGGGCTGTTAAATATAACTGTAAAGTTGGAACATTTATTCACTAGTCACAGTGATCACAGTATGTTGAGATGCACTCTTAGAAGATCGGAGAGGTGTGTTATGAAATCTGATAAAAGGTGGAGCATACAAAGTAATACAAAGGGAAATATAATATGTTGGACTGAAACTAATTTGGCTAAATTTGATAAAATGTTTAATATTCTACCCATAAGTGGTCAAGAGATAGCTCTAAATGGTCTGACGGTCATAGGAGATCTTTTGGGAATGATCCAGATGACTAAGGGGAGAACATCTATCGATAAAATGACAGGTAAAAAACATAAGAACAATCACGATTGCCTTATAGATGACAAGAAAAAAGAGTTTAAGACCAATATCAAATTCATTAAGAAGGACAAGAGAATGAAGGAAATAGAAAGAAATTTAAGGGTAAGCTATGTACGCACCAAATATAAGAATTGGCTGAGGGGACATAAAAACAATCTACGAAATGCCAATTGGCAAATGGTATTCAAACTAAGTAGGATTCATGGTGCTAAAAAGTTTTGGTATCTATATAGACAATACATAACAGAAGAAGAAAACACGGATGTGAATATCATATCTATTGAAACCTGGACAGAATATATCTTGCGTCTATATTTTGAGGAAGGAAGAACTCAAACTTTAATTGAGGGAAACCAGAAGAAAGGTTATTCTCTTTTGTGCTAGAGGATGTCTTAATGACTATAAAGAATTTGAAATCTTCTAGGGCTCCGGGGCCTGATAAATTAGCAAATATAGTTATTAAAAGAAACCCAAAAAAATTGGCTTTTATTTTGCTGGGGCTTTATATGGAAATCTGGCAGAGTGGTAGAATCCCAGTTAGTTGGAGGGAAGCCATTGTTATCCCTATATTTCAAAAAGGGGAAATGACGATTCCAATTAATATAGATTGTTAGCCATGGCTGATTCCAGCTGTAAAATCTTTTGTTCCCTTTTATTACAGGTGGAATAATGCAAACAATCTTATTTCTCCTTTACAAACGGGTTTTAGAGCAGGCTTCAGCACGATAGATAATATGGTATCCTTAAATTTATTTAGTAGCTGAGGCCATAAAGAAAAAAATGCATTCATATGCTTGTTTTATAGATTTTTCAAGGGCTTTTGACTTAGTAGACAGAGAAAGATTGTGGGGAAGATTGGAAAAATAGAAAATGTGCCCCATTGTGTTGCACTTTCTCAAAGAAATGTATAGGGAAACATCTGTTAACATCTCTGTAAATAAGGGCGCGATATGATCACCCCTTATTAGAACTAACATAGGACTTAAAGAAGGTTGTGTGACAACACCAACCCTATATAATCTATATTTGTCCAATATGGGTGATAGTTTTGTAGGTATAAAGAACTTTCTACTGGAGATAGGTGATTTGGTGATAAGTTGGATGTCTTACACGGATGATACCATCCTCATAGATATGACCCTGGTATGGTTACTAAGGTTGATTAAAGGATTGGCTGACTATGCAAAAGAAAATAATCTCTCTTTGAATGTGGCCAAAACTAAGATCCTTATCTACGGGAGTAAGGGAGGTAAGAAGAACAGAAGTAAATTTTGTTGGAAAGTTGATTCTCAAGACATTGAGGTGGTGGAGACTTACCCATATTTGGGTATACCATTAAAAAATAATCCCCCTCAACAATACTACAGAGCTATGAGGACATGATAGAGAGGAAGGTGATGAGAAAATGTAATGTTATTAGAAGGTATATGAGAACCAAGGGAGGGCATTCTATTGAGGGACTCATTGAAATGTATAAAACTTGTATCATCCTGAGTTCCTTGCATGCATTAGCAACTATTAAACCTAATATTTTAAGAGATTTAAGTAAAATTGAAGCCAAACTCTGGAGACCTGCACTAAGATTGGCAAATTGTACCCCCATTAGGTGTGAGTTAGGACTTCCTTCTATGATGACTCTGTGGAAAATTAAATGTTGCAAACTATACATAAAAATGACCTTGGAAAAAAAGGAGGGTGAGAGCATGCTTAAGAAAATAGACAATGTCAAGTTTAAGCAAGGAAAAATGAATGCTGCAATGAAAGATTTGGAAATTACCACGAGCACTTTTCTGGATGTGATAAATATGAAATCACCTAAAAACGATTGATAATGTGAACTCCTTGTATATTATTTTGAAAAAAATGCGCTACAATGGGATTTTATTGATAATTTGGATAGGTTACCTAAAACAAGCATGTTTGCAATGTACTACCTACAGAGTATATCAATCAATACATTTGGAATTACCTGTGGAAGGTAGGAAACAGAGAATGTTCAAGATTCATCATGTTGTTGAGATATGATATGCTCCCGAGCTATGAATATGTGGGGGCATGGAGCGGGGCTCCTATTGAAAAAAGAGTGTGCAGGTTTTGTAAACTAGAGAGTGAGACTACTAGGCATCTTCTCACTGCATGCATACAATTGCAAGGATGGTATTTTAATGGGAATAAGGATCTTTTCTTCAATGAGAGTAGTATCACTACAGACCAATTGTGGTCTACTATCTATGTGGTTGAGCCATTGATGTATGTGGGGGCTGCATACAATACTTGGAAAATAAATATGTCTGCAGGAGATAAAATAAATTAAACTAAGCCAAGTTTGGAGGGCCAGGCTATGGAGCTGGTGCAGTTTCCTCTGTTCGCTTACCTCAAACAAATTGATATTATGCTCATGGGAGGCTGAAGGTGCATTATATATATTGATTTTTTAATGAAGGATTAGATTTTAATAGAAACAATGATGAATTTCCATTATGGAATTCATTTTATTGTTGTTATGCCAAGTGTTTGTATGTACAAATTTGAATTGATATGTGATAACAATGTAATGTAATAGGGCCTTATTTATTTACTTATGCATTATGAATTGATATGATGTATGTAATATTACATTTTAAGTGTTTAAGATTTTAACTAACCAATACACTATAATAAAACATAAATAAAAGGTACTTAATTGTTTACAGAGGTTCCATTCTACAAAGCCTACAGTTTCTTTTCTACTTTGCCAAGCCCAGTCTGGGCCTCAAGTACCCCAAAATGGGTACCTTATTTAACATGAATCTAAAATAGATCATTCTGTCCCTGTTGCAGGGCAAGAAAAAGAGAAATATATCTTGAGAAACAATCTTGCCTTTTAAAAAACTTGGAACATTCAGAATAAAGAGAGTAGTTGTTCATCTTCTTGGTGGTATGTCTCCAGTCCCTCTCGAAAAGCTTTCTTTTTACCCAGTTTAATCAGGTCTCGCTCATTAGAATCTACTTCAAGTAAAAAACGGTCAAAATCCACAATTGAGGAGACAGATGGACATCTAACAGCTTGATTAAAATCACAAAATAACAAGTCAGACAGAGAACACATTACTTTGGCATAAAATGTAAATGTTTTCCTTCAGACTCTGCTTTCTAGAGATGCTAACCCCAGCTCATGCCGGATGACTGAGTTGGGAATATAATATGGATGTACTAAGGCTTTCTTCCAGGCTGAGGCTTCAATAGAATTTAGGGAGACTCCAAGATCTAGTTGAATAATGTCAAGGCCGTAGATAATAGTTGGAACAATTTTCATAATGTAAAATGTAATCATATGGAGTATAGAAAATGTGCAAAGACTTATATAAACTCGCTTTAGTAGAGATATGAGGGGCTTTTTCCTGTACCTTAGCCTTTCTAACATTGAGTCAGAGACTGAGTTGGAAATCAAAAATCTCAAATAGATATAGAGTCAACTCGCTCCAGTTTTATATTGCAGCCATACCTATTTATACTTTCTTGCGACCTTTTGTTAGTAAAAATCAAAACCTTTGATTTAGGACTATTAATTTGTAGATTGTTTACATGAGCATAGATAGTAAAGGAGTCTAATTTTCTTTCTAAGCCTAGCAGAGTACAATGGAAAAAGAGCAGGTCATCCGCAAAGGCCAGCAAGTTAAACAGTGGTTTTCTTACTTTAGCCAGGATGGAATTTACCTTGGACTATATTTCGTCAATGTCTGCCAAATACAAATTAAAGAGCAGGGGCATCAGGAAACATCCCTGTCTCAATCCAATGTGTTTTTAAAATACGAGATAGAAAACCTTCTTTATTGAGTCAAATGTCGATTTGGGTATCATTGTGGAGCAACATATTACGCATCAGCAAACCATCTGGAATTTCCCACCAGCTAAAGTTTACACCAAGTGCTCACAAATAAGTTGAGCTAAAATAGCCCCATTTAACAAAGTGCCTCATTTTTTTCAGAACCCAATTTGAAATCTCTGAAGATTATCACATATTTTCATCCATCCTTCCAGATCTTTAAGGAGGAGGGATGCAAACAACGATCTACAGTCATCTAAAATCCCAATTAGCCGATAACTTATCTCCTTTTTTAAATAATGGAATAATGTAGGAGATATGTCAGGAAGACGGGATCCTATCTTCTTTAATAATGTCCAAAAAGAGTCTTTCCAAAACAAACAACCATAGCTCCGGGTTGACGTTGTTAGTAACCGGTGCTATGTGATCGGGGCCAGGAGCCCTAGAGGCTTTGGACTTCTTGATGACACTCAAAATAGCTTCTCTATCAAAACCACCAATCCGCTTATTTGAGTCTTCCCGCATAACTATGCTCCATGTCATCTAGGTTTTATTGGGTGCATATGTTATTTTATATTGTTCCACCCATTTAGATTCTTTTGTAGTTTTAATGGAAATACATATATTCAGAGCAGTAGAAGTATTGATAATATCCTAAAAGGCTGAATTATGTTTCCCCTTTATAGCATACACATTATTTTTGCTGTCTGCAATTTGAAGATGGGTCTGAAAAGTCTTTTGTAGAAGATCCGATATGACTTGTTCATCTTCTTTTGGTCTTGCTTATAGGATTCAGGATCTAGGACAGATTCCTTATGGAGGTTTCTAAGTTTAGACCTTTCCTCCCTCTTATATTTAGCAATCTGTGCATTGTATAAGTGTGCTGTTTTCTTAGTAGCCGTGAGACTGCCGTTACCTAAAATTCAAGCCAAACAAGTTTATAATGTATTACTAAAATTACTAACATTACATAGGAAATAATGGAGAAGGAGGATCCTAATTTTAGATCTATGGCAATGAGTAGGCTGACACTAGGACAACCTTTGCAACCATCCTTGGTGAGAAAGTTAAATCCTTGGACAATATTTGGAGAAGTGAGCATAGTTTCTTGTAAAAGAATAATTTCAAACTCTGCCTGAAAGAAAGGAGCCTTAGCAACATTAAGTATGTTTTGGAAAACACAATTCCAGAATAAAATATTCAAGCGGCTCTGGCTAAATACAAAGATCTACACTGGCGTTCTTGTTGTCTTTAACCAAAACAGAAGCAAGCTAAGACCAATCTTCTTGTTCTTTTGGATGGGTTCCCAATTCGTGTGAACCAAACACTGACATTGGAGCATTACATTTTATGTGGTATCTTATCATGAGGGATGGAAAGTACACCTTGTAAATCTCAGTCAGGGAATCATTTTATGCTCAAATTAATTTGATCAAAAAAGGACCATTTAAGTTATAAACATCAAGACCCATTGAGCGAAAGTGATCACACGCCAAACGTGCAGCAATCGATGTATAAATGTGGACCACAATTTTGTTTCCCCCGTTGCCTGGTAATAGCCCTATCTCCAGAATGTAATTAACGTAAAGCAGGGATCATGGAAAAAACCTCAGTATAGCGGATCTATTAAATTACAAACAATCATTTAATTGTCTAATGTTCTCAATTTCAATAGTATGTCCCACAGACGTTTCTAGTAAACACGCAGGTAACATGTTTGCAGAGTTTCTGGCATTGTTAGAAATAAATGATAGGAAAGTTTCCTTGGGAGTAGATCAGTTAGAGTTCTTAGTATTGGGAGCTGGATCCTAATGCTCACCAGTGACAGCGTAAGAAATGGTTGGATCATTAGAAAAAGCACAGGTTCCAAAGCAGAGCAGTCGTTACCAGTTCTTGTCTCTTTTTTAGGAGGAACCAAATGTGTACTCTTGTTCTGCGAAGCAGCGTTAGACTTTTTCTTATTTATTATATCTATTTATTTTTAGATTAATAGCAGCACAGAAGCCCTGGGGTATCAAGGTGCTAGTTACAGTAAGTGCAATAGCACAGGTCACAAGATGCAGGACCACACAAAGAGTTACAAACATAAGGGTATATTTTGCAAACATGAATGACAAAATAAGTATGAGAGCACATTCTTTTTTTAAATTTAATGTGCATTTAGTTAACAAAAACCGTAAGAACAATTAAAACATTACATTTTAAATAATTTGTAAAAAAGACAAAAGAACAATTCTAAAATAAACATTACATTATTAAAACATGCAATATACTATACAGTTTAAGATCAATGGACGCAATAGTGAAAATCGGTATGCAAAATTCATGTAATCGATATACTCATTGATAAGATAAAATCATAGTAAACACACACAGAACATCGGACACAATTCTAAGAATTGTGTTTATATATACATAGATATAAAAAATGACTAAACCCTATTAATACCCTACATAAAAAATGCATTATGTAAGTAAGTATGAGTGCACATTCTGGCAAAGCCTTGCCTCATGGTAGGGGGGCTACTTCAGGTAAGTAAGCAAACATGAATGACAAAATAATTATGAGTGCACATTCTGGCAAAGTCTCACCTAATGGTAGGGGGCTACTTCAGGTGAGTAGGCAAACATGAATGACAAAGTAAGCATGAGTGCACATTCTGGCAAAGTCTCACCTAATGGTGGGGGGCTACTTCCGGCAAGTAAGCAAACATAAATGACAAAGTAAGCACGACTGCACATACTGGCAAAGTCTCACCTCATGGTAGGGGGGGCTACTTCAGGTAAGTAAGCAAACATGAATGACAAAGTAAGCATGACTGCACATTCTGGCAAAGTCTCACCTAATGGTAGGGGGGCTACTTCCGGCAAGTAAGCAAACATAAATGACAAAGTAAGCACGACTGCACATACTGGCAAAGTCTCACCTCATGGTAGGGGGGGCTACTTCAGGTAAGTAAGCAAACATGAATGACAAAGTAAGCATGAGTGCACATTCTGGCAAAGTCTCACCTCATGGTAGGGGGGGCTACTTCAGGTGAGTAGGCAAACATGAATGACAAAGTAAGCATGAGTGCACATTCTGGCAAAGTCTCACCTAATGGTAGGGGGGCTACTTCTGGCAAGTAAGCAAACATAAATGACAAAGTAAGCACGACTGCACATACTGGCAAAGTCTCACCTCATGGTAGGGAGGGCTACTTCTGGCAAGTAAGCAAACATAAATGACAAAGTAAGCACGACTGCACATACTGGCAAAGTCTCACCTCATGGTAGGGAGGGCTACTTCAGGTAAGTAAGCAAACATGAATGGCAAAGTAAGCATGACTGCACATTCTGGCAAAGTCTCACCTCATGGCAGGGGGGCAACTTCCGGCAAGTAAGCAAACATAAATGACAAAGTAAGCACGACTGCACATACTGGCAAAGTCTCACCTCATGGTAGGGGGGCTACTTCAGGTAAGTAAGCAAACATGAATGACAAAGTAAGCATGAGTGCACATTCTGGCAAAGTCTCACCTAATGGTAGGGGGGGCTACTTCTGGCAAGTAAGCAAACATAAATGACAAAGTAAGCACGACTGCACATACTGGCAAAGTCTCACCTAATGGTAGGGGGGCTACTTCCGGCAAGTAAGCAAACATAAATGACAAAGTAAGCACGACTGCACATACTGGCAAAGTCTCACCTCATGGTAGGGGGGGCTACTTCAGGTAAGTAAGCAAACATGAATGACAAAGTAAGCATGAGTGCACATTCTGGCAAAGTCTCACCTCATGGTAGGGGGGGCTACTTCAGGTGAGTAGGCAAACATGAATGACAAAGTAAGCATGAGTGCACATTCTGGCAAAGTCTCACCTAATGGTAGGGGGGCTACTTCTGGCAAGTAAGCAAACATAAATGACAAAGTAAGCACGACTGCACATACTGGCAAAGTCTCAGCTCATGGTAGGGAGGGCTACTTCTGGCAAGTAAGCAAACATAAATGACAAAGTAAGCACGACTGCACATACTGGCAAAGTCTCACCTCATGGTAGGGAGGGCTACTTCAGGTAAGTAAGCAAACATGAATGGCAAAGTAAGCATGACTGCACATTCTGGCAAAGTCTCACCTCATGGCAGGGGGGCAACTTCCGGCAAGTAAGCAAACATAAATGACAAAGTAAGCACGACTGCACATACTGGCAAAGTCTCACCTCATGGTAGGGGGGCTACTTCAGGTAAGTAAGCAAACATGAATGACAAAGTAAGCATGAGTGCACATTCTGGCAAAGTCTCACCTAATGGTAGGGGGGGCTACTTCTGGCAAGTAAGCAAACATAAATGACAAAGTAAGCACGACTGCACATACTGGCAAAGTCTCACCTCGTGGTAGGGGGGGCTACTTCAGGTAAGTAAGCAAACATGAATGACAAAGTAAGCATGACTGCACATTCTGGCAAAGCCTCGCCGCATGCTACGGGACTACTTCAGGTAAGTAAGCAAACATGAATGACAAAGTAAGCATGACTGCACATTCTGGCAAAGTCTCACCTCATGGCAGGAGGGCTACTTCAGGTAAGTAAGCAAACATGAAAGACAAAGTAAGCATGAGTGCACATTCTGGCAAAGTCTCACCTCATGGCAGGGGGGCTACTTCAGGTAAGTAAGCAAACATGAATGACAAACTAAGCATGAGTGCACATTCTGGCAAAACCTCGTCGCATGGTACGGGGCTACTTCAGCTAAGTAAGTATACATGAATGACCAAGTAAGCATGAGTGCACATCTGGCAAAGTCTCGCCTCATGTTACGGGGCTACTTCAGGTATGCAGGAAAGCGCAAGTGGAAGAGCAAAGAGAAAAAGTAAGGTCATTGCAGGAAAGGAATAGGATTTGTGCACTTTTAGAAGCTTAGATGATTTGTATTTCTGTAAGATACCTACTCGGACAGCTCTTGAGAATTTAGATCTATGATCTCATCGACATCGGTAAACAGAGCACTAATGAATTTCCTCTAGGAGCGGTTTTTGTTGCTGCTCTTTTTTTTAGTTTAGATTGTTTTGTTGCCCCAAACTTGTTACTCATTTGTTTTAGTTCCCCTTGGAATATTCATGTTAGCCTGGTCAGAAAGAATCACCAAAGGAGAAAGTTCTCCCAACTGCCAATGTCAGGGACAATACTTTAAAAAAGATCCGGGTAGGTGCTCAGTCAGGGGAGATAATCAGTCAGGGGAGATCAGTGACATTTGTGATGTCACCTTTCATGCCCTGGGTGTTGGTCTTAGCAGTGCACGGTGGTGGAGCGAGTTTTGGTTGCTTAGCTTACCATAACTGGCGAATCTGTTTTTTTTTGGTGTTACTTGTACCCATAACGTACCTTTAATATCGTTTTTTACTGAATTTTATTGGTTTTTATTAGTGCAAGTTGAACATAACGTCCCTTTAACAACGTTATTTTACTGAATTTCATAGATTTTTACCAGTGCACCCTAATCTGATACAACCTTGGTGTAAAGCGCTCTATAAATCAATAAATCAATCAATCAACCAACTCCCTAATATCATACTCATCCCCCAATATATCAACATTTTCCTCCACTCTAGAAAGTTTCAAGCAAAAACTGTGCCATTTCCCACCACCTAGTAACATTCTAAACACTTCTATCAACGTTCTACAACTTTTTACATAATTTTTGTATTTGCTGACGTTTGCGAATGTCTGACGTCACCGCAGACTTCCCGAACAGCGTCATGTGAATGTGCGTGTGTGGCACGATGACGTGTTCGGAAACGAGCCTGCGATTCGCCTACGGGCCCGTGCTTCACGAACTGGTCTGTGCTTTGAGAGCAGTTCAAAACTGCATTTTCAGCCAATCTAGGAAGTTTCAAGCAGAACATCTACCCTTGCACAGCTCCTGGACCTATTCTTACTGGTTTTCCATCTGCAATCCAGGATAGAGCACATGCTTGGAAGAATATTAGCACAACTGCGAGTTAACTTCAAAAATGGCATCAGCCATAGCCATCCCTCCACCTCAGGAGCAACCACCACCGCCAGTTGTAGGGCTACAGAAAAAGCACAATCATGCAGAAAACAATTAAAAGGACCAGGAAGATTAGATAGACGAAATGCCTACCTCCAGCGCCCGAAAGATTTATGGGTGTGGCGGTTCGTTACCACTGTTGGGGGTGTACCAAAGGCTAAGGCTACCAAGGTAAAATGCACTAAGTGCAATCAGTCACGGACAACCTGGGCCGTACTCCTAAGGGACCACCTCCATGTGCCGCCACACCAAACCCAATCACTGGGATGCTCTGAGAAAGGCTGTGCCTTTCTCAAGAAGTAGTAGGCTGTCTTCCTCGACCTCTTCTTCCTCAACCAATATGACCACCACACAAGCTACAACTCTGGGGCACAAGATTCCCACCAGCTACCTTGCAAGCCACAAAAGAGGCTGTTGATCCATATCTTTCCAAGACAACAGTACTCTGCATATACTGCAACACACTAGTGTGAAGGGGGGGAACAGCTTTGAATCGCTTTCTAGGCTGTAAACAAGGAGCATGAGAAATACTGCCCCTACCTTACATTTAACGCACGTCCAACATCTTCCCCTGTCTACCTGCCCCTCCATATCTGTGATTGGTGCCCCTTCCCTCATTACCCTCGACCGCCTTCCTTGCCTCTTCTGCAACAAAAAAAACTTTAAACAAAAAATTCTAAATCAAAAAACACCAAATAAAAGGTTCCTCTAGGAACCACCTTTCACAGTTAAAAAAAAAGAACTACAAACATAATTTTATAGACTCCATATACTTAACATTTTTCAGAAAAGTAGTTAGACTCAATACGATTCTCCAGCATTTCCATTAGCATTTTGTACTATTCTAATGGATAAAAAAAGGACAATTGTATAGTAGTGAAAAATGATTTGCATAGTTTTTCTAGGTGTTGATAATGTGTTTTGACACGAGTAAAAATCTTATTTTGTTTAAATTGTATGCTGAAATTGATAATTAGAAATAAATAGGTTACCAGTCAAATGGTCGAAAACATTTGGTCGACAGACAATTTGGTCGACACCATTTGGTCGAATGCCAAATGGTCGAATTTTTTTTTTTTTTTTTAACCCATTTTTTGTTTTTTTTTGGGGGGGTCCACCCCCCCCCAACCCCCTTTTTTTTCTTTTTTATTTTTTTTCCCCACACGAAAACCCACAAAACACATATATATATATAAAAAAAAAAAAAAATCGACCATTTGGCATTCGACCAAATGGTGTCGACCAAATTGCAGTCGACCAGTTTGTTGTCGACCAGTTGACTGGACACCAAATAAATATTGTAAACATTTTTTAAATAGACAGTATACAATGTATATGTATTTGGCTTAATAGCTGCTTTTGCAAAAAAGCACAGCTACCCTGCAAGATATCTTCTTTTTTCCTCTGGTTACGCAGCTGTCAGCAAGGGCTATTGTGGCTTTAGGAAATCACGAGTCCTGCTATTTTTCAGCATGGCTACATTAATTTACAAAGCCTGGTTTGATAAAAAATCATGTTTAATGAAAGCAACTTACAGTGCACAAACCACAAAGGTTAGCCAGCCATGTCGTCAATTGCTGTTCCCAACTTATGTATATCCTGAGAGACTAGTTTTAGTGACTAGGGGCGGCAGGTGCCAGTGCGGGGAAACATGTCAGCTCACCCCACCAATCCTTGCTTATCATGGTGGCACACCCTCTAGCGTGTCCACCAATAAAAGGAAAGGTACTAGTTCGTCATTTTGCCCTAGGGCCAATGGCTTTTGATTTTCTAGCCTGGCTTGTTTCGAATTGGACGGCAGGGGGACTTCCCTCCATGCCGAACTGCATGCATGGGCTCCCTCTCTGCCTCTTGGATTGGACAATTGCTGGTGGCTCCTTCCTGCAGTAGATGTCTCCACATGGACAAACATGTTTTAACATGGGAAAGTCCCATTGAAGACATGTTTGTAAATCAGGCCTTTAGAAGGTTAAAAGGCTTCGCCCAGTGGACTTTTCAAAACAGCGTAATATGCCATGATGAAATTAATTAGCCAGAAAGCGATTATTTGTAGCATGTTGCGTTAATAGATTCTGAACATATACATGCCCTGGACACTTATAATTAGAATTCTCCAATTCAAGATTGTGTTTAGCTGCCATCCACCCAATCAATCAAGTTCAACTAAATATAATACACATTTAATAATAAATTAGAATACAAGTTCAGACTTATTTCTGGCCTAGCATACCAACGTTAGGTCCTTTTTTTAGAACCTTTAAACAACCCACCTTGCCTTGGCAACATGAAGTCAATAGGCAATGGCACGGGTTGCTAGATGTCCAGGTTCACCTCATGCCCCCAGAAATTCAGATTTCTACACTGGGGGGCCAAAAAGGCAGGCCTACGGGCCAACATGTTGTCCAAGAATGCTAAAGCATGCCACCCTCCTTCTCCCACCAACTGGCAGTGTATTAGAAACCATAGGCACATGGTCACACTTAGTTACAATGGTGCCGGTGCCTGTGCCTTCCACAGGCCACCTAGTTATCTAAATTATCTAAGCTATCAAGGTCGGAACACAGATAAAAACCAACCAGGTAACAGCTTTATTTTATTTTATTGTTGAATTTATAGCAGCGCACAAAGCCCTGAGGCATCTAGGCGCTAGTTAGCTTGTGCTAGCTGTCCTTGAACAGTGCACCAGCCCAGACCCCAGCATTTAAGGTTTGCTATAAGTGTCTGTACTGATATAGGTACTGAACCTAGAGCCCACGGGCTCCAGATCACTATTTGGCCCCCTGTCTCCCAATGCTTATAGTTGTCCAGTACCTATATTTCTGGCGATTAACTGCAAGCGACATTAATATAATAGCACTGTTAGAAAAGACACGGTGGCGGCTGAGTACCTTCTTCCAGGTCGTTCCAGCAGTGTTTCAGCTGGCATTGGTAGCATCTACAAGATGAAAGTAGCACAGTTGTACCCCACCTATGATACCAAATAAGGACCAGCACGCCAGCATGGACTCTATTCTAGTCAGTGAAGATCCAATGGGTTCGGCAAAAACAACTCCAGATGTATGTGGATTTCAAGAAGTCTTCCAAATGCCCATTTGGGTTCCATGCAGATGAGTAATCAATGATATAATATGATATGACATTTTTAGCGCGCCTATACACAAGTGTTTAAAGGCGCGACAAGGCAAGGGAGGGGAGGGGAACAAAGGGAGGACAGGACAACGATCTTACTAGGCCAAGTGACATTGAGATTGTGCAAGTACAGGGGAGAGGGAAAGGGAAAAGTGCCAGGGGAAGGGGAGGAGGAGCAAGTGCAAGACATAGGATCAACACATTGAAAAACAGTAAGTGCGGCCAGCAGGTGGCATTGGAGTGGTTAAGTGCAGACAACAAGTGTTAGATAAGTGCAGGTAGGGGGGCTGTAGGGTTGCTGATACAGCCCCAAGTGCAGGGTTGCCAGGAGGCAGTGCAGGTGTGCAACTGGAGAGCAGGGACTTGAACGGGTAGCCAGGTAACCAGTAGCCAGGTAACCAGGTAACCAGTAGACCAGACAGGAGATCAGCAGGGAAGAGTAAGAGAGAAGGCACAGGCAAAGAGGAAAGTCTTGAGTTGCTTCCGGAGCCGGAGATGGTTCTGCTCAAGTTTCAGAGGCAGCGAGTCTGTTCCAGAGGGAGGCGCCATCTGAAGAGAGAGATCTGCCCCCAACTCGTTGCTTGGAAAAGCGACCGACTCTCAAGGAGTTGGAGGTGGAGGAGCGAAGACCTTGAATAGGAAGATACTTCCAATGAGAAAGCTGGAGATATTTTTCCCCCATGCCGCAGAAGGCCTTATGGACAATGCTGAGGGTCTTGAACTTGATTCTTGCAACCACTGGGAGCCAATGGGGAGATTTCAGTGTTGGAGAGATACAATCCCTGGGCTTGAGGCCAAGGACAAGTTTCGCAGTCCTCTTCTGGATGAGTTGCAGAGGACGGAGAGTAGAGGCGGGTAGATTTAAAAAGAGGCTGTTATAGTAGTCAAGCATAGAGAGAACCAGCACTCAGGAGACAGTGAGCTTCTGGGGGAAGGATAGGAAAGGAAGAATACCTCTGGGGAGGTGCAGTTGGTAGATTGGGGATTAGTGACAGATAAGGCAGCAAGGGGCGAAGGGAGCTTCAGCTTAGGTAGCAAGAAAATAGGCTATAAGATGTTAAGGTGAAGCAAGTACCATCTGGGCCAAGACACAGCCAAGGCACTGCCCTAACCCGCCCTAGCTCCTTCAACCAATGTTGGTGCACTGTCACGTGTGCAAACGCATGGTAGGAATGAATATCAGCGCAGTCTAGAGGTGACTTCCAGGGCTTCAAGGGACGGCGCCAGGGTCTTTCGACCTTTTCAAATGAAAGGGGTCTCGATGCGCAGGAGGGGTGCCCAGCAACTGCCCCCATTTTGCCAGTCGGCAGTCTTGTAACACAGCGATATATTCCTTTCTCTCTTTCAGTTATGGGGCTTAAAATGTGCGCTTTGCACCACTCGCATTACAAGCTGCATTTCCTCAAGCCCTTCAGGCCATCACTTCCCAAAGGATATATGGAAGTGTTATCACCTCATTGCCTTCTAACACTGGTTCCTCCACGTTAGCCATTTGCTGACAAAGAAGGGTGTGTAGCTGTTCAGTGGGTATTTAGTGTTTAAGATCCCTACTGGCTGGCCGTCTCGTGATATTCGGCAGCTATGTATTTCCTTGTTTCCCTGCCCTACCTACTTCCTTGCCTGGGCATACTCCCCATTCCTTGTTCAAAGCCGGGAATACACATCGTCATTACCGTCACTGAGACATTTGGGTGAACATCAGTCACCTCCTTACCATTGTACATAGGAATGGTTGCAGATTGCTTGGCATGCGATGCTTAGGCTGAAAGACAGACAACATGCACTGAATAGAAGAACCATACTGTGTAAGCGAGGCACTGTGCAAGGGGCGGGGCTAGAACGTTGCATGAAGGGGGCGGCTCGTCCTCCCTGCTAGATGCCCACTGAACTCTGTGTGGTCAGATGATTGGACGGGATAGGGAGTTTTTGCCGCAGTAGATTTCATCGAGGTAGAAATCATCACTTTTTTACAACAGATTTTGCCGGGTGTGGTCATGCAGCCATGCTCGGCCACATCCGGCTGTGACACCGAAAGGTTACACAGCCATCCACTTACAGTATCTCTGTTTGCCAATTTGGACCCGTTTTGGAAAACGTCTTTCTCTTAATTTCTTTACAAAAAATGCATGGTGCACATGCCAATACCATATGGCATTGCTCCACCTCATGACAGTGGACTTGGCCATATCCGGCTCCATACGAAAAGCATTCCCAGAAGACGAGCCATACTGGTCACCTGTCTTGCCTTGAAGAAGACCCGTTCTTGTGGTCGAAACAAATGTGGGCAGTCACTTGTGAACAAATAAATCAAACGATGAAATCACAATCTAGTTGTCGTCCACTGCCTCTCCATGCACAGAGCTGTCCTTGGTACTAGGCTATCGCATACGATTGGTTGGGGCTCTTTGGGTGCAGGCCCTTACCCGGGCACATGCAGCATGAATCCTAACAGGATGTTACAGTCAATAGCATAGCCCCAGCACCGCTGATTTTATAGTTCATCACTCCCTCCTGTGTGTCTTAGTCTGAACATTACATGATTTAATGTGGGTCTTGCAGGATGCCAGTTGCACTTTTTAATGGGCCGGGTGATCCTAGCGCCATGGGACACAATGAAACACTTGTGTATGGGCGCGTTATAAATGCCATCTCATATCATATCATATCAATGCTGTTCAGTGTAATGCATTCTGACGTCCTGGCGTTAGTCACTTTCACAACACGACGTTTGGCGTAAAGCACCCACTTAGGGCAGGACCTTTCAGCATCCCTGCCCACATTCTATTCCAAAATACAGTGCCAACCTGAAAAATGTTAATTGCCGCATGTGGCAACATCGTCAGCACCATTACCACCCCTTTAGGCTGAGGCAATACCTTCATTTTTGCCTATGAGTTTCCAAACACTAATCAGGAGTGGTAAAACAGGTAGGAACGGTATTACCGCTTGGCTACACCACTACCACTGATGTCATAGATGTCCTTGGGCTGTATGTGCGCTATATAAATGTAAAAATAAAATAAATAAAGATTGTGGTCCACAAAATCAAATGTCTAATGGCATTTGTGTCAGAGTACTTCCACTGCGATCGCACAGTGTCACAACATGTGCGTCATCTATATGACTGAGACGCAACCACACCTGCACCTGCCCAAGACAAGCCTTCTGCGGGTGCTAGTACATACAGTGCACTTTCAGCGAACATTCCAATCAACAGGCTCGGCACATTTGCGTTTCCGCTTTAATAACAATAAAGAAGGCCCTCAGCAAAGAAAATAAATGAAACATCAAACCTTATTGGACGCCAATGAAAAAGCGCCCACGACTGCACATTGCAATCAATTACTCCTCAAAACAGACTACCACCAAAGGGGGAGTTTTTGATAAAATATGTTACATATAGTGCATTTTAAACAGTGGTCAAAAAGAAGTAGGGCAACTATGTTCCCAGCTGGCTGCCACTGATCGCCAGACACCCCACTGCCACGCCCCTCCCACCCACAATACAAACCCCATACCTGGATCCCCCCGCCTTTCCTCCATTGCACCCCCACCACTGTGTAAAGGCTGAAACACAATGAAAGAAAATACTAAATGCATTTTAGACGACCCCCCCATTATCTGTATCTGTTGTCCACCAGAGCATGCAGCTTTACGCACCCTCCTCTTTCTAATCACCCACCATTGGCACCTCTTAAGGGGCAAGATGAAGATTAAAGCCAACCTCCTACCCGCCCCCCCCTTCCCATTAACTGCACGCACAGCTGTGCCTGCAGCCATTTTACCTTCAGTCACTCAAATGCAAAGGAAACATTCTGATTACTGGGAGCAGGGCTATGACGTGGCTGAAGAGAAAAAAACAGCAGCCTAGCAGTTCTCCCATAGTTCACCGTCAGTGGCGCCCCAGGTATTTTTCATACGGGTGGCCTGATGAGTCACTGGGGTGGCACACCACAACAAACACATAACCGGCAGGCAGGCAGGTCGGTGGGGGGTGGGGTGAAGGGTTAGCGTTTTTGTAAGGTTGGCCGTGACCCCCCTTGGACACCCCTTGGTGGTGCCTCTGCTCACCTTGATGTGAAGTTGGAGGTGATCTCGCAGGTCCCAGGTTCGAATCCCCAGGACAGAGAACGCAAACAAACTGCCTGCTGTTTAAGGGGATGTGGTGCAAGTTTCAACTTATTCCTACACTTTTATTTTAAAACAAAACCATTCCGGAGCGGTTTCTTTTTAAAATAATAGTATAGGAAAGGTAAAATGTAATTTAAAAAAAGCAGAGGAGCACCTCCCCCAACCACGTCGACCACTGCTTTGAAAGCATATTTGTTTAGTAACTTGGTTTAAACTAGTTCAATAACTCATCCACTTTGGCCAGCAATAATGGCCCTCTTTCACATGAAGAATCTGGTCCGCAATGGTTGTTGGGCTGGCCCTTGGGGCATTGCCATTTTGCGCTGCAGGCTAGCTCAAGCTTGCTTATTCCTCTAGCCTGAGCAGGGAACATTCACAAGGCGCTACTCTTGGTGATCATCTCACCAGAGCTAAGGCCTAAGGTGTGTCTATGGTTGGTTCTAAGGCAATGGTAGTAGGCTGTGTAGCGTGAACGTTTGGGCAGAGGGCAGAATAAGATGCCACTTGGTCTATGACGAGGACGGGAAACTAAATCTTGCAACTATAATGTCATATGTAGTAGAATGAAGCACTGGCAAAGCTAATAGGTCCGCCATTTTGTATAGTTGAAAGCGTTGGTGTGTTGAGTATGCCTATTTGTTCCATGTATGGCTATGAAAGGTTACTTATTAAGAGGATAGTATTGCGAATTGACAGTCTCAGCAGAGAGGGCAAGAAATGAATGGCTAATCAATGGCTACAATGTTTTCATCTGCAGCGGAGATCGCCGCAATATATGAATGTGCACTGCTTAATTTCCTCTAAGTGAAACTATCCAGCTCGTTTTTGCCCATATTTCCGCATTGAACCACCATCTGAGTACTAGCCTCCTTTGTTTGCCACGAGGTCTAGTCACTCAAAGATGGCCGCCCGCAAAAGTTCAAGGGCTGTCCTGGACTAATTATCCACCAGGTGCACTCCCCGCGACCTGATTGGTCACCCACGGCACTACTACAGCCTATCTGACGCCGGCAGGCGCATGCTGGCACACCCTCAAAGGGTCACACAACAAGGCTCTACCCCTCCTGTTGCCTCCCAGGCTCTTTGCAATGCCTTTGCCTCTCACTTCATTTAAAAAACCCGAGACATCCTGTCCACCCTCTCCACGCACACCCCTCCTCTCTCCTCTCCATCTGTGCTTGCTGACCCTCCTTTAGCCACCCTCCCACCATCCTTCTCGCCCTTTCCTCTTTTCACCCCTGACGAGGTCGCTAGACAAGTCCGATCTATGAAAGCCTCGTCAAAACAGGTTCATCCCTGTTCCTCTAAAACCATCAAGGACCACATTGACACCTCGCTCCGGCCCTTGCTGATTTTTGCAACCACTCCTTTGCCTCGGGATCCTTCTCCTCCCCTCTGAAGCACTCCTTTGTGCATCCTCTTCTCAAGAAACCCACAGCTGATCCTTCTTGTCCAGCGAACTATCGCCCAATTTCCATTACTTCGCTTCTTGGCAAACTCCTGGAAAAGTTGGCCATCTCTCAGCTTAACCTTCATTCCAATTCTGTTGGCTGTCCCCATGACCACCAGTCTGGCTTCAGAGCTGCCAGAAGCATGGAAACTGCTCTCCTGAACATCCGTGAAGATCTGCTCTCCAACCTTGACTCTAACATTCCCTCTGTCCTCATCCTCCTCGATCTCTCTTCTGCCTTCGACACGGTCAACCATACCATCCTGCTCAACCGTCTCTGTGAAAACCTGGGTATCACTGATCAGGCTCTGTCCTGGCTGACCTCTTTCCTCTCAGATCGACCCTCCCAGGTCCAACTTGGGTCCTTCCTTTCATCTATCTTCCCCTCTACCTCTGGTGTTCCCCAGGGGTCCAACCTCTCGCCCTGGCTTTTCAACCAATACCTGGCAACTCTCACCCACTGCATTGCCACTTTCTGCTCAAATTTCCAGTGCTACGCTGATGACACACAACTCATTTTCAGGCTGCCCTCTGCCACCTCCTCTCCCTCTCTCATCTCTGATTGCCTAACTGCCATTCAAGATTGGTGTTCCACCAATGATCTTTGTCTGAACCCCAGCAAGATGGAGATCCTCCTCATCGGCACACCTTCACCATCCTTTCCCCTCACTCTCTGGCCGGCCTCCCTTGGCCCTCCTCTTAACCCCACCTGCGAGGCAAAGAACCTAGTGGTCATCTTTGACTCCACCCTTTCCTTCTCTGCCCACATCTCTGAGGTCACTAAAAAGTCAAATTTCCGACTGCACCTCCACAGAGTTACTCTGCCTTTCCACTCCTTCCCCCATAAACTCATGGTATCCCAAGCTCTGGTTCTCTCTAGCTTGGACTATTGTAACCGCCTCTTTCAAAATCTACCTGCCTCTACTCTCTGTCCTCTGCAACTAATTCAGAACAGGACTGCGAGACTTGTCCTTGGCCTCAAGCCCTGGGATCATATCCCTCCAGCTCTGAAATCTCTCCACTGGCTCCCAGTGAATGCAAGGATTAAATTCAAAACCCTCTGCATTGTCCACAAGGATTTCTGGGGCCTTGGTCCAAAATACCTTCAGCTATCTCTCTGCAAATACCTCCCCTCTCGAGCTCTTTGCTCCTCTACCTCCAACTCCCTCAGGGTCAGTCGTTTTTCAAAGAAATGAGCTGGGGCTAGATCTCTGTCTTCGGCTGCGGCCTCCCTCTGGAATAGCCTCTCTGCCACTCTAAAACTTGAGGAGAACCATCTCCGGTTCCGGAAGCACCTCAAGACCTTCCTCTTTTCTTCTGCCTTCTCTCCCCCTCTCCCCTGTTGTTCTGTTCTCTCTTCGGGCCCAGGTACCTGCTCACCCTCCCACCCTCCCTCCTGCACTGCCTCCGGGCAACCCCTTGCACTGGGGTCTGTATCTGTACCCATACAGCCCCCCCCCCTTTTTCTTCCTGAACTTATCAGACCTACCCTGTCTGCTGCCTTAAACCTAGCACTTGCAAATTGCTGGCTGCATTACCACTGTTTGTTGCCTTTATTATTTATTTATTGTTATTTATCTGTTTCTCCTCTGCTTCGCACTTTCCACTTCTCCCTCCTTCCATGCACTTTTCCCCTCACCCTCTCCTATGCACTTGCGCGTTCTCAATTTCACTGGGCCTAGTAAGATCGCTGTTTTTGTTCTCCCCTGTTCCACTCCCTTGCCTTGTCGCGCTCTGAAACACTTGTGTACGAGCGCGATAGAAATAAAATATCAATCAATCAAAAAGGCTCAGCTCCTGTCTTGAACCTGTCCTGAGCCATACGGGCCGAGGGCCCTGCCATGCTGCCCCACCAGCTCTAAGGACTCAACGCTCGACCGCACCTCCCTGGTAAGCAAACTGAGCTGCCACTCGAACTGCAAGCTTGCTACACCCACCCACTGTATATCTGACTACCACAAGCCCAGCCTGCATGACGTCCACGTATCTATTGTATGCCTCTTGCATCGCCCTGCAACTCAAGCCTGCACGCATGCTATTTACATGGACCCGGTTGCCTAACTTTATACTAGCTAGCAGTCTTCCAGAAATACGTAATGACGGATGACCAACTAATTCACCTCATCCAAGGGTAGCCTCATTGCATATACTGCATATATTGCCCTTTGCCCATTGCGGCCCCAGTGTTGCCCTTGATAATATATATTGTGTGCATATATTGACTGTATAGATTGCCTTGTGCCTTTGCCCATTGCGGCCCCAGTGTTGCCCTTGATAATATATATTGTGTGCATATATTGACTGCATATATCGCCCCTGCCTTCACCTAACACTCCCCAGTGCTGACCTTATGACAGCATATATCACCCATTGACCAATGCTGCTCCAATGTTGACTCTATGACTGTATGTACTGCATGTATTACCGCCCAAATTCGCTCTTGCTACCTATGCCACGCTCATGTTGCCTGCACTATTAGATGTCAGATAGGCACTCCCTACTCACTACACGCACATGCTCTGGCACCCTGTATTAGAAGCACACACCTCCCCACTGCCAAGCTCCACCCACTTATTACTTTACCCAGACATCACCTGCAAACTTTTAACCCGCAAAACCTTTTCCTCCACCATCTGCCACGACCACCTGGAGCCTAACCTCCCATGATGGCCACCCTAAGAGGCGCCACATTGACCATGGCAACGCTCCTCCCCTTACGCCACAATATCTCACCTCAGAACTGTACCAACACGACTACTCCACTTTACCCAGAATCACTATCCCCAGTGGAATGGATAAACAGATCCGCTTGCCCACCCACACCCCTCATACCATGCCCTACACTCCTTAGAACCACACGACTAGGCTCTCGCCTCTTTCTACCCACCACCACCATCCTGAATGTAGTCCCACCCATCAAGATTAGAAACGCTAGACTCAGCCACCGCACTAGCCTTACCCACAAATCCATTAGAACGTTCACCAAACAGACTAAGAACCATATGCAGCAGACTACGCATATCGACTCCACAGCTAGCCAAAATTTCACCACCCACGAAAGTCAACCTTACTTCCATTTCCATTAAGGGTGCTCTCATCAATGCCCGCTCATTGGTAGCCCACGCCACAGATGTTGCAGACATTATCTCTGCTAATCACCTCGACTTTATCGCTATCACCGAGACATGGCTCCACTTAGCAGATGGTCCTACTTTAGCCTTAGCCATCCCTGATAACTACAACATCATCCGTGCTGACAGAAAAAACAGAATAGGAGGAGGTGTGGCAATTATTGCTAAGTCTAACCTAAACATCAGAGAAGCAACTAACACAACCTTACCTTCAGACAAACTCCTATCCATCAAACTTCCATTATCTAACGCACAAACCATCCTCCTACACATTATATACAGACCTCCAGGCGCCCTATCCACCTTTGAAGAGGATATCTCTCTCCTACTCACCACTAAGACTAAACCCAAATCACAAATCATCATCATGGGTGATTTCAACCTGGGACTCAATGAACCTAACGACAATCACACCACCTCGCTCAATGACACCATTATTCACTTAGGCCTCACTCAACACATTAACAAACCAACACATACAAAAGGAAGATCCTTAGACTGGTTAGCAGATGCCAACTGCAACCTCTCACTGACAGACATCACACCTTGTGCTTGGACCGACCATCACCTTATCACCTTCTCTCTACCCAGAACTGTACCCAAAACAACACCGCCTTCCAGGACACCACAAATAATCTCCAGAAACAATCGCAACATCACTATAGAAAACCTTAGACCACTTCTCATGCCCATTACTAAAGCTAACATTCCCACTCAGAACGACAAACCGTCCTCCTTGGTAGATCTTTACAATAACACGTTGGAACTAGCCCTCAACCAGATAGCTCCACTCAAACAGCGAAAAGCCAAACCCATTGCCCACACCAGCAAATGGTTCTCAGCAGAACTAAAGGCTCTCCGCAACATCAAAAGAGCTGCAGAAACTAGCTGGAGAAAAGCCCCATCTCTCTCCACAAAAGACAAATTCGCTACAGCTGCCTCCACCTACAAATCCGCAATCTTAAACGCCAAAAAAGAGATTTATAACATGAGAATACACAACGCTAAATCTGGTATGAAAGAATTATTCTCTATAATAGGAGAACTTGAATCACGCCTACCACCCACAGAGGACTGCACTAAGGACAAGGTCTGGTGCAATAATATCCAACTAGCCCTTTCCAACAAAATTGCCCTTCTACAAGCAAAGATAGAAGCCAAAAAAGACAACCTTGCCGCCAAAGATAACCTCAACAGCAAAAAAGTCCCCACCATTCCCACCTGCCCCCCTTTCCACTTCTCCCCTGTCACTGAGGAGGAAGTAGTTAAGATAATTGCTAGTCTTAAACCATCCAATTGTAAAGGTGACTTATGCCCCGCCTCCGTCATCAAAGACGGAGCCAAAGATCTAGCTCCTCTCATCACCTCACTGATCAATTCTTCTTTCAAGAATTCAGTGGTCCCCAACAACCTCAAAGAGGCGTGGGTCCTCCCCCTTCTCAAAAAACCCAACCTAGAACCTAACATCCCCATGAATTATAGACCCATCACTACGGTCCCATTTCTCCTAAAAATATTAGACAGAGTAGCCTACCTCCAAATACAACAACATTTGGAAGACAATAGCCTCCTAGGCCTGCGACAATCCGGCTTTAGACCCAGGCATGGGACTGAAACCGTCCTCCTGGATCTAAAAATCCAAATGGATGAAGCCAAAGACGAGGGCAATCTGGCCATTTTGCTCCTGTTGGATCTCTCCGCTCCCTTCGATCTAGTTGACCACCAGATCCTTACACAACACCTCTCTTCGGCTTCCGCATTCTCACAGAATGCCACCAATTGGATTCAGTCATTTCTGTCTGACAGGTCGACTAGGGTCTTCGCCCCCTCAGCGGCTGCTGACCCTATCCCAATCCAATGTGGAGTTCCCCAAGGTTCCTGCATCTCTCCCACACTTTACAACATCTTCACTAAGCTTCTCTTTGACCGTCTTGACGACCTGGGTGTCAGCTACACTAATTACGCAGACGACACCCGGGTCCTCATTACACTCACTGGTTGCTATGAAGAAGATGTTGCAAAGCTTAACGAAATCTACCTAGAAATTCAAGCCTGGATGGCTACACACTGTTTCTGCCTTAATGACGATAAGACAGAATTGTTATCGTAGGCTCCCAGGCCCGCCTCAATAAATTGGACTCTAGGTACCAATCTTTCACCATTGATAGCAACAATATAAAAGTCTCCAAAGAGGTCAAAACACTAGGTGTGTACCTCGACTGCACCCTATCGCTGAACAAACAAATAAATGCCACCATTTCATCCACCACCTACACCAACAAACTTATCAATGCCTGTAGACCTTTTCTATCCTCCTCCAGCTGCCTCACCTTATCCAGAGCTCTGATATTGTCTAAATTAGACTATTGTAACACACTCTTCCTGCGCACCACCACAAAAAATCTGAACACACTCCAGATTCTTCAAAACAATGCCTTAAGATGCACTTCTAACTTCCCACGTAAGGCTCACATCTCCACGGCCAGCAAAGAAGTCCACTGGCTCCCAATCCGAGACAGAATTAAGCTAAGAACCCTTGTCATTACATACAAGTGCCTGTCTCTGACTGCCCCACGATACCCATCTGACAAATTCTCTAGACACAGCACCACCAGACCTACCAGAACTCCCTACTTGCACCAACTAAAGGTTCCCAAAATTAATCTAAAAACAGCAGGAGGTTCCAGTTTCCCAGTTCTTGCAGCTCAATGCTGGAATACACTCCCTCTTGCAATCAGATCGGAAGCCTCCTTCTGGCCATTTAAAGCCATGGTGAAATCCTGGCTCTCTGCCTAACACTTTGTTACTTACTTACACTCCTTCCAGGTCTCTTCACTCTACCAATTACTACCGTATGGCGTAACTATATCTTGAAACGGACTACCATGTAACCCGGCCCTCACTATCTATTGTACTTATCTCATGTCACATACTGCACCTCTTTTTGTACCATTGAATGTATGTACCCTTTCTTTGCTGCGCGCAACGATATGTAACTATGTTGTCCACATGATTATGCGCCCAGCTACCTGAGGGTTCGGACGTGCTCTATAAATAAACAAACTAAACTAAACTAAGGAGTTTGAATCTACCACCTAGGCAGTTGTCATTTATGCAGGTGTAAGGAGGTGCCAGCTTGTCCGGGGAAGATAGCTAAGCCCAATGTTTCTCTTCATTTATTGTTGATTTGTAAGACCTACTGCAGCACAATTTTATTGAGGGGTCCGAAGGTGAATGGGGGAGACAGGATGCCATGACAGCAGCTGAGAGAGAAGTATGGGAACTACTCATTCACTGCTCTGGAGCATTCGGATAAGGTGAATGCAAAAGCAAAGGGAAGGGCAACAACAAAACTACAGTGACAGAGATGTGCCGAAAGCCTATATATTTCCATCGGAAAAGCACATTTTGAGCGGCTTATAACTTCGCTCCCCTGGACGAATCCTCACCAAACTTTGCAAAAGTATATGGGCCACTCTGAAATTCCTTGCAAAGTTTGGTGAGGATTCGTCCAGGGGAGGCGAAGTTATAGGGGGGTCCCAAAACTTCTGTTTTTCCCATAGACTGAATGGAGGAAAAACTTTGCGCACGGCTACAGGCCAAACCGCTGGACTGATTTTCACAAAATTTGCGACAGGAGGAGCGGCTTGGTCCTGAAAGCGTGCTTTTGTAAATTTGGTGACTTTCCGTGTAGTACTTTTTTTTTAAAACAACCAAAAAGCAGGTATTAAAAATTAGTGATATCTATGTCCACTCCGCAGTCGCACTTCCCTGTTCGCTCCGCGGACAAGACACCGATTGGCTAAGGGGCTGGCGTCATGACCGCGGACACGTGACATCTCTGCCGATTGGCTGCAGCAAGACGTGTTCAGCGTCAGATTGTTTGGATGCGCCCGACATCTTGGATCCGCCCGACATCTTGGATCCGCCGACTGCGGAGCCGGTACCAGGGGCAACAAGCTATTTCAAAACCTATTTTGCTGTGTCAAAGTGCTTGCGGAGTTTTAGACAGTAAGAGATGGGTGAAAAACGGCTTATGTTCTGCCGGTAGGTGTTCCTGAGGTACTTTCTATGCACGCTTTGTTCGGGATGTTTGTACGTACAGAGAATGAGGGGTCTAATAAGGGTATTATTTCAGTCCATGCTGTGTACAGGGAACTTGAAACTGTTCTAAGGACACAAGTGCTGTTAGCGAACATTGAAATTGAGTAAATGCCGTATTTACATTACTTTTTCCTATGCGTACGCCATTCATTCGCAAAGTGCTTGGGGAGTTGTAGACAGTAAGAGATAGGTGAAAAACTGCTCATGTTCTGGCGGCAGGTGTTCCTGATGTACTTTCTATGGACGCCTTGTTCGGGATGTTTGTACGTACAGAGAATGAGGGGTCTAATAAGGGTAGTATTTCAGTCCGTGCTGTGTACAGGGAACTTGAAACTGTTCTAAGGACATGCGTGCTGTTAGCGAACATTGAAATTGAGTACATGCTGTATTTACATTACTTTTTCCTATGCGTACGCCATTCATTCGAACGCCGCCATGGGTGTGACATGCTGCTTCGGGTGTGGCCAGAGCCTAGAGTCTTGGATGCATGGCCGTAGGCCGTAAGCACTAAACTTATACGCTACTGCACACCCATACATAGCAATATCTATTGGCAAACAAATAAGACTCTATACTAAGGCCTCATCCACTGTAGCATACCACAACTATAGATACACCCGTAGTATCGCCCATCACTCAGGTGGCTGTGGGGAGGGCGTGAAGTTATGGGTGCATGACCAAAGGCCATGCACCCAACAGCACATTTGTACGTAGTGTAGTTACACGCCCCAATGGGTGCGATATGGTGTGGTACTACATCACTCTACTGGCTGTGGGGAGGGGCAGCAGTCATGGGTGCATGACCGACAGCCATGCACCCAACAGCACATACTGTACTTACAAGCTGCAATGGGTGTGATATGGTGTGGTGATACATTACTCAGGTGGCTGTGTGGAGGGGCTGCACCCAACAGCACTTTTGTACAGAGTGTACTTGCACACCCCAATGGGTGTGGTAGTACATCACTCAGCTGGCTATGGGGAGGGGCAGCAGTCATGGGTGCATGACCAAAGGCCATGCACCCAACAGTACATTTGTACGTAGTGTAATTACACGCCCCAATGGGTGTCATATGGTGTAGTAGTTGTGGCCAGGACGTACAGTTTTTGGTTGAAGGCCATGCACTGGAGAACAAAGTTGTAAGCACTGCAGTTGTACGCCACTATGGATTTTATATAGTGCATACCCATACATTGAAAAATCTATGCCTCACACCCAAGTTTGTAGCCTGTGGTCACAACTACTGCAGCATATCACAGGTATAGGTACACTCCTACTATGAAACATTATTCAGGTGGTTGTGGGGAGGGCCTAGTGTTTTGGGTGCATGGCCAAAGGCCATGCTCCCAAACCCAACTTTATACGTAGTGAAGTTAGAAGCCACAATGGGAGCGATATGCTGTGGTGGTTCTTCCCAGGACCCAGAGTCTTGGGTGCATGGCCAAAGGCCATGCACCCAAGACTGAAGTCATAAGCAGTGAGGTTATAAGTGAACATGGCTGTGGTGTGGTGCGGTAATTGTGTGCACGTCATAGCATCTTGGGTGCATGGCTGCAGACTATGCACCCAAGAGTAAACTTATAAGTAGTCAAATTACAAGCACCATGGTTTTGATATGCAGCGATGGTTGTGGGTAGGACCTATCGTCTTGGTTGCTTGGCTGTAGGGTGTAGGTGGTAGGTTATAAAACGAAGATGCTAGGGCCAGCCTACAGCCACTGCAGCATATTAGTGCCATAGATTCGCATATGTATGAGATGACTGTAATTATACTTACTGTTTACTTTGTTCAGAATCCATATATGTCTTACATGACTTTAGCACTTGGTGGAACAACACTTTTTCAATTTCTGTGATAAAAGAAAAAAGCATGTTAGTGTTTGCATTTTAAGATGACTTATTACACTTTATAATAGACAGTTTAGCTTTTTATTTACCCTCATATCTAGATTACAAACCAGTGTACTCTGCATTTTGCTCAGTTTGTTTGTTTGTTTTTCAAATCCTTGGGTCTTGGGGAAAAACACCCTTGTCGGATTAAAAAAAAACTTTATTTGCTATGCTACACACTATTTCTTTCTTTTCTTTGACTGTTTCCTTCTTCTTTCTGATTAATGTTATCTTTTTAACATGTTATCAGTTAGATACCTGTTGGTGTATTCTGTTTTATAGTCTTTCACTTCATTTTTTGGTAATGTTGAGGTACACATTAGTTATAAAATTTTGGCTTTAAGAAGATTAAATACGCATTTGTAAGATTAGCTGGCAATCTCTGCTTTACATTAATGGTGCTATCATTACATTCCAACTATCCACATTTCTTTTTAATGTATGCAGTGTAGTGACCTGCATTTTTTGTAGCTCCTGCATGGTAGATTATACCTATTGTTGTAAAGGTTTTCTTTCCAAGTTGACACTTGACCGTGTGTGAATGCACTCAGCTTGCAGTTGTTTTTATTTCTTTCTTTTCTTTGACTGTTTCCTTCTTCTTTCTGATTAATGTTATCTTTGTTGCTTTGCTGCCGATTTTTAACAACAGTTAGATACCTGTTGGAGTATTCTAACTGTGCATTTGTGGTTACGGATCTGTGATATTCATTTATCTGGGTCGTTGTAATACACTCTTGGGCAGTTAGATACCTGTTGGCGTATTCTAACTGTTTGTAGTCTTTCACTTAATTTTTTGGTAATGTTGAGGTACACATTAGTTATTAAATATTGGCTTTAAGAAGAATAAATACGCATTTGTAAGATTAGCTGGCAATCTCTGCTTTACGGTACAGTGTAGTGACCTGCATTGGTTGCAGCTCCTGCATGGTAGATTATTCCTACTGTTGTAAAGGTTTTCTTTCCAAGTGACACTTGACCGTGTGTGAATCCGCTCAGTTTGCAGTTGTTTTTGGTACCATCTGCATTATAACGTAGAAGCATAAGTATTATGTAGTTACTATGTGTTTGTATCACTAAGGTGGAGCGATTGTCTGAATTGCACCTAGTACATGGTTTGCATTCTGTACAAGTTGTTGAAATGGAATGGATTCACAATTAGGTATGGATACGTACACAAATCGCTCATTTGGGATTTGTTCCTGTATCACATTGCTACAGAGAGTGCATGTATGTTTCCACATGTATGAAATCTGAAGATTTCATTTATAGGTATGCTTTTGTTTTCCAGTACTTGAAGTAAGTACATTAGAAATTCTTGTGGAACTTCTTGTGTGTTTATAGTGAATCTCACCATTCCAGCACACACATGGGTAGTGTCATACCATGTACGTCTAGTTTGTCTGTGGCACTAATTTCTAAAATTGGTTGCATTTCTTTATTTAACATTGTTTCATTGAATTTGAAACAGCTTGCAAGAGTTGGCATTAAGGCCATACAATTGACATTTTTGTGCGCTAATTGTTCCATAACATCAGTAGCTCATGCATTATCGCCATAAAGTGCATGAATGTGCCGATTTTTCAATATGGCTTGTGCTTCTTGCGATAGTACACCAACTCTAATACTTTTAAAGATGTTTGCATAAGTGAGATCTGCAGATTGCCGCATGTTTTCTGTTAATTCTCTGTATTGGAAATGTTGCCAAAGGTTGACATTTCCTATGCTGCCCACAGTTTTACGGCAAAGTTTGTGTCCTAAGGTTTTAAAAATAGGTTCACCTTTCACTGGTGCCAATTGTAGAAGATCTCTGAAAATGATAATGTGTTTTCCTGCAAAGAGTTCTTCGTAGTTTGTTTTAAGTACTTCTTGCAATCTGAGGTGAATCAAGGCCAACATTAGGTTGGAGACCATACTCACTTCATCTATTAGTAGCATTTTCATTTGTTTTAATACTCTGCGTAGTTCCATTGCAGCTTCTGCAGAAAGTTTGTAACAGTCTAATTTGTTTTGGTGCTCTACTGGAAGGAGTAGTAATCGGTGTAAAGTAACACCGCCTATGTTGTAGGCAGCTGAACCTGTGGGGGCAGTTACAACAGCTGATAGTTTGTTGTTTGTCAATTGTTGAAGGAACTTGCTGATGATTTTGATTAAGAATGTTTTTCCTGACCCAGCTTCACCACTGACGTACAGCAGTATAGGTTTGTAATTTTGGCAGGTACATTCTTTATTTTCGTGTTACACACCATGTACAATTTGTTTCGTTACGTCTTCAAAAATGGTGCGCTGATCTTTGTTAAGTTTTGCTTGTTGTACAGTTACGTCTTCGATATCTTCTTGATAGTGACACTTGGGGCCTCATTACACGGTAGGCGGTAAACCATGGTGCTATTAGCACGATGGTTGCCGGCGGTACCATACCGGTACCACCATGGAGGAAAGGGGAATTACCACCCCATTCCAAGGTTGGTGGGGCGGTAATTCCCCCTTCCTCCATGGCCCTTCCCCATTCCCATTTTTGCCATATAGGGCATAATGGGAATGGGGAAGGAGCTAATTACGGTACCGCAAATTGCGGTACCGTAATTAGCACCAAGGTCCCTTTGCGGGTCCCAACTTTAATGGCTGGTCTACACCAGCCGTTAAGGTCGGGTCCTGCAAAGGGTCCTCGTAGTAAGGTGGTAAGGGTTTACCGGTACTGGTGTCCTTACCGGTACTGGTAAACCCTTACCACCTACCGTGTAATGAGGCCCATGGTGTTTTCCACTTCTGTCATAGCTAATTCTGCCTCATTTGCTATTAGTGGCTGTCCTAGTGGTTCTTGGCTTCCTGTTACAGAAGGTTGACTGCTGTCGGAAGAGTCCTTATTTAGTTGGGCCTGAAGTTCTTCTTTGTGTTGCTGCTCATTGTGTAACATTGTTTTGTACTGCGTAAAGTTCACATCAGTGATAGCGCTTTCATTTGCTTTGAAAGCATCCTCATAGCAGTCATAGTTATCTAGTATCTCTTCCTCTTTTCTCCACGGTTTAAAAAGTTGTAGCAGAGACATGTAATATAGTTATTTTTGTTGAGGAATTTTTAATGACAATTTAACATGATTAATTAAGCTTTGTTAGGTAAGTTTCACTAAACTGCCTTCAGAATCGGTTACTCCATATCTACCTTTGCTTTCATCGGGTTTTACACTATTTTTGTATGCAAAGTTTTGAGCTATGTGGTATAGACACATGCTTTCCAAAGTGCTACTCCTGTTCGGATCGTATGTGTCCAGTAAATTGTTTTTTAAAATGTCTTGGCTGTTGGGATCATTTCTGGCAATTGTTTCTATGTCCTCATATGATTTCAGAACCCTTTTTCTAGCTTTAGCAAGACCAAGACTTAGCCATACTATGTTGTCTGATTTTCCATACAAAGCAGTACCGGTTAAACGATCTGCTGCTTCATAGGCGCCACATTCTCTATGAGAGAGCATTTTTATGCCTAGGCTGTACTATTTCTGTGATAGTGTTTTGTCTGATGCTAGGTCATCCCAGAGATCTTGAAGCTCTGTTTTGTCTGCTTTTGTTAAGTAGGCTGTAACATATCGTGCAACAGCAGTAGAATTGTCTCAAATGTACTGCACATCTATGTTTGCATTCCATAAGAGGGCAATGATTGCATTGTAATCATTGATATATTTTGATTCTTCTGTTCTTTTTATGTAATACGTGTTCTTAGGTGATTTACCTTTAACACTATGTCGAACTGAAGACATGAAGTTATTCACGTCACCTGTTTCTATAACTGGTCTAGGGAAACCAAAGCAGCATTTGGTGTAGTATTTACCTTTGTTTTTGTATTTGCCACGACAATATTTTCCACATTTGTGTCGTTGAAATTGTAAAATCTGCTCATGCAGGTCACTATGTGTCCGTTGTGACGGGATTTCACAAGTGACATATTTTTGGATGAACTGCAAAACAGTGGCATCACTGTCGTGACCAAATTTAGGTGCACCTTTGATCTATAAAAGCATGTGAATATGTGGTGCTCCTCTCGCTTGATATTCTTTTCTCCAAAAGAAGTGTTGCACTTCTCCGAGGGGAGGAACAGTTTTATTGCAAATAAAGTGTAGCATAGCAATGAACGATGATGGAAATATCTTGACACATTAACTGGATCTAGAGAGCAAAGTTCTACCGTTGTTAACATATCCATGTTGGTTTTGTTGTTGTTTGCTATGCTTAGGAATTCATGTAAATCTTCCCATGCATATTCTGCACAACTTAGTGTCACAAACCAAGTCGGTAGTCCAAGGTTTCTGATCATACAACGTACGTCTCTGTGCCTTCGGAACCAGTACTCTTTTGTACCACGCATGTTTGCAAACAAATTTGTTATACTTGATTGTAAAGCCTCATCCTTTTCCTGTACTTTTTGTATTAATTGCGTAGCTGACATATTTTGAAAGTGGGTTCCAGATTTCAAAATGCATGCAACTCCGTAACATAGCGTTGCTAGTTCACTTTCAAAGAGTAAGTGGAATATGTACTCCACATTTTGTCTAAATCTGGGATCGTGTGAATACATTCCTAATGAGCGGTATTCTGATGCCGTAATCTGAGTGGGTCTATCATTGTATCTTCCACCTTTGTATTTAGGAAATAGCAGTGGAAAAGCACGTGCTTCTATACTTTTTTCCCATATACTCATTGGTGAACCTTTGGTTTGTCGCATTTGGTAAGTTTCTAGTGCATCATCTATGCTTTCATTGGAATGCAATGGATGAATTGTGTACTGGTCCAAAAGAGTGCATACTGAAGCAGGATCCAGAAGTTTGAATTGTCCAGTTTCTGATGGCTCTTGAATTATTTCAGTTGCTTCCCTTAAGTTTTCTTCAATATTTATTTCCTTGTAGTACTCGTTATTGTCTTTCAGATATTGCAAGGCTTGTCTAACTTTATGTAAGTCCAACATTTGATGCCAAATTATTTTATCCTTTGTTGGTACACCATTTACCAAGACAATTAAAGAATGCTCTATTGATCGTTGCACTCCTAGAGTGTGTACATTTTCGGTTAGATCTCATGGCAAATAAACTACTTTGCCACGAATGCCTTTCACCAATTCAGAGGGAGGTAATTTTGCTGTTTTTGGGTGAAGGTGTTTAATTGCTTGAAATGGGTGAACTGTTTGAATTATGATGCTCTCATACACATTAAGTTGTTGCAGGGTTTTTGGCAGTGGGAACAATTCCAAATTATTTGTGATAGCACGTGAAGGAGTTTGGTTGTTGTCTAGTTTTGTTGTGCAGTAACTGCAACATATTAGGGGTTCTCTTATTTCATATTTGTTTTCTGCTAAAAGGTAGAGAGCTAATTGAAACCATTTGGAATCTTAATTGTCTTCTATTTTGTACGCTATGTCTACATTTTTTAAGTTCCTTTTGTAAAACATTCTGCAGCAACACACACACACATGGTTTGGTACTTCAGCCGATGATCTTTTAAATTTTAGTATTTCCTTTTTGTATGTGTGTAATAGAAGGTTGCTATGTGCAGCATTGTTGGTAGTCTGTTCTAAAACTATTGCATTTGGTAAGCGGCTTTCACTTCCAAAATATTTTCTCTGGATACGGTCAATTTCTTCTTGTAGGTATTTGGGTGTACCATGCAGAAGAGTGTTATTTAAATTGGCTACTTCTGAAGCTGGACTTTTAGCATAGTATATTTTATACATTAGATTTCTTACATTTGAATGATGTATTGATATCCTTTTGATATCATGGAAGGTGCTTTTGCAAATAGGTCCAGAAATGCAGGCTAATGAATGTCCTTGCAGACCTGTGTATGTGCGCACTGGACAGATATCCATATTTTGCAGCACTTTCATTTTCATTTTGTCTTTACCTTTTACATACTAATTGACGAACTGACGTCAAGATGTGAAAGATTTGTTAGGAATGGCACACATTGATGTGCACGGCCATTTGTATACTGGACGGTCTGGTTCGGTTCAAATCGTGAGGTAATTCTGAGTTTTCAGGGGATACTTTTCTAAGCACTGTTTCTTGTTCCATGATGGTATTATTGATTTTTTCATACCTTCGTCCACTGCTATGGATGGCAATTGTGTTTGTTTGATTTTGTTTGTATGCTTCTTCATTAAAATATAGTTCTTTGGTTGTCGTGTGGCTCCATTCACCTCCACAAATATGTAAGAAGTTATTTTTGTTCGCATTCCGTATATTGATAAGTTTCTTTTGTAGTTTGGTACTTAGTTTTGTTAGTGATTTCATCCTATTTAACACTAATATGAACAGCTTCCTTTTGAGAAGGATTGCACTGTCGAGAGCTTGTAGGATTAATTTTCTAGGGTAGGTTTTAAGGGTTGAGGATGATTTCAGTCCTGTTTTTATTAGATTCTGAAGGACTCTGTGGCGAAACATTTTTGCTAAAATACTTTTTGTACTATGGGTTCTTGTTACTATATCAGGATTAATAGGAGAATTGTTAGAAGTACTGGTAGCCGATTTTTTGTGAAGAGTTTTGTGTTTCATGCTACATTTTGATGGAGGAGGTAAAGTTTCGGTAGTTGAAGCTTCCTTTGTTTTCCGCAACGACTGTATTAGCTGTTTTGTTCCAACGTTCTCTACAAACTCTGCTACAGATGGATGCTTAGGTTGGACACTTTTATTTTTATTTGCTCTACTTCTGCGTTCCTTTCTACGGACTTGCTTTTTGGTAGGCATTCTTTGGGGTCTGTTGAAAAAAAGAAGGCATGGTTTGGTCTGTTGTACAATGTATGTGTGCTGTGGTCATGCATGCATGTGTTTGATGGGGAACCTCTTTGTGGTCGTGTGTCAATGTGCATTGGCCTCTTACAATGATTTGGGAAGGCTATTTCTCTGTTTGTATACTACTACAATGTGCTTCAGATGAGAGTACAAAGTGGCCTAGTGG
This sequence comes from Ambystoma mexicanum, assembly GCF_040938575.1. Lineage (NCBI taxonomy): Eukaryota > Metazoa > Chordata > Amphibia > Caudata > Ambystomatidae > Ambystoma > Ambystoma mexicanum. The sequence continues at coordinate 1,237,835,012 of NC_090933.1, read as the reverse complement.
TGAGTAGAAGCACTAACAGTAAACGTAATGGCATAACATTAAAACAGCTATTTGTTTTCTAGTACTAACATTCTAAGGATTTTGTATGTTATTTGCGTTCCAAACACAAAGGGATTTGTGAGCCATTCTGCCTGTTATTCTTAATTTAATAAATGGGGATTTGTGGGTAGAATGGTTCAGAAATCAATGTGTGCTTTGGTGCACAAATTAAATAAATAACCCACACAGTCTCTTTGAGTAATAGTTAGAATATAAAGGTAGTACTGTACTTACTTTTTTTTGCGGAATGACCAGGTTTCTTTGGATATGTCGTTTGCAGTGTAGATGCCGTTGATTTTCAGGAGAGTAGTTTTCACTGCGATTGTAAAAAAAAAATTATTAACTTTGTGTGCTTAAAGCAGTGATATTACTATACACGTTACTTTTGCATCTTTTATCAGAGTATTCTCCTTTCATATTTCAACACAGTGTATGTGCACATTTCACTTCACTATGTGCTACCTCTGTATGTTATTTGCATTATCTTAGTTGCACGTGTTTCAGAAATGAGTACAATTTTTAGGTCATGAAAATGCCTTGTTTTTTAAAGCTGTATTATCTATAGCAGAGAGGTTTGTAAGCGATAGGTCATTATAGTAGATGGGAAAAATTCCTCTACTTTCATATTATAAGTATGATTCCGAAAAATCGGGAGTCACCACAGCAATCAGGAGCGTTTATTTTTCTCATACGATCACATTCCAAGTAGCATTAATGTAGGCGGTACACGTTACAAAATTCAGACATTTTCTAATGGACAATAGAGTTTCGCGCTCAATAGGGATAGTTGTGACGTATGTACAGGTTATGCGGGGGACAGTAAAAAGTAGTGTGGTTTGTCAATGAAAAAAATCGGCTATCTTGCACATATCTTGCACATAAAGGGGGAGCGTTGACATGTATTGCCTATGCAGATATATTGGCATTCATTTGTTTAAATGAAATCATAAGGGTTGCACATGTTCTCTGCTTAAAATATGCATACCTGTACTTTATACTTATGCATGTGCGCATGCATGGAGATGTACGTAGAAATCCGTGACACTTGCACAGTAGTTTTTGAAGTAGGTGCTTTGCAATGATATGCGACTTCCCTTCAGAGTCAGCGATAGTACATTTGAAGTGCGAAATATTGATGATGGAGTTAGATTTAGCGATGTTGATTGTGATCGGAGGATGGATTTGTGACTGCTTTGTTCTGTCCAATGAGGGAATGGATTTGCGACTGATGTGGAAAGGGTAGAAGGACTGGGTAAGAGTTACGTGCCGCACGTAGACAATGCTTGTCCGTGGGTAGGGCGTGTCACATACGGGTTTCTACAGCAAATCCACCATGCAAAGGGACTGTAGGCATCAGCCAATCAGATGTTCACATTGCTCTCATCAGCCAATCAGATGTTCACATTGCTCTTTTGTGTCGAAAGACGGTGCGTATACTGAAGATGGCAGAGGTGCAGAGGGTCAGGGTTTTGGTGCTTGGAGATATTTTTGTCCATGGTTTACAGCACTATGCTGAGAGTAGGCATGTGGCATACCATTTCGATGTGAGAGGAGTGGAGGTGGTGTGGAGCGCTGAGAGTGATCGCAATGTTGAGGCAATTGTGGAAGTTTGCCGACACATGCGTACGATGACCACTCCGCATGTAGTACTTTTGCACTACGGTGCTTGCCATTTGGGTTACATGACTTCTCATACTTTGTTGAAAGATTTGGAACAGTTGGTTCAAGCTGTCATGAACATCTTTCCAACTACGAAAGTAATTTTTCTGGTTTACTCCCTAGAGGAAAATGGGACAGCAGTTCTGTTTTCTGTCCTGATCAAAATATTGGGAGGTGTATCATCAATCGTGGCATGCGTGCATTCATGTTACGAGCTGGTATGTTTTTCTGCAGCCACGATAACATTTTTCCCAGTAATGCAGATTATTTTGAAGCAGATGGTGTTGAATTATCTTCTTTGGGAAATGCCATGTTCTTTTGGAATGTAAGGCTTGCTTTAGAGAAGGTTCTATAATGGTTGTAGGAGTAAAGCAAGAAAAATAAATTTAAAAGAACACAAAATAACAGGTGTCTGTAAGGCATATGCCCAAAAACAAAACAAAAAACGCCCACCTTAAAGGGGAAAAGAGGAATAATACTTAAATGTACAGTTGTCACGCTCTGATTCTGTACGTGTCCGCAGACATGGCGGTGGTTTGCAGGCATGTTAACATGGGAAATTCTGGGGTAGAGACACATGCAAATGAGAATGAGCTGAGCTAGGGATTGGTCAGTAAAGTTCAGTGGGTGTGTTCTGAACAGGGAGATTTAATGACACCGTCTTCTCCCTGACAGGAGACCAGACAACCATGGCTCTGTGTGCGCGCAAACAGATTATCTGGATTTTGGGAGACACCTGGATACATCGGTTGAAAGTGCATGCAGAATGTTGCTGTCTATCTGCAGATCTTGGATTTCCTCATGTGGAAGAGCACTGGCATGGCGTGCGTGGAATGAGGTGTCTCGACTTGGTACCTCTCTGTGCTACTTTACAGAAAGAGCGTCATCCTGATATAATTATCATTCATTGTGGAGGAAACAGTTTAGGCCATGTCTCTGGAATTTCTTTGCAATTTGCAATGAAGGAAGGACTTGCGAAGGTCATGGACATGTTTCCAAATTGCCAAATACTTTTTTCCCATATTGCACAAAGACAAATATGGCTGCGTTCCTCTGCATTTGGTCCACAAATGGAGAAAGCGAGGCGCAATGTAAATAAGGCTGTTTGTGCCTTTCTAAGAGATGTTGGCATGTCCTCGTTCCACAATGAAAACATTTTGTTTCGCAGCACTTTCATTTTTCGCAGAGATGGAGTCCATCTCACATATGCTGGCAATCAGATTTTTCTTCGCAATGTACAATCCGCATTGCAACCTTTTTTGGATTCAATGTAACCTATTTCACAATCCGTTTTTTCAAATGTACAATTTTTGATGCACAGAAAACACCACCAAATGGCTCTTTTCAGAGCCACCACTTACTCCCAACGTACAGTCCATTGTTTTTGCTCTGCTTGCACCCTCCATTTTGGGCGACCTACGACTGTCCGAGGACTTTTTCAAAAATGCGCAAAGGCCTACAACGGTCACTTGATAGTTCTATTGTTTAACTAAGAAAGGCGGCTCTGAAAAGAGCCCTTTTTAAATATAAATTGTAGTTTTCCACTTCACTGCTTTTGGGCACACAACACACTAGGAGAGGAGGACAAAGGAGGGTAAGGAAGGGAGACCAACCACGGGGATGAGAAGGGTCAGGTGGAGAAAGATATAGGGTGAGCTTTTCTTGGGTAGGAGGCACTTCTTCTGGTGCTCCATGACCGTAGCCTCAAAAGCACTTTGAAAACTCTCCCCCCTGCAGAGTACTGCATCGCAATACACACACAATATTGTCACCTTCGAAAGTTAAGCGTCAAAAGCATCGCGAATGGCTTGTGAGGCAGCTAGAGGGATGCGCTCCCCCACAGGAGTGTCTCTTGTGTTGAGAGGATCGGACACGGAGGATGCTGTGGGGGAACTCAACCTACTACGTTCTTCACATGGCACCACCTTGCGAATGTCCGCCCTGTGGAACGAAGTCAGATGTCGCTTCATGGTTGTCGTACTAAAGCTGTACGCACCAGGTCTCAAGCGACTCAGCACCAACTGCCACTGGTTACACATCACCTGGTTTGCACATGCTTTTGGTAAGTTCCCATAAACATAAAACAACCGCCACACCCACGACTCCCAGCGAGTGCTTGTAGTGCAGAGTTCCTCCACCTCATTCTCTTCTTCCTTTTCCTCCTCGATCTCTACATCCTCACCCGTATATCCCTCTGCAGGCCCTTGGGGAGGTGGTGGCAGTAGAGGGTTTGGGGGTGGCGCTGAAGCTAATGAAGCAACAGTACCCATGGATGCCATAACGGTTACTTTCTTATTGGTCACTACAGCAGTACTTAATGTGCTATAGCCAGAGGCACAATGAAGATGTACTCGGGGGGGGTGGCCATTATTAGGGGTGGAGGGGTGCGGCTCACGACCATCTTCATCACTCAAAAGCGTTCCAAAAACTTTGAACAATACGTGCACAGGTACAGCTATTGTATGGCTAATGTGAAATGATGATTTCATACTGTGAAATAATTTCCCTTTCTGTATATAACTTCTTTTGTACTGTTGCGGAAGCACACAAACTGCGCAAATGAGTCCACACGCTCAGCCTGGGTGCGGTCACATGACGACGTCCTGAACACATCCACGAGGGAAATGAGTGCCCGCTGGACAGCAAATACAGAGTTACAAACGAGCGCATGCGCGCAAATGTCCTACGGACAGTGTATGGGTCCTGCAACTAATTAAAAGTGCGACACAAGTGAGACGGACATTAGGGACAGGCGCAATGTTTGCTGTACTTATGAGTGTACTGCGCATGTGCAAGCATTATCTCATGACTGTACAGACAGTTCCAGTGTCCTTAGGACACCTCAATTTTCTTTGACTACGAACATGCCGGCCACCGCCCCTGTTCTACGGACGTTTCCATCTTTGATGCGGACGATACGGACAGGTATAGTGTCCTTAAGACACACCCATTTTGCTCATTTACCGACATCCCGGACACCTGGTGTGTTCTAAGAACATGTTTTATCTCGTTTATGAGCGGTACGGAGAGCTAAATATCCTTAGGATGCCCCATTCTGTTTATTTACGCACAACTTGCACAGATGGTGCGTTCTAAGATCAGTTCCATCTAGGTTACCATTGCTACGGGTATGTGTATTGCCCTTAGAACATCCATACTCTATTGCTTGGGGATAGCTCGAACAGGCGCGGTATTCGCGGACATTTTAAGTCTTTTTTAAAAATAAAAAAATCCCTCAAACTCTTCATGAACAACTAATATACAAAAACTTTCAAAATACACACACACACTTCAATCAACAGAAACACAGGGGGAAGCAGATACTGACACGAATATAGGGAAATTAGGGTTCAATACGAGCTGGTTGTGAGGGGAAGATTTGTGCAGGGAAGAAGGGATGGATGTTTCATCAAAACGTCTATTTTCCTCTTGAATGTTTGGGGATGGTTCACTAGGGAATGGAGAAGAGGGGCAGGTACATAGTGGGACAGTGATAACGTACTTTTCCTCTCACAAACTCAAACTTAAACTTTTAAAATTATAATTTAATGTGTCCATTTTCAGTTCTATCCTTTTCAGCCTGTCTTCCTCTGTGTCGTTTGTTGGCCTTTCATCTTTTTTTTCCTAGTCTGTTAAAAAAAATATACATATGTTAAATGCCCATACAATACTGACCATTATTTCGCTTATGCAGAGCAGTGTGTACCATTCTTATCGCTATCTTCGGACATTTCCCCATGCGGAAAATTCTCCTCCAACCACTCCAAAGTACTGCACATTTCTTTATCAAAACAACAGAAATACATTATTTTTTCTGCACCTCATACAAAAAAGTACACACACACATATAAGAAAAATGAAGTTCACTTATTTTTCTTGTAAATTTTCTTCGTTGTGCTGTGTGCGTCTACTGTCGCTTCTGGCTGCACAGTTTCTGTGAGGTAATTACGTTGGTGGCATATCTTATTTTGTTATTGTATAATCCATTTCATTCTACATGGTAATTAAATGCATGGGTAATGTGTGAGACGTTTAAGTTCAATTGGTTAGTTATTAGTACTTACAATGTGTTTCTGTGTTCTTTTTTAAATTTGTGCATTTCTCATATGGCACAATAGTACAATTTCAGATACCCCCCTGACTGTTTGGGTAGTGTTGATCTCACCCGCGCCCGTCCACAGACAGGCGCTCAGTCCGTGCCTTTCAAATATCATTAGTGAGGGGGTTCGGTATGTTCTATGTTACATGTATATAAAATAAGGGAATTATACTACATATCTCCCAAATTCACATGATGAAAGTGTACATTCAGTAACAAAACGTTAACGGGATGTTCTGAGTAAGTTGCCCTACTAAAAAACTATGAAATTCACTAAAAAAATACTTTGTTAAAGGGACGTTATGGTTAAGTTGCCCTACTAAAAACCCGTAAAATTCACTAAAAAAAACTTTGTTAAGGGGACGTTATGGTTAAGTTGCACTACTAAAAACCTTTGAAATTCCCCCAAAAAACGTTATAAATGTGACATTATGGTTGAAAGTATGGTTGAAAGTATGGTTGAAAAAACCCCTGAAATTCGCCAGTTATGGTAGGCTAAGCAACCATAACTGCCCGCACCACTGTGCACTGCTAACACTAACACTAACACCCAATGATGTCTCCCTTGCCACCCCTGCGGTCTCCCTAGCTACTCCAGAAAAATGTCATGCAAGCTCCTGGGCTGTGGCCAGCGGGGTGTGGCTCTTTGCTTCTGGAGTGGCTGGCTTTCTTGTTCAGGCCTCTTAAAAAAAACAAAAAAAGAAACAGGGGTTCCATAAGTCTAACATTTTCAGCAGTGACCCTGAATAAGAAAGAATAGGAAAGGAATACCAACTACTTTGTCTTTCTGGAATTCTATATAATAATTGCTAGACTCAATAAAGGTTTATTGCAGGCACACTTGAGGGGTGAGTCACTGATTTAGTCCGTTCTTAAAAAACATCAACTCAGCCTTTCATCTTTCTGAGGTCGATAAATGAGTACCAACACAGGTTGGGTGATACTGTATGTATATTTGTTCTATACAAAGCGCTTAAGCGTAGGTGCTATATAATAACACATCATTATCATTTGGCCATGGACGTCTGCTTGCATTCACAGTAATTTGGTAATATCGGCCTATACACACTCCCCTTAACGATACATATTGCGATCCATTCTTGTATGAAATGTATATCACATTATAGTGATATCATAACCATATTTTTCATAGTGTACTTGGGGACAATGCTATGTGATGACACTTCCTGTTTTGTCAAGGGGTGAACGGTCATGGTCCATCGCTTCCTGTGATATCATTTGGGGGTGGGGTCAAATGACATCACTTCCTGTGTTGTGTGATGTCACTTCCGCTACCCATGGCATTTTGGTGAAATTATGTCCCTGGCTACCCGTACGTTACATATAAATACATAAAAATAAAATGTAGAGAGGCTTACTTTACACCCAAGTAACTACGATGAATAAAACAGAGGGTTTTGGAATCAATTGTTGTTTCTTCAATAAGTATCCAATGGAGAGACTTTCAAACTGGGGTAATGTGGTCTTTGGGTTCAGGCCCGAGAATAGCTTTTGTTGACTTGTTCGACAGAATATCTGCTGTGGTAACCCAGATGACATAGGACCATGGCTCTTGTCACTTGCACTTTGCGAGACATGTTCAGTGAAGTATTCTTTTAAGCATGTATAAGTGTGATCTTTTGTTTCGTTGCGATAGTGCAACCAAAGGGGATACTTTTTTTGGAAGCGTTCAGACTGATGGTAGCAGGGAAGGCTCCAGGATTCACTGTTTTGCGGTCGTTGTGGGTAGGCCATTTTCTGCAGCTTGCTACTAAACAGAGCACCAGTGATGCAGTGATAATTGGCTAGGACAGAGGCGTTGCTAGGGGGTTGGGGGGGCTGAGGGGGCTATAGCCCCGGGTCTTTTGGTTGGAGCCCCGGATAGAAGCTCAGGGGTTACAACCAAAAAGGCTAGGTAGCCCACTGTCCCGACAGTCCCAAAATTAGCACAGCTCCAGATCTTTTCCAGACCTAACAACACCCCTGGGCTAGGATCTCAGAGTCAGTGATGGTTTTCTTCAGGCATGGGAAAGAATGGGAGAGGAGAGCTCAAAAGAGTGTTGATTAGGATATACAGTGAGATAATTGTCTCTTTTAGACTATTTGCAGATCAGGGGATGTATGTTCAGATGATGCAATCGATTTACTGGCGCATTTGATTATGTCGATAGGGGTGGTGGGTTTGAAGGCGGTAAAAGTTGACAACAGTTTTGATTCCCGTACTTGAGTGTTAGTGGATCTAGTCGGCTCACCGATGTTAGATTCGGTCTTATTTATCTTGGCATGATAAAACAGGCACACATTGTCCTCCGATTCCTCTGGCGCAATGGGGTCAGTGGCATTTTCTGGTGGATTACTGATTACTTTACATATATGGAAGACTTCAGCAGAGGTATTAGTAGTCCGAGGCATGTGGTTGTAGAAATAGGGTTTATTTTTGCTCCTTATGGCCTCGTTATCTCCTCTTGGATCTCTAGGCATCTCAGTTTATTTTGCCCATCTATCAACTACCTTAAAGCTTTGGCACATGCAGACTTGCTCTATAATGCAATCACTTGGAAGATATGTGATGGCTTCTTATGGAATGTTTCAATGTTCCAAGTATTGTTAATGTTCCCAGATGCTTAAACTGTTTCCATGGGAAAGTTGCATAACTAGCATAAATGGCATACATTCACTTATGACTTACTAAGCTTGTAAATGTGACCTTTGTGTGGACCTTTCAATTGTACTACTGCACAGCCTTATGGGTCGTAATTCTACTATTGCACAGCCTTATAGGTTGTAATTTTACTATTGCACAGCCTTATAGGTTGTAATTTTACTATTGCGCAGCCTTATAGGTCGTCATTTGTATATGCTAAATTTCATGTCAGATCTTATGTTGCCCAATCCTGCCTTTATATTGCATAATCTCTTTTCTTTTCATGGATTTCATCACTTGTTTGTACTCTTGGCACCATTGCATGTCTTTGTTCTTGGATGTCTGTTAGTGAAGCATCATTAATCCACCTCTATAATAAAAGGCCAGATGTATGTTTGTCCGATGCAGTCATGAGCAGTACTGCGTAGCTTCACCTGCTGGAGCGGTTGTCTTAGGAGACATAGTTGTCCTACTGTGTAAATGAAAACCTATTGTATCTTCTTTGTCCCACTGATAACGTTCTATGACAATGAAGATATGACACTAATAAAATATAGACGTTTAAAAAAAATATGTAAACAAAAATTCATTTGATTAAGCGCTATTTTCTCTGACATAACAGGATACATTACTTTTTTCCTCATAAGGAGGGCTTTCTGTAAATGCAAGTATTTTCAGCATATCACCCCTCCCCAATGTCTCTATTAACACTCTGAACATTTCTTTCTGTAGGCACTGTGCCTTGGGGCCATCCAGCAAAACCACCATCACTCGAAAATGCTTGCTACCAAGACATTCTTATTTCCCCTTTCCATCTGATCCAATGGCTACCATTACACATGCATTCCTACTTATACAATATTCCCTTGACCTCAATCTAGTCATATCCCCCCCCCCCAATCGTTTAGTTCTGTGAGTCAAAACCCCATTCCTGCCTTTCCCCTTCACTCACCTTTTTGCCCCGATTTTCCTGTATTCTTCCTCTACAGACTACAGTCTCATATCCCCGGGCAAGGTAAGGTGCACAATACTCTGTTTATGGCTGAAATTGAACATATAATTTTCAGTGACTGCGCCATTACAAAGACTTATTGTCAAACAAATAAACATGTATTAATTTAGGGGTAAGCCGTTCCACATCTGTTTGAATTTATGACTAGGCACTGTAGCGCCTGGAGGCTGCCCAGGTGATACGCGGCTGTGCAATACACTGTGTGCACCCCGGGGCACAGTGCAATGTCAAAATCTGGGCAGACACACGAGTGCTCCTGGTTCACTTATTTACCCCAATACAGTGGTAGTGTTGCTATTATCAGAGAATTCATGAAGGAGCGTCGATATGTCACAAAAAGACCAACAAAAGGGGAATGGACATAGTAGCCCACTCTCTCCAACATCTGTCACATAACCAAATATGAGGTAAAATTAGGGTAGTGCCAGGATTATGCAAAATAGATATGAACAGGTTTTTTGCACAATATTAGTACGGATTAAGCAAGGGTAAACTCGGAGACCAGGTAGGACATTGATGAGTTTGCTGGTTGTAAATGGCCTGATTGTATATTCTCGTTGGTTATTTTCTAGGATGCAATTAGGAAATCTCTGCTTCGCTCATTAACTCAAATACAAGCCTATATGCCGGTAAGATAGCTCAGTGGGTTGAGCGCTCATTGCTGTGATCTGAGCGTGATCTGCAGGTCGCAGGTTCGAATCCCGGCAAGGCCGACTCAGACTTTCATCCTTCCGTGGTCGATAAATGAGTACCAATTTCGGTTGGGTGTTATTGCATGTAAATATGTGCTCTGTAAAGCGCAATTTATCAAGGCGCTATATATAAATAACACATCATTATAATCCATACTTCATTGAGTGTTGGTGTTTTTCAGAATTGGACATTAAAAAGTTATCCAAACAAAGTAAACATTTCAAGAGGAGTTCAACAAATATAATGTTTCTAGGGTGTTTTTAACAGAATCATATATTTTTTAGGATTATATAAAATGTCCTAAAAGGTGCCAATTGTACAAACTGACTGTATTGTTTTATTAAGTAACTAGCAGAAGTACCCGTTCTCCGAACAGGTTCTGTAGCTAGACATGATAACACTTATCCAGTAGGCCGCTGTTCCGATTCGCTTATTTCTTGATATGCTTCGCACCCTGAAGTAAACTGCACTGAGAATGGGGGCATGTGGCTGGCTGACATACCCCGGAGAAGACGTTGGAAGGAGGCGAGAGTTGGTGTGCTGCTGCTTACTCGGACCATCTGTGCTCTCTCACCACCCGTCGCCTCACCCTGGCGTGGTACAGTTCATTGCAGTGCAAATATCTTGGAAACCGTGCATCCTAGTGCCGGGACCGGTCCTTCTACAACCACATTGATGTTTTGCCGATTTCAGGCAACTGTCTCATGTGTGAAGGTGCTGAAATCCAGGGAAAGGGCCGGGGTGTCCCAGTGTCATGTAGCTAGTAATGTCCGGAGGGTCCTAACAGGTAACTATGCAGAATTTGGTGCAGATTGGTGAAACAGTGTGGAATTGTAAAAGGAACTACGCTTTGCCAAGCCACCAACCCACAACAAATTTTGACTTGTGCTGATATCCGGGGAATGGCATGGGGTGTCCCAATGTCATCTAGCCAGTAATGTCCGGAGGGTCCTAACGGGTAACTATGCAACATTTGGTGCAGATTGGTGAAACAGTGTGGAATTGTATAAGGAACAATGCTTTGCCAAGCCACAAACCCACAAACACATTTTGACTTGCGCTGACATCTGGGGAACTGGGTGGGGTGGTGTTAGACAGAATTGCATGCAGTTCCCTCTGGGACCTACACACACAATTAGGGCTACAGGTGGAAGCAAAAACCAACCTTTGGTATACGTCTGTACTACACAGTTTAGTGGTAGCAGGGCTGAGCAGTCAGGCTTATCTCAAGAGGGAATGTGAGCAGTACGAGATATTACACAGAGGATTTACAATCATAGTGGTTCAAGTAGACACGTATACTCAAGGTTTCTTTGTAAAACACTTATTTACACAATCATTTATGAAACATTAACTAGTGTTAGGCAACTTAATAACATACACAGATATACTTAAATATTAAACCAATAAGTTTCTGAACAAGTTCAGCTCGCCTGAAGTAGGAGAAAAATGGCACTTCAGTAACTTTCAAAAGGAGTAAAAAAGCACAAGGTAGCAGAATAGATTACATATACTTGGTAGACAGTGAAAATAGTTTCAGTAAACTAAAATAGTTCAATTCAAGTCAATTCAAGTCAATAGGCGAGGCCAAAGTCAATGGGCAAGTGTTCTGGATAGGAAAGAGCAGTTCTGGTATCGAATGGTAAAGTTATTTAAAGTAGTTTTGGTGAAAAAGAATCATAGGTTGGGTCACAAGCTGATTAGGTCTGCGAGTTGGGAAAGTTCCACGAACTTTCACCGCAAGAGAGAGGTTTTCTCAATCGAATGGGTACAGGACTTTTGTTTGTAGAAACAAATGCTGCTGAAGTCGTGGTTTCCTGGAAGTTCCTGCAGATCTCACTGTTCCTAGCCTCAGTCGTGGGGACAAGAGGGAGGACGTCGGGGGACTCCTGCACTGCAAGGGATCATCGAAGAAAGCAAACAAAAATGGAGTCACTTCAGTTTCCAGTAGCTGTATAATCAAGAATACAAGCTGGTGTCCCTCTCCCTGGTTAATCCTAACCAGCCTTGAGAATGGTATCCATGTGTTTTACGAGTTGATTGGTCCCAAAAGGATGACGCCATCCTTGAAGTATCTTCTCTGTCGAACGGACCTGCAGCAGGGCGTCACTGGGCAAACCAAGGTTCAGGAGTTGCAGCAGCCGTCCTCTTCCAGCTTGTCTTCGGTTCTTTCGTTCCAGTGGTCGACTTTTCCTTCCAGTCCAGGAGACTCGCCTTTTAAACAGTTTTCACCCATTCATTCCAGCCTAGCTGTCACTCACCCAGTAGGGTGGCTGTCCTTATCGGACAGTCAGCCAGCCAATCACGCCAGAGTGCATTTGGGTCTCCTAGGAGACTTAGCACAGGGTGTTTCGAGCCCTGCCTCACTTTCTGCCCACCCCAGACACTCAGGCGCCAAATGCGATCTTCACTCCTGAAGCCTACCAAAGGCATACAAACAAAGGGACCAAACCTGGTTTGGCACGCAGAGACAAACTCTAGAAGGACCTTTCCAAAAAGAAACCGCGAAAAAAGAAGACCGGGACCTGTTTAAACAAAGGGGCTTTAGGCTCCATCTTGAAAAACATGGCTCCCGTGATTTTTAGCTACCGGTGTTCGCGGTTGGGAAAAATCATACTAGTTCGTTGTAAAACCACTGCCACCAGCCTTTTCAATAGGAAAGGGTAGCATTTGACTGCTACATGAGTATTTAGACACAGGGGATACTAGGTAAACTCTCCAGCACTCCATTGTAAGATGGTGTGTGCTGGCTCTATGAATTTGGAAAGACTAGTAAAGTCAATTTCACATTACATTCTCTGGGAAACAGTAGTTTATCCCAGAGAAGGTATTTAATCCTTTGGGAAGTTTAAAAGACATCCATGTGTCACTGCACTGAGGGTGCTGTGTGACACAAATAAAAAGGATGATGCCTATGGAGTTGGTTAAAACGCCATAACTAAAGAAAATGAACACAGAAAACAAACAGAATTAAAAAGTACAGAGTCCCAAAGTTCAGCAAAAGAGCTGGGCGTCTCTAAGGTAGAGAGGAATTAGCGCATTTTGAAAATTCTCCCTAACAGGTGTCCAAATGTAAAGTAGCCAGTAATGTCCTGAGGGTCCTAGCAGGTAACTATGCAAAATGTGGTTCAGATTGGTGAGAGTGTGGAATTGTATAAAGAACAACGCTTTGCCACAAATCCTGCAAATAAATGTGGACGTTTATATATATAGATGGCAGACAATATTGTCATGGAAAGTGACCACAGATTCATATCACCTGTTCATTCCCTAGAGCCAATTGGGGCGCAAGGACACCAAGTAGGGACATGCCTGGAGACCACCATGAGGGTTCACCCTTAACCATGGACACAAGACGGAAGACCCCACTGTATAGTTTCTTCACAACTGGATAGGTCCAAAGCAGGTGTAAGGTAAAGAAGCAAAACCCACACCAACACAAATCAGATGAAGTCATGTCCCATTTGTGTAATCGAGAGGGGTACTAATAGGTACTATGTAGGATTCCATATGACATCAAACGAATGTCAAAATCTCGGGGGACAATGGACCACCGACCAAGGTCTTCCATCCATTTTTCTTATTGTAATTGCCATGCCCAGGTCGCCTTAACATGAATGTCTAAAGATGAGGAACAAGGAATCTGCTGTCATATGGAGTAGATGAAAGACGTAGATTTTCTAGCACTAGCTAACGTCTTCACATAGCCACCATAATGGGGAGATTGAGGGTTGCTCATTTGGCCCCCTTTAAGGACTGAGAATAAACAGAGTGAAAGTTATAGGTTCTTCCAGAGATTATGTTGGGGTACATTAAATGCATCTCACTAAGTGACACCTTAGCCATATAAATGCTAAATTATTATTATTATTATTTTCTCATACCCTCTAAAACCAGAGGTAAACCTAGCCAACCTGTACCACCCACTATGGCAAGGTCTAAAAAACTCCTTACCAAGGATAGGATTCTCCCTCTCCTTGAAACCTCAGCGCTAGCGCACACTATATCAAACAACCCGAAAGAACTAGTGGAGCTCTACAATGCTACTCTTAATGAGGTACTAGACGCTGCAGCCCCACTGGAAAAAAAGAGAGCTAAGCACATATTACATGTTAACTCATGGTTCACTCAAGAAATAAGAGACATACATACCTCCAAACGTGCAGAACTGACCACATGGCAAACAAGCCCCTCCGTGCTCACACGAGATACCTACTTGGAATTTGCGAAACAATACAAAAATGCCATCTCTATAGCCAAAGCATCTGCTTACAACACTAGAATTGAGAAAGCTAACTCCCAATCTAAAGAGTTGTTTGCCATCTATAATGAGCTGACCATTCCTCCCACCTCTACTTATTCTTCATAGAAAGACAAGTCAGGGCCATTTCATCATCTACTGCCCTCACGACAAAAATTATTAACGCAGTGAAACCTCACCTCCCCAAAAAACTGCCTCAACATAGCAAGAGCTACCATTGGCACGAGGTTGTATTATTGTAACATCCCACTCCTAGGCACATCTGCCAATAACATCAACAAATTGCAGACCATGCAAAATAACACGCTCAGAGTGGCTCTAAGCATCCCTAGAAGAGAGCACATCTCTCAGGTCAGGAAAGATGCCACTGGCTCCCGATCAAACACTGCATAATGTTCAAGGCCCTCACTATCACACACAGATGCCTCTCCCAGTCAGCCCCTCCTATCTAGCTGAAGGGATACATCAAGTGCCCAACCATAGACCAAAACGAAACCAATACTCCCACCTACTCTCAATCCCGGCGTTCAATAGAGCCCAAGCCGGCGGCACCAGCTTTGAAGTGCTAGCCCCAAAAGCTTGAAACACGCTTCCACTCAGCCTAAGAAAGGAAGACTCCCTTGTGGCGTTCAGAAAGGCGCTGAAATCCAAGTTATTCAATTAGACTGTACCTGAATGTTTCTAACGATGTTCCCCTGTAACCATGGAACACTTCCACAACAATGTCTCTTAACCTCTGCAATCTTGTTTCAAGAATTTGTTCTTAAGCTGTATCTAAGTGAATGTACTGTAACAGCACCTCGATGCCTTAGGGCCGTGTGTGCGCTTTATAAATTCAAATAAATAAATAAATACCCTTGGAGCTCCAGAATGGACTCTTGCCAATTAGTAGGTGTCTGTTCTGCCATGATGGGGCATGAGATGCAAGGCCCAACCTAAATAGCTACAGTCCTCCCATATATGGCGCAATTTTAAAGCCATTTTGGAGTAGGACAGCAGTGCTATGGTGTGGGGACTGGGTGGTACTGGATAATAATAATAATTTGCTTTTTATTTAGTGCTTTAATCTAAAGTGCTCTACAAAGGACATATTTACATACATTACTATTATTACCCAATCCAAATTGGTACTCATTTATTGACCTTGGAAGGATGAAAGGCTGAGTTGGTCTTGCTGGGATTCAAACCTGCAACTTGCAGATAAAAACACAGATCACAGCAACAAGCGTTTAACCTGCTGAACCATCTTACCAGCTGCGTAAGAAGGAAATACATAGTAGTAAATGCCTTGAGAAGGTGGTCTTTGTAAAAAGAGCACATGGGTTTTCAGGTGCGCTCCATGTATTCAGGAAAAAGGACGCTGCACATGATCCAGTGTGAATGCATGGTCAGAAAAAGGGGACAGGATGGTCCCAGCCTGCAAAGGAAATGAGGGGAGTGCAGGGATGTGGAGGTGGGAGGACGGAACGGGGAGTGTTGCAGGGGTCAATGGAGCGTCCCCAAATGACGCAAGTGAGGAGAGGGGGGAAGAGAAGCAGGAAGGAATGGGCATTGGTGGATGAGAGATGGGGACGTGGAAAGGGGGATATGGTATTAAAATGAATCTATTTTGCAACTCCAGTTGTGCAAATTGTATTCATTTTGCAAAGTCCAAAAAAGGACCGTTTTTATTATACCCCAAATGGTCCCAAATTCAGCTGTGAGGATCTGTGGGATGATGATTTCGGGGTGGGAGTTTGTAGGTAAGATGTCATCAGCGTATAGTCGAACTTTAAACATGAAATAACCCGGGTGATGCCACTAATGAGGGGATCACAACTGATGCGACAGTCCTGGGGTGACAGAGCCACCACAAACAGGGAGAGAGCAGTCAACCCAGCCTACTTCCCTTTTTCAGGGCAAAGGAGGCTGAGGCTGCCCCCTGCGCCTCTAATGGGATGACCGCAGTTGGGCATCATATAAGACTTTGAAGACATCAGCAAAGCTAAATTCCCTCAAAGTCCAAATGAGAAAGGGCCATTTGGGCCAGCCAAAGCCCTTCTCAGGGTGGACAGAGACTAGCGTAGAATTACCCTTGTAGAGTTTACAGTACTGATGACGTGCTCTCGCCATCAGAGAGGAACACTTGAAGATCTGTGGCCAATGATGCCAACCCGATCTGTGTCAATAAAGTCTCTGATGTACCTATAAAGGAAGTATTTTGGTTAGAATTTTCAAGTTCGTATTTAGCAAAGAGATGGAGGGAAAGCTACCGCAGTTTTTCTCAGGTTTTTGGAATAAGCACAGCGGTTGCTTGTTCCATGGAGCCAAGAAGCCTCTGCTGGTCCAGAAAAAGGTGTGCCCTGATACAGTTTAGGTGAGAGGTTGTCAGGGCCTAGGGCATTTTGGTTATGCAGATGACAGATCACTGCTGCAGCCCCTTCCTCCTCTGAAAAAGGGTGAGCCAAATCATGAGCTTATACTTGTGATAGTTGGGAATCGCCTGGAAGAAGCAATCGTAAAAGGACCTCAATATCTGTTTATAACTAAAATTATAATGGCATTAAGGCTTCGCAGAGGTTTGCTGGCTCCATTCAAAGACAGCAGTTACTCCTACTCGCTGTCAGAAAACATTTGGAAAGTTGATTTTTCTTAATTATATGTTGTAGTAATTTTGATGCTTTTTGTCCTGAAAGTATGCACCCTGCTTTAATTGTAAGAATATGGCCTTAGCAGAATATAGCTTGATCGATTTGTAGTTCATTTTAAAGAAAGACTACAGGAGTAAGTGTGGCAGGTTCTGTTTATTACCAGTCCATGTTTTTAAAAAAAACTCAAGAACGTCTTACCCTTTCTCTTTTCTACATTCTAGAGCTCTTCTCAATAACTGCCCCTCCTATGGTATCTTTCGCATTGCTCCAGAGTGCTTGTTGACTTGTAATGATGGTATCATTCGAGGTCATGAAATCAGACCTAACATCCTTGATTGTCAAGACGTCTGGTTCTGCAGTAAACAGTTAGGGATTGCCCTTTAATACAAGAGGCGGTGAGGTAAGAGTGAGACAGAAAAGTGACCCGAGAGAGCAACCACAACAAGCTTCTAGAAACACATGAGATTGTAAACTGTAGATGAAGAACGTGTCTCCTTGTGAGAATGCACAGTAGCGAGAATACTGAAAATTGTAGTTCCTATCAGGATCTGTGTGATGGCCAATTGACATGATTTTCATCATGCCCTGCTTGCTAGAGAGTATCCTCCACTCCCAAGGCAGTCAGAAAGCCCTCTTGGGGTTTTGGCAGGGTTTGAGGTTCTACCCGACACAAAGCTCCAGAGAGGGTTCGATTCTAGCTTTTAAGGAAAGGAAGCATCTGACAGGAATACTATAAGACTACTCTCAAACTATTATTATCCTTGTGTCAATGATTAACAGAGGATGTCACCAAACTCCCCTAGGCATTAGTATCACTAAAATAACAAGCATTTACACTTGCATAATCGTGAATCTTTATTTTCATAAAATTTGAACACATTACAAATACTCTCACACATCTGTTTTGCATTAAATATATTTATTTCATTGTAGAGATAACAAATGAACATTAAACATAACATCCTGTGCTTTACCTATTCACATATATAAGACTAATGCCTACAACCAATCAACAAAGTGTCATCTAGCCATCTAGAATATAGCACACTAAAACTAAAGACAATAATTGCAATACTCAATTTGGGATAGAGAAG
Organism: Ambystoma mexicanum; assembly: GCF_040938575.1. Classification (NCBI taxonomy): domain Eukaryota; kingdom Metazoa; phylum Chordata; class Amphibia; order Caudata; family Ambystomatidae; genus Ambystoma; species Ambystoma mexicanum. The sequence goes on along the minus strand of NC_090933.1, from coordinate 1,237,816,881 downwards.
CCAGTAGTCATTTGATGTTAGTCCAAACATTCAATTGACAGACTAAAAAACTATGTTGCAAGCCCATCACTACTAAGGACTATGTCCTAAAGCCAATTTAAAGCCATAAAAAATATGAGCAACATGATAGCAGTCAGCTTGCCGGATTCCACCAGTCTACTAAGCTATTTATCACATATCTTGTCAGAAGAAGTACAAGGGAGACTACAGGTTTTCAAATCTGCTCTTCCCAATTTGGTACTACAACTCAGCTCAGTGCATGTCAAACACCAGTGGGCAGTCAAGAGGTAACCAATTTTTATATGTTATGTATTTGCTGTGTCAAACGGTTTAACATATAAACCATAACACAACACATTTCCATCAATTCATGAACACATTTCACTCAATTAAAAATATTACATCTTAATTGTTCAAAGATAAAATGCACACAGTGTGCTAACCATAACACTCAATGAATTCATGATCAATAAATCAGTCTGTCTTAAAAATGGATACAGTCCTATTTAAACTGCAATCAAGCAATGATCTAAAAATAATCTTTCCCACAGAAAGTTTCAAAGGGACCCATAAGTCACCAATAAGGTCTTTAAAACAATGCAATCGGAGGCTGTGTTACAGAGGAGATACCAACAACAAATGTTTCAAGGACTCTTCCTCTTCTTGACAGTATCTGCACTCTGGACCACTTAACCCCTCATTCTTCATAGAAAGAAGTTTTCATTGGTAGGCAAGACATTAAAGCAAAACCATAAAATTGTCCTTGCAAAATGCCAGGATGGATACTTTGTATGGAATTTTGCTGTTTTCCCCATTTTACGATCACATAGATGCAGATGCTTAAACCTCTCATAGGTACTTATTTTATCACATGTGCAAGACCAATCATAGTCCTGGAATCGCTTTTTGCATATTTGTACATTTTCCATCAGTTCCTCAAGAGACCACATAAGCTTTTCTTCTACCAGCATTTTAGAAATTGCAACCAATGAATTGGTCTCCTTGGACGTCTTCATATCTGATACTCCATAAATCAAATACTTAGGGGGAATATATACATTTGCACATAATTGAATTCCTTACCAAAGTACCTTCTTGTTCATGGAAGCAATGCCTAGTTGATGTCTGATTACTGTCATTGGAAACGATATGGGAAGAACCAAAACTTCTCTCCACAGCAATCCCTCAACATAATAAAAATTAAAATCCCTTAGTTGGTGGTGTATCTCAATCCCATAATAAATGCTGGGCACCACCTTTGCTCCATAAAACTTGATGACAGCCTTTAGGGAAAATGTACCATATTCATTGTGTAAATATTTAACCTGAGTACTAAAATATCTCACCGTTTCTACTATGCAATCGATCAGTGAGTTCTTTCCTGGAGAAGCAAAGATTTGAAATCCCAAATATTTTAGTTGGGAACCTCTTCAAGGTTATGTCCATTTAAACCCCACTTTGAGTTTATCAGCTTGGATCCGGCCCTTTTAGTTAGCACTTTGGAATTTGTTGTATTTATAACTAAGACATTGGGCCTCATTACAAGCATGGCGTTCTGGGAACTACAGTACCAGTAAGTATGCCGGTACCTTAGTTCCCGGACTGCCATACTACGAGCTCTGCTCGCAGGTGCCGTATCACCCGCCAGGTGTGAATGTGCCGGTGCATCCGACGTCCCCATCCCCATTCAGCCCTCTGGGGCAGAATGGGGATCGGGAGGCCCTTGATTCCGGCACAGGCAAATGGGCAATTACCGGGGCTGCCGAGCTCAGCATGACCCGGTTCTTGCACATTTGCGGGTGCCGGAAAAAATGCCGTTTTTAAGTGCACGGCTACCGCCAGAGTTGTAATGAGGCCCATTACCTCTCAAATATTTTTCAAAAGCTTGCAACATTCTAGAAATTCACACTCTAATACAATCTATCAACACAATATCATCCGCATACGTAATCCAGTGTACCTGGTAACCAAGACAACTGGAGAAAGGAATGCAGATTTGGCCAGGAATTCCCCATGGTCTGCCAAGTATACATTAAAAATAAGGGGGGCCAAACCACCCCCCTGGTGCAGGGCGTTCTTGGCCGGAATGGACTGGGTAATATTTCCCTGTTGACTGAGTCTAACATTCGAAGTATTTTTCTGTGTAGACATATAAGGATATTCAGTAAATGATTAGCAATCTCCAGTTCTTCAGTTTTTGCCATGATAAAGGACCATCTACTTTGGCAAATACCAACGTCAAGTCAACACTAATCGAAAATATTTTGTCTACTTTTTTCTGCCATACCAGCTGCTGCAAATGGTCCAATACAAAACCTGCTGTGGTGGTCCCCACACCTTGCCTAAAACCAATTTGGTTTACATTTACGATGCCAAGTGATTCAGCCCAGGATTTTAACTTGGCCAACACCAGAGATGAAAAGAACATTGATTCGGCCTCCATCAATGCTATTGGGCGGTAATTCGCCGGATCAGTCCTAGTACCCTTTTTATATATTAGTATAATAATGGCAGAGAACCACGTCTCTGCGAAAATTTGAGAAGAAATAATTGATTTAAACAAACTAAAGAGGGAAGAGCCCAAAAAAGTGTGTTCCAATTTAAAAATAAGATTGCAAAACCCATCGGGGCCAGTCGCCTGAGAGGAACTACACTTATTCATGATTCTTTCAATGTCCTCCATGACAAACTCCGGGTACCATTCTAAATGGGCTTTAATTTGAGCCCTCCTATTAAGTTTGCTTGCGTAAAGATTGACAAAATATTTTTTCCAATTAGACTCCTATATTGGGTTTTCTAGATTTTCATGCTGGGAACTATTCTTTACATTAATCAGCTTCTAGACATTTTTATCTGATTTGCCAATAATGTCCTTCGACATAGCCTCACCCTTAATTTGATGGATATCGGAATGCATTACTTTCATTTATTCTTATAATGCTGTTCTTCTTTCGCATTTACATTTTTAACATCAATACCATATTTCTTTATTTTATTTTAATTGGCGAATGGAACTCCGCATTGTCCACTTTAGAACCTGGACCTGTGGTACATATTTACATTTCCTGTCAGTACTAACATAATTGGGAAAAGCAAATTACTGTATGGAGCTTCGCATAACATCTTTAAACAGTTTCAACTGGGAACCTTTTACTTATCTCCACTGAAAGAGCGTTTACCCACCTACTCTTAAAATCCTGTGTAAAGCCTTGTATACCTCTATTGGGCCATCTCAACCTGTTTTTGCCTTTAGTTACTGCTACAGAAAGCACCGTACCTGAAAAGTGTAAACTGTTAAACAGGTAAAATTGCCCTTAAGCAGGCATTGATCACTTGGGGAGCCATCTTGAATTAAAGAATTATTACACTGATAAAACAATTCATCTGATACAAACATACAATCAATTCTTGAATTTTGTGACCCTCTAAATCAGGTAGCAGCCCCCTTCAAATCCCCCTCAATATTCCCATTCAGAGACTTCAATCCCCAATTTACAGCCAAGACTGTTGCCTTTTGCACCCCTGCCCTTGGCTTTAACCAGAAAATCGGCATTAAAATCCCTGGCAATTGCCACCAGACCTGCCTCATTCAAGAGTTTCCAATTCAGCAACACCTCCTCCAACTTGGACATGAGCTCCGACGTATTAATACATATTCACAGACAGTATTGGAATAACTTGATTTTTAAATACATCTTTCATTGCAAAAATACAAGGGGCATGGTCAAAAAAGATCTGGACTTTGTTCACCGAGGCTGAACTCACAGCTCTTAGCAGTCCCCCTTGCGGCCTCTCTAGCAATCCCCCCCTGCCCCCCGAAGCCATTTGTTGACATACCAGAAAACCATTAAGAATAACCTTTAATTTCGAAAGGGTTTCCTGTAATAAAATTAAGTCCACCCCACACGACTGAATAATAAGCTGGGAGAAGCCGCAGGAATTCCATGCGATAATGTTAAAAGGACCGACCAGAGAACTTGTTTCTGCCAGGGACTCGGCAACCCAAGACCAATTCCTGGTTACTGTAGGGCTTAAAATGAATGAGCTCTGTAAAAGCCCCTTTATGATGGAAATTTCTCAGACCTGAGAAGCTAATCAAGACCACAAAAGGACGATCCATAGCCCTTCTACAGTTTTTGGAGCCCAGGTACGGACAGAACTCAAAGCCTCTTCGTCTGAGCACGTCAAGACAATTATGCAGGTATTTCTGAACCAATATCGATGGGATATCTAACACGTCCACATCCAATCGGTCCTCATAAATCAATTCCACTCTAGAAATATCCCTAGTAGTAATAATCCTTTAATCAGGCTAATATTTTGCTTCTATTCAGAATTATATTATCTTCTTTAGGGAAGCCAGATTCCATTTTAAACTGAAAATGTGTCAAATTGGAGGACCTCTCTTGATCATACACAGGCTCCCTTGCACTAACTCCCGACAGTACCCTTAGGGACACAACCCTCAAAATGGACCTGGGAATCGCCACATTGTACCATGACGCTTTGGCAATCTTTAGGCCATGGAGGCCGTTCTCTGGCTAGCTCAGCTACAGATATGCAAAAGGAAATAAGGGCGATAGAGACTACTTTAAAAGACCCCTGCTCTTGATTTGCCCCAATACTCATAGACAGGGAGCGCTCTCCTAACTGCAACATGAGACAGCTTGGTGCAACTGTCAAATTGGCTGCCTCCTGCCCCATTTCAACTGGTCCAGATGTGGGTTTGACAATATTGCTAACGTCGCAAAGATTGTTCTTCTTACCCCTGCATAAATATGGGGGCTATAGACCTTGACAGAAGCATTTTGGAGCATTGAATGATCTTCCAGCTTGAAGTCCTCAAAATCTTCCAAAAGAAACTTCAAGGAAAAGCTTGTATTGTTCTTTTTATGTTGAGTATTTTTGGGCTTAGTTAAGTGGGTCTCTACAACTTTTCACCCCTTCCTTCTTCTTGGTTGCCTCTTTGTCAATACTATAACGTTCCCAATAGAGATTTCCCCTTCTATATCCCTCACGCTGCCGACGGGTGAATGTCCCACATCAAGTAGTTCCTGCGCCATCAAGGGGTGTGTCATTCACCATTCCTGCACCCCCTTCTTCAATCACCACAACCAACCTGCCCAAATGTATAGTTCCATGGATCACGGAAACCATATGCTGCTGATCCTCAAATTCAGAGTAATGAATGTTTTTTAAATATGTATGCAGGTTCATCTGGATTGTCAAATCCTGCTTTATAACCACAGGGCATTTCCGTTCATTTTGTTTTTTCACATTGCTATAATTGGTATTCGCATAATTGACCTAAAACATTTTACCTAAAACATTTGGTCGAATTTTAATTAAATATATATATGGGGGTGGGTATGGGTATAGATTTGGTTGAGGGGAATTCGGAGCGGTTTGCGGGGGGTCTCCCCCCTGCATTGTAGACCGAAATAAAGGTCCAAAAAATTCAATCAAATGTGATTAGGTCAAATGTTTTAGGTCAAACAGACCCAAACCCTACAATTTTCATGATAGATTGTGTGCAGTTCGCCGGTTCGGTTTTCACTTCAATTACTGTCAAAGAGTGAGATTTAACGTCTTCCCTTACAAACCTCCGAAACATTAACAAACAAATTAAGCACAAGCCCTGATGCCTTTCTTCCCCACGCAAAGTGGGCCGGCTAGAGCTTTCCATCAAGTCCAATGATTGGGAAAAATCCGATTGCTCGTTAGCACCTGGGGACTCTTGGGTCTGAAATATAGCACTAGTCGCCGATAGTGTGGGGGAAGTAATAACATTCTCCTCAGGATGAATCAAAGGAACTGCGGTCACCTCATTTAACCCAACAAGTCCTGCTGGAACATGGGTGGCAAGGGAGATGAGGCCATCTGTAAGTCACCCAGACTTACAGATGGCCTCTGTGAAAGAAATCAGTAATCTTAGTTTTAATAGAGGTGGCCGATAGCGTAAAATCGTGTGGCATGACGCGCTAGGAGCCCTCCAGAAATGGCGGCTCGAAACTGCAACCTGTAGGCTCTGCTACAAGTGGTTCCGCTGCAAATGTAGTATGGGGATCATTTCATGATCCTTCCCTTGGAACATTATATGCCAAAACGAGCGAGGCATCAGACGGGCCAGCACTCGTCAAGTTGTACATCCTTGTGGGATCAGACCTGATGCAATTAATGTAAATGCAAAATTCTTATCACGGTTAGCAGAGGGCAGCTTAGATCAGTAAAAGCAAGCCGTATTTTCTTTTATTTTTTTTATTTTTTTTACAAAGTACACAATTTACAGTTCTTAGTAGTCAGCGATACCTGGAAATTATGACTGTACCGCTGCCAGGTTTCAAACTGCCTACCAGCACTAACACATTCCAAAACTGCTTTTAATGGGTAATTGACTGACTCACCGTGTAATGCTGCCTCACCGCAAACCCACAGGCTGCCGGTCGGAAAGTGTGCACACTTTCTACACGTATTCAAACAGCACTATGCGCTATGCACTGTGACAGCGTTTTCAGTCCTTTCCCGGTAGTAGAGCGCTGAAACTACTGGTGGTGGCACCTCTGTGGTATGCATCCTCATTCCTGAAAACAAGGAAAAGAGTGCTATATGGAGGTTTTCCTCTGTGAAATCCTGATAAAGGGTTGTTTTTTTGCATATTTATTTTAAGTCTTGTCTTTTATTACTGGAAGGGGCCATTAGCATTCCAAAGCCCCTCATTCTATGTATAAACCACAGGAAATACCTGCACCACATAATCCTGATTTCTTTCTGGCTAGTCTGTGATGTGTCCAGGTTGACATGGAAACAGTGAGGTAATAATGCAAAAGATGCTTGTGTGGAAATTCTGTGATGTGAAGACAAGTAGAGCAATACACAGATGTCTGGTTGTCTTGTGCAGGCTAGAAAATGTCATTTATTGGACTCCAGTGAGAATCAAGGAGAGGGGTTTGATGAATTCAGGCTTGTGTTGGGGTTGTACTCGTTTAAAAAGAACTTATTTACACATGTTTTGGGAATGTGAATGGGCGCTTACCTTTTGGAAAGATGTTTTTAAGTGGGTAGATTTGGTGTTAGGTAGTCTATTGCCTCGGACCTTTCTGTCTGCGGTTTTCCTCTTGCATGGAAATAGGGATTTTGAAGACTGTGGTGGTACTGATTGGGTTAATGGGGCATTGATGATGGCAGTAAAACATATTATGAAAGTATGGAAGTCACGGAAAAAGCCACATGTTGAAGGTTGGTTGATCTGCGCTTGTTGTCAAGATATGAAAAATCTCGTGCTTATCGGTTCCATTGGGAGACTGAATATTGTGAGAGTTGGGATTCTTTTAATGATTTATTTGGTTGTAGAGAATTTGGATTTGATAATTGTGGGGTTGGGGCGGGGGGGTTGATGTAATGTTTTTGTTTGTGGTTGTAATTTGTGGAGTTTAATATAAAAATTGGGACAGGGTGTGGGATTTTTGGAATATGTTGGTTTCTTATGGGATTATTAATATTTGTATATTCAAGATTTTGCTTGAAACTGTCTGTTTTATGATTCTCACTTCCGTTTTGTTGAAATGTTGATTAAAATAAAATAAAAAAATTAAAAAACCAAGAAAATGTCATACATCAGGGTGCTGTAATTGTTTTACGGACTCCTTGTTTTCGGGAATAAGGGTTGTTTAAAATACATGGTAAAAACAAGGAAAGGGGGTGTTTTGAAAAAAAGGAGACAAGCGTGGGTACAACTCTAGACTGAGAGTGCCACCACCTGGCGAAAGAACCACCAGAGAAAGCAATCCATGCCAGAGTCACCAGCACTGCTCTAATGTGCTGCAAGTCTGCACACTTTCCACACTTACTCACAACCCATTTCAGAGTGTACTCTGCAGGGCTGAATCCGGCCTTATCTAATACCACGTGACTCGTAACCGTCAATCCTTTTCTGCAGTGCCATGGCGCCTCGTTCTATTAAGCTCCTAGCTGCTATGCTTTATATTGTATAACAGGCTTATTATGAAAACAATTAAAATGAATCACTAAAGCTCACAGGGCCTCATCACGGGTTTGGCGGAGCTGCAAAAATGCGGCGGTAACGCTATTACCGCTGCATTACCGCTCCGCCCAATCCCGAGTTTGAGCAGAAAGATGGAGATTTATCTCCAGTCTTTGGCTGGAGGTAAATCTCCAGCTTTACACCCAATTTTGGCGCTATTACTGCCGGCGCTATTACCACCGGCGGTAATAGTGACGAAAAAACCCCATAGAGTCTTATGGACTCGAAATAAATGCAGAATTGCAGCACCACGGCAACCCGGGATCCAGCGCAAATTGCGCCAGCCCGAGTTGCAGTAACGCTAATAGCGTTGGCGGTATCCCAGCACAATTACCACCGGGATACCGCCGGGGCCCTGATGAGACTCTAATCTCCTCCTAGTTGTAAGTCAGCTGCTATTCTCTTTAAATAAACATACTGAGATATGTAAACAGGAATGGACCTCTTATCTAACGCCTCCCATTAACCAGCCAGCTCTACTCAACCTGGATTACAATGTAAATTTTAAAACAGCCGCTGTATGTGTTTATAAACCCAGCAATAAAATGAATACTACTTTTTTCAAAGCAGTGTTCAAACAAATGTCCCTTTGCAACATATGTGTATCCCAGTACAGCATAGCTTGGCGAATAACACATATAAATCCAAGCATTCAACATGTCATATGTGTGTATGTGGATGATGCATGATATTGGCACAGTTTGCAAGCCCTGTCTATATATTGCTCTTCTCTGAATGTTATGGTATTTATAAGGCAATGTTGAGGTGGAGGTCATAGTATAATACATCAGCATAAGTGTTTTTGCAGACTGCCCCTCTGCTCCCTCTGGCACTCAGAGGACCCACTTTTTCAGAGCTCTCTGGACTCTTCCTCAGGTTTATATCTGCTGGAACCGGTGCAGGGGCGACCCTCATGGCTCCTCCAGTTGGGAAATGTGAGCTTCTGAGCCATTGAGTCTGTAATTGGTGATGTCAAGGCAACGAGGAAACCTACTGCCGGTCGGTTTTAACAAAGGAGATACCATTGTCCTTAGACTTCAGTAATGCGTACATCTCCCTGACCGTCTGGTCCCTGCTAGTCTAGTCTGCTGATCTGGGCCCAAAGGCTGTAAATATTAGAGCAATGATGCTCTTATACCTCCCTTCATCCCCTTACTGAACCCACTGTGCGGCCCCGCTGATGCATGCCCCACCGCACTCCTTCTTGCTTTCCCCTGGCCCCAGAATTTACTTGCACCAGCTCCCACTCCATCTACTTTCCACTCTCTAAGCCACTTCCCTGCAATCTGTACTGTGCATCACCTGCGTGACGCAACTGTTTGCGTGACGTGCTTTCGCCAAAGCGTTCTGGAGACCACAATAGGCTGATCTATCAGACAGTTCCTGGTCTGAGATCTGGGATCTGGCCTTCCTTGTCTGCCAATGATTTGGTTTTAGAGATTCGGTGGGCCGAGTAGAATATAGGCCCACAGGGGACAGGGCTAGGCAGATGCACAGGCATTGGCAGATTCCGACATATTCGCTTGCGCGGGGTTCCCCGTTGTATCCGGGATGTGGCGCTTAACAAGAAAGCCAAAGCTTGTGAGCACTAGACCCCCTTAAGGGTATCTACTGGGCAGTTCTTACTTTGGAATCAGCTTAACTGGAGTGTAGGAAACAGTGACTGTGTGATCACACACCACGTCTGTAGTTTAGCTGCCTATAAGTTCAGTTTAACCAGTTGTGCGCAGTGTTGTATGGGATACTCCCAGAGACCAATGGATATGTGGGGAAGATGGGACTACCTGACGAAGTTTAGCTGTGGTGGGGGAACAAACCCTGAGCCTCCTAAGTGCACAGACATTAAATGCAAAGGAGCTCCAGCATAACCGGCTGTGCTGGGTTGAAGGGTTTATTAGAGTGGCACGAGCTGTACCTGCTCCTGAACACAAGGGGCGCTATTTGCCTGGTGTGTCTACAGCAGCTCACATTTCTGCTGGAAAGGGAAGAACAGTGCTCCATGCCCCTAGCGCCTTACCTACCATGAGGTTCGGCCTGTGTTGGTGCGCAAATTTAAATATAGAACAGTTGCCAAAACAGGAGATGCTGTGACCTATCTGCCACATAGCCAGAGACAACCACCAAGATCTTTCTGAAGGTTCTTATTAAACCAGTAAGCCGTACGTCTGGGGCAGCATCTGACTTGTCCCTTCTATCTTCTCTGCACTATACCTATGAGTCTTCGCTCTTCTCTGACAAGCAACAATATTTCCACTCCCTCTTCACCTCACTTTCCTCTCGTCCTCGTCATCTTTTTCAGAATTTGAACCGCATTTTTCCCCTGCTCCTAGTGATCCTACATCACCTTCTCCCCACATGACTTTGCCAAATACTTTTACAATCTCTCTACTTCACTCTTCTATTCCCCGTACTTCCTCGCCTCCCTCCTGTCTCTTAAGCTGTTCTACTTCTCCCTCCTCTGTGATGTCTACATTCTACCCTATCCCCATTGTTGATATTTACTCTGCTCTGGCTACGGCTCATCTCACCTCCTCCCCTGACAATCCTCTTCCTACCCTCCTAATCCTACCGGTTTATTTCACACTTCTTTCCTATCTAACTGCCCTCTTGAAAACTTCCATCTCCTCTTCCGCTGTTCCCTCCCACTTCAAGCATGCCTCAATCCTTCCTATTTTGCAAAAGCCTACCTTCTAATTTTCGCCCCATTTCTCTTCTCCCCTTTCTCTCAAAGCTTCTAGACTGTATTGTTTATTCCCAGGTTTCCTATTTTATTATCCTTCACTCTCTGTTTCCTCCCGCCCAGTCTGGCTTCAGGCCACAACACTCCACTGAAACTGCCCTCTTGTCGGTCACCAACTCACTTCTCACTTCTCACTACTCTAAACGTTCCTCTCTTATTGTCCTTCTATATTTCTCGGCTGTGTTTGAAACGGTCAACTAAGCTATTCTTCTCATTCTCTTGCTGAACTTTCGCGACTGTTCTCAACTGCTTTCATTTTTACCTCCCAGGACGCTCCTTCTCTGTTTCCTGGCCTGGTCACTCTTCCTCCATTTCGCCCTTCTCACACAGTCTCCCCAAAGCTTCAGTTCTTGGCCCTTTCATCTCTTTCTATTGCCCAGCCCGTTCGCACCATTCCCAATCCCTTTCTCTCTTAAATGTCCCTGTTGCCACTGTGCGCCATCCCGTTTCTGCTCCTTTGCTCTGCTTGCGCCCAAAAACTGGGACTCTCTCCCCCTCTCTCTTTGCGTTCCATGCCCTCTTTTCCCCTTTTTAAGACCCGCCTTAAAACTCATCTTCTCTCTCACTGATCTGCTGGTTTTGTTTCTTTGACATGTTCATTTTAATTGCACCGTTATTTATTCTTTTCAGCGCTTGGGCATCAAGCTCTATAAAGGTTCAATAATATACAAAGAAAATACAGTAAAACTATACAATGAATCAATTAAGGGCAGAATTACATGTACAGCTGGTAAGATACCTCAGTGGATGAATGGATTAACAAGGTCAATCAGAGTGTGACCTTGGATTTATTTGGAAGAACTCAGCCTCTTACCCTTCTAGGTGCTAGTCATGAGTATCAGTGATAAGGGTAATGAGAACACTGTTTTCAGCTCTAATAGTTAATTCATGCTGTCGCATATGAGTACTAATAAGTAAGGGGTTGTTGGGTATTTTGTGTAGATTTGGGGCCTGGCGGTATTTTCTTACCGCCGAAAAAAATAATTTAGCAACAATCACTCCTTGTATTCAGATTGGGTTTTGTATAATAATAATACAGTGGATATGCATTATTTCAGTACACAGACATATTTAGATGGTATACATTTGTTGGTATGCGTGGTTGGTTTGCATGGTTGGTATGCGTGGTTGGTGGTATTTTTGGTGAGCATAATTCCTTTGGTTTATTTGTGGCCCCAATATCCAGAACCCCTTATTTTTGTTTAGATTGTTCGTGTGATCACTAGAGAGACCTCAGGCCTACATTTCAGAAATACCACATTTTCATTTTTAGTGTTAGTGTGCCACCATGGGCAATTCTCACTGAATTATTTACAACAGTGGGCTAACATGTGGTACACTCACTTTTTTATATACAACAGTGAACTATGTCCCGGGTCTCTATTTCTGCTGACTCATTTACCTTCAGCAGGCTATTTCACACACACAGTTATTTATAATTGCTCATACTGAATGAAATCATGCACACAGCTGCAGCCAAGTCTTATTTTTAGCTACCTTAAAAATGACTATGGCACTGTCTAAACATCTCCCCACATCATCAGCACTGTAATGGTAAATGCACAAAGGAAAGAGAAAATAAAACACACTACCCGTCTGCTTTCAGATATTTTTGTGTATTATAAAAGTTGCATTTAAACACGATCTTACTCTTTTTACAGAAATAAATGAAATAGCACAGTCAACATTATCTGTAACAAAATGAGAAGAGGGCGACGAGAGCAGTCGCAACATTAAACCTGTTGATAAGACACTGGAATTCTTTCTTCTACACTGACTGAATAGTTTCGCATTCACGCACACTGCCCCCGTACTTTGCAATGTATAATTACCTAATCTGTTCAGCATGTGAAATTCTTCGGCTGGTCGCCTTCTGGATGTGGCAATTCCCTCTTCAAGCACCCCCAGTGAGAACAGGCCTTAGCCGTTACTCAAACCGGGGATTATTGTCTGGGATCCCCAGTCTCTACAACTGTGCAGCTGGGATCTGCTTTTTCAATCAGGAACTCCACAGCTAGCGGTCAGGTCTTTCTCCGATCTGTCTAAAATGTATTCTGTCTCTCTCCTTCCCCCAGATTCTACAAGAAAACTTGGTTACAGCCTCTAATATGATGCTTGTCCAATAAGAATCCCTCATGTTCTATCCTCCTCCTGCACACAATAGAAATCTTTTACAGTAAGCAACTGTAACAAAACTGATTTCCTGCTATTCGAGTCTTTGCTTCCTGCAAATACTGTGGACAGAGCAGCACAGAGCAGCAAAAAGAAAAAAAAATCTGGATGCGCGTTTAAAATGACTTTCAGAGCCTGTCTTTTCCATCCATTTTGCACTGGAGAACACATTATTTTATTAATGAGTTAGCATGTTAGTTTTTTGTTAATGAGGTTAGTTCATTAATCCCCAAATGTGTCTCCTGCAACAGAGGAATTTCAGGTAAAAAAAATATATGCTTTTAACTGTGAAAAAAAATTATTTGCATTTTATATGTAGAAATCGTTTTTGACTGCATAGCCTGTTTTCATTCACATGTCCATAGGTTGCACTGGCAACACATAGCTTGAAACAATTGCATCATAGCAATGCACCAAACCCATGCAGTGGTGCTGTATAAAAAAACATGTTATACATTGATCCTGTGCAGTGGTGCTGTGCTCTGTGTTCCCAAATCACGCTAAACAATCCTACAGGTTTAATTAGGTTGGTGCCACAGTCATTGACATTGAATTCTTCATTGCATGCCTGATGCTGGCTCACACGGCTACTGGCTCTACCTGGACACATCACAGTGACAGTGTTTAGTTTATGTAATCCAGTAAAAATGGTGCCTTCTTAAGCCATCCCCTGTTCACCTGTTGCTAGTTGTGCACCTCTGGGCGAGTTGGCTATATAACAAATAAATAAGAATAATAAGCCCTTAATGTCAGCGCTTAGGAGGAGAGGTGGGCTGACACGAGTGCAGCGTAACACAATATCACTTCAAATAACAAAAAAGCCTGCACATAGACATTATAAAAATATACTCTTTATCCGGGTGTTGCAGTTGCAGAGGAAGACACATCTTTTCAGACAGTGGATCCTTCCTGTCACCGCAGGGTGTTAGATTTTCAGTCTACAATGTAGAAGTGCACAGTGGGGCTACACAGCCGTATTAAGAGCGCGAATGCTGTTTCACAGGAAACAAACATTCATTTGTTATGCCTCTCTCCTAATTAAAAACCTTTGGGGTGATGTTGGATCAAGCCCCTCTTGATTTCTGAGGGGCAACTCTAGACTTCGAGGGCCGGGATCCTGACAGGTTTTCAGGATATCCCTCATTAATATTCATGAAGAAAAATGTGCATACCTTTAGAAACATTGCATGCAAATTTTTCTCCTGAATATATAATGAGGGTTATCCTGAAAACCTGACATGGATCTGGGTCTTGAGGCCTGGAGTTGGTCAATCCTGGACAGTATGAGGTTGGCTTTGTTGTGGGTCTGCAATTCTGACTCTCATCCTGTACCATTTACGCTTGCAAATTATGTGTGAGTGGCTTGGAAGGTTAGCACTGAGAGACCTTGGGCCTCATTGCAAGTTTGGTGGTATTCCAGGGTTAATCTGCTGGAATACCACCAAACGGAATTACCATTTCGCCATTTGGTCCGGGGGATTTTACCACCAGATTACAAGTGGTGGTAGGTGGTGTTAGTCCCCATTTATTGGCGTTCATAGGATTTCACAGGGATTTTCGTCAGTAAAGTAGCAGATTTAACGCCAGCTTTTCGCTGGAGGTGAATCCTCCACTTCGCCACCTAAATTGTAGTACGGTGGTGCAGTAATGCAGTGATTATCGCCAATTTTTATTCCACCACTGCACTAATAATGAGCCCCTGTCCTTCATTTTAGATGACGCCTTTTAATTTGGCAAATTTAGGCGCTCCTAACAGTTTTATGTGACTGTGTGTTGTTTCTGATAACTTTAGCTGGTATGTTTTTAAGTTTTTGATAGAGGTTTATTTTGTATAGGATTTTGTTGTATTTTACAAATAGGGATGTACTTTTTGTAAAGTGTTTGATACTATGCAATATAAATTAAAAAAATTAATAGGGAGCTTTCCGCTATAAAGAAACACACTGAGAATTTGGATAAAGAACCTGCTGCCCAAAGCAAACACAAATACATTTCGTAACAGGTGTCAATATTCACAGCTCTGGTGCATGAAGGCTTCTCTGAGAGTCTGTCAAAAGGGTCTTTAGCACATTAATTTGCAGGGGCTAGGGCTAGCTCCTTACCTGCTTTTCTCAGACGATGCAAATATTTGCCCAAAGGGTCATCGAACTGCAATCTGATTCTTTGAAATTATCCACTTCAGGGAGTTCCTCCTGATTTTGTTTTTATTCTTCTATTCTTGATATTATGATATCTGTGTATGTCCAATTTTCGATCTGTGGTGATCATGCTGCTGATTGCTATGCCCTAACTCTTCTAGACTCTTAATTTCTTGATCACATGACCATATATGTATTTATGTTGTTTGTCTTATCTGCGCCCTCACGCCTTCGGGCCTATTGGTTGCGCTATATAAATATAATAAAGTAAAGTAAAGTAGAGGGACCTGTAGAATTCGGTGAACACATCTAGGATTCGTTTATCCACCCATTGCACATTGCCGAGTTGATCTTTGATGGAGGTGATCTGGGTCCGGCCAGTTTCCCTCTCACCAGCGTCGCAAGCGTTCTCCCCAGTCTGTCCCTCTCGCCATATTTCCTGGCGCCTTGCGGGCAGCTGAAGTACTGGACTTCACTAGTAGCCAGCGTGTTATACGCTTGCAGTTCACTGTTAATCTGGGCAAGTATAGCGGGGTCGGTGCCCGTGGAGCATTGCAGTTCCAATTGATTCAGTTTGGCTTCGAGCAGGCGAGGGCGGCACGGATTGATTTTAGTACCCCAGCCTCCCGCGAGATAGACATTCCCCTAATGTATACCTTGAAGGCATCCCATCTGATCGCGGCTGACGTGCCCTGAGGGGAGTTGTGCTCAAAGAAGGATTCGATGTCTGCCAGGATTTTGGCCTTAAACACAATATCCCTGAAGGCCTCGGATTTAAAGCGCCAGGTGCTGAGTGTCGGGACGGGTATCCCCAACTTCACAGATAGTGCAATTGGAGCATGGTCTGATAGTGTCCGAGGTAGGATCCAGGACCCCTCCACCCTGCCCATAATTTCATTTGACACAAAAAACAGGTCTATTCTTGATGAACTGTCATGTACGGTTGAGTAATAAGTATACTCCCGACACTGGGGGTGCAGTGTCCTCCAGGCATCACAAATATTGAGAGTCTGCATGTGATAGAGAAGCCTGCGTGCAGCACCAGATAGGGCTCGAGGGGCTGTGCCGGTTCTGTCCAGGGCAGTGTCCAAGATAAGGTTCAAGTCCCCCCCCCATATGGTCTGGATTCTTACATTGCCTAGCAGTATGGCAGCCGCCGCGTAAAAAAACGCTGGGGAGTCCAGATTGGGGCAGTAAGTATTGACAAGTAAGTATTCTTTGTTCACCAGGGTACAGTGCAGTATAACATAGTGGCCTTCAGGGTCTATGTAACTTTTATGCAGTATAAATTTAATTGATTTATGGACCACTGTGAGGACACCCCTTGATTGGGAGGAGTAAGAAGTGAAGAATCTGGCAGGGCCCCATGACGGGGCCATGGTGTTTGGAATACCGCCATTGGAGTGTGTCTCCTGCAGGAGTAGAACCTTGCAGCTATGCCTATTAGCGAGGGCCATAACCTTACGGGCTTTGGTGTGATTGCTTAAACCGCGGATGTTCCAGGACATTATGATGGTAGACATTTCAATGGCAAATATCTAAGCACATAGTACACATGTTAATGAACATCCCAAGTCCAGCTGTAGCACGGATACCCTAGGTCAAAGTAGTGAGTGCGCTCAAAGCTTTCCAGTGCACGTGCCGTGAAACCTTGCATGCCTTTTTTTTGCAAAACCCCATTCCCCCCAACCACCCTCACCACTAACCCAAAATCAGCAGTGTAAACAGAACCCACCCTCAACAGTGCAGAGCTGAGCCGACCCCAACCTGGCCCATCCTGTCCAAAAGCCCAACTGGGGCTGATCCACAACAAAATCAATACCAGGAACATTGCAATCGCAGTGGGGTGCGCTATTGCTGTGTGCAAGCACGCTTGGAACCGGTTGGTTCCGTTACAAAACGAACAGTGTTAGCGGTCGTATAAGGAGTGCCCCCACCCTCTTAGTGTGTTACAGTAATTCACGCATGAGCCAGAGTGATATCGCGATTCAGAGAGCGGATTCAGCGGTTGTGTGATGCGTGTCACAATGACTGTGAGTGGGGGATAACAGGCCTGTCAGCGGAGTACCGGGGCCTTGCATGTTAAGTGGCAGCAAGAGAAGATGTGAGCAGATAAACGGGGCAGGGTAGCCACAGCTCCATGGTGAGTGTGTGTACACAGCAAAAATTAGATGTGTGTAGTATAGTTGTGTACCATGGAAAAACCAAAAGTGTGGTTGCTTAAGGGCGCGCAGAATAAATGGCAGGACTTGATCAGCACATAAGCACAACAACTAGACAGCATGAAACAAGCATGAAATTCAATTATCGCTCATAGCGTCGTCATCTGGGGGTTGCAGGGGAACGTGCGCTTCTATGAATTTAACCGCTTCAGATGGCAGTGTGAAAAAGTACAGTTTGTTGTTGAACGTGAACTTCAAGCGGGCTGGAAAGAGTATGGCGTAAGGGATGTTCCTCTCTCTCTGAGGAGTTTCTTCACTCCAAGGAATTGGCGCCGATCCTGCTGAACTCCGGTTGAAAAATCAGGGAAAATTCTGATCACCTGCGAGTCTAGCCGTAGCTCGCCCCTCTCTCGTGCAAGACGGAGAATTTGGTCATGATCCTTAAAGCTCAAAATCTTCGCAATGATCGGCCTTGGAAAATCACCAGGTTTAGGCTGCGGCTAAAGTGGCCTGTGGGCCCTTTCAATGGTGAAGAAGGGAGAAATATCAGGATTGCCCAATAAGTCTTTCAAGAGATTCTCGACTGCCAGTTCAAGTCAGCCCTTCAGCGCATTCTCTGGAACTCCAACAATGCGAATGTTATTTCTACGCGACCTGGATTCGAGGTCGTCGCATTTGGCCTTGACCGCTTTCATGTCCATGACCAGAGTGGATACGGTGCCCTGGAGTGTGGCTATGTTATCTTCGTTGGTCCCTATCCTGTTCTCAGCCTCCGCGATTCTTGTCCCTTGCTGGTCTAGTTTAGCTCTGAGCGATGCTACATTGGGATTAATGTCGTCGAGTTTTCCTGGAAGGCTGCGAAATTCCTAGCCATTGATTCCATCATCCATGTCAGGTCAGCGGTGGGTACCTTGGCAGGGAGCGTGTCGTCCACACGATCGCCTGACGTGTGGGCTGAGTCGGACCTAGGGGTAACCTTAGCAAACTTGTCCATGGCCCCAGATTTGTTGGTATTCTTGGATCTGTTGGACATCGTGGAGGATGGTGTTGGGTCGCCAGGTGCTCAGATCAGGAGCTTGAGCAAGCGTGTCAAAACAGAAGGGCACGAGGCACAGAGGGGGAGAGAGGGCACGGCTCAAACCCCACAGCTGGGGAAACACAGATCAGTGAAGCAGAGCGCCAGGCTGCAATCGCGGGGATGGTACCTAGAAGGAGGCAGTCAAGCCAGTGGAGGGCGCAGGGAAACTGTGAGGATAGTGCCACCCTGGTGGACGTGGCCAGCGTATGGTCTGACCCCGTGGTGAGTGAAACAGGAGGGGTAGATAGCAAGGCAGTCACTGCATGATGTGGTAGAAGCAGTGTCCGAAAAAGTCACAAGGCTGCGCCAGGGTGAGAATGGCAAGTTGACAGGCAGCGGCGGGAAGCGAGCGTCCGGGCCCCTCTCCCCCAGATCAGCCCTCCAAGTCAGTTGTTCAGCCGCGGCAATAGTTATGTTGGGCAGGGGCCCATGGAGCCCAGGGCAGAGGACTAGGAGCAATGGGGGCAGCACCAGAGATGTAAGCAGAGGCCCGCCGGGGCGCAAACCAGGAGAGGCGCTTTTGATTATGGGCCCAGCAGTGGAGGCAAAGTTCACATGTCACAGGGACAACGCCGGGGTGCCCAGCCGAGTAGTGGAGTCCGGCGTGCAGCGGTCCCAGTCGCACCTCACCTGTGATATAGGCAGCCGCAGGTGGGCGGCCGAATCCACAAAGAGTCCTCGGTGTATTGGCGTCAGGTGCAGTCCCTCGGGCACGGCCCCACCGCCCGGATGATTAGGGGGTGTGGGCGCAGGGTGATCGAGGGGTCCCCGGCTCCAACCTCTCCAGGGGGACAGGCCCGGGCACGGCGCGGCCAGGCGGCCCCGGTAGCAGTGCTAGGGGCTCAGGCGGCGCAAGCCGATGCAGCGCTCAGACCAGGCCGCGGGCGTAGGACCGGCCCGCAGCGCCACAAGCACGGGGCCCAGGCCGAGCGCGCCCCACACCTCACAGGATCGAGGCAGGCAGCTCCAACAGGCGGATCCAGTAGGCGGGTGGGTAGGCGGCAGCAGCGGGGAAGCTCGGGCCAAGGGGAGCATCACGAAGGGCCGCCGTGCGGAGCAGGAACCTCGAAGGTGGCTCGCACGCCGATCTCCGGCCCCCAGAGTCCGATTCGTGCCCAGACTTCACCGGCACATAGCCCCGGTCGTGGAGAAGGCAGAGGCCTAAAATACAGGCATGGGGAAGCGGCCGACCGCAGATGTTCTTGGATGTGTAGCGGCGGCGCACGGAGCTCAAGAGCTAGGCAGCCATCTTGACGGCTGCTCAACAGCGCCCCCCAAAGTAAAGTAAAGTAAAGATTTACAATCACCACTGGAGGTAGGCGGTTCTGTCGGTAATATCCTGGTGCCAACGTTAGGGGTCAAAGTAAAGTGAGTGAGCCCCTGGTAACAGCGCCATAAACAACCACGACCCAAGGGCATATGTGCTACAGCCTTAGGAAAACAGAAACAAAAGAAATATACCTTAGTTCGCAGTGAAGACGCTCGCATCATTGACATTCCTTTTCAGTGTTGGTTGCATTGAGATAACCAACCCTAAAAATAGACTTTCACTGACATGACCAGCTTCGTCGATAACTGAGGTACATTAAATTTGTTTCTCCTCCATTTCTCATCCATTTGCCCATTCTAAAAATCCTGTAGCACCTGCACCTTGTCTTTGCAGATGCTGAAATTAGCGTGTGTTGCTCAGGTGAGAAGGTGGAAAATGCTTAGGTATAAGTGCGGGCTTGAGGGGTGGAATGGGAACAGAGACAAGGAAGAGGCAGTGTTCTCTCATACCTGGTAGGTTGTGTTCAACCAACAGGGTACTATTTAAGCAATATGCCCCAAGCGGCGGGGCATTACCGAGTTGGGTAATGCCCCGGGGCCTATAGTTATAGGCCCGAGCGAAGGGAAAAGGAAAAGAAAAAAAAAGACGCACGATGGTAGCCACCAGCCGCATGGAGGCGCAGAGCGGGGATGGCCCCGCTTTGAGCCTCCACATGGCTGGAGTCTGCCACACCGCCCGCCGTGGACAACGGAGGCAGAAGGTAAGTGGGGTGGGGAGGGCAGGGAGGTGGGAGGAAAGGGGAACAAACATCAAAGCCTTCTTTGTTCAGTCAACATGTGTTTCACACCCATTTGGTGCTTTTTCAAGGCGTATGCATGCAAATCAACCCTAGCACATGCTCACACTATGCTGTTTAAAATTAATTACACAAACACATAGAGTTCTACATACGAGTAACATTGCCATGAATTAAGAATGCCAGCCACAGGGTGAGCAAATTGAAGAATATAGTTGTAGTTTTTACATAGGTCAAACCTAATACAAATAGGTTAAGGATGATTTTCTGAAGTGAGTGCAACGTCCTGGGCCAAATCTTCAATAAATAGATCATGACAAGGCTGTAAAGAGGACTTATACAGTATTGAATATGGAGCAATAAGCTGCACATCACAGGGTAAGGCTCTAATATTCTAAGTCCCTTTTCTAATTTATCACATGCCATTTTATAACCATAGCAAAAGTCTGCCTGGTACAGGACCTCAGACAAAGTGGACTAGCTAAAAGGCTAAGGATGAAAACGCAATATGTAGAGGCAACCCGTGAACATATTAAGTTCTCCAGCATTGGATCTTTGATAGATTCAGATGCTTGAATATTCCCCGTCATCAGACTGCGAATCCTCAGTGATAAATAATTATTAAAAGAACATTTTTAATATCCATACATTACCAACCAGCAGTGCATGTACATAGCCCATTGTAGCCTATAAGCCATTCTATTGTGTAGTCCCTCCACCTCACTTTGGTCTTTTATGGCCCCAACCAATGAGGTGGCAGGGCTTAAGCTCCGCCCCCAGCAGCCATCTTCAGATTTTTCACCGCAGTCTAACAGACACAGGGAATCCTCAAGCTCTCTGAGCTTTTCAATTCTTTTCTACTTTTGTGTGGAATATATTTTTTCCAAATATATTCCATTTTGTTCCCCTTCTTAGGGGCTTTGTTCTCAGTGAAACCTAGAGACAAAGACTCAAAATCGTTGTGTGAACTTCCTCTTCAGAAATGGCTGCACCTCAGGCTGTCAAGAAGCCTATCCTGTTCAGGGACTGCATGAGGTGCAACAAGAAATTGGTTTATATGAAAGACCCCCACGAACACTACATTTATTGTCTGTACCCACATGACATTCAGAAATGCGATATTTGTAAGACATTTTCCACCAAAACCCTTCAGGACAGGCATAGAAGACTCCTTTTACACCTGGAAGCCAGGGATCAATCTTCGGGTGAAGAGTCTGTCAGGACAGCTCCTGTCCAATCCAGCATTCCATCTGAGAGGCAAACTTCAAAGAGAAGGTCCTCTTCAGTGTAAAGGAGTTCTTCTCCCATGGCCAAGAGTAAGAGGAAGCTGGAATTGATACCCTATCTCCCTCCGATGGACTCATCAAGCCAGAAAAAGTCACATTCAGCAGCAAAATCTGCCTCCAGAGGTAAGGAGGAGTTTGCGAAAAATAGGGGGGGCAGTCGTCGACGGGGAAGCCGTCCGCGAGTGAAGGGAAAAGTAAAGGCCATCATCGGCCATACCATTGACGAAACCGTCATCGACGACGATTACGCTAAGACTTCGGCGACGGCAAGATCAGCGTCATCGGATTTATCGTCCACGAAGCACTCGTCGACGAGCAAAACACACCAATCGTCTACGAGGCATTTGTCCACGACGCACGCGTTCATGGAGCACAGACCACATTCATCGACGAAGCATTCATCGACAGGGTTAAAATCTCAGTCATCGATGAAGCCTTCGTCGACGGGAAAATCACATTCATTGACGGGATCCAAAATACATCCGTCGACGGAACCACCATCCACGGGACGCTCGTCAGCGAAGGTAGCATCACCCACAACACCTTCAGCAACACCGCAAGTTCCTGCTGCTACGGTTGAATTGGAGTCCGAGGCGCCTTCCATGCATACACCTGTCATTGAAGACAATTTCCTTGAGAGTACTGAGGCTGAGCCACTGGTACAACAAGTTTCACTTTTGGGGGAAATGGCAGAACTTCCTGATGTAATTCCCCAAGAAGAATTTTCAGACACAGAAGTGGTGGAAGAGAGTCCCGGTCCCTTCCCAAAACAGCACAGTCCGCCTTGGCAACCGTCCACGGAAGAGGCCGAACATCCTCATGACCCGATACTTATGTTATCCATACAGAGGATTGTAGAGGAATTTTACAGACGGCAAAGGGAGAAAGAAGCTCCGACTGATCCCATAGAATCGGATCCCTTTCGGAGAGACTCATCTCCGATTCCAGGCACGTCAGGAAGCTCTCCTCACAGGAGTAGACCTCAATAACGGATGAGATCACCGGAACCTGCTCGAAGACCTAGGAGCAGCAACCACAGTGCTTCACCGACAAGCGTCCCATCACCACAGTCAACACATAGACCTTGATCTCCAGATGTGGATCCAACCCTGGTATCGTCTACCATTTCGGTATCAGATTGGCAGGAAGATCCTTTTAGAGAATTCTCTGATCCAGAAGAAGGAGAAATAACACAGGAGCCTGACGAAACCAGTGAGTGGGATAACTACGTAGTCGAGAAACCCAGAAAGAGAGACTCAATAGGCGAGGCCTCACCGCCGGATGATCTGGTTTCTTTCCACACCATAATAGGCAAAGCTGCAGAATTGTTTAAAATTCAAGTTTCTTCGGAAGAAAGGAAATTGGTGCTCTATCTTGGACAAACGCAGGAGAACGGTGACCACCATCCCCCTCCTCGACACCATCTGGGAGTCCGTATCCAAGATCCTATCTACGTCCTTATCTACTCCGGCTCTGTTGTCCACACCAGAGAAGAAATATAAAGCTCCAGAATCTGCACTGCTTTGTTTGAGGGGTCATACAAAACCGGACTCAGTTATCACAGTGGTAGCGAGAAAGAAAATAGCCAATCCCGCCTCACCCTTGTTGGCACCACCGGACAAAGACGGGCATAAGCTTGAAGTCATGGGCAGGAAAGTATCATCTTCTGCATCGCTTACCATTAGAGCGGTTAATGCGCTGGCCATGACCGCAAGGTTCGATTGAGAGCTTTGGCTCTGCATGTCCAAATTGGCGAAGCAACTACCACCAGAGCTCCAGGAGGAGGCTAGGTCAATAATCGCTGATGGTGAAGCAACATCAGATCATATGATCGACGCAGTGGTTGATGTGGCCGAATCAGGCTTCAGACAGATGGCGCATGTCACAGTACTTAGAAGACAGGCCTGGATGAAGGCTACTAATTTTAGGCCTGAAGTTCAAGCGCAGATATTAGACATGCCCTTTGATGGACAAGATCTCTTTGGAAAGAAGATAGACGACCATCTGAAGGGAATCAAAGCAGACACTGACACAGCCCGAGCCATCAGTTGAAGGACAAAAATAAGGATCATCGTACTTTTCGTTCATTCAGAGGCTCGTCTTCCAAATTCAGAGGATACGGTCGCTCCTCGTATGGCCAGAAAGTACAAGGCGGCACGTACCAAGACAATAAATATCAGTCATCCAACAGATATGCCCATAGAGGCAGGCGTGGCTCCGCGCAAGGGAAGTCACAAGGCAAGCAAAACTGACTATCAAACACTTTCCCCTCGACGCCACATCCCGGTGGGGGGAAGGGTAAGCCAGTTCTTCCAGTGCTGGCAGTCAATTACATCGGACAAATGGGTGTTGCAGGTGATCCGAATGGGTCACACCTTTGAATTTCTAGACCAACCTCCTGCCCTGCCTCCAACTTCGCGCAGGGTGCATATGTTACGGCAAGTCATGCCTGAAGTGCAAAAACTACTCCAGAAGGCAGCGGTAGAATCAGTGCCGTACACTCAGAGGGTAAAGGGTTTTTACTCCTGCTTATTCCTCATCAGAAAGAAAAACGTTCAATGGAGGCCCATCTTAGACCTGAGGGCACTCAACAAATTCATCAAACGCATTACATTCAAGATGGTGGCTTTACAAGGGCTGCTACCTTGGTTAAACGAGCACGACTTCTTGGCCACTTTATACTTGGAGGACGCATACTTCCATGTACCGATCCATCCAGCACACAGACAGGTTTACGGTGGGAGAGCTTCATTTTCAGTTTCGAGTGTTCCCGTTCGGGCTAAAATCGGCACCGAGAGTTTTCACAAAATGCTTGGCGCCTGTAGCTGCAAGTCTCAGGAGGGCAGGAGCAGAAGTCTTTCCTTACCTGGACGATTGGCTGATAAAGGCAAGTTTCGCCACAAGGGCTCACTCAGCAGTGTCAAGGACTATCAACCTCCTAAAAGAGTTAGGTTTTTCCATAAACAACACAAAGTCCTGCTCCGTTCCCAGCAAAACAGCTCTCTTCCTGGGAGCCGAGCTCGATACCAGCATTCCCAGGGTGAGGCAATCGACAGAAAGGGTAGCAGCGATTCCACGCTCAACATCGAGCTTCCTGGAGAAAGAGACAACATCTGTACGCTCTTACAAATCTCTTCTGGGCATGATGTCTTTGTGCATATTCCTCATACCAAACTGCAGGCTACACATGAGACCGGTTCAGGAGGCCCTGGACCAACAATGGAAACAAGCTCTTGGACGCTGGGAGGACATCGTCCAGATTCCATTGACGTTGCACAAAGCTCTTCGATGGTGGAATGTTTTGAGAAATCTTCTGCAGGGGATGCCATTCCAAGCACCGACATTGACCCTTCTGCTGAGAACGGACTCTTCCTTATCATGCTGGGGTGCTCATCTTGCGAACCTCCAAACCAAGGGCACTTGGTCGACACAAGAGTCCCAACTTCACATCAATGTGTTAGAGCTCAGAGCCATAAGGTTGGCGTTGAAAGCCTTCCTACCGGTGATAGCTGGCCAAGTACTTACAGTCCAGAGAGACAACACGACCTCCGTGCACTACACAAACAAGCAGAGAGGCACGAGGTCAGAAATCCTATCACAGGAAGCCCAACAGCTATGGGCATGGGCCTTACACCACAAATTGCAAATCAAGGCTTATGGGGCCAACCGCATATCGACCTTTTTGCCACCTCCCCTGAGAGGCTACTCCTATGCTTGGCATCCATCATAATGCAACGTCTACGGTTCACAATCTGAAGATGGCTGCCGCAGAGCTTAAGCCCTGCTTCTTCATTAGTTGGGGCCATAAAGGACCAAAGTGAGGTGGAGGGACTACACAATAGAATGGCTCATAGGCTACAATGGGCTATGTACATGCACTGCTGGCTGGCAGTGTATGTATGTTAAACATTTTCTTTTAATAATTATTTATCACCGAGGATTCCCAGTCTGATGACGGGGAATATATAAGCATGTGAATCTATGAAAGATACCAATGCTGGAGAAATACAGTTACAGATAAGTAACTAAGACTTCTTTTTCAAGGAATGCTTGATGTGTAAACATTCTGTTTCGATAAGAGGTTTGTGTTTTTAAGGCATCTGCAAATGAGAAGCTTCAAGCATAAATAGAAGCTTTGATCTACAAAAGCGGATGTAGCTTAGATTTAGAAACTGGATGTATAAGCTGTTGTTAAGCGGTTGTTAAATTCATGAAACGCCTCTTATTGATTGTGAAATTGAAAGAAAAGATTGTCTGTAGTCTCACCATAGAACATTTATCTTATTTGGTTACTTATATATTTTTTCCTTTATTTTGCTTATTTGATTGTTTCACTGCCTTGAAAAAGCACCAAATTGCTGCAAAAAACATATTTGCTGAACAAAGAAGACTTTGATGTACATGTGAAATTCATATTAGAAGAAAAAGTAATCAAAAAAATTAAGATTTGATAATGTATTTGATAAGTGTTTATCAGCACACAGTAAAAAGCATGATTGTTAGTTCTTTTTCCACATGTATGCATATCTCCAGAGATATTTGTGTTTCCTGCTTGCATTTATGCACCCATTCTGATAGGCTTTCTTCGTTATTTCATCTTTATGAAGTCGATCAGATGAATCCACATGTATTATTTAAAATATTGTGAAGCTACTGGTAATTCAGCGAAGTTTGGCGCGTGCCCCATGTAGCTTTTTAACAGCAGTGATTTTGCTGGGGAAGGCATTGGGGGCACATGTGGATGGCTGGTTAGACACTGAAATCCCATTAAGAAGAACATTTTACATAGTTCCTGCCATTGCAGAAACTCCCCTGTAACAGCCTGTTACCACACATCTTACAAATATCTATCCTCCATTTTCGTTGGAGAACTCACATAGTATTGAGGCCATTTTAGTTCCAGGGAGACGCCACCAAGTGTTTCCCAGACAGGCCCTCAAAATTCAGAGATTTATCCCCCAAGGACATGCCCTATGTCACCTCTTCCTTGCCCTCTTTTACACCATGTACTAGTACAGCTAGCACAGCTTAACCTGTACACATTTCCTAGGGTACAGTATGAATCCTATACAATTGTGTACTATCAGGCAAGTGTGGTAAATATTGCGTCCATTTATGCGAATATTCTCAATTAATGAGTTTAAGTTGAAAATTGCTCTCTACCGTACAGATTGTGTCAATGAGTAAGGTGTAAATGGCGACGATTTGAGATCTCCTGTGACTTTTAACAGAGCAGTGTCTTAATTAGGGGCGGGCGAAACAGTAGAAATGACTTCCCAGGAGAAGGCAGCGAATTTTGGGCAAAGTTCCCCTGCTTTGTAGGGAAAGTCGAGGTTAGAGACCATTGCCTTCTAATCGTCCTCCAAAGCAGCATGTTGCAGGGTCAGGGTTATCATGGAAGGCCTCCTCACTGTTGAACCTCGTTCATACGTTCGTTCTCGGGCCTACAAATGACACGGAGCCGAATTCACTAACAACCAACTTTATTCACCTCTCAACTCTAACTAACTTTCCCTCTCTCTCGCCCCTCCCTTTCCGTCTCCCCTCCCGCTCTTTCTCCTTGGCTGCCCTTAAAGGGGCAGTGTCCTTTTTCCATGTATAACACCTCCCCCGTGCTTATCATAGCAGTCCGGCTACATCTGTTCGATGAGCCGCATTGGTTTCTTTATCGTCCTTGGGGGTCTCCCTGGTGATTCTCTGCTCTCGCCGCTTGACTCTATTGGGGGTTCCGTTTCCTCTTCCTCATTGAGGCTCTCGTCGGGTATCTCTGGTGGTTCAGGTTCTTCCAGATACAGCTTCTTGAAGAATGAGGAGTTACGGGTAATGTCCCCTAGTTCTCCGGTTGCCGTGACCATGGGCCCTTTGATAGCTGTGATGATTCTTGGCTCTGGATGGTATCGAGTGTCCGTTTTCTTGCGCTGTGTTTGTCGGACCAGTACTGTTTGTCCAACTTCCAGCTGTTGTTCCTTTGCTCTCCTTCTTGTGTCAGCCCAGTGCTTGGCTTTCCTTCGTTTCTCAGCGTCACGTTCCCTGATGGCTAGGTCTTCTTCCGGTGTATAGTCCTCCCATCGTGGGATACGTGTCCTGGGTTGGTATCTCACCATGAGTTCAGCGGGTGGCTTTGCAGTTGCGTCATGTTGAGTGTTCCGATAGCTTCGGAGCATGCTACAGATGGCTTTCGGATGGGGTGTCTGTTCCGCTACTGCCTTTTGTCGGGTCAATTTGATCGTGGCCATAAACCGTTCAACCATCCCATTGGCTTGGGGCCAGAGTGGTGTGATCTTTTGATGGGAGAAGCCTAGGTGTTTTGCGAAGTTTGCGAATTCCCGTCCCTGGAAAGGGGACCCGTTGTCGGTCTTCACGATGTTGGGGATGCCCCATTCGCTGAAGAGTTCGTCCACTATGGGCGCATTGTCAGCGAAGGATGTCGAGGGTGTTTGTTTCACAAATGGGAATCTCGAGTACTCGTCTATTATTACTAATAGGTACCCTCCCTCTTCTACGGGTCCATAAAAGTCCATTGCGACCTTTTGCCAGGGTCTCGTTGGCAGCGTGGTGAGTTGGAGGGGGTTTGGGTTTTGTCCTTGGGCTGCCAGTTGGCAGGGTCTGCAGTGTCTGAGCATGTCCTCCACTATCATGTCCATGTATGGGAACCAGACATAGTTCCTGAGGAACCTTTTGGTGTTGTCCATTCCCCTGTGCCCTTCGTGCGCCAGCATTGCTAGTGTCTTCCTTAGGTCTCTTGGTGCTACTAGCCTCTTTCCTCGTAGTAGTAGCCCTTGGTCTGTTGCTATAAGTTCATCTTTTACTTTGGCTAGCCGGTCTAATTCTTTCTGGTCCACGTCTCCTTCTTCAGTTCTATTTGAGTGGCGTTCCCTCCATTTGTTGGAGCGGGTGAGGGTGATAGCGGCCCTGATCGTTGGGTCGGCTTTGCTCCTTTCTTCGAACGTCGTGGTCGAGATGGTGGGCGGCATGGCATTTGACGATAGGTACAAGACATATTCAGTGGCTTCATGTGCCAAAGTGTCATCTTTGTCGGGCAGAGGATGTCTGGACAAGTAGTCCGCTGGGTTTGCGTCTCCTCCTGGTTTATGGATGATGGTGTAATCGTATTCCTGTAGTCTTATCCCCCATCGCTCTATGCGGGGTGGCATCTTCGTCCTGGGGTTCCCAAAGATGGATAGGAGGGCTTGGTGGTCTGTCACTAGGGTAAATTTCCGGCCAATGATGAAGTGGTGGTATTTTTCGCACGCCCATACCGCGGCCAGGCTTTCTCTCTCTGCTTGAGAGTAGGCCTTTTCCGTGTGTGACAGGGCTCGGCTGGCGTAGGCGACTATTGCGTGGTGGCTGTTGTCTGCAGAGTCAGTTTGTGCTAGGATGGCTCCCAGCCCCACCGGGCTCGCATCAACTGTGATGATTGTGTGCCAGTTGGGATCGAAATATGCCAGTTGTTTGTTGTTGGTGAGTCCCTCTTTTATCGCTGTGAATGCCTCCTGGCAGGGTGCGTCCCATGTGAATGGTTGGTTCTTCTTCAGGAGGTTGCGGAGCGGGTCAGTCGTTGTGGCGTAGTTTGGAAGGTATCGCGCACAATATCCCGCCATTCCCAATAGCGAGCGTAACTCTGCTGTGTTCGTCGGTGCTCGAAGATCAGTGATGGCCTTTATTTTGTCTGGGTCTGCCGATATGCCGTTGTTGGAGAATGTGTGTCCGAAGAACTTGAGACTTGTTCTGTTAATGACGCACTTGCACTCATTTAGTGTTAGCCCTGCATCTTGTAGGATGGAGCAGATGTTCCTGAGAGCCTTATCATGCTGGTCTTGATCTTTCCCAAATATGAGGATGTCATCACTGTAATTTAATGCATTTGTCTCTGATGCTATGAGACGCCTGATGGTCTCTTGGAATATTTCTGCGGCGGATGAGATGCCGAAGTTTAACCTTTTGTATCGGAACAGGCCGTCATGCGTTGCAAATGTGGTTATGGGCCGTGATTCTGGATCCAGGACGAGTTGATGGTAGCCCTGGTTGAGGTCAAGTTTTGAGAAAAACCTCGCCTGGTTTAACCTGATTAGCATGTCCTCCAATCCTGGTCCTGGGTGCCTTTCTCTCTGGATGGCAGTATTCGGGATGCGCATGTCTACGCATATGCGAAGGCGACCATTGTCCTTGGGGACAATTACTATCGGCGACACCCAGGGTGTTGGCCCTTCCGCTTTCTCTATGATGTCGTTCTGGAGGAGAAGTTGTATTTCCTTCGACACTTGTTCCTGGAGGTGGAAACCCACTTTCCGTGGGTGTTGTGGAACTGGCCTGACGTTTTTGTCTATGTGTAGTTTGATGCATGGCCCTTTTAGCATCCCTACCCCTTCGAATAGTTTGGGGAAGTTGTTCTTGAGTTCTCTTTTTGCCAATGGTCTGTCTATGATTGCCCTGACGGATTCACATGGTAGTGGTAGTCCTTCAATGACCTCTGACTGGTCATAGTGTAGGTCAATCAGGGCAAGTGCGTTAGCTGTCCTGTAACTGAGAAGGCAGCGGCCAATAGCTGGGCTTCTTATCACATGTATCGTGGCGGTTACTGTGATGCCTCTGTGTCGTAGGTCGCATTGAAATTTCCCTTTTGATGTCATGGGTTGGGTCGCTCCCCATTGGAAGATGTGTGTCCTAGACTCCTGGATGGGGTATGTTGAGGCTATTTCACGATAGATGTCTTCATTCATGACGTTGACCGTCGCTCCTGTATCAACAATAAATCTGTTTTGGGTTCTTCCCATCTGAATTGTTACTCTGGGAGCCGCGGTGTCCTCCTCCTCCACGCTGAGAAGGCATACATACTCTCGGTCGTAGCCGTCCTGCAGGTATTGAGGCTGTTCGTTTCCACTTGGTGGATGGTGTGGTGGGGGGTAAGGGTATGGCTCCCTGTCACGTTCCCGGTTGTCTGGTGCTTCCGCTCTGCGGGTGTCTTCGCGTTCCAGTTCCCGCATGAAGTCATCCTGATAGGCATCGTATAATTCGTGGTCTTTCCTGTCTGGTTCAATCTGAAGTCCTTCCAAGGCTCTCACTGTGTTTGGGCGTTGATATGATGGCGCGAGAGGTGCGTTCCTGTCCACATGGTGATGCTGTTCTTTATGTGCGTCCATCGTGCGAGGGGTAGATCGTGGGCGTGCTGATCCTCCTTCCGGTAGTAGTTCTTTGCACATCACTTGGAAGTGGTTCTCCATTCCGCACCTCATGCATCGTTGCCCAATGGCGGGGCACGGTCCTCTGTGTGGATATTCGAATCCGCAGCGATAGCATTGGCGGTCACCCTGTGCTCGTTGTGTCGGGTACCTCTGGTTGGTCCTTGGTTGGGTGTTTGGCTGGCGGGCGTAGGGATGAATTGCGGCTATGGTTTCTCCCTTTTTGGGGTTCTCAATGGCTGCTGCTTGAATGTCCACTCTTTCGTATACCCTGGCTAGGTCTAGTACCTCTTTTAGGGATAGGGGTTTCTTGAGGAGGTGCTTCCGGAACATCGAGGATACACACCCTTCTATGATGCGTAATCTAATGGCTTCTTCGTCATTAAAGTTAGCAAAGTCACATTTTGATATTTTCCTCTGAAGACGTATTACGAACTCCCCTATCGATTCGTGAGGTAGCTGGCCGCATTGGTTGAAAGTGTACCTTTCATAGTCCCGGTTCGGTGAGATGACTAGTTTTTCGTTAATGGCTTGCAGGAGTCTTGCATATGTGGTGCGGTCTTGTGGAGGGATCGTGCGTATAATATTTTTGATTTCTCTCCCTGCGACATTTGCAAATATGCTCAGTATGTTGGGAGGTTCTTGTGTGCCAATGGCACCCACGAAGTCGTCAAATTCCTCCATCCATTCTTCCCATCTCTGTCCCTGGTCATGGTGTGGGTTTAGCGTGAACGGGGCAGGTCTCCTCATTAGGCTTGCATGAGAGGAGGGGGCTCCCGGTGGTGGTGGTGGTGCATTAGGGTCTGCCGCGTCTGCAGATGACATGGCGGTATCTTGGTGTGTAGCGTGGGGTGCTGCGTCGCGGATGCTCTGGGTGCTCTGATCGGCTTTTGCACCGTGGTTCTCTTGAACTGCTGCTGTGTATATTCGCTCACTGGGGCACGTTGTTCACCCTCTGCTGTTTGTGTGCAGAGTGGCGTCCTGGCAATGTCACCTTCGGGTTCTTGCAGAATTTTTGGTGATTTTACCAATGTCACATAGGTGGGAGACTCGGGGTTCCCCTTTGCAAATGTTACCTTTGCAGAATTTTTGGTGTTTTTACCAATGTCACATAGGTGGGAGACACGGGGTTTCCCCTTTCAGGTGTCACCTTCGGGTGTCTCTACAGATGTGTCACGTGGGTGGGAGACTCGGGGTTCCTTTTTGCAGGTGTCACCTTCGGGTGATTTCACTAGTTCCCTGATGTGTCACGTGGGTGGGAGACTCGGGGTTCCCTTTTCGCTACCCTTTTCCGACTCCTTACTTGAGGGTGGATGCCGCGAGCCTGCGGGTCTCCTCTTCCGTGACGTGTGGGCCTCTTCTGGTCCGCGGGCTCCGCTCGTTGTTGGCGTTCGCGGTCCTCTTCTTGTCGAGGTGCGCGGGACGTCTTCTGCTGGGCTCTGCGGTCCTGGTCGGCTAGCCGCTGTCGGCGGGCTTCCGCTGCTGGGCTCTTCGCTGCTGGGCTCTTCGCTGCTGGGCTCTGCAGTTGGGGCGCACGGGCCTCTCGATCTTCCAGTCGGCTGGGCACTTCAGTCTCGGGCGCACGGGCCCCTCGATCACCTGGTCGGCTGGGCCAGCTGCCGGTGGGCCTCCGCTGCTGGGCTCTTCGCTGCTGGGCTCTGCAGTTGGGGCGCACGGGCCTCTCGATCTTCCGGTCGGCTGGGCGCTTCAGTCTCGGGCGCACGGGCCCTTCAATTGCTTGGTCGGCTGGTTAGCTGGCAGTCCTCCGCTGTCGGGTTCCTTGCCACCGGGCTCTCCAGTCTTGGGCGCACGGTCCTCTCCGATCTTCTGGTCGGTTGGTCTGCTGCTGGCCACCACTGCCGGGCTCTCTGGTCCTGATGCTGCAGGGCACACGGGCCCACCTGGTCTGCTGGGCTCACGAGCCCTCCTTAACTGCTGGGCACACGGGCCCTCCCTGAACGCTGCTGGGCTCACAGGCCCTCCTCGCACTGCTGGGCTCACAGGCCCTCCAAACTGCTGCCGGCACGCGACGGGTCGTATCGGCTTCGTCGCCAGTGTTGAACCTCGTTCATACGTTCGTTCTCGGGCCTACAAATGACACGGAGCCGAATTCACTAACAACCAACTTTATTCACCTCTCAACTCTAACTAACTTTCCCTCTCTCTCGCCCCTCCCTTTCCGTCTCCCCTCCCGCTCTTTCTCCTTGGCTGCCCTTAAAGGGGCAGTGTCCTTTTTCCATGTATAACACTCACCAGATCTGACTCCTTGACCCATGCCATTCACAGCTTCCACCCCGGTGCATTGCAAAATGGCGGGACATGGGGCGGGCATTGGAGTAACAGACGCTGCCTACAGCACCCCCTCCACAGCAGTCACCACCTCTGGTTCCCAAGCCTCTGCCATGATAGCACGGCGGGAGAGATGCTGCCAACCCTGCTGCTAATGTCATGTTCCCTGAGGCGTGATCGATGCTCGGTATGTTCTCTGCATTTAGGAATTCGTGAGTTTTCCAGAATTGTCCTTGGTCTTTTTCATAATTGTGTCTTTTTCATTCTATATGTTGAGTAGTTTCCCAGTTACTAGTATCGGGATAAACACATCATTTTACTATCAAATAATGATACCCATACATTATTTTTGTTTTGTTTCCTCAGGTAGGTGGAAGGCTTCTAATCTTGTTTGTAAGTGCCCACTCCCCTTTCCGGTGTCCATGCAACATGAAGCCATTCTAGCAGGCTGTGTAGGGTGGCATGAGCAGAGAGCCTCCATGGCCTTGTAAACATCAAAGATGGCGCGTTTAAAAGGGAGTGGATTAGAAAAAGGCACCTCTACTGGATTAGCACACATCCTTGCACCGGCCTTGATTTTCAGACGGCACTTATCATGCTGCAGCCTAGTCTAAGTTAAAAAGGGTTCGGTGCATTGACTGATTCACTTGATAAGAACCAGAAAAAGAGAGAAAGGGGTAGGTGGAGGGGAAGAACGGCGGTGTGGGGCCGGCTAAAGGTCTCCAGTGTTTGTGCAGCGTTGTAAATGAATTACACGTCTGCAACTCGTCTTTCAGGGCTGCCACCCTGAAATATATCAGCTGGGAAAAAGCAGACCAAGTCCCGTCAAATTGGGATATTGATTTTCCAGCAGCGACACACCCAGCCCAATTGTTTTAATGAGCATCGCCTGAATGACTTGGCAGCTTTGTCTCGTGGGAGGGGAAGGTGCCACTCCTTAAGCGGAAGCCTAGAACTATCAAGCCGCCTAGATTAAGCGGTGTGGACCCACTATAGAGCATGCGACTGCCCCCTCTCTGTGGCCCTCTGCAGTGCATACATCCCAGTTTATGAATATCTGAAAACATTTAGATGTTCTATTCTCTCAGTATCCAAGTCTCACAGCCGCTCTCACTCACCAGCACAGCTCTTATTTAGCAAATAACAAAATTGCAATGCGTTTTGTGACTGTTTTAGTTTTGGCTGTGCTATAGGCCAAAACGATTGCATTGGAGTACAGCTAGGAGGGAATCGTAATATGAGTCAAGGCACATAGATCGGGCCTCATTACGAGGTTGCCGGTCTGGATACAACGGTACCGGTAAGCTTGCCGGTACCGTTGTATCCGGACCGGCAAACTCCGAGTTGTGCTCGCGGGTGACTTTCATTCCGCCAGGCCTGAAAGGCCTGGCCTGGCGGAATGAAAGGCACCCGTGAGCACAGCAAGCCTGTAGCAACGGCACAGTAATGAACCGTGCCGGTGCTACAGGCATCCCCATTCCCATTGAGCCCTATGGTGCTCAAATGGGAATGGGGATCTAACGGCACCAGCGAAAGGGCAATTACCGGGTCCGGCGGGGTCGGAATACCGCTGTAATTGCCCATTCGCGGGTGCCGAATTTTCTTGGCGGTTTGGAGGTAGCCTTGCTGGTTTTACCGGCAAGACTACCTCAACCTTATAATGAGGCCCACGGGCCTCATTACGAGGCTGGCAGTAGCCGTGCCTGTAGTACAGGCACGGCTGCCGCCGGTATCATTTTCTTTCCGGCACCAGCGAATGGGCAATTACCGGGTCATGCCCGGTAATTGCCCATTCGCGGGTGCTGGTAATAAGGGACTCCCCATCCCCATTCAGCCCCATAGGGCTCAATGGGAATGGGGAGGGTGGTAGCACCGGTACCGTTAATAAAGGTACCGGTAGTACCATCAAGTTCTGCTCGCGGGTGCCGGTACGGCCACCTGGTCAGACCAGGTTGCTGCAAGGGCACCCTCGAGCAGAACTCGTAGTATTGGTGATATGGTAACAACGGTGCCGGTAGCGATACCGGCACCGTTGTTGCCTTACCGCCATACTCGTAATGAGGCCCCATGTCTTTTTTTTTTGTTGGGGTCGATTACCAACCCATTGGCTGTACTATTCCCACCCATTTCCTGCCCATCTCCGTCCAAAGCACATCCTCATGGGCTCTCTTTGAGATAGCTCTATCAAGCCTTTAACATTAAACCTTGTGCTCAAAGCTCCTGTCCCTGTTATTTCAGAGCAGTCTTCAGAAAGGCAATGGCTTACTTGGAGCTCTAAATGAGGTACAGTTGTAATAAAAATTACACGTGTCTAAGCCAACTGCACCTTTGGAAAGTTGATTATAATTTATTTATTCATTGTTTGCTTGTTAGGCGCTTATACAGCAAGTAAAATACACAATGGGCCTCATTACGGGTCGGGCGGTCCGGAAATAACAGTGGCGGTAAACCCGCCGCCACTGTTATTTCCGGACTGCCTGATCTCGACTCCTGCAGGCGGGAGGTGGCATTACCGCCAGGTCTGACCTGGCGGGTTTAACACCTCCCGCCTGCAGGCGGACGTGGAAACACCAGCACCATCACGAGATGGTGCCGGTGTTTCCACTTCCCCATTCCCATTGAGTCCTATGGGACTCAATGGGAATGGGGATTTACCAAATTCCGCCTCCGGAATTCCCGGGTCACCGGGGTTGTAATGCCCCGGTAATTCCGGGAATCACGGAGGCGGAATGGTAATACGAGTCCGGCGGTAACCGAGCCGGAAAAACCGGCAGGTTACCGCCGGACTCGTAATGAGGCCCAATATCTAAGAGCAGTGGGAGAAAAAAAGGAAAAAGGACAAACCTTCTATACCTTGTGAGTATTCAGAATGTGAAAGTGCAGTAAGGAAGAGGGCAGAGAGGGTAAGTGATGGGGAGTTCGAGCTCATGGGTGAGCCACATTTAGTGCTACACGGCCTGGAGACGTGTTAGGTGTAAGTGCGAACCTCCAGGGTGAAGGGTGTGCCAATGCAAGTGCTGAGGGTAGACAGGAGCTGGGCTGATTGGGTGTGAGAGTTCAGGTGCCCTAGGATGCATAAGGGTTCTGGACACCAATCACAGGAACTAGTGATTGGGATTAGCAGAGGAGAAAGGAAGGAAAGGAGGAGGTAAAGAGGAAAGGCTTGAGGAGTTTCTGAAATGTACGCAAGTCCTGCTCAAGACTCAGAGGCAGTGGGAGGCTGTTCCATAGCAGGGAGCCAGCTGAGGAAAGTGATCCACCACCTACCCTCTGTTTAGCAAAACGCTTTACACACAAAGTGTTGGTGCCAGAGAAACGAAGTGGTCTAGAGGGGGAGTATTTAGTTAGATAAAGTTGAAGATAGTGTGGTCCCCACGTCAGACAGTCTTGTGGATGATCCAGAGGGATTTGAATTCCATCTGTGTAGCAAACGGCAGCCAGAGAAGACTTTTTAGGGCAGGAGAGATGCGGTCCCTGGGTTTAAGGCCAACAATCAATCTTGCTGCCCTATTCTGGATTAGCTGGAGGGGTCGCAGAGTGGAAGATGGTAGATTCAGGAGGTCCCTCACAAAGCAGTATGTGAGTCCTTCACAAAAGTCCTAAACACAAGCACTAACTTCTGTTTACGTATTAGAAAGGCATTTTCGAGACACTATTATTATATGCACAGGCACTCCATTTTGCAGTTAGTACCGTTGCCAGATTGGCTGGCAAATGCCTATGCTATGCCCACATAAAAGCCAAAACGTTTGGCATTGCCAATGCATGTACTTCATTGTTTCTCACAATTCCACGTTCAACCGAATGATGTATAAATTAAGCACTAAATGATATGTTCTGCATGAGAGTCCAGTCCTGCCTAGAGCCTGGTGTGCAATATATAAAACATGTCTATTTACTGATGTTTTACAGGACTAATGCACCTTTGCATTTTCATTTTCAGTCACTAGGACCCTTCATATTTAACATTTGACTTGCAGTTTTTGGTTGTCTAGGACACTGTCATTTCTTTTATTGTGTGTTTTGGTCACGCAGTACACGATATATTTAACTAGTAGTGTTTGTTCAACTAGGACCCTGTGGTCCCTCCTACAACCAACATAATGTCCCCTTGCCTATTATGCTTCAGCCAATGTTACTCCTTCGCTTTATTGTTCTTTCCCCGTTCCCTCCGCCATGACCTGCAACTACCCCCTTTTTCCCTCTCCCCTCCACCTGCTCCCCTCCACAATCCCCATTCTTCACACTCTTCTCAAGCACCACTTAGGCCGTTCCTCTCTGCCACATCCTACCCAATTCAGCCTCTTCTATCCTAGCTGCCTTGATTCATCTGCTATAGAAACTGCCTCCTCTACCTCTGCCCCCTTACTGACCTCACACGGGATCTCTGGAAGGCCCACTCCCTGTGCAAAGCGCCCTCCTTTCTCACTAATCGTTTTGATTACCAGCAACCCAAACTCTTGTTGATGGCGATCACTGAAAACTGGATTTTACCCATGACACTTACATCCTTCACACCAACCTTTCCTCTTCCTTCACTTTCCCTCATCTCCCCAAAAAGATGGTGCTGTCGGTCTCATGATTATCAATGCCACTCCTTCCCCTCTCTGATTTCACTCCTTTCATGTTTCAGTATACATTGGTCTAAATACTCGCTCCCTCCACTCTTACTGTTCTCCTCAGACTAGAGTAGAGAGGCCACTGTACCCACCAGTTGTCGAAGTGTACAAACCCACTCCCCACAAATCCCATCACCACGCCCTCTCCATCACCAATTCAAACCCCTAAACACATGTACCTGCTCCTTAAGGAAACACTCAGTGTGTTGCAGTGAAAGTGCAAGTTTCAACATCTTCCAATACTTGTATTTTAAAACGAAACCATTCTGGAACACTTTCTTTTGAAAATAAAAGTATAGGAACGGTAAAACATTATTTTAAAAAGTAGAGAAGCAACGCTCCCGCTCACTTCGACCACTGGCACCCACCAACATACTCAACCGCTTCTTCTACGATTTTAGCCTCTTACTCAAAAAACCGCCAACTGACATCACTGTTGTCGTAATGGGCAGCCTCAACCCTCCAAATATGGTTCAAAATGTTCAACTTGACTCAACTCTCTCTGACAACTTACTAGTCGGCTGACATAACCTTCCAATCCTCACCAAGGCAACTCTCTCAATCTCATATTCTGATGTCTGCCCTGATCTCCTCTGTACCCCACAACTGTCCTCTCCCTCTCTGGCACCTCGCTCATTCATGCCACTATCTCTAAGTCTCTCCAACTCTCTCATCCCCCCTTCATCTATCACCAAATGTTAATTCAAGCCTGGTCTACTACCTCAACCAAGTCAACATTTAGCTCCAATCTCTCTCTGCTCCACCTGCTAACTCCCTTAATCTCAACTTTACTGAATTCAACCGTGCACTATCCAACCAACAAATAATCACTATAAGCCTTCTCCATGAGCTCTCCCCTCTGTGTCCTAAACCATGAATCTCCCCGGCCATTTAGCTGCTGAGGACAACCATGCATTGCTGGTGCAGACTTGATTCTGCTGGCCCAAACACTGATCTGAGCTCTCCCCGCTGGTTACAAGTGCTTGTTACTGACGCTGACCACATTTTTGGACAGAGCCTAATCCTCTTATTACACTAATCTGGTTTCCTTTCTCTGCATGCGCAATCCCAAACTATTAAGGACCCTGCTTCCCTACCTCCAAGAAACTCTCTGTTTCCTCCTCTCTCTGCCAATGACTTTTCCTCCTACTTCTACACTAAAAGATCACCAAAACATGAGTCACCCTATCCACCCTTCTATCTCTTGTACCCCCCTCTCATTTTCTCTCCCCATCTTCCCTACACTCAACTTTATGTCCCACTTGTCCCCCATATCCTCCACTGCACTTTGACGCATCTTCACTCTGCCAATCCATCCTGCACTTCGAAAGACTCATTTCCACCACATATTGTTATGGTACTTCAACCTGTCACCTCGGCTGACCTTTCCGCCTTATTCAGCCTCTCAACAGGCATCTTCCCAGCCTACTACAAATCAGCCACAGACATTCCTCTCCCAATAAAAACAAGTTCGGACCCCAAGAGTCACCCATTCCACTCCTCATTCCCTATCAATGAAAAATCCTTGAGAGGGTTCCCTTCACCCCCGAAGTCAACTATCTCGAGGCACACTCGCTTGCTGACCCCCTCCAGTCCAGTCCAAACCCTCCACTAAGTCAGCTATCATTCAGGAGCCAATTCACACCACCCCGTTCACTCTCACTTCTCCTCGGTTGTCATCTATTTACAGTGGTGCTGGAACAGATTTCTGAGCGAGAGTGCTGGTCACACAGCTCACCTCACAAAACTACAGGGCCAGCCACAGTGCACAGAAGCAAGCTCGTTTCAGCAAAAGTGTGTGCTGGTGTAAGCACTCCTTTCTATGATAATTGGGTCCAGATACACACGTGAAAGCAGGATAGCAGGATTTCCATGTATGTGTGTGTTATAATAGACTCAGTCCATCTGTAGGGTACTTGATCTACCAGATGGCCACTTCCTGCTGAGCAATAAGCAGAAACGACTGACACTGTAAGTCTCATTCTGAGCATAGAGAAAAGTAACAGAAGTAGGACAAATGCTGTTAGCACATTTCTGCAAGTTGGCAAATGAATGCGCCCAGATGCCCGAGGGCTTGGTGCGCTTTACAAATAAATAAACACAAATGATTTGTGAAATGTAACTGCATTTGTTAATAACCATGGATAATCTCTCCCATGCATTATGACCTCTTGGTATTATCCTATCAGGCTGCATTAACCATTAGCACCCTGCAGGGGGGCGCCAGCCAATCAGGAGGCTCAGATGTGGGCTGTGCTCTATGGTACAAGCCTGTGTCCCGAGCTGCCTGGGCTGGCGCCCCCTTACATTCCCTGCTCCCTGTCCCCCTCCATTTCTTAGCACCCGCGTAGTTTCCTACACTGGTGCTATGAGCGTGTGTTTTTTTTTAAATACAAAAGAAACATACCTTAGTCCTTTTGGGCAGGTATCCGGCTTTCAATGTTGATGACGTCATCAACATAGAAAACAGGCTTCCTGTCCAACAGGACTGTACTGCGTCGGGCTGCACTTCTAAGGTAAATTATTTTGTTTAATTGAAATACACACCATTAGCAACCGTGTCAACAACTACACAGGTGCTAATAACGTTATGCCCCTCGTGGTGGACCCACCCCGTAGGTAACGGCATACATGCCAACATT
This sequence comes from Ambystoma mexicanum, assembly GCF_040938575.1. Classification (NCBI taxonomy): domain Eukaryota; kingdom Metazoa; phylum Chordata; class Amphibia; order Caudata; family Ambystomatidae; genus Ambystoma; species Ambystoma mexicanum. The sequence goes on along the minus strand of NC_090933.1, from coordinate 1,237,776,469 downwards.
CTGAGGAACCTATGGGGGAGATTTCACGAGAGAATTCGGGAGAAATTAATTTCCCGTAGGCATGCATTGGGGCTAGAATTTTTTCAGGCGGGAGTACGTGAAAAATAGCAATATTTTCCTATACTTTTCATTTCAAAATCGGGAGTCTCCCGCCTAAATCGGGAGGGTTGGCATGTCTGGGTAACGGCCAAGCACCCTCAGGCCTTTCCCTACGGGGTGGACCTGCCAATGAGGGGCAAACTAATTCATTAGCACCCAGGAAGGCACCTTCCACCAATGAGAATGCTCAGAACACGGTCTGTGTTCACTAGCGAAAGCCTGCGTTCCGAGCAGTCTCATTGGTGTCAGGCACTTCCCTTCCCTCCTCCACCTTCACCTAAACGGGTGCCAGTGGTGTTTTCTTTTTTTTTTTCGAAACGAAAAAAAAAAACGTACCTTTCTCTCGCCGCCTGATGCTGCACACTACATCCGCCAGGTAGTCCCTCTTCAATGTGGATGACGGTTGAAAATGGACTTCCTGGCTGACAGCACGGTGCGACGTCAGGCGGTGAGAGAAAGGTACATTTTATTATTTTGTTAAAAAAACACACAAACATCTACATGGGTGCTAATGGCAATGTGCTCCTCGGTCGCGGGCCCACTTTATAGGTAACGGCCCGCCACCATCTTTAACTTGGGCCACGGGCCATTGCCGACAGGGTGGACCTGCCACCTCGCATATCGCCTCAAAATGATAACAATGAACTATTCTGGGAACATGGCAAACAACCAAAGCATGCGCTATTTACCACCATAATGATCCAATTGAAATCAATACAGGACTCGCTGAAACAGGCACAAAAGAGTAAAGTATTGCATAATGACCACCGGACAGGCATGGGGGTAGTGTCTATGCCATTTTTTATTTTAAGAAAAATGGACCTCATCACGAGTTTGGCAGTAAATTTGCTGAAGTCATTTACCGTTAATGCCAATCTGTCCTGTGGATTTAGCATGGGTTGACGAGTTGTGGCAAGGTGGTCTTATCCCCCATTTTTGAAGTTCATAGAATACCATGGGGATTTTTAGCGGATTGACCATCAACGATAAAACTGGGTGATAGATGGGATGAGTTCAGTGCTCCAAATAGGATTTTGATATGCAAGTATTTTACTGCCTATTTTTAGAATTGGAGAGTATGTTCCCTTTCAAGAGATTAAAAAATAGTATTCTCCTTCGCAAAAGAGTAAAATGTATCTGACAACATGAAATGCATGTATAAAGTTAAAAATGTACAAAAAAACCTGAAAGGAAAGTGTTGTATAGCAATGTTATCTGGCTTCAAATAATGTCTTTCCCTGACAGCTGCATCTTCCTGATACATGGGGGCGGGAATTCTATTAAGAACTACTAGTGATGTGGCCTAGTTTATGGTCACGGTTTAAAATAAAATTCTAGGCAAGGCAGTTAACAAAACAGAAGCACATGTAGACATGTCTCCTTTCCTGTTGCTGTATTTTTCATCTGGGCTGCTGCCTGTTTACCAGTGTCTATTGATCTGCCACTATTGTATCACCTCTTTCCTGCTTTAGCAGTCTCTCTTTCGTTTTCTTTCAACGTATCTCCCTCTCTGCTGTCAAGACATCCAGTTGTGGCTCTTTCTATTTCAGTTCTAGCTTCTCTCTTGTAACAGTCTTCTGTTATTTGCCTTGTGTTTCCTTCTCTCCCATCTCTTGTCGGTTTGAATCTCTCCTGCTCCTCACTTCGTTAACATTAGATTAGTTGCTCTCTGCCATATTTCTCTTCAGTGGATGTTCCATATATATATATATATATGGCATTGTTTCCGAATGTATATTACTATACTCTAATATATTTAGAGAGATGGGATATGAATTTAAAAGAGTTGAAGATAAAGAAAAAACCTAAACAGAAGAATGGAAATGATGGAAACAGCGGGACAATGAGTATTGAAAATCTGGGACAAACAATAGTTGAGGGTTTACAAGCAAACAATTCACACATACCCCTAATGGACAGGACAACCCTGACTAATGGAAACTGTGATGAGCTAGATTGACAGAATGTTCAATTTGGGGATCGGCTAGACTTGACATGAAACTTTCGAGGGTGCCATTTTTTTGTTTCCAATAGCAAAGGTATGCCCTTTTTGTTTGGGGCTGATTTTTTTGCTATTCAAGAAGTCTGCCTACTTTATGACTTTATTCTGGATGGTTATCAAATAATCCAGAGAAAGGCTAAAAGTAGCAAGTTTGGTCGACCATCTGGAGGGCTCTCACTAGGTGCAAAACATCACCTAACATTAACTGAATACAGACTCCCTGAGAATTATCCATACATCCTTGCGACAATTCTTTATTGCAATATGGATAATGTGGACCAAAGTATACTTAGCATTAATGTTTATAATTCCCCCCAAAAATGTGCCTGCCTGTCCTATAATTAAAGAACTAGAGAAGACTATCGATGACTGGACTTGTGATAATGCCATGGCACTATACATAATTGTGGGTGACTTAAACTATACACGCTTTACCCATATGAGACAAGAATTCTCTGAATTATTTGAGATAACACCACATCATTTGGGGGATACTATAGTACACGAGATGGAAGAGTTTACTATGCCAAATGATTCATGGGCCTCCTTCATACATAGTCATTGTTTGTTACAACTCGGTTATAGGTGAAAGGGTCGAATCAAAAGGACTGAAAACAAAAAGGGTCGAAAACATTTTTATTTTTTTAAACATTTTTTTGCAACCCCCGTTTTTGTGATAAAAAACACTTTTTTTAACTATACGGAAACCCAAAAAAATATATATAATTAAAAAAAATAAAATCGACCATTTTGTTTTCGGTCCTATTGCGTCGACCCTATTGCATTCGATCCTTTTGTAGTTGAAACTTTAACCGGACACCTTACAACTCTACTTAGACAGATCCGAGCTCGGCAACCGTTCTTACACTTGGTCTGATAGGAACACATTTTCATGGATTGACTATATACTCTTTCCTGCCTCAATGCTTGAAATTGTGGGTCAACTTGGCATTACCCCAACTATTGTCAGTGATGATGTGGTTAAGAAATGCTCTATTCAATCTAGTTGTAAAGTGATAGATACCAATGGTGGTGAATGAATATGGAGTCAGGGTGGTAACGGAATTCAGTGGTCAGTGAAGAATATTGAGAGATGTGCTCTTTTTTGACACCATACTGTTGAAAATTGCCATGGTTACAATATAGGACTTAATCTGTTTAATGCATTTTCGGAGAGGGCCACACAGTATATAAATAGATACACTGTCAGATGCTCTGCTAAAACAAACTAGTGGAAAATCATATGATATAGTTATTGCTAAGGAAAACCAAAGGCACAATAATGATATTAAAATTGCAAAGAGGAGTATTTTTAATAACTCACTGTTAAACCTAAGAATAGCAAAAACGAAATATAAACATTTCATTAGAAGACATACAGCTTCTGTGGTTTCAGCTGTGTAATATGGTCAGAACTACAGATGGCTGTAGATTCTGGGAATTGTTTAAGCCACATAGCGATAACTATAATAAGATTAAAAAAGAAATTAACCCTACAACGGAGACCATTTGGATAAATCATATCAGTCGATTGTATCATAAAATGAAATCCACAGCTATAAAGAAAACTCTATGGGAGCGTGATTCATAGACAATCTAAATATAGACAAAGGACACCTGGAAAGGATTATTGTCAAGTTGAAGCCATTTAAGGCCCCCAGCCTGGATGGAAATCTAAACCTGATATACAAGCATAGACTGGCAATCTGGCCCACAATATTGTTTTTATTTATTCTCCTTAATCCTCAGCACGGGTTTCATTCCAGTTAGTTGGAAATCATCAATATTTATTACTGTCTTCAAAAAGGGAGCTAGAGAGAATCCGGATAACTACAGACTGATTGCTATGTCTGATGTTTGCTCCAAAACATTTGCACCGGTATTATTAGTAGACTAAATACTTGGTTAAAAAAGAACATCTTACTCTTGAAACTGGAAACAGGCTTTACAAAAGGGATGGGAACCTTATCCAATGCATGGACCCTCTTATACTTAATCCACGATAGCATCAAAAGAAAAGATGGAGCCTTATACATCTGTTTCATTCTTTATAAAGGTGCTTTTGACACAGTTGACAGAAATAGCTTGTGGTCTGAACTGAGAGAATGGAACTTAAGCCAGGTGGTACCATATTTCATACCAGAGCTCTACACTGACAATGTTGTCCATGTGTCCCTCAATCAGGAGGGTATGCTGAGCGAGGAAATAGCCACAAATGTTGGGCTTAAACAAGGTTGCCCACTTGCACCTATTTTATATAATTTATGTTTCAGACATCCTTTTTGAATGATTGTCCTAATTTTCCTCCCAGAGCTGGTAAACAATTAATAAATTGGCTAGCTTATGCCAACAGTACCCTCATGATAGGGCAAACCCCGATTGGGCTGCAGCACAGACTGGACAAACTTTGCCTACATTAAAAAAACAATAACCTAATCATAATGAAACAAACAATTATGATTATTTGTCCTCATAAGAAGAAATTCCTCTAACTTTGTATGGAAAATGGACAATGGGATTATTAAGATTACTCTTATTTATATATACTTAGTAATATTAATCTCGGACACTATGAATGTATCTGCACTTGAGAGTTTTGTATGTCAATACATTAAAAAGAAATTTCTAGCAACCTCGAATTTTAGGAGAAACAGAAGTGGATTCTCTATAGAAGGCTTGGCAAAATTATATAAAACATGTTTAATACCCAGTTTGTCCTATGGGATGGAAATATTTACTGAGAGAGAAGGAGTATGGATCAAGAAATTAGAAGGGAGACTATGGTGCAGAGTGTTGGGCTTACCCAAAACCATTGCAATTGAGGGGATAGATTGTGAACTGGGATTGACATCTCTAAATACACAAATGAGAATCAGGATGGGAATCTTTTATATTTGCATGACATCTAAGCTTGATGACGACAAATCGATATTTTCATATTTCCAATCTGTATTGAGTAAAAATACTAATAATTGGGCCCTGAACGATTGGAAAAAAGATGTCTTTTTGTTCTTTAATGAGACTGGTTTTTCAATGGATACGATGACTCCTGCCTTGGTAATGGAAAAGCAAATACAAAAATGTGCTAATATTTGGAATCGTAATGCCAATATCAACAAATTGGGCAAATATAAAAAATATGCCCTATATGTTAGACAAAGATTTCCGGTTGAGTGCCGCTGTTATTATCAAACTAATCATTATGCTAGTAATGTTAGAAGGTTCATAATGATGCTTATACTGTATCTACTCCCCACTCTTTCCCGAACTGGTGCATGGAGGGGTATTCCCTTCTCCCAGTGATTATGTAGAATTTGCAACATTGAAATTGAGAATACTAGACACCTATTAACTGGTTGTATGTAATTACATTTCTAAAAGGGTTTTTTGAAAGTTAAGATACAAAATCGAAAATGTTGTATCGGATCAATCCTGGGTTTTAATATTTTCAGGAAACTCAACAATATTGAATGTTACGCTCTATCATATATGGATAAAAATACAGGGAGTGTTAGAAACTCTCTAACTATTTTGTTATTGTGACTAGGCAGATACAATCTCCTCTATTTAACATTTTGAGCATGTAAATATGTGATTTGGAATCCTCGATTGCACTATATGTGCTGATAACCAACGTTGATAAGATATATGTGCCATGAAAGGTGCGATTTTAATTGTTTGAATTATTAGGTAGATTATTTAAGCACCATGAAATATTTGCTTTTAATGTTCAATATTTATTGTTGTTTTATTTCTTTTTACTCTATTATCTTAACGTTGTGACTTTATTTGTATTTGTGTAAACCAAAACAACGCCAATAAAGAAAAGAAATGTATATCATTGGCATTGACAGGCCGTTTCTATCTGTGAGATCCATAAACTGCATGTCAGCACAGATTAATGGTGGCACTCGCTGGGAAGTTCTCATGGCTTCTTTTGACTACTCTAAAGTCATCATTAATGTCTACCTAAATAGCACTGTCATGGTCCATGGCCCTCAGGCCAATCTCCTCCTCTTTGATAGGCGCTTCCCTCACCTCACCAATTTCCTCTCATCTCCTGCTGTCCCCTCCTCTCCCCCCTTGGCTACTTTGCCCTCCCTCTCCTCTTCCTCCTCCTCCGCCCCTCCTAGGTCTCTTTCTCCTCCGCAGGGTGTACCTCTGATCTGTACCCCTCCCCGGAAGGTATTTAAGGCTGGCAACCTTCTTCATATTGCCACTCTCAAATCTCGCTCTGCTGTCAGACACTCCTCTGACATCTGCCACCTCCTTGAAAAACTAGACCTGGATGTCCTTGGTCTTACTGAGACATGGTCCGCGGCCAGCTCTGTCACAAACTTTGACACTCTCCTCCCTTATGGCTACAAGATCCTCTCCGCACCCAGATCCTCCTGGTCCGGTGGAGGGGTAGCCCTGATCTTTCCTGAGTGGATTCCTGCCTCTATCATTCCCACTCAGACCTACTCCTCTTTTGGATGCCTTATCTGTAGGCTTTCTCTCTCGCCTACCCATTCTCTTACAGTGGCTACCATCTACCGGCCTCCTGGTCAAATCACCTCATTTCATTCTGAGTGGGCGGACCTGTCCTTCTCCCTCCTGGCCTCTACCACTCAACTCCTCCTCAGTGACCTCAATATACATTTAGACTCTCCTTGTTCCTCCTCTGTACTTTTCCGTGACCTCTGCGACTGCCTCTCCCTGTCCATCCTCCCCTCTGGCCCAATTCACTCTGCAGGGCACACACTCAATGTCTTGATCTCCTCTGACCTCCCCCTCTCCATCCCTCTGACCACTCCTCTCTCCTGGAGCGATCACTCCCTCCTCTCCTCTCATCTCTCCCTCTCTTCTCCCCAAGCCAAGCCTACCCCAACACTGCCACCTACCTTTTTGGACATCTGGCCCATGAACCGTGTGTCAGTTGAGGCTTTTGCCACCACCTTCTCCCCCCCCCCTTCCACCTCTGGCTGTCTCGCATCCTGACACAGCCCTGTCTCTGCTCTACTCTTCAATTTCTGATACTCTTGATGCTCTTGCCCCTGTCATGAGGATCCATTTGAAGTCCAAAGCCAAGTGCAATTCCTGGTATGACTCTGACCTAGCTACACTTAAACGTAAGTGTAGGACGGCTGAGAGGAAAAGGAGGGCTTCTTGTTCATCCTCTGACAAACTGGCCTATGGCTTGCAACAAAGGCAATACCGACTCTCTGTCCTCACCAAGAAGAGAGTCCACATTCAAGCGCGTGTCTCTGCGGCATCTAACAACTCGGCCAAACTCTTTAAAATCTGCAAGGAGCTGGCCAACCCTGCTGCAGTCACTACCACTCCTTTTGCCTCCCAGGCTCTTTGCAATGCCCTTGCCTCTCACTTCATTTAAAAAACCGAGGACATCCTGTCCACCCTTTCCACCACCACCCATTCTCTCCCCTCTCCATCTGTGCTTGCTGACCCTCCTTTAGCCACCTCCCACCATCCTTCTCGTCCTTTTCTCTTTTGTCCCCTTACAAGGTCGCTAGACAAGTCCGATCTATGAAAGCCTCATCAAAACAGGTTCATCCATGTTCCTCTAAAACCATCAAGGACCACATTGGCACCCTCGCTCCAGCCCTTGCTGATTTTTGCAACCACTCCTTTGCCTCAGGATCCTTCCCCTCCCATCTGAAGCACTCCCTTGTGCATCCTCTTCTCAAGAACCCCACAGCTGATCCTTCTTGTCCAGCTAACTATCGCCTAATTTCCATTACTCCCTTTCTGGGTAAACTCCTGGAAAAGGTGGCCATCTCTCAGTTTAAGCTTCATTCCAATTCTGTAGGCTGTCTCCATGACCACCAGTCTGGCTTCACAGCTGCCAGAAGCACGGAAACTGCTCTCCTGAACATCCTTGAAGATCTGCTCTCAAATCTTGACTCTAACATTCCCTCGGTCATCATCCTTCTCGATCTCTCTTCTGCCTTCAACACGGTCAACCATACCATCCTGCGCAACCATCTCCGTGAAAACCTGGGTATCACTGATCAGGCTCTGGCCTGGCTGACCTCTTTCCTCTCTGATCGACCCTGCCAGGTCCAACTTGGGTACTTCCTATCATCTATCTTCCTCTCTACCTGTGGTGTTCCCCAGGGGTCTAACCTCTCGCCCTGGCTTTTCAACCAATACCTGGCAACTCTCACCCACTGCATTGCCATTTTATGATCAAATATCCAGTGCTATGCTGACGACACTCAAATCATTTTCAGGCTGCCCTCGGCCACCTCCTCTCCCTCTCTCATCTCTGATTGCCTAACTGCCATTCAAGATTGGTGTGCCACCAATGATCTTTGTCTGAATGCCAGCAAGATAGAGATTCTCCTCATCGACACACCTTCACCATCCTTTCCCCTCACTCTCTGGCCAGCTTCCCTTGGCCCTCCTCCTACCCCCACCTGCAAGGCTAAGGGTCATCTTTGACTCTGCCCTTTCCTTCTCCGCCCACATCTCTGAGGTCTCTAAAAAGTGAAACTTCCTACTGCACCTCCTCAGAGGTACTCTGCCTTTCCTCTCTTTCCCCCAGAAGCTCATGGTATCCCAAGCTCTGGTTCTCTGTAGTTTGGACTATTGTAACAGCCTCTTTCTAAATCTACCTGCCTCTACTATCCGCCCTCTGCAACTAATACAGAACAGGACTGCGAGACTTGTCCTTGGCTTCAAGCCCTGGGATTGTATCTCTCCAGCTCTGAAATCTCTCCATTGGCTCCCAGTGGATGCAAGGATTAAATTCAAACCCTCTGCATTGTCCACAATGCTTTCAACAAGGCTTTGGGGGGCCTGGGTCCAAAATACCTTCAGCTATCCCTCTGCAAATACCTCCCCTCTCGAGCTCTTCACTCCTCTACCTCTAACTCCCTCAGGGTTAGTCGTTTTCCAACCAATCTTTAAACAGCTCATCTCTCACTAGCCCTATACCCAGATCACTTGCAGTCACAACAACCAATCAGGCACTCTCCTGGGACTTCATGCACATACGCAGCGATAAGGACAGAACTCATTTCACACAAGATTGCCTCCTGTCAACTACACTATTTCCCTCTGATGGCAGCTTCTGATTCAGTCACATGCATAGGAACATGTACAGTCACAATAAAAGGAGTGCAACGTTAATTACAGTAAACCTAATATTAGTGGTTTTATCAACTAGGGTGCTGTTACATCCCCCCAATTATCCCCAACCACGGTATACACTGGCATGCTAGAATGAACATGCTTGTAAATAATGCAGTAACTAGTAAGATGTATTTAAAGTCTGTCTCCTTCTGTCCCCATACACGGTTTCCAATTCCATAATCAGACGATTAAAGGTGTGACCACTCTATCATGCCTTTGTAAAGGTTTGCAAAGAACCCAGCAATGAGATTTCTCCAATATCAATATGGTCCTTATATACAGTGCTTAATAGCAAAATAATGTCCATTAAACAAATACAAATACATTACTTTTTTAATGTAAAACAATGGATGTATGGTGAAACGAAAAAAGCACATTGTTAAAAAAACAGTTCCCCAATGCTGGGCTCTGTGATATAAGTCTTCTGTGTAATTGACTGACCTTTTCTTCTTATGCAGTGAATTCGCTCCTCTGCTACACCTGCAACGGGCCTACGGCCAGCTCCGAATGTACGACTTTGACAAACTGCACAGCCGAGGCCGCGAGATATATATGGTGCAAGACTATTGTGTATTCCGGCGAGTCGGGTAAGGTACACATTTAAGAGTATCAAGAAAGCGTGTCATACAGCTAGACGCCTCTGACTGGAGTTCTTCCAGTTACAACACTAGTTAAAGGGCCATCTTAATTCATACCACAACGTTATATACGTGCTAAGTTACTCGTCCTTTTTGCATAGACTTGCATAATAGCCTGGCAGTTAAGGGGTTAAAGTTACCTTCCTACCTCCAAGGAAAAACAACCAGTCCCATATTGAAACGGACATTGTGATTTCACTTTGATTGTGCATAGGGCTCTCTGTTCACCTTACCTCTCCCCTCCCAATACAGGGTTTTGCTTCACTTCTTGGTTATGACTCCTGGATGGAAACTAATGCTATAGAATAGCTATGTGCGGCACTTTTTGATGGAATGTGAAGAAGGAAACACCAGCGCTTTGGTCATCCTCGTGCAATCTGTGGTATTTCAAGCCATTGTCACATTAACTTAATTTGTAGCAACTGGCCATGTGCGATCAGTCTCTTATGCCAGTCGCTTATCACATTAAATGCATGTTATGTAATTGTCAACGTTCAAACATCCTCCACTACCAGGGTGCACATTTGAGATAAAACAATGTTCTTGGTAACAGGGTAATGGTTCTGCCTCCAGTCTGTGTGTGTGATATTCTAATCACCACAGAGACAGAAGCAACAACACACTAAGAATGTTCTTTTTGGGATCTCAAATATTTCCAGTTTGTCCAAGCTTTTATAGTATTTCAGCTAACAAGCACACACGCCACAGCACCCTCCAGTGGCCATCTCTGGAGGTTCACCTCCAGTTTTGAACCACCGAGCAAGGCATTGACGGTACGTCATTTCACTCAAAAACGTACCTGTGCGCTCCATGAGAGTAAAGGGTCTTTGGGCCTCAGTACGAGTTGGGTGGTAATCCAGCAGATTTACCGCCGGAATACAGCCCAACTCATAATGACAACAGAATGACCGTTACCGCCACTTGGCCCGGCAGAATTACAGCTGGATTACAAATGGCGATGGCGGTGTAAGTCCCAATTTGTTTATTGAGAGTCCATTGGACTCTATGGGGCCTTTTTGGCAGAATTACCGCAAGCAGAATTACGCCAATTTTGCTGATTTTCAGCAGAAAGTGGGAGGATTTACCTCCAGCATGGCCTCCACTCCAGGGCCAAGTGGCAGTAATTCTGTTACCACCAATCCTTTCCTGCACCGCCATACTTCTAATGAGACCCTTTGTCTTATCAGGTAGTGTTATTTTATATGTAGCTTTTTCAACCCCTACCACCTGTAAGGAGGCATCGCAGATGGAGCTTTCCACACTTGAAGCAGCACCACGATGCTTTGAAAAGCCACCACTGAAACGGAATTGCTGGTTTGACATGGAGCTTGCACTCATAAAATAAAGAGATGGACACTTGATCTCATCTGGTAGAAATGGCAGACACGGAAAGCCAAGCAAGTCGGTGTGTGGGATGCTAGGGCGTCTAGAGCCGCTGCGTCAAGCCGAAGAAGAACGCATGCGCGCATAACCACATTACACAGTCATCTAACGTGTCAACCTTGCCACCTGAATGGTTATCAGCCCTTCTTGCTTCCCGGACTAGGCTGATAATCAATCCAACCTCTTCTTGGCGAAAGTGAGGCACATTCAAACAAACATTGCCAACCACTTGCAGCCTCGTGCCCACCCCGAGCCTCATACCGCAACCACGCTGACATCATAAAAGCTGTTGGCGAAATTGAGGGCACCATCAAACAACTCTTCCATTGCACTGCATTAATTATTACAACCTTATAGACCCCAGAAGGGGTCATTATCTCAAGTGATAATGACCACGCCCATGGGTCTATAAGGCTTTCAGCCCATACTGGTAGTAGCAATACATGTGGTGAAGTAACTCTTAACAGTGGGTAAAGTAAATAGACAAACTGAGTTACTAAATTCATGTTGGTTTTACTATCATGTTTGTTTTCATATCTTAAGCATTTTAATTGCAAAACTGAAGCAAGTTTAACATGAGCATCATCGTTAGGTATCATGTTAAATTAAATGGTTTCTGTGTGAGAGGGAGAAAGGATTCCCCCATGGTTTAGCTCTCTCCTACGTGTGTGAAATAGGATGACGCAGCAAGAAAAAATTGTGCTCCCAGAAAGCAAGTGTCTTTTTGAAAGAAATCTTGCCTGGAAACTGCTTTGTTCTTTCCTTGCCTGCTTTTGAAGACGGAATGTTCAGAATGAATTTGATACCAGGAGTTATTGACCGCACTCTGAACATTTTGATTGGCTCAGAGGAGGTCACTAACGACTTTCATGTGTTAATGCAGCCTCATAGACTGTGGTCGAGGTCATTATCGCAGGATAATGATCCACCCTTTGCCTCAGGTATAAGTTTGGGAACGTTCATTACCCTGAGCGATTATGACCCCACTGTCGGTCTATAAGGTTATTAGCACATACTGGAAATAGCAATATAGGTTTCAGAGTTGTGGTTGTAAAGTAGAAAACGCTCAAAAGTGAGCGAAATAATACTCAAGCCAAGTTAGTACATTAAATGTGATTTTATTTTGTAATATTAAAAAAAAATAAAAGGTGTCTTCATAAGTTAAGCATTTTATTTGCAAACTTGGTTGAACTGGACACGTTTTAAGATGAACATGCGTTAGGTGTAATGTAAAACGAAACAGTTTCTCTATAAGAAAATGAACGCTGTTTACACGTTTTTTCTCTCTTTTGTGTGGGAAATTGGGCGTTGCAGTGGGAAAACAGATCCCACCAGCGAGGGAGTGTTTTGTAAAGCGAAATGGCTTTCCTCTTTTCCTGTCTGCTTTTGAAATGAGAACATTCAGAATGCAGTCAATAACAGTACATTCTGTGTGGCTGAGAGGGGGTCAATAACGACTATCCTGTGCTAATAACCACTAACTACAAGTTTGCGAATGGTGTCTGAATAAAAGATTGAATTGATACCTATCTGAAGAGTTTCCTAAGGAGGCTGGCTCTGAACCATGATCACAACTTCTTTTGAGGAAGTAAACTGCACAGCTCATTAGCAATGAAATTCACTTTTCTTGAAAGCTCCACGCATCTCTAGCAGGGCTGATTCTCGCCCTAGTTTCAATATAGTGACGGTCAATTGTTATCCAATGAAGAAGCAAAATCTTCATTGTGCCTGCTCCCGCCCCCTCTCCCATTGGTTGCCACTGTCCCCTTAAGTTCATGGCTGCAACCGGGCGGCGGGAGCTGGCCGCACCACCTAAGGCCCATAACGGGGTCCTGTCTACCCCTGTCCACCACGGTACGCCACAAGCAACCCCTCTTAGACTTTGTTATTGTGCCCCCTCACCCCTCCTGTCCCCCGCCAGTGTCTCCTTGCTGCCACTCCCCCCCCCAGTGTCGCCCTGCTGCCCCTGCCCCCAGTGTCTCCTTGCTGCCCCTGCCCCCCAGTGTCGCCTTGCTGCCCCTGCCCCCTGCCCGTGTCGCCTTGCTGCCCCTGCCCCCCAGTGTCGCACTGCTGCCCCTGCCCCAGTGTCTCCTTGCTGCCCCTTCCCCCCAGTGTCGCCCTGCTGCCCCTTCCCCCCAGTGTCTCCTTGCTGCCCCTGCCCCCCAAGTTTTGCCCTGTTGCCCCTGACCCCCAGTGTCTCCTTGCTGCCCCCTCTCAGGGTCGCCCTGCTGCCCCTGCCCCCCAGTGTCGTCTTGCTACCCCCGTCCCCCCAGTGTTGCTTTGCTACCCCTGCCCCCACCAGTGTCACCTTGCTGCCCCTGCCCCCCCAGGGTTGCCCTGCTGGCCCTGCCCCCGCCAGTGTCACATTGCTACCTCTGCCCCCCAGTGTCTCCTTGCTGCCCCTGCCCTCCCCCAGGGTCGTCATGCTGCCCCTGCCCCCCAGTGTCTCCTTGCTGCCCCTGCCCTCCCCCAGGGTCCCCCTGCTGCCCCTGCCCCCCTGTGTCTCCTTGTTGCCCCTGCCCCCTCCCAGTGTTCCCCTGCTGCCCTTGGCCCCCAGTGTCAACCTGCTGCCCCTGCCCCCCCAGTATCGCCTTGCTGCCCCTATCCCCCACCAGTGTCGCCTAGCTGCCCCTGCCCCCCAGTGTCGCCCTGTTGCCTCTGCCCTCCCAGTGTCACCCTGCTGTGCCTGCCGCCCAGTGTCTCCTTGCTGCCCCTACCCCCCCAGTGTCGTCATGCTGCCCCTGCCCCCCAGTGTCTCCTTGCTGCCCCTGCCCTCTCCCAGGGTCCCCCTGCTGCACCTGCCCCCCAGTGTCTCCTTGCTGCCTCTGCCCCCTCCCAGTGTCGCCTTGCTGCCCCTGCCCCCACAGTGTTGCCTTGCTGCCCCTGCCCCCCGCCAGTGTCACCTTCCTGCCCCTGGCCTCCCAGTGTCACCCTGTTGCCCTTGACCCCGCATTGTTGCCTTGCTGCCCCTGCCCCCCTCCAGTGTTGCCTTGCTGCCCCTGCCAGTGTTGCCTTGCTGCCCATGCCCCCCCAGTGGCGCCTTGCTGCCCCTGCCCCCCATTGTCACCCTGCTGCCCCTGCCCCTGTCGCCTTGCTGCCCCAGCCCCCCAATGTCACCTTGCTGCCCCGGACCCCAGTGTCTCCTTGCTGCCCTGCCCCCCATGTCGCCTTGCTGCGCCTGCCCCCCGCCAGTGTTTCCTTGTTGCCCATGCCCCCACCAGGATCGCCTTGCTGACTCTGCCCCCTGCCAGTGTCTCTTTGCTGCCCCTGCCAGTGTCTCCTTGCTTCCCCTGCCCCCGCCAGTGTCTCCTTGCTGCCCCTGCCCCGTCATTGTCTCCTTGCTGCCTCTGCCTCCCGCCAGTTTGTCCTTGCTGCCCCTGCCACCCCCGTGTCTCCTTGCTGCCCCTGCCCCCCTTTTGCCTCTCTCTCCTCTGGCCCCCCCTCCAATCCTCCCTCCCCTTTCTCTCCTACTTCCCTTCCCATCCCTCCCTCTGTCGAATTCCGGTAGTACCCCAATTGCCTTTAAGCATAGTAATTCGTAGCCGCCTGTTCTCTGTCAGCCGTCCTGCCCCCCCCCTCTAGATCTTTCTTAGCACTTATTCTAATCATCGGTTCCTTGACCTCTGATAACAGCTTGTTTGTCCCCCCTTTCCCTTCTTGTTTTCTCCTCCCTCTCCCTCCCCAGCACCATCATGAACTGTGGTGGACCTCTAATTGGATAGTCACTTGTTTGTTTCTCTCCTTCCCCTTTCTCTCCTCTCCCTCCCTCCTTCCCCCTCCTCTTGTCACTCTTGCACTGCAACAATTGTCGTCAGACATAGTAATGTTACTGCTAGTTTTGTCTCCTTCTTTCCTCCCTGTCCTCTCCTTTTTTGTTCCGTGCCCTTGTAATATCTGTTATGATTTGATAGTTATTTCTCACATTCTGTACTGTTTCAAGGACTTTTTAAGAATGTAGCTGTATTCTCCCATGTGCCCTCCCTCTTTGAAGTGCTTTGAAACACATTGTGTATAGGCGCTGTGCAAATAAACAAGCATATCATATCATAAACCATTATCTTTAAATACAAAGCAGCGCCACCTAGTGGTCAAAACTGGGAATTATATTTCCATCGTGATACTTTTTTTGAAGGATTAATGGCAGTCATTTTAACACTTTACCCATTAGAGAACAGTACTGGTACATAATACTCTTTCATCAATAAAAGTAAATACATACTTTTTCATGTTAATCCTATCTGGGCCCAATGATTTTAACTGCCAAATCCATTCCCCTGGCACGTCTCTCCTTCCCTCTTGCAGGGATGTCATTTCACCAAAATGCCAGGAGTAGCAGAAGTGACATTATACGACCGTTGGCCTACCCAATGACATCACAGGAAGTGATGTCATTTGACCTGCCCCAAGTGAAATCATAGGAAGTGATGTCATTTGACTCCACCCCAAAATGACCACATGGGAAGTGGTGGCACGAGACCTTTCACCACTTGACATCACAGGAAGTGACATCACATAGCACCGTCCCTCAATTCAGTACACTAAAACAAATATGGCTATGATATCACTATAATGTGACAAACATTTCATACAAGAATGGATTGGGTAAAAATGGATTTGGATACCAGTGCATTGGGAGTGAGGGCTCTTATTGCATGCAAAATGGAGAAGGGGTCTCTTGCCTTCTGACGGGATTTGTAAGCAGTGTTTAAGCATGGCAGAGAAGGAGGCTCCTTACACTGGAAGTTGCTGGTCAGGGTTTGTTTGTGCAGACAGGAAGGTTGTGGCATGCACCACAGCTTCTGCTAGTCCAATCCCTGGTGCAGAATATCCAGGACTCAACCCCCACCATTGGTACTGCCACACCAGCCTCTTAGCTGCTTTCCTCCCTCAAGCCACTTTTGCTGTAGTCTCTGCCTCATGCTGCAAATTTACGCATAGACCCACACAGCACCCATACACTGCACATCCACACTCACACCACACAATCATCTCACAGTGCACAGATACGCTCTTTCTGCACACACATGTTCACAGTGCACACACAACCTCAAACTGCAGACACATCACACTTTACATGCACCACCCACACTGCGGAAGAATTCACACACTATACATGAATTTGCACACTGCGCATACACCCTCACACTACACAGACATCTAGAATATGTCCATAGTGCACATACAATCACAGACTACCAATACGCTAGGACACCGCATATGCGCATGGACGCACATATTACACAATCTTTAGACAAAACACTGCACATTTAGTGGCATCTACAAATATGGCGCTTCTATCCTAAAACAGACATCTCTAAACAATGTTCAACAATCACAGACACGTTTCGCCATGCTTATCAGTGGGATCCCATTCATAAAGGCAAAACAGGCACAGCCAAGAGATGTACCTCCAAGGCTTTTTGTGGTAGAGTGGACTGAGGGAAGGCTATTCTCTCAAGAGGGGTGTGAAAGTGATTCAGTGGTGATCCAAACACCTAAGCACTCCAAAATAAAGGGACTGTGCTATCAAGTTTGCATACAACTATACTGAGAATATGCATGTATAAAAGGATGCAGCACTCTGAGCGATGAATAAGGGGTGTAAGGTAAGCAATCACCACAATCTTTATATATAAAGCTGAATGTGTGTGTGTGTGTGTGTGTGTGTGTGTTTGTCCGGCTATACAAATCCACACCGTTGAACCCACGTCTACCAAATTTTGCATGGATTCCTCTTTTGTCTGGGGCAAGATCGTAGTCTATGTTTGGATGAAAAAAACGTATCTGCAAAAAGAAATTTGAAGAACTTTTTTTTTTAAATAAAATGTATCGTGCCACTCCAAATATAGGAAATGGCAAGGTTACAGTTTAAATTAATTCACAAGAAGAGAGCACAGTAAATGCAAACATTTTCTGGGAAAAAAACAAAATGTTTTACATTTTAAGCAAGACTTGCTGACATGAGGTCAAGAACAACATCCTCCAGGGCACATGAGACACCACTTGATCAGGACACTGGCAACGCCGGGTACCCCAGCTATAAAACATACATAAGGCTATAGAAAATCCCCATGTGCATGTCAGCTACGGACCCGTGAAACGCCGGGTGGCACTACCAGTGTTCTTTAAAAGGATTTTTTCTTGGATGCAAAAAGGGATTCATTACTTAACCAGTCTCTAAGGCCCAAAACTAGACCAAGGGGGCAGCTGCAAGTAAATAATACCTTCTTACAATCCTTAGCGGTTCAACAGCGTTGAACCAGGCTTCTTGATGCTGCTCAGGCCATTCGACACTGTCAGTCACGTTGTTCCAGATGGGGAATAGGCATTGAGGTGAAGTTCATTGTGGTTCGAAGAAGTTCGGATCGTGAGGGTTTGATGGTCGGTTCGACAGAGAAGGTGCTGGTGACCGGATTTGCAGTTTGAGTTAGAGGTTCGAGTCAGACTGCTCAGGAGCAATGTTCGAAGATCGCTGTTCAAAGGCTCCCCCAGGGTCTAGACGACTGTTGATCGAGATCGGCAACAAAGATGCTGGTGGTTCGAAGTGCCGGTACAAAGGTGACGGCTGAAACAATGAGCTTCAGGTTCAAGCAAGGGCAACGACTGCTCATCTAGCGCAGTGTGATAGTGTACTTGTTCGAACTGAGAGTCCAGTGGTTCAGGTGCAGCAGTCGTGTTGTTCTAGATGGAGAGCAGCATTGTGCAGAGGACGAACAGAAGCTCACTGTGGTTCTAAGATAATGCTTGAAAAGTGTCGAAATGTGAGGGCCAACAGAGTTGGTTGAACAGTCAATTCGACCACAAGGATGCTGGTGACTGGATGCACAGTTATTCTGGATCGGTTTGATTGAGCGCTTATGAAGTGGTGGATCGTATGGGTCACAAGGGTCCGTTTGACAGTCGGGTCAATGGTGAAGAAGTTGATGACTGGATGTACAGTTTGGTTCTAGTGATCAAACAGGCCCGGATCAACTGGTCATAGAGATTGGCAGTGATGATGCTGACGGGGCGATTAGCAGTTTGACGGTGTGCAGATGCAATTAAGAGCTTGTAATTCAAGCCTAGGCAGTGAGGCACTCAGCTTTGAACAGGTAGTACATTGGTCCGAGGTGGTAGAGTGCCATAGCAGCTCCGGAGGGCCCCGTAGGTTTGAAGGCATTGAACAGGTTCGAATCACGGTTCAAGTAGTTCCACTGGAGACAAAAAAAACACAGGCTTCCTACCTGTCTTGGTCCTCTCGTTGCCTGTGAGTCCCAATCCAGGGGCTCAAGGATAGGTTTCGTACTTTGCTGCCAAGTACAGGGGAGGTTGGTCAACAACTCTGAGTGTCCTTTGCATGCAGTGAGGTTCCGGGTACCGTTGTGGCTAGCAGAGAAGCAGGTCTTGTCCCAACAGCAGTTCACATCCAATGGTCCCTGGTGATGGCAAGGGGACAGAACTCACCACTGCCTTTGACATTTAGTCCCCACCTCACTGGTGAAGAACTTTGGAAAGATCAACTCTCCCAACAAAGATCAAATTAATTTTTCCTTAGGGGTTCAGACAAAAGTGAATCAAAGAAGAATTGTGAGCCCCCTACCTTTAAGGGCAAATGCCCACAGGTGATTGGGCTGAAGCTAGCCTTCTTTCGGGATCCAATCTCTGTTCTGGGAATCAGTAGACCTTGCCATCTGACATCACACCCAAAGTGCTTTGTGTAACACTTGTGTACAGGCGCTTTATAAATGCCACATCATATCTCTTCATACAGGAAGTGGAGGGGACAGGAAGGTATGATAGTGGCAGGGAGAGACAAGATGATGAAACCTTCACTCAGCTGTAAAGAGCTCCCTCTGTCTCAACTAACCCCGCCTTCTTCCCTTCTTAATAGGATCAAAGGCCTTTTGATGTGCAGATCCCTGGTTAGAGGCCAAGCCTTTTGTGAATTGGTGTGCCCTTTGATTGCTGTTCCCAGGACATCTTTCTGAGGACTGGCTGTCTTTCTGGGGAGGGTGTTATCTGCCCTCACAAGGGAAAAAACGAGAACCAACCCTCAATGCTACAGTCTTGCTTGCTGCAGCATGACAGCCTGTCTGGGGGACATACATATATCCCTTCCACAGCTGTTCTGGGCTTATGTGTGATATCAAATTGATGTGGATGTAATAAATATGAGAAATACCATCCATCAGACCCTAACTCGGGTATAGCTTATCTGTGAAGATTAATCTGCCACCAGGGCTGTGTCTTCATAATTATGGAGTTCTGGCACAGAGGTGCATAAATTCAATGCAGCTGTTGCTTTGCAGAGACTTGGCTGTCACTGCAGCTGTCAAATGGGCACCTGCAATCTCTGAACCTGGTCTGTGGCAGTGATGATCAGGTGCTGCAGAACAGGGTACAGATGCAGCAGGGCACAAGTGTACACTATGCTTTTGGCAATGGAACTTATTAAAGGGGAATCTGATTGGCAGATTGCCCTTTTAGTGATTGGTAAATCACATCAATTTAACAGTTAGTAACAGTCACAAAAGTTAGGGCTTCTACACCCGTGCCGCATTGCAATTCCTCGCAAGAAGGTAGTGGATGGGAGTGGCCAAAAGGCCTAGCATGACCAAACAATACACAAACAGGCTATGCACCTCTCATCATATCCCATCTCTTACCTTCATTTCCAATGATAATATATCTGGCTTATCAAAGAGCTTTCAGCACCACTTAAGCCCAAACTAAAAATGACAAGTTAGCTTTATTTGAATTGTGACTCTTATCAAAGCGTACTACAGTGGAATAGTGGGGTGTGTGCGGGTGATAGCTCACAAGTGCTCTAAAATTGCATGCAGAATCTCAATTTCCCGGTAGCATCATTGTCACTAGGTTTTGTTGACAAGTGACACATTCTTTTTATTGTTTAACCTTGCTCATTGTATTACAGAAATCCGCAGTTCATCATCAAACAATCCAATAGAGAGACAGGCAACAAAGGCCGAAACAGGCTTTATTACGTACAGTTGTGTAGAAATGTGTCGAGAAACTGGCATATTATTCCTGTCTCAAAATTGAGGTCCCTGAGCACATAAACCTCAGGAGTTTTGTTCAGTTTTACAGAATTAAAATGTATTCTATCACTAACATTGGACTTCCTCACAGTACTCGCTGAGGGCATGGCTTTATGCAACCACACGAGTGTGACATAATACTGCTCAACACAATCATATCACACTGACAACCTCCTCCCCGGGAGCTTTCCATGACACCTAATCGTATCAAAACTGCAGACTCATCAGTGACATGATTCCTCTTCCATTCGCAAAAAGCAAAATCACCTTCATGATCTAATGTGAGTTGTGTAGGTAGTGGCATGTGAGAATTGGATGGTGGCTTACTTCATCCTTACACAGCCTTATGCCAACCAATCCGCTTTTAGTCTGCACCACCACCCCCTAGCATGGTTGCAGTTTGTACCTCGCTGCCACAATGATGGCTGCTTTTCTGCACCATCTGAGGCTCATGTATGTCCATGAACCTGAATTAAAATACCATCAGCTTCTACAGTATCTTCATGGAGTTTCTGTTAAAAAACCCTGTTTCCCAAATTTCTGTATCCTACATTCATTTGCCAAATCACTGCATTTGGTGCAGTTACATTTAGCTCTGAATAGCTCCTTAATGAGAAATTGAACAACTGTATTTGGTATTGAGGACTAAGCTACTTGGCTGCCATTTTATGTGTTTGAATGTGGGCAGCATTATTTTATGAACCTATGCAATTGTATCAAGTTATACTATTTCAGACTGACTCACATGTTCCATCAGTTTAACATTCTTTGTTGCCTTGCCAAACAATCAAATATAATCAACATGCCTGTGCAAAAAAATTGCATTTTCTGTACATATGCCAAATTATTTGCCAATATTGCCTTTCACCAATAGATAAATGAGTTAGCATATGCAGGTGCAAATTTACAACTCATGGCTATGCCTCTCATTTGGAGATCAAATTGTATATTAAAAAGAAAGTAGTTATGAGTGAGGACAAAATCACTAATTTTAGTCAGCATTTGTGTATGTGGGCTGGTTGATTTTTCAGCAAGGATGAATTGTGTTGCTACTAAGCCTTTGTCATGATCAATTGATGTGTTTAAGAAGAATGCATCCATTGGGGTCAACCACAAGCTATCTGTACAGGTGATGCCCTGTAACCTTTCTTTTGAGGTATCTATAGTAATGATTATACTAAAAGCAAGTTGGGTAACCAGATGCAAAAGAAAAATAAATGTTCTGTTAGGTTTATAATTCTAGAGATTGCCTGAGAGATCCGCCAACTCAAAAGCAAAGGACTGTGCTGCTTCACCTCTTCTGAGCGTGTACATGTTGCAGCCCCTCACTCCTTAAAAAGCCTCCGCCCCTGGAACTCGCTTCCAGTGGTGGCTTGTCACTTTGAAAGGTAGTGGGGCGTTAATTGCAGAGGCCATATTTGCGAGTGAGCTCATCAAGCCTGGGTTTGGGTGTTCTCTCCTGAGACAACTTTGTGAAAATGCTGGTCCAAACTGTGCAAGAGACTGCATAACTTCACACAGACATTGCCTAAAAAGCAGGTTTAGGTTGTAGGTACTAATGCATGTGTTACCTACAGAATTGTATTGATCGGGTGTAGTTTAAGGATATTCTATACAATGATGTGTTATTCATATAGTCCTATCGCCAAAGCACTTTACATAGAACATATTTACATACAATAACACTCAACCGAAGTTGGTACTCATTTATTGACCTCAGAAGGATGAAAGGTTGATTGCCAGGATTCTACCTGTGACTTGCAGATCACATACAGATCACAGCAGCGAGTGCTCAACCCGCTAAGCTATCTTACCTACAGAAAGGCAATGGAAAAATGGTAAATGTTTTTGTGGATACAAGCAGTTTCAGTTGGCGCAGTTTTATATGCCAGGAGCACATATATTATCACAAATGGAATGGAATGGAAAGGGAAGAATGAATTAGCGCAGCATAGTGGTTCCATGTAATACTGTCCCTGCAAAAATGTCTCCTGACAAAAAAGTCACAATTTTTTGCGCAGATATTATTACATTGAACATGCGAGGGACAGCCCAGCAACCCCCACATTTTTTTTTACAAGGCGTGCAGAGGACATCCCTGCAACCCGTCCCCATACATAATGTCACCATATGTAATGTCGCCAATGGCTTTTGCCGGTGACATTATGCATCAGGACATTATGTATGGGGACATTATTACCTGATATCAGCATAGCTAAGGGACTTCTGTTGGGGGAGACAGCTGTGCGGTGGCACACACATTATAATGGAGAATATGTTTCCTAATGTAGAAATAAAGGGCTTTAATCACACCTTATTACTACGCCAGAAAAAATTATGCTGTTTCAAGAAGTATTTGGTGGTTAAAGTAATTGGTAGGTTTTATTGGTGGCCCTTTATGATAACACATGTTTCGGCAATGTGCCTTTCTCAAATCAGGTCATTTCTTAATGTGCACAACAAATTAACACATATTAGAACAAAACAGTTAATAGGAAAAGGGTATGAAGTGCACATTCAATTGGACGTAAATTTAGACAACGTCATATTCAAAGAATGTATAAACATGCAGGTAACAGAGCACAAGAAATGAAAAGTACCATATGTCAAAACACCAGTAAATAATATCAATATGAAAATGTACCCATTCAGATTAGAGTGTGTTGTGAAAATGTGACAGAAAATTAGGGTGGGGGATGAGGGAAGGAAACTTAGGTAAAAATAGAAAAACAAAGTTGCAAACGAAAAACGTTAGTTTCTTACACTATTCAATATGGGTAATTTTGTTGATTCAGTTATATAGAAATACGTTTTGCCCTGCGGTATCACTGGTGGGTGTTAAGGTCGTATTTAGAAGTAGAATATTACTGGGATGAATCCCAACTGCAGAGGTAAGAGCAAGGGAAGGGCAAGGAGGAAAGGAGGAAGAGAGGGTGGGGGTAAGGGGGAGGGGTAAGTCATCTCAATATTGTACACACATAACATTGTGATATTTACATTATTAGTGTTCAATGGTTCGTGGTGCTGTACTCATAATTAGCCCATTTATATCTGTCTAACGCTTCCTTAAAGAATTTGCGGAAGTGGCGTACACACGTGCATAGTATGTTTGTAACGCTCTCAGTTGGAAAAGATCTGCATTTGCAACATTCAAGGTGCAATATACGGGCGCTAGGGCTTAAAGTTGTTATAATTGAAATTTACGCTATTAAATATCTCGATCATGCGCCCCCTCTGATACATGAGCCCGTCTGAAATGGTGAACAGGTTCTCGTGTGTGTCAACAGACCATCCTGAGATTGGTTCATGAGGTCGGTGGGCTGTCTGTGCCCCTAAGGGTTTACCTGCAAGTATTGGTCTCCTCGCGTCCTGCGTCAGTGAAAAGTGGCCTTCTTCTTCTTCTTCTAAATTACTGAATGCGTGGGCGGACCCACGCAGGCGCTTCCCCATCCAATAGGATGATGTGCACCTACCCCCACCATTCATACACATAGCCCTCACAATCTCATAACTCCTCCCACCGCCCCGTCTGCCTCACAAAATCCAACAACACACTGCTCCTCCTCCTCCTGCCTCTCACCCCGTCACCTCCCAGCAAAGCCTTCCCACTCTGCTCAGCCACACCCAGCGCAGACAACCGAACCCTCATCAATTCTCTCTCCTCAACATGTCTCTCACACCTAAGCAGAAAATGTCCCACAGTCTCAGGCACCCCACACACTGCACAGTCCCTCGACTCACGCTTCCCCACTCGATATAGACAGTCATTCAGCCCCACATGTCCTATTCTCAACCGATTCAGCATCACCTCCTCCATTCCAGACTCCCCGCATCCACCTTCACTGACACTTTCCCACGGACACCAAACATCCACCTGCCCTTCACCCCACTCACCCACCTCTCCTGCCACTCACCCATGACCCGTCTCACCACCACAGCCTTCACCTCATCCACACTCAAAGGCAACCTCACATCAATCGATCCCCTCCTCACACCTTCACCTACCGCCAGATCCACCAACTCATTACCCAAAATGCCACTGTGACTGGGGACCCACGCCAACTCCAAATCCATTCCCCCACGCACACACCGATCAATCTTCCTCCTGATGTCCAAAATCACCTATATCTTCCTATCACCATCCCCTGCCACAATCGCCTGCAACCCACTCAATGAATCTGAGAACACCACCACTTTCACATATCCCAACTCGCACACCCTATCAATCGCCAATGCAATCGCCACCAACTCAGCCGTACAAATAGACACATAATTCGTCAATCACCCCACTTTATACTCCCCAGTGCTTTCCAGATAATATGCCATACCCACTCTCCCAGACACAGGATCTTTCGAACCATCCGTGAATACCTTACATCCTTCATTCCCTGCCACATACGCCTGACCCAAAACCTTGATCTCACCCCGCAAACCCTGCTTCTTCGACACCACACTCGCCAACTCCAAACACACCTTTGGAGACCCCATCATCCACATCGGCCATCTCATCAAATCCGTGCCCGTCACAGCCAACAACTCACCCACACCCCACTGCACCCCCTTCTCCCACATGTGAAACCCCAAAGTGCCCCCTTCCTCCTCCACCGGTCCCTGTAGTAGTCAAACCTCCAATTATACTTCAAACATTCACCCACCGGATGAGCCACACTGATGAGCCACACTCTTCGCACTGCACTTCACCCACCACCTCATATTCAACGCATACCTCCTCAACCCCAACGGCATCTCCCCCACAAGCACCTGCACCGCATTCACTGGAGAGGACCTCATCACACCCAAACACACCCTCAATGCCCTCGCCTGCACCCTATCCAACCGCAACTTCTGACTCGCTGTGAAACCCACTGCCACCTGACATCCAAAATCCATCACACTCAAAATCAACCCCTTATACAACATTCGTAAACACTTCTGCTGCGCACCCCATTCTTTCCCAGACACCGCCCGCAACAAATTCAACCTATGTTTACACTTATCCACCACACCATCCACCTGCACATTCCAGTTCAACTTCCTATCCAAAATCACCCCCAAGTACCGAAACTCTTCTACGCTCTTCACCCTCACACCTTTCAAAACCAATTCTAACTCCTGCTGCACCCTTTTGCTCGAGAAAACCATACTCACACTTTTATCCACAGACACTGAAAAACCCCATTTCCCACACCACTCCTCCATTCGCACTATCGCATCTTGCAGCCGACTCTGCACCAACAACAAACTCCGCCCTCTTACCCATACCACACCATCATCTGCGAAGAAATCCACCTGACATCCGATTCCTGCCAAAGCCCGAATCAACCCATCCACCATCACATTAAACAGCATTGCACTAATCACACTCCACTGCGGCGTCCCATTCTCCATCTTCCAAACCTCAGACAGCACCCCCCTCACTCTCACCTGAAAGGTCCTATCGGCCAAAAACGCCCTAATCCACCGAAACATCCTCCCTTTCACACCCATCTCCAACAGTCTCACCAACAACCCATTCTTCCACACCATATCATACGCCTTCTCCAAATCCAAAAAGAACGCTCCCACCAACTCCCCATCTCACAACGCCTCCTCCACACCAGTCACCAACCTCACTAACTGATCAGCCACCGACCGATTCCTCCTGAACCCACTCTGAAAATCACTCAAACACCCATTTGACTCCAAATAAAACCCCAATCGCTCAACCACCATCCGTTCCATAACCTTACACAGCACAACAGTCCACGCAATCGGCCTATACGACTTACACTCCGTAGGAACTGTGCCACCCTTCAAAATCACCACCACAATCGCTCTCTTCCACAACTTCGGCAAAACTCCACTCTTCCGGATCTCATTAAACAGTGCCAATACCTCCAACTTACATTCCACTGCCAACTTCTCCAAAAATACATACATGACCACATCCACCCCTGGACTAGACCACTTCCCCTTTCGAATCGCCCCATCCAACTCTACCATAGAAAATGGAACCTCATACCGCTCCTGCCAAGGCCCAACATCCACCAACAACTCTCTCATCTCCTACTCAACCACACCCATACCTAGCCTCACCGCTTCTGGGAAGTTCCCTGAACTGTGCACTCCCGCAAAATACTCCCCCAACAAATTCGCCTTCTCCCCATCCTCACTGACCACCTCTTCCCCTTTCAACAACACTGACATACTACCCTGCGGCCTCATCAATCCGGACATCCTCTTGAACTGTTTCCAAACCTCATCCACACCAGAATCACTCCCCAGGGGCCCACAGTAACCCCTCCAATACCCACGCTTCCTTTCCCTAATCACACTCTGCGCCACTGCCTTAGCCTTCTTGTATGCCACCAAATCCACCAACATTCCCGATCTCACCGCCCTGGCCCTAGCCTTCTTACGTGCCGCCACAGCCCTCGAACATTCCACCGACCACCAAGGAACCTCGACCTTCCCACCCTTCCCCTTCTCAATCTCCGGAACTGCCGCCACAGACGCTGCTCTCATTCCCTGCACCAGATGCTCATTCCATTCATCCACCCCCCCCATCCCTACCCCGAAGAACAATCAATTCCCGACACACTCCCTTATACACCTCCCAATCAGCCTTCCTAAAATTCAACCGACTCCCAGACATCCGTGGCCTGATCCCTACCTCTCCCCTCACAGTCACCAAAATACCAGAGTGGTCACTCCCCATATCTCCATCCTCACGCACCTCCCAATCATATTCACCCGCAATCGCAGCAGACACCCAGGTTAAATCCAAACACGACAACTTCCCAGTCCTCACATCCAACCGTGTACCTGAACCATCATTCAGCAAAAACAGACTCAATTCATCCGCCATGTCCTCCAACAGTTCTCCATTCGCATCTGTCCGGTCACTACCCCACAACGTATTGGCACTATTAAAATCGCCACACAAAACACAAGGTCTCACATGTCCCCTAATCACTCGAGACAACACGCCCACCTCCACCACCTCACACGGATTATAATAATTCAGCACCAATACTTCCGATCCTCCTACCCGAATCCCAGCCCCAATCGCCTCTACTGCTCCATCCACCACAATCTCCCTTGCAACCAACCCCTTTCGAACTGCTAGAGCCACACCCCCTCCTCTCCCCTCCATCCTATCTTTACGAAACAACTCAAAACCCGGAATCACAAACCTCAGATCACCCCTTAACCATGTCTCCTGAATACAAACCACGTCAACATTCAATTCCCCATACAACACCGCTTTCAACTCCTCCCCGCTTCCACCACTCCTTTCGTAAGATCCAACACACTGATAGACACATTCCCCTGGACCAGCTCCAGCACACTCACTATGAAGCACTATAAACTCAGTTTTTGGGACAATCACCATTTCTACGCCTTTCACCTCACCCACCACTTTCTTCCTTCCCACAGCCTCATCCACCACCGGCTCTTTCACACTCACCTCACTCACTACCCGTGCCGGTTTCACCCTTGTAACAGCCTCCGCATAAGACAAACCTTCCGCCGCCCTCACCTGCACTACCTCTCTCACCACCCTGTGACTCTCACACCCCCTATACGCGGTAGAATGCCTCCCACCCACAATTCACACACTTCTCCGGGGTCTCCACCTTGCATTCCTTAATATCATGATCTCCACCACACCTCCCACAGTGTCTCTCATTCCTGCATACTCTCGCCACATGTCCAAACTGTTGACATTTATAACATCTCAAGGCCAACGCTACATAAACTTTCACACGGAACCTCTGATATCCCAACTCCACCACTTCCGGACACTCCGTCCTCGCAAACCTCACTGCCACAGTCGTAGATACCACATTCCCATGTGCATCTCTCCTCCCCAACCTCCATGCTTCCACCAACACCCACATCCGCCAATTCCTTTTCCACCTCAGACATATTCACAGACACTGGCACTCCATACAGCACCCCCTTACACGACACACCACTTTGATCAATCACTCGTACCGCATGCCTACCCAGACAACGCACCTCCAGAATCTTAGCCTTGCTATCAGCATCCGTCCCCTCCACCAACAACCGGCCCCCAGCCACCACTAACATCCGAGTAACATCCCCCACAGCCGCCTCCACCCATCTAGCAATTTCCAACGGATTCACCCCCAGAAACGTCTTCTCTCGACTCTCAGGCTTCAACACCACCTTCCACACACTGTCACCCTGCATCTTCTCCTCCCCAGACCCACCGCTCTCTGAGGCTTCCAGCCCTTTCAAAACACACTTTTCCTGGATTACCGACCCAGTGTTGTTCCGGGCCAGCCCCCCTTCATCATCCCTCGGGGATCTGCTGCGATCCTGTCCCCCACTCCCTGCCATCCCTCTTTCCACAGATGTAGATTTTATAGTCAACGTCCTCCCCCTGTTCACCCCTTCCTCCACCTCCTTTTTCTTTCCTTTCTCCTTACCCGTCCTTACCTCCTCCTTAGAGCTCATTCACCCCCAGCCCCAGCCTTGAGAGTCCGCTCCACCTCCTCGAGCCCAGCACCCTCCACCCAGTCATCGCTCCACCCTGCCTGAGTCCGCCCACTGTTCTCATCTGCAGCCTGACTCTGTTTGCATGATGATGACGTGGTCCGTCGTGTCTGAGATGCCACTTCACTTCGGTACTCAGGGCTACTTCCCCCTGCCTGGAAACTGGACATGCGCGTTTCCGTGAAAAGTGGTCATAGGTTCCCTGGTGACTAATGTGCGTTGTGATTGCCATGGGCATAATAGTCCTACGTTTATTTCCATAGTGGCTGTTTTGAAGTTTTCAGCCATGTTTTGGGCATTTCTATATAGAAAGTCATGGGGAAACTGCGTTTGCGACCCGAGTCCCATATTTGGCCATAATTGGGTACAATTATGCAGACTTCGTGATCTCCGTAGTATATGTTATTTAAACGAAGTCAAGTTTGGTGTTTTAATTAGTAAACATCTTAGTGTCACTATAGAGTCTGGGTGTGGTTTGTTTCAGCACTGATGCCTGATGGGAAATGTAGTTTGTTACAGCTGCTATGCCCAAAGAAAGGCAAAAGATTATTGTGTGATGTGCCCACTTGTTATTAGTGTTGATTAGAGCCATTCATATGCTGGTGTCCCATATTTGGCCATAATTGTGTACAAATATACCAAATTTGGCAGAGCTGTACTGTGTGTTAATATAATGGAGTCAAATATGTTTTTTTTTTAAAACATATTTGACTCCATTATATTAACATGTGCGCACATTACACAATAATTTGTTGCCTTTCTCTGAGCGCAGTAGCCGAAACAAACAATTCCCATAAGGCATCAGTGCTGAAACAAACCACACCTAGACTTCATAGTGGCACTAAGACGTTTATTAAAGTGCCAGGCTATTACTGAAGTCTATGTAAAAAGGACGAGTATACTCGTCCTTGGCACTTAAAGGGTTAAAGTGTGTTGGGTCTGCGCAGTTCCTTCTGGCTCTAATAAATTCTCCTTTCTGATCGCTTGTTCATGGTGGCAACTGGTGGCAAACAGTGTGGAGTTGACTTCGGTCTCTTTTCGGTACGTTTTGGTTATAAGTCGGTTTCCTGATACCAAGATTGTTAAATCTAAAAAATGTATCTCTGATTGACTGCTGGTACCTGTGAATTTGATGCCCCAACTGTTATCATTAATTTTGAGTCTGAAGTCTCCCAAGTCTTGTAATGAACCTTCCCATATGAGGAAGACGTCGTCAATGTAGCTTGTCCATTTAATAACACTGTTTTTGTATGGGTCTGTAGTGTATACCAAAAGATCTTCGAACATTCCCATGACCAGATTGGCCAGTGCTGGTATGTATTTTACGCCCATTGCAACGCCTCTTTTTTGTTTGTAAAATTGGTTCTCGAATATGGAAATGCTGTTTTCTAAGGTTGCCATGAGCATTTCTTTTATCATGCAGACATAAGGAAAATGAGATGCTGATTCTTTCTTGAATGTATAGGTTATTGTATCCAGTGCTAGATCATGTCCAATGGATGTATATAAAGCTTTAACGTCCCAAGTGGCAAGGTGGTATGTTAGGAGCCATTGTATGCCTTCCATGATGTGTATGGCTGGAGTGGTGTCTTTCAAATACGCTTGTACTCCTTCTACTTTTGGTCTCAATACGTTGTCGATGTATTCTGCTAGTGGCTCGGTAGCCCAGCCTATTGCGCTGAGAATTGGTCTTCCTTCTGGGATGTTAGTGAATGGCTTGTGTACCTTAGGGAGAAAGTAGATTGTTGGTAGAATTGGTTTGGAGTCATGTAAGAAGCTTCTTTCTTCATCTGAGATAAGTCCTTGGTGATGCCATCCTTGTATTAGATTACTCATATCTGTGGTGATTTCTGTTTTAGGATTGGAGGGCAATATCTCATAACAATTAGGTGTTTCCAAATGTTGTAGTGCCATTTTTACATAGTCTTGCCTGTTCATCACAATTATGTTACCGCCCTTGACGGCTTCTTTGATGACTAATTCCTTGTTTGTTCTTAGAAGATGAAGTGCATGCTTCTCTTTTAATGTTAAATTCTTTTGTTCCCTTTTGTTGTTGTTGGTTGTCCCTTGTCTGTCATGAATCTTGTGTAGATCCCACGTGACCGATTTATAGAATGCATCTAACATGTTGTTAGGTGCCAATTGTGGTAAGAACTTGGACTTTGGTTTAAGTTCTTTTTGTATTAGGCCTAGTGGAATAAAGTCTAATTCTTTTAAGGTCTGATGTATTGGAAAATTCTCAGATTCTTGTAGTGATCTAAGAAGATGCATGTTGGCCAAGTCTTCGATAGTGACTTAACTGATGGTAATTTGGTCTGTCTGCTTAAACTGTTTGCAGGCTTGTGTTGTGAAAATAAAAATGTAAGTTTCAGTTTCCTTACAAATTTGAAGAGGTCTATATGCACTTGTACAGGTTCTAGGTAAGATGTCGGTGCCAATGATAGGCCTCTATTTAATAAACTTATTTGGTCTTCGGTAAGATATGTGCTTGATAGGTTCATCACCAAATTGTTTATTTGGTCTTCTTTGCTGCTTCTCTGGCTGCCGCCCTCGTCAGTCTGCGATAGTCTTCTAATGCGTTGAGGTTCCCTGAGTCGACCTGACCCCCTCCTTCCTCTCCTTCGGGTGAAGATTGTTTCTTCCCTAGTGGATCCGGTAACTGAAAATGGACTTGCTTTTGCATTTGCGTCCTGTTGCCTTTTTTATATCTTATCTGGTTGAGGAAATTATGTCCTGCTTTGAGTACGCTTTCCGTGATTGGTCCCTCGCCTTCTGATGCATCTTCTGCATCAGAGCTGGCAGAGGAGGTGTTGGGCGTGCTTTCCCTGGATACTGGTTTCATGAATTTATAAGTTTTAGTTTAATCTGAATGGTTACATTTTCATATTGATATTATTTACTGGTGTTTTGAAATATGGTACTTTTCATTTCTTGTGCTCTTTTACCTGCATGTTTATACATTCTTTGAATATGACGTTGTCTAAATTTACGTCCAATTGAATGTGCACTTTATACCCTTTTCCTATTAACTGTTTTGTTCTAATATGTGTTAATTTGTTGTGCACATTAAGAAATGACCTGATTTGAGAAAGGCACATTGCCGAAACATGTGTTATCATAAAGGGCCATCAATAAAACCTACCAATTACTTTAACCACCAAATACTTCTGGAATCAGCATCATTTTTTCTGGTGTAGTAATAAGGTGTGATCAAAGCCCTTTCTTTCTACTTTTACAAACGGAGTAGGGGAACTCAAAGTCTCTGTCTTCTTCGACACACCATTGCGACAGTGCAATTTTCGCAACAACAAGGTTGCGGAGGTCATTAAGTGATATCATCAAAAATGTTTCCTCAACGGTTTTCTGTTTCCTAATGTACACTCCAATGAACTTCATTCTTCACCAAAGAGTTGAAAGCAGGATAACATATGTCTAGGATTACTGAACGTCTGTTGGGCAGGTCTGTCTTTGGCCAGTAAATGCACCATTAAGGGGACACCGCTTTTAGTTTGTGAACACTATTACGTCCTTAGAGAATATGAACCAACCTTGGGCTTCATTGTGTGGCAGAATCCTAGATAAAGTAATGGTAGGAGTGGGTGAGTGGCTGTAGATTACCGCTGCACAGTTGTATTGGCCTCTGAGCACTAATACAAAGAGTGGGACCCAGCAGCAAAAGCTAAAACCAAAAATAAATTATTAAGGGTTGAAGTCTTTAAAGCAATACGTTGTAAAGTAAGTATTAAGTAATGGTTTTAAAACAGTATGAACAGTACAGTACAGACTGGTGAACACATGACTTTCTGGGCACATGCCCCCATGTCCTAGACTCCGAAAAAGTGTATAGATGATTTTCGGTATTAAATATGGGCCTGGGTACATGAGGGTGCTTTGGTGTTTGTGCAGTTGGGAACGTGAGGAAAGGAAAGCTAGTGAAGAGATGGGGTTGTTACTCTAGAGAGGGGTGGGCCATGCGGAAACAGCTCCCAGGTGTGAGGGGAAGACTCATCAATGTCAGGTGTTACAAGTACTCAGGGAAGTCATTTGGGGGTCACAACCCCTGCAGTCTCCCTTGCTACCCCTATGGTCTCCCTTGCTACCCCTGTAAAAAAAAAAGAAGTCATTTCTTTTTTACATTTTCTTAAACGGAAGCTCCTGTCACACAATGATGACTGCTTCCTTCTCTTCCCACGGATGTTTGTAAATGGCAGCTAACACCTAAGGTTAATCCCAATCTGGCCTGATTGTGTGCACCCATCTGATGGGATCAATTAGAGCGGGTCAGCTCATCCGTTACCCTGAAAGGATTTCCTTTGTGGCACGGTTACGTTTAACTTAATTGGTTAATGAACTGACAAAGCAGAACAGCTCATTTGCTATTTGTCTAGAAGGCTTTCCTTCAGGGAGAGCTAAACTATTTGTTTTAAAACAAAAGGTTTGATCAATTGCGAATAGTTATTAACATGTTTTGTTTATTTGTCAGCTCATCTACTATCAGGATAATGTGGAAATGGTTGGACAGTACCGAAACGGTTAATTTTTTAATAAAGACTAATGTATTGCACAGTCCCAGGAATATATTGATAATCCTTATATTTATTTTGGAAACTAGAATGGATTGCAAGAATTATAATACTTTTCATGAACTGTGTCTCTTTTAGTGTAGGGTCAAAAAAATAAATTGAAAAAAAATATGCCGGGAGGCTTTTGAGCCACAATCAAAAGTGTCGGCTAGAAGACCGACTGGCCCGCTAAGGATCACTTTTTCTAATAGGAATAACTTTAAGCGCACAAATATATATTACCAGTCATCGAGTCAACCAAATATATTTCAAACAAACAAAGATCATTTGGATTGTGGACATAACTCACCTTCTAATTAGCCACGAAGTCCATATAGTCCGATGGCCATTTGGAATACAAGAGACCATGTCCACCTCCTGTAGGATCTACATCTACAATTGGGTGCGTTCGATGTGATCTCTCTACAGGAAACCTGGCTTCAGGAGTGTTAGGGAGAATTCTCAAGAATGTGCTAATTTCCCTTACCTTTTGAGACCCCCAGCAACTTTGCTGGATTGCGAGGATTTTAATTTTCCGCTGGAAAGAGTGTGAGCCTTTTTTCCCACTCTTTCATATATTTTGAGGTGCGTTTTACTTTTGTGTTCTTGGGTTATGGAGTTTTAGACATCTCCATATGCATCATTTTTTTCTTGTGTGTCACACAGCACCTTCAGTGCAGTGGCACAGGGATGTCTTTCAGACTTCCCAAGGTATAAATACCTTCTCTGGGACTGACTACCGTCTCCCAGTGCATGTAAAGTTAAATTGACTTTGCAGCTCTTTTTAAATTCATAAACCCAGCACACCCTATCTTCCTATAGAGTGCTGGAGGGGTTGCCTAGCATCCCCTATGTCTAAACACTCATGTAACAGCCAAATGTTACCCTTTCCTCTTGAAATGGCTGATGGCAATGGTTTTAGAACAAACTACCATGATTTTTCCTGATCGCGAACACCGGTAGCTAAATATCGGGTCAGCCATGTTTTTCAATATGGCACCTAAGACTCCTCTGTAAAAAAAGACTCCAGTCATCTTTTTTTGCCGTTTCTTTTAGGAAAGGTCCTTCTTGTGTTTAGCTCTGCGCGCCAAACCAGGTTTGGTCCCTTTGTTCGATGGCCTTTGGCGGGCTTCAGTGCTGAAGCCCTCCTCTGGCGCCTGAGTGTCTGGGGTGGACAGGATGTGAGGGAGGTGCCTGGAACTCCCTGTGCTTAGTCTCCTAGGAGACCTGAATGCACTCTGGCGTGATTGGCTGGCTGACTGGCCGGCAAGGACAGCCATCCTGCTGGGTGAGTGACAGCTAGGCTGGAATGAATGGAAGAAAACTGTTTAAAAGCAGGTCTCTTGGACTTGGAAGGCAGAGTCGACCACTGGAACGAAAGAACCGAAGACGAGCTGAAGGAACATGACTGCTGCAACTCCTGGATCGTTGGTTTGCCCGGTGAAGCCCTGCTGCAGGTCCGAATTGCCTGAAACTCCCTCAACAGTGAAGCCCCTTCAAGGACAACTTCTTCCCTTGAACTGGTGGGAACAACCAACTCGCAAGCCATCTGGACACCGTCTCCATACTGGTCGAATTTTCATCAGAGTGCTGTTGAAAACCGGATAGCCAGTGAGAAGGATACCAGTGTGTGGACTTTAAGGCACTCACACCTTAAAACCGCCGTTTAACCCAGCTTCCGCTTCTTCCCTGGGCAGTCCAGGAATCTCCTGACGTCCTCCTTCTTGTCCCACGAATGAAGCTCAGGAACAGCGAGATATGCAGGAACTGCCAGGAACAACTGCCTCAGCAACAGCTTTTCTTCATCAATAAGGTACTGTGCAAACACGGTGTGCAAATCCTTTTTGCCGCGGTGAAAGTTTGTGAAACTTTCCCAACTTTGGAGTCTTGTTCGCTCCTAAACCGACATATAACTTTTTCTGGCAAACTACTTCTTAGAACATTGGCAAAGACTTAACCGTTTACTACCAGAACTGTGCTGTCCTATCCAAGACACTGAACCATTGACTTTGGCCCAGGCCTATTGAATTGAATTGCCTCTTGTAGTGAACAGAAACTATTTGCCCTGCCTCTGACAGTAATTGTGTTTTGTTTCTTATAACCTTTGTCTTTCTACCCCTTTTGAAAGTTACTGAAGTGCCATTTTGCTCCCACTTCAGGGGAGCCTACCTTGTTCAGAAACGTATTGGTTGTGTACTGTAGTGTATTATAGTGTGATATTGAGATGCTTCTTACTAGTTGAATGTTTTCTAACTAAATTTGTAAATAAATGTATATTCTTTTACCAAGAAGCCTTGAGTAAATGTTTTTTTTGAACCAATGTGATTGCAAGTCCTTTGTGTAACCTTGTGTACTGGTCACTTTACTCTTGAGATAAGTCTGGCTGCTCAGCCACTGCTACCACATAACTGTGTAGTACGGGCTTGTACCAAAGGTGAGATTGTGCTTACACCTGTTGTCTTAATTGTGTGTAGTGTTCCCAAAGGATACTGCATGTAATTCCGCCCAACAGGGACGCATCCAGTCTTGATGGCTATATGAACATTTGTACACTGGTCTATGGAGGAGAAGGAGGTCGCCCTGCGGCAGGATTCCTCACCCTCATTAAGCTTTGCTCTGGACTATCAGTGGAAACCTGTGATAGTCCAAACCCCTTTATACAAATCATCTGTTTGAAAGAAAGTAAGAACTTAGAATTTCAACGCTTTTTGATTCTTAATATTTATTGGAATCCGACTGCCATTACTACACCAACCCTTCTGAATGAGGTTTCTACACTACTAGACAATTGGACATGGCAACATAAACCCCATTATACAATTGTCAGAGGAGACCTGAATTGCCATTGTATTAAGAATGAAAATGGCTCATTTTTGGACATTACAGGTTCTCCCTTGCTGAGTGACATTAGAGCTTCGAACTGGCTTAACCTAATGAAAACACAAGACTTTCACATCCTGAATGGCTAAACTAAAGGCAACTGTCCTTTCAAAACTACATTGTCAAATGGCAACGTAGCCAGTTGTTTGGACTATGTATTTGTATCTTCCTCGCTACTGCCAGATATTCTATCTTTTGAAATTACCCAGAAAATAGCTAGCAACCACTCATTATTAAATCTTTGCTGGTACAGTCCTGTACAACGGTCAAAGTTGATGTTCCTGGAACTTAATGAAGGCATGAATAGGTTGAGGATGAAGCGACAGGACATCGTGTCCTTCTCTAAGGAGTCTTGGAGAATGCTAACTCAGGAGGTGGCGATCTCTAGGGAGTCTTGGAGAATGCTAAGTCGGGAGGATGATGTGAATTATGTCCCTCTTCTCTTCGTATTCAAAGTTAAAGAAAAAAAAAACCTGGTCCAATTAAAACAACCCATCAACATATGTTTAATGGAAAACTTAAGACGGAAAAAAAATGAATGCGGAAAGACATAAAACAGATAAAGTGAGGGGCAGTGGCCAACAGAATAATTCTGATTAAAAAACGGAAACATTCATATAAGAACTGGCTAACCTTACATAAAGCTGACATGCTGCAGAAGGAAGTAGAATCCATGTTACTAGCGTTGAATAAATAATATGGGAGATCTATTTGGCAATTGCTAAATGGAGTTATGGGAAGGCAACCAATTCGCCTACTAGGTTTGACAAAAGAAACGTGGATGGTATTTTATCAGCAACTATTCAAACAAAAATGTGTTTCGTCTGACACGATACTCCCGATGGTAAGCAAAGGATGGTCATTTCAGGTAGATCGTTTGGATATAGAATTATTCATTAAAAAGGCTAACATCTCTAGAGCGCCTGTTCCAGATGAAATTCCGAACTTCATGATCAAGAAAGATCCAGAGTTTTGGTCTCCAATGATCTATGAACTGTTTAAGCAAATCATGAGAAGGCGGAGGATCCCTGATTCTTGGAAATCTGCAATCATAGTTTCTGTATACAAGCGGGGAGACAGAGCGGATCCATCCAGTTATCGGCCGATCGCTTAGTTGGATTTGCTTGGCAAGCTATTTGCGGGTTTCCTGTTGAAAGAACGTCAAAAATGGGTTACAATCACAAACAGGGATGACCCATTCCAAACAAGATTTGTTAAAGGAGTTAAACCTGACTTAAACTTTTTTCTGATAAACATTATTAAAGGAAAAGTTTTTAATGAGAAGACAAAAGCCTACATGGCATATATAGACCTACGCAAGGCATTCGGTTGTGTCGACTGACAACTGCCATGGGCAAAGATGAAAAGATGGAACTGTCCTAGAGACTTACTAGAGGCTATTAAATCTCTGTATGAATCCTCTAGTGTGCTGGTTCAGCTTAATGGCCAGGGCCTCCTTACAAGACCAATCTCGACATTTGGATGCCTAAAACAGGGCTGTCCCTACCACCAATATTTTTGGTTTGTTAATCTCTGACCTAAAAGAAACCATGGACGTAGTAAGAGTCTTTCCACCAAAAATAGGTGACTGACCTGTGAAGAGGCTCTTATTTGCAGATGATCTGGTCCTCATAGACCAGACACCTATCTGCCTTCAGCGAAGTCTGGATGCTCTTCAACATTACATGACTTCCAATGGTCTGGTGATGAATTTAACAAAGACTACCATCATAAGATTGGGACTTCGTGGTTTAAGAAGTACTAACATGTTTAAATGGTATGTAAATAAACAACCACTGGTAGAGTCCCACCTAGTGATATATCTAGCGACCTTGATTAATAACAGCAAGGTTGAACTCCATCGACAAAAAGCTTAACACCTTGATCGCTCAGGGATCCATAGAAAATATAACACATTTTCATCTTGCCATTGCTATCGTTCTTCAAAGCAAAGGTTACCCCAGTACTAACTCTTGGGGCGCAAGGTTTTCCATATGCTCCTCAGAGAATATGGCAGACGTTGAAGGGAATGTTCTGGAGAAAGATATTGATGCTTCCCAATCTGATTTCAGCAGCCCTTATTCGTTTTGAGTTGGGCTTGATTTCCTTACAAGTCAGAACTCTGTGGACATCTCTGGCCCTCTACCATAAATGCCTTCTGTCCAAATGAGCTAAGCCATTTCAAATCTTGGAAGCAGCATTAAATATGTTAAGAGATAATCTCTTAGATGAATGGAGAAACAGCTGTGATCAATCTCTCTGTCGTCTTGATGCGACTAAGGAAGAGTTAATCAATAACTCTCCAAGGGTAAAAAGGAAGGTGTGCAGGAAGATTGGATTAGTATGACAGACAAGAAATATCAATATAACATATCGAATGCCTTACGGAACGAGCATAAGACTTGGGGTGAACTCCCAAAATATCTGACCAAATTTCCTAACAGTTGGTACAGAGGTCAATTTCTACGCTTTAGAATGAATCTATATCCAACTGCACAGATCCTGAAAATGTAGGGCCAGGTCTCATCGACTGACGGCCGTTTTTGCCATAAAGAAGGTGAGGAGGAACCCCTGAGACATATAACGTTATTTTGTCAAGGCTTGACCGACTTGAGAACTAAACATCTGGGTGAGATTATCGAGGACAGACACTTGAAAGCAGCAGACTTACTTTGGCCTTTCCTCCAACGAGGTGAATGCTTTTCGGCAACGTTTGCCATGGTTAAATGTTTGAAGGCAGTCTTTGCTGAGGACATAAAGGAATCTTGAAATAAGGTGTCAAGGGAGAACTCACTGCTTTAGAGATTGGACATTTTGATGATTTTTTACTTGTTTCTTTTATGATCTGTTTTGATAAAAGATTTGTAATTAACCAATAATCAATAAACATTAAAATACAATAAAATAGAATTGAAATTATTCCAAAACAGTTTAGTATTTGTTATATACCGTGCTGGGCAGTTTTGAAATAGGCCACAGCATTTTTTAAATATGAATTTACTTAAATCTGACTTTAGCCTTGTGTCATGATGTACACATGTGCTGGGGTGTGTCACATCATAGGGCAATGCCGAGAGGACAGGGCAAAGCATGGGTAGGAACGGGAGCAGGGGAGAGGGAGGACTGGAAATGCTCAAGAAAGGAAAGGGCATGCAGCAATAAACATAGTCGCTTAGATGTCACCAATACTATACCTCTCAACCTTCCGCATCAAAGGCACATATTGGTTTTGGCAGGTGAGAGCCCATTGCAATGTATGGCCATGAAAGGACTTAGGCAGGTGAGCAAACTATTGACATAGCAGGTGACGCCTTCCAAATGTTTGATCGTTGAGATGTAGGCAATATATGTTACATGGCAAGGAAGAGTAAAATAAAAAGATGGAATCTTATACGTCTTAAGTTGAATGCAAGATGCCTGTGTTTTAAATGTGTGTTTGCCAAATCGCCTCTTCATGCCCCACCCCAGTGCTGCAAATTGTGGCATGGTGGGAGGCAAAACAGTTCCCAGAATGAAGAAGTGAAGGAGCAGGAAGAGCAGGACAGAGAAAGGCTGCAGAACTATACTAACACGGCACAAGATGTAACAGCCCAACCACCATTCATGCAAACCCCAGGAGCACCAACAATAGCATGGGCCCAAAGGCCAACAACAAAATCAAAGCATTCATGGAGAGGTTGGGAGCTAACAATCCACTGACAGTCACCCTTACTGCTAAATGCCCAGGGAACAGAGTACCAGCGATTTTTAAATACACTACCGTCAGAGAAGAACCCAGATGGTATACGTATTGCCAGTATGAAGATGTATTGCAAGGCAGCACAATGTTTTCAAATTGAGGAAAATATTTTAAAGCATAGCAGATATTCTATTATTGTCATAAGTCACTTCTATTTCTTCTGACCCTACTCCGACTCCTCACCTGTGGAACTGGAATCCGTGTTGTACCCAACTGGCTCTCGGTATTGGTGTGGAGATTATGTCTAAAGCCTGTCTCGATAGGAAGCCACAGTTGCCACCTGTAAGCTAGAGCCCCCTGTGGCCACTCCACCAAAACAGGTGAAAAATGAGGGGGAAAAGCCTTTGGCTAAAAAAAACCCTCAGTCAGTTGAGTCCAAGGTCTTGGGATCATGGATGGAAAAGCTGGAGCAAACGGAGTGATTCCAGGAACATTTCGTAGCAGGTTGAGGAAAGCAGGGTAGATTTCAGATAACTACGTGGACTCCAGCAGGTAAGGAAGATGCACAATGTCAACAAAGCCCTTCAATATGTAGGAGTGGTAGGCAGAACGAAAGCAAAGTCTGTAGAGCAAGAAAGGGGTCAAGAAAGAAAGAAAGGGAGGAGCGGGGAGGAACCTGAATAAGTAAACAAGAAAGAGAAAGTAAGTAGGACAGAAGTGAAGCGGAAAGGCAGAAGTGAAAGTCAGCTGAGCGAAAAAAGGGGGAAGAGAGCACAGCAAAGAGCAGTGGAGAGCGGAGGTGAGTAAGCGAGACAAAGTCCACTGTCAGCAGAGTGGAGCGGAGCGGCAGAAGAGCACCGGGGTGCACAAATGGAGAAAAGCGCTGGAACAAAACACGGCAGTGCAATAAAGTGAAACTCCGACGTTGCAATGCGCGGGTTGCTGGGAGGACAGGGAATAAGTACCTTCTAGCAAGCTGCATGCCAAATGGGAAACAGAGAAAGACAAGACCGCCACCTAACTTAGAAGAGAAAACATGGTGGAACATTCAATGGCCGCCCCACCGAAATCGGTACCACTGTTTCCACGACCCAGCACGCATGACGGTATGCCCCCATTTTATACCTACTACCACAGGCTTCCCCGGATGGTACCTATGAAACCTGGCTAGCAAAGCAGGAGCATGTACATGGGAAGATGGTTCCCACGAATCTTCAGATCTGGGAAAACCCTTTCCAACCAATTAGGTATTCCAGTCTATCTTTGTGATAACTGGAGTCATAGATGTAAGACACCTCAAACTCCTCCTCAGAGTCTGCCGGTAAGTGGTTGTAATTGGGTGTGGAGCATCCAAGTGAATGGGAAAAGAAAGGTTTGAGTAAAGAGGAATGATATATAGGGTGTATTCATCTAATATTATGCGGTAACCTAAGTTTATAGCCCACCGGATTCATCTTAGAGAGTATAGGGAAAGGCCACAAGAATCGAGGTGACAGTTTAAATGGGCGAGCCCATCTAGGTAGGAATCTAATAGAGAGCCAAACTTTGGAACCTACGCTCCAATCAGGTCCTTTCTGGCGATGTGTGTCTGCCTGTCTTTTGTACGTTTGAGCTGTAGTCACAAGGCTTGCACTGGCTGTCAGATGCGCTTTTTTGATACTGTAGATAATGGTCTCTATAGCAGGCAAATTCATGCGTCTTCTTACCACCTGGTTGATGTTTCTTGGATGCACCCTATTGGTACAATAGAATTGGGACATGTTAATG
Organism: Ambystoma mexicanum; assembly: GCF_040938575.1. NCBI lineage: Eukaryota > Metazoa > Chordata > Amphibia > Caudata > Ambystomatidae > Ambystoma > Ambystoma mexicanum. The sequence goes on along the minus strand of NC_090933.1, from coordinate 1,237,734,779 downwards.
GTGGAGTGTTTAGCGTTGTTATAAGCAAATTCAGCTGTAGGGAGTAACTGCACCCAGTTATCTTGTTGCTGGCTGCAGTAGCAGCGAAGATATTGCTTCAGAGTGGCATTAACCCTCTCAGTCTGCCCGTTGGACTTCGGATGAAATCCCGACAAGAGGGCTCTTTCGATACCTAGTTGTTGACAAACAGCCTTCCAAAACCGAGAGGTGTACTGCGTTCCCCTATCTGAAATGATCTTATCCGGTATGCCATGTAGGCGGAAAATATCCCGAAGGAAGACTCTGGCCATTTCTTCCACTGATGGAATCTTGGGTAAGGGAGTAAAGTGTGACATCTTGGTGTACGTGTCTATGGTGACCATGATGCAGGTGCAAGAATTTGAGGGTGGCAATTCCACTATGAAATCTGTTGTGATAGTACCCCATGGACTAGTCGGGAGAAGATCTTGTTCCAAAAGCCCAATGGGTTTGCCAGATTGATACTTACTCTTGGCACAAATCGGACATTCTTTGACATAAGTGGTCACTTCCTTTCTGAATTTGGGCAATCATATGAACGCTGGATGAGATCCAAAGTGCCCGCCACTCCTCGATGACCAGATGCCGGGAGATCATGACACCAGTGTAACACCTTCTTTTGAAGTTTACCCGCAGGGATGTAAAGAAGACCATCCTTAAACCAGAATCCGTCTTCTTCCTTAATGCCATCAGGCAAGGACCGTTGATCTTTACGTTCTTGAGCAGTGGCTTGTTTTATCTCTTGTAGGAAGGTCTCTACCGAAGCAACCAATAGCTTCTTTGGGAAGATGCGTTCTGGAACAAATTCAGGAGAATTTCCTGAAGCTTCTTTTCTGGATAGGGCGTCAGCCAACACATTCAAACTACCAGGGTAGTAGGTAATATGGAAGTCATATTGCGCAAAAAAATGAGCCCATCTGGCCTGGCGAGAATTAATACACTCCATTGTTTCCAACACCTTGAGATTGCGGTGGTCAGTACGTATTGTAAAGGGCTGAATACTTCCCTGAAGCAAGTGTCGCCACTCTTCGCAAGCTTGCTTCATGGCAAGCAGCTCTTTTTCCAAAACTGAATAATTTCTTTGACTGGAATTAAGAGTCTTGGAGAGGTAGGCAATCGGGTGTTCAACCCCATTCTCCTGGAGTAGTACAGCTCCAATGGCTGCTGTTGAAGCATCAGCTTCTATGATAAAAGGCTGGGTTTGATCCAGTTGTTTGAGAATAGGCGCTGAGCAAAATAATGTTTTGAGATGCTGAAAACTTCTATCTGCTTCTTCTGTCCATTTGAATGGACCTGATGTCTTTTTTAAGAGAGAGGTAATGGGTAGCACTTTCTCCGAGAAATTGGGGATGAATCTGCAATAAAAATTCTCTAAACCCAAGAACCTTTCGATCTCTTTAATGGATTTAGGAGACTTCCAGTCAAGAATGGCAGTGATGTTCCTCTTGTCCATGGCTATTCCTACTTCTGAAAGAACAAACCCTAGGTACTGTACTGAAGTAACCCCAGATTCGCATTTTTCCAATTTAGCTAATAGGTGGTTTGACTGAAGACGTTGGAGAACTTCCAAAACATGTTGAGTATGCAGAGATGGGTCCTTGGAGAATATCAAAATATCGTCCAGATATATGATCACTGAAATAAACATCAGATCGGGAAATACTTGGTCCATAAACTTCTGGACGACGGCCGGTGCATTAACCAGGCCAAAGGGCATCACTCGATATTCATATAACCCAAATGGGGTGCGGAATGCCGTCTTCCATTTGTCTCCCTGGCGTATTCGTAGTAAATGGTATGCACTACGAAGATCCAGTTTGGTGAATCTCTTAGCTCCCTGTACAGCCTCCAAAATGTCAGTGAGGAGTGGCATTGGGTACCGATCTTGATCCGTAACTCGATTAAGGCCACGGAAGTCGATACATGGTCTTAGTTCTGCTGAGTCTCGTTTGGGTATAAAAAACAAGGAATGCCCAGCGGGGGACTTGGAAGGATGGATGAGACCATTTTGTAGGTTAGGTTGTTGTCGAAATATGTTCTGAGTGCCTTCTTTCTGTTTGAGATAGGGAGAACATGTGTCCAAAGGGTACTAAGGCATCTGGAATAAGGTCTATCGCGCAGTCTTCGGGCCTATGAGGAGGAAGATCCAGAGCTGCCTGATCTGAGAATACTTGTTTGAATTGGGAGTATTCCAAGGGTAAGGAATGTATTCCTATAGTGTCGCTCTGGAGTGTGTTGGTGGCTTGTACCTTGGCTATATTGGGTTGAGACAGACAATGTTCTTTGCAATACCCCGGAAATGAAAGCCAACTGGTTTCGAGACCAGTCAATTTGGGGGTTATGTTTACGGAGCCACGTAATACCCAGAATGATGGGAAAATGACCCGCGTGGATAATGTCAAATGAGATGAACTCGGTATGTTGAAATAGTTTAAACTGTAGAGCTTCGGTCATATGTGTAATGGGTCCAGAGGATAAAGGGGAACCATCAACTCCTTCTTCCTTCTGGTCTTCAAGTTTTTCAACTCTTGGGATACCCATCTGAGTGGCCCAATGTATATCAACAAAGTTACCAGTGGCTCCACAGTCCAGTAACGCCAATGCTTCTATCCATTCTAGCTTGCCCTTCACTTGTACAGTTATAACCAGTAGTCGAGAATCTTCTGTTTCTGTCTGAGCAGGAGGAGAGACAGATAAAGAAACGTAGAGACTGGAGGTAGATGTAGCCCCTCAGATACTCGTCCCTTTTAGTTCCGAGGTTTGTCGTTTCCCGATCTGCGAAACAATAGCTCCTCACAGCTTTGAATAGAAGGAGTCTCTGAAACACAATAAGCACATAAGCCCTTTTCTCTGCAGCGTCTTCTCTCCTCAGCTGTAAGCGGTCCTCTAGCCGTACCTATCTGCATAGGTTCTTCATGATGCACAGGTAAGGATGGTGTCGGGGAGTAGGGCATAGGTCCGAAGGAAGGTCTGCCTCTCAGTCTTCTGCGTTCGCTTCTTCTTTCCGTGATGTAGTGTTCAATTTGAAGAACTGAAGACAACAATTCAGAAAAGGAGGAAGGTCTAGGGATTCTTGCCAACTCATCTTTGATTTCTTCTTTAAGACCTCGTCTGAAAATTGCATATTGGGCTTGTTCAGGCCAACCCGCCTGTGATGCCAAGGTCTTAAATACAGAGATATATGACAACACAACCATAGATCCTTGATGAGCGTCTAACAAATCTTCACAAGCGGAAAATGTTATTTCTGTTCTTTCAAAGGTTTGTCTGATGAGAGTCCGAAAACCTTCATAATCTTGTAGAATGGGGTCTTCTCCAATAACCAGGGGAGTTGCCCAGGTCAAGGCGTTGCCTGTCATATTGGAAATGAGAAACCCCACTTTGGCTTGGTTTGTGGCATAAAGCGTGGGTCTGAAAGTAAAGTAAACTTTACATGCGTCCAGAAATTCTCTCACCTTCTTGGAGGTTCCATCAAATTTTTCCGATGATAAGGGCAACGGCGGAAATTCAGGTGTAGGCTGGGTCTCTTGAAGAGTAACCATTTGTTTAAGCACTACGTTTTCTGCCTTTAGGGTTTGGACTTCCTGAGAAATCTGCTGAAAGATTTTCATTTTTGAAAGTTTGGACCTCCTGTGAGAGTGTATGCACCGCTCCCGAGAGCTCTTGGACTTGTTCTTGAGTTGCCATAGCTTGTGGGCGTTGCAAACTGTCATTGGTGTCAGAATACACTTCTATTTCTTCTGACCCACTACCCTCCTCCGACTCCTCACCTGTGGAACTGGAATCCGTGTTGTACCCAACTGGCTCTCGGTATTTGCGTGGAGTTGATGTCTGAAGCGATAGGAAGCCACAGTTGCCACCTATAAGCTGTAGCCCGTGTTGCCCCTCCACAGAAACAGGTGAAAAATGAGGGGAAAAAGCCTTTGGCAAAAAAAAAAATCCTAAGTCCATTGAGTCCGAGGTCTTGGGATCGTGGATGGAAAAGCTGGAGCAAACAGAGTGATTCCAGGAACCTTTCCGGAGCAGAATGAGGAAAGCTGGGTAGATTCCGGATAACTACACGGACAGGAAATGTGGACTCCAGCAGATAAGGAAGATGCACAATGTCAACAGAGCCCTTCAATATGTAGTTGCGGTAGGCAGAACGAAAGCAAAGTCCGTAGAGAAAGAAAGGGATCAAGAAAGAAAGAAAAGGAGGTGTGGGGAGGAACCTGAATAAGTAAACAAGAAAGAGAAAGTAAGAAGGACGGAAGTGAAGCGGAAAGGCAGAAGTGAAAGTCAGCCGAGTGAAAAAAGGGGGAAGAGATCACAGCAAAGAGCACTGGAGAGTGGAGGTGAGTAAGCGAGAGAAAGTCCACCATCCGCAGAGCGGCGGAAGAGCACCGGGGTGCACAAATGGAGAAAAGCACTGGAACAAAACACAGGAGTGCAATAAAGCGAAACTCCGACGTTGAAACGCGCGGGTTGCTGGGAGGACAGGGAATAAGTACCTCCCAGCAAGCCGCACGCCAAACGGGAAACAGAGAAAGACTAGATGGCCACCTCACTTAGAAGAGAAAACGTGGTGGAACATTCAATGGCCGCCCCACCGAAATCGGTACCACTGTTTCCAGGACCCGGCATGCATAATAATTATATGGATGAAAGCGCTGTGGAAATCATAGATTGACTGCCTAACAACTTTTTGCAAAGTGGCACCCTCCTGTAGTTCTGGAGCCAACCAAGATGAGGTACTTAAGGACATGGTTCTGGTCTGTTACAAGAACCCTCACATTCAAGGAAGGTTGGTTCAAAGCAGAAACCAATCACATGAGGTGGCCATGACCATCACCAAAAGCTTGGAGGAAACAGCAAGGCATACAGTGATCGAGCAAACCAGAAAACAAGAACCAAAACCAAGAGCGAGAATCTTTGCGCGACACCAAACCACTAGACAGGAAGAGACTGTATGGGCAGATGGCAAAAACCAGAGCATGCTACCAATGTGGGTACAAACTTATGTCCAATGACTGCCCTGCCAAAGATGCTAAATGCACCAAATATTCTTCATGCTGTCACTTCACCAGGTGTTGCACAGTGTGGAATATGTGGCTGGTGTCCCAGAGGGAAGATAGTTCCCGCAGATTGAGATAGTGGGAGAGGCAAAACAGAGGTTTCATAATATGAGTCAGATGCCAAACGCAAATCAAAAGTACCAAAACCTATGTCCGGAATACAGCTGTGTCAAGAAAACATCAGGGTACTAGCTGGCTCCAGCTCTTATTATGCCATCATAGTGAAGAGCACATATGAAGATTTATGGCAAGAAAAATAACAGACAATACATCAGAAGGGGAAAAGGTCCTTCAGCTATGATGGTCAAGTCATCATTATAATGGGCTATATAAATTGTGACAAGTTCAAGAGCAGGTCATTATGAGGCACAGTGAACATAGCCAAGCATGGCAACGCAATCTTGGGCTGGCACAACTTGACATCAAGCTCACCCCAAATGCAAGAGAGCAAGTAATGTCGATCCAGGTGTCTGAGCTAGAAGACATCTTGAGTATACGCAAATCCATGTTCGATATTGCCAGATACATGCTGAAGGACTATACACATGTAAATAGACTGAAAAAGAATGCAATCCAGGTGATGTCACTTGGGGGTGGGGTCAAATGACATTACTTCCTGTGATGTCACCAGAGGTTAAGGGTTATACGATGTCACTTCCGCTACCTCTGGCATTTTGGTGAATATACATCCCTGCAAGTACTGCAGGTTAATGCGTTGATGGCTTCCTGGGTTCTGTGTTAAGGTGAAATCTCTTCTCACTTGCTTTTTATTTTGTTTTTATTTTATTGTTTTAAGCACAGACCTAGCTTGAGAGCAGCAGAGCGCTGTACAGAGGGTGGGTAGCCACCATTTGTGCTGGCATCTTTTAACAGTGCCACACTACTGCGAGTTGGGCTATGTGCGTCAATGTGTATCCATTGGGTTAAGTCCTTCGACAGGTGTGGTTGAAAATGCCATGTTTTGAGAGATTTCCAAAGTTGCAGAATTGTTGGGGCATTCCAAGTCGATGCCAGGATCGAGTTCAAGAGGGTGGCTGTGTGACAAGAGAAGGATTGTTTGCAGGTCCTCTCTTTGCGGACGAGTTGTGATTCAAGCCAGTTGGTCGATTTGCTGCTCTAGGAGCCTGTGTCACCAGATATGTGACACTTAGCCACCAGGTACACTGTCTGCTACTCATAACTACTTTGTAGATGATACATGGAATCTTGAGCAGTATCAAATCTGATTGCTGATAAAAGGGGGGGTGGTCCTACCCTAAGTAGCCAACCACCACTGCTCACTTCTACCATAAATTTAACTACTTCCCCACCTGATCTCCTTTGTCCACTCTCACCCTCACAAACTCCCCCGTCCTCAAACTATATCAGGCTCCCTCTCATCTAATGACCTTATCCTCTACTTCTCTTCTAGGAAATCCTGTCTACCATTCTTTCCCTTTTCCTCCCTCTTCTTACCCATCTGTCTCCAGTATGGCCAGTACTTTCTCTTGCCTTGATATTCACACCCCTCACATTCACTTTCAACTCCATGTTCAGTCTGGTGGAACATTTTGGCACTCAAACCATGAAAGAACTTGCTCCACTAACCTGCCTCTCTCCCGCTCTCTTGCTCATCACTCTTCAACCATACCTTCTCTACTGGAAACTATACTGCATGTTTCAAAGTGGCTATAGCGCTACCATTGGCCAAAGCCCATTGTGAACCCTAACTGCGGTGACTGGGACTGAGATGGTTCAAAGCCACCATGGATGACCAGTCACATGCCCAGAGTCCCCCATGCAGCACCACGGGACAGCCTTGTGCCGCTCGGAACACGCTTGCCATATGCCCAGCGCCTGGCCCTACCTGTAACCAGACACTCGCCATACACTGTCATAACCACAGAGAGGTGGAGAGAACTAGGAAAAAAGGGTTCTCCTATTACATCTTTCTAGATGTTTTCCTCATTTTAGTCCCTTCCCATACGTTCACTCCAATCTCTTTCTGAGAATCTCTAACTGCAGCTCCCTCATTTGTCGCTGGATGGCTGCGTCTCTGTCTTATGATAAACACTTCTAAAAGCAAAGTAATCTACCTTCTGGACATTCCTACCCTTCCGCCCCTCCCTTATTCGTTTTCACGTGACCTTGACACTTTAACAGCAATCGTCTAAATTAATTGGCATCTTCTCCAGATTTAAAGCCCACATGATAAGAAGGGGCATTGATAATTGCAGAAAGGGGATATTGTATTAAAATGGGTAATAATATCTGTTGTGTTCAGGGAATTGGGAGTCAAGAAGGAAAGTTGTTACTGGGGATAAACAGAGGAAACACAGTAATATAGCAACCTGGATGGGAAAGGGAGGGAAAAGAATAGTTAGTAGGAGTGCCGTGGTACATGGATGGTTGTATTAATTTCTATGTTATCAGGTGGTAAGTTATTGAGCGACAAGGACAATTGGGTATAGAATGAATACCTGTAATGATGTAACATGGTATGCTATAATGTTGTTGTTGTTGGAATAAATTAATACAAATGAAGTTGGAAAACAATCATAAACTCCAGCACTTCATCACCTCCAGAGCCATGTCTGCCATGAGCAGCCATCTCAGCATCTTAACATTCTCAAGGGTCACCCGTTAACCACCTTTATCTCTGCCAAGATTTTTACATCATTGATTGTCCTGAGCTCCCTTCACCACTTCTTAAGTTACCTCCTGGGCCCGCCCATCTACTCCTTCGCTCCCCTTGATGAAACCCTCAACTTTGTCAGATTTACCCCCTGCATTATACTCTACTCCTCAAAGATATATCTCCACCACTGTCAAGCCAACTGCTTGACCCAGATGTCCTACCCCCCGTCAGTCCCACCCCTGTAGTGGCATCATGGGGGTTACCCAGAAATTCCACCCCATGGGAAGGCCTATCCCAGAAGTGTCATCATGGCTGTCTCCCTTCGGTCCTGCGGATGTGACACGCTGGGTGGGCTCCCAGGAAGCATTGCCCTGCAGGAAATCCTATCTGGGATGTGACAGACTTGAGGGTGGGGGGGTTACACAGAGGTCCTGCCCTGCACAAAGTCCCACCCCGGAAGTGGCATTATGGGTGCCATCCAGCTGTCCCCCCCTCATGGTTGTGGGAAAGTGACATCAGAATTTTGACCAGCTAGTAATGTGCCTTGTGTGGGTTCCCCCGGACACCGGTTCATGGGGTGACATCATAATGTGGGAATTCTGTACATGTTGTACACCAGGTATACCCCCAAGACGCTGAAGCAGTTCATAGGGTCAATAGTGCCACTCTGTGCTGTGCATATGCCTCACCCGACCCAGAAAAAGTGTCATATTGTGTCGAGGTGTGCCCCCCTCCCGTGATTCCTGTTTACCTGATTTCTGGCGCTGTTGATGATCCAGGTTAGTATCAGGGAAGCAGTGTCCGTCTGGTCCTTTTGAATGTGTAGTGTGGAAGCCCACCTCTTGAACCAAGCCAGGTGATGAAAACCAGCAAGGGACAGCAAGCGGTTCTCCAGCACCACATAAGAAGGCCACCCACACTTAACGTGATGCCAGGCAGAGTAAGTACTGAATGTGGAAGACCAGAAACAGAGGATGGAAGGTCCAGAAAAGCCAACAAAGGTAAATAGAATAGATCCCTACATCCAGGTGGCGGGTGGAGGAAAGTAGAGAGAGGAACAACTTCCAGGCTGGCCAGTCAGGAGAAAAAGGACAAGGTAAGAACCCCTAGCAGGGTTGCAAACAAGAAGGCAAGAGACAACTGAGCAGAGCTTCAGCAGCAGTCGCCCTCAAGCAAAAGAGGTTGCGATGCACTGGAAACCATGCTTGGCGCTGCTTAAATGCACCACTGTGGCCAACAGTAGACATCCGCTGGTGTATTGGTTGCCTATGGCAACAGACAACACTAGCCGAACCACGCATGCATGGACAGCTGGCGCCGGCCCCTGGTGCATGTGCATTGCATCCAACATGGCGGTCCCAGAGGAGGAGGATGGGCGAGTCACTGACGACAGCGTGGGCTATGCCGAAGATGCCAAAAGGCCCACCACAATAAGGAAACATGGCAGGCTCTTCGCGTGAGTGCCGTGACATGCCACCCACCCCAAGGACTTCCCAGGACAATGCAGGTAAAAACTGTGAATCGAACGCGGGGCATGTACACTAGAGGCAGGTTCCCAGGAGTTATCACAGGCAGCATACCCTTTCCAAGAAACCAGATAGTAAAGCCGGCCACGGCAGAACTTGGCGTCAGAGATGTTAGCAACCTCGTATTCCAGAGAACCATCCACCAGAAGGGGGTCAGGCTGAGGACAGCAACGAGAATAGGAGTCCATGTGATAAAGCTTCAGCAGTGACACTTGAAAAACAGGGTTAATTCTCCAGGAGGCAGTCAACAAGAGACGAAAAGCCACAGAAGAAAGACGTTGAACTATTCAAAAAGGGCCATCAGAAAGATGGGCCAGCTTTTGGGGGGGTGTTCCGTAGGGGCAGGTTCCTTGTTGAGAGCCGCACTTTGTCACCAACCTGGTAATCCTGCACAAGGGAATGGTGCTGGTCAGCTGATTTTTTGACAGCCAGTTGAGTGGTCCGGAGTTGCCTGGAAACCTGCTGATGAATGTCCTGGTGATACAAGCGCAGCACTGGCTGATACTAGGCCAGAGGTGAGAAGGAACAGGGTAACAAAGTTGGATGAAACCCCACACAACAAAAGAAGGGGGTGACGCCTGTATGCAATGGACCGAATTGTTGTAAGCCACCTCAGCCATTAGCAGGTATTTACTTCAGTCAGACTGCATACTTCCCATGTAGTAGCGCAGATATTGTTCTAATGTCTATTTGGTTCTTTCTGTTTGCTGTTGGTTTGGGGATGATAACCAGAACTGAATGCAGTGGAGATGCTAATAAGGCGAGATAGGGTAGTCCAGAAACGCAAAGTAAATTGTGACCCTCTGTCAGAGATTATCTTGTCGGGTAGTCCATGTGGATGAAAGATATGGGAAAAGAAGATCTCGGCCATCTGTGGTGCTGTAGGCAGGTAAGGTAGGGGCACAAAATGTGCCATGTTAGAGAAAGAGTCCGCCACCACCATTATACATGTCGACCCGTATGATGGATCCAGTGATGCACTATGCACACCCTTTTATTTTAGGATGAGGTATACTAATGGTTGGAATTCAATGGGAATTCAAAATAAAACTTATTGGACTTGTTGAGAGTCTAGGTGCAGAGGAGAAAATACTATCCTGGCACATGGATAGTCTAAATATGTGAAAAAGAAAACCAATTCCCTAACTGGGGAACTCCTGTCCCCTGGACACTGTCTAGGGCTGAACGCCAAATGTCGTAAATATATGTGTAACAATGTTTTTCTTGCATTCAAATCAAGAGCTCAACATTTTTTGTAAAAGATTAGAGAAAATGTCTAGCTTTGAAATACTTTTTTCACACTTTCTTAAAGTTTAGTCAAAACAAGTATTTTTAATGCAATTGTAAAGCAACATAAGCCTTCAAAACATAATAAAATAAGATTATGTCCCATCACGTTTCAAGAGGTTCTCTCTTCATCAGGGAGGAATTCTTCTTAATCCATTTCTATAAACAATTTAGAAAACAGTATAACCATTATACACAACTTGTCAAACTTCATTACATACATTAATGTCTGGATTTGCTGAACTTGTTATTATCTGTTGCTTATAAACAAGTCTTCTGACCGCCTACAGAAGTAATAACGAATTTCGCAGATTCTGCTACTAATCAATAAAAAATGACCCTGATTATAATGGTGTTTGTTCATAAACTAATGATCTGCATACTAAACACAACTAAAGAAGAATGTGTGGGAATGCCAGTCCTACCTGCTTACCTGGTAAGTCCGGTACTGGAAGTCCCTATGCTATTTGCCATCTCAATCTTGAACATCTGTTAAAAAGAAGGTATATTGAATATAAGCAGGACATATCTAAATGCAATGAAAACAACATAATGTATGTTGTGTGGACTCACCCTGCTGTGGGTATACATAGAGTTTCCAAGGTTTGTCTGGTGAAGACTTCCAAAGGGTTCTCCCTCTAGGATAGAGTGCCAGATCTAAAATGTACAACGTGTGTGTGATTAGGTGTGATTTCTCAACCATCTGTTATAGAAAGTATAAACTGATGGAAGAAAATATATGGATTGGGTCACTCACCCCATCTTCTTGATGTTAATACATTCCATCTCTTGCACGTTCATATTGTGATTCGGAAACTCCCATATAGTAATGCAGGATCATATCTGTGGAAAGCAGGGTGTGATGTTCCACCCTAGGGGTCCCGGGCTCAGTGTTAGACCGCGGGAGGGTAGGCCTCTGGTACGCAGCGCGGGAAAAGCTGGCGCAGCTAAATAACACACAGACTACTTCGATCACTGCATAAACCCGGACTGGCGCCCTGACGCCAGTTCCGGTGATTCCTTTATTTCCTGTGTGCCACGTGACCTTCTACTGGCAGGGCACGTGACACCACATTCCTCCCCAACTTGGAGGTGTTTGCACAGTTGTGAACAAATTCAACTACACACATTATTAACTGGTCCTTGGCATACCTTGGCTTACGTCTCGAACGTGCACAACTTATTAACCATCGAGTTCATCTCCTCAACGCTTCATCTGGCCTATTCTGTCCACAACATATCCATTCAGGCGGGATGACGGTTTAGGCCTTTCTCTCAGAAGATACCGGGTGCTCCTCTTCTCCGGTGCGTCCATCTTGGGAGTCTCGGCTTTACTTAGCTCTCTTTGCTGACGTGGACTGTCCGAGGTTCTGGGAGTGGCTGGACTTCTCGGGGCTGCTTGGCCGGGGGGTGAGTGTGGCACCTCTGCTTCTTCCCTCGACGGCATTGGTTGTTCTTCCCACAGTTCTGGAGGTACCTTCCTGAAGTGGGACACGTTCCTGGTCACTGTCTCCCCCCCTCGGGTGGCTGTGACCATGCTGTGGTTTGTGGTACTCACTGTCCATGGCTGGAGCTCATAGTTGAGGGACATTTTCTTAGGCGGGGCTCGATTCTTGACAATGACGGTGTCCCCTGGTGTCAGCTCTCTGTGGCCGGCTCGTCTGGTGACACTTTCTTGCTCATTTCGCCTCAGCCGCGTGGCATCCATGGCGGGGACGTCTGGTTCCGGAGCTACCCACTGGGGGTGTATGGGTAGTTCTGCTTGTATGGGCATGCCCAGCATGAGGGCTGCCGGGCTGATCCCCGTAGAGGAGTGCGGGGTTTGCCGGTGTGTTCTCAGGAACCGGTACACTGTTTTTAGCCACGGCGTCCTTGTTCTTTGGCGATACTGATGACCTTGTTGAGTGACCCCATGAATCTTTCCGCGTCACCGTTCGCTTGGGGCCACCTTGGGGTGATTCGTTGGTGCTTGACATTCACTTTGTTGAAGTACTCGCGCAGCTCTTGACTAGTGAAGGATGGTCCATTGTCGCTTTTCACCTTCCTCGGTATTCCATGAGTGGCGAATATCTTCTCTAGTGCGAGGATTGTGGTCTCTGCGTTAGTGGATGTTACGTGCTCTACTTCCGGGTATCGGCTAAATTCGTCTATCACTACGAGAAGATACCCTTCGCCGGCAACTGTGCAGTGGTCCATGCTGACAGCATCCCAACGTTTGCAGCTTCTTGGGGCGCTGCTAATCGGTTCCGGGTGTTCTGGTCTTCTGGATGCTTGGCATGCTGCGCATGACTCGACTAACTCTACTACTCTTTGCTGTATGTTCGGCATCCACATCCTGGACTTGAGATATGCAGAGGTTTTAACGATGCCTTGATGACCACTGTGTGCTAGGTGGAGAGTCCTATCTTCTAGGGACTCGGGCAGTAAGATTCTGTGTCCTTTGAGTATGATGCCTTCTGGGGCTACCGAGAGCTCGTGTCTGATCCCGAATAGCGCTCTGAGCTTGACTTGGGATGCCGAGGTGCGCTGAGCCATCGACGTGAGATAGTTCTTCCAGTTTCCTGATCGGATGATAGCAGTTGTGTGCTGCAGGATGTTGTCTGTTTCTGTCTCATGGGCTACTTCCTGTAGGGTCAGGGCTCGTGGCCTCGCGCAGGCTACTATGTGACAGACGTGCTCATCGGTTTCCTTCGTTTGCCGCCGTTCTCTGTCCGTGGCGGGCCGCGGGTGGCGGGACAGGTAGTCTGCCGGGTTGTCCGTTCCTGGGCGATAATCAACCTCGATGTTGTACGGTTGTAGCTGCAGCATCCATTTCTCGATGCGTGCAGGCGGGTGGAGAGAGGACCCACGGAAAATCGGGATCAGGGGTTTGTGGTCCGTGAGGATTTTTGCTTGCTTGCCTAACAGGTACACTTTGAAGTGACGGCATCCCCATAAGATGGCTAGTGCTTCTCTCTCTATGTGCGCGTAGTTCTGTTCAGGTTTTGTGAGCGCTCGGCTGGCGAACAAGATGGGGACCACGTTCCCTTCGTTGTTGGTTTGTGTTAGTACTTCTCCGAGGCCGACCGGGCTGGCGTCGACCAGGAGTTCAGTCCGCTTCTCTGTTTTGAAGAACGCCATGGTGGTGGACTCGGATAGGGTGTCTTTAATTTGTTGAAACGCCTGTTGGTGGGAGGTGGTCCATTCCCACTTTTGGTCTTTCTTTGTTAGTTCCCTGAGTGGGCTTGCCGTGCTGGCGAGATCAGGGATGAAACGTGCGCAATATGTCGCCATTCCCATGAAGCTTCTCACCTCAGAGGCTGATTGGGGTGCTTTGGAGTCTTTTATGTCTCATACTTTGGACCGGTCGGGGGATACGCCCTTGGCGCTGAAAATATACCCGAAGAAGCATATTTCATCTTTGTTGATACCTTGGAACAGCTTCTTGTGACGTCTTAGAAGGCTGTCAAGTTCATCCTGTTGAAGGTTGAATGCGAAATGGATCAGCTCCAGCTTCTCTGCGGTTCTGCAGCTCAACAGCATCTCGCAGCCGGCATCTACCACGTAGATGCGTGCTCTGTGGTTGGCGTTTTTGTATGTGAAGTCCGATTTGAAAGACCCTTGTACGGGCAAAGGCTTCTTGCTTCCGTAGGCATAGAGCCGGACTTTCTTCTCATGAAGAGTGGGCTTCGGGCGGAGCTTGCAGTACGCTGTCACCGGCATGACGTTCACAGTTGCGCCGGTGTCGATGACGACTTTCAGTGGTGCTCCGTTGGACAGAACAGTGCATGACGGTCTCTTTTTCTATCGTGATCGGTGCGGCTCGACGGCCGAGATCAAGTGTACTCGGTGTGTCCGTCTAATCCCCCTTTTCCGCCTGTTTTTGTTTCTCTTTTCTGGGGACGATCTGTCGTCGCTGTCGTCGCTGTCATCGCTGCTGCTCGTGTCCGGAGACTTTTGGGAGTCATCCATGGCTCTTGCTTTCCCTCTTCGCTCTTGTTGGCGGGATTCTCTGGGTGCAAACTTTTTCTTGCGATCTTGTGCAGGCTGTTGCGCTGCGTCATTTCTGTTTGGCGGGTTCAGACATACTGCGGCATAGTGGTTGAGGCGGTTGCATTTCCTGCACGTGGATCCCCATGCCGGGCAAGATTCGCCTTTGTGCCATGGGCCTCCGCACCATTTGCAGTTCCTGTCTTGTCCCTGCGCTGTGTTGGACTTTAGGCCTTGTTTCATGCGATTGCTCTGATGTTTAGAGATGGCAGCGATATCCTCGGCGGGTCTAGGGCTGTCTAGCAGCAATCTTTGGATCACGGCCTCTATGATCGCCACCTGATCTTCTGTTTGTTCACGGAGGCGCGCCATTTCGAGGATGCGAGAGAGTCTTATATTCCTCTCGGACAGGATGGCTCTTCTCAGTTTTTCTGAGGATATCCCAATAATGATCTGGAGACGGATGGCGAATTCTTCGTCTGAGAACTCGCAACCTACCGCCATTTCTCGAAGGCGAGCATGGAACTTGTCTACAGTCTCTTTCTCGCGTTGTCTTGCCATACAGAAGTGGAACCGTTCATAATCCGGGTTAAGATCAGGCTTGAACATATTTGTGAGCGCCGCTTTGGCCGCGTCGTAGTTGTCGTTGTTGCCACGATTTGGGGTTGCGTTAAACAGGCGCAGGGCGGCTGCTCCGATGTTGAGCAGGAGGAACGTGCGCTTCTTCTTCGCTATGGCAATGTCTCTTGCATCTAGATGCATTTCAAATTGCTGTAGCCAGATTTCCCACCTAATGGCTGCCCCGGTGGTAAAAGGATCAAACGGCGGCATGAAAGTTGTCTGCGCTGGATCTGGAGGGTCTGGGGTGAGGCTTCTCCTGGATGATAGGCCGGTGCTGGCCCTCGTGGGGCTGGTATTCGGGCTGGACATGTTCTAGAAGGTTCCCGGTGTCGGCCTTCCTGGTTAGGTTGTTGTTCGAATGAGTCTTCGAAGTGCCGGGTACTTGCGCCGTCGCCACACTCTCTTTTTCTCCGTTTCTGGGTGATGTGATAGGGATATTGCGTCAGGAAGAGCTTGCTGCTTGTCAGCCTTGTGCAAGGCAGTTGGTCATCCGCGTTAGCAGGCGGAGGGATGAAACACCGCTCCGCGTCACATCGGCACGCGGAGGGAAGACGATCGGCTGTGCGTCGCAGAGGCACAGGTTCTATCCGCCTCGTCGCCAGTGTGATGTTCCACCCTAGGGGTCCCGGACTCAGTGTTAGACCGCGGGAGGGAAGGCCTCTGGTAGGCAGCGCGGGAAAAGCTGGCACAGCTAAATAACACACAGACTACTTCGATCACTGCATAAACCCGGACTGGCGCCCTGACGCCAGTTCCGGTGATTCCATTATTTCCTCTGTGCCATGTGACCTTCTACTGGTGGGGCACGTGACACCACACAGGGCATAAAACCCCTTATTTGCAGTCAATAATAGCGTGTAACACTATCCATAGCTTAATGGACTAGAGTTGTCTGCTTGTAATGCAATACCAGAATGGTAAAATGTCCCCAATGACGAAAAATACTTACAAAGTGCTGGATGAGACACTGCATTGCGTTCCTAGAGAGATCCCTGACCGTGTGTTTGCAAAATGGCCGCCATTTGTTTTGCCGTGCTGTGGGCGGTGACGTCATCGCGTCATGACGCGAATGGCGTCACAAATGAAAACAGTGTAATACGGTTTGTAAATAACAGAGCTGACTCGTGCTTTGAGTTAAAGAATGTATGTATGCAAGCAAAGTCGGTAAAATACATATGTATCTGGCTGTTTGAAATGACCCCAAGAATGAACTGAATTCCTGAATGCAAACTTCTGGCCACAAATGTCGAGAGTGGAACAACAAGTAGTTCAAGATATGTATCTAAGCCTGTGTTCATAGATGTTGGGTGGCTATTATTTAGTTATATAAAACCTTTATTTATTTATTTATTTATTTATTTATTCAAATTTGTTGAGCGCACATCAGCCCAGAAGCATCGTGGCGCTTGTTACAGACATCTTAGTTGCAAAGGAAACCGTAGTTACAATCAATACATAAATTACAGAGGAAATATATACAATAGCAAGGCAGTATATTCACATGGCTTCCTGAAATTTGCTAGTTATTTAGCAAGGAACGAGGTTTTCAGTTTCCTGCGAAAGATGGGAAGTGAGTTTTCCGTTCGGATGTCTGAAGGGAGAGCGTTCCATGTCTGTGCTGCAATGTAGGGAAAACCTAGACCTCCGGCTTTGGCTTTTTTGATGCGTGGGGTGCAGAGTAGGTTAGCGTATTGCGTCCTGGTGGGACGTGTGGAGGAAGGTTTGAGGATGGTATCTGAAAGATAGGACGGGGCGGAGAAGGAGAGGCATTTGTGAGTGAGGGTGAGGATTTTGAGGGTGATCCGTTCTTTGACTGGGAGCCATTGGGCTGAGAGCCTGGCCTGGGTGATATGCTCTCTTCTTGGAATACTAAGAGCAGCCCGGAGAGCGTTGTTCTGTGTGATTTGTAGTCTATTTATGTTTTTGGCTGATGTGCCTGCTGGGAGAGCATTGCAGTAGTCCAATTTGGCTCCAATGGTTGCCCTCGCTATGGAGAGGCAGTTAGGTTTAGAGAGGTAGGGCTTGATGGCGTTTATAAGTTTGGCGGTGTGTGCGGATGCGGAAGTGATAGCGCTGACTTGTCTAGTCATAGATAGCGAAGAGTCAAGGTATACTCCCAGTGTCTTGACGGCTGTGGACACGGGGATGATGGAGTTGTCAATTGAGAAAGTTGTCAGTTGTCAAAAGAGTAAGAGAAGCATATTACTACATGAGTCAAGTCATTAGAACAACATTTAGAACAATTTACACGGAGGGAGGGTGTGGGAAGGTGAAGGGGGTTCCAGAGTTTGTATTGTGGTCTGGGAGCGGGAGGGAGGGGGAAGGCAAGGGAAGGGGGAGTGGTCTGGTGACTTTAAAGTTCAAGTGGTATCAGTGGCGAATTTGAGGTCCTGACGGAGGGGAAGGAGGGGGGGAGAGTTAGAAGGGGAGAGGGGTAGGGAACGGGAGTCAGGGGGGAGTGAAGAAGAAGGGCTTTTAGGGAGGAGCGGAAGGATGAGTTGGTGGGGGAGGAGCCGATGGGGAGGGGGAGGGAGTTCCAGTGTTAGGGGGCCAAGAGTTGGAAGGAGCGGAAGCGCGAGGAGGCACATGGGGCTGGGTGTACAGAGAGGAGGTAGAGGTCTGCAGAGCGGAGAGTGCAGGAGGGTGAATAAAAAGAGAGGAGGGAAAAAAGGTAGGGGGGGCACGGTCATGGAGAGTTTTGTAGACAAGGCAGAGGAAATTAAATTTCAGTTGTGAGAGGAAGGGAAGCCAGTTGAGTTGAGAGAGAGAGGAAGAAATTGAGTCTTGAGGGCCGAGGAGACATAGAGTAGGAATAGAGGAGTGGTAGATGGATTTTAGGGGAGTTAGGCGAGAGACAGGGAGTCCAAAGAGGAGAGAGGAGCAGTAGAAGAGGCGGGAGAAAATAAGGGAGGAGACTAGGAGTTTGGAGGCGTGGAATGTGAGAGAGGAGCGGATCTTGCGGATGTTGAAGAGGTGGTGATGACAGGTTTGGAAGGTTAGAGAGATGTGGGTGGAGAAGGAGAGAGAGGAGTCAAGATAGAGGCCAAGGTTGCAGGCAAGGTTAGATATGGGGAGGTTAGAAGGTGGAAAGTGGATGAAGGGGTGGAAGGGGAGAGAGTGTTGGGAGGGAAGAATAGCACCTCAGTCTTGTCAGTATTGAGAGAAAGAAAGTGGGATGACATATGGCTGTGAGGCAGGAGGAAAGAGTGTGGTGGAGGTCAGGTGTGAATGAGGAGAAGGAAAGAAAGAGTTGGGTGTCATCAGCGTAGAAATGGTGGGAAATGCCGAAAGAGGAGATTACTGGTGAGAGAAGGGATGTGCAGAGAGAGAAAAGAAAGGGTCCTAGCACGGATCCCTGAGGGACACCATAGTTCAGGGGGATGCTGGAGGAGGTACGGCCGCCCCAGGAGACATTGAAGGATTGATTGGAGAGGTATGAGGAGAGCCAGGAGAGAACAGTGCTTTTGAAGCGAAAGAGTACAGAGTGCTGAGAAGTAAGGGGTGATCTACGGTGTCGAAAGCTGCTGAAAGATCAAGGAGGATGAGAATTGATGATTGCTTAGCATAGCAGGCAGTGAGGAGAGAGTTGAGGATGTAGGTGAGGGCCGTCTCGGTGGAGTGTTTAGGGTGGAAACCAGATTGAGAGATAGGGAGAAGGGAGAAAGTTGAGAGTAGGCTAGGCACTCAAGGAGCTTTGAGATAAAGGGGAGAAGGGAGATTGGTCTGAAGTTGGAGGCAAGGAGAGGGCTAGCAGAAGGTTTCTACAGGATAGGGATTATGGTGGCCTGCTTGAAAGCGGAAGGAAAAGTTGGAGGAGAAGAGACAGGTGTTGAAGAAGGCGGTTAGGTAAGGAATAAAGAGAAGGTACATTTTGGGGATGAGGGAAGTGTGGATGGGATCAGAGGAGGCGGCGGTGGGGTGAGTTTTGGATAGGAAATGGGAGACACATGCAGGGGTGATAGGAGAGAAGGTGGACAAGTTGGCAGAGCTGGGAGAGGGTGAGGGAGTTGGGGGGGGAGGAAGGAGAGGAGAGGATGTTCTGGCGAAGAGATAGAATTTTGGATGAGAAGAAGTTAGCAAAGTCATAGGGAGAGAGGGGAGAGTTAGTGGAAGGGTCAGAAGTAGGGGAGAAAGAAGGCAGGAAAGGGTCTGGAAGATACGCCGAGGATGAGAGGCTTGTGAGTGAAGGAGGGAAGAGTAATAGGAAAACTTGGCAGATGAGAGGCAAGAGTCAGAGAGAGAGTGATATAAGAAATAAGAGGATTGACTGGTCAGAGAAGGGGATTTGATCCAGCATGGTTCGAGGCCTCGGAGGGGGCGGCACATTGACAGAAGGTGGGAAGCGAGCCAGGGTTGGGAAGGTTTGTGTGAGGGGGAAAAGGAAGTAAGAGGATAGAGTTGGTCAAGACTGGTGGTAATAGAGGATGAAAGTGAGGAGAGGGCGTTCTCAGCTGAGAGGGAGGCAAAGTCAGAGAGGAGGGAAGGGAGGGAGAAAAGGAGTTGAGGAAGAGAGTAGGGTTGAAGTTGCGGAGGTCACAACGAGAGAAGGAGGAGTGTGGAGCCTGAGAAGTGGGTGGAGGGGCGTTGAAAGGGGAGAGAGGAGGTAGGAGTCAAGTAGTGATAGGAGAGGAGAGGAATGAGATGTAGATGAGAGAGGGAGGTTGAAGTCGCTGAGGACTGAGAGAGGAGTAGGGGAAGGAGAGATGAGAGAAAGAAGATGGTCCAGGTCTTCATAGAAGGAGGAGAGGGGGCCAAGAGGTCTGTAGATAATTAAGAAGGAGATTGCGTGAGGATGAGAGAAAGATTTGAAGAGAAATTCAAAGGAAGAGAAGGTGGGGAGGGTAAGAGTAGGGCATGAGGAAAGACATTTAAGGTGAAAAATGAGGCTGACACCGCCTCTGCAACCAGAGGGGTGTCGTACATGAGAGAAGGAGGAAGAGGGTGTGGAGAGAGACGCAGGGACAGTGGAATTGAAGAGGGGGATCCAGGTTTCGGTGATGCAGAGGAAATGAAGATTGAGTCGGAAGAACAGGTCAAGGGTCGCAGTGGTTTTATTGCAGATGGAACGGGCGTTCCAGAGGGCAATGTTGATGATGCTGAAGGGGTTGGCAGTGGGGAGATGGATAAGATTGGGGCGAGAAGGGATTGTGCTGGGAGGACAGAGAGGGAGGTGAGAGGAGGGGGTGGTCATTAGGATGAGGGGAGGGAAGAGGAGGAGGAGGAGAAGGGTGAGGGGGAGGGAGGTGGAGGGAAGCCGACGGAGGGAGAGAGAGATAATGTGCATGAAAGGGAGGTGAAAGGGGTACACGCTGGTGGATGTAGGAGATGTGAGGGCAACAGGGGCCTAGGACAGGGGTTGCAGCAAAATGCAATCAGTGTCAGTTGGGGAGATCAGCAGCGGAGCATCTAGGGCAGTAGGCAAAAGAGCGCACAGGGTAGAGAGGTGGGTAGCAGAGGCCAGTAGGAGGTGCGAGGGTCAAGGGCAAGGGATGACAACAGCAGGGGTAGAGGATAGGGGTTGCGGTAGGGTGTGATCAAGGGCGGAAGAGGAGAGCAGCAGAGCATCCAGGGCAGAGGAGGGGTACAGTAGGGCAGCAGAGCGTCCAGGGTAGAGAGCAGCAGAGCGTCCTTGGTGGAGACGCGAGTAGCAGAGGATAGGAGAAGGAACAAGAAAGCCAGTTTGGTGTCCTCGGCAACAGCAGAGCATCCAGGGCAGATGAGTTCAGCAGGGCAGCAGAGTGTCCAGGGTTGAGAGCAGTAGAGCGTTAAGTCCAGCCTTAAGGTTGGATATTACAGAGAGTGGTATGCATATTAGTTCTACCCTGATCAGGTGTAAATTGAAAGCCTGTCTAATGAAAATCTGAGCATGTTAGGACATAGTGAAAAAAGGAGGACAATCAAAGCAAAACCAAGTAAGCATTGCCAGAAGAACTTAAAACCTAAGGTGGTAGGGGAATGGACTCTGCCCATGTGAGGTGCACAATCTAGTGCCTGTATTTCAAGGGTTAGTTCTTGATTCCATGTGCTCGTGGTGAGAATCATTCTAATCACAATCTACAGTACTGTATATATTGATGGAGAGCACTCTTTTTTATTGTACAAAAGAGAGGCTAGTGGTGCCTTATCTCAATGTGTTTAACACAACCCTTAAATGGCAAGCGTATCCCCTCAAAGGAACGGGCCCAATTAATATTCCTCATTCATACCAGATGGGGAAATTGTGTCAAGTTGATAAATCCAAAATAGTTCCCTTTGTGCCAGTCTCTTATTCATATTCCATCCTCTAGGGAGTGGATGTACAATTTCTAGAACCATACATTTCA
The DNA here is from genome assembly GCF_040938575.1 of Ambystoma mexicanum. Classification (NCBI taxonomy): domain Eukaryota; kingdom Metazoa; phylum Chordata; class Amphibia; order Caudata; family Ambystomatidae; genus Ambystoma; species Ambystoma mexicanum. The sequence goes on along the minus strand of NC_090933.1, from coordinate 1,237,713,364 downwards.
TCTGTGCCACTGTGCGTCTATTCTCCTGAAAGTGTCTATAGACTGGTGATATTATGCTATTTGTCCTTATATTGGACATCGCTCATTGAGCTTCTGGATTGTTTGACCTACATAATACTTGCCACAGGGACATTTCAACGCATAGATGACGTTTTTGCTGTTGCATGTTGCATAATGCCGGAGCTTAATTTTTCTGCCTGTGTTAGGATGTCTAATGTGGTCTTCCTTGAGGACATTGGAGCAGTGTTGTCAGTATAAGCAGGGGTAAGTTCCCGGTTTGGCTTTATGTAAAAGTCTCTGTGCAGGTTTTTGCAACCTCTGTGCTCTGATTAGAGAGTCTCTAATATTCCTTCCTCTCTTAAAAGCCATCATAGGTGGTTCTGGGAACAATTTGTTCAACAAGGGTGAATCTTAGACCTACATTGTGCAAAGAGAATCAGGAATTTGTCAAGAGGTGGGAACAGATCTTAAATAAGTGCTCTTTAGATTTGATACTACTGACGATTGAGGAACAGGCTAAATCACTCTCTTGCATACAACAGGCGGTGGAGGAAATTAAGGAACAACTTGCCATATTGAAGTCCAGTGAAGAACTAGGTAAGATTCTAGAGGATGCTAATACAAACTAGACTCATATCCAAAGTATATCGAACAGAGGAAAATTAGTAAGTTTCGCAGAGACACTTTGGTCTACGCTTGCGACATTGTGTACACATGGCAGGAATTCTATAGTAACCAGAGACCTGTACCAGGGGCACAACCGAGGCAACCAAGACCAACACCTCACACACCTAATACAGACAGTAGTGAAGTAATAAGTGGAGAAAGCGAGAATGTACCAACACCAGGGATCCCTAACATAACGGTTAAACCACTGAGACAGGTGTGCGGTAGTGGAACCACTACAGTTGTCATCCCTGCACAAACACCATAAAACCAGAAGAGGGCAGAAGAAAACCCAGAGCAAAGAACAAGTGATCAATTCCACAATAAGGAATATATCATCCAAACATTTTAATAAAGCACAAATAGATACTCTGAGTTTGGGTTTGTCCTATATACCCACCAACAACAGTTCAGACTTTGAAGAAGAGATTAGTCTCTTCAAATGAAAAAGAACAATGGAACTGAACATGTTTTTTGAAGGGATACCTGACATTCAAGAAAGATCCAAAACTTTCGACTTTCTGGAAATGAAAAATAAGAGCTCTTTTCATCCACAGGTCAATCACCCTGTGATTGCCATGTTCAGAATCGAGTCCAAGAGGGAATCAATTATAGACCGCAGGCTAAGGGTAACCCAAGGAAACATCAGGCCAGGATTCTCAAAGATCTGGCAGAAGACAGGTCTGTCATCATGAAGCCAGTGGACAAAGGTGGTGTCTTGGTTATAATGGACACAGCACAATACAATCTAGGATGTCTGAGATTACTTCAGGATGAGAGAACTTACCTGGAGTTGGATCAGGACCTTACCAACGAGATAATAATTCTCATTGAAAAAACGATCGAGAAAGCAATATAACTTAATTGGATCGCTACAAAGACTGCGGAATCCCTCACACAAAAACATTCCATAATACCAGTTTTCTATGCTTTACCTAAGATACATAAGGACGCCAAAAATCCCCCCTTTAGACCTATTTCAGCAGGCACAGAGAGTATTTTCAACCCGCTTGCAAAATATTTGCACACAGCAGAAATCGACATACCTTAAAGATACATCACATTTTCTAAGGTTATTAAGTGATCTTCATTTGACAGACAAAGATCAAATACTTTTTGCACTTGACGTGAGGAGTCTGTATACTTCCATACCACACATGGAAGGCATTGATGCTCTTGAATAGCTGTTCCTTCAACACAATTTAGTACAAATCCATAAAGTGGAACTCATAAATATTATTCGAATGGATTGTGTCCTCCCACGTATTCCTCATCTATGAGATACGTTTCTCTTCAGCTTCGCTGCTTTGGAATAAATTTCGGCAGAGGGCGCTGTACACGAGACCGTGGTGTCGATGTCCCTCAACGGTCTCAATAGGGTGTCCCTGCCTCCCTTCCGCTCTGTCCCTCCTTCCCACCCACCGCCCAAAGATTGGCCTCCCTGATTGGCCTCCCCTCCCTTATTACTAACCTTTCCTGGGCAGCCTCTGCCCGGCAGCCCCACGGCTAATGGCCCCTTGGCAAAGGGCGGCTCCTGGTTGTGTCTGAAGGGGACGCCAGCTGCCAGTCACCATCCCTCTGACTTCCCGGCTTACCCCCTCTTGCCTACAGGTGCCCCCCCCCCGTTGTTTATAATTTGCACGTTATCAGTATTTAGAATTGCATTGTGAAACCTAGGCCTTACTCCATCTATTCAGGATTCTCAAACTTAGGTGGATTTTTCCTCTGTCTTAAAACGTGCATTTGGATAGTTTCTTTACTCCTGAGTGTTGTCGTCTTGTCCTATTGTCAACCTTTTTGCTGTCTCGTCTGCCTGCATTTTGCCTGGTGTCCTTCCCTACTCTTCCCCCTCTCCCTTCCACCTCTCTCCTCTCCCCTCCTACTCTATGGTGCTCTCTGTCTCTCCTATCTTTTCTAACTGCTTCTCTATTGACTATCCTGCCCTCCTCACTAAATCTGGTAGGAATAGGTTTAAAAAGGATATCCTGGTCTCCAACCCAAACCCCCCTAACGCTGACACCTATACCAGTGCCTCCTCCAAGGAAACTTTCACCGACATCTTCTTTGTCGTTCCCTCACCAGACCTATGTACCTTACATATGGTCTCTGTGCTATCTCCTTTCTCTTCCTCTCCCATTAATGGCGGCACTCGTTGAGATGCCCTCCTGGCCTCCTTCCATTCCTCCAAGGTTATCATTAATGTTTATTCAAATGCGACCGTCTTGGAACAAGGCCCTCAGGCCAACCTTCACCTCTTTGATAGACGCTTCCCACACCTCATCAATTTCCTTTCTTCTCCTGCTGTCCCCTCTCCCCCCTCCACGGCCTCCTCGCCTCCCCCTGTTGCCTCCTCCTCGGCTACCTTGCCCTCTCATTGCCTCTCTACCCCCCTTGGGCTCCTTCCACACCTCCGCAGGGCGTACCTCTGATCTGTACCCCTCCCCGGAAGTCCTTCAAGGATGGCAACCTTCTTCACATTGCCACTCTTAACCCTCGCTAAGCTGTCAAACACTCCTCTTACATCTGCCGCCTTCGGGAAGAACTTGACCTCAATGTCCTCTGTCTCACCGAAACATGGTTCACGGCCAACTCTGTCACAAGCTATCACACAATCCTCTCCGTGCCCAGGTCCAACCGCTCCGGAAGGGGTGTATCTCTGATCTTCCCCGAGTGGATTCCTGCTTCTGTCATTCCGACGCAGGCCTACTCCTCTTTTGAATACCTTGTCTGCAGGCTCGCTGTCTCCCCTAGCCAGTCCCATACTGTGGCATCTATCTATCGGCCACCTGGTCAGATTTCCTCGTTCCTCTCTGAGTGGGCGGACCTCTCCTCCTCACACCTGGTCTCGACCACCCCAACTCCTCCTTCTTGGAGACTTCAACATCCACCTGGATGCCTCCTGTCCTCCCTCTGGACTCTTTCGCAACCTCTGCGACTCTCTCTCACTCTCTATTCTCCTCTCTGGCCATACCCACTCTGCAGGGCACACTCTGGATGTTCTGATCTCCTCAGACCTTCCCCTTTCTGTCCTTCTCACCCCTCCTCTCTCCTGGAGTGATCACTTTCTCCTTTTCTCCCATCTCACCCTCTCTACCCCATAAACCAAACCACTTCCATCACTGCCACCCACCTTCTTGGTCATCGACCCATGAAGCGCGTATCAGCTGAGGCTTTCGCCCGCCACATTCTCACCCTCCCCTTCCCCTTTGGCTGACTCTAACCCTGACACAGCCCTCTCCTCGCTCCACTCTGCTATATCCGATACTCTTGATTTTCTTGCTCCTGTCATGAGGATCTGCCTGAAGCCCAAAGCCAAGTGCAACTCCTGGTATGACTGAGACCTCGTCACCCTTAAATGCAAGTGCAGGGTGGTCTAGAGGAAATGGCGTGCTTCTTGTACATCCTCTGACAAACTGGCCTGCCGCCTGCTCCAAAGGCAATACCGGCTCTCTGTGCTCACTTCGTCTCTAAAACTCAGGACATCCTGTCCTCACTCTCCTCCTCTCCCCTCCCTCCCTATACTCCCTGTTCTTCCTTTGGCCCTTCTGCAGCCATCTCTCCTCCCTGCTTTCCCCTGTTCTCTGCAGACAAGGTTTCTAGACAAGTCTGATCTATGAAAGTCTCGTCAAAACAGGTTCACCCCTGTTCCTCCAAAACCATCAGGGACCACATTGACACCCTGGCTCCTGCCCTGGCTGACTTCTGCAACCACTCCTTCGCCACTGGAGTCTTCCCACCCCCCCTCTTCTTAAGAAACCCTCTGCCGATCCCTCCTGCCCGGCTAACTATCACCCAATCTCCATCACTCCCTTCCTGGACAAGCTCCTGGAGAAACTGGCCATCTCCCAGCTTAATCTCCACACTGAATCTGTTGGTTGTCTTCATGACCATCAGTCTGGCTTCAGAGCGGCCAGAAGCACGGAAACTGCTCCCCTGAACATCCATGAAGATCTGCTCTCCAACCTTGACTCTAACACCCCTGTGTCCTCACCTTGCTTGATCTCTCTTCTGCCTTTGACACTGTCAACCATGCCATCCTGCTAAATTGTGTCCGTGATAACCTTGATATCACCGGTCAGGCCCTGGCGTGGCTGATTTCCTTCCTCTCTGACCGATCCTCCCAGGTCCAACTTGGGTTCTACCTCTATGCTATCTTTTTCTCTACCTGTGGTATCCCCCAGGGGTCTAACCACTCTCCCTGGCTGTTCAACCAATACCTGACACTCCTTGCCCCCTGCATTGCCGCTCTTTGCCCCAACTTTCAGTGCTATGCGGATGATACTTAGCTCCTTTTCAGGCTACCTTCGGCCACCTCATCTCCGTCCCTCAACTCTGACTGCCTGTCTTCTATCCAGGAGCGGTGTGCCGCCAATGACCTCTGCCTTAATGCCAGTAAGACTGAGATTCTACTCATTGGCACACCCACTCCCTCCATTCCTGTATCTCTCTGGCTGGCCTCTCTTGGCCCTCTTCCTGCTCCCACCTGCAAGGCTAAAAACCTTGGGGTCATCTTCGACTACACACTCTATTTCTCTCCTCACATCTCTGACGTCTCTAAGAAGTCACACTACCAGCTGCACCTCCTCAGAGGTATTCTTCCTTTCCTCTTCTTCCCCCACAGCTCACTGTCTCCAGAGCTCTGGTTCTCTCTAGGCTGGACTATTGCAACAGCCTCTTTCTAAATCTGCCTGCTTCTACTCTCCGCCCTCTGCACTTCATCCAGGACAGGACTGCAAGACCTGTCCTTGGCCTCAAGCCCAGGGATTGTATCTCTCCAGGACTGAACTCTCTGTACTCTCAGTGACTGCGAGGATTAAGTTCAAAACCCTCTGCATCATCCACAAGGCCTTCTGGGGCCTGGGGCCTCAATACCTTCAACTCTCTCTTCCTAAATATGTTCCTTCTCGAGCTCTTCGCTCATCCGCCTCCAGCTCCCTCAGGGTCAGTCGCTTCTCCAAGCAACAAGTTGGTGGTAGATCTCTCTCTTTGGCTGGGGCCTCAATCTGGAACAGCCTCCCTGCCTCCCTGAAACTTGAGGAGAACCATCTTCGGTTCCGGAAGCACCTTAAAACCTTCCTCTTTGCTTCTGCTTTCTCTCCCCCTGTCCCCTGCTGAAGTCCTGGCTGATACTGAGACTGCACTGGTTACCTGGCCACCCATCTGATCTCGGGCCCAAGCCCTGCCAGTTGCACGCCTGCACTGCCCCCCTGGCAAACCCTGCACCTGGGGACTGTTTTCTGTATCCCAACAGTCCCCCCACCAGCCCTTATGTCTGCACTCACCCTGCACTTGCCAGGTTCATAGTCAAAACCTCGAAAATCAAAATGTCGAAAGTCAAAATATCGAGAAAAAAAGGTCGAAAAAAAAAATTGCATTTTTTTTATAACGTTTTTATTCGAAAAGGGGGGTTCCCCCCAACCCCCTTTTTTTAAATGTATTTTTTTATTTTACCTTTTTTTTTACATACGAGAGCCAAAAACTAACTATAAATAAAAAAATTAATTATTCAACTTTTTTTTCTCGACTTTTTGTTTCAACATTTTTGTCATTCGACATTTATTTTTCGATATTTTGACTGCACACCCACTTGCCACCATTGGCCATTCTGTTATTCATCTTATTTACTATCCCATGTACTGCAGTTTCCCCTCGCCCTTACCCGCCACTTTTCTTTCCCCCTTCCCTTGCACTTTCGCAATCTGAATGACACCTGGCCTAGTAAGATCCTTGTCTGTCTTCCCTCTATTCCCCCTCCCTTGCCTCGTCGCGCCTTGAAACACTTGTGTATAGGCGTGTTATAAATGCCATATCATATCATATCATACCAGCAGTATAAGTAGTTTGGCAATTCAGTTAACAGTGTGTCAGTCCAGGAAAACTGGACACCCCTTGAGTGGAAGGAGATGTAGGATAATTGGTTGGCTGAAGACCAATCGCCTCATTAAAGTGTTAAGAATACATGCTCATTAGTTATTACGTAGCTATTGGCCCAGCTACAGTGCGGTCATTTAAAGATGACTAGAATCGCCATTTTGTTTTCTCTCTGTTCTCTTTAACGTTGCCTCTTTGCCTCATGTAAAACTGCTTTGCTGTACATATTATTTCGCTTCAATGGTCCAAGGCTACGAAAACATGTTGAAACATTACACTGGAGAGCCAGACAGAAATGCCCGATTCCCTCCCTCATATATCCTTGAAGACAGGGAGCAAGGCATTTAATCAGTACATAAATGCCAGCAAGTCTCTTGAAAGAATAGCAATGTACGAAACTAGCATTTAAAGAGTTGAATTATGTTCTTCTTTACGGCCCACCCTTCCTATGCCCAGTGAGGTCCTGGAGAGCGGGCTGACCTCCAGAGCGAGAATCGAAACGTAGAGATTGGGAGACCTGGTATGCGCCAGTCTCCTACGCACAGCTTGCCTATGAGAAACAGAAACGCTGTGTTCTCGCAAACAAAGAATGATATCTGTAAAACTGGAGATTGCAACCTGTTACTAAATATGGTGGTGGAAGGTGTCATATTTGTCACACTGGCCAATCATCGCCTCTAATTCAAAGGGAAATGAATTGGGGCGGTATCAAATGTGTCATACTGTGTCATTCCTGATTGTAAGGTGCTCCTTTTGTATATATGTAACTGATGTACGTTGTTTGCTTGCTTGCGTCCCCTGAGGTCTGTTTAGACACACGTCGCGGGGCGTGAGACCACTTGACCAATTGGGACTATTTTGTATTGCAATAAACCCTAGATTTTGGGAACGGAACCTCGTGTTTGGCGTATCTATTCGTGTGTGGTGACTTTGCCTTGTTTCCACATTCGAGGGTCCCTCAGGGGCCCCTTCAGGTGCGCTTCATGTTTTCCACAGGAAAATATCATCATCTTCGACTCATTCCACTCCAAAGACAGGGTTTAAGAAGTGTGTCGACTGTGGATCTAAGATGTTGATAACAGACCCCCACCGCATCTACCTGTGGTGTTTAGGTTCAGACCATCGAACCAGGGACTGTGGCTCCTGCCAGTCGATGACAGAGAAGGCTCTTTGTGAACGTAAGAGTAACTTGGCGGTGGGAAAGGAAGCGTTGAAGGGTTCTTCAAAGGCCATTTCGAAAAAACATAAAAAGTACAGTGAGTTGAAAGACTCAGACCGACATAGGCATTCAAAAAGATCGCGTTCTAGGACTAGAACAAGACGATCCTTGTCTTCTTCATCTAAGAAGACGAGGAGGAGACATAGATCTCCCTCTTCCTCGTCGGATACATCTACCGAAATGGTACAATGTCCGAATAAGTCGGATTCCCCTAGGAAATGGGAACAGTTTAGATTGCAAATGATGAAGGTCTTTGAGAATGCGGCCCAACACCCTCAAAGAAACCTCGCAAGAGCCAGACCCTGGTCGCTCCTTTGGACGATGCAGGAGAGTCAGAAACTACTGAGGTTAGAACCAGTAATAAGGTTGAGTCTCGACATTCTCGTCCCGACAGTAAAACATTGAAGGTTACTCGACAATCGAAGGAATCTCCGACACCGGCTAAGAAGCTTAAACCGTCGAAGCATTCAACATCTTCATCGACGCCATCGGCGCTGATCACTTCATCGCCGAAGCCAAAGGAGACATTGGCTCTGTTATCGAAGACATCGTCGACGCCTTCGAAGACTCCTTCTAATTCTTCGAGGCAGATTGTAGAACAAGAAAAAAGGTACACACCTTTGCCTAAATCATACTACTTCAAGTCTATGTCCTCTAATTTTGAAGAGGAGGTTACCTTAGAGGAAGGGGAGGAAGGTATGGTACTAGAAATGTACCGGATCTGTCTGACACCTTCACTCTGCCAGTGGCCTTGACACGTCACCAGAGTTAGATTTTGCTAAACCTGACCCTGCAGAACATGCAGATTCAGGGTACAGGAACCTGATGAACAGGGTTGTTGAGTATATGGGGTGGTGTAGGTCCTCACCAACTTTTATACAGGATGACATGACTGATATCCTGGACCAGGGTCCTTAGAAGGACCCTATTCTTCCCTTTCACAAGGCTCTCCAAAGAACAGTAGCAGCAAACTGGGAGGCTCCTGAGTCTAGCTCAGCAGTCAACATGAATTTTCCCAGGAAGTACAGCCAGCCAACTGTGACCCAGACTATCTTAGTAAGCATCCCATGCCTGAGAGTCTAGTGGTCCAGGCAGCAACCTCCACAAGACAATCAGCCTATCCATCCATCCCCCCGGGATATAGAGGATAAAAAAGTGGATGCTTGGGCTCGTAAGATCTTCACGTCAGGCAGTATGGCTCTCAAGTCTGCTAATGTTACATGTACCCTGGCCAGGTTCACCCATACCCTGTGGGACTGTGTTAAAATGGCGGCTGATCATATTCCAGAAGGCGACAAAAGGGAAGGCTTTCTGAATATTGTGAAAGATGGCAAGGTGGCGATGGGAGACTGTCTCCAATCAGGACTCGATACTGCTGACAGCATCAGCAGATCCATGGCTGCAAGCACAGTACTGTGCAGATTTGCATGGTTGAGGAAGTCGGGGTTTGTACCGGACGTGCAGGCCAGACTTCTCAACATGCCTTTCGACGGCTCGAGGTTGTTTGGCAGTAAAGCTGATGAAAGCTTAGAGAAACTGCAGACCTCCAAAGCGGCGGCTAAGTCCCTTAGCGCTTCTATAAGACAACCTCCAAAACCTTATTTGGGCTCATCTTCCTGAAGAGGTCGTTGTTTTCGATACTACTCATCTTTCGGTAGAGGAAGAAGACAGGCTGTACAGAAAGGACAAAGACAGTTTACTCGTGGTGGATGAGGAAAACGTGCGAAATCAGCCTCAGCAGCAGCATATTTGCCCTCAGCCGCTTCTGCAGCCACCTCCAAGTCACTCCGAGGCCTTGCCACAGAAGACCCTGGTTGGAGGCAGAATCTCTCAGCATCTGAACGAATGGTGGGGCATTACTTCAAATGCTTGAGCACTGGAAACAGTAGCTCAAGGTTGCTGCCTTCCTTTCCTAAAAAGGCCTCAGGACCATCCACCGGGAGCCAACTCTGTCAAGAGTCCAGATCCGCTCCTTCTGCAGGGTTGGTACTCCCCTTACTTTCTCATCCCAAAGAAGGACGGAGGATTGAGACCCATCTTGGACTTAAGAAATTTGAACAAGTTCCTCAGAAAAGACAAGTTCAAGATGGTTATCCTTTCTCAGATCCTTCAGGCTCTCCAACTCCAAGACTGGTTGACCTTCAGGATGCTTACATTCCTGTGCAAATCCATCTCAAGCACAGAAAGTACCTGAGGTTCGCGGTTTGCGGTTCCCACTATCAGTTTTGAGTTCTGACATTCAGGCTGACCTCCACCCCAAGGGTTGTCACCAAGCTAATGGCGGTTGTGGCAGCGAATCTCAGTAGAGGGGGATTCACGTCTACCCCTACCTGGATGATTGGTTGATAAGGGCTCGTTCACCCGAACAATCTCAGAAACATATTTCAATCACCTGCCACTCCCTACACAGGCTGGGCTTCTCCCTCAATTACAAGAAGTCCCATATGATACCATTCCAAAGACTGCAATTTATCGGAGCAGTCCTGGATACTTCCCCGGGGAAAGCCTTTCCTCCCGAGGTGAGAGCTCTTCACATTCTGCAGATGGTAACAAAATTCCAGAATGGCCAGTGTCTACCAGCCTACGATTTTCTGAGATTGCTCGGCCTCATGGCATCCTGCATTTTTCTGGTGCCGGAGGCCAGATTGAGGATGAGATCCCTTCAATGGGCGCTCAGGACTCAGTGGTCCCAATTCTCTGAGAATATGTCGGATCTTCTGCAAGTTCCAAACACAGTTGCTCAGGATCTTCTATGGTGGGCTTGCAACGACAATTTCCTCAAGGGAGAATCTTTTTGGCAACCATGGGTGGAGATAACAATAGTGACGGACGCTTCACTTACGGGGTGGGAGCCCATTCCAACGATCTGGCAATCAGCGGTCGTTGGTCTCCATCGGAGTCCAAACTACACATCAACCTTTTGGAGCTGAGGGCAATCAGACTGGCGCTGAAAGCCTTTCTGCCCTCTGTACAGGGAAAGAATGTCTTGATAATGACAGACAACATGGTGTTCATGTACTACCTCAACAAGAGAGGAGGCGTAGGGTCACTACCACTGTGCATAGAGGCAAAGCAGCTTTGGTTCTGGGCAATACAAGGAGGAATCTCTCAGTCGGCAGCTCACCTAGCCGGAGAGCAGAACGCAGCTGCGGACGCCCTGAGCAGGCAGAGCACGGTGTCCCATGAGTGGGAACTAGCTGAGAAAGTCCTTCAAGAGATCTTCACCCTTTGGGGAACCCCTCAAGTAGATTTGTTCGCGATCAGGGTCAACCGGAAGTGCAAACTATACTGCTCAAGGGAATTTCCCCTGAGAGGAGCTCTGGGAGACGCGTTCGTGGTGGACTGGGAGTTTCCACTTCTGTACGCGTTTCCCCCACTCCCCGTTATTCCTCATGTGATCAGGAGGTTGAGAAAGTTTCGGAAAACCATGATCGTAGTTTCTCCTGATTGGGCCAGGAGGATGTGGTACCCAGACCTTCTGGACATGTCCATCTGCCCTCCAATACATCTTCCATAAAGAGAGCATCTTATCATCTTATCTCGCAAGAGGAAGGTCGGGTTCTTCATCCAGAGGTCAAGACACTCAACCTTCATGCATGGTTTCTGAGAGGTTGAGATATAAGGATTAGGACCTCCCGGACGACGAAATGAAGATTTTGCTTTCGGTCAGAAGGCCAGCAACTAAATCCTTGTACCAGTGTCGTTGAATAAGTTCAGTAACTGGTGCAAAGAAAAGAATGTGAACCCTTTTTAATGTGGCACTCCTATGGAGCTGTCTTTTTTGATACATTTAGTCAATCTGGGGCTCCAGATGAGGACAATAAAAGGATACCTAGCAGCGCTTGTATTTTTAAGCGCTCCCTGGAAGAGGTTTCCTATTTCAAGATTCCATTGATTATACCATTTTTGAAAGGGCTCACCAATGTGTACCCTCCAGTACCATTCCAGGCCCCGGCTTGGGATTTGAATCTGGTGTTGAAATTCTTAACTTGTGTACCCTTCGAGCCTTTACACTCCTGTCCCTTAAGGCTCTTAACACTTAAAACGGTCCTTCTTGTGGCTTTAACATCAGCCCGCAGGGTTAGCGAGTTACATGCTCTCTCATGCAAACCTCCGTACACTACTTTTCACAAGGACAAAGTTGTTCTTAGAGTGAGACCTTCGTTCTTACCGAAAGTAGTTTCTGGCTTTCATTTGTCACAGAAAATGACACTTCCAACTTTTTACCCTCCTCCTCATTTGGGCAAGGAAGAGGAGAGATTACACAGGCTTGACCCAAAAAGGGCTCTGAGTTTTTATATAATAAGAATGTCAAAATTGCACCCGGATGGCCAACTTTTCGTAGGTTATTCTTGACACAAATTAGGATTAGCGGTGACAAAACAAACTATATCCCGCTGGATTACTTTGGCCATTGTGGAGTGTTATAGACTAGCCGGGAAAGACCCACCGGATGGACTTTGTGCCCATTCGACGAGCGGTATGGCTACTTCCGTGGCTCTGAAGAGGGGAGTCCCTATAATTGATATCTGTTCAGCTGCAACATGGTCATCAATTCATACCTTTGTTAGGCATTACTGTTTAGATGCCTCTTCTTCCTATGAGGGGTTATTTGCAATGACTCATTGGTATAAGTGTATGAAAAGAAGTAGTGGAGCAATGTTCCCTGCTGACATGCACCCACTCCGCACAAACCCCATCACAACATCGCCCCTCCCATCCTACCCCACTGTACAATTTACGTAATTTACATCTTGCGTTTCACGAAGAGCTTACAATCTGGGGCACGCCTGGATGTTCCTCGAGTTATACTACGAAAAAACACAACTGAAGCTAATGGGCGCAGTATGAGCTACTTATACTGCTGGTGAAGTCGACACCTTACGGAGACCGCCGAGGGACATCAACGCCACGGTATCATGCACAGCGTCCTCTGCCGATTTTTTTTTTCAAAGCAGAGAAGTTGAAGAGAAACGTATATCATAGATGAGGAATATGTGGGAGGAACCTCCAGTCGAAAGAACGTTACAGTTAGTAAGTAACTAGTTCTTCTCTATAACAATTATTTCAGCTATGATATGATAGTTTATTTATATAGCGCCTATACACAATGTGTTTCAAAGCGCTTCATGACAAGGGAGGGAACAAGGGAAAATACAATGACATTCTTCCAAGGCCATGAACAATAAGAATGTCAAAAATAACTATCGTACTCGGCCTGGTGACATTTCAGATAGTGCAAGAACTAAGACACAGAAAGGAAGGGAGTGCGTGATTGGGAAGGAAATGGGAACAGACAGGCGTCTACCGTACTAGGTCTGACGACATTTCTGGTAGAGCCGGAGATTGACAAGAGGCAGGGGAGAAGGGGAGCAGAAAGGAGGGAGAGGAACAAAACAAGCGACTATCGTACTAGGCCCGACAACATTTCAGATAGTGCTGGGGGGGTGGTGTGGGAGGGAGGCGAAAACAAGTAAGGAAGGGGGAGGATACAAACATGGTTGCTATCATGCTAGGTCCGAGGAAATTCTGAAAGTGTAAGTGCCTAAAAAAAAAAGTAAGGGGAGGGGGGGAATTAGAGAGGGAGAAGGCAGAAAGGAGAAGAGGAGAGAACAGAGAATACGCAGTGGAAAAGAGTGGAGAAGCAAGATGGGGAGAGCGGGAACAGTTGCAGAAGTCAATAATAACACATGAAGTTGCAAGAGAACAGCAATGCAAGCAAGAATTCAGGATGACGATGAGCATAGCATGATACAGGGCCACCCTGCGTACTAGCTGGAGGGGAAGTCCATCATGAGAAATGGGAAGTGTGAAGCACTGTGAGTCAGTGAGGCCCATAAATCAATACAGACATTGGCCACAAGGTGGCAATGGTAACCATATGTATCACGACAGACTCCTGCAATGGTTAGATGTAAAGCGGGGGGGGGAAGAGAGGGCTGAGACAGGGAGCTAGAGGAGGAGGAGTGGGGGGTACAACGGAGCAACACGGGCAACAAGAGTGGGTAGTGGGGGGCACAATGGAGCAACACGTGCAACAAGAGGGGGTTGGGGGCACAATGGAGCAACACGGGCAGTAAGAGGGGGGTGGGGGGCACAATGGAGCAACACGGGCAGCAAGAGGGGATGGGGGGCACAATGAAGAAACACAGGCAACAAGAGGGGGTGGGGGAACAATGGAGCAACACGGGCAACAGGAGGGGGGAAGGGGGCACAATGGAGCAACACAGGCAGCAAGAGGGGGGTGGGGCACAATGGAGCAACACGGGCAACAAGAGGGGGCTGGGGGGAACAATGGAGCAACACGGACAACAGGAGGGGGTTGGGGGCACAATGGAGCAACATGGGCAACACAAGGGTTTGGGGGGCACAATGGAGCAACACGGGCAACAGGAGGGGGTTGGGGGCACAATGGAGCAACACGGGCAACACGAGGGGGTGGGGGCACAATGGAGCAACACGGGCAACAAGAGGAAGGCACAATGGAGCAACACGGGCAACACAAGGGGGTTGGAGGGCACAATACAATGGAGCAACACGGGCAACAAGAGGGGATAGGGGGCAAAATGGAGCAACACAGGCTACACGAGGGGGGTGGGAGGTACAGTGGAGCAACACGGGCAACAAGAGGGCGTGAGGGGCACAATGGAGCAACACTGGCAACAGGAGGGGGTGGGGGGCACAATGGAGCAACACAGGCAACAAGAGGGGGTGGGGGCACAATGGAGCAATACGGGCAACAGGAGGGGGGTGGGGGGCACAATGGAGCAACACGGGAACAGGAGGGGGTGGGGGCACAATGGAGCAACACAGGAACAGGAGGGGGGTGGGGGCACAATGGAGCAACACAGGCAACAAGAGGGGGTGGGGGTACAATGGAGCAATACTGCAACAGGAGGGGGGTGGGGGCACAATGGAGCAACACGGGAACAGGAGGGGGATGGGGGCACAATGGAGCAACACAGGCAACAAGAGGGGGTGGGGGGCACAATGGAGCAATACGGGCAACAGGAGGGGGATGGGGGGCACAATGGAGCAACACGGGAACAGGAGGGAGGTGGGGGCACAATGAAGCAACACAGAAACAGAAGGGGGTGGGGGGCACAATGGAGCAAAACGGGCAACAAGAGGGGGTGGGGGTACAATGGAGCAATACTGCAACAGGAGGGGTGTGGGGGCACAATGGAGCAACACGGGAACAGGAGGGGGATGGGGGCACAATGGAGCAACACAGGCAACAAGAGGGGGTGGGGGGCACAATGGAGCAATACGGGCAACAGGAGGGGGATGGGGGGCACAATGGAGCAACACAGAAACAGGAGGGAGGTGGGGGCACAATGGAGCAACACAGAAACAGAAGGGGGGTGGGGGGCACAATGGAGCAAAACGGGCAACAGGAGGGGGGTAGGGGCACAATGAACAACACGGGCAACAGGAGGGGGGCCAGGGGAGGGGGCAGTGTTACGGTAGCGGACAGGGAGCAGACAAAGGCCAGGAGTGGGACTTTGGTGGGAGGGCCGGCCAAGCCTGCCGGCCTTCTGACAGGGCCATAAGAGGAAGGCCACTATCAATCCGAGGCGTCCTGATGTAGTTGCCAGGCACACCAAAGGGGACAAAGAGTGCGACCATCTTGGAATGGTGGGACACTAGTGAGCACATTGTACTTTAATGTATAAAGTCCCTACGGAGCGTGGAAGAAAGCTCCATATCAACATTTAAATGCAGACTGAAGATTCTGCGAGTCCCAGACAACTAAGTGCAGCAGTTCTAGACGGAAGATGCAGACGATCGTATGGTCGCTGTAGCCAGGCGGGGAGCAATACCTTATTGCTGCAAGTGCACTGAGTGCACAGCTGGTCTCCAGGTGGTGAATGAGAACATAATAGCAGGTGATCAGCAGCAGTTTCGTCTGTGAAAAGGTAGAGAGAAGAAGCAATCTGGTGGAAGGGGCCAAGAGTGGGCCTTTGGTGGGAGGGCCGGCCAAGCCTGCCGGCCTTCTGACAGGGCCTTAAGAGGAAGGCCACAACCAATCCGAGGCCTCCTGATGTAGTTGCCAGGCACACCAAAAGGGACAAAGAGTGCAGCCATCTTGGAATGGCGGTGCACTAGTGAGCACATTGTACATTAATGTCGAAAGTCCCAACGGAGCATGGAAGAAAGCTCCATATCAACATTGAAATGCGGGCTGAAGATTCTGCGAGTCCCAGACAACAAAGTGCAGCAGATCTAGACGGAAGATGCAGACGATCGTATGGACGCTGTAGCCAGAGGGGCAGCCATACCTTATTGCTGTAAGTGCACAGAGTTCACAGCTGGTCTCCAGGTGGTGGATGAGACCGCAATAGCAGGCGATCGTCAGCAGTTTCGTCTTTGAAGAGGGAGAAAGAAGAAGCAATCTGGTGGAAGGGGCAAGGAATGGGCCTAAGTTATGAGGTTAAGTTTTACTTACTGACCTCTGGAACATCTATGGGCTCATCAGTAGCACGCACCTCTACGAACATCTTCATGTTTCACTTTGAAAAGACCTTTATACTGCACAATGAACCATGGAGCTCCACAATCTATTTCTGGAGGAGATACACAGTCCATGTCTTTGCCATTTGTGGAGGAACATGTCTAGAACTTACAGGTTTCTTTGAGTATATTAACCATTGTCATGAGCACAACACATTTAACATGGATGTAGGAGAACCAAGCCTACACTTTCTGGATGTTTGGGTTACTCTCTTCGAAGGGATGATCACCACAAATATATACAGAAAACCCACTGATGTCAATAATACATTATATCATAACAGTTTTCATCCTAACCACTTGAAGGAAAGTCTACCATATAGCCAATTTCTTAGATAAAAATGCAGAGTAGCCAACACAGAAACATTACAAAAGTAGTACAAAATCATGACAGCCAGGTTCAAAGAACGGGGCTATCATTCTGAAATTTTGAGAATGGCAGAAGCAAGATCTGAAACTCATCAGAGGCAAAATCTATTAAAAACCAATCCCATGGAGGAGAAAAAAGACATACTTATCTACAAACTAAAATATTCAGCACAGAGCTATCAAGTCAACAGGAATATCAAGAAAAATTGCCACCTGATCAAATTGGATCCTATGTTGAACAAATTGTTCCCAGAACCACCTATGATGGCTTTTAAGAGAGGAAGAAGTATTGGAGACTCTCTAATCAGAGCAGAACTGGCATAGAGACGTTTACATAAAGCCAAACCAGGAACTTACCCCTGCTTAAACTGTCAACACTGCTCCAATGTCATCAAGGGTGACCACATTAGACATCCTAACACAGGCAGAAAAATCAAGCTCTGGGATTATGCAACATGCAACAGCAAAAACGTCATCTATGCGCTGAAATGTCCCTGTGGCAAGTGTTACGTAGGTCAAACAATCCAGAAAGTCAAAGAGCGATGGACTGAGCACAAGTCCAATATAAGCACAAACAACATAAGATCACCAGTCTATAGACACTTTCAGGAGAATAGACACACGGGGGCACAGATGAAATGTATGGTTCAAGAAATTGTGCATCCACTCCATAGAGGAGGGAATATGAATAAGAGACTGGCACAAAGGAAACTATTTTGGATTCATCAACATGACACAATTTCTCCATCTGGTAGGAATGAGGACTATTATTTGGGCCCGTTCCATTGAGGGGATACCCTTCAAGGGTATCCCCTCAATGGAACGGGCCCAAATAATATATATATACCATTTAAGGGTTGTGTTAAACACATTGAGATAAAGCAACACTAGCCTCTCCTTTTTACTATATAAAATACGGTTCTCCATCAATATATACAGTACTGTAGATTGTGATTAGAATGATTTTCACCACTAGCACATGGCATCAAGGATTAACCCTTGAAATACAGGCACTAGATTGTGCACGTCACAAGGGCAGACTCCATTCCTCTAGCACCTTAGGTTTTAAGTTCTTCTTGCAGTGCTTACTTGGTTTTGCTTTGATTGTCCTCCTTTTTCACTATGTCTTAACATGCTCAGACTTTCTTAGACATGTTTTAGATTGTACACCTGCTAAGGGTAGAACTAATATCCATATCACTCTCTGTAATATCCAACCTTAAAGCTGGACTTAACTTCATTCAATGAATGGATACCAGTGGCCAGCTGAGAACAACTCTCTGCAAAATGTAACCGATATATTTACTAATCTGGAAGCTGGTCCTATGTGAATTCAATGTTTGGTATAAGAGTAAACCCGCTGAGTACATCTCACTGCAATGCCCAACTTAAAAGTTGATCTAAGTTTAACTGCATGTACTGACATCAGTATCCAGCCAAGTATACTGGTCCATTTCCATTCTGTCATTTACATACCCAGGCTTATACACACCTCTACTAATGAAATAAAAAGTTTCATGTAACTAAATAATAGCCACCCAACGTGGATGGACACAGGCTTAAATACATATCCTGAACTACTTGTTTTTCCACTCTCGTCATTTGTGGCCAAAAGTTTGTATTCAGAATTCATTTAATTATTGTGGTCATTTCAAACAGCCAGACATATAGGTATTTTACCGACTTTGCTTGCATACATACATTCTTTAACCTCGGAGCATGAGTCAACTCTGTTATTTACAAATATCCAACTCCTTCCCATTCCAATCCTGAGTCCCTTCCTATAGCATGAGATGTGATATGCAACTCCTTCCCATTCCAAACCTGAGACCCTTCCTATAGCTTGAGATGTGATATCTAACTCCTTCCCATTCCAATCCTGAGTCCCTTCCTATAGCATGAGATGTGATATCTCAATGCTTCTAATACCAAATTTGAGGCCCTTCCCATAGCATGAGATGTGATATCCAACTCCTTCCCATTCCAATCCTGAGACCATTCCTATAGCATGAGATGTGATATCCAGCTCCTTCCCAATCCAATCCTGAGACCCTTCCCATAGCATGAGATCTAATAAACAACTCCTTCCATTTCCAAACCTAAGACCCTTCCTATAGCATCAGATGTGATATCCAACTCCTTCCCATTCCAATCCCGAGACCCTTCCTATAGCTTGAGATGTGGTATCTAACTCCTTCCCATTACAAACCTGAGATCCTCCCTGTAGCATGAGATTTGATATCTGACTCCTTGCCATTCCTAACCTGAGATAAATCCTGTACCATGAGATGTGATATCTCAGTGCTTCTAATACCAAACCTGAGACCCTCCCTATAGCATGAGATGTAATATCCAACTCCTTCCCATTCCAAACCTGAGACCCTTCCTATAGCATCAGATGTGATATCCAACTCCTTCCCATTCCAATCCCGAGACCCTTCCTATAGCATGAGATGTGATATAGATGTGATAGACTTTCGCATCCAGCGCCTCAGGTGAGCTTAGTGTGCTAAAGACCCTCCTGGGCCTCGGTTTTGGTCATCTTTGCCTCCCCTTAAGACCCCCAGGCCGTGCCTGCAGCCCTGTGTGCTCCCCTCCGTCCCTTCCTCTTCCCGCCCCTGAGCCCTCCCACCTCCCCTGATAGGCCAGCCGCTCCATCGGCTTGCCTCGGTGTTGCTGCACCAGCCCCTGAGCGCCACTTTCGCATCCGGCGCCTCAGGTGAGCTTGGTGTGCTAGAGACCCTCCTGGGCCTCGGTTTTGATCATCTTTGCCTCCCCTTAAGGCCCCCAGGCCGTGCCTGCAGCCCCATGTGCTCCCCTCCGTCCCTTCCTCCTCCCGCCCCTGAGCCCTCCCACCTCCCCTGATAGGCCAGCTGCTCCATTGGCTTGCCTCGGTGCTGCTGCACCTGAGGAGCAACGCCTGGCCCCCACAGGTGAGCCTCCATTACATCCGCAAGGCCCTCTGTGAGCCCCCAGCAGCCCGCTCCCACCCCACGCCCAGTTCCTGCTTCCCCGGCCTCCCGCCTCCCGACCCGCCCATCCCCGCTCCCATTGGTCCTTAGGGCCGTGTGAGGGAACCTAGCCCCACTGCTAGCGTCTCGGCGGCCCATCTGCAGAGGAGCGCAGCAACGCCTGGCCCCCCACAGGTGAGCCTCCATTACATCTTTGAGACCTGGAGCGTTGCAGGTGAGTAGCCCCAGGCCAGTGACCCCTCTGGGCCTGGTCTGCTAGCCCAGACCTTCCGTCGGAGGCTCGCAACCCGCGCCTCTCCATTTCCCCAGCTCCTTCTCTCCCTCCCTCCTCCCGGCTACTCTCCTCCCTCTGCCCGGCAGCCCCCTGTGGCTAAGGGCCCTAAGGCCAAGGGCGGCTCCAACAGAAGCAGATCCAAGAAGTGTCAGCCGGTGTCTGCAGGGGAAGCAGTGGCCAGCCGTCAACCATCATCCACAAGGACCAGTAATGTAGGAGTGGCCTGGGTCAGGACTAGAGCCACTTACCAAACCCAAAAGTAAAAAATGATTGCACTGTATGATGTTTAGGTTGCACTGATAGGCCTCTCTCCCACTATACAGGTCCCTCAAATTTAGCAGGGACTCCGTCCCCAAACTGCATTGTTTGATGTTTAGATTGCACTGATAGGCCTCTCTCCCACTGTGCGGGTCTCTCAAATTCAGCAGGGGTCCTGTCTCCTAATTGCACTGTATGATGTTTAGATTGCACTGATAGGCCTCTCTCCCACTATTCAGGTTCCTCAAATTTAGCAGGGGTTCTGTCTCCTAATTGCATTGTATGATGTCTAGGCTGCACTGATAGGCCTCTCTCCCACTATACAGGTCTCTCAAATTTAGCAGGGGTTCTGTCTCCTAATTGCATTGTATGATGTCTAGGTTGCACTGATAGACCTCTCTCCCACTATACAGGTTTCTCAAATTTAGCAGGGGTTCTGTCTCCTAAATGCATTGTATGATGTCTAGGTCGCACTGATAGGCCTCTCTCCCACTATACAGGTCTCTCAAATTTAGCAGGGGTTCTGTCTCCTAATTGCATTGTATGATGTCTACGTTGCACTGATAGGCCTCTCTCCCACTATACAGGTCTGTCAAATTTAGCAGAGATTCTGTCTCCTAATTGCATTGTATGATGTTTAGGTTGCACTGATAGGCCTCTCTCCCACTGTGCGGTTCTCTCATATTTAGCAGGGGTTCTGTCTCCTAATTGCATTGTATGATGTCTAGGTTGCACTGATAGGCCTCTCTCCCACTATACAGGTCTCTCAAATTTAGCAGGGGTTCTGTCTCCTAATTGCACTGTATGATGTCTAGGTTGCACTGATAGGCCTCTCTCCCACTATACAGGGCTCTCAAATCTAGCAGGGGCTCTGTCCCCAAACTGCATTGTATGATGTTTAGATTGCACTGATAGGGCTCTCTCCCACTGTGCTGGTCTCTCATACTTAGCAGGGGTTCTGTCTCCTAATTGCATTGTATGATGTTTAGGTTGCACTGATAGGCCTCTCTCCCACTATACAAGTCTCTCAAATTTAGCAGGGGCTCTCTCCCCAAATTGCCGTGTAGGATGTTTAGATTGCACTGACAGGCCTCTCTCCCACTGCGCGGGTCTCTCAAGCTTAACAGGGGCTCTGTCTCCAAACTGCACTGTGTGGCTTTTAGACTGCGCTGGTGGACGTCTCTCCCACTGTGCAGGTCTCTCAAACTTAGCAGGGGCCTTGTCTCCGAACGGCACTGTGTGATGTTTAAATTGCACTGATAGGACTCTCACCCAATATACAGATCTCTCAAATAATCTAACTGCGCTTAGTCCAATACTCTACCAATCCCTGAAACCCACCACCCCCACTACCCAACCCAACTAAATCCCATACCAGTAGACCGTTAACACCCTAACCCCCCCACCCCCACCGACAGTGCACCCTTAGGAAACATACCCTACCCACTGACAGGAAACAACACTGAGCCAGAGAACACCCCAGCGTAACCAGAGAAGGAAAAGACTAAACAACTCTCAACCCTACAATGCCGCGCAAACAACCAATCCCGAGAAAAAGACAAAGAGAGAAAAGAACAAACACGCCAGAACAGCAACCTAGAACAACCATAGACTGGACCCCCACAGGCAGGAACACAAACCGAAGGAACTCTGAGAGAAGAGAAAAATCCCTCTACCTAACTCCATACCTTGCAGACAACTGGCCACCACGCCAATCCAACCCAACATTAGAAGCAGCAACATCAATCAACCTAACACAAGTAAGTAGAAGAAGGATGACCAAAACAAACAACATACAGACGACAGACCCAATAACCCCCTACATCACCAAAGCAAGAGGAACTTCCAATCAACAACCACAACCACCGGAAGCCGAACCCGATGAAAACACAACAAACCCAAGACAAAACCTAGAAGAACTCTTCGAAGACGCTGACACCCCAAACCCCGCAGCCCAACAAGTGACCGACCAAGAAGGAAACCTCAACACCGAGCGGAAGACGACCTCGACAAAACCCAAACCAAACAACACCTCCAAACTTCACTGCAATCTAATAAACGCAAGATCCACATCAAAACACTCAACAGAGATCTTCGACCTACTTGACGACAACGTCATTGACATCCTGTTCATCACAGAAACATGGCTGGACAACAACTACAAAATCACACTCCAAAGCTGCCTTCCGACTGACTTCAAATGCCTACAAATAAACAGAAAAAACAAAAAAGGAGGAGGCATCGCTATAGCATTCAAAGAACACCTGAAAATAAAAACTGACAAACCACTCAACATCCTCAACTGCGAAACCATGGTAATTCACCTAACAGCGAGCCCAAAAACCAACATCACATTCACCCTGGTATACAGACCACCAACATATGATGCAACATTTGTCGATAACTTCATAGAAGCCATCACCAACTTAGCCATCAACAACAAACACCTAATCATCCTGGGGGACTTCAACATCTGGTTTGAAGACAGCCACGCCAACTCCCAAAACTCACTAATTGAACAACTCAGCACCATGAAACTACGAAAACTAGTCAAAGGAGCAACGTTCTCGGCAGGTCACACCCTAGATGCAATTTTCACCAAAGAAAAACTCATCACCACGGCACCTCCGATACAAATACTGTGGAGCGACCATCTCATCATCCCATTCGTGATCACTCTGCATACCCAAGCCTACATCCAACATTCGAAACTCACAACCACCACCAAAAGAAACTGGAAACGCGTCAAAGAAAGCAACCTATTCGAACAACTGGAATTAACAAAACCCTCAACTACAGAACTGGAACTAGCTGACCTAGACGGCAAAGCAGAAATAGTGCACAAATGGATCGCATGTACGATAGACCAGATCGCCCCGGAAAAACCGTTCACCCCATCAAAAAAAAAGAGCAATGGCAAAATGGTTCACCCCACTATTAAACGACATGAAAAAGGAAAACAGAAAGATGGAATTGGAATGGAGGAAAGAATACAACCCAGGGAAAAAAACACCGTACCAGAAACAAATCCGTGCATACAAGAATGAAATTCAAAAGGCAAAGAAAAGACATTACGATGACAGAATCAACAATGCCACCAACACACAAAAAGAAATGTTTAGCATCATTAAAGAAATGAGAAACCCACCCGGCTGTGATAACACCCCAACCCCCTCAGAAAAACTATGCAACGACCTGGCAGATCACTTCCAAAAAAAAATCAACGACATCTGCCAAACCATACAAAAGCGACCAACCAACCACAACATACAACCCAGCAAACCCAACTCGGAACCACAACACAAACTCCAAAGCTTTACTGAAATATCAGCAGAGGCATTCGCAATGCTGGTTAAACGAAGCAAGAAAGCGGGATCACTCATGGACCCATGTCCCCCAGACATCTACAAATCAATCCTCGCGCAAGGATCGCTAGCAGAACACTACAGAAACCTTCTAAATCTATCACTATCAACAGGGACTGTACCGAAGATCTTCAAATCAGCATACATCAAGCCACTCTTAAAAAACACAAGTGGTGACGTAGATGACCTTTCCAATTACAGGCCGATCTCTAACATCCCCTACCCAGCGAAACTTCTAGAAACCTACGTATATAAACTAACCCAAGAACACGTAGAAAAACACCACCTGCTGGACCAAGCTCAAATCGGTTTCAGACCAGCGAGGGAATGGAAACAGCACAACTATCCATCTGGGACGACCTCAAAACTAACACAGACTCAAACACTACTTCAGCCCTTATTCTGCTCGACCTCTCCGTAGCCTTTGACACAGTTAGAAACGACACCCTGACCAAAAGACTAGAAAACATAGGCATAACAGACACAGCATTACGCTGGACCAAATCATTCCTAACAGACAGAACAGAAACCTTATGGATAAAACCTTTCAAATCCACTCCACGAGTTAACGACTGTGGAGTACCGCAAGGATCCTCACTATCTCCACTATATTTCAACATCTACCAGACTCCGGTCATCAGAATCTTCAAAAAATACAACATTACATGTTACAACTACGCAGATGACACTCAGATCATATACAAAATCAAAGACACTGATGCCGACCATTCAACCCTTACCGACTGTCTAAAAGAAGTCTTTGACTGGATGGATGCCAACAACCTGAAAATCAACCCAGGAAAGACAGAAATCATGATCGTATCCAAAGACCAAGAGAACGAAACCACCATTCCATGGCCTACGGAAATGGGAAACGCACCAACACCATCGAAGGTAGTAAAAAATCTGGGAGTCCTAATGGACAACAACCTAACCCTGGAGCCACAAATAAATGCAACAGTGCAGAAATGCTTTTTCCTCCTCGGGACAGCAAGAAGAATTCTACCTTTCCTCTCCTTCGCGCACAAAACACTCACTATCGTCGCCCTAATCATGTCTAAAATAGACTATGCAAACAGCCTCTACCTCGGAATACCTGGATACCTCCTGAAGAAAATGCAACAGATCCAAAATGCAGCAGCAAGACTACTCCTCAAACTATCCAGAAGAGATCGCATCACTCCAGCCCTAAAAACCCTGCACTGGCTCCCAGCTAAACATTGCATCACCTTCAAAACAATGTGCATAAGCACAGGGCAATCAGTGGACAAGGAGCAGAATTCCTACAAAAGAAAATAACAGTCTACAAACCAGCGAGACCCCTCCGATCGAGCAACAAAATCCGCCTGGAACTCAAACCATATCTCAAGAAAAAACTTGGAGGCACCTCCTTCTACCACTTAGCCGCAAAAACCTGGAACAACATCCCAAAGGAAATAAGAAACACTGAAGATCACCTAAAATTCAGGAAATCACTAAAAACCTGGCTCTACAAAACTACAGACTAAACCTGAAAAACGAAACTGGTAAAAAGGATAACTAAACCGAAAAGACACGGACATCCCTGACCGGGGAGAGTAAAACCCACAGCAGCTGGACGGGTGACATCGGATAGACAGGGACACAGGCGGCACACACGGAGACTGAGTCAACTAACCCAGACAATCCCACCAACTCTTTCGCCCGCCCCGTATTTTAATCACCGCCAGGTACCATGTTGGTGTGGAAATATCGAGACATTGACAATCCCCCCACTACCTGAGAGGTTGTCATTAGCAGATGCACTGGCCACTAGAGTCTAAATGGAGGATAAGGGGAGCCATAAGAGAGCATGTTAGAGGCGGGGGCCAGAGGAGTAGGGAACCTGTAGGCCAGTCAGACCCAGATCAGGACAGAGCCGCAACAGGGTAGACTGCGCAAGCGGAGCGCTTCAATTCAGGATAGAGATGCAAACTAACCAACCCTACTAACAACTTCCCTTTCTGCATACACCTCTCAAACTCCAAACCCAACACAACCAAAACCTACAGCACAACAAACCGCACAAACTTCACTACATTGCAACAACAAAACAAAAACACACATAGCCTTGCACAACAGTACACAACGACTACCAGCCGCAAACAGCCCAGGCCCAGCCAACCGACCCACCGGGCTGAGGCCGCCAACTGCACATCACTGCTCTCTTGCATTTTTCCTGATTCCTCCCACTAACTCAATCCACCTCTCCCTTTTCAGAGCCGCCAAACGCCAAGGGACCACTACGGTGGTGATAGTGCACGGTACAAATGTTCTTTAACATTAACATTAACAAACATAACCGTATTACACTGTTTACATTTGTGACGTCATTTGCGTCATCACGCAATGACGTCACCACGCACGGCACGGCGAAAAAATGGTGGCCATTTTGGAAACACACGGTCGCAGATACCTCTAGGAACGTGGTGCAGTGTCTCATCCAGCACTTTGTAAGTATTATTTATCATTGGGGACTAGCCATTAAACTATGGATAGGGTTACACGCTATTATTGACTGCAAAGAAGGGGTTTAATGCCCTTCTTTTCAGATATGATCCTGCATTACTATATGGGAGTTTCTGAATCACAATTTGAACGTGTAAGAGATGGAATATATTAACATCGAGAAGATGGGGTGAGTGACCAAATCCATATATTTTCTTCCATCAGTTTATACTTTCTATAACAGATGGTTGAGAAATCACACCTAATCACACACACGTTGTACATTTTAGATCTGGCACTCTATCCTAGAGGGAGAACTCTTTGGAAGTCTTCACCAGACAAACCTTGGAAACTCTATTTATACCCACAGCAGGGTAAATGAGTCCACACAACATACATTATGTTGTTTTCATTGCATTTAGATATGTCCTGCTTATATTCAATATACCTTCTTTTTAACAGAAGTTCAAGATTGATATGGCAAATAGCATAGGGACTTCCAGTACCGGACTTACCAGGTAAGCAGGTAGGACTGGCATTCCCACACATTCTTCTTTAGTTGTGTTTAGTATGCAGATCATTAGTTTATGAACAAACACCATTATAATCAGGGTCATTTTTTATTGATTAGTAGCAGAATCTGCGAAATTCGTTATTACTTCTGTAGGCGGTCAGAAGACTTGTTTATAAGCAACAGATAATAACAAGTTCAGCAAATCCAGACATTAATGGATGCAATGAAGTTTGACAAGTTCGGCATAATGGTTATACTGTTTTCTAAATTGTTTATAGAAATTGATTAAGAAGATGTCCCCCCTGATGAAAAGAGAACCTCTCGAAATGCGTTGGGACCTAATCTTTTATTTTATTATGTTTTGTCGACGTATGTTGCTTTACAATTGCATTAAAAATACTTGTTTTGACTAAACTTTAAGAAAGGGTGAAAAAAGTGTTTCATAGCTAGACATTGGGCCTCATTACACGGTAGGCGGTAACCATGGCGCTATTAGCGCCATGGTTGCTGCCGGTACAGTACCGAGTCCGCCTTGGTGGATGGCGGAATTACCGCCCTACTCCAAGGTGAGCGGGGGCGGTAATTCCCCATTCACCAAGGCCCTTCCCCATTTTTGCCCCCATAGGGCATAATGGGAATGGGGAAGGTGCTAATTACGGTACCGCAAATTGCAGTACCGTAATTAGCTCCGAGGTCCCTTTGCGGGTCCCGTCCTTAACGCCTGGAAAAACCAGGCGTTAAGAGAGGACCCGCAAAGGGACCTCGTAGTAAGGCGGTAAGGGTTTACCGGTAACGGTGCCCTTACCGGTACCGGTAAACCCTTACCGCCTACCGTGTAATGAGGCCCATTTTCTCTAATCTTTTAATAAATTGTTAAGCTTTTCATTTGAATGCAAGAAAAACATTGTTACCCATATATTTACGATATTTGGTGTTCAGCCCTAGACAGTGTGCAGGGGACGGGAGTTCCCCAGTTTGGGAACCTTTTTCTTTTTGACCCGTATGATGGAGGCAGGCTACTATTAATTCTGTGACGATGTTATGCCAGTGTCAAAGTGGTATGTCTAAAGAGTGAAGAAGGCCCACCGGTCTTTTATGTTCGGAATTGACTTGAGCACAGATAGGACAAGATGTCATATATTCTCGCACTTGTTCATGTAATCCCAGCCACCCAAACTGTCAACCAATGAGTTTGGCAGTAGCCCTGATTCCTCGATGGCCAGCCAAGGTCGAGTCTTGCAGCTGAGAAAGACAATGTTATATAGAGCTCCGGTTGGGATATAAAACTGATCATCGCGGAACAGTAGGCCGTCCTTCATGCTGCTCAAAGGTTTGTCCAACATGGTTGGAACCTTGGTATCTAATGCGATTTGTCTTTGAACTTGGTCAAGAATAGGTTGAATCAAAGCCAGAAAATGTGACATGGGAGACAAGATGAAACCAGGCAGTTCAGCGTCCCCATTGGTATTGAAGGAGTGGGCCAGACAGAGCATCTGCTTGCTTATTCTGTGACCCGGGAATGTAGGTCACAAAAAAGTTATACTGTAGAAAGAAGAACGCCAATCTTTCTCGTCTTCCGTTGCTATACTGCTGAATCCAAAGATACTGAAGGTTGCAATGATATGTGCAGACTTCCACCTTAAACCTACCACTGAGGAGGTGTTGACGCCATTCCTCAAATGCCACCTTGATGGCCAACAGTTCCTTCTCAATTATCGAGTAATTCTGTTTGCTAGGTGTTAGTTTCCTGAAATAGAAGGACATCATCAATTCTTAATGAGTTATTGGGTCCGATTGGAGGATTACGGTGCCTACATACTGTTCTGAAGCATCAGCATCCACAATTTAAGGTCTGATATTGTCTGGATGTTACAGGATAGGGGCACTAATACAAGCCGACTTGAGATCCTGCAGTGCCTGTTCAGCTTTATGGTTCCATACGAAAGATTGTTTTGTTCTCATTATTTTGGTCAACTCAAGTGTTTTCAAAGCAAAGTTCGAGATATAACCCCTGTGATAGCAAAAACCACAAACCGATGTAATGCCTTGAGGTCCTGGGGTGAGGCCCATGGTTGAATAGCTTGCACTTTCCTGGGATCCCGCTCCACATCCTCAGTGACAACGACATACCCTAGGAACCCTATTGTGGTCTTGTGAAATTTACACTTTTTCAGCTTGGCCAAGTGATGGTTATGCCGCAAATGCTGTAGAACTTTAGACACATGGGAGACTTGTTCCACAGGGGATGCAGAGAAGATCAGGATGTCATCCAGATACACCCACACTGAGCGGTCGATCAGATTGGCAAACACTGAATCCATAAATCGCTGGAAGACTGCTGGGGCGTTGCTGAGTCCAAAAAGCATCACTTTATACTCGTAATGTCTGAACAGTGTTTTAAAGGCAGTCATCCATTCATGCCCTGACTTTATTATGACCAAATGGTAAACACCCCGTAGGTCTAATTCGGAGAAACTCCGCGCCCCACGTAATGATTCCAGTTTATCTGTTATCAGGGGCAATGGGTATCGGTCCTTTATGGTTATATCATTGAGCAGAAAATAGTCGATCCAGGGCCGAAGAGTGCCCTCTTTTTTGGGGCCAAAAACAGAGGTGAAACAAGAGGAGACTTAGAAGGGGCTGTCAACCCATGTGAGAGACAGGTTTCTAGATATTTCTTCAGTTCGAACTTTTCTGTCTCTGTTAAAGAATACAGACATCCGTCAAGCAAGACATGGTCTGGTACCAGGTTTAAGTCTTGCCTAAGAATCTGTGGGGCGGTAGAGGAATAGTCTCAGGCTCCCGAAAGATGTCTTGAAATCGTTAATAGACCTCTGGCAAAGACAGACATGAAATCATTTGAGTCAAACCAGTTCCATGAATGGTTTGTGAGATATCTGGTGATGAATGACCATATGAAGAGGTGCAACAGTGGGTGGTGCAGTAGTCTGAGGGAAATATCATGACACGAGTGGTCCAACTGATGCTGGGATTATGAGTCATGAGCCAAGGCAACCCTAGTACAATCGGGTATACAGGTGATTTGATGATATTGAATGCCAATATTTCATGATGTTGGTTGATCCCCAGCAATAAGGGCAAGGACTGCTGGTGAGTTAATGGTGATCCGTCGATAACCTGTACTTCAGCATTCTGTTCTTTGGTTTCCTGACATATGGAAGAAGACTTTACGAAATCCCTATGCAGGTAGTTGCCTGTTGCACTACAATCCAATAATGCTGTGGCCAGTACAGTTTCCAAAGGTTTAGTGCCCCAGGTAAGATTAACCAAAAGGCAGAACAAAGGAGCCTGTGACATCGGGGATCCGGTCATCTCAAGATAGCTTTTCTCTAATTTGATAGGGCCCAACCTCGGCTTCCCATCCTTAGGTTGGCCTTTCAGTTTTCGGACGTTCTAGCAGGTTGTATCGGACATGTCTCCAGCAAATGTCTGAATCTCCCGCAATGTATACAAATCCGGTTAATCCTCTGACATCGTCTTTCGGCTTCAGTCAGGGGGCCACATAAAGCTCCAATCTGCATTGGTTCTTTGGCTGTTTCGCATTGGGTAGATGCTACGAATGTTGGTGGCTGTACAGCCCTTGTGTTGGGATAGGAGCGGTCGGATCGTTTGTGTTCTGTTTTTCTTTCTGTCAGACAATGGTCGATCCTAATGACTTGGTCTATCAAGCCTTGTATGGACATATCTTCAGGTATGTGTGCTAACTCGTCCTAATATTCATCCCACAATCCTCTCTGAAATAAGGTTAGTTCAGTGATTTCAGGCCATAATGATTTGATGGCTAGTTGTTTAAATCGACTGATGTAGGAAACCACATCTTGGGTGCATTGACAGGGTTCCACTACCTGACTATGTGTAGTAGCAGCTTGATTTAAGTGATTTAAACACATTGAAAAAGGCTTTTTTTCGAATCCGGCAAGGTCGTCAAGTAATGGACTTTGTGATGACACATATGGTATTGCCCGGGCCAATGCATTTCCAACAAAATGGTTTTTGATGTCCCAATTCTGCCTTTGTTGGTTTAAAGGTGAGAAGGACTTAGCATGAAATGAATGGTGCAGTGGTTACAGAACTCTGTTAGCTTCCGAGGATCCCCATCATACTTCACAGCACTGGTCTGACCAACTACACTCTCAGTATAAACAATAGATGTTGTCATAGATAAGGTCCCTTGTAACGTGGCATTCTCAGCTCATAATGCTGGTACCTCTGTGCGTAATTCCTGTAGTTTGTCTCTTCATTCCTGCAAGGCCTCCATCTATGGTTCGGTAGAATCTGTCAGGCATCACAATCTGTCGAGGTGTTCCCCCTGTGATTCCCGTTTACCTGATTTCTGGCACTGTTGACAATCCAGGTTAATATCGGGGAAGCAGTGTCCATCCGGTCCTGTTGAATATGTAGTGCAGAAGCCCAACTCCTGAACCAAACCAGGCGATGAGAACCAGCAAGGGACAGAAAGCGATACCCCAGCACCACGAAAGAAAGTCCCCCACGCTTAACGTGATGTCAGGCAGTGCAAGCACTGAATGTGGGAGACCGGAAACAGAGGATGGACATGCCAGAAAAGCCAACAAAGGTAATTAGAATAGATCCCTACACCCAGGTGGCTGGTGCAGGAAAGCAAAGAAAGGAACAACGTCCACGCTGGCCAGTCAGGACAAAAGGGATAAGGTAAGAACCCCTAGCAGGGTTGCGAACAAGAATGCAAGAGAAAACTGATCAGAGCTTCAGCAGCGGTTCCCCTCAGGCGAAAGAGGTTGCAACCCACTGGAAACCATGCTCGCACTGCTTATGTGCTCAGCTGTTGCCAATGGTCGGAATCCACTGGTGTACTGGTCGTCACTGGCACCAGGCAACACTAGCCGAACTGCGCATGTGCAGAAAGCCGATGCCAGCTCCCGGTGCCTGCGCAGCGCACCCAACATGGTGGTCCCCAGAGGAGGAAACTTGGTGGGCTCTTTGCGTGAGTGATGTCACTGTGGAGATGATGCAGTCATTAACCTGTGGCATTTTGAGCGAAGTTGTCATGTAGGTAGTGCACCTTTAGCCTGAAATGTGTTATGGTGCAACATGGTGCTGCGGAGGTGATGCAGGCACGGTGCCACCCATAGGGGGGTGCGGTAAAGGGTATATATACAGAAGCAATGCTGGAGAGAGGTAAACAGCGCTCTTGAAGACTGCAGAAGTCTGTTTGCACAAAGCCAGCAATACCTTGAATCATGAAGCGCTACAGCTACTACACTAAGCATACCTCAGCGGTCGATGCCCTGAACACAATTGAAAACTACTCCAGCCTGAAAAGCCAGAGAACAACAACCCCTGTAGCTGATGTGGAATCGCAATACCTCATTGGTACTGCTATGGATTAAGAGGTTGATCTGAGTCCATGGTTTTTTATGATGAAGCTTGATGCTATGATGTCACCTGTTTCCCATATCAAAGCTTCCGCTGAATGCTGAGATGGTGTAGATGCCGTTATAACCAATGCAATTACACAGATGCAGACTGCATTGATATGGATAAGTCTATAAAGACTCTTAAATCACCCTTGTATGAGGACCTGGGTTTTCTGGACGAGCTGTTCCCAGAGGTTGCCATGTCCTCAGATGCACTTGGAGTGTCCTGACCTGTGCAATTCGGTTAGTAGGAAAGTGCGTGGGTGTCTGCGTGAAGTATGGGTAAAACATATATTCAATAGTTAAAGTTATTTCTCTTTGGAATTGCAGAAACAGTAGATAAAGTTGACATGCTAAGGAGCCAGCGGTCTTCATTCAACACCATCAATTTTTACTGCGTTTTTGTTCGAAAATGATCGAAAGTCCATCAACCCAAAGCCGCAATAAGTGTATGAAATGTCTCTGCTTAAAATGCTTTGAAAGTTCTGATGAAGAAGAAGGGGAAACTATGACCCTTTTGGAGATCTTAACTGTTCAGGCTTTTGCAGCCTCTGTAGTGAAAACATGGCTGAAACATGATTATTACCACTGGTGTTATGGGCATAAATACGATGACCCGCAAGAGGATGCTCATGAATGCCTGCAACCACAATACCACGCTAGAGCAATGCGGCGGATATGTTTTATGTTGAATCTGTATAAAGTTTTGCAAATGCTTAAAGCGATCTATAATGGCATATGGCATGTGCCTACATGATAGTGTGGAAAATGTTTTATCAGTCCAAGGGAAAACAATCAGATCTTTACAGGTGACCGGCCCCGTGGTTTTCAGAAACCATACCATGTAGCCCGATTAATGAAAAAAGATTTTGTGACCTCTGCCTATTTAGGAAGACCCATAAGGGGACCCGATATATCGAAAATTGTTTTAAAGAAAAAAAGAATGTACAATGAACTCGCACCTTATATGTGTACATTTGTTTCTAGTACAACACTTGAATCAATGTGTGTAGAATGTA
The DNA here is from genome assembly GCF_040938575.1 of Ambystoma mexicanum. Lineage (NCBI taxonomy): Eukaryota > Metazoa > Chordata > Amphibia > Caudata > Ambystomatidae > Ambystoma > Ambystoma mexicanum. The sequence continues at coordinate 1,237,680,440 of NC_090933.1, read as the reverse complement.
AACTAAAGCCAGGACATGTAGGTGTGTAAAAACTATTATACGCTATGCTGAAAGAGAGAATATCTGAAATTGTCCCAAATACCTTGAATTATCCACGGGTACCTAAACCCCAACGCAAGCGTCCTTGTAAAAGTGTAATGTGTATCAGAAACACATGTACCAACACTTGGCGGCCGGTATTGGATCAATACTGGCATCTGTATGATGTGAACTCTCTATAACTACATCTTACGGTGGCATTGCAGCAGCTCCTGTATGTACTATATGAACACTATTTCAGCATTAAAGGATGTTTATTACAGGACCAGGAGTTGTATGAACTTTTAAATGCTTCAAGTCTCTTTTGCATGCAGAGTTATACTCATGGGAAATGGGTGGGGCTGTACAACACCATTCATAACCCTGTAGAAAAAATATCACAAGTGGTAACGATGTGTCAGAACGTACATGTACAATATCCGTAATAAAAATAAAATGTCCTTCACCAAGCACGCCTCTTTCTTTTTGTTGAGTGCTTCAATGGATAACAACTCTCATTTATGAATGTATAAAAGCTATTATGATAAAACTGGAATTGGTAGTTATGGGGTGTTGATGCTCTTTATAGAAAAATACAATTTGACAAACAGTCCATCACCTGCAGAGCTGTCAATGAATGGCTATCTTTACAAGAGTCATATACCCTTCATAAAAACACTAGAAAACACTTTAAAAAAAGAATCACCATGGTATCTGACTGACAGACAATGGCAGGCAGATTTAGTGGATATAAGCCCTTTTGAAAAGCAGTACAATGGTGCATGTTACATCTTGACGGTAATAGATATTTTTTCAAAATATGCTTATGCAGAGTTATTGAGTGATGAGACTGGTTCAAGAGTGACAACCGCTTTCAAGCATGTCTTCAGTAAGGGAGGTGTGGCAGCAAAATTACAAACCGATGCAGGCCAGGTGATTTTAAATAGGCCCCACCAAAATCTTCTAAAACAACATGGTGTGCATCATTTTATAATGCACAATGAGGTTAGGGTGGCTATTGTTGAGCACTTTAACAGAACCTTGAAATCTAAACTCTGGAGATTTTTCACAGCTAATAATAGGAATCGTTATGTGGACATATTACAGCCTTTAAAAGATGTGTATAACAAAAGCTATCACAGATCTATTAAAATGATTCCAAATTCTCAAGACTCTCAAGGTTTAAATGTCAAGACTGCTTTGGTTAGAAACATGCATACGATCCCAAAATGTGAAGTACTTGTATTTGCAGAGAATATCAAATACCCTGTTGGATGCCGAGTTCACAAATGCTTGACAGTACTTCCAGGAGTACCTGAGCAGTTCGAGCAGTTAGGCAGGAAGGTCACAGCCAATGTGGACATGAAAAATGGCCGAGTGATAAAGACTGTGACAAGGAAATTCAGGACTTGGGGCAATGAAGATTACTTGCAAGTGATAACGACATTTTCCCTTGTCCTTCTTCCTCCTCTCAGCTCTTATTGGCAAATAAAAACAGCAAAAGAGACAAAACTGACCTGAACAATTCTGAAGAATTGCAGACAAGCAAAGGAAGCAGTAACCAGAACCTTTTAATAATGACAATCACCAATGCAAAACAAAGTGGAGAACTCTGACATCAAAAACATCAACCTAATCTTCAACAGCCTGTTACTGGTTACAATAAATAAAACTGGAAAATTGTGGGGCAGGTGGTGCTCAGTCTGCTCAGATGTTGTGACGAATCACAGGAATTTGTCCCTTCTCCCCAAGGGGGACATCCCCCACCCCTTTGAGGCTAGGGAGGTGAGACCGTTCCTCAATACCCTACCTAGTGGTAGAAGCAAGTGGGACCTCACTGAGAGAGACTCCCCCTGTGGGGAAAAGAACGCCTTTTCCTGTGAGGGACTCGCAAAAGAGTCTCCAAATTTCACCTTTCAACCATACCCCACAAGGACTTGTGCGAAGAACGAACAAATATGTGTTATTGTGAAACAGAAACTCTGGTTATCCCTTTTAAGGAAGAATTGTATTTAACTGAGACCAAGATGATGAATAATGCAAGACGAAGGGCTTCAAGAGGTTGAGGGGGATAGCAAGAGAGACAAAGGTATACCGGGAAGGCCCATGGCTATGTCACTTCTGCAAGGGGAGGAGAATGGGAACTCCGAAAAACCAGTGAGATACAAACTGGCTGTCGAGACGGAGTTGAGGTGGTGGACGTGCAGCGTCATGTCAACTGGAGGGAGAGAGAAGCAGCAAGCAGTGGAGTGGCCACGGAGAACCAATGGTGAACTGGAAATACTAGTAATCATGCCAAGACTGCTACATGGCTGAGACTGTGCAACAGACCAGTACCTGGGAAACTGAAAAGCCATCAGGAAGGAAGATACAGAGAATGAGAGATAGGAAGAGGAAAAGGGCTCGGACGAGCGAAAGAAAAAAGCGAAGCCAAACTAAATGATACCAGGTGACAATATCCCCAAGAAAATCAGGTAACAGGCAAAACAGGAGACTTTCATACTCGTCCCAGTCAACCTAATGAGAATATACCAGTCAGATGAAGAGAAGTGAATGAAAATCATTATATCAACATTTATACTCGTCCTAGTCAGTATAATGAGAATATATCAAGGAGAGAAGTGATTGAGAATCTCGGGAGGATAGCACAGGGGCAACGTGCTCACCTTGGAAGCAAGATGACACAGCGCAACTCAGGTTCGATTCCCAGGTCCGTGCTTAGAAACCTCTGGGTATTAAGTGCGTTATAAATAACCTATCATATCAATCATTATAAACATATTTCTACTCATCCAAGTCAAGACAAGCAGGAAACAGCCTGGAAAATACAAGGAGTAAAAGAAGAGCATTATCAGAGTACTCGTCACAGTAGAGATAACGAAAATACAATAGTGATAACAAGATATGTAAATGGGAATCATTATGAAACTATTCCGACTTGCCTCAGTAAAGACATTGTGAGTGTAATCCAAAAAGATAAAGAATTGGCGGATAATGATTTTGAGAGTAATCATACTTCATACTTCAAACATCATTATCCAATAGAGGGAACATGTGAGAAAAAGTCCTAAGAGTAAGGATAAAGGCACATATATATTCAAGGATATATACCCTACAGAGACTGAAAACCGTGAATCAAATAGAAGAGAAAGAAACCACAACAAGAATCTCAGAAAGGTTGGATAACTCCACCCTCCTGGGAAAAGGGAAGAATACATTTTGAAAATAGAATTAAAGTAGAAAGTAACCAACAAATAACAGACACTGACAAGAGAATAAATATCAGTACAGAACCAAGGAAAGAGTTGAGAAGAGCCAAAAGTTCAATGAGGTGCTTAAAGAACTGTGTTAACTAATTAAAGAAGTGACAAAGAACTATTTGAAGATCAGTTATTGAATATATCTTTGTGAGGAGCAACGACCCAGGAGGAGGGAGCCATTCTCTTGTCCTTAGTTGTTACGATAGTGATAAGGTCAATTAGGGTTAGTTTGGGACAGTGGACAGATTCTTTTTAGACATTCACAGATGACTGGTGAGCACCTTAGTTAGTTTGTTAGGTGGGGAATACCCGCTAGAAGTAGAAAGAGATATGCGTTAACCTTTTTCTTTAATAAATACACATTAAGAAATGTCTGTGTCCTTTTTCTGACTCACCACAAATGGTGCCAGCGTGGGATCAGTTCCAACTGATAAAAGTTGGGTAACCTTGCTATATACCAGGCAATTCCTAAGGTAAAGGCCCTTACAGTAGCAAGCACAGAATCCATAGGCTTTAACCTACAAAGCAGTGCTGAAATTGATGTACCACCAGGTGAAAGGTGCCTAATCCCCACTGGGTTAACACTAGCCCCTCCTAAAGGAACATACATAAGACTAACCTGCAGATCAGGGTTAGCATGGAGACATGGGCAAGATGTTATGGTGGGAGTCATCGATCCTGACTATGGAGGCAATGTTAAAATCCTCCTGCACAATCATGGCAATAACCCATCCACAGTAAAAGTAGGCCCTAATAAAAGAGGATGAAACGTTAGGCCAGGGCCTTCATGCACTCGAGAACAGGTATATGCTCAGCCCTCTGTCAAGTTGGGTATGTCTATGGAAAAGATGCACTCAATTATGAATTAAGCCTACAGACCTCTGTGTGCTTAGTAAATTCCGGTTCAAAATACTGTGAAATCCAACTGAACTCAAGCTCCAGGAGATACAACTGCATCACTCCCATCTTGATCTCGCACCGCTCTCTCGCTATTGAATCACACTGCATAAGTGAGACTGCCTGCTGCCCTCATTCTCACTAGTTGCTCATTTTCTAGCCCCTGTAATGGTGTAACATCCTTTGCAATCCCTTTACCCGCTGTGGGTTTTCAATGGTCTGTCCGTGGACCCTTCCTATTTACCCTACACCTCATCCCTTGGCAAGCTCATCTCCTCCCTTGTATCATATCTTTACTGATGACATCTTGATCTCAAACCACTGGCTTCCCATGGACGTATTCTGCATGCGAAGGACTGCCCGCAGGCCTTCCAAGCTTCAAACCACACTACCATACTCAACACCTCAGAGCGTTTGCAAGCCCCAAGTTGTAAAGGGGTATCCTGGCTGGAAGAGCTGGTCTTCTATAAAACAAAAACATACATACAATCCCTAAAAGAGTGTGCCATTGGCCTTTGTAGCTGTGCCCTAACTGAGCTTCAGTGCACCCCAGTTTACAGAAAGAACTAAAAACCATGTTATGCAAAAACAAACATACAGGCCCCTAAGCAGAGCTCTATGTCATATGGGGACACCAATCTAACAACAACCGTAGTCTGTACGCACAGTCGCATCATGGCATCCGGTCATACAATACCTGCACGTGGTTTGACTGATCTCCCAGTGGAATAACTTTGCTGAAAATGTTGGGGTGTGGGAGGACATGAAATCTAAAGGAAAGGGGCCCCTGCCAAATGAGGGGGACAAAATGGGGTGCAATAAAATTTGGGGAGGACACATACCCTTGTCCCCCCTACAGTTACCTCCATGTGATCCCCTTACTTGTGTAGTGTACACACAAGCCATTAACTTTATTTTCAAGGTTTGACAGAATTGCCCGCACGTTTATAAACAAGAATATGGAAAATAGGTTTTCGAAATTAAGTTTTATTGGCTATCAAATAGCCTTTTTTGTCACTAATGTACAAAGTTAGTAGTACTTTGCCAGCTGGGCTAGAGGCATCCAGAGTGTGCTTGGAGAGATAATTGGGGTCAGTATATGTCAAGTGCAAATACTGTTGGTGTTAGCCATGTGTGCATAGATCACACTAATAACAGAGCACATTTAAATGGTAGGCATATATCAGATGCGTGTTCCTATGTCACATGGGTGGTATGCAATTGTGTACGGGACATGGGTGGTAGCAGAAGTGTTTTGAGAACTTGTGTACCATGAGCATGTGTGAAATACACAAGTGGCCCTGGGGTGTGTGTGGAAAGCACAGGAACCTCATGCTGGGACAAATGGGCACATTCCTGTCCGGAATGCATGCATACAATATTCTGTGGCCGTTATGTCTTACAAGTGGAGTAGTTCCCGATTTTGCATGTCTGCTCTTGTGTGTGTGTATTCTCTAAACAGAGGTCATTGATTGAATGTATCAGTGAAGGCCTTGGTGATAGCATGTGCCATTTTTTCACAGGGTGGGTGGGAGAGTCTTATTAAAGCGTACGTGTCCGCTGCTGACCTTGAAGCAATTCGTTTTCCAATTTTGTAGGTTTTGATGGAGAAAACATGGTGGAATTTCATTCTATGAATGTACACTATTATTGCATTTTTTAAGATATACATCAAAGAGAAACATAGATATCAAAACAATGTTGTGATGAACCTTAATTTTTCGTATCCTTACTATTTCTTTTTTGTCTGGTTCCAGGTTTTCCATTCCAGGGCAATGAGAGTGTCGTCCGGATGTGTGCTGACATCTGTAAAGAAAGTTTTTCAGAAGACATTGGAGTTTCGAACCCAGTTTTCTGATGTAACACTGACTTTTGCAACAACAGAGGAGTGTACAACAGCGGTGCCGAATGTACAGGCAGTGGCATGTTCATTACAGCTTCCATGGCACTCGTGTGTGCTCTAAGCAAAATAAAACTGTGATGCGACTAGAAATAAAGGAAACTACCTCCTGCATGGTCCGTCTTCCTTCAGGGTTGCCGCAGCATTGCGGACATCTGTACATCTCTTCAAGGAGCACTGCGTCTTTAAATAGTGCTTACCAAATGGAGCCGCCAAAAAGTAATCTTCCTGTAACTCAGACACTTTCTTGCAACATCGCCTCCATGCCCTTGGGCTGTTAGTGTGCTTTACAAATGTAACAAATAAATAAATAAATAAATAAACAAATAAAGGCGAAGACACAGAACCCAGGTTAAGCGTGACACTCTACTGCATGGGTGCCTACAAGTATCCCCCTACTCAGAATGTTTAGCTAAGAGATGCATTGGCCTTCTTTGGGTTTTGCCTCTAGAGACAATAAGAATTTGGCATGATCTGATTGATCTCAGTGAATAACCCTGTTATATTTTTAGCATAAGAAATGAGGTGATATGTCTCAATTTCATTGTAAAAAACTGTGATTTGTTATTTCAAGGTCATATACAAAACTGATACACACTGAAGAGCTTTTAGGGAGTCTAGCCTAGTTTCTTTTAAAGACAATCGATGATGCAATGGGGATAGAAGTTTTTTCCCTGGGATGTTCAGGGAGGGGAGAATGGAATCAACAACAGACATTTTTGTTTTTTCGAGATAATAAATGCAGGTTCCTCATTAAATGCCAATTATGAATATCAACACGGATCCTACAGTAAAAAGTAAAGGAAGAATGAGCGCACTCTAGTATTTACACAAAGTATTGGTGCTTATTAGTGACTCACAGCCTCCAGTCATAATGTAAATAAAGTAAACAATATAGTCCTGCAGGAAGCCTCTGTAGGAACAGTGTAGCACATGCTGAAGGGCATATCTTCGCTTCATTTTTTAAAAAGAATATTATTAAGAGACAAAGCTGCAAACACATTTTAAATTTAAATCAAATCTTAATTCATTGACTCATAACTAAAAAAACATAGTGTGATATACAATACAAATGAATTGAATCACAGTTCATATCACATTTAACAGGAGCGATTTTGCACAAATCATTGAATACAGAAAACATTGTGTGAATGTAGTTCATTCACAAACAAAGTCAGAAAGTGTAAACAAATACAAAGAACGTTGATATTTAGAATCTAAATGCAAATTCATCCTTAGCATTTATTGAAATTCATTCATGATAGGTGTTCTGAAATATATCACGACACATTTCTGGAAACACCCTTCATCAGGAGAACAGGCACCTCCCTTCTTGAGTTATCTAAAATGTTGATGTAATACTATAATACTCTATTGTGTAATATATAATGTCAAGATATTAAAGTTGTAAAGAGAAGCAAATAGGAAACTCAAACTGTTTTCCAAGGATGTGGCTATGTGGTATTTACACCATCATAAAATTAATGGGAATTTGCACCGGGCAAAGTCACATAGGATCAGGTAGACTCTGATGTAAAATATAGCCCAACATGTTAATAAACTAATTTTTAAAACAAAATATTAAAAGATAATATCACTATCAATACTCCATATGTATTATTACAGGAATGAATAAAGCTCTTATATCCCTGGTTAGTTCATGCCTTCATATGGGAGAAAATCTTGTATTCCAGGGAAATCTAGCGAATGCATAGAATTATGAAAAATATGTCACTGATCAGTCCATTATAGTAGAGAAACATATTATCTGCTACAGTTTTTCAACAGCTAGAATAATTTTCCAAACTCATTGTGGTAAAGTGGAACAGTAACGTGGCATTCACCCTCTGATTCAAAAAGCCATTCACTTGGCAGGCCACGTCTCATAAGCAGAACGTTCATATTTCTCACGTACTGTCTATGATTACATCTAGTCAGTTGGTATTACAGAGTAAATGGCTACATTACGAGCACTATCTTGGGAGTACACAATCTACTACCTGTAGCGTAATATTTAAAGTATAGTGTAGTTTACATCATCATGGTCTGTAATGTAAATGTCTGTAAAGTTCAAGGTGAAAGGTTTATAGAATATTTGGAGATATCCAAAACTGGGATGGAAAAAATAAAGTGGCTGTAGAGTTAAATTGTAGTGTAATATAATCACTGAATAGTCAATATTGCAAAACTTATCTGATGAATTTACTTTTGTTCAAATCATCATACAAGTATCACATAAGTTGCAGTGAAAGGCAATACATTGTATTAGATATTGTTCAGATAAAACAACCCAAATCCAACTCTGAATCCATATACATGGGGGACAGCAATGACATTTTATGAATCCAAAATAATTCTAGTAATTTAGCTACGTTTCCTCCTCTTACAGGAAGTCTTACAATTTACAAAATAACAAATTGCATTTGGGTGACTGTATGATTGATTATGTTCAATGAAATGAGTAGCCACGGGAGATTTCAAATTGTGTAATCAAATATTAGGCGTAATTTGCCCATCTTCACTTATCTTTATGTGTGGTAATTCCAATGTAGGAAATGCCACAAGGGCATTTAAGACCGCAGGTGACCTTAAAGGAATCAAAGGTAGCATAGCTCCATAAGGAGATTCATTTACCTGAGTATGGGTGTCGTATGCATGTTCCTTTGATCACATCCTTGCAGTGTGAGCTATTCAGGCAGGCATGTGCTCCCTTCATTTTGGCATTTACAAAGCTATCAGAACATAATCCTGCTTTAACTATCCATTTTCTCAATGAAGTGTTGTTCCGATATGCAAACATTTGAGGATTAGGAAACACTTGTGAAGTTAAGTTGTCGTATTGGAGGATGTGCCAACTAGAGTTAATGATTTTCTTAACAGCCCGGCTTTGATATCAATAAGTCATAACATAAACAAGATTATTATTCATCTTAGGTTGTTTCAATTGTAGTAAGGTAGACCGCTCCAATGTAGAGACTCTTTTTTCAGTATCTAACAAAAGAAATTATGTATAACCTCCAGGCAAAACGTTCTTGCATAGTTTGAGATGTTATAATTTCAGATTTTCTACAGTAGAAGTAATTCTCTTGGTCCTTAAATAATGATTAGAAGGTATGCTCCGATTGTTGTACCATATTGGGAGGATGGAAACTACTGGCATGTAGTACTCAATACTGACCCTTCATCGAGAACACACTGCACACAAAAAGAGTCTCTTTGCATTAATATCAGGTATTCTTATCAGCAAACACTTTTTATTGGCCATTAAAGGAGAAAAGGCTGACAATCATGTTACACACAGTTCAACTTAAAAAGCCCTTAAACATCTCAATTTGTTGCAAGGCATTTGATGAAGATTTTCCTTGAAATGTACTACTTGGATCGATTTCCAACATTGAATCATCCCCATCCTCTTGTTTCCTCATTTGCCGTTTTTTTTAAATAACATGCTGTATTATTTGTTTTATTTTTAGTTTCTGTAAAGAATCTGAGTTATTAAGCAAATAAATAAAATGATTTAAATATTGAAACTAGAAATGTGCCTTGTTTGTCAAATAGGAGACCTAGGGGAGCTTCACGGTCATGACCATAGGATCCTGATAGAAAGAAATTCACAGGTACTTGTCCCACCACTAGCTTTTTCAGTGGTAACTTTTATAAATGTAAAAGATTTCTTTAGTACATAATCACACAGTTCCACACCCAGGCTTATTGAGCGAGTTGCTGTGTCACCATGAGACTTAAAACCGTAGGAGAGTAGGTGAAGCAATTAGGACTGTGTGCTACTAAAAGGATCTGATTACTTGCCACTCTGCAACGTGATAGCTCTGCTTCCTTGAGAGAAGTTTGGTTTCATTTGTGAAAAGTATTCACTAAAGGGTATTCTTCTATAAGACATCTATAATCTGTAGTCATCCTGCACACTTGGTAAGCAGTCTTGGGGCCTGTCTTATGCTTGGTGAGTGCCTTCTTTGATTCTGATCCGTTTTTAGCATGGTTATGGGTGCCTTTTGGAGGGATTTGTGTGTATTTTGTTACCTCTGTCCTGGTGGCTTTCTCGCCCTGCTTCCCTCTGCCTTCACCCATTCACCTTCATCCATCCTCAGACGCTCCCTTCCCACTCCTCCCCTGTCCATCCTTTCCACTCTCATTAGTCAGCGCACTTCTGTGACTGGAACAGCAGCATTTCAGAGGCCCTTCCAGGGCAGCTTTGCCAGGGCAGACACTGGCTAAGGGCCACGAGGCAAAGTGCAGCTACCGTATAAGCAGATCCACTCTATGTTTTCACATGTTTGCCTGGGAAGCCTGCCGCAGTTAATCAGCAGCGACTGATAAGGTGAGTGTAGTCTGGGCGGGGAATACAGCCATTACTGTACTCGAGTGAAACCCCACCACTCTTACTACCAAATATCGTATACATATGCATTTGGCCTAAGATGTACTAGGTAGCCATATCTTGCATTCTGGAGGCAGTAAATGTGTTACAATAGACACACTAAGAAGATTAGCAATGCGTCTCATTTGGATAGCTCTGTGACGATTAGCCTTGCCTCCCATTTAGATAGAATTGTGAAAATGAGCTATTCATCACATTTGGATAGATTTGTTTAGATTAGCCTTGCCTCACATTTAGATAGATTGTGAAGATAAGCCATGCATCACATTTAGATAGAATCGTGAAGATTAGACGATGAGAAGGACTTTGAGCGTACCCAATGTACTAACCACACTGCTCATGCTCCCCTCCTACACAAATCCCTCGTATTACACATGCCCATGGGCTAGCCATTGTCATGAACCATCGCCTGCGTCCATTCTGGACTTCATGGTCCCTGACCCATAGAGGACTGAATGCAGTAATCCTCCCAACATGGCCGCCTGATACGGAACGCAGCCTGCCAGTCTTTGCACTCCACGCTTTGCACACTACTAAACAGACACGCCCCTGTGGCGCTTCGCGTCTCAACGCTACCACTCGCTGTAGTTGGACGAGTTCGCTCGGGGCTTTTTCCTCACTCCTGTTTCCCAGTTCCTTGAATCCCCCTCCTTCCTTCCTTCCCTCTAATTTACCTCCGAACTTCCTAGATTTTCGCCCACGCTCGAGTCACGGCGTTCCGTGCCTCCGAGTCCGGACACTATTCCTTACTGGTTCCGCCCTCGACTTCTGAACGTATCCTGGAGTTGAAACATCTTTCTCATGCTGGAATCTGAAGACCAACACACAGGCTTATTTAAATCCCGGACCGTGCGAAAGAAGTCACCAAAGAAGGTCACAAGAAAACAAGAAAACAGGTGAGAAGGGGAGAGACTTGTGACAGCCAAACTACACACAACCACACACCCAACATAACTAACATTTGCATACAACAACAATCCTAGGCACTGGACCATACCCCCACGGACACACCATGCCAGTGTCCACAACCATAACCTTACATACCAGTCAATTTACACATAATACACACAAACACCCACCCAACATAACAGACATTCACATCCAACAAACACCTTAGGCTTATGGATACAACAAGCCAGTGCACACAATCAGCCCATCTGCAACCCAACGCACACAGATGCCAGTTTCTCCTGGTTCTGGATCTAGCCTATCCCACTACCCTCACTAACCAACCCACCCTTTTTCTTGCAGAGTCACGTGAGCACCTGGAGACTGCCCCTGGGAGGTAGCGGTGAGTGGTATATGTTGCGAAGTGACTTGGAGGCTTAACTTAGCTTATATATTAGGTTTATTCAAGACACTTCAGTTACAGTTACATGGAAGTAAATACAGGAGTATGGAGTATTATCAGCACTGGCCCCATCACCCAGGCAGGGGAGCTCTAACTGCCTGCCTCAGTACGGAACCCTCAGATCAGCATTCCATCATTCACCCAACAACATTCCATATGACATCACACACTCACATATGGCAGATCAACACAGACAGTCACTATATAACACATCTCCCTCCTTTTCCAAAGCCACACACACACGGGAAGTCACAACGTAACACATCTCCTTCCTTTACCAGACCACACATGTACAAATCAGACACAACAAGATATTTCTCTAAACCCTTCTCAAACACGCATCTAATACCAAACCGAAACAGACACATTCACAGCGACACAACACCCCTCACCCATTCAAACATCAAATATACTCAGCCTGTTGGGTGTGACCTACTTAGCCAATACATTAAAATACTGCAGAAGAAGCTGAGACACTGGCCAGGCATCCCCAAACCCATCTGCGTACCCGGTGAATGACCACAGTCAACCCAATGCAGAATTGATAGAAACTCACATGCCACACCCCACTAATTTGGATGAAACACAGGCTTAGACACAACTACACATAAGAAAATATCACTACAGAGGGGCTACCTCCTTTAAACAATTGCGGGAACAATATGACATGGTACTCATCCACTGAGGTACCTGTCCTACTCTACACGGGCTGAGGCGCTACCTCACGCACATCAATATGTTCCACAAACCTGAGGCGCTATCTCCCTCATATACACATCTGTCCATTCACATCAGAGGCGCTTTTCTTGCTAACACTAATAGAGACACCTACCGGAGGCGCTAGCTCCCTTATACGCACTTATGTCCATGCACATCAGAGGCGCTACCTCTCTCTAATACTATACTTCGCATAAACCTGGAGCCGCTACCTCCCTAACATACCCTAGTGACACTCACCTCAGAGGCGCTACCTCTCAAAGAAAACCTATTGTCACACTAACTGGAGGCGCTACCTCCCTAAAATACCCATTGAGCCACACTCATCAAAGGCGCTACCCCCATCAAACGTGACCGACATATCAGAGGCGCTACCTCTAAATACTACCACAGTGTCATTCATCTCAGAGGCGCTACCCCTTACTAAAACTGATGGAGACACATACACATCAGAGTCGCTACCTCTCATTCCTTACAAAATGCCATCCACATCAGAAGCGCTACTTCTTCAGTTACTGCCTGATCCATACTATCTTCATGCCCATTATTGTGCATCTATTTCACTTCCAACTTTATCTGAATCCGGCCAAGACATTTTGCATTTCACCATGCAATGTTATAAGTGTGGTGTATTTAAGTGAACCAACATTTTTGTCCTAGAAGTCCATGGTCATCTCTTGACCCTAAGATAAATACTATGCTCCTAAAAGTCCATGTTGCCATTTCCAGGATGCAACACTAACACCTGCAAATCCTCAAGTTTGTTAAGAAACTAACATGACAGAAAACATAGTAACATATGTTCCACACAACATAAGAATCTCACTCATGCAATAAACACCACTCATTCATGATAATCAATAAAGCAACATGTATAAACATTTCTTGTCGCCTGCTAAAATCTCTGTTGCATGTTTGGAATGCAACCTTCCTGCAATTCCTCAATTAGTTTAAACTCAGTAGCACAACTGCCAACCTCTAAACATGCAATACCATCCATGGAGGATCACAATAAATTCATTACCGTTCATCCACAATTCGCATAGAAATGACCTTTCCATTCATTTAGATTCCCCTAAAATGAAAAAACGCTTCATTTCATAACAAGATAACATGGCCTTTCAAAAGTATGTCATGGGAAGCCGTACAATGAAGCCTGAAAGCATCATGCCTTGAGACAGCACTTTAATTCAAGCGCACCATAGTGTATACTAAACGGCAACCTATGCACTAACATTACATTTATTTTTCTGACCCAGCGCTGCAATACTTTCTTTTTCCTTTGCCATTACCTTCCACGGCGCTATGGGAAAATGTAACCTGTTACGCACACTACATCCATAGTGCTGCCATCCCATTACCATGTTTGGACACGGGTCAACATTTTCTTTTTTCTTCTTATGGACGGCATTCTTCTTACAACTGAAACTACTGCTGGACTGCAACAAACATTACCCTACCCGCTCTGGGATGGTCACCGTACATGTCCTTTTTAAAATAGCCGACGTCTCTCGTCCCACGAAGATCACAATGACATCCGGTGAACACTCCTTCCTGGGACATCAAAATGCAAACAAATGGACGACAACACGATCGCTTCCCACCAGTAGCTATGATTGGTCCACAGCTAGCTTCCTGGTCACGTAGGGACGCACATGGGTGCTTTATTCGAATACTCATTGCCGAAGTACGGCAGCTCAAACAGTCTCCGAAGCCATAACCGGAGAAGTACTCAACATTCCATGTTGAGGCAGATGACGGCGGATGCCGAAGAGCCGCACGGTGAGAACATTCCAAATAATTGCTAGCTCCCACACCAGCCATGGTGACGTCATCAGTCTGACTGAAGCACAGAGCTGGAATGAGCTCTGCTCACCAACTGTCACACGGCTGACCAAACCCGCTCCCACTGAGCAACAGCTATATGCGCGGTCCCAAACACGGGGTGATCTACTCTCTCTCAGAACTCCTCTCATCAACCATAAGATCTGCTGACAGTCACTATTATTCAATGTTACTTGTATATGGCTGCAAACGGTCTATGACACCATGGGCAGTAGGGAAGTCGCTCCCTTTCTTCTGTTTACCTCTTCTGCTTGCCAACTGTCTCTGGCTGGTGGGCACAACCACTCACTGGCGCCGTGGGCAGATGGAGTTTAGCACTCTCTCTTATGTTTACCAACTAGAAACTGCCTCTGCAGCCCAGACCTTTTTCCCAGAGCATAAGAACAAACCATTTACTGCTGGGTGCATAATAGGGCCGCCTGCTTTACTCTGCCCGAGGTGCCTACCAGGACATCAGTCCTTCTGAGACCTGCTCAGTGCACCAACACTTCCTTAGCCCTGGGTGCCTGTCCTTGCGCCTACCAAGGCACTGTCACTTTCTCAGTCCTGGGTGATGGGTCTCTTACTTGTGATGTGGGGGCAGTGCTGAACTCCTATGTGTCCTCCTGTCTACTGCACCCCCCGCAGCAGGCTCCTTCAACTTCAGCTCCTTCTTTTCGTGCGCAGGTTCTTCTATGTAGACCAACTCGTCGCCAAAGTTGCGAAGTGACTTGGAGGCTTAACTTAGCTTATATATTAGGTTTATTCAAGACACTTCAGTTACAGTTACATGGAAGTAAATACAGGAGTATGGAGTATTATCAGCACTGGCCCCATCACCCAGGCAGGGGAGCTCTAACTGCCTGCCTCAGTACGGAACCCTCAGATCAGCATTCCATCATTCACCCAACAACATTCCATATGACATCACACACTCACATATGGCAGATCAACACAGACAGTCACTATATAACAGTATACCTCAACATAACATAACAAGCCTTTCAAACATTTTACCAGTGATTATGTTGTTTTGTTGGAGACAGATGAAAGGTAGCAAAGTAGGAAGGCTAATACCTCCCCTGAAGGCACAGGAGCCCTCACCAGGTGATCTTGTGGGAACCCTGCTTCAAATGGGCACTCACCTAACAAAGGCCAGCAGACAAAGAACAAGGAATGCAGACTGTGTGCTACGCCAGATGAAAGTGAAACCTTAAGGCACCTTCTTATGTACTGTCCGGAAGTGGAACAGAAGAGGGCAGCTTACTTGTCTCCATTTTGGGTAGATCTCTCGATCATAGAAGAAGGCGTCTGGTGGAACAGATTGATGTCCGGAGAAAACATCAAATGGACCATTGCCTCGGCAAAATTATTCGACATCGCCTTCAAAAAGATCAACTCATCCTCAAATCTGGAGAATTGACCATTGTCAGTCTACGCAACTCACAGCACATAGAACAGCACAATGAATAGCTTCTACCTTGTAAAAATCATAAAAATGATTATACACAAGTAATTAAAAAAATACAAAAAAATGGCCAGCTTCACACCATGGTGTTCCACGCCAAAGGGCCTTTGGAGTAAGCAGACTTGGGAATTGGGCAGAGTTAGGGTACCTAAAGAGAGAAGATGGCCTGGGAAGGGGTTTTACCATCTTGGTTTTCTGTTAGTGCTCTCTTTCTCCCGATCCCCTCCATTTCCTGCAGGACAGGCCACTCTGGGTATGTTGTTAGAAGTCAAGGGTCACTTGTTACAGCAACAGGGTTTGGAACCCTTACAGTAGGCTTGCTTTTGTCCAATCCCCTTTGACATTCTACCTTCATAAGGAAGCTGATTCTCACTCCTTCCTTGATTCATCTTTTGACCTTCAGAAGAATACTCTTTTTGCCCTCTGCTGAAGGTGCAGTCAATTCCAGAGTCCTCCAGAGTCAGAAGGCATCCAAAGCAGAGGAGAGTTCTGTCCCCTTTCCATCAACTGGGACCAGTGGCCGTGAACTGCTGTGGAATAAGGCCTCAACTACTGGCTGCACTGAACGGGCTCCTGCACACAGGGCAGGATCCCCTGTAGGTGCCAACCAAGCTCCCTGGGAGTGGAACAGAAGGACGTATCTTGTCCTGTAGTCTCTGGATTGGGACTCACAGAAAAGGCAAAACAAAGAAAGGCCCCCTGTTCTCCCTGCATTTTGGGACCATTGGGACCATCTCGACGCTGGTTTGGGCACCTTCGATACCATCCAAGCTGGTGCAAGGGAACCTCATCCCTGTCCTCGATGCTTGAACAACTTGTAGTGCATCTCTGAGTTCGCTTGATGCTGATGCCGAAGCTCTGCCGTTTCCACATCTGAGATCCTCTGAACCTTCCAGCATCCCCAACTGGACACCACTGCCTGGTCACCAGCATCTTCAAGCCTTAGTCCAACACTGCTGGATGACCCCAATGCAGTGTTGAGCCAGCCAAAGGCCAGCCTCTGCTTTTCCACAGACAAGGCAAGTCTTTCAGTGCTGCTAACCCGAAATCACCTGCTTCTCCCATGTCTTCTGCCCCCCAAGCCCTCACCGCTGCCAAACGGTAGTGTACCTGATGATGAAAGCGTGAAGACCCCAGTTTGACGCCGAGACACATTTTGGGATCATAATGACATTCAAGCCCCCCATTCTCCACCTTTTTCTGCCATGGCCAAGACATGTTCTTTCGAGCATTGATATTGATGTAGTTTCTTGCCTGAACAACCCTGCTCAAGTACCTAGAGCCCCATACTACATCAGTCTGCATTATGTGCTCTCTTTGCGAGGGGCGGGGCATCGGGATATGTTTTTAGGTACTGGATTGCATTTGTATTGTTTAATTAAAAGTATATATTTCATAGAGCCATGATTGGATATTCTCTTTTTTTCGGCTAGTGTTCTTAAGTTATTTGGTTTGATAAATGTGTCTATAGGCGCGTTACAGATGCCATATCATATCATAATATTATCACCTCACAGCCCTCCTGAAGAGTAGAGCCTTCCCTCAATCTATATTCCCACAAACGGCATAGGAGGTATACCCAGCGGGATGTTTCTGTTTTACCTTTATAATAGGGATCAGTCTAGCAGTGTGGGGCTGAGTAGGGGGTTTAGCCACTGCTCCTCTCTGTAATCCTGTAATCATTGTGTCCCATTGATAGGCAGCAGTGGGATTTGATACAGACTGCTCTTACAGCGTAGACTTCCAAAATAAAACAAATTACAGTTAACGTTAGAAATACCACATGCGTTTTTTGATTGTTACAATGGTCATGGGCTCTGCGCTTGGCCTGAAAACCTATGCCCGCTGCAAGAGATATAAATACATGGGATTCCCCTCCGGCAGTAAGGTTAGCAAGGCTGAATTGCTTAAAACAGTGGTGCAGCAAAAACTTTGCCCACCCCCTGCGAGCCATGCTGACGGGGTCCCCCTTACCACCAGGCCGGCCTAGATAACCACACTTGCACAGTACGCACGAACGTGCCGATGCACAGGTATGCCTCACATTGCACTAGGAGAAAGATATAAATATGTGTTTTAATGCATTATACAACACACTTTCAGAGAACAATTGGCTAAAAAGCCAATGCATTTGCAATTGTTTTGTAGGGTAACACCAATCCAACAATCCATTACATGCAAGTCACCAACAGTGCACAAGAACATTAATGCTTTAATTGATTGAATGCTTTGCTATTAAAATGATATTCCACAATGAAAACATGTCCAACTGACTGCACATTGTCGACTTTAAGAAACGAATTTCAGGCTACATTTAGACATACCTAGACTGGTTACACCAAAAAGCAAGTTGAAGCAATAACACTTATCATGGTTATTTTATCACAGATGCCCAGACAAATATACAATGCCACAGTAAGAAACGGCTAGGCTGGCAGCATCCAAATGCCAGTCTAGCCAGGTAATTACACTTAGCAGGACTGCTTTATCAGAGATGCCTAGTTAAAGGAAAGTCAAGCCAAACTAAGAAATGACTAAACTGGCTGCACCAAAACGCCTCTCTAACCACTAATATCACATATCATGCCTGCTTAGCCTGGACAATGGATGACCATTAGGATTTATCACACAATCCCGCCCCACCACACCCCCGCACATACCCTCATCCTCCCACTCCCTGCCCCAAACCCCAAAATTAGCTCCTTGGCTTAGAATTACCTCACACCCCTCTTTGTTGTCCCAGTGCTTATGTATGAGGCACCTTGCCTCATAGTTAAGTACTGGTAGAAGGAAGAGTGGGACTAGGAGTAATTAAGATTACAGGTAACTAAGACAGGCATTACCACCATGCCCCTCTACCTCATCCCAGTACTTGTTTATGAGGCAATGTGCCTCATAAATAAGTACTGGGATGAGGAAGAGTAGGGCTTGGAGTAATGAAGATTACCAATAAGTAATCAAGGCATTAAACACAAGCAGTGGTGCAACACCATTGAGCTGACTGGGCTTCAGACCCCACCCGCCCTGCGAAATGTTGGGCTATGTTGTCTCGACCTGGCTGACCTACAGAACCATTGCCGGACAGAACAGGACACAGATGTTAAACAGCACCTGGGTTTTGCTGTTAATAAAGGCCCAGTAATTACTAACGTAAAGCATTTCACTGTTAGTACCTGAATTGAAATGCCTAATTTGTTAGGCAATTGAAATCGTGATGTGGGTTTAGTACTTGGATACCAGGGCAGTGATTGGAAGGGTAGAGAGGGGGCAGGAGACCGCTCATTCTCACAGCAGTCCCTAGGTGGGTGCTTTCAGATTAAAAGGAGAGAGTTAACTGCTTGTAACATTGAATCTGCACCAGAATAGTATCATTAGAATGCGTAACACCATTCACCATACACGCGCACCCCCAGGAACCCATACATTTAAGCGTGTACTTTTTCACCATAAGGACACACCCAGGCAGCCACCCAGACATTTAAGTGTGCACCATTTCATCATACACTTACAGAGGCACACCTAAGCAGCCACCCATACATCATGCAGTCACTCATTCATGCAAATTACATTATATATATATATACACACACACACTTACATGCGTGCACACATTTAAAGAAAATACATTTTCTTACCTTTCATTTTTTGGTCCAGCGAACAAGGGCTCCAGCTCCCTGCAGCACCCAGCAATGTTTGTTCTGTCATCTGCAGAGGATCTGGAGGCCTCCATCTCATGGGGTGGAGGGGAGCCCTATTACTTCAAAAAGAAATAGCTTCTTTTTGAAGTCACTCTGACTTCATAAAGAAATTATTTCCGTTAAATGACCGAACCTTAACCGAAATAATTTCTTTATAAAGGCAGAGTGACTTCAAAAAGAAATTATTTATTTTTTAAGTCATCGGCTTGCCCCACCCCAAGATATGGAGGCCTCCAGCCTGTAGGCTTCCATGTCATGGGTTGGGTGCAGCCCTCGGACTTCACAATGAAATATTTTCCTTTTGAATTATTTTCGTTAAAGGACTGAACTGTAACAGAAATAATTTCTTTATGAAGGCAGAGTGACTTCAAAAAGAAACTATTTATTTTTGAAGTCTGAGGGAGGTCTCCATGTCATGGGGTGGGAGGAGCCTGATGGCTTAAAAAAGAAATAATTTCTTTTGATGTCACTCTACCCTCATAAAGAAATTATTTCCGTCATGGTTCGGTCCTTTAACGGAAATAATTTCTCAATGAAGTCAGATTGACTTCAAAAAGAAAGTATTTCCTTTTTTTCTTTTTGTTTTTTTTTAAGTCTGAAGCGGCCCTCTCCAAGGGCATGTGCTGAAGGGCCCCTCGCATCGCGGGGGATGCAGGGGTCCTTGCTACGTTTCCATGCTTTTGAAAATGCTAGGGGGATGGAGGCAATACAGGAGGCCGGTTCTGATCTGGAGCATCCAGCCCCGGTACCCATTCCAGAAGGGGGCCCGGAATTGGATGGGGGCAGCAACGGCAACAGCTGTGCACACCATTCTTTCCAGAGGGCGGGTACTGTGGTCTCTAAGAAATCCAGTCTTAGGTCCTTTTTTCATTTGGGTCCTAGGCATCAGCCAGGTCGCAGGGCTGTCTCATTGGCAATGATCTTACTGCTAGGAAGCTCCTTCTAGAGGAGAGGAGGCTGGCCCTAGCAGAGAAGAAACCGAGAGATTGTGTAATGTTGGGAAAGCTGGAGATTAAGGAATAGAGGGCAGCCTGCAAAGAGACTTCTAGTGGAGGAAAGTTTTTCGAGTGTTGGTACGCAAGGAAAGCCAAGCACCACACCCTCAAGGCTTAGTTTGAGGCAGTGGAACTCACGTTCTGACACCAGGAGGTGGCAGAGGAACTGTGGGGCGCATCCCTTATAGGCCCTCTACCAACAGCTGGAACTGATGCCATTATCGATTTGGCTCCTGAGGAATGGCCCATTTATGCCAAAATGCAGGCCGCCATCCTCAGGAACTTCTGCAAGATTCCGGAGCAATGCCTTAGGAGGGTTAGAGAACTCAGAAAATGGGGAATCAAAACGTTGACACTTTTAGAATTCTTACCTGAATTATCTGAGTGGATGGGTCACAAGTAACAAAGGTCGTACATTTGATGGGATGTGTAATTTGGTTAAATGCGAGCATGTCCTTAAGAATTGTGAAATAAAGATGCAACAGCAACTATTGGATAAGACCCCGGGATTATTTTAGTAGCTAAGAATATCACAGACCCTAGGGAGCTTGCAAAATCTGCTGACAGGTATGTGAGTACTCAAGTCCAGAAAAGGGCTCAGGGGAACACATCCAAACCTGAAAATAAGGCATGTGAAAATAGTTAACAAATGGAGCAGAGACGTCACTTTGGGGTCGCCTGTGGTCACATATGCGAACCCTGAGGTCTCCCTTGCTACTCCTGTGGTCTCCCTTGCTACCTCAGCCTTTTATTCTTCTAAGATTGATAAATGTGTACCAACACAGGTTTGGTGACATTGTATGTATATTTTTTCTATATAAAGCGCTTAAGTTTAAGTGCTATTTAATAACTCATAATTATAATTTGGCCTTGGATGTCTGCATGCATTCACAGTATTTTGGTAATATGGGCCTATACACAATGATATTAACGATACATATGGTGATCCATTCTTGTATGAAATGCATATCACATTACAGGGATATCGTAACAGTATTTCTTTTTCGTAGTGTACTTAGGAACAATGCTATGTGATGCCACTTCCTATTTTTTCAAGGGGTGAAAGGTCGTGTTCCTTCGCTTCCTGTGATGTCACTGCGGGGTAAGGTCAAATGACACCACTTCCTGTGATGTCATCAGATGTCAAGGGTCATGTGATGTCACTTCCGCTACCCCAGGCATTGTGGTGAAATGACGTCCCTGAAATGGAGGGTAAGGAAGATGTACTGACCATTTTTCCAAGAAATACCCCCCAAAAATAAGGTGAAACCCCAGAGACATGACTTGTCAAAGCCCACAGGAAAGAAGTGTGAAGGTGCCTTCAGCCCTGAGGCACCCGCATCCTCAACACCCAAAGGTTGTTTTCTGTATGGGGCTATGACACATATAAAGGGAGATCCGGTTTTACCAGTAGCTACCAGACCAGACCTGAAATCCCATGAGGCTCATGCTTCTGTGGGGAGGGCCAAGTGGCAACTGGGATGTTCACCAATGTAGCATGACAGTCAGTGATCTCAGAGTTGCCTACTGGTGTAGACAATGAATCTACAGTGCAGGTCAGGTTGACTTTTGTCAGGAACAGAGAAACTGTCCCACTCTGGTGGGTCTGTGGAAGCAGACATGGGAGAAGGCACAGGGTGTGAGCCTTAGCCCACTGCAAAAAGAGGAACAGGTACAGGAAGGGTGAAAACCCTTGTCTATTCCAAAACGTAGAGCACTGACCTGTTCATAGGCAGTGAGTCCAGGAATTCAGTCAGGGTGCAGCTAGGAGCTGTGTTTTCATCCAGGCCTCAGGAGCTCTCTACCTGACTTGGCTTCTGACACACTGGCTGGTCAGTTAGAGGTGACTGGGATATCTGACAGCTTGTCAGATCCAATGGCGGAAGCAGTGTGCCACTTCCAAGTTTGCCATGGTTCTGGTAGGGTAGGAGAAACAACCGAGAGACCCCCTGCGGTATTTGTGGTTGGGTGGTCATTTGGGAGGAAAGGGAACTTCTCTCAGGTGAGATCCCCCCAAGGATGTCATAGCTGACTAGTGACCCCATTTCATGTCTATGGTTATCCGGCTACCACAAAAAGGTCAGTGGACCTCTGCTTGTAAAACAGCTTTTCAAAGCTAGAAAGATGGTTTGTGCTGGGCCCTAGTTCTGGGATTCACAGAGTTTGGCCAGGGAATCATATGCCGGACAGACACATGTGCAACTGGAATTGGAGCAGACTCGGCACAGCTGAGCTCAGAAGGGATTGATCAGGCTATTGCCCACCTTAGCAGGCGGCTAATGGGAAAAGAGAATAACTGAACCACAGTTGACAATAATCCAGACCATGGGCATTTGATCATATCTCTGCAGAGATTGCAAATAGACATGCCACCTAATTCTGGATCTCAACAATATAGTGCAGATGGCACCAGTATAGTTTCTTGCCTGGAGATTGCGCATGATACATTGAAGGGTGGTGCCCAGCCCTCTTGGATGCAGTGTGTGTTGCGGGATGCCATCTGGCAAGAGTGTGAAAGCACTACCTTTTTTTTATTTTTATCAAATAATTGCTGCTGTGTCTGAAAGGTAAAGCCTACTCATCAGAACCCCTTGTAAACAATGGTCCTTGCCAACAGCTTTGTGCATACACGTTTCTTTATTCTACCAGTCACTTGTCAACTACAGCACCTGCTCATCAGCGACACAGGGTAGGTTCAAAGGTCACATGCGCATTCTTGACAGCTGCTGTGACCCAAAGGCACTGCAGCAAGAAGTGACATTTCAATTCTGCATCTCTGGTTCAAAATATCAAAATTGTTGCCCTGTCATCAGTCTGGTTATGGTAAAGTGACAGAAAAGAGCACACAATTATTAAAGCCACACACATTTGATATCATACAAGTGTGAACCCTGTGCGCACCTGCCTACATCCACTGCTCCCAATGAGACATCTGCTGGGAACCCTGCTTCAAAGAGGCAGTCACATAACATAAGTCAGCTTCACACTAGGGTGCTGCACTACAGAGGTACTTTGAAGTCAGCAGGCATGACGAAGTGGTGAATGTTAAGACGGATTTCTGAACTCTGTCCTGGTGGCGCAGAAGTTCAGAAGGCCAACCTAATTACTTGGAACAGGGTAACCTCTGGATGAGCCAGACCAATCAAGGTAGCGATCGCGGCGGTCAAGACTATGTCTCAAGAGGGGTGAGGGTGACTGAAAGCCCGCAATGAGCACACAAAGCAAGAGCACTTACAAACTACTCCAAACAGTTGTTATATCAAAAATATATACACATTTATTTTAAGGCCTTTAAAATAATGACCGCAGCGAGAAAATCACAATATCACAATATTAAGCCAACACATACCATATCAACACAATATATATACAAATACGACAGTCGCAAGCGTTATATGCACGAAATGTGTAGTCCACCTGCAAGGGAAGGAAAACAGGCAGTGCGATAATGCTTTAGACTCAGTTCGCCTTCAGAGGCACCTAACTAGATGGAAGTCCGAACCCTGCGAAGAGTGGAGCCTTGTGCTCAAAGTACCTGCACACGCTGGTGCCAACGGGCAAAAGGAGAAGCTCTTCGGAGGAGGTCAGGCAGTTCGGGTTAGTGCACAACAGAAGGAGAACAGGTTCCGCGACTCAAGCGCAGCCTCCACAGTGAGCAGAAGCAGAGCGCGAGTACGGACAAAAGGATGCTGTTTTTACACAGCGGGGAAAAGCAATGGGCTACTGCAGGAGGGCGACCAGATCCTAGCTAAACTACTCACCGGTCCCCGATGCAAGCAGACCCAGGCTTCTCCACGTTAGTTTCAGCAGCTGGCAGGTTCAGAAGAGCCGGGAATGCCTCGTCGTCGTGTAGAGAAAAAAGACGTCCCAATCGAAGAAACCTGCACAGTTTTGTCACCACAGCAGGGCAACGGAGCGGCCGTGTGTATCTGAGCCAAATGTACACTACTCACTTCAGACTTGGGAACGCCAAGTGTACTAAGCGTGTGAGAGTGACAAGGACTCGAAATACAACACAACCTGGCGGCGGTTACAGAGCAAGACTCCCTTGTAAGCTGGTCAGTCAACTGGATGGCCCAGAGACGCTTCTGAAGGCTTACTGGCAGGAGATGATGAAGTCGCCGAGAATAGCTGTTCCTGCTATTCCAAAGGTCGAAGCACCAGTACAGGCCTTCTGGTTCGATCAAAGGAGGAAAGGGTTTCACAGGACGACAGCAGTGCAAAGGAGGAGTCCTTCAGCGGGTCACCAGCGATTCCTCGGTCCAGCC
Source organism: Ambystoma mexicanum (assembly GCF_040938575.1). Classification (NCBI taxonomy): domain Eukaryota; kingdom Metazoa; phylum Chordata; class Amphibia; order Caudata; family Ambystomatidae; genus Ambystoma; species Ambystoma mexicanum. The sequence goes on along the minus strand of NC_090933.1, from coordinate 1,237,655,648 downwards.
TCTTGGTTGCAGGATACTTGGCTCCTGTATTCCTTCGTTCGTGAGAACTCAGGAGATCGACATGGTAGTGGTGTTTCCAGCCCCCTCTTATCCACGGTTCCCTTCGCGCCAAAACGGAGGGGAGCCAATGGGAGATCCGCTCATCAACACACATACCATACGTGGACCAATCACGGACCACGGTGGTCCCAGGCATTCACACCACCCTAGACTCTCTGGCACCCAGGATGTGTATTGGGACCAGACATCCCAGCCCACACCCTGGAGGCACACAAAAGACATGTAGAAGCCCGCGAAAGCAACCACGTTTCGCGGGAAAGTACATGCCCAAATAAGGAAGGCCCCGGGTCGCTCGACCTGGGGAAGGTGAAGGGAGCAAGACGGTCAGTGGACAAGACAAAGGAGCCTCGTGGTCTGGCCATTTTGGGAGCCAGGCCACCATTTTGGGTTCAGTGCGAAAAACGCGCTCAGAACACCAAAAGGAGCTCAAAATGCACAAATCGATCGCTGCCACCATTCCAGTCCCTGAATGACTTGCACCGATCAAATACCATCCTAAACGAGTATCTAGGGCCTGTAGAAGGCTAGAGACCCAAGAGAGCTGTAACTTAGCTTACAGTGCCCTCTTGTGTCATGTTGCACTAAAGCCGCAACATGATAAAAGAAACTACGGGAAACAGCGTTCCCCGGTACTGACTGTCTAAAGGGCATGTCAGTTTCCCCATAAGAAAAGGAGCGAAAGCCCAGAGGAGTGCGCCAGAAGGCTGCACTTCTCTGGCAAAGTCAAGAACAAGGTGAAAAACAACAGCAAAAAGTTTAGGGGTTGCCACATGGAAGGAAAATTACCTACAATTACGAAATCTTTCCTAACAGTGGAGTTAGAGTAGCCATAGAGAGGAAGGTGGACCTGAGTTAGGATTCCATCATCTTGCTTTTCTGTTGCGGCTCCACCCTTTCGTTTCTCCTCCATTTCCTTCAGGACAAGGTACTCTGGGTAATGTAATAAGGCATTGGTCAATTGTTGCAGCATCATGGATTAACTCTGTTACATCAGGCTTGGTTTTGTCCAACCCTCAGTAACATTTTGCCTTTACAAGGAAGGGGTCCCCCACATCTTCTTTGATTCAACTGTGGACTTCCAAGAAGACACAAAGAGATAACTTGAACTCTATTGGCTAGCGCAGTACATACTAATGTCTTCCAACAGAGAGATGAAGATAGAATGCATCCAAGGCAGAGGAGAGCTCTGTCCACTAACCATCACCATGCAAAGGTTGGAAGGTATGTGGTGAAATTTGCAGAATGAGTAAAATGCCTGCTTCACTATTTAGTCAAAATGTGTGATTCTGGTCAAATCATGTAATGTCTCTCTGACTTAACTTGAACAATTAGTGTCTGTGATGCTGGAAATTAATTGGAGACACAGGGCCTCCATATCGTTGTCCTTTATTGCTTTATCATGTATGTTCTGTCTTGTTTTCAGCGCAGGAGTTCATGTGGGACTCCTGGCGGTGCGGCTCTTCCTGTATTTGGTTTGATGAACAGACCCTTGGGATACCCTTATGGCACCCATGGGTGGGAGTACGACCCTGTACTCCTAGTGTATGTTTTTGGGCTCCTGTGTGTGGCCCACAGAGCAGGGAATGGGCTGGTGGCAGCTCCATGCTGAAATGACAGGTGCCCTGAGCGTCCTCCATTTTGGGATGCCCAGGCCCTGTCATTGGAATCGGTGGATTGGTGATGGAGACAAGATGGCCCCCGGAGCCTCTTGTTTTCCATCACCTGTTACCTTGTTTCCCGAAGTTCCGGTAAGCCCTGACTCTGTCCCTTCCCCCTGACTGGCTGTTGGGTGGAAGTTCCATATATAGTAGTGTGGGGAAGTCCAGGCCAGACTGGCTGGAGCCTTCCCCACGACTATATGTTGTGGGTACGCCCGTGGGGTGGGACCTGCGTGAATGGAGTGTGTGACGAATATGCATTCCATGTTATGGGTGTCTAGTATCTGGTGGTTGACACAATGACTGAGACAGCATTGCCCGAAACTGGTATGAATGCAGTGTGTAGTGTTGAATGTCGTGGTACTTGTCCAAATCCACCTTCCGTGTTGTGAGTGTCTGGATGGAGAAGAATAGCCTGAATGCACTGTGCGCCTGGCTGACTGACTGCCTGAATGCCCTTCTGAATGATTGGTTGCCTGAGTGTGACCCAGCAGAGTGAATGCGAGATCAACAGTATATTTGGGGGCCTCTCACTACTAGAAATCCTTCAGAAGCTGAAGTACAAACTGACATCGAAATTGAAGCATAACTTTTAAGCCCACTGGAAGAAGAAGAACCGCTGCTGCTGTCCTTCGCTAATCTGAAAGCTGCTGTGCCTACAAGGAACTGATCCCAGAGAGGACCTGGCTACGAGACCTCGTGCACCTGCTGATCTTTGCCAAAGCTCCCTGGTAGACAGACCTACAAAAGGCTGCCGACCGGAGACGGGGACCACTGCAGAATCACAAAGAGAAGTGCCCGGACATTGAAGTCCATCACCGTCGACGACCGCCGTCGAGGACCAGAGCCGCAGTGCTCCCTCTGCCTAAGAACATTTGATCAAGGACTCCCTTGCTCATCCTCGTCGACCGCTTTCATCCTGCTGGAGAAAGTCAAGGTTGCCGACGACCGAGGAGAATCTGCTGACAAAGCTATTGAAGCCTGCCGTGGACGCATCCTGTCCGCTGACGCCAGACGCCGACGACCCGACGCCCTTGCTGGGCCAAAGTTCTTCATTGACTCTTTGCAGCAACAAACACTTGTCGTCGAGGTGCACCACATGTCTCCTCTTGCAGGACGTTTTCGACCGATCGTCAACGAGCACCGCAAGAACCGAAGCCGCTGCCGCAATGACAGTGTTCACCCTTATTCTTCGTGGGATTTCGATGATCCATGGCTCCTGCCTTAAAGGGAGCCGCTCAAGAAGGATCCGTCGATGACCCTACGTCGATCTCTGCTATTCCAGGTACATTGGGGTTGTAGAACTATTTAGAAGGAAATAAGACTCGTGTGAACAATGTATGTACTGGGCTTGTATTATATCTTATTTTACAGGTTGCCCAGTTGGAGGGATCATCACACAAAACTGTGTCTAGTGGTAGGGGCCAGTATTCTGCCAAATGTTCTAACCAACTGCTTTCCTCCTATGTCTATTGTGTGTTACCTTTATTAATTGGTTAGTGTCGACATTTGACCACTGTACAGTTGATGCACTTTAATGAATCCTGATAGTAATTGTAGTACCACGTAGAGCTGTGTATATATTTGCCATTGTAGATAACTGAGCACAAAGTGAGTTATTCTGATTGTGTATTTAACCTTGAACCTTAATTATATAAGGACTGTGTTATCACTAACGTAGTGTGTGGACATTCCTTTGTGAGTGCTTGGGGACTACACTGTACTTAAGAACCAGCCCGCATCACCTCCTGAGAGCTAGGCCTTAATTGCTTGCCCACGTTTTACCAAATAGAGAATCTTGGCTGGGGTCCTCTGTGCCTCCCCTCTACCATATAGAGAGCAGGAGTACAGGTACCCCTCTCCGGTCCTTTACTGTGTCCTGATAAGTGATCAAGTTCAAAGTATTTGAAAAAAAATCACCCTTGCAAAGGGACACATTTTAGAAATAGGAACAATATGGTACACCCTTGTACTCCACTGTCAGTGCCTCCTGAAGCTGTCACCTAGAATTGCATTATTGGTGCACTGGCCTTCCCTCAGTGCTATATCACTTGATTTGACAGGCAGGTATCTCAGCAGCCAATCGGCCTGCTATACTGGGATCCTTGTACACTAACTGCAGCATAGTGAACATTCATTTTCTCCCATGTTTCTGCCGATCACAGAAGTTGCTGGGCCAGGTAAAGTACTGCCCTACAGGGCAATAAATGATGCTCTGCTATGGTCTCTTATGCTGTTATTGTGTCTTTTATAGCGCTCCTTCTGCCATTTTCTCACTTTCTAGGAGCTGTAAGATCTGACGATGGTTGGGCAGGGTAATAATGCAGGAACGGGGTATCTGGGCAAGATTGCTTTGAAAGAATGTTGGTGTGTGCAGGTCTGAAGGTGGGGTTCTCTGTTGGATGTAAGTGTGAGATATTTGTAAACTCTCTGGAGCAGTAGTCAATGTGCTCTGATATGGCATTTAGAATGTGGAATGTGGAAGATTAGGTTGCTATGGTACTTGTTTATGTGGTTGTCTGTGGGTCTGTCTGTGCTGAAGCAGCGTAGGGAATCGTGTTGGTGTATCTGTGGTGGGTTAGTTTGGTGTTTAAGGAAATATAGTGCAGACACATGCTTTCAGATGGTGTGTGTTCCTTTGTGTTACCTGTATTGTTTCTGTGGATAGGTTTTGTGCTGTGCTGTACTGTCAGTTAGGGTGTTAGGTAGAATGATTTTGAAGTGGCTATTGTTACCATATCTTTCTCCAATCAATGCCTAACCTAATTGCATGGACACAGCATGCAAGAGTGAGAGTGTGTGCCTTTACAGTCTGCTTTCTTTAAGCAGCAACGCCACACAGAAAACGGAAGCGTTTTGCTTCAATTTGTTTTTGCCAGCAACTCACCAGTGAGCCAAGGACGAGATGAGGGATGGACCAGAGGGGCAGTGCACAAGGAAGCTAAGGGCCAGAGGAGAGTGACTCACCAGAGAAGACAAGGACCAGACGAGGAATGGACCAGAGGAGCAGTGCACAAGGAAGCCAAGGACCAGAGTAGAGTGACTCACCAGAGAAGACAAGGACCAGACGAGGAATGGACCAGAGGAGCAGTGCACAAGGAAGCCAAGGACCAGAGGAGACTGACTCACCAGAGAAGCCAAAGTCCAGACGAGGGATGGACCAGAGGAGACTGACGCACCAGAGAAGCCAAGGACCAGACGAGGGATAGACCATGAGTGTAGTGCACAAGGAATCCAAGGACGAGAGGAGAGTGACTCCCTAGAGCAGCCAAGGACCAGATGAGGGATGGACCAGAAGTGCAGTGCACAAGGCATCCAAGGACCAGAGGAAAGTGACTCACCAGAGAAGCCAAAGACCAGACGAGGGATGGGCCAGAGGAGACTGACGCTCCAGAGAAGCCAAGGACCAGACGAGGGATAGACCATGAGTGTAGTGCACAAGGAATCTAAGCCCGAGAGGAGAGTGACTCCCCAGAGCAGCCAAGGACCAGATGAGGGACGGACCAGAGGTGCAGTGCACAAGGAAGCCAAGGACCAGAGGAGACTGACTCACCAGAGAAGCCAAGGACCAGATGAGGGATGGACCAGAGGAACAGTGCACAAGGAAGTCAAGGGCCAGAGGGGAGTGACTCCCCAGAGCAGCCAAAGACCAGACGAGGAATGGACCAGAGGTGCAGTGCACAAGGAAGTCAAGGGCCACAGGAGAGTGACTCACCAGAGCAGCCAGAGAACAGATGTGGATAGACCAGGGGTGCAGTGCACAAGGAATCCAAGGACGAGAGGAGAGTGACTCACCAGAGCAGCCAAGGACCAGACGAGGAATGGACCAGAGGTGCAGTGCACAAAGGCCAGAGGAGAGTGACTCACCAGAGCAGCCAAGGATCAGACGAGGAATGGACCAGAGGTGCAGTGCACAAGGAAGTCAAGGGCCAGAGGAGAGTGATTCACCAGAGCAGCCAGAGAACAGACGTGGATAGACCAGGGGTGCAGTGCACAAGGAATCCAAGGATGAGAGGAGAGTGACTCACCAGAGCAGCCAAGGACCAGACGAGGAATGGACCAGAGGTGCAGTACACAAGGAATTCAAGGGCCAGAGGAGCGCTTTTTCTCACCAATCCTTGAAATGGAGCCATCCTATCTCATCTAATAAGCCAGCTACTGCCCAGCTCTAAGGACATGCGTGAACTGACCGAGTTAGGGAAACCTTTTAACCGAGGGCACGCGGCTTACTCCCCCAATACCAGACATCAGATTCAACTCTCTTCTAGTGTTCCTTATGGACGCTCTTTGTTAAGCAGAGCGGCGGTCTGATCTGGTGTTTTGGGGGACAGTACATGCTTACTCTGTGGTGCCACTAGGAGGGTCTATTACACTTTGTTCTTGTTTGCTAGGAAGAGTGCCCCCCACTACTGAGAACAAAGGGGCTTGCCCAACGACGCGTCGCCCTGTTTAATGTATTAATGGTGGACGCACCCCTGCCGTCAAATGTGGAAATAATCTAATGGTGTACATGTATTGACATACTTTCTTTTAAAATTATTTTTGGACTTCAGAAGTTTTTATGGACTGTTTATTTGTTGTATTGTTTGTAAATATAAGTTCACGTTTTTTGTGGATTTTATTTTCTATCCAAACACACTCATAGTGAAACTTAAAATGAACATGAAAACGTGAAATGTCATAGATGGATTAACGTCCTGTAGTACTCATGTAGACACATGGCACTTTTACCCACTGCCACTGTTTACAGCCCTGTGATATGATAGTGTATCTATGTAGCGCCTATACACAATGTGTTTCAAGGCACTTGCTATGCACAGGGTTATTAGCAATCAAAATGTTTAGACTATGGGTGCGATTCATAACATTCTTTGCACGGTGCAGAGTGACTTTGCACTGTCGACACAAGCCCTGATTCATGGAACTGTGCAAAGTGTTATTTGTGCAGTGCAAAGTCATTTTTGCAGCATAAAGTGACTTCCCACTGCAAAAAATACACGTTGCACAGCTCCATGAATCAGGCTTTGTGTCGGCAGTGCAAAGTCACTTTGCACCGTTGAAGAAATTCCACGAATTGGGTCCTATGTTTGTAATTGTGTGTTTTAGTGCAAATGATTCACAGAAAAACACTAATAAACATGTTCTAAAGAGATGTGTATGTCAAATAGCATCTTGTTTAATTTGCATGCACAGTTGGACCGAAGATGTCTTTTTATGAATATATATGTAGGGATATATATAGTGTCAGTAGTTTATTATTCGAGGCCATGTCTAGACACAGTGCCATGAAGTTTGCACTACAAATCAAAGGTCAAGAAGACCCAGCCTGTCCCCTCCTTCCCCCCACTTCTTGCTTCACACCTGCCACCACCCCACTCCATCCTTTTTGCATGCAGCGAGAGTCCCACTCGTTTTTTTCCACTTCCGCCACTGGGTAAAATGCTGTATTTCTTCCCATCGTCTACTGCTTTGGCGTCACAGTGCAACCCAGTATTTGATCGTGCGATCGCGTGCAAGCCACTCACAGGGACACACTTATCTCCTTTGCACAAAGTTATGGAAAGGGACGTCATCTGGGAAAATCAGATATGCGGACCTGTGTGTAACCGGCCTGTCAGCAGCTGACAGCCAGAAACTGATTTCAGGTGAAAATAAAGTGAGTAGGGTTTTCACGTTCCATTTTAAAGCCGCAGTTTGCGCGATTAGCATGCGCAACTCGAGCGTGTCCACAACTAACGCGCACCTCTCTGGGACGCATGCGCTTGTAAGCCTGGAAGTGTTTTTGTGCTGGGGAGTGGCATGCGGGTGACACGGATGGATGACAAGTGTGACAAGACAGGCAATACAGAATGACAGTTGCAGGAATGAGGAGACTGACGACCATGATGTGAGGTGGAAAAAACTTTGGCCACAAGCTTTATTTTAGTACCAGCCATGGTGCAAAAGAAAAACCAGCCATAAAATCACATAAGGATAACAATACTATATTTTGGGGACAGAGGGAACAGGTGAGCGGGGGGCCCTAATCCCAATTAGGGGCCCGCTCGAGGCTGATCCCCGCCGCCATTCATATGAAAGCTTGTGACAATTGTTTGGCCACAGCGTGTGAGCTGTGACATGTTCATAATTGCTTGTCTTTGGAGCAGGTTCATCCTGCTTTCTCTTGTCCTTTCCAAGTGAGGTGGGGAGGTGTGCGCTTGTGTGCCTTTTACTGATGTCCAACCTGACCAGGTTTAGCACTTGCGCCCTCTCTTGCTCACAGGGTGATTTTCGCTGAAGTTATGGCTCTTGGTCCGTATTTCTTGATAGAACCAAACCCCCGCGTTGTGAAGCCTTTCACTTGATCCTCCGCGAGCTGTGTTCTTGGAGCCATTTTGATTTTTTGGTCATGTGTTTTGTACTTTTCCACGGATGGAGGCGTTTTAGCCTCTTGGTCCACTCTTTGGAGATGAATTTGGCACTTTCTCCACACATGATCCACTTGAGTTTTTGAAGCCCCCACGCTCCTTTCGCGGGCTAGTTGTTTCCTCGGGGGTGGGTTCTAGGAGCCTTACTAGGGTCTTCCCTGCTCCAGATCCACTTGTGCTACGAGACCCCTTCTGCGCATTAGGCTGCTTGTTTTACAGCCGGGGTGGGTTCAAAGAGCCTTACTGGGTTTTTTCCCTGCTCCCAATCCACTTGCATTGTGAGACCCCGTCAGCACTTAGCGCTGCTTGTTTTTACTGCCGGGATGGGTTCAACGAGCCTTACTGGGTTTTTTCCCTGCTCCCGCTCCACTTGCATTGTGAGACCCCTCAGTGCTTAAAGCTGCTTGTTTTTACAGCCGGGGTGGGTTCAAAGAGCCTTACTGGGTTTTTACCCAGCTCCCGATCCACTTGCATTGTGAAACCCCCTCAGCGCTTAAAGCTGCTTGTTTTTACCGCCGGGGTGGGTTCAAAGAGCCTTACTAGGTTTTTACCCTGCTCCCGATCCACTTGCCTTGTGAGACCCCCTCAGCGCTTAGTGCTGCTTGTTTTTACAGCAGGGGTGGGTTCAAAGAGCCTTACTGGGTTTTTACCCAGCTCCCGATCCACTTGCATTATGAAACCCCCTCAGCGCTTGAAGCTGCTTGTTTTTACAGCCGGGGTGGGTTCAAAGAGCCTTACTAGGTTTTTACCCTGCTCCTGATCCACTTGCGTTGTGAGACCCCCTCAGCGCTTAAGGCTGCCTGTTTTTACAGCTGGAATGGGTTCAAAAGGAGAGCCTTACTAGAATGTTCCTTGCTCCCGATCCACTTGTGTTGTGAGACCCCTTCAGTGCTTGTGTTGTACTAATTCGCTCCTGGGGTGGGTTCTAAGGGCTTAGCTGGGAACTTCCCCCGCCCACGATCCACTTGCGTACCCCAGTGCGCTTATCTTGCATAAACAAAATTGTGAGGGGGTGGGTTCCGGAGCCTTACTAGGAACTTACCCTGCTCCTGATCCACTTGTGGTGAGACCCCCCCTTCTGCATGCATGGAGGTGGATACTTGAGGCTTACTAGTACATGTTTCTGCTCAAGTTCCTCTCTCCTTTTCACTTTTGTTGTACCCCTAGGGCTCCCACCTGTATTGATGTTCTCTGGTGGATTCTGAGCGCCTGGGTCTTCTATAACTGTATTTTCCTGGAATATTAACTAATAGACAAAAAGACCCCCCGGTATTTTAAGAAGGCCCTTCTTGGAGTTGAATTTTTATGATTATTTTTTGAAGTGAGGCGTTTTAGCCTCCCCTAATGCTATGATTGTGTTCCATTTTCTACCTGGCCCTCGCTATAGCTTTTCCTTACGGTTATTTGTAGGGTGGGAGGGATGGTTTTTTAGACCTGCAGCCGTCCTGCTGCTGTTCGTGGCTGACGGGGAGGAAGCATAAGAAGGGGCCACCTTGCCCCCGCCAGATAAAGGCAAAATTCGGCCTGGGGGCAAGGCGGCCCCTTCTTTGAACTTCAAAAGGCCCCCCGCTCAGCATCCGCAGGATGGGAAGGGGGGCCTTTGAAGTATGGAGGGCAAGGTGACAGGGGGCAGCGACTGCCGGTTGTCACCTGCCCCTCTCACCTCACCCTCCTGTCTTGGAGACGCGCTGTCTGGGTTCCCATTGTAAAGGGACCCAGCAGCCCGACCCCACCATGTGCATGCTAAGTGGGGCAGCGCCAAAAGGCACTGCCCCACCGGACTTAGCACAAACCCCCCACCTCCCAGCTTACGGCCCCGGGCCTCCCATCTGGGTGGGCCCGGGTGTATAAGCCTGGAAGTGTTTTTGTGCTGGGGAGTGGCATGCGGGTGACACGGATGGATGACAAGTGTGACAAGACAGGCAATACAGAATGACAGTTGCAGGAATGAGGAGACTGACGACCATGATGTGAGGTGGAAAAAACTTTGGCCACAAGCTTTATTTTAGTACCAGCCATGGTGCAAAAGAAAAACCAGCCATAACATCACATAAGGATAACAATACTATATTTTGGGGACAGAGGGAACAGGTGAGCGGGGGGCCCTAATCCCAATTAGGGGCCCGCTCGAGGCTGATCCCCGCCGCCACCCTGAGGGGATGCTGACCGGCGTCTCCCAGGTCCCCCCAAAATAAGAGATTATGAATTAAGTACAGCCTCTGGCTGCCAGGGTCCAGAAAATATTCCTGGTGAAATGTCCATACCTTCAATGGACAGGTGAACCCTGTCATTGCAGAACATGGCCTGGTTGTGTACCGAGATCCCATGTTTAATAAATTTGAGGCCTGATCAAAGGCAGAAATTGGCCACGGCTTTGCTCAGTTTGCGCTTAGAAATCTCCATGGCTTTGCTGCACTCTGCCTCATGCCACTGTTGGCGAGGGATGATTTCTGACCTCTTCACTTCTGTTCGAAGTCTTAGCATGCATGCCAGGGATCTGAGGGAGGTGCCGATTTAAGCCAAAAAAACGTCCTGCCCAGCTGAGGCAAGTCATTGGCCACGAAATGGGAAGGTTTGATGAGGAGATAATCGGGGGGGAGGGGGGGGGAGATAATATTAAATCAAGTATTTCCTGATGTATCTTTTTTAAGCCCCCGATTCCAACCCCCACTCCCTTTTATGGCTTTCTCTTGCAACCCCCCCATCCAGGCTGAAGTGGCTGCTCCTTTCCTGAAGGAGTGGGATCCAAACACAGTAGGATTCCATCCTATAGCTATTATAGTCTTCCTGAGGACAGACCTCACCTGGAATCTACTAAGGGCAGACCCAATTTTGTGTGTGAATAATTGCCCCCCCGCCCCCCGGCTGGGGCGCTTGTTCGTGAAGGCCCTGGTGATGCAGATGGGGCAATATTCTGTTCCCTCAATGTAGTACGGGTTGATGATCCTCCCTTTTCCTAATTGGTCAGTTTTGGGCCTACACAGTTTCACAGCCCTACCTCTGATCCTGTGTTTTTGGAGGCTATCTCGCTGATCCTGAACGCCCCAGAGTAGTTGAGTGTGAAGGCGGCTCTAAATAGTGAGCTCTCGTAGGCATTGTTGCATACTGCAGGGAGGGTGTCTAGCAGAATTTTGTAATTTAGCAAAATTGAGGGGGCGCCTGGTGTCTGTCTTGACCCCTTCCATTTTGGACCAACCGTTGAGAGCATATCTGGTTAGTGCGCCGTGGGTGGGGTCGGGTGCCACCGCTAATCTAGTGTAATATGAAACTGCTGCCAGATGGGAGAGCTGGGACCGGCTGGCTGGCGGGGGTTGCCTTGGATGTGTCCATGGTGGCCTAAACCTCTTCTGGAACTGCTGTCCTCCTGGCTTCTGCCTGTGGGTTTAGTGCCTTGCAAGTGGAGAACTGAAAAACGGGACAGAGCGTCAGCGGCCTTATTATCTTTGCCTGCAATGTGCCGCCCAATTATTACCATGTTATTTTCCAGGGTGACTTTTTGTCATTTCTCTCAACACTTTTAGCACCAGAGGGCAGGAGGCAGCACCCTTGTTTAACATGTGTACAACCGCCATGTTGTCTGACCGTGTGACCAGTTCTGTGCTGGCCAACAAGTCCCCCCTTAAATAGAGTGCCATCCATTATGGGGAATATCTCTAGCAGTGTGATGTTCCTGGACCAGCCCCTCCTCTGCCAGCAGGGAGGCCAGTGCTCAGCGCACCACTTGTTACCAAAACATACCCCAAATCATTTGCTGCCAGCCGCATCTGTGAACAAGGACCTTTTGTCTGCTCCATTCATGGTTTTGCGCCATATCACCTGGCCATTAAAATTGTTAAGAAATGATTCCCATATGGCCATGTCTAGTGTTATTTCTTTGCCCAATCTGATGTGGTGGTGTGGCTTAGTAACCCACCCTCATTTTTAGTTCCACGTTCCTGTTAAAGATCCGGCCTAGGAACATGATTCTGGTAGCAAAATTGAGCTTCCCAGCAAGGGACTGTATTTCCCGCAGCGTCGCCTATTCCCTGCCTGTCATCAACCTTATTGTCTTTAGAAGGTCCTCTATTTTGTCTATGGGTAGGCAGCATTCCCTCTTGGAAGAGTCAATCTCTATGCCTAAGAATGACAGGGTGGTGGTGGGTCCTACCGTCTTCTCAGGCGCCAGTGGAACCCCTAATGCCTGCCTGGTTTCACTGAATAACTTAATGGATGCGCTGCATATGGGAGACCCTGCTGGGCCAGTGAAGAAGAAATCATCTAGATAGTGTACAGTTCTGGCTCTAGGCGTGGCCTGTTGGAGTACCCTTTGTAGGAAAGAACTGAACTGTTCAAAGTAGGCACACGCGATGGCGCAGCCCATTGGGGGAGGGGGGGGGCGTTTATCAAAACAGAATTTGTTGTCAAAATGGAAACACAGCCACTGGTAGGTGTTCTTGTGCACAGGCGGCAGCCTGAATGCTGACCTAGTGTCGGCTTTCGCCATGAGAGCGTGTCTACCTGACAGTTTTACTAGGTCAACCGCATCCTGCACGCCGCTGTAAGAGACAGTAGCCTCAGTGGCAAGGATGCCAACATTGAAAGAGCTTCCGGGTGAGTGAGATAAATGGTGGATCGTCCTAAACTCCACCTGCTGTTTTTTGGGCACAATGGCCAGGGGGAAGCATAAAAACTCAATGAAAGGAGGGAGTTGGAAGGGACCCTCAATCCTCCCTAGGTTTGGCTCTTTACCACTTTATTCTCTTATTATGTTGGCTGGGGAAGAAGCAGATTTTTGGTTTTGGGTATAGTGGGAGATCCCTGGCCCTTGAATGGGATCTGAAACTCATCTTTGAAGCCCTGACCAAAGAATTATCTAGCTGCAGGGTCAGGCTAGTTCTCTAACATTTTTATTAGTTGGTCAATTTCTGTTGGTGAGGCTCCCATTTTATTACTAGTACATGTTTTACCCTCTGAGACTTTTGGGCTGGGCCTGGAGGGAGAGGCTTTTGTGCAGTTGTTGCTGCTGTGGCCTCCATTGAATGTGCTGCATAGGTGCTTGTATCTGCACTCAGAGCCCTTGTTGCAGGACCCTCTATTGAAATACAAGCAGGTCCCCGGGGTGCTCCCTTTGGCCCCACCGGTGCTGCGGTTGGCCAACTGCCCTTGGTTTTGCCCCCCTGGGGGCGATCTTCGAAACAGTGGGTTTGTTTTTGTTGGCCTGTGCACTGTCTTGCTGGTGCCTGCGCTGGTTATGCTGCCTATTTCTACCTCTTCTGTTATACTGATGCTCATGGTCTTTATTTCTCTGATCGCTCCTAGCCGAGATTTCATTTAATACATGGAAAATATACAGTTTGGGCTCTTCCTCCTCCCAGCCCAGATCAGGGAATTTCTGCATCTCCTTCCTGAACTCTCTATCGTAGTTCAGCCATGATTCCCCCCCCAAAAGGTATTGTGAATCTCCAAAATTCTGTGGTGATAGGCAATCAGTGCAGTGCCCTCTTCTGGGAATTTTTCTAAAATGATTGTTGACAGGATTTGAAAAGAGGCCTCCCATTTCTGGATATTCTTTTCCAAAGTAGGCCTCTTCGCCCTATCTTTCTCTTCTTCTTTCTTATCTTTTTTTGAAATACCAAAACCTAATTCTTCTTATTCCAATAGGCAAAACATATCAATAAATGGCTTCTTCCAAATCTTTCTCTTACTTTTGCGCTCAATGTGCCATGCAATAGTCTTTTTTTAAACTTCTATTCACGCTTTTGCCGGCTGTGCGCCTCCCATATTTAGACATTTCTGGGCTTGGGGACACAACATCATTGCTAGGCCCAACCCACGCTTTAAGGTGGCCCTGGACATCCTCGCCCCCAGAATCAGACTCTGTATCCGTGCTGTCACTCTTGCTGCTGGAGCTGCTCGAGTCATCCCTGTGTCTCTTCTTTCTTACAGCACCCCCATCCTTGTGCCATTTTAAAAATTGTTCTAGCATTGGCCCCAAAACATTGCTTTTCACAGTACCTGATTTTGCTTTTCTTTTGGTGTCGGGGTGGGTTTCTGAAGAGGCGGGCATGCTGCGGACATCGAGGCGCTGCTTCTTCCTGGTCGGCTGCTCCATTCCTGCTGGCTCATCATCGCCGACATCTTCATCACCTAGTGCGCCTGCGTTGTCAGCATTGAAACTGGTTGATGTGAGCTCCGCCATTCTTTCCTGCACCAGATCCATGCCATGGACAGCTTCTGCTGCTTTGGCCCATTCCAGGAGTAGTGTTTCTTTTAGGGATAAAGCGTCAGCCATTCCTTTCCTCTTTGGGCCTCTGTGTGCTGGTTTGTAATAGGTGGTTCATGTGTTGCCCACTCGGCGTGCCTTGCTCCTGTGTGCGCCAAAAATGCTGTATGGCACCTTTTATTCTCCTTTCAGTTACCTGTGTTAGGTAAGTTTCTTGCTCTGTATCTTCCTGCTTACACATATTTGCGGCTCTCGCAGCGTTGCGCACTGTAGGGGTTCTCATTAACGCTTGCCGGTACCGTGGTTTGTGAAAGAAAATGGCCCCGGTTGCTCCCCTGTGTGCTTGCCCTGTGATGGTGTGGCCTGCTTAAGGTAAAGAGGATTTGTCCATGCAGCTCCTCTCCCCCCGACCCCTCGAGGGTGCTCTGCGTCGACCTGCTTCCAACCAGGTGCCTTTATAGCTTCTGCTCTGTCCGCGGGCTGCCCGATTCTATAATTGTTCGAGCAGCGTTCCCTGTGGGTTGTCCTGCGCTGCTGGCAGGCTTTCAGTGGTGCTGGAGGGGCTGGTGAGAATTCCGCCCTACCGCTCGCTTCCGTGTATGTAAAGTGATTACCATCCAGCGGGAGATGCCTCGGCTGCGGTCCGTGTCATGCGTGTGACCGGTTGTGCCCTCGGAGTGCCTAACACTGGGCAGCAGCAATCTTCACCAGACGTGGCCTTCCTGTGATCTTAAATTCCAGCTTTGCCAAAACGGACTTTCCAGAGCACTTTTCCATGCAGACACAAGGGCCAAATGCCTCCTTACTGCTATTAGTATGCTGAATGATGACGACACTGCAATGTGACTGCTGCATGCATAGAAACCCAGTGCCAAAGTCAGGAATGCCAGCTGTTAATGCGCCGCACTCGGCCGATCTCTTCTCCCGTCTCCTTTGGAAACTTTTACTAGAGCGCTGCCTGGTCACTGGAAATCGGCCTGCCAATCTTAGATATGGCAGTAATTTCCCCTATTTCCTCCGTCAGCAGTGTTCTTCGCCTGCTTTGATGATGCCTGCGTGGCTGAGCCGACGCACGCACCGCATGATCCCTTTGATGCCGGTATTATGATGACGGATCCAAATTGTGTTCTCTGCTGCAAAGAAACGTCTGCTGAGCTACTTCGTTCAGTGCTTCGTGTCGTCCTGCTTCCAGTCTCCCTGCAGCCGTCCTGCTGCTGTTCGTGGCTGACGGGGAGGAAGCATAAGAAGGGGCCACCTTGCCCCCGCCAGATAAAGGCAAAATTCGGCCTGGGGGCAAGGCGGCCCCTTCTTTGAACTTCAAAAGACCCCCCGCTCAGCATCCGCAGGATGGGAAGGGGGGCCTTTGAAGTATGGAGGGCAAGGTGACAGGGGGCAGCGACTGCCGGTTGTCACCTGCCCCTCTCACCTCACCCTCCTGTCTTGGAGACGCGCTGTCTGGGTTCCCATTGTAAAGGGACCCAGCAGCCCGACCCCACCATGTGCATGCTAAGTGGGGCAGCGCCAAAAGGCACTGCCCCACCGGACTTAGCACAAACCCCCCACCTCCCAGCTTACGGCCCCGGGCCTCCCATCTGGGTGGGCCCGGGTGTAAAATCTGCGTTCAACCAGGAGGCGCCGATGCTGGGCTTGGGGCCACGCTTGGGATGTACTGAGCACGTTACACCTCAAGCTCCTCCGGGGTTGGACTTGGCGGTGACTCAGCCTGTCTGCCCTGCCTCTCCCTGTGCACACTGGTGCCAGCGTGCAGCTGGCCAGCCCTGGCTTCCACCAGCTCTCACACACACTGCACGCACCCGCGAAGATGAAGGCTTCTCTGCTCTACTTGATGACGCTATATCTGCAGCAGGGTGAGGCTTCCGATCGTTTAATTGCTTTATCGGGAGGATAGCTCAGGAGGTTTAAGTCCCAGCCCCTCGCTTAGACCGTATTAGGCGCGTTATAAAAGATTCATGCACTTTTGTCCACGTCCCATGAGAGTAGAGAGCGCATGGCAATGTGTAGTCTGACAACTCATACGCAAGTGGGGCTACCTATGTTCTGGCTTCTTAGCAGGAAGTAATGTTACTATACATAAGGTCAGAGGTATATTAGTAAACAATCTTGGCACAAGGCTGATTCTGCCCCGCAGCACTTGCATTCACCTACTGAGCAGATCATTTACAGCACAAGCACACTATCATCCCTATCCCAGGGGTCTGCGCGTTTACCTCTCCAGATTTGATGAGGTACAACTCCCACCAATCTTAGGCTGCAGAGTCGTAACACATATTGTAGGGTCAGGATCAAACATGCCACTCTCTACATTAAATCAGTGCCTGACACATTGCACAGCACCTCTGCTATAAGAACGCAGCTATCCCCCATGACATACATTCGGTCTAGCTGGACACATAATGATTCCGGCCCTCGCATACTCCCCAACTACCTCACAGCACCCATCCATCCACCTGCCAGCTCGACATGGGTAGCTAGAGGGGACTTGGCCAATCCAACCTACCTTCATATTGGCTAAAATGCACGCGCACATTCTGAACTCCTCTGACAAATTTCCCATACCTTGGACTTCGGTCCCGAGGGTGTTCACTTACAGCGCTTTGAGGGCATACTAATGGGAAAAGGCACTATATAAAAGACAAATACAGCTGGACACGCACCATGAGATATCAATTGACAAAGCCAATCACACATCAAAGATACCATTAAAATGTGCATTTTGTCTTTAAATTCAATCGTTTTTAGGCACTGTCACTGCGCCAATCTGCTTAGAACGGCACCATTTGCTGTTAATTGAAAACAGATTCCCCAAAACATTCCCTGGGGGTGAACTGGAAGGGGGCCACAGGCAATCAAGTTTGCGTGGGTCCACCAAAGTCTCTGGTGGCTCCTCCCCCATTTTTTGTAGTGTTCCCTCCTCCAAATGTAAGGGTCTAAGTAAAATATTGAGAGTGACAATTCCAGTATCAGCTCAAAATAGCACAACTACTCCAGCACTATCACCTTGGAAACATAGGCATCACTTGGTTTTATGAGGAATAGCGTTTTTTTTGCATTTACAGTTCCACTATATACAGCCTCGTTCCCACAGGGATCTCTTTAATGGTTATTAACTCCCTTTGCCTGGTCGTCCCGGTATATCAACTCAGAAAGCCCCAACGGGTCCAAAACACTGCAGCTAGGTTTCACACCCACCCTCTGTGTCCTCCACTGGCTCCCTGTTGGAAGACAGGTCACTTTCAAAGCCATGTGCATCAACCACCATGCCCTCCACAAGACAGGCCCAGAATGCCTTCAACAGAAACTCAACAGTTATCAACCCAATGGAAGCTTGTGATCTGCCACCGCACTCCTCCTGGTGATCCCTCCCTTCAAATTGACAAGAATAGGGGGATCCTCCTTCTCCGCCCAAGCCCCCACAATCTGGAACACAATTCCCCTTTGCATCTGCCATATAGAGGATTCCCTTGCCTTCCGGAGGGCCCTCAAGACCTGGCTTCCCCAACCCCGGCATCCTGATGAACGCATGCCACACCTCAGGTTATTCAACCACTTCTCAGGCAGGCCCTGGCAGCAATAAACCCATCATGAAATGTACTGAGCGGCGGAGATAATAAAATCCAGCAGACCACAGGTCAGAGTCCACGCCACCTCTACGCAACCAAGAAACCAGCCGGGACACACGGGTGTGTATCACACTCCATGCTTATGGAAGATAGCTGAAGACACGGCCACCCGCCCACCAATAAATTTAGCCAATACAAAGGTAGGTGGGGGTGGCCAAGTCCCTGTTCGCTACCCATGTCAAGCTGGCATGTGGATGGGTGCTGTGAGGTAGTCTGGAGAGTATGCGAGGGCAGGCGACTCATTATTTTTGTCGTTGGGGATAACTACATTCTTGAAGCCGAGCTGTTGTGCGATGTGTCTTAAAGTAGCGTATGATGGCAGATGCATGCCGGTTGCATGGAGGTTGATTCACATGGCTTTGAAAGTGGCCCGTCGACCAACACGCAGCCATGGGAGGACACAGAGACTGGGTGTGATGTGCTCTCTGGGGCTAAGGGCCAGGAGGAGCCTAGCTGCAGTGTTTTCGACCCGTTGGAGCTTTCTCCGTTTATATACGGGGTGGCCAGGTAAAGGGAATTGGCGTAGTCTAGGCAGAAGAGGACGATACCCATGATTGTTGTGAGTCTGTGAGGGTAAGAGAGGTAAGGGAAGAGGCGTATGAGAATGCACTGTTGTAGATAGCAAGAATTAGACACAGAATTGATGTGGTGTGAAAGTGTCAGATCAGCGTCCATGGTGCATCCCAGGTTCTTTACTGCATTGGATGATGCGGGCAGAGGGCCTAGGGATGTCGGCCAAGGGGTGGTGTGGGGGAAGAGTGCCGTCTTCTTGCAGATCATGACTTTGGTTTTTCCAGGGTTGAGGGGAAGGTAGTTAGCTGTCATCCAGCGTTTGATTTCTGTGGGGGATGAGGCAAGGTCGGGATGGGGAATGGATCTTGAAGATGATCTGGCTGTCGTCTGCGTAGTTGTAGCAGGTTAGGTGTAGTGAATAATCCCATGACACACAACTCAACACGGAAACAATACAATTTCAGGGGTCTCGTATGGTCCTGATGAAGGCTGAACCACGTGATATATCCGCCGAAACATATGGCGTAAGGGAATCAGCAGTGGATACTTCTGCAGGGCTGTGCACTCGTGCTGAACACGACTGTAGTATACATAGACCCCTGAGTCACTAATCTGGTCAATGTGACTTTTGTCGTACAATGTACAACCCTACTTAGTCAGGATGATAGTGTTATTAAATTGCCTCTACTGCAACTAGTTGATATTTCATTCTAAGATTTGGTTTGCTGTGTATTAGGAGACACATTGTATGTTTTTCTTGTCTAGAGTGATGCACTAAGCATTTCAGTGTTGACACACTGAAGAATGGTTCCTCTTTTCGTTTAAGATGTATGTCCCTTTTTAGAACCTAATTTATATCAATAGTGTATATTTTGCAATAATACATGCTTACAACATGCAAGGCCAAAAGGAATAATAAGCCTTTTGTTAATATACATATATTTGTTGCCATTATTCATGATTTTGAAAATTCCAATGGGTCCCAATAGAAAGTTCTCCACCACATCGGAAATATGAAACTTTTTGAATTCCTGGAGGGAGCCCCTTTTTGTATTTCACTTAACTCCCCAGTTCCCTCCAGTGATGGGGTCTGCCCTTCTGTTTACAGTACTCGCAAAGATGACATAGGGCCTTCTGATAGCAGTGATCTGCCTCCTCCAGGAGGCATTCTGATTGGAAGATCTGACCCATCTGGTCCCACAGCTGTGAGTTCTGGTGGTCCTGCGGCACAGCCTGCAACCAACTGCGACTGGTGTTTGAGCCATGAACACAGGTTGTAGTTCCCACTGGGTGTAGCCTGCCTATCGCCCCTGCAAGGCACAATAAGAGTGGAAAGTGCAGTCCAAAAGACCTGGTTCCAACATAGGGGCACGAGTACCCTCTGAGGTGGCGGCACTGTCTCTTCCTTCAAAGTCCAGCCAGCCTGTTCCATGCCCCACCTGTTCTTGCGGGGTAGAGAGATTAGAGAACTCTCTAATTTCCTGGATCACAAACATTGGTGATGGGTGGGGTGTAGAAAGTTGGCAGCAGCAGGTAGGAAGTGAGGACGAGCAGTCAACATTATTCTTATATATAAACCAACAGTACATTCTATTCAACTGTAAGTTAGCCGTTCTTACAAATACTGTACACTCTGTGAACTGAATCATTTCCAGGCACTCCTCACTGTCTGCAGGTAAGGCACAGTGAAATTAAATGATTTGCCTATTTGCACACACTTTGCTTAGTTGTAGGGAGTTTAATTGTAAATTGTACAGATCACATAGTCAAGCAACCTGACAATACATGTAGATACATATTAAGCAACTAGAGTATGATTTATAGTTTTGTTTTCTACATCCTCAATGGAAGACAACAACAGCGTAATGCAACCTGTTGCTCCCTCAAATGTTGTCCAAATCATGTCTCAACACATTGCTAAGTGGCTCCATATTGCAGGCAAGCCTATTTACACCATTACTGGGTATGTCAAGAGCAGGGGTGGAGGTGCGTCCTGAGATTACAAATGCAGAGTGTCTCAAGATGTGTTAAAAGAAGCATAGTGAGTAAAGTGCAGATATATATTTTTATTATTTATTTTGTATTTATTTATACAGTGTACTATAGTTAACTAGTAACTTTTCCCACACAAAATATTAATCAAGATCCACTCTAGATAATTATATAAAAATCAACTTTCAATACCTTTTCCATTTTAAAACAACACATAACATACATACATACCTTTAAAAATATATCTGCAGCTATCTAATCTATTCATACATGGCTTCTATAGGGGAGGGGGCTAGGTGCAAGGGATGGTGGCAAATGGTGCCTTCAGACTGACAGAGCATTTAACGATACAACCATCTTAACTGCCAAGTGACTGGTCCCGTGATATCCAATTTTCATAGTTGACAAGAACAGCGTGAGATACGCCGGAAAAGCGGGTCAAGTTAGGCAACCTTCCTAGAGGGGCGTGACACGCAGGCATGCTAGAGCAAAAGTTGCACGTGTCCCACGTCTGGAGGTTGCGCAATGACACGCGGGAGCATTGAAATATAGCAGAAGAGAAATTGCGCAAAACGACATCGGCCTGCCCGGATGCAAAAATGGTTCATCCCCGGTGCATGTGTGCAAACCTAAGCCACACCAGAGGGGAGCTCCGAGAACCCTCTACAACGAGTCATTACTTTCCGTGTTATTTGAGAGGCGTTTCCGATTGAGAAAGCACACTCAGGGTGCCCACCCCGGCCACTACCGTGAAAGGGGACGGCAGCTCAGACAAGCAAAATAAAATCCTCCAGATAATCTAGACAAAAGACGCAACTCTATCGTTATTATAGCATATTACATCATGTCATATGCGCAGGCCTAGCACAGCAGGATTAAGGTGGCATTTCCCTGAGAGGATCGTTCAGCGGCAACGTGCTCCGCCTTGGAAGCAAGACGGCACGAAACAACACAGGTTCGATCCCCGGTCTGCTTAGAAACCTCTGGGTATTTAAGCACGTTATAAATACGCAACTGAAAAACAATTCCTGGATGCCCGCAGGCTGTGTGAAAATGCGAAATAAATAAAACGGGCAGAGAGTAGTCAGGGTTCGGAATTCCTTGGGAGCTGTTTAGCTCCTGCTGCTAGTCTGGGAAGTTTAAAGCAAACGTTTAGCAGCAGCAGCTACGCTTGGCTCGGAGGCCACCTCTTGCCTTACAACTCATGCATACGTGACATTAAGTTTGAGTAAGAATTGGGATCCATTTAAACATAATGGATCATATTGAATTTTTTTTATTCATAAGGCGCTGAAGCCCGCAGGCATCAGGACGCCCCAACATAAGTGATACATATGGGGCAACAGATAAAGTTTGCCTCTCCCGTAGAAGTTAGATTTTGCCGTGCGCTGTGTACTCGCTCCTGGTTCCCCAGTCGTAGCTCCAGCCTACTGGGTGTAGCCTGACATGCAGCAGCTGGTTTAGCTCCTGTTTGTTGCCTCCTAATTTTGTACCCTGAAGGTACAGCTGACATAGCCAGGTTTTCAGCTGTTTCGAGAACAGGAGGGTGGGAGCTGTCTGGATTGCTACTGGGATGGAACTCCATAGGACAGGAGTCTAGCAGGAGAATGGCTGTTTCTTAGCTTTCCCCTTAGGGGCAATGAATGCAGCAATGGTCCTGCTGCCCGCAAATCGCATTGACCTAATAGGGAGGAGGAAGGGAGCGCTCCAGATTGCTACTGGGATGGAAATCCATAGGACCCTGGTGTAACAGGAGAATTACTGTTTCCTAGCTTTCTCCTTAGGGGCCGGACTAATCTTGAATGCGGCAATGTTCCTGCAGCCTGTAAGCCGCATTGACTCAATATGGAGGAGGAAGGGAGCGCTCCAGATTGCTACTGGGATGGAAATCCATAGGACCCTGGTGTAACAGGAGAATTACTGTTTCCTAGCTTTCTCCTTAGGGGCCGGACTAATCTTGAATGCGGCAATGTTCCTGCAGCCTGTAAGCCGCATTGACTCAATATGGAGGAGGAAGGGAGCGCTCCAGATTGCTACTGGGGTGGAAATCCATAGGACCCTGGTGTAACAGGAGAATTACTGTTTCCTAGCTTTCTCCTTAGGGGCCGGACTAATCTTGAATGCAGCAATGTTCCTGCAGCCTGTAAGCCGCATTGACGCAATAGGGAGGAGGAAGGGAGCGCTCCAGATTGCTACTGGGGTGGAAATCCATAGGACCCTGGTGTAACAGGAGAATTACTGTTTCCTAGCTTTCTCCTTAGGGGCCGGACTAATCTTGAGTGCAGCAATGGTCCTGCTGGCCGTAAGTCGCATTGACGCAACAGGGAGGAGGAATGGCGCATTCCAGATTGCTACTGGGGTGGACCGAGTGTAGCAGGAGAATGGCTGTTTCCTAGCTTTCTCCTTAGGGGCAGACTAATCTTGAGTGCAGCAATGGTCCTGCTGGCCGTAAGTCGCATTGACGCAACAGGGAGGAGGAAGGGTGCATTCCAGATTGCTACTGGGATGGAACTCCATTGCACCGAGTGTAGCAGGAGAATGGCTGTTTCCTAGCTTTCTCCTTAGGGGCAGACTAATCGTGAGTGCAGCAATGGTCCTGCTGGCCGTAAGTCGCATTGACGCAACAGGGAGGAGGAAGGGTGCATTCCAGATTGCTACTGGGAAGGAACTCCATTGGACCGGAGTGTAGCAGGAGAATGGCTGTTTCCTAGCTTTCTCCTTAGGGGCAGACTAATCGTGAGTGCAGCAAAGGGGCCTGCCTGTCTTGTGTTGACTTTGGCAAAGGTCCTACTGCGCACATGTAACATGAACGCAATAGCAGGCTTAGTTTTACACGCGGGCAGTCCAATATTAAGAATGTGCAAACCCAACGGTCCAGCTATGGAGCCACATTCAGCTAAGTGACTATTACTGTACATGAGAATGTTTTGGAAACATTAGGTTTAGGATAAATGCTAACCAATTAAACAGGAAGTCTGCATGTTCTCGTTTGCATTTTCACATGACAAGTCTGACTAAACAGAATAAAAACAACGATTTTTTGGCCTATACACAAGAGCGATAGTGAAAGTTGCAATGGCGTTGGTCTTTGGGCTTCATAACAGTAGAAAACAATGTGGGCAGCGTAAAAAAAATAACAATGGCACCCATCATTTGTTAACAGGTTAATACAGCTGTCTTTGAAGTTTACATCGGAGGTGGCCTTGCCGCTTTCCAGACATTTAAGGGTACAGTTGGGCAACAATATGTCTGGTTCATGAGGGCAGTACCTTGGAATTCAAGCCTCAAAAGAGGCTGGATATAGTTGTATTTTGTATTTGATTTGTAATTTATATAGCGCTTTGCATCATTTTGTCAATAATAACGATGATGATGACTTGTATTCGATATAGTCTTCATGCCAGATTCCTCCTGTTTCTAGGCGTCATCCAGAGGTTGCACCCTGTGGCAGGATTGTGGCAGACTTTGATTGGCTGGTTCAATTCTCTCTTGGCCAGTCTCGCAAATTGAATTAGCCTGGAGCATTTGAAGACATCCTTTCATGTGATTGGTTGTAATTGTAATTGGTTGTTCATAACGCATGAGGTTTCTGAGTGCGGACCAAGACGAGCGCGTTGCCCTCCAGCTATCATCCCGAGACCATGGCATCCCTCAGGGTTCTGCCTCGTCACCACTCTTATTCCACATCTACACCTATATGAAGCCTCGGCACAGCCTGTAACACTGTGAGGATCGTCTTTAGGATCTCTAGCAATAGAATTCTTGATAATTCATAAGTAGGTGAGGTTGTGTCACACAGAGTGGATTCAATAATAGCATTGACTTAGCACCAACCCTCAGGGTCTTTCCTTTAATATCATGTCACTTCTCTTTCTGTCGCACGTTTAAACTCTAGGAGTCTTGTACGAGACCAAACATGGCAGCACAGTCAACACTGTGGTAAGGCAAGATGGTTACTAGATTTGCCTGAATAGGGGTAGGAGAGGTGACCTCTCTAAACGCTATATTAGCAACATTGCCTGTGGCATAATCTGCAGAATTAGCTTTCTTTGGGAGCTTGTAAAGTCATCCACCCGTTACAAGCGGCTCAGAACAAGGTAGCTTGAGACCTCACTAGGAGGAGCCCCTGTTGGCATGCATGCCCGCTCTCCTCCCAGTTCCGTAGACTACACTGACTTTCTCTTCATTTTCACATCCTGTTTACCATAATCATTTGAACCCATCTTTGTATCTACCAGAGGGTCCTGGGCTATCTCATTCACCAGTATTCAAGATATCAGTCTCGGTGATCCCTTGGAACCTCTACCCTTGCACTACTCCATGTCCCCTGCAATGATATTGCTCCCGCTGACAGGCAGAACTGGGCTGTCCAGGGATATAAGGTATAGCCCCACATGTCCTAGTGCTGCCTTCAGAAGGTAAGTGCTGCCTATAGTCCCGTTATAGACCTTATATAGGGACCATATTTAAGCGATAACTGGGCCGATGGTGCAGAGATTGCGAAAAACCTTTCTTCTGTGGCAGAAAGTCACTGTATTTGTGTTTCATTTGTTTGAAAAACATGAATGTCAGTTGCGATCAGAAATGACTTGCAATAACACATTTACGGAGAGTGGAGGCATTCCATGCAGTGGTGCTTGTACAATAGCACAAAGATAAGAACAAGTGGTCAGCCTGTTTGTGAGAATTTGAACAAAGTGGGACATTAATCAAGGACAAAACAGTAAGACATTTAATGCATTAACTTAGCCGGGCAGGTACTGTTACAAATATGCAAAATTACATGATTGCATGACACAGGAGAAAGTGGTTGGGTCATGAAGGACGGGGATGAGGGTGCGGGTATTTCCTCTCTTTGGGCAGTAGGTGAAGGTTAAGCATAGCTTTAAAGAGATCCATGGGCAGGCTGGCCAGCTTTGATTGGGATGGGCAGCGGATTCCAATGGTGTGGGGTGAGTATGGAGAAAGAGCGGAAGTGAGTGGAGGAAAGGAGGTCATGGGACAGTGAGGTTGAGTGCCGAGGAGGAGCGGAGGGAACGAGCTGGGAGGGAGACAGAGATGCAGTCAGCCAGGCACTGAGGAGCAAGACCATTGATAGCTTTGTAGAATAGGAAAGGAACTTGAAAGGCAGAGAGTGTGCATGGAGAGTCATCCAGCATGGTGTCTGCGGGTAGAAGTGAGGGATGATCTGGCTAGAGTGTGGCTAACAAAGCTTAGGACTTTGTTCAAAGGGTAGAAGGTGAAGGGAGGAGGCAGATACAGTCAAGTTTGCTGAGCATGAGGATGGGGACTACAGTTTTCGTAGAGTGTTGAGTAAGAAATTGACACATTTTCTGACTGTTGGGAAAGTTAATATGAGCAGCAGAGGCTGTTTTTATGTTTGTGCTCTCTCAAGATACCATGACTGGACCAAGTGTAAGAGGTAAGGGCCTTTATTTGGAAATGGCCCAAAATGTCGCCCTCACAATTGCAAATTGACAAGGGGGGTCCTGGGAGTCTCTCTGCCAGACATTAGTCCTGGTTACGAGAGACTTACCCAGAGTCTTTAGCTCACTATCTTTCACAGAGAAGAAATATCCTAAACATATCAGTCTTTGTCCTGCCCTGGGGCAGTCCAGCACCAAAATGCTAGGCAATTATCCTCCGAACAAGAGTACCAACAGCATCCCCAGACACGTGTTTCGGTCTGGTTGGACCTCATCAGTAGGGAGGAGCTGTGCCTCTCTAAGAATAGTGAGCAAGGGGTCCACGTCTGGATTCCCCTAGTAACTTAGGGTGAGACCCAAAGTTACTTGAATATGCAAATTGACAAGGGGGGTCCTGGGAGTCTCTCTGTCAGACATTAGTCCTGGTTACGAGAGACTTACCCAGAGTCTTTAGCTCACTATCTTTCACAGAGAAGAAATATCCCAAACATATCAGTCTTTGTCCTGCCCAGGGGCAGTCCAGCACCGAAATGCCAGGCAATTCTCTTCTGAACAAGAGTACCAACAGCATCCCCAGACACGATTGCGACGGCCGAAATGCCCAACTTATTTTTAAACACCCCCTTTACACCACATATATATATATGTAGGGGGTATGGGACATTATAGTAATATGGGGGGGGGGCTGCAGGGGGTCGCCATCTGCATATCTATTTGGTGTAAAGAGGGTTTAATAAAAAAAAGAAAAATATCATCATTTTCGGGCTGTCGCAATTATATGTGGTCGCAGTGATCACATAGATCCCTTTATTCCAGTGCTTCCATGTAGGCCCAACATATGACGCAAGGACCAAAGCAGGAAAATATGACCACTGGCATCCATCACCCAGCCAGCTACCCTCCAAATGCCACACTGTAGAACACCCGCTCATGCTCACATCACCATTCCATGCATTCATCACCTTGATGCACCCAAGATTCTGGTAGGAAGAATACTACACTGTTGTATTGCGGAATTATTGCAGTGAGAAGTCACTATCGAAGAGGACCCAAAGGATGCGAGCCTAGTGCAAGTGAGCAAGAAGGTCAGGCGGGAAGGAGGTAGGGTAGGGGAAGTGTGGAATGGCATTGGAAAACGGGAGGATGTTGACCTACATTTTTTAAGAGCACTGCATGAGGCTATAAGCCATCCAGGGACAGATTGAAATGCGACAGTTCACAATCTTTTCCAAGATCATTTGAGACTGGAGTGGTGAGCATCAGAGAGAAAGTTGGAGGCATGCATAAGTGCAGTCACGATGGATTAAGTGAATCTCCAAGGTAATTTTACTCAATGTACTTTGTGTACTTTGTGATCCAGTTGAAGACCACCCGCTCAAGGGGCCTTCACATAATGGGGTAGGAGGGAAACCAAGTAATACTTTGCAGGGATAGTTTGGTCAGCAGATGGTTTATTCGAAGGGGTAGGACAGTTGCAGATTTAAACGAGGCAAGGAAGAATGCAGCCGAGAGAGAGAGAGAGAGTGAGAATAAGGAGCTCGGAGGGATGAGGGCCGGTGCTTGGCAATACATTTTTGACTTTTTGAGGAGCAGTCATGTTGGTAGGTTTAGAAGACAGGCTGGCACTGTGAAGGATGGGTGCTAATGCAGTGTGAGAGCTAGGGAAGAAGTAGCCAAGAGTTCAGGGGGTATAAGCGATAGGTGGTAGACAGAACAGGTTTCAAGGAGGAGCAAATGGGAGGGCTTTGCGAGTGTCATGAACTTTACAGATTGTCTAAGAAAAGTATTGGGCAAAGTCATTAACAGCGAGGGAGAATGCAAGGGATGTTGGTTTAGGAGGTGTGAGCAAAGCTTGGAGGGTAGATTAATGTTTGCAGGGTTGCCTGTGAATGGAGGGGATTAGATTCGTGCAGTAGCAGGATTTGGCAGAGTCCAGTTCAGAGGAGAGAGCAGTAAGGGATGGATTGTACGCTAGAAGCTCAGTGGGGGTCAGAATTTGCTCCAGCATCGTAGGGCATGCTGCATTTTTGATTTAAGGGTCTGGATATCAGAGGGGATCGATGGCTGAGGATGGCTGAGGACGGGGGAGGGAAGCTGTGAATGTGCATGCAGGATAGTATTGGTCAAAGAGTGTCATAAGTGCACAGAGAAAGTTAGAACATGAACCGTCAATGGAAAAGGCATGAATAGGGGAGAGAGACAGAAGAGAGGTCCTCACAATATTTATAAAGGTAAGGGGCAGGGGAGGAGTCCTGCTTGAATTCCCTTTTGGCCTTTGAAAAGGTGACAGGAGGGGTAGAGGATGGAGAGCCTGAGACTGTAAAGTGAACAATAGAGTGATCAGAGTGAGAGTGGGTAACTGGAGAGTTTAGATGAGGAGAGCAAAGTAGAGAGAAAAAGTATATGGGCCTCATTACGAGTTTGCCGGTGCAGAAACAAGGGTGCCGGTAAGCTCACTGGAAGGATGGTTAAAGTCCCACAACATAACATTGGGGATGTCAGTGGCGAATGACTCCGGGAAAAGGCGTTGAGAGGGTCATGAGGCCGATATGGAGCCAGAGCAGAGAGAGAAGTTAAATAGAGGCATATCAGAAGAGTAAAAGGGGATTTCAGAGGTGGGCAGAGGGGCTGTGGAACTGATAGGAACCCTACTCCAACACCCAGCCAAATATGAGAGAAGGTCGCCGAGCCAGTGTGGAGAACTGCTAGTCATGAGGGGAGAGCAAGGTGATGAGAGGTGAAGTGGTCAGTGGCGTAAGAAGACGTTTTGCAGAAGGCTTGTGCATTCCAGAGGCCATGTGAAAGAGTGATAGGAGTTTGGAGAAAGGTACAGATGCTGTGCGGTAAGCTACATGGATAGATGAGGTTGGTGATACGGGGAGAACGAGAACATCGGGTTTGATGGGGTGCAAGTGATTGGGATGAGGGAGAGGGCGCGGGGCAGAGTCATAGAAATTAGACCACGTTGCGGATGAAGACTTCCAGAGAAGGGGGGCGGGAATCCTGAGAAGCATGGGAGCAAATTTGTGAAAGCACGAGATAACAGAAGGGTCAGCTTGGTGAGATCCTGGTGTGATTAGGAGCCCTTGACCATAGGACCATACAGGGAGTTGCCCTTTTCTGGATTTTTCCCTTTGTCGTTAACACCAGAGCTTGTCGCCTCGGGAGATCCGATAACAAGGAAGGCAGTGCATCACAAAACCCTCTGGGAGCCAATCAGAAGGCTCAAGATGACTTTCAGGTTTCCCTGCAGGATTGAGGCAAATCCATGGTGTCCGGTGTCATAGGCAAGGGAGCTTTTTTTTTTGAGGCGTACACCCTCGGATGTTGGTCAGGGCCCTCTTAAATAGGAGATGGAGCAATCAAATCACTTTAAAATGAAAGACTGCTTTCTCAGCTGTTAAGTTATAGTGATTCCAACTGAATATAAAAACACATTTCCCAAGCGTGCTCTATTTTTGTTGTTGGTGTTGTTGCTACAAGGTTCATGAAATTTAGAGCTCAGAGTGGCAACAGTGAAGGGCTAATGCAGGCTGCTGGCCACTGCCACCAGTGCCAGGCTAACTTCAGTGTTATGATATGATATGGTATTTATAACGCGCTTATACACAAGTGTTCAGAGCGCGCTGAGATAAAGCACTGCATGGAGGTGGTCCCTACCTCAGCGCATCAAGATGTGCCATCCTCCCCTCTCCACTCTGCCATTAATTTTGTCCCTCACAGAGGGACACAAATAAAAAGTAGCGCTCTTACCAGGCATTACAGTGAGTGTCCTCTTTCTACCTCTATTAACGTAAACTGAAAATGAAACCCAGGAAATGGCATGTTAGAGAAAGAGCAGAAAGAAACACTTATCATGGTGCTTGACCAAAGGGGATGAGGGCAAAGAAGACAGGAATGAGAAGAAGGTGTAGGGAAGAAAGAAAGATGCTAAGGGCGTGAAAGAGTCTGTTGGTCGTTTGGTAATAAAATAAATCATCGGATGAAACTTGTGTGTGATGCAATTGTTAATTTACCCCTTCGCTAACATGCAGGCCCATGAGATGTGAATGCATTCATGGCTTCCATGATTTATTGCTTTCATCTCTGCCTCGCCCAGTGACGTGGGCTCCCCGGGGCTGGGCAGGAAGTGGAAAGACTCATCATCACATATCTCCCTTTCTTTGACAGAATTAATTCAGATAAAAAGGAAGATGGAATGTCAGAGGCGAGAAATGGAAAGAGGACAGTGAGAAAAGAGTAAGGGCTAGAGTCTCAAACCATTTTTGGGGACTACTGACGAGAAGCACTAGTGCATCTCGTGACTTCCTTAAAAAAAAGAGGAGCAGGCCCTTTCTCAAAGGGCATCGAATGAGCGCCTCTTGCATCTGCTCCATCAGATGCTGTTTTTCACCCCTTTGCGCATTAGTGCATATTAGTGGGAATTTGTGTATACTGGAAAGGGCATTCCAAATTAAGTAGCCCCTCTATCTAGAATTTGTTCTTATTGTACCGAAAGTGATACTATTGAAACTACAAGACACCTTCTGGTTGAATGTCCAGCACTTTGGATATTAGAATGCGGTATTTACATAAACATTTTAGATACAGATTGTTAATATCAAAAGAAGAATTGTGGTATTCCATTTTTAATACTGCTAATACCTCTTTGATTATTGATATCATCCAATTCCTGAAAGAGTTAAAATTGATTGTTATCACTAGATTAATGATATCCTTACTATTATAGATCCTAGAATCTAGACATGAACGATGAGTATTCTAGTTACAACTACATATATAAAGAAATGACTTTGTGTTTTATGTTTACTGCTAATTGATTTTACTAAGAATGTATTTATATTTAGCTAATTCTTAAAATGAATTTCATGTAATATGTTTTATGTGTAGCAAATGTTGCTTAACAATCAATTAATTATGAATGTGTTGATATTATGCTATTTAAGGATGTTCAATGATTTTAATTGTCTATGAAATATGTTTTCTTTTTCGTCATCTGGAAATTTGAGATGAATGATGAGGTGAACAATTAATTGTAAACAATTGAAAAAGTTGTAAATTCAACTAAAACAATAAACACTTAAAAATGAAAAAAAAAAAATTAAGACATAGGTCACGCTTTTAAATGTGCAAAAATGAAGGTCACCCCACTGCACCTGTGGGAAAAAGCACAGGGGAGGTGCAAATCATTACCTGGTTATTTCTGACCCTATTTGGATTTTATTTTAAGTGGTTTCACATTTGCATTTGCATCCCCAAAATAGGCATGGAAAAGCTAGATTTTCTCCTACCGTTTCACCGAGACTGGTCCATTAAAGACCCATCTCAGTGAAATGTGCCCCCAGCGATCAGGTGGTTTCTGGGAGCCTATCATACATTAGTGTCGCAAGCGGACTCCCGACACTGGTGTGTGCAGGGGAGCAGGACAGTGCATCTTTATGCCACTTACGGCCCCTCCTGAAATGCTCAAGTCACTTGGAAAAGAAGGTGACCTGAGTGTGCTGCTGGAAATGCATTGGAGGGACAGGGCCTCACTGTCCTTGTCCTGTAGTTCTTTTTCATTTGTGTTCTATATTGTTTTCTGCCGAGGAGTCAATGTGGGACTCCTGGCAGTGCAGCTCTTCCTGTTTTTGGTTTGGTGAACAGACCCATGGGATACCCCTATGGCACCCATTGGTGGGGGTACAACCCTTTGCCCTTAGTGTATGTCTTTGGGCACCCGTGTTTGGCTCACAGAGCAGGGTATGGGCTGGTGGCAGCTCCATGCTGAATTTGACAGGTGTTATGAGTATCCTCCATTTTGGGGATACCCAGGCCCTGGCATTGGAATCAGTTGATTCCTGATAGGAAACAAGATGGCCCCTGTGGCCTCTTGCTTTCTATTGCCTGTTAACTTGTTTTGATTTGAAGCCCTCACTCTGTCCCTTCCCCCTGACTGGCTGTTGGGTGGAAGTTCCATATATGGTGTTGTTGTGAATTCCAGGCCAGACTGGCTGGAGCCTTCCCAGTGACTGTATGTTGTGGGTACACCCTGCGGGTGGGACCTGGGTGAATGGAGTGTGTGACCAATATGCACTTCTCGTTGTGGATGTCTGGTTTCTGGTGTTTGACACAATGACTGAGACATCCCTGCCCAAAACTGGTATGAATGCAGTGTGTAGTGTTGAATGGCTGGGTACTTTTCCCAATACGCATTCCTTGTTGTGAGTGTCTGAGAGGGAGGAGTATGGCCTGAATGCACTGGATGCCTGATTAAGCTGACGCTTAATCTCGAAGCCGAGCCTGAAGAAGAAGGTTGACTGCTGTCTCCCTTCACCGAAATCCGAAAGCTGAAAGCCGTCGAGACTGATCCAAGAGAGGACCTGGTTAGGCGCACTCTTCCCGTGCTCCGAGGGACCATCGAGCACCGCTAACCTTCGCCGAAGCGCATGGAAGTCAGACCCTCGAAAGGCTGCCGACTGGAGACGGGGACCGCCGAGGAGGACGAAGATAAGCACCAGACATTCTGTCCATGGTCGCCGACCAGGGTTCGCAGGTTCGCATAACCGCTGGAGGCCCGTCGAAGCCGTGTTGCCCAGAAGAGGGGACCTCTTGATGGCGTGCCATCGACGACTGGAGCTGCACGCTCCTTTGCCTAAGACTTTTGATTCACGGACTCGCTCGTCTGCACCACAGCCTGCCTTATCCCGCCGGAGAAGGCCAGGTCATCGATGCGGCGAGGAGCATCCACCGGTGAGGTTCCCGCGACCCAAAGACCCTAAAGACACCGGATGACTCGACGCCCATGCTGAGCCACAGCTCTTCACAAACTCTTTGTGGTCCTGAACTATCGACATTGAGGTGCCCCGCACGCCTCTTCCTTGCAGGATGTCTTCAAATCGTCGTTGTCGAGCACCACTGGGACCGAAGCTGCTGCCTCGACGCCGAGTTCATTTTCTTTGAGGGATCCCAATGATCCTTGGCTCCTGCTTGAAAGGGAGCCGCTCAAGAAGGATCCGTCGACGACTCGTCGTCAAACTCTGCTATTCCAGGTACATTGGGGTGGTAGAAACATTATAGAAGGAAATAAAACTTATAGAATAATATATGGACTGGGCTTGTGATATATTCTTATTTTACAGGTCACCCAGGTGTGGGGATCTCCACACAGAACTGTGTCTAGTGGTAGGAGCCAGTATTCTGCCAATTGTTCTAAACCAACCGCTTTCCTCCTATGTCTATTGTTGGTTACCTTTATTAAGTGATTTGTGTGACATTTTAACCAGAGTACAGTTGATGCACTTTAATGAAATCTGATAATAATTGTGGTACCACTTTAGAACTGTATATATTTGCCATTGTAGATTTACTGAGGACAAAGTCAGTTATTGTGATTGTGTACATAACCTTGAACTTAATTATATAAAGACTGTGTTTTAACTAATACAGTGTGTGGACATTCCTTTGTGGGGGCTTGCGGACTACACTGTACTTAAGAACTAGCCTGCATCACCTCCTGAGAAGCTAGGCCTTGATTGCTCGACTACGTTACCAATAATAGAGAATCTTGGCTGGGGTCCTCTGTGCCTCTCCTGTACCATATAGAGAGCAGAAGTACAGACCCCCCCTCCAATCTTTACACTGAACATTTCCGAAAAAATTAAAATGAAAGAAGTGCAAATGCAGCAATCGCATCCTCTGCGCTCATTTCATTTGTGCTACTCTGATAGGTTGTCGCTGATTTCTGCAACTCCTGGTTCCTGCACTGGATTTCTTTCTCTTGTAATCCTGGCACATTCTCTGCCGCTTGAATGCCCTCACTTGTAGGTGCAGGTTTTGGAGTGGGTGTTGCTTTCTCATGGAGGGCTACTCCTTCTGCATTCCATCATTTAGGTTTCATCATTCTTTCGGTGCTTGTTACAATTTCTAGTATAATATATATGGAAAGTGCAGCATTATCCAGGGCCGGTCTTACACCAGATTGCACCCCAGGCGGGAAGCATCTTTGGCGCCCCCCCGCCTGGCCACCAAAAATGACAACCTCAAAAATTGTATCTTTAGAATTACACATGTTGAACGTGGACATTTAGGGGCTGATTCATGGAATTTTTGTGCCAACAAAACGGGGATTTGAGCGCCATTCTGCCCGCAAATCCCCATTTGTTAAACAGGGATTTGCGGGCAGAATGGCGTCCATATCCCCGTTTTTCGGCGCTAATAATTCCATGAATCAGCCCCTTAAACTAAATGGGGAACAAGTACTGCTATGAAATGCACACACACATTGTTGTGGTATGCATACTTGCTGCAGTCAGCGTTGAGAAGGTGACAGCCGAGAAGCGAGAGGATCATTCCCTAGGTCTAGAGGTAGCGACTGAAAAGCGTCACAGGCTAACACTGAGACCTACCCCAGGCCGGGCAATCCCTGCAGAAGCGGCATGGGTGGTGGACGTCAGAGGCACTAAGGTGTATTCCACTATGCCTTGTGGTAGCCTGGCACGGGTACGGCACCGGGTTCCATGCGCCCGGGGAGAGGGGCAGGGCCAGCCACCTCCTTCAGAGTGGCACACAATTCTCTATGTGCAAAATGCTTTGCTCTCTTCAAGCCTTACACGGCAAAAGTATATCGCCAGAGCATCATATCGCCTCTGTGTAATATGTGATACTATGGGAGTGGGCTGGCTTTTCAGTCTACTTTATAATCTAGGACTTGCAGTTTCATTGCCCCCAATATATATACAAGTCTCAGTATTCAAAGTAGTGTTGGCCAAAGCATTTGGAATGACTCAACATGCCACAAATGGCTTGAGGACACTTGCTAGTTAGGAATATTGAAATGGGTCTGAAGATATTTATGCACAATAGCACAAATGAAAGTTTCATGAGTACATGTCTAATGCTTGGATATGCCAAGACACTTCCATATGCATCGATTCGCAACATGCCCATTCCATGCAGGAAACGATTACCCAGTCATTTATAACTATTCGGTGGCACTTGAAGTGTACCTATAAAACAGAATTATTGCCATGGTAATTGAAGCATGGAAATAGAGGACATCTGAGGAGGGACGTACAGCTTGTGTGTGTTATAAGTATATTTCTCCACCCCTTGTGACCGGCCATAGCTATGCTAGTACCTATGTTAATTCCCACTCAATACCTGCCCCTCCACACCCGAAATATTGTGATCTCTTTGACTCTGTCCAGCAGTAACATCAGACTTGGTTCTGTGAGGAGCCTGCAGGGGTTTTTCATAGCACTCTTCTGAGAGATAATGCTTCTTTTTCTTTGCATTTTGGCCCTTCTAGTTCACGATTGTTCCATTAAAAAGCCGTGTCAGGTAAGTACTGGGACGAGGCAGAGTAGGACTAGGAGTCATGAAGATTACCGCAGTAATCCAAGCATTTCTTGACTCTGCCGTTACATGGTTTTCTTTTGATTTGTTCTCTCCTTTTCAACATGTGATGAATTTCAATGCGCCTTGAGGTTTGTTAAATGCACAATGTGTGTTAGCTGAGTGCCCAATGAGACATGGGCGTTGTGCAAGGCAATTCATGTCTCAACCTATACATTCTAAGAATGAAGCAACATGTAGCGTTAGGTGAAATTGTACATGTTTGCCTCCGTTGTTCATTAACTTATTGTGGAATAAGTGCAGGATCATTCTTCTTGGCCCATTTGTTGTGGCCCAATTTGAACGACCAATTATGAATTTACTTTAACACATTTTAAGGAGGTTTTGCTCTATTTTTTGTTTGTGGAATGTGATCCTAGCTAGATAGAATTCTTTTATAGAATAGTTACAAAGCCGCATGCACATCACAGGTCCGACTCAGAGCCCTAATATTAATGCACTCCACCACACAGATCAATCAGCTGCGGGTGTGTAGTTCACGAGAGAACAAAAGGGTCTGTCTGCTGCAGTATGTAAATGGCAGTAAGTAAATAGGCATTGATTTAACATATTAAACAGCTAATGAATTAACCTTCATATAGACACGGAAGGCCTGTGGCTCAGGCAGCCCAGAAAGCCTCAACCCATGCGTGTCGATGACACTCCAGCATTCATTAGCGTTGTTGTTCCAGTTGCCCTTACCAATATAACTTTTTTGTAATGACAGTAAAATTGGGCGTAATAGAATATCACATAAAACAGCCAACAATAAACCCCTCATTCCAAAGGCCTTGGCACAGAAGTCCCAACTTGTTCCATCAAAAAGAAAGAGCGAAGATTTAAGCCTCAAAAACCGCACTTTGGGGGTTGCTAAAAATGCCAGTTTATGATGAGAGATTCTCCTGAACAGTGTTTATGGACTTTAAATCACTACCAGCAGCTTGGAGGTTTTCAAAATAAATCATATCCTCCTACCCTTCTGCAGAAGGAGGGTGCGCAAACTGTACCCACGTTATATAAGCAAAGCTGAACCCAACACATTATATTTTTGTAAACGTTGTGATTTTGTTACTACTCCAAGAGAATTCGGGGTGAAAGTTTGTCCACCATTGGATTTCAATATTGAAGGTGTCACATATGAAGAGATTGCTTGCGCATTGTGAAAAATCGCAGGCTCGCAGTTAACCATTCTCTAGTGGATAATGGAGGCTGATGCAGTATTTTATTATCAGCATTGAAAAGCTAACAGTAAGGATACATACAGAGTACTTGCCAATAATAACGGTTAACTGCGTTATGCCAATCTGCATTATCATTAGTTGCTATTGTAAGTGACTCCAATCCAGCAATCCAACTAAGTCAATGCCTAGTCTGGGATGCCCAATGGAAGCCCTTATTAATATGTTTTTATGTCAAATTCTTTGAATCTGGATGATGAACCCTTATATAACGCCCCTCTCTTTGAATCCCCCTGACCTCACTGAGCCAAGAAGTAGGTTTGTTTTGCAAATTAAAAGGTTTGTTGGAAAAATTAAACAATTTATCTATATCACACTTTTATGAACAAAATAATATCTGATAGCACACTTATGAATATAATAGTGGTCAACAATGGGTAATATTACAATAGCACACTCTCTTTAATCAATGAGGAGTTGGTATAGAAAGGATAAGGTAGCAGAGAATACTTTGTATGGTTTCAAGGAAATGCAAGATATGAAAGAATGCAGCACAGAAATAAACTTGATATGGTTTCAATCACAAGATAATATGGTCACTTTTTCCCCTGTGATTACTCACTCCCCCCCACTATGCAATATGAAGAGATGGAATTGAGAGCACACAGGTTTCAAGAATACAATCACTATACAGTTCAATTCCAGTTCCCCCAGCAAGCTTAGAGAAAACAGGGATGATTTTAAAGCGGGCAAAATCCTTTTAAATGTGATTGTAATGAAGTGAAAATATGCTCAAATGATTTTAATTCACTAAAGAAGATTCAGAATAAGTGATAGTTACTTTAGATTGGTTCAGGTCAACACTAGCAATGATTCATGAATGATTATCAGGTTGAAAATGAAATTCAGCAATTGAGAACAAGGAGCAGCTATTTTGACAGAAAATAAAATTGAGCTAAATTGCAATTAGCATCACTTTTTCAGCATGCGTAAATCGCGATTATGGAAAAACTATAAGGAGTTGTCGTGTTAGGTTTGTTGGAAAGCTGAGGATCTTAGCTTTAAAATGACAGTTAAATTTCGCTTCTAGGACGTGCGGTTCAAAAGATACGGACGTTTTTGTGAAGGTAGATTCTCAGAAATGAAGATTTCAGAATGACAGATGACGCTTTTACAGATTTGAAATCACAGGATGGACACAAAATTCTGAATGCAGTTCTGAATTGGTTGAATTGGTTGAAATGGATGAGATAAGATCACTTTAGACTAAGAGATTGGTTCTGTACAGTTCTTAGACTGGATACTCACTCCTAGTTTTGGAATAGAATGGACCTTGTCACAGATCTGGTCATGTTTGGACTGCACTCTCGCCACCACAGGATGGTCTCAGGCACTGGTTCTGCTCACAGCATGGCATGGCGGTCTGGTCTGGCCTCTTGGACTGGATC
This sequence comes from Ambystoma mexicanum, assembly GCF_040938575.1. NCBI lineage: Eukaryota > Metazoa > Chordata > Amphibia > Caudata > Ambystomatidae > Ambystoma > Ambystoma mexicanum. The sequence continues at coordinate 1,237,617,748 of NC_090933.1, read as the reverse complement.
AAGCGGGTTCTGGATACAGCGTTGCTTTCTGGGTCTGGATCTGGTTCTGCCACAAGGTTCTAGCCAGTCGCAAACAGCACGGCAAGGCTGTTTAATAGTTTGGTTAGGTTGCTGGATTCTGAGGCATGCTGAGAAGAGTTCAGCTTGTGGATTAGGCCTCTGCTTCTCCAAGATTCTAGAGTTTGGGTTCTAGAGTTTTGGTTCTGGAGTCTGTCTGGAATCTGGAGTCTCAGGAGTCTGGAGTCTTTGTCTGGATATGGTCGGGCAGAGTGCTGCAGAGGAATCGATGAGTAGTGGAAAAATGAGTGTCCCTATCTGGGTCTCAGTGGTTCTTTTTATGTGTTTCCAAAGGGGGTGTGGAGGCTGACTTTCTATGCCCAACCCACTAAGGATTTGATAGGTTAGAGAATTCCATGTGACCTGACTGGAGAATGGAGTAGTGAGTCATCTATGTCATCAGGTGTCATGTTTATGGCTTGCAGAAAGAACACTCCCCTTTGCATTTACTTAGAAAAACAATTTTTCATAATCAAACATGTTTCCAAGGTACACAAGTTGTTGAGAATACATGTACATATCACAGATTAATTAAGACAGGTCTCTGTTCAACCCAGCTCTTTCTAAGAGCTTGGGTTCAGAAATGACAACTTATTCACGATTTTAGTGGGTTTCGCAATATTGGATTTGCACCAAATCTTACACGGAAGTACACACCCTCTGTGCATATTACTGTTGTTAGGCAGAAACCTGTGCAGTTCCCTCTGGGACCACTGCAAAAAGTTTAAGTCTACAGGAGTTAGCGGTAAACCCGATTGGTAGCATTCTGCACCACCCAGATTTACCTGGTAGCTGTGGCTGAGCAGTCAGACCTCTCTCAAGACGAGTTAGGCAGTATTTGGAGTATACAAGATAGGGCAATTTAGACAGTAGAACAAGCAGACACGGATCAGAGCTTGGGTGTAAAGATATATAATTTTTTATTTAAAAACACATCTATGAAAAACACACTGGCACTAATATGGCAAACAACTTCAATCACAATTACTATAAGTATATATCAATCCCCTAACAATATTTCGACAAGTCTAGGTTCAACGGCACCACTTATTTGCAGACAGCGGTGAGTGCTTTCACCTAGATGGCACTCTAATATTCGTTAGAACGGGAGAGAAAAAGGCAGGGTATGAAACCAACTCAGTACCAACTCTTTTACGAAACAAATGCAAGGCAAGTAAGGCAGGGTCTGCTGTAGATCAAAGTTCAGAGACCAGGCCCACTCGGAGAGAGGCAAGGCAATATGTTCCAAAAGATACCACAGTGGAAATAAACTTCAAGCCTTTGTTGCAAAATGTCACAGCAAGGTCAGACCAGTTTAGAACAAAAGTTAAGAAGGTCTGGAGGCGACCCAGGGGAGGGGTAAGGATTTAAGACACCTCACGCTAACCGTCACAAGGGAAGCCAGGCGGACACAGTACCTTAAAAGTGAAGAGACAGCTCCGGCGGTGGCAGTTGTTCCTGGTGGTGGATGCAAGTCGGGGCTTTGTCAGAAGATGAGAGGATCTCGTCGTCGGGGAAAGTTGAAGATTGTTGCACCACCAGGGAAGAGACCAGCCGCGGAGTGCTCAGTCACAAGGCACCACCTTTTGGTCGCGGAACAGTGGTTAGCGGCTATCCGGTTGCCGGGGTGCTCCGCACGGGCAATTCGACCACTAAAGTCCTGGAAGCGAAGAAAAAGCAAGGGACTGGTTGTTCCCACCAGTCAGGGGAAGGAGACTCTCCGGCAGGGAGATCTCCTCTGTCGTTGGGAAGTGGTGAGTCGGTTCAGCAGGGCTCCACCGGAGGTGTCGTCGTTGCAGGTCGGCTCAGATTTACCCTCGTTGGATTCTTTAGGTCCTGTGGCGACTTCTGAAGTTCCAGTCCCAAAAGCCCTGCTTTTATGCAGAAAACCCCCATTCATTCAGCCTAGCTGTCAATCAAACATGCTAAGTGGTGAGTGGGGGGGTTCACCACTTGGGCCAATCACACCAGAGTGCGACTTGAGTTGGAAAGGCAACTCAGTCCAGGGTGCCTAAACCCCCTCCCACATCCCCTGTGGTACCCAGACAGAATGGCACCACTCCGGAGGGCTTCTGTGCAGAAGCCCGCCAAAAGAGGAACAAAGAGCTCAACCTTTGGTTCAGAGTTATAGAGGTGAACACATACGCCATTTTAAAAACCAAGTTTTGGCAGAATATACCAACCGGTGGATTTTTACGAAACAAATACAAGGCAAGTAAGGCAGGGTATGCTGTGATCAAAGTTCAGAGGCCAGGCACACTCGGAGAGAGGCAAGGTGATATGTTCCAAAAGATACCACAGTGGAAATAAACTTCAAGTCTTTGTAGCAAAATGTCACTGCAAGGTCGGACCAGTTTAGAACAAAAGTTAAGAAGGTCTGGAGGCAACCCAGGGGAAAGGTAAGGATTTGAGACACCTCACGCTAACCGTCACAAGGGAAGCCAGGCGGACACAGTACCTTAAAAGTGAAGAGACAGCTCCGGCGGGGGCAGCTGTTCCTGGTGGTGGATGCAAGTCGGGGCTTTGCCAGAAGATGAGAGGACCTCGTCGTCGAGGAAAGTTGAAGATCGTTGCACCACCAGGGAAGAGACCAGCCGCGGAGTGCTCAGTCACAAGGCACTACCTTTTGGTCGCGGAACAGTGGTTATCGGCTATCCGGTTGCCGGGGTGCTCAGCATGGGCAATTCGACCACTAAAGTCCTGGAAGCGAAGAAAAAGCAAGGGACTGGTTGTTCCCACCAGTCAGGGGAAGGAGACACTCCAGCAGGGAGATCTCCTCTGTCGTTGGGAAGTGGTGAGTCGGTTCAGCAGGGCTCCACCGGAGGTGTCGTCGTTGCAGGTCGGCTCAGATTTACCCTCGTCGGATTCTTTAGGTCCTGTGATGACTTCTGAAGTTCCAGTCCCAAAAGCCCTGCTTTTATGCAGAAAACCCCCATTCATTCAGCCTAGCTGTCAATCAAACATGCGAAGTGGTGAGTGGGGCGGCTCACCACTTGGGCCAATCACACCAGAGTGCGACTTGAGTTGGCAAGGCAACTCAGTCCAGGGTGCCTAAACCCCCTCCCACATCTCCTGTGGTACCCAGACAGAATGGCACCACTCTGGAGGGCTTCTGTGCAGAAGCCCGCCAAAAGAGGAACAAAGGGCTCAACCTTTGGTTCGGAGTTACAGAGGCGAACACATACGCCATTTTAAAAACCAAGTTTTGGCAGAATATACCAACCGGTGGATTTCTACGAAACAAATACAAGGCAAGTAAGGCAGGGTCTGCTGTAGATCAAAGTTCAGAGACCAGGCCCACTCGGAGAGAGGCAAGGCAATATGTTCCAAAAGATACCACAGTGGAAATAAACTTCAAGCCTTTGTTGCAAAATGTCACAGCAAGGTCAGACCAGTTTAGAACAAAAGTTAAGAAGGTCTGGAGGTGACCCAGGGGAGGGGTAAGGATTTAAGACACCTCACGCTAACCGTCACAAGGGAAGCCAGGCGGACACAGTACCTTAAAAGTGAAGAGACAGCTCCGGCGGTGGCAGTTGTTCCTGGTGGTGGATGCAAGTCGGGGCTTTGTCAGAAGATGAGAGGATCTCGTCGTCGGGGAAAGTTGAAGATTGTTGCACCACCAGGGAAGAGACCAGCCGCGGAGTGCTCAGTCACAAGGCACCACCTTTTGGTCGCGGAACAGTGGTTAGCGGCTATCCGGTTGCCGGGGTGCTCCGCACGGGCAATTCGACCACTAAAGTCCTGGAAGCGAAGAAAAAGCAAGGGACTGGTTGTTCCCACCAGTCAGGGGAAGGAGACTCTCCGGCAGGGAGATCTCCTCTGTCGTTGGGAAGTGGTGAGTCGGTTCAGCAGGGCTCCACCGGAGGTGTCGTCGTTGCAGGTCGGCTCAGATTTACCCTCGTTGGATTCTTTAGGTCCTGTGGCGACTTCTGAAGTTCCAGTCCCAAAAGCCCTGCTTTTATGCAGAAAACCCCCATTCATTCAGCCTAGCTGTCAATCAAACATGCTAAGTGGTGAGTGGGGGGGTTCACCACTTGGGCCAATCACACCAGAGTGCGACTTGAGTTGGAAAGGCAACTCAGTCCAGGGTGCCTAAACCCCCTCCCACATCCCCTGTGGTACCCAGACAGAATGGCACCACTCCGGAGGGCTTCTGTGCAGAAGCCCGCCAAAAGAGGAACAAAGAGCTCAACCTTTGGTTCAGAGTTATAGAGGTGAACACATACGCCATTTTAAAAACCAAGTTTTGGCAGAATATACCAACCGGTGGATTTTTACGAAACAAATACAAGGCAAGTAAGGCAGGGTCTGCTGTGATCAAAGTTCAGAGGCCAGGCACACTCGGAGAGAGGCAAGGTGATATGTTCCAAAAGATACCACAGTGGAAATAAACTTCAAGTCTTTGTAGCAAAATGTCACTGCAAGGTCGGACCAGTTTAGAACAAAAGTTAAGAAGGTCTGGAGGCAACCCAGGGGAAAGGTAAGGATTTGAGACACCTCACGCTAACCGTCACAAGGGAAGCCAGGCGGACACAGTACCTTAAAAGTGAAGAGACAGCTCCGGCGGGGGCAGCTGTTCCTGGTGGTGGATGCAAGTCGGGGCTTTGCCAGAAGATGAGAGGACCTCGTCGTCGAGGAAAGTTGAAGATCGTTGCACCACCAGGGAAGAGACCAGCCGCGGAGTGCTCAGTCACAAGGCACTACCTTTTGGTCGCGGAACAGTGGTTAGCGGCTATCCGGTTGCCGGGGTGCTCAGCATGGGCAATTCGACCACTAAAGTCCTGGAAGCGAAGAAAAAGCAAGGGACTGGTTGTTCCCACCAGTCAGGGGAAGGAGACACTCCAGCAGGGAGATCTCCTCTGTCGTTGGGAAGTGGTGAGTCGGTTCAGCAGGGCTCCACCGGAGGTGTCGTCGTTGCAGGTTGGCTCAGATTTACCCTCGTCGGATTCTTTAGGTCCTGTGATGACTTCTGAAGTTCCAGTCCCAAAAGCCCTGCTTTTATGCAGAAAACCCCCATTCATTCAGCCTAGCTGTCAATCAAACATGCGAAGTGGTGAGTGGGGCGGCTCACCACTTGGGCCAATCACACCAGAGTGCGACTTGAGTTGGCAAGGCAACTCAGTCCAGGGTGCCTAAACCCCCTCCCACATCTCCTGTGGTACCCAGACAGAATGGCACCACTCTGGAGGGCTTCTGTGCAGAAGCCCGCCAAAAGAGGAACAAAGGGCTCAACCTTTGGTTCGGAGTTACAGAGGCGAACACATACGCCATTTTAAAAACCAAGTTTTGGCAGAATATACCAACCGGTGGATTTCTACGAAACAAATACAAGGCAAGTAAGGCAGGGTCTGCTGTGATCAAAGTTCAGAGGCCAGGCCCACTCGGAGAGAGGCAAGGTGATATGTTCCAAAAGATACCACAGTGGAAATAAACTTCAAGTCTTTGTAGCAAAATGTCACTGCAAGGTCGGACCAGTTTAGAACAAAAGTTAAGAAGGTCTGGAGGCGACCCAGGGGAAAGGTAAGGATTTAAGACACCTCACGCTAACCGTCAAAAGGGAAGCCAGGCGGACACAGTACCTTAAAAGTGAAGAGACAGCTCCGGCGGGGGCAGCTGTTCCTGGTGGTGGATGCAAGTCGGGGCTTTGCCAGAAGATGAGAGGATCTCGTTGTCGAGGAAAGTTGAAGATCGTTGCACCACCAGGGAAGAGACCAGCCGCGGAGTGCTCAGTCACAAGGCACTACCTTTTGGTCGCGGAACAGTGGTTAGCGGCTATCCGGTTGCCGGGGTGCTCAGCATGGGCAATTCGACCACTAAAGTCCTGGAAGCGAAGAAAAAGCAAGGGACTGGTTGTTCCCACCAGTCAGGGGAAGGAGACTCTCCGGCAGGGAGATCTCCTCTGTCGTTGGGAAGTGGTGAGTCGGTTCAGCAGGGCTCCACCAGAGGTGTCATCGTTGCAGGTCGGCTCAGCTTTACCCTCGTTGGATTCTTTAGGTCCTGTGGCGACTTCTGAAGTTCCAGTCCCAAAAGCCCTCCTTTTATGCAGAAAGCCCCCATTCATTCAGCCTAGCTGTCAATCAAACATGCTAAGTGGTGAGCGGGGTGGCTCACCACTTGGGCCAATCACACCAGAGTGCGACTTGAGTTGGCAAGGCAACTCAGTCCAGGGTGCCTAAACCCCCTCCCACACTCCCTGTGGTACCCAGACAGAATGGCACTACTCTGGAGGGCTTCTGTGCAGAAGCCCGCCAAAAGTGGAACAAAGGGCTCAACCTTTGGTTCGGAGTTACAGAGGCGAACACATACGCCATTTTAAAAACTGAGTTTTGGCAGAATATACCAACCGTGGATTTATTTAAGACAAATAAACCGGCGGTATGTTAGAGACTAATGTGAAAAAGTGTTAGCCTCGAACAATGGGAAGAATCCCATAGGAATATATTCGCGGTCGAATATAAAAAGTAATATCCACTGCCACCAGCCAAAACTCGACGAGGGGGGACGGGACAGGGCCCTCTCGAACAACAGACCCAGGGGTAATCGAATTATCCCTACCGGTACGTCCACAATAGGATGGTTTGTACTGGTTCGTTTAGTAAATTTAGGTCTAGAAAAGCCAATGGTGACTTTACATGCTCTGGGAGACAGTAGTCAGTCCCAGGGTATGGAGGCTATGGTGGGGATCACCTAGGACACCCCAGTGTTACGGCACGGAGTGTGCGGTGTAACACACATAGCAAAACACATGAGGCCCTATGGAGTAAAAGACCCCATAGCCCATAGAACACATTAGCATTCAAAGAAATCAACCACAATCATGTCCAAGAGTGGGTGGAAAAGAGTCTCTCACTCTTGGCAGGATGAGAAAAAACAAACTCCAGAAATCCAGAAAAGCTGCTGGGGGACTCACTAGGTTAGAAAATTCAGCCTAAACAGAGAATTCTCCCTAACAACTGTAAGTTTTCAGTTTTCTAGTATAAACACAGTGTCTACAATATTAATAAATCCCGGGGTTTGGTGTCAAAACATTGTACGGATTTCAGCTTAGTCTCAAACTGTGAGTGAATTTTTCATTTTAAGAATCTCAAGGTTTGACATTTTTGTCCGCTTGGCATAATTTGTTATAAGCAATTTTATAAAACATACATTTGCTCTCAATTGAATTCACCCAGTGGTTTGTCTCCGCCCCTAGAATCTGGCTTGACTCAGAGGTCACATGTCTTGTTTCTTCCAGAGCAGTGTTGTTCAGGCACACCCAAAATCAGCATATTCTATTCTGTCCCAAAGCCCTCATTGTTCCTTCCTCCAAGCTGCAGGGAAAATCTCCTCCCTCTTAATCAACAGGACCCTGTGATATCCTGCCTTCTGGTGTGGAGTTGTCAGGCTGAGAGTTATCCTGTGTCCGCGGAAGCTGCTGAACCCCCGACAATCCCCCTGAAATGTAATCCTCAGAACCCGATAATTCTCGGCTCTGTTAACTACAACCCAAAGGGAAAGGGGGAAGTGGATAACATAAGAAACACCAGGCTGGCGACGTTCTGACTAGCTGATGCGGAACCTGCAGTGAATACATAAGAACATACAGAATCCTCAAATTACTTTACTACCTTTAAATTATGAAAACTTTATATCCTTAACTAAAATGTAAATAATCATACCTGGTTCTTCTCTTTTAGGATTTTAGAGAAGATTGGAGTAATAGCTGATAAAATCTTTCTACCTTTCTTTTGCTTTGAAAGTCTTGAAAATTACAGCAACTCCTTTGAGTATTGAACTGTTAAGAACCTTAACTCTTGCCTTTTAAACTGTTAAATGTTCCAGTTAAGAAGGCTTAGATGAATCCTGTTCTTCCTTCTTAATAAATAAAGTTCATAGTCTCTTGAAGAACTTGCAATCTTTTCCAAAGTCCGTTGAATCCTTTTCACGCACACGCGCAAAAATCGCGTTGAAGAAAACACGCGCTGGAGAAAAAACACGCGCTGAGGAACACACGCGCTAAGAAAACACGCGCTGAAGAAATCACGTAGCAGTCTTTTCTTACGCTTGCGTACATGCGGTATAAATACCTGCGCAATGTACACACGCGCGATAGAAATCACGTAGCTGTCTTTTCTCGCACTCGCTTACACGCGCTATGATTACACGTGCAAAAAACACACGCGCTATTAACACTAGTGCTGATTAAATCACGTAGAAATCTTTTCTTGTGCTTGCGTACTCGCGCTATGATTACACGCGCAATGAACACACGCCCTATGAACACTCGCACTGGAACACACGCGCTATAGAAATCACGAAGCAGTCTTTTCTCGCGCACGCGTACACGTGCAATGAATTCACGCGCTGTAGTTATCACGTAGCAGTCTTTTCTCGCACTCGAGCACTCACGCTACGATCACACGCACAATGAACACACGTAACAGTCTAACGTTGCTCGTGCACGTTTAAAAATTAAACATTGAACTATAAACAGAGTAACATCAGTTCTTCTTTTGAATTTTCATTTACAATCTCCTAAAGTTTCTAATGAATCTGAGCAAAGATTTACATATCCAAATAAAGTCACTTAGCTTAAGAATTTTTTCTTCTCCAAAAGAACTTCCAGAAACTCTCCTGTAAACCTGAATTCTTCTCCTGAACAACCCCGCATAAGTAGCCGCTCGACTGCCAGGATTTGAAAGTTCAAATACACTAGGCCCAAGACTTCAGCAGGAGCAGCTACAAACACGTCCTCTCAGCTGGGGTTATGACGATGAAAGGCAGAGAGTGACAGTTTAGAACCTTCATTGTTGTTCTGCAGTTCTCTCTAGCCAATCAAGGCTTCTATTGTTAAACTCCATCTTGCCTTGAGCCAGACCCAGGAATCTGTATAGAAAGATCAAGGCCAAACCCACACAGAAATAAAGGGAAATAATTAAAGGGAACCTAACAGTAAGTAAAGGAAACCTGATGACAGTAATTAAAGGAAACCTGACAGGAGTTCTGAGGTGTGAAGGATTCTCATGAAAGCAAACCTTTTGAAGTCTGAACGGCACCAGGCTGCCTTCTAGTCAATTGCAACTTAGTTCCTTGTGAAAAAAAATATAACATTATAAACTGAAAATAAGGAACATATCTTTAAGCAAGTCTTTTTCCACATTAAATCAATGTGTGGCACTCTATATAGCATTTTGATAGACTTCTCTGCTTTGGCTTATTTAGCTTCTGCAAGAAAGCTCTCCTGTCAGGATTAGGAATCGCCAGCACCTGTCAGTGGCGAGCACCAGTATTGCACCCATTTTTGACAGCTGTCTTTAAATCAAATGTCTTTAACATGGGATTTTGTCCTAATAACATATGATTCTTGCTGATATTGTACTGATGTGGATTCTTGAAGTAGAGTAATGTAGAAGACCCAACAAGAAGTTGTATCCTTTTGGTGGTTTTGTGAGCCATGATTTTAGCAATTTTGATGATCAAGAAAATGAATTCCCAAACAGCTCTGGGTTGCTTTTGGCAATCAGTATTGCTATTTCCAAGTGGTTTCAGGCTAGTGTGTGGGTATCCCAATGGTGGTTTTAGGCAGTGATCTCCTGTGTTCAATGACATGGCAAAAGTGGGTGGCAGCCTATTTTTCAGATTTTTACTGCGCATTTTTGGATGATCTCTGGTGAGCAGCATGCTTTCTGGCGGCCATTATGATGTTTCCGCTGCCAGTAATGCACAGTTCTGTTGTAGGGCTTAGATGAGTGGGTTAAAACATCCCACAAGCCCCCCTCTTGCGATGGCCATTCTGATCTTTCATCGATGGAACTTCGCAAGACTGGGATGTCCGCATCATCTCTCCGGATTCCATACATGGCAAGTTCAGCATCTTTTCCTCCATCAGGGGTGGATCGATCGGTTCTCCTCGCCAGTCCTGATGGGAGTATTGAGATATACCCTGGGCCCCTTGGATATTTTGCTCCCAGTCCCCGGGTCGTCCTCCTTAGTCAGTCTCCATGGTTTATCTCTCCTAGGATAACAAAGCAAAGCGGCAGAAACATATTCGTAGACATTTCCCCACCACTATTAACGTAGTGGGGTGGGCATATACATTTTATAAATCAGGAGTCATTTGCATTTTTATCATTGTATTTTATGGACTATGTGTGGGATATTTTAGGGTTGGAAATGTTATTGTTCTGAGGCGGCCCCCTCTGGGGTTCCAGAGGACTGCTCCAGTTGCTGCAGAGTGTGCCTGGGATGGCAACACTTTAGCTGATTAATATGGACCCACTTATCTTCCCCCTCTGCCAAACTGCCTTTGGGGATGCGGATCTTGTAGGCAACTGGTGAGATCTTGTCTACAATTTCAAAAGGTCGCTTCCAGGTAGGCAGAAACTTCCGCTGTTTGGCCTGGTTCCTTTGGAAATTGTACAGATAAACCCAGTCTCCTACATTGTATTCCTTCCTGGTAGTCTTCAAGTCATAGTGGGTCTTCATGCTATCGGCTGATCTTTCTAGGTTTCGCTGAGCATAGGCAAAAGCATGTTGAAGGTGTTTTCTTAAATTTTCAACATACTCATGAGTTGTAGAGGCATTGATCAATGTCTGCTCTTGGGTCCGGTAGAGGAGATGCTGGGGAAGCACCATCCTGCGTCCAGTCATCAGCTCAAACGGTGACATTTTAGTTGCAGATGAAGAGGTATATCTGATGACCATTAGGACAAGAGGTAATTGGATATCCCACTTGGCCCAGAATCTGCCACAAACTTTTTTAAGATGCTCACAATGGTTTTGTTGTAACGTTCTACTGCACCCGAAGAGGCTGGCCGGTAAGCAATGTGTAGCTTCCTTTTAACCCCCAGTATCTTCCACATCTTTGTCATTACTTCGCTGGTGAAATGGCTACCGCTGTCTGACTCAATCCTTTGGGGTAGTCCAAAACGCGAAAAGATGTGATTGATCATCAGGGCAGCTGCTGTTTCTGCCTTGCAGTTTGGGGCCGGGTGTCATGCCTGCGCCACGGGCGCACTCATTTGCAACCATCATGAACTAATTGTTATTCATTCATCTTCATAAAACTCTTTGAACAACCCCTATTCACACTTTGGTCCTTAATTCCCATTTGCGCATCATTGGTACTTTCCTATTTAATTCAATTAACTACATATACCATAATGCACCTTGCTACAGCTATCAATTTCTGGCCATTCCCATTCGTCAGCATTGGAACCACAATCCCCAGAAGCCCTAGTGATCAGTGCTGCTTCCACCATCTCAGGACCAGAGAGGGAGGAGGCAGATTGTTTCAGGTGTGCTACTCCAGGTGCTGCCAATTAGCCTGCCTCAGTACAGGGCAGGGCGATATTTAAGCAGCTGCCTGCAGGAGCTCAGTCTCTTGCATCAAGAGTCTCCCAGCCCCTTTTTGCCTTGAGCCACGATTTTGTATGCTGTTCCTGCTTTATTCTGCTTTTGATCCAGTGCCTTTTCCGGGCTCCCTGCCTTGCAGCTGATCACGCTCCGCTGCCTTCTACCTACAGCCCTTGTCCTCTGGGCTTCCTGCCTTGCAACCTACTACAGTCCTCTACAGCCCTCTACAGTCAGTGACCCTGCTCCTCTGGGCTCACTCCTTGCTGCCCTGCTCTTCTGGGCTGCTTGCCTTGCAGCCTGCTTCACTGCACTGCCTACAGCCCTTGTCCTCTGGGCTCCCTGCCTTGCAGTCTGCTTCCCTCTGCTGCCTACAGCCCTTTTTACTCTGGGCTCCCTGCCTTGCAGTCTGCTTCACTCCGCTGCCTACAGCCCTTGTCCTCTTGGACCCCTGCCTTGCAGCTTGCTACACTCCTCTGCCTTCAGCTCTTGTACTTTGGGCTACTTGCCTACATCCCTTATCCTCTGGGCTCCCTGCCTTGCAGCCCTGCTCCTTTGGGCTCGCTCCTTGTTGCCCTGCTCCTCTGGGCTCTCTGTCTGCCGTCTACTACAGCACTCTGTCCTGCTCCTCTGGGCTCTCTGCCTTGCAGCCTACTACAGTCCTCTGCAGTCCACAACAGTTTACCTGCACCTTGTGCCATCCGTTATTGCAGCCCCTCTGGTTCCTGGCTGCTGCCCCCTTGCTCTCTTCCTTGTTTTCAACCTTCTGTTCTTGATCCCTGTCCTTGTCTTGCTTGAGTCCTCTGTCCTTCTCTTAGGTTAACCATTTCAGTTATACTGCTTTTCCTTCATTTCCTTCTGCTAGTTTGCTCATCGACTTCCTTTTCCCTGGATATTTCTGTTCTTGTCTTCTCTTGTATCGTATGTAGATCCCTTTGTACAGAGCTTGACTGTTGGTTTCCGGCAGGCAACCTCTGCCCCTTCCCTTGTCACATTTCAGTGTTACAGACACCCACAGCTGTTGTTCCCAGCCATGAGCATACAGCGTGGGGCCCTGTAATAGCAATATGTGCAGAAGGCTGGAGTTTCCTAAGGTCCGTGGGACACTCTTTCCCATTTCTGCATACACCCCAAGAGGGAATCCATTTTGTTTGTACCTTTTTATTTCCTGCTACACTTGCCTACTCTTCGTTCTTGATGAGCTTCCTGCTGTGTGTGTGCTTATCTGTCACCTTACTTCAGCACACCCACCCAAACCTTACCTGGGTGCCCTGTGCCACTCTTGACAGAGTGCCATCCCTGACACCGGGAGACATTCCACCCATTTAGTAAATAAGCATGTCACCGTCAACATGTACTTATTCCCCCCAGAGGAGCGAATCACGGGCCCAATGAAATCTACTTGCAAATCTGACCATGGCAGTGTCATCCCCCTCTTTTGGAGAGGCGCACAGTGTGTGAGGGATGTTGGCTGAAATTGTGCACACACAAGACACCCCTTCAAGTATTGGTCGAGGTCCTGCCCCATGTGTGGCCAGTATGCAACCTCTCTTAAGATTTCAAGTGTTGCCTGAAACCCCCTATGATCAGCTGTGGCCGCATCATGGGCGTGACTTAACATCAGGCTTCGGAATGAGGTAGGAACCACCCACTGATCATGACCAGCTTGGGATTTCCTTACCAACAAACCGTCTTGGATTCGGAACATTTTTGGAAATTTCATCAAAACTCTGAGGTCCTCTTTCCCAATGTAATCGGTATCCGTCAGGGGAAAGTTCTCAGGGTCCTCAATGTGTTGGTAAAACTTACCAATTATTGGATCCCCCTTCTGAGCCGTAATCAAATCAGCATCTGGAGTCTCCTTACTCCATTGTGCAGTTGAAAGATCATTGTGAGCATTTGTCTGGGACCTAGTGATAGCAGTGACCTGGATTTGCCCCAACAGGGACTCCATTTCTATTAGATCCCCTTGGATGGCCCCGGTTTTGGCCAGCTAATCAGCTAGGTCATTTCCAGTTTTGTCTGGTCCCTCTACTTTGGAATGACCCTTGATCTTTTTCCAGTAGATGGTCATCCCATTCGAGGTGACCAGATCATCAATATTTTGGATTAACTTCCCATGTTTCAAGGGTTTATTATTACACATAGCATGCCTCTGGTTTTCCAATTAACCAGGTGCTTCACGAACCCGTTCCGTACATAATCCAAATCTGTGATTATGACCAGTTCGTGGAGTTGATGTTGGACAGCAGTGAGGATGGCTTGATGCACAGACATCAACTCTGCCACCTGACTACTTCGGGGACAAATCTTGTACCCAGCGGAGGGTTCTGGGGACTCATTCACCCATGCATTCCCTACGCCGGCCACAAGTTCTTTCTCCCCGTTGTTGTCAACATGGTAAGAGCATCCATCCACATAGACAGTGGGCATTCCCTCACACTTGTCTTCTTCAAAGACTTTGTGTGGGGAATTAAGGTATGCCTCCATGTTGTCCTTGATTTTTAGACTTTCGTCCTTGAGACAGTTTTCTCTGGCACAATCATGAAAGTCAGCCAGACCTTGCGCGAGGGGACTCTTCTTGTTTTGGCCATGTCTGACCTCCACAGGAAAGCCTTGCATTGACAGAATCCAGGAAGTAATTAGGGAATTACTCACATTTACGGCCCGGATTCTGTCACTTTGGAGATATTGCAGAGGCTGGTGTGGAGTCTCCACTATGATGTGTTCCGCCTGGATAAACGGGCGGTAGTTCTTCAATGCCCACACTGTTGCCAGGAGTGCCTTCTCACAATCGTTGAAGTTTTCCTCCACAGAGGATAAAGTTTTGCTCGCACATGAGATTACTTTATTGAACTTGTCATGCTTTTGATATAATACTGCAGTTAAGCATGTATTAGAGAACCTTGTCTCCAAGAAAAACTCCTTGTTTCTGAAAGGGTAAGCTAGGCAAGGCACTTGTGAGAGGCTTATTCTGAGCTGTCTTACTGCCTCGGATTGTTCTGGACCCCATTCCCACTTGACCCCCCCCGCTTCAAGAGATGAATCAGGGTCTAGTGATCTCTGCGTAGCCCTCAATGAACTTTCTGCTGTAATTAGTCAGTACAAGGAGGATCCTTAGTTCCCGCAGAGTTGTGGGGTATTTCAGTTTCTGAAGTGCTTCCACTTTCTTTTCCTGGGGACAGAGACCCTGAGGAGTAATCTCATGCCCCAAGAAATCAACACAGGTTCTACACCACTGTGCTTTCTGAAAGGAAGGCTTTGCTCCGGCGGCCCTCAACTGTGTCAGAACATAACGGATCTCTGCTATGTGTTCCTCCACAGTTGAACCTTTGATGAGGACATCATCTACATAAGCCAGGTTACCCCTCGCACCCAGGTCGGGCATGGCCTTGCGTAGGAAAATGTTGAATTCATTGCTGGAGTTGAGGTATCCGTAGGGAGTCCGGTCCATGTGTACTGCTGGCCCCCAAAGGTAAAAGCCAGCTTGTATTGGTCCTCTCTACTGACAGGCACAGTCCAGTATCCATTTGTCAGGTCTATTGCAATGAATACCTGTGACCCCTGGATCTGGGCCAGCCCTTGGTCAATGTAGGGAAGAGACCATCGGGAAGTATGGACCCGTTTGTTGAGTTCCCTAAGGTAAGCGCAGAGTCTCCACTGGCCGTTTGGCTTCAATATTCCCAGCACCAGATTATTGAAGGTGCTGTGGACTGGACGGATTATCCCCCGGGACCCAAGGTTCTTAATTATTTCAGTAAGGGACTCCATGGATGCGAGAGGCAAGCGATATTGCTTCACAAACACTGGAGTCATGCCAGGGTCCGTGGGAATTGTTGTTGTGTGGATGTCGGTGCGACCACAGTCATATGAGTCTACCGCAAAGAGATCTTCAAAATCCAAGAAAACTTGTTTCAACTTTTGCTTCTGCTCCAGAGTCACACAGGCATCATCTAGGTTGACTCTCTCTTCAACCATCTGCCTGAAGCCTGGAAAGACTTCTGGTTTCGCTATCTCAGCAGCCTCCTCCAGCTGGGTGGAGAAGTCCCTGGTCAGAGTGCTGATTTGGACTAGTGGCCTCAGGTGGGAAAGGCATCCCTCATGTACCTGGAAAATCACCTCATCCCCTCTGAAGTCACAAGTCACATCTTCCTTACCATAAGGGCAGGAAGTGTACACCAGGAAGTTCCACCCATGCCGGGTAAAGATCCTGTCTGGTGTTGTATGGTCATCACTGTCACTGTCAAGACAGTCCTTGGGGATTGCTTTCAGTTCATTTCCTAAATCAATGGAAGAATTTCGGTCATCAACTGCCATTCCAATAATGGTGCCTGCGGCTAGAGTGATACTCTTTAAGTCGCTATTATCCACCTCTATTGGAATGGTGACATGTTCTATATTTACTAATGGTGTTGGGTTTACCCCCAACCCTTGCTGTTGGAGAGAAGCATTTAGATGAATATAAGCATCAGGGTTTTTCAATTTTTGTCCTCTTTTAACTTTCACTTCCAGGGAGAATTGTCGGGTCCTTTCTGGGATGGTGACTTCCTCTTTAATCTGAATTTCAACTGCATAAGGTAGCAATTGAGCTGACCTAAATGCCTTGTTTGGATCATCAAAACCCATGGGATTATCCGCTAATCGGGACCAAGCTTTGAAGTTTATTAGGTCCAAACTAATGGCAAAGCGATTGAGAATGTCACTGCCTAAGTAAAAGGCGGCAGTGACGTCTCGCACAACCCAACAATTATGGACTATGCTCTTGTTGCCAATGGAGATTTTGAGCATACACCTGCTTGGCAGGAGATGTTTGGAATTGGGTGTTTCCAGATCCATTTCCCATTTGTCTATCAGTTTGAATGTGTGAATGGCTGGATCTTTTGGGAGTTGGCGGAACATGGCTTTGCTGATGAAGCTCTTACCGTTGTTCACACACACTCGGGCGAGAACAGAGTCCTTCCCATTATTTAACTGAACAGGGATGAACAACCGCTCTCCAATTTGTTGATTATCAGCCAGGCTCTGAGCTGATTTCACCCCTTTCTGGACTAGTGGAGTGGGAATGTCCTATTGTGGATTGGTAAAGAATTTCAGAGTGTTTCCTTCCAGTGTGGAATACCACTTTTAACTGGAAGGAAGGTTGATTTTCAGAAATAGAGAGGACCCCCCATCACCAGTCTTTTGTCCTACTGCTATTACTGTCACGTCTGGAATTTGGTTGTTCTGGAAGTGAAATTCTACTTGGTCAGATTTTTGTTCAACCATGTGGCATGTGCCGTTTAAACTAACTTGGTTGACACTTTGTTTTAATTTTATTGGTCGGCTAGTCTGGGTCCAAAGGACCTTGTTTACGCAATCTATTAGGGGTGACAACCTTCTCAGGAGGTCATCCCATAGTAAAAGGAGGGTGCCCTCTGGAGTCACTACTATGACCGGGTGTTTCTCCTTGTGTCGCCCAATTTTAATGTCCAAATCCGCAGTCCCCTCGACAGGAATTCCCTTCCTGTCAAAGTTCTGAAGTTGTCCAGGAAGAGAGGTGAGAGGAATTGGGTAATTCTCCCCCCTCCCTGAATTCAGTTCATCAAAGACCTTTTTGGACAGAAGGGTAGCTTGGGATCTAGTGTCCACCAGTGCCAAAATTGTACCCTGCCCCTGTACTTGTAACGGGCAATAGTATCTTCCCTCCTTCTCCGCAAGGGGGCACAGATAATTTACATTTTTGGACAACTGGTGGGTGAGTTTTTTAGTTTTGGACATTGAAAGCATAGAGATTTGGACAGAATTCTATGGGGAGCCTAGGGAATCTGAAAGAAAAGGGTGGCAACTAGATATGGGAGGAGTTCTGAGTTCCCCTGGTTCCGGTTCTGGGCCGCCCCCCTTTTTGGAGGCAGTCACCAGGATGGGTTTGAACCAGGGGATTTTCATGCTGTTGGTTCTGGGATTGGATGATGGGCAGCGCTAGCTCAGTCCCCACATCTACCTATTCTGGATTTGAATCCTTTGGGACCCTTTTTCCTCTGGGAGTAGTTCCCCCCTCTCTGAAGGAGAAGATGCTTTTCCCAGGATCCTCGGAGGATCCCTCTCCTTCAAATTAGAAGATCTGTACCTCCGCCACAAATTGGGTCTGTTTGGTTTCTTTGTTTCACCTACCCCCTCTCTGCTCCTTGGGTGGCAGACTTTATGGGAGGGGCAGGAGATTTTATTTCTTTTTCCTGGGTTTCCAGGGGCTCTTTACAAGTGGGGAAGGAAGCTTCCTCCAAGGCTTCACACCCACCTTCCCCTTGTGCCTCCTCCCTGGGAACCGGTGGGTTGTCGGGGTGCTGCCCCCATCATTGTTCTGGAGCACTTGGTCCAGAGTTGGAGGCATTCTGTGCTGGCCTGCCCATCTGAGGGTTCTGTTGAGCCCTCAGCATGCAACCCAGATCCTGTGCCATGTTTTGGACCTGGCACTCTAGCTGTGAAACCCGCTCAGGCTGATACAGGGTTTTCATTTCTCCCCTGGGCTGATCCCGGGAAGGGTAGCTATGCCTTCTCTGGTAGTACCCCGGGTTGGGAAGATTTGGGTACCCCTCCACCCTTGGCCTCCCCTCTCCCGGATTAGGTGGTCTGGACTCAGGGAATTGGGGAAAGAAGGATGGATGATTTTGGGGTTGGAAGTTGGGTGGATACCTGGGGAAAAAGTTCTGCCCAGGGTTTGGTGAATTTCTGCCCTCCTGGGGGAAGTTAGGAGGGAAGTTCCCTGGGTTCGGTGCTTGGCTGGATCCCCCCCCTTGGGCTGGATCAGTCCACACATAACCCAGGATGGGTCGGTTTCCCTTGTAGCGGGGACTTACATAGTCAGGAAAGTGAGGGACCCCATTTGTATGACTACTTCCTTGGCTCCCTGTCTGTGACTGGCCCGAGGGCTTCTGGGCTTGGAATTATTCTGTGCAGGCAAGTTTTTAGGCCCCCCATCTCCAAATCCAAAATGGGGGCAACCCTCTGCCACCTTTACAGCAGCAGGGGTGCTGGTCAGTTTGGGGTTTTTCTGAGCATTACTTTTATTTTCTATGGGCTTCTGCACCTCATAGATTCGGGTGGCCTGTTCAATGACCCAGTCTAGTGACCTTTTCTCATGAAAATCTATCACTAGCTGGGTCATGATGTATTTGGGCAAGGCATGGAAAAACGTATTTACCAACACTTTACTGACCGTGCGCACCCTTTTGGTAGTCTGCGCAAAAGCATGATTCAACTCCTGCACAAATTCTTGTGGGGCCTGATCCGCCCAACATTGCAAATTGTAGGCTGCCTTGCGAGCCTCTTGGGGATTCCTATGAACAGAAAAGTGCTTTAAGATGGCCGCCCTATATGTGGGCCATCTTGAATAATTTTGGTCCTCCAGCCCGCAAAGAAACTGGAGTATTCTGGGGAGAATGTCCATTTTACATACTGAATGCAGCTACTGCTATCTTTCAAATGGAAGGTCTCCATTATTTGCTCAAAGAGCTCCAAGTGTTCCCAAACAGAATACTTGACGTTCTTATGATAAGGAGTGATGACGCTCCTTATTGCTTTGATCTGTTTTAAGAGGTCCTTGAGCAAGGCCCTTTTTTGCCTTATTGGCCTTCTTGATTCGGGTAACCCTGGCCCATTCATCCTCTGACTCAGAAGCACTGCTGCCAGAGGTGCCCGTCTGATCTTCCAGATTTTTCCAGATTCTGCGAGCCTGGGAATGGCTGGCAGAATGTGGGGACCTGGTCTCCTGTGTCCTGTGATGCTCAGAGGAGTCTTCAGATTCCTCCTTGCTGCCAGGATTTGATGGGTACCCCCCCACTGACCTAACCGGGCAGAGGTTTTCAGAATGCCCTTAGAGGGCCTACTCTCCCGTGGTTCCCCCCTAAATTGCACTGTACTTGGGTGCCCATACCCGGATGCCCGCCCATCCATTCCTGAGTGGTACTGGCCTATGAGCCCCATATTTCTGACTGGATAGTAATCTGCCATCCCCGTGGCCCTGGGCTCATGTGCGCCAGGGGACCTGGGGGTGGCAGAGTCCAGGGACTGGGAGAGATAGAGGCCTCTGGTACTAGGGCTCCTGAGGTTATGCTCAGGTGTTTTCCTTTCCCAGCAAACCTCATCTCTATCAGCCCCTGCTCCATGTTGCCCTGCCAGAGCCTGTGCTTTCAGTTCCTCAATCAAGGCCTTACTAGACTCCATCAGTCTCTCCTGCATGGCTACCTGTTGCTGGAGCCTATCATTGTGCTGGCATAGAGCTTCATTCTCTCTGTGTGCTTCCTGGTTAGTCTTGGAGTACTGCGTCAGTCTTTGCTGCAGGAGGGTTACCTCCTGAGTCCCATCCCTACCGGTCTGCTCCTTTCTTGCCAGAGCATCTTCCACCCTCCTGGTGTGCTCTAACAAGTTCTGATGCTCTTTTTGGAGGTCACCCAGTCCCTGGAGGGCCAGGTGATTTTCTTCTATTTTCTTTTTTAAGTGGCAGACTTCCTGGCCTAAGGTATCCCTTTCCTGAGTAAGAGCCTGCATCTGTGCCGCCAGGTCGTCCCTCTGCCTTTGAAGGGCACCAGCTTTCTGGCGCTCTTCTTCAAACTCTGCCTGGGTATCCAGGTCTTTCAAAATCAATGTATTGCTCTCCTCTTTTTCTCTATCCAATTGGCTTTGCAGGGTGGCTACCTGCTTTGAGCATGCCCTGTTGAAATCTATCTGTTGCTCCAGCTTTTTCTGGCTCTGCAGTTGCGACTCCAAACCTTCCTGATGCTCCTTCTGCAAGGCCAGAATTCTGGTATCCTGTTCTGCCCTTTCCCGTTGCAGGATACCCATGTCTTCTTTTATTTTAATAATATACTGTCTACTATCATTTTCTGACTCCTGGCTCCTGTGCAGCCTCTGCTCAGAAGAGTCCAGGTCAGATTGGGCCTTCTCTAATGCCAACAGTTGCCTACTTGCCAGAACTTGGCCTTCAGCACATTTGTCCTGTATGGCTTCCATATATAAATATAAATATGCCGCTATCCTTACAATCTTGTTGTGCTCATCTTTGGCCTTAGGGGCCATGTATAGTTCACTCAGGGCCACGTGTAAGGGGCCCTGATCTCTCCAGATATATAACCCAGTTGCAGTGACCTGTTGCGTGATTGCCTGCAACCACACATCCTGGCCCTGCTCAGTCCATTCACCTCTCACAAACAACTTATGCAAAAGGTGCTCCCTAACTATCTTGATATCTACCAATGATGTCATTCTGGAAATTGATTTCCTTCCTGACTTACAGAATTTTGTTTTTTATTTTGCAAAACAGACCGTTTCCTGAGAGCGTTCCTTTTTGAGGGGTGCTTTCACAGCGTAACACAGCGTAGTAGCTCAACAGGATTTATTTATCCTATTAGTTAGCACATTGTATTAAGCTGCACAAGTGGTAGATCGGTAGATCTAATCCAGAAGTCCCATTACGAGCCCCCACTCTGTAAGTGACTCCAATCCAGCAATCCAACTAAGTCAATGCTTAGTCTTGGATGCCCAATGGAAGCCCTTATTAATATGTTTTTATGTCAAATTCTTTGAATCTGGATGATGAACCCTTATATAACGCCCCTCTCTTTGAATCCCCCTGACCTCACTGAGCCAAGAAGTAGGTTTGTTTTGCAAATTAAAAGGTTTATTGGAAAAATTAAACAATATATCTATATCACACTTTTATGAACAAAATAATATCTGATAGCACACTTATGAATATAATTGTGGTCAACAATGGGTAATATTACAATAGCACACTCTCTTTAATCAATGAGGAGTTGGTATAGAAAGGATAAGGTAGCAGAGAATACTTTGTATGGTTTCAAGGAAATGCAAGATATGAAAGAATGCAGCACAGAAATAAACTTGATATGGTTTTAATCACAAGATAATATGGTCACTTTTTCCCATGTGATTACTCACTCCCCCCCACTATGCAATATGAAGAGATGGAATTGAGAGCCCACAGGTTTCAAGAATACAATCACTATACAGTTCAATTGCAGTTCCCCCAGCAAGCTTAGAGAAAACAGGGATGATTTTAAAGCAGGCAAAATCCTTTTAAATGTGATTGCAATGAAATATGCTCAAAATGATTTTAATTTACTAAAGAAGATTCAGAATAAGTGATAGTTACTTTAGATTGGTTCAGGTCAACACTAGCAATGATTCATGAATGATTATCAGGTTGAAAATGAAATTCAGCAATTGCGAACAAGGAGCAGCTATTTTGACAGAAAATGAAATTGAGCTAAATTGCAATTCGCAGCACTCGTTTTAGGTTTCTTGGAAATCTGAGGATCTTAGCTTTAAAATGACAGTTAAAATGTGCTTCTAGGACGTGCGGTTCACAAGATACGGATGTTTTTGTGAAGGTAGATTCTCAGAAATCAAGTCAAGATTTCAGAATGACAGATGACGCTTTTACAGATTTGAAATAACAGGCTGGACACAAAATTCTAAATGCAGTTCTGAGTAGGTTGAAATGGATGGGATAAGATCACTTTAGACTAAGAGATTGGTTCTGTACAGTTCTTAGACTGGATACTCACTCCTAGTTTTGGAATAGAATGGACCTCGTCACAGATCTGGTCAGGTTTGGACTGCACTCTCGCCACAGGATGGTCTCAGGCACTGGTTCTGCTCAAAGCACGGAATGGCGGTCTTGTCTGGCCTCTTGAACTGGATCAAGCGGATTCTGGATCTGGATCTGATTCTGGCACAGGGTTCTAGCCAGTCGCAAACAGCACGGCAAGGCTGTTGAATAGTTTGGTTAGGTTGCTGGATTCTGAGGCCTGCTGAGAAGAGTTCAACTTGTGGATTAGGCCTCGGCTTCTCCAAGGTTCTAGAGTTTGGGTTCTAGAGTTTTGGTTCTGGAGTCTGTCTAGAATCGGAGCCTAAGGAGTCTGGCGTCTTTGTCTGGATATGGTTGGGCAGAGTGCTGCGCAGGAATCGATGAGTAGTGGAAAAATGAGTGTCCCTATCTGGGTCTCAGTGGTTCTTTTTTATTTGTTTCCAAAGGGGGTGTGGAGGCTGACTTTCTATGCCCAACCCACTAAGGATTTGATAGGTTAGAGGATTCCCTGTGACCTGACTGGAGAATGGAGTAGTGAGTCATCCTTGTCATCCTATGTCATCAGGTGTCATGCTTATGGCTTGCGGAAAGAACACTTCCCTTTGCATTTACTTAGAAAAACAATTTTTCATAATCAAACATGTTTCCAAAGTACACAAGTTGTTGAGAATACATGTACATATTACAGATTAATTAAGACAGGTCTCTGTTCAACCCTGCTCTTTCTAAGAGCTTGGGTTCAGAAATGACAACTTATTCGTGATTTTAGTGGGTTTCGCAATATTGGTTTGCACCAAATCTTACACGGAGGTACACACCCTCTTTGCGCATATTACTGTAAGTTTTCAGTTTTCTAGCAGAAACACAGTGTCTACAATATTAATAAATCCCAGGGTTTGGTGTCAGAAGATCGTACAGATTTCAGCTTAGTCTCAAACTGTGAGTGAATTTTTCATTTTAAGAATCTCAAGGTTTGACATTTTTGTCCACTTGGCATAATTTGTTATAAGCAATTTTATAAAAACATACATTTGATCTTAATTGAATTCACCCAGTGGTTTGTCTCTGCCCCTAGAATCTGGCTTGACTCAGAGGTCACATGTCTTGTTTCTCCCAGAGGATTGTTGTTAAGGCACACCCAAAATCTGCATATTCTATTCAGTCCCAAAGCCCCCATTGTTCCTTCCTCCAAGCTGCAGGGAAAATCTCCTCCCTCTTAATCAACAGGACCCTGTGATACCCTGCCTTCTGGTGTGGAGTTCTGAGGTGTGAAGGATTCTCATGAAAGGAAACCTTTTGAAGTCTGAACTGCATCAGGCTGTCTTCTAGTCAATTGCAACTTAGTTCCTTGTGAAAAAAAATATAACATTATAAAATGAAAATAAGCAACATATCTTTAATCAAGTCTTTTTCCACATTAAATCAATGTGTGGCACTCTATATGGCATTTTGATAGACTTCTCTGCTTTTGGCTTATTTAGCTTCTGCAAGACAGCTCTCCTGTCAGAATTAAGAATCGTCAGCACCTGTCAGTGGCAAGCACCGGTATTGCACCCATTTTTGACAGCTGTCTTGGGATTTTGTCCTAAAAAATATGATTCTTGCTGATATTGTACTGATGTGGATTCTTGCAGTAGAGTAATGTAGAACACCCAACAAGAAGTTGTATCCTTTTGGTGCTTTTGTGAGCCATGATTTTAGCCATTTTGACGATCAAGAAAATGAATTCCCAAACAGCTCTGGGTTGCCTTTGGCAATCAGTATTGCTATTTCCAAGTGGTTTCAGGCTAGTGTGTGGGTATCCCAATGGTGGTTTTAGGCAGTGATCTCCTGTGTTCACTGACATGGCAAAAGTGGGAGGAAGCCTATTTTTCAGATTTTTACTGCGCATTTTTGGATGATCTCTGGGGAGCAGCATGCTTTCTGGCGGCCATTATGATGTTTCCGCTGCCAGTAATGCACAGTTCTGTTGTAGGGCTTGGATGAGTGGGTTAAAACATCCCACAACATTTTAGTTTTTGCATTGTCAACCTCTTGCATAGTGAGTGCGCTCACTGCATGCTTGGAGTCATATCTTCTTTTTGGGATGGTTCGCTTTGATTTTATTTTGAATTTTCTTTTCTGTATGCCAATGTCTCCGGGGATTGTGCTTGCTGCTTTCCATGCTGGAAGCAGTTGTGATCAGCCTCTTCTTCCTCCCATACATTTGGAAAAGGTGATGTTAAAAACAGTGTTGTTGTGTTGTTCAAAACTCCTGTTTGGACTTCAGGGTCAATGCAAGGCCTCCAGCAGATGTTCCTAAGTGTGATGTCCACGTGACTTTTGTCACGTGGGCTAGATAATAAAAGGGAGTGTAAGCCCAGCTGTTACCTCGTGTCTCTGCCTCCTTATTCACAGTGCTGTGCTGCGTCACGTTACTAAGATAGGCCCAGCCCCTTCAGGGTTAGTCAGGGCCGGCCGGCTCGCTCCCCTGCTCGACATAACATTGGCGACGAGGATAGGATCACCGTATGAACAAAAAAAAGAAGAAACATCAGGTGATCGTGTTCTTGCGACTCTGGTCCCATCAGGGTTGTGGAGTGACTTGTGCCTGTTTACTGGGCGCTATACAAGAAGAAAATAAAAACGACAACATTTCAAGTAAGAACGTGGCATGCTATTCTGGCAAGGGGGCCACATTAAAAAAAAGATTTTCACCTCACGTTGTGATAGAACCACAGAGAAAACACACTTGAGTGTGTGTGGAAAAAAAAAAACTTTTTTTTTCTTTTTTCCTTCACACAGCGCATACAAATATAAACCATGTAAAGAAGCCTACTTTTTATCAGTGTGGTACCTAAGTAACCTCGATGTGCTCTTCCTATTAAGTCCTTCCTGCATAGGTGTCACATATAACTGATATTCATTATTAAGCGTTCTTCTACTATAAGGCCAACTGCTATTTTCCGGTATCGGGTAAGGTTCTTTCATTGCGTTATCACTTTTTGTTGTTGATTTGTGGTTTTATCTTGTTTATCATGTCTTCGCCCTTCTTCTTTATTAAGGTTCTCCTCTCATCTTCTACATCATTAATGATTCAATTGTTGCTCAGATGCATTCATCTTTTGAGACTTTTTTTGTTCCCACCATGTGGGAAGCCTTGATAGGCAATGTGTCTGCTTATTGCTCCATTTTGGTAAATGCCAAACAGTGAAGTTGATTTCTTGTAATTTCACTGCCAATCTGACTAACCAAGCAATGACAGTTCTGGTACTCACCTGAAATGAGAATATTTAGCCGCAGTGTGTTGTCAGTTTGCAAATTGAAGCGTATGCCCTGCTTATCTGATCAAAAGTATGGTGTAGCCCAGGCACATGCAAGCAGTTCTTTCTCCATTACTGAATAGGTAATTTCAGATCTAGTCAGAGTAATTCAAGAGTAAGCCACCAGTTACTCTTCTGCTTGCTTAAGGTCTTTTAGTGTCGCTCCTCTGACAAATGCACTTGCATCTACGGTCCGTGATGGATGCTTTCAGTCATGGGGCCTCATTACAAGTTGGGCGGTAAGTGGGAAATGTGTCCGTACCGGAATTACCTGCACTTTTACCACTTTGCCGAAATAGGGTTCCATAAAATAGGTGCTATTCTGCAGATGGAATTAGCCTCAGTGGATTTACCAGTGGCGGAATTAGCGCAGACCTCCAGTGAAACATACCCCAGCAGAAAAACCACTAGCGAAATTAGCACCATGAATATAAATGGCAATTCCACTGCATTATAAGTGGAAATACCACCGAGATAACACCAAAATTGGGCTGTAATTCAGACCAGAAATTAGCACAGTATCTCCACCTTGCAGGTAACTGCACTATGGGCCTCATTACAAGTATGCCGGTAAATCCCTGGTGTTACCGTGATGCCGGATGCACCGTTTCCAGCACCCCATGGAGAAGGATTCATTTGCTGATTACTGTTTGTCAGCCTGGAATAGGCCATACACTGGCTGCACCATCACCCAGGGTGCCTGTGCCCCCATTTCTGGCATGACCATGCAACATGAAGCAGCACCGGAAACAGCGGCACCAGAAATATTGCGACCGGAAACTGACCGGAAATTAAGTGATCGCCGGAACAGGAAACTGGCTGGCGCCATCAGCAAAATCACAATCCACTGTAATTCAAAGGTACCAGCAGCTATCCACTCCTCCTGACTCCTGTTAAGGGACTTCAATTCAGCACTCCCACTAAGTCAATGCCGAGTCTGGGATGCCCAAGGGAAGCCCTTATTTATATATTTTTATGACAAGTTATAATCTGGATGATAAACCCTTATATAACGCCCCTCTCTTTGAATCCCCCTGACCTCACTGAGCCAAGAAGTAGGTTTGTTTTGCAAATTAAAAGATTTATTTTACAAATTAAACAATATATATATATCTCACACTTTTATAATAAATTAATATTTGATCGTACACTTATGAATATGACAGTGATCAACAATGGATAATATTACATTAGCACACTTTTGTAATCACTTAGGAGTTGGTTTAGAAAGGGTAAAGTAGCAGAGAGTACTTCTATGGTTCAAGGAAAAACAATGATGGAAAGAATGCAACACAGAAATAAACTGATCTGGTTTCAACAAGAGAGATTGTAATCACTTTTCCCCTTGTGGCAATTCACTCCCCCCTATGCAATATAAAGAGATGGAAGGATACAATCAACATGCGAAACGGATTCAGTTCAAATTCTAGTAATCTTGGAGCAACCGGTATGCTTTTAAAACATGCAGAAATATTTGGAATGTGATTTGTACTGAAGTGAAAATATGCTAAAAATGATTTTAATTCCCTATAGGCGATTCAGGGTAGGTGACAGCTACTTTGAATTAGTTCAGGTCAACACTATCAGTGATTCATGAGGGATTATTAGGTTGGAAACGGATTTCAGCAATGCAAAGCAAAAGCAGCTCAAGTGGCGAAATGAGCTAGTTGCAATTCGCTGCACTTTTTCCGAGTGCGTTGAGCGCGATTACGGAAAAACTATAAAGGTCGGGTTGGGCTTGTTGGAAAGCTGAGATTCTTAGCTTTAAAATGAAAGTTAAATCTCGTTCCTAGCACATACAGATCAAAAGATACGGACATGTTTTGTGGAGGTGGTTTCTCGAAATTAAAGTAAACTACAGAATGACAAAATGCCACTTTTACAGGGTTAAATCAGAGAATGGACACACAATTTCTATGATGCAGTTCTGGACAGGTTAAAATGGTTTGAATCAGATTATTTTAGACTAAGAGATTGGTTCTGGCACAGTTTTCAGGATACTCACTCCTAGTCTTGGAAGGAATGGGCCTCCGTCACAGATCTGGTCAACAGGTTTAGCTGCGGTTCTCTCGCCATGGACGGTCTCTGGTACAGGTTCTGCTCACAGTGATCTGGGTCAGCTTTGCTCTGCTGGTCTGGATCTCTAGTTCTGGCAAAAGTTCTTGGCACTGCACAGCGGTCTGGTCTGGATACAGCACTGCTTTCTGGGTTCTGGCATGGGGTTCTAGCCAGAATCAAACAGCACACCCCGGCTGTTGAAGAGTCAGGTTGCAAAAGATTTTGAGGCCTGCTGAAAAGGATTCAGGATGTAGTTCAGGCCCCTCTGCTTTCAAGTTCTGGAGTCTGGAGTCTAAGTTCTGGATGGTCCTTCTTGATATTGTCCGGTTCGGCAGAGTGCTTCGCAAGAAATCAGTTTGAAATAGAAAATGAATGTCTCTACCTGGGTCCCAGTGGCTCCTTTTATGTCTTTAGAAAGTGGGTGGGAAGTCTGACTTTCTATGCCCAACCCTCTGAGGATCCTGATAGGCTGGAAAATTCTCTGTGCTCTCACTGGAGAACAGAGTTGTGAGTCAGAGCGTTGCTATATTTTACAATCTATTGAAGAAACGCCCCTTTGCTTTTACTGGGAAAATCAATTTTACCCAAAACACATATTCATATTTCCCAGATACACAAGTTGTTGAAAATACATGTACACATGATGGATGAATTAAGAGAGGTCTCTGATCAAGCCCCATGTTCCTGCGAGCTTGGGTTCAGAAATGACAACATTTTGCGCTTTTTAGTAGCTTTTGCAACATTGGTTTTTCCTCAAAATTTACACAGAGGGTACACCCCCTCCCTGAGCACATTATAATAAGTTTTCAATTCTCTAGTGTAAGCACAGTGTCTGCAATATTAATAAATAGTGGGGTTCGGTCTCAGAACATTGTACAGAGTCCTAACACCTCTTGATATGTGCACAGAAAAATCACAGGAATCATGATATTATTGATATAATTTTGACAGTTATGTACTATCAATGATCCATCTTTTTAAAATTATGCTCTGGCCCAGATGGGTGTGGTTTAGGTTCCAAAGCACATGGGAGAATTTCTGTCTGTCCACGCCTCCAGCTAAGGTGGCTCCCAGAGGCAATGCTCCTCCCAGTTTCTTCCAAGAGGAAGCCATTTACGACCCCCCTAAATTAACATTTGCCTGAGCCAAGGAAAGTTCATTGTTCTGTTTTCCTGCTCCCAGGTACCCCTCCCCTAATTCAATCAGAGAGGTGTGCTCTCCTTTTGGTGGGAACAGCAGAAGGCAGCCAGGCCTGTGAATGCAGTTGCTGGGCAAGTTTCAACTCCTGTCAGGGGTAGTTGCCGGGCAGAATTCAATCTCTTCAAGCCAGGCTTCAGCTAAATGTCACTTTTGTTCCAGTTTCCTTCATGCAAACCAAACTTACAATTTTGACACATGCAGCTAGAACAAACTATGACATTTAAACAGTTGCAACCTATGTGACACTCCAAGTAAATCACTAATTTATTTTAAACATTTCGATTTTAGTGGCTTTAAGTCCAATTTCACTTGAGCTGCTGACATCCACAGCTCAGGCAGTTTTGTTATCAACATTATTTTAGGCTCTTCATCTTTCCAGGTTTTGTATGCACACAAGACTGCATTCTGCCAAATGTCTGCTGGTGTTCAGTGAGATTTTTGAATATCTTGCAATGTTTAAAATAGCCATTTTTAGCTTGCATTTCAGAGAAACAAAAGTGATTTCAAAGCACTTTTTGAGCTAACAAGCACTGCTGTTTTTCCTTTGGCACCACGTTTCACTCATGGCGCTTCTGGCCCATCACGCTCGCACTGGTGGGTGGCAGGGCAGGCGACCATTTTGGTGTGCGCAAAACTGTGCGGTTTTCCTGGATTCCAGCGCAAATGTGGGCTTTTCGCCCATCTTGGATTTTCCAAGTTCACAGCACCAAATTTTGTAGCCTAATAATTCAAACGTGGGTCAAGACACCTGACAAGCCCCCCCGGCCGACTGCCAAAATTATGGGGCTCATTCGAGTCGAGGGGGAGTCGGGTGCAAAGGATGTTTTGATCCACGCGCTGGGATGTCCGCATCATCTTCTTCTGATTCCGCAGATGGTACAGTTCAGCATCTTTTCCTCCATCAGGGTGCATCGATCGGTTCTCCTCGCTGGTCCTGATGGGAGTTTCGGGCGGTACCCCGAGCCCTTCAGATCTTTGCTCTCGGTCCCCGGGTCGTCCTCCTTGGTCAGTCTCCATGGTTTCATTTCTCCTAGAATGACAAAGCAAAGCAGCAGAAACATATTCATAGACATTTCCCCCCACTATTAATGGTGGGGCGAACATATACATTTTATACAACAGGAAACATTTGCATTCAAGAATCATAGAATTTTATAGGCTATATGTGGAATATTTTAGGGTTGGAACTGTATTACTCTGGAGCAGCCCCCTCTGGGATTGCAGAGGACTCCTCCAGTTGCTGCAGTGTGTGCCTGGGATGGCAACACTTTAGCTGATTTATATGGACCCACTTGTCTTCCCCTTCCGCCAAACTGCCTTTGGGGATGCGGATCTTGTAGGCGACTGGGGAGATCTTGTCTACAATTTCAAAAGGTCCCTTCCATGTAGGCAAAAATGTCCACTGTTTGGCCTGGTTCCTCTGGAAATTGTATAGATAGACCCGGTCTCCCACATTGTATTCTTTCATGGTAGGCTTCAGGTCATAGTGAGTTTTACTCTCGGCTGATCTTTCTAGATTCCGCTGTGCATAGGCAAAAGCATGTTGGAGGTGTTTCCTTAAATTCTCAACGTATTCGTGAGTTGTGTAGGCATTGATCAAGGTTTGCTCTTGGGTCCTGTAGAGCAAATGATGGGGAAGCATCATCTTGCGTCCAGTCAGCTCAAATGGTGCAGATGAAGGGGTAGATCTGATAGCCATTAGGACAAGAGGTAATCGGATATCCCAACTTGGCCCAGAATCTGCCACAAACTTTTTTAATATGCTCACAATGGTTCTGTTGCATCTCTCCACTGCACAAGAAGAGGATGGCCGGTAAGAAATATGTAGCTTCCTTTTAACCCCCAGTATCTCCCACATCTTTGCCATTACTTCGCTGATAAATTGGCTACCTCTGTCTGACTCAATCCTTTGGGGTAGACCAAAACGCGAAAAGATGTGGTTGATCATCAGGGTAGCTGCTGTTTCTGCCTTGCAGTTTGGGGCCGGGAGAATTTCCACCCATTTAGTAAATAAGCATGTCACTGTCAACATGTACTTATTTCCCCTAGAGGAGCGAATCACGGGGCCTATGAAGTCGACTTGGAAATCTGACCATGGCAGTGCCATCCCCCTCTTTTGGAGAGGCGCACGGTGTGTGAGGGATGTTGGCTGAAATTGTGCACACACAAGACACCCCTTCAAGTATTGGTCGAGGTCCTGCCCCATGTGTGGCCAGTATGCAACCTCTCTTAAGATCTCAAGTGTTGTATGAAACCCCCTATGACCGACTGTGGCCGCATTATGGGCGTAACTTAACATCAGGCTTCGGAATGAGGTAGGGACCACCCACTGATACTGGCCAGCTTGGGATTTCCTTACCAACAAACCGTCTTGGATTTGGAACATTTTTGGACATTTCATCAACACTCTAAGGTCCTCTTTCCCAATGTAATCGGTATCCATCAGGGGAAAGTTCTCAGGGTCCTCAATGTGTTGGTAAAACTTCCCAATTATTGGATCCCCCTTCTGAGCCATAATCAAATCAGCATCTGGGGTCTCCTTACTCCATTGTGCATTTGAAAGATCATTGTGAGCATTTGTCTGGGACCTAGTGATAGCAGTGACTTGGATTTCCCCCAACAGGGACTCAATCTCTATTGATTCCCTTGGATGGCCCTGGTTTTGGCCAGCTGATCAGCTAAGACATTTCCAGTTTTGTCTGGTCCCTCTACTTTGGAATGACCCTTGATCTTTTTCCAGTAGACGGTCATCCCATTCGAGGTGACCAGATCATCAATATTTTGGATTAACTTTCCATGTTTCAAGGGTTTATTATTAGCACATAACATGCCTCTCGTTTTCCAATTAACCAGGTGCTCCACGAACCCGTTCCGTACATAATCCGAGTTTGTGATTATGACCAGTTCGCGGAGTTGATGTTGGACAGCAGTGAGGATGGCTTGATGCACAGCCATCAACTCTGCCACCTGACTACTTCGGGGATCAATTTTTGTACCCAGCGGAGGGTTCTGGGGACTCATTCACCCATGCATTCCCTACACCGGCCACCAGTTCTTTTTCCCCGTTGTTGTCAACATGGTAAGAGCATCCATCCACATAGACAGTGGGCATACCCTCACACTTGTCTTCCTCAAAGACTTTGTGTGGGGAATTAAGGTATGCCTCCATGTTGTCCTTGATTTTTAGACTTTCGTCCTTGAGACAGTTTTCTCTGGCACAATCATGCAAGTCAGCCAGACCATGCGCGAGGGGACTCTTCTTGTTTTGGCCATATCTGACCTCCACAGGAAAGCCTTGCATTGACAGAATCCAGGAAGTAATTCGGGAATTACTCACATTTCCGGCCCAGATTCTGTCACTTTGGAGATATTGCAGAGGCTTGTGTGGAGTCTCCACTATGATGTGTTCCCCCTGGATAAAAGGGTGGTAATTCTTCAATGCCCACACCGTTGCCAGGAGTGCCTTCTCACAATCATTGATTTTTTCCTCCACAGAGGATAAAGTTTTGCTCGCATAGGAGATTACTTTATTGACCTTGTCATGCTTTTGATATAATACTGCAGTCATGCATGTATTAAAGAACCCTGTCTCCAAGAAAAACTCCTTGTTTCTGATACTGTATGCTAGGCAGGGCGCTTGTGAGAGGCTTCTTTTGAGCTGTCTTACTGCCTCGGATTGTTCTGGGCCCCATTCCCACTTGACCCCCCCTTCAAGAGATGAATCAGGGGTCTGGTGATCTCTGCGTAGCCCTCAATGAACTTTCTGATGTAATTAGTCAGTCCAAGGAGGCTCCTTAGTTCCTGCAGATTCGTGGGGTCTTTCAGTTTCTGAAGTGCTTCCACTTTCTTTTCCTGGGGACAGAGACCCTGAGGAGTAATCTCATGCCCCAAGAAATTAACACGGGTTCTACACCACTGTGCTTTCTGAAAGGAAAGTTTTGCTCCGGCGGCCCTCAACTGTGTCAGAACATAACGGATCTCCGCTATGTGTTCCTCCACAGATGAACTTTTGATGAGGACATCATCTACATAAGCCAGGTTACCCCTTGCACCCAGGTCGGACATGGTCTTGTGTAGGAAAATGTTGAATTCATTGCCAGAGTTGAGGTATCCGAAGGGAGTTCGGGTCCATGTGTACTGCTGGCCCCCAAAGGTAAAAGCCAGTTTGTATTGGTCCTCCCTACTGACAGGCACAGTCCAGTATCCATTGGTCAGGTCTATTGCAGTGAATACCTGTGACCCCTGGATCTGGGCCTGCCCTTGGTCAATGTAGGGAAGAGGCCATCGGGAAGTACAGACCCGTTTGTTGAGCTCCCTAAGGTCGGCACAGAGTCCCCACTGGCCGTTTGGCTTCAATATTCCCAGCACCGGATTATTGAAGGTGCTGTGAACTGGACAGATTATCCCCCGGGACTCAAGGTTCTTAATTATTTCAGTAAGGGACTCCATGGACGCGAGAGGCAAGCAATATTGCTTTACAAACACTGGAGTCATGCCAGGGTCCATGGGAATTGTTGTTGTGTGGATGTCGGTGCGACCACAGTCATATGAGTCTACCGCAAAGAGATCTTGGAAATCCAAGAAAACTTGTTTCAACTTTTGTTTCTGTTCCAGAGTCACACAGGCATCAGCTAGGTTGTCTCTATCTTCCACCATCTGCCTGAAGCCTGGAAAGACTTCTGGTTTGCTATCTCAGCGGCCTCCTCCAGCTGGGTGACGAAGTCCCTGGTCAGGGTGCTGATTTGGACTGGAGGCTTCAGGTGGGTAAGGCAGCCCTCATGGACCTGGAAAATCACCTCATCCCTTTTTAAGTCACAAGTCACATCTTCCTTACCATAAGGGCAGGAAGTGTACACCAGGAAGTTCCCCCCATGCCGGGTAATGATCCTGTCTGGTGTTGTATTGTCATCACTGTCACTGTCAAAACAGTCCTCGGGGATTGGTCCTAACAGTTCATTTCCTAAATCAATGGAAAAATGTCGGTCATCAACTGCCATTCCAATAATGGTGCCTGCGGCTAGAGTAATACTCTTTAAGTCACAGTTATCCACCTCTATTGGAATGGTGTCATGTTCTATGTTGACTAATGGTGTTGGGTTAACCCCTAACCCTTGCTGTTGGAGAAAAGCATTTAGATGAATATAAGCATCAGGGTTTTTCAATTTTTGTCCTCTTTTAACTTTCACTTCTAGGGAGAATTGTCGGGTCCTTTCTGTGATGGTGACTTCCTCTTTAATCTGAATTTCAACTGCATAAGGAAGCAATTGAGCCGACCTAAATGCTTTTTCTGGATCATCAAAGCCCATGGGATTATCCGCTAATCGGGACCAAGCTTTGAAGTTTATTAGGTCCAAACTAATAGCAAAGCGATTGAGAAGATCACTGCCTAAGTAAAAGGCGGCAGTGACGTCTTGCACGACCCAACAATTATGGACTATGCTCTTGTTGGCAATGGAGATTTTTAGCATACACCTGCTTGGCAAGAGATGTTTGGAATTGGGTGTTTCCAGATCCATTTCCCATTTGTCTATCAGTTTGAATGTGGGTATGGCTGGATCTTTTGGGATTTGGCGGAACATGGCTTCGCTGATGAAGCTCTTACCGTTGTTCACACACACTCGGGCGAGAACAGAGTCCTTCCCATCATTTAACTGAACAGGGATGAACAACTGCTCTCCAATTTGCTGAATATCAGCCAGGCTCTGAGCTATTTTCACATCTTTCTGGACTATTGATGTGGGAATGTCTGATTGTGGATTAGTAAAGAATTTCAGAGTCTTTCCTTCCAGTGTGGAATACCACCTTAAAATGGAAGGAAGGCTGATTTTCAGAAATAGAGAGGACCCCCCATCACCAGTCTGTTGTCCTACTTATATTACTGTCACGTCTGGAATTTGGTTGTTCTGGAAGTGAAATTCTACTTGGTCAGATTTTTGTTCAACCATGTGGCAGGTGCCGTTTAAACTAACATGGTTGACGCTCTGTTTTAATTTTATTGGTCAGCTAGTCTGGGCCCAGAGGACCTTGTTTACGCAATCTATTAGGGGTGATAACCTTCTCAGGGGGTCATTCCCCAGTAAACAAGGGGTGCCCCCTGAAGTCACTACTATGACCGGGTGTTTCACCTTGTGTCGCCCAATTTTGATGTCCAAATCTGCAGTCCCCTCGATGGGAATTTACTTCTCGTCAAAGTTCTGAAGTTGTCAAGGAAGAGAGGTGAGCAGAATTCGGTAATTCTCCTCCCTTCCTGCATTTAGTTCATCAAAGGCCCTTTTGGACAGAAAGGTAGCTTGGGATTCAGTGTCCACCAGTGCCAAAATTGTACCCTGCCCCTGTACCAGGGCATAGTAGCTTCCCTCCTTCTTCTCAAGGGGGCACAGAAAATGCACATTTTTGGACAACTGGTGGGCTAATTTTCTGGTTTTGGACATTGAGAGAGAAGAGATTTGGGCAGAGTTTGTCAGGGAGTTTTGGGAATCTGAAAGAAAAAGTTGGCAATTGGATATTGATGCGGTTTTGGGTTCCCCTGGTTCCGGTTCTGGGCCGCCCCCCCTTTTTGGAGGTAGCCACCAGGATGGGTTTGAACCAGGGGTTTTCGGTATTGTTGGTTCTGGGATAGAATGAGTGGCGGCGACAGCTCAATCCCCACATCTACCCAGTCTATTTTGGAATCCCTTGGGACCCATTTTTACTTGGGAGGAGTTCCCCCATCTCTGAAGGAGAAGATCCTTTTCCCAGGATCCTCTGAAGATCCCTCTCCCTCAAATTGGAAGACCTGTACCTCCTCCACAAAATGGGTCTGTTTGAATCCTTTCTTTCTCCTACCTCCTCTCTGCTCCTTGGGTGGCAGACTTTCAGGGGTAGGAGGTTTTGTTTCCGGTTCCTGGGTTTCCAGAGGCTGTTTACCAGTGGGGAAGGAAGCTTCCTCCAAGGCTTTACACCCCCCTTCCCCTTGTGCCTCCTCTCTGGGAACCGGTGGGTTATCGGGGTGCTGCCTCCGTCATTGTTCTGGAGCACCAGGTCCAGAGTTTGGGGCACTCTGCGCTGGCATGCTCATCTGAGGGTTCTGTTGAGCCCTCAGCATGTGACCCAGATCCCGTGCCATATTTTGGACCTGGCTCTCCAACTGTGAAACCCGCTCAGGCTGATACAGGGTTCTATTTTCTCCCCTGGGCTGATCCCGGGAAGGGTAGCTATCCCTTCTCTGGTAGTACCCCGGGTTGGGAAGATTTGGGTACCCCTCCACCCTTGGCCTCACCTCTCCCGGATTAGATTGTCTTGGCTCAGGGAATTGGGGGAAGAAGGATGGATGATTTTGGGGCTGGAAATTGGGTGGATACCTGGGAAAAAAGTTCTGCCCAGGGTTTGGTGAAATTCTGCCCTCCTGTGGGAAGTTAGAAGGGAAGTTCCCTGGGTTGGGTGCCTGGTTGAATCCTCCCCCTTGGGCTGGAGGAGTCCACACATACCCCAGGATGGGTCGGTTTCCCTTGTAGCAGGGACTTACATAGTCAGGGGAGCGAGGGACCCCATTTGTGGGACTACCTCCTTGACTCCCTGTCTGTGACTGGCCCGAGGGCCTTCTGGGCTGAGAATTATTCGGTGCAGGCAGGTTTTTAGGGCCCCCCATCTCCAAATCTAAAATGGGGGCAACCTTTACCTCTGCCACCTTGGCAGCAGCAGGGGTGCTGGTCGGTTTGGGATGTTTCTGGGCGTTTTTTTAGGGCTTCTGCACCTCATAGATCCGGGCGGCCTGTTCAATGACCCAGTCTAGTGACCTTTTCTCATGAAAATCTCTCACTAGCTGGGTCATGAAGTATTTGGGCAAGGCATGGAAAAACCTATTTACAAACACTTTACTCTCCGTGCGCACCCTTTTGGTAGTCTGCGCAAAAGCACGCTTCAACTCCTGCACAAATTCTTGTGGGGCCTGATCCTCCCCACATTGCAAATTGTAGGCTGCCTTGCGAGCCTCTTGGGGATTTCTGTGCACAGAATTATTTTTCAAGATGGCGACCCTATATGTGGACCATCTTGAATGGTTTTGGTCCTCCAGCCCCGCAAAGAAACTGGTGTATTCTGGGGAGAATGTCCATTTTACATACTGGATGCAGCTACTGCTGTCCTTCAAATGGAAAGTCTCCATAATTTGCTTGTAAACCTCCAAGTGTTCCCAAACAAAATACTTGGCGTTCTTGTGATAAGGGGTGATGACACTCCTCATTGCCTTAATCTGTTTTAAGGGGTCCTTAAGCAAGGCCCTTTTTGCCTTATTGGCCTTTTTGGTTCGGGTAACTCTGGTCCATTCATCCTCTGACTCAGAAGCACTGCTCCCAGAGGTGCCTGTCTGATCTTCCAGGTTTTCCCGGATTCTGCAAGCCTGGGAATGGCTGGTGGAGACCTGGTCTCCTGTGTCCTGTTACGCTCAGAGGAGTCTTCAGATTCCTCCTTGCTACCAGGATTTGATGAGTACCCCCCCACTGACCTAACTGGGCAGAGGTTTTCAGGATGCCCTTAGTGGGCCTACTCTCCTGGGTTCCCCACTAAATTGCACTGTACTTAGGTGCCCATACCCGGATGCCCAACCATCCATTCCTGGGTGGTACTGGCCTATGAGCCCCATAATTTTGGCTGGATGGTAATCTGCCATCCCCGTGGCCCTGGGCTCATGTGCGCCATGGGACATGGGGGTGGCAGAGTCCAAGGACTGTGAGAGATGAAGGCCTCTGGTACTAGGGCTCCTGAGTTTAAGCTCAGGTGTTTCCCTTTCTCAGCGAACCTCATCTCTATCAGCCCCTGCTCCCTGTTGCCATGCAAGAGCCTGTGCTTTCAGTTCCTCAGTTAAGGCCTTACTAGACTCTATCAGTCTCTCCTGCATGGCTACCTGTTGCTGGAGCCTATCATTGTGCTGACAGAGAGCCTCATTCTCTCTCTGTGCCTCCTGGCTTGTCCTGGAATACTGGGCCAGTCTTTGCTGCAGGAGGGTTACCTCCTGAGTTCCATCCCTACTGGCCTGTTCCTTTCTTGCCAGAGCATCTTCCACCCTCCTGGTGTGCTCTAACAAGTTCTGATGCTCTTTTGGAGGTCACCCAGTCCCTGGAGGGCCAGGTGATTTTCTTCAATTTTTTCTTTTAATTGGCAGACTTCCTGGCCTAAGGTGTCCCTTTCCTGACTAAGAGCCTGCATCTGTGCCGCCAGGTCATCCCTCTGCCTTTTAAGGGCCCCAGCTTTCTGGCCTCTTCTTCAAATTTTGTCTGGGTATCCAGGTCTTTCGGAATCAGTTTGTTGCTCTCTGCCTTCTCACTATCTAGGTGGCTTTGCAGGGTGACTACCTGCTCTGCGCATGCCCTATTGAAGTCCAGTTGTTGCGCCAGCTTTTTCTGGCTCGGCAGTAGGGCATCCAAACCTTCTTGGTACTCGTTCTGCAAGGCCAGAAATCTGGCATCCTGGTCAGACTTTTCCTGTTGCAGGATACCCATATCCTCTTTTATTTTAATGATATACTGCCTACTATCATTTTCTGACTCCTGGCTCCTCTGCAGCCTCTGCTCGGAAGAGACCAGGTCAGATTCGGCCTTCTCTAATGCCATCAGTTGCCTATTTGCCAGATCTTGGCCTTCAGCACATTTGTCCTGTATGGCTCCATTTATAAATATAAATATGCCGCTACCCTGGCAATCTTATTGTGCTCATCCTTGGCTTTAGGGGCCATATATAGTTCACTCAGGGCCACATGTAAGGGACCCTGATCTCTCCATTTATCTGACCCAGTTACAGTGACCTGTTGCGTGATTGCCTGCAACCACACATTTTGGTCCTGTTCAGTCCACTCACCTCTCACAAATAGCTTATGTAAGAGGTGCCCTCTGGCTGTTTTGATATCTACCAAGGTTGTCATTCTGGAAATTGATTTCCTTCCTGACTTACAGAAGTTAGTATTTTATTTTGCAAAACAGACTGTTTCCTTAGAGCGTTCCTTTGAGGAGTGTTTTTACAGTGTAATGCAGCGTGGTGATCCAACAGGATTTATGTATCCTATCAGTTAGCACACTGTATCACGCTGCACAAGTGGTAGATCTAATCCAGATGTCCCGGCTCGAGCCCCCACTCTGTTAAGTGACTTCAATTCAGCACTCCCACTAAGTCAATGCCAAGTCTGGGATGCCCAAGGGAAGCCCTTATTTATATATTTTCATGACAAGTTATAATCTGGATGATAAACCCTTATATAACGCCCCTCTCTTTGAATCCACCTGACCTCACTGAGCCAAGAAGTAGGATTGTTTTGCAAATTAAAAGATATATTTTACAAATTAAACAATATATATATATCACACTTTTATAATAAATTAATATTTGATCGCACACTTATGAATATGACAGTGATCAACAATGGATAATATTACACTAGCACACTTTTGTAATCACTTAGGAGTTGGTTTAGAAAGGGTAAAGTAGCAGAGAATACTTCTATGGTTTCAAGGAAAAACAATGATGGAAAGAATGCAACACAGAAATAAACTGATCTGGTTTCAACGAGAGAGAATATAATCACTTTTCCCCTTGTGGCAATTCACTCCCCCCTATGCAATATAAAGAGATGGAAGGAAAGCACACAGTTTTCAGGGATACAATCAACATGCGATACAGATTCAGTTCAAATTCTAGTAATCTTGGAGCAACCGGTATGCTTTTAAAACATGCAGAAATATTTGGAATGTGATTTGTACTGAAGTGAAAATATGCTAAAAATGATTTAGAAAGGAATAGAAAGTTAAATCTCGTTCCTAGCACATACAGATCAAAAGATACGGAAGTTTTTTGTGGAGGTGGTTTCTCGAAATTAAATTAAACTTCAGAATGACAAAATGCCACTTTTACAGGGTTAAATCAGGGAATGGACACACGGTTTCTATGATGCAGTTCTGGACAGGTTAAAATGGTTTGAATCAGATTATTCTAGACTAAGAGATTAGTTCTGGCACAGTTTTCAGGATACTCACTCCTAGTCTTGGAAGGAATGGGCCTCCGTCACAGATCTGGTCAACAGGTTTAGCTGCAGTTCTCTCGCCACGGATGGTCTCTGGTTCCAGTTCTGCTCACAGCGATCTGGGTCAGCTCTGCTCTGCTGGTCTGGATCTCTGGTTCTGGCACTGCACAGCGGTCTGGTCTGGATACAGCACTGCTTTCTAGGTTCTGGCATAGGGTTCTAGCCAGAATCAAACAGCACAGCCCGGCTGTTGAAGAGTCAGGTTGCAACAGATTTTGAGGCCTGCTGAAAAGGATTCAGCATGTAGTTCAGGCCTCTCTGCTTTAAAGTTCTGGAGTCTGGAGTCTAAGTTCTGGATGGTCCTTCTTAATATTGTTTGGTCCGGCAGAGTGCTTCGCAAGAAATCAGTTTGAAATGGAAAATGAATGTCTCTACCTGGGTCCCAGTGGCTCTTTTTATGTCTTTAGAAAGTGGGTGGGAAGGCTGACTTTCTATGACCAACCCTCTGAGGATCCTGATAGGCTGGAAAATTCTCTGTGCTCTCACTGGAGAACAGAGTTGTGAGTGAGTGTTGCTACATTTTACAATCTATTGAAGAAACACCCCTTTGCTTTTACTGGGAAAATCAATTTTACCCAAAACACATATTTCCCAGGTACACAAGTTGTTGAAAATACATGTACACATGATGGATGAATTAAGACAGGTCTCTGATCAAGCCCCATGTTCCTGCGAGCTTGGGTTCAGAAATGACAACATTTTGCACTTTTTAGTAGCTTTTGCAACATTGGTTTTTCCTCAAAATGTACACAGAGGTACACCCCCTCCCTGAGCACATTACAATAAGTTTTCAATTCTCTAGTGTAAGCACAGTGTCTGCAATATTAATAAATAGCGGGGTTCGGCCTCAGAACATCGTACGGAGTCCTAACACCTCTTGAAACGTGCACAGAAAAATCACAGGAATCATGATATTATTGATATAATTTTGACGGTTATGTACTATGAATTATTCATCTTTTTAAAATTATGCTCTGGGCCAGATGGGTGTGGTTTAGGTTCCAAAGCACATGGGAGCATTTCTGTCTGACCCCGCCTCCAGCTCAGGTGGCTCCCAGAGGCAATGCTCCTCCCAGTTTCTTCCAAGAGGAAGCCATTTACGACCCCCCTAAATTAACATTTGCCTGAACCAAGGAAAGTTCATTGTTGTGTTTCCCTGCTCCCAGGTACCCCTCCCCTAATTCAATCAGAGAGGTGTGATCTCCTTTTGGTGGGAACAGCAGAAGGCAGCCAGGCCTGTGAATGCAGTTGCTGGGCAA
This sequence comes from Ambystoma mexicanum, assembly GCF_040938575.1. Classification (NCBI taxonomy): domain Eukaryota; kingdom Metazoa; phylum Chordata; class Amphibia; order Caudata; family Ambystomatidae; genus Ambystoma; species Ambystoma mexicanum. The sequence continues at coordinate 1,237,576,909 of NC_090933.1, read as the reverse complement.
GTTTCAACTCCTGTCGGGGGTAGTTGCCGGGCAGAATTCAATCTCTTCAAGTCAGGCTTCAGCTAAATGTCACTTTTGTTCCAGTTTCCTTCATGCAAATCAAACTACAATTTTGACACATGCACATGATTCTAAGTTCAAAACTATGACATTTAAACAGTTGCAACCTATGTGACACTCCAAGTAAATCACTCATTTATTTTAAACATTTCGATTTTAGTGGCTTTAAGTCCAATTTCACTTGAGCTGCTGACATCCACAGCTCAGCCAGTTTTGTCATCAACATTATTTTAGGCTCTTCATCTTTCCAGATTTTGTATGCACACAAGACTACATTCTGCCAAATGTCTGCTGGTGTTCAGTGAGATTTTTGAATATCTTGCAATATCTTGAATATCTTTAAAATAGGCATTTTTAGCTTGCATTTCAGAGAAACAAAAGTGATTTCAAAGCGCTTTTTGAGCTAACAGGCACTGCTGTTTTTCCTTTGGCACCACGTTTCAGTCATGGCGCTTCTGGCCCATCACACTCACACTGGTGGGTGGCAGGGCAGGCAACCATTTTGGTGTGCACAAAACTGCGTGGTTTTCCTGGATTCCAGCGCAAATGTGGGCTTTTCGGCCATCTTGGATTTTCTAAGCCCACAGCACCAAATGTTGTAGCCTAATAATTCAAACGTGGGTCAAGACACCTGAAACTCCAGAAATCAATCCCTCACCATTGCAACTCGCATCCCATATAACCGGCAGCGCAAGACACGCTTCACGGAGGCAGAGCTGCACATGCTCACTGATGCTAAAGTTAAGCATGCCGGGAAGCTGTTTTCAACAGACCAGCACCGCCAAACACAGTAGCGGAAGAAGGAAATCTGGCAGGAAGTGGCACAAAAGGTGTCTGCTGTGGGGATGACCCCATGCACAGTGAAGGACTGCCACAAGCGGTGGGACAACCCCTGCCTGAGTGTCAGGAACCTCCTCTCTGCACACCAGAGACAGTGCATGGAAACAGGTGGTGGACCCTCCTCCCCAAACCGGCACCTGCCCTGGGAGGAGTAGTGTAGCAGTGTGCTGCACACAAAGGGAATCTGAGGTGTGGTTGCTGCAGAGGCCAGAGCCGGGACACCTGTTGAGGGCGGTGAGTACATGGAGCCCCAATATCAACAACACACCTGACTGCCAGGCAGCCCCCCTTGCCACCGTGGAGAGCAGGCCCAACACGCAACACATTCCCAGTGCCTGAAACCACATTGGTCGGGGACAGCACCAGCCCCTGTGGCCTGTGATGTCAGTCACCATGAGACCCCAGTCCAGCCACCCGTGGAGGCACACATGAAACAATGCCCATGGTTGCACGTAAGCACTGCCACGGTCTGCAACCATCAGCACACCCAAACCCAGCGCAGCAGCCCTGTACAGCATCCCATGGCAGTGCACACCACCATCCCTAGCCCAGTCAGTACTACCCCCCCAGTTGGCGTGCCACGGCCAGGTGCAATGTGCTCTGATCAGCCACCCATTGGTGGTCTGATGGACCATGCCACGCCAAGTTGGGATGCACACCAGCCAATCACACGTGGCCAAGTGCATTGTGGCCGTACCCAGTGAACACCACCACCCCCATCTTTGCTGGGACACATGGGCCAACACAATGGACGTGTCACTCTAACAGTAACCACACCCCCTGCCCACCCTGCCCTCTCCACTGTAGTGCTACAGCACTGAAAAGGCAATTGTACAGTCCCCATGCCCCATATTACACCCAGCAGGAGCCCTGCCTCTCCTCACCAACATGTCAAAATGGTGGCAACCAAGTCCCATTCCCAGTCCCCCAAGCCGGACACATTCCCAACCCATTGACAGGCCACCTCACTGTGCAACCTGCACACTGTGTCACACCCACACCCAGCAGGCACACACACACAAGAATAAACCCCCAGGGCACTGTTGTGGCATACACCCAGGCCCCCTGACAATGATCCGTGATTAACACTGCACAGGCACCCTGTACTGCCAAGTGAAAATTCATTCCCCCCAGACACAGGCACAAGGCACCCTGTCACCATGTACTGCATGTGTGCCTGCCATGCCACAACTGCCACCACAATACAACAATGCCAGCCCTCACCTGCACCCTCACCTGCACCCACACATGGCCACCCTCCCATTGAATGGTGAGGGCATGTACCTTCCATGTCCCTGCTAGACCTACCACTAGCCAGGCATTCACATTATGGACCTGCAACTGGGTCAGCCGTCAACCTTTGCCTTGCACCTTCTGAAACTACCCCCTTGTTGCGCCCCCTTCACATACCAGCACCACACTCCCGGACAGACCTGCATGCCACCGTCTCCAGCAAATGCTTGGTCACCACCCTAGTAGTCCAAGTAGAGCTGTGTTGTATGTGGCAACATCCCAGACCTTACAACTGAGGCCGCACAACACATACATGAATGCACCATGCCATGTACCATGGCATGTCCCCTCATCAGCACTCCACACGATCACTGTATTGCATGTATCAGGTCATTTGGAAGCCACACTGGTCCCTAACATCAAGCCTTTCTTCCACCTTCAGGCACATCATCTGACAGTGATGAAGGCCGACCAGGCACCTCAAGGGGCACCAGACGTAGAAGGTGGTCGACTCCACGCATCATCACCACCCAGGACACAGCAGCAGCCTCTATGGCTGTCACTGCTGCCCCCACCACCCAGGCAGCTCCTGAAGTGGCCACAACAGCTGCCCCTACCACCCAGGAAGGTTGTGATGTGGCCACTCCACCTGCCCCTACCACCCAGGAAGTTTCTGCAGTGCCCACAACCACTGCCCTTACCACCCAGGCACCTCCTGAAGCCTCTGCCATGGCTCAATCGCCTACAAGGGTGACAGTAGGACAGCCATTTCCCCCATCCCAACAGCCTCCATCGTATATGCCTGACACCAGCGATGAAGAAGCTGCAGATGATGCTGGTGAAACCATTTGAGACACTGTAAGGGGAGTGTTCCTAAAGTCCTACTGGCAGTAAGACTTTAGAAAGCTATCCCAGTGGTTTGGAGATCCCCAACTCTTAGTATCTGTCTGTACTAGCTCAGGTCCTTGGTAGTGTGTCAGAGCAGTCAGGCTTCTCTTAAGAGAAAGATGTGATCTGTAGGTAAGTACTCTGAACCTTAGCTAGACAGGCACAACAAGGAAGAACTTACACTTATATTAATATAAAAACGATATATGTATTACATTTACACCAGAATCACTTTTAAATACGTCAGACGTTTATGGTAGAGCACGTAGTAATACTAGATAATACACTTCAAAGGACACTTTCACTTCTGTGTTTGTTCACGGTTACATTTGCAGCAACGTTAGAAAGGGAAAAGAAAAGGTTATTGTATTATCGATAATTGCGCACTCATGCAGTTTTCAACAGATTATACGGTAATGCATTTACTCTGCAACCACATAGAGGAAAGCCACTTAAAGGGAAGAAAATAAGTTGTTAATGAACATGGGCTGAGGTCAAGGTTCTAGAGATGGTTTCTTCGCCTGGAAAGTCTTTTAAATCCAAAAACACAAACCTAGCTAAAGGCAGTTTAGAGAGGGTTTAAGGTTATGACAAACAGCGAATACTGAAGATTTCCTGCAGATTCGTCCACTGTCTAAAGTTATTGAAGCAGCAAGTTAGCAACTAACAAGGGAGACCTAAAAACTGACTTGAGAAGGGGACACAGGCAGCAGCTTGGGTCAGAGGTAAGAGGCCGTTGCCCTGGACACCTCCACATGTACTCCAATGCTCTGCAGTGACTTCTTGGGTATCAGGTAAGCACTACCTTTTTCCCGACAGTACCCTTGGTTTGAAGAAAGTGTTTGTGTGGACTCCTCCGTGATGAGGCAACTCTGGGCCCAACCTCTGGATTCCCTGGTCTGGTGACGAAAGGAAGGCCAATGGACGTTGTCTCTCAGCATCAGTCTCTAGGGAATACTCGTCTTTCAGCAACTTCTTGGCTCACTCTGCAGTTATGGCACCTTTTCAGCAGCACCAACAAAGGAAACGGATCGCCCAGTCATTCTTCTTTGCTTCCTGCAGTTCCACACTCTGGTGAGGGGGTCTGGATGAGTTGGATTGGATCTCTGTAGTGTCCTTACATTTTCAGAAAAGATTTGGACTGATTCACCCTTTCCACGATGACTCACTCGAAATGGGCAGCAGGTCTCCTGGTATTGTGGGTTTGCAGCTATGGAAGCTTCTAGGACTTCAGGAGATGGCTTGTTTCAAAGTTTGTCTCTGACTGGTTGTTCCCACCAGCCAAAAAGAAGGAGTCATCCTTGTTGGAGCTCCTCTGTCACCTAGAAAACGGGGCCAGGACAGCAGTTGTCACTTTATGGTCTTGTAAATGGTCTGCAGGCGTCTCTGGTCATCTTCTTCTTCGGTTACTTCTGTTTCCTGTGGTTGACTTGCTTTACACTCTATAAGCCTTACCTTTTATACAGTTCAGCACACCCTCCCCTGCAATCTCTCTCAACAGTTTACAGAACAGGGCGTTTGTCTGTCCATTCAGGACAGCCAGACCCCTGTGGGAGCTGGACCTATTTAGGCATTCTGGCAGACAAAGGACAGTGGGGTGGAAGACTCCTCCCCCACTTCCTACCTGCCCAGACACTCTGGAGCCTAGGCGGGATACCTACTGGTTCCCGCCAAAGGCAAAACACATACATAGACCTCCCTCTCCCAGAATGGTAGATGAAGGGCTAACAAAGAACAACCAAGCTAGTAATGGTGACAAAAAAGGGCGGCCCCAAGTCCGTACTTGGGTGCCCCTATTGTGCACTACCAAGGCTACGGACATAGCCTGCGGTATAAAAAGTATACAATAATAGGTAGAACACGTCCACTGCCACCAGCCTTAACTAGGTTATTGTAACATCGGCACACCCACTCCCTCATTTCCTGTCACTCTCTGGCTGGCCTCTCTTGGCCCTCTTCCTGCTCCCACCTGCGAGGCAAAAAACCTCAGGGTCATCTTTGAATCCACAGTCTCCTTCTCTCCTCACATCTCTGATGTCTCTAAGAAGTCACACTACCAGCTGCACCTCCTCAGACGTATTCTTCCTTTCCTCTCCTTCCCCCAGAAGCTCACTGTCTCCAGAGCTCTGGTTCTCTCTAGGCTGGACTATTGCAACAGCCTCTTTCTAAATCTACCTGTTTCTACTCTCTGCCCTCTGCAACACATCCAGAACAGGACTGCGAGACTTGTCCTTGGCTTCAAGCCCAGGGATCTTATCCCTCCAGGACTGGAATCTCTGCACTGGCTCCCAGTGGTGGTGAGGATTAAGTTCAAAACCCTCTGCATTGTCCACAAGGCCTTCTGGGGCCTGGGGCCTCAATACCTTCAACTCTCTCTTCCTAAATATCTTCCTTCTCGAGCTCTTTGCTCATCCGCCTCCAACTCCCTCAGAGTCAGTTGTGTCTCCAAGCAACGAGTTGGTGGTAGATCTTTCTTCGGCTGGGGCCTCCCTCTGGAACAGCCTCCCTGCCTCCCTGAAACTTGAGGAGACCCATCTCCGGTTCCGGAAGCACCTCAAAAGCTTCCTCTTTGCTTCTGCTTTCTCTCCTCCTCTCCCATGCTGAATCCCTGGTTGAAACTGAAACTGCACTGGTTACCTGGCCATCCTCTGATCTCGGGCCCAGATCCCGTCCCCGGCAGTTGCACATCTGCATGTCCTCCCGGGCAACCCCAGCACCTGGGGACTGTTTTTCTGTATCCCTACAGTCCCCCACCAGCACTTGACACTTGATGTCTGCACTTACCCTTGCACTTGCCACCAGCTGGCCGTACCTTTACTTATTGTTTATTTATTCTATTTATCTCATGTACTGCACTGTCTCCTCCCTCTTCCCCCCGCATTGTTCCCCTTCCCCCTTCCCATGCACTTGCACAAACCAAATGACACCTGGCCTACTAAGATCGTTGTCTCTGTCGTCCCTCTGTTCCACCTCACTTGCCTCATCGCGCCTTGAAACACTTGTGTATAGGCGCATTATAAATGCCACATCATATCATATCATATGTGACTAAAAATTCACAGGAGCAGAGAGAAGGGGGATACTAATTACCCCTTTGGCACTCCACTGAAGGTGCTGTTTGCCAATCTCTCAGACTATATAGTTTTGGGAGAGACACTAAGGATCTCTCTATCCTTAAGAACTGTAGTTACTTAAGAAAAATAATCTTAAAGGAGTACCCTAAGGGTTCACAGAAACACTGCCCATAAGGAGCTGTGTGCTGCAGTAGTAAAACCCAAATGCCTTTAACAGCTATGGAGCAGACAGACTCCATATTACAGAAGATCAAAAAGAATAGAGTTCCAAAAGACAGAGCCCACAAGAATGAATGAATGTAAAAAGGCTCCACTCTTTCAGGACTGAAAGAAAAACGTCCAGGGTCCAGCAAAAAGTGCTGGGGGTCTCACTAGGAGAGGGGATGAAACACAGTAATGATAAATCACCACGGATCACACCCCATATAAGCAACCGTAATTCAGCCCCATCAACCTACATAGCCCCCCACGCCTGCCCTTCTCCAGTGTCTGAGACATGGACGGCCGTCTGCGCCACATTGAGGAAAGGCAGGAAGGATTGTCGGCCCTGGTGCAGCAGCACCTGGAGAAGTCCCGTCTGATGCTTGGGGAGGCACCCTACTCCGCACTCATGCACTCATGCGAAGCTCATGCACAAAAGTGTGCAGGCCACTGGGCATCACAGTGCACGTGCCCTCGGATGGGCAACATCGGCCATAGTACACCTGGCTGGGAGGGTCCACGAGAGCAATAGTATCATGTCAGCCATAGCTGAGTCTCTCTCAATGGCCCTGTAGGTGGCTCTGGATCGGAGGACCAGTGAGTCATCCCACACGCTTTCCAACAACTCCATGTGCTTGCTAATTCACAGCACAATGGTGGCCCAGGTAGCAAGCAGCTATGCAAATAGGCCCATGACAAACATATGGCATGGGTGTATCATGAACTGACACATTTCCATTGTGTTCCTTCATTGTTCAGATTCATGTTACATGCATATGGCAAGTCACCTGAGGGATACACTAATGGTGGGGAGGTAGGTTGCATTTTCCTGACATGTCTGTGACACAGGTGGTGGAGGATGTGCACACTGTGTACCTGCTGGGGTTGGTGGAAATGAATTCTGGTACCTTTAGTGCATGTGATGTGCCTGTCCATCTGTGCATAAATTGTGATGCTGTTTCTTCCATTTGCCCATGCCCCACATGCCAAACATGCTCTCCCGCTCATTCATGCAATCTGTGTACATAGTGTTGCATAACGCACATGCACTAGTGGACAATCCCTGCTTGCATAGTGCACATGTTATGTGTAGGTATTTTCACTCACCCATCAGCCAGGTCTGCTCTCTGCTGTATTGTGCCATGTACCCTGGGAGTGTAGAGTTACACAGCAGCATGGGGTCATGCGTAGATACAGGGAAACGTGCACTGCAGTGGGTTATTAGGCTGTCTGCATCACACACAACCTGGATATTCAACAAGTGGTACATTTTACGGCTGTGGTAGACTTCCTCATTGGCATGTTTGACCACCAGCTCAACATGCGTGCAGTCCAGTGCACCTATCACATTCAGCATGCCTGCCAGGGCACGAGCACCTACTTTTGTGGCATTAACCTGGGCTGGTGTTCTGAGGAGGGCACTGTGGTCAGGCATGTGACGCAGGAGGGCATACAGGACCTGGACTAGCACCTTTGAAAAATAGGGCCGGGATATCCTGTGCAGCTCTACTACAGTGTGTTGATAGGTGCCGGTGGCCAGGAAATGCGGTGCTGCAAGGGGGGTATGACGGTCTGATGCCAATTAGGCTCTGGATGTCATCCTGGATTAGGTTGACTATGGTGGTTATGGGCTCCCTGTCCAGCCGATACGGGTTTTGAATCTGTGTGTCAGTGAGGTTCCAGGGTGTGGCCCTTATGCAGGGTATGGGTGGATGCCTGCGGGGTGCTACCTGCTGCCCATTTTCATCTGCATGGACATCAACATCCTCCTTCTCCTCCAGCACCTCCGCTGCATCCTCTGCCTATCTACATCTTCCAATTGCAGCTCATATTGGATCCCTGCTTGCAGGGCCCCCAGCTCCATGATTGCTACTGCAGCAGCCAGCATGGTTGTGTTGGAAGGCGTGTGGGCTGTGAGCCTGGTCCTTTTGAGCATACAGTGTTCATGGTGTGCTGCTGGGCTGATTATGACCACCTGTGGCCTGTTGCGGCACACCTGAGACTGCTTAATACCTGCTCTGCGATGCCGTTGTTACCGGCACAGTTTTCACATGCCTGTGTTTCCGTGTTGACGGAAGTGGGCATGATTCCGTACTATCATCGTGCCAGTTTTTCTGGCATGGCCTACGGGGGCTGCCGCTGTTGCCGTTCATGGTGCTGCTAGTGATGGTAGAAACGTGTGTCATGTTTGCGGGTACATTTCCGGCATCGCGGGGCATAGTGTGCCGGTTTGGAAAAGGATGACGTTATGCTACGACTGGCACCGTTATTTCCAGACTGGCATACTTGTAATGAGGCCTAATGTTTTTGGCACAGCCCATTTTTGGTGTTGTCTCTGTGGTATTTCTACCTTAAAGGTGGAGGTAATTAAACTAAAGGTGGAGGTAAAAGCATCCAGGTGATGAAAATGAATCTAGAGGTGCCAATATTTCTAGGCACAATGGAATTTAAGGCCCACACCTTCCTCAAACACACATTCAAGCAACATTCAGCCTCAAGCACACATCAACTATGGCATCCATAACCTGCTCATCGCTATACAAGGCCACAGCAGGGAAGGATACAGGCACCACAAAGGCATAGGACACGTAATTTGCAGGGGCCACACATACCACGTGTCCATCCTTCCCTTTGGACACTGACAAACACTAGTCACACTGTATCGCCTAGACGGGCACACCCTTGAAGACCTGCAGACTCTGATGGGGCAGGCCTTCAGAGCGCCATCATCATCCGAACTGTCATACCACCCCTGCCGAAGCTGGTGTCTGTCCTCTACCTCTGTGCCATGGATGCATTCCAACATATTGTGCAGATGTTACATGGCATGTCCCAGCCTACGTTCTCCAAAGTGCTAGAGCAAGGGTTGGATGCGTTCATGAGGCATCCCATCAGCACATCTCCCTGTCCACCACCTAGGACCAGGGGCACGATGGAAAGGCATGGTCCTAAGCCATGGCTCGGTTCCCATATGTCGAAACAGCCCTGTACTGTGCAGATGTGGCATTGGAGCCCTCCAGGCAGTGGAGCTGGCATATTGGAACTGTAAACAGTATAATTCCATGAACATTCCAATGACATGTGATGCAGACCTAACTATCAGCCACTGCTGTACCCTATTTCCAGGTTCCACCCATGATGTCATGATCATGAGGAACAGCATCCTCTCAGCTTACATGAACACGGAGTACAGCGTACCTGGATTTTGGGTAAGTAGTCAAACTGACAATGATTTGGCACAGACGCACACATAGAGACAGGTATGAGAACAAATGTGACCAAACTAGAATGCCCATAATGCCAAGTCCAAGATCCGCACAATGGGCCATGGCCTCTTACTTACCTTCCGCTGGCCACAGGGTGACCAGAGAAAACGCTATAGGCTATCCTGGCATGCATGAATTCAGGTACATAATTCCTTGCAACAATTAAGGTTCCTTGTCAAAGCCAAAAACCCATGGCCAGGCAGAGCATGGGGATATGCCAGTAAATGCCCTAGCCCCATTGCCATAGTATCACCTGTAGGGACGATGCCCATACAGACATAAACAGAACCCTGCAAGTGATGTACGGGGTGTCCTCCACAAACACATAGAGGCACACAAAGACCACTGTCACAATAGTATTAGTAACAAGTACTTTGATAACTAAAAGTCATGTTCAACACTGCCTTTTCAAGCTTGACCTGGTTGATGGCACCTGTGAGGAACCCTGGTATACTGTAAGAGGCAGCGTGCAATGAGGAATGCACATTTGGACTTCTGAAGGAAAGGTTCAGGCGCCTCTACCAGATAGGTGGGGCACTCATTTGCACCCCAGTAAATGTAGTAAAATATTCACCATGCATTCAATGATGTACACATGTGCATTCAAATATTCCAATGCCTCCTGATGAGGATAATGCACCCTGACTCTGAAGATAAACAAAGGTGGAGGTGACAGCAAGGAATGTGGAAATGGCATTTTCTATGTCCCTGTTCATTTACAATGTAGTAAATTACTTTTAATTTCCCCACTATATCCAATGTTTTGCAAAACTTCCTTTTTCCAAAGTATTGGGTGACTTTTCTTTTTCTCCAATGTATTTTCCTCTGTGTCCCCTGCACTGTGTGGGGGGTTGTGGACCCAAGCCATGATCCCTCCAAGAACCAGTTCTACCTGTTGCCGAGCTGCTGCTTCTAACACCTTTTAACTCTTCTCCCACTCGTCCAACCCTTTACTTTCTATCTCTACTTTGTCTTGGCATGAAGCCTCTCTGAACCCTTCAAAACGAGTTCCACTTGTTGTGTCCATCATGTGTCGGGGGCTCTGGAATGCCACTTCTCCCACACCCTGTAATTATCCTGCCCTCTGCAAGTCACCAAGCTTGCACCCTTTCTGGGGACCTCTTCCATTCCCCAGTACAGCATTTCATCTCCCCTTGGGCTCCAACTTCCTTGCACTCTATAATTAATTTCAGCTCCCCTGATATGAGTATCACACAGAAAACCTACACATGTTTGTGCAGCCATGCATCCCATCTCCCCTAGAAACCAAACAAAGCATGCCCTGGCGACAGCCAAACAAACACTTGCCTGGATGAGAGGCGAGCCTGGAGTGAGCGGGAGCAACAGCCTTATATAAGCCTGTGGAAAAAAGGCCCTTGGCATCTCTCTTTTTCTTGGTTGCTGGCGGTGGTCTGCTGACAGTGAGGGGGCAGCAGAGTTCAGGAGGCCCCTTCCACAGGTACCCTTGTCTTCCCTCTGCATACTTCCCCTCCTTTCCTCCTCAACCTGCTCTATATTTCCACCAGTAGGGCTCCTGGCCTGTCTGCCTCCTCTCCCCTGTCTCTCTCTCTCTCCCTGTGTATCCGTGCCTGTCCCCCTCTCCCTGTGCCTCTGTGGTGCCTGCCCTCCTCTCCCTGTGTCTGTGTCTGTCTCCATGTCTCTCTCTCTCTCCCTGTGTGTCTCTCTCTCTGCCTCTCTGAGCCTTCCCCTCTCTCTCTTTTTCTCCCTCACCATCTCTACCGGCCCCTTCTCCAACTCCCCCACCAATCCTTCTCTTTCTCCCTTGGGTTCCAATCTCCCCCCTTGCATCCAAGAGCACTCCCCAGGCCCCTGGTTCCATGCCAGTGGGTGTGTCTAGCTAATCCAGTGTGTCTAATTTATCCTGCTGGCAATGAGTTTACTCCTCTTCCTGCAATAAATCTGTTCCTGGTTTCTACAAAGACTTTGGTGCCTTCATTGTGTTCCCACTTTTCAGTTTAACCTGCCTGTTATTGCCAGAGGGGGGACCCAGTCCGTCTGCATACACAACACACCCCCACCGGGTCTGTTGATTCCCTGGTCCAAAACTGTGGCCCTGTCTGGGGTCTCCCTCACAGCCTCCCCATTTTGGCCTGCCTCCCACTTTCACAGGAACCTTTGGATAGATTTAATGAAATGAGAGAAGAACGCTTGGTCCGCCATGGCCTGATGGACAACTATTGTTATTTGCACACATATGCACCTGTCACTGTACTGTTACCTTAAATGTACATGTATCACTGAAAGGAAATGACCACTGGATTCATTGGCTGTATTACAAACAATCCAACATCCTCCCCACACCCTCATCCCCAACACCTCACCCTGCCCACAGCCTCATTCCAACACCTTACCCTCCCCACACTCTTGTGGTGTGCAGTCTGTCACATGGAAGTGTCTACTTCTTCTTTTTCTTGCCACCTTTTTGAGTTGGGGTGGTGGGATGAGGAATACACTGCTGAGAGCCCCTTGGTGGCGTGCTTGTTACAGATCCCTCTGTTGGGGTGGCTGACAGTGAAATAGCAGTCCCCTCCCGGGATGCTGCAGGCTGACGGTAATAGCCCTTGAATCATTCTCATCAGTGGCAGACATGTGCTCTGTGAACTCCTGCACCCCTTTGCTCATCAGTGTGATGCTGGCTTGTGCCATTTGCTGAACACCCACACAAACAGTTCATGGCAGTAGCCACCATCCTGGAGGCACCCTGAACAGCATCTTGCAATTCCTGGGAGAAGCCCAGCTCTTGCTGGGCAATGCGTTCCATCCGCTCCTGTCGCTGCTCCACTGGCGTGATCCTCTCCCAGATGTCATCCAGTGGGTGTGTGGCTGGACTGGGCTTGAAGTCTCATGGTGGTGCCTACCTCCAGAGCCAAAAGCCTCTGGAATTAAGTCGGTGCCATCTCTATGGCGCCAATGCAGTGCATGGCGAGAGTACAAAGGGAAGGGGCTGGTACGCATTTGTGAGATGCTACAATGGGGAGAGGAGATATGTGGCTCACTGTGGAAGCTCCAGAGGTTTGGTCAGTGGTGCCTGACACAGGTGCTGCAAAGCGGGCAGGTAAGGTGTTGGTGTCCTGCGCAGTGGGCTGACAAACTCTGTCACTGGTATCAGAGGTGGGGCTGATGGTTGGCACTCCTGATTCGGTGCCAGCAGTGGTAAAAGGTGGCTGATTGGGAGGTGCTTTTGCATGCTGCCCTATGGCCACTGTGGTTGCAACGTTGTATGTGTGCAATGGTGCTCTCTGACAGCGAGGTCCTCGAGGTGACCTTGTGGCCATGACTCCTTGACTAACTGGGGGCTGCTCAGTGATCGAAGTGAGCGGGAACGGTCGGGAGCGGTGTTCCACTACTTGTATTTTTTTCTGTTTACCATTCCTCTATTTCTTACAACCATATTCACCATTCTGTATAGTGGATTTGTCCCTTCATGTCCCTGTGCAAGTGTAAAGTTGTAATAGGAGCCTTAGCTACTAATCACTTAGACTATTGCAATGCCACAGCTGCAACACCTTGTCACATGTTGCACTATGCTTCCACCTACCCTCTCCCCTGCCCACACTACAGTTCAACTACTTTGTTTGGTACACTTCTACCACTGGGACTGCTTCACTGGGCAGTGCAGCATGTGCATGTGCCATAGGGGCATCTGCAGGAGCAGAAGTAGCGGATGTGATGGGCCCCTCCATGGCCTCCTGGCTGTCTTCTGTGCCTGTTGGGAGACATGGAACATGGCATGATTGCCTTTGCAGTAATGTTGTCAGCTGTGATTTCAAGTAGTTTATCTGTCGGGCACAAGGAAAACCTGATGGACAGGGTGTGAAAGTCCCAAAAGAGCCTTGATGGAATGGCAGGCAATGTCACACGTGCCTGGGTTGATGATGATTGTGATTTGGAAGTTATGGGAATGTTTTTCTGAGCTGGCCTGTGGTCATATGGACTTCATGGTTGTGCAAGCTCATGGATGCCCATGTAGACCTGGGTCCATGTTGTTTTTGCAATTGGTTTGCATGTCTAACCGTGATAGTATGAGGGCCCCTTTGGTGGAACATACTGTAGATACAGAGGCCTTTCTATTTCTGCTCTTTTGCACATTTTCTCTGTATGGCTAGGCCACCATTATCTGTTGGGTTTGGTTACGCGTTTTCTGGACTGGGGCTCTTCGGCTGACATGTGTTGTTGATATGTGGGTGCGGTGCATACTACCAAGAGTGGCTGATGATGTACTCTATAACTCATTGTCACTCCAGGATATTTGCTGATGACTGTTGTACATGAAGGCCTCCTCCTTTTCTATGGTGGTCATTTTTGGGGGTTATCACCGGCCATAACACCTGAAATACAGTTTAATGGTGCTGGCCAATGCTCTGCAGGTTGACCGCAAATGTGTAGGATGAAATTTAATTGGGGTGGGTGGGAAAAGGGCCTCAAGACCACTTATGTACTCACCGGGGTCTTCCTTGCTGCCAGCTCTGACCTCTGCTGCTCCTACACCGCCAGGATTGCCATGCGGAGTCTCCTTCCAAGTTGTGAGGTGCATGAGCCCAACTGTCCCGCCTCCTGTGGCTGCTGTCTCCCTACAGTGGTTGGCTGCTAGGGTGCGGACCCTAGCTTTAAGTTCATTCCACCTCTTCCTGAGGTCCTCGCAGTCCCTTGGCACAGTCCCTGCAGCCTCCACCTTGTGCCTAACCTCGCGCCATATTGCGTTTTTCCTCTGGTGGATAGCATTCTTGTTTTGGGCCCTATATAGCTCTTCTGCATGGTCCACCACCTGCTCAGGAGGCACAGTGAGCGCTGTGTTGTAATATGCATAGGCGCGTGTGGAATGTTGATGCCTGTTCAGGAGTCAACATTCCACATGGGCCAGTTGATTTCTGGATACTCTGGTGGTGGCACCTCGACAGTGGGGTCCATGCAATAAAGAACTTAAATACACTTACCTGTGTGAGGAGATCGTGTCACGCTGTATCTGTGAAGTTTGGCTTTTGAAACCACATTTCAGTCATCTTGCCTCTTTCTTCCCTTCTTGATATCTTCTTTCAAGGTTTCAGGCTCGAATGGCACTTCCAAAATGGTCATTTTAAGTTTCTGATCATGGTTTCTCAATTGTGTCATGACGATTTGCCGGTCTGTGCTAGCAAACAGTAATTGAAATTACTGTTTGGCAATTTTGTCAATTTTCTCGCTATATTGGTAACTCTGCTGAAAGTTTGTGGAATTACCACTGTACAGCGGCTTTCAGCAGTAATTACACCAGACGGAATTACTGTTATTGCTCAAAATTGCTGCGCGCACACGTGCATTTATGAGTTGGCTGTAATTCCAATGGACACCATTGTGATAACGGTAATTCCGTCTGGCAGAAATACTATCAGATTTAACGCTGTGCTCAAAGTGAGGGCATATTTTTCTGGCTGGTTTTATATTACATGTTTTTTACATCTCATTAGTCCCAGCTAACTCCTGTCCTTGTTTCAGCAATCTTCATAATGGTTCATTCTTTAAAAAGAAATTCAAAATTAATTTTGTATAGTATTTGGTTAGACCTAAAAAGATTTTAGTTGGTCTTCCACTTGAGTCTTGAAAAATAAACATTTCTTCATGCATCCCCTTTCAAAGTTTATTTTTATTGTTAGGTGATTGCATACATACATATAGATATGTGTGTTAATTATTAATGATACACATTTCTGGTTTACATTCAATGAGTGAACCAAAATTGAAAGCTGAGATTGACAAATTACCAAACTGAGTCTGAACTGTATACATAGTGGCAACACTTCAAAAATGGATGCTAAAGGAAACTAAACAAAAGAGCAAAACAACAAAGCCCATATATCATCAATGTCACTTATTAGTTGATGTGTCTATGCTGAGATTGTGCCTATCAATCACTCATTCGCTCATGCATGCACAATCATTAGTTTGTTCCTGGTCTAGGAGGTGAGCTGGAATATAAATACTAGGGTTTTGGACGTGCAAGGTACAAATCTCTAGACAAGGACACAATACTCCTACAAAGCATCCCTCTTGGTTGCTGACTCTATAAGTTGCCTTTTCATAGTTAGCTATGGCTGTCTTACTTGCTAAACTCCTGCCTCTCCCTCACCCTCTACAACATTTTTACCCGCCCACTGTTCCTCAACCTAGACGCTATGGGTATCTCCTACACAAACTACGTGGATGATACCCAGATCCTCCTCACCCTCACAGGCAACTATGACAACTATGACAAGGACTCCGCTATGCTTAACGACATTTACAACACCATCCAAGCCTGGATGGCAACAAACTGATTCTGCCTCAACTCTGACAAGACAGAAGTCCTCCTGGTTGGTTCCCCCGACATATTAAAAAATCTCGACTCACAATTTAGCCACTTCACTATTGACTCCTTCAAAATTGCTGTATCAGACTCAGTCAAAACTCTTAGAGTCTATTTAGACTCCAATCTATCCATGAGTAAACAAGTTAGTGCTATCGCCTCTTCTGCAGCATACCATGCCAAACTAATCAATGCAGCTAGACCATTCCTCTCCAAAGAGAACTGCACCAACGTAGTCAGAGCCATCACAGGCTCAAGGCTAGACTACTGCAACGTCCTCTTCCTGGGAACCTCCACAAAAATCTGGACAGACTACAAGTCATCCAGAACAACGCACTTGTGCAGCTCAAGGCATCACAAAAAGAGAGCATATTAGTGCCGCCAGGAGAGCAGCCCACTGGCTTCCAATAAAAGGGAGAATCTTATTCAAAACCCTAACACTGACCCACAAGTGCATCTACCACTATACACCAGAATACCTCTCACAAAGGATTCACCCCTGTTCCTCCACAAGGCCAATTAGGGCACCCTACACCAACATGCTCTGGGTGCCGATGGTAAGAAGAATTAGAGCAGGTGGCTCCAGCTTCCCTTACCTAGCACCATCACATTGGAATGCTCTACCTACCTCCCCCTATACGAGGTAAGGCCTCCCTCATGACCTTTCGCAAAGCCATGAAAACAGTGCTCTTCACCTGAAATACGCCACTATCTACAGCCATAATCTACCTGCTCACCACATAAATGTGATCCCACATAGATGTTACTCACCTATGTTCATATGTATATTATACGTATCCTAATGTATACTTGCTCTTTTTGCTCAATGTACAACTGCTTCTCCCCATGTGCCCTCTCCCTGTAACTAAGCTCCCCTCAAGTAACAGCGCCTCAATGCCCAAGGGCTGCTGTGCGCTACACAAATGTAATAAATAAAATAAATATAGTGGTGGGTTTTTGCTCTTCCAGAGTTGTTGTATGCCCACCCGGTAGGCCCTCAATGCTGCTACCACCCTTCTTGCCACATGCTTTATATCGATCAGTTGTTTTGGAAAATGTATGCAGAATTGCCACTATTACAGTTTTTTGGAGGCCCTATGGGCCTCATTCTAAGTGTGGAGGTCCAGAAACAAGGGTGCCTGTAAGCTTACCGGCACCCTTGTTTCTGGACCGCCACAATATGAGTCTGCCTGCAGGGGCTGTTGCTCCAGGCAGGGTCAGATCTGCAGAGCGTTTCTGGTTACTCTATTTGCCTAATGAGAAAAATAATAAAAGCTCTGACAGTATGTATATGTATCCATCCTTTATCTACAGAACTGTGTAAGCATGCTCTTCATGTATGTGAGTGTGTGTTTATTTAAGCTGTGCATGGCTGCAAGTGTTCTTCATGGCCAACGCTGCTACGTCGTGGTGTCACTAATGACATCAGCACAGCGGCTTCTCGGCACTTAATCAATATAGTAAATTATAGGTTTTGGGTCCACAATCTCCATTGGGTTCTCTGGATCTGGAACGATATGTACTGGGCAAGATTGGAATGATTGTCTGAGGGGATACCTTCCGGCATACGTGTCAGCCAGTGGTGCACTTGGGGTTCGTCAGGAAAATGATGAGTGACTACGAGTGTACTTGACTCTTCGTCCCGTCATGTTCATGGGGGTGAGGAGGGGCAATCCTGGGACCCTCTCTTCAGTCCCCCTATTTTGTTGACCTGTCAACCACTCCTCCATACCATGTCACCTTTGTTCTTGATAGCCATATTTTTATCACTCCTCCGAGATGTCCATAGTAATTTGCATGATCGTCAAAACTCCAGCTCCTGTAACTACATTCTCCTTCTGGGTTGCACCATACCATTTTCCCCCATACATCTGGTTGTCGAATGGATTGTCAAACATTACTGTCTCAGTTGGGAACAGTGAACATTCCCTTATTCTTGTTCTAAGGTTATCTCTTTCTTCCAATATCTTGTCATTTTCCCCTACAATATTCACATCCATCATCACTTTCATCCCTATCGATTTCTCAATCGGCTTGTGGCATTGGGTAATGCAGATCTTTATCACACATAGTACCACTAGTACTAATATTAGTGCCCCTAGTAATACTTTTAGTCCTTCTGCCAGCCATGACAGCATCCATGACCAGAGGTATGCTATCCAGCTTTGATCTTTTCCCGTCCCTCTGGCTTCTTCCTCCATTTTGGCATGCATCTTAGACAGTCGCGTCACTGCTTCCGTCAGTGTGCCATTCTTTCCGTTATTGCCAGGTACGAATGCTCAAACTTATCCTTCCATTGCTTTGAGAATGTCCAGAACATATCTGTTCTGGAGTGTCATCCACCTTATTGCTCGGAGCTCTTCTTTTATTGCGTTGAAGCCATTCACTGTAGACTTTATTGTCAGCATTAGCTCCCATCTGGATATTTAAGCCAGTTTGCGTTTGCATACGTCTGGACTGCTGGAACCACTGATGCGAAAAACATTTCTGTTCTGCTCAATAACCTATGTTTAGGTGGCACATCATCTAGGAATGCTTCTGACTCTGATGAGAAATAGTTGTCTCTCTTCACTCTACTCACTTCCACGGACCGTTTCTTTCATCCCTTTTCTTTCTTGTGTTACTGTCCATCTTCGGGAAGTCATTGATCTTTATGTCCTTCTGGGGCACTACCAGTGATGGCATATTGATGTGCACCAATCAGCAAACTCCTCCCTAGTCGGGTGGCAGCTTCTCGTATGCCTTTGGATCCACACACCCAATAATGATCCATCAGGACTGCTGTGCTGACCTTCATTGCTGGATTCTTTTCTGTGTACCAACATCCTGTGTTATCTCCAACTCTGACTGCTTCTTCATTCTTGTAGCACAATGCTGGTTTCTTCTAAGAGGTATTATGGGCATCAGTCCAGCTTCATTGTCTACCCAGGTGAGCAGTTTGGCACTTGCATCCCATTACTTACTAGGGTGTTCTTTGCTTCCTACTACTCCATCTTCCCATCCTCCCACTGTGTATACATGGTCAGACACGAACATCTGGGGTCTTTCCCAACAGGATCTCCTAATTCTTTCACCCTCCTCTTCAGCAGGGCAGTTTTCTCAGTGTTATTATTTTTGTCTCGCATTTCTGCGGCCCATCAGTTACATATTGTTTAGCTTGGTTTAACTGCCAGTAATTGTTCATCATGTCAAGAGACTTTATAGGGGAATGTTGTCTGGGACATCCATCTTAGTGTTGCTGTTTTCCCTTGGAATATTGCTCAGGTTGTAACCATTGATAGGTACATGAAACATTGGGCTCTTGCTGCTTGTATTTCAGTTGCTATGAACGTTCTGGAGGCACTCATGGCATAGGGGATTAGCGTGCAGACATAACAGCTCTCTCTGGTGATTTCCCTGCCTACTTTGGTAGACGCCTGAGCAGTGTCAGTAAGATATAGGTCCACCCCCTCATGTCTATGTCAGCTCAGCACTTACCTCTCCTTGCCATGCTTACAGTGCTTTCCTGTCCACCTGACATGGTTGTTCCACCTGCTGGGGTTGGGGTAATGTTAGTAGAGGATACAGCGATTTCACTAGACACAAGCGATATTTGCCAAAAGAGGAACATAAGGACCCCACTTGGGAACAAAATACACAAGATAAGCATATTTTTAATTATTTCTCCCACATACCTGTGCTGCTGGATCCTTATGCAGCTTGAAGAGATCAGTTGCCCACCAGAAATTTGGAAAAACTGTGCGTTAATTGATTAGTGTTGTATTCGTTTTAAGCCCTGTGGATCATATAGTCAGACATGGCGTATATGAAAAGCTGTTCCCACACAGTTCTAATCCCAGGGTCTCTCAGTACTGCGAGGACAGATGAGTTTCCTAGTTCAATTTGTGGGCAGGCTTGGGCCAAATATGCTATAAAAACATGATAGTACACACTAGGAGATTGTGCTCGGAATTTATTGGACTTTTTAATGAAGTGGACAAATTGGCCCGAAAAAGAATGAGGTTGTGAATCATTGGGCAACATGAACAGTTATACAGTAAGACAGTCGCACTTTGTCGACAAATTTGTATAGGGAGAAAAACAACAAACAGACAGTGTACCCTCACTCTGGGTGGGTAGGACGTCCTTGCCCTAACTCTGCTGCCTGTGAGCGAGTAACCATTGGGTGTCCTCTGCTTGGCAGTGCTAATTCCGAAGGACCTCCTTGTTCCTCTTGCTGATGATCATTGGCCCTGTTGATCTTGTTACCAGGTGAGGCCACAGCTTTGTAGGGCTTAACGTCATTCATGTGATTCCAGACAGTCTTCCCCACATGCTTTACCGCTCTTTCAGTTATTGCTTCAACAAGGTGGGGGCCCATGAATTTGGGTGCATCCCGGCAATGGGTAAAGTTCTGAAGGAGGACACTGTCCCCCATTAATACAGATGGCTGCATAAGTAACTCTTCTTTGGTGTTGGCACTGTCGCTTTCTCAGTTTGGCTTCAGGGCCTCACTGGTGACGTTGTACCTGGCGAGAGACACTGGTACTCTGTTTAGTTTTGGCAATCGATTCTTTCAGGAGGCCGTTGAGGTGGTCACATTTACCATATATATTTTTTTTTGATGATATAGTTTGTTTGGAAACTTTTTCATCATTTGCAGGAATTTCATTAGTCTTTAAGTTTAATGATTTATAGTACAGTTCCTGGTGTTTTATTTTTTGTTAAGTTCCAATATAGTGCTTAGAAAGAGGGCAATTGTGTAGGTGTATTTGTTATTATGGCTGCTGAGGAGAGCGGCCCACCTTTCTTGTGTGGTCATTTGTTTGGTTGAAAGTTGAAAGAACGTTCCGAATTGTTTGCGTTGAGAGGAGAGTTCTTTGCATTCCAGGACCAGGTGGAAAATGGTTTCAGCGATTTTTTGGTCTTTGCAGAACCTGCAGTAGTTATTTTCAGCATCAATCTGTCTTGTTGTAGATAGGTACGATTTTATGGGAAGAATGTTCAGACGTACTTTTAAGAACGTTGTTCAAATGTTTTGGTCTGGGAAAATTTGCAAATAGACTGGTGGTCTATTGTCTTTTGTGCATTGGAGATTCTGTTTGTAGGTATTCTTTTTTTGAATGATCTTTATCCAGTCATTGTGCAGGAGTTTTATTTTTGCATGTTGTGGGCGGAGCGTAAGGAGTTCTTCTGTAATATCTTCAATTTCCATTTCATTTCTCATTGAGGATTTCCATTTTTGTAATATTGTAGTGTTAAAGGTGTTTTCTTTTGCTCGTAGGATTTGAATAGCTGGCGTTTTTTCATCTGTCAGTATTTTGCGGAAAATGTCTAATCTTTTCCATTGTACAAAGGATTCGATTGACTGAGTTGCCATTTCGTAGCGTATTCTTGGCATTGGGTATGTTTGTGGAAGTCGGAGAATTTTACGCCAAATTATTGATTCATATTTCGTCCAGTTGATTGTGTGGGCATTCAGCATTGCTTCTGTTCCATATGTTAATATCGGGATGTACTTCTGTCTGTAATAGGCAATAATGGGATTGAAAGAGAACTTGCCATATTTTCTGTGAAGTATACAGCCTTGTCTTGATAGGGTTTGGGCTGTTTGATCAATTTTGTCTATCCCTTGCTCTTCTGATTTTGATTGATTTATTGGCATACCAAGGTATTTGAAGGATGTCACATTTTCAATTTTGGAGTCGTTGATGGTAAAGATCGGTTGGTATTGTTTTGTTGTGGGTGGTTTGGTGAGAGTCATTGTCTTAGTTTTTTCAGTATTGATTGTTAATTCGTTTTTTCCCATGTATTGACTCAGAGCTGTCAGAGAGGCTTGTAGTCCAGTTGGTGTTTTATCTATTAGGACGATATCGTCTGCATATGCCATAGCCGGAACTGGAATCGAATTGATTTTTGGAGGGTTGGTTTTGTTGGATGTTAGATGCTCTTCGATGTCAGCAGTGTACAGGTTGTAGAGTGTTGCTGCCATAGGGCATCCTTGTTTTAGTCCATTTGCTGTTGGTATGGCGGATGGAGTGGCTCCTTGTTTCGTTAGTCTTACTTTTATGGTGGTTTTTGAGTAAAGTATGATAATCGGTTCAAAGATATTCGAAGGACAGTTCCATGCTCTAAGTTTCGACCATAGACTTTTGCGTGAAATTGCATCGAAGGCCGTCTTTAAGTCAATGAATGGTGCGTATATTTTAGTGTTGGAATTGATGGCTTCATGTTTGATTAGTTGTAATAATATCAGATTGAGATTTGTTCCAACGTTAGCCGTGAAGCCTGTTTGCCTGGTCGAGAATTTGTTGTTTTTTATGGCCCACGTGGTTAGTTGTTTTAGGAGTACTGCTGCAAATAGTTTTCCTAACGGATCGAGGAGGGCAATCGGGCGGAAATTTTGGGGATCTTCCCTTGATCCTTGCTTGTGAATTGGTACAATTATTGCCGACCTCCAAGAGTTTGGTATTCGGTGGAGTGTGTTGATCAAAGTTGTGATGTGGCACAAGAAGTTCGCCCAGGCAATTGGGTCTTGTTTAATGACCGCATTGGATAGACCGTCAGGGCCTGGTGCTCTGGAGGTGTTGAGATTTTTGATCAGCTGGATGAAATCTTCAAATTCCGCATGTACTTTCCATGTTGGTTCTATTGCAGACAGTGTGTTCTGAGGGTCTGTTCTTCGTGATGCATAGATAGTGGCAAAGTGGGTTATCCAAGTTACTTGTGCTACAATGGCTGTAAGTTTATGTTGTTTTTGATGGTTTTCGTTGAGCAAATTCCAGAGCTCTCTGGTATTGTGAGTGTTGTGAAGTTTCAGTATGTTTTCTGCTTCTGCTTGTTGAATGACGCTTTTCTGAGATTTGATCCAATTGGAGTGCTTCTGTTTCAGAGATTTGATCTGGTTAGTGCTCTCTGCAGGTGAGGTTTTCTTTAGGTGTCGTATTGTTTGGTTTAGGCATTTTTTCCTTACAGCAATTTCTTGGTTGTATGTATCACGGTGGTCTTTGTGAAGACGGTTTTTGATGGTTTGTCGGAAAGGAACTAAAATCCATTCATAGTTAAGTTTTACAGAGTCTGTCAAGTTGGTATCTTGAAATTTTTTCGGTAGAGTGGCTAGGGCTGGTTGTGGAATTCTTAGTCTTGATGTTGTACCATTTAGTTCTAGCAGAGTTGATATTGCTGGTTCGCTTAGTTGGGGCGAAGATTGGGAATGAACAGTGAGTTGGTTATGATCGCCCCTTTCGGTGGATACCGTTTGTACTTTTGTGACTGATTGATGTAGGCTGTCAGATAGAAATATATAGTCGATAATTGCATGGGATGAGCCTCTAATCCATGTTGGGGTGTAGGGTGCAGAGGTGTTTGCAAGGTTCAGGAGAATTAGGTTTCGTGTCGTGATTTCTTTTATCCATCTCCTTGCCTTTGGGGAGAGTTCTGAGAGGGTTTGAAGGCAACCATTCTTGTTGTACAGCTTAATGTTCAAGTCGCCACAGATTATTATTTCCAATAGCTGATATTTTGTTGTAGCTTTGTCAATTGAGAGGAACACTCCATCTAGGAAAGCATCTGTTGTTATTGCTGCTGGGTTCCAATAGAGGTTTAGGATTAAGAGTATTGAGTTATTTTTACTTTCTCCGTTTTGGTCAATCTTTGTACAGGTTAGTATAGTAAGTTGGGTCCAAGGGTTTATGTTCTCGGAGGTCATTACTGTACTGTAGGGGTTTATCCTGATTAGGGTGAGTAGTCCAGATGCGGGTCTTCCTTGTTTTTGCACAATGGCCGGGTTGAGAAAGGTGATAAAACCGTCACATGCTGGTGGGTCACTGAGCCAGGTTTCTTGGAGGCATATGATTTGGTATTGATCTAATTCAGTAGATGGGTTCGTAAAAAGGTGTAAGCTCCCTCTAGTGTCCCACGAGCAGAGTGACCACTTGAACCCGAGATTAATTGATTGTTATGAATTGGTCATACCATTTGCTTGTGGGTGATAAGCACAGGAGAATTTGTGTTGGATGCTCATCAACATTTTGATTTGCTTGAGCATCTCGTTGGCGAAGTGAGGGACATTGTCAGACCGCAGGACCTCACCCACGCCCATCATGCAAACCCTTTCTGGACCAGAAATGTTGCCGCTCTCAGGGGGTCAGTATGAGAACAGGGGCCCGCCTTAATCCACCAAGAGAATGGGCATACAACCACTATCATGTAGCGGCATCCTTGGCAGACTTGGATCATGTTGACATGGAGGTGTTGAAATGGACCAACTGGGCGAGGTATGGCTCCTCTCACAACTCTCAATGTATATCTTGCAGTGAACTGCTTGCAGGTCAAGCAATTACTCATAAATCTGGCCACATGTTCTGCCAAATAAGGACAGAACAATGTTTCTCTAATATGGGCGGCAAACACCTCCTTCCCTGTATGTGTTGGATAGTGCAACTGTGTCAGTGCTGTTTGGAACAATGTAAGTGGCATAACCACCTTCCGTGTGTTATTCTGCCGCCATAGGGCATCTGTTGGAGATACTGTACATCCCCTCTGAATCCATAGGTCCTTTTCCTCCCTGGGTGCAGCTCCCTGCAGCTCCATTATTTGTTTTGCTGGCAATACATTGTACCCCTCCTTCAATATCATTTTCTTTGCATAGTCACAGGCATGTGATGAGGCCTCCATTTCCAGGAGTTCTTCAAATTATGCAGCACACTTTGCTTCCACATCTGCTGCCTCTTTTCCCCCCCGAGACGGTTCTCTCTTCGTGTATGTGCTTGGCATTTCACTATTGCTAGTTGCTCAGGATAATGTATGATGTCCACTAATCTGCGCAATAGGAGTGCATGCTGCACTGGTGATCCGTCAGCCCTCCTGAAACCTCCATCCATCGTGACAGTCCTGTGTCATAAATTGTTCATTTCAACAAGGCATAGTCGCAAAATGTATCCGGGAAGTTTGGATCTCCCCCCTGTTGAAAAAGGAAGGGATTGATCCACATGGCCCATTCAATTACTGCCCTATTACCAATGTTCCCTTCCTCCTCAAAATTATTGACAAGGTTGCCTGTGTTCAATACAATGCTTTCGTCGAGGAGAGAGGTCTACTGTCTGCCAAACAATCTGGATTCAGAAAACATCACGTCATAGAAACAGCCCTGGTGGATGTCAAATCCCTGTTAACTGGAATAGTGGATCA
Source organism: Ambystoma mexicanum (assembly GCF_040938575.1). Classification (NCBI taxonomy): domain Eukaryota; kingdom Metazoa; phylum Chordata; class Amphibia; order Caudata; family Ambystomatidae; genus Ambystoma; species Ambystoma mexicanum. Next base: position 1,237,551,839 of record NC_090933.1, on the reverse strand, counting down.
AGGGAAAGTGGCCATGCTGATGCTGTTAGACCTGTCTGCTGCATTTGATCTTGTCAACCATGATAGGATGGCAGATAGGCTAACGGAGGTGGGAGGCAGTTCAAAATCCACGGCTACTTGGTTCTGATAAATTTTGGGCCTTAGGAGAGCAAGGGTTGTTCAAGGCGACTTTAAGTCAGAGGAATCAATCCTTAACTGTGGAGTTTCTCAGGGCTCTAGTGTGTCCTCCCTGCTTTATAACCTTTACTCGGAGCTCTGTTTCGACGTGCTGGACAGCCTGGGTGTCAAATTTGCAAACTATGCTGATGACACCGAGATCGTCCTGGAACTCATGGGTTTCTATGAGGCAGACTCACTTTGGGTTACCAAAGTATATGATGCCATAAAAACGTGGATGCAAGAAAACATTTTGGCACACAATGACAAAAAAACAGAGATCCTGATTGTTGGCAGTACGGCCATACTTAAGGCCCTGGAACCCCAATAAGACACATTTCTATTGGTGGGAGCCATCATACAGGTCTCCAGCTCTGTGAAAACCCAAGGCATGTTTTTTTTTACAGTAACCTTAGCTTTGGAAAACAAGTGGCTAATATTAGTGCCAGTTGAATTTACACCACACACCTTCTTTGGCAAATCCGACCCTACCTCTCAGAGAGAAATAGAGCTCTGATAGCGACTGCCCCTATCAACTCAAAAATTGAATACTGCAATGGCCTACTGGTTGGCACCACAGCAGCCAATATAAAAAAACTTCAAACAATACAAAATGGAGCTGTACATGCAGTGTGTGGTCTGGGACGCAGGGAACATGTTTCTCATGCACGGAGGAAGCTGCATTGGCTCCCCGTCCGTGAAAGGGTCCAATTTAAGGCATCCTGTTTGGTCTACAAGTGCCTTGCAGGCACGGCCCCTAGATACCTACAATCACAGATTACCAAGCAGCCTTTTAGATGTACCTTGCGTTTTAATAATAAGGATCTTTTATCACAACCCCGCTCCAAGCTGAGCACATATGGGGATCTGAGCTTTGATGCATGGGGGCCTCAAGTGCGTAATGGCCTCCCCGTTCTCATTAGACAAGCAGAAAAGCACTTAAAACTCTCTTGTTTGATGGAGGTGGCATCTAAGTCACTGCCGCACTGGGGACTATTTGACTTGCATGTAATTTGTGTCCTTCCGTTTACCTGTTCCCTGTCTGTATTGTTTGTTTTGCGCACTCTGAGGCGTGCCGGTTAGTTGGCGCTATACAAAAATACATAAGAATAGAATAGAACTGTGGATGTCACGTAGTCTGAATCTGAGTAATTCGTCACCTCTGTTATTCTGCTGTGCTCCAATGCCAATATTAAGGCTACTAGTACTGCTGCCTGCGCTGAATAATGTGATGGCACTCGTGCACTCACCACTACCTCCCTGGATGAATCCTCCCTTAACCTCATCACTGCTGTCCCTGTATGTCTGACCCCATCTGCCTGGTCAATTGTTGATGACCCATCAGTTTAAAGCATGTCTCCCTCCTCAAGTGCGTCCACCTGTACCTTGCGAGTGTCACTGAATTCCTGTAAGTGTCCTGTGCAGTCATGTGAGTAGCCACCTTCTTGCAAGATGTCGGCGAGAAAGGTCACCGGATTGATCATTCTGCCCCTCACTACCTTAAGTGCTGGATTTGACAGTAACACCTCGTACCCTGATGCTCTTTCTGTTGTCAGTGTGCTCTTGGTCTTTCCAGTATTGCGAAGAGGACATCCTCCATGTGAAGAGTGGTGCTGCACCTCATGGTAATACTCGCTTTCTTGACCACTGTGAATGCAGCTGCAGCCAAAGCTTGCTCGCACAGATAATGTCTTCTCATTAATGGGTCTAGCTTCCCACTGTAGTATACTAGTGGATTATGCCCCAAGCTTGTCTTCTGGGTCAGTATTGCCGTCATCACTACCCCATCGGAGTGCGAGAACAAAAATAATTCCTTTTTATAGTCTGGGATCCCTAACACAAGAGCTATGCATATCGCTTCCTTTAGTTCATTGAATGCCTCAATCTTTCTATTGTCCAGCCTATTATCTTGGCCCCTTTTGTGCTTCCTTCAGTGCACTCAGTAGAGGCCTGGTGTAAGTGCTGTAGTCAAAGACCCATACCCTATAGTAATTACATAACCCTAAGAATTGCTGCATCTCTCTTACTGTCATGGGTTTTGCTGTCCTGCGTATTTCCTCTGCTGTTTCTGCCGTCACCTGTCAACCATTTTGGGAGATCATCTGTCCAATGTATAGTACTTCTTTCTGACAGTACTTTAACTTGGCCATGTCCACCTTGTATCCCTTGTCTGCTAACACTGTCGGCATGTGCACTGAGTTTTTTCTGCACTGGTCTTCAGTCGTGCTACAGATCAATATGTCATCTACATACTGTATGACTGTGCTCTTTACCTCTACATTGCTTAGGTACATTTGGAGGACCCTATTGAATATGGAGGGTGACTCACAGTACCCTTGAGGAAGTCTTGTATGTTTCGATGTTTTATTTCTATACAGAAAATAAGTCAAGTCTTGAGAGTCTGGATGTAGTGGTATAGAGAAGAAAGCATTCTTCAAGTCTATGACAATGTAACAGGCAGCTTAGGCTGGAATGCTGGAACAAATTGTTGCTGGATTCAGAACTAACAGATATTCTGCTTCTACAACATGATTAAGAAGGCACAAGTCCTGTATAAAATGCCATGAACCCCCCTTTGCTTTCTTAATGGGGTGCACAGCTGTGTTGCATGGTGATTCTGATAGCAATAAGATGTCTTGTTTCATTAATACTGCAATTGTCTCATAAATGCCCTCATCTGCCTCCCAATATGTGACACTCATTTCAAACACCATCGCATGGTCTGTTGTCCCTGAATAGTACTTTCTCTCTCACAGTGGTCAATCTGTATCCCTCAGCTACGGCAATCACTGCTCGTCATGGTCGTCCTGTGTCATCTGTCCCATGTACTGTTATCCACTCATCTCCTACAATTGCTGTCTCCATCAATTGTCCATTCTGCTTCATCCAATGGTATCTCTGGTCTGAACAAGTACTGATTTGGAATGTGCCACATCTGCCCTTGAATCCCTGGGAGCCATGCTGTTGCAATCTCAGTCCCATACTGGAATAGTTCCTCATCATGTTAAGTCTGCTCATAATGTCTCTCCCCAGTATGTTTACATGTGTCTGTCAAAGGGTAAAGTAAGGGTAAGGATAAATCATGTTCCCATATAGAAAGTGAAATATTGTCTGTGAAAGGAACCACTTGCATAGCCCCAGAAAATCCTTGAGCATTCATGGCATCGCCTGACAACCTATATCTTCCCTAGCGGATGCAGGATTTGGTCACCCCTCTATTTAAAAGAAAGGAACAAGTTTTGTCACCTATCGTATACTCCTATGTGTGGTTCTTCCGCAAGGTTGGGTGTAATCGACAGGATGGAACACATTAAGTCCATCTGTGGGCTGTCCTATTCAGGGTATAATGCCATCCCATTCCCTGAAAATGGATTGTTCCCCACCATGGTGACCCCTCCCAAATTCCTAATGGGGGTTGTTGACATGGAGTCCACGTGTGCTATAGTCCCGTCATTTTGTTGTGCACTGTTCTCTTTCTGTGGTACCTGCTATGCTACATATGTGTGCTGTGTGTTACCTTCAGTCTGGGGCATCTGTGGTGACTGCAAACACTGTGGTGTAGGTGTTTGCATCTGTGGTGTCTGTGTCATAGGCTGGGGTGGCTGTGGGTATGCGCTCAGTGTTGGTCTCTGTTGTTGTTGTGCTTGGTCCAGTGTGTAATACTCGTCTTGTTCCCCACTGTGTGCTGACTGGTATTGCATCCCCATTCTCTTGCACCCCACTGTTTCTGCACACTCTCAAGCCCTATCTGACCCCATTCCCAGCACTGTGGTGTCTCCCTCCCCTGCCCTTGGAAAACCTCAGGAAACTCCCCCGGGCCATGCTGCACCTGCTACCATATCCTCGAAACCGTCCTGTAAATCCCCCTTGGTTGTGATGTACCTGTGGGCCATACCCATTTCCTCTTGGTGGTCACCCTCTTCCTCGAAACACGTGCTGCATGTTCCCCCGCCCTGTGAATCCTCCCCCCCCGTGGGTGGCATTAATGTGGTGCCCCCTGTCTTCCCGTGCTTGTCTGCATTGCCCCATCCATGGCATATTTGGATAACTTCCTCTGCACTAACTTCGCTTCATCTTGCTTTCTTTCATCATGCTTTTTCCTCGCATTCTCTTGCAATAGCCTACAATGGTGTACTATTGTGAGCTGTATTTCTGGCCAGGGTTTCGCCTCTATGCCTACTCATTTCTTGAGCTGCTTCTGTACCGTCTCTGGTAGCCCTTGGCACAATATGTGGTAAATTAATGCTACTGTTCTGTCCCACGGTTCTCACGTTTCAATGTACCAAAGCTCTTGAATCGTCTGAATATAGTGTAAGAGGTCTTTGTCTTCCCCCATCTTGTGTGCCATGATCGCACTAATGTCTGATGTGTCTGGGTATTGCATCCTTAGAGCTTGCCATATAGCAGCTCGGATGTTTCCAAACAACAAGCCTTTGTGTGCTGTGTCATGGATGGTCACGCCTGGGTACACCACCCTTCTCCATACGTCATCAGCGGCCTCCCGAGTATTGCCACTAGCAGTCCCTTTACATCCCCCACTGCTAACTTCTGTCCCGCTGTCATTCCTTCCATTTCGTATATCCATTTCCCTGCACTTGTGATTAAAAGGGCCGCCTACATCTCAGGTTTTCCTTGTCTATGTGTTTCCATGGTCTATATTGAGGTCGCCTCCCTCCCTTTTCCAGAAGGGACAACTGAGTAAACCCTACCTCCCCATTCGCTACTCGAGTCAGTCTAATCTGCTTGTCAGCTTCTCTAATGTCAGCGTATGCATCTACTGGCTCCCTTTTCTGTCACCCTGGGTGATCCCAAAACCTTTGTACATATAGGACCAGGCCATCTAGGTTGCCTACTTCATTCACCGACTGCAGTGTTCCATCGTCCTTGTCTCCCTTATATCCCACTGTACCTTACCCCATGTTCCAAGTCACACATTTGTCTTCACTTTTCACCATTGACTTGATGGTGCTTGTGTTGCCCACTTCCCTAGTCCCCACTACCCCTTGCTTCATTGTTTAAGTCAGAGCCCACATTACTGCAAAAAACGTCCAGGAGGCTCAGTCACCCTGAAGTTGTGACTGTGTTGGGCTTCACAGTAAAGTCGATGTCATGCAAGTGGTGCCTGCCTCCTTCCCTGCGGGACCCCATGCATGTTCTGTCTGAGATGGCGGTAGTCCTATCCTGCGTAGTCGTGCTGTCCAGCTCCGCTTGTCTTCCTCCTCCTACTCTGTCATTTCCCGTGCTCAATGTCCACTGTGTTTTTATGTCTCTGATTGCGCGCTCCTCCTCCTCCTCCTTGTGGGTGCGCTCTCTTGCTATTCGCTTTATCATCGTCAATGTTGAAAAACGGACAACAATGGCAACCTCTCAATGGCTAGGCAATGTACAAAAAAAACTCAACTGCCAATCCCAATATCTGACTCAATGCTATACCCGCCTCTATCGTGAACAATTCCTACGTTTCCGTTTAAACACCTTGAACTCGAAGGAAACTCTATATCAAAGGAAACATCCCACTGTAAATAATAATCTATGTCGCTTCTGTGCTGCTGCAGTGGAATCACTGAAGCATTTAATCCTAAATTGCTCAGCGTTATGTGACCATCGCTCTGCCTACCTAGGCGAATTTGCCCCCTTGGATGGGGATATGGCGACATGGTGGCTCCTGATTTCCTCTGGACAAAACAACAAACATGTTTGCACCATTGTAAACTATCTAACAGCTCTTCTAAAGTTTCCATTCGACTACAAAGATAATCCCATCATGTAGTCTCAGTAACCCATAGAGATGCCGGTAATCTATGGTGCCTGCTGCATAGAAATGATGTGACAATGCCTTGAAACAAAAGTGTTTTCTGTTTGTTAAAACTGTAGTTTTTCAATAAATAAAAAATAAAAAAAATTTGCTTTATCTGCCACTTCCTTCGTTCGCTATCCACTAACACAATGGGTTCTGGAGACAGACAAGTGAACACTCATCAATTGTTGAAAATCAATGCTCATGTAGGTCACTGTTCCAATTTGCATATCGCCTGATGTGTTTTGCACCCTGAAGTAAACAGCATTGTAAATGGCTGTGTGTGGCTGTCTGACATACCCCAGAGCAGATGCTGGGGGAGACAAGAGTTGGTGAGTTGCTGCAAACCGGTACCTTCTGTGGCCTCTCCCTACCTGTCACCTCACCCTGGTGTGGTGCAGTTCGTTGCAGTGCATTGCTGTGCAAATATCTTGGAAACCCTGCAACCTAGGGTCTTGAAGCCTGGTTTCCTTTTGTTCCTCGTGTCGAGACTGATCCTTCTACAACTATTGATCTTTCACCCATTTCAGACAAGCGTCTCATATGTGAGGGTGCTGGAATCCAGGGAAACGGGTGGGGTTTCCAAATGGCATGTATCCAGCAATGTCCAGATGGTCCTCACTGGTAACTATGCAAAATGTGGTGCAGATTGGTGAAACGATGTGGCCAGACCAACCACATGCGTACAACCCAGGCCAACCACATGCATACAAGCTAGGCTAATCACATGAATACAGCCCATCCACATGCATACAAGCTGGGCCAACCACATGCATACAACCAAGGCCAACCTCTGAGCTAATGACCAAAGAAGATCTCTGGATTGGTTTGGCAGAAAGGAAAACAGATCTTGTTGGAAATTAGCTGGTGAAAAGGAAGGAAGTGGATATGGCAGAGTCCTTTCGGAAAGTCAATTAGGATCTCTGTTCCCTGGAATGATTGGGAGATGGTAGGCCCATACACAACTATCTTGGTGAATAAATTGTCCCTTCTATCAGTGCTGCAGAGGAGGGTAGTCTTAAAGAGATCTCCTCCCATTAAGGTAAAAATAAACCCTCATTCTGATGGCTTCGAGGCCAATTTGAATAAAACCTATAAACATCTAATTGACAAAACATCTCTATTTACAGCCCTAGTCTATCGTTTCACTCTGACCCATGGGGGTTTTAGCATTTGGGCGGCGCGGCTCTTGAACCAGCAGGTGCTTACCCCTATGATGATATATGGCCTGGAGGCCCTTCAAAAAATTGATTTAAAGTGGCTACAGGTTGTGGAGGGTAAATTTTGGAGGAAAATGCTGGGCCTCCCAACCTGTATCCCGATGGCCATTATCAGACTTGAGCTGGGATTGTTATCCCCGAAATCAATGGTACTTAAGAAAAGGACTGAATTTTATTTGAAGCTGAATAGCTCCTCGAGTAATCAACTGTTGGTCTCAGTGTGGCAAGAACTGCGTATGGAATCGAAGAGATCGATCTTAAAAACCAGCATTGAACATTTTATGTATAATATTAACTGGAATTGTAGCCAGGAGATTTCTCCCTTGCAGCTAAATCTGCCTTGTCAAGGAAAATTGACTTGGCTGATTGGATAGACAACTATACTCACTTAGAACGTTTGAGAAATACCAATTTGTGAAATATATTTTATATACATACAAAAAACCTCAACATTACTTAAATCTCTGCCCAAGCATCAGACTCTGAAGATTTATATTACTTGTTAGGATTAATCATTTACCAGTACTTGAAAACACTGGGGTAATAAATAAACTAAGGAATGAGGAGCGATGCTGTAGACTATGTGAGGATAAAGTAACAATTGAGACAGGACTACATGTTCTGACGTGCTGCTCGAAAATGGCAAACATCTACCACAGATATTATGGGGAGTTTGTTCATAAGGTCGGACAGAGAGAGGAAGACATTTTTTGGTGGCGTATCTTGAATTCGCCAAAATTGAAATGATTAATAGCAATGTACAATGTTTGGTTAGTGATTGAGAAAAGACTGGGTATCTCCATTTGAGTTAACTGTAATGTAAGGTAATGGCACACTCTAAGTGTACATCTAAAGGTAGAGAGAATGAAATGCAGACTTGATATGTATGGGTGTATATATGAGAATGTTTTAGAATAGACTTTATTGATTATATTGAATTGTAGGTATTTTTATATGGTTATTAGCATGTTTTTTACTAGAATTTAATATGAATATGTAATTTGGTAATTTAGTTTCTTCCTTTTTTTTTCCTCTTTTTTTTGTTTTTTTTGTTATTGAACTATGTATATATGATATGTAATTATGTGAAAAGTTTATTTATAAACTGTAACACATTAATAATAAATTAAATTAAAACATCTCTATTTAACGTCATAGCAGAACAAGGCTCTTTTCCAGCCTCCATGGGTGATGCCTTGTACTCAGTCATACCTAAACCAGCACTCTAGGCTGTTTTCCGCCCCCAGAAGGGCAGCCATAGTTAATGTTGATGCTAAGATTTGTCACAAGGTGGTATACAACCGTTTGAAGCCAATCCTTCCGCAAAGTATTGAATAAGATCAAGCAGGTTTCACAATGACGAGGCAGGTGGGGATTAGACATGCTGTAGCTCTGAAAAGTGTTTTTCACAGACTGCGACTCCATGCAGGATTTAACTGTGTCGAGTGACAACACCTGCAAGCAGTGGTGGCAAAAATGTAGTTTTGCCACAAAATGTTGAAGAGAGGGTCCCAGGAATGCCCCTCTTCACCCTCATGAACATGACAGGCCAAAGAGTCAAGTACACTGGAAGTCACTCATCATTTTTGGACAAACTCCAACTGCACCACTGGCTGAGACGTATGCAGGGAGGTATCACCTCAGACAGCCATTCCAATCTTGCCCAGTGCATATCCTTCTAGATCCAGAGAACCTGACGGAGATCGTGGACCAGAACACTATAATGGACTGTATTGATTAAGTGCTGAGAGCCACTGTGCTAACGTCATTAGTGACACCACAACGTAGCAGTGTTAGCCATGAAGAACACTTGCAGCCATGCACAGCTTACACAAACACACACTCACATACATGAGGAACATGCTTACACAGTTCTGTAGATAGAGGATGGATACATATGCATACTGTCAAAGTTTTTATTATTTTTCTCATTAGCCAAATGCAGAAACGCAAGGCAACAAGAGATCCTGAGCAAGCTTGCAGACGCTTATGGCAATTAACCCTATGGGACTACAGGAGGATATATATAGGACCGTGTATGACTAATCTATAGGAAACATAGCAGCACACAAACATGTAGAAATCAAATTATAAGTCTAAAGAAAATTACAGAAGGCCTCAAGCAACAGAACACCAGGCAAACGGAGCAGGCTCAGGCTGCACAAAGCGCAGACCGAGCACACAGCCAAGGTCAGAGAAAAACAGTCACATTCCAAGCTTCAGATGACAAAGGGACCAGCTGCAGGAAATTTAAATAAATCCTCATATATGTAGACCCAAGAGCTCAATTTGGTGGTCCACAACCACGTCATGCAGGCAAACTAGACAATGGGCATCCACCTGTGGTGGGATGATTAGCTGTTCTCAGCAACTCAGACGAGAAGTGAAACAAGTGTTGCAATGGGGAGCGCACTCTCATAAGCAAAGGCAGTCTAGTACCAGATACAATTCAGACACAGAGGGCCTCATTCCAAGTCCGGGGGTAACCGAGCCGGAAAAACCAGCCGGTTGCTGCTGGACTTGGAATGAATGACTGCCTCCGTGATTGCCGGAATCACCGGGGCATTACAACCCCAGTGACCCGGTAATTCCGGAGGTGGAATTCCGTAAATCCCCATCCCCATGGAGTCCAATAGGACTCCATGGGGATGGGGACAATGGAAACACTGGTTCTGTCTATGATAGAGCCTGTGTTTCCATTTCCGTCTGAAGGTGGGTGGCGTTACTCCCGCCAGGTCCGACCTGGCGGAAGCTGCACACATGCATATTCACTGAAGGCTGTGCACACATTTGTAGATTGAAAGACGAACACATGCCTGATTGAAAGGTACATATACATGTTCAGAGAAGACTGCACACTGCGCCGAATCATGGGATTCTATCACTTCTCTCCAGGAGAGAACATTTTCCTGTGAGGTTAGGGAGGTGAGCCTGCTAATCAATACCCTTCCTATGGGTAGAGGCAAGTGGGTAGGGGAGTGACTCCCCATCTGTGGACAAGGACACAACATAACCCTAACTCATCTTCAAAACCAACCAGTGGAAGAAAACAGGAAGAACAAACTGAAATGTGTTATTGTCAACCAGGCACTCTGATTGTACCTATAAAGAGGCGTCTATATGGTACTGAGATGAAGAAAACCATTGGGAGGAGATACGGAGTAAAACAAGAACAGAGAAGAGGACTTTGACACTATGCCAGGGAAGTCCCATGGCAGTGTCATAAATCTTGGAGGCGGACACTGTAAACAGGTTATAACCATTATCACACTTATTTTATTGTAGATGCCTAGTAAAAATGTCATGCCACAGTAAGAAATTAGCAGACTGGCTTTACCAAAATGCCTATCTAGCCACTAATAACACATATAAAGAATAGTTTATCATGGATGCCCATTACATTTAGAGCAACTCCCTTCTGCCCCACCATCCCCACATGTCCCCGCTCCCTCCCACTCTCCTCCTTCAACCTCCAAAATCAGCTCCTCACCCCCAGCATTAGCTCCATGCCCTTCTTCCTAGCTCCAGTGCTTGTGTATGAGGCAAGGTGCTTCATAGGCAAGTACTGGGATGAGGAAGAGTAGGACTAGGAGTCAGGATTAATGAAGATTACAAGTAAGTAATCCAGGGATTGAACACAAGCACACACTTTCACACACCATTCATTTGTTCATTTATACGTACGTCTTTTCACTCACACACGCACAACCAGCCACCCATACATCATGCACTTACTCATTCACACACATTACATAAGCTACGTACATACATACATAGATGCACACACACACAACCTTGTATGCACACATGCACACACATTTACAAAAAATACATTTTTGTACCTTTTTCCCCAAATCCTTTGCTCAAAGAACTCCTCTGCAGGTAGGCCTCCAGCTCCGATGCTCCAAGCACGCAAGGAACCAACTCTTGTTCCGGTCATGTGCAGAGCAATTAGTAGGCCTCCATATCCAGTTGGGATTTGTGGGGCCTCGGATGCCAAAAAGAAAATCTTTTTTAAGTCACTGTGACTTCAAAAATACCTTATTTCTGTTACGGAAAACCATAACGGAAATAAGTTCTTTATGAAGTCAGAGTGACTTAGTCTTAAAAAGGAAATTATTTCTTTTTGAAGTCCGAGGATCCCCCACCCTGAGGACATGTGGTGGCAGGGCAGAGGGTGCTGCTGAATGTAAAGAAGGCTCTTGTCTGAGACCTCATTTGCTTTCAATTTCTTTCTGCCTGTGCAATCCTTAGCCTGGGTTAGCAAAGACAGTTCCAGAGGTCATGGGGGTGTTGCCAGGGGTCGCTCTTATGACCCGTGGCAATCCCCAAATAATCTTCAAGCCTCCCACTAAATAACAACACAACAACAATTTCTCAATGATATGCACCTATATGAATTTGATCTGCAACTCTTAGAATCAGGAAATCACTTGGGTTTCACAATCAACAGCCGCTTGTACTTCCCAAAACACATAAGCTAGAAGGCCCAAATGGCCTGCCTCTAAATCTCCAGCCTTTGCAAAATCATACTCTTCATCCCCATGTTAGGACTCAGATATTGATGCAGGAAAAGCCCTCCTGATGGGACTCCCAGCTATGCATTTGGCTCCCCTAAAAGCAGTCCACCATGTAGTAGCACGCCTCAGTATAGCTATGTGGAAATTTGACCAAAGCTCCTCTACGATTCGCAAACTACATTGGCTTTCTCTCCAGGCCAGGATACTGGTCACGACTGCATATATCCTCTACAATGCAGTCACAAGTAGCACTCTTTGATAACTTGCGGCTTAACTCCACATATCTCGTGGCACATCCGCTGGGTCGAATTACAACTCGCCCACAAAGAGAGGACCGACAAACAATTCTTCTCTTTTCACAGACCCATCCTCTGGAACTCAATCCCTGTATCAGCTCGAAAGGCCCCCACAATTCTCCGGTTCTGCAAGGCCACCCCCTCTACAGTGCTCTGCTGCTCTTGCGCTAGCTCTGTGTTAAACAATACAATAAATAAATTCCTATATTTTGGGGATTTTCCTTCTCTGACTGCAGTATGTTTGATGTTCATACTCCAATGAACAAGATCGGACAAGAGCTGCCCATCCGTATTAGGGGCTCTTTCCTACACTGTGTCATCTACCATATAAGAAATCACTATGAGCCACACAGAAACAATATGTTGCCAAAGCAAATACAAATAAAGCCCAGTAGGATATGTGATATTTCCAGATCCTACCCAAGCAAGAGGCTTTCATTGAGCATGCCTTGCAAGGGATTGAACACCTTGAACTGTGAATTTACAAATTTTATGCATATAAAGCATAGCGCAAACATACTTGCATGTATCAAACAATGACTACAAGCAAGTCTATTTTTCTTCCCCCTTTTCTCTCCAAACCAGTGCCTCTGTCGTGCGGAGTCCCCCAAGGCTCTGTTTGTCACCTATTATGTGCAACACCAACATCCATTGCCACAGCTTCCTCTGCTATTCCTAAACCAATGAAACACAGATTATTCTTCGGCTTGATCTATATCTGCCTGATATGGCTGCTCAGCTTTGGGATTGCTTGGAGACCGTGGGTGGATGGATGACCAGGTACGGGCTTAAGCTGAACGGGGAAAAGATAGAGTTACTGGTTGTAGGTTCTGATCACCCTCTATCCTTCAGGACTCTGGATTTCTGGCCCTCCAGCCTTGGACCTTTTCCTTTACCAGCTACTCTAGTCAAACATTTGGGTGTCAAAATCTCGGCCTCACTATCGATGTCTGACCTTGTGGCCTCTATCTGCCAAGCTGGGCATTTTAAACTAAGGACTCTACGCAAAGTCCTACCTTTTATTCCCTCTAAACTTCATGCTCCAGTTGTATCATCCCTGGTGATGAGCAGAATTGACTACTGCAATGCGCTCTATCTGTCCCAACCTACCCATCTGATTCTTTGTCTTCAGCTCCTGCAGAACACAGCTGCAAGAGCGATACTGCACCCCCTTTCAGTTCTCATATGACCCTGATCCTACGTCAGTTACACTGGGTTCCGGTTGGGGAGCGAGTACTGTTTAAATCCTTGTGCATTGTGCATGAAGCTTTCTACAAGCAGGGGGCTGAATGTCTTCAGGCAAAATTCTGTCCCTATATACCTCAGAAAGCACTTCGCTCCCTATCTACTCTGACGATTCAAGTTCCCCAGATAAAGTATTCTCGGATCGGTGGACATGCATTCATCGTTGCCGCAGCGAAAGCATGGAATTCTCTCCCATTGGCTCTCCGCTTCAAGTGTCAATCTTCTGTCCTTTTGTTGCGCTTTGAAGACTTCCGTGTCTTAGCTCTGCGACTCTGCCTTTCTGTCTGTTACCTCTGATTTATCGGCAGGTTGCCTTTGGGTGTATGTAGCGCTTTAAAAGTTCCGATAACATAACAGAAAATAACATAACATAACATAGCATGTGCTTATCACATAGACTCTTCTTGTGTAAGTTTAAAAGCAGACTAAATGCATGTAGGGTGGTTTGCAAAGATCTCACATTGTACCATGTCAGGCGTGAAATAACAAACCAGTTCTGGCTTTTAGGTCCACTTTATATTACATTATAAAATATGTATTCCCACATTTGTAATATGTACATGAATGGAAAAGGGCATGCAATCAGGGACGTCATTTGAGGGTTGCCTGGGGTCGCAAATGCGACCCCTGAGAGCCACAGTTGCAACCCCTGGGGACTCACATAGTATGTCAGAAAACCGGATCATGGTTTTCTCTATTTATACCATTGGAAGGCTCATACCTTTTCATTTTGAACAGTTAATTCTGCCATGGCCTTCTTTTTTAAAATTATTTGTGCAGTGTATACATTTAATACTGTTAAGTTGAATAATATTAACATGCTTTATTCAAAATGTTGTGAAGCTACTAGTATGCAATATGATGCAGTAGATGTTACTCATCTGCCGGTGACAGGTTTCTCTGGTAGAAGTTGTGTCAATCACTCTGCAATAGGTGAATCTACTTGCAAAGCCTCTAAAAACACCCACTTTAGTAAATAATAATGCAAAACAACAATTTGAGTCACAAAGTAAATACCCTTTTTCTTTTTATTACAGCACTTCAAAGTTTTCATCAGATAACAATTTGCATGCCCTTTTTAAACAATTACTACAATCTGGTATAATTATCACAAGGTTTATTTTGTTGTGAAAGTACTGTCGTAGTATTCAAAGGAGATTATTTATTGGGCTCACATGAATTTATGTTCTAGAACAATGGAAGTTAGCCTTTGGTTGAATTGTGTCTTTACTGTTTAAATGTGTTCACTGACATAGGGTAGCTTGGTCTGTGGGAGGAGGCAAAAGGAAAAGAAGCATATCTCCTTTAGTTGCAAAGGTCCCTCCCTGAGCCTGCGTGTATAATGTACAGCCCCACCCTGGTAAGAAATCCTGGCTATACCACTGGTTTACAGGATGCACAGCAAAGTGAACTCATTCCTTATTCATGGAATACTAGAGGTTGCAGTCTGTGTTCTGAGCAACCCAACCATCATCTCCTCCTGAAATGTGCTTCAAATCATCAACTCACTAGGCTCAATACCATGGGCATACTTTTGGGAGGCACAAGGGTGTTTGGCCCCCTCAACTTTTGTGGCATTCCATTTTGTCCCACTCATTTAGCAGGGGGGACCTTTGATTTAGATGCCATGTCCCCGCACAACATTTTCAGCACAGTTACTTCACTGCTCGGGTTGGCGGTGAGTGGTAGTATTTATGATGCAGTCACGCCGTCTGCTATCTTGCGCCTGATCCTCGGTCGCTACTTTGTGAGGGTGTACCTTTGTTTAGTTTGTGCAAAAAACATATGTTCTCCAATTGTGATGACAACTGCAGAATTAAAGTAGTTGTGGTAATAAACTGTCAAATCAATAGCTGGTGTTCATGAAATAATTGCCATCCTGCCATGTACACCAGGTCTTCTTTATGGTGTATCATCAAAACATTTAAGCTGACTGATTTGTGGGATATTGTGGTGCCCCTCATCATCCAAAATGATACTGTGAAAGAATAAAATATTTTCTCTTCAAAACTGGTGTTGAAGCCTTGTTACTCCATCCACCATTCGCAAAGGATTCTGGGGGTTTCTCACTGAGATTTCATAATGATTTGCACCCAGATGGGGCTGAGGTGACTATTCAGACGTGGATACCTCTTTCTGTGTGCTCTATCGCTGCAGTGTCCCCGGTACCATTCCCCCCTCTGGTATGCCACTCCCCATTTCTCTTTCCTCTCTCCAGCCTTGCCGCAGCTCTTCTAGCTATCCCCACAAGAGCGTGCAACGCCCAATGGCATTTGCCCAGCCCACTTCTTCCACATTCTTTTTCATGTGGGCTATCAGATGGTGCTTGCACCGCCTATAGGCGGAAACTATTGCATTAGCGTACAGATAGGGAGAAGTGGCATATGAGGAGGGACACAATGTTTGCAGGTGTTGTTGGGTTATTTTCCATTCCATTTATTGCCCACAGCCAATGTAATCCCTATGAAAAGTCCCACCCAGTTGCTGCCCCTCCCTGCCCAAAGAACCTCCTCATGGGAACGCCTCTGAGCTCATTTTAATTAAGCTTTAGCATCAAACTTTGCACTCAAAGTGCCTGCTGGTATTTTTTCAAAGCATCTTCTCAGAGTTAATGACTTAATTAGAGTTGTAAACGTTCTACTGGTATAATAAAACTCTCTTAACCAGGTGTGCCTTCAGCCATCCGATTTATAAGCACTCTGCGTGTCCTTAAGTGAAGTCCTGTTAAAACAAGCATTGGCAAGCCAACAGTTTTGGCTTGTGTATGTATTAGGCATTTTCCAGGCACTGCTATTAGATTGTCAAGTACTCACACCATTTTGCACCTGCTACCATAACGAAAGTTAATACCACTATGGCAGGGCCTGTCAAGTGCCTTTTTCCATTCCTACACAAAAACCCAAACTTTTGCGTTCACAATACTTCTTTTTGAATACTCCTGAGACATTTCACCAGCACTGATGAGTGGTAATGACGATAATATTTTTTTTTTCAAATTACCTATCTTCATTTCCTCCTGTCTGTACTGCAGGTGTCTCTTCCCCCCATGCCAGTAATGGTAATGTGTCGATCTTTAAATCTTGAAGGATTTCCATGAATCAATGAGGCCTCCGCCCCGATATCTATCAAAGCTCAGACCTCTTGTGTGTTCCCAGGCTTCCAAAATATCTTAACATTAACATGAGGTTGTTTGTCAATTTTAATACAAGACAAAATGACCAGTACTTGGCCACAATCCTATTCAAATTTGGAATGAGTGTATCAAACTTAGATCAAGCTCCATTGAAATAATATCAGGGTACGAATTACTACTCGCCAAACTCTCATTGAATGAAAACACCACAATCAACATAGTGGTCATCTATAGAACCCCTAGCACAAACAGCCACTCAGAAACAGACATCCCTCTAATACTGACGCCCCTCATCAAACCCAAAACGAAATGTATCATCATTGGTGATTTGAATTTAGGTTTCAATGATAACCAAGACCCCAAAGCAACCGCCCTCATCCTGGCACTAAATGACATGAATTTCCACCAACACATCAATGTCCCCACCCACACCAAGGGCAGAACCTCTCCCTCAACACCAACATCACCTTAGGCCCGATCACCGCACTGAATTGGACAGACCATTACTGCATAGAATTTACTATCACCAACGATGATCCCTGCACACCCAAGAACGTAGCTATGGACTTCATCGAAAGCAGAAACTCTAAAAAGCTCACAGCTGAGAACCTCGACCACACCTTGAACAAACTGCTAGATACCCACTCAATCCCCAGCAATGACCCCACAATTATCGCTGAGCACTACCACAAATGCCTCTCCACAGCGATTAACACCATAGCACCTGTAACCTCCAAACTAAGGTGCCTCAACAAAAAATCCAACTTCTGGTTCAACAAGGAATTCATCGTCCTTAGAAGGAAAAAACGCTCTCTCGAGCATGCCCATAATAAACATCCTTCCCCGGACTCAGCTAAAGCATTCAAAGACGCTAATACCCTCTACAAATCAGCTATCATTTCACACAAAGCCAACGCATACAATGCTCGCATCAACAATGCAGCATCCGACTCTAAAGAGCTTTTCACTATTCTTAGAGAACTTGAAAATCCACTTCCTACCGACACACCCATAAACACAAGCAAAGAATGGTGTACCACCATACAAGATGCTCTTGCCTCCAAAATCTCTATGTTACAAAACAAAATCAACTCCAAAAAATCACTCCTAGCTACAAAAAACCCCTGCCTCCCTAATCACTGTATCCCTTCCAGCGACAACTCCAACCCCCCCTTCCAATTCACACCAGTCACCCACAATCTCGTGCTCGACACTATCTCCAAACTAAAAGCATCCAACTGTAAAGGAGATACTGTCGCAGCCAAACTAGTCAAAGCCTGAGCACCTACACTGACCCCCCTCATTACGAAATTTGTCAATGCCTCATTCAAGTCCAATACAGTTCCGACTTGCATTAAAGAAGCCTGGGTCACACCACTTCTTAAAAAACCAAATCTAGACCCCACCATTCCAACTAATTATCGCCCCATAACCACGGTCCCATTCTTACTCAAAATCATCGACAAACTAGCCTATAACCAAATTCAAACCCATCTAGAATCTAACCAGCTCCTCGGCACCAGACAATCAGGCTTCAGGCCTAACCACAGCACTGAAACAGCTCTCTTGGACCTTAAAATCCAGATGGATGCCATTAGAGACTCAGGGAAACTTTGCATTCTCCTGCTTTTGGACCTCTCAGCAGCGTTCGATTTGGTGGACCACGACAAACTCTGCAACTCACTTGCCCGTGAATTTAACTTCTCTGGGGCAGCCACTGCCTGGGTGAAATCATTCTTAACCGACCGCACCTCCAGAGTGTCCATAGGCAAAGAAGCAGCCAACCCCATCCCAGTCCCCATAGGAGTGCCCCAAGGCTCTTGCCTTTCTCCTACGCTGTATAACGCATATACCAAGCTCCTGTTCTCAGCACTTGACAACATGGGTGTCACATACACAAACTTTGCGGATGACACCCAGATCCTTATTCCCCTTACAGGCAACTATGACCAGGACACCTTAACAATCAACAAAATTTACGCCATCATACAAAACTGGATGGCATTAAAAAGCCTATGTCTCAACGATGAGAAGACGGAAGTCCTCATCGTAGGAGCTCCAGCCAAATTAGCTACCCTGCAGCCAGAATATTCAACCATCAACATCGACGGCACCAATATTCCAGTGTCTAAACAAGTAAAAACACTGGGCGTGTACTTCGATGCCAGCCTAACCATGACTAAACAGATCAATGCACTTTCCTCTTCCACGGCCTACACTTCTAAATTAATTGCACTCAGCCGACAATTTCTGACCCCAGCAAACTGCCTCACCCTGGCCAGAGCACTGGTACTATCGAAATTGGACTACTGTAATGTTTTACTACTGGGCACCTCCAACACTAACCTAGCTAAAATGCAACTCTTGCAAAACAAAGTCCTGAGGGCAGCGCTAGGCATAAAAAAATCAGATCACATCTCCAAGACCAGGAAAGATGTACACTGGCTCCCCATCAAAGCCCGCATCATTTTCAAAACACTATGCATCACCTACAAATGCATTACAAAAAAAGGACCTATCTATCTCAATAACACTCTGCACCCTAAAACTAACATAAGACTACTGAGATCCAACGACAAACTCCTCCTGGACCCCCCCCGATTCAAAACCACAAGAGCAGGGGGCAGCAGCTTCACCACCTTAGCCCCCAAACACTGGAACTCCCTACCCATCATCATCAAAAAAGCATCCTCCTTCACGATCTTTAAAAAACAGCTTAAAACCTGGTTATTCAACCAATATTAGCACCCAAGGATAGGACACCTTCCACCGGATACTGTTGTAAATACTTAGGCCACTGTTTAGTGTTATTAATATATTGTAACCTATATCATGTAATGTAACCAATGTAATGTTTGAACATGACTATTTTCTAAGCTGTCTTATAACCTCGCCGTGACACCTGAGGGTCTGGGCGTGTAACAAATAAATAAAATAAAATAAATAAAATAAAATCCAGACTGAACCTCTAACATTGCACTCACTGTTTTTCATAACTCAGCATATGTTGGCTGGCATTGGGAAGGGACGTCCATGGACCCTTCTCCCGGATCATCCTCAGGAGGTGCTGAAGGTGAGGTGTCCTTTTTCTGCTTGGTCACCACCTGTCTCTTTACTTGTTTACAACACTCCTTCCCAGCAAGCCCTGTCTTTTTATATAACTCATACATCTCCCTGGTTTCAATACCATACATTTCCTCCCATGGCACACCATCATTCAACAATGCCAGAAACATGCCCTTGCTTGACACTCAGAAGTCTCTACTATCTTGTCTCCTTCCTTCTGTTCTTTTCTCACTGTGCCCCCCTCTCCCTCTCTCTCTCTCTCTCTCTCTCTCTCTCTCTCCCTCTCTCTCTCTCTTTCTCTCTCTCTCTCTCTGACAATTGCTGAACAGCATCTAATTTTTTTTATTTATTACATTCGTCATTCACCCAGACCCTGAGGTATCACGGCGTAGTTGCAGACAATTAAAAAATTACAGTTCTTAACAGTTACAGATCATTTTAAAAAAAATTATAATTCTTAGCAGATACCAGCATAAGGTGACAGGAGGAGACATGCAGGAGAGACGGGAAGAGAAGCAGCCTAGGGATGTAAGGTCCTAGCAGCAGTGGTGGGTAGAGGGTATGCAGTCTCTGTGATTTAAAATTGGTTGAATAACCACTTTTTCAGCAATTTTTTTTTTAAATAGTTGGTGGGATTCTTCGTTCTTGATATTTGTCGGGAGAGCATTCCAAAGTTTTGGGGCAAGAACTTTAAAACTGCTGCCCCCAGCTCTCATGCTTTTGAATCTTGGGATGGCAAGGAGAGTGCTGTTGCTGGATCTGAGGTGTCTGGTGGGAGCGCTTTTTGTAACTGCGTTGTTGAGGTATTTGGGGGCTTTGTTAGCAATGCATTTGTTTGTGATACATAAGGTTTTGAAAATAATTCTCGCCTTGATGGGTAGTTTCTCCTGATGGTCGAGATGTGCTCATTCTTTTTTATTCCCACTGCTGCTCGAAGGGCTTTGTTCTACATGAGTTGGAGTTTGGTCAGGTTGGCATTGGAAGTGCCTAGGAGGAGTATGTTACAGTAGTCAAGTTTTGAGAGTACAAGAGCTCTTGCTAAAGTAATACAATTATTTGGTGTGAGGAATTTATGACTTAAGGAAATGGGTTTGGTGGTGTACGAGGTGGCTGAAGAGAGGGCATTAACTTGTTTTGTCATAGTCAGATTAGCGTCTAGGTAGACACCGAGAGTTTTGACCTGTTTGAGAACTGGGATCATGGTGCCATCAATGGTGAAGACAGCATAACCGGGCTGAAGGGAGTTGAGTCTGGGGGCGGATCCAATTATGAGCAGCTCAGTTTTTTTTTCCGTTTAGACAGAGACTATTGTGGGCCATCCAGTTTTGGATTAGAGCATACATTTGGTTAATGAGCAGAGAGTCCTGCTCGTGGTTGCCTGATAGGGGGATAAGGATCTGAGTGTCATCAGCAAAGTTGGTGTAAATGACACCCATGGCGTCCAGGGCTGCAAACAGTAGCTTAGTATAAGCATTGTACAGGGTGGGGGAAAGGCAGGATCCTTGAGGAACACCCATGTGGACTGGGATAGGGTCAGCCGCGTGGCCAATGGAGACTCTTGAAGTCCTGTCTGCTAGGAAGGATTTGACCCATTTGGTGGCGTTTTTGGAGAAGTTAAAGTTGTTGGATAGAGTGGAACAGAGTTTGTCGTGATCGACTAAGTCAAACGCGGCAGAGAGATCTAGCAGCATTAGGAGACAGAGTTTGCCTGCTTCTCTGTTGGCATCCATTTGTATTTTCAGATCAACAAGAGCTGTTTCAGTGCTGTGGTTGGGGCGAAAGCCTGATTGTCAGCTGCCCAGTAGTTGATTTTGTTCGAGGTGGTTTTGGATTTGGGTGTATGCTATTTTGTCTATTATTTTTAGTAGGAAGGGGACCGTTGTTATTGGCCAGTAGTTGTTGGGAATTAAGGAGTCTAGTGTTGGCTTTTTTAATAGGGGAGTTACCCAGACTTTCTTGATGCTGATGGGGACCGTGTTGGTTTTAAAAGAGGCACTGACAAAATTAGTGATAATGGGGATTAGCGTGGGTGCACAGAGTTTTACTAGGTGTGGGGGGAATTGATCTTCTTTGCAGTTGGAGGCTTTTAGTTTGGCTATAGTATCTAGTACCTCTTTTTGTGTGACTGGGGTGAAGTGGAAGGGAATGCTGGGCTTGGTGGGTTCAACACTTCATCATTTGGCTTCCCAGTCATGCCCAGTAACAGGGTCATAATGACACTCTTATACACGGGTGGGGCAGTTCTGATAACCATATTTCTCGTTGGTACTGACAGTGTCACCTCCCCCATATGTACCGATTCATCTACATAAACTGCTTCTTTCATAGCATTTTTCAAAAAAGGTAGCAGGTGGCCCTCTACAGAAAGAACATGTCATGATAACCTGTTCTGTGGTTTTTTATCACTTTGAGAGTTCGCAGCCATCGCTTTTTGCTCAATGTACCTTTCACAGATGGGAAATAACCTTTTGCATATCAGTCTTTTTCCCGTCCACATGGGCAGTCCAGCACGGAAATTCTATGGCAATTCCCTTCTGAACAAGAGTACCAACAGCAAACACATACATGTGTGTCAGCCTTGTTGGGCCCCATCAGTGAGGTGGAGCTGAGCCTCTCTGAGCACAGTGAGCAGGGAGTCCACGTCTGGGTTCCCCCAGGTAACTCAGGGTGATCAACCCCAAGCTCCTTGCAAACATTTTTCAAAAAAGGTAGCAGGCTCCCCTCTCCAGAAAGAACATGGCATGATAACCTGTTCTGTGGTTTGTTTCCCACTTTGAGAGTTTGCAGCTATTGCTTTTTGTCCACTGTACCTTTCACAGATGGTAAATATCCATTTGCATATCAGTCTTTGTCCTGCCCACATGGGCAGTCCAGCAATGAAATGCTATGGCAATTCCCTTCTGAACAAGAGTACCAACAGCAAC
Organism: Ambystoma mexicanum; assembly: GCF_040938575.1. Lineage (NCBI taxonomy): Eukaryota > Metazoa > Chordata > Amphibia > Caudata > Ambystomatidae > Ambystoma > Ambystoma mexicanum. Next base: position 1,237,529,482 of record NC_090933.1, on the reverse strand, counting down.
CCCATACATGTGGTTCAGCCTTGTTGGGCCTTATCAGTGAGGTGGAGCTGTGTCTCTCTGAGCACAGTTGTCAGGGAGTCCACATCTGGGTTCCCCCAGGTAACTCAGGGTGACCAACCCCACGTTCCTTGTAAATATTTATCAAAAAAGGTAGCAGGTGTCCCTCTCCAGAAAGACCATGGCATGATAACCTGTTCTGTGGTTTTTCTTCCCAATTTGAGAGTTTGCAGCCATCGCTTTTTGCTCACTGTTCCTTTCACAGATGGGAAATATCCCTTTGCATATCAGTCTTTGTCCAGCCCACATGGGCAGTCAAGCACCAAAATGCTATGGCAATTCTTTCATAGCATGTTCACTGATGTTCTGAACTGCCTCCTTCAAAGTATATTACTTCTTCTCTTCAGTGGGCCAATCTGTGGTAATAGGATTGTGCTCTAGCTCCTTGAAGTATATTTGTGCTAGATTGAATTACCAATAAAAGTTCTCAGACCAAATAACCGGACAGACTCAAAGAAGATGGTAAAATACTGCTTTTATCCCAATGAAGGAAATCAGGGTTAACTGTCATTCATCAAATCGATGCGTGCACAATCAAACGTCTTGATTATACTTAGTTTATATATTGCTAGATGCGTCATCTATGATGTCATCCTATGTGGCATTTTACAAAAACCTATCGAGGGGTGGGATTGAATTAGGGGAACATGTCTACATATAGAATGCATGTGTGTTAGTCTCTCATTGGTGGCCCCTTGTCTGTAGGACACGCCTTGAGCTACTGCTACATATGTAGTACACTGATTACAGAAGAGAATATGGCAGCAGAATAATACTTTGCAGCATTGTATGTAAAAGTGCATGGCAGGCTTTTCTGGTTGGTTGGCAACCCAAATCCAACCTCAGACATTCGGTTCGCTAGCAGCAAGTACATAGGAACGAAACCCAGGTGCTCTGAGATAAGTGAGCTCTTTCCTTGTTTTCCCAATTAGTCTACCCTCTATCATCGGTAGGCCTCTTTCCAGAGGAACATTCAAGGGAGTGTAGGCACACCATTATATTAGTTTCAAGCCTAACAAATTGCCCTTGATTGCAAGCTCTTCGTCACGTGTTAAGAGACCATGAATTTTGCCCATTTCGGCAGTGTATTTAACACTATTTGATTCAATTAAACTGGGTGCAGTTGCTCCTCTTGGCCTTTAGAGACTTGCTAACTATAGCCCATAGAAAATGTATACGCTTTTAATTGTCCAGTACTTGGCATCCTCCTACTCTTGAGAAATATGTCCTATGCACATGATCTGCTTGTTACACTCCCTTCATACTTTGCCTTCATTTCTCGAAATAGCATCCTTGGTTCCAGGCCAATGTACTCCTTTATTTTGCAAGGGAAATACAGCCTCTTCATCGTCATTTTACTTCATGATCCTGGGCTTGTATTTTGAGGTAGCTCGGTTGATTGACATGAGCCGTTGTCCATCTTCTTCTAATGGTCACCCTGAATGTTGAATATATACCTCTATAAGCAAGCTTCAATATGTTCTTTATACCTTGCATTACAGTGTATTTACAGTTATTGACCAGTGTGCCACTATATTTTTTTGTGTTCATGATTACTGTATCATTCGGTACATGTTTCTCTTAGCGCTCCAGTCACATCATCATCTTTAAGTATGTTCATATTGTTTCAGCATAGGTTCTTATATCTTCTTTATGACATTCGTTTGCTGCCATCAAATTTTGCATTTTGACAGCTCGGCAAAGGGCATCCTTCTTGGTAACATTCATCCTCTATGCCACCTTGTGGGTACACTCTATATGGTTGCCTGAGTGTATAGTCTCTGATATACTCAAAGTGGTACAGGAATATTGCAAGGATTCATTCACGGGTTCCCCCTTGTGGCTCTTCATCTGTCATTCCAATGGGATGGTGCTAAGGGGGGGGCAGAAACCAAGGAGAATGTGTCCACCTGCTCCTCTACAGAATATTTGTGGTTACATCATGGGGCTGCTAGGTGCAACAAAGACACTTGTGAAACTTGACCATTCGCTTCTGGAGGAGGCTCAGCTCGCAATACGTCTTGGATACTGGTGTCAGTGGACTAAGGCAGGAAGTGTGTGGAATCTGCAGAATCAACTAAAAGGCCCCAGCACCTCCATCATACATGCACACCATTCAGGTGCATGAAGGCTCCCCTGACATTTGCCTCAATCGAGTAATAATCTCACCAACCTCCTTTTCAGTGTAATCTTCCAGTGTGGTCAAATCTGCAACACCTCCTCCTGGATTGTGTGGTTGGGGGCATGCTCTACGCCTAGTTACTGGCTTAGCAGTTACATCCTTTTCATCCTGTTTTAATTCAACCTCTGCTTCTCCCTGTGAGCTACAGTCTGAATCAATAGAATCCCAAATATCACCATCCCACTTCTCTGTATCCCAATCAGTTCCTGCAATAGCAATCACAGCAGCAACCTTCCTCTTGTTAACATTGCCCCTACGCTTCCTATATCCATATTGAACAACTCTGGTATTTTCTCTCTCAGCACCCTCTTGATATTTAGAGGCCTTGTCATGCCACATTTTTAATTGTAACTGCTGCATTAATGAAATGTGCTTCTCAGCACCCAATTATTTTTATAAAAGGAAAACCTCTGCCTCCAGTTCCATATTTCTCTGATGCATTCTTCTGTAGGCATGCAAGACGATCCATCCCCCCCTCCCTAGCACGGCAAATTCCTTATCCTTCTGCACTTAAACTTGATGTAAACAAGACACAACCTCTTCGACAAAGCACCTTTCATGGTTTCATCCCACTGTTCATTTAAACCAGCATTGCATGCCCACTCCTTGGTCAATTTATCAAACGGGCCTTTAGTCCAGCCAGGAATAACAACTTCAATGCAATCTCCTCCAGCAGAAGAACCCTTATCTCTCTTCTTAAACAAAAAATTCACATTTACAGCAATTTACAACAATCTATGTACAATTAATAATTCACCAAAGCCTGAATACAAACCACTCACACACAAAATGCTTATCAACACAGCCAGGCTCTCAATTCAAATAAAAAGAAAGAACTTGCAGCAAGAATCTTGCCTTCCAAAACACAAACACAGATCCAAAGATGTCTGGAACATTTCATCACAAGGCAGCCCAATGTTGGTGACGTGAAATGTTTTTTTTTTCAAAAAGTGCACAGATGCATTGCTTATTTTTCTCCCCAGTACACTGAATGAAAAGCCTTAGACACATAAAAGACAATTACTCACAAAAAGCATTCAGCTGGAATGTAAAAAGGCTCTTTATAGCCGATTACTCTCCATCAGCATACATAACAAAATAAATGCATAAATAAAATAAATGAATGATTAGTAAATGGTTTAAACATACTTCAACGTTGAGGTCCCTGAAGAACACCTCAGTTTATCTAGCATCACTGATACGCTCTCAAAACAGGCCAGGCACGAGAAGTTCTCCTTGCAACAGGAATGGAATGTCGTGCATCCACACTTCCATGAAGCTTTTCCCTCTGACTGCTTTTGGGGCTCGTCATTTTAAACATTACACAAATGCGTAATGGCATTTTCCAGAACTCTCTGGCTTTCCACCTGTTGCCAGTTCCCATGGATCATTGGCCGAATGACCCATGGTCATTTGAAGAAGTAAACTCTTCCCTTTCTCATACGAGTGCGAAAGACAGCATAGCTTTCCTTCGGCTCCTGTAACATTATCAAGCGCCAGTCGGCACCTTTCTTCAAAACCAAGCAATGTAGAATAATATAAGCAGTGAGCCTGACTGAAAACATGTTTGCCAGTGAGGCAGTGGTCAAACTTCACATTAAATACAAATCTCACTGTGTAAGAACATGTCCACTGCTGCTCTGGGCGCACCCAGAATGTATTTCACACAGACTCCATGTTTTAGGCAAAAACATGTCTCTTGCTATTGACACCATTTTTCTATGTAATTAACATGAGGTGTGTCTCTTTTTCTTGTTGCAGTTTGTGGTTTGCATTGCTTTGACTGTATCTCCTCGGCTTCCCCATCCCACTGCAAGAAGGTGAAGAACTGCTCCAGCGTTTTTACCATGTGCAAGACAACTGTGTTTCTGCCAAATTCAGGTATGGTGGCCTGAGGAAGAAGTCATATTGTGACAGTAAAATGAACACCAGCAAACAGCATCACCTAAGATTCACTTGAAAAATGAAGAATAATATGTGATTTTTAAAGGGCTGCCCCAATATTGTCTTAATGAACCAACCCTCTCTTTAAACATGAGTGGTGTGCCTTGACTTCTCCCCTGATATCTGCAATCCTGTCTACATGCAACTTAAGTAAAGAAGCTACTTACCCCAGCTTGGTGTCTTTTCAATGAGCTATTTCACACCCAACAAGTCATAGACGGGTACAATAAAATTGTATTTCAGAAAGATCATTTTCTCCATAAAATAGTTCAGGATAGCGGCTTGGAAAAATCCATGAACTAGGAACAGACCAGAGTAAAAACTGCATAATTAAAATTGAAATAAAATTCTTTAAAAAACATCTGTCACCAGCGGATGGCAGCATAAACCTCCTCAGCATACTTTGCTTAGCTACTAAATGAAGCAGGAATGGCGCTACTAGGTGATATATATTAGCACCCTTGGCATATCTCTAAGATCCCCCTTGCTATTCACGACACAGGATTTCTGTACCACATTTGCTGGAGTAGCTCTGGATCCTGTTGTCTGAGAGGATCTCAGTACTTGGGTTACAACATTATGTGTTATTACTGAGTTCTGCAATTGTATTCACTCTCCCCTCTTGCTTCTCCAATCTTTTTGACTGCTTACTCTCTGTTCTCTCCTTCTCTCTCTTTCTCCCTTTTTTATCCCTTTCCCCTCCTTCCCTTACTTTCTTCTATGCACTTACTCTATCAGAATTGTCGCTGGACCTAGTATGACAGCAACATCATTTGCCTTCTCCCCCCTTCCATTACTTGTCCCCCGACCCCTCCAGCACTATCTGAAATGTTGCCAGGCCTAGGACGATAGTCGCTTGTTTTGTTTCTCCTCTCCCTTTCTGCACCCCTCTCCCTCACCTTTTATTTTTTTCTGGCTCTACCAGAAATGTCATCAGACCTAGTACGGTAGTCGCCTGTCTGTTTCCATTTCCTTCCCACTCTACCTCTCCCTTCCTTATCTATGTCTTAGCTCTTGCGCTATCTGAAATGTCGTCAGGCCGAGTACGATAGTTAATTTCATATCCTTACTGCTCATGACCTGTAAGAATGTCATTGTATTTTCCCTTGTTCCCTCCCTTTCCTTGAACACTTTGAAACACATTGTGTATAGGTGCTATGTAAATAAACTATCATATCATTATTATACCATCATATTATACCTGCTCTGTGTGCCTAGTCCCCACACTTGTCTGTCCCATTGCTTTGGCTCATTTTCTCAATCCCTCTTCCTCAACCGCCGCCATGACACTTTTCCTTCTCTCACACAGCATGACCTAAACAAGGGAATTGGGAGCTATGTGCCACTGAGAGTGTCAGAGGGACCAAAGGTCAAAGCCCAACAACTTTCCATGGGGATCATGTTAATTGCATTATAGCCCCTCGCTTTCTGGCAAAACTGAGGGTTATGGCCCCTGATACCTCTTTATACCCCCTCCATTTTAGCTCAGGTGCATAATTCAGGCAATAACACCTATGTCACAACATGATTCCTATATTAACAACTAACCTTTCACAATATATTATGAACCTCCACTACAGCAGAAAACGCATATTTTATGATTAAAGGGAGAAAGTGTGCCTGAATCCTTTAACTATGTACAACCACTAGATACTTTGTGAAGAAGAGATTAAAAAGCACCTGGATGAGAACAAAGATGATCCTTTGAAATCTCACTGAATTAAGGACAGCAAGTTTCACTATCCACACCTCTTATAAGTTTCCGTTCCCTTATGCATGCAAAGCATGTTTCTCTCTTCAGAGCTTCATCAGGGTTGAATATGTGAGTAATAACATTACAGTGAACAGTAGAGTGAAAGATTATACAATCAATGTAAAAGAAACATGTGCCAAGAAGAACACATTTAAGACAACATATGTCTGAATAGAGCACCTATAAAGTCCATCAATCATAGTGCTGATTCCTTTCAAAATATCGTTTTGATCCGAAAGTTCTAATCAGGTGGTAGGTTTTTATTTTAGGTGTCTTTAAAGTCAACTTGCTCAGATTAATTGAACAATCTGGGTTTAGAATTCTGAGGTAAAGATACATCTGTGGCCAAGTAAGATTATTTAAAGTTTTATTCTCTTACAAGATCCTTCTGAGCGACCCCCTGCTCACACCAGCTCCGTCAGCACACTATATATAACACAGTATATCTGGCGTCCCTAGAACTCCATAGCTCTCAACCTTTTTTGACACCAAGGCGGGTGAAAACTAGGGTGTCCAGATTAAAAAAAAAAAAGAAAACCCAGATGGGCCATAAACATAAAAGTAGGACTGCCATAAAAACAAAAAAAACCATAGTCCTACTTCTATGTCGCTGACCTTTTGTGGGAGGGGGGGCTCCCATGCACAATTTCACACATTTCACTTGCTTTTCACGCCCCATTCGCACAGGAAGAGTCGCGCCGGGACCCGATTTCGGGATTTAGAAATCGGGTCCCAGCAAAAATGGCTCAAAGGCGGGTGAAACAGATGAGCTGGCAGGTGTCTGGATGCTTTTGGCGCGCGATACCCGCCAAAAGCGGGTGAGTTGAGAGCTATGGAACGCCTTTCATACCACAAAACTCCACGCTGACATGGGGTCAGCAAGTGCTTTTAGTGGGCCAGGGCCAGCCGGGCGCAGGCCCCAGCAGTCTCCAAAAAGTGGAGCTGAACCAGGGCCCTGCCGGGGCCCCCCAGTCCCACCATGTCTCAGCGGGACACATTATCCCACCACGGCCGCAGCTGCGGCAGGATATGCGACGCTGTGGCTGGCTGCCACTTCTGTCAGTCACAGCTGCAGCCGGAAATCTGCTGGTCGCCAAACAAACTTTCTCTCGCCTCAATGTGTTTCAGGGTGAAATGCTGGTCCAATACTCCCACACTCAGTGACTCACCCTCAAAAGAGGCCTTTGTTTCTAGATGAGCAGAAGCACTTTGCACATGTTTAGCTGAGTTTTCGGATGAAAAATGGAAGTGCGAGGACACCATGCGTGATCTCTTCCTGCTCTGAAGAATTCACCTGGTAATGGCTCCTTCAGTGGCGGCTGCTTACAATGGGCGGGGGGGCACCGCCCCCCCCCCCACGGAGGAGAGAGAAGAAAGAGAAGAGACAACTCTTCTGGGGATTGTGCCGGCAAAAATTCAAATTAAACTTGTGCAGAGTGGCAGATTAATTATTTATTTATTAATCTGCCACTCTGCAATGCTAGGCTGCTGTCCTGGGCCAGACCTGCTGCTGTGGCGGGGCGCGTCCTGATTTACTCCATTTTCTGCAATGTAGAGTGCGTGGAGCTTATGGCTCCACGCACTCTACGTAACCATTCTCCCATTCAGGAGGCTGGCGGGGCGCTGGAGGGGTGGCCCCGCGCTCTTGTTATTGTGCGCAAACAGCGCACTACAGTTTGAGTCTTCTTCTGCAGCCGGGCCATACAGCATAGCAACAGGTTAGCTGTGGATTGTCATTGGCTGTTTGCCAGCCAATGACAATCCATATGTGGCGTGTGGGTGGAGTTGGGTCATGGCCACACAGTGCCTCACCTTCTTCTCGTTTGTTCTTTAGCCCAGGGCCCCTTGGTGGTGGACTTTTCTCATGCCCAAATCCACGTGTGCTGCCGACGGTACTTCCAGTCCAGTCTAAGAGACAGAGTTCAGGTAAGTATTTTCTTAACATTTGTGAGCAGGCTTTCGAGCTGTGATTTATTAAGTTTTTATTTGTTATTGTTGATTCGTGGTGTCCGTTGGCCCTGTTGGGCTTGCATGCTGTGCTGGCAAGAGTCTGTTACTTAACTTAATGGTGGCCGCGTGGGCTGCGGCACTCGGCAGCCTACATCTCTCTCTGTGAGATGTAGTGCCACTGCGTCACGGCTCGCGCCCACCGACCATTGTGCCCGCGGTCCGCTGCCACGCCGGGCTTCACCAGGCACACACCATGCGTGGTAGCCGAATACACTGGGTGTTCCTTGACAGGCATGCATCCGAATCTTGTGTTTCGTGACACCTTTCTATGAGAAAGGCAATGCAAAGAAAAGGCACAGCTTCTTTAACACGTGCGATTCTGCTGTCGATCCCGGTCTCACTTTGCCAAGCAAATCCAATTGGATGTGTGCAAAAGGGCTTAATTGCAAAATGTGTATTTAAAACAGTGAGCATACGCATAGAGTGTGTGCATTTGCAGTTTTAATATGTGCAATCACAGCTGTGGCATGTGCATTCAACATGTTGTTATATGGAGGCACAAAATGCGTGGGCCCAACTTTGTACAACCATACCTTTTATGCAGATGCGCACCAATTGATAGCGTGCAAACACCACTTTTATTTGCATGCACAACTTTATGATGCGTACGCACACAAAGACTGTGGCTGAATAGCTTTATATGTATATGACACGGCAAGTGTGAAATGTATGTTCAGGTCGCACGGATTCACGTTGTGGTATTGCTAGCTGAAATGCACGTGCCTACAGCTGTATGAATTTCGTGCAAAGCAGACGCAGCGCTGCTTATTTTATTGTTCAATGTTTTCCATGACTTGTTTGCATTTTGGTTCAGCTTGGAAGATATACGGATGTCACTTTTTGGTGTTCTGATTTTTCTTGTAAAATCAAGCGCTGAAAATACTTCTGGAGGGAGTCATGTCCGTAAAGCACTATTACTCTGCGGTGGACCAAAAAAAAACAGTGTGTGCGAAGAAGTAATTTGTTGTCCAACACGATGTATCTTAAAATAGATATCTATTTCACTGACTGATATGTGGGTCGTAAAACATGAAAACTGGGAAAATCTACTAAGCAGATTTACCAAGTTCAAACATTGTATTTTCGGCACTGCCCTCTTAATTGTAGGCTTACCAAGTGCGCCCTGCACAGCCTGGAGTGATTGTGACGGAGCAGCAGGCACCTTTTCTACCAGGCACCCTATCTTAACTGTGCAGGCCGCACAGGTCCAGCAGCCCCCCTCATCCCCAGCAGCACCCCAGCCCTGCGCCCAAAGAGCAGGGAGCCAGGATGGCAGCAGCCGGCACCGCTTACAAGGAAGGTGCGGGACAACGCATTCAATGTAAAGCCTCTGTTTTCTGGGTCCTTTTGCGAGCTTCAAATACTATGTAAACATGAAGCTAATACACTGTTTTAATACAATATCTTGCACCTGCTTAAAACATTCTATCTTTTTTGTATATTTAAAAAAGATATTTATTTGAACTTTCCTCATTTTGGAATGGCTTTTTGTCCTTGTTCCATACACTGCTATCTTACCAGAATAGTTAGAGTCCTGAAAAAGTGGTGGAAATAGAAGCTTGTCAACATCTTACAATGGCTGAACAAAATGGGGCATTTTTAGTTGGCATTTTACTCTGGAGTTGGTAAGAAAGACCCTCACATTTTGGAAAGCCAGATGGGGTTGGCTGTTTGAATTTCTTTATGCATAAACCATAGTACCAGCTATTCGCAATACAAGCTGCTGTAATATACACCATCACACTTGCACACGTAAGCATAAGTTACCACCTTTAGTATGTAAAACCTAATGATTTTGATATCATATTTCAGTGGGTTTGGACAGTAAATTGCAAATTTTGGAGGCCATTTTTCCAAAAATGTTCACGGGGGGAGAACACCCCCGTACACCCCTTGGGTGGCGTGGGCTCGCACGCTGCGCCCGCTTGATCCCAAATTCACCCAGGCAAATTTACGCCCCACTAGCTTTCAAACTCACCAGCCGCCACTGGGCTCCTTTGTGAGTGCAGAAGTCCTCCGAGCAAGGAACTCAATCCATACAGCAGCCTCTGTTCTCACACTGACATTCAGTAAGGTAGCGAGGTGGTAAATCCATTGAAAATGTGTGAATTAAAGTGGCGTAGCCATAGTAATACCCACCGTGCAGCGATTAGATTGGTCATTTGTACTGAATCGTGTTTTTATGTTCCATGTATCACTATCCAGGAGTTTAAATGATGAGGCGAATTTCCCACGGGGAAAAAGACAATTTGCATTAAGTTGAAGGGAGGGAACCAATGTCCTTCGATTCTCATTGAAAAAAAAGAAACACACTGGGCCTTAGACGATACTGGGAGAACAACATCACTGGCCAATCAAAGGAAACCACAACTCCCTTTCTGCAGGAATGTTCCAATGAAAACATGATCTTCTGCATGGTCGTGCATCAGCTAAATAAGCATCCTACTTTCTGATTGGTCTGCTAAGAATTTGGCCTGAATAGCTGGATAATCATGTTGCACAAATGCATGTTTGCACAAGCGCAAATTACATGCACACACGCTTTTTTGCGAGTGACAAAATGCATTTGCGCTCTAAAATGTTGGAGTAATTCGGCCCAATATGATGCCTCTGTGGGCAGTTTAGTTTACATGAAGGAGCTAGAGGCTTTTGCAGAGGGAGAGAGAGAGACATTGGGGCTATTAGACAGGACCATAGTGAGATGCAGAGAGAGAGGGAGGGTGCTGTGAGAAAGGGGAAGAAAACTACAGATTGAAAGAGGGGGCAGGGAGAGAGAGCGAGAGGACGAAAGAGAGAGCAAAAGGGGGAGAAATAGGCTGGCAGACAGAACTACAAAGAAAAAGGGAAATGGGCAAGTTAACATTGAGGTGTGCTTTAAAAATGTTGTCTTATATTATAAGGGGGGAGTTAGGAGTGGGGGTATGTATTTGTTGTCTTTTGTCTAGTCTTGTCTCTTTGTGTTGTTCGTCTGTTTTGTTAAGTCAAGTTGTACCTTAATAGTATTTGAGCTTGGTTCTTTATTTTTTATCAATAGTAGATATGCAGCTGGGATTTCAGGGTTTTAATTGTACACATTGGTTATTATAACTGTGCATATTTCAAGCTCAATTTTGGTTGTTACGTGATTTGACTGTTTATTGAAAATCATAAAGTGTTTTAAAAAAAAAGAAAAAGGGGAGCAGAGGAGGAGGGTAGACAGAGAGACTAGCAATAAACTATAGGAAGAGGGAGAGAGAGCAGAGAGATGAAGAGAACTAAAGAAACAAAGGGAGAGAGAGGCCGAACTGCAGACTCAGAAAAAATAGCAGCATATATACAGATACACAGATAGCATATATTATGGTGAGTCGGAGACAGACTGGAGCCTCTAAAAATTCTATTGTTAATAACATTTGATGCATGTAACGAATTTGACAGAAATCTTGGCAGTGTTTAAGTGCCCGATTCATGGAATGGTTTGCGGGGAAAATAGGGGGCTTGCACGCAAAATTGCGGGCAAACGCCAGTTTGTCGATTCATGGGGCACAATGCGCGGGGCTTACCAGGGACTTGCAAGTAATCCACGCCGGTCCAACACGTCACTGCAAAACCACGAACGCCTTGCGCAAGACTCCAAGCGAAGGCCCGCCGGTGTCTGCGCAGTCACCTAAAAAGGGGGTTGAACACGTGGAATGGGGAACAACAAGCAAAAATATGGGCGTAACGAGGGAAGCACCACAGTAAAATCCTCGCAACGCCCATATGCGTGCTAAAAACCCGTATTCATGGATTTCAACAGGTCTCGCCAGCGTGTAAAAAAATATGTGCAAATCGTGAAACACGTCCGCCACGGGATAGCTTGTGTAAACATCAATGCGCACAAAAACAAATGCATAAAAAGCTAGTGCGATCAATCAACGCACGTATACAGCTATGATGAAAGTACCATTTGTCGCAGTAGTGATCGTGGGACACCGCAGGAGGAGGAGGATGGCCAGGGCCCAGACTTTTCTACCTCGCACCAACCTTTAAGCTACAGAGCACATATATCGCAATTGCAAGCACTGGCATTCCATCAAAGTGCAGGTTGTATGTGATGCCAAGGGAATCATTACTTCTGTATATGCAAACTATCCAGGGTCCACCCATGATAGTTTCATATTCGTAATGTCACCCCTACACCGGACGCTAGAAGCTGGGAGGCATGGCAACACATGGCTCATTGTTGAGTATAAATGCCCCTGCACATGCATGCATGTCACACACAGACAAATACACACCAATGACAAACATTTACACCTCTACAGGGGACAGTGCCTACCCTCTGAGCACCTACATGATGACGCCAATGCGGAACCCTGCCACACCATCCCAGATAAGATACAACACAGCCCATATTGCAACTCGGGCCATGGTGGAGCGCACATTCGGAGTGCTCAATTCACGTTTCCGCTCCCTTGGCCATTCTGGTGGTGAGTTGCTATATACTCCATCACTAGTGTGCAGGATCATTGTGGCAGCATGTGTCCTGCACAATGTTGCAGCACAGCGTGGCGTACCTGTGGACATGGTGGTGACCCCACAGCCCCAACCACATGCACGCTAGCGCATGGCAGGTCAAAGGGCACATGGCGAGGCTGCCCCTATCCAGCTTGTGGCTACATTTTTCACCTAAAATCCAACCTCTGTGAAGTGCACACAGCCGTGGCACATTCCAGGTGCCATTCAATGATGACAAAGGGCCAATCATCTGTGCCCACCAAACCACCCTAATAATGTGTCCCTGGAAGTGCAACATTGTGTGCATCATTTAGAACTAAAACTAATGTAATTTTGGGTTTCCAAAAGAAACACATAGAAGAGGGAGTATGCCACTACCACCATGCCAAACTAGACATCAAATCACCTTTGTGTCACATAAAACGTCCCATATGTCATGTGAAATCATCACCAGAGTGTGCCATGGTATGCAATGTCAAAAGAGATAAATGACCAATACATAATACAAGTGTCTGAAAGCGCTCAAACATGTATGGAACAAGTGCAAAAATAACACCCGCTCATACAGATCCATAATATTCAGGACAGGAACAGTAATTGCATACTATACTATACTATCAACAGTGGATGTAACAATGAATCTGTTGGACAGTGAATCATCATATTTTCACAAGTGCATCAATGTGCCATCATGCAGGCACCAAGGACAGGGTGGATCAGACAGGCCTGCATCGTGCAATCAGAAAGAGCAAGTGCACAGATGATCAGAGGGGTGTGGTATTCGGAGGGTGGCAACAAGTTCAGGGGTGGTACAAGTGCAACCAGTCAGTGGATGCTTGAGTAAGTTCCGAGAGATGCAACTGTCTCGGGTCATTCTCCAAGTGCAGTGATGATGACACTATTCCACGCCACGCAGGCAACTGAAACACAAATTGCTGGGTTTCACAGGGTTGTGTGAGACCTTGAGGCACATCAAGCAGACAGTCATCAAGTAGCTAGAACAAAAGGAATGGAGAGAGTGAGAGAGCAGAGGGATTGCTTAGCTGGGAAGAGAGAGAGAGAAGGAAGAGTATAAGATGAAACACATGGGTAGTTCATGGAAAGTAAGGGAATGAGTCTCCCCAAACAGAGGGCGGCAGGATAGGTATCCCAGAGATTGGCCCCTGCTGACGATAAAGTCCCCCTGGAAAAAATCTCCATCAATGACTGGATCACCTGAAGAAGGTCAGAGTAACCTGATGAAATGGCTCTGGAGGGACAGGATTGAGTAATGAACATTAGCAGATAGGGAGTAAGCAGGCCTCACAAATCACAGTGCATAATGCATACTTCCTATGACTCGACACTGTCTGCCATGGCTAGCCAATGGAGGACAACCAGTGGCAGACAGATGTGGACCCTGACCTTTATGTCAAGCATAATACCTGCCCCCTTGTCCCAAATGAATACACAAGGTGTGGATTACAAGCATGGAGTTGTTGCAATAGACAGTAGCACTAGTGCAGCCTGGCAAGTAACACAGCAGGTGTAAGATTGCACCTCTGCGTGATGTTGTGGAAGTGTACATTAACTGCGTGCATGAAGACCTGCAAGTCAGACACATTCACAATCACATGATTATGTGGCAGTCATGGAAGGAGGTAGTTGAACATCAAGGCAACACCTTGAATGAGTGTGCATGGAGTGCGAACATGTAGGAAGTGGAAGAGTCAGTGGCAAAAGTAGGCTGCAGTGGAGACAATAGGGACATTTTGAGGGCACCAGCCCAGAATGGCTGTGTGGCAAACATGGTGAATAAGGGTGCCAGTGCGTCACTAGGAACAGTGCTGAAGAGTACGCTGTCCTCATCTTAGCACATTCATCATAATGAAATTGTTCCAAATATGAGTAGCACCAGGCAAATGTATAAGTCAAAGATGCATGGTAAAGGAATGGACAACTGCATGATGCCACAGGTGGTGGCTGAAATAGAGCAGATAAAGGACACAGTATGGGGTTTTCATGGAATATATTTACAAGAATTACATAAGCAAGTCCACTGTTCGTTCATGAATCATCAAAATGAGGATGGAATGCATGACTGTGTGAAAAGCAAATGAGACATCAAGGACAATGAGGACAGCAGGGCATTATGAATGGATGGATGCCACCATTCATCATGTGACCGTAGTGACTGTTGCTCCGGACTGTTACAATGCACACTGGTGTTCACATACATCCACAAGAATGCCCTAATGAGCGTACATTTGTGTGTGGACCAACTTCGCTAGCAGTTTCTCCCGGAAGGCTATAAAGCTATTCACCAGTATGTTGGAGGCCAGGAAGGCTGTGCATATGTCATATTATCAATTTTGTGCAGAAGTGAGTGCCTGATGGAGGATTGAAATGAAACACCAGTAAAGGAGAGTATGCATAGATCAGCAAGAGCATTAGACCTAGAGGAGAATTGTGCAATGATGGTTCTGTATGAGGAGCTGTACACCAATAGGGATGACACCTTCATGTACTTGCCAACTTGGGGAGACATGAGTGAATTAGGAGAATGAATAATGATGATGGTGAGTGTCAGGGTGAGTCAAGGTGCGGAGAGTTGTGTATGAAGTGTCTCTCAGTAGTTGGTTCATTCAGTCACGTGTATTAGCAAGACAAATGTGGTGCGAGCGCATAACAAAGTTACTGTGAAGGTGGCCTATGAAAATATACAGTGGATGTCTAATCCACTCACCACTTGCTCCTCCGCCAGAACCCTGCTTGATGGCACAAAGTACTCCTGCACACCGACGGAGCACCAAGGGAAGACATAAGCCAACAACAAGCAAGCATATAAAATCCTAAACATACAAACAATTTGAAAAGTACATTGTAAAACACCAAAACATGGTCAATGCAGACTTCATTGTTACCGCATAACTATGCTGTAAGGCTGAATCTATTCCGATCCTTCACCACCATGCACCCAGATGTGCTGCGCTAGAAGCTGCATACACCATGTCTCCACATGCCTGAGAAAACAAACCCACTAACAATACAAAACCTGAAGTGCCGTAAAACCAAATAGGCCACATACCAGCAGACATAGCAACATGTTTGTGAAATGACAATGCTGTAGCTCACACTAAAAGTTGAAACATAAATTCGACCCAGCAAATCTGGGAAAAATCCCTAATCCCACAAACCCTGATAGGGATCAGATGTGCCACTCATTAGACCTGATAAAAGTTGAATGAGGCACACCTCAGCTCAATCATCTGCCCCTGGCAAAAAGTCCATAAACTGTTGACCATGCTACACACTTACAACCAACCATGAAAGGTGGACACACAGTCAGAAAGCATAGTTATCATAATCAGTAAACAGTGTCCCCAGCAACCCATCAGATTAACAAGACCATAACCATCATTGTCATCACCCATGGGTGAGTAATACAACCCTTGAGCAATAGTAACAGAGCTAAAGGTTAGTAAAGCCAGAGTGAACACACATAGTGCCCCGCTCCCATGCAAACACCACCGAAGTGTCAGCAAATGCCATGCACTCACCTGTCCGTGGAACTCACCTGCCTTGCATACGATGCACACCATCAGGAGACACTCTACCTACATGGAATGCAATGCAGAATAACAGCACAAAATACATGCACATACATGATCACAGTTGACACCAGAAAGAAAATATGCATATAAACCAGAGTGCAGGAGCAACACAGAGTGACACAGGGTGAATGGCAATTGACATTTATGTGTACAGCAGTACAGTGTACCACACCAGAGAGGGAGAGGGAGAGTAGCACAGAGAGGCCATTGACATTGATTTTTACAGGAGTGCATTGTACCACACCAGAGAGAGAGGAAGAGAGAGAGTGGCACAGAGAGTGAATAACAAGGAAATTACATGTCAAGGAGTCCATGGCCTGGTTTACCGATGTACAATGACAATCTGCACAGCACAGTCAGTGCGCCCATTGAGATATCCACATAGGTAGTTTACACTTTGACACAAGCTCTAATAAAATTACCACAACACCATGTGAGCATGCAAAGGACATATAAGAGAACCGACACATGCAGCAAAGATGCCCAACAATGAAGCATGCCCAACATGCAAGACAGTGCAAATGCTTACCAAATAACTGTGTCTGAATGTTGTAAATCCCACATGACCTTCACCAGTAAGTGTGTTTCCAAATTTGTTAAATGAAGGACATTGTCTGGTGGAAGGCATTAGGAGTGTGGACTTCGAATGGTGCAGGATGTCTCGCACAGGACAGCAGTCACTGCCACATCACGGACTATTGGAAAAACATGGGCGAACATATTAAAACACCCATTGTGCAGTATAAGTGACACATCACACACGTGTCATGGAAAAACAAAGCTATGATTACCTGCACATTCCATCCTGTGCACCCCCATGTAAACAGACAAGATGACTTCACTAGGCATGCCTGCATGTACACCACTGCAAAGGTATAGTCCCTGAGGAGTTAATGGCACAACTCAAGGACAATCAATAAACAAAAATAACAAAGACCACAAACAGGAAAGGGCAAAACAAAATATGATATGCCAACATCTGGCAGGGGGGGGCCGAATAAAAAAATGCCCATCTTGGACTGGAGGTGGGGGGTCCACCCAGGAGGGGGAGGGGCAGGATGCACGTCAACACCTGCATGTGTGGATGTTGAAAAAAACAATTCCCTCCATGGGTTCATGGACCACACTGCTATCATAGATTGTGAGGGCTGTCGCCACCTTCCTGTGTAAAATGCGAAGGTGGTAGTGGTAAGGGAAGTTGACCACGTATAGCCCTGGCCTGGTCCTCCATGTCAGCAGCCAGGTGGGAACCAGATGAATGCATCTGCAACATGAAGCCTCGGAGGTTTGCATGCAACACCTCACAGGATGCACAGAGTTCCTCCGAGAGGGTATGACTCATGAGTTGCATCTGCTTTTCATACTGCAGGCTGCCTCTAGCACTTCCACTGAAGCTCTGATGGCCAGAAACTCTTGCCTTAGGGCTTCCCTGTGGGCCCGACCCTCTGGAAGCAGGGATGCCTGCAGAGACCTCATTTCAGCTCATCTGCTCCTGTTGCTGGCCTCCATGTGCAGCCTGTGTGAGCGCATGTGGACCACAATGCCAGCAGCTGCTGCGTTACCTGTGTTTGTCAGGAGAACATGGAATAAGCCACCCAATACATGCTTGAGCCAACATCTCATAGGAAGCACCCTGTTGCTGTGCAACACACAATATTGACTGCTCCTACACTGTCTCCCCAGACGCGACACATCCACCATGTGTGCGTGCCCCACGCCTGCCAGACCCAAGGGAGCATGGCCCTTGATGTGAAGCTGTTGTCTGTGGCTGCAGGATTGCATCCCTCCCTTGGTTATCCATCCCAGGACCGGAAGCCAATACAGACGGACGTGACAACACTGACTGGCCCTGTGAAGGGACGTGACCCCCCGCAGACGCACAGGCCACAACAGCTCCAACACTTGATGCACTCACCTACGACAGCATAGAGGAATGGACATCCGGTTCACCACCAGAGCCACTGGTATCATTGGAGTCTGACTCATGCTGGGTCATGCCCTGGATGGACTGTAGGACCAGTGCATTCTCATAGGCTGCCACAACACGTCCTCCACTGGTGCTCTCTTGGGGCTCAGGCTCCCGCTCCTCTTCTACCTCCTCCCCTGAATCTAGTTGTTCATCACCTACACATGGACACATAAAGACATGAATAATCATGTTAATTGCATCTACTACATGCATTGTCATCACAATGCTGTCCTGCAACACATTGCCATGCATCTCAACATGCCATAAATTGCATACACACATTATGTACAAAAATCCCTGAGATCATGGCGTATGCAGACTTGCCACCACGTCCCATGTCCCTGACCATGTAAGCACTGCACACATTGCCAACAGACATGTATGTGTGGATGCACACCCTGTCCCATGACACAGCAAACAGTAAACTAAAACATGATATTTGTGACTCATCAAGTGGATATGCAACATGACATTAACCTGCAGGAGAACATGTGCACCCCAAATTACAGCCAAGTCCACTACAATTACATCTAACACCAGTGTATCACTGGCACAGGGAGTGCACACAAAGTGGAAATGCCCCAAGTGTGGTGTCCCAGGTGTGTGATGCAGAGAGAGTGATGACATGTGCTGGGAGATAGGAAGAGGGGACAGTGACACACAAGAGGGACAGGGCCATGCACCCATGGGGGGTGTGTTGAGTGTGGCAGGTCAACATGGATGACTCCAGTCAAATATCTTACAAGGGGGTCAGTGCCACAGCTGTGGCATGGATTTGCACAGTGTAGTAAAATGCTATGTCACTCATGGCACAATGTCGAACCCGCTGACAGTGCTCATGGAAGGTATGGGTAGCATGAAACCACCTATGGACATGTGTTGATGGAATTTCAACTACATGCGTTGCATGATGTGTAGCACGTGCTTCAGACACAAGCACTTGACTGGCATAGCTAAGTCAGTAACATCACTGATGTACATAGCCAGATGCCACGTTGTGTTGGCATGCCGGAAATTTCTTTTAGTTTCTGACAGTTGTGGATGGATACTGTCCCAAAGCCATGTTCAACCAATGTGCAACACATGGGTTGCATGCACACTGTAGTACACTAAGCACGGGTCAGTACACCTTGACATGGTTCACCCATGGTAATCATACAAATGCAAGCAGAAGTGCTACTCAATGATACACGTTTATTTAATCTACATGCACATATTCAGGATGCACGTGCTCATCAATCACTGGACGTTTCCTCATAATATGGCAGGCCTCCCATGCCTTGCAGCTGATCAAATTGCTCATGGCCTCTTCATATGGCGTGAGATCCTGCTTCTGTGGTGACCCACCTCCAGTCACCAGTGCAGAAGCGAGGATGGCACCCAGCTTCAATTTGGTTCAACGCTGGAGGTCATTCCACCGCTTCATGACCTCATGAGCAGTGCACCTCTCATTCCCCAAGGCGTTGATGCGATCCGTGACTCTCTGCCAGTGGACCATACTCTTAGCAGGCATATGTGTGCTCCCTGACTGCATGCACATGTCAGGGTGGTCGCACACGTAGCCCACGAGGATCTGAAGTTCATCATCATTGAAGCTCCTCTTCCTCAACGTGGCAGTCTCCTTTGCCCTGCTTTGGGATTGAGCCTTTCCCTGTTCTGCACGCTTTTGCCTCTTGCGAGGTGGTGCAGACCCTGTGTGACTGGGACCACTCAAGGCAGTAGGGGCTGGCCCGCAAGTGGCATGGGCCATGCCATCACCCACTAATGTTGGGTCAGTATCTAGCACTGCAGGTCCCTCAACCTGGGAGCTGGGTCCAGGGCCTTTAACTGTACGTCCCTTCCCCTTGGATGCACGGACATCAGCTTCCCCTGTATGACCGTGTACCTGGGGGGGACGACGACAGATACTGTCATAGCTCCCTGACCCTGGCAGTTGTGGACAGCAGCTGCATTTGCAGGTGCCTCAACCTGGGTGCTTGGGAGACCAGATGACCCTGGAGATCCCTAACCCAGGGTGTTGGGGCCAGGTGTTTTGCATGGACGTCCCTTCCCCTTGGACGCACGGTCATCAGCTGCCCTTGCGTGTCCTTGTACCTGGAGGGGGTGACAACAGATGCTGCTGTAGCTCCCTGACCCAGGTTGCTGGAGACAGGAGCTGTCCCTGCAGCTCCCTGACCCTGGGTGGTGGGGACAACAGCATCACCTGCTGCTCCCTGACCCTGTGGGGGGTGGTGCACAGCTCTCTCTGCACATCCTCAACCCTGGCCACCTCGGCCACCTCTGCCATATTTCCCTCTTGTGGCCTTCCCAATCATGGTACAGATGGATTTGTACAATGGAAGGCACACCAAGCAATTGTCCTGGGCCATTGGAGTGAGAGGGAAGGGTATGTGATGTAAAACGTACTAGTGGGGTCCAGCAAGGCTCATTATAACCGCAGGTGAAAAAATGAACGGGACACGTAATGCACCCCAAATATCAAAAATGCATGTACGTGACCCCTCATTAGCTCCTGTGAAAAGAAAGTGTTACGTGGTATGCTGTGGCACCCAGCAACACATCAAATGCATACGCAAGGCCCAGGAAAGCTACTGTGATGTTAAGAATGGGGGCACGCGATACACAGGGGCACCCAAAGTATGAATAATGTGTACGTGACTCACCATTAGCCTCAGAAAAAAGAAAAGGACATGTGCGTGTGCGCAGAGGCAAATCCCCCACCAAAATAAGAAGCTCACACTGTCACAGTAGTGAACAAATTGCGTAGCACCCCAAAAATTTCCATAGTCCACACGTCTGTCCGCTCCAAGTCGCATGTGCGGTTACATTTTGTCTTATGCACTCCTTTATACCCAATCTGAATGCCAACACCCACCTCGTAACTTATGCAACAAGGCCCTTTTCTCTGATTTCACATGTACGCGCTGATTTCGAACATGCATAGTAACTATAACTCTGTTTCCGGCTGCCCACGAGAGAGACGCGGAAGACCCACAATCCTGCCTGTGAACCTTTTTACCTGCCTCCTACTGCCCTGAGTTGCCTCCTACGAGCCATCTGCTGCTGCCTGCCGACTGTGTGTGCCTGCTGCCCACCTGCCCTGCATTTTGAGTGCCTGCTGTCCAGCCATTGTCAGTGCTCCTGTCCTTGGCTCCCAACATGCCAGAACATCACCGCTGCTCCACAGCCCAGCTCCAGGACCGCCTTGCCCCCACACACCTGCCTCAGGGGTTGCCGTGTCTCAACCAACAACTTCAGGGGTAAGTGGCAGCCCCGTGGCAGCGAGGCAGAGGGCGTTCAACTTCACGGCCAGGGAAGTTGACATCCTGGTGGAGCATGTCCTGGGGCATTATGATGCCCTCTTCAATGCCCCAATGCAAGTCGGCAAGGAAGGACGGAAGCTGATCTTTGACCGAATCATGGATGTCATCAACGCGGAGGGGGTGGCATCCAGTGACTACCACCACGTGCACAAGCGCTGGGAGGACCTGAAATCCAGGACCCACAAGAAGGACCTGCGCTTCCTCCAGGCTGGTGCCAACCAAGGAGGATGCAGGGGCCGGTTGAACAACACCGCATGCAGGTCGTGGAGAAATTCTACCTGGCGCTGTACACCCAGGTCAGCGATATGCAGCTGCGTCTGGGGTCGAAAGATGAGTGTCCATGTGTTTCTGTGCTCCATAGTGCATTTGCATGTTGATGTATGGGGGAAGTGTACACCTTGGGCTTACAGCAAGTATGCCTCATGTACGGATGTCTGTGTGCATGTCTCATACAGTGCTCTACATGTGTTCAGTAAACCCTGTGTGATGTCAATGGTCTCACATTTGCATTGTCTGTTGTACTGCAGCATTTCACAACGTGCACATGGTTTGTTACATGTGTCTAGGACGTGCCCGTGTGAGGAGTGTGACAGATGATGTGGTGTTGGCTACCTCATGTGCATGCATGGTGTTCATGTGTATGTGTCTAAGATGTGACTGTGTGACTGGCCATCACTCCTGGATGGATGTAACAGGTGCATTTGAATGTGTGTGACCTAGTCATGTTGCTTGAGTCTGATGTGATTGCTCAGTGCACTACTTGAGGACTGTCCGGTGATATGTGTTCATGTCATGCACGCTTTATCAGTTGTGACAGTGCCATGTCCTAGGTTGTGATTGTTTGTTGTGAAGGAGAGACGGGCATGTGTGTGTATGCACATTGCATGCACCTGTGTGTTGTGGAGGGGTATGATGGTTGTACCCTTTAGCAGTGTAGTTCATGTGCATATTTTTTGTACCAAACCCACATCGGTGCGGTACCCTGCTGTTTGTGTTCTATCTCTCCTTATCCACAGTTGCGTTGGAAGGACAGGGCGGAGAAAGTGCTGTGCAGCAAGGCAGCAGGGATGCCTCCACCAGGTAGAGACGCAAGGCCCAGTCATGCCCCCTGGACATGTCATCATCAGGGAGCGAGGAGGCTGGTGCCGCGTCTCAATCATCGGCCACAGCTGCTGAGGGGAGGTCCAAGAAGGCGAAGGTGGACGTGGACTCCTGTTCTGTGGGGGGGGGCAATCCACTGCAGAAGATGATGGGGAGGCATCCAGGTTGGCAGGGGGAGAAGTAGGTGAGGGGGCCGTATTAGCCCAGTCCATGGGGCCCGGCAGAGATGGTGAGGTGGGTGTGATGCTGCAGTCCTGACCCAGGGGCATGAGGCTGTGCAGTTCGCTGTGGAGGTACCTGTGCAAAGTCCTGTCCCTGGTTCTGCGCCTGCAGCACTATGCACCTGTTGGCATGCCCCAGACTGGACCTGTCCGCAGGTGTCAGTTGTTTCCACCCAGACCAACACCCCAAAGCCTGTGGATGATGCCATTCGGGACAGAGTGGTACCCCTACTAGATGATATTGGGAAGTGCACCAGCATCATTCGTGATGCTGTGCATGCTTGAACTCATGAGGTTGCACATCATCACAAAGACGTCTGGTATCACCTAAACTGGCTAGTAGCATTCCTGGTCTCGAATGTGCTGCGTGGGCTGACATTAATGCAACCCCCTCTTCGTGGGCTGACATTAATGCAACCCCCTCTTCGTCTTGCTCCTCTGTGCGCCAGTCATCCTTCCGGGTGCCTTCCGGGCCAGATACCACCAGCACCCCCTGTGCACTAGTCCCACCCATGTCGGTCCGTCTAGTGGAGATAACATCCCTGCTTGAGTTGGGAGTCGACAGTGGATCAGCTGAGGAGGTCACCATGCCGATCCAGGCTAAGAGAGGAGCTATGACAATGGAGGGAGAGCAGGCACCCAGGATCAGGGCACAGGCCAGACGCCGCCGGCCAGTGTCATCAGGCTGGAGGGTGTCCATGCGAAGCAGGCACCGGGCAATATGGCAGCAGCAGGCTTGGAGTAGGAAGCCGATATAATCAGGGCATAACATCCAAAGGTGGCAGGTATCCAGCGTCAGGCAGGATGCAAATGTGGACCTCAGATCAAGGATGTCTTCCGTGTTCGTGCAATATGGGCAGCAAATCGGGGCAGAGAGGCAGCAGGCTCGGGAGGCAGAGATTGCACTGCGTCAGGAAGAGAGGCGAGCTGCCATCCTAGAGGATACTTGCATGGAGTGGGAGGGGATGGAGAGGTACATGCTGGTGGCCCTGCAAGCACTCGAGGAGAGTGCAGAGGCATGCCTAGGGGAAATGGATGCAGTGCTGGATGATGCCCTGGCCCAGACATCGCATGGCATTGGTGACCAGGAGGACTAGCCCGCTGCCTGTGTGCATAGTTTTGTAGATACAAGTTTCCTTAAATTTTTTCTTATTATTTGGAGCTTGGATCACGGACATTACTCAATTCTTTCTGTACATATTTCTGTAGGTGTAAGTTTCATTTTATTTTTTATTTGTTATGGACTGGACTCTGGACTATCCTGCATGTTTTATTCTACATAGGTTTTTGGTGTGTTTGAGGTGTTTTATTTGTGATTTTGGTGATTTTTTCATGTAAAACATGTTGATACACATGGACATTTTTATTTTTCTATTTTTACATGGACATCTTTTAAGATTATGATTTATGATTTTATTTACAGTATGGTGAAAATACAACAGTTGAATATATTTATTTTTTACTCTCACAGTCATTGTTGTGTCACAGTTATTTTTGCAGTGTGTCTGTTTGGTAGTGCATTTAGTAGCCTGATCCTGCCCATTGTTAGTCATGTGTCTGGTTGCTTACTTGCATGTGTTATGTGCATGGTTTATTTGCGGGGTGAGTATACACATGTGGCTGACCGGTGGTGGTGTGTGAAGTGGGATTTTGTGTGTGCACTGTCAAATGGCATTTCCTTTCACATGTGCAGCATCACTGTGCATTTACCCTCACTGTGTTTGTGAGTGGGGTGACTGTGGAAGTTTTACATGTTCAGGACATTTGCACATGATTTGCTTGATGTTGTGTAACACACAGGTGGTGTTTTCCCCTTCACCAGCATGTGTTTTTACATTTATCATCTCTGGTGTTGGTCATCCTCTTGCACTGGGATACACTATTGGCATTTCTTGGTATCTACACATTGGCTGCCAATTGCAGCTGTCTCGGTGCATGGTGCACTGTCTGATTGCCATGTCCTTCCCACATGGGCAAACCAGTGATGTTTTCATTAGGGATTATCTTCTAGGAATGGCAGCAGAATGAGGCTCAGGCTGTGGGACACCTGGCCAATGTTTTTTCATGTGGCAAACATTGAGGGTGGTTTGGAATCTGTCATTGGTGAACAATTTGTCCCTGGGGATTGATGCCATGACATTGTCACATGGCCAGCAGGCTCTCACTTTTGCATTCACTTGTTACATGTGTATGTTGGGAGATGGTTGCGGACAGCTATTCTGTTTGCCCAGCTGCCACACTCATGGATGTGGCCCAGGTGAATGCATTCATTTTTGTTTGCAGGATATATGTTCCGGTGGATATTCAAGCTGGTGTCACTACACGGCAGTCAAGGTGCACAACACACAATCGATGGAGTGATGTTGTGTCCGTATGTCAGGGTTCATCATGCAGGTGATATCCCATGTGGAGGGAGCTGCCTGAAGGGTGGCGTCACGGGTGATGGGCGCTGGGGTGTCCCATGTGGAGGGGGCTGCCTACAGTGTGGGGTCACGGGTGATGGAAGCTGGGGTGGGGGTATCCCACGTGGAGGGGGCTGCCTGCAGGGTGGTGTCATGGGTGATGAGGCTGGGGCATCTTATATTGAGGGGGCTGCCTGCAGGGTGGCGTCACGGGTGATGGGGGCTAGGGTATCCCGTCTGGAGGGGGCTGCCTGCAGGGTGCAGTCACGGGTGATGGGGGCTGGTGTGGGGGTGTCCCATGTGGAGGGGGCTGCCTGCAGGGTGGCCTCATGGGTGATGGGGGCTGGGGTGGGGGTATCCCATGTGGAGGAGGCTGCCTGCAGGGTGGGTTAACAGGTGATGGGGGCTGGGATGGGGGTATCCCATGTGTAGGGGGCTGCCTGCAGGGTGGCATCATGGGTGATGGGGGCCGGGGAATCTCATGTGGAGGGGACTGCCTGCAGTGGCATCATGGGTGATGGGGCTGGGGTAGGGGTATCCCATGTGGAGGGGGCTGCTTGCAGGGTAGCGTCATAGGTGTTGGGGGTTGGGGTATCCCATGTGGAGGGGGCTGCCTGCAGGGTGGGGTCATGAGTGATGGGGGCTGGGGAGGGGGTATCCCATGTGGAGGGGGTTGCTTGCAGGGTAGCGTCATAGGTGTTGGGTGTTGGGGTATCCCATGTGGAGGGGGCTGCCTGCAGGGTGGGGTCACGGGGGATGGGGGCTGGGGTGTCCCATGTGGAGGGGGCTGCCTCCAGGGTGGGGTCATGAGTGATGGGGGCTGGGGAGGGGGTATCCCATGTGGAGGGGGTTGCTTGCAGGGTAGCGTCATAGGTGTTGGGTGTTGGGGTATCCCATGTGGAGGGGGCTGCCTGCAGGGTGGGGTCACGGGGGATGGTGGCTGGGGTGTCCCATGTGGAGGGGGCTGCCTCCAGGGTGGCGTCATGGGTGATGTGGTCTGGGGTATCCCGTCTGGAGCGGGCTGCCTGCAGGTTGGCGTCACGGGTGATGGGGGCTGGGGTGGGGGTGTCCCATGTGGAGGGGGCTGCCTGCAGGGTGGGGTCATGGTTGATGGGGCTGAGGTGGAGCTGTCCCATGTGGAGGGGGCTGCCTGCAGGGTGGCATCACGGGTGATGGGGGCTGGGGTGTCTCATGTGGAGGGGGCTACTTGCAGGGTGGTGTCACGGGTAATGTGGGATGGGGTGGGGGTATCCCATGTGGAGGGGATGCCTGCATGTTGGTATCACGGGTGATGGGGGTTGGGGTGTCCCATGTGAAGGGGGCTGTCTGCAGGGTGGGTTCACGGGTGATGGGGGCTGGGGTGGGGGTATCACATGTGGAGGGGGCTGCCTGCAGGGTGGCATCACGGGTGATGGGGGCTGGAGTATCCCATCTGGAGGGGGCTGCCTGCAGTTGGCATTACAGTGATGGGGGCTGGGGTGGGGCTGTCCCATGTGGAGGGGGCTTCCTGCAGGGTGGCCTCACGGGTGATGGGGGCTGGGGTATACCATGTGTAGGGGGCTGCCTGCAGGGTGGCGTCACAAGTGATGGGGCTTCCCATGTGGAGGGTGCTGCCTGTAGGGTGGGGTCACAGGTGATTGGGGTTGGGGTTATCCCATGTGGAGGGGGTTGCCTGCAGGGTGGCATCATGGGTGATGGGGTGTGGGGTATCCCGTCTGGCGGGGGCTGCCTGCTGGTTGGCATCAGAGGTGATGGGGGCTGGGGTGGGGGTGTCCCATGTGGAGGGGGCTGCCTGCAGGGTGGCGGCATGGGTGATGGAGGCTGAGGTATCCCGTCTGGAGGGGGCTACCTGCAGGGTGGGGTCACGGGTGATGGGGCTGGGGTGGGGGTATCCCATGTGGAGGGGACTGCCTGCAGGGTGGGGTCATGGGCAATGGGGCTGAGGTGGGGGTGTCCCATGTGGAGCGGGCTGCCTGCAGGGTGGCATCACGGGTGTTGGGGGCTGGAGTGTCCCATGTTGAGGGGGCTGACTGCAGGGTGGGGTCACGGGTGATGGGGGTTGGGGTTTATGTGTCCCATCTGGAGGGGACTGCAAGCCACGGATTGCGAGAGTGTTGGGGCGCCATTTGACTGGTGGTGGGCCAGACCCTGGGTGGGAGGGCACACATTTTATAGTGGGTGCAGGTAAGGATTGCGAGGTGTTTTCGCGCGATTATGCTGGGGTGGGGCCGGGGATTGCAAGGTGTTTTTGCGTGATTACGCTGGGGTGTGGACGGGGATCGCATGGTGTTTTTGCGCGATTATGCTGGGGTGCCGGCGGAGATTGTAAGGTGTGTTTGCGTGATTACGCTGGGGTGTGGACGGGGATCGCATGGTGTTTTCGAACAATTGGGCTGGGGTGCGACCGGGGATCACAGGGTATTTTCACGCGATTTCGCTAGGGGGGCTGTATGCTGGCCCAGGGATGACGCAGAGTATTGCTCCGTGTTAGGCATTTCAGTTGCTTTTTACAGTGCGTGGGGGCGTGTTGGGGGCATTACTCGCGCAGCTTGCTATTACTTGCGCCACGGCTACTGATGTCTCAGGAAATTCATGAATACACGTGCCACGTGAAGATTTCTCTGCGCCATGGCTGGCACAGACTCCTTCTCGGCGTACAGCCCTTGTACCTTTTCTGTACCAGATTCTATGAATCGGGCCAAAAATGTCTGCAGGATCCCACAGACTGCAAAGTTTCATAAAGATTCCTTAAACAATAAGACAGTTATTAAGCGTCAACATTTTCTTTCCAAAAGTGCGGCCTACTACCCATTCATTTTCCCATAGACAAAAAAGCTGCATTTTTGCCAAAGCGCCCAGCCCAAACTGGTGGACGGATTTGGACCAGGTCCAAAACAACACAAAGCATTCAAACAAGTGCTTTGCTTGGTTTGGGGTTAATCTGTGCAGTAGTTACTTAAATATTTGATGAAGAAGGGGGTTCCACCTTGCCCCCCAAAAAAAAGAGATATCTCCCAGGAGATCATGAAATCATGCAGGATCATGGTTTTCAGAAATGAAACAAGAGCCATCTTGCTTTTCTTTCGATGCAATAGATATTAGCGGCTATAGCCGAGGTTATGGGTAAATCAAATGCAGTGAAAAGCTATTTGTAGGTCAAATAACGTATACATGCCGTCAGGATAGAGGTGAGGGGATGGCTAGAGGGCCGTATGTGAAATTTGGGAGTTGGAGGGCGTCCAGGCACCGAGTTCGCAACACTAAGCTTTCCGTAGCCTTGGCTATGTCTACGAATAGCTGACATCTGAAAGAAAACTGCGTCACAGACACAGCATGTGTTGTGGGGGAAAGGGAGAGGGTAGAGGAGGGGAGGAGGCCGTCTGGAAAGTGGGGGGTGTGATGCTGGAAATGCATCAGAGGGACAGGGCCTCCATATCCCTGTCCTTTATTGCTTTTTATTGTGTGTTCTGTTGTGTTCTCCGCACAGGAGTTCATGTGGGACTCCCGGCGGTTCAGCTCTCTCTTTTGGTTTGGTGTACAGACCCATGGGAAACCCTTATGGCACCCATGGGTGGGGGGTACAACCCTCTGCCCCTCGTGTATGTTTTTGGGCACCTGTGTGTGGCCCACAGAGCAGGGCACGGGCTGGTGGCATCTCCGTGCTGAATTGACAGGTGCCCTGAGAGTCGTCCATTTTGGGATGCCCAGGCCCTGTCATTGGGAACAGTAGATTCCTGATGGAAACAAGATGGCCCCCGTGGCCTGTTGCCTTCCATCGCCTGTTACCTTGGTTTTCCCCGAAGTCCTGGGAAGCCCTGACTCTGTCCCTTCCCCCTGACTGGCTCTTGGGTGGAAGTTCCATATATGGTAGTGTGGGGAAGTGCCGAGCAGACTGGCTGAAGCCTTCCCAACAAACGTATGTTGTGGGTACGCCTATGGGTGGGACCTGGCTGAATGGAGTATGTGATGAATATGCATTTTATGTTGTGGATGTCTAGTATCTGGGGTTTGACACAATGACTGAAACAGCCCTCCCCGAAACTGGTATGAATGAAGTGTGTAGTGTTGAATGACGTGGTACTTGTCCGAATCCACATTCTGTGTTGTGAGTGTCTGGATGGAGAAGAATGGCCTGAATTCACTGTGCGCCTGATTGGCTGACTGACTGCTGAAGGCCCTTCTGAGTGATTGGTTGCCAGAGTGAGACCCAGAAGAATGAATGGGAGATCGACTAGTATATCTGGGGACCTCTCAATGCTAGAATTCGTTCAGAAGCTGAAGTTGAAACTGACATTGACACTTGAAGCTTATCCTTGAAGCCGAGCCGGACGAAGAAGGTGAACCTCTGTTCCCTTCATCACAATCTGAAAGCTGCTATGCCTTCAAGGACTGACCCAGAGAGGACCTGGTTAGGCGCCCTCTTCCCGAGCTACGAGGGACCATCGTGCACTGCTAACCTTTGCCGAAGCGTCCTGGAAGTCCGCTTACGAACGACTGTCAGCCGGAGACGGGGACCGCCGACGAGAAACAGAGAAGCACCGGACAGCCGTCCACCATAGTCGACCAGGGTTCGCAGGTTTGCTATAACCGCTGGAGGCCCGTCGAAGTTAGTTGCCCAGAAGCGGGGACTGATTCATGCCATGCCGTCGACGACTGGAGCTCCAACGCTCCTTTGCCTAAGACTTTTGACTACCGGACACGCTCATCCCCACCGCTGACTGCCTTATCCCGCCGGAGAAGGCCAGGCCATCGACACACCGAGGAGCACCCGCCGGTGGGTTTCCCGCCACCCGTAGACCGTAGAGACGCTGGACGCCCTTGCTGGGCCACAGTTCTTCACAAACTCTTTATAGTCCTGAACTATCGACATCGAGGTGCCCCGCATGCCTCATCCCTGCAGGACGTCTTCGACTTGTTGTCGATGAGCACCGCAGGACCAAAGCTGCTGCCTTAACGCCACCAAACTTTCCATCAACGATCATCGACGCCAATTTCATTTTCTTCGAGGCCCATCGATGATCCGTGGCTCCTGCTTTAAAGGTAGTCACTCAAGAATGATCCATCGATGCCTCCTCGAGGAACTCTGCTATTCCAGGTACATTGGGGTGGTAGAAGCGTTTTAGAAGGAAATAAGACTACTTGAACAATATATGGACTGGGCTTGTATTACATCTTTTATCTTACAGTTTTCCCAGGTGGGGGGATCTCCACACAGAACTGTGTTTAGGTAAACGGGGCTAGTATTCTGCCAATTGTTCTAACCAACTGCTTTCCTCCTATGTCTATTGTTGGTTACCTTTATTAATTGATTTGTGTGACATTTGACCAGAGTACAGTTGATGCACTTTAATGAAATACGATAATAATTGTGGTACCACTTAGAACTGTATATATTTGCCATTGTAGATTAACTGAGCACAAAGTGAGTTATTGTGATTGTGTATATAACCGTTAACCTTAATTATATAAAGACTGTGTTTTAACTAATACAGTGTGCGGGCATTCCTTTGTGGGTGCTTGTGGACTACAATGTACTTAAGAACCATCCTGCATCACCTCCTGAGAAGCTAGGCTTTAATTGCTCATCCATTGCTACCAACAATAGAGAATCTTGGCTGGGGTCCTCTGTGCCTCTCCTCTGCCATATAGAGAGCATTAGTACAGACACCCCCCTCCAGTCTTTATAGGGGGAGCTGGCACAGATGAGATGGGCATTTGTTGAGGTGCTGGGGGTGCAGGAAAGCCTTTTTTCCAGCCGTTCTGCTGATATTCGCGGCTATATCCGAGGATACAAAGGACTACAGATAACCAAAGGTACAAGTAGTTCTGTTCCCGCGGCTATATATTTTTGGGTGTCAGTGTTTAATTTCTTTTTTAAAGTTATTTCTATAGGTATAGTGACGTTGGGGGTGAAAAACCAATGGCCATGACTTGGTAGGTATTTGGGACTCTTTTTTTTATCGGCTGTGTGTTTTCAGGCTTTTGTATATGTGAGACTTTGGAGAAAAAGAGAAGAAATAAGTTAAACAAAATTAATATAAAAAGGATTAATCATATTCTATTTTTAGATGCCTTGTACAATGTATTGTAGGTTATGTGTTCTTGCTTATTGTATTAGGTTGTGTGGTTGTGGAATGTTTGTTTACCCAGTTTACTCTTAAGTACCATTCTCTGCTTGCTTTGCACGGCCTCCTCCTCCTCCAAACCTCCCACCAACCTGGATGACTCCGTGCCATCTTCCTCCGTTGGGCCCTGTGGGGTCCCAGCTGCCCCTTCTGCTGCCGAGGAGTCCAACTCCAACCTCCACCTCTTGGACCTCCCCTCGGCAGCTGCGGCCTGGGACACGGCACCGGACTCCTCACTCCCCGACGAGATCAGAACCTGGGAGGGGATCCGGGCCTTGCGTCTCCGGCTGGTGGTGCGACCCCTGCCGCTGTGCTCCACAGCACCTTCTCCGCCCTCTTCATCAGTTGACGCTGCAGACAGGGAGAAAGAAAACACAGGCATCAGGGCACTGTCCAATGGACTCAAACACACATGACAGTCATACATGAGTGGCATTGGTAAACCTCAGACATGGCATCACAATCCCCAACACACATGTCATTTCAACTTGCACACATGAGCCATACCACAGGCATATTGCAACAGCCAGCACCATCCATTCACATACAACAGCATGAGCAGCCAAAGGTCATCCACACATCACATGCAACATAGGGAGTACACTACACATGCACACACACCACCAAACTTGCATGCATGTGTACACCTCCGCCAACTGTCGCAGTATTCTGATCGACATCCATGTCACACCTGACAATCATTCCTCCACATCCTGTGCCATGCAAGCCCACACACACAAGCACCATCCATGTGTCACACATGAGACCCCTCACATGTGTCACCCTCACGGCCCTGTACACCCCCCCTACTTGCCCACATAAAAATACATGTTCAACCTGCACACTCCTGGCACACCACACGCACAGCTTACAATCAGTATGCATGTACACTTACCGCTCGACTCCAGACGGGTCTGCCTCTCAAGGACCTGGACGTGGAGCGCTGGGGATATGCGTTCCAGGACCCTCATCTGATGTTCCGACAAGTGGCCCCGGCGCCCCTCAGCATCCGCTGCCCTCAGGAGGCGCTGGGCCTTGTTGAGGGTCCTGGACCTGAAGTCCTCCCAGCGCTTCCTGACACGTTCGTAGTCGCGGACTGCCACCTCCTCCGCGTTGATGGCAGTCACGATGTCCATCCAGATCCGAGTCCGTCCTTGTCGACGCGCAACCTTCCGAAGAGGGCTTCATAGTGCCCCAGGACATGCTCCACCAGGACACCAACTTCGGTGGCAGTGAAGCTGGTGCCCCTCTGCCTCCTTGGCCGGGGGTTGCCACTGGTGCCAGATGTTGCAGTGCCCGACATGGCAACCCCAGAGGCAGGAATGGGTGGGCAACTGGGTCCTGGGTGTGAGACTTCCCGCGCACCCCTGAGATCCACGTACCCAGCCAAATCGCGTGTGTAAATTCCCGAGCACGTACCCGGCCAAATCGCGTGTGGAACTTCCCGCGCACCCCTGAAATCCACGTACCCTGCCAAATCGCGTGTGAGACTTCCCGCGCACCCCTGAGATCCACGTACCCAGCCAAATCGCGTGTGGGACTTCCCGCGCACCCCTGAGATCCACGTACCCAGCCAAATCGCGTGTGTGAATTCCCACGCACGTACCCGGCCAAATCGCGTGTGGAACTTCCCGTGCACCCCTGAAATCCACATACCCTGCCAAATCGCGTGTGAGACTTCCCGCGCACCCCTGAGATCCACGTACCCAGCCAAGTCGCGTGTGTGAATTCCCGCGCACGTACCCCGCCAAATCGCGTGTGGAACTTCCCGCGCACCCCTGAGATCCACGTACCCAGCCAAATCGCGTGTGGGACTTCCCGCGCACCCCTGAGATCCACGTACCCAGCCAAATCGCGTGTGAAAGTTCCCGCGCACCCCGGAATACACGCACACGTTATTTTTCAGTCAGCGGGTGTCCGTGTTTGTGGGTTCCCCTTTGCACGTCATTTGTCCTGGAGGGCCACAGTATAGGACATTCATCATGGCTGTATATAGGTGGTATTTGTTGGCGCACCTTTTGGCGCACATTTATTACAGGCGCTGAGACGCTACCGCCTGCTTTCTTGTGGCGGTTGTGTTTGTGCCTGTGCGCTGGTTTGACCGTGCGCTTTTTTGCCCTATTCGATTCCATGAATACGTGTTGTAGGCGAGCGTGTGGGCGTTCCGCGCACTTGCACCCTGTACTTCCCCCGTGACGCCCACATTTTGGCAAGTTGTTCCCCATTCCGAGTGTTACGCCCCGTGTTCCGCCTACTTTTGTTGTGTGCGCCGCGCTATGTGCGATTTTCGCTGTGGCCTGTGCGATTTTCGCTGTGATCTGGCGCATGCCTTTAGATGGCCTGTGCGACAACGTGCGCTGCGCACTTTTTTAGCACACATCCGATGGTTTTCTCACGCACGGCCTTCCATGAATCGATGTGTGCTGCTTTTCGTGCGATTTTCGCACTTGCACTGCGATTTTCGCTATTCCACTGCGAATCGCACGCTTTTGGCCACATGCGCAGCGCTAATTATTCCATGAATCGGCCTGTTAGTGTTTTGGGGAATTGAGAGGGATCAGGGGATTGGGGGAGGATAATGGGGAGTGGAAGTGGGCTGGTATGTGTGCTAGGGACACTTGTGAATAGCCGCAGGTCCGTCTAAGGGTCTTGTATAACCGCGTGTATAAAATGCACGTGCATAGACACGTCCATGCTTTTCCTCTTTTCATTGGTTATCTCTGTAGACGCGGTTATTCATTTTCTGTGCAATAATCATATTGTTATGTGGATAATATAGCACAGAATTGTATCTGTGCGTGTTATTTTGTGTGTTTGGGTGTTGTCTTGTCTTATTTAAATTTGTGTAGGTTGGCTTACATTGGTTTTTAGTTTGTACAAAATGTACGTGTCCCAGAGGCTACAAGTAAGCTTTGTAGCCGTGTTGAATATCCGCGGCTGCTTTTTATGCTGGGCAGGGTTTTGTATGTGTTTGGGTGTTTCTAATTGGCTGGTGGCAATGTTGACTTCATTGTGATAGGTTACAGTGAGTATGTCAGCCATTTTATTTGTTTTCTTACACTATAGCCCTCTTTTTCTGGTTTTGATTTTGGAAAAGTATGAAACTCCTCATTCTGTCTAAGTTTCTCATTTTGACTGGAGAACACACACTGGGCCTCATTACGACTCGGGCGGTAAGTGAATAACGATGCCGGTAAAGGATTACCGGCATCACTTACCGCTCCGGACGATCATGACCCGCCAAACCGCTATTAGCAGCACCGTAATTAACAGTGCCTCTAATAGCGGCATGGGCGCGGGCACGCAAACCTTCATGTCGGCAATACCGGCATGGCGTAAACAGGAGGACATCACAAGTTAGGCGGCCATGCAAATAACGGCCTACTGAAGGCTGAAAAGTACCTTACCGGCATGGAGCAAATACCGGCATCGCGGACCACCCGTAAACGGCCATGTGCAGTGTTTCCAACTGTCACAGGTGCACACAATTAGCACAGGTGGAGGAAATATAGACTGGGCCAGTACAAAAGGAGCACACCCCACCCCTTCCCACACCCAGTCACATACCAAAATGATTCCCATACTACTAGCAATGCTCGGGATGGAGGACATGATTGCAGTGGGACTCCAGCTACAACAACAACAACAACAATAACAACAACAACAACAGGCAGCACAGAGGAGATGCAGGAGGAGAATGAGGGTTAGGCAGGCCCAGCATGCCAAACCAGTGCAGCCAGTGGTACTACGCAGGCAGCCCCCAATCCCTCGCATCAGAGCCAGTCCATACAACCTAACCCCTGAGCAGATCCACACCCTGTACCGTCGGGACCGGGACACCATCACCACCATTGTGGACATGATACATGACGACATTGTCAGCCTGATTGAAATACGCACCACCATTCCACCCCTACTGAAGGTAGTGTCTGTGCTCCACTTCCTGGCCACAGGCCCCTACCGCTGAACCAAGTGCTTGATGCCCTCCTGAAGCACACAGGCGACCACATTTTCTTACCACGGACAGCCCAGGAGATCTCAAACACCAAAGTTGGTTTCCATTTACTGGCCGGCATCCCTGGTTGCATTGGCGCCATCGACTGCACCCATGTGGAATTGGTGGTCCCACATGCCATGGAGGTAGCGTACCGCAACCGTAAGTTATACCACTCCATCAACGTGCAAATGGTATGTGACTCAAACAAGATCATCACACATTGTTGTGCCCGATTCCCCGGATCAACCCATGATTCAATGGTCATGCGGAACTCCACGATAGCACGCTACATGGAGCGACATGCATGGCAGAGATCCTGGCTTCTCGGTGAGTTGCATGTTAGGCTCATGGAAATGCGATGTGGGTAGGTGATTGGGGGAGATATGCATACTTCACCTGGCTGAGATGGGGGGGATGCATACTTCAACTGGCTGAGATGGGGGGGGATGCATACTTCACCTGGCTGAGATGGGGGGGGGGGAGATGCATACTTCAACTGGCTGAGATGGGGGAGAGATGCATACTTCAACTGGCTGAGATGGGGGGGGAGATGCATACTTCACCTGGCTGCGAATGCCTGAGAGAATGGACCATGCTCATACCCCAAAGCAGGCCAGACCGGACCTGACACCTGACCACATAATGCAAGATATAAGCTGCCCTACCATGTAAATGATGCAGTGTTACAACCATTCCAGAGCCATCAACATGTGCACTGTACTCAATCAGACCGTATCCCCCGCAACACAATGCAGCTACAAGCAATTAGTATGGCCAATACACAGCACCAAATACCATCAAATACCATCAACAGAAAGGACAGTCCTCCATTACTGCGTACAAAGGAGTCACATGAGGGCCAAATACATTAATACACCACTACACTGACACAGAGGTCCAACAAAACTGCATGTCACCATTTGTTATGCATATTGAGATCATCATGAGGCTGCCATCAATGGTGACAGGATGAAATCATACAAATGACTGCACATCATCCAGATCATGGGAACAACCGGCGTGGACTAACACAGTGCATGAGCACTCACAAGGAATAGGACCCCGCTGTGCCCACTAGACGATGGCACGCACACCTGTCCATAAGAGGAATACACACATAGCAGACACATCGTGTGTCTCCATTCATGCATGGACATGTGGTTGCAATCAGGAAATAAATGCATGCTATGGTGTCATTGATACAGGTCCCATATGTTGTGATGACTTACATTGTTGCCCACATGCAGGTGATGCAGGCTATCCCTTGAAGAGGTGGCTCCTTACCCCAGTCCGGAACTCACAGAACAGGCACGAGGGGAACTACAATCGTGCGCATTCATGTACCCGTGTGGTGATTGAGCAGACATTTGGCCTCTTGAAGGCACGGTTTCGGTGCCTCAGCAGGTCTGGTGGGGCACTCCTGTACGGCCATGAGAAGGTGGCCAAGATCGTCATGGCATGTGTCATGCTACACAATATGTGCATCAGACGGAATGTGCCTCTGCCCCCTGACGCTGAACTGCAAACACCTCCAAATCCACTTCAGGGAGGCAGCGATGCACAGGAGGGACGTGCCATGCATCAGACTCTGATCAACCAATGTTTCTAGCACACATGGACGGGGAGTGTGACATGGAGGTGGCACTCAGGGCACTGGGTGTGTCAGGGACATGGACACTGTAGACTGTTCACCAATAAAGCACACGTACACAATAAGCAATGTCCGCACATGTGAATTATGATTTCACAACAGGTGTATTAAAGAAATGTAACAAAGTGCACAAGCCCTCCACCCCACACGCCCTCTCCCCCTCCCCTCTCAACTCCAGCACACGCCCTCTCCCCCCTCCCCCCTCAACTCCCCCACACGCCCTCTCCCCCCTCACACTCCCCCCTTAACTTCCCCACACATGGTGTGCACTGGCGTGCACCATTAGTCCACATGGGACCAGTATGCCTGGCTGTACCTACAGCCCTACCCCTCTTCCAGCACCAGGTGCACCCCTGTCCGATCTGCGCAGGTTCCGGCCAGACCTACGCAAGGGGCTGGTCCTAGTTGAGCTTGCATTGGAAGATGTCCCAGGTTGTTCTGGCAACTGTGGCGGACGCATGGCCTGCATTGCTGCCACCATTTCGGAGAGGACCTGTCGCACTGCTGCCAATTCGCCGCAAAAGTCCTTCGAGGTGGTCTCAATTGCTGTTTTCAGGGATGCAGCACATTCCCTAATGTCATCCCTTGGCCGGCCACATTCCCTGATATGCTGTGTCAACAGCCCAGTCAGCTCCTCCTGGCGCTTCTGAATAGCCCTGATTCCCTCTTGGCTGGTTGGAACAGTGGTGGATGTGTGAGGGGTTTCCAACATGTTTTGTTCCTCATGCACAGTTGGCATTGGGCTGAAACTGCTGGGCTATGAATCCCCAGGAGACAGCCCATGCATGCTGCTGTTGTGCAAGCTGCATGGGGACAGTTGTGGTGAATGCAGTGGGCCTGTGGCGGTATTTGCGCCATGCGGCTGAACATCTGCCTCATCGTCCGACACGACTGCCGTGGCAGCCGTCTCCCCGACTGTGCTGCTGGCAGCCGATGCAGTGCCTTCTGCCACTGGCTCCTGGGTGCTGGTGGCTGTTGTGGGGGCCGTAGTGCACATTGGTGCTGTGGCCTCTTGGGCTTTCTTTCCCTTCCGCAGTGGTGCAGGTTACCCCTTGAAGTAGAGGGGCGGTGTTCTCCCTCCTTGCCCCTGGCCTTCTTTTGTGGTGTGGCATCATCCTCCTTAGTGTCCTCGTCACCACTGTCTGAATGCGTGCCTGTGGGGGACCAATAGAGGGAGAGGGCTAGTGATGGGTCTACAGGCATCAGGCATGCATTGGGGTGGCTGCATTCATATGGAATGGCAGTTGATTGACATTGGGGGAATGACATACGGGTTGCTTGGCTTTTGGGTGGGTTATGCATGGAAGCGTCTGGGTTGAAACACATATGGGGTGCATTATGCATGTGGACAAGATGATGCTGTGCACTGCCTGTAGGCAGTCTTGTACATATGTGTCTGGTGGACCCTGCTCTACATCATTGCACTGTCAGTTCAGGTGGACATAATCGTGTTGGTATTAGCATTGTTTCATTTGGGACACCTACCTGCATCAGCCGATGACGGGGCTCCTCGCTCTATGTCCCCCACTCCCTCAATTTCCTCCATTCCTATGGTGCTGGCTCAGATCTCCTCCCATGGTTGCAACTTGATGGGGGAGTCCGCACCTCGGCCTGTCGCCATCCCCAGGTTGCGGTTGGCAGAGTGGATGCTCTGCACACGTAAACGCAGATCGTCCCAGCGCTTACGGACATCTTTAGGAGTGCGGGGTGTGGTGCCAACAGCACTTACTTTCTGCGCAACCTCCGCCCAAATCTGCTTCTTGAGCTGCAGTGCAGGTCGGGACATGTCGGTGGAGAACACCACATCTGCATGTTCTTGCAGTGTCTCCGCCAGCATGGTCAACTCCTCTTGGGAGAAGCGCTCCTTGCGCAGGTGATCTGTTCTTTTTTTAACTGCTTTCGGCATGGTGAGATGCAGCAGGTAGTGGTGGAGGTGTGGTAGAGTTCTGGGGGTCAGATGGCTCCTTGTTGTTGTGGATGGCAATGGTGGATGGCAATGGATTGTGTTTTTAAAGATGGCCGCCGTGCTCTTTCCCGTTCCTGTGCGATGACGGTACTTCCGGTTCCGCTTATTAGCGGTGACTGCTAATAGCGGTCACCGCTATTAGAGGTGACCGCTATTAGCGGTCACCGCTAATGCCGATGTCTTGGATGCCGGTGGAGCTATTCGCACTTCGTACTATGCCGGAAAGGGAGATTTCTCGCCCTTTTACGGCATGGCGGTGCGGTCATTACCAGCACGGCGCAAAGCTCGTGCCCGCGTACTCGTAATAGGCCGCTTTTAACGGTCTATTGCCAGCACGGACACGGTAGTTGCTCCATGCCGGTAATGACCGGTATTTACCGCCCAACTCGTAATGACCACCACTGTGCAGTTCATATTACCTGTGATAAAATATGATTGTCATTAATCAGTTGTTTGCCATTGTTTTGTTGAACGTTTGATTTGATAATATGTTGATAATGGCCTATGGGAAAGAAAATGAATTTTAGTGAGGTCCATGATATAGAATCGTGAAGTATACTTGTTGCATTCAAAATAAAAGTAGGATATCAGAGCAGTAGAAATGTGATTTTATCTACAATGCTTTTTTTAATCGCTTATGATGTGAGTTAAAGGGATTTTTGGGGTGATATAAAAATGTGCTTGTTTTAAAAAGATTATTGTTTTGCTGGAGTGGTGTGATTGGAAAATGTGTGTTTTAAACATATTTAGTTTGTTGAAGTGTGTTACTGTGTACTTAAGTATAAGAGGAAATACATTGGGCCTCATTACGACCCTGGCGGAAATCGCGGTGCTAAATGCACCGCGGAGCACGGCGGAAAGCTGCCGATAGCGCCATGGGGGTTGGCGGATTTTCCGCCCCATGCCGACCTTGGCGGGGCGGTAAATCCCTATTCCCCATTTTACCCTTCCCCATTCCCATTTTTGCCCCATAGGGTATAATGGGAGTGGGGAAGGCGTTAATTACGCCACTGTAAAATACGGTGGCGTAATTAACAACAAGGTCCCGTAGCGCCATGGATTTCTCCGCCCGGAAAAACCAGGCGGAAAACGCTCCATGGCGCTACGGGAACTCGTAGTAGGGCGGACGGGTCCGCCGCGAATAACGCTGGCGTAAACCCACTCCGCCAGGGTCGTAATGAGGCCCATTGTGTTTATTTGTTTGTTGTTTTGTGAAACCTAGTGTTTAATTTCATGAAAAATATGTTTACTTGGTTTTATTTTTAAATATATATTCATAAAGAATATAAGAATGGTATTAGTTGTGCAAACTGCTATTATGTAAAAGAAAAGAAATGGAATGGATTTTTTCGGTGCGAATTGCCTGAATAAATGTTCAGCAATGTGATTTTAGTGCACACATTAAAGGTTTTAACATTTTGCGATGGTTTATTGGAAGTTTAGATGTGTGACAGTTTAAAATAGGAAACAAACTGATTTTGTTTAATGTTCTTGTTACCGACTGCTAATTGATACAAAAATATTGTTTTTATTTGTCAATGGCAGTTTACTGGGCATAATGGTTCTTACATGGAGTTAAGGTGAATATTTAGTGCGCCCATGTTTGCAGGTTCTGACTAATGTGAGGGCTTTAATAAAGACCGTGGGGCATTATCTGACACAGGAATGCCTCCTGCCTGTGGTTATATTGATATTAGGATTGTGTTCCATTAGACTGCAGTAGTAAAAGCGTCTTTATTTACTCAGAAGTCAGACTGAAATTTTGCAACTGAGAAAGATTTCTACCTTGGAAAGGGATAGAAAGTCTGTTCACTCTTTCAATGGTTGCTATTAAATACAGGAGCATTGTGTCTCAAACTAGCACTTAATGCCTGTTTGATTTTGTTTTTCAATGATTCGAATGGTTGCTATGGAAAGGGTGTCCATTTTTGTTTTCTAGTCGAGAAATGGTTGCTGTGCCATTTGTCAACATGTCTATTCATGAGATTAGCAGTTGCGATGATAATACTATCTGGGTCCCCAATCCATCAACAGCAGTAGGATGTCATACGAATAAAAATGTGTGTAGACAGTTGGAGATATTTAAGGTGAACAAATAGTGCTTTAAAATGTAGGGTATTACACCAGTGCTGTCATGAATCAGCGATATCGACCCTTCTGGTCTGCCTGGTCCCTCAGTCAATAACCATTTACTCTGCTCCCTTTCAACATGGCTGACGCCAAGAAACGGCACGGTCTAGTCTTTCTGTATTCATGCACATGTTTCAACAGACACGGCCCGCACTTCCGCGCGTCTCAACGCTCCGCTTGCCTGCACTTTCGTTCCAGTAAGTTTTGTTCTAAGTTCCCAGTCCTTTACCTTCGTGATCCCTGGTGCCCGTCCTCTTATCCTTCCCGGTCTCCCTTCCTCTCCCCTTCGCGACCTCCGTATTCGGAGCCTCGTTACCTTTTTCCTTCCAGTCCTGGTTCCGTCCCGGATCCTCCCAGGAACATTGAATGCCTTCCAAGTCCCGGCGCTGCCACGGCCGGGAGTCAGAAACCAGTGCACTCACTGTAGCCCAGCAGACTGGATTCAGAGGATTCTAGACCTTACCTCTACAAGGCTCGCTCGTCCAGGACAAAGAAACCCGCAAAATCCAAGAAGAGATCCACAAGACACAAAGGGCCTCATTAGGACCCAGGCGGATTTCGCGGTGCTAAATGCACCGCGAAGCACGGCGGAAAGCCGTCGATAGCGCCATGGGGGTTGGCGGATTTACCGCCCCATTCCGACCTTGGCGGAGCGGTAAATCCCCAATCCCCATTCTGCCCTTCCCCATTCCCATTCTTGCCCCATAGGGTATAATGGGAGTGGGGAAGGAGTTAATTACGCCACCGTAAAATACGGTGGCGTAATTAACAAAGAGGTCCCGTAGCGCCATGGTTTTCTCCGCCTGGTAAAACCAGGCGGAAAACGGCGCCATGGCGCTAAGGGACCTCGTAGTACGGCGGACGGGTCCGCCGCGATTAGCGCTGGCGGAAACCCGATCCGCCAGGGTCCTAATGAGGCCCAAACA
This sequence comes from Ambystoma mexicanum, assembly GCF_040938575.1. NCBI lineage: Eukaryota > Metazoa > Chordata > Amphibia > Caudata > Ambystomatidae > Ambystoma > Ambystoma mexicanum. The sequence goes on along the minus strand of NC_090933.1, from coordinate 1,237,487,653 downwards.
GATGAGTCACGAATCCGAAGACTCGGATTCTGACAGTTTGAGGCGCCACCCAATTACTACCGTTTCCACTATGGAGGCAGCCATACAAGACCTAATGAGAGGTATGCAGGAACTTACTACAGAAGTACAGAACCTCAAGCCTGAAAATGCAGCCTTAAAACAGCTCGTTTTGTCCAGGGATTCGGCACATCAAGAAAGTGCATCGGTAGGTGGCATTGTGGTTAAATACGATGGTAACCCAAAGACATTACGCCCCTTCCTGGACTCATGCCTGGTTCATTTCACCTTCACTTCTCCACACCCAGAGTTAAGGTGGGGTTTATGATCTCTCATCTATCCGGCAATGCGCTGGCCTGGGCTACCCCTTTAGTGTCCGCTGGGGATCCGGTATTCGACAATTACGATGTATTTGTTTCTGCCCTCAAGGCCATGTTCGACCGCTCTGAACAGGTGTATTCCGCCCAGTAAAAACTGCTGGAATTCCAGGAGGGAAAGCAGGACATGCTAACATATATTACCCGTTTCAAACAATTGGCTAAAGACACTAACTGGACCCCAGAAGCCTGTTTTACCTTGTTTAGACGCGGATTAAGCGAAGAAGTCAAGGATGAATTGGCCAGGATAGCCCGCCCCGCATCCTTCCAGGCCCTCTTAGACCTGTCCTTACAGATCGATTTCAGGATTCAAGAGAGAAAAGCAGAGAAGAAGAAGACACGGAACCCACCACCCAAATCTCCACCTGAATATATCAGTCCCAGGGAAAAAAACACCAACCCAAGGTCCGACTGAGCCAGAACCCATGCAGCTTGGTTCCTTGAGAGGCCCCATCACTTCCCAGGAAAGGACTCGACGGATCAATAGCGGTCTCTGTATGTATTGTGCTTCAGACCAACATTTAGTGCGTACTTGCCCAATAGCCCCTCTACGACGCTCGGGAAACGCTAGTTCCCGAACCTGAACAGAGCTCAGTTTCGGGAAAAAGAATCATGCTCCGACATTTCACTTACACTGGACTGTTCTCTAAAAGATACCTTAGTGCTAATCCAAGTGAACCTTTCAACACCCAACAGGGAAATATTTTCCATCCTGGCCTTGGTGGATTGCAGGGCCATGGGTCTTTTCCTCGATGACGAATGGGTACAGAGACATCATATTCCTCGAGAAGCCAAGGAGGTCTTCCAGGGAGTGGAAGGAATCGACAGAAGACCCCTATCTTCCAGACCCATAACGCAACAAACCTCAGAGCTCATGCTCTCTATTCACAACCATCAAGAGTTGTTGCGTTTTGACATATTCAAGGCAGCTCACTACCCCAAAGTGCTTGGCATGCCATGGTTGCGAAAACACAATACATATATCAACTGGGCGGCAGGATCTTTGTTCTTGGGTTCCGAGTTTTGTCTCACTCATTGTCTATCCGGGAAACCTAAACAGTCCTCCGGAGACAAGCTTCCTCATCCGTAACACATCACTGTTTCTGCCATCACACAGGTAGCCGAGGTGTACCATCAATTTTCAGATGCATTCTCTTCTGCCATTGTTCAGTCACTCCCTCCTCATCACCCTGAAGATTGTGCTATTGACACAGAAGAGAATGCAGTCATTGCTTCGAGAGGATGTTCATTCTGTCAGAGCCCAAGAAAGCAGCCCTATGTGAGTATCTAGATACCAACCTATCCAATGGGACAATTCGTCCATCCAAGTCCCCTACTGGAGCTTCTCTCTTTTTCGTACCAAAAAAGGACATGCCTGGATTTCCCGGGGCCTGAACAAATGCACCTTAAAAGATAGATATCCCTTGCCACTCATTTCGGACATCCTGGAGGCGTTACGTGGAGCAGTGATCAACACCAAGCTGGATTTGAGAGGAGCTTACCACCTCATCGTCATCAAGGAGGGCGATGAATGGAAGAAGCCTTTTCGGACCCCCTTTGGCCACTATAAATATCTGGTGATGCCATTTGGATTAGCAAACGCTCCTGCTGTATTCCAACGTTATATGGACCAAGTTTTTTCTGACATGCTGTTTCTATTCGTTATCGTCTACCTAGATGACATATTGATTTACTCACAAGTCCCGACCCTGCATCAGAAACACGTCTCTTTGGTCTTACAACGGCTACGCGAATACCATCTGCTGGCCAAACGTGAAAAGTGTATCTTTCACGTATCCACAGTCAAATACTTAGGATTCGTTCTGAGCCCTGACTTTGGTTGGCCATGGATCCAACCAAAGTCAAAGCAATCCTCTCTTGGTCGACTCCAACCTCAGTGAAACAAGTGCAGTCATTCCTAGGAATCGCTAATTTTTATGGGAAATTCATCCCTACGTTCTCAGCTATTTTACAACCCATTGTCTGTCTGCTAACGAAAGGTACCCCCTTTCACTGGACAGCAATCCAGGAAGCCGCTTTTCAGAAACTCAAACATCAGTTTATTAGTGAACCCATCCTGGCTCAACCGGACACTACTAAACACTTCCTGGTAGAAACTGATGCTTCAGAATACGCAATTGGGGCAGTCCTCAAACAAGAAGCTGAAGACGGACAGGAGCACCCCATTGCCTATCTGTCACGAACATTACATCCTAGCAAAACTCATTACTCGGTCCTGGAGAAGGAACTACTTGCCATCAGACAAGCCTTCACAGATTGGCGTCATCTCCTTTTGAGCGCAAGTTATCCGGTTGTAGTAAGGACCGATCACCGGAACCTCCAGGTTCTACAGTCTATGGAATGCTGAAACAGTTGCCAAGCACAATGGGCCTATTTTTTTGCTCAATATCAGTTCAGCATTCAACCAGTTCCAGGTCCATCTAATGTAATAGCAGATGCTCTCTCCAGAAGACCGGATTACATGAAAGAGGAAACACTAACCTTTCCCAAAATGTTCCCTGACAAGGAGTTCATAGCCCAGGCCAACTTGCTCTTAGAAACGATACGAGAAGAGACTGCAACTTCGGACATTTGGAGGGAGTACACTAAGGACAATCTTTGGGCTCTTTCTACCAAGAATGGATATCTTTTTAGGGACAAGAGTTTGGTGATCCCTACCCAGAAAATTCAGACAAAGGTCATGAGTCTCTGCCATGACACATTTCATTCTGGGCACCGTGGAATCAAGGCTACCTACCAGACGATTAGAAGGAACTTCTGGTGGTATAAAATGTGCTCTGACATATGCGCCTATATGCAAGCCTGCTCAGTTTGCAACCAGAACAAGTCCGACAACAGGAAGCCAGTGGGTCTGCTTCATCAACCTGATTTACCATCTCGACCCTGGGAAATCATTGCCACTGATTTCATTGTGTACCTTCCTCCCTCCAAAGGATTTACCACCATAATGGTCACTATAGACCTCTTTTCTCACATGGCCCACTTTACTCCTCTAACTAAACTACCTTCAGCACCTGAAATGGCTGCGATCTTTGTTACCCACATATTTCGGTTGCATGGGCTGCCCTCTAAAATCATCTCTGACCGCGGGCCACAATACATTTCCCGGTTCTGGAAGCACCTCTGCCAACAGTTAGGTATTCAACGTGCCTTGTCATCGGGTTATCATCCACAAACAAATGGCATCACTGAGAGGGTAAACCAAACCCTTGAGCAGTATCTACAGTGTTTCGCCTCAAGGGTACAGGATGATTGGTCACTCCTGATTCCAGTGGCTGAATTTGCCTACAATAATTCAGACCATTCCACGACAAAGACCAGTCCCTTTTTGTGTAACAAAGGGTTCCATCCATCAGTGTTACCCACACTCTTACCACAAACCACGTTAACTCCTTCAGTGGATGCTTGGATTGCACAGCTGGTCTCCATTCACAAGCAAGTGATGGAACACCTAGAAAAGGCCAGGATGGACATGAAAAGGTTTGCGGATACCAAAAGGCGACCCGGGCCTTCCTATGCTGTTGGAGATAAAGTTTGGCTCTCATCTCGATATCTACCCAGGCATCTGAGACCCGACAAGCTGGCACCTCGTTTTTATGGACCCTTCACGGTGATTGAAATCATCAATCCGGTTGCCTTCCGACTCCAATTACCAGCCACCTGGAACAAGATCCACCCTGTTTTTTATACGTCACTGTTCAAACCCTTCCACCACTCAACCAAGTGAATACCCCGACCTCCCCCACTTATTGTCGATAACCAAATCGAATTTGAGGTTTCTAGGATCTGCGATTCCAGATACAGAAGAGGTTGTCTCCAATATTTGGTGGAATGGAAGGGCTATCCACCAAGTGAACGGACATAGGAACCAGTTTCCAACATGAATGCACCCCGCTTATTGCGACGTTTTCATCGGACTCATCCAGGCAAGTCAGGCGGACTGGGGTTTAGGAGGAGGCATGCTGTCATTAATCGGTGATATCGACCCTTCTGGTCTGCCTGGTCCCTCAGTCAATAACCATTTACACCGCTCCCTTTCAACATGGCCGACGCCAAGAAACGGAGCGGTCTAGTCTTTCTGTATTCATGCACATTTCCTTGAAAACAGACACACCCCTACGCTTCCGCGCGTCTCAACGCTCCGCTTGCCTGCACCTTCGTTCCAGCAAGTTTTGTTCTAAGTTCCCAGTCCTTTATCTTTGTGATCCGTGGTACCCGTCCTCTCATCCTTCCTGGTCTCCCTTCCTCTCTCCTTCGTGACCTCCGTATTTGGAGCCTCGTTACCTTTTTCCTTCCAGTCCTGGTTCCGTCCCGGATCCTCCCAGGAACATTGAACGCTTTCCAAGTCCCGGAGCTGCCGCGGCCGGGAGGCAGAAACCAGTGCGCTCGCCGTAGCCCAGCAGACTGGATTCAGAGCATTCTAGACCTTACCTTTACAAGGCTCACTCGTCCAGGAAAAAGAAACCCGCGAACTCCAAGAAGAGATCCACAAGAAACAAACAGGTGAGTCACGAATCCGAAGACTCGGATTCTGACAAGTGCGCTGCCACCGATAGTTAATGAACCCTTGACTTTGTGTCAACTCCACATGTTCCAGTTTTACCGTCTACCAATGTCTAAGTTCTAAACAATACAAATTCTGTCTTTCTAACATTGGCTGCATGTATCTAATCCAAGAATACATGTACCCTAAAAATAGCCCAATCTCCTAAAACTACACCTCACTCTCATGTAATAAATATGCACCATGTCGAAAGAGTCTTAATTGAATGATATAATATAATCTATAGTTTTATTGGCATATATAAACATCACTCAAAAAAATACTTTCTCTGATAGGTTGTAAATTTCAACAGTATCTGACGTACTTGACATGCTATTGGCAGCTGCCCACGACATAGACAATGAACAATGAATCAGAAAGTTAATATAACTAATCGATTATCTGTTCTAATATACTGTTTTTATATTTCTAATTCTAATATTGAAGTGACAAGCAGTATTTCTACCACACTAAGCAGAAAACTACATGCAATGGCTGGAGGACAATTATCCTACAGAAGAAATAAATACAAAAGAAGTTGTTGAACAAAAAGAAGCAAAACAAATTTACCACATGCAGCATTTTGTAAGTCCATTCTTTATGTATATGTAAAATGAGACTAACAACAATATTTTAAGGACGAAATATTAGTCACCAAACACATATACTTTATCTGCCTACTATAAATTATTTATACAACCAACACAATTATTTTTAAAGTGCATTATATCTTCAACTGTTGCAAAATATTTGAAATATTTTCAAACAGATGAAGAAGTTATTCAAGTATGACGAGGAAATAAACAAGAGGCACCACAACAACCACAACAACCACTCACGAAACTAATCCTGGATAAATTAAAAGAACTAAAACGACTATTGATTAATGTTGGAAAAGAAGTACAATCAATCAAAAAGGATATTGAAAATATTGAAAATTTAAGAGAAATTATGTACAGCAAAAATCACATTGTGTTAGAAAATACAATGATGCAGCTTTTTTTTAAGTTCCGTCACAAAAATGTGATGATGTGTATTGGAAATTGGACGAGATGGTCTGGCCCATAGTGGTCTGCAGGTTTTTGTTGGCTTAGATTTGATCTTATATTTTTATTGTAGTTGTAAGCGATGGCTGTCCATGATTGTACTCATCAAATAAAGGTGCTGCTAGCAACAGCTAGAGTCTTGAAATAGTGGCAGCACTGGTACACTCTATTGGAAGAGTCATTGGAAATGCTAGAGAGATTTAGAAAGGAGGCTTCATTTTTTGTGCCATTGTAATTTTAAATGTAAGTTGTCATTTGTGCTATCTCATATTTTCATCCACCAATTGGGTATTTCAATATGTCTAACATTGCAATTAATATTTTAAAACACTAACAGACTACCAACCATAGATTTTGGCTTCTACCAGTGGATACAGCTTTCAACAGTGTTCACTGTATCTTATATACAGTGATCAGGTATTAGCCGTGGACTTTAACACAGTACTGGACAGTTGCCACAAACCTTGGATGTGCCCAATATATATTCTAACATATAAACGGGCCTCTAGCATGACCTCTGACCTTGAGCAGTTTGTACATGTTTTGGCCATGTCCACTATTTGTTTTATAATAATAAAATGTAATAGGCAATGGCCTTCGACCATGCCCACTGTATATTATGTGCACTAACCAGCTACTAGTCAATGGTTTTGAACACAATACTATCCAGCGGCTACGTCCTTTGGCTCTTCCGACTGTATATTCCAACATATTAATGGGCACTAGCTATGGCATTTAGCTATGGACATTGACTACAGATTTCAACATTGCTCATTTTATATTTTAAAACAGTGATCGGCTACTAGGCATAGCTTTTAATAATGCACATTCATATTTCTGAACACTAACTGGCCACGAGCTTTGGCATTTGGTGCTGGGCTGTGACCCCAGCCTTTGGCATGGCCAAGTCTATGGCCTAAATTGTTATTAAGGTAATTCAAGTTTTTATGACCTAACAATGAAAAGGTCTTTCTGTATATGTAGAAAATTGGTGGGGATAATGGTTGGAAGTTGATTATTAGGAAATAAACATTCTATGAGTGAAGTGTGACATTGCAGATTTTTTTGTTTGTTTTAGTAAATGGTGTTGCCAAAAAAGATAAGAACATTTGGCAACCACTTATAGATATTGGAAATGTGAAAAACACACTTGCATTTCTAATGGAGCACAATTATTTATACAATGGCAGTGTTACTGTACCAGACTTGTTATGTTTGATGTTGAGTTAACAAAATAAAGCTATTTTTGTTTGTGGCTTCCATTCTGATGAACATGGTATCAATGAGAGTGTCTGGGTCCATTTTCCTTCTGATATTATCTTTGCAATTGGTCCCAACAAAACTGGTAGCAATGTACTGGCACTGTTTCCGGACCAACAAACTAAGAGTTTCCTGGTAGGGGTTGGGAACTCTTTGCAGGCCTGATCTGGTTGTAGTTCAGGCTCCTACAGGCAGTGTTTTTACTAAAGCACCAGCACCGTTAGCTACAATGCCAGTGTTTCAGTGAGTCCATTCCCATGGAGTCGTGTGGAATTCCACAGGAATGGGGATGTAGCATTTCCGCTGCCCGCCAACATATCTTGGTGGCACCAGGAATTGAGGAGGGGCAAATGGTGTTAGGGGGTTAAATCTTCAGTGTAGCTGTGAGTGCTGCTTGTGTACCAGTAACCCCCACCTATTAAAAGTGCTGCTAGCAACAGCTAGAGTCTTCAAACGTCTGCAGCATTGGAACACTCTATTTGAAGAGATAGTAGAAATGCTAACAAAGTTTAGAGAGGTTGCTTCATTTTTTGTGGCATTGGCCCTCATTACGACCCTGGCGGAAATCAACCGACCGGACCGCCATAGTGTAAATAGCGTTTCCGCCATTGCACGATGGAGCAAAGTGCGGCTCATTCCGACCCATCGGGCACGAGCACCACGCCATGGCGGAAGTGCAAAGTCCGCGATGGCGGAAATGACCCCAAAACGGCCCACACCGCCGCCGTACGGCGCCCTAGGTGCAATACCGCCACCCATCTTAGCGGACACCGCAGTGAGCGCCAACCGGAAAGTACGGTGACCGTAAATATACGGAAACGGAAGTAAAAGCATGGTCCCGGAACGGGAAACATCACGCCGTACACCTATAAAACCACAAATTCCACACAACCATTAAAAATACTACCCTGAGACACATCCCAACCCGTCATCCACCCTAGTGAAACCAAGAAAAATGGGAAAAGTAGCGAAGAAAGCGTGCGACCGCAAGTGGCAGGTCCACTTCTCCCGTGAGGAACTCACCGTGCTCACAGAGACCCTCCAGGAGAATGCTGCCGCCGTCTTCTCCACGCAAATGACCAGGACGGCACTTGCGAACAAGAAGGCCATATGGGCCCTGGTGGCACAGCGGGTAAGTGCGGTGGGGACCGCACCCCGCAACCCACAGCAATGCAGAAAGCGATGGGACGACCTGCGGATACGCGTCCGTAGCATACTTTCTGCCAACCGCAACATTGCCACAGCTACCGGGGGAGGATCGGAATCACCCATCAAGTTGACCCCCTGGGAAGAAATCTGTGCCTCCACCATTGGAATGGAGAGCATAGAGGGAGTCGGAGGGATGGAGAAAGGAGTGCAGACCTCCGAAGAATCAGGTAGGTGTCCCAAATAAAACAATGCCAAAACCACAATGTCCAATCATGTGAAGTACCACGTGCCCACATAGTGCAACAGTAACACATGTCCAGGAGAACGTCCACATACATAGGCCTGATAGCACACTTTAAAACTCACATCAAATACATAAATAATTAAAAATCCTAAAAACACCCTCTACACGTGCAGCAGGCACACCCTAACTGCAGGCTGCCAAACAACTGCACCCTCACTCCACACACAAATGAAACCACCTCCAAGGCCCCGACCCAAATCACCCTCAGGTACCACCCCAATGCATGTGACACACTGCCATTCCAATTCCCACAGACCCATTAATAACGCTCGCCCTCCTTTACTCCACCACAGGGTCCGATCCAAACGACGAGCTCCAGGACACCCCTACCAGCACACCTGCAAAGAGGGCCAAGACCAACGGCCAAAGACCCTCCACCTCAGCTGCACGCATCAAGACACGGAAGCAGCACAAATCAAGTGGCAGCACAGAGGAGGGAACTCCAACAGGCACCCCAGCAGCCAGCATGCCCACAACAACACCACCACAGGTCCCCCCAATGGATGCCACAGTAGGCACTGCTTCTGGTGGCAGCAGCACCATAGGTGACACTGCATTAATGGCAGCATGCTCCGACACAGAAAACGGGGATGTCGAAGTTAGATCCATCCATGACCTGTCTCAATCCCCCTGTCTGTTCCATCCCGTACACCATGAGGATACCACACAGGGGCACCCACAAGACGACGACTGGCCATCCCCCACAAGCCCTGTGGCAAGGCAACATGAGGTGATCAGCCACTCTGTGACACCACCGCAAATGGCCATGGCCCAGCAGAGGCAACAGTCCCTCGACCAGGTAATCGTGCAACAGCAGCAACTGGCCACGCTCCTCAAGGACCATGCCGATGAATGTGGGGGCACTAAGGCAGACATAGAAACATCAACTGAGACACTTAGGGCAGAAATGGAGAGAAGTACAGAGACACTAAGGGCACAAATGGAGAGTAGCACCGAGAGCCTGAGAGTACAAATGGAGAGAAGCACCGAGAGCCTGAGGGGGGAACTGCATGCGACGTCCAAAGACGTATGTGCCGAACTTGCCGCAGTGCGCCGTGTGCTCACTGAGCTCTCACAAACCCTTAGGGACATGCATGGACGTGAGCAGGCAGAGACATCATCCGTTGCAAGTTCCGTCCAGGGCAGCCCCCAACGTAGATCTGGGAGGAACCTGCGCTCCACAGGCAGGGGTGCCCCTGATACCCGCAGAGGGGGCTTGCAATAGCGACTGCCCACTGACAATGAGCATCTTTGGACACTGGTGTTCGGGGGGGAGGTAGGAGGGTGGAGGGGGTGTGTTGGGCTCACTTGGGTGGCGGGTCGATAGGGTGTTTAACATGATATCACATATGCCATAAACAATGCACAATCATCCAATGAGATGTGTGGACATTGATCTTTGTGTACGAGGCCATTATAGGCGTACAGTCCATATTGTGCATGTTCCAGACACACACAGTGCCACGAGTCCCGTGTCCATGTATCAGCCACCAGGCGTGAGTGCTAGAAGCATGCATCTATGAGATGCTGACGAATGTCACGGCCCTCCTGTGCCTCGCAGACTCCTTGAGGTGCTGCCACATCCCCACCCTCATCATGACCATCTTCAGGTGCTTGCAGTTCTGCGTCAGGGGGCATGGGCACATTTCTACGTACGCACATGTTGTGTAGCATGACACATGCCATCACCATCTTTGCAACCTTCACATGGCGGTACAGGAGTGCCCCGCCAGACCTGCTGAGGCAGCGGAAACGAGTCTTCAGTAGGCCGAATGCCTGTTCTATGACTACACGGGTACGTGAGTGGGCATGGTTGTAGTCCTCCTTATGCTGGTCCCGTGGGTTCCGGACTGGTGTGAGGAGCCATCTCTTCAGTGGATACCCGGCATCACCTGTATGTGGACAATAAACGAATTATGAGGAATGCCATTGCTACGTACGCACCCCCCCCCCTTCCTGCCAGGTCATTGCCGCATCACATACCCCACATCATCATGCATGAAATGAGACTCACCGAGTAGCCAGGATCTGTTCCCTGCGTGCTCCTCCATGTAGCGTGGTATTGTAGAGTTCCTCAAGACCATAGAATCATGGGTTGATCCAGGGAATCGGGCACAACAATGTGTAATGATCCTGTTGGAGTCACACACCATTTGTACATTCAGAGAATGAAATTGTTTTCGGTTGCGGTACTGGGCCTCCATGGCATGTGGGACGACCAATTCCACATGGGTGCAGTCGATGGCACCAATGCAACCCGGTATGCCGGCAAGTGCATGGAATCCCACTTTTGTGTTGGTAATTTCCTGCTCTGAGCGTGGTAGAGAGATGTAGTCGTCTGCGTGCTGCAGGAGGGCATCGAGCACTTGCAATAGTGTCCGTGAGAACAGTGGCTGTGATATGCCATGCAACTGTCCGACTGTGTGCTGGTAGGTGCCTGTGGCCAGGAAGTGGAGTACAGACACCACCTTCAGTAGGGGTGGGATGGCGGTTGGGCTATCTATCATGCTGACAAGGTCAGCCTGTGTCATGTCCACAATGGCGGTTATGGTGTCCCGGTCCAAACGGTAGAGGGTGTGGATCTGCTCATCAGTGAGGTTGAACGGATGTGCTCGGAGGCGTGGGATTGCGGGCTGCCTGCGTGGTGGTAGTGGCTGTGCTGGCGGCCCTTGCTGGCCCTGCCTTGCCCTCCTCCTCCTCCTGCGTCTCCTCCGTGCGGCCGGTTGTAGTTGGTGTTCGTCTTCTTCTTGAAGTTGGAGTACTTGCAGTGCTATCAGGTCCCCCAGGGCCAACATAGCTAGTCCTGCCGGTAGCATTTCGGAGTGGGTGTGGTTGTGGGAGGAGACTGGGTGTGCAATTTATGTGTTTTCAGGCTGTATGGCCTCCACCTGTGGTGATTCATTCCACCTGTGCAAGCTGCTCTCCCCTTTGGGCGAGCACGTCCCGCACACAACGCTGCAATTCGACGAATGGCATCTTGCTATTACAATCATGTATTTGTACCCGATGGCAGTGTAACATTGGTTGATATGTTCATTCGGCTATGGTCCCATTGTTTCACATACTATCTTTGCAGTCGCGAACAGACTTGTGAAGGGTCAGTGGAACGTAGTACTCGAGTAACGGTGGACCCTCATGCAACACTGTACCGAGGTTCACCGACGGGCGGGGCGTCCCATTTGTGAGTGAAGGCAGTTGCCATTTTCACACACAGCCGCACTAGATGGATTAATTTGTGATTTCAAGCGGCCACAGATGCCTTTTCGACGTGATGTTGCAAATGAGGAATTCGAAGGGCGGCGCTTTCGGTTTTCAGCTAGCGGCGAGGAGATGCCCACAGGTCTGACTGCAAATATAACGTTCTATTGTTCAATGTCCTTGGGACAGGGGCCATGGCGAGGATGCAATGATTGATATGAATAGTTTGGGATGCGCAATAGCGAAGTGGGCGATGAGGCCGGACGTTCCCAAATACATGTTACTTCACAACACTGGAATTACGGGCTGGGGAACAGTGGATTTTGCAGGCTGCATAACGCACAGACTCAATGGAAATTTCACATGTTATGTGAGTATGGAAACAGGCGTTTTCATTACGGGATGAGGGAATGATGTATGGATGCATGGACAGATGATTTGATACAGAGTTTGCCATGTACAGGGCTTCTTGGAATCTATCCGCCTCCCCTGCGCTATGTGATGCAGGGCTGCCATAGTGGGACCATCGTCTATCTGGCCTTGTTGAGCCCTCCCTGTCTCGACGCGCCTTCAGACACTTGTGTCTATGCACGTTACCAATCCCATCTGATGGATTCTGTTTTAACAGACGCATGCACAGGTACACTCGTTTGTGATGGTGTTTTCACCTCGATATAGATAGTTATGATTCGCAAGTGGTTTTTGGGTGGTGATGATCCTTTGGAGTGGGCTAGCATGCATATGGCTGTGGATTTGGTGTGATCATTGAAGTGAGTAATTCAAATGTAGTTCTGATGGCCATACTATTCTTTTTCATTTCATTTGGTTGACAGGTATCTCCTCCCCTTTTGCCACTGCCATCTGTATGCCACTCCTGCAGATGGATTTTACTCCCGACACCTGCTGCTTCGTGTTGATCAGTGGAGCAGCATTACGATCTTATGGGACGATCGCCAATGGGCCACATGCCCTTACGCAGTACTAGTGGCTAGGAGCAACATTTCGGCCTTTCAGCTGGACTAGTGCCTCCCTATTGGGACGGCCCTGCGGTTCTAGGCGCTTCCATGTTGCCTTTTCGTACGAGAATGTAGCCCCTGTGTACCATGAAGGAACAGGGCGTCACACAAGAAGTAGCTGGTCATTTATTGCGGATGCAGCCCACAATGGTGAAATGTGTTTTGGAGTTCATGGCCTAATGGCTGTATGGGCTTGGTGAATTTGTTGTGCATTAAATTTCTATTCTGATATGAACCGTGTAGCGTTCTTCTTTGCAAGTGATGTGGCATATTCCTATTTGGGGAGCGATGTATTGTGAGGAGATCTGCATTGGGTTCCAGCTTCGGAGTATAGTTGCGTGGTACTGTGCTGGGCGCGTTTGCCTACGAAGCCCAGTGAGGTCAGGGATAAGGGCTGCCAATATGACTGTTTTGATGATGTCATGCTCAGGGGCGGGGGATTAGCTTTTGTGTAACAGATGCCGGTCAGCCAGTTGGATTGGTGGAATGATGTGATTATCGGAATATTGCTGGTCACAGGTGCCTGTGTTTGCGTGCGTTTCTTGGTGGGAGACTGAGGTCATGTCCATTTGTATAGCTTCTGTATTCGTGCCATCTGTGCCCTGCAGCTCCCATTGGCCCCTCTTGAGATTCATTTGTTCGTTGGCAGGCATGGATGACTAGTACATTTCACTGGTTGCATTGTGTGACTTCATTGCACCTACGGGGAGTTGTACAATGTGGCCAGGGAGCGGTGTACAGGCACTCAGTAGGGCCGTTTACGGTTGGTTCGCGATGCCGTACTTCTCACCATGGCGGAATGGTACTTTCCGCCGTGCTTGATGGCGTTAGGTGCATGTCCGCTAGGGTCAGAATTCGCGTACCGTTGCGCCATGGTGGTAATTACGGTTTGGCATGGCGCGCGCGCGCGTACTTGGTGCAGTTAGCGTTGGCGTTCACTACGGTGTCGCTAATGGCATCGTACTTTGCGGTGACGGGTCATGATCGCACCGAGCGCTATTCGATGGCGGTATTGCATTTCCGCCATCGTTTTTCGATTTCCGCCAGGGTCGTAATGAGGCCCATTGTCTTTTTAAAGTTGATATTTTGGTAATTTTATATTTTTTTTCACCAGTTGCACATTTGAAAATGTCTAACATTGTGCAACAAAACACAAAGTTGTGGCCATTTTAATGTTCCGTCAGAAAGCCTGGGAATATCAGTTATGATAAATCATCTGCTGCGAGTCTCCTGGGACGATGTAGATGATGCATATTGTAAATTGCATGAGATGATCTGACCCATACCAGGCTGTAGCCTTTTTGGCTTATATGTAGTCTTATGTCTTCACGGTAGCTGTGAGCGGTGGTTGTGCATAATCAACCTCCACCTAGTAAAGGTGCTGCCAGTAATAGCTAGAGTTTTGAAATACCTGCAGCACTGAAACACTCTTTTTTTAGGAGTTATTATAAATGCTACAGAGGTTCAGTGAGGGACTTTTCATGAAGTGTTTACAGATGTGGTGCTCCTATCTCCAGTAGCACCACTTGGATGATTGAGAGGCCTTCCTAAGATCTTTTCTTTCTGATGCAGATGTTTTCGTCCACTTCATCCCGCAGTACTAATAGTACTAATAGTGTCTTTAGTAGGTTGAAGACACTCTGGCATTTCGTAAGTGAAAAAGAAATATGCCCACCATGGAGTGGGATATGAAGCTTGGGAACATCAATTATGGACATTATTTGGGTTGAGTTTCCTGTGACGATGTGGATGATGCATATTGGAAATTGCACAAGGTGGTCTGGCCCGTACTGGGCTGCGGTCTCGTTTGGCTTATATGTGATTTTATAGCTTTACTGTAGCTGTGAGCACTGGTTGTGCATAATCAACTTCTACCCATTGAAAGTGCTGCTAGCAACAGCCAGAGATTTCAAACACTAGCAGCATGGGAACAATCTATTTGAAAAGTAACTAGAAATGCTAGAGCGGTGCTAGAGGAGGTTTCCTTTTTTGTGGGATTGTCTTGTTAGAGTTGTCGTTTTTGTTATGTCATGTTTTGATCACCAGTTGGACCTTGGAACATGTGTATCATCATGCAAGGAAAAAGTAAGACGTTCCTCCTGTAATTTTCCATCAGAAAGTTTGGGAACATCAATTATGATTAATTATTTGCTGTTTTTCCTAGGATGATGTGGATAATGTGTATTGGAAATTGCATGAGATGGTCTGGACCATACTGGGCTGCATCTTCTTTTGGCTTATATGTGGTCTTATATCTTTACTGTAGCTGTGAGTGGTGGTTGTGCTGAATTAATCTCCATGTATTAAAGGTGCTGCTAGAGTTTCCAAACACCTGCAGCATTGAAACACTCTATTTGGAGAGTTACTAGAAATGCTAGAGAGGTTCAGAGAGGTGGCTTCATTTTTTGTGGCATTGTCCTTTTATAGTTTTCATTTTTGTTATTTTATATTTTCGTCACCAGTTGGACATTTGTATATGAATATGATAAATCATCCGGTGCAAGTCTCCTGGGATTATGTATGTGATGCATATTGGCAACTGGGATGAAAACCACTGCTGACAGTTGGAGCTTCTTTAAAGTTAAAGAACACTGTTCTAGCAAAGAGGCAGAGGAGGTACTTTGTACATTCTGCAACAAAACTCTTGGCCGTGAGCCTTCCAATGTTCCAACTCAAAGCCTGGCAACATCGATTATGATTAATCATCTAGTGTGAGCCCACTGGGATAATGTTGATAATGACTGAAGGAAAGCGCACAAACATAATAAAAGAAAAATGCATATGTCTCACTCTTTGCGTAGACGGACATCAGCACCACCTGCTGCACTTCCATTCACCACTGCAACAATATTGCAAACTGCAAATTAAGCCTCAACTTCAGCAGCGGTATCAACTGCACAGACTCCTGTTTTGCTGACTCCCAATCGTTCCATTATGCAAGTCATATGTAGACGATGTCTCAAATGGGTATTCAAGGCAGGTGCCACATTTGAGGAATGGCAGAAGTTAATAGCTGAATACTTGATTACCTGTCATTGTTAGTTTTTTTTTAAAATGGCACATTTTTCCTCTCTTTTTTCTAAAAATAAAATAAAATTAAAAAATTAAAAATAAAATGTGTTGCTTTTTATTTTAATTCCCTTTGTTATATGTTTCATCCTTATGTGCTTTCCCACCCCTATTCCAACCCCCTCTGTGCATCTTCCAAAACAGCCCTTTTAGTTACAAAAATGGACACAATTGAACACAGACTGCAAAGATGTAATTTATTTTATGCAGTTTCAGTAATTAAAATCTCCCAATTGTTTGTTTGTATCTGCAGCTACACTGTTAACAAGGGCAGTCGTTTATCCGTGAATAAAAGCACTCCAGCCGTTGCTCGTCTTAGACTAGATCTAACATGAAATCCTGCAATTTATTAGCTGATGCTGTAGCTACGGCTGCAAATAATAATATAAAGAAATATACAACTCTGTGTCTGTACATATGTGAATTTCACCTATACATATTCAATGAAAAACTTTAGTTCCAGGGATGTTAAGGTGAGCAATACATTGTAATAAAACCTTTGAAATTCAAGGAAAACGGACATGGTTGAAAGCTATAGCCACTGGTAAAGGCCAAAATCTGTGCTTAGTAGCCTGTTAGTATTTTAAAATATACTGTGCACATGGGTGAAGGTTGTGACCACTGTCCATAACTGAATGTCATGATTAGTACCCATTTATTTATTAAAATATATTTGGCCATGCACACTCACCATGGCTGAAGGCCATGTTTGATGACAAGTTACTGTTGTAATTGAATTAGTGATGTCATCATTGTGGTCATAGGATGCGTAATAGGGGACGTGAAGTTAAGGTGGCTTTAGCTGAATTTCAGAGGATTTGTTGCGGTATGTTCTCAGGTTAATGTCCCAGCAACTAAATTGTTTTCCTTGAATATATACGTGAATGGGTGGAAGAATGCATAGGCGGTTCGCCTCATGACTCTCACTGACCTTTGCACTTTCTGCAAATAACACACGAGTGGGAACAGAGCATTGAAAGTATTTTGATAGCCAGTGCTTTTGCCACCTTGATCCATAAGCAGTTCTGGAATTGGGACAGATTTTCCCAGTTTCGAGATCTGGCAAAAAATGTCTGCCCTGATCTAGGATCTGGAAAAATCAATGTGCCCCCTTTCCATTGGTTTAGTGCTTGTGCTGCTTAAAACAGGGATTCCAAACTAGATCGTTAGGAACAGAGGCAAGGCACTTACACACATGAGGAAGTTCTAATCACAATGCCTGTGAAATCACTCATTAGGATTTTACTCTGCCGGAAATATTTAAATACAGCTTGCAAGGTTAATAAGGTGTGCGGAACCATTAGGGGAAACGCCTCTACCTTGGGTTATTTTCCAGCTGGTAATGATTCATCTCCTCAGAGGTAAATGTTTATTGCGGGGAAGGGGGTGCAGCGAGAGCAATCCACCCACACACCCCTGCTCCGTGATGAGATCAGATTCACAGAAAATAGTTCCCATTTCCAGTTGGTGAGGGAGTTGATGGTGATTGTGGTCAAGTTTCTTTTTTGTGCCTGTTCTATGGGATGGGAGGGGACCCTTGGGGGAGGGGTAGCATGTTCAATTCACAGACTAGATCTAACATTGCAAGCTTGCATTTCAAATGAGCTGGGCACTCCCTGAACGCACCCATGTTTCCCTGTCTGGCTTTCCCCGGCCAGTCTCTTTAGACTTAAAAACCCTGCAGCCCACCCATGACCCCCAGCCTTTCCCTTCATTACGTTGGTCGCAGCTGTCCTCTGCTGATCTCCGCTTCTTCTTGTCACATACCGGCCGTTATAGCTTTGAGCTTTGATTTGTTACACTTTAAGGAATGTAGCAAGCAGACTGCGTTGCGATATGCACTTAGTTGTGTAGGCCAGACCATTTTTACATGTTCATCGTTAGGTCACGCCCATCAAGTTGCAGACCACGCCCATCATGCAAGCCATGCCCCCGAATGAGCCCCTCCCCCCATCAATTTCTTACCTTGATTTAAAGCACTGGGGTGAGCCCATGCCAGTCACCTACAATCACTCCATGTAACCATGGAGCACTACACAACACATTTGTATGCATGTTTCATGCGACAATAAACTGCAGACTGCAGATGATTCAGTGGTGATGGGCTGCATTATGTTTATGTGCTGAAGTGCTTAAGCAGTCTGCACTTGTGTTTCATTTTAATTTGTGTTGTGAGGGAATAAGGACAGAGCCCCCTTAAAGGGAAAGGGCTCAGGACTATGGGAGGGGAGTGGGAGGCGGGAGGAAGGGGAGGGGCAAGGGAAGAGGGAAGTCAGTATGGAGAATGGAGGAATAAAGAGAAGGTTAAGGGAAAATGGCTCCCGTGTAGTGTGTGCGCAGTAGAGATGGAGGGACCCCCAATAGGGTCCAACAACTGGCGACGGGAGAAACGAACGCCCAGGCTGTGCAGCTGATTGCACACATGGCGGAGAATGGATGCTCAAAGGTGAGCGCCTGCAGGATAGGCGGCTGGTAAGCCCAGCAGATGGTGAGCCACCCAGTTAGGAGGGTCGGAAGAACTCAGCAGTATGGGGCCCAGCGGAGCAAGGGCGATGTGGTTCATCCAGCAATGCGGCGGGCAGCGTCAAGCTGCGACGTGGAGCCCAGCAGAAGGTCGGGTGCAGACCACCCAGCAGTGAGGAGTGGCACACCGCAGTCCCGTATGGGAAGACTGCACCATGGAAGGTAGAGCCTGGCAATCGGCGGTCAGCGGGCCAGCAATCGAAGGTCCGCTGTGCCCAGCAGACCAGAGGAGAGCCCCGCAGGGGGACTACTGGAGAGTACAGAGTACTCAGCAGTAGAACGGAGGGTCTGACAGGCCCAGCGAGCCAGCGACGGACCAGGCAAGCCCTGCAGCGGGCGCCAACACCGAAGTGAAGGAAAAATGAAGAGAATGCCCGTGGAGAGGAGAGCTGCAGCCATGGGTGTGTACAAGAGGACGACCTGTTCGGCACCCGAAACAGCCAGAAACTGACGGTGTGGAGGAAACCCAAGGCAGACCACTAGACCCGGAGACCGACACTTTGGGGGCAAACACAAAGGAACATGCGAGGAGCTCACCCACCAGCACCAGCTGGCACAGAGGCCCCCCACCACGCAAATAAGTAAGAGTGACAACACACCACTCACAACACCATCACACTGTTGCAGGTGCCACAAACAGACCAGCTACTTGAGGTGACAAGGCCTCTCTGCCTCACACAGCGTCCTGCCAAGCCACCCACAGCCCTGAAATGCCACGGCCCACGCAGACCGCAAAGGGCCGCATCGGTACACGGCTCACCCCACTACCTGATCGGACATGTGGCTCCCACAAGGCCTGGATGCCTCCAACGCCCTGCACTACCTGGGCCTGATACGGCGACTTATGGCCATGCCATTGTACACCGCCAATAACCCCAACTAGAAAAGGAACGCCTACAAGTGATCAGGACGGCTGCACAAGAATGGTCTCAGGCCCACACCACGCCTCGAAGTGAGACTGGGAACACTGAAGCAGCACCCACGATGCCAGCTGCACAGGAAAGCAGGTGAGAACATGCTGGCAGAGGAAACCAATGCAGGCCATCACACCTGCGAGCCACACGGCCACACCACAGAAACATACACCAGCCCGCACAGCCATGAACATGACAGACTACAGGCAAAGTGCAGTAGATGCCGGCGCCCAGACTCCTGTAACTGTTACACCGGCAGCATACACCCTCATTCTATGGAGACCCAACCCGTTCGCCCTACACCCGCACCACGACCAAGGTAAAAGATGGGAGGAATGGGTTGAAGAGTTTGAGGACTTCATAAGGACACTAGGAGACCGGGACACGCCAAACAAAATTGCCATATTCACCAACATAGCAGGCAAAGAGATCAAAGGGATCATGAAAACAATCCCAACGCAGGAAAGAGACACGTACCAACGCCTTTCCACTGCACTCAACCACAAACTGATAATAAATCCCAACAAGGACTATGAACGCTACGCATTCAATCAACGCATGCAACTTCCACATGAACCCGCCGGCGAGTTAGTCACCCGCCTCCAGAAGAAAATAGAGCACTGCGACTTCGCCATCTTCAACAAAGAGGAGACAATACAACTGAGGATCATAGAAGGGTGTACCTCGTCAACGCTCAGGAAACACCTTCTCAAGAGGCCCCTCTCCCTACAAAAGTTACTCAGCCTGGCAAGAACGTATGAGCGAGTGGATGCACAGTCGGCCACCATTGAAAATAAAAACCAAAGTGACTACATTGCGGCCCTCACAGTAGGACAGCCGGGATATCCTGGGCCTACAAGACCGAGGAGAAGGCAAGGACTCAGAAACCCATGGCACCAAACCCTGAATGAGGCGCAATGCCACAGCTGCGGATTGGAGGTCCCACACAGACGACCATGCCCAGTCATCGGATGGAGATGCCGACGATGTGGCCAAAGAAGTCACTTTCAGGTGATGTGCAGAGTGAGCCCACCTACGACCCCTGCAGGCCGGCCTACACCATCACTCAGCCCGGCTAGAGGTCCTGACCCATCAAGAGGGCCTGACGCCTGGCCAATACACGGAAGGATCCAGGCACTGCCTCTGCAGGAGAGAAACCTGGTACCACAGATGGCACAGACTGCTGTCATGAGGGCTATCCCGCCCAGGCATGAGCACCCACCCCTGGAATTACACCACTGAGGACCTTACGAGATGCCGAAATGGGGGGAGGGGACGCAGAAGCCACAATCAACGTCAGCAATGAACAAGCATACCCCCTGGGCAAGTCCCAAGCCCATGTATTCCGGTGGGAAACAGCACAGCCGGCACAGCCAAAGGGACAGTCACGCTGCAACCCAAACCGGCAAGACCACAGACTACCCACTGCCATCCACATGCCGCCAAGTCCTGCCACAGGGCACAACCGTCTCAGTCATCGGACGGCACAACAGCGCGCCCTCATCACCATCTACTATAGATCTTTCGAAGCCACCCAAGTAAAGAACCACACGCCTGAACAAGATACGGGAGAGACAAAGAAAGCTAAAGAAAGGACATACCGCGTAGTTCCCCTCCGAGTTACAGGGGACAAAGAACCAGTGATAACCACGATAAAGGATCACAGAGGAATGACACCAAAGGCCTCACTCTTCCACAAGCTATACCTGGAGGAACCTGAACCAACGAGAGAGGCAGTGATGGAGAGGGTAGGAGTAGAGAGAAGAGAGACATACGAAGCACTACAACAAGACAATGCGAGCGAGACCCACGAGCCACCGAGCAGAGTTAAGGAGACCCCAATGGCTGATTGAACAAATGTAGCCCGGGAGGTCTCATGTTAAGTGGGGGGGGTTGTTGTGAGGGAAAGGGCTCAGGACTATGGGAGGGCAGCGGGAGGCGGGAGGAAGAGAAGGGGCAAGGGGAGAGAGAAGTCAGTATGGAGAATGGAGGAATAAAGAGAAGGTTAAGAGAAAATGGCTCCCATGTAGTGTGTGCGCAATAGAGATGGAGGGACCCTTAATAGGGTGCAACAATTTGGTATGTTTTAGAAAAAGCTTTTTGACACCAATGTATACATAAACATAGAATAGAAGTCAAATTATATAATAATTCTTAAGAAGGATTCTTATCCACCCTCCAAAGTACTTCAGTGGCAAACAATTGATAATCTAACAGAATCAATATATATTAAAAATTTTCATACAAAATGTCATCCATTATAAAATATCTAATACAAATTCAGTGCAAACAACATATTCCACATTTGTGCTGTGCAGTTTCTCAGAATGTATTGGCGGACAACTGACTATAATTGGCGGTGTAGCCATGGATCCTATTGGCCGACAGGAACTATCCCATCATCCTCTCCATCTGCCTAGTCCCCACATGTATGCATTCAGTTGCTGCAGCTCCTTCTCTTTCCTCTTCTTCCTTGCCCATTGACGTCACTTAACTCTTGCACTGCATGTCATTAAGAAAGGGCTTCAGAGCTACATCAGCTGAGCGCGTGGGAGCAAAATAAGATCAAAGCTCAGCGTCTTGCCACACCGCGCATGCCTACTGCATTATAGGCAATCGCTTTGTTGCAATACTGAACCCTATGAGCTTTAGTCAACCGACCACCAATATAGTTTCACAAACTGCATGTTGCACGACCACAATGGTCACATGACCGATTACCACCAAGAGTGCCCGTCATTCTCTAAATCTGGTGACTAAAGAGAACAATGCTCTCTCAAAAGCCTCATTTATTTATTTAATTTATTTTACATTTATAGCAGTGCACAAAGCCCAGAGGCATCGAGGCGCTATTTACAGTACAAGTGCAGATGGTAACAACATAAGGGTAGAATAGAGGGTGCACAGTCCGGATAAGCCTGGCCTCATGGTTCTGGGGGCTACATCGGGTGTACAAGTAGGCATAAATAGTGACACATATCTGAATGCACACTTTAAGAACTTTCTCCTTGTTTTCATTTAGACAACTTCCTAGCAGTGCACGCGAAAACGCTAGTAATTCTCCCCAGACAAAATCGACCCGTGGGGGTCCTTAACAGAACATGGGGACAGCTATTTCAAGATGGTGGATGCCTTCTTCAGGCCCGCAAACAGTGGTGGAGTGGCATATGGGGAACTCTGGAGATTTCCCAGTAGTCCTCTGCACCCTGGGCCCCTTTTGTGCAGTAACCTATTTTATTTCCACATTTTCTCACAGGTAATGGGCTGGGCTAGCTGAAAATGTGTAATATGGGGCCACTTTTAACATAATTTTTTAGGACTCAGTGCTTCCTATATCAAACGCACTCTTTTTAGGGCAATTGCAATGCATGTCACTTTGTTGCCTACACATCCATTGGATGAATTATGACACAATGTTTTGCAATTGCATATATTGGCGAGGCATCGGTAACGGAGCTCCCATGACATATATTGAAAGCCCAGTAAAGGATCAGTACAATGTGGTGCTCCACACGGTACAGCAAGACGCCTGTTGCAGTGTTGCTGTCCCAGAGGGCGGCAGCCGATCACCTGGGGACTTGCTCTCTGGGGATGTTGGAGGCAATGGGACTCTCACCAGCACAACAGAAAACCAAATAAAGAGCCAATTCAAAGTCGAGCCTGGATAGTTATACGAGTTTAAAAAAAATACAACTGGTTAGAAAACAAGCCCTGAGGATATGATGAGCATTAAGGCAAACCTCTTGCAAATCTGACATTGAAATAAATCATTATGCGACTTGGAGACGTTATGTGAAGCTTCAAATGTTGTACAAATGTTGCAAAGAGTCACCGAGTTTACAAGCTGGAACTTCTGCATTATTGTGATTGACCTGACCAACAATACTGATATGTGTGACGGATTGAAAACAATTATGATCCTGCTCACTGTGAGACTGCGTCTGTGAAGTCTGCAGCGTACAATCTTGGTTAGGGAGTGGTGCTGCAGGTCTCCCCACAATGCCGGAGAGCATCTCGGACATTGAGTCAGAACTCACACCAATCCACAAGAATGCAAGGTTGCAACCAGAGTCTCACTCCATTCTAAAGAGGAGTGTGGAGCAGAATCCGACACGGGAGGCATCTTGGTGCTTCAGGTTGGCCTACTGTCCCCACCTGTGAGACGGAAACCACATCCTGCCAATCAGGTGCAAAGCTTGTGTGGTCTTTCATTGTTCCTTCCTGGTTGACAGGTGTTTTGGGGTCTCAGGGTTACCCCCAATACTATAAACCACACAGAGCCTCTGCTTGCTTCAACCTTTCTTTATTCCCTACACGTACAGACTAACTTCCCCTTCCTCCCACCACCCATGTGCCTTCCCTTCCCCTGAGGTCAGCCTCCTCTTAAGGTGACAGTGGGTCTCACAGGTTCGGTTGCTGCCGGACCCGTAATAATTTACCGGTGTCTGACTTCCCGGTGCCACAGGCTCATTATGAGTGCAGCGGCCTGGCAAGTCAGGCACTGGTAAATTGTAAGTCCCCATTCCCATTGAGGCCTATGTGACTCTATGGAAGTGGGGACATGGAAGCACCAGCACTGTTGCTAATGGTGGCAGAGATTCTGTGACCGGTCTGCCTACTGTGGCTGCTGCGCCCGGCAGAATCAGACCTGTCGGGCAGAGTGGCCACGGCCGGCAGACTCAGGGGTGCCGGTGAGCTTACCGGCACCCCTGTTTCCAGACCAGCAACATTGTAATTAGGCCCAGTGTCCCGCAGTTACTCCACAACATCTCCCCCCTACTTATGGAACTTCTCACATTTGCTTGATAAGTCTCTGGGGCTCCTTGATGATCTGTTAGCGTCTTCCTTGCAGTTCCAGGGGCTCTCCAGCTTCAGACTCAGCTGGACCCATTACTTATTTTTCTGGTGGTTGCACAGGGCTTTCCCAGCAGTCCCTCTCCCTTGCAGTAGCCTGGCCATCTTCACACCGCCGCTGATCTTCAGTTTCCGAAGGCAGAGCATGAAGTTTGCGGAAGAAAGTTGTGGGTAATGTCTCAACCTTCCCTTTTGGCAGTGATCATAGATCCTTTGACTTCAACCACCTGAAAGGGATGTGGATCGTATCGTGTGTTGGTTTTCCATTGCTGCTTTTGGTGAACAAGGACTTCCACTCCAATCAGTAGCAGTATCTCTCTTGCCCCTCTGCAGCGATCTGCTCACAGCTTCGCCTTTCTCTTCCTCTTTGAATCCTTTTCCCTGATCTCTGTGTCTTGATCCTCAGTGTGGTCCTCAAATTATATGAGGCAGGTCATAGGTTTGTAATGGATCATGACTTACAGCAGGGTTTTCCCAGTGGCTTCACGCAGGGTATTGCTATAGCGTCTCAGCATCTGGCACAGGGCTTGCGGGAACGGCACCGGGTCGATGAACACCTTCTGTCCGGTTCTCTTGATGGTGGACCTGAAGCACACTTTCAGCCACAGAAGTGTGACCTTTTGGTGTTGGAAACCAAGGTGAGTTGCAGGCCTCATGAATTTGTGGCTCTTCAACGGGGACCCATTGTCCGTTTTCACCACATTGGGCACCCCCCACTCACTGAGCAGTTAATTGAGTCTCCCCACCACACAGCGTAAAGCAGTAGAGTGTAATTGTTTTACAAGCGGGAAGTGTGACTTCTCATATTTGGGCACTAGTAGTTACCCTCTGTTACAGTGGGACAAGCGTATATTCATGCACGAGCCTCGTTTGGGCTCACAAATGCGCATTAATAATAAATGCGTCCGGAACGGCAGTTGCTACCGGGACCTCAACAGCACAGAAGTGTCTCTGACTCCATCATTGAATGCGTGCGTGTGTGTATGTGTGAGGCGGCCCGAGGCACTCCAGGATGCTAACATTGGCGACGAGGACATCGGCTCGTGGTAGGAGTATAATTGCGACGCTGTTGCGATCTGCAAGGTGTTGCAATCCTTCCTCCTTCGCAGCCGTAATCCGACGCTGATACGGTCGGCTGCCTTGTATCCGCTCATGGAGCAGTTCCGGCCCGTGAGGGTGCTCGTGCGCTGCGCACGGGTCGAAAAACTTGCAATTTTTGGAACGCGCGTGGTTCTCCTGACAGGAGAGTCGCGATTTTGGCCCTGGGGGCCCACATTTTAAAAAAAAAAAAGAAGTCAGTCTTCCCAGCCTGAAGGCCCAACCCAAGAGGGTCACTGGAAGAGGATCCTGAGTGTTACGCAGAAAGGACATCAAGGTCAGTGGTCACCAGTGCTGGGCTGGAAACTTACTGCTGCACACATTCCTTCAGCAGTGAAGTGCTGCCCAAGACAAACAGGTTTGCGGCCTCATACACGTGGATGAGGTGCCTGTGCGACCTGCGAGGATGAGTGAACACGATGATGAAGCAGCGGCACCTGTGCGAGTGGCACGTCGGCAGCATGGCACTCTGGCACCCATGCCAGAGTTCGACACTTCAGGCCCACCCTCCAAGCTGGGGCCTAGTGGCTCATATGGATTAAGAAGCTGGACATGTTCTTCAGAGCGACTGGGGAAGACGACGACGATGCAAAGGTTGGAACGCTGCTGTACACAGCAGGAACTGAGGTGCTACGCATCTATAAATCACTAAACATCCAAGTGGTAACATATGCTGCCGTCAAGGTTGCTCTTCAGAATCACTTAATTCTGCTTTCGAATGTGGACTTTGATAGGTTCGTGATGTGTGGCGAAAAGCAACACGACGATGAGTCCCTAGACCAGTTCTGTGCATGACTGCTCCAACTGTCAAGCACGTGCAGATGGGACAATGAAGAAGTGATGAGCAGAAACCAGCAGATACAAGGATGTATTTCAAGTAAGTTGCGAAGGCAAATCATGCGGGAACCGGGAATGACAAATCCTAGACACTGACAGGGTATTGGAACTAGCAGAAAGCAGGGGGGCGAAAATGGATACAGCGGTACACCCAAGTAAAGGGGAAGAAGCTTTCGCCCTAGGAAAGTTCACCCCGTCAAAGTCCTGGTGGAGCCAAAAGCGCCAAGATGCATCCCCCGCCCAGGGCGCCCCGGCAGTATGCCAGTACTGCAGGTACGATCTACCGCACGCTGAGGACTGCCCCGCAAAGTCAATGGTATGTGGGAGGTGCAACACACCAGGCCACTACGCAAGAATGTGCAGAGCTGCAGCGCCAGTGACGACCCACAGGGGGCCCTGCGAGGGCGAGTGGTAGCAACTTCTAGAGGCCACATAGCATAGTTCCTAAAGTTCAGCAGTTCATTGATCCAAAACTTTCCACACTATCAGCATTCTAGATAACATTCGCGGCACTCACTTTTGAAGTCATGCGGGAGACACAAAACGGTACTTTTGTAGTAATGCAGTAACAGGAAATGGTGCATGTCTCTTCAGTAGTGTCTGCAATGACGTTGTCTGTTACATCGCGGCAATTCTCGCGAGATAATTACAGAAATTTTATTTCCCAAGGATGTTGCTGAATGTATGCCATCTCAACAGTACGAAGCTTACATGCTTCAGCTGTACACGTACGGGTACGGCACTTCAAGCTTCCATGCTTCAGCCCTACATGTACGGCACTTATGTTGAGGTCGCTGCTGCCTCGGCTGTAGATCGGGACATCAACAATGTTCCTGGGCAATCTCAAGGCTCCAACTCAAAGTAGCTGGAACCGATTTACAGGATTCATGGGCCTCATTACGAGGTTTGAGGTAGCCTTGGTGGTTTTACCAGCAAGGCTACCTCCAAAATCGCATCCGGCTCCGGGACCCGTGTAAGGGGAATCACCGGGCCATTCTGACATCAGCGGACCCGGTGATTCCCCTTGCGCGGGTGCCGGAGCCTGTATGCCTCCATTCCCATTTGAGCCTCCATAGGGCTCAATGGGAATGGGGAGGATGGTAGCAGCGGTACCGTTTATAACGGTATGATTGCTACCATCATGTTCTGCTCGCGGGTGCCGGTACAGCCACTTGGTCAGACCAGGTGGCTGCAAGGGCACCCGCAAGCAGAAGTCCTAGTATGGCGGTACGGTAGCAACAGTGCCAGTCTGCCACACTTCTCATAAACATGTGTTTCTCATGGTCAGCATTATGTGACTTGCTCCAGAGTTGAAAAAAAGACAATTTGTTCACACTAGCTTCTACAGGAAAGACTAGCAATATTGTCTACATAGAACCATTGGTTTAGCTCATTAAATACACTTCAAACTAGAACTGAAGTAGAAATTATAGTGCAAAACTCGGGTAGACCTGCTAGTGTAAAATATTACACAGTCCAATGACTAGACAGTGTTCCTATGAGTGAGTGAATGGGATGCGGAAATGGTCATATGTGGCCATATATGGCCTTTGCTACTGCCTGCCTAAGAGTGTGAGGGCTACAGTTGCTAGAACCAGATATTACCTGTTTCTGACTTGTGTTTGGGATTCAAGCCTGAAAGAGCATTTGGGTGAAAGCCGATAAATAGGTCTGTCAGCGTTGGATACGGGTTGTGCTTTCTGTAGAGGTAGTTGTCATACATTTGAATGGATCAAATTCTGTGATCGCTCCTATCTTAACTCTCAGGGCCTCATAAAAGAGGTGGGTCTGTTCTCATAAATTGAAACACAAGTTAATGAGGCAGAAAAAAAGAGGAAAACATCAATCTGGAATTTTCCTACATGTGACACATGTGAACTTAAATACATCTATTTTGGAACTTAAATACATCTATTTTGGGGGCATCGATTGGTCTTTGTGGCCATCAGTGCAGGGGGCTCTGTCTCTTATTATGAAATGCCTTGTTATTTTAAGCTGCATGCATCACCATACAATGAGGTGAAATAGGGTTACTTTGCATTTTTCTTTTATTTTTACTAACAATTATGTTCCTCTCATGTAATGTGTGTAATGTAAAATAATGTGTAAAGCGCAAAACAAGGCAATCTGGGCGCTAACCACCAGCAGAAATAAAATGTTCACCAGGAAAAGCAGGGCAGAAGAGCAGACTAAGACAGGAATGTCTTCAGTATTCTATGAAAACCCAGATGATCCGGGATCTCTTGCATGGGAAGGGAGCTGTGGGAAGGGAGTTCCACAGGGTTGGGGCCAACAGCAAAAAAGATCTCCCACCAGCCTAGGCTTTACGGAAGCGAGGAACTTCCAGCAGGATTGCCAAAGTTGACCGTAAAGTTCGTGTAGGGAGATAGAGGATACGTTTAGACTGAAGGAAAGCAGGCCCAGTATCAAAAAAGGCATGCTGAGAGATACCAAGTACCTTCAATTTGATCCGGCTTTTCACTGGAAGCAAGTGGAGATTGGTCAATAGCAATGAGGCAGAGCCCCGACTAGGGGCATTTAGCGCCAGACGTGCAGCAGAATTCTACAAGACCTGTAGCTGATTTGTAATTGTAATTATTTATTTGTAAAGCGCTTATACACAAGTGAAGTGCTTCAAAGCGCTTCAAGGCGGGAAGGGAACAAGGGGATATCATCATCATTCTTAGGCCTTGAAGATTCTGAATGATCTAACAGCAATAATTAGCATACTAGGCCGGGGCATTTCTACTAGTATAAGTGTGTGACAAAGAGTGGGAGAAAAATGGGGTGGGGGGCGGGAGAGGAACATACAAGACAAAAAAGGTTGGTCATCAATGCACCTATGCATGCAGGCATAACCAGCTAGGGAGGGGAGATAGAGGAGGACAGGACAGACAAACATGCTAAGCCTAGTCCATTCAAGGTGGTGCAAGTGCGCAGACAGAAGTGCAAGGGAGGGGTGGGGGGGACAAGTGCACCCAGTCCAGCAGAGGCCAGGGTTAAGTGCAGAGTGGGTGCCATTCTCATGGAACGTATTCTGAGTGCAGTAAATCAAGGCAGAGTGGGAGGTTAGGAGGCAAGAGCAGGTCTGGCGGGGGAGCCTAGGACCTGTGAGGCTCTGGAGGTACAGAAGAGAAATGTCTTGAGGAGTTTCTGGAATTTAAGGAGGTCCGGCTCAAGACGGAGAGAGGCAGGTATGCTGTTCCAGAGGGAGGCACCTGCAGAGGATAAGGATCTACCCCCAAATCTCTGTTTGGAAAAACAGCTCACCCGCAGAGTTGGAGGAGGCCGAGTGGATGGCTATGGAGGGAGAGTATTTAGGAAGGGAGCGCTGTAGGTAGTAAGGGCCCCAGCCCCAGAAAGCCTTGTGGACTATGCAGAGGGACTTGGACTTGATCCTTGCAGCCACTGGGAGCCAGCGGAGGGATTTCAGCACCAGGGAGATGCGGTCCCTGGCCTTGAAGCCAAAAATGAGTCTCATGGTTCTGTTCTGGATAGGTTAAAGATGTCAGAGAGTAGAGGTAGGAAGATTCAGAAAGAGACTGTTACAGTAGTCCAGTCTTGAGAGAACCAGGGCTCTGGAGACAGTGAGCTTCTGGGGGAAGGTGAGAAAAGGTGGAATACCTCTGAGGAGGTGCATCTGGTAGTGGGACTTTCTGGACATGTCCGAGATGTGCTAAGAGAAGGAGAGAGTAGAGTTAAAGAGGACCTGCAGGTATTTTGCCTCACTAGTGGGTGAGGGTGCAGGACCAAGGGTGGTCGGCCAGAGTGAAAGTGGGAAAATGGGAGCAGAGGTCCCAATGAGGATAATCTCTGTCTTACTGGCATTAAGGCAGAGATCATTTGCAGCACACCAGGACTGAATTGCGGACAGAAAGTCTGTGATGAGTGGTGAGCAGGAAGAGTCTGAGGGTAGCCTAAAGGAGAGCTGTGTGCCATCCGCATAACACTGAAAGTTGGAGGTGAAGGCAGAGATCATGTGGGCCAAAGTGGACATGTAGACATTGAAAAACCAGGGGGATAGATTGGATCCTGGGGGGACACCACAAGTAGAGAGAGGGATAGCGGAGAGAAAGGAACCGAGTTCAACTTGGGAGGAACAGTAGGAGAGAATGGATGCTGGCCACACTAGGGCTTGATCAGTGATGCCCAGAGTCTCACAGAGATGGGAGATCGGGATGTGGGGTTTACCATATCGAAAGCAGAGGAGAGTTCGAGAAGTATAAGGACAGAGGGAGAGTTAGAGTCAAGGTATAAGAGCAGGTGTTCACAGGTGTTCAGAAGAGTAGTTTCCGTGCCTCTGGATGCTCTAAAGCCAGACTGATGGTCATGGAGACAACCAACAGATTCGGTGTGAAGGGCAAACTGAGAGATAGCCAACTTCTCCAGGAGTTCGCCCAGGAAAGGAATGATGGAGATCGGGCGATAGTTAGCCGTAATAGTAGGGTCAGCAGAGGGTTTTTTAAGCAGATAGTGCACAAGAGAATGCTTAAGAGAAGTGAGGCAGACTCCAGTGGTGAAGGATAGGTTGCAGAGGTCTGACAAGGCTGGAGCTAGTGAGTCAATGTTGTACTTGATGATTTTGGAGGGGCAGGGGTCTACCCGTTTGGAAGAAGCTTTCACAGACTGGACTTGTCTAGAGACCTATTCTGGTGTGACAGGGAAGATGGAGGAGAGAAAAGTCGGATTGGCCCAGATAGATGCTGTTACAGTAATCCAGTGCACCTGCAATACTGGGTGTGACCACATTTGTGCTGAGCTGGGAAGGCACAAACGCCAGCAGTTTTCTCAAGAGCTTTAATTTCAGAAATCTTGATCTACAAACTATGGCATTCTGCCCTTCTCTAGAGCCTGAGGGGAGGAAGCTTAACCCCCAAACTCTTAACCAAGGGACTGGGGGCAGGGTCCCAGTGACTCCAGACAAACATCAGAATGCCAGAAGGAATCAGCATTTGGTGGACCAGTAATCAGGATCTCAGTTTTATCGCTGTTGCGTTTTAAGCATGTTTTCAGCTTGAAAGGAGTGTGGGATACCTTTCTAGCTTACACGTTGGTATTTTGCAGCATAATGTAAACTTGAATACCACATACTCAAATGGGCTGTACCACACATTACCCAACCTGTTTTTTGGCCATCTTGTCCTTAGAGCTTCTTCTTGCCCTCTCGACTGGAAATCCCATATAAGGAAACCATTTCCCAGGCAATGTAGTGTTGATTTACTGTTTGTCTCAGTACTTACTTTGAATTCTAACTGTTCCTGTTTTACTTTGTTTTTTTCACATACTTTACTGCATACGGTTTCCTTGTGTTTCTTACTTGAACTATACTGTCTTATGGGTAAAGCACTGGTGAATGTAAATATGTGCATAGTGTTGATTTACGTTCATTACAGAGTGTGTGCAGGTCTAGTATATATTGTATTGTTTATACTTTACTGTCTAACCTGATTTATTGGAGTGCTCTGTGTGTGTCCCTTTGAACCAATGCACCACCCCCACGTCCTAGTCGAGGCCTTGATATCCAGTCTCCCACCTTGATAGAGTTTTTCTATGCTTAAGTGTGTTTTCCCCGTTTAGTATAACAGGATGGCCTCTCAGAATCATCTCCAGGGTTGATTCTGAAAATCCACCTTAAATAGTTACATTACTGCACCTCTGCCTACCTGGTCCTCCCTCTGTATTCTATATGGATACTTTGGAGGATGCAAAACCCTGTGGCTATAATCGGTAAACTACTGTGCAGTGAACATATCTCATAGCGCCACACCAGACCTGGGGTTGAGCAGGGTGGCATTTAGTGAGTTGTGCTCACGCGGTGGGATGACAAGTCCATTTTGGGTGTCATTAGAGGTAAACAGAATGGACTTTCACTTGGGTAAAGAGGAGGGGGGAGAATGAAGTCATCCTACCTGTTGATGATAAGCATCACAGTAGCCCGCGAGGAGGGCGAAAGCTCTGGTACGGAAGTTTGCAATGAAGCTTGGGAGTAATGCCGGTTGGTTACTATGGCCATCAGATAGGGTATGATGGACTTAGTGATGGTTTTGTTCCTGGCAAGACTCAATCATATTTATGGGAATGTCGTGCCATGTGCGCCAGGTTTTAACAGGAATTGCTCTCTTGATTCCTTTGATAATTCACAATAAAGCACCACAAGAGCAAGTGTTTCTTTGTTTAAATCTTGGCTACATCATTTCGCTTGGTCAGCCCAAACTGAATAGGTATGAATGGACATCAGTATTTTTAGATTAATTAAATAATATTTTATAGTTTTACACCATTTGAATGCTTGATAAATGTCTACATTGTAACACTTTTGCGTTCTGCCCAATATTGATCGTATCCATTTTTCTTTGGTTTCCCAAACATGTTATTTGTAAATCAGTAATTAGTAAGAATTACTAATTAGTAATTAGTTATTGATGTGAATAACAAAGGAGCCAGTTCAACATTTTCCATTTAAAATTTCCAATAGTTCAAAATTATCTGTACCTTATACTTTAACTATAGAGAGCCCTCACATACAACATATTAAATCATCGCAACAAGACAAAGTGAGCGATCAAGAGGGAGGGCGGGATCAAATGGCAGGGCGAGAATCAAGAGGGAAGGCGGGATCAAAAAGGAGGGTGGATCAAGCGGGAAGGTGGGATCAAGAGAGAGGGTGGGATTAAGAGGGAGGGCGGGATAAAGAAGGAGGGCAGGATCAAGAAGGAGGATGGATCAAGAGGGAGGACGGGATAAAGAGGGAGGGCAGGATACAAAGGGATGGCAAGATCAAGATGGAGGGCGGATCAAGAGGGAGGGTTGGATCAAGAGAGGACGAGATCAAGAGGGATGGTGGGATCAAGAGGGAGGGTGGGATCAAGGAGGGCAGTTCAAGAGGGAGGGCAGGATCAAGAGAAAGGACGAGATCAGGAGGGAGGGTGGGATCAAGAGGGAGGGCGGGATCAAGAGGGAGGGTGGGATCAAGAGGGAGGACGGGATAAAGAGGGAGGGCAGGATACAGAGGGATGGCAAGATCAAGAGGGAGGGCAGGATCAAGATGGAGGGCGGATCAAGAGGGAGGGTTGGATCAAGAGAGGACGAGATCAAGAGGAATGGTGGGATCAAGAGGGAGGGTGGGATCAAGGAGGGCAGTTCAAGAGGGAGGGCAGAATCAAGAGAAAGGACGACATCAGGAGGGAGGGTGGGATCAAGAGGGAGGGCGGGATCAAGAGGGAGGGTGGGATCAGGAGAAAGGGTGGGATCAATAAGGAGGGCGGATCAAGAGGGAGGGTGGGATAACGCGCTTAATACCCAGAGGTTTCAAAGTGTGGAACCAGGGATCGAACCTGTGTTGCTCCGCAGGCACATTGCCCCTGAGCTATCCTCCAGGCCTTACATTTTTCCATTACTAAATGTTTGTGGATTAAATTTGGGGCTATCAATGAAATTTGTAAGGAATACTGCATCAGGTCTAGAACGCCCAATGTTCTATATTCATATCAGGAGCATCCGCTTATTTCACAGATTTATTTGAGTGTGAGATGCCTCAATCATAGATGTCTCACACTAACCTTTTGCATAAAGCTTTTTTCACCTTAATAACACCTATGTGGCTTACCGCGTTCAGTTATGGTGAACTCCTCTGACATGAAAACCTCCTAACATATTCAAAGTCATGTGATTTCTAACGCTTGTAGAGTGAATAGGTGATGGCCTAAGAATGGAGAGTATTAATTGTTTTAGCAAATTTGTGGAGAATACTGCAATCGTAGATTTAGAGTGTTTGTGGTTAGACATGCTCCCTGGCAAAAGACTGAAAATGCAGATTGTTGTGGTGCACTTTTTGAGGGCTTTTTGTAAAATATGAAATCATATTGAAGCTTTGTAAATAGGTAACAGAAATTTTGCATCTTGTTGAGGTTATTTTGTTTGTGGATCTGGCTCTGGGAAATCCATGTTAATGTAAGGGTGGGGGACAGTTTGAGTTTAATTGAGTCGCATTGGAGTTTTAGTGGAATATATATGAAATGATTTTTCTTGAAATTGTTTTTGAGATGTAATTTTTATCAATTTTCTATTATTCTTGTGTATCTTTTGTAAAGGTTACTGTGTAACCATATACAAATATAAAAAAAATGTAAAAATTAAAAAAAGAGTGAATTTATTTTACCTAGAAATACCAAAGACTTTGCTGTTGTAATTGTGGCCATTCATTTTGTGGGCATTCTGGGTTGAAAGTAAGGAATGAAAGGAATAATAATAAGGTGTGTTTTGGTAGAACATAATAGCCTGACAAGTTCATATTACTTCTTGCTTTTATTTTTGTGACGATCATTGCAATCTGCGTGTGCGCTTGTGGGCTCCAGTATAGTGCAACTCAACCTAACTTAAATGAAGTACTGATTATCCCTGTCAGCCTCTAATCTAATGACGATGGTCGAGGATGATAGATGATATGGAGATACTTTGCTAAAAAGATTTGACAATGGTTGTAGGTAAAACAAGCCATTCATCGATAATCTTTCTCTTCCAGGTAATCCATTTGATGGACCTGAAAGTGTGGTTCAAGACTGCGCTGTTGCGTGTAAGAAAACGATTGAATTTACGACTCACTACACCGTCTTCTGCTGTAGCTCAGATCTGTGCAATAAGAGAACAGCGAACAGCGGGACTGCAGCCACCCGAATGGAAAACAGATACATAGACTTGGCAGTGTCTGCAGGATTCATCAGTGCCCTTCTCCAAGGCAGACTTTGACAGGAGCATAGACTGAAAAGGTTGCAGTGTCGCAATCTGAAGACCTACAAATAAGCTAGCCCACAAAATAGGCAAAAAAAAAAATTTAGTCTGGGGTGCTCCCTGGTCTAAAGGAATTAAATTAGCCATTCATCGGTGCATTAAATGGCAGCAAAAAAAAGTATGTGCCAAAAAGCTAGGAATATGTATCTGTGTTATTGTAAGTGCTCCCCGCACAGTAGGGTACGGTGGTTGGAATTGCCTTTTAGGGTAGGTCGAAGAGAATATTTGGATGTCTCCAGATGTGGTGACACTGAAAAGGAATCCCATGGAGGAATATGGACAGGGCAGCAAGTCCCGAATGAGTAGCAAATTGTGTATACAGATAATATGAATGGACTATAATTTTATAATTTCTCTTTACAAGTGTGTGCAATACAGCACACGTCCCAGCATCATGACTCCGAAGCCCAATGGTGTGCATCATATCGCAGGCGATGTGAAGACCTCACACTAACTGGATTGGTTTCCGTCTTCATTTGAAATTTAGAAGAAGGAAAGGGACATCATTTGATATAGATATGTCGGGAGATTCAGAACTAAGGCTTTCTTGATGGACCAATCCTTCATCCTGCAGTATGTGATCTATAAATATGTTGACTTGGATAAACCAAATGATTCCTGATCTGCGTAGCATTTATGGATTTCAAGGCAACTTAGAGAGTGGTCAGTATAGACATTCTCTATGCAGCATTATGCAGAATAGGTTACTACCAGTGCCCTCTTAAATACATTTATAACTTCACAGCAATCCAGAATGTGGCATATGATTTGTTTAGGATTAGCTTGACAAACCATTAAGTGAATCAGCGTTGCTAGAGGCATGAGACATAGATGAATTATTGCCTTTTGTGAACAAGATTAATGATTCAGAAAATTAACTCATCAAATTGTACATATTGCTTCTGCTTGCTAACCATTGCAGAGTTCAGTCATTAAGTCTTTTAGTACCCTTATTAACCGATTATGTGTTACTGAACATACACAATGAAGCCATGCTGGCTCACATACCTTTAGGCTTTCAGATAAAATAGGAACTGTACCTAAATTGAAAACAATAAAAAGCCCACTGGATGAAAATTAGAATGTAGGGGTTTAAAAATTAGAAATTTGTAATCACTGTAACTACTCAGTTTACCTATAAATGGACCAGCAAATGGCAATTGCTGGAAACATAGTGCACAGTGTTGAAAACAATCAAATCATTTGACAGGTTTATTTTCAGGTGTTGTGTGTAAACAAAGTATCCACTGTAGATACCCTGTCCGATGGAAGTAGCTCCTGTGCCTATAAGTGTGTATCCTACATAAGAATTGTCATATGGAAGTGATTAGACACTGTAGAGCCTGAGTTCTAGTGAAATGGATTAAGTCTGCAACAAAGCACCCAATTAATATCTGGGACTAATCAAGAAAATACATTTTAATGAAACCGATTTCATCAATTATGAAGTTAATTAAAACGCTGAAAATAAATGTCATCGAAATGATTTGTTGAATAAAAAAACAGCCACAGTTGATTTGTTTGTCAAACTTGTTTTGGAAAATCTGAATTTGGTAGCTTGTATGAGATTTGAGAAAGTGTTATAAAAACTACAATGCACTGTAAGGGAATCCTAAAAGGAATTCTTTTCTAAGACAGAATTAAATTAAATTAGATTATGATCATGATATATCTCTGAATATCCAGTTTTTTGAATGGTTTAAGCCGGGACTGCCAGGATACCAATGTATGCCTATGTAATACAGAATGACAATATATGCCTTCAGCACTGGAGGGGTGCAAAACCAGCTTCCCTCCATCAGTGGTTGCTAATTGATTAACTATAGGAAGAACTAAGCTTTTTGCATGACATTAAAGTGTCTTGTAACGAGCATACAGTGGTCATTCTGCACTTTTTCTAACCCGATTAACTGATGCATTGTTACCCACAATTTTGTGATGGAGTAATATTTCTATTTGTTAAATAATGGATGTAGCTATACACGTAATGAGTTGTATCCTTATTAGCTTGTTGCCCATCCATAAATAGGAAATTAATGTTAAATATGGTGTAATCTTCAGTGTTTCTAAGATACATTACATAGGCCTGACATTTCATTGGGTCCAGATGAAGACTGGTCCAGAGTAAAAAGTGACATACTTGCTAAAAATAAATGCTGCCTTTTGCCTAGAGTCTACAGCACATCAATGGCCTTTTGAATGACATGTCTGCTATAGGAGAGGTCAAAACAATGATCACCTAGACAAGCTTATTCTGTGGTACTTACATAAAAAAATATTTCATATTTGATGAACCTGTGTAATGACTGTTCCAGCTTCTATATTATGGTGTACAATGTATGGTATGTGCCGTAGTTATATATGATGTTTATATATGATGTTTCATTTAATGTCAGTTTGGCATATTTGGTAGTAATGATTTATCAGGGGTTACTTTTGTATACTGTTATGTCCGTGTAGCATACTTATTTTGAATGTATATTTGTTTAGATTGTTTCTACAATTAAACATATTGCTATATAAATACCTACATTTAGGTGAAATTTGTTTTGTATGGTTCCATGATATCGCCAAAATTGGACGTATTGTGCTTTTGATGCTTTAAAAAAAGTGTTTTTCTATTGACTAAATATTGGGTATAGTAGTTTTGGGTTTTAAGAGAAAGGAAAAACATGAACATGGCATTTAGTTCATCCAGACACTGCCTTAGGGACATTACTGGGGGTAAACATCACAAACAAAAATGCAGTCCTATTATTGCTGTATTTAACGGCTGGCCCGATCATGAATTCGACGCTAAATGGGCTATTTTACCTAGAGTTTTTTGCTGGAGGTAAAAATCCCATTTAGCGCCCTGTTTTCGGTGTAATTACCGCTGGCTGTATTACCGTGTGGTATTTGTGCCGAAAATGCCCAATTGGGTCTAATGCACCCAATGGGGAATCAGGATTTACTGTTAACACCCAACCTGTAATCCGGCTTTAATAACGCCAGACCGGGTGACGTTAACAGTTGGGCGGTACTACTACCGGGATACCGCCAAACCTGTGATGAGGCCCACAGTGTCTTATTAATAGAACCACTGAGGATGACCTGTCTGGTTGAGTCCCCCTGGTGCGGTGACAGACGGATCTCCAATATGTGTCTTGTGGAATCCAAAGGGCTTAGACACTGCAGAATCTGGGTGCAGGTGAACTGGATTACGATCACTCTGCAGCACCTCATTAAGTGCTACAACCAACGCGTGTTGACTAAAATTAAAATGTATTTGGTCAATTATGCAGGTAAGTTAAAAGTCAGAAGTGAATTTCATTATCTAAATTCACTTTTGCATGAAATCTTATTGTAGATAGTGCTGAAAATGATTTGCTTGTTAATTTTGTGTAAGAATACCCAGATTTAGTGGGCTTTTATGAAGGTATATTACACTTTAGGGAAATCCTAAGGAGAATTATTTTGGTAGGAACGATAAAAAAATCAGTTTCAAAATGATATAAGAGAAATATAATTCTTCAGTTCAGAGAAAGTTTGAAATACATTTTGCTACTGAGTCCTTTAAGTTAAGTTAGTTAAGTTAAAGGATATTTATACTGCGCACTATCACCACCCGAGTGGTCCCCTGGCGCTCTGGCAGATCTGAAAGGGAACAAGGGTGGGATGGGTTAGTAGACTGAGTGGTGTAAGAGCAAGTGAGCTGTGATGTGCTGTTGGCAGCATCAGTTCGGTTAACACTGTTCGCTGAGCTTAAATGTGCTTTTCATGTTGGTTGCCATCATGTGTTGTTGTGCGAGACGATGTGTGGTTTGTTTTGTTGTTGCGGTATAGTGAAGTGTGTGCGGCTTGTTGTACTTGGAGGGACCGTTGTGTTTGGTTTGAGTGTGATAGGTTTATGCAGAGGGGTGAGATTTTAATTAGGGTAGGTTAATGGCATCACTATCTAGTTGTGACTCATGCTAATCTTTACAGTTCTATCTAGATGTGACTCATGCTAATCTTTACAGTTCTATCTAGATGTGACTCATGCTAATCTCTACAGTTCTATCTAGATGTGACTCATGCTAATCTCTACAGTTCTATCTAGATGTGACTCATGCTAATCTCTACAGTTCTATCTAGATGTGACTCATGCTAATCTCTACAGTTCTATCTAGATGTGACTCATGCTAATCTCTACAGTTCTATCTAGATGTGACTCATGCTAATCTTTACAGTTCTATCTAGATGTGATGCATGCTAATTGCGTAAATTCTGCCTATATGTGATGCATGCTAATCTCCAAAATTCCATATGGATGCGAGTCATGCTAATCTCCACAATTCCATCAAGATGTGATCATTTTAATCTCCACAATTCTATCTAGTTGTGACGTATGCTAATATTCACAGTTCTATCCAGATGTGATGCAATGCTAATCTTCACAATTCTGTCTAGATGTCACGCAATGCTCATCTTCACAATTCTGTCTTGTTGTGGGGCAAGCTGACATTCACAATTCCCTCTATATGTGATGTCAGCCAATCTTCAAAATTCTGTCCAGATATGATGCAAACTAGTATTACAGTTGTCTAGCTATGATGCAATGCTAATCTTCACAGTCTAGATGTAACACAATGCTAATCTTCGCAGTTCTTCCTAGATTTGACACAATGCTAATCTTCACAATTCTCTCTAGATGTGATGCAAGCTAGTATTACAGTTATATAGATGTGACGCAATGCTAATCTTCACAATTCTGTCTAGATGTGAGGCAATGCTAATCTTTGCAGTTCTGCCTAGATGTGACACAATGCTAATCTTCACAATTCTGTCTAGATATGATGCAAGCTAGTTTTACAGTTGTCTAGATATGACACAATGTAACCTTCACAATTCTTCTATCTGAGTGTGACGCATGGCTAAATAGCTAGACTTCACCTGGACAGAGCGTGAGTGCCTAAGTTGGTGGCACAGCAGCAAGTGCCAAACACCTAGGTTTGAGGTATCTAGATAAAAGGAGAATGCCCAAGTATGGGACATAACAGTAAATAACACCACTGAATGGTTGGTACACAGCAGCGATAGGGGTATTCTTTACTAGCTGGTTATTTTTGGTATGTTATGTTGTGTAGGTAATAAGAGAGGCAGGGATTTTTGAAATACAGTGATTGCTATATCCCGACCCAGACCATGCATATCTTGCCACTTGCTGCTGGTCGACGGCTGGCTACTGGCTTCTCAGGCGAACGTGGGCAAACACAGTCTGGATCTGCTTCTTTGGGAGCTGTTGTCCGTCGCCTTGGGGTTCTTAGCTGCGGGGGCTCCCTTGGATGGTTGCTTTAAATGGGTTTATTTCCACAAATCAGGGGAGGTGGGCGGGATTGGGAGGTGGGAGGAGTGGGGGACACCAGGGAGTTTTGCTGCAAGAGGGAGGCCGGAGCACAGAGTGATGGAGGCGCTTTTTAAAAAGAAAAAAAGCATCAGGTTAGGCCCACAGACCTGCTGTGTTATTGGTGCTTTAGGCACTCGCCTGCAGAGGGTTGGGGGAGGAGGATGGAAGCACATGGAGTGCACTACAAAATATTAAAGAAAAGAAAAAGAACAGGAAAGGGAGAACATAAAGAAGGTAAAGGAAAATCACAGAAAAACATTACTAGAAGCGCTATTTAGCGCTACAGCCACTCACCTCACGATAAAGATGCAAGCTTGATTCGGAATGGCAAGATTCTATTTTATGACCTAGTTCCTCTAGTCACAAACTCCTGACATAATATGATTGGTTATTTATAACACGCTTAATACCCAGAGGTTTCTAAGTGCGGACCTGGGGATTGAACCTGTGTTGCTGCATGTCATCTTGCTTCCAAGGCGAGCACGTTGCCCCTGAGCTATGATCCCGAGACCATACCTGGTAAAATGGCATATACACCAGTCAAATTGACTTTATATTAGTAAACCAGGCCTTTCTAGATTTGTCTCCCCATCTTGAAACAGTTTCATAATGAGGAACCATGTTACCCTGAGAATGTAGAACTGCCTCTCCCCAAACTGCCTCTCCATTGCCCGGGCCACGATAGGAGCTAAGTTAGACTACTGTAACGCCCTCCTCGCCGGCACCTCGAATCAAAATCTGCACACACCCCAAACAGTACAAAACAACGCACTGCGCACAGCCCTTAGCATTCCCAAAAGGGACCACATCACCCAGGCTAGGCAAGCTGCCCATTGGCTCCCGGTCAAAGATAGGATCAACTTCAAGATACTCACCATAACACATAAATGCATCAATCGCACTGCCCCATCCTACCTGGCAGACACCAATACCAAAGACGTATAGACGTATCCACCCGCCCCAAAAGAAATCACCATGCCAACCAACTACGCGTTCCCCCCATCAAAAGAGCAAACTCGGGTGGTATCAGCTTCCCATACATAGCTCCCAAACTGTGGAATGCCCTGCCTAATGCTCTCAGAGCAGAACCCTCGCTAACTTCTTTCGCAAATCCCTAAAAATGACTCTGTTCAACTAGCCCTCTTCATCCCCCCACCTCACCCTGCATACCATCTTCGAAAAGTCTCCTCACTCTGACCATGCAACTAAATTCTTCTCTGCTACGCTTAATCTGTCTACACCAACTTTATGTAATTAAGTCTTTTTATGTATTTTTTCTGTAAACACTGTGTGTTATTCTCTGTAACCTGCAAGTACCTCTGTAACAAGTGCCACAATGCCAAAGGGCTGCTGCGTGCTATACAAATGCTAATAAATAAATACATAATGTATTGTACATTTATCAAGGTGAAACCTTTAGAAAGCACAGAGGAGAACTTTGTGGGCTTCTCTGGACAAATGTTCTAATCTTGTAAACTCTAAATGTATTTTACTAAGAACATTGCTCCTCAAACCAATCTTCTTAAGAAAGCGGATTTGTTTACATCAGCAATAATGTTCAGTGAAAATTGAACGGTATTGTACATAATAATAAAGTACTACGGACAGGTTCTGTTCATATTTTGGTATTTATTGGAAATAAGAAATTGTAATTTGCAAAGTGGGAAC
This sequence comes from Ambystoma mexicanum, assembly GCF_040938575.1. Classification (NCBI taxonomy): domain Eukaryota; kingdom Metazoa; phylum Chordata; class Amphibia; order Caudata; family Ambystomatidae; genus Ambystoma; species Ambystoma mexicanum. The sequence continues at coordinate 1,237,445,624 of NC_090933.1, read as the reverse complement.
TAAACAAGACATTCAATTACTCTTAGTCTCAGCAAAGGCTTTCTAAATAAAGTAATACGTCAACCAAGATCCTGTCAATGTAAGAAGATCTATTAGAAAAAAAAGTTGTTTGTGTTTTATAACCATGTGCCCTACAACCATAAAACCATACGCCCTGCAAACAGTTTTCTCAGATTGCTGATGGAAGGTTCACTTAGAGTCTTCTACTACACTTCTCGGTCCTCAGGTAGGCTGCCTCACCAATGTAACCCACTGGAATATTGTCTGCTTGCCTTACCTGCACTGTCACTACTGCTTCAGCTTGGTGCTGACTGGTGAAATAGCCAAGGGAAGGCTCCTGTCCTCCTCTCCATAAATCACAAGGTTACTACATGTCAGCGAACTGCTGTGGGTTTTTTTTCCCTTTCAGCTTTATGAGCCTCTCACACATGCAAGCCAGTTGCTGTTCTCCATTGTGATTACCCTCAGAGTTGACTTTTGGGTTTGGTTAATGTGGCTCTTGCAGGCATCCTAACACAGAAGTAAGCACCCTCATAACATCAATATCGCAGGCCCAGGCCCTGAGCCATTTGATCTTCTCCAAGTGATTAAAGAGAAATGTAGCCATCTTTGGACATCAGAAGTTCCCTGATTTCCAGTGAAACAGAAGCAAAATCAGTCCTGATCCTTATTGGGAATATCCCACCTCTTTTTGCCACCTCTCTGACAACCTGTTCCCTTTTTCAGCCCTGGTAGAACCTTACTAGGCTCCATCCTCCACCACCTAAGTCAGAATCTGCATTGGATTCAGAAACTGGGTGAAAATACCAATCAAGGTCCTGGGTCACTTGGTGGCACAGCCTGCTTCCTCTCATTCCATCCATAAATTGGTTCAAGCATGCCCATGGTGAATATGGCGGTGCCATTTAGACTCGCCAACTAACAGAAAACAACCAGCCTTGCTAAAAAAACCAGACATGTCTGCTCCTTCACAGCACATTAGCACCCTCCCTTGGAGTAGAAAACTCAGAGCCTCATTTAACCAACTTACTGTTTTTGTGCTAAGGAACTAGCCAGTTTTTCTAAGTGCTCTATGCAGCTTCAAGAAAGCAACCAGCAGGATCATAAGATTTAAGATTGGAACAAGAACAATTCCAGTGCCTGTAAGTGATTTCAATCTGGCACACACCCAAGTCAACACCTAGCATTTATTGCACAACTGAAAAACATATTTATTTTTGTCTAAAAGTTCTTCATTCTGAACGATATACCACTCATATCACGCCCTTCTCCTGGAACCCCCCTGGTAACACTCAACCAGGAATCAGGCTTGCGTGCAAAGGTAAATATTTATTTATGTATTTAAAAATCACAATATGTCTTAAGAGGTACACAACAATCACTAATGGGGTGAGGTAACACTGAATAATCTCTTCAATACACGAGGAGTAAGTAGTGAGCAAAACAATTCAGTACAGAAAATAATACTTTTGTGTTGGTTCAGATCAAATAGCACTGTGGCTAGAGGTTCCCCCAGCACACCCCTCAACCCCCAATAGACAATGTAAAGAGATAGGAGGAGAGGGCAGCTATTCAGGAATGGCAGAATTCAAACAGAATATCATCCCACTTTCCCCCTTCCAAACAAAAGAGAAAATGGAATTGACTGTCAAGCTGTCAGAATGGCTTTTAAAGTTATCTTTAAGATGGACTGGGCAAAAACACCAAATATGGTCAAAATTACTGAAATTGTTATAAATTCTTATGGGTGCCACTTTGGATAGTTGCACACAAACACAAGCAATGATTTAATCCCAAAAAAAATCTGAAATCTTAAAATTCAAGTCGGAAGCAATTAAAAGCTGTAAACATTTTCCAAAATGAAAATTTGCAGCAAACTTTTCACTGTGCGATATATAAGCAGAAGTTGAAATTATGTTTCTATCACAAAACTGAGGGAGTTACAGACGTTTTAGTAAAGATTGTTTTTAGAGATAGGCGCAAGAATGAAAAACAGGAATGTGCTTTCAAAATTGACAAATGGGTTTCTTACACTAGAGGATGACTATGAACAAAACGAATACCACACAGGAACACAGTCACTTGATCGGGGTGACTGCCTGCTAAGGAAACTCGCCTTCTTCAGATGAGAAAAGGATCAGCGCAAGATAGTTTTAACAGTACTAGTTCTGGAGGAAAGATAGGATGGTTCGGAGAGAGGGTTCAGACAATGCAAAGATACTCCTAACAATACAGGTTCTGAATACGAGATAGGGTGGTTCTAAGATAGGGATAAGACTATGCAAAGTACATATGCTAGTGACACAATTCTTCCTATTTATACTGACTGGATACGTTTTTAAATGGAACCGTCAGTTCTGGTCAGGGAATTGGATCTGATTTAGGAAAGACAGCTTGGCACATCAGACTGGGCAGGGTCAGCAAGGCGCTCTGGTCATAGCATGGCACAGGACTGGACAGGGTCAGCAAGGCGCTCTGGTCACAGCATGGCACAGGACTGGATCGGAACTTCCCTTCTTGGTTCTGAGGATATTTATTTTCAGCAGGCCAGCAGTAACAGCGCAGCCCGGCTGAATTCTGATGCTTCCCCTTAGGCTTGAGTGGTTCTGTTCTGGAATTAGAGGCCTAGCTGAGAATGGTTCAGCTATGCAATAGGCCTTTTTCTTTAACAAGTTTCTGGAATCTGAAGCAAGGAAGATGTAGAGTTCAGTGGCAGGGTGCTCCGCCAGCATCAGGATAATGAGTTAATCTGTCTGTCCTTATGAGTGGTGAGCTATCTCTATTTATGCTATGAAATGACATTGTAAAGGGTGTGTGTGGGCCGGTTTAGCCTAAGCTTGCCCCTTTGAACAGTGATTGGGTTAGAGTCTACTCTCTGCCTTGATAGGAGGAGCAAAACGGAGTGTCATCTTTATGGTGCAATTTTATGAGGCTGACAATCCACCCCTAGCCCATGGAACACAAAATCTACTTTTGGTAAAATACATGTTTCCACATGTGTAACCTCTATAAAAATCACATATACAGATTACATATTTTACATAGCAGCTACTCCTCAAAACCCTATAGCTGTGGGATCTTGTCTCCGCCTTCCACAGAATTTTGCCCTTTTCACTAGGAACACAATGTCCAATTTTTAAGCAAATTTTGGCAAGTGTGCGTGTTTAACATTAGAATAAGAGCATAACATTTCACAATTCTAGCGGAAATGCATTTTGCGTACAATCACATTTCTTGCCATTGCTGTCCAGAATATGTCACATAGTTCTGGTGCCTCTTTACCCGTGCAGCCGGAAATTAACTTCACAACTCTGTTGTTTTAATATTTTTCACAATGTTGAATAGTAAGTTATCAGTCTTTTTAAAATATGTTCTTTGTCCATGTTAAGCAACAAATGGTTGTTTGGCCCCACCCCCTGGTCTCTCCCTGGAAGCCCAGAAGCCTTCCCCCAAGTTTGTTCCTTGCAGAGGCCATTTACGACTGTCTTCACACTTCGAATTTCCTGCTCTGCAGCTTGTCATTGTTCCTTTTGCCTCTGTAGACCAGGTTCTTTCCTACCCTGTAATTAACACCTCTGCGTGATTTCCTGCTGGGGGGAAAGACCTTCCTCATGTGAGAAAAACCTGTTATTCAAGTTCTGCAGCTTTCGCCAGGTTTAAATTAATTGTTAAATTCGGTGGCCTTTTCCTTAGCACAAAACACACTTGTTATATCAAATAACAGCTATGATTCTCATTCAAGATTTTAAACCATGGGATCAAAACAATTACAATATGGGCTACTATTCGTACAGGCCTCTTGGATTGCAAACATTTGATTTTAAGTTTATGCATGTTAAAGTTTAAACAGACAGGCCCCTGACACCTGTCATCACAGCAGCCCTCTGCTGCACAGAGATTTTTGACAGATCCACAGGCAGGCAACCTTTACTGTGAAAATCTCTCTATGCTTTCAGCCTTTCAGGACCTTGTAAGTTCACAATGATTTCATAACTAAGTGAATTGTAGCACCCAGTAAGAAGTTTGAATTTTTTTTAAAGGTTTTTTTGTACCGGCATTCAGAAATTTCAGCAACAAAGAAAAAGAGATTCAAAGCAATCTTGGAGTTTAATTTATCAAACCACTGCTTTTTCCTTCTGCACTCCACTTTCAATTGTTGTGGAGCCCAGTGACAAATTTCAGTAGTTTTGCTCTGTTCCACCACCGACAACATGCATGGCAGATTGGGCAGCCATCTTTTTTTACGTGGAAAAGTGCGATTTTCAGAGGTTTTGGCACGCACAAGGTTTTGCGGCCATTTTGCTGTTTCTGGCACCATCATAAAAGAATGATGCAGCATAGCAGTGCAAAAGTGGGTCAATACATCCCACAGAGCCCCCCCACATGACTTGAGTATGACTGCCCGTCAAGGGTAAGTTGGTAAATTGGGATGTTCTTTTTTTTTTTTGGTCCAGGTGGAGAAAGTCGTCTGCCTCTCCCGTCAGTGCTGGATGGACACGCTTTCCTCGACGGTTCTGGTTGGGAGTATGGAATGGCACTCCGGGCTCCTTGGGTCTTTCCTCCCGGTCCCGAGTGGCTCTCCTTGGTAATTAGAATTTCTTAGTTCCAATGCCAGGAGATAGAACAGAGCATGGTTATGGACATTTGCCCACTACTACTCCCAGAGAGTGTAGTGGGGCAGTTGCATGCATTGAATACAATTTACAATATTCCCCGCCTGTATTTACTAATGGTTTTAACAGGTGGATTCTTCTAGGGATCCGGAATTTCCCCCTCTGGGTTTCCAGTTGGCTCCTCTATTTGCCGCAAAGTATGCCTTGGATGGCAACTCTTCAGCTGGTTGATGTGGACCCACTTATCTTCCCCTTCTGCCAAACTACCCTTGGGATGCGGATTCTGTAGGCGACTGGTGCGATTCTGTCCACAATTCAAAAGGACCCCGCCAACTTGGGAGGAATTTACGCTCTTCGGCTTGGTTCCTTTGCAAATTGTACAAGTAGAACCAGTCTCCTAATTGATATTCTTTTCTAGTTGTCTTATGATCATAGTGGGTCTTCATAATGTCTGCAGATCTTTCTAGATTCCGCTGAGCATAGGCAAAAGCATGTTGAAGGTGATTTCTCAGATTCTCAACATACTCATGAGTTGTGGAGGCATTTATCAAGGTCTGCTCTTGGGTTCTGTAGAGCAGATGCTGGGGTAGCACCATCATTCATCCAGTCATCAGCTCAAATGGAGACATTTTTGTTGCAGAAGAAGGGGTAGATCTGATGGCCATCAGGACAAGGGGTAATTGAATGTCCCAACTTGGCCCAGAATCAGCCACAAACCTTTTTTGATATGCTCACAATAGTTTTGTTGTATCTCTCAACTCCACCGCTAGAGGATAGCCGGTAGGCAATGTGTAGGATCCTTTTGACCCCAAGTATCTCCCACATCTTTGTCATCACTTTGCTAGTGAAGTGACTACCTCGGTCTGACTCAATCCTTTGGGGTAGTCCAAAACATGAGAAGATGTGATTGATCATCAGGGCAGCTGCTGTTTCTGCTTGAAATTTGGGGCCGGGAGACATTCCACCCATTTAGTGAACAAGCATGTTACGGTCAACATGTACCTGTTTCCCCTAGAGGAGCGAATCAAGGACCCAATAAAATAGACTTGCAAGTCTGATCAGGGCAGTGTCATCCCCCTCTATTGGAGAGGAGCACGGTGTGTTAGTGAGGTTGGCTGAAATTCTGCACACACAAGACACCCCTTCAAGTATTGGTTGAGGTCCTGCCCCATGTGTGGTCAGTAAGCAACCTCTCGCAAGATTTCAATGTCGTATGAAACCCCTGATGACCGGCTGTGGCTGCATCATGGGTGTGACTTAGCATCAGTCTTCAGAATGAGGTAGGGACCTCCCACTGGTCATAGCCAGATATGGATTTCCTCACCAACAAACCGTCTTGGATTCGGAACATTTTTGGACATTTTATCAACACTCTGAGGTCCTCTTTCCCAATTTAATCGGTATCCGTCAGGGAAAAGTTCTCAGGGTCCTCATTATGTTGATAAAACTTACCAATTATTGGATCCCCCTTTTGAGACGCAATCAAATCAGCATCTGGGGTCTCCTTACTCCATTGTGTAGTTGAGAGATCATTCTGAGCCTTTGTCTGGGACCTAGTGATAGCAGTGACCTGGATTTCCCCCAACAGGGGCTCAATCTCGAGTAGATCCCCTTGGGTGGCTCTGGTTTTGGCCAGCTGATCAGCTAGTCATTTCCAGTTTTGTCTGGTCCCTCTACATTAGAATTGCCCTTGATTTTTTTCCAGTAGATGGTCGTCCCATTTGGGGTGACCAGATCATCAATATTTTGTATACATTTTCCGTGTTTTAAAGGTTTATTATTAGCACATAGCATGCCTCTAGTTTTCCAATTAACAAGGTGCTCCGCGAACCCGTTCCGTACATAATCTGAATCAGTGATTATGACCAGTTCGTGGAGTTGGTGTTGGACAACAGTGAGGATGGCTTGATGCACAGCCATCAGCTCTGCCACTTGACTACTTCGGGGACCAATTTTGTACCCAGTGGAGGGTTCTGGGCATCATTCACCCACGCATTCCCTACGCCAGCCACAAGTTCCTTTTCCCCATTGTTGTCAACACGTTAGGAACACTCATCCACATAGACAGTGGGAATTCCCTCACACTGGTCTTCTTCATAGACTTTGTGTGGGGAATTAAGATAGGCCTCCATGTTGTCCTTGATTTTAAGACTTTCGCCCTCAAGACAGTTTTCTCTGGCACAATCATGCAAGTCAGCCAGACTTTGCGCGAGGGGATTCTTCTTCTTTTGGCCATATCTGACCTCCACAGGAAAGTCTTGCATTGACAAAATCCAGGAAGTAATTTGGGAATTACTCACATTTCCGGCCCGGATTCTGTCACTTTGAAGATATTGCAAAGGTTGGTGTGGAGTCTCCACTATGATGTGTTCTCCCTGGATAAACGGGCGGTAATTCTTCAATGCCCACACCGTTGCCAGGAGTGCCTTCTCACAATCGTTAAATTTTTCCTCTACAGAGGATAAAGTCTTACTTGCATAGGAGATTACTTTATTGACCTTGTCATGCTTTTGATATAATACTGTAGTCAAGCATGTATTTGAGAACTTTGTCTCCAAGAAGAACTTTCATTGTTTTTGACAGGGTACGCTAGGCAAGGCCCTTGTGAGAGGCTTCTTTTGAGTTGTCTTACTGCCTCAGCTTGTTCTGGACTCCACTCCCACTTGACCCCCCCTTCAAAAGATGGATCAGGGGTCTTGTGATCTCTGCGTAATCCTCAATGAACTTTCTGCTGTAATTAGTTAGTCCAAGGAGGCTCCTCAGTTCCTGCAGAGTGGTGGGGTCTTTTATTTTCTCAATGGCTTCTACTTTCTTTTCCTGGGGTCAGAGACCCTAAGGAGTTATCTCATGCCACAGGAAATTGACACGGGTTCTGCACCATTGTGCCTTCTGGAAAGAGAGTTTTGCTCCGGCAGCCCTCAACTGTGTCAGGACATAACGAATCTCCGCTATGTGTTCCTCCACAGGTGAGCTTTTGACTAGAACATCATCTACATAGGCCAGGTTACCCCTTTCACTCAAGTCAGGCATGGCCTTATGTAGAAAGATGTTAAATTCATTGCCGGAGTTGATGTATCCGAAGGGAGTCCGGGTCCAAGTGTACTGCTGCCCCCGAAGGTAAAGGCCAGCTTGTATTGGTCCTCCCTACTGACAGGCACAGTCCAGTACCCATTGGTCAGGTCAATGGCATTGAATACCTTCGACCCCTGGATCTGGGCCAGCCCTTGGTCAATGTAGGGAAGAGGCCATCGGGAAGTATGGACCCATTTGTTGAGCTCCCTTTGGTCAGCACAGAGTCTCCACTGGCCGTTAGGTTTCAAAATCCCCAGCACCGAATTATTGAAGGTGCTGTGGACTGGACAAATTATCCCACGGCACTCAAGGTTCTTAATTATTTCAGTAAGGGACTCCATTGATGCGAGAGGAAAGCGATATTGCTTCACAAACACTAGAGTCATGCCAGGGTCCGTGGGAGTTGTTGTTGTGTGGATGTCGGTGCGACCACAGTCATATGAGTCCACCGCAAAGAGATCTTGAAAATCTAAGAAAACTTGTTTAAATTTTTGCTTCTGCTCCAGAGTCTCACAGGCATCAGCTAGGTTGACTCTCTCTTCAACCATCTGCCTGAAGCCTGGAAAGACTTCTGATTTGGCTATCTCAGCGGCCTCCTCCAGCTGGCTGGAGAAGTCCCTGGTCAAAGTGCTGATTTGGACTAATGGCTTCAGGTGGGGAAGGCAGTCCTTGTGGACTTGAAAAATCACCTCATCCCTCCTGAACTCAGAGGTCACATCTTCCTTACCATAAGGGCAGGAAGAGTACACCAGGAAATTCACCCCCCTGCCGGGTGAAGATCCTGTCTGGCGTTGGTTTATCGTCACTCTTACTGTCAAAGCAGTCCTTGGGGATTGGCCCTAACAGTTTGTTACCTAAATCTATGGAAAAATGTCAGTCATCAACCACCATTCCAATAATGGTGCCTGCGCCCTGAGTGATACTCTTTAGGTCGCTGTTATCCACCTCTATTGGAATGGTGTTGTATTCTATGTTGACTAGTGGTGTTGGGTTTACCCCCAACCCTTGCTGTTGGAAATGAGCATTGAGATGGACATAGGCGTCAGAATTTTTCAGTTTCTGTCCTTTTTAAATTTTTACTTCCAGTGAGAATTGTCAGGTCTGTTCTGGGATGGTGACTTCCTCTCCAATCTGAATTTCAACTGCATATGGTAGCAGTTGAGCTGACCTAAATCCTTTCTCTGGGTCATCAAAGTCCATGGGATTACCCGCTAATCGGGATCAAGTTTTGAAGTTTATTAGGTCCAAACTAATGGCAAAGTGATTAAGAATGTCACTGCCTAAATAAAATGCTGCAGGGACATCTCTCACGACCCAACAATTATGGACTATGCTCTTGTTGCCTATGGACATTTTGAGCATACACCTGCTAGGCAGGAGATGTTTGGAATTGGGTGTTTCCAGGTCCATTTCCCATTTGTCTAATAGTTTAAATGTGGGAATGGCTTGATCTTTTGGGAGTTTGCGGAACATGGCCTCGCTGATGAAGCTCTTACCGTTGTTCATACATACTCGGGCGAGAACAGAGTCCTTCCCCTCATTTTAATGAATAGGGATGAACAACTGCTCTGCAATATTCTGAATATCAGCCAAGCTTTGAGCTGATTTCTCATCTTTTTGGACTATAGGAATGGGATTTTCTGATTGTGAATTGGTATAGAATTTCAGAGTGTTTCCTTCCAGTGTGGAATGCCACCTTAGACTGGAAGGAAGGTTGATTTTCAGAAATAGAGAGGACTCCCCATCACCAGTTTGTTGTCCTACTGCAATTACTGTCACGTCTGGGATTTGGTTATTCTGGAAATGAAATTCAATTTGGTCAGGTTTATGTTCAACCATGTGGCATGTGCCATTTAAACTAACATGGTTGACACTCTGTTTCAATTTTATTGGTTGGTTAGTCTGGGTCCAGAGGACCTTGTTTACACAATCTATTAGAGGAGACAATCTACGCAGGATGTAATTGCCTAGTAAACATGGTGTGCCCTCTGGAGTCACAACTATGACGGGTGCTTCACCTTGTGTCGCCCAAATTTTCATGTCTAAATCCGCAGTCCCCTTGACAGGAATTTCCTTCCCATCAAAGTTATGAAGTTTTCCAGGAAGAGGGATGAGAGGAATTTGGTATTTCTCCCCCCTTCCCAAATTCAGCGGATCAAAGGCCCTTTTTGACAGAAGGGTGGCTTGGGATCCAGTGTCCACCAGTGCCAAAAATGTACATTGTCCCTGTATTTGGACCGGGCATAACATATTCCCTCCTTCTCTTCAAGGGGGCAAATATAATGCCCATTTTTGGCCAATTGGTGCGTTAATTTCTTTGCTTTGGATACTGACAGAGAGGTGATTTGGGCTGGGTTTTGTTTGGGATCTTTGGAACCTGTAAGAAAAAGGTGACAGCTAGATATGGGGGAGGTTTTGGGCTCCTGTGGTTCTGATTCTGTGCTGCCCCCCCCTTTTTGGAGGCAGTCACCAGAGTGGGTTTGAACCAGGGGATTTTCGTGCTGGTCATGTGAGGGTTTGATGATGGGCGGTTTTAACTCGGTCCCCACATCTACCCAGTCTGGATTTGGATCTTTTGGGACCCATTTCTCTCCTTCAAGCTACTGGAAGATTTGCACCTCATCCACAAAATGGGCCTTTTAGGCTCTTTATTTCTCCTACCCACCCTCTGTTCCTTGGGTTGCAGACTTTCGGGGACAGGGGATTTTGGTTCCGATTCCTAGGTTTCAAGGGGCTTTACACAAGTGGGGAAAGGAGCTTCCTCTAAGGCTTTACACCCCCTTCCCTCTGTGCCTTCTCCCTGGGAACCGGTGGGTTGTCACGGTTCTTCCCCTGTCATTGTTCTGGAGCACCAGACCCTGGATTTGAGGAGTTCTGGGCCGCCATGCTTACCTGAGGGTTCTGTTGAGCCCTCAGCATGCACCCTAGATCCTGTGCCATGTTCTGGACCTGGCGCTCCAGTTGGGACACCCACTCTGGCTGCTACAGGGTCCTCTGGTCTACCCAGGGTTGATCCCAGGAAGGGTAACTATCCGTTCTCGCATAATACCCCTGGTTAGGATAGTTTGGGTACCCCTCCACCCTTGGCCTCCCCTCTCCCTGATTGGGCTGTCTAGGCTCAGGAAAGTGGGGAAAGAAAGAAGGGTTGTTTTGGGGGTTGAAGTTTGGCAGGTACCGGGGAAAGAAATTTGGTCCGGCATTTGAGGGATTACTACCTCCTGGGGAAAGTGAGGAGGGAAGTTTCCTTGGTTTCCAGCTGTCTGGTTGGGTCTCCCCACCCCTTGGGCTGGGGAGTCCAAACATAGCCCAGGGTTGGGCTGTTGCCCTTGTAGCATGGGCTGATGTAGTCAGGGGAGTTAGGGGTCCCATTTGTGGGGTTACCTCCCTGACTCCCTGTTTGGGATTGGCCCGAGGGCCGTCTGGGGTTGGTTGGATTCTGCGCTGGAAGGTTTTTAGGCCCCCCCATCTCAGATCTAAAATGGAGGCAACCTTCACCTCCGCCACCTTAGCAGCAGCAGCAGGGGTGTTGGTTGGTTTGGGGCTTTTGCTAATATTTTTACTTTCTGGTGGCTTCTGCACTTCATAGATGCGTGTTGCTTGTTCAATGATCCAGTCTAGTGATCTTTTCTCATGAAAGTCCCTCACTAGCTGGGTCATAATGTATTTAGGGAGAGCACGAAAGAAGATGTTCACAAATTCCTTACTGTCAGTGCGCACCCTTCTAGTGGTCTGCGCAAAGGTGCGTTTCAATTCCTGGACAAATTCTTGTGGGGCCTGGTCTTCCCCACATTGTAGGTTGTAGGCTGCCTTGTGGGCCTCTTGAGGGTTTCTATGAATAGAAAAATGTTTCAGGATGGCCACCCGATAGGTGCACCATCTGGAATTGTTCTGATCCTCCAGCCCCGTAAAGAAGCTGGAGTACTCAGGTGAAGATGTCCACTTTACATGCTGAATGCAGCTTTGGCTGTCCTTCAGGTGTAAAGTCCCCATCATCTGCTCAAACAATTCAAGGTGCTCCCAAACCGAATATTTGGCATTTTTGTGGTAGGGCGTTATGACGCTCCTAATAGCTTTTATTTGCTTTAGGGGATCCTTGAGTAAAGATCTCTTGACTTTGTTAGGCTTTTTAGTTCTGGTCACCCTGGTCCACTCATCCTCTGACTCAGAGGCACTGCTACCAGAGGTGGCTGTCTGATCTTCTAGACGCTCCCGGATTCTGCGAGCTTGGGAATGGCTGGAAAAATGTGGGGGCCTAGTCTCTTGGGACCTGTGGTGCTCAGAATAGTCTTCTGACTCTTCCTTGCTCCCAGGGTTGGTTGAGCAACCCCCCAACCCCCCCAAGAGGTTTTTAGTATGCTCTTAGTGGGCCTAGTCTCATGGAATTCCCCACCAAATTTCACTGACAGATCCCTAGGTATGTGATATTTCTGAGGATCCTGTTCTCTGAATCTCCCCTCCCTGGAGTCTCCCTGGTCAGAGAAGATGGCCCTAGCACTTGGGAACCTGTACATAGATGCCCGCTCATCCGATTCTGGGAGGCGATGACCTATTAGCCCCATATTTCCTATTGTGTTGAAGTCTACCATCCCTGTGGCCCTTGGTTCATATGAGCCAGTGGACATGGGGTGGCAGAGTCCATGGAATTGAAGGGATTAAAGTCCCCGATACCAGGGTTCCTAAGGTTATGCTCAAGGGTTTCCCTCCCCCATCTGACCTCATCTCTTTCAGCCCCTACTCCCTGATGACATGCAAGAATCTGACCCTTTTGTTCTACTAATAAGGCCTTACTGGTCTCTATGAGTTGTTCCAACATGGCTATCTGTCTATGGATCCTGTCATTTTTTTCACAGAGAGCCTCATTGTCTCTCTGTGCTTCCTGCCGGCATTGGGAGTATTGGGCCAATTTCTGCTGCAGGAGACTCACCTCCTGAGTTTGGTCCTTACTGGCCTGATTATTCTTTGCCAGAGCATCTTCCACCCTCCTGGTATGCTCTAACAGCTTTTCATAGTCCATTTTGAGTTCAACCAGTCCTTGAAGGGCCAGGTGATTTTCTTCTAACTTGGTTTTTAAATGGCTGACTTCCTGGCCTAAGGCGTCCCTTTCCTAAGTTAGAGTACCCCTCTGTGCAGCCAGGACGTCCCTTTGTTTTATAATGGCATACCATTTCTGGCGCTCCTCATCAAAATCTGTTTGACTGTGGGGATCCTTCACTATTAATTTATTATTTTCCTCCTTTAGTTCATCAATCTGACTTTCTAGGGCACATATCAGCCCTGCTCAGGCTCTATTATAATTTAATTGCTGCTCCACCTTTCTTGACACTCTTTTTGCAGTGTCAGTATTTTGGTATCTTGCTCTGCCTTCTCTTGCTGCAGGAGATCCAAATCTTTCTTTAATTTTGTCAGGTACTGTCTGGTTTCTCTCTCTGATTCTTGGCTCTTTTGTAGCCTTTGCTCTGCAGAGTCCAGATCTGTTTGGGTGTTCTCTAGGAATTGTACTTGCCTCTTTGACAGATCTAGGCTTTCGGCATATTTTTTCTGTATTACTCCAATGCGGAGGTACAGGTAAGCCGCTATTTTGGCAATTTTACATTGCTCTTCTTTTGGGGCCATATACAATTCACTAAGTGCCTGGTGTAATGGATCCTGGTCCTGCCATGTATCTAATTCTGTGGCAGTGACTTGTTTGATTTCCTGCAGCCAGACTTTTTCATCTTGCTCTACCCATTCACCCCTGACAAAAAATGTGTGCACTAAGTATTCCCTTGCCATATTGATTTCCACTGGGGTCGCCATTCCAGAAATATTAATTTCCTTCTGAAGTATCTCAGGGTTACTTTACTTTTGCAAAACAGGCCCAGCCCAACTCCTTTGGGTATTTCTATTGAAGGGTGTTTTTACAGTGTAGCACAGTATGGTAGCCTAACAAGGTGTATGTACCCCGTCAGTTAGCACGCTGTTTTAGACTGTCACAAGTAGTATGTCTAATTCAGGATCTCGTGACGAGTCCCCAAGCTGTAAGTGATTTCAATCCGGCACACATCCAAGTCAACGTCTAGCATGTAGTGCACAACTGAAATCCTTATTTATTTTTGTCTAAAAGTTCTTTATTCTGAACGATATACCACTCATATCACGCCCTTCACCTGGAACCCCCCCGGTCACACTGAACCAGGAATCAGGCTGGTTTGCAAAGGTAAATATTTATTTATGTATTTAAAAATTAATCATAATATGTCTTAAGAGGTACACAACAATCACCAATGGGCTGAGGTAACACTGAATAATCTATTTAATACACGAGGAGTAAGTAGTGAGCAAAACAATTCAGCACAGAAAATAATACTTTTGTGTTGGTTCAGATCAAATGGCACTGTGGTTAGAGCTCCCCCTGCACACCCCTCAACCCCCAATAGGCAATTTAAAGAGATAGGAGGAGAGAGCAGGTATTCAGGAATGGCAGAATTTAAACAGAATATCAATCCCACTTACCCCTTCCAAACAAAAGAGAAAACGGAATTGACTGTCAAGCTGCCAGAATGGCTTTTAAAGTTATCTTTAGGATGCACAGGGCAAAAACAACAATGATGGTCAAAATTGCTGGAATTGTTATAAATTCTTATGGGAGCCACTTTGGATAGTTGCACACAAACACAAGCAATGATTTAATCCCAGGAAAACATTTGAAATCTTAAAATTCAAGTCGGAAGCAATTATAAGCTGTTTTACACATGTAAAAATGTCCCAAAATGAAAATTTGCGGCAAACTTTTCACTGCGCGATATTCGCGATAATGGGAGAATCACATTGATTTGGAATGGGTGTGATGGAAAGCTGTGGATGTTAGCTACAAGCAGAGGTTGACATTTTGTTTCTATCACAAAAACTGAGGGAGTTACAGACGTATTAGTAAAGATTGTTTTTCGAGATAAGCGCAAGAATGAAAAACAGGAATGTGCTTTCAAAATTGAAAAATGGGTTTCTTACACTAGAACAAAATGAATACCACACAGGAACACAGTCACTTGATCAGGGTGACTGCCTGCTAAGCAAACCCGCCTTCTGCAGATGAGGAAAGGACCAGCGCAAAGATAGTTTTAACAGTACTAGTTCTGGAGGAAAGATAGGATGGCTCAGAGAGAGGGTTCAGACAATGCAAAGATACTCCTAACAATACAGGTTCTGAATACGAGATAGGATGGGTCTAAGATAATGATAAGACTATGCAAAGTATATATGCTAGTGACACAATTCTTCCTATTTATACCAAATGGATACGTTTTTAAATGGAACCGAAAGTTCTGGTCAGGGAATTGGATCTGGTTTAGGAAAGACAGCTTGGCACATCGGACTGGGCAGGGTCAGCAAGGCGCTCTGGTCACAGCATGGCACAGGACTGCATTGGATCTGCCCTTCTTGGTTCTGAGGATATTTATTTTCAGCAGGCCAGCAGTAACAGCACAGCCCGGCTGTATTCTGATGCTTCCCCTTAGGCTTGTGGGGTTCTGTTCTGGAATTTGAGGCCTAGCTGAGAATGGTTCAGCTATGCAATAGGCCTTTTTCTTTGCCAAGTTTCTGGAATCTGGAGCAAGGAAGATGTAGAGACCAGCAGCAGAGTGCTCCGCCAGCATGAGGATAGTGAGCGAATCTGTCTGTCCTTATGAGTGGTGAGCTGTCTCTATTTAGGCTATGAAATGACATAGTAAAGGGGTGGGTGTGGGCCGGTTTAGCCTAAGCTTGCCCCTTTGAACAGTGATTGGGTTAGAGTCTACTCTCTGCATTGATAGGAGGAGCGAAACAGAGTGTCATCTTTATGGTACAATTTTATGAGGCTGAGAATCCACCTCTAGCCCCTGGAACACAACATCTACTTTTGGCAAAATACATATTTCCACATGTGCAACCTCTATAAAAATCACATATACAGATTACATATTTTACATAGCAGCTACTCCTCAAAACCCCGTAGCTGTGGGATCTTGTCTCCGCCTTTCACAAAATGTTGCCCTTTTCACTAGGAACACAATGTCCAATTTTTAAGCAAATTTCTGCAAGTGTGCGTGTTTAACATGGGAATAAGCATATACAATTTCACAATTCTACCGGAAATACATTTTTCGTACAATCACATTTCATGCCATTGCTGTCCAGAATATGTCACATAGTTCTGGCACCTCTTCACCCGTGCAGCCGGAAATTAACTTAACAAGTCTGTTGTTTTTATATTTTTCACAATTTTGAATAGTAAGTTATCATTCTTTTTAATATATGTTCTGTGTCCATGTTAAGCAACAAATGGTTGTTTGGCCCCACCCCTTGTCTCTCCCTGGAAGCCCAGGAGCCATCCTCCAAGTTTGTTCCTTGCAGAGGCCATTTACAACTGTCTTTACACTTTGAATTTCCTGCTCTGCAGCTTGTCATTGTTCTTTTTGCCTCTGTAGACCAGGTTCTTTCCTACCCTGTAATTAACACCTCTGCGTGATTTCCTGCTGGGGGGAAAGACCTTCCTGCTGTGAAAAAAACCCTGTTATTCAAGTGCTGCAGCTTCAGCCAGGTTTAAATTAATTGTTAAATTCAGGGGTCTTTTCCTTAGCACAAAACACACTTGTTATATCAAATAACAGATAGGATTCTCATTCAAGAGTTTAAACCATGGGAACAAAACAATTACAATATGGGTTACTATCCGTACAGGCCTCTTGGATTGCAAACATTTGATTTTCAGTTTATACATGCTTAAGTTTAATCATGGAGACCCCTGACATCTGTCATCACAGCAGCCCTCTGCTGCACAGAGATTTTTGACAGATCTGAGGCCGGCCACTTTTGCTGTGAAAATCTCTCTATGTTTTCAGCCTATCAGGACCTTGTAAATTCACAATGATTTCATAACTAAGTGAATTGTAGCACCCAGTAAGAATTTTGAATTTTTTTGAAAGGTGTTTTGTACTGGCATTCTGAAGTTTCAGCAACAAAGAAAAAGACATTTAAAGCAATCTTGGTGTTTCATTTAGCAAAGCACTGCTTTTTTCTTCTGCACTCCACTTTCAATTGTTGGGGAGCCCAGTGACACATTTCAGTAGTTTTGCTCTGTTCCACCACCGACAACATGCGTGGCAGATTGGGCAGCCATCTTTTTGTGCGTGGAAAAGCACGATTTTCAGGGGTTTTGGCACGCACAAGGTTTTGCGGCCATTTTGCTGTTTCTGGCATCATCATAACAGAGTGATGCAGCATAGCAGTGCAAAAGTGGGTCAATACATCCCACATGCCTGGCCAAAATAACCACATTGGCTCTACTAAAGGCGTTGGTGTGTTTAAATTTTAAATCAGTGAATGAGCCTGGTAGATCAACCTTCTTCCATTGACCTGCCAAGTCCTGTGAAGAATCGGGGGGTGAGTTACACTGGTTCTTACCTTCCCCTAAACTAAAGGTTTTTCAAACTTTTCAAAAATGTTTACAATACTTTGGCTTTCCCATTGCTTGCTCGCGCAAGCTTTCTGAAAGTTGGGAACACTTTAGTTAGTTAGACTAACTTGTCCTCTAACCCTTGGAATTGTTCACTGGACCCCAGAGACCCTACCTTAATTTTTTGCAGTGGTACGAACTGTGTCAGAACCTTTCCTGAACTTTTGGGCATAAGGCCCCAGACAATTTAGGAAAGGACTTTTAGTTAGG
This sequence comes from Ambystoma mexicanum, assembly GCF_040938575.1. Taxonomy (NCBI): domain Eukaryota; kingdom Metazoa; phylum Chordata; class Amphibia; order Caudata; family Ambystomatidae; genus Ambystoma; species Ambystoma mexicanum. The sequence goes on along the minus strand of NC_090933.1, from coordinate 1,237,428,260 downwards.
GTTAGTTAGTTCTCTGTGGACCTGTAGGCAATAAACAAATCTGTACTTTCTTATACAGGAGTTTGATTTTTATTATGCCCTACTCTAGCGACTATATGTGTAATCTCTTGTTAGTGTTGTGTGATACTTCTACCTGTTATTAGTCATTTTTCAGAGATTTGCTTGGCCATAACAAAAATAACTGTATCTAAATGTAATTTATGATTCCCATTGTGTGTACTCATTGTGGACCCTGTACAAGCTCACCACCTCTTGAGACTTAATCTAGACCTCTCGTCACTACTACCTTGAACTGGTTTGGCTACTGCTCCCAGAGTTGTCCCTGTCACAATATGGGTTGGCCTTCTATACATCTGTCCAGCAGGTCAGAGTATAGCAAATCAGTCCTAACAGGCATCCTGCTGGACCTCCAGTGATGTGAATTGAGTCCAAAAAGTCCCCTCATAGAGTGCTGGACCTTGCAAACGACAGGAATCCGACCAGCGATATTCTTCTTCTGTGCTCCTGAAAAAGGCACCAAATCCACAGAGCCACATCCGGCTATGAGGAAAATCTTGCCTGGAGCCTTCTTTCATGATCCCTGTTACAAAAGTCCTTCCAAAGTCCTGTCTTCAGTCTTCTAGATAAGGGAATCCATCTACCGGGTTTTTGGCTGCATATCCTGAAGTCTTCCGTCTGCAACACTTCTTCTGTGCTAAGATACTGTGTTGGCTGAGGTATTTACTTGCCTTCAGTCTCTTGTGATTTCTTTGCATCCTTGGGGTGCTACTGTGATTGAGAGGTCTCTCGTCCAGTTCACACAGGCCCACTGCTGGAATCCTCCCAGGGTGTCTTCTCTGATGTCCCTGCACCCTAACTAACTTTTACTTGTTTTCCCAGTCTTCCTCAGGAACTCTGACTTTGCCTGCAACTGAGCCCTATCTCACCCTGCCTACTGCTGGCTCCTAGACCACTAGGGGCCCTCTTTTGCCTCTGAGAGTACTCATGTACTAGATTGGGGAAGGGTTAGATCATTTAAAGGGTCTGCCTTGAAAAGTAGCACAAGTGTTGAAAAGAGTACATACTTGTAAAAGAGTTAGTTGGTAGCTTTAAACAATGTTATTACTTACCTTAGATATGTTCAGCCATTCTGAAAAGTCTATATAGGATTTACTTACCTTGAATGAGCTGTGTGGCTTCTTAAATAAGTATTATCAGTCTTACTTTCCTTAGAAACTGTCTCACCCTTGACGAGGTTGCCAGACAAGTCCGATCTATGAAAGCCTCTTCAAAACAGGTTCCTCTAAAAACATCAAGGACCACATTGACATCCTCGCTCCGGCCCTTGCTGATTTTTGCAACCACTGCTTTGCCTCTGGATCCTTCCCCTTCACTCTGAAGCACTCCTTTGTGCATCCGCTTCTCAAGAAACCCAGAAATTATCGCCCAATTTCCATTACTCCCTTTCTTGGCAAACTCCTGGAAAAGTTGGCCATATCTCAGTTTAACCTTCATTCCAATTATGTTGGCTGTCTCCATGACAACCAGTCTGGCTTCAGAGCTGCCAGAAGCACGGAAACTGCTCTCCTGAACATCCGTGAAGATCTGCTCTCAACCTTGACACTAACATTCCCTCTGTCCTCATCCTCCTCGACCTCTCTTCTGCCTTCGACGCGGTCAACCATATCATCCTGCTCAACCGTCTCCATGAAAACCTGGGAATCACTGATCAGGCTCTGGCCTGGCTGACTTCTTTCCTCTCAGATCAACCCTCCCAGGTCCAACTTGGGTCCTTCCTTTCATCTATCTTCCTCTCTACCTGTGGTGTTCCCCAGGTATCTAACCTCTCGCCCTGGCTTTTCAACCAATACCTGGCAACTCTCGCCCACTGCATTGCCATTTTCTGCTCAAATTTCCAGTGCTACGCTGATGACACTCAACTCATTTTCAGGCTGCCCTCTGCCACCTCCTCTCCCTCTCTCATCTCTGATTGCCTAACTGCCATTCAAGATTGGTGTGCCGCCAATGATCTTTGCCTGAATGCCAGCAAGACGGAGATCCTCCTCATCGGCACACCTTCACCATCCTTTCCCCTCACTCTCTGGCCAGCCTCCCTTGTCCCTCCTCATACCCCCACCTGCGAGGCTAAGAACCTCAGGGTCATCTTTGACTCCTCCCTTTCCTTCTCCGCCCACATCGCTGAGGTCTCTAAAAAGTCAAATTTCCGACTGCACCTCCTCAGAGGTACTCTGCCTTTCCTCTCCTTCCCCCAGAGGCTCATGGTATCTCAAGCTCTGGTTCTCTCTAGCTTGGACTATTGTAACAGCCTCTTTCTAAATCTACCTGCCTCTACTTTCCTCCCTCTGAAACTAATCCAGAACAGTACTGCAAGACTTGTCCTTGGCCTCAAGCCCTGGGATCGTATCTCTCCAGCTCTGAAGTCTCTCCACTGGCTCCCAGTGGATGCAAGGATTCAATTCAAAACCCTCTGCATTGTCCACAAGGCTTTCTGGGGCCTGGGTCCAAAATACCTTGAGCTATCCCTCTGCAAATATCTCCCCTCTCAAGCTCTTCACTCCTCTACCTCCAACTCCCTCAGGGTCAGTCGTTTTTCTAAGAAACAAGTTGGGGGTAGATCTCTGTCTTCGGCTGGGGCCTCCCTCTGGAACAGCCTCCCTGCCACTCTAAAACTTGAGGAGAACCATCCCCGGTTCCGGAAGCACCTCAAGACCTTCCTCTTTTCTTCTGCCTTCGCTCCCCCTCTCCCCTGCTGATCTGTTCTCTCTTGGCACCTGGCCACCCTCCGTCCTTTGAGCCCAGGTATCTGCTCATCTTGCCACCCTCACGCACTGCCTCTGGGCCACCCCTTGCACTGGGGCCTGTATCTGTACCCATACAGCCCCCCCTTTTTCTTCCTGCACTTATCAGACCTACCCTGTCTGCTGCCTTAAACCTAGCACTTGCAAATTGCTGGCTGCATTACCACTGTTTGTTGCCTTTATTATTTATTTATTGTTATTTATCTGTTTCTCCTCTGCTTCGCACTTTCCACCTCTCCCCCTTCCATGCACTTTTCCCTTCCCCCTCTCCCATGCACTTGCGCATTCTCAATGTCACTGGGCCTAGTAAGATCGCTGTTTTGTTCTCCCCTGTACCCCTTCCTTGCCTTGTCGCGCTCTGAAACACTTGTGTACGAGCGCAATAGAAATAAAATATCAATCAATCAAAACCCTTCTAACAGAAAGTAGATAGAAGGTTAACTTACTCACCTGTGAATTGGGTTCCTATCTTCCCAAAAGTAATGCTGCTGTTTTCACTTTATTATTCCTGTTAGGATGATTGTATGAGTGTCCCCAAGTGGGTCTTGCTTTCCCTATCTTGCTGTTAGCCTGTCCAGAATATGCCTGCCTAGGCCATACTTACCTTTTAGGTTGTTTAGGTTATATAGAGGTGTTACTTACCTGGCATAGCTTTGTGCCATCCAAAAATAAGTTAACAAGTTATTGCTTCCCTTAGTCTGTGAACTGAAAAGAAACTGTAAATGAATATTACATCCCACGGTCCAACCCCCCTACAATAACTGTTATCCTGAATAAGAGTTATAGGTTTATACTGTTCCTGGAATAAGTGTTCAAACACACAGGATAACCATAGAGGTTGGGAGCAGAAATGCCAAGACAAAGTGGAAAGATATCGACAAATACTTGAAAACCAGTAAACCGTACCTTAAAATTTCTACTTTCTGCATACTCAACATACAGAAACTCTCATAACCACCTCTCCACACAGCAATCTGCACGCACTTCACGACATTGCAACAACAAACTAACAACACATAACCCGCCACAGCAGCACATGGGAATTCTGGCACTGATCGAAAACCGCACTTAAGCTCAGCGAACGGTGGATACCGAACTGAAGCGGCCAACAGGACATCACAACTCTCACTTTCCTATTCCCACTACACCCTACTAACCCCCCGTCTTTCCCCCTCTTGACACCCTCCTTTTCATATCCGCCAGAGCACATGGGGACCACAGCAGTGGTGACGGTGCATGGTACAAATATCTTTAACATTAACATTAACATTAGAGGCGTGCAACTTCTGAGATGGAAAATGTCACCTTTGGTGCGGTTTTAGCTATAGGGCCGCCAAGCCAAAAAAGACAGTGTGTGCCAAAGTAAGAAGTTTAAATGAAATCCTGCTCTTCAGAAACAGCCTGGGGAAATGCAACCAGATCTGGTGGTATTCGTCACAACCCTGCCTATGGTGTTCGGAAGCACCTTAAGTTGAGACATAATCAAATTCTGACATCTCTCCATACAGAGAATTGCAATATTCTAATCTGGATCAAACTAAAGCTCTGCTCAAAATGGTATAGGGATCTTCAGGTAGCTACATCCCGCTTTGTTTAAAGAGCATCAGATTGGTGCTCTTTAGGACTTGGCTGGTCTGCGGCACCAAAGCCAGTGAGAGGAATCAAACATCATGCCCAGTGATTTGATTTGAGCCTGGACCCGTTATCCATAATACAACACTACTAAAAATGGAATGAATCTGACTAACGGTATGCTTGAAGTCCTCATTCAGACAGAATATTATCTGGATGTCATCGGTGCAATTCTGAAAAACAGCACCTAGATTAGTTATAAGATCATGCATCACATCAAGAAGATATTAAAAAGAATCGGCGACAAGCAAGAACCCTCTGCGACGCCATATTTAACACGTTCAGTGTTAGACATGAGGGATGCCACTTTAAACTCACAATATACGGCAACCCAGAAATAAAGATTCTTAGTTGACTGAGGACAATGAGGTCCCAGCCACCTCTGTAAGGGTATAACAAAGAGTGATCAGTGGTGTAAAACACGACAGGGAGCTCAAGCAACAGCAGCAGACTAATTTAGACTGGAACATAATTTGCCCAAGCGAGTCCTTAACATCAAGCAGAGCCATTACTGTACCTCTACCTGGACAAAAGGCAGATTGGCTATCACAGAGGAGATCGCACTTGCGCGATATGAATGACACAAGGCTTAGTAAGATCGTTGTTTTGTCCTTCTCTGGCCCTCTTCCTTTTCTTGTCACGCCCAGAAACACTTGTGTGCAGGCAAATTATAAATTACCTATCATATATCATATCATACATATTTCATATCATATCATGTGCCTCTACGTGATCATGCAGTTGGAGAGAGGCAGTTCAGTCTAATACCCTCAATAAAGAAGGCCTTGTTGTGATTTGGTGATAGCTTGCACAATCACAGGAGTCCAAAGAGGTTTTGATTTTAATATTGGATTTAAGGAAAGCAAGAATCTTCTTGACTGATTTGACAGCAACAGGATGAAAGTAAAAGAGAAATCAAAGTGTTTCCTTTCAGGGTACTGCAAGCACAGGCTTTATAAAAGAAGTCAACAAATGAAGTTTAGTATCGGCGCTCAGTGTGTGTGTGGAATTCCTAATCCAATCTCTAACTGTGTGACTTTATCCCTACAGAATGTTTGAATTTTATCAGGCCGTGAAGGGGGAAAGTTCACGGGAGAAGATATGGTGCCAGCATCCCTTAAACAGCTCCTTCTGTCAATTAGCTGAAGATTCAATGGACTGAGCACAGTAGCGCTTTTCTGCATCAATGATAGCAGTTTTAGAAACCGATCTAGGTAATTTAAAGTGATCTTATCTTGTTATTGGCATTGTTAGGGTTTCCTCTCCATTTGCATTCTTGACTGCTAAGTGCTTGTTTAAAGCGAGAAGATCAGGAGTTAACCATTTATTACCTAAGCATTTAGGTTTAATTTCTTCAATCTTTAAAGGAGCTGCTGCACCAACAACTTGTGAGATATGAATGTTGTAGAGAGGCACCAAAGCATGAGTATTAATAAAACTATCAAAATAATCCATGATGTTATGAACCAAGGGGGCCTATGAAACGAATAGCAAGCTTGTGTTTATCTTAGAAGTTGAAAGGTAGCACTTCAGCGTTAGCTGAATGATTATGTTTGTAGAGAAGAAAAGCAGAGTGATGCAACCAATCAGCAGTAAGTGTTTATGAACGGTCCAGGTTAATATTCCAAGAAACTACCCATTCTAGCGTGCAGCCTTTATTATGCAAGGGTGGAGTTTGCATAAAAAGAATTCCAACATGGATGAGGATAATGTATCGACCCATTGCCAGGGCATCGTTTTGATCATTGAAGTCTAAATTTAAATTCCCAGAACAATTGAGGGGGTGGGGGGGGGGGTGAGATTTTCATTAAAGAAGAAATAAGCACATAGAATACTGAGATAAACCTTGTAGGTTTAATGTTAAAGGTTTCATTTAAGAGGTCACATTCCGGAATCGTCAACCAGTATGTAAGAGAGTTTAATTTCTTTTTTAAAGATTAATGTAAGTCAAGTCCTCCACCTTGGCCAGACTTCTGATGGTTAGCCAGCTTAACGTAATTATCAGGTAGGGTGGCTACAATAGCTGGGCCACAGTGGTCTTTAGGCAACAATCTCGGAAATAGCTAGAATTTCAATATCAAATTCTACAATTAATTAAAAAAGGTTTGGGCCAATGAGGGGTCGTACTAAACAGTGATGTAATATTTGAGGAGAGAGTGGAGGTGGCATGAATATAAGTTATTGTCAGGTCAAATTGAGAATGTGCCAAGTACTTTTCCAGAATAGACACATGACGAGAGGACATGGTGTCAAATATACAGGGAAAATATACACAAATGATAAAGAAAACTGGTAATGAACCACTGGCGTGAAGGAAGATAATATTAACTATAGGTAGCTGAGATCTATACAGAAAAAGAGAATAGCTGACCTCAGGGTTCCAGGCCACAACAGGCTATAACAGGTTTCCCATCTTAACTGCTCGTCCAACGTTCAATGAAGGATGCCAAACACTCTGAACTCATTTAACCCTTATATTAAACCCTTACCATCCCCAGATTTCAATGGACTTGCCTTCTCATGACCCTTGAAATGTTCTCACCTCCATTGATTCATGGAATCACCCAACAAAATGACTGATCTCATCTGCCTTGGAGGTTAAGCCATGTCTCCATTACCTGCTGCCCTATTCATTCATTCACTCACCCAAAGGACTCGGAGTCCAGGCAGAACTGTGTGTTCATTACACCCTGAAACTGACTACTATCTGCACCTTATATGAGTAGACTGTATTGCAGGGGCTTATTGTCATGTACTCACAGAACAGAAGGTGAGAAGATACTCACTAGGCTAAAGAGGGCGACCTTTGTTATGAAACACTGCTCTGCATGTTACAATGGAACAGACAAAACTGAGGTTCACACGAAAGAGCAGATACTGCCGGGTATACGCGAGGCTGTGGAACGGTATTAACGTAAGTCCTAAATTAGGGTACACTGAATGTGATATTAGAAGGACTAACCTGAAGTACACCTGGTTGTTGTTTAGGAAAAGGAGTGGAAGGAAGTCTGGTGGAATCACCGGGCATCTATGTCTTGTCAGGTGTATCGACCCACGTTCACGTTATTATGCTGCAACATTTGGTGCTGTGGGCTTAGAAAATCCAAGATGGCTGAAAAGCCCACATTTGCGCCAGAATCCAGGAAAACCGCTTAGTTTTTGCACACACCAAAATGGTCGCCTGACCTGCCACCCACCAGTGCGAGCGTGATGGGCCAGAAGCGCCATGAGTGAAACGTGGTGCCAAAGGAAAAACAGGAGTGCCTGTTAGCTCAAAAAGCGCTTTGAAATCACCTTTGTTTCTCCGAATGCAAGCTCAAAATGCCTAGTTCAAACATTGCAAGACATTGAAAAATCTTACTGAACACCAGCAGACGTCTGGTAGAATGAAGTCTTGTGTGCATACCAAATCTGGAAAGATGAAGAGCCTAAAATAATGTTCATAACAAAACTGGCTGAGCTGTGGATGTCAGCAGCTTAAGTGAAATGGGATTAAAGCCACTAAAATCGAAATGTTTAAAATAAATGACTGACCTACTTTTGAGTGTCACATAGGTTGCAACTGCTTAAATGTCATGGTTTTGAACTTAGAATCAGCGTTCTAGCTGAATGTGTCAATATTGTAAGTTTGATTTGAATGAAGAAAAATGGGAAAAAAAGTGACCTTTGGCTGAAGCCTGGCTTAAAGGGACTGAATTCTGCCCGGTAACTACCCCTGACAGGAGTTGAAACTTGCCCAGCAACTGCATTCATAGGCCTGGCCTGACTTCTGCTGCCCCACCAAAAGGAGATTACACCTCTCTGATTGAATCAGGGGAGGGGTACCTCGGACTGCAGGAAAACAGAACAATGAACTTCCCTTTGCTCCAAGCAATTGCTAAATCAGGGGGTCGTAAATGGCTTCCTCTTGGCTTCCTCTTGAGCCATCTGAGCTTGGAGGAAGTGGACAAACCAGAAATTCCCATGTGCTTTGGGAAACCACACCCCTCTGGGCCAGAGCATACTTTTAAGAAGATGGATAATTCATAGTACAAAATTGTCAAAAGTATATCAATAATATCATTATTCCTGTGATTTTTCTGTGCACAGTTTAAGAGGTGTTAGGACTCTGTGGTATGTTCTGGGGGGTAGTAGCGGAAAATAGGGTATTACTCCAAATGTATGTATGTTAAAAATCTGACACTTCATCATCTGATGCCCATATTCCTTGCGCACATTTGTGTAAATTCTGGAAAAGTTTTAGAGATTGTGTTCTGGATGAAAAGGGCAGAATTCTGTCAGAAGTGAACACAACATCTTACAAAGACAGGGATCGGATGGTTTGGCGCTACAGAAAATATGTTACCTGGACATATAATATTAGAAAAATTGTACATAGATAAATATGCATTTAAGTCAAAAATAGATTTGTGTGCAAAGTGACAAGGGGAGTGTTCTTTCTGTATGCCATAAAAATGATGCCTATTGACACAGGATGACTCACAATTCAGTTCCCCAGTCAGGCGACAGAGAATCCTCTAGCCTATCAGGATCCTCAGAGGGTTGGGCATAGAAAGTCAGCCTTCCCACCCATTTTCAAAAGACATAAAAAGAACCATTGAAACCCAGATAGGGATTCACTTTCCACTTTCTTGCGAAGCACTTTGACGGACGACTTCCAAATTCAGGCAATATCCAGAGACCAGAACTTAGAAAACCAGACTCCAGACTCCAGAACTTTGAAGCAGAAGGCCTACCGCAAGCTAAAAGTATTCTCAGCTGGCCTTACAATTTCGCAAACTCATTTACCCCAGACTTCCAAGGGGCACATCAGAATAAAACAGCCGCGCTGTGCAGTGCCAAGAACTTTTGCTAGAACCAGAACCAGACCCAGAAAGCAGAGCTGAGACCAGACCAGACTGCTGTGCAGTGCCAGAACTTTTGCCAGAACCAGAGATCCAGACCAGCAGAGCAGAGAGAACCGCAGCTGAACCTGTTGACCAGATCTGTGACGAGGCTCATTCCTTCCAAAATTAGGAGTGAGTATCCAGCCAGAGCTGTGCAAAACCAATCTCTTAGTTTAAAATAATCAAATTCAAACCATTTCAACCTATTTAGAACGGTATAGAAATCGTGTGTCCATTCTGTGATTTCAAACCTGTGAAGTGTCATTTGTCATGTGAATCTTACTTTATTTCTGAGAATCTACCTCCATTAAATCGTCCGTATCTTTCGAACCATACGTGCTAGGAACGAGAATTAACTTTCATTTTAAAGCTAAGAACCTAAGCTTTCCAACAAGCCATATACTCCTTATAGTAATCGCGATCGATGCACTCGGAAAAAGTGCAGCGAATTGCAATTTGACTCAGTTTCACCACACGTTAAAAATAGCTGTCTTTTGCTTGCAGCTGCTGAACTCCGTTTTCAACCTGATAATCATTCATGAATCACTGATAGTGTTGACCTGAACCAATCTTAAGTAGCTATCACCTACCCTGAATCTCCTATAGGGAATTAAAATCATTTTTAGCCTATTTCACTTCTTTGCAAATCACATTTAAAAGTATTTTTGCCTGTGTTTTAAAATCATCCCTGTTGCTCGAAGCTTGCTAGGGGGGAACTGAATTGGTATTGCATTTGATTGTATTCCTGAAAATTGTGTGCTCCCCTTCCATCTCCTTATATTGCATAGGGGGGGGGGAGTGAATTGTCAAAAGAAAAAGTGATCATATTATCTCTTGTGGAAACCATCTCAGTTATTTCTGTGCTGCATTCTTTTCCATCATTGCATTTCCTTGAAACCGTAAAAGCATTCTCAGCTACCTTATCCTATCTATACCAACTTCTAAGTAATTAAAAAAGTGTGCTAGTGTAATATTATCCATTGTTGATCACTGTCATATTCATAAGTGTGCTATCAGATATTAATTTATTTATAAAAGAGTGATATATATCTTGTTTAATTTTTCAAATAAATCTTTTAATTTGCAAAACAAACCTACTTCTTGGCTCAGTGAGGTCAGGGGATTCAAAGAGAGGGGCGTTATATAAGGGTTTATCATCCAGATTATAACTTGTCATAAAAATATATAAATAAGGGCTTCCCTTGAGCATCCTAGACTAGGCATTGACTTAGTTGGAGTGCTGAATTGAAGTCACTTAACAGCCTGGAGAATGAAGACAGATGTGAAGGACTGAATGTGAGACCAGGAACACTATTAGGTGTAGTGGAAATTAACCTACCCATGATTGCACAATGATGAGACCAGAAGAGCGGGATTGGTAGAAGGCCTAGAAGCGGAAGGGAAGGGGTGTTAGTGTGAGTTAGTATGGACCTGTCCCTGGGCAGAACGAGGATTCACTCATGACTAATGGAGATACGCTTTGCGAAAATACTGCATAGCGTTCATGCAATTCCAGTGTAAAGTGTAATCCCCTGTTAAACTCACTAAACCAATCCAACACTATTCAATCCCATGTTGTGATAGCGTGAAGTGACCGGGTACAAAGAAGAATGCGATCGAAGGGTAATCCAATCTCAATCCGTATAGTCAAAACATAGGTCAGACAACAAGCGGGCATAAACAAGGCAAAGGGTAATCCAGAAGGCAGTTAGTTGAGACAGAAATGGGTGAGAGATTTCTGGGCAAGAGATATGCTACTGTGTAGTAGAAATCCGAAGAGAATGCCAAGAATGAAGGGCAGGATCAAAAGACGAGGAAGTCAAACAGGAAACTTGAAATTCACAGAGTGACTGCGAGAGTACTAAATTCAATTAGAAGCGATCGCGTTTGGCGTCTTTCCTCTTTTAAGGAGTGCAGCGATACACGATGACGTACCCCTGCATTTCACGTTTCCTGAACAATGGGAATGTAGGCGGTGTGGATGCCATCTGGCTAGATGCTCCTGGAATTGACGGTGCCACCATGGAAACCACCAGGAACGTGGAAGAGAGTGTGGAAGACCACGCTGTCTGCGTAGCGATGAGCGCACCTTGCGGTGAAGTGTGATACGTATGCTTCCTCTTTTACCATTTGGATCAACTTGGATTGTCAGAGCAGCCTTCTCATTCAGCCCATGTCTCCTTCTCGAAAAATGGTATCATGGGTTACCTGTATTAAAAAACGCCCCTAAACCACTTATGAAAATCAACCTAAGTAACCATTTCACTGGGACTCACTGTTCTGCCAGACGCGCTTCAGGCCCAGTACTATCTAAGTCTCCAAACCTCATATCTTTTAGCCCAATTCGGGTAGTTCAGTCACATCACTTGCTGCGTCATGTTTCCCACTTCCCGGCTGAATCTCGGCCTAATCCTAGCCCACATCCTGATTCATCTCTCACCTTGCATGCTAATAAATCACACATAAGCATTCTGCATTCCACAAAGAGCCAGCACAGTACAATTCCCTACCCTGTCAGGACTCAGATTTTGTAGTCATGAGCATCATCCCTAGCCTGGGGTCACCCTCTGCCCCCCCTCCAATCCCACACATTTGCGCACAGCTAGGTAACCAGCTGGTTAGTCCTCACCTACTTGGCTATCTCAAAGAGCTAAGCACCCAATGTGTGTCTCACCTAGTTTCCAGTAGACTCACTCACCCACTGAATAGTCTGTACTTAATATATCAAAAAAGGATCCCCTTCTGCACACAAGAAAGATATTCAAATAACCCTCTCTATCAAAAATGGTGAAGATACATTTTTAAAAAACCATTGATAGCTAACCAAAAGAGACTCCTTGTGGATGTTTGCCTCAATGCTAAGATGCACCTCACCACCGCAGACCTACCTTTATTCACCCCCCACCTGTGCACAAAGGTCTGGAGATGAAGGTTTGAGTCTTTACTCATTGTGAAATCATTGTTTTTGCTCTGTAGGCCGTGAACCCAGAAGCCTGAGGCACTAATGGTCAAGCACAGAAGTGTGATGTGTTGCGCATCAGGCTTCTGGATTCATTGCTTGCAGACCTCGAACTGCGGCAGCCAGAGCCCACAGCAGGTAAGTGGAGGTATTGGAGAGGGTGTTGGAGGTGGTTGTCCAGCAGAATGCGGAAGTGGGAGGGATCTACCAGAAGGAGACACAGAGGGGATCAAGAACAAAAGACTGACTTTGCGAGTGCGGTCTTGTCCGTCTCATCACAAAGTTTAGTCTTTTGTTCTCGGCTTTCAGACATAGATCCGAAATTGTCCACTCCTGTTAATGAGCTTGAGCATGACAAAGTAATCCGGTTGCCAAGTGTAGTACACAATGATAAGCAATGACAATCCTCCTGCCACAAATCACTCTTGTAATCAAGGCACAACTATCTCTAAATCCATAGACTGCCCCTTTACCATCCAAACTCAGTCTGGTCAACTACAGTTTAAGCCAGTGTTCCTCAAATGTTTTAATGCTGACCCCCATTTGCTAAATGTTTTTCAATGTTGTGCCCCTGCACTGACTGAGGAGGCTACCAGAGGGAGTTAGACAGTAATGTAGTGTGCTGTCACCTATTACTGAATGGGGAGTGGGAGGTACACATCTGTTCAAAGACTAGGTATCTCTAGTCAAGGAGGTTGTGGAAGGACAGGCTACCTGCCCCCGCTCTCATGCATATTTCTCATCATGTTGAGTCTCCATAAGGAAAGAAATAAGATGTTTTTGTTGGTGAACCCCATTGAGGCAATGAGGCATTCCGTTTGCAGGCAAGTTGAAGATAAGTTTGAGAAGAAGAGCAGCTTTCACGGGAGTGAGATTTGATAGGGTTGCGTGTGTGGCAGGATGGTTGAGGAAGCATAGGTCTCAACCAGACAACATCAAAGGCATAGTATAGTCACTAACAATTTCATTTCCATAACATGGTGAAGCCACAGATTCCTTTCCCTCACAAGTATATCATATTTTGTATTCCTTCCATTTATTGTTGACTCTGCCTTCTTCTCTCCAGCTCGGTCCTTCACTTTCCTTCCTCTGTCCTTTCTCTCCACTACCCCCACTTCATTCTCCAACTCCTTTTCTGTCAGCCATCTTAATCTTCCTCTCTCACCTGTCCAATCTCTCCTCACGGACCGTCACAATCACCCTATCCTGTTTTCTCACCTTCCCTTAGCACTCTGCCTCGATTCTCACCTTCACACCCTGTCTAGTCTGTCTCTCCTCATGACTTTTTCATTTCCTCCTGTTCTGTCTAGCCACCCTCCTATTCTGTATCCTCTTCCTCCTTCACAGTTCATTCCATTTTTCTCTCTCATGTTCTGCCAACTCCAAGCTTCTCCCATGGACTAACCACTGCCTAATCTTCTGCAATATAGGGTCCACACCATGCTCTAGACCTACGACAATTACACTATCGCACCGGAGGAACGAATTCTGCTTAGGCCGAAAAGAAAATCCACAGAGAAGATTCCAACATTTTGATGATTACCCCTTAATAACTTGAAATGGAGATTATCACCTGCCACATCCATGCAAGGGTTAACAGAAAGCTGTTTGACATAAAAAGGAGCTATCTAATTATAGGATCCACGAGGCATCAAACAAAGCATCAAAACTCGTCCAGATCTACAATGAACTTTCAAGACCAAGCCTGGAGTTGGCCAACCTATCCCCTTTCATGAAATGAATGACAAACCTGCATGTTATTCATTTTATAAAACAATTAAAAAAACAGGGCCCCAGATGCCCAACGCCCCTTCCTTGATCACCTCAAAATTTTCCACAGTGAATCGAGACTATTATTAGAATAGCATTGGACATTAAGCTCTGTAAAGCGCAAGGGAAACCTCACTAAAATAATCTAATAAAATACCTGATTCCAAGCATCACCCTATGCCTCTTTAACCTCAGCAACAGCTGCCTAAAGTCATGATCCTTGCAGGACACACTAGCAATAGCAACAATCATGTCAAAGTTCACAATAGTCAGCACTGACGCTGCAGAAGTAGAAACCTAGTGACCTATTGCAAATTTGATGTGTAGGTATTCGTACGATTGGTCACTAGGTAACTCTAGGGATTTATGGAAACTGATCTCCAGTTCCATGACTGGCGATTCAGATTCAGACCATCAAGAAAAATAGAACCAGTGCTTGTAGATATTTGGTAAGACATCCTTGGTTCCTTACAAGACAAGCAAGCAGCTGCAATCAGGATTTACTGCTAGAACGTAGCGGATCACACAATCTACCTGCCCCACCTCTAACAGAAGATTGGAATCCTGGGAACAGACTCCTTCCTGTTAGACCACTCTTCCCAAGAATACTAGACAATTGATCTTCATCCCAATCGAAGTAGACATGCAGAGTCCACCCAGGCATATCCTTATGACGGTTTCTTTCCACTGTTCACTTAAGACTGCTAGAATGCCTATTGGGGCACCTCAAGCTACCTTTTCTCCCACATGGTGATGACTTTGAGCTTATGATCTGACTGGGAGGGAAAGAAATCGATCAAACAAATTTGACGGGCGACCTTGAAATGACTCAGAACCAGCTGGGCGCCAGTTGCCTCTACCTCAATGGCTGCAAGACAGAGGTTCTACAGTGAATGTCAAGGACATTTGGGATCTTGGCTGACCCAAAATGTACCCTTTGTCCTGACAACCTATCCAGTACCAGAATCTCAAAGAACCACCTAACAAACATGGTTTCCTTTTTCCTGATTGATAGTATGCCTAAAAATCTAATTGCACATCTAGACTGAGTCTTTGATTGCACTTCCAATATGCATGATTTAGCCATACCCACCATGTAGCATCACCTAATGTCCTGCAGTGTAGCAGATGCTCTATTTTTTTCATACGGTTTGGGCTTAAATAATATTTGTAAACAATATTTTTGCTACCACAGAACACGAGGCCATGCATATTTACAGAACAATATTCTTGTTGGGCGTCTCACAAGGCATGGCCTCTTGTGTAGCATCTTGTCATTTTGTTTAAGTAATTTTACATGATACGGAAAATTCTAAATACATTCAAGGTGGCTTGTTGGGGCAACTAGCACATTGTGTCTCACCTGAGATTACCAATATCCAGGTGGATGGTTGACTGAGGGGTCCGTAACATAGGAGAGGAAATAAACAAATGTTTCGTTTATTTTTTATTTATTTATTTAATGTGAGTCAGTTCAATTAACTTTTCACATCTTCCACATCAATTATTAATATATATAAAATTCCATATACAGATACAAATTGAAATATATAACAAAGGCATCTAAAAACATGCATCTTAAAAAAAACATATCAATATGTACAAACGGATGTAGAAAACTATTATATCATTAATTTCAAATAGACATGGAGAACCTTATTTAACCAACATAGTTTCTACCCGTTTCCAAATGTTATGCAGAGCAATCTTGACAGCAAAACTCTGGGTATTAAGGCTAAAGCCCCAAAACGCTTACATTGTAATAGAGCAGCAATCGTGCACAAAACCTCCTAAGTGCAACATGCACAAATCTCAAAGTTTGATGCATGAGGTCAATACATGTTGGTTAGTCTCTATCGTATCTACTCCACCACAAATTCTACACGCCCGATTACTAAAAGGGATTTTCAATTCAGGCCCTTTTACTACTAACCTGGGAAGTCTACACAATCAGAACAGCGGGATGTACCTTCTTAGGTCAGGAGAGGGACAGAACATCAAGTATCTCTGTGTTTGCTGATTCCTATAGTTACATGTAACTTAGGAGCGAAAATTAAGGGATTTTTCATTTGTGCAGTGTTGACATGCAGTGTAGTAATGGGGTGTTTTTAGGATAGCCTAGGGTACAGCCTATGAACCATCATGAACCAACCAATGAAAGTCTACGTCTAGGTGACCATCTTCAAGTATGCCCGAGGATACATCGTCATCTTTGTAGGACTAACCGACACAGCCATTCCCAAGTGGAATATTGCCTGTTGGGCTCCGGTGCAGGATGCAAACATGTGTTATGGTCAGGAAATCAAAAGCTGTGTATAAATATGGAAAACGCCCCAAAACAATCATCAACTGGGCCATTCTTGGAAAGGCAAAGCTTCAATTGGGTCAAAATCTCCACGGAATCTGATAGGGGTAGAGTCAAAGACGAGCAAATTGACGGCCAACCAGTGCAGTTTTAGTGATCCCCATTTCAGGCCCAGAATTTCTCTATATCAGCTAGGTACCGATTAAAAAGTGTAGGTGCAAGAATGCAACCTTGCATCAGGCCCAAACAGGTGTTAATTTTACAGGATAAGTAGCCGTCTGCCGTCAGCCAAACTCTAATTTGAATAATAAAATGATCAATTGGACAAGTGATTCCGATAGTTCGTAAGGACGCGATTTCCACCAGAGTCGTTCACAAACTACCCCATTGAACGCACTACTCGTATCCAAACTGTCAATCTACATAGGTACGGCATTCGAACGTTTTGTTTGGGCATGAGATGGGTTAGCAATATATCATTTAAGCCCGTTCCTCTGCCCTTCCTGAAATCCACTTCAAACTTTGAATGTCGATCTTATTTGTTTACTGTCATATTAAGCACCTACGAAATCAGCGATGCAACGATTTTACTCGGGGCGTCCAGGATGGCAATTGGATGATAGTTCTCGGGTCTGACCTGTCTCCCTTTTTGTAAATAGGAATAATATGTGAGACTTTCCAGGTGGACGGAAGCCTATTTCCAGAAAAAGATTATGTAAAATAGATGAACATAGCATCAGATTACATTTTAACGTTACAGGGGCCAATTTATCCGGGCCTGGAGCTTTCGAAGGATTCAATTCTCTATTTCCTACGTATAGAAAATACAGATTCCCAATTAGATTTCGAATTAGTACCCTGAATGTGTTCACCTATTACTAACCTAGCGCCCTGGAATATTTTCTAGTAGTATTCTATCCAGACTGTTTCAAGGATAATGTTTGAGAAAACCTCAACTGGATTGGTTGAGGTTTTCTTAGTTATATCCCAAAATGTTGCTGTAAGCATGTCCTTTACTGCTTTCACCATGTTCTGACTAAATCCAGTTCCACCCTTTGCTTCTTCACTAAACATTTATAAGTTGCAAGATCTTTTTCCTACCCACCATCTAAGCGCCCGAATGTGATCCAGGAATTTTCCCTCAGTTTTAATGGAAGCCCTTCTGTCCTTCTTAGCCTGGTCTATCTTATGATTGTACGAGAGCGGGTGTGACTCAACAGCATCTTACCCTTACTTGTAAAAGGGTGCAACAACATCTACCTAAGTGTCTGTGAAGCGTAGCGTGAGGCCCTACACCGACCCAATCATTGAATGTACTATCAAGTCTATTGGGACATTCTTTTTTAGAATTTCTTTTAATGTTTTTTCTTCAGAGTTTAATTTTCCCCGATACATTTTGCAATACAATCAGAAATAAAAAAAAATCATAAAAGTACAAACATGGTCACAAGATTGAGTCCAAAAAAGAACAAAAAGAAGAAAAAAAGAACATTCTTTTATAATTTCATAATTCCATTTTATCGAGTTCCTTCTACTTATTAGATAGAGAAATGCCAAAGACGGTCCCAGTGTATTATGATAAATTCGCAACAAATATTTTCTCATTAAAAAAGGCAAAACAGCATGATCACTAAAACTCTTAAAACTTATGACAAGAACCGAACATTTAGGCAGCAAGTGTTCTGCTAATCAAAAACTCTTTGTGTACCTTTATTTTCTCTTTATCGCATGCAGAGTTTGAATCCACCCAACACTATCGCAAGCCCCATCAGGTGGGCGGCGTTTGCCTTCTGTTTCACTCGTGCAGAATTTCAAGATAAGGGCTTGCGAGCAGTGTGTTAAGGGGCACTCAGAGTGATTCGTCACCTGTTTCTTGATTTAGTCGCACTGGCTCTAGACGAGGCTAGGCTCGAGTCCTTTCTATTCACTTTCACAATCCCAAACACGTTTAAAATGGCGGACCAACATCAACGCGAGCGTATGTTTAGGAAAGAATACGGGCCTGTAACAAGGGCGCTGCAAGCAGGTGCTGTTCATAGAGCAGCGGCAGAGCACCAGCTTTACAAACACATGGAACACGCCCGAGACAAAGGTAAATAGCTCTCTAGAACAAGCATTGGCAAAGTCAATAGTTCGGGCTTTTCTGTAGGCATGGGGTAGGTTATTTCCCAGGCACGGCCATTATGGTACTACCTAGCCATAAAATGGCAACAGCTGGAAAATAGTGTGATTACGTGGGCATGTGAAAGTACTGCTTGGCAAAAGCTGATCTGATGCCTAGACAGAATCCAAAATTGTTTGATTTGTGAATGTTTTTTTTTTAGCAGGACATCACTGCAAGGAAATTATATAGAGCAAGTGGCTGACGATATGTCTATTACACCAGCAGTGAATTACACCAGCAGTGTATTTACAACTGCACTTAAGTCAGTAACTCTCAGTAGACTGCTTACAAATAACAATGACAGGCCAACATTTGATGTTACTGCTTCATAGAGCTGAAAGAGGATGTGTTTTTGCCAGGTACAGGCAGATTGTGGGTTGGAATGGCCATAAAGATTAGAATGACCTTAGGCATTTAATGGGCGGGTAAATAACCAGGCTAACAAGCACAAGCTGTGTGCCCCTCCTCCCATCTCTCAACTAGACACACTTCAATTTGATAGTTTCAGCTTATAGGTGGCACTTTAGCACCACCTAATGGCCAAAACTACAAAAGCAAGAACAATAAGATATTACAATGCGTGTGAGACAATGAGTGCACATTATACGCTCCTTGCCTAGCTCACCACGGCCGTTTCACAGCATTTTGTGAATGCTCATTTTACCATATGTATTTGCTGCATTTTTAGGGGCCTGCAGCGTTAGGGGATATTTTTATTAAGCTTTTAGGTTTCATTGGGGTGGCGTAGAACTGGGGCATGGAGGGGATACTCCTTTAAAAAAAGCCTGTAAAAATTGTGGTCAAACTACATACTGTTAAACAATACGGGGGGCATTTTATATTAAGTGGTAAATGCACCAATCTTAGCACTTAATTTGCCATTCTGTCCCCTGCATGCAATTTTCAACATTTGCAACATGAAAGAGTAAAACCAGACCAAAATGCCTTTACTCGTTCCTGTTATGCCTATTCTTTCCTCTTATGCTGAGTTTTGTAAAAAGAAAATGTAAATGCGTCCTGCAAATTACGCTTCGAAGACAGCATTTATAATCGATTCGTTGTGCATTCATCTGCTTTGAGCAGGCGATAAATGGAGGCGAAATCCAGAGGAATCCATTCATTTTGATGCCTTTGGGCTGCAGTGTGCTGTACAAATCCAAATAAATGAATAAATAAATAAGTGTTGCACGTGCATGCAAAGCTCATTCACTTTCAACACAGAAGAGGAAAACACGGTGGAGATAACACTTCTGCTTTGTGCTCCTTCTCTGTCTCGAAAGTAATTGAAAATGGGTCAGAGGGCCAAATGAATGCGTAAAAGCATTACACCTTGCTTTTACGCCTTCATTTACCACTCCGATCATGTATGTATGATCAAATAGCTCATAAGGTCCATGATAAATAGCAGCTTAGCATACTGCTTGAATGCCTAGGTCAGCAGCAGGGAGGCTCTTGTCCTCAACTGCAGTGGTGTGCCCAAGTGACCTACAAAATATAGCATGAACTCTTGCTCTCCACCTACACTTCACATGTGCATATCAACCTCTTCTAGGTCTGGGAGGCCGTTTCAGATTTATTTTTGCCTCATTTGATTAATGGGGGGAAGCCAACCAAAGCCACTTCCACATCCATCCACCCCACCTACCCCCCACTACCCTTAAATCACAAATATACGATCCTTAAGACATTCCGCCTAAAAAAGTGCAGTGCAAAATTCCGCAAAGCGGCCATCTCACCAAATGCAATGAAATTGCTGCAACAAGGTAGTGGCTACCACTCTGTGCCCGCGCGCGCACACACAAACACACACATACATACACACACACACACACACACCCACGCACACAATGAAACTCACATATCTCATCTTGAATCATTCTAAAGCACCTCAAGAACATTTAAATTCACATCAATGTTAAGGTTTACCTCCAAAGCACGGACTTGTTCAACCTATCCATACATACTTGTCTGTATAATCAAATTACTCTTAAAAAAATGATAATAGCGCATTTCACGAGAACTTAATATTTTCAAAGGATCATCATCCTTATTTTCAAAACACAATGTTCAAATGATCAAATCTCCAGATCCCTTCTTTGCTTCCTCAAGCAGAAACAACAGCAGCAACCACCTTCAGGAAGGAAGGCTCCCCAACCACCCCCTTTCACATTCCACTGATGCCATTGGCCAGCTGTTCTGACAACCAGGGAACCAGAAGACATGAAATGACATGCTTGAGCTGAATGATCAAACAGCGGAACACCCAGGGGAGGAGGGGAAGGTACACGGAAAATGCAAAAGGGTCAACAACAGAGGAGGGTGGAGATAATGGGGATGGTGGGCCTGGAGGAAAAGGAACCAAACAAGCATAATATGCTTGTGGGCTCATCTTCCTTTCGTCAAAACCTCAAATGGATGAACTGTTCAATGGTAACACTCTTTTGCTGACTCCTACCAACCTCCCTGGTTTGCATTTCCTCATTTCTTCAGTGATATATTTATTTAATGGTTTATCCATACACTTAAGCTAATCACTTTCATTTTGGAATTACTTCTGCCTTTTCTGCCGTGCATTTACAATATGCTAGCTGCGGGCACTTCAATCCAATACATTATGAACTACCATTTGGACTTGACATTGCCATCTTTAAATAAAGCAAGGCAAATAAATGAATATTAAATAATATACTCTGAACAAAACATTCATGCTATTTTGTTTTTTAACTGTTCCTGAAGAAACAGTATATTTTTCTAGGACAACCAGTCTCCAATTCAACAGATTAGTTTGATCTATCGTCAATAGTGCACAGAATATCTTTACAATCCTATTCATATGCAGGAATTCCACATTCTTCTATGCATGCAAGGATGCCCCTTACTCATGTGAAGATAAATGGAAACCAAAACTGTTTCCCCAAAGCAAACTGATGCCAGAAAACGGTGTTGTTTCTTACAAGTGTGAGGCAGAGGGTTTGCTGTAGCAGAATACTAAAGGCAAATGAAGACTTCCTGAATTCAAAGTGAAAGGTCACGGAATAGTACCCTGCCTGCTTCACCTATAGTAGATTATAGAAGGAAAGGCATTTGGCTCATAACTTTCAAGCCTTACCAGATACAAACATGGGACTGGGTGCGATTTGGAAGATGTAAATCTCCTCTTTAATTCCCTACGATTCTTAAAAATTAATAAAATTATTAGTATTCATACAATTATGAATACATATGCTACAACCTCTTGTCGCATAACCAGTAATCCTTATTTCATTGAGGTGGAAGGGTGTTACAGTCAATAATGAAATGAAAATGAATTTGCAGTCAAACGTATTAGAAGCAGATTAGACCCCCACCTTTATCTGGTGGCATATATAGAAATTACAATCAACCAATGGTAATCGGGGTGTTCTATAGGAGTGGTTGGCTAAGAGGCAGGCTAATGGAAAGACTGGCCCATCAAATAGTGTTACATATTCATGACATAAGCATGGACATACTTTAGACTTTAAAAAGTGGGAGCTCAGAGGGGATAGTATTCTCACTTCTGACTACTGGAATAATTTGCAGGAAGGAACACCACATGTTCCTATAAAATACATGGATTAATGTAGATGAGCAACTGAATGGCTACATAAGGAAGGATTCCTGTTCCAAGTGGATAAGTCCTGTCCACAAGTGAAATTGCAGAGAAGGCAACCTGAGGTAGTTCTGGCTTCATGGAAGCAGACCTGTAGGGGCTTCCTGGCTGAGATGTCCTTGGAACACCTGAGGGTTTCCACTGTTTATGCACCTTTAAACACTAATCCAAAGTGAGCATGAGAATACAGCAAATTAAATATCTGCTCTCTAGTCTCCATTATTATTTTCCTGTTAAGTCTCAGAAAGGTGGGTGGTCTGGGCAGGTGATACTAAAATACCTTGATTAAATAGGAAATTTACAGTGCATTCTCATTGTATTTAAAATCAAGTGAGAAGTCATTTCACTCCAACCCACAATTCTTTTTTGAGCTGTGCCCATTCGTACAGATAGCATTCTATGCAGTCTGTGTGAAAATCTTTGCAATTTATAATATCTTTAAATTGTACCCAAAGTGTTTTCACAGAAAAAATTAACATTAAACTGTGATGTGAAGACATCCGTACCATAGCCTAATTAAGATCTGCTTGATAATGTGTGTACTGTGAAGGCTATAGCTATTTAAAAAGGAATGGGAAACAAGAGCATGTTCGTGTGTTATTTCTATTAACATCAAGATTATATGAATGTGAATACCATATACCCCTCATTCATGAAATTTCACAGTGACACTCTCAGTAAGGTGAGAGGAGAGGGACACTTATACCTGATTAATATAATTATCAAGCCATTCTCCAAGGTTGGGTGGGTCAGTCAAAATAGAATAGTCTGTGCATTCCAAATTAAAAACACTGCTTCCCTAACCCAAACCTCCAAAACATACATGCAATGGATAATAGCCGACGTACAACTGCATGTGTAAGCTAGAAACCCACAACCGCACACTTACGCTAGGGTAAACTAAAAGACGTAAAGATATATAAAAATGTGTATATACATAAAAAAAATGTATGCAACAGTTCTCATATTCTATGAATTGATGGTGTTATTGGGCATCACAATTTGTTATTGTAACTTTATGGGTAATTTGTAGACAACCGACATGCAGCAGAAATAAGTCTACATTTCCCATTGCTATTGAGAATTAAAAATACAGAGATTTGATTAAATAAAAGGATGTGTGTGTGCCTAAAAATAGTGAGATTCAAGCAGGCAAGTTAGTTTCAGGTATTTGTGGACAAGCAGACTATGATTGTATGATATTGTGGTGACTTCCCCTACACAAAGCTTGGGATCCACATTTAATTCATTTAAATACATTTGAGTTTTGATCAAACCTCCTGTTTCTTGCCCAGAATTGTGGAGTGGGAGTGTATACTAGGGGCCATTAAATCAGGGTGCCTACTTGGAGAAGAAGCTGTACATTAACCAACATATATCTTACACTATACTGTGCCATTGAAAAGATTCTGGGTTGCATTACAGGTAGGTCGTAAATCTGCCAGTTTACCACAAAATAAATTTACTGTTACAACCACTCGGTCCTGTGTATTTACCAGAGGATTACATATTGGCGTAAGCCCCCATTTTTGGAGTTTGAAGAACTTCATAGGAATTTTTTGTGGATTTACTTAAAGCTATAATTCTGTGTTGTAAGTCTGATGATATTGACCAGTAATGTGGAAGATTTACCTCCACCATTTTGCTGGAGGTAGTTCTTCCACCTTGTGACTATACTCGTAGTACGGCTGTGCAGTAATGCAGTAGTAAAGTAAAGGCACCAGAATTGCCACCACTTTATTGTCATTTTTTACCACACTGCTGTACTCTCAATGAGGGCACCTCAGGGGTGCATTTATCAGTCTTGTGGTCTGGCTTTCTTGACTTGATTATTTCATGTTTCTTTTTGATTATCACCTTGTTTGGAGGACTCTTTACGCATTGGAAAGGATATCAGAATGATAGCCTGGCACACTACCTTTCTCTTGACAATTTGTGCCCAGCACTACATTCTGAAGCTTTTCTTTATCTATGCCTTTCACTCTCCATAATTCAACATCTTTTTATAACTGCTGCTACATTTGTTTTCGGAGCCCAGTCAGAAAGACTAAATTCATGTAGGACTCTCTTGCCCCTTATCTTTATGATTTGATGACCTGTCTCCTGTCTCTCTCCCTTATTTATGCCTCCTCTAGCGACCATGCTTTTTTTTACTTTCACCATGCACTTATGACGCTCTCTGACCAACACTGTCTTGCACACAAATCATACCTTCCAGTCCACATCCTCCACCTGGATCACTTATGAGATCCAGATTCTCAAAAGAAATATGTGTTATGATCTACAATGGTGGTGCAAAACACGGACTCCCACCCTACTCCGAGCCTACCCCTCTCTGCTGCAATCAAGTCTACCAAATCCGCCTAACGGATAAACCAAATCTTCTTCCTTCCAAATCAACACTGAAAATTGTCACACCTCTCAGGCCAATGTATAATGCCTACTCACTCTCTGCTAATTAATACACTCACTACTTTTAGTCTACAATCTCCAGATTTCGTGACACGGTCACAGCCCTTCTTTCGCACACTCTCTCTCTCTCTCCCTAACCCCTTCTGTCCACCTCCTCAACCTCTTCCCCTTCTACTCCCAAATATTTCTCCCCAACCTCACCTATGGAATTAGCACCCATCCTTTTCAGTGCTAGCCCATCTTGTGTGCCTATCGATCTGTTTGCTTTTCAAACGGTCAATGATTTAGTACCAATCAAATGGCCTCATGTCTTTGAGCTCTTTAAACTCTCTCTATGCAGGAATCTTCCCTGCCACCTTTAAATCTGTAACAGTCCCACCCCATTTGAAGAAACCCTCTGGTGACCCAAGCGACTCAGCTAACTATCACTCCGTTTCATTCTTACCTTAATATTCCAAGGTCCTCGAGCAGGTTGTCTTCAATGAGATCCTTAAATACCTTAATTGTGATAATGATGGCCTTTGCAAGCTAATTGAATCTGGCTTCCGAAGTAAACACTGCACTAAGCTGCTCTCATGCATGTTTCAAAATTGATCTCTGAAGTTCACCACTCCAAACTCTCTTCTATGCCAATCATTTTGGCTCTTTCTGCCCTTTTCACCACTGCCAACCCCTTCTCTCTCCTCACTCACAAGGAACGTGGATTGTACAAATTGCCTCCTGCCTACATGTTTGCTGTTTTTACATTCTTGGACCTCGTAGACCTCTGACCCATCCTTTCTCCCTGTAGTCATCCACTAAGAATCAGTCCTTGGGCCTCTGCAATAATTCCTCACACTCCCCCATTCACTGTGGCTGACCCCACCACTCTCTCGAATGAGGCATAATAATATATTGTTTATATTTGCACAGTACTCCTCTTTAGCTTGAAGCACTTTTCCCAGCAGGTTTATTTTACTTTTGTATTGCGCCTGTTTCTTAATTTATTTGTTTCATTTTGTCTATGTCCAACTTTGTTTACACCTTTATAAACTCACCACGTGCTCTCATCGTGTGCTATTGCACAGGCACCTCTCCAGGGAGTGCCTCTGCCATCTGTAAATATGTTATTGCAAGTCATTTCTGCTCGAAATTGACAACCTTGGCCTTCAAATGAATATACATACAAATTGCTCCAAACAGCTTTTGCTCCTGTTTTCAACCTTTTTACCAGAGCTATTCATCTCTGTGCACATTGCATCCACCATACCTTCTTCTACTGGAAGTGTTAAAGGCTTTCCACACATGCATTCAGCCAGAGCAAATGGTCAGCCACATCTGGCAACAGGGACGTCATTTCACAAAATGCCAGGGGTAGTGGAAGTGACATCGCACGACCCTTGACCTCTGATGACATCACAGCAAGTGATGTCATTTGGCCCACTACTTGAAGTGACATCGCAGATAGTGATGGAACACAACCTTTCACCCCTTGACAAAACAGGAACTAGCATCGCATAGCATTGTTCCTAAGTACACTACAACAAATATGGTTACGATATCATTATGGTGTGATATACACTTCATACAAGAATGGATCACCATATGTACCATTAAGATCAGTGTGTTCAGGCCCATATTATTTCTGTGATTGCAAGCAGACGTCCAAGGACAAATTATATGATGTGTTATTATATAGCACTTATGCTTTTTAAGATGCCTGAACAAGAAAGCCAGCCATTCCAGAAACAAAGAGCCACATGGCACTGGACACAGCCCAGGAACTTAAATTGAAGAAAACAAAAATAATCCACGTGCACTGGATTAGCTAGACGTGGAAACACCCTCTCGCCTAACTCCCTGCATCTCTTCACTATCTATGTGTTTAAAGTGCAGCTTCACTCCTGCACAGTCTGCCTACACGCAATTTTGTATTCGACCAAACAGGCTGCGTTATTTTGGATTCACTCAGTGATGGAAACATTACATAAATATGCCATAGGCTGTGATTAAAATATATGCAATTTATTTAGCATTTGAACATCCTACCTGCCTTAACCAAGATCTTATCAACACACTAAATAGCATGTTATCATAATGTGCAACATGCATGTATCTAATGCATTGCCTTATGTACTGGGGGAATAGTTTACTGTCCACTGGGCGGGAGACAGGTGTAGGTGGACACAACAAAACATGTTTATGACTTGTACCGTTAACCCCACCAATGGTTATGTCTGACTCGTAGCTGGGCAGATGGTATATGGTCAAATGACCTTTAAAAAAAAATAAAAAGTTTAAAAAGACTGATCTATGACCGCACAGAGCAGTCTTTCTAAATTGAACTGATAGCCCCTGTGACTCGCATGAGTGGGCGCAGGGTTGACAGACAGGCCAGAGCCCAGAAGCGGCCATGAGGGAGCACGGGTAAGTGCGTGTGTGTTTGTGTGTGTTGGGTGTACTTGTTTGTTTCTGTGTGTTTTTGTGTGTGTAAAGGTGGAGTGAGTCTTGGGAGGGGAGGGGGGCGATTGTGGCTGAGGGAGGGGAATCAGGGGAGGTGAAGAAATGTCCCTTTTTCTATTTTTGTAGTCTGCCTAAAAACGGCCAAATAAAATCAGTCTTTTGGTTAGGCGACCTACACAAATCGGAAAAATGATATTTATTTATTTTGCATTTGTCTTAGTTGCGTATTTATAATGTGCCTAATACCCAGAGGTTTCTAAGAGCAAATCCGGGATCGAACCTGTGTTGCTTTGAGTCGCCTTGTTTCCAAGATGAGCACGTTGCTGCTGAGCTATCCTTCTGGGATATAGAACCTGGCAGATAGCTCTGATGCCTTATGAAGACAACACCTTCCATGAGTTGGACTCAGCTGTACCAGCCATGACTCCATAGCCAAGGACCACTGCAGTAGAGCCTCCGCTGCTTGCCTGTCTTATCTCTCTTGCTGGCAACAGCACAATGCCATGAAGAGGATTCCGATCAGAGGAAGGTAAGTTTACAAAAAAGGAAAAAAGGATGTATGTGTGTTTTGATTGAAATATATATGGTTGCGTCTGGTTTTGTTTTACCTTCGCATGCACATTTGTCTGTTCGTTTTACCTTGATTATAGAAAGCAGTGCAGTTTTCTATGTTTCAAGATAGAATGCACTGGGCCAGTACATGAGGCTTTAAAATACTGTAATTTAACAAACTACACATCTTTTGAAGATAGTGTAATAATGCTACAGCTCGGTTGAGTTTCTTGCATTGTTTATGATCATATTTGCATTTGTACCACCACTTTGATGAGTGGCTCTACTGAACTGCTGCTGTTGTTTTATGATTTTATTACTTTAATGTTTTATGATACCTTTATTTTGTATGAATGGTGTGTCTTCTAATTCGTTTCATGGGTCCTAGACCTGAAATAAATATTATTGGTTGTTTGTATGTGTGTGTGTGTGTATTTTGGGACACGTGTGTGTTTTTGATAGGGCCTGGAGAGCTGCAAATTTAATTTGCTTGGCAAAGGTATGCTGGACTATATTGTGGAACCATCATAAAAGGGGTTTAGAGTAGCAATATCAGCACATATTTCAACCCCGTGCTTTACAGTGGCAGTGTTGGCACATATTATGAGCACTATCATGTAAGTAGTATAAAGTAGTAATGATTGTAATTGTACATTTATAACACGCTTAATACCAGATTGGGGATTCGAACCTGTGGTAGGTTGCATTGTTTTGCTCCCAAGAGAAGCGCGTTGCCCCTGAACAATCCTTCCTCCCCAATGATGTCAAATACTTACATATACATATAGTCACAGGCAACATGCAAATATTTTACAGTGCCATGCTGGTATATTGTGGGCAGAGGCATCCTAATGCTAGCATATATTGTTGGCACAGGCAGCATGAAACATTGTTTCTCATGGCCATGCTGGTATATATTGTGGGCCGATGAATGATGAACTTGTGCTTTACAGTAGAAATGTTGTCATATATTGTGGGCACCATCATAAAAATGCTTTATTATGTTATTTGAATGTTTGTTTAGCGTTGGCCCGACCCATAGGTCTCGGAGCACCTTACATTGGCCACAGTTTGAAAAGGTGACAGTTGAAAAAAGAAGTTTCAAAATGTGTTTTGGAAAGGCTAGGAAGATACGATAGACAAGTCCTAGAAGTGGAGGAGAGACGGGTTGTGTGTGGGGAAACAGGTATGTTTTAAGGCTCTTTCGGAAATTGGTGATGGAGGGTGCAGTGCAGATGTGAAGAGGTAGTGTAGTGGGTCCTGGCTGGGACTTGTGGGGCTTTTTAGAGAACTCACACCTCTTGAGGACCTTTGCAGGTATCCAGGGGTAACACATCTGAGCACTAGTACAGCAGTGCTCACATTAGGGTTTGCAAGGGAGACTCTCTGGATTTCTCTAATTGGTGCCCAAGTTTTTTCTGGATAATCAGGATGGTGGACCACAGGGAGACCTGAAATTACCTCGATGAGTCTTGCTCTTACCCTCTCTTCCAACCCATATGCTGGGCAATAGTGGCCCTTGTTGTTTGGAGAAGGACACCTTGGGGTCTGCATAGGGGATCTGGCCAATCCTGTACAGATAGGAAAGCAATGTGATATCATCACAAAAGTGAAAGACGAGCCTCTGCGAGCAGGAGTCTCATTGAGGAGCGTGGCATGGAGCTTGTGTCTTCTGTGTGGCTCCCACTCTGAGAATCTCAATAGAAATATCCTCCTACCTCATCATCTCCCTGCAGATAATGTGATGATATCAATGCTGACAGATGTAGTTGATAGTGTCTGGAATGAGCATGAGGTGCATTGTGGCAGTAGTTACAGGTAAGCCTGCTCAGGTGTAATGTCCTGCTTTGCCCCTGAATAACTATCACACGCAGGTACGGGGTAAATGTTAGCACTGAGCATGTCTCCAGTCAGCACTGGCCAGCACATGCCAACCTTTCAGAAATACACACACATAAGCGAGGCCTCCATGTCGAATGTGTTTATTTTGCATTTGATGAAGGAAAAGGACAGAAAGGATTGCACCATTGTTTGAACACATTAATTATTCCCTATAGCTTGGGAAATGGTAACACAGTGCACAATAAACTTAAGAGTATGTGGCTCACCAGACTGCATAACCTTCTCATCTATAGTCTCTGCACCATTTGGCTGCAATTCTTCAAATTGTTCTCTTCTAACCAAGAGCAATTCAGAGATCATGGCCTCATTGGATGACAGTATATACTCTTTTCATTCATCTGGTCCTCACAGATCCCAAACTCTTCAGAGGTCCTTAGTAGATGGGTGGAGTGGGAGTCTGCTCATTGAGGTGTAGTTGAAACGGCATGGGCTGGGCTGTCTTCTTGGCACCTCTAAATGTATGGCACATCTTGCATTTGTTGAGTTTCTCGCATCTTTTGTCTAATCAACTAGTTGAAATAGTTCTTCTGGTGACCTATTCTGACAGCCTCTCTTCTTGTCGTGTATAACTTCACCATCAACTCTGACCGCAGTGTAGTACTGCAAAATGATCCTTCCAGGGTGCCGATAACATCCTTGGACACTGGATGAGAGCTGTTGGCTAGATGGTCTTCAGCGCTCGCCAACACAGAACCTTCATGACTCTCCACCTTGTCTCATTTTCTGGTATCCTCCAAATCTTTGATATCTGTATAGTCTGATCATCCCATAAACGGCCCATATCTTCTCTTTTCAGGCCAGGCTGCTCGCCCAAGAAGGGTCACACTCTATTTTTTTTACTAAAATTTATTTAGCATTTTCAATTTAACAACATTCGGATAGGGTCGCATAGGACTGTATTCACATAGGTTTCAGATATGGACACAAGTTCAGTTTGTATTGTTGACACCATCGAAACACCAAGAGCATGAGCATGCCATATAATTTGTCCAGGCTCACCGTCACGTACCAATTCCCCACTATAGTGACCCCTCTACATTCTAGCCGGAGTTTCGTCTCCTCTCCTGCTCTACCCACCCCCCGACCCCACCAGAATGTTGGATTGGTCCAGATTAATTAGAGCCGGGAGGGTTTGGTGATGCTGTTGGCCAATACTTTTCCAAAAATGTTTGCTTCTGTGAGAAGACATACTGGTCTCTGAGTTGCTGTCCGTCTTCGATTTCCCTGGTTTCAACAGCAAAATGGGAAAGGAGTTAAACAGCTGGGTCAGGATCCCCGCTAATAGGGTTTTAAATTGTTTATAAAATTGGGTGGGGAATCCATCCGGGACAGGGGTTTGCTAGCTGCCATGGATGTTATCGCCCACTCCACCTCTTCCCTAGTTATGGGAAGTTCCAGGGTCTCTCTGTCTGGACCTGATATAGAGGGAAGACGTGCCTCACATATGTAATCACTTTGTGTCTCAGTATCCCCCAATGGGCCTGTCTTGAGATCCGTACAATACTGAATTTTTCTCCCGCCCTGTGTCACAGGGTTCAATCTACCCACGCCAGAGCTGTAATTCTATTTCTTGCCCTCATCCTTTTCAGCTTATATGCGAGTATCCTATTGGCCTTGTTTCCTTGTGTGTAATGCTTTTGTTTGGTTGCCAGGATTGTGTATGCAGTGCGGTCCGCAAGGTGGGCTTCTAATTTGGCTTGTGCTTTACAGAGATTTCTGAGTGCTTTTAGGGAGTTGGTGGCTGTGTGAATTTTCACAATCTCCTTCACCTCGCCCTCCAAATGAAGCCTAACCACCTCCCTGGCTTTTACAAAAGACAGATGCCTTAGCTATGCATTCTCCCCTTATGACTGCCTTTAAAGCATCTCAGATCGAGTTTCATGCCAGGGGGTATATTGGTTTTTAAATATTGATCAATTTGGTGCACTAACTCCGCTCTCACGATTGGGTCTCTAAGGAGAGCCTCATGCAGCGGCCAGTAGGGCCTGGCGATAGGGTCTAAGTGTGTGGTATGGAGTTGGCCTAAGACCAGCGAATGGTCTGACAGATGTCGAAACCTCTATCGCGACTTCGGCCAGACCTGGGACCGCTACCAGAGACGGGAGCAGGAAATCCAATTGGGAGTGCTCTCTAAGAACATGTAAGAATAATGGAAAATTGGCTTTCCCCGTGTGCAACAGCCTCCAGGAATCCACAACATCCAGTTCGCTGAATAAAGGCATTAGGGCCAGGGCATTACAGAAGTCTGTTTGTATCACTGGTCGTATTTTGTCGAGTTGCGGGTTTGACACCATATTATAGTCCCCCCTGGATGGAGGAGCTCTTCCGTGAAGTCCAACAGGCTGTAGCTGAGAGTCCTAAGGAGCATGTCCTGAGCTTCATTGGGAGCGTATATTGAGGCCAGGGTCACCAGTTTGCTCCCCAGCAGACCATTTAGGAAAAGGAAGCAGCCCTCTGGGTCTCGCTGCATCCCATTGAGCTTGAATGGAATCTCCCTAGCAATGAGTATAGCCACCCCTCTCTTTTTGGAACTGTGAGAGGCAATGAATTGAGTTGGAAATCTGGGGGGTTTCAGCTGTTTCTCATCTGCTCTCACCAAGAGTATTTCTTGGAGGAAATTTAGGCCATCAGATAGGTGTTTGTTAAGGATTCCAATTGGGGATCATCCACTGGACCAGGACACTTGGTCTTAGCCTGGGATATGGTTCTCATTAGGAATGCTTTTTCTTTAATTTCAATTAACTCAAATTGAGCCGGTACCCAGCCCATCTCACACCCCCTTTTACAAATACCCCAGGTCACAATGGACCATGAACCAGGCCGGTTGTTGAAAATACAATATTAATTTATTTTTAAAGTTCACAAAAATCACACACATTTTAATATTGGCAGCAATCACCAATGGGTGATAATGACAATGGCAATGGAAGCAATGCACTTGGTTAACCGTCTAGTAGAACATATCCAAAGCACAAGTGAATAGGAGCACTTTTTGAATTAGGATAGATAGCACCCAAGGTAAGATTTCCCCCTGCAATGTTCCCTCAACCCACAAATAATCGAATTCTGAGTGGATAGAAAGAAGCAGCAGTTAGTCAGTGATAAGAGGCAGCAAACAGAATAAAAATCCGACCTTCACTCTCAAACGCCTAAAATGAAACTCCATTTTGTAAAATAATTAATCATATGTGTGTTTAAAGAATGGTAAGCATATGTTTTGTCACAGTATTGGGAATGTTATCTCACTATCAACCATCAGGCAAGGTATCACAAAAGCATACAGTTCGCAACACAGATTAAACCCAGTGCAGCCAAATTCACATATGGCAAAGTTGACTTTTTTCTAGTTTGCAGCAAAATCGTTTTTTCAAAATAACGGGTGAAAAACACTGAATCAGAATTAGGTTTTTGGGCAGGGCGATAGATGCACAACACAGGGACAATCTAGAAGTGAAAGGAGTGCCATAGCTGGTGAATTGAGAGAGATTTGGAAGGTAGAATAAGGCTCGTTTTTTAGGAAAATAGAGCAGTGAAAAAGAGAAATTCAGTTTTAAAATGAAAGGCAAATTTGACTTAAACTAAATTATTTAGACTATATTGATAAAGAGGGACACAGTAAGATCCAAGGTTGATTCGCAATGTCAACCTTGTCACCCCAGCATTCAACTTTAGGTGGAAATGAGTTTGATTACTCCAAATATGTAACGCTCACCTGATTCTCGCAGAGGCGCCGGTCTTGACTGGGCGACTACCGTGTCTTCAAAGGTGATGTGTAGCACCCGGTTGGCTCTTTGGGCTGGACCTCTGTGCACTGTATGCCTGACGTGGAGAGTAAGATGTCTGCAGATAGAAAATATGGGGTTAATGAACTGGGGTTATTGGGGTGTCCCTATCTCTTTCCTCTTCTCCTCTCCTGTAGACCCCCAAAGGTTAACGCTCTCACCTTAGGTAAGTGAATGCCGAGCTCTCCATCTGCCTCGGGGCAGGGTGCTGTAACCAGTTTCTTCACTGGATAGGTAGCGCAGGCCTCTTGACTTCAGAGGACTGCTGTCCGTCGTTTACTACACGAACGGTAAGTTTCGAGTCATTCAAATGTCTTTAAAGTCTTTAGTAATGATGTCTCTTGTTTTGCAGGGTTCCGGCGATGGCGGATGACGGGCTGAAGTGAGTTGAAGATGGAGCCCGTGTGATGAATAGAAGCGCCTGGAAGCACGTAAGTAAGCGCTTGTTGCCTGCTTCACAATGCGCTCTAACTGTCTTTTTATTTTGCAGGTACGAGTTCGGAGCGGCTGCAGGGTGCCGGAATACCCACTGGATTAGATGTGGAAAGGAGTAATGGCACGTGAGTATTAAAGTTCCCCAATGTCTTTAAACGCACCTTGTTTTGTCTTTCAGATGCGGGATGCAGCGCCGAAGGCCTCCAGAGCGTGCGAAGAGTTGGTAAACTTTTGTCTTTCAGATGCCGGAATGCAGTGTGAAGACCTCCGGAGCGCACGAAGAGTAGGTAAGCCTTTGCCTTTCAGATGCCGGAATGCTAACCTGTTCTTTCTTGTCTTTATAGGTGTTGCTGAAGACTGGATTCAGGATGGTAAGCCTTTCTCCTTAGGCCCAGGACCGGATGCAGAAGACACGATGAGCGTTCTGCTGCAGAGGTTGCAGAATAACGCAAAGCAAGATTCATCCACCGGGTGTGGTTTAAATAGCCTCCTGTAGTGCTTAGGTGTCTCCTTCCACAGCCACGCCTAAGTAAGAAAAGAGTTCCTGGTAAGAAAAGAGTTCCTGCCTTCCAGAAGAGTTCCAGTGTTCTGAATCTAGGGAGTGGCTCCAGCCCCACCCAACAGGAAAAGTAGTTCCAAACAGAAGAGGATCAGAGGCTCAACTGGCAGGCAAGTAAGCAGCATGGTCTGCTGAAGGTAAGTCCACCCAAGCATTATGAGCCCGGCGCTTCCAGCGCTGGGACTGGGCATATTTATGAGCCTGGTGCCACTGGCGCCAGGACTGGGTCCAAAAGGTCCCAATTGGGACTGGTTGGCACTCGGAACCTGGGTTATGGATCTGCTTCCAAGGGAGTTGGGAAAACCCTGACCTTTTGGAAGCAGAGATCATGACAGTACCCCCCCTCAAGGCCCCTCCCAAACCGGGCTTCTCCGGGGGTTTTGGCTTGTCAGGAAATGTTCGGTGAAATCTTTTGATTAGGCGAGGAGCGTGGACATATTCAGCAGGTTCCCAGGATCTCTCTTGGGGGCCGTAGCCTTTCCAGTCAATTAGGTAGAATAGTTTAGATTTGGAGATCTTGGAGTCCAGAATGCTTTTGACTTCAAACTCGAGTTCTCCATCCACTAGGATAGGTTTTGGAGATTTGGTTAGTCGGGTTTGAGGTTGCACAGGTTTTAATAGAGAGACGTGGAAGACCGGATGTATCTTCATGTGCGGGGGCAAGTCCAACTTGACCGCTACTGGGTTTACTATGGTAGTGATGGAATAGGGACCAAGGTATCTTGGGTTGAATGTGCGTGGCCCTTTTAGAGATAGATATTTGGTGGATAACCAGACTTGATCCCCTACTTGATAGTGAGGGGCTTCCTTCCGATGTTGATCTGCTCCTTTCTTGTATTGTTCTTTAGCCCTTTGAAGGTGAGAAACAGCTTCCTTAAAGGCTTGGGTGATTGTAGAATGCAGGTAGTCTACTGCTGGTGTTTCAAGATCTTGGAGGGGATCCAACTCCGAGGTTCGAGGGTGACTGCCGTACAAAAGAAAAAACGGGGTTTTCCCAGTTCCCGAATGGACAGAGTTATTGTAGGCATACTCGGCTATCCAAAGGATATCTTTCCAAGTTTTTTCAGTTTGTTGCAGCATGCAGCGTAAATACTGTTCCAGAGTTTGATTGGTCCTCTCGGTTTGTCCGTCGGTCTGAGGGTGGTGACTGGTCGATAGTCTCACATCAATTTGAGCCGACCGACAGCAACTTCGCCAAAAATGAGAAATAAATTGACTACCTCGATCCGAAATTAGAACCGAAGGAAAACCGTGCAGTCGGACGATGTTTTCGAGAAATTCTCGGGCCAGAGTTGCTGCTGTTGGCAAGCCTTTGAGCGGAATGAAATGCGCCATCTTGGAGAATAAGTCCACGATTACTAGAATCGTATTGTATCCGGAGCATGGAGGTAGATCGGTAATGAAGTCCATAGAAAGCGTATGCCAAGGGCGAGGTGGGATGTCAATAGGGCGTAAGAGGCCTGCTGGTCTTTCCTTTTGACTCTTGTTTTGGGCGCATACTCCACAGGACATTATAAAGTCTCTGATATCTTTTTTCCAAGACGGCCACCATAAGTAGCGCTTGATCTTTTCTGAGGTCTTGGCTATACCGGGATGACCTTCCATTAAAGAGTCGTGATAACAAGAGATTACTTTTTTCTGTAAATCTGTGCTGGGCAGGTATAATCGTTCTTGGAAATACAATAAGTTGTCCTTTACTGCAAAGTCCTTTCCCTGCAGATGCCAATTCTGTATGTCTGCTGGAGTTACAAGTTGCCTGGCTTTATCCTTAACTTCCTCTATGGATTCTGTGGCGATTACACCCAGAATTCTTTGTTCGGGAATGATTGGTACAGGTTTAGGGTTGACCAAGTGTTCTTCCACTCCCATCCGAGAAAGGGCATCGATCGGCTTTACCGTTCTTTGTACCAGGTCGATAGGTAATTATGAAGTCAAACTCGGCAAAGAATAATGCCCAACGGAGTTGTCTAGAGGATTGGGCTTTTGCGGTCTTCAAATATTGCAGGTTTCGGTGATCCGTAATCACAGTAACGGTGTGTCGGGCCGCCAGCAGATAATGCCGCCAAGCCTTAAAGGCAGACTTGATAGCCAGAAGTTCCTTGTCAGTAATTGTGTAATTGATTTCAGGAGGCGAGAATTTGCGGGACCAAAATGCCACGGGATGCAACTGATTGGTTACCGGGTCCTTTTGTGATAGAACTGCCCCCATGGCAAGGCTTGAAGCATCAGTTTCCACGATGTAGGGGAGTTCGGGGCGAGGGTGTTTTAAGATTGGTGCAGAGATAAATTTAGTCTTCAAATCCTGGAAAGCTTGTTCCGCCTCGGTAGACCATTCAAAACGTTTATTTTTCTTTAACAAGGCAGTGATGGGCTGGACTATTCAAGAGAATTCGGGGATAAACCTGCGGTAAAAGTTAGCGAAGCCTAACATGCTTTGCACACCTTTTACGGAGGATGGTGATGGCCATTTGAGAACTGCATCGACCTTCTTTGAATCCATACGCACTCCGCCACGTGATAATATGAATCCCAAGAATTCAACTTCAGTCACGTTGAAAACACATTTTTCCAACTTAGCGAAAAGTTTGTGTTGACGCAATCTTTCGAGGACCATTTTCACGTGTTTCCGATGTTCAGATTCCGATGAAGAATAAACGAGGATGTCGTCAATGTAAACAACAACACATACATCTATGAGCTCTCTGAGGACATTGTTCATAAAATATTGAAAGGCGGCCGGGGCATTGCAAAGTCCGAAGGGCATGACCTGATATTCAAATAGCCCATACTTGGTGCGGAAGGCCGTCTTCCATTCATCGCCCTCTTTTACTCGTACCAAGTGGTAAGCTCCTCTAAGATCCAGCTTTGTATATATGCATGCTTTTCTGACTTGGTCCAGGAGTTCAGGGATCAAAGGTAACGGATATCTATTCTTAACGGTGATCTGGTTCAGGGAGCGATAATCGATACAAGTTCTAAGGTCTCCTTCCTTTTTTGGAACGAAGAACAAAGCTGAAGAAGCAGGGGACTTGGAAGGATGAATAAACCCATTTGCCAGGTATTGATCCAGGTATTGTCGAAGGTGAAGGTTCTCAGGCTCGGTGAGGGCATAAATTCTACTACAAGGAGGAGTAGATCCAGGTATCAGGTCTATCTGGCAGTCATAAGACCTATGAGGAGGTAGAGAGATAGCCTGATCCTTCCGGAAAACATCTTGGTATTCTAGGTATTCGGGAGGTAACTGGGGAGTCTCTGAAGAAATTGCGGCCAGTGCAACACCAGGTGGAGGGTAACAAGTAGAGACACATTCTGGAAACTGGACCGTTCT
The DNA here is from genome assembly GCF_040938575.1 of Ambystoma mexicanum. Lineage (NCBI taxonomy): Eukaryota > Metazoa > Chordata > Amphibia > Caudata > Ambystomatidae > Ambystoma > Ambystoma mexicanum. The sequence goes on along the minus strand of NC_090933.1, from coordinate 1,237,390,703 downwards.
TGCTCGCCAATCGATCAGAGGATTGTGTTTCTCTAACCAAGGTATTCCTAGAATAATCTGAAACTGAGGGGCCTTGATCACATCGAACACGATCTTCTCATGGTGTCCATCTTGACTTACTAGCGTCACCTCTTGAGTGGTATGCGTTACTGGCCCGGAGGCTATCTCCGTACCATCCACCGTAGTAATGACGTCCTTTACAGCCTTGGGACAAAGAGTTAGATTCATCCTCAAAACCATTTCATGATCCACATAATTGCCGATGGCACCGCTGTCGATGTAAGCTTCAATTGCATGTAATCGATCCGGATTATCAGGGCTAACGAGGACCATAGGTATCACGAAATGCGAGGTCACAGAACTGGTTTTCACGCTCGGCAAGAGGACCTCTATTCTTGTCGGACGAGGTCGTTTCCCTGCTCAGAGTTTGTAACTTTGGTAACTGCAGCTCCTACTGCCTTCTTGGCAGGTTTCACCGGACAGTCTCGAAGAAAGTGCCCTGAGTTTCCGCAATATAGGCATAATTGCAACTGTTTCCTCCTTTCCCGCTCCCTTTGTGTTAGAGGACCTTTCAGACCCCTATTTGCATGGGTTCCCCGGAGTCTACTCCTTTGGAAGGAGTTGGCGGTTTGGAAAATACTCGAGCATCAAACTTGGAACGATCGGCCTTCCTGTTCTGCAGCCTGTGATCTATTTGAACGACCAAGTCTATATAATCTGAACAGTCTTGTGGGGGATTCACTACTTGGGCTAAAACGTCTTTGAGCTCTCCAAGTAGACCTCTATAAAACAGCGTAATCCTTTTGTCCTCAGGCCATTGAGTTTCCACTATTAGTCTATTGAAAGATGCAATATAAGCCAAAAGGTCTTGATTACCCTGTCGCAACGAAAGAAGCTCATTGTCCAAGGCCTGCCCCTGTGAATGTCTTGCGAACAGTTTTTCCATACTAAGCTGAAAGGCTTGAAAATCATGGAGAACCGGATCATCTTGATTAACTAGAGGGATCGACCAGTCTGCCGCATTGCCACTAAGGTACGAAAGTACAAAAGCTACTTTTGCTTGATCAGTTGGAAAGGCTGCTGGCCGGCATAAGAAGTGCAACCGGCACTGATTGATAAATACTGCAAACCTCTTTGGGTCACCAGAAAATCGTTCGGGCGGAGCCAGAGGTACATTCCCAGGTAGGTTGATCTGCACTGGATTCATAGAGGATGTTGAAGGAAGATTTGCCCCTGATGCGGGTAACGGGGTCTGTCCGGCTTGTGACTGTAGCACTTGTCTAGCAAGATTGTCTGTTCTCTCCTTGGAAATAATTAGTTCCCTTCTTAGAGCATTCGTTTCCTGACGAGCTGCATGCACTTCTGCCCTTAGTTCCCCAAGTAACCGGGCTAGCTGGTCGGTATCCGAGGTTTCCATAGCGCCTGGGCGAGAATTTTGCGGTAGGCTTTGCGTTCTGTAACGCTCACCTGATTCTCGCAGAGGCGCCGGTCTTGACTGGGCGACTACCGTATCTTCAAAGGTGATGTGTAGCACCCGGTTGGCTCTTTGGGCTGGACCTCTGTGCACTGTATGCCTGACGTGTAGAGTAAGATGTCTGCAGATAGAAAATATGGGGTTAATGAACTGGGGTTATTCGGGTGTCCCTATCTCTTTCCTCTTCTCCTCTCCTGTAGACCCCCAAAGGTTAACGCTCTCACCTTAGGTAAGTGAATGCCGAGCTCTCCATCTGCCTCGGGGCAGGGTGCTGTAACCAGTTTCTTCACTGGATAGGTAGCGCAGGCCTCTTGACTTCAGAGGACTGCTGTCCGTCGTTTACTACACGAACGGTAAGTTTCGAGTCATTCAAATGTCTTTAAAGTCTTTAGTAATGATGTCTCTTGTTTTGCAGGGTTCCGGCGATGGCGGATGACGGGCTGAAGTGAGTTGAAGATGGAGCCCGTGTGATGAATAGAAGCGCCTGGAAGCACGTAAGTAAGCGCTTGTTGCCTGCTTCACAATGCGCTCTAACTGTCTTTTTATTTTGCAGGTACGAGTTCGGAGCGGCTGCAGGGTGCCGGAATACCCACTGGATTAGATGTGGAAAGGAGTAATAGCACGTGAGTATTAAAGTTCCCCAATGTCTTTAAACGCACCTTGTTTTGTCTTTCAGATGCGGGATGCAGCGCCGAAGGCCTCCGGAGCGTGCGAAGAGTTGGTAAACTTTTGTCTTTCAGATGCCGGAATGCAGTGTGAAGACCTCCGGAGCGCACGAAGAGTAGGTAAGCCTTTGCCTTTCAGATGCCGGAATGCTAACCTGTTCTTTCTTGTCTTTATAGGTGTTGCTGAAGACTGGATTCAGGATGGTAAGCCTTTCTCCTTAGGCCCAGGACCGGATGCAGAAGACACGATGAGCGTTCTGCTGCAGAGGTTGCAGAATAACGCAAAGCAAGATTCATCCACCGGGTGTGGTTTAAATAGCCTCCTGTAGTGCTTAGGTGTCTCCTTCCACAGCCACGCCTAAGTAAGAAAAGAGTTCCTGGTAAGAAAAGAGTTCCTGCCTTCCAGAAGAGTTCCAGTGTTCTGAATCTAGGGAGTGGCTCCAGCCCCACCCAACAGGAAAAGTAGTTCCAAACAGAAGAGGATCAGAGGCTCAACTGGCAGGCAAGTAAGCAGCATGGTCTGCTGAAGGTAAGTCCACCCAAGCACTATGAGCCCGGCGCTTCCAGCGCTGGGACTTGGCATATTTATGAGCCTGGTGCCACTGGCGCCAGGACTGGGTCCAAAAGGTCCCAATTGGGACTGGTTGGCACTCGGAACCTGGGTTATGGATCTGCTTCCAAGGGAGTTGGGAAAACCCTGACCTTTTGGAAGCAGAGATCATGACAAAATATGACTAAGGGCTTATGATCTACACAAGACAGAATTAATAGAGCGATGGTGCAAGCACTTAGAAAGTCAAGGACAGGGTGCACAGATAATTCTATCAGTTTTAAGAAGTCACCAGGGTATGGATAGGATTGCTTAGAGAGTGGAATAAAGACAAAAGGGTCAAGATGGGGAGACTATGTATTTCTCTGGGATAGGGAGATACTCACATTCCACCCTTGAGTTTTGGGATTTTGGAACAGTCAGGGTTCTGGTAGCAAAAGATTCTGGTCACCGGATAGTGGACTCTCCTGGCAAAAGACAACTGGGCAAAGGTCTGGTCACCGGATGACAAGGACAGCTGGATGGCAGGGTTGCAGCGGGCATGCTGTTAGTGGGCAACAAGCCGGTCTGCTCACACAATATTTCCCAAAAGGGTACCACAGCTTCTCCCTTTGGTTATTGGGATTTTAGTGGGATTTTCTGAATCTAGGCCTTGCTGGGGATAGGATCAGCAATGGTTTGGTCTTGCAGTGGAATCTGGAATCAGCTATGCTTTGTCCTTGCAGTGGGATCTGGAATCCGCTATGCTTTGGTGTGATTTCTTTTTCACATACTTGTGTCCCAGATTTCCTTTGTAAGAGGCCTCAGCTCAGACTGAAGTCTGCCAAGGTAGCACTTAGCACTTTTGTGATCGACAATCTACTGCGAGGGGCCTTCTGTTGCTAGCATCCTAAAAGCAGAAACCTGTTTTGGGCTGATTTTCCCCCATGTAGCCACTGCTTTTTAATTCCTAATCTTACTTATTTTTGTCCTGAATCAGAAGAAAGCCTGCTGAATAAAACCTCCCATATATATTTTTCACAGCACAATCCCCTTTCACATTGCTAGGCAAGGATACGTTTTCAACATTTGTACTTTTAAAACTGGCATTTTCTTCTTTGGTTTGCCAAAGCCCATTTTGACACATGTAGTGAAAGCTGGCATTTTATTTTTAAATTTGTTTTTTCCATCTGACTTCCCAATATTATTTTGTAGCCATAGTTAGTTTCTTGTAGGCAGCACTTTGTCTGAGCACAGATGCACTGAAATTGACATAGGCCCATAGGGCTGGAGTTTGTTTGAATTATACATCTTTGAGACTTTGTAACTCAAAAAGTAAAGTGTTTCCCGTGCGGCTGAAAATGAAGTTTCTTTTATTTTCCCAGGTTTGGCTTGAAAGAGACAGTCATTCAGGGATCATGCTTTCTTCTGCTAAAGCAGAATGGGGTATGGATGGGCTTTATTAATAACATTAGTTTGATGAAAAACAGATGAAAATAGCGTCAGAGCAGCATTCTTATTAATTGGAAATATTCCCTTTTTCAATGGGAACTTTTGTTTTTGCAAGCAGCCGAGCATAGCTGCCTTGATTTGCTAGTTTTGTGTGCACCCCAGAATACCCCACACATTTATGTGTTGCTCCCTGTTCCAACTCACCCATTTTGTTTCTGGCAAGATGGTGCAGCCACCGGTGCAGTTTTGACGCAATGGTGCCCCAAGGAGCCAGCGCAGCCAATTTGCTGTTGACTGCAGATGTACAGCTTGGTTTTGAAGAAGAATTCTGTTGAGTGGGTCAATGTAGCCCACATGTTGTAAGCGTAGGAAAATCCCTTTTCTCTTCATGGAGTAATTCAATCCCTGGATGCTCAGTGTGATCATTGTGCTAACTGATGGTGGGGCCACGTCTATCGTGTCAGGTGCTGGTGGCTGCTTGGGTCGAATGTCCATGATGTTTGTGTGTAACCCTGAGCGTGTCTGTAGCTAAGAACCTGTGTCCCCTGTTAACCTCCCTTGAAAAATGAAACTGAACTTGCCCGTTTACTACACACTCTAAATAACCTGCATTGAGGCTGGGGAAATAGATGGTCAACTATGTGACCTAAAAAAACTCAAGGAAAAACACTAGAAAGAATGCCCACATCGCTGCGGTAATGGGAACATTTCTTGGGCACGCCTAATCATTGAGTTTTTGAACAGAAATTGAAGCCGTTTTGGCCGAACGACTGGGGTGTGGAATCCTCTGGGCACACCGTGGTGGCAGATCATGAAGTGCTGTCCATGGCTACACCTTCTTCCATCCTGTCCAACTCACTTCTGTCAAGCCCCCATTCAAGATCTGACTGAGGGGATACTGGCCTTCTCTCTCGCAGGGGCCAGGAGCTCTTACTCAGTTTGGACCGTAACCACTTTTCAGGGGCTTAGTTACACTCACCTGGTCTCTGAGGAGGCGTTGGGGCAAGGTTGCAGCCCTCCCTAAACTTGAATCATCCCCTTCAGTCCTCTCCCTCAGTAGAAAAGCTGTGAGCAGTGGTACGTGGTGATACTGCTCCTGCATGGAGATAAAAGTGTGTGAGTGCACCAATCTGTGGTTGCTGTACCTCTCAAACCCTTCTCCCCAAAGTACGGTTTCTGTGAGCATACGCCGGCTCATAAAGCTCACCTGTGAATTATGCAAGATAAGCTCTCCGTCCTGCTACTTCTGGCAGGGTTGCGTTGAATGGGATCTAGTTCCTTCACTGATCCCTGATAAGGATTAGTCCAGTCCAGCTACGACTATGCTTCTCCTTATGATTGGTAAGTCTTTCTGGAGCTCTTGTGATTCTGTTCGTTCTGTTTAATGTCTTTATATGTTGCTCCTATTTATGCCCGCAATAATGTCTCCCTTCTGTTTTCTTCCCTTAGATGGAAATGCGGCCTCAATGCAGCTATGAGACGTGAGACGTGGCCAGATGGAAGATGGATGCTACCGCAACGTTCAACACCAGGTAAGTGATGGTTTAAGGAAAAGCGCGAAGTATGGTGAAGCACAACCTTAAACTGACAGTTTTTTCGATGTCTAACCTTGTCTTATGTTTTTCCTTGCAGGCGCTGCTGTCGACGATGGAGCATGTCGTGCTGCGGTGCCAAGATGAAGATTTCAGCGTTCCGGAAAGTGTAAAGATGAATACTCGGTTCGCCGAAGAGATGTACAGGTAAGAACAGCTTCCCCCAGTTGGTAAGTATGCTGGCAGGAAGCAGGATGTCCAGGTAGCAGGATCTTCAAACGAGAGGGAGGCCCTTCTTTAATAACTCTGTCTCCAATCTTGAGAGAGAGTATGAGCTGATGTTAACTACTAGGTCTTCTTTGTCACTGGTTTTTTTCTTTGCAGGTTTTTTCTTGTGTCCCCGTCTAGTGGGGCCTTTTCTAAGTTAGTCTCCTGTTCTGGTGTATCCCCTGCTGGGGCTACTTCAACTACTTCTTCAAGCTCTGCATTGGAGGCTTCATATGATGTAGTTTCCTGGTTGGATTTTGCTGTCCTTGGTCCGTATGGTTGAGGAGGTCTATTAGGTCGTTGCCCATAGTATACCTGCCATGCATAGACTATATCCAATTTATAGTCTTGTGTGTCTCTGCGAAACATTTTTGCTCTCCAACTCCGGTTGGTATTTTTCTAATTTGTTATTGGTGTCCTCCAGAATCTTCTGCAATTGCTCTGACGAGATGCCTTTTTTCAAACTTATTTTAATGCTCTCTATCTGTTCGCCTAGGGATGTTAAGTTCTGTGCCAACTCCTTGAGGAAAAGTCCAAAAATTTTGCAAAATAGACCTCCTTAACCATACTGACCAAAAGCAGCAAAATCCAACCAGGAAACTACATCATCCGAAGCCTCCAGTGCAGAGCTTGAAGAAGTAGTTGAATCAGCCCTAGCAGGGGATACACCAGAACAGGAGACGACCGCGGAAGCAAGTGGCTCATCATCATCTTTTTTAGAAAAGGCCCCACTAGACCGGGACAGAAGAAAAAACCTGCAAAGATGAAAACAGTGACAAAGAAGATCTAGTAGTTAACATCAGCTCATACTCTCTCTCAAGATTGGAGACAGAGTTATTAAAGAAGGGCCTCTCATTTGTTCCAATGTCCAACAGTAATCTACTCAAGGAGAAAATTGACTTTTTTAAGCTACTGAGGAAGCTGAAATTGAAGACTTTCTTTGCCACCATGGAACCAGAGACTGATAGGGATGAACCTTCTGAATTTTTGGAACGCTGTCTGAAAAGTAGCTTTAATCCCACGTTACAGAATCATGTATTGTCCGTTTTGGAGAGATCAGTATTGGAGGACTTTAAAAGAATCCGCTTTGAGAACAAAAAACAGGGGAACTTTACGAAACGCGATAAATAGGTACTCAAGAACCTCCTAGACAATGAAGAGATCATCTTCAAGCCAGCAGGCAAGGGGGGAGCGCTAGTCCTTATGGATAAAAAGGATTATCTAGAAGAGGTTGAACGACAATTTAGGGACAACAATGCTTACACTGAATTGCACAGTGATCCAACCCAACAAATTCGGACCTTAATTAAAGAAGTCCTAGAAGAAGGGCTAGCGAGTGGAGCTATTACAGAGAAGACACGTAGGTACTTAGAGAATCAATACCCTATTACACCTGTAAAGAACATTCTCCCGAAGATTCACAAGAAACTGGTGAAACCTCCACATCGCCCGATCATAGCTGCAACACAGAGCCTATTGGAACCTCTGGTAAAATATCTAGACCGGGTGTTACAACCCCTTATCCAAGGGACAGAGACACACATCAGAGACACGATGCATTTCCAACAATTCTTGGTACAGTAGGCTTCGTGGTGGGGAGGGGCATCCTCTTTACTATGGATGTTACCTCCCTATGTACCAACATTGTCCACAAGGCTGGCCTGGAAGCTATTGAAGGGCTGTTATTGAGATCACCACACCGCCTAGGAGATAGACTGTTTGTACTTACTTTGCTCAAACGTGTTCTCATGAACAATGTTTTCAGATTTAGGGACCAATACTTCTTACAAATATCGGGAACCAGCATGGGGGCCACCATGGCACCAACATATGCTAATGCATACATGTATTATTTGGAGCACGAACACGTCTTGACCTCCCCACGGTGGATGAGACACCTCTCAATGTTCATACGGTACATTGATGATGTGTTTGGCATCTGGACGGGCCCAATGGACGAGCTACAGGAGTTCTTTGTGATGATGAACCATATGCATCCCAGATTCCAGTTTACCACTGAAACAAGCACAACATCTATCAACTTCCTGGATGTGGAGGTCTATATCAAGAACAACTCCCTGGCAACAAGGATTTATACTAAACCTACTGACAGCAATAGCCTAACGCTCGCATCTAGTTTTCACCCCAATACTGTTGAAAGCGTCCCCTTAAGTCAATTTCTGCGCTACAGACGCAATATATCTGACATCAATGAATACAGAAACCAATCAGCTACTCTACAACAGAAATTTCGAGACCGAGGATACAGACAGGAACTATTATCTGACATTGCGGAAAAAGTTGAACTGGCAGAGAGAAAGACTCTTCTGACACCAAAATCATCCAAACAACAAGAGTCCTTAGTCTACGTCACGACACATTCGGTGCAGAGTCCCATTATTAAGATCATTAAAAAAAACTGGTCGATGTTACAAATGGATCCACAATTTCAGCCACTGTTCATCCAACTACCTACATTTGCATATCGCAATAATAGAGCGCTACGGAACAAACTGGTTAAAGCAGAAAGCTCAATAACAGAGAGGTCAGACCACAATAGGAAACATAAAGGAATTCAGTCATGGCATAATTGTCAGCAATGCAATAACATCCTACGAGGCAACAGTATTCCACACCCTCATTCAGGGAAAGCAAACACTCTGCCACATGTGACTCCACAAATGTGGTATATGGACTAAAGTGCCCATGTGGCTTTTATTATGTGGGCATCACGACCAGGAAGGCAAAGACCCATTGGACCAAACATAAGTCCAACATTAGGACAAACAACCCAAAATCGTCGGTGGCTTTACACTTTATGGAAGAAAGGCACACGATAGCTCAGCTCAAGTGTGTCATTCTTGAGCAGGTTAAACTGGGCCCTAGGGCAGGGGATCTACACAGAAGATTACTCCAATGGCAAGTACTCTGGATAGACTTGTTAGACTCTATTCACCCTAGGGGAATGAACACAGAGATGGATTTAATGTGTTTCGTTTAATGTGCCTTGTGTTAAGAACTTTACCAATTCTTTTTATCTCTAGGGTATCCACACATATGCATTTAAGGCTATTAACTACACGGCAAGACCCCTCTGTAGAACTGTCGGTAATAGTTTCCATCCCTACTTCCTCTCCTGCTTATGTATGACAAAGCAGTGAATTTACATACGTTTTGTTGATTTTACAACCTATTTTTATAAGGCGTACTCGCTTGACTGGCATTAGTCTCCAGGTTAGGGACCCATGTATGCTGTCCTCATTTCCATTTCCATTGGAGTTTATCCACCAAATATACCCTTGTTACCTTGTACTCCCTTGGAGGTTCCTGGGGCTCCCAGCCGGATTTACCGATCCGGACATATTGCTCCTACCTCCAACTTCATTTTGCAGTACGGGATGTAAATATGTATGAAGCCAATATTTTGATACCCTTAAGGTGCCAGGGCATTGCATAGTCCTTAGAGATTATGAGACCATTCAATGAGTTTTTGGATAGTCTCAACACAAGCAAAATATGTGTTTTGCTTGGTGTTCAGGTTAGCATGCCAACGTAAGGCTTTGCCTCTACCAATATGGCTGGCACTCGTACCAAGGACCAACCGCGCACATGCGAGGGTCTCTAAGCGACGCCATATATAGACAGAATGCGCTCGAGCAGCGATCAGCATTCTGCGTACAGTGGATCTGCTAACAGTGGTGCCGGGTAAGCGCAGCATGTCATGAGACATCTTTAATCTCGTAATATGCATGAAGTTAGGAACTGGCTGTTATGAGAGGGAAATCTCGCACTCTGCATTAAGTTAGGAGCCGATTGTGTTCGGTTGTTTGTAATTTAGATGAACCTCGTGGCACTGGGACTGTTTAGCTCCATTTCACTCTCTAGCAGTACGGGCTGACGTATTCATTGTTGAGCAGTATATTGATGTTGTGGTATAGCTGCGAGTATAGGAGCGGCTGCGATGGATACTATACCGGTTAGGGTTTCCTTTCTAGGATCACGTATTTATGTACAGTAACTTGTATTATTCGAGTTCTTCAATATTCCCTCCTCTTATTTACAGTGTGACGGCTTGTGTGACAGTTTTTGTTGGACTAGATTGAACTGACCCACACTACTTGATGCATGTCGGGTAAGTGGGTTCATAGTCATTTGATATGCAGTTTAATACTGGACTTACACTTTGAGTGATTTATCTTTACTCTCTTTGTACCTTTTGGTCCTCAGTGAGGTCTGGAGTGTCTAACGGAGATGGCAATGAGGTTAGTGACTGGTAGATTTGGCTTTGAGCCACAACAATACTAGAGAAGACTTTTCTACTGACATGTGTTTTTTGTATTATTTTATAGATATATTGTCGAAAAATGTTGTATCAAGCCTAGGAATGCATGCACTCCAAGGCCCTGAAGAAGGATATGATTATCTGAAATGCCTTGCCAATACTTGTACCATCATTGGAGTGTGTTAGGAGATACACAAACATATGTGACCAATTGTTTCATGTACAGATGTTTTGTTAAGACGGAAAGTGTATATGAACATACAACAGTGTAATGTACCTTATTCTTTCGAATTATGTTTGTGATGTAAATGCAAGGTTGACATTCAACATCTAATTCTAATAATAATAGTTTCTATGAACCTTGGACCTGTGTGTGACGTTCATTACAGACAGGTCAATTCTGCTGTATTCAAATGTGTATTATCTTCATTATTGAATGTTACGTGACTTTGGGCCTCATTACGACCCTGGCGGTAAAGGGTTGACGCCAGCGTTAGCTGCGCCGACCCCTTACCGCCAACTACGAGGTCCCTTAGCGCCATGGCGCTTTTAACACCTGCTTTTAGCAGGTGTTAAAATCCATGGCGCTAAGGGACCATGGAGTTAATTACGCCACCGTAATTTACGGTGGCGTAATTAACGCCTTCCCCACTCCCATTATGCCCTATGGGGCAAAAATGGGAATGGGGAAGGGTAAATGGGGATTGGGGACTTACCGCCCCGCCGACCTCGGAATGGGGCGGTAAGTCCGCCAACCACCATGGCGTAAACGTAGTTTACGCCATGGTGGTAAAGTCACGGCCCAGGCGGTAACTTACCGCCTGGGTCGTAATGAGGCCCTTTGTCATGTTATTTAATCCCTCACTATGAAATTGATTTGAACAAGTTACAAAAGTTTAATCTATATGCTTGAACAATAATAATCGAAAACTTATTGATATACTGGGGGATATACCCTTTAAGAGTGCATTCAGGGGTGAGGGTTGGCAACAACTAGCTTTTGATCGATCCCCTGACTTCATGACCATGACAGCACTCCCCCTCAAGGCCCCTCACAAGGGTGGTTCTCCTCCCGTTCCTGGTTTGGTGGGATCATTCGATGGAACTGTCTGATTAAACGCGGAGCATGGACGTGTTCACTGGGTTCCCAAGTTCGGCCTGAGGTCCGTAACCTTTCCAGTCAATTACGTAATACAATTTTGATTGAACCACCTTGGAGTCCAGGATGGATTTCACTTCATATTCTGGTTCTCCATCTATTACTTCGGGGTCTGGCAGAGAACTAAACTGTGTATTGGATTTCATCGGTTTGAGGAGAGAGACATGAAATACGGGGTACATTTTCATGTGAGAGGGTAACTCCAATTTCATGGTGACAGGACTGATTATGGACTTTATGGTATAGGGGCCTATGTATCTTGGGCGGAAAGCTCTTGGCCCCTTCAGGGGAATATATTTGGATGCTACCCACACCTTTTCTCCAATCTGGTAGGCGGGAGCTTCCTTCCGATGCCGATCAGCAAACAGTTTTTGTCTTTCCTTAGCCTTGGTCAGATGCCTTGTCGCCTCCTTAAGAACCTGAGTGATGGTTTTATGCAAGTTTTTATGGCTGGCAATTCTAGGGTATCGGGTGGATCAAATACTGATGTGCTCTGATGTCTTGCGTGCACAGTGTAGAATGGAGTTTGACCTGTGCTTGTGTGAACTGAGTTGTTGTATGCATACTCAGCTATCCAGAGTATATTTTTCCAAGTATTCTCAGACAGTTGCTACATACACCTGAGATATTGCTCTAAAGTTTGGTTGGTTCGTTCAGTTTACCCATCAGTTTGAGGATGATGGCTTGTGGACAACAGGAGGTCGATTTTGGCAATCGTACAACAGTTTCTCCAAAAGGCAGAAACAAATTGAGCTCCACGATCAGATACTAATATTGACGGAAATCCATGCAATCGAACAATTTGCTCTAGGAACACAGAAGCTAGAGTTGACGCAGGTGGGAGTCCCTTCAGAGCGATGAAAGGGGCCATTTTGGAGTCTAAATCCACAACCACTAATATGGTGTTGTATGCCAAGGTGCTGGTGGAACTGTTAGGGGATGTAGTAAGCCAGTGGGGTTCTGTTTCTGAGACCAGAGTTGTGCACAGACACCGCAGGTTACAATACATTGGGTGATGTCTGTTCGCCAGGTTGGCCACCAGTTTTACCTTAGACTGATTATATATGATTAGACTCTTTTGAGAGACTATTCTGTCATGTGACACTTTTGATGATTTGAAACATTTATTTATAATTTCTTTACGTTGTTGGTCTGTCACGTCCTGTCTGAGTTAGGTGGTATGAAGTCTACAGAACCACCTTGTAGATAGTAGAGTATTCGTACACACTCAGAAATCAAGGAATGTGCCAGATTTTTAACACAAAAACTTGAGTTTTAATGCTTCGCCCTTAGTGATGACACGTGTTTCGCCTATTGAAAGCCTCTCTCAAATAAGGGCTATTAGTGCTGCTATTATCAAATCCAAAAACATATAATGTGATTTACACAGACGTATAGACAAACATTCATAAATTCACTGAGATTGGGGATTGGAGTAGGGGAGGATTGATGGGTAAATGAAAAAGAATAACAAAAGAGAAATAAATAGGACAAATAGTCAGAGTTACAATAATGACTCAGCAAAAAACTGTAAAACAAACATACCATATTGTTCTCATATGGCTTCTTGTTCTCAAATGTGACTTGAATTTCACATTACCTTAGCAGCATTATATTATTATTTGTAATCCTTGTTGGTTTGTTTGAGTTTCTTTTTTATAGGGTCCAATCCCTGTGAATAAATGTCATAGTATTGTAAATTGTCTACCCTTGATTTGTTTCTTTCTCGGGTGTTTGAAATAATACGTTAGATAATTCAACCTGCAATACATTTTGACTAAACTACTTTTTTACATACATACTGTATGTGTGTTGAAGCACCTTGATTTGCACATTGCCTCTTAGTGATTCACATATGCAGGAGAAAGTTCCATGTTTACATATGCCATCGCACAACGCTCTTGTCTCATTCTAAATATTGCATTGCTGTCAATTAAAATTCTATCAACATTATATTGGCTCTCTTGAAGCTTTTGCTTATTTATATTAAGCTTATCTATTGCAAAATGCCTCTGTGGCTTTTCCGTATTTACATTCTATTTCACTTTGTTACTCGAGTAAATATCTCATGCGCTCATATCGATGTACTGCCTTTCCACTTTGCATTCGACTTTGTGCGCGTTTTACAATTTCCTTGAAAACATCGATGGTCTCTTACCTCAGCTTCGAGCCCTCTGGCGTCCCTCGCGTTCGCACTGCTGCTCGTGTATTAATCTTGCACTTGTAATTTTAGAGTGCCTGTATGAGTTTCCTAGGCAATGCACAAGACTTCAGTCCTTCCTCTGTTCCTAACTGCCACGTCCTGCTAGTTGCGGGCGCCATGTTTTGGGAAAGTGGAAACCTTACCGCTAATGTTAGTCAATTGTATCGTGCCCTTGCCTAATCATTGCAATGTTTAATTTTTGGTGTAAAAGCACAGTGATTACATGTACCTAGTCTGAATAAATAGAAACCTTACCGCTGATGTTAGTTAGCCATTTGCATCGTGACGTTGCCTAATCATTGAAATGTTTAATTTTTGGTGTACAATCACAATGATTACGTTTGCCTAATCTGAATAGACATGTTACTCATTTCCTTTTTTCTCATACATCCCATATTAAGTAAAAAAATAGAACACTATTATTACTCAACTCACAGTTACTGATTTTTTTGGACATTTTGTGGATTGATCATTAATGTGTGTTAATTAAGTCACTCTACACACATTCTGAAAATTAGTGTCTGTAAGGACCCAATCGGTCAGTTCTGTCTCAGATGGTCAAAAACTCCTTGTAGCGACGGGCAAAGTTGTCATCAAGAGTTCAAAGAAATGATGCCATCTCATTATCTGAATTCAAACCAGTTATTGTGCTATTTAATTTGCAAAGAATTCTGGCTTCCGCCTGGCGGAGCGCTCTTTCCCTGTCTCCTCCTCTTCTGCCCAATTGGACCTGTTGTAGTCCAATGAATTTAAGATCTTCTTTCTTCTCCATTTGGTGTGCTTGCTGCCAGTGTGCTGCTAGGGGTAGTCGCTGGTCTTGGCTGCCTATTTTCGCCAAATGTTCCCTGATTTGTATGCGCAATTCTCGAATATTACTACATATGTATATTTTCTTACATACGCAGATTATACCGTACACTACAAATTTCGTTCGGCAATTGATCACATGTTTAATTCGAATTTCTTTTCCATTACTGTCCTTTAGAAAGTCAGTCGGTTCACTTGCATATTTGCATGTTGTGCAATTCCCACATTTCCGAAAGCCTCTGATGGGTGATAAACTCCATGTGTTGGTGTTGCTTTTCTTAACTTCCGGTTAAGAGCGATGGGCTGAATTTAGTCTTCAATGTATCTGCTTTTTTGAAAATTATTTTTGGTTTGTCTCCAACTTGAGTTCTGATGTGTTCATCGAGTTCTAGCAGATGCCAATGTTTCCGTAGAATTTTATGGATCTTATGACTGTCCTTGTTAAATTTACTTATGAATCCCAATTTCCATTCTTGGTCAGAGCTTTTTGTTAGAGATTTACTTGGAATTACAGTTTGTTCTTGAGTCCAGTTCTTGGTTTTGCTGTATGCTTTAGTTACACATTTGTCAGAGTACCCGTGCTGCAAAAATCTAGTTTTAAGTAGGTTACATTCTTCCTCAAAGTCATTTTGTGTGCAGCAGTTTCTCCTTGCCCTCACAAATTCCCCCTTTGGGATATTAAGTATTGTTGTTTGCCGATGGCAACTATTCGTGTACAGGGTGGAATTGACCTCTGTATCTTTCCTGAAGGTTCTTGTTTTTATGTTGCTGTTGTCTATATAGATTGTGATATCAAGAAAATTGATTTTTGTTGAGTCACAATTTCCTGTGAATTGAATGCCAAATTGATTAATGTTTATCCTGTCCATAAAGTTCTGGAATTGGTCCTCTGAGCCATTCCAAATAATCAGAACATCATCTATAAACCTCATCCAGTGGATGGGCCTCATCTACATACACAACTTTGTCTTTAAATAGACCCATGCATAGATTGGCTAATACAGGGGCATATTTGGTGCCCATTGCTACTCCTTTCAGTTGTTTGTAGAAGCAGTTATCAAAGTTGAAGGTATTGAAAAATATAACCAATATACAAAAACATCCTCTAGAAACAGTACACCCAACACCTCATCAGCAAGCTCGGATACGGAGTCCGTGGGAGAAGCAACAGCCACACCTGATGTGAGCACCACAACTAGCAACCAAGGATTCATAGTCAGATCAAACGGTACAAAAAAGGCAATAGAAATTTCCCACAGAAGCAAGTCCATTTTCAACTACCTACGAACACTCCAACAACACAACCCACTCCCGGAGGAGAGTAAGGAGGGGGGGGCGAAACCCAGAAAATCAAATGAGCTCAGGAAACGTCAACAAAAGATTTACCAGAGCAAGCGCTCAGGAGACCAACAGGAACAAGTAACAACTGATCTAGTACTGAATCTATCAAAAAGAGAATTAACAGAGGAAGAAAGGAAACTATTAAATAAAGGTCTTTCCTTCGCACCTACTGCAACATGTAATTATATAGACTTACACATTGATTGTCATCATTAAACTGAAAAATATTGAATGGAATGAGGAACTCAAACTAGCTAGTTTGGAAGTGAAATCTCTCTATACATCAATTCAACATCACTGGGCAATAAAAACTATCGATCATGCATTTAAGGATGAATCGGCCTCGATGTATCAACAGATTGAGATGATCAAAGATATGTTGAAACTTACATTTGAGTACAATACCTTCAACTTTGATAACTGCTTCTACAAACAACTGAAAGGAGTAGCAATGGGCACCAAATATTCCCCTGCATTAGCCTATCTATTCATGGGTCTATTTGAAGACAATGTTGTGTATGTAGATGAGGCCCATCCACTGGATGAGGTTTATAGATGATGTTCTGATTATTTGGAATGGCTCAGAGGACCAATTCCAGAACTTTATGGACAGGACCAACATTAATTAATTTGGCAATCAATTCACAGGAAATTGTGACTCAACAACAATCATTTTTTTTTGATATCACAATCTATATAGACAACAACAACATAAAATCACGAACCTTCAGGAAAGATACAGAGGTCAATTCCACCCTGCACGCGAATAGTTGCCATCAGCAATCAACAATACTTAATATCCCGAAGGGGGAATTTGTGAGGGCAAGGAGAAACTGCTGCACACAAAATGACTTTGAGGAAGAATGTAACCTACTTAAAACTAGATTTTTGCGGCACGGGTACTCTGACAAATGTGTAACTAAAGCATACAGCAAAACCAAGAACTGGACTCAAGAACAAACTCTAATTCCAAGTAAATCTCTACAAAAAGCTCTGACCAAGAATGGAAATTGGGATTCATAACTAAATTTAACAAGGACAGTCATAAGATCAATAAAATTCTACAGAAATATTGGCGTCTGCTAGAACTCGATGAACACATCAGAACTCAAGTTGGAGACAAACCAAAAATAATTTTCAAAAATGCGGATAAATTGAAGACTAAATTGAGCCCATCGCTCTTACCAGAAGTTAAGAAAAGCAACACCAACACATGGACTTTATCACCCATCAGAGGCTTTCGGAAATGTGGGAATTGCACAATGTGCAAAAAGCAAGTGAACCGACCGACTTTCTAAAGGACAGTAATGGAAGAAATATCCGAATTAAACATGTGATCAATTGCCGAACGAAATTTGTAGTGTACGGTATAATCTGCGTATGTAAGAAAATATACATAGGCAGTACTATTCGAGAATTGCACATACAAATCAGGGAACATTTGGCGAAAATAGGCAGCCAAGACCAGCGATTACCCATAGCAGCACACTGGCAGCAAGCACACCAAATGGAGAAGAAAGAAGATTTTAAATTCATTGGACTACAACAGGTCCAATTGGGCAGAAGAGGAGGAGACAGGGAAAGAGCGCTCCGCCAGGCGGAAGCCAGAATTCTTTGCAAATTAAATAGCACAATAACTGGTTTGAATTCAGATAATGAGATGGCATCATTTCTTTGCACTCTTGATGACAACTTTACCCATCGCTACAAGGATTTTTTGACCATCTGAGACAGAACTGACCGATTGGGTCCTTACAGACACTAATTTTCAGAATGTCTGTAGAGTGACTTAATTAACACACATTAATGATCAATCCACAAAATGTCCAAAAAAATCAGTAACTGTGAGTTGAGTAATAATAGTGTTCTATTTTTTTACTTAATATGGGATGTATGAGAAAAAAGGAAATGAGTAACATGTCTATTCAGATTAGGCACACGTAATCATTGTGATTGTACACCAAAAATTAAACATTTCAATGATTAGGCAAGGTCACGATGCAAATGGCTAACTAACATCAGCGGTAAGGTTTCTATTTATTCAGACTAGGTACATGTAATCACTGTGCTTTTACACCAAAAATTAAACATTGCAATGATTAGGCAAGGGCACGATACAATTGACTAACATTAGCGGTAAGGTTTCCACTTTCCCAAAACATGGCGCCCGCAACTAGCAGGACGTGGCAGTTAGGAACAGAGGAAGGACTGAAGTCTTGTGCATTGCCTAGGAAACTCATACAGGCACTCTAAAATTACAAGTGCAAGATTAATACACGAGCAGCAGTGCGAACGCGAGGGACGCCAGAGGGCTCGAAGCTGAGGTAAGAGACCATCGATGTTTTCAAGGAAATTGTAAAACGCGCACAAAGTCGAATGCAAAGTGGAAAGGCAGTACATCGATATGAGCGCATGAGATATTTACTCGAGTAACAAAGTGAAATAGAATGTAAATACGGAAAAGCCACAGAGGCATTTTGCAATAGATAAGCTTAATATAAATAAGCAAAAGCTTCAAGAGAGCCAATATAATGTTGATAGAATTTTAATTGACAGCAATGCAATATTTAGAATGAGACAAGAGCGTTGTGCGATGGCATATGTAAACATGGAACTTTCTCCTGCATATGTGAATCACTAAGAGGCAATGTGCAAATCAAGGTGCTTCAACACACATACAGTATGTATGTAAAAAAGTAGTTTAGTCAAAATGTATTGCAGGTTGAATTATCTAACGTATTATTTCAAACACCCGAGAAAGAAACAAATCAAGGGTAGACAATTTACAATACTATGACATTTATTCACAGGGATTGGACCCTATAAAAAAGAAACTCAAACAAACCAACAAGGATTACAAATAATAATATAATGCTGCTAAGGTAATGTGAAATTCAAGTCACATTTGAGAACAAGAAGCCATATGAGAACAATATGGTATGTTTGTTTTACAGTTTTTTGCTGAGTCATTATTGTAACTCTGACTATTTGTCCTATTTATTTCTCTTTGTTATTTTATTTTCCATTTACCCATTAATCCTCCCCTACTCCAATCCCCAATCTCAGTGAATTTATGAATTTTTGTCTATATGTCTGTGTAAATCACATTATATGTTTTTGGATTTGATAAAAGCAGCACTAATAGCCCTATTTGAGAAAGGCTTTCAATAGCCAGAACACGTGTCATCACTAAGGGCGAAGCATTAAACCTCAAGTTTGTGTCTTAAAAATCTGGCGCATTCCTTGATTTCTGAGTGTGTACGAATACTTTACCTTAGACTGAGTTTTGGCTATTCCAGGGTGTCCTTGCACTAATGAATCATAGTAATTTGTGATGATTTGCTTTTGCAGTTCTTGGTCTTGGACATATAATCATCCTTGGAAATACGGTAGATTGTCTTTGATGGTGTACTGGTCCCCTTTTAACAGCCATTCCTGTTGTGTTGATTGATCCATCGGGGATTACAAACTGGTTCGTTGGTTATCCACACATGTGGTGGTAGCTATTCTGGTTTGAATCCTTTCCTCAGGAATTATGGCCACAGGGTTGGATGCTGTAAGAGCCTCTTTTTCTTCACTCATGCTTGGTAGAGCGTCTGCTTTCCCATTGCGTACTCCAGGTCTACAAGTGATAATAAAATCGTATTCCGCGAAAAAGAGAGCCCAACGAAGTTGATGCGAGGATTGTGCTTTGGTGGTTTTCAAGTATTGCAAGTTACGGTGGTCCGTGATGACAGTGACCGTATGTCTCGCCCCAAGAAGGTAATGTCTCCAGGCCTTGAATGCTGCTTTAACTGCCAGTAATTCCTTATCTGTGATTGCGTAGTTCAACTCGGGGGCTGAAAATTTGCGGGACCAGAATGCCACAGGTGTAGTTATGATATGATATGATATGATATGATACGGCATTTGTAACGTGCCTATACACAAGTGTTTCAAGGCGCGACGAGGCAGGGGATGGAGAACAAGGGGAGACAGCGATCCTAATAGGCCAGGTGCCATTCAGATCGCTCAAGTCCAAGGGTAGAGGGGAAGGGAAAAGTGCAAGGGGAAAGGGAGAGGGGAAAGTGCAGTACAGGGTTAGTAGAATACAAGATAAATAATAAGGGCCAGCTGGTGGCAAGTGCAAGGTAAGTGCAGGGAGGAGGGGCTGTAGGGATACAGAGACAGTCCCGCAGTGCAGGGGTTGCCAGTGAGGCAGTGCAGGGAAGAGTGGCTGGTCCAAGGACCGAGATCGGTGAGTGGCACAGTTGCAGATTCAGTGCAGGTTTCGGTGATTTTAGCAGAAGAGAGGGGGAGAGAAAGCAGAGGCAGAGAGGAAGGTTTTGAGTAGCTTCCGGAACCGGAGATGGTTCTCCTCAAGTTTCAGTGAGGCAGGAAGGCTGTTCCAGAGGGAGGCCCCTGCTGCAGAGAGAGATCTACCCCCAACTTGTTGCTTGGAGAAGCGGCTGACCCTGAGGGAGTTGGAGGCGGATGAGCGAAGAGCGAAGAGCTCAAGAAGGAAGATATTTAGGAAGAGAGAGTTGAAGGTATTTTGGTCCAAGGCCCCAGAAGGCATTGTGGACAATGCAGAGGGTTTGGAACTTAATCCTTGCAGCCACTGGGAGCCAGTGTAGTGATTTCAGTCCTGGAGAGATACGGTCCCTGGGCTTGAGGCCAACGACAAGTCTCGCAGTCCTGTTCTGGATGAGTTGCAAAGGGCAGAGAGTAGAGGCAGGCAGATTTAGATAGAGGCTTTTACAGTAGTCCAGCTTCGAGAGAACCAGGGCTCTAGAGACAGTGAGCTTCTGGGGAAAGGAGAGGAAAGGAAGCATACGTCTGAGGAGGTGTAGCTGGTAGTGTGACTTCTTAGAGATGTCAGAGATGTGAGGAGAGAAGGAGATTGTGGAGTCGAAGATGACCCCGAGGTTTTTTGCCTTGCAGGAGGGAGTAGGAAGAGGGCCAAGAGAGGCCGGCCAGAGGGCTGCAGGGAAGGAGGGAGTGGGTGTGCCGATGAGTAGAATCTCAGTCTTACTGGCATTAAGGCAGAGGTCGTTGGCGGCACACCATTCATGGATAGCAGAAAGACAGTCAGAGATGAGGGAAGGGGAAGAAGAGGCCGAGGGTAGCCTGAAAATGAACTGGGTATCATCCGCATAGCACTGAAAGTTGGGACAAAGAGCGGCAATGCGGCGGGCAAGGAGTGCCAGATACTGGTTGAACAGCCAGGGAGAAAGGTTAGATCCCTGGGGGACACCACAGGAAGAGAAAAAGATGTCAGAGAGGAAGGACCCCAGTTGAACCTGGGAGGGTCTATTGAAGAGGAAAGAGGTCAGCCACGCCAGAGCCTGACCAGTGATACCCAGGTTATCACAGAGACGGTTGAGCAGGATGGTGTGGTTGACAGTATCAAAGGCAGAAGAGAGATCGAGCAAAATGAGAACGCATGGGGTGTTAGAGTCAGGGTTCGAGAGCAGGTCCTCACGGATGTTCAGGAGAGCAGTTTCCGTGCT
Source organism: Ambystoma mexicanum (assembly GCF_040938575.1). Classification (NCBI taxonomy): domain Eukaryota; kingdom Metazoa; phylum Chordata; class Amphibia; order Caudata; family Ambystomatidae; genus Ambystoma; species Ambystoma mexicanum. Next base: position 1,237,369,500 of record NC_090933.1, on the reverse strand, counting down.
TCTGGCAGCTCTGAAGCCAGACTGATGGTCGTGAAGATTACCAACAGATTCAGCATGGAGATTAAGCTGGGAGATGGCCAGTTTCTCCAGGAGCTTGCCCAGGAAGGGAGTGATAGAGATTGGGCGATAGTTAGCCAGGCAGGAGGGGTCGGAAGAGGGTTTCTTAAGAAGGGGGTGCACAAGGGAGTGCTTGAGGGGGGATGGGAAGACTCCAGAGGTGAAGGAGTGATTCCAGAAGTCAGCCAGGGCAGGAGCCAAGGAGTCAATGTGGTCCTTGATAGATTTGGAGGAACAGGGGTGGACCTGTTTTGATGAGACTTTCATAGATCGGACTTGTCTCGAAACCTCGTCAGCAGAAAAAAGGGGAAAGGCAGAGAAGGAGGGAGGCGGGGTGGCTGCAGAAGGGCCAGAGGAAGAGCAGGGAATAGAGGGGGGGCGTGATAGGCGGAGAGTGAGGACAGGATTTCCTGAGATGAAGTGAGAGGCCAGTGCCGTGCAGAGGGCCTGGAAGGTGACAGGAGAGGTAAAGACTGCAGCAGGGTTGGCCAGCTCCTTGCAGATTTTAAAGAGTTCGGCCGAATTGTTAGATGCCGCAGAGATGCGGGCTTGGATTAGGGCTCTCTTCTTGGTGAGAACGGAGAGCCGATATTGCCTTTGGAGCAGGCGGCAGGCCATTTTGTCAGAGGATGAACATGAAGCACGCCATTTTCTCTCTGTCACCCTGCACTTGCGTTTAAGGGTGACGAGATCCGAGTCATACCAGGAGTTACATTGGGCGTTGGGCTTTGGGCTTCAGGCAGATTCTCATGACAGGGGCAAGGATATCAAGAGTATCAGATATAGCAGAGTGGAGAGTGGACAGGGCTGTGTCAGGGTGGGAGTCAGCCGAAGGGGGAGGAGGGGCGAGAAGGTGGCAGCGAAAGCCGCAACTGACACACGCTTCATGGGTTGGATGACCGAGAAGGAGGGTGGCAGTGATGAGGGTGGCTTTGCCCGTGGGGTAGGGAAGGTGAGGTGGGAGGATAGGAGAAAGTGATCACTCCAGGAGAGAGGAGTGGAGGAGGGACAGAGAGGGGAAGGTCTGAAGAGATCAGAGCATCAAGAGTGTGCCCTGCAGAATGAGTCGGCCCAGACGGGAGAATAGAGAGTGAGAGAGAGTCGCAGAGGTCGCGAAAGAGTCCAGAGGGAGGACAGGAGGCATCCAGGTGGATGTTGAAGTCTCCAAGAAAGAGGAGTTGAGTGGTTGAGGACATGAGTGAGGAGGAGAGGTCCGCCCACTCGGAGAGGAAGGAGGAAATTTGACCAGGTGGCCGATAGATAGTAGCCACGGTAAGGGAATGGCTAGGAGAGAGAGAGAGAGTCGGCAGACAAGGCATTCAAAAGCGGAGTAGGTCTGCGTAGGAGTGACAGTGGCAGGAATCCACTCAGGGAAGATAAGGGCCACACCCCCAAGCACGGTTGGGCCTGGGCACAGAGAGGATCTTGTAACCATCAGGGAGGAGTGTGTCAAAGCTGGTGACAGAGCTGGCTGTGAACCATGTCTCAGTGAGACCGAGGATGTCCAGGTCCAGTTCCTCAAGAAGACGACAGATATCAGCGGAATGTTTGACGGCAGAGCGAGAGTTGAGAGTGGCAATGTGGAGAAGGTTGCCATCCTTAAAGGACTTCCGGGGAGGGGTACAGATCAGAGGTACGCCCTGCGGAGGTGAAGAAGGAGCCCGAGTGGGGGGCAGGGTGGGAGGGTGGAGGCAAGGTAGCCGAGGACAGAGGAGAGGGGACAGCAGAAGAGGAAAGGAAGTTGATGAGGCGCCGGAAGCGTCAATCAAAGAGGTGGAGGTTGGCCTGAGGGCCTTGGTCCAAGATGGTCCCGTTAGCGTAGACATTAATGATGGCCTTAGAGGAGTGGAAGGGGGCCAAGGGGACATCCCAATGGGTGCCACCATTAATGGGAGAAAAGGATAAAGGAGAGAGCACAGAGACCATATGAAGGGTCCATAGGTCAGGAGAAGGCACGAAAAAGAGGATGTCCTCTTAGTAAGAGTTTCCTTGGAGGAGGCACTAGTGTAGGTGTCAGTGATAGGGAGGGCTGGTTTGGAGACCAGGAGGTCCTTTTTAAACTTTTTCCTACCAGATTTAGTGAGGAGAGCAGGATAGTCAATGGAGAAGCAGTTAGAGAAGATAGGCGAGATAGAGAGCACCATGGAATAAGGAGGGAGTGGGGGGAAGACAGATGAGAGCAAGCGGACAGGAATGAGCGGCAAGCCCTAATTTACCACATTTCAGAGCAACAGTAACACAGTAAATGCGTATTAGGTACCCAGTGGAGAGGCCACCTAAGTTTGAGAGTCCTACGAGAGGAGAAAAAAGCCCTAATTTACCACATTTCAGAGCAACAGTAACACAGTAAATGCTTATTAGGTGCCCAGTGGAGAGGCCACCTAAGTTTGAGAGTCCTGCGAGGGGAGAAAAAAGCCCTAATTTACCACATTTCAGAGCAACAGTAACACAGTAAATGTGTATTAGCTACCCAGTGGAGAGGCCACCTGTTTCAGGGTCTCATTGTGACAATACTGCTCCCATGGCTGTTTTTGAAGCATCTGTCTCAACTATGTAAGGTAGGTCTGGTCGTGGGTGTTGGAGGACTGGTGCTGTAGTGAATGCTAGTTTCAACTTCTGGAAGGCTTCTTCAGCTTCTGTTGACCAATGGAACTTCTGATTTTTCTTTAACAAGGAGGTAATTGGATGTACAATTTGTGAAAACCCAGGTATAAACCGACTGTAAAAGTTGGCGAATCCGAGCACGCTTTGCACTCCTTTCGTGGATGTTGGTGAGGGCCATTGGAGGATTGCATCCACCTTTCTTCTATCCATATGTACTCCTTGTGGTGTGAGCATGAAACCGAGAAACTCGACCTCGGTTACATGGAAAAAATGTTTTTCCAACTTGGCATACAATTGGTGTTCTCTAAGACTGCCCGGACATGGCCTACATGTTCTTCCATGGAATTTGAGTAGATAAGAATGTCGCCAATGTAAACAAGAGCGCAAACGTCCAGTAGTTCACAGAGTACATCATTCATAAAGAATTGGAACGTCGCAGGGGCATTGCATAGCCCGAAGGGCATGCCTGGTATTTAAAGAGGCCGTACTTCATGCAGAAGGCCGTTTTCCACTTGTCTCCCTCTTTTACTCTTACAAGATGGTATGCTCCTCTTAAATCCAGTTTTGTGTAGATTTGAGCATGTTTCACTTGGTCCAGGAGCTCTGGTGTAAGTGGTAAAGGAAATTGATTTTTTACTGTGATCTGATTGATGGCTCTATAGTTGATGCAAGTTCTTAAGTCCCCCTCCTTTTTAGGTACGAAGAATAAGGGCAAAGAGGCAAGTGACTTGGAAGGGCGAATGAAACCGTTCATCAGGTACTGATCCAGGTAAGTTCTAAGATGCTGATTTTCCTGTTCCGTTGGAGCGTAAATTCGGCTGCAAGGGATCTGGGCTCCAGGTACAAGATCTATTTGACAATCGTTGGGTCTGTGCGGGGGCAGAACGTTGGCTTGCTCTTTTTTGAAGCCATCCTGGTAATCTTGGTATTCAAGTGGTAAGGAGCTGATGAGGCCCAACACGATTCCTTTCTTCGGTTTCAGATTGGTGTCATCTTTTTTGTAACATGTGTCGGCACAATCATGAGGAAATGTCAGAACTCATTTTCGTCAGTTGATCCTAGGATTGTGGGTCTCCAGCAATCCCCAATATCCTCTGGAACGGAGGAGCACTGATAAGATCAAAAGTAATCTCCTCTTGATGTCCGTCCTGACACAGAAGCTTGACTTTCTCCGTGTATTGTGTCACTGGGCCGGATGATGGCTGAGCACCATCCACAGCAGTGACGTTTTCCGATTTCTGCTTCTGTCAGAGGGGAAGGCCTATTCGGAGAGCCAAATCTTGTTCAATGTAGTTACCCACAGCTCCACAATCAATATATGGCTCCAAGGCATGTGTTTTTGATGATTGCTTGTGATTCACTAAAAGCACTGGAAGGACTAGATATGAGGTCTGTACGTATTCCTTTTTCATGCTCGACACGCGGACCCGTGCACTTGACGGTCATTGGCGTTTCCCGAGTTCTGTTCTTCTTCTTCATCAGTTTTGTCTGTTGCCCCAACCGTTTTCTTGGGTGGTTTTACCGGGCAGTCACGGAGGAAGTGACCTGCTTGTCCACGATATAAGCAAAGCTGTTGTTGTCTTCTTTTTTCCCTTTCTGCTTTGGTAAGGGGACTTCGTAATCCACCAGTTTGCATTGGCTCTGACTTTTCATGTGGTTTAGTCTGATTCTCACGAGGTCGTACGTAAATTGACCGTCCCTCTGATCTAGCTCGATCCATTTTCCAATTCTGCAACCTATGATCGAGTTGCATCGTCAGGTCTATGTTGTCCGCACACATCTCAGGGGGATTCACCACTTGCGCCAACACATCCTCAAGTTCTCCACATAACCCTCGGTAAAAGAGTGTAGTCCTCTTCTCTTCTGGCCAGTTGGTCTGGGCTATGAGATGATTGAAGGTTGCAATATAGGTTAATAGATCTTGACTTACTTGTCTGAGTGACAACAACTCGTTGTCCAGAGCTTGTCCTTGAGTATGACAGGCAAACAATTTCTCCATCTCATGTTGGAAATTCCCAAAGTTCCGGAGTAAAGGGTCCTCTTGGTTTACCAAAGGTATAGACCAGTCCGCTGCACTACCTCCTAAATAGGAGAGTACAAACGCCACTTTGGCTTGGTCATTAGGAAAGGCTCCTGGTCTGCACAAGAAATGAAGGCGACATTGGTTCATAAATGCAGCAAACTTGTTTGGGTCGCCGATGAAGCCTTCGGGAGGGGCTAGAGGCACTGCTCCTGAAAGAACCACCTGAACCGGTGTTGATTGTTGTGGCGTGGAAGAATGAGAAGAATGGGTCACTCCAGGCAGTGGAACCTGTCCTGCTTGTGCTTGTAGAATTTGTCTTGCCAATTTGTCAGTTCTTTCCTGATTTACAATAAGATCCCTCTGTTATGCATTGGTTTCCTGCCTTGAAGCATATGCTTCAGCCCGTTATTCCCCTAGTAAGAGGGCTAACTAATCTGTTTGTGAAATTTCCATAACGCTCAGGCAGAGAGTATTAGAGGCTTTGCGTTCTGTTACGCTCACCTGGTCTCTGCGGAGGCCTTGGGGCGTGGTTGCAGCCGTCCCTGAACTTGAATCACCCTTTCAGGCCTCTGCCTCAGTAGAAATGCTGTGAGCAGTAGTACGTGGTGATACTGCTCCTGCGTGGAGATAAAAGTGTGTGAGTACACCAATCTGTGATGCTGTACCTCTCAAACCCTACTTCCCAAAATACAGTTTCTGTGAGCATACGCCGGCCCATAAAGCTCACCTGTGAATTGTGGAAGATAAGCTCTCCATCCTGCTACTTCTGTCAGAGGCGCGTCAAATGGGATCTAGTTCCTTCACTGATCCCTGATAAGGATTAGTCCAGTCCAGCTGCGACTATGCTTCTCCTTATGATTAGTAAGTCTTTCTTGAGCTCTCGTGATTCTGTTCGTTCTGTTTAATGTCTTTATATGTTGCTCCTATTTATGCTCGCAATAATGTCTCTCTTCTCTTTTCTTCCCTGAGATCGAAATGCGGCCTCAATGCAGCTATGAGACGCGAGACGCGTCCGAATGGAAGATGGATCTACCGCTGCGTTCGACAGCAGGTAAGTGATGGTTTAAGGAAAAGCGCCAAGTATAGCCAAGTGCAACCTTAAACAAACTGTTTTTTCGATGTCTAACCTTGTCTTCTGTTTTTCCTTGCAGGCGCTGCTGTCGACGATGGAGCGTGTCGTGTTGCGGTGCCAAGATGAAGATTTCAGCGTTCCGGATAGTGTAAAGATGAATACTTGGTTCGCCGAAGAGATGTACAGGTAAGAACAGCTTCCCCCAGTTGGTAAATATGCTAGCAGGAAGCAGGATGTGCAGGAAGCAGGATCTTCAAAGGTAAGTCTGACCTCAGGTGACGGTGAGCGTTACGCTGCTTGAAAGTGCAGAATAACGCAAAGCGTCTGTCTTAACGATCGGGGCAGCTTATATAACTGTGATCGTGGACACGCCCATTAGGGCTGGCTTACCAGCCACACCCTGCCACACCTAGAGAGTGAGCACTTGCAAAGGCAATCCATTAGCAGCCACACCCAAGAACACACTGGGTGCTGCTTAATGGATGGAATGTTCAAGGTTAATGCATCTGAAGTGGAAGGCAATCCATTAGCAGCCACAACCAAGAATACACTTGGGGCTGCTTAATGTATGGAATGTTCAAGGTTAATGCATCTGAAGTGCTATGTCCATGATAAAAGCTTTTTGGTGTTAAATGGATGTTCTTGTTTACTTTTGTTCATGAGCCTGGCGCTAAAGGCACCAGGAAGTGTCCACCCGGGTCTCTTGTGCATGCAACCCCTGCATGCCTGTGCCCCTGACTTCATGACCATGACATGCTTTGCATGGTTTCTTCCTTCGGGGGTCCAGTCCTTCCCCCGGGTCCGGCTTGGACTCCATCTTCCAGAGACCGTGGGTGGATCAGGGGGTTGCTGTCCTCCAGTAAGGCGAGGGCCCAGCTTTTACCCTCTGGTGTGAATATCAGCGGTATTTTATGTGTTTCTCATGCAGCCACGTAATCACTTCTCTAAATGATCAACGCTTCGCCAGCATGAAGGGAGCCAGGTCTTTTAAGAGGATACGTTTTGTGCCTTTGTTGTTAATTTCCCCTTTCGTTCGGACCTTCTGTAGGATTCTTTCCTTTACCTTGTAAAAGTGTACCCTCGTAAGGACATCCAGGGCCAGGTTGTTTGTTGTCTGAAATGTCAAGTACACTTGGTGTGTCCTATCCAAGACTATATGCTCTTCTTCTGGCAATCCCAGAATTTTCTTGAATCGGTCTTGGATGTAGCCTTCTAGTTCTGAGTCTCTGATGTGGGTCGGTATGACTCTGACACAAATGTTATTGCAACGGTCCCGATTTTCTATACATTTTTGCTTGGCCTGGAGATGGTCATTAGCCGCTTCTAGGGCATCCACCTGGGTAGTTAGCTCTTGAAGGTTATAGGAATGTTCACAACAAGAGTTTTCCAGCTTGTTGACCCTTCCTTCCATCCTGAAGACCTAGTTGTCCATCGTCGCTACTTTTTGACCGAGTTCCGCCGCACTTGCATTGATGTCATTTTTCAACTCCACAAGCATTAATTGCAGATCATGCTTGGTTGCTGGCGTAGCCATAATGGGGTCCCGCTCCTCCGGCTCATGGACCTGAACTTCGGCTCAGATTTCTTGTTTTCTTCACACCTTTTCGGAAGTGCCCCCCATCATGGTGAGAATGTCAGACGCTTAGCCACTATTATTATTAGACTTGGCCATTCTTTCTGCAGTGGGTTGTGCTAGAACCCCTGTGTTCTTTGACGAAAGAGGGGCCCTCACACCCTGATGGGGAATCCCCAGTCCAATGTGTTAATATCTCTGCAAAAATATCACCATACAAGAATGGTGCCATATTTTTGAGGAATTAACCCATTAAACCTGAGGGGGACACCCCTGCAACTCCCATATTATTTTAAAGTGAATGGGGGACACCCCTGCAACCCCCACTCTGATTTACCCAAAAAAGTATCCCCACTAACAATATTGCATATGGCCGTTCCCGATGACAATATATATGGTGATATTATTGGTGGGGATGATATTACCTGATACCGAATCCCATGGTGCTTTATCAGTGCTGTCGCCCTTGGCACCTCTTTCTTATTACTGCGGCCTATGTTTCGTTTGATCCCGCTGTTGCCTGTTGCAGGATCCCTAATCTGGGGGCTCAGATTGCGCGCTCTGTGATTGGCACTTACAACCTTCTTCCTACCCAGGGGCCTCCGGTCTTCCCTTAAACTGCTGGCTGGGGCTGGAGATGGACTTCTCTTGGTGGGTAGGAACACCTGCTTAGTTTCTCTTCATCACTAGGCCAAACGGGGAGCGTACCCTCAGGGCGCCTTATCTCACCACCACACGCCACCCTCCTCGGATCCCTTCTTTGGCCTGCACATAGTCTGTCCTCAACACAAGGCACAAAGTATTCTCCCCACTTCACCTCGGATGGCTCCCTCTGTTGATGGTTCCCCACAGCTGATTTTACTGTTGGCTGGCACTATAGCCCGAGTGACCCCAGGTGCTGCGCTGTCCCTCACTATAAAGCTGTCCCAGTCCTCCGGGCCGGCGCAGCCACCATCGTATGGAGGGGAGCTCCCAGTCCGTACGTCCAGAGCCCGGATTCCATGCTGGATCGGATCACCTTCCATGGTTCTGTATTTTTCCTCCTCCGTCCCCGCAATGCCCTCGGGTGATGTCTGGGTCCTCTTCGACTCAGGGGGCGCCCAGCCCCACCACGCTCTCTGTGCTTGTAATCGCTGTCTCGATCTGATCGCTTGCGTGCCTGCAGCATTGAAGGTGTGGCAAGGAAAATATTCAACGGCCAGAACACCCTTCCTGCACCACCCAAAAGAGGCGTTCATTAATGGCACACTTTTCCTTCCCATTATGAACATAGCATTCCTCAGACTGTAGAACCAGTTTACAAGTTTAATGAAAGTTAAAATAAACGTTCTTAAATTGGAAAAGTGGCAGTCTTTTGAGATTTATTGTGTTTCGGTCCACTACTTCTTTTCGTACACTTCGACCACTTTCTACAACTGTGATTTTAGCACATTTTGTTGCAGGATATTTCCCCTCCAGTATTTCCACCCATCTCAGAATGATGGTGCTGGAAACTTAAGGCAAGAATGTCAGCTTTCCTCCTTATATTTCGCACAAGCTCAGAATCAGGCCCCTAGTGTTTCACACGGCAATCCCTTGGGTTCAGTGTTTTCTGTTATGAGGACATCTGTTGGCGGTTTGGTGCTCTGCAGTCTTCGAACTGCACGCATTCCTGCTGTGCACTTTTACCTTCTCTGCAAAAGTCAAATAGAAAGAATACTAATTTCCCATCACATAAACAACCTGCAGTTGCTCTGTGTAAAGCACTGTAAGGACATGTTCGCTTGGGTTTCTAATGTACTCCTAATCCATGCACAGTATGAAGAGGGAGAATGAGCTACCCATGTCTCTTATCCCTTGTGTTCAATGTTATCCATTGCTAGGACATCTGTTGGCTATTTGGTGAACTGCAGTCTTCAAACCCCATTTCTATCAGTTGTGAGTACATCTTTTGGCTGCTCAGTGAACTGCAGTCTTCAAACTCCATTTAATCCGTCAGGCATGCCAACTCTTGTAAGGCATTTGTAACATACCAAGATTGCACCATGAATATTACTGTTTCAATTGAATGTGAGGTATTGGGAGACCAGCAATTAGATTATTTAAAAACATCACGATTCAGTATTAAAGTGGAAAAATAGGTAAATGCACAATCTCTGCTCCATTGTAGACATTTCCACTAGCACATCCGGAGTTGACTTTTGGTGTATTCAATTTCCCTATGACCTGTGTGAGCCATGGAGATTACTCTGTCTTGCAGTGTTTCAGGAATGACGACCCGTTTTTTTTTCAGTATTAGACCTTGCGGGGAGTCGGATAGGACATATCTTGGTAGGTAAATGTTTTGGGTCATTTTCATTCAGTTTTGGAGATGAGCACTCCCTTTGTGTCAGACTTGCGCCATTTTTCTGGCACTATGTGTGTCCTTCATCTGCAAGAGTACTGGGTCCTGATGAATGCTCTGGAGGAGTTCATGTGTCATGAGTGACTTGGGGAGGGCGTTGCTGACTATGTAATTAATATGCTGGTCAGCTTTGATGGATTGTGTTTCCTCCTTTACGGTTAGTGGAAATCGAGATAAAAAGTTAGCTGGATTGTTGTCTTTTCCTGACCTATGAACAATCGTAAAGGAATATTCTTGCAGGCAGAGCGCCCAGCGGGCAATGCAAGATGGCATCTTGGCGTTTGATTTACCATATATTGTTGTGAGCGGCTAGTGGTCCGTGACAACAGTGAAATGTTTACCATATAGGAAAAGATGATAGTGCTTGCAGGCCCATACAACTGCCAGGCTTTCTTTTTCGGGTTGAGAGTATGCATATTCAGTTGGAGATAGACTGTGGCTTGCGTAGGCCGCAATGGGCCGAGAAGCGGATGGTGCTCCAGCTATTAATTGGACCAGGATAGCCACTAGACCGATGGGGCTGGCATCAACACTTAGTTCGGTTTCCATGTCTGTGATAGGCCATGCATGAGGCGGAGGAAATATGCATTTTATTTCTTGGAATGCTTCTTCGCAATCTTTTGACCAAATAAACTATTGCCCTTTACCTGTGAGGAGGCGTAGGGGAGTACATACAGAGGCAAAGTCCTGTATATACCTTGTGCAATAGCTAGCCATGCCCAAAAATGATCGTACCGCAGACATTGACATGGGTGTTGATGTTTCTACAAGGCCTTGTACTTTGTGGAGATTAGGCTTCAATCCGTCATGTGAAAATATATGTCCAAAGAATTTGAGTGTGGACTTGCTCAGCTCAGATGTTGCCGCATTCAGGTTCAGGTTGGCTTCCTCTAGGGCCATGCACACTCGACGTAATGCTTCATCATGTGCTTCTTGTGTCACTCCGAATACCAATATGCCGTTGCTGTAATTTAGACATTGTAGAATGTGTTTGATTAATTGATGTATTTTAAGATGGAAGATCTCAGCTGAAAAGCACACTCCAAAGCTGAGACGGTGGGAGACGGTTGTAGGGAACAGCCCTACATGTGTGGAGAATGTGGTGATATATCTGGATTCGGGGTGCAGTTCGAGCTGATGATAGCCTTTGTTTAGGTCTAGTTTGGAGAAGACTTTCACCCCCTGTAGCAGGTGCATCATGTCGTTCATTCCTAGGGCTACATGTCTCTCTCTTTCAATTGCCACATGTGGTGCCCTCATGTCTACACATATGCTAATACGTCCATTTTATTTTTTAGGAACTGGTACAATTGATGAGATCCAGGGAGTGGGTCCCATTGCATGTTCAATAATGTCTTGGGCAAGTAGCGATTGAAATTTGTCTTCCACTTGTTTTTGAATATTTAGCGGGATGCCTCGGTAGTGCTGTGCCACCGGCTTAATGTCTGGGTTGATGTGCAGTTTGATTTGTTTTCCTTTGAGTCGCCCTAGTCCTTCAAATAAGGTTGGGAACATTTTAGTTATCATGTCTTTGGAGCTTGTAGTATACACTGTCATGATTTGATACATTATGTGTATCAGGCCCATTTGTATGGCTGATTTGAAACTTAAGAATGCTGCCACCCGTACCTCCCCTTTAACCACATATATGTTCAGTTTTGCCCTTTTGTCTTTGTAAGTGCACGTGGCTTTGAACATCCATTTGCATTCCAGGGTGTATTTGTTCCATAGGGATAAATGTCGAGGTCTGCTGGTTTCAGTGCTCTTTTGCTTTCTAGCCCTTGTTATGTGGCTTAATTGACCACGTTTACAGTGGCACCTGTTTCGATTAAGAATTCTCGTGCTTGTCGGTTTACTTGTAATGATAACATTGGGCTGTATTCAGTTGCTGTTTTATTCCCTATAGTGTGCACTTACCCTCTCTTGCGATCTCTGCTGGATGATGATGAGTGAGATTCATGATGGCAGCATGGTGAAACTTCTATGTATCTCACATTATAGTGGGCTGACCTCCATCTCTCTTCTTCCGGCATGCGTGTTCGGCAGGCGTCGTCCCTTCTGTCTCGTTGTACTATGGCTTTATATGGGGATCCTTGTCGTCTTTTAGATGAATGGTTTCTTCTGCTGGTGGGAGATCTCCATTGCCTGTGTTGAGATTCTTCTCTCTTTCGATTTTGTCCATATGGGAAATTGTATCTGCAGCGATAGCACTTCTTTTGATCACTGTTGAAATTCATTGCAACTGACCTTGCTTGACAGATGGAGGCCGTTGGTGTCTTTGGGTGATCTTAATGTTACTGAGCGATTCTGTTTTCAGGGAGAGCGCCATATCCGCCTTGACAAATTGCAATATTTCATCCACAGACCTGATCTTTAGCAATAACTTCTTGCGAAATTCAGCTGATTTGCAGCCAGTTAACTTTTTTGCACAGCCATATGATGAAATTGTCTAGGGTTTCACCTTTCTCCTGGGTGGATGCATGTATTGCTCTCCCCAAAGTGCACAGAACAAACATAAACCACCAATGCAATTACAGAGCAAATACTTTGAACGTAGACAGACTCAATAACTCACAGCCACGCACTCTTAGAAGATAATCAGCTCTTATACGGCTATTTATTCAAAGCTCAGTAATACATAGAAATAACTCACAAAAATAATATGGACATAAATCACAGAAGAAATAAGGAATTCAAAAGGAAATACATCACCGTGAGCGTAACAGATTTCCTCATCTCGCCCAGAAGCGGCTGGAAGACCCCAGGAACAGCCAGGCCGAGAGTACCACAGCTCACAGGAAGGCCGGACGTAAGCGTCCTTCTCCGGCTGAAGTCTCACCTGATCACCTCCGGGCTTCCGCATATATACACGCTCCACAAAGGGGAGTCAATTCTCGAACCTTCTATAAATTGCACTTGTGCAGTTGAGGAACAGCCGTCGGTTGACAGCTGGGTCAATCGAGAGCTCCCCCCAAGAAGCGCAGTGCCTCCCTTCTCTAAAAACACGCTCCACGGAGAACAGTAGCAAACCATAACAACGTTAGCTTTCCCAGCAGAAATGTCCTTGACCGCATACCAGGTTTGGAAAGCATGTTTTTCTCGGCACCGTGAATCTAACACTCAGCAAAATGTGTGCAGCGTTTCACTGCGGTATGAAGTAAATATCCATCATGGCTCCGAGCGCTCTCAGAATACATTGCGCACCAGCGCCATTTTAGATCAAGGATAACAATTCCACCCTTGGATATTTACCTTCCGTGCCCTGGTGGCACAGGAACCGTTCTCTGAAACCTACGAAATGTTAAAACTAAATTGGGAATACATTGAATGCAACAACAACAAGCAATTATGATCGATAATATAATAAAAATGCAAGCAAAAATGTAACGTAGTGTACCCCCAATATCAGGTATCCATGAAAATAACCAATCCCACCAATTTCTATTATGATCTTGAGACACTTGAGAAATGAGATCCCTCAAACCTCGAATATGACTTTCAATAGATCGTGAATGGTCACTTAAATTGAAACAACACATACCTTCAAATGCATTACACCCTAAATTGTGTTTTAGCAATAGATAATCTACAGCAGCTCTGTTCTGTAAAGTTACTTTTCTAATAACTTGACTATCAAGGAGTCATTCTTCTAAAGCCTGTGAAGTATGATTAAGACTTTTGACTACCAAACATGCTAATTTCATCAAAGATTTGTAACCTCCAGCAGCTAAACTCCAAACTCCCACCAATGAAAGGGTTAATGCTAAAACCTCAGCTTCTGATAACAAATGTACATGTGAATCACAGTCAGGAGATAGACCTACAGATTCGAAAGTTGACCTTTTACCTCGAGTTATCGCTGGGTGTAAAGGAAACATCATTAGTCCTAATCGAGTTAAAGCACATGGACCTCGAGAAATGTTAGCAGGAATATAAGTGTATGTAATGTTACCACATGAAAAGAGCCATCCTGTTGGAAGTTTCACATGATTCAAATGACTAGCAGTTATCACTGTATGATTGCAGGACATAGTGTTATTAACACTGGTGCATTTGCGTGATACTCGAGAACATAGTCGCCTCTCGAACATCGTATAATTGTGCTGATTGGTCAACTCTATTTGTCGGCATTTGCCAATTTCTAGTGCCTTGCAGGTCATAAAGTAACATACATCACCTTGAGTTATATTGTAAGTAATAACACGTGTCAAATTTCTCCATTTACGGTCGGTCTCTTGGCAGAACCGACAGTATTCGTAAACTGAAAAAGATTGTCTAATATCTGAGTCTTGAACTAAAGAATCGTTGTGTGTGATGCCGAAGACATGCTTTAAAACCGGAACAGGCGTCGGCACTGCTACTAAACACGTAGTCAATAATGTTTCAGCATTGGGCACATCAGTAAGACAAAAGTGTGATATGTTCAGTTCTTGCTGTGCCAGATATATCCACATATTCTCTTCTTGGGTAATCATAGGGGAGTGTTTTCGCCTCCCTACGATCGCATCTTGCACGACTGGCATCAAGGTTGTTTTCACTGGCTCCTTGTCGCATTTCACAAATCCATGTCTTCTGTCTGGTTGGCTTTTCGGCACTGGCATAAGGCTGCTTGGGGACAACATTATTCATCACTATCAGTATCCCCTTGATCACTGGCACAGATGTGACATTTTTCATTGGTAGCAGCAGACTGTTTAACTCGCCCAAATGGAGTCCATTTAGTGCCACAGTTACACCAACCAGACACAGGATCTACAAAGCAAACCCAGACAAGAGATATCAGTGTTGCACATCACTCTCTCAGGTAACATTTGTCTGCGGGTACATATTGCCATATTGACATATTTCTTTCTACCAGGCTCCATAATTAAAACTACTTGATCTTTGCCTGATGCAATGACATCTGCGGGCATTGGTGGGCCACTTGGCTTTTCCACCCACACCTTTGCACCCGGTACCATACTGTCTGAAGAGCCAAAACCGCGGTCCCCATGGGTAGTTAACACTGTAGGAGGCTCCCCCTTCTTAATCATGGACAATTTAATGGGAATGACTATCAATTGGGCCACTCGATCACCCTTGTGGATTGACAACAATTGATCCCCACTATTCATTAGGATGACTTTAATCTCGCCCTGGTAATCAGCATCAATTACCCCTCCCAACACTTGAACTTCCTTTAATGCTAGGCCAGATCTAGGGGCAATCCATCCCATATGCTCTGGGGGAATCTGTACTCCAATTCCTGTTTCAATTACAACTATTCCTCTTGGATCTAATCTGATTTCTTCATTGGAATGCAAGTCTACCCCTGCTGACTCTGGAGTTGCTCGTTAGGGAGCTAAAGAACCTGGAGTAATTTCCCAGTATAATAGTGTTTCTCTGAGACTGAATTGGGTTGAACCTGCAAAGTAGGAGTCATTAATCGCATCAAAGGAGTTACATGTTCATATACAGGCCTATTGTTTAATACTTGCACCGCATCAAACACATGATCACGCCAGCCTGCCAAACTGCCATCTCCAGATTTGCGCAACTGTTCTTTCAATAACCCATTCATGCGTTCAATTAACCCTGCAGCAGCTGAATGGTAGGGGATGTGGTACACCCACTCAATGCTCTTTTCCTGACAAAATTCCTGGATTAGTTTGCCTTTGAAATGTGACCCATTATCACTTTGAATTTGCAAAGGCACTCCATAATGTAATATGATCTGATCTAACAACCTAATGGTATTCAGTTGGGTTGCACGTTTGCACGGCAAAACCATTAAATATCCCGAGTATGTATCCATAATAGTGCATGCATACTGACAACCTCTGCTGATCGGCATGGGACCGATATAATCAATCTGCCAAATTTGACCTGGTAATTTTCCTCTTTTTAATGTCCCTCGAACAATTTGGGGTATAGGTCTATGTAATTGGTGTTGGCACACGGGACATTGCAAAATGATTGTTTTCACTATTTCTAAAGGAAGACCAATTCCTCGAGCTTGTGCCCACCTGATAGTAGCCTTTTCTCCAAGGTGCCCACATTTCCGATGGGCCCATTTGGCCAAACCCTCCAAATCGTCTTCCTGAGCCTCTGCATCCACTGATGAAATCTTGGTGTGTTCGTCTGCAACAGAATTAAACCAACGTTCTAATGAATCTGTGGCACAATGCGCGCCCACATGATATACAGTGACTTCACTTTGTAATAGCATTTCTGCAATATCTTGCCACAGTTCTTTTCCCCACAACTCTTTTGAATGAATCTTCCATCCATTCTTTTGCCAAGTTGGCAACCACACTGCCAATCCATTCGCCAATGACCATGAATCTGTGTACACATAACATTGACCAGGGGTCTCTTGGTTCAATGCTTGATAAACTGCGTAGAGTTCTGCAAACTGACTGCTCTTCCCTTTCCCTGTCGTTGTCAACATCTTTTTTGTTTTGGGATTGTACGACACTGCTTTCCAGTACCGCTCAGTTCCCACATATCGCGCTGAACCATCCGTGAACCAAGCATGCTCTGTTTGCTCTACGGTCAAATCGCTGTAAGGGACTCCCCATTTCACAGGAGACTCACGTTTTTCAGACACTTCCGGTGGTATGTAATCTGAGGGCGGTATATTGGCTACTTGCTCATGTAATTTTGCCACTCCACCCTTTCCTGATTTGGCTCTGTCTTGAATATACCATTTCCACTTAATTATGCTGGCTTCTTGAGCATGTCCAATTCGATGCGTTTTAGGAGAGCTCAGTACCCATTGCATAATTGGTATTTCTGGTCTCATAAATACATCATGGCCCACCGTCATCTGCTCGGTATCAACAAGAGCCCAATAAAACGCAAGCAATTGCTTCTCAAATGGAGTGTACGGGTTACCAGCATCAGGCAACTTACGACTCCAAAATCCCAATGGCACACGTTTCCTGTCTTGTTTCTGCCACACACTCCAGTTAGCATAATTGTCTTGTAGAGACACATTTAATTCCACGTCTTCCTTCAAGGGCCATAAATCAAGCACCTGCTGCACGGTATCTTTAGCCATCTCAAAGGCTTTTTGCTGCTCTTCCCCCCACTGAAACTCGTATTTCTTTCGTGTCACTTTGTAGAGGGGGGCCAATATCTGCCCTAAATGAGGAATGTGCTGTCTCCAAAACCCAAACAGTCCTATAAACTGCTGAGCTTGCTTTTTGTTCATTGGAGTGGTGAATTCAAGTATTTTCTGATGGGCTTTTGGCACCATTTCTCGATGCCCATGATGCCACTGAATCCCTAGAAATATCACTGTTTCAGCTGGACCTTGAATTTTACTCGGATTAATCTCCCACCCTTCCTTGTTCAATCCTTCCATAAGGACATCTAACTGGCTTTGCACACTGTGCTCATCCTTGCCTTGGATCAAAATATCATCAATGTAATGAGAGATTTGTATGTCAGGTTTACACGGTATCTTGTCTAAGTGCTCTGCCACCAGCCGGTGACAGATCGTCCGGCTGTGTATGTACCCCATAAGTAGCCTTGTGAAAGTGTACTGATGTCCACTCCACGAAAATGCAAACTGTTCTTGACACTCGTCAGCAATTGGCACAGAGAAAAATGCATTAGCTAAATCGATCACTGCATACCAAGTCCCCTCAAACTTTTGGACATTTTCAATCAATGTAATAGCATCTGGGACTGCGGGCACTAAGGGAGGAGTGTGTTTATTCAACTCCATGTAATCCACCGTCATCCTCCACGACCCATCTCCCTTTTTAATAGGCCAGAGAGGATTGTTCCATGAGGTGGTAATAGGGCGTAATACACCCGCCTCCACGTATTCTTTGATGGTGTCTGAAATTTCCTTGTGCTCCCCAGGAATGCAGTATTGTTTCATTGTTACCCGCTTGGTTGCCACTGGCACTTGTATTGGGGGCATCTTCAATTTGCCTACGGTAATGGGTGTACAAATTAATGCACTCACCCCAAACTGGTACGTTTTACCGCCAAGTCCCAAGGTTAACCCGTCCAAAATGTCAAAGCCAATTATATATTCAGGTATCGGGACAATCAACACTTGGTATTTCTGCCTATTCAAATTGCCTATTTTCATCTCCACTCTCGTTTGTACTGGGGGGGTCTCCTTTCCCCGTAGACCTGTAATAGTAAACTGTTTGCCTTTAAATCGTGTTGGATTACCATAAATCAAAGAGGCCTCCGCCCCGGTGTCTATCAATGCTTGCACCCCTTGTATATTTCCTGGCCCCAAAAAATCTTAACATCAACATGAGGCCGCCTATCCACTTTTATGCGGGCAGATGCTGCCGGAGCTTGGCCGAAGCCCTAGACAACTTCGAATGAGTGTGACTCGACTCCGCCTCTAGCATCGCACTCACCACCTTTCTCAAGTCAGCATATGTTGGCTGGTACAGGGAAGGTGTCTCCATAGACCCTTCGTCTTGTTCTTCCACAGGGGGAGCAGAAGGTGAAGTGTCCCCCTGTGGCGTGGTGACTACTTGTTTCTTAACCTGTTTATAGCGCTCTTTGGCTGCAAGTCCTCGTTTTTTGTATAATTCATACATTACTCTGGTTTTGATGCCATCAATTTCTTTGTGTGGCACGCCATCTTTTAACAAAGCCAAAAACATGTATTTTCGGGACACTCGGGAGTCTCTGCTATCTTGCCGCCTGCCTTTAGTTCTTCTCTCACTATGCCCCTCTCTCTCCCGTGGCTTGTTATCACTCTTATCCCACTCTCCCAAATCTGCAAGTTGCCGAATGGCATCTGCTACCTCATCGGTAGCCTTGCCCGTCATACCTACGAGCAAAGCCATAATGACACTTTTGTATGCGGGTGGCACAGTTCTAATCACCATGTTTCGAGTTGAAACTGAGAGCGGCACGGCTCCCATGTGATCAGGAGCATCTATGTGAATAGCCTCTTTCATAGCATGCTCTCTGACTTTTTGAATTGCTTCCCTCAACGTATACCACTTCGTTTCTTCACTGGGCCAATCTGTGGCAATAAGGTATTTACGGTTACATGCTTGGGCTACCAGGTGCAACAAAGACACCTGCGTATCTTGACCATTTGCATCAGGGGGCTGTCCTGCTCTTAAGACCTCCTGTACATTGGTGTCAATTGACAGGGGAAAAAACTCAGTGAATCCGTAGAATCTACCAACAATCCTGCAGCCCCCCCATCCAGTAATCTCACCATCCATGTCAGTAAAGCTTCCCCTGATTTTTCCTCTAACGGGTATTAATTTCCCCAACCTCCTGTTACGTGTAATCCTCCAGCGTGGTTAAATCCACCATTCCGCCAGCAGGATTCTGCGGGTGGGGTCCGGCTCGCCGTCTTCTAACGGGCTTAGCCGTCACTGTTTTCTGTTTCGCCTCTGTTTTGGGGTCAGACTCATCTGCGGAACTACTTTCTAGACTGGTCGAATCAAAAATATCACCATCCCATTTATCCGGATCCCAGTCTACGCCAGCGGTAGCGTTTACAGTTGCCGCCTTTCTTTTGTTGACCCCTCCCCGTCTTTTCCTATACTTATACCGGGCTACTCTGACTGCTGCCCTCTCGGCCACCGCCTGATATGTGTCGGCCTTATCTTTAAACAATTTCATTTGAATCTGCTGCATTAACGCAGTCTGCCGTTCTGCAGCTAGCTCTCTTTCTAATCGCAAGACCTCATTTTTCATTTCCACCTTTATTTGATGTATTTTCCAATAAGCATGCAAAAGAACCCGACCTTGTCTACCTGCACATTCTTTGCCACGTTCTACTGGAACTTGTTGCAAGCATGCCATTACATCAGCCAGATCGGCATCTCCCAATCCTTGATCCCATGTTTCACTCAAACCGGCACCACTTGCCCACGCTTGAGCCAACTTATTATATGGACTCTTAGTCCAACCTGGAATAACAACATCAGAACAGTCACTGCCAGCAGTAACGCTCTTCTTCCTGAACAAGCTACTCATTATCACAAACAAAATAGAACCTCGTTGAATCTATATATTTTCTTCTCTCCACGCTACAATCACTCCCACAGACACTCACACACCAAAACAAGGAGAAAAAAAAACGTCACTATTCAAAAACTTCACTTACACGACAACCAAATCCTATCTACGTTTCAACAGAATCTTGAATACTCGGCACAATTCATCACGAGCATCCTGTTCGTGATGCCAAAAATGTATTGCTCTCCCCAAAGTGCACGGAACAAACATAAACCACCAATGCAATTACAGAGCAAATACTTTGAACGTAGACAGACGCAATAACTCACAGCCACGCACTCTTAGAAGATAATCAGCTCTTATACGGCTATTTATTCAAAGCTCAGTAATACATAGAAATAACTCACAAAAATAATATGGACATAAATCACAGAAGAAATAAAGAATTCAAAAGGAAATACATCACCGTGAGCGTAACAGAATTCCTCATCTCGCCCAGAAGCGGCTGGAAGACCCCGGGAACAGCCAGTCCGAGATTACCACAGCTCACAGGAAGGCCGGACGTAAGCGTCCTTCTCCGGCTGAAGTCTCACCTGACCACCTCTGGGCTTCCGCATATATACACGCTCCACAAAGGAGAGTCAATTCTCTAACCTTCTCCAAATTGCACTTGCGCAGTTGAGGAACAGCCGTCTGTTGCCACCTGGGTCAATCGAGAGCTCCCCCCAAGAAGCGCAGTTCCTCCCTTCTCTAAAAACACGCTCCACGGAGAACAGTAGCAAACCATAACAACATTAGCTTTCCCAGCAGAAATGTCCTTGACCGCATACCAGGTTTGGAAAGCATGTTTTTCTCGGCACCGTGAATCTAACACTCAGCAAAATGTATGCAGCGTTTCACTGCGGTATGAAGTAAATATCCATCATGGCTCCGAGCGCTCCCAGAATACATTGCGCACCAGTGCCATTTTAGATCAAGCATAACAATGCATGAAAGGTGTGACGTTCATAGTCCCCATTTATTAGTGGGGCAAAGTAATATTGAAACGTGTCATTAATGCCTTGAAACATGTCAGTGGTGGTTTCTGGCATTTAGAACACAATGGGCCTCATTACAAGCATGGCCAGCTTTATGCCACTTCCATCAACGGTTTCTGTAAGAATTTCTTGATCCCTTATTGGTGACTCTTGTCCTGAATCCATATCTGTCACTCCCTCTCTTCAATGTTAATCCACCAATCAGGAAAACCAGGGCTGGAGGATCCTAAAGCGCAATTACGCATCATAGCACCATTCGCTTGTTCTTGCGTCCTCGCATCATAAAAGCCCAATTCGTGGAAGTGCAACACTTCCTGGGCTTGTCCATGTGTTGCTGCTAGCATCTTCTACAGAGCATCCAGAAAATGCATGGGTGACTCACAATCTTACTAGACAAGCAACAAATACAATTCATGGGGTGCCTCCGAAAATAAAGACTTGAGTGGTTGAATTCTGAGTGGTCGAATTCTTGTGTGAAGATCTACTTCAAAACCGACATCACTGGCAGTGGTCACCTCGTGTTGCCTGTCTCATGCGTGAACCAGTATAAGGCGGTGGCTTCATTGTTGACGCCTCCAGTCTGTACGTCACTATGAATGTGAGGTGAATCCAGCTCTGTTGGGTCTAGCACTCCCTGGAAGTGTGGGGAGGTGTCATCTCATGGTAAACACAGTAGAGTTCAGACAAATAATCATGTGGTTCGATAGATCTGCTACAGCAGGCATTCCCGAACCTTCCCACATGGAACAAGATAGTTGGTTCCATGCACAACAAAGGTCTGTGAGCACAGCTCGAGCAGTGGGCCCTCGACTTCCCATGTTCTCATTTGTGACGACCCAAACAGACCAGGCCCAGAACCCTCACGTGAATACCGAGTAACCACGGTCCGGGGTCCTACAGCCAACAATAGCATCAGCCTCTGGCAAATTAAATCCAAGATGGTGGATGGCTGTTTCATCATGTTAGCTGGCAGAGCCACAACAAGGAATGGAAATAAATTACAGACACCTGGCAAATCTGTAGTACAAAAGAGTAAAGCTCAATCACAAAGGATGTCCATATATCATTCACAACAGAGCTCCCTTCAACAAAGCCAACCCAGGCATGCTCAGAAATACCAATAAAAGGTGAGCGTGCCAACTATTGGGAATCAGGAGTATGGATAGCAAGGTGGATATTAGTATGCAGTAATGTGGTAAGGAGGAAGGGAGCAGTGAAAGTGAAACGGAGGAGAGAGCAACAAGATAGGAGATGAAGGATGTAGAAAGGATGGTGTAACTGAACGATGAAGATTCAAGAGCAGAAGTGAAGGAAGGGGATTCTAGAGTGGGGTGGGGTTAAAGAGGAAGGAGACTGGAGGTGACAGAGGAAGAATGAAGGGTAGAAGTTAGTTAGAGAGAGAACAGAGAGCTAATTAGCTAATTAGGGAGATTCAAGAGCCGAGGTGAGAGAGAGATAGGAGAATGGAGAAGGCTTAGAAATTTAATGAAGGGCCAAAACAGCCTATGTGGTGGTTGGGGGCTGAGCCTGAAAACCTAGTGTCCAATGTTTGCTAAATGCTATTACACCCAATCACTGTACAAATTACCCAGGGCACCAGGGGTAGTGGTGGCCAGTATTCCAGAAGGCCAAAGGAGCCACCAAGACCCCTTGACACATCCACTGAAAGACAAAAATGATTTTATTCAAAGTAACTGTTATGCTCACCTGGACTCTGCAGAGGCGTTGGGGCACGGTTGCAGCCCTCCCTGAACTTGAATCACCCCCTTCAGGTCTCTCCCTCAGTAGAAAAGCTGTGAGCGGTGGTATGTGGTGATACTGCTCCTGTGAATTATGGAAGATAAGCTCTCCGTCCTGCTACTTCTGGCAGGAGCGCGTCGAATGGGATCTAGTTCCTTCACTGATTCCTGATAAGGATAAGTCCAGTCCAGCTGCGACTATGCTTCTCCTTATGATTGGTAAATCTTTCTTCAGCTCTTGTGATGCTGTTTGTTCTGTTTAATATCTTTATATGTTGCTCCTATTTATGCCCGCAATAATGTATCTCTTCTGTTTTCTTCCCTTAGATAGAAATGCGGCTTCAATGCAGCAGTGAGACGCGAGACGCGGCCGGATGGAAGATGGCGACAGCAGGTAAGTGATGGCTTAAGGAAAAGCGCGAAGTATGGCAAAGCGTAACCTTAAACTGTCTGTTTTTTCCATGTCTAACCTTGTCTTCTGTTTTTCCTTGCAGGTGTTGCTGTCGACGATGGAGCGTGTCATGCTGCGGTGCCAAGATGAAGATTTCAGCGTTCTGGAAAGTGTAAAGATGAATACTTGGTTCGCCGAAGAGATGTACAGGTAAGAACAGCTTCCCCCAGTTGGTAAGTATACTGGTAGAAAGCAGGATGTCCAGGAAGCAGGATCTTCAAAGGTAGGTCTGACCTGAGGCGACGGTGAGCCTTACGCAGCTTGAAAGTGAAGAATAATGCGAAGCGTCTGTCTTGAGGATCGGGGCGGCTTATATAGCTGAGATCGTGGGCACGCACATCAGGGCTGGCTGACCAGCCACACCCTGCCACTCCTAGAGAGAGAGCATGTGCGAAGGCAATCCATTAGTAGCCACACCCAAAAATACACTTGGGGCTGCTTAATGGATGAAATGTTCAATGTTAATGCATCCTGCTTAATGGTTGGAATGTTCAAGGTTAATGCATCGGCAGTGCTATGTCCATAATAAAAGCTTTTTGGTGTTAAATGGATGTTCTTGTTTACTTTTGTTCATGAGCCTGGCGCCAAAGGCGCCAGGACAGTGTCCACACAGGTCTCCTGTGCATGCAACCCCTGCATGCCTGTGCCCCTGACTTCATGACCATGACAGCAACTAAATAAGTGCATGGCATTTTAAACCACAGAGACTGTGATTGATTGTGCTCCCACCTAATAGGTGGACTTGTTTAGGAGTGAGAGGAAAGGAGGGAGTACCATGTTCTTACAAAAAGCTTGACCTGTTTGCTTTTGGTTTCTGAATCTGTGACAAATCCACTTCTGGGGCACTAGTGGTCCAGGGATGAATATCAGTTTCTAAACCATCAATCAGGCCTACACCTCTAGTACACCAGAATGGATTTGAACAATGTTATTTGGTTTCAGCACCAAGGGAGCAACGGGTCGTAAATGTCACTAGGGGCCTTCGGAGAAGGACCAGGGGTCAGAATCACAATGTACCTGGTTCTTGAGATGATCTTGATGCTCGACATTGTCGCGTCGGTTCCAGGGCGCTTTGCAGCTCCTGCAACAGAGTTCAAGATGGGAGACAGCTGCGGGTATCAGGCGGCAGGCAGTTCGGCAAATGAAGCTGGTCGGACAAGAATCATTGTCTCTAGGCTGGTTGTGGTGTCTCGGACAGCTTTTGTGACTTCAGCGCGACAACAGTCAGTGGTGCAGCTGGTCGCAGTTTGAGAGCTCGACTGCCTTGAAATTAAAAGATGGACGCTGGTTGATGCTTGTCGTGGCACTCCTCCTAGTTTTTTCACAGGGCTTGTGTCGTCTTTCAAGGCAGATGGCCCAAAGCTGACGAGGGTGTTTGCAGGCAACGTCCTTGTCCTTTTTTCAGAGATTCTCTGGCACTTCCCACTTAGGAAGCTTGCTGGCAGAACCTAGAATGGCACGCTGTGTGCTGGATGGATACCAGTTCTGGAGTGCTGGACGGGTCCCTTGAGTTCGGTATCTCCCTCTGTTCCCTGGGAGTTGTTAAGGGGAGGGATCTTGCATCCATCTTGAAAATCCTGGCCTTCCTTCGCTTGCGGAAGCTGTAAGGCAGACTGTACTTTCAGACAGGGTACAAATAAGTCCTTCTTGCAAAGTCTTTGGATGATCTGCCAAAAGAGGGTCTCAACCCTACCCTCTACCCCTTCCTCATCCCCTACCTCACATCCTTTTTCAACTCCTGTCTATCCACTTCTACATTTCCTTCTTCATTCAAGCATGCCACTATCATCCCTATCCTGAAAAAGACAATTCCCACCTTGTCTCCAACTTTCGCCCAATTTCCCTCTTGCCCTTTCTATCTAAACTCCTTGGACGTGTTGTCTATTCTCAACTCTCCTCCTTCGTTTCTACCCACTCTCTTCCCCCCCTACTCAATCTGGCTTCCGCCCTCTCCACTCTACAGAAACTGTGCTCACCTCTGTCCTCAACTCACTCATATCTGCCCGCTACTCAAAACACCTCATTCTTATCGATCTCTCAGCTGCCTTTGATACTGTCGATCATCCTCTACTTCTTAACACCCTCTCTTCCTTTGGCTTGAGAGACTCTGTCCTCAATTGCTCATCTGCTACCTATCCAACCGCACATTTTCAGTATCCTGGGGAGGTTGCACCTCCCCTACCTATCCTCTCGTCCACGGCTTCCCCCAAGGTTCTGTCCTTGGCCCCTTTCTCTTCTCACTCTACACTTCCTTCCTAACTCCGATCATCTCCTCTTGGTATATACCACCATTTCTATGCAGACGATACCCATATATTCTTTTCCTTTTCTTCATTCTCCCCCGACATCCATCTCAAGCTCTCCTCCTGTCTTTCTGCTGTCAAATCTTGGATGTCCTCCCACTTTCTGACCCTCAATGCCGACAAAACTGAAGTCCTTTTCTTCCCAGCTAACACTCCCCCCACTCCTCCACCACACATTCTCTTTTCCTCTTCACAACTCTCCCCATTCCCGCAATCTTGGCCTTCACATCGACTCCAACCTTTCCCTCTCCCACCACGTCTCCCTCACCGCCCACTCTTGCCACTTCCACCTCTATAACATTCGTAAAGTCCATCCCTTCCTTACCTTCCATGCTACTAAACTCCTAATTTCCTCCCTCATCTTCTCTAGACTCTTCTACTGCTCCTCTCTATTCTTCGGTCTCCCCTCCTCCCATCTCTCCCCTCTCAAATCTATCTACCACTCCGCTATCCGCGTGATTTGTCTTCTCTCTCCTCATGATCACATCTCCTCTTCTCTTGCCTCTCTAAGATGGCTATCCTTCCAGTCCATTCTCAAATTTTACTTCCTCTGCCTTGTCTTTAAATCCCTCTATGGTCTCTCCCCACCTTACCTTTCCTCTCTCCTCACCTTCCATTCCCCTCTCCCGTCCACTTCGTTCTGCTGATCTCTTCCTTCTCACCTTTCCTCCCCTGCCCTGTGCCCCATCCTGCCTCAGATCTTTTTAACTTCTCGCCCCTTTCCACTGGAACCGGCTCCCTCTCCCCATTAGCTCCATCTCCTCATACTCCTCCTTCCGCACTTCCCTCAAGTCTTACCTCCTCCAATCTCCATCATAATACCTGAGCTATCTCTTTCGCATTGGTCCTACATCGCTTCCTACATTTGTACTACCCCCCACTTCGGTCCCATTCCAGTCATGTAATACCTTACTGTTCATGTAAATTATTTTAAGTACTGTTTTCTGATACGTGTTTCATTGTTGGTAATGCTTGTTATGTATCCTTTTGTCCTCATCTAAAGTGCTTTGGATTTAAGCACTATATAAATCCTAATAAAATACAAATACAAATGTAAACTCTCTTTTAAAACCAAATGGGCCCCAGTGATTGGTGCAGGCTAAGTCTACCTCAATTAACCAATTCTTGGTCCTCACCAACAATCTTCTGTTATGCGCGAGGTCATAAACAGAGTGCTTTGCAACAGGAAAGATAAGGGGTGACAACATGTACTACTAAGTCCCACCCATCTTCCTCTCTGTTGTGGAACAAATTGTCTCTCTGGTTAATTTAGCTCATTATGCCTCCTGATCAAAGCGCAGGACTCCCTGAAGTTTGTGGCGAGAACAGACTATCCGTCTCCATCAAATCACATACTTTTTCCCTCTGAAAGGGGGTCCCCTTCAGGGGTTGCCTACTGTAAACAGTTGTCCCAAATATGACATTCACTGCCCTTCATACAGAGGGGTGGGAGCTAACTTCAAGCTGACACTTTGCATATCAAAGAGGTGTTGGGGTTTCCTGACCTTTGTTAGTTCTGTGACCCATCCTCTTTGCAGGCATGCTTCAATTAACTCTCATCAGTATGTGCTGCCACCACACATAACTACAATGGGCAGGGCAGATCCATGGAGCCTTTTATATTTAATTAGGCTGGCCATGGCAGGAGAAAGGTGTTTCTTTCCTCCTTCCTGAGATGCTTTCATGTACACCTGGCTGTCACATTCCAGGTAAATGTGACAGGGAGGACTGCATCTGTAGGCTGTGCCCCCCCAGAGTACACTTGACTATGGTCCTCATTACGACTTTGGAGGCAGCCATGGTGCTATTGGCGCCATGGCTGCCTTCAAAACTGCATCCGGGTCCAGGTTCCCTGTATGGGGAAATACTGGGCCATTCCAAGTATGGGGCCCGGACCTTCCCCATTCCCATTCGAGCCTCCATAGGGCTCAATGGGAATGGGGAGGGAGCTAACAATGGGCCATTACAAGAGGGCCCGTTGTTATCTCCCTGGTCCCCTCGCGGGACCCATTCTGGACGTCTGGATAAACCAAACGTCCAGAGCGGGTGCCGCGAGGGGACCTTGTAATAGTGCGGAATGCGTTTAATGGCGCCAGCACCATTACCGGCGCCGTTAGATGCATTCCGCACAACTTAGAATGAGGCCCTATGTGTTTGTTGAGCGACAAGCATAGGAACATGTGTGCAGTTTAGCCCCACACATTTTCCAAGGTTGATCTCCATCATTCAATTTCTTTAACAAATATCAAAAAACCCAGGTGATTGCACACCCACCGTGCGGATGGTCGAATTCCTCACATGCTCCCCATCCTCGACATGTGAACCACCACCCTACTGAGGGTCTGGGTCATCATCAAGGCGAAAGTACCGGCTGAGGCCATCTGCATTTCCATGCTGGGAGCCTGGCTTGTGCTGGATGCCCATCTCTAATCCATGTAGGGATATGGCCCAACGCAGAAGCTTAGAGTTCTCCCCTTGCATGGCCATTATCCATCCCAGAGGCTGGTGGTCTGTCTGTATCGTAAAGTGAGACCCAAAGATGTAGGGTTTCAGCTTCTTTACAGCTCACACGACCGCGGATGGCTCTTTGACTACTACATCCCAGTTCCTTTCCCTTTTTGTCAAGTTCCTGTTGATGTAGTCGACAGGTTGCTTTAACCCTTCAGAGTTCAGCTGCACCAACACTGCTCCAGTCTCAAAATCACAGGCGTCTGTCTGGATAATGAACTCCTGACCATAGTCTGGCGCTTTCAGAACTGGGGCCCTGCATAAGCCATCCTTTAAATCTTGAAAGGAGATTTGACAGGTGGGGGTCCAAGTTACCTTCTTCGGCATCTTCTTGGATGTTACATAATTTAGGGGCATTGCAATGGTCCCATGCCCTCTGATGAACGACCGGTAGTACCCAGTGAGACCTAGAACGGCTCTCACCTGCGTCTGTATGGTGGGGATGTCCCAGTCCTTCACAGCCTGTACCTTTGCTTTGAGAGGTTGTTTCTTACCTCCACCAACCAGGTGGCCTAGGTAAATCACCTGCGCCCTGCGCTATCTAGCACTTTGTGGACTTGTGTCAGCGATGTTAGGTCTCACTTGTGTTTCGGAGTCACTTCCACTGGTCGAGGCTTCAGAAGCAGAGAGTTCAGAGGTAGGTTCCTTGAATGTTCCCTTCTGCTGTTTGAAGAGATAAGGTGTTTTCTGGAAATTCGCCACTGTTTTAGGATTAGGTAACAATCCAAAAAAGAATGGTGTTTCCCCTGTGCAGCACAGGTTTAGGGAAAAAAGCCCTAGGGCAGAAAAAACGCTAGAGGTGTTGTGGCGCACTGATCTGGTCAGATGGAAGGCTGGTACTTTCTAAAAGTGCTGAAGGATAAGAACTCAAGATGCATTCCAAAGGTTCCTAGTGAAATACTTGGTCGATCCAAGACAAGGAGTAATGAACAAAGTAAGGACAACAAAGGTACTAGGATGAAGGCAGGAAGGGGAACAAACAAAGAGAAAGGAAAACTAGTAAAGACTGTAAGGGACCGGCTGATAATGAAGAGAGGCAGACTATGGAGTAGTCTGTGGCGCATGAGAGAGTCGCAAGCAATCAAGGCAGAAAAGAAACAAAAAGGACTGAGAGAAAGAGAGAAGGAATGCTAGTGCCTGGCAAAGCTCTGAAGTAGCGAGGGAGGTGCGCAGCATGAGGGGCCAAGGTGGCTAGCAAAGGCAGTAGAAAGAAGAGAAAAAGGGAAAGCACGGAAAGGAGAGGAGAGGCGAGTGCCCGGCAAGTTATGGGAAGGTACAGGACGGATCCTACCTAGCCGTGGCTCCTCGCGAGGGACGAAGAAAGGAGAGAGAGAAAAGACGGAAGGCAGAAGGCAGATGAAGGTAGAAAAATGCTGCGGTTTAATGCCAGAATGGAGGGAGATAGAACAGCCAGGGAAAGCAGAGGCGAAACGAGGAAAGGACCAGCAAAAGGCAAAATTAAGGAAAGCAGCAGTGAAAAAAGCAGACGCAGAGTGAAAGGCTGTAGAAAAACTGCAAGGACGCGGTGGCAAACTTGCAGTGAGCGTACTACAAGGAAAGCTAGAGTTGCAATGCACAGGGGGGCTGGGCCAAAGGAAAGATAAGGAATGGCGAGCAAAAAGACTAGACTGCGCTATATGAAACGTGGTAGACACATTAATGGTGGCGCCTACACCGGCTGCAGAGCTTCCAGGCACGGCTAGTTATGACACCTTGATAGTCAGTAGAGAGAAGGCGAGAGTGCACAGCCTGTTTCGTGTTAACTTTCTTTGTTGTACTGTCTATGTATATATATATTTTTTGCGATTAAATGTTCTTTAGTAGGGTGCAGCCCACTATCAAGTGCCACCGTGTAGGGCACTAAAAGTAAACTGAAAGAGAAAAGAGACTTAGGCTGGTTAGCCTTCGGTGTGGGCCGCACACCCTTAATGCTCACTTGGGGTTAATCAATGTCTTAGTACTTGGGTATAAACTTCAATTCAACTGTGACCATTTCAGAGTTACTTTTTTATTCCGAACGATAATTTGTAATTGTGAAAAATCAAAAATATTGGTTCAATTTCACCAATTAGGCTTGTACTGAGGCTGGGGCAAACAGAAACCCATTTGGCTAATGCATTTCGGATTAATTCCTTCTTCAGAGCCGGGTTATAAATACTAACATTATGGTATTCACATATTAAAAAATATCACATCAATTAATGAGTAACGACACATCCAATTCATGATTTAAAGTCGTAGTGCAACAAAAGACAATAATGCAGTGCCAATTTTTCAATTAAACAAGGCGCCCACAGGTACACACAAATATTAGACAAAAAAAGAGAAAGAACAAACAAATATAATCAGTCCATCTGTTCATGGTGATTGCCAAAGTAAACCTCTTACATGACCTGAGTCGGTCAACACCGTATTCATTACTGTGTATCGTTCACGTGCGTGCATTTACTAGATTTGTTCTATGTTTGCTAGATAGTGACCCTGTGGCGGTCGCATTCATCAATATGTGTAAAAAGGTTTCTTGTATTATTGCAGTGATCATGCAATTCACCTCGTTATTGTATTAAGGTGTTTATTCACATTATGTACTCATTACCTCCAGATAGTGAAAATATATCGTGACTGTGCATAGAGCCATGCACTTAGAGTCACTAACCTGTCTGCCGTAGCTTTTGCTG
This sequence comes from Ambystoma mexicanum, assembly GCF_040938575.1. NCBI lineage: Eukaryota > Metazoa > Chordata > Amphibia > Caudata > Ambystomatidae > Ambystoma > Ambystoma mexicanum. The sequence goes on along the minus strand of NC_090933.1, from coordinate 1,237,339,127 downwards.
ACGCAAATAAGTTCCGTGTTTACTAGATCGTTAAGCACTGTGGAACAATAAATAGGCCCACGTGAGGAAATGTTACATGTATTATCAACATAAGCTTTGTACTTCATAATGCGATCTTAGATCGCTCATACTTAATATTAAGTTGTCTTACCTGGAGGTGCAAGAAGCCGGGTCTCTCTCATTCTCACACGACGAGCGAATGGTGATCGCGGTTCGTGGCGTTGCTATGACAAGATTTGGTACCAATATGGCCGCGCGTATTCCCACGCGTCGGCCATGTTGGTGGGGGCAAAATTAAATGTTTTCATTGACACTTACCATTCGGGCTGTCACATACAGTAGAACTATTGCTATGATGGTCATCTCTATTTTCACATTGTTCTCAGATTTGATAGGAGTGCTACAAACCAAAACGAATTATGGTGCACACGAGAATGCATGCTTGTGCATGGATTACTATTATGTTGTGGACTCCAATACGTGAGATTGCCCTTACGTCAGTTCTATTGCTACATATTACTTGTACTCATCATTCTGCTCAAGATCAAGTATTTGCACTAGAGAAACAATAGGAGCTTGTGTTTTTTAGTTAAGGAAGCGCAAGTGAAAACGCTGAAAAGGTACTTAAGCAAAAACGTGAGATGCCGATCAAATGTGATTGTTGTGACTACATTGCTAATCTTCAGCTGTGTACGAGGGAGGACTAAATGCTTATGTTGTGGCCATATCAGGCTTCTTGGTTGTGTTGCTAATGGTAGATCATAAGATCCAGTATCTGTTTGGAATAAGGTGATGCACTGACTGTAGTTTGTTGGACCTTGATAGTCAGACCTGCATTCTGCAGTGCCTGAAGCATTTGTTTCACGTGAGATAAGTGATGCTCCCAGGTGTGGCTGAAATAAATAGGCGACACTGATGTTTTCCAGACCAGACAAAACCTGGTTAATAATCTGCTGCAAAGTGCCTGGGGCATTCTTCAATCCAAAGGGCATCACAGTGAACTGATAATGTCCTTCCGAGGTTGAGAATGCTGACCTCTCTCTCACACCATCTCTCAAGCTGACCTGCCAATACCCTGCTGTGAGTTCAAAGGTACTCATGTACTTGGCAGCACCGAGTTTGTCAATGCGCTCATCTGCTCGAGGAATGGGGTGAGCATCTGTCTTCATGACAAAATTGAGCCCCCTGTAGTCCACATAAAAGCGAACTTCAGTATTCCCACAACTGGTCGTTATAGGGACCAGTACCAATGGGCTATCCCAGGGGCTGTGGGGCGGCTCTATCACTCCTAGGGACAGCATCTTGGAAACTGCCTCCTTGATGGTGTTCCTGACCTTATCGGACATCTGGTGAATCCTACTCTTCACCGGCTTACTGTCTCAGTGTCTACATCATGGGTGCACCTGGGGTCAGAGAAAACAGACCGGCAAACTGTCCCAGTAACCAGCGACAGTCTGTCAGTTGCTATTCTGAAAGATCTGTTGCAAGGTTGACACTTTCAACTGCCCATATGGGGTTTCAGTGTGCAGGAGGTCTGGGAGGGTATCAGCCTCCTTCCTCCTCAGTCTCTCTGTCAGTCACTACCATGACCAAGTAATCACGGCTATAACGGGGTTTTAGCCGGTTGACATGAAATATCCTGCACATATATTTAGGTACTTTCTCGTCAATGAGGTAATTCACCTCACTGACTTTTTTCCAGCACACAGTAAGGCCCAGTCCATATGTCCTGAAGGGCACTGGGTTTGACAGGCTCCATGAACCGCACCCACTGGCCTGGAGAATAGACCGTTACTGTGGCCTTCTGGTTGTGTCAGTGTTTCATCAGCTCCTGACTGGCCTTTAGATTCTTTGTCGACTGTTCCATGGACTTTGCTATTCTGTACAGGAGTTAATCCTCCTAGTACACTTTGAGAAGTCCAGGGACCTCACCCTTAGCCTGCTCCTCCGCCTGCTTCCGCAGACCTGCCAGAGTGGGAAACTCTTTCTGGGCTGTGAAGAAGTCAGTCTGATCTGGGCCCCCAGCTAATGCAAACTCATCCAGCTTGGGCAGACCCTTCAGATCTGTGCCTGCCTATTCCGCCACGACTGTGCCAGGCAACATTGAAGTCACTGGGTCCTCTGCTACCAAAGTAGAGTCCTCAGTGGTTACTGTCCCTTCTCCCGCAGGATTAGGCGACTCAGCAGTCTGTGGAACTGGACTAGGGGATACCGGCCACGCCGGTCCTTCCAATAAGTCCTCTGGAAGCACTAAGGATTTGGAAGCCCTAAGGCTCTGAGAGTGTTCAATCTGGTGATCTCTTTGGCCCTCGATCGGGTAGCTGCTGTGATTATCTTGGGATCAGGAAGATCATTACCCAACAGACATGGTGAATGGATGGAGTCTTTTACTGCTACACAGCGATGGGTTGTTTCACCACGCCAGCTGAACTCTGCTATTGCCAAGGGTCACTTACTCTTTCCATCAAACCCACTTACGCTACAATCAGGCCCATCAATATATCAGCCTGTCTGTACCCACTGCCGGGTGACTACAGTGACGCTAGCCGCAGTGTCTTGGACCGCAGGAGTTTTGTGTCCATGGATATACACATGTTCTAAATAGAGTTGAGTATTATTGGGAACTGGGATCTTTTCTGGAGACCCGGTACCGTTCCCACTCAGTGTAACCAAGCCACATTCGGCCCCTGCCTTGCCTAGTGGGAGGTCCTCCTCTAGGAGACCCACACTAACGATGGCCTCTTCTATGAGTCCAACATTCACTATGGCTTGTTTAGGTAAGCCCTTGAAAGCAGTAGCCCCTTTCCTATGACCCAGTTCCTTACACATGAAACAACATTTGGGTGTCCCACTTCTAGGGGTGCCTGTGCTCTTCTTTTCAGTGTGCACGTGTGCACGGCTGAACAAGAGTTCTGGAATTTCCCTTTGTTCTTTGGGGACCTGACTTCGAATAGGATTGGGTTGGACCTTTGTCCTTCCCCTCCTTGTTTACTTTTTTGTCTGCCGATTTCTCTTCTGGTTTGGGTGTGCTCGCCTGAGCCTTTTTCTGGACTCGAGTACTCACAAACCTGTCGACAGCCTTTACAAGCTCCCTAGGGTCTGTGATAGTCTTGTCCACAAGATGCTGGTGTAGGTCAACCTCACTATTTTTCAATACATGCTCACACGCAATCAAACTGTACATCCCTTTAAATGTGTCCACTTTGTTACCAGTCACCCACATGCTCAGATATTTCAACAACAAGTGTGTGAATGCTTCAAATGTCTGGCCACTTTTCTTTCCGAGCTCTCTGAAGCTCTTGAGATACTGTTCTGGTGTTTTACAGAACTTCCTGAGGAGGGCTGACTTCATGCTATCATAAACGGACCCTTCCTCAGGAGTTAACTGAAGAATTGCATCAGTCCATGGTGTCGGTAAGCGACTCATCAAGGCTGCACCCACAGTACCTCATCCACCTCCCTGCAGCTGAAATACCAGCTGGAGCACTTCAAACAAGTCAAAAATATCCTTCCCCACTTCATAAGCATGTACTAAATCTTTGGGGATGTGTCATTGGGGCTTATCCCGGGCACTCTGGTTTGAGCCACTACGGTTGTTCTCGCAGGCAGACCTGTTGGCCTCTTTCTGCTCTTCAAGCATCATCTTGCGCAGCTCTATGGTGACCATGTCCTGCTGTTTCTGTTCCTCTAGAGCTAGTCTACTCTCCTCGAGCAGGAGCTTTTTAGGCGCTACCTCATTAACAGCCGGAACAATTACTGGGCCACTTTAGAGCAAAACAGAGCAGAGACTTTTCAAGGCACCAGGGTACATTAACTTGATATGTTGCACATCAGCCCAGCGTACAATTCACTGAGTAGTTTATTGCCTGTTTCAAGATAAAGCAGTGATCTGGATACCGCTCACAGTGCCTTGGCCACTAATACTTTCTTAACATGTAAATTGATATGCCATTCATATGCCATTGCCCTCATGTAGAAACATGCATTGACAATGCTAACAGTTTGGGCGTTTGTGTGGGCATGGAAAGGCACTTGCCAGGTGTAAGCAGGTGCAAAATGATGCGAGAACCTGAGCATCTAATAGCCGTACTTAGCAATTGCCTAATACCGCGTAGCTTTGCCAATGCATATTTTTAACAGGACTTCAGTGAAGCATACCTATAGTGTTCATAAATTGAGTGGCTGAAGGCAGACCTGGTGTACATTTATATTACAGCTGTAGTGGTTTACAGCTCTAATAACCATTAACACTCCGAAGACTGCTTTGAAAAAACACTGGCAGGTCCTTTGAGTGCAACGTTTGATGGTAAAGCTTGATTAAAGAGAGCTCAAAGAGTTCCCATGAGGTGGTATTTTGGGCGTGGAGGGACAGGAAGTCAGTGGGAATGGCCACAAGAATTAGCATGGTCATGGGCAATCAATGGGTGGGCAAATAACTCAGCAACACCTACAAGCTTTGTGTCCCTACTCATAAGCCATTTCTCCATTTCTCTAATGCAATAGTTCCAGCTTACCGGGGGCTCTGCCACCTAGTAGCCCAACCTAAAAGGTGGTATGTTAATTCACTTTACAACTGACCTTTTACAGGAATGCTTCTTTAATGTAGAAGATGAATTGCCATTGCAGCGTTCAGGTGTTATGGTGGTGCTATTTTTCAGACTGCAACATACCCAGCTTTTTTCCTCAAATGAATCCCTCGGAAATCATTAATATGTACAGGCACAGTGGAATTACAGATTTTCAATGTTGGTAATCAGGTTTTGTGGCACACTAAACTTCAACAGACCATGTATGGTAGGATGTGTACTTGAAATTGAAAGATTATGCTTGTTTAACACTGTGAGAGCGATGTTAGTATTGTATAAAAATAAGAACTTTACCTGCTTTGTTCCTCTTGAGTAAAGCAAACACTTCGAAGAGATTTAGGAAGATGATCAGGTATCAGTATTTGCCAAGACACTAATCAAGACCATTTAAAACTTAGCTCTTGGTCTTGAAGAAAATGAATATCGGAGACATCTGGCTGTTTTTGCCAGAAATAATGTAGTCCATGAAACAACTGAAACAGTCCATTAGAACAAATCATACTGAGAGGTAAACCTGAAGGTAACTTGTTGAATCAGAAAGAAGTGCTGAAGGTAAATTCCAAAATCATCAAAGACTGTGGATGCCATAGACCATAAGAACGCATGTTCTGCAGTGAAATATTCTCCTTCTCCCTTTCTATCCTGGCTTTCTTCTATCCCTATACCCGCCTCTGCCCTTTCCCCAACAGATGTGATTTCTCTCTGTAGTCATGTAGAAATAGCAGATGTATACTAATTGACCTTTTCACAATTGATCACGGGAGAATTGACCTTTTCACAAATGATCGTGAAATGAAGGCCAATTAGGACATATATGCAGGGGAAACCCCCAGCAATCCCCCACTCAATCCAACAAACCCCGAAACTGCCTACACAATCCCATTATATTATTTATTACCCCAAACCCACCCCACACATATATATAAAAAGTAAAATAAAGTTAAAGGTCAATTGTGCAGGACGTCAATTAGGACTATTATTAGGTCAATTAGGACAAAAGGTTAAATGTAAAAGATCAATTTGGGAAATACCGAAATAGCAGGGCGGATCCACATAAAGAGGGGATTTGGGTTGATATACTTCCTTTGGTAATGTGGGCCTTGACACACTGATAACGCTACATATGATTAGCCATTTTTTTAAGAAATGTATATAATATTACAGTGATATCGTAACCATATTTTTCTTTTTGTACTGACAGACAATGCTATGTGATGCCACTTGCTAGAGTATCAAGGGGTGGAAGGTCATGTGCCATCACTTCCTGTGTTGTCATTTTGAGGTGGGGTCTAATGACATTGCACCACTTCCTGTGATGTCACGTGAGGACGGGGTCAAATGAAATCACAGACTGTGTAATCAGCGAGGTCAAGGGTCATGTGCTGTCACTTCCACTACCGCTGACATTTTGCTGAAATGACGTACCTGGATTGATAGTAATTTAGTTGTACAGGGAAAGTCAACCAATTTGTTTGAAATTCAAGAAAAAATAGGTACAACTGGAGAAAAGTATAATCAAATGTATAATTGCATTTTGTTTGTAGATTCCTACCATATACATGGCCAGTCTAGACATGCATGTGTCATTTGGATTTATAAAATATTTTGTGTGTGAATAAGCACACAAAGCTCCACATCCGGCACCTACATCATTGCCTAATATTATTGCTCCAAACCGGATACTTCAGTCAATTGACTGCACAATGTGTAGTTCATGCTTATAAATCATTTTATTTTATGGAGTCTACTTATTGAATTTGTTTCATTTAATTATAGCAGTGTTTTTGAAGGAATATTTAGAGTTAAAAGAAGGGAAAAAAATATTTACTGATTTTGAAATCCAAAGTAAGCTAAGCTGAAGATCTTTCCACACCAACGCAGTGCTATTGCGCTATACTCCTCGGCAGCAGAGAGGATGAACCGTGTTTGCTATGCTTCCAGGGGTGCTGCCTAGGTACATCGGGATGATGACGCATTTATGCCCCAGCCGGGCTGTCACAAACACGCAAGCAGCGTTGCACAGAGAAAATGACCCACGTTTGTCCTCTTTCAGTGCATTTGTGGGTGTTGTCTAAATCATCACATAGTATCCCTACTTAAACCAAACGCACCTGATAAAGTATATTTGCTTTAGTCATAAATCTCAAAGTTTGGAACCTTGCTGTCAGGGTGTTGCTAGGTCTGGAAAAGATTTGGGGCTACACTAATGTTGGGATTGTTGGGACTCGAGGCTAGCTAGCCTTTTGGTTGTGGACCCTGAGATTCTATCCGGGGTTACAACCAAAAGACCTGGGACTATAGCGCCCTAACCCGCCCCCTAGCAACGCCTATGCTTGCTGTTAACCTCCTTGTGGTTCAAACAGGTGACGTCTGTGTCCCCTTTGAGACATGTTCCATCTGTGATTGTGGAGGTCTGCATGCAACCACACTAGAGGGCAGGTACCGCTGTGCAACTTCACTTGCTGACTTACGCACTTTGACATCATTCTTCAGTTTATCACAATGGCTACATACTTTACACCTAGCATATGTTTTCATGCATTTGCATAGCACCTCTTGCCGTAGGTTACAGTGTTAATGAACATTGCCTGTCAGAGAGGTAAAGGAGGAGTAGGGTAGAACATGCAGTAGTTGTAGGGGGAGCAATGTTGCGCAGATAGTTGGAATGAGGGCAGATGTTGCTCAGGAAGAAATGGGAAGGAAAAGCTGGAGGAGCAATGTGTACAAATGAACTACATTTATTGGGGGACTCAAATGTGTTCTATGGGGTGCACGCCGAAAGGAGAGGTAGCTGGAGAGATGCGTTTGCTGCTTCAGAGTGCATTACTGGAATGTACTCACCCCGTTGAGCTTGTGTGTTGTGCTATGGTATCCAATATTTATACAGCACACATCATCAGTGTAGCGGTCTTATGGCACCCGGCTTTGTGCGAAAGGTGGGATAGTTTGACTCTGCCAGGGTGTTGCCAAACCTTAGTCTGTGGAAAGGAAGGGGAGGTTTTGGGAGGAGGTTCTAGGAAAGAGAAACTAGATGAAAGAAGCGCCAAAATCAGAGAGGAAAAACAATTGGGATGAGTGGGAGGAGATATGGTTGTCGAAGTAGGCATGCACCATTCTGAAATGTGATAAGTCATTGGTAAGCATGAGTGAAGGACTTAGCAGAGTACAGCTCAGATTAGAGCTGAGTTTTATTGTGATGGCAATAAACAACCGACGAAGCATGGTACTTAATGTAGTTAGATGGTGAGTGGTTGCGTGATGAACTTTAATGGGGCTCACGTGGCCCATAGTAGAGTGGAAGCTTTCACCACATTCATTTGTTAGAAACAAATTCCTATATAAAGTGATAGCACTGGGTTTGCCAAAACAGCTGACAGGAGTGTTGGTGCCAAGAGTTGGGCATGTATAGAAGTATGTTTGGGGAAAACATGGTGTATGTAGAGGAGACGAAGAGACATGATAGACTTGTGTCCAGTAATATTGAGTTTTGTAAGCTACGAGATCTGTACAATTCACTGCAACGTAATGAACAACATTCATAACAAAATAGCTGAAGCGACCAGCTATTCGAACTCAGAAGAAAATTAGAGTACTAAGCAATTCCTTTATCGCCTCCTGCAGGATAAACATGAACACACTCGAGATACCCTACAGCACCATCCTCTGATCAGACAGAAAGAAACCGCAGGGCGAATTGCCTTCTCAATAATGCTCATTATGTGTCCGAATGACAAATACATCTATTAACTGCTCCTTTAGGACGGGACACCTTTTCACTTTCTTTTACCCGATTAAGCCTCGCCTGCAAGAGGAGAGGAAGAATCGCACTCATAGATATGATTGCCAAGACAATGACATGACCCTCTACCAGCGTCCCGATTATGAATCCCACCTGCATGTTACGTCATGGTTACGGTAAGGATTTTATGCTCGACCAGACCCTAGGCTTGTGCTTCTGTTTAAAGGACTTGTAAGCCTTCCACAGGGTCAGGATCCTGGGCACGTTCAAAGCCATGCCCAACAAAACACAGATGGCAAAGCCCTTCTACTTACTCCCATTGGCCCCCAATAACATTTGAGAAGGGTTGTGTGTCAGATATCCGAATTTGGCAAGTTTGCAAAAGCTACCTGAAAAGCGAGCAGAAAATACCCTTCAATGTGTTTCTGGTTTCCTCATTTATGTCATGGGTACCACAGTATTTGTTTTTACTTCACCAAACCCTAGGCTTCTGGGAAAAGTGCTTAAGGACAAAAATACAGTGGGCCTTATTATGAGTTTGGCAATATTTTGGTGGCAAATCTACCAAAAATGCCTCAAAGATCAGTTACTGTTACAACCACTTGGTCCCGCAGATGTACGTACTGCAGTGTAAATCCCCATTTTTGGAGTCTATGCGACTCCATTGGGATTTTAGCAGAATTACGCATTAAATCCGCTGATTTTTGGCGTAAAGTGGAGGATTTACTTCCAGCATGATGCTGGAGGTAAATCGTCCACTTCAACACCAACCTCAGGATTTGGCGGAGTTGTAAATACAATCATAATTCTGTTACTGCCAAAAAAAGTGGAATTACCACCACTTTCGCACTGCCCGGCCAATATTTGAATGAGGCCCTGTTTTTAGCTTAGCAGTGGTGAGAAATTCCACACTGCTAAAGTGAGCCCAGGCATGTTGAAACCATGCCCACAAAGCACAGCATGCAATTCCCGCTAAGCCATGAACAGCCAGGTTCTATAGATGGAAGGGCTGGAAGGAAATGTGGGCACATTTAAGAGAGTGTGGGATTTCAACCACGGCATCCCTGGTTTAGGGCTTCCTTGTGGTTCCAGAGTTCTACTAGGACCTTTATGGGAATGGTTATATTGGTGTATGAGGCAGGAATCCTTTTAGGTTGAGGCTAGGGGCTTATGGGAGTTAATTTACATAATCAAGCACGTCACTACCCACCTCAATACGGGCTGCAGTTACTCCCATGGAAAATAACAAACAGCAATTTGATCTAAAGATTTATAACGAAAACACATTTAAAAAAATATATATGTGGGGGTAATGGTTTAAAACGTGTGGGGAGGCAGTGTGGGTGGTATTAGTAATGAAGCGAAACAGGGGTTTGGGGAGGGGGACCCCACAAATGGTAAATGTTTAGACCAAAGTGTTGTTTGTTATTTATTGGTTAGTTATAATCACATGTAACCAATGTGACATGACCTAACCAGCTAATATAAAAGAAATCCAACATCATATGTTTCCACCCACCCCAAAAAAGAGTGAATAAGTACATACAAATGCAAGTATAAAACAGCAATACTAAGGTAGGTTCTAGTTAACTTGTGTTTAGCTTTGGGAAAATAACACATTGATTTCAACAGAACACATCATGTGGGTGGGGGATCAGCCCAGTAATTGCATATTCCTGCTGCAGGAATTGGACGCCTTTGTCTGCCAAGGCATGGAGGACTCTTTGAGCACATTTTTGGGGGTATAGTTCCTGGATTTCGAAATGGACCTTTTGTATGTAACCCGTGAGAAGCATCCACATCGCAATCCAAGAAGCTACAAGTAGCAGATGAATAGATATAAGTAGGCAGAGAGCATGGTTGGATTCAGTGAAGGAGCAAAGAACCTCTGGGCTGCAAGGGGAGTGGCAGAGGAGGCAGAGGTGGGTGGAGAAGGCATGAAGGTCAGGCATCAATGGAAATGATATTGTTTCAATCTGTCTTGTGGGGTGATCACTGGGTGATTCCCAGGATTTGCCTCCACAGACTCGACGTGTAGTGCTCCTACCACGTTCTCTTCATCGAGTAGCGTGCATGCATGTAAGTGCTAGGTGATGCAGCCTTGCTTGGTTGGCATCGAGTGGTCCATGTGGATCCTTGAACTTGCTGATTTGGAAATATTTTTTGTCTGCATTTACTAATTGACTGAAGTAAGCTTTAAGGGCTGTGGGTGCTGCATTGTAGGATCTATCGACTGTCTTGGGGACTTTATCTCCTGCTGTGTGCAGGGATTTCTTCCTCCTATCCTCGGTCTCCCTCACTGCCATAACATACATTTGCAGATGCTCTAGCCATAGGATCTCCTGACGACCCCAGATTCACCTGTGGTGTTTACATGAAGGTGAGTGTGTCTCCTGACATCTGTCACTTGCCTGAGGGGTGACATGGAGGTAATATGGACCCTCATCCTCACTTTCTTCACCCATGACAACATATGAAGTATGCTAGCATGGAAGACAATGGTAGTACATGGTTCTACCACAGTCTGTATAGGGACCCCCCTGTATTCAGAGATACTGAAACAGCACAGCATGAAGAGCAGCATAGGTGCATGGTGGGTTTGGTGCACAAGCACATCTGCATGGAGGGGCTGTCATGCTTGCCTTCTTTTTTTGTGTCAATGTTGTCTAGAGTGACCATGATGGAGGGAGGGCGTCAGCCGTGAGTACCTCAACATAATTATTTAAAAAATGGGCGATAGATAAAAGATAACGATATACTTTTAACTTCTGTTTCATTAATTCACATAGAATGATTTTAATTGATCACATATACTCATATAAGAAAATTCATATATACAAAAAGCTCATAACCTTTTACACCTTTTTCAGAGTTGGTGCCCATGACCAGTGATATCTCTGGATACTAGTTCTTGGTGTTGCACACTAATGCCAGGGCAGTCAAAGTGGTGCTTACTCCAGCCACCTCTTGATCTAGGTAGATGTTCACTCAGATGTACCCCAGATATTGACAGCCTGCATCTCTGACCCCCATCAGATTTAGCCCCTCCAATGGTTCTAAGGGCAGATGGCACATATGTTGGCGATAATAGCGCTCACAGATAATGGTGACCTGTGAACCACTGTCCAGTAGTGCGGTAATTCTTTGCCCGTCAAGTTCAACTGCAATTGTCATGGGGGGTCCAATTAGGCGTGCAGGAATGCCTTTTGAAGACTGGGTTTGAGTTCGTAGTCTGTTGCAGGTAGCTGGTGGCATCTTCTTTGAGATGCAGAGCTCATGGCCTAGACGGAGATGGGCAGCTGTGGGACCTTCCTGAGCATTCATTTGGTGCTTGGTAGATACTAAGTTGGGATTTTGTGTCTATATGGATATGCAAGAGTTGTTGGCGGTGGAGCTTGCTCTTACGTTCAAGGTTCTAGCTGCTCCTCCACTACAACCTCCTGTGCGTTTCCTGGCAATGCTCGTGCTGGAGTGGGGTTCAGTGCACTAAATTGAGTAGCTACTGGGACATAGTCTTGATCTTGGTTACCTAGACGTGTTCAGTGGCTATCATCCCCATATCGATGGCAAAATCTCCATGCTGTTAAAGGTGCAGATGATTGGGTACCATATTCCCGAGGCTCTTTGGCTCTCCTAAGTAACTGTCGGTCTCTTTCACTTGATGAGGGAAAAAAGGTCTCTGGCTCGTTGATGATTTGCATTCTGATTTTTCCTAGGTAGCAGCTGGGACTGGAGCTTCCTTACCAGTTGCTGCAGCTCCTCTATCTGTTTCTGCTGAGTAGTGACAGGGTCGGGTGCATGGATCTTGCTTTGAACAGGGTGACTCTGAACATTGACATCGCCGGTTTCTTCTTCCAGGGCTCTTATTGACCTCCAGAGATCTTCATAGGAGGGAGGGGTGTCCAGTTTTTTATGCCGTCTCAGTTGGAGGATGGGTATGGCAGCGTCTTTAGCTCCCCTAAATAGCTTCTTCAACCAACACTGGTTCAATTGGGCAGTCTATACTACCCCTCTATGGTGTGCCAGGCGCAAAATGTGTTCAATCCTCACCAGGAACTCAGATAACTTCTCTCTCAGTTTAAGAGAAGTAGCATGGAACCTCATCATCAGATCTTCCCCCGGCTCGGTAGTGCCAAACGCCCCTTCCAGGGCGTCCATCACTTGTAGGGAAGTTGTATCAGGAGTCAAGGTGCACGAGGACTGTACCGTCTGTAGTGCTGGTTCTTGCAATGCCTCTATCACTCATCTCCTCTTTTCTTGATCTGACAATTTCCAGTCAATTAGCATAAATTGGGCTAGGTTGGCGCAGCCTTCATAACCCTCTTCTCCTTTGGGCACATTTTTTTCGCCGGAAAAAGGGTCCAAACGGGTGTAAGCTCATTGTTCACTAATCAAGGGCGATGGTGGTTGACGCTCCATAGTTACTCTAACTGCTTCAGCCACCGCAGCAGCAATGACAATGGCATCCTTGATGGGGGTCGTAGCTTCTGCGCAGAGAGGTATTCCGGGCCAAGCATCTAAGTGCCGCACTGGGCAGGTAAACACAGGTTCCCTGCCTTGGATTTCCATGGGCAAGGTTTTATTTGAAAGAGAAACTCCAACATAACATAGCATATAACATTTGTTATCTGGCCCAGGTAAGCAGCCCACACTTTTCACTTTACCAGCGGTGGGTTCTAGAGAACCAGTCATGGCTAATACTTCATCTATCGTAATGTATGACAGGGCCTCATCCATGATGAAACAGGCCTCTGGGCTAATCCCTTCAGCACATATTCAATGTAACACATATTCATGCACCATTTTTGACTATGTGTAAATAATCACTAACATTTTGATCAGAGTTCCTGCATGGTAAAGTCCCTCTGGGATCTCAGCAGTGCCTCCAAAAAGTGTTTCTTCCTTATTTTTTTCTCTTCTCTGGAATGAGTGAACAGCAACCTGGCGGCGATCTGAGCATATGAGTAAAACACCTTACTGCACACATGTGCAAATAATGAAAATCCAGGGGGATGACGAATGGACCTTCAGGAGGGTCTAGAATCTGCCAGCCCAGATGTCTGACCAGTATACCTGTGCTCCTATTTAAATAAACAGACAAAGCTGTGCTTCTTATAACAATTGTGAACCACTTTTGTTTATATAATTTCAATCTGTCAACCCATTCCTTGGTACACATGAACCACATAACATGCAGTACTCCTAGTAGAGGTGTCGTCTGCTTGTACATGAAAGGCCCACTACTTAACAGTTCTCATTCCATCACTTTCCGCAGCATTTATTACACTTTAGTTGAAGTAATATTGACGTCGGTCCTGAGGGGGCTTGGAGGACAAGTTCATTCACCTTTGGTACATAATTGGTTAAATGACTCAGTAGTATCACTCGAGAACGTGCACATTCACATTTGGTAAATAAATAATCATATTTATCAGGGGAATCAGGGGAATCACCTGCGACCGTTTGCATTCACATTTGATAACTAAATAATCATATTCATCAGGGGAATCACCTGCGATCATGCGCATTCACATTTGGTAACTAAATAATCATATTTATCAGGGGAATAACCTAATAACGGGCGCATTCACATTTGGTAGATAAATAATCATATGTATCAGGGGAATAACCTAAGAACGGGCGCATTCACATTTGGTAAATAAATAATCATATATATATATCATTGGGTTTGCCTGAGAATGTGAGCATTCACATTTGGTACATAAATAGTCACATACAGCATTGGAATCACCTGGGAACAGGTGCATTCACATTTGGTAAATAAATAATCATGTTTATCACAGGAATCACCTGAGAACTTACGCATTCACATTTGGTAAATAAATAATCATATATATATATCATTGGGGTTTGCCTGAGAACGTGCGCATTCACATTTTGTAAAGAAACAATCCTCTTGATACAACCAGTGTCCCATCACCACAGGTAGCTGCAGACTACCAATGGGACATGGAACACTTATACACAATTTCACCTCTAACCAGTCATAACCGGGCCGTACTACGCCTCAGCAATGCGCTAGACTAGTCCCATCAGAATAGATCCCCGCGGAAATTCTCAGATTCTACACAGAGCTGCCGAGGTGCCAAGCTCAGGGCTGGTTAATCCTTGCCTCCTCCTCGAGTGCGGACATATCTGCAAGAAACGGATCGATCCCAAACATACAACATGGACCAACCAGGCCTTCTGAAGAAAAAGGGGCAAACCCTGTGAGCCTTGCCCACCGTGTCTCCAGAGTCGGCCAATACGCACCTCAGCTCTGTGCTAGGCAAGTTGCTTGCACACCCACACTCTGCATAGCTGCTGTTGGAGTACAGCCTCCCAGCATCCCCGGGACAGACGCAGTGACTATTGCAGTGAATATAACCTTCCACTCGGTCCTTCAACGGCCCACGTGTCAACTGTCTGCCAGCACACGCAGGGCACCGGGTCCCTTCTCCACTCTTCCCCCATCCTATCTGACTGATTCTACTTAGCGTGAGAACCGACCCTCCTCTTGCTCGTTCTCGTGAGCGGTAGCGGGCAGGATGAAGCTCTGCCATGGGCTTCTTCAGTTCACAAGCTTCGGCTCATTCTCTCAACCCCGGGTGGGGGAGAGAGAAGTGCTGTCCTTGACAGGCGGACAGCCTGCCCGTGAAGGCCATTCCTAACATGCCAGAAGGCCTGGATGCCCTCCGTGGTGTAACAGAGCTCCCTTCTCTGCTCGCCTCTCCCCGGCTCTCCCTCAGTCGATCCCCTACGGGCTTTTAATTCCCCTGGGAACTCTCCACTGGTCTTTACCAGCAGGGGGGCCCACACTCGACCTGAGGTAAAATCACCTCACAGACCGGCCGCTCCACCTGCTGGTGGAGTCTACCATTATAATTCTGACAAACTCTGTGCGCCAAAACTACATGCAAAAGAACTGGACAACGTGAAGAGAAAATAAACAAACATGCCCGTCAACAACTTGGCACATAGCCCAGGCACACACGAACCCACAAGAAATACAGGTTTACACTCACGTATAGCACTCATAAATTGAGTGGCTGAAGGCAGACCTGGTTGACATTTATATTAGAGCTGTAGCAGTTTACAACTCCAATAAAGCCAGTAACACTTGCTTTGAAAAAACTGGCAGGCCCTTCCAGTGCAAAGTTTGATGGCAAAGCTTGGTTAAATAGTTCAAAGAGTTCCCACTAAGAAGTTGTATATTAATTCACTTTACAACTGACCTTTTATAGGAATGCTGCTTTAATGTGGAAGATGATGAAACACCATTGCAGGCGTTATGGTGGTAACATTTTTCAGACTGCAACATACTCAGCTTTTTCCCTCAAATGGCTCCCTCGAAAATCATTAATATGTACCGGAGCAGTGGAATTACAGGTTTACAATGTTGGTAATCAGGTTTTGTAACAATCTAAACTTCTACAGACCATGTATGGCAGGATGTGTAGATGAAATTGAAACATTACACTTGTTTAATACTGTGAGAGCGATGCTAGTATTGTATAAAAATAAGAACTTTACATGTTTTGTTACTCTTGAGTTATGCAAGCACTTTGAAGAGATTCAGGAAGATGATCAGGTATCAGTATTTGCCAAGACACTAATCAAGACCATTTTAAACTTAGCTCTTGGTCTTCAAGAAATTGAATATCGGAGACGTCTGGCTGTTTTTGGCAGAAATAATGTAGTCCATGAAACAACCGAAACAGTCCATTAGAACAAATCGTACTGAGAGGTAAGCCTGAAGGTAACTGTTTAATCAGAAAGAAGTGCTGAAGGTAAATTCCAAAATCATCGAAGACTGTGGATGCCATAGACCATAAGAACGCATGTTCTGTAGTGAAATATTCTCCTTCTCCCTTTCTATCCTGGCTTTCTTCTATCCCTATACCCGCCTCTGCCCTTTCCCCAACAAATGTGATTTCTCTCTGTAGTCATGTAGAAATAGCAGATGTATACTAATTGACCTTTTCACAATTGATCACGGGAGAATTGACCTTTTCACAATTGATCATGAAATGAAGATCAATTAGGACATATATGCGGGGGAAACCCCTCGCAATCCCCCACTCAAACCAAAAAAAAAAAAAAAAAACCCCTACCCAATCCCATTATATTATTTATTACCCCAAACCCACCCCACACATATATATAAAAAGTAAAATAAAGGTAAAGGTTAATTGTGCAGGACGTCAATTAGGATTATTATTAAGTCAATTAGGACAAATGGTCAATTGTGAAAGGTCAATTTGGGAAATACCGAAGTAGCAGTGCGGCTCCACATAAAGAGGGGATTTGGGTTGATATACTTCCTTTGGTAATATGGGCCATGACACTGATAATGCTACATATCATTATCCATTTTTTTATGAAATGTATATCATATTACGGTGATATCGTAACCATATTTTTCTTTTTGTACTGACAGAAAATGTATGTGATGCCACTTGCTGTGGTATCAAGGGGTGGAAGGTCATGTGCCATCACTTCCTGGGATGTCATTTTGGGGTAGGGTCTAATGACATTGCACCACGTTCTGTGATGTCACGTGGTATGGAGTCAAATGACATCACTTCCTGTGTAATCAGGTAGGTCAAGGGTTGTGTGCTGTCACTTCCACTACCGCTGGCACTTTGGTGGAATGACATATCTGGATTGATAGTAATTTTGTTGTGCAGGGAAAGTGAACCAATTTGTTTGAAATTCGAAGTCGGTGCATAGGAAGGTATGAAAAAATAGGTACAACTGGAGAAAAGTATAAATCAAATGTATAATTGTATTTTGTTTGTAGATTCCTACCATATACATGCCCAGTCTAGACATGCATGTGTTATTTGGATTTATAAAATATTTTGTGTGTGAATAAGCACACAAAGCTCCACATCCGGCCCCTATTGCCTGATATTATTGCTACAAACCTGATACTTTAGCCAATTGTGGCTGCACAATTTATTTTATGGAGTCCAATTATTGAATTATTTTCATATAATTATTCCTATGGAAAGCCTATTATAAATTGTGTGCATGGGGAAACAATGAAATATGCCCAAGCATGTAATTAATTATGGGAAAGATCATCATGTATTTGGCGTTAGCCTTCAGGCTCAGGTTTATGACATTTGAGTTTGCAGTGTTTTTGAAGGAATATTTAGAGTTAAAAGAAGGGAAAAAAAGATGTAGCGATTTTGAAATCCAAAGTAAACTAAGCTGAAGATATTCCCGCACCAATCCAGTGCTATTGTGCCATACTCCTCGGCAGCAGAGAGGATGAACATATCCTGAAGTCGACCTACGGAGTGAATTCTAAAAAGAATTACAACATCCCGTGTTTTTTATGTTTCCAGGCGTGCTGCCTAGGACCTCGGGATAATGACGTATGTATGCCCAGGCAGGGCTGTCACAAACAAACACGCAAGCACCGTTGCAAAGAGAAAAGGACCCACGTTTGACCTCTTTCCGTCTGTCACGTGTGCCTCAGTACATTTGTGGGTGTTGATTACATCATAAAGAAGAAAACAACAACCTAGAGTCAATTAAGCAAGGAGTGCTCAGTGTTAACCAAGTTTAGTTTGTTGCCTACGTCATCACATAGTATCCCTACTTAAACCAATGGCTACATATTTTACACCTAGCAGGGGAGCTTCCTTGATGTTATGCTATGTTTTCATGCATTTGCATAGCACCTCTTGCCGTAGGTTACGGCGTTAATGCACGTTGCTTGTCAGAGAGGTAAAGGAGGCGTAGGGTAGAACATGCAGTAGTGATAGGGGGAGCAATGTTGCGTAGATAGTTGGAATGAGGGCGGATGTTGCTCAGGAAGAAATGGGAAGGAAAAGCTGGAGGAGCAATGTGTACAAATGAACTACATTTATTGGGGGACTCAAATGTGTTCTATGGGGTGCACGCCGAAAGGAGAGGTAGCTGGAGAGATGCGTTTGCCGCGTCAGAGTGCATTACTGGAATGTACACACCCCGTTGAGCTTGTGTGGTGTGCTATGGTATCCAATATTTATAAAGCACACATCATCAGTGTAGTGGTCTTATGGCACCTGGCTTTTTTGCGAAAGGTGGGATAGTTTGACTCTGCCAGGGTGTTGCCAAACCTTAGTCTGTGGAAAGGAAGGGGAGGTTTCGGGAGGAGGTTCTAGGAAAGAGAAACTAGATGACAGAAGGGCATGAATCAGAGAGGAAAAACAATTGGGATAAGTGGGAGGAGATATGGTTGTCGAAGTAGGCGTGCACCTTTCTGAAATGTGATAAGTTATTGGTAAGCATGAGTGAAGGATTTAGCAGAGTACAGCTCAGATTAGAGCAGAGTTTTATTGTGATGGCAATATCAAGAACCGACGAAATGTAGTGCTAGATGTAATTAGATGGTGAGTGGTTGTGTGATGGACTTTAAAGAGGCTCACGTGGCCTATAGTAGAGTGGAAGCTTTCACCACATTCATTTGTAAGAAACAAATTCCTATATAAAAGGGATAGCACTGGGTTTGCCAAAACAGCTGACAGGAGTGTTGATGCCAAGAGTTGGGCATGTATAGAAGTATGTTTGGGGAGAGCATGGCGAAAGTGATGAGGAAGGGGACGAGGAGACATGATGGACTTGTGTCCAGTAATATTGACCTTTGCAAGCTACGAGCTCTGTACAATTCACTGCAACTTAATGAACAACATTCATAACAAAATAGCTGAAGCGACCAGCTATTCGAACTCAGAAGAAAATTAGAGTACTAAGCAATTCCTTTATCACCTCATGCAGGATAAACATGAACACACTTGAGATACCCAACACCACCATTCTCAGATCAGACAGAAAGCAACCGCAGGGCGAGTTGCCTTCTCGGTAATGCTCATTAGGTGTCCGAATGACAAATACATCTATTAACTGCTCCTTTAAGACAGGACACCTTTTCACTTTCTATTACCCGATTAAGCCTCGCCTGCAAGAGGAGATGAAGAATCGCACTCATAGATATGATTGCCAAGACAATGACATGACCCTCCACCAGCGTCCCGCTTATGAATCCCACCTGTATGTTATGTCATGGTTACCACAAGGGTTTTATGCTCGACCCACAGTGTCATTGGGATCCTGGGCATGTTCGAAGTCATGCCCAGCACAACACAAAAGGCAAAGCCCTTCTACTTACTCCCATTGGCCCCCAATAACATTTGAGAAGGGTTGTGTGTCAGAAATCCGAATTTGGCAAGTTTGCAAAAGCTTCCTGAAAAGCGAGCAAAGAGAACCCTTCAATTTGTTTCTGGTTTCCTCATTTATGTCATGGGTACCACAAGTATCTTTATTTACTTCACCAAAACCTAGGCTTGTGCTTCTGGGCAACGTGCATAAGGTCAAAAAGATGTGGGCCTTATTACGAGTTTGTCACTATTTTGGTGGAGAATCTACTGAAATGCCTCCAAAATGAGTTACTGTTACCACCATCTGGTCCTGCAAATGTACTGCAGTGTAAATTCCAATTTTTGGAGTCCATAGGATTCGATGGGGATTTTGGTGGAATTACGGCAAGCAGTAATTCTGGTGCATTAAATCCGCTGATTTCTGGCGTTAAAGTGGAGGCTTTACTTCCAGCATAACGCTGGAGGTCAATCCTCCACTTTAATGCAAAACTTGGGATTTGGCGGAGTGGTTAAAACAGTCATAATTCTGTTACTGCCAAAAAAGTGGAATTACCAACACTTTTGTACTGCCCAGCCAATATTGGAATGAGGCCCTGTTTTTAGTTTAGCTGTGGTCATAAATTCCACCATGCTATAGTGTGCCCAGGCATGTTGAAACCATGCCCAAAAAGCACAGCATCCAATTCCCGCTAAGCCATGAACAGCCAGGATGGAAAAGCTGGAAGGAAATGTGGGCACATTTAAGTGAGTGTGGGATTTCAACCACGGCTTCCCTGATAGAGGGCTTCCTTGTGGTTCCAGAGTTCTGCTAGGACCTTTAAGGGAATGGTTATATTGGTGTGTGAGGCAGGAATCTTTTCAGGCGGAGGGCTGGGCACTTATGGGAGTTAGTATACATAATCCAGCAAGTCACAAGCCACCTCAATACAAGATGCATTTACTGTGTTTTGTTAATAGAGGGTATCAGGTGAATGTTAGGTCAAAATAGGGGTTTACAGTCTAGTTACCAGATTAGATTTCCAGGCCTATTTTCTGTTCGTATTTTTTTGCTTTTTTATTTGCATATTAAAGAGTTGCTAACTACTGCCTTATGGCTGCTTCGAGGCATTTGAACATTAGATAAGTGAAGCCAAAAATAAAATGAATCCTCAACATAATATGACGGTATGGAGTGATAATAACGAATGGAAAATAACAAACAGCAATTTGATCTTAACGTAACGAAAACACATTTTGAAAAATATATATGTGGGGTAAGGCTTTAAAATGGGTTGGGAGGTGGTTGGGGTGGGATTAGTAATGAAGCGAAGCAGGAGCGTGGGAAGGGGGACCCCCCCAAATGGTAAATGTTTAGACCAAAGTGTTGTTTGTTATTTATTGGTTAGTTATAATCACATGTAACCAAGATGACATGACCTAACCAGCTAATATAAAAGAAATCCAACATCATATGTTTCCACCCACCCCAAAAAAAGAGTGAATAAGTATATTCAAATGCAAGTATAAAACAGCAATACTAAGGTAGGTTCTAGTTAACTTGTGTTTAGCTTTGGGAAAAGAACACATTGATCTCAACAGAACACATCATATGGGAGGGGGATCAGCCCAGTAATTGCATATTTCTGCTGCAGGAATTGGATGTCTTTGTCTGCCAAGGCATGGAGGACTCTTTGAGCACATGTTTTGGGGCTATAGTTCCTGGCTTTCAAAATTGACTTTTTGTATGTAACCCGTGAGAAGCATCCCCATCGCAATACAGGAAGCTACAAGTAGCAGATGATGAGAGATAAGTAGGAAGAGAGCATGCTTGGATTGAGTGAAATGGCAAAGAAACTCTGGGCTGCAGGGGGGAGTGGCAGAGTAGGCAGAAGTGGGTGGAGAAGGCATGAAGGTCATCTATCAATGGGAATGATATTGTTTCAATCTGTCTTGTAGGGTGATCCCTGGTCGACCCCAGGATGTGCCTCCACAGACTCGACGTGTAGTGCTCCTACCACGTTCTCTTCATCGAGTAGCGTGCATGCATGTAAGTGCCAGGTGATGCAGCCTTGCTTGGTTGGCATTTAGTGGTCCATGTGGATCCTTGAACTTGCTGATTTGGAAATGTTCTTTGTCCGCATTTACTAATGGACTGAAGTAAGCTTTAAGGGCTGTGGGTGCTGCATTGTAGGATCTATCGACTGTCTTCGGGTCTTTATCTCCTGCTGTGCGCAGTGATTTCCTCCTCTTATCCTCGGTCTCCCTCACTGCCATGACATACATTTCCAGATGCTCTAGCCATAGGATCTCCTGAAGACCCCAAATTTACCTGTGGTGTTTAACTGAAGGTGAGTGTGTCTCCTGACATCTGTCACTTGCCTGCGCGGTGACATAGAGGTATATGGACCCTCATCCTCACTTCCTTCACCCATGGCAACATATGAAGTACGCTAGCATGTAAGACAATGGTAGTACATGGTTCTACCACGGTCTGTTTAGGTACCCCCCTGTATTCGGAGCTACCGAAACAGCACAGCATGAAGAGCAGCATATGCGCATGGTGGGTTTGGTGCTCAAGCACATCTGCATGGAGGGGCTGTCCTGCTTACCTTCTTTTCTTGTGTCAACGTTGCCTAGAAGGACACTGATGGGGGGAAGGGCGTCAGCTGTGAGTACCTCAACATAAATAGGAAGTGCTGCACCTGCAGAGTTTTGCTTTCACTTCAACTCATAGTAGCCAATGCCCAAAATGGGAGGAAGGGGACCACCAGTATAGATGCAGATTGAAGGGCTAATCAGAAATGTTGATGTAAGAAAATTGTAATACAAGTTTGTAAGAAACTAGAAATTACAAATAAAAAATAAAATAAAAAAAGTATATATGCAGTGGCAAGCAATGTCTGCACATCTGATCACCAGTCTATTGTTCACTGAGAGTGGATCCCAGCCCCCAATGTGTAAAGGGGTAGTTAGGCCCCAGCAGAGCTGACAGAAACACTCTATATTAGTATTATTAATATTATTGAGCACAGACCTAGCTTTGGGAAGCAACAGAGTGCTGTACAAGTCATATGAGAATTTACACAGTGGGGGAAGCAGAGATACAAGGAAGCAGGGAGCTAACAATGGGGGAGAGGACCAAGGGTACAGAAGATATGAAGTTGTTTGCTGGGATGAAGTGGCTTGATTTTCCGCAGGAGGGAAAACTGGTACCAAGCCGTTTGTCTGTTCCTTGCTATGTGCTCCTTTAAGAAGAAGTGTCTGTCAAAGTAGAACGCAAAGGACTTGGTGGTTAGCTGTGGTGTGAAGCCCTCAAAATTCATAGCAGAGAGCCAGGACTGCACGTCAGGTTGTTCGGTGTTGTTGGCCAAGAGTAGGAATTCAGTCTTGGAGGTGTTCAGCTTCAAGTAAGCACTTGACATCAATAACTGGACCAAAGTGAGGCAGGCCTTGAGCTGGTGGTCTTCGATGAAGTATATCTTGAGGTAGAGGTGCATGTCATCTGCATATTGGTGGATGTGGATGTTTTGTGGAGCCAGGTAGGTTCTGAGCAGTTCCATGTGAAGGTTGCACTATGAAACCATTTGGATGAATTGGTGGCGGTTAGCAAGGTAGAATTTGATACAGCTGAGGAGGGTCAACTGATCCCCATCTGGTAATGTAGCATGTCAGCGACTGTCTGATGGTCTACTGCTTTAATTGCTGCTTAAGAGGTCGAGGAGAACCAGGAGGCAAGGATGGTCATTTTCGAGTAGTTCAAATGAATTATTTCAAATTAGTATTTCAAATTAATTACTATTTTATAAAGCGCTTAATAATGGAGACCAGTCTCTAAGCGTGGGACTTGTATTTGGACCTGTGTTGCTCTGCGTTATCTTGCTTCCAAGACAAACACGTTGGCCCTGAGCTATCCTCCTGGCCTACCTTGATAGTAGCTATTTCTGTGCTTGCTGTATCTGGGTCTGAAGCCAGATTGGTAGGCCTGAAGGAGGTTGCAAGCATTGATGTGTTGGAGGAGTTGAGTGGATTCTGTTTTCTCAAGGATCTTGCCTGGGGAGGGAAGATGGGTTATGGGACAATAGTTGCTAAGGTCGTCAGGGTCCAGTGTTGGTTTTTTGAGAAGCAGCAGGCTTTGTCAGGTCTTGAGGGTCCAGGAGAAGTTGCCTTGAGTGAGGGATCTGTTGATGATTGCCAGGTAAGGGCAGAGTGCTTCAGTCGTAAGGGTCTTGAGTACAGAGACGAGTAGGATGCTATCTGCACACTTGAGTAGAGTGCTTACGGAAAACATGCTAATGGGTGACATCATTTCTGTTTCTTAAATGTGCACCTTCATGCTTTCTACATCTTCACATATGTTATGTTATGTTATGTTACTTTGCATTTATATAGCGCCTTATGTACCATTGGTATGGTCTGAAGGCGCTGGTAGGTTGAACGCCCTTGGGAACCGAAGTTCAAGTCAGTAGAGAGAGTCAAAGGTGCGTGTGAGCACCGGATATGTGTGCAGCTGGTGTGGCATTCGTGTAATAGCTGCTTCTTAGCGATAGGTGTGGTGGTTGAGAGGTCAAGAGTAAGTGTTCCTTCTTGCAGGATTTATCCAGACCGATTGTGGCTGCGTTAGGCCTGAGGAGAACGCCTGGCTGGGGGTGTGTAAACAGCAGTGTTTAGAGTGATGGGGAGTATGAGGCAGATGTTGGTATGAGAACAGCTATACCGAATGGTGTCATAGTATCACTGTGTTCTATTTGAGTGGTGGTGTAAAGAAGAGACTAAGCGTGGAGATGTGGATATGGTGGTTTACTTTAGGTGCTATTAGGCACACTTCTGAAGTCAACCAGGGCACGCTAATAGGCACATTTCTAAAGTCAACCAGGGCATGTCAATAGGCACACTTCTAGATTCCACTTTGCGCATAGAGGATATTAGGCGCACTTCTAAATTCGACAAAGCCGCTGATAGGCACACTTCTAAAATCCACTTTGCACAGAGAGGGTATTAGGCACACTTCTAAAGTCAACCAGTGCACATTAATAGGCACATTTCTAAAGTCAACCAGGGCATGTTAATAGGCACATTTCTAAAGTCAACCAGGGCATGTTAATAGGCGGACTTCTAAAATCCACTTTGCACAGAGAGGGTATTAGGCGCACTTCTAATGTCAACCAGGGCATGTTATTAGGCACACTTCTGAAGTCAACCAGGGCACGCTAATAGGCACATTTCTAAAGTCAACCAGGGCATATCAATAGGCACACTTTTAGATTCCACTTTGCGCAGAGAGGATATTAGGCACACTTCTAAATTCGACAAAGGCGCTGATAGGCACACTTCTAAAATCCACTTTGCACAGAGAGGGTATTAGGCACACTTCTAAAGCCAACCAGTGCACGTTAATAGGCCCACTTCTAAAGTCAACCAGCGCATGTTAATAGGCACATTTCTAAAGTCAACCAGGGCATGCTAATTGGTACACTTCTAAAATCCACTTTGCACAGAGCAGGTATTAGGCGCACTTCTAAAGTGAACCAGGGCATGTTATTAGGCACACTTCTGAAGTGAACCAGGGCACGCTAATAGGCACATTTCTAAAGTCAACCAGGGCATGTCAATAGGCACACTTCTAGATTCCACTTTGCTCAGAGAGGATATTAGGAGCACTTCTACATTCGACAAAGGCACGCTGATAGGCACACTTCTAAAATCCACTTTGCGTGTGTGTGCTGTAGCTGTTTAATTAGGGATTAATGCATACAATCCTTTCATCACAGGCATGTTTCTCAAATATAAAGATCTGTGATCGCTCTTATGTTCTACAAATGTTTTTTGATTTTGTAGGAGGAGCCAAGAGCTCACATTGGTGCTGTGACTTCCTAGGAATATTCCGAACAACAACACAACACTTTGTGTGGTTACTCTTATGATTGCAATATACACTGGAATTGGTCATTAGAAATGAACATATACTGTTAATATTGTTAGTGTACAAAGAATTTACAATTAGACATTTGCAATGCCATTACAAATGAATAATTTCCTTTTAGTTCATAGTTTCTTTTCTGCTAATACACAGCATTGTGTACCTCAAAATGTCTGTCCTTCCTAAAAAGAGTTGTTCTCTGATTAAAATCAATGATCTATTTGATCTGTGAATACCAAGTCATTTTCATAATTGTGCCTCCTGTCCACTGGTTTGTGGGCATTGCTGCTGAGCCCACACATTTGTAGCATTAAGCGCAAAGACATGATTACAAGTTCTGTCAGAACCAAACACCCCGTCAGAGCCTAGCCACACCCACTCATACACCCACTCACCTTCTTCTCCTTGCCATGTGATCTCAGAGTGCTGTAAGATTTCTGCAGGACACACAATGACACTATATGTATCCAAATACAAGACTGGTCTCCACCTGAGAGGATGCCTCTGTCGCTGCTGCTCTCATTCCACTTTTAACTATGGGAAAGCACAGCACCCATCCGACCACATGCAAGATATTTGTGTTTTTAATCTGGTCATGCTGCCATCAGCAGTGGCTGGGGGGCTCTAGCAAACATGAGCATGTCATGTGTTAGGGAACGTTGGTTGGGGTGGAGAGGGCAGGGTGCAGGCAATCTGCAGGAAACACCCACCCCCCGTATGGAACCCTAATAAGAATTGTCACTTCGAATTACTGTTCCAAGTGGCTCTCTGCCTGCATATCTCCCACAAATAACAGGGTGAAAGACTTGTGCAGCTACACATTATCTATTGACTTCAATGTAATGACGGCGTAATGGCATAACTTGATTTTGGGTACATTGTTTTTCAAATTCAGATGACCTCTGTTAGCATTTCAAATCATGCAATTGTTTTAAAAGTTATAACATTACAAACTAGAAACATGCTTGAAGAACCGCCACCCTCCGCCCCCTGTGATTCTTCACTGTAGCCCCACTTGTGTGTTTGTAGCAACTGTTTCTCTACGTTTATGATGGTGGTATATCCCAGATTTCTATTTTGAAAACCTAGTTACCCTGCACATACTCCAACAACTGCCCCTCTCAGCTCCCTTACTAAAAGTCAGCAAAGCTCCTTAACTTCCACCCCACACCACACATGATTAATGAAACACAGCAAGGCTCACCAAGCTGCCACAGTCATGCATCCCCTGCTAGTCCATCCCAGGATGCCTTCAGGAAAACGGGACACCACACATGATAGGCTGCCACAGTCATGCATCCCCTTCTAGTCCATCCAAGGATGCCTTCAGGAAAAGGGGACACCACATATGATTAATGAGACACAGCAAGGCTCACCAGGCTGCCACAGTCATGCATCCCCTTCAAGTTCATCCCAGGATGCCTTCAGGAAAAGGGGACACCACACATGAGTAATGAGACACAGCAAGGCTCACCAGGCTGCCACAATCATGCATCCCCTTCTAGTCCATCCCAGGATGATGCCTCCAGGAAAAGGGGACACCACAGATTGTTAATAAGACACAGCAAGGCTCACCAGGCTGCCACAGTCATGCATCCCCTTCTAGTCCATCCTGTTAGTCCTAAAACAATATTACCTCCGGCCTAGCCCCTTAATGTAATGGATGTACATTCATTCCCAAAAATTGCCAGTCATGAAACACTGCGCTGGATCAATTCCAATTCAAAGTCCGGATTCAAAGTCACAGTCAGACAATTTCGTTCCACTTCCTATGGTGAACAAAATTGTGGACAAAGCATGCTTTAATTCATAACATCCCCCAAAGACAAAACACAAACATAAAACATCTATTCCCATGAACAAACAGAAAACACAGCTGTACACGATGTTCAAAACTTCTACGTCAGCTCAGCGATAAGTGGACCAAAAGCCAGCTGCAAAACTCTGCAGACTAAACCCTCTTTTCAATGTTATCAATCTGCATTAGTGAATTCCCTGTTCGGGCACCAGTTGTTAGTCCTAAAACAATATTAGCTCCGGGCTGGCCCCTTATGGACGACCACTTGCAAGTCTCCAAATCCACCTCGGGGGCTGTGGATCACTATGCCCCCCTGCTCTTGTATCTCAGGGCAATTGTGCACTGTGTTACTCCTAAATTACTATACTATGGACACACAAACATAAGACACAAAGAAAACACATGAATCGATTCAACAATAAAAACACTTTTATTCATACACAGCAATGCATGATGCAAACACTACTATAATGCAAATCTCGAATTTGCACCTTTTATGCTCTGGGTGCAAATCTACTAGCATCTGATAGCAACTCATCCAGTCCTGCTGGATCTATCATGTCTAATGCAGCCTAATGCAAGCGTCAGCATTCAGCATTCCTCTGCAATCCTCACCATTCCTCTCCAATCCACACCACACTTCACACTCTCTCTCTAAAACAATGCCTGTCTGATTACCCCATCTATCAAACCCAAAGCTCTGTGTGAGTATCTGTCCTAATTTCCCATTGGCACGTGTCTTATTCTAAATCAGCAATGCTCCCCTCTTGCCATGTCTTTCCTCTCCAGCTAACTCTGCAACCAGCCAGTCAGTCAGGGACAGGCCTCTCAGTGGTCTGGTCTTCTGCAAACTCTCTCTGCCAGTCTCCCTGCCAGATCAATCTGCATCTGCTCTCATCAGAATGCTTCCCCAAGCTTCCTCTCTCAGAGAGCAGCTCCATCCAAAACTCCCTCGATCTCAGAGTCAGCTCCATCTACATCTACATCTAGAAACTCCCAAAGCCTCACCTCTGGTTATACTATTCAATGCCGTACATACATCTCTATGGTTACATTAAGCATTCACTAGTTCTTTCTCTGTCAGCATTTCTAAATCCAAGCAATGCCTGAAAGTCTGTGATGCACTGTGTGTTCTTTTCAATTACTGCGTGTTCTGTCATCGTGACATTTGTACATTATATCTTGTTCATATTATCTGTGTTACGTGTTACCATACCATCCATCTCTCTCCATATTTCTCCATTCACTCCATTGAAATCCCTCTCTTCTGTCTCTGTGCAAAGCACTCCCTGCATGGCCCCCACCACCTCTGTCTGCGAACACCAGCCAGGGAGGCCTGATAAGCCAGCCTCCCTTCTCCTCTCTACTCAGACAAGAGTCAGGTCTTATCTGTGTCTGAACAAGCAAACTGTTTACGCATTCCTCGTACACTGTAACTCAAAACATTTATCTGCAGAACCAAGTGGCGCTTCTGTTTTGTCTGTCTCATTCAGGATGGCTTCAAAATGTGACAGGCCTCATGCATTCTAGCATTTACTCTCTCTCTCGCAATGGCAAGTGCTATTCCCAAAGCTCAAGGCATAATCTAAGTGCACACTCATTCGTGTCTCTAAATGCATACATAATATATCTCTACATGTCTCTACATGTCTCTACCAAGGCACTTGAAATATAACAGGCCTCATTCTATAGCAAATACAAATGGCTACATAATATGTGGATAATGGATAACTAATATCACACTAATCTGAATGATTGATAACTAATCCCTAAAAGGGTAAGGATGATAGATAACTGGATCCCTAAATGGGTAATGATTCTCTAATGGTAACAAACCAGGCTTCGTCATAATATCTGGTTTCACAATCCCAGGATGCCTTCAGGAAAATGGGGAGGAGAAGAGCTCAGCGAGTTCTCACGCACTGACAGAGGGAGGGGTGGAGATAGAAAGAGTTAGTAAGCGGAAGAAAGTGCAAGGCATAATGCTAAAATGGCATATGATTCAGTGAGTGGCTATAAAAATGATAACTTGATATTTTAAAAATAAGTTTAGATTATTAACTATAAAAGGTGAAGTCTAAAAACATGGGCAATGCCAAAGTTGAGGTTAAAAAATCTCAGAGCAAATAAAATATTTCCCTTATATAAAGTCCACTAAATGACAAATTAAACATTAACTTGCACTATGCCACTACTTAGCAAGACTCAGAGTAACATTAGCGTTGAGGTCATCTAATATTTAAACAATCACTAAGTTGTGAGGGATCAGAAGTAAGACCCGGACATAATGGTGGCATGGTTTTCTGAATCTACTTTTATTAAGGGAAAAATGGTTTGGAAACAAGGTTTTCTATACCTAAAGAGGGGTTCCCTTGTCTCAAAGGAAACTAGTGTAACTGTCAGGAACTCCGAAATAAAAAGTTCAATCACCTTTGTGTCCAAAAACCTACGACTGTCGTTAACTCTAATAATATAAAATAACTGTGCAAGGATGGTCTCTTCAAAGTAATGAGGTCCCTTTGTGATTTCAATCTAAAACAGAAAAATAATAATCTCCAATAATTCAAAATAATAATCTCCAATAATTCCTGGGAGATGTGGAGTTTTTCCCACATGCCCCAGTTTGCAGTTTAGAAAATTAATATCCAGAAGATAACTCCCTTATTTTATTAAAGTTTTCTCTTCTTCTCTCATGTCAACCAGGTCTCTTGTTAGGGTATTATTTCCTTCCCCCCTTTTTGGTACGTTGCTGCTCGTGGTAAACTTTGTTTACTCTCCTGATAAGTTTTACCTGTCCCGTTTCCCATTCACTGGCTTCCCAGTAGGCTGGGTTTACTCTCATGCCCAGAGCTACTTATTGTCATCACTGCTTAAAACAAATTAGTTAATTGGCACTTTGGGAATTAAATTCACCCCTATTTCGCTGTATGTAGCATTGCCTCCAAGCCCCAGTGTTCGATCCTGCCCGGCCGGAACCTTCTTGTCCCGATTCTACTTCGATCAGTTCTACGGCGGCAAAAATTCACATTCCCCTTTGTCACAGTTCACAAAGGCTGGGTGAATGACTCCCTTCCCCCGGCCTTGCCTAGGCTCTTTGTCACAGTTCACGAAGGCTGGGGGAGTGAATCCCTTCCTCAAGCCCTTCCCTATCTCTTTATTTTGGCTTGTGTATCTCCCACTGGTTTCTCAATTATATGGGTGTGGGTCCCGATCCATATTTCTTTCTCACTGGTCTGTGGGCAGACCTGATTCCCTACCCTGCCAGGCACCGTTAGGAAGAAGAAGATTTAAGACATTCTACACTTTTGGGTGTGAGTTCCCGACCCATCTCTCCACTTCTCTGGGTTTTGAATGACCTGTTTCACTACACTGCCAGGTACCGCCACAAGGAACATGGCTTAGAAGGCCACTTGTTATGGGTTGTGGGTCCCAGGCCTGTCTTTCTTTAATCGTCCACTCTTTGGGGGTCTCAAATCCTGGCCACCCAGATCTCTGAGGGGTGCTTACTGGTATTCTCCAGTTGTTTGTGGGCTTCTCTGCCTTACCGTTATGGTCTCTCTTGGCTTCTCCATGTGCTGTGTCGGCTCCGCAGCGTTCCCTTGTTCCTGGGCTGCCCGTCTCCTGCTGACCGTGCATACCAGCTTTGTCAATTGGCTGGTTGTCTGTTGTTTCTCCTCCTTTGTCGGTCCAACCAGGACAGACCTTTCAGGGACACTTCTGCCTACTGGGAAAGCGTCTCGGTCTCTGCTCCATTGGCTTCTCTGGTCTGTCTGGCTTTGAATCTCCCGGTTCCTCCAGGGCAGGTCTGACCACATTGGTGTCACTCTTCTCTTTTATTGACAGGCAGTTTCATACCTCATTTGATGCAGCTAGAAAGCTCACTTTGGTTCTGTTTGGCCATCTGCACGGCTCAGTGCCTCTTCTTTGTCTTAGTACCAACTTGATGATCTTCCAGTGGGTCAATTGGTTTCCCCTTCGTCTCAGTATTTATAGTATACTCTCCCTTGTGGAGCCAGCCCTCTTCTTAGTCCCAGTACTTCCTATACTAATAGATCTACAAAAACAGATAGGAATATTAGGATATTGTTGGTGTCATGGGGTAGGAGGTGTGTCAGGTTAAGATGGGTTATGGGGTACCATGTTCTTCCCAGGGTGGTACTCGGCCCATAGGGTATTTCCCTCCCCAATAGGTATCATCCATTGAGTACCACTCCCAGGGGGACTATAGAATAGCAGCCTCGCCCACCTTGCCTCATGTGAAGAGGCTCCCCTAAGGAAGAAGTGGTGACATCTGGGGATTCTTCACAAGACCCTCAAATCAAGGGGATCATTGAATCAAAGTAATGTTTACCATATTTATAAAAGGAATCTCTAAGTGGCAAGAGGTAGGGTGATGTGCCAAAGCGAGGGCTGTCCGATAGAGGGGAGAGCAAGGTGGAAGGATACAGTGTAAAACTACATTGGCCGAGACAAATAGGCCAGCTTGGTAGAGGAAGTTTTAAGCATAGGTGTCTAAGGTAATTGGGCCATACAGTGAAGAAGGCCAGTTTGAGGACAGAAGTTAGGCTCAGAACTCTCAGAAATCTTGTCCCGAAACTTGCATGAGCCAGGCCTTAACTGATACCACCAGCCAAGGGAGCTTCCCAGAGTGTTGGGTAACCTGCAATACCATCATCTCAGCCAAAGAAGCCTTAAGTGCTGATTCCATGACCCATCTAGTGGGGCTTAGGAAACTACCCAAAAGTACTCCAGTGGGGCAAAATACCTACCCAGAGCATATAGTGACCCAGGGCAAGGGAACATGCCACAGATCATGCCTTTTAGCTGTTTTCGACCACCATTCCCAGGGGGAGATACATGGAGAGGTGCAGTCCCAAGAAAGGCAAAGACACCTACCAAATACTAAGATCAAGATCCAGAGCACAGACCAAAGAAACGACCAGGCAAAGACAAAGACCTGGGTAAACAGGTGCAATAGGAAACTCAAAACCTCACTGTGACTATGAGGGATTGGGTATTGGATTGGGTATTGGGCATTTTGTGCTTACAAGGGTTCACTGATTTTGCTATTTTCCACTTACCTCTCACTCTACCTTTAGAAACAGTCTCTTGTTTTGTATCAATATCTCTCAGTCATACCTCCCATCTGTCAATTTTCCTTGAAAATGGCAAACTGACTCTATCCGGGATACCCTATTTCAGAGCACAGGAGAACTGCTCTTCGGGTAGCACCCATACAAAAGCCAAGTCTTGGTTTGTTTTATGTTGGATTCCTTTTTTTCCTTTTCGCCTTTCCATTTTCTGAAAATATTAGAGAAATAATTTAATATAACTATGTTAACATTGGCATTACCAACTTTATTTTGTTTTCTTTGGATAAAGTGGTTGGGTCTTAACATTGACAGTCCCAACATTTGTAGAAGTCATCTTTGTATAGGCAGTAAACCTAGCTCTTTATATAAAAATGATTTGTCCCCGTCGCCAAATTGTTGTCATTTGCATGGCAGACTGCAAAAAGGCAGGACAAAAGGGCAGGACAAAAGGCAGCGTATACATATGTCCTCTACCTTTTGAGCCGCACATTTGCACTCCACTGTAAAATGGGAACATGGCAGGCAGTGTGTACAATAGATTCCTACAGGGGTCCACCTGCTTTATACTGAAAATCCATGCCGAAGCAAATGCTGGAGCATTTGTATGGCAGAGAGGCAAGGAGGCGGCAGAAACGCAGGTTCAGTATGCTCCTCCTCTCTGCCATACCAATGCTGGAAAATGTGGCGTGGCATGATTGAAAGGCATTAAAGCCTTGCTCAAGGCTTATATGGCTTTCAATCACGTTACGCTGATGATCAACATGAGCCCCTCTTTGTGTATGTGTGTGTGTGTCCGTGCATATGTCAATCATATTCTCTTTGCTTATGTGATTGAGAGTTATTGTATGTGCGTACTGTGGTCTATTTATGGTTGATATGCAAAGCGGGAGCCTACTGTGTCCGCCCACTTGCTTTCCATTCACTTTGTATGCGAGTGTTGTGATTTCTTATATTCTGAGCATTTTGTATGTGCATAAATGCATTGCGCAGATATGGATTGTCGATGTCCTTTTCTGAGTGTCCCAAGTGGTACGTGCATGTGCATATTGTGAGTGTATTTACAGCTCTTACGTGGATTCTAAGCATTTTGTATGTTCATATTGAAAATTGCTTGTGAGTATTATCTATGTTACTTTCATTCCAAGGTTATTTAGTGTAGTGTGATAAGTTCTATTCAGAGCATTGCATGTGCACATGTATACTTGGCGGATTTCCTACCTGTGGATGGTGTGTGTGTGTGTGTGTGTGGGTGGAGGGTGTGGAGCTTGGAGATTGTGCATGGCGTGTCTGTTTCTGTGTGGGGGGTTGCATTTGTCTGGCGGGTGAGCGCATAACTGTGCATGTGTATTCCTTCAGCTGGTTTCCTTGTGCATATGTATATTTCGAGTGTATCGTCCAAGCTGTCTTACATTCTGTGCGTATTGTATGTGCATATTGTGCTTACTAGAATACCAAGCATATCCCATGTGCCTATACATAGAGCAAACCCTTGTGTGTGTTTGTGCAGGACGGGTGCATGCAAATCCATTGAGTGTATTGTGTCCGTGCATGTTGTCTATGCATATTGAGCTTAGTTGTATTCCATGTGGGTGCATACATGTGTGTTTCTATACGCATTTTCCAAGCATGTTTGTGTATGGGGAAGGGCTGTGTGAGTGTTTGTGTTTAGTGTATTAATCATATATGTGTTTGGGGGTATATGCAAATTCATTGAGAAACTTGTCTGTAGGTATTGTGTTTTTTTGTATTCCGTGTGTGTGTGTCTGGTGTATTAGAAGAGTGTGAATGGGGCCGTAAATTCATTGTATTGTATTGTAGTCATCATTTTTATAATGCCATTTCCCCATTTGTATGGTCTCAATGCGTTTTGTAGTTGGAACGCCCTCGGGGACCGAAGTCCAGGTACGGGAAGTTCTAAGAGTTTACTTTACCCTGCGTGTGTGCATTCTGCCAGGATTAGGGCTTCAGAGGGCTGGCTCGGTTCCAGTAAGCACCCTAGAAGTCATGCGGGTGCTGTTGGTGGTTGAGATAGAGTGCTAGTGCAGGAGATACAATGTGTGCCCAGCTAGACTGAAATTTTGCATAGGTTGTCGCTGCATACTAATGGCAGAGGTTTTGAGGTACGTCAGTGCAGACACTGTTGTCCATGCATGTTATCTGTGAATGAGTGACTGAGTGGTTGAGTGAGTTAGTGAGTGAGATGATTTATGTAGTTTGCACTGCTGAGAAAAGCATCTTGGTGCTGGGTTGCAAAGACCAGACCGAGGAGCTAGAAAGATTATTAACTGCTGTAGAGTAGAGTTTTCAGTCGGCCATTTTATGGTGGTCGGTTTTTGCTCTGAGCAAGACACAGTATATACCAGTGTGAGGCTCCCCAAGCAATGAAGATTCACCCAGAGTAGTACCAGCAATTTTAGGGCTCAAAGGGAGGAGCTTGTTGCTGGATTTTAGGCAAATGGCGATATGAGGGACTAGTGCCATTGATATGTAACCCCACATGACATTTATCTACACATGATGTGATTGAAGTAATGTATTTGTCAGCACTTTGCTGCATGCATGTATAATAAACAAGCATACACATGTTTAATGTAAAGGATTTTGTTTCATTTTGAAAAGATGAAAATGCAAAATGTGAAGGTGCATTCATGTAAAAGACACTTTATTGTTTACAGTGAAATGTAACCTTAAATGTGTTCTACTATAACACATCTGATGTGTTCTATTATACAGACAGCATATTAAAAATGGCTTCATTTACCTGATTGAGCAATTCACCAAATGGACAACTGTTGTTTCACAGCAGGAGGACACTTGAAGTAATCTACAGATAAGTGTCAGGTGAACTTTCACCCCTCTAGGGGAATTGCAAAATGGCTATCTTATATGCCAAATCCTTCAAAATGTGAAGGGAGAACTGAAGGGACCCTGATACCAACTGAGTCACAGACCACGAGCTCGTCAGCTCTTTTTGACTTTCATTAGGTATCGCAGAGTGATGTATATTCACTGATTAAAGTTCTGAAACCCACTAAAGACTCCTTATTTCCTTTATCCGCCTACGCAGCAAAGCACCTGTCTGTGGAAATAACACCTTTCATGACTACGTTTATTAATAAATCCCTGAACCAGAGCATAGTGCCCCAAAGACTAAATCATTCCACTCTGACCCCTTTATTGAAAAAACCTACTCTGGATCCAGAGACTCTCCAGAACTATCGAACTATCGACCTATTGCGGGACTCACATGGCCCGCAAAGATCCTTTAGAAAGTGGTCACCTGCAGGATTTTGTGGAAAGAGAGCTACTGCTGGATATTTTTCAGTCAGGTTTCATACCTAAGTTTGGAACCAAGACTGCTCTATTGACTGTTCAGGGTGATCTTTTAGAGGGCACGGACCGAGGTGAGCCATCACTACTGGTGAAGCTGGACCTGTCCGCGGCATTTCGTACAGTGAACCATCATATCCTTCTTGACCGATTGAGAGTGGTAGGTAGGGTATCTGATCATGCCATCAAGTGGTTTGAAATGTTTCTGACTAACCGTCAACAATAGGTCAGATTTGTAGAGTACTCCTCAGACCGCACCAAGATGGGATGTGGAGTACCACAGGGGTCCTCACTTTCACCCTTATTGTTTAATCTCTACCTGCGCCCTTTGATGGAGATTTTGAGGGGCCATGGGATGAGTTATCATTCCTATGCTGACGATACTCAAATCTTCATCAAGATTGCAAACTTTGACAAAGCTTTCATTAAAATAAACAGCGCCTGGAGGAAGTTAGCCAATGGATGTCTAATAATCAGCTACAACTGAATGCATTTAAGACAGAGCTCATACTGTTTGCACCAAGACATCTACTTACCGCCGCTAAGGAATTGCCTATGCCTACCCTCCTGGGTGCCAAACTGAGGTTTGCCTCTAAGGTTAAGAACCTGGGCTGCAGCTGGCAGGATAATCTTGATAGTGAAGGCCAGGTGAGAGCCAAGGTCCAGGCAGATTATTACTCGCTGAGAACTTCTATGGCAGGCCCTGCCATATATCCCAAATGAAGATCATGTCTCAGTGGTGGGTGCTCTAGCTAATGCCCATTTGGACTACTGCAACAGACAGCTGATGGGCATTCCAGCTAAGCAAGTTAAAAGGCTTCAAAAAGCCCAGAATGCGGCCATCAGACTGGTTTTCCAGCTGGTTAAAACAAACCATGTCTCTCCATCTCACCATGCACTAAATTGGCTAGCAGTGGAAGAGGCCATTAAATGTATGGTGGCCTGCCTAATCTTTAAATGCTTGAATGGACTGCCCCCACCCTACTTGAGAGACAAGATCCAACATTATTAACCGTCTAGATGTCTACGATCTAGAGACTGCTTACTTCTGACCGTTACCCCCTCAGTTTGCATTTCAAGGGGAGACAAAAGATTGGATGTCTTTGGTCCAAAACTGGGGAATACTATTCCCAGAGAAATTAAGACCCTTGAATCTCTCTATCAATTCTGCAAAGCACTCAAGATGTTTTTGTTCAGATAACAGTAAATTCCTCACCATAGTTGCTGATCCTGTTGCTGATACTGCTATGGGCCCATCTCTTGCTAGGTCTGAATTTGTGTTCCAGCTGTGCTGCTATACGGTTTAGTCCATCATGAGTGTGACATAAATACTCAAAATACAAATACAAGGTCTCCTTCATTCAGGAGTCATCGTAAAGGGCGTGTGCTCCACGTACCTCATGAGGAGTAAAGACGAGGGGAGAGTAAACCAGAGTCCTTCTGGTCCCTGTGCAGAGTTCTGGGTGAAGAGGAGCAAGCTCTGCGCCAGTCATCTCTACCTTGCGGGGGAGATTTGAAGCCCATCCAGTCATCTGTGCAACCTT
Organism: Ambystoma mexicanum; assembly: GCF_040938575.1. Classification (NCBI taxonomy): domain Eukaryota; kingdom Metazoa; phylum Chordata; class Amphibia; order Caudata; family Ambystomatidae; genus Ambystoma; species Ambystoma mexicanum. The sequence goes on along the minus strand of NC_090933.1, from coordinate 1,237,301,988 downwards.
TGACAGCAAATACGTTCCCCTGAGAACCCTTCGCCCCACCAGCCAAGGTTTCTGTTCTGGTGTTTCTGAAGAAAAAATAAGGGGAAAATGTGCATTTATATTTAAATAGTTTTATATTATTGAATTTTGGACATGCATGACAGCAATGTGGCTATGTATGATTTTGTGAGGCACTGTTAATTATTGTATTGTTGAATAATGTGTTTTTTATGTGTTAAAGTTTTATAAACTAATGACACAATAAAAAAATAAAATAAAAAATAAAACATTAATAAAAAAGAAAGAAGAACAAACTGAAGTGGAGAACAGAAGAGTTCCAGGCCAATCAGGACAGTGCCACATTTGTTGGCTGAAGACAGACCACTGCACTGGAGGGCACCTGGTAAGAAGTGAGAAGAGCACTGGGGGAGGTAGAGTGGTCTTTCCAGATACCTAGCAAGTGTTTCCTGCATCCCCGGCCATGGGTGCTCTATGTGCAGGAAAGAAAATAAGAAAAAGGAGACCACCCAGAAGTTCCAGGCAAACATCTCCTGCTACCTAAAATGCGTGCATGAAGGTAAGAGCTGCTCTGCTCTTGGGTCCATCAAAAGATTAATGTGAAAATGAAAAAACAAAGATGAGAAGAACGGGTCCTTGCTGCAGGGCTGCCATTTTTTGCTATGGGCACCGCGCCAGCCCAGCCAGGCTTTTTCGTAGCCCACATGGAGGAAAACAAAAAAAGGCATCATCTGCTGCTGTTGGTTAAACGCTGCGGGTTGGAGATAAAGCGGACAAAAGAAGATGTAAACAAAATACTGTGACACTCTTCCATAGAAAATAGTAACAGTAAGCTCATCCAACGTTTAGTGCCTCCTTTTCTTTGAGAAAAAAAGTGTTCTCCCACGTGGATCTGCCCTGAACCGGGCACTCAGTCGTTCTTGGACAGAACGAAACTCTCAGTCAGTACTGGGATAATTGTATGGAGATTTATCCCCAACTATTCAGTCGTGCACGGTGCTCTCGAATTGCACTTGGCCTCTTTTGGCCCTTACTTTCCCTAGAGGAATCATTATGCAAGGGAGAATGTAGTCCAAATGACCTGGGAGCCACATTCACTATATCCACAGGGACAGTGTTGTAGGATTGCATTTGAATATAGCTGCTCTGTTGTGCCACTACTCTGCATCCTTCTCTACAGGGATGGTGTAGCAGGATTGCATGTGAATCTAGCTGCTGTTTTGTGGCACTACTCTTCCTCTTTCTCCACAGGGATAGTGTTGTAGGAATGCATTTTAAATCTAGCTGTTGCTGTTTTGTGCCACTACTCTGCATCTTTTTCCAAAGGGATTGTGTCATAGGATTGCATTTGAATCTAGCAGCTCTTTTGTGCCACAACTGTGCATCTTTCTCCTCAGGGATAATGCAGTAGGATTTCATGTGAATCTAGCTGCTCTTTTGTGCCACTACTCTGCATCTTTTCCCACAGGGATTGCGATGTACGATTGCATTTTAAATGTAGTTGCTTTTTTGTGCCACTACTCTGCATCTTTCTCCACGGGGATGGTGTTGCAGGATTGCATTTGAATCTAGCTGCTCTTTTGTGCCACTTCTCTTTTTTGACAGGAATTGTGGTGTACGATTGCATAAATCTAGCTACTGTTTTGTCCACAACTCTACATCTCTTTCCACAGGGATTTTTAGACCCGAAAAGTAACACTATAATCGAATGATATGTATAGTATGTTGGCCTGAACCCAATCGCATCATGTGACAAACATTGCAACAAAAGAATCGTCAACGTAACCAAAGGGCGTCCATTTTGTATAATGTCATCCATTTGCTTTTTCTTTTCTGTCAAAACGCTTTGCAAATCTATTCTTTGCTTCAAACTCACACACAGTGCAAGACCACGGCCTGAATGCTGAAATACTGACACAGACAGGAATGTCAAACTGTGCAGAAATACATTGTTTTTCTCTCTCACTAAGTCCTTGAAGTCGAGCAGATGCCGCTTTTAACCAGCAGACCAGGTGCCGGGTTGTCTTGCAAACGCTGTAGTAAAAGGCAGTTAAAACATGAATTATATCCTTCTAGCTGTGCTCCTTTGCGGAGAATGGGATTTTCTGCTTCAGAACTATCTGACCCTTAGCTCATGACCCAAGCCATATAGATAACGTAGTAAGGAATGTTTCCCTGCTAAGAACACAATATCCTTGCTCAACCAGAGCTCCATGTTCCCCATAACAGAAAGCTGTCTCTGCTGCCTTTGCTAGAATAACTATGTTAAGGCTGAATGAAGACTTGTCATAACAAATTGTCATAATTGTAAATCACTGAACCCTAGCCTGTGCGACATGTATGTGGGCGGATCGAATTGCCTTCACAAAGATTATGTCTAATGTATATATATTGCTGCTTGATCGCTGCTCGCTCTCTCTTGCATCTCACAGTGTTTGGGATCACACTTCGTGAGGCGGTGAGACCCGGTCGGCCGACTGAGAATACTTTGAAATAAACCAGACTTATTTGGAAAATGAACCTCGTGTCTGACGTGTCACTTTAGTATATGGTTATTGTGCCTTAGTTTCCATATGCGGTCTTTATGGCCTAGCAGGATAGCGGTGTAGGATTGCATTTTAAATCGAGCTGCTGTTTTGTGCCACTACACTTCATCAGTCTCCACAGGGATAGTGTTGTAGGATTGCATTTGAATCTAGCTGCTGTTTTGTGCCACAACTGTGCATCTCTGGAAAGTCTGTACCACTCAACCCTCCAAGTCATTATTAAACAAGAAGAAAAGACTGGGCTTGAAAACAAGCCCTGCCGGTCTCCATCATCTACTGGGAAGACAGGTGTTAACTTGGCTGCAGGGACATTGCACCCAAACAAAAATCCCTCATACATCGGACAAATTGCCCTCAACCGGTCGGGTGGGGGGTTCTCAGTTGGACAGTGTAGCCGATAAATCATGTCTTTTATTGGAGTCAAAAGCCATCATGAAGTCAATGTTCAGCTAGCCTCTGTTCGGACTTACTTTCTGCCTGTAACCAGAGCCTAGAGGCCCATGGGTTGAGTGTGCTCCTACAAATGTAAAATAAAATACAAATAAATAAAATAAAATAAATGATGGCAGACTATAAAGACCCTGTCACCAAGTCCACACATTTCATCTTGATGAGGGTCAGCCGTAAGCACTGATCAATGATACTTGTGGTGCCTTGAAATACAATTCTGTTGTATAAAGCGCCTTACAAATACACAATAAAATAAATAGCACGTATTAGTGCCCTCTCTGAAGTGAGCTTATGCATAGGAGAATATATTATAATCGTCGTACCCTTTTAAGAATAACCTACCTTATCAGCAACATTTATTAGGAAAACAGGCTTCTAATTCTCAGTAGCACCAAGGTGTGCCTTCTATGTAGGACTAAAGTACCTTTGCAAGCTAAGCTAACATACTAACAGAACGTGTGCATTATGTTTTGCGATTTTTGCGTATGTCTCTCTTAATTCGAATAGGCGCTAGTATCCATTTTTTTAAAATATTGTAACTAGCAACCAAAGGTAAACTGCACTTTCCATTTTGAAGGCCAATGTGGTCTGTTGATTGAAGTCAGCAAACATCGCTTGCACCTCTGGGGGTTAGGGAGCTAATATCGCTGAAGATGCGAGAGAGTGAACATATACATAGAATGTACATTTGCTAACCTTTTCGCATAGACACATTTGGTAATTTCTGAGATGTCCATTTATTTAATACTGCCTTAGTCATATTTACACATAGAGGGTGTATTTAATGATATTTATTGGTTTTCTTGCCCTTTCATTCTGCAATAACCTGTTATTTATGCATCACTACTTCACAGACTGGCAGCGGTCGTTTGAGGTGCAACCAGAAAAGGAGTCGTGGTATGGGTGCCTTACTTTTCCATGCAGTTCTGTGAAAAATAAAAAAACAAATTTACCCCCTAGAGGGGTTTTAATCATTACTGCTGAGCTGCTAATGCATTCATTTCCCGAAATTGTAATTGCAACCATTCTTTATTTTTGCATTGTGTTTATTGCACAGTTGTGTTGAGGACACTGACGTTCACTCCTACTGTCCACTTCAGGTGGACGCACTCTACCAAAAAGGAAGTCTATTCATAGAGAACTTGAATCCCAGGCGTATTGGGCCTCATTTCAAGTTTGGTAAAACCGGCAGGCTGCCACCCAACTTGCAAATTCTTTTTTCCCCTGGTAATGGGGAAATACAGGGCCTTTACAACCCTGGTGGACCCTGTGTTTCCCCATTTCCAGGGGCCGGAAACTTTTACTCCCCATTCCAATTCGAGCCCCATAGGGCTCAATGGGAATGGGGAGGTCGGATGGAGAGGTCGAATGCACAGGCACCATTCACAATGGTGCCGGTGCATCCGCCATGCTCTGCTCACGGGTGCCGTTCCGCTCGCCAGGTCTGACCTGGCGGGTGAAAAGGCTCCCGCGAACAGAACTCGTAGTTTGCTGGTCCGGTAGCTATGGTACCGGCAAGCTTACCTGTACCGTCGTTATCAGACCAGCATTGTATCTACACTGTCCTTCAAATCACTATGCAACAGTCGTCGGAGACAGTTGGGGGATAATGATGATGGCGTATCTTAAAAAACATTGTGGGGAAAGTGACACATGCGCTCCTTGCTTTCCCCTAAGTACGTTTGGAACAAAATGGGGAAGGCCAGCCTGGTATAGACAGACAGGGAATGGGGAAGCACACACTGAACAGCAGGATCGCTGGTCAGAGCACACATTCCAGGCAAATCAAAGGGAATGTCGCATGGAATACTGAATATCCAGAAATAACAAACAAAGACACTTGAATGGAAATCTGAACAACTTTCAGTGACAAGTTTCACAAAACAACACAAGGGATAACACTAGAACAGAGTGTCAAGATTTGTGTTTATGTACACAACAGGGACACCAAATCATATTTTATAGTGCAAGGACTATTTACAATACAAAATGAACACTCAAGGTTTTTCCGGGAAAACAGCTACGAAACATCATCGTTTCGACCTTTTTCCTTTCTGTAATCATGTACGCTTTGTAAATGTATGACTTCAAACGAATTAAAGAGTTTTATTTTACACACCGTTTATCTCCTTTTTTCAAGCCACACAGTTCTTGAGGCTTCTGGCTTGCATGTGGCAGAAGAGCTCTCTTTCCCTCTTTTCGGACCAGCCTGGATCTAAACCGGTCCCCTGGATATGATTGGCACTGGCAAACCTGGGTGCATTTCAACATGTGCTGGTTAACCAGGGCTTTCATCAAAATGACTCTATATAGTCCCCAACCTCTCATAACCACTGGGGCCAGGGCTATTCACAATACTCTGCAGGAGTAATGAATAAGGAGCTTTAAGAGCCCAGGACGTGATTTACAAACAGAGAACTCAGCAGCAGAGTAAACGGTTTCACAGCATATTTACACTTGAGAGGGTCACACAAGGCAGAAATACAGGGCAAACAGCCCCAAACATCAGGGGAGCTGTCTAAAACCCCCAAAACAGGGTTCCAAACATTGGAAACAGGAACATACATACACTAGCAAAAGGGAGACCAGGAAGTGATTTACAAGCGCAGAATTCAGCAGCAAAGTAGACGTATTTACAGCATATTAACACTTGAGATGGTCACACATGGCATACATACAGGCTGAACAGACTCAAACCTCAGGGGGCCTGTCTAAAACATCCAAATCAGTATGCAGAACATTAGAAACAGGGGTATACATACATATAAGGGACCTAAAGTTGAGGCAACAGGAATTGTATTTAACTAAATCTCAAAAATACATCACACAATGGAAAAGTGAGCTCAGTGGCACTTTTTAATGGCTGAGGTAAAGGTGCCAGGCCCGAGAAAAACACATAACTCAAAGCATAGGCATATGGACATGGAAGAAAGAGGAACATGTAAGGGATACTCCAGGCAAGGCAGCTGACAACCCAGAAGAACAGAGTCTGCCCAGGAACTGGGAAATACTTAGAAGTATATTTTGCTGGAAGGTGGGATCAGCTCACCACAACTGCTGTGGTCCCAGCAATGGGAGGGTGACGATCAGTCAGAGAGCCCACAGGAGGTCTCAAGGCCTGTCAGGGGAAAGACAGGCCTCAGGGAGACCTGGCAGCAGCAGGGGACAAGTCTCAGGCAGGTCTGAGAGCAGAACACAGGTCTCCAGAGAATAAGTCATAACCAAATACAGGGTCAAGCGCTCAAATATCCAAAGGGACATTCCAAAACATACAAACTTGCAAATAAAGAGCTGACCAAAAAACACAGAATACAACAACACTAATACTAAAATGATATGGTGAATGAACAATTAATTAAATTACACAACCGTTTCTGAGTTCTTAATATTAAATAAATACAGAATCCAGAAATAGTCTAATTGACATCCGGCAGTTTGTCGCATGTGGGCTGTCTCTTCCTGGGGGGCTTGGGAGATGCCTGGGTCCTTCCTTTCTTGTGGGGATGGAGAGCGTAAGCAAAACAATGCACCATTTTCTAAACTGAAAACTCTGGTGAACAGGTTCTTGGGGAGGGGCTGTGCAGCAAAGCTGAAGCACTGAGAAACTCTCGCCCATTGAAGGTAATGCAGTTCATGGAACAGAATGTGGGTCCATCAGAGATGAGTGACCATAGGATTCAGTGCAATTTAAATGGGCATTTTACATGTTATGTCATTTTATTCCGTATTTAAAGTGTCCCCATCACCATCATAGTGGTCCTACGGTGCCCAGCCTTATCAGAAACGCTGCGTATTGTGACCCCAGCATGGTGTCGTCAGGCCGTGGTCTGTGGATATTAAAGAAGGGTTGGGGATATAGGAGGTGATAGGAAAGGGGGATTAGTTAGTGGACAAACAGCTTAGTGAGGTAAAAACACATGAGGTGACGAGGAGGGATCATGGTTGTGTAAACTGGAATGTGTGTTTCTTAGGTAGATTAGTTATTGGTAGGCATGAGGGAACGTTTAAGGAATATGCAGTCTGTTCTACAAGCAATACATAAGTGTGATGCTAGCATCTTGACCAGACGATACTTGGTGCTAAATATGGTTGGTGTGTGGTTGCGTGGTGAACTTGGGAGTTGTTCAAGTGGGCCCTAGTAATGTGGAGGCTTTCACCAGTTTAGTTTGTAGAAACCCTGCCTGTAACAAGGGAGATAACTGGGTTTGTCCAGACAGCTTACACTAGTGTCAGCACCAAGAGTTTGGCATGTATAGAAAATGCGTCGGAAAAACAAGAGGGAGGTGATAGCGGGCTGATGAAGGACAAATGCTGAACTGGAGACCAATAATAATATGTTCTTAAGCTTTGAGCTGGGTACAGTTCACCTACACTAACTCTATAGAGAGGGTTTGTTATGTTATGTTAAAGGTACTTATATAGCGCACCGTCACCAACGGGATTGGTCCCCAGGCGCTGTGGCGGATCTGTAAACAGTAGGAGGGCGGGTAGGGTTAGTCGGGAGGAGGGGAGTAGGAGAGTGGGAGAGGTGGTGTGCTGTTGGCAGCTTCATCTAGGTATACACCGAGTGCTGGCCTTTGGTGCAAGTATTGGATCGGGCGAGGCCTTGTGTGCTCTAGGTGCAGGCTATGTGTTGTTGATGCGGTGTGGTAAAGTGTGTGCGGATTGCTGGGAGAGAAATGGTTGTGGGAGTTTTGTGTGGGATGAATAAGCAGAAAATTGAGCGTTCGGTTAGTGGGGTCTGTATCCTGGTCCAGGTACTTCTGGGCCTGTTTGAGTTGTATCCCTCTGGGTGGGGTTGTTGCTGGTTCCTTATGGGTTGTCTCGCTGTGGTGGTGCTGCGCGTATCCAGCTGTGTCATAGTGAGTCTTGTATGGGGTGGTAGGTGTGTCTGAATCGTTTCTTCGGGTGCAGAACTGCGTTAGTACTATCTATTTTCTTGTTATCTAATGTGAACTTGGTCAGTTGAAGCTTTGAATGGCTCAGGGTCAGAATGCTGTTGATGAGGCATCCTAGTGCGTCTGTCTTGGTCAGCCTGTGTATTCTGTCGTTAGTTTCCTCCTATTATGACTGTCTTTCAGTTGGTTCTTTGGTTTCCGTGGGGTGACTTCGTTAGGGCTATTGTTTAGTTGTAGTTTGTGTCTGATGGCGCATTGTGATTCCCGCTGTATCTTGATGAGCATTGTGTATAGTGGGTGCTTATTCTGTTTATCACCCTCTGGATTGGAGCTAATGGTACAGGATTTATTATTCCCTAGGTTTGTAATGCCAGGATAATACAGGAATGCTTAAAGTATCAGAGTTCATTTGGCTCCTCAAATGATTAAATATCCATAACTCAAAGCAAACTACTGTTCATTGGAGTGGTAAGACGGGCACTAAGCCGCAAAGCATATTGATGCTAGTACGTCTGAACCAGAGTACTGCACAATAGCTTTAGTGTACACAGAACACGTCAAGTGCTTAGAAAGCCAAATATAACCAGACAAGAAGAGTAGGATGCCCAAAACAAGGTATATCTTAAAAAGGTGCAAGGGCCCACGTGCGGATCAAGGACAAGGAAGTGCACATCTATCCCACGACCACACAATATGGATGAGAGAAAAGGTGTATCGCCAAATGCTGCACGATTCAAATGAAATCACAGTGCAATGAAGTGATGCACATGTTCGTAAAGCACTGCAAAGCAACAACAACACCCTTCTGCTCCTTATCTCCAACGTGATCATCAACAGTTAGATCATTGTCATTAAAATCAATATTGAAAACACCCAGATGAGCATTTGGATCAATATCAACCTTATACTCGATTATATATTAGTATCTTGAAATAGCCACCAAATCAAGTCACCCATACCAGCCCAGACTTTCCAACAGTTAGTTAGCATGTAAAAAGCACAATGGTCCAATCCAAGCCTCATTCACATTCTCTGAGTTGCGTCTCACTATCATTGCATCTACAGTCTACACCCTTCTTTAAGCCAAAAACAGTCCAATAGTTCCAATTTATGTTCTGTTCTCGGGATATTTTATGAATTTGGGTTCAACCAAACATCTAACACAAAATCCTCATCAAGCAGCCTCTCCACTAACGGCCTCAGATCAATCTTACATTTCCCCAAAATGAAGTGCTGTGAAAGCTTGGGCTCTGGTCTGTGGTATTGTGTGCTGTACTGTTAAATAAAGCACATGCAGTTGAAGATGTAAGCAAGAGTCCTCATGAGCTCCTGGAAGAGAAGGATTTTAAAAAAAAGTTTAAAACAATTAGGGAGGAACAGAATCCTTGAATTTCTGTGTGGACGGATTTTAGTAAACCTGTAGAATTGATCCTATTTACTATGTCTGCAGCTTTTGATAACTTAGAATATACATTGTTTATATATTTGATCATACTATTTTGTTTCCCTCTGGGTGGATAACTCGCAGGATAAGCCCTGGCCTCTGGCATGGAGCAAGCCTGCACTTTACAAGTTTGAATCCCAGCTTGCCTACCCATTACCTTAATCAGAAGTAAAATAAATTTGACATTGAGCACTAAACAGAACCTTATATAATTACTATTGTTTTCATTACCTACAGGTCTTCAGAGGAGCATCACAACTATAGAGGAACATGAGGAAGTTAATAATCTAGTCATCAATCGTAAAAAGACCAAAATCATGGTCATTAACTCAAAAAGAAAACCCAATAGTGTCAGGTGGAAAATGAATGATGAAACTATTGAAAAAGTTGAGAAATACACATATCTGGGTATACCTCTCACGGATTCTTTCAGTATGAGCGCCAGGGAGGGTGCACCCGCTAGCTCTTGGCTGTGCCACTTCGTTCCATGGCATGGATCTAAGGGCTTGCAATGGGCGATTCGCGAAAGTTCAGCCAGCTACATCTACCTACCAGGGAAACAACTGTACAACGCAAATTGACTACATCCTCTTATCTATGAGAATGTGGACTTATGCAAAGGCCTTTGATGTCTTGGAAAAATGGGAAATTGATCGTAGGCCATTGTCCTTATTGCTAACACACATAGACCTTCAAGAGAGGGATTACCAATGTAATCCTGGTAATTCAGTCCAAATCCAGGGACAAGCTAAGAAAAGGATTAAATGGTCTGACCTTGACCTGCTCTCTCTGAGACCACGAGTCAATCTTGCCTGATTTGGAGTGGCTATTGCTTATGGAACCTTGTGATGCTGAAGTCTGCTCTGTATTTGACAGTCTAACCCTGGCCATACAACCCTTTGTCACTACGTCCAGTGAGAGTGTAAAGAAACGCGCTATCAAAAGTATCAGCCGGTACAATGAGGATTGTAAGATAGCATAGCTCAACCTCTTAAACTGCCTAAAGAGTGGCTTGGGCAATGACAGTGTCGAGTTGAGGCGCCTCAGAGTGCAATATAGAAACTTAATTAAGTCCAAAAAAGGCAGGCGGGGACGGCATGAATGGGAACGTTTGCAGGAAGCCTCCAAATCAGGGACACCAGTCTGTTCTGGAAATTCGTTAGTGGGAACTAAGAAGGTGGTGGTAATGACTTGGTTGATAACATCACTCTGAGTACTTGGAGGAAACACTTCCAGAACCTCTATGGAACCGTAGTCCCAGCTGATATTTAGGGCATATTTCCATGGAAGTTAGACTGTGTGAATCAATATAGAGGGAAAAACGTAGGCCCAATCCAGCTAGAGTTAATAGAAGTTACTAACGCTATCCAATCCCAGCGGTGGGACAAAGCCATCCGGACTGGATTTAATCACTATTGATCTAATCAAGGACGAAGCGGTTGTAGCGGTTGTATGGGACATGGTATTGTGGACATTGTTTAATGCGAACCTTAGCCTCAATAAGATGCCTCCCTACTGGCAAAATCTCACTATTATTCCAATTTAATAAAATGGAGGGAGAGGACCCAGGGAATTTTAGGCAAAAATCATTGTTGGATGGTGTGGGCAAAAGTATTCATCAGAATTATATATGAGCATCTTCAACATGGGTTGTGCAGGTAGAATAGTAGAATAGTAGATCATCGTCAAGCAGGTTTTCGGCCAAAAATAAGGACCAACTAGCTATACTGAAATACACGGGGGGTCATTACAACCCTGGCAGTAGGGGGTCAATGGGGCCAGTAGAGCTGCCGACCCATTAATCCCCTACCGCCGCAATACGAGGTTTACTCGCAGGACCCGCTAAGGACGCCTGGTAAAACCAGGCGTCCTTCGCGGGTCCCACAGCAGACCAGTATGCAAAATATGGGGGCTCGAATGGGAACGGGGATGTACAAGGTCTGGGATCCTGGAATGGGGAAATACCGGCCCTCGAAGGTGGGAATGGCTCGGTATTTCCCCATTCCAGGAACCCTGACCCGGTACCTGGAATGGGGGTAGCCATGCTGCAAAGAGTGGCATGGCTACCTCCAGGGTCGTAATGACCCCCACGGTCTTGAGAAATATGAACTTATATTCTGTGTTCATTGATCTCAAGACCGCTTTTGACTGTGTGTTGCAGGGAATACTGTGGCATGTCTTGGCCAGAAGGGGGGTCTCTGCTAACCTCCTACAAATCATCAAACAACTTTACACTTTTGGGGGTGAACTGACAGATCCGTTTGTGGTGACCAGAGTAGTGGGGCAGGGATACATGCTCACCCTCTGTAGCTTTTAATTTAAATTTATATTTATATTTATATTGATGAAGTCACAGGTCATGTCAGATTGAAATGCCTAGACCAACCAAAACCTGGGCTAGAAGCAATTCCAATGCACCTTTTTGCGGATGATGCTGTGCTACTATAAACATCAGCAAGGGGGTTGGAGACCACACTTGAATGTACCGAGCTTCAACTTGAGGTAAATATATGGAAAACATAATGTTATGTTATGTTATGTTATGTTATTTTGCATTTATATAGCGCCTTAAATACCATTGGTATGGTCTGAAGGCGCTGGTAGGTTGAACGCCCTTGGGAACCAAAGTTCAGGTCAGTAGAGAGAGTAGGGAGAGTCAATGGCGCGTGTGCGCACCAGGTATGTGTTCAGCAGGTGTGGTATTCTTGAAAAAAGCTGCTTCTTAGCAGTAGGTGTGATGGTTGAGATCAGGGGTATGTGTTCGTTCTGGGAGGATTTATCCAGACCGACTGTGGCTGCGTTAGGCCTGAGGAGAACGCCTGGCTGGGGGGTGTGTAACCAGCAGTGTTTACTTAGAATGATGGGGAGTGAGCGGGAGATGTTAGTATGAGAACAGTTATACCGAATGGTGTCATAGTATCTCTGTGTTCTAGTTGAGTGGTGGTGTGAAGAAGAGAGTAAGCGTGGGGTGTGATATGGTGGGTTACATGCTCTTTCAAACGTTACTTGCATTCCAGACCATACTATGTATGTCGTGCAGTTCTATGCGCTTCAGTCAGTTCTATATACTTTTATTCATTCCATGCGTCCCCGTCTGTGCTACACACTCTGGTCTGCTTGACGCACTCATGCACTCCAGTCCGCCCAGGGCGCTCCTGTCTGCCCCATGCATGCGCTCCTGTCTGCCCCACGCATGCAGTCCTGTTTACCCCAGAATTTCGTATTCACCCACTCTACGCAGTCACCCGCTCCCCGCATTCACTCTCTCTGGCACTCATGTGTTCTCGGTACTCATCCGCTCTCTGCACCTATCCGTTCCTTGCACTCACCAGCTCCCCGCACTCTCCAGCTCCCCGCACTCACCAGCTCCCCGCACTCATCCGCTCCCCTGCACTCATCTGTTCCCGCACTCATCAGCTCTCCTCACTTCTCCACTCTGTGCACTCATCCGCTCTATGTACTCATCTGCTCAATGCACTTGTGCTTTCCACGCATTCAACTCGTCCGCTCCCCGCCCTCATTTGCTCACTTCATTCATCCTCTCCCGGCGCTCATCAGTTCCTCGTATTCATCCGCTCCCGGTATTCATCCGCTCCCCGTACTCATCCGCTCCCGTACTCATCCACTCTCCATACTCATCCACTCCTCGTACTCATCCACTCCTCATACTCATCCACTCCCCGTACTCATCCACTGCCCGTACTCATCCACTCCCGGTACTCATCCACTCAATGCATTCGTGCTTTCCACGCATTCAGCTCATCTGCTCCTCGCACCCATCCGCTCCGCACACTCATCCAGTCTAAGTACTCATACGCTCTATGCTTTCGTGCTTTCCCCGCGTTCAAAATTAATAAGCATTCATCAGCCCCTTAGAGACATTCGGTAATATGTAGTAATCCTGGTCTATAAATTCATCCGCTCTGTAGCCTCGTTCGCTCTGTAACCTCGTCTGTAAACACACTCTTCCGCTCTACACACTCTTCTGCTCCACACACTCTTCCGCTCCACACACTCTTTTGCTCCACACACTCTTCTGCTCCACGCATTCTTCCGCTCCACGCACTCTTCCGCTCCACACACTCTTCTGCTCCACACACTCTTCCGCTTTACACACTCTTCCGCTCTACACACTTTTCCGCTCTACACACTCTTCCGCTCTACACACTCTTCTGCTCTACATGCTCTTCCGCTCTACATGCTCTTCTGCTCTACATGCTCCTCCGCTCTACATGCTCCTCTGCTCTAAACGCTCCTCCACTCTACACGCTCCCTCGTTCTACCTGCTCCCCATTCTATACACTCCCCGACTCTACACGCTCCCCCACACTACACGCTCCCCCTGTCTACACACTCCCTCACTTTACACGCTCATGCGTTCTGTACATTCATCAGTTCTACATCCGCTTCTCCATAATTATGCACTCATCCGCCATACACGCTCGTCCGCTCTTCACACCCAACCACTCCAGACGCCCATCCGCTTAACATGTTCATCCATTCTATAACTTCATCCGATCTACAAACTCATTCAGTTTAAACACTCATTTGATCTATGTAGTCATCTGTTCTTCTACTCATGCATTCTTCCATTCAGTGCATTCAACTGTTTATACTCAACCACTCTACACACTCAAACGCTTAACAAGTTCATTCGTTCTATACACTTATCCGATGTACATACTCATTCAATTTACACACTTATTCAATCTATATATTTATCAGTTCTTCCACTCATGCATTCTTTCACTCAGGGCATTCATCTGTTCAACGAGCTTCATCTATTCTAACTATTTCATCAACGCCATTCATTTAGTTCCCTCTTCATGCATTATGTGCGTTTCAGCAGTTTACATCTTATTACAGTTTCCCTATGATTTATTCGTACTATCTGCATCACTGTTTTGATCTACATTACTCGTTTAATTCTGTTTGTCTTTCTAGTTTATACTCGGGGTCATTAGCTGTCAATTTCTCGCCTCAGGTAGTTTGTTGGGTTGGTGTCGTTGAGATGCTGATTGTCTGTTTGGGTTAGTTTGGTTACTGGTTGGCTTTTAGGGGAAGAGCCAGGTTATCAGCAGTTTGCGGAAAGATGTTTAATCCTCAGTTTGGCGGATGTGGGGTGGGAGTGAGTTCCACAGGGTGGGGGCCAAGGCTGAGAATGCTGATCCGTCTAATCTGACTGAGTTTGTTTTAGGAATGACTAGGAGGCCGGCTGAGCTTGATCTTAGGGTGCAAGGTGGGTGATAGGGTTTTAGTTTGTCTTGACGATATTGAGGTCCGGTTTTATGCAGTGCTCGATGGGAGATGCATAAGGTTTTGAAAGTCACCCTTCGGGCTACTGGAAGCCAGTGCAGCGTCTTAAAGGCTGGGAAGATGTGGTCTCTTGGGCCGAGCGCAAGTAGCAATTTGGCCGCCGCGTTTTGTGCCCTTTGGAGTTTATTCAGTTGATACGTGTGGATTCCGAGGTATAGGGGGTTTGCATAGTCCAGTCTTGACATAACGATTGATTGGACCGCAGAGAGTCTGTTAGGAAAGGAGAGATATGGAAAGATGCGCCTAATGGTTTTAAGGTGGTAGTGGCAGGATTTTGAGACGTTGTTGACTTGGCGCGCGAGTGTTAGGTCAGAGTCAAGGATGCACCCAAGCTTTTTCACTGAGTTGCAGGGGTTTGGTGAGCTGCCCATGGCGGATGGCCAGGGTAGTGGTTGTGGAAGAAGCTCGGAGTTGCCACATACCATGATTTCCGTTTTGGAGGGGCTTAACAAGAGGTGGCGTTGGGTCATCCAGAGTTCAATGTCAAGGAGGCAGGAGGCCAGGTCAGGTCGGGAGTTGGGATTTGAGTTCATTAGTTTTAGAATTAGTTGAGTGTCGTTGGCGTAGTTGTAACACAGGATGTTGTGTGAACTAACTATTGGAGGGAGGGTGATCAAGTAGAGATTGAACAGGAGGGCAGATAGGCATGCACCTTGTGGGACTCCCGTGTCGACTGGTCTCCACCTATCTTTGAGGAATGAAGCTATCCATTTAAGATCGGTTCCGCAAATTCCTAGGGAGTGGAGGCGGTCTAGGAGGATTGAGTGATTGATTGTGTCAAAGGCGGCAGATAGGTCAGATAGGTCCCTAATTTTCCAGCCAAAATTCAAAAAGCTCACCAAAATAAATTGAATAGTAACGAAACTGCCCTAGAACAAGTTTGATGTTATGATTACCTGGGGGTAAGACTATATGACCAAGGTAATTGGACATTCAAATTGGTTAAATCTAGTTCTTTGCTAGAAAAATATGTAGGGGATTTTTTCTTGCCATGGCTGAGGGGCTATCACGTCAGCCCTCACAGTGTATGCTGCTCAGGCAAAATCGCAAGCATTGTAAGGTTGCGGAGACTTGAGGATACGCAGCCAGTAGCAAATTGGGTGTGGCTGAAAGATGTTTCATTAAACATCTGGTTTGTTATGCCATCTGCCTGCCCAGGCAACCCTATCTATTTAGAGCTGGGCCATAGGCCGATTAATGATGATGTTGACCTTAGGTCGGTTCTCTATTGGTTTAGAGTGTGGACAACCACTGAGCTTAAAATGTATCATGAGGCAGTTATATATATATGCTAGAATACGAAGGTGGTAGATTGCTGCTTTTGTTCTTGCACGTCAACAAATATTTGACAAAACTGAATTTAGACGAACATTGGCACAACCCCTTGGTCATCACGAAAAGGCCTTGTAGAAAAGGTAATGAGAGTGGAATTGAGGCAGCTAAAGTGGAATTGGTTAATACATGTAGTGGGCTGGTAATTGGATATTCTTAGCTGGCTAGCAAACTGTCCTCAGGGTTTGAAAAAATCTAGATGTGGTTAATCCCAACTCATGCACGTCATAATTTATACATGAAATTCAGGTTAGGCCAACTGAATCTGGCATATCATACAAGTAAGTGTGACATAACTGGAAATTAATTATGCCTGATGTGTGGTTTGGCCTGGAAATCCTCAGGCCATTTCCTGCTCTTTTGCCAGGGCTACCGTGTGGCCAGGAGTAAGTACCTGAAGACATTTTGCAATGCACACAGTATTTGCCGAACAAGTGAAGCGCTATTGCAATTTAGGCATTGGGCCTCATTACGAGTTTGGAGGTAGCTATGCCCTTAATAAGGGCATGGCTGCCTTCAAACTCGGGTGGGGGTCCTGGTTCCCTGAATGGGGAAATACCGGGCAATTACGACCTTGGAGGGCCTGATATTTCCCCATTCAGGGAACCCAGACCCGGACCATCCCCATTCCCATTTGAGCCCCAATTAATGACGGGCCCGTTGTTAGCATGCTGGGCCGCTCGCGGGACCCGCTAAGGACGTCTGGCAAAACCAGGCGTCCAGATCCGGTCACGCGAGCGGACCTCATAATAGGGCGCTAAGGGGTTAATGGGTCTGGCACCTTTATCGGCGCCGTTAACCCCTTACCGCCCACCTCGTAATGAGGCCCATTGTAATGATATAAATACAGTGGGCTTCATTACACGGTAGGCGGTAAACCATGGTGCTATTAGCACCATGGTTGCCGCCTGTACCATACCGGTACCACCATGGAGAAAAGGGGAATTACCACCCTATTCCAAGGTTGGCGGGGCAGTAATTCCCCCTTTCTCCATGGCCCTTCCCAATTCCCATTTTTTGCCCCATAGGGCTCAATGGGAATGGGGAAGGGGCTAATTACGGTACCGTAATTAGCACCAAGGTCCCTTTGCGGGTCCCAACTTTAACAGCTGGTCTACACCAGCCTTTAAGGTCGGGTCCCGCAAAGGGACCTCGTAGTAAGGCGGTAAGGGTTTACCAGTACTGGTGCCTTTTCCGGTACCGGCAAACCCTTACCGCCTACCGTGTAATGAGGCCGAGTATATTTTGTGACAAATTATATCCATCAGGCATGGTGCGTAACAGCGAGATTGTTGAAAGTGGGGGAAACATGAATTAAAGCTCTGTTTTAAAAAATGCTGAACATATCAAACCCCACACTGTGTTACTAATTAATGTTGTCAACAGACCTAGAAATGTAACTTCTCATTGCTCTTTTGTACATCCCTATGGGTCTAGTTAAACAAGTATTTTTCTCCTAATGATGCTGCTAATAGACCTATAAATACACGCCTCATAGCTCTTTTGCACACTCCTATGGGATTAGTTAAAACACTTTGAAGAACTAGCTAATCTTTGATAAGGTTTTGTGTTGTTTACAAACCCGATCTTCCCTCTTTTATTGTTGGCCACTGACCTGTGAAATCTATTTGTGTATTGTTCATTTGGACATTGCAAGGGTTAGTAATGGAATTTGTAGAACTGTCCCGTTCTTTGCGTGCTACTTTTGCCTAGTACTCTGTACCTGTGCTATACATTGCCCTTGCCCTTGCCCAGGTAGATTATACATTAAGTAGACTTGAATTTTATGAAGTATTAGTGTTTTGTCATACCGCAATGACATCTTCCAATTGTGTTTTATATTCGCTTTATACTTATTTCTAACTCACGCTCTGTATCAATTTGATGCTTTTTTAGTATTCAAACTATATGTAAATGCTGTGATTTTGATGTGTTCTTGGCAAATGACGATTTGTCAAATAAAAGCCATATGATAATGAGTATTAATAAATTGCTGTTACTAGTAAAGTAGTTACAAATTGTAATGTTATAAGAAGATGACTTTAGTGTTGTAATTGTGGCCATTCATTTTGTGCTGCATTCTGGGTTGAAAGTAAGGAATGAAAGGAATAGTAATAAGGTGTGCGTTGATAGAACATAATAGCCTGACGAGTTCATATTACTTCTTGCTTTTAATAATCCACCTTTATTTTTGCCAGGACCATTGCAATCTTTGTGTGCGCTTGTGGGCTCCAGTTTAGTGCAACGCAACTTAAATGAAGTACTGAGTATCCCTGTCAGCGTCTAATCTAATGACGATAATCGAAGATGATAGATGATATGGAGATACTTTGCTAAAATTATGGGATAATAGTTGTAGGTAAAACAATTCCTTCATCAATAATCTTTATTTTACAGATAATCCATTTGATGGACCTGAAAGTGTGGTTCAAGACTGTGCTGTTGAGTGTAAGAAAATGATTGAATTTACGACTCACTATAGGGGAGCCATTTCTATGGAGGGTATGGTTAGAATATATAAAAGCTCTACCACCCCTAGTGCCCTCTATGGAATGGGGAAATTCTGTAACAATGGGATTAAGTGGCTGTCGAAACTGGAAAGTGGAATTTGGTGTGTTGCCTTCAGCCTTTCCTCCTCGACTCCCATTGAAGCTATTTGATGTGAGCTGGCACTCACATCCCTGGTCACATTGAAAAAGATAGCCACAAGTATTTTGTTTCATCTAAAGATGGTTGTAGAGAGTACTCAACATACAATGATATATAAAATTGTTGATGAGAAACGACTATGAAATGGATTATCCGATAAATACTGGGTGACAGCCAGAGAAATAAAAAAGAAAGCAGAAATTTCAGACCGAGATTGCAACCTGCGAGAATTGGGTAAGGACCAGCCAAGTATATGGTGAATATCAGGGACTGCAAGGTGAGAAGATGTATCTAACAGCTGCGAGTAGATCAGCTCCCAACCTGGTCTCGTCTTGGTGGCTGCTATGCCATTCCTAGTCAGGAAAGGCACGATTATGCCGTATGGATATAGAGGATTCCAGACATGTGTTAACAGGTCGTTCAACTTTAATGAATATCTGTCATAATGGTTTAGGAGGTTACAAGAGTATTAATAACATAAGGGAAGAGCCAACGTGGGCATATATTTACTCAGGTCAAAATATACATCTGAGTTATAATTTGTATCATATCTGGCAGCTGGTTATTAAGAGAATTGAAAAGGTGATTAGCGGATTTTAATAATTCTTTTATTAATTTTAATGTCAGTATATATACTTTTTTGTTATTAGGTAAATAAAATGAATTGTCAAGAACCAAAGTGTAATTTTTTATATGATGAAGTGAATATTTTGATATTTGTGTGTACTGTATAATATTATGTAGTGTTTAAGGTTTTTTTTTAACCGCAATATTAATATCACAATTCTGATCATTCTTATTAATATTATTAATACTAATATAGTCTGTTAATTTGACCTTCTCTCTTAGATTGGGTTGAGCATGTCAAATTTCGAAAGCATTGATCAGATGAGTTTCCAATAACCTGACAAGTTCTACAGATCGGCCCTTCTTTCATATTTCTTCGGCTAAAATGATATATTGGATTTGATACGGAAGTAAACAGTCTAATACAGAGAAAACGTATTGGCATCTAACCTCAGCTGCAGTTTTGTGGACAGGAGTTAAGGAACCCAGTGGAGGTGGTGTAAGGAGGCACTTATTCATGATTCTGTCAAACATTGGAGTGCTCACCTGTGCTTCAGTGTCAGTGTCGCTAGATGAGAGATCAGATCCGGGAGGCTCTGAGGTGTTCTTGTCAGGTGATCCCTTCTTGGTGAAGAGGTAGGGTCTGTTCCGGAACTCGCCACTGCCATTGCACTGAGGAACAGTAAGCAACAAGAATGACGTTCCCCCTGCAAAGCCCAGGATGGGGAAAAAGCTGATGGCATAAAAAAAACCTGGATGGTCTTTGGATGGATGGTAATTCCAATGGAAAAGAAAATCCTTAATATCCGGAATGCAGAGAAGTGTCCAAAGAATGTCAGGTAAGGATCAACAGTGTCCAGTTACTTGCAATCAAGCAAGTAAGGTATGCGGATAAGAGGAAACGCTTGCAGTATACAGAAGCAGCGCAGAACAGGACAGAACACAAATAGAAAACAGAAGAAGTCTCTAAAGTAAGTACTGGACAGAGATCAGTAAAGCGGAAACCACACAGTAAGTTCCCAAGAGACACGACGCACCTGAATATTGAAGAAGGAGGATGAGGATCCAGCAGTCGGATGGTGCGTCGGCTGAGTCTACAGAAAAACAAAAGGTGGAGTTCCTTCCGTACGCAAGTCGTATGGAAAACCATGGGAGACCAGAACTCTGAAAAGCCCAGAGCGGGCGTAAAAAATGGGGAGACGGTAAAGGAAGAGAGAGAGAGAGAGAGAGAGAGACACAGAGACAGAGAGACAGAGAGAGAGACAGAGAGAGAGAGAAACCAGGCAACCCGGCAAAGATGGGCTGGTAAGCGAAAGAACAAGTTGGCAAGAAAAGAAACGGAAGAGCCGAGCACGACGAGACAGGCACAAGAGTAGGAAAGATCCTGCCAAAAGTAGAACTGAGGAAAAGGAAGTTAGCAAAGAGGCGGCCGAGACCGGAAAAATCACAGGAGGGCAGGAAAGTACCGGCCTTGACTGAAGAGGGCTCAGGAAGGAGGAAGAACACTAGGACGCAAGGTGCCCAAGCCGGAGCAAAGAAACAGCAACAGTTGCAATGCACAGTGGGGCGGGGCTGTCATGAGTAAAAAGGAAAGCGAACAGAAAGACTACACAGCTGGTCTGGGAAACGTGGTGGAACAACCAAGATGGCTCTTCCAACGTGACCAGACCTTCCAGGAACCATGACAGTATGCCTCCTCTTTGGGCTACAGAGCCCGGGTTTACCCAGATGAAGGGCATGAAACCGTTGTATGCATCTGGGGGCTGTGATGTTGGAAACTGGTTCCCAGGAATCTTCTGCCGGAGTGTAGCCCTTCCATCGGACCAGATACTGGAGTTGGCCTCTAAAATAGTAGGAATCGACAATCCTCTCCACTTCTGGTGTTGGATCCTTGCACTGCATCTTAAGAGTATTCTTCCGTTGCTGTTGATCTGTTACGTAGGATTTCAGCAAGGAGGTATGAAAGACAGGATGGATACGGTGTAACTGTCGGGGCAGTTTCAGCTTGGAAGCTAATGGATTGGTGCAGGAAAGAATGGGAAACGGACCCAAATACCTGCGTGCCAATTTGGATGGGTGAGTCCAGCGGGGCAGGTATCTGGTGGAGAACCAGGCCTTATCACCTACTTGATGGATGTCAGCCTGACACTTTTAGCGGTCACGGCTTTCCCTTAGGTTTGCCAGTGATGTCTTTTGTACCCTGGTGAGATCTTCTAGGAGAGTGTCTACCGTTGGTAGAGATGAGCTGGTAAATCTGTCCATTGGGACAGAACAAGGGTGTTGACCATAGATACAGAGAAAGGTTGACATCTTGATAGCAGAGTGAGTGGTATTGTTGTAGGCAAACTCTGCCATAGAGAAGAGAGGAACCCGGTTATCCTGTTCCTCATTAGCGTAACAACGCAGGTATTGTTCCATGGTGGCATTGAGGCGTTAGTCTTTCCATTCGACTTGGGATCGTAACCTGAGGTGAGTGCTCTTTCAATGCCCAGGAATTCACATAATCTCTTACAGAATACCGATGTTAACTGGGTACCTCTGTCAGAAAGGATAGTTTCTGGTATGCCATGGAGAAGAACAATAAAAACTTGCGCCGTTTGTGGGGTGGAAGGCACTCCCTTCAGGGGCCTAAAATGTGCCATCTTGCTGAAACTATCTATGGTGACTATGATGGCCGTACACCCTTGTGATGAGGGAACATGTGACCAGGGCGTCGTAGGTAGTCTGGGTTGTTCCAACAACCCTGCTGGTTTAGATGTAGGATTTTTACCCCTTGCACAGATGGGGCAAGACACAACATATTTCTTGACATCAGATCGAATGGTAGGCCACCAGAACATTCGGTTGATCAGGTCCGTAGTAGCAGTAACACCCTTGTGTCCTGCAATTAGGGACTCATGACCCCAATGAAGAACCTGCAACTGGAGCTTTATTTCCGGAATGAATAACCTTCCTTGATGAACCACAGACCTTCCTTTGTAGACAGCTGGTCCTGGAGGGACTTCAGAAGAGGTTTCAAAGCTTTAGGAGTGGCTACTTTTACCTCTTGGAAGAATCGTGAGACAGTGTTTACAAACCATACGTCAGGTAGCAAGCTCTCTCCTTTGAATGGAGGATTGTGAAACATCAAAGGATTCCGGGATAAAGTATCAGCCACAACGTTCTTGCTGCCAGGGAGGTATGTAATGACAAAATCATATTGAGCAAAAAAATATGCTCATCGCGCCTGGCAAGTGTTTCTGCACTCCATTTGTTGTAAGACCTTGAGATTGCTATGGTCCGTTTGGGACCTCAAATGGATGCATAGACCTTTGCAAAAGATGTCTCCATTCAGTGCACACCTGTTTAATAGCTAGCAACTCTTTCTCGATCACTCGGAGAGAGGGTACGAGAAAGATATGCAACAGGGAGTGGCTGTGTGTGACACTGGTAATATTCAGGGATGTACCACCCCTGGTTGCTTTAACGCACGGGCGGGTTTTTTGAATTGTGCCAGCATGTCACGCGGAGTCGTAGCTCCCACTTAGGTTCCTTGTAATTTCTTTGTAACGTTCAGTCACAGCTGGTGGGCAGCATAGAAATGGGGTTGTTTCCCTTGGTTTCCATTGTTTCAGATTTGTGAACACCTCCTGATTCATCTTTCCAGTGAACCCACTGTATCCGGACGTAGTTTGGGACAGTGAATTACCATCTGTCAGTTAGGTGATCTCGTTATTGGATCACGAATATTGAGCAGGGATATTACACTGCCAGGTAATGTTTAGTTGTGTCTGACTTCTCTGGTGCGGTTGGTATTTCTCACAGTATTCCTTTTATTAAATTCCTCCCTTGCTCGTACACTTCGGGTGATGGTGTGCTCTACTTACCTTCTATATAAATACGACCACATTTTAAGTGGTCAGGCGAACAAATAGTATGTTGTGTTGTCCGGGAAGTGACTATTGACAGTCCTTCTTTTGAAGACTGTGAATTTGGTTTCACGCCAAGGGTGATTGTTAGACTCTTGGTGAATGTGGTCATGGTGACGGTTTTTCTTACCCTCTGTTTCAGGTTCGAGGCCTTGTACCTTGACTTTTATAGAGATGGTGAATGTTGTTGAGTTAACGTGTGGTGATTACTGAGTACTTAGGTTTTGTGTCCCTTATATCTTGCAGCTGGTGTGTACTACATCTGTTGGTCGATGTGCTTAGGACCCCTGCTGCACAATATTGAAATAATTTTAACACTACAGGAAAGAAGTGGTTGTTTTCCCCTGAAGAGAATTTAGCCATTGTGTGGCAACAAGACCTGAAAGATGTTACATGTCGGGATTATGTACATTGTTGAGAACACATTTGTTTTATGACACTGTGATTTGCTGCTTAAGTTGTGTTTGTGTATGTGGTATAAACTTTTTTATGAAGAATGGTTTGAATGGAGTAATTGAAATGTATTTTTATGATCAGTGGTTGTGCTTAAATGTGGGTCTATTTTTCAATTTTTCCAAATTTCCAATTTTTCGAAGTTTGATGTATAATACATTTATATATTTTTGTATTGGTTTGTACTTTATCTATTCTTTCAAGATATAAGTACGCGATTTCGATTTAGGAACACGTGTAGGGTCTCAGTATTACATCTGAATTTCATTAGTCTTGTGTCCTATCTCATATTGTGATATCTCCTAAAGATAGAGATAGTGAACATTAGGGGTCAATTCTGGTTGCCCTTTTTTGATTGACAGGGAGTTCCTTGCCATTATGTGATTGTTTCAAGACCGCCCCCAGAGGTCCTGCTGATGCATCAGTCTTCACTATAAATGGTTGACTTTGATCAGGTTGTTTGAGGATAGAGGCTGAACAAAAGGCCTTCTTGAGACCCTGGTGTCACGTTCTGTGGTCGTCTCCCTTCCTTCCTCCTCACCTGAGCCTTCAGTGGGACTGTCCAGAAGCTCTGTCTTCTTTCTTTGGCGTGATTGGAGTCTTTCTCTCATCTTCTTCTTGGTCTTTTTATCGTGTAAGTAGGGACGAGCTCCCTGGGATGCCACGCTGACGGAAAGTTGGGGAACTGAACAGTGGGGATTCCCGGGAGCCGGTTCCTGGGCAGAGAAAAAGCCACACGGCAGAAAAAACCCTGCTATCTGGTTTCACTTGGTGGATGGCAAGGCTGGTGTACTAATTGCCCATGGTCGAATATGCACAGACAGCAGTCAGATGGTGGGAGAATGAAGATGGAAAGCTGTTCCAGAGGACGAGGACAATGGGGAACCACAGGTAAGTCGGTACACTGGGTTCCAGCGAGGTATAAAGGAAATCCCAGGTAAGAGAACAAAGAGGTCAGAAAATGAAAGGAGGACAAGACAAGGAGCGAGAAAGAAAAAGAAGGAAAGAACCGCGGGAAGCAGCAGAAGGGAAAAAGAGAGGAAGGAAATGGAACAGGAATGAAAAGGACTGAGCAACAGGAGTAGAATAAATGGAGGCAGAGACGGAGCAGAATAGGCACTTAGAGATAGGAAGCTGGCAGCACGGCACCCAGAATACAAAGGAAGGCACAGAAATCAGAGTAAAGGAGGGTAAATGATACGGAACACTCGCAAAACAGCGTTCTCTTCGGAGAGCAGTGAAGGTGCAACGCAGGGAACGCTGCTCCGAACCGGCACTAGAAGATGCGGTGGCCATCTTGGGTGAAACAACTAGACCGATACTTCCAGGTGGCCGCCGACGTGATGGAACACCTAATGGCGTCTCCAAGAGTCCCATAATCGTCGCCATGCAGAATGCATGACACCTGGATTGCCTGCTCTGCCTTAGAGTCCCAGATGAACAATATGCCATTCTTCAATTCTGCAGCGCACACTCTGGATGCTCTGATCTCCTCAGACCTTCCCCTTTCTATCCCTCTCATCACTCCTCTCTCCTGGAGTGATCACGTTCTCTTTTTCTCCCAGCTCACCCTGTCTACCCCTCAGTCCAAGACAACTCCATCACTGCCACCCACCTTCTCGGTCATCCGACTCATGAAGCGCGTGTCAGTTGAGGCTTTTGCCGCCACTTTCGCACCCTCTCCACCTTTGGCTGACTCACACCCTGACACAGCCCTTTTTATGCCCCACTTTGCTATATCTGATACTCTTGATGTTCTTGCCCCTGTCATGAGGATCCGCCTGAAGCCCAAAGCCAAGTGCAACTCCTGGTACGACTCAGACCTTGTCACCCTAAAACACAAGTGCAGGGTGGCTGAGAGGAAATCATGTGCTTCATGTACATCTTCTGACAAACTGGCCTGCCGCCTGCTTCAATGGCAATACTGGATCTCTGTCCGCACCAAGAAGAGAGCTCACATCCAAGCCCGCATCTCTGCGTAATTTAACAACTCGGCTGAACACTTTAAAATCTGCAAGTAACTTGCCAATCCTGCCACAGTCTCTACCTCTCCTGTCCCTTCCCAGGCCCTCTGTATGGCACTGGCTTCTCATTTTATCTCTAAAACTCAGGACATCCTGTCCTCTCTTTCATCCTCTCCTCTTCCTCCCTCTACTCCCTGCTCTTGCTCTGGCCCTTCTTCGGCCACCTCTCCTCTCTCCTTCTCTGCTTTTCCCCTGTTCTCCTCTGACAAGGTTTTTAGACAAGTCCGATCTAAGAAAGTCTCCTCAAAACAGGTTCATCCCTGTTCCTCCAAAACCATCAAGGACCACATTGACTCCCTGGCTCCTGCCCTGGCCGACTTCTGAAACCACTCCTTCGCCACTGGAGTCTTCCCTTCTAACCTGAAGCACTCCCTTGTGCACCCTCTTCTTAAGAAACCCTTTGCCGAGCCATCCTGTCCAGCTAACTATCGCCCAATCTCCATCACTCCTTTCCTGGGCAAACTCTTGGAAAAGCTGGCCATCTCCCAGCTCAATCTTCAGACTGAATCTGTTGGCTGTCTCCACGATCATCAGTCTGGCTTCAGAGCTGCCAGAAGCATGGAAACTGCTCTCCTGAACATCCGTGAAGACCTGCTCTCCAACCTTGATTCCAACACCCCCTGCGCCCTGATCTTACTTGATCTCTCCTCTGCCTTTGACATGGTCAACCATGCCATCCTGCTCAACCGTCTCCGTGACAACCCAGGGATCACCGTTCATGCCCTGGCGTGGCTGACTTCTTTCCTCTCTGATCGACCCTCCCAGGTTAAACTTGGGTCCTTCCTCTCCTCTATCTCCATCTCTATCTCTGGTGTTCCTCAGAGGTCTAACCTCTCTCCCTGGCTGTTGAACCAATACCTGCCACTTCTTTCCCGCTGCATTATTATTGATGTAATAACAGTTCCAGCTGGTTCACTTGAACTCCACATAGTCCTCCATCCTCTTCGGTATACGATAAAGTCTGCCAGATCTGGACATACATCCTCCATGGTGGTTGGCAAGGAAAATTGAAACTGCTCAGAATTGCCATCATATCTCTTCTCAACAGTACTGTTACTTTTACCTTTCACACCACTGCTTAAATTTCTAGATGTCTTAACATTAGTAACTGTATTCTGGCCTACATTTTTCCTTTCTTTCTTGTCACAATCATTACCTTCACACACCCAAATTCTTTCTACATTCCATATCCTTTTGTCCTCTGTCCTGACAGCATTACGAAACGCCTCTATAACCCTAATAGGATTAGACCATTTGCATGGTCCATTTCTTAGAGCAGGAGGAAGTAACACTTTAACCAATTTACCAACAGCTGTATGCATATCATACTTGTTGCTGCAAACCTTCTTATCATAATTCACCTTGTTTCTCTTTTGTGTTTCCCTAATTTTGTCCTTTGCGTTAACCAGATTTTTTTCTATTTCTTTACCCCCTTTAATAAGCCAAATGGGAACTAGTTTGGTGTTTGCCTTTCTTCCTCTGCTATGCTCAAAAGGCGAAATACCTGTACTGGTGTGTGGAGTAAAGCGATGAGCAATAACTTTCTCCCTGAAAGCATCCTCCCAATCCAACCCATTGGCCCACGCCATTCTGATGGTCTCTTTCAAGATTGTGTTAAAACGTTCTACTGTTCCGTTAGTTTGGGGATGATAAATTGAGCTAGTCTTGTGCTCAATGGCAAATTTTTTACAGAAGTCTGCCACTTCTTTAGACTTAAATTGAGTACCATTATCGGAAAGAATGCTTCCCGGATATCCTTCCCTCTCACATATATTTGATAAAAATTCAACCACAGTTTTACCCGTGACACTAGAAGTAATTAAAATCTCTGCCCACCTGGTGAGAAGATCTATGACCACTAAACAATACTTTTGTACACCTTTACAACACATGGGACCTAAAATATCCATGCTTATATCCCTCCATACACTATTGGGAATGTCAGTAATAACCATGGGTTGCCTGGAACCCACACATTTTTTTCATCATCACAACAAAGGATACATTCCCTAATATATCGCTCAATCTGCAGGTCACAACCAGGCCACCAATAGTCATTTCTAATTCTTTGTTTAGTCTTTATCACTCATTGATGACCTTCATGACCCAGTTCTATAATCTTCAAACGCAGATCCGTCGGAGGAATGACTTTATCTCCTCTCATTACAAAATTATCGTGAACATGCAGTTCATCTGCAACCGTCCAAAAAGCACTTAAGTTGGCCTCCTCAAATTTAGATTTCTTCATACAATGATGACTTTGAATTAATTCTTTCAATTTCTTGATGTTATTATCATTAGATTCAGCCTGATCCCACACATCTTTGGATATGGAAGAAGTTTCCACACAAAAGACAACTTCCATGTCTTCATCTTCATCGACAATCTCAGAAATGTTAGTTAAACGAGATAAACAATCAGCAGACACATTCTTTATTCCTGGAACATATATCACAGTGTAGTTGAACTCTTGCAGCATCATGACCCATCTTCTCATTCTGTTGGATACCTTATTAAGACCCTTTGACATGAACACTTGAGTGAAAGGCTTGTGATCAGTTCGAAACTCAACTTGGTTTCCCCATATAAAGCTTCTAAACTTGTCAGCTGCCCACTTAATAGCTAGAGCTTCCTTCTCTATAGTGGCGTATGAAATCTCTGCTCCCTTAAGCAATCTTGATGCAAAAGCAATTATTGCTTCCTGACCATCTTTCTCTTGGGACAACACTGCTCCCAAGCCCATGTTGCTGGCATCCGTAGTGATGATAATCTTGTCATTGGTACAAAAATTCTTTAATGCAGGGGCAGAATTTATCGCATTTTTTATAAAATTGAATTCGTTTTCACACTCCACGTTCCACTCAAACAATTTCCTCTTGAGTGCCTCTCGTAATGGAACAGTGTGTATGGCAAAATCCTTGACAAAGTTTGAGTAATATTCAGCCATGCCAATAATTGTACGAATCTCATCTTTGTTACTCGGGCTCGGCATTCCCACAATGGTATTGACCAATTGTGGTTTTGGAAAAATTCCTTCTGCTGTAATTTTATGTCCCAAATATTCGATTTCCATGCAATTTATCTTACATTTGTCCTTGCTCAAAGTCATGCCAGCATCATACAATTTTTTACATACATGTAATAATCTCTTGTCGTGTAATTCTTGATTGACAGCATGAATTAATATATCGTCTTGAAAACAAATCACTCCATTGGTATTCTTGAACATACCATGCATAACCTTCTGGAAGACTGATGCTGCCGACACTAATCCAAACGGCATTCTTTTAAATTGATACAACCCATCAGGAGTTATGAACGCAGTAAGTTTCCTTGAACTTTTATGCAATTTAATCTGATGGTAAGCAGATGATAAGTCTAGCGTCGAAAATATTTTGGAGGGTCCAATGGTAGAAACAATTTCTTCTATATTTGGTAAAGGATGACGATCAGGTATGACACATTTGTTCAACTCGCGTAAATCAACACAAATTCTAAGTTTTCCTGATTTTTTTCTTATCACCACAAGTGGAGAAACCCATTCGCTGGCATCAATGCTTTCTATGATTCCATCTTCTTCCATTTTCTTTATTTCCTTGCTGACTTCTTCTCGTACAGCAAAAGGAATGCTTCTTAACTTTTGAGCTATCGGTTTTTTATCTGGCTTGAGTAATATCTGATGGGTATAACCTTGAAGACATCCTATCTTATCTCGGAAAACCTTTAGCAAACCAGCTTTACGTATAACATCACCACCATTAATCGATTCAGCACCTCCACTACTTATAGACAAAACTGATTCCATACTGGTGGAGTCCACTTCCACTCGTAATTTACTCTGGTGAGTCCAGCTGAGTAGAGCAGTTTTCCCTTCACCTGTGATATATATTTTGCCATTGGCAACTCTGTTTTTAAATTTCAACTTTCCCCAATGCCAACCAATGACATTAATTTTCACACCTCCATAGGCTCTTGGATTGATATCCGCCTCATGTAAATATTCATGTTTATTCTTGTTCCAAAATTGTCTCGGCAGGAGTGTATATTTTGCACCC
The DNA here is from genome assembly GCF_040938575.1 of Ambystoma mexicanum. Classification (NCBI taxonomy): domain Eukaryota; kingdom Metazoa; phylum Chordata; class Amphibia; order Caudata; family Ambystomatidae; genus Ambystoma; species Ambystoma mexicanum. The sequence continues at coordinate 1,237,272,349 of NC_090933.1, read as the reverse complement.
GTATCAATCATCATACATACTTCATTACCATCAATGGACACCATCGCCCTGGGACTTTCCAACACTTCTTCATCATCGTCATCAGTTATAGTACATACACATTCGTCTTGAGTATCCTTTTCACTACGATCACTATCAGAATTGTCCCCTATCCAGTTCATGGCATTGTCGCGAGATCTGCAACACTTAGAGAAGTGACCTTTTCCTTTGCACTTGTTGCAAATGATTTTTAATGCTGGACAATCTGGGTCATCAGCCCAATGATTCACATTGCCGCATCTGTAACACCTTCCTTGGCGTTTTTTTTCCACTTTCCTTAATTGATTCTCTGGACTGTTTTTCTTATAAGCTTCATATAATGAACCCTTTTGACCATATTTGCTTGATCTTTTGTCCGTTCTCCATACATTATTTTGTTTTGTGACAGATCTCCTCTTAATGGTGTCATTATTGATCATGGAAATTGACTCCTCATCAGGTGTATCATGCATTTTACTATTACTGCTTCCTATTTTTACTTGTTTCATCTTAATCTCCAATTCTTTAACACACTCCTCGGTGTGTTCTACTTCTTTTGCTACTCGGAGAACAGTGTCAAGAGAAGGATCACTTTCTGACCACAATCTTTCCCTCACTTTGCTACTGCGACACTCTAACATAAATTGGTCTCTGAGTCTCTCATCCAGTTGCTCATTGAAATTGCATGACTTTGCTAATTTCCTTAATGCAGTGACAAACTTCTCCACACTCTCTCCCTCCTCCTGTGTGCGTTTGCCAAACTTGTAACGTTCTAGAATTATGCTTACTTTCTTTTCAAAATGTTTATCAATTTTCTTTACAGCTAGCTGGTATTCATTTAGGTCCACACTCTCCTCTTCTGGTAATTCTGGAAGTGTTTCATATTTTTCTTGACCAACAGGACCTAAACAGTACAAGAGTAATGACTTCCTTTTCTCTGCACTGCAATTGGGACCACAAATCACCCCCGCATAATGTTCGAAAGATTTGATCCACCTCTTCCAAGGTAAAGCAGGTTCGTCAGTGCTGGGCATAAAGAAGGCAGGTGGAGGCACACTGCTAAATGCCATGACAGTTTGTTATGCTTATTCACTTCAGACAAAGTGCATGAGAGAAGCAGGCTTGCGTTTGAAAAGAAAAAAACAGTGTACTGCGCCTTTAAAATTGTCTTCTTTCTTCAGCTCATTCAACGCATGCGCGAAATCCAATGGGTAATGTAGATGCAGCGGTTCAGTGATATGTAGCACAGACCCTCAAATTTCGTCAAATTCCTCATGTGCCGCACTGAAGTGAATACAACACAACGCCGGCTTGATACAATTAAAACGAAAGCCGAGCGTTACCTTCAGGAACAGAAAGACGGGGCCGCTTCTACACTCGGGCATGAGCGGAGCAGCTCCGTACAACTTGATGCAGCAGCATTTCAACTGGAGCCATCCTCGTCGCCAAATGAAGTAGCCGCAATCGATATGGTACAAATGGCAGGAGGCGATTATAACCGTAAGTATATTTATTGAATAATACATATAATAATATAAGTATATAACAGTATATGTAAAAGGAGGAGGGAGACAACTAGTAGCAAAGGGATCTGGACAGTTATGATTCAATTCCAGTCTTCCCTTCTAGAACTCTGTAAACACCTGAGCTCCAGGTATTCTGATTCTACATGCCATAATGTGGTCAGGCATGTCCCACCTAGATCAGGCAGCTTCTATCAGAATAGTGGATACTACAATATCTGTCTTAATGCCAGCAAGACCGAGATTCTCCTCATCGGCACACCCACTCCCTCCTTTCCTGTCACTCTCTGGCCATCCTCTCTTGGCCCTCTTCCTGCTCCCACCTGTGAGGCTAAAAACATCGGGGTCATCTTCGACTCCACACTCTCCTTCTCTCCTCTGACGTCTCTAAGAAGTCACACTATCAGCTGCACATCCTCAGAGGTATTCTTTCTTTCCTCTCCTTCCCCCAGAAGCTCACTGTCTCCATAGCTCTGGTTCTCTCTGGACTGGACTATTGCAACAGCCTCTTTCTAAATCTGCCTGCTCCTTCTCTCCGCCCTCTGCAACTCATCCAGAACAGGACTGCGAGTCTTGTCCTTGGTCTCAAGCCCAGGGATCGTATCTCTCCAGGACTGAAATCTCTGCACTGGCTCGCAGTGGCTGCAAGGATTAAGTTCAAAACACTCTGCATTGTCCAAAAGGCCTTCTGGGGCCTGGGGCCTTAATACCTTCAACTCTCTGTTCCTAAATATCTTCCTTCTCGAGCTCTTCACCTAATAGCCTCAAAATCCCTCAGGGTCAGTCGCTTCTCCAAGCAACGAGTTGGTGGTAGATCTCTTTCTTCGGCTGGGGCCTCTCTGGAACAGCCTGTAGGCTTCCCTGAAAATTTGAGGAGAATCATCTTTGGTTTCGGAAGCACCTCAAAACCTTTCTCTTTGCTTCTGCTTTTTCTCCTCCTCTCCCCTGCAGACTTTCTGGATGATACTGAACTTGCACTGGTTACCTGGCCACCCTCTGATCTTGTGTCCAGGTCCCATCCCCCACCAGTCGCACTCCTGCACTGCCTTCCTGGCAACCTCCGCACTTGGGGACTGTTTTCTGTATCCCTACAGTACCACTACCAGCACTTGACACCTGATGTATGCACTTACCCTTGCAACCTGCTGGCCGTACTTTTACTCTTGTTATTTATTTTTTATCCCATATACTGCACTGTCTCCTTCCACTTCCCCCCACTTCCCTCCTTCCCCTGTCCATGCATTTGCGCGATGTGAATGTCACCTGGCCTAGTAGGATTGCTGTCTGTCTTTCCTCTGTTCCCCCTCCCTTGCCTTGTCGCACCTTGAAACACTTGTGTATAGGCGCATTATTAATGCCATATCATATCATATCATATCAATAGGGCGGTGATGGGAAGGACTTGCTCTGAGAAGTTTACAATGCATTTCCTATAGTAATTAGCGAGTATCACAAAGCTTGTATCTCTTTAACTGACAAAGGGGTAGGCCACCCGAGAATGGGGTGACATTCTTACGGTCCATCTCTACTCCTTGTGCTGAAAGGATGAAGCCTAGGTATGGCACAGAAGGAACCTCAACATGAGACTTTTCCGTTTGGCGTGGAGCTGATGGTATCTTAGACGTTCCATAACCACCGTAAAATGGGCTTTGTGTTGGTGGCTGTGTCGGGAAAAGACTAAAATGTCATCCAAGTATACTTTGGCTGACACAAACAAAAGATCACCAAATGGATGGTCCATAAACCGCTGAAACACTGTGGGGGCATTAACTAGGCCAAACAGCATGACGCGGCACTCAAACAGTCGGAACTGTGTGCAGAATGCCATTTTCTACTCATCACCTCTTTTGATTCTCAAAAGATGATAAGCACCTCTTAGATCAAGTTTTCCGAACACCTCTGCGCCCTCTACAGCCTCCAGGTTATATTTTATCAGTGGCATTGGATAGCGGTCTCTAACTGTAACCTTGTTAAGGCCACGGTAATCGATACATGGTCGAAGTTCACTGGAATCTTTCTTAACAATCAAAAATAAAGAGGCCCTGGCTGCTGACTTGGAGGTCCGTATGAGCGTGTTTTGGAGGTTTTGGTCCAGGTAAGCTCCTAATGCCTGTCTTTCCGGAATAGTAAGGGAGAACATGCACCCAAAAGGAACAGAGGACCCTGGAACAAGTTCAATGGAGCAGTCGTCTAGTCTATGAGGGGGTAGGTCTTTAGGTACCCGGTCTTCAAATAGGTCAGCGTAGTCATGATAAACAGCTTGTAAATTTTGGATTCCAGGTGAGGTGGGAGAGAAGCAGGAAACAGTGGTACACTCAGCTCCAGAGGACGGGAAGCATTGTCTCTTACAATACTCCGAGCAGAATTTCAATGTGTTACGGGATCAGTCAATAAAAGGGTTATGCGGGCAGAGCCACATAATTCCTAATATGATTGGAAAGTGTGCTGCTCTTATTACATTGAATGTCAATGTTTCTTGATGATTTGAGATGCAGACTTGAATACCTGTAGATGACTGAACAATGGGATCAGAGCACAAGGGCCGACCATCAACACCTTCCACCTTCAGTTCTTCTTCCTTATAGACTAGGTGGATGCTTTCCTGCTTGGCCCAGCTGACATCAAGGAAATTACCAGCGGCAACACTGTCAATTAATGCTAGAACTTCCTTTACGGATGAACCTTTCCATTGCAAAGTGGCTTGCAGTACCATGAGACGAGAGTCCTCCCCTGACATCTGAGCACAGGTAGCGCCTTCATCTGAACCCCGGTTATTGGCTCCTCCTAGAACCGAGGTCCTTCGTTCCTCCGTGGGGGTATGTCAGGGCAGTCTCGCAACAGATGAGTATCCGAGGCACAATACATACATAAGCCTTTGTCTCAGCGTCTGTTTCTTTCTAATGTAGTAAGAGGACCTCTAGCTGTTCCTATCTGCACTGGTTCCTCCCTAGATTTAATCTGTGATGGCGTGGGAGGAGAAGTAGGTCCAGGTGTGCGAAGAGTCGGTGTTCGAACTTTCTTTCTTTCTGATCTGCGCTCAGACATCCGATAGTCTATTTGGAGAACCAGAAAAAACAGATCCGCAAGGGTGGTAGGTTGGGAGATGCGGGCCAACTCATCCTTTAGTTCTTCATGGAGACCTCTCCTAAAGGCTGTGGATTGCACCAATTCAGGCCACCCAACTTCTGTGACCAGGTGTTTTTAAGGCTGAAATGTACGACAGAAGATCCATGGAGCCCTGCTTAATGTCCAACAAGGCTTCTGCTGCAGAAAACCCTATCTCTTTTCATTCAAAGGTTTGTTGTAACAGCGCCACAAAGGCATTGTAGTCCTGTAGTACTGGATTGTTTGATGTGACCAGTGGGGTTGCCCAGGCAAGTGCACTGCGTATCATGTTTGAGACGAGAAACCCCACTCTCGTGTGGCCGGATGCATAGGTAGCTGGTCTGAACGTAAAATAAACCATGCGAACATCAACAAACTCTTTGACCCGCTTGGGCGATTCGTCGAATTTCCCAGCAGCAAGCGTTAATGGAGGTAGGTCTGACTGGTGGGTTTCTCTGGTGGCAGCCATTTGGCGTAGGACATCGTTCTCTGCCTTCAATCCCTGTACTTCCAGGGAAAGACCTTGGACTGCATTCAACAGCTCCTGGACCTGTTCCGGAGTAGGCATCGCTTGGCGTTGCCATCTGTCAAACATTGGAGTGCTCACCTGTGCTTCAGTGTCAGTGTCGCTAGATGAGAGATCAGATCCGGGAGGCTCTGAGGTGTTCTTGTCAGGTGTTCCCTTCTCGGTGAAGAGGTAGGGTCTGTTCCGGAACTGGCCACTGCCATTGCACTGAGGAACAGTAAGCAACAAGAATGACGTTCCCCCTGCAAAGCCCAGGATGGGGAAAAAGCTGATGGCATAAAAAAAACCTGGATGGCTTTCAGAAGGATAATAATTCCAATGGAGAAGAAAATCCTTAATATCCGGAATGGAGAGGAGTGTCCAAAGAATGTCAGGTAAGTAGCAACAGTGTCCAGTTACTTGCAACCAAGCAAGTAAGATATGCGGATAAGAGGAAGCGCTTGCAGTATACAGAAGCAGCACAGAACAGGACAGAACACAAAGAGAAAACAGAGAAAGTCTGTAAGGTAAGTACTGGACAGAGATCAGTAAAGGGGAAACCACACAGTAAGTTCCCAAGAGGCACAATACACCTGAATATAGAAGAAGGGGGATGAGGAGCCAACAGTCGGATGGTGCGTCGGCTGAGTCTACAGAAAAACAAAATGTATGGAGGTGGAATTCCTTCCGTACTCAAGTCGTATGGAAAACCACAGGAGACCAGAACTCTGAAAAGCCCAGAGCGGGCGGACAAAATGGGGAAACGGTAAAGGAAGAAATAGAGAGAGACAAAGAGAGAGAGAGAGAGAGAGAGAAAAAGAGAGAGAGAGAGAGAGAGAGTTAGAGAGAGAGACAAAGAGAGAGAGAGAGAGAGAGAGAGAGACCCGGCAAGGACGGGCCGGTCAGCGAAAGAAGAAAAAGTAGGCAAGAAAAGAAACGGATGGGCCGAGCATGGCGAGAGAGGCACAAGAGTAGGAAAGATCCTGCCAAAAGTAGAATGGAGGAAACAAAGCTAGCTATGAGCTGGCCGAGACCGGAAAAATCACAGGAGGGCAGGATGGTGCCAGCCATGACCAGAGAGGGCTCAGGACAGAGGAAGAACACTAGGACGCAAGACGACCAAGCCAGAGCGAAGAAACAGCAACAGTTGGAACGCGCAGAGGGGTGGAGCTGCCATGAGTAAAAAGGAAAGCGATTGGAAATACTAGACGGCTGGTCTGGGAAACGTGGTGGAACAACCAAGATGGCTCCCCCAACGTGACCAGACCTTCCAAGAACCTATCCTCATGACAGATTCCTTGGGGCCTCTTACTTCCTTCCTTGATTTCCCCAACTTCCTTGATCAACCCAACAGCCTCTGCTTTTATGGATAACCCGATTAACACCATGGTGGTCCACCCCTTCAGTACTCATCTTTCTGCTAAATCTCTTATCTCCACTGTGGTTATCAGTTGTCTCAACTATCAACTACTACTCAAGCCCTCAACTTGAAAGAACCACTTTACTTCTTTCCCCCGATTAGCAACATTTTCAACTTTTTTCATCCACACTCTTGAGAATGTCTGCTCATCTTCCACTTCTTCACACAATCTCAGTACCGGCTGACTCTCTAAACACAAACAGTCCATATGCAAACCTTTACTTCTGGTCTCCTAATCCATTAAATGACACCTCCACTTATCTGGCTGTTTGTCTTCTGCTATTCTCCTTCTCATAAGATTTGTTTATTTTATTTTTATTTTATTGTTATAGTTGTATTTAGTTCCTCAAAACTTCTACAACTGTTGCAATTATTTTCATAAAAGCCACATCTGAAATTAATACAATAATGAAGCAAATATATATACTTCATGATATGATATGTTCTAATAAATATCCTAACAGAATCATGTAAACTGATATTCAATTTATCACTTTAGTATATAGATATATTATTTGTATAGAGATAGGAAATGCCAAAGGCTTTCTTTAATAGCATATTTTGCAGTTATCGATTCCTCAAGTATCCTCCTCAATCTGCCCATACTTCACCAACCTTACTCATCCTCTCACTTCCGCTCCGTCTCCCCCTCTCTCCCTACCACTGTAGCTCCCTACCTCAACATTTGCACATTGAAATCTGCCCTGAAGCTCATCTCCCATGCTTTGAAGGAGCACTGTACCAATCAAACAACTCCCCACCCTATACTGCCATCCATACCATCGGTGTATACATTCTTTCATCTCCTTGTAAGTACTCCTCCTTTAAACCCTTTGATTATCTGTTGTGTCTGTGCCTAGTTAATTGTCTGCCCTTCCCCCCATTATAAACTGATCATGTGCTTGTTACTCATTATTCAAGGCACCTTCTTGCTGGATAGTCCTGTCTGCTTTATGTAACACTGTACCTTCTTGTGATCGAAGCCTGTTTCTCATATGTATAAGAAACAGTTGACTTACAAAGGTAGCCTTAACACATGAACCTAGGTGACAAGTGCTTCAAACAAAAGAGGAGTACAAATATACATAATTACATCATCACACAGCACCAGAGGCAGTGGTGGTTTTAGGTAGGGAGGATGTGGCAAGGGGGGCACACACATTGGTGAAGTAAGTGAAGTTTAAGCTGAGCTTTGAAGATAGCACAGTCGAGCTGGTTGGGACTGTGTTGGGCAGCAGGTTCCAATGAAGTTGGCAAGAAGAGAGAAAGAGTGGAAGTGAGAGTAAGAAAGGGGGGCTCATGGGACATTGAGGTTGAGTGCAGTAGAGGAGCAGAGGGAATGATATGATAAGTAGACAGAAATACTGTCAAACAGGAAGTGAAGAGCAGGACCCTTAAAAGGAGCAAGACAGTGTATAGCTTTGTAAACTAGGAAAAGGAACTTGAAAAGAGAGCAGTTGTACAAGCAGAGGCAACCAGCATGGCGTCGGTCGGTAGAAGAGGGGGGAGAGTCTGCAGAGATTGCAGGTTGTCTAGAGGGAGGGAGGCCAGGAGTGGATGGACTGCATTAGATGACGGGAGAAGGATGCCTTCCACTTGGAAGAGTCCAACATAAGGCAGCACAAAGTCATCCAGTGTAGGATTGAAGTGGGACAGTGGGTAATCCCCTCCACTTAAATAACAATCTACAATTAGCATTTTCAAATTGATTATAGCACTCAAACACTTTATACCAGACACCTCCTGAGCCTTTCCTCAAAACAGATGACTTGCTTTCCCATATCAGGGCACACATCGGCAGAGTGTTACTGAAACACACCGGACAACATACCAAAAACACCTGTACAGCCCGGTTCTTTTTTACCTTCATGCATAACACTCCAGTAAAGCAATCTTGCCCCACTTCATCTGGTCCCACTAAACCAAACCAGTCTATTCTCATGCCAAGAGACAATTACAATGGCAAAAGCTGTGCTCTATAACAGTCAATAACATAAGTTGAGAGATCTGCGAGCTATTTTACGCTATCAAGTGCATACCTTCACCCAGTAAAGTAAAGCAGAGTTGGCACACCTTACGTTTTTGTCTTCTCTGGTCTCATCTCAACTATCTGTTTGCAATGGCTAATGTAAAGCCCTCTCACTCCCACCAATAACTATGTTTCTCATGGAACCCCGGTGCCACTCTTTTGAAGAGTGCTTGCTACAGAACCTTACCTTAAAGTGTAAGTATCCCCATACTCAAGTCTCCAACAGGTTGCTTCTTTCCTCCCCTATCCCCGTCCTAGCTAACACATCGGGAGAAACACCTTACATAATGATGGTCACTGACTAAGTGAAGGCTACTGAGTCCAAGTATTGATGTTCATGAAAAAGCCTCTGCTTCAACTGAGGCAACACTGTCGTCATCTTCTTGAGCACATATTGACCCTACATTACCAATGGTCTGGAGTACTGTGAACGTCACACATTCCAATGACTTAGTAAAATATATAGTGGTTGGGCTTGCATCTGACCTTCCCCGGTGTTCAAATGCTCTGAACCCAAGTACCCATAACCAATTGCTACTGTTAAAAGCAATTCACTCTTTCCTAGATATGGATCACATCATCAAGGTAGTCCAAGTCCTGGTACTGATGACACAGTATTACTATGAAAGGCTGCTTCTGGGCCTCCCCATTGAACAGATCCAACCCATAATAGGACAGCAATGATTAATCCTTAGCCTCTACAACCAAGAACACACAGCACCCACATTAAACCTTGACCTTAGGATAAAGTTCCTGACTCTATGTTTGACACTCATATCCATTTGGAAATATGGGTTGACAAACTGCATGTTGCAATACAAAGCTCCGAGGTCCCTCTGGCCCTCATATATGACTTTCTCACACATACATACACCCCGCACAGAAAACAGGAATGGGAGAAAGAGCTCTGCTTATCCCAAGCCCCATACTATGGAAAGGAAGTACAAACTTAATTTATAAGCCAGGAGCATCAACTGAGGTTCATGATGAGTGTCAGAACTGAATTGTTTAAACAGGCCTTCCCCTATGGATTGAATTTCTTCTGTGTATATTTTGAAGAATTAGGACTAGAATTGACATTTTAGCACTTCTCTTGCAGTTACTGCTCCTCACGTCATGTTACAGGATATGGACATTGGTCCAGCCATGATTGGTTCTCTCCGTAGTGTGTTCGCTTCTATCTTCTCCATGCTTAGTTTCATCTGCAGACCTCCATAGGAGGCCTCAGCCATCTTGATGCCAGGAGGAACTTGTTTGCAGCTGGCACATAAATCACATTAAAAAAATAAATACATCAATTGACTAATCAAGTAGTAGAAGTGAGGTCACTCTTGCAACTATGTTTTTAATATATTAAGCATCCCATAGGCGAAGCATTGGTTTGAATGATTTTTCCAGGCGTTTTTTGCATTCATTTGACTCTATGTAATTCTTCCTTTTATCTATGCCTTATATTTGAGCTCTTTGTAATTGTACTGGCCAATGCTTATCTGTTTTGCTTTTTCTACTGCTCGTTAATTTTCATTAAACATCTTTTATACCATAACATAAAGGAAGAGTACAAAACACCTGTTATTAAGATAACATAACGAGAAACGCTTTTCGAAAGCACATTATATACAGTGCTTAAATCACACATTTTTACAAGGATTGATATCTTTGAGGAATATTATACTCTTGACATTGTGAATTAAGAATTCGTATTCAATTTGCACAAGAGAAAGTATTGCAAGCAATCCTGGAAAAAAGAATGTCGCCCCTACAAGAATTAAAACTTTCTTCCATCTTAGATTCTATCAAGTACATCCTTTTAGAGTAGATCCTTAGTCAGAATTCTCATTCTGCCTGGCGTCCATCTATTTTTTTCTTTCTTGCCCAGTTACGGTCAGAGGAAATTAGAGTCCAACTTGATGCAAGACCCCGATGAGTCCGGCAGAAGTTGTAAGCAGTGCGTAGCTGGTTCCCATACTGTTGGCCACACTCCTCGTCGAATAATTCATGCCTATGTTATTGCAAAGATCATGCTGGCAGCAAAGGATGGGGTACTGGAGTCCAATTTGTTGAACCGATTCTTGACACGTTTTAGCACAGTCTTTGATAACCTTCCCATCTCCATGGAATGGGAAAACTGGAAGAGAAAGATCACAGCGTTAAGGCTCTAGTTTAAGCTCAAAATATATTAGGCACTCACACAGTTTAAAGTTGTGATTATTCCTAAAGTACTATGGCACCAATTGGTATTTTTCACTTGCATGTGCTATTAACACAAATAAGTGGAGAAAGCACCTCCACTCTTCAGGCTGGGAGATTCACAAAAGTGAATCTGTATGGGCACAGGCTTTGTATGGCCAGAGAGTACAGAAAGGGAGCATGCAGTGGAGGTCTACTCTACATCAATGTGCATTTGAATTCACCATGGGATCGGATTTGATACCGGGGGTTCTGTTCCCTCTACCTGGTCTCCCCTATTGGAAGACAGACGCAGGGGGATGCCCATTGCTGTATTTTCAGACACTTGTGGGCATATCCCTGATTTTCTATTAATTTATTACCACCGCTCAAATGGAGGTAGAAATATAGGAGCTGCCTCTGCAGTGACATGATCACTGTAGCACTCTCTGCACCCACAAGCATCGGAGGCGCTTATTAGCACCGACCCATGTGGGGGCATGGAACCATTGACTCTTTGGGCCTCATTACGAGGTTGGAGGTAGTCATGGCGCTATTAGCACCATGACTACCTCCAATATCGGTACCGAGTCCGCACTTGTTCAATGGGGACTTACCGGTCTATTCCGACCTTTGCGGGACCGGTACGTCCCCATTGAAAAAGCCATTCCCCATTCCCATTTGAGCCCCATAGGTCTCAATGGGAAGGCGCTAATAACGGTACCGCAAATTACGGTACCGTTATTAGCTCTGAAGTCCCTTAATGGGCCCCGTCCATAACGCCTGGTAAAACCATTTGTTAAGGAAGGGACCCGCTAAGGGACCTCGGGAAAGGGCGCAAAGGGATTACCAGCACCAACAGTGCCCGGTATCCCTTTGTGCCCACCTCGTAATGAGGCCCTTTGACTCTTGTCACGACTTTTTTCTTTAATCAGATACTTGTGGGGAGAGAGATGCAAGGACAATTTCTCTATTCGATTTCCCCCAGTTCTTTATGACTTGGGGCCTATCTGATCAGACAGATACGTAATGCTGAACCCCCTAAAATGTACTTGAGTCCTAGGACCTATGTATTTCATACCGTGTGTGAAAAAATGACTACTGCTTTGCAGGGATGATGATTACGTGACACTCCTACTAAGCGCCACACTACTTATAAACCAGCAGTGATATCAGTTGTAGAGGTAAAATGGGCACAAGATGAATGGCACACCTACTATCTCGGGGGATAGCTCAGGGGAAACACGCTTGCCTTGGAAGCAAGACGACGTGGAGCAACACAGGTTCGACCCACGAGCCCACGCTTAGAAACCTGTGGGTATTAAGTGCATTATAAATAACCAATCACAATTACTTAACCTCTTTAAGGTAGCATGTGCCAAAAGCAGAAATGTCCAATCAAGTTTCTACAAAAAGAAAACTAAAAAGACAGACAAACTAATAAAAACAAAAGGTAGCATGTGCCAAAAGCAGAAATGTCCAATCAAGTTTCTACAAAAAGAAAACTAAAAAGACAGACAAACTAATAAAAACAATAACAACTCACACCGCTAATGAAATATGCAGATGTTTGGTTGAACGGGCCTCTCTAGGAAGACGTTTGGTTGAATGGGCCCCTGAAGGTATGAAGACGGGTATGCAGGCAACTGACTTTGCACCAGTGTTCAAGTATATGCTTTTAAAAAAAGGTAAGCAGTGTGGCCTTAATTGTCAATAGGGCCCTTAAATCCAGGTCAGGGGGACAAATACCTTTTCAGTCTTGTTCTTTGGGCTCGACAGTGGGAGTCTGGCCACTTTCTGAGGCATTGTTTCGGCGTCGAGATGGAGAGTTGGTCAGTAACAGCACTTGGCTCAAACAGTTTAGGACAGGCTGGTGATATTCATGCCAACATAGATCACAAGTGGTTCTAGGCAGAAACCAAAACCCAGAGCCATTCCTTTGTCTCTGAGTTGCTATGTGTCCAGCCAGAAGAAGAATAGAAAAGGAACGCCCACGCCTTTGCACGCTCGCCTTGTGCAAGAGCATTGTCAAAGTGCACCGCAGTTTGGTGAGCAGTATGTGGAGCGACGTGCCAAATCACTGAGACTGACTTGGGGCACAGTGAGTCATCGACGGTGCACAGAGTCATGCCAAATAGTGCAGAGGAGAGCGTATAACTTCTGCAGAAACACAGATTGAACAAAACCTCAGAAGAACACATTGTTAAAACATAATGCCCGGAAATGTTGTGGAGGCAATTGCTGATCCTAATTTAGAAAGAATGAGAGATGGGCCCTTGATAGGGACGATCACAGCCTACTTTAAAAATGTGACAGAGCCAAAGATGAATAAAGCTTTTTTCCTCCAATGATGTGCCTGTGACCAACTGAAGCTGTTTGGCAGACTCTGTAATTTCAACAGATAGATAATACCAATTCACTGCTGAACTGCTGCTATTCTCTCCAAGGAGATGTTCATCAGTTGGCCAAATCTCCCATTGTGGGCTTGCAAATCTTAGCCAGTTATACTGATTAAGAGGAATTAGCTCCTGTTTGTACGAACTGGCGTTTGCCCTTGAAAAGATTATTGGGGTCTCAAAGTTGACAGTGCCAATCCAGAAGGAGGCAAGGGGGACCCCCCTAATAATAAGTGATAACTCGTGTTTGTTGAATTCTGGTCTGGAAGAGAGTGGTCCAATTAGTGTCTCGGGTGCCTCAGGAGTGAATAATGAAGTGACAAAATTTGCACTAAAAATATTGTTGAAATTGTGTAGCCTCATTTGGAATGAGACACAGGGACACTCGGGTATACAGTGGGACTTCATTGAAGACCAAGCAAGCAGACCGGATAAAGTACTATGTTTGCAAGTTTGATTTCTGGAAATTAACAACAAAAAGGTCCCTCGGTGGCAACAAAATAATGATGAGGAAGATGGTCTGATTGAGGTAGAGACATCAACAGAAGATGTATTGGAGTCTGCTACAGTAGAAACACCAGTGAGCGAATTTGGTGATACGAAACAACTGGAGCCGGTGTATGATTCAGTGTTATACAAGGGAAGAGCGCCGTAAGCTGATACAAATATAAAAGCAGAAATCCAATAAAACAGAGAGAGAACAAATAGCACCAATAATCACTGACCAGGAGTGTCTCTGAATAGTGGAGGTAAGATAGTTAGTAAATATAAAAAAGCTAGAAAGATGGCATGTTAGAGATTAAGACAAGGGGGTAACTTAACCACCTGGCTCTTAACAGTAGTTGGAAAAAACTAATTGATTAAAGATCCTAAAGTCAGTGGCGTTATGCATTCACAGAATAGTAAGAACGTAAATGTGAGTGTTGGGGATAACTCGATAGTAGAGTGTACGTCTCCATTACCATCAGCTGCTAACTTGAAAGTCACTAATGATGGTTTTGTGTGCCCAGTAGGAGCAACAATGGTATTTGTCCCCTGGAAAAGAGAGATGTGTAGCCTAGTGGAGAGCCGAAATCCCAGACTAGGTTTACTATTACTCGGTTGTTTGATTACTATTACTCGGTTGTTTGATAAAAATGTTTCCCCTGTGAATAGCGGAACCCTTCTGGCTTTGATTGATCAGCGGCCAGCTTTGAGAGTGTTGCCATCCACTGATTTTGACTTTGTTGAACCCTTGGAAGGATTTAAATCTCTGGTGACCAAAGTTAATTGTGTTTCATCGGAAATTGCTACTTTGGTGCGAGAAAATGCAAAATCATTGCTTATAATTACGATATATAGTCGCCATTGAACCCCTTGGCAAGTAAGGCCCATGAATTAAAGCAAAGTACTTTACAAGGTTCATTGGGCAATATGAGAGACCAGATGACGTGGTTGGGCTTAACTGGCAGCCTAAATGATTCAGATATCTGGGAGTGAACATCTGACACACCCCGGACCTGATACATGAGGGTAACCACTAAGCTGGCGTTAAGGGGGCTCAGAAAGTCTATGGGGTTCTGGTCCAGGCTCCCATTGTTGTTAATGGGTAGGGTTGCTATAACTAAAATGATAGTCTTGCCAAGGTTTTTGTACTTCTTCCACAATGTGCACCACTATATCCCAGCCTCATTTTTCAGCAGGATTTAGAAACTGTTGAGGGAACTGCTATGGGGCACGGCCAGGCACAGATTGTCTTTATCCACTTAGTCGCTACCATACAAGGAAGGTGGGCTCCAACAACCGGATCTAGAGAGGTATTACCTAGCGGCGCAACTCAGTCACATGGCCAAATGGCTTGCTGATGAGGCTACCTCTGAAAAAAGACTGATAAAACTACTTGTGGTACCTCCACTTCTGAAGTAAATACTCTGGATCTCGCTAGAGTGTTTGAATACAACCCCAATGATTGTAACGCTGGGTTGAAAAATTTGGAATAGGGCCCTAAAACTGTCACAAAGCGACCGCCCATCTTCCCCTGAAACCTCAATGGCAGCCTAGGTCTGTGTAGTCAAAGAAGACCTAATAAATATGAGACTATAGGAGGGGTTTGGTGTCTATACATGGGGGGATGTCTATGAAGAAGGGGTCTTCAGGGAATTTGAATCCATGATAGAGAAAGAAGGGCTGCCCGGAGACCAATTTCTATGATACCACAAGATTAAGAAAGTTGCGAAGGAAGCTTGAAAGGAATGCCCAATAGAACCAGAAATAGACCCGATACTGGCAGTGTTACACAACCTTGGACGGGTGGAAACCGTTGTCCAGGATTTATAATCAGCTGATGGATAGACCTAACCCCAAGAGCATGGTATTAAAACAGAAATGGGAGTCTGATACCGGCACCGATATAACGGATAAGGAATGGTCCAGGGCCCTGGCATAACCCCGGGAAGTTTCCAGAAACACCAGATTCAGGTTGATTCAACTAAATGTCCTTTACAGGACGTATATGACCCCAGGCAGAATTGCGAGGTTTAATGATAAGGTTACCTCACAGTGCCCTTGGTGCAGGGTGGAGGGAGCGGAGCTGATTCACATGTTTTGGGAATGCATAACGTCACAATGTTTTTGGGGTAAGATTGAATTGGCCTGTAGAAAAGCCGGTGTGATGAGATATGAGTGGACAGCGAAGGAGTGCCTCTTGGGGTCCTACCCGAGGATTGGTAAATATAGACATGTAATTAAGTTCATGTAAATGGCATGTATATTGGCAAAGAGGTCCATCGCAATGGTGTGGAAATTGCCGGGAGGGCCTCGATATGAGAAGTGGAACAGGGATTTGGAGTACTGACCTAGTGCTGAGACCAGAGTGTGGGTCTCCAAAGCTGGGGGTGAAGCAGGCCCAGCATATGAAGCCTGCAAAGCACTAATTTGGGACATGTTCCACTTACCTGATGACAAACCCCCATGAAAACGAAAAACTAAGATTCAAGGCCTGAGTGGCCCACTGAACAGACGTTGCCACCCGGCTGTTGATCGGGTAACCCAATCTGCCCCCCAGTACGGAAAGCGCTGACGAGCTGGTGCCGCCCTACTAATGCACCCGCAAGACATATTGATTTACATAATGATGTATGAAGACTTGCTGGTTAAATGTTGTTTGTTTATGTTTATAAGTTACACTTTATACATAAAATGCTATTGGTGAATCATGCCATTTGCTGTAATGTTTAAGACAAATGGCAATAAAAACATTTAAAAATAAAAATGAGAGGCTAGATGACCCACAGTGCAGTCCAGGGTTTGTATAAAAAAAAGAATGGATCAGCATGCAAAAAGCATTCGGAATGGCTATTGTCCTTCTTATCGCCAATGGCGAAAAAGCCCTGATTCTGACTTTATTCTTTAATCTTTGAATACACAAGGACATGTACATTTATTCGGAAAAGGAGGGGTGAGAGAGCTAGTAGCCTCGGCAAACATTATGCTACAAGAGAAATGGCTAACTGGTCAGGGGGTGTTTGATGGATATGTCTCTTATGAAAGAGAGGCCCAAAGGGGTAATCAGGGACGTCCTTTTGGGGGCCTAGTAACACTGATTGCAAATCATTTTATGGCACGAGAAGTCCCCTGTGAGATCATTAATGACAATGTGTCGGCAGTGGAAGTTCAAATCACAGAATATTTCCTGGCCCTTTTAGTCAATTTATATGACCGCCCTAATGCTGATTGTTCGGAATCATCGCAGGTGACACTTTATGAATTGATAACCTCATGGGCTATGTCCAATCCGAAGGGTGGTATAGTCCTGGGAGGGTACTTTAATTCAAGGTGTGTTAATTAGTCTTGAGAATATAGCTAAGGGGCAGCGCGCTCGTCTCGGGCATAAGACGATGCCCAGCAACACAATTTCGATCCCCGGGTCCGTGCTTAGAAACCTCTCTGTATTAAGTGCGTTAAAAATAAACAATCACAATTACAGATTATGCAGTCACAAATGGCGGCGCTATGACAATTGACACAGAGGTGAACATAAGGAAGAGGGACATTAAACGGGCCAAGTCTTGGGTGGAATTCGGCCATGATATTGAATTGGAAATGTTGCATGGGGCAGAGAAGGGAGATGTTCCTCCTGGAAAAACATGGAGGTGGGGCGATTCATGCTCCACTATGGACTATATATTTGTCTTGGGAGGTATGCTTGAAATAGTGGAGGGTCTATATTCTAGTTTCAATGACCATAGCGATCACTCTTGTCCGCTTACTTTGCAATTAAGACATATTGTTCTAAGCCCATGGTTAAGGTTGTTGAAATTTGGATCGAAGGAGGACAGGCTAGATTAGGCTGGTCTGACCGGAATCTTAGCGGGATCTCCAAGCATATATCATCCGTTACTGAGGAATTCAGGAATTGATCTACTCCTAAGTAGATCATGGATTGGGTTTTGAGGGTTGCAGCCCATTTTTTGCCAACGTGCAGGAGTAACCTTACAAGAGACAGGATAGCTTCTGGGTGCCAGTATACTATGAGAATACAGGCGGAAAAGCGAAAAATGCAGCAAGGTCTACGGTACATCAATAATAATGTGATCGATCATTTGACAAAATTCAGGGACATGAAAATAGCCAAAAATAAATATAGGAACTGGGTCCAGCTGTTTAATGTATCAGGCGACAATTTGAATTGGCAATCTATGTACAATATAGGAATAATAAAAAGTTATGGTGCACATTTAATAAGATCCAAAAAGGTGAGGATTTGTATCTAGTGATAAGTGAAATTAATGACTCAAGATTCATTGCGGACAAATTTAAAGCTGAGAAAATGTCTGTGAACTTAAGTATTGTGTCTGCCAATTATTTTGATTGGGAAGATATACATGGGGCCATTATGAAACTGAAACCAACAGGGAATGGGGACGCTCGAGCAGTGCCTAAGGTTAGACCTTATCGTCCAAAAATATACGACCCTGAACAATAACAAACTGTATGCTATCCTTCCTTGCTGATTAAAAAACAGCTTTTGCCTCTGTGCCCTAGAAACCAGCTGTGGCAGGTTCAGAATGGATATAATATCCCAGCTGGCCTTTGGTCCATAATTCAGGTCTTAAACTCCAACAACAGGGCCTCTGTGCACTGGGGGTTGAGCGGAGACAGCACAGAGAACTTCGAGATGCAGCGTGGCGTAACACAGGGATGTGTATTGGCCCCACTCCTCTTTTGCATCTATATTAACACTGCGAAAGAGGAGTTGGAGGCCAATAGCATGGATCCATCAAGGATGGGTTGTTTTCCCTTCCTGGCCCTGTTTTTCATAAGACGGTGCACTGATGCTGTCGACCACCCTAATGGGCATTAAGCACACTATGGCTATATTTATGAAGAAATGTGGCGGCCGTTGCCTGGAAATCAATAATATCAAAACAAAAACCCTGCTCTTCAGACGTAGAGCAACTAAACATACCAGTCTTAAAATAGAGGTAGAGGGTGTCATACTTGAGCAAGTTACTGCTTATAACTACTTGGGCTTGTGTTTTGCTGAAAATGGTTCCTGGTGTGAGCAAGTATCCAAGGCCACCACGAGTCTGAGGAAATCTAGCGGGGGTATAAGGAAATGTTTCCAATCACACGGGAGGGATGCCCTGGCCCCCGCCTATCGCAGCAGTGTACAGAGCAGAGACATGGGGATTCGATAAAACAGAGGCTGAAAACACATTTCTAAAATCCTTATTGATGCAGCCCGATAGTGTGCCTAATGCATGCCATATTGCACCTTGAATGTGATTTATGTCCCATCGAGTATTCAATACTAACTAAACCGCTCGTTACTGGGTCCGCCTATGGACGGTATCTGGGTACACAGGTTTAAAGAAATACTGACTTATTTCTTAGCGCTGGGGGGCAGCCGATCAACCCCATGGCTGAAACATGTAAAATTCTGGTGCAAGAAATTGGGTCTTGAATCATATTGGGACCAATCATCTGGTATGAAATCTGACTCAACAAGAATGATTAAAATGGCTCGTAGACAGGAATGAAGAAGATCGATGGAGGCAACCTGTGCAAGGCTCTCTTGTGGCCAAGCTTTAAGTAATGAGCGCTATTTGGATGTCATTTCTCCAAGCTTTCCACTGTCGCTCTTTTATGAGCATAGAGCAGTGGCCATGCGAGTGGCATCTTTCAAGAGAAACTGGAGCAATCAAAATATCAGTAAATGTTGAATCCCTGGGGCGCCCTGTGAGTGTGCTCTTAATTTTGTACTGTTTTGTCGTGGTTATAATGACCTTACAGCCGAGTACATTAAGCAAATCTTTACATTGAAAGGCATTCGAAGGGCTACAGATGCAATGGACTTCTACAGGAAAAACGAAGATCTTAACCTTTCATATTTCGTAGCCAAATATTTGCACAGGGCTTGGCTGAGAAGGCTGAGTCTGATTGAATAGGAGCAGAACATTTTGTATAACTGTTTTTATGCTATTTTTATGTTATATGTGCATTCTCAGCTTGTGATTATTGAATTAATTCATGGCTTTTATGGGTTTTATTCGATTTTATGTGTAATTTTGGATGTAGTGTAATATGACTTGACGGCACAAATGCCGCATAAAGCTTATATCGTCATGAAAAAAAAAAAAGAAACTGAAACCATCATGATCCCCTAGCCCAGATGGGGTCTCACATGCCTTATTGAGAGCAAAACCCATAGTTTTGGGCCCAGGGGTGGACTGGCCTATAGGGAACTCTGGAGATTTTCTTTTCTGTGGTATTTCCACTTTTTCTCATAGGAAAAGCATTGGGCTTGCTGAAAATGTGTCATATGGGGCCACTTTGAACTTTCTTTCCAGGGCCTCTTTTGGTACCCAGTAAAAAGTATTATTTTTAGTTCCCAGTCCAGCCCTGTTTGGGCCGACATCTTATCAGAGATGTTTGGCAAAGTCATTGAGTAGAAAGTGATTCCTGATTCTTAGTGAGAGTTGCATATGATTCCTGTGCACAGAAACGGTAGAAGGGATAGTCCCGAAGACTACAAGCTCTTATGCCTCCTGGATGGGGCTAGTAAAATCTTTGCCTCATCCATATTGAGGGAATTGACTAGCTGAGTTAATCCGAATCAGATACTGAACTGTCACCGAGTGCGATTTAGGAAAGGTTTATCCACAATTAATAATATTCTTATATTGAATGCCCTGATTGCACAAGTAAGGGATCGTAATAACCCTCCTTTGTACAACCTGTTAATTGACTTTGCAACAGCGTTTTATTCGATTGACAGACATAAATTGTGGGAAATGTTAGTGGAAATTGGTGTCCCTGATCACTTATTAATGCTCTGTCAGTTATGACATCAGAATACAGTGGGGCCAATTAGACTGAATGGCTTGGGTGAGCTTTCTTCGTTTATTCCGATTGGAATGAGGGTAAAGCAAGGTTGTGTGCTTGCCCCCTCCTATTTAATATATTTATGTCGGATATTGAAAATCACTGGAGGAAGCTAATAACTTTCCACCTAACCTTGGAGCATGGCGAGTCCCATAGCTCATCGATGCCGATGATCTAGTAATTTTTGATACCACGTTGGTTAGGGTATGTTGACGTGCACAGGCAATCTTAGATTATGCCTTAGAGAATGGATTAACTGTAAACCTATGTAACTCCATATATATGTGCTTTGGTAAATCTAAGTACTCTAGGAAGATAATTTGGACTAAAGAAGGAGCATTGGAGAAAGTCGAGCAGTCAGTACTGTTATCTAGGTTATATCACTGAAGATACAAAGGAAAGCTCTCTCTTTCTAAAAAGAAAATGCAAAGCTATTTCTCCATTGGTGGCCACACAGGATTTCATGAAGAGACAGAGGGGTACAGCCTGGTAGGGTGAATTTCAATATATCACCGGAAACAATACCTGCTATAATTTACGCCCTGGAAGCCTCGTACAATAGTTGTGACAAATGGGCTGATATGGTTGAAGGGTCGATTTAGTGTAAATTGTTGAGCCTGTCGAACGCCACTCCAGTTCAGGCCATTTGTTTAGAACTTGGTTTAACATCTGTAATTAATTTGCTAAGGATAAATCGAGGCTGCCTATATATATGAAAATAATGTGTGTGCCGAAGAGGGTACAGTCCATGGACGAATTAAACGAGAATTGATTTTCAGAAAGTGTAGAAAACTGGCTTTTTTTCAAGGAAGTAATTCATGTTTTTTTTAATCCATCGCCTGGGTTTCCAATTGGTTGGAGAATGTTGGCTTTTTGCTGGGTACCTTCAAATGACATGTAGAGACATGGGATTGTGTATTGAATCATGAACACATATCCCGGCTAAAATCACTAAGTACTTTCTCCAGAATGTTTTTTCCTTTTTAAAAGCTGCAGCGTTATATATTTCAGTCTCCCCTCCCTGACCTTAAGACGGACATTTATTGTTTAGATTAAATACATTGAAAGTCCTAGATAATACTGGTGCTTGGGAGGGTTTATCCTGTTGAAAACGGGATGTAGAATGTGCAACATGATAGACTAGGTGGAAACTACCCGGCATGTCTTAACATCATGCAGTGTCACGTGGTCTACATATCTGATGCACTATAAAACCCATGTAAATGATTTGAATGACATATTAGATGAGGTGGTTTGGCTGAGGTACGTTTCTGGGCCGAGTTTATCCTTGACACTGTCAGTAACACACGTTTGGAAAGTTGGAGAGGCCAAATTAATGGGCAACTAATGAGGGATTATGGATATGTGTTTTATTAACTTTTAACTTTAGCATGTATATGTTTTCCTTTTTCATTTGGATTTTAGTGTGAAATACTAGCTATGTATTATTATTGATCTGTAATGAATTAATTGTTACTGTGTTCAAAGTTACATTTGTAACTGTTTTCATGTATTTATTAATCTGCCAACAAGGGTTGGGATACACAATTGTATAGAATTTGGTTCAAGGTTGCACACGGTTAAAGGCAGCTCCTGAATGTTAGAACTTTGGGTTCCAGTCGTTTTTTTGCAGGAATGCACATATTACTCTTTAACTGCCATGTTCTCAAACTAAATGCAGCTTCTGCGGTTTATAGTGATTGCATTGAATGCCAAAGCATTGAATACCTTAGTATCTAAGTAAAAGCAGTGAAAAAAAAGCATCAAATGTATTATTATTATTTTTCTTTAATGGGGAGGACCCCCAACCTCAGTTTTGTTACCCCTTAAAACCCATTACAATTAAAATAAAACCTTTACCTTTGAAAAAAATGCATTCAATGTTTTTTTTTCGATGCTTTTTTTCTGATGCTTTTTGTATTCGATGCATTGACTGGATACCGCTTCTGCTGGTACCAGTAGACAGTTCCAGCAGAGATGCATGTTTGAACTGTACTATTCAACAATGAGCATTTTGAACGTGAGCACTGATTAGCAGATAAACATAGCGAGGCGGGCGCCACTGACTGAACAATTATTTCAATATACAATCTGAAGTAAAGTCTAGTATTTGGACTGGATGCCAACCACTGCCACCAGGATCAAGGGGATTTCCCCACAGTGTAACTCTATCCCTAGAAAACTTTTGCTGTAATGTTCAAATAAATTACATACATTCAAGAATGAAAATCCATTGTTTGTATGCACTTCTTCAAAACTATTCTGTTATCATAAAAAGAAGATATTTTTTAATGAGGAGACAATCAAAGGGATGTCCAATGCATTTCGGACTTCATCAAGTCCTTAATCGTGGACCACGACTACGGAAACAACAATTAAAGAAATTAAAAACAATCCATTTTCCATGGTAAAAAAATAGGTAACAAAAGGTTAAGAGGAAAAAAAAGAAAATGGGACAAAAAAAAGGAACATGTCTTGACCTGATGAGCATGATGCTGAGAGAATCTATTATGTGAAAAGTAAAGAAATATGGTTACACTACATACCTCTTCTCTATTTGTACAACAAAGAAATTGAAAAAACAACCTTCCATCCCTGTAAATAATAATTCAATTTAGGGAACAAGTAATCCCATAGTATTTTGGTACTGTATGGAAAACCTCCAAAATCCACCGGTGTGAAAAAACAGTGCGGTACCTTGAGTACCCAAACAATGGAAAAACAAGTCCATATGAATAAAACATGCGTTCAAACCAAACTCTAATGTGTACATCAAACTCTGATGTGTAAAGAAGGTGAGGATGAACAACATATGCAAAATGCTGTAAGGTACACTTGGAACCAAAATTCTATGTCAAGACTCGGAGGCTCTGATTATGCTCTAATCTTCTCTTTACTTCTCGAGCAGCAAAATACAAACAAACAATTTTGAAAAACAATAACTGATAAAAACTACAATTTCCAAGAGCTGCAGCGAAGTTGTATTCCCTTTTTCATAAGTCCATAAAACCATGTGACTTTCCCAGTCAAATCACATTACATTTCTCCTCATAAACACTGCCCACCCCCAAACTCCTTCCTCTTTCTTTGCTGCTCGAGCAGCTAAGCTAAGTACCTTTACAAAACCCCATGTAAATGCCATTCCTGATGATCAGAATTAATGTGCCACGGCTTGTCATCAGCATTACATTGTCCTGTGAACAGAGCAGTGACAACTCTTACTCAAAACCAGATCTACGGGTAAGAGGCATACATACCACCATATTTAACTCATAGGAAACAAACAAAATACAGTACATATAAGCCCAAACAAAAAATGGGGGAAAATGAACAAATCAGAGCCTACCCCCTGTTTCGACCCACAAAGTTCCACTGATATTTTGAAATCAGTGACCAGCAGAGCAATAGCAAAGGAACAAGCTCTAATAACACTACTGCCCGATCTCAAGGGGGATTTTAAGGGTAACAAACCTCTTTTTATATGCCTTTGGCAAAGCTAATTATTTTTTGCTAAGTAAAAGATAATTTGATTCTAAGTAGGAAATCATATCAGATTGTGAGCCTTAAATAGGAAGTGAAATGACTGGGCACATAATACAGCCTATAGTTGTTTTTCCCACCCTTCCTTGAGTCAGCCTCGATGAAATTCAGTAGGAGCCTCACTTAAGTTTTTATGGAGACCCTTTGAATAAAATAAAATACATTTGCCTTTTAAGTTAATAGCAGCAATTCTCAGAGCAGATGTTCTCCTGTTAGCAGCGGCCCCTTTTATGCAATACACTGTTATCAGTTAAACATGATGCGTGAGGATGCTAGAGGCACTGAAACAGAAAACATGATTATATTGGAAAGCCCTCAGCAGCTGAGCATAGAAGGAAACCGAATTTGCAGTTTCCTAGACTGTTACTAGAGTTTACTATCCTTTAATGCAAATAAACAACACATTTTCTAAATAGTACTGTACAGACCACACACAGGACCTGTTTTTTTTTACAAGTTGCTAATTTGCTCTTTACCCCCCAGCAGTGTTCTCCTGTGCACCTCTCTCCCACCCCCAGATCCTGTGCTGGTCTCCAATACCAGTTGATAAAGTTCTGTAAATAGTGAGGGGATGTTTGTTTGTTTGTTTGTTTGTTTGTTTGTTTGTTTATTCATTTGAATGGTGCACCCAACCCTGAGGTATCTGGGCACTATTCGTTCAGAAGGACGTTTTGGCTGAGGTCCGCAAAGTCTGGGATAAGCCACACTCTGGACTGCATGTTAACAAAAATATTGACGCTCGTTATAGGCTTCATACTTCGGAGGAGGTAGCCTTAGCGTCTTGCCCGCTTCCTTTCTCCATAGTGGTGGCGGCCACTACACTTCAATCCAGACCGGCTTCAGCATCATCTACAGCGGCGGCTCAGGTTCTGGCCAAAGAGGACAAGTTGCTTGACTCTTTGTGGAGGAAGACCTCTGCTAATTCGGCTCTGCAGTTGCGCCAGGCGAACGCACAGCTCACTTTAGCGGGGGCAAATATGAAAATGTGGAAAGGTATGTCAGAATTTGAGGAGTTCATTTCTGCGGACAAGCTAGAAGATTTTAAGGCTGGCTTGTCAGATGCCAGAGTCCTGGCACAGGATATGCTTGAGGCTGCTGCGCATCATGTCGTCACCTCGGCTCGGGGCATCATGCTTGGTGTGGACACGTCTCGTCAGGCTTGGCTTCATGCCACAAAGGTTTCCAAGGAGGTGCAGGATAAAGTTCTGGATCTGCCTTTTGATAACAAAGAACTGTTCCATTCGTCAACGGATGTAGAGCTGACTAAAACAAAGGACAGCATTCAGACGGCCAAGTCTTTGTCCGTTCTGGTAAAACATCCTTTTAGGGCTCAGAGAACGCCTTTGCAGCCTAGGTCTTCCTTTGGTTTTCGGGGGTTTCTAGATCGGAAATCACGGAGAGTTGATCCTCCAGCTGGAAATTCCCGCCGGCGTCAGCAGCAACGCTGTTTTTCTCTCGGTCCTCAGCCTCCTCCTCAGGATCTTGGGTCCCGCCTCTGAGAAACCAACTAAATGAGGGTTTTTGGCACTCGCACGAGACCCCGATGGGAGGGCGCATTGCGTCTCACTGGAAGGCATGGCAGACCATCACTGATACCGGTGGGTCTTGTCATTTGCTCGGGCTGGCTTTTTTCGCTTGCCCCTTCCCCCTACCCTTCAATCCTCCCTTCCAGCAATCGGGGATGCCCTCCCTCAGAGCCAAAGTCCAGAGGCTTCTGGATCTCAAGGTGGTGGAATCCGTTCCCCTAGGGGAGCGAGGGGAGGGCTTCTACTCCTGTCTGTTCATGGTGCCCAAACCCAACAAGGCTGGCCTGCGCACCATCCTAGGCCTTTCCAAGATCAACCTTTCTCTTCCCCAAGAAAAATTAAAGATGATCACCCCCGGCCAGATAAAGTCCTCTCTACAGAAGGGCGACTGACTCAGCGTGGTGGACCTTCAGGATGCTTATATGCATATCCTCATTTGGAGCCCGCATCGGAAATTCCTGCGGTTTTCCATGGGGGAGGAGCATTTCCAGTTTCGTGTGCTCCCTTTTGGTCTCAGCTCGGCACCGCGTTTCTTTACGAAGATGATTTCGGTCATCACAGCTTATCTTCGGCTTCAGGGTATCCATGTGTATCTGTATTTGGATGACTGGCTGCTGTGAAGTCCCTGTCCACTGAAAGCCTCGAGCAACCTTCAGTCTCTCCTCCAGCTCCTGTTCCACATTGGGCTGGCGGTGACTGGAGGAAATCCTCCATGGCGGTCTCTCAGGACTTGATTTTCCTGGGTTTTCATTGGAACACGATCGATTGCAAGGTATACCTGACCGGGGACAGAATGTCGGATCTGTTTGCCACGTGTCAGATGTTTATGCAGTCGGAGAGCATGTCGGCCTGGTGGTTTCAGAGGCTTCTGGGCCTCATGGCTTTGTGCGTGCTTGCTCTTCCTCTTGCTCGTCTCAAGATGAAGCGGACGCAGATGGCTCTTCGGAGCTCCTGGCTTCAAGCAGTGGATCCAGATTCCAAAAAAATACTGGTTCCATCGTTCATGAGGACGGACCTCTTGTGGTGGTTGTCTCTCAGCAATCTGTCGGTGGGCGCTCCCTTCCAGGACCCTTGCCCGCTATTGACTGTCACAACGGACTCCTCCATTCTGAGTTGGGGTCCGACGCTGGATCATCTTCAAGTATCAGATCTGTGGTCGCCACAGGACAGACAGCTTCATATAAATTATCTGGAGCTTCTGGCTATATTCCTGGCGCTGAAAGCGTTCAAACCAGGTATTGTCAAAAAGGTGATCCGTGTCCGCACGGACAATGCGGTGTCAATGTTCTATATCAACAAGCAGGGGGGTACCAGGTCTCCTCCTCTTGTGGATCTTGCCATTCAGATCTGGGAATGGGCCATTCAGCATGGTATCTGGCTGGTAGCAGTTCACATCCCGCGCCAGTTGAATGTCACTGCGGATGCCCTCAGCCGACGAGTAATTGTCAGCTACGAGTGGGAACTGAACACGGAGATCCTCTCTGACATTTTTCACTGTTGGAGCACTCCAGAAGTGGCCATCTTTGCGACATCTACAAACAAGAAGCTTCCTCTGTATGCCTCCAGGAACGGGCTTGGAGCCTCCTCACTCGGGGATGCTCTCGAAATTCCATGGAACAACATGAAGGCCTATGCTTTTCCGCCTCTTCCTCTGATCCATCGGGTGCTTTGCAAGCTGAGGAATATGGTGAATTGCTACCTGCTGTTCATAGCCCCTTGGTGGCCAGCCAAGTTTTGGTTTTCAGAGCTTCAGCATCTTTCAGTGTGCCCGCGGATCAAGCTTCCACTGGTTCCCGACCTGATTCACCAGTGCGATCAACAACTGTGGCACCCCTCCCAACAATCGTTCAGCTTGGCGGCGTGGTGCCTGAGTTCAGATCTTTAGAGCGCTTCAATTTGTCTGCGGATAACATGCGCATTATTCAAGTGGCCAGGAAGCCCTCAACAAGATCTCAGTATAGAAGTAAATGGCTACGCTTCTGTCACTGGTGTTTGGCTAGGCAGCTAGACCCCAGGGAGGCTACTATCGACATGGTCCTGTCTTTTGTCTCACATCTGGCAGAGTATGGCATCCATGTCTTGTCCTGCAGGACATATTTATCGGCTGTTGCCGCTTATTTGTCCACTGATCAGTGTTCCTTTTCACTGTCTAATCCAGTCATTAAAAGACACTTTGCAGGCCTGATGCATCTTTATCCTCCTGTTCGCAACCTGCATATGAGGTGGGATTTGAATGTGGTCCTTACGGCCTTGTGTCATAAGCCTTTTGAGCCCATGGCTACTGTCGATTTTAAGTACCTTTCCTGGAAAGTGTCCTTTTTGATTGCTGTGACGTAGGCATGTAAGTGAGCTTCAGGCCTTGTCGGTTGAACCTCCATTCCTTACTTTTCATAAAGATAAGGTTGTCCTGCGAACAAATCCTGCCTTTCTTCCTAAGGTAGTTTCTGATTTTCATAGGAATCAGTCGATTTTATTGCCTGTATTCTTCCGAGAAAGAGGGCGAAAGGGTTCTGCACTGCCTGCTGCCTGGACGTTAGAAGAGCTCTTAAGTTCTATCTGGACAGAACATCTGAGCTTAGGAACTCTTTGCAGCTTTTTGTGACCTTTAGAAATCCGCAAGGAAAGCTGGCCTCGAAAGCGACCATCTCTCGGTGGATCGTGGCTTGTATTTCGGAGGCGTATACCATTCAGGGTCTTAAGGCCCAAACTGGAATTCATGCTCATCTTGTACGGGACAAGGCGGCTGCCATTGCCTTCCAAAAATATGTTCCCTGGGAGGCCATTGCGAAAGCGGCTACATGGGCCTCCCCATCAGCTTTTTGTAAGCATTACTGTCTGGACCTGAGGTCTAGGGCTGATGCTCAGTTCGGTTAAGCTGTGCTTAAGAACCTGTTTCATTAAGGAGTTTCCATCCACCCGTAATTCCTGTGAGGAGTGCTTGGGAATCTCCCATAAGTATGGAGGAAAGAGGACAGGACGTAGGAGTATAATAAAGTTACTCACCATAGTGACTACCTTGCTCCTAGTCCATAGTCCCCTCTAAAAAGGTTCCTCTGTTATTGCTTAAAGGTCATAGACCTGGCGATAGAAAAGGACTGATGGGCGATGCGCTGGGCGGAACTAAGGAGGGCAGGGTTACGGCTGCGTGCGGTACCCCACGTAAAAAGAGAAGAAGGACCCATTTTTGAAAAATGTGATGCTTTTTACAAAGGGCTCCGGTCCCGTCCCACAGGACGGAGGAATGTCCCATAAGTATGGGGGAAAGGGGACTATGGACTAGGAGTAAGGTAGTCACTACGGTGAGTAACTTTATTAATTTGCATAAACATTTTAACTGTGAGATATTGGTGGGCACTCAAAATGCTTTTAGAGATGAGCTCAACTTTACTTATGATATGCCTCCGCTTGCGTTTGCTTTATATATGAAACTGGGGCTAGGCATTTTAGAATTGCCCGCCAGGATCAAAACTCTGGAATTCCTCTGGAAAAGACAAATAACCTTACCGTACAAATATGATCGAAAATGAAGTGCACTTTGTCCATTATACACGACATGGAGAGGGGCTATTTTTTGGCCCTGTGTACCGGAAATGCAATGCGTAAAAGCCTTGCTCCCAATTAAAAGTAAACACTGCCTGGCATGCCAGCATGTTTAATCTCTTTGCACTGCGGAGTGTGAATGTGAAGGGCAAAAGGCGGCGTACATGATTGTACTACATTTACACCCTGCAGTGCCAATGATGAATATATGGTGGCGGGGACCTGGCTACGACTGAGTGCAAACGTACCAGGTTCTCAGCGTCAAATTATGTCTAGGAGCAAAATGAGCTCCAGAGTGTAATACTCCAAAGCTTGTTTCATTGAGTATAATGCGCGGGATGTTCCATTGGCATTGGCACTATGTAAACATTTAAGAAACCGGAAGTAATATCTGTTGTTGCTAAATATTTAAAGTGAGCATGGTTTTTAAAGAAAAAACATATGAATGTATTTGTCATTGAATATTCACTCTTCTTTTATATATTATCCCAAATTTTATTCAGCCTTTGCATTTTATGATGTGGTAATTTGTCTAAAATCGTTATAAGGGACCCCTCCCCGGGAAGAGTTGGGCGCTGCACGCCAGCCAGCGAGCAGGGCCGGGTACAGAGTGCCCAGTCCTATTATAAAGAGGGGCAGGGAAAGTTCGGGAACAAGAGATGGTTGGGTCTGGAGTCTCTTTGGTCGCTGCTCCCGTTCCTTCCCTGCCTGGTCGGGTTTTAAGGGTGGTGTCAGGTCATATTTTAGGTGAGGATCTGGGGTGATTAGGTGCGGGTAGGCAGTGATATGAAAATAAATATATTTATATTAAATAATTTGCTATGCCGGTCAGTGCGGCCAGGCAGCACAGACCTACCTGCTGCGTGCGTCTCCACGTGGGCAGTTAGGTTCCTTGTTAGTAGTGTCTGTGCAGCGGGGCTCCGTCTGCACGGTGAGAGCAGGTTTTCGCATTTTCGGTTTTCTACTGCTCTTTGGGGGGATGGGTTCACCATGTGCAGCAGCCAAGTCAGGGTGGGGCGTGTGAGTTTTGATTTGCGGGTAGGCCCAGTTACAGTGTGTTGGTTTGAGACTGATGCAGGCCCATCTGGTTCACCGAGTGGCGGTAGGAGAGGGAGCTTCAGAGTGTACAGAGAGGGTTCAGGGGACTGCAGTGCGGCGAGCCGGCCACCAGGAGACAGTGATGTGTGCTAGCTACTCTGTGGCTCTAGGCTGCTGTTTTCGGCACTGCCAGGACCCGGGCTCTTTAGAGAGTCAGGGCAGCTGAGGGAGGAAGTCTGGTGGCAGGAAAGGGGGTATACATTAAAAACAAAAGAAAAAAGGTAGGTGGTGATAAAAATGAAAGGTTTTAATGAATATTAGCACACAGAGATATCTTAAGAAAGGGGCTTAGGTGTCAGGTCACCTGCACGGGTAACTTAAGAAAGGGACCTAGGTGTCAGGTCATCCGCACCAAGGATACAGGGAAAAAGGGGGGGATGTGTCACCAAAGGGGGGAAGAGAGTGGGGGAGCTATGTATGGGGGGCTAGTCGACATGCAGGCAATGCGGAAGACATTGAGCCTCAAAAGGAGGGTATCAAAGACCCAGCTGGAGGAGATAGTGCAAGAAGTCACAGGGGGGAGGAGGGAAAGGAGGGTAGACCTCAGCGCAGGGGGGGGGTTGCAGCAATTTAGCAGGGACTGGGAGTAGTAGGGCTTAAGAGAAGGGGAAATGAGTCAGAAGACGTAGGGCAGACATACCGCGGTGGGCAGTCAGGGAGTCTCCAGGGGATAAGGGTGGTGAAGGTCGAGATGTGCAGTGTTGCAGACTCTGTTGGAAGGGAGGGTGAGGTTGTAGAAAGGGATAATGTAGGAGAGCAGAACATGGTGGCAGCCACGAGGGATCAGAGGGAAAATGTTTCTGGGGAAGCGTGCAGGGGTCAGAGGCGGACACCCTCCCCTGTAGTTGGTGGAAAGAAGGGGAAGATCCAGGATGGTCTCCCCAGACAGTGGAAAGGAGCAGGGTAGATGGCGCAGCATGGCCCTGACTGCGCAGAAGGTGATGATAGGGATGGAATTAGGACAGCCCCTTCTGCCAGCAATGATGAATTGCATAGAGGGCGCTGCACAGCCCCTAACACAGCAGAAGATAGGGCAGTAGACTGTACGCCTCTGCCAAGAAGGGCAGCACAATGGGGTTTGAGGTAGCCCTCCAAGTAGACCTCACAGAAGCATTGGGGTGGCCGCCCCCTGCTGGCGAGAGGAGGATCTTTCTGGCCAAGTGGGCTCATGGACCAAGACTGGTATATGTCGGTTGAGAAGTGTAAGGAACGCATGGTGGCAATAGTAAGACAACCACAGGTGACCACATTTCAAGGCTGTTTATTGAACTTTTGCAATGGTATGATAAACGCCTATCTAAACCTTAATCTATGATGGGAACAAGCTACGACCATTAAATAATAAAGAAGGCAGTCTTGTCAACAACAAAAAAACAACTATTGCCAATCCTTACTACTAATTTAAAAATAGTATGGGGTGAAGTTCATGAAAAAGAAGTGTTCACAAAATGATAAGTCACGATGATTGGGCCGTTGGCCTCCCTGTCCCACGTTTTCAGCTCGGTGCAAGGTCACTCGAGCAAAGCACACACTCTGGCACTTCGGCACAAGAACATAGTTACATTTCCACATTTAAAGATCTTCTGTGTCCAAGCCTCTTTATCCCTGATAAGTCTCTTGACTCAGAGGGCCTGCTGTACAGAAATAATAAGGAAACGTTCCTTTCTCTCTGTCTGTATTCAAGTAGGGTGTTCACCCTGGATCCCCCTCAGATGGGCTCAGATCCCTTTTAACTGAAAAGTTCCAGGTTGGATACCCCTCTTCTGGGCAGAGATCCCTTTCACACCAATGTCTGAGAGTTATTTTGTGGGTGACTCACGGTTCACCCCGGAACCCCCTCAGCCGGGCTCAGATCCCTCTCAATTAGTCTCCCTCAGCTGGGCTCGGACAAACTGAGATGTATTTTAAACTATTGAAAACTTCCAAATATGCACAGGATTTAGCTTGACCCGTTGCATTACCACCTCGATCTCAATATTACTTGTTTTACATTCAGCATCAGTTGGATACCTAACAGAGACTTTCGAATGAGCGCCCACGTGACGCCGGACCACTCTGTATATGGTTTCTTGACTTGACCTCCCAAAGTCCAATTACTCTTGTTAGTTTCCAATTCTATTAGTGTCGTTCATCGCCAACGCCTCACACACTGTTCTCTTTATACAAAGTTGCTGCTTGCAACCTTGGTTCGAAACACAGGCTGCTTTGGTATCAGTCTCTCCGACCCACCGGATGTGCTGTCTTTTCTTATGCCACTTTGTTGTAGGAGCCAATGACAGTACCACAGCGGCAATCGCTCCTCCCCGCTAGGGTTATCGACGCGGGAGTGCCCCGGGTAACTCTGACACACTGTACAGGTTTGAGCAGCCTTTGTTCCTGGTCTTCAGTTTCTTACGTTTCAAGGTTCATGAAAGTAGTGGTCTTTAGAGTTCAAGGGTACTTCCCTCCTTGTAACCCTCTCTGGTCTTGCTGTCTTTCTCCTTGTATTAAGCTGTCTCCTCGTGTGTGTTGCCTCGGTCAGTGTGTGCTTGTGTGCACCCCCTTTTATCCATGTGGGGGAAGTGTGATGGAAGTCAGGTGTGTACAATGATCCGTAATTGCCTGACCTTGACTGACCCTGGTGTTGGGACATGTCAGGTATACGGCTCTGGTATTAGTCCGTTGTCACTCACGGTGGGCTGACCGTGAGAAAGTGTTCTTGTCGGGAAACGCGGCCAGGGGGTTGAGTTCGTAGGCATCCTACCTGGTAGGATGGGGAAAAGGTGTTATAAGGAAGGGGATAAAGTGCCTCGCCCTTCGGGGGCCCACTTCTACTCCCAGAAGACCCCTCATCCAGGTGATCCTCCCGCACTGGTCGACCCCAAGGAACTGGATCCAAAGTGATGGCTGTGTCCTGGCCACCGGGATGACAGATCCCCGGGGACTAGCGGGTGAGACACCTCCAGGTTTCTCACAGAAGGATGGGGGAGGAAGATTGGATGGTGTGGGAGGAGAGATGTCATGGAGATTGGGGAGATCAGGAGATTAGAGGGCACCCATCAGTGGCATACCAGGCATTCAACAAGAGAGGGTGCTCCAGGGCTGTCTGTAAATTTACGCACAAGTGCAGCAGGTGCACAGGACGGGAGCAGGTGTGCAGGATGGCACCCTGTCATGCAATGTTTCACAGAAAGGGATGGGGGTGGGGTAGGGGTGTATGGAGAGGGATTCTGGGAAAGGCCTATACTCCAGTTAAGTTGGAGAAGTTGGAGGAATGGCTGTATTTTTACTCTGATAGGGAGTCAGCAAAGATTTTGGGGGGAAGGTTTTTGGAGGGTTTCCCGGTTGAGGTATCAGGCACCTAGACTGCGGAGGTGCGCGGAAAATTTGAAGTCTGCATGGGAGAGACCATACATTGTGTGCTGGAGAAAGAAGTGGCAGAGTGGAGGGTAGTTTGGCCTTTTGTGGATTTGCCTGTCGATTTGGTGGTGTCCCCTTTGGGAGTGGTTTCTAACAAGGCTGAATGGGAGTTCAGACTGATCCACCATTTGTCATGGCCAGAGGGCATGTCAATGAATGATTTCCTTAGCAAAGAGTATTCTATGGTGTCCTACACCAGTGTGGATCAGGCATTGTAGCTTGTGAGAGAGAAGGGAAAGGGAGCATTTATGACCAAGTCCGACATCAAGACAGCGTTTAAGTCGCTGCCGGTGCATCCAGAGGACTTTTTGTTTGTAGGGGATGCAGTTTGAGGACTAGATTTTTGTGTTTAAGGCACTGGCTATCGGATGTGCAGTGTCCTGTGTGTTGTTTGACCATTTTAGCGCTTTCCTGCAGTGGGGTTTCACGTATAGACCAGGTTTTGAAGGGGTGTTGCATTACTTAATGATTTTTTTGTTTAACAGTGGGGCGGGGAGAAGAATGGAGTGTTAGAAGATGTCATATGTTTACCAGGAGCGTATGGATGATTTGGGAGATCCCTTGGTGGAAGATAGGTCACAGGGGCCAGCTGAGGTCCTGACCTTTTGGGGGATTGAATTGGATTCGGTGGCTATGACCTCACGATTGCTGGACAACAATGTGAGCAAATCGGTCCAGTTACTGGAAGGTCGGAGGGGTGTGTAAGATGATGCTGTTAAACATGCAGAGGTTGTTGGGACACCTCGATTGTGCATGCTGTGTAGTGGCTCCGGGATGCACATTTTGCAGAAACATGATGAGGTCTATGTCTGGGGTGTAACAAACACACCACAGAATAAGGCTGTCAGGTGCTCTCAGGGAGGACTGCAGGGTATGGCTGCGTTTCTTGGAGGCTTACAATGGAGTGTCAATGTGGATGCTATGGAATCCAGTGGCTTGGGAGGTACATGATATGATATATGATATGGCATTTATAACACGCCTATACACAAGTGTTTCAAGGCGTGGCGAGGCAAGGGAGGGGAACAGAGGGAAGACAGAGACAACGATATTACTAGGTCAGGTGAAATTGAGATCGCGGCAGGTGCAAGGGTAAGTGCAGGCATCAGGTGTCAAGTGCTGGTAGTGTGATGTAGGGATACAGAAACAGCTCCAAGTGCAAGGGTTGCCAGGGGGGCAGTGCAGGTGTGCAACTGGCGGGGAGGGGACCTGGGCCCAACATCAGAGGGTAGCCAGGTGACCAGTGCAGTTTAAGCCAGGAGTTCAGCAGGGGATAGTAGGAGAGAAAGCAGAAGCAAAGAGGAAAGTCTTGAGGTGCTTCCGGAACCGGAGGTAGTTCTCCTCAATTTTCAGAGAGGCAAGGGGGCTGTTCCAGAGGGCAGCCCCAGTCGAAGAAAGAGATCTACCACCAACTTGTTGCTTGGAGAAGCGACTGACCTTGAGGGAGTTGGAGGCAGATGAGCGACGAGCTCGAGAAGGAAGATATTTAGTAAGAGAGAGTTGAAGGTATTGAGGCCCCAGGTCCCAGAAGGCCTTGTGGACATGTCTTCAGTGATGCGTTAGGAGCAGGAGGTTTTGGGGTGTAATGGCGGGGGAGATGGTGTGCAGAGAGATGGCCACCACACTGGAGAAAAGGATGGCGGAGCATTTTTGCAAATAATGCATCCATTAATTTTTGCCATATTGCCTTACGGTGATTTGACACATCAAAGATGGTTGAGCTTTAGTAGGTAATATATATAATTGAGTTCACCAGAAACAGAGCAAGCGACATTGGTTATTGGTAAAACAAATTAAAAGCACTACTACAGACACTACACTCTAATTATATCCTCAGTCCGAGTTGTTTGCTGGCATTGCCTACAGCTACAAGAGCGGCACGCATGACTGACTTGACGGACTCCTTTAGTCCATCCCCCTGACCCTCTTCACAGCTTCCTCTTTCTACTTATATCTCTTTTAGAGCTGGGTCATAAGCCACGCATCTCAGAGAGTCCAGCAGGGACCCACGCCAGGCTCTCAAACAATTGTGCGGTGTTCTTTAATTTTGTAGCGTGATGCTGTGTAATCGTCAAAGGGTCTCGCCAGAGGATTTTAGGAAAAACTCACCCTCCAACAGCTCTGGCTTGAGCGTGAATTTGTGGAGGGTGCTGGCGCTCAACATTTTATGTGGTTACGCCGGCTCCTGGGGGCCTTGGCAGGGACTCGCTGCAGTCTCCTTCACCTTACTGAGCTCAACAGCACTGACTTCAGCACGACTTTGGCGCAGGCGCTGCTACTTTTCAAGGCATTTTTATTGCACCAGAAGCTGGTTTACAAATGCAATGAAGTCCTTACCTTTCAAAAGACTGCCTAGAAATAACACTGGCATTCCCTTAAAAGCACAGAGCTCAAGCATAGAGATCCCATGAGGTGTGTGTCCAATAGGCTGGGTGGGTCAAGTACAGTGTGACAATGGCAAATGGGACTGGCATGGCCATGGGCGGTCAATGGATGGGTTCAAATTTAAGCAACAAGCACAGAATGTGCATCCCTCCTCACATCCTGTCTTCACTGCCTAAGCAATGTGTAGGCATCACTTACAGCGCCATCTAATAGCCAAAACAAATAAAAGGCGCAGGCATGAATTTGCTCGTCTCATTTTCGTCAGATTTCCACAGCACATGTATGCAAAGCAGGCACTTCAAGGAGTCTTAGGGCCTGATTCACACACATGGGTTAACATGGGCAAGTCCCAATGAAAACATTTTAGCAAATCTGGCCTTTAGCGAATTTCGGAAGGAGGGACCCCACAGGTAGAGAACACCTTCTGCGTTTGTACAGGGTGGCGTTGAGAATGCAATGAAGATAGCTCAGTGGCAACGTGCTCGCCTTGGAAGCAAGATGACACAAAGCAACACAGGTTCTATCCCGGGTCCGCGCTTAGAAACCTCTGGGTATTTAAGCGCATTATAAATATGCAACTAAAACATCAACAACAAAAACATTCTGTAACAGCACCTCAATGCCCCTGAGCTGTGTGAGCTCTTTAAAAATGCAAATAAATAAAGGAATGCAGAGTGTGTCCACCGCAGATTGGCGTCAAGTACGGTGCTGCGCTCCCCTAAGGATCCACAGCAAGGCCTTGAACTTTGGCAGTAATGGCCTCCCTATTTTAAAGGATTTGTGCGGTAGAATAGGGAGGTGATTCAGAAAGTTGGGGGAGTGGCGGGGGGAGTAGCGGATTTTGTCAAGGAGGGTTTTATAATGTGATATCTGAATTTTATATCAAATAATCACTGCGTCATTGTCGCTACCACAGGGACCGGAGAAATGAGTGCAGAACGTTTGAGGGGTTAAGGGCAGCTTGAGGTTGTCAAGTTGGTACAAGGAGTGAAGGAAGAAGGGTACCTCGCACAAGTGAGAGGCAGGTATGTCTGGAAATAAAAGAGAACAGGAAAGAAGTTTTGGGAAGAAACAATGGGATGTGAAATGCCAGCAGTGAGAGAGGCGTAGAGAAAGTACTTAAAGAAGCAGTGGCTGGTGGGTGGCGGGACAAATAATTACAAATCTGGAACTCTAAAAGCATTATGCTAAGAATGCTTATGTTCGTAAAATGGCCTGCCTTGAATACAGCATTCTTTTGTGGACTAGAGTGTCATGGAGTTATTTCAGCTGGCCCACCCTAGCTATGGAGCTGCACGCTATAGGGTCCCTACCTGGTTTGTCTTGACATATTCATTTCTCTTCTAGCATCTGCAGTGGCTGAGAAACGAGGCATCTGCCAGATGTTGCGTTGCTTTATGTAATGGGGAGTCTGACATCTAGTGGTGATATATAATATTGCTATTGTTATTATTAATAAGGTATTAATTGAGCGTAGACCTGGCTGGCAACGGAGCGTTTTACAGAGGTATACACCAATACAGATACCTAACGTAGCGCTTTTCAGTGGTAGCAACAGAATAGATATACAGCAGGGGGGGGGGGGGCGTAGGATACAGAGTGGGAGAGAGTAGGGGTACATCTCTACTGTGTGGCAGGGAGGAGAGGGGCAGGCGGCGTCTAGCAAGGCAGATAGCACGAGAGGCAGCATTATGGCCTAGGTGTTGAGGAGGAGATTCCTTGAAGAGGTGGGTCTTTCGTAGGAGCGTGGGGGCGAGTCTGATGCTGACGGGAGGAGGTTCCATAGTCTTGGGGCGTAGGCAGAGAAGGCTTGTTTTCAGATCCTTTCTGGCTTCTGTCCGTGCGCTGTCCACCGGAGATGCTCAGTTTCTCTGCGAGGTAGCTCGGTGACTTGAGGGTGACTGCCTTATAGATGATGCAGAAAGACTTGAAGGCGATTTGTGCGTGCAGTGGGAGCCAGTGAAGGTCAATGAGGGCCAGGGTTATCTGCATAGACCCTTGATGAGGTGTGCAGCGCATGTAGGACACTTCTCAGGGGTATAAGGGAGGATGACGAGGGTCCTTCAAGGAGTGCATTGCACCCGTCCAGGTGGGATAGGACCAGTGCTTGAGCAGTGGATTTAAAGCTGTCCGGGGGGGGGTATTGGGCTTGGCTTTTCACAGGGGGGAGAGCTGATACCAAGCTGTCTGAGTTTTCTTAGCTATTTGTGTCTTGAAGGAGAGGTGTTTGTCGATGTGGAAACCGAGGGACTTGGCTCAGCAGGTTAGCTCGGGTGGGAAGCCCTCAGAGTTCATGGTTGATAGCCAGGTTGATAGCCAGGGAGTCTGTATGTCTGGGGGTGCGGTGTTGTGTGTGAGGAGTAGGAATTTGGTCTTGGAGGGGTTGAGCTTCAAGTATGCACTGGACATTGAAGACTGGATCAGCGAGAGGCAGGTTCTGAGCCTATGGATGTCCTTGATGGAGTCGATCTTGAAATATAGCTGTGTGCCGTCGGTGTATTGGTGGATGTATTGTATTGTTTTGTATTGTATTTTTTTTATATAGCGCACCAAGCCCTTAGGCGACTGGGCGCATTTCTTACATTAGTATAGCAGAAGTAATTACATGGTCATACACTATGTAATTTACAAAGAATAACAATAGTCATACGATGGGTAATTTACAAGGATTTACAGTAAATCACAGAGGAATATATACAAGGTGAGAATGTGATACAATTGACAGGTATACGGGAAAGTTTACAAGGTATGATATTCAGTGTAGAAGGTTTAACAGAATGGAAGAGCAGTCAGTTTGAGCCAGGTTACTACCTGATTTCTGAATATATTGAAGGAAGGTTAGGCTCTGAGAGTTGCTGGTAGTTAGGTCCACATTTTGTCTGCAAGGACTGGGAAACTACTGCTGCCTGCCTTTTGGAGCTTGAACCTAGGAATGGGCAGGCAGTTGGAATATGAGGATCTGGTAGGCCGGTCCAAGGATTCCCATATGAATTTATCACACAGGTAATTGGGTGCTAGGTTGGTTAAACATATGACTGTAAGTGAGAGGGTTTTGAGACTGATTCTTTGGGGGAAAGACAGCCAGTGTACACTGCGCCTTAGCTCTGTGATGTGGTGAGATCTGGGGTGGTTGGTTGCTGCTCTGAGTGCATTATTTTGCAAGATTTTAAGCTTTTTTAGGTTGTGTTGGTTAGTGCCGACGTAGAGAGCATTGCAGTAGTCTATCTTGGATAAGACTAGGGCTCTGGCTAGGGTAATGCAGTTACCTGTAGTCAGAAATGGTCTGCAGGTGTTGATAAGCCTGCACCTGTATGCAGTAGTGGAGGCAGTTGCGTTGATTTGTCTTATCAGGGAAATGGAGGAGTCGATGTAGCTATCTAGAGTTTTTACATCTTTTGAGACTGTAATAATGTTACCATCAATGTTGAAGGCATTGAATTGTCTGTCGAGTCTGTTAAGTCTGGCTTGAGTACCCACAAGGAGCATCTCAGTCTTGTCGTCATTGAGACATAGACCGTGTTTGGCCATCCAGGATTGGATGATTTGGTAGATGTCATTTAGGCGCTTCGAGTCTGTATTGTAGTCACCAGAGATAGGAATAAGGATTTGGGTGCCATCTGCGTAGTTTGTGTAGGAGACACCCAAATGGTTTGAGGCGTCCAAGAGAGGATTCGTGAAAATGTTGTATAGGGTGGGTGAGGTGCATGATCCTTGGGGGACTCTGCAGCTGACAGGGCCTGGGGTCGCAGAGGCGGAAGGAG
The DNA here is from genome assembly GCF_040938575.1 of Ambystoma mexicanum. Lineage (NCBI taxonomy): Eukaryota > Metazoa > Chordata > Amphibia > Caudata > Ambystomatidae > Ambystoma > Ambystoma mexicanum. The sequence continues at coordinate 1,237,232,570 of NC_090933.1, read as the reverse complement.
AGAAAACTCTGGTGGTTCTGTTGTTTAAGAAGGACTGAATTCAAGTGGTGGCTTCATCAGAGAACTGTGCTGCAGATGAGAGGTATTTGCAGTGGACTTTGTGGTCCACCAGGTCCGAGTGGATGTGGATGTAGTGTATGGCTAGGAGGTCCCTGGTGGTCTACAGTGTCGAAAGCATCCGAGAGGTCGAGTAGAACCAGGAGGCAGGGGAGGACGTTGTCAAGGATGTTGAGGGCATTGTCGACAACCTGTACATATTTATTACAAAGTTAGACGCCAAGCCCATCCCATGAGAAGTTGCAGCATCTAGCACACTCTTTTTTTGGGTAGGCACCAATGACACAGAGTGTCAGCATTACATGGTTCTCTTCTTTGTTAATTTTTTCTTAATTACGCACCACATATAAGATGAAATTATTTTGTTGGAGTATAGCTAGGAGAAAGATGACATGTGAGTAGGGACAGAGAGATTTGGGATTTTGTTTGGTTATTTACTGACCCATTGATTGGCCACAGCCATGCAAATCCCTATGGCCTTTCCCCTGCCCCTTCTTGGCCAAAACACTTTCCGTGTGATCTCTCTGCACTACCTCGGTCAGGCAATAACAAAAAACTTTGGCCTGCCAGTGTTACTTCTAAGCAGCCTGCTGAGAGTACATGATTTAATTGCAGCTGAAAATGTGCTACTGGTGTAATAAAAATGTCTTCATCAAGTATGTCTCCAGCACCAGATTTATATATGTTCCTTAGCCCATGTGAGCGAAGGGCGTGTGGCAGTCTGAAAAACTGCTGTTGTGCTGTGCTGCGTCCCCTAAGAAGCACTGGTGTATTTACAGTTTGGAATCCCACGAAGGAACTGCGAGGAGAAGGAAAGTGCCGTCGGGCTAATAAGCCCCGCCCCCTTGCTCCCGGTCCCGCCCAAGCAGTAAGTGTGCCTTCATCAACCCCCCCAGGCACCCTTGCGGCGCTAAGCACGTTTGATTGAAGGGCGTGTGGCAATCTGAAAAACTGCTGTTGTGCTGTTTGGCTGCTTTGCTGCGGCATCAGTGGAAAACTCACATATAATAACTAAATTGGCATAACGCGACGGATTGTCAGTCGGGGGATGGACCCCTGCCGCTGTCAAGCTCACAACTCGGTGATCTCCATGAAGAGCTGCAATATGAAAACAAAGTCTGCGGTGGATGAAATGCCGACTTCGGGACTAAGAATACGGCTACAGGTAAGACAAAGGTTTAACTCCCTCCCAGAAGTTGAGGGTAATCAAGAACAAATAGCAAAAGTGGCATTGAAAGATTTGCCCATGCTAAAACAATCACATCTACCTTTCAACACAAAGATGCGAAAGAGTCTCTCAGTGGGGGCCTTTCAGACCTCCGACAACAATCAACCCCTGCCCTTGGAATCAGGGATGGAATTATCTAAAGCTTCGCACCCAAGGGAGGCAGACAGTCACCGCAAACCCCAAATTGCCCCTCCTACCCTTACTCCATCAGGGGGCATGAAACAACTAGCAAGGGCATCGGGGTCTATTCAAAGAGTTTCGGGTTCTACAGTGCATGGGCCACTTGGTGATCATCGAAATAGTGTTAAAGGGGGAAATGGATTGGTGGAAACTGCTGATCCTCTTAAAGGGCCTGGGGATTGTACGAGTCAAAATAGAGATGAATCATTCACAACCCCTGTCGGAGCCCAGAGCCCAGGCCAGCTCAGCCAATGAAACTCCCACGGGGAATACAGAGCTCCGAGAAAATCTAAAGAGGATGAAAGGAAATGCTCTGATCGCTGCCTTTGCAGAGCATTACAAACCCCTGAGAAGGGAGTTTTATGTAACCATGGGGTGGGTCATAAATCAGAAACAGAGATTGATTTAAGACGTGCTACCCCAGACAGCCCCTAATATCAAACAAAACAGAGATACCTTATTGGAAAATGCAAATGAAAGCTCTCCATGTAGAGAGCCTAATATAACCATAGATTGCCCTGAAGGTGAAAAGGAAACTGTTGATCAATCTCTAAGTCCAAACGAGTCGTTAGAGGGCATATGGAAAAATGTAGGCCCCTGGGAACCTGTAAACCTAGAACAATTGGAGGAAGTACGCCAGGAATTTGCAGACCCTGAAGCTACAGATCTCGATCAAATGGAAGCCGAACAACCGGAATCCAAAACAAAGGATATTTTCATGCCATATATGGGAGAAAATCAATACCAAGGGCCTAAATCTACGCCACGATTGAAAAATAAGCAGAACGGTGGGAGGATCACAGATGTTAATATTGGCGGTGATAAAAGGTGTGAATACTCAAAAAATATTCTTGACGAAGACATGGATGTGAAAAAGGCTGAGAGGGGTCAAGAGAAAAACTTGACTCCGGAAGAGAGGTTACAACCTTTTGGGAGTCCAAGTGGAAGTGAAAGTATCATTATGCCGGCAGCAAACCTGTGCAATTCAAAGTTGGCAAATAAAATCATGCAAGACATCGCAATACTGATGGGGAAAATTGAAAGAGAGAAAAGGAAAAGTCTCTCTTTTATAAATGAAAAGATTGCTGACCTTGATAATGAGCAGGCACAAATGAGGCTCTGGGGAGAAAAAGAGCGAGGCCATAGGCCAACCCAGTCCTATCAGAAACAAACAGTTTCTCAAACGGCGCAAACCCCGTCTGTAGCAGAAAATAGGCCAATCCTAGACGGAATCACCAATGAGAAAGCCTTACAGTTAAATAGTGATGCATGCAAAACCGAAAAGGCAAAAGGACACTGCACACATCCAAAATGTGATCATGGCATCTCTAAACATTACGATTACTCCATTCTTAAAATTGTTTGAAGTGATAAAGGACTCTTTGCAAGAAGTGGCTTGTACCAACATAAATATTAAAGAAGCTAATATGGAAATGGAAAGTTCTCTGAAGAGACTGGAAACAAGAATGGATAAGGAAGCAGAGCTAACTCAAATCTGGCAAAACGGACTAAGTGATTTAGCAAGAAAAGATGCAAATGATAAATCACTGTTGATGGAGGCAGTATTAGAGGATTGCAAATGGATGAGAAGTTTGCGTAAAAAAGAAAATCCACCTGACATGTTGGTAAAGAAAATAAAGACTGGAAATGGTCCAATGAAATTAAATCAGGTGAAAGCTGTTCAAACCAAAGAAAAAGGTCCAAATACGGAAGTAATAGACCTGATTTCCCCATCAAAGCATGTAGAGAAAAGAGGAGATCCCACACCTAAACCAGATTCGTCAAACTTCGCAATCTTTGCAGGCGCTACTTTCAACGCCCAGGATTCCCAGGGGAGAAACTTGGTGGCTAAAAACATGAAAAAAGAGAAAAAAACCAAAGAATGAAACCTTGAAACGGAAAGAAAATGGTTCCAGGGCTTTCTTGAGAAATATAAGAGCGCCACCGAGAAGGGAAAGTTTACAATGCGCCAAGAAGCCTAGGAGGGAAATGACACTCAAAGAGTTGGCACCTCCACCTGATCCTATGGCAACAGATACCATAAAGGCTATTGAATCAGAAAATGAGGTATGGTTAGAAATGGAGCCAAATGCCGACCTAAGTGACCATATTGAAATAATGGACAAAAACAGGGAGGATGAGGAATGGGAAAATATCAGCTTATCTGATTGGCAGGCCATAGAAAACTGGGAAAAAGATCATAAGGTAGCGCAACCTAATGATTCAGTGACCCGGAGAAAGCAAAGAGATAAATTGACAACAGAAGAAATGGTGGAGGGCACACGGGAAGGTCTAGCAAAGAACAGACTCATTCGAAAAGAGCAGAAAGGTGATACCCCTTTTAAAACGTTGGAACAAAAAGGAAGATGCATGCAAATGAAGAAAAGTACAAACAAATTCAGCTGGAAAAGTCTTCCCAAAAACCAAAACACCAAAAAAATGAGGAACAAAAAATTGAAGAGGACCCAAGAAAAGAATCTCCTGTTCGAAGTGCAAGGAAAGACAGAGCAACAAAAGGATGGTACCTAAAGTTAGAAATAACATCAAAAGGCCCTAGAAGGGTAGTATTAAACAGGAGATATGTGATGACACTCTTCAATCAAATTCCAACCTTACAAAATGTCTCAACGAAGGACATAAAAATAGTTGAGTTTGTTACTGAAAGCGTATAGATAAGGTTATATTACATCTAAACTCAAATAGGATAAAGCAAAAACTGTTGGAGGTCACTGACAAACTCAAAGAAATGGGTTTCCGATTAGAAGCTCTGGAAGAGAAAGTTAAGCAAGCTTGTACAGAAGAAAGCTATGTGAAAGAAAAAGAAAAAAGGGTGAGAAGGTAATATACAAAGCAATGAAAGACGACCAAAAGGAAGGGGGGAAAAAAACAGATTCATTCCAGTAAGTGAAAACAGAAAGGATCAGCAAGAGCACCCAAAAGCCTTGCCAAGAAGTCAAAGGGATAAAATACCTGCAATAGGAAAAAATGGTGTTCTGGTTAGAACATTGAGGTTCACAGTGGACAACTCAGGAATCATGAGTAAAAGCAAAAACAACCTCAATGAAGAAAAAAAGAAGATCGATGATTGGACATGGATGGCCAATGCCCTAACCATTAAGAAAAAACAATAGATCAATGAGGAGCCTCAAAGAAATGTCCACTGTGCCTCATGGAACACCAGAGGCTTCAAACATTTGTTTACCGGTGGAAGCAATTTCTTGGGCAAATATGACATCATATGTATACAGGAATCTTGGCTGAGGAAAACTCCAGTCTATGAGGGATACGAAGTTTACATAAATCCGGCCCGAAAGGGCTCGAAGGAGAGACCATATGCAGGCCTGTTGACCTTAAAAAAAATAGACAGTCACACGTTTTGGAACACCATACGGCAAATCCTTTTGTGCAAATTTTGACAATAGAACTTAAATCAGAGACAAAAGATGGTCCAACCTAGATGCTATTGATTAACACCTATTGGAGTGAAAACATGCCCAAAGTTGATAGCTATATAAACATATCATGGAAGCCATTGATAAGTCAAGGATGGAGGACAAAGATCAACTTATCCTACTCAGTGGTGATTTAAACATCAAACTATTGAATAAAGATGGAAAGAAAAAAGTGGTAGAACAACTTGTAGGTAAAGAAAAAAGATGGATGGAGGAAATGAGAGCTCACGATATGAAGATACTTAACAGCCAGATTAGAGGCGATCTGATGGGGGCTAATACATGGTCCTGTGGAAAAACTGGAGCTTGTTTGGACTATTGTTTTGTAGGAAGCAATACCCTGCAAAGGGTAAACTCCTTTATAATAAAGAAGCAAGCCAACAGTATCCGCAGTCTACTGGAAATAGAATTATCCTGGAAAATAAGAAAAGTACCAATGAGGAAGGGGTTGGAGGAAACAGAAGTGTCTTGGGGAAGAAATCGACTAAGGATTCAAAAACAGTCGATTCCAAAGTTGGTGGAGAAATATAACAATGCTGTTGGAACTGGCGAAGACGTGGTGGAATACAGATGGTTGTTGGAGGCGTTTGAGGTTAAGTAAGATCCCAATAGAGCTAAAATAATTAAAAGGAAACATGCATATGATGAATCCTTAGTCATTAAAAGGAAACAATACAGAGCTGATCTGGCACAAATAAAAAAAAGAAAAATGCTTTGGAGAAAGAGGAACATTTGGAGAAAGAGGAACAACTGAGGAAATGTCGGCAAACCTATAAAAATTGGCTACGCTCTACAAGACATCAGAGAGCCCAGAGAGATGCGGAAAAAATGTTAGCTGCAGTGGCAACGAATAATGCAAGAAGCTAGTGGTATATAATAAATAACAGGAACCTCTGCCAATCTGCCATAGGTGTAAACCAAGTTTCAGAGGAAAACTGGGTTAACCACTACACAACCCTATATGAGGAAAGAAACGAGAAAATGAAAACAGAAAATTAACATGACGGTAATCCCTGGGAAATTGAATTTTACAGTGAAGACATCTTAGGGATGATAAAAAAAATTGAGTTCCTCTAGGGCAGCGGGGCCCGATGGCATTTCAAACAAGATGCTTAATGAAAGAGTGGACAGATCTAATTTTCTCACTGTTCCAACAAATAAGACTATCAAGACAAATTCCATTATCTTGGAGTGAGCAAAGTGATAGCCACGGCAGGCAGAAACACAATGCGGTTATGTTTCAAAAACGCTGCGGTTTTTCTTTCTAGGTTTCTCAGGCTCCTCCGAGCCGGAGGAGCCTGAGAAACTTAAACAGAAAAACTGCAGCGTTTTCAAACACAATAACATTGTATTTATATTTGCGGTAGCTTCAAAAGCTCGGAAAACTTAGAAAAAAAAACGCAGCTAGTGCTTATTTTTTAAAAATAAATAGCACTTACCGAGATGCAGCTGCAGCTTTTCTGCCTGTAGTCTCCGGTCTGCGTCCTCCGAGTCCCGGCACCAATGAGGGAAAAGCCACCCAGCGATAGCTTTTGTTTACTACAGCTGGCTGGCTTTTCCTTCATTAGTGCGGCAAAAGCAAAAGCGAGCACAGGCGGGCAACCATTTCACAAAATGGATGCCCCCATGTGCTTGCTTTTGTAAATTTTGAGCTTCAATTGCTCTTAAAAAAAAAAAGTGCCAATCTATTTTTTTTATTATTGCCCATCCTTTTTTTGCAATAAAGATTTTTGGGCGAACCATTCCTTTAAGGCTGCAATCCCTGGCTTCAATAGTATCATGGAAAACTCTGTCTCTCTACCGAAAATGTATCCTGGACAAACCACCATCACCTTTTGAAATACTAGCCCAGAAAGGGTCATCGAACAGAGACAAGGCACTGTTAAGTTGGAAGATCAAATGTAAAAGTCTCTTGGAACAGTTTAACATCTCGGATCCTGAAGTATAATCCTTATAAGGCAAAAAGAACCCTCCAGGAAAAGGATTTGGAAGAAACTCAAGAGAAGAAATTGGAGAAAAACCTGCATCACAATATCATATGGGAGTGGAAAACATTGAATACCCCCGAGCCCCTTATCTGAAGAAGATTCCATCATATAATTACAGAGAACGGCTGTTGCGATGTAGACTGAACATCTGGGCCTCTAGAGAAGTAAAACGGAGGAGAAAGTTAATGGAAAAGAACAAATCGTACTGCAGGCTCTGTGAAGATAAAGACTCACTGGAGACCATTAGACATGTCATGTTAAACTGCCTGGCATTGGGAGTGAAACACCTGATGGAAATGGGTAGTTACGTGGCTGAAATTTCCCCAGAAAGGGAGGAAGAGTATTGAGAGAGATTATTGGCTGTGGAAAAGGTGGGGCGAACAATTGATGCCTTGAAATTTGTGGAATCCTTGAAATTGGGTTTGGAGATGGAAGGATCTTGAGAAAGAACTGAGATAATTGGATTACGGTAAATTGCTAAATAAATGGCCTGAAAGAAAGAGAGACAGTCCAGAAAAAAAGGTCATGTACTTAAGGAAATGTGAAAAATGGAAATGTTAAAAGTTTAATTGTTTATCCAATAAAAAAATTAAACATTTTTTTAAAAAAAATATGTTCCTTTCACTGAAGTCATTTTAAAACAAGCATGGACAGAGCCAAACGTTTTGGCTTGTGTATAGTTATTAGATAGGCGTTTTCAGATGCTGCTATCATATGCCCAGGCAATCAATCATACCATGTCATCTAATGGCCAGGTAGTACCATTATGGCAGTACCTTGCAAATGCCTATTTCAAATCTCTACACAAAAGACAAAACTGCTGGCTTTCCAATGCTTGTTTAACTTTTTGTTTCTCTCTGTCGCGCTTCCTCTTCTCTCCTCTTTTCTCTCTCTCTCTCTTCCCCACAATCCCTCTCCACGCATGCGTATCTGCTGTTCTCTTTCTCAATCTCCTTCTACATATCTCACCTTCATTACACTTTCACTGCCTCTCACACACTCTCTCACTCACTCTACACCTCTTCTTCTGTCCCTCGATCTTGTTCTCTTTTTCAAAGCCATTCTTGTGCTTTGTCAGTCTCAGATTCTTTTCGCCACTCCATTCCTCTTAATTTTTCTTTGTCTAGTTCTCGGTTTTTCCTCTCTATATCTCACTGATACACAGACACACCCGCTAAAAGCATGTGAGTTGAGAGCTATGCTCATAGACAGTGTCCTTACTGCTGCACCCCATAATCAAACCGCTATCATAATTTCAGATGCTACGCTTCAGGAATGCTTCACTCCTGCTGTCTAGGACCCAGAGGCAGACCTCTTTTAACACCCCAAGAGCGTTTCGCAACATAAACCATATCAGCGGCTATCCATACTGTTGACACTTCGGCCATTCCCTTACTCTACTCGCAAGTGGTAAAAAAAACAGTGCATAAGCCGTTTTTTTTTTACTCTAGCACCTTAGTTCCACAAAAACAATCCACTCAAAATAATTATCAGGTGCCCAGCAAAGCTCTTTTTTTTTCCTACGGCAGATAACACAGCGAGATGATCCACTTCGCCAAGAGATTTCTCATTCAAAGAAGTTCCGGAAAGTCCTTCTCCTCCCTATTCAGCCTCTTCCCTAGTTGCTTCCTTCAACAAACGCACCCTTGCCCCTCATTCGGATTTTCATCATCAGTGCAACAGAACTTAGACATTGTTCTCAATGCGATAAATGCAAGCATACTTTCACTGACAAAACTCTACGAAACCAGAGATAGTCCTCGCTTGCATTTCCACCCCCAGGGTCAGGATCCGAAAGCGATGGCTTCTCCCAGGCCACCGGTGGGCAGGATATATTGGGGAAAGAAGTGAGGATTCCCTCAGATTCCTCACATACCCTTCCCCTATGCGGGTTGGATCTTGGTGTTTCACAGGGGAACCGAGAAAGGAAGTCAACATTTCCTAGATCTTGACACTTCCAGTGTTTCTTGGTAAAACAATACGGTTGGAGATCCAAGAACCACTCCCATAACTCTTGCATTTGTCTCCTTCTGTTCGTTAATCCACACTAAAGGTGAATGCTCCATGATAAGTCTAAACTTTTCCCCCAACAGATAGTATTTTAGTTGAACAATGGCCCATTTAATAGCATGGGCTTCTAACTTGTTGACAGAGTCGTTTTTCTATATAGGGAAAGTTTTTTTGTACTTATGTAGAGTATTTGGTGTCACAGGCTGTCGTGGTCTTGGCAAAGGACAGCTCCTAGTCCTGCTAGAGATTAATCCATTTGCAGGATAAACTCCTTTCGGAAATCAGCCACTTTCAGGATGCGGCTTTAACAGAAGGTTTGTTTGAATGTGGTGTAACATTTCTGGTCTTCTTCATTCCACCTGATCTTCTGGGGTTCTACGTTTTTCAGCTTACCTGTAAGTCTAGCGGTTTAAAATTGAGGATGAACCGATGATAATAGCCGATCAGTCCAAAGAATCCCCAAGATCTTCTTTTGTTCTGGGTGTGGAGGTGTCTCGGGCTGCTTCAACGTTCTCCAGTTCGGGCTATACCGTGCCATTCACCAAAAAGAATCCTGAGTACATTACTGCAGATTAAGACATTTTACACTTTTTAGGATTAGCTGTTAACCCTGCTGCTCTCATGACTTGCATGACTCTATCGAGATGATAAATATGATCTTCCCAGGTCCCACCATGGATTACAATATTGTCGGTGGAATGTTGCAGGGCCTCGTGTAGTCCAAACGGGAGGACTTTAAAATAGAATAGACCTAAGGGTGTGGCAAAGGCATTTATTTCTTTATCATGGTCGTACAATGGTACCTGCCAACAACCTTTGGTAAGGTCAATGGTAGAGAGATAGACAGTATTGCCAAGCCGGTCAATGAGATCATCAACACCAAGCATTTTGTAGACATCAGACACAGATATGGCATTGACTTGCCTGAAATCAATACAAAATCACCAACTTCCATCAGGTTTGGCCACTAATACGATGATGGAAGAGTGAGGGTTATTAGATGGTACAATAATATCAGCTTCTAGCATCTGTTTGACTTCCTGGATGATGGATCCTTTCCTTGCCTCTGGTAATCTATAAGATTTTAGGTGTACCACTTTTACCTCGGGTTGCAGATGTGCTGGTACATTCCTTTCACTTTCACTGGCCCCTCTTTAAGTACCTCAGTAAATTGGATGAGTAAATCATACAGATCTTGTTTATGGTTATTACTAATCTCGGGAGGTATACGCAGCTTTCTATCAGAGTTATCCGGTAGTAAACATGATAGAATGGTGGTAGTGTACTCTGTAGAATTTTCTTTCCATTCTTTTAAAAGGTTAATATGGTATACCTGGTTTGTTAATCAGTAGTCAGGTTTGAAAATTTTGTAGTTGCAGGGTCCTGTCTGTCATAGCACCTCATAAGGCTAGTGCCATTTAGATATTAGTTTATTCTCTGAGGTTGGCAATTGCACTAACACTGTTTGTCCTATTTAGTACCTTTCTATTATATGAGGGCGTTTGTTGTTCTTGTGCCTTGGCCATATGGCTTTGCACTAAAGATATTACTACAGTCATGTGTTCTTTAAGACGGGTAGCGGTTTGGGAGAGTGGAATTGGGGCTTCTTCTCTTTCTTTTCAGGTCTCTCTCAACATATCCAGGATATCACAGGGTTCTTGTCCATAGAGTAATTCACCAGGGATAATACTGTTGAAGTCCGGGGGGGGGTCTTCCTAACAGCAAATAAAGGCCAGTGTACCCTCTGTTCCCAATTCCTTCCATCTTGTTCCACTAGTTTCCGTAATACAATTTTCAGGGTTTTATTAAACCTTTCTAAAAGACCATCTGTTTGTGGGTGGTATACAGAAGTTCTCAACATGGTACTATGTAATAGTTGTTTCACTTCCCCCACGAGTTTGCTCATGAATGTATAGCCCTGATCTGTTAATATTTATTTGGGAAACCCTACTCTCGAAAAGAAGGGGTGTAGTTGTTTCAGGATCTGCTAAATGGTGTTCGCTCTAAGGGGAAAAGGTTTTTGGGTACTGTGTGGCATAATCTACTATTACAAGTATGTATTTGTTCCCTAACATAGTTATTTCCAGACGTCCTACAATGTCCATGCCAATTCGACAAAAAATTGAATTTCAATGATTGGGACTGGTTATAAAGGTACTGGTGGTGGCATATGGGTCTCACATTTTGGCAGAATGCACAGGATTGTACAAAGGTTTTAATATATGTGTGAATTCTGAGCCAGTAGAATTTGTTGAGGATGTGTGCCTGGGTGTTTGTCTGTCCTAAGTGACTGCCTGTCAGATGGGAATGGGCTATCTCCAGGACAAACTGCTTATTACTCTTAGGTATAACTAACTGTGTTCTAACTAGGCCCTCCAGAGTGGTGTCTTCTTCCTGGTACATCTAACCATGCTTTAGAAAGAAAAAGGGTCCCCCTTTCTCCTGGCTCTCTACTTCTGGTATGATTTGTATGAAGGCTTCATCTAACAGTGGGTCATTAGTTTGGGCAAAGACTAGGTTGGGAAGAGTTTCTGATTCTTCTTCTGAGACCCTTCTAGGCGTTGGTTTAGGTGGGGTGTCGGAGGTTTAATCAGCCTCCCCAAAGCTTCGGGTACCTCAATCTGTTATTTATTTCCCAGCCTCTTCCTTCACACAAGGAAACATTGCTCTTTTGAGCAGCCCTTGCACAGTTTTGTCCCCCTGACGGATATGGAAGGGATATTTTCTATGGTTTTGTAGTAACACTGTTATATTTACCCTGAAATCTTGGTCTTTGACACCGGCTAATACATCAATTCCAAACTTCCACACTAACCCTGACTTGGGAGCCTCTATGATGTTGGTGTGTGGGGGTGTAATCATGTCCAGATCAGTGGGTATTAGTTTTCTTTCACCTGGAGGAATCATTTCATCCCTGCTGCTGCACATATCAAACCCATAAAGCCTTCTGTGGATACTGAATGGTCTGATGCTTTGCAATTTCATTTCTCAAACTTCTGGGTTCCCTAACTTATATTGGTTGAGCTGCATCCCACTTTTGACACCATTTGTGAAGACATCAAGTAGACACTGACAACTGAATTCAAGTTTTGGGCTATAAACGTTTATTCAACAGAAAGCAGGTTGGAAAAAGGCCTATGCTAAGGTGTGATCTCCCGACCTAAATAAACTAAGAATAGTCTGCATCAGGAAGTCCAAAGTAAAAGTCTGTCTGTGTCCAAAATCTAAGCTTGCCCTCAGAGCTATTTGTATACAATGTGTAGGGATGACAGCGTCAGAACAAGAAGAGTTCAAATAAAAATTCACAGCTTCTTCCAGCTCGTACTTTGGAAAGGCTTTTCCTTTCCCCAAGGTACACGGTTGTTCACAATGCAAAAGGGGTTCCATACCCCAAACTTCAAGATAGTTCACCATGCAAAGGTGTTCCCTTAGCCACACTTTCAAGTCTTTCAGCTTTTCCAAAACATTGTTCTTTGTGATACTTTCCAGCTCTTTTGGTTTGGTTCGCTTTCACCACTTTCACAAAGTACAGTTCCTTAACTTCACTTCATACCAAATTTATTTTATATTCAATTACAAGCTTCTTTATGGATATTTTAAGCGGTTTTCACATATGTAGATGTCCTTGGTCTAGGCGCATTCGTCAGACCACACGGTCCAGCCATTACAGGTCATGCAACCGACACACATGTCTTGCCCTTTCTTCCTTCTATACACGTTGCCACTCTTTCAACTCTACAGTGGTACTTGGTTTATTCTTATTTCACATCCTCATGATGCTTTACCATTGCTTGTTTTGCTACTATTCACTTGTTTCACTTTCATATTGTTCTATGGCTCCTGCCAATGCTTGTTCTCTCAATGTACACAGTTTCTTTATAGCGTAGGATTTCACAAAAACTGCTTTCATTCAGATCCGTTTTTACCAGTACTTGCTTTCATTCAAATCCGTATTCAAAAAGTGTTCATTTTCTTGCTTTCATTCTGTTACTCTTGGCAAGGCTTACAATCTCCACTTGGCACTTGACATGGCTTGCTTAAACTCACATTTTCATGTAATTCACCCTGGGATTTTGTTCAGAACCAGGTTAGCCTTTCTTTCATCTCTTTACAGTTCTGTTTTCACAAAATCTTTCACTCATTTTTCTTAGCAGTTTCATGTCCTCATGATTATCAAAAGTATTCAGTAATTTAACTTAGTTCAAACTTTACCGGCATAGATTTCGCCTGTTAGGCAGAATTGCATGCAGTACCCTCTGGGACCACTACACGCAATTAGGACTAGAGGTGTTAGCCGAACCAACCATTGGTATAAGTCTGTACCACACAGTTTTTGGTAGCGAGCTGAGCAGCCAGGCTTATTTCAAGAGTAAATATGAGCAGCACAAGTAGTTACACAGAGGACTTTCAATCACAGTGGTTCAAGTAGACACTTATACTCCAGGTTTCTTGGTAAAACACGTATTAATTTATTACACAATCATTTAGAAAACATTTCACTAGAAGGAGGCAACTTAATATTATATACCAATACACTTCGATACAAAACTCTAAGATTTTGAGACAGTTTGAGCTTCCCTGAATTAGGACTCCTGCACTGCACTGGATTGTCGAAAAAGCAACCAAGATGGAGGCACTTCAGTTCCGGTAGCTGTAGATTCAAGCACACAAGCTGGTATCCCTCTCCCTGGTTAATCCTAACCAGTCTTGAGAATCGTATCCAGGTGGCTTACGAGTTGATTGGTCCCACCAACTCAAAGGAAGAAGTTGGCCTTGAAAGGGCTTCTCTGTGGAGATGAACTTGGTAATTTGGACCTGCAGCAGGGCTTCACCAGGCAAACCAACGGTCCAGTAAGTTGCAGCAGCCGTCCTCTTCCAGCTCTCCTTCGGTTCTTTTGTTCATGTGGTCGACTCTGCAACCCAGTCCAAGAGACTCGCCTTTTAAACAGTTCTCTCCCTTTCATTCCAGGCTAGCTGTCACTCACCCAGCAGGGTGGCTGTCCTTGCCGGACAGTCAGCCAGCCAATCACACCAGAGTGCATTTGGGTCTCCTAGGAGACTAAGCACAGGGAGTTTTGGGCACCTCCCTCACTTCCTGCCCACCCCAGACACTCAGACACCAGAGGTGGCCTTCAATCCTGAAGCCCGTCAAAGGCACATGAACAAAGAGACCAAAGCTGGTTTGGTGTGCAGAGATAAACTCTAGAAGGACCTTTCCAAAAAGAAATGGCAAAAAAAGATGACAGGTCCTGTTTAAAAAAAGGGACTTAAGGTGCCATCGTGAAAAACATGGCTCCCGTGATTTTTAGCTACCGATGTTTGCGTTCGGGAAAAACCAAGGTAGTTCATTGTAAAACCACTGCCACCAGTCTTTTCAATAGGAAAAGGAAGCATTTGACTTGACATGAGTATTTAGTCACAGGGGTTACTATGTAACCCCTCCAGCACTCCATTGTAAGATGGTGTGTGCTGGGTCTAGGAATTTGGAAAGACTAGTAAAGTCAATTTGACTTTACATTCTCTGGGAAACAGTAGTTTATCCCAGAGAAGGTATTTAAACCTTTGGGACGTCTAAAAGACACTCTGTGTCACTGCACTGCGGGTGCTGTGTAACACACATGAAAAGATGATGCCTATGGAGTTATCTAAAACTCCATAATCAAAGACCACAAGTGTAAAACACACATCCAAATACATGAAAGAGTGGCAAAAAAGGCTCACACTCTTTCCAGGTAAAATAAAATCAAGTCCTCAAAATCCAGCAAAGTTGTTGGGGGTCTCTAAGGTGAAGAGAACTAGCACATTTATGAGAATTCTCCCTAACATCGCCCCAACAGTCTCTCACTCACTCGCGAGTGACCCGACCTGCAGCAACCACGTGGTCTACACCTCAGCATCCCGTAGTCACTCAGGCTTCTCTGACTCACCGGGTACGCTGTCTCTAGGTGCTCTTTCTCTGTGACGGCAGGCTCCCTGCGGCTGTCGCTTCTCCCCGCTCAGTATCTCTCTCCCCAGGGTCTCCACCAACTCTGCTGTACGGAGAGTGAGTCTCTGACTCCAGGAGGACTGCAAACCAGCGCTGCTAGCTGAGACCTCCTGAATGCTCCTGCCATTACAACGCTGCAGCTCGTCGGCGCTTCGGGCACGTGTCTCTCTGACTATACCTCCAGCTCCTCCACGAAGCGTTCCACTGATGATAGTCTTAGCCTCACCTGAGCAGGCCATTTATACTGTCCCGTTGGCTTCAGGTGTAGGCAATGTTCCTTCATTACATAAAGATCTTGGTAGTCAGCATCCCTCTTCCTTGTCCAGAGTGGTATTTATTAGCGAAAGATTTTCCAGAAAACCATGAAAGGAAATTACAACAGCCTGTAAAGGCCTGAGAAAGGGTGGACTCATTGTGAAAGGGGAGTAGGGCATACTGTGTCTCACCCAAGAGTGTCTCGTCTCCATTCCCCAAGTCTCCTCCACCCAGGTAGTCCTCCCTCGCATATCTACCCCCAGGATCAGGATCCGAAAGCGATAGCCTTTCCCTGGCCAGCTGGGGGGAGGCTATATTGGGGAATGAAGAGATTCCTCATAGAGTATCATTCAAACCCACTCTGTGTAAAGATAACCTCGCCTTTGTGAGGAGGTGGTGGCAGATCCTTAACAAATCTTCTGTGGATTTTAATATTTTAACGTTTGAGGAGCTATCTAATTACCTCAAAAACCTTGATGAAGTGATCAATCTAATTAAATCTAATTTACTTAATGTCACCAACTATAAGTTAGAAACATATTAAAAGAACTTCAGAACAAGAAAGTCAGAAAATTCCATAGAGACACACATGATAACAAATTCGATATTGTTTACACCTGAAGAGTACTACACAAAATCAGGCCCACAAAAACCACTGAGACAAGTACCAAGGGATAGACGAGGTAGTCTTTCTGATAATGTCTCATCTGACATTTCGAGTGCTGAATCTGATGAAAGACTGCATACTGAGACGTGGGAAAGAACACAACAAGTGGGTGAGGTGAGTGATACCGTGGCTCCAACAAATAGACAGGTCTCTTTTTTGAGACCCAGGAATGTCCTTCGAGGAAAAAAGAAGAAATCCTCTGAGAAAGACAACGATTCCAACACAGAGGACCTAGTCATTAATATCTCGGCCTATAACTTATCGATACTTGAACTAGTAGTCTTAAAGAAAGGCTTGTCTTTTGTACCTCAACATACCTGTACCCTCTTACAGGAGAAGAAATATTTCTACAAATTAGTACGAAAGTAAAAATTGAAGTTGTTCTTTGAGTCTGTTGAAGAGCTAGAGACAAATGAACCGTCACAAAATCTGAAAATAAGACCTAAGAGTATGTTTAATCCACCTATGTACAACTCAACTATTGATGTTTTTCAAAAGAAATAACTTGACGAGTTCAGCAAAATTAAATTCACAAAAAAAAGATAATGGTAATTATTCCCATCGTACAAGCTTTGCGTTGAATAAACTAATGGGGAACTTTAAGTCAGCGGACAAATGTGGTGCGCAGGTGTGGATAAATACATTGGATAACAAAAGGGAGGTAAAAAGACAACTGCTAAATATAAAATAGATATACTTATTTGGAGTTATTTCATGACCCGACAGAACAGGTGAGGGCATTAATTAAAGAGACTTTGGATGAGGCGTTTAACAATGAATTTATATTGGATTGTAACACACTAAATCACTTCTTATAAAGCTACATCCCATCATGCCTGTCCATGTATATTCTGCCAAAGAAAAACTAAAGTTTAGAGAATACTCCTGAAAGACCAATAACAGCAGCTACAGACGGTCTGTTGGAACCGCTTGCACAGTGTCTGGAGTAATCCAACCATTGATACAATCCAGTGTTACTTACATCAAGGATACGGGTCACATTTTGAGAAAAATGCAGGATGTTGAATTCATGCAGAGTCAGGACAGCCTTTTTACTATGGACCTTATGAGTCTTTATACGAATATTGGTCATGACAAAAGCTTAGAGGCCCTGGAGTGGCTTTGTTTATTTACTGAGAATTGTCAGGCGGACAAAGTGTTCATTCTGACCCGCTAAAGATACTCTTACAGAAAATGTTGTTTAAGTTTGAAGATTGTACTTTTCTGGGACATCTATGGGGGCAGCCATATCCCCCATTCACACCAATAGCTTCATACTATATTTGGAAACAGAGAATGTTTTATCTTCGGAAAGGTTGATGCAGCATTTGAAATGTTACTTTAGATATATTGATGATATTGTTGGTATTTGGAGACGGCCATTGCAGGAGTTGCTTAACTTTTTTGAATTTATGAATCATCTCCGACCACACATCAAATTTACGGTTGAGTTTAGTTATACGCAAATAGATTTTTGGGGAAGTCCAACTAACTAGATTGTATACATTCTGAGCTGAGATCAACCATATTTACTAAACCAACTGATCAGAATAGTTCATTACTTGTGACCAGCTTTCACCCGTCAAAGAAACTACAAACCATAGCTCTGAGTCAGTTCCTCAGATGCAGATGCATGATTTAAAACCAAGAGTAATATCAAACACAAACAGGCAGGTTGAAAGAATAATTTCTTGCTAGACAGTACAATCAGGATTTCAGTAAATCAGTAGCTGCACGAGTTGCTGAGAAACCTTGGGAATCATTGGATCCCACTCTGGAAAAGCTCTTTGCAACACCACGGGTGTTTGCATACAGAAAGAGCATGCCTATAAGAAACTATCAGATAAGAGCTGACCATCACTCAAGGGACCCAAAGGGTGTAGTAAGAATGGGCTTGCGCAGAGGCATAGACAGGGTAGGGCCTGAGCAGGCAAAGCCCACCCAAAATCTGTAAATACCCCCTCAGCAGCGCTGTGTGGGCCTTTTACAGATGTTAATGTCACTGCGGTAGGCCCAACTACATTAGCTTCAAGTCCCACTTGCGAGGCAATCTTGGCTACTCCTCAGGGCATGCACCCTGTAACAATTGCCAGCATTGTGGAAATGTCATTAAAGGCAAGGTTATATGACATCCAAATTCAGGGAAGAAGAACACATTAAAATCACTTGTGTATCCGTGACTCAATGAATGTAGTTCAGTGTTTGAAATGCCCTTGTGGGTTCTTTTATGTTGGCATCACTATGCAGAAAACAAAGACACAGTCAACGGAACACAAGTCCAACGTAAGATTAAGGAATTTGAAATTGCCAGTTGCTCTGCATTTTTTGGAAGCTAAGCACATTGTGGCACATAAGCAGTTCATTGTTCTTGAGCAGGTGACTCTCTCTAGAAAAGGAGGGGACGTAAATACAAGGTTGCTACAGAGAGAACTCATTTGGATTGAGTATTTCAATTCTATGTCCCCTAGAGGAATGAATGTCAAATGGGATTTGCCCAGTTATTTATGAGCTTTAAGGGGTCTTTAACTCTATGTGACAGAAGAAAAGGTCTATGTCAGATTGTGAGAGGGGCCATATTTTTCACAAACTACCAGGATCTAATTTTGAATGTGTTACTGTCAACTAGGGTTCGAACAAATACTGTGATGAAGACTCAGCGCAAAGGGTCGCTATGTTTAACCAGCATGGACTGTTATTTACATGGAGCGTGAATTGGAGTTTTACAAGGTTTATTATAATGGCAGGCTGCATCTTTGGAAAGGATTTTCTTTGATATGGTGTATTTGAATTTCATCCGCCACAACGCAGTTAACAATGAGCCCATCAATTCCTAGAAATTTTGCTGCTAGATTGTGAGCGGGTTTATATATGTAACATACCACCAGAGATAAATGCTACTATTTTTAGATTTTGAACATACACTATGGGGTGTTTGAGGGGATTCATTTGTTCCCACAATTTGAAATGTCATTACCATATTTTAGAAATTGTCTGTAAGGTGAAATCTAGAGGTTTATTCCATTTAGTTTGCAGGAACTGTAGATGAAGAGACATTTGATGTCTTTTATATATGGTCGTTATAGCTGTGACAGCATTTCAAGATGGCTGATGTTTATATTCTACATTGTAGGACATATACACTATGGACACTGTCTTTAAACTATTTTGAAAATTCAGATGTTCCTTACTATCATAACAGAAAGTCATAATTCTATTAAAGACACAGAGGCAAAGGATTATGCTCAACTCTACGCTTTACTTCTCAAGCAGCTTCATACAAAACACTGTTAAACACACAATATAAGGAAGAACTACAATGTCCATCAAAACCCCAGTCTTTTTGTAGTTTGAGCTCGGTAGGGTGAGAAAAGTCCATGTGACCCTGCCATCCAATCCCAGTCCCTCTGCAGCTATACCACTCCTAACTGGTTAACTCGCTTCATCTTTCCTTTGCTGTCACCAACTTGAACTGGCGTCCCAACTGGTAATCGCTTCATAACCAAGACTCATCCTGCCACCTCAGGAATCAATTGGCCTGGCTTCTGTGCATGCAAAGAAAACCAGAATATACGACACTGACTGGATGCTAATCCTTGGGCGGGCAATCACAACACAAAGGTCTGTCAGTCTACGCCACTCATACTGCTCCCATGTGCACTCTACACGATTGCTTGAGTGGGATACTCCTTTGTCTCTGTGTCTTTAATAGAATTATGACTTTCTGTTATGATAGTAGGGACATTCTGAATTCTTTATCAAGACCAAAGCCTCAGATTATGCTAGTTTAAAGATTACTTATCACCAAGGTCGACACTTGTTCAATTGGCCTAAAGTAGAAGGCCTTCATGATATCTTCCAGGCATGCTCCCACGCTGAAAGCTTTGGAAGCCATGGCCCCTTGTGTCGAATGGGCTCTATAAGTCAGAACATCGATGCCTGCCTGCTGAATGCACCAGCACACCCACCTTGCAAGAGTGGCTCTGGAAACAGCCTTGAAAGGTTTCCTTATAGCTATCAATAAGCAGGACAGATCCTGCGGCCTGAAATGGCCCATCAAACCTTCATAAGCTAGCAGACACTTAACTGGACACAGCTTCAGTTGGTCTGGGAAAGCTGGATATGACACTGCTTTGATCCCTGTTTTAGTTCTCGTAGTGACGTGAAAGGTCACCCCCGAAGGCGACAAAGACTTATTGTCAATCTCCAAAGCTGTAACATACGATGTCCTTTCGCATGAAATGAGCCAGAACAAAGTTGCAAGTTTGGCTGACAGCGCCTTCCACGATAAGTTTTTGTTCGCTGGCCAGGACTGAAAAAGTCTAAGAACTCTGTCTACATCCCACACTTGGGTGTACCTAGGCACCAGAGGCTTCAATAGTTTAACTCCCTTCAGCAGCCTGCACACCAGAGGGTGCTCCCCGATGGAGAGACCGTTCACTGGCGTGTGCCCCACTGAATTAGGCTGAACGTGCCGTATTGACCATAAAGCTTTGCTTTGCGCTGCCGGCACGGCCAAGAAATTCAGCATTTGAACTACATCTGCTCTGTCAGGATGGATGTCCCTAGTCAGACATCAGCTATGCCAAATCCCCCCAGCAACTTTGTACACTTTCTTTGTCCCTGGGACCCAGGATTTACCGATGAATAGTTCAGCATTGCCCGAAATGCCTGGCAGGGACCAGACTATCCAGGATTCGTCCAGGCTATCAAGTTCAGGCTGCCAGCCAGAACTAGAATATGCCTCTCACCTGCGGGGCCCTCGCAAGATTGTCAAGTCTTGAGGAAGTGAGATGGGAGGCCAACACGAGAACTCTCACAGACTCGGAAACCACGCTTGCCCCTTCCAATTGAGAGTGATGAGCACTAGTTGTGCTTTCTGCCTTCTCGCTTGGGCTAGTGTCCACGCTATCAATGTGAATGGCGGCAACATATACTCACTGCTGGGCCCCTAAGCCTGAAGGAAGGCATCTGTCATTGTCGACTCCGACCTCCACATTTAAAACCGCTGCAGTTACCAGTTGAGCCTGGAGGTGAACAAGTCTGTCTGCAAAAGCCCTCCCCGGGCCATGATCCCGAGGAATGCTTGCATCCCTGAGGTACTTTTAGTTCCAATGGTATCAGGTAATATTATCTCCACCAAAAATATCGCCGTACATATGGTCGTCAAGAACGGCCATAGGCGATATTTATGATGGGGATAATTTATGGGGCAAATGGATGGGAGGGTTGCGGGGGTGTCCCCCGCTCCATTTTAAAATATATGCGGGTTGCGGGGGTGTCCCTCGCAGGTTCCATGGGGTAATATCGCCACAAAAATATGGCAACATTTTTGTATGCCGATATTTTTGCGGCGATATTATCACATGGAACCGTTCCAATCGGCTACTTTGTTAAGTAAACCCAGTAGATATTCTGCTGTCACGCTGATGCTGTTTATGAGGTACAGGATGCTCCGCTAGCATATTGGACTTTGACCCTCCCATATATACCGGACTGTGGAGACGTTGTTCATCTTGAGCAGCACATAACAGTGCTCCCTCTCCTGTGTCGTCCAGCACTTAACTGCGATGGAGCCTGCTAGAAGTCATTGATGTGGAGACTGAGCTCCTCTCCTGACCATCTCCCTCCGGTCATCATCTCCCCGCAATGTGCTCCTTAGCAGCTGGCATCCAATTCTATGACTGAGTCTGGGGAGGGTCAGAAAATTGCTCTCCCATTCCGAGCCTCCATATGATGATACCACCAGGACAACACCGTCCTGATTTCCAGGGAGAGCGGGACTCTCTGCTTGCACGAGAGACCCTTGCAGAGGTGTTGTATTTTGAGGCATTGCAAAGCTCGGTAGTGGAGAGGACTGGGAAAAATCTTTTGAATGTACGGCACAAGGTGACCTACCAGCCTAGCTAGTTCCCAGAGCGAGACTCAGTCCTTTTACATGAATAATTAAATTTCTTTTCTGATTGCGTTGACCTTTGCCAGGGGCAGTCTGAGGGTCCCTGTTTTGGAATCCTCCACAAAGCACAGAAATTCCATTGTCTGGGATAGTTATACCTCTGACTTTTCATAGTTGATCAGAATCCTAGCTCCTGCAGTAGTGAGACCGTGTACACTACCTATTCCTGCAACAGATGCCTGTCCTGACACATCAGGCAAACATCGTCCAACTAGATAATGAGCTTGATGCCATGTTCTCTCAACCTGGACACAACTGGCTTCATTACCTTTGTAAAGCACCAAGGTGCCGAGGCCAGCCTGAACGGGAGACAGGTGAATTACTACACTAGAGGAACTACAGGTAGCAGCAGAAATGCTGTGCGATGGGCACCGTGAGTTAAGCATCCTTCATATTTATCCTTGGAAGCCAATCTCCCTTCTGAAGGATGTCTCTCTGTAGATGCATGCCTTCCATTTAGAAGCTGTGATACGCTAGGAAAGTATTGAGGTCCCTGAAGTTGATCACTGGGTGTAGCGTGGCTTTGCACTTCAACAGAAACATGTTGCTCACAAATGAGCTTGGGCTGGCTTTTGCTGGTGTGATCGCCCCCTTGCAATGCAGTTGCGTGATCTTTTTCCCTAGAAGGCGCTCATCTTCCACTGTGAACTTAATGGGCCTGGGCAACCCTGCTTGCATGGGCTGCTGATAAAACTCTAAGCAAAAACCTTGCATCGCCTACAGCACTCATGCATCTTTGGTAATCTCTAACCATTTCTCTGCGCACTGTGCCAGTCTTTCCTCTACTGGTGGGAGATTCGCACTTGCCACGGGGCCAGCAGTCTCACCTGAATTGGCGGGTTGCTGCTTCCCGCTGTGCCTCCAGTCTTTTCCTCTCCCCCACCCCCTGTATTTGAAGAAGGGGTTTGGCTTCCGGTCTCCCTGGTCTCGCCAGCTTCTCCCAGCAGGGACTCTGTATCCAGAGGAACGGCTGGCACAGCGGCCCCTGACTTTTCCAGCACTGCCAAAAACGGCAGGTCGAAAACCTTCTTTAGGAACGATTGTGCTTTGTCGAGAGCAGTAAACGTGTTGACAAACTTGCTCATGTCCTTGATGAATGAGTCTCCGAATGGCTTCCCCTTTGCAGCTCCTGTCGCCTCGCCTCAGACGGAGCAAGCTCCCCCAGTTTAGCGTCGATTTTCACTAGGGTCAACCTCCTGCATTCACCAAGGCGCAGTTGGTGTTTCCTAGTAGGCAAATTGCCCATTGCGCCCAGCCCGCTAGGACCTCAGGATCAACGGCTTGCTGCTGCTGCTATGTCTCCTTTGCCAGAAGCCAAACCTTTGCCAGGGGCCCAACCAAGTATAATACTTTATCCTGGCATGCCCTCCAGGAACTGTCAATGTCCTTCTTGATATCTCTCCTGAAGCGCCGTATAAACGAGAGCATGCGCTTGTCAATCTCTGGGGTCCCGGCCACTTTGTTAGGCAGACACTCATTCCCAGAGCTTGTTGCGTGCCTTCTTGTGTAAGGGCATACATAGCCACTTCCCCATATAGGCTGCTATCCGCTCTGGTGGTTCCTACTCCACTGACCTGGGGTGTACGAGCCTATCCGGGTCAAGCAAATCGTTATGTTCCGTCTCATCAGGGCTTGCCTTTAGAGGGGTCTGCCCAGCTGTCCTCATCTAGGCTGTCTGAGGTGGAGGTATCTTCTGCCCAACCTCGGCCTCTGCTTTCCCTCCTCTATATGATTCTTCATAAATCTTTTCCTTGATGCGTTTGGACTTTTGTTTGTCAATTAGTTGAGGTTGGGTCCATACCTCATTCTCATTTAGATCATAGAGGCTTTTCCTGACATGCGCCAGCCAAGGCAATTTCCTTGCTCCCTCTAGGCTCATCAAGTGAATCATATCTGCCCTATAGGATTCAAGTTCAGGCGTCCCCCAGAGCCGAAGCCAATACAGGATTGGTTTTGCTGCGGCTATTGCATCAATTGGACACAAGTCAAATTCAAGGTGCAGCAACCCATTGGACATGGACAAAGGGAGACACAATAATATTTTATGCAAAACAAAGGGGGGTCTGGCAATCTCTCTACAAGCACGAACACAGCTCAATGACCTGTTCTTGGGTGAATAACCCCTGGGAGAGACTCTACCAAGTCTTTAGCTCACTGTCCCTTTCACAGAGCATACATTTCCCCGCATATCAGTCTTTGTCCTTCCCAGGGGCAGACCAGCACCGAAATGCTAGGCATTTCTCCTCTGAAGAAGAGTACCAACAACAACCCCATACATGTGTTTCAGCCTTGTTGGGCATCATGAGTGAGGTGAAGCTGTGCCTCTCTAAGAACAGTGAGCAAGGGGTCCATGCCTGGATCACCCTGGTAACTTTGGTTGAGCCCCAAAGTTCATTTATGCAAAAAAGGGGGGTCTGGGAATCTCTCTACCAGCATGCACACAGCCCATTGACCTGTTCTTGGGTGAATAACCCCTGGGAGAGACTCTACCACGTCTTTAGCTCACTGTCCGTTTCACAGAGCTGTGTTCATGCTGGTAAAGAGACTCCCAGAACCCCCTTTGTTTTACAATAATCTTTTAATTAACTTATTCTCCACTCAGTGGCTTCATATTTGCAAACCCCCATTATTCTGCCCGAAGAGGGCTGCTGCCATGGCCTGCTTTTTATTTAAGTCCAGGGCGGGTGAGACAGCCCCTCTGCCATGTTATTTAAAGAAGGCGCGGGTACCCTCACTGTATTTTTCTAGTGGTACAGTAGCTCTGGCTATTTGACTTGACCAGTTGCAAGTGTCGCTATAGCGTGTGCCCAAATAATCATTTAAAACACTTTTATTAGTTTCCAAATAAACATAACATTTAATAATCAACAATAAACCAACAATACCCACAGTATTCATATTATATCATATAATACAGACTCATGCTTAATATCTACTGTATCCCTTATCCCTCCCTCCAACAAGCCTAATCAGTTCCATCCATTTACACTTTACTCATCAGAGACATATCCTCAGCAGCGCCTTTAGAAAAATCTGTACTCAAGCTCCCCTGGACGGGGCCCCAGAGTGTGGCCACCAAATGCCTCCAAGCTATTGGGGTATCTGCTTCTTCCTCGCTCTCTCTGTGGGCTGTCTCACGCCACACAACAGTTTCAGCCTCGGACCACTTGCTGCGATCGGCCCACCAAACCTCCACTCTAGGCCTACCAGGTGCTTTCCACCCCATAGATATCTTGCGCTTGGCCAATATGTAGGCCATATCCTTAAGTTTGCTAATGTGTTTCAATTGACGCGGCCTGGGGATCCCTCTCACCATGCATGCCCAAATCGAGTCTCTTTCTCGCTCAATCTGCGGGCCACTTCTTCCCAATACCTTCTTATTTCAGGGCATGCCCAGAACATGTGTATCAATCCGACATTTTCCTCTCGACATTTAGGACATTTTTGGGGTCCTGCACTCACAAATCGCGAAATCCGCTGGGGGGGTCATGTATGCTCTATGGGTTATATACAGTTGTAACTGTTGCAGTCTTGCATTTCTGAACACCTTCTTGTGATACCCCTGTACGCTTTCCAAAAGCCCATCTGGCATTGGTTCCCCAGCATCCTCCTCCCATTCCTGTTTTAGTTGTGTCACTTCCTTGCCCACCTTCATCATCAGCAATTCATATATACGGGAGACCTCATGTCCTCCTTCTGAGATATCATACAGTGTTTCAATGAACGCATCAGGTGGCTCCTCTAGTGTTATTTCGGGCCATGTTTTCTTCCCTTTCCTCGCTAATCTAGTGTAGGTTATGGATTGACCTTTATGTAACCCTGTCTCCTCGACCAGCACATCGAATTCTTTTACTATCCCTTCTTGCCATAAATCACCTCTCGTCGCAACCCCCACCGGCTCCCAGGAAGTTCAAATCGATTTCCTCAACTGAGTGTCTCCCTCAGTTAGAGTCACCAATGGCACTTGTGGCGAATACGGGGCAAGATTATGTATGGACTGGCACAATTTACGCCACACCTGCCTCCCCAATGTCAGCATACCCGAGCTCCCAGTTGTCTCCCTCTTAGGAAGCCAAACCGATTGTCTCAAAAAATACGGGGCACATTCGCATACCAGCAGTCTGTACTCTGCTGTAGAGTCTTCAGCTAACCATTCTGTTATATACCTCAATTGGCTGGCCAGATAGTAAATCTCAAAATTGGGTAAGTTTGGGCCTCCTCTATCATATGTGTTTTGCAATTTCCACAGGGCTATCCTATTTTTCGTATTTGCCCATAGAAACTCTCTGCATATGTCCTGTAGTTTAACGAAGAAACACTTCGGTATAGCATATGGTATGTTACCAAAGAGGTAGAGTAGTCTGGGCAACACGACCATTTTCAATAGCGCCCCCCTCCCTATCAAAGCTAGGGAGAGTTCAGTCCAAAACTTCATGCTGTTGACAACTTTTGTCAGGGCTAATGTTATTAATATATTCACCCTTCGTAGTGTGGTAAATATCGATTCCCAGGTATCTAAAGGTACCCATCACCCAGGGTATTGGCAATATCGGTAGCTTGTCATGCCGAACTCCCATATACCGTCCTAGGGGAAATATACAGGACTTTTGGGGGTTTACCGCAATACCCGAGAGTGATGCAAACTGCTCAAGCACCTCAAGAATAAGCTGCAGGTTTTCCTTCGGGTATCTCAAATATAATAACATATTATCTTCATACAGGGATAGTAAGTGTGGACCTCCTCTCGTATAAATCCCTACCTCCTCATATTGTTATATCTATCTTTTGTTTCTTCAGGTACATCATAACTTTGTTCCGTTTTAAATAACTGTTCAACCCCTGCTAACTCCCCAACTCCCAAAACCCCCTCCTCCCCTCCCAACAAAAAAAAGACCCACAACTCCCCTCTACCGTCTTCCCTACCTACCCCAAACTGCAGCCCAGCTCCATCTCTGGATCTCAGGCACTCCCGCATTTAGTCCTATCTCAGCAAGCCAATACTAGGAACTGTGCAGGACGGTTACCTTACTAACGGCAACCTTACTAACTAAACTTATTGGGGTGTAAAAGTGAGCCCGCTATGTCTTGCATCATGGCCAATAAAGTATGCGCACTAGTCTTCGTTAAGCACAAAAAGGCATAATGCCGTCCTGCGCACTAATTTATATTCCAGTCCCAATGTCTTGGTAAATACAGCACTTTGACGTCCAGAGGTACTGCATCAGTTCTCCATTACTTCTGCCTCCTGGAGGCCTGTCTCTTCTGGACAACTCTGGCCGTCAAGCCATTCTGTCGCTTCTTCTGGCGTCTCAAAAAAAAGGGCCCTGTTTTTGTAAAGAACCTTCAACTTTGCAGGGTACATCAACATGTACTTGTTGCCCGCATCTCGCAGTCACCTTTTGACAGATCCATAATTCAGCCGTCTCCTTTGCACCAGGAGCGTGTAGTTTGGGTGCTGTCATGATCTCTGCTTCCAAAAGATCAGGACTTGCCCGACTCCCTTGGAAGCAGACCCATAACCCCGGTTCCGAGTGCCAGCCAGTCCCAATTGGGACCTTTTGGACCCTGTCCTGGCGCCAGTGGCACCAGGCTCATAAAGATGCCCAGTCCCAGCGCTGGAAGCGCCGGGCTCATAATGCTTGGGTGGACTTACCTGCAGCAGACCATGCTGCTTACTTACCTGCCAGTTGAACCCCTGATCCTCTTCTGTTTGGGACTACTTTTCCTGTTGGGTGGGGCAGGAGCCACTCCCTAGGTTCAGAACACTGGAACTCTTCTGGAAAGCAGGAACTCTTTTCTTACCTAGGCGTGGCTGTGGAAGGAGACACCTAAGCACTACAAGAGGCTATTTAAACCACACCCGATGGATGAATCTTGCTTTGCGTTATTCTGCATTCTCTGCAGCAGAACGCTCTTCGTGTCTTCTGCTTCTGATCCTGGGCCTAAGGGAACAAAGGCTTACCATCCTGGAATCCAGTCTTCAGCAGCACCTGTAAAGACAAAGAAAGAACAGGTTAGCACTACGGTCTTCAGTGGCAGCACATCTCTTACCTGGTCCATCGGCTGTCACCAACGCCTCGCGCTGCATTCCGGCATCTGAAAGACAAAGGCTTACCTACTCTTCGCATGCTCCGGAGGTCTTCGCACTGCATACCGGCATCTGAAAGACAAAAGCTTACCAGCTCTTCGCACGCTCCGGAGGCCTTCGGCGCTGCATCCCGCATCTGAAAGACAAAAGAAGGTGCGTTTAAAGACATTGGGCAACTCTATTACTCACGTGCCATTACTCCTTCCCACGCCGAATCCAGTGGGTATTCCGGCACCCTTCAGCTTCTCTAAAGCTCCGAACTTGTACCTGCAAGATAAAAGGGACAGTTAGTGCGCATCGTGAAGCAGGCTACAAGCGCTTACTTACGTGCTTCCAGGCGCTTCTATTCCTCACGCGGGTTCGATGCTCAACTCTCATCAGCCCGCCATCCGCCATCGCCGGAACCCTGCAAAACAAGAGATATCATTACAAAAGACTTTTAAGACATTTGAAGTGCCCAGAACTTACCGTTCGTGCAGTTAACGACGGACAGCAGTCCTCTGAGGTCAAGAGGCCTGCACCCTTATCCAGTGAAGAAAATGGTTACGGCACCCTGCCCCGAGGCAGATGGAGAGCTCGGCGTTCACTTACCTAAGGTGAGGGTGTTAACCTTTGGGGTTCTACAGGAGAAGAGAAAGAGAAGAGGAGAGAGGCACCCAATAACCCCAGTTCATTAATCCCATATTTTCTATCTGCAGACATCTTTCTCTTCGAGTCAGACATACAGTGCAAAGAGGTCCAGCCCAAAGAGCCAACCGTGTGTTACACATCACCTTTGAAGATACGGCAAGACCGGCGCCTCTGCGGGAATCAGGTGAGCGTTACAGAACGCAAAGCCTATCGCAAAACTCCCACCCAGGCGCTATGGAAACCTCGGATACCGACCAGCTAGCCCAGTTACTTGGGGAACTAAGAGCAGAAGTGCATGCAGCCCGTCAGGAAACGAATGCTCTAAGAAGGGAACTGATTATTTCCAAGGAGTGAACAGACGATCTCGCTAGACAATTGCTACAGTCACAAGCCGGACAAACTCCGTTACCCGCATCAGGGGCAAATCTTCCTTCAACACCCTCTACGAACCCAGTGCAGATCAACCTACCTGGGAATGTACCTCTGGCTCCGCCCGAACGATTTTCTGGTGACCCAAAGAGGTTTGCAGTATTTATTAATCAGTGCCGGTTGCACTTCTTATGCCGGCCAGCAGCCTTTTCAACTGATCAAGCTAAGGTAGCTTTCGTGCTTTCGTACCTTAGTGGCAATGCGGCAGACTGGTCGATCCCTCTAGTTAATCAAGATGATCCGGTTCTCCATGATTTTCAAGCTTTTCAGCTCAGTATGGAAAAACTGTTTGCAAGACATTCACAGGGGCAGGCCTTGGACAATGAGCTCCTTTCATTGTGACAGGGTAATCAAGACCTTTTGGCTTATATTGCGTCTTTCAACAGACTGATAGTGGAAACTCGATGGCCTGAGGACAAAAGGATTACGCTGTTTTACAGAGGTCTACGTGGAGAGCTCAAAGATGTGTTAGCCCAAGTAGTGAATCCCCCGCAAGACTGTTCGGACTATATTGACTTAGTCGTTCAAATTGACCACAGACTGCAGAACAGGAAGGCCGATCGTTCCAAGTTTGATGCTCGAGTATTTTCCAAACCACCAACTCCTACCAAAGGAGTAGACTCCGGGGAACCCATGCAAATAGGGGGCCTGAAAGGACCACTAACACAAAAGGAGCGGGAAAGGAGAAAACAGCTGCAATTATGCCTCTATTGCGGAAACTCGGGGCACTTTCTTCGAGACTGTCCGGTGAAACCAGCCAAGAAGGCAGTAGGAGCTGCAGTTACCAGGGTCACAAACTCTGAGCAGGGAAACGACCTCGCCCGACAAGAATAGAGGTCCTCTTGCCGAGCGTTAAAACCAGTTCCATGACCTCGCATTTCGTGATACCTATGGTCCTCATTAGCCCTGAACATCCGGATCGATTACATGCGATTGAAGCTTACGTCGACAGTGGTGCCATCGGCAATTATGTGGATCATGAAATGGTTTTGAGGATGAATCTGACTCTTTGTCCAAAGGCTGTAAAGGACGTCATTACTACGGTGGATGGTACGGAGATAGCCTCCGGACCAGTAACGCATACCACCCAAGAAGTGACGCTAGTAAGTCAAGATGGACACCATGAGAAGATCGTGTTCGATGTGATCAAGGCCCCTCAGTTCTAGATTATTCTAGGAATTCCTTGGTTAGAGAAGCACAATCCTCAGATCGATTGGCGAGCAAGAACGGTTCAGTTTCCAGAATGTGTCTCTACTTGTCACCCTCGACCTGGTGTTGCACTGGCAGCAATTTCCTCGGAGGCTCCCCAGTTACCTCCTGAATACCTAGAATTCCAAGATGTTTTCCGGAAGGATCAGGCTAACTCTCTACCTCCTCATAGGTCTTATGACTACCAGATAGACCTGATACCTGGATCTACTCCTCCTTGTAGTAGAATTTATGCCCTCACCGAGCCTGAGAATCTTCACCTCCGACAATACCTGGATCAATACCTAGCGAATGGGTTTATTCGTCCTTCCAAGTCCCCTGCTTCCTCAGCTTTGTTCTTCGTTCCAAAAAAAGAAGGGGACCTTAGAACTTGTATAGATTATCGCGCCCTGAACCAGATCACCGTTAAGAATAGATATCCGTTACCTTTGATCCCTGAACTCCTGGACCAAGTCAGAAAAGCATGCATATATACAAAGCTGGATCTTAGAGGAGCCTACCACTTGGTACGAGTAAAAGAGGGCGATGAATGGAAGACGGCCTTCCGCACCAAATATGGGCTATTTGAATATCAGGTCATGCCCTTCGGACTTTGCAATGCCCCGGCCGCCTTTCAATATTTTATGAACGATGTCCTCAGAGAGCTCATAGATGTGTGTGTTGTTGTTTACATTGACGACATCCTCGTTTATTCTTCATCGGAAACTGAACATCGGAAACACGTGAAAATGGTCCTCGAGAGATTGCGTCAACACAAACTTTTCGCTAAGTTGGAAAAATGTGTTTTCAACGTGACTGAAGTTGAATTCTTGGGATTCATATTATCACCTAGCGGAGTGCGTATGGATTCAAAGAAGGTCAATGCAATTCTTAATTGGCCATCGCCATCCTCCGTAAAAGGTGTTCAAAGCATGTTAGGCTTCGCTAACTTTTACCGCAGGTTTATCCCCGAATTCTCTCGAATAGTCCAGCCCATCACCGCCTTGTTAAAGAAAAACAAACGTTTTGAATGGTCTACCGAGGCGGAACAAGCTTTCCAGAATTTGAAGACTAGATTTATCTCTGCACCGATCTTAAAACATCCTCGCCCAGAACTCCCCTACATCGTTGAAACTGATGCTTCGAGCCTTGCCATGGGGGCAGTTCTATCACAAAAGGACCCAGTAACCAATCAGTTGCATCCCATGGCATTTTGGTCCCGCAAATTCTCGCCTCCTGAAATCAATTACACTATTACTGATAAGGAACTTCTAGCTATCAAGTCCGCCTTTAAGGCTTGGCGGCATTATCTTCTGGGGGCCCGACACACCGTTACTGTGATTACAGATCACCGAAACCTGCAATATTTGAAAACCGCAAAAGCTCAATCCTCTAGGCAACTCCGTTGGGCACTATTCTTTGCCGAGTTTGACTTCATAATTACCTATCGACCTGGTACAAAAAATGGTAAAGCTGATGCCCTTTCTCGGATGGGAGTGGAAGAACATTTGATCAATCCTAAACCTGTACCTATCATTCCCGAACAAAGAATTCTAGGTGTAATCGCCACACAATCCATAGAGGAAGTTAAGGATAAAGCCAGGCTACTGGTAACTCCAGCAGACATACAGAATTGGCATCTGCAGGGAAAGGACTTTATGGTGAAGGACAACCTATTATATTTCCAAGAACGGTTATACCTGCCCAGCACAGATTTACAGAAAAAGGTAATCTCTTGTTATCACGATTCTTTAATGGAAGGACATCCCGGTATGACCAAGACCTCGGAAAAGATCAAGCGCTACTTCTGGTGGCTGTCTTGGAAAAGAGATATCAGAGACTTTATAATGTCCTGTGGAGTATGCGCCCAAAACAAGATTCAAAAGGAAAAACCAGCCGGCCTCTTATGCCCTATTGACATCCCGCCTCGCCCTTGGCATACGCTTTCTATGGACTTCATCACCGATCTACCTCCATGCTCCGGATACAATACGATCCTAGTAATCATGGACCTATTCTCCAAGATGGCGCATTTCATTCCACTCAAAGGCTTACCAACAGCAGCAACTCTGGCCCGAGAATTTCTCGAAAACATCGTCCGACTGCACGGTTTTCCTTCAGTTCTAATTTCGGATCGAGGTAGTCAATTTATTTCTCATTTTTGGCGAAGTTGCTGTCGGTCGGCTCAAATTGATGTGAGACTTTCGACCAGCCACCACCCTCAAACCGACGGACAAACCGAGAGGACCAATCAAACTCTGGAACAGTATTTGCGCTGCATGCTACAACAAACTGAAAAAACTTGGAAAGATATCCTTTGGATAGCCGAATATGCCTACAATAACTCTGTCCACTCGGGAACTGGGAAGACCCCGTTTTTTCTTTTATACGGTAGTCACCCTCGAACCTCAGAGTTGGATCCACTCCAAGATCTTGGAACACCAGCAGTAGACCACCTGCATTCTACAATCACCCAAGCCTTTAAGGAAGCCGTTTCTCACCTTCAAAGGGCTAAAGAACAATACAAGAAAGGAGCAGACCAACATCGGAAGGAAGCCCCCCAATATCAAGTAGGAGATCAAGTCTGGTTATCCACCAAATATCTACCTCTAAAATCACCACGCACATTCAACCCAAGATACCTTGGTCCCTATTCCATCACTACCATAGTAAATCCAGTAGCGGTCAAGTTGGACTTGCCCCCTCACATGAAGATACATCCGGTCTTCCACGTCTCTCTATTAAAACCCGTGCAACCTCAAACCCGACTAACTACATCTCCAAAACCTATTCTAGTTGATGGAGAACTTGAGTTTGAAGTCAAAAGCATCCTGGATTCCAAGATCTCCAAATCTAAACTATTTTACCTGATTGACTGGAAAGGCTACGGTCCCCAAGAAAGATCCTGGGAACCTGCAGAATATGTCCACGCGCCTCGTCTAATCAAAAGATTTCATCGAACATTTCCTAACAAGCCCAAATCCCCGGAGAAGCCCGGTTTGGGAGGGGACTTGAGGGGGGGTGCTGTCATGATCTCTGCTTCCAAAAGATCAGGACTTGCCCGACTCCCTTGGAAGCAGACCCATAACCCCGGTTCCGAGTGCCAGCCAGTCCCAATTGGGACCTTTTGGACCCTGTCCTGGCGCCAGTGGCACCAGGCTCATAAAGATGCCCAGTCCCAGCGCTGGAAGCGCCGGGCTCATAATGCTTGGGTGGACTTACCTGCAGCAGACCATGCTGCTTACTTGCCTGCCAGTTGAACCCCTGATCCTCTTCTGTTTGGGACTACTTTTCCTGTTGGGTGGGGCAGGAGCCACTCCCTAGGTTCAGAACACTGGAACTCTTCTGGAAAGCAGGAACTCTTTTCTTACCTAGGCGTGGCTGTGGAAGGAGACACCTAAGCACTACAGGAGGCTATTTAAACCACACCCGATGGATGAATCTTGCTTTGCGTTATTCTGCATTCTCTGCAGCAGAACGCTCATCGTGTCTTCTGCTTCTGATCCTGGGCCTAAGGGAACAAAGGCTTACCATCCTGGAATCCAGTCTTCAGCAGCACCTGTAAAGACAAAGAAAGAACAGGTTAGCACTACGGTCTTCAGTGGCAGCACATCTCTTACCTGGTCCATCGGCTGTCACCAACGCCTCGCGCTGCATTCCGGCATCTGAAAGACAAAGGCTTACCTACTCTTCGCATGCTCCGGAGGTCTTCGCACTGCATACCGGCATCTGAAAGACAAAAGCTTACCAGCTCTTCGCACGCTCCGGAGGCCTTCGGCGCTGCATCCCGCATCTGAAAGACAAAAGAAGGTGCGTTTAAAGACATTGGGCAACTTTATTACTCACGTGCCATTACTCCTTCCCACGCCGAATCCAGTGGGTATTCCAGCACCCTTCAGCTTCTCTAAAGCTCCGAACTTGTACCTGCAAGATAAAAGGGACAGTTAGTGCGCATCGTGAAGCAGGCTACAAGCGCTTACTTACGTGCTTCCAGGCGCTTCTATTCCTCACGCGGGTTCGATGCTCAACTCTCATCAGCCCGCCATCCGCCATCGCCGGAACCCTGCAAAACAAGAGATATCATTACAAAAGACTTTTAAGACATTTGAAGTGCCCAGAACTTACCGTTCGTGCAGTTAACGACGGACAGCAGTCCTCTGAGGTCAAGAGGCCTGCACCCTTATCCAGTGAAGAAACTGGTTACGGCACCCTGCCCCGAGGCAGATGGAGAGCTCGGCGTTCACTTACCTAAGGTGAGGGTGTTAACCTTTGGGGTTCTACAGGAGAAGAGAAAGGGAAGAGGAGAGAGGCACCCAATAACCCCAGTTCATTAATCCCATATTTTCTATCTGCAGACATCTTACTCTTCGAGTCAGACATACAGTGCACAGAGGTCCAGCCCAAAGAGCCAACCGTGTGTTACACATCACCTTTGAAGATACGGCAAGACCGGCGCCTCTGCGGGAATTAGGTGAGAGTTACAGGTACGCTGAGATGGATGCAGCCGCTCTTTGCACCGTGCCTCCTTTCCGGAAGAATTCAAGGATCTTTTCCCTGTCTCGATAGTTGAGGATCTTAGCGATGATCGGCCTTGGAGGGGCTCCTGGTGGCGGTCTTCTCGTCAGAGGTCTGTGCGTACCTCTCAACTGCAAATCCCTGGGTAAGGACTCCTCCTTTGTATCTCCTGTAGCAACATGGTCTCAATATAGTCTGTGGGGTCCTTGCCCTCTTCTCCTTCTGGAAGCCCAACTATACGTATATTATTCCTACGGGCCCGACCCTCAGCCTCCTTAGCTCTGCTTTCCAAGTTGGCCACTTGCTGACGCGGTGTATGGATCTCCGAAGCGTGAGTCTTACAGGCTACGGTGCTAGAGCTTGTCTCTTTTTCCAGTTCACTCGTGCGTTCAGCTACTTTCTTGACATCTTGTCTCAGGATGTTGACCTCTTCTTGTACCGCTCTAATTTTAAGGTCCAATGATGTCTTGAGATCAACCATAGCCACCTCCAATTTGGCCTACCAAGCCAGCTTCAGGTCGCAATTGCCTCAAGGATCGGCTGATCATCTCTGTCCGGCATGGTGTCCGATTGTTGTCTTTTGTCCTTCTTGCCGGAGCCCTCCACTGCCTGGGGCATCAATAGTTGCCTGTTTCCCTTTTGGCTTCACTGGTTTAGATGCCATTACGGTCTTTCTCGTGCTCTCAGAATGCAGCAATCAGGTGAGTAGATCCTCACCTAGATAAAAATAGGGACTCTTTACTCATTGGTGGGAGATCTCAGGGACAGCATGAGAGCCCCCCACATGTGTCTTATGTGGCCTTGTGCACCCCTCTGCAGTCAAAGACGAGCAGGTATGGTGACACTCAAGTACCCCTCCTTTCGCATCCAACGTGTCACACTCCAAACAGACCACGAGCCACTGCGTCACATAGTCCAGTAATTATGTGCCGTATTCTATTGCTGCCGGGCCCCTCGCGTGGTGCCTGGGTCAATTCTCCACAGCTTGGATTGGGTGCAATTATGTGGGCGTGCGCAATGGTTATGTTACAAATGAAGGTGATGGGCCAGGTTCTGTTATGTCCACGGCATGCAGGGAGACTGTATACGTATTGTCGCGTTGCACGTGCAGATAATCTGCCGCCACAGGGCACGGGCGTGATTCGTCCTGGTTTGTGTATTCACGAGATGCGCTGCCTGCACCTCGCCCCTGCCGTAGCGCTATAAATGGTGCACTTCTGTGACGAATCTGCGACGCTATGTCGCTGTGTCTTATAGTTCGTTTTATATCTGAAGATTTGTTGGCATTGTTCTGCCGCCGTCCTCTCTATTATGGGGCCCAAAAGCAATGCCCAATGTGTGAACTGAAACCTCCAATAGGCCCGAGTTCTGTGTAGTCAGGCGCTACACCTCCACATGCAGAGAGAAGCTCCTTGCTCCGCCTCTTCAAAATGGTTGTCTCTGATGCAGTTAGGGGTATACGCCACTGCCAATGCAGCACGCACAATGCCAGAGGGACTGGGTCCTGTTCCACACGGACCCCGCAGCACAAGACAACGTTTCAAGTGCCCATAATCAGTGACGGTACACCATCCAAGCATCCAATGGGCATTACCGTCTCCCCTTGCTCGGCATACACAATGCCTTACACGATGTTAGTATTCCGATGTAGGCACAGTGCAATGTTGGCCCAGTAATGCATCGTCCAGCCGTCGTATAAATAGTGCAAAGACCAGTCACCGGGTCGAGCGCACCACTGGAACAGCTCACTCGTTCCGACCTCCGAGGCCCAAGATACAATGTACACATCAGCAATGTGAACTGTTACAGTAGCTATCCGGGCTCCGGAGCCGCAACGCAGAGAGCCACCTCATCTTAAAGGCATCACACACTCGGGCCCCGATCAGGGTATTAAATGCAAGGCAGTATAGAACACACACGGCCAATTTGCAATCTGTTCTGTTTCCAAGCACCAGCGTACTCCGAGCAAAGGAGATAAACATTCGAGCCAGCCACGTCTTCGCTCTCTTTGTTCAGCACGCGACGGCCATCTTTTTACTCGCCGCAATTTCGCTTGTAAGTCTTCACCAGTCTCCGACAGCCTAGCTTTTGCGTGGATCCATGCCACAATGTATTGAGATGTGCCTCACAGCTTCCCACACACGATTCGTCCAGATAGAAAATATGAATGACAGTTAGTGCGCGATTTCCAACAGGATAAAGCAAGGATCAGCAGGAGCTCTAGCAGTGTGCCCAAATAATCATAGTACCTAACTCGTTCTAAAGGCAGTCCCCCTGCACCGATGTCAAGATTACATTTTTTCACAAAATTGGGCTTGAAGACCATCATTTTTGTCTTCTCTGTATTCAGTACCAGTTTTAACACTTCACATTTTCCCAAGAAGGCTGATAGTGATTGTTTCATTCCCTGGGGCTTTGTCGACAGAATTACGGCATCATCTGCAAACAACAGACCAGGGTACCTTGAGTTGCCCAGTTTTGGCGCATCCTTGCCCCCCGCCAGCAGCTGTTTCACTACTTCCTCTATATAAAAACAGAACAGGAGGGGACCTAGGGGGCAGCACTGCCTTGCTCCTTTGTTGAAATTACATTTCTCGGTTACCTCACCCCCCAGGTCCACTCTAACCACAGGCTTATTTTCTTTAAGAGGGATTTGATAACACCTGATAGTCCCTCTTGCATGCCATCTTTCTGTAGGACCTCCCATAGCAAGTCCCTTGGGATGCAGTCGAAGGCCATCCTGAGGTCACAAAAGTGCCATAGAGTCTCATCTTTCTGAGGACGGTGTATTTCTGGATGATATTGTAAAGATGAAAACTCTGATCCACTGTGTCTCTCCCCTTCTGAAAACCTGCCTGCAGCATACCTATAATTTGATTCTCCGCCACCCACTTCTGTACTTGTTCCAATATTACTTTTGAACTATCTAGCAAGGATATTGTTCGATAGTATGCAGGGGATTCCTTCCCCCCTTTCTTATAAATTGGCACGATTTCCGCCATCAGCCATCACTTGGGAACAGAATCAGTAGTAACGCATGTCTCAAACAGCTTCAAGAGGATAGGGGCCCAGATAACTGGTTCTTCTTTGTATAAGTCTATTGGAATTCACTTTATCAGGACCTGCTGCCTTACCAGCCTTTTGCGACTTGATGGCTACATTGGATTTCTACATTTCCTCTCACCTCAGCACCTGACACCAGTTTCCAGAATGCAACATACTCCCTTGAGTCGAGTGCCGAGGCCAGAGACTCCCACTTATTCCTATTATTCCTATTATATAGGTCCTTTTTGACCTTAAGACTCTGCCCTCTTTCTCCGGAGTGTGATTTCATCCGCTGCAGTGACCTTAGCCAGGGCTCTTACCATCTCTTGTTTAGCCAGATTGCAGTCCTCCTCATACCACTCCACTCTAGTCAGGGCTTTTCGTTTTATTTTCCCCATACTACTGGTTACAAAAGGGAGAATTCCTTTAGTCATTTTCCCAAATGTTCTCATCATCTCTGGAGCCTCCACATCGAATGCCCAGATCTTCTCAAGATCTGAGGGGATACTATCATAGAGGCATGGGCTGGGATCCGCTGTGTTCTGTTTTGCCCATTTAATTGCCCTGCGGCCGTGGCCTGTCACTAAAATGGCCTGGTTTTGTGCATCCTTGTCTAACGATGATAGAGCGACAGGACTTTCAAACTCAATGTTTAACGTTAAAGGTCTGTGGTTGCTATTGAATGTATCCAAGACCTCAAAATTGCATATTTGATGCCAAATGTAGACTGATACAAATATATAGTCGATTAACGTGGACCCCATTGGCCTTACGTATGTCATATTGGCAAGGCAGTCCTTAGCAAAACGTCCATCACAAGCTCCTGTGTTCACTTCAGATAGCACCCTAATGGTGTTGATGGCCAATCGGTGGGTTTTCTTCGGGAATGGGGCTATTACCAACCGGATATCCCATGCCTCGTGCTGGTCATTCCATATACCTTCCAGGTCGATGAGTGGTTCCAATTGCATGTTGAAATTCATCTATTATTTTGGATCCACCCTCCTGAGCTCCATTTTGTGTGTCCAATTCATAAAGTTCCAGAATGTTAGGCAGAATTATATTCAGTACCCTTTGGGAACACCACACACAATTAGGACTACAAGTGACAGTACAAATTCACCTTTGGTACAAGCCTGTACTACAAAGTAAAGTGGTAGCGATGGCTGAACAGCCAGACTTATCCCAAGAGTAAAGTGAGCAGTATCAATAGTTACACAAAGCACAGCAATTACTATGATTCAAACAAACACTGACTCAAGGTTTCTGAGTAAAAGAATATACATTTAATTACACATCAGTTATTAAACATTTCACTATTATCAAGCTGTTTAGAAATCACAATCGTAATACACCACACACCACCGAATAGAGTGTGGACAAGTTAGGCTCACAATGAAGTGTGAGCAAAATGGCACTCCAGCAATTTAAAAGAGAGGGAAAGACAAAGTTAGACAAAAGTTGAGCAGCACCAACAGGTAAATAAGCAGGGCAATCTATAAAAAGGAACTGCAGTGAGGAGATCAAATCAAGAGGTTAGGGCCAAAGTCAATGGGTCAAAGTCTCTTGCTCAAGATCACACAGTTCAGGGTAGTTCGCAGTTAAGTCTTTGCCAAGAGTTCTGAATGAAGTTGGTCAGGCGAAAAGTTAGTTTAAAGAATATGGAAGGACAAGCCCTCAGTTTTGCAAAAGATTTCACACACTTTCACTGCGGCTTGACGAAACGAACAACCGGATTTGGAACAGTACCTTAAATGGAGAAGAGGCTGTAGCTGAGGCGGACGTTCCTGGCAGGTCCTGCAGGCTCACGGTTCCTGAAGCGACTGTCGGACAGACATGAAGTAGGAAGACTGGAGGGTCCTGCACTGCCCAGGGAAGAGACCAGCAGCAGAGCAAAGCAACAAAAAAAGGTGCGCTCCTTAAAACCCAAGCAGGGTCCGACCTTCCTGGCTATCCGGTTCACTGTAGCTGTGCACAGCAAATTCAAACAGAGGAGGGAGGCCTGGCTTGCAGTTTGGCGAATTGGTTGTTCCCACCAGCTCAAGGGGAGAAGATTCCTTGCAGATCTTCCCTGTCGTTCAAGTATGGAGATGTTGACCCGCAGCAGGGCTTCACCGGAGGTTCAGTCGTGGTAGAGGTCCTCTTCTGTCAGCTTCTCTTCGGTTCTCTCGATCCAGTCGCGACTCTGTTTTGTGCAGTTTTCCCCCATTCACACAGCCTGGCCGTCAATCACACAGCAGGGTGGCTGTCCTGGCGGGACAGTCGCCTAGCCAATCAAACAGGAGTGCGACTTGGGTTACCAAGGGAACCCATGGCAGGGGTCCTGAAACCCCTCCCTCACATCCTGCCTACCCAGAATTTCAGGTGCCCAAGGAGGGCTTCTGTGCGGGAGTCCGCGAAAGGACAGCGAACAAAGGAACCAAACCTGGTTTGGTGCGCAGAGAAAATCATGAGAAAGACTTTTACAAAAAGAAATGGCAAATAAACCCAGCCAGAACCAAATTAAAACAAATATGGTCCAGCAGGTTTAAGTTTGAGGCTACCAAGATAGCCTAAAACAATACCAGGGCTATTTAAAATAACCGCGGTAGGGAAAATCGGGTAGTTACCACTGCCACCAGCCAAGTCTTAATGAAAAGGGAACGAAACAATGTTCAATGAGAACCAGTCAAAAAGGTATCACTAGTAACCCTTTCCAGTACTCTATCTAAGATAGTTTGTACTGGGTCTGTGGATTAAAAAGGACTAATAAAGTCAATGGCAACTTTACATGTTCCTGGAGACAGTAGTCAGTCCCAGAAAATGGAGTCTGAGTGGAAATCCTGAAAAAGACAACCCGGTGTTGCACTGAAGGTGCTGGGTAACACACAGTAAAAAGATGATGCCTATGGAGTAGGTGAGGCTCCACAGTCTATGAACACAAGAAAATGTTAAACACACACAGCAAAACACATGTAAGAGTGGGAAAAAAGGCACACACTCTTACCAGGCGAAAAATATGAATCCTAGAAATCCAGCAAAGCTGCTGAGGGACTCAGTAGGTAAGGGAAATTAGCCTTTTTGGAGAATTCTCCCTAACACAGAAGAACAGCCAAGAATTTGGGCCTATTGTACACATAATAAATTGAGATTTCCTGCCCCGACTGCTTTCTTGCAACCAAATACCGGAAGTCAACTGAGTGGATCTATTTCCCAATTTAATTTGACATCTACCCAAATCAACAGTCTTCTGCAGGGATGGCCTCTTGGGCCTTTAGTTGCAGGGGTAAAATAGGTTTGGCACCCTTGAATGTCCACAGTTTTATAGCCCAGGTTTCTTGGAGAAGCACCAGCTGGAATTTCCTAATTAATGAAATTTGATTGGGCGAAGACATATGCCTGATCAGCCCTGCTATATTCCATGATATTTATTACTCTTAACAGTGTGCATTCACTTGGCTCCTTGATGCTGGCTGATGGTCAATTAAAATCTCCCAACCCCCACCCCCATTAAGATGACCCCCAGGGTCCGAGCACCCCTTTTCAGCCTTTGTATTGCGCCATAACCCCCTCCAGTGGAAGTCTAGACACATTGGTATTTGCTATAATGGACATACTCGTTTTGGTACTGCCTAGACTAAGGTTTAATTCATAGAATTGCTGGGAGGGTATAGAGATCCCCACAGCCCTGGGT
This sequence comes from Ambystoma mexicanum, assembly GCF_040938575.1. Classification (NCBI taxonomy): domain Eukaryota; kingdom Metazoa; phylum Chordata; class Amphibia; order Caudata; family Ambystomatidae; genus Ambystoma; species Ambystoma mexicanum. The sequence continues at coordinate 1,237,191,226 of NC_090933.1, read as the reverse complement.
GATAGTCCCCGTAAATCAATGCCCAGGATTAATTCGACAAGTGCCATGAGCTCAGGTGGATCTTAATATAATCCAGTCTTGATTTTGGTAGCTGGCCACGCACATAGTTAATGAAATCACTCCTAATAACCGATAAGGCACCCCCTTATTACCCAGTTTACTTGGGACTGTGCCCATAGGTGTTCTGCCTTCTGGTTTATTGGGGCTGAGGCTACACTTGGGCAGAGCAAGGCTCATAATGTGAGGAGATTTCTCTGACAGACAGACCGGGCTTCTAATGCAGGTAAACGTCTCCTGTGTTCGGCATGCGGAAGTGCACAGGCGAGCGCTCAAGCCTAAGGACCAGTGCCCTTGCCTGTGGCTTCCGTTAAGTCTGCCCTCTACTGTTAATAAACGAAGCGCCGGAGCCAGAAGGCCCCCGTTGCGCTAATGTCGCCTGAGCGGAAACGTTATGCCACGCACTGTTACGTCTTTAACTGGGTGTGCGCATGCACGAGCCTCGTTATGGCCACGCATGCGCGTTTGAAATAAAGACAGTCCGTGCGGCAAATGCCGCCGGGACCTTGGAACGAACGGATGTGTGTTCACTGTTGTCTGAGTGTGCATGCGTGGGGATGCTAGTACGGGGCAGCCCGAGGCATGGGCGACACCATCACATTGGCGACGAGGCGGAACACGGGGAGAGAAACGCTCGGCACGTACAAACGTGTCGCCATGGGTATTTCATCTTCTCGTGTTTTACAAACCTCACACATGGGATGGCGGCCATTTTGTTTTTGGTATTGACGGTAGTTGCGGCCCGCAAGGGTGCTCGTGCGCTGCCTAAATACTGAGGTAAACATCTCCTCAATTTTTGGACACTCTGCAGTTCTCCCAAAACAAAAAGGACTGCACTTCGGCCTGTACAAACAGGTTGTGGGAGAGAGGAAGCCACAGCACATCATCACAGCATCTCAGCCCAAGAGTTCTGGTACGTCGAATCCGAATTTAGCCAGGTTTGCGGCCTCTAATATGGATTGAGGTGCCTGTGTGACCTGTGAAGATGGCGGACAGCGACGGAGAAGCTCCTGCGGCGGCGAGTGTGGTGAGAAGGCAGCATGGCTCCTTACAACCCATGCAAGAATTTGATACTTCAGGCCCACCCTCAAAACTGGGCCCGAGATGGCTTTTATGGATCAAAAAACTTGGTATGTTTTTTGCGGCCACTGGGGAAACGGACGATGATGCCAAAGTGGCGACACTGCTATACTCAGCGGGGACAGAAGTATTGCGCATTTATGAATCCTTCACCTTACCGGTGGTGACTTATGATGCTGTCAAAACTGCACTTAAGGACCATTTTATTCCTTTATCCAACATTGACTTTGACAGGTTTGTCATGTGCGGAGAAAAGCAGCATGCGGATGAATCGTTGGATCATTTTTGTGCACGCTTAAGACAGCTAGCCACCACGTGCAGATGGACGGACGCAGAAGTAATGGTCCACCATCAACTAATTCAAGGTTGCAGCTCAGGTAAGCTGCGGAGACAGGTCCTGAGGGAGCCGGGCATGTCTCTAACACAGATATTGGACAGTGGAAGGGTGTACGAACTGGCCGAAAGTAGAGGAGCCAAGCTGTATGCTGCCGTACGCCCAGGCAAGCATGAGGACGTTTTTGCCATAGGGAGACAACCTCAGGCAAAACCGAGGTGGAGCCAGAAGAGACAGGAACTGACAACACCGCAAGGTGGTTCTGCCATTTGTCAATATTGTGGTTATGACTTACCGCATTCCGAACACTGTCCAGCTAAATCAAGGGTCTGCGGGAGATGCAACACGCCAGGGCACTATGCCAGGATGTGTAGAGCTGCTGCCCCGGTTGCCACGCAGAGAGGGCCCGCCAGGCTAAGCGGTGGGTTCAGGAGACAACGCAACATCGCTGCAGTGGAGCAGGACACCCAGAGACTCAACATTGCAGAAGACGAGGAGGAGGATGAAGAAGTCTTCTTCATCTCGAATTTGGCGACAGGGACCAATAAACGGAGACAACCGACGTGCGTTGTGGACATTCAAGGGGTTCCTACACAGGTGCTAATTGACACTGGGGCCTCGGTGTGTGTGCTGGCCACTGAACATTATGAGGCCATCCCAGGTCCTCCTTCACTGGACAAGTCAAGGGCCAAAATTTTCACATTCAGGGGTGACACTCCCTTGCCCATAAAAGGGGTGTTTGTGGCTCCCGTATCCCGAGGAGACAAGGCGATTAAAGTAAGGTTTTTCATCACAGATGTCAGCCCACGGTCCCTGTTGAGTTGTGCGGCCTCGGAAGCGTTGGATCTTGTTCATTTTGCGCTTGCGGTCTACCAAGGGGACATTAGTTCACTTTTGGAGAGGTTTGCGGATACCTTCCAAGGGATTGGCAGACAGAAAGCAGAGCCAGTGCGACTGCATATAGACGAAATCATTCACCCGATAGCACTGAAGCCCCGACGTATTCCGTTCCACCTTCGTTCACAGGTCGAAGATGAGCTCAAAGCACTCATCAGCATGGACATCATCAAAAGGGTGGAGGGGCCGACTCCATGGGTCTCGCTGATAGTTCTGGCGCCAAAGCCCAAACAACCGGGCAAGGTATGCATCTGCGTGGACATGCGGTTGCCCAATGCAGCCATTAAGCGTGAACGCCACCTGACGCCCACGCTGGATGGCATTATCGGTGAACTGCAGGGAGCCAGGATATTCTCCAAGCTGGATCTGAGGGCAGTATACCGCCAACTGGAGCTGCACACAGACTCGAGGTACCACACACGAGGGTCTGTACCAATTCAAGTGCCTTAGCTTCGGGATATCCTCTGCCGCAGAGGTCTTTCAAAATGCCATCAGGGGCACTCTGGCAGGCCTCAAGGGAGTGATAAATATGAGTGACGATATTTTGGTCTTTGCCACATCGCATGACGAGCACATGAAACGTTTGGAGGCAACCCTGCAGAGACTGAAAGACCTTAGCCTCACTTTACATCGTGAGAAATGCGAATTCTTCAAGGAACGTATTGGGTTCTTTGGTTTCGTGTTTCACGAGAACGGGGTGTACCCGGATCCGGAAAAAGTCAGGGATATCCGCGAGGCTGCCGTCCCCCAGTCGCCAACGGAAGTCTGCAGTTTTCTGGGGATGGTTAATTGTTGCGGCCGTTTCATCAAGGGGCTGGCATCCCTCTCTGAACCCCTCCGGGCCCTGACAAAGAACGATGCTGTCTGGATGTGGTACAAAAGAGAACAAGAGGCATTTTTGGTGATCAAGAGGGCGCTGTCCGATCAGGACACGGTGGCGTATTTTGACCCCACGGCCGAAGCCGAGATGGTGGTGGATGCGAGCCCGGTGGGCCTGGGGGCAGTCCTAATGCAAGGGGATGCGAGAGGCGAAATTCTAACCATTTCATATGCGAGCAAAGCCCTCACGGAGATGGAGAGACGCTACTCTCAGATTGAGAGGGAGGCCCTAGCTATCCTGTGGGGCTGCAGACACTTTAGGTTGTACATTTTGGGGAAACCCGTGACTGTTATAACGGATCACAAGCCACTCCTGCCCATCCTAGCGGGCGCCTCTTCAAAGCCACCTCCCCGGATAGAGCGGTGGATGCTTGCCCGAAGCCCAAACAACCGGGCAAGGTACGCATCTGCGTGGACATGCGGTTGCCCAATGCAGCCATTAAGCGTGAACGCCACCTGATGCCCACGCTGGATGACATTATTGGTGAACTGCAGGGAGCCAGGATATTCTCCAAGCTGGATCTGAGGGCAGGATACCACCAACTGTAGCTGCACACAGACTCGAGGTACATTACCACCTTTACCACACCCAAGGGTCTGTACCAATTCAAGCGCCTTAGTTTCAGGATATCCTCTGCCGAGGAGGTCTTTCAAAATGCCATCAGGGGCGCTCTGGCAGGCCTCAAGGGAGTGATAAATATGAGTCACGATATTTTGGTCTTCGCCACATTGCATGCCGAGCACATGAAACGTTTGGAGGCAACCCTGCAGAGACTGAAAGACCTTGGCCTCACTTTACATCGTGAGAAATGCAAATTCTTCAAGGAACGTATTGGGTTCTTTGGTTTCGTGTTTCATGAGAACGGGGTGTCCCCGGATCCGTAAAAAGTCAGGGATATCCGTGAGGCTGCCGCCCCCCAGTCGCCAACGGAAGTCCGCAGTTTTCTGGGGATGGTTCATTATTGTGGCTGTTTCATCAAGGGGCAGGCATCCCTCTCTGAACACCTCCGGGCCCTGACAAAGAACGATGCTGTCTGGATGTGGGACAAAAGAGAACAGGAGGCATTTCTGGCGATCAAGAGGGCGCTGCCCGACCAGGACACGGTGGTGTATTTTGACGCCACGGGCGAATCCGAGATGGTGGTGGATGTGAGCCCGGTGGGCCTGGGGGCAGTCCTTATGCAAGCGGATGCGAGAGGCAAAATTCTACCCATTGCATATGCGAGCAAAGCCCTCACGGGGACGGAGAGACGCTACTCTCAGATTGAGAGGGAGGCCCTTGCTATCCTGTGGGGCTGCAGACACTTTAGGTTGTACATTTTGGGGAAACCCGTGACTGTTATAACGGATCACAAGCCACTCCTACCCATCCTAGCGGGCGCGTCTTCAAAGCCACCTCCCCGGATAGAGCGGTGGATGCTCGCCCTTATCGAATATGGGGTCAAATTGGTATACCGCCCGGGGACGAACAATCCGGCAGACTACCTGTCCCGCCACCCCAACAAGGAAAGGGAAGATGGACATGGGGAAGTGGTGGAGTGCCAAGAATTCATCCACAACATTGTGGAGTGTGCCATGCCGGTGACGGTGGACAGAAATCTTGTGGCACAGGAGTCGGCGAACGACGAGGTTTTCCAGATCATCCAAGCTGCGATTAGGAGTGGGGAATGGAGAGATATCCTACAGAATAACACAAGGAGGGAAGACAGAGCCCAGAGGGACCTCCAGGCACTATGGGACATTTGTGATGAACTCGGTTTATAGTCATAATACCGAACTTGTAAATCTCGAAAAAAAAATCTCGAAAAAAAAGGCAGAAAAAAAAAGATCGAATTTTTTTTATGACGTTTTTTTTTCGAAATGGGGGGGTTCCCCCCAAACCCCCTTTTTTTCTATTTTTTTTATTTTAACCCTTTTTTTTAACTTACCTGACCCAAAAAATACAAAATCGATATTTTTTTTTCGGCCTTTTTTTTTCGAGAGTTTTGTTATTCGAGATTTTTTTTTCAGCCTTTTGACCAACCACCAATGAACTGTCCATCTCTGAGGATGGTTTGCTGCCAAGAGGGAGGCAAATTGTTGTACCACGGTCGCTGAGGGCTCGAGTCCTGGAGCTGGCCCACACTGGACACCAGGGTGTGGCAAAAACGAAGGCGAGACTGCGACCAAAAGTATGGTTTCCAGATCGGGAGGGCCTTGTGGAGGCTCATGTGAAAGGATGTTTGCCGTGCCAAGCAGCAAGTCCCCTGGAAAGAGCGCCACCGATCAAATCCATTGAGCGGAGTGAGAAGCCATGGGGTACGGTCCAAGCTGACTTTGGGTCGACTGGAAGGGACATGTACTTCTTAGTGGTAGTGGACCAGTGGTCGAGATATCCTGAGGTGGAGCTCGTGGACTCAACGTCCAGTGACCATACTATCCTGGCGTTAGAAAAAATGTTTGCCACGCATGGCCTCCCGGAAGTTCTCTGCTTGGACAATGGACCAGCATTTACTGGACATCAATTTGGGCAATATCTGAGAGAAAGGGGTATACAGCACCGGAAGGTGTCGCCACTCTGGCCCCGGGCAAATGGTGAGGCCGAAAGGCTTATGAGAACGTTCAACAAGGTGTTTCGCATCGCAGCAAACAGTGGAGGGGAATTGAAGAGGAATCTTTTCAAGTTTCTCAGAGAGTACAGGACGACCCCTCACCAGTCCACCAGAGTGGCCCCAGCAGAGGCTCTGTTTGGGCGATGTCCGAGAGGGCTCCTCCCGGAAGTGGGAGGGCATGTGCCGGGGGTCATAGACAATGACAGAGTGAGAAAAGAGTGTGAGGTTCACAACGAGAAAGAGAGCGGAAGGAGAAGGCTGCAAGACAAGGAGATAGTGGTGGGAGACTCAGTGCTGCTCAGGCCCGAAGGAAAGTTGTCTTTGCCGTATGAGCCACAACCGTGGGCTGTCACCCATGTCAAGGGGTCCATGATTACCGCGGCGTGCAAAAGAGGAACTATCACCCGCAACCAATCATTTTTCAAGAAGATCGACATCCGGCCCGGAGATGTTGAGCCGGTGGGGCCCTCACGACACGAGAACAGTGCTGAACTCCCTGAAGAGGACCCGTCAGTGGATCCGGCACGGGCAGTCGGGACCCCGCCACCAGGTCCGAGAGTGGAGCGGCGGTACCCTGAGCGACAAGGACGCAATTCACCTGTTCGGCTCAAGGACTACCTCCTGGACTCAGGAGACTGAACAGGTGACTGCCCGAGGTCAACAAACTACTGTTAAGAAAAGTTAATGTTTGTTATTTAAGCCTGTTCAAGTTGCGAGTTTTTGCACTATTTTGTTTAAAGAAAAAAAGGGATGTTACGTCTTTAACTGGGTGTGCGCATGCGCGAGCCTCGTTATGTCCATGCATGCGCGTTTGAAATAAAGACGGTCCGTGCGGCAGATGCCGCCGGGACCTTGGAACGAACAGACGTGTGTTCACTGTTGACTGAGTGTGCATGTGTGCGGATGCTAGTACGGGGCAGCCCGAGGCACGGGCGACACCATCACACACACGTGCAGCGCGTCAGCAGCTTAGCTCTGTGAACTACGCACACGCTCTGCCACTAACATCAAAGACTAACACCCACATGATCCACACCTAAATATATGAGGAAAATAGAAAGCTGCTTATCTCTCGAGGGAAAGAGTTACCCAGTCAGGAGTGGTACAGTTGCTGAGGGACTGGGATTGGATGGCAGGGTCACATGGACCTTTCTCACCCAATGACATTCCAAAATATGTTGTTTTTTTTGTAAGAAGGATTTTTTTTTATGTGTTGAATTTTCTGAATTTAAATACAGGGCAGATCATACTTTATTTGCTTTGAAAACAGTAATATATTGGCGAGGGAGGTTTTCCTCCAGCTACCGTTACCACCACTCGGTCTCGTGGCATAGCTACAGCTACCGTTACCACCACTCGGTTCCGTGGCATCGCTACAGCTACTGTTACCACCACTCGGTCCCATGGCATAGCTACAGCTACCGTTACCACCACTCAGTCCCGTGGCATAGCTACAGCTACCATTACCACTAATTGGTCCCGTGGCATACAGCTACCGTTACCACCACTCGGTCCCGTGGCATAGCTACAGCTACCTTTGCCAACACTCGGATAGCTACAGCTACCGTTACCAACACTCGGTACCGTTACCAACACTCCGTCCCGTGGCATAGCTACAGCTACCGTTACCAACACTCGGTCCTGTTAAACGCTTCAGAATGTACTGGAGAAGAACTGCTAGATGAACCCAGGCAGGCGGGGCGGGTATCCCGCTGCCAGAGGGTGTATGAGTTTTATTCACATTTGAAGAATTGTTTTGACTTTTGTTAAGGTGGGAGTGTTTGACCCTCAATGATTTCATCTTTTTGCATTTTCTATTCAGGATATAGCGCCTGAGGATGAACTAATAGTCCGAAATGCATTGCAGCTAAATTGCACTTTGACTGTTTGTGATGCAATAATAACACGTGCATCATCAGGAATCGTTATTTGAACTTCTTCTATGGGACACAAAGACTTTGGACTTTAATACATTTGGAGAGATTGAGATAACTGAATCCTACTGAACATTGCATGTGTTTGCATGAGGGGTCCTTCCATGTGCTTCACTAAGGAGTCAAGACACAGTTTGTAATTTACATTAGCTCCCAGTGTAAAGGGGGCCTTTTTAGCTACAGGGCCGCAAACTTAGTTAATTGAAATCACACATTTAGCAACAATATTTTTTGTGGTGCCTGCACACACTTGTTTTGGTAATGGAATTACCGCCACATTTCTACTGCACCACAAAACCTGTAGTGAAGCCACCCTCCCTGGATGCCTGTCTCATGATAATCTGCAGCTATTAAGCATCTCCCTACATTCCTTTATCATCTCTCTATTATAACCTATATCCCGCACAGTGCGTAAGATTTTTTTTTCCAGATATAAGCAATTGAGCCCCTAAGCATCATTTTGAGATTTGCTGCCACGAGCCCTGGCACATCCTCAGCCTGCCTTGCATGTTCCCCCCACACCCCCTTACAGGTGGCCGGTCTAGCTGAACATATAGTAAATATGTGTGCTTGATGGTCATTTTCTGATCCATGAAAGTTTCTGCACGTTAGCATATATTGCAATCACAGAAAAATCGCAATGTCCTATAATCACATTTATGATAGGGGAGTGCTCTCTTTTGTTCAAATTCAGCAATTGCAACGATTCAGCATCGTTGATTGACCCTTATCTTCTCAGTCTCCCTAGAAAAGGGTTATAAAATCCGTTCTGGATCCCCCAATATTCGCCTTAGCTGGAAACCTGGACTTCAGCTTTACCCTGGAAGAAGACTAATGCTTTTCTGGACCTTTGGCTGTACCTGCAGGAAGGCCCTGGTCCACGCTTGTCATCGTTAGACATCTCCGGGGCCACTCAGACATGAAATGACCGATGTCCCACATCTCCCTCGAAGTGTTTTAAGCATTCTACTGGATTCTTCTTGAAAGAAGTGTCTTTGATCTTTAAATGCAGATCTCTTTGAACTCTGATCTTCTTCAATTCCAGGTCCTTGGATTTCCTTGCACTTTTTGAAAGCTGGGTGCCTGGTACTCTGGAACTGCAGGATAGTCTTTAGGTCCTGTGATCCAATATGTTCAACATTTGTGCTCATTGAAGACTTTGATACTTTGATACACCCTTGGTCAATTTCTTTTTTTGAATAGTAACATATCATGCTCACCCTTACTGGTGTTATATTTCCTTAGTACCTGGCATGATGGGAAAAAAAGGCCCGCTCAAGTTGCACCGCATCCCTCGCACCGGTCTCCTCGCCTTTCTTCCGTGTTTCTTCAGGACTCCCTGTTCCATCACGGCCATTTATTTTGTTTACCTTTTTTACATGTGAGCCAATGGTTGCCATTTCTTTGTTTACTATGTCCGCCATGGAAAGAGAAAACCGACTACGTTTTCCGGTCCGTGGTGGCCATTTTATTTTACTTTTTTACTTTTCTTTCCGGCTGCGAAACACAACAGTAATGCCCCTGGGGCCTTTGTTCCTGTAACTGCGTGCCTTCTCTATAACTATGGGTCTCAGTCTCGGGGCTTATTGCCTAAGTAAGTGAAAAGAAATCTAATGAGTAACTGCTCCTCTGGCGAAAAGTCCATTATTAAGTTTAAGAGAAAAACAAATGGAGAGAGAGAGAAAAAGAGAGGGACAGAGACAGAGACAGAGACAGAGAGAAATTCAGCAGGGTGAAGACCAATTAATGAATTGGGGAAAGCAAGAGGGGTACAGTGATATGAAGGGGGAGAAAGCAAGAGGGTGTAAGAGAGTGAGATTGAGACCTCAGCAGACATCCCACACATAGATTCCAGATAGAAGCATGATCAGAGCACATATTTTATCAGTACTACAGAATTACTGCCACTTTTCCCACACCGCCATGCTTCACATATTGCCCTGGAGTAGGGAATTTATCTCCCCATGTTCTGATGAAAATTGGCTGAATTAATGCAGCACTAATTCCACTGGTCCAATTACAACAAAAATGCCCCATAAAGTTTAATGGACCCTCAAAAAATGAGGATGAACTCCGCCAGCGCCACTGTCGGACCTAGTGGCGGAATACCGCCCACCTCGTAATGAGGCCAAACTTAAACGAGGACATTCTAGTTTCTTCACAGGTAATCAATTAGATGTCAGGCAAAGTTCACATTCTTTGTTGTATATAATCTGCGGCCTGCAACCTGAATATACTATTTATCACGTGAGAACAATCAACGTTAGGTGTCCGCCTCACTGTACGGTTAAATATTCTATACAGCTCTTTTAAGTTCATGTATCAGAAATGCCACCATAGGAACAATCATTGTTATAGGTGCAGAACTTGAAACATTACAGCCTGGCTCCAGGCCACCTGACATATGCCTCTAGCCCCAGCTCTGAGCATGCACTGAATGCATTATTTATAGCAAGTGCACGGCTTGCAAAGTGATGACATGATCCCTCCAAATACATATTTGTTACACTGAATAGGAACCTTCTCAACTTGGGGCCAAGATGAAAGTGAAATGGCGCTGGATGCAGACCTCATTATGATGCATGGGTCATTACAAGTTTGGTGGAATCCCGCCATTATTCCCGGCAGTATACCACCAAATGGACTTAACATTACAATTAACACTCGGTCTGCCGGATTTTCTGGCAGATTCCGAGTACCAGTAGGGTAAGTAATTCCCCATGGGTATTCCCCAAGAGCACTCCATGCAAGGGATTGCCCGAATCACTGGCACTGGAAATTACCAGTGTTGATAATTCCAGCATTTGTTTGCCCTGGGGGCAAGATTTACCTCCAGCTGTTTGCTGGAGGTAAATCAGTGCCCCCAACGGCAAACGTGCGTTTTGCTGGTGCGGTAAGAGTACTGCCAGTTTCACCAGCACTTTTACAGCACCAGCAAAACTGTCATGAGGCCCTATTTCATGAGTCTTAAGAAACCTGGCTCCGCGATTCATTGCAATAGATGTACAGTCGGTGTTTCCAAAAGCATTCAAGGATCTTAAGAGCAATAGAGGTTGGTGGAATACTCTGTTTTAATTGGAATTCCTCATCCATCCTTGGCTCCGTTAATTGCCGCACTTCCTGCAGCTGCACGTCTGTCTCAGTAGTTAGAACTTTAGATTGCATTATTCTGATTTGGTACTCCCTCCATTGGTTACCTCTGAAGCTTGGATTATTTTTAAATTCTTATGTGTAACCTTTACAGTGATCAATATAACATGAGGTAGTTAGTTAAAACACAGCCATGTCCATCTATTTCAGGTTGAACACCATCAAATGAGGGCCATTCCTCCCTGAAATGCATTGTTTTGTCAAACAAAGTATGTGAAAAGCAGGGAATTTAATTTCAGTCCACAAGGCTATCATTCGCTTTGGAAACAAATTAACACATGCAAAGCACTTTAAACGAATTTCTCTCTCTCCTTTGCCTGGTGTCAGTTTCAAAGAACCCATTTTCCAAGCATATTCCTGTGTATAGAAATTGACCAGAGCTATGAAAGCCTTCAGAAAGTAAATGCGAGGAAGAACGCATTTTGTAACAATGAACATGGAAAAAAAAGGAACCAGTGTTAACTTGCTTTGCAAAGCAGTGAAATGACCTTGTGAAAGCTAAATGGGAAATAATACTGTAAAATGCACAGAAACACAACTGTACATTTTGGGAAGAGGGGCTGCAAAAACATAGGTATATTGTACTCTGTCTATTTTCTTTTTCGCCATAAAAAGAACTTCAACAGCCTAGGTGGGGGTCAGGCATTCCTGTTAGACCAGTTTGGTTTAAAGGCCATTGTCGCACCTCCCCGTGATCTGACACTGCCAGGGCAGGGACCTTGTTCTATGGACTGACAAGTTTGATAATTACAGGTTGCCTCAGACTGCCTAGCAGAGATGCTCCCAAGGACAAAGGAAGATTCAAACCCATGTGTTGCCTCAGAAATGTGAGTTCCCTTGCATTCAAACTCGAGGACTTCAAAAGGGGGAGGCATGGCAACCCCTGTGCCAGCTGACCAAGGGAAGACATTTGGCTGGGGGGTTGGAAATACCGCCCACATTTGGGAACAAATCCAGCCCATTTGAATTAAAAGACTTTTTACATTAAGATATTTATTGCAGTAATCTGAATAAGCAGTAATGTGAAATTGTGACGCTTTTACATATCATTTTTGTATAAGCAAGATGAGACTATGTGGGTCTTCCTGGCATGTGGTGGACGTGAATGGCATTAGAGAGGCACTTCTGGGGCAAGCGTACATGATGCAGACATGAAACTTGAGGAACATATGCTCAATACTAATATGCATATATGGAGCCAGTTACAGAATTGTAGGTGTTTTGCTTCCCCAGAAAACAGTGAAATCATGCCCAAAGGGAAAAGCAGCATCACACAGATTTGCTGTTTGTACCTGCATATTCCTTGTAAAATATGGGATCTGCCTACCTGATTTTCATGAGGATAAAAATTGTAAATATAAGGGTTTTGTTTCATAACTGATTCTGGAAAAAGTAACGATGGTAAAACAAAGCACTCACTAAAACTGATGTTACTTTCCTGGAACCAAACCGCTTGCAGGGAGGCGGTACATCCACAGCCTGACCTATCCCATCTTAGAGGTATGTCCAGGTTATTTCCGGCCCACATAGTAAAAAATAAATTCTCTGATGTCATCCTGCTTATATAAGAGGGAGGCATAGGGACATGGAGGACTTTCAAAATCCAGACCTTAAAAAATACAGGCATTCACGATTCAAAAATCCACCTTATCCAGATCCAGGCAGACCCACCTATCCAGAACCTCCTATTCATGCTTAACCACCTATCCAGTACTAAATCCTACAAAAATCCCAATACTTAAGGGAGAAAGGAGGAAAGGCTGCTGACCCCTTTGTGAGGGAATTGTACGATCGGACCGAAAAAAAAGGGCTGACCGTACAAAAAGTCCAAAAAATGTTACAACCAAATGTTCCAACACCAAAAGTTTGAACCTTTGTTGGTAGTATTGTAGGTAAGTATAAAAAAAGCCTGCAGTGGCTACGGGGGTGTCCCCCGCAACACCCCGCTCACTATATTGTGTGGTATAGTGAGCGGGGTGTTGCGGGGGACACCCCAAAAAAAATGATGGCTGCAGGTGTGGTATATTGAGCTGGGTGTTGCGGGGGACACAATCGCAGCACACCCAAGAAAAAATAACAGGGGCTGCGGGGGTGTCCCCCTCAACACCCTGTTCACCAGACGGTGTGGTATAGTGAGCAGGGATTGCGGGGGACACCCCTGCAGCTCCCGAAAAAAAGAAAAAATAATAGAAAAGGACCCTGCAGTGCCGGTTCCTGATCACGGAAGTGAAAGGGAACTGGCGCTGCAGGGACTCAGCGTGTAAAAAAGGTAAGTAGGGTTTGTTTATGTTGGGGGTGTGGGTGTGGGTGTGTGGTGTGGGTGTGTTGAGGGTGTGGGAGTGTTGTGGGTATGTTGTGGGTGTGGGTGGGGGTGTGGGTATGTAGGGGTTTTGAATGCGTGTTCGCATGGGAAATGTGCAAACCTTTTGTGGTCCGCACATTTCTCATGCAAACTTTTCTGTCGTGGATTTTCTGTGACGGAAAAATCACACAGATCCTTTGGGAGAATCCAGTGACCAGACCTGACGATGCCCAGCTGATGCATCCCGCTGTCCACAGTGACCAGGCCCCTGTTGCCCCGCTGTTCCCTTAAAGGAGAGTCCAGCCGCTGGCCAGGTGACCAGATCCTTGTCCTGCTGTCCAGAGACCCTGTTAGCTGCCAAACCACCCAACTCAAGTGCATTTTGTAAGTATCCCCATCCCCAGTACAAAAACCGCATACCCCGCTCTGTTACCTTGCATTCTGTCCCATCCTATAAGAAATCCTATATGAACACCAGTAACTTCCTAAATTGTCAGAATCCTCTGTGTATCCTGTCCAAAGAAGAATCTGTTTTAGTCTCTCTGTGTTAGCGTAATTCTTTTCAAATCATTTCAGTCCTTTATGTAAGTCCTGAATACTATTATTGGATAAATTAATTAATTTCTCATAAGGATGAACGCGGCGCGAATAGGTTAACATTGCAAATTGACCTCCTTGCTCACAGTGTCTTTCTTTAATAATTTAGCCACTAAAATACAGTTGCAGTAGAACAAATCATTTTGTTAACAAAGCCGAGTTTGCCCATGAAATTGTTTCCATTCTAAAATCTGATTTTCCTTTCCTATAAAGAATCTCACACTGTCACCCATAAGTCATTTTTATTTTTATTTATTTTGCATTTTTAAAGCACTGACACAGCCTGCGGGCATCGAGGCGCTGTTACAGGAATTGTTTGTTTTTTGGTTGTGTAATAGTGTTTTTTTAGTTGCGTATTTATAACGCGCTTAAATACCCAGAGGTTTCTAAGTGCAGACCCGGGGATCGAAACTGTGTTGCTTCGTGTCGTCTTGCTTCCAAGGCAAGCACGTTGCCGCTGAGCTATCCTCCCAGGACAGCATCCTTTCGCTTCAGTCTCATACCTGTTTTGTGCCTTTGTACCTCATCAGAAAACCTGATTTCCGATTTTGACTGTTTAGCTAATTTCCTAGGCTGTTTGCTTGTTTTGAACCCTGTGATTTTTGCTGCCCCGCTTTCCTTCCCAAAGTCATTTTTCTCACCTGTATTCATGTTGTTTAGTACCTTGCCTTGTAGCTTGTAAGCTTTCTTGCCGCTTAAGTCCAGCCACACTAATTCCTGTCTTATTCATTCTACCGCACATGTAAACTGACCTCTAACTATCCAGTGAACTCTGAGTGCCAATTTGCTCATTTTTCAATGTTTTTAATTTTGTTTTTGCCTCCCATTCTGGGGTGGTAGATTGAATTTAATATACAATTTCTCCCTCTTATATCTGACTCCTTGCTACTCCTTTCCACCCACACAAAACTTGGTTAACAGGGGTTTGGGGGGTGTTGCAGGGGGAATGCATAACAGTTGTGCCATCTAACAGTATGACCAAAAAGTGATCTTGCTCCCATTCATATTTGCATTGATGTATCTGAGATCAGAAAGTTAAATTAAGTGTATCATATCATTTTGCTGTGTAATTATCACCACACTGGTGATTGCTTCCCTATATTGAATCTATTTGGTTTCATTTGAATTTAAAAAATAAATAAATATTTCCTTATTACACACCAGCCTGGTTCATGGTCCATTGCGACACGGGTTGTTCGTCAAAGGGGGTTGTGAGATGGGTTGGCTGCCTTCTCAAAGCAGAATCCGGAATTAATAAAATTGAAAGCTTTTTTATTGTGCTCCACATCCCTTGCCATTGGAAAGATTCCTGGTCTGGAGTGTGCCGTGTCTTTAAATCTGTTACAAGATACGTCATGACTCACGGACAAAAATGGAATAGGGCACCTGGAGCAGGGCAAGCCCATAGTAGGCATGTGAGACTGAAGTGAAGAGGTGAACGGAGGTGGGTACTCAGATGGAAGAGGGAGGGATTCCAATTTCCTCGAGGAGAAGGTGGCATTTAGGATCTGTGTAAAAAAAGGGGATGTTTGAGAAAATGTCACAAACCAGTTGGGAGTTCAGTTATAGGGGTTAGTAGGGAATGGAATTGGAATTGCGTAGGAGACACAGGATGGGTGAGAAATGAATAGGTTTAGAGTGTTACTTGAGCAGAGTAATGAAAGCCATAGAACAGGTTAGCAGTCTAGCCTTTAAAGGTTTAAGAATACCAGAAGAAATGTGCAGAGGAAGTGTTTGCACATTTGGAGCCAGCAAACTTGGGGACACTCGAAGAGAGACAGAAGAATAGTGTACAAGAGTTTAGAGAGCAGGTAGCATAGTTGTTGATTTTGTCAAGAGGTGGAAAAGTATGGACATGATGTTCAAGCAATAGACAACTGAACACAAGCCATTGTCATCAACAATATGCTAGTTGGTCTATTTTATTGTAATGGCGTCTACGCAGTTTTTTGTCTTCATAAACAGTGAGTCACCCACTCGATCCCGCAGGTCGTGCTATCTTCAAATAATTGAAATATGAATACATCACACCCAGCCCAAAGTCTCTCCACTGCCTCCCTATCAGAAAACAGAACAATGATATGTCTTGTTCATAAATCAATGAATGCCCAAAGAAATAATGAGGCACATACTTTCTTTCTTGCTACCTCTAAGCTCTCCTCATCACATCCCTTATCTATCATTTAACCCGTCATTGCGCAAGGCCCAATAATGTTTGGATCCGCCACCTGTTGAGCATTAGGGCCATATCCCAAAACCTAACCTTCTGGAAGCTCCTCAAGATCTTACTATTTACTAAAGCTTGCTAACTCTTGCTATATCTTGCTTCACCCCATGCTTGGTGCCCTGAAGCTGCTTTATTGGCATGTAGATGCTATAGAAAAACATTGATAAATAAACACTACTGATATGAGTAGTTGTGCATATCATGGCATTACCTGCCAAACCCTGGGAGTACCTCAGCATTTGATGGCAACATGTGGCATATATGGGCAAAGTTTGATATATGATGGAAATGGCAAATAGAATGTGTAGGTTCACTCTGAAGTCCCCAAGCTAACTCACTAAGAAGCCCAGCCTCCCTGGATGCCTACAATCCACCAAATGCAGGAACATGCACAGACTTGATCTCCGCTGGTGCAGGAAGGACAAAAAACAGAAGTCAGGCCTTCTCTGTCTACGCCCCATGACTCTGGAACCTCCTCCCCTATGAACATCGGACTCGTCGCCTCGCTTCTACAGTTCAGGAAGGAGCTCATGACCCTCCTCTTCAAGGAATGGCTCCTCCCTAGGTCCACAAACCATCCACTCCCCGCTATACCCAAGACTGGGTGATCTGATCCCCACTGTTTCATCCCCTGATTACTTGTAGATCCATTTCTGACAATTGCCCTCCCTCCCCTGTTGTTAGATGCCCACTCCCTTGTTTCTGTGCTCCCTAACCCTGTTCTTTCACCTATGATTGTAACGCTAGGTCTGCGCTCAATAAATACCGTAATTATAATAATATATATATATGCACTTGCATATTCCTGGCGAGTTTCGGGACTAGTAGGTCCAACATGCATTGCGCCCTACCCGTCATTGATTGAGTACACTTGCCACATAGATAAAGATTCCCTTTCTTTCATGCATTGTGCGGGCTGGCATCACTGATATTGGGCTGTAGCCGCTGTATTCATTTTTTCTGTACTCACCTCTTCATGCGGATTGTTTGCTACACCGCGGAGAATTTTTCGCGTGCAGTGAGGCAACAAATATTGCAATTGCGCACTGGCGCGAGATCTCGTCATTAAGTTAATATACATTTTCTCTCGCTCAGGCATGGCATGTTTGACTCCCCCTGTTTCTGCTATCTACACGCGCTAGTTCAATTTCAAATAATTTATCAGTATTTTATCTGCATATATTTACACCTACGGTCTATTAGACCTTAGTCACTCCAAGATGGCGGATTTTCTGTCATGCAGAACCATAGAGTTCTTTTTCAGTAAAATTTGAACTGTGCATCATGTGACGCGTGAGTAACAGTTGGGAGGAACCCATGACATGGCCTATGAGTTAATATAAACACGAGAACACACTAGTTGGGAACAACTACAAGCCTGAGGAAGCTCGCGAGTCGAGCGGAACGCGTGGCGTTTTTCCACCCGTTGGGGTGAGTGGTGCCTTATGCCTGGTCTGACTAGGTATTGCTATGTATGCTTTTTTATGATGTTTTGCACAACTTTTGATAAAATAAAGGAAAATAATTTTTAACTTAGTAAATGGTCGTGAGTGCTTGGGCAAGTTTTGGCTAAAGTTGGAGGTGTTGTTCATCTGCCTACCTGCACCTTTTTCCTGACACCCTTTTGCAATATATATATATATACTTTTTTTAATTATACTTGGTTTAACTGTATTTTACCAGTTTTTACAAGTGATCATTGTAGTTGTGTACTTGTTTATTTGCTTGTTTGTTTCTCGAACCTGTAAAGATCCTGTAAAGATATTGCAAATGTTGTACCCCAGACCCTGATTCATTCCTAATTCCTCTTGACCTGGTCGAGGCTCTCCAGATGGTTGCTTCCTGCATTATAATAGTGAGTACCTGGACATATTATAAGGTTACCAAACTATTTGCTTTGACAGCCATTGCTTGTTTTTCATTGGTTAGGTTGCATATTTAGTCCGCTTACGGATTCGTGTTTGTTGTTATAGTGTTGATTGTATTATATCCACCCACTCTTTCGTGTTTGAAATATAAGGTCAAATTACTAGGCTGAAGGAAAAAAAGGAAGACACAGTGATCAATCAATATTGCTAATTAAGCACTATTTTAAGTGACTAAATGCAACCGACAGCCCTTAAAATGGTTGGTATTGCTTGATAACAGACCCTGATTACAACAAAGTTATAATTTGCACTCTTAGATCGGCCTGCAGCTTACAGGCTTACCTGCATCGTCCGAATCATACTTTGTCATACACCAGCGGGATGACGCGGTGCAGTTTCTGACATCTGTGCATTCTCCCAAGTCAGTTTGACTGGGGCAGGAATAGCAGAGCAATGTATTACCTGCAACAAAAACAAGACAGATATTTTTCAGAAATGTGTGTGTTTATTGGTGAAGCCATATACAGGTACCAAAACATTGAATGTAATAGGCTGGACCATTAATGGTGGTGAAAATGTCCATAATGTCACTCCATTGCTCACTGCAAGTTATCTTAACACTTTTGGGGCCTTAGATCCCTTTGAAATAATGTCTTAGTTTTAACAAAAATAATCTGGCAAAATATAGGAACACGCATAATTGCCCACACTATTATGATTTGCACTGAATATGCGATGGTGTGGCAGTCTGCACGAATCTAGCTGGCCTTAGCACTTCCCCCCTGTAGTAAGTTCCTGTGTGCCTTCCCTATGTAGATCAGAATGCTCTGTGATGAATTGCGGGATTCAGTCACTTCTCTGCAGGGGGGAGCAGGGGCATAGGAGACACATAAAATCTGGGGGGGGACAAGGGACACCTTGGGGACTATGATTTCTAAATTTATTTATTGTGTTTTAGTCAAAGGACTCGACTTTTCACAACATTGAAATTAAAATAGCAGTACGTATTAAATTACAAATATCATCACTGTATAAAACAAAAGAAAAGAAGAAAAAAAAACAGAAGAAAAATAAAGGATGCAGCAGCAAAGAACATGTCTTTACATACGCATTTCTGGATTCGTCAACTGACTGTGAGCTCATGGTAAGAGAGAGGAAATCACAATTACTTCCAGTGGGCCACAGCTAGGGCGCCAGCTCGTTATGAGGCAGATCACCTGTATGTGGATTCCTGCCAAATAAAGCAGTTGCAGCCTTTTCTAAAAACTGCAAGTTGCTACTTTTTTTGTGTGGGGCAAGGAGACGTGGAATGGAAGGATGGGGGTTTCAAAGAAAGAGGAAATCTTGCGTGTACCTCTGAGTAAGCCCTGTTATTGGAGTAGAGGGACCAGGTGTGTGATGTTGCTGCTTTGACTGTCCCCCATGGTGTGGGGGGTACAGCAAACAAGGAGGATGAGCGATCGCAAGCCCACACCCTTATAAGCACTCCCCAGGTAGGCGGCCGGATGCGTTAGACCCGGGGGATGCCTAGTAGGTGGGGTGTATGTGGACCCAAGGGGGTTGGCCAGAGGGGCAGCACGCTATGTGGGCTGCCCCTTTAGCGCTCCTGTGAGGGCCGGGCCAGCCTCCCACGATGAGTCTGGTCCCTCTTATTCCATCTCATGCTTACTTTAGAGCCTAGCCTTTCTTTGCCTTTGTTATTCTGAATGCAGAGCTGGACTCTGTTCCTTTCTCGTTTAACATTTGCTGCAAAGCCTGATCTATTTGATTCTCTCATATATTACTAGGACGGCAGAGCATGGGTCCTCTGCCCTGTTACACTATTCAAAGAGCCCCTCTGGCGTTTCTTTGCCTCTCCCTTAGCTCACTGCCTGCTTGCTTAATACATACCTCTTTGCTTGAACACTCAACATATTCTCCCTAACACAGCAATGGCAGCTGCAGTCTGTCTTAACTGCTATTTGTTCCGTGTCTTGAATTGGCCTCTTATTTCCGCTTTACTGTCTGCCGGGGAAAGGCTTTTGCCAGTCACTGCCATAATGGTTCTACCTGGCCATAAGAGGGCAACAGCTAGCCAATATTGGAAGAACATGGGCATATTATGCCAGAGGCGTGCAACTGCCTTCCTACTGCCTACAAAAGAGACACAACTGTTGCCTTTGTTTCTAACAGTAATTCAGAGGATGAAGAAACGCGAGAACACACATATTGCTTATAAATGAAGGGGATGATGTCACACTTGGTTAAGACATTTTGATCACGCCAGGAGCTGATTTCCAGCTGCAACGAAGCGATTACCTTTTAGACTTCTGGCTTTAAATAATGTTAGTATCACCTGGAAAGCACAGAGGTTGCTCAACAGGGTTCCTGGAGCACGAGGGGTACCCTACTCATGGGCATGGATGATTGGAGGGCATTGTTGCCGTGGTTTGGAGCCTGGCCCTTACAAACATGATGAGGGGGAAGGGCCTATTACTTTTGGTCAGACGTACCCTTTGAGGGTGGGCAGACATTGCCTCCTGCTTTAGCCCACTAACAGCTCTTCTTTGCAACTTTATCACACATACCTGTCAGATGGCATGTAACTCAATGCTACTAATGTTATCAGCCTCGGAAGTCTGGAATCCTTTGCCACATCAACTAGGGTACAGGCTTGCCACCTGAGACTTACCCATGTCTGAGTCAGCATCTGTTACCCTGTGGGGAAGACACACAGAAAGAGCAGGGCACAGTGCCCTTGTGGGTTTTTCACACTTTTTCCTCAGGGTGGGCACAATTCACTCCAGAGAGAAAGTGGCACATTCTGGGCAACATTCTCCCACATTGACAATGTCACCCAAAGAGCTAAATTGGCCATTTGAAATACCTCTGTCGACTTATTATTGCGCAACCCACACTAATGGGTTTAAGCACCTGTTGAACGTGAGATTTGAATTAAGGGCATTTGCCAATGCACTCAAGAAGCACAGTACACCCTCTTACCAGCGACATGCCATGCTCACTCATTCTGATCACAAATTGCCATTTATCTGGGGTCATGTTAAATGTATTTATTTATTTATTACATGTGTAGCATCACGCAAAACCCACAAGCATTAAGGCACAAAGTAAACTGCATGGAGTGGACCACTTCCATTGGCGCAAGTTTTTACTTTTCAGCCACAAAATGGAAGATTTTAGCGTAAAAGGCAGGTGAAATCACATTGCTTTTCCACTGTGGAAGAGTGTAAATACCTTGCGCAATAAGCGATTGCTGGCGGGATTGAAAATGGCTTCCTCCGGACTCAGCCCACTTTTACCAGGTTTAATTTCCAAGGAGATCCCAGAGGAATCCCTTTCCTTATTTCCAGCATGAGAATCCATGCTGGCACGAAGGCCACATTTGTCTGCTGGAGCGGGAAATACAGGGGGTCCTGCTGTGTCCACTCGGCTCCTGAACTCCACCCAGAAAATTCACAAAAATACGGCCAATTAGAAAAAGCGACAGTAATAGTGTTTTCCACCACTTTTTCTGATCCAATTGACCTGGAAAATGCTGTGTTGCATCGGAAGCTGAATGCATTTACTCCGCATATTATCCCACCGGAAGATTAAGCCAGGTGTTGAACACAGGTGTTACATATTTCTGTGCATTTGGAGCATTAACTCACTGAGCTACCTTACAAATGATATCTCTTCTGGGGCTTTACTGTCTTAACCCCTTAACTGCCATGGGTATTTCTGCCAAGGCCTTTTTTGGTGATTTCGGTATGTTGCCGTTCAATCCCTTGTAACTTTTTTGTTACATAAGATATCTCAGCCAAATTTGGCCCCTTTTTTCCCCAAATGTAGGCGGTCGTAATGTTTCAGACTTTGACGGGGATTGTAGGTAATAAATTCTGGGGCGATTCACGCAAGTCAGACCATTGTGGATTCCCACGGGTGTCCTCTTTTCGGAAATGCATGAGGTTCCCTGTTTTCCTTGCTGGATTCGACACCATAGGCCCAAATCTGTATGTTGTCCACATGAGCAAAATCTGCTCTGCCGAAAGGCTTGGGGTTACCAGTGGGTTAGCCTTTTCCCTTTGCGCCCAGGTAGGTGCACCCACACATGTGTGGTACCGTTTTCGTTGGGACACCTGTGTGAGCGCAGGATGGTAGGACATGTGTTGTTGGCGGCGTGTTTCCTCACCTCCTCCCAAAACAAGTTATAACAATGTTTTTTTTTTTTTTCCCCCTTCTCTAGGGGCAAATGGGCACATGTATGTGGCCATCTGCCCCCAGAGGGGGTCAAAACATTCTGCCCCATTCTTGGGATGGTGGTTGTGTCAGTATTTACAGTGGCCTCTCCCCCCTACCCCAAATGGATGGGGGGCATCTCATGTACCCCTTCCTAGGGGCAGAAATATGACCTCAGGGTGAGGGGAGAGGGCCACCCCCCCTTTCAAACACAAAAACTCCTGGTGGTGTAGTGGGTCTCCCCGGTCCCCCCACCCAAAACAAGTTATAATATATTTTTTGTTTTGCCCCTTCCCTAGATGCAGATGGGCACACTTAGGGTGGGGGGAGAGGGCCACCTCCTTGCAAAAATCCCTGGTGGCTAGTGGCCCCAACCACACCCACCCAAAACTACGTTAAAAATATATTTTTTTTTGTTGTTTGATCACCCATCTGCCCCCAGGGTATTGCCCCATGCTTTGGGGGTCGGGGGGAGAGGGCTGCTTACATAGTAAGCAGCCCCCTCCCCTCACTTCAAAAACAGATCGCTGCACAACACACCAAACATATTCTGAGGGGGATAAAAGACATTACATCCCCCCACTTACAATTTTGGGGGGGATTTGTCCCCCCTGTCCCCCCCATGTCCTACGCCCATGGGGGGGAGACTTTCTCTGTGAGGCTAGGGAGGCATGCCTGCTACGCGATACCCTCTTTAAGGGTAGAGGCAAGCGGGACCTCACTGTGAGAGACTCCCCCCTTGGGGACAAGGACTCTTGTTATGATGAGGAACTCCATTACCAATCCACCTATAGCTCATCAAACCTGTTGTAAGAAAGTATGAAGGACAAGTTGATATTTCTTATGATCATACGGATTCCTTGAGAAAACCTGAAAAGCACTTCTTATGTGCTACTGAGATGAAGAAAACAACTTCAGTAATACCAAGTGCAAGTGAAACAAAGAAGGACTTTTACGTTATTCTGGGGAAGCCCCAGCACAGTGTCATAAAGTCATAAACCGGGTGGAGAAGACATACGAGAGAGAGAGAAGGCTGGTGGTTCCAAATCAGCTGTCTGAGAGGAGCAGAAGGAAACAGGGGAGCACGGCTTCTGATGCCAGATGGAAGCTGGCGTATGCAACCTAACGAGTTGCACTTCAGCAAAACCAAGTTGCGAGAAGCAGAATGACTCGAGTGAGGTCTCTGGTGGGACTGAGTACAAAGTAGTGGCGTGACCGAGGATACAAGGTAGTGCTTCAAGGATGCTGAGACCACTTACCTGACGGCACCACTGATTGTGCTGAGAGAAAAAAAGCAGCAAGCAGAGACGCCGTCCTGACCTCAAGAGAAGAAATCCCTGTCCGAACTGAAGGCCCGGTGACGTGATATCTGAATCAGAAAGGTAACAGGGAGAGCTGGAGACCCGGGGCGGGCACAAGAAGTAACGTGTTTGACATTCATACTTGCCCCAGTCAGTAACAAGTGTGGTAAAAAGTGACAATCATAACTGGGGCACTCATACTCTTCACAGTAAAGAACACAATCTTAGAGAAGAGTGGGATACTCATCCTAGTGAGTGACAAGTGTACAAGAATCATTACTGGGCTACTCACACTTGTCCCAGTGGGGAACAAGTGTGCAAGAAGTGTGAGAACCATTACTGGGCTAATCATCCTCGTCCCAGTAGGGACAAGTGTGCCAAAAGTGTGAGAACTATTACTGGGTTACTCATACACATCCCAGTAAAGAACACAATCTTGGAGAAGAGTGGGATGCTCATCCTAGTGAGCAACAAGTGTACAAGAAGAGTGAGAATTATTAATGGCTACTCATATTCGCCACAGTGAGGAATAAGTGTGCAAGAAGTGTGAGAATCATTACTGCGCTACTCATACTCGTCCTAGTGAGGAACGCGTGTGCAAGAAGTGTGAGAATCATTACTGGGCTACTCATACTCGTCCTAGTGAGGAACAAGTGTGCAAGAAGTGTCAGAATCATTACTGGGCTACTCATACTCGTCCTAGTGAGGAACACGTGTGCAAGAAGTGTGAGAATCATTAGTGGGCTACTCATACTCGTCCTAGTGAGGAATAAGTGTGCAAGAAGTTTGAGAATCATTACTGCGCTACTCATACTCGTCCTAGTGAGGAACACGTGTGCAAGAAGTGTGAGAATCATTACTGGGCTACTCATACTCGTCCTAGTGAGGAACAAGTGTGCAAGAAGTGTCAGAATCATTACTGGGCTACTCATACTCGTCCCAGAGAGGAACAAGTGCCCCAAAAGTGTGAGAACCATTACTGGGCTAGTCATACTTGTCCAAGTGAGGAAGAAATGTGCATGAAGTGTGAGAATCAATACTGGGCTACTCATACGCATTCCCAGTAAAGAACAAGTCTTTGCAAAGAGTGAAAACCATTAATCGAATGCTCATTCTCATGCCAGCAAAGAGAATTAATAGTATCTTTTGTCTTAATCAAGACAAAGATTGAACTTTGAGTCAAGAGAGAGTCTCAAATTTGCATGACAAGAGAAGAACATAAGAGCTCCAAGAGAGAGAGAGAAAGAGAAGAGGATATGCCCCATAGCTGAACTTTACGACTTGATAAAGGTTGTTACAAGAACTACCTATGAATACTTAATTAAACCAAACTTAGTGAGAAGGCAGCCCACAGGAGAGTCATTTTCTCCTGTGCCTTGGTTCTTTTGACAGTGTTAGGGTCAGCATAGATTTGTTATTTTGGACAGTGAACAGATCTTTTGCTTGGACTCACTAACAACTGACGAGCACCCTAGTTAGTTTGGTTAGGTAGGGAAACCCCATTGTTTAGGGAAATTCATGTGTTTTTATTTTTATTTCAATAACGAATAAGTCTAAATGGAAGATCAGAGTCGGTGTCCTTCGGAACCCGCCACAGTTGCTTCTCGGCTAGGGTTGCACTTTATAAATGCCAGACATGCAAACATAGACTTTGTTTAGATCTGGCCGAACTAGCTTCAGTACTCGGGTGCCAGCCAGACCAGATGCATCTCTAGTAACAATAACTGGGGTGTCCCCAGGTCTCCTGCAGAATGCATTCTTGCAATATTTACAATTGCTGTTTTGTGGGGAAGTGAAACACCAGTCATGGCGTAGCCCTGTTGGTTGTTCCACAATTTTCTGTTGGAGTGATTTTGAATTGGCTGTTTTAATTGGTGGTTTTCTATGGAAGCATTAGCCAAAAGCAGAACATCTGAGCCCACCTTTGCTCTTCCCTTCATCCAGTAGGGATGGGGTTTTCTGATCCTCTATTCATTCAAGAATGGACATCTGAGGTTTATACAAAGCAGAGTAGCTGGGGTGGGAGGCACCATCAAACCTACTGTACACCCTCAATGTCCCTTAGCAGGTGTTACTGGAAATTAAGTGGAAAGAGTCGTTGCTCCCTTCCTCCCCAACTCTTACACAGCTTTGCACATTCAGCTGATACCTGTCATCGGTAGCATGAACAAAACGCCCTAAAGCCCTGGTATGGTTCTACCTGCATGTTCCGAACATGGGCATACATATTCATCCTGTGAGGGATCACTCCAAGACAAATAGATTCTCTGAACACATTTACTATTCCATGGGCCTCAATACGACCCAGGCGGTAAGGGGTTAACGGCGCTGTAAAAGGTGGCGGCGCTGTTAACCCCTTACCACCTAATTACGAGATCCCTTTGCGGGTCCCGACCTTAACGGCTGGTTTTGACCAGCCGTTAAGGATTGGACCCGCAAAGGGACCTTGGAGGTATATACGGTACCGCAATTTGCGGTACCGTAACTACCACCTTCCCCATTTCCATTGAGCCCTATGGGGGCAAAAATGGGAATGGGGACGGGCCAATGGTAAATGGGGAATTACTGCCCCGCCAACCTTGGAATGGGGCGGTAATTCCGCCATTCACCATGGCGCAATCGGTAAAATACCGGCGGCACCATGGCGCTACTAGCGCCATGGTTACCGCCTGGGTCGTAATGACCCCCCATGTATGCAAACAAAGTGCTAAGGTAACAAGGTTATTTAATATATCACAGAAACACAAATTACCCAAACTAAATATGTAAACATACTTTAAGTAATACATTTATTTTGTTTGGTAAATATTGAGCGATGTGAAATAACACAAAAATAACAAAAGCAAATGAGAAAAGTCAGGCTAAAGCTGCCAACAATAAAATGGTGTTTCTTCCCATTCAGTATCTGCTCTCTATCAAAAGACAATTTTCCTAAACCAGATGAAAATATAATTATTTTAAACTGTTACAGTAGATAGATAAATTCATTGGAAAATGAGTGTTATCTGATCTATCAAAATAAGAAGTTTGTTCAATTGTTTGTTTATTTCACGTCTATAGCGCTCCATCTCCAGGAGCTTTACAAATATTAATGAGATGTGTGACAAATCCCAGGGTATTTTCACTTCTTCCATGGGGGGAGCCCCTTCTCGTGAGGCCAGCAGTAGAGTAAGTCCACTACCCGATAGTTCGCCCGGGGGTGGTACTCAGAAGGTGGATCTCATGGGGAGGGAAGCCCACCGAGGGACCAGTGACAATCGTCTTGGGAGAACACAGTACTCACCACCTTAATTTCTGTTCACTCCTTCCTTTTGCCCCACTCAGTTTACTGTGGTCCGCCACGTCTCTATGCATCTCTGTAGAGTAGAGGATTTCATTCTAACAGATCATACTGGGACGAGGAAGGGGGAGGCTTACACAGGTGGAGGAAATACAATCACTGACACAAAGAAGATCACCCAAGGAGGCAAAAGTTCACTGTTTAACCAACATACGTGGAACAGTCTATTAAAGACCGCTTCACTAATACAAAAGGAAGGACTGTGTTCTTTGTCAAGCCAGCCCTGGAGAAGGGGGGAACCGGCTGCCAGTTCTGTGATGAGAGACCTGTGGGGAAGAGAATGAGACACCTTTGAGGAGGGACGAGTGTCTGCAGTAGCTCCATGGAGCGTGAACCTGTCCAGTGACAGGGATAAAGGAAATCCGAACGGTGAAGCCAAAGCAAGGGAAAGACATACAGCTGAGTTTGCAAGAGAGAGCTTATCACTGCAGAGCCACCAAGGGCAGGATGCTGAACACAGAAGCAGTGCAGAAGCCCCACTCTAATCCCAGAATAGACAGGAGATCGAAATAACAGTTAGGGAAAGTGTTGGGCCGGATGATGGGACATGGAGTGCTATCCACACTTGAACAGTGACTTAGAAGACCCGACCGCGAGCACGACAAGGCACAGAGAATGCTAGCAGCTCGAGAAGATTGTTTCCCGACGGAGCTAAATTGAGAAGAGCTTCAATATTTGTCTGACAACAGAAGTGAAAAGAAAAAGCTTAACTTTTTCTTGGGCGTGCAGAAACACTGGCAGTAACAACGCACTCCTACAGATCCATAAACTAAACGACTCCCGTACACGGAACGGGAAAAAGCACTCTTCTAAAAAGAAGCACCTTCTACTACACTTGCCAAAAATAAAGATTGCATTGCGGCCACTGTTAGTTTCTAACAGGAAGTAAACCCATGAGGTCTGCAACATCGGTCTAACCAATTTTTATAGACCATACACTAGACAAGTCTGGTTAATGATACACCATTCGAGCATTGAAGAAATCCCCTGAAGAATTTCCCTACACAAGACTTACAGATTTTGGGAATGAAACATGTTGGGACAATGATACTGTGTGACTGTCGACACAGAGAAAACAGAGCATTTAAAGCTTGAAGTTATTTAGAGATACTAAGTAATCCTATGAATTAAACAAAGGATTAAGTACTAGACAGCAGAATATTATATTTGTGATGCTTTGCTAATAGTGTAAATTGCATCATCTGATTTGTATAGTGGTTTCTTAATGTGTTTTTATGAAATCAATTTGTTTTTTCTATTTTCTAATGTTAATCCATTATAATCAGTTATTTAATATTGCATTTAAAGTTGGTAATGGAATTCAAGATTGAGGTTTAAAATGTCCCCCCCCTCTTTTTCCTTTATTTTTGGAAATATGCATTTTAGGGCATTTTAGGGCAGTATGAAATTTGGTATAACAAAATAAAATATATATATTTTTTCTAAAATGATGGGTACATTTTTTGTACTTCGGTTTCTGATTTGGTGGTGCAAACCCTCATGGTGGTGTTTCATTGGGAAGGGGAGGCTCTTGAGAGGCGACAGGACCTTTTCGTAAATTTCAGGTTGGTGTGAGGGGCACAGTCCTGTCCTCTATTTCCAAAAAAAGAACAATCCTTCTAAAGTTTAGAGGGACATGGAGTGCACCAAATAAGTTAAAAGGACATGTACCAGTATCCCAATAGGAAAAAGGGGATAACAAATGAACTGTAAAAGCTGGAACAAACTTTACAAAATATCCTATGTGGAATAGTACCTGGTAGGGGAGTACACCAGGTCTGTTCAGTTGGCCATAGAGTGAAGCAGGGGAAGAGAACCCGCAAAAACTGCACACCAGGGTCTAGCACCTATGTGAAGTCGGGTGAAAGCAAAACACACAGGTCAAGGACCCATACAAAACAGAGCAAATCAGGGAGAGCCTGAGATAATATAAAGGGGTCTGGGACCCACACAAAAGAGAGAGAATCTACAGAACAAGTTGGGGAGACCTGAGACAGCCCAGTGCGACCTGGGACTCATGTAAGAAAGAAAGATAGGTGCAAGAAGCTAAAACAAGGGGTTGAGGACAGAGGAAGAGACATTTTCTGGAATTCCAAGATCTATAGTCAAGTCTGGCAGGATAGTGCACAAGACTTGATGCTACAATTTCTGAGCTGGAGAAAGAACAAGAGGAAGAGACATACCCCTATATATTTGGGAACTATGTTTTGTGATAAGAAGGTCTACAGTCAAGTCTGGAAGGACAGTGAAACCGACATAATATGTTTGTGAATGGAAGAAAAGAACAAGGGGAAGGGACTTCCCTTTGATACTTGGGAACTGTATTTAAAGGGCCACTCAGTGTGTTTTTCATGCAGAACTGAGCATTACATTTGTATCCAGAAAGAGAGAAGCCTCCTTCTGGATCTAGAAGACACCCAGTTTTTTCCTTAGTTTAGCAAGAGGGACGGAAATAGGTTTGGACACAGGAAAGTGGACATTTTGCTTTACAAGACATCTGACAGAGTCCTTAGTAATGTTGTTTAGGTGGGTCAAACCCTGATAGAAATAGGGCAAGATAGGTTTTCTATTTCTTTACTTTTATATAAATAAAAGTATTTGCCAACAACCATGCCACCTCGCTGTCAGACTCGTACTTCTGCACCCTTACATACAGTGTCAGCAGAGGGATCTGACCTGGCTGTACCAAACCAGGCAACCCTAAAGTTTACTGAACTTAGTGAAAGGGCCTCCAACCCCTCATTGGCCACTACTGAGTCAATCGGGTTTAACCTATCCAGTAGTCAAGATCTTATTATAGAACCAGGGGAAAGACAAATGATATCTACTTGTCTAGTCTTGCCAGCTCCCAAAGGTACCTACGTTAGGTTAACATCCAAGTCAGGGATATCTTGTATATATGGTTTGGATGTACTAGCTGGGGTGGTGGACCCCGATTATAGGGGAGATGTTAAAATCCTTCTGCAAAACAATGGAAAGCAGGCATACCACATTAAGATCGGAGTGAAAATGGCACAAAGGTTATTCGAAAAGTAAGTATTCCCTGACCTACTGGAAGTCCCCGACCAAGATCATTCCAATAGAGGAGAAAAGGGATTTAGTGAAGCACACATAAAAGACAAACCCAAAACAGAAACATCCAACCCACGGGCAGAGGCTGAGGAAATTGAAATCATGACAGATCTTGCCTTTGTTTGGCGCAATCATCCCATATTAGCCAAGGCCTCCTAGAAGGTGATATCAGAAGAAGGAAGGAAGAAAGACACTCCCTTCTTTTTTTTTATCAAACTGGGCTTACTGTATAGGGGCGACACAACCCTGGAAGGTGTTGTACGATCTCATTGTGGTTCCAAAAAGTAATTGTATGGCAGTCTTGGCAATAGCCCACACACACCTTACCTCGAGACAATTAGGGGCAGCTAAGACCCAAGGACAGCTAGTGAGTGGATTCTACTGGCAAAGGATTAATGCTGAGATAAAACATTTTATCGCCACCTGTTCGCTGTGCCAGAAGACAACCCAACACATTCCCCTGCCTGCCACCTTCAACCTTTGCCCATCATAGATATCCCGCCTCCGAAGTAAACACATCCAAGGCATTCTAGACTATGCAACCTGCTATCCCGAAGCCTTCCTAATGCAGAACAGTTCAACCCAACAAATTCTAAAACACCTCATTTCCTTCCTGTCCTGCCTAGAGTTCCTAGAGAAATCCTCACACATAAAGGAACCAATTTCATGAGCAAACTGATGGCAGAGGTGAAGGCGATCCTTCTGAATAGGATGCTCCACATGTCAGTATATCATCCCTAGACAGACAGACTCATTTAGCATTTCACTAAGACCCTCAAAACAGTCCTCAGAAAGCTTGTGGAAACCAATGGAAGGGAGTGGGATTTAATGATCCCCTGGGCTCTCTTTGCTGTACAAAAAGCCCCCCAGGCATCTCTGTTTTTTGCCATATGAACTTCTATATGGACGTGAACCGAGGGGTGTATGAGATATGCTTAGAGAGACCTGGGAAGAGAGGGAGGAAGCTGCATTACCTTTTTCCCAGACAGGACAGAAAACAAAGGAACATATGCAGATTGTTCAAGATCTAGTCCATTCCCATTAAACCAAGACCAAAGAATATCAAAAGGGCTCATATGACCAGAAAATGGTTACTTGCTCTTTCTCCATTGGACAAAAAGTATTAGTATTGCTCCCTACAACTGAAAATAAGATGTTGTCCCGTTGGCATGGTCCAAACAAGGTTTTACAACAGACTGGCCCGTGTAACTATACAGTGTCCCAACCGGACAGAAGACTCACGTCCCAGATCTACCACATTAACATCTTAAAAGAATGGAAGGAAGACAGGTTATAGTCTCCTTCAGTAATTATGGCCAATCTATTAACTGAGAAAGGGGAGAAACATAATCTAAAGCTATTTAATCTTCCTCTAGCCAAGCAGCATAACATTCAAGACCTCTTAAACCAGTTTCCGGAAATTTTCAGTGAGGAACCAGGAAGGGTTAAGGGCATTGATCAATGTATCCAAACTGCTCTTAAAAAGTGGTGAATCTAAAACTATACAGGATCTCTGAAGCCAGAAAATAAATAATCCCCCAGGAAGTGTAGAAGATGCTAGACGCCGACATTACAGAGGCCTCTCAGAGTCCATGGTCTTTGCTGATAGCCTTGGTAGATAAGCCAGATCAACGATTCTGCATTGATTTTCAAAAATTAAATGCTGTGTCCCAGTTCGACAACTATGCCATGCCTAGGACAGATGACCTGATTGATCGGCTGAGCGTAGCCGTTTAGATTTCCTTGACTGATCTCACCAAACGCTATTGGAAGGTCCTTCTGAACACTAAAGACAAGGAAAAGACTGCATTCTCCACCCCTGCAGGATTGTTTCAAAATATGGTACTTCAGTTTCACCTTCATGGTGCACCAGCAACCTTCAAAAGGCCAACAGATCGTGTACTAATACCTTTTTCTGCTCTCTGA
Organism: Ambystoma mexicanum; assembly: GCF_040938575.1. Taxonomy (NCBI): domain Eukaryota; kingdom Metazoa; phylum Chordata; class Amphibia; order Caudata; family Ambystomatidae; genus Ambystoma; species Ambystoma mexicanum. The sequence goes on along the minus strand of NC_090933.1, from coordinate 1,237,159,453 downwards.
GGGGGCCTATTTAGATGATATCATCTTCCACAGAAAAATATGAGAGGAGCATATGGCACACCTGTATAAAATCCCCAAAGCCCTACAACAGGCCGGGCTAACCGCCAACCCAAAGAAGTGTCATTTCGCCCAATCTGCTCGTGAAGTTTCTGGGTTTCTTTGTTGGTAACGGGTTGGTCCAACTCCAGGTAGAAAAGGTTTCATCCATAAAGGAAACTCTTGTACCAAAAAGCAAAGGAGATCTAAGGGCTTTCTCTGGACTGGCAGGACACTAACAATGCTTTATTCACAATTTTGCGTCCATCACGGCTTGTTTGACCGATAATCTGAGAAATACTGAACCTCAGAAAATAAAGTGGGGCAAGGAACAAAAAAAACCTGTTTTGATACCCTTAAAAACATACTATGTAGTGAACCAGTTCATAAGGTGCCTAACTTTAAAAAAGATGTTCTACTTCAAACTGAGGCATTCATTGTCGGCATAGGAGCAGTTCTCTCACAGAAATATGAGGGAATAGAATATCCATTGATGTAAATTAGTTGAACATTGTTTTCTATGGAACAAACCTATACCACCGTAGATCTAGAGGCCCTGGAAATAAATTGGGCAGTGGGACACCAGGATAATGCGGATTTCCTTTCCCGATTTCCTTTACCAGATGAAGAAGCCAGCTGCATGAGAGGAAGGGTATGTGACGAATCCATGGGGGAGCCCCTTCCTTTGAGGGCAGGGAGGTGTGGCCACTACCCGATAGTTTCCCTGCGGGTGGATCTTATGGAGAGAGAAACCCTCAATGAGACCAGTGACGATCGCCTTGGGAGAATGCTGTATTCACTTCCTTCATTTCTGTCCCCTCCTTCCTCTCACCCCACTCAGTACCCTGTTGTCACCCATACCTCTCTGTATCTCTGTACCATAGAGGATTTCATTCATACAGATCCTACTGGGACGAGGAAGAGTGAGGCTTACCCAGGTGGAGTGCATACAATCACTGACATGTATTTTGTAACTAGAAACCTTGTGCAAAATATGAGCCAAGTCTTTTTGTCTGACATACACATATCTGAGAAGACAGACAAAACGTGCTCCAGCAAATTATATGCACAGTTTAAATATTGAAGGGTTAATTTTGTTAAAAATGGTCATTGCTGCAGGGGACCATAAACGCTTACATCTACATGTTGCTGGTAGTCTGCATGCAATTTTGAACACTCCCAAAGTGGAGTATATAAGTAAAGAGTAAAACAAAGTTACAAAGTTACATTTCATCTGCTCTTCCTTTTTACTCCCCATTTGAATCATTGTATTTCCGCCTGCATGGGACAGCATCCAGAGAGCTAAGAAAGCCAAGAGTCCTAGGTATGATATGATATGATATGATATGATATGGTATGGTATGGTATTTGGAACGCGCCTATACACAGGTGTTTCAAGGCGCGACGAGGCAGGGAGGGGAGGAACAAGGGGAGACATAACAAACGATCCTACTAGGCCAGGTGTCATTCAGATCGCGCAAGTGCAGGGGTGGGGGAGGGGGAAAAAGTGCAAGGGGAAGGGGAGGGGGGGAAGTGCAGTAAGGTAAGTGGCGTAAAGTAATAAATAAAAAAAGGGCCAGCTGGTGGCAAGTGCAAGGTAAGTGCAGAACAAGTGCTGGGGAAGGGGGGGGGGCTGTAGGGATACAGAGACAGTCCCGCAGTGCAGAGGGGTTCCAGGGGATCAGTGGCTGGGCCCAGGACCGAAGGCCGTTTAGAGTGGTCCAGTTGCAGGATCAGTGCAGTTTAGTGAAGAATTAATTAGCTGTTCAGCAGGGGAGAGGGAGAGAGAAAGCAGAAGCAAAGAGGAAGGTTTTGAGGTGCTTCCGGAACCGGAGGTGGTTCTCCTCAAGTTTCAGGGAGGCAGGAAGGCTGTTCCAGAGGGAGGCCCCTGCCGCAGAGAGAGATCTACCCCCAGCTCGTTGCTTCGAGAAACGGCTGACCTTGAGGGAGTTGGAGGCGGATGAGCGAAGGGCTCGGGGAGGAAGATATTTGGGAAGAGAGAGTTGAAGGTATTTAGGACCCAGGCCCCAGAAGGCCTTGTGGACAATGCAGAGGGTTTTGAACTTTATCCTCGCAGCCACTGGGAGCCAGTGTAGAGATTTCAGTCCTGGAGAGATACGGTCCCTGGGCTTGAGGCCAAGGACAAGTCTCGCAGTTCTGTTCTGGATGAGTTGCAGAGGGCGGAGAGTGGAGGCAGGCAGATTAAGATAGAGGCTGTTACAGTAATCCAGCTTCGAGAGAACCAGGGCTCGGGAGACAGTGAGCTTCTGGGGGAAGGAGAGGAAGGGAAGAATACCTCTGAGGAGGTGCAGTTGGTAGTGTGACCTCTTGGCGACGTCAGAAATATGGGGAGAGAAGGAGAGTGTGGAGTCGAAGATGACCCCAAGGTTTTTTGCCTTGCAGGTAGGAGCAGGGAGGGGGCCAAGGGAGGCAGGCCAGAGAGCTGGAGGGAAGGAGGGAGTGGGAGTACCGATGAGTAGAATCTCAGTCTTACTGGCATTAAGGCAGAGGTCATTGGCGGCACACCATTCTTGGATAGCAGACAGACAGTCAGAGATGAGGGAAGGAGAGGGGGAGGCTGAGGGTAGCCTGAAAATGAGCTGGGTATCGTCCGCATAGCACTGGAAATTAGGGCAGAGAGCGGCGATGCGGTGGGCAAGGAGTGCCAGATACTGGTTGAACAGCCAGGGAGAGAGATTAGATCCCTGGGGGACACCACAGGTGGAGAAAAAGATGTCGGAGAGGAAGGACCCCAGTTGGACCTGGGAGGGTCGATTTGTAAGGAAAGAGGTCAGCCACGCCAGAGCCTGACCAGTGATACCCAGGTTTTCCCGGAGACGGTTGAGCAGGATGGCATGGTTGACAGTGTCAAAGGCAGAGGAGAGATCGAGCAGAATGAGAGCACACGGAGTGTTGGAATCGAGGTTCAAGAGCAGGTCTTCACGGATGTTCAGGAGAGCAGTTTCCGTGCTGCTGGCAGCTCTGAAGCCAGATTGATGGTCATGAAGACTACCAACAGATTCAGCATGGAGGTTAAACTGGGAGATGGCCAGTTTCTCCAGGAGCTTGCCCAGGAAGGGAGTGATGGAGATAGGGCGATAGTTAGCCGGGCAGGAGGGGTCGGAAGAGGGTTTCTTGAGAAGAGGGTGCACAAGGGAGTGCTTGAGGGGGGAAGGGAAGACTCCAGAGGCGAAGGAGTGGTTGCAAAAGTCAGCCAGGGCAGGAGCCAGGGAGTCGATGTGGTCCTTGATAGTTTTGGAGGAACAGGGGTGAACCTGTTTAGACGAGACTTTCATTGATCGGACTTGTCTGGAAACCTCGTCAGCAGAGAAGGGTGGAAAGGCAGAGAAAGAGGGAGGAGGGTTGACCGCAGATGGGCCAGAGGAAGAACAGGGTAGGGAGGGAGGGAGGTGAAAGGAGGAGAGCGAGGACAGGATGTCCTGAGTTTTAGAGATGAAGTGAGAGGCCAGTGCAGTGCAGAGGGCCTGGGAGGGGACAGGAGAGGTAGAGACTGCAACAGGGTTGGCCAGCTCCTTGCAGATTTTAAAGAGTTCGGCGGAGTTGTTTGATGCCGCAGAGATGCGGGCTTGGATAAGGGCTCTCTTCTTGGTGGGAACAGAGAGCCGGTACTGCCTTTGAAGCAGGCGGCAGGCCAGTTTGTCAGAGGATGAACATGAAGCACGCCATTTCCTCTCGGCAACCCTGCACTTGCGTTTTAGGGTGACGAGATCCGAGTCATACCAGGAGTTACATTTGGCTTTGGGCTTCAGGCGGATTCTCATGACGGGGGCAAGGATATCAAGAGTATCAGATATAGCAGAGTGGAGCATGGAGAGGGCTGTGTCAGGGTGCAAGTCAGCCGAAGGGGCAGGGGGGGGAGAGAAGGTAGCAGCAAAAGCCTCAACTGACACACGCTTCATGGGTCGGATGACCGAGAAGGTGGGTGGCAGTGAAGAGGTGGATTTGCCTGTGGGGTAGGGAGGGTGAGGTGGGAGGATAGGAGAAAGTGATCACTCCAGGAGAGAGGAGTGGAGAGAGGGATGGAGAGGGGAAGGTCAGAAGAGATCAGAGCATCAAGAGAGTGCCCAGCAGAGTGAGTAGGCCCAGACGGGAGAATAGAGAGTGAGAGAGAGTCGCAGAGGTCACGAAAGAGACCAGTGGGGGGACTGGAGGCATCAAGGTGGATGTTGAAGTCGCCAAGAAAGAGGAGTTGAGTGGTTGAGGACAGGAGTGAGGAGGAGAGGTCAGCCCACTCAGAGAGGAAGGAGGAAATTTGACCAGGTGGCCGATAGATAGTAGCCACGGTAAGGGAATGGCTAGGAGAGAGAGAGAGTCGGCAGACAAGACATTCAAAAGAGGAGTAGGTCTGCGTAGGAGTGACAGTGGCAGGAATCCACTCAGGGAAGATAAGGGCAACACCACCCCCTGCACGGTTAGGCCTGGGCATGGAGAGGATCTTGTAACCGTCAGGTAGGAGTGTGTCAAAGCTGGTGGCAGAGCTGGCTGTGAACCATGTCTCAGTGAGACAGAGGACGTCGAGGTCCAGTTCCTCAAGAAGGTGACAGATATCGGAGGAGTGCTTGATGGCAGAGCGAGTGTTTAGAGTGGCAATGTGGAGAAGGCTGCCATCCTTGAAGAACTTCCGGGGAGGGGTACAGATCAGAGGTACGCCCTGCGGAGGTATTGAGGAAGGAGGTGAAGAAGGAGCACGAGAGGGGGCAGGGAGGGAGGGTAGAGGCAAGGTAGCCAAGGATAGAGGAGGGGGGACAGCAGGAGAGGAGAGGAAGTTGATGAGGTGTGGGAAGCGTCTATCGAAGAGATGAAGGTTGGCCTGGGGGCCTTGGACCAAGATGGTCCCATTAGCGTAGACATTAATGATGGCCTTAGAGGAGCGGAAGGGGGCCAATAGGACATCCCAACTGGTGCCACCATTAATGGGAGAGGAGGAGAAAGGAGAGAGCACAGAGACCATATGAAGGGTCCATAGGTCGGGCGAAGGCACGAAAAAGAGGATGTCAGTGAGAGTTTCCTTAGAGCAGGCATTAGTGTAGGTGTCAGCGATAGGGAGGCCTGGGTTGGAGACCAGGATGTCCTTTTTAAACTTTTTCCTACCAGATTTAGTGAGGAGAGCAGGATAGTCGATGGAGAAGCAGTTAGAGAAGATAGGTGAGACAGAGAGCACCATGGAGTAGGAGGGAGGGAGGGAGGGAGGGAGGGGGGGGGTGACAGACGAAACGAGAGCACGCAGACAGGGAGTGAGCGGCAAGCCCAAGTTACCACAATTAGAGCAAACCAACAGTAGAGCGTATTAGGTACCGGGCCACCTAAGTTTGAGAATCCTGCGAGGGGAGAAAAAGCACCCTAGTATACCACAGTTCAGAGCAAACAGTGATGCGTGTTAGGTACCGGGCCACCTAAGTTTGAGAATCCTGCGAGGGGAGAAAAAGCACCCTAGTATACCACAGTTCAGAGCAAACAGTAATGCGTGTTAGGTACCGGGCCACCTAAGTTTGAGAATCCTGCGAGGGGAGAAAAAGCACCCTAGTATACCACAGTTCAGAGCAAACAGTAATGCGTGTTAGGTACCGGGCCACCTAAGTTTGAGAATCCTGCGAGGGGAGAAAAAGCACCCTAGTATACCACAGTTCAGAGCAAACAGTAATGCGTGTTAGGTACCGGGCCACCTAAGTTTGAGAATCCTGCGAGGGGAGAAAAAGCACCCTAGTATACCACAGTTCAGAGCAAACAGTAATGCGTGTTAGGTACCGGGCCACCTAAGTTTGAGAATCCTGCGAGGGGAGAAAAAGCACCCTAGTATACCATAGTTCAGAGCAAACAGTAATGCGTGTTAGGTACCGGGCCACCTAAGTTTGAGAATCCTGCGAGGGGAGAAAAAGCACCATATTTTACCTCAACTGTGTGTACAGTGAGGCAAGGCCCCGTGAGGATGAACCAGGAGTGGAGGGGTGGGCCGGGGAACAGGAACAGGTGGAACTGGCGACTGGCGTCCCCTGCGGACACCTGCAGACACACAGGGAGCCGCACTATAGGAGTCGCCCTTGGCCTGGGGCCCTTAGCCGCGTGGGCTGCCGGGCAGAGGGCTGCCCAGGAGGGGGGAGGTTATAGTCAGAGGGAGAGGAAGGGGGGGGTGTGGGCGGGCAGGGAGGCGGGGAGGGAGAGGAAGAACCAGGAAGTGGGAGGGAGGAGCAGGAGCAGGCCAACCAGGTAACCAGTCGAACTGTCTCTGAACAAGGTCTACCATGTTTCAAAAGTGCTGGACCCTCTAGAGCTGCCTTTGGCACTCACCAATCTTTTCAGACTCAAACTGGTCATTCCAACCTTTTTGTTGCCACACTGCTCTTGCCAAGAGCATTATTTATTTTTAATTTAAAATGATATAGTTTATATATAAACTTTTCATTTTTTGTTTAACATTTCTCGTTATTTACAAATTACAGCATACATAGCGCTGCAAAGCAGTAAGTGAGAGAAAGAATAAAGAGAAAAAGGAGAAGGAAGAGGGAAAAAAAATAAATAAAAAAAGGCGCACTTTAGGTAGCTTGGGTAAGTTCCAAAATATTATCTAGAAATTGTGCGACTGTATATATCAACTTATTATTTTGACCGTGTAGAAGTTTTAGCCATCTGGAGTCACCATGTTCTTGATTTTGAGAGATCTTAAATAAGGCTCCAAAGAGGTGTCTTTTGTCTGTTAGTGCAGGGCAAATCATGATGAGATGGTTGAGAGACTCCGGTGTTTCTTTGTTGTTGCAAAAACGGCAAAAATGTTCTTCTTTTGGTATGGATTGACTCTTCGTTTGGTGGGTAAAATATTCAGTCAAATTTTCAAAAAGATTCTTCGTATATTTGGGTCCGGAAAACGTTCCAGATAATGTGGGAGTTCATTCAAGGCTCGTATGTCCATCGGGCATTGTAGGTTCATTGAGTAGGATGCTTTCTCCGTGATTGTTTTGGACCAATCATTCTGCTGTAGCTTAATCTCGGCCCGTTGTGGGCGATTTATGAGCATTTCTTCCGTAATGTGTTCCTTTGCCATTAGATTCAGCAGTTCAATTCTCCATGTTTTCAAGATGGTATCATGCATTGTATGTGGCCTTATTTTAAGGATTTGCATGGCTGGGATTGGGTCTTCATTTATGACCTTCGGCAGGAGGTCCAGCTGCTTCCACCGCACTATTGAGGCTAGTGATTGAGGGGCTAGCTCAAAATGTATTCTGGGCATAGGAAAGCTCTTTGGGAGCTGCAAGATTTTCCGCCAGAATTGTGCTTCCAGCTTTTGCCAGTGTATGTTGGTTGCAATAATCATCGCATCACTTCCATAAGTAATGATGGGAATTACCTTTTGGCGGTAAAATGCTATGATCGGTTTCATTGAAAATTTTCCATAACGTCTGTGTTGCATCACACCTTGTCGTGCCAGCATTTGGATTTTACCTTCCAGCCTGGTCACCCAGGCTGTTTCTTCTTTTTGTTGATTTAATAATACACCAAGGTATTTGAATGAGGCAACTTCATACAGCGTTATTTTGTCTAAAATGAAATTTGTTGGTTTGTATCGCTTAGAAACCTTGGGATTGTTTGTTAATTCCATAATTTTGTTTTTTTGTTGTTAATCTGAAGTTCGTTCTTGCTCATATATGATTCTGTCATGCGTAAATTCTCCTGTAATCCAGATGGCGTTTTATCTAAAAGTACAATGTCGTCGGCATACATGAGGTATGGAACCTTAAGTGAATTTATCTTCGGCGGATTGAGATTTGCAGGATCGATGTTCATGGAATAATCGGCAGTATACAAATAATACAGGGTCGCTGCTAGTGGGCATCCCTGTTTTAGGCCATTCCAAGTTCTTATGGGTTCCGTTGTTGTTCCTTCTTTTGAAAGCCTGATCGCCACTGTCGTGTTGGAATATAGGAGTCTGATCGGTTGCCTAATTTCTGCAGGGCAGTTCCATTTAGCAAGTTTTTCCCACAGGATTGATCTATTTATGGCGTCAAACGCCATATGTAAGTCTATAAACACTGCATAGAAGGGCACATTGTTTCATATGGCTTCATGTTTAATTAGGAGATTTACGTTGGTTCCTATATTCTTAGTGAAGCCAGTTTGCCGAGTATCAAAACGATTTGAGGCTTTGGCCCATATGGTCAATTTCTGGAGCAGGTATGAGGCAAATAGTTTTCCCAATGGATCTAGCAAGGCGATTGGTCTAAAGTTGGCAGGGTTATCTCTATCGCCCTGTTTGTAAATTGGGATCAATACCGCTTTGGTTCATGTTGTTGGTAGTACCTTTAGTGTGTTAATTAAAGTTAGTAAATGGTCCATGAGAGTCGCCCATGTTTCTGGGTCACCTTTCAGGGCAGCATTCGATAGTCCATCCGGCCCGGGGGCTCTAGAGGAGTTTAGGTTGCAAATCATTTCTACAAAGATGTGCTTCTCCCAGGTGATGGACCATTGATTTGAAGTTGGTAATATCTCCATTTTTTTGTCGCTGTACCGTGGTTTGTAAAGATTAGAGAAACGTGTGACCCAATGGTCTTGGGTGACGTTGGATACCATCAATTGTTGCTGCTGGGCATTGTTATTTAGCAGGTCCCATAAAGATCTCAAGTTCTTGTTTCTGAGCGTGTTTAGCATTGCTTCAGCATCCGTTTGCTGCACTTCCATCGTATTTGATTTGTTCCAATTTCTATATCCTTGTTTTGCTTTTCGGATATTTTCCAAATTTACTGGAGATGGATCTTTTCTCCATTTTCGCAGTTTTTGCCGCAGCAGTTTTCTTTTTTTAACTATTTCCTGGTTATACTAATGTTGATGAATCAGTTTCTCTGTAGCAGGCTTGTTTTTTTTAAAAGGGAGTAAGACCCAATCATAGTTTATTTTCTGTTCATTTGGCAGCAGTGTTAGTTGGAAAATCTGTGGGATAGTAGCCAGCTGGTTTTTGCTAATTCTTAATCTGGTGTTGCCTCCAACGATATCAAGCCGCGCAGGGGGCGGTAAGGGCGTAAGATCTCCAGCTCCTGCAACAGAGATCGTAAGCATCGAATGATCGCTTTCAGTTGTAGGTTTTATTTGGAAGTCCAGTAGCATATTGGTTATGGTTGGTGATAAATATATATAATCAATGATGGTAGAAGAGTTACGGCATGACCATGTCGGGATCGGCAGTTTCTGATCATCCAGAGGTTGATTTAATAATTTCAAATTTCTCTCAGAGATCTCCTTCGACCAGCGCAGGGCTCTGATGGAAAGGTGATTTGGATGATTAAGAAGACCGTTTTTATCATATAGGTGAATATTGAGATCTCCACAAATAATGAAATTTATATCATGGTATTTGGTACTAATTCTGTCCATTGTTAGAAATACGCCATCCAAGAAGTTATTATCGTTGATTGCCACTGGGTTCCAGTATGTATTGAAGATTGCAATCATATTCACTGGCTTAAGTTGTGATTCCGATAAGGAATCCTGTGATTCCAGTAGAAATTCTTGGATCGGCTCGCTCTTTATTTTGATGATAATCAGTTGAGTCCAGGAATTTATATTTTCTGTTTCGACGAAGTTCCAAAATGGAGATATCTTTATCAACGTCAAAAGGCCTGCAGCCGCCCGGCCCCTGGTCCCTTTTACAACCGGATTGAGGACAGTGATAAACCCATCGCAGGCCGGCGTATTGGTCATACAAGTCTCTTGGAGTCATATAATGTGGCAAGATTCTAGTGCGAGGTCCATAGGGTTGAAGAGATGGGATGATCCTCTCGTATTCCAAGAGCACAGTTTCCATCTATTGCTCTTTGGAATGGTTGGTGGTTATGATTGAGGTTCTGACTCTATCATCAGTTGTGATGCTTCTTCCTCATAGTCTCTCCAAAAAGGTTGATTCTCTTGAAATTGTCTATCAGTGTCGGTTTGATTACCTGGTAACGAAGTGAGATTTCTGGACGGGTTAAGGTGAGGACTCGTTTGTCTTTCTGGCCTATCATCTTGTTGCTTGTTATAGTTGTGAGATGAATACACTTGATGTTTGCGGCGGGACTTTGATTCGTCATCATCTCTTGGTTCATCCGAAATTGGCGTGAGTGCAAATCCTAATGTTAGGAGGGGGGTGGCCATGTCTAGTACTCGATTCATGGTCTCAGGAGTATACAATTTGATCTGAACTTTATCTAGATAATGGTCATCTTCGAAGCTCACCGTTTTTATATCCTGTGAGTTGATTGATCTGAGTTGTGGAAGCGCATGAAACAGTCTTAATAAATTAGCCCTGTTTAGTGTAACTGATGTGCATGACTCGTTGATACAGGCTATTCGAAAAATGTATTTTTCTTTTTTTCTTCCAAGGATCAGTGAATTGTTGAAGAGTATAGCTCTTAGCATTTTGAGGGTTCCTTGTGTCTTTTGGGTGAGTTTCTGGGGAGTCAATTGCTGAGGCTGTTGATGACGCCTTTGTAGAGATTGAATTATCAGTTGAATAGCTTGTGTCATTCGAATAGGTTGATGGAGCATCTTATATATCCTCCATGTCTCCCTTGTGGCGCAAGGAAACGTCTGAAATGGTTTCGCAAGATAGATTGGAGTCATTGTTACAGGTGGTTGCATCTGAGATAGTTTCGCAGGACAAGTGTGAATCATTACAACCTTCAATTGAGTTGATGGCATACTCATCTAATATTAATAGTATCGATTCGTTGATAATTGATGTCTGATGGTTAACCTCAGGGCAAGCTGAGTGCGTAGTGAGATTAAGGAGATCGTCTGTTTCGACATCAGGGGTGTTAGAAAGGATTTGTATGGGTTGTGGCATGGGCTCACCCTTTTGATCTGGTTTCGTTGCTGTATTTTTCTTACAGTTTCTACTGATATGTTTTGTCTGTTTATTTGATTCAGGTGCGCTTGAAATATTCTTCAAAAAGGCTCGGGAGCCAGTTTGTTTTTTCCCCTTGATTTGATTAGTATGGGGTTTTGAGGTCTGTTTTGCCAGAGGCAAATCCTTAGAAAGATTTGTTTTTGAGAATATTTGGAAGGTTTCGAGTGGTTTCATAAGCTTTAAGTTATCTGTCGGATTCATGTTATTCGACTGTGGACAAGCTGAAGAGATTGCCATGAGGGCAGTTAGAAGCTGTGTATTCTGCGAAATAACAGGTGGTACCTGGGTAGTTGCGAGTGCAGTCTGACAATCTTGGGGAGCTTTAGGATTAGGCAACGAAGGTGCCTTCAACAAGGTGATCATAGTGGTGGATAGCATGGCTTTTTTTGGCTCGATCTGCTGCAGCAATTTCGAACAGTCTTGTTTGCCATTGATGGGAGAGCTCCGCTTCTCTATCTAATCGTTGTTCTACGTTGGTAATGAAAGTTTCTAGGTGTAATTGCTTCATATGGATTAGCGTTAAGAGCGTGGCTTGGTCTTTAGTGCTTTCGTTGATCGTTTACTATAGCTTACAGAACGGGATCGTGGCTTGCGTTGTGATCGCTGTCAACATATTTTGTAAATCGAGCATTGTGGTCGGGATCCTTTGAAGTTGCTGTTCTTCAGGCGTCCGTGGAGGGTATTTGCTAGATACATCTTGGCCTCCTGCATAGGTGAGAGAACTGTTGCTCTTCTTCTGAGTGCCAGATCCAAAGGGGGGGCAGGCATGCATTTCGTCGTATTCGAGTTTAAGGTTCTTTATCATTCGCTCATTTTGATTTGAAGATTTTTTTGGTAGCAGGATCACTGGCCGAGATGTTATCCTCAGAGTCGGAGTTGATGTAGTAGGTAAGTCGTTTAAACGGTTAGAACGTGCGGCTCCAAAGACTTCTTTTCTTTTTTCAATATTGGTTATCAGTGACTCAATTTCAGTAATATCTAAGGACAAGCGAGCTGCTTTTGCTCTGGATTGCTGAATATCTTTAGACTGAGCAGCGTTCGAGTGGCTCTGAGCCGTGTAGGATTGGAGCCATCTCAGTTTGGCTTGTCTAGCTTTTTCTTTTTTCGATGATTCGGGCATTTCCTGGTTCTGTAGCTGCTCTTGGGTAGGGATGCCAGGAGGGCACTGATAAGGATTAGTCTTAATGGCTTTATCTGTTTTACAAGTTCCTTGAATAGGCATAGTAGCTGAATCTGTTATAATTTCTCCTCCATCTGTACTGGCTTTCGCAGATGACTGTGGGGTATGTTCCACAGGTGTTATAGGTTGGGGAAGTTTTGTTTGAGGTCGCGGATTCTCGTCTAGTGAGGCTTCGATCTCAGTGGCTGGATCAAGGGGATTCTTCGAGGTCAGGATGGGGGAGTTAGTATCTCGTAGGGAGGAGGGCGTGGCCGGCTCTCCTGCAGTTGGTTGAGGGTCCAGAGATCTCGGCGTTGCTTGCAGGTTATTTTTTGCTAATAGCAAGGCTTCGTGTCGAGGTGAAGGCTGATGTCAGATTTGGGCAGGCAGAGTGAATTGCTCCCTCATGTATGTCTCTACTTGCGATCTGGTATGAGAGTCTGGGGGCCATTCTTTTTGTTATTTCATGTTTCCGAAATGCTTCTTTTATTGAGGGTTGGACGGAATCGTTTAGAGTATTTGTCTGTTGTTTCTTATCACGCTTTCTCGTAGCCTCGTCTGTGGACCAGATTTCATTGTCGATGATTGGTCTACTGCCACAAAGGACAAGTTTATTCTTGAAGTCATTTCCGAGGTTTTTTAGCAAACGCTCTCTGTTAGAGTTATCAGATTGTGGCCAATAATATCTCTGTTTGTTCGGTGGCGCCAATGACAGACCTACAGATCCTGTCGTGTTCCAAACACAGTATACAAGTTCTGACTGTTAATTTGGAACAAGTCAATTGGACGAGGGGGTTATCCAGACAAAATGATAATAGATATTAAACTGTTGGTCTTCTGCTATAGCGTAGCGCTGTGGTTCCAATAGCTCGGGTTACATGTGGAAGAGCACCACAACTTATGTGAGAAAGGTCAGGATCAAAGGGGCAAGCCCCTGCAGTCTCCTGAAGTAGCGGTGTATTGACTAAAGTAAGCAGTTTTACACTGAAGAATTATTATGTAGCCAGGTTTTTAAAAGGCGTGTACCAGGATCAAAGGGGCGCACCCCCACAGTTTCCTGGTGGCGGTAATCTCCCGGAAAGATGGTCGTGAAAAATGAAGAGTTCGTGGGGAGAAACAAAACACAAAAACAAAAAGAAAAATTCACCTACCGCAAGTTCAACCGACGGCAGCATCGAGCGGCGGGTCGTGGATATAGGTAGTTCACCAGATCAGTCTTTTGGGCGCTGCCCTGTGCTTGGGTCAGAAGATAGAGAGTTCGTCCGCGCTGCCGCAGCCTCACAGACCCAAAGACCACAAGGCTCCGCTGCTCGACTCCGCGGCCCGTTCCGCGGTGTGTGTCTACTTTTGTAGCACAAGCAAAGAAAGGGGACTAGGAGTTCTCGTTTCACGCCACCCAAATTGTCTTGCAGGTACTGCAGCCACAGGACTCTGCTGCTCGACGCCGCGGCCCGCTCCGCGGTTTGTGTCCCCTTTTGTAGCACAAACAAAGAAAGGGGACTAGGAGTCCTTGTTGCACGCCGCCCAAAGTGTCTTGCAGGTACTGCAGCACAAGACTCTGCTGCTCGACTCCGCGGCCCGCTCCGCGGTGTGTGTCTCCTTTTGTAGCACAATCAAAGAAAGGGGACTAGGAGTCCTCGTTGCACACCGCACAAAGTGTCTTGCTGGTACTGCAGCCACAAGACTCTGCTGCTCGACTCCGATGCTGCAAGAGCATTATTGTCTTGGCTCGAACTACAAGCTCCTTGTTGCATCTGCTGCTGTCTAACCATTGTTTGCTCTGCCAACATCTTCGCTGCTAATCAGCATCACCAGTGAAGCTGACCCTGGTGGATCCTTGGGCTCTGACCATCGGACGCTGCTTCGAACAGCTCGAGCTGAAGCTGCATATCCAGTCGCCAGAATCTTCGCCATCTATTTGACCATTGAACTGACTCTGGTGGCCCTCACGATCTATACTTTTGCCCACATCGACATCGAACCACAACGAGTTCTGTTTGACCCTTGCTTGACCCAGCTGCCCAGCTAGGACACAGTCAGCACCGCAGTCAAACCACCTCGAACTGCAAGTACAACATCAAGCAGCCGGGATCGCCGATGACTAAATACAAAGAAGGTACTATTGGCCCATAAGTGCCCCTTTGGCTGATTTGGGCCCTAGAGACTGGTTAGATAAACATGTGCAGCTTTTCCCAAGACGCATCCTTTTACAAAGAACATTGTGGTAATTGAGATTGCCTTTTCATCCATGTATCTCATCCCGAGTGCTACATTCGTCCTTTTCTGCATATTCAATGTTCTTTCCACAAGGGTGAGTTTTTGGACAGTTTTTCTATTTAGTTTTCTTGCAGACGGTGGGCTTAATTAAATTATTTCAGAGAACTTTGATTGGATATTTCCTGTATTTTGAGCTGTGATACATCACTGTTTGGGTCACATCCACAGCCCCTCTTGAGAGCATAGCCTTCCCTTGGCCCACGTTACCATAAAACGCGAAGGAGGTATATCTCTTAACTGTGCCTGTTTTACATTTATGTTGGAATCACTGTTGGTTTCCAGAAGAGAGAAGGCTGAGTAGGGGGTGCATTCACTGCTCACCCCTACACGGCTGTAGATCAGAAGTCATTCCGTCAAACCAGGCTTTGAAAATAAAAAATGGGGTAGACCACACACTTAATATAACAACAATTTGATAGTGGCCTTCAACACAAAGGCTGGACAGTACTTCAAAAGCATGGAGGTGAGGTCAGATATAGGATGTTCTCTAGTTTCTAATATCATAACTTTGACATTGATCACATAACTTGGAATGCTCATCATGATCACCTAAATTCCTAAAAACAATTTTGCAAAATGCAAGTGTAGAGTACAAATATGCATCAAGAATGGAACCTGTAACTTTAACTGATGTGACATTACTTTAGGGTACACATTAACTGTGGGAACATTAGAGCCAAAATGAGTTGAAAATGGAGACCATCTTCACTGGTGCATGCTTAACATTGGAGAAAGGGAAGTGGAAAGAAATATGAATGTACTTGTATAGACATTTGAATTTTGGCAATTCATTTCAAGAATGCTTTAACCACAAAGTTATAATGAGCATACACTGATAAGTTCCCTCCTTGCTACCCTTACGAAAGGAATGGCAAAGCTTATTGTAATTGCTGTTTCCAGCTGCATGTTTATCTTGCGTAGACAAATCATTTGACCTTGTGGTAGCTAGCACTTTCTGGCTTCCATAACATAGAATTATGTGTTCATTGCATTAGAGCAGCCTCCCTATTGGCCTCATTAGGAGGACGGAGGAAACCCGCTGGTGCAGCCGGCAGGTTGCCGCCATTCTCATAACAGAGTCTGGTTTCTGACTTCCCGGTGCCACCGGGAAATTACAAGTCCTGGCTAAGCAAGAAGTCAGGCAGCGTATTCTGTAAATTCACATTCCCGTGGCATCTCAGAGGACTCCATAGGAATAGGTTCACGGAAGCACCAGCAATGTTGTTAACGGTACCAGTGCTTCTGTGACAGCTGCTGCCTACCGGGGCCGTGCGCCTGGCAGGTCAGACCTGTCCGGGTGCATCAGCCCCGCAAGGCAGAGCTGGAGTGCGGTGGTCCAGAAAGGTCCCTGATATGGTGCGACTGGCATCCTTATTTCCGGACTGCCACACTTGGAACGAGGCCCTATGTCTTCATGGTAATATTCCACTGTCTGTAATATTCCATTCTCCTGTTTTCAAACTAATTTAGCACAAAGGCATACATCGAGGGCAGACCCGAGGGGTGAGGGCTCATTTAAACTTGACAGGGTTTTTTTGTCTATGTGTTTTTTGTTGTTTCCGGCAGCGTTGTGCAGTAATGAATTTTCATGAAATGATCTTGATCCAAAATCAAGCTAGGCATTTTATGTTTCACCTATGCAAGTCATGCCATTAAAGCATTATTGCATTGAATTTAAAATGTGTGCAAGCATGACTCTTTTCTACTGTGAACACACAGCCACCTGGAGCAACACGCTGAAATGCCAGCACATTGCCAAAAGCTGGAATAGCCATACATATGATTTCCTTCTGTACTCTTTCAAAATACCTGTATGAGAAAGTGGAAGGAGATAAATAGCACCAACGGGGGCTCCTCTCTGCTTTATAAAAGAAAAAAAGAGATTTTTTGGTAACATATGAATCTCTAAATACACACTGGGCTTAGTGCTTCATTTTATGTTTCACAACACTCTTTCTAACATTCAAGTGTTTGTGACTGAGAATCATACTCATTTGTTCAGCTTCAGGATGTGGATGTGAGGATAAAATAGCTGTAACAGCTGTCACAGCTGTCACTTAATTGGGTTCTGATGACCACCCACGTTTGCATTTCTGGGGTTATTTTTAGAAGAGGAAAGCAGTCCCCAATGCACGGTCATCGTTAGAGAAATACACATATTGGATAATCTTGATTGTTGTTTTCTAGATACTATCTAAGAGGATTTCGGCGATGCCATCCTGAGTTACTGCATATGCTAGCTGCCCTCTATGGTGTCAAGCCAATATTACCTGCTTATGTGCCCTTTTACAACTTGTGTTGGGCACTTTGGTGTCACCACCTCTCCAATTGAGGTGGACATGAACCCATTTAAGAATCTACGTTCATTTAAAATTAGCACGCTATAACTACACTACACATAGACGTATGGGAACATATTCTCAAAACTTTCTTTGGCACCAGTGAGGAGATGTCACCAGGTCTTGTGCCTTCCAGGCAGCTACATAAGGACTCTGGTCCAGCTCCAGGCAGACAGCATTGAGGAGGCTGCATGTCATGTGACCTGTTCGTGCCACTCAGTTGCTCCACCCACCGCAAGGTCCCACACCTTCCAGGCAGCTACCTAAGGACTCCAGGATAGTTCCAGGCAGACAGCATTGAGGAGGCTTCTGGTCAGGTGACCAGGACCTGCCACTTAGTTGCTCCTCCCACTATCAGGTTTTGCACCTTCGAGGCAGCTACATAAGGACTCCAGGCCAGCTCCAGGCAGGCAGCATTGAGGAGGCTGCTGGCTACGTGACCTGTTCATGCCAGTCAGTTGCTTCGCCCACCACAAGGCCCCACGCCTTCCAGGCAGCTACATAAGGACTCCAGACCAGCTCCAGGCAGACAGCATTGAGGAGGCTGCTGGCCATGTGACCAGGTCCTGCAATTCATTTGTTTTGCCCACTACCATGTTTTTCACCTTTCAGATAGCTATGATTCGAATGGCCAAGTGCTCTGAGCAGCCCCGGCAACCTACCCTTGTGAACCTCATCAATATTGCCCTTGTCCCATCCAATACCTATGACCCATACCCACAAACCCCCTCATGCTGATCAAATCTCGGGCAGCAGTCGTTCAAACTGTAGAGAGCGCCAATATGATCTTGTACAACTTTGATGCCCTCTTCACCACCGAAACATAGTTTATCCCATCCTCCCATATTTCTTTGATATGCTCCTACAGCCAGGCTACTTCTACCAACATGCCGGCAGGACAGGAAGTGGAGTGGCAATCATCCACAGGAGCAATTGGCCATGCTCCATCAAATCTGTCAAGGAATACATCACCTTCCACTTCATCAACAGACCACCTTACAAGAGTGACTCTTTTACTGCTGCCATGTCCAAATTACTCTCATTTGCCATATTAGCACACACTATAATGTCTTTCTTGGAGACTTTAACGTCCCAGAGTCTCACTATAATGTTCTGAATGAAGAATGTCACTGGAATTCTAATTAATCTAATGCTGCCTTTCAAGCTGGAATATTTGACCTTTTGAGTTGTTTTTCACCTATGGAGTTTTACTATTCAGCTTCTTCTAATTTAATAATAAATCACACTTATCAGATCTTCATTTAAATGACTGCACATATTCAAAACCGAAGTGCTGTGATCTTGAGGTAATTGTGTAACCCAGTCTTTTATACACATTACAAGCTCTACGACTGAATTCTTTCAGAATTACTAGTAGAATAACCCAACTTGGATTTCAATTAATTCATTGTTGTTTTCAGACTCTGAAGCTTGCTACTTTTGAGATAAATGTGTAATTCAACCTGTTACACACCTTTGGAACTTCACCACTGAACTCTCTATGTCTTATTAACAGAAAAACTCCACCTGGATTCCAATTGGTTAACTGATATCTCTCCTCAGAAATTGAGATGCTCTACTTGTATTTATTAACTCCTCTACCCATCCTTAGTGGTATGTGCCTGTGGTGTTATTTCAGAACTACCAGCATAAACCTCAGCTGACCGGCTTTCAACAACCCCACAAGCGTATCATCAGTGTATACTCCTAACATCACTCACTTAACTGTCTCTTACAGCAAAATGTCTCTTACTCCTGAACATCGCTGATGCTTCCCAACCGACTGCTTCACTTGACAATTCACCATTCAATGCTTGCATGGAACAAATCTTAGAAGAACTCTGTAACATTCATTCCTCAACCCTACATTAGATCTCCATTCTTCCTCTATTCAGAATGAGCTTAAAGGCTTCAAAGATGACGTCAAGTTATTCTCTGGCAGACTTGACGAAGCAGAAGAAAGAATTAGTACTATAGAAGATAGAGTAGAAGGATTGGAAAACATGCAAACAAAACGTATTCAATTGGAAAATTAAATTACCGAGTTAGAAGACAGCAATTGCAGGGATAACCTTTGCTTTTATGGCATTCCTGAAAAACTTGAAGGTGATGACCCTATAAACTTTCTAATCAAATGGATCCCTTCCAATCTTGGGATCAGCTTCTCACCACCGCTGGAATTACAACGGGCTCACAGGATTAGACCTTGCTCCAGGAACAACTCTTCACCAAGACCATTTATCGCCTGTTTTCTTTGACACCAACAAGCACAGCAAATTCTTCTCGCGGCAAGGAAAATCTCCCCTATCCTTTTCCAAAATAATAGAATCTTCATCTCCCCAGATTTCTCCAGTGTTACCTAAGCCAAAAGGAAAAGATTTCTAGACACGAGGCCCCACCTAAAAGCCATAAATATTATATATGGTCTGTTAGATCCATCAAAAATTATCATTACCATCCCTGATGGTACCACTAAAGAATTCACAGATCCAAATGAAATTCATAATCTACTTTGAGCTTTACAAGCAACTCCGAAGGACACATCTTCTCTGGTTCCAGTAACTAAAATGACCACATCAGACCCTCAACCTTCTATAGAAGCTCTCAGAACACCAAAGAGCCAACACGTCAAATACACTCCTAAAAGAAGCAGATCATCTTCTTCAATCCCATTGTATACCCCATCCGGCTCGACTCATCTCAGAGATAAAGCTAGATCTCCAATCAAATCCATCAATTCTTTGCTTACAACATTACAGACTTCATCAATTTTTGAAGTTGAGATGCATCATACCATTACCTTAATTGTTCTACAACTAACTACAACTAGCTACATTTCTTTATTGCGTTACTGGCATTCAGCATTTTCAAATCTTTACAAATAATATTATTCTCTCCTCTGCTCTTACAGTTCTCTTCTGTGCTTATTCCGTCTCCACACTTTGGCATCTCCTACGAGACTCTCGACTATTCGCTTTTCACATAACCTCATCTTTACCCATTTGCCATTACTTATTCACTTATATCTATTCTTAATAATTTTAGACAAAATTACTTAATCCTTTCCAATGTCTATTAAGATTACTGCGTGGAATGTTAAAGGGTTGGGTCATCCTATTAAACGCAGCAAGAATATTTCCCAATTAACTGAGCAAAAGTGTGACATCATATGTCCACAAGAAATCCATTTAAGTTCTGATAACGAAAATCTTAAGATTAGAACCTCCTAGATCAGTCATATACTTTTTGAAAATACTTTGGAAAAGAAAGGTGGAGCATTTAAAGTTTACACCTGTTAGTGAAGAAAAAACCCAGAAGGTAGATGGATTATTGTAGATGTAGTTATAAATAATCTACCTGCAACCATTGTCAATGCTTATGGCCCTAACGCTCCCAATCCTTCCTTTTGGTCTAATTCTCTTACTAAACGTTGACAGAAGAATTCTGACAAACTCCTTTTCTGTGATGATATGAATCAGACACTTGACTTTGTTCTTGACTGCAAATCCTCCTCTAATTTTACCAACTCCATATTTCTGAACAGTTTCTTAAATCTGATACAAAATCTAAACGTAATTGACTCATGGCGCTTCTATCATCCAGAAACGAAAGATTTCACATTCCATTCCCCACCTCACCAATATATTTCCAGACTTCATTACTTTTTTGTTAACTCTTCTTGAACTCCCACAAGATTAAATTCTGAAAATCGACCCATTACCATCTCCGATCATGCCCCAGTATCCACCAATCTTGAATGGTCTCCTACCAATAAATTATCTCCCAGATGGCGATTTAATTCTTTCAATCCTTAATAAACAAAACCAATGCTTTCATTAAAGAATTTTTCTTTAATAATCCTTCTGAACATACTTCGATACACAACAACTGGGATGCTTTTAAAGCTTCCTTTCCTGGTTTTATAATCCAGTTCCTTGCCAAACTGAATACACTCAAAACACTCTTCTAGCCTCAATAAAATCTCTGGATAAATCTTATTATGCAAATCCGGATCCTAACATCTTGAAAGCCCTTACGATTAAATGCATCAAGTTCAATAAAATTTGCACTGGCTAAGCGGCTAACTCTGTTCTCAGATCCAGAACCAAATTCAACAATGGATCCAATAAAGCTGGGAGGGTGTTAGCCTCATATCTCAAGAAGAAAAAAGAAACATCCCTCATAACTCATATAACCTCACCTGAAGGTAACGGATTAACCAAATCCATAGACATAAACAATGATTTTCTTGATTTCTACTCTAAATTATATACCTCTGATTCCTCCACCATTACTGAAGATATAGAATCCTTCTTCCACTCTAACAAAAAAGTGAGTCCCCCTGACCCGATTGATTTATCCCCCCTTGACTCACCTATTTCACTTTTCGAAATTAAAAAAGCCTTACTTGATCTTAAATCCAACAAAACCCCTGGCCCAGATGGATTCACTTCAGATTTTCATAAAACCTTCATTGATTCTATTGCACCTAAGCTTTTAGAATCATACTCTTATTTTGTTACAATTGGACAAAGCCCTGGATCATTTGGAGAGGCCCTCCTAATACTCTTTCCCAACCCGATAAAGATCCTTCTGTAATTAAAAACCATCAACCCATTTATCTCATTAATTCGGATGAAAAAATCTATGCTAAAATCGTACCTCTCCAAACTCATACATTCAGATCAATCTGGTTTTATTAAAGGTTGCCTTGCTTCATCTAACTCCAGACTATTATTTAACATTCTTGCTCACTCCCAAAATTTGAATGTACCATCTGCTCTTCTGGCCTTTGACGCTGAAAAAGCTTTTGATCGCGTATCCTGTAAGTTCATGTTTCACTCTTTACCTTGGCATGGCCTTCCTCTGTACTTCATAAATCTAATTTAAAATTCTTTACTCCTCTCCCCCTACTTGTATCCTCATTAACAATTCTCTTTCCTTCTCTTTTTGAATTGAAAGAGGAATGCGTCAAAGCTGTCCCCTGTTTCCCTTCTTATTCATTATGGCCTTGGAACCCCTTCTCCAAAACATCAGAATAAACACTTACATTAAAGGAATCATGATTAATAATATAGAGGTTAAGCTTTCCGCATATGCCGATGATATTCTAATTTACCTCTCTGAACTGGCTTCCTCCATCCAACATTTACAGGCTGATTCATGGAATTTGTGCGCCGAAAAACAGGGATTTGTGCGCCATTCTGCCCGCAAATCCCTGTTTAATAAATTACAAAGCTTTTATTCTTAAACAGTTAGCTATCTTTAAACACTACGAATTCCATCCTGACTATGGATCAATATTGAAGCTAATCATATATTTCAGCTTTCCCCTTCTCACTTTCTAATAACGTCATCTTTGCCCAATTTTACTGCTTTTCCTTCATTACACTTTTTCAAAATAGTCTGGAAGAAATTCCCTGCTAGGTCATTCACTAAGGTTAATTATGATGATCTCTTCCTTTGGTTCAATAAGCAAAACCCTACCAAATGCAATGTTCCATTATATATATATGGTATGCTTTAGATATCAAATTCATTAAGCAATTGGTCCAAAACTCAAAAATTGTTCCCTTTCAGATTATTTGTTTATGATATAATATTCCCCCTTCTGATCTTCCCTTCTACACATCCTTAATTAAGTCAATCACTAAATCCCTGCCTACCTTTAATCAGAAATCACCTTCTTCCTTTTTAAACCTTTTAATTCATAATCACACCATTAAAGCAGCTAAGTTTTATGGATTTCCAAATGATCCTACCTCTCCTGACTCGCTTAATCTGAGTACCATCAGACAATGGAAAATTGACTGGAATCTTCAACGCTCCCCAGATCAGTCAACATTTGTAAAGTATGTAAATCTACATCCCCTGCAGTCAACCTTACAAACCTACTTTTTCATTTTTCCCTTTGCCTTCTTTACTCCCTCATAAATTGTTAAGACTCTAGATAGTATATCCGATAAATGTTGGTCATGTTCTGAACCAAATGCAGATTTTACTCTTTTAATCTTTAATTGTAAATATGTTCATGCTTTTTGGTCTAAAGTTTGATCATGTTTGCAATCAATGTTTCTCTTAAAAGAACCATTAATGCTTGCTAATCTCAAGCTTGGCTCAATAATCAATCCTGTTATAAGTCAAATT
Source organism: Ambystoma mexicanum (assembly GCF_040938575.1). Taxonomy (NCBI): domain Eukaryota; kingdom Metazoa; phylum Chordata; class Amphibia; order Caudata; family Ambystomatidae; genus Ambystoma; species Ambystoma mexicanum. The sequence goes on along the minus strand of NC_090933.1, from coordinate 1,237,136,604 downwards.
GATTCTCCTTGCCTGTTTAACCTGTTCATGCATTTCAAAATATTACATGCAACTGGAAGAACACCACTAACTTAACGTACAATACCTGGTGGAATTCCATATGCTCTATCCATCGAATGGAACAATGTCCTGCTTCTGTATTTGATTACATACATACATTTAACAACAAATGGAATAGGCTCATACTTTGTTTTATGTCCTATCATTGCATACTGTCTCCTCCTGTCTCCCCCTGTTCTGTCTAATTAATTATCATATGCTAATAAGGTACAAGAAGTCTCTGGACCAACATATTTTCTTTATTTTTGTGAAATAACAAATGTTATGACCTTGCAAAATTATATAGTTTTAGCCTGGCAAGTTATGTAAATGTTTAAAATAATGAACTATGCTTGAATTAATTGCCTTTACTTAATTCTGATAATAAAAATATTTAAACAAAACAAGCTGCTTTCTACTCCACCACCATTGTGTCAGTGTCAAACAGGAGCACATACCTCTTTGAAGTAGTAAAGCATTGCTCCAAACCTTTATCTGACATTGAGGTGCCAGCAACAAAGGAAAAATGCGACAGAATCAACAACATTTTTATTGAAAAAATAGACAAAATCTGACAAATCATTGCATCAAACTCCCAAAGTATTAGCCCCACCCCCTTCCTAGCATGGACACTGCCCCTGTGTACTGAATTCTCTCATCAAGAATCACTTCCCTCAAACCTACTTCTTACTCTGACAATATCATTCCAGCCTTCATCATTGAGCAACTGATGGGGTGGAAACCAGTGGGGCACACAATGTAACATCTTCTCTTCCAACTCTTCTCCTCATGGGCTGAATATTGGGTTGAGCCCCTCGAATCGCCCTGGGACACTCATATAACCCCCCCCCAAGTGGTGGCTGAAGCAGTAAGGCGCCCCACGGTCCAATCCCGGTCTCTCTGGAGCACGGGGTAGGTGAGAAGCGCCCAAGAACAGCAGAGACGATGTGCGGTGTCTCAGGCGGGCGGTTCAGGGACGTTCAGAGACCTGCGACGAAAGCTGAGGCCCAACAGTGGAGGTAACAGCGCTGTCCAGAAGACGTCCATCTGGATCGGCGAGTGGAGGCTGGTGCCCCGGTTGCTCCCAGACTCCTGACCACTCCGGAGGCAGGCAAGGAAGCCACACGTGTGTCAGAGGGCACTGGGGATTACTGAGGTGAGACGGCCAAGAGACACAGGCAACCACCTAGAAGGATGAGGAGAGGGCCCTCCAGATGGATGATTTTGAGAAAAGGGAGAGAAGAAACAACTTGCTGTTCGTCGGGTTTCCGAAGGCGGAGGTGGAAACGGAGAGGGGCATATGTCGAGCGGTTAAAGAGGTGATCCGCTTCCTGTTCGGCAACGAAGCGACCACGGACTGCACCATCGACAGAGTCCATAGGGCAGGGGGCCCAGCAGGGGCCCTTGCTCCATCCTCGTCTGCTTCCACTATTAAAAATCCCGGATGAAGCCAGGAAAGCCAACACCATCACGTATAAATATGCGAGAATAACAGTCTTTCAGGACCTTTCCGCGTTCACCATGGCCAGAAGACGGATTAGTGGCCCACTAACACAATGCCAACAGGAGAAAGGAATCCGATACCATTGGGGCTACCTCTTCTCGCAATCCAGGAGTACTTGGACACCGCAGAGGATGACCAGAGACGGAGGCAGCACAGTGCGTCAGAGGCAGCACAGTGCGTCAGAGGCAGAACAGTGCTTCAGAGGCAGCACGGTGCATTGCAGGCAGCACTGTGCACCAGAGCCAGCATGGTGCGTGCGGGGACACAAAGCACATCAGAGGCAGCACAGCACATCAGAAGTGGTAGACCAGGAAGAAAGAAGGTGAGTTTTGCAAAGGTTATTTGTAAAAAAATGAATGCAGTGGGTGGAGGTGGGCAATTGTAGCATAATTAAACCATCAGACTGCAGACTATCTACTTGAATTGTAATATACAGCCTACATCCGAAGCTATCTGATCCGACATGCGCAGTACTGAAGTGCTAATGGTTAGATACCCGAATGTTTATACTGTACAATCATTTCTCAGCCTCTGAGCTTAGAGTAAATGTGTATACTAGGCATGAAACCATAGGGCCACACAATTCCATTTGTCCTTCATCATGCTAATGGTGAAACCATAGACATTGCCCCTGTACAGTCCTTGCTTGAGCCAGTGTTTGAAATTGGGGTTGAAGGAGGAGTTGAAAGGGCAATGGTTAATACCATGTGATTGTCTTGGGCCTGCCCATATGGCAGATCCCTCTTGGGACTGGCAACTGGGAATTTGGGCTTACTAGGTCTTTTGACCCTAACTACCTTGGTGCAGTCTGCACCTGTTACACAATATGCCTAGAATATATGGAGCGTTGTTTGCATGCACACTGTTGCGCTGGTCGCAGGCGCAAACGAGACATGCCACATTTGGTTTCTGTTTTCAGATTTCTAGGTGCATCAGGGTCTTCTAGGTCTTCCTAGACCATGTCAGTGGTGTACGACATGGAAGTTCATAATCCATTAGCTGCCAGGTCACCTGCTAGTGTCAATCATAATTATTTGAAAAACGTAACAAATACACCCCTTGGAGATTCGCTTTCAACCATACTACGGTAGTCTGCTTTAGAAACATTAGTTAAAACGTGTTCTCAACTATGATGAGGTTTGAATGGCCCATCCAAACACTAGAAGGGCAGAATGTGACTATGGGCCTCATTGCAAGTTTGGGGGTATGGATAAAAATGGTGATAATTAGGTTAACAATCCATTACCATGGGGGCCCGCAGCTAACGGACGTGCTATGAGGACGTGATTCCTCGCCGCTCCGGAGGCCGCCAACTAAATCCTGCATTCCTGATCGACCACAAAAGCAAGATAAAGCTCTACCCACAGCGGAACCTCTCTGCAACGCATTGCTGCAAGCTGGACCAAAACCGGTGTGCACTCCGGAAAATAAACGGCGTTGAAGACGATGCAGACCATCGGTGAAGACGAACCAAGATGGCCACCAGGACGGAGTGCTGAGGAGGGCGCGCATAGAGACGCTGCGGTGCGGCTGGTACGACTGCCCAGAGGGTCTGGGCACTGCCACGACTCTTCAACTGCCTGGAGCGGGCAAGCGCTGGTGCCGATCGCGGGTAGGTGGCTGCATGCAGAGGCCCTTCAACACCGGGTGTGGAGGGTGCTGCGGCAGAGCTGGTCCCACTGCGAACTCGAAGCCTGGGTGAGTTGCGGTCCACCCATGACACGCACGGGTCGTGCTAAGGGGATGCGGTCCACCAAATAGCAGGACATCCCCAGCAACACGGACGTGCTGGCGGTGTAGCAAGCAGTCTCCCCAGGCGAAAGCGAGCCAGGCGGGCGAAGCTGGAGGAGAAAGGAACTCCCAGACCTGCCTGATAAGTGAGTGGGGGGTAAAGGGACCTGTGCGCTGGAACAAAGAATAAATACTAACGAACCTGGCTGTAATAGCGACTATACCACAGCACGACAAAACACACTGCTACAACACCAAAAGTATAACAGTGGAGAGTTGCGAGACCGCTGATTGTGGTGCCTGGAAGGTGGTGTGTGCCACGCGATATGTGACTTAGTGGGAGTAACATTCTGGCAATAGCTTACTTAATGCGCATACCGAACAAATTGCAAGCTACACCACAACACCAAGGTTGAGCACCGAAATTAAACAGTAAACAAGCGCTCTGCCCACGTAACACTACTGCAACAGGCCATGCACCAGTAGTTGAACTGGGCGTGATGCCGCACATAAGTAGAAGAGACTAACAGCAAAGTACAGTGGGGCACTGGTGAGAATATTTGGAGCTAAATACCACAGCCGTCCCCACTACCACAAGGCTTGTGCCCCTAGCCCGCGGCTCTCTTGCACACAAAATAGATTACCCCAGGGGGATTGAGTGACTGTAAGGAGCCTGAGAACGGTGTTCATGCCCAAGACGTACGCTGCAGGACTCTCATCGGCGCACCCCTGCACAATATGGGATAAGTGCTGCTCCACACAACGTGTTGCCGCTACTCAGAAGGTGGAAACGACACAAACGCTTTTCCAGTGACCCCACTAAACCAACAAGGCTCAGAATGCTGAACTTACTAGCCAAACCACAAATGGAGTGAAGGGAGTGATACACAATAATAAGCAAGCCTGAATCGCATGAAATAGCTGCCTGCACAGAAAGTGTGTGATGCTGGTACTTCAGAACTGGAGAGTTGACCAAGCAGTGAACTATACACCCAGCTTCACAATACCACAGAGGCAAATAACCTAATACAGATTTAAATACTGATAGGAGCGATGCATGCAAAGGCGAAGATCTGATGGACTGCTCTCCACGAAACCCTAGGACAACTGTGACATCTGGAGTCATACCAGCCCATACACCTCGCCCAGAGCTCACACCCTGTCAGCATTAGAGACGGCACGGAAGACGACTGAGGAGAAACTAGATAACGGCATACTAAAGTGAGAGTGTACGTCATGGGGAAAGACAGAGCGAGAAACCCAACAACGCAAAGCAAAATAGAACAATATACAATCTCTGCACCGCAACCACCGCAAACTGAGGCGAGCAACACACCAGCTATATCCCTAAAGGATGTCATGAACGCCATCGCCAATTCAAGAACCTCCATGTAAAAAAAGATGGATGGCATAAGCACAGAAGTATCGCTGCTGCAACACGATCTGCAGAAACTTACGGCCTGCAGTGGTGAAGCCGAGGGCTGTATATCTGAAACTGAGGATGGCTTGAGAACAATAAACCACCAAATGTCTGAAACACTAGCACGTCTCAAGGAACTTGAAGAACGCGTTGAAGAAGGGGAAGGCAGAGCGAGTTGGAATAACATCCGGATCCTTGGCTTGCCGGAAAATATCAGAGGGCCCAAGTACAGAGCTGTTCCTTGAGCAATGGCTTGCAGACCTGTTAGCTCCCAAATTCTTTTCTATCGAAAGAGCTCACCGTATCCCAGCGGGAACACAAATACCTGGAGCCCCCTGCACATGATCATAGCAAAACTCCTGAACTTCAGGGATCGAGACGCAATATTACAGATGGCCAGAACGAAAGGCTCCATCACATACAATGTCTCCAGAATTGCCTTCTTTACCAACTTCACCAGAGAGGGTACAGAAAGCGAGACAGTCCTTCGATCCACTCAATAAATGTCTTCAAATCCTCCATATAAAATATGGATTACTATTCCCTGCACAACTGAAAAATTATCATAATCGCACAACTGTGCACTTCACAGACCCCAGAGAGGCATGGAACTGACCCGAAAGCCACCTAGAAGGAGACTGGAGCCCGAACCGCAGACAAGAAAACGGAAGAAACCGGCCACGACCGGAGAGAGCACCTCCTAAGAGACCACGACAAGAACCGGAGTTACTGCCAAACAGAGAAAATAACTGGCACAAGAAAGTAGTCAACTGGATAACATGGCTTTAGCAATGATAACAGAAAATGCATCAGGATGCAAATGATGGCAACGTCATATTTAGATCCTACGGAAATGGCATAGATTAAGCCACCAGAATAGTTGGCGGCCCACTTGAACGGACCCCCACTACAGCTACAGTGCGAAAGGATAAGTATTATTTTCGTCTACTTAACACGCACCAACGTCTATAGTTTGGTGTGAATGAGACATTAAAAATAGACTTGTTAGTGTATTGATTTATGTTCTGATTTGGGCGACAGATACTCCAGGTTAGATGGTAGTATAGGGAGGGGGGAAAGAGTTAGTTAGTTTAGTTGTATTGGGCGACAGATGCTTCAAGTTGGGTAGAGTGTGGGGAGGGGGGAACTAACTTTTATCGTCAAGGTTCACACCAGCTGCAGCACGTATGGCATACTGATCTCTCTATTAACAAGACACATCACACTAACAAGTAATCATGTCCCTTCAAAAAGCCACTCCACACATGAACGCGACAAGTTCCTAGCTACGATGTCAGAGCACACTGCACCCCTAGATGCTCAATATACATTGATACCACCAATGTACACTCCAGATGACAGGGTCTCCTAGCGAGAATAAAAATAGAACCATCCGAGTTATGACATGGAACGTGAATGGGCTTGGCAACAGTATGAAAAGGCGCTTAATCCTACAATTAATGAACCGTCCCTCTCCAGATGTGGTATTTCTTACCGAAACACACCTAGCTGGCACAAACTGTACACTATTTAAACGCACTAATTATCGACTATGGGTTCACGAGTAGTACTCATTTTAATACACAAAAGACTCCCCTTTACTCTTTCTACTGTTACACAAGACACGGGGGGTAGATTTGTGTACACAACAGGGACTCTCTGGGAGCGCACTATAACTATGATCTCAGTATATGCACCACCCAATCTATTAACTCCCCTGACCAACAACTTCAGGCCTCTGATTGCCAGCGACTTTCCAGATCTCTTGATAATTGGAGGAGACTTCAATGAAATCATGAATGTTGACCTTGACCAAACACATGTACGATCCAGGAACTCAGACATACGCACTAAACTGGCCACATTCACCAATGCTTTGGGGCTACAAGATGTGTGGAGGAAATTGCATCCTGACACAAAGGAATACTCATATCATTCCAGGGCTCATGCCTCATTGTCAAGACTAGATTATTCCTTCATACCATTGGTAAACATACACGAAGTTTGCGAGGCACAACTGCTTCCCAGAGGCATATCAGATCACTCTCCCCTTATAATAGGAATTAAAACAAATAGACCGGTCCCACCGCCCAGTTGTTGACTGAACAGCTACTACTTAGGATTCCCATAACTGGTAGAACATATTGAAGATGTCACCAAATCGTACTTTGAAATAAATACTGGCTCTGTAGACAGCCCGGGGACGCTATGGGAGGCACTCAAGACAGTGCTCAGGGGCGAAAACATATCCTGGACCACAGCCCACAAGAAAAAGCACCTAAAAGCAATACACGAAGCTGAAGCAAAAGTACGAAATGCTGAGATTACCCACCTGAACCTCAAACAACCAGAAACACACTGTGTATTACAACTAGCACAGAAACATTTACAACACATAGCCTTAGACAGTGCAAAACAGGCACACACAGCGATGCGGGCAAAACTGTATGAAATGGGAGATAAGGCTGGGAAACTACTGGCATGGCTAGAACACAGAGATGTGGGCCGTACCCAAGTTAGGAAGCTGACATTGTTGGAATCGGAGCCGTTGGTGGCAGACCGAGATATAGCAGAAGGCTTTGCAGCGTATTACGCTGATTTGTACAGAGCACCAAACTCACCGCTTAAAACCGACATCCTGGTGGAAATTACGCTCCCTACCTTAAACGAGCAACAGTTCGAATTATTAGAACAGGAAATCACAGAGGAGGAAAGAACCCTAGCCATGTCGGAGCTCCAATCAGGTAAAACCCCAGGTCCCGACGGTTTTCCCATCGAAGTATGGAAGAAGATAGGGGCAAATGTGACCACCCCACACATATTACGTCTGTTGCAGGACTCACACGCACAGGGATGTCTACCCCCAGACCTAAGAAGAGCCATGATAATAGTACTGCGGAAAGCAGACAAACCGCCTGATAAATATAGTTCTTATAGACCCATCTCTCTTATAAACAGCGAAGCCAAACTATTAGCGAAAGTGCTCGCCAATCGGCTACAGCAAGTCATACACTCATTGGTACATCCGGACCAATGCGGATTTATGCCGCAAAGATCCACCAGACAGAATATATACAGATTACACACAGCACTAGAAAAACTACCCGAGCTTCAGGGCCTTACTCGCTATAGACTTTGAAAAAGCCTTCGACTCAATCTACTGGGAGGCAATCTGGGAAATCATGCAGCGCATGGGCATAGGACTGCACTTCATAAACTGGGTTAAACTACTATATAACTCCCCGGTGGCAGTGACAAGGGTGAATGGGCATGTATCAAACCCCTTTAGATTAGGTAATGGAAACAGACAAGGCTGCCCCCTATCGTCCTTACTCTTCGTGTTAGCAATTGAACCTCTAGCAGTGCTATTAAGATCCACACAAACATGGAGTGGCTTCAACTGGTCGGATAGCTAGGAAGACAAGGTGTCCCTGTACGCGGATGACCTGCTGATGTACTTAAAAGACCCACAAACATCCTGCCCCATCGTGATGCATCTATTAAATAGATACAGTAAGTTTAGTGGTCTCCGCGTCAACTGGTCCAAGTCCATATTGTTTCCATTAGGGCAAGCAGATGACATAGTACCAGACAACTGCCCCTAACGCGTGGAAAAAAAGCAATTTAGGTACCTAGGCATACATATTATGAATAACTTAACAGACTATGTGCCTAGAAACTTACATCCACTGACAATGAGGTTCAAAGAAGATGTCCGACATTGGATGTCCTTACCACTGACGCTACTAGGACGAGCAGCACTCTTCAAAATGATGGCCCTCCCCCGCTTTCTTTACATACTACAGAACGCTCCACTACCTATAGCGCCTAGTGAGTTTCATAGACTACACCAAATACTAAGGAAACTGCTGTGGAATGGGGGTCACCCACGTCTAGCACTCACTACCCTTCAGAGATCCATATGGGAGGGTGGGATTGGACTTCCCTGCCTACAAACTTACTATTGGGCTAGCCAAATGGCGATAGTGAACAACAAACCTCATGGAGATATCACATTACCACATAACAGAATACCAGACCCAAATACACAAGAAAGACCTATCATGAAATACCTCTACCGCAAGAAGGACCGGCTAGCCGCCCCGTCCATGCTAACACACATAACTCAAATATGGATGGACACACATAAATACTTAGGTTGGGATAAAAAACTAACCCCAGTGCAACCACTATGTGGCAACAAACACCTCCCGGAAGTGAACAAATTACCCAAATGGCCCTCTTGGTCACAGTTTGGCATATTAAAAATCGTTGATGTTGTGAAAGAGAACACGATAATACCGTTTGTAGATCTTGTCTCCAGCTTTAAACTTCCCCCGAATGAGCAATATCACTACACGCAACTCAAACACGCGTTACAAGCCCACCTTCCGGACATGATTGATATGCCCGACTATACCCCACTGGAATGTAACCTATTACCAGAAATGATCAAACACAAAGTCACGTCAACTATGTACAGCGCCATAACCTCCTTTGCCACCAATGACCTGGTAGGTCTGAAAACTAAATGGGAGAGGGATGTGGGTGAAATACCTCCGGAGCAATGGCTAACCGCACTGTTTCCCAGAGAATCGGCCATTTCATCCAGGCTCAGGCTAATCCAATTGAAAATACTGCACAGAATATATTATCCAAGGGTAGCATTATTCAGATGGGGGAAAACCACCAACCCATCTTGCTTACGGTGCAAAAGTGAGGAGTGTACACATCCTGTGGGAGTGTACTTTTATTCAGCAATACTGGCAGCAATCCTGCGATAAACTGTACAAGGGTAATGGGCAAAGTGATTCACAGAAACCCGAAACAATTGTTGGCGGGGATAGAAGAAGACATTGAAGTGTCACAATATGAATAATTGTTTATATCCACCACCACCGCATTGATCAAAAGGAACATAGTGCAGCTTTGGTGCTCTGAGATAACACCAAACTATGCGCAATGGGCCACAGACGTGGGCATTTGTATTGCAATGGAAAAAAGAGTTTACACTGCTAGAGGTTGCCCCGAGAAAGCCCAGAGAATATGGCAGAAATGGGAAGACGCACACTGAGAGGATGTCTGTACTAGCAAACCGAATTGTGACCTAAGGATGTGATGGGGGAACTCAACACTGATGTAGTAAAATGTAACCATGCGTGTTAAGAGACTATATTACACTGTATCCATAATGTGATTCCGACGATAGCGGGTATGTAAAGGAATTGTTGCCCCGCAGAGCAAGGGCTTGTTTGTATATGTTATTGTAAAAACAATAAAATGTTTCATGAAAAAAAACAAAAAAAAACAATGCATTACCATTGAATTACTGCATCGCCATAGTACACGTTTGGTGGCAAGGTGGAGGATGAAGCTCCAGCAAAATGCTATTGGTAAATCCTTCATCTTTACGCCAACAATCGGTAAAATCTGCAGAATGTTGCTGCTAGTGGAATTACTGCCAGGGGTCATATCAAAGAATCCCTATGGAGTCGTATAGACTCCAAAAATGGCATCAACACTGCTTACCACCACTTGGAATCCTGCTGTTAATCCGTGGGATGATGTGGCAGTAACAGTATTCGAGTTTGGTGATAATTCGGCAGATTTAGCCCAAATGACCACCAAACCTCTCAAAATTGCAATGAGGGTATATATCTCCTGTTGAGAAAGTTGACCTGATGCACCTGAACAGTATTAGGGACTCCCTTTCATATCCATGTTAAATGTGACAGGTGACGCCGCTCCTTTTTTGTCCTTAATCCTGCCCCTTTTGATATAATTTTGACAAGAACCCCAAAATGTTTGATACTAATTTTATATCAATTTGATAAGTCCCCCAATATTTTTGATAAGCCCCTCAATCTTTATATCAATTTTATATAAATGTATATTAAAAAAATATACATTTTAATATTGTACATGAATTGGATATAAATTGCTGGAGCAGCCCACTGGCTTTTTCAACGCTTGTTCTTTAATGAATTGCAATGGCATTTTTAACACAGAGATCTTGACCAAGAGAACACTGAGTCCAAACCCTCACCATCAAACTTTATATATGCAGAGCCTTTCCTCATGCCTAGACAAAAGCTCAGAAATAGCCTTTGTCAGCACCCTATAAAAGCAAAGCTGTGAAACTTTGTCAGCACCATACAAAAGTCCCATCAGCAGACTTTACCAGCGCCATGTCTATACAAAAAATTCAAGTCTGTAGTGTCCCGGTGTAGGAAGGAAAATCCTTTTCCAAGATGGCCACCATGGAAAGGGAAGGCGGGGGTTCCATACAGGCCCCTCTTCGCTTTGCATGGAAGCCTGTAGAAGGCAAAAAGAGAACCCTACTACCTTATTAACACAAGCACATTTTTCTTCCCTTTCAAATCTATCCCAATTTCGAATAACTTTACCACAAAGCCAGTCCCAGGTGAAGATAGGACTTTAACCCCATGTGGTGTTCCTAGTGGTCATGGCCAGTAGCCAGATTGTCCAGATCATGACCTTATTCCATGACCCGGACAATCTGGCCACTGCCCATGGCCACAGGCTACACCTCAGTCACCAAAGATATATCACTATTTTTTGTATCTACATTATGACACTTGTCAAAAAATAAAAGATGGGTACATTTGCAAAACCATGCTTTCAGGTCCTTGCCAATGCTCCTTACACAAGTTTGCTGGAAATCCAGCTATGTTTTATTATTTTCAAAAGTGTCAAATGTATGCACATACAATCGTCATATAACCTAGCCCCCACTTGACAAAATCCATTCAGACTTTACGAAAACATTTATATCTAGATCTATAATTTTTTTGCAAACCCTTGTGTAGATTTGTCAAATGGCACCACATTTATAACCTTTTCAATATTTTGGGATCCCCTCTAAGTTTGCCCCCTCTTGGCAGAATCCCACCAAACCTTGCAAACTCATTCGGAATCAGGCCAGGAATATAATTTCAAAATGTCATGCAGTTTCATTAAGTGGTGCTAAAGTTATATGCCATCCAAAAACTGCCCCCAAACATCTGAAGTGTCCCCAAACTTCTCAGGACTGCTCGCGAACATCCGAACTGTTCACAGACTTTTGCGGTAAAAACGCCAGTTTTTTGCTTCTTGCACCCATATCCCATCCCATCCTCATCACCCCTCACCTCCCCATAGATTATTTGATAAGTTCGACAAGTGCAATATTGTGTTTTCTTTTTACCGCGATGTCCGCGGACACCTGCCGCTGTCCGTGAAACCAAGATGGTGGGCGCTTCCAAAAATCTAACGCACTTCACACGTTTCACCATCCAATCAGTGGGCACGACCGATGTCTGCAGACACCACGTTGCCTTCTAAGCCAATCAGAGTCCTGTCCGCGGACCGAATAGGGAAGTGTGTCCGCGGAGCGGACCTAGATATCACACATTTTTGGCACCTACTTTTTAGTCGGATTTCCACCAAATTTACAAAAGCACGCTTTTGGGACCAAGCCGCTGCTCCTGCCACAAATTTGGTGGATATCCGTCCAGCGGTTTGGGCTGTAGGCGTGAGCAAAGTTTTTTCTCCATTCAGTCAAGGGAAAAAAAATAATTTTGCGACCTCCCCCCCTATACCTTTGCCTCCCCTTGACCAAACCTCACCAAACTATGCAGAATAATTCAGAGTGGGCCATATACATTTATTGCAAAGTTTGGTGAGGATTCGTCTAGAGGGAACAAAGTTATAAGCTGTCCAAAAAAATGCTCTTCCTATGGGTTTAGCAACTTAACTTTAACTACATGGCCGCTACCGCAGGCCATGTAATATATACATATTTGAATATACATTTATAGAAAATAGATATAAAAATGTTTGGGGGGCAGTAAAATGAAAGTCAATATTATCGGGGTTGGGGGGTTTATAAAAACATATTGTGGTGCTTATCAAATCAATATCAATCATTTTGGAGTTCTTATCAAAATGATATCAACATGATTGGGTTTCTTATCAAAATGATATCAAAAGGGTGCAGGACTAAGGTCACAAAAGGGGCATTGCTACCTGTTAAATTTGACGTGGATATGAAAGGGGGCCCCTGTTACTACTTACCTGTATTGCAATGGCCACTTTTATACTCTTTCTGGCAGTTTGCGGCATTGGTAACTACATTAGCACAACGTGCACTCTCGTGTGACAATTGCGCAATACTCCTCGTAATACAGTTTCTGAGCATGTTACATCATTTCACTTGAGAGGTTCCGATGATTGAAGGAGTGCACAATTGACAAAAATATTAAACAATGTCTTTCTTTACAATGAGAAAGAAGAACATTCCTGGGGAATCCTTCTGCTGGCCATGTTTTTGCTGTTTTTAATTAAAGCCTCCAGCCACTTTCTTTAAAATCTTAGATGTTTAGGGATAGTGCTCATTTTGCATGAAACCAAAAGAAACGAGCACATTATTTACTGCTGCATCATCATCAAATCATCATCAAGGGGTTACCTAAGAGAAGGACTGCAGTGCCCTGAGGCTGAGATAATCCCATTCCTGGATCAGGATGCGGGCCCGGGCCTGCTTTGGAAACCCAGGGTCTCCTGATGTGGGGAATGATGCCATTGCTAGAGGTAGCCCAGGTCACACTCTCGCAATTTGGCTCAGCTCCAGCAAATTGGACGTCCTCCCAATACCAACGAATTACACTTGGCCATTTTATAATGGACATACACTACTTGCCAGACTGTGATTATTTGTGAAACTCTGAAACATGCAAACATAATAGGTGGTTGTTGTGGTGGTGGTAGTGTTGTGCTCCCCTTGAAAGCTATTAGCAACTTTGAGCCTGATTCATGGAATTTTTTGCTCGGTGCAAAGTCCCTTTTCACTGCAAAAATACACTTTGCACCGCTCTGTGAATCAGGGTGTTTGTTGGCAGTGCAAAGTCACGTTGCACTGTGCTAAACATTCCATAAATCAGTGTGCAAAAAACCAGATTGGAGATCCAATAGTTTGTGCCAACTTTCCATGAATCGGCCCTTTTGTCCCGCTGAAAACGCCATATCCTCCTACTCTGATGTGCAGCAGAGGACTACGCAGGTCATAATGTACTGGTATGATGCCATTGTGGGGAGTCAGCAATTCCTCTTCTCCTTCGCTTCTCCTACCACCAGAATGTGAATCTCGCTCGCGCCACCTGTTTGCAATGCCGGTCAATCGGGTCCGCGGTAGGAAAAGGGATGCAGTGGGGGGCATACACAACAGGCAATTATCTATGGGAAGCTTTCTGCTACAGTGTTAAGTCTTCCTCTGGGTATGAGTGACATGATAGGCAACGCAAGCTTCAATCTTGTCTGTCAGATATCATTTGGAATCCCTTAATGGAATATATACCCCTAAATTGATCATTTCTCTTCTATATTTCTATATAAAATTACTGTTAGTAACACTATTACAATTATTATTTATACAAATATAATATACAACAATAATAGTGACAATAATAATAATGATGATAATAACTATAATGATACTTACAAATCTACTATTACTACAACTAATAACAATGATAATAATAATAATGATGATAATAACTATAATGAAACTTACAATTCTACTATTACTACAACTAATAACAATGATAATAAGAATAATAATGATAATAACTATAATGAAACTTACAATTCTACTATTACTACAACTAATAACAATGATAATAAGAATAATAATGATAATAACTATAATGATACTTACAATTCTACTATTACTACAACTAATAATAATAATGTTAGCAATAATGATAGCATTTACAATGGTATTAATAAGAACACGAATAATGCGTATAATGATAACAGCAATAATAGTGAACTTAATAGTTAGATACATCCTTCTGAACATTATGATAATTAAAACCCTTAAAACAATCACAATACTTGCACTAATTTGAAAATTAACAACCATAATAATAACTACCCAATTGATTTTTGAATCTGTATTTACTCTTTCTGTTCTGCTATCACACCAACAGAAAGCGCCTGGAAGACGTACCTAGTTTTGCACCGAACGCTGCGGTCATCAGCACCAGAACTAGCCCTGGTTTCATCTTGGGAGGATGGTTGTGCACTGAGAGCACAGAAGCATAAGCTCTAATGAGGATATAGGTCAGCCTGTTGCATTTACAGTGTATAATTACTACAAGCAGTCAATGAATCAACACATAAATCAGGCACTTTCCACCACCCTGCAGTTTGGCAAGTTGCAGGCTACACCCTAATTTTACACAGAGCGTACTTTTCGCACTGAACTGAAGCCAATAATCCTCTGCTTTGGGCCCACGACATGTGTAGAATAACAGGTTTGCTGCTATGTAACTTTCTGGTGTGCTAGAAGAGGAGAACAGCTCAGCTTCATACGCAAGTGATTAAAACCGAACACCAGTCAAATATTGGCAATTGTTGGGGCATCCCATTGCCGTACGGGGACCGTGGTCCATACATAGAATTGTAGATGGGTAACTATCGACATCAGTGATATATTCCACTGAGCAAACCTTGAGATTTCAATGATCTCACTCGAAGTTCAGAGGTGAAATCCTCCCCGTTGTTTATAGTTTCCCATCTGCATTTTACACCAACTTTGTCATGTATGCTTGCTGTACTCCTGAATTAGCCCCGTACCATGAGGCGTGGCTCTGCCAGACTGTACACCACACCTACTTTGTCTTGTATGCCTGCTATATTCCTGAATTAGCCCCCCCCCCCGGTACCATGAGGCATGGCTCGGCCAGACTGTACACCCACACCTACTTTGTCTTGTATGCTTGCTGTACTCCTTATTTTGCCCCGTACCATGAGGTGTGGCTCTGCCAGACTGTACACCCACAGCAACTTTGTGTTGTATGCCTATTGTACTCCTGAATTAGCCCCCGTACCATGAGCTGTGGCTCTGCCAGACTGTACACCCACACCTACTTTGTCTTGTATGCGTCCTATATTCCTGAATTAGCCCCTCCCTCCCCCCCGGTACCATGAGGCATGGCTATGCCAGACTGTACACCCACCGCAACTTTGTCTTGTATGCTTATTGTACTCCTGAATTAGCCCCTGTACCATGAGCTGCGGCTCTGCCCGACTGCACACCCACAGCAACTTTGTCTTGTGTGCCTATTGTACTCCTGAATTAGCCCCCCGTAACATGAGGCATGGCTCTGCCAGAATGTACACACACGCCTACTTTGTCTTGTATGCTTGCTGTACTCCTGAATTACCCCCCCCCCATACCATGAGGCATGGCTCTGCCAGACTGTACATCCACACCTATTTTGCCTTGTATGCTTTTTGTACTCCTGAATTAGCTCCCCCGCCCCCTTATCATGAGGAATGGCTCTGCCAGACTGTACACCCACACCTACTTTGTCTTGTATGCTTGCTGTACTCCTGATTTAGCCCCCATACCATGAGGCATGGCTCTGCCAGAATGTACACCCACACATACTTTGTCTTGTATGCTTGCTGTACTCCTGATTTATCCCCCGTACCATGAGGCGTGGCTCCGCCAGACTGTACACCCACACCTATTTTGTCTTGTATGCGTTCTGTACTCCTGAATTAGCTCCCCCTGCCCCTGTATCATGAGGAATGGCTCTGCCAGACTGTACACCCACACCTACTTTGTCTTGTATGCTTGCTGTACTCCTGATTTAGCCCCCATACCATGAGGCATGGCTCTGCCAGAACGTACACCCACACATACTTTGTCTTGTATGCTTGCTGTACTCCTGATTTATCCCCCGTACCATGAGGCGTGGCTCTGCCAGACTGTACACCCACACCTATTTTGTCTTGTATGCGTTCTGTACTCCTGAATTAGCTCCCCCTGCCCCTGTATCATGAGGAATGGCTCTGCCAGACTGTACACCCACACCTACTTTGTCTTGTATGCTTGCTGTACTCCAAAATGAGCCCCCGTACCATGAGGCGTGGCTCTGCCAGATTGTACATCCACACCTACTTTGTCTTGTATGCTTGTTGTACTCCTAATTTAGCCCCCGTACCATGAGGCTTGGCTCTGCCAGAATGTACACCCACACCTACTTTGTCTTGTATGCTTGCTGTTCTCCTGATTTAGCCCCCGTACCATGAGGCATGGCTCTGCCAGACTGTACACCCACACCTACTTTGTCTTGTATGCTTGTTGTACTCCAGAATTATCCACCCCCGTACCATGAGGCGTGGCTCTGCCAGAATGTACACCCACAACTACTTTGTCTTGTATGCTTGCTGTACTCCTGATCTAGCCCCCGTACCATGAGGCATGGCTCTGCCAGACTGTACACCCACACCTACTTTGTCTTGTATGCTTGTTGTACTCCAGAATTATCCAAACTGTACCATGAGGCATGGCTCTGCCAGATTGTACACTCATACCAACTTTGTCTTTTGCTTATCATACACCTGAAGTAGCCCCTCACTCCACGAAGCGTGGCTTTGCTAGATTGTGCCTGGATTATCCATCCGTACCTTGTTACCCTCATGTACGATCTTGCACTCTGTATGTCATACTGTAACTAACGCCTAGATACATATGGGTTTTGTGGGCTGCTATAAATGCAAAAAAATAAAAATACAATTGTGCGTATTGTTACCCAGTGTCCCTAATTAGCCCTTTCCACTCCCCAGCATGACGGAGAGGGGTGGTATGAGGGAAGTATACACAGCATGCGTCAGCACCTCCCTGCTTGGCCCCATGTAACCTTGCCTCACCACCACGTTTTCCCTCAAAAAGCAAAACGATACCCTGTGTCCTGCGACCCTTCCTCACCTCTCTCGAGTTTGCTCCTGCTGCTAACCCTCACATGAAAACAATACTTGACAATCTGCCACCATCCCCCCACCTCCCATGGGTTTTCCCTCTCCCAAACTAATGCAGGGCCTGCTCAAAAGCAGAGAGAATGCTGTATTTTTGTCTTGACATCCTAGCAGTATTGGCCACTGCCGTGACATCATATCTTGAGGGTAGTACCTTTATATTACTGTTCATTTTCCATTGGCTTCCTACACAACATATATCAGGCTACTGTGTCCAGTACATCATGACTGTGTGACTGTAGCAACACCACCTGGAGCTAACAGTAGCCCCGATTTTCTGGCCCGGGTGCGCTCACTTTAAACTTACCCCGGGCCAGCAAAGGGCCACACTGGAACTTCTGCACTCCTGACCAGCTAGTTCGGTGAGGAGCTGAACAACCTACAATTAAAATTGATGTTACTACAGGAGATGGGACACAATCCTGGATTCGTAAATAGGAAACGGTACACTGGGGGGAGTTTTTCCTACCCTTGCAGGTGTTTATATAAAAAAAAGCCTTTTGTCATTGTTCACATTTCTTTCTGCCCCTTTAATTTTCTCCAATCATGGTTTGTTATAACATTCCTAAAAGATACCCTTCCAACAAATCCCAATACGTATGAACTTTGACAAAGTCCCTGATCCCACTTGCCCAGGGCCCCCGTCCCCTCAAACCAATCCTTCCCCTTTCTCCCCCTACACACAAGTTGTTGTATTCATTTCAATAAACATTTGCAGCTGCAGTATGCCCTTAATTGTCAGTCCAAGTTCCTGATTCGTTAGCCACTATAAATATAGCAATCCCCAAAGTACAATAGCTGTTTGGGCTGTCGTTCCCCGCTTGTGCAGTCTGTTCTTCCTTTAACTTCCAGGTTTGTATTTCCCTGCTCTGCCGCAGTAGCATCGCTAGGAGAAGGCCTGGGGGGCTGGGGCCCCCCGTGAAACCCTGTGCCCCCCTTGTGCCCCCTACCTAACACAAGCAGTGACCATGTTCTCCCCCTACTTTTGTCCGTACCCCTCCTATTTTTGTCTTTGGCCCCCTCTGTGCCACTCCTAAATTTGATTCCTGGCGACAGCACTGCTCTGCCGTGAGTGGCTGCCACAGCTCTACATACCTTGCTATCTGGTGCAGTGCTCAAGGGCAAGTACATTGCCCATTTTATTTTGAGGTTATGCTGTGCTTGTTGATTCGGGCTAAGGAAGCCCACTTACCTCCATGGCAGTACTGGTCTGATTGATGCTTGCAAAAAACAGTTCTTTCCTCAATGAGGTGGTTGTTATTACCTGGTCTTCTGAAGACCTTTATTTCCTCTGTGACAGTGCTTCAAATTCAATTTGGTCGGTTTCTTTCATGATAGTGTTTTAATCAAAAAGGTTCAACAACTGTTGCGCTCTTCCC
This sequence comes from Ambystoma mexicanum, assembly GCF_040938575.1. Taxonomy (NCBI): domain Eukaryota; kingdom Metazoa; phylum Chordata; class Amphibia; order Caudata; family Ambystomatidae; genus Ambystoma; species Ambystoma mexicanum. The sequence continues at coordinate 1,237,117,703 of NC_090933.1, read as the reverse complement.
ACGTCCCGCCTACCAGGGAGGAGCATGTGAGGTGCCTCTGCATTCCGCTGGCCACATAGGATGCACCAGGGGGTACTAGATAAGTCGCTCATGTGCTGCGCTGGCCCTGGAGAGGAAGAATGGTCCTCAGGCTCCATTGCGACTGAACGGCCCCAGACATGAGGCCAGAAAACTTCACTGCCGGCCCATCTCTGTCTGGGGCGAGGGGACTTGCCTGCACTGCCAAGAGCTTCACCCGGGCTGCCACGCTCCACGAGCCTCAGACTTTTCTGCTTCCTGGCCCATCCGGACTGGCCCCAGTGGACTGTATGCTTACAGACCACTTCACCTGTCTTGGGCCATCCTGCTGGCGCGACCCAATGTGGGGGCATTTGCTTCACCCGAGTGGTCTGACTTGCATGGCCCAGTGATTGATTAATCTCTGGCCCACCCAATCGGGCCCCTGGGTGGAACGTATGGCCAGCAGACCTGTTCTCAGTTCTGGGACCACGCTCCAACTACGCCGGCCCCAGACTGGGACTCTGAATCTACTAGAGGGTGTTGACAAGCTGCGCCAGGAATCACAGACGTCGGGTTATAGATGACAAATGCAGCTCACTCCAGCATTTCATCAGGGCACCCCACAACGCTCCCTCCTTCTCTTCTTCCTCTTTTCCTTTTATTGTCCTTCCTCCTTTTCTATGTAAGTTCTGATCTTTTTCTCTTATCTTTCCAACTGACCCCCTCAGCCCCCACCCACCACCCCCCAGGTAAGTCTATTCTTGTGTTTGACAGGGTATTCCTGTCCATTCTTCACAGTTCTGGATTTCTATGTGTTCTCATGGTCAGGATACATGGTAAACTCAGTCAAGCCCTTACATTCAAGCACATACACATTTTATAATATGTTTAAAACCTCTTTGCTATGTCTGTGGTTATAGTATTTTGTACCATTCCCTACCTACCTCTACCTGGAATGCCCTATTAGGGCCTGGGTTTCCATAGCAAAGCAAGGTTGCCTGTACCACTGGCAAGCACAGTGCCGAGAAGCCTTTACAGAAGTCAAGAGGGCATTGTTTAGCTCTTGTCAGCTTGCAAACCTCTGCCCAATCTTAGAGATGGAGATTGTAGTGGACAACAGCCCTGCTGGGTTAGGAGAGGGCGGGACACGCCTCCGCGAGTGGTAACATACTAAATCCGATCCAGGTCTGGGGTAGAAAAAGCCTACCCTTAACCTAGCAGTGGTCTAGGCCTGTAAACATTCTCACTGCACCTGATGTAGCAAGCTGTTTACTCTCATCATCAGGAGGTTGCTTCATTGTCTTCCTGTGAAACATTGTATGAATCTCAAATTTCTAACTATGGGCCACAAGTGCATGAACAATGAGGCACCTTCACACTTTTTAGACCATATTCGCCAGCATTGGATATTTCATGGATTCACATGCTTAGAATATTCCCTAGGTATATTTATAAAGACATTTCCTATAGGAAAAATGTTGACACTTCTGTGTCCTATCTATGTTGTTTTCGGGTTCCGTACGCTTGAGCCAATAGGACGTAGGGATATAAATAGCCCCACCCCCGCGGCTCCCTTCAGATTTCAACCGTCTCCAAAGTAGCGGGAGCACCTCGTGTTTGTTTCTACTTCTGTACAAGGTTGAATTCTACTCTTGAGAGTTTTTTCGTGAAAATGTCCGGAAAGGCGTTATTCCGCCTGTGTGCCATGTGCAGACTGTTAAAAGTCTATGAAGGAGATGGGCACATGGATTGTTTGCACTGTCTGCACCCTCATCACTCGGTGGACAGTTGTGAGATCTGCAAAGGTTTCTCACAGAAGACGCTAAAGGATCGGAATAGACGCCTGGTGACGTGGCTAGATGAAGGAACCTATCCTTCATCGGAGGTAGGATCGGTGTGCAGCCTAGCATCCAGGCCCAAGTCATCCAAAGCAGAATCCCATCGCCGGTCGGTGTCAGCGAGCCTCCTCCGAAGAAACCGCGTTCTATAGAGAAACGCCCTTCAGAAAAACATCAGGCGAAGGAATCCTCATCGAAACATGGGCAAGATCGCCATCAAGGAAGGTCTTCTTCTTCATCTTCGTCGAAAAAAGGGAAAGATCCTTTGAAGACCGCCTCCTCAGGAGACCATCACAGGTCATCCTCGAGTAGAGACTCGACAAGGCATAAATCTAGCTCAAAAAAGGCGGGACCGCCAAAGGAGTCTGCGTCACAGCATACACCATTGTCTACAGAGACTCCGTCGTTGACGAGAGTGTTACTCTCGACACAGGTAACGCCTGCAGTGGCCCCGGCGAAAACGATAGTGATGATAGATGTATCCATGTTGACATCATCGACGGTGGAGCCTCAAAGGACGTGGCAGCCAGTGTACAATGTGGTTCTGCCAGAGACCTTACTACAGCCGGAGCCGGGCTTCTCAATATCATCCATGGAGGAGGATCGAGAACAGATTGCTGGTCCAGCAGATCTGTGTTGACAGGAATTACATCGTCGACGATTTCGGGGGAGCAAAATGTCCCTGTTTCGTCGTCTTTATTAAACCCTCAATCTATATTATCCTTGCAAGTGTTGTCTACGCTACAGTCTCTTCTGAAGTGTTTGGATGAGAAGTTACCCCTCGTAGACGCACCTTCGGGGATTCCGGCGAGACCTGCCGACGACGAACCGGGTCCTTCTACGCGGATTACAGAGAATCCAACCTCCCGACCAGAGAGTGAGGAACCACCACGCTTATACCCAGAAGAAGGAGAATTACAAGATTCAGAGTCAGAACCTAGAGAATCTTTTTCAGAAGTATCCTCATCCCCTTCGAGGGATCCTACATGGGAGTCGGAAGCAGAGATGGAGGCACCTAGAAGCCCGACTCAACCATCACCGCCGGACGACATCAGCACTTTTCATGCGATGATGGGCAAAGCCTGCATTGAGTTTGGTCTGAGCCCTGAAGAAGAAAAGGAGTGCTTCTTGTTCGACCATATGGGGAAAAGAAGGAAATCAGTCTTCTCAGTTCCCATTCTAGACCACGTCCGGCAAGAAGGTTTGAGGACCATGTGCCATCCATTTTCAGAAGTAGCAAAAAAGGGCAGGTTGGAGAAGAAATTCAAGGCTCCAGACTCTACGCCTAAATGCTTGACCGCTCAACCATCTCCAGAGTCAGTAGTGTCGGCTGCAGCAGCTAAGAAGGCCAGATCGCAGCACAAATTTTCTACCCCTCCAGATAACAAGGCTAGAAGACAGGATGCTTTTGGCAAAAAGGTTCTATCCGTAGGAGCGACGACGGTTAAAGCAACTAACTCGCTGGCAATTATGGCAAGGTATGACAGGGAGATGTGGCATCGTTTGGCCCCTATCCTAGAACACCTTCCTGAGGAACATAGCACGTCGGCCATGTTACTGGTCCGGGAGGGGTAAGAAGCGTCAAACCACTTGATTAACATTGCCGTGGATTTGGCAGAGACCGGGTTTAAGCAAATAAACAATGGAGTGGTTTTGAGAAGGCAAGCCTGCGAAATGTACTAACTTCAGACCGGAAGTCCAGTACAAGGTACTCGATATACCGTGTGAGGGTGACCAACTGTTCGGAGAGAAAGTGGACGAGGCCTTGAAAGGTATGAAAGAGGATACGGAGCCCTGCAAAGTGGAAGAGCTTTTCGATCTTTTCGTCCCTTCCGCGGAGCATCAGGAAATTCCCGTTTTCACTGCATCTAGAGACCGAAACTTCAGCAGGCCATCATATGCCTCCCAAGGTTATAGATGTGCGGTCCAGGCAGCGCAAAGAGGCCAAAACTACCAGGCTTCGAGAAGAAGGGGATAGTCATCATCAGCAAAAGACAAGCAGTCAAAGTCCCAACAATGACATGTTACAGGACGTCCTGGGAGGAAGGGTGGCCCGTCGCGTCGACGAATGGGAAAGTATAACAGACCGCTGGGTATTGGACACGATAAAACTAGGCCACTCTCTGCATTTCAAGGAAACGCTGTCACAAATTCCAGCTGTGTAGTCAGCGCAACCCCATCTTCGCATATTACAACAAGAAGTAGAGCTTATGCTGCAAAAAGGGGCTATAGAATTCGTTCCAGTGGCCAAGAGGGGCCAGGGAGTTTACTCTTGTTACTTCGTATGTCAAAAAACCCATCGGCAAGTGGCGACACATTCTGGACCTTCGGGCCCTCAACAAAACCCTAAAAAGTTTAAAGTTCAAGATGCTTGCGCTTCAGGAGGTCATCCGATCAGTACAGCCGGGAGATTTTCTGGCGTCGTTAGATCTACAAGACGCATATTTTCATATACTGGTGCGTCGACGACACAGAAAGTTTCTGAGGTTCGTAGTCGGGCAGAACCATTACCAGTTCAAAGTACTTCCTTTCGGACTAAAGTCGTCTCCCAGGACGTTCACAAAGTGTTTGGCTCCAGTGGCAGCATGGCTGCGAAGAAAAGGTCATCATGTTTATCTGGACGATTGGCTGCATAACTCAGGCAAACCTAAAGGCCACCATGCAACTTCTGAAACACTTGGGGTTTGCAATCAACTTCTAGAAATCCTTGCTAACGCCCTCAAGGTATTTCTGGGCGCAGAGTTCCAAACTCAATCAGGGCTAGTGAGTCCCTCCGTGGAAAGAATTCAGAAACTGACTGCAAAGGCAAAGGAATGGAAAGTGGGCACCAGGGTGTCAGTCAGAAAATACATGTCACTGCTAGGGGCACTAGCATCTTGTATTACATTGGTGAATAATTGCGGTCTCTTCATGAGGCCGATACAAGAGTTTCTGGCAGACCGGTGGTCCCAGAGTCGAGGCCTATGGTCAGACAAGTTGAGCATCAACTACAAACTTTTGCGGGCACTTCACTGGTGGCAGCTCTCGAACAACCTGACAAAGGGTATGCCCCTGCAGGAACCGGATTTTCAAGCAACGGTAGTGACGGATGCATCGCTGAAAGGATGGGGAGCTCATCTAGGACCCCTGCAGGTTCAAGGTCAATGGTCCCCAGTGGAGTCTACTCTTCACATCAACGTGCTGGAGTTAAGGGCGGTACGTTGGGCTCTGAAGTCCTTTCTGCCGCGCATACGTGCATTGGTTGTCAGACTACTAATGGAAAATACAACAACAATGTTCTATCTCAGGAATCAAGGGGGCACACGGTCCAGGACGCTCTCGAGCGAAGCACAAAAAATATGGCATTGGGCCCTCAAGCAGAATATCACCATAATGGCTTACCATCTTCCAGGGGTAAAGAATATACAAGCAGATTCACTCAGCAGGGAAATGAACCAACTGCACGAATGGGAACTGGACGATTGTCAGCTAACAAGTGTCTTCAGAAAATGGAGTCATCCATCCCTGGATCTGTTTGTAACCAGAGAGAACAAGAAGTGCAAGAACAAGAAGCGGACACTCCAGTGGATTCACAAGTACTCATGTCTGGAAATTGTGGTGGCTCCTTACTGGGTGAGGCAGTCGTGGTTCTCAGATCTACTACAACTGTCGATAGCAGAGCCAGTGAGGTTCCAGAAGATTCCGAACCTTCTATCTCAAGACAAAGGAGCGGTTTGGCACCACGACCCAGACTCCCTCAACTTGACGGCTTGGCTCCTGACTTCTCCGAGTTTGGGGACTTGAACATTCCCTCAGAGTGTCGATGAATTTTACAGGCAGCACGAGCTCCGTCTACAAACGCTTCATATGCAGGTAAATGGAAGAGATTCTGTGTATGGTGCAGGGATCATCTGGGGGTAGACCCCTTGAACATCAGAGCAGAACAGATTCTGCCATATTTGTTACACTTGGCGGAGCAAGGATTGGCTTTTTCATCCATTAAAGTTCATTTAGCGGCCATCTCGAGATTTACTTGAAAAAGACATTCAACGCCTCTTTTCAGCGATCGACTGGTAAAGCATTTCCTGAAAGGCCTTTTTCAAACTTTTCCGCCATAAAGAAATTTCCACCGAACTGGAGTATCAATCTAGTTCTGTGTTATGTTGCCAAGTAGACTGCTGACACTTGGTACTTTATCATAAAGACCTTTTGTTGAAAGGTACAGTTGCATACATAAGACGACCCCCAGCAGGAGACTTACAACCGTCCTCCTTCAGTCAACCTTCTCATCTCACTAAGCACCCTAGAACTCTCACCATGCAATACAGTTCTAATGTAACTACGGGTGACAGAAGGCAATGTGATGCATATACTAAACACTTTAAAGGCTGACAGGCATGACATGTAAATATCAAGCGCAGGCTGTAAGTGTGTAATGTAATGATGAATGCCTATCCTAACATTCTGTCAGCACTAATGAAGGCTCCATTTGAGCCAATGTCATCGTTGAAGTTTTTGTCATGGAAAATGGCCTTTTTAGTAGCCATTACGTCGGCAAGAAGGCTTTCGGAATTACAGGCATTAGTCATTGATCCTCCAAACCTGCGTTATTTCAAAGACAAGGTAGTATTAGCAACCAATCCTCACTTCATTCCTAAAGTGCAGACGACATTCCACAAGCATTCTTCTACTGTTCTTCTAACATTCTTTGCAATGGATTCTTCTGCGGCGGAGAAAACTCTCCACATGTTGGATGTAAAAAGAGCTTTGAAGTTCTATCTCAGTCGTTCTCAAGGTTTTAGATGTTCAAGGCAACTGTTTGTTGCTTATGGACCTTTGGTGAAGGGGAAACAGATCTCTAAGCAAGGACTGGCCAGCTGGGTGTCGTTGATTATTGCTTTTTGTCACTCTAAAGCAGGAAAACCATTGGAAAGACACCCAAAAGGTCATTCAACAAGATCCAACTCATCGGCGGCGTTATGGTCTGGAATTCCATTGGTGGACATCTGTCAAGCGGCATCATGGTTGGTGCCGCACACATTTATTCGGCATTATTGCCTAGAGCAACAACATGCGGCAGATGTGCAGATAGGGCAGGCGATCCTTCGGCATCTGTTTAAGTAAGGTAAGCCCCACATAAGGGTATACATACTCTTGTCAATATGCCATATGTTTAGTTATTGTCAATGTACCTTGATGTTTTTTTTTTCATATACCCAACTGCATTTTTGGCTTGGATAGTCTTAGATTGCACTGCACACCTCCATGTTAGGGATACTGCTGTATAATCTATTCTAAGCATGTGAATCCATGAAAGATCCAATGCTGGAGCGGGGAGTAGTTTCTTACCTGTAACTCCATTGCTCCAGCGTTGGTATCTTTCATGGATTCACATGCGCCCGCCGGCCTCCCCTGAGTGCAAACTCTATATGTTCCCTGTAGTTTGGGGGTTAAAATATGAAGGGAGCCGAGGGGGCGGGGCTATTTATATCCCTACGTCCTATTGGGTCAAGCGTACGCAGCCCGAAAACGACTTAGATAGGACACAGAAGTGTCCAAATTTTTCCTATAGGAAATGTCTTTATAAATATATTAATAACAAAAGTAATCAGGATGAGAGATCCTCAAGCAGTTACAAAGTTTTTGGACATGTTTATTTCAATCTCAAAAACAGTTTCTTGAATTTTTACACTGCTTTCGCTAAGCACGAAAGCGACAACGGACAGATTTCAATACAGACATGGGGAAGTGCAACTGTGCACTCTCGTCAAGGGTGTGGAAGAAGAGTTCCCTAATGAAAAACACATTTGAGTACAAGAGATTGGTGAAACAAATAACTCAAGTGAGTGCTGCCCAAAGTTGCTATTCAGTCTGGGTGTGTTTTAAACACAAACGGTGTACACAACACTATATAGAAACATACAACAAGGGGTATTGTCACAGTTGTGTCACAGGTAATCGACACTGTAGTGTTTCGTCCACATTGGCTTAGTTGGGAGCTTGTGGTTATGGTGGCCTTCATCAGGAGAGACTTGTTGGGTGGTTCTGTCCATGGGTGTTATCTGTGGAGTGGAGGAGAACTGTGAGCAGCCTACCAGTTAACGTGCGTATCTTGCCCTTTTACGCATGTAAATATGGCAAATACGGACCATTTAATTTTGTACTGCGTACCGTGTACGCTTTGATTTATTCATTAAAAAAACATACTTTCCACCACTAGATGGCAATGTAGCATTTCTTTTGTCAGCAGCATAGCCTTCTTATGCCTGATGGTGAATTTCGAACTGAAAGACCAAATCTGTCATAGCTAAACGAGCAACACAATAAAGCATGCACCCTTTTAAAATGTGTTCATACCCATAACGTATGTGTTGGATAAGTTTTACTCTCTTGCAGAGGAGAAAACTAATTTTTACTCTCTTGAAATTGCATTTACGCTCTAATTTGAAAAATCATGCGTAAAATACTCCCACCTCAAAATCTTATCTAGAGCACTGACTGTGAGCATCTCAATAGGTAAGTATTAATTTAAAGGTTATCAAATAACGGCTTATTGGTGCCTGAGAGGTACACCAATGATTTAAGACAAACCGCAGCTTACTTTCCAGCCGGAGTCAGGCGGTGTTGCTGTGCTGTCAACAATCCTGGGTGCGGTCCTAGGGCTGGTGGTGTGATAGATGCACCGTGGAGTATAGATCTGTCATGCCGGGGTCAAAGGACTCAAGCGGCACTAGGCATATGATTGGCCTTAGATCTATGGGAGGGAAGATAAAATGTATCCCTGTCAAAGCAGTGTAGCTATGGAGGCGAAGTATTGTGTTGAGTGGAGACACATAAGGTGTGATGGCCAGTGTGGCTGTGTGTCTCCTGTCGTAGTAGAAAATTGTGCTGTGGTGGGAGAGAGCACAGATTGGTGGAGGTGCCCCTTAAAAACGGCTGTGAAACTATGTGGTTACATAGCACTGCTGTGGAACACTACTTGTGCAGAGAGACTAGTGGACGCAGTGCAAGACGCGTGTATCCAAGGTATCATCATGATGGACCTGATAGTATTACCAGAGGATATGTGCGAGCTACTTTCAATTGGCAGTTGTGCGCAAAATGGAGAGGTATCAACACAATGGACAAAATAGTGTTTCCAGAGGAGTGGTGCGAGCTACTGTCATTGCGGCAATTGTGCGCGAGGTAGAGATGTGCCAGGCAGTGGGCTGGTGCTGCGTGGAGAAAGCAACGTTGCTGTGCTGTGAGATAGTGACTGCTGGGCACATGTCCAGATGGCAGGGCTTCACGGTGTCATGTCCGTCGCCATGAGATGATGACTAGATGGTGTGGCGAGTGCCGTGAGAAATCGTTGGTGTGTCCAAAATGGAGTGGGCCGTATTTGAAAGAGGAGACCCTGCAATGTGAAATAAGAGAAATAAGGGTCTCCAGTGGGCGGGAGTGAGACTTACTGGCTACGAATTCCTTGGGTTCTCGCTGTGTTCACAGCGGCGCTGGAAATGACTGCCTGCGGTGAATCAGCAGAATAACTAGGATTGCGGACACGCCCCCTGGCTCCTAAGCCAATCTCAGTGGGGGTGTGTGTGAGTCACGAGGTTGTGTCACGTGTGTACTGACTGGGGAAGTCCTGTGATAGGCTGCCAGCTCTGTCTCCGGATGTGGGGCCGTCCCGTGCTATGGGCGCCTTCATCCACAAGGGGGTGTTGCTGCAGGGGACCAAGGTAATGCATGCTGGGAACGGTGGTCCCTGTAGAGAGGAAACAAGTCATGCTTGTAGTGGTGCTTTGTCAAAGTCCATAGTAACCATGTTGGGCAACAGTTTGGTGTATAACAGTAAGGGTCATGCATGTTGGATCACGTTTTATTCCCCAGACCAAGCAGACCCCCTTTGCAATCGAAAAGTGGGTGACCAGGCTCCAACACTATGATTACTGATTTATTCATAAGCCATGGCGAAACAGACCTTATATGCCCATATGTTACACCAGACATACAGCAACTGGTTTCTACACTAGGAGGAGAGGTAGAAGAATACCAACATATTCCACCTTCACTGTCACAGGTTGAAGCAGTCACAACTAGCGATGCTACAATGACCATGACAAAGAAACTGACACAGAGAAACAGGTCAGCTTGTGAAACCTGGGCACACACGTCAAGTGCAGCCCTGAAGTAGCAGGACTGCATGAAAACTGTGTGAACAGAGCTAGCGATAACGGCAGATGGCAACACACTGCTGGGCGCCTTATCCCAAACAAAGTAAGGGAAAGATCAATTGCTGTAGCACATGAAGTTCACTGCAGCATGGCCAGTCTGAAATGTCTTCCAGGAGACTGCACCTGATTCCCTCACGTGGATGCCATAGTGGAAGAGATTGTCAACAAATGCCACAGTTGTCAATGCACATCCAAGGATGAATGGCCATGTGCACTACGCAATAGCACATGGCAAAAAGTAGTCACTGAATTCTGTAGACTGCTGCGGTGGTGGAAGTGTATCCTCATCGCCATGGGTGAATAACCTCGATTCCCAGTCTGTTCATCCATATGTTGCTGCATCATTAGATGATGTTTTCAGGAAGTGGGAGATCCAACATGTTGCAAAATGAAACAACGGACGACTATTCATTGCACACAATTCCAACAACTGCAAACACGAAAGAGTAAGCACACTATGGTCTAAGCAAACTGCACGGGAGAGTGATTCATGGCCACCATCAAATAAGTAGAACATCAGCCTAAAACAGAAGGTTTCTTGACATGCACATTACTGCAATACACCTCATGAGTACACTCCGAGGGGCCCAGCAGGGATGATAATGAGCTGGCTCATGTGACAAGGATCCCCTTTTGCAGAAGAGAATGCTAAGGAACCTGACCTCCCAGTGAAAGATTAAGAATTAGTGCTACAGGGATCATGGCATGGTGCTGCATGGGTGCATTGTGGCAAGGATCCCCTGTGTAGGTCAACGGAGAAAGAGAATGACAAGGAGCCTGACCTCATAGTGGAAGATGAAGTCTTAGTGCTACAGGACTCATGGTAAGGTGCTGCATGGCTGCATGGGTGCATTGGGGCAAGGATCCCTGTTAGGCAGAATCCAGGGCAGTTCCCTTAGGGAGCACTACCCCAGATTAGGACTACAGGTGAGAGCAATAAATCCCCTTTGGTATCAGTCTGTACCACAAAGATTTAGTTGGTAGCTGTGGCTTATCTCAAGAGGGAGATGAGCAGTATTCAGGGTTGACACAATAGGTAACACAGTACTATGGAGCAAGGAAACACTGACCAAAGTTTTGTATTAGAAAGAGAATATATATTTATTTTATACACGTCAACACATAGATCACAGTTAATAAAGTAAGTTAAGTTTAGTCAAAAGAAAAGCATATACAACTCCCTATTCAATTGTAGACACGTTTGAGGTATAGTGAAAACTAAGCAAAACGGCACAGTGAAAACCAACTACACTCTAACAATTCAACGAAAGGGAGGGAAAGTACAAGTTAAGACGAAATATCCTCAGACAACCCTTTGCAACACTTCCCTGCGGTTTGGTGGACAAGTAATGCACAGTAACACTTTAACCAAAAGATAAGTGAATGTAAACTGAGCAAAATGGCACTCCACAGGTTAAAACAGTAGGAAGGAAGAGGGGTTTAGAAGATTTTAGTGCATCAACACATTTCTCATTGAAAACTAATCTAGTGAGAGCAGATCTAACAAATCAGCCAAAGTCAATAGGCCTGAGCCAGAGTCAGTGGTACAGGACCAAGAGCTTGGGAGCAAAAATGTTCTTGTACCTGCAGTCAAGTCTTTAGTAGAAAGTTTTTGAAGCGGTAGATGCATGGCGAAAGACAATGTTAAAAGAGAGGGCGGCCGACCCCACAAGTAGTTAAAGGATTTCAAACACCTTTAGGGCTACCACGGAGAAAGGGGCGGCCTGGTGGAACATTGTACCTTAAACGTGGAGAAGTGGCGCCTGCGGTGGCGGTTGTTCCTGGTAGTTCCTGCAGGTTGAGGGATCCAACCGAGGAAGAGAGGCTCTCGTCGTGGAGGAAGGTTCGAGTCACTGCACTACCCAGGGATGAAACCAGCCGCGGTGCTGCCAAACGAAGTTTAAAAGGTACGCCCCTTTTAATTGTGGCCCGTGTCGATAGCTGCCTGGCTATCCGGTCTCCAAGTGCGGGGCACTGTCGATTCGAACAAGGCAGGTCCGGGGATGCGATAGGCGCACTGGTTGACCCCACCAGCTCAAGGGAAGGAGGCACTTCACTGAAGATCTCCTCTCGTTGTGTGGAAGAAAAGTGGTGAGACGATCCGGCAGGGCTTCACCGGTGGTGTAGATACTGAAGATATCTCTGGCTTCTCTCCCCTTCGGTTCCGTAGTTCCAGTGGCAACGTCTTGCTCTTCCAGTCCTCAGGACCCTGCTTTTATGCAGAAATAAACCCATTCATGCAGCCTAGCTGTCACTCACACAGTGGAGTGGTCATCTTGGCGGGAGACCCTCCAGCCTATCAGGTTAGAGATCAGGTTAGAGTGCGACCTGAGTTGCTGTGGCAACTCTGTCCAGGGGTTCTACTCCCCCTCCCAAACAACAGACCCACCCCAGACTCAGTGGCGCCGAAAGGAGGGCTTCTCGGCAGAAGCCCGCCAAAAGGACGAACAAAGGATCCCCGACCTGGGTTAGGAGAATGGAGTAAGACTCGAGAAAGAAGTTTTATCAAAGTTCTGGCAAATAAAACCTACCGGAGTAAAGTTAATAATAAAATAGACCAGCGGTATGTTAGAGGCTGTCAGTAAAAGTGGCAGCCTCGAACAATGGGAAAATCCCATATAGAAATATTTGCGGTCGAATATAAAAGGTAGTAACCACTGCCACCAGCCAGAAACTTTGTAGAGGGGGACTTTAAGGTACCCTCTCGAAAATGAACATAGGGGGAAAACTATTAACCCCTTGCAGTACTTCCATATTAAGATGGGGTGTACTGGTTACGTTAATTAAAATTGACTAGTAAAGTCAATGGGGACTTTACATGCTCTGGGAGACAGTAGTCAGTCCCAGGGTATGGAGTCTATGTTTGGGGGTCACTACGACACCCCTGTATCACGGCACGGAGGGTGCTGTGTGACACATGTGCATAAAGATGGTTCCTATGGGTGAGAGAAGAGATCCCATAGGCATTAAACACAAAAATAGCCTTCAACACACAAAGCAAACATGCCTAAGAGTGGGAAAAAGAGTCTCACTCTTAGCAGGTAAAAAGAAATAAACCCTTCAAATCCAGGAAAGCTGCTGGGGGACTCTATAGGTAAGGGAATTTAGCCATGAAATGAGAATTCTCCCTAACAATCCCCTGTGTAGGTCAACCGCAAAAGAGAATGCCATGGAGCCGGACCTCATAGTGGAAGATGAAGTCTTAGTGCTACAGGACTCATGGTAAAGTGCTGCATGGGTGCATGGGGTAAGGATCCCTTGTGTAGATCAATGGGGAAAGAGAATGCCAAGGAGTCTGACCTCATAGTGAATAATTAAGTCTTAGTGCTACAGGGCTCAGACCAAGGTGCTGCATGGGTGCATGGGGCAAGGATCCCCTGTGTAGATCAACAGGGAAAGAGAATGCAAAGGAGCCTGACATCATAGTGGACGGGTAAGCCTTAGTGCTACATGGCTCATGGCAAAGTGTTGCATGGGTGCATGGGGCAAGGATCCCCTATGTAGATCAATAGGGAAAAAGAATGCAAAGGAACCTGACCTCATAGTGGAAGATTACGCATTAGTGCTTCAGTGCTCATGGTAAGGTGCATGGGTGCATGGGGCAAGGATCCCCTGTGTAGATCAATGGGGAAATCGAATGCAAACAAGCCTGACCTAATAGTGGAAGATTAAGCCTTAGCGCTACAAGGCACATGGCAAGGTGCTGCATGGGTGCATTGAGCAAGGATCCCCCGTGTAGATCAACAGGGAAAGAGAATGCAAAGGAGCCTGATCTCATAGTGGAAGATTAAGCATTGGTGCTACTGCGCTCATGGCAAGGTGTTGCATGGGTGCATTTAGCAAGGATCCCCCGTGTAGATCAACAGGGAAAGAGAATGCAAAGGAGCCTGACCTCATAGTGGAAGATTAAGCATTGGTTCTACAGGGCTCATGGCAAGGTGCTGCATGGGTGCATTGAGCAAGGATCCCCCTTGTAGATCAACAGGTAAAGAGAATGTAAAGGAGCCTGACCTCATAGTGGAAGATTAAGCATTGGTGCTACAGCGCTCATGGCAAGATGATGTATGGGTGCATGGGACAAGGATCCCTTGTGTAGATCAATGGTCAAAGAAAATGCAAAGGAGCCTGACCTCATAGTGGAGGAGTACGTATTGGTAAGACACTGAAAAATCAGGAAAACAGACAGACGGCAGTTTTAAAATCTCAGCCCAAGTCAAAAGAGGCAATAATCAAAGCTAAAATGGAAGTAACCGATATATCAACAGAAATGCCTCTCAATTTAAGAACAATCTTAAAGGAAGAAGCCAAGTAACTATCAGTGGTTGCTCCAGACACCAAGAGTAACACAAATGAATGGAGTGAGAATGATATGCTTGTTCAAGAGGTGCAACAGATCGCCACCCTCCTAAGGGTCTGAAATGCAGAAGGCACTCGACCAAAGTGCAGAATGAGATTGTCACTCTGGTGGATTGAAGAAGTGTGAAAAATACCTGCCTTATACATGGTGAGAAGTCTGCCCCCAACTCTCTATGTGCTCACACGTGGCTAAAACTCGAGCAACCTGTGGCTGGATAAACAGGTAACTGTGCTCAATGCGTCCATTGCTATCTGTCAGCAATGTGTTCTTTTTGCATCCGGCCTTGTAAATTACAGATTGGACTATTGCAACAGTCTTCTAGCAGGCACCTCTGCTGGCAATATCGCCTCCCTTCAGATCACTGAAAACGGCGCGGTCAGAGCTGTGTTTGGTATACCTTCCCAGGCATTTTTCCATCACCGAAGCCTGGAAGAAACTGCACTGGCTTCCCAGCAAGCATAGGGTATCCTTCAAAATACTCATTACTTTCAAATGCTTGAACAACTCTGTACCTATCTACCTGACACAGTGCATTCAGCGGAATGTCCCTGGTCGATCATTCAGGTCTACTAAGTAAGTCAGGCTTAGTCAGCCTCGCTTTTCCTCGGTCAAATTTGGAAAAAACTATTTTGAGGGGATTGGGTTCTCTGACGTATTCCATATCTATGACAGTAATCACCACAGCTGTGCTGCTTCGGAAAATCTTTTGGCATCTGCGTCCTGCGTCGATGACGTTGATACGCTGTCCTCGAGGGCCTCCATCGAGCCGACATCACTGGATGTTATAAGGAGTACGCACAACACCCGTAGCCTCAGTTCCGTTTCTTCCGCGAACGTTCTCTTCGGAGATCTCGGCGCGCCTCAACTCTTCTGAGTTCTGTTCTTTCGGTTCCTCGAACCTGTTTGTTTGTGATATCCGTGATGTCCTCATCTTCTTCTACCCCACGGCCGGGTTTTAAGAAGTGTCAGGACTGCAGGTCCAAGATGTCGTTGATGGATTTGCACGTCGCTTGCCTCTGGTGCCTCGGTGAGGACCACGACCCGGATGACTGTGTGGACTGCCAGTCGCTTACTTCGAAGGCCTTGCGGGAGTGTAAGAAGAAGCTTTCTGTAGGTAAGTTGGCCAAGCCCCAGAAGTCGAAGTCCACCGGCCTTTCGACTGACGATTCGAAGGGCGACTCTCCGCATCGTCGTCGTCGGTCCGGGGGGTCTCGGTCCCGGAGTAGGTCCTGCCATTCCTCTGCCTCTTCGAGACACTCACGGAAGCGCTGTCACTGGTCGCCTTCCCCGTCCTCATCCGAGGACTCCGCCCGTCTGCGGGTTGCTTGTCCCAACAAGCATTCCACTCCTGCCAAATGGGATTCCTTTCGGCAGAAGATGATGGCGATTTTTCAGTAGCAGGGCTCCGGTCCGTCCGCGCCGTCGAAAGACGCTGGCCGTGACTGTGCTAGAGACACCACTTGCACGCCTTCGGGCTCGAGTGGTCGTCATGATCACCGGGTGCCTTCGTGGTCCCGGTCGGACAAAGTTGCTCGCTCTAGACATGCCCGTTCCAGGTCCCGGTCCTCGACGCCCTCGAGACCGTCGGAGCCTGTGAAGTCTTCGAAGAAGACATCGATGCCTTCGGCGCCGAGGTCGTCGAGGGACTCTCTCGAGGCTCCGTCTCCGAGGAAGCCATTGACGCCATCTGCGCCCAGGCTGTCGAAGGACATGCTCGGGGCTCTGCCCTCGAGGGCTGTGTCGAAGCTGTTGGCGCCATGCTCGACGTCAATGCCGATTCCATCGACGCCCTCAACGCCTTTCGATGCTGTTTTGTCAGAGGTGCCCCGTGGCACGGTGGAACCCCCTAGAAAGGCTCTGGCCAAGGCTAAAAATGTCTTTGTCCCTTTTTCTGTGCCCTCATTCCAGCCTCTGGATTATATTTCTGAGGTGGATGTAGGTTCTGAGGAAGGGTTGGTTCCTGATACGGTACAGGACGAGATTTTATATGCGTCAGTCGTTGCATGACGCCAGTGGTCTGGACATCTCTCCGGAGGTGGAATTCTGTAGGCCTGAGCCTGGCACCCATGCCGAGTTCTCGTACCGGTGCCTTATGTCGAGGGTAACAGAATACCTGGGGTGGTCTGTGCCACCAGTGGATTTTCTGCAGGATGACCTGACGGATATCCTCGACCAAGGTCCACCAACTGACCCAGTACTGCCATTCCATATGGCCTTGCAAAGAAGGGTGGCGGCGGTTTGGACTGCCCTGGAGACTCTCCCAGCAGTGAGCAAGTCTTTGCCACAAAAATACCGTCCAGCCAGTAGCGACCCCTGCTACTTGACCACGCATCGCACTCTGGAGAGTTTGGTGGTGCAGGCGGCTATGGCCCCAGCACAGCAGGCGTCGTACCCTACCATCCCTCCTGTAAGTAGTTTCAACCCAGCACTCCACCTAAGTCAATGCCTGGCGTGAGATGCCCAGCTGGAACCCTTAATTATATATTTTCATGTCTAAAGTTCTTTTATTTCTGAACGATGTACCCTTATATCACGCCCCTCTCTTTGAATCCCCCCGGTCTCACTGAACCAAGAAATAGGTTGTTTTGCAAAGTTAAAAGATTTATTTGATGGATTTGAACAAGATATACATCACACTTTTATGAATTTGAACAATATCTAGATATCACACTATTAATATGTATACAATAATCAGCAATGGATGGTATTACAATCAACAATCTCTTTAATCAATAGGAGTATGGATGAGAAGAATAATGCAGCGTAGAATGAAACTTTGTGTGGGTTCAATGAAATGCAATGATAGGAAATTAATGCAGCACAGAAATAATACTTTTGTGTATTCACTTTTGTGTGTTCAATGCAAGCTAATCACTCTTTCCCCCTGATAGTACTTAATCCCCCCTAATATGCACTATAGAGATGGAAGGAGAGAAAACAGGTTTCAGGAATATACACTCTCAAATGCAGTTTCAATCCCAATTCCCCCCAGCAAGCTTAGAGAGAAACGTGAATGATTTTAAACAGGTCAAACGCTTTTGAATGTGGTTTGGAATGAATGGGAAAAACACTGAAAAATGGCTTTAATTCGCTAAATTGGATTCAGAACTAGTGGGAGCCGCATTGGATAGCTTCAGGTAAACACTATCAATGATGGTGGGATAACTAGCAGATAGGAAACTGAATTCAGAATTTGAATGCAAAGTAATAGCTATTTTATATGTGTAGAAATTGAGACAAAGGCAGAATCGCGGCAAACTTTTCCACGCGCGTTAAGCGCGGTTGCGGCAAAACTATAAGGAGTTCTGGATTTGTTTGAAAGCTATAAGGAGTTGGAATGTTAGCTTCAATTTGACACTTAAATTCCGTTCTTAGCATGTACGGTTCAGAAGTTATGAAGGGTTTAGTAAAGGTCGATTTTTCTCAAAAAGAGTCAAGATTTCAAATGAGAGATGCGCGTTTGAAGATTACAAACAAGTATTGGCTTTACACTAAGGGGCTATGAAGATGCGAGATACCAACGGTACATCCACCAGTCCAGAGGCACCTATGTCTGAACTTTGCCCGCTGCGACACTTGCCTTTTTTCAGCAAATATATATTAGCGCAAAGATGATTATCACTACAATTATCATAGGACTATATGGATGAGAGAAGGTTTCAAGACAGACAAAAGGGATTCTACAATGCAGTCTGGATATGTTGGAATGGGTTGGATAGGATTACTTAAGAATAAGAGATTGGCTATGGACAATTTTATGCTAGATACTCACAACTATGGTTTTGGAATAGGCCCGTCAAAGATCTGGTCAAGGGTTTTGGACTGGAATCTGCTAGCTTCCGGACAGGATTCAGGCGCTTGGTTCTGCACTCAGCAAGCCACTCTGGTATCCTCACGGGTTGGTTCTGGGTTACAGCTCTGCTCCACTGGTTTGGACCTCTGGGTTCTACCAAGGGTTCTTGGCAAGAACCAGAAAAACAGCACAGCCCAGCTGTTGAGTTTGCAGCGCCCCTTGGAAGTCTGGGGTTAAAATCAGGTTGCAAGAGTTTAAAGGCCAGCTGAGAGGGTTCAGCTTTGGATTGGGCCTTCTGCTTTCAGAGTTCTGGAGTCTGGATCTGGGTTCTTCCTGCAGAGTGCTTCGCCAGTAAATCAGTTGATGGGTGAATGTGTGTGTGTTTAGGTCCTCAACAGTCCCTATTTATGTATTTCCCAAAGGGGTGGATAGGCTGATTATACCAAGCACACTCTCTAGGAAACTGATTGGCCAAAGTATTCCCTCTCTCCTGATTTGAGAAGGAAACCAGAGTGTCATGATGTGTCATGATGACGCTGTGTTTATGGTCCAGGGAAAAACCTCCCCTTTGTTTCTACACAGAAAATATATTTCTCATATAAAGCATATTTACAATATCACCAACTTACTAATAATACAAATTAAATAAGGCACGTGTCTGTCCAAGTCCCATCTTCTTAAGAGTTTCGGTGTCACAATTGGCAGTTTTTCGCACTTTTGGTTGGTTACCCCGTATCAGATCTGTACAAATTTTTCCACTTACATGTGCATAACATCTGGGCATAGTACTATAAATTTTCATATTCCTAGCATTATCAAAATTACTGCAATATCAATATTTCAGTGGTTCAGTCTCTGAACATCGCACAAATTCCAGAGTAGTTTCTACTTGTGAGTCACATTTTCATTTTAACAACCTACAAAGTCCAGAATTTTATCAGTTTGGCACAGTTTTCTATGAGTCTTTTTCTCAAAAATATATTTTTACTGTTCCAGATACACATTTCAGTCTAGCCCCGCCTCCAAGGGTTGGCTGAGCCAATAGCAACCTGAGCCTCGCAGCTGGTTTCTGTTGATGCCCAAATTTTAATTTCCTTTCAGTCAAGGGAGTCTTTTGTCTCCTGTCAGAGCAACAGGCCAAAGTCCCCTCCCACTTCCCTTTCACAACTCCCTGATAGTTCCTCAGCCGAGAGTAGGGGGGAAGATTCCTTTGTTTGGGAGAAGCTGTGGAATGTCTTTGAAGCCCAATGTGGCTGGCTTAAACTCACTTTTAAAACACTGTTTAAAATAGTCTTTTTCTAAAATACAATTTGCATTTTTAACAAATATAGCCACAAATCTCGTAATTCCAGCCTTTTTAAAACATAAGATTGAATTGTATCAACCTATATTGCTTTTGATGGGAAGTCTCTTCCTGTCCACACTTTGATTTTAAGGTACAAGTTTAAATGACAGGTTAAGTAAATGCCAGCTTCTGACACAGGCGAGCGGCGGTACTGCGCCCATTTCTGACATATTTTTCCCATGCAAGCACCTTTGAATGTGGATTTTCTTCTGATAAAATGTGCTTCTGCTGACATTGTGCTTAGGTGGATTCTTTAAATAAAGTGATGTTTAACACCCTAGCAAGGATGTTGGATCTTTTGTGCTGTTTGAGAATCATTATTCTGCAAATTTAACAGCCAAGGAAAAACGGATTTTCAAAGCAGATCTGGGTTTCCCTTGCCATGCAGCACTGATTTTTCAAGTGGTTTCATTTTACTCTGTGGGCAGCCAAATGATAGGTTTTGGCAGTGGTCCCCTGTGTTACCCCTGACATAGGCAAAATGGATTGGCGGCCTATTTTTCAGGTTTTCCTGCGCAGATCTTTTTGGCGGTCATCCTGTTGTTTCTGATGCAAGTAGCACACAGTGACGTTGTAGGGCATAGCCTAGTGGGTTAGAACATCCCACAAGCCTGATAGGGACGACAAGCGTTTTGATGGCTGGACGAAGAAAGTGTTTTCTTCAGGGGGTATGGCTTTGCAGGCAGCCAACTCTGTGTGTGCCTTGTCACGTTTCACGCACACTCTGTGGAAATGTATTTCGTTAGAGGCTGATCATATTCCCAAAGGGGAGGAACGGGATGATTTTCTTGCTATGGTGCAGGATGGCAAGGATGCCATGTGTAAGTCAGTTCAGTCGGGTCTGGACATGGCAGATTGTGTCAGCCGGTCAATGGTAGTAAGCACCGTGATACGCAGGTTTGCGTGGTTGTGGAAGTCGGGGTTTGCTCCTGATGTGCAAGCCCAGCTCCTCAACATGCCCTTTGATGGTGAACATCTTTTTGGCAGCAAGGCTGACGAGAGCCTTGAGAGGTTGCAGACCTCAAAAGCTGCAGCGAAGTCGTTGAGCCCTGAAGTTCGCCAACCTCCGCCTTTTCGTCCTAGGGGACAGCAATGGAGGGGAGGTTCCTTTCGATATTACTCATCCTTTAGTAGATCGAGAGGAGCTGCAAGTCAAAGGGGCCACCGTAGGAGTGCCAGAGGTGGAAAACAGGGTACTCGAGGTAACAGGGCCACTCGGGCAGTTGCCTCTGTACCCTCAAGCAATGCCGCAGGCGCTTCAGCTCAGTCATGAGGCCATGTTCCATCATGGTTCGCCGGTTGGGGGAAGGCTGGCGCAGCATCTTGTAGAATGGCGTGCCATTACTTCAGTTGTGTGGTTTCTGGAGCTCATAGCCCACAGCTACTGTCTTCCTTTCCGGCAGGGGCCTCATTACAATCCACCAGGGAATCTCTCTTTCAAGAGTCCGGATCCACTTCTTGTGCAGAAAATACAAGCCCTGCTGGAGAAAGGCGCCATAGAACTGGTGCCTGAAGTGGAGAGAAACAAGGGATGTTATTCCCCTTATTTTTTTATTTCGAAGAAAGACAGGGATTGAGACCCATCATGGACTTGCGCGGTTTGAACAAGCTCCTCAGGAAGGACAAGTTCAAGATGGTTACTCTCTCTCAAGTCCTCCAGGCCCTTCAACTTCAGGACTGGTTGGTGTCTCTCGACCTTAAGGACGCTTACTTTCATGTGGCGATACATCCCAAGCACAAGAAGTACCTGAGGTTCGCGGTTGGCGACTCGCATTTTCAGTTTCAGGTCCTGCCATTCGGATTGACCTCCGCCAGAGGGTTTTCTCCAAGCTCATGGTGGTGGTGGCAGCGTATCTCAGGAAAGGGGGGGATTCACGTCTACCCCTACCTGGACGATTGGTTGATCAGGGCGCGTTCTCCCGAGCAAGTCCTGGATCATCTGTCCGTCACCTGCCACTCCCTTCACAAGCTGGGCTTCTCCCTCAACTTAAAGAAGTCCCACTTGACCCCAACTCAGTGACTCCAGTACATCGGAGCAGTGCTCGACACATCCCTGGGGCAGTGTATTCCTCCCCAGGTGAGGGATTTTCACATTCAGCAGATGGTACACAAGTTTCAACATGCCCAGAGTCTCCCGGCGTTCGAGTTCTTGAGGTTGCTCGGCCTCATGGCGTCCTGTATTCTTCTGGTGCCAAAGTCCCAGTTGTGGATGAGATCTCTGCAATGGGCTCTCAAGATGCAGTGGTCACAGTCCTCCGGCAGGATGTCAGACCCCGTTCAGGTGCCACCTTCGGTCGCTCAGGACCTTCTGTGGTGGGCCGATGAAGGCACTCTAATGAGGGGGGCTCCTTTTTGGCTACCCTAGCCAGAGGTGACAATCGTGACAGACGCATCCCTCACGGGATGGCGAGCTCATGCCAATGAGTTGACAGTCAGCAGTCGTTGGTCTCCGTCGGAGTCTAGACTCCATATCAATCTGTTGGAGCTGAGGGCCGTCAGGCTTGCCCTGAAGGCTTGCTGCCGACTGTGCGAGGAAAGAATGTCCTGATTCTGACGGACAACACAGTGGCCATGCACTACCTCAACAAAAGGGGGGGGCAGGGTCACTTCCTCTGTGCAGGGAGGCGACGCAGCTCTGGTTCTGAGCCATCCAGCAGGAAATTTCGATCTTGGCATTTCATCTGGCCAGAGATGAAAACGAGATGGCAGACGCTTTGAGCAGGCAGAGCGCGATCTCTCACGAGTGGGAGTTGGCTCAGGAGATTCTCCTGGAGATCTTTGCCCTTTGGGGGACCTCTCAAGTGGATATCTTCGCCTCCAGTGTCAACCGGAAGTGCAAAAGGCTCTGCTTGAGGGAATTTCCTCCAAGAGGAGCCGTAGGAGATGCGTTTGTCGTGGAGTGGTCCTTCCCACTGCTATACGCGTTTCCTCCAGTCCCCGTCATCCCGCAAGTGCTGCGGAGGTTATGGAGGTTCGGTTCCCAGAAGATCCTCATTGCTCCGGCATGGGCCCAGAGGACGTGGTACCCAGACCTTCTCGACTTGTCCATCTGCCCTCCACGTCATCTTCCCTACCGAGATGATCTGCTCTCACGGGAGGAGGGTCAGGTTCTCCATCCAGAGGTCAGATCACTCAACCTTCACGCTTGGCTTCTGAAAGGTTGAGGTATAAGGATTGGGACCTCCCTGAAGACATGATGGAGGTGTTGCTTTCGGCCAGACGGCCGGCAACAAAATCCCTGTACCGTTGCCGTTGGAGAAAGTTCTGGCATTTTATCCTCCTCCGCATCCTGGTAAGGACGAGGAGAGGCTCCATAGGTTAGATACTAGTAGAGCTTTAAATTTCTACAATTTACGCATGTCCCGGGTCAGAGTGGATGATCAGCTCTTTATAGGTTACGCTGGAAGGCGTTTGGGACAAGCAGACTTTGTCTAGATGGATTATCTTGGCAATTTCTGAATGTTACCGCTTGGCGGGTAAGGACCCTCCGGTAGGCTTACGGGCCCATTCTACTAGGGGTATGGCTGCCTCTACTGCCCTGCATAGGGGTGTTCCTATTCGTAACATCTGTGAAGCAGCCACCTGGGTTTCGGTCCATACTTTTGTACAACCCTACTCCCTAGATTCTATCCTTGGGCAGGTTCTGGCCTTTGGCAAGGCGGTCCTTTACTCTGCAATTTGATTGGGCATTTTAATTTCTATATGCTAAATTCTTTTTCCCTCCTCCATACAATGGTACTGCTTTGGGAGTCTGTCATAGATTTGGAAAACGTCGGAGGACCCAATCCCCTCGAAGAACACGTTACTCTCTTACCTGGTAACGTTCTTACGATGGGATGGTCCGACGACGTATTTCATATCGCTCCTTCCCTGCCTACCCCGCTACAGAATTTCTTATGCGATTGCAGCTTACGTTTCCGCAAGGCTTTCTGTGGTCATACTGGCAGAAGATTGGTGCCACACGTTCTGGGCGAAAAAAACTACAACTGAGGCTTTTTACCGCATTTAGCCCAATGTTGTACCATGTGCATCAATGGTATTTAGCCCAGTTTGTGTCTTACCTAGGATTACCGCGTTTAGCCCAATGTTGTCCCATGTGCATCAATGGTATTTAGCCTAGTTTGTGTCTTACCTAGGATTACCGCATTTAGCCCAATGTTGTCCCATGTGCCTTAATGTTATTTGGCCTAGCTTGTGTCCCGCTTAGGATTATTGTTGTTAGCCTAATGCTTCTGCATGTATGATAATGTTATCTAGCCTAAACTGCACCCCTCCTAGGATTATTGCCACCAGCCTACTAGCACTTTACTATTGACTACGGTATCTAGCCTTATTGGTGTAGACAAAGTGATCCTAGCCTCATCTTACACCACCTCCACATCCTTAGCTATGATAAACTGGATATTGTGCATCATGTTCCCCTTCTGCCTTGTCCTAGCGGACACCCCATGCACTGGCAACCACTTCCTCGCCCTCGGTAATGGGCTCACCAAACTAGCTTGCCCAAGACACCATCCCATCCCCTGTCCTACCCCCTTCCTCCCTACCATACCTCCCTTCCCATCTTCCTCCATTCTCACTCCCAGTCCCAAGGACCCCTACGTAACCAGTAAGGAACACCATCCCACCCCGGCCATCATCAATGATCCACATGTACTCCCCAACCCTTCAATCAATGGTAAAACATACCCTATTCTAGGATATAAGAGAACACCCGATTAAGAGCACGCACAAGGTTACCACACCACAACACCATTACCAGATCCCAGCCACCCAGATCACCCAAACCTACGGCCCACACAACAAATAATAAACACACTCAGCCTACAGCAACTAAAACTACTCCACCGAGTTGCCCACCAACTAAAAATACTCTCACTAAGGATCCCAACCCTCCCATTAGTCTAAAAAATGCACTCATCAACACCCACTCCCTTGAAGCCCACGCCATTGAAATTCATGACCTCATCATCAAACTCGGCCTAGACCTGTTAGTAATCACAGAAACCTGGCTACACCAAGCCTCAGGTCCTCTGTTAGCACTGGCCATCCCACCAGATTACACCATTCTCAGATCTGATAGAACCACCACTCCAGGAGGCGGTGTTGCAATCATTACTAAAAATACCATCAAACTTAGATCAAGTTCCATTGAAATAACCGCAGGGTACGAACTACTGCTCGCCAAACTCACCTTGAATGAAAACACCACAATTAACATAGTGGTCATCTATAGATCCCCTAGCACAAACAGCCACCCAGAAACAGACATCCCACTAATACTGGCGCCCTTCCTTAAACCCAAAACGAAATGTATCATCATTGGTGACTTGAATCTCGGTTTTAATGACAACCAAGATACCAAAGCCACCGCCCTTCACCTGGCACTAAATGACATGAATTTCTGTCAACACGTCAATGTCCCCACCCACACCAAGGGCAGAACCCTTGATTGGATCCTCTCCCTCAACACCAACATCACTTTGGGCCCGATTACCCCACTCAGTTGGACAGACCACTACTGCATAGAATTTACTATCACTAGTGACGACCCCTGCACACCCAAGAATATAACTATGGACACCATTGAAAGTAGAAACCCGAAAAAGCTCACAGCTGAGAACTTCGACACCACCTTGAACAAATTGCTAGATACACACTCAATCCTCAGCAATGACCCAACTACCATCGCTGAGTACTACCACAAATGCCTCTCCACAGCGATTGACACCATAGCACCTGTCACCTCCAAACTAAGACGCCTCAATAAAAAATCCAACTTCTGGTTCAACGAGGAACTAATCGCCCGTAGAAGGAAAAAACGCTCTCTCAAGCATGTCCATTATAAACATCCCTCCCCGGACGCAGCCAAAGCTTTCAAAGACGCAAATACCCTCTACAAATCAGCTATCATGACCCACAAAGCAAACGCCTACAATGCTCGCATTAGCAATGCAGCATCAGACTCCAAAGAGCTCTTCTCTATCCTTAGGGAACTTGAAAATCCACTTCCAACCGACACACCCACAAACACAAGTAAAGAATGGTGTACCACCATACAAGACGCTCTTGCCTCCAAAATCACTATGCTGCAAAATAAAATCAACTCCAAAAAACTACTCCTAGCAACCAAAAACTCCCCCTCCCCTAATCCCTGCACCCTTTCCAGTGACAACTCCAACCCCTCCTTTCAATTCACACCAGTCACCCACGACCTCGTACTCGACACAATCTCCAAACTAAAAGCATCCAACTGCAAAGGAGACACTGTCCCGGCCAAATTAGTCAAAGCCTGTGCACCCACCCTGACCCCCCTCATCACTAAATTCGTCAATGCCTCATTCAACTCCAATACAGTTCCGACCTGCATTAAAGAAGCCTGGGTTACCCCGCTTCTAAAAAAACCAAATCTAGACCCCACCATTCCAACTAATTATCGCCCCATTACCACGGTCCAATTTTTACTCAAAATCATCGACAAACTAGCCTACAACCAAATTCAAACCCATTTAGAATCCAATCAGCTCCTCGGCACCAGACAATCAGGTTTCAGGCCTAACCACTGCACTGAAACAGCTCTCTTGGACCTCAAAATCCAGATGGATGCAATCAGAGATTCAGGGAAACTTTGCATTCTTCTGCTGTTGGACCTCTCAGCCGCGTTCGACCTGGTGGACCACGACAAACTCTGCAACTCACTTGCCCGCGAGTTTAACTTGTCCAGGGCAGCCACTGCTTGGGTGAAATCCTTCTTAACCGACCGCACCTCCAGAGTGTCCATAGGCAAAGAAGTAGCCAACCCCATCCCAATCCCCATAGGAGTACCCCAAGGCTCTTGCCTTTCTCGCACGCTGTACAATGCATATACCAAGCTCCTGTTCTCAGCACTTGACGAAATGGGTGTCATATACACACTTTTGCGGATGACACCCAGATCCTTATACCACTTACAGGTAACTATGACCAGGACACACTAACAATCAATAAAACTTACGTCATCATACAAAGCTGGATGGCATTAAACAGCCTATGTCTTAACGATCAGAAGACAGAAGTCCTCATCGTAGGATCTCCAGCCAAAATAGCAACCCTTCAGCCAGAATATTCAATCATCAATATCGACGGTACCAATATTCCATTGTCAAAGCAAGTAAAAACACTGGGCGTGTACATCGATGCCAGCCTGACCATGACTAAACAGATCAATGTACTTTCCTCCTCCACGGCCTACACCTCTAAATTAATTGCGCTCAGCCGACAATTTCTGACCCCAGCAAATTGCCTCATCCTAGCCAGAGCACTGGTCCTATCGAAATTGGATTACTGTAATGTACTAATACTGGGCACCTCCAACACCAACCTAGCCAAAATGCAACTTTTGCAAAATAAAGTCCTGAGGGCAGCTCTAGGCATAAAAAAATCAGACCATATATCCAAGATTAGGAAAAATGCCCGCTGGCTCCTCATCAAAGCCCGAATTATCTTCAAAACATTATGCATCACCCACAAATGCCTTACCAAAAAAGGACCTATCTACCTCAATAACACTTTGCATCCCAAATCCGACATGAGGCTACTTAGATCCAATGACAAACTCCTCCTGGACCCCCCCGATTAAAAAACACAAGAGCAGGGGGCAGCAGCTTCACCACTTTAGCCCCTAAATACTGGAACACCCTACCCATCCACATCAAAAAAGCATCTTCCTTCACAATCTTTAAGAAACAGTTAAAAACCTGGTTATTCAACCAATATTAGCACCCAAAGATAGGACCCCGTCCATCTTATAATGCTGTGAATATTTAGGCTATTGTATAATGTTGTGAATATTCTGTAATTTATATCATGTAAAGGAACGAATGTACTGTTTGAATTTCACTAATTGCTAAGCTGTCTTATAACCACGCCGTGACACCTGAGGGTCTGGGCGTGTAACAAATAAAAAAAATAAAATAAATAAATAACCAGTGATGTCTTGTTTGTGAATAGGACCTGCACACTGCCTTCATGGTTTCAAGAGGGTCCAAACACCACATTTTCATTCGAAAGAAGGTCCTAACATCACCGTATAGGTTGCAAGAAGGGCAGGCGATTTAACCTCTGTTCAACCTGGTAAGAGATGCCCAGGTGCTGCCCGTAGCTTATAGTATTTCTTACTGGATATACTCTATTCTGCACTCTTGGATGCATGATTAGTATAAATTCCTAGGATACTGTAGGGTACCATTTACTGCAGCATCTTTCAAAGATTGTCCCAGATAATGTGTCTGTCAAATTAACCTTTTCTGGACATGTAAGCAATCACATTTTCTCAAAAGCAACTAAACAGTGCTCAATTCTACTGACCGATTAATGGAATTGACACACTAAAAATTCTTTATCTGCAATCGAGCAGATTCATTGAAGGTGAGGGTTGCCCAGAGCGATACCAAATGTTATGATTCATTCTAAACCTTCCAACCATCATCTCTTTTCTTTTGTCTAGTCACCCGAAGTGGGACATGTATGCCCAGTCTTGGGTCCCTTGCCAGCTGCGTCTAGAGACCCAAGCTTACACTTCACTGATGAAGTCCAATGAGGCCGAATCATTTCTGGGGATGCTTGTGGTCTCCTGCAGATGGGATGCGATCAAGTATTTCGGGCTGGACTGTCCCTTTTTGGGGTGAGACTAAACCTGTTTTGCATGTGGACTTTCCTCTTTATGTAATTGATTGCCAACCAAAGAACAATGGTCTGGAGGGTTGCCCAGAGCAAAGTCAGAGGTTAAGGCTGATTCTAAACCTTCCAGCCATTACCTCTTCTGTTTTGTCACTGAAGGTGTACTATATTTCGAACTTTGTCTCTAATCACTTCTTTAGTAACTTATTTAAAAGAAAGAAAGTCTCTAAATGTTTCGATTGGGATGGCCAATGGGAAAAGGAATTACAAAATGATCAGACAAGCTGAACTAAATTCGATTGACGCAATCTGTCCAAGGATCCTTTGCATTGATTATTTCTATTATAATCGGACAAACAATGCCACACATGAGAAGCATAGATGATAGGACCATTGAAACCCATTCACCCACTGTTCGATGAAGCACTCCAATGGAGATTCAAGTCTCCAAAAAATACGTCCACAGAATTCATCAAATTACAGTAAGAAAGGGAATCACACAGATATTGAAATATATACATTTAACCGACAAAGGGTTATAAAATAACTCAAATAAATAGTACAAGAAGAAGAAAACAACACAGAAGTAAACACCGCATCAGAGTCTGCAGGACATTCTGGAATCAATGAAATAACATGCTATGTTTGTTTAAAGATAAATGCCAACCATCCCATGGCTTATTAACCCAGTTTGCTCCTAAAAGCAATACCTTGAATTGGCACACATTTATGATTTGTGGGCTGCCACACAGATGACAAAGATTCAACCTGTGTTGTAGGGAAAATGGTGGGGAGGGAGGTTGAAGTCATATTTTACAAAATATTTAAAAAAGAGTCAAGGGGGCTCATTACGGTTCCGGCAGTAACCGTGCCGATGATACCAGTGGGTTGCGGCCAGACCCGTAATTATTTACTGGTGCCTAACTTCCCAGTGCCACAAAGGGATTACGACCCTGGCGGCCCAGAAAGTCCAGTGCCGGTAAATTGTAACTCCAAATTCCCATAGGGTCCATTGGGACTCTATGGGAATGGGGGCCACAGAAGCACCGGCACCGTTCTTAAC
Source organism: Ambystoma mexicanum (assembly GCF_040938575.1). NCBI lineage: Eukaryota > Metazoa > Chordata > Amphibia > Caudata > Ambystomatidae > Ambystoma > Ambystoma mexicanum. Next base: position 1,237,088,454 of record NC_090933.1, on the reverse strand, counting down.
AGTGGCGCTGCTTCCGTGATGTTCTGCCTACCGTGGTTGCTGTGCCCAGTAGGGTCAGACCTGTCGGGAATGGCCTGTCGAGCATGGCGGCTCTGCCAGGCAGACCTGCAGTATGCCGGTCCGGAAACAAAGGTGCTGGTAAGCTTACTGGCACCATTTCCGGACCGGCATGCTTGTAATGCGCCTCAATGTGTTTGGAAAAAAGCATAGGAAGACATAGCTGTATTTTTCAATGGCACTTACCTTCCTGCTGACTCTGGGTGACTGAGACCCTGGAACCAGAAATATGCTTACGGGTCGGGGGAGGGGTCTCAAAGCAATGGAATTTACTAAAAGAAATAAAGTGTGGTCCTTTGGTTTTTCAGCACAATACTTAAAGGCTTACCCACACTTTTGGTGATTAACACAGAAAAAGCCACTTTGCAACCCTGTGCACCGGTTGCTAGGACTGGCTGAAAACCATCCTGGCAACCGCCAATTTAGTACACCATTAGTTTACATGTCTAGTCTGATGTCCGTCTTGCAGGTTATCGACAGTGTAAAATTGTAGGATATATACGCCACCTCCTTTGATGGCAGCCAGCTCACTGCACTTTCACTATTGTGGAGGAGTGACACCAGGTAAAGGCATCCTCAAATCCACAATACAGAGCAGCTGAATGATGCCTAATGGCACCAGCCCAGTGCACAAAATTGTACACATATCTGCAGCTGTATGTGCACCTTTCCCCTTCGTGATCTGGTTTGTCCACAAAGTGCATGCCATACAAACATTTACAGCATAGCCTTGCGTTCTCCACACCTCTTTCGTTTATTCTCCTTTGTAACTCTCTACCCCCTTCTTTTCCCTTCCCCGCAGGGGCTCCGTTGCACTCCATTGGACAGGGCATCATGGACAGTGTTGCCCAGCAGGAACACTGTTTGTTTTGTATGTTTGTTTGATATGGCGCAGCCGAGACCCGAAGGTAGTTGGGCGCAAGCATTACAAGGATACTTATCAGCTTAGTTACACAGTGTTATAAATATACAAGATTTACATACACAGTATTTATATACAAAACAGGATTACATACAAGTTATAATACAGGCATAGTCATGAGTTCACTTGTTACAGTAGGTGATCAGGTTACTGAGAGAAGTAGGTAGAGTATCTGCTGGTGGTAGGATGGCATATATGCAGTTGGCGGGAGGTATGGTGTGCTTGCTGGGTAAGGGAGATACCTCTGGCGCTGGGTTTAGGCCTCATTGGTCGATAGCCATGCTAGAAATTTTTGCCTGAATGAAGGGTAGGGTTGGTCGGTTCTGAGCTCAAGTGGGAGTTTGTTCCAGGATTGGGCAGCCGTAACTGTCATGATGGAGGGCCCTGCAGCAGCAGGCCCTCTGCCTCCTACGCAGCGCCAGCATCGTGCTGCAGCCAAGGACACACACAGCAGGCAGGCGTCAGGTTGCATTGACTGACAAGCCGAAACTGGCTTGTCGTAAGCACGAGCCCTGGGAGATACCATGCTCCCAGGAGGGGTGACACAACACACTCCCCATGGTCCCTCTCTCTTCCTCTCCTTCCACTCTTATCTTATGCCCCTCCATTCTCCTTGTCTGTCTATCACCTTGCTTCTTTCTCGCTCACGTGCATGGCATTGCTAAGCCTTTCCAAAGTTTGTTTTGTGCTCCAATGTATATCAGTGCATTACACATGTCTTCTCTGTGTCATTTACTAGCTACCACTCTCCTCCCTGCCGCCCTTTCATCGAATCTCTTGTCCTTCCCCGGGCACTGTGTCCCTTCCACGACATTACCCCAAATGTGCAAACAAAAAACATTGCGGATAGTCCTCACAAGTAAGAAACATATTGTAAGTGTATATGGCTGAACATAGAAAATACATATTATAATAAAAAATATTGTATTATAGTTGCATATTTTGGTAATTAGTGCCCTTTCTGTTTAGTTGTTGCATCCACACATGGCAACATTTTGCACCACCTCAGAGACATAGGTTTTCTCTCAGAGGGACAATTAATGTTTCCCATTAGTGTGCATTCGGGTAGGATTTATTTAAGGAGGGAGACATAAAAAAAATCAACACTTTTGTTAATAAAAATCAGGAGTCTCCTGCCTAAATCGGGAGGGTTGGCATGTATGTTGTATGTACGGGATGTATACAAGTGCACCCTTAATTAACTCTGCTGGTCCATCACCCCTCTGGTCCCTGGTGAATAGCTCTCCTCTGGTCCTTGTCTCTCTTGTGAGTCGCTCCTCTGGCTCCTACATTCTAGTGTGATGTAGTGTTGGCTTTGCCAGTTGCTACTTCCTGGTGCATGTCCAACTGCATTGTACCATAATCCCATGTAAGATTGAATGCCACTACAGTAGGGTGCCAGTGGGCTTTGATGTTAACAAAGGCCCTGCAATTACTAACGTAAAGAAATTGTTAGCACCTGCATTCTTATGCATGGATTTTTAGGCAATTGAATTTGTGATGTGGGTTTGGTATTTGCATGGCAGGGGAGTGATTGGAAGGGTAGGGGGTCAGCAGATGGCTAATTATCACAGCAGTCTTTGCCTGCACGGTTTCCTGACGTGAAGGAGAGAGTTAACTGCTTGTAACATTAAAGCTTCACCACAATAGCCTAATTAGAATGCGTAAAGAAGTTAGATGCCCCCACACAAGTAAGCTTGGCCCCCCACAGTCTCTCAAGTTAGCGCCTCTCCCAACATTTGAAGGGTTGCCCCCCAGAAATGCGTACCTCAGTGCATCTGCGTAAACAGCATGCCATTACTTTTGCCCTGATTCGTTCCATGCTACACTGGGGGCAGCACAAAAGAACACTGGCTCCTGATTCCATCTCCATATATTCTTCTGTGCTCCTTCTCAAGAAGCTAAGGAGCTCTGTTGCTGCCTCCTAAGGTACATCCAATAAATTAATGTATGTATGTATGTATGTATGTATGTGTGATTAAATGCTAAAGACGCTGCTATGTGGTTCTGTTGAGCTTCAGTCATAGTGATAGCTACTCATTTCGCTTGCCTCCCACTCTCTGGTTTGTAGGTGGAAGAAATACCCTCTCAGGAAGTGTTCAGATACAGGTCACTGTGTAAATTTACTATAATTTTACATAGGGCAACTTGCAAGCAGTGATGTCAACTGTAGTGGCAGCATATTTCTTGAGTTGGTGTAGAATATAAAATTTGAGATAAAAGAAATAAAAATAAAACATGGCAAAAAAAGTATAGTTAGGAGAACTAGAAAACGAGAAATAGCGATCTATCATAAAACAATTAGAACAAGTTCCTTCAAAACTTTCAATAATTCTATTATTAATCCATCTTCATGACCGGATTGATAATCTCTCTCAAAAGGACGCACAAGACAACCACCCCACATGATCCACAAAACAAGACAGAAGCTTGACTCTCAGATCCCACATTCCCCTACAGTCAATCATAATGTGTCTGAGAGTTTGAGTCTCTGAGATTGCACACAGGGGGCAAACATTGTCCTCATAGATCACTTTATAGCGAATAGACTGGATTTATCTTTTAGGCAACAAGTTGAGGCGAAATCGCATAAACTCAGAGTGCCATCTTGTTTTAGGGAAACGTCTTATGTAAGTTGATAGTCCCTCTAGGCTTATCATACTGTGATGGGAACTTTGCAATGACGGAATTATGCATTTCAGAAATCGTGAGTATCCAATCCTGTCTCTTCGAGGATTCTTTAACATTGAGAGGGTTCAGGATTAGATCTTCTTCAGTGCGTTCGCATATATGCAAAATCTTTAAAGCTTATTTTTTAAAGTTTAGGAAAAATGGGTTACCAGCCAAGCACAGCAGCACTCCAATATCTTCATATACACATTTTTCGGAGTTACCAAAATCTGCCTATATAAGGAGATAACCATCTAATCCAAATAGGCATGCACTGCCTGTAATCCCAGCTCATACCTTTAGCACACAATGGGAAGGCTCTGTGGCAGATTTAAAACGTATGCCCACAGTTTACCTTCCAACCTAGACCAGTTTATTGCTCTGGACAAGTGAAATGCATCCAGACAATACGTCAGGGTTGGGATAACCGTACCCACATAAAACTTCACAAGGGGAAGTACTGAGAATTTTCAATAGGGATGTAAGGTTTTCTTCATCTGACAGGATAGCTGGGACAATTTGTCTTCTAGGTCTTGAACTAGACGTGACATAGTTGGAAAAGAGCTCAATTTAAAGTCCAGATACAAAGCATCCTTCAATATCCATCTATACGTTGAAAACTCTTTTAGAGGTTGCTTAAATTTCACGATTTTGGACTTAACTGGATTTATCTGAAGATCATTATAAATAGCAAACTCCCCCAGTGCACTTAATAGACAATGGAGGCTGATAGAGTGTAATAACACTATGTCATTGGCATAGGCTATCCAGTTCAACCTTTCAGAACCGATCCTAGAGCTGGCTGGAGATGCTTGGTATAATGACTCTACAAGATCAGCAAGGTAGAGATTGAGATTGAAGAGGCAGGGGGAAAGTAAACACCCCTGCCTCACTCCTCTATCAGCTGAAATCAGATTGGATAAATTACCCCGCAAGTCCAATCTAATTTGCATACAAGAGCGATCATGCAAGTTTACAACAATTGCCAGTAGCTATGACGGTAATCCCCATCGTTTCAATGTAGACCATAAGCATACCCTGTTTGCGGTATCACAGGCCTTTGTAAGATCTATCCAGGCACAAAACAGGGTGGGACCAACCTTAATGAACGACTTGCTAGTCATTATACTCATTATGTGGCCATTTAAGGAGGTTGAGAGGCCTCTTCGGAAACCCACTTGATGTTTTAACAAAATCCCCTTCCTTTCAACCCAGGACTCCTATTCTCTCAGGACCGACCCTGGCAAATATTTTGCCGTCAGCATCGAGGAGTGCGATTGAGCAGTAATTAGATGGATCTGTCCGCTCACCCTTCTTATAATTTGGAATAATCATAGCAAAACACCAAGATTCAGGCAAACGTGCTTCCCTGAATACCTCAGTAAACAATATCAGCAAACCTGTCACGACTTGAAACACTTGTGTATAGGCACGTTATAAATGCCATATCATATCATAATGTCTATGAGACCTGGACCAATTTTGATATTTATTACGGAGATGCCTGAGTTCTAGGATGTTAGCAGATATACCCTGGGATTTTCTTTTCAGGACTCTGATTGATCGCCTTCACGTTTCTGTTGACAGGTCGCATCATCAAAGGCATGGGAATGGTGTAGCCTTAAGTTCTTATCCACTATTCTCTGGGGATTAATGTTCCATAAAAAGTCTGCAAAACTAGCAGGATTACGCACAACCTTCCACTCAGATTCCGAGAGGGAATCCATTGCAGTTTGTAAACAATGATTTAAACTGACACACTTCACTATTCTGTTCCTGCCATTGCTGGCTCTGAGAGCGCCAGCCTGGCAAATTCCAATCAACATATTGTGGTCACTACTGCCCAGATCTTTAACATAGAAATTCTTGCATCTCCCAAGCCAATCTCTTGACAAGAAAAGATAATCAATAATCGAGCCAAGCAAACCTCTCTTCCATGTGCATCCTAGGGGGACATCGCCTTCCAAGTTCCCACTAGCCATGAACAAGTTCCAATCCGTTAGAAAAGGATACCACTGCTTTCAATTGGCCGAGGGCTCTCCAATTCGAGCACCCCCACTTATGTCCATTCTGACACATTGGGAGTTAAAATCTCCCATTAGAATTATGCCCACCGAGCCATATAATGTTAATCCTCAAAAACAAATCAGACAAAAACGATAGGAAGACCGACAGGTTGGAGCGCGAGGGATTCCAATAGATGTTAATTACCACTAAATGCAAGGTAGACTCAACTCCCCTTAAGTCAAGTTTCGCGGCTAAGATGCCTTGAACTTCACAACACAGAGATTCTATATTTAATAAGATGGAGTTTCTGACAGCTATCAATAGACCACCAACAGGCAGCCCTTCCTCATGACCAATTGCTGGTTGCTCTAAAATTGAGAACCCATCGATACCAAAAGTGGCAGTCAACCAAGTCTCTGGAAACCTTATCAGATCGAACTTTCCAAATATTTCATCCCTCATCTCCCAATTTTTAAAGGAGCTGGAGCCCCTTGTGTTCCAACCAATCAGCTTGAGGTCCGTTCTTACTAGAGGCAATCCTTTGAGACCCCCAATTTTTTTAAAGATTTGTGATAAAATGTCTGGTAAAAAAGATCAGACTTTAGCCTTAGTGGCACACTGGAGGTCTCTATCCTGATTCATTCCAATCCTTGTGGCCCCTTTTTTACTGCTTACTCTCACAGAGATAAGAATACCTCCTGTCTCAGCATTTCCTACCAGAGTCTTCATGTTAGCTATCTTTAAAACACTCTCTCGAGACCTCATAGCCCCGGGGTCTCAAATCCTGGCTTGCTTGCATTCGCACCTAACCAAGACTTTAGGCCCATTTCCACAATATATGTACACTTTTTTTTAGGGAAATGGACATACTGTATGTCTACGGAAGAAAAGAAATACAAAGCAGACCTTTCCTTGAAAATTGGCAGAATAACACTACGATTTAGCAATTTTTGCCCTGTTCCCTTGGTGGTATGTTTCATCCACACCCTAGGAATTGCTAAGGGCTGGCTAGATAAGGAAGTGCTGAGCAGACCAGAGTCAACCATCCCTGTCACTAGACAGGATTGAACTGTCCAGTAAGACGACGAAACCCGTGATGATTTTTACACCAACAAATCTTTAACCGGACATAGCCCACAAAGTACCCGCGGACACTTTGTTTTTTCTTCGGACCTGCTTTGCAGATGACAGCGAGAGATCAGGAAGGCCAAAAGGATGCCTCTTCTCTCATTAGAATATGGTTTCCAGTTTAGTGGGGGTTGTTTTCTATCTTTCTGTATGCCCACACTGACATTCTTATTCACTAAGCTGGGCGGGAGATTGGCCACCACATCTCTTGAAAATGAGTTGTGTGGTTGCAACAACATCCGTTACACGTCTGTATGGTATCAAGGCCAGGCTGTTCATCAGGGTCCTTTGATGTTTGAACTGATTTACACTTGTCACTTGAGCCTTTCTTCAAGATAAATTGATTGTTCGTACAAACTTGGTTTTTATGGTGTTCTTTATCTTCCGAGCCTTCACATTTTTTCTTTTAGGTTCCATCTGTGGCTTCCCCTACCACTGAATTTCTTGTATTCTTTTTCTTTTTCTTCGATTTGGACTTGTTCTTATTTACATTTGACATCAGGATTTCACTTTGCTCAGAAGCAGCAGACCGGTTGCCATTAGAACTCCTGTTACATTGCATAGGTGGGTCATGTGAGGTCTGTGCCATCCTGATGAACTCCTCCAGATAATGGAGTATCATCTAAACAATCAGTAACGGCTGCAGTGGCTACCGGCTCTGTGGACTCCTTGCGCCTAAAGATGTGATTTTTGTGTTAAGGTTTTAACGTTCTCATTCAAATACTCTACAAGCTTGTTCGTAAACATCCATTTATCCTGCAAGTTGATCAAAAACGTTGTCTGTTGTTGGGATTTTGCCTTAATATTCATCCAAGACTCCGTCAAATTTGAGTTCAGAGTGGCCTTCAGGCCCACCAGGGAAGAGTCACATCCCGCTACTTCCTTGGTTAGCTCTAAAAGAATACAAGAGTAGACCTGAACCTCCGCCTTTAAGAGTTCAAAAACGTTGACCAAAGAATTTAATAACAAAGTTCAGGGCAGACAGAGTATCATTATTCACCTCCTTTGGTCCTTCTCACAGACCACAAGGGGCGTTGCCTGCTTATGATTAGGAATTGGATGATCTGATTGATTAATTCCCTCCTGGGGGACCATGTAAATAGAAATGGAGCTCAATGAAAAGAGGGACATTTATTTTTTTATTTTACATTTTTAAAGCGCTCACACAGCTCGCGGGCATCGAGGCACTGTCACAGCAATAGTTTGTTTTCTTAGTTGCGTAACTGTTTTTTTTGTCTTAGTTGCGTATTTATAACGCGCTTAAACACCCCGAGGTTTCTAAGCGCGGACCCAGGGATCGAATCTTTGTTGCTTGGTGTCGTCTTGCTTCAAAGACGCGCATGTTGCCGCTGAGCTATCCTCCCGGGACATTGTAGTTGTTCAGTTGCTAAAGGACCCGAAGAATTGTTATATGAAGTTATTACCGAGCCCCCGGTCTCCAAGGGATCCTTCACTTATATCGTAAATCTCTTCATCCCCTAAAATCCTACATTTCCTTTTGCCAAAAGAATCTGTAATTTTTCGTTTTATGGAGGTGGCTGTTAGCGTATAGTCTAAGTAATTTTCAAAAGCCAATCATGGATCACGAGCCACAATGAGCGGAGAGATAGCCTCGCCCGGGTCGATGTGAGTCGATACTCCCGAAGATGAAGGTATCTGATTGTCTCTAATTAGCTGTGACGGGGAGCAGAAAATCCGGTGCTGAGCCTTCAGCAGTGATTTGTTTGACTGTAAGGGCGGCCTTCCACTAGGAATTGGATCATCCAACTCTGGCGCCCTTAGGTCGTCCAACATTGGGTCACTCTTAAGATTGTACACATGTGCCATGTTCCCACTAGCTTTGGTAGTTTGTTAATAAATATATTATTGATGCAGATGAAAGTCAAATAATAGCAGCGGGAACTTACTAAAGGAGCACACGATACTAAACTCTTATGAAGAGTTGAAGATTGCTGGTTGTTAGCTTCAATTGACTTCAAATCAAGCGGATGGGTGGGGTAAGGCAGTGAGGGGCAAATGGATCAAGTATTAGCAGCGCAAACCAACGGCAGTCTGTGACCATTGAATCACAGAGAGAAGAAGCATTGACACAGTCCAGATGTAAAAGACATGCTTACATTATAATCCCCAAAAGGGCAGGTTAGCGCAGACGTGCATGCTTAACCTCGATAGATGGTTCCGAAGGCCTGATCCCACCGGACCCACCGCTGACCACATTCAACCTCCACTCTCAGCTCGAGGAAAGTGAATATATTGCTTGGCTCCTGCTCAGAAGTAGTAGAGACAGAAAAGATACTGGGGGTCATTACGAGGTAGGAGGTAATGGAAAAACTATGCCGGTAAAGGATTACTGGCATCGCATACCGCTCCGGGCTATTCCAACCTAAGACCCCGCTATTAGAGGCACCGTTAATAACGGTATCTCTAATAGCGGCTTGTGCACGGGCACGCGGGCCATCATACCGGAAATACCGGCATGCCGTTAATGGGAGAAAATCACAAGTCAGGCGGACAAGCAAATACCGGCATCATGAAGGCGCTAACAGGGGATACCGGCATGCCGGTATCGTGAACCAACATTGGCATTGTGAACTAACCGTAAAATGCTATTTGCAGTGTTCCCAACTGCCACAGGTGAGCACAATCAGCACAGGTGGAGGCAATGGAGTCTGGGATAGCACAAAAGGAGCACACCCACACACCACACCCCTTTTGATGTTTTTAGGTTTTTTTGTGGGAGCGGGCTTTTTGAACCCCGACCTACTAACATCACAAGTGTTTGACTTAACATCAAACAAAGGGTATGTTACTTTTTGCTGGTGCTCTAAAGCAGTGTCATGTGTGCCGCTCAAATGGTCAGTTATAGGATTTACAAAACACGGAATAGGCTGAAAAGCATGTGAAGAGGATGAAATCGGAAGGTAGATCTGGGAGGCTATAGACCTCCTACTACTCGATGGCATGTCAACCTGAGCCAGACTTTCCAATTTAGAGGCAAACGTGAGATGCTCTGCCAATAGCTGATTAAGCTGAGTGGAGTGCAGGTCAGCCTTTACAACTAAGACCTCAAACAGCTTCACTAAAGCTAAGATAGCAGTATTCATAGACATGAGGGCTATCCCAGTGTTTACACTATGGGTGTCAACCAACCCCGATTCAATATTGCCCTGGGTAGTCATTTTACACGGAGTTGGGGCTAAAAATGACAAATTAGCTACGGAATGAGCAGCACTAACATATTGTGAACAAAGCAGGTGATTTTGACAAATTTTCTGAACGAGTGTAAGATGAAAAGGCAGTAGCATTTATGTCAAGATCAATTGCGGGCATGTCTCCAGTATTCGGCATAGGAGATGATTTCGAATGCGCAGAGTCACTTATAGATATAACAGCGGACTCAGGAGTTACGATGGGGGGAACAAAAGCACCAGTCAACACGTTATTTAACAAGAAGCTATCTGTGAGGGACACATTTTCTTTAGCAAAAGTGACAGTAGCGACTCCCGCAGGGCCGGCTTTTACCGAATCTTTTGATATACCTTCCTTGACTACCGTCTTAATTGGAGGTACAACAACAGAGTCTGTTTTTGCAGCAGAAGATCTTTGATTCATGAGGCCAAGTGGTAGGGGTATATTATTTACTTTATTAAGTTCTGACGGATTCGGCAGACTTGAATCACCCAAGAAAGGACGAATATCCATCCCTATTAGCATTTCTGCTTTTGTTTTAAACTTTAGGTTCGAGTTACTCACACGAGGAGTGGAGCTCAAACGTGGTTTCTTCATTTTAGCAGATGACAATATATCAGTTGAATTTTCAGCATTTGAAAAATGTAAGGCCGAAACTGGGGGCATACCTGTTTTTAAAGAATAAATACAGCGTTTCATTTTCACACAGAGGCAACAGAGCCCAAATGCAGCCAAATTACAATGTAAAACACCTCGCCACACGCCGTGCCAAACACGGCAAAACGGCTAAGCGGGACTTGACCGGGACTTGCTCAGGTGCGCGCGCAGTGCGCGCGCTCCCAATGCTTTATAGTACTGCCCACAGAAACAGCAGCAAAGCCTACAGAAAAAAAAAGCGAGTTAAATCCAGTCAAAGTATGCTCGTGTAGAACGTAGTATGCTTCAAATATAGTTCACCTTGTGGGCGTTGTAGTGAAAAATGTCCAATTCAAGAAACACTGCAGGAAGACCAAATGTGCTCGGCAGTGATCAGCGGCTAAGCAGGACTTGACCGGGACTTGCTCTGGTGCACGCACGCGGTGCGCGCGCTCCCAATGCTTTATAGTACCGCCCACAGAAACGGCAGCAAAGCCTACAGAAAAAAAAAGCGAGTTAAATCCAGCCCAAGTATGCTTGTGTAGAACGTAGTATGCTTCAAATATAGTTCACCTTGTGGGCGTTGTAGGTAGAAATGTCCAATTCAAGAAACACTGCAGGAGGACCAAATGAGCTCGGCAGCGATCAGCAGCTAAGCGGGACTTTACCGGGACTTGCTCCGGTGTGCGTACGCGGTGCGCACGCTCCAATGCTTTATAGTACCGCCCACAGAAACGGCAGCAAAGCCTTGTGGGCGTTGTAGTAAGGAATGTCCAATTCAAGAAACACTGCAGGAAGACCAAATGTGCTCGGCAGCGATCAGCGGCTAAGCGGGACTTGATCGGGACTTGCTCCGGTGCGCGCCTACATATCCCTACCACAGACTCCCCAGGAGATTTTTGATACAAAAGTTGGCTTTCATGCACTTGCAAGCATGCCCAATTGCATAGGTGCCCTCAACTGCACCCACGTGGAGATGGTGGTCCCGCATGCCATGGAGGTGGTGTACCGCAACCGCAAGCAATACCACTCCATCAATGAGCAGATGGTATGCAACGCCAGCAAGATCATCACACATTGTTGTGCCCGATACCCCGGATCAACCCATGACACTGGTCCTTTGGAACTCCACGCTACATGGAGCGACATGCTGGACGACATGCCTGGCTGCTTGGTAAGTTGCATGACAGGCACATGGCACTGAAATGGGGGGAGAGATGCACACACCACCATAGTGTCAATGTTGATGTGACAGCATGATGTGCACATCACTAAATACTGTGCCCCAAAGCATCCCAAACAGAACATGACACCCCAATCCCATAGGAATGAAGTAAGGTCGACACCTGTCACAACACGACAAACAGTAAACCACCCCACATCCCACAACACGTGCACCGCTCATCAGCGGACCTGACCCTCCGTAACACCATCCAGCAACATGCAGTGAATATGCACTATGTTGCTGTCTCCAGAAAATCACCACACAGGACATCCATGGGAGTGCATGGGAGTGCATTGAACAAAACAACTAAGGGAATCCACTGTCTGTCACAGGGCCGCCACAACCACAGGAATGCTGCATGTCACCATGGTAAAAATCAGCGCTGAATGCCAAACAGTGCAGAGCCTACTGCCAATGCTCTCAGGCAGAAAATCATACAGAACACAACTCATCACAAATTAGACATGAACACAGCTGTATGCGTACACCATGCATGAGCAACAAGACGGCAGTGCACACTGTGCATCATCTTGAAGATGCAACCCATACCATTTTTCCATGGCACAGGACACATTCAGGGCCTAAAAATGGCGTGCATACAACCATGGACATGTGCATGTGACCAACGTTAATCTGCAGGCATGTGCGACTAGTACAGCTGTCCATCATGAATCGACTGACATACACCTTTTTTTGCCTCCCATGCAGGTGACAGTGGCTATCCCTTGAAGCCGTGGCTCCTCACCCCTGTCCGAAACCCACAGAACAGGCACGACGAGGACTACAATCGTTCTCACACCCGTACCCGTGTGGTCATTGAGCAGACCTTTGGCCTGTTGAAGGCATGTTTTGACTGCCTTAGCCGGTCAGGTGGGGCACTCCTCTACAGGCATGAGAAGGTGGCCAACATCATCATGGCATGTGTGATGGTGCACAACATGTGTATCTGACGGAACGCGCCCCTGCCCCCTGACATTGAGCTGCTACCACCTGGTGATGACAAAGGGGATGAAGAAGATGTGGCTGCACATCATCACGGTGCCGATGCACAGGAGGGACGTGCTGTGCATCAGTCAGTGATTGCACAATATTTCTGACACACATGGCTGTAGAGGGTGACACGATAGTTGGACAGAGGGCACTGGGTGTGGGAGTACATGTACACTATGCACTGTATATGAATAAATGACACATGCGCAATGATGAATGTCCACTCAAGTTATTTTTTTAACACAACGGGTGTATTGAAATGTCCAATGAAGATGAAAGTGCACTAACCCTCCACCACCCTCATCCCCCGTCCCGCTCCCCCCACAACTCCCCCACACACCCTCACCCCCTCCCCCACAACTTCTCCACACACCCTCACCTCCCTCCCCCTACCCCCACAACTCCCTCACACACCCTTACCCCCCAACCCTCTCCCCCCACAGCTCCCCTGCACATGTCCAAACAAGTGTCTATTGCCTTCATCAGGCTGGCCAGTCTACTTCCCGCCACTACCTGCACCTGGTGGCGGCGTGTTTGGGCGGCGCAGGGTGCGCACCAACCTGTGTAGTGGCCTAGTCTGTGTAGAGCTCGAGGACGATGGGGTGGCCGCCTGCTCCATTTGGGGGGCCAGACGATCAGCCTCCATTGCATCAGCGATTCGGCTGAGGACCTGCAGCAGGGCTGATACCTCCTTGCACCGTCTACTTGTGCTATCGGCCAGAGAGGCAGTGTTTTTGCGCCACTCCTGCCTTGCTTGGGCATTGTCAGGTACGAATTGTCGCACCAGGGCAGTTAGCTCCTCCTGCCGCTGCACCCCCGCCGGTACACCTGTGGAGGTGGAGGGTGCTTGGGTGTCATGCACATTAACTATTGGGTGTGGGGCGCGCCTACGAGGGCCATGTAGGAGGACGCAATCTGGAGGAGCTCCCGAGATCCTGAAATGATCCTGGCGAAATAGTGCATAACAATGTGCCTATGACTGCTGAAAACACACATGTTGGTGTGTGAACGGACTGACTGCGCTTGGTGAACTTTTGGAATGCGTGGGAGGAATGGCGGTGGAGTTTTGTGCGAAAAGGATAAGGAGCGCCGGAGACGGAAGACGAAACAAAATGGCCGATCAACGACCGGAACCAAGGAAGGAGCAGGCCGCACGGTGGTCGGGTGACAGGAGCGGACTGTGTGCGTATTTGTAACTGGCGCGGAACGCAGGTCCCCTATGTTGGGATACTAGCGCGAATCGGCCTGTATTTCTAGAGTGTTCTACTACTGGCGTAGGCCTTTGGGCATGTCATAGAGGGCTGAGGCCGCACTACGTCGCATCGAAGTAGCGAGACACTGTGCATGGAAAGCTCGGCGTGAGAAGCTCACAGAGTTTGTGGACTGTGCGTGCCCCCCCCACCCCGTGGAGCTGCCGGAGTGGGGCTTATGCGGCTACATGGGAAAGCACAACCTATGGTAGCGGACAGGTCTCGCCTGAGGGTGTCTCGAGAGTGGGCCCCTGGAACGTGCCCAGCGGATGCAGAATCATGTCTAATAGAACCGTGGGACCGAAGGCGAAGCAGCCCACGTTGGACGACTTCGCCAAGACGTCCCCTGGTCCATAAAGTTCCAAGAGCAAGGATAAATTGCCTGCAGGCGGCATGCCTGTGACGGGCACTAACCAGGAGGTCCTGGCTGCGATTGCGGACCTGAAGGCGGCCTGGGAGGCTAAACTTGAACTGGCTGTTACTGAGCTGAAAACGGCATTGGACCTTAAGGTCGGTGAGTTGCAGGAAGAGGTGAATTTACTTCGACAGGACATCAGGTCTCTGGCGAAGCGCACTGAGACCCTCGAGAAAGAGGTGAGCCCGAACACCGCGGATTGTGCCTCCCATAAGGCCGAATTGCACGCCCTGGTGCAGAGAGTGGGCAACTTGGAGAACAGGGCAGAGGAGGCGGAAGGACGCGCCCGACGGAATAACATTCGCATCGTGGGCCTGCCAGAAGGATCAGAGGGCCACGATCCCACGGAGTTCATCGAATCTATGCTGTTGCAGGAGATACCCGGAGGAGCTTTATCTCAGGGATTCGCGGTGGAACGTGCGCATAGAGCTCTGACAAGGACCCGCCGCCAGGAAACCAACCTAGGGCAGTAATTGCCAAAATCCTTAATTACCGGGATCGGGAGAGGATACTAGAACACTTACGCAAGGGTGGAACGATTAAATGAGGGGCTGCAAACATAACGGCCTACCCGGACTATACCCTGATGGTGCAGCGTAGTCGTATGAACTTTGGGACGGTAAAGCGGAGATTGAGAGAGGCGGGCCATAAATACATGTTGCTGTATCCGGCGAAATTGAAAGTTTTTCATAAACACAAGACTTTGTTTTTTGAGACTTCGGAGGACGCCATGGGATGGCTCGACGCACAGTGATGCCCCTGGGAGCCTGACGTTCCACGGGAAGAGGAGATGGAGGAGATAAGTAGTGCATGAGGAGGGCGCTTCAAGATGGCGCGGAATAGGACTCTGGGACTTGATTATAGTCATTTGGGCGGCCTTAGGCAGAGAAGGCCAGACCGTTAAACAACATGTTATGAGCACTGTGACTATTGCTGTTTTTTAGGGAAGCCTTGCAGAGCGGATCTCTTTACCCCATTTAGTAACCTTAGTTAAGTGGCCATTAGGGCGACTTCACCCTACTGAGCTCTGGGCATTGCTTGGTGCTTGCAGGGCTAGATGTGGGGGTGCCTGAGTTCCATGGAAGGAGCTGGGCAGCAGTTGGGGAGTGTGGTGTTGGGGAAGGGATGGGTGGAGGGTGGGGAGGGAAGTGGGGAGCTTGGGGTGTACATAGTTATGGGGTGTTCGAGTTTGTACATGAGGCTACAAGAAAGAGCTAGAGGGTTGTATCTGTATCGCATGGGCAGGTGGGATTGGCTGCACGGAAGGGGGAGGATACTTATGAGCTATGGGGGATCTTAAGATCGTAACGTGGAATGTCAGGGGACTCAATAGTTACTTCAAGAGGAACAAGGTCATGATGTATTTGAAAAGACAAAAGATTGATATTGCACTGTTGCAGGAGACGCATCTGACGCGGGAAAAGTTGGAGCTGGTGGGGAAGAAGTGGAGAGGTATTGTAGTGGGTTCTCCGTATTTTGCCTACGCTAGGGGAGTGTTGGTCTGGGCGGCACTGCACGTTCCGCTCCAACTTACACAAGAGGTGGTACATACAGAGGGGAGGATGGTTATATTGAAGGCGCTGGTGGAGAATAAAGAGGTGTGCATTGTAAATACGTATGCCCCCAATCAAAACACGGCGGCATATTTTAGGACTCTGTGTACCAACCTGGGTACGTGTGTGGGTGGGGCGGTTATTTGGGGGGGGTTTAATTGTGTGCTGAACCCCAGGGTAGACAGATCTGATGATAAGATTGATAGGCCCACCCCAGCAGCCAGGGCATTGAATTGTGCATATTTCATCTTGATATGCTAATTTTTGGCAACGTCACACTTGTTTGTTAATGAGTCCCCACACTTCTTTTTTTGGGACTTGACCCCTGACAGACAGTGGACACTACATAAAGAGTCCTGGCAAGAGAGTACACCAGACAAGAGGAATTGCATAAATTGTCCTGGCTGGAGAATATACCAGGTAGTTTGCAAAACTCCCAGAAATACTAAAGAAAGACAGTGTTTCCTACAAAGGAGAAATGTGTGTTGAAGAAAGACTGTTACAGAACTTGTTGCCTAAACAGGAACCTTGTGAATCAAGCGGAGACACAAAAGAACTGTTAATAAAAGAGCCTATTGCTATCCTACTTAAGACTGCAGTGTAACGGGACCACCCTCAGTATCCAAGGTCTTCCATCTTGGAGAACATTTCTGTTGAAGCTATTCGTACTTTCAATTGATATTTTCTTACATATTTTGTTTAGTTTGTTGTGTGAGGGTCAGGATAGGATGTTTTGGACACAAACAGCTTTTCAGTTATTGACATCCTGACACAGACAGGTCCTTAGTTTTGGAAGACATTCTTTTCTTCCCTGCTACTAATATCCCTCTTCCATTTCCTCCTCCTGCTATCTCCTTTCTCCCTTCCTTTCTCTCTATTTTATCTTATGCTCATAATCTTGGAGTCATCCTAGACTCTACTCCATCCTTTTCTTCGCTTATCTCCTCTGTTGCATGCAACTGCCATCAATATCTCTATAATGCGCGAAGGCATCATGAAATACGACATAGACAACAGACTTCAAGTTCAAACATAAGATATTTATTAACTTAAATGTCAGGATGGTTGAAGGCCTAACTTGCCCTATGCTAAGGTGGGATTTCCCTACCTTAACGAAACTAAGGATAGTCTGAGTCAAGTTAATAGCCTGCCTGCATCCAAAACCTAGTCTTGCCCTCACAACTAGAACAAACAAATGTGTAGGGATGTGTAGTGATGTTAAAGTAAAAATAAACAGTGTTTAACTCAAGGTTGTGAGGTTCTGAGCTTCTTCCAGCTCACAGCTTTCTCTCAGCTCCCCTTCCCAGACATAAGAAAGTTCCATGAAAAAGAGTCTGCAAGTTTACCTTTCCCCAGTTTAAGGCAGTATAGTTCAGCTTAAAGTTTACCTTTCTCCAGTTCAAGGAACTATAGTTCAGAACCAATCCTGTGGTTCCCTTCCCCAAGTTTCAAATAATACAATCCAAACAAAAGGGGTCTTGAGACTCAGTTCCCAAGACAACTCATATAGGCTGCCGAGTCTCAGGGTTTCCTTCCCCAATACTTCAATGTCTCACACAGGTTACTAGGTACTTGCTCCTGTGCCTATGGTCACATTTACTTGATTCCTTTTGTTGGCCTCTGGGCTTAGGGTGTGCTCTTGGGTTCCCCTGGCTTCCCCTTAATCGCTTCATGGCTCTGCCGCCAAGTGTCACACACCACTTTCCAAACTGTAGCCTTCTCACACTGCATTCACTAATTAAAGTTTGCTGTTTGTGCTTCCCTCAGAATGTTATGTATTCAACTTGAAGGTTGGTATTCAACTTTAAGGTTTAAGTTCATTTGTTGTGCAACATGCACTCAGTATTATTCAAGTACAGTTCAGAGTCGAATGCAGTCTAATGTTGCTTAATTATATTCAGTGTTCAAAATTTCCTGTTAATTCAGTATTCAATATGCTTTGGCTTTCTTTAAATTTCCATTTTTGCTTCAGTGTTCAATATGCATTTGCTTTCTTTAGTTATAGGATTCTCTGTAATTCAGAATTCAATAGCTTCACATTTCACACGTTTTACGTGATTTACTTTCATTCCTTAGTTGAAGACTTAAACAGCATGTTATTTGCTTAAGAATTAAGTATTCATAATGTTCAGCGACTTTCCAAAACGTGCCTGTTTCTTTAATAAGGCTTGTGACCACTCCGATACATTTAACAATATCAGTTCCTTTCTTGAGACTTGCAGTTCAGGTAATACTGAGTTTCTCGATCTTGGAAGCTCACCGGCTCACTTTGAAGTCTTTTTCTGTATTGTGCTGGCCACAAATTTGGTGGCTTACTTCCAGGGGTTCTTTCGCCACACCTCAGACACACTCGCACATTTGCAGTGCCAAAGGAGAACAAGCACTCCCTTTGATGGGATGAAGGACAACCCCTCATTTGGTCTCCTTCCTCCACCTCGCCTCTGCCCCACAGGGCTCCTGCTCCCACGCCACCATCGCCTCGACCCTCAGCTACTTCAGTCCCCAGTGTGCTTCGCAGGCGACAGAATGGCTCACCACGGCTTCCATCAGCGTCTCACCACTCTCTTTTCCTTCCTATTCACACCTCTTTTATACACCTGTGTTGTGTAAAATGGGTTGCAGGTGTGTGTCCTTTTTCTTAATGTTCTGACTATAGTTAGGCTTATTAGTAAGACATGCCTGGTCTTTACAACAGTACTCCTCTGAGGCCCTCTTCCTCACCTCAGTACCAAGTGACCAAGTGGTGTAACTGCATATTGGTGTGCATAGCTCTTAGTCATCCCTTCCTGATCCCAGTACTGTCAAATGCCACATGAGGGGAAATGAGGGGAACTGGCTTATAATAGCCCATAAAGGTCGGGAGAGGGTTTGGTTTGTCTATAGGAGGTGCTAACCCCTCAACCCTCAACTGAGTATAGATAATATGATAGGCAGATCAAATGGTTATATTTATTGCAGAAATCATGTTTGTAGTGCCTTTATTTAAGGTAAAAAGTACACAGGGAACTATGCATTTGGGTTAGGATGACCCAGGAATTGAAGTGTGCACACATAGCATGAGTGTTTAAAGATATGTTATGAATAAGGGACACAGCGTGAGAAATGCTTAAATAAATAAATAATAGCTCCCTGAAAAAAATATATATTTCAAAATGGATGACTCAAGTTCAAAATGGTGTCCTGTTTTAACCAGGTGTGAAAAACCCTGACTCATGCAGACAAGCAACAGAGGCTGATACATTAGAGAGTCTTTAGGAGCATCTCACAATGAGATAAATGGAGTTGTTAGCCAAAAATGGAACTTGGCAGGAGAAGCAGACACGATTAATGAAGCTAGATAAAGCAATGGAAATTTAGATACCTTTTTTTTATGTTATAATGAGGAGAGCACAGCATATTTCATGCAGACCATTTTGAGAGACCAGCTGTATTATGTGGCACAATATAATAGAGTTTATCTATTTTCTCCACAGTAAAAGGTACTAACTCACTTGGCAGGACCTCGAAAATCAAATAAGGAGTAGATATTGATGTAATGAAGGGGTTTTGGCAGGAGTTGTGAATTGTCATAAATGTGTCCAGCCAAGTCTAAAACAAGCTTATGAATTTTGTGCGTCAGAGAAAACTGTGGATGTCAACTACGCTAATGTGGGCTTGGTGTAGACCAGATAAGCTACCCTCTGACTAAAAGGACCTATCTGAAGCATACACTGACCAAAGGAGTCATTTGCATAAGGATGTTGCATCATCCAAATGGCCTATATAAGCAGGTTGAAAACAAAATGTCGTTGAGTGTTTTGCCAGAGAGTGTGCAGAGAGTGTCATGTAACTACAACTAATAAAGACTGCTGAGAAAGACTCCTGGGCGCCTGATTCTCTCTATCTCTGAGGAGTGTTCATAGATGCCAGATGCTTGATGGGATGGGAAGAGGACCCCAAGTTCATTTGGCGCCCAGCCGTGGGGCCCTAAAGTCTTTCACAAAGATTCAGGGACAAGGACCCAGGCTCCATGGTGATGTGCTGGTGTACAGGGGGAGCTGCCTGAAAAAGATAATAATGTAATTGACATAACTGCAGTGTGGTCTCATTTCTGTCACGGCCGTCTCCTCATGACCACTAGCATGGTAGCCTGGCATCTGTGAATTATGGTATCTATTATGAGAGACAGAGGCAACAAAAAATGAATGATATGATATGTTATGGCATTTGTAACGCGCCTATACACAAGTGTTTCAAGGCGCAACAAGGCAAGGAAGGGGGAACAGAGGGAGGACAGAGACAATGATCTTACTAGGGCAAGTGACATTGAGATCGTGCAGGGGAGGGGAAAAGTGCCAGGGGAAATGGGAGGGGGCAGTGCAGTACATTGGATCGAAACAATATCAAGAAGTGCAGCCAGCAGGTGGCAAGTGCAAGTGCAAGTGCAAGGGTCTGTGCAGACAGCAGGTGTCCAAAAGTGCAGGTAGGGGAACTGTAGGGTTGGAGATACAGACCCAAGTGCAAAGGTTGCTGGGAGGCAGAGCAGGTGTGCAACTGGGCGGGCAGGGACCTGGGCCTGTAATCCAAGGGTAGCCAGGTGACCAGTGCAGTATCAGACAGGAATCAGCAGGGGAGAGGAAGAGAGAAGGCAGAATCAAAGGGGAAGGTCTTCAGGTGCTACCAGAACCAGAGATGGTTCTCCTCAATTTTCAGAGAGGCAGGGAGGCTGTTCCAGAGGGAGGCCCCAACTGAAGAAAGAGCTCTACCACCAACTTCTTGGTGGAGAAGCGACTGACCCTGAGGGATTAGGAGGTGAAGGAGCAAAGAGCTCAAATAGGAAGGTATTTATGGAGAGAGAGTTGGAGGTATTGAGGACGTACGCCCCAGAAGGCCTTGTGGACAATGCAGAGGGTCTTGAACATAATCTTTGCAGCCATTTGGAGCCAACACAGAGATTTAAGTGCTGGAGCCGGGGCTTGAGGCCAAGGACAAATCTCACAGACCTGTTCTGGATGAGTTGTAGAGGGCTGAGAGTAGAAGCAGGCAGATTTAGAAAGAGGCTGCTGCAGTAGTCCAGCCTAGAGAGAACCACAGCTCTACAGACAGTGAGCCTCTGGGGGAAGGAGAGGAAAGGAAGAATACCTCTGAGAAGGTGCAGTTGGTAGTTTGACTTCTTAGAGATGTCAGAGATGTGAGGAGAAAAGGAGAGTGTGGAGTCGAACATGACTCTGAGGTTCTTAGCTTCACAGGTAGAAGCGGGAAGAGGGCCAAGGGAGGCCAGCCAGAGTGACAGGAAAGGAGGGTGCAGGCGTGCCGATGAAGAGAATCTCTGTCTTACTGGAATTAAGGCAGAGATCGTTGCCGGTCCACCAATACTGGATAGCAGACAGACAGTCAAAGATGAGAAGGAGACGAGGTCATATTTGTTGTTTTGAAACGTTAAGAGTAAGGATTTAAGTTTAAAGAATGGAGACTTTATTTAAGGATCTACTAAAAATACTCAGTCAATTGTGCCTCTCCTCTACACTTTTTAAACAAGCAAGTGAAATCGAGTAAAGGGTTAAAAGACAAATAGAAATTATATATGCACAGAGGTAAGGCCCTTGACAGATTCAAATGCTTTGAACGGTAAAAATCTGACAAGCGAAACACAAAAACAAAGGCAAATTAAGATAGACAATAGGAGATTCTTCCAGTTCCTGCCTAGAAAAATGCTTAGTTTTAAAGCATTCCTTAAAATTGGGTTGTGAGCTGAATCGACAAGTGATTTCATTTTTTGTTTGAAAAAATAAAGAGTGTGTACATGGCATGCTCTAAAATTAAAACAGTACATAGAAATGTATTAATTTAAAAAAAGCACAATGTGCATAGTTGATAGAAGCCACGCATCATGCATAGTGAGATTTATGTTTAAAAACCGAGGCGCCTTTTGGAGTGAGCCAAGGCCCCTCTGCAGAGCTAAAGATAAGGGCTGACACGGAGCCAGGAAGTGATTAATAGCTGTATAAAACCAAGGCTGTGTGCATTCGAAAACATGAGACAGCCTTGCGAGTTAAATCAGCTATGAACCAGTTTTGCATGGGAAGCTTAGAGAAATGATGTATGTGTATTAACATTGAGACAGAAGAATGAATAAAACTTCATGAAAATATGATCAAAATGAGTTGGAATGAGTAGGGCCAGAGCTGATGCATGTATAAGTTTTCTTGGAGCAAGTAGTGATTTATTTGTGTATTTTTTAAATATTTATATTTTTTTGTACAAAGGTTGTAAGTGAGGCAGGGTTAACTCACACCCGTATGGAAAAATAGCCATGAGCCAGAATTCATTGAATTGACTTTCGTTTTTTAGGGATTTTCGTGATGCATGCATGTAATGCTTGTGTTTGGAGTAGGGAAGCCGAGCTGTAGGTCCGAATGACAAACACCAGCTGAAGAAATTGGCAATTGAGTAGGTTTTGAGAACAGCATCATTTCATGGTATTTGTGCATGTTCTATTGAAGCCAGGTGTTAGAAAAGCATTTGATTGAATTATATAACATTGTGGGATAGTTAAACGCCTGGTTGTTTAGTTAAGCAACATTATATATTTTGAAAGATTGTTGTTTTGCCAAAGAGACTATGTATGACTAAACTATATTGTGAGTTCACTGTTTTATACTAGAAATTGTTCCCAGTCATTGCACATATGTAAAATTGGGTGGTCCCATTCAGTCATTGTTTAAAAGTCACGCAAGAAATAACAGGGTAAATTCAAAGATATTACCTTCCCTAACCGTTATTCAACAGTTTTATGTCACAACATAAACGGTTCTTTAGGAGAAAAAAGATTGATGAAAACTGTCGAGTATTGAACAAACAACAATTGGGAAAGAAATGTGCTATACATCCCTGGAGGAAGAACACCATGACCCTAATGGGAGTGACTGACCCTAGATGGCGAATGGTGCAACTCCTATCTAACAGGGAAAGATGAAGAGGAAGCTGTCCCTCATCACTATCAATTGAATGGGTATATCAAAATTCATTTAGATTTTTTTCACAAAAGAGCAACCTAAAAAACACAATCATTGGCTATTTCGGAAAACAAGACGGGTTATTGGATCTTGTTGAAACAGCTAATTAGCTGGCATGAGCATTATTTGGCAATGGAATTTCTTTACATTATTTATTCACCCTTGGGCGTCAAGTATGCCACATGCAAATGGTTGTGTTTGATAAATTAATATATAAAAAAGTACCCAAATCGACAGAACTCCTTAAAACGCTCATGTTGTGTGAGTTTTAGATGTTATCTCTGTTTAGTCGTATCCCCCTTGATTGTCATGGATATCTGAATGGTCATGGGAACACCCATGACCGAGAAGCTCGACTGATTCCAATGGTTTCTTAGTTTAACCATCTTCTTCAGGACGGTTACTGTGTTCTGTGATGTTTCAGTCTTCCAGCGTGCCTCAAAATGAGGCAGTATGGGCGAGCTGCTGCGCCCCCTGTAGGGAGACAAAACAAAGGTGGAAACCTGGGTATTAATAAACCCATAGTTTGGTCTAGACTAATTTTTTAACAACTATTAGATCACATTTTTAAAAGGATGAAGAGTTAAATCTATTTCACGTATGCATATGTATATGCGTTGCCTTATAGCTTCGTGGCAGTGCGTTTGCACTAGTACCCAAGGAAAGGGGTGGGAGGAGGGGAGTGATGTTGTAAAGTGAACCCGTTGGGTAAAGGAAGGTGCTCTCTCAATGGGCTAAGTCGATCTATCTAAAGACATGTCCAGTAGATGTTAAAGCTGTGGAGTAACTAAAGCTCACTTGAATCCATAATAGTAAAGCAAGCACTTTATAGGCAAAAAAAGCTCACCTGTTTTTAGAGAATACTTAAAGGAGTATTTTTTTATAGCGCACACACCCTGATTAGTAGGGCTTTCAAGAATAAGGAGCACATTATTTAGGGTTTTTTCAGCGTTTGTTTAAATGAAACATATCTATGAATAAGTATAAGCAGGCTGGGAGCTGACAACGAAAAACAAGGAAGGCTTGGCACGATTATTGTGCATGATAGGGATTACTGTTATGCATGATTAATTGATTTATTGGGAGAAGCAGAATTTGGAGATATGAACAGAGAAGACATTGTTTATGAGATTGGGGACAAATAGAGATCATTAGTTTAGAATCCCTGTCATGATATGCATATAAGGGGAGGGCGATTGACACGCACACACATGCACACATGCAGACACACACACGCACACACACACGCACACATACATGCACGCACACACGCACACACACATGCACACACACACAAACACACACACACACATGCATACATGCACACACACATTCACACATGCACACACACATACATACATGAACACACACACGTACACACACCCACACACACATGCACACACACATGCACACATGTGCACACTAACACAGATGCCCACGGGTATTATCATTCCTAGAAGACAGATCTATGAGGGTCTTTTCAGACACTGCTAACGCCCCCAACAACCCCATTCCCTGTGGAGTTCCCCAAGGCTCATTCGTTTCCCCATCCCTCTGCAACATATTCACCAAACCCCTCTTTGAATTCCTGGACTCCATCGGCATAGCCTACACCAACTATGCCAATAACACCCAAATACTCCTCCCAATGTCAGCCATCTATGACACAGATTCCCTCAGTGTCAACAAAGTTTACTCCACCACCCAGTCCTGGATGGCCACGAAACACCTGTGCCTCAACAATGACAAGACAGAGATACTGTTGCTAGGGTCTCCAGCCATGCTACAAATCTCAACCCACAATTCTCAGCCTTCACCATAGATGGCATCAACATTCCGGTCTCACCATTTGTTAAAACCCTGGGCATCTACCTGGATGCCTCACTCTCCCTCACCGGACAGGTGAATGCAATCACCTTCTCAACTACATAGACAGCAAAACTCATTAACACAGCCAGACAATTCCTCATGCCCACAAGTTGTCTCACCATAGCCAGAGTAATCACTGGAGTGAGACTAGATTACTGCAATGTCCTATTCGCAGGGACCTCAAAGCAAAACATTAACACAATGCAGATCATTCAGAACAATGCCTTCCGAGAAGCACTCAACATACGGAAAAAAAGGATCACATTTCGGCAGCAAGACAGGATGCAAACTGGCTCCCTATCAGAGAAAGAATAATATTCAAGACTCTCTCCATCACGCATAAATGCATATCAAACACTGCCCCAGAATACATATCGCAAACATTTTCTAGACCTTCATCCTCCAGGCCAGTAAAATCCATCCACAAACACTGTCCGACTCATCAAACCTTTAATAAAAGACGTGGATTTAGCCTCCCTGTACTTGCAGCGCAGCAATGGAATGCTCTACCTCCCTCCCTGAAAGCAGAAAACTCCTACTGACCTTTCCACAGAGCTCTGAAAACCTTGCTCTTTACTCAGGGACTTGACTCAAGACACTGAAATACTCTGGATTCAATAGTAATGAATCCTGTTTCAAGTGATATGTGTAACTAATTATCCGAACAGAGTTCTGATGCCCCTGGGCTTGGGCGCTTTATAAATGTAAAATATAAATAAATTAGTTCCTCAAGAGCCATCGGACCCAATAATCTGTCCAATATACTATTTAAGGGGGACCCCGAGACTAGGGCATCTACACAATTGATTCTCTTTAACAACATTATAGCTATGTGTACATGTCTTAAATTGTGGTCCTCTTCATACATTCTACCAATCTTTAAAAAGGGCTCACATTCAGACCCATTGAATTCTCGACCACTTGCAATTATGGATGTGGACAGCAAGTTATTTGCTGCATTGGTTCTCCAGGATCTTGAAACGTGACAGAGATCGATTAACAAAATCCCTTTATGGCAGCCTGGCTTTAGAAACATCATGTCACCACATTTAATGGGTTCTTATTGAAAGTAGTTACGGGTAGTTTATTTATTTATTTAATTTTTTTTTTATAATACACCTAATACTGTACCTGAGTTCGGTTTCTAAGCGCGTATCCGGGATTCAAACCTTTGGTGCTCTGCGTGGTCTTGTTCCCAAGACCACTGCGTTGCTCCTGTGCTTTCCTCCGTAAGGGAGGATGAATCTTTATACTTGGCCATAATAGATATTTCCACTGCTTTTGACACAGTTGATAGAGGCCTCCTCTGGAACAAACCTTTGAAATGGGGAATACCGTCAGGAGTGCTATGGCTTATTATTGGGTTATACTCGAATTCTAAAATAAAAGTCTTATTAGATCATGAGGCAACTTGTCAAGGAGTATACCCACTAATAGAGGTGTAAGGCAGGGCTGCGTACTCGCACTTTGCTTGTTTAATTTGTATTCAAGTGACATTGGTGAGTTCTGAAATCCGGCAGCCCCAGCCACACCGAAAATTCAACATCTGAAGCTGATATGGTTATCTTATGCAGACGATTTTTTAATTTTTGATTTAACCCCAATTGGATTACAGCATATTTTGTCTGCCTTTTCTATATTTGTGGATGCCCATAAATTGAAGATTAACCCCAAAAAAACTAAAATTATGCACTGCGCTGGCAAATGTGGACCCAGTTCTTTTTTCACACATTATGTGTCTCTTGAAAAAGTTAAAGGTTGTGTATGTTTGGGATTCCCCATTTCTTGTAAACAGAATATAATATTTGTTAGGGACTGGTTGTCTTCTCTCAGAAAGCCAATAGGCAATCAATGAGTATGAGTTTATATCAAGTATTTGAGTTTTTCAATTGTTCCCTCTTTGAAATGTTATGAATGGAAAATCATCCCCAAGATACTTTATGGCATTGAAATACTTCCATTTTGGGCCCTAGACCTGCTTTCAGATATACAGGGTCAGCTCCGAGGAGGATACTCCAGGTTTCTCATGGTACCCCTCTATCCGCTATTCGTTATGAACCTGGTCTAATTTCACTTAAAGGTTGTGTCCATTGGAAGTACTTATTTCTTTACTACAAGTTTTTATGTCCGCCTTGTGCTCCTTCTTAATATATGGAATTAAATAAGGTGTTGATTGAAAAAAAGGCAATTTTTGCATACATTTTCAGACAATTGTGATCATTTGCTTGCTGATTTGGATCTGGTAACAACTGATCTTAAACAAAATCCATTGCGAGTGAAAAAAACGGTCTATAGGCAAGATTAGGTTAAGACGATTGAATCTCTTTATTCATATGAATCGTTTACCCATTTAAAGTATGACTCTAAACCTGTTGGAATGGTTGCTCCTTACCTCGCTGTGTACCCTCAAAGATCTGTCAGATGACTATTTCTTAGGTTTCTAATGAATCCAGTGTATACTAAGACATCTTGATTCGTTATAAAATGCTAACGACTGACCAAGGTTGTTGCAGGTTTTGTGGCTCTGTCAATATCGGAGACACCCTGGAACATTTGATTACATCATGTCCTCATCTTCAGGGTTTTCGAGAGTTACATTGAAGACGATTTTTACCAATTTTAACCACAATGTCTTGTGATTTTTTTATGCAGCTTTGTTTAGCAGGACGCACCACTTAAGTGGTCCTGGCAGTAACAGGCTTCTTAAAATCTTTGCATTTCGAATGAATCATTAATAACATGAGCTTTCTTTATCTACCGTAAGTTACAAGTTTTTGTTTTTCTTTTTTCATTTTATTTGTCATTTTTCTTTTTAAATTCTTTGTATTTGTTATTATGGATGTTAGTGTTGCATGTTAATACACAGCTTCGTTAATAGCTTTTTTAAACTGTATAACAATAAAAAATAAAATCATAAAATTATATATCTTGATTAACCCTTTAACAGCCATGGGTTTCACCCCCCCCCAGTGCCAAGGCCTTTTTTGGTGATTTCGGTATGTTGCCATTCAGTGCCTTGTAACTTTTTTGTTACAAGAGATATGGTAGTCAGTCCCAGAGAAGGTAGTTAAACCTTTGGGGAGACTAAAAAAGACACTCCTGTGCCGCTGCACTGAAGGTGCTGTGTGACACACAGAAAAAGATTATGCCACTGGAGTTGTTTTAAAACTCCCTAACCAAAGAACACAAAAGTAAAACACACACAAATTACATGGAAGAGTGGGAAAAAGGCTCACACTCTTCCCAGGTAAAAAATTAAAACCTAGAAATCCAGCAAAGTTGCTGGGGGTCTCAAAAGGTAAGGGAAATTAGCACATTTGGAGAATTCTCCCTAACAGTGCACCCACACATGTGAGGTACCATTTTCATCGGGGCACCTCTGGGAACACGGACAGTGGGCCATGTGTTGTTGGCGGCATGTTTGGGTGACCAGAGTGAAATGTGCGAAAATTGTATTTTAATCCCCCAAAAATGGAATTTGCTGGGGGTTCTGGGTAATACATACTGGCCCGATTTGTGCAAGTCAGGCCTCTGTGGATTCCCACGGGTGTCCTCTTTTCAGAAATGCATGGGGTTCCCAGTTTTCCTTTGTGCCTTGGACATCCTAGGCCCAAATCTGTATGGTGTGCGCTTGAGCAAAATTCCTGAAATTCTGCTGTGCGAAAAGACTTGGGGTTAGCCGTGTTTTAGTCTTTCCCCTTTGTGCCCAGGATGGTGCACCCACACATGTGAGGTACATTTTCGTCGGGACACCTGTGGGGACGCGGGATGGTAGGCCATGTGTTGTTGGCGGCGTGTTTCGGTGGGTGACCAGAGTAAAATGTGTGGAAATTGTGTTTTTTCCCCCTGAATTTGGACTTAGCCAGGGGTTCTGGGTAATAGATTCTGGGCCAATTTATGCAAGTCAGACCTCTGCAGATTCCCACGGGTGTCCTCTTTTGGGAAATGCATGTGGTTCCCTGCTTTCCTTGCTGGCTTCGACACCCTACGCCCAAAACTGTAGGTTGTCTCCCCAAACCCTTTGGGGGCGACAAGTGATATGATATAATATTATATGATAGTGAGTGGTTTAGCCTTTTTTCCTTTTGTGTCCAGGTAGGTGCACTTTTTCACTGGGGTACCTGTGAGAACACCGGATGGCAGGACATGTGAGTAAAAGAATATACATTTATTTACTCAAACATTTAGAAAACATCACTCTAGCATAAGATGTTCAATATCACACACTAATACACCACAAAAATCTAACCGGTAAGTAAATGAACAAGTTTAGCTAAAAAATGAAGTAGGAGCAAAACGGCACGTCAGATTCTTCTTAATAAAGGAGGAAAAAGACAAGGTTATAAGAATAGACAGCCCAAATACATTCATAAGCATTCATAAGCAGGGCAAAGGGTTTCAGTTAAATAAAACCAGCAATTCTTCTCAACAGGCCTGGGCCTAAGTCTTTGCCACAGATCTTTAAAGGATTTGGCTAGGCGAAACGTTTGACGAATGTTTAGCGAAGGACACGCCTTCGTAGTTGAGGAAAGTTTCACGTACTTTCTCGATGGCCGAAAAGATTTGCAGACGGCGTTTGCAGAGTACCTTGTCAATGAAGAAAGCTGTAGCTGAGGCAAATGTTCCTGGCAGTTTGAGCAGATCTCGCTGTTCCTGAGCTTCAGTCGTGGGGACAAGGAGGATGTCGGGAGGTTCCTGCACTGCCCAGGGAAGAGTCCAAAAGCTGTGGCAAGACGCCAGTTTAAGGTGTGAGTGCCTTAAAGTCCACAAGCTGGTTTCCTTCCCTCTGGCTATCCGGTTTTCAACAGCACTCTGATGAAAATTCGACCAGAATAGGATGGTGTCCAGGTGGCTTGCGAGTTGGTTTTCCCACCAAACTCAAGGGAAGAAGTTGTCTCTGTCGTCTGAGTTTCAGGCAATTCGGACCTGCAGCAGGGCTTCACAGGTCGTCCAGGAGTTGCAGCAGTCCTCTTCCTTCCTCTCCTTCAGTTCTTTCGTTCCAGTGGTCGACTCTGCTTTCCAAGTCCCAGAGACCTGCTTTTAAACAGTTTTGGCCCATTCATTCCAGCATGGCTGTCACTTACACAGCAGGGTGGCTGTCCGTGCCGGACAGCCAGCTGGCCAATCACGCTAGAGTGCATTCAGGTCTTCTAGGAGACTAAGCACAGGTCTTCTAGGAGACTAAGCACAGGGAGTTTCGGGCACCTCCCTCACAACCTCTCTACCCCAGACACCCTGGCGCCAAAGGAGGGCTTCAGCACTGAAGCTAGCCAAACGCCACCGAACAAAGGGACCAAACCTGGTTTGGCGCGCAGAGACAAACACAAGAAGGACTTTTCCTAAAAGAAATGGCGAAAAAAGATGACCGGAGTCTGTTTTTACAAATAGGTCTGGGGCGCCATATTGAAAAACATGGCTGACCCGATTTTTAGCTACCGTTGTTATCGGTCTCGAAAAATCATGGTAATTGATCAAAACCACTGCCATGAGCCATTTAAAATAGGAAAAGGTAGCATTTTACTGTTACATGAGTGTTTTGACTCAGGGGAAGCTAAGCAACCCCTCCAGCACTCTATTGGAAGATAGTGTGTACTGGGCCAGTAAATTTAAAAAGACTAGTAAAGCCAATTTAACTTTACATGCTCTGGGAGACGGTAGTCAGTCCCAGAGAAGGTAGTTAAACCTTTGGGCAGTCTGAAAAGACACCCCTGAGCCACTGCACTGAAGGTGCTGTGTGACACACAGAAATAGCTGATGCCACTGGAGTTGTTTTAAAACTCCATGACCAAAGAACACAAAAGTAAAACACATTGAAAAGGAACAGTTCAAAGCCTCACAATATAGCAAGAGCTGGAGGGCTCTAAGGTAGAGGGAATTTAGCACTTGTGTGAGAATTCTTCCTAACAGTCACCCACCAAAACACGTCGCCAACAACACATGGCCTACCGTCCCACGTTCCCACAGGTGTCCCGACAAACGGTACCTCACATGTGTGGGTGCACCGACCTGGGCCCAAAAAGGAAAGCCTAAAACGCAGCTAACCCCAATTCTTTTCGGATAGCAGAATTTGAGGAATTTTGCTCAAGAGCACACCAGCTCCCAGTTTTCCTTGGTGGCTTGGACATCCTAGTCCCATATTAGTATGGTGTGTGCTTGAAATTCTGCTGTCTGAAAAGACTTGGGGTGAGCCATGTGTTAAGCTTTCCCCTTTGCGACCAGGTAGGTGCACCCACACATGTGAGATACAGTTTTTGCCGGGACACATTTGGGAACGCGGGACAGTAGGCCATGTGTTGTTGGCGGCATGTTTTGGTGGGTGAGCAGAGTGAAATGTGCGGAAATTGTGGTGTTTTTCCCAAATTTTGACTTTGCCGGGGGTTCTGGTAATACATTCTGGGCCGATTTGCGCAAGTCAGACCTCTGTGGATTCCCACGGGCGACCTCTTTTCAGAAATGCATAGGGTTTCCAGCTTTCCTTAGTGTCTTGGACACCCTAGTCCCATATCTGTATGGTGTGCTCTTGAGCAAAATTCCTGAAGTTCTTCTGTCCAAAAAGACTTGGGGTTAGCTGTGTTTTAGGCTTTCCCCTTTGTGGCCAGGTAGGTGCACCCACACATGTGAGGTACCATTTTCGTCGAGACACCTCTGGGAACGCGGGACAGTAAGCTATGTGGTGTTGATGGCGTGTTTCAGTGGGTTGCCAGAGCAAAATGTCTGAGAATTGTGTATTTCCATCAAATTTCAGAGACATTTCCCTCTGTCCACTCACTGAAACACGTCGCCAACAACAGATGTCACACCTTCCCGCGTTCCCACAGGTGTCCCAACAAAAACGGTACCTCGCATGTGTGGGTGCACCCAGCTGGGCGCAAAAGAAAAAGGCTAACCCACTTGTAACCCCCACATGGTTTGGGGAGACAACCTACAGATTTGGGCCTAGGGTGTCGAAGCCAGCAAGGAAAACAGGGAACCCCATGCATTTCTGAAAAGAAGACACCCGTGGGAATCCAAAGATGTCTGACTTGCGGAAATCTCCCCAGAATTACCCACAAGCCCGCCAAAGACCCACATGGGAGAAGGGTGCCCAAGGCCAAGGATATTACCGCCGAGTTTGCTGGAGCTCTTGCTGGTCTTCGTTACAGATTCTCTCTGCCAGGGAGTCCTGGCAGTGTGCCAATACCTCCCTGAAGGGAAAATCTGTAATGCAGCCCAGCCATAACTCCAGGACGATTGGACATCCATTTACCATGTGGGTGTACTGTCCCCTAAGCACAGCCGCAGGTCCCGGCAGGATACCTATTCCTATGTCGGAGGTGACATCTGTAACGTAGCTCAGTCAGAGGTGCAGCCTGGGCTTGCAGACGGTCAACCCACATGGGAGACATCCGCTCCCAGGGAAACACCAATATTCTGCTGGCCATTTCGGGTGTGGGGGTAGAGGGCCACCAAAAAATGTGGGACAGGCCCCCCAGTGGGTGGGGCATTAAGGTTTGGGCACCCTGGGGGAAGATTGCCACACCAATTTGCCCATCTGCGCCAAGGCAAGTTTGGTAAACAATTTTAAAAAAAGGCTGCACGTTAGGGGTGGCTGAGGAGCACCCTAAACCGCCAGGGAAGTTATTAGAGTAAAGGGGGGTGCACCTCTCCACCGCAGTCCAAATGGAGGGGCGGGCCATCTCATGTAGCCCTCCCTGGGTTTAGAAAAGGGGGTGCCTGTCATGCACTCCTCCCTGGGGTCAGGTGTCTCTTCCTATGAGCAGATATCTGCCCCAAGGGAAGGCTACATGATATGGCCCCCACTTCATTGTGGGTGGGGGGAGAGGGTCACCATCCTTTCCTACTACAAAATTCCCCGGCGGTTTGGGGTGCCCCACAGCCTCCCCCCCTAAAATGCTGTCTACCATTTCCACTTTTTTGCTTTGTTTACCCAACTTCCCTTGGTGCAGATGGGCACAATAGTGTGCCATTCTGCCCCCAGGGTGCCCAAAACCTACTGCCCCACCCATTTGGGGGGGGCCTGTCTGACATTTTGGCTTCTCCCCCCACACCAAATGGATGGGAGGGCACCTCATGCAAGCCTCCCTGGGGCTCCTACGAATGGCTGCATGAGGTGCCCCCCCTCCATTTGGGTTGGGGGGAGAGGGCCACCAGAAAACATGGGACAGGCTCCCCAGTGGGTGGGGCAGTAAGGTTTGGGCACCCTGGGGGCAGATTGGCACACCAATTTGCCCATCTGCGCCAAGGGAAGTTTGGTAAACAACGAAAAAAATTCAAAATGGTAGGCTGCACTTGGCGGGGGGAGGGGGGGGCTGAAGGACACCCTAAACTGCCGTGGATTTTTCTAATGTACAAGGTCATGCACCTCTCCACCCCCACCCCAAATGGAGGGTGGGCCATCTCATGTAGCCCTCCCTAGGGGCAGAAAAGGGGGGCCTGTCATGCAGTCCTCCCTGGGGTCAGGTGTCCCTTCCTAGGAGCAGATATCTGCCTCCATGGAGGGCTGCATGACATGGCCCCACTCCATTTTGGGTGGGTGGAGAGGGTCACCACCCTTCCCATTACAAAATTCTTCGGCGGTGTGGGGTGCCACAGAGCCGCCCCTCAAATTCTATCAACCATTTTAACATTTTTGCTTTGTTTACCCAACTCCCCTTGGTGCAGATGGGCACAATAGTGTGCCATTTTGCCCCCAGGGTGCCCAAATCCTACTGCCCCATCCATTGGGGGGACCTGTCTGATATTTTGTGGTAGCCCTCTCCCCTCCACCCCAAATGGATGGGGGGCACCTCATGCAGGCCTCCCTGGGGCTCCTACGAACGGCTGCATGAGGTTCCCCCCCATCCATTTGGGGTCAGGGGAGAGAGGGCCACTGCAAAATATCATACAGCCCCCCCAGTGGGTGGGGCAGTAAGGTTTGGGCATCCTGGGGGGCAGATTGGCACACAAATGTTGGTAAAGAAAGTAAAAAATTGAAAATGGTAGGCTGCACTTTAGAGGGGGGGGGCTGAGGATGACCCTAAACCGCCGGGGAATTTTGTAATGTAAAGGGGGTGCACCTCTCCAACCCCACCCCAAATGGAGGGGTGGGGCATCTCATGTAGGGGCTTTGCAGGGATCGCACAAAACAGAGTGCCTAAAAGGACAAGGTATCTCGTCCTTGGCAACAGGGAGGTAATCCCAAGGATGAAATACCTCATCCTTGGCACTTAAGGGGCTAAGGAGACTTCAACATCTTCACACACTATCCATGTGAGGACTTCAATATCATCACATATTCCTGTGGGGACCTCAACGTCATCACACATCATCAATTTGGAGGCTCCAATATCATTGAATTCCATCTCTATGGGGAGTTGAGCATAATTGCATACTATTCTTGTGGGGACTTTATACCATGACACACCATCCCTGTGAAGACCTCTATATCATCAAACAACATACATAAACCATACCTTTAGGGGCCACAGTACCATCATATATCGGCTCTATGAGGAATTCAGCATCATTACAGACTATTCCTGTTGGTATTTCTATACAATGGCACACCATCCACGTGGGACCTCAATATCAAATGCCATCCCTGTGGAGAATGTAATACCAAAGCACAGCATCTTTTGCTATGCCCGACCATCTGGAGCTCAATCTGGGCAGAGGCTCAAAATGCCCCTGCCATCCTTCAGCTCTTTGCAAACACCAAAAACAGGGTTCTTTCAACAGTATCTGCCAGATTAATACAAATCCTGCCCTCACTCTACCAACAGTACTGAGCTACTGTATAAAATATGGTGTCCAGTCAAAGTTTCGAAACAATAGTTTTGAATGTGAAAAGTTCTGACACAAAAGTGTCGTAAAAAAAGTTTTGAATGTATATTTTTTATATTAAAGGGTTTATTTTAATTTCATTTTGTAAAAAAGGTGTTTTAAAAAAACAGCGGTTTGGGGCAGGGGACCCCCCTAAACTTTTTTTCAGCACTTTTGTGTCGGAACCTTTGGCATTCGAAACTTTGCCTGTCGAAACTATCACTAGGAACCATAAAATATCACAACCCAATGGTGGCACGCTCCTACTGTAAAGCTCGCTACTGCTCTCAAGCTAGGTTTGCTCTAACTAAAAGTAAATAAAATTTGAAAGAAATCTCTGTGGGCACTTCAATATCATCTCAAACCACCTGTACGTGATTTCTTTTAAAACCAACATTATTTAGAGCGACAGACAGAGAACATTTGCATAATCAGTGTACTTTTTAATATTATCTGTCACCATCCCTGTGATACTTTATATCATTTCACACATACATCTACTAACTTCAAAAAAATGTAAAAAAGCACCCCTGTTATCCTCTAAACCTCTGCTTGCATTTCCCTGCATTATTAAGTACTATTGGCATCTAGAAATACAAATAGAATATTTGTTGTAAACATATTATAAACCTGTTGGTCCTGTTCTTCAGCACTGGGAAGGTAGTTCCAAGAAAGTGACACACTCATTCTCAGCAGCAGTGGGTGTACGACTTCAAGGTAATCAAAGAGCACGCCTCTGTGAACTTTAATATTATTGCACAACTCGGTTCATAATTGCAACATTATGAATTATCCTTGTGGTATGTTTATGAACATGACCTCATTGTTAACCTTAAAATCATCCCACAAAGTACTTATCTGGATTTCAGTATAATCACAAACCATCAGGTAGGAAATGCAGTATTTTCAGACACAATGCATGTGAACCATTATCAAACAGTATGTTTGTGGGGATGTTGGAATCACCAAATACCAATTCTTGGGGGGGAGGGGAGACTTTAATATCGTCCCCCACATTTCCAGTGCCTAGATATGGTTTTATGGTGATGTTTGCTATATACATTTTAGTACACTCTTTAGATGCAGGGGTTCCAATATAACACACTATTGCAAGAAGATCTCAATATCATCATGTATTGTCCCATGGAACTTCAAAATCATCATAGCATTACTGTTGGGCCATCTGTATTATCACCCTCACTGTGGAAACTTTGATAACGCACAACATCTTTAGGGGGTTATAGAGACAATGAGCCTCATAACAGTAATCAACAGTAAAGCTGGTGCTAATTACGCTGTATAGAATTACGATCACTGTGATTGAGCCCAGCAGAATGAGCACCAAATTATGAATCCATGTGTGCAAGCCCCAACGCTCCATGGTAATGGTGGTCTGAATTAGCTCCAGAATACATCTTTCAGTAAATCCGCCAATGCCTGGTGGAATTATCACTATCACCAGGAAATTGGAGCAATTACTGAATTAAAGCCAAGTGGAAATAGCATCATCCTGCATACATGGATGGCCTTCTTTCAAAACTCAACCTTTCCGAATTACACATTTCCCTTTGCCATCAGACCCTAGAAACAGTGCCAAGCATGCACGTTGATAAAGGCAAAGTGAAGGTTTAAAACCTGAATTCATTGAGGCAGAGCTCCAGGTCTTTTTGGACAAATTAGTCAGACATACCAACATGCTACTTGGGGCACAAGACCAAAAATCCTCTGTCCATAGGAAAGATACAATCTGGAGATATGTGAGAATGTAGTAGTGGTTGGCACTATATCGTGGGACAATGAAGACAGTCGCAAAAAAAGTCGAATGGCTTGAAGACAAGGGTATGGACACTAATCTCTATCCACCAGCAGGAGACAGCTGCCACATGAGATGGCACAGTCAAGCCGCTCACCCTTACGCCCTGGTAGGAAAAGGCCAGCAGTGTCAAGTGAATTGGAAGAGCAGAGGTTGGAACAGCCAGTCAACCGAAGCCTGGTAAGTAGGAATGCCACCTCTGTAATGTCAATGCACAACTTAACTCTCTAACGTAGCCATGTACCAGGCTGTGGACTCATATGGCCACAATAGCAAGGCCAAGGCCATGTTCGAAGGTCTATGGGACCAATGCTATGGCAACAACATGAATGTCCCATCCATTGAGGGACATCATGTCCAGACGACTTTGAAGACAAAATATTACCATTGAATCTATGGACGTGTGACCTCATGCAATCTGGAGATGCACCGATATTAAGAAGGATTTCTGAACTCTGTCCTGAAGGAGCAGAGGTTCAGAAGGCCAGCCTAGTTCCTTGGAACAGGGTAACCTCTGGACAAGCCAGACCAATCAGGGTAGCTATTGCAGGCGGTCAAGACTAAGTCTCAGGAGGGGTGAGGGTGACTCAAAGACCTCAATGAGCATACAAAGCAAGGACACTTACAAATTAGGCCAGACAGGTGTTATATTAAAAATATAGACACATTTATTACAAGGCGTTTGTAACATAGACCATAGCAAAGAATCCCAGTAGCACTAAGTAAACCAACACATCACACGCAATACAATATATATACAAGACCATGGGGGTCTAAAGGGGTGACTGCACGAAATATGTCGACAACCAAGATGGGAAGGAACCAGGCAGTGCAGTTAATCTCTAGATCCCGTTCAACACCAATAATACACCTAACTAAGAGGCAGTCCAAGCCCTACGAAGAGAGGAGCCTTGTGCTCAATAGTACATGCACACGCTTGTGCCGATGGGCGGAATAGGGTCTCTTTGAGGGTCTTTAGCAGCTCAGGAAGGTGGATGAGGTGATGCAGAATAAGTTCCCACTATTCAAGAAGGACCTCCACTTGAAGGCAGAGGCAGTTTGAGAGTGCGGGATGGAGTCGCTATTTCGCAATAGCTGTGGAAAGGAAAGGGGCCCAGAGGGGCCACTCGTGCGTAAAAATGGGCTCCTGCGCTAGGGGCCACCGGTTGGTGTAAGCAGTACTCACCGGTCCCCGACGTAGGCAGACCCAAACTTTGCCAGTTCAGGTCGCTGGCAGGTTCGAATGCGGCAAAAAGGACGTCTCGGCACCTTTCAGTTCCTGAGATACAGCGATGATTCCCAAACGGGACAGTGGGGACAGTGGCAATTTCTCTGCTCCTGGAGAAGGAATCGGCTCAGTTTCATGGCAACAGGCTTCAGGGGCAAGAGGGTCACCAATGCAGCAAACTGGCACAGGTCATTGCCGCGGCAGGGCAACACGGTAACCGCACTTACTCCAGTCCTGGCGCACTCGTCTCACTTCATACCTGGGAAAGCAAAGTGTACGAGGGTGCTTTGGACACAGAGATAGCAGTATACCAAGTTTTGAGGGCTTCGTCAAAATGGCGCCGGTGACAGAGCAAAGCAACTGGGTAAGCTGGTCAGTCCCCTGGTTGACCCAGGGACAGTTCCGAGAAAGCTTACTTTCAGGGTTTGATGAAGGTGCCGAGAATAGTTGGTCCCACTATTCCAATTGGTCGAAGCATCTTCGCAGACCTTCTAGGACGACCAGATGCAGAGGGCTCAGGGTGCCATATCTTCCAGCAGTTCACCAGCGGTTCCTTGACTCAGCTTCGTGTTGCAGGATACTTGGATCCTATCCTTTGTTCGGTGTGAACTCAGGAGATCAACATGGTAGTGGTGTTTTCAGCCTCCTCTTATCCAAAGTTCCTTTTGTGCCAAAACGGAGAGGACCCAATGGGAGATCTGCTCACAAACACACACTACATACGTGGACCAATCACGGACCACGGTGTTCCCAGGCATTCAGGGCACTCCAGACTCTCTGGCACCCAGGATGTGTATTGGGATCAGACATCCCAGCCCACATCCTGTAGGCACACACACAAGGCATGCAGAAGCCCGCAAAAGCATTGGGATTTGCGGGAAAGTGTATGACCAAATAAGGACTGGCCTGGGTCGACGCAACCTGGGGAAGGTGAAGGGGCAAGATGGCCAAAGGACAGCACAAAGAACCTCGTGGGATGGCCATATTGGAGCCAGGCCACCTATTCGTGCCAAATGCGGTTAACGCGGTTAACATGTCAGGAAAGGGTTAAAAATAATGTGAAAAGAAAAGCTGCCACCAGTCCTGTCCCTGACACATCTGCACAGTTCGTAAAAGGTCCAGCAAGAGTTTCTAGGGCCTTTGGAAATGACTAGAGACCAAAGTGTGATGTATGGTAAGATACATTGCACACTTGATACATGTTGCACAAAAGCTGCAACATGAGGAAAGGACTAAGGGAAACAAAGTCTCCCAGTACTGACTGTCTTAAGGGCATGTCAGTTTCCCCATAAAAAGTGAGCGAAAGCCCAGAGGAGTGCAGCTGAAGGCTGTGCTTCTCTGGCAACGTCAGTCAATGGTGTCTAAACAGCAGCAAAACGTTTGGGGGTTAACACATGGAGGGAAAATTACATACAATTATGAAATCTATCTTAACAACCGATCATGGCAGCCCATGGCATTCAGTCAAATAAAATCACTTCTGCCCAAATGCACCCCGAAAACACCAATATTCAATTTGATCCACATTGAAAACCAGTGCCAACAACTTGCTTGACCCATGTGCATGGCATATGTGCAATGCATCTGCCAATGAGGGCCAAGTCCGTGTGTCTCCTTATCGTAGTTCCAACCTCACCAGTGTTCTGTGTGGGCCCTGACAAAACAAACCCTCACATCCTGAAAGGAGTGTACACTTCAGAGGCGTATGTTCCAATGGTTGATTAGTCATCCTTCTGCATGTGAGCGCACCCTCCACCCATTAGCCTTTGGTCAGGATCCTCCTAAATGAATGAGTGTCTACCTTTGCCATATACCAGTCTGGATGATCAGTGACTGCAGATCATTTATCACCCAACAGATTCACAGGCCACTGAGGAGAGGAAGCAAGGCCCAGTACATCAGTGTCATTAAGACATGAGACTGAGAGCACCAAGGGGCCTGGGGCCTCAATACCTTCAACTCTCTGCTCCTAAATATCTTCATTCTCTAGCTCTTCGCTCATCCTCCTCCAACTCCCTCAGGGTCAGTGGCTTCTCCAAGCAACGAGTTGGTGGTAGATCTCTTTCTTCTGCTGGTGCCTCCCTCTGGACAGCCACCCCCCCTCTCTGAAACTTGTGGAGAACTATCTCCGGTTCCGGAAGCACCTCAAGATCTTCCTCTTTGCTTCTGTTTTCTCTCCTCTGCTCCCCTGCTGATCTCCTGGCTGAAACTGAAACTGCACTGGTTACCTGGCTACCCACTGATCTCTGGCTCAGGGCCCCTTCCCGTCAGTTGCACACCTGTCCTGCCCCCCCTGGAAACCCTTGCACTTTAGGATTGGCTCTTTATCCCTAAAGCCCCTACCAGCACTTGCCACCAGCTGTACACACTTTTTATTTATTGTCTTTATTTGTTTACTGTTATTTTATGTACTGCACTGCCCCCTTCCCTTTTCCCCCTGCACTTTTCCCTTCCCCCTTCCCCTACACTTGCGCAATCTCACTTTCACATGGCATACTAAGATCTCCCCCTCCCTTTGCTCGTCGCGCATTGAAACACTTGCGTATAGGCACATTATAAATGCCATATCATATCATATCAAGGTGCTGAGACCAACCGCCAACCCTCGGTCACCAACCCTGCATTCATGGCACCCATTGGACGAGCCCTGACAAAAAAGCATCTGCAGTCAGTACCAGCATACCAGCTGCATCCACTTGCCATACTGGCTCCACCAGAGCAGTTGTGGCTCCTGACTCCACCACCACTGCTACTAATGCCCTGCCACCACCTGCTGTCAACCCAACCAACACTGATGCCAGTACCACTAGCATGCAGGCCCTGTGGAGATCAATAACCTCTTAGATACCACACCAGCCACCCATGGGTTGACACTGCCAACCACTATGCAGGCCTCTCTTCCCCACCCTGACCTATGCTACAAGCATCAGGACACAGGCAGGAGAGGGGGATTGCCGAAATCACTTGCAAAGCAAAGGGGATAGGTATAACAAGTATTTATGTATTTATTTATCTACTATAATTGATCTATGTATTATACTTATTCTTTTATAACAAGCTTAATACCTGAGATCATTTTCTAAGCACGAGACCGGGATTCGAAATTATGTTGCTAAACACGTTGCCTGTGAGCTATCCTCCTGGCCCATTTATATACAGGAGGCAAAAAATGCTCTTTTGATCACAAAAGTATGTACAATCGATAAGGAATCAGATTTGACAGTAAGCAGTGAGCTCCTTACAGTGGGGTGAGTTTGAGGGACATTCTGACCAGGCTCTGGAGGAGAGTAAATGGAATAGTCACCGGGGACAATACATACGTGGAAATAAATAGATTAAGGACAACCAACACTAGAGGTGTAGGTAGGCAGTACGACAAGCTGTGCTCGGGATGTGACCATGATGGGTGAAGTGCTAGAGTGGAGGCAGAGGAAGTGAGGGATAGAGGCAGGTTAGAGGTGAGGGAATAATGTTAGCTAGTAGGCAGATGAGAGGTAGGTTAAGAGGGTAACTCAGAAGTGAGGATGCAGGCTTTTTGTTTGGTTTTGGACAAGTAGACATGGCATGATGGTCAATATGTCATGTAATGTACGAATGGCACAATTGTTACATCATCTCTCTCTCGAATCATGCAATGCCTCATGGAATGTGGGGGGACATTTTTAATGTCACTTGGGGATTACCCCATTTCCAGGGTCGGATTGACCCCTTGGCCTTTCGGCCCGGGGCCGGGCCGAAATCATCCCTGAGGAATGGGGGCCGGTTTCTGGCATATCTGGGCTGGTTTGGAAGAAATAAAACATTTTTTTTCTTTTTTTTTCATAAAAAAACCTTCTTAGGTCGATAAATGAGTACCAACACAGGGTGGGTGATATTTTATGCATATTTGTTCTATAAAAAATGCTTAAGTGTAAATGCTATACAATAACATACTATCATTTGGCCTTGGACATCTGGTTGGATTCACAGTAATTTAGTGTACTTAGGAACAATGCTATTTGATGACACTTTCTGTTTTGTCAAGCGGTGAAAGGTCGTGTTTCATCGCTTCCCGGGATGTCACTTTGGGCTGGGGTCAAATGACATCACTTCCGGTGATGTCATCAGATGTCAAGGGTCGTAAGGCGAGGGGTGGGCCACTTTGTTTTGGATGACCGGGCCTATTTCTTGTCCCAGTCCGACCCTGCCCATTTCCACCAGAGGTAACAGACATATGCAGTAACTGGATTGTGAACGGACTTGTTATCTTTGGATCTTCAATACTGTGCATTTATGCATGTGCCTTGATATGCTTTCTGATAATCTTGTGCACTTTGTGATAGTGATCCTGCTCTTGGGAAATGGTATTCATATGGTGCAGCTTTTGTGCCATCTCTGCTTGTTAGTGTTGCACTGTCATCTTACACCAGAGAACTGTGCTGTCTGATGTCTGGTATGGGGTTCCAATACATTGGGAGACCTGTAGTTCAGTCTTTGTTAATTTGGAATTTTTGCATTCCTTTCATGCCCAGATGTTGTTGTGCAGGGCTTTGTCCAGTGGGGCAGTGCTTCTTATGTGTTGGGTCAGAGGGCAGGGCTTTCTAGCACAGGGCTGTGAGAGGGCATGCATTCCATTACAATCACATAGGTGAAACCCCACTCCCTCATCGGTCCTACCCTTTGCACTTGTGAACCTTGTGTGTTTGATGTTGATTGTTTTTACCCAGTATCCAGGTCTGTTGCCCTTGTTGGGTCTCCATATATTCCAGTAGTGTACTGGCATCATGGGTGGAACCTGGGGAAGGGGGCAGAGCAATGGGCCACAATGAGGTCTGCATCACAGGAGGTCACCTGTATGTTAAGGCAATGTTCCTGTTTCATGTAAACCCTCATGTCCTGTTTTTTTTTTAGCATGTAATATGTGTTACTTTGTTATGGCTGTAAATTTTGTACACTTTCATTTCACTGCGCGTTTCCTATGAGAGCTTCTGTTGTTGTTTTGGCACGCTGAGAGAGGTGTAGAACCATAATGATAGGTTCCACCAGCAGGGGGAGCATGGTTGTATCTGAGGTGATGTTTACCTCAGGAGCGGGAGCTGGCATTTGAGATGGTGTCCCCGCATAGGATAAGGGCTGGAGGGGATTGATGAGAGAGAGAGAAGAGGTCTGAGACAAACGGGGAAAGGACCTCAGGCTGCCGCTGAGGGCAACCCAGGCCCTCTGTTCCCAGAGAAGATTCCTCCGGGTGCCAGGCAGTCCGTCTGACAGAAACCCGACTCTCTCCCCCAACCGGGGTCGAGAGAGAGTGCCGGAGGGCACCCTTGCCGGGTGTTTCTGCTGGCTGGTGTCCGTTACTGAGCGAGAGAGAGGCTGTGAGCGAGTATAGTATAAGGAGCAGGTAGGAAAGTGAAACACGGAGAACAGTATCCCGGGCCCTGGGTGTGCGGGCTGCCAGATTAGCCGTGGGCGAAGAGTGCCCGGACGACTATATGCTTTCTTCGTCTCCATACCACGGTACTGAGAGAGAAAATTGTAAGTTAACCAGCCCTCTGGCTGGGCCTACTTTTAGAGGCATTTGTAAGAAAGTGCAGAAG
The DNA here is from genome assembly GCF_040938575.1 of Ambystoma mexicanum. Taxonomy (NCBI): domain Eukaryota; kingdom Metazoa; phylum Chordata; class Amphibia; order Caudata; family Ambystomatidae; genus Ambystoma; species Ambystoma mexicanum. Next base: position 1,237,045,133 of record NC_090933.1, on the reverse strand, counting down.
TGCCTGGCGGGGGTGAGACCGTGTGGCACATTAAGTGTTTCTCACAAATCTTACTGTGGCCCGTTCAGGCCAAGGCAGGTGTAGTGGGACCCTTATCTAACTCTTCACTCATTCTTGGAGGGGCAGTGCTTTATAAATGCACACAGGGATATTTTGTCTGAGGTGGCCCGCTCCATGGTGTGCATAGGGGGCGGATTTCGGCCCGGCCTCATAATTGGGTAGATGGAGGTAGCTAGATGAGAGGGAGATACCCCCGTAGGGTAGTCTGAGTACTATTGGTGTAAGGGGCATTTATGGGCCGCTCCAAATTAAATATTTGAGTACCTCAGGTGAATGCGCACTTGCTCATCTAATCTACATGATATGGTGAACAAATATTTAACCAAGGTGAATGCGCCCGTTTCATGTAATCTACAGGATTAGAGTTGAACAGATATTTTATCAATGCAAATGCGCACATCCTCTGGGGATTGCTTGGAGGTATATGAAGACAAAATTAACAAAGTTGTAGGCACATGTTCTCATTTGCCAACACTCACTCATATGAAGAAGTAGTTAATAAATGTGAATGAATTGAGTCCAGGTTGGCTCTGATGGACATGCTAAAGCCACTCTAAGACAGAACATGTGAGACTAATGATGTTGTATACTGGATGAAATGAACTTGTTAAACACTTTTCCCATTCTTTGTTAAACGAGAAAGACTCATTTAAGGGTTCAACAAGGCATATGGCACATGTGTATTAATGTTTGATTTAAAGCATATAATCATATAAAGGAAAGCGGATCCCACTTATTTACAAACGCCAGACTTTGTCTGTTTATTTAAGCTTTCTCCCCTGCGAGGGACCATCCTTCGGTCTTTACTGGGGCCATCTATTTTTTCTCCTTGGGTAATACTACGATGCACATGTGTGCAGTGAGGTGTTAAGACTCCCTACTCAGGTCTCCTACAGATTGCAGCTCACCCATACAGATAGGTAAAACAGTTACACAAGGGAGAAACACCTTACATACCGTACACCTCTTCCAATGCCAGGCCACCACCAATGTGACGAGTGCTGCACTGATGATGGGCATGTGGGACGTCACATGCAACCACTCTGCACTTAACCCAGGCCCCTGCTGGACTGGGTGCACTTGTTCCCCTCCCCCTCCCTCGCACTTCCTGTCTGTGCACTTGCATGTCCTAGTATGGTTGTTTTATTTTTCTGTATGTCCTTTTCCCTCTCCATCCTTCCACCCCCACTCTTTGTCACACACGTACACTAGTAGATATGCCTCTGGCCTAGTATGCTAGTTATTGTTGTTAGATCATTTGGTTTCTTCAAGGCCCAAGAATGACAACTGTATTTCCTTGTTTCCTTCCCACCTTGAAGCGCTTTGAAGCACTTCACTTGTGTATAAGCGCTTTGCAAATAAACAATTACAATTTACAATTACAACTCTGCCTTTGTTTCATTTGCCTGTGCAGGGGTGGTGGGCAGGGAGACGTGCTGGGTTGCACGCTGCATGAGAGAGTCCAGTAACTGGGCAAGCACAATTGAAAACATGGGCTGCGACATGCCATGCTGCATGTCCATAATTTGTTGCAAGGTGCCTTTGGTGTAAACGTTGGCACCAACAGGAGCTTCAGAAATAGTGGGATGGCTTTTCTTGTGTTGATCATTCTTTGAAGATTTGCCTGTATCAAGGAGAGTAGCTCAGCTAATGTCTCTGTCAGGGCGCTAGATTGTTATCAGCTGCAGATCAGGTAGGGCCCAGGGAGATTGCCTGACCTGGGGAATAGATGCTCTCCTTGCAAGGTATCTCCCTCTGAGTTTGTGTTGGTTGTACTCTCTGATGCAGCTGTGCATGCCTCTTCAGCTCAATGTACAGCAGGACCTGTTTGCTACTGTTGCTGACTGCATATAGTGGCTTCATAGTGTTGGAAGGTGTTTTGGGGGAATTTGTGGGCCTCACATACACTTTCAGTGCCAGTTGGGTGCACCTGTTGCTTACATTTGCATCAACTGAATGCATTTTCCTTCACCTTATGGGTGGAGGCAACTGCACTATATTTTTGGTTAAATTGGCTACTTTTTTTGGCAGTGTTTCATCCAGTATTTTAACCTGACGATACGATGGAATTAACATTGCTAAGGGGATTTATCATTGGTTTTCATTGCTTATTCCTCTGGTGCTAATTTCTCCAAGAGTATGTCTACCAGAGGATTTAGCGTCCATTTTCAATAACCCCTAAGTCAGCAGATTGGTCAAAGTGGTGGCAATTTTGTTACTGACACTTTTTCCCCTTATCGCAGAACTTGTAATGAGACCAGTATCAATTAAACATCAACCCTGTGAACATTTTTGTATAATCAAACAAAATTTGAAGCCAACATTCAATGAATTCACATATCAGACTATAGACAAGATGACATCAGTGCACACAATATGTTGTCTTCACAGTGTGGAATTCAATATAATCACACCGTCAATGTGTGGACTTCCATAAAATCACAGAATCATAAGCAAGTAAGGTAAGTCACATTTTGATTGGTTTGTTACAAGCGTAGTCAATGCTTAAACGGAATCTGGAAGTGTGTTGTGCAATTAGGGATCACTTCCGTTGAGTATTGATTATATAAAATTCTGTAAATATGCAAAATGCAAAAAAAACAACTTCATTTCATTTATTATACATTTAAACGCAAAGAAGAAAGGGTTCAGACCATTAAAACACAATTGAATTTGTGTATAAATGGTTCCATGAATCTGCTGTCTGCTGCTTAAGCATGTAGGGCATCAGATTAATGAAGTGTTTAATTCCTGTGTGTTGATGACTGCATTACCACACCCAGCGTACAGGGGAAGAGCTGAGAAAATAATCAACACACCAAAATAAACACAGGTCCGCACAAGGCAATTTTTTCAAAAGTTATACAAATTGGCCCATATTTACTTCAAGATGTTTTAAGTAATTTGGAAGGCATTACTGTGTGTCCCATCAGCGTGTATGTGTTTTTATACTCAAGTCCCCAAAAAGATAGTAACACACACACACACACACACACACACACACACACACACACACACACACACACACACACACACACACACACACACACACACACACACACACACACACACACACACACACACACACACACACACACACACACACACACACACACACACACACACACACACACACACACACACACACACACACACACACACACACACACACACACACACACACACACACACACACACACACACACACACACACACACACACACACACACACACACACACACACACACACTCTTGTGGGCATACAAGCAATCAATGGATCACAGGCTCAATTTGCATAAAAACACATTTAGGTTGTCAGAGAAGGAATTCAATACTGCAATGAGAACACACACACTTGTAGGTTGCTTTTGATTTATATTGGGAATACCCGTTAGGGACATTGTCTTACTGAAACGCAATATAAGAGTAGTTGGATTTTAAATAGAAGAGCGATAGAGATACCTTGAATTGACAGGCTCAATAAGAGACAGGAACGGTACACACTATAAAACTTCATGTAAGAGTGGTAAGGATTCCTACTGGCAAGGCCAGGTTGGAGAGGGCACATCAAATTCCCAGAAGGGATAACAAAAAGAGAAGGCACATGTAAGGGATTATAATATGCAAAGTATAATTGAGTGTGTTGTGTTTAGACTAATTAATATAAAATAATAATGAAGAGTTAAAACCAAAAACACTGAAGTAATAAGTTCCTAACCAAAAGATTGACATCAATCCAGGGGGTGAAATAAATAAATAAGTAAATAAAAAATGATGAATTAATGGATATTAAAGCAATAAACACAAATTGATAGGTGTAAATAAAGGAACAAAAATAACATTGTGAGACAAGGGCGATGGAGGAAGGTGTGGATAAACTATTCAGAATTTCAAACAATGAGCAAAGTGGATGGTGCTTGTTTCAATTGATCAGTGTAGTATATTTCATTAAAATGAGATTAATGAAAGGCCAAGAAGATATGGATGGCCAAGATTGATCGAACAGCATGAGAGAACTTTTAGCACTTTTAGTAGAATTGCACAAAAGAACATATGAGAGTAAGCAACAGGAGCATTGTTTATGTTTATATGAAGATGTTGATTTATGTATTACAGATAAAAAAAATTGTCATTTTTGAAGCACGGGAGAAATGTCAATATGGCCTTAGTGGAGTTTAGCAATAATGGGAAGGAACATTATGACACAAGTAAGTACTAGTGGACAAGTGGAGACAGAAAAAATAAGTATCAGTGAACACAGTGTGTGAATAACCTTATTGATCATTATTAGGAGTAAGAAGACCCAGGTGCGTACAGAAAAAAGGTAGTAAGGCATACAATCTTTTTAAATAGGTAGCATTTTCCCAAGAAAGGTGTAAACAGGTGTGAGCGCAGAATAGTATATATATGCAAGTTTGGCCATATCTAATGAAGAGAATGAAGAAGATGTTTGGATAAAAGGTGGAGTAACCTTTTGTAATCCTGATGATAAGGAATGTTCAATATGAACATTTGGCAAACTTTAAGGTTAGGCAAAACAGTGTATTCCTATATGCCACGCTTGCATGCACTGAATAGGATCAGTGCGTGTTTCCAAATCCCACGCCATCAGGAGGAGGACTTCAAAAGTATAGAGAACATTTTCAGCATAGCAGAAAAGATTGAAAAACAGGCATGTCACTACACGTATGACAATTTAAAAAAAAAGACTAAAAGTGCACCATTTTATTTTTCAGGAACATAACCCTGCATTTTATTGGGCTGAGGATACCAAGAGATGACCTCAGCAACATCAAGTTAAAGGAAAAACAAAGACCTATTTTAAGTAAGTAACTGATCGCTTTGCCAGCTTACCATGACTTTGCCTCTTTTTTTGGTTTCTACAGGGAGCAAGAAACCATGCCAGCTCAGATATGCCAAGAAGAAAGTAGGAGAATTACTGAAAAAAGACCACGTCCTTTTAAAAAAAATGTTTTTGAATTTCTGTTGTTTTTGTCTTTTATTATTTTTATCATGAAGGAGACCACAGAACTTTATTGGTGTGAAGAATGACACAACCACAGAGGAAATGTTTCCTTTGTCATTTAGAAAATAAGCCTGTTACAGGGTTTTCAGGCACAGACGGTACCTGAGGATTCCATCCACACCCTGTATCCCGTCATACCCTGTCTTGTGTTTTTAAATTCTGGCACTCAAATCTTTCAAAGCTGATAGCCGCACTACAGAGGAGGCTGCGCTCACAGATGCCTCCCCCTCTCTTTTCTCCAGCGCCACGGGGAACAAGCCCCATTACGCATCCAGACCCGACAGCACCTATCCATTGAATATGCACGAAGAACAAACATGCACCACCCTACCAATCTAGAGGCATTTGAATATGCCTGCAGTTACCAAGAAACTTCCCCTATAACGAAAAAAGGGGAACCAAGAGGTAAGAGGTTTGGTTTTTCTTTACCTCAGTGGCTCAGATGTTTTTGGTTCTACTTTAGAGATTTGGCCTCACGTACCCAGCCCTCATTTTAGGCATTTCCATTCTTGTCTTTTTTCAAGGCAGTTGGATTCGCCCACAACCGCCAAGAAACTGGTGTTTCTCACTTCTGCTGCAATCAAAACAGGGGTATGGCTCACAAGCCCTTCACCGTAGCAGAGCCCTGCACACTGTAAGACCAGTGATATGTTACTATAACACTATCACTATCCAATCTCAAGCATAGCATTCATAGCTTTATCGTACTGAGTATTTATATTACGAGTTTACACATGCTTTGAATCCACCCTACCTATTTGTCATTTCTCTGACAGAGACAATTAGGACACTCGTCTACACTACCCATCTCACCGTCCAGATGAAGGCCACCACATTACACGCTCCAATAATCAGCTTTATTCTTTTGGCCGAAACACCATAGTGTTGATGACTTTTCTACCATCTCAGTGTCTACCATCAACACTGACATTTGTTCACTGTAATTCTGTTGTGTTTACATGTTATTTCGTAAACTAAGTCCTGTTGTTATACAAAAAAATGGAAAAACATGTTCTATGTTCAATAAATACAGTCAATTTGACTGGACTGTATCTATGTATATTATGTACAAAATTGAAAACTGAGAAGTGTCTCTGATTATATATTTTCTACTATGACAAATGAATGTGCATTACAAATATTTACCCTCTGAGAAAACTAAAAACTAAAGGTTTTTATTAACTGTGTAGATATCTAGCTACCAAAGTGTGTGTATTCTCTCACCCCGATTATTGTGAGATTTTATAAATATACACCCACCTGTGTAAATCAGGGCCTAGGCAGGAGCCTTTTTTGCATAAACACCCAGGTATCAGCCAGTATACATGAAGCATAGGTGACTCTAAGATATGCAGGAAAAGGAGAAAGAAGCAGCCATTCTATTACATTAGAAAAAAGGAAAATTCAGTAGCAATTGTTTTTAGGAGGTAGGAGTGTTTAAAGTAGAAGGACATGGTTAATCTAAAGTTTAGGTTTGAAGAGGCAGTACTGATAAAAAAATGTACCTATTCTTCAAGAAACGTATCCAGTTTTTATATTACAGATGGACAGGAGGCACCAGCTCCCCAGGTGATTGACGGCAACAATCCTTCGAGCAGGGAGAAAACCCCATATTGTCGTGAAAAGGGTTTTGAGTGACCGAGCCAGATGCCCAGTTGCAACTAAAATTGAAGACTTTTTGAAACCCCGCCATCCTTGTGTTCCCCAGAAACAATCTAATGGCCCCCAACTGACTATCATATGCGAATCAGAAGATTGAGGGTTCGAGTCCTCAATGGTCACAAAACAGTGAATCAGAAAGGCCTATGAATGAAGGGGCCCTTGGACTTGCTGCAAAGCAGCACAAAAGACAAATAAAATAAAGTATGGATTGAATTGAGAAAGCCCTTGGACTTGGAATACGGAGAATAAAGAATCAGGTGGAAGATGTGCAGATGGAAGATGAATAAAATGAAGACAAAACTGAATGTGCATGGGGAGAGGGCCGGGGCCAAGGAAGTTTCATGGGGTGGGAGGAAGAAGAAAATGTATATGAATAATACAATGTTGCATGTGGAAGGAACAGTAGAAAATGGGCTGGTGGTTTCCCTCAAGGAATGAGCAACATGTTTTAACAAATCTCCCCCGATTCTCATGGTGGCTGAAATCACTTGTTGTGCATGTTATTTATTAGGAGCAAAGCAAAGTTATTGTTTGGGGATACATATATTCAAAGATTAAAAGAGGGTAAAACATATGCAATGTTCTTTTGACAGAAAAGAGATGCATCTATATCTTAGATTAGGAGAATACAATATGGTTGAAGAGGCTGTTGATTCTTTAGAAGTGTCTTTTATGAAACCTCCCATGTTGAAATAGAGCACTACATTGAGGGGGGTGACTGGGATAGGGATGCATAGGTACACTGCATATGGGGGAGGGTGGACAATGGGTGTGGTGGTTGAATATCGAACACTTGTCAGATATCGGCCAGAGGGGGGAAATGTATAGGAGGTGCCAACCCCTCCACCCTCAACTGAGTATAGATAACATGATAGGCAGATCAAATGGTTCTATTAATTGCAGAAATCAGGATTATAGTTCCTTTATTTAAGGTCAAAAGTGCACAGAGCACAATGCATTTGGGTTAGGATGACCCAGGAAATGAAGGGTGAATTAAATATCACACACATACCATGATTGTATAAAGATATGTTATGAATAAGGGATACAAAGTGAGAAATGCTTAAATAAATAAATAATAGCACCCTGAAGAATTAATATATTTCAAAATGGATGGCTCAAGTACAAAATGGTGTCCAGTTTTAAGCCAGGTGTTAAAAACCCTGACTCATGCAGACAAACAACAGAGGCTGATACATTAGAGAGTCTTTAGCAGCATCTAGCGGTGAGATAATTTGTTTTGTTAGCCAAAAATGGAACTTGTCAGTTAAAGGAAACAAGATTAATGATGAAGCTAGATAAAGCAAGGGGAATATGGATATATTTATTTATGTTATAATGAGGACAGGACAGTGTACTTCATGCAGACCATTATGAGAGACCAGCTGTATTATTTGGCACCATATTATAGTTTATCTATTTTCTCCACAGTATAAGGCACTAACTAACTTGCAGGACCTCGAAAATTAGATAAGGAATAGATATTGATGTAAGTAAGGTGTTTTGGCAGGACTTGCGAATTGTTATAAATGTGTCCAGCCAAGTCTAAAATAAGCTTATCAGTTTTGTGCGTCCGAGAAAATTATGGATGCCAACTATGCTAATGTGGGCTTGGTGTACACCTGATAACCCACCCAATCATATGAGGTTTTATTCTCTGACTAAGAGCACCTATCAGAAGCATACTATGACCAAAGTAGTCATTTGTATAAGGATGTTGCATCATCCAAATGGCCTATATAAGCAGGTTGAAAGCAGAATGTCTTTGAGTGTTTTTCCAGAGAGCGTCTTGTAACTACAACTAATAAAGACTGATGAGAAAAACTCCTGGGTGACTGATTTTCTTCTGTTTCTGTCTCTGAGGAGTGTTCATAGATGCCAGATGCTTGATGGGATGGGAACAGGACCCCCAGTTCATTTGTCATCAAAAGGAAAAGGGTGAGTAACATGTCTCACCCAAGGGTCCCCACTGCCAATCCTCAAGGACCCTCCACCTAGGCGATCCTTCCTCTCTTCTCCACCCTCCAGGGTCAGGATCCAAGAGTGATGGCCTTTCCCTGGCCACCTGCACAGAGGATCCAAGGGGAGTAGGATTGATAATACCCTCAGGTTTCTCACAAATGTCAGATGTGTTCATCTCTTCCTTTGCTTCTACCGCGTTAAAAAGGTTTGTTTCCTCACTCATTTCTTCTCGGTTTTTCTAATGTTCATCACTTTTGCTTGGTCTTCCTGCTTGTCAGCTAGCTCCTCTCATCTATCTATAATTAATCAATCAGGGTAATTCATAGAATTTCGCACAAAAGTGGCGCACACGGCTGGTGCACAGTATGCGCGTGCAAATGTCAGCGCCAGCCGCGTGCACTAAAATCGATTTCCACGCACAGCATATTCATGGATTTTAGCCTCCAAAACCAGCCGTGGCGCAGAGTGGCGCAGCGACCCTGCAGCAGCACCAGTTACGCCCCCAAGAACGCCCTCGCGCAAGGAAAGCCATCAAAATTCCCAATTCAGCGCAAAGGACTGCGCTAACCCTGGACCAGTTTACAGGCCTGCCAAACAGCAAACGCCAAGCGGGGAACGTGTATTACTGGGGTGCGCGTGAAGTTTCACACGCGAAAGGGCCTGTGCAAGTGGGGTACGTGTATTACTGGGGTTCGCGGGAATTTTCACACGCGATTTCAGCAGGGTACGTGTATTACGGGGTTCGCAGGAACTTTCACACGTGAAAGGGCCTGTGCGAGTGGGGTACGTGTATTACGGGGGTGCGCGGGAAGTTTCACACGCAATTGGGCCTGGGTACGTGTATTTCAGGGGTGAGCGTGAAGTTTCACACGCGATTGGGCTTGGTATGTGTATTTCAGGGGTGCGCGGGAAGTTTCACACACGATTGGGCTTCGTACGTGTATTTCAGGGGTGCGCAGGAAGTTTCACATGCGATTGGGCTTGGTGCGTGTATTTCAGGGGAGCGCAGGAAGTTTCACACGCGATTGGCCTGGGTACGTGTATTTCAGGGGTGCGCGGGAAGTTTCACACGCGATTGGCCTGGGAACGTGTATTTCAGGGGTGCGTGGGAAGTTTCACATGCGATTGGCCTGTGTACGTGTATTTCAGGGGTGCGCTGGAAGTTTCACACGCGATTGGGCCTGGGTATGTGTATTTCAGGGGTGCGCGGGAAGTTTCACACACGATTGGGCTTGGTACGTGTATTTCAGGGGTGCGCAGGAAGTTTCACACACGATTGGGCTTGGTACGTGTATTTCATGGGTGCGCAGGAAGTTTCACACGCGATTGGGCTGGGTACGTGTATTTCATGGGTGCGCGGGAATTTTCACACGCGATTGGCCTGGGTACGTGTATTTCAGGGGTGCGCGGGAAGTTTCACACGCGATTGGCCTGGGTACATGTATTTCAGGGGTGCGCGGGAAGTTTCACACACGATTGGGCTTGGTACGTGTATTTCAGGGGTGCGCGGGAAGTTTCACACACGATTGGGCTGGGTACGTGTATTTCAGGTGTGCGCGGGAAGTTTCACACGCGTTTGGCCTGGGTACGTGTATTTCAGGGGTGCGCTGGAAGTTTCACACGCGATTGGAGTAGGGTACGTGTATTACCGGGCTGCGCATGAAGTTTCACACACGATTTTGCTGTCAGAGCGGGGAACGCGTATTTCTGGGGTGCGTGGGGAGTCCTACAAGTGAATTGGCAGTGTGGGTCCTCCCAGGTGTCCCCTCTACCCCCTCCATGGCCCCTGCAGGCAGCCCACACAAAAGGGGACTACCCCGCACCCCTGGTCATGTCCCGCAGGCAGCACATCCACCATGGGCATGCCCCCCAGCCAAGCCACATGTCACGTTGCAATATGATCACCAACTCATGTCTCCCAGCACCCCCACCCCCCAGCAGTGCAGGGCACCTGCCAGCAGGCCCCCACACATGTCCCACTGCACCCCCACATCCCAACAGTGCAGGCACCTGCCAGCAGGCCCCCACTCATGTCCCCTTGCACCCCCACTCCCCCAGCAGTGCAGGGCACCTGCCAGCAGGCCCCACTCATGTCCCACTCATGTCCCCTTGGACCCCCACCCCCCAGCAGTGCAGGGCACCTGCCAGCAGGCCCCCACTCATGTCCCACTCATGTCCCCTTGCACACCCACCCCCCAGCAGTGCAGGGCACCGGCCAGCAGGCCCCCACTCATGTCCCACTCATGTCCCCTTGCACACCCACCCCCCAGCAGTGCAGGGCACCTGCCAGCAGGCCCCCACCCATGTCCCCTTGCACCCCCACCCCCAAGCAGTGCAGGGCACCTGCCAGCAGGCCCCCACTCATGTCCCACTCATGTCCCCTTGCACCCCCACCCCCAAGCAGTGCAGGGCACCTGCCAGCAGGCCCCCACTCATGTCCCCTTGCACCCCCACCCCCCAGCAGTGCAGGGCACATGCCAGCAGGCCCCCACTCATGTCCCCTTGCACCCCCACCCCCCAGCAGTGCAGGGAACCTGCCAGCAGGCCCCCACTCATGTCCCACTCATGTCCCCTTGCACCCCCACCCTCCAGCAGTGCAGGGCACCTGCCAGCAGGCCCCCACTCATGTCCCACTTATGTCCCCTTGCACCCCCACCCCAGCAGTGCAGGGCACCTGCCAGCAGGCCCCCACTCATGTCCCACTCATGTTCCCTTGCACCCCCACCCCCCAGCAGTGCAGGGCACCTGCCAGCAGGCCCCCACCCATGTCCCCCTGCACCCCCACCCCCCCGCAGTGCAGGGCACCTGCCAACAGGCCCCCACTCATGTCCCCTTGCACCCCCACCCTCCAGCAGTGCAGGGCACCTGCCAGCAGGCCCCCACTCATGTCTCACTCATGTCCCCTTGCACCCCACCTCTCAGCAGTGCAGGGCACCTGCCAGCAGGCCCCCACTCATGTCCCACTCATGTCCCCTTGCACCCCCAGCAGTGCAGGGCACCTGCCAGCAGGCCCCCACTCATGTCCCACTTATGTCCCCTTGCACCCCCACCCCCCAGCAGTGCAGGGCACCTGCCAGCAGGCCCCCACTCATGTCCCCTTGCACCCCCACCCCTCAGCAGTGCAGGGCCCCTGCCAGCAGGCCCCCACTCATGTCCCACTCATGTCCCCTTGCACCCCCACCCCCAGCAGTGCAGGGCACCTGCCAGCAGGCCCCCACTCATGTCCCCTTGCGCCCCCACCCCCCAGCAGTGCAGGGCACCTGCCAGCAGGCCCCCACTCATGTCCCACTCATGTCCCCTTGCACACCCACCCCTCAGCAGTGCAGGGCACCTGCCAGCAGGCCCCCACTCATGTCCCCTTGCACCCCCACCCCCCAGCAGTGCAGGGCACCTGCCAGCAGGCCCCCACTCATGTCCCACTCATGTCCCCTTGCACCCCCAACCCCCAGCAGTGCAGGGCACCAGCCAGCAGGCCCCCACTCATGTCCCCTTGCACACCCACCCCCCAGCAGTGCAGGGCACCTGCCAGCAGGCCCCCACTCATGTCCCCCTACCCCCAGGTCATGACGATCCTCAATCGTCATGACCTGGGGGTAGGGGGGAAGGGCAGCCTCTCCAGCCCAAAGACCCAACCAAGTATTGCATACACCCACATAGAAAAGGCAATTCCATGATACAACCCCAATGGCAAGTATGTAAATGAACACATGTCCATCACACACACACAATGGTTGCAAGTGAATGTGAAAACCCATATCATGACATGCATGAAACCAATGAGATAATACCACACATTGAAGTATGAAGAGAAAAATGTATTAAAAGCAACATGAATGGAATTTAAATCAAACAAACAACAATGGGAATAAAAAAAGAAAAGCTGCATGTCCGTAAAATAATGAAAAACAAGAAATCATAATCCAAAGCAAAGGTGTCCAAAGTCACAGTCCAACAAAGCAAATCCAAGGGAAAACCATTGCTCCATGGGGAAATCCAAAAAAAAGAGATGAATCCAATAGTGAACTATATACAGATGAACAATCCAGGGTCCATGATCCCAACTGAAGAAATGAAACCTATCAAAAATACTACCTAATGAAAAACTATGTACAGAAACGTGGTGCATTGTCCAAGCACAACCAAAAAAAGAAAAAAACAAAGGAAACCTAACAATATCTAACTATTTACAAGGGCAGCGGGCTAGTCCGATGGCTCACTTTTGGATGTCCTGGGCCAGGGCATCATCGAAGTCCTGCTCAATGTCCCGGAGGCAGTCCTCTTCCATGGCCCGGAGGGTTCGCAGGGACGACATGTTCTCCTCCAACTCCCTGCGAATTGCCTCAAGGCACTCGGCCCGCCTCAGGGCCCTCCGCATGGAGTTCTCCGCCCTGACCATCGTGAGCCGTGCCTCTTCTGCCCGCTGCCGCTCTGTATCTATGGCATGGCCTAACCGCTGCCACACGGAAGACACTTCCCGTCCTGGGTCCTCCTGCCCTCTGGCCGATGCCTGCCCCTCCGATGACGAAGGCCCCGAGCCATCATGGCTCCCACCTTGTTGCTGCTGCTGCTGTGCCTCTGCCCGTGCCCTGACTCTTGCTGCCTGCACATCCTCCCCCGGCTGGGGTGCAGTTGTTGAGGCGGCCACCCGTGCTGGACGTCCGACTCCTGACTGTGGCAGGGATGTGTCCTCCAACAGCCAGGCCGCAGGGTCAGAGGCAGCTCCACAGGGCACCCAGGTGACACATGGGTGGGAAGCTGGCACTGAGTACGACTGGCGCATAGTGGGTTCAGTTGAGGAGGGGGTCGGAACAAGGCCCAGAAAACAGAGGAATCCGGCCCTGGTGACCTGTCCCAGTAGGTCGACGTGGTCAACAAGCCATTTGAGACGACATGCAGTCTCCCCATGAAAAGACTGCATTTTGCCACTCATGGTCCGTGACGCAACGCCACACCACCCGGGACAGGGTCAACCCAGTCCCGGATAGCCACATCCGCAGGCAGAGGAAGGCCAATTGTCGTAAGCTCATCCCCTGCTTGAAAACGGGTCTGGACGTAGGTATCCCTGCTGGTGCAAGATGATGCAGTCACAGGATCGGGGACAGGATTACACACAGGCACCTCCGCGGCGGCCTGTGCTGCCTCCTGTCCCTGCCCCTGCACTGCACCACTAGCACCAGTGGAATCCCCACCTCCAGACCCCGTCTCTGTCCCTTGCACGGCCTCCTCCTCCACCAAACCCCCCACCAACCTGGATGACTCCGTGCCATCTTCCTCCGTCGGACCCTGTGGGGTCTCAGCTGTCCCTTCGGCTGCCGAGGAGTCCAACTCCGACCTCCGCCTCTTGGACCTCCCCTCGGCAGCTGCGATCTGGGACGCGGCACCGGACTCCTCACTCCCCGACGAGATGACAACCTGGGAGGGGAGCCGGGCCTTGCGTCTCCGGCTGGCGGTGCGATCTTTGCCGCTGTGCTCCACAGCACCCTCTCCACCATCTTCATCAGTCGACGCTGCAGACAGGGAGAGATAGGACACAGGCATCAGGGCACTGTACAATGGACTCATACACACATGACAGTTGCACACGAGTGTCATTGTCAAACTTCAGACATGGCATCACAATCCCCAACAGACATGTCATTTCAAATCACACACATGAGCTATTCCACAGCCATATCGCAACAGCCAGCACCATCCATACACATACAACAGCATGAGCAGGCAAAGGTGAGCCAGACATCACATGAGACACAGGGAGTGCACTAGACATGCACACACGCCACCACACTTACATGCATGTGTACACCTCCACCAAGTGTCGCAGTGATGAGATCGGCATCCATGTCACATCTGGCAATCAGTCTTCTACATATCAGTCTCACATGCATCCATGTTGCATGACAGTTACACACTTGTCAGATACACATACATGCACATGTACACAGTGCAGATACATGCAGCTGGAACCAACATCCATGTATGACACCACAACCTTGACAACTGACATACACAGTCATTCAAACATGTGTGCTCACACATCTGTATTTGCCCTGCATGCTTACCCACAAATACACCATCCATGTGTCTCACACAAGAAAGGACTCGCATGTGTCAGCCTCACGTTCCTGTACATACACATCCATACATGGCCCTACAAAACCACATGTGCAACCTGCCCATTACTGGCACACCACCACACGCACAGCTTCCAATCAGTATGCATGTACACTTACCGATCGACTCCAGACGGGTGTGCCTCTCAAGGACCTGGACGTAGAGCGCTGGGCATATGCATTCCAGGACCCTCATTTGTTCTTCCGACAGGTGGCCCCGGCGCCCCTTAGCATCCGCTGCTTTCAAGAGGCGCCGGGCCTTATTGAGGGTCCTGGACCTGAAGTCCTCCCAGCGCTTCTTGACATGATGGAATTCATGGACTGCCACCCCCTACGCGTTGATGGCAGTCACGATGTCCGTTCAGATCCTGGTCCGTCCTTCCTTGTGGGCGCGTGACTTTCCGAAGAGGGCATCATACTGCCCCAGGAACTGCTCCACCAGGAAACCAACCTCGGTGGCAGTGAAGCTGGTGGCCCTCTGCCTCTCTGGCTGGGGGTTGCCAGTGTCACTAGATGGTGTAGTGCTGGACATGGCAACCCCAGAGGCAGGAGTGGATGGGCAACTGGGTCCTGGGGCTGGGCTGTGGAGCGATGGAATCCCAGTCGGGAGTCTTCGGTTCCAGCAGGGGTGGTCACAGCAACAGCACCCCTGGCTGACGTGCAGGCAGCAAATGGCAGGGCACGTGGGCAGCAGGCAATCAGGCAGCAGCAGGTGGGAGCGTGCTCGGGGCTGTGGGGGTCAGTAATTCGGCCTTCTGGGCAGGAGCGTGTTCTTCCGTGTGTGAACGCGTGGCCAGCTTGATACAGAGTGATTTGGCACATGAAAATCTTGCACGTCAGCGTGTAATTCGAGGAAAGGCCCTTAGCACATAAGCGCGTCAGCGCACGTACGCGATTTCATTGGACCAAAGGCCCTTAGCGTGTAAGCGCGTCTGTGACGTGACACGTGCAGGTGTTTCCCTCATAGCACGTGATGACAGAGCACATGTGGAAAAGCTGCACGTCCGAGTGTCAGCGCGTGTAATTGGAGGAAAGGGCGCGTACACGCGTAAGTGACGTGTACGTGTGGGCCGGTTTAAAAGGTACGTGTAGGACGCCATTTCCTTATATGTGCTTTTTGTGGAGAGCGAGTGGGTGGACTCTGTACTTCTTGTCGGTTCACACGCGATTACTTCACAGCGTTTCAAGTTCGTACTCCCTGTTACCTCTGACAGCTTTCATTTTTCTACTTTTTTGGGCCTGTTTCCTCAAACAGTGTTCACTTCTCCTTTTGTCCTGTCTCCTCAGACAGCGTACAATTCTTCTTTTGGCGGGGGAGTTGCCAACGCGCACACGCGCGTATTTTTCACATTCTTGTTCCAGGCAGACGGTGAATTCCGCACGTACTTAGCAACTGTGCTTGCCCCGTGTGTCGCATACCCCTTCAGAGGTCATTGTAGGCTGCGTGTATCACGCGTACGCTTATTTTTGTGTTTCTGGGTGCCACAGCATAGTGCTGGTTCATTTTTCCACGCACGTGGTCTACGAGGGGTTGCGTGTACGTTTATTTTTGTTTTCGGGCTGTCTGTGCATTGCGTGACCCGTCATCTTCCCCCAGGGGTCACAGACAGCCTTGTTAGAGCACTAGGGTACGAATTCCATCTAGTACCCTACCCATTTGACCCCCAATTGCCCAGGACAATAGTTTACTGCTCCTCCCATACGCACAACGACATCAGTGCCATGGTTGGGAGGCGACCAAGCGGTAAGGGAGGCAATGGTGGCCGACCTTCAAAAGGTGGACATGGTGGGCACGGTAGGGGACATGGCCAGGATTTGCAGGGTGCTCCTATACCCCCATGTGTGGAGGACCAATCAGGGACACCCATGCCCCCCCCGCATGGTTGAGGGAAACGTGGCTGAGACCATCCCAGCTCAGCCCCTGTTGGACCAGCTCATTGTGGCACCTGACCTGGCACAGGATGACTCCCTGGCTGACTTCCAGGTCAGCAAGTCTAAGCCAAGTGTGGCGGTGCAAGTTGTCACCAAGGCACGTGGATCTGGGGCAGCTATGTCGTCTGCTGCCCCAAGTATGCAGGGTGGTGAGGCTGCAGGGGCAGCTGCAGCTCCATCCGCCCCAGCTCTGACTCTCCCAGCCAGGACAGTGTCGGTCCTGGTCCATCATACTGATGTTCCCCCTGCCAACATCACACTTCAGACAATGCCTGCACCAAGTCCTATGGTCAATGTGCATTCGCACACTCCAACAACCCAGTCCACCAGTGATTTTGCCCCTACTGACCAGAGCGGCGTTAGCCACTCTGGCTCTGCTCCACCTTCTAAAAAGAGGAAGAAGGGTGCTCTGGCACGACAGGCTGAGACCCCAGGCACGGCTACACACTCCGGTACCTCAAGGAAGCCTTGCTTCAATGATTCGGAACTTAATGCACTTGTGAGCTATGTGTTGCAACATAGCCACGAAATGGTGGTGACTACAGGGTCCAAGACCACACCTGGTCAACGTAAGGCACACTGGAAGACCATCGCCAACCACATAAGTGCCCTTGGATTTGTGAGGCGCTCAGCTGATGATTGTTACAAGCGGTGGAACGACCTGAAACGAAGAGCAAAGTACAAGCTGGCCTCAAGTCATGCCGCTACTCTGGTGACTGGCGGTGGGTCTCCACAAGAGGACAATGAACTCACTGAACATGAGTCTGTTGCTGGGACCTTCGTCACAGAGGAACAGATCCGAGGTGTGGTAGAACTACCCGATTATGACACATTGTCCGGTGAGTGCCCATGCGTGTGTGTGTAATGCATGTGTATGTTGTTTGGGTGACGGGTTCTGATTGAGTGCCAGGTGAGGGTGTGTGTGACTGAGTAGTATGGGTCACCCATGTGCTTCATCCAAAACATTCTGCGGCCTTGAATTTGGGTGTGACACTATCCCTTCTGCCCACAGTAGTAATTTAGCGCAACATTACGGCAGTTGCCCTTCAGGTGGCATCATGCAACAACATTGTTTGTATTTTTCATTGTTCTTTCAGGCTGATTGTTTCAATTCTCCCACTTTTGCAACACCTTCCTCAGCCCTATTGTGACATATGTGACATGCTTCTGTCATTGAAGAACCCCACATTGGCCCACATGTGTCACCTTGGTAGTTGAATGATTTGACCATTCAGGCTGAATGAGTATTGTCCTGATCACATGATGTTTCTGGGCCTGTTTGAATGTGGAACATGCTAGTTGTTTCCTGTCATGTTGAAGTGCACAACCATTGATGTGTACATGGCCCTGCAATCACTGTATTTTTGTACACTGGATGTGTTGCAGTGTGTGGCACATGGCGTATCTTTTCACACTATGTGGCATTTTTCATCTCTTCATGTCCATCTCACATGGATGGGTGACAGTACTCATTCACTGACATATGGATGTACTTGTGGAATGTACCATGGCTATGGTACATGCCATCTGTGTGATGGCATGTGTCATTTATGTGTATAGAACATGCCACTCACAGGCCAATGTGTGATGGCAGTGCTACTCAGCATGCAGCAAATGTGTTGCTCTTCCATCTTGGTGTCATCAGTGTCAGACTTTTGCCTCCCCTTCCAACTCTGTGACAGTGCATGCCTGGGAGGGTTATAGTCATGTGGGACATGTGTAAATCATGTACTGGTTCTGTAGCTTGTCAGGCCTATTTGTGTGCTATGGTGCTAATGCCTGTTTCCATTTTTTGTCTTTCATGTTTTTGCAGGGGATGACTTACTTGATGCTGTTGAGGTTGAGGAGATGGTGCAGACCCAGGAGGAACCTGAGGCACAACCGGCCACCAGTGGGGGACGTGGTGTGGTGGTGGGTGAGAACCCACTCTTGCTGCAGACGATTCTGTCCAGGGGTGTCTCTGGGTGCACCTCCCCAGACCTCTATTCAGGTGTTGATTCGGATGATGAGACCTATGTGGCGTCGCAGGTAAGTGTTTCTGGAAGGGGTTCTGTTCTGTCCAACCCACCTGCACCAGGGGTAGAACCCTCTATGGGGATGTCAGTGTTGGTTAGTCAGCCTTTGGCGGTTACGGGTGCAGGGTCACACTCCACAACATTTGATCCTGTTCCTGAGCCAGCAGATCAGAGGGGGTATGCAGTCCTGCAGCCTCAGGCAGTGCTGGGACAGCAAGGCACAGATCGCCTTGCCCCAAACAGGTGTGGTGCCCGCCGACACGGTGGCCGTACGCCACCAGGCAATACCGCATGGGAACAATCCATTTACGGTATGGCAACCCAACAGGCAGCATCAGTTGAGATGATGGCTCAAGTAATGGAGAGGGTGGCCATTTCCATTGTCCCCCCCTGAAAGGCAGATGGAGCTACTACAGCAGGCAACAGACTCCATTTGCCAATCACACAGGGAGGACACGTTGACGTCCAACAGGGACAGACGGGCGGCACTGGAGACTCTACGCCAATCGATATCAATAGAGTCCCAGGGCCACAGGGAAACCCTGAGGGTAGAACTCCATCACCTCAGGGAGACTCTTGTTGACCTTGAGACTTCCACTAACTTGAGGACAGAACAGCAGCTGGAGCGGCTCACACGTTCGCTCTCAGCTGAGATGCAGGCAACTCGGGAGGAGATCCGGGCATCACGTCAGGTGCTGCATGGGGATCTCTCACTATAATCCTCCAGAACGAGACCTTCCACACCCGCATGCTTGCTGCCATGGAGGACCATACCAGGGCTTTGCGTCGGCTGCCTCCCATAGCACCACCACCTCCTGTGGCAGCAGCAGAGGTTAATGAGAGCGACAGCAGCAGTTCTCCCACATTGGCATAGCCGTGCAGGCCATGAGCCCATGGAGGTGTTTTTTTTTCCCAACATCCACACAGGCGGCTCTTGGTGCGCACCCTCCTGGTGGCCTCAACCCCCCCCCCCCCCCCAGCCCCGACATGGGCATTTTTTATTTTTGCTTTTTTGATTTTTGATTATTTTTTAACAGTGTGTTGCTTTGTGTGGCTCCCGTGGGCATCCACTGTATTCCGGCTGGGCACATGCAGGCTTGTCCTGAGTTTGGGTTCGATGCTTAGGTTCATGAGACACACACCCCCTCCTGCTTCCCGTTTCCATGGGCTTGCAAAGGTTGTGACCAAGTGACAGTGATGTACACAGTGATGTTGGGCTCCCATGAGCTGTGTGGGCTGTCTGTAGTCAATACTGTGTAGACATTCCTTGTGTATATTGTTGTTGTATTGTACACTGCATGTTGGAATTATGTATGCTTCTGCTTCCATTTCTCCCTCTGAATTTGCAGGTTCATTCCTCATGTCTTCACAAGGCCGTCTACTTTGGAGATGGAGTTCATGTTGTATGCAGAACACAGACAAGTTTTGAAGCCTGCAAGACTACAGTTGGAAGGGGGCGATGTGGTGGCATATTCAGGTTTTAAGACTACGACTACTTTAGCTTAGTACTGTCATGTTTTAGTTATGTTTGAGCTTGTGTAGCTGCATTGTATTGTTGGTAAGTATTTGGTCATGTGTGTTGTTAGTTCAACATTACTGGGAGCATATTGTGTGTGGCCAGTTTCCATTAGGGACACTGTACTTTGTGACACTTGTGTCAGGTTTTCGGGATTCTTTGTTTGCTCTCACATAGCATGACATGCCATGGTGTGTTGGGTGGTGGTGCTGGGGAGGGGTTGGGTGACATGGCACTTTTCTCATGTTGTATTTTGCAAGGGGCTAATGCATTTAGCAGCATATGTGTCTTTTGATGACACAGCATTGGTGGTGTTTCTGTAGGTAGGGATGCACACATTGTGACACTTCCAGGTGACCAATCTCAGGTTGGTATGGTTGTGACAGTTCACTGTCCCTTGTGTCATCATCGATTGTCAGCTGGTATGTGGCAGGGCTGTGTGCACTCCACAGGGGTGTGATTCTAAGTGAAGTAATTAGCCACCAGCTGCGTTCGGGCGGCCTCACCCCGTGCCCTTTCCCCTCCCATGCGCAGCGGGCGTGCATGTGGTTGGGGATGTGGGGGCACCACCATGTCCACCGGCAGGCCCCGACGTGTTGCATCGTTGTGCAGGACACATGCTGCCACTATGATCCTGCACACTACTGGGGGAGCGTATAACAGCTGCCCGCCAGGACGGTCAAGGGAGCGAAAGCGTGACTTGAGCACTCCGAATGTGCGCTCCACTATGCCCCGGGTTGCAATATGAGCTGTGTTGTAATTTACCTCGGGTGGCGTGGTGGGGTTCCGAATTGGCGTCATCATGTGGGTGCTCAGAGGGTAGGCACTGTTCCCTGGGGAGGTGCTGATGGGTATCATTAGTAGGGTTGTGACATTACTCAGTATCTGGCTTGCATGCATGTGCTGTGGCATTTATACTCACCGAGCAGCCATGTATCGCCATGCCGCCCAGCTTCTAGGTCCCGGTTTAGGGTTGACATTCTGTAAATGAAACTGTCGTGGGTGGACCCTGGATAGTTGGCATATACTGAGGTGATGATTCCCTTGGCATCACATACTACCTGGATGTTGATGGAATGCCAGTGCTTGCGGTTTCTATAGATGTGCTCTGATGCCCTGGGGGGACGTAGAGCCACATGGGTGCAATCAATGGCACCTAGGACTTTGGGGAATTGTGCCACCCCGTAGAAATCCTGGACGGCAGCCTGCCTTTCTGCAGGTGTTCTGGGCAGGTATATGTGCCTGCGGACTGATGGGCGTGCAGTCATGATGGCCAAGACCTGGTGTAGGCAGCGTGAATGCGTGGCCTGTGACACCCCGCCCCCCCACTATGGCACTTGTCCGCTGAAATGATCCGGTGGCCAAAAAGTGCAGTACATTGAGGACCTTCTCCAGGGGGCTGAGTGCTTGGGAGCAGAGGGTGGGTGATGTGATGTCATCCTCCCACTCACTGACCAGGTCGAGTATTATGTGAGGTGGAAACCTGTACCTCCCATACACCTGGTCATCAGGCATGCCAAAAATGCTGGTTCTGGGTGTGAAAATTCTGGGCCTGACTATCCTCCTCCTGCGGTATCCCACGACCACTGTTGCTAGGAACGGTATGTTCATCCTGGCGTCTGAGCCTGCTTGTTGTTTGCGCGCACTTTTATGCCTCGCAGGTCCACGTACGCCAGCTTCCTGCTGGCGTATGTGTTTCCGGATTAGCGTATCTTTTTTGGCGCATGAGTGTGGGCGTTCCACGCATTTGCCTCCTGTACTTCCCCGCCCACCCCAGTAATACACGTACCCCGCTCACCCAGGCCCAATCGCGTGTAAAACTTCCCGCGAGCCCCTGAAGTACACGTACCCCGCTCGCCCAGGCACAATCGCGTGTAAAACTTCCCGCCAGCGCCTGAAGTACATGTACCCCGCTCACTCAGGTACAATTGCGTGTCAAACTTCCCGCGAGCCCCTGAAGTACACGCTATTTTTGACACAGCGGGTGTCCGTGTTTGTCGCGTACCCCTTTGCACGTCATTTGTCCTAAAGGGCCACAGTATGGGACATTCATCAGAGCTGTATATACGGGAGTTTTGTTAGCGCACATTTTTTAATGCGCAGGGACGCTACCGACTGCCTTCTTGTGGCGGACATGTGTTGCTGTACATAGTTGACTTTTGGTTTGTGTCATGAGATCGCCATTTCACTGCTGGGGGGTGGGTGTGAAAGGGGACATGAGTGGGGGCCTGCTGGCAGATGCCCTGCTCTGCTGGGAGGTGGGGGTGCAAGGGGACATGAGTGGGGGCCTGCTGGCAGGTGCCCTGCACTGCTGGGGGGTGGGGGTGCAAGGGGACATGAGTGGGACATGAGTGGGGGCCTGCTGGCAGGTGCCCTGCACTGCTGGGGGGGTGGGGGTGCAAGGGGACATGAGTGGGACATGAGTGAGGGCCTGCTGGCAGGTGCCCTGCACTGCTGGGGTGTGTGTGTGCAAGGGGACATGAGTGGGGGCCTGCTGGCAGGTGCCCTGCACTGCTGGAGGGTGTGGGTGCAAGGGGACACGAGTGGGACATGAGTGGGGGTCTGCTGGCAGGTGCCCTGCACTTCTGGGGGTGGGGGTGCAAGGGGACATGAGTGGGACATGAGTGGGGGCCTGCTGGCAGGTGCCCTGCACTGCTGGGGGGTGGGGGTTCAAGGGGACATGAGTGGGTGCCTGCTGGCAGGTGCCCTGCACTGCTGGGGGGTGGGGGTGCAAGGGGACATAAGTGGGGGCCTGCTGGCAGGTGCCCTGCACTGCTGGGGGGGTGGGGGTGGGGGTGGAGGGGTCATGCGTTGGTGATCAGTAGTGCAAGCTGACATGTGGCTTGGCTGGAGGGCATGCCCATGGTGGATGGGACATGGCCTGTAGGGGCCGTGGAGGGTGTAGAGGGAACACCTGGGAGGACCCACACTTCCAATTCACGTGTAGGACTCCCTTGCACCCCAGATATACACGTACCCCACTCGCACATGGCCTGTCGCGTGTGAAACTTCCCGCGCAGCCCCGAAATACACGTACCCCGCTCGCCCAAGGCCAATCGCGTGTGAAACTTCCCACGCACCCCAGATTTACACGTACCCAGGCCAATCGTGTGTGAAACTTCACGCGAACCCCAGGAATACACGCACCCCACTCGCACAGGGCCTATCGCGTGTGAAACTTCCCACGAACCCCAGATTTACACGCACCCCGCTCGCCAAAGGCCAATCGCGTGTGAAACTTCCCGCGCACCCCGGAAATACACACACACGCTATTTTTGACACAGCGGGTGTTCGTGTTTGTCGCGTACCCCTTTGCACGTCATTTGTTCTAGAGGGCCACAGTATGGGGCAATCATCAGAGCTGTATATACGTGCTTTTTGTTAGCGCACATTTTGGCGCACATTTTTTTTCATGCGCAGGGACGCTACCGCCTGCTTTCGTGTGGAGGACGTGTTTAGGCCTGTGCACGTCTTCGCCCGTGCGCTGGTTTGCCCTATTCGATTCCATGAATACGTGTTGTAGGCGAGCGTGTGGGCGTTCGGCGCACTTGCCTCCTGTACTTCCCCCGTGACGCCCACATTTTCACGCGTTGTTCCCCATTCCGCGTGTCACGCCTCGTGTTACGCTTACTTTTGTTATGAGCGCTGCGCTATGTGCACTTTCACTGTGGCCGTAGCGCACGCCGTTAGATGACCTGTGCGCCGGCGTGCGCCACGCAGATTTTCAGCGCACATCTCAGATTTTACTCGCGCACGGACTTCCATGAATCGATGTGCGCAGGTTTTGCTGCGATTTTCGCACTTGCACTGCGATTCGCACGGTTTCGCACGCTTGCGCAGGAATTTTCAGCGCACATTAATTCCATGAATCGGCCTGAATTTGTCTTCACTTTCAATTCCCCCCTCGGGACCCTATCACTCTGGCTCTTCAAGGACTATTGTTTGAATCCCAGTTATTGTTTCACTTAATCTGTATCATTTTTAAAAGTCTTCACAGAATGTCTCCTTTCTTTCTCTCATCTCATTTCTTTCTATTCACCTCCCGCTCCTTATGTTCTCAGTCCAAATTCATTTTATCTGTCTGCCCCCCCCCCCCTTGTGTTCAATCTCGCTTTCGCTCTTTCTCACTCTTAGCCCCTAAATTCTGGAACAAACTCCCTTTGGATATTCGTTCTTCTTCCTCCTTTTCTCTTTTCTACACACACCTCAACACTCATTTACTTTCTTCATACCTGTTTATTAATTTGATTTGATTTCACATATATTTGTACCATTTCTTCTTTGTTAAAGTGCTTTGGCATATAGTGTTATAGCAATCTAATAATAATAACAATAATAGTAGTAATAATAAATAAATAAAGACCCACATACCCTGTTAGGTTGGGCTGGTGTATCATTGCTGGACAATATGATACACTGTGCCACATGAGCATCACCTAATGCTGGAGTCTAGGGTTGAACCTTCTTAAGCGCAGGCCCAGAAGGTTGATGCTCCATTGATTGTCCCTTTTCTGGACCTATTCTGAGAACTCTGTATTTTTTTGGTTTTGCTCTTCCAGTAGTATTCATGTCTTGAGTGTTATTTTAAACATTTTAAAAATAAAAACAAGATGGCAAGTTAGATTCTGATTGGCTAGTGCAACATCATTGCATCTCATGATTTGAAATGTTGGCCTTCCCACCTTTATCAGCACATCAGATTGGTCAATCAGAACAGTGAAGTCCAATGCTGCACATTAAGACCTTTCTGTTAATATGGGAATTTAAGAGCGGTATGTATTACCCTGGGAATTTTGATGCTCAGATCATTTAATCCAAAAAGGTTCCTATGACACTATTGCACTAGATCAGTCTGTAAAGATATCCTAAAGCTAAAATGTGGCCAATCAATTAAAAACAAAAACATTAATGTGTGATTACACAGCTGTCCAGTATATCCAGTATTCAATTGTTTTCCAAAAAATGAATTCCAAGATGATTGAGCCAAATGAAAACAACAATGTTCCAGATCAGCTTGGGTCATCTAATTCTGTAAACCATATTTAGAAAACTTGAACTGGAATATCAAGGAGGATTAGTTGGACTGTAAGCCAGAAATAAATGGGCCCCTAAAGGTCTGAGCCCCTGGCAGCACTTGAGAATTTACCAAATGTCTGTGTCATTATTGATGAAATCCAGTGTATTGCACCTTGCTCCCTGCTCATCCCTCACAAGGTATTGGCTGATGATGTCCCAGGTGATAATAATCTTTAGCATCGGAACCTGATACTGCTATGAGTGCTCTCTTAGTGAAATTGATTACAGCGATATGCTGTTCCAGGGACATTCGGTGGGAGTCAGAGGAGGTAGGTTAGTCATTGATCGGGGAACTCTCTTGAATTTCCAGTGATCTGTAAACAGCTGGAAATATCCCTGACCCATCTCTAAGTCTGTTCAGTAGCCTAAGAGCAACCTGGGAGCAATTCCAGTTGTCACCCATGATATGTAACACTTGAGAAACAAGTATTCCTCTTGAAGATCTCAACAATCCAACAACTTCTTATTGCCTTATGTGTCTTTCATGCAGGACCTCTATCTTTACAGGTCTGCGCTCTAGAAGATCACAAACCATGTGACTTTTCCATGGCTCTTTACATCGTTACCATTCCATGCTATCTTTCACACCAATTGGGGATGTAGCACCCAATGACACCAACGCTGCTTATCACAGCTGTCATTGACCACTAAACATTGGCAGTGCTTCTAAATTAGAATCACATTGTTGTTCCTTTTAATGCTACCTGGTTACTGTGAGAAATCAAAGCAACCACTCCAAACTATAAACAATTCCTTCATTCGTTGCCCTGATTTGTATCCACTTTTCCGAGAAGCTCAGGTCACAGAAGTCTACAATAGCCTGAGCTATCTCACCAACTTACCAACAGTTGATAGGAAAGGAGAGATGGCATTGGAAAACCTATCTTCAGTGCAGGGCTGATTATATCTGACTGCTGTGCTGGACTGAGATCAATAAGTGATTTTATGTGGCTTCCTCAGTAGCACAATTGACCTACAGAAGCATGGGACTCTGTAAATTGCAAGAGATTACACATTGAACTTTGGACAATATTTAATTTACACCAACTTGAATTACTGCAAAAAGAACTGTTTTGTTTTTCAACAATGTATATGTCCTGATGAGGTGCTCTAGATGGAAATTGTATTGGTCTGTCTGGTAGCCCAAAACTCGAGTAACATTACCATAGAGCCCACTCCTTCCAGAGCTGGCTCTAACTTGGGTTTATATAAAATAATGTGGTATTTGACATATGTTCAAAAATAATCAGTTTGGGACATTTACCCTAGTTTTGATTTTCAAAATACTGTCAACTACGCATTTTTAGTAGACAAGGAATGAATCCAATTAGATGGCGGTTCTGATCACAGAACAGAATCATTAAATGTGCGGTCTTTGCACAAGTATGAAAGGTTGTTTGTATGAATGTGGATGAAAGAGTATGTGAGAAATGATGTGTGAGATGAGATCATTGTTTGGTGTGATATGTGTGTATCTAAAATTGGTTTTTAATAGATGTGATGTCAATGTGTTTCATGTGATTTTCTGTAAAAGTTTTTCTATGATGATATTTGATTGATGAATAAAATGTATGAATTCCAACATATACATTGCCTCTTGTCTAGAATACACACCCTTTAAGTAGGGTTGGCTTCTTTGGAAGGGATTGTGTGGCGTTTTCACGCACGAATTGTATTATTCATGTTTGGTGGGTGTGAACTTATCTATGGATAACTGCAGTTTTGTACTGATTTGTATCAGAGTCAACTTTCCGAACACACCTTCCTTCCTCTTTGCCATAGGGTACTTTTCCTAAAAAGATTTGGGGATATTTCTCAGTCTGGTTTTCAGTGTGATGATAACAGGGGTGGAGTGGGGAAGGGGTCAGGTGTCCAGGCAGAACATTTTGAAATAAAGGGTGCAGGATAATGTATTTCCACATCACCATTTTTCAAGGAAAGTTGAAGCTTAAAACCCAGCACACAAACAATAAAAACACCAGTGTATAATCAAAATGCATTATGAATACATACAGCCTTTTATCAAGAACGCATTTCCGTTTAGCCAGTTTCTTGTCCTCAATGGAAAGGATAATCATCTTTGATGTATTGCGGGAATTTGTTCCTTCTCCCCAAGGGGGAGCCCCCTATCTGTAAGGCTAGGGAGGTGATCCCGCTTCACAATACCCTCCCTATGGGTCGAGGCAAGTGGGACCTCACTGGGAGAGACTCCTGCTATTGGCACAAGGACTCCCATTCCTGTTTGGTTCTCCATAAAGGATATCCACAAAGAACCTACTTAGGAATACCATCCAAAGACTTGTATGAAGAGAGAACCCTCTCCGTTCCCCCACCCCTCAATGCACAGGCGTGGGCCAAGGCTGTGCGATCATGTCTGCTGCAGCTTGCATCAGAAAGTGAGGAACTCCAGAAAGGATATCCCTAAGGAACCTACTTATGAATACCATCCAAAGACTTGTATGAAGAGAGAACCCTCTTCTCTCCCCCACCACTTCGCCTACCCCTGTGATCGAAGTGAAGGGGAGCAGCTGGGAACAGTGTTCCTCTACTTTTTATTTTCTCTATTACCATTCTTATACTTTTATTATAATAAGAAACCGCTCCGGTGCGCTTCATTTTGCAGTAAAATATAGGTACAGAGGACGAGAAGGCAATCGCAGCACATTCTCTGATGCAGGCTGCAGCAGAATGGATCGCACAGCCTTGGCCCATGCCTGCGCATTGAGCAGTGCCGTTCTTTAATTTCTGCACGTGCCCTCAGTATGCGCAAGCGTGCGCCAAGCGGCAGTGACCCATCCTAAACACTCTTGTTGCAGCCACAGAGCTGCCAGCTGAGCCTGACTTTATTTTTACTTCTGAGTTTTCAGCAGCCAGCAGGTAGGTAATGGTGGAGGAAGGGGGGGGCAGTGTACTAGTGGGTCGGGAGAGAGGAACTGTTCAGTGAAGCCCAGTGAAACGTCGCTCTCTCCCGACCCCAGCGTATTTGTACTGCGAGGAATAATGCAGGCGGGAGATCAGGCGACCCTGACCATCACCTCTTCAGGCACTCGTCTCGTTATTGGCACCAAATAGTCAATACGTGTTCGAACAGTTGTTCTTTTGACTTTGCATTCAGCTGGGACACCGCGCTGTCAAGTGGACAGCAGTTCCCCACTGAATACAAAGTCATAAGAACAATACTACTATCAGCCTGCTTTTCATCGATCTGCAGAGCATTGCTGAGGATGTATTACAAACTGGTTGTTCATCATATGACGTTTTGCAATTCCTTATTAAAAAAAAGTGCTATAAAATGTGTTTGGCCAGGGGATGTGTTGGGCTGGCTGCTTGCTTATACTCAGGGCCGAGGTGGGGGGTATTTCTGCCCCAGTAGTGAAAATCAAAAGTTTGCACCCATGAATCCCACAGTTTAATTTCCTAATAACTGCTCTCAGCACAAGAGAAGCATTTATTTGTGATTAAGCAGTTTGACAAACATATATAACATCTTTATAAATACAACCTGCTGTGATACAACTCAAAGGAAGGCGCACAGAAATGATGGGATATTTGTGTGTTAATCTGACAAAAAAAGAAACGCATTTCAAAGAAAACTAGTGAATGCAGGTTTAAGCAGCATTTTTGAGTTTGGAAATTACTTTTCGCTATGGAAGTGTTAGATGCTCATTTGGAAAACAATAGCGTGTCAGCCATGTAGAAAGCCTGATTTTAACACTGATGGCCCCCACCCCAGTAATAGTCATGGTCCATTGATTCCCCTAGTATCCCTTTCAGGCCAGAAGAAAGAAAACAGGCTGAACAAATAGCACCTAACAGATTTATTTATTTATTGTGCATTTGTATTTGTATTTATTTAGATTTATATAGCACTTTAAGCCAAAGCGCTTTACATGAGGAACAAGCAATTACATTTGCAAGGCGCTTATACATCAAAATAATTGCGCTTTCCAAGCACCCACAGGGCAACTAGGAGGGAACATAGGAGTGAAAGGCAAATATAATAGCAGATCACCAAGCCCCCAACTTCACTGGAATTTACACTGTGCACTGCTTTTGCCAGGGGCTCGGGCGGCTCATAAAAGTGATGGTAAGGTTTGGTTAGCATGGGGAAAACGGCTAGATAGCTCTGCTGCTGTGTTTATGCGTGCAGACCCCAAATGCATTGAGCCCTCCATTTTGCATGTTCCAGGTGCCTTAGCCACCGTGTATACGGGCACTATGTTATATGTAGCCAGTGATGCAACTACCTAGTCATGGCAGCAGGACACAGAAAATAAACCTTATCTGTGACTGCACATTTCACACGGTCCGGGAATACTAATGTAAAGTGTTTCATTTTTCGCAACTGCATTTTCGTGCATACATTTTTAGGTAATTTTAATTGTGATAGAACGTTAGTATTTGCCTGCCAGGGGAGCGATTGGGAGGGTAGGGGGACAGGAGACACATTCTCATAGAAATTCTCAAGTGTGTTGTTTTCAAATGGGAAGAAGAGAGTCAACTGCTTGTAACATTAAAGCTGCACCTGAAGAATCTCATTGGAATGTGTGAAGACGTTGGATGCCCTTGCACATGCAGATGTGCCCATCCATCCTCCACAGTCTCTGAAGTTAGCCACTCACCTAAAATATGAAGGGTTAGCCTGCCCCAAAATGTTAGTCTAGTTGCACCCCTGTAGCACTCTCACGCAACCTGTTTTAAAAGGACAGCAGCCTACAAAACTGAGTACTCGCCCTAAATAATAAAAGAACACATAATTGAAAAGGAATGCATGTCGTAATGTGCTGATGTAAGTCTCATAAACGTGCAAGCGGAATACACCACTGCATTGTCCTGATTGCAGCCGGGCAGCCCATTACTTAAGAGCTAACCCCAACTGGAAGCTATTTTATCTGGAACTTCTTGATACTTTATCGGGGACGTGCACAGTCAAAAGTAATTCACGTGTATAATTTAGATGGGATTTCAGCTGATGCTTATTTCATTTATTTATTTGTTTTCTTGTAATGCACTACATGCATTGTGTTGCTCCAGAGTGGATTGCTGGGAGGAGGGAAAGTTTGTGCGGTTGATTCTTGGGGAGAGAATGGAATGGAGGGGGGATGCCATCTTGTATGGATATCAGTGCATTAAAGATCCCTGGGTAGGGGTGGGGAGGAAAGGACAACACTGCTTAACCTAGTATTGTGCAGATAGCAGCACCAAATGTCCTGTAATATGCAAAAAAAGGATTTTTGTACTCATCATTCCTTATTCTGTACAATAGTCCATTGTGATTTACTTCGATGCATCTTTACTTTGCATACCATATGGTAATGTCTGCCCCCTGGTAGGCACTTCAGGGTGACCCCACTCACCATCTTCCATGTACACTCAGGCTTAGCTGCTTAACATTGCAATGGCAATCGCACCCATCTACTTCACTACTATTGAAACTTTGCTTTGGTGTGGATAAGATGGTCAGCCAGGAAAGTGCAACTTTGGGCCCTTCATCTTGAATCATCATTCTCCTAATTGCAGAGCCTAGCATAACCTCTCCCAGGCAATGTGGATCCACCACAAAAAACAGGATGTATTTTGTTTCCTCCCTGGGTCCACCTGTGGACAGGGCAAAACATGCACATACTGCTGCAAAACTGACAACGGGCTGTGCAGAGCTGCAAACTGCGGAAAACCCTCTGCGGGATGCCAAAAGTAACGCCTTTGCTTCAGGCCCTGACCTGATAAAAGCCTTCCCTGACCAGCTCTCTGTCTTCACACTTTCGAGCAGCTCTCCCTGGTGCACAACAATGATGTAGTAATTCAGAGATGCACTGAGGAATGGACCCTGCATATGGTTGGTTGCAATCTTGATAAATAGGTCGAATGTTATGTAATCAAAGGCTAGCCTCCCAATATGACAGTACACACTTGTATCATTCTTAAGTTAACAAAATGCGGACGTCTGAATACACTAATAATAATAATGTCATCCATTACTGCAGGATCTGGAAACACCCTAGGTTTGAACAGTCTATAAAAAAGCAATATTATTTTGTTACCTGAAAACGTACTTCTTTTCAAGTTGAGGAGCTTTGGAAGCAGTGATGTGTGGGTATTTCACTACCTTCCTACCCAACCCCACAAAATTTAAAAAAACAAAGTTAAATGGAGCAAAATATTTTTGGTAGCATGGTGGAGTTCCTAAATGAAATTAATTGATCTAGGACAGGGACAGCGTTTGTGCCTTTCAACCTTATCAAGTCAAAGGGACCTCAAAATTCTAGTGGGCCCCCAGCAATATATTAATTTCTCTATTTTCGTTCTGGGGCTTAAAATGTGTGTTTTACAGTGCTCGCTGCATTTAGTCTTCCCGCGGGATATGCAGATGTTCTATTATGTAGCTCCCCTAGAGTTCCATAGGACTCTATGGGAATGGCGACAGCCCTGTCGGGCACAGCGGCTCCTACAGGCAAACCTGTAGTTTGCCGGTCCGGAAACAACACTGTCGGTAAGCTTACCAGCACCAATGTTTCCGGACCGGCAAACTTAGAATGAGGCCCAAGGTATGCATTTCTCTCTGGAATGGGTCAATTCTTCAGTCAGCTCGTATGGCCCCACTAAAGAGAAACAAAGAGCAGCGCTTGCCATTTGAAAGCAGTGGCAATTTTAGATTTAAGGACTCGTGAAACCATTCCTCAATTAAATTGCCAAATGTATGTTAAATTATATGAAGAAACATGCTGTGTATTTAGAAGTGCCTACAAAACATGAACGCCCTTTCACTGATCTACCACTGGATGTAGATGTTTCAAGAATGAATGGTGTAGATTTGGGAAGAGTGCTGCATTCTGACCACAGCTGTGCTGAAATTATTGAGCACATTGCAACCACGATGAGGGCAAAACTGGTTCACCATATCTTGCTAAATGAATAAACAATATCTGTATTATTAGACAAATCCACCTTCAGTAAACTAAGTACTTTAATTATTTGTATACGAGCCTGCATTGATAAGGAGGATGCACCTTTGACCTTTTTCTTGGACCTTGTTGAGCTGCCTGGCACTTCAGCAGAAATTATTTTGGATATGTTATTGGCAGAGTTATGGTTTTACAGATGGTTGTCTGAGAATGCATTTGATTCAGCTGGTGACTGATGGGGCTTCTAACATGAAAGGAAGGAAGTCTGGTGTAGGAACACTACTTAAGATTAAGTATCCACAGCTGACCAAGCTATGTGCAATTTACCATGCCATTCCAAAAAAAGAAGCGCAAGCTTTGGGAATGTGCAGCACAGTTAGAAGCGAGGCTTCTCAAAATAGGAAAGATTTTACATGTACGTTGGGTGGCCTCCAGCGAAAGGTCAGTAAAGGCTGTGTGGAATAACTATAAAGCTCTAGATAAGCATTTTGGTGAATCTTCTTGTGACACAGCGAGGAGTGAAATTGAGCGTAACAAATACCCTGGCCTAAACAGAATGCTAACATCATCAGTATTTGTGGAGAACCTGGGGATAATGTTCGATGCTCTAACAGAATTGGGTGACATATATGAGGCAGACCGAATAATACAAATCACGTATTTGTGTCTTTGAATCAATGGCATTGCCACCTGGGCCTCATGCTACAGCTACAGCTACTGCTGGCGAACAAATTTAATGGTATACACCTGCAGCAGAGTAACACCAAAGGTTGTATTAGCATATCAGGAGCTCCGCTCTTTAGGAGTTTGACAAATAATATTCACCAAACAGTGACAACAGGCAAAGCATCAACTCTTTCAAAAACCACATGCACCAGAGAGGGAGAAATTGATAACAAACAGCTGATAGATGCAATGAAGCTTCTGAATACACATTATTGTCCAGTTCCTGTGGACATTTAATATGGCGATGCTGATTTGCAGGCATATTGTGATAAGTTACATGTCTTTGATGCCCGTCAGTAAATCAACGCTTTCAGGGATTAGAAACAAAACAAACATTGCATGATACCTATGCAATTGAAACCTTTAGCAAGAATTGTGGAAACGTTTTCCACATCTACTGTTGATTGTGAACATGGCTTTAGTATAATGAATGATGTGCTTACACCTCAATAAGCAAAGCCAGGCCAGTGTATTTTGATTCCCTAGTCTTGTATGGCGTGTTCGGGATGCAGGCTGGCAAACTGAAGGTTCAAATATGCCTCGAGGGTGCCCCTGCGCCTCACTGCGCATTTCAGTCTATGTGGCTGTGAGTTGTAGGTAGCTATCACACATACCAGGACCCATGAGGCTCACCCTGCTTTCTGGTTCCTATCTGTATGGAATCCTGGAGGCGGAGACTTGTCGAGTTCAGAACTGCATGAAAACAAGTAATGGGTAAAAAGGCATTTTTGCATTTGTGTATTCATCTGTGGATGTCGGGTGTGAATAGAAGTATTTTGGCAAGGGGTTGTCTGTGTAAATTGGTATGTAAGAGTGCAGTGCAGTGTGACTGGTGGGTATGGGTGTACATGTGAATACAAATGTAGTGTGAATATTCTGTGCATGCGTGAATGATTGGGAGAACCTGTATGGGTGCATACCTGCTGGTGTGATTGTGGATGAATGTGTGTGCGTGGAAGGCTGGGGATTGAGGGGGTATTGGTGCACTGAAATGTTTTCTCAGGTGGCATGGCATTTTACAAAGGCATGAAGGGCATAAGGCAAAGCAAATAAGATTAACATTCTTACATGCAGTAGCATTTACGCATCAAGATGAAACATTATTTCTTATTATGGATTGCATTTTATACTGAGGTTAAGCGTAAAGCCAATATAAGTGTTCTTACGTGGACAATCTGGAAAGGGTTTCTTACTATGGCATGGCATTTTGAACTATGTTAAGAGGGCAAAGCCATCATGAAGTGTATTCATAATAGGGGTGGTGTGGGCATTTGTAATTTGTGCTCCCAGCACGGACATGTTTTATTACTGTGGCATGTCATCTTAAGCTGACGTTAAGGGCAAAGCCAACATGATGAGTGTTTCCTATGTGGCCTCACCAGCCAAAACGGTTCAGCCAGTCAGGACATTTTGCAAGTGCCAGCAAGGACATGTTTTCCTACAGTCCCTTTACTGGTAATATGGTGAAAGCAAACACTAGTACGTTCTTACGTGTAAATCCTAGCATATATTGGTTTAGCCAGCATGGGCATGTATGAGCACAGTCAGCATTACATTACTTTGTTTACAATGGCAGCAAATTGCATTGTAGTGGGAAAAGGCATCATGAAAATGTGTTGGGAAATGTTCCTGTGCACTGTTGGTGACTTGACATCAAACCTATTTTTCATGACTTACAATATGTTTGTAAACTTTGTATTTTTTACCCTATTTTCTCAGAAAATGTGCTGTAAAATGCATTTAATCCATTTTTTAAAAAGAAATTCTCATGGGTAAAGCCCCCCCTAAACCCTCTTCATTTATTTAAGGCTCACTCGCTACGCTCGGTCCCTACCACATATTTATGGCAAATATGTATTCACAGTCCTGCCCATTTATAAAATTCACCAGCCTTCACTGGAAACAACACCAATTTTTCTACAAATCCATAGCTCCACTATTATATTTCCCCAACTTCGAAAACTTCCTGTGCCTCCTTTGGCCCCCCATACTCCCTCTGCCTTTCTCTGCTCCTTCTCTTCTATCACACCTGATGAGGTCACCAGAGTTGTCCGCTCCATGAAGGTCTCCACCAAACAGGTGCTCCTCCAGAACCATTAAGGACAACATTGGCTCCCTTGCCCCCGCACTCACTGATTTCTGAAACCCCTCTTTTGCTACTGGATCTTTCCCCTCCTCCCTCAAGCACTCCCTTGTGTGCCCCCTCCTGAAAACCCCCTTTGCAGACCCATCTTGTCCAGCCACCTACTGTCCCATATCTATCAACTCATTACTTGGGAAACTCCTGGAGAAGCTGGTCTTCCCCAATTGACCCATCACACCAAACTCGTTGGTTGCCTCCATGGCCATCAATGTGGATTCCGAGTATTCAGTTTTTTTATAACTAAAGGGATAGCCCCTACTGTGGGAGGAAAGAAGGGCTAGAACGCAATATGGAACAAAGAGAAAGCTCCACCCACAGATTTTTTTATCATCACACTCTCCTAATGTCGGAGTGTTTTAGGTAATATTATTTTTAAGCAACTTAGATTCGAAGCTTCAAAATGTAAGCTCAATTCCCTTTAAACATTATTTGTTAAATCAACAAAGCAAAGCAAAAAAAGAAGAACAAAAAAAAAAAAAAAAAAAAAAAAAAAAAACAGAGAGAGAGGTTAACAAATAACTTCTGCTTGGTAATATTTAAGTACCATTTATTGATTTTATGATTTTACCAACAATAGAGACAATAATAATAGATATATATTCCAAATTAGTTTCATTCCTAAACAAAAAAAGGTAAAATATAGATACAACACTGTTAATTGTTTGCACAGTAGATGGAATTAGTGTCATCTAGTGGAGAAATGGAAAGAAAAAAATAAACAACAAATGCATATGGAACAATAAACCACAATACAATTTATGTCTTTTTGATGGTTGCAGAAAAATGATAATCACATTATTCTTTGACAAAAATTCCAATAAATGTCCATGTAAATTAACAAAGTCATCAGAGGACCAAAACCATCGGTCTACGCCAGGGGGAGGGGCCCCCTATTAGATTGTACAGGTCAAGGGTACACATAATGTGCTTGGCCTTAGGGCGTTTCGGCTAGAGAGTAAAGCGCCTTCATCTGGGCCTCAGGTTTGGAGATCTCTGTGGGTGTGTTCACCGGACTTCACCGCAGTGGGAAGAGTTCCAATCCTATTCTGGAGCCCTTTGAGTCACTGGGAGGTATGATAACATTTGTAGAATTATCTATGTGTGGATGGCAGTATATCCTACTGTCGTCTGGATAGGGAATCACCAGATGAAAAAGTCTGGCACGGCTTTTGGTATACCAAATGCCCTGATGTTGTCCCAGCATACAGAGGGGCTGGTAAGGGGCCAGAGGAGAGATACAATCTTTAGTTCTTGATGTCGAACCGTCACTGGAGGCAGGTGTAATGAAGACAGGTAACAAATCTTGTCTTTGGTACAGCCGGAGTTAATCCTGGTCCACAGAAACTGCTCTTCTGAACACCCGTGAGGAAATGCTCGCATTTCTTGAGTCCAACTCACAATCAGTTCTCATTATACTTGATCCCTCCTCTTCTTTGATACGGTCAACCACTCAATCCTCATAGAACTTTCTCCACGGTACCGTAGGGAACTTGGACAAGGGACTGGACTGGCTGAACTCCTTCCTCAGCGACCGTCTGCCCTAGGTTATTCTGGGCTCTTTCTCCTCCCCAATCTCTATCTCCACCTGCAGTGTCCCCCAGGGCGCCAAACTCTCTCCCTCTCTCCTTGGCTCTTTAACAGCTATTTTGCTGCGCTTGCACACCTCATTTCTACCTGTTCCCCAAACTTCCAGTGTTATGCAGATGACACACATCTTTTCTTCAAATGTCCCTCTGATCCCTTGCTTACTTCCTCCATCATTCCTGACTGCATTTCTGCAATCCAGTCATGGGGTACTTCCAACAATCTCAATGCCAGCAAGACTGAGATCCCTCCTATTGGGACTCCTGCTCCCTCTTTCTTCACCTCACTCTGGCCATCCTCTGTGGTTTCACCCCCGTCTGTTTCATTTGAAGCCAGAAACCTTGGAGTCATCTTTGACTCCACTCTTTCCTTTGTCCCTCTCATTCAGAAGCTTGCCAAGATGTCCCACTTTCAACTCTACCTCCTCAAAGGAATTCTTTCTTTCCTCGCTTTCCTTCAAAAGCTCAATGTCTCTAGAGCCCTGGTCCTTTGTAGGCTAGACTACTGCAATAGCCTTTTCCTTAACCTACTCTCTTCTTCTCTATGACCCCTCCAGCAAATCCGGAATAGGGTTGCAAAACTCATCCTTGGCCTCAAGCCCAGGGACAGCTTCTCTCCAGCCCTAGAAACTCTCCACTGGCTGCCGGTTGCTGCAAGGATCAAATTGAAATCCCTCTGGATCATCCACAAGGCTGTCTGGAGCCGGGGACCACACTATCTCCAACTTGCTCTCACTAAATATTCTCGCTCCAGATCCCTACGTTGCTCCGGCACCGACTCTCTGGCCCTCATTACAACTCAGGCGTTAAGGGTTAACGCCACCGTTAACCCTTAACGCCTGATTCCCACATACTGCAGACGTTAAGTTCCATGGTGCTAAGGCACCTTGGTGCTAATTACGGCACCGTAATTTACGGTGCCGTAATTAGCGCCTTCCCCACTCCCATTATGCCCTATGGGGCAAAAATGGGAATGGGGAAGGGAAAATGGGAAATGGGGATTTACCGCCCCACTCACCTTGTAATGGGGCGGTAAATCCGCCATCCACCATGGTGTAAACGTAGTTTACACCATGGTGGTAAAGTTGGTGCACTTAGCACCTCAGTTGTAATGAGGGCCTCTGTGTGTTAAGTGATTAACTAAACACCAAGTTCATGGCTGATGTTTTCCTCAGCAGGATTGCTCCAATGGAACACTCTACCTCTTCCTCTTAATCTTGAGGCAGATCTCCTTAAATTCTGCAAACTCCTCAAGACTTTCCTTTTCCCTTCCTTCTTCCCTCCTTCCTTCCTTTAGTAAATCTAACAGTTGCTGGGATTGGTGACCATGGCTCTTTATGTGTCCTCCTGGGCCCTAACCTCCCACAACCAATCGCCAACAGCATCCACCAATCCCAGCATTTTGCCTTGGCATCCACTAGCCTATGCCACCACAGGCATGCACATAACTATTTATTGGTGGCTGACCATTCTATCCAGGCACTCATAGCTGCTCACTCCCAAGCACTTCCTTTGCTACACCTAGCACATATCCCCCCACTCACTCAGCCTTTCTCTCTCTCTGCATTTGCAAGTTCTGATTGCTCACAAGGCCTAGTAGGTCCGCCTCTATCTTTCATTGTTGTATTTGGTATTAATTCCCATGTCCCCACCCTGTTGCCCTGTGGGTGCTTTGAAACACAATGTACTGATGTATTAGCACCTTACAAATGCAAAATAAATAAATAAACAACCATATGTAACTGTGAACCAAAAACAGTGCATGTCACTTTAAATGAGAAGCTCCATGTAACTGTGACTAGGAGGATGGAGCAAAGAAGGACTCCACAATGAGCAGAGCAAGAGACACTCGGGGAAGCCCCATGGCAACATAGTACCTAAGAGGGCAGGAGACTGAGAGAGAGAGAAAGCCTGCAAGTTACAAAACTGTGCCTGTATCGAAAGCATAGAGCTGGACGTGCAGCGTCCTGTAAGCAAGAGAGTGCGAAGAACAGAGCGTCGTGGCGTGACCACAGAAATATCATGTTGGACCGGCGGTCGTCGAAACTACACCAAAATGACAATGTGTTCGAAATCGCATAACGTCCCGGTATCTGAAGAACCCGACTTTCATCACAAAGGAGAATACAGGATATGAGATGCTGAAAGGAATGAGAAGCCATGCAGGCAAAGACCCAAACAAACCCAGAGCGAAGAGATGCCGCAGTGACTTTATCCCTGGGAATACCAGCTAACGGGGAAAACGGGAGACCCCGGTCATGCAAATCATTATGGGACTACTTATACTTGTCCCAGTCAAGATAATGAAAATGTAATCTGGAAAGCAAGAGAATGGATTTATGAAAATAATGGAAACTGTAAGATTAAAGTAAAACTACAGGATACACGCCTGGGGAGAAAGGTGGAGTGGCCTATATGTCCGAAGACAGATACTATAGAGGGAGAGAATATTATAAGACGGAAGTGAATCTCAAGAAAGAGATGG
Organism: Ambystoma mexicanum; assembly: GCF_040938575.1. Classification (NCBI taxonomy): domain Eukaryota; kingdom Metazoa; phylum Chordata; class Amphibia; order Caudata; family Ambystomatidae; genus Ambystoma; species Ambystoma mexicanum. Next base: position 1,237,005,934 of record NC_090933.1, on the reverse strand, counting down.
GTGTAAACAATGAATATCACTACCCTGGGAGGAGGAAAACTTCCCTGAACACAGTAAAAGGAGAGAAGGGAACAGCCAGCCAACGGGAATCCTTATTACAGAACATGATACAAGTACAAGGTCAACAAGACCTAGTTTTGACAAGAAACAAAAGTATAATACAATCCTAATAGAATTACACAAGCTGATCAAAGAAGTCACTAATGACTAATTTAAAATCACCTATTAAGAAGAACTGAGAAGAAGAAGTTTTCTGTGGGCAGATTCCTTTTGGATATTCACAGATGACTGACGAGCAGCTTAGTTTGCTAGGGAGGGAAGTTCGATGGCGATAGGGAAAGATAGGCCTTACTCTTATTGAAATGTAATCTAAGAGTCTGCACCCTTCTTCTGACCCGCCACACGACCCACAGTATTAAGTCCTGTCATTGTATCACTAACAATGTAGACCAAGCAGGCAGTGTGACCATAGAAGCAAAGGTCTCTTGACTTGAGAGCTGCCACACAGGTCATGCTTTGCAATTTCCCGTAACTAATAATGTACTAACAACCCACCTCTAAATGTTCCCTTCTGCACCCCTTAGGACACACTGCCGATTTCATATGCCACCACCATGCACACTTCACAAGGTACCTAATGATTCACTCTTCAACATTTTCCCAAATGCTGCGCCGGGTCTGGAGTCCATGCAGGCTAAACTGGTCCAATATTAGACCATTCACAACCTCAGTTCAATATCTGCGCATGTCATGGTTGTACCAACTTTCGTGAGGTGGCGGCAGCCAGACTCTCTGTCCAGGTGCGGACCGCACATCGTTTGAACTCAATGTGTTGACTTTTCTCTCTCACTCTTTACATATAGTTTAGATTCGGGTGATTCAGGAAATCTCATGTAACACATGTTCCCCTCACCTGCCACACGCTGCATCCCACGACTGCAGGGCCAATATCTTCACAGGTCAGGAGACCATCCCACGGTATTAGAAAATTAGAAACGACCAATGACAGTTTCCCACCTACACACAATCTACGGCCTCAAGCAACCACAATACAAGGCAAATTCAACTATGATGCAGCTAATACCCTGCAATATAGGGCACATCCCATTCTCATAGGTTTGGGTATGTTTGACCTTGTGCAAATTGTCCTCGGCAATTTGACCTAAAAACATTTGACCTTTTGACCAAATTGACCTCCATTGTTAAGGATGCAGGGGACACCACCACAACCCCCTATTGACCTACTTACATGAATATGAGGAGCGGGGAACACCCCCACAACCTCTGCACCTCATGTTCAGGTAAGTAGGTATTAACCTGTTTGACCTAAAACCAAAAGGTCAATTTGGACCGGATGCAAAAAAAGGTTAATTTGGAGCCCCTCAGAAAAGGTCAATTTGGTCAAAAGGTCAAATATTTTAGGTCAAATAGACTAATACCTTCTCATACCCTAAAAGCAATGAGTGCATCTCTTTGGTGGAATTTGATCTGCTCTGTCTGCAGGAACACCTTTCCAGTGGACTTCAGGTTTTGTATGATCTAGTTTATTGAACAAACCTTGTGTGTTCATATATTACAAAACAAAGGGGGTTCTGGGAAGTGCTCTACCAGCACGAACACAGCCCAATGACCTGTTCTTGGGTGAATAACCCCTGGGGGAGACTCTACCAAGTCTTTAGCTCACTGTCCCTTTCACAGAGAAGAAATGTCCCCGCATATCAGTCTTTGTCCTGCCCAGGTGCAGTCCAGCACCGAAATACTAGGCAATTCTCCCCTGAACAAGAGTACCAAAAGCAACCCCATACACGTGTTTCAGCCTTGTTGGGCATCATCAGTGAGGTGAAGCTGCATCTCTCTAAGAACAGTGAGCAAAGGGTCCACGTCTGGATCGCCCTGGTAACCTTGGGTGAGACCCTAAGTTAATTTATGTAAAACAAAGGGGGGTCTGGGAATCTCTCTACCAACACGAACGCAGCCCAATGACTTGCTCTTGGGTGAATAACCCCTGGGAAAGACTCTACCAAGTCTTTAGCTCACTGTCCCTTTCACAGAGAAGAAATGTCCCTGCATATCAGTCTTTGTCCTGCCCAGGAGGAAATTGAGGGGACATTTCTTCAACATTATGGCGACAACTCCCTTGCTGCCTTCACTCCAAATACTGGAGCAACCTTCAGGTGGAAAAGGCTGAACTGGCTCCACCACACACTCAAATCGTGGCTGCTGTCTATAGCCTGTTGCTCCCCCCTCAGCCTCCCTTCCTGTATTGTTATGATATTACATGATGAGTCATTTATAAACTGGCTGTACACCAGTTTTCTAGGAGTGTGTTGTACTGTGATAGCCTCCCTTCCAGGATTGTGCTTTTTAAATTGTGGCATGGTGTGAAATTGTTCCTTCTTCCTACGCCCCAATACAGTTGCGATGCAATTTGACACCCTAAAATAAATACATCTAAAAAAACACCTATATTGCGTAGGTAGGAGGGTGTCTCAAATGGGTTGGAAAGCCTTTATCTGCCACCTTACCACTGGCTTTCTCAAGGCCATGGTCCAATGATACAACAGTCCAGACTAGAGGTTACATTTAATACGTACTTAAGTTAAGACCACCAGTGTGGGTTTAGAGAATAATGGCCGTCCTCTTTAATACTATTTACCAACTACTCAATCCCAGTGGTAGAAGTGTGCCAACGAATCTAGTGGATCTGTGACTCTGGCAGGGGACGGGGTACCCCCGAGGAAGGGAGCAAGATGCAGCATGTGTTTCAAGGGGTTGCAGATGGGCCAGGTGACAGCCGAGTGGGTGGAATAGACACTATGAGGTCCTCTGTATTGTTTTTCATTATTTTCTACCAGTTGGAACATTTATATATGGGCCTTGTGAAATCAATCACCCCTGCTCGTTGGTCTTAACTCTGCTGGAACCCATACTTAGCTCCTACCTAAACAGCAGCTGCTTCAACAGGAGCCTGCCACTAGATAGATATGTCTTGTCATGAAGAGAATCTGGTGATTTATTACACAGCCTGTATCTCAAGACTGAAAGCCATATCACCTCTGGTCTGACAGAGCCCTTGGGACGAACAGACTGTGGTCCTAAAGTATCCCGTATGAGTGCAATAAAATAGTCCAAGCGACTAGTCACTAAGATTCCTACTACAACTCGACCAAAAAAGTTCAGTCATTTCTCATTAGGTATTTTTGTATTCGATCATTTCTGCAGATACCGTGTTAACAGGATCTCCTCCATCTTCTGACAGTTAACTGCGATAGGGTGGTAAAAAGGAAGAGGTATGCTTTAACTTCAAAAAGAACAGTTACAGAATGGTGAAAGTGGCTGTAAAAAGCAGTGGACCTGTTAACAGTCAAAAAGAGCATTAGCGGTACCGGCTCTCAATAGCTCCCACTCACTTTGACCTCTGCCCAATGCACAACTTCACCCACCAAGATTTTCTGTTTCTCAAAGGTGAGGAACACATATCTTCACTGCACTGGTTTGGTTGATGGATCATGGGAGCATCATTGCCTAACCTTTGCACACGTGATTTCTTAGATAGCTTCTCATTTCTGACATCTTAACCCCTATAAAAGCAAGGTTCTCTTATTCCCTGAGTCTACGATTCCTCTCGCTCCTCTTGCCCCGGCAGTCTCCAGAAAGTGGGGCTGAGCCGGGGCCCTTTCCGGGGCCCCCTAGTCCCATACAACATTGGCGGGACGCATTATCCTGCCGCGGCCGCAGCCGCAACGGGAGATCGCCCGCAAGCTGACATAAGTGCCAGTCAGCCACATCAATGCTGAGGCTGACTGGCACTTCTATCAGTCAGTTTAACTTCCTCTGATGACCCCTTATCAGGGTCATCAGAGGAAGTTACTGTCCCTTTGTTTGCCCTCCCCGGGTTACTGACCCCCGTGGCTCTGTGATCTAATATGCGGATTAGATCACAGAGCCTGCGGGTTCCAGAGGGTGAAAGGCGCCTCGGGCTTAGTGATCTCTGCTCAGAGCAGATAGATCACAGAGCCCGAGGCTTCCATCTCCGCTGGCAAAGCTTTATAAAAGATGCCTTGAATTGTGTACGTTTCAAGCCATCTTTTATAAACGTAGAAATATTTCTATGTTTTTAAAAGACCGCTTGAAACGTGCACAATTCAAGGCATCTTTTATAAAGCTTTGTCGACGGACAAAGCCACCTTGGGTTTTGTCGTCATCAACTCTTTATAAAAGATGCCTTGAATTGTTTACGTGTCAAGCCATCTTTTAGAAACATAGAATTATGTTACAAATGTCTATGTTTATAAAAGGTGGCTTGAAAAGTACACAAATCATAGTAAGGTAAGCACACGTGTGTGTAACTTACTATGGTTTGTGCACTTTTCAAGCCACCTTTTATAAACATAGAAATATGTAACATTGCTATGTTTATAAACGATGGCTTGAAAAGTACACAAACCATAGTAGTAGGCATACAAACATAGACATGCTCACATACATGTATATGTTTGTGCCTGCACCTTACTATGAGTTGTGCACTTTTAGGCCACGCCCCTAAACGAAGCCCCCTCCCCCCTCAATGTCTCACCCCACTTAAAGCACTGGCTGTAATGTGCCATCTGTTCACTGGGTCATAATGCATCCCACAATGCACTGGGCTTTTCAGTCCTTTTAAGGAAAGAATGTTAACCTCTTTTATCCGTTTTCCAATATCATATGAACCTCTTTTTTCTGATTTAGCAGCAATTAAAAAACACACACCAAACATTAACATTATGAAGATATTACTGAGAATAGAACTCCATCTACTGGTTAATTCATATAATGATTTCTGTGTCGAAATTTACAGACGACTCAAGTTTTAGCCTATCTAGCCAACAGCTAGGGTCACCGAATTACCTTTTTGGTTTATAAGTGTTGGTGGATTTTTGGCTAAGGTGTGGGATTTTCGCTTCTAGAGCAGTCTGGGCAAAGTCTGATCACCTTATCAATTGCAATAAATCCATGTATTCTAGCCACGATTGCCTGCACGTTTCTGGTAAGGGAAGAAGATTGGGTTTAACATATAGAGGTGTTATACTGCCCAGGGGAGGTCGGCAAGGTTATTTTTATTTGGGACACATCCTTTAATGGCACTTGGACCATAGCATGTATTTTTGAGGGCATGCTGGGGGCCATTATAATGACCGATTGTTACAAGTCTCCTGCGCCAAATTATTTGTCGAACAAACTTTTCAAATTAGATTCTCCCACCTGGGCAATATTATTGTTCTTGTTGTTTAGAGGCATTTGGGAGGGTCGTTTTCCACCACCCTGGAACACAGCCGACATTATCCCGATTTTCAACAGGGGACTTAGATCATACCCAAAGAACTACCGACCTATAACTACACTTAATACAGCTAGTAAAATATTTGCATCCCCAATTTGAGCTCACTTGGAGAAATGGGCGCTAGAAGTTGGCCGACTGAAACCCTCTCAAACGGGATTGTGAAATCATGAAGGAACGAACATTAACAGTTTTGTCCTGGGGTGTGGCCAAGAGCAAGCGGGGTCAAAGAACGCTGAAACCATATTTGTAGCGGCAATGGATTTATGAAGTCTTGGGAGGATAGCTCATGGGCACTGCGCTCGTCTTGGAAGCAAGAAGACACGTGTTCGATTTCCGGGTCCGCACTTAGAAACCTCTGGGCATTAAGCGTGTTATAAATAACAAATTACAATCTTCCGCTTTTGGCCTCGTTTCAAGCAATCCACTGTGGCAAAAACTCCATTCGTTGGGTTTACCTGATGCCTTACTTAGAATTATCATTACCATTCATGCCAATTCTAATGTTCAAACCAACAGGTTGATTTCGCCCGAAAGATCCACACACATAATGGTTTGAGCCAGGTGTGCATTCTTGCCGCCTGTCTCTTTAATCTTTATTTTTCAGATGTCAGTTACTTTATTGAACAATCTTCCTGTGTCCCTCCATGGTTGGGCATTTGGCGTTCAATTTGGTTGGATTATGCTGACGACTTTGAGGGCCTGATTCATGGAACGTTTTCCTATGGGATTTCACCATTATAAAACACTTCCATGAATCAGGCTTTTTAGATCGGACACAGGTAGGTTTGCAGAGAATATTAAATTCCTTTGTGAATTACGCCTCCACTAACTCCTTGATAGAGAATGCAGAAAAAAAGCAAGATTATGACACCTTCCCTGATAAGAAGAAGACCTGATTTTCACTGGATGTTAGATGGGATTAAACTGGAAATTGTGGACAGACTCTTGTACTTTGGCTTCCCAATCACTGGCAGACCTGGGGAAATGTACATAAGGGCTTATTTAGGACACAAAGCAATGATGTTGTTGTCCAGCCAGTTGAAATTCATAAAAAATAAGTACTGCACATTTTCATTCATTTTCATGCATCGCGTCGATAAAATGTTATTTGGGGAAGGTAGTGCCAAAACTAATCTACAGAATGGAACTATTGCACATTTGGGTTTAGGACACACTGAACCAATTTGAGAGTTTAATCTGGAGGAGAGTGCTGGGCATTTCGAATGCTATGCCTTCCTCGGCTATTCGGTTTGAGCTAGGCTGCTCCTCGCTGAAAGTTATTGCTACGTGGAAGAATTTGGCCTTTTTTTTTAGTAAAGTAGTAATACTTGTTGATTGTTGTAACAATGTTCGATATATCCATTAGTCCAATTGATTTACTGAATACCCCAGATAGGTAAAGTGTGCTTTGTACAAATGGGATTGATGTGATAAATTCCACGAATCCCTGTCAATGTCCCAACTGGCTCACGAGCATAAGCGCTTGGGAGTACTAGCACCTGATTTTTGGCGCTTTCCCTCCCCGAATGCCAGATTGCTCTTTGCCAGATGTGGATGGAACCTAGTCCAGACTAATGAGATTCTTTTGAAGCATAAGAAAATTGTAACTTAGGATGCTGGATGTAGGTATTGTAAAAACATGAATGAACTGGAAACATTAAAGCAGATTGTTATTTTATGTCCCCACTTCTGTGATATTCGTGCCCGCTATTAGGGATCCTTTGTTAACAAATCGGCAACGCTTGACTCGGCCACCCTCCAAAGGACTTTTTTGGGTGGTGGCTCTTTTTGTCTTGTTTTAGTTGTCTTGGGATTTTATAAATGTTTGAGGCTGGATCTAAAGTAATATGTGCTGTGTTAGGCAGCTGTCATTTTAGATAGTAATATATCGTAAAATGGGATTTTTTATATCCTGTCAAATTGTCATTGCTCTAATTGAATAGTTAAATTGTGTACTTTTTTTTATATATCTATGTATTTTGTTAAGGTTAAAACTTTGTTTTTAGCCAATATGCAATAAATAAAAGCATAGCAATAACACATGGAATCCCTTACCATACATACCTTAAAAAGATAATGCAAGTCACTGAGGAGTTCTGTGATAAAATCAAGGAATGCACTTTCAGTATATTTTCTACATATGGTAGCGGATATGGTATGCCATATAATATGTGGCCTGACACCAGCCCCTTTAATATTTTGTCTCTTGCTTACTCTGATGCAGGGGACCTTCTAGTATAAGAATCATCAATATAAATGTGTTTGGTTGTCAACAAAGACTAGTATGCAGTTTATTAATAAATAAATAATTAGACAAATAAATACCGCGTTGCAATATATATATATATACAGTTTAATAAAAGGCATTATACAGCCGTTTTGTGGCTTAAAAAAATGATGGCATGACAATAGGTTGTTCCTTTCCTGAAGTCCAGCATTGCACAAAATGTAAGCATACTGTCATGAACAGTTCTATATTGAAGAATGGCCGTAAATTGTCATGGAAAGCTATTTTAGAAGAAAGGAATTAGTAAAGTTGGCAAAGACTTTAATTGAATACTCCACTGGCAGCTGAAACCCTACTGTAACTTGCTGAAGCAGAAGGCATTGTGCAGTCACAGCTCAACCCAACAAGTGATTACATTTTGTCACTGATATAATCGTCTTATTGCAGGCGAGTAGGATGCTAGATAGTATTATGGGAAAACATACCTCTACTCTATGTTGCAATATTGCAGAGAACTCAGGAATTATGTGACCACAGAGGGCAACTAGGCCTTTATAACATCATAAACCTCTATGATGACCTGCAAAATCCTTGAAATGCACCACATGGGGTATTACATTCCTTGAAATACATTGCCATGCCATTATTCCTGTTTAACAAACAGTTCTTCTAAAAAGCTACTTTGCCGTTTAGAATTAAGCAATAAGCCCCGAGCGGACAAGGGTTGGTGGGGCATTACCACTACAGGTAATGCCCGGGGCCTTGGTTCACTGTGGGCTCTGGGGCAGTACCTGAAGTGGTAATGCTCCTCCTGCGTGGGGCTTATTGATATTAGTACCCAAGTCCATAAGACCAGGCTACTAAAAGCCTGTTTCTTTCTGTTGCAAAATGTGCAGGAGTTTCGCAACAGAACAAAAAAAAAGTTACAAAAATGCCCACCGGGGAAGGGAAAACAAAAGGCTGTTTTCCCTTTCCATGGTGGCCACTGAAAACGAAACAAAAAAGTAAACAAACAAAATGGCCGACATGGAAAGGGAGAAAGGAATACACTGATCCATTCTCCCTTTCCATGGCGGCCATTCAAAAATAAAGGAAAAAGTAAACAAAAAAAATGGCTGCCTTGGAAAGGAGAGAAGGGACTACACATAGTCCCTGTTTCCTTTCCATGGTGGCCTGTTGCAGATTGGGAGGGGACGCGCTGGAGAGAGAAGTGTTTTCAGCACGTATGCTCCTGAAAAGCAGTTAGGGGGAGAGGGAGTGAAGGGAAATGTGGGGGGAGTGGGTGTGGGGGAATTTACCTCAATCCCCGGCAAGGGGTGATGGGGACCACCAGCCCTGAGGGGGCTCAGGGTGGCGGGATTAGCGCCTGATAACGCCCACGTTCTGAGTCTCCCCATTTGCTGGGAGGCCGCCACATCCTCCTCGCTGGGTACTAATAAGTGTTATTCTCCAAAGAGATTTCTGCTCTCAATGTATTAAAGCCCAGTAGCGAATTAATGAATTATGCAACCATAAATGCCTCAGAGTTCTCAACTAATTGATGTGACTTGATAAAAAACCACTGGAGAAGCCAATAGTTTTGGCATTTGTAGTTGTTTAATGCATTTTACATGTATGAGCAAGAATGCTTGGGCTGTACTTAGCCAATAATTAGAAATGCTTGTAAATTAGTGCTTTCATAAAAATAACATTAGAAATAACATTTACTATGTCCATTACTAATATTACTTGTCAGTCACCCTGTGTTAGGACATTTTCCTTGATATGATATGATATGGCATTTATAATGCGCCTATACACAATTGTTTGGGTGGATGGGAGAGCAGGCCAAACACACTTTTGGGGGGCTTTGTTTGTTTGTTTGGTGAGTTCATAGCCAAGTATTTCCTGTTATGTTAGTCTTGATTTGTCGCTGTTTCCTGAATGTCAGGTGGTTCACTTCCATGCACGGATGACTATTTAGGGAGTTACATAGTTGTGTAGCCACTAGAGACAGCAAGGATCTTTTTTAGGGCATATTTTCCTAGTTCCCGGAACACAAAGGAATGTACAAAACCAAGGTGTAAAAGTGTTATGCTTGTCTTAACACCTTTGTTCATGCTCCAGGCCATTATTGTGCCACCATTTTACATCTCCCTTTTACACTCTGCAGTGCAAATGATGACAATGTTCTGGAGGAGACCTGTTTGCTTGTAAGTGCAAATAAGTGGTCCCCACTGGGTAATTTATGCATATTCATCAAAATAGCTTCCAAGTCTTTTCCGTTGAAGTTAGGACCTAGGACTTGACCGGCTGTATTAGATCTTCATGCTTTAGTCTTTATTTCTAGAATTCCATTATGAAGCAAGCCGGGCCCTCTCCATGGTGGGCACAGAAGGTCTTACCTTGAGATTTGAAATGTATTATTTTCTTGAAGTGGAGCCATTGAAGCATGCGAAGTCCATGGGTGAGTTTGATCCTTTCCGTCCTAAGTAGGGGTCTCACGGACACATTCTGTACTCTAGTTTTCCATGAGGTATTTTGTTATTGCAAGTAATATCTATTTACTATGTCAGCCTAGTACATGTTTCCCCAAAACACCTTTAAAAATAGGTCACTAATTTAAACATGCAGCATAATCTAGAGCCTTGTGTAATAAAGCACGTTTTTCTATAGGTTTTGTTTCATGCAACAAATCTGGCATATAGGTATTCCATGTAAAACATAGCGTGCAAACAGACGCACCATCTCCCTTTGAGCCGCTTAAACATTTTGCAGTATTGTACAACCTACACAAATCGATATCCAGGGATAATGTTGCCGTGAAAATGGCCGCCAGGTGGTGACATTTCCCTAAAAATGCACCCTCCAGACAAACACTTTTCCCAACTATTTTAGGATTGGAGGTAATAATATATAATTATACCCCAACTATAATATTTGGGGAAAGAACTTTAATGCTCTTTCAAGGCGATAGTATCACATGGAAGCCACAAATCTTACTTTGCTTCCTCCAAAATCAAATTCAACAGGTTTCTAGATCCTGTGTCCATCGATATATCTCATTCTACTTCCAATGTATACCTTGACACATCCCTCAACAATATTTGATATCGATTTTATATCAAATGTACATTGACTATAAAGTGTTTTCTAATTTCTATCAGTTTTGATATAAAGTGAATATTCATTTTATATAAAATCTATATATCGATGGGAGTGGCACTCGCTGATGTTGCTCGACCGAGCGCCGAGAGCGAAGTGAGCTCTGTAGACAGGGACTGTGAATCTAGGGTTTCGCAGAGTGATTCAGTGATGACATCACAGAGGGTTTCCACCCCGGGTGATAGAAGCAAGTTTCTCAGTCTCCTCCGAGCCGGAGGAGCCTGAGAAACTTGGAAAGAAAAACCGCAGCGTTTTCCAACACAATAACATTGTATTTATGTTTGCGGTCGCTTCAAAAGCGACCGCAAACATAAATACAATGTTTTTAAAGCTGCGGTTTTATTTCTAAGTTTTCCGGGCTCCTCCAGCCCGGAAAACTTAGAAAAAAACCCGCAGCTAGTGCTTATTTTTTGTAAAAAAAATAAATAGCACTTACCGAGATTCAGCTGCAGCTTTCCTGCTCTGGTCTCCGGTCCGCGTCTTCCGAGTCCCGGCACTAATGAAGGGAAAGCCACCCAGCGGTAGACTTTGTTTACTACAGCTGGCTGGCTTTTCCTTCATTAGTGCCGCAAAAGCAAAAGCCAGCACAGGAGGGCCTCCATTTCACAAAATGGCTGCGCCCCTGGGCTTGCTTTTTCGAATTTTGAGCTTGAATAGCTCAAAATTTTACATAGGAAGTTTTAAAACGGAGGATGCTAGTATATTTTTTTTTATGTGGCCTATCTATTTTTTAAATAAACATTTTTACTAGACCATCCCTTTAATACCAATATGTGTGTCACTCCGTGTCTTTCCTAGTGGGACCTTCCAATCAGTATTACCTAGACCAGTGTTGACCGTAATACCAACATGTTTCCTCACAAAGTCTGGAGTGGTCCCCATGTCACCTGTGGAGCTAGACATTCTCTCTGTCATGACTACCCTGTGACTTATTTGCTTATTTGGGTCATCCATATACAGAGATTTATGAGAGTATAAAATACTAACATGTGAGAATTTATTGCTGAAAATTTCAAACATGTCTTCACTTTGATTTTGATTTTTTCATAATGTCACAGAGCGCGAGGTCCCCCTCAATATAAACATTCTGTGTTGATTGGTCTTTACACCTATTCAGGTTCGAGAGGGAATCCTCAATTATTAAACACTCTTTATATTGTACTTTTTTCTGTTCAGAAACTACTGTAACTTCATCATAGTCCTCAATCGGATCACAGTCCCTCAAGAACTATCTTGAAGTTTTTTTTGCGAGCCCTGTTATTGTTCTTATTATTTTTTTTCTCATTTTAGCTAATTTTTTCCCCTGTCTCTTGGACATTTTTGGTTCTTGAATTCCAGTTTCATTTTGTTTCTGGGTTTCGCAAGCCACCTGACCAGGTCTTAGTAATTCTTCAGATACTTTTTTCATTCCTCCAAAAGCTAACTCAGATAGTTCTTCCTGCGTTGTAGGAATGACAATAATCTCGTCTGGTGACAGAGCGGGGGTTTGTCTCAAGTTCTCAGGATTGTCCAAACCAACCTTATGGGATAGCCTAACCTGGTTAGACAGTATTTTGCTTAGTGATTCAGTGAGTCTAGATGGTAATAAAGTAATTTCTGCAGCAAGACCCGTAATAGCATCCGTTTGCTTTCGTAATTCCGCAAGCAACAGCCTGTTGAAAAGACCCATCATTACAGAGAAATCGGTAGCAATCGAGTCAGGCTGACAAGTCAGAGAATTCCCAACAGGATTGTTACCGTTTGTTGGAAGGTTATTAGTAAAGTTCAACAGATTATCTTACTTCAAACCACTAGGGATGCAGTTTTCGCTCGCAGATTATTAATCACCAACTAAATCATTGCATGCGCCCAAGACCCTCCTTTAAGTAAGAGGAACATTCAGTATTTCATTTTCCCCAAACAGCGATTGTGAGGGGTCGATTGGCTCTTCCCTGGGTTTGTCCATCAGGGAACAGTCCTGCGTGCATTGCAGGAGTGCCTCCTCCTCGTCATTAGACTCCGGAAGAGGCAGAGCTGCAGCGTGCGCAAGACTAGCTCGTCGCGTGCTTACAGCCGTGAAAAAGTCAGCACCTGCTTCTTTACGGATTAAAGGTAGTTTGTTTTTTCTCATACTTGAAATAAAGCACCGTCACACCACAAGGATATAGTTACAATAACAGAAAAAATGTAAATCGCCTATAAGTGGTCCCCCTAACCCCCGCCAGCCGAACAGCCCAACAGCCACTTGCAAGCCCACTTCCGATGCGCGCGCGCGTGATGTGCGTGCATCGGGCTTGAAATAGGAAGTGATGCGGTGACAAGGGGGCGGTAGGCGGGAGGTGGGAGGCATAGCCAGGGGGCGGGATGAACTGCAAAAAAAGAAGAAACAAATAATGCTCAATAAAGCTGGCAAGGGGAGCGTATGTAAATACAACCGTGAGCCGCGTTGGAGCCGCGGCTCACTGTATGGACAAAGAAAGTCAATTTGGCGCAAAGTCACAAAACCAATTACTTGGTTAAAGTTCCTGAAGGGGTCCCAGAGGAGTCGTTTTGCGGCTATGATGGTGCTTCCACTCGCAGACGGCGAGGCACAAATCCATGACAGAGGCTCAAAGTAACGGGCAGCTACAGCCCAACAGCCACTTGCAAGCCCACTTCCGATGTGCGAAATTAATATAAACATTATTTGTTTGATATAAAATATTAATTTAAACTTTGTATGTAAATATCCCCATAAATTTTGATATCAACTTTTTTTATATACATTTTTATATAACAATGTACACCAATCATGTATCTGACGACTAGACCTAGCAGAACCCCCTAAACACACAGATTGGTGCAACCCAAATGTAACCATGACAGAGCTGGAGGGTCTAGCTTTCCCGTCATTGCTGCCAAGCAATGGAACACACCCCCACCTACATTGAGAGCTGAAGAATCTTATTGGGCCTTCCGCAGAGCCCCCAACACTTGGCTGTTCATGGTTAAAAAATAAAAAATAACAACTATGTCACTGCCTTAACACTATCTCCTTTTTTAACCGATGTAACGTGTGTATTCAACCATGTACCTAATGCGCTTTCGTGCTACATGTAGCTGGTTTTGCTCAGGTGCCCTGATGCTTGAGGGTTTGTGTGTGTTGTACAAATGTAAAAAGAAATAAAGAAATAAAAATATGAACTGGCCTTGAGAGAGAGTACCAGTAATGAAAATCAGTAAAGTGTGTTTCTCAGAGCCCGTACAAAAGTCAAACTATTGTTTCTAAGGGGTCTAAAGCATCTCATGCGTGGCATACATGTGTCCCTCTGTGACCCACCAAAGATCTGTGAATCAACACTGCAGGGGTTTTATATCTCTGGCAATGCTTGGGGAATCCTAGAAATGTGCTAACACAGAGCAGCATTCTATTCACATCATCAGAAAGCACAGATGGGCTTTATATTTAGCTCGCCAGAATACAGGGTGTTTGTGCCAGCTGTATAACCAAACTTTCCATGTAAATACACATGAACAATGTTTACCAACTAAAACTAATGGTCGTTTCAAGGCTATGTTTAACATATGACTGAAGGTCGACACAGGAAGCAGCTGCAAGCTGAGTTTATTTTTCAGAGTATGCAGTAAATACTATACTCTGCTTCTGTTGATAGAAAAAATTGCACTGGCTCCCAGGAAACAGCCTGGACACATGAATCACCTAAAATTAGATTTGTTACAAAACCCATACATATGTTCAGTAAATCTGTGTGTGTTGATTAAAATAAAATCAGATTTGTTACAAACCCCAGACAGGAAAAGGTATGTGCTTTCACCTCTTGGGGCTTCTCTGACTCCAGCATGGGGTACTGTCAACCACAGTGTCAGAGCCCTTGATTGATGCACCCTTGCGGACCCCGGCTAATTGACTTGGGACACTTGATTGCAACTCTGTGGAGTACCGTGCTTCTCAGCGAAATTTGATCATGGGGCTGGAAACAGAGGGAGAACGCCTGCAAAGCCTGCTGATTGGCATCTGGGCCTGCTATTTATTCATAGTTTTATCTCAACAACAGCAAAAGGTGAGTTTGTGTGGTATTTCAATACTTTAATGTATTGTTTTTGTGGTTTGTACATTTTATTCAGTTTATTTCAAGCTTGATAAGGCTTTTTGTTTACTGTATTTATCGATAAGCAGGCCTTTTTGAGACAAGCCATGAGGCAAGCCATGAGGCAGGACCTTTTTGAGACAGGATGTGTATTTTTAAACTAAACAGCTATGTGCTTTTAATGACGTGTTTGAAAATGTATAGTTTACTTAGAATACTCTGTGGTTTTGCATCTCTGTCAGGATAGCGCATAGATGTTGGTCACGCAAAATTATTTTTCTATGCATGGAACTTATGTTCTAAAACTGTTATTCAATACTTTAATGTATTGTTTTTGTGGTTTATACAATTTGTGCGGTTTTATTAAAGTTTCATAAGGCTTTTTTTTCACTGTATTTATTGATAAGCAGCCCCTTTTTGAGTCATGCCATAAGGCAGACCATCCTGACGTGTTTGAAAATGTATAGTTTGCTTAGGATGCTATGTGGTTTTGCATGTTGCCTAGGATTGCGCATAGATATTGGTTGCGCTGGTTTCTATTTCTAGAACAGTTTTGGAGATTTTGACCACAAGGCTTTGGAAGAAGTTGAACCTGTGTGTAGAGGGTTTTGTTAGTGTTTATTCTTTATGGCACCTCTACACAACCAAACAGACACTCGAACAATCATTCAGACACTTCAGTGTTAAAGCTTGGAACACGCAGCCCTCATGACCATTCTAAACATTAAATTAAACATTAAATAAACCATGACAGAACTTTTGGTGCACTTGTCTTTTTGTGATGCAGTATATTTGCATGTGCACAATCAGCATATCTTAGCTTCACAGCACCGATAAAGTTGATGAAGTATTTTTAGTGTGTAAAATATTGAGCACAGAGTGTTGTGCAAAAGCAATAGTGATGATTTATTTTGTACAAACTGTTGGCATGACAGATTTTCAAGGGTTGCGAGTGGCATGGTGCTTCATCTTACTTGAGATGTATGTGTGTGTGTGTTAAACACAATTGCACTTTTGGGGCACTTTTTGTTTTGTGATGTGACATATTTGCATGCGCACAATGCCTTGTCTCATCTTCATAGTGCCTATCGAATATTTGTAGTGCGTGAAATATTCAGCACAGAGGGATCAGCATGCGCCAAAGATCACACATGTGTTTAATAAGAATGCTGCAATGCTGTTTTTTTAAAGGGTTGCAAGTGTTCAGGGTGTTAGACCGGGCTCGAGATGTTTTGGGAGGTGTAAAAGTTGGCTTCTGTATCAGTGCATGTTATAGATTGTGCTGGATTCGTTTTGCACTTTCAAGTAAGTGCTACAATTTATTTTATTATGCAGGCAGAGTTGCACAAAGTAAAACAAATATGTCCATTCTCTATCTACAAGGGTAGCACAGAGATTTGGCCCGCATCGTTACATCTTTTAAAGCATCGCTCTGTTAAGAGTATGCTAGCAATTAAAAATACAATTCTAACTTCTGCAATGTTTTATACAATCTTGAGATGCCCCAAGATGTGGTAGATTTGATTTTTTGCCAAAGATTACACCTTTGATGAAGTGGTGTAGCCGTGCTTCATTTATATAAACTTGGTTGTTAAATTGGATTTAATATGTTGATGCTGACATTGCAACAGGCTGTGTTTTGCTACAGTTGTAACATTGCCGGTGAATATTGAAATGTGCTGATGCTCGCTCTGTAAAAGATGACCTATCCTGATTCTATATTTTTCAGTTTTTTATAGAAATGTTTTCCAACAACTGGATGTTACAGCAAGTCGCCCCTGAAAAAACAGCCTGCGAAGCTCAGCAACCAACAGCCATAGGATTTATGAACATTTCTACACATAATTCAACGATTTCTGGATGTTTTGAGGTCCTTAGAATGGTGTTTGGGGGCCTGATAAACCATCATGGTCTCTGTGCTGTTCCCACACTGTATGGGACATGTGGCCTCTCACAACCAACATTCACCGATGTCATGGATCTAGGAATACCTATGGATGTGTCTGATTAGTACATGCAATGGTCGATGCTGGATATTCATAGCAAGGATTTGTGGTGTGTGCTTTTTGGGTTAGTTTAAGGAGCCCCAGAAACAAGCGTTCTGGAAATGTCTCAAGAAAAAGCAGGGTTTTTGGACCTCTTCACTATCTGAAAGCACAAGGTATAGAGGGGGTAATGGTGCCCATTTCTTCATCATCGTCTGGGGGTTATACACCAGAGGAGCTGCTGCTACCAAGATATCAATCACAGGATGCTACAGATAGTGGTTCTGATCTCCAGCACTACAGAAGGTGAAGCATTGTTTTGAGGGCCTGAGGATGGGCAATCTTTGTTGTTGATCGTAAGGGACACTGGATTGCCCGGGGGTCCCATGCATGGAGTTGTTCTTCTTTTTTTTGTTTTTGATTCAACAAAGGGCCAGAGGAATTCCTTGGGGGTCCCAACAAGCAGAGTTGTTCTTTTACATTTTTACTTTGATTCATCCAAGAGCCCGAGGAATGCCTGGCTGGTCCCGACGAGCGGAGTTGTTGTTTTGATATATCAATGGGCCTCAAGAACAGGTCTTATGCAGTGTCCCACAAACGGATATCCATTGTTTTTTACAGGGGTGCTCCGATGGGGCGCTATATGTTGGATAGCATTTTAACGGGTGTATTGTATCATATTGTTATTCCACGCTTCTAGGTATGCCAGAGAAGACCATGCATACCATTTGTAGGTTTTTACGTGGCACTTAAGTGCCAGATATACACGCCCAGATACAGCAGTGTTTGTTTTATCAACTTCTAGAAGTTTGAAAGACTAACCACCCGCTGTGATTTAATCTCACCTGAGAAGCTTACACTTACTCTGTACCTGGTGGTTATATGTGATCATACCTACCACAATTACAGACTGCTACATTTCATAGTGGGAAAAATACCACATTTGTTTTGTTTTGTTTTTATTTTTGGGTGTCTCCCCAGACGCCCCTTTTTAATAATTAAAACGCCACCTCAACCCCATTCAGGACCATTGTAATCCCTTTACCCCACTACCCTTCATTTATTTTATATTTTCCAGTGTTTTGGTCCACTCATAAATTTACCACTCTGTTATGTTTCAGATATTTTGACTGGATACCTACATGGTTTGTTAGCAAACTCAAATGTAAAGCCAGTGTTAAATTCATGATGTTATTTAGTTATGCAACATATAGCATTTATAGAAAAATTACCCCTAAATAGATATGTTCCACTTTTTGCATGTTATTTGTCTGTTGTTAAGTACATGTCTTAGTAAAGATATAATAAAGTGCATTGAAAATAAACTTTGAGCACACCCACATTAGATGCAACAACATCTGCTACCCTAAAGATTACTATTTTCATGAACGCTAGTAACAAAACACATGCAAGTGACATAATCAATATTGTCTTTGAATGTTTAGCGCCTCCATGCCAAAAGTAGCATCATTCAAGCCTCATCATTCAAAGTTTTCTTCTCACAAATCAGGTGTGCCAAACACAAGACAATTGGGGTGGGCCAGCCTCCTCAACCCCCTTCTTCAGGCTCCCCACACAGAGTACACAATGCAATGGTATATTAAAACAAGCTAGACAATGCAGTGATAAGTGAAAATGTACCCATTGAAACAAAATCATAGAAATAACCAGTGAACCTAACATCAAAGTTTTTTTTCTTTTAAGCAAAGTCAAAATGCTAATTATTCCTGCAAACATCCCGTAATAGTCCTTTCTGACTGGCGCACTGCGCTGCCGTGCTTTCAATTATGTTGCGATATTATATCTATCCACTGCTTAAAAAGTTAATGGCCACCACTATGCATTATTATGCTTTTAATTTTCACAAATCAGTGGTGTGGCCCACAGGAGGTAGTTTTGAATCTACTCCATTCAACTTTCCAAATGAGCCTGAGTTCCCTCACCTGAACCCTTTTTTTCTTTAAGCGTGAATTCTCAGCAATCTATACATGCTGCACTATGTGACAATAGATCACTTAATCCCCACTGCCCTTCCTCGGCCTCCTATTTCACAGCCTGTGATTTGGTTCTTCCATAGAGATGAAAATTAGATCCAAAGATGGCAAAACATATGTTTGCATTGACTGACTAATGGGATCATCCTTTACACAATAGAATTGCCCATCTGTTGATGAATGGTTAAAGCTACTTAACTGACCTGTCTGACGCTCATGTGTAAAGATTTGAGCTCTCACAGACTCTGGACAATGGGTCAAGAAGCATCAAAAGGATAGTGTATTACTTTCTTTTTTATTGTAAGCTCACCATGCAAGGTATGCAGGATACATAATGTAACACTTTCTATGATCAATTTCCACAAGAGATTGTTGAAGTATGTTGTGAACAGTGTGTTCTCTTTAGCATGTGGAGCTGGGACATTTTTTACAGCCAGAAAATATAAGCCCTCAGATTTTTAAATTTCCTTTGATGTCTATACTGCAACACATGAAAAGTAAAGACAAACACACTTTAGACATAAAGTCTGAACATTTTGGAATCTTTGGTGAATGCTTTAAAATTCCCTATTTTCCACTGATTATCGACTAGTACCTTCACGTGGTAGTGGCTGAAGTAGATAATCGAGCTCAGAGGCGTCACCTATTTAAAATCATGAAAATGGCCAATTTGGTTACATCCAGACATGATTGAGCTAGCACACCACAGCAGGCATCTACACCGCAGACAGCAAAATCTACTGTTTATTTGGAGAGGGCGTGGACCTATCAAAGAAGTTATAAAACATTCTCGGCCATGGAGTATTACAAGGAATTTAGATTTGAGAGCTTGTACCAGTTGCGTCTTACAATTTCTGAAGAAATTACAGAGAGTTCTGCAGAGTAAGATCAGGATTTTGTCTTTTGCATTGCAAAAAATGGTGGCGTTAGTTGTCAGACCTCGTTTCAGTGGTGTTTATAAACCTTTAAGGAAAATTCAGCACAGCCGCATCATAAAATCCAAAGGCAGATGGTTTTTAAATTTTGATCACAAAATGTTGATCACAGGCCCCAAATCTCTGCCTGGCATCTAGTCTGATAGGTTTAATCGATCCACGGACCATAACAGACGGTGATATACATGTGAAAGCTCTGTAAGTACACAAAGAGCTGGGGGTCCTGAGGGACACACCGGCAGGGTTTGGACAACTGTCTCTCTTTGCAGAATATTTTGATAGACATATTAAGATACTTTACTTTAGCAAAGGGGCGTGGCAGTATTTTCTGCCAATGGCTAAAAACAGCCAGAAACTCTTTGTATGTTTCACACCAAAACAGCCATTTCTATGGTATAATCAATTTAAAAGGTTTCCTGGGGCTAAACATCCTTGTCAGTGTTAGGAAAGATTCTCTTTACTGCACCTTTCCTTCCATCTTTATGGAACCCCCAAACCTTTTGTTTTGATATTTCAATCTGGCCTGTACTTTTTGCAGTACAGTGAAGCATTAAGCTTCACTGTACTGGCCTTTGCTCACATGTTATGGGGAAACTGATATGTCCTTAAGGCTATTAGTACTGGGAAACCGTGTTTCCCTTAGTCTTGTGACTCTGTTGCTACTTGTGATTACATTTGTATCACATGTGGTAACTTACACTGCAGTGCAATGGGGTTCATTTTTGATTTGCCCTAGACTAACACTCAAAGGATTTTTTGGTTATTCTAAGGTGCTTAAAAGATGGGCTGGTGGCAGCAGTGACTATTCCCCACTTTTTGGGGAATTTCATTTTAGCTTAACCGCGTTTACCGCGTTTTGCTACTTACTGTGGCTACTGGCCATACATGGCCGTGCCACAAGGCTTTTCGTCCATTCTTTATGCATCTTGTTGTTTAGCCTTCTTCCTGGCTTCAGAGGCCAGAAAGATCCTTATAAGGACTTCCAGTGCCAGGAAAGCAGAGGCTTTTGGCGGGCTACTGGAGGGCTTTGTGTGTTTGCAGGCATGATGTGGGCTGGGTCTGACCCCAATACACATCCTGGTTTTCTGTTTGTCTGAGTGGTATGCATGAGTGTTCCTGCCAGTGATCCTGATTGGACCACTGTGGGGTGTGTGTGTGGGCTAGTTCTGCCATTGGCTAGTGGGAGTTTCGACTCCTACCTGGCTTTTAGGATAAGAAGAGGGCCCCTGCATGCAATTCTCAGAGATCCTGGAAGAACCTGAAGGAGCCAAGAATCCATCCAGTTTAGAAGACCCACAAAGAAACCTGTAACCTGTCTGAAGGAGGCCTGGCAACTGACTTCTTCTGCAGTCCTGGTGGAGACCAGTCTGTCTCTTGATCTCCAGTAGGCCTGCGAAGGTGCTATGACCCCTGGATTGGAGGGACCATTCATTCTCGAAGCCTACTCGGTGCCCATCGCAAAAACCGCCCACAGAAGTGCCCGGGAATCGTCCTGTGGCAGACCAGCTTTGTTTTTGGGCTACCGGGTTATCTTTGTTGCCATTCCGAGTTTCCACCTGAAACTTGTCACACACTCAGCTGCCACTGCAGCAACACCCCTCGGCGTCCTAGCACCAAGGGGACCCGAGAAAGACTGGAAAGTCCGACCGCGGCTACGAGTCCTGCTGCATCGCTGTGCGCGGCGTGCACGCTCGGCAAACCTGCTTTTCTGACCCGCCTCCAGTCCCGAGAAGGGTGTTGCATTGTTTGTTTCTGCATTTCTTCATCAAGAGTCCTTGCACCAGCAAACGATCCTATCCAGAGAATCACTCGAACCTGCAACCTGTGAAAATTGAGGACCGCGGAATCCGGCAGGAAAAGCAAGCCAGGACACCCTTACTTTGTTCTGGAAAGTCTTGGGAAGATTTGGAGTGAGGGGGGTAAGTTATTGAGCTTTTAACATACCCCTAAACTCCCATTGTGAGTCAATGGACTTATTCTTTATCTAAAACCTATTGGCTTTGCCAATTCTTGCCTTGGCAAGACTTCTAACTGTTGGAATTTTGGACACTGTCTATCTTGAACCCTGGCTCTAAGAATCCATGACTGGACCCCAGAGACCCTACCTACATTTTCTCCTGCCTCCTGAGTGCTGTATCTTTGTATCCTGAACAATAGGGCACAAGGCCCCAGGAAACTTAGGGTTGGACAATATTAGTTGGGGGTAAATTCTCTGTGGACCTTTTTGTGTGTAATACTCACCTGTTCATTCCCTTGCAGGAGTATCTTGAGTTGTATTATGCACTTGAACCTGTGACTGTACATATGTATTTTAGTTTGATGGTATTGGTTGATAAGTCTACTTGCTTGTGTTCATTTTTCTTATAGTGTATTTGGCCATAATTAAATAACTGTATTTTTATACATCCTGTCTAAGGGTAATTTGTGACTCCCATTGTGCGTCCTCATTGTGGACCCTTTACAATCTCACCCCTCTGAAGATCTTAGCCTAGACCGCCTGTCACTGCTACCTTAAACTGGTTTGGCTACAGCTTCCCAGAGTTGCCCCGTCACAATATAGGTTGGCTTTCTATACCTCTGTCCACCAGGCCAGAGTAGAGGAAATCAGTCTTAACAGTCAGCAATGCCATCACATTTCCAAAACACTTGAAACACTTGTGTATAGGCGCGTTACAAATGCCATATCATATCATAAAACAAACATAGACACAGTTGTCAATATTACTGTCATTTGTGTTTAAGAGGGGAATGTCAAACGCTTAAGGAAAAACCTGAAAAATGCCATCACTGTCACGCATTTGCGAGCTCTTAGGTCTGTCTAGACAACACTGATTCAAAAAGCGGTATTAGGGTTGGCCGTGTGCAAGGTGCGCATTGACTGCACCATGTGCGAAAAATGTCTTCCAGAGAGTCATAACCGTACCGGAATAATCTGTAAAGTGCATAAAGTTTCTGTTGTCAACACGGATGAACACCTGTGTTACATGTGGACCTGTAGACCTAAAGATAAAATTGAGGACTCTGTAGTGTATGATATGGAGGCCCGTCACAAGAATGTAACCCACCAACCAAACTATATCTATGCCAGATATCTAACAGGGAGGAGCTATTAACAAAATGTACAGTAGACTTGTGTGTGTCGGCTTTTGTCAGCACTTTTATAACAAGCAAATTCATGGGCTGCACCTTTCTAGCACATAATTCCAATCCTATGATGGATACTTTGTGTTTCGTCAAATGGTTCGGGAAAAATATTAGAGTAAAGCCTATCACCCAGGGTGCTAAGCTCATGTCTGTCTTTGTGGTACCTCTACAGATACGTTTTATTGACTCATTAAACCTTTTACACGTGAAACTCAGCAAGCTCCCAAGAGCTTTTAGTTCAATGGTTTTTTTCTCCATCTTTTCAACACGCTGGTTAACCAGAATTGCATAGGCCTGGTTCCACCCCTGGACCAATACAGCGCTCATAACATGATGCCTAGTGGTACAAGGTGAATGAACACAGCGTGTTTGAATTTCACCCGGAGTTAAAGGCCTACTGCCAAGAAGATGTCAACATTTTTAGACAAGCTTGTAATTTGTTCAGGGATGGGATCATTCAAATTACTTGTCCTGAAACACCTATAAAGGGTGAAGTATCCTAAAACGATTGCACTGCTGCCCCATGATTCATATCACACATGTCAAAAATGTTATTCGATGTCGTCTATTCAGTCTCAGAAACAGAGAACATCTCTGTACAGCATGGCCTAACTGGGAGTGGTGAAAAACATTGCAGACATTATTGGTTGAACGGCTATGCAGTGGTTCAAGGAGTGGTCTTACATTGATGATTAGTATAAACATCAGGTCATGCGCTTTCATATGGAACACATCGAGGACAACCCACTTGGCGGCTGTTGTCAAAACTATGCATTAATTTGTGTGGTGAGTATATTCAAAGAGTTAATTTGCCCAACACAACCATCATCACAGACCCTGATGTGTTCCACGCCTATCCATTTGATAATTCATACGACATGAGCATCTGCGTGTTCATAGACGATGAAAAGGCTTGTCTTTGCTGGCACAACGCCACAGAATATCCAACAACTTCAAATGAACATATTTATAACCGTATTCACAACGGCTCACACTCGCTTAAAACAGTTTGCTGCGATGGAACAATTACAAGAACTGGTTCTGTACCAAAATACTGATATCGTTATTTTTGTCAACTTCCCTGGGATTTCAACCCGCCCACCGGCGATTATGTAGGAGACCTAACTTCGAAGCAAGCGCCTGAAGAATACATTGTGGAGTTTGATCCGCTGGCCCCAAAAGGAGAAAAAGAGGGCGTGGACCTATCAAAGAAGTTATAAAACATTCTCGGCCATGGAGTATTACAAGGAATTTAGATTTGAGAGCTTGTACCAGTTGCGTCTTACAATTTCTGAAGGAATTACAGAGAGTTCTGCAGAGTAAGATCAGGATTTTGTCTTTTGCATTGCAAAAAATGGTGGCGTTAGTTGTCAGACCTCGTTTCAGTGGTGTTTATAAACCTTTAAGGAAAATTCAGCACAGCCGCATCATAAAATCCAAAGGCAGATGGTTTTTAAATTTTGATCACAAAATGTTGATCACAGGCCCCAAATCTCTGCCTGGCATCTAGTCTGATAGGTTTAATCGATCCACGGACCATAACAGACGCTGATATACATGTGAAAGCTCTGTAAGTACACAAAGAGCTGGGGGTCCTGAGGGACACACCGGCAGGGTTTGGACAACTGTCTCTCTTTGCAGAATATTTTGATAGACATATTAAGATACTTTACTTTAGCAAAGGGGCGTGGCAGTATTTTCTGCCAATGGCTAAAAACAGCCAGAAACTCTTTGTATGTTTCACACCAAAACAGCCATTTCTATGGTATAATCAATTTAAAAGGTTTCCTGGGGCTAAACATCCTTGTCAGTGTTAGGAAAGATTCTCTTTACTGCACCTTTCCTTCCATCTTTATGGAACCCCCAAACCTTTTGTTTTGATATTTCAATCTGGCCTGTACTTTTTGCAGTACAGTGAAGCATTAAGCTTCACTGTACTGGCCTTTGCTCACATGTTATGGGGAAACTGATATGTCCTTAAGGCTATTAGTACTGGGAAACCGTGTTTCCCTTAGTCTTGTGACTCTGTTGCTACTTGTGATTACATTTGTATCACATGTGGTAACTTACACTGCAGTGCAATGGGGTTCATTTTTGATTTGCCCTAGACTAACACTCAAAGGATTTTTTGGTTATTCTAAGGTGCTTAAAAGATGGGCTGGTGGCAGCAGTGACTATTCCCCACTTTTTGGGGAATTTCATTTTAGCTTAACCGCGTTTACCGCGTTTTGCTACTTACTGTGGCTACTGGCCATACATGGCCGTGCCACAAGGCTTTTCGTCCATTCTTTATGCATCTTGTTGTTTAGCCTTCTTCCTGGCTTCAGAGGCCAGAAAGATCCTTATAAGGACTTCCAGTGCCAGGAAAGCAGAGGCTTTTGGCGGGCTACTGGAGGGCTTTGTGTGTTTGCAGGCATGATGTGGGCTGGGTCTGACCCCAATACACATCCTGGTTTTCTGTTTGTCTGAGTGGTATGCATGAGTGTTCCTGCCAGTGATCCTGATTGGACCACTGTGGGGTGTGTGTGTGGGCTAGTTCTGCCATTGGCTAGTGGGAGTTTCGACTCCTACCTGGCTTTTAGGATAAGAAGAGGGCCCCTGCATGCAATTCTCAGAGATCCTGGAAGAACCTGAAGGAGCCAAGAATCCATCCAGTTTAGAAGACCCACAAAGAAACCTGTAACCTGTCTGAAGGAGGCCTGGCAACTGACTTCTTCTGCAGTCCTGGTGGAGACCAGTCTGTCTCTTGATCTCCAGTAGGCCTGCGAAGGTGCTATGACCCCTGGATTGGAGGGACCATTCATTCTCGAAGCCTACTCGGTGCCCATCGCAAAAACCGCCCACAGAAGTGCCCGGGAATCGTCCTGTGGCAGACCAGCTTTGTTTTTGGGCTACCGGGTTATCTTTGTTGCCGTTCCGAGTTTCCACCTGAAACTTGTCACACACTCAGCTGCCACTGCAGCAACACCCCTCGGCGTCCTAGCACCAAGGGGACCCGAGAAAGACTGGAAAGTCAGACCGCGGCTACGAGTCCTGCTGCATCGCTGTGCGCGGCGTGCACGCTTGGCAAACCTGCTTTTCTGACCCGCCTCCAGTCCCGAGAAGGGTGTTGCATTGTTTGTTTCTGCATTTCTTCATCAAGAGTCCTTGCACCAGCAAACGATCCTATCCAGAGAATCACTCGAACCTGCAACCTGTGAAAATTGAGGACCGCGGAATCCGGCAGGAAAAGCAAGCCAGGACACCCTTACTTTGTTCTGGAAAGTCTTGGGAAGATTTGGAGTGAGGGGGGTAAGTTATTGAGCTTTTAACATACCCCTAAACTCCCATTGTGAGTCAATGGACTTATTCTTTATCTAAAACCTATTGGCTTTGCCAATTCTTGCCTTGGCAAGACTTCTAACTGTTGGAATTTTGGACACTGTCTATCTTGAACCCTGGCTCTAAGAATCCATGACTGGACCCCAGAGACCCTACCTACATTTTCTCCTGCCTCCTGAGTGCTGTATCTTTGTATCCTGAACAATAGGGCACAAGGCCCCAGGAAACTTAGGGTTGGACAATATTAGTTGGGGGTAAATTCTCTGTGGACCTTTTTGTGTGTAATACTCACCTGTTCATTCCCTTGCAGGAGTATCTTGAGTTGTATTATGCACTTGAACCTGTGACTGTACATATGTATTTTAGTTTGATGGTATTGGTTGATAAGTCTACTTGCTTGTGTTCATTTTTCTTATAGTGTATTTGGCCATAATTAAATAACTGTATTTTTATACATCCTGTCTAAGGGTAATTTGTGACTCCCATTGTGCGTCCTCATTGTGGACCCTTTACAATCTCACCCCTCTGAAGATCTTAGCCTAGACCGCCTGTCACTGCTACCTTAAACTGGTTTGGCTACAGCTTCCCAGAGTTGCCCCGTCACAATATAGGTTGGCTTTCTATACCTCTGTCCACCAGGCCAGAGTAGAGGAAATCAGTCTTAACAGTCAGCAATGCCATCACATTTCCAAAACACTTGAAACACTTGTGTATAGGCGCGTTACAAATGCCATATCATATCATAAAACAAACATAGACACAGTTGTCAATATTACTGTCATTTGTGTTTAAGAGGGGAATGTCAAACGCTTAAGGAAAAACCTGAAAAATGCCATCACTGTCACGCATTTGCGAGCTCTTAGGTCTGTCTAGACAACACTGATTCAAAAAGCGGTATTAGGGTTGGCCGTGTGCAAGGTGCGCATTGACTGCACCATGTGCGAAAAATGTCTTCCAGAGAGTCATAACCGTACCGGAATAATCTGTAAAGTGCATAAAGTTTCTGTTGTCAACACGGATGAACACCTGTGTTACATGTGGACCTGTAGACCTAAAGATAAAATTGAGGACTCTGTAGTGTATGATATGGAGGCCCGTCACAAGAATGTAACCCACCAACCAAACTATATCTATGCCAGATATCTAACAGGGAGGAGCTATTAACAAAATGTACAGTAGACTTGTGTGTGTCGGCTTTTGTCAGCACTTTTATAACAAGCAAATTCATGGGCTGCACCTTTCTAGCACATAATTCCAATCCTATGATAGATACTTTGTGTTTCGTCAAATGGTTCGGGAAAAATATTAGAGTAAAGCCTATCACCCAGGGTGCGAAGCTCATGTCTGTCTTTGTGGTACCTCTACAGATACGTTTTATTGACTCATTAAACCTTTTACACGTGAAACTCAGCAAGCTCCCAAGAGCTTTTAGTTCAATGGTTTTTTTCTCCATCTTTTCAACACGCTGGTTAACCAGAATTGCATAGGCCTGGTTCCACCCCTGGACCAATACAGCGCTCATAACATGATGCCTAGTGGTACAAGGTGAATGAACACAGCGTGTTTGAATTTCACCCGGAGTTAAAGGCCTACTGCCAAGAAGATGTCAACATTTTTAGACAAGCTTGTAATTTGTTCAGGGATGGGATCATTCAAATTACTTGTCCTGAAACACCTATAAAGGGTGAAGTATCCTAAAACGATTGCACTGCTGCCCCATGATTCATATCACACATGTCAAAAATGTTATTCGATGTCGTCTATTCAGTCTCAGAAACAGAGAACATCTCTGTACAGCATGGCCTAACTGGGAGTGGTGAAAAACGTTGCAGACATTATTGGTTGAACGGCTATGCAGTGGTTCAAGGAGTGGTTTTACATTGATGATTAGTATAAACATCAGGTCATGCGCTTTCATATGGAACACATCGAGGACAACCCACTTGGCGGCTGTTGTCAAAACTATGCATTAATTTGTGTGGTGAGTATATTCAAAGAGTTAATTTGCCCAACACAACCATCATCACAGACCCTGATGTGTTCCACGCCTATCCATTTGATAATTCATACGACATGAGCATCTGCGTGTTCATAGACGATGAAAAGGCTTGTCTTTGCTGGCACAACGCCACAGAATATCCAACAACTTCAAATGAACATATTTATAACCGTATTCACAACGGCTCACACTCGCTTAAAACAGTTTGCTGCGATGGAACAATTACAAGAACTGGTTCTGTACCAAAATACTGATATCGTTATTTTTGTCAACTTCCCTGGGATTTCAACCCGCCCACCGGCGATTATGTAGGAGACCTAACTTCGAAGCAAGCGCCTGAAGAATACATTGTGGAGTTTGATCCGCTGGCCCCAAAAGGAGAAAAAGAGGGCGTGGACCTATCAAAGAAGTTATAAAACATTCTCGGCCATGGAGTATTACAAGGAATTTAGATTTGAGAGCTTGTACCAGTTGCGTCTTACAATTTCTGAAGGAATTACAGAGAGTTCTGCAGAGTAAGATCAGGATTTTGTCTTTTGCATTGCAAAAAATGGTGGCGTT
The DNA here is from genome assembly GCF_040938575.1 of Ambystoma mexicanum. Taxonomy (NCBI): domain Eukaryota; kingdom Metazoa; phylum Chordata; class Amphibia; order Caudata; family Ambystomatidae; genus Ambystoma; species Ambystoma mexicanum. The sequence goes on along the minus strand of NC_090933.1, from coordinate 1,236,977,237 downwards.
AGTTGTCAGACCTCGTTTCAGTGGTGTTTATAAACCTTTAAGGAAAATTCAGCACAGCCGCATCATAAAATCCAAAGGCAGATGGTTTTTAAATTTTGATCACAAAATGTTGATCACAGGCCCCAAATCTCTGCCTGGCATCTAGTCTGATAGGTTTAATCGATCCACGGACCATAACAGACGCTGATATACATGTGAAAGCTCTGTAAGTACACAAAGAGCTGGGGGTCCTGAGGGACACACCGGCAGGGTTTGGACAGCTGTCTCTCTTTGCAGAATATTTTGATAGACATATTAAGATACTTTACTTTAGCAAAGGGGCGTGGCAGTATTTTCTGCCAATGGCTAAAAACAGCCAGAAACTCTTTGTATGTTTCACACCAAAACAGCCATTTCTATGGTATAATCAATTTAAAAGGTTTCCTGGGGCTAAACATCCTTGTCAGTGTTAGGAAAGATTCTCTTTACTGCACCTTTCCTTCCATCTTTATGGAACCCCCAAACCTTTTGTTTTGATATTTCAATCTGGCCTGTACTTTTTGCAGTACAGTGAAGCATTAAGCTTCACTGTACTGGCCTTTGCTCACATGTTATGGGGAAACTGATATGTCCTTAAGGCTATTAGTACTGGGAAACCGTGTTTCCCTTAGTCTTGTGACTCTGTTGCTACTTGTGATTACATTTGTATCACATGTGGTAACTTACACTGCAGTGCAATGGGGTTCATTTTTGATTTGCCCTAGACTAACACTCAAAGGATTTTTTGGTTATTCTAAGGTGCTTAAAAGATGGGCTGGTGGCAGCAGTGACTATTCCCCACTTTTTGGGGAATTTCATTTTAGCTTAACCGCGTTTACCGCGTTTTGCTACTTACTGTGGCTACTGGCCATACATGGCCGTGCCACAAGGCTTTTCGTCCATTCTTTATGCATCTTGTTGTTTAGCCTTCTTCCTGGCTTCAGAGGCCAGAAAGATCCTTATAAGGACTTCCAGTGCCAGGAAAGCAGAGGCTTTTGGCGGGCTACTGGAGGGCTTTGTGTGTTTGCAGGCATGATGTGGGCTGGGTCTGACCCCAATACACATCCTGGTTTTCTGTTTGTCTGAGTGGTATGCATGAGTGTTCCTGCCAGTGATCCTGATTGGACCACTGTGGGGTGTGTGTGTGGGCTAGTTCTGCCATTGGCTAGTGGGAGTTTCGACTCCTACCTGGCTTTTAGGATAAGAAGAGGGCCCCTGCATGCAATTCTCAGAGATCCTGGAAGAACCTGAAGGAGCCAAGAATCCATCCAGTTTAGAAGACCCACAAAGAAACCTGTAACCTGTCTGAAGGAGGCCTGGCAACTGACTTCTTCTGCAGTCCTGGTGGAGACCAGTCTGTCTCTTGATCTCCAGTAGGCCTGCGAAGGTGCTATGACCCCTGGATTGGAGGGACCATTCATTCTCGAAGCCTACTCGGTGCCCATCGCAAAAACCGCCCACAGAAGTGCCCGGGAATCGTCCTGTGGCAGACCAGCTTTGTTTTTGGGCTACCGGGTTATCTTTGTTGCCGTTCCGAGTTTCCACCTGAAACTTGTCACACACTCAGCTGCCACTGCAGCAACACCCCTCGGCGTCCTAGCACCAAGGGGACCCGAGAAAGACTGGAAAGTCCGACCGCGGCTACGAGTCCTGCTGCATCGCTGTGCGCGGCGTGCACGCTTGGCAAACCTGCTTTTCTGACCCGCCTCCAGTCCCGAGAAGGGTGTTGCATTGTTTGTTTCTGCATTTCTTCATCAAGAGTCCTTGCACCAGCAAACGATCCTATCCAGAGAATCACTCGAACCTGCAACCTGTGAAAATTGAGGACCGCGGAATCCGGCAGGAAAAGCAAGCCAGGACACCCTTACTTTGTTCTGGAAAGTCTTGGGAAGATTTGGAGTGAGGGGGGTAAGTTATTGAGCTTTTAACATACCCCTAAACTCCCATTGTGAGTCAATGGACTTATTCTTTATCTAAAACCTATTGGCTTTGCCAATTCTTGCCTTGGCAAGACTTCTAACTGTTGGAATTTTGGACACTGTCTATCTTGAACCCTGGCTCTAAGAATCCATGACTGGACCCCAGAGACCCTACCTACATTTTCTCCTGCCTCCTGAGTGCTGTATCTTTGTATCCTGAACAATAGGGCACAAGGCCCCAGGAAACTTAGGGTTGGACAATATTAGTTGGGGGTAAATTCTCTGTGGACCTTTTTGTGTGTAATACTCACCTGTTCATTCTCTTGCAGGAGTATCTTGAGTTGTATTATGCACTTGAACCTGTGACTGTACATATGTATTTTAGTTTGATGGTATTGGTTGATAAGTCTACTTGCTTGTGTTCATTTTTCTTATAGTGTATTTGGCCATAATTAAATAACTGTATTTTTATACATCCTGTCTAAGGGTAATTTGTGACTCCCATTGTGCGTCCTCATTGTGGACCCTTTACAATCTCACCCCTCTGAAGATCTTAGCCTAGACCGCCTGTCACTGCTACCTTAAACTGGTTTGGCTACAGCTTCCCAGAGTTGCCCCGTCACAATATAGGTTGGCTTTCTATACCTCTGTCCACCAGGCCAGAGTAGAGGAAATCAGTCTTAACAGTCAGCAATGCCATCACATTTCCAAAACACTTGAAACACTTGTGTATAGGCGCGTTACAAATGCCATATCATATCATAAAACAAACATAGACACAGTTGTCAATATTACTGTCATTTGTGTTTAAGAGGGGAATGTCAAACGCTTAAGGAAAAACCTGAAAAATGCCATCACTGTCACGCATTTGCGAGCTCTTAGGTCTGTCTAGACAACACTGATTCAAAAAGCGGTATTAGGGTTGGCCGTGTGCAAGGTGCGCATTGACTGCACCATGTGCGAAAAATGTCTTCCAGAGAGTCATAACCGTACCGGAATAATCTGTAAAGTGCATAAAGTTTCTGTTGTCAACACGGATGAACACCTGTGTTACATGTGGACCTGTAGACCTAAAGATAAAATTGAGGACTCTGTAGTGTATGATATGGAGGCCCGTCACAAGAATGTAACCCACCAACCAAACTATATCTATGCCAGATATCTAACAGGGAGGAGCTATTAACAAAATGTACAGTAGACTTGTGTGTGTCGGCTTTTGTCAGCACTTTTATAACAAGCAAATTCATGGGCTGCACCTTTCTAGCACATAATTCCAATCCTATGATGGATACTTTGTGTTTCGTCAAATGGTTCGGGAAAAATATTAGAGTAAAGCCTATCACCCAGGGTGCTAAGCTCATGTCTGTCTTTGTGGTACCTCTACAGATACGTTTTATTGACTCATTAAACCTTTTACACGTGAAACTCAGCAAGCTCCCAAGAGCTTTTAGTTCAATGGTTTTTTTCTCCATCTTTTCAACACGCTGGTTAACCAGAATTGCATAGGCCTGGTTCCACCCCTGGACCAATACAGCGCTCATAACATGATGCCTAGTGGTACAAGGTGAATGAACACAGCGTGTTTGAATTTCACCCGGAGTTAAAGGCCTACTGCCAAGAAGATGTCAACATTTTTAGACAAGCTTGTAATTTGTTCAGGGATGGGATCATTCAAATTACTTGTCCTGAAACACCTATAAAGGGTGAAGTATCCTAAAACGATTGCACTGCTGCCCCATGATTCATATCACACATGTCAAAAATGTTATTCGATGTCGTCTATTCAGTCTCAGAAACAGAGAACATCTCTGTACAGCATGGCCTAACTGGGAGTGGTGAAAAACGTTGCAGACATTATTGGTTGAACGGCTATGCAGTGGTTCAAGGAGTGGTCTTACATTGATGATTAGTATAAACATCAGGTCATGCGCTTTCATATGGAACACATCGAGGACAACCCACTTGGCGGCTGTTGTCAAAACTATGCATTAATTTGTGTGGTGAGTATATTCAAAGAGTTAATTTGCCCAACACAACCATCATCACAGACCCTGATGTGTTCCACGCCTATCCATTTGATAATTCATACGACATGAGCATCTGCGTGTTCATAGACGATGAAAAGGCTTGTCTTTGCTGGCACAACGCCACAGAATATCCAACAACTTCAAATGAACATATTTATAACCGTATTCACAACGGCTCACACTCGCTTAAAACAGTTTGCTGCGATGGAACAATTACAAGAACTGGTTCTGTACCAAAATACTGATATCGTTATTTTTGTCAACTTCCCTGGGATTTCAACCCGCCCACCGGCGATTATGTAGGAGACCTAACTTCGAAGCAAGCGCCTGAAGAATACATTGTGGAGTTTGATCCGCTGGCCCCAAAACATACACCTATCGCATGTTTCTAGGTACCGTCAGCATGAAAGTAAAATCTATAATGTTAAATGTTAATAGCATAACCACAATGAATTTTGATAGTTTGAAAGAGTTGGTGTAATCCTTTGTACAGGAAGCCGCGTGTAGCACCCCCCAGTCTATCATCGTTACACATCTGGGTATAGTGCGCGATAAAAAAATGGTGGGAAATTAGTACTGTCACTCTAAAAAAGACACCCAGTGCTGTGTTTAATAAAAGAACAATGGAACTGACAAAACCCTATGGCTATCGAATATTTTGTGTATTCATATCTTACCCACCCAAAACCTTTGAAATGCTCCCCTGACCTCTCTCGACCTCTAAATCATCTATGCCACACAGGTGATTCATCCGTCCTAGCTTAGTGTCTCAGCGTTGAGTATTTAATAATTTGGCATTTATATAGCGTGATTTGAATCTACATGTTTATTTTTTCCTTTTGCAATAAATTGCTTTAACACTTATAACTTTTTTCCTCTCTTCATTGAACTGTTTGTCCATAAAAATGTTTCCTTCACATATTCAATATATCTTTTTATAAAAGAAATGTGTTCAAAATCATAAAACGGTCTGGTTCCTTATTACGTGTTCTCTTTTATTACGTATAATAACATGACCCTGCATACCATGCCTGTTGCTGCTCCTGTGCCTCGTGCCTCACCTGTGCCTACACCTTTCATGACTCCAACTCTGCCATTCTCCGCCTTGTGTGTGTCGTGTGGGTGGTTCGCAGCTCTGACACTTGGATGTCGTCCTGGGCCATGGGGTCACTGGCAATGGAGGCTACAAGAGAGGAGACAGGGATGGATGTGACAATGCGCACACCAAGGGACGTACAGCACCAACAGGTGGCACACACATTACGTCTACACTGGCAGCAGACACGAGACACATTTGCACATGTGGAAACCAAGTCAATGCTACTCTGCCTTGTATGTTGAGTGTGCATGCCAGTGGCACATACACCCGGAGAATGATAGGCATGTCATGATATTCATCAACAGGCCATAGTGATGGATGAGAAGGAAAACACTACCAGGCATATGATGGTGCCAGTTAATCTGCAGGGCCAAGTGGTAGTCCTGCAGGGAAATTTGGCATAGCACTTGAGCACCAGGGTCCTGATGTGTGGATCCCCTGGGCCCTCCTCCAGCAACATCTGTGCTTTGATGCCAGTAACCTGCTTGAGGTCATCCCAGCACTTCTTCACCTGTGATGTGCGCTCAGGTCTAGGCCTGTGCTGCCACTTCCACCGGTCAGGTGCCCATATTGTATGAGCACCTCTGGGTCATAAAATAAACCATAACATATTTTATAATACAAAAATACTCCATCATTAAAAACATGTTATACACATAATTCATATGTAACACTTTTATTAAAAAAATACTCAGCACATATATTTTAAATAAAAAGTAACTAACATCTAAATAAAAACACTATATACATAAACATTTCAATTTGATCATTTGCATTATAAAGAATAAACAAATTACATTTTAACATTATAAAAATCGAATTCACTAACAATAAACAGCATGAAATACAACATACAGTACACACAACAAGTTACATTTATTTCAACAAATTGCATCCATATATACACCACGTATACAATGTACACACTAACATTTAAATTATAATAGATTATAATAGTCGTACTTAAACACAAATCCAAACATCCAATTTCAACAAAACAAGTATTACAAAATAATACAAAATGTAAATAGTGCCCAAATATAATACACAACTAAAACCCAAATCAATACAAAAGTTTCACATTTGTATAACGCCCAAACAAATATTTATTTAAAAAATTAGATTGCCTTCTCTGTAAAGAATATTACAACCCAAGCTAAATATTACAAAACAAAAAGAGGGTTAAGGTTACCATGATATTTGATGCTGATATCATATTTGTATACATGTATTCATATATTTGTATAGTGTTACCTTAATATTAGTATTTCTATTATTTGTAGACTTCACACAATAGTTGGTTTAACTGTAACTCTTTTGAAATAAAAAAAAAATCTATATTTGTGTGCATAGCTTTCAATCTACATGTACTAGTCTCCAGTAACAGGTACCATGTTAAAGCACCCCGTCTTTTCACATTAGACACAGGTTGGTCTGCTCTTTCAAGATACGGGATGGTAGAGGTTGAACACTTTGCTCGATTTTCTATGAATACATGTCTATGAATAGAAATACTCTGTGCTGATTTTAGTAGCGCAAACATATAATTTGTGACTAGACTCAAACTGGCAACACAATTTGCATGATTTCACACTAGAAAATAGTGTTTCGTAACTACATGATGGATTGCATATTTCTATGTCAACCTGAGTAAATGATTCTATTTGATTATGCTTAAGTTTACAAAAGTAATATGCCTTGAAGTGCACAAAATGCTGTCAGCTTTAGGTTGCACTCTCAACGCACAAACACATTGGCTTTTAAGGAAATTACATCACACTTGGTACGCAAGTTAAATGGGAGACACATGGCAGCTAGATTTTTGTCATATTAGCATTCCCCCTGATGCCCTGACATGTATTCCCTGAATTTATGATGGACAGTCTACAGGGACAATTTGGAGTTATATTGGGGTTTCTATACTTACATTTTTAAATACGGCTTCTCATTTTGAGAAAATCAGCATTGACCCTCACTCTAGAGCTGCTTGCGAATTCAGCAAGGTTATTTCCATCAGCCTGACAATCAGTCTCCCTCTGGCCTGCTCATCTCTCTGAAAATGTCTCCTTTCCCCAGCCAGAAAGGAACTCAATCCTGCAGATGGTGTCAGCTCTGCTACATCAGCCACCTCCTCACAGTTGTGTCTAGAAATATTCTTCAATGTTCATCTCCCAATACTAATGCTTTATATTTTCTTAATTCATTTTTCACCGCTAGACGAATGCTATTGTATATTCTTCATCTCCTTGCTAGATTTTGTGAGTGAGGTGTGACTTCCACCAGTCCCATGACACAGATATTAGGAGGGAAGTGAACTCCGAAACAAATGAAAAGGCATTTCTTTAATCCCACATAACTTTGAATGTGAATGTACATGATTAATAAAAATCAACATCATCATATTCCATAGAACAGTACATATACACACATGTGCCGCTGGTCCCTACGTAATACAGATTTTCAGAGAATATTATTATTGTATTTATCTCCAGATAGTTCTATTATGCAGTAGGCAATTTGTTTATGAATTGGAATACCTCCAACCTGCCATTTCCCCATTGATAGGAGCTTCCATCACCGAGATATGTTTTTTATTTATATGTTTTATTTAAAATACCATCCATTAATGTTCTATTCAGTTTTGAAAGTGAGGAAATACTGACTTTGGCCCACAGAGTTCACTGCTGATACATCCCTGCATAATCACCATCCTAATAATAATAAATGTGAAGGCAAGGTTTGCTTGGCTGCATGGAGATCTAATAAGCAGTTCTCATGTACTTCACTAATGGATTTTATGAGGGACTTGGAGTTTGACATAAGTGACATGTCCCTTTGTTTTTCATGCAAGCCAGCCATCTGGGAGTGATTGTATGAGTTGTTAATATGAAATACAAGTTTGAGCCTGACAGCCTCCTTATGTGACATGCATTTCAAAGGATGAGGCATTTTACTTGTGCTGTGAATCTTAAGTCAGCATGAATCTTATGTCGACATCCAGCAATATGTTCAGGCAACATTCATTTTGAGTTACCAACTACATAGTGTTATTCACACTAAAGTTGCATTCATGGCAGAATAAAATTGGAACTTAAATGATGTGTCATTTTTGTACATTACAATTCACAATATTTTATTGAAAGAACATAGATATCACATACAGTTATTGAAAACAAATCAATTTCTTATGATATACAAGTGCATTTTCTTTCTTTGTGCTTGGGTCCCAGGACATCATAGTGATGAAAACCCAGACTTTTACATTTGTGCTATGTTCTCCATCGAAGTTCTGCACCCTGCTCCTTTCTTTTGGTGACAAAACACAACCTTTTTCATGGGGCACAGTTCCGACTTCCTTGTGTGTTTTTCTTCATGTGCTTACATACCGATCAGGCACTAGGCGAAGACGTTCATAAATTGCCTTTAAAACATGAAGTCAGGCCTTGTTGAACTTTGATATGTAAATGATTTCTGCATGAACAATCACAGTTCTCGGCATGTGCATCAACCAGCCAGTTTCTAGATTCAATTTAAAGACCTTAGAAATAGCAGCAGGTTTTGAAATTCATTATTTCGCTTTTGAAAAATGCTCTTGGGCATGCGTATTTATTTACACCTCGCATTTACGGGGGCGCCCTTTTCATCATGGCAGCAAGCAAATGGGGGAAATATCCTACACAAAACAAACTCTTTTGGGCAATGCCTCTCTCCCAGTATAAACAGGCTATTCTGTTGTCAGTTCACATAAGGCACTTGTCCTTTAGGTCCAATGTTCCTTACAGAAAAGTGGCTTTCCGACAGGTAATAGAAAAAGCAGTGGTATGCAGTCAGAATGTGCCACATGAATAAGAAGGGTCAAGGCTCTCTGATTTCACTAGACCTGTCAGAAGAATTTGACAAAATCAACCATATTAGCCTAGATGACAGGCTCAGAAAAGTAGTTGTGGATGAACTTACTTTGATCAAGCTAACTTAATTAATCTTCATCAGGCACCATAATACCTCTCGATTAACCTTTCGTGTCCTTTGACTCGTAGTGCCGGTAAGCACTCTGCTTTGGGGCTCTTCTATGTCCCCTCTTCTATACAATATCTTCTTACATTCTTTATCCACTCATTTGGTTTATTCTTTTGTAATGAGGCCCATGATACCCAGATGATAATGCATAATGTGTTTCTAATTTACATCCCAACAGAATGTATTCTCAGATTTCCTTCTAGCTGAAAAGCTGGATTAGTAGCATGTTTCCTAAAATCAATTCTTCAAAAACAAAGATGTTGGTGGTTGTAAACTCCAAATCTAATATTAAGATACAGCTGATTCATTGGGTCCCTGTCCCATCAAATCCACCGAAGTGAACAACCTAGATATCTACGTTGATGTGAACATTTCCTTGGATCGTCAGAATCGCTCCACAGTAATGACAGACGGCATTAACATATTTTTTGTTTGTAATTGAAACATAGGGTCCTGGCAGCAGTAGCACTAGCGTTGTCAAGGTTGGGCGATGCCAATGGTATGATATAAGTAATTTACTAGGCGCCTGTACACATGTGATTCTAGGTACGACAAGACAAGGGAAGGAGGGTATGGTGGGAGGACAAGACAAACAATCTTACTAGGCCTGTGTCATTCAGATCATACAAGTGCAGTAACGCAAAGTGCAGGGGAAGGGAATGGGGAAGTGCAAGAGGGAGGGAAGGAGAAAATGCAATCAGGGCAGCATTGCTCTGAGCAAGTGCAGCCAGGGTAGTGCAGCTCTGGGTAAGTGGGAGGAGGGGGGACTGTAGAGGTTACAGTGACAGCCCCTACTGCGTGGCAGGCCCGGAGGCAGTGCAGGGGAGACTTGTCAAAGAGGAGCCCGGTACCCAGTGAGACTCAGAGGGTCACCAAGCAACCAGTTGGTGGAGCAGACAGTTAGGTTAGCTGGGGAGGGAGAGAGAGAAAGAAGAGGAGAAAAGGAAGGTCTTGAGCTGCTTCCGGAACTCCAGGTGGTCTGGCTCAAGTATGAGAGGGGAAGGGAGGCCATTCCAGAGGAAGGCACCTGCAGAGGAAAGTGATCTAGCCCCTACTCTCTGCCTGGAGAAGCGCCTGGCTCTCAGAGAGTTGGAGGCAGCAGAGCAAAGGGCTTGAGAAGAAAGCTATTTAGGAAGTGAGTTTTGGATGTATTGTGGACCTGGTGTCACGACCCCGAGCCCTGGCTGTGGGTCTTGGGCACCATGGCCTCCACCTCAGTACTGTTCCGAGGCCAGAAAGGCCCACATTAGCCCGTTGCGGGTGCCTTGGACACAATCCTGGCGCCGTTTGCACCAGGCGCACTTGGCAAGTATGGTTTCCAATGGACAATGGATGAATATGGATGCCTCCACAAGGATTATCGGGGAACTGCAACAAGCAGGCTAGCTTCTGGGTGGGGTACACCCCTAAGGCACCTGGGATACCTGCCGGGTATTTAAACCACGCCCAACCCGAGGCACGTGCTTCGCGTTCTTCTGCTTTGTAGTGTGATGTTCACCGGGCCCTGCTCTGTATCCTGGCCCGCTCGGGCGAATAACCTGAAAGAACATTGCTTTTCTTACCTTCTCGGCTCCAGCTCTTCATCCAGTAGGAGTCTTCGAGAGTATATCCATCGGTACTGGGTTACATAGTCAGGATGACGAGAGGCAAGAACAAGAAACTACTTACCCTCTCATCTGGAAGGCCTATGCCATTACGAACCTCACCTTTGGCGCTCAGTCCCCCAATCCATCCTCGCTTCCAAGAATTCTCTGCGACCTGAAAAGAAACAAGGCACAAGTCAGCTCATTTGCAAAGACGCTTTCAGCGCCGCATCTAGCACATCCTTACCTCTCAAACTCTGCAGTCTGCCTCGGCATTCTCCATCAGCCTCTACAAGACAAAAGAAGAAGGTTATTGGGACATTCATCAACATTGACTTTTTTCAAAAGAAACATTAAAAGACTTACCTGAAAGGAAGAGTCGCAGCCGTTCTGGACTCCAGGCGAACGCCAGTGAAGTAACTCGGTGGACCACGCCAACAACGACGCACCCCTGCCAAGCACGGCAGGACGGAGAGTGCAGCATAACGAAAATCAAGGTGAGCGGAGTCCCAAGGGGAAATCGCAAGGGAAGACTGGGAGGTGGGCCGCGGGAGACAAGGAGAAGTCGTTAAACCCCTCTCCCTTTTTCTAGAACTGATCCCTGGTAGAACGTCCGGGGGAGTTGCAGAGAGCCCAGAGGTGTCCCGGACCAGTCCAGAGGTGTCCCTGTGGATACAAGGTGAGCGTTACACCTGGCCCCAGAAAGCCTTGTGGGTGTTTCAGGGGGTCTTCAACTCGATCCGTGCAACCGCCGGGAGCCAGTGGAGACATTTCAGGGCTTGAGAGATACGGTCCCTGGGCATGAGGTCAAAGATAAGTCTTGCAGTCTTGTTCTGGATTAGGTGCAGAGGGCAGAGAGTAGAAGGTAGTTACCTCAGCCTCATTGAACAAGTCATTAGCAGCAAAGCCATCAAAATGCAGCTGTAAGTTTGGACGTGAGATGCCTTCTGATATGAAATGGTACTGGTCCCCCTGAAGCTTCATTATTTACTAATCAGAAACACGTCGAATTTCATCACTTGTGTATGATTCAATGATCACTCATCACCATGTGTTAGAAGACCACAATAAGTCAAGTTGCAAGTAAAAAAGATTCCAGTTTTTATTACAAAATAAATAATACAAGCAATAAAGGCAATTGGGGCTTCAAATCCAAGGGTGTGTGGTGATTTGAATTGATGTAGTGCTATATTCACTAGACAGGCACCCCAATCTCTTAGACTCTGCTATACAATCCCATCTCTGCAATTCTGGGGCCAAGAAACTGTCTAGGTCATGAATCAAAATATCTATTAAAATAATTGAATGCAAAGGCAGTCCCCAGACTTTCTGTATGAGAGGTCACCACAATACATCAAATACACAATTAAACTATGTCTTATTGCAATGATTGTGCTACACATAATATATGCATTTTGTCACACAACAGCACTATTAATGATATTTCTCATAATGCTAATCCTAAATTACACAAGGTCCTCTCCAAACAGCATTCAATTCTATGACTACAATGCTGCTTATCATCCAGAGCGTTATAACTCTTCAATTAACATTTACCAAAGCCAATTTCAGTCAGAAAATTGCAAATCCAGCACATTTTATTTCCTTCATTATCAGAAACAAGTATTGGTACCAGTGAAATGTTATATAGACAAATTAAATTTATATACACTTATTTACTTGTATGAGTGTGAGGTTGTGCATTCAATTTAAATGTCGGCTAAAATGAACTTGATCATACTTGTGTAGCTTTGAATTAGGAGAACTGCACTATCAAGATTTATTTCCCAGAATATTAGCTCACCCACCCTACACAGAAGAATGGATGGCAGAATTTGATTTGATAAAATAGGGATGCATACTCCTCCACTTTGCTTCACAAATACAAGGGATGCACATGAGCATAATTTTCTATGGGCAGGGTAGAGACCCACTAATCTCTCATTGCATTTCCAATATCATATCATATTAACACATCCATGGCTACCACAGGCCAAAGTTCTTTGCCTGGCTATGATGTTTCCAGATTGGTTCATAGTCTGGATTGCCAGGTAGGTATCATTTTGATAGGACTTAATTACAGAAACTGCACTTGATTTGCACAGAAATGCAGTCAGTGGTACAGTGCACACACCACAGAAATGGAATCTGTTCTGCACTTGGCACTTAAAGATAGTAAGAAGCAAACTTGCAATTCATATTACAATGCTACTGATTTCTATGGGAAACAAGTGTCCCCTAGTGGCACCTCTAAACCACCCACTATTGTGACTTAGCATAGAATAGCTAAAGAAGAAATCTAGTTATTTAGGGGGATTCTGCTTACTTTCACATTTTTCTTTTAACTCATACAACAGGCTCCAGTTAGGGCTCTAGTGCACTTAATGCGGTCCCTGCGGTGAAATGTGCTCTCATCTTCATCAGTCTCCCTCCTGGGCAAGGCTCGTCTTTCTAAGATGTTCCTTGCTTAGCACCACTTCATGGGACAAACAGCTTTTTGTTCCAAATCCAATTTGTCTGGCTGTCAGAGAGATTGTGACCGCTTTTCCTCTTTACTTAGCATTAAATAATCGGCTAAATTCGTATGCAACATCACATACTCCTGTGACCAGTCTTTCCATTGGCTGGTTTAGTAATCAAACCCTCTTGTTGAATGCACCCTTCAATCTCTAGTGGATGGTTAGGATTTCTATACTTATGACCTACAAAATGGTGGGGGCCGATGTACTTTTAATAATTTTTCTAGATACTAACTCTGTTTTTCTTTTCTGATGCAATGCATACATGTGGCACAATACTGAAATACAGATTTCTATAATCTCCTACCCACGTTGCAGACTCTGGTATGCAACACAACCTGATGGGATATGTATGGAGTTATCAATTTTCATAATTTTGTATTCATTTGCATAACTGCAAATTGATATTTGGTGTCAAATTAAAGAGGAATGTATGATCTTCACAATACACTTGGTCCCACTTGTCTGGGTATTATTTGTGTTATTACATGTAAAATCAAGTGACCTGCTCTGTTATTTTCATTTGGAGCCCAGAGTGCACATTTGCACAAGTCCTCATGGGTGGATTCTGACCGTGATAGATGGAGTGAAACAACAGAAATCTTTTGTTCTCTGTACACGGAGCCCAGCATATGGTTGGGTTGATTGCCATGCTATGGTCAATAGGGTTATTTCTAACAGATGAATCTGCTTTTAAGTTCCCCATAAAGCAGACCAGTTCAGACCAACAGATAATAATCTCGAAGTGAGCCATGATGCTGCTTCAATGCTGCAGCATTTCAGATGCCTTTTCTCACATTCTCCTCTTGAAGGAGTTTGGGGCCTCCCTGGGGTGAAACTCTGGTCAGCTTAAAATCAGCATACTATGGGACAGAAATAAATGTCTGCTTTTTCAAACCACACATAATATGGCTTTCAATCATGTGCATAGGTAACATATTAATTTGAATCAGTTAAATGTCACATTATACTTTTATACAATAGATTGGCAGCAATTAAATAAATTCATGATTTACATGGAGATGTCTTTGACACAGTGGAACCCTTGATACCATGGTGAATTATTTAGAATGGTACACCTTTTGAAAACATGACAATGTTTTTTCTTCTAATAGAATATCTTGCTCACTGTTTTGCATAAATGTCTATTACACAAACCAGTCATCTCCATACTTAGTCAGGCTGTGAAGGTGTTTTGGATGTAAGGGGCTTTCTGAATCTTCTGTTGTTGCAATAAAAGTAGATTACAAACCCGTCCCTTCCGGGCTTGCTTGCTTAAATATTCCTGGTGAGTCTGGGCAAACCTCAAGAAGTTTGTGCGGTACCTCAACGTCTCTAACGTAACATTTTTCATATATTTGAGTCACATCCAACACAATGAAAAAAGCAGCAGAGTTTTTCATCAATGTTGGCTTTACAGAAATAGTTTTCAGTTCCATTTGTTATGACAGGTCTGTATGCCTTTCCTCAACAATGAAAGGAGCTCCCACCTCCCTAGCCCAGACTTCTAAACTCTGAAAAGGTCTTGATTTACTGCTTGACTGAGGCTCTGGCACATGTACTATCTAAGCTGACCCTACTATAGGCGGGCTAACGGCTGTAGCGTAATCCATATGTCTCCCTTAGAGACTTTCTATGTCACCTAGTCGGGGATAGTCTGGTTGCCCTCTCCTATCCAGTTACTGATTGCAGTGTTTCAATTTGCCCCCTCTTCCAATATATCACCTTTTCTCTCTCTCTGCCTTTGCCTTTCTATCCTCCTTCTCCTGGTTTAACTCTTAATCCTCCTAGCTGATCTCCCACCAGGGCTGGACTGGGAACCAAAAGGGGGCCTGGAAATAATTTTCAAAGTGGCCCCCATATTAAATTTCAGCAATCTCATAGTTTTTCCTACTGGAAAATTTGGAAATACCACACAAAAGAGGCCCAGGATGCAGAGGCCTACCAGGAAATCTCCAGAGATCCCTATAGGCCAGTCCACCCCTGACTCCCAGTTCGTGATCTTATTTCTTCCTCTCATTCTTTCTCCCGACCACTCTCAACTCCCCCTTTCCCTTTCTTATCTTCTTTCTAAAGAATCCTAAATTACTCTCTCACTCACCGTCAAGCATACAAGCAAAATTGGTATCACTCTTTTAATCACAACACTTTCCCTGTTAACAAATGCAAACAGATATTTTAATTCCGGAATCACACAAAGCACCAGTTAGCTGCTAAATCTATGGCCTCCTCCAGGCCAATTCAATTATTTCACCCTAAACAGTTTTAAAACTAACAACATTGTTTTCAGATGTTCATATTTAACACACCAATAATTGTTTCTTTTTGGTATAATGTAGTATATATGAATCCTGCCAGTGTCAAACTCTGAAACATAAACAGGTAACCTTTTCACACATTACATATTGTTATAAGTCTTGAAAATACATTTTCATACCCAAAAGGCCATTTTTTTGTCTTTTGCTGAATTGGATTCTGGTATTTGTAGTCCCCCAGTCAAAATGGGGGATGGGGAATAATGTCACAATTGTACATGTTTTGCCTGACACATTTCTATAAGGATTTATATATTTATGGGAGTACCTTTCTATGGTTTGTGTACTGTCCGGGTGATCTCCCGGGGGCCGGCAGAGCCGTCCGCGGACCTCCGGGGCTGGGGAGGCCCCAACTCCTCCCGCGTCCCAAAAGGAGTATGAGGCACACACAAGAGCAAAGTAATTACTGCTGTTTATTATAGTAATGGCAGGGATCGTTCTTCGCCCGTATGCATCCGGGGAGACGCTCTCCTCCTTAATGGGGCTCGCAGGCTCTTTTTACCGCAGTATGACGCACTGTTCGCGTCACCTGGGAAAAACCATCACAAAACCTATCGCCACTTCGGGTTGGCTCCCCGAGTGGTAGGGTTAGTATAGATACATATATGGGGAAATGTTAGTGGATAAGGACAGGTCAGGTGGCACACTTGGGTTGTCCCTAACACTTGCTACAATAAATTGGTTACACAGGGACCCTTGGTGATTGGCTACCCGAAATGGCGTCAGGGAGGAGCCCCTCGTACTCTGATTGGTTCCCTCGTGAGCCCCCAAGCCTGGGACCATCGCTGTTCCCAGCCCGCGAGGTACCTGGTGTTGGCAACATTGTGCAACTATGTGTTAGTGGCGGACAATGGACAGGTCTTTGCTACTGGCTGATAATCACGCCTTTCCCATCAGTATAGGTGTCCAACTTGTCGCTTCGTTGTTGCAACCTCCGTCCCCGGTGACTTTCTGTCTCGTAAGCTTGGTATCTTGTCAGCTTGGCTCGGTCACGTGTGTAGAGACCGTAGCTGGAGCATAATTAGGAGCATTTAATTTGTTTGTTCGGCCCAGAGGGGTGCTGGCTGCGGCAGGTGTAGCCTTGGCACTGAGAGCTCGGCATGTTGGTTGCAACATTGTGGCCTTGGCGGTGGGCTCTCGCTGGGACTCGCTCTGCATGGTCAGCGCATTGCTTTTCGTCTCAAGAAGGTTTTCGTCTTAGAGGCTCCGGCCTGTGGACTCTTGCTTGCGGCCTATATATATGCTGGCATCTCTATGGGGTAGGGTCGCATGAAGCGGCTGCAAGCGTGTACACAAGCTCTTCAGGCATCTTGCATTTCTGCGGTGCTGTAGGAGGCCTATGTGAAAAATAACAACGATGCATGTCCGTGAGTGTGTCAGTCCGCTACGTCATGGCACTGAGCATGTTCTTCGTGTGGGTTGTTGTGTGAGTGACCAGTGTGCATGGTGGCACGTGTTTTCTTGTCTGTAGGCTATGTCATCATGGCATCTCTAACGATGTGGATACTTGTGTTTGTTGTTTTAGTTGATCTGGTCCATATCGCAGGCGTCGACTTGGTCAGGGCCTGGTAGTGGACATGCTCCTCGCCAGGGGCGTTGCTAGGGGGGAATAAGGGGGCTATAGCCCCTGATCTTTTCATTGTAGCCCCGGATAGAATCTCAGGAGCTACAGCCAAAAGACTAGCTAGCCCCCAGTCCCAACAGTTCTGACATCAGTGTAGCCCCTGGTCTTTTCCAGACCTAGCAACTCCCCTGCTCCTCACGCATGTGGGCCACGAACACATGGAACCTTGACGTCTGGTAAGGAGGTGAGCGGGTCAAACGCCTCTCGCGGGGGGTGCTTGGGCCATGATTCTCTAGGCCATGGTCGGGATGAGAATGCGGAAAGTGTGTTCTCCCATTTTCCCACTTCAGTACTTTTCAAGCCATCTTTATAAAGCAGAGTATTGTTAAAAGCCTTACAGGGGAATGAGGAGGGGAACATGATGAGAGTGCAAGTGAGTCATGAGTAGTTGCCCAGGATGTGGCAAGACATTTTGCAATTCTGGAGACTGGAGCGGTTATTTCTCCCTGATTGTGACCATCTGCTGCTTTTCAGGGCACAAGGAAAAGATACATGTGAGTACACAGTGTTTCTTTTTTTCAGAGGTAAGGTGCAACAACCGTTGGGTGTTCTTGAGGTCGGCAAGCTTTTGCATGGCTACCAGGATGTCACTCAGGTTGTCACGTTCCCAGTGTTGACGCTTACCCACAAGACCAAATACAATTGTCATGAAAGCACATGTCTCATATTTAGATTTTGTTTTCGTGGGAACAATTGCACTATAGATTGCTGGGTCTAAAAGGTGAGCACCTTTTATACTTTGCCAATGTAGTTATTTGAAAATCTCATCTCGCAGGTCAAATCAGTGATTTAAAGGAGAGTTGATGTACACAGCGGAGACTGGAAAGAAGCAGCATAAAAGAAATTGCATGATTTTCAAACTATTTTGAACATTTCCTTTGAGTGGGGTTCAGCTGCCATCTCTTTGCCCACTCTGAACTCTGCCTCACTGGATCACTGCCCCATCCTCCAAACTCCACCCAACTATGCCCACCACGGTCCTTGTGGGATCCCCCTTTAATTTGTTTCCATTTCCACTACTGATGATATTTTTTCTATATGTAATCTATTAGGATAACCCAGTTTTACTTGTTGGCTAGTCGATGATAATTAGGGGGTAATTTATGGAATAAATGTGTTCCGAAATTTGTGGCGCAAGCTGGCGCAAGCGTGAAAAAGCTATTAATGGAATTCATGGAAGGCCCTGCGCGTGTTTTTCCCAGGATGTGCGCCAAATCCACATGTGGCGCACACGTCACTGCGACAGCCGAACGCTGTGCGCGACACCCACAGCGAAAGCGCACAATGTGTAGCGCACAAAAAGGGGGCGGAACATGTGGAATGGGGAACAATGCGTGAAAATGAGGGCGTAACTGGGTAAGTACTGCTGGGAAATACACAGAATGCCAACACACTTTTGCGAACTATACGTATTCATGGAATCGAATAGGGGAAACCCGCGCACGTCAAAAGACACGCACAGGCGTAAACACGTCTGCCACATGAAGGCATGCAGAAGCGTCCCCGCGCAGTATAAAAGTGCACGCAAACAACAAACACGTATATACAGCTACGATGAATGTCCCATTTCTCGCAGCACTGATCGCAGGAGGAGAAGAATAGCCAGGTCCCGCATTTCTTTGTCCAGGACCAGCCTTTTTGGAATGCCTGATGAGCAGGTCTATGGCAGGTATAGGTTTCCACCTCGTATCATCCTAGACCTGGTCACTGAGTGGGAGGATGACCTCACATTACCCATCTTGTGCTCCCAAGCACTGATCCCCTCGGAAAAGGTTCTCAATGTCCTGCATTTTTTGGCCACTGGGTATTTTCAGCAGACAACTGCCATAGTTGGGGGTGTCTCACATCCCACGTAGTCACGCTGCCTACACCAGGTGTTGGAAATCATGACTGCGTGCCCTTCAGTCCGCAGGCACATATACAAGCCCAGAACACCCGCAGAAAGGCAGGCCGTGCTCCAGGACCTTTACAGGGTGGCACACTTCCCCAAAGTGCTTGGAGCCATAGATTGCACCTATGAGGCCCTATGTCCACATAGGGCCACTGAGAACATCTACCGCAACTGCAAGCACTGGCATCCCATCAATGTACAGATTGCCTGCAATGCCCATGGAATCATCACCTCTGTCTATGCAAACTATCCTGGGTCTACCCATGACAGTTTCATATTCAGAATGTCTGCCCTGAGCGGGGACCTGGAAGCTGGGAACCATGGTGACACTTGGCTCATTGGTGAGTACAAATGTCTGTGCACATGCATGCATGTCACACACAGACAAATACACAAACCCAACTAGTGACAACCATCCTCACCACCCTAGGGGACAGTGCCTACCCTCTGAGCAACCACATGATGACGCCAATACGGAACCCCACCACACCACCCCAGGTAAGATACAACGCAGCCCATATTGCAACCAGGGGCATAGTGGAGCGCACATTCGGAGTGCTTAAGTCACACTTCCCCTCCCTTGACCACTCTGGCTGGCAGCTACTATATGCACCCCCAGTAGTGTGCAAGATCATTGTGGCAGCATGTGTCCTGCACAGTGTTGCAACACGGCGGGGCGCACCGGTGGACATGGTGGTGCCCCCACAGGCATAGGTACTGCTCATGGGAGGGGAAAGGGCATGTGGCGAGGCAGCCCGGACCCAGCTTGTGGCCACATTTTTCACCTAAACTCCCACCCCTGCGGAGTTCACACAGGCCTGGCACATACCAGGTGACAATCAATGATGACAAAGAGACAGTCAACTGTCACAACCTTACCACCCTGAGAATGTTGCCACGGAAATGCTATATTGTGTGCATCCCAAGCTGCTTAAACATAACCAATTCTGTGTGACCAAAAGGAACACATGCAATGTGCATATCACACCACCCCCCTGCAAAACAGGCCATGAAAATTCCTGGTATGTCACCCAAACCCTCCCATCACCCTCGTCGGCCACACCATGACATGGCATGCAACAGCAAAAGAGCAAACCAAAACCACAACACATGACCAATTAGAGGCGAATTGACACGTGATAAATGGAAAGAGGCCTGAGACAATCACACCTGACATGGAATCAGATAAAATGACCGACCAACAACCTCCCACGCATACACAGTCATACACAAATGCATGCCACGAGCGGTACCATCAACAAAACACAGAATGCCAAATAGGCAAATCCCAAAACCGTGTGCTGTGTGTGTCTCCTGCAACACGCTGCTCAGCACACAGCATAATGAGCAGCCATTGTGTTGGGGATACAATTTGAGCATCATATAAAAATGACAAGCAACAAAAATAACCCAGTGACGCATGTACACAATCCCCAAATGGTAAGTGATCATGCGCTGCAGGGACATAGCATGCAGAGAAGGCAATCTGTGTGCACGTGTGGGCATGGAAGGGTGGTTGTATGTGTGGTGGTGCATTGTGTAAGTGTGTGTGTCAGTAGGGACATGCACTCAATACATGCATGTGGAATGAAGTGACCCTCAGTGTCCTGTACACATCACATGTGAACATTGCACATGTGGACACCCCAGTATGTCAACTCACACCAATCCCCTGACACTTGAAAAGTAAACCCAACGCAGGAACAGCCATTGACCAGCAGAACACATCATGTACATAGTACCCCACAATGACAATGTCAGAGAGTGCCCAATCACTGTAGCCCAAGCGTACTGTTCGACAACAAAAGCCCCTCCCTCATTTATTCATCACCATGGCCTTCAGAAGAACTGTGTCTGGGGTCTGTCGGCTTCTTCCTTCTAGTCTACCTGGCTTGAGGATCCCTCTTCCCCATGGTTTCCTTGTTCTTCCTTTCGTGTAAATAGGGTCCAGCCCCCTCAGAGGCCACCTTGACTAGTAAAAATACCAAATCACAGAGAACTCCAAGGAGCCAAACCACCAAACCATGGAAAAAGCCTCTAGGCACCAGAAAACCCTGGAAGAGTCTCCAGTAGATGACTTGAAGTTGCAGAATATGGCCAAGCACATGTCCAGGCTGAATGATAGAATAACTACCGAGGTAGCACCATTGAACAATGGTTCAACAGGATGGGTAGCAATTTGAGTACACAATAATCAATGAGGATGCCACAACTGATGGGTAGAGCTGGAACTTGAGTAGAAAATAACCAAGGAGGCTGGCACAACTGGATGGTTGAGCTGAAACCCAATCAATCCTTGATAGCGTGAATGAAGAAAGGCAGAAACAGCACAAGTCTGGAAAGGCACAGTGAATGTGAGATAGCCGGAAACAGCTGAATGCAAGTTAAGAGCCACAACAGTTGACTAGCATTGGTGAAAGGCCAAAGTCAACATAAAGGTATGGATGTAATAGATGAAAGGCAGGAGGAGCGAGAGAAAGATGCTGTGGAACACAAGTGTACTGAGGCAAACCGAGGCAGTGTAAGAGTATGTGGAAATAACTGCCCAAGAGACAGGCGGACAGATCTGCAACAAGGACAGTAGCAGGAAGAAAAACAGGGACTAAAGGGACCAGAGTGTGAAAAACAAGTAAAAGAGCTGTAGTCCAGTAGGAAAACTGCACCGTCAGGCAGCAGCGAAGTCCAAGAGGGAAGATAGATGCATTGTGCTGTCCAAATGGAACGGAGCGGAGTAGTAGTATAGGCGGACATCTCAGGTGAGGACTGGACTGTGAGTTTTGCCTCTGGGTCACATTCCTAATGCATCCTCCTTTGCCACAATCCCCAGGGGCTGAACTCAACACATACCAACTTGACATTGTCACCATTCAGCTCCCTCCCACCAACAGTGTGACTTTGACAGCTAAAGGGTGCAGGCTACCGTCTACAGCATGAAGTGCCTCAAGCACGTATGCAGGCAAGAAATGAAAATACATCACAATCAACTTCAATAAATGGACAGTTCAAAAATGTACTCACCAAAATTGATTGCAGACCTGCCGTGGAGAAAACATCCATAATCCCCACTAGGGGTGTAAACACAAGTAGTACAGCAGCAGACAGGCCACAGATATGACGAAAGTCCGATGCCCTTGTGTAAATTGTTGCCACACCGAACCATCCTTGCAAGCCCATGCAAAGGGGAAGCAGGAGTGGCATATGTGTCAGGACCCAAAGCCACAAACACATACACAAGACAAGCTTGAATGGGCCCAGCTGGAACAGACAGTGGATGCTTTCAAAAGCCACAAAGCACCACACCGTCACATGAATGCACAATAGACAAACAATTTTAAACTAATAAAATAAAAAATGGCCACGTACGACCCAGGCGGGAAGGCACCCAGGAGGGGGTGAGGTACAGGGTGCACCTCAACACCCACATGCGATGATGTTGAGATAAAAAAATAACCTCCATGGGCTCAACGCCTGTACGGCCCGACCTGTGTGGGAGATAAGTCGTCGTCCTGCTCACCCTCTGGATGGAAAACAGAAGGTGGACGTGGCACAGTTGCCTGACCACACATGCTTGCTCCATCCACATGCTTGCTCAATGGCAGCAAGCATGCAAGTCTGGTGTAACACAGAGTTCTGCCTGCATGGCCTCGCATTGAAACGGGATTCAATTCAACACTACAGCTAAGTCAATGCCTAGTCTGGGATACTGAATAGAAACCCTTATTGATATATCTTTATGTCCAGTTCATGAGTTCTGGATGACTACCCCTATATAACACCCCTCTCTTGGAATCCCCCTGACCCCACTGAGCCAATAAGTCGTTCTGTTTTGCAAGTTTAAAAGGTTTATTTGAGAATTTAAACAATATATATATATATATATCACACTTTATAATAAATTAATAATTGAATATCACACTTAATCTGAGCAGTAATCAATAATGGATAGTCCGGCACTAGCACACTTCTTTATAATCAATGATGAGTGGTTATAGGATGGATAAGATAGCGACAATACTTTTATGGTTTCAAATAGATGTAAGGTGGAATGACAATGCAGTACAGAAAATAACTTGATAGGATTTCAGCAAAAGACAATGTAATCACTTTCTTGGACAATTCACCCCCCCTTAATGCAATGTAAGGAGATGAATAGAATGGGACTCAGTTCTTAGGAATGCAATCAATACAATACGAAATTCAGTCCCCCCCCCCCAGCAAGCTTAGAGGAAAACAGGTCGGAGTTTTAAACACAGGCCCAAAAGGCTTTGGAATGTGGTGGCAAGGAAGTGAAATGTGCCAAAAATGCCTTTAATTCCCTCTAGAGGTTCAGGGTAGGTGATGGCTACTTTATATTGTTCAGGCTCGGGTTAGCAATGCTCTATGGATGATTAGCAGATTGCAAACAAATTTTTTTAACAGAAGGCAAGCAGCTGCAGATTTTTACATGTGACTGAAATCAGGTAAAATCCCGAATCGCGGTAAATATTTCCGAGTGCGTGTCTCACGATTACAGAACATCTATAAGGAGTAACACTATGGTGTTTGGAAAGCTTAGAATCTCAGCTTCAAAATGAAAGTTAAATTTTGTTCCTCGCCCAAACGGTTCCGGAGTTATGAACGATTTAGTAAAGGTAGATTTTCAGATTTAAAACAACTCAAAATGACAAGTGACAGCGTGCAACTTTGGAATTACAGATGACAGCTCGCAGCTTAAGAATGACAGGTAACAGGATCTCTAGGAGACAGTTCTACTTAAGTTAAAATAGCTTGCATTAGATTATTTTAACTAAGGGATAGTTTCTGCACAGTTCTGCTAGGTACTCACAATATAATTTCAAAAGGAATGGGCCTCCCCACGGATCTGGTCAGGTTTTGGACTGGACTCCGGTTCTGGTCTCGGCACTTCACAGTGATCTGGGTCAGCTCTCTGGTTCTGCTAACAGCGGTCTGGGTCACTCTGGATCTCTGGCCTCTGGTTCTGGATACTGCTCTGCTTTCTCTGGGTACAGCACTGCTTCTGGATCTTTCTGCACAGCTTTCTCTGGACCCAGCGCTGATCTGCACGGCTCCTGGATGCTGCTACCGCTGTTAGGTCTGCTGGATGCTGAGGCCTACTGAGAAGAGTTCTCAGTTTGTGGGTTTAGGCCCTTGCTTTGAGTTCTGAATCAAGTTCTTTGGAGTTTTAAAGTCTAAGTGTTGAATCTGGGATCTTCTGGATGTTGTATGGTCCGGCAGAGCGCGTTGCGGCAACTGGATTTGAATGTCCTCTCCAGCTTCGTGTGGCTCTTTTTATGTCTTTTGAAAGTGGGTGTGTGTGCAGCATCACTAGCCAGCCCCTCTCTCAACTGCCCATTGGTCAAGCTTTCCTTTCTCTCTTGATTGGGGAAAAGAAGTGGAGTGTCAGAGCGATGTCATTTAATGGCTTGCAGAAAGGACACTCCCCTGTCAAATTACACACAATCTATATTTGACCTAAAGACATATTTCATAGATACACAGTGGTTTGAAATTACATGCACCCATCACATATCACATGAGGGATACCATGTTCAAACTCTGCTCTTCCTGGGGGCTTGCATTCAGAAATGGCAACATTTGGTGCTTTTTAGTGGGTTTTGCAACATCAGATTTTTCTCCAGATTTATACACATGTACACGGCCTGTCCATACATACTCCAGTAAACTCCCATGTCTCTAGCTTAAACACACAGTCTGTAGTATACATAAATAGCAGGGTTTTGCCCCAGAACCTCACACAAATTGTAGTTTGGGCTTGAATCGAAGGTACATTTTTTAAATGAAGGCTCTCAAAGTTATACATTCCTGTCATTTGATTACAAAGAGTTATCAGTGTTTCTGTAAAATATATATTTTGCTTTCAATTCAATTCTGATAGTGTTGGAGTCTGCCTCCAAGACTTGGGTGGGTCAGTGACCATGCCTCTGCTGGCAGGCAGGCCTTTGTTGACAGGAAACAGTCAAAATCAACATATTCTATTCAAGTGCCAGAGCCTATTGTGTGGTCTCCAGGAGGCTCCCAGCCAGTCTGCCTTCTATCAGTCAAGAGGTCATGTGAGATTCTAACTCCTGGTGTGAATCTCTGGAGGTGAGAGGTTTCCCAGACTTCTGGCCTCTGGGAACAGCAGGTGGCTAATTGTTGATTAAAATGCAGCCTTTGAAGTCAGCTGAGTCAAATTCCTTTGTCAGCAACTGCACTCAGTTCTCCTGTCAGAGTTTAGACCGCTTGCGCCGCCTTGAGGATTTTGTTGGTACTGCATCCATTTTTGGGATCTTTCTTGGATTAATGCATTCCAAACAGGAATGGTTCTTACATGGTAGTAAATAATCCTTGCTTAACATTGTTTTGATGGGGCTCCTTACAGTAAAATGGTTATGTGGAACCCCACAAAAGGGTTGAATCTTTAAAGTGGTCCGATGAGGCACGATTTCAGCAACTTTTTGACATCAGTAACAGTGGATTTTGTTCACAAAGTTCTTTCTTTACACTGGTGGGTGGCAAGTTAGGTAACCATTTTGGTGTGTGCACAAACTGCGTGGTTCTACTGGATTCTGGCGCACACGTGGGCTTTTTGGCCATCTTGGATTTTCTAAGCCCACAGCACCAAATGTTGCAGCATGATAGCTCACACGTGGGTCAGGACACCCAACAAGGCCCCCCCACCCGACTGCACTTTAAATTTGAGTCGATGGGGAGTCGGGTGCACAAAAGGTGATGACCCACGCACTGGTATGTCCGCCTAATATTCTTCCAATTCTGCAAATGGCACAGTTCAGCATCTTTTCCTCCATCCGGTATTGATCGATCGGTTCTCCTCGCCGGTCCTCATGGGAATATTGGGCGGTACCCCGGGCCCCTTGCGTCTCTGCTCCCGGTCTCCGGATCGTCCTCCTTGGCCAGTCTCCAGGTTTTCTTTCTCCTAGGACGATAAAGGAAAAGCGGCAATATCTATTCATCGACATTTCTCCCCCACCATTGATATAGTGGGGTGGCATATATATTTTAGAACTCAACAGATATGAACATGCACATTTTTTTAAATTAAGCGACAGGAACACATAAACTTGAGAAACACAGAATTTGATAGGCTATATGTAGGATATTTTAGGGTTGGAATTGAATTACTCTGGAGCGGTACCCTCTGGGATTGCAGAGGACTCCTCCAGTTGCTGCAAAGTGTGCCTGGGATGGCAACACTTCAACTGGTTTATGTGGACCCACTTGTCTTCCCCCTCTGCCAAACCGCCTTTGGGGATGCGGATCTTGTAGGCCACAGGGGAGATCTTGTCTATAATCTCAAAGGGTCCCTTCCATGTAGGCAAGAATTTTCGCTGTTTGGCCTGGTTCCTTTGGAAATTGTATAGATAGGCCCGATCACCCACCTTATATTCCTTCCGGGAAGGTTTCAGGTCATAGTTGGTTTTCATGCTATCTGCTGATCTTTATAGATTCCGCTGAGCATAAGCAAACGCATGTTGGAGGTGTTTCCTTAAATTCTCCACATACTCATGAGTTGTGGAGGCATTTATCAGTGTCTGCTCTTGGGTTCTGTAGAGCAAATGCTGAGGAAGCACCATCTTGCGCCCAGTCATCAACTCGAATGGTGACATTTTGGTTGCAGATGAAGGGGTAGATCTGATGGCCATTAGGACCAGAGGTAATCGAATATCCCAACTTGGCCCAGAATCTGCCACAAACTTCTTTAATATGCTCACAATGGTTCGGTTATATCTCTCTACTGCCCCAGAAGAAGCTGGCCTGTAAGCAATATGTAGCTTTATTTTGACCCCCAGTATCTCCCACATCTTTGTCATTACTTCACTGGTGAAGTGGCTACCCCTGTCTGACTCAATCCTTTGAGGTAGACCAAAACGGGAAAAGATGTGGTTAATCATCAGGGCAGCTGCTGTTTCTGCCTTGCAATTTGGCGCTGGGAGACATTCCACCCACTTGGTAAACAAGCATGTCACAGTCAACATGTACTTATTCCCCCTAGCGGAGCGAATCACGGGGCCTACAAAGTCGATTTGTAAATCTGACCATGGGAGTGTCATTCCCCTCTTTTGGAGAGGCGCCCGGTGTGTGAGGGATGTTGGCTGAAATTGTGCAGACACAAGACAACCCTTCAAATATTGGTTGAGGTCCTGGACCATGTGTGGCCAATAGGCAACCTCTCTTAAGATCTCAAGTGTTGTATGAAACCCCCTATGACTGGCGGTAGCCGCATCATGGGCGTGACTTAACATCAGGCTTCGGAATGAGGTAGGAACCACCCACTGATCGTGGCCAGCTTTGGATTTCCTTACCAACAAACCGTCTTAGATCCGGAACATTTTTGGACATTTCATCAACACTCTTAGGTCCTCTTTCCCAATGTAATCGGTATCCATCCGGGGAAAGTTCTCAGGGTCCTCAAGGTGTTGGTAAAACTTAACAATAATTGGATCCCCCTTCTGAGCTGTAATTAAATCAGCATCAGGGGTCTCCTTACTCCATTGGGCAGTTGAAAGATCATTGTGAGCATTTGTCTGGGACCTAGCGATAGCAGTGACCTGGATTTCCCCCAACAGGGACTCAATCTCAATTAGATCCCCATGGATGGCCCCGGTTTTGGCCAGCTGATCAGCTAAGTAATTTCCAGTTTTGTCTGGTCCCTCTACTTTGGAATGACCCTTGATCTTTTTCCAATAGATGGTCATCTCATTCGAGGTGACCAGATCATCAATGTTTTGGATCAACTTCCCATGTTTCAAGGGTTTGTTGTTAGCACATAACATGCCTCTGGTTTTCCAATTAACCAGGTGCTCCACGAACCCGTTCCGTACATAATCAGAATCTGTGATTATGACCAGTTTGTGGAGTTGATGTTGGACAGCAGTGAGGATGGCTTGATGCACAGCCATCAATTCTGCCACTTGACTACTTCGGGGACCAATTTTGTATCCAGCGGAGGGTTCTGGGGACTCATTCACCCATGCATTCCCTATGCCGGCCACCAGTTCTTTCTCCCGTTGTTGTCAACAGGAAGTGTACATGAGGAAGTTCCCCCCATGCCGGGTAAAAATCCTGTCTGGTGTTGTATTGTCCTCACTGTCACTGTCAAAACAGTCCTTGGGTATTGGTCCTAACAGTTCATTTCCTAGATCAATGGAAAAATGTCGGTCATCAACCGCCATTCCAATAATGGTGTCTGCGGCTAGAGTAATACTCCTTAAGTCGCTGTTATCCACCTCTATTGGAATGGTGTCATGTTCTATGTTGACTAATGGTGTTGGGTTTACCCCCAACCCTTGCTGTTGGAGAGAAGCGTTTAGATGTATGTAAGCATCAGGGTTTTTCAAATGTTGTCCTCTTTTAACTTTCACTTCCAGGGAGAATTGTCGGGTCCTTTCTGGGATGGTGACTTCCTCTTTAATCTGAATTTCAACTGCATAAGGTATCAATTGAGCTGACCTAAATGCTTTTTCTGGATCATCAAAGCCCATGGGATTATCCGCTAATCGGGACCAAGCTTTGAAGTTTATTAGGTCCAAACTAATGGCAAAGCGATTGAGAATGTCACTGCCTAAGTAAAAGGCAGCAGTGACGTCTCGCACGACCCAACAATTATGGACTATGCTCTTGTTGGCAATGGAGATTTTGAGCATACACCTGCTTGGCAGGAGATGTTTGGAATTAGGTGCTTCCAGGTCCATTTCCCATTTGTCTATCAGTTTGAATGTGGGAATGGCTGGATCTTTTGGGCGTTGGCGGAACATGGCTTCGCTGATGAAGCTCTTACCGTTGTTCACACACACTCGAGCGAGAACAGAGTCCTTCCCATCATTTAACTGAACAGGGATGAACAACTGCTCTCCAATTTGCTGAATATCAGCCAGGCTCTGAGCTGATTTCACATCTTTCTGGACTATAGGAGTGGGAGTTTCTGATTGTGGATTAGTAAAGAATTTCAGGGTGTTTCCTTCCAGTGCGGAATACCACCTTAAACTGGAAGGAAGGTTGATTTTCAGAAATAGAGAGGACCCCCCCATCACCAGTCTGTTGTCCTACTGCTATTACTGTCACGTCTGGAATCTGGTTGTTCTGGAAGTGAAATTCTACTTGGTCAGATTTTTGTTCAACCATGTGGCAGGTGCCGTTTAAACTAACATGGTTGACACTCTGTTTTAATTTTATTGGTTGGCTAGTCTGGGTCCAGAGGACCTTGTTTACACAATCTATTAGAGGTGACAACCTTCTCAGGAGGTCATTCCCTAGTAAACAAGGGGTGCCCTCTGGAGTCACTACTATGACTGGGTGTTTCAACTTGTGTCGCCCAATTTTAATGTCCAAGTCTGCAGTCCCCTCAACGGGAATTTCCTTCCAGTCAAAGTTCTGCAGTTGTCCAGGAAGAGAGGTGAGAGGAATACGGTAATTCTCCCCCCTTCCGGCATTTAGTTCCTCAAAGGCCCTTTTGGACAGAAGGGTAGCTTGGGATCCAGTGTCCACCAGTGCCAAAATTGTACCCTGCCCCTGTACTTGTACCGGGGCATAGTATCTTCCCTCCTTCTCCTCAAGGGGGCACAGATAATGCACATTTTTGGACAACTGGTGGGCTAACTTTCTGGTTTTGGACATTGCTAGCGAAGAGGTTTGGGCAGAATTCTGTGGAGAGCATTGGGAATCTGAAAGAAAAAGTTGGCAACTGGAGATCAGAGCCATTGTGGGTTCCCCTGGTTCCGGTTCTGGGCCGCCTCCGCCTTCTTGGAGGCAGTCACCAGGATGGGTTTGAACCAGGGGATTTTGGTATTGTGGGTTCTGGGATGAGATGATGGGCGGCGGTAGCTCAGTCTCCATATCTCCCCAGTCTGGATTGGAATCCCTTGGGACCCATTTTTCTTTGGGAGGAGTTCCCCCATCTCTGAAGGAGAAGATCCTTTTCCCAGGATCTTCTGAGGATCCCTCTCCCTCAAATTGGTAGATCTGTACCTCCTCCACAAAGTGGGTCTGTTTGGGTCCTTTATTTCTCCTACCCCCCCTCTGCTCCTTGGGAGGCAGGCTTTCAGGGGTAGGAGATTTTGTTTCCGGTTCCTGGTTTTCCAGGGGCTGTTTACAAGTTGGGAAGGAAGCTTCCTCCAAGGCTTTACACCCCCCTTCCCCTTGTGCCTCCTCCCTGGGAACCGGTGGGTTATCGGGGTGCTGCCCCGTCATTGTTCTGGAGCACCAGGTCCAGAGTTTGGGGCATTCTGCGGTGGCATGCTCATCTGAGGGTTCGGTTGAGCCCTCAGTATGTGACCCAGATCCCGTGCCATATTTTGGACCTGGCGCTCTAACTGGGAAACCCGCTCAGGCTGATACGGGGCTCTATTTTCTCCCCTGGGCTGATCCCGGGAAGGGTAGCTATCCCTTCTCTGGTAGTACCCCTGGTTGGGAAGATTTTGGTACCCCTCCACCCTTGGCCTCCCCTCTCCCGGATTAGGTTGTCTGGGCTCAGGGAATTGGGGAAAGAAGGATGGATGATTTTGGGGCGGGAAATTGGGTGGATACCTGGGGAAAAAGTTCTGCCCAGGATTTGGAGAATTTCTGCCCTCCTGGGGGAAGTGAGGAGGGAAGTTCCCCGGGTCAGGTGCTGGGCTGGATCCCCCCCTTGGGCTGGAGGAGTCCACACATAACCCAGGATTGGTCGGTTTCCCTTGTAGCGGGGACTTACATAGTCAGGGGAGCGGGGGACCCCATTTGTGGGACTACCTCCTCGACTCCCTGTCTGTGACTGGCCCGAGGGCCTTCTGGGCTGTGAGTTATTTGGTGCAGGCAGGTTTTTAGGCCCCCCCCATCTCCAAATCTGAAACGGGGGCAACCTTTACCTCTGCCACCTTGGCAGCAGCAGGGGTGCTGTTGGTTTTGGGGTTTTTCGGCACGTTATTTTTATTTTCGATAGGCTTCTGCACCTCATAGATCCGGGTAGCCTGTTCAATGACCCAGTCTAAAGATCTTTTCTCATGAAAATCTCTCACGAGCTGGGTCATTATATATTTAGGGAGAGCATGGAAAAATGTATTGACAAACTCTTTGCTGTCTGTGTGCACCCTTCTGGTGGTCTGCGCAAAAGCACGCTTTAATTCTTGCACAAACTCTTGTGGGGCCTGATCCTCCCCACATTGCAAATTGTAGGCTGCCTTGCGAGCCTCTTGAGGATTTCTGTGAACAGAAAAATGTTTCAAGATGGCCGCCTTATAGGTGGACCATCTTAAATGATTTTGGTCCTCCAGCCCCGCAAAGAAACTGGAGTATTCTGGGAAGAATGTCCATTTGACGTACTGGATGCAGATACTGCTGTCCTTCAAATGGAAAGTCTCCATCATTTGCTCATAGAGCTCCAAGTGTTCCCAAACGGAATACTTGGCGTTCTTATGATAGGGCGTGATGACACTCCTGATTGCCTTAATCTGTTTCAATGGGTCCTTAAGCAAGGCCCTTTTTGCCTTATTGGCCTTTTTGGTTCGGGTAACCCTGGTCCATTCATCCTCTGACTCAGAGGCACTGCTCCCAGAGGTTCCTGTCTGATCTTCCAGGTTTTCCCGGATTCTGCGAGCCTGGGAATGGCTGGCAGAATGTGGGGACCTGGTCTCCTGTGTCCTGCGCCGTTCAGAGGAGTCTTCAGATTCCTCCTTGCTGCCAGGATTTGATGGGTACCCCCCCCCACTGACCTAACTGGGCAGAAGTTTTCAGGATGCCCTTAATGGGCCTATTCTCCTGGGGTTCCCCACTAAATTGCACTGTGCTTGGGTGCCCATACCCGGATGCCCGCCCATCCATTCCTGGGAGGTACTAGCCTATGAGCCCCCTGCTTCTGGCTGGATAGTAATCTGCCATCCCTGTGGCCCGGTGCTCATGTGCGCCAGGGGACATGGGGGTGGCAGAGTCCAGGGACTGAGAGAGATAAAGGCCTCTGGTACTAGGGCTCCTGAGGTTATGCTCAGGAGTTTCCCTTTCCCAGCGAACCTGGTCTCTATCCGCCCCTGCTCCCGGTTGCAATGCAAGAGCCTGCGCCTTCAGTTCCTCAGTTAAGGCCTTACTAGACTCTATCAGTCTCTCCTGCATCGCTACCTGTTGTTGGAGCCTATCATTGTGCTGGCAGAGAGCCTCATTCTCTCTCTGCGTTTCCTGATTGGTCCTGGAGCACTGGGCCAGTCTTTGCTGCAGGAGGGTTACCTCCTGAGTCCCTTCCCTACTGGCCTGCTCCTTTCTTGCCAGAGCCTCCTCCACCCTCCTGGTGTGCTCTAACAAGTTCTGGTGTTCTTTTTGGAGGTCACCCAGTCCCTGAAGGGCCAGGTGATTTTCTTCCATTTTCCTTTTTAAGTGGCAGACTTCCTGGCCTAAGGTATCCCTTTCCTGACCAAGAGCCTGCATTTGTGACGCCAGGTCGTCCCTCTGCCTTTGAAAGGCACCAGCTTTCTGGCGTTCTTCATCAAACTCTGCCTGGATATCCAGGTCTTTCAAAATCAATTTGTTGCTTTCCTCTTTCTCTCTGTCTAGTTGGATTTGCAGGGTGGCTACCTGCTCTGTGCATGCCCTGTTGAAATTGATCTGTTGCTCCAGCTTTTTCCTGCTCTGCAGCAAGGAGTCCAAACTGTCTTGGTGCTCCTTCTGCAAAGCCAGAATTCTGGTATCCTGGTCTGTCTTTTCCTGTTGCAGTATATCCATGTCCTCTTTTATTTTAATGATATACTGCCTACTATCATTTTCTGACTCCTTGCTCCTCTGCAGCCTCTGCTCAGAAGAATCCAGATCAGATTGGGCCTTCTGTAATGCCAGCAGTTGCCTACTCGCCAGATCTTGGCCTTCAGCACATTTGTCCTGCATGGCTCCCATATGTAAATATAAATATGCCGCTACCCTGGCAATCTTGTTGTGCTCATCCTTGGCCTTAGGGGCCATATATAGTTCACTCAGGGCCACATGTAAGGGACCCTGGTCTCTCCATAGATCTGACCCTGTTTCAGTGATCTGGGGTGCGATTGCCTGCAACCAGACCGTCTGGTCCTGATGAGTCCACTCACCTCTCACAAATAGCTTATGTAAGAAGTACTCTCTGGCTATTTTCATATCTACCAAGGTCGTCATTCTGGAATTTGAGTTCCTTCCTGACTTACAGAAGTTTGTATTTTATTTTTGCAAAACAGACCTTTTCCTTAGAGCGTTCCTTTGAGGAGTGCTTTACAGCGTAACACAGCGTGGTGATCCGACCGGATGTATGTCTCCTGTCAGTTAGCACACTGTATTAATCTGTACAAGTGATAGATCTAACCCAAACGTCCTGGACGAGCCCCCAATTTGTAAGGGGATTCAATTCAACACTACAGCTAAGTCAATGCCTAGTCTGGGATACTGAATATAAACCCTTATTGATATATCTTTATGTCCAGTTCATGAGTTCTGGATGACTACCCCTATATAACACCCCTCTCTTGGAATCCCCCTGACCCCACTGAGCCAATAGGTCGTTCTGTTTTGCAAGTTTAAAAGGTTTATTTGAGAATTTAAACAATATATATATATATATATCACACTTTATAATAAATTAATAATTGAATATCACACTTAATCTGAGCAGTAATCAATAATGGATAGTCCGGCACTAGCACACTTCTTTATAATCAATGATGAGTGGTTATAGGATGGATAAGATAGCGACAATACTTTTATGGTTTCAAATAGATGTAAGTTGGAATGACAATGCAGTACAGAAAATAAATTGATAGGATTTCAGCAAAAGACAATGTAATCACTTTCTTGGACAATTCACCCCCCCCTTAATGCAATGTAAGGAGATGAATAAAATGGGACTCAGTTCTTAGGAATGCAATCAATACAATACGAAATTCAGTTCCCCCCCAGCAAGCTTAGAGGAAAACAGGTCGGAGTTTTAAACACAGGCCCAAAAGGCTTTGGAATGTGGTGGCAAGGAAGTGAAATGCGCCAAAAATGCCTTTAATTCCCTCTAGAGGTTCAGGGTAGGTGATGGCTGCTTTATATTGTTCAGGCTTGGGTTAGCAATGTTCTGGTCTCGGCACTTCACAGTGATCTGGGTCAGCTCTCTGGTTCTGCTAACAGCGGTCTGGGTCACTCTGGATCTCTGGCCTGTGGTTCTGGATACTGCTCTGCTTTCTCTGGGTACAGCACTGCTTCTGGATCTTTCTGCACAGCTTTCTCTGGACCCAGCGCCGATCTGCACGGCTCCCGGATGCTGCTACCGCTGTTAGGTCTGCTGGATGCTGAGGCCTACTGAGAAGAGTTCTCAGTTTGTGGGTTTAGGCCCTTGCTTTGAGTTCTGAATCAAGTTCTTTGGAGTTTTAAAGTATAAGTGTTGAATCTGGGATCTTCTGGATGTTGTATGGTCCGGCAGAGCGCGTTGCGGCAACTGGATTTGAATGTCCTCTCCAGCTTGCAGTGGCTCTTTTTATGTCTTTTGAAAGTGAGTGTGTGTGCAGCATCACTAGCCAGCCCCTCTCTCAACTGCCCATTGGTCAAGCTTTCCTTTCTCTCTTGATTGGGGAAAAGAAGTGGAGTGTCAGAGCGATGTCATTTAATGGCTTGCAGAAAGGACACTCCCCTGTCAAATTACACACAATCTATATTTGACCTAAAGACATATTTCATAGATACACAGTGGTTTGAAATTACATGCACCCATCACATATCACATGAGGGATACCATGTTCAAACTCTGCTCTTCCTGGGGGCTTGCATTCAGAAATGGCAACATTTGGTGCTTTTTAGTAGGTTTTGCAACATCAGATTTTTCTCCAGATTTATACACATGTACACGGCCTGTCCATACATACTCCAGTAAACTCCCATGTCTCTAGCTTAAACACAGAGTCTGTAGTATACATAAATAGCAGGGTTTTGCCCCAGAACCTCACACAAATTGGAGTTTGGGCTTGAATCGAAGGTACATTTTTTAAATGAAGGCTCTCAAAGTTATACATTCCTGTCATTTGATTACAAAGAGTTATCAGTGTTTCTGTAAAATATATATTTTGCTTTCAATTCAGTTCTCAGAGTGTTGGAGTCTGCCTCCAAGACTTGGGTGGGTCAGTGACCATGCCTCTGCTGGCAGGCAGGCCTTTGTTGACAGGAAACAGTCAAAATCAACATATTCTATTCAAGTGCCAGAGCCTATTGTGTGGTCTCCAGGAGGCTCCCAGCCAGTCTGCCTTCTATCAATCAAGAGGTCATGTGAGATTCTAACTCCTGGTGTGAATCTCTGGAGGTGAGAGGTTTTCCCAGACTTCTGGCCTCTGGGAACAGCAGGTGGCTAATTGTTGATTAAAATGCAGCCTTTGAAGTCAGCTGAGTCAAATTCCTTTGTCAGCAACTGCACTCAGTTCTCCTGTCAGAGTTTAGACCGCTAGCGCCGCCTTGAGGATTTTGTTGGTACTGCATCCATTTTTGGGATCTTTCTTGGATTAATGCATTCCAAACAGGAATGGTTCTTACATGGTAGTAAATAATCCTTGCTTAACATTGTTTTGATGGGGCTCCTTACAGTAAAATGGTTATGTGGAACCCCACAAAAGGGTTGAATCTTTAAAGTGGTCCGATGAGCCACGATTTCAGCAACTTTTTGACATCAGTAACAGTGGATTTTGTTCACAAAGATCTTTCTTTACACTGGTGTGTGGCAAGTTAGGTAACCATTTTGGTGTGCGGACAAACTGCGTGGTTCTCCTGGATTCTGGCGCACACGTGGGCTTTTTGGCCATCTTGGATTTTCTAAGCCCACAGCACCAAATGTTGCAGCATGATAGCTCACACGTGGGTCAGGACACCCAACAAGGCCCCCCCACCCGACTGCACTTTAAATTTGAGTTGATGGGGAGTCGGGTGCACAAAAGGTGATGACCCACGCACTGGT
Source organism: Ambystoma mexicanum (assembly GCF_040938575.1). NCBI lineage: Eukaryota > Metazoa > Chordata > Amphibia > Caudata > Ambystomatidae > Ambystoma > Ambystoma mexicanum. Next base: position 1,236,941,307 of record NC_090933.1, on the reverse strand, counting down.
ATGTCCGCCTAATATTCTTCCAATTCTGCAAATGGCACAGTTCAGCATCTTTTCCTCCATCCGGTATTGATCGATCGGTTCTCCTCGCCGGTCCTCATGGGAATATTGGGCGGTACCCCGGGCCCCTTGCGTCTCTGCTCCCGGTCTCCGGATCGTCCTCCTTGGCCAGTCTCCAGGTTTTCTTTCTCCTAGGACGACAAAGGAAAAGCGGCAATACCTATTCATGGACATTTCTCCCCCACCATTGATATAGTGGGGTGGCATATATATTTTAGAACTCAACAGATATGAACATGCACATTTTTTTAAATTAAGCGACAGGAACACATAAATTTGAGAAACACAGAATTTGATAGGCTATATGTAGGATATTTTAGGGTTGGAATTGAATTACTCTGGAGCGGTACCCTCTGGGATTGCAGAGGACTCCTCCAGTTGCTGCAAAGTGTGCCTGTGATGGCAACACTTCAACTGGTTTATGTGGACCCACTTGTCTTCCCCCTCTGCCAAACCGCCTTCGGGGATGCGGATCTTGTAGGCCACAGGGGAGATCTTGTCTATAATCTCAAAGGGTCCCTTCCATGTAGGCAAGAATTTTCGCTGTTTGGCCTGGTTCCTTTGGAAATTGTATAGATAGGCCCGATCACCCACCTTATATTCCTTCCGGGAAGGTTTCAGGTCATAGTGGGTTTTCATGCTATCTGCTGATCTTTCTAGATTCCGCTGAGCATAAGCAAACGCATGTTGGAGGTGTTTCCTTAAATTCTCCACATACTCATGAGTTGTGGAGGCATTTATCAGTGTCTGCTCTTGGGTTCTGTAGAGCAAATGCTGAGGAAGCACCATCTTGCGCCCAGTCATCAACTCGAATGGTGACATTTTGGTTGCAGATGAAGGGGTAGATCTGATGGCCATTAGGACCAGAGGTAATCGAATATCCCAACTTGGCCCAGAATCTGCCACAAACTTCTTTAATATGCTCACAATGGTTCGGTTATATCTCTCTACTGCCCCAGAAGAAGCTGGCCTGTAAGCAATATGTAGCTTTATTTTGACCCCCAGTATCTCCCACATCTTTGTCATTACTTCACTGGTGAAGTGGCTACCCCTGTCTGACTCAATCCTTTGAGGTAGACCAAAACGGGAAAAGATGTGGTTAATCATCAGGGCAGCTGCTGTTTCTGCCTTGCAATTTGGCGCTGGGAGACATTCCACCCACTTGGTAAACAAGCATGTCACAGTCAACATGTACTTATTCCCCCTAGCGGAGCGAATCACGGGGCCTACAAAGTCGATTTGTAAATCTGACCATGGGAGTGTCATTCCCCTCTTTTGGAGAGGCGCCCGATGTGTGAGGGATGTTGGCTGAAATTGTGCACACACAAGACAACCCTTCAAATAGTGGTTGAGGTCCTGGCCCATGTGTGGCCAATAGGCAACCTCTCTTAAGATCTCAAGTGTTGTATGAAACCCCCTATGACCGGCTGTAGCCACATCATGGGCGTGATTTAACATCAGGCTTCGGAATGAGGTAGGAACCACCCACTGATCGTGGCCAGCTTTGGATTTCCTTACCAACAAACCGTCTTGGATCCGGAACATTTTTGGACATTTCATCAACACTCTTAGGTCCTCTTTCCCAATGTAATCGGTATCCATCCGGGGAAAGTTCTCAGGGTCCTCAAGGTGTTGGTAAAACTTACCAATAATTGGATCCCCCTTCTGAGCTGTAATTAAATCAGCATCAGGGGTCTCCTTACTCCATTGGGCAGTTGAAAGATCATTGTGAGCATTTGTCTGGGACCTAGTGATAGCAGTGATCTGGATTTCCCCCAACAGGGACTCAATCTCAATTAGATCCCCTTGGATGGCCCCGGTTTTGGCCAGCTGATCAGCTAAGTAATTTCCAGTTTTGTCTGGTCCCTCTACTTTGGAATGACCCTTGATCTTTTTCCAATAGATGGTCATCTCATTCGAGGTGACCAGATCATCAATGTTTTGGATCAACTTCCCATGTTTCAAGGGTTTGTTGTTAGCACATAACATGCCTCTGGTTTTCCAATTAACCAGGTGCTCCACAAACCCGTTCCGTACATAATCAGAATCTGTGATTATGACCAGTTTGTGGAGTTGATGTTGGACAGCAGTGAGGATGGCTTGATGCACAGCCATCAATTCTGCCACCTGACTACTTCGGGAACCAATTTTGTATCCAGCGGAGGGTTCTGGGGACTCATTCACCCATGCATTCCCTATGCCGGCCACCAGTTCTTTCTCCCGTTGTTGTCAACAGGAAGTGTACATGAGGAAGTTCCCCCCATGCCGGGTAAAAATCCTGTCTGGTGTTGTATTGTCCTCACTGTCACTGTCAAAACAGTCCTTGGGTATTGGTCCTAACAGTTCATTTCCTAGATCAATGGAAAAATGTCGGTCATCAACCACCATTCCAATAATGGTGTCTGCGGCTAGAGTAATACTCCTTAAGTCGCTGTTATCCACCTCTATTGGAATGGTGTCATGTTCTATGTTGACTAATGGTGTTGGGTTTACCCCCAACCCTTGCTGTTGGAGAGAAGCGTTTAGATGTATGTAAGCATCAGGGTTTTTCAAATGTTGTCCTCTTTTAACTTTCACTTCCAGGGAGAATTGTCGGGTCCTTTCTGGGATGGTGACTTCCTCTTTAATCTGAATTTCAACTGCATAAGGTAGCAATTGAGCTGACCTAAATGCTTTTTCTGGATCATCAAAGCCCATGGGATTATCCGCTAATCGGGACCAAGCTTTGAACTTTATTAGGTCCAAACTAATGGCAAAGCGATTGAGAATGTCACTGCCTAAGTAAAAGGCAGCAGTGACGTCTCGCACGACCCAACAATTATGGACTATGCTCTTGTTGGCAATGGAGATTTTGAGCATACACCTGCTTGGCAGGAGATGTTTGGAATTAGGTGCTTCCAGGTCCATTTCCCATTTGTCTATCAGTTTGAATGTGAGAATGGCTGGATCTTTTGGGCGTTGGCGGAACATGGCTTCGCTGATGAAGCTCTTACCGTTGTTCACACACACTCGAGCGAGAACAGAGTCCTTCCCATCATTTAACTGAACAGGGATGAACAACTGCTCTCCAATTTGCTGAATATCAGCCAGGCTCTGAGCTGATTTCACATCTTTCTGGACTATAGGAGTGGGAGTTTCTGATTGTGGATTAGTAAAGAATTTCAGGGTGTTTCCTTCCAGTGCGGAATACCACCTTAAACTGGAAGGAAGGTTGATTTTCAGAAATAGAGAGGACCCCCCCATCACCAGTCTGTTGTCCTACTGCTATTACTGTCACGTCTGGAATCTGGTTGTTCTGGAAGTGAAATTCTACTTGGTCAGATTTTTGTTCAACCATGTGGCAGGTGCCGTTTAAACTAACATGGTTGACACTCTGTTTTAATTTTATTGGTTGGCTAGTCTGGGTCCAGAGGACCTTGTTTACACAATCTATTAGTGGTGACAACCTTCTCAGGAGGTCATTCCCTAGTAAACAAGGGGTGCCCTCTGGAGTCACTACTATGACTGGGTGTTTCAACTTGTGTCGCCCAATTTTAATGTCCAAGTCTGCAGTCCCCTCAACGGGAATTTCCTTCCCGTCAAAGTTCTGCAGTTGTCCAGGAAGAGAGGTGAGAGGAATACGGTAATTCTCCCCCGTTCCGGCATTTAGTTCCTCAAAGGCCCTTTTCGACAGAAGGGTAGCTTGGGATCCAGTGTCCACCAGTGCCAAAATTGTACCCTGCCCCTGTACTTGTACCGGGGCATAGTATCTTCCCTCCTTCTCCTCAAGGGGGCACAGATAATGCACATTTTTGGACAACTGGTGGGCTAACTTTCTGGTTTTGGACATTGCTAGCGAAGAGATTTGGGCAGAATTCTGTGGAGAGCATTGGGAATCTGAAAGAAAAAGTTGGCAACTGGAGATCAGAGCCATTGTGGGTTCCCCTGGTTCCGGTTCTGGGCCGCCTCCGCCTTCTTGGAGGCAGTCACCAGGATGGGTTTGAACCAGGGGATTTTGGTATTGTGGGTTCTGGGATGAGATGATGGGCGGCGGTAGCTCAGTCTCCATATCTCCCCAGTCTGGATTGGAATCCCTTGGGACCCATTTTTTTTTTTGGGAGGAGTTCCCCCATCTCTGAAGGAGAAGATCCTTTTCCCAGGATCTTCTGAGGATCCCTCTCCCTCAAATTGGAAGATCTGTACCTCCTCCACAAAGTGGGTCTGTTTGGGTCCTTTATTTCTCCTACCCCCCCCCCTCTGCTCCTTGGGAGGCAGGCTTTCAGGGGTAGGAGATTTTGTTTCCGGTTCCTGGTTTTCCAGGGGCTGTTTACAAGTTGGGAAGTAAGCTTCCTCCAAGGCTTTACACCCCCCTTCCCCTTGTGCCTCCTCCCTGGGAACCGGTGGGTTATCGGGATGCTGCCCCGTCATTGTTCTGGAGCACCAGGTCCAGAGTTTGGGGCATTCTGCGGTGGCATGCTCATCTGAGGGTTCGGTTGAGCCCTCAGTATGTGACCCAGATCCCGTGCCATATTTTGGACCTGGCGCTCTAACTGGGAAACCCGCTCAGGCTGATACGGGGCTCTATTTTCTCCCCTGGGCTGATCCCGGGAAGGGTAGCTATCCCTTCTCTGGTAGTACCCCTGGTTGGGAAGATTTTGGTACCCCTCCACCCTTGGCCTCCCCTCTCCCGGATTAGGTTGTCTGGGCTCAGGGAATTGGGGAAAGAAGGATGGATGATTTTGGGGCGGGAAATTGGGTGGATACCTGGGGAAAAAGTTCTGCCCAGGATTTGGAGAATTTCTGCCCTCCTGGGGGAAGTTAGGAGGGAAGTTCCCCGGGTCAGGTGCTGGGCTGGATCCCCCCCTTGGGCTGGAGGAGTCCACACATAACCCAGGATTGGTCGGTTTCCCTTGTAGCGGGGACTTACATAGTCAGGGGAGCGGGGGACCCCATTTGTGGGACTACCTCCTCGACTCCCTGTCTGTGACTGGCCCGAGGGCCTTCTGGGCTGTGAGTTATTTGGTGCAGGCAGGTTTTTAGGCCCCCCCATCTCCAAATCTGAAACGGGGGCAACCTTTACCTCTGCCACCTTGGCAGCAGCAGGGGTGCTGTTGGTTTTGGGGTTTTTCGGCGCGTTATTTTTATTTTCGATAGGCTTCTGCACCTCATAGATCCGGGTAGCCTGTTCAATGACCCAGTCTAAAGATCTTTTCTCATGAAAATCTCTCACGAGCTGGGTCATTATATATTTAGGGAGAGCATGGAAAAATGTATTGACAAACTCTTTGCTGTCTGTGCGCACCCTTCTGGTGGTCTGCGCAAAAGCACGCTTTAATTCTTGCACAAACTCTTGTGGGGCCTGATCCTCCCCACATTGAAAATTGTAGGCTGCCTTGCGAGCCTCTTGAGGATTTCTGTGAACAGAAAAATGTTTCAAGATGGCCGCCTTATAGGTGGACCATCTTAAATGATTTTGGTCCTCCAGCCCCGCAAAGAAACTGGAGTATTCTGGGAAGAATGTCCATTTGACGTACTGGATGCAGCTACTGCTGTCCTTCAAATGGAAAGTCTCCATCATTTGCTCATAGAGCTCCAAGTGTTCCCAAACGGAATACTTGTCGTTCTTATGATAGGGCGTGATGACACTCCTGATTGCCTTAATCTGTTTCAATGGGTCCTTAAGCAAGGCCCTTTTTGCCTTATTGGCCTTTTTGGTTCGGGTAACCCTGGTCCATTCATCCTCTGACTCAGAGGCATTGCTCCCAGAGGTTCCTGTCTGATCTTCCAGGTTTTCCCGGATTCTGCGAGCCTGGGAATGGCTGGCAGAATGTGGGGACCTGGTCTCCTGTGTCCTGCGCCGTTCAGAGGAGTCTTCAGATTCCTCCTTGCTGCCAGGATTTAATGGGTACCCCCCCCCACTGACCTAACTGGGCAGAGGTTTTCAGGATGCCCTTAATGGGCCTATTCTCCTGGGGTTCCCCACTAAATTGCACTGTGCTTGGGTGCCCATACCCGGATGCCCGCCCATCCATTCCTGGGAGGTACTGGCCTATGAGCCCCCTGCTTCTGGCTGGATAGTAATCTGCCATCCCTGTGGCCCGGTGCTCATGTGCGCCAGGGGACATGGGGGTGGCAGAGTCCAGGGACTGAGAGAGATAAAGGCCTCTGGTACTAGGGCTCCTGAGGTTATGCTCAGGAGTTTCCCTTTCCCACCGAACCTGGTCTCTATCCGCCCCTGCTCCCGGTTGCAATGCAAGAGCCTGCGCCTTCAGTTCCTCAGTTAAGGCCTTACTAGACTCTATCAGTCTCTCCTGCATCGCTACCTGTTGTTGGAGCCTATCATTGTGCTGGCAGAGAGCCTCATTCTCTTTCTGCGTTTCCTGATTGGTCCTGGAGCACTGGGCCAGTCTTTGCTGCAGGAGGGTTACCTCCTGAGTCCCTTCCCTACTGGCCTGCTCCTTTCTTGCCAGAGCCTCCTCCACCCTCCGGGTGTGCTCTAACAAGTTCTGGTGTTCTTTTTGGAGGTCACCCAGTCCCTGGAGGGCCAGGTGATTTTCTTCCATTTTCCTTTTTAAGTGGCAGACTTCCTGGCCTAAGGTATCCCTTTCCTGACCAAGAGCCTGCATTTGTGACGCCAGGTCGTCCCTCTGCCTTTGAAAGGCACCAGCTTTCTGGCGTTCTTCATCAAACTCTGCCTGGGTATCCAGGTCTTTCAAAATCAATTTGTTGCTTTCCTCTTTCTCTCTGTCTAGTTGGATTTGCAGGGTGGCTACCTGCTCTGTGCATGCCCTGTTGAAATTGATCTGTTGCTCCAGCTTTTTCCTGCTCTGCAGCAAGGAGTCCAAACTGTCTTGGTGCTCCTTCTGCAAAGCCAGAATTCTGGTATCCTGGTCTGTCTTTTCCTGTTGCAGTATATCCATGTCCTCTTTTATTTTAATGATATACTGCCTACTATCATTTTCTGACTCCTGGCTCCTCTGCAGCCTCTGCTCAGAAGAATCCAGATCAGATTGGGCCTTCTGTAATGCCAGCAGTTGCCTACTCGCCAGATCTTGGCCTTCAGCACATTTGTCCTGCATGGCTCCCATATGTAAATATAAATATGCCGCTACCCTGGCAATCTTGTTGTGCTCATCCTTGGCCTTAGGGGTCATATATAGTTCACTCAGGGCCACATGTAAGGGACCCTGGTCTCTCCATAGATCTTACCCTGTTTCAGTGATCTGGGGTGCGATTGCCTGCAACCAGACCATCTGGTCCTGATGAGTCCAATCACCTCTCACAAATAGCTTATGTAAGAAGTACTCTCTGGCTATTTTCATATCTACCAAGGTCGTCATTCTGGAATTTGAGTTCCTTCCTGACTTACAGAAGTTTGTATTTTATTTTTGCAAAACAGACCTTTTCCTTAGAGCGTTCCTTTGAGGAGTGCTTTACAGAGTAACACAGCGTGGTGATCCGACCAGATGTATGTCTCCTGTCAGTTAGCACACTGTATTAATCTGCACAAGTGATAGATCTAACCCAAACGTCCTGGACGAGCCCCCAATTTGTAAGGGGATTCAATTCAACACTACAGCTAAGTCAATGCCTAGTCTGGGATACTGAATATAAACCCTTATTGATATATCTTTATGTCCAGTTCATGAGTTCTGGATGACTACCCCTATATAATACCCCTCTCTTGGAATCCCCCTGACCCCACTGAGCCAATAGGTCGTTCTGTATTGCAAGTTTAAAAGGTTTATTTGAGAATTTAAACAATATATATATATATATATCACACTTTATAATAAATTAATAATTGAATATCCCACTTAATCTGAGCAGTAATCAATAATGGATAGTCCGGCACTAGCACACTTCTTTATAATCAATGATGAGTGGTTATAGGATGGATAAGATAGCGACAATACTTTTATGGTTTCAAATAGATGTAAGTTGGAATGACAATGCAGTACAGAAAATAACTTGATAGGATTTCAGCAAAAGACAATGTAATCACTTTCTTGGACAATTCACCCCCCCCTTAATGCAATGTAAGGAGAATAGAATGGGACTCAGTTCTTAGGAATGCAATCAATACAATACGAAATTCAGTTCCCCCCCAGCAAGCTTAGAGAAAAACAGGTCGGAGTTTTAAACACAGGCCCAAAAGGCTTTGGAATGTGGTGTGCAAGGAAGTGAAATGCGCCAAAAATGCCTTTAATTCCCTCTAGAGGTTCAGGGTAGGTGATGGCTGCTTTATATTGTTCAGGCTTGGGTTAGCAATGCTCTATGGTTATTATTGGAAAGCGTAGAATCTCAGCTTCAATATGAAAGTTAAATTTCGTTCCTAGCTCACACGGTTCCGGAGTTATGAACGATTTAGTAAAGGTAGATTTTCAGATTTAAAACAACTCAAAATGACAAGTGACAGCATGCAACTTTGGAATTACAGATGACAGCTCGCATCTTAAGAATGACAGGTAACAGGATCTCTAGGAGACAGTTCTACTTAAGTTAAAATAGCTTGCATTAGATTATTTTAACTAAGGGATAGGTTCTGCACAGTTCTGCTAGGTACTCACAATATAATTTTAAAAGGAATGGGCCTCCCCACGGATCTGGTCAGGTTTTGGACTGGACTCCGGTTCTGGTCTCGGCACTTCACAGTGATCTGGGTCAGCTCTCTGGTTCTGCTAACAGCGGTCTGGGTCACTCTGGATCTCTGGCCTCTGGTTCTGGATACTGCTCTGCTTTCTCTGGGTACAGCACTGCTTCTGGATCTTTCTGCACAGCTTTCTCTGGACCCAGCGCTGATCTGCACGGCTCCTGGATGCTGCTACCGCTGTTAGGTCTGCTGGATGCTGAGGCCTACTGCGAAGAGTTCTCAGTTTGTGGGTTTAGGCCCTTGCTTTGAGTTCTGAATCAAGTTCTTTGGAGTTTTAAAGTCTAAGTGTTGAATCTGGGATCTTCTGGATGTTGTATGGTCCGGCAGAGCGCGTTGCGGCAACTGGATTTGAATGTCCTCTCCAGCTTCCAGTGGCTCTTTTTATGTCTTTTGAAAGTGGGTGTGTGTGCAGCATCACTAGCCAGCCCCTCTCTCAACTGCCCATTGGTCAAGCTTTCCTTTCTCTCTTGATTGGGGAAAGGAAGTGGAGTGTCAGAGCGATGTCATTTAATGGCTTGCAGAAAGGACACTCCCCTGTCAAATTACACACAATCTATATTTGACCTAAAGACATATTTCATAGATACACAGTGGTTTGAAATTACATGCACCCATCACATATCACATGAGGGATACCCTGTTCAAACTCTGCTCTTCCTGGGGGCTTGCATTCAGAAATGGCAACATTTGGTGCTTTTTAGTGGGTTTTGCAACATCAGATTTTTCTCCAGATTTATACACATGTACACGGCCTGTCCATACATACTCCAGTAAACTCCCATGTCTCTAGCTTAAACACAGAGGGCCTCATTACGAGTCCGGCGTTAACCGAGGCGGTAAAACCGCCTGGTTAACGCCGGACTCGTATTACCATTCCGCCTCCGTGATTCCCGGAATTACCGGGGCATCACAACCCCGGTTTTCCGGGAATCACGGAGGCGGAATGGTGTAAATCCCCATTCCCATTGAGTCCTATGGGACTCAATGGGAATCGGGATCATGGAAACACCGGCAGCATCTTGTAATGCTGCCGGTGTTTCCTCGTCCGCCTGCAGGCGGGCGGTGTTAAACCCGCCAGGTCAGACCTGGCGGGAACATCACCTCCCGCCTGCAGGGGTCGGGATCAGGCGGTCCGGAAACAACGGTGGCGGCGGGTTTACCGCCACCGTTATTTCCGGACCGCCACGGTCGTAATGAGGCCCAGAGTCTGTAGTATACATAAATAGCAGGGTTTTGCCCCAGAACCTCACACAAATTGGAGTTTGGGCTTGAATCGAAGGTACATTTTTTAAATGAAGGCTCTCAAAGTTATACATTCCTGTCATTTGATTACAAAGAGTTATCAGTGTTTCTGTAAAATATATATTTTGCTTTCAATTCAGTTCTCAGAGTGTTGGAGTCTGCCTCCAAGACTTGGGTGGGTCAGTGACCATGCCTCTGCTGGCAGGCAGGCCTTTGTTGACAGGAAACAGTCAAAATCAACATATTCTATTCAAGTGCCAGAGCCTATTGTGTGGTCTCCAGGAGGCTCCCAGCCAGTCTGCCTTCTATCAATCAAGAGGTCATGTGAGATTCTAACTCCTGGTGTGAATCTCTGGAGGTGAGAGGTTTTCCCAGACTTCTGGCCTCTGGGAACAGCAGGTGGCTAAGTGTTGATTAAAATGCAGCCTTTGAAGTCAGCTGAGTCAAATTCCTTTGTCAGCAACTGCACTCAGTTCTCCTGTCAGAGTTTAGACCGCTAGCGCCGCCTTGAGGATTTTGTTGGTACTGCATCCATTTTTGGGATCTTTCTTGGATTAATGCATTCCAAACAGGAATGGTTCTTACATGGTAGTAAATAATCCTTGCTTAACATTGTTTTGATGGGGCTCCTTACAGTAAAATGGTTATGTGGAACCCCACAAAAGGGTTGAATCTTTAAAGTGGTCCGATGAGCCACGATTTCAGCAACTTTTTGACATCAGTAACAGTGGATTTTGTTCACAAAGATCTTTCTTTACACTGGTGGGTGGCAAGTTAGGTAACCATTTTGGTGTGCGCACAAACTGCGTGGTTCTCCTGGATTCTGGCGCACACGTGGGCTTTTTGGCCATCTTGGATTTTCTAAGCCCACAGCACCAAATGTTGCAGCATGATAGCTCACACGTGGGTCAGGACACCCAACAAGGCCCCCCCACCCGACTGCACTTTAAATTTCAGTCAATGGGGAGTCGGGTGCACAAAAGGTGATGACCCACGCACTGGTATGTCCGCATAATATTCTTCCAATTCTGCAAATGGCACAGTTCAGCATCTTTTCCTCCATCCGGTATTGATCGATCGGTTCTCCTCGCCGGTCCTCATGGGAATATTGGGCGGTACCCCGGGCCCCTTGCGTCTCTGCTCCCGGTCTCCGGATCGTACTCCTTGGCCAGTCTCCAGGTTTTCTTTCTCCTAGGACGACAAATGAAAGCGGCAATACCTATTCATGGACATTTCTCCCCCACCATTGATATAGTGGGGTGGCATATATATTTTAGAACTCAACAGATATGAACATGCACATTTTTTTAAATTAAGCGACAGGAACACATAAACTTGAGAAACACAGAATTTGATAGGCTATATGTAGGATATTTTCGGGTTGGAATTGAATTACTCTGGAGCGGTACCCTCTGGGATTGCAGAGGACTCCTCCAGTTGCTGCAAAGTGTGCCTGGGATGGCAACACTTCAACTGGTTTATGTGGACCCACTTGTCTTCCCCCTCTGCCAAACCGCCTTTGGGGATGCGGATCTTGTAGGCCACAGGGGAGATCTTGTCTATAATCTCAAAGGGTCCCTTCCATGTAGGCAAGAATTTTCGCTGTTTGGCCTGGTTCCTTTGGAAATTGTATAGATAGGCCCGATCACCCACCTTATATTCCTTCCGGGAAGTTTTCAGGTAATAGTGGGTTTTCATGCTATCAGCTGATCTTTCTAGATTCCGCTGAGCATAAGCAAACGCATGTTGGAGGTGTTTCCTTAAATTCTCCACATACTCATGAGTTGTGGAGGCATTTATCAGTGTCTGCTCTTGGGTTCTGTAGAGCAAATGCTGAGGAAGCACCATCTTGCGCCCAGTCATCAACTCGAATGGTGACATTTTGGTTGCAGATGAAGGGGTAGATCTGATGGCCATTAGGACCAGAGGTAATCGGATATCCCAACTTGGCCCAGAATCTGCCACAAACTTCTTTAATATGCTCACAATGGTTCGGTTATATCTCTCTACTGCCCCAGAAGAAGCTGGCCTGTAAGCAATATGTAGCTTTCTTTTGACCCCCAGTATCTCCCACATCTTTGTCATTACTTCACTGGTGAAGTGGCTACCCCTGTCTGACTCAATCCTTTGAGGTAGACCAAAACGGGAAAAGATGTGGTTAATCATCAGGGCAGCTGCTGTTTCTGCCTTGCAATTTGGCGCTGGGAGACATTCCACCCACTTGGTAAACAAGCATGTCACAGTCAACATGTACTTATTCCCCCTAGCGGAGCGAATCACGGGGCCTACAAAGTCGATTTGTAAATCTGACCATGGGAGTGTCATTCCCCTCTTTTGGAGAGGCGCCCGGTGTGTGAGGGATGTTGGCTGAAATTGTGCACACACAAGACAACCCTTCAAATATTGGTTGAGGTCCTGGCCCATGTGTGGCCAATAGGCAACCTCTCTTAAGATCTCAAGTGTTGTATGAAACCCCCTATGACCGGCGGTAGCCGCATCATGGGCGTGACTTAACATCAGGCTTCGGAATGAGGTAGGAACCACCCACTGATCGTGGCCAGCTTTGGATTTCCTTACCAACAAACCGTCTTGGATCCGGAACATTTTTGGACATTTCATCAACACTCTTAGGTCCTCTTTCCCAATGTAATCTTTATCCATCCGGGGAAAATTCTCAGGGTCCTCAAGGTGTTGGTAAAACTTACCAATAATTGGATCCCCCTTCTGAGCTGTAATTAAATCAGCATCAGGGGTCTCCTTACTCCATTGGGCAGTTGAAAGATCATTGTGAGCATTTGTCTGGGACCTCGTGATAGCAGTGACCTGGATTTCCCCCAACAGGGACTCGATCTCAATTAGATCCCCTTGGATGGCCCCGGTTTTGGCCAGCTGATCAGCTAAGTAATTTCCAGTTTTGTCTGGTCCCTCTACTTTGGAATGACCCTTGATCTTTTTCCAATAGATGGTCATCTCATTCGAGGTGACCAGATCATCAATGTTTTGGATCAACTTCCCATGTTTCAAGGGTTTGTTGTTAGCACATAACATGCCTCTGGTTTTCCAATTAACCAGGTGCTCCACGAACCCGTTCCGTACATAATCAGAATCTGTGATTATGACCAGTTTGTGGAGTTGATGTTGGACAGCAGTGAGGATGGCTTGATGCACAGCCATCAATTCTGCCACCTGACTACTTCGGGGACCAATTTTGTATCCAGCGGAGGGTTCTGGGGACTCATTCACCCATGCATTCCCTACGCCGGCCACCAGTTCTTTCTCCCGTTGTTGTCAACAGGAAGTGTACATGAGGAAGTTCCCCCCATGCCGGGTAAAAATCCTGTCTGGTGTTGTATTGTCCTCACTGTCACTTCAAAACAGTCCTTGGGTATTGGTCCTTCATTTCCTAGATCAATGGAAAAATGTCGGTCATCAACCGCCATTCCAATAATGGTGTCTGCGGCTAGAGTAATACTCTTTAAGTCGCTGTTATCCAGCTCTATTGGAATGGTGTCATGTTCTATGTTGACTAATGGTGTTGGGTTTACCCCCAACCCTTGCTGTTGGAGAGAAGCGTTTAGATGTATGTAAGCATCAGGGTTTTTCAAATGTTGTCCTCTTTTAACTTTCACTTCCAGGGAGAATTGTCGGGTCCTTTCTGGGATGGTGACTTCCTCTTTGATCTGAATTTCAACTGCATAAGGTAGCAATTGAGCTGACCTAAATGCTTTTTCTGGATCATCAAAGCCCATGGGATTATACGCTAATCGGGACCAAGTTTTGAAGTTTATTAGGTCCAAACTAATGGCAAAGCGATTGAGAATGTCACTGCCTAAGTAAAAGGCAGCAGTGACGTCTCGCACGACCCAACAATTATGGACTATGCTCTTGTTGGCAATGGAGATTTTGAGCATACACCTGCTTGGCAGAAGATGTTTGGAATTAGGTGCTTCCAGGTCCATTTCCCATTTGTCTATCAGTTTGAATGTGGGAATGGCTGGATCTTTTGGGCGTTGGCGGAACATGGCTTCGCTGATGAAGCTCTTACCGTTGTTCACACACACTCGAGCGAGAACAGAGTCCTTCCCATCATTTAACTGAACAGGGATGAACAACTACTCTCCAATTTACTGAATATCAGCCAGGCTCTGAGCTGATTTCACATCTTTCTGGACTATAGGAGTGGGAGTTTCTGATTGTGGATTAGTAAAGAATTTCAGGGTGTTTCCTTCCAGTGCGGAATACCACCTTAAACTGGAAGGAAGGTTGATTTTGAGAAATAGAGAGGACCCCCCATCACCAGTCTGTTGTCCTACTGCTATTACTGTCACGTCTGGAATCTGGTTGTTCTGGAAGTGAAATTCTACTTGGTCAGATTTTTGTTCAACCATGTGGCAGGTGCTGTTTAAACTAACATGGTTGACACTCTATTTTAATTTTATTGGTTGGCTAGTCTGGGTCCAGAGGACCTTGTTTACACAATCTATTAGAGGTGACAACCTTCTCAGGAGGTCATTCCCTAGTAAACAAGGGGTGCCCTCTGGAGTCACTACTATGACTGGGTGTTTCAACTTGTGTCGCCCAATTTTAATGTCCAAGTCTGCAGTCCCCTCAACGGGAATTTCCTTCCCGTCAAAGTTCTGAAGTTGTCCAGGAAGAGAGGTGAGAGGAATACGGTAATTCTCCCCCCTTCCGGCATTTAGTTCCTCAAAGGCCCTTTTCGACAGAAGGGTAGCTTGGGATCCAGTGTCCACCAGTGCCAAAATTGTACCCTGCCCCTGTACTTGTACCGGGGCATAGTATCTTCCCTCCTTCTCCTCAAGGGGGCACAGATAATGCACATTTTTGGACAACTGGTGGGCTAACTTTCTGGTTTTGGACATTGCTAGCGAAGAGATTTGGGCAGAATTCTGTGGAGAGCATTGGGAATCTGAAAGAAAAAGTTGGCAACTGGAGATCAGAGCCATTGTGGGTTCCCCTGGTTCTGGTTCTGGGCCGCCTCCGCCTTCTTGGAGGCAGTCACCAGGATGGGTTTGAACCAGGGGATTTTGGTATTGTGGGTTCTGGGATGAGATGATGGGCGGCGGTAGCTCAGTCTCCATATCTCCCCAGTCTGGATTGGAATCCCTTGAGACCCATTTTTCTTTGGGAGGAGTTCCCCCATCTCTGAAGGAGAAGATCCTTTTCCCAGGATCTTCTGAGTATCCCTCTCCCTCAAATTGGAAGATCTGTACCTCCTCCACAAAGTGGGTCTGTTTGGGTCCTTTATTTCTCCTACCCCCCCTCTGCTCCTTGGGAGGCAGGCTTTCAGGGGTAGGAGATTTTGTTTCCGGTTCCTGGTTTTCCAGGGGCTGTTTACAAGTTGGGAAGGAAGCTTCCTCCAAGGCTTTACACCCCCCTTCCCCTTGTGCCTCCTCCCTGGGAACCGGTGGGTTATCGGGGTGCTGCCCCGTCATTGTTCTGGAGCACCAGGTCCAGAGTTTGGGGCATTCTGCGGTGGCATGCTCATCTGAGGGTTCGGTTGAGCCCTCAGTATGTGACCCAGATCCCGTGCCATATTTTGGACCTGGCGCTCTAACTGGGAAACCCGCTCAGGCTGATACGGGGCTCTATTTTCTCCCCTGGGCTGATCCCGGGAAGGGTAGCTATCCCTTCTCTGGTAGTACCCCTGGTTGGGAAGATTTTGGTACCCCTCCACCCTTGGCCTCCCCTCTCCCGGATTAGGTTGTCTGGGCTCAGGGAATTGGGGAAAGAAGGATGGATGATTTTGGGGCGGGAAATTGGGTGGATACCTGGGGAAAAAGTTCTGCCCAGGATTTGGAGAATTTCTGCCCTCCTGGGGGAAGTTAGGAGGGAAGTTCCCCGGGTCAGGTGCTGGGCTGGATCCCCCCCTTGGGCTGGAGGAGTCCACACATAACCCAGGATTGGTCGGTTTCCCTTGTAGCGGGGACTTACATAGTCAGGGGAGTGGGGGACCCCATTTGTGGGACTACCTCCTCGACTCCCTGTCTGTGACTGGCCCGAGGGCCTTCTGGGCTGTGAGTTATTTGGTGCAGGCAGGTTTTTAGGCCCCCCATCTCCAAATCTGAAACGGGGGCAACCTTTACCTCTGCCACCTTGGCAGCAGCAGGGGTGCTGTTGGTTTTGGGGTTTTTCGGCGCGTTATTTTTATTTTCGATAGGCTTCTGCACCTCATAGATCCGGGTAGCCTGTTCAATGACCCAGTCTAAAGATCTTTTCTCATGAAAATCTCTCACGAGCTGGGTCATTATATATTTAGGGAGAGCATGGAAAAATGTATTGACAAACTCTTTGCTGTCTGTGCGCACCCTTCTGGTGGTCTGCGCAAAAGCACGCTTTAATTCTTGCACAAACTCTTGTGGGGCCTGATCCTCCCCACATTGCAAATTGTAGGCTGCCTTGCGAGCCTCTTGAGGATTTCTGTGAACAGAAAAATGTTTCAAGATGGCCGCCTTATAGGTGGACCATCTTAAATGATTTTGGTCCTCCAGCCCCGCAAAGAAACTGGAGTATTCTGGGAAGAATGTCCATTTGACGTACTGGATGCAGATACTGCTGTCCTTCAAATGGAAAGTCTCCATCATTTGCTCATAGAGCTCCAAGTGTTCCCAAACGGAATACTTGGCGTTCTTATGATAGGGCGTGATGACACTCCTGATTGCCTTAATCTGTTTCAATGGGTCCTTAAGCAAGGCCCTTTTTGCCTTATTGGCCTTTTTGGTTCGGGTAACCCTGGTCCATTCATCCTCTGACTCAGAGGCACTGCTCCCAGAGGTTCCTGTCTGATATTCCAGGTTTTCCCGGATTCTGCGAGCCTGGGAATGGCTGGCAGAATGTGGGGACCTGGTCTCCTGTGTCCTGCGCCGTTCAGAGGAGTCTCCAGATTCCTCCTTGCTGCCAGGATTTGATGGGTACCCCCCCCCCCCACTGACCTAACTGGGCAAATGTTTTCAGGATGCCCTTAATGGGCCTATTCTCCTGGGGTTCCCCACTAAATTGCACTGTGCTTGGGTGCCCATACCCGGATGCCCGCCCATCCATTCCTGGGAGGTACTGGCCTATGAGCCCCCTGCTTCTGGCTGGATAGTAATCTGCCATCCCTGTGGCCCGGTGCTCATGTGCGCCAGGGGACATGGGGGTGGCAGAGTCCAGGGACTGAGAGAGATAAAGGCCTCTGGTACTAGGGCTCCTGAGGTTATGCTCAGGAGTTTCCCTTTCCCAGCGAACCTGGTCTCTATCCGCCCCTGCTCCCTGTTGCAATGCAAGAGCCTGCGCCTTCAGTTCCTCAGTTAAGGCCTTACTAGACTCTATCAGTCTCTCCTGCATCGCTACCTGTTGTTGGAGCCTATCATTGTGCTGGCAGAGAGCCTCATTCTCTCTCTGCGTTTCCTGATTGGTCCTGGAGCACTGGGCCAGTCTTTGCTGCAGGAGGGTTACCTCCTGAGTCCCTTCCCTACTGGCCTGCTCCTTTCTTGCCAGAGCCTCCTCCACCCTCCTGGTGTGCTCTAACAAGTTCTGGTGTTCTTTTTGGAGGTCACCCAGTCGTTGGAGGGCCAGGTGATTTTCTTCCATTTTCCTTTTTAAGTGGCAGACTTCCTGGCCTAAGGTATCCCTTTCCTGACCAAGAGCCTGCATTTGTGACGCCAGGTCGTCCCTCTGCCTTTGAAAGGCACCAGCTTTCTGGCGTTCTTCATCAAACTCTGCCTGGGTATCCAGGTCTTTCAAAATCAATTTGTTGCTTTCCTATTTCTCTCTGTCTAGTTGGATTTGCAGGGTGGCTACCTGCTCTGTGCATGCCCTGTTGAAATTGATCTGTTGCTCCAGCTTTTTCCTGCTCTGCAGCAAGGAGTCCAAACTGTCTTGGTGCTCCTTCTGCAAAGCCAGAATTCTGGTATCCTGGTCTGTCTTTTCCTGTTGCAGTATATCCATGTCCTCTTTTATTTTAATGATATACTGCCTACTATCATTTTCTGGCTCCTGGCTCCTCTGCAGCCTCTGCTCAGAAGAATCCAGATCAGATTGGGCCTTCTGTAATGCCAGCAGTTGACTACTCGCCAGATCTTGGCCTTCAGCACATTTGTCCTGCATGGCTCGCATATGTAAATATAAATATGCCGCTACCCTGGCAATCTTGTTGTGCTCATCCTTGGCCTTAGGGGCCATATATAGTTCACTCAGGGCCACATGTAAGGGACCTTGGTCTCTCCATAGATCTGACCCTGTTTCAGTGATCTGGGGTGCGATTGCCTGCAACCAGAACGTCTGGTCCTGATGAGTCCACTCACCTCTCACAAATAGCTTATGTAAGAAGTACTCTCTGGCTATTTTCATATCTACCAAGGTCGTCATTCTGGAATTTGAGTTCCTTCCTGACTTACAGAAGTTTGTATTTTATTTTTGCAAAACAGACCTTTTCCTTAGAGCGTTCCTTTGAGGAGTGCTTTACAGCGTAACACAGCGTGGTGATCCGACCGGATGTATGTCTCCTGTCAGTTAGCACACTGTATTAATCTGCACAAGTGATAGATCTAACCCAAACGTCCTGGACGAGCCCCCAATTTGTAAGGGGATTCAATTCAACACTACAGCTAAGTCAATGCCTAGTCTGGGATACTGAATATAAACCCTTATTGATATATCTTTATGTCCAGTTCATGAGTTCTGGATGACTACCCCTATATAACACCCCTCTCTTGGAATCCCCCTGACCCCACTGAGCCAATAGGTCGTTCTGTTTTGCAAGTTTAAAAGATTTATTTGAGAATTTAAACAATATATATATATATATATATATCACACTTTATAATAAATTAATAATTGAATATCACACTTAATCTGAGCAGTAATCAATAATGGATAGTCCGGCACTAGCACACTTCTTTATAATCAATGATGAGTGGTTATAGGATGGATAAGATAGCGACAATACTTTTATGGTTTCAAATAGATGTAAGGTGGAATGACAATGCAGTACAGAAAATAACTTGATAGGATTTCAGCAAAAGACAATGTAATCACTTTCTTGGACAATTCACCCCCCCCTTAATGCAATGTAAGGAGATGAATAGAATGGGACTCAGTTCTTAGGAATGCAATCAATACAATACGAAATTCAGTTCCCCCCCAGCAAGCTTAGAGGAAAACAGGTCGGAGTTTTAAACACAGGCCCAAAAGGCTTTGGAATGTGTTGGCAAGGAAGTGAAATGCGCCAAAAATGCCTTTAAATTCCGTCTAGAGGTTCAGGGTAGGTGATGGCTGCTTTATATTGTTCAGGCTTGGGTTAGCAATGTTCTGGTCTCGGCACTTCACAGTGATCTGGGTCAGCTCTCTGGTTCTGCTAACAGCGGTCTGGGTCACTCTGGATCTCTGGCCTGTGGTTCTGGATACTGCTCTGCTTTCTCTGGGTACAGCACTGCTTCTGGATCTTTCTGCACAGCTTTCTCTGGACCCAGCGCCGATCTGCACGGCTCCCGGATGCTGCTACCGCTGTTAGGTCTGCTGGATGCTGAGGCCTACTGAGAAGAGTTCTCAGTTTGTGGGTTTAGGCCCTTGCTTTGAGTTCTGAATCAAGTTCGCTGGAGTTTTAAAGTATAAGTGTTGAATCTGGGATCTTCTGGATGTTGTATGGTCCGGCAGAGCGCGTTGCGGCAACTGGATTTGAATGTCGTCTCCAGCTTCCAGTGGCTCTTTTTATGTCTTTTGAAAGTGGGTGTGTGTGCAGCATCACTAGCCAGCCCCTCTCTCAACTGCCCATTGGTCAAGCTTTCCTTTCTCTCTTGATTGGGGAAAAGAAGTGGAGTGTCAGAGCGATGTCATTTAATGGCTTGCAGAAAGGACACTCCCCTGTCAAATTACACACAATCTATATTTGACCTAAAGACATATTTCATAGATACACAGTGGTTTGAAATTACATGCACCCATCACATATCACATGAGGGATACCATGTTCAAACTCTGCTCTTCCTGGGGGCTTGCATTCAGAAATGGCAACATTTGGTGCTTTTTAGTGGGTTTTGCAACATCAGATTTTTATCCAGATTTATACACATGTACACGGCCTGTCCATACATACTCCAGTAAACTCCCATGTCTCTAGCTTAAACACAGAGTCTGTAGTATACATAAATAGCAGGGTTTTGCCCCAGAACCTCACACAAATTGGAGTTTGGGCTTGAATCGAAGGTACATTTTTTAAATGAAGGCTCTCAAAGTTATACATTCCTGTCATTTGATTACAAAGAGTTATCAGTGTTTCTGTAAAATATATATTTTGCTTTCAATTCAGTTCTCAGAGTGTTGGAGTCTGCCTCCAAGACTTGGGTGGGTCAGTGACCATGCCTCTGCTGGCAGGCAGGCCTTTGTTGACAGGAAACAGTCAAAATCAACATATTCTATTCAAGTGCAGAGCCTATTGTGTGGTCTCCAGGAGGCTCCCAGCCAGTCTGCCTTCTATCAATCAAGAGGTCATGTGAGATTCTAACTCCTGGTGTGAATCTCTGGAGGTGAGAGGTTTTCCCAGACTTCTGGCCTCTGGGAACAGCAGGTGGCTAATTGTTGATTAAAATGCAGCCTTTGAAGTCAGCTGAGTCAAATTCCTTTGTCAGCAACTGCACTCAGTTCTCCTGTCAGAGTTTAGACCGCTAGCGCCGCCTTGAGGATTTTGTTGGTACTGCATCCATTTTTGGGATCTTTCTTGGATTAATGCATTCCAAACAGGAATGGTTCTTACATGGTAGTAAATAATCCTTGCTTAACATTGTTTTGATGGGGCTCCTTACAGTAAAATGGTTATGTGGAACCCCACAAAAGGGTTGAATCTTTAAAGTGGTCCGATGAGCCACGATTTCAGCAACTTTTTGACATCAGTAACAGTGGATTTTGTTCACAAAGATCTTTCTTTACACTGGTGGGTGGCAAGTTAGGTAACCATTTTGGTGTGCGCACAAACTGCGTGGTTCTCCTGGATTCTGGCGCACACGTGGGCTTTTTGGCCATCTTGGATTTTCTAAGCCCACAGCACCAAATGTTGCAGCATGATAGCTCACACGTGGGTCAGGACACCCAACAAGGCCCCCCCACCCGACTGCACTTTAAATTTGAGTCGATGGGGAGTCGGGTGCACAAAAGGTGATGACCCACGCACTGGTATGTCCGCCTAATATTCTTCCAATTCTGCAAATGGCACAGTTCAGCATCTTTTCCTCCATCCGGTATTGATCGATCGGTTCTCCTCGCCGGTCCTCATGGGAATATTGGGCGGTACCCCGGGCTCCTTGCGTCTCTGCTCCCGGTCTCCGGATCGTCCTCCTTGGTCAGTCTCCAGGTTTTCTTTCTCCTAGGACGACAAAGGAAAAGCGGCAATACCTATTCATGGACATTTCTCCCCCACCATTGATATAGTGGGGTGGCATATATATTTTAGAACTCAACAGATATGAACATGCACATTTTTTTAAATTAAACGACAGGAACACATAAACTTGAGAAACACAGAATTTGATAGGCTATATGTAGGATATTTTAGGGTTGGAATTGAATTACTCTGGAGCGGTACCCTCTGGGATTGCAGATGACTCCTCCAGTTGCTGCAAAGTGTGCCTGTGATGGCAACACTTCAACTGGTTTATGTGGACCCACTTGTCTTCCCCCTCTGCCAAACCGCCTTTGGGGATGCGGATCTTGTAGGCCACAGGGGAGATCTTGTCTATAATCTCAAAGGGTCCCTTCCATGTAGGCAAGAATTTTCGCTGTTTGGCCTGGTTCCTTTGGAAATTGTATAGATAGGCCCGATCACCCACCTTATATTCCTTCCGGGAAGTTTTCAGGTCATAGTGGGTTTTCATGCTATCAGCTGATCTTTCTAGATTCCGCTGAGCATAAGCAAACGCATGTTGGAGGTGTTTCCTTAAATTCTCCACATACTCATGAGTTGTGGAGGCATTTATCAGTGTCTGCTCTTGGGTTCTGTAGAGCAAATGCTGAGGAAGCACCATCTTGCGCCCAGTCATCAACTCGAATGGTGACATTTTGGTTGCAGATGAAGGGGTAGATCTGATGGCCATTAGGACCAGAGGTAATCGGATATCCCAACTTGGCCCAGAATCTGCCACAAACTTCTTTAATATGCTCACAATGGTTCGGTTATATCTCTCTACTGCCCCAGAAGAAGCTGGCCTGTAAGCAATATGTAGCTTTCTTTTGACCCCCAGTATCTCCCACATCTTTGTCATTACTTCACTGGTGAAGTGGCTACCCCTGTCTGACTCAATCCTTTGAGGTAGACCAAAACGGGAAAAGATGTGGTTAATCATCAGGGCAGCTGCTGTTTCTGCCTTGCAATTTGGCGCTGGGAGACATTCCACCCACCTGGTAAACAAGCATGTCACAGTCAACATGTACTTATTCCCCCTAGCGGAGCGAATCACGGGGCCTACAAAGTCGATTTGTGAATCTGACCATGGGAGTGTCATTCCCCTCTTTTGGAGAAGCGCCCGGTGTGTGAGGGATATTGGCTGAAATTGTGTACACACAAGACAACCCTTCAAATATTGGTTGAGGTCCTGGCCCATGTGTGGCCAATAGGCAACCTCTCTTAAGATCTCAAGTGTTGTATGAAACCTCCTATGACCGGCTGTAGCCGCATCATGGGCGTGACTTAACATCAGGCTTCGGAATGAGGTAGGAACCACCCACTGATCGTGGCCAGCTTTGGATTTCCTTACCAACAAAC
Organism: Ambystoma mexicanum; assembly: GCF_040938575.1. Lineage (NCBI taxonomy): Eukaryota > Metazoa > Chordata > Amphibia > Caudata > Ambystomatidae > Ambystoma > Ambystoma mexicanum. The sequence goes on along the minus strand of NC_090933.1, from coordinate 1,236,918,625 downwards.
CGTCTTGGATCCGGAACATTTTTGGACATTTCATCAACACTCTTAGGTCCTCTTTCCCAATGTAATTGGTATCCATCTGGGGAAAGTTCTCAGGGTCCTCAAGGTGTTGGTAAAACTTACCAATAATTGGATCCCCCTTCTGAGCTGTAATTAAATCAGCATCAGGGGTCTCCTTACTCCATTGGGCAGTTGAAAGATCATTGTGAGCATTTGTCTGGGACCTAGTGATAGCAGTGATCTGGATTTCCCCCAACAGGGACTCAATCTCAATTAGATCCCCTTGGATGGCCCCGGTTTTGGCCAGCTGATCAGCTAAGTAATTTCCAGTTTTGTCTGGTCCCTCTACTTTGGAATGACCCTTGATCTTTTTCCAATAGATGGTCATCTCATTCGAGGTGACCAGATCATCAATGTTTTGGATCAACTTCCCATGTTTCAAGGGTTTGTTGTTAGCACATAACATGCCTCTGGTTTTCCAATTAACCAGGTGCTCCACGAACCCGTTCCGTACATAATCAGAATCTGTGATTATGACCAGTTTGTGGAGTTGATGTTGGACAGCAGTGAGGATGGCTTGATGCACAGCCATCAATTCTGCCACCTGACTACTTCGGGGACCAATTTTGTATCCAGCGGAGGGTTCTGGGGACACATTCACCCATGCATTCCCTACGCCGGCCACCAGTTCTTTCTCCCGTTGTTGTCAACAGGAAGTGTACATGAGGAAGTTCCCCCCATGCCGGGTAAAAATCCTGTCTGGTGTTGTATTGTCCTCACTGTCACTTCAAAACAGTCCTTGGGTATTGGTCCTTCATTTCCTAGATCAATGGAAAAATGTCGGTCATCAACCGCCATTCCAATAATGGTGTCTGCGGCTAGAGTAATACTCTTTAAGTCGCTGTTATCCAGCTCTATTGGAATGGTGTCATGTTCTATGTTGACTAATGGTGTTGGGTTTACCCCCAACCCTTGCTGTTGGAGAGAAGCGTTTAGATGTATGTAAGCATCAGGGTTTTTCAAATGTTGTCCTCTTTTAACTTTCACTTCCAGGGAGAATTGTCGGGTCCTTTCTGGGATGGTGACTTCCTCTTTGATCTGAATTTCAACTGCATAAGGTAGCAATTGAGCTGACCTAAATGCTTTTTCTGGATCATCAAAGCCCATGGGATTATCCGCTAATCGGGACCAAGCTTTGAAGTTTATTAGGTCCAAACTAATGGCAAAGCGATTGAGAATGTCACTGCCTAAGTAAAAGGCAGCAGTGACGTCTCGCACGACCCAACAATTATGGACTATGCTCTTGTTGGCAATGGAGATTTTGAGCATACACCTGCTTGGCAGAAGATGTTTGGAATTAGGTGCTTCCAGGTCCATTTCCCATTTGTCTATCAGTTTGAATGTGGGAATGGCTGGATCTTTTGGGTGTTGGCGGAACATGGCTTCGCTGATGAAGCTCTTACCGTTGTTCACACACACTCGAGCGAGAACAGAGTCCTTCCCATCATTTAACTGAACAGGGATGAACAACTACTCTCCAATTTGCTGAATATCAGCCAGGCTCTGAGCTGATTTCACATCTTTCTGGACTATAGGAGTGGGAGTTTCTGATTGTGGATTAGTAAAGAATTTCAGGGTGTTTCCTTCCAGTGCGGAATACCACCTTAAACTGGAAGGAAGGTTGATTTTCAGAAATAGAGAGGACCCCCCATCACCAGTCTGTTGTCCTACTGCTATTACTGTCACGTCTGGAATCTGGTTGTTCTGGAAGTGAAATTCTACTTGGTCAGATTTTTGTTCAACCATGTGGCAGGTGCCGTTTAAACTAACATGGTTGACACTCTATTTTAATTTTATTGGTTGGCTAGTCTGGGTCCAGAGGACCTTGTTTACACAATCTATTAGAGGTGACAACCTTCTCAGGAGGTCATTCCCTAGTAAACAAGGGGTGCCCTCTGGAGTCACTACTATGACTGGGTGTTTCAACTTGTGTCGCCCAATTTTAATGTCCAAGTCTGCAGTCCCCTCAACGGGAATTTCCTTCCCGTCAAAGTTCTGCAGTTGTCCAGGAAGAGAGGTGAGAGGAATACGGTAATTCTCCCCCCTTCCGGCATTTAGTTCCTCAAAGGCCCTTTTGGACAGAAGGGTAGCTTGGGATCCAGTGTCCAGCAGTGCCAAAATTGTACCCTGCCCCTGTACTTGTACCGGGGCATAGTATCTTCCCTCCTTCTCCTCAAGGGGGCACAGATAATGCACATTTTTGGACAACTGGTGGGCTAATTTTCTGGTTTTGGACATTGCTAGCGAAGAGATTTGGGCAGAATTCTGTGGAGAGCATTGGGAATCTGAAAGAAAAAGTTGGCAACTGGAGATCAGAGCCATTGTGGGTTCCCCTGGTTCCGGTTCTGGGCCGCCTCCGCCTTCTTGGAGGCAGTCACCAGGATGGGTTTGAACCAGGGGATTTTGGTATTGTGGGTTCTGGGATGAGATGATGGGCGGCGGTAGCTCAGTCTCCATATCTCCCCAGTCTGGATTGGAATCCCTTGGGAACCATTTTTCTTTGGGAGGAGTTCCCCCATCTCTGAAGGAGAAGATCCTTTTCCCAGGATCTTCTGAGGATCCCTCTCCCTCAAATTGGAAGATCTGTACCTCCTCCACAAAGTGGGTCTGTTTGGGTCCTTTATTTCTCCTACCCCCCCTCTGCTCCTTGGGAGGCAGGCTTTCAGGGGTAGGAGATTTTGTTTCCGGTTCCTGGTTTTCCAGGGGCTGTTTACAAGTTGGGAAGGAGGCTTCCTCCAAGGCTTTACACCCCCCTTCCCCTTGTGCCTCCTCCCTGGGAACCGGTGGGTTATCGGGGTGCTGCCCCGTCATTGTTCTGGAGCACCAGGTCCAGAGTTTGGGGCATTCTGCGGTGGCATGCTCATCTGAGGGTTCGGTTGAGCCCTCAGTATGTGACCCAGATCCCGTGCCATATTTTGGACCTGGCGCTCTAACTGGGAAACCCGCTCAGGCTGATACGGGGCTCTATTTTCTCCCCTGGGCTGATCCCGGGAAGGGTAGCTATCCCTTCTCTGGTAGTACCCCTGGTTGGGAAGATTTTGGTACCCCTCCACCCTTGGCCTCCCCTCTCCCAGATTAGGTTGTCTGGGCTCAGGGAATTGGGGAAAGAAGGATGGATGATTTTGGGGCGGGAAATTGGGTGGATACCTGGGGAAAAAGTTCTGCCCAGGATTTGGAGAATTTCTGCCCTCCTGGGGTAAGTTAGCAGGGAAGTTCCCCGGGTCAGGTGCTGGGCTGGATCCCCCCCTTGGGCTGGAGGAGTCCACACATAACCCAGGATTGGTCGGTTTCCCTTGTAGCGGGGACTTACATAGTCAGGGGAGCGGGGGACCCCATTTGTGGGACTACCTCCTGGACTCCCTGTCTGTGACTGGCCCGAGGGCCTTCTGGGCTCTGAGTTATTTGGTGCAGGCAGGTTTTTAGGCCCCCCCATCTCCAAATCTGAAACGGGGGCAACCTTTACCTCTGCCACCTTGGCAGCAGCAGGGGTGCTGTTGGTTTTGGGGGTTTTCGGCGCGTTATTTTTATTTTCGATAGGCTTCTGCACCTCATAGATCCGGGTAGCCTGTTCAATGACCCAGTCTAAAGATCTTTTCTCATGAAAATCTCTCACGAGCTGGGTCATTATATATTTAGGGAGAGCATGGAAAAATGTATTGACAAACTCTTTGCTGTCTGTGCGCACCCTTCTGGTGGTCTGCGCAAAAGCACGCTTTAATTCTTGCACAAACTCTTGTGGGGCCTGATCCTCCCCACATTGCAAATTGTAGGCTGCCTTGCGAGCCTCTTGAGGATTTCTGTGAACAGAAAAATGTTTCAAGATGGCCGCCTTATAGGTGGACCATCTTAAATGATTTTGGTCCTCCAGCCCCGCAAAGAAACTGGAGTATTCTGGGAAGAATGTCCATTTGACGTACTGGATGCAGCTACTGCTGTCCTTCAAATGGAAAGTCTCCATCATTTGCTCATAGAGCTCCAAGTGTTCCCAAACGGAATACTTGGCGTTCTTATGATAGGGCGTGATGACACTCCTGATTGCCTTAATCTGTTTCAATGGGTCCTTAAGCAAGGCCCTTTTTGCCTTATTGGCCTTTTTGGTTCGGGTAACCCTGGTCCATTCATCCTCTGACTCAGAGGCACTGCTCCCAGAGGTTCCTGTCTGATCTTCCAGGTTTTCCCAGATTCTGCGAGCCTGGGAATGGCTGGCAGAATGTGGGGACCTGGTCTCCTGTGTCCTGCGCCATTCAGAGGAGTCTTCAGATTCCTCCTTGCTGCCAGGATTTGATGGGTACCCCCCCCACTGACCTAACTGGGCAAATGTTTTCAGGATGCCCTTAATGGGCCTATTCTCCTGGGGTTCCCCACTAAATTGCACTGTGCTTGGGTGCCCATACCCGGATGCCCGCCCATCCATTCCTGGGAGGTACTGGCCTATGAGCCCCCTGCTTCTGGCTGGATAGTAATCTGCCATCCCTGTGGCCCGGTGCTCATGTGCGCCAGGGGACCTGGGGGTGGCAGAGTCCAGGGACTGAGAGAGATAAAGGCCTCTGGTACTAGGGCTCCTGAGGTTATGCTCAGGAGTTTCCCTTTCCCAGCGAACCTGGTCTCTATCCGCCCCTGCTCCCTGTTGCAATGCAAGAGCCTGCGCCTTCAGTTCCTCAGTTAAAGCCTTACTAGACTCTATCAGTCTCTCCTGCATCGCTACCTGTTGTTGGAGCCTATCATTGTGCTGACAGAGAGCCTCATTCTCTCTCTGCGTTTCCTGATTGGTCCTGGAGCACTGGGCCAGTCTTTGCTGCAGGAGGGATACCTCCTGAGTCCCTTCCCTACTGGCCTGCTCCTTTCTTGCCAGAGCCTCCTCCACCCTCCTGGTGTGCTCTAACAAGTTCTGGTGTTCTTTTTGGAGGTCACCCAGTCCCTGGAGGGCCAGGTGATTTTCTTCCATTTTCCGTTTTAAGTGGCAGACTTCCTGGCCTAAGGTATCCCTTTCCTGACCAAGAGCCTGCATTTGTGACGCCAGGTCGTCCCTCTGCCTTTGAAAGGCACCAGCTTTCTGGCGTTCTTCATCAAACTCTGCCTGGGTATCCAGGTCTTTCAAAATCAATTTGTTGCTTTCCTCTTTCTCTCTGTCTAGTTGGATTTGCAGGGTGGCTACCTGCTCTGTGCATGCCCTGTTGAAATTGATCTGTTGCTCCAGCTTTTTCCTGCTCTGCAGCAAGGAGTCCAAACTGTCTTGGTGCTCTTTCTGCAAAGCCAGAATTCTGGTATCCTGGTCTGTCTTTTCCTGTTGCAGTATATCCATGTCCTCTTTTATTTTAATGATATACTGCCTACTATCATTTTCTGACTCCTGGCTCCTCTGCAGCCTCTGCTCAGAAGAATCCAGATCAGATTGGGCCTTCTGTAATGCCAGCAGCTGCCTACTCGCCAGATCTTGGCCTTCAGCACATTTGTCCTGCATGGCTCCCACATGTAAATATAAATATGCCGCTACCCTGGCAATCTTGTTGTGCTCATCCTTTGCCTTAGGGGCCATATATAGTTCACTCAGGGCCACATGTAAGGGACCCTGGTCTCTCCATAGATCTGACCCTGTTTCAGTGATCTGGGGTGCGATTGCCTGCAACCAGACCATCTGGTCCTGATGAGTCCACTCACCTCTCACAAATAGCTTATGTAAGAAGTACTCTCTGGCTATTTTCATATCTACCAAGGTCGTCATTCTGGAATTTGAGTTCCTTCCTGACTTACAGAAGTTTGTATTTTATTTTTGCAAAACAGACCTTTTCCTTAGAGCGTTCCTTTGAGGAGTGCTTTACAGCGTAACACAGCGTGGTGATCCGACCGGATGTATGTCTCCTGTCAGTTAGCACACTGTATTAATCTACACAAGTGATAGATCTAACCCAAACGTCCTGGACGAGCCCCCAATTTGTAAGGGGATTCAATTCAACACTACAGCTAAGTCAATGCCTAGTCTGGGATACTGATAAGAAACCCTTATTGATATATCTTTATGTCCAGTTCATGAGTTCTGGATGACTACCCCTATATAACACCCCTCTCTTGGAATCCCCCTGACCCCACTGAGCTAATAGGTCGTTCTGTTTTGCAAGTTTAAAAGGTTTCTTTGAGAATTTAAACAATATATATATATATATCACACTTTATAATAAATGAATAATTGAATATCACACTTAATCTGAGCAGTAATCAATAATGGATAGTCCGGCACTAGCACACTTCTTTATAATCAATGATGAGTGGTTATAGGATGGATAAGATAGCGACAATACTTTTATGGTTTCAAATAGATGTAAGGTGGAATGACAATGCAGTACAGAAAATAACTTGATAGGATTTCAGCAAAAGACAATGTAATCACTTTCTTGGACAATTCACCCCCCCTTAATGCAATGTAAGGAGATGAATAGAATGGGACTCAGTTCTTAGGAATGCAATCAATACAATACGAAATTCAGTTCCCCCCCAGCAAGCTTAGAGGAAAACAGGTCGGAGTTTTAAACACAGGCCCAAAAGGCTTTGGAATGTGGTGGCAAGGAAGTGAAATGCGCCAAAAATGCCTTTAATTCCCTCTAGAGGTTCAGGGTAGGTGATGGCTGCTTTATATTGTTCAGGCTCGGGTTAGCAATGCTCTATGGATGATTAGCAGATTGCAAACAAATTTTTTAACAGAAGGCAAGCAGCTGCAGATTTTTACACGTGACTGAAATCAGGTAAAATCGCGGTAAATATTTCCGAGTGCGTGTCTCGCGATTACAGAACATCTATAAGGAGTGGCACTGGGTTTTTTGGAAAGCTTCGAATCTCAGCTTCAAAATGAAAGTTACATTTCGTTCCTAGCCCACACGGTTCCGGAGTTATGAACGATTTAGTAAAGGTAGATTTTCAGATTTAAAACAACTCAAAATGACAAGTGACTGCGTGCAACTTTGGAATTACAGATGACAGCTTGCAGCTTAAGAATGACAGGTAACAGGATCTCTAGGAGACAGTTCTACTTAAGTTAAAATAGCTTGCATTAGATTATTTTAACTAAGGGATAGGTTCTGCACAGTTATGCTAGGTACTCACAATAAAATTTTAAAAGGAATGGGCCTCCCCACGGATCTGGTCAGGTTTTGGACTGGACTCCGGTTCTGGTCTCGGCACTTCACAGTGATCTGGGTCAGCTCTCTGGTTCTGCTAACAGCGGTCTGGGTCACTCTGGATCTCTGGCCTCTGGTTCTGGATACTGCTCTGCTTTCTCTGGGTACAGCACTGCTTCTGAATCTTTCTGCACAGCTTTCTCTGGACCCAGCGCTGATCTGCACGGCTCCTGGATGCTGCTACTGCTGTTAGGTCTGCTGGATGCTGAGGCCTACTGAGAAGAGTTCTCAGTTTGTGGGTTTAGGCCCTTGCTTTGAGTTCTGAATCAAGTTCTTTGGAGTTTTAAAGTCTAAGTGTTGAATCTGGGATCTTCTGGATGTTGTATGGTCCAGCAGAGCGCGTTGCGGCAACTGGATTTCAATGTCCTCTCTAGCTTCCAGTGGCTCTTTTTATGTCTTTTGAAAGTGGCTGTGTGTGCAGCATCACTAGCCAGCCCCTCTCTCAACTGCCCATTGGTCAAGCTTTCCTTTCTCTCTTGATTGGGGAAAAGAAGTGGAGTGTCAGAGCGATGTCATTTAATGGCTTGCAGAAAGGACACTCCCCTGTCAAATTACACACAATCTATATTTGACCTAAAGACATATTTCATAGATACACAGTGGTTTGAAATTACATGCACCCATCACATATCACATGAGGGATACCCTGTTCAAACTCTGCTCTTCCTGGGGGCTTGCATTCAGAAATGGCAACATTTGGTGCTTTTTAGTGGGTTTTGCAACATCAGATTTTTCTCCAGATTTATACACATGTACACGGCCTGTCCATACATACTCCAGTAAACTCCCATGTCTCTAGCTTAAACACAGAGTCTGTAGTATACATAAATAGCAGGGTTTTGCCCCAGAACCTCACACAAATTGGAGTTTGGGCTTGAATCGAAGGTACATTTTTTAAATGAAGGCTCTCAAAGTTATACATTCCTGTCATTTGATTACAAAGAGTTATCAGTGTTTCTGTAAAATATATATTTTGCTTTCAATTCAGTTCTCAGAGTGTTGGAGTCTGCCTCCAAGACTTGGGTGGGTCAGTGACCATGCCTCTGCTGGCAGGCAGGCCTTTGTTGACAGGAAACAGTCAAAATCAACATATTCTATTCAAGTGCCAGAGCCTATTGTGTGGTCTCCAGGAGGCTCCCAGCCAGTCTGCCTTCTATCAATCAAGAGGTCATGTGAGATTCTAATTCCTGGTGTGAATCTCTGGAGGTGAGAGGTTTTCCCAGACTTCTGGCCTCTGGGAACAGCAGGTGGCTAAGTGTTGATTAAAATGCAGCCTTTGAAGTCAGCTGAGTCAAATTCCTTTGTCAGCAACTGCACTCAGTTCTCCTGTCAGAGTTTAGACCGCTAGCGCCGCCTTGAGGATTTTGTTGGTACTGCATCCATTTTTGGGATCTTTCTTGGATTAATGCATTCCAAACAGGAATGGTTCTTACATGGTAGTAAATAATCCTTGCTTAACATTGTTTTGATGGGGCTCCTTACAGTAAAATGGTTATGTGGAACCCCACAAAAGGGTTGAATCTTTAAAGTGGTCCGATGAGCCACGATTCCAGCAACTTTTTGACATCAGTAACAGTGGATTTTGTTCACAAAGATCTTTCTTTACACTGGTGGGTGGCAAGTTAGGTAACTTTTTTGGTGTGCCCACAAACTGCGTGGTTCTCCTGGATTCTGGCGCACATGTGGGCTTTTTGGCCATCTTGGATTTTCTAAGCCCACAGCACCAAATGTTGCAGCATGATAGCTCACACGTGGGTCAGGACACCCAACAGCATGACATCCGGAGCACCTCCCGGCTTACACGTAGCTCAGCCGAAATGGTGTTCTCAAGCTGCTCCAACCTCTCCTCTGACCGCTTCCTCTGGGACATGTTGAGCACACACAGAGTATATCTGAAGGAATCACAGTCAACCCTCAGGGCCTCCATGTGCACCTTGACGCAAAGACACCATTTCGGCCCGGTGTGCCCTGTCTGAAGCCGCCATGCCCAGCCTGAGAGAGCGGGCCGTCGACTGTGCTGCCGGCTGCTGGAGCTACACCTGCCTAGCAGGGGGAGCATAGATTGGATCACACGTTCCATGCTCTGAGCGATCTTATCAATAGCTGCCCCCTGTTGTTCTGAATTGGCATACATGGATTGCTCCCACTCAGTATACCCCGGTGGCGCACGGCCACCACCTTGCTGGACTTGACACCCCCAGGGCCTAAGGAGCCATGGTCCTCGCTGGATTGGCAACACCTGTGGCTGCAGGACTACATCCCTCCGTTGACATGATGCCCCAGGCACATCGCAACTGCTGTGGAGGGTGACCGTACGTCCCGATCCACCACAGGCGGAAGTTCCAACACTGTCTGGCCCCTCAGTGCAGGTGTCGCAGACAGAAAATCGTCCCCATCAGGATCACTCATCGTCGACAAATGGACATGACGTACATCCAACTCAACATTGTTGTCAGAGTGATCATCAGAGCTAGACTGATTGCCAGCCCTGGACACGATGGTCTGGAGGACAAGTTGGTTCTCGTGGTCTACCACCCCATGACCCCCACTTGTGCCAGGTTGCTGATGTAATAGCAACCCATGTCTGGAATGACATCACCATCCTCTGGCTCCATTGCCTCATCATCTGTAATGTGGAAAAAAGAAACATGAGTACACATGTCAGAGGCACATACCCCACACACACACAGACATCACATGGACAGCAAACACATGAAGCAGACATGTCATACACAACTGAAATTCTGCCATGCATCCAGTGGCATTGATATGCAAACGTATCCCAAAAGCAGAAATAGATGTGTGTAAATAGCAAAGCCTACACATGTACTGAATGTAGTATATCACCTCCACCACACACCACCTCTAACAGGCACATATCACAGGCAGAAATGACAGATGGCAAGAAAGAAATGGCACATACCACAAGCATGTCTGAACAGCCAAATGGCTACAGCTGCAAGTGAACCCAAACACACCATGACACACGTAATATGCATGTACACATGCATCACTAAATCATCATCACCAATATAGCTTCATCCATGTGCAGCTTGGCCCGTACCGGGCGTCATGGGCCATGTAGACATAGAGAATGTCCCACGCAAAGCGAAGGCCTGCAACCAGGCAGAGGGACCATAACTGCCAGTATGGTCCGAGCTGCCGGTCCATGAAGCCTCCATAACAACCCTCAGGGCCTGATACAGCACATTGAGCATTGATTGTGCCTTAAAACATTATTCAGTGTGTGAAATCATCACAGCCAGGCCCCACCAGATTAGCTAAGTGGGCCTAGGCGCACACATACTGCACGACAGTGCACCTTCAGGATTGTGCCAGTTGAACATAACGGGCGCAAAGCTGAAATCGCGGCAGCATTAACGTTAATCAACTACATATTAGTAATTGAACAAAAAAGCTGCAGAGAACACATGTGTAAATAAACACTTTCACACACACACATAAATGAGTAGCTGCAATGTTGCACTACACAACGTTGAAACTGCTTGCATATGTACATGTGGAAGTGTTCAAGAACACCCGTGTTCATATACACCCGTATGGTGATTATGAACAGCATCCTATACAGCAAAGCAAGCAGCTACTATGCTGCTTGGTTTGATATATGTGAAAGTGTACACATACACACGTGAAGGCAGCACCACAGTCATTACAACCCGATTGGCAGCCTATAATCAATCTGCAGCCTATACCAGTTAGTATAGGCTGCAGATTGACCAATCAACTTTGCTAAACACCCGCTAGGGTGTTCCAATACTGAGTACATGTGTCACAGGATGCACCTGTGCCCGTGCCTTTCATGACAGTGAAGGGATGACAATCTTACCATACATGCCAGGTCACTCTGACACTGCAGCAGTGAGTAGAAATGTAGAAGGGTGTAACATGGCTCAAAAGTGGGTTGGTGCAGTACACAGCCTTTGTACGTTACCGACTATCTACATCAATAAGTACATTATGATGTCAATCAATAAAAACGAAGGCAGTGTAAGGGCGAGTTCTGGCATCATGTGCAATGTGCATGCAATGGGTTGCATGGCTACAGGCAAAACCCCCCCAGGTGAAAATGCAGGGAGGCATTGCATGGCAGCGAAAGGGTGACCAGAGCCCTGTATATTGGCAGACAGTGTTGAGTAGCGTCAATTGCATCATCTGAGTCAACTGACAACACAGCAGATGAGAATGGGACAGAAGGCACTACACCAGTTGAACAGAGTCAGGGGGCCTGGAACAGGGGGAGACCTGCTCCCCACACAGACTATGACACCCTAAACATGTGCTTGATGCAGGACTGAGCCAGAGTGAGTATGGATGGATGATGAAATGCCATTAAATGTATGTCATCCTGGAAACGTACTACAATGATCATCCTGCCAAGAACACATAGAGGCATGCATGCATGGAATGCACATGGAGCATGAATGGGCACTCATGTCCCTGTGGAGCATCTGCTATCTGCACAGTCCGAGTGAGACTCCCGGCATCAAGGACAAAGGATGTACTCCACAGTATGTGTCTGGCAGGTTGGCAGGGGGAAGTGTGCATGTACACAGGAGCGTTGAACAGGCCATTGCAGTAGTCCAACATGTTACCCACCAGTGCCATGGTGTAATTTTGGTGCAGGGTGGTGGAGTGGCAAGGGAGCATGCCTACGTAGAGTACCTGCATGCAGGCAGAACACACATGCACATCAGTCATGCGATGACATAGTCCGAGTGCTGAGGACACCCCAGCTTACATGCAGAAGTGCCAATGAGCTGGAATATGGACCGGAGGGGCAGCCGGGTGACTAGCATGTGAGTAGGGTGCAGGTGTGGTGATGAGGACAGTCCCCGTCTGCTCTACATGTCCAGCATGCTGCACAGCAGGCACGCATTAGTTAAGCATTGCATGACTCGCACATGAGAACCATGTACACATAGGCCCTCATTAGGACCCTGGCGGATTTATTCCGCCGTCGGCGGACTTTTCCGCCATGGCGCAAAGTCCCTTTACGCCATGGCGGATGGCGGACTTACCGCCCCATTCCGAGGTCGGCGGGGCGGTAAGTCCCCATTGACCCATTTACCCTTCCCCATTCCCATTTCGGCCCCATAGGGCTCAATGGGAGTGGGGAAGGAGTTAATTACGCCACCGTAAATTACGGTGGCGTAATTAACACCAAGGTCCCATAGCGCCATGGATTTTTACGCCCGCAAAAAGCGGGCGGAAAAATGACCATGGCGCTATGGGAACTCGTAGTTGGCGGTAAGGGGTCGGCGCAGCTAACGCTGGCGCAAACCCCTTACCGCCAGGGTCCTAATGAGGGCCATAGCATGTAGTGGCAGTCAAGCACAACACATCACACAGGCAAACCACACATGGGCTGGACAAACACGCAACAACACTCACTAGAGGGGGCATCAAAATCCAGCATCTCTCCCACTCCTTCGACCAATTCTGCTGGGATGAACTCTGCAGCGATCAACTCGTGTGGAGTGAGTTATTCCTCCTCAGGTGGTGGCCCACTGCCAGTCACCCGAGTCATGGCATAATTGGAGGCACGCTTTATCTTAGCACAGCGTTGGAGGTCATCCCAATGCTTTCTGCATTCCTGAGCTGTGTGCACCTCATGTCCGAATGCACTAACACCATCCGCAACATGCTTCCAGTGGTACAAATGCTGGGCAGGCGTAGTGAGACAATTAGCATCTCATGTTCGTGTCCCGACACGTACCCCACAAGGAAGTCTAGTTCCTGCTTGCCGAAAGGCTTCTTCCTTGACGTGCCGGAGGCCGGAGGCCGGAGCTGTGTCTGGGGTCCCAGCCTCTTGTGCAGGAGTAACCTTCCTCCTCTCGGACAGTGGTCTGGACCCTGACTGGCAAAGTCTGCCCTGATCAGTAGGGGCAGTGGCGCTGGTGGACTGGACCAAGGGAGTGGCAGGTTGAACTAGGACAGAAGCCCAGACTTGCGTCAGTGACTGCTGGGTGCTCTTGACTGGACACAGTGCAGCAACCACCGCTGTGCCAAGGTCATTGATCGAGACTGTCCTGGCTGGCAGACTCACAGGTGGTGTCGGCTGCATCTGCCCATGCAGTTGCCAACACCCGGCTGCTCGGGGCAGCAGATGACAACACTGCCCCAGGGACATGTGCCTCGGTCAGAGCAGCCCTGCGTGAACTTACCTTGTGCCTCCTGACCACCTGAAATTCTGCCTGGGAATCGCCAGGTGCCAAGGCATCTTGCACTAGCTGACCCTGAGCCTGGGTGGTGGTCACCACAGCTGCACCTACAGCTACCACTACCCTTGGGCCCGTGACAGTAGATGAAACTGACTGCCGGGTCACATGGACGCTAGTGTCAGATGCAAGAGCTGCATCTCTCGGAGCCGCAGAGAGTGGTGGCATGACTGCACAACACATGGCAGAACATCCTGCTGAAGTGGCACACCCCTGCCTCTTCCCTCTCTGCAGCCACCCTGGGCACCCTGGACTCCCCCTACTCCCTGGTCACCCTGGCCACATCCCTAACCACACCCACCACATGGAGGACGCCCAGCTGAGGTGCCCCTCACCTTTCGTGGCCTCCCAACCATGGCACAGATGTAGTAGTGCCAATGGGAGGTGTACACAACAATTGTCCTGCACAATTGGGGTGAAGGGGTTTGGGTACTAGATGTAAACAGCACCCCTGTGCGCCTGCAAGGCTGTATGTGACCCCGGTGAGAAAATGATGGGTCACGCAATGCTCAGGCAACCCAAACCTGCAGTAAAACCGTGTACGCAACCCCCGGTAGCCCAAGTGTGTGGAATTAACCTCCCGAAGTACACAGTGGCACCCAGGGACACGAAAAACATGTACGCGTGGGCCACACAGGCTACTATGACCTCCAAAATGGGTAAGCGATACACAGGGGGACCTGCAGTGGGGAAAATAGCATGCGCGACTCACCGTCTGACTAGCGTGGTAATGAAAAACACGCATAGGCAAGACCCCCGCCAAAAGAAGAGATACGTCCTCGATCCGCTGTGAGGTAGTGATGGCGCGTGAAACAACAAGAGGTAGCAACACACACGTCAGACTCCACGAAAAGCACGTACAGCGAACTGCTGGGCTCCGCTCACCTTTAACCCGTGCTGAGGGAAACGCCCGCGTGCATCATGTCACATACGCGCTTAGGCCCTTTCCTCGAATTACACTCATTGACACACAGACTTGCTGTTTTTGCACGTGCGGAATCACTATGCACCCGTGCCGAGGGAAACGCCTGTGTGCGTCACGTCACTTACACGCTTATGCGCTAAGGGCCTTTCCTCGAATTACACGCTAACATGCTGTTTTTTCACATGCCAAATCACTCTGCATCAAGCTGGCCACACGACAACACACGGAAGACCACGTTCCTGCCCAGAAGGCCATTTTCCTGCCCCCAGTGCCCCTAGCCGCCTCCCACAAGCCATCTGCTGCTGCCTGCCTGCCTGCTGGCCATGTGCCCTGCTATTTGGTGCCTGCACGTCGTCATCTGCAGGGGTCCAGTTGCTGCGACCACCCCTGCTGGAACAAAAGACTCCCGACTGCAGTTCCATCACTCCACAGCCCAGCACCAGGACCCAGTTTCCCACCCACACCTGCCTTGGAGGTTGCCATGTCGGGCCAAAATCCATCTGGGACCAGTGGCAACCCCCCGGCAGAGAAGCAGAGGGCTGCCAACTTCACTGCAGGAGAAGTTGGCATCCTGGTGGAGCAAGTCCTGGTGCATTATGATGCCCTCTTCGGACGAACACGCGCCAACAGGATGGGCGGAAGAGGATCTATATGGACATCGTGGTTGCCATCAACGCAGAGTGGGTGGCAACCCCTGACCTACCACAGGTCCATAAGCACTGGGAGGACTTCAGGTCCAGGACCCTCAGGAAGACCCAGCACCTCTTGGATGTAGCGGATGCAGTGGGGTGCCGGGTCCACCTTACCACCGACCAGATGGGGGTCCTCGAACACATTCGCCCTGCGCTTCACCTCCAGGTCCTCGAGAGGCAGACCCATCCGAGTCAAGCAGTATGTGTCCATGTGTACTCATTGGACGCAGTGCATGTTGAGGTGTGCCAGGAGTGTCTAGCTTGGACATATGTCTGGAAAGGCCCATGTATGGATGTGTATGTGCAGGGACATGACCGTGCTGCATGTGAGTCCTGTCAAGTGTGATGCATATCAATGGTGTATGTATTCCAAAGCATGATACACAACTGCATGTGGAGACGCACACATGTTAGCATTTCTGTTTATGTACTATGTCATGGTTGGGGTGTGACACATGGATGCTGGTTCCACCCCATGTTCGTGCACAGTGTACATGTGCGTGTGTGTGTGTTTGACATGTGTGTGACTGTGATACGCCATGGATGCATGTGACACAGACATGTAGGAACACGATTGGCAGATGTGACATAGTTGCCGATGATTGCACTGTGACAGGTGGTGGAGATGTACAGATGCATGTCTGTCTGGTGGTGTGTGTGCATGTGTTCGGCACTCCCCATGTTGCTTGTGACGTCATGCCAACTTTTGGATGTTCATGCTGTTGTGTGTGTATGGATGCTGCTGCCTGCTGTATGATTCCTGTAAATTGTGCATGTGTGTGGGTTCAAATGATATGAGTGTTGGGGAGTGTGATGCCATCTGTGAAGTTTGACACTGCCACTCATGTGCAACTGTCATGTGTGTATCAGACCATCGTACAGTGCCCTGATGCCTGTGTTCTGTCTCTCCCTGTCTGCAGCATCGACTGATGAAGAGGGCGGAGACGGTGCTGTGGAGCACAGCGGCAGGGATCCCACCGCCAGCCGGAGATGCAAGGCCCAGCTCCCCCTCAGGTAGTGATCTGTTCCGGGAGTGAGGAGTCTGGTGCCACGTCCATGGTCGCTGCTGCCGAGGGAAGGTCCAAGAGGCGGAGTTTGGAGGTAGACTCCACGGCAGCAGTAGGGGCAGCTGAGCCCCCAAAGGGGCCTACGGAGGAAGATGGCATGGAGTCATCCAGGTTGGTGGGGGGTTTGGTTGAGGAGGAGGCTGTGGAAGCCCCATGCACGGGGCCTGGAATGGGGGAATCCACTGGTGCTAGTGGTGCAGTCCGGGGGCAGGGCCAGGAGGCAGCAGAGGCCACCGCGAGGTGCCTGTGTGTAATCCTGTCCCCGATCCTGTGACTTCATCATCCAGCACCAGCAGGGATGCCTCCGTCCAGACCTGTTTTCAGGGAGGGGATGTGCAAACAACAACTGGCCTTCCTCTCCCTGGGGACGTTGCAATCTGTACCGGATTGAGCCTGTCCTAGCTGGGGTGGCGTTGCACCAACGTGGTATTCGGGATGACATGCAGGGTTCTTGTCTGGACAATGTACGTCATTTCGAATACCTCTTAGGACGTGTCGACCAACTAGGACAGGTCGTCGGCACTGGGTTCATCCGTGTGCTCGATCTTCTTGCGACCCCCTCCTCAACTGAACCCCCTATGCACAAGTCGTCCTCTGTGCCATCTTCCCACCAAAGTATTACCTGGGCCCCCTGTGGAGCTGCCCCTGAGCCAGCGGCCAGGCTGGTAGAGGACACATCCCTGCCACAGTCGGGAGTCGGAGGTCCAGCAGGGGTGGCCAACCCACCAACTGGACCCAAGCAAAAGGAGGACGTGCAGGCATCAACAGGCAGGGCACATGCACGGCAGCAGCAGGCTCAGGGTAGGAACGATCATGGCTCAGGGCCATCAACATCCCAGGGGCAGGCATCGGCCGGCGGGCAGGAGGACCCAGGATTGAGAGTGTCTTCCGTGTGGCAGCGGTTGGGCCAGCAAATAGATGCGGAGCGGCGGCGGGCGGAGAGGGTACGGCTCACAATGGTCAGGGCGGAGAACTCCATGCACCGGGTGTTGAGGCAGGCTGAGTGCCTCAAGGCAACTCACAGGGAGTTGGAGGAGGCCATGGCTGCATCCCTGCAAGACCTTGAGGCTAGGGAAGAGGCCCGCCTTCGGGACATTGAAGTGGAGTTTGATGATGCCCGGGTCCGGGACATCAATGAGTGAGCCGTCGGACTAGCCCGCCGCCTTTGTATATAGTTATTTGGGTTTAGGTTTCATTTGGTTTTTATTATGATTTAGAGTCCACGACTGTGCTCCACTTTTTGTATATAGTTGTATTTTAGATAGGGTTTTAGGTAGGTTTCCTTTTGTTTTGGATCATGGACCCTTCAGACTTTCATTGTAAATACTTTCTTTTTTTTGTCATCCCATGGAGTAATGGTTTTTTATGCTTTTCAGTTTTGGATTTATTTCTATGGACTTTGACAATGGACCACTTTTCATTTTTCATGTCTTGGATTTTCATTTTTCCTTGGATTTTACTTCCTTTTTCAGATTGCATTAATTATTTCTTCATTTGCATGTGTGGTTTTCATTTTGTCATTTTGTTTTATTTTTAATACATTTCATTATTCTACATTATTGGTGTGGTGTCATATGATTTATTTTGCGCATATCTCCATGAGCATTGGCTCAGTCATGTGTTGCCACAGTGTGGCTCTGTAGGACATTTGTTGATGGGCATTCTGGTTCTTTTCAGACTATCACGGATTGGGTAAATTATTAGGGAGTGGGTCCACTGGATTGTTGGGTGTTTGCACTGGGGGGTGGGAAGGTGTAGAATACGGGTTGGCATTAGGGCCATGGATCTGTATAGTTATGACGTTGTGTTTGGGGGGACATGAGTCAGGGCCTGCTGGCAGGTGCCTGTTAATTGGGGTTGGGTGGGGGTACATGTGCATGTGTCAGGGCCTGCTGGCAGGTTGCCATCACTGGGTGTGGGAGGGGACATGGGTCGGGGCCTGCTGGCAGGTTGCCCTCACTGGGGGTGGGGGGGGACATGAGTCAGGGCCTGCTGTCAGGTGCCTGTTCATTGGGGTGGGGAGGGAGGGAAATGTGTCGGCGCCTGCTGGCAGGTTGCCCTCACTGGCGGTGGGGTGGGGGGGCTCATGAGTTTGGGCCTGCTGGCAGGTTGCCATCACTGGAGGTGGGGTGGGGGACATGATTCAGAGCCTGCTGGCAGGTGCCTGTTAATTGCGGTGGGGTGGTGGGGACATATGTCAGGGCCTGCTGGCAGGTTGCCATCACTGGGGGTGGGGCGGGGGGGTCATGTGTTGGGGCTCCCAAGTGCATGGTGCCATGTGGCCTGCCTGCGGGACATGGTGAGGGTGGATGGGCTGCCTGCGGTGCCTGGTCTGGGGTGATGGGCTACCTGCAGGGCATGGGGAGGAGTTGTAGGTGTGTCCCCTGTGGTGTGGGCTGCCTGCGGGGCATGGGGAGGGGCACACTCGGAAGGGCCCACACTGCCAAATCGTGTGTCAAATTACCTGCGCACCCCCAGAATACGCGTGCCCTGCTCACGCCAGGCTGATCGCGTGTACATCTCCCCGCGCACCCCTGGAATATCCGTACCCCGCTTGTGCCAGGCCGATCGTGTGTAAAACTCCCTGCACACCCCGGAATACACATACACTGCTCGCGCCAGGTCAATCATGTGTAAAACTCCCCACGCACCCCGGAATACACGTACCCCGCTCGCGCCAGGCCGTTCCCGTGTAAAACTCCCTGCACACCCTCGGAATGCACGTACCCCGCTCGCGCCATGCTGATCACGTGTAAAACTTCCTGTGCACCCCCGAAAACGCATAACCCGCTTGCACCAGGCCGATCACGTGTAAAACTCCCCACGCACCCATGGAATACACGTACCCCGCTCGCGCCAGGCCGATCGTGAGTAGAACTCCACGCGCACCCCCAGAATATGCGTACCCCGCTCACGCCTGGCCATTCACGTGTAAAACTCCCCGCGCACCCACGGAATACACATACCCTGCTCGCGCCCTGCCGATCACATGTAAAACTCTGTACACCCCCGGAATACGCGTACCCTGCTCTCACCAGGCCGATTGCGTGCAAAACTCCCCATGCACCCCAGAATATGCGTACCCCGCTCGCACCAGGCCGATCGCGCCAGGCCGATCGCATGTGTAAATCCCTGCGCACCCCAGATACATGGATACCCCGATCGTGCCATGCCGATCGCATGTAAAATTCCCTGCGCACCCCCGGAATACGCGTACCCTGCTCACGCCAGGCTGATCGCATGTAAAACTCGCTGCGCACCCCGGAATATGCGTACCCTGCACACACCAGGCCAATCGCGTGTAAGACTCCCTGCGCTCCCCAGGAATATGCATACCCCGCTCGCGCCAGGCCAATCGAGTGTTGAACTCCCAGCGCACCCCCAGAATATGCGCAAGCAGCCCATCAACCCTCCCCATGCTCCGCAGGCATCCATCACCCTAGACCATGCCCCGCAGGCAGCCCATCACCCCTGGGCAAGCCCCGCAGACAGTCCATCACCCCAGACCACGACCCGCAGGCAGGCCATCACCCCAGACCATGACCCGCAGGCAGCCCCTGACCTCTGGCCATGCCCCGCAGGCAGCCCATCACCCCAGACCAGGACTCGCAGACAGCCCATGACCCCTGACCATGCCCCGCAGGCAGCCCATCACCCCAGACCATGACCCATAGGCAGCCCATCACCCCAGACCATGGCCCGCAGGCAGCCCATCATCCTTGACCATGACCCACAGGCAACCCACACCACAGTGGGGACATTTTCCACGCAATTTGCCTGGCACAGGTGGAGTACGCGTATTAAAGGGGGTGTGTGAGATGACTTCCACACGTTTTAGCTGCCACGAGCGGGGTACGCTTATTCAAGGGGGTGCCCAAGTACATTTTCACACGTTTTGTCTGCCGCTGGAGGGGTACGCTTACTTTTTCAAGCAATTACAGTGTAGCGGCCCTGTGAGCTGGTCCAGGGTTAGCGCAGCCCTTTGCGCCGTATTGGGGATTTCGATGGCTTTTCCTTGCGCAAGGGGCCTTCTTGGGGGCGTAACTGGCGCTGCGGGATGTTCGCTGCGCCACAGCTCCAAATGGCTTGGGAAATCCATGAATACGCTGTGCAACAGAATGCCGTTTAGCGCACACGGCTGGCGCACGCTCCCTCTCTGCGCTGCCCGCGTGCACTGCTTCTGCGCTGTAATCTATGAATTACCCCCTTAAGCTGCATTCAAAGGGAGGCAGAGTAATTCTACAGAGTGATATCGAATGTGGCATGCAGTGGGCCTTGGCATGCCTGATGTATACCACAGCAATCCATCTCTGCAGCACATAAACTAAACCAGTAATAATAATGTACTTCTTATATAGCACTACACACCGATAGGTCTAAGAGAGCTGAAATAACAGAAGATATTATTATCCCACAGAGTGGTACTCAATTTAGCGACCACGGAAGGGTGGAAGGCTGATTTGACCCTGCCAGTTTTTCGAACCTGCCACAGCAGGCTGCACACAAATATCAGAGGCAAGCAATTAGCTCACTGCGCTATCTGACCAGGGAATCTGCCCTAACTGTGATGTTATGTATAGCTGGCCTTATACTTTGCTTAACAGCTCGCCATCAGCCTCAGCCAAAATGCACACACACCCGTATTCACTGTCAGGCTCATGCTGGCCTGTTTACGGCATGCATGGCCCTTTATTTTCTTGCCTCCTGCCCTTCCTCATACGACGTGCGGCGGGCTCCCCCTCCATCACGTGGTGTTTGGAGAGGTACAACACCACATTCACCTGTGTACAGGCGCGTTATAACTGACATATCATATCATATAGCATTCCACTAAAACTTGCATTCGAAAAACATTAGTGTAATTGCTTTACAGTGTGGTGGTTTGTGGCCCGGTGTCTCGGGCATGTCCATTACAATGGCATCTTCTCCCGGTGGTATACTCCATTGAGTACACACCCTCGCAGCTCTTACAAGGTTTGTGGCCGCTCTCTTGGTGCATAACGAGATCCCTCTCCTCTCTCCCGGGGGTCTTTGTCTTCAGCTTGTGGTACCCCCAGGCTGGAGGAGCTGGTGACTGTCATGGTAGTCTCCAGCTGGCCCATCTCTTCTGCTCTGGATGCTTCCTATCAAGGAGCGGGTGGTTCATTGTTCTCTAAGGTTTCACCAATCCCCTCCTCTTCCATATGGTTTCCGGTACTTTGCAGAAGTGCGTTTTGTTCTGGGTGACGACCACATCTCGCCCTTGGACTGCTGTCGCCATGCTTTGGTCAGTTTCTACAATGGTCCAGGGGTTTCATTCATATGACATCATCATTTTCCTGGGCAGAGATCGATTCTTCACCAACACGGTGTCTCCTGTCTGGAGTTCTTGATGATGTGCCTTTCGGGCCTGGCTCTACTTTTCATTGAGCTGCCTCCTTGTTGCCTCTACTTGCTCTCTAGGTCCATTTCTGGCACCACCCACTTCGGGTGGATAGGAAGCTCTGCTTGAATTGGCTTCCCAAACATCAGCACCGTGCGGCTTATTCGAGTGGCAGTATGCAGCGTTTTCCAGTATTACTGTAGAAAGCAGTATACTGCTGGTAGCCACAGCTGCTGTTGGTCTTTAGCGATTTGTATTTCTTTGTTCAGTGACCCCATCCACCTTTCTGCATCCCTGTTGGCTTGTGGGTAGCATGGGGCAATCTTGTGGTGACATATGTTGAGATTCTCCCAGCTGGTGAATGAGGGTCCATGGTCGCTCTTTAGTTTGCTCGATAAGACATGAACAGAAAAGATTTTCTCCATGGCTGTTATGACTAACGATGCATCCGTGGACTTCACAACCCCCACTTCTGGGTATCGGATGACTTTGTCTACAGCTACCAGTAAGTAGCATTCAATGACCACTGTGCAGAATATTACACTGACTGACTCCCCTCTCCTCTGGGTTCTGGGGGTGGGTGCTGGCTATGGTTTCCGGGGCCATCTACCGTTGTAGGGATTGACATGCTTTGCATGCTTCAATGAGGCCCACTACTCTATGTTGGATTCTGGGCATCCATATTCAAGATTTGAGGTACGTCTGGGTCTTTACTACCCCTTGATGTCCCTCATATGTCAGCCTGGGTGCCCATTCCTCCAGCACTTTGGGTAGTATGATGCATTGGCTTATTAAGATGATCCCTTTGACCGATAGGGTCAGCTCAATGTCGAATCCCAAACGGCTTTTCCTGCGCTGCTGCTGTGCGGTGTGTTATGCTTGACAGGAAGTTCTTCCAGTCTCCTGACTGTATTGTTTGTCTTACCCATTGTAGGCATGCATCTTGCTCTGATTCTTCAATTATTTCTGATAGGGTCATTGCTTTGGGGCGAGCGCACGCCACTAGACATGTTCTCCAGTCCCTTGCACGTATTCTCGCTCCTGTTTGGTCATAGGCCATCGGATGTCAGGCCAAGTAGTCGGCAGGGTTGTCTGCTCCTGCACGGTAGATGACCTCTGTCGAAGGGCTGCAGTTGTAGCATCCACTTCTCTAAGAGGAACGTGGGTGCAGTACTGACCCCTTTGTGGTCAGTGAATATTTTGGCTGGTTTACTGAGAAGGTACACTTAAAATGTCAGCATCCCCATATGATTGCTAGGGCCTCCTTCTCCATATGTGCATAGTTTTGCTTTTTTTTTTTGGTGAGTGCCCTGCTGGTGAATGCAATGGTATCCAATGCCTTCACAGTCTACTTGAGCTAAGATGGCCCATAGGTCCACAGGGCTGGCATCTACTCATTATTCAGTACTCCGTTCAGTGTTGAAGAATGACATTTTCGCTTTCCCAGTTAGGGAGTCTTTGAACTGCTGAAATGCCTTTTCTTGTTCTTTGCTTCACTCCCATGGCTTTTCCTTTCTGGTTAGCTCTCTCAATGTGGCTGCAATCATAGCTAAGTCGCGAATGAATCGGGCACAGTACGTGGCCATTCCCCTGGAGCTTCTGACCTCCGATGCTGACACAGGAGCTTTTGCTCCCTTGATGCCTGCCACTTTGACCGTGTCTGGTGACACTACTTCAGCATTCAATACATATCCGAAGAATTCAAGTTCCCCTTTTTCAAACTCACATTTCACAGCGTGTAGTGTCAGGCCTGCTTCTTCTAGTCATTGTAATACAGCTCCTAGCTGGGCATTGTGTTCCTGTGGCATTCTTCCATAAAGCAGGATGTAATTGCTGACATTAGTCATGCCTGCCAGGTCATGCCGCACTCTCCGGATTTCATTCTGGCATACCTTTGTGGCCAAGGATATTCCAAAGTTCAGTCTGCGATACCTCTGGTGCCGCAATGTGACGAGAACATCCTGATGTATCTTGATTCACGCGGCAGGCACATCTGGTGGAACCCAGAACATAAGTCCAGCTTTATGAACACTGTTGCTCTCGTCAGATCCACGTGAACTCGTCAATGGTCGGTGTTATGTGGTGTTTGCATCCTATCACCACATTAGGCAGTCATATATCTATACAAATGCGGACAGCATTCGGTTGTTTGGGTTTTTGGGCCACTAGCATGGGGGATATCTAGGGGGTGGGGCACGATGTTTTCTCAATTATTCCCATTTTCTCTAGCTTCTCTAATTCAGCTTCCACCACTTCTCACGGATGGAATGGCACACGGCGGTGCTTTACCGCTCTGGGTTCGACTGTCACGGTTTCATTAAACGGCACACTCCAGCCAGGGACTCCTTCCCCAACAATGAAGGTGGTATACAATAAAGCACTTTTTATTTTTAATAAACCATGGGTTCTTTTATTTGAGTAGGCCTTCAACCCGTCTCGCAGCCAAACTCCACAAACACCCTGTGTCACAATGCACACTGTTGTGGTACGCAATTGCACTAATCTCTACAAAACAATTCAGTGAAGATATACGGTTACACTTCTCACATTCTTTAATGGCAACATAGAAAAATAACAATTTCTAGAAAGAGATAACCCCAATGGTTTAGCACTCCCCCTGCAACACTCACCTTCAAACATTAGCTAACTTGATTGCTTTGAATTGAAGGCAGTGGCAAGGAGTAGGGATAGAGAGAGAAAATCGGATTTTGAGTAAAGCCAACCACCCCAGGATGGGAGGCCTGCAAAGAAAGTGAAAACCCGTTTTTGGACCAAAACGGCTCAATTGGATTTTGATTATTACTCACACGACTATGGGACAGAATGAAAGGAAATTTGTGTTGCTACACTTGAGGAGCTAGGGAAGCTTAGAGACTACTAATCAGCACACCAGGGCAAAGTGGAAATAAAGTAGTAAAATTAGATTTTGGGGAGAAAGCAAATGCAAAAGAAAAATACAAACGGCAAATGGAAGTTCGTTTTACACAGGATTTACAATGACAGGCAGCTCAGGGAAGGGGTATAGCTCAGAATAGACAACTCGGTTTTCATTGACACAGACAGAGACACATGACAGGTAGACTTGTATGCAAAAGGGATTGCTCTCAATGGGACTACGGTTTGGGGTTTTCAATGGGACAAATGCAAATAGGTATTCATGTGGTAATGCACACAATGCACGGGCAAATTCGGTTTTCAGTTACGAGGAGACTAATTCTTTTGAGGCAATACTTTAATTACTATGATTATTGAAGAAACAAACTAGGGACAATGGGGTTAATTTCCGAATTTTAACCAAATTGTACCGTGAATTTCAATGGGGGTTTAATTGATTTACTTAAGAATATGCTATGGATTTACACAGACACTGAGAGGTTTACCAAAGGGAATGTGCTAACATACATGGGCTTAACGCAGATTCTTCTGTGGGAAGGTGACTGAACTACACTAGCAATGTGAGGTTGTCAATGGGGTTTTCAGTTAGGGGTTTCAATGGGGGTTTCACTGGGTTTTCAATGGGTTTTCAATGGGGTTTCAATAGGGGTTTCTATGAGTTTTCAATGGGAGAAATGCTACAAAAAGGTAGGGCTTATGCAATTTAGGGCTGTGGTTATTTGCTACTTACAAAGTAAGCCTTGGTTTGGGATTCTGGAAAGTCAGCTGGATCTCAGGACCCTCTGGATAGCTAGGCAAGGGGTCTGGTCACTGAACTCGCCTTGGTATGGTTCAGCTGCCTCCTCTCCGTACTCCTTGTCCTGTCTCCCTGGATGTTTGTGTGTCCCCCTGACTTAGTACTGTCCCCCTTGCATAGCCCAAATGACATCACTCACTTTACAATCTAGGGGGAGTACTGTATAATTACCTCTACCCCTTGGATAGGACAGTTTACCATTCATCTATCCGCCGCCTGGCATGACTGGTCCAAGGTAAGAGAGCACCATCTGTCTACTGGCATTTTATTACCATTCTTTGGTATTGTTTTCTTGGCCACTTTTTGACAAAAACCCAGTTATGTCTCATAACTTCATATTTCTACTAGCCTCTGACATATGCATTAGATATGCGGTTTGAGGGGGTTATAGGGAATTAGGTAAGCCTATCGCCAACTCCGTACGAGGTAGCATGGCCTTTTGTCATATTTTTGTTGTTTTCTTAAAATATATAATAGTTATGAGTCTGCAAATGATCAAGCATATTCCTAATTTCACCTTCCATCTTTCCATCAAATTTCATACTTATATCTTCTGAGCAGCCAGAAACTAGTCTTTACTGGCCATTTCAGTCCCCAAAGTCCTAGGAAAATGCCCTATAGCTCTTAAAAACCACCTGGAAAGTACATGAAAACATAGCATTATTTCTCATTCTAATTGTTACAAAAATGCCTAAAAATTGACTCAGTCCTTTAATGTCAATTGAAAGATCTGTCACCCTCTGTGGGAGGAGCGCTTTATCCCATAGAGCCAGTGACCAGAGATTTTATTACCCCCTTTTGAAGTTGTCAGTTCGTGCTTGGTAGTGGGGGCAGGAGGAACTCACACCTCCCAGCCAAGTTTTTATCCACACTGGCTTTCCTTGAAGTCCCGGAGCCCCTGACTTAAAGTCTGGCAGAGCAGGAAATTATAACGCCCTCAGTTCATCACGTCATTGCAGGCTGATTCACTAGTAGGTGCGACTTTCAGTGGAGAGCAGGGCTTTCAATTAAGAAGTTTCCTGCCTGAGCCTAAAAATAGGTTTTTTGGGCATTGTGAGCCTCTTCCAAGGTGATTGAAGTCTTGAGGGTAGAACATAATGTACATAGTTTAGTCAAGCCCCTCCCCACAGCATTTATTACTGACATTTCTGTGCGAGCAAAGCTGTCCTTTCACTATAGCTTTTTAAAGTAATTTATTTATTTATTTATTTTTTACACGTGTGCAAGACATTTGTGCACCTGATGTTTGAACTCCTAACTTGTATGTTACAGGATTCTTTAATTTGTCCTTTTTCAGTGAGTTGGCATTTGCTGTTGGTCCATTGAAAATGAGGGGTAGGACCTCTTCCATAGAGTTCTTTAATTTGATACTGAATAAAAGAATAAGCCATGCTGTTTTTCATTTGTAATGTTTTAAAGTGCAGATGTTCAATGGAAATGAAAAGCAAAAGCCGCGTCTGGTTGTAGGATTGCAATTCTTGCCCCTCATGTGAATGAAAAGTACAATAAGGCCATTTTTGATTCAGTGCATGACTTCATGTCATTCAAGTTAAACAAAAGCAATGCAGGGCCATTTTTGGATTGCAGGGTTCAACTGCTTGCCACTCATGTGACAGGGAAAGCAAAGCACAGCTGTTTATGGTGAAGAGTTTCAATGCACCCCACAGATCCCCCTGCTCTTCTATGACTTTTTGTTGTGGAAGAGTAGGGCAAAGTGGGCTTTCCTTCGGCGTAATTTTCCTTCCTCAGGGAGTGGGCACTCCAGTATCTCCTTCAATCTCTGGGTTGGAGAGTGTGACACGACACCCCCTTTCCTTCCTTTCTTTGTGGCTTTATACTTCCGTCTGATTGGTCCTCCTTTTTTTTTCCTCGGATGGTTCCTCTGCTCGCTTTTCATCTGGCTCATCAATCAGTCGCAAAGCATGTCTGGGATGACCGCTTTTCAACTGATTCATGTGGACCCATTTTTCTTCTGTCTGTTCTCCTTTGGGGATGCAGCTCTTATTGGCGACAGGTGAGATTTTGTCTATAATTTCAAAGGGGCCACGCTAGGAAGGAAGGAATTTCTGCTCTTTGGTCTGGTTCCTTTGAAAATTGTGCAAGTTGACCCTGTCTCCTACTTGATATTCCTTTTTAGTAGTTTTTAAATTGTAGTGGGTTTTCATTCCCTCTGCCGATTTTTCCAGATTCCGCTGAGCGTACGCAAAAGCATGTTGCAGGTGTTTTCTCAGATTTTCAATGTATTCATGTGTCGTGGACGCGTTAATCAGTGTCTGCTCTTGTGTTCTGTAGAGCAGATGCTGTGGATGCACCCATTTTTCATCCAGTCATTAGCTGAAATGGAGATATTTTGGTCACAAAAGATGGTGTAGAGCAGATGTCCATCAGGACAAGTGGTAGTCGGATGTCCCAACTAGACCTAGAGTCCGCCACAAACTTCTTAAGAATGCTCACAATTGTTTTATTGTACCTCTCAACTCCCCCACTAGAGGCTCGGCAGTAGGCAATATGCAGTTTTTGCTTTACCCCAAGTATCTCCCACATCTTTGTCATCACCTCGCTAGTGAAGTGACTTCCTCGGTCCTACTCAATCCTTTGGGGAAGGCCGAAATGTGAGAAGATGTGGTTGATCATCAGGGCAGCTGCTGTTTCTGCATTGCAATTTGGGGCCGGGAGACATTCCACCCATTTGGTAAACAAGATGTTACGGTTAACATGTACTTCTTTCCTCTAGAGGAGTGATCACCGGCCCAACAAAATCTACTTGTAAATCTGAACAAGGCAGTGTCATCCCCCTTTTCTGGAGGGGACATCAGTGTGTGAGTACATTTGGCTGAATTGTCACACACACAAGGCACACCTTCAAATATTGGTCGAGGTCCTGACCTATGTGTGGCCAGTATGCAACCTCTCACATGATTTCCAAAGTAGTATGAAAACCCCCAATGACCGGCTGTGGCTGTGTCATGGGCATGACTTATCATCAGGCTCCGAAATGAATTAGGTACCACCCACTGATCACATCCAGAGATGGATCTCCATACCAACAAACCGTTTTGGATTCGGAACATTTTGGGAAACTTCATCAACACCCGGAGATCCTCTTTCCCGATGTAATCGGTTTCAGTCAGAGTAAAATTGACAGGGTCTTCAATGTGTTGATAACATTTCCCAATTATGGGATCCTCTTTTTGTGCCATGATCAAATCAGCATCTGGGGTCTTCTTACTCCACTGGGCAGTTGAGAGTTCAATTTGGGCAAGTGTTTGGGACCTGGTGACATCAGCGACCTGGATTTGGCCCAACAGGGACTCAATCTCAAGGAGCTCCCCATGGATGGCTCCGGTTTTGGCCAACTGGTCAGCCAGGTCATTTCCGGTTTTGTCTGGTCCATCCATTCTGGAATTACCCTTGATCTTCTTTTAGTAGATGGTCATCTCATTAGAGGTGACCAGATCATCAATGGATTTTATTAGTTTGCCATGCTTGAGTGGTTTATTGTTTGCACACAGCATGCCTCTGGTTTTCCAACTTATTAAGTGATCCACGAACCCGTTCTGGGCATCATCTGATTCTGTGATTATGACCAGTTCATGGAGTCAGTGTTGCATGGCAGTGAGGATGGCCTGATGAACCGCCATCAACTCTGCCACCAAACTACTTCGGGGACTGATTTTGTACCCGGCAGAGGGGTCTGTCCATCATTCACACAAGCATTCCCAACACCGGCCACCAGTTCCTTTTCCCCGTTGTTATCAACATGGTAGGAACACCCATCCACATAAACTGTGGGCATCCCCTTGCACGTGCCTTCTTCATAGACTTTGTGCAAGGAATTCAGGTACACCTCTATGTTGTCTTGGGTTTTGAGACTTTCGTCCTCAACATAGTTTTCTCAAGTACAATCATGCAGGTCAGCCAAACATTGCGCGAGGGGACTCTTCTTGTTTTGGCCATATCGGACCTCCACTGGAAAGTTTTGCATGGATAGAATCCAGGAAATTCTGGAATTACTAACATTCCCTGCCCAGATTCTGTCACTTTGGAAGTATTGCAAAGGCTGCTGAGGAGTCTCGATGGTGATGTGCTCCCCCTGATTGAATGAGTGATCCTTTTTTAATGCTCACACTGTTGCCAGGAGTGCCTTCTCACAATCGTTGAATTTTTTCTCCACAGAGAATAAAGTCTTACTCACATAGGAGATTTCTATATCGGCCTTGTCATTCTTCTGGTATAATACTGCTGTTAAGCATGTATTTAAGAACCCTGTCTCCAAGAAGAACTCCTTGTTTTTGACGGGGTAAGCTAGACACAGCGCTTTTGTTAGGCTTCTCTTTAGTTGCTTCACTGCCTCTGCTTACTTTGGACCCCACTCCCACTTGACCCTGGCCTTTAATAAATGGACCAGGGGTCTTGTGACCTCTGCATAATCCTCAATGAACTATCTACTGTAATTAGTCAGTCCAAGTAGGCTTCTTAGTTCATGCAGAGTTGTGGGGTCTTTCAGTTTTAGTAGTGCTTCCAGCTTTTTCACCTGGGGACAGAAGCCCTCAGTGGTGATTTCATGCCCTAAAAAGTTCACACAGGTCCTACACCACTGCGCCTTCTGGAAGGAAAGTTTCACTCCCCCTTTCTTTAACTGGGTCAAAACATAGCAGATTTCCTCAATGTGTTCGTCCACAGTTGAGCTTTTAATTAGGACATCATCCACATAGGCCAGATTACCCCTTTCAGCCAAGTCGGGCATGGCCTTGTGCAGAAAGATGGTAAATTCATTGCCAGAGTTTATATATCTGAAGGGAGTTCAGGTTCATGTGAACTGCTGCGCCCCGAAGGTGAAGGCCAGCTTGTACTGGTCTTCCCTACTTACGGGTACTGTCCAGTAGCCATTGGTCAGGTCAATGTTGGGAAGAGGCCATCAGTACATGTGGACCTGTTTGTTCAACTCCCTAAGGTCTGCGCGTAGTCTCCATTGGTCATTAGGTTTTAGTATCCCCAGTAGCGGATTGTTAAAGGTACTGTCGACTGGATGAATTATCCCAGGGGACTCTAGGTAATTTTTGATTTCTGACTCCATAGATGCGAGAGGCAACCGATATTGCTTCACGAATACAGGAGTCAACCCAGGCTCGTGGGGATGGATGTAGCAAGTATCTCAGTGCGACAACAGTCGTACCAGTCCACAGTAAAGATTTTTTGAAAATCTATAAACACCTGCTTCAGCTTTTGCTTTTGCTCCTCGGTCTCACAGGCATCAGCGAGGTTGACCCATTCCTCATGCATCTGTCTGAAGCCTGGAAAGCCCTTGGGTTTTGCAATCCATGTGGTATCCTCCAGCTGCGCGGAGTGATCTCTGGTGATGGTGTTGACATGGCAGGAGGTTTCAGGTAGGTGAGGCAGTCGCTGTGGCCCTGGAATATCACATCATTCCTGATTTCACAGGTCACCTCCCCCTCCGTAAGGGCAGGCAGAGTAAACCAAGAAATACCCCCCTTGCCAGGTAAAGATAATTTCTGGTGGTATGTCATCATCACTGTCATAGCAGTCATCGGGGATCGGTCCCATGATTTCATTCCCTATGTCAATGTAGAAATGTCAGTCATCAACCGCCATTCCAATAAAGGTGTCTGTGCCGAGAGTGATACTCCTAGGATCACTGTTATCCACTGATATTGGAATGGTGTTGTGTACTAAGTCAATTAATGGTGTTGGGTGCAAACCCAATCCCTGCTGTTGGAGATGGTGATTTAAATGTACCTAAACATCCGGGATTTGGAATTTCTGTCCTCTCTTAATGTTTACAGAGATTGGGAATTGTCTGGTCCATACTGGGATGGTGACCTCCTCCCCAATTTGAATTTCAACTGCATACGGTAGCAATTGAGCTGAATGAAATGCCTTTTCAGGATTGTCAAAGCCCATGGGGCTACCCCCAGTCAGGACCAGGCTTTTAATTAGTAAGGTCCAAAATTAATTGTGGACCGATTGAGAATGTCATTGCCCAAGTAGGATGCAGAGGGAACATCTCGCAGGACCCAACAATTATGCTCTGTACTTTTATCACCAATGGACATTTTTACCATGCACCAGCTAGGCAGGAGATGTTTGGAATTTGGAGTTTCCAAGCCCATTTCCCACTTATCAATCAATTTAAATGTATGAATGGTCTGATCTTTTGGGAGTTTCCTGAATAATGCTTTGCTGATGAAGTTTTTTCCATTATTCAGGCATACTCTGGCGAGAACAGGCACCCCCTCATTTATCTGAATGGGGAGGAACAGCTGTTCACCCTTTCTCTGAATATCGGCCAGGTTTTGAGCAGGTTTTTCATCACTTTTTATGATGGGATTTGGGTGGATCAGTATAACATTTCTGGGTATTTCCTTCCAGTGTGGAATGCCACTTGCAACTGGAAGGAAGGTTGATTTTCAGGAATGGAGAAGGGTTCCCATCACCAGTTTGTTGTCCTACGGTATTTACAGTGATGTTGTGGACTTGATTGTTCCTAAAATGAAACTCAATTTTGTTAGACCGCTGCTCAACCATGTGGCATGTGCCATTTAGGCTTACATAGTTAGTTCTCCATTTAAATTGTACTGGCTGATTAGTCTGGGTCCAGAGGACATTGTTCACACAGTCTATAAGAGGCGACACCCTCCGCAGAAGGTAATTCCCTAAGAGACATGGGGTTCCCTCTGGAATAACGTGTCATGCCTGTGCCACTGGCACACACATTGGCAACCATCATGGACTATTTGGAACTCATTTATCTTCATAATACTCTTTGAACAACCCCTATTCAGACTTTGGTCCTTAAATTCCATTTGCAAGACTTTGGTACTTTCTTATTTAATTCAGCTAACTACATGTACCATAATGCACCTTGCTACAGTTATCATTTCCTGGCTATTCTCATTCATCAGTATTGGAACCACAATCCCCAGAAACCCTAGCAATCAGTGCTGCTTCCACCTTCTCAGGACCAGAGAGGTAGGAGGCAGATTACCTTCAGGTGTGTTGCTCCAGGTGCTGCCAATTAGCCTGCCTCAGTACAGGGCAGGGCTGTATTTAAGCATCTGCCTGCAGGAGCACAGTCTCTTGCATTAAGAGTTCTCCCAGCACCTTTTTGCCTTGAGCCACGATTTGTATGCTGTTCCTGTTGCTGTATTATCCCGCTTCTGATCCAGTGCCTCGCTGCCCTGCTCCTCTGGGCTCCCTGCCTCACAGCCCTAGTCCTCTGGGCTCCCTGCCTTGCAGCCTGCTACACTCTGCTGCCTTCAGCCCTAATCCTCTGGGCTCCCTGCCTCGCTGCCTGCTCCTCTGGGCTCCCTGCCTTGCAGCCTGCTACACTCCTCTGCCTTCAGCCCTAGTCCTCTGGGCTCCCTGCCTCGCTGCCCTGCTCCTCTGGGCTCGCTCCTTGCAGCCCTGCTCCTCCGGGCTTTCTGTCAGCAGCCTACTACAGCTCTCTGTCCTGCCCCTCTGTACTCCGTGCCTTGCAGCCTACTACAGTCCTCTGCAGTCCTCAACAGTTTGCCTGCACCTTGTGCCATCCGTTACTCCAGCCTTGCTTCCTTGTTTGCACCCCCCCCCTGTTTCCTGGCTACTGCTCCCTTACTCTCTTCCTTGTTTGCAACCCACTGTTCTTGATCCCTGCCCTTCTCTTCCTTGAGTCTTTGTCCTCCCTTAGGTTATCCATTTCAGTTATACTGTTTCTGTACAGACACCCACAGCTGTTGTTCCCAGCCATGAGCATACCGAGTGGGCTCCTGTAATAGCAATCTGTGCAGAAGGCTGGAGTTTCCAAAGGTCCGTGGAACACTCTTTCCCATTTCTGCATACACCCCAAGAGGGAATCCAATTTGTTTGTACCTTTGTATTCCCTGTCCCTTTTTATTCACAGCTACTGTTACCTATTCTTCTTTCTTGTTGAGCTTCCTGCTGTGTGTGCTTATCTGTCACCTTCCATCAACACAGCCACCCAAAACCTACCTGGGTGCCCGGTGCCACTCTTGACAGAGTGCCATCCCTGACAGAATGCAAGAGCAAATACATTCTTGTCCAATAGGCAGGAAAGGCACACACAGACCAAAGATGCTTTCCTTTCGGTTCAAGAAACCTCTGCAAAATTCCAAAGTTTTCCTAAGGACAGCAAACAAAAACCCTAATTTAAAAGACAGACTAGCCCTAGTAAACAAAGATTTGCAAGTACAGTACTACACTCACTGGCTCTCTGACCCTTCTATGTTGAACTACTATGACATTTGTAACTATGATCCAGAGTCCCTATCTGTAGAAGAACTACAGCAAGATAATGAATTTTTGCAGATTTTGTTAGCCCAAACAGTGGAAAATACTCATGCGCTTTCTGACATTTCTTCTGACAATACATTCTACATTCAGCCTGTACACAAACCTTGTATTCCTTTATTCCAGGCTGCCCTGTCTCAGGACCAATGTCTTAACACTGCTACAGCCAAAGATATTGCACTCATTGTGGCAGACTCTCAACCAGAGTACGCTGTTGCAAAAGTGATATGCTCAAGGTCAGCTTGGCAAGCTACACAACTTCCCCAGACTGCTGATAACACTCATTTAACAGGACAAGGCATTCAGCATCCTGAGGTTAGTGCAGCTGATCCTGGGTACAAAAGACCAAAACTGACCATTGGTTGCCTTAATGCTTCCCCAGTAACTACTAACCACGATAACACTAAGGTCAGTCTTCATATTGCAACACCTAGCCTTTCTGCTACACCAGATCCTGAAGTTGTAGAACTGG
Source organism: Ambystoma mexicanum (assembly GCF_040938575.1). NCBI lineage: Eukaryota > Metazoa > Chordata > Amphibia > Caudata > Ambystomatidae > Ambystoma > Ambystoma mexicanum. Next base: position 1,236,884,644 of record NC_090933.1, on the reverse strand, counting down.
CAAATGGAACATACCAGTTACAAGAACAACTCTTGCGCCTTAAAAGACAAAACGAAGACCTCTATGATGAATTGGTCTATTTGCATTATAAGAATCTAGCAAAGGGACACAATTTACCAGACCATCTGACATTATGCCCAACACCCGACATTCTGTCTTTAGAGATTGACATAAGGCCTGGAATGGTAACACAGAAAAAGATACAGACTTATACAGAGCAGTTGGAAGATCTGAACTTGACATATGCATACCTTCTAAAGCTTGACACAGCTCATTCACTTACTAGCCACAGTAACTCAGGCTGTTGTTCAGATAGTGAAGAATTAACTCCTCCGGAGGGCCGAATCGCACACACTGCCATTACACCACAAATCAAGTGTAATCACCTGACTGGAGATCATGCTGAGTCAAAGGATTGTTCCGTTCTTACCCTTGATTGCAGTCCTTTACTCACACGTACAGCCTCTACTGAAGTGACCAAGTCAGAGATGTACTCTACTTCTATGGACTTTTGTGTACCAGACCATGAGTCAGATCCTAAACTATACCCAGTACCTGTCTGGAATCCAGCTTTGCCAACAGTCAATACCCCAGACCCATCTATCAACCTGAGCACACACGACTTTGAAGGCCAGCCATCAGAAAGCTTACCCTTTCCTGATCCTACATCAGCCATGCTACCTGTTACAGAATCTGCAAGCCCAATCTCTGCTGCTCCTCCTGCTAGTACTCCTGAATCTGCTACTGATGCAGTATCTCCAATCACTTTTGCTGCAGGAGAAGCACACCCTTCCTCTCTGCCTGCAAGGACAGTACCTGTTGCTAAGCCAGTTAAAAGTGCTCCTATTAAGGCTACCGCTCCGGTTGTTCCTACTGGTGCCTCTGCAGCACCTAAACTACCAGACTCTACTCCATCAGCCTCAGTTGCGTCCCTGCCTGCTGGTACTCCTGTGGCACCTATACTCCCAGCGGCTACAGCACCTGAACTTCCTACTGCGATTCCCAATCTCCCTGCTCCTGTGGCTTCTGAACTCCCTGCAACTCATGGTGTCCCTGCAACATTTGTGACTCCTGAAGTCCCTGCTACAAATCTTAAAGTTGCCATTGCTGCTTCTGAAGAACCTGCCGCTGTCTTTCCTGAAGTTACTGCTACTTCTGATGTTCTTGATGCCCCAAATTATGCTTCCTCCACAGCTATGCTCGCTGCGGCTGAATCCTCTGCTTCTGCTACACAACCTGATCCCACAGCACCTTCTCTTCCTGATCTACATCCCTCAAACTATCCTGTAGTGGTGATAGTTCCTATCATATCTAATGAGACAACCGAGTGCTTAGAGGATACCGTTCCTTTCAAGAACCAGTCCAGGTATTTGAATACCGTTGAAGATTCATTTGTGAACAAAGAGACACCCCTGTTTACACATTGCAATGAAATTCCTGTCTTGCCTGATTTGTCTTCAAATATAAAGATCACGCCGACTACCAATCCTTCTGAAGATTTGGAAGACCTTCCTAGAGCAACCAATTCAGCTGTATCTCTGGTTCCACATTTCAGCACTGTACCATTGCCAGCCCTAAGGAAGACCACTACTTTCAAAGCAATATATGCCATCGAGCCTGCAGCAGATCTTCATAGTCCCTCAGTTCATGAACGCACTGTTGTGTTTTGTGCCCCTAAGACTTTGTCTTTTCTGGATTCGATCTCAAAGGTTCTGAACATTGGTAAAGTTTCCTCCTTTAATAACTCTCACCTTGCAGTCTTAAACAGTTTTTGGATCTTCATGATGTGCCTTTTTAGTATAAGACTCTCTCACGGTGTGACAGGCCTTGGACTTGCTCTCCTTGTTGGTCAGTTTTCAGGGGGCCTGGAGAGGGGCATGAGGAGGGGCATACTGTCATGCCTGTGCCACTGGCGTACACATTGGCAACCATCATGGATTATTTGGAACTGATTTATCTTCATAATACTCTTTGAACAACCCCTATTCACACTTTGGTCCTTAAATTCCATTTGCAAGACTTTGGTACTTTCTTATTTAATTCAGCTAACTACATGTACCATAATGCACCTTGTTACAGTTATCATTTCCTGGCTATTCTCATTCATCAGTATTGGAACCACAATCCCCAGAAACCCTAGCGATCAGTACTGCTTCCACTTTCTCAGGACCAGAGAGGGAGGAGGCAGATTACCTTCAGGTGTGTTGCTCCAGGTGCTGCCAATTAGCCTGCCTCAGTACAGGGCAGGGCTGTATTTAAGCAGCTGCCTGCAGGAGCACAGTCTCTTGCATTAAGAGTTCTCCCAGCACCTTGTTTGCCTTGAGCCACGATTTGTATGCTGTTCCTTTTGCTGTATTATCCTGCTTCTGATCCAGTGCCTCGCAGCCCTAGTCCTCTGGGCTCCCTGCCTTGCAGCCTGCTACACTCCTCTGCCTACAGCCCTAGTCCTCTGGGCTCCCTCCCTTGCTGCCCTGCTCCTCTGGGCTCGCTCCTTGCTGCCCTGCTCCTCTGGGGTCTCTGTCCGCAGCCTACTACAGCTCTCTGTCCTGCCCCTCTGGACTCACTGCCTTGCAGCCTACCACAGTCCTCTGCAGTCCTCAACAGTTTGCCTGCACCTTGTGCCATCCGTTACTCCAGCCTTGCTTCCTTGTTTGCAGCCCCCCCCTGTTTCCTGGCTACTGCTCCCTTACTCTCTTCCTTGTTTGCAACCCCCTGTTCTTGATCCCTGTCCTTCTCTTCCTTGAGTCTTTGTCCTCCCTTAGGTTATCCATTTCAGTTATACTGTTTCTGTACAGACAGCCACAGCTGTTGTTCCCAGCCATGAGCATACAGAGTGGACTCCTGTAAAAGCAATCTGTGCAGAAGGCTGGAGTTTCCAAAGGTGCGTGGAACACTCTTTCCCATTTCTGCGTACACCCCAAGAGGGAATCCAGTTTGTTTGTACCTTAGTATTCCCTGCCCCTTTTTATTCACAGCTACTGTTACCTATTCTTCTTTCTTGTTCAGCTTCCTGCTGTGTGTGCTTATCTGTCACCTTCCATCAGCACAGCCACCCAAAACCTACCTGGGTGCCCGGTGCCACTCTTGACAGAGTGCCATCCCTGACATAACGACTATGACCGGGTGTTTCACCTTGTGTCACCCAATTTTGATCTCCAGATCTGCGGTCTCCTGAATGGGAATGTCATTCCCGTCAAAGTTCTGGGGTTGTCGAGGAAGGGGTGTGAGGGGAATTTGGTGACTCCCTCCCCTTCCTGAATTGATTTGCTCAAATGCCTTTTTAGACAGGAGGGTGGCTTGTGAACAGGTATCCACCAGACCTGGAAATGCACACTGCCCTTGCACCTGGACGAGGGCATACAACCTATCTTCTTTCTCCTCCAGTGGGCAAAGGAAATTGGCATTTTGGGCCAGCTGGGCAGTTCATTTCTTTATTTTGGACTCCAACACTGTAGGAACTGTAAATAAAATGTGCCATCCTGATATTTGGGGAGTTTGTGAATCCTCTTTTTCCCATGATTCTGTGCTGTCCCCCTTCTCCCGGAGACAGTCACTTGAACCAGTTTGGGGGAGTATCTATTTCTGATTTCTCAGGATGACATTTCTGGGATTAAGTGATAGGCGTTTCTAGGTCAGTCCTCATACCTACCCAGTCTGAGTTATGGTCTTTTGGGACCCATTTTTCTTTGGGAGGAATCCCCCCATCCTTGAAAGAGAAGACTTTCTTCCCAGAATTCTCCAAGGATTCTTCCCCTTCAAACTGGACGACGCCGACTTCCTCCACAAAATGGGACTTCTTTGTCCCTTGGTTTCTCCTACTTACCGTCTGTTCCCTAGGTTGCAGCTTTTCGGGGGTAGGTGATTTGTGATCTGGTACATATGTTTCTATGGCCTTTTCACAGGTGAGGAAGGAAGCTTCCTCTAGTGCTTTGCATCCCCCTTCCTTCCGAGCCTCCTCCTCTGGAACCTTCTGGTTGTCACGGTTCTCTCCCCCGTCATTGTTCCAGGGTGCCAGACCCTTAGTTTCAGCTTTTCTGAGCAGCCATGTTTATCGGAGGGTTCTGCTGATTGCTCAACATGCGACTCAGTTGTTGGGTCAAGCTCTGGACCTGGCGCTCCAGTTGTGACACCCTCTCTGGCTGATATGGGGGTCTTGGGTCAAATCTTTGTTGCTCTCGTGAAGGGTAACTGTCCCTTCTCCCTGAGTAACTTTGATATGGAAGGATTTCCTGTTAGCCCTCCATCCTTGGTCTCCCTTCTCCCTGATTTGCGGGTCTAGACTTCTGAAAGCGGGGAGAAAAAGAAAGGTTGTTCTGAATGTTGGGGTTACCTGGGGAAGAAACGTAAACTAGAGGGTGGAAGATTACTGCCCTCCTGAGGGAAGTTTGGAGAACAATTTGGAGGGAAGTTGGGAGGAAGATTTCCTGGGGCCGTACTTACCTGGTTGGATCCACCCCCCTGAGCCGGGGGAGTTCATATGTACCCCAAGATGGGTGTTTTCCCCTTGTACCTTGGGCTGATATAGGTTGCAGAGTCAGGTGATGAATATGTGGGGTACCCTGCCTGGCTACCCCCTGCTTCGGACTGGTCAGGGGGTATTCTTTGCATCTGGTTTGGTTGGTTAATGGGAGGTGTATTTTTAGGCCCCCCATCTCTAGGTCCAAAATGGGGGTAATCTTCACCTCTGCTACCTTGGCAGCAATGGGGGTTTGGTTGGTTTGAGGTTTTTGGGGGAATTCTTGATTTCAACTGACTTTTATACGTCATAGTTCTGGGTAGCTTGCTCTATTACCCAGTCCAGGGTCCTTTCTTTGTGAAGGTCCATAACCAGCTGCATCATAATGTATTTAGAAAGTGCATGGAAATAGGTATTGATGAACTCCCTACTGTTCGTGCCCACCCGCCTAGTGGTTTGTGCAGATGCCCGCTTTAATTCTTGGACATATTCCCTCAGGGCCTGATCCTCTCAGCACTGCAGGTTGTAGGCCGCCTTGCGAGCATCCTGGAGGTTTTGGTGCATGGAGACGTGCTTCAAGATTTCTGCCTTGTTAGTAGATCACCTTGAATGGCTCTGATCCTCTAGTCCAGCAAAGGAGCTGGAGTATTCTGGGGAGAATGTCCATTTGGCAAACTCCTTAGAATTCCGGCCATTTTTGATGCCAAATGACGTCATCATCTGGTCATACAACTCCAGATGCTCCAGACTAAGTACTTGGCATTGTTATGGTACAAGGTCATGAAGTTTCTAATGGCTTTTATTTGTCTAATGGGGTTATTTACCAAAGTTCTTTTTTGTTTGGCAGCCTTCTTTTTTCGCTGCATTCGCCCTCAGATTCAGAGCTTCTGCTATTTGGGGTCCCATCCCTATCCTCTAGGCACTCGCTGATTCTTTGACCACGGGAATCTGCCCAGAATGATGGGCCTAGATTCTTCTCCAATGTGATATTGTGGGCTCTCTAGGTCACTTCCCTTGGACTCCCTCTTTGGCACACAGCAGTACTCATCTGATTCCTCCCTTCTTCCGGGGTTGGTGGAGAACTCCTCCCACTTCCCTAATTGGGTGGAGGTTTCCAAGATGCTCTTTTGGGGCCTAAACTCAGACTCCTTTTTATCTGCAAAGTGGACCAGATGGTTCCTTTGTTGCTGATGTTTCTGCCAGTCTACCGCCCTCATTTTCTCTTCATAGGAGTCTTCCTTGTCAGATACATTGGGCACAATATTTTTGAACCTAAACAGGGATGCATGCCCATCAATCTCTGACGGACGCTGGCCTGCCGGCTCAATCATGCTGGGCCTAATTGAATCCAGCTGCCTCATGGTTCCGGTTCTTGTGAACCTGTGGACATGAAGTCAGCAGTGCCTTGCGCATAAAGGGTGGTAAGTTGGCTTGAGGTCATTGGTACAGAGGGCATAACCCTGTGATCAGGGGTTGCCCAGCCACTCTCTAACTGTTTGAGGTTCCTCAAGTCCTTCTTAAAACTAGCAAACTCTTGTTCTACCCTCTCAAATTTCTTTCTCAGACCCTGTTTCTTGATAGTATGCAAAGGCCTAAGCTTTGTACTCTGCTATAAGGGCAGAACTGGCTTATATGAACTTCCCTTGTGCTACTACCTGGCCCTGGAGTCCCCTGTTATCATCACAAAGGGCCTCATTTTGTTTCTGTGCTTCTTGTATTGCCTGGGAAAACTCAGACCATTTCTGTTGCAGGAGATGTATCTACTCACTCTGCACATTTTTGGTCTGTATCATCTGCTCTAGATCACCTTCTGTTTGTCTTATAAGCCCTATTAACTTTTCATTCTCTAATTTTATGTTAGTCAGTTCCTGAAAACATGACTTTCCTTTCTCCAGGTCTGCCTTTAATTTTCACACTTCCTGGCATAGGGCCTCTTTTTCCTGATACAGTGTGCTATTCAGTTCACTAAAGTTATCTCTCTGTTGTTTCATAACGCTTGACTTCTGGCACGCTTGTTCAAAATCTGCTTGGGAATGGACCTCCTTAATGATTAACTTACTATTCTCCTCTTTCTATTGCTTAATCTGCTTTTGATATGCAATCATATCCTCTAAGCAGGTTCTATTGTATATCACTTGTTGGTTTAATTTTATTTGACTCTCTTTTAGAGAGTCAACCCTTTCCTGGCACTCCTTTTTCAGTGCATACAATTGGGCCTCCTGTTCCGAATTAGTTTGTTGCTGAACTGCCAACTCCTCCTTGAGCCGCTGAATGAGGTTTCCTAATTCTAACTCGGAATGTTGGCTCTCTCGCATTTTCTTCTCTACCTGCCTTAACTCACTCAGTGCTTTATTTAAAAGCTCAGACTGATTCTGCACAGATGTTACACTTTCTTGGTACTTTTCTCCCATGACTATCATGTGGAAGTACATGTATGCAGTGAGTTGGACCATTTTAATGTGTTCATCTTTGACGTTCTGTGTCATATAGAAGTTAGTCAGGGCTTGATGTAACAGGCAACTGTCCTCATTCCATTTCCCTGTAATGCATAATTTGTACAGAAGGTGCTGCTTAGCCATGTTAATTTCTATGGTGCTCATTATGAAGAGTGTTCTACTGCTGGTGGGTTATCTATGCAAGGACAAAATTTCAACCCTGCTCCTGCCTAGTTTATGGTTACGATATTTGTTTTGAGACATAGGCCTGATACCTACGGTACACATTTTTGGATGGCGCCTTTACAGTGTAAGACCATTTTCTAGCCACTAAAGGTAACAATACCTTCAATGGGTTAGCCTGCTGTGTTGCACTGTCACGGGTGAAAACTCGTATCTAAATCCCGGACGAGCCCCCACTTTGTCACGGTTTCATTACACGGCGCACTCCAGCCAGGGACTCCTTCCCAGACAATGAAGCTAACGTACAATAAAGCACTTTTTACTTTTAATAAACCACAGGTTCTTTTATTTGAGTAGGCCTCCAACCCGTCTTGCACCCAACCTCCTCAAACACCCTATGTCACAATGGACCAGGAATCAGGACGGTGTGTATCAATAAGAAATGTATTCATTTATTTTTTAATGGAAAAGGAAAATCAAAAAATTTTACAGCTACTACTGTTGTGGTACCCAATTGCTCTAGTCTCTACAAAACAATTTAGTGAAGATATACAGTTACAATTCTCACAATTTTTAATGGCAACACAGAAAAAGAGCAATTTTTAGAAAGAGATAACCCCAATGGTTTAGCACTCCCCCCCGCAACACTCACCCCCAAACATTAGCTAACTTGATTCCTTTGAATGGAAGCAGTGGCAAGGAGTAGGGATAGAGAGAGAAAATCGGATTTTGAGTAAAGCCCACCACCCCAGAATGGGGGGCCTGCAAAAAAAGTGAAAACTCGTTTTGGAGCAAAAGGGCAGAATTGGATTTTGATTATTTATTACTGACACGTCTATGGGACAGAATGAAAGGAAATTCGTGTTGCTACACTTGAGGAGATAGGGAAGATTAGAGACACTAATTAGCACAGCAGGGCAATGTGGAGATAAAGTAGAAAAATCAATTTGGGAGGGAAAGGAAATGTAAAAGGAAAAATAGAAACGGCAAATGCAATTCGTTTTACACAGGATTTACAATGACAGGCAGCTCAGGGAAGGGGTATAGTTCAGAATAGGCAAATCGGTTTCATTGACACGGACAGAGACACATGACAGGTAGACTTGTAGGCAAAAGGGGCTGTTCTCAATGGGACTACGGTTTGGGGTTTTCAATGCGGCAGATACAAATAGGAATTTGTGGGGTAATGCACACAATGCACGGGCAAATTTGGTTTTCAGTTACGAGGAGACTAATTCTTTTGAGGCAACACTTTAAAGACTATGATTATTGAAGAAAGACACTAGGGACAAGGGGATTAATTTTGAATTTTGACCTACTTGTACCATGAATTTTAATGGGGGAATAAGAATATGCTAAGGATTTACACAGAGACTGAGGGGTTTACCAAAGGGAATATGCTAACATACACGGGCTAAATATGAGAAGGTGACTGAACTACAGTAGCAATGTGAGGTTGTCACCGTGGGTTTCAATTGGTGGTTTCAGTAGGGTTTTCACTGGGATTTCAATGGGATTTTCAATGGGGGTTTCCTATGGATTTTTAATGGGTGCAATGCTACAAAAAGGAAGAGCTTATGCAATTTAGGGATGGGGTTATTTGCTACTTACAATGTAGGCCTTGGTTTGGGGTTCTGGAAAGTCATCTGGATCTCAGGACACTCTGGACAGATAGGCAAGGGGTCTGGTCACTGCACTCTCCTTGGTATGGTCCAGCTGCCTCCTCTCCATCCTCCTTCTCCTGTCTCCCCAGATTTTTCTGTGTGTCCCTCACTTAGTACAGTCCCCCTTATATAGCCCAAATGACATCACTCACTTTACAATCTAGGGGAGTACTCTATAATTACCTCTACCCCTCGGATAGGACAGTTTACCATTCATCTCTCCAGTGGCGAGCAGGACTTTCAGTTAAGAAGATTCTTGCCTGAAACCAAAAACTGTTTTTTAGTGTATTGTGAGTCTCTACCAAGGTGATTGAAGTCTTGTGGGTGGAACATGATGTACATTGTTTAGTAAACCTCCTTGCCACAGCATTATTCACTGACATTTCTGTGCGAGCAAAGCTATTCTTTCACAGTAGCTTTTTAAAGTAATTTCTTACTTTTTTTACACGTGTGCAAGCCGTTTCTGCACCTGATGTTTGAACTCCTATCTTGTATTTCACAGGATTCTTTAATTTGTCCTTTTTGAGTGAGTTGGCATTTGCTGTTGGTCCTTTTACAATTAGGGGTAAGTCCCCTTCCACATGGTTCTTTGATTTGACAATAAATAAAAGAAAAAGCCAAGCCATTTTTCATTTGAAATGTTTTAAAGGGCAGATGTTCAAGGGAAATGAAAAGTAAAAGCTGGGTCTAGTTATAGGATTGCAATTCTTGCCCCTCATGTGAATGAAAAGTACAATAAGGCCGTTTGATGTAGTGCATGACTTCATGTCATTCAAGTGAACCAAAAGTAATGCAGGGCCATTTTTGGATTGCAGGGTTTCAATTGCTTGGCACTCATGTGGCGGGGAAAGCAAAGCACACCCGTTTTTGGTGCAGAGTTTCAAAGTGGTTTTTCAAATAAAAGAGATTTCTGTTTAGGGCCATCAAATCCACCCCACACGAAGATCGGGTCAAGTTTGACTGTTCGCCCCTTTAGGCACCCAATTCTTGGGAATAATTAAGCATGTTTTTTTCAATTTCTGGCAGGTTGATGCTGCATACAAAATGTATCAGTTTGATTCTTTCACCTGTCTTGTAGCTCATTAGGGTTTCCATTCCCACATCGACTACATATATGCGGGTCCTACAGGTGGTTTGGTTATGGTGTAACAGATTTAAAGACACAGCACACTCCAGACCAGGACTCTGTCCACTGGTGAGGGATGTGGCGCACAATAAAAATGCTTTTATTTTATTGATTTCGGATTCTGCTTTGAGAAGGCACCCAACCCATCTCACACTGCCCTTGACAAACACCCTGTGTCGCAATGGATAATGAACCAGGCCGGTGTGTAATAATACAATATTTATTTATTTTTAAATTCAAATTCAAAATCAAACAAATCAAAGGTAGGGCAGCAATCACCTGTGGGGTGATAATATATAGCACAATGTTAGGATACACTTAATATAACTCTCTGACATTTTACACATATGTTTAAATGGATGGGGAAGCACAGTCACTTTTTGGACATACTTATAGATGATACAACTGTTAGGCACTCCCCCGCAACAATCCCGCAAACACCTGCTTGCTATGTTTTGTGTGGGTGGAAAGGAGTGGCAAGGAGTCACAAATGAGAGGGGAAAATCAGATTGGAAATTCGACCTACCACCCCAAAAGGGGAGGCCAAAAACGAAATGAAAAACCCTTGAAAAATTAGCAAAATGGCACTCGGAAATCACTGGATAATCAGAGGTCAGTTTACATGTGCGGTAGAATGGATAGGACAGGAATTTGTGTGGCTGTGCTAAAGGCAAGAAATCTTACAAACTACTAGGCAGGGAACTACAACAACATGAATACAGGTAAGAAAACCAATTTTGAGAAGGACAGCAATGCAGCAAAATTCACACATGACAAAATTGCAATTTCTTCTTTTTTCACAGATTTAAACAAGCAAACAGCTAAGGAAATGAGCTAAACAGTTGAATCGAAAATTAGTTTTCCTGATGGGGCACCAAGGCACATAACAGGTGAGATACTAAAGTGAAAGGATGACTTTTTATGGGATGACAGTATGGGATTCTTTATAGGAAACGTAAATCTGATTTTATAATAACAATTTCACAGGCAAATTCGGTTTTATTAGCAGAAATGATTTGTCTACTGAGGCTGTATTTTAGTGACTAGATCATTAAAGAAAGACACTGCAAGCAAGGTGGTTAATTTGCAATGTTAACCAATTTGCGCCGCGTTCCTCTTTATATGGAAATTAATTACTTTATCAAAAAATGGTACTAAGGAATTACACAGATTGCTGCAATGATTTGAAAAGAGTTACACTAACATATGGAGACTAACACAGATTCTTCTAAGGATGGGATAAATAGAGGATGCTGACAATTTGAGAAATTACTAGCGTTTCTTATATGATTTTTATAGGATTGGACAGAATGCAAGACAACAAAGCTGTGTATGCAGCTTTTTGACACTTGGGATGGTGATGCTTACAAAATGCACTGGAGTTGGGTTATTGGGACAGCTTAGCCGGGTCTCTGGACAGCAAGGCCAGAGGGCTGGTCACAGGGCAGCGGCTGGGTGCTCCTTTATGGGAACAGCTGGGCAAAAGGGGTCTGGTCTCTAGATTCTCCCAAAGGGGATCGGGGCCTTTCCTCTTTTCTCCTTGGATTAATGGTTCTACCTGGACTTAGATGGGTGGTTCTGCCTGGATCTAGATCAGAATAGGTGGTTCTGGATCAGTGGTTCTGCCTGGATCTGGATCAGCTGCCTCTGGAACTGTTCTTGAGTCTTGGAGTCTTGAAGGGTGAATTCTGAATGTCTGGATTCTTGAGTGTTGATTTTGAATGTGTGTCCTGAATCTCCCTATGCCTCCTTCTTATATAGGCATGATAACATCAAAGGATTTTCACAAGGGGGGAGGAAGTAATCTGAACATACCCCTTGGAGGGGATAGGTCAGGCAAGGGGTGTCCCCTCCTCCCTGCGGGTGGATTGGTTCCATGGAAGTGACATCAGTTTAAGTGTGGGGGTTTTATGACTGGCTTTGTTTCATCACAGTTACTTTCACTGAAATAAGTTATGGAACAAAACCATTATGTTTACAAATGTCATCATTATAAAAATCAAATAGGCAAATCCCATATTTCACAAGAAATGTGCTGGTTCAAACACCCAGTCTGTACGATGCTGCTTCACCCTTTTGGCACTCTTTTCCAATTTCTCATGTTAAACATGAGAAATGTTATCAAAAATTCTTAAAATAGCTACACATAAGGCTAACAGTGTTGGGCATATTTCCATCAAGTTTCATATCTGTGCCATTTATGCTGTCCCCAGAAATGCCTTTTTCCTGCCATTCACGTCCACCACATGTCAGGAATGTCAGGAAGACCCACATGGTCTTAATTTACTTGTGCAAAAATTACATTAAAACGCTCATAATTTCACAATACTGCTTCTTTAGATTACTGAAATAAATGTTTTAATGTAAGAAGTCTTTTTGATTCAGCAGTGAGCAGAACACTGCTCACTGCTGAAAGAGCAGCCCAAATAGGAATCCCCTGCCTGAGTGAAAAACAAGAACAGCTACAAACACCCAGCAAGACGCCATAACTGCTAAGCACGGGAACTTGAAACAAGAGGAAGACTACTCAACCAACATGTCTGATTCTACCGGACGGTATCCCCATGAAGGTAGTGATGGACACCGGAGCGACAATAGATGTAATGCCATGGGAAAAATGTAGAGAACTGAAACCCCTACCTCAACTCCAGAACAAAAAAGTGCAGCTGTTTGCATATGTCTGCAAGAAGCCTTTGCCAGTAGCAGAGTCATCTCGGTCAGATCTGACCCATTGTGGGGGTACATTGGCAAGCCCCAACAGAAACCCCCTACAACAAAAACCACATTTCACCCCAAAAGTGGTTGTGCTTTCTTTCCCTGGCACAGGGGTGGCAAGCTTTCAACACTGCCACTACAAAGAATGTCTGCATTTGCTTCTTTCATCTAAATCCAGCAGAAAATGACTTCTGTTCAGAAAGGCATCACCTTTGTCTGTTCTGTCATGTTGAATACTAAAACTGCGCACATGACTCCCAAGACGGCTTTGAAATTGGCTCTTGATTCATTTTCCACAAAGATTGTGCCCTTCAAGGAAACCCCTCCTGGCATGTTTCATTTCTGCTGAGTAGCAAGAGGTGAGGCAAAAACATTCCCAGAGCAGCAGATGGGAAACCACTTGAAAGGCCAAGAATTCGGATTTCTACTGAAACACGGCTTGAATTTACGTTTGGAAACAAGTTAACTCTTGCACAGTACTTCAAAAGAAGCTCTCTCTCTCACTTGCTATGTGTCCGTTTCAAAGAACCCATTTGCCAAGCATACCCCTGTGCACAGAAACTGACCAGAACTATGAAAAGCTTTCAGAAAGTTAATGCCAAAGAAAATGTGTGCTACAGAAACCGCATTGGGAATCCCAAAATGAACTGAAATAAACACACGTGTGAAATCTGCTTTTGCAAAAGCAAGAAATCTGCTCTTTTGAAAGCTAAATGTTAAATCATCCCAATATTCACCCAGAAACAGTATTAGATGTGTGGGGCTGGGGTGGTTTAAATGTATATTATATTTATTTACAAAAAAAGTTCTGGGGAAGAAAGAGAGAAAAAGAAAAAAATGTTTGAAGACTCCAGAAACAGTTTTGCAAGGCAGGCAACTCAAAGGCATACAGCCCCCATGGGAAAGGAAGCCCGTTTACAAATGTGAAAGGGCCAAGGTGTGGAAATTCGTGACCTCGTCAGACTGTCTGCAGTTCCCCAGCAAGGCACAATGGACCAAGGGGAATTAGCACTACACAAAGAAGTGTGTGTTCCCTTCCATTCAAACGAGAGGACTTCAAAGTAGGAGTCATGACAACCCCGGTGCAAGCTGACCAGGGAAAGACATTTGGCAGGGGGTTTGGAAATACTGCCCACCTTTGGGAACAAAGCCAGCCCATTTGATTTAAAAGACTTTTTGCCTTAAGACATTTATTTCAGTAATCTGAATAAGCAGTAATGTGAAATTATGATTGTTTTTAATGTAATTTTTGAATCAGCAAGATGAGACAATGTGGGCCTTCCTAGCATGTGGGGGACGTGCACAGCATTAAAAGGGCATTTCTGGGGAAAGCGTACATGACACAGATGTAAAATTTGATGGAAATATGCCTGACACTGTTCGGTTTATGCGTACCCATTTGTAGAATTTTAGGTGAAATGTTTTACATAGACATTGCGAAAGAGTGTCAGAAGGGCAAAGCAACATCGCACAGACTTGGGGTTTGAAATGGCATATTGCTTGCAAAATATGGGATCTGCCTACCTGATTTTCATGAGGATTACAATTGTAAATATAAGCATTTTGTTTGATAACTGATTTTGGCAAAAGTAACTGTGGTGAAACAAAGCACATCATAAAACACCCACCCTAAAACTGATGTCACTTCCCTGGATCCAATCCGCTTGCAAGGAGGCAGCAACATCCACAGCCTGACCTATCCCATTTTAGAGGTATGTCCAGGTTATTTCTACCCACATAGTAAAAATCCTCTGATGTCATCCTGCCTATAAAAGGAGGACGCATAGAGAGAGTCAGGACATTCAAGATTCAGACATTCAATATCCAGATCCAGACATTCAACATTCAAACTGCACCCTGAAAGATTCCAGACTCCAGAGTCAGGCCAGAGGTAACTGATCCAGATTCAGGCAGAATCTCCTATCTAGGCAGAACCACTATCTAGAACTAAACCCTAAAAAATCCCAATAATTCAGGGAGAAAGGAGGAAAGGCTGCGGACCCCTTTGGGAGAATCCAGTGACCAGACCTGTCTTTACCCAGCTGATGCACCCTGTGTTAGTCTCCATGTGTTAGCGTAATTCTTTCAAAAACATTTCAGTCCTTTGTGTAGGGCCTTAGTACTATTTTGAATAAATTAATTAATTTCCCATAGGGATGAACGTGGCGTGAATAGGTTAACCTTGCAAATTAACCTCATTGCGTACCGTGTCTTTCTTTAATAAACTAGCCATTAAAATATAGTTGCAGAAAAACAAATCATTGTGCTAAAAAGAACAAGTTTGCCCGTGAAAGTGTTTCCCCTTTAAAATCTGATTTTCCTTCCCTATGAAGAATCCCATTCTGTCAACCATAAAGAGTCACCCTTTCACTTCACTCTCATACCTGTTATGTGCCTTTGTACCTCATCAGTAAAACCGATTTCCGATTTTGACTGTTTAGCTCATTTTCTTAGCTGCTTGCTTGTTTTAAACCCGTGAAAACTAAGAAATTGCAATTCTGCCACATGTGATTTTTGCTGCACTGTTTCCCTTCCCAAAGTCAATTTTCTCACATGTATGTATGTTGTTTAGAACCTTTCCTTGTAGCTTGTGAGTTTTCATGCCTCTCTAGTACAGCCACACAAATTCCTGTCTTATCCATTCTACTGCACATATAAAATAACTGTCCAGTGAATTCTGAGTGCCATTTTGCTCATTTTCAATCTGATTTTGGCCTCCCATTCAGGGGTGGTAGGTCGGATTTCCAATCTGATTTGTGCCTCTTACATCTGACTACTTGCTACTCCTCTCCACCCACACAAAACTTGGTTAACAGGGGTTTGGGAGAGTGTTACAGGGGGAATGAAAACAGTTGTGCCATCTAAAACTATTACCAAAATGTAATCTTGCTTTCATTGATTTTGCATTGATGTATCTGATGTAGAAAGTTCAATTAAGTGTATCTTATCGTTTTGCTGTGTAATTATCACCACACTGGTGATTGCTGCCCTATATTGAATCTGTTTGATTTTCATTTGAATTTTAAAAATAAATAATTCATTATTACACACCAGCCTGGTTCATGGTCCATTGCGACACAGGCTGTTTGTCAAAGGGGGTGTGAGACGGGTTAGCTGCCTTCTCAAAGCAGAATCTGAAATTAATAAACTTGAAAGCATTTTGCACCACATCCCTGGCCAGTGGAAAGAGTCATGGTCTAGAGCGTGCCGTGTCTTTAAATCCGTGACACTGCTCAAACCCAGTGGATGTTGGACACGTCCAAAAAGACTGTATCCATTTGTACGAATGGTACAAAAGACCGAAAAAGGTGCGTACCATTCGTACGAATGGGAAAATACCAAACATGAGAAGCAAGGGTTGCAGGGGTGTCCCCCGCACCCTAAGTTTGGCATTATCAGATTCAAGGGTTGCGGGGTGACCCCCGCATAGGGGACGCCTCCTATGCAAAAAAAATAATAATAATAAATTACAAAAAAAAGGAAACGACCCTGCAGCGCCTGTTCCCAAGCAAGTAAGTGAAGGGAACCAGCGTTGCAGAGGGATGTTGGAGACAGTGGTACACAAGGAGGTGTACCACCCACAGGTAAGTAGGGGTGTGGGGGCAAAGGCAATGTCTGAAATTTTCAGGGGAGAGAAGACCGAAAGTTATTTTTGGAAAAATATCTTTCGGTCTTTTCCCCCTCAAACATTTCAGCTATGGTCTTGCAACCAAAATCCTGGACATGTGGGTCTGCTCTTGCTCAATGTGCCTTTCTGTCTCTCTCTCTCTGTGCCCTCACACTCGTCAATTCCAGCAGCCCAGCACCACGCGTGCCCAATGTTGAGGGTGTTTCCTTGTACTCGCTTACCAGTATCAATCTCCCGCTTCAAACATATCTTTTCTTTTTTCCATGAGCTCCTACTGGCATTTGGGCAGAGCTATCACCCGCTGCTGATCCTTATTCCTGCGGGGACTCAGCAAATTGGGCAGGTGTTGCTAGGAGTGCCAGCATGAGCAGATCTTACTCACTGTTGTCTGTAAATATATGAGGTGCGGTGGGCCATATTACTGAACTCATACTGTAGCATGGCGACATGCCCACCTCATCGCCATTGTGATGTTATGTAGGGTGTGTGTAAAACCTGGAATGCGCCGGAACGGGCCGGAACAGTAGTCTAACATAAAAAATGGCAGCAAAACTCACCTGGAAATGATACAAACACACAAGAAGAACATTTTGAAATGAGAAAGGCGCACCAATATGCTGTCATTAACCCATTACTGCCCAAAATTTACATTTTATCACGAAAAAGTACCCAGAACGGGCCAGAACGCTCCCCTAACATATAAAACGGCAGCGAAACTCAACTGAAAATGATGCAAACACCCATGAAGAAAATTTTGAAATGAAAAAGGTGCACCAATATGCTGTGATGAACCCATTACTGCCCAAAATCTACATTTTATCACGAAAAAGTACCCGGAACGGGCCGGAACACTACCCTAATATACAAAATGGCAGCGAAACTCACCTGAAAAGGATGCAAACACACATGAAGAACATTTTGAAATGAGAAAGGTGCATCAATATGCTGACATGAACCCATTACTGCCCAAAATCTACATTTTATCACGAAAAAGTACCCGAAACGGGCTGAAAGGCTACCCTAATATATAAAATTACTGCAAAACTCACCTGAAAATGATGCAAACACACATGAAGAACATTTTGAAATGAGAAAGGTGCACCAATATGCTGTCATTAACCCATTACTGTCCAAAATCTACATTTTATCACGAAAAAGTACCTGGAAACCGGCCGGAACGCTACCCTAACATATATAAATGTCTATAATTTCTATTCAGTCGAATATTGCTGTTACTCACCTTCATTCTGAAGCTGATATTTATATGATAGGATATTTTATTTGTATTGCGCCCATACACAAGTGTTTCAGAGCGCAACAAGGCAAGGGAGGGGAAACAAGGGACGACAGAACAACAATCTTACTAGGCAAAGTGACATTAAGAACGTTCAAGTGCAGGGGAGAGGGAGGGGGAAGTGTGAGGGGCAGTGGAGGAGTGGAAAGTGCTGAACACGAGATAAAACAACAACAGGTAGTGCGGCCAGCAGGTGGTAAGTGCGAAAATAAGGTGTATTATAAGTGCTCGAAGGTGACTGTAGGGTAGCAGATACAGACCCAAGTGCAATGGTTGTCAGGAGGCAGTGCAGTTGTGTGGCTGGGAGGGCAGGGATCTGGGCCCGATATCAGAGGGTAACCAGGTGCCGGGTGCAAAAGCAGACAGTTTAGCAGGGGAGAGGAATAGCAAAGGCAGAAGCAAAAAGGAAGGTCTTGAGGCGCTTCCTGAACCGAAGATGGCTCTCGTCAAGTTTCAGTGAGACAGGGAGGCTGTTGCAGATGGATGCCCCAGGAGAGGAAAGGGATCTACTTCCGATTCATTGCTTGGAGAAGCGACTGACCCTGAGGGAGTTGGAGGTGGAGGAGTGAATAGCTCAAGTAGGAATGTATTTATGGAGGGAGAGTTCAAGGTATTGCGGAACCAGGCATCAGAAAGCTGTGTGGACAATGCAAAGGGTCTTGAATTTAATCCTTGCAGACACTGGGAGCCAATGAAAACATTTCAGGGCTGGAGAGATAGGATCGCAGGGCTTGAGGCCAAGGATCTGTTCTGGATGAGCTACAGAGGGCGCAGAGTGGTTTCAGGCAGATTTAGAAAGAGGCGGTTGCAATAGTCCAGCCTAGAGAGAACCAAAGCTCTGGAAAGAGGGCCCAGGAAGGATAGCCAGAGAGTGACAGGAAAGGAAGGTGCAGGTGGGTCGATGAGGAGGATCTCTGTCTTACTGGCATTAAGGCAGAGGTCGTTGGTGGCACACCACACCTGGACTTCAGACACACAGTCAGAGATGAGAGAGGGAGTAGAGGTGGCAGAGTGGAGCCTGACAACAACGTTGGATGTCTTCCGCATAGCACTGAAAGTTTGAGCAGAGAGCAGCAATCCAGTGGGCGAGCGGTGCCAGGTATTGGTTGAAAAGCCAAGGAGAGGGATTAGACCCCTGGGGAACACTACAGGTAGGAAGTGAGATAGAGGAAAGGAAGGACCCAAGTTGGACCTGGAAGGGTCGGTTGGAGAGAAAGGGGGTCAGCCAGGCCAGGGCCTGATCAGTGATACCAAACTTATCACAGAGCCGATTGAGCAGGATGACATGGTTAACCGTGTGAAAGGCAGAAGAAAGTAGAATGAGGACAGATGGGATATTAGAATGAAGGTTGGAGAGCAGGTCTACACGGATGTTCAGGTGAACACCTTCCATGCTTCTGAAAGCTCTGAAGCCAGACTGATGGCCATGGAGACAACCAACAGAATCAGAGTGAAGATTAAGCTGGGAGATGGCCAGCTTTTCCAGGAGTTTGCCCAGGAAAGGAGTGATAGAGATCGGGAGATAGTTAGCCGGGCAAGAGGGGTCAGCTATGGGTTTCTTGAGAAGAGGGTGCACAAGAGATGGCTTCAGAGGTGAGGGAAAGGCTCCAGAGGCGAAGGCGTGGTTGCAGACGTCGGCCAGAGCAGAAGCAAGGTTGTTGATGAGGTCCTTGATGGTTTCGGATGAACAGGAAATAACCTGTTTTGACGATACTTTCATATATTGGACTTTCTGGAAATCTCGTCAAGGGAGAACAAAGGAAAAAATTAGAAAGAGGGAGGAGAGGTGGCTGCAGGGGGGCCAAAGGTAGAAGAGAAAAACGGGAGGAGGAGGATAGGACAAGAGGTTGAACAGGATGTCCTGGGTTTTTTAGATGAAATGAAAGGCAAAGGCCACTCAGATGGCCTGGGAGTTGACAGGAGAGGTAGAGACTGCAGCAGGGCTGGCCAGCTCCTTGCAGATTTTAAAGAGTACAGCCAAGTTGTTAGATGCAGCAAAGATGCAGCATCTGACAACTTGTCTGGGCTCCCTTCTTAGTGAGGACAAGGAGCTGGTATTGCCTTTGAAGCAGGCGCAGGCCAGTTTGTCAGAGGGTGCACAAGAAGCCCACCATTTCCTCTCAGCCACCCTACACTTGCGTTTAAGGGTAACTAGGTCAGAGTCATACCAAGAGTTGCACTTGGTTTTGGGCTTCAAGCGGATGTTCATGACAGGGGCAAGAACATCAAGAGTATCAGAGATAGAAGAGTAGAGCATGGAAAGGGCTGTGTCGGGATGTGAGTCAGCCAGAGGAGGAGGAGGAGGAGAGAAAGTGGAAGTGAAAGCCTCAACTGCCACACACTTCATGGGTTGGATGACCGAGAAGGTACATGGCAGTGTTGGAGTTGGCTTTCCCTGATGGGTAGAGAGGGAGAAATGGGAGGAAAGGAGAGAGTGATCACTCCAGGAGAGATGAGTGGTCAGAGGGATAGAGAGGGGGAAGTCTGAAGAGATCAGAGCATCCAGAATGTGCCCAGCAGAGTGAGTTGGGCCAGAGGGGAGAATAGAAAGAGAGAGAGAGTCACAGAGGTTGCGAAAGAGTCCAGAGGAGGGACAGGAAGCATCCAGATGGATGTTGAAGTCTCCAAGAAGGAGGAGTTGAGTGGTTGAGGCCAGGAGGGAGGAGGTTAGGTCCACCCACTCAGAGAGGAAGGAGGTGATTTGACCAGGTGGCTGATAGATATTAGCCATGGTAAGAGCGTGGCCAGGAGATAGAGAATGCCTCAGACAAGGCATTTGAAGGTTTCTAGTGATTGTTTCGAATGGCAAAGTTTCGAATGGCAATGTTTTTTTAAAAATGCATCAAAAAAATGCATTTCTTTTTTTTAATGGGGGGATCCCCCTCAACCCCTGTTTTTGTACCCCTTAGTAAATGTTAGTTTAAAAAAAACTTTACCAAAAGAAATGCATTTTTTCGATGCATTTTTTTGCGAAACTTTGGCATTTCAAACTATATATTCAAAACAATGCCTGGATACCCATTTGAAAGAGGAGTAAGCCTGCATAGGAATGACAGAGGCAGGAATCCACTCCGAGAAGTTTAAGGCTACACCCCCTCCAGAACGGTTGGATCTGGGTGCAGAGAGGATTTTACAGCCATCGGGGTGGGGAAGAGTGTCAAAGCTTGTGACAGAGCAGGTCGTGAACCATGTCTCGGTAAGACCGTGGACATCTAGGTCAGGTTCTTCCAGGAGCCGGTAGATGTCAGAGGAGTGTTTGACAGCTGAGCGAGAGTTTAGAGTGGCAAAATGGAGAAGGTTGCCATCCTTGAATTACTTCCGCGGAGGGGTACAAATCAGAGGTACGCACTGCAGAGGTGTAGAAGGAGCCTGAGGGTGCAGAAGAGAAAGGAGGAGAGGGCAAGGTAGCCAAGGAGGATGCAGGGGGGGGCAAGGAAGCTGATGAAGGGATAGATGGGACAGCAGGAGAAGAAAGGAAATTGATGAGGTGTGGGAAGCTTCTATCAAAGAGGAGCAGATTGGCCTGAGGGCCTTGGACCATGACAGTGCCATTAAAGTAGACATTAATGATTACCTTAGAAGAGTGGAAGGAGTCCAGGAGTGCCTCCCAGCGGGTGCCACTATTAATGGGTGAGGAAGAGAAGGAGGAGAGTACAGAGACCATATAAAGAGTCCAAAGGTCTGGCGAAGGAACGACAAAGAGGATGTTGGTGAGGGTCTGTCTGGAGGAAGCGCTGGAGTAGGTGTCAGCTATAGGGAGACCAGGGTTAGAGGCCAAGATATCCTTTTTGGGTTCTACGTGATTTTGCCGACCTATTTTTGATCGTGGTACTTTTCATCGCCGGATTTTACATCGCCAGAAACCTGTTTTCGGTTTTTTTTTATTATGGGGGGGTTCAACCCTCCCCCCCAGACCCCTCCTTACTATTATAATAATACCCAAACCCCAACAAAACACCCCCCAAAATAAGAAAATATAAAAACGGGATTTCTGGCGATATAAAATCTGGCAATGAAAAGTACCACGACCAAAAATAGGTCGGCAAAATGCGTGTATACCTCCTTTTTGAACTTCTTCCTACCAGACTTAGTGAGAAGGGTAGTATAGTCAATGGAGAAACTGTTAGAAAAAATAGGAGAGACAAAGAGTGCCATAGGTGTCGTGGAGGAGGGGGAAGAAAAGAGAGAGTAGCAGAGGAGGGTTGGGGTGGGGACAGGATGGGGAAAGGCAGGATGGGGGTAGCACAGGGTAGTCACTGGGCGCAGCCAATGTCAAAAAGCAGCAAATGGTACTAATAGCTAACTTTAAAATAGCAGCAAATGGTACTAACAGCTAACTTTAAAATAGCAGCAAATGATATTGAGCCATGTGAGCCTCCGCCGGCTGCTTCTAAGCTCAGGTCATCATCCCCTCTTGATCCTATTCCTCTTCATCTTATTAATGATATCCTTCCTCACATTGCTCATTTGTTGACAGAGCAGTTAATACATCCCTCTCTGTGGGAGTGATCCTGGCCTGCCTTACACTGGCCACTGTGATCCCACTGTTAAGGAAACCCTTGTTGGATCGACTGATCCATTCTAACTTCCGTCCTATCTCTCTTTTACCTTTCCTGAAGAAACTTCTTGAATCCGTGGTCTGTCCACTACTCTCCACTTTTCTTGAGGAATCCTCTTTCTTTCACCCCTCACAATTGGGGTTAATTAACTCAATTAAGCTCAATTAATATGGGTCGTCTTACAGTGGGCAGCCAGCCTTCACTGAAACAGGATAAGTTAGTAATGCACAATTTTTTCACTAATTATCGTCCACATGAGGCATCTCTTGCAGTTCTTGCGGTGGTCTCTCAGTTGGTGCTATATCTGGTCGTAGTCTATCACTGCCGTTCTCATTCCTTCTTTGCGGCCTCCAGTCTCCTTCCAGGTGTCGCTCTGCCCAATTCCACGCCTCCCTGGGTTCCGTAAAGTGTACATTCATACCATTATGATATATTTTCAGTTGTGCAGGGAATAGGAGCTTTTTAAGTGGATCAAAAGATTGCCTTTCCTTTTGGACCTCTCTGGTGAAGTCCGGAAAGAATGCAAACCTGGACCCATTATATGTCATGGATCCCTTGGTTCTGGCCATCTGAAGCACAGCGTCCTGATCCCTTTAATTCAGTAGTTTGGCCATCACTGTGCATGGGGGCGCTACAGAAATGTGTCTGCCAGTTGGCACTCGATGGGCTCTTTCAATGGAAAATAATTTTGAGAAAGCCTTGGGGGCAAACAGATCCGATAGCCATTGCTCAAGGAATAGTTCCATACTCGGGCCTTCTGTCTTTTTGGGCAGTCCAAGTATCCGGATATTGTTACGTCTGAATCTCCCTTCCACTTCCTCCACTCGCTCCTCCAGTGTTTTGAGGCGTTCCAGTACTCTGGTCATTTTTTGACGCACAGCTCGTAGACCGTCCTCTGTTTCCGATATGCAGGTTTCAGTCTATCACGTGCGGGAGGTAAGTTTCTGCAGATCATGGCGTAGTAGGGAAACCTCTGCACTTATACCGTCCATTTTCCATGGAGGTTTGTGAGCCGCTATGTCGTTCATTACATCTTTGAGGGAAATGTTGTCTTCTGTACCTTGCGCATCACTGGACTTAGCGTGTTCCAGTGGAGGGTTTGGGGTGGGTGTTGTGTATTGCTCCATTTTGCTCTTTGTGGTAACTTTTTCGACTGTGTCTTTACCCATGCAGTGTGTCTGTCCCGCTTGTTGTACACTAACCTTTTTTTATCTTCTGATTCTGGAGCTGGTCTGCCCACCACGCATCAGTACTGTATGTGCGAGGTATTTGCAGTGTACTGCTACGTTTACCGTGGGTGCGGCACCGTTGTACTGAGATACATATGGGCTTTGCAACCAGTCTTGATTCCAGCGTGGGATTTTGCCACAGTCAGATCTTGCTGATATGCAGGTTGACCACACAGTCTCTCAAACTACTGCTTCTAATCATTATTGAGTACTTCTATGAATCTGCCGGGCCGTTGGGTGTATCCACACACTCTCACATTGGGCTTCCCTTGTCATGGTGTCAAGCGCTGTGCTTGTACTCCCAAGTTGTTTTACCCTTGGATCTGTCGAGGGGGGACTATCTGTATTCGCTGCTAGTTCTGTATAGAAAGCAGTCCTGGGTGACTCATGTGCGCCCACGCACCCCGTCTCATGTGCAGCAATCGGGGAATTGCTTGTGATGTACTCGCACTTTGCTTGTGGGTAGACAGTTCCACGTGTAAGTGGTCAGGGGGCTTCTGTTTGTCCTGATCAGGACAGGGGAGACGTGGTTGTAGGCAGGACACAACCCGGGCGTGTTCTGGATTCCGTTCAGTCAGGCAATCAGCTTATGTTGTGGTACATCACACTTTCTCAGGGTTATATTTGAGTACCGCTGGTCGTATCCAATGTCAGTTATATATAGTCCCCAATCGCAGCTCAGCCTCACAGATCTTACATTGCCATCTTAATGCTCATAGTTTCAACACCCTGGTGCCACACTGAGCGTTTTGTCAATGCTGACTGCTTACCTCCAGGTCTCGCCGCTATGCTGCTCTTAAGGTTGCCATGTTTTCAGTGTTTCCGCGTAGTTCCACCAAGCCTGTAGGTCTCTGGTGCTGGAGTCTATTGGGTGTTCAGCATGGTTGGAACACTTTCTGTCCTCCAGGACCGATGTCTCTGTGTTCTTGTTCTGTTTTTGCCGCCTTTTCCACTGTAGATGTCACTGGCGAGTTTCTGATATTGCAAGCTATTTCACCTCTTGTGGTAGTCGGTGGGCCAGTTTACCAAGAGCAACCGATCTAGGTAGCTCGCCGCTGGGATATGTCCTCATAGCCTGTTGTCTCAACCCGTCAGTGCCTCCTGCTCATCGATCGGGTGCCCGGTGGAGGGGGAGAGATGGCGGTGGGAAGAATGCAATGCGTGGTCTGACTTTCCTAGAGTGCCTCCGTTACGCGTATCCTCCGCTCCACCTGTTGTTTCAGACCATGTGCTGAGGCACAGCGCCGGGTGGTGCCGCTCTGTCAGTGTTCTCCGCTGTTGCTGTTGGACTCAGGCAGACCACTTACTCGGGCGTCAGGTAACCCGCTACTTCACTGCTCTTGCCAGGGTTCTCTCTGGGCAGGCTCAAAGTTTTGCTGCCATCCAGCCGACGTGTGGGTCCCGCTCCTCGTTTCAGTCTGGCTAAAGTCGGTGCCAGGGTCAGCCCCTGTTAGCGCTTTCAGTGAGCGTTGTGCAGCACCTCTAGAGACCGCAGTGTCTCTGCTTCTTTCCGCTGCCGTGGGTTATGTGTCTCCGGAGGTCGAGGGATGTTACTTCCACTCACACACGTTCTATCTCCTATTCTTGCAGGATCACAGTCTCGCCCATCTGCATCACAGGGTGACAGCCGCCAAGTGGCCCTGGTCCCGTCATGTCGTTCTTGCCCACTTCTTCCATCTGTTGGCCATTTTGGCTAGCACACGCCGCCGAGTACCTCCTTGTTTCACACCGAATAGCTCCTTGTTTGCACTCCAGTTAGGGTCCACACCACAGCGTACTGTCGCAGTGGTGTTCCGCTGCTAATAGGTGCTTATTTCAGGAAATTATCTTCATAATATACAGGATTTTGACAGGATTCAGCTGGCTGCCCCGTGAGCACAGAGGATTCACGTCCTCATCGTTTGCTCGCTGGCCACGCCCCCCCAAACGTATTCAATTCAGGCCTTTTGCCTTGTCCACCAAGCTTTCTTTGGTCAGGGAGTGGAATTCCTCATGGCAAACTTCTCGCCCTACATCCCAAGCTGAGCTCTGCGATCAGCTAACGCTTGCTTGCTGACTGTTCTATTGGTCAGGTATAGCTGCATTGGTGGCCGCGCTTTCTTAGTGGCTGCGGCTGTTCTCTGGAATTCTCTACCTATTTTTCTCAGAGCTACCCTGCTGAAAATGTTTCTTTTCTAGGCTCTCTCTTTCACTGCTCTGTAGGGAGCCCAAAGACGCCCTCAGAGAAATGTTGCGCTTTACAAAATCTATTCCATTCCATCTATTCTATTCTATTCGATTCCATTGCATACCTTTGATTTTAAAAGAAATAGTGTGTTCCAAATCCTCCCGGAGTAAGAACAGATTTAAATAGTTCTTTATTAGAACCACAGTTTAGCACTCTCATCAACTACTACCTGGTTTTCAGTCATGCCAGGCCTTCTACTTCAGCAACTTGCCACACAGGTTTACTCGCCTGCCCGTCTAATACTTCACAAAAGAACAAAGTGTGCTTCAGTGGTAACTTCCAACTAAGAACAACAACTTCACAAGGTTTAGTGAGCAATGGTTGTTGTATTGGTATTGCTGGTTTTTTTTAATACTTTTGGCTTGGTATTGTTTGTATGCCATTGTTTGGACTAAAGCTTTGCCACTGGGGTTTGGCCCTTCCACCAACTCACATGCTTGCTTGCAGTCACTTTGGTTTAGTAAGTCAAACATTTGTTGGTTTCATACAGTTCAGTATTTAGAATTGTAATCACTGCTTCTCTCACTCACACGTGAGTGAAACTGCCTGCCGTGGATAGCGTCAGAGTGCTCCGGAGTCACTAGGAAGCTGTGAACTCACAAGGTAAATTGTTCGATCTAGCTCCGCTTGGTGTGCGCAGGTCTTCTGTCATTGTGGCTCCTCGCGGTCAGGCAAACAGCCTCTTCTGGTCCACCTCTGCTCATGCCACTCGAAATTGGAGCTTCCTCTGCTCGGCAGAGGCTCAGGTGCAACCCAGCCACCTAAAGCCTTTAACGAGGGTACACTTCCCTCGCTACTTCCTCTTCCTGCTGCACAACCTCTGCACAACAAGCCTTCAATGGGCAAGCGTCCCGTTCTTACGCTTCCCACTGCACAACTTCTGCAACAGGAAAAGCTCGAGGCAAAGACCCTCTCAGGACTTGAGACCGCTCTTGGTTGCACAATGGTTCCGGCGTCTTCTCTCGCGCCAGTTTCACTTTCCTCTGCAGCCCGCACTGCTTTCTCCTCTCCTGCTACTCCTGCTGTTCATGTTCTCCCTCTTCCTCTCAGTCTCCCTCAGGTGTAGGTCGTTTACACTAATTAGCTGACTGCTCCCACAGAAATATTCCTCTGCATCCCTCTTCCTCGTCCCAGTACTGAAGGAATTATGGGACTTGAAGTCCCTGCCAACCAAGTTAGTTTTCCTAACTTCTTCTACCTTACAATAAGCCATTCCAAGATTGGGGTTTCAGGGAAAATTAAACAAGGGAGTTTCTCCTTCCTCCTGGCCTGTTCCCACCCCATGTGAACCTCCCGCAGAGCACCACCCCCAGGGTTGGGATTAGGAAGCATATGCCTTCCCCTGGCCACAGAAGAAGAGTCCCAGGTCAAGATTCTGAGGGGAATCACTACTGATTCATCACACTATATGGACATCCATCGCTGCTGTAAAATCCTTTCCCAAGTTCTTCTTGTCGCTTACAAGGAATCACTCCCCATACTCTGTTACATCCTGCACTCTGTCACATCACACTGCTACACCAACCTCATCTCTTCTCTCCCTTTTTACTGACACAAACTATTCAGGACCATCAGTTTTTACCCTTTACCCCCCAACCACTCTTCATTCTTTCGTCTCTCACTGCAAAAGGATTAAAAATCCCTGATCCCACTAGCCTCCTTTCACTCCCCCCCCCTCAGTACCTTCTCTACACTATCCCACATTCTCATCCCCCATTCACTCAGATTTTTTCCACACTTCCCATTGTCTGCTCTGCCAACCCTTCCTGTGCGCCCACAGACCCTTTTGTACCCCGACTGTTAAAGGACTGACATTGCTAAACTGCACCTCCCTATCCCCTTTTAATCTGTTCCTTTCATTTGACGGTCACTGTCATACCCCTCTTAAATACCTATATGGCTGAGCCCAACAACCCAAAAACCATACCAAACACTCGGACAGACCTGGTATACTCTCCTGCCAGGTACTATCACAAATAGGCATTTTCTTGAGGTTGGCATTTGTCTGAGAATCCTCTCTTTTATCCTTTTGAAATCTTTAGGATGACATCCTTGCTTTACCACATTCTCATAGTTCTTTCAATCCTTTGTACTCTCTAGGATGTATTTGCATGATTTCTCATATCTATATCACGTATAATGCCATTGGTATCCCCTTGTTCTCTTCGGAATATCTTTGCATGATTTACAAAGTTTGTATCAAATATAGTACCACTTGCATCCCTGTTTGCTTTTTGGGATATGCCTGCATGGGTTTTCAGCTGATATAGCTCCCTTAATGCCCTCACCACCAGCCCAACCGTTTCCCTTCCTTTGGGAATCGTCCTGGTGGTCTCCAATCTCATCAGGTGGCAGAGCAGAGTTTGTCTGCTGCAGCTGTGTTTGGCATTCTCTTTCCCGCGGTTCCACAGCTCCGGATTCTTACTTGGGTCTCCAGCTGCCTGTGTCTTCATTCTCGGTCTGCTTTTGGTGGTTTGGCTTCCTTTCTCCCTGCCTCTGGCCAGGTCTGCCTTGCTTGGACCTCTCTCTCCTTGCTACACACCTCTGCATCACAGCTCTTAGCCTTTGTATTCTCTGGCATAGAACAAGCATCTTGTTCCTTGCTCCTCCAGGGCAGATTCAACAGACCATTGAGTACTTCTTCCCTTTTTATGCTTGGGATTGCTTCTTGACAACTGTACCGTGTGTGTTGGTTCCACTATGGGATTTTGCCTCCTTCGTCTCAGTAATCCTTTGCATTAAGCTAGGGTGAGTCTCCTTCATCCCATTCGTGTGAATTATACATTTCACTCCACTCTAATATACAAAGGTATGGGGGACCAGAATGGTCTAAACAGAAAATAAGGAAAGTGGGGACTGAGTTGGGTGAAGGGAAGTAGAGGACAGAAGTGAAGGAGGGAAATACTGCGTTCTCCCAAGTGGATCGTCACTGGTCCCATGAGGGGTTTCCCTCCCCATGTAATCCACCCGCTGAGTAACACCCACATGGGGACTATCGGGTAGCGGCCTCATCTCCCTGGCCTCATGGGGGATAGGTTGGGTTTTGGCACAACATACATAGACTACTTCTGCACTGTTACCACTGTTACAGTAGTATTTGATATAAGAGTTGAAATGTTTCACCTCTTTTGCATTATGTTAATTGGGTACTTCAGTGATGACACAGGTAGGCCAGGCAGGGGCAGGTATCTTCTTTACTTACATACAAGTTTCTAGGATATTAGGTAGCAGGTAAGTACAAAAGGATCTTCAAGTACAGAAAGGCATAGGAGACATCCACCGGCACCCACTCAATCCAGCAGCCCACTTCCAACTGCCCCCCAAAGATCACACACACACAAACACTCTCTCAACATTCCACAGGCAAGCTTTCTACAAGCTTTCCACACCACCCTGGGTCACAGCACAGGAACAGGGGAGAAAGTAAGACATAACACATCACCCACCGTAAAACCAACAAGAGTAAGGGAAAGGAACAGAGAGAGAAAAGAACAATCCCAAAAAACAACCATCTCCAAGTGACCCATGACAGGTCCAATATTCAGTCACTATAAAACTTGCTCAGAACACAGAAACCTGCCACTCAAACCATCTCAAGCGTCCAGCGGGCTAACAGACAGGGATAATCCTTCCCAGTCCTCTCAGGCAAACTTTGAAATTCTCTCTCCCTGAACTTGAGACAAGAACAAAACAATACAAGATTCCGACGACAACTACAAACCTTTCTTTTTAAGGAATGCTCCCTTTGACATGATCCAACCTTCCTGACTTCTGTCCCGTCTTTCTGTATGTCTTTTGGTGTTGATGTTACCTGGAGCCCCAATCAATGCCTGCGGGCCTTCGGCACCATATTTAAATAAATAAATAAATAAAATTAAAATAAATAAAATCCCCTCAACCGTCCTACCAATGAAATGCTAGAAAAACATCACAATCTAAAATACGTCACCATTCACACTGTTGACGAAACAGCAGGAACTCACACAGAGGACCGGCTCCACACCCCTCGGAACAACTGCCGACTACACACCTCAACCAAACAAAACCACTGTGTGTTTGCATCATTTTCAGGTGAGTTTTGCTGCCGTTTTATATATTAGAGTAGCATTCCGGCCCGTTCTGGGTACTTTTTCGTGTGAACATGTAGATTTTGGGCAGCAATGAGTTAATGACAGCACATTGTTCAACCTTCCGCATTTCCAAAATGTTCTTCATGTGGGTTGCCTCATTTTCAGGTGAGTTTTGCTGCCGTTTTATATATTAGGGTAGCGTTCCAGCCCGTTCAGGGTACTTTTTCGTGTGAAAATGTAGATTTTGAGCAGTCATGGGTTAATGACAGCACATTGTTCAACCTTCCCCATTTCCAAAATGTTCTTCATGTATGTTTGCATCATTTTCAGGTGAGTTTTGCTGCTGTTTTATTTATTAGGGCAGCGTTCTTGCCCGTTCCGGTCACTTTTTCGTACGAAAATGTAGATTTTGGGCATTAATGGGTTAATAACAACACATTGGGCCTCATTATGACCCAGGCGTAGGACCATGGTGCTATTAGAACCATCCATGCCGGTGTCCGCCATGGCGGAATGGGGAATTACCACCCCATTACAAGGTTGTCGGGGCGGTAATTCCCCATGCCGCCATGGCCCATCCCCATTCCCATTTTTGCCCCATAGGGCTCAATGGGAATGGGGAAGGCGCTAAGTACGGTGCCGCAAATTGTGGCACCGTACTTAGCACCAAGGTCCCTTTGCGGGTCCCTACTTTAACGGCTGGTAAAACCAGCCGTTAAGGTCGGGTCCCGCAAAGGGACCTCGTAATTAGGCGCTAATAGGTTAACGGCGCTGCAGCCTTTTACGGCGCCGTTAACCCATTAGCGCCTGGGTCGTAATGAGGCCCATTGTTCAACCTTCCCCATTTCCAAAATGTTCTTCATGTATGTTTGCATCATTTTCAGGTGAGTTTTGCTGCCGTTTTATATATTAGGGTACCGTTCCGGCCTGTTCCGGGTTTTGTACCGTTCCTGTTATGTGTAGCTGGCTTTAAACTTTGCTTAACAGCCCGCCACCATCCTCAGACAGTTGCACACACAATCGTATTGACTGTCAGGTTCACACTGCCCCTTTATATTCTTTCCTCCTCCCCTTTATCACACTACGTGGCTCCCCCTCTCATCACGTGGTGTTTGGAGAGGCACAACACCACAATAACATTGGTTAACTTTGAGGCCCTCTTGCTGTTCATGATGTCATGGACAGAGAAGGAAACCAGCGATCCTGTTCATTGGATGGATGTGCTGCAGAGTGCTTTCTCCTGCTGCCCACATCACAACAACATGTGGCAGCCAGGGGTGTTGCTAAATCTGGAAAAGATCAGGTGCTAAGCTAATGTCTGGACTGTTGGGACTCGGGGCTAGCTAACATTTTGGTTGGACCACCTGAGCTTCTATCTGGGGCTACATCCAAAAGACCAGGGGCTATAGGCCCCTCATCCCCCTCCCGCAACGCCTCTGTGTGGCACAGACTGGGTGGCCAGTGGCCATCATGTGCTCTGCTTATAACCTCATTGTGGGCAGCTCCTTCTGGAAGACACTGCAACCACAGAGGTATAGGGAGGGCCCTGTTGTGTGCCATGTCAAGTGGGACTAGGAATATGTTGGCGGGCTTCAATGGGGCATGCATGTCAATATCTGCCTTTAGGAAGCAAGACAGGGGCCGGTGGCGGGAATGCGCAGTGTAGGAAAGCACTGCTCCAGTCTCCGTCCAACCACGTCCCCAGCACCACTGTGCATGACAACAGGACTGGGAAGGCAGGATGGGGCTGGGAGAACGCATGTATACCACACTTTTCTACTGAGGCTGGAGCTGTCTCTGGCGTGTTGACTTGGGCGTGAGTGCACCAAATCTGCCTTTGGCATGGCATGAACAAAATGAAACACCTAGCAAATGTTACACCTGCAATCTGTGCTTTATGAAACAGAAAGTGGCGTCACAACAAACCTGTTACTCTACATCTGCTTTTGGCCTTGACGCAAAGGAGTCCTGGCTTTGACGCAGAGAGGACGCCGTTTCGGCGCTGGGTTAGGGCGTATCCTATCCTTTATAAAAAAAATACCTGGGTGGCGGAAACTGCCTGATTTATGTTTCTGATTAACCTGGATGCATCTTTTTAAATGCTCCTCCTGCTAATTTAGGCGGGAAATAAGACAGGGGGCCTTATAAACTCCTAGAGCACGGGGAGGTGGCCACAGTCAACAGCATTCTTCCGAAGATGAAGGCGCACGTGGCGGTGATGCTGGCGGCAGCTCTGGGTATCCAGCTAGGTAAGGCTTCCAGGCGGATAATTCTGGTGGCTTGAAAGCAGTCATTTTGGAAGGGGCTACACAGACAGAGCATTACTATTATCCGTATAATTACTATTCCCATTGCTTTTACTGTTATCGCTGTTATGAGTATATTATTTGAAGTGCTCGTACTATTTGCAGATTTTTTTAAGAAGCCGTAGTATACATTTTGCTGGTCTTGGCTTCATACAAATTTGCAAACTCATGTATGAAAAAAGTAAATGGCAGTAATGTATTGCATGCATAGTTTCCTGAATAGAGAGGACACGTATAGCTTTGATACCAGAGAGAGGTTTGAAAAACTGAATTATTCACTAAAGGCGGGGGCTTGGCTGGTGGTCCCTTTACCTTTGAAATCACTAGCTGTGCCAAGGACCTAGCCCATATCTCGCGAGAACTGCCCCCTAGCCTACTCTACACTCTCAACACCCCCACCCGCTACGCCATCCCTTGGAAGTACACCCAATATGTTATCAGTGCACGGTTACCCCCCACACCCCCCAGCCAGACTCACATTATATACAAACATGCTGGTATCAGACAAGCAGAGGTAGCAATGGCCTTCTGTGAAGGATCCAATAGGCTGGGTGTGCTTTGCTGCGTCGCCAAGTATGTGTATAGGGATTGGCTGAGGAGCACTACAATGGGGAACGCGTTCCCTCTTGCTGATTTGAACTGATCTCTATGAGTTGGCAATGCATGTGGCATTTTTTTCTTTCAACTGATAACATGTTAACGGTGCCCAGTCAATTCATCTAAAACATTACAGAGTGGTCCATTTCACCACGGACTATAACACCGAAAAACACGGCAAGCATTACATAAATATATAAAGGTTAGTGGGGTAAGGGGTTCAAATGGGTGAGGATGAAGTTGGGGTGGGTAGGAGGGGGGGCACCCCAAATAAAAAATAAAATGTAAAATCCGTGTTTTTCAGTGTTTTGACCACGATGACATGTACTACTCTGTAATGTCAGTGGGTAAAATCATATATAACCATTTTAACTAATCTCTTTAACAAAATATGTCTTTATTTGGAGATGTGTTTTCAACTTTTGTTAGTATCACGTATTGTATACCATGAATAATTTGGCTAATTGATTTTATCAACTGTGCGAACATGTTTTTAGAATTATTAAATGTATTTGCTGCATGTGTAAATGTCATGGTTTACGCCGCAATAAAGTAATTGATTGATTGTTTAATTATATAAAAACACATGCATGCATACAAGGCACCCTGAGTTTCCAGTGCCGGCCAGGACTAAATCCAGCAGGGGTGTTGTTAGGTCTGGATACGCTCATTTTGGGACTGTCAGGACTGGGGGCTAGCTAGCCTTTTGGTTGTAGCCCCATAGCTTCTTTCCGGGGCTGCAACCAAAAGACCCGGGCCTATAGTCCCCTCAAGCCCCCCTAGCAACGCCTCTGAAATCCAGATTTATCTGCCTGGATAAGAGCCTTCTTTTCCAAGCTGCGTGCTATGCAAACAGCCATTGCATCATTCATAATTATGCACTAGTTAATAAAGGGAACGTTGCTGCCTTTTTTAATTACCTGCAGTTATGAATGACACATACTGGTAATATATGTCTTACAAAGATATGGGTACTAGTTAAAATCATCAAAAGCATCTATCATGCACGTCATTAAGAGGTCTTCCTTGCTACCCCTGTGGCCTCCCTTGCTACCCCTTAAAAAAAAGAAGAAACAAATCTCAGATTGAATCTCGTGGGCTGTAGCCAGCAGCATGTGGCTCTTTGTTTCTGGAGTGGCTGGTTTTCTGATAGCTTTAGCCAGTAAGATAGCTCAGTGGGTTGAGCGCTGGCTGCTGCAATGTGTGTGTGATGTGGAGGTTCGACTCCCAGCATGGCCAACTCAGCCTGCTGAGCTTGATAAATGAGTACCAATACAGGTTGGGTGATATTGTATGTATATTTGTTCTATATGAAGGGCTTAAGGGTATATGCTATATTATAACACATCATTATGATTTGGCCTTGGGTAATAATTTCTGGGTCACGCCGGTCTTCACCGGTCACGCCGCAGCTCGCCGGTTTGCTGGGTTTTGCTCCTGCTAGACAGGACTTTGTTTCTCTTCCACAAGTACGCTTTATACGCACTCTCTCCCGGCCACCATTATGTGCCTAGACAAAACAACACGCTATAATAACATGAAAGGTGCCAATATTGCACCACTGCTAGTATTATCCCTCTCGTTACTCAATACACGATCATTACACAAACATGGTGTTGAAATCAATGACCTTGTCAACGACCACAAACCAGATTTCCTTGGAATAACCAAAACCTGGCTGAATCCAAACCTGCCCACTCAAGCTACACTTTCCACACCCGACGATTATACACTCTTCAGAGCTGACCGCAAAGGTGGTGGGGTTGCACTGATGTGCAAGTCCAGTCTCGAATGCCATGAAATCCCTCATAGTTCCCCAGATGGATGTGATTCAATATGGGTGAAAATAAAAACTTCCCCACACACAACTCTCAACACACTCACAATTTATCGACCACCTAGAGAAATGCCTCTCTTTGAAGAGCAGCTCGGTGATCTACTAGCTCAAATCTGTGCCACCAAGTGCCCTGTCATTATTATGGGCGACTTCAATCACTGGGCTAATGACCAACGTGATAAAGTAGGTACCAGCCTCATGGACCCTGTTACCTCTTTTGGCCATGCAAAAAAGTGGGCACACCCTCGACTGGCTCATATCACAAAATACAAACATCTCTGACATTCTGGTGACTCCATGCATACGGTCTGACCACTTTCTCATTCAGGCAAAAATTACATTGCCTTCCAGTCCCCCCAAACTTAACAGACGCCAGCGCATAAAAAAGATGACCCGCAATTTAAAAAACCTCACAGCCTCTAAATTCACCACACAGCTGTCATCCAAGCTTCAACCCATTTCTAGCTTTGATGACCCATCTGAATTAGTCAACCACTTACTACTTAATATAAAAGAAGCAGTATACGACCTCGCCCCGATGAAAATGAAGACCATTAAGACTGAAACCATAAAGAACACCTGGTTCTCTGACGACATTATCAACGCCAGACAAACAAAAAGAGCTCTCGAAAGAGCCTGGAGGAAGGATCCAAACGACAACACCCTAGCTAACTACAGAAAATCCATAGCAACCTATAAAAAACTTATTATAGAGGCAAAAGCCACACACTACAACAATAGGATCGTGAACGCACAATCCAACGTTGGTGAGCTATTTAAAATCCTAGCAGAGTTTCAAGACCATCCTCCGACAGCTAATAACATCATCAAAGATGATAAGTGGTGTCAGAACATCCATAACGCATTCCTAGCTGAAATCGATTCACATAAGGAGAAAATCAAGAAAGCCCTCGGCAAAGTAGTGCCGGAGCCAACTCCTTCTGGAAAAATCTCCCCTAATAAAGTGGAAAGCACAATCCCTCTTTTTTCCTTCACTCACTACACTGAAAAAGAAGTCTCCAAGGTCATACAAGACCTCAAGGCCACCTCTTGTCCTGATGATGACTGTCCGACAAGTATCTTTAAGGAGTCCACTGACACTTTGGTTCCTTGGATTACCAAACTGATAAATCTATCCTTTGATGAAGGTCTAGTACCGGACCTGCTGAAATCTGCATGGATAACACCATTATTAAAGAAAGAAAACCTGGATCCAACCAATAATGACAACTATTGGCCCATAACAAACGTGCCTTTTATCCTTAAGATATTAGACAAACTGGCATATTTGCAGTTACAGGCTCACGTCGAGGAACATAAAATCCTCGGCACCCGGCATTCGGTTATAGAGCTCGTCATGGAACCGAGACGGCCATGCTTGATCTTAAATATGGTATAGCAGACAAAAACCAAGCCGCTCTGCTCATGCTACTTGATCTCTCTGCAGCTTTTGACCTGGTTGATCACAGCTTACTTGTGTCTAGGCTCGGAGAGGTCGCCAACTGTTCCACGACAGCATCCAGATGGATAGCCTCCTTTTTAGGCCCCAGAATGGTTAGGGTGTGTGTAGGTAATAATCACTCCTCCCCATTTCTCAGATTTGTGGAGTTCCACAGGGCTCCTGTTTGTCGCCTCTACTTTTTAATCTATATATCCGCCCCCTTCTCGATCTTTTGAGTAAACTGGGAGTTCAATATACAAATTACACTGACGACACGCATGTTGTGATACACTGAGTGGTTTATACAGCAAAGACACTGAAATCATTAACAACATATATAAAGCCATTCAGGACTGGATGGCCTGCAACTCATTGGGCCTCATTCCGAGTATGGCGGTAAGGGATAGCGGCCACCGGTAACGAGACCGGTGGCGGTAATCCCTTACCGCCATACTCCGAGTTCCCTTTGCGCCCTCGCCCTTAACGCCTGCTTTGAGCAGGTGTTAAAGTCGAGGGCGCAAAGGGGCCTCCAAGTCAATAACGGTGACCGTAATGAACGGTCACCGTTATTTGCATCTTCCCCATTTCCATTGCGCCCTAGGGGGGCTCATTTGGGAATGGGGAAGAGCCTTGGTGAATGGGGAATTACCGCCCCGCCAACCTTGGAATGGGGCGGTAATTCCGCCATCCACCAAGGCGCTGCCGGTCCGGGTACGGCGTCAACCAAGGCGTTAATAGCGCCATTGGTTAGCGCCGTACTCGGAATGAGGCCCATTGGCTTTAAATGACAAAAAGACCGAGCTCCTGATAAAAGCACTCGGACTAAACTTGACTCTAACTACGCCAGTTTTCTTATCGCGGATAACTTTATCACTGTCCAAAAGAAAGTGAAGACCCTAGGAGTTGTTCTGGATGAAGAGCTATCCATGAAATCTCATGTCTCTAGCATAAGGTCCAGCTGTGGTGTAATTAACAAGCAAATAGGATATATCCACCCATTTATCACAGAAAAAAACTGTGCCCTTCTATCTTCAGCACTGATAAATTCTCGATTAGATTACTGCAATAGTCTTCTATCTGGTACTACAGCCATGAACGTCCAGTCCTTAAAGGTGGCCCAGAACAATGCTGTGCGCACTATATTCAACCAATCTCGCCGCACCCACATCACCACCTTTAGGAAGAAACTTCACCGGCTCCCAGTAAAACATTGTATTACACATAAGGTGTTGACCACTACGCACAAATGCCTGAGCCTTAGCAACCCCATATATTTGTCTGATCGCATTAGCATTAAGTCTAATGAGAGGAACCTTCGCTCATCCACAGCCGTTGTTCTCAAACACCCCAGATTTAGGACAGCTAAGTTTGGGGGTACTACCCTGGATGTACAGAGACCCCTTCTCTGGAACGCACTACCAGCTCGGAAACGGCAGATCCAAAGCTACACTGCGTTCAAACAGGCCATAAAAACTCACTTTTTTAAACCTAGAACCACGATTCTTTCTGCCCTGTCCTTTGTTTGTCTTTGTTCTTTGTGTGCGGCCTGAGGCCCACGGGCATGTGGCGCGTTATAAAAATGAAAATAAATAAATAAATAAATAAATAAATATGGGCCGATACGCACTGATATTAACGATGCATATGGTGATACATTCCTGCATGAAACGTATCACACTTTACAGTGATACCATAACCATATTGTTCGTAGTGTACTCAGAAACAATGCTATGTGATGCCACTTCCTGTTTTGTCGAGAGGTGAAAGGTCATGTTCCATCAGTTCCCGTGATGTCACTTCAGTGTGGGGTCAAATGACATCACTTCCTGTGATGTCATCACTGGTCAAGGGCTGTGTGATGTCACTCCCACTACCCCTGGCATTTTGGTGAAATGAAGTCCCTGTGCACTATAAAAATAAAATGTACAATTTTTCAATTTACTGAAGAATATCCTTTTTGTGTTTTATTTAAGTATGCATTATTTTCTTTAGACAGTCAGACAGTGTGGAATCCAGGCCCTAGCCACAGAAGCAGCCTGCATTGTATGCATCTTATTTTTTTCACAGCTGCCAACAAGTCAGCAAGCTTATAATGGAGGGCCCAGTATTTTCTAGCCACCCGCTGCCTCCAACGCCTATGGTAGATCTCCACAGTGGCAACCTATTTTGGGTTGCAGCGGCAAAGCCCAACCGGCTCATTAGAGATGATGGCTGCGCCACCTGCTGCAGAATCGAGATGGACAAGTACACTAATGAAAATGAACAGATTATCATATCTGCCTTGGAACACTTGTGTACAGGCGTGTTATAAATGACTTATATCATATCATAACATACTATTTGTGTCTTGAAATCAGGCAGCGACTGTTTAACTGCTTCTTTAAGTACATCATTATCATTTTCCTCTGAGTCTGTAGGTGACGGATGGAACATGCTGACCGTCTAGCCACAGAAACTCCAGCAAGCATGCTTTCTTCCTGTAGCAATTCGATGGACACCTACAGACCAAATCCTTTTTGAGCTGATGAACTTGCATGTCAAACATCGCGGTTAAGATCTTCAGATGTAGGTGGACACTCAGCACAGGCACTCCTCCTAGGAAGTCACCTTTTCCCCCTGGTGTTGCCCCTCTGGTGCTGCTGCTGGCTGGTGACTTTCCTGTTGTTGTCCTCTCTGTGGCGGGTGCCCATCTGCCCCGCTTATGGCACTGGCGAATGTGCAGTCGCATGCAAGCATTTGTTGAAGACTCGGTGGTCTGCATTCGCCTATGTTTCAGCGGACTCCATGCTGGCTGCATACGACCAGAGAAAGGGGCAGTGCCCGGCTTAACTAGGCACTGCATGTGCATGCCAAGTGCCCCGGCCTGCAGAGAAACAGCAGAGCCGGAGTAATTTGTGCCACATATATCCCAGACAAGGACACATATGCATATGCATGTCGATCTACCCACAGTACTAGCTGCTAGTTGCCCCTGGTATTGGGGCTGCCTCCCTGCTGCCGCACCACATTCACAAGCCACCCAAACTGCCACCTGTTAGTCCAGTAGCAGGGCTGCACAGGGCAGTATCCAGCATTGCAGGAGTGGGTGAGGGTGCCACGAAAAAAGTCCTGCTACTTTTCCCCCCAAATACAGTGGGTGCGATTCCGTACAGTATCATTCCCCCCCTCCCAATCAACATTTTTGGTAACATCGGTGGCAGATGGCGTAACACATACACATAACAAAACAAAAACAACTGCAGGACCATTACAGATGCAGGAAACCCATCTATTAGAGCTCTGTGGGGCAACATATGTGCAGACCTCCTAATTTGCATATGGATGGCACTAACTGAAGTGACTTCACAGAAAAGGACATTGCAAGGAGCCTCATCAGCCTTTGATAACTGGAGGCACCCTGGAATTGAATTTAGAATAATTTGCCATAAGTAAGCCAAGGGGCAAATAACCTTGTGGTGCAAAATACTTACATTGCACTATTATGAATGGAGCAACTCTGTAGTCCTTAGGCTTTTTTATAATAGCATGATATATCAACCTAAGCTATGAAGTGAATCACTTATGGAGCTGCAGGCAAGACAGAGTGCGATTAAATAATTTGCCCAAAATCACACGCTTTGGTTAAACGGTGAAACCGGTGACAATTTATGTATTCATTTATTTATTCACATTTATAGAGCGCTCAGCAGCCCGGAGAAACCTTTTCTCACCTGAAAAGGATGCAAACACACATGAAGAACATTTTGAAATGAGAAAGGTGCACCAATATGCTGACATGAACCCATTACTGCCCAAAATCTACATTTTATCACGAAAAAGTACCCGAAATGGGCTGAAAGGCTACCCTAATATATAAAATTACTGCAAAACTCACCTGAAAATGATGCAAACACACATGAAGAACATTTTGAAATGAGAAAGGCGCACCAATATGCTGTCATTAACCCATTACTGTCCAAAATCTACATTTTATCAAGAAAAAGTACCTGGAAAGCGGCCGGAACGCTACCCTAACATATATAAATGTCTATAATTTCTATTCAGTCGAATATTGCTGTTACTCACCTTCATTCTGAGGCTGATATTTATATGATAGGATATTTTATTTGTATTGCGCCCATACACAAGTGTTTCAGAGCGCAACAAGGCAAGGGAGGGGAAACAAGGGAGGACAGAACAACAATCTTACTAGGCAAAGTGACATTAAGAACGTTCAAGTGCAGGGGAGGGGGAGGGGGAAGTGTGAGGGGCAGTGGAGGAGTGGAAAGTGCTGAACACGAGATAAAACAACAACAGGTAGTGCGGCCAGCAGGTGGTAAGTGCGAAAATAAGGTGTAAACAACAGGTGTATTATAAGTGCTCGAAGGTGACTGTAGGGTAGCAGATACAGACCCAAGTGCAAGGGTTGTCAGGAGGCAGTGCAGTTGTGTGGCTGGGAGGGCAGGGATCTGGGCCCGATATCAGAGGGTAACCAGGTGCCGGGTGCCAAAGCAGACAGTTTAGCAGGGGAGAGGAATAGCAAAGGCAGAAGCAAAAAGGAAGGTCTTGAGGCGCTTCCTGAACCGAAGATGGCTCTCGTCAAGTTTCAGTGAGACAGGGAGGCTGTTGCAGATGGATGCCCCAGGAGAGGAAAGGGATCTACCCCCGATTCGTTGCTTGGAGAAGCGACTGACCCTGAGGGAGTTGGAGGTGAAGGAGTGAATAGCTCAAGTAGGAATGTATTTACGGAGGGAGAGTTCAAGGTATTGCGGAACCAGGCATCAGAAAGCCGTGTGGACAATGCAAAGGGTCTTGAATTGAATCCTTGCAGACACTGGGAGCCAATGAAAACATTTCAGGGCTGGAGAGATAGGATCGCAGGGCTTGAGGCCAAGGATCTGTTCTGGATGAGCTACAGAGGGCGCAGAGTGGTTGCAGGCAGATTTAGAAAGAGGCGGTTGCAATAGTCCAGCCTAGAGAGAACCAAAGCTCTGGAAAGAGGGCCCAGGAAGGATAGCCAGAGAGTGACAGGAAAGGAAGGTGCAGGTGTGTCGATGAGGAGGATCTCTGTCTTACTGGCATTAAGGCAGAGGTCGTTGGTGGCACACCACACCTGGACTTCAGACACACAGTCAGAGATGAGAGAGGGAGTAGAGGTGGCAGAGTGGAGCCTGAAAACACGTTGGATGTCTTCCGCATAGCACTGAAAGTTTGAGCAGAGAGCAGCAATCCAGTGGGCGAGCGGTGCCAGGTATTGGTTGAAAAGCCAAGGAGATGGATTAGACCCCTGGGGAACACCACAGGTAGGAAGTGAGATAGAGGAAAGGAAGGACCCAAGTTGGACCTAGAAGGGTCGGTTGGAGAGAAAGGGGGTCAGCCAGGCCAGGGCCTGATCAGTGATACCAAACTTATCACAGAGGCGATTGAGCAGGATGACATGGTTGACCGTGTGAAAGGCAGAAGAAAGTAGAATGAGGACAGATGGGATATTAGAATGAAGGTTGGAGAGCAGGTCTACACGGATGTTCAGGTGAACACTTTCCATGCTTCTGAAAGCTCTGAAGCCAGACTGATGGCCATGGAGACAACCAACAGAATCAGAGTGAAGATTAAGCTGGGAGATGGCCAGCTTTTCCAGGAGTTTGCCCAGGAAAAGAGTGATAGAGATCGGGAGATAGTTAGCCGGGCAAGAGGGTCAGCTATGGGTTTCTTGAGAAGAGGGTGCACAAGAGAGTGCTTCAGAGGAGAGGGAAAGGCTCCAGAGACGAAGGCGTGGTTGCAGACGTCGGCCAGAGCAGAAGCAAGGTTGTTGATGTGGTCCTTGATGGTTTCGGATGAACAGGAAATAACCTGTTTTGACGATACTTTCATATATTGGACTTTCTGGAAATCTCGTCAAGGGAGAACAAAGGAAATAATTTGAAAGAGGGAGGAGAGGTGGCTGCAGGGGGGCCAAAGGTAGCAGAGAGAAAAGCGGGAGGAGGAGGATAGGACAAGAGGTTGAACAGGATGTCCTGGGTTTTTGAGATGAAATGAAAGGCAAAGGCCACTCAGATGGCCTGGGAGTTGACAGGAGAGGTAGAGACTGTAGCAGGGCTGGCCAGCTCCTTGCAGATTTTAAAGAGTACAGCCAAGTTGTTAGATGCCGCAAAGATGCAGCATCTAACAACTTGGCTGGGCTCCCTTCTTAGTGAGGACAAGCAGCTGGTATTGCCTTTGAAGCAGGAGCAGGCCAGTTTGTCAGAGGATGCACAAGAAGCCCACCATTTCCTCTCAGCCACCCTACACTTGCGTTTAAGGGTAACTAGGTCAGAGTCATACCAAGAGTTGCACTTGGTTTTGGGCTTCAAGCGGATGTTCATGACAGGGGCAAGAACATCAAGAGTATCAGAGATAGAAGAGTAGAGCA
This sequence comes from Ambystoma mexicanum, assembly GCF_040938575.1. Lineage (NCBI taxonomy): Eukaryota > Metazoa > Chordata > Amphibia > Caudata > Ambystomatidae > Ambystoma > Ambystoma mexicanum. Next base: position 1,236,842,489 of record NC_090933.1, on the reverse strand, counting down.
TGGAAAGGGCTGTGTCGGGATGTGAGTCAGCCAGAGGAGGAGGAGAGAAAGTGGAAGTGAAACCCTCAACTGCCACACACTTCATGGGTTGGATGACCGAGAAGGTACATGGCAGTGTTGGAGTTGGCTTGCCCTGATGGGTAGAGAGGGAGAGATGGGAGGAAAGGAGAGAGTGATCACTCCAGGAGAGATGAGTGGTCAGAGGGATAGAGAGGGGGAAGTCTGAAGAGATCAGAGCATCCAGAATGTGCCCAGCAGAGTGAGTTGGGCCAGAGGGGAGAATAGAAAGAGAGAGAGAGTCACAGAGGTTGCGAAAGAGTCCAGAGGAGGGACAGGAAGCATCCAGATGGATGTTGAAGTCTCCAAGAAGGAGGAGTTGAGTGGTTTAGGCCAGGAGGGAGGAGGTGAGGTCCACCCACTCAGAGAGGAAGGAGGTGATTTGACCAGGTGGAATGCCTCAGACAAGGCATTTGAAGGTTTCTAGTGATTGTTTCGAATGGCAAAGTTTCGAATGGCAATGTTTTTTTTAAAAATGCATCAAAAAAATGCATTTCTTTTTTTTTAATGGGGGGATCCCCCTCAACCCCTGTTTTTGTACCCCTTAGTAAATGTTAGTTTAAAAAAAACTTTACCAAAAGAAATGCATTTTTCCGATGCATTTTTTTGCGAAACTTTGGCATTTCAAACTATATATTCAAAACAATGCCTGGATACCCATTTGAAAGAGGAGTAAGCCTGCATAGGAATGACAGAGGCAGGAATCCACTCCGAGAAGTTTAAGGCTACACCCCCTCCAGAACGGTTGGATCTGGGTGCAGAGAGGATCTTACAGCCATCGGGGTGGGGAAGAGTGTCAAAGCTTGTGACAGAGCAGGTCGTGAACCATGTCTCGGTGAGACCGTGGACATCTAGGTCAGGTTCTTCCAGGAGCCGGTAGATGTCAGAGGAGTGTTTGACAGCTGAGCAAGAGTTTAGAGTGGCAATATGGAGAAGGTTGCCATCCTTGAATTACTTCCGCGGAGGGGTACAAATCAGAGGTACGCACTGCAGAGGTGTAGAAGGAGCCTGAGGGTGCAGAAGAGAAAGGAGGAGAGGGCAAGGTAGCCAAGGAGGATGCAGGGCGGGGCAAGGAAGCTGGTGAAGGGATAGATGGGACAGCAGGAGAAGAAAGGAAATTGATGAGGTGTGGGAAGCGTCTATCAAAGAGGAGCAGATTGGCCTGAGGGCCTTGGACCATGACAGTGCCATTATGATTACCTTAGAGGAGTGGAAGGAGTCCAGGAGTGCCTCCCAGCGGGTGCCACTATTAATTGGTGAGGAAGAGAAGGAGGAGAGTACAGAGACCATATAAAGAGTCCAAAGGTCTGGCGAAGGAACGACAAAGAGGATGTTGGTGAGGGTCTGTCTGGAGGAAGCGCTGGAGTAGGTGTCAGCTATAGGGAGACCAGGGTTAGAGGCCAAGATATCCTTTTTGGGTTCTACTTGATTTTGCCGACCTATTTTTGGTCGTGGTACTTTTCATCGCCGGATTTTACATCGCCAGAAACCCTGTTTTTGTTTTTTTTTTATTATGGGGGGGTTCACCCCCCCCAGACCCCTCCTTACTATTATAATAATACCCAAACCCCAACAAAACACCCCCCAAAATAAGAAAATATAAAAACGGGATTTCTGGCGATATAAAATCTGGCAATGAAAAGTACCACGACCAAAAATAGGTCGGCAAAATGCGTGTATACCTCCTTTTTGAACTTCTTCCTACCAGACTTAGTGAGAAGGGTAGTATAGTCAATGGAGAAACTGTTAGAAAAAATAGGAGAGACAAAGAGTGCCATAGGTGTCGTGGAGGAGGGGGAAGAAAAGAGAGAGTAGCGGAGGAGGGTTGGGGTGGGGACAGGATGGGGAAAGGCAGGATGGGGGTAGCACAGGGTAGTCACTGGGCGCAGCCAATGTCAAAAAGCAGCAAATGGTACTAATAGCTAACTTTAAAATAGCAGCAAATGGTACTAACAGCATAACTTTAAAATAGCAGCAAATGATATTGAGCCATGTGAGCCTCCGCCGGCTGCTTCTAAGCTCAGGTCATCATCCCCTCTTGATCCTATTCCTCTTCATCTTATTAATGATATCCTTCCTCACATTGCTCATTTGTTGACAGAGCAGTTAATACATCCCTCTCTGTGGGAGTGATCCTGGCCTGCCTTACACTGGCCATGGTGATCCCACTGTTAAGGAAACCCTTGTTGGATCGACTGATCCATTCTAACTTCCGTCCTATCTCTCTTTTACCTTTCCTGAAGAAACTTCTTGAATCCGTGGTCTGTCCACTACTCTCCACTTTTCTTGAGGAATCCTCTTTCTTTCACCCCTCACAATTGGGGTAATTAACTCAATTAAGCTCAATTAATATGGGTCATCTTACAGTGGGCAGCCAGCCTTCACGGAAACAGGATAAGTTAGTAATGCACAATTTTTTCACTAATTATCGTCCACATGAGGCATCTCTTGCAGTTCTTGCGGTGGTCTCTCAGTTGGGGCTATATCTGGTCGTGGTCTATCCCTGCCATTCTCATTCCTTCTTTGCGGCCTCCAGTCTCCTTCCAGGTGTCGCTCTGCCCAATTCCACGCCTCCCTGGGTTCCGTAAAGTGTACAGTCATACCATTATGGTATATTTTCAGTTGTGCAGGGAATAGGAGCTTTTTAAGTGGATCAAAAGATTGCCTTTCCTTTTGGACCTCTCTGGTGAAGTCCGGAAAGAATGCAAACCTGGAGCCATTATATGTCATGGATCCCTTGGTCCTGGCCATCTGAAGCACAGCGTCCTGATCCCTTTAATTCAGTAGTTTGGCCATCACTGTGCATGGGGGCGCTACAGGAATTTGTCTGCCAGTTGGCACTCGATGGGCTCTTTCAATGGAAAATAATTTTGAGAAGGCCTTGGGGGCAAACAGATCCGATAGCCATTGCTCAAGGAATAGTTCCATACTCGGGCCTTCTGTCTTTTTGGGCAGTCCAAGTATCCGGATATTGTTACGTCTGAATCTCCCTTCCCCTTCCTCCACTCGCTCCTCCAGTGTTTTGAGGCGTTCCAGTACTCTGGTCATTTGTTGACGCACAGCTCGTAGACCGTCCTCTGTTTCCGATATGCAGGTTTCAGTCTATCCCGTGCGGGAGGTAAGTTTCTGCAGATCATGGCGTAGTAGGGAAACCTCTGCACTTATGCCGTCCATTTCTTTCTCCATGGAGGTTCGTGAGCCGCTATGTCGTTCATTACATCTTTGAGGGAAATGTTGTCTTCTGTACCTTGCGCATCACTGGACTTAGCGTGTTCCAGTGGAGGGTTTGGGGTGGGCGTTGTGTATTGCTCCATTTTGCTCTGTGTGGTAACTTTTTCGACTGTGTCTTTACCCATGCTAGGCTAATCAGTGGTTGCAGCGTGTCTGTCCCGCTTTGTTGTACACTAACCTTTTTTTATCTTCTGATTCTGGAGCTGGTCTGCCCACCACGCATCAGTACTGTATGTGCGAGGTATTTGCAGTGTACTGCTACGTTTACCGTGGGTGCGGCACCGTTGTACTGAGATACATATGGGCTTTGCAACCAGTCTTGATTCCAGCGTGGGATTTTGCCACAGTCAGATCTTGCTGATATGCAGGTTGACCACACAGTCTCTCAAACTACTGCTTCTAATCATTATTGAGTACTTCTATGAATCTGCCGGGCCGTTGGGTGTATCCACACACTCTCACATTGGGCTTCCCTTGTCATGGTGTCAAGCGCTGAGCTTGTGGTCCCAAGTTGTTTTACCCTTGGATCTGTCGAGGGGGGACTATCTGTATTCGCTGCTAGTTCTGTATAGAAAGCAGTCCTGGGTGACTCATGTGCGCCCACGCACCCCGTCTCATGTGCAGCAATCGGGGAATTGCTTGTGATGTACTCGCACTTTGCTTGTGGGTAGACAGTTCCACGTGTAAGTGGTCAGGGGGCTTCTGTTTGTCCTGATCAGGACAGGGGAGACGTGGTTGTAGGCAGGACACAACCCGGGCGTGTTCTGGATTCCGTTCAGTCAGGCAATCAGCTTATGTTGTAGTACATCACGCTTTCTCAGGGTTATATTTGAGTACCGCTGGTCGTATCCAATGTCAGTTATATATAGTCCCCAATCGCAGCTCAGCCTCACAGATCTTACATTGCCATCTTAATGCTCATAGTTTCAACACCCTGGTGCCACACTGAGCGTTTTGTCAATGCTGACTGCTTACCTCCAGGTCTCCCCGTATGCTGCTCTTAAGGTTGCCATGTTTTCAGTGTTTCCGCGTAGTTCCACCAAGCCTGTAGGTCTCTGGTGCTGGAGTCTATTGGGTGTTCAGCATGGTTGGAACACTTTCTGTCCTCCAGGACCGATGTCTCTGTGATCTTGTTCTGTTTTTGCCGCCTTTTCCACTGTAGATGTCACTGGCGAGTTTCTGATATTGCAAGCTATTTCACCTCTTGTGGTAGTCGGTGGCCAGTTTACCAAGAGCAACCGATCTAGGTAGCTCGCCGCTGGGATATGTCCTCTTGGCCTGTTGTCTCAACCCGTCAGTGCCTCCTGCTCATCGATCGGGTGCCCGGTGGAGGGGGAGAGAGGGCGGTGGGAAGAATGCAATGCGTGGTCTGACTTTCCTGGAGTGCCTCCGTTACGCGTATCCTCCGCTCCACCGGTTGTTTCAGACCATGTGCTGTGGCACAGCGCTGGGTGGTGCCGCTCTGTCAGTGTTCTCCGCTGTTGCTGTTGGACTCAGGCAGACCACTTACTCGGGCGTCAGGTTACCCGCTACTTCACTGCTCTTGCCAGGGTTCTCTCTGGGCAGGCTCAAAGTTTTGCTGCCATCCAGCCGACATGTGGGTCCCGCTTCTAGTTTCAGTCTGGCTAAAGTCGGTGCCAGGGTCAGCCCCTGTTAGCTCTTTCAGTGAGCGTTGTGCAGCACCTCTAGAGACCGCAGCGTCTCTGCTTCTTTCCGCTGCCGTGGGTTATGTGTCTCCGGAGGTCGAGGGATGTTACTTCCACTCACACACGTTCTATCTCCTATTCTTGCAGGATCACAGTCTCGCCCATCTGCATCACAGGGTGACAGCCGCCAAGTGGCCCTGGTCCCGTCATGTCGTTCTTGCCCGCTTCTTCCATCTGTTGGCCATTCTGGCTAGCACACGCCGCCGAGTACCTCCTTGTTTCACACCGAATATCTCCTTGTTTGCACTCCAGTTAGGGTCCACACCACAGCGTACTGTCGCAGTGGTGTTCCGCTGCTAATAGGTCCTTATTTCAGGAAATTATCTTCATAATATACAGGATTTTGACAGGATTCAGCTGGTGGCCCCGTGAGCACAGAGGATTCACGTCCTCATCGTTTGCTCGCTGGCCACGCCCCCCAAACGTATTCAATTCAAGGCCTTTTGCCTTGTCCACCAAGCTTTCTTTGGTCAGGGAGTGGAATACCTCATGGCAAACTTCTCGCCCTACATCCCAAGCTGAGCTCTGCGATCAGCTAACGCTTGCTTGCTGACTGTTCTATTGGTCAGGTATAGCTGCATTGGTGGCCGCGCTTTCTTAGTGGCTGCGGCTGTTCTCTGGAATTCTCTACCTCTTTTTCTCAGAGCTACCCTGATTCCTCTGGCTTTTCGCAAAGCTCTGAAAATGTTTCTTTTCTAGGCTATCTCTTTCACTGCTCTGTAGGAAGCACAAAGACGCCCTCAGGGAAATGTTGCGCTTTACAAAATCTATTCCATTCCATCTATTCTATTCTATTCGATTCCATTCCATACCTTTGATTTTAAAAGAAATAGTGTTTTCCAAATCCTCCCGGAGTAAGAACAGATTTAAATAGTTCTTTATTAGAACCACAGTTTAGCACTCTCATCAACTACTACCTGGTTTTCAGTCATGCCAGGCCTTCTACTTCAGCAACTTGCCACACAGGTTTACTCGCCTGCCCGTCTAATACTTCACAAAAGAACAAAGTGTGCTTCAGTGGTAACTTCCAACTAAGAACAACAACTTCACAAGGTTTAGTGAGCAATGGTTGTTGTATTGGGATGGCAGGGTTTTTTAATACTTTTGGCTTGGTATTGTTTGTATGCTTTTGTTTGGACTAAAGCTTTGCCACTGGGGTTTGGCCCTTCCACCAACTCACATGCTTGCTTGCAGTCACTTTGGTTTAGTAAGTCAAACATTTGTTGGTTTCATACAGTTCAGTATTTAGAATTGTAATCACTGCTTCTCTCACTCACACGTGAGTGAAATTGCCTGCCGTGGATAGCGGCAGAGTGCTCCGGAGTCACTAGCAAGCTGTGAACTCACAAGGTAAATTGTTCGATCTAGCTCCGCTTGGTGTGCGCAGGTCTTCTGTCATTGTGGCTCCTCGGGGTCAGGCAAACAGCCTCTTCTGGTCCACCTCTGCTCATGCCACTCGAAATTGGAGCTTCCTCTGCTCGGCAGAGGCTCAGGTGCAACCCAGCCACCTAAAGCCTTTAACGAGGGTACACTTCCCTCGCTACTTCCTCTTCCTGCTGCACAACCTCTGCACAACAAGCCTTCAATGGGCAAGCATCCCGTTCTTACGCTTCCCACTGTACAACCTCTGCAACAGGAAAAGCTCGAGGCAAAGACCCTCTCAGGACTTGAGACCGCTCTTGGTTGCACAATGGTTCCGGCGTCTTCTCTCGTGCCAGTTTCACTTTCCTCTGCAGCCCGCACTGCTTTCTCCTCTCCTGCTACTCCTGCTGTTCATGTTCTCCCTCTTCCTCTCAGTCTCCCTCAGGTGTAGGTCGTTTACACTAATTAGCTGACTGCTCCCACAGAAATATTCCTCTGCATCCCTCTTCCTCGTCCCAGTACTGAAGGAATTATGGGACTTGAAGTCACTGCCAACCAAGTTAGTTTTCCTAACTTCTTCTACCTTACAATAAGCCATTCCAAGATTGGGGTTTCAGGGAAAATTAAACAAGGGAGTTTCTCCTTCCTCCTGGCCTGTTCCCACCCCATGTGAACCTCCCGCAGAGCACCACGCCCAGGGTTGGGATTAGGAAGCATATGCCTTCCCCTGGCCACAGAAGAAGAGTCCCAGGTCAAGATTCTGAGGGGAATCACTACTGATTCATTACACTATATGGACATCCATCGCTGCTGTAAAATCCTTTCCCAAGTTCTTCTTGTCGCTTACAAGGAATCACTCCCCATACTCTGTTACATCCTGCACTCTGTCACATCACACTGCTACACCAACCTCATCTCTTCTCTCCCTTTTTACTGTCACAAACTATTCAGGACCATCAGTTTTTACCCTTTACCCCCCAACCACTCTTCATTCTTTCGTCTCTCACTGCAAAAGGCTTAAAAATCCCTGATCCCACTAGCCTCCTTTCACTCCCCCCCCTCAGTACCTTCTCTACACTTTCTCACATTCTCATCCCCCATTCACTCAGATTTTTTCCACACTTCCCATTGTCTGCTCTGCCAACCCTTCCTGTGCGCCCACAGACCCTTTCGTACCCCGACTGTTAAAGGACTGACATTGCTAAACTGCACCTCCCTATCCCCTTTTAATCTGTTCCTTTCATTAGACGGTCACTGCCATACCCCTCTTAAATACCTATATGGCTGAGCCCAACAACCCAAAAACCATACCAAACACTCGGACAGACCTGGTATACTCTCCTGCCAGGTACTATCACAAATAGGCATTTTCTTGAGGTTGGCATTTGTCTGAGCATCCTCTCTTTTATCCTTTTGAAATCTTTAGGATGACATCCTTGCTTTACCACATTCTCATAGTTCTTTCAATCCTTTGTACTCTCTAGGATGTATTTGCATGATTTCTCAAATCTATATCACATATAATGCCATTGGTATCCCCTTGTGCTCTTCGGAATATCTTTGCATGATTTACAAAGTTTGTATCAAATATAGTACCACTTGCATCCCTGTTTGCTCTTTGGGATATGCCTGCATTGGTTTTCAGCTGATATAACCCCCATTAATGCCCTCACCACCAGCCCAACTCTTTCCCTTCCTTTGGGAATCGTCCTGGTGGTCTCCAATCTCATCAGGTGGCAGAGCAGAGTTTGTCTGCTGCAGCTGTGTTTGGCATTCTCTTTCCCGCGGTTCCACAGCTCCGGATTCTTACTTGGGTCTCCAGCTGCCTGTGTCTTCTTCTCGGTCTGCTTTTGGTGGTTTGGCTTCCTTTCTCCCTGCCTCTGGCCAGGTCTGCCTTGCTTGGACCTCTCTCTCCTTGCTACACACCTCTGCATCACAGCTCTTAGCCTTTGTATTCTCTGGCATAGAACAAGCATCTTGTTCCTTGCTCCTCCAGGGCAGATTCAACCGACCATTGAGTACTTCTTCCCTTTTTATGCTTGGGATTGCTTCTTGACAACTGTACCGTGTGTGTTGGTTCCACTATGGGATTTTGCCTCCTTCGTCTCAGTAATCCTTTGCATTAAGCTAGGGTGAGTCTCCTTCATCCCATTCGTGTGAATTATACATTTCACTCCACTGTAATATACAAAGGTATGCGGGACCAGAATGGTCTAAACAGAAAATAAGGAAAGTGGGGACTGAGTTGAGTGAAGGGAAGTAGAGGACAGAAGTGAAGGCGGGAAATACTGCGTTCTCCCAAGTGGATCGTCACTGGTCCCATGAGGGGTTTCCCTCCCCATGTAATCCACCCGCTGAGTAACACCCACATGGGGACTATCGGGTAGCGGCCTCATCTCCCTGGCCTCATGGGAGATAGGTTGGGTTTTGGCACAACATACATAGACTACTTCTGCACTGTTACCACCTTTACAGTAGTATTTGATATAAGAGTTGAAATGTTTCACCTCTTTTGCATTATGTTAATTGGGTACTTCAGTGATGACACAGGGAGGCCAGGCAGGGGCAGGTATCTTCTTTACTTACATACAAGTTTCTAGGATATTAGGTAGCAGGTAAGTACAAAAGGATCTTCAAGTACAGAAAGGCATAGGAGACATCCACCGGCACCCACTCAATCCAGCAGCCCACTTCCAACTGCCCCCCAAAGATCACACACACACAAACACTCTCTCAACATTCCACAGGCAAGCTTTCTACAAGCTTTCCACACCACCCTGGGTCACAGCACAGGAACAGGGGAGAAAGTAAGACATAACACATCACCCACCGTAAAACCAACAAGAGTAAGGGAAAGGAACAGAGAGAGAAAAGAACAATCCCAAAAAACAACCATCTCCAAGTGACCCATGACAGGTCCAATATTCAGTCACTATAAAACTTGCTCAGAACACAGAAACCTGCCACTCAAACCATCTCAAGCGTCCAGCGGGCTAACAGACAGGGATAATCCTTCCCAGTCCTCTCAGGCAAACTTTGAAATTCTCTCTCCCTGAACTTGAGACAAGAACAAAACAATACAAGATTCCGACGACAACTACAAACCTTTCTTTTTAAGGAATGCTCCCTTTGACATGATCCAACCTTCCTGACTTCTGTCCCGTCTTTCTGTATGTCTTTTGGTGTTGATGTTAACTGGAGCCCCAATCAATGCCTGCGGGCCTTCGGCACCATATTTAAATAAATAAATAAATAAAATTAAAATAAATAAAATCCCCTCAACCGTCCTACCAATGAAATGCTAGAAAAACATCACAATCTAAAATACGTCAACTTTCACACTGTTGACGAAACAGCAGGAACTCACACAGAGGACCGGCTCCACACCCCTCGGAACAACTGCCGACTACACACCTCAACCAAACAAAACCACTGTGTGTTTGCATCATTTTCAGGTGAGTTTTGTTGCCGTTTTATATATTAGAGTAGCATTCTGGCCCGTTCTGGGTACTTTTTCGTGTGAACATGTAGATTTTGGGCAGCAATGAGTTAATGACAGCACATTGTTCAACCTTCCGCATTTCCAAAATGTTCTTCATGTGGGTTGCCTCATTTTCAGGTGAGTTTTGCTGCCGTTTTATATATTAGGGTAGCGTGTCTGCCCGTTCCGGGTACTTTTTCGTGTGAAAATGTAGATTTTGAGCAGTAATGGGTTAATGACAGCACATTGTTCAACCTTCCCCATTTCCAAAATGTTCTTCATGTATGTTTGCATCATTTTCAGGTGAGTTGTGCTGCAGTTTTATTTATTAGGGCAGCGTTCTTGCCCGTTCCGGTCACTTTTTCGTACGAAAATGTAGATTTTGGGCATTAATGGGTTAATAACAACACATTGGGCCTCATTATGACCCAGGCGTAGGACCATGGTGCTATTAGAACCATCCATGCCGGTGTCCGCCATGGCGGAATGGGGAATTACCACCCCATTACAAGGTTGTCGGGGCGGTAATTCCCCATGCCGCCATGGCCCATCCCCATTCCCATTTTTGCCCCATAGGGCTCAATGGGAATGGGGAAGGCGCTAAGTACGGTGCCGCAAATTGCGGCACCGTACTTAGCACCAAGGTCCCTTTGCGGGTCCCTACTTTAACAGCTGGTAAAACCAGCCGTTAAGGTCGGGTCCCGCAAAGGGACCTCGTAATTAGGCGCTAACAGGTTAACGGCGCCGCAGCCTTTTACGGCGCCGTTAACCCATTAGCGCCTGGGTCGTAATGAGGCCCATTGTTCAACCTTCCCCATTTCCAAAATGTTCTTCATGTATGTTTGCATCATTTTCAGGTGAGTTTTGCTGCCGTTTTATATATTAGGGTACCGTTCCGGCCTGTTCCGGGTTTTATACCGTTCCTGTTATGTATAGCTGGCTTTAAACTTTGCTTAACAGCCCGCCACCATCCTCAGACAGTTGCACACACAATCGTATTGACTGTCAGGTTCACACTGCCCCTTTATATTCTTTCCTCCTCCCCTTTATCACACTACGTGGCTCCCCCTCTCATCACACACCACAATAACATTGGTTAACTTTGAGGCCCTCTTGCTGTTCATGATGTCATGGTCAGAGAAGGAAACCAGCGATCCTGTTCATTGGATGGATGCGCTGCAGAGTGCTTTCTCCTGCTGCCCACATCACAACAACATGTGGCAGCCAGGGGTGTTGCTAAATCTGGAAAAGATCACGTGCTAAGCTAATGTCTGGACTGTTGGGACTCGGGGCTAGCTAACATTTTGGTTGGACCACCTGAGCTTCTATCTGGGCTACATCCAAAAGACCAGGGGCTATAGCCCCCTCATCCCCCTCCCGCAACGCCTCTGTGTGGCACAGACTGGGTGGCCAGTGGCCATCATGTGCTCTGCTTATAACCTCATTGTAGGCAGCTCTTTCTGGAAGACACTGCAACCACAGAGGTATAGGGAGGGCCCTGTTGTGTGCCGTGTCAAGTGGGACTAGGAATATGTTGGCGGGCTTCAATGGGGGCATGCATGTCAATATCTGCCTTTAGGAAGCAAGACAGGGGCCGGTGCCGGGAATGCGCAGTGTAGGAAAGCACTGCTCCAGTCTCCGTCCAACCACGTCACCAGCACCACTGCGCATGACAACAGGACTGGGAAGGCAGGATGGGGCTGGGAGAACGCATGTATACCACACTTTTCTACTGAGGCTGGAGCTGTCTCTGGCGTGTTGACTTGGGCGTGAGTGCACCAAATCTGCCTTTGGCATGGCATGAACAAAATGAAACACCTAGCAAATGTTACACCTGCAATCTGTGCTTTATGAAACAGAAAGTGGCGTCACAACAAACCTGTTACTCTACATCTGCTTTTGGCCTTGACGCAAAGGAGTCCTGGCTTTGACGCAGAGAGGACGCCATTTCGGCGCTGGGTTAGGGCGTATCCTATCGTTTATAAAAAAAATATCTGGGTGGCGGAAACTGCCTGATTTATGTTTCTGATTAACCTGGATGCATCTTTTTAAATGCTCCTCCTGCTAATTATAGACGGGAAATAAGACAGGGGGCCTTATAAACTCCTAGAGCACGGGGAGGTGGCCACAGTCAACAGCATTCTTCCGAAGATGAAGGCGCACGTGGCGGTGATGCTGGCGGCAGCTCTGGGTATCCAGCTAGGTAAGGCTTCCAGGTGGATAATTCTGGTGGCTTGAAAGCAGTCATTTTGGAAGGGGCTACACAGACAGAGCATTACTATTATCCGTAATTGATTGATTGTTTGATTATATAAAAACACATGCATGCATACAAGGCACCCTGAGTTTCCAGTGCAGGCCAGGACTAAATCCAGCAGGGGTGTTGTTAGGTCTGGATACGCTAATTTTGGGACTGTCATGACTGGGGGCTAGCTAGCCTTTTGGTTGTAGCCCCATAGCTTCTTTCCGGGGCTGCAACCAAAAGACCCGGGCCTATAGTCCCCTCAACCCCCCCTACGAACGCCTCTGAAATCCAGATTTATCTGCCTGGATAAGAGCCTTCTTTTCCAAGCTGCATGCTATGCAAACAGCCATTGCATCATTCATAATTATGCACTAGTTAATAAAGGGAACGTTGCTGCCTTTTTTAATTACCTGCAATTATGAATGACACATACTGGTAATATATGTCTTACAAAGATATGGGTACTAGTTAAAATCATCAAAAGCATCTATCATGCACGTCATCTAGAGGTCTTCCTTGCTACCCCTGTGGCCTCCCTTGCTACCCCTTAAAAAAAAGAAGAAACAAATCTCAGATAGAATCTCGTGGGCTGTAGCCAGCAGCATGTGGCTCTTTGTTTCTGGAGTGGCTGGTTTTCTGATAGCTTTAGCCAGTAAGATAGCTCAGTGGGTTGAGCGCTGGCTGCTGCAATGTGTGTGTGATGTGGAGGTTCGACTCCCAGCATGGCCAACTCAGCCTGCTGAGGTTGATAAATGAGTACCAATACAGGTTGGGTGATATTGTATGTATATTTGTTCTATATGAAGGGCTAAAGGGTATGTGCTATATTATAACACATCATTATGATTTGGCCTTGGGTAATAATTTCTGGGTCGCGCCGGTCTTCACCGATCACGCCGCAGCTCGCCGGTTTGCTGGGTTTTGCTCCTGCTAGACAGGACTTTGTTTCTCTTCCACAAGTACGCTTTATACACACTCTCTCTCGGCCACCATTATGTGCCTAGACAAAACAACACGCTATAATAACATGAAAGGTGCCAATATTGCACCACTGCTAGTATTATCCCTCTCGTTACTCAATACACGATCATTACACAAACATGGTGTTGAAATCAATGACCTTGTCAACGACCACAAACCAGATTTCCTTGGAATAACCAAAACCTGGCTGAATCCAAACCTGCCCACTAAAGCTACACTTTCCACACCCGACGATTATACACTCTTCAGAGCTGACCGCAAAGGTGGTGGGGTTGCACTGATGTGCAAGTCCAGTCTCGAATGCCATGAAATCCCTCATAGTTCCCCAGATGGATGTGATTCAATATGGGTGAAAATAAAAACTTCCCCACACACAACTCTCAACACACTCACAATTTATCGACCACCTAGAGAAATGCCTCTCTTTGAAGAGCAGCTCGGTGATCTACTAGCTCAAATCTGTGCCACCAAGTGCCCTGTCATTTTTATGGGCGACTTCAATCACTGGGCTAATGACCAACGTGATAAAGTAGGTACCAGCCTCATGGACACTGTTACCTCTTTTGGCCATGCAAAAAAGTGGGCACACCCTAGACTGGCTCATATCACAAAATACAAACATCTCTGACATTCTGGTGACTCCATGCATATGGTCTGACCACTTTCTCATTCAGGCAAAAATAACATTGCCTTCCAGTCCCCCCAAACTTAACAGACGCCAGCGCATAAAAAAGATGACCCGCAATTTAAAAAACCTCACAGCCTCTAAATTCACCACACAGCTGTCATCCAAGCTTCAACCCATTTCTAGCTTTGATGACCCATCTGAATTAGTCAACCACTTACTACTTAATATAAAAGAAGCAGTAAACGACCTCGCCCCGATGAAAATGAAGACCATTAAGACTGAAACCATAAAGAACACCTGGTTCTCTGACGACATTATCAACGCCAGACAAACAAAAAGAGCTCTCGAAAGAGCCTGGAGGAAGGATCCAAACGACAACACCCTAGCTAACTACAGAAAATCCATAGCAACCTATAAAAAACTTATTATAGAGGCAAAAGCCACACACTACAACAATAGGATCGTGAATGCACAATCCAATGTTGGTGAGCTATTTAAAATCCTAGCAAAGTTTCAAGACCATCCTCCGACAGCTAATAACATCATCAAAGATGATAAGTGGTGTCAGAACATCCATAACGCATTCCTAGCTGAAATCCATTCACATAGGAGAAAATCAAGAAAGCCCTCGGCAAAGTAGTGCCGGAGCCAACTCCTTCTGGAAAAATCTCCCCTAATAAAGTGGAAAGCACAATCCCTCTTTTTTCCTTCACTCACTACACTGAAAAAGAAGTCTCCAAGGTCATACAAGACCTCAAGACCACCTCTTGTCCTGATGATGACTGTCTGACAAGTATCTTTAAGGAGTCCACTGACACTTTGGTTCCTTGGATTACCAAACTGATAAATCTATCCTTTGATGAAGGTCTAGTACCGGACCTGCTGAAATCTGCATGGATAACACCATTATTAAAGAAAGAAAACCTGGATCCCACCAATAATGACAACTATTGGCCCATAACAAACGTGCCTTTTATCCTTAAGATGTTAGACAAACTGGCATATTTGCAGTTACAGGCTCACGTCGAGGAACATAAAATCCTCGGCACCCGGCAGTCGGTTATAGAGCTCGTCATGGAACCGAGACGGCCATGCTTGATCTTAAATCTACCCTGGCTGGTATAGCAGACAAAAACCAAGCTGCTCTGCTCATGCTACTTGATCTCTCTGCAGCCTTTGACCTGATTGATCACAGCTTACTTGTGTCTAGGCTCGGAGAGGTCGCCAACTGTTCCACGACAGCATCCAGATGGATAGCCTCCTTTTTAGGCCCCAGAATGGTTAGGGTATGTGTAGGTAATAATCACTCCTCCCCATTTCTCAGATTTGTGGAGTTCCACAGGGCTCCTGTTTGTCGCCTCTACTTTTTAATCTATATATCCGCCCCCTTCTCGATCTTTTGAGTAAACTGGGAGTTCAATATACAAATTACACTGACGACACGCATGTTGTGATACAACTGAGTGGTTTATACAGCAAAGACACTGAAATCATTAACAACATATATAAAGCCATTCAGGACTTGATGGCCTGCAACTCATTGGGCCTCATTCCGAGTATGGCGGTAAGGGATAGCGGCCACCGGTAACGAGACCGGTGGTGGTAATCCCTTACCGCCATACTCCGAGTTCCCTTTGCGCCCTCGCCCTTAACGCCTGCTTTGAGCAGGTGTTAAAGTCGAGGGCGCAAAGGGGCCTCCAAGCCAATAACGGTGACCGTAATGAACGGTCACCGTTATTTGCATCTTCCCCATTCCCATTGAGCCCTATGGGGGCTCATTTGGGAATGGGGAAGAGCCTTGGTGAATGGGGAATTACCGCCCCGCCAACCTTGGAATGGGGCGGTAATTCCGATATCCACCAAGGCGCTGCCGGTCCGGGTACGGCGTCTACCAAGGCGTTAATAGCGCCATTGGTTAGCGCCGTACTCGGAATGAGGCCCATTGGCTTTAAATGACAAAAAGACCGAGCTCCTGATAGTGTCTTCCAAAAGCACTCGGACTAAACTTGACTCTAACTACGCCAGTTTTCTTATCACGGATAACTTTATCACTGTCCAAAAGAAAGTGAAGACCCTAGGAGTTGTTCTGGATGACTACAGCCATGAACGTCCAGTCCTTAAAGGTGGCCCAGAACAATGCTGTGCGCACTATATTCAACCAATCTCGCCGCACCCACATCATCACCTTTAGGAAGAAACTTCACCGGCTCCCAGTAAAACATCGTATTACACATAAGGTGTTGACCACTACGCACAAATGCCTGAGCCTTAGCAACCCCATATATTTGTCTGATTGCATTAGCATTAAGTCAAATGAGAGGAACCTTCGCTCATCCACAGCCGTTGTTCTCAAACACCCCAGATTTAGGACAGCTAAGTTTGGGGGTACTACCCTGGATGTACAGAGACCCCTTCTCTGGAACGCACTACCAGCTCGGAAACGGCAGATCCAAAGCTACACTGCCTTCAAACAGGCCATAAAAACTCACTTTTTTAAACCTAGAACCACGCTTCTTTCTGCCCTGTCCTTTGTTTGTCTTTGTTCTTTGTGTGCGGCCTGAGGCCCACGGGCATGTGGCGCGTTACAAAAATTAAAATAAATAAATATTGGCCGATACGCACTGATATTAACGATGCATATGGTGATACATTCCTGCATGAAATGTATATCACTTTACAGTGATACCATAACCATATTGTTCGTAGTGTACTCAGAAACAATGCTATGTGATGCCACTTCCTGTTTTGTCGAGAGGTGAAAGGTCATGTTCCATCAGTTCCCGTGATGTCACTTCAGTGTGGGGTCAAATGACATCACTTCCTGTGATGTCATCACTGGTCAAGGGCTGTGTGATGTCACTCCCGCCAACCCTGGCATTTTGGTGAAATGAAGTCCCTGTGCACTATAAAAATAAAATGTACAATTTTTCAATTTACTGAAGAATATCCTTTTTGTGTTTTATTAAAGTATGCATTATTTTCTTTAGACAGTCAGACAGTGTGGAATCCAGGCCCTAGCCACAGAAGCAGCCTGCATTCTATGCATCTTATTTTTTTCACAGCTGCCAACAAGTCAGCAAGCTTATAATGGAGGGCCCAGTATTTTCTAGCCACCCGCTGCCTCCAACGCCTATGGTAGATCTCCACAGTGGCAACCTATTTTGGGTTGCAGCGGCAAAGCCCAACCGGCTCATTAGAGATGATGGCTGCGCCACCTGCTGCAGAATCGAGATGGACAAGTACACTAATGAAAATGAACAGATTATCATATCTGCCTTGGAACACTTGTGTACAGGCGTGTTATAAATGACTTATATCATATCATAACATACTATTTGTGTCTTGAAATCAGGCAGCGACTGTTTAACTGCTTCTTTAAGTACATCATTATCATTTTGCTCTGAGTCTGTAGGTGACGGATGGAACATGCTGACCGTCTAGCCACAGAAACTCCAGCAAGCATGCTTTCTTCCTGTAGCAATTCGATGGACACCTACAGACCAAATCCTTTTTGAGCTGATGAACTTGCATGTCAAACATCGCGGTTAAGATCTTCATATGTAGGTGGACACTCAGCACAGGCACTCCTCCTAGGAAGTCACCTTTTCCCCCTGGTGTTGCCCCTCTGGTGCTGCTGCTGGCTGGTGACTTTCCTGTTGTTGTCCTCTCTGTGGCGGGTGCCCATCTGCCCCGCTTATGGCACTGGCGAATGTGCAGTCGCATGCAAGCATTTGTTCAAGACTCGGTGGTCTGCATTCGCCTATGTTTCAGCGGACTCCATGCTGGCTGCATACGACCAGAGAAAGGGGCAGTGCCCGGCTTAACTAGGCACTGCATGTGCATGCCAAGTGCCCCGGCCTGCAGAGAAACAGCATCATTCCCCCCCTCCCAATCAACATTTTTGGTAACATCGGTGGCAGATGGCGTAACACATACACATAACAAAACAAAAACAACTGCAGGACCATTACAGATGCAGGAAACCCATCTATTAGAGCTCTGTGGGGCAACAAATGTGCAGACCTCCTAATTTGCATATGGATGGCACTAACTGAAGTGACTTCACAGAAAAGGACATTGCAAGGAGCCTCATCAGCCTTTGATAACTGGGGGCACCCTGGAAGTGAATTTAGAATAATTTGCCATAAGTAAGCCAAGGGGCAAATAACCTTGTGGTGCAAAATACTTACATTGCACTATTATGAATGGAGCAACTCTGTAGTCATTAGGCTTTTTTATAATAGCATGATATATCAACATAAGCTATGAAGTGAATCACTTATGGAGCTGCAGGCAAGACAGAGTGCGATTAAATAATTTGCCCAGAATCACACGCTTTGGTTAAACGGTGAAACCGGTGACAATTTATGTATTCATTTATTTATTCACATTTATAGAGCGCTCAGCAGCCCGGAGAAACCTTTTATCACCTGAAATGGATGCAAACACACATGAAGAACATTTTGAAATGAGAAAGGTGCACCAATATGCTGACATGAACCCATTACTGCCCAAAATCTACATTTTATCACGGAAAAGTACCCGAAACGGGCTGAAAGGCTACCCTAATATGGGATACATTACTCACCGTAATCGTATTTCTGATGCTTGTATCTGCTTAGATTCACATGCTGTGCATAGGCCGACATCTAGTGGAAGCTGCGGAGTATTACAGTTTGTTTTTCGAAACTCGAAAATGGGCGTCGACACAGGCGTGCCAGTAATACTATCCCTAGTGTGACGTCCACTGTACCCAAGATCCCTCACGCGTCTGGGATCCTCAGATTGTATTTTTTCTGACATGAGGAAGCATGAGGAGTAGCGTGAGTACAGATAATCCAAGCAGATAGACAGAAAGGTAAGACTACAAGCAATCATGCGCCTTCTCTCGGAGGGGAGGAAGGGTGGGTCGCATGTGAATCTAAGCAGATACAAGCATCAGAAATACGATTACGGTGAGTAATGTATCCCTTCTGAGGCTTGTGGAATCTGCTTAGATCACATGCTGTGCATAGATTAGCGAGCAGTACCCGAAGAAGGAGGTGGGATGTGAGAAGGGTCATGAGCAAACAGGTGTCTTAGAACCGCTTGTCCCACTTGTGTATCTGTCTTGGAATGAGTGTCAATGCAGTAATGCTGAGTAAAAGTGTGAATAGAGCTCCAAGTAGCTGCTTTGCAAATGGTGTCGAGGGGAACATTTGCAATGAAAGCCAGAGTGGCCCCAATGCCTCTAGTAGAATGGGCCCTTGGCGTAAAAGGCAGAGTTTTTTCAGAAAGAGAGTAACACAGCTGTATACAGTTGATAATCCACTTCGAGATCGCGCCTTTAGAGACGCGATCCCCCTCTCTGCCTGTAGCTACGGAGACAAACAGTTGATCTGTTTTCCTTAGCGGTCTGGTTTTATTTACATAGTAGAGGACCGCCCTACGCACATCAAGGGTGTGTAGTTTCACCTCAGCTGAGCTTTGCGGGTTCTGGAAGAAAGCCGGAAGCTCGATGGATTGGTTTACATGGAATTTAGATATAAATTTAGGTGAGAACCTAGGGTGTGTGCGTAAAACCAGTTTGTCTTTGTGGATAGTAAAGAAAGGATCCTGCACTGACAGAGCCTGAATTTCACTGACCCTTCTTATAGAGGTAATGGCTACTAAGAAGGCCGTTTTATAAGTCAGGTGTTTGAGACTACTTTTATGCATGGGTTCGAAAGGGGGGCCCATGAGCTTAGCTAGCACCACATTGAGGTCCCATCCTGGCGGTGGGTTCGAAATAGGAGGGTGAAGTCTCTTTACTCCTTCCATGAAGGCTTTAACTACTGGTACTTTCCACCACGATACTTTGTTATGGGATGTGGTGTAAGCCGAGAGGGCTGCCAGGTGTACTTTCAGAGAGTTAAAAACCAAACCTGCGTCCAGCAGGTGGAGCATGTATGTTACAACGTTGGAAGGAGTGCAATCAACTGGGTTGATTTGTTTATTCTGGCACCAAATAACGAATCTCTTCCACTTGTCAAAGTAACAGTGCCTTGTGTTTGGTTTCCTGGATTCTTTTAGGATGTCCATACACCTTTGTGGTAAATTGAGATGCCCAAACTCTATGACCTCAGGAGCCATGCTGCCAGGTTCATTGAGTTGGGTTCCTGGTGCACTGTTTGACCTTGTTGCTGGGACAGTAGGTTGTACCAGGCTGGGAGTTTGATGGGCTCGCACACCGCCATCCTGCGTAGGTGTGGAAACCATGGTTGTCTTGCCCACATGGGAGCAACTAGGATGAGCGTCATCGATTCCTTGTTCATCTTGTACACCACCTTCCTGATGAGAGGAGTTGGTGGAAAAGCGTACGCAAACATCCCTGACCAGTTCATCCACAGGGCGCTCCCTTGGGAGTCTGGCTGGGGGAACCTGGATGCAAATCCTGGGCATTGTTTGTTTTCGCTTGTGGCGAATAGGTCTATAGTGGGGAAACCCCACTGAGAGAAGAGATCTTCTACGATATCTCTGTGAAGGACCCATTCGTGTTCTTCTGGGAGGGAGTTTCTGCTTAGGGCATCCGCTAGGGAATTGAGCTCCCCTGGAACATGTTGTGATGACAGGATGATGTTCCGTCTGAGTGCCCATATCCAGATTTTCTGGGCAAGCTTGGACAGATTTGGCGAACGAGTCCCTCCTTGTTTGTTCAGATAGAACATGGCTGTCGTGCTGTCCGTCCGGATCTGCACCGACAAGTTTAGCAGATGGGGCTCGAACGCCCGAAGCGCTCGGAATACTGCCAGAAGCTCTAGCAGGTTGATGTGGTTCTTGGCAACTGAGTGAGACCAGAGACCCTGAGCTGTGTGGTGGAGATGGTGAGCTCCCCACCCAGTCAGGCATGCATCTGTAGTCACCACTGCCTGTACTTCGGGATCGTAAAAGGGTTTTCCCTTTGCGAGATTCTCTCTTGTCCACCAGTGTAAGCTCTGTACGAGTGTTGGCGAAACGACCACTAGATCGTCCCACTGACCACTTGCCTGAGACCACTGTTTCGCCAACCATTCTTGCATGGGACGCATGCGCAGACGCGCGTGGGGGACCAGGTAAATGCATGACGCCATCATGCCCAGTAACCGCATTGCGTACCGTTATTTGTTGACCTGACTGATAATGTGGAATTTGCAGTAGTATATTCCGAATTCTCTCTTCCGAAGGGAAGATCAACCCTTTTTGAGTATCTAGGATTGCTCCTAGGAACTGTTTTGAGGTGCTTGGCACCAGACTTGACTTCTTCTCATTGATAGAGAAGCCTAATTCGTGGAGGAGGTCGATAGTCCTCTGAATGTTTGACCTGCAAATTCCTGGGGTTTCCCCCGTTATGAGCCAGTCATCCAGATAAGGGTACACTGGGATTGCCTCCCTGCGTAGGTGTGCAGCTGCCACCGCCAGTACCTTGGTGAATACCCTTGGTGCTGAAGCTATCCCGAAGGGCAGTACCTTGAATTGGTAGTGGCGACTGTCCACCTTGAAGCGCAAGTATTTTCTGTGCGCTGGGAGCATGGAAATATGAAAATAAGCATCTTTCATATCCAAGGTTGCCATGTAATTCCCCTTTTTTAGTAGGGGGATTACCTCTTGTAGCGTGGTCATACGGAATTTTTGGGGCTTGACATACTTGTTGGCAGGCCATAAGTCCAATACTGGGCGCATTGTCAAATCTTTCTTTGGCACAAGGAAGTAAGTTGAATAGATACCCTTGTTTACCTGGTGTCCTGGGACGAGTTCTATCGCGTCCTTTTCTAGCAGAATGGCGATCTCCTCGAGAAGGATCTTCTGATGTTCTAAGGAGTGTATTCTTTGTCGTGGAGGGTGGTTCCGGGGACGCTGCAGTAATTCTATACAATATCCTGTGGACACTGTTGACAGCACCCATCTGTCTGAGGTGATCCCTTCCCAAGCCTGGGTGAAGTTGGAAATGCGTCCCCCTACTGGGGTTGCGTGAGAAGGGACCCTGAACTGAGCGTCACTGCTTTGGTGGAGGCGTGCCACCTCCCTTGTTGGGGCTGCCTCTGCCTCTTCCACGACCTCTCTTGTTACCCCTGCCGTAACTTTGGGTAGACTGCTGGTTGCTGTTCCATTGTGTACCCTGTCCTTGGGCATAGTTGCCTCTTTGTGAATTTTGGCCGCGTGGGCGACGAAAATTACTGTTCCCCCTCTGGTTAGGGGGTTTGTTGGTAAGCTGGCCAAGGGATTTGAGAGTCTCGTACTCGTCCTTGGCATTTTTAAGTGCGTCTTCGACCGCTTTCCCAAACAATAGATCGGGTTCCACCGGCTTGTCTATTAATGAAGCCTGGGTTTCTGTTTTGAACCCCGACTGCCGTAACCACGCATGTCTCTTGATAACAGTACCCTCTGCTATCAATCTTCCTGCGTTGTCCGCGGCGTCGAAAGTTGCTTTTAATATGCAACCAGACACGGCTCTCCCTTCTGCCGAGATCCGAGCCAACTGGCCCTTTAACGGTTCAGGAGCAGAGGCTATGAGCGCCGCGACCTCTTCCCATTGATGGCAGTTGTAACTTGCCAACAGGGTGGTGGAGTTTGCAATCCTTGCTTGGTAGGCGGACGTTGAGGCTACCTTCCTGCCAAACCCGTACAGTCTTTTGCTTTCCTTGTCGGGAGGAGCTTCTGACGACGATAAGGGTGTCCTAGCCCTCTTCCGAGTGTTGGTAACCACTAGGGAGTCTGGTTTAAGATGTCCTCTTATATAAAGAGGGTCAGACTGGGCTGCCCGAAAAAGTTTTTCGACTCTGGGGTTGACGGCTCTGGTGAGGTTAGGATTCACCAGGGATGGATCTATTCTACGTTGGATGGATTTAAGGATAGGGATGGTCTGAGCGACCGGCCTCCTCTCTCCCACCAACTCTTCTGCGAAGTCCCTTTCCTCCTGTACACCGTGGGTGTCGATGTGAAAATGTTCTGCTGCGCGAGCGAGAACTTCATTAAGAAGGGGCTGGTTATCAACTGGCGAGTCGTTAACTGGGGCTTCGCTCTCTACAGGGGAATCTACTCTGTAAATTTCCTGCTCATCTTCTACCTCCTCCAGGTCCTCATCATCCGCATAGTATTCAGTCCCGGTTTGTTCCTCCATAATTGTAAACTCCTGGTCCCCTTCAGGGAAAGGCTGTCCTTGGTATCTGGGGTGTGGAGTAGAGTATGGAGTAGAGTAAGGCTGCACCTCGAAGGGTTCAGGTCTTTCGAACCGGGCCTTTTTACTTAGGGGGATAGGATCAGAGGAGCCTGAGGGTGTGGCCCCTTGAGGGTCATACGAAAGGAAATGTTCTGGGTTTTTGTCATAAAAATCAGCTAAGGAAGACATCCTTGACATGACCCTGTCTATGTCTTCACTGGACCATTCTTTGGAACAGGGTATGACTTTAGTAGGCAACTTAGAGGACTTATCAAGGGTACCCTTGCTGGATGTTGATGTCCCAGTAGATTTATGTTTGTCTGTCTGCTTAGGGTGGAAGGATGGTCTTACAGGAGTGGAAGGCTGTGCTTTCCGCTGTTTCCCCCCCTCCCCGTGCGTGGAAAAATGTTTTCCCTGCCCCTTGGAGGCCCCAGGGACTTTCGACGCCTGGCGTCGAGGGTCAGGAGAGGTTTTTTGTTTCGAGCGTGGGGCCTCGCTGGTGTTAACTGCGGCCTCGGTCTCCTGGATCGCGGCCTGGGGGTGGAAGTCGTCTTCGTCTTCCGACGATCGAACTTCTGTTAATCTAGGGAGCGAGGCACTCTTGGCAAGAGTGGATGATTGCCTTGCGTCATGAGGCGATCTCGATCGAGAGCGCCCAGAGGACACCGAGTCGGACCGTTCTATCTGTGCCTCTTTCCGAGAAGTCGACGTCGTCGAGGTTCGGTTGGACTTAGTGTGCTTAGTGTGTGTAGGGTGTGTAGCGCTTGCGTCGCCGGGGGTCTTCCCCATAGCCGCCCTGCCGGACAACCTTCCGAGGTCGGGGACCTGCGCTCGGCAGTCTTTCGACACCGTAATGCCCTCGCCGTCCGAAAGTACGGCGTCGCTGCCATCGCTGAAGGCGCCCTCCGCTGCCATGGCCGCCTGCCTGGCGTGGTGGGCCCAACGCTTTGTCGAACGGTCCTTAAGTGTCTTAGGCTTAAACCTACTACACGCTCTGCAGTTCGCTTCGGGGTGGTCCCTCGGCAAGCAGAGATTGCACGTGGCGTGCCTGTCGACCCAAGGGTATTTGCGGTTGCACTTGGGGCAGAATTGGAAAGGGGTACCCTCCATAGGCACCTTGAGGCAGCGGGCTGGTAAGTGTAGGAAATATATAAGGTGTACCTATATACCAAGAGTGAAGAGTATGTACCACCCCCCACTCTCCCTACTTGCCGGGCCGAGGCCAGCGGCCTTCCGAGGCCCAGATCCGTCGTGCAGCAGCCGACGGTCGATGTCTTCTCCAGCCGTCGTCGAGTGTCGAGGGTCGACGTTGGGGTGGGGAAGGCTGTCAGTAAATAATTTTAAACTTTTATAATTAGCAAAAGTATGGCTAAGGCCAGGGGACTCCGCAAGATGCTTCCGACCAGTATGGTGGAAAAAAACAATCTGAGGATCCCAGACGCGTGAGGGATCTTGGGTACAGTGGACGTCACACTAGGGATAGTATTACTGGCACGCCTGTGTCGACGCCCATTTTCGAGTTTCGAAAAACAAACTGTAATACTCCGCAGCTTCCACTAGATGTCGGCCTATGCACAGCATGTGATCTAAGCAGATTCCACAAGCCTCAGAAATAAAATTACTGCAAAACTCACTTGAAAATGATGCAAACACACATGAAGAACATTTTGAAATGAGAAAGGTGCACCAATATGCTGTCATTAACCCATTACTGTCCAAAATCTACATTTTATCACGAAAAAGTACCTGGAAACCGGCCGGAACGCTACCCTAACATATATAAGTGTCTATAATTTCTATTCAGTCGAATATTGCTGTTACTCACCTTCATTCTGAGGCTGATATTTATATGATAGGATATTTTATTTGTATTGCGCCCATACACAAGTGTTTCAGAGCGCAACAAGGCAAGGGAGGGGAAACAAGGGAGGACAGAACAACAATCTTACTAGGCAAAGTGACATTAAGAACGTTCAAGTGCAGGGGAGAGGGAGGGGGAAGTGTGAGGGGCAGTGGAGGAGTGGAAAGTGCTGAACACGAGATAAAACAACAACAGGTAGTGCGGCCAGCAGGTGGTAAGTGCGAAAATGAGGTGTAAACAACAGGTGTATTATAAGTGCTCGAAGGTGACTGTAGGGTAGCAGATACAGACCCAAGTGCAAGGGTTGTCAGGAGGCAGTGCAGTTGTGTGGCTGGGAGGGCAGTGATCTGGGCCCGATATCAGAGGGTAACCAGGTGCCGGGTGCCAAAGCAGACAGTTTAGCAGGGGAGAGGAATAGCAAAGGCAGAAGCAAAAAGGAAGGTCTTGAGGCGCTTCCTGAACCGAAGATGGCTCTCGTCAAGTTTCAGTGAGACAGGGAGGCTGTTGCAGATGGATGCCCCAGGAGAGGAAAGGGATCTACCCCCGATTCGTTGCTTGGAGAAGCGACTGACCCTGAGGGAGTTGGAGGTGAAGGAGTGAATAGCTCAAGTAGGAATGTATTTACGGAGGGAGAGTTCAAGGTATTGCGGAACCAGGCATCAGAAAGCCGTGTGGACAATGCAAAGGGTCTTGAATTTAATCCTTGCAGACACTGGGAGCCAATGAAAACATTTCAGGGCTGGAGAGATAGGATCGCAGGGCTTGAGGCCAAGGATCTGTTCTGGATGAGCTACAGAGGGCGCAGAGTGGTTGCAGGCAGATTTAGAAAGAGGCGGTTGCAATAGTCCAGCCTAGAGAGAACCAAAGCTCTGGAAAGAGGGCCCAGGAAGGATAGCCACAGAGTGACAGGAAAGGAAGGTGCAGGTGTGTCGATGAGGAGGATCTCTGTCTTACTGGCATTAAGGCAGAGGTCGTTGGTGGCACACCACACCTGGACTTCAGACACACAGTCAGAGATGAGAGAGGGAGTAGAGGTGGCAGAGTGGAGCCTGAAAACACGTTGGATGTCTTCCGCATAGCACTGAAAGTTTGAGCAGAGAGCAGCAATCCAGTGGGCGAGCGGTGCCAGGTATTGGTTGAAAAGCCAAGGAGAGGGATTAGACCCCTGGGGAACACCACAGGTAGGAAGTGAGATAGAGGAAAGGAAGGGCCCAAGTTGACCTAGAAGGGTCGGTTGGGGAGAAAGGGGGTCAGCCAGGCCAGGGCCTGATCAGTGATACCAAACTTATCACAGAGGCGATTGAGCAGGATGACATGGTTGACCGTGTGAAAGGCAGAAGAAAGTAGAATGAGGACAGATGGGATATTAGAATGAAGGTTGGAGAGCAGGTCTACACGGATGTTCAGGTGAACACTTTCCATGTTTCTGAAAGCTCTGAAGCCAGACTGATGGCCATGGAGACAACCAACAGAATCAGAGTGAAGATTAAGCTGGGAGATGGCCAGCTTTTCCAGGAGTTTGCCCAGGAAAGGAGTGATAGAGATCGGGAGATAGTTAGCCGGGCAAGAGGGGTCAGCTATGGGTTTCTTGAGAAGAGAGTGCACAAGAGAGTGCTTCAGAGGGGAGGGAAAGGCTCCAGAGGCGAAGGCGTGGTTGCAGACGTCGGCCAGAGCAGAAGCAAGGTTGTTGATGTGGTCCTTGATGGTTTTGGATGAACAGGAAATAACCTGTTTTGACGATACTTTCATATATTGGACTTTCTGGAAATCTCGTCAAGGGAGAACAAAGGAAAAAATTAGAAAGAGGGAGGAGAGGTGGCTGCAGGGGGGCCAAAGGTAGCAGAGAGAAAAGCGGGAGGAGGAGGATAGGACAAGAGGTTGAACAGGATGTCCTGGGTTTTTGAGATGAAATGAAAGGCAAAGGCCACTCAGATGGCCTGGGAGTTGACAGGATAGGTAGAGACTGCAGCAGGGCTGGCCAGCTCCTTGCAGATTTTAAAGAGTACAGCCAAGTTGTTAGATGCCGCAATGATGCAGCATCTAACAACTTGGCTGGGCTCCCTTCTTAGCGAGGACAAGGAGCTGGTATTGCCTTTGAAGCAGGCGCAGGCCAGTTTGTCAGAGGATGCACAAGAAGCCCACCATTTCCTCTCAGCCACCCTACACTTGCGTTTAAGGGTAACTAGGTCAGAGTCATACCAAGAGTTGCACTTGGTTTTGGGCTTCAAGCGGATGTTCATGACAGGGGCAAGAACATCAAGAGTATCAGAGATAGAAGAGTAGAGCATGGAAAGGGCTGTGTCGGGATGTGAGTCAGCCAGAGGAGGAGGAGGAGGAGAGAAAGTGGAAGTGAAAGCCTCAACTGCCACACACTTCATGGGTTGGATGACCGAGAAGGTACATGGCAGTGTTGGAGTTGGCTTGCCCTGATGGGTAGAGAGGGAGAGATGGGAGGAAAGGAGAGAGTGATCACTCCAGGAGAGATGAGTGGTCAGAGGGATAGAGAGGGGGAAGTCTGAAGAGATCAGAGCATCCAGAATGTGCCCAGCAGAGTGAGTTGGGCCAGAGGGGAGAATAGAAAGAGAGAGAGTCACAGAGGTTGCGAAAGAGTCCAGAGGAGGGACAGGAAGCATCCAGATGGATGTTGAAGTCTCCAAGAAGGAGGAGTTGAGTGGTTGAGGCCAGGAGGGAGGAGGTGAGGTCCACCCACTCAGAGAGGAAGAGGGTGATTTGACCAGGTGGCTGATAGATATTACCCATGGTAAGAGAGTGGCCAGGAGATAGAGAATGCCTCAGACAAGGCATTTGAAGGGTTCTAGTGATTGTTTCGAATGGCAAAGTTTCGAATGGCAATGATTTTTTTAAAAATGCATCAAAAAAATGCATTTCTTTTTTTTTAATGGGGGGATCCCCCTCACCCCCTGTTTTTGTACCCCTTAGTAAATGTTAGTTTAAAAAAAACTTTACCAAAAGAAATGCATTTTTTCGATGCATTTTGTTTGCGAAACTTTGGCATTTCAAACTATATATTCAAAACAATGCCTGGATACCCATTTGAAAGAGGAGTAAGCCTGCATAGGAATGACAGAGGCAGGAATCCACTCCGAGAAGTTTAAGGCTACACCCCCTCCAGAACGGTTGGATCTGGGTGCAGAGAGGATCTTACAGCCATCGGGGTGGGGAAGAGTGTCAAAGCTTGTGACAGAGCAGGTCGTGAACCATGTCTCGGTGAGACCGTGGACATCTAGGTCAGGTTCTTCCAGGAGCCGGTAGATGTCAGAGGAGTGTTTGACAGCTGAGCGAGTGTTTAGAGTGGCAATATGGAGAAGGTTGCCATCCTTGAATTACTTCCGCGGAGGGGTACAAATCAGAGGTACGCACTGCAGAGGTGTAGAAGGAGCCTGAGGTTGCAGAAGAGAAAGGAGGAGAGGGCAAGGTAGCCAAGGAGGATGCAGAGGGGGGGCAAGGAAGCTGATGAAGGGATAGATGGGACAGCAGGAGAAGAAAGGAAATTGATGAGGTGTGGGAAGCGTCTATCAAAGAGGAGCAGATTGGCCAGAGGGCCTTGGACCATGACAGTGCCATTAAAGTAGACATTAATGATTACCTTAGAGGAGTGGAAGGAGTCCAGGAGTGCCTCCCAGCGGGTGCCACTATTAATGGGTGAGGAAGAGAAGGAGGAGAGTACAGAGACCATATAAAGAGTCCAAAGGTCTGGCGAAGGAAAGACAAAGAGGATGTTGGTGAGGGTCTGTCTGGAGGAAGCGCTGGAGTAGGTGTCAGCTATAGGGAGACCAGGGTTAGAGGCCAAGATATCCTTTTTGGATTCTACGTGATTTTGCCGACCTATTTTTGGTCGTGGTACTTTTCATCGCCGGATTTTACATCGCCAGAAACCCTGTTTTTGGTTTTTTTTTATTATGGGTGGGTTCACCCCCCCCCCCCCAGACCCCTCCTTACTATTATAATAATACCCAAACCCCAACAAAACACCCCCCAAAATAAGAAAATATAAAAACGGGATTTCTGGCGATATAAAATCTGGCAATGAAAAGTACCACGACCAAAAATAGGTCGGCAAAATGCGTGTATACCTCCTTTTTGAACTTCTTCCTACCAGACTTAGTGAGAAGGGTAGTATAGTCAATGGAGAAACTGTTAGAAAAAATAGGAGAGACAAAGAGTGCCATAGGTGTCGTGGAGGAGGGGGAAGAAAAGAGAGAGTAGCGGAGGAGGGTTGGGGTGGGGACAGGATGGGGAAAGGCAGGATGGGGGTAGCACAGGGTAGTCACTGGGCGCAGCCAATGTCAAAAAGCAGCAAATGGTACTAATAGCTAACTTTAAAATAGCAGCAAATGGTACTAACAGCTAACTTTAAAATAGCAGCAAATGATATTGAGCCATGTGAGCCTCCGCCGGCTGCTTCTAAGCTCAGGTCATCATCCCCGCTTGATCCTATTCCTCTTCATCTTATTAATGATATCCTTCCTCACATTGCTCATTTGTTGACAGAGCAGTTAATACATCCCTCTCTGTGGGAGTGATCCTGGCCTGCCTTACACTGGCCACTGTGATCCCACTGTTAAGGAAACCCTTGTTGGATCGACTGATCCATTCTAACTTCCGTCGTATCTCTCTTTTACCTTTCCTGAAGAAACTTCTTGAATCCGTGGTCTGTCCACTACTCTCCACTTTTCTTGAGGAATCCTCTTTCTTTCACCCCTCACAATTGTGGTTAGCTAACTCAATTAAGCTCAATTA
Source organism: Ambystoma mexicanum (assembly GCF_040938575.1). Taxonomy (NCBI): domain Eukaryota; kingdom Metazoa; phylum Chordata; class Amphibia; order Caudata; family Ambystomatidae; genus Ambystoma; species Ambystoma mexicanum. The sequence goes on along the minus strand of NC_090933.1, from coordinate 1,236,813,022 downwards.
ATATGGGTCGTCTTACAGTGGGCAGCCAGCCTTCACGGAAACAGGATAAGTTAGTAATGCACAATTTTTTCACTAATTATCGTCCACATGAGGCATCTCTTGCAGTTCTTGCGGTGGTCTCTCAGTTGGTGCTATATCTGGTCGTGGTCTATCCCTGCCATTCTCATTGCTTCTTTGCGGCCTCCAGTCTCCTTCCAGGTGTCGCTCTGCCCAATTCCACGCCTCCCTGGGTTCCGTAAAGTGTACAGTCATACCATTATGGTATATTTTCAGTTGTGCAGGGAATAGGAGCTTTTTAAGTGGATAAAAAGATTGCCTTTCCTTTTGGACCTCTCTGGTGAAGTCCGGAAAGAATGCAAACCTGGAGCCATTATATGTCATGGATCCCTTGGTTCTGGCCATCTGAAGCACAGCGTCCTGATCCCTTTAATTCAGTAGTTTGGCCATCACTGTGCATGGGGGCGCTACATGAATTTGTCTGCCAGTTGGCACTCGATGGGCTCTTTCAATGGAAAATAATTTTGAGAAGGCCTTGGGGCAAACAGATCCGATAGCCATTGCTCAAGGAATAGTTCCATACTCGGGCCTTCTGTCTTTTTGGGCAGTCCAAGTATCCGGATATTGTTACGTCTGAATCTCCCTTCCCCTTCCTCCACTCGCTCCTCCAGTGTTTTGAGGCGTTCCAGTACTCTGGTCATTTGTTGACGCACAGCTCGTAGACCGTCCTCTGTTTCCGATATGCAGGTTTCAGTCTATCCCGTACGGGAGGTACGTTTCTGCAGATCATGGCGTAGTAGGGAAACCTCTCCACTTATGCCGTCCATTTCTTTCTCCATGGAGGTTCGTGAGCCGCTATGTCGTTCATTACATCTTTGAGGGAAATGTTGTCTTCTGTACCTTGCGCATCACTGGATTTAGCGTGTTCCAGTGGAGGGTTTGGGGTGGGCGTTGTGTATTGCTCCATTTTGCTCTGTGTGGTAACTTTTTCGACTGTGTCTTTACCCATGCTAGGCTAATCAGTGGTTGCAGCGTGTCTGTCCCGCTTGTTGTACACTAACCTTTTTTTATCTTCTGATTCTGGAGCTGGTCTGCCCACCACGCATCAGTACTGTATGTGTGAGGTATTTGCAGTGTACTGCTACGTTTACCGTGGGTGCGGCACCGTTGTACTGAGATACATATGGGCTTTGCAACCAGTCTTGATTCCAGCGTGGGATTTTGCCACAGTCAGATCTTGCTGATATGCAGGTTGACCACACAGTCTCTCAAACTACTGCTTCTAATCATTATTGGGTACTTCTATGAATCTGCCGGGCCGTTGGGTGTATCCACATACTCTCACATTGTCATGGTGTCAAGCGCTGAGAGCGCTGAGCTTGTGCTCCCAAGTTGTTTTACCCTTGGATCTGTTGAGGGGGGACTATCTGTATTCGCTGCTAGTTCTGTATAGAAAGCAGTCCTGGGTGACTCATGTGCGCCCACGCACCCCGTCTCATGTGCAGCAATCGGGGAATTGCTTGTGATGTACTCGCACTTTGCTTGTGGGTAGACAGTTCCACGTGTAAGTGGTCAGGGGGCTTCTGTTTGTCCTGATCAGGACAGGGGAGACGTGGTTGTAGGCAGGACACAACCCGGGCGTGTTCTGGATTCCGTTCAGTCAGGCAATCAGCTTATGTTGTAGTACATCACGCTTTCTCAGGGTTATATTTGAGTACCGCTGTTCGTATCCAATGTCAGTTATATATAGTCCCCAATCGCAGCTCAGCCTCACAGATCTTACATTGCCATCTTAATGCTCATAGTTTCAACACCCTGGTGCCACACTGAGCGTTTTGTCAATGCTGACTGCTTACCTCCAGGTCTCGCCGCTATGCTGCTCTTAAGGTTGCCATGTTTTCTGTGTTTCCGCGTAGTTCCACCAAGCCTGTAGGTCTCTGGTGCTGGAGTCTATTGGGTGTTCAGCATGGTTGGAACACTTTCTGTCCTCCAGGACCGATGTCTCTGTGATCTTGTTCTGTCTTTGCCGCCTTTTCCACTGTAGATGTCACTGGCGAGTTTCTGATATTGCAAGCTATTTCACCTCTTGTGGTAGTCGGTGGGCCAGTTTACCAAGAGCAACCGATCTAGGTAGCTCGCCGCTGGGATATGTCCTCTTGGCCTGTTGGCTCAACCCGTTAGTGCCTCCTGCTCATCGATCGGGTGCCCGGTGGAGGGGGAGAGAGGGCGGTGGGAAGAATGCAATGCGTGGTCTGACTTTCCTGGAGTGCCTCTGTTACGCGTATCCTCCGCTCCACCGGTTGTTTCAGACCATGTGCTGTGGCACAGCGCCGGGTGGTGCCGCTCTGTCAGTGTTCTCGGCTGTTGCTGTTGGACTCAGGCAGACCACTTACTCGGGCATCAGGTTACCCGCTACTTCACTGCTCTTGCCAGGGTTCTCTCTGAGCAGGCTCAAAGTTTTGCTGCCATCCAGCCGACGTGTGGGTCCCGCTCCTCGTTTCAGTCTGGCTAAAGTCGGTGCCAGGGTCAGCCCCTGTTAGCGCTTTCAGTGAGCGTTGTGCAGCACCTCTAGAGACCGCAGTGTCTCTGCTTCTTTCCGCTGCCGTGGGTTATGTGTCTCCGGAGGTCGAGGGATGTTACTTCCACTCACATACGTTCTATCTCCTATTCTTGCAGGATCACAGTCTCGCCCATCTGCATCACAAGTGGCCCTGGTCCCGTCATGTCGTTCTTGCCCGCTTCTTCCATCTGTTGGCCATTTTGGCTAGCACACGCCGCCGAGTACCTCCTTGTTTCACACCGAATATCTCCTTGTTTGCACTCCAGTTAGGGTCCACACCACAGCGTACTGTCGCAGTGGTGTTCCGCTGCTAATAGGTGCTTATTTCAGGAAATTATCTTCATAATATACAGGATTTTGACAGGATTCAGCTTGTGGCCCCGTGAGCACAGAGGATTCACGTCCTCATCGTTTGCTCGCTGGCCATGCCCCCCCAAACGTATTCAATTCAAGGCCTTTTGCCTTGTCCACCAAGCTTTCTTTGGTCAGGGAGTGGAATACCTCATGGCAAACTTCTCGCCCTACATCCCAAGCTGAGCTCTGCGATCAGCTAACGCTTGCTTGCTGACTGTTCTATTGGTCAGGTATAGCTGCATTGGTGGCCGCGCTTTCTTAGTGGCTGCGGCTGTTCTTGTTTCTTTTCTAGGCTTCTTTCACTGCTCTGTAGGGAGCACAAAGACGCCCTCAGGGAAATGTTGCGCTTTACAAAATCTATTCCATTCCATCTATTCTATTCTATTCGATTCCATTGCATACCTTTGATTTTAAAAGAAATAGTGTGTTCCAAATCCTCCCGGAGTAAGAACAGATTTAAATAGTTCTTTATTAGAACCACAGTTTAGCACTCTCATCAACTACTACCTGGTTTTCAGTCATGCCAGGCCTTCTACTTCAGCAACTTGCCACACAGGTTTACTCGCCTGCCCGTCTAATACTTCACAAAAGAACAAAGTGTGCTTCAGTGGTAACTTCCAACTAAGAACAACAACTTCACAAGGTTTAGTGAACAATGGTTGTTGTATTGGTATTGCTGGGTTTTTTAATACTTTTGGCTTGGTATTGTTTGTATGCTTTTGTTTGGACTAAAGCTTTGCCACTGGGGTTTGGCCCTTCCACCAACTCACATGCTTGCTTGCAGTCACTTTGGTTTAGTAAGTCAAACATTTGTTGGTTTCATACAGTTCAGTATTTAGAATTGTAATCACTGCTTCTCTCACTCACACGTGAGTGAAACTGCCTGCCGTGGATAGCGTCAGAGTGCTCCGGAGTCACTAGGAAGCTGTGAACTCACAAGGTAAATTGTTCGATCTAGCTCCGCTTGGTGTGCGCAGGTCTTCTGTCATTGTGGCTCCTCGCGGTCAGGCAAACAGCCTCTTCTGGTCCACCTCTGCTCATGCCACTCGAAATTGGAGCTTCCTCTGCTCGGCAGAGGCTCAGGTGCAACCCAGCCACCTAAAGCCTTTAACGAGGGTACACTTCCCTCGCTACTTCCTCTTCCTGCTGCACAAGCTCTGCACAACAAGCCTTCAATGGGCAAGCGTCCCGTTCTTAAGCTTCCCACTGCACAACCTCTGCAACAGGAAAAGCTCGAGGCAAAGACCCTCTCAGGACTTGAGACCGCTCTTGGTTGCACAATGGTTCCGGCGTCTTCTCTCGCGCCAGTTTCACTTTCCTCTGCAGCGCGCACTGCTTTCTCCTCTCCTGCTACTCCTGCTGTTCATGTTCTCCCTCTTCCTCTCAGTCTCCCTCAGGTGTAGGTCGTTTACACTAATTAGCTGACTGCTCCCACAGAAATATTCCTCTGCATCCCTCTTCCTCGTCCCAGTACTGAAGGAATTATGGGACTTGAAGTCCCTGCCAACCAAGTTAGTTTTCCTAACTTCTTCTACCTTACAATAAGCCATTCCAAGATTGGGGTTTCAGGGAAAATTAAACAAGGGAGTTTCTCCTTCCTCCTGGCCTGTTCCCACCCCATGTGAACCTCCCGCAGAGCACCACCCCCAGGGTTGGGATTAGGAAGCATATGCCTTCCCCTGGCCACAGAAGAAGAGTCCCAGATCAAGATTCTGAGGGGAATCACTACTGATTCATCACACTATATGGACATCCATCGCTGCTGTAAAATCCTTTCCCAAGTTCTTCTTGTCGCTTACAAGGAATCACTCCCCATACTCTGTTACATCCTGCACTCTGTCACATCACACTGCTACACCAACCTCATCTCTTCTCTCCCTTTTTACTGTCACAAACTATTCAGGACCATCAGTTTTTACCCTTTACCCCCCAACCACTCTTCATTCTTTCGTCTCTCACTGCAAAAGGCTTAAAAATCCCTGATCCCACTAGCCTCCTTTCACTCCCCCCCTCAGTACCTTCTCTACACTATCCCACATTCTCATCCCCCATTCACTCAGATTTTTTCCACACTTCCCATTGTCTGCTCTGCCAACCCTTCCTGTGCGCCCACAGACCCTTTCGTACCCCGACTGTTAAAGGACTGACATTGCTAAACTGCACCTCCCTATCCCCTTTTAATCTGTTCCTTTCATTAGACGGTCACTGTTAAATACCCCTCTTAAATACCTATATGGCTGAGCCCAACAACCCAAACAACCCAACAACCCAAAAACCATACCAAACACTCGGACAGACCTGGTATACTCTCCTGCCAGAAACTATCACAAATAGGCATTTTCTTGAGGTTGGCATTTGTCTGAGCATCCTCTCTTTTATCCTTTTGAAATCTTTAGGATGACATCCTTGCTTTACCACATTCTCATAGTTCTTTCAATCCTTTGTACTCTCTAGGATGTATTTGCATGATTTCTCAAATCTATATCACGTATAATGCCATTGGTATCTCCTTGTGCTCTTCGGAATATCTTTGCATGATTTACAAAGTTTGTATCAAATATAGTACCACTTGCATCCCTGTTTGCTCTTTGGGATATGCCTGCATGGGTTTTCAGCTGATATAGCTCCCTTAATGCCCTCACCACCAGCCCAGCCCTTTCCCTTCCTTTGGTAATCGTCCTGGTGGTCTCCAATCTCATCAGGTGGCAGAGCAGAGTTTGCCTGCTGCAGCTGTGTTTGGCATTCTCTTTCCCGCGGTTCCACAGCTCCGGATTCTTACTTGGGTCTCCAGCTGCCTGTGTCTTCGTTCTCGGTCTGCTTTTGGTGGTTTGGCTTCCTTTCTCCCTGCCTCTGGCCAGGTCTGCCTTGCTTGGACCTCTCTCTCCTTGCTACACACCTCTGCATCACAGCTCTTAGCCTTTGTATTCTCTGGCATAGAACAAGCATCTTGTTCCTTGCTCCTCCAGGGCAGATTCAACAGACCATTGAGTACTTCTTCCCTTTTTATGCTTGGGATTGCTTCTTGACAACTGTACCGTGTGTGTTGGTTCCACTATGGGATTTTTCCTCCTTCGTCTCAGTAATCCTTTGCATTAAGCTAGGGTGAGTCTCCTTCATCCCATTCGTGTGAATTATACATTTCACTCCACTGTAATATACAAAGGTATGGGGGACCAGAATGGTCTAAACAGAAAATAAGGAAAGTGGGAACTGAGTTGGGTGAAGGGAAATAGAGGACAGAAGTGAAGGAGGGAAATACTGCGTTCTCCCAAGTGGATCGTCACTGGTCCCATGAGGGGTTTCCCTCCCCATGTAATCCACCCGCTGAGTAACACCCACATGGGGACTATCGGGTAGCGGCCTCATCTCCCTGGCCTCATGGGAGATAGGTTGGGTTTTGGCACAACATACATAGACTACTTCTGCACTGTTACCACTGTTACAGTAGTATTTGATATAAGAGTTGAAATGTTTCACCTCTTTTGCATTATGTTAATTGGGTACTTCAGTGATGACACAGGGAGGCCAGGCAGGGGCAGGTATCTTCTTTACTTACATACAAGTTTCTAGGATATTAGGTAGCAGGTAAGTACAAAAGGATCTTCAAGTACAGAAAGGCATAGGAGACATCCACCGGCACCCACTCAATCCAGCAGCCCACTTCCAACTGCCCCCCAAAGATCACACACACACAAACACTCTCTCAACATTCCACAGGCAAGCTTTCTACAAGCTTTCGACACCACCCTGGGTCACAGCACAGGAACAGGGGAGAAAGTAAGACATAACACATCACCCACCGTAAAACCAACAAGAGTAAGGGAAAGGAACAGAGAGAGAAAAGAACAATCCCAAAAAACAACCATCTCCAAGTGACCCATGACAGGTCCAATATTCAGTCACTATAAAACTTGCTCAGAACACAGAAACCTGCCACTCAAACCATCTCAAGCGTCCAGTGGGCTAACAGACAGGGATAATCCTTCCCAGTCCTCTCAGGCAAACTTTGAAATTCTCTCTCCCTGAACTTGAGACAAGAACAAAACAATACAAGATTCCGACGACAACTACAAACCTTTCTTTTTAAGGAATGCTCCCTTTGACATGATCCAACCTTCCTGACTTCTGTCCCGTCTTTCTGTATGTCTTTTGGTGTTGATGTTACCTGGAGCCCCAATCAATGCCTGCGGGCCTTCGGCACCATATTTAAATAAATAAATAAATAAAATTAAAATAAATAAAATCCCCTCAACCGTCCTACCAATGAAATGCTAGAAAAACATCACAATCTAAAATACGTCACCATTCACACTGTTGACGAAACAGCAGGAACTCACACAGAGGACCGGCTCCACACCCCTCGGAACAACTGCCGACTACACACCTCAACCAAACAAAACCACTGTGTGTTTGCATCATTTTCAGGTGAGTTTTGCTGCCGTTTTATATATTAGAGTAGCATTCTGGCCCGTTCTGGGTACTTTTTCGTGTGAACATGTAGATTTAGGGCAGCAATGAGTTAATGACAGCACATTGTTCAACCTTCCGCATTTCCAAAATGTTCTTCATGTGGGTTGCCTCATTTTCTAGTGAGTTTTGCTGCTGTTTTATATATTAGGGTAGCGTTCCAGCCCGTTCCGGGTACTTTTTCGTGTGAAAATGTAGATTTTGAGCAGTAATGGGTTAATGACAGCACATTGTTCAACCTTCCCCATTTCCAAAATGTTCTTCATGTATGTTTGCATCATTTTCAGGTGAGTTTTGCTGCCGTTTTATTTATTAGGGCAGCGTTCTTGCCCGTTCCGGTCACTTTCGTACGAAAATGTAGATTTTGGGCATTAATGGGTTAATAACAACACATTGGGCCTCATTATGACCCAGGCGTAGGACCATGGTGCTATTAGAACCATCCATGCCGGTGTCCGCCATGGCGGAATGGGGAATTACCACCCCATTACAAGGTTGTCGGGGCGGTAATTCCCCATGCCGCCATGGCCCATCCCCATTCCCATTTTTGCCCCATAGGGCTCAATGGGAATGGGGAAGGCGCTAAGTACGGTGCCGCAAATTGCGGCACCGTACTTAGCACCAAGGTCCCTTTGCGGGTCCCTACTTTAACGGCTGGTAAAACCAGCCGTTAAGGTCGGGTCCCGCAAAGGGACCTCGTAATTAGGCGCTAATAGGTTAACGGCGCCGCAGCCTTTTACGGCGCCGTTAACCCATTAGCGCCTGGGTCGTAATGAGGCCCATTGTTCAACCTTCCCCATTTCCAAAATGTTCTTCATGTATGTTTGCATCATTTTCAGGTGAGTTTTGCTGCCGTTTTATATATTAGGGTACCGTTTCGGCCTGGTCCGGGTTTTATACCGTTCCTGTTATGTATAGCTGGCTTTAAACTTTGCTTAACAGCCCGCCACCATCCTCAGACAGTTGCACACACAATCGTATTGACTGTCAGGTTCACACTGCCCCTTTATATTCTTTCCTCCTCCCCTTTATCACACTACGTGGCTCCCCCTCTCATCACGTGGTGTTTGGAGAGGCACAACACCACAATAACATTGGTTAACTTTGAGGCCCTCTTGCTGTTCATGATGTCATGGACAGAGAAGGAAACCAGCGATCCTGTTCATTGGATGGATGTGCTGCAGAGCTCTTTCTCCTGCTGCCCACATCACAACAACATGTGGCAGCCAGGGGTGTTGCTAAATCTGGAAAAGATCAGGTGCTAAGCTAATGTCTGGACTGTTGGGACTCGGGGCTAGCTAACATTTTGGTTGGACCACCTGAGCTTCTATCTGGGCTACATCCAAAAGACCAGGGGCTATAGCCCCCTCATCCCCCTCCCGCAACGCCTCTGTGTGGCACAGACAGGGTGGCCAGTGACCATCATGTGCTCTGCTTATAACCTCATTGTGGGCAGCTCCTTCTGGAAGACACTGCAACCACAGAGGTATAGGGAGGGCCCTGTTGTGTGCCATGTCAAGTGGGACTAGGAATATGTTGGCGGGCTTCAATGGGGGCATGCATGTCAATATCTGCCTTTAGGAAGCAAGACAGGGGCCGGTGGTGGGAATGCGCAGTGTAGGAAAACACTGCTCCAGTCTCCGTCCAACCACGTCACCAGCACCACTGCGCATGACAACAGGACTGGGAAGGCAGGATGGGGCTGGGAGAACGCATGTATACCACACTTTTCTACTGAGGCTGGAGCTGTCTCTGGCGTGTTGACTTGGGCGTGAGTGCACCAAATCTGCCTTTGGCATGGCATGAACAAAATGAAACACCTAGCAAATGTTACACCTGCAATCTGTGCTTTATGAAACAGAAAGTGGTGTCACAACAAACCTGTTACTCTACATCTGCTTTTGGCCTTGACGCAAAGGAGTCCTGGCTTTGACGCAGAGAGGGCGCCGTTTCGGCGCTGGGTTAGGGCGTATCCTATCCTTTATAAAAAAAATACCTGGGTGGCGGAAACTGCCTGATTTATGTTTCTGATTAACCTGGATGCATCTTTTTAAATGCTCCTCCTGCTAATTATAGACGGGAAATAAGACAGGGGGCCTTATAAACTCCTAGAGCACGGGGAGGTGGCCACAGTCAACAGCATTCTTTCGAAGATGAAGGCGCACGTGGCGGTGATGCTGGCGGCAGCTCTGGGTATCCAGCTAGGTAAGGCTTCCAGGCGGATAATTCTGGTGGCTTGAAAGCAGTCATTTTGGAAGGGGCTACACAGACAGAGCATTACTATTATCCGTATAATTACTATTCCCATTGCTTTTACTGTTATCGCTGTTATGAGTATCTTATTTGAAGTGCTCGTACTATTTGTATATTTTTTTTAAGAAGCCGTAGTATACATTTTGCTGGTCTTGGCTTCATACAAATTTGCAAACTCATGTATGAAAAAAGTAAATGGCAGTAATGTATTGCATGCATAGTTTCCTGAATAGAGAGGACACGTATAGCTTTGATACCAGAGAGAGATTTGAAAAACTGAATTATTCACTAAAGGCGGGGGCTTGGCTGGTGGTCCCTTTACCTTTGAAATCACTAGCTGTGCCAAGGACCTAGCCCATATCTCGCGAGAACTGCCCCCTAGCCTACTCTACACTCTCAACACCCCCACCCGCTACGCCATCCCTTGGAAGTACACCCAATATGTTATCAGTGCACGGTTACCCCCCACACCCCCCAGCCAGACTCACATTATATACAAACATGCTGGTATCAGACAAGCAGAGGTAGCAATGGCCTTCTGTGAAGGATCCAATAGGCTGGGTGTGCTTTGCTGCGTCGCCAAGTATGTGTATAGGGATTGGCTGAGGAGCACTACAATGGGGAACGCGTTCCCTCTTGCTGATTTGAACTGATCTCTATGAGTTAGCAATGCATATGGAATTTTTTTCTTTCAACTGATTACATGTTAACGGTGCCCAGTCAATTCATCTAAAACATTACAGAGTGGTCCATTTCACCACGGACTATAACACCGAAAAACACGGCGAGCATTACATAAATATATAAAGGTTAGTGGGGTAAGGGGTTCAAATGGGTGAGGATGAAGTTGGGGTGGGTAGGAGGGGGGCACCCCAACTAAAAAATAAAATGTAAAATCCGTGTTTTTCAGTGTTTTGACCACGATGACATGTACTACTCTGTAATGTCAGTGGGTAAAATCATATATAACCATTTTAACTAATCTCTTTAACAAAATTTGTCTTTATTTGGAGATGTGTTTTCAACTTTTGTTAGTATCACGTATTGTATACCATGAATAATTTGGCTAATTGATTTTATCAACTGTGCGAACATGTTTTTAGAATTATTAAATGTATTTGCTGCATGTGTAAATGTCATGGTTTACGCCGCAATAAAGTAATTGATTGATTGTTTGATTATATAAAAACACATGCATGCATACAAGGCACCCTGAGTTTCCAGTGCCGGCCAGGACTAAATCCAGCAGGGGTGTTGTTAGGTCTGGATACGCTAATTTTGGGACTGTCAGGACTGGGGGCTAGCTAGCCTTTTGGTTGTAGCCCCATAGCTTCTTTCCGGGGCTGCAACCAAAAGACCCGGGCCTATAGTCCCCTCAACCCCCCCTAGCAACGCCTCTGAAATCCAGATTTATCTGCCTGGATAAGAGCCTTCTTTTCCAAGCTGCGTGCTATGCAAACAGCCATTGCATCATTCATAATTATGCACTAGTTAATAAAGGGAACGTTGCTGCCTTTTTTAATTACCTGCAGTTATGAATGACACATACTGGTAATATATGTCTTACAAAGATATGGGTACTAGTTAAAATCATCAAAAGCATCTATCATGCACGTCATTTAGAGGTCTTCCTTGCTACCCCTGTGGCCTCCCTTGCTACCCCTTAAAAAAAGAAGAAACAAATCTCAGATTGAATCTCGTGGGCAGTAGCCAGCAGCATGTGGCTCTTTGTTTCTGGAGTGGCTGGTTTTCTGATAGCTTTAGCCAGTAAGATAGCTCAGTGGGTTGAGCGCTGGCTGCTGCAATGTGTGTGTGATGTGGAGGTTCGACTCCCAGCATGGCCAACTCAGCCTGCTGAGGTTGATAAATGAGTACCAATACAGGTTGGGTGATATTGTATGTATATTTGTTCTATATGAAGGGCTTAAGGGTATGTGCTATATTATAACACATCATTATGATTTGGCCTTGGGTAATAATTTCTGGGTCACGCCGGACTTCACCGGTCACGCCGCAGCTCGCCGGTTTGCTGGGTTTTGCTCCTGCTAGACAGGACTTTGTTTCTCTTCCACAAGTACGCTTTATACGCACTCTCTCTCGGCCACCATTATGTGCCTAGACAAAACAACACGCTATAATAACATGAAAGGTGCCAATATTGCACCACGGCTAGTATTATCCCTCTCGTTACTCAATACATGATCATTACACAAACATGGTGTTGAAATCAATGACCTTGTCAACGACCACAAACCAGATTTCCTTGGAATAACCAAAACCTGGCTGAATCCAAACCTGCCCACTCAAGCTACACTTTCCACACCCGACGATTATACACTCTTCAGAGCTGACCGCAAAGGTGGTGGGATTGCACTGATGTGCAAGTCCAGTCTCGAATGCCATGAAATCCCTCATAGTTCCCCAGATGGATGTGATTCAATATGGGTGAAAATAAAAACTTCCCCACACACAACTCTCAACACACTCACAATTTATCGACCACCTAGAGAAATGCCTCTCTTTGAAGAGCAGCTCGGTGATCTACTAGCTCAAATCTGTGCCACCAAGTGCCCTGTCATTATTATGGGCGACTTCAATCACTGGGCTAATGACCAACGTGATAAAGTAGGGACCAGCCTCATGGACACTGTTACCTCTTTTGGCCATGCAAAAAAGTGGGCACACCCTCGACTGGCTCATATCACAAAATACAAACATCTCTGACATTCTGGTGACTCCATGCATATGGTCTGACCACTTTCTCATTCAGGCAAAAATTACATTGCCTTCCAGTCCCCCCAAACTTAACAGACGCCAGCGCATAAAAAAGATGACCCGCAATTTAAAAAACCTCACAGCCTCTAAATTCACCACACAGCTGTCATCCAAGCTTCAACCCATTTCTAGCTTTGATGACCCATCTGAATTAGTCAACCACTTACTACTTAATATAAAAGAAGCAGTAAACGACCTCGCCCCGATGAAAATGAAGACCATTAAGACTGAAACCATAAAGAACACCTGGTTCTCTGACGACATTATCAACGCCAGACAAACAAAAAGAGCTCTCGAAAGAGCCTGGAGGAAGGATCCAAACGACAACACCCTAGCTAACTACAGAAAATCCATAGCAACCTATAAAAAACTTATTATAGAGGCAAAAGCCACACACTACAACAATAGGATCGTGAACGCACAATCCAATGTTGGTGAGCTATTTAAAATCCTAGCAGAGTTTCAAGACCATCCTCCGACAGCTAATAACATCATCAAAGATGATAAGTGGTGTCAGAACATCCATAACGCATTCCTAGCTGAAATCGATTCACATAAGGAGAAAATCAAGAAAGCCCTCGGCAAAGTAGTGCCAGAGCCAACTCCTTCTGGAAAAATCTCCCCTAATAAAGTGGAAAGCACAATCCCTCTTTTTTCCTTCACTCACTACACTGAAAAAGAAGTCTCCAAGGTCATACAAGACCTCAAGGCCACCTCTTGTCCTGATGATGACTGTCCGACAAGTATCTTTAAGGAGTCCACTGACACTTTGGTTCCTTGGATTACCAAACTGATAAATCTATCCTTTGATGAAGGTCTAGTACCGGACCTGCTGAAATCTGCATGGATAACACCATTATTAAAGAAAGAAAACCTGGATCCCACCAATAATGACAACTATTGGCCCATAACAAACGTGCCTTTTATCCTTAAGATATTAGACAAACTGGCATATTTGCAGTTACAGGCTCACGTCGAGGAACATAAAATCCTCGGCACCCGGCAGTCGGTTATAGAGCTCGTCATGGAACCGAGACGGCCATGCTTGATCTTAAATCTACCCTGGCTGGTATAGCAGACAAAAACCAAGCCGCTCTGCTCATTCCCGATATCTGGGACCTTATTCTATTGAATCCATAATAAATCCAGTGGCAGTTAAATTAGCCCTACCACCCACTATGCAGATTCATCCTGTGTTTCACATATCACTCCTGAAACCGGTAAAACCTGGTACTCGGGTTACAACACCACCAAAACCAGTATTAGTTGACGGAGAACCAGAACGTGAAATAATGAATATCCTAGACTCAAAATACACCAGATCCAAACTATACTACTTAGTTGATTGGAAGGGATACGGCCCTCAAGACAGATCATGGCAACCTAGTGAATACATCCATGCACCTCACTTAATTAAAAAGTTCCTTCAGAATTACCCAGCCCCACCAGGACCAGGCAGGCAGAAGTGCCACCATGAGAGGGGCTTTGGGGGGGGAGTGCTGTCATGGCCCTTGCCCCTGGCCCTCACTGGCAAGTTAGCCTTCCAGTTAGGGCCAGGTCGAAGGCCTTATAACCTCATCCAAGACTCTCTTGGAGTCAGTCCTGGCACCTTTGGCGCCAGGCTCATAACCGTCATGAAGACCAACATTAGAATGGGACTATTTACTTGGGATTATTTAACTTGGGGGGAGTTCAGCCAACATGGAGGCACCCACATAGCTCAGTGACAAGGAACTGAGCTATGCGGTCTAGTCTTTTGGGTGTGGCAGACCTAGGACTACTTTACCTGGACTACTTTGGGTGTGGCAGGCCTGGGACTATTTTACCTGGACTACTTTACCTGAGACTATTTAAACCGCACCCAAACAGCAGAACATGCTTTGCGTTATTCTACTGTGGGCAGCGTAATGCTCACCGTGTCCAGTTCTTTGATGCCAGTTTACCTGAAACCAAGGACCTGCAGAGAGAGAAAGAACACTACGAAACTTACCTGGAACAGTATCCTGTCTTCAATCCATTGCCGACTTCAGTTCCACTCACCTGAAGGTACAAACTCCATCATCCGGCACCGCATGCATCCTGGAATACCATAACCTGGAAAGAGGAGAAAGAAAGACAGCATTAGTAAGTGTTTACTCACGTTTTCTCCCAAATGAAGAAAGCCACACAATTCTTACCTGGGTAGTCATCTCCTGGTCAGTATCATTGCTGGAACATTACGGCGGTCGGCGAGGAACATCGCAACCTGCAAGGAGAGAAAAGACACAGGTTAGCAATATAAAAGGCAAACAGCGCCGCACATCGCGCATTACTCACCGGACAGCATCGCGCACACCGCGCTTTTGCCTACCGGCCCATGCTCATCTTCAAACTGCATGACAACACCAAAATACCTTTCCATACCTAAAAGGAAAGACGGTAGACATTATTATTCGAACTAAGAGGACCATAAGAACTGCATATAAAGACTGTAAAGCAGCAAACCTACGGAGTCGCAGCAGGCCTGGATTCCCGCAGGGGAGCTTGCACCAGTGAAGTAACTTGGTCTCTGCCCGCCCCCCACATCTACACGCCCCTCCCATGAGGAGCAGTATGGAGAATCCACCTTTTACAATATTAAGGTGAGGAGAGGGCCCAAGGGGGAGGAAGGAGTTGAGGCCAAGGGAGGTAGGAAAACATCAAGACAATCTTGTGTTGAATCCAGCTCTCCTATATTGCAGACCCATCTTTAACCAGAGACCTTACCAAGGGACCGGGAGAGGGTTCGAGAGTGTAAATCATCCAACCAGGGCTAGGTGGCATGCCCGTGGATACCAGGTGAGCGTAAGACGTGCTCTCCTAGTATGCATAATACCAGTGCTTCATTTACCAAGTCTGAGCCCTGATACCTTTTCCTCAACACCATCATCACATATACTGGTGGGCACATGAACTCTGAACAGAACGCTGATGGGGAATATGCGTGCAATGATAATTGACGTCTGGACATGCTCTCCTAGTGGGCATAGTGCCAGTGCTTCATTTACCAGGGCTGAGCCCTGATCCCTTTTCCTCAGCACTGTCGCTTATTATCTCTGACTCACGTTATGAGTGGGTGCTTATCAACTTTATTAATTAAACTTGGAGTCAGTCGTAGACACACAACAAGCAATAAAAGCCCTGCTTCTTTGTCCCAGGCCACTTCATTGTCATTTGGGGATGCAGTGCTAATTATCAATTGTCATGAATAACAATGACAGCCATTGGGCGCTCGTGCTGCTCATGCCTGACACTGCTCCAGCCAGTCTCTGTGACACTGGCGCAGCCCCAGTGGCGTACTGAGAAGGGAGGCAGGGGGTTGGTGGACAGTTTGCCCACCCAGTGGCTCTTTAAGAGCCAGACCGGGACATTTAGCAGCAGGACACACTCCCGTTTCAGCACCAACATGAGAGTGTTGAGTGGGAAAGGTCTCCTGCTGGCCGGACAATAGGGTGCTGAGCATGGTGTATATATATGAATATATAAATATATCAACTAAACCTGGGAAGATGTGCTAAGTTGCTGTTACTGAGAAGGGACGAATGTAAAGGCCAACACCTGTGCGTGCCTGTCCATGCCGTACATGGGCCGTGGGGCCACAGACTATGCCCTTCAAGGGATCGCTGCACTAGCCTGCAAGTTAGAAGGGTATGCAACTCTCACAATCTACGTCCTACTTGGTAACCCCTCTCTCGCACTGCATTCCCACCAGCATGACTCCCCTTATGCTCTCCACGGATGTCAGCCACCACATAATGCTGTGCCGCAGAGGCGTTCAACTGTAACTATCTTGCTTTGTCAACCTGTTTGGATACACTGCAGTATACCGAACTCCCCGCGCACTCAGCACAGACTTACGCTAACAATCACTCTGACTCTGCGTACAACCTTGCCGGCATGGCCTCCTTACATCTGATGCTGCTAATGCCCCAATACCCCTTGTCTATACTATAGGGGTAGACTCTGCCATCTGGGACTATAACTACCCACGATTAATGCGGTGCATACTTCTATCGTAATCTGCCATTGGCCATCTGCATACTATCGAGTAAGCGTACCACAAATGCATGGGCATACTGTCATTACGATTGCCATTATTATTGCATTTGCCCACCAGTATTGTGACTGCGTTGAGAGTGCACCTCCCCACTGCTACTGTGATTTCCATTATTTTTGCATTTTCCCACCAATATTGTGACTGCGCTGCGCTGCGAGTGCACCTCCCCACTGCTAATGTGATTGCCATTAATACTGTACCTGCCTACCAATTTAGTGACCGCACAGTTAGTGCAGTTCCCCTTTGCTACTCTGACTGCTTACTATACTGTATCTGCCTACTGCTATTGTAACTGCACCAACTGTGCATCCAGCCCACTGCTACTGTACCTGCCACTGCTATCACATCTGCATGCTGCAACTGCAACTGTTTGCACACTGACCACCACTGAACATGCTGCCACAGTGACCGCTCTCCTCACCCTCATCCACATAGCCCTACCATTGCTAATTATCAATAAACCCACCCTCCCCTCCCGGGCTCTGTCTCTGCATTGTAGCACCACCTCCGTCTTCTACTCAATACTTGCCTCTCTTACACACATGACCCCCCCTCAGGCACCTCCCTGTCTCAACAGTGACTGTCTCATCCCTCCTGTCTCATCCATCCTACCCAGCCGCTAGACTTATGAGAATCAAGGCCACACCTTACCTCTACAACACCTCAGCCTTCCCACACTCACAGCTATAAGGAACCTCAGGCTGGGCACTCGCTCGTCTCCCACACACACCTCTGATCACACTGGCATCTCTTCATTGGAATCACCCCCCCTTTCTATCTGCCGCCACAGCCACCTTTACCACCAAAATGTGCACTACTATTCCTACCACAGCCCCGCCCCCTGGCTAAGAAAGGTACACCACCACACCCCCTCAAATGTGCATTGCTAAATGTCCGCTCCCTCCCTGTTCACGCCCTTGAAATCAATGATCTCCTTACTAGCATTGACCTACTTGCTATCACGGAAACCTGGCTGCACGAGGCATCTGGCCCAGCCATTGCACTAGCCCTACCTCCTGGATACTCCATCCTCAGACAGGATAGACCACTTCGGCTAGGAGGTGGAGTAACTCTAATCACTAAAGATGCTCTATCCCTGAGACTGAATAATCACCTGTGCAATGGCAATGCTGACATCATATCTGCCAAATTATCCGTGTCCCCCAACTGCACCATTAACATACACATCATATATCAGCCACCGGACCTACCTTTAGACTTCCAAGGACGCCTCATCCACCTACTTAGCGAAAATATCAAAAGTTCCACTAAAACCATTCTTCTTGGGGACTTGAATTTAGGTCTCAAAGATCCTAAAGATAAAGCTGCCACTGCCCTAGACAAAGAACTTAATGAGATAGGTTTCACACAGAAAGTCTCTAGCCCAACCCACGGCAAAGGCTGCACCCTGGATTGGGTTGCCGATCATAACTGCTCCTCCACCATCACATCCAACGTTGCTTACTCATGGACTGACCATAACTGTATTCAATTCACTATCTCCACTGTCTCAGCCACCAAAGCCCTCACACATAAGCCTCCAGCCCAGGTAAGAAGCTCCGAAAAAAAACATAATAAGGAAAACCTTTGTCCCTTCCTTCAAGTCCCTGAACTTTCGTCCCCCTTCTCTAGTGACCCAAACGCCTTGGCTATCATTTACACGGACACCCTCACTAAAGCTATTGACGCCATAGCCCCAATCGAATGCAAAAAAGAGAAAAATTCTCTGTAATCTAACTCTTGGTTCATGGAGCAATTACAGGCTCTACGTACGAGCAAACGAGAGGCACTAAATAATTGGCAAGCCAACCCAAGTGACCTGGCCAAGGAAAGCTTCAAACAGATTTCCTTCCAATACAAGGAAGCCATTACAAATGCTAAATCAAACTCCTTCAACTCACGGATCGCTAAAGCCAATTCCCAAACCAAGGAAATTTTCGCTATTTCTAATGAACTCATCACCCCTCCAACTAGCCCGGATGAGATGATTAAAGATGAAGCTTGGTGTTCAAGCTTACAAACTGCAATGCTCAGCAAAATGGATCTACTCCAAAATAAAATTAAGGAGCATTACAAAGCCCTACCTCACCAACACCTGCCTCCACAGCCAGTCCCCGACTCCACGATCTCCAACGACTAGCTATTCTCCTTCCGTTATGTCACAGAAATAGAAGTTATCAATCTCCTCCAACACCTCAAACCCTGCATGTGCAAAAGTGACATCTGTCCACCTAATATCATCAAAGAATGTGCTGTGTCCCTTGCCCCTTTCCTAACAGCCTTCATTAATGCATCTTTCAAAATGGGCACCGTTCCAGCATGCCTCAAAGAATCTTGGGTAAAATAACCTACTCTTAGACCCTGTCTCGACCAATAACTACCAGCCCATAACCACCTTCCCGTTTCTCTTAAAAATCTTGGATAAAGGGGCCCAAAACCAGATTCAACACTTTCTTAAATCTAACGCTATCATAGGGAAAAGGCAATCAGGATTCCTTAAAGGCCATGGCACAGAAATAGCCTTGGTAGACCTTAACCATCAAATCACACAAACCATGGACAAAGGCAAGCCAGCACTCCCCTTAGTCCTGGATCTCTCGGCTGCCTTTGATCGTGTGGATCACAAGATCCTCACATCACATCTCACCCATGCAGCTAATTTCTCCAAAGAAGCCTTCTCTTGGATTACATTGTTGCTGATATGCAGAGCTATGAAGGTCTTCTCTAACTAAGCGATTGCAGCGCCCACAACCATTCACTCTGGAGTCCCTCAGGGCTCCTGCACAGCTCCCATGCTCTACAACCTGTTTACAAAACCACTCTTCGATAAACTGGATGCATTGGACATAACATACACAAATTATGCTGACGATACACAAGTACTCCTACCACTCTCCGGCTCCTATGACCAAGACACTGAATCCCTGCACATAATATACGCCACTATCCAAGCCTGGATGGTGGCTAATGGCCTTTTTCTTAATGGAGACAAGACCGTGATCATCATTCTCGGACCTAAAGCTACGCTAGCCAGACTCGACAACCAATACTGTAACTTCAGCATAGATAATACCATCATCCATGTATCCTCCTCAGTAAAGACTTTAGGGGTCTACATATACTCCACACTAGCTATGAGTAGGCAGGTCGGTGCCATCGCGCCGGCATCCGCTCACAACACCAAACCCCTTAACGCAGTAAAACCCTACCTGTCCAAACCAAACTGTCTATCAACAGCTAGAGCCACCATTGGGGCTAAACTAGACTATTGCAACGCCCTCCTAGCTGGCACTTCGGCAAAAAATATAAAAAGACTCCAAATCACACAAAATAATGCCCTAAGAGCTGCTCTGAGCATTCCCAAAAGAGACCACATCACACACGCTAGGCAGGCAGCACACTGGCTTCCCGTAAGAGAGTGTATAACCTTCAAAATCCTCACAATCACGCATAGGTTTTTAACCCTCACAGCCCCATCCTACCTATCAGAGACCATTTCAAGAACTACCTCCTCACAATAACCTGCTACTCTAACCAACTACATATCCCCCACATTAATAGGGCCAAAGCAGGTGGGATTGGATTCCCAAACATAGCCCCTAAACTCTGGAATACTCTACCCACTGCTCTCAGAGTTGAGACCTCCCTCCCAGGCTTCCGGAAAATGCTAAAAAGCACACTCTTCAACTAAAACACTTCTACCCTCTGTTCCACATTTCCACTTCCCCCCTCCCTGTTCTGCGCTTTCTTTTGATTTTCAATTTGTAAATATGCACTGTACTATGTAACCAAGCGTTCTGTCTGTAACAGCGCCACGATTCCTCCGGGCTGCTGAGCGCTCTATAAATGTGAATAAATAAATGAATACATAAATTGTCACCGGTTTCACCGTTTAACCAAAGCGTGTGATTTTGGGCAAATTATTTAATCGCACTCTGTCTTGCCTGCAGCTCCATAAGTGATTCACTTCATAGCTTAGGTTGATATATCATGCTATTATAAAAAAGCCTAATGACTACAGAGTTGCTCCATTCATAATAGTGCAATGTAAGTATTTTGCACCACAAGGTTATTTGCCCCTTGGCTTACTTATGGCAAATTATTCTAAATTCACTTCCAGGGTGCCTCCAGTTATCAAAGGCTGATGAGGCTCCTTGCAATGTCCTTTTCTGTGAAGTCACTTCAGTTAGTGCCATCCATATGCAAATTAGGAGGTCTGCACATATGTTGCCCCACAGAGCTCTAATAGATGGGTTTCCTGCATCTGTAATGGTCCTGCAGTTGTTTTTATTTTGTTATGTGTATGTGTTACGCCATCTGCCACCGATGTTACCAAAAATGTTGATTGGGAGGGGGGGAATGATACTGTATGGAATCGCACGCACTGTATTTGGGGGGAAAAGTAGCAGGACTTTTTTCGTGGCACCCTCACCCACTCCTGCAATGCTGGATACTGCCCTGTGCAGCCCTGCTACTGGACTAACAGGTGGCAGTTTGGGTGGCTTGTGAATGTGGTGCGGCAGCAGGGAGGCAGCCCCAATACCAGGGGCAACTAGCAGCTAGTACTGTGGGTAGATCGACATGCATATGCATATGTGTCCTTGTCTGGGATATATGTGGCACAAATTACTCCGGCTCTGCTGTTTCTCTGCAGGCCGGGGCACTTGGCATGCACATGCAGTGCCTAGTTAAGCCGGGCACTGCCCCTTTCTCTGGTCGTATGCAGCCAGCATGGAGTCCGCTGAAACATAGGCGAATGCAGACCACCGAGTCTTCAACAAATGCTTGCATGCGACTGCACATTCGCCAGTGCCATAAGCGGGGCAGATGGGCACCCGCCACAGAGAGGACAACAACAGGAAAGTCACCAGCCAGCAGCAGCACCAGAGGGGCAACACCAGGGGGAAAAGGTGACTTCCTAGGAGGAGTGCCTGTGCTGAGTGTCCACCTACATCTGAAGATCTTAACCGCGATGTTTGACATGCAAGTTCATCAGCTCAAAAAGGATTTGGTCTGTAGGTGTCCATCGAATTGCTACAGGAAGAAAGCATGCTTGCTGGAGTTTCTGTGGCTAGACGGTCAGCATGTTCCATCCGTCACCTACAGACTCAGAGGAAAATGATAATGATGTACTTAAAGAAGCAGTTAAACAGTCGCTGCCTGATTTCAAGACACAAATAGTATGTTATGATATGATATAAGTAATTTATAACACGCCTGTACACAAGTGTTCCAAGGCAGATATGATAATCTGTTCATTTTCATTAGTGTACTTGTCCATCTCGATTCTGCAGCAGGTGGCGCAGCCATCATCTCTAATGAGCCGGTTGGGCTTTGCCGCTGCAACCCAAAATAGGTTGCCACTGTGGAGATCTACCATAGGCGTTGGAGGCAGCGGGTGGCTAGAAAATACTGGGCCCTCCATTATAAGCTTGCTGACTTGTTGGCAGCTGTGAAAAAAATAAGATGCATAGAATGCAGGCTGCTTCTGTGGCTAGGGCCTGGATTCCACACTGTCTGACTGTCTAAAGAAAATAATGCATACTTTAATAAAACACAAAAAGGATATTCTTCAGTAAATTGAAAAATTGTACATTTTATTTTTATAGTGCACAGGGACTTCATTTCACCAAAATGCCAGGGGTAGCGGGAGTGACATCACACAGCCCTTGACCAGTGATGACATCACAGGAAGTGATGTCATTTGACCCCACACTGAAGTGACATCACGGGAACTGATGGAACATGACCTTTCACCTCTCGACAAAACAGGAAGTGGCATCACATAGCATTGTTTCTGAGTACACTACGAACAATATGATTATGGTATCACTGTAAAGTGATATACATTTCATGCAGGAATGTATCACCATATGCATCGTTAATATCAGTGCGTATCGGCCCATATTTATTTATTTATTTATTTATTTATTTTAATTTTTGTAACGTGCCACATGCCCGTGGGCCTCAGGCCGCACACAAAGAACAAAGACAAACAAAGGACAGGGTAGAAAGAAGCGTGGTTCTAGGTTTAAAAAAGTGAGTTTTTATGGCCTGTTTTGAACGCAGTGTAGCTTTGGATCTGCCGTTTCCGAGCTGGTAGTGCGTTCCAGAGAAGGGGTCTCTGTACATCCAGGGTAGTACCCCCAAACTTAGCTGTCCTAAATCTGAGGTGTTTGAGAACAACGGCTGTGGATGAGCGAAGGTTCCTCTCATTAGACTTAATGCTAATGCAATCAGACAAATATATGGGGTTGCTAAGGCTCAGGCATTTGTGCGTAGTGGTCAACACCTTATGTGTAATACGATGTTTTACTGGGAGCCGGTGAAGTGGTGATGTGGGTGCGGCGAGATTGGTTGAATATAGTGCGCACAGCATTGTTCTGGGTCACCTTTAAGGACTGGACGTTCATGGCTGTAGTACCAGATAGAAGACTATTGCAGTAATCTAATCGAGAATTTATCAGTGCTGAAGATAGAAGGGCACAGTTTTTTTCTGTGATAAATGGGTGGATATATCCTATTTGCTTGTTAATTAGTCCACAGCTGGACCTTATGCTAGAGACATGAGATTTCATGGATAGCTCTTCATCCAGAACAACTCCTAGGGTCTTCACTTTCTTTTGGACAGTGATAACGTTATCCGCGATAAGAAAACTGGCGTAGTTAGAGTCAAGTTTAGTCCGAGTGCTTTTGGAAGACACTAAGTTGGATCTGGGAGGGTCGATCAGCGAGGAAGGAGGTCAGCCAAGCCAGGGCCTGACCGGTGATACCCAGGTTATCACAGAGACGGTTGAGCAGGATGCCATGGTTGACCGTGTCAAAGGCAGGAGCTTGGTCTTTTTGTCATTTAAAGCCAATGGGCCTCATTCCGAGTACGGCGCTAACCAATGGCGCTATTAACGCCTTGGTTGACGCCGTACCCGGACCGGCAGCGCCTTGGTGGATGGCGGAATTACCGCCCCATTCCAAGGTTGGTGGGGCGGTAATTCCCCATTCACCAAGGCTCTTCCCCATTCCCAAATGAGCCCCCATAGGGCTCAATGGGAATGGGGAAGATGCAAATAACGGTGACCGTTCATTACGGTCACTGTTATTGGCTTGGATGCCCCTTTGCGCCCTCGACTTTAACACCTGCTCAAAGCAGGCGTTAAGGGCAAGGGCGCAAAGGGAACTCGGAGTATGGCGGTAAGGGATTACCGAAACCGGTCTCGTTACCGGTGGCCGCTATCCCTTACCGCCATACTCGGAATGAGGCCCAATGAGTTGCAGGCCATCCAGTCCTGAATGGCTTTATATATGTTGTTAATGATTTCAGTGTCTTTGCTGTATAAACCACTCAGTTGTATCACAACATGCGTGTCGTCAGTGTAATTTGTATATTGAACGCCCAGTTTACTCAAAAGATCGAGAAGGGGGCGGATATATAGATTAAAAAGTAGAGGCGACAAACAGGAGCCCTGTGGAACTCCACAAATCTGAGAAATGGGGAGGAGTGATTATTACCTACACATACCCTAACCATTCTGGGGCCTAAAAAGGAGGCTATCCATCTGGATGCTGTCGTGGAACAGTTGGCGACCTCTCCGAGCCTAGACACAAGTAAGCTGTGATCAACCAGGTCAAAGGCTGGCAGAGAGATCGGATGTATTGTATGATGTCTTTACGCCATGTGGGCCACCAATAGTTTTGTTTTACTTTAGCTAGAGTTTTTGCAATTCCAGGATGACCTTCAATCAGGGAGTCGTGATAACCCAAAATAACCTGCTCTTGTAAATCTTTACTTGGCAAGTATAGACAGTTCCTAAAATATGGTAACTGGTCTTTAATGGTGTAATGTTCTCCTTGAGTACACCACTCTTGTGAGAAAGTGGGATCCATTAAGAGTTGGATCTTGTTTTGGAGTTCACCCTGTGTCAATGTTGTCATAAGACCCAGGAGTTTGCCTTTGGAATGATGGCTACTGGATCTGGAGTTATGTATACCTTTTCATCAACACCCATGCGGGACAAGGCGTCAGCCTTTCCGTTTCGGACTCCTGGCCGGTAGGTGATCACATAGTCATATTCAGCGAAGAAAAGAGCCCACCGCAGTTGACGGGATGATTGAGCCTTTGCTGTTTTTAGGTATTGCAGGTTTTGATGATCAGTTATGATCCAATAATTCAGGAATAAGGGGCAGTGGATAACAGTTTTTTACTGTGATCTGGTTTAATGCGTGATAGTCGATGCAAGTCCTCAAATCTCCTTCCTTCTTTGGTACGAAGAATAAGGGACTAGCTGCCGGTGATTTAGATGGGCGGATAAATCCATTTGCCAGGTACTGATCAATATAAGATTTCAAATGGAGGTTTTCTGGTTCAGTAAGTGCATAGATTCGACCAAAAGGAATTTGCGCACCAGGTATGAGGTCGATCTGACAATCGTAGGGTCTGTGCGGTGGTAGAGTATTGGCTTGTTCTTTCTGGAACACGTCTTGAAAATCTTGGTATTAATTTGGTAGAGTACTAGTCACACCTAGTACAATCACCGCCATACTGGGAGTAGCAGATGTACATAAGTCTGTTTTCCCCTTTTCTTGGTAATAACAGATGTGAGCACAATCATCTGAAAAGGCCAACTTCTTGGCATGCCAATCTATTAGAGGGTTGTGAGCTACCAACCATGGCATCCCTAAGATTAGTCAAAACTGAGGAGCTTTGATGAGATCGAATGCAATAGATTCTTAGTGTCCATCCTGGCACAGTAGGGTTAGTGCTGCTGTGCATTGGGTTACTGGTCCGGAAGCTATTTCTGTCCCATCAACAGTAGTATCGTTTTCAGTAGTCGACTGCCAGATCTTGCTTTACATAATTCCCAACTGCTCCACTGTCTATGTATGCTTCGACAGCATGCATCTGAGACGGTTGTTGGTGATTGATCAAAATTACTGGTAATGTAAAGTGTGAGGTCTATGGCTCATCCTTCTCGCTCGACAAGTGAACCTCTATGCTTCCCCGGGTTGGTAGTTTTCGGACTCTTTGCTATTATCTTCCTTCTCTGTGGCTCCAACAGTTCTCCTTGGTGGTTTCACTGGACATTCTTTGAGGAAGTGGCCTGATTTTCCGCAAAATAAGCATAATTGCTGTTGCCTTCTCTTGCCTCTTTCAGTTTTAGTTAAAGGGGGCCGTACACCTCTGTTTTGCATGGGTTCTACCGTGTTTTACAATGTACGTGGACATTATCCTTTGACCGGACATACACAGCTCGACTATCTAACCTTATCCGGTCCACTTTTCGGTCTTGCAATCTGTGATCTAATTGCACCACAAGGTTGATGAATTCGCCACAGCCTTTAGGTGGGTTAACCACTTGAGCAAGGACATCCTTTAGTTCCCCTCGTAGACCCCGATGAAATAGTGTGGTCCTTTTTTCCTCAAGCCACCCAGCTTCAACGACTAGTCAGTTAAATGTTCCTATATATGTAAGCAAGTCTTGACTTCCTTGACGAAGTGACAAAAGTTTGTTGTATAATGCTTGGCCTTGGGAATGATGAGCAAAGAGTTTTTCCTTCCATCTGGAAACCCCCAAAGACATGTAACAATGGGTTATCCTGACTTACCAATGGTACCGACCAATCCGCAGCACTGCCTCTCAGATATGACAAGACAAAAACCAACCTGCGCTTCGTCATTAGGAAAAGCCCCAGGTCTGCAAAGGAAATGAAGATGATACTGGTTCATGAACGTTGCGTACTTCTTGGGGTCCCCTGTAAATCGTTCAGGTGGAGCTAAAGCAACTGCCCCAGGAAGGGTTATTTGTACTGGATTGGTGGAAGAAGTTGGTAAAGGTGCTGGCGGCATGTTACCAGGCAATGGGATCTGTCCTGCCTGTGATTGGAGCAATTGTCTACTTATTTCGTCGGTACAATCCTTAGTAACAATCAAATCCCTCCTAAGAGCGTTGGTTTTTTATGCTCACAGCTACAATAGTAAAAGTTTTGGAAAAATGTTCCATACTTTCAAATTCAAAAGACACTTGCCAATTGTATGAGCAAAATGAGGGTCACGTTCAGTCTTAGCTTTGTAGCCCCTGGTTTTCTTTGGCATCTTTTCTTTTTCTTTTTCTTAATTTATGTTTGCATCTGCCTATTCTTGTTTTGTTTGTATTACTGAGGTTTTGTAAAGGTTTTTCATTTAAAACCAAAACAAATAAATAATAAAAGTTGGTTTCTTGCCTGGTTTCTTCCAGGCCTGCTCCGACTCTGTAGGTTTGCTGCTTTACAGTCTTTATATGCAGTTCTTATGTTCCTCTTAGTTCGAATAATAATGTCTAGCTTCTTTCCTTTTAGGTATGGAAAGCTATTTTGGTGTTGTCATGCAGTTTGAAGATGAGCATGGGCCGGTAGGCAAAAGCGCGGTGTGCGTGATGCTGTCCGATGAGTAATACGCGATGCGCAGCACTGTTTCGCCTTTTATATTGCTAACCTGTTTCTTTTCTCTCCTTGCAGGTTGCGATGTTCCTGGCTGAGCGCCCTAATGTTCCAGCAATGATACTGACTAGGAG
Organism: Ambystoma mexicanum; assembly: GCF_040938575.1. Classification (NCBI taxonomy): domain Eukaryota; kingdom Metazoa; phylum Chordata; class Amphibia; order Caudata; family Ambystomatidae; genus Ambystoma; species Ambystoma mexicanum. Next base: position 1,236,785,997 of record NC_090933.1, on the reverse strand, counting down.
ATGACTACCCAGGTAAGAATTGTGTGGCTCTCTTCATTTGGGAGGAATCATGATTAAACGCTTACTAATGCTGTCTTTCTTTCTCCTCTTTCCAGGTTATGGTATTCCAGGATGCATGCGGTGCCGGATGATGGAGTTCGTACCTTCAGGTGAGTGGAACTGAAGTCGGCAATGGATTGAAGACAGGATACTGTTCCAGGTAAGTTTCGTAGTGTTCTTTCTCTCTCTGCAGGTCCTTGGTTTCAGGTAAGCTGGCATCAAAGTACTGGACACGGTGAGCGTTATGCTGCCCACAGCAGAGTAACGCAAAGCATGTTCTGTTTGGGTGCGTTTTAAATAGTCTCAGGTAAAGTAGTCCAGGTAAAATAGTCCCAGGCCTGCCACACCCAAAGTAGTCCAGGTAAAGTAGGCCCAGGCCTGCCACACCCAAAAGACTAGACCGTATAGTTCAGTTCCTTGTAACTGAGCTATGTGTGCGTCTCCATGTTGGCTGAACCCCCCCAAGTTAAACAATCCCAAGTAAATAGTCCCATTCTAATGTTGGTCTTCATGATGGTTATGAGCCTGGCGCCAAAGAGTCTTGGATGAGGTTTTAAGTTCTTTGACCTGGCCCTAACTGGAAGGCTGACTGGCCAGTGAGGGCCAGGGGCAAGGGTCATGACAGCACGTCAGGCGGCAATCGTCATTGCAAGCATATTCCCCATCAGCGTTCTGCTCAGAGTTCCTGTGCCCGCCAGTATATGTGGCGATGGTGTTGAGGAAAAGGTATCAGGGCTCAGCCCTGGTAAATGAAGCACTGGCACTATGCCCACTAGGAGAGCACATCCAGGTGGCAATCGTCATTGCAAGCATATTCCTCATCAGCGTTCTGCTCAGAGCGCCTGTGCCCGCCAGTATATGTGGAGAGGATAATGGCCTTTCTATGACGTTTGATCGTGTCATTAAAGTGTCTTTGCTTACGTGACTAAGCCCTGATTGACATGCTGTTTTGGAGTACTGGTGGTTGAGGTATTTTCGTTGATTTCTCAGGAATGCACTTCAGCTCCGTTTCCACCATTTTTAGCTGTGGCTCATAGGTGGCACTTGTGCACCACCTCAGAAAGACCAGGCTAATGCCATGGTATGAGGAGTGTGGCGGAATGCAATTGCTCAGATCACATATCTATGGTGCGTTCCCATGTTTCCATACCTTTCCCACACTTACTCCATGCAGGCAATGGTGGCTCCTGTGTGGCAGGTATAAAATAGGATGCCCAATTACCATAACACATGAAGTGCTGTTTGGTGCAAAAGGTGCAAAGCGCATTTAGAGGCACTGCACGTCGTTCTTCGTCTAAATTGGTGTGGCATTCTAAATGCACACTTTAACTGCCATCCTAGGGGCAACTCGCACTGGAACTGCTGTTAGTCCCACTTCTAAGCCCATCTAAGAAAGAACATCTCGTGAAGCCCGTCCATATATTAAAACAGTAAACTAGTGAAAATATAGAATGAAAAACACACAATGGACAAAAAGTAAACATTTATTTAATTTAATTTATTTGTTTTTAGCTCATAAATGAACTTTTACAAATACATGTAATGACACATCTACAACACAATAATACAATACTTTACAATAACACAAATGATAACAGTAGTAATAATAAAATTAAAATAAAATCATCATTATTATTTCACTTTAAAATAATAATTGCCTAGTGGCATTCCAGATCATTTCATTCCATTTCATTTCGATTGGTTGATTAATCAATTATTTAATTTCCATTTAACTACAATGCCATTCACAATTCACTGGCTTTACAAACTCATTGCGTTGACTGTTTGTTTTAGCAATCAATCGGGTTTTCTAATACTCAGTAGGTCGGTCATGTGGCCTAGATGTTTCCCAGTTTTAAGAAAGATTATCACATACATTCATGCGTAGTTCTGTTATTTCGATTATTAATCGCTGGCCTTGTGGATCGAGAAAGTATTTAGGGCCAATAGTGTCTGTAGCCGTAGCCAGTCCAGTATTTAGGTAGAAAAATAAGAATTAATCTGCGACCATAGCCCAAACAACGCTATATGTATTACGTCTGAATCTGTGTTCAGGCAATAGTTCAAAAATGGTCAGTTTTAATAGCATCGTACTGGCTAACAAACTGTCCCAATGAGCACATGTAGTCTGGCCCCAGTTTCACACACTGTGTGAAGATATGGTGGGGGTGTTTCCAACTTTACCCGCTCTTTACACATACGGCAGGTTTGCATCTCTGTTGGGATTTTTAAATAGGCCCCCTGTATCGCGAGGAGAGGGAGATGGTTTACTCTCAATCGTAGTATAAAGCTACAAACGCGTGGACTAGGACAATTTAATAGATAACGCTGGGTTGCAGGTAGTTATGTGTAACCGCCAGCACGTATGTGTAATTTTAAAACTTTTCCAGATAGTTATAACTGCCTATCCAGTCATGTAGGGACATTTTCTTCTTGAATATGGTTTTTACCGTGTAAAAACTGGTGCCACGCTCAAAGTCAGGCTTCCAATCAATAAAGAGGAAACACTCATCATGAACTGATTGGTTCTTGTTTTAACAAGAGGCGTGCTTTCAGTACAATTTCCCAGTCTCCCTAATAGGGGGCATTTGGGCTTAGATCTTGATTTTATGTACAGGAGGCCCATACGTGTCATTAACTGGAATCTCAGGGAAAGCAACCCCAACTCAAGCTTCAAGTAAGCCATGGGGGTGGACGGGTGTAGGGTTAAAATATACCTCCAGTAAAAACCCTTCCAGGGCATCTAGCCATCCAAAATCACCCATGGCTAGTGCCCCCAGGTCATATACAATTGTTGGGACAAAGCTTTGCTTATAGAGTTTAACGGTGCCTTCGATTGATGACCCTGCAGTATGTTTGGTAAACTGCTTTATGTCGTAGGCCAGCTGTCGGGCTTTACACCTTTTTAGTTCAATGAAATTATCGTACCGATCTGTAGCTGACAACTCCACACCCAGATAGGTGTAGACACATATTCAATGGGTCCTAAATCTGACTCTAGTCTCACCCAATCTAATTTTCCCCCAGAGATTACCATCATTTGTGTCTTCTTCATATTGATGGCGAGATCGTTCTTCTGCACATATTCAATGATTGCCTTGAATTTTCCCCCAATACCCACTATTGTACGGTCCAAAAAGACCAGGTCGTCTGCGTACAAAATGCTGGCCATACGGTTATCTCCTATCTGGATCGAATAGCCCCTCTCCGAGATTACTGCATGTGGGAGGTCCGATAAAAACAGGTTAAACAAAAGGGAGACCAGGTTACAACCCTGCTTGACCCCCCCGTTGATATTTACCCTAGGAGATAATGAGCCAGCCTCGTCCAATCGTACATGCGCTCCTGTGTTAGTGTGTAATGCAACAAGGATAGACAGCATGCAGCTAGCGCATCCCAGGGTTATCAGTTTTTGACACAGGGTCGCCCGGTTATTTGTGTCGAAGGCCGCACTAGAATCTACAAAAATGAGGTACAGCGCTGGATTTCCCCTCATCGCGGCCTCCTGCATAAGTTTATCAATGGTCCTGATGTTATGTGTGGTACTGGACCCTGGTCTGAAGCCAGTTTGTGTCGGATGCAAGATGTTACAACTCATGACCCAATTTTGCATGGAAGTCAGGACAAAGGTAGCAAATAACTTCCCCGTCAAATCGAGGAGAGAGAAGAGTGTGTAATTTTCTGGTCTCTCTTACCTTTATTGTACACAGGGAGATAAATGGCCTGTTGCCATGAATCGGGCACCACACCACAGACTCCGCTGCACAACATCTCCAGAATCTTAGACCATGCCGCAGGGTTTCCCTTTAGGACTGTGTTTGGCAAAGCATTTGGCCCAGGGGCTCTAGAACCCTTTAGTTTACCAATAGCTGTGTATATTTCCTCAGAGCTAATTTTCAGGGGACAACAACCTCCCCCTTTATTACCCACTGAACTGTAGATTGTTGGTCACATTTGATCCATTAATCTGCGGGGATAGTGTTAATAGATTGTTGTTTAGAGTCCCCCATGACTGTTACCAGCAACTGCCAAATTTGTTGGGAATCCCTGCTACATAAGGTAGTAAACTTCTTTTGCCACTGTGTCATTGTTCCAGAGGTCCTCCGTCTGATGAGTCAGTTCCTGTGGTGGTTTTGATCCTCTGTAGCCTGGCATCCACCTCTCCCTGCGTGCCCCCTACGAGTTTAGATCCTCAGATATTACATTGCATCTGTCTCTTTGCATCTCTGATTTCAATATCGAACACCCGACCAGGTTGGGCACTATTGGCTTCTATATGCTTGTGAGGGGAGTACCCCAGCTTCCCACACAAGCACCTGCAGCCTCTCCCTCATACTATTTACATCCTCGGCCCCAAAGGACTGAGACTCATACTTTATAAGTCTGTTGGACGCTTTAGATATCTTATCAACATTCCTAAAAGTCCAACCTAGTCTGTTCCCTGCTGGATTTACATTGAGCCCCAACCATGTACTCGCTCAGGTTGAAAAACCAACAGGGAATGATCGCTAAAATCTGTACTCCGTATCTCAAGGGATTTAACGTTTTCTGCACAGATGTTATTGGCAAATAAGTAATCCAAAGTGGATGATTTTGTATTCATCTGTCAGGTACACTGTCCAGGTGTGTCGCCATATATTCGGCCATTTCACATTATTAGGCCCCATTCTTTTAAGAAGGACACCCATTTTGTCCCCTTAGGGTTCCCTCATTTCTTAGTCATGGTACTAATGGGGTGTACATATCCATAGGCATCCCCACTGGCAGTGTGTCTACAGCCAGCATTCAATCTCCACCCAAAGGTACAAACTCATGAGCTGCAGACATTAGCCACCCTTCACATGTGCAATCCATACTTTCATGAATAACGTCTAGGGCCACTATAGTCGGGGGCACATAGATGTTAATCAGCAACATTTCCATAGGTATTTTCCTAGACACTGCGAGCCCCCTCGCCCTGGTCATACAAACCCCAATTGCCAGTACATTGGGGGTATTCATTATCTCCGTTACACTCACCACTGGGAAGTTCTGCTTAATTCCCATTAGCAGTCCCCCAAATGGACGACCACTGTGACCCTTCTTTGCCAGTGACTGGAACAACATGAAGCCCTCTTAAGTATTGGTTTCATAAGCCACATCTCCTGCAGCAAGATTATATCCCATTCCTGATGGCTTGAAATAGATCCTTTACTACCAGTAAAGTAGCTATGGTCACATGTGTTCCAGGAGGCAACCTTCAACAATCAATCTGATCGAATTAAAAAAATAGAAACATCAAAATCTCGAATTAAAAAGAAAAAATCTTAAAAAATCAGCCATAGGCTGAATTAAGTGGTAAGACTGTCAAGAACAATATTAGTGGGAAGGGGTTAGGTGAAGGTAAGAACAAACTTTCCCGCTCTGATCCACTTGTGTATGAGCGCAATATAAATAAAATATCATTTATCACATCATAACTGTGGTTAACCCCCTCTACCGCATCCATCTCATTTAAACATTTAGGGCCTGATTCACAGAGCGTTTCCCTGTGGGGTACTGTCATTATAAAACCCTTCTATGAATCAGGCCCTTAGTTCAGAAAGGCTTGAGGTATAAACTGCATCCAAGAAGTTCAGTGACCATATATGCTTGAAAGCAATTACATGACAGATTATTTTGAATTTATTTTACCATTCAATATCAAAACTCCACTTGCAGTCATTGACAAATGTATATATAGCACTTCTTTCAGTTAGGATTTCAATGTTTTCATTCAAAAGAATTAGATGGTGGCCATTCAAGGTTTTTTGCTTAGAACCATTAAATGCAAGATGCACAAATAACATGTGTTTACCCCAGGAGCCACAGCATGTATTGCTGGAATGAAGAGATTACATAATAAGTGAATCACCTCACACACATTCATCTATCGCCTTAAAAGCATGGCTATTGGGACACAGCTAGGCACAATCAAAGGGCACCCCCAACTATAATCGTGAGAATCTCCTAATGAGGATTTAGCAGATCAGTTTTGAAATGAAGGATAAAATCTGCCAGATTTACAGATTTAAACTCAAATCTCAGATCCATTTCACCCCAAGGAATAGGGAAGCCGGCAGTGGTCAACGCGGCCCCAGCATTAGCTTTCCCTATCAGTGCTTTACAACCAGACCTCCAGGCAACCAGTCCTCCCAGGAGTCATCCAGGCCTCCCAGGAGTTAGCCAGGCCTCCCAGGAGTCAGTCAGGCCTCACAGGAGTTAGAGTCAGCCATGCCTCCCAGGAGTCAGCCAGGCCTCCCAGGAGTTAGAGTCAGCCACGCCTCCCAGGAGTCAGCCAGGCCTCCCAGGAGTTAGCCAGGCCTCCCAGGAGTCAGCCAGGTCTCCCAGGAGTTCGCCAGGCCTCCCAGGAGTCAGTCAGGCCTCCCAGGAGTTAGTCAGCCACGCCTCCCAGGAGTCAGCCAGGCCTCCCAGGAGTTAGTCAGCCACGCCTCCCAGGAGTCAGCCATGCCTCCCAGGAGTCAGCCAGGCCTCCCAGGAGTTAGAATCAGCCAGGCCTCCCAGGAATCAGCTAGGCGTCCCAGGAGTCAGCTAGGCCTCCCAGGAGTCAGCCATGCCTCCCAGGAGTCAGCCAGGCCTCCCAGGAGTCAGCCAGGCGTCCCAGGAGTCAGCCAGGCCTCCCAGGAGTAAGAGACAGCCAGGCCGCCCAGGAGTTAGCCAGGCCTCCCAGGAGTCAGCCAGGCCTCCCAGGAGTTAGACAGGCCTCCCAGGAGTCAGCCAGGCCTCCCAGGAGTTAGGCAGGCCTCCCAGGAGTCAGCCAGGCCTCCCAGGATTTAGACAGGCCTCCCAGGAGTTAGCCTCCAGACTTCTTTGTCGTTGATAGTGGGTACTCATCTCTGAATAGAACTTTACTCCAGTCACATTCATAGAGGGGGTTACCTCTTCATTGAGATGCCACCTCATTGCAGTGGGATGCAACAACTGAGTGTTAACCTGCTGGTTGAAATTGTATGAAGAAACAATGGATATTTGTACAAATATTTCTTAGTAAACTTTCCAACATTTATTTTACATTTGTAAATTATTATTTACAAATTATATATTAAAATTGCACATTTAATTTTGTTGTTTCAAAACTCCCACGAGGCCAATGTGAGAGTGTGTGTGTGTGTGTGTATGTGTGTGTGTGTGCTCACACACACACACACACGCTCACACAACACACATGCAAACGTATGTGGATATGTTAAAGATGTCTGTCATCGTTCCTATTTTTAAGAAAGGTGACAGATTAAGTGAAGGCTCATAAAGCTATTGGACTCAGCATCTAGTATATGGTAAACTGACTTATGTTCAGCTCTTTAAATGGCTCAGGGACTATTCTATCATGTGTGAGAACCATTGTGGCTTCAGTTATGGGTTAGGATCAGGCCCCTAACTTACACCTTGTTATTAATAAACATGTGGTGGTCATGAAATCAACACAGTATTCAGGATTAATAGTCCTCAAATCTGCAGTGGATGTTGTTGATCAGGATAGGCTTTGGTCCACCTTGGCACACTTTGAGGTCCCCTCAGCTATCTTGGGAATCCTAAGCAGAACACATACTAGGACAACAGCGAGGGTACATTTATAATCCATCCCAACCTTTCAACCTTCTAGGGGACTCCACCATGGCTTCCCTGTTTTTTTAAAAGTATATAGCAACTCGTTAGAAGAACATTTAAAAGGAAGGGCATGCATCTCAAATGTCGCATCCTGGCACATTCCCTCTTTAACATAATATGATATGATATGGCATTTATAAGGCGCATATACAAAAGTGTTTCAAGGCGCAATGAGGCAAGGGAGGGGGAACAGAGGGACGACAGAGACAACGATCTTATAAGCCAGGTGACATTGCGATCAGGCACGTGCAGGGGTCGGGGGAGGGAAAAATGCAGGAGGGGGAAATGGGGAGGGGGCAGTGCTGTATATAGGATAAGAGTAAAATAAATAAAGACAATGAATAAAAGTGCAGCAAGCTGGTGGCAAGTGCAAGGGAAAGTGCAGACATTGGGTTTCAAGTGCTGTTAGGAGGCTGTAGGGATACAGAAACAGTCCCAATTGCAAGGGTTGCTGGGGGGAGACAGTACAGGAGTGAAACTGGCTGGGAGGGGACCTGGGCCCAAGATCAGAGAGTAGCCAGGTAACCAGTGCAGTTTCGGCCAGGAGATCAGCAGGGGAGAGGTGGAGAGAAAGCAGAAGCAAAGAGAAAGGTCTTGATGTGCTTCCGGAACCGGAGATGGTTCTCCTCAAGTTTCAGAGAGGCAGGGAGGCTGTTCCAGAGGGAAGCCCCAGCCGAAGAAAGAGATCTACCACCAATTTGTTGCTTGGAGAAGCGACTGACCCATGAGGGAGTTGGAGGAGGATGAGCGAAGAGCTTGAGAAGGAAGATATTTAGGAAGAGAGAGTTGAAGGTATTGAGGCCCCAGAAGGCCTTGTGGACAATGCAGAGGGTTTTGAACTTAATCCTCGCAGCCACTGAGAGCCAGTGCATAGATTTCAGTCCCGGAGAGATAATATCCCTGGGCTTTAGGCCAAGGACAAGTCTTGCAGTCCTGTTTTGGATTAGTCGCAGAGGGTGGAGAGTAGAGGCAGGCAGATTTAGAAAGAGGGAGGCTGTTACAGTAGTCCAGCCTAGAGAGAACCAGGGCTCTGGAGACAGTGAGCTTCTGGCGGAAGGAGAGAAAAGGAAGAATACCTCTGAAGAAGTGCAGCTGGCAATGTGACTTCTTAGAGACATCAGACATTGACCGATGAGTCGGGTTACTAAGGAGAATTCCTCAGGATTTGCAAATGTTGCTAGATATCTTGCAGACATGATCACCCCGGGGCTTCAGATTAATGGGAGGAAATCAAAGATTTTTAAGCCTAATGGCAACACTCTCTCTTTCTTGTAGGGGGCAATTCTCCTCTCTATAGCATTATTCAACGAGGAACGGTTTATGTCGACTATTAGGTGGTGAAACCAATCCAGAGTGACACTTGTTGACAGTTCATCTAACAGGTTTGGACTTCGCAGAGGGAGGTGAGTCCCATAACATACAACCACAGATGTTATCAATCTGAAATCTGGATGGCTGGCTGTCAGTCAGAATGACCCTTCAATAGGGAGAATGCTCCAGTAATGGATGAAGCATATCCCTGGCGAAGCACAGATTAGGAGAGTGTGGACGAGTGGTGTCACAGGCTATCAATTTTCCTGAATAAATTTGCAGCCAATATGTGGTGAGGTTTGCCTTTGGCATTTTATTAGGTTGTTCAAGTAAACTACAAGTTTATATAGCGGTATACATGTATGCGCCATTCAGGCTGGTTGCCCATATTTGCTTCCTTGATGTCTACTCCAGTTAACTGGAAGAGCCACTCCTAAGTGTGACTGGTCCCACTCTCTGTGTTATGCCCTCTGGTCCTGCAGTGACTCTCCTGATTTCATATACCATGTGCTGTTGGGAAAGTGTAATGGTGTTTTTATTTCATGGGCACCATATACGTGCTCAGTTAATAGTGGTGAGCACCACTCATTGCACTTTTGTTAGGTTTGTGGAGCATATACAGGTGCTCAAAATAGATAGGGTGGCACGAATGATATCCATTCAGACAATATTGAGCGCGTCTTTGTAGGTGTTTTCACACTGTTTATTCCCTTGGAGCACAAAATGCAGACAGTTTTCCATTGGTGAAAAGGTGCAATCCGTTCTGTTCTTCCTGACGACCTAGCAGAGGTTTCATATTAATACCCTGACCACTGGTGGATTTATGAGGTAGAGGGATGGTTATTGTTGCATGGTAACCCCTCCTGGGAGCATGGTAGCTCCCAGGATGTTGTAATGGGTCACGTGGCCTAGCCACGTGACCAACATAATAAAAGAAGTGAGCCGCTTCCGGCTCGTCAGTCACACCATGCATTGACTCCGGTGTGGTTCTTGTTGTGCGCCTGCCTGGCGCAACACTGCATGGCGCAGGCCCAAGGACCGGGCCCACCACGAGGCCGGTGCCCCTGCTGGGCAACGCCGACCTCCACCGTCTGAGTGCCATGTGACCATGGCGATTGGGGATGACCCTGGACTCGGTGCCCCCAGCGCCAGGGCCATCGTGTGCTGGGTTACCCCAGCTCTGTGTGAGCTCCAGTGACCTGGAGCGCCGTGGGGTGATGATCCGCGGCGTGATCGCCGCCCAACTGACCCCGTCGGGTACCCCGACATGAGTATGGGGGCTGCCCAGTGATCCGGGGCAGCCCCCACAACAGTTATGTTAGTGCCACAGCACCAATGTCTTATTTGCCCTGAAGGTTTTAGTTTCAGCTTTCAGGATTTACCCCCATTTAGTACCCTGGGTGGGGGTGCTTGCCGATCATGATGCTCGGGACACAGGCTCAACTGTAGGGTACAAGCCCGTGTTCTGAGCAGCCTTCAGCTGGCTACAGAGGGCAAATAAGACATTGGGGCTGTGGCACTAACATAACACACTTCCCTTCCCCGCTCCTCCAAGCTCCTCACCTCTTAACACACGGATAGTTTCCTACACCGGTGCTAAGAGTGTGCTGTTTTATTTTAATCATAAAAAAAGAAACTTACCTTTGCAGGGTTGTCCGGTGCCACGCATTGTTGTCGTCCAGGCAGTCAACAACATTGAAAACGGACTGTCTGGACGACAGCACTGCGCGGCGTCGGCTGTTCTGCAAAGGTACGTTTCCTACATAGGTGCTAAGAGTGTGCTGGTTTTTTAATTCATAAAAAAAGAAACATACTTTTGCAGCACAGTCCGGTCATCATTGAAAATGCACTGACTGGATGACAGCAAAGCGCCGTGTCGGGCCACGCAGTAAAGGTAGGTTTCGTTCTTTTTTAAAAAGAAAGCAAAAACACCTTTAGCACCCGTGTCGAAAACAACACAGGTGCTAATGGTGATATTAAACTCGACTGCAGGCAGTTATCAACAGGGTCGGCCCGCTGCCTCGCTTCATATCGCCTCATTAATATTGCCTTTCCCTTGGAATGGCACTTTACAGTTTCCTAGCTGACTCACAACTTTGTTATTTGTTTTGGGGTCAGCAGTAATCGCTGATTTGGATCCATATATATAGTTTGCTTGATTTATCTTTATTATACCATGTTATTCATGAGGGTCTGAAATTAAAGAAAGGGCTGTTCATCTCTATGGAAGAGTTCAAAATGTGTGGGCTCTGTGATGAATCCTTGGATGCCGTCCCTTCTCACATGGGGGAGAACCCTTCTCCTGTGGCCAGGGTGAAGCGGCCACAGTCCTTAAGTCCCCCTGGGGGTGGTGGACTACAGGAATCCTCATGGGATGACGAATGACATCATAGGAGAGATGTGGTATACCCTTACCTCTGTCTCAGCTCCTGTATCTTCTCACCATATTCAGAGTCCTGTAGTTCCTTACATCTCTATGTACTTGGGTCAAGTAGATCGTCCTCCCCCAACAAGTGCTATAATGAGGAAGAAGGGAGACTCCCCATGTGATTACCAATACAATGCTGAGACCAAGAAGAACATCCATGATCTATTAGACAGTGATCATGATGTACTGAGACGAAGAATATGCACAGAGTGCTAAACATCACCCCGCAGAACCAAGTGAGCGGACCAGATCTTCTAAGATAGCAAAAATCGGTGATAGAATAAAAAGAGAAGAAGGCCTACTAACCAAGGTCAGTCCTCCCTGGAGGAGTCGAGAGGGGAGGTACTGTGCATGCAGGAGATGGGGAGAAAGCCGAGACAGCCAAGAAGAAGCTGGAAGTTACGGAGACAGTGGCAAGGACGGTGGTCTGGCAGACAAAGGCGACAGGAGGTCCTGAGGCTTGGGAAGCACAATAGCTTCCAGAAGGACAGTTGGTGCAGTGGAGCTGCCGCTGAACAAACAAAGCCTCCCCGAGCACCACGAGTCCTGCGGCTGATGGCATAAGCGTCCCAAAAGCAAAAGCCATTCCAGACCATGAATACAGCTATGCAAAGGGGTAGAGAGATTTTGAAAGTAGGAAGAAGTGGTAGCAAGCAGAGCACAGGGAGAAATACCCAGAACCTAGGGCCTAGGACCGTCCAAGTGAGAAGAAGTGATAGAAAGCAGAGAAGGGGGAGAAATACCCCGAACCTAGGATCCCTGTGAGTGATATTGAAGAGACATTTGCATCCATGATTATATATGGTAGTGCTTGGCAAGAGAGTAAACCAATCCTACCTAATAGGTGGTACCTGGCAGGAGAGATCACACAGTCTACCTAAGAAGAGAACCATAGAAACTACACACACCCATGCAGGAAAGCCAAATCGTTATTCATCTTTGTAGTCACAGTACCTGGGAGAAAACTGAACCCAATAGACTGTGCAAGGAAAGAGAAACCCAGGGAAGGGAGTCAACCCCTGGGATTTGGGAACATTGTGGAAACTACATTTGCGAACTTCGGAGCAAGCCAAGAGAAGGGAGGCATTTTCCTTGCACTTTAGAACATTGTGATAAGCCAAGAGAAAGGAGCAATTCTCTTGGCACTTTGGAACATTGTGGTAAAGCAAAAGAAGTGAGGCATTAGCTTGGCACTTTGGAACATTGTGGTAAGCTAAGAGAAGGGAGGCATTCTCTTGGCACTTGAGGAAGTTGAAAGGGAACCAGGGCCATTAAGTAATTCCCCTGGGATTTGTAAATATTGTGTCTGGCCAAGAGAAGGGAGACATTCCCTTGGCACTGTAAGAAAATTAAAGCGAGGTCAGATGAAGGGAAGCATTTACCCAGTAAAACTGGGTAAATGCCAGTGGCCAATCCTACTGCAGTCTCTACCTCTCCTGTCCCCTCCCAGCAGGCGCTCTGAACGGCCCTGGCTTCTCATTTCATCTCTAAAACTCAGGATATCCTGTCCTCTCTCTCTTCCTCTCCCTCTCCTCCCTCTACTGCATGCTCTTCCTATGACACTTCTGCAATCACCTCTCCTCCCTCCTGCTCTGCCTTTCCCCTGTTCTCCTCTGACGAGGTTTCTAGACAAGTTCGACCTATGAAAGTCTCATCAAAACAGGTTCACCCCTATTCGTCCAAAACCATTAAGGGGCACATTGACACTCTGGCTCCTGCTTTGGCTGATTTCTGCAACCCCTCCTTCGCCACTGGAGTCTTCCCCTCCCTCCTGAAGCACTCCCTTGTACACCCTCTTCTTACGAAACCCTCTGCTGACTCTGCCTGCCCGGCTAGCAAACGTCCAATCTCCATCACTCCTTTCCTAAGCAAACTCCTGGAAAAGCTGGCCATCTCCCAACTTAATCTTCACACTGAATCTGTTGGTTGCATCCATGACCATCAGTCTGGCTTCAGAACTGCCAGAAGCATGGAAACTGCTCTCCTGAACATCCACAAAGACCTGCTCTCCAACCTTGATTCTAACACCCCTGTGCCCTCATCTTAATTGATCTCTCTTCTGCCTTTGACACGGTCAACCATGGCATCCTGCTCAACCGTCTCTGTGATAACCTGGGTATCACCGGTCAGGCCCTGGCTTGGCTGACCTCCTTCCTCTCTGATCGACCCTCCCAGATCCAACTAGGGTCCTTCCTCTCCTCTGTCTCTACTCTACCTGTGGTGTTCCCCAGGGGTCTAACCTCTCTCCCTGGTTGTTCAACCAATACCTGGCACTTCTTGCCCACTGCATTGCCACTCTCTGCCCGACTTTCAGTGCTATGCGGATGACACCTAACCAATTTTCAGGCTCCCTTCCACCGGCTCTTCTCCTTCTCTAATCTCTGCAGTCTGTCTGCTATCCAGGAGTGGTGTGCCACCAATGATCTCTGCCTTAATGCCATTAAGACTGAGTTTCTCCTCATTGGCACACCGACTCCCTCTTTTTCTGTCCCTTTCTGGCCGGCCACTCTTGGTCCTCTTCCTGCTCCCACCTGTGAAGCTAACAACCTCGGGGTCATCTTCGACTCCACACTTTCCTTCTCTCCTCACATCTCTGACGTCTCTAAGAAGTCACACTACCAGCTGCACCTCTACAGAGGGATTCTTTCTTTCCTCTCCTTCCCCCAGAAGCTCACGATCTCCAGATCTCTGGTTCTCTCTAGGCTGGACTACTGCAACAGCCTCTTTCAAACTCTGCCTGCCTCTACTCTGCAACTCTGCAACTCATCCAAAAAAAGGACTGTGAGACTTGTCCTAGGCCTCAAACCCAGGGATCGTATCTCTCCAGGACTGAAATCTCTTTGCTCCCACTGGCGGCGAGGATTAAATTCAAAACCATCTGCATTGTCCACAAGGCCTTCTGGGGCCTGGGACCTTAATACCTTCAACTCTCTCTTCCTAAATATTTTCCTTCTCGAGCTCTTCGCTCATCCGCCTCCAACTCCCTCAGAGTCAGACGCTTATCCAAGCAGCAAGTTGATGGTAGATCTCTTTCTTCTGCTGGGGCCTCCCTCTGGAACAGCCTCCCTGCCTCTCTGAAACCTGCAGAGAACCATCTCTGGTTCCGGAAGCACCTCAAGACCTTCCTCTTTGCTTCTACTTTCTCTCTTCCTCTCCCCTGCTGATCTCCTGCCTGAACCTGAATTGGCACTGGTTACCTGGCTACCCTCTGATCTCAGACCCAGGTCCCCTCCCCGCTCGTTGCACACCTGCACTGCCCCCTGGCAACCCTTGCACTTGGGACTGTTTCTATATACCTTCAGCCCCTACTGTCACTTGACCCCTGAAGTCTGCTCTTACCCCTGCAATTGCCACCAGCTACCCGCACCTATATTTATTGTCTTTATTTATTTTACTGTTATCCTATCTACTGCACTGCCCCCTCCCCTTTCCCCCTGCAGTTTCCCCCTTCCCCCCCAAATGCACTTGAACGATCTCAATGTCACCTGGCTTTCTGTCTTCCCTCTGATTCCCCTCCCTTGCCTCATCGCCCCTTGAAACACTTGTGTATAGGCGCATTATAAATGCCATATCATATCATATCAGTGCTGAAGAACATGGTGAGAACCCAAGAGAATGGAGACATTCTCCTGGCCCTTTTGGGACTTTTAATGTTTCGCACCAATTTGGAACTTTGTTTTATGTCCTTGAAGAGAACTGTGGATGGCTCATTGAGAAGACAAGTACTTTGCACTTTATAATGAGTTGTTAGTGTGAGGGTTAGAGTTAGGGTTTTGGCACGACGGTGGACATTTTATGTTGGACTTGACAGTGCCATTTAAGCTTCATGTTGAGGCAGGAAAACCCCTCTTAGCGTTACGGATAGTGAGGCCTCTCCCCAACCCCTATTTTGTTGAAGTACATTTTTATAGCTAGAAAGATGCACCTTTGTGTCGATTTCTCACTGCTGCACCCTCACAGTTCACAAATGTATATAAAAAAGATTTAAATGTACTAGAAGCACCTGTCGGACTGGTTAAAACAAAGTAGGTGGAGGCACTATCATGTTTAAGAAAGTGAAAAGGGGTGTTCTTTTCAACTTATTTGAACCATTAAACGGATTCCTACCAAATTTGGCAATAAGATTTATAGGTCAGACTGGACATGTGTACACATGGTACGTTCGGCACACTCCTCATTAGCCAGTTTGTGCTGAGAACTCCTGTACCACAGGTCTACAGGCCATATGTCTGCTCGATGGTGACGCACATGCTTACATGTGCATGGTTGTAGGCCTCTTTGTGCCTGTTGTATGGTTGCCTGATGGGGGTCATGTGCCTGCCATCAGGGGATACCCGGCATCACCTGCATGGGACTGAGAGAAAGGGTACCTGTGATTTATTTGGTCATTCCATGTTGGCACTGGCTGTACAGTGTTCTTGGGAAAATGCAACTAGGCACAGGAAATCATAACTGTACATGGCATGTGTCATTGTCTATGAACCCGGTAAGTGAACTTAGGGCTGATCCGTGGGGTGCGGGGGATGGGTGCAGTTGCTGTCACATGGCACAATCAATGTGAACCTGCACTCACAACTCAACCAAAACAGACCACAATGCATTCAATTGGCATTGTTGTGTTAGCAATGGAAATGGACTGTGCATATACAGTGGCAACACACACATATGACTAGGTCAGATATCCATTGGTAGTATGTGTCACGGGTAAGGGGTTATCTTACAAGAATACGGCTGGGTGGGTGTTAGCATGGTCGAATGAAGCTACAATAGATGAGTCCCACACCTCTCAATCAAATATTGGTGGTAGTCAATAATTGTGGTTTGCTTTATTTTCATCCTTGACCCATTCAATTTGAAGGTGTCCCTTGAGGTGACATGACAGGCGTACTGACCTGCGGTGTACATGTGGACTGGGAGTGCAGTGAGTATTTTTTGAGTGTGGCAGACGGTTTTCTCTCGGGCTGAGCATCATGACTTGTGAATTGCTTTGCTGGGTTCATGTATTTCATGCAATGTCACTACATAGTGGTGCATTGTGGTACATGTGGTTTATGTTTTGTGATGTTCCTAATACATGTGCTGATGTGAGCACTTTGTCTGTTAAATGCATGGAGACACGGCTGTGAAGGCCTTGCACTTCTGCGTGCATTTGCTGTTGAATTTCCATAAATCCATTACAAGGCCCCCATTACGCTGTGCCTGGTATTCTTCCATTCGATGTGTGAGGTTTTGTGTTGTGCAGGTTGGGTATGATGAGGTTGCTCGGTGTAAATTCTCATCTCACTTAGCCTTTTATTGGCCTGCCCAGTCTCTCTGCACTTCAATGGATACCTGGTAATGGTTACAGGTACTTTGCAGGAGTGACAATGGATTAATGCATGCAGTGGGCACATGTGCTCCTCATGCTATGCTATGTGTGGACACCCCTCATGGCCCTGTGGTTTCACTCAACAAGCAGACAGGTTGCCTATGCTGTTAGCTGGCCCTCCCCCCACAATTCAAAACCCCTCATGTCCCTGTGGTTTCACTCAGCCAGCAGACAGGTTGCCAATGCTGTTACCTCCCACCCCAATTCAACTCCCCTTATGGCCCTGTGGTTTCACTCACCCAACATCCAGGTACAATGTCCAGCGTGTAGTGCCATGTAGCTGGGCAGCGTGGAGTTGTGCAGCACCATGGAGTCATGTGTGGAGCCGGGGAATCTTGCACAGCAATGCGTGATTATTTTGCGAGCATCGTACACCATCTGTACATTGAGGGAATGGTACAGCTTCCTGTTGCAGTACAATACCTCCACAGCATGCAGGACAACCAGCTCCACATGTGTACAGTCGAGCGTACCTATTATATTCGCCATGCATGCAAGTGCATGGATTGCTATTTTGGTTGCATTTACCTCATCCACAGTCCGTGGTAGGCTAATTTGGTCATGTATGTGAGACAGGAGTGCATCTAGCACCTGGGCGAGCACACGGGAGAAACAGGGTTGGGAGTTTCCATGCAGCTGCCCCACTGTGTGCTGATAAGTGCCTGTGGAAAGGAAGTGTAGCACACTCACTACCTTCAGCAAGGAGTGGGATGGCTGGCTGGATATTGATTAGGTTCACCAGGTCATCATGTATGAGGTCCACTATAGTGGTGATGGTGTCCCTGTCCAGCCGGTACAGGGTTGGATCTGAGCAGGGGGTTAGATTGAATGGGCTGGCCCTTAGGCGAGGGATTGGTGGCTGCCTGCAGGGTACAACTGCCTCCACATTGGGTCTCTGCTGGCCCATTATTGCCCTCCTTCTCCTCCTGAGCCTCCGCTGCATCCTCTGGCTCAGTGCCTCCTCAATGAGTAGCTATGAAGGCATGTCCTCCAGCTCCAGTACCTCTAGTGCTAATAGTAGCATTGTATATTTGGAAGGGGTGTGGTGTGTGGGAGTGCTCCTTTTGTGCTGTGCCACACTCCATTGCCTCCACCTGTGCTGATCTGATTGTGTGCACCTGTGGCAGATTTGTACACACCAGATTCCTATTACTGCTTGGTCTGCGATGTCGGTGTTTCCAGCATTATTTTATCCCTTATTACTGGCATCTCCATGCTGGTATTTGCATGTCTGTGCACCTCTTAATGTAGCCTTACTTGCGGCATGCCAGTGTCACTGGCATGGCTGCCGCATAAGAACGCTGATACTGGCAGCAGTGTGGATGGCCACCACGGTCCCTGCCAAGGCCGGTGACACCGACATCGCGACTTGGTACGGTAATACCGGCATCGATTTTACCTGGAACGGCATACTTGTAATGAGGCCCAATATCTGATATTTATAGTGACACCATTATGACTCTACAGGAAAGGGATGCTTCTGCATTCAGCAACACATTCAAAATCCTGGATTCTCTCATGAGTTCTTGTTCAAAATGTATGGGAATTATTTTTATAAGCAGTAGAGTGCAAATGTAAGGTGTAAAAGAAAGAAATAAGACACAACAATAAGACACACCAAATGTAGGTGTACCAACAATATGTGTTATTAGTACCCAGCAAAGGGGGGACTCCCAGTCAATGAGGAACGGGGTCTTTACAAAATGGTAACGACCCCATTCTGAGGTTGCCATCTTCCCCCGCTGTGATACCAGGTAAGTGCTCCCTTGCTCTCCCACGTCCCTATCATTCCCATCCACCCACCCATTTACCACATATGTAGGTCCCCCGACCCTGACCCAATTACTGTGTACAGCCTTGTCTCTTTGCCGGTGCCGGGAACACTATTGTTCCCGGCGTGTCCCCAACACAAGACTAGCCACCATGAAAAGGAAGAAAGGACTATGTGTAGTTCCATTCTGCCAGATCCATGGCGGCCATCATATTTTGTATGAACTATGATGAATTTGTTGCAGACATCACTCCCTGAATGGATCTTGTTGGCTTGTCAATGACCAAAGGGGGGCAGGTTCTTTAGTGGCGGTTGTAGATTGATCTCCCTAATTATCATTCTATGATTGTTTCAGTCCTCTGAGAAAAGGATTTTAGAACCTGGCCTGAACTTAAGTTGGGTTATCTATCTTCCTTGCATCAGTTGCTGCATCACATTAAATGTTTGTTTTGAATTTGTATTTATTTGCTTGAGATGTATTTTAAGCTTCAAATGGAAGTAAACTACAAGTCATACACTGGTGAGAGCAGTCCCACTCGATGGTGATATGGATGATACATAAAGCGGGTGATGGAATGATTTGATGGAAACATTGAATGGCGGCACAATTGACTGAAATGTCTGCATAGCAGTGAAAAACAAAAGAGAATATCTAATGTTTACAAATACATAATAGCAGATGCAGGAATCAAAGTGCAATGTCAAGGGGTTAGGTAAGGAATAAGGGAGTGATGGTGAGTAGAACTGATCCATGTGTGTATGTCTGACCCACGTTCAGTGGGCATTAGATTAATTTGATTTTAGGCTTGAACTCCATTAGTGTGGCGCAGGAGTCATAAAATATTAGGCATGGGTGATGAGGTTAAGGATGGCATGAGAATGGAGCATGTCAGGGGGAGATTAGCAGGAGATACTTAGTTAGATTTGGTGGGGCTAGCCTATCAAGAGATGTATAGACAAGAAGGACTTAAAAGAGGAAATGATTTTGTGTTGAGATCCACCAGTCCTGGAATAAGAGCAGAGGTGTGGGGAAACTAACGGGAAGTAGGTTGGAGCAGTAGTTTGGTCTGCTGAGAGTAAGGGTGGAAATTAACATGATAGGAGGCATCTGAGCAAATTTTACAGATGTTCAGAAGGTTAATCTTGGCAGCAGTTTCTTTTGAAATGATGAATTTGTGAAGTTCGTGGTCTCTGTAAAAGAGGACCCTAAAATGTATAGCATTAGGAGAATGGGTGACTATCAGCTGCGGAAAGGGAATATATTGGGAAAAGGCATGAGAGGTCAGATGCAGGAATACAAATGACTTCCATCATAGAGGAATTTAGCATGATGCATCACAGAGCAAGCACTGATGGCAGTGAGGCAGTTGTTGATGTGAGGGAAAGGTTTTTTTAGGCAGAGAAGAGACAGTAGAAAAAGATCATATCATCATATCATCAGTAAAGAGAGAATGAGAGATGCCAAAGGACTACATGAGTTTGGCAAGTGGGGAGGTGTATAGTGTGACGGAGGGGGCCAAGGATGGATCTTTGTACGACATTGTCTGGCAGGGGGTGGGCATAGGAGGGTCAGTGTTCCGACTGATTAAGGTTAAGTCGGCCAGGCTGGAGGTGATCAAGTCAAGGGGACAATATTTAACTTGCAGGCTTAAGAGAGGTGACAAAAGAGAAGGGTGATCAGTAGTATCAAAGGCCTCAGATAGTATGGTTTCATCCTAGTAGTTCCACCGACTCTGTCCTCACAGCAGTGCTTGACAATCTTCACCTTTCCTCAGGCTTCAGTGGCATGATATGTTATCATATGATAATTTATTTATATCTTGTGACTAGTGTGATATAAATAACACTGTAGCATCACCAGTGTCGCATCACTACACCAGCCTTACTCGACCTCTCTGCTGCAGTTGATACGCTAGACCCCATGAAAACATGTGTTACACTATACAGAATACTCTACTGCTTCCTCCTTTGATATTTATAGTAAAGCCATTTCATTTAATGAAACAGATACCTATGCTAGCCTTCAGCTCTACATTTCATGAACATATGATTAATTGCAATGCAAAAAAGTGCAGATAGAACACATTACACACCAGTGACCGCCTTTACTAATACTTACAGTGCATAAACAGATATATTTTTAATTTCTTTCTTTTTCCATTTTTAAAAGACTTATCACATAGATACATCATTTCATAGACATGGACAACACATGGAATTATGGCGGACACAAACAATTTAAAAACATCCTACTAAATGCACATATAGAACTTCTTGATAAAAAAATGCAAACTACCATTTCTATCGTGTACTGCTACCCAACATGTTTCATTCCTGCAGGACGCTCACAGTGCTGGAACTTCTTCAGGGGTACAATATAGAGGACACTGGGCCTCATTACGAGTCGGGCGGTAACCAGGCGGTAAAACCGCCTGGTTACCGCCGGACTCGTATTACCATTCCGCCTCCGTGATTCCTGGAATTACCGGGGATTACAACCCCGGTTTTCCGGGAATCACGGAGGCGGAATGGTGTTAATCCCCATTCCCATTGAGTCCTACGGGACTCAATGGGAATGGGGATCATGGAAACACCGGCAGCATCTCGTAATGCTGCCGGTGTTTCCTCGTCCACCTGCAGGCGGGCGGTATTAAACCCGCCAGGTCAAACCTGGCGGGAACATCACCTCCTGCCTGCAGTAGTCGGGATCAGGCTGTCCGGAAACAACGGTGGCAGCGGGTTTACCACCACCGTTATTTCCGGACCGCCTGATTTGTAATGAGGCCCACTGTCTTACTGTAGATGCATTCTGATGCCAACTTGACTCTTTGAACTTTTGAAAAACCTGTAACCTACAGGTCCTATCTTCGTCCTCCTCTTTTAAAGCACTCTCTTTGACTCCACTGATATACAAGACATCTTTGTATTGATCTTTTCCTGGAATGGAGCAAATAACTGTATCCACCTGTATAGTGCATAGCACCAAAATATAGCATTTTAATACACAAATCAATATTCAATCCATCTAATATTACATATTCACTTGAACAACCTGAGGTGCACATACGTTGTTATAACTTCCACGCCACTTTGCTTCTCACAGTGGAAGCCATATTATGGGTGCTGGAAAAAACAAATCGTCCAGTCACCCGACTTGCTCATAGAACCATGTGTCCCTCAGAACACATAACAGGCAGCATTCATTACTTGTGTCTTACTCATGCTTCAGTAAAATTCCAGTTTAACAGCATCTCTCATTGGAGGGCCTGCCCTGTATCTACAAGCACCCAATCACACTTGGGTAATAAGCTGGAAGAAAGTTAAAAAACAATCTATTGAGACTGGTATCTAGACCCTGTGTACTGCAAAAAGTCAGTATCTTGAATTAAGACCTACCAGCTCTCTTACTACATCAAAAACGGATTATGTGAGGGTGACAGTTCTCAGCAGCTTCTGAGCAGCAAGCCGAGCCGATGACGTCTGTTTCTAGCGTTCATCCTCATGTCCATATATTAGTTCCGTTTCTACTCATTACGTACGTGTGTACCTAATTCTTTTTTTATATTCACATTTTATTCGATTTATAATCATCACAAATAAGATAAAAACACACATCAGTAACAATTCAATAAAAACAAAAACAATACAAATATATAACACAGGATTCACCACTATAGAAAAACCTCATATTGCAAAGTGTATAGGGTCAGGCAAACAGATCTAGGAACCTGCCCCAAATCTGATCAAATAAATTCATCTTTTTGTTTCTAAAAAGGATACTTATCTCCTTTCTGGCCACTTGTCTGAGGTCCGAGGTCCATTATACAAACTTAGGTCTTTCCACATCTTTGCACTTCCTTAGAATAACTTTCTTGGCAGAGTTTTTTGGACACCTGAAAGGCTTCAAGTAAGGGGCTTTCTTGACTCAGATGCATGTTGGAGATGCAGACATTCTAAAGGAACGTTTGAACATATGATTTGGGAATGTTATGAACGGAGGCATTATTGGAGGGAGGTGTCATTGAAAATGAATGAGGTTCTCATGCTGGATGTGGAGTTTGACTATGTAAGTGTGATTCTGGGTGAGGATGAATTTCCAGCTGAACTCACATATCCCCAAAGATGCTGGTTTTAGGTATGTACCTAATTCATAAGATGTGCTCGCACCGCGTCACTTGCTGCTCCTCCATTGCCGTGGAAATGGCTTTGCTAGCGTTCTAACTGTGTATTAAGGTTCTTTATTTAAGCACTCACACTAAACTGGGAAATACCGCCGTTATGAAATCGGTCCCAATTATGTATCAGTGGTATGATGTGTAAAGCTCATGTACCACGATGTGGATACCAATAAACAATATCGTGTTTAGTTATTGCACATATCCCAACATACTGGGCATAATTATTTTCATCCAAAATCAGTGCAAACATGAGGGCCTCCAGTCTAACAACAGTAATGAAACTATTGACACGGAACCATCCTTCCTCATATTACACTTTTGACCATTCAATGCATTCATTTAGCCTTTTCACATTACTTTTGGTCAGAAAAATGAATTTGTGTTCTTTGCGCAATAAGCATTGTTTATCAGCTCCCTCATCGTTACCTTTTTTTATTTGATAGAGCACAATGTAATCTCCATTCTTCATGGCCACATATCCTCACCTCAGCAGCACAGCCACATCATCCAGGGGGGCAGCACAGCATGAAGAACTTCACCAGAAATCAGGCAACAAGGTTCATTTTCTCAACCCTCCTCAGATCATTTCTTAATTTGGTAGCAGCAGATCTCCCCTTTTGCTGCCAAGGGCACCTTCTTGGGATGCCGGCACCCCCGCACTTTTTCACAGGAGAGAGGGTACTTATCTTCCAGGGTTTTGAGGAGCGGTGGCTATCCTCTAGCTGTCCGCCCAGCAGAGCGCAGGTCCTTCCTCAGCACAGCGCAGGTTCAGCTCATTGCCATTGTTGCGATGTGGCTTAGTCCACAGATCACACAGCATCTCACGTAGGAAAGGAATCGTCTTTATTAGTTACAGCATAGAATAGATAAGCGAACAGGTTACAAGACACACATACATTTATTTATTGTATTTATTAGTTATGTATAAGCAATTAGGGAACATCCACCGGCCACCCTCTCTCTCAACCACCTTCCCCTACTGTCATCCAAGAAACATCCAGCAGAGAACACTCACACAACCTTCTACTCCCAGACACTCATGACATCACATCCATACTGAGCAGAGTAAATAGGAAGAAGGTACATCACAACACAGACTGCCAGACTAAGAGAAATAGGCTATTCCTCCTCTGAGGCCACTTTCACAGCAAGGATATGGGGAGTGGTTAGCCATCTGCCAGCCAGGCTGCAGCCCAAAAGGAAGGAAGTACACCAACGACAGACATACATTCAGTCTGTTCCTAGCCCATATTTAGTCAGAGAGCTGGATACAGGAAGAATGCCAGCATCTTTCTGCAGCCTTGGAAAGGGCTGTAGCCTGCTGGAGGGCAGGAGAGAACCACCTAGCGTGTTTGAAGCAAGAGCAAAGGGCCAACAAGTGAGATGGGAATGCTTGTCTCCTTTTTTTCTGGAAGCTTCCTAGACCGATGCTGGCATGTTCTAGCTTCTACACCATGTATGTCAAGTGGGGTTTTCAGCCAAGGGATTCTAGAAGGGTGATCCCTAAATAGGAGAACTGTCTGAATTGTTCCAGCTGGTCCAGTCCTAGCTTGAAACTCTGAGGTCCTGCTTTATTTCACTGTTGGACCAAAAATCATGACCTTTGATTTAAATGGATTGATTGTAAGGTTGATTTCTAAGCAGTAATATTGCATCCGGTCTAGCATCTAGTGTAACCTTTGGGTGTTCTAGCAAGAATTCTAGAGTCGTCTGCAAACAACAACATTGCCACTTCTCTGCTGTAAGTTTCAGCACGGCACATCTTTTGTAACCTTGTCGCCAACACCCAGAAGGTTGTTTATGTAGAGGGAAAAAATGTGTGATATGATATGATATGCTATGGCATTTATAATGCGCCTATACACAAGTGTTTCAAGGCGTGATGCGGCAAGGGAGGGGGAACAGAGGAAGACCGAGACAGCGATCATACTAGGCCAAGTGACATTCAGATCGTGCAAGTGCAGGGGAAGGGAGAAGAGGAAAAGTGCGGAGTGGGATGGGGTGGGGACAGTGCAGTCCATGGGGTAATAGAATAAATAAAAACAATAAGAGAAGTAGGGCCAACTGGTGGCAAGTGCAAGGGTAAGTGCAGACATCAGTAAGTGCGGGGGTTGCCAGGGAGGCAGTGTGGGGGTAAACATGTAGCCTTGATTCACCCTCTAAGCCCCCCATTGCTTTAATGTGCTGTTTACTCTGCCTGATTGGGAAGTTGTACTTTGTGCCATGTTTTCCCAACAGAGGGACGGGATCAAGTCTAGTACCAGACTGTCCGTGTTCATGATGGATAGCTCAGTCCATAGATGTGGCAATTTACGAGCTTGAATGTGCTATTGCTCTCTACAATTGTATTGTATTGTGTTGTTCTTATTTGTAGTGCGGCTATCCTACCGAAAAAGGAACCTGGCAGAACACTACGTCTGCGTGCAGCGGAAAGTAAATGAGGACGTTGTCTAGAAGAGCCATGTTGAGCAGCAGGCATTTTGCAGTGTTGAATTTCTGGATCATGTGCAGGAAGATGAAGACCTGCTCAGTGCTTGATAGAGCTTGACCGAAGCCCCTCTGCCATTGCTTTGGCAGGGAGAGGCAAAAGGGGGTACCTAGGATCTTAAAAAGAGATGGCAGACATCTAGTTCCTCAATCAAGACAAAGGTAGCACCATAACCCAATCTAGGTAATGCCCTGCTGTATGTGTGGGGCAAGAAACCAATTGAGTGGGACACACGAATTAGAGTAATGTCTAAAAAAAAAGGCAGTGGTTTGCTTATAAGAGCAATCTGCCCAGATGTTGAACTCCCCCAACACCACAAACTTAGAAGAGTTCAGTGCAAGTGTTCTAAGAGCATTGGAAAAGATATCAAAGAAGGAGTGATCTGTATTGAGTGGGAGGAGGGTTATTCGACAACAGACAAAAAGGTGTTTCAATTGTTAGACATAGAGGAGCCAAGGCCGGCCTGATTGGTGGAAGCAGCCCGGGCAATGAGACAAAAATGTACCGTGCCCCCCTCTCCGGTGCCGGGGCGCCCAATTTTTGTTTAAGTCCCCCCTCCCGGGGTGAAGGAGCAGGAAATCACTGCAATAGGACACCAATGCAAAAGCATCAGCGCCCGATTGTGTTGAAAACCTCGCCGCGTCGGAGCAAGGAGGTAATCATTGCAATAGGGCGCCGATGCAAAAGCATCAGCGCCCTATTGTAATGTAATACGCCCCGCTCCAGCGCTGGAATGCCCAGCGCCAGCACAAGAGCGGATGCATTTTATTATAACAGGGCACCTGTCACGCCTTCTCCCACCACACTAGCTCGGTGGAGCCCTTGAAAGACTCCCCCGGGCTTGCGTGGCGGAGGACTAATGTGACGCCTCAGGTGGTCGCCCTGCCCGCCCGGGACTAAAGCGGGCCTGAGACGAGCAGTAACAATGTTACATGATTTAATGGTAGGAAAAGGAATAGGCGTGGCCTTGATTGTGTATTTATTATTTGACCACAGTTCCCCCTGTGGAAAATTAGTGATGGGAATGAAACAAAAAATAATGAGTTGAATTAGCATTCATGGTGGGCTGAATGCATCATGAAGCCAGGTTTTGGATATCTAAAGAATGCCACGGTTACTGGGGTACAGGATTCCAAATGTCTCAGATTGATGCTTGGGAACTGAATAGGCACTGAGAATAAGGCAGTAAACGGGTGGAGGTGTGGGGTCTCCTCTGGGGTAAGAAATAATGATGTAAGAGAAATGGTTGATGTTGTTACAGACGCTTAGTTTGTGGACGGTACATGGAGGCTATAGGGGGTGAAAAGGGAATGGAAGGAGCAAGGAGGGGGAGTGGCTAGTGGGTAGTATGGGTTGGGCATCCTGTACACTGAGGAGCAGCGAAGGTTGCCTCTGAATGAGCCTCCAGCTCGCCAACCATGCCTGAAGGACATTGTGGGCAAGCTGGAGCGGAATCAGGTGACCACGAGTTGTCCAATAAGAAGAGGAATGCGATTTACACACAAAGAAAAGAACGGACGCATAGAACCGAGTTAAGAGGCACCAACAAGATTTGTGGCCAGAGCCTACAAACAAGGAACTGAACGAAACACTTACAAAATTACGAAGATGCTAAGCGCCACCGCTAATCACTTCTGACTTTCAGATGCAAAGCTTTAGGAACTGATTTTGCTTTTGTCAATAACACACACGTTTATGCAAAATCTCACTTGTTTCTTTTGCAGGTGATGCTTTGTTGTGCTACTACTGCCCTGTTCGAACCCCCATCGCGGAATGCAGCAACAAGAAAAACTGCTCTATTTCAGAGGCGTGGTGCATGACAACGATGTATGCGGACCAGTTTGGTAAGATTATGAACTAGGATCAGACTGCTATACCGGATCCATGCACTGCTACATGGCTCCGTGATGTTCCCTACACTGGGATCAATTTTCAGATTAAAATGGAGAGTTTAAAATGACAGGGTATATTGTACTGTATTGTGTCTATGCTACTTTCTGTTGCAACCTCTCTTGTTGAAACAGGGGTGAGAGGGGTGGGAGTATTGGAAATAGTTAACACTCATTACAATTTTGGGGTTTCTGGTTGGTAGATGCCACCAAACTGTATTACCATTACTGCCACTTGGTCCGGTGTTATTACCGCCTGATTACAAATGTCGGGGTAAATCCCAATTTTCTTTAGTCCATTAGACTCAATGGGGCATTTTTGCGGGGATTACCACGCTGGTAATTCCGTTGTGATAATACTGTCAAAAGTTTGCAGAAAGCTGTCGGATTAACCTCCATCTCACAGCTGGAAGGAATCCTCCAACTTTCTGCCAAAGTTATAGTTGAGCGGTGTGGTAATGCGGCCATATACGGTAATATGACTACATTTTACCCGCACCACTCAACTGTAATGAGCTACATGGACATGCACACTAACCAATGAGATCAGGAAGGGGGCCATATTAGCTCATCAAAGGAATCACAGGTATCTACTATCTAATGAAAGTGCGGGCGCATGGTATGATATGATATGGCATTTGTAATGCGCCTATACACAAGTGTTTCCAAGCGCGACGAGACAAGGGAGGGGGAACAGAGGGAAGACAGACAACAATCCTAATAGGCCAGGTGTCATTCAGATCGCGCAAGTGCATAGGAAGGGAGCAGGTGGCAAGTGCAAACGTAAGTGCAAACATCAGGTGTCAAGTGCTGGTAGTGGGACTGTAGGGATACAAAAAACAGTCTCCAGTGCAGAGGTTGCCAGAAAGGCAGTGCAGGAGTGCGACTGGGGGGGATGGGGCCTGGGCCCGAGATCAGAGGGTGGCCAGGTAACCAGTGCAGTTTCAGTATCAGCCAGGAAGTCAGCAGGGGAGAGGAGGAGAAAAAGCAGAAGCAAAAAGAAAGGTTTTGAGGTGCTTCCGGAACCGGAGATGATTCTCCTCCAGTTTCAGGGAGGCAGGGAGGCTGCTCCAGAGCGAGACCCCAGCTGAAGAAAGATATCTACTACCAACCTGTTGCTTGGAGAAGTGCCTGACCCTGGCGGGAGTTGCCAGGAAGGCATGGTAATGAATTAGAGGAATCACAGGGATATACTATCTGAGGAGAAGAGGGAGGAGGACATATTAACTAATGAAGGAATCATAGGGATTATCCAATTAGAGGTGGACTGGGGACATATTAGCTCATCAGACGAATCACAGTGATCTACTATCTAATGAGAGGTGGGAGGGGCTGTGATGGATTCGTTTCTGTTTCACTGGAGTACAAGGATGAGTAGCAGTAAAATGGCCCACTCAGCCTTCATACTTCTACAAAACACAACACAATCATAAAGGTAAAACAGAGGCAATCAAGAGCTATACGTCCTTTGCCTTTTGTGGTAACGTGGTCAGAGGGAAGGTTATACTCTCAGGAGGGGTGTGAACGTGAACCAGTAGTGACCCAAACAACACAGTATCACAGTCCAAAATAAAGCAAATGTCCAATCAATGTTCTATAAAAATATATATACTTTAGTTAAAAACACATATAACGAAAAGAGATTAGCATACAAAAACCCACCGCTAAGGAAAGAACAGAGAAGATGCAACAGACTGGAGAAAGTAGCACTCTGAGTAGTTCCAGGGGTGTTAGGTTGGTACTGTTAGGTAGCCCATGTTACCTCAAAAGGTAAAGGAGATATATCTCTTGATTGTCTCAGTTTTACCTTTATCATAGCGTTGTGTTTTGTAGATGTGTGAAGGCTGAGTGGGCCATTTTACTGCTTCTCATTCTTGTACTCTTTAATTGTAAGTCTGTTGTATCTGTATGTGTTATATATGTTGCGCCCTGATGCATGCGGGCTCCGATGCATAATAAACAAATAAATATAAATAAAAAAATACCATGAAAAGGAATTCTTACTGAAAACAGCAGCAATAGTGACCTAACAAGTCTCTAGGGTCCAAGTGGACCATGGGGGCAGTTCTCTGTCAACAGTACCTGGATACGGTTCTTGGTGGGCTGACCAGGGTTCGAGCGATGATGTGAGCTAATCCGGCTCAGTTAGGGCACATGGGATCATCAATTCTCCGTCAGTAAGCGGGCATTGAGTAGGGGCCTATGCAGGTGCTCGGTGTGCTCGGTGTGGAAGAACAGCGGCTCTTCAAAGATGCAGGTTATGGCGGTCCCAAGAACACTTCACAGTTGGCCAGGCCAAAAAAGGCTTTGGTTGCTAGTAGGGGTCAGTGAGAGGCACTCCAGCAGTTAGAGTCGGCAGGCGATGGTCATCGAAGTGGTGATTGAGGGGGAATCGATGTGCAATCCATGATGCAGCTGTTCACAAGCTAGCGGGGCTGAGTCATGATTTTAACCCCCAGTTAGAGTCTGCAAGTGACTCACCAAAGGTCTGATTTGGGATGCAGCATAGAGCAATTGCTTCAGGTCTAGCATGTTAGGGGCTTTGTTATGATGCAATGCAGTCTATGACTGCTTTAGATTCAAGCAAATAGTTTAGCTGGTTCGAGGAACGCAGAAACCAGCACCAGTGCCTTGCCTATGGTTTAAAATACAAGGGACATGGATCAACAGGTTCGGTGTGGGAGAACAGGGAGGTTTCGATGGGTGGCCTTCCAGTTTCTGTGAGGGTGCCACAGAGGACTGGAGGACAGAATGCTTCATTCAGGGTCTGCTCTCCCAGCTTAGGAGATGTGTTGCAGAATGGTTGGTCTGGGTCCACAGCACTGGGGACTCCCGATGTACCCTGGGAGTGGTTAGGGGACAGATCTTCCTTCTGTCTTGGACGGCTCTTTCTTCACCTCTAGCTGAGGGCTTTGGACAGTGCAACCATCCCAAATGAAGTCTGGTAAGAATCTCCAGAATGTCTCTTCAGCCGTATAGCATACTTGACAAACTGAGGGAATCTGTCGAAGGGGTGAGAGACCCATTATTTTAAATGCACAAGTCCCCAGGTGATTGGTCTAAAGCTAGCCTGCTTTAGCAGACCAATGTCTGCTCCTGGCTAGAGTGGACTTTGCCCTGTTAATGTCACACCCATAAAGCTTTTCTCCAGAGGAAGTGGAGGGGACAGGAAAGGGATAGAGAGACAGTGAGAAACAAGATGGTGGAAGGCTTCTTCCAGTGTCCAGTGCCCTCCTGCCTATCCTACTCCTGCCACCTTCCTTCCTTACTGACAACAAAGCCCTTGGGACATGCAGCATCCTGGTGTGAGGCGGCTCCTTCTAAATGGGTGTGCTCCATTATGCCTGGGCCTAGGACAGCTGCCCGCTGTGTGGCTGTCTCTGAGGGAGTGTGTTATCAGCCCTTACAAAGAGGATTAAAGAGAGGCTGGCCCCTCTGGCTTTCTGTCCTGCCATTTGGCAGTATCGGCGGTTCCATGTAATAATGTCGCCACAAAAATCTCGCCATGCAAAAATATCGCAGAAAAATGGCCGTTTTTTGTGGCAACATTATTGCATGGAACCGCCGATACTGCCAAATGGCAGGACAGAAAGCCAGAGGGGCCAGGAACCCCCGCAACCCCCAATTTTTGTTTTTTTTTACATTTTTTTTTGCCCCTGTCCCCATATATATGGTCACCCATATAATATCGCCACAAACTTTTCCCGGCGATATTATTTACGGCGACCACATATATGGGGATAATATTACCTGATACCGTATCGGCCTGTCTGACCTGAATACACATTCCCTTCCATAGCAGAGCTGACTCTCAAGAGCAGCCAAATGTGCAATATCAATTTGGATGAGGCAGCATGATCAGTAGTGCCAAGCACTATGCCTAAATTCAGGCATACTTTATTTGTAGAGATTACCCCGCCAACAGCATGGGGTACTCATGATCATCGTAATTATGGTACAAGGGCATATCTTAAATGCTAACCCTCTGATTCAGTGACTTTGGTGTTGCTGCAGAGGTTGAGTGGGCATCTTGTGACCTTTGAACCTGCTCTGTGCCACCGGCACGGCAGATGCTGTGGATCTGGCTGCAGATGCAGTGGGGCACAAGTACACTATGCGTTTGGCATGGATTGCTGACAAAGGGTGATCTGGTTAGCAGATTACCCTTTGGGAGAATAATCACCTGTATCATTTATACATCAATAAAAGTAAAAAAAGCCAGGGCTGTGCACCCGTGGAAGATGGCAATTCCTCAAAGGGATATGGTAATGAATCAGAGGAACCACAAGGATGTATTGCGATACTCAGGATCATCGTAATTTTGGCACAGGGGGCATATTTTAAATGCCACCCCTGTGATTTTGTGACTTTGCTGTTGCTGCGGCAGTAGAGTGGGCACCTTGTGACCTTTGAATCTTTTCTGCGCCACAGGCAGGACAGTCCCTTTGGCCGTCCCACCCCCATTGTATTCTGTGGCTCACCCTCAAGCAAGGATACCCCAGCACTTACCCCACTGCACTCTTCCTTGCTGCACTTGCACATTCCGAATACTCACAAGGCATAGTAGGTTCTGCCTTTCCTCCTCCACCGTATTTTTGTTTTTGGTTTGATTTTGTATATTTTTAATTGTACTGCAATCCCATGTTGCCTCCCTGTTGCCCTGTGAGTGCTTTGAAACTGAATGTATTTGCTGAATAATCGCAAAACAAGCAAACAATAAATACATTATCTAAGGAGGACAGCTCTTCCCTGACATATTAACTAAAGATAAGAATCATAGGGATATACTATCTAATGAGAAGTGGGAGGGGGACATGTTAACCAATCAGATGTAATATCTAATGAGACGTGGGAGGGGGACATATTAGCTCATCAGAGGAATCACAGGGATCTACTATCTAATGAAAAGTGGCATGTTAATGAATCACAGGAATCACAGAGGTGATATTATCTAAGCAGAAGAGGGAGGAGGACATATTAACTAAAGATAGGGATGTACTATCTAATGAGAAGTGGGAGGGGGACATATTATCTCATCAGAGGAATCACAGGGATCTACTATCTAATGAAAAGTGGCATGTTAATGAATCACAGGAATCACAGAGGTGATATTATCTAAGCAGAAGAGGGAGGAGGACATATTAACTAAAGATAGGGATGTACTATTTAATGAGAAGTGGGAGGGGGACATATTAGCTCAACAGAGGAATCACAGGGATCTACTAACTAATGAAAAGTGGCATGTTAATGAATCACAGGAATCACAGAGGTGATATTATCTAAGCAGAAGAGGGAGGAGGACATATTAACTAAAGATAGGGATGTACTATCTAATGAGAAGTGGGAGGGGGACATATTAGCTCATCAGAGGAATCACAGGGATCTACTATCTAATGAAAAGTGGCATGTTAATGAATCACAGGAATCACAGAGGTGATATTATCTAAGCAGAAGAGGGAGGAGGACATATTAACTAAAGATAGGGATGTACTATCTAATGAGAAGTGGGAGGGGGACATATTATCTCATCAGAGGAATCACAGGGATCTACTATCTAATGAAAAGTGGCATGTTAATGAATCACAGGAATCACAGATGTGATATTATCTAAGCAGAAGAGGGAGGAGGACATATTAACTAAAGATAGGGATGTACTATCTAATGAGAAGTGGGAGGGGGACATATTATCTCATCAGAGGAATCACAGGGATCTACTATCTAATGAGAAGTGGCATGTTAATGAATCACAGGAATCACAGAGGTGATATTATCTAAGCAGAAGAGGGAGGAGGACATATTAACTAAAGATAGGGATGTACTATCTAATGAGAAGTGGGAGGGGGACATATTAGCTCAACAGAGGAATCACAGGGATCTACTAACTAATGAAAAGTGGCATGTTAATGAATCACAGGAATCACAGAGGTGATATTATCTAAGCAGAAGAGGGAGGAGGACATATTAACTAAAGATAGGGATGTACTATCTAATGAGAAGTGGGAGGGGGACATATTATCTCATCAGAGGAATCACAGGGATCTACTATCTAATGAGAAGTGGCATGTTAATGAATCACAGGAATCACAGAGGTGATATTATCTAAGCAGAAGAGGGAGGAGGACATATTAACTAAAGATAGGGATGTACTATCTAATGAGAAGTGGGAGGGGGACATATTAGCTCGTCAGAGGAATCACAGGGATCTACTATCTAATGAAAAGTGGGAGGGGGACATATTATCTCATCAGAGGAATCACAAGGATCTACTATCTAATGAAAAGTGGCATGTTAATGAATCACAGGAATCACAGAGGTGATATTATCTAAGCAGAAGAGGGAGGAGGACTTATTAACTAAAGATAGGGATGCACTATCTAATGAGAAGTGGGAGGGGGACATATTAGCTCATCAGAGGAATCACAGGGATCTACTATCTAATGAAAAGTGGCATGTTAATGAATCACAGGAATCACAGAGGTGATATTATCTAAGCAGAAGAGGGAGGAGGACATATTAACTAAAGATAGGGATGTACTATCTAATGAGAAGTGGGAGGGGGACATATTATCTCATCAGAGGAATCACAGGGATCTACTATCTAATGAGAAGTGGGAGGGGGACATATTAGCTCGTCAGAGGAATCACAGGGATCTACTATCTAATGAGAAGTGGCATGTCACTGAATCACAGGAATCACAGAGATATATTACCTAAGCAGAACAGGGAGGAGGACTGTTGCAAGGTGGCTTAGTCCACAGATCACACTGAGTCTCAAGTAGAAAATGAGTCTTCCTTAATTAGTTAGAGCATAGATAGGATCAGGCCACAGGTCACAGGACACAGATACATTCGGGAACATCCACCGGCCACTCTCTCTCTCACCAGCCTCTCACCAACTGTCAGCCAAGTCAAATCCAGCAGAGAACTCTCACGCCACATTCTACTCTGAAACACTCATGACATCACATCCATCCTGAGCAGAGTAGGTAGGAAGAATGTAAGTAACAACACATCCCCCCATTATGTGCAATGGAAATGAACAACACACCCAAGAGACATAGGCAACCACATAGCACCACAACAATATGCACATCCCTCAAATTTCCCAACCTGAGAAAAACTTCACTCAGAGACAAAAACCCTAACACTGTCCATGCATGCCACACAAACGAAGTATAAAGGTGGGCACTACAATGTAACTCATACGTTGAACATTAGATGCTGTACAATCTTGAGAAGCTTTCGCCTGTGGCAACCAGTTATATGAAGAGATAAACTATATGTGCTATTTGTAATTCTGTAATTTTTCACTGTTTTTACTTTTTTCCACTGTTTCTAGGGATGTACTTTGTCGTTTTGCCGTCTAGGATACCCTGTAATCTAAGCGTGTCTCCTTGTTTCAGAACATTAAGCTTTTTAAAATGATCACCTTTATATGACAGTTCACTATTTGTGGACAGAGAAATGCACTAGAATATGCCCTTACTTGGGCTAACAAACACATACCTTAAAAACTGTAACTGCTGGTAATTCCTTGTGTTCCGCTGCGCATCTTTGTGAACTTTACTTGCAACAATTTTCATCATTGCTCTTATGACATTCTTGGAGTTATATGCTTGAAATTACATTTTTTTGTGCTACATTTTGTTTGCCTGATTGCCATTTAGCCTTTCTATGACACATGTAAGATTTTGTGCTAGCGCCACAGTCGCTTTTTCTCCTTTGAAAAAGCGCACGTATTTTGAGTTTCCTATGCACTAGATTACAAAGCTTCCCTGCTCCCATGGTGATTGTCCAGCCTTCTGTGACGTCATGAAGGTGGGACCCAAGGCGTACGTGCCCCTACACGACGCCGTTGGGTCACCATGGAAACATTTAAATATGGAAATAGGCATTCGCGCGCACGCTCGTGTGAATTCAGTTGTCACTGACACAGCGTTGCTGACAGGTGAGGTTGACTCCATTTTCCCCGCACTTACGGCTTCAATTAACGTTTCATGTTATTGATTAGTTTCCCTGTGGGTTTTACAGGAACCCGCACTTCAACCCATTGCTTCTCACACATATGGAGAAACATGTGAGAATTATTTGAAATTTAAAGTATGGGAAGTTTTTCATAAGCATTGTTTTGCTAATTTGCGGTATAATCAGATACCTAGTTATTGACAGAGCTTTTTTGCTTTTTGCTTTTTTCTTTTCATGTTTTTTCTGTTGTGGAACACTTGGATCTGGTATGTGTTTAAATTTGTTCATCTGAAACATTGTTGTTACACAATGGTTGACAATTGTTGAAATGCTGGTAAATGCAGATAGATCACTGAATCAATGTACCGTCCTGATGAAGGTTTTTTGTAACCGAAATGCATTGGCATCTGTACATATAATCCTAACCTGATTTGGTGCAGCCTCATTGAATATGATAGGATTATATTCAAAAAGAGCTACGAAAAAGGGATGGGAATAAACATTTCCATAAATCATCACATTTGATGGCAATAATTTATTATTATTAATGCTGTGGTTAAACTATTTGATATATAATCTTCCGAATGTGCAGCCCTCTTTAGGACCAACTGCGAGCACCAGTTTTTGATAGAGCATATTTACTCTATCTCTTTGTTCATGCATGCCACACAAACATACACCCACATGACAGCGGGTCAAACCCTACCACCCCTAAAAAATACACACCTCAACTAAGAAAAAAAGGATACCAAACAACATCCACACGTAGTTATCCACACGTATCCTTTCTCACCATTGTTGGATGGAAGAATTTCCTTTTTTTGTTTTTAAAAAATCTTTTCTATTGACTATTGGACATAGAAACAGTTATTTTGTTTTTAATGATAAGGCACACATAAGGCACACACCATGGAGGCGACAGATTAAAATATAATATATCGACCTCTACTTCTGTGTGCACCTACTAGACACCAGGAAAGTGTTTTAGAGAGTACAGGGACAGGATCTCGACACCATTTGTAGTCGGCCCAGCAGCTCCAACTAGGGCCCACATCCATTTGGTACGAGATCACTCACAGTTAGGGTCTTTTAAGTGTTTGGCTAGGGACTCAGCCATAGGAATATCTTTATAATTACCTAGCCTTCTGTTTTCCGAGTGTTACAATATTGGGCATTAATGGAGGGATTTGCCTTTCAACTCTCTTTTGTGGTTAATGCATCCAATGCACACCATTCCAAACAACCTCACATCACCTCCAGAACATTGTGTTCCTTTATTTATCATTAGCAGGTGTACCCGTGCTTTGCATGGTAATTACTACATCAGTCCTAGTTTGAAGTTAATTTAATTAACTAAACTAATGCTTCTTTGTAGGTAATATTGCTCGTCTTTCCGGTAGGAGCTAGCATGAACAAATTGTCTTTGTTTCCAACTCTCGAGCAAGCCACATAAAGCTGACCATGAGAAACAGATGAATCCCATAAATTGGTGCAGGCTACTTTGAGTTAGAGTGTTGTGATTGCGCAGCAGCGTTATTGGTGTCTCCATCTACAGTGGAGGCAGCAGCGACCTCAACATTAGTGCTGTATGTGTACAACAAAGCGTGTAAGCTTGAAGTGCCACACCCATATGTGTACGGCTGAAGCATGCAAGAATTGTACTGTTGAGATGGCATACATTCGTAAACATCCATCGAAAAATTAGGTTTCTGTCACTATCATGAGAGATTGCCACAATGTGACGGACAACGCCTTTATGGACAATGTTGAACAGACATACACTGTTTTCTGTGACATGCATCACTACAAAAGCACTGTATGTTGTCACCCGCATGACTAAAAATGTGAGTGCCGCTAATGTCAGCTGGAATGCTGATAGTGTGGAAAGTTTAGGACTTAGGAACAAGAAACGTAGAACTACAGAAGAACTATAGCGCAAAGAGCCATATGTGAGATTTAACATCACATAAGAGTATGAGTGGTGGCCATAATTACCTGAAAGAGAAGGAAGATGTATACCCACTCACCAAAGACATTTAAAAGAGGAAGAGAAAGGGGGATACTCAGTATAGAGTAGTTAAGGTGCCATGATAAATAACATAAGTTAGCCTTAGAAAGGAGGTAGCCGGAGCAGCATTGGAGCCAATCTCTTCCAGCCTGTCCAGCAAAATCGACTCCACCTACCCTCCTGACATTCTGTATCACTCGGTTTGCTGTTCTGTAAGGTTTTTAAGTCATGGATCGATCCAGGGTAACTTGTTACTGCAGTGCTTGATGCAAGAACAGGCATCGCTCGGGCAAGGGGCCATATAGGACCTTGGTAAGGACTTGGAGAATGTGGGCTCTGGAATTCCATACATCAGCCCAGTGATATGATGGAAGTTCCTGTGGCACACAAATGCAGCTGCCAGTAGATTGCATGCACGCGGTGTGACCATACAGGGGGTGTGACACTACCCAGATGCTGCTGCCTCGGTGTGCTGGGAGAGGGAGTTGCTGGGCTCCCTGTCTAGCTTGTGCAATCTCAGGATGTGTTCACTACTGAGGTGCCCAGAAGTGGGAATTTGTCTCCTCTCATATTCCCACAGGCCCTCCCACAGCTCCTTCAAAAAACAAGATCAGCTCATGCATGTGTCTGTTGATATGTGTTTCCCCCTGACATGCTTCCTGACATGCTTCCTAAGGCCTGGGCTTTTGTACCCTTTTTCAAGTGACTGCCAGCAGTTGGCCCTTGTTTGTTGTCATCTGCCTGTTTCTGCCTCTTATTGAATTTTCGATGTCCTCATTGGCCTTCAAATGTATGCCATGCATCTCCAAGTACGATATATATGGGGGTCCCAGGCTATCCCTGTGTGTTGAATATCCCTTGGAAAATGCCTATGACTTATGCTTGTGTCCTTCCCATGTGTTGTATTGTACATAGCATCCATTTAGAGAGTTTGGGTTGCCATTGTACCATTTTGGCTTATGTTACAGCCATTACCACCGCCCTTTGTTTGCAT
The DNA here is from genome assembly GCF_040938575.1 of Ambystoma mexicanum. Taxonomy (NCBI): domain Eukaryota; kingdom Metazoa; phylum Chordata; class Amphibia; order Caudata; family Ambystomatidae; genus Ambystoma; species Ambystoma mexicanum. The sequence goes on along the minus strand of NC_090933.1, from coordinate 1,236,747,911 downwards.
TAAACACACATTTAAAAAAGAAATGTCTTAGCTTTCTAACTCATAATCAAATATTAAATACAGCATGCATTTTTCAATGATACTGCATACAGTGTTTAGCACGATACAACGTTGTTTCATTGAAAGTCGTTTTTTCAGTTGGTGTTTTTACGAACACACTTTGCTGAAAAAAATCATCGATATTTTGTGTGGTAAGGGCAGATAAGCGTTTGGGGGGTCATCAACAGTTAAAAATAGATGGGGTACGGGGAGTTATGGAGGAACTCGTCCAAACATAAAATAAATACAATTTATATGATGTTTTCTGGCAAAATTAATTCGTAATAACACCAGTCGTAAAAATGACTGTCGATGATATGACATAGAACCGTTAAGCAAATGAAACACTACGTGCATATTTTCCAAGCCAGCATTTTAATGACGGCTTATGATAATGAACTTGAAATCAGTCAATCAGTAAGGCAGCCGGTAATTGCAATGCTGGATAATTTTATCGTAACCAACCAATTGATAATGAGGGCTGTTAAGTGAAACACTGTTAACTCTGAAACCTTAGCGAGTTGAAAACACCATCGGACTGGAATGTAGACAGGAAAATGTACCTTTGCGCACAACAATATCTCAGCTGTACATACATGCACATAGACATCGTGAGAATCAACATAGTGCCGCTGCCACAAGATATCATGTTGGTACGCGCAGTGTTCAATTTACCGGAAATAGGCCCCTCATGAAATGTACATGTCCGAAGTCCTTGAAAATATATTGCAGTAAATGATGATAGTGGCTTCTCCTGCCGCCAAGTTTCTTTGTCAAAAGTTCCAACTGAGGGAATAGTGGACATTTCTCTCCGAAAAGTCCTATTTCCAAACCTTCATTCCAATTTCCTTTTCCTCTGACTACCTCCCACCTTCACACACGGCATGCAGCCTTGGGGTGCTCTTTGACACCAGTCGAAAACTCCAATACTTCATCATATCCACAGTCACTGCTGCCCAAATCAATTTGCCTAGAAACAAAATGCTTTCTCCTGCCAAATGTTAGAAATCAATATCCCATAAGCAGTGGTCAATCCTCAGAAGAGTTGCCACGATCAATCAACGTGTCCACCATCCAATCCCGTTGAATTACCACATCACTTGTGGTATAGCACTGTAAATCCCCAATCTTGGAGCCCCTATGACACCATGGGTATTTTTTGTGTGAATTTTGTTGTTGTAATGCTGACACTCTTTTAGGCGGTAAAGTGGATTATTTACCGCCAGCTTGTTGCTGGAGCTAACTCTTCCTCATCACCAGCAAAACTCCAAGTACAGTGGTTCGGTAATGTGGCAGCAAAATGGCAGTAATGGTTTTAGCGCCACTTTACCACCGTTTCGACTTGCTGCACGGTACTAGGAATGTGGCACATTGTCTGGTTGTGTATCCCTTGAGCAGATATCACTGAATGCACAGATACAAATGTATTTATAAGGGACACATGTTTTAACACAGCATGGTCATTGGTTACAAAACCACAGATGGCATGTGCATGAGGCTCAGTTTCCAACTTAAAAACATACATTCATGTAATCATTTTAAATAATTTTCTGATACACAGGACAAAGGCCTAATAACACTAAGAATTAGTAAATATCCAGAGGCTGCTGAAAAGAAACAAACAAACTCACCACAGCTTCAAAATGGTGGCTGGCCTTATAACGTTATGCCCGACTCGCCCAGACTTCCTGACCTCAGTGCATGGGCCAATTCAAAACCAAGTCAACCACACCACCGAGCTATAGCAAGTGTCGCTAGATTCCACCTAAAGGAAGGGGGAAATCAGTGTGTAAAGACAACCCTCGACAGTTTCCCCGTTTGTGGTGTTCAAGTAAGAGCTGGAGAGGGGCGTTTGAAAGAGAGGGCTTATCTAGAAGCGTTTAGAGAAGGCAGGAGGATGGAGGTGGAAGTTTGAGGCTTGAGAAGGAGGTTGTGCTGTGGGGGGAGGTGTACCATCGAAGAGGAAATCGTTTTTGGAGGGGAGATCAAATCTGTGAGCAGAATTTCTATAGGGAAATTAGACGATGTTGGCCAAAGTCAACCCTTAGGAGACAACTGAAGAAGCAACGTACCACCTAGAGGGGAGGCTACGTACAAAAATCATGAAGGTGAGGATGGAGATCAAGGCGACCACCTTATCCTTTGTGGATGATCAGGATCTAGTGGCTCACACATGTCCGTGGCAGGTATTAGTCGTGGGTGGAGAAAGGAGTCTGTGCAACCTCACTGAGAGGCAGGCAGCCTTTCTTAGACCCTCCAAGTGAGGATGTCCCATGGGACAAAGCCCCGATAGCTGGGTGGAGAACAGGGGCCCGACCAATAGACTCATCTGTCCTGAAGCCCTGGGAACAAGCTTTACCACTGAAGAAATTTCATAGCTACCAGGACCAGTTGAAAGAACATTTACAATGGTGCCGGGTGCTGACGCACTACCTGAATGAAGATCCCACAGAGAAACCATGGCAACTGAGGTGTGCTTTGGAACCCCTGGAAACCTGGAAACCAGAGAAACAGATCAGGGTTCATCCGTTGATGTTGGGTTGATGTTGGATGAGGCTCAGTTGGAAGCCAGAGGTCATTTTGACGATGGGAGTTTTTTAGATGGAATTTCTACTGAAAAAATGCCATTGAAAAAACAAATTGAAATATTATATTTTTTCATTAGGTTTAGGGGGGCAGCCCCAAGACGTCTGCTTCCTTATGTTTGTATATCTACCTCAAACTCCTCCCTGCCCTTTTTATCCCCTTACCCCTCTCTATATTTCAATGAGTTTTTTGATGGAATTTTGTTGGAATCTTTTTATCAAAAATCTCCTGTTGATGTAACAACGCGATACCAGCCAGAGACGGTTCATTGTCTATTGACATGATCACTCCCTGGGATGGAATTGAGCAGTCCAAGAGGGAGATAGAAAGCTCTATTGCTCTCTGGACTGGAACCTTGTTCATGTTTCTTTATCACTACTTCCAGATGAGAATAGTATGCCCAGAGCAGGTGAAGGAACCAGCGGCCTGAGAGCCTAAAAGCTGCGGTCAAGGCACTTTTCCTTAAAGCTTATCGTGGTCCATGTCCTGAAATTGTTTGAAACTGATGTGATGCCTTCCTTGGATATTCCTCCCTGAATATTGTTTTCATAAATCCCTACTGGCAATTACCCAACACCTTGTTTTGATCTTGAAAAGAATAAAGGTCTGAGATTCCCGAAACCTTAATCATCTTGTCTGCGGCACACTCATGACCCCTGCATCTTCTATGCATCAATTCATGTTAAATGCTTGTGCACAGTGGGGATCCTTAGTAGGTGAGAAGGCAGAAGGGGGTGGGTTGACCGATCTAGAAAACAAATGATACACATTATTTGATTCCAAGAATAGTTTCTAAAGAGTAAATCATGTTTATTTATAAACAAGTCAGTGATAGTACTATTCAAGCATTGTTGCCTGAGGACCAAACCACCACAGAAAACTCCTAAATAACAAAAAGGTGAACCCAAAAGGCACTGCAAAATTTAACTTGTGAATTCAACCACATAATTATTAAGTTCATGTTCATTTTATTAATTAGAGCAATTTAGTTTAAAGAGACATATCGTCTAGATGCTGGTGAATTAGTGCCCGGTCCAATCTTATTCTATTACCCAGTCAGATGATTTTGAAGACAGCTGCAAGCAGGATTTTAAGTATTTGTGTTTTAAGTATTTGGCACCTGTAGGCCTCAGGGTCCCTTGGTGCGCCTTATAAATATATTAAAGTTACGTAAAGTAAAAATCACAGTTTCCTGCACAATTAAATATAGTAACTACTATGAAAAGCAAAGCAAACATGACACGTGGCTGCTTTAATTCAAGCATTGTACCTACCTCAGATGTTAATCATGACATGGGTTAGATGGATGGAAAACCCTGCAACACAGTAGATATTGTCCATCAGGCAGGAAAGAATAACTCTCCAACTTGAGATCTTGCTGTTAGTTACTTAAGCCTATTGGCGTGCACACTTATGAAAGTGTTCTACTAAGTAGTGTGCTTTTAAACTCACCTAAATCACCACCATGTTGGTCTTAGAGCACCTGGGCGTGTCCAGGGGTTGGCCCATTGTGTCCACACCATGGTTTCCTTGTCTGATCTGTGAACGAAAAAGGTGATTTTGGGGGTGGGGAGGGGTCGGAGGGATAGGGCTTAGCACTAGAAGAGGGAAGAGGTAAGACATCCAGGTGGGAAGTTTTTGAAAAAATGTGTTGGTCTTGTAACATAAATGTTGCACCAGGAAAATTGTGATGTGTTTTAAGTGTCAACAATAAGCGTGAAGGCAGATGATCCTAATAACTCCTGAAGTGAAATGGTGCTTTGGGTCTGTGTGGATCCCAAGATGTGGCATTTGATTATATTAAATTGTCTGGTTGAACATAATGTGAGCCAAGAAGGCTTAATGGTGATAATGTGACATTCACCCCCGCGGTGGGGGGGGCGGACATGGCTGTTAATGACCCATCAGTCCTCGCCAAGGTAGGCTCGAGCAAAGTGAAGGCCTCGACGAAGGCTGTGGGCCATTACCGGCCATGTCAGCCCCCCACCAAGGGGGCGAAAGCCATTCACAACCCAGGATTTCACAGAGATGCAAATAGTTTTCTTTTTTTTTCTCTGTCGGGAGTTGAGCTCATCTTCCAATGAAAAAATAGGTAAAGAAATTGATGCTATCATCAAAATAGAAAAGGGACTAGGTCCCTTTTTGGATGACAGAGCCATAAAAAACATGTTAAAAAATGGCCGCTGTCATCCGGAAAGGGACCTAGTCCCTTTTCTATTTTGTGCTGTGGGTGGTGATTATAGAATAGCCCATGGGAAAGACAGATTGTGATTGCCTGTTTTTCCCAGGTGCAACCGCTGAGTGATTGAGTTAAAACATGCCTACCAATGATATTGCATTATGTTTTTTCTGTACACGAGTATATACTTGGATACAAGGTGCTTAGTGCATGTTGAGGTTTTTTCACTGTATGTGTCCTTAATATAAACAGGGTGGAGGCCCTTACAGGTGGTGGTATTGCAGTTGAAACTACTATAAAAATTCAGGTGCACTCCTTAGACATGAAAGGATGTGTGGCTGTTATTGAAATATGTCAGAAACAACAGAGCTCACAATCAAATCTTATAAGCAGTATTTACGCAATAATTGTGTAACTCAGATGTGTGAATGTATATTGTATTTTGAGGGTAGAGTGAACCCCTAATTGAGTGTTCTTTTCTCTTTCAGAGTATGCTGCACAAGGAAAGTTGGATGTTATTAAAGATTGTATTACATACTGTCAAAATAGTGAAGATGTTGGGACTAGGAACCCCAAATACTGCTGCAACGCTGATTTATGCAATGCGCAAGGCCTCAATAACACTGCGGATGGAGTCACTAGTGAATTCAGTTACACTATACTGACAACCTTTGCCGGACTGATCAGTGTTTTGCACTAAAATGGACCCCAGATTCCTGTTACCACAAGTGGGTATGTACTAAGGCAGAAGGACTCTCCCCAGCAGCAGAACAGCACACGGTGGAGACAAACAAAGCAAGGGGCATCGGACCAGCATGGAAAGAAAAGCAAGGGACCAGTAGTGAAACTCAAAGTGCACATAACTAGGGCGAAAAATGTCCAGATGCAAAAGAATGGACTCTGTATTAAGAAGTTCTTCATGCAGGTTCTGCTCAGATATCAGATGTTAATTATGATGAATCATAAATAGTTTAGTTTATGTTTGTTGTCAAAACAGTAGCTACTATTTGACTTTCTCTAATTGCATCTTATTTGAAGGCCCTTTGCAAACTAAGATGGAACACTGAATCTGTTTTTTTCTGGAATTTTGTTTTAAAATATATATTTTATTGAAAATGTGCTTTTTGCAAGTGGGATTCGACTTATTATTATTATCATTATTATTATTAGTAGGATATTTATTTATCGTCACGGGAGGATAGCTCAGTGGCAACATGCTCGTCTTGGAAGCAAGACAACACAAAGCAACACAGGTTTGATTCACGGGTCCGCGCTTAGAAACCTCTGGGTATTTAAGCACGTTATAAACATGCAACTAAAACGACAACAAAAAAAACAAATTCTTTAACAGCACCTCAATGCCCCCGGGCTGTGTGAGCGCTTTAAAACGGCAAATAAATAATTAATACATTTATCGAGCATGGACCTAGCTTTGAGAAGCAACGGAGCGCTTTACAGAAGTAACAGCTTTGATTGAAGGAGCAACTCTACAGAACATTGATGTTCTTACCAGTCTGGTCGGGTGCAATATAATGATTGTGTTTCATTTTTATTTTATATTGATGATTAAGGTCGTGCCAACATGCCCAATGACAGCACCTGAATAGAGTACAATACTGCTTATGCATTGTCATGTGGCATCATAATGCTTTCCAACACACTTAAACAAATCTCATACAATGCAACATCATTAAGGTATCACTTACAAACTGGGTGATTAACCTAAGCCATTGTACAATATTTACTAGTGCATTCAGAGCCATCACCTGCCACTCCCTTGATCGGTGTGAACATTGCTGTACTCAGAAAACAATCAAGATGGCAACTTAAGTCAACTGAGTTCATAGACTTGAACACAAAATTGAAAATGACTTGAAGCAAGTCTTTGAATTTATTACAATATATGTCTTCACAAAATAAAAAGCATGTGCTCTTACCTTACAGAAGGATTGTCTATACATTCAAAGGGTTTGCTTGTAGATACACTGGCTGCTATATAGAAAGGGGATTGTACCTCAATGTATTGCATTTTGTCTCAGGCCTCTGTATGCACCAACTCACCCAACTGCACCTCATGGAAGTACAATTTAAGAAAGGCAAATGTGCTTTCCATGAACAAATTGAGCTATGAAACAGTGGATAAGCCTTCAAATCCCACACATACACAAATGAGGAGCCACAATTTAATGACATGTTCCACAACAAGCATCTCGTTATAAGGAAGCATTTTAACAAGCAAAGCATCTGCCGCAAAACGTGCACACAACCAAACCTTGTTACCCACAAAATAGATTGGTTCGGGATTTCTGGAAGACTCAGCAGACATTTCCATAGCTTTCTTGGACTCATAGATGCATGCCAACTCAAAATGAATTCTTCCAGGAAAAGGACTCAGAAGTGGCACGATTTGCTAGGGAGATGAAACGTCATGAAATACCTAGTGATGCCTGTCATGTGAAAACAAAAAAGCTGGTTCCCGGAAAGCAGAAGGAACAACATTACTATTTGGACCCTCCACTGTAAGAACCCGTTCACAAGACTGAGAATTGACTTTTAATTAACACTGCCACCAACCACCAGCCCAATAACAAAAATCCCCCATGCCTATACTTCAAGCCAAAAACCTGAAGTTCTTATTTAATTCCAAATTATCTTGCGCTTCCGAGATCAATCCCCTCCCATGGTCACCTTCACCTAACAACAATTATCTACCCTGGGCTGAAAATGAATCCTAAAATAAAAGTGGGGCAAGCTCTTATCCTTTCCAACATTGGCTATTGCAGTGGACTATGCCCCAGCATTGCCAAAACAGAGATGGGTCAGACAAGCCCCCACCATGCACACAGCCATCAACTCAGAAGCAGAGGGATGTCACACAGTGTGATCATCATGGCAGCCTACTGTGGCCAGGGTCTCCCTGGGGACTATGTTCAGAGACTGGAGATGATGCCCATGTGGCAGTTCTGAAGATTCTCCACTTGGGAGGATAGCTCAGCGGCAACGCGCTCACCTTGGAAGCAAAAAACGACACAGAGCAACACAGGTTCAATTCCCAGGTAGCGCTTAGAAACCTCTGGGTATTAAGCACGTTATAAATAACCTATCATATCATATCATATCTTTGTGGGTTGTGGTTGTGACCTACCGGGTTATTGTATCTCCAGTCAAAAGTAAAACCCCACACACGTCTGTATTTGGTTCAGTGGGTGCCCAGTGACATCAAAGAAGGTTCTGCCCATGTCCCGCATCAAGAGGAATGCAGTGTATAATCTATGGGTAAATATGGAATCATAGCACCATGGAAACGAGTGATCAGTCGTTAGGTGCTGTATCCTGGAATGTAAGATAAAGTCTACTGATTTGAATTCACATTATACATCCCACCCAAGTATCAGGGTTCTAAAACACTATGGTTAGGTTGTTCCAAACCTCCGTACAAAAATATAGTGGTGTGTACAATTTCTAGTGCTTCCAAACTCTATGCTAAATAACGTCAGAATGGTAGACTCTAGCACTATTTAATATTAGCACCCACCGCAGGGGAGCCAGCCAATCAGCATTGCAAGCAGCCTGATGGCTGCTCCACCACCAAGCCATCTTCCTGCCACCTTCCCCTTCCCACCGGTCACTGTTCCCTTCCCTCCCCACAATGCTAGCCCACTCACCTTATTCTTTTGATGGCCGTGCAACCACTGCTGCCGCTCCTGCCTCCTGGATGCCATGTAAATGGAAGAGGGGCTCTGCATGGGGTGCCATCTTCCAGCTCCATGGCGTCCATCTTAGGTACGTTTATTGTATGAATGAACAGGACGCTGTGAACATGTCCCGTTCGTTCATACACAACCCAAGATATAAATAGCAATAACACCCGATCCGGGAGGCCGAATCGGGTGGTAACCATGCCGGCCCATCCTTAAGGCCCTCCCTGTGCTCTGGCTTGTAACTTGGGCCCCAAGCTTTTACCTCCCGTTCCGGCCCCCCAGATCGGGTGTTATTGATTAAATGTAACTTGGAAATCATATTCCACTGCATTTCTTGAAAACTGCTTTGGAATTCTAGAACTTGTACATAGTCATTTTAATTGTACTTTTTAGTCTGGTTCCCTTGAAACTGAAATGAGAACCACCATGATGCATTTGCTTGGATTTTGAGCGGGATCTGCAAAATCATGCTACGAGTCTCTGCCAGATTAAGATGCCAGCTGAGACTCACACAGAGCATGAGGCAGGAGATCAACTAGTACCATGATCTGAGAACCATTTATGAGCCCAGGCTTGCTCGTGTGCATAGCCACATTTGGACATCAAGAGCCATAATGACTCAACAAATTAAATAGAAATAGAGTCAACATAAGCATTTGTCTTAGAAACCAACATTTGATTCAAATCTTATCAATAGGAGGGGTATTTTGAATTATAGTCAAGAGAATAAAGACACACTTTTTGTTCCTGATGCAATTTTGAATTACAGCCAAGAAAATGAAACGCACATTGTGGCCTTCTTCGTAAGTCATCAGCAAAGTATAAAAGTATCAATTGCTCAATTATTATTAGCTGATTGACCAAGCCTTAAACCGTTAAATTAATATATACGGCCCTGCATTTTATTTACATAACAGAATATTATAGAGAGAAAGCTACAACAGGCTTTATAGAAACCTGGCAGAGTGCAGAAGTAGAAATGGGTTAATCTGAAAACAGAAGGGGGTGTAGTAGGAGCCTGGCTACACACCCTGGCTCCTTATTTCAAGCAAGCAAACATTTTTAATCTAAATTGGGTAAAAGGCTTGAAGCCAGATATTTTGAGTTTGGGACAAATGAACCTACATTTTATATCATTCACATTCAACAACATTGGCTAACATGTTTCGCTTGATATGAATCATTGTTTAGGCAGCATGCAATGTATTTTAATTGGATAGAACTTTGAAAGAGAATCAGTGCAGTGCATAATGACCAGGAAGTGATAGTCACAATTCTAAGGCTATGCTTCTAAGTGCAGCCTAATTTGAAAAAATAAAATGTGCTTAAATAAACAGATGTACAAGCTGGATTGTAAAGTTAAAGCTATTAGAGGACTACTACGTTGGAGACTGGTGCTACAATCCTAATTCATACAGAATATTTGTTTTAAATGACGTACATTTGATATTTTGAAAGCTAAATGTAGTATATTGATCCCAGCCAGCACAGTGCCTATAATGTAATGTAGGGAATGTTGAGTAGTGAGTAACTGAGATTGGAAGGGTGACTGAGAGCCTACTGAAAGGAGGGATGCTGTGCTGCTGTTGGCACGTCAGATGATACTTGAAGAATAAACTAAAGTTTGTGAAACCTGCTTGGCTCCTGTATACTTCACTAAAGCTATATGATGTTAACTACTCTGGGGCTATAGAAACCCATTTAATCACAATCTATTGGTAATATTGTTAAGAGACATTTGGGTATCATTGACAAATGGCATGGAACTTATTTACACAGTGCATTTTTATTTAAACGGAGAGAGGGTTTATAAGGGTTTTTAATATTGAAAAGCTAGTGTCTATTCCTATTTTCTGAATACTTTTGTGAAACTATAAGGCATTTTTTAAAATAATGGGGCTAAATTCGTACATTGTATAGCCCATTGTCTGTGAAAAATTGGGTTACAATCTACAATGTTCATAATTGGTTTTGAAGGGTAACACATACAAAAATCTAATAGATGGCAAGTCACCAACAGTGCACAGGACCCTTTTCGAAAATAAAATCATGATGCCTTTGCCCACAATACATGTCAGTATAAAATATATGTTCATGCTGGGTCTGTCCAAACTTGTCCATGCTGGCTCTGCCAATATATGAGACTATCCCCATATCAGAACTTTGGTGCGTGTGGTCCATGTGTTAATATGGTAGCAGCTTTAATGTCTTATTTATTTGTCTTTGCACACACTTTCAGGATATATGACTTGAAAAAACATCACATGAACACGTCACAGGTTCCAATCAATTATGCGCTCTCCCCGATGTGGGGTTGCTGTTTTTCACCAACACAACAATTGCGGACTCCCTTGCAGCTGCTTTCTAAAATGATAAGGCTAGAGGTTTGTCTAGAAACCACCAGTGCGCTATATTCACCACCTAGTAATAAGCAATTGCTGAAAAAGAGCGGCCTGCTGCATTGGTTATTTACACTGTGACCCCCTAACCAGCCCAGATCATTTACGCAGTCGTAGGATTAATTTTGGAAGTAATGTGCACCAGTCAATCAAAATTCAATATTGTCAATAGTAGAAGTAATGGAGCTCCAAAGTGAAAGGGTTTGATCCATGTCTTGCAGCGTCTCCTGAGACACTGCAAGAAAGGGATTTAACCCTTTCACTTTGGAGCTCTATTACTTCTTCATATGCCAAAATAGGCACATTATTGACCCTACATGCCCTTGCGCTACTATTGACAATATTGAAACTACTCAAGTCCATCAGTACATTTTCCAACACCAGGGCACGATATTTGATCGCTTATGCATTTTGGCACCCCAATTGAAATGATTGAAAATGTACCTGCACTCACACACCAGCGTGGTTTTACGTCCTAACAAACCGCATGCCAAACTGAAATTGATGATCAATAGCCTTGTGACTCATCCAGCAGTATTCACTGTAGCAACACTACTCTACCCAAGTCCACCCGACCCAATAATCTGTTAGCCTTGAGAACGAGCAACGTGGTCGAAACACGTGTCGGCTGATTCTTATGATCTAAAACAGAAATGTATCTTTGATCTGGAATTTTGATTGACTCACAGCAAAATCTAGGCAGTACACGTTGCACTTTATTTCCAAAATGAATCCTTTGACTGCTTTCTTAAATGGGAAGGCATGCATGCGTTTTTCATGAAGGGGAAGAAGGCATGCATGCATTTTTCCCATTAAAATTGAGCATTTTGAAAATAATTCTGAAAGGTGAAAGAGTATTTGCGGGTGCAAATTGCGTGGGACAAATGTTTTTGCTAGGGACTGCACGCAAATTACATGCACATGACGATTCTAGACCATATTCCGATATTCTTTTAAAATTATTTAAATTGTTTAATGTGCCAGATGCCCATAGGCCTCGAAGACACAATACAACAAAGAATATGGAAAAAAAGACAGTAAAAAGTCCAGAGTCAACAATAAGACAGCGGAGTCCACTACTAACTTTAAGTATGATGACACTCTCAAAAGATCATTGCAAGTAGAAAGGTACTTTTGGCACACTCCACCAATATTAAATTCCTACCCTTCTGAGAACATCACTGATCAACCTGGATCCTTCGAATAAACTTGACGTCTGATACTCTTACAAGTCCAGGCCCAGTCTTCCGACATTACCAAGCCAGCACCTTATTCCTCAAAGCCTCCATAGGTTTGTGTCCTGTTGGAATTTCCACTTTCGTGATAACCAAGTTGCTGTGATCCATCACAGTCTTCCTCACGCAAGCTTCTGCGATTGGGGGCATACAAGTTTTGGCAATACGCAAACTTCCAGGAAAGCAATATTTAGGGTTAGTGATGTCTTGGTGGATATGATGTACAGAAGCTTGAACCGACTCTCCTGAATCAACCTGCGGTAGTTGACATAGGTGTTTGTGTTTGCTGTTCAATTATGATGGACGTGTTAGAGGATATAGGATGCTAGTTACACGTGACTTTCGTGGGTTTATCTTCAGCAAGCAGTTCCCTATTCCTCAACTCAGAAGTTGCCTGACAGTAATTTTCCCTAATATCAATAGTATTTATGCCCTTCACTCAAATTACATTAGGTTGTTTGGGATCTCTGAGTTGTTTCACTTATTTCAATAGACTGATCCCATTGGCAGGATGTATCTGTTTTATCTGGCCGGAATCACACTCTAATCTTATCCATCAGGCAAATCCATGCAAAACAATCTGTAAAATGTTTGCATAAAATCAGTTCCCCAATTATCCTTTCCTTAATTTGTAGCCATTGCATATAACTAATCTGATCTGGTTGGTAAATTTGTTGGTAAATCTCTTTGCTCCAGCAATTCTGTTACAGACTGCAGGGAGGGATCCACGGTTGCTGTCTCAACACTTTCCATCATCAGTGGTTCAAGGATCATTTCATCACTATTCACTGGAGACACATTAAGAGTGGTCAAGGGAGATGTTAAAGCATCTAACCCTTGTACACAACATTCCAATAGATTATTCTTGAGGGGGTAACCCGACTCCTTAAAGTCAGTAGTCAGCTCAATGGGTAGCTCCCCATTAGTTGATGAGCTAATCTACAAACAGCCAGGATCTTCTTTATCGACAAGAGGACATGGCCTCATATCCTGCAGCCGTTGCTTCCTTCGGGCACTCAGTGCCAATACTTCAGTCAAATGACTGTTTTTGGACAGAGAGGTTATATTCATAGTCACTGGTAGTTTGGATATTGTAGTAGCTTTGGTTTTAGCTCTGGTAATAGACATCATAGAAAATGGGGGACAGTATTTAATACAGGAGGCTGTTTGTCCAATTAGAAAACTGCTTCGTCTGATTAATATTCCCTCAATAGCAGGAAAACTAGACATAGAATACACCAAATTTTCCAGAGAAACCAACAAGGTGATCAATAAGGTTTTCAAACATGCAACTGTCCAGCAGCCCCATGCTGATGGCGCTTACCAAAACCTGAATCTGCGTCCTCAGTCAAGTTAACAGGGCCTGGGAATGTCACAGCCCTCGAGCCCCCGAGGCAATCTCTACCATCTCAATCCTCGCATCTCACCCATCGTTGAATCAGTGCCAAGAAGGCTGTTCGTCTTCCATCTCGAAACGCCCTGGGGAGAAGGAAACCCTTTATCCCTCTCACTTTCCTTACGTCACATGGAGCCTTGAAAATGGAACCACAGAATGCCGCCAAACATTGTCCGCTTCTTGCTTCCGTACACCTCGGAGTTCGGACTAACACACTAGAAGAAGGGACCCTGTGCCATCAAGCCACGCTGCACAGCACTGTGCTGCAGCAGCTTCCAACGGCAGCAGCTTCCAACCGCTTACCGAGGTTTGTTTCTTGTTATGCCCTGATCATAGTTATCACTTAATGTGGCTACTGCAAACCACACAAATTGGCTTGATTCGCAAAACAAGCATTGACATTGCCAACAAGTTTGTTTTTTCTGCAGAGACGAAAGGGCATTTGCCAGGCACTGCCATAATGGTTTAACTGGCTATAACTTTACACAAGCAAAAACTGTTGGCTTTGCCAATCCTTGTTTTTAGCAGGACTTTGGTGAAGGACACGCGTAATGAATTTAAATTAGGTGGCTGAAGGCAGACCTGGTTAAGAAATTGTTATTACACGGTAGAACATTTACAGCTTTGATTAAACAACTCTCAAAAGACTGCTTTGAACAAACACAGGCAGGCACTTTGAGTGCAACGTTTTATGTTAAGGTTTGATCAAGCTTGCTCAAAGAGATCACACAAGGGTGTGTTTTAGACAAAGAGGAGCAGGGAGTGATAGGAATGGCCATAGGGAGTAGCATGGCCCTGGGCAGGCAACAGTTGGGTAAATAAGCAAACAACTATAAGCATTGTGTCCCTTCTCATGTGTAATTAAATCAACAGGACCAAAAACTGACTTTGAAGGGGTTCAACAGCCTACTGGATGGCCACATAATAAAAATATAACAAACAAAAGCTGTTTCAATTATTAACCAACCTGGGGTAGAAATGTAATATTTATTTAAACATGATTCGCATATGTTTATGAAAAAATACATAACAAGATATCATTCACAACAAGACAAGATACATGGAATAGTGTCCAAAACAGTTATTCACAAAACCAACACCAGAGGAAATGCAAAGTTGTAACATCAACCCTAATGCTCATTATGCATGAATTATACATAGAGACCCAACATGTTTCTGTTGACATTGCTAGACTGCTGGACATTCTTCATGGATAATATAATGTATATTTCTTTACTCCACGAGGTCGAATCACTTCTCTGTGAATCCTCATATAGTGAACACAACCGTCTTCATCTAGTGTATGGACATCAACATTCAAATCTCTCCATTCAACCGACTACAACATAAAAAAACACAAAAATGCCAAGTCACTACAATACAAACCCTAGAATATGTGTCAAATTCACAACAACACTATAAATAAGTATATATCCATGCGCCCCTTCAGAAGTGCACCTACCTGCTTCTTTTTCCCAGCAGGAAAGTAATCAGTCATGGTAAATCATGAAACACACAATTAATGTGTATTATTTCAACTGGATCACTAATTGTCTCACTGGCCATACACTCAATATCTACAAAACAGAAGGACCAACCAGCCCTTAAACTAGGGACCTTGTTAAGAATTGATGCTGACGCAAAGAAAGGTTTAACTATTTATTTCAGATAGAGCTAACGCGACAGCAGGCTCAACCTCAGACAGCCAACCTTCAACTGACAGTGTCCCATTCCAGAAGCACCCTCCATAACATAACATTCCGCCCTAGAAGCTGCTGACATCATAGCCCCTTTGCTGCAGTGTTAACAAAAGAAGTATGTACACCTCGATCATTATATGAACGTAAACAGTGAAAGATAAAACATGCATAAGTGTACTATTTTCAAATTGTGAACCACAAGCAACAGTATTGAAACCTAAACATTGTAATCTAGCAATATTGAAAATCCTAATCCTAAAACATCTCATTCCTTGGCCTTTCTAGAAAATGAAGTTCATTCTACACAAAAGTCTCTGAGCCATGTTGGCCTTTTCCTGGCTCTCCCTTTACACATTCCGGTATTTCTCATAACACTTGTACTTTCACCATTCTCATCTCTTGCTCTTTTCAGTTCTTGATTATGTTCCACACCCACCTTGGTGCCACCTATTATCGGTTCCATGTAATAATGTCCCCACAAAAATATCGCCATGCAAAAATATCGCCGAAAAATTGCCGTTTTTGGTGGGGACATTATTGCATGGAACATGCGGGGGACACCCCCGCAAACCCCAAACCCTTTTTTTTTCTTTTTATTTCTTTTTCGGCTGCCCCCTTTGGCCATATATATGGTCACCCATATAATATCGCCACAACCTTTTCCCGGCGATATTATGTACGGCGACCATATATATGGGGATAATATTACCTGATACCCTATTATTTCCCCATCCACTTCATTTTTGTTGCTTATCATACTGTCTTCATCCATGTTGGATAAACTCTTAATCAATCTTGAGCTAGACCAACACTCCCCACCTTCTAGAATCACCACATTCCCTCTAACAGCTGCAACCATTTTTGGACCTAAGAATTTGCTCTCAACACGCTTGGAACCCAACCGTGGATTCTTTATCAGCACAAGATCACCCTTCTCCAACTTTGTTCCCCTAGCCTTATTGACTTTGTCAAATCTTTGCTTATATGTATTTTGTGCTTTTTTGTTTAGCCTCAATCTATTTCTACACTCCCTGCCATCTCCAGCCAACCTGGACACAATTTGATTCCAGGTTGTGTGCCGTTCAATGATACTTTAGTAGTTGAATGAGGCGTAGTGCCGTAGTTCCACACCAATTCTTTTAGTACTTTCGACGACTCCAAACCTGATGCCAACGCCAATTATATGCCACCCTTAACAAATCTGTTTACTCTTTCAACTAGCCATTGGCACTTGGATGATCTAGCGCTGTGCGTACATGTGTTACGCTCACCTGGCTCCCACAGGGGCGTTGATCTGAACTGGACAGCTGCGGTCTCCACCAATGTGACGCGTAGTGCCGAGAAGACGGACTGGACTGGCCCACCTAGCTTTGTTTGCTTGGCCCGTAGCAATATTCTTCTGCAAATGGAGAAAGGGAATTAACCACCCGTGGAGTTGAGCGTTAACTCCTCCTCACTCCCGCTGTTCTCCCAACTGATCACCTTTGATGTCCTCTCTTATAGTCTCACCTGATGGTTTGGAAAGATGAGCTCTCCATCCTGCATTGAGCGCAGGGGCGCGTAGATAACCAGTTACTTCACTGGCTCGAAGGAAT
Organism: Ambystoma mexicanum; assembly: GCF_040938575.1. Taxonomy (NCBI): domain Eukaryota; kingdom Metazoa; phylum Chordata; class Amphibia; order Caudata; family Ambystomatidae; genus Ambystoma; species Ambystoma mexicanum. The sequence goes on along the minus strand of NC_090933.1, from coordinate 1,236,731,081 downwards.
TGGTGGGTTCCAGAACAATATTGACTCTGAGATTCCCGGCAAGACGCCGTAAGTATGTAGTTCGTAAGAGTTCAAATGTCTGACTTTCACTCTGTCCGATTCCTTGCAGGTTGCAGCTTGACCCTAGCGAAGAGTTCCTCGTGGCAACCGGTAATATTCAGGTAAGGATTTGTATTATCCAACACAGTTCGATAAAATAATGTCAATATGTAACCTGTTGCTTTCCCCCTTTTTCAGGCGCTGAGAGATAGTATGAAGTCTCGGGGAAAAATGCCTCCGGCGGTAAAATCAGGTAAGTCTATTGTGGTGAGGAGGGTTCCCCTTGTTTGTCCCTTTTTTTCACCTTGCTGTCCTTTTGTTTCCCCTTGGGGGCCGGGATTCGAGGAGGATGCAGTGTAAGCTGCGCCGACCCGTGCAGAGGAATAATACCCCCAGTGGTAGAATCAGGTAAGTCTATGGGGGGTAACTAATATTGCCTCTGTGTATTCTCTTGGCTCACCTTGCTGTTCTTGTCTTCCCCTTAGGTGCCGGAGTGTGGCGGGAACATGCAGAGGGATGCGGTGAAATGTGAAGATGCTGCGAAGGCCGGTGAGTTCAGCGCGGCGCTGCAGCAGGCGAGGCGACGCGCCTTAAATAACTTCTTTCTTCCAGCTCGAAGGCGCGATGGATCGGGAATTCAGGTAAGGGTCAAAGGTATTGCTCTTGTTCTAACCTTTTCTCCTTCTTTCTCCCTTTTTCTAGGAGCTCCAGACTCGAGGTGGGCGTGGCAGAAGACTGGATGCAGACTTGCCGGCACGGTGAGCGTTACGCTGCTGGATGCAGAATAACGCGAAGCGTGTGCTGCTCTTCGGGCGTGGTTTAAATAGCCTCCAAAGTAGTCCCAGGTAAGTAAAACAAAAGAGTTGATGGCTGGAAGGTTTAGAATAAATCTTGACCTCTGGCATTGCTCTGGGCAACCCTCCAGACCACCGTTCTTCGCCTGCCAAGCCATTACAAAAGGGGAAAAACCATATGCAAATCAGGCTTGGTCCCACCCCCAAAGGGGTAGTCCAGCCCGAACTGCTAGGTCACATCCCTTTTGCACGAGACCACAAGCATCCCCAGACATGTTTCAGCCTTGTTGGGCATCATCAGTGAGGAGTAGCTTGGGTCTCTAGGCCCAGCAGGCAAGGGACCCACGTCTGGGCATACCCTTCCCACTCGGGGTGACAATAGCAAAACAAAAGAGTTGATGGCTGGAAGGTTTAGAATAAATCTTGACCTCTGGCATTGCTCTGGGCAACCCTCCAGACCACCGTTCTTCGCCTGCCAAGCCATTACAAAAGGGGAAAAACCATATGCAAATCAGGCTTGGTCCCACCCCCAAAGGGGTAGTCCAGCCCGAACTGCTAGGTCACATCCCTTTTGCACGAGACCACAAGCATCCCCAGACATGTTTCAGCCTTGTTGGGCATCATCAGTGAGGAGTAGCTTGGGTCTCTAGGCCCAGCAGGCAAGGGACCCACGTCTGGGCATACCCTTCCCACTCGGGGTGACAATAGCAAAACAAAAGAGTTGATGGCTGGAAGGTTTAGAATAAATCTTGACCTCTGGCATTGCTCTGGGCAACCCTCCAGACCACCGTTCTTCGCCTGCCAAGCCATTACAAAAGGGGAAAAACCATATGCAAATCAGGCTTGGTCCCACCCCCAAAGGGGTAGTCCAGCCCGAACTGCTAGGTCACATCCCTTTTGCACGAGACCACAAGCATCCCCAGACATGTTTCAGCCTTGTTGGGCATCATCAGTGAGGAGTAGCTTGGGTCTCTAGGCCCAGCAGGCAAGGGACCCACGTCTGGGCATACCCTTCCCACTCGGGGTGACAATAGCAAAACAAAAGAGTTGATGGCTGGAAGGTTTAGAATAAATCTTGACCTCTGGCATTGCTCTGGGCAACCCTCCAGACCACCGTTCTTCGCCTGCCAAGCCATTACAAAAGGGGAAAAAACCATATGCAAATCAGGCTTGGTCCCACCCCCAAAGGGGTAGTCCAGCCCGAACTGCTAGGTCACATCCCTTTTGCATGAGACCACAAGCATCCCCAGACATGTTTCAGCCTTGTTGGGCATCATCAGTGAGGAGTAGCTTGGGTCTCTAGGCCCAGCAGGCAAGGGACCCACGTCTGGGCATACCCTTCCCACTCGGGGTGACAATAGCAAAACAAAAGAGTTGATGGCTGGAAGGTTTAGAATAAATCTTGACCTCTGGCATTGCTCTGGGCAACCCTCCAGACCACCGTTCTTCGCCTGCCAAGCCATTACAAAAGGGGAAAAACCATATGCAAATCAGGCTTGGTCCCACCCCCAAAGGGGTAGTCCAGCCCGAACTGCTAGGTCACATCCCTTTTGCACGAGACCACAAGCATCCCCAGACATGTTTCAGCCTTGTTGGGCATCATCAGTGAGGAGTAGCTTGGGTCTCTAGGCCCAGCAGGCAAGGGACCCACGTCTGGGCATACCCTTCCCACTCGGGGTGACAATAGCAAAACAAAAGAGTTGATGGCTGGAAGGTTTAGAATAAATCTTGACCTCTGGCATTGCTCTGGGCAACCCTCCAGACCACCGTTCTTCGCCTGCCAAGCCATTACAAAAGGGGAAAGGCTTGGTCCCACCCCCAAAGGGGTAGTCCAGCCCGAACTGCTAGGTCACATCCCTTTTGCACGAGACCACAAGCATCCCCAGACATGTTTCAGCCTTGTTGGGCATCATCAGTGAGGAGTAGCTTGGGTCTCTAGGCCCAGCAGGCAAGGGACCCACGTCTGGGCATACCCTTCCTACTCGGGGTGACAATAGCAAAACAAAAGAGTTGATGGCTGGAAGGTTTAGAATAAATCTTGACCTCTGGCATTGCTCTGGGCAACCCTCCAGACCACCGTTCTTCGCCTGCCAAGCCATTACAAAAGGGGAAAAACCATATGCAAATCAGGCTTGGTCCCACCCCCAAAGGGGTAGTCCAGCCCGAACTGCTAGGTCACATCCCTTTTGCACGAGACCACAAGCATCCCCAGACATGTTTCAGCCTTGTTGGGCATCATCAGTGAGGAGTAGCTTGGGTCTCTAGGCCCAGCAGGCAAGGGACCCACGTCTGGGCATACCCTTCCCACTCGGGGTGACAATAGCAAAACAAAAGAGTTGATGGCTGGAAGGTTTAGAATAAATCTTGACCTCTGGCATTGCTCTGGGCAACCCTCCAGACCACCGTTCTTCGCCTGCCAAGCCATTACAAAAGGGGAAAAACCATATGCAAATCAGGCTTGGTCCCACCCCCAAAGGGGTAGTCCAGCCCGAACTGCTAGGTCACATCCCTTTTGCACGAGACCACAAGCATCCCCAGACATGTTTCAGCCTTGTTGGGCATCATCAGTGAGGAGTAGCTTGGGTCTCTAGGCCCAGCAGGCAAGGGACCCACGTCTGGGCATACCCTTCCCACTCGGGGTGACAATAGCAAAACAAAAGAGTTGATGGCTGGAAGGTTTAGAATAAATCTTGACCTCTGGCATTGCTCTGGGCAACCCTCCAGACCACCGTTCTTCGCCTGCCAAGCCATTACAAAAGGGGAAAAACCATATGCAAATCAGGCTTGGTCCCACCCCCAAAGGGGTAGTCCAGCCCGAACTGCTAGGTCACATCCCTTTTGCACGAGACCACAAGCATCCCCAGACATGTTTCAGCCTTGTTGGGCATCATCAGTGAGGAGTAGCTTGGGTCTCTAGGCCCAGCAGGCAAGGGAACCACGTCTGGGCATACCCTTCCCACTCGGGGTGACAATAGCAAAACAAAAGAGTTGATGGCTGGAAGGTTTAGAATAAATCTTGACCTCTGGCATTGCTCTGGGCAACCCTCCAGACCACCGTTCTTCGCCTGCCAAGCCATTACAAAAGGGGAAAAACCATATGCAAATCAGGCTTGGTCCCACCCCCAAAGGGGTAGTCCAGCCCGAACTGCTAGGTCACATCCCTTTTGCACGAGACCACAAGCATCCCCAGACATGTTTCAGCCTTGTTGGGCATCATCAGTGAGGAGTAGCTTGGGTCTCTAGGCCCAGCAGGCAAGGGACCCACGTCTGGGCATACCCTTCCCACTCGGGGTGACAATAGCAAAACAAAAGAGTTGATGGCTGGAAGGTTTAGAATAAATCTTGACCTCTGGCATTGCTCTGGGCAACCCTCCAGACCACCGTTCTTCGCCTGCCAAGCCATTACAAAAGGGGAAAAACCATATGCAAATCAGGCTTGGTCCCACCCCCAAAGGGGTAGTCCAGCCCGAACTGCTAGGTCACATCCCTTTTGCACGAGACCACAAGCATCCCCAGACATGTTTCAGCCTTGTTGGGCATCATCAGTGAGGAGTAGCTTGGGTCTCTAGGCCCAGCAGGCAAGGGACCCACGTCTGGGCATACCCTTCCCACTCGGGGTGACAATAGCAAAACAAAAGAGTTGATGGCTGGAAGGTTTAGAATAAATCTTGACCTCTGGCATTGCTCTGGGCAACCCTCCAGACCACCGTTCTTCGCCTGCCAAGCCATTACAAAAGGGGAAAAACCATATGCAAATCAGGCTTGGTCCCACCCCCAAAGGGGTAGTCCAGCCCGAACTGCTAGGTCACATCCCTTTTGCACGAGACCACAAGCATCCCCAGACATGTTTCAGCCTTGTTGGGCATCATCAGTGAGGAGTAGCTTGGGTCTCTAGGCCCAGCAGGCAAGGGACCCACGTCTGGGCATACCCTTCCCACTCGGGGTGACAATAGCAAAACAAAAGAGTTGATGGCTGGAAGGTTTAGAATAAATCTTGACCTCTGGCATTGCTCTGGGCAACCCTCCAGACCACCGTTCTTCGCCTGCCAAGCCATTACAAAAGGGGAAAAACCATATGCAAATCAGGCTTGGTCCCACCCCCAAAGGGGTAGTCCAGCCCGAACTGCTAGGTCACATCCCTTTTGCACGAGACCACAAGCATCCCCAGACATGTTTCAGCCTTGTTGGGCATCATCAGTGAGGAGTAGCTTGGGTCTCTAGGCCCAGCAGGCAAGGGACCCACGTCTGGGCATACCCTTCCCACTCGGGGTGACAATAGCAAAACAAAAGAGTTGATGGCTGGAAGGTTTAGAATAAATCTTGACCTCTGGCATTGCTCTGGGCAACCCTCCAGACCACCGTTCTTCGCCTGCCAAGCCATTACAAAAGGGGAAAAACCATATGCAAATCAGGCTTGGTCCCACCCCCAAAGGGGTAGTCCAGCCCGAACTGCTAGGTCACATCCCTTTTGCACGAGACCACAAGCATCCCCAGACATGTTTCAGCCTTGTTGGGCATCATCAGTGAGGAGTAGCTTGGGTCTCTAGGCCCAGCAGGCAAGGGACCCACGTCTGGGCATACCCTTCCCACTCGGGGTGACAATAGCAAAACAAAAGAGTTGATGGCTGGAAGGTTTAGAATAAATCTTGACCTCTGGCATTGCTCTGGGCAACCCTCCAGACCACCGTTCTTCGCCTGCCAAGCCATTACAAAAGGGGAAAAACCATATGCAAATCAGGCTTGGTCCCACCCCCAAAGGGGTAGTCCAGCCCGAACTGCTAGGTCACATCCCTTTTGCACGAGACCACAAGCATCCCCAGACATGTTTCAGCCTTGTTGGGCATCATCAGTGAGGAGTAGCTTGGGTCTCTAGGCCCAGCAGGCAAGGGACCCACGTCTGGGCATACCCTTCCCACTCGGGGTGACAATAGCAAAACAAAAGAGTTGATGGCTGGAAGGTTTAGAATAAATCTTGACCTCTGGCATTGCTCTGGGCAACCCTCCAGACCACCGTTCTTCGCCTGCCAAGCCATTACAAAAGGGGAAAAAACATATGCAAATCAGGCTTGGTCCCACCCCCAAAGGGGTAGTCCAGCCCGAACTGCTAGGTCACATCCCTTTTGCACGAGACCACAAGCATCCCCAGACATGTTTCCGCCTTGTTGGGCATCATCAGTGAGGAGTAGCTTGGGTCTCTAGGCCCAGCAGGCAAGGGACCCACGTCTGGGCATACCCTTCCCACTCGGGGTGACAATAGCAAAACAAAAGAGTTGATGGCTGGAAGGTTTAGAATAAATCTTGACCTCTGGCATTGCTCTGGGCAACCCTCCAGACCACCGTTCTTCGCCTGCCAAGCCATTACAAAAGGGGAAAAACCATATGCAAATCAGGCTTGGTCCCACCCCCAAAGGGGTAGTCCAGCCCGAACTGCTAGGTCACATCCCTTTTGCACGAGACCACAAGCATCCCCAGACATGTTTCAGCCTTGTTGGGCATCATCAGTGAGGAGTAGCTTGGGTCTCTAGGCCCAGCAGGCAAGGGACCCACGTCTGGGCATACCCTTCCCACTCGGGGTGACAATAGCAAAACAAAAGAGTTGATGGCTGGAAGGTTTAGAATAAATCTTGACCTCTGGCATTGCTCTGGGCAACCCTCCAGACCACCGTTCTTCGCCTGCCAAGCCATTACAAAAGGGGAAAAACCATATGCAAATCAGGCTTGGTCCCACCCCCAAAGGGGTAGTCCAGCCCGAACTGCTAGGTCACATCCCTTTTGCACGAGACCACAAGCATCCCCAGACATGTTTCAGCCTTGTTGGGCATCATCAGTGAGGAGTAGCTTGGGTCTCTAGGCCCAGCAGGCAAGGGACCCACGTCTGGGCATACCCTTCCCACTCGGGGTGACAATAGCAAAACAAAAGAGTTGATGGCTGGAAGGTTTAGAATAAATCTTGACCTCTGGCATTGCTCTGGGCAACCCTCCAGACCACCGTTCTTCGCCTGCCAAGCCATTACAAAAGGGGAAAAACCATATGCAAATCAGGCTTGGTCCCACCCCCAAAGGGGTAGTCCAGCCCGAACTGCTAGGTCACATCCCTTTTGCACGAGACCACAAGCATCCCCAGACATGTTTCAGCCTTGTTGGGCATCATCAGTGAGGAGTAGCTTGGGTCTCTAGGCCCAGCAGGCAAGGGACCCACGTCTGGGCATACCCTTCCCACTCGGGGTGACAATAGCAAAACAAAAGAGTTGATGGCTGGAAGGTTTAGAATAAATCTTGACCTCTGGCATTGCTCTGGGCAACCCTCCAGACCACCGTTCTTCGCCTGCCAAGCCATTACAAAAGGGGAAAAAACATATGCAAATCAGGCTTGGTCCCACCCCCAAAGGGGTAGTCCAGCCCGAACTGCTAGGTCACATCCATCGCAGAGGGATGCGGTGGAATGTGAAGATGCTGCAAAGGCCGGTGAGTTCAGCGCGGCGCTGCAGCAGGCGAGGCGACGCGCATTAAATAACTTCTTTCTTCCAGCTCGAAGGCGTGATGGATCGGGAATTCAGGTAAAGATCAAAGGTATTGCTTTTGTTCTAACCTTTTCTCCTTCTTTCTCCCTTTTTCTAGGAGCTCCAGACTCGAGGCGGGCGTGGCAGAAGACTGGATGCAGATTTGTAGGCACAGTGAGCGTTACGCTGCTGGATGCAGAATAACGCAAAGCGTGTGCTGCTCTTTGGGTGTGGTTTAAATAGCCACCAAAGTAGTCCCAGGTAAGTATTCCTCCCCAGCCCCACCCGAGTAAAAAATAGTCCCTAGGTAAAGTAGTCCCTTCCAAGCCTCTTTTGGCTTGGAGCTCTTGCAGCATGGTCTGCATCAGGAAAGTTTGCAGCATGGTCTGCATCAGGTAAGTTTTAACCTATGAGCTTGGTGCCTATGGCGCCAGCACTGACTCTCCATATGAGCCTGGTGCCATAGACGCCAGGACTGCACCCAAATAGCCCCTAGCAGGGGTTGTTGGGCTTGCTTGGAATAACTTGATGCCTGCTTCCGGTGTTGCTGGACTTGGTCTGGGTCCCCGGGGGTAGGCATCATGACACTTGTTTGATACTGAACTTTTTTAGAAAATTCAACATCCTCTCTGAACAGAATTGCACTCCATTGTCTGTTACTAATACTGTGGGAAAACCCTCTCTGTAGAACACATCTTCCAGAAATGATATCATCTCAGCAGTGGTAGCTTCTCGGAGTGCTCTCCATTCTAACCATTTAGAATGGTAGTCCATCATTACTACCAAATATTTGTAACCCTCACCAAGTTCTTGTATGGGTCCAATCAAGTAAATTGCTAATTTCTCCCATGGTTCTCCAGGTACACTCACGGGAGCAAGTGGTACCTCCCTCACCACCTTGCTTTTATCACTCCTCTCGCAAGCCTTACAATATCTGACTTTCTTCTCTACTTCACGATCTACACCTGGCCACCAGAATGATTGCCTCAAATACCTCTTGGTTCCTCCCATTCCTAAATGCCCTTGGTGGGCCACATTCACTAATTGTGATCTAATGCTACTGGGCGGTACTACTTTGTTCCCTCTTCCGAGTTTGCACCCATCCTCAGACAAATTTAACTCCTCCCTCACTTCAAAGAATCTGTTATAACACCTCTCCACATTATTTTTGTGGGTTCAACCATCCCTTGTCCAAACGTTCACTTGATTCATCTCTTTGTCCTCTTTATCCGCTTGTAACCATTCTCCCTTGTCTATGGCATTACACTTTATCTCGGCAATACTGAAGACTTGTTCCCTGGCAGTTTCTGTGTTTTCACCACCTTCAACCAAACTTCCAACAGGTAGTCTGGATAAACAATCAGCCTCCACATTTTCCCTATCTGGTATGTAACAGACTTTGAAATTGTAGCCTAACAATCCCATGATCCGTCTGGAAGTCCTTGGTGAGCTCTTGGCCCAATCAACACTACTCATGAGCTGTACCAACGGTTTGTGATCAGTTCTAACTTGAAAAGGCTGACCCCATAAGAATAACTTGAAATGTGTTATGGCCCATGACATTGCCAAAGCATCTCTCTCTATTACAGAGTAATTCCTCTCTGCCCCCCTCAACGGCCTTGAAGCAAAAGCTATCAAGTGTTCTATTTTACCTTAAAAATTGGGATAACATGGCACCTGTACCTAAAATGCTAGCATCAACTGACAATGTGGTTTTTCTTCCAGAAACAAATCCACTAAGAGATGGCACTTGAGCAATTCCTTACTTTATGGGCGTGAACGCCACTTGGCAGTCCTCAGACCACTTCAAATGTACTTCTTTTTTGAGTAAATCTCTTAATGGAGACGATATAGATGCAAAACCATTCACAAATTTATGATAATATTCGGCCAAACCCATGAATGACAGCAATTGGTCCTCGTCCTTAGGTGGGGGAGCTCTGATGATACTGTCTACCAATGATCTTTTAGGCAATATACCTTCATCTGATATTATGTGACCTAAATATACCACTTCTTTAACAGCAATTTTACATTTACTTCTCTGTACCGTTAAACGAGCCTCTCTCAGTCTTGTCAAAACACATCTCAACACCCTCTCATGTTCACTCTCATTCTCAGCATATACTAGTATATCATCTTGAAATACAGTCACATGATCTACACCCTTCAAAACCTCCTCCATCACTTTCTGGAAGACAGAGGCAGCTGATGCCAGACCAAATGGCATTCAGAGAAATTTGGATATTCCTTCAGGAGTAATGAAGGCTGTGAGATGTTGGCACTGTTTAGAGAGTGGCACTTGATGGTACGCCGCCCACAGGTCAATTACACAGAACCATTTGGATTCCCCAAGGTGGCTAGAGTTTCTGCGATAATCGGTAGCGAATGGCTCTCAACTAGAATGTTTTGGTTAAAGTACCTCAAGTCCACACACATCCTCAATTTTCCATTGCTTTTGGTGACTAAAACCACCGGCGACAGCCATTCAATGCCTCCCAAAGGTTCAATCACACCCTTGTTCATGAGATCAGCCAATTCTTCACGTAATTGTTCTCTCATATTTAAAGGCACGTGTCTAACTTTGTGAACAGCCGGTTGAGGGTTTCTTTTGAATTTAATATCATGTTCAAAATGTTTAAGTTTGCCCAAACTTTCATTTGATTCAACTCTTTCTCCTCTTTATCCACTTGTAACCATTAAGAATTGATGCTGACGCAAAGAAAGGTTTAACTATTTATTTCAGATAGAGCTAACGCGATAGCAGGCTCAACCTCAGACAGCCAACCTTCAACTGACAATGTCCCATTCCAGAACCACCCTCCATAATATAACATACCACCCTAGAAGCAGCTGACATTATAGCCACTTTGCTGCAGTGTTAACAAAAGAAGTAGGTACACCTCGATCATTATATGAACGTAAAAAGTGAAAGATAAAACATGCATAAGTGTACAATTGTCAAATTGTGAACCACAAGCAACAGTATTGAAACCTAAACATTGTAATCTAGCAATATTGAAGATCCTAATCCTAACAGACCTCTCTTCTCAATCCAAACACTGACCAAAACAACCACCACATTGTGAACTTACAAGCCTCCTATAATTTCCACACAGGGCACGTCAAGTAACCTAATGCAAACAGTTCAGCACCAAACATCAACCGTGACACCAGCAAACATCCAATGTGACAAACTAATGGATAAATCGACAAACCTAAGTGCTTTGTACATGTGGCTGGCAAAATAAAAGACACTATACTCAGATGTACTATGGAACAATGCAGCATGCACGGACCTTTATTGGTCTCACTCTTCAGTGGAGCCCAATTCAATGCAGAACCCTAACACCACCTCTAACGTGCCGCTCACGCCCAAATGTATCCTTAATATAAGGCTTACCATAGGCATGCCGTTTCCAGAGGGGTTATGATGTACATATAGACACAAATGCACCCCACAAATATCCAGAAAACTGGACTATTATGTCACCTAAAACGTTGTAAACAAAATTCTAGATATAAACCTATACGTCCAAGTATGCCCAAAAATAACCAAACATTTGGAACACTGGTGAATCACACCAGCAAAACAACTCACCTGTCTCTGTTCATTCGAACGCATAAATACGGAGGTAACCATAGGACCCACTCGTAACTAAACAAGTAAAAGAGGCTACCAAGTAATTATGCAAAGGCGAGAAATCATGTGATGGAACTTTGCAACCAACGTGCTAACGTGTAAATGAGAAAGCTATGAACATCAACATTCGGGCCAACCGAGTAAAAAGCCCCTACCAAGCACTTCTTCAATAAGGCAGCCAACGTGGAGGCATAGGAGACCTAATCATCATTAATTGTATGCACACCCCGGTAACATGGACAGAGCCCCCACCATGAGCTAATCAATTTCTAATGTGCTAAAGCAATAATTAAGTTGAAAGACTAGCCACACTTATGTCTTCATGAATTTCTGCGCCTCCAAATAAGACAAAACTCACAATTGGAAATTAGCTAGGAATGGCAGGCAATGACAGGGAAGCCAACTGAGGTAAGGATGGGCTGTCAAATGCAGAAAAACATGCACATTGCAAAATGCGATTGCTATTGACCAATGAGTAACAAAGAACATCAATGCAGTAACATGAGCAAGATAAATGACTAGTTATCCAGCACAAATAGTACATGATTGCATAATAACCTTGATGCAGTGAAACAGAATGAATAAATGGCTACACAGCAGAGATGTTAATGCATAGGGAATGTATATGATTACAACACCTCACTGCTGCACAATAATATAAATGGAAATAATACACACATTATAAGGGCAACAATGGACCACTACATGATGGAGAAAGGTGCAAGGACCACCATATCCCTTAAGTAGAATTCCAATCAATGTAATCATTCAGGCCCCTAATGTGACTCTGAGTCAAAAAGATTCATTTTTGTTCCATTTGTAATATTTTCTGGTTAATAGAACCCTGGCAAGGACCTCTGATTTTCATTAATACAACCCACTCCTATGCTCAATTATATGAGTTTTCCATTTGTGATTCGGTTTCCCTATGTACATTAAATCACAAGGAAACAATGTCATTGTGAATAATTAAGTTTCTAATGTTTGTGCTTTTCATATAAGCCACCAAGTGTGTTTGTAAGGACTTATCAAAATATTTCCGCCAATTTTTGGTGATCACCAATTTGGTATTATATGACATATTCGTAAAAGTATTGACAAATAGAAGGCTATTGGCAGCAGTGTCTCTTTGTGTGCTTTCATCCAACAGAACTTCACAGTTGTTGTTGGATGCCCCTTTGACATATTGTTTCAGGAGTTTCTTAGGGTAACCCCTATCCTGTAATTTCGCACAAAAATGGGAATCCTCCATATTAAAAAGAGTCTCTACTACTAATGTTTCTGCGTAACCACAGAAAGTGGCCATATTGCAATAGTTTCTTGATGTGCTTGGTATGATGGCGCTGGAACTGGAGTAGAGCATTCTTATCCGTAGGTTTTTGAAATGGTCTAACATATAACACATTGTTCAAGGAATAGATGGTGATATCCCAAAAATGTACTTCCACGTGACTGACGGTTTGACTTTATTTCAAATACCTGTTCTGAATATTGAGCCAGGTAATGAACTTTAAGGCCTCAGTGTGAGAACCAGTCCAAATGATCAGAATGTCATTGATTATAACGTAGCCACTCACATATATTATTGCGATATGGGTTTGTATCCCAATAAAGTATGTACATTTCAAATGTATTGACATATAAGTTGGCCAAGTTAGGAGCCATGGCTGCCCCATGGCAGTACCCTCAACTTGTAGATAAAATTTGAAGACTTTTTTGGTTAACGACCATCTCTACATACCAAATAATTAATGCATTTGGAACTGGGTGATCATCCACTCTTCTCCAAAGTACTGCACTGATTCTTCCAAAGTGGCTTTTTGGGGGATATGGGTATATAGTGACTCAATGTCCCAACATATTTGTTGTGGATCAGACCTCTTGCCTTCAATTCTGTTGATGACACTCCTGGTGTCTTGAACAGAAGACGGAATTTTGCGCACAAAGTTTCGTAAATATATGTCTGCAAATTTGGATAAAGGTTCCAGAATGAAGGCTACCCCTGAAACAATTGGTCGGCACAGAGGATGTCTCAAGTCTTTATGAATCTTGGATGAAATAATAACAAATGGGTACAAGAGCACCCTTCCTGACCTAATATTCAGCCTCCTGTGTGCCAATCCATGTGTTGGCTAATGTGGCTTTGACCTTGGATTCAATAACTCTAGACAATTCAGCAGTTGGATCACCGGGTAATTTCTGATAACTCACCGCATCAGATAATAACCATTCACATTCTCTGACACAGGGCCTCATCACGAGTTGGGCTGTAGCCCTTAAATGCGGTGGTAGTGGTATTACCGCCATATTTAAGGGCTGGCCCTATCACGAGTTGGGTGCTAAATGGGCTGTTTTACCTCCAGTCTTTCTCTGGAGGTGAAAATCCCCTGTTTTCGGCTGTATTACCGCCGTCTGTATTAGCCCGCATAATTAGCGCTGAAAATGCCCCATTGAATCCAATGGACCCAATGGGGAATGGGGATTTACCGTTAACACCCAACCCGTGATCCGGAGGTAATACCGCCGGACCGGTCGGTGCTAGGGCTATTACAGTCGGGCGGTATTACAGCCGGGATACAGCCCAACTCGTGATGAGGCCCACAGTCTTTACAATCTATGATGACTATACCAACTCCCTTATCTGATTGTCGAATAATGATGTCAGTATTTTGACAAAGTTTCATTAATAAAGAAAGCTCATGTTCAGTCAGATTGGAGTGTTTAGGAAAAGCCTATATTTCCAGTTTTTCCATATCTGCCAGTACCTTTTTCTCAAAAAGTATGAATTTTGGTGGACAAGTATGCAAGGGGGTACTAAAGGATGAGGGATTTCTCCATCCTAAATAATTCTGTAACTCCTGGTATGCATGCTCTTTGATAAAATCTTGTAAATGTACCTTAAGTAGAAATTAATGAAACTCAACCCGAAAGCATCATGATGTTTGGTGATGACAAACCCTAATCCTTTATTCAATGCCTTAGCTTCTTTGTGAGACAAAGACTATGAAGATAGGTTTTCTACCATTGGGTCTGGCTCTTTGTCTACCCTTGATTGCCTCGACCTAAAAAAGCAGGACGTCCTTGGGATCCGGATGTGTTTCTGCCTCTACCTCTTCTACCCCTGTTGGGAGCGAAGTTTGAATTGGGATTGGTGGAACCACTATTACCAAATTGATTGTATGATGTGCTCTGAGCAGTATCATCCGAAGAACTGTCAGCACTGGAACAATAAGGAGCTACAAGGTGTCCCTCTGAATCTCACTCTACAATTTCTTCTGGAATCATTTGAAGGATAATTACTCAATCCCGATACGTAATGCGGTTTCACATACGGAAACACCTTATCATGGGCAAAGGTATTAAGATATTTCTTGAGTCTACAAATTCTGTCATTAGTTGAGTCAACCCTGAATTCAGACATTTCCTTCATGTGCTTATGGAGTTTGTTCTTAAAATCACCCAAAAGTAATGATGTTTTGATATCCTCCTTGATCTTCTTAAGATCTATCTCTATCTGTTTGGACACTTCTTCAGCTGTTTCAATAATCAGTACCAACCAATCTCTACCACATTTGCTGGAGTTATAGCTCCACTTAATGCGAAAATGTTAATTGTCCAGAGATAAACACGGTTCATTCTGCACGATAAGACCTTGGGTTAATGCTTTCCCCTTCAAATATTCAAGCATGATTGATATATGTAGCTCAGTGCGTATCAATATTTCACGAATTTGGGCTAATTCATCCCACTGAATACCTTCTGGTAAATTGGCTGGTAGCTCATCTTGATTCAGCCCAGAAACAGTATCTAATAATTGAGCTACATAGTCTTCTCTATTAGCTAGAAATGTTTTACCAGTAGCCATGATCTGTAGATATTGGCTGGTACAATAGAACAGAGAGTAGAGCGCTCGCTATGACATCTGTGCAGAGCCTGCTGATGCAAGTTTGAATCACGGCAGGGCCAACCTCAGCCTTTCATGCTTCCGAGGTCAATAAATGAGCACCACACACCATGGGTAAAAATAAGCAGGGCTCAGATGCCTGAGGGTTCATAGCGCTATATAAATGCTAAATTATTATTATTATTATTATTATTGTGCAACTGACTCTGAGACAAAGCATTCCAAAAACCCACCTGAGTCCCAATGGGGCTCACAACATGTAATTAGATAAAAAGCACCAAAAACCAACTTTGAAGGGGATAAAACAGTCTACTGGATGGCCACATAATAATAATATAACAAACAGAGGCTGTTTCAATTATTAACCAACCAGGGGTAGAAATGTAATATTTATTGAAATATGATTCAAATATGCTTATGAAAAAATACATAACAAGATATTTTTCACAACAAGACAAGATGCAAGGAATAATAACAAAAAGAAGTGTCCAAAACAGTTATTCACAAAAAGAACACCAGAGGAAATGCAAAGTTGTAACATCAACCCTAATGCACATGTATACATGTATTATACATAGAAACTTAACATGTTTCTGTCGACATTGCTAGACCGCCTGACATTCTTGAGGGGTAATATAATGTAGATTTTCTACACAAGGATGAATTACTGTGAATCCTCATATAGTTAACACAACCTTCTTCATCTAGTCGATGTACCACAACGTAAATACACACAGAAATGCCAAGACACTACAATACAACCCCTAGAATACGTGTTAAATTGACAGCAACACTATACATTTGTATGTATCTATATGCCCCTTCAGAAGTGCACCTACCTGCATCGATTGTCCAGCAAGAAAGTAGTCAGTCATGGTAAATCATGAAACACACAAATATTTTGTATTATTTCAACTGGATCCCTATTTGTCTCAACGCCCATACGCTCAATATCTACAAAACAGAAGGACCAACCAGCCCTTAATCTAGGGACCTCTCTTCTCAATCCAAACACTGGCCAAAATAGTCCCAGACCACCAACCATAAAGCTGTTAGACCCCCCAAATCGATCAGAAAAGATCTGAAAGCAGGGACGGGCTGCCTTCTCCATTAGGAAATGTGATTTGTGTTGCGAACCTAAAATGAGGGTGGGGAGCTTTGGAAGGGTGCCGACATGCCTGGAATCGAGCTGAGGGTTGTGACTTACAGTGACCCTGAAGTATCCTTTTAGTTCTTGCCTGTAGTACCAGGTGAACATTAGGTAGAGTTAGAGAATGCATTGTTTTTGTTTGTATAATGAGCAATTAACTGTAGCTTCAAGCATGATGACATGCGAGAAGAAGCCCACGTGGGAAAAGATGGACAGAAAGGGCTGCGTCCAACAGTCTGGCATCCACTATGGAGCAGGTAGCCTATATAAAGGTTTGCACCAACCAGACATTCAGATTTGTAACTTATATAGCTTACGTCACTGATGACACTGTGTGCCTTTTTAATGTGTTGCTTGTGCTAACTTTGCCAGAACGTTCCGTGGCAGCAGAGCTTGCTGCTGACGCATCTTTATTTTTGTGGAAATAAAACCTTGTTCTCCTTGCATGAGGTGTGCTGGCCCTTTCTGCCTAGTGGGTTGCATTTCTTTTGGTGTGAGTTGAGTGTTGAGGGGCTTCTCTACACTGGCAGGGAAGATGGCGGCCTCCCGCTTCCGAGGAGGATCAGAGCGGGGCTTTACCATGTGGTGAAGCCCCTGTGTGAAGACTCCTGATTGGCTGGGAGGCTGCCATACCCCTAACCACTCTGGATACTAACATGAATTATTCAACTCTCAAATGGACACCTTTGCCTAAAGGAAATTACCTGCAGGAACACTAAGAAAATAAATGAGAAAAGCAAAAAGAAGTTGGGCAGGCACCTCAATACGTCGGTTGTGAAACATGCACTAGCTGTCGGTAATAAGAACAAATTGATAACAGATTTTCCGAACCCCTTGGGTGAAGAACAGAGTAATGCATCCGCTCTACTTGAACCAGCTTCAAGAAACGGCACTGATGGCTCGTTGGATGCTCAAGCCTGAGAGATTGCTCTGACTAAATGAGTAAAGACAAGAAACAAGAGGACCTGGAGCATCTGGGTAAGCCGACCACAGGCCCTGCAGGAGTGGTAACTTCTTTTTTGATTCAAGAACTCTTTTACTAATAAGGATAACAAACCTACTAATAGATTTACGATTTTGTTGCTTTTTACCATGATTCACTCTCTGGGAGTTTTTAAATCAGGTGATGTTGACTACATTGAATTCCTGGGCTCTTGTGTAACTAAGGTAGCTTGTGCGCATTGTAGATCCTCGCAAATAGTTTTTTTTTTCTTATCTTTTAACATCCTTTTTAAAAATGGGTTATGATATTATCATAGATAGTGTATCAGGAGCAACGATAATTATTGAGGGTCCATTTGTCAAGATGACTTGCTCTTCAGAAGGCAGACGGGTTATGTATGAATATTATGGGATGCTCCAAGGAGAACATAACTGATGAATATTCTAATTGCAACTGGCTCCCTAGGTTCTATACTCCAAATGTAAATTGAATGCCTGAAATAGAAGAAAGAAGAAATATATATATATATATATTCAGTGAAAAAACTTTGTTAAAGGGACGTTATGGTTAAGTTGCGCTACTAAAAACTTATGAAATTCAGTGAAAAAACTTTGTTAAAGGGACGTTATGGTTCAAAGTAAAACCGAAAACCCCCTGAAATTCGGCAGTTATGGTAAGATAAGCAACCATAACTCGCGCCACCGTGCACTGCTAACACTAACACCCAGGACATCAAAGATGACAAAAGGAAAAACAAAAGTTTTGGGACCCCCCTATAACTTTGCCCCTCCTGGACCAAACCTCTCCAAACTTTGCAAAAAATTCAGACTGGGCCATATACTTTTTTTGCAAAGTTTGGTGAGGATTCGTCCAGAGGGAGCGAAGTTATAAGCCACCCAAAAAGTGCTCTTCCTATGGAAACACCAATTTAACCATAACTACATGGACGCTACCGCATCCATGTAATATATATATATATATATATATATATATATATATATATATATATATATATATATATTTTATTTAGCATTTAGTTTCAATAGAAACCTTTTGCCATTACATAGGCTTGTGAAATCATCAATTGACAGAATATAAAAGTAAGAAAGAAGAGTCATCCAATTAATAAAGGAGAAAAAATGAAAGATCCAGTAAGAGAAAACAATGACAAGCTACAAGGCGCATCAAAAGAATAAAAAGAAGTAGTAGAAAAGAAAAAAAACAATAAAGAAGAATGTCATAGATTAATTAGATAGTTCAAACAATTTTAGGTTCTCTTTTTTTCTTAAAGTTTGACAATGATGATTGATACTTGCTCTTAAAGAGCGAATGTCAGAAATAGCCTAGTCCGTTGCAACAAAAATAACCAAATGTCTTTCTTGGTTAAGGTTCGGTTGTCCACAAAGAATCTGCATAAAAGATTGCGTTGAATATCGTCCACACCCTGTCAGTTCATGATGAGGTGGTGGAGCGATTCCATTTTGTGTCCACAAAGCCTACATGCATAATCTCTTGTGCCGTTGGGTTTCCTTACTTCAAGGATCTCCTTAGTTGGTAAAATGTTGAGTCGCAGTTTTAAGAATTGCTGGCACAAAGCTGCTGAAGGAAACTTGCTCAGATATATAGGAATCGTTCCTTGTTTGCTTAGTGCTACACAGTACTTTCGGTAGAGTTTGGATGACAGTGCAAGCTCAAGCGTCTCTATCCAGTCATACTCATACAGTCGCTTTTTGACATAATCTGGATTTTCGATAAGTGATTCCTCTGTTGTGTCAATTGATTCTAATAGACCCACACATTTCTTGCCCCATTTCAAGTAATTGCTCTCTTTCCATCTTGAGCACCTGCCCATGTAACATAAAGCCACTATGAAAATAAATTAAAAATTGACCTCTGTATCTTGTCCTGGAATTCAAGGGGGCATGAATATTTGATTGGATCGGAAGGTTGTTTGAAGCTGCTCACTAATATGGATAATTTTCTGAAAGTTGACTGCCTCTTTTCAATCCATTTGGATTGTTATTCTATATTTTCCGCCTTTAAAGGAAAGCTATGCCGACCATTCAGATGTCTGCTAATTGGGGTCGCTAATAAATTAAAAGTCGAAGTAGCTGAAATCTCACCTAGCTCCTCTAATCTATTGGCGGCCTTGATTACGCTAAAAGATCACTTCTTTTTATTGCTTACAAATGGATACCACCCACCAGGTGGATCATATACTAGCAAAATCATGGATACTATTGAAGAGATATTGACGATTTATCAGCATGGTGCAAGGAACATTATTGTGATGGTGAGGGGTGATCTAAATGCCCATTGCACAGAACAATACAATAACATCTTCCAAAAACATGTGGTTTGATCCCTAGGGCTAACTTACTTTGGTGGCAGGGAATTAAGCAGGGCCTTACATGGGATGATGATGATTGCAGGTGAAATCCCTGGACACTCTACTTGGCACATGGGGTCAGAGTGGCAACTTTGGATTACTTTTTCAAATTCTTTAAGGACTACAGATGCCCTAAGGAATTTGCAGTTCAAAATAATAGCACTTATAGTGACCATGCTACCCTCTCACTAACCTTGCACATAACCATATATTTAGAGGACAAATGTATGGTGGGTGCTTCTGAGCTTAATCATGAAAGGAACCACATACACTGGACACACGGAATGTTAAGTCAACATATGGAGAAACAACAGTGGTGTTCCTCTATGACGAAATTCAGCTAGCCGTAGAAGCGGTCAGCTTGGTAAAAGCATCTCTCAAATAGTTTTGAGCTTGTAGGCCGTAAACATAATCTTAAGGGATAACGTTCAGGGAAATTGGAAATTCTTTCATGCGAAGATTGCTATACACAAATGCAAATTCAGAAGATTTATACGACATCTTCGATAAGAGTATCTCCAGTACTCTTTGCAGGCGAGTTAGGAATGAGAAAAGGTAAAACAGAAGTTATAAAAGGTCTTTTCTAACAGTTGAGTGGCAATTCATTTTTAGAACATTAGCCATGAATGATACAAAAAGAATTCTGGTATTTAAGAAACAAAATTGTCAATAAACAAGAAAGGAACAGGCTAATGTGACCGAGAAAACTAGATGGCGCACACATACAAGGGGAGTAGATCATAAGAAGTAAACAACTGTAGTTTCTTTTACGGTAACCTTCACTGATATTGATTTTAGTTATTTTACAGTGGAGCGTATTTTTACTTTAATATCGCACCTGGGCCAAATGGATTAGTCAATATGGTACTAAGTGAAAATGCAAACTTTGGACACAAGTGTTTTATCATTATTTTGTTATTATTGTGAAACAAAACAAAGTCGAGTATTCCTGGAAACAATTGTTGCTTGCCTCTGTGCATAAAACAGGAAATAGAAATGAGCCACAAAACTATAGACTATTGGCACCTGGATGTATCTAGTAAATTGTCGCCTCTATACATCTCAAAGAGCTTACTTATTGATCGTAAAGAACACACTTGCCCCACGGTTTGCAGACTGGTTTCTGAAAGAGTTCTGACGCATAATATCTCTATACTGAAAATAATTTCAGATAGAGCAAAGCTAGGTACTGGGCATGTTACTATACGTGGCATACATAGACTAGAGTCGAGCATTCAACGTTGTGGACAGGTATCATCTGTGGGTTAAATTCGGGCATGGGGCATACCGTTGGCTCTCCTTACTATGTCAGCTTTACTCAAAAACCAATGTTAAGATCAGACTTGATAGCAATGGCAATTTCCTCATGAAATCAGAACAAACAATGGAGTTAAACAAGGTTGTGCTCAGGAGCTCTTCTTTACAATCCTTTTTTTGCTGACATGCCTTGGATCTGGGACAATTTCTCTCGAAGCCGGAGGATGCCCAAGTTGCCTGGATGGACTATGCAGACAATGGGCCTCATAACGACCCAGGCGCTAATGGGTTAACGGCGCCGTAAAAGGCTGCGGCGCCGCTAACCTATTAGCGCCTAATTGCGAGGTCCCTTTGCGGGACCCGACCTTAACGGCTGGTTTTACCAGCCGTTAAAGTAGGGACCCGCAAAGGGACCTTGGTGCTAAGTACGGTGCCGCAATTTGCGGCACCGTACTTAGCGCCTTCCCCATTTCCATTGAGCCCTACGGGGCAAAAATGGGAATGGGGAAGGGCCATGGCGGCATGGGGAATTACCGCCCCGCCAACCTCGGAATGGGGTGGTAATTCCCCATTCCGCCATGGCGGACTCCGGCATCGACCATGGTGCTAATAGCACCATGGTCTTCCGCCAGGGTCGTAATGAGGCCGAATGTTGTGTTGATAACCATGCGCCTATTGGCCTTAAAAGGTACAAGAAGCTATGTTAGATGACCCCCAGATATAATTGTGTATCTATAATCTTTGCTAAAACAGATAATGTACTTCAGTACTAAAAGGAAAAATCCCTGCTCAAATTGGATCCTCAATGGCACACAGCTGGAATGTGTTGACTCTTACGTATACCTGGGAGCAATCATTTCCGGTAAGGAAACTAACTTAGTGCAGTTTAGTTGGAAACAATTCTTTAGGCGCTAAAGAGGGTACAGCCTCAAAGGTCTGCTAATGTATAATCAGAGCATTGTCTCTTCTATCCCTTATTCTTTTCTACCCCCTCCCAAGGGGCTCATTACTGGCAGCCATAGATGTGGTGTCACTCTACACAAACATTCCCCACATCGATGGCACTGAGGCATGTAAGAATGCTCTTGCTGATCAAAACCCACTTGCTGACGGTATCAGGTAATAATATCCCTATATATATGGTCGCCGTATCTAATGTCGCCCGCGAAAAGGTTGTTGCGACATTATACTGGTGACCATATATATAGGGACAAGGGCAGCAGGGGTTGCGGGGGTGTCCCCCGCTCCCCATGAAAAATGTAAAATGGTTTGGGGGTTGCAGAGGTGTCCCCCGCATGTTCCATGCATTAATGTCCCCACAAAAAACGGCAATAAGCAATATTTTTGAGGGGATATTATTACATGGAACCCTTGCTGACACTATAGGCAAGTGCATAGAATTCATCCTGACCCACAACTATTTCACGTTTGGTACTGATACCTATCTCGATATGATGGGGACGGCCATGAGCACTTGGATGGCACCACATATGCACATTTATTCATGGCACAATTATAGATGGGTTTCCTTGGCACCTGTGATGGCAGACCTTTGAAATACCTGCGCTACATCAATTGCATCCTCCTGATCTGGACTCCTGGTAATAGGACCTCCTAAACTTGCACAGAAGATTTAATGAATTCCACTCAACAATCAACCTTAAACTTTCCTACTCTCCTGAAAAAGTACATTTCCTTGACACCCCCATAACAATAAAAGATGGCCAGCTACGGACCACAGTATATCGCAAACCAACTATCGTGCAGGGACTGGGATAAAAACATACAAATGTTGAGATCAGACTTCATAAACCGTGGCTACAACCAAAGAGTTGTGGACAGCCAAATCCACAGGGCAACAATGATCCACGGAGCAACCTCTTAGAATACAGAGCGAAAGAGACACAAACCTGGTTGCCACTGGAAGTCACATACAATCCAGAGCTCAAAGCCTTCCGCAAGATAGCTAAGGAACTCCAGCTCATCTTTCAACAAGATGAACGTTTCAGAGAAGTTTTTCCGGAGATGCCTCTCCTTGCTTACAGACAACCAGCCAATCTGAAGGGAATGACGGTCAGAATCAACCTACACACAAATAACACAGATTATGGAACTGTACCTTGCAGAAACAAAAGATGCCCAACCTGCCAGCGTACCAACATTTCAGACACAATCAAGATACCCCACACGGGGTAGAACTACAAATCTATGGGGACGGTTTACATGTGCATCCAGCAATATTGTTTACTTGATTATGTGCATGAAATATCCCAGACGTGGCTACTATGCTGGGGAAACTAGTCAGGCTCTACATAAACGCATGAACCTCCATCGTCAAAGCATGAAGCGATGTACTAACGAGATTCCAGTTGGTGAGCATTTTTCAGAAGCTAATCATACCCTTGATGATCTCAAGATTGCTGTACTCTGGGGTCATTTCAGGACTGGCAAAGCCAGAAAGACCTATGAATCCAAATGCATGCACATTTTCAATACACTGGCAGGAGGCTTGAACATGCATCACTATTCTAACTTACCTTTTTCACTCAGAGATACAGGATCACAACATCCACACTTGACACTTTCCATCATTTTTTTCCAAAGCCATTCATAGACATTTAACTGACACGGCACCAGCTCTACCAGCCTCTCTGCCAAAAGCTTTCCATGGCCCTTATCCATAGTCAACCCCGACCCTTTCCTCTTGATTGGGATGTAACACAATCCCGATACAGTATTTGACACAAAGTTACCACACTGGGCTCCACGGGTCACAAGCCTTACTCATAAACTGGCTGTATATCCCCTCTTTCAGACCTCTAGAGGCACAAGCCTGATATGTTGATGACTGTGCTACCACTGATCTTGTAAAGGGACTGGCCTGACATACCGTGCTTCAACTGGACTGCACATACAATGACTGACACCTAACCAAAACCTGCTGCCTTCCTCAGGAAACACTAACAGGGTTGCCTGTTCTTTTTAATTTTGTTTCCCTGCTCTCCACTTTGCTCTATTTGAGACAGCGTACCATTTAGGCCTTGAAGATTGCACTGTGTGGGGGAGTAGAACATCCAAATGCCTTTCCGAGCAAAACTACAAATCAGGTACAGACAGGCAGAGATAACGGGGTATCAGCAGGGTGGGGCTATGTAAGCTGTAATGCTGTGATACTTTCAAATTGCTTAATTTCATCTCTGCCTGAGGAAGTGGAGACAATACAGGAAAACTTGCAAATATGCTAAATAAATGACTTTGTGAGCCTAATTATGGTATCGACTCTTTCTGGATCGACATTCTATTCAACCCTTGGCTAACACAGTACAAACAAACTGAACCTATATATGTTTTTATTTTATCAAAATGGCTCGACAGGGTGCAAGAGGACATATGGAGTGGTGTTCTGGGCTTACCAAACTGTGTGACTGTGCATACCATCCGCCTCGAATTGGGATTCATTTGTTAAGTATCCTAGTATTTATAGGAAGAAGTTTATTTTAGTTGAAAATCTGAAAGCATACTTGGGTTCCTATAAATTTTATTATTTTTTAAAAATGGGTATTTATATTTATAGTTACAATTTTAACCTTTATACATTCACCATATGAAATCATAAAAAAAAGTCCAAACAAAAAAAAGATTTGTAATAAAAACAGCCTACTGAACTTATTGTCAGAGCAGTGAGACGTCCTGGCTGTCACACGCTACACAAATTCAGAGTCGTGATCGAAGAGTACTTCAAGTTAATCGATTGGAAGGTTGGCTGAAGCCTCGAGCTTATGCCACTAGAAACCCAAGTCATAAGGTAAGCAAAGAAACTGGGATGCCTGTAACATTATGATATTAGCTATTTGGAAGACAGATATGCAGGGTTCTGTTAGCCTCACCTAGTTGAACTCCCACCCGAAGCCATGTCTGCTACAAAATGTCCTTGCCCCCTTCCTGCTGTTCTGTTCAGCTGGCTATATTATGGAGGCGCTGTAGCACCCCTCAAAATGAGCGCTACTCTCGTCTTTGTAAGGACCTGGACACATTGGAAAGTACCAGTCACTGAATCATACAAAGTGCGGCTTTGTTTTTGAACTATCACATTATTTAGAAACATTTGTATATACAATGAGCAACTTTATTCTTATTCGTGTTGGCTAGTTGGTATGGAGTGGAAGCAGCACTCTTTCATAATAGCATTGATGAATTTTGGGAATTTTATCTATAGTAAGTTGAAAGTTGAAATTTGATTTGGAATGATGGTGACATTATTCCTTTCTGGTGTGTAAAGTTTGTTTGAACATATCTATAACACACTTGCATACAAATAAAAAACATATTTAATCAGCTGTACAAAGTATAGTTTTCCATCATAAACAAAGAAGCTTAGCAAGGTATGTCAATTAATCAATCAATCAATCAATTTCTTCTATAGCGCGCTGTCGCCAAAGGCATCACATCACATCATATGTCACAGAAGAGCATCATCTGAACAAACTACTCACTGCTGGGACTTTGTTTTGTGTTTTATTTTGGAGAAGAGATCTGCCTCATGGCTTTAGTAGGCAGAGGGATCTGCAGTGGCATGTAGGAAGGATAGTTTTAAGTATGCTGTCCAACTCATAGATGTCCAATGCCATTTGTTTAGAAAGCATTAGCACACCTTGTAATTACTACAGTTAAAATATCCAGCTGAATTTCTAATGATCTGTTGTGTAATTGATTAAAGACTACATGTCCCATTAAGCCTTTTGTAGAGAAATGTAAGCCCAAGCTTCTGCCTTGCGTGTGTGGTGAGATTAACAGTGACTAGCTGCACGCTACCCCATGCATGATTGTCCACCGAAACCTGGAGAGATACTGATTGCCATTTTATGCACTGGGTATAAACAGATTGGCCAAATACAAAATAAGACAAAGATATGAAATAATGGGTCCATTACATATGTTAAAAAGGAGGAGGAGAAGTGACCACCAATTGCCTACAAATAACTCTGGGAGCAGAGCTCAACCTACTCTGCTGCCTCCAGGCCATATGTCTTGTGGGATTGATTAGTGTATGTGTTATTGCATAGCTGCTTGCCCTTGTTGTTATGCATTCAACACATGGTAATGCTTAACTGCATCCCACTGCTATGAAACCATGTTAGCCTCCTGCAAAGTGCCCTGCACTGGTGCCCTCTTGCAAGGTGCTAAGTATCAGATTTTCCCATGGGTGATTTCTGCCTACCTGGCATGCAAAGGCTAAATGGCCTTGATTGTGATTACTATGGCGCCAATCCTTCATACAGTAGCTGTACTCAACCCGGTACTCACTGAAACACTGATCTACCCAATCATGTCTGTAAAGGATTACTTTTCAAGGCTATATTCATTCTTTGTGCAATACCTTTTAGGGGGACACGAGGGCCATGATACCACCTGCACACCTCCGAAATCGCCAAACCTCCCACAATACACAGTATTTTAGGGGGCATGACCGCGCAGGTGCCCACAGGTTGGCGGGAGAGACGGAGGGCAAGATGGAAGACTGGAGAACACACGAGCAAGTATATGCAAAGAATTAATACTGTGAGGGCTACATAAAAAATAGAACTCTGTTCACTTTGGGACAGCTCTCTAACATCCATCACTCAATAACTGGGTCCATGCTGTGGCCCCAAGACCATTTTATAGTGGTTTTACAGTGGCTTCAGGCATAGGTCAAAATAAGGAGAGGCCTTGTTGATTACTTTAACATGTTGTGTCATATCACCTGCATACAAGCCGGTGTCGGATTAAACCCTCTGGAGGCAGTCGAAATGCCAGTCGCAAATTATCTCCTAATACATTTTCTGCACCGATTTATTCTGATCTGTTGTCGCGGGGTCCCTAAAAGGAATGGGGCCCATAGGCCGGTGCCTACTTGGCCTGATGGATAATCTGGCACTGCGTGGCATGTGCTGGGCAGTCCCTGCTTTGCGATCAGATATGTGCTGAGATCATGTAACCCTATTGCTCGGGATGATGGAAGGTCAACATAGCGGTAAAGTGCAAATGTGCCATCTATTAACTACTCCTTTGAGGCAGGACGAGTTTACTCTTCGTTGCACCCGAATAATGTAGTCATCCTCCCCAGCAAAAGAGCGGAAGAAAAACTGTCACAGACAAGATTACCTCCACAATGACCAATATCCAGATTATTCATTCTGCCTGTATTTTAAATCATGGTTACCACAAGGATTTTATTCTTGACCAGGCTCTAGGCTTCTGCTTCTGTTTAAAGTGGTAAAGGACACAAAGGGGGTCTTACGAGGTTGGAGGTAGCCATGGTGCTTTTAGCGCCATGGCTACCCACTTACCACATACCGGGTCTGGGTTCCCTGAATGGGGAATTATCGGGTCATTCCAACCTTGGAGGACCCAGTATTTCACCATTCAGGGTACCCATCCCCATTCCCATTCGAGCCCCCATAAAACCAGCCGCCCGCTAAAGGACCTCGTAATGCGGCGGTAAGGGGTTAACGGCACCAGCACCTTTACCGGCGCTGTTAACCCTTTACCGCCAACCTTGTAATGACCCCCAAAGTCTGTCTTTAGGTCTGCAGTAGTCAGACTTGAGCCTTCCACAGTGGCACGGTGAGCCTGGGCATTTTGAAGCCATGCACAAAGTTCTTCTACCTACCTCTCTAGGCCCCCAATAACATTTGGCAGCGGTTGAATGTCAGAAATTCGAATTTGCCAAGTGTACAAAACCTCCCCAAAAAGCAAGCAAAACAACTTTTGTTTTTTGGGGGGGTTTCCACATTTATGTCATGGTAACCAGAAGGATTTTTTTTTAAAATGTCACCAAACCCTACGTTTATGTCTTTGGACAAAGTGATTAAGGTCAAATAGACTGTCTTTGGCTCAATAATGAGACATCTACGTGTCAAGGTGAGCTAGGGCATGTTGAAACCATACTCAAGAAACACAGAGGGCAACGCCTTTCGACTTACGCCCCGAAGCTCTGACCAGTTAGCTTAAAAGGAAACCAAAATCATATTCCCCCCTCCAAAAAAATACACTGAATAAATGCACACATGTAAAACCAGCCGGCCTTAGTGGGACCCGCTAAGGGACCTCGGAATGCGGCAGTAGGGGGTTAACGGCACCAGCATCCTTACTGGTGCCGTTAACCCCTTACCGCCAGCCTCGTCTCATTCCGAGGTTGGAGTTAGCCATTGTGCTATTGGCACCATGGCTACCCCCTTACCGCATACTGGGTCCGGCTTCCCTGGATCGGGACTTACCGGGTCATTCCAACCTCAGAGGACCCGGTATTTCCCCATTCAGGGAAGCCATCCCCATTGCCATTCGAGCCCCCATAGGGCTCAATGGGAATGGGGAGGGAGCTAAGAACGGGCCTGTTAATAACAGGCCCGTTATTTGTTCCGTGGTCCTTTAGCGGCACCCGCTAAAGGACCTCGGAATGCGGCGGTAAGGGGTTAACGGCACCGGCCTCCTTACCGGCGCTGTTAACCCCTTACTGCCGCACTCGGAATGAGGCCCATTGATCACAACAGAGCAAAATATTAGACAACGGACCTCATTACGAGTTTGGAGGCAGCCATGCCCTTAACAAGGGCATGGCTTCCTCCAAAATCGTGTCCGGGTCCAGGTTCCCTGAATGGGGAAATACCAGGCCATTCCGACTTTGGAGGGCCCGGTATTTCCTCCTTCAGGGAACCGGGACCCAGACCCGGTCCTTCCCCATTCCCATTGAGCTCCCATAGGGCTCAATGGGAATGGGGAGGGAGTTAATAACGGGCCCGTTGTTAGCTCCCTGGTCCCCTCGCAGGACCCGATCTGGACCTCCAGAGCGGGTCCCGCAAGGGAACCTCATAATAGGGCGGAATGGGATTAATGGCGCCGGCACCATTACCGCTGCCGTTAAACCCATTTTGCCTGCCTCGTAATGAGGCAGAACATGTTTCTGCAACTTAAAAACATGTGATGGCACAGCATTACATAACACTGTGTAACATACTAAACCTAACTGAGTGTAGCCCTTCAAAACAGCGCAGAACATAGACCATATAGCTTAGTGCACAACACACACGTGAGAAAAGGGGCCCTTCAAATGTAAGAATATGATTTCCAATGTAACCTGTCCAATGAAGAGTCGCAGGCTGAAACTATGGCGCGTCCCGGTGGATTGACAGGATTTTTATGCACTTTTGGAAGAATGTAGAAAGCTGGAGTCCTGGGATGTATCCTGCTGAGAAAGTGCCTCTTATCTCCGCATATCCAGCTTTCCTGTTCAGAATTGATATACATTTTGATTATTTACATATTAAGGATGTACAGAGAAAACAACCTTGAGGCCCTCTCAGCAACAGGGACGTTAACCACGAATATAAAGGATCCTTACAACCTACCAAGTCATGTCAACTTTCGTCCACTGACTCCTGCAAGCTCACACACCCAGAAACTACAAGGACGGTTTGGGAGACATCCTATGTAATGGAAGGTGTCTTTAAATAACAGAAAAAGGGATCTTTTCTGGAATCAAATCAAATATCAGAATGGATCAAGCAACACAGATTATCACAATCAGTGATTGCGTCAACCTTCTCATTTCTCGGGAGAATAGCTCAGCGGCAACGGGCTCACCTTGGAAGTGGGACGTCATGGAGCAAGACAGGTTAGATCCCCGGATCAGTGCTTAGAAACCTCTGGGTATGAAGTGCGTTATAAATAACCTATCATATCATATCCAAGCCCGGGTTCTGAGGAATCCTAACAGGGGAGGCACCTGCAAGCCATCTTCCCTCCTGCTTCCCACTCTCTCCCTTCTCTGTACCCTGCCATCCCCCACTTACTTGTAGCGGGCATGCAGCGCTGCACCTCACCTCACCCGACGCCACCAATGGCTGCCATGGAAATGGAAGAGGGGCTCTGCATCGGTGCCCGACTTCCAGTTCCATGGCAGCCATTTTAGGTGATAAATGGATAGCTTTGTATGCATCAACGGGTCGCATGCTCGCTGCGATCTGTGGATTCATACACATGTATTGCTGTTGGCATCCTGATGGCTAGTCTTAAGGTGCTAATAGCAATAAGCACCCATTCTGGGGGCATCACTGGGCGGTAGCGGCACCAGGGCCCAGCGTTCAGACACTTACAAGGGACCCCAGGCGTTACTACTCAGTGAAGCCCCCAGAACGTAGGCTTATTGCTATAGTATTGCATTCTGTAGAAGGACCAATAGTCCCGAGTTCAACAGTACAACAGGACAAGATTTCTGAAGGGCTCCTTAGGACAGTGTCCAACAAAGTCACTAATAATAACAGGGAAATAAAATGTCATTGCACACTTCTTTATTCACGGGGCTCACATTAAGGACCGAGCGAAGTAACTTGGTCCCTGGCATTACCTGAGCCGGGAATGCCCCATCCATGGGGGTGTATTGCTTAATTAATATAAGCTTGCTAGTAATTTATTAAAACACTATAACCCACAGGAAAGTATCCTCGTTTTACTGAACAATATGATGTATTCTGACATAATTGGAAAATTATCTCTATTGAACTTGCTGCAAAAAAAAAATGTGTCAATGCTTCAGAAACATCTTTCTTCAATATGTCACGTGGATAATCCCCTGAGGCCATCAAAGAAAAAATAGACTTGGAATCTGGATGCCTCCATCCCTGAAAACACTGTGAAGAAATGTGCAAAGAAATTAAATGGAATACTGTCACCCTAAACGTAAGATGCTTAATGCAAAGAGTGCTTTTCAGGACATAATGATTACCATCTAGGATTCATACATTTCTTGCGGTGAGCACAGATTGATGTTGAGCCAGTTGAAGCACAGCAGGGTCTTTGGGGCCATGTGTTTTTGCATTATTGAAGAGACAATGGATTCTGGCCAGATGTCTTCTATTCATTCGCATGATTACTGGGATGAAACAACTGTTCTACAGGAGTCCAGGGATGAATAGTGGTTTCTACAATCTTGGAGATTTCCTCCATGATATGATATGATATGATGTTTTATTTATATTGCACCCATACACAAGTGTTTCATGGTGATGTCCCTCACAGTATCATATATCTGAATTTTGCATTTTAGAGCCCTACTGTCCCCCTGTGCCAATACAACTCTGTGTAACCTGAAGTCAGTGAGAACAAATTTACCAACTGGATCAGGAGCTGCTGGCAGTCTTACAATTGCTGTGCTGTCAAGCAGAGGAGAGTTGCACTCCATCCATGCACCTATAGAGAAGGAGCCAAGTACCCCCCCCACCCACTCAAGTACCTCACCCATATTGCCTATATGTTGGGAATCAGAGTGTGAAACACATGCAGTAGCAGTGAGAGTACCAATGCCAAGGAGAATCCTGGAAGCAAGGTTCCCATTAAGAAAGCCATACCTGCATACAAGACAGTATGGCAACCATTTGAATGAAATCCCAGAAGAAACAGGACAAATGAACTAAAGAGCAGATTGGTGACGTCACACGAAACCAGATTGACGTGTATAGAAGAGATGCAGAGACAAGAGAATGTAGATATTCTATAAGGCATCAAGAAAGTATCAAAGATAAGCAACATGTCGGCTACAGAATTGTTGAAGATATCAAGTTATTTTACACGTGTACAGATGCAAGGAAACGCAAGCAGACAAAGTATTCTTGAGGCTAGCTATGTAGTGAATCGAATGCGGCATGCACCAACGTATACATTTATAGGAGCAAGTAAAGGATGGATGATTCCACTACATATTAAAGCAGAGTCGTACCAGGAAAGGAAGGCCTTTTTTCAGTATGACGCAATAGAAAAGCAATTGAAATACAGAAATGAATCTCTGAAAGGCGAGGCTAGACCAGCCCCAAGAAGCCAAGGTGGCTCTAGACGAGAAGATCAGACAGTAGTTACAATAGTGTGAAAGAATGAAACTCCTGTTCAGAAGACATGCACAAAAACAAAGAAGGCGTCAGAGTTTCGTTAAATAATAGTTTTTTAAATACACCAGTGCTCAAAATTGTGGTCTTCAGTCACGTGGAGGGATGAAACTGGACAGAAATGAGAACTGCACCCACGCATGGAGACAGAGCCTCCACTCTCTCATATTCTGCAGAGCAAAGAACATTTACAAGGCCATGTTCAAAGCCTTAATTGACATGCAGACCACTGAGGTGATGATGGATGATATGCTAATTGGTGAGAAGCTATGGTTATGACCAGCTCACCAGCACCTGGTGGAAAAGTACTGAAGAATGTAAGAGTGCCAACCAATTGCAGGAGCCCACATAATAAGGGCCCTATAGTTTGTGTATCCAATGGGACGTCGTATAATTAGTGATGTTCATAGTTCCCTCTAAGCCTATCACATTTGCCACTAGGTTTTCGTAGTTTGCCACGTAGGATGACGTTAGCAATACATAGGTTAACATCAGCAATAACAAGTTTTTGCTATTAAAGGAATGTTTTTTATGAATTTTTAGTTTATTATTATTTGATATTGCGCTCAATTTTGATGAGATTATGCTGTGAGATGTCCATTGATGTCCGTTGTACTCCCTGTTTTAGATAATTGACATTAAAACAGTCAAATTTGCCAACTTCGTGAGTCGTTTTGATTATTGATGTTTGATTATCTTCTGCATCCCCATTCATCTAAAAATACCCCTCCTGCCCTGCTAACTACCGCCCAATCTCCATCACTCCTTTCCTAGGCAAACTCCTGGAAAGGCCTGCCATCTCCCATCCTAATCTGCACACTGAATCGGTTGGTTGTCTCCATGACCATCAGTCTGGCATCGGAGCAGCCAGAAGCATGGAAACTGCTCTCCTGAACATCCGTGAAGACCTGCACTCCAACCTTGACTCCAATACCCCCTGTGTCCTCATCTTACTTAACCTCTCTTCTGCCTTTGACATGGTCAACCATATCATCCTGCTCAATCGTCTCTGTGATAACCTGGCTACCACTGAACAGGCACTGGCTTAGCTGACCTTTTTCCTCTCCGATCGACCCTCCAAGGTCCAACTTGGGTACTTCCTCTCCTCTATCTCTATCTCTAACTGTGGTGTTCCCCAGGGGTCTAACCTCTCTCCTTGGCTGTTCAACCAATACCTGGCACTTCATACCCACCGCATTGCTGCTCTCTGCCCCAACTTTAAGTACTATGCGGACAACACCAAGCTCATTTTCAGGCTCCCTTCCACCACCTCTTCTCCTTCTCTCATCTCTGACTGTCTGTCCGCTATCCAGGAGTGGTGTGCCGCTAATGATCTCTGCCTTAATGCCAGTAAGACTGAGATTCTCCTCATCAGCACACCTACTCCCTCTTTTCCTGTCGCTCTCCGGCTGGCCTCTCTTGGCCCTCTTCCGTCTCCCACCTGTGAGGTTAAAAACCTCAGGGTCATCTTCAACTCCATTCTCTCCTTCTCTCCTCACATCTCTGACATCTCTAAGAAGTCACACTAGCAGCTGCACCTCCTCAGAGGTATTCTTCCTTTCCTCTCCTTCCCCCAGAAGCTCACTGTCTCCAGACTGGTTCTCTCTAGGCTGGACTACTGCAACAGCCTCTTTCTAAATCTGCCTACTTCTACTCTCCGCCCTCTGTAACTCATCCATAACAGGACTGCGTGATTTGTCCTTGGCCTCAAGCCCAGGGATTTATCTCTCCAGGACTGAAATCTCTGAACTGGCTTCCAGTTGCTGCGAGGATTTAGTTCAAAACCCTCAGCATTGTCCACAAGGCCTTCTGGGGCCCGGGGCTTCAATATCGTCAACTCTCTCTCCCTAAATATCCTTCTTCTCGAGCTCTTCGCTCACCGCCTCCAACTCCCTCAGGGTCAGTCACTTCCCCAAACAACGAGTTGGAGGTAGATCTCTTCCTTCAGCTGGGGCCTCCCTCTGGAACATTCTCCCTGCCTCCCTGAAACTTGAGTAGAACCATCTCCGGTTCCGGAAGCACCTCATGACCTTCCTCTTTGTTTCTGCTTTCTCTCCTCCTGTCCCCTGCGAAACTCCTGACTGAAACTGCACTGGTCACTTGGCTACCATATGATCTTAGGCCCACGGCCTCTCCCCCGCCAGCTGCACACCTGCACTGCCTCCCGGGCAACCCCTACACTTGGGGGCTGTTTCTTTATCCCTACAGTCCCCTCCAGCTCTTGATACTTGATGTGTGCACTTACCCCTTCACTTGCCACAAGCTGACCGCACTTTTACCTAGTGTTTTGTTTATTTTATGTATTTCTTTACTGTTGATCCTATGTATTGTACTTCCCACTCCACATCCCCCCTGCACTTTCCCTTTCCCCCTCCCCTGCACTTGCGCGATCTCAATGTCACCTGGCTTAGTAAGATTGTTGTCTCTGTCCTCCCTCTGTTCCCCCTTCCTTGCCTCTTTGCGCCTTGAAACACTTTTTTATAGGCACGTTATAAATGCCATATCATATTATATTAACCAACTTTCCAATTACATCAAAAAAACTTAAAATAGCATACAACTGAAATAATAGAAATTTCATCCAGTGTATATGAATAAAACTAATACAAAAGAGAGTGCAGATAAGTCACTAAAACCTTTACATACGAATTCAAGTTACAGCTTGTTTTTGTTATTATTGTTTCTTTTTCAATAATTGAAAAGGTTGTCGTGTCCTAGACTGGCTAATTGTTTCCTAATCAAACATTATGATTCATTTCAGACTGTACCATAAAAGCATACAGAATAATAATATGGTTCAACACATATTCATAAAATCATTGCAAAACCAATTGCCATAATCATAAAACTCCACCCTCAGAAAGCTAATACAAGGTTCACACCAAATTAACACTCATTAATGTAGTTGAATTTATTTATATCCAGGAGGAACAATGCTCTTTTGATCACAAAAGAGTATACCTCCCTGGCACTTCTCCCCTTCCCCTCCCTCCTGGCACTTCTCCCCTTCCCGCACTTGCACGATCTGAATGACACAACCCTAGTAAGATCGTTATTTTGTCCTCCCTTTGTTTCCCTCCTTGTCTTGTTGTGCCTAAAAACACTTGCGTACAGGCGAGTTATAAATGCCACATCATCTCATATCATATCATATACAATAGCTAAGAAAACAGATTGGACGGGAAGCAGTGAGCTTCTTACAATGGGGCGAGTTTGAGGGACATTCTGACCAGGGTGTAGAGGGGAGTAAATGGAACAGTCACCGGGGACAGTACATAAGTGGACATACGTAGATTAAGGACAACCAGCATTGGACATTTTTAGGTGCAGGTAAGCGGTACGGCCAGCTGTGTTCGGGGAGTGACCATGAGGGGTGAAGTGCTGGAGTAGAGGCAGAGGAAGTGACTTGCCTGCTGTGGGCATGCACATGTGCTACACACTGGACACTAATTGTAAACTCCTAAATGCAGATACAGTAAACATTAGCTGTTCAACACATGCATAACATTTGCAGTTCCAAATCAAGATTTAGCACGCTAGCTACCTTTGCATCAAACAAATATGCGTCATCTTCTTTCAGGGGCAGGTGTGAACACTGCTAAACTAGCTGTGTCCCAAAAAGCAGCTTGGGCCCTCTGGCAGTGAGGGTGTGCCTTGCCGCTCATGCCACACCCTTTCTACGCCGCTGCTCTCAGAGCAGTAAACATTGTTTTACGGTGATAGCAGTTTGACATATTACCAGCAAATTTGCAACAAGCATTGGCAAAGCCAATAGTTTTGACTGTTGTATGTTGGAACTATTTTATGAATTCATTCACAACCTCACTTGGACAGATGGGGGATTTGTTGAAGGGAAAGCAAAGTAGAGAGTTTCTCTTTTCTGTGTTTAAGAGCTGGGAAGCTGGGGTGGTTGTGTATAGTGTTAGGCATGCTCTGAATAGCCCCCGATATGTATGAAAAAACAGGAGAAGAACGTGTTCCACCGTGATGTGCCCTTCTTCCTACTCCTATCTTCTAACCCTCAATAATCAGTTAAGCCAAAGAAACCCTAGAGAGTATAAAATATTAAGAATCACAAGTGGGTACCAAAGCTGAATAGGGCAGGAAGAGACGCTGCTAAGACCTCCTCTCTGTGGTGGTGCATTAGTCAAAAAGGCCACCCACAGTGACCCACCAAGTAGTAATCAATGCCAGAGTCCAGCCTCTAAGGGCAGGACCGGGTATCAAACACATGCTGCTCAGCGTTGATTTGCTTCCAAGACAAGCACATTTCTCCTGAGTGATCCTTACCATCACCTGTATGTTAACATAAAATGGGCCACCAGCAGTATTTTGGCTTCTAGGGAGGAGGAGGCGTACGGCAAGTTACTCAACCAATCCTGAGAGGGCCAAAGACTCTCCTTGGGTTCACGTGCAGGGAATTGGGACCAGATTTGCACCTCTGTTTCAGGGGTCACCAAGGGACGTACACTAATGGGGAGGGATAAAAACCAATGCTGTGAGCATGTGGGCCATCCGTGCTCTTAACTCCCATTTGCATATTTTATCTGAAGCAAATGGTATGCCTGCGTATCTGTTGCCCATATTCCGATTAAAAGAATCACTAGGCAATTTTAATAAAATGTTTCCTAACATTGTTTCCCATACTATTTGTATTTAGAGGTAAGGATCGGCAATAGGTTTATTAGTATAGGCCCTTTTAGTTTGACAAGACTCCACTAGGACTGCATTATTATTATTTGATGGTCGTAGCTTGCTCCCATCTGAGCATACCATTCCGCCTCCGTTATTGTCGGAATCACCGGCGAATTACAACCCCAGTGACCCGGTAATTTGGGTAAGTTCCATAGAACTCCATGGGGATGGGGACAATGGAAACACCGGTTACGACTATGACAAAGCCGGTGTTTCCATTTCCACCTGCAGGCCAGTGCTGTTACTCCCGCCAGGTCAGACCTGCCTGCAGAACTCTTAATCAGCCGGTCCGGAAACAACTGTGGTGGCGGATTTACTGCCACCATTGTATGTGGACTGACAGGGTCATAATGAGGCCCATAGTTTCCTTGTTACACCCTTGTTAGCCCCACATATCCTTTCTTCCTTTGGTGTGCATCCATGTTGGGAAACCCATCCACTTGTATGTCTTTCTGCAGCACGTCCAAGGCTGGTGTATTCAGCTGTACTAAAGAACATATCCCTCCCCAGTTTGGTGGTAATTGCATGTATGCTTTGGATCCACAGGACCAGTAGTGGTCCATTATTACTGCAGTACCGACCTTCATACCTGGTATATTTGCATCATTTCTTCTCCACAACCTTCACTGGACCATGATTCTGGAAACACAGAGAAGCATTTGCAAATTATATAATTGACATAGAGCCTGTTTCATTCTTGACCCGCTTGAGTAGCTTGGCACTCGCTGTCCATTATTTGAGGCAGACAGATATAATGTTCCTTCTGTAACACTTTTACTGGAACCATTAGGATTGTCTGTGCCTTGCACCCCATCATTCCTTCCATCCTTCCTTCTCATGTGAACACCTGTCTATACACCAGCAGTTGAGGTCTCTCCAAGCAACCTGGCAGTTCTCCTGTTTCATTTTGGGCACTGCAATTCCTTTTGAGTTACTATTCTTGCTTCCCCTTTGTGTGGGTTGTCCAGATTTTGTCTTAGCTCCAGTAATCATCCATTATTGTTTGAGTCTTGATGTGGCTATCCTTATAGGGGAACGTCTTTTGTGACATCCATCACAGTGTTGCTCTTCTTCCTTGAAATTGGCCTCTCGTGGTGCAGAGTGCTAAGTGCATAAGGCATTGGGGACTGGCTGCTGCAATTTCTTTTTCTATTAATGTTCTGGACCTACTCATGGCATAGGGGATGAGAGAACACACATAGCAGCTCTCATTTGTGGTTTCTTTCCCCACCTTTGTCACGTGCTGTTACCACATAGGATTGGTGACATGAGCCAAATCAACTGAATAGGCATTTACATGCAAAAAGTCAGTGTTCGTGCTTCTCTTAAGTCTTTTTACTTTGTGGGCAGCACTGTGAAATTAACTCACTAATAGCTTTATTGACAACAGGAATAGGGGTTGTGTTAGCATAATCTTCAAAGTGTGTGTAATACAGTGCATCCGTTTGTAGAGCGAGGAGGGTAAAGAGGTAGGGACATCAGAATGCAAAAATGTCAGTACAATGCTGCAGTATCCATAGTTTGCATATGGGTACGCTCTTGATGTTGGCCACAAAGTCAGCACAAACCTTTACCAAAACCCATACACTTTTTGGTCATCATTGTTAAAACAGTCAGGCTCTTCTGTGATGGTACTGTGCTAATGCGGCAATAAAGAGTTGATCAAACATAAAATGAACCTTAGGATTACCAAACAAGGTGGCAATAGGCATAATGTTAAGGAGGAGGCATGAATAAAAACTCTTCCTGTTACCATTGGCTATGGGTTACTATGAGTTCATAAAGTGCTTTTCTTCAATAGTACAAGTGTATTTAGTGCATTACCGCCCACCCATCTGGTGGTTTCACTGCTGGATCACGGGTTGGGCGGTACACATTATTCCCCATTGGGCCAACTGGACCCTATGTGGAATTTTCAGCGTAATTACCACAGGCAGTGTTACTGCGCAGTAATTCCACTAAAGAAATTGGCATTTTTCCGGCATGTTTACCCTCAGCTTTAAGCTGGTGGTGAACATGCCATACTCATGATTGGGCAGACTCTTAAATGCAGTGGTAACCCGGTTACCACTGAATTTAAGGGCTACCGCCTGACTCGTGATGAGGCCCACTGTGCCTAATCTAGTTCTCAGTGTGCTCTTGTGTAGCTCTGGTCTTTGAACGTGTTTGAATCTGTTGCTGATCCTTTGCTTCTTCTTCCTGTTGCAGCAGACCGTATATGTTGGGCTAGGGGGATCTCACCTCGGCAGGGCTTGGTGTCTCCCAAGTACTTCCACGCCTTCTCTACTAATTTGAAAGCCTTAATGTTGCTTGCTCTACAGTAAAGGGGCCATCAAAGTGTGGCTTGTGCCATGCTCTAATAACATTTCTTAAAAGGACATGGTCCACTGGATAAAGAAGTGGTGGCTTAAGCAGTTCAGATTGTTCCACTTATGGGTTATCTTCATCATCCTTCTTCGAGCGTCACAACCACGACTTCAGCTGTTGAGAGATAAAAGAAGCACTTGCCATCATCAAAGCAAGATATTCAAGCATTTCATTACCAAGAACAGTAGCAACATTATGGTGCTCCGTCAGCCAGAGGAGCAAGTGGGAGATGCATGCGTCGTCCTGTCACCACCTCATGAAGGGTTAAATGGTGGTCAGTTGCAGGCTGATTGCGCACTGCAAATAAGACAATGAAGCAATATCCCTTCATCAGTGTCATTTTATCTTTGTAATTTATTCTTTAGCAGGTCATTGAGGTGTTCACATTTGCTTGCAGGTGTTAAGCACAGTAAAACATATGCTTAATCCCCAGCAGGGCTGCGATATGCTCAGACTCTACACTTTTACAAAGTGAGGTCCATTGTCTGATCGTAGGTCCTCGCACACACCCCACCGTGGGAAAACCTCCCTGATGAAGAATTTTTGCCACACTAAGGGCATCAGGGAATGAGCATGGACCAGCTTTGATCCAGCATATACCTGTAGCCATTGCAATTTGGGATCATATCCACTTAATCTATGTGGCGGTGTTGTAAGGGTGCATTAGGGCAAGGTATTGCGCTGCGCATTACGTGCAACGTGTGTCCTGCATTTAACTTCTGGCAGACAATACAGTCATGCATAGAGGTGGCAATATATTCTGTCAAGTTGGGGCAGAACCAGTCTTCCACTTTATGTGCTGCAAGAACATGTTTGCTAAAGTGGGTTGGATAATGCAGCTCTGTGAGCTCAATCTGCAATAATGCAAAGGGAATAACTGGCTTTCAGGTGCTTTCCTGTCGCCACATTGCATCTTTGGGGGATATCGAACACCCTCTCTTAATCCACAGCTCTTTCACCTCTGCTGGTGCTCGTCGCTGAAATTCTACTATTTGGGTAATGGGCAATGAACTATATCCTTTTTGCAATTTCATGCTCAGCGCTAGTATCTATTTATTAGGTGGGGTGTAAAACTTGTTAATCTCTGTGTCATATGCTGCTTGCTTTGTTTCTCTATCTCCAACTTTGTTACCATGGGAAACCATGTCCTCCCTCGTGTGGGCTTGGCATTTCACTACTGCATCTATGGGCCTGTCGAATAGCGATGCGTGCTGCACTGGTGTACTGTGAGCATGTCGAAAGTCCATCCTTTCTAATGTGACAGGCCTGCATGTACTGTTGACATCACGTAGGCGAAGTCAGAGTACGCTGTGATCTCCTCATCCTCATGTGCATCTAATTGTATTATAAGTGCTACCAATTCTGCTACTTGTGCTGGAAAATGCAAGGGTAATCTCACACTTGCCACTACTGTCCCACTCGGCTTTAGCTTTACAACTGCTGTCTCAGTATGTCTCTCTCCTGTCATCTTGTTGATAGTTGAGGACACGTCAATAAAGGGTACTTCCCCTCCTCCAAGGGCCTTTTCCCTTGCTATAGGAATGTCATACTATTCTGTGTATGTGGTACAGTCGTGTACATAGTCTCCTTCTCCTACTGGTTATACTATAAATGTCACTGGGTTCACAATTCTACACCTCACTACCTTTATCGCCGGATTTGAGATAATTGGGCTTTTCAAGAATGACCACAAGGGCATGCTCCACGTAGCAAATTCACCAACAGCCAATGCTTGTTCGCAAGGAAAATGACCTTTCATCGCTGGGTTTAAATGCCCACTGTAGTAAGCTATCGATTTGTGCTCCAGGGGAGTTTTGTGTGTGAGCACTGCTGTGATCATTATTCCATTGGAGTGTGAAAATAAATAAAATTCTGCAATGCAGTCTGGAATCCCTAACACTGGGGCTGTGCATATTGCCTCTTTTAGTTCTTTGAATGCGTCTGTCTTCTCCCCTGTCCATGTTAGTATACCGTCCACCCTCTGAGCCTCATTGAACCCATGTAAAAGAGCTTTAGTGCATGTACTGTAGTTGAACACCCAGGCACTGCAATAATTACAGAGACCTAAAAATTGCTGCATTTCCTTTGCAGTCTTTGGCGGCAGCGGTCTGAAAATCACCTCTCCTCTTTTAGGGCTCACCTTCCTGCCTTCCTGTGATTTTAACTGTCCAATATATAAAACCTTGTTCTGGCAATACTCTAGTTTTGCCTTGCCCCCATGTAGCCCTTTTCTGCTAGTACTGTCAGCAACTGTACTGAGTCTTTTCGACACTGCCCTTCTGCGTATCAAAATGGCATATACGCACGGAATAAAGGTGCTGTCCAAATGTATGATGTCTAGATCCATCTGGAGAACCCCATTGAATATAGAAGGGGATTCGCAGTACCCCCCAGGAAGTCTCCTGTATTTACCACTTTTTATTTCCATATAGAAATGACATTATACCCTGTGATTCTTCATGAAGCGAGAAAGAGAAGAAAGCAGTCTTCAAATCTATCACTGTAAAATGAGTGGCTTCCGGCAGAATACTATACAGTATTGTCACAGGATTGGAAACTAAAGGAAACTCTGCTTCAAACATGTTGTTCAAAGGGTGCAAATCCTGAATAAAATGCTGCACTCCTCCTGTCGCCTTCTTCACTGGGTACATAGCCATGTTAGAATGTGATTCTGATGGCACCATATTTCTCTGCTGCACTAGCATGGAAATTGTCTCAGAAATACCTTCATCTACTTCCCTAGACAAAGGGAACTTTGCACTACCTTTCACTTGGTAGAATCGGCCCTGGCTTGAGCTTAATCTTAATAGCTCCCACCCCTTTAAAAATGACAACATCATATAGGCTGTTGGTCCGTAATGTGTCTGGTTGATGGTGCCTTTTTCATTAGGGCGATTCTCTGTGGGACATCGCTGTAATAAATTCTCACCTAGTAAGTAGTCGTCATGAAGACAACTGTCTCAAGATCTGAATAGTCATTCCAAAACAATCCTCCGTCTGTGAAATCAGTCAGTCTGTGCCCTTCTCCTACTGCAATTACTGTTCTCCCCACCTGTCCTGTATCATCAGTCATGTGCAGAACTATTCATCTCTCAATATAATCGTCTCCAATTCTAGTAGAAACGCCTGTCCTTCTTCCTAGTCTAGGGGAATCTCTGGTCTAAACAAGAATTTGTTGGGTAAGCAAAGCAGTTTGCTCTGTATTCCTGGGACCCACGCGAATAAAACTCCCACATCATACTGAAATAACTCAGGATCTATTTATTTTATTTTTTTAAATTACATTTATATAGCACACAAGCAGCCCACGGGCATCGAGGCGCTGTTACTTGCAAGAACTTAGTTACAGAGTTACAGAGGTGGTAACAGTTGTGGGACGCATTTATGAGTCAGTGCATAATGACATTAGTACAGTTTTATGCAATGGGTCAGGGGTTAGTCATTCTTAGCTGATAGATGGTACATTATGTAAAGAGTTTTCATAGCTAGGGGACACCACCCTCGCGCTTCATGCAGGATGCGGGTGTACTTCGAGTATAACGCATCTTGGCCATAGTCTTAATCATGACATAAGCTTTCTTCGTTGTTACAGTCAGTCTACTTACTCCTAAACCCAGCACTCTCAGACTGGGCGGCAGAGAGGGAGTGGGGCTCGTGGAATGTTGACACAGTCTAAGCGATTCGTGGAG
The DNA here is from genome assembly GCF_040938575.1 of Ambystoma mexicanum. Taxonomy (NCBI): domain Eukaryota; kingdom Metazoa; phylum Chordata; class Amphibia; order Caudata; family Ambystomatidae; genus Ambystoma; species Ambystoma mexicanum. Next base: position 1,236,688,795 of record NC_090933.1, on the reverse strand, counting down.
GGAGGTAAACCCTGGTAGAAGGGACTACACATCCTACTCTAGCATGCACAAATCCTCAATGGGGATACATTATACTCTGATAGAGGATGCTTGTCAACAAATTGTGGAGGGGTCGCAAATCATACCAATAGCATGGATGCACCAGGACATCATAGTTAATGAGATTTCTCTTAGCCTCCCTTGGAGAGGCCCAGGCAGTTTACGATGCAACAATAACTTGCTGCAGGGCAGACTATATAGGGATGTACCCAGGGATGAAATAAAGCATACCTTGGAAGAAAATGATAATGGGGAGGTACCCATAGGAATAATATGGGAGGCAACCAAAGATAAGATAAGGTATCTTCTCACAGCAGAAGGGTTTAGGAAAATGAATTAGCTGCTAAAATAAGGCAACTTGCAAAAACATACAACAATAGCGAGATGAATGATAGTGAGACGAGGGAGAACATCTGTAATCCGAGGGCTGTTCTTTGGGAGCAGAACTTAAGCAAAACATACCAGGGCCATGAATTTAATTAGGCAGCAGTATTTTGAAAAAGAAGTGAAGGTGGGTACAATCCTACCAAATAGGTTGAAAGCCCACAAAATAAGTAGACAGGTGAAACAAATTACAAACGGGAGGGGCGGAGGTGGAGCACCCCTGAGGACTTATCCTAATGATTTGCATATTATTACCAAACCCTGTATGCAAGGGAGATGGATGAGGATGTAGAGAACATACAGGAGTTTGTAGGGGAAGGTGAGATGCTGAAGCTCCATTTTGAAGTGGTGAAACATCTAGACAGGGAGAGCACAGTGGTGCAGAAGGCAATTAGAGAATTAGCCTCTGGAAAATCTCTGGGAGAGGATGGATGTTCCGCAATCATATGTAAGCTTTTTAGAGGGGTGTTGTCACCGTTTCTCACTAGGACATTTAATGATCTGCTATCAAGCACTGAGCCACCTTCATCTTTCCTTAAGGCCTTAATCATGTTAATACCAAAGGATGGGAAAGCCTTAATGAAATGTGCTGCCTATAGTCCAATCTCACTAATTAATGTGGCTGCAAAGAGTTTTGTGGATTCTGGCCTCTAGACTCGAGCAGCACCTTCCAGCTCTGCACAGTGATGGGGTTTGTGAAAAATAGACAAGAAGTTGGCAACTTAAGAAAGACACTAGATCTAATATTGTTCCTGGAGAGGTGCCTGACTGACACATTTCACTAGATGCTGAGAAGGCCTTCAATCGAGTCAGCTGGGCTTTTCTTTTTTTAAAAACTTTATTTATTGATGGTCATGACAGATTTACACACAGCACATTAAATGAATTACAATAGACCAAGGTGTTTTTTCAGTGACACTGCACAGTAATATATTACATATTCATGGCGATGGTATAGAAGAAAAGTCATCCTCGGATATCATGTCACATAAATACATTCTGAAGGGAGCACATGTGTCCTTGGGGTGGCTTGTCACAGGCAATATTTGCACATATTGTTCCTCGTATTCATTAACAAATGCGAGTTCACAGAGAAAATAATCAATATACGGTGCATGGGGGATTTTCCAGTTCTGCAATATAAATTTTTCGGTACCACATAGGAAACAATAAACAGTCTTCTTGTGACCTCTGCTGCTTTCCCGGTGTCCCCAAACAAATATTTCTGAGGGGAGGGAGGGGGGCGGGATCTGCGTCATCTCCTCAATGATCTCGGCTACCTAGAGATGGGAGTGTGTCTGTATCATTGCACAGTTTAGATATCCCAGACCCGGTACCGGAGGACATGACCCGCACACACTCGCGAGAGGCCGGTTCATCAGGAAACAGCGGCCACCTAGTGCTATACGCAGCAATCATTCAGTGGTATTGGAGTGATGTAAGCTGACCTCTGCCGAGTGTGTTAGCAAAATCATCCAGGGTTACACATTTACCATTTGGAAACATGTCTTGCATCTTTAACTGTCCATCTGGTTCCCATGTCCTTTGCAGGGTCCTGCTAAATGAAGGGGAGATGCTGGGGAAATTCCATAGTGGGGCCTCTGGGTCATAGGGTGTCTCTATCTGAAGTCTTTTATAGATCATTGACCAGGCGTGGACTCTGACGCTGACCAGATCGTACTTGCAAGGGTCTTTGTGTTGTGTGCTTAATAGGACAGATCGGAGATCGGTTGGGGACGTAGCATATCTTTCTATCAGTATGTGCGGCGCAGTGTCTAGTGGGTCATACCAGTGCTTGGCAAATTGGGCCTGTGCTACCAGGTAATAGAGTTCGAAATCCGGTGCCGCTATGCCACCCATATTGTATGGTTCGACTAGCTTTTCCCACTTCATCCTGGCCGCACCTCTGTTCCATATGAATGAGGTGGCCAGAGATTGGAGCCTCTTGAAGAACTTCCTGCCCGGCCAGAGAGGGACATTAAGTTTGGGGAGGATCACCATCTTTAAGATTGCAATCCGGCCGTACATGGAGATGGGAAGTTTATCCCATATCTGTAATTTCGTAGTAAGTGACTGCATAAATTGTTCGTGCTTGTCTATATATAGCGTTTGTTTCTCTTTAGACACCATTATGCCCAAGTAACGAACACGGATTGGTGACCACTTAAGTCTGCTAACGTTAGCCAGGCATACTGTAACAGGTATAAGTGGGAACAGTTCTGACTTTCAATTGTTAATCCTGTATCCCGAGTACTTGGCAAATTCATGTATGTCAGTCATTATGGGGGCCAGGTTTGTCTCTGGGTCACGGATATAAAGAAGTGTGTCATCCGCATATAGTGATATGGACTGGGTCGAACTCGCCATTTTGATGCCCCTGTGTCTGTGGTTTTGCCGCACAAATGTTGCCATTGGCTCGATTGTTAAAGCAAACAGTATAGGGGAGAATGGGCAGCCCTATCTGGTGCCCCTGCCTAACAGCACATTTTTTGATAGAGTGTGATTAGTAAGGACCTTGGCCCCTGGGTTGGTATATAGGAGCCGAACACATTTTATAAAATAGGGGCCTATCCCAAAAGCTGAAAGTACCGCAAACAGATACTCCCAGGACGCTGAATCAAAAGCCTTCTCTGCATCTAGCGAAACTACAGCAGCCTTGGCCTTGGGGTTTATCTGTGCCATGAACCCAAACAGTCTGCAGAGGTTGAAAGCAGAGGACCGACTGGGGATAAAACTGCGCTGGTCGGGGTGAACCAGACCAGGCACACTGGGTAAAAGCCTAACAGCCAGGACCTTGGCGAAAATGTTCACGTTGGAATTAATTAATGAAAGGGGTCTGTAAGAAGACATATCGTGAGGTGGGAGTCTTGGTTTCAGTAATACGGTTATTATGGCTTCCCGCATAGATTCCGGTAGGATACCCGGTCCATTGCTTCATCCCATACATTTAACAAAACAAGGGCAATTTCAGCATGGTATTCCTTGTATAACTCCACCCCAAACCATCGGATCCCAGAGCTTATCCTGATGTTAAGGACTTTATTGCTTCTTCTATTTCATTGCAGGTAACTGGTTGCTTCAAAGCCAATTTGCCCTCAGGGAGAAGTTTGGGGAGATTTAATGCATTTAGGTATTCAACCGTTTCCTCGGTCGATTTTTCATCACGGTTGGAGTAGAGTTCTGTATAGAATCGTGTAAATTCTTGGTTTATACCTTCCTCCTCCGTGATTACCGTACCGTTTATCGCTTGGACACCTGCAATGGGATTTTGATTTCGCTCAGCTTTCAACAGGTTAGCCAAAGAGCAAACCACTTTTGTTTCCTTCCCCATACCTACGAGCCCTCATGGGGGCAACCATGTATTGTATTTCCCTAGCTGCCAGTTTGTAGAAGTCGTTCAACAACCTATTAATGTCAGCAAGCGTTTCTTTGTCATGTGTGTCTCTACATTTGAGCTCCAGTTCACGCAGCCGTGCTTCCACTTTTGTCAATTCTGATGTAACGGACTTAAGCAGCCCGGTGGTCTTAGACATAAGGACACACCATACCCAGACCTTAAAGGTCTCCCATAGTGTTGCCTGTGGATCTTGTTAATGGTGAAAAACTCCTCGATTTCTGTGTGGAGGGATTCAGCTACATTGGGTTCTTTAAGGATAGCAGAAGGCATCATCCATCTTCTAGCTGGTGGGGGGGTATTGTGTAGTACTATAATTAGAGATCTCAGAGAATGGGCAGAGAGGGTGCGGGGATGCATATCACAGCTCATCAGTGTGCTAGAGAGGGATGAAGACAGGAGCCAATAATCAATGTGTGATTTTGCATTGTGTGCTGAGGAGTAGAACAAGTATTGTCTGTCAAGGGGGTGAAGGTTCTCCAAGTATCAATCAGAGGCACCTGTAGTAGTATCTGGTGCAAGTTGGCAGCTGCCCTTGTGGGTGTATGGTGTGTATCTGATGATCTATCGAGGGTGGTATCCAGGATTGTGTTTAAGTCACCCCCCCCATAGTATCCAAGCCTCATCCAGTGGGGTCAGCATATCTAAAATCGCAATGTAAAAATCAGGGTCATCAATATTGGGTCCATAAGTGTTAACTAAGATAACTGGTTGTCCAGCTATATTGCCCCAAACCAAAATGTATCGCCCCAGAGGTTCAATTCTGCTTTCGGTAAATCGGAATCCCAGTGATGGATGAACCAGCGTGTATACCCTGGCCTGAGTGGAGTATTCAGTATAATACTGATGCAGGCCCAGTTTGCAAGCAGGTCAGTATTCACTTCACCAAGTGCATGAGTTTCCTGTAACAACAATATGTGTGGGTGGTGCCTGGAGACATATGTTCCCACTTTTCTAGCTTTATTCGAGTTATTAAGCCTCCGTACATTCCAGGATAGGAGCCTCATTTTCAGCACTTCGCCCGAGGGATTGGTGTGTGCCATTTGTGCTTAAGCTAATTATCATGAACTGAGTGTGCCATGTTTGATGAGTACTGTGCACAGCGGCACAACCATTCATTTTAAAACATTTAACACCCACAACTAGGCCAAATCTCTACACCCTTGTCCGCCCCACCGTAGGTGCACAGGGGAATGACCAACTCTTCCCCCACAACCCCCCCTCCCACACCAACAACCCCAACATGATGGCCAGTCCCCACCATAAACCCCAACATGATGGCCATTCCCCTCAAACTTGTGGAACTTTCCCGAGGCGCAAATGTTGCAGCTCTGTGGCCGCACAACCAAGCGCCCCGATCCGGGATTAACACATATTAAATCAGCACCACCCATTAGCAACAATATTCAACGATTTTAAGGATATCAAAGTTTACAGCAATCAGTCTGCTGGATCACACCTTTCCACGTGAGGTCGGGGTCTCATATTGTGTTCCGCTGAATGTTCTCAAGGAGGCAGGGGGATGAAAGCTTCAATATAGGCCATTGCTGCAGAAGGAGTGAAATGAACCCTACCCCTGTGTTGAATCCGCATTTTGGCCAGGAACACAAGGGCATAAGGGACTTGGCGTAATCAGAGTTGCCGCTTGACTGGCTCATATGACCTCCTCTATGCCTGTACTCCTGCGGCGAAATTGGGATATATGTGTATTTTGTTCTCCTCATAATGTAGCATTCCCTTCTCTCTGGCCAGTCAGAGGATCAAATATCTGTCTCTATAGTTCAGTAAATGAGAAATTATAGTATGGGCGGTGCTCCGGGTCCTGGCATAGGAGCAAGAGTGCAATGAGCCCTCTCGACCAGGAAGTGCTCTGAGAAGAAGTCTGTGCGAAAGAGGGATTTCAGGAGGGCCTCAACATGCCCCTCCATTGGCCCTTACCGAAGGATTCCGCGACTCTGACTATCTGGATTCTTTTCTTCTGTATCTGGATTCCAGATCCTCTCACTTGCCCTTTAGCTTGGATAATTCACCTTTAAATTGCGCAATGTCATGGCCATATTGGGCGATCGTATCTTCGTTCGTGCTGATCCTGTCCTCTGCAATGGATATACAGGCACTTTCCTTGTCCACCCTTGCTTTACGTGAACCAATGGTGGCCACAGTATCATCTAGTTTGACATTGAATGCGAGGAAACCATTCTGCACGGTGGTCAATAGATGATCATCTCTAGAGTTGGCAGACATCTCTGTCTCGATGTCTATAGTACAGGATGTTGTTGCTGCAGTCCCCTGGGTTTGGGAGCTCGTAAACAAGTCCATTGGGCCCTTTTTATTTGGCACGGGAGCCCTTCGTCATCGCCTCAATTCTTGTAGTATTCATGTCTGGTACTGCATTCTATGGCGGGACAGGGATGTATGGGTGTTGCGTTGGCCTATCCAGACAACCACCGATAGACAAGCTCAGCAGATTCCGCACTTGGCTCCCAATAACTGGCGTGTCACACGTGGCGGGCAGACACCCTGGATTGGGTATTCATAGGCTTGTTAGTACGGTTACAAGGGGAGTTCATGAGTTATTACTGCATAATAACAAGTGTCTGCCTCGCTCTTCTTATAGAGAAGAAGTCTTCCCCATCAGCTGTGTGGGTCTAGTCGATACTTGACAGTGTTCCACACCGGGCGTGGTACGCCGTGGTGGTGCCAACTGTCATGAACCTCTACTGTTAAATAAAGTTCCTCCAAGCACCCAAGCCATCCAATTTCAGGCCTGTCGTGCCTGGGATTGTGGCGTGGACAGGGTCAATATTACAAGTTGTGGATTTGGGTGAGGACCAGGATTATTATGCTAGACAGTGGGTCACCTCCATGCATCGTTGTGGGGGGGGTCGGCACTGCATCAGGTCTGACTCAGTTTGTGTTGTTGAGAATGGACTGTGTTCTGGAGATAAAGTAGGTCTGCACACCCTGAGCGGAATATAGGGTATCGAGGGCACAATAAGGTACCCCAGCAGATGTGTATTATGACGGATATAGGCCACCCACAAACCACACGTCACATGGGCATCCGTTCCTCCCTTAACCTGTTTCAGTCAGCTGTGATTTGCAGGGCAGGTGTCAGGGTCTACAGGTAGTCATCCACCGTGTCGGCACCGCCTGGCTGTAGGATTATACAATCGTGCCATCATCCTCATGTTATATAGTGTGGTCCCAAGGTGCCCCGGGCTTGAATAGCACACTGAATCAGTGGGCGTGGGCAGCTCGACTCACCGTTGTCCTCCGGATAGCATCTCTCCAGTGTATCTTTCAGTAGCCTGTCAGGTTGGTAACCGGCAGCTCAGGCCGGGCGAGGTCCGAGGCAGGGGAGGTCAGCCACCCCAGGCCGCCACAACTGTCTCCTCAGCTACAGCCTCACACCACACAGCACCACCATAGCTAACACACCAGGAGTGTTTCTCAGTGGCTCCGGATACGGTAGACTAAGAGTGTTCCACCTGTGCGCAGTAGGCTTTATGAGCCGGTGTTCAGCATGCGCTGCATTGTAGAATGGTCGGGAGGAAGGATTGCGATCCTGTCCAGTCTCTCACCCCACGGTCCGGCACAGCCGCCACCTCCCACAGTGTTTTCTGCGCAGGGCAGCTATGGAGTCATGCACTCCGCATTGGGCGTTGGGGGCAGGGAGCAGAACAGCCTGGCCTCGCAGCTGACGTTGGGGCCGTAGTCAGCAGGAGGCAGAGTTTGCCCGCACCGGCCCCCGTTCACCTCATTTGCTGGTGTCCATTGCTGCAAGGCCCCCCGCAGGACTCCCTCCTTCCCTCGCTCCACTGGGTTGCTGGGCAGCACGGCCTACCAACTGCTTCGTGCGGTGTGTCTCCTCGCCGCAGGGCTCCACCATGTTCAGGACACACGCACCAGATGGAGGGGCAAGTGCACCGGCCCCATCAAACAGGCCGCCAGGATAATGTTAGGAGTTCCTCAGTGTGCGATACCTCACTGTCGCCCTACACTGTGTTTGGTAGTCGTCTGGGAATCGAATGCAGGCTATATTCTGTCCGGCGGGAGAAAGCAGCGAGGCACCTGCAGTGGCGTAGGTTCTCTGCAATGTGTGGGGAATCGGCGCGATGTTGCCAGCCCTCAGCTCCTCCCCTTTCACGGCCTGCTGCTGGGCTTCCCCCGCAGCCTCAGATGATCACCGTCTGGTACTCGCGGGCAGCCCGCGTCCAGCGACGCTCCTGCAGAGACCAATAACGGTGATATCTTCGCCAATATACAAAGGTTTTCTGCCAAACTTTAGTTTTGGATGGTGTTCTCCAGGTCGTCAGTTACCAGGGTCGCTGTAAATTCGGCCTTTTGGTGGCCCCTAAACGGATCAATTTACATCAGGATTTGCCTCAGATCGGAGCTCCTGGGCTCAGGCTGCCATGCCTCACGTGCGCAACAGCGCCCCCTTAGCCAGTCTCTGGTGAAGGTCCTATAGAAATATGGGTTTGGGCAAAACTGGATGAAGTGGATAGGGCGCTGTACTCCGAACCGAATGCTGGAGTTTTGGTTAATGGGAACTGATTTTAGGGGTTTCCGCTGAGGAGAGCGAAGCGTCAGGTATGCCCTCTGCTCCGCTACTCTATGCGCTCACGATGGAGTCACTAGCCACTAAATTGAGGCACAATGATGAAATCTGGGGTTTTCAAGTAGGAGAGAAGGATTACAAGCTTTGGCTGCTTGCAGACAAAATCCTGAAATATGCCCCAAAAACAGAGTTGGGCACTGAATAAAGTCACCCTCGAAAAAGTGAATCGCATGGTGTATTTGGGGTTTCCGATTGTAAATAAAAATGGATAAAGTCTTCATGAAGAATTATTTGAGAAAAATAACTGTCTCTCTCAAAGAGCTGGTATTGCAAATGTACGTGTCTAACGCTTCTTAGGTTTTACTTGGGGAAGGTGATACTGGGCCTCATTAGGACCCAGGCGGTAAGGGCTTTACGGCGGCGTAAACAGCGCCGACCCTTACCGCCTGATTCCGAGGTCCCTTAGCGCCATGGAGGATTTAACACCTGCTATTAGCAGGTGTTAAAATCCATGGCGCTAAGGGACCTTGTTGTTAATTACACCACCGTAATTTACGGTGGCGTAATTAACGCCTTCCCCACTCCCATTATGCCCTATGGGGCAAAAATGGGAATGGGGAAGGGTAAATGGGGATTGGGGACTTACCGCCCCGCCAACCTCGGAATGTGGCGGTAAGTCCGCCAACCACCATGGCGTAAACATAGTTTACGCCATGGTGGTAAAGGTACGACCCAGGCGGTAACTTCCCGCCTGGGTCGTAATGAGGCAGCTTATGTATGGGATAGAGCTCCATCAAGACTGGGTTTTGGAATTCCTAAGATCCTTGGAAGGATTGATATGGAGAAGGGTATTGGGTATTCCTAATGCAGTACTGTCTGATGCCATCAGGTTTTGGCTTTTTATCGTATGTTTTTAAGTCGTGCACGCAATACCCTGTATGAGGATTTGGGTGACCTTTTTAGGAACGGCACAGACTTAGTTATAAAAAAGCTTTACTGAAAGATGTGGCATCATTTTGGGCCACTATAATTTGACTAAGAATGATCTGGCAAGTGATCCTGCCCTGGTCAAAAAAAGGGTTTTAAATAATAATTGGTGTAATACAATAAATACATTTCATGGATAAGTGAGCTTGAGATGCTTGGCCCTAGACGCAAGCCCCTGGGAGAAGCATTATCTTTCTTCAAGCTCTTCCCCTGCACAAAGGTTAGGCACGACGTTAGATGGAATATGTACCTAACTGGGGAGATTATGTTTAGACGCAAAATGCTTAAAGAGGAGGAGGCGAAGTGAAGGTTTTTTAAAATCAAAATTTTTGAGACTTTGGAGCACCTTCTTGTGATTTGTCCTTCTCTGAAGCACCTTAGATTATTGCACTTTAAGAAACTGTTGTTAGAAGGTGACTCTATAAACTTTGAAGCTTTGTTTTGCCAATATGCCTTGTCATGCCTTGCTATGCCATGTTATGCCCTACTATATGTGGCTTCTAAATTGTTTGTGCCCCTCACTAACCTGCTTACTATTTTAATTTCAACCCTTACAAATCCCAGAGAAGCTCAGACACAGCAAGTGACCAAGAGTTAGTACCCTCTTACCTGGGTATATTTACATGAGCTAAACACTACATGCCACCCACACCAGACAGTCGCACACAGCCTTCTAGCAACCCTTAACCCATCCACGTTCTCAAGGCAGACCTCATTTGTAACAAGTTGGTACGGTCACATGTGGCACCCTTCAGGATTAATATACTCCAAGTGACCTCACCACAGGCCCACTTAGGTATATGGGAACACACAGAAACCGTGTCCGAGACGGGCTCATCAACACTTCAGGTTTTACATCTTGCCCCTTCCCTTCCTCTGATGAATTTCAATCATCCCTCTTTCACACAACCCAGTGCCAAAAGGACATGAAAGCGGTAGCAGTTGTCCTATACAAGACCACTTTACAGTACACTACATTAGAGAAAAATAATTACATTTTGCTATTATGAAGATTCATCGAAATTACACAAAATGTAGACATGAACATTGTGTAGCCGCTCCCTCACAGCAGCCTGCTGTAAGGAAGGTATGGTATCAACAGTAAGACAGACACAAGTGACCACAGTTTAATGGGGTTTATTGTTTATTGAACTTCAACAATGGTGTGATAAACGCCTATTTAACCCTAAATCTACAGATGGAATAAGCTTTGACCATCAATTAATAATAATGTAGTCCTAGTGGAGTCTCATCAAAGTAAAAATGCCTATACTAAAAAAAACTATTGGCACACCTTACCGCTAAACACAAACAGCGAAGAAAGCAGTGTTCACAAAATCATATGTCGGGATGTTCAGGTCGTTGGCCTCCCTTCCCCCACGTTTTTCAGCATTGTGTATAGGCGCGTTACAAATGCCATATCATATCATATCAGGGACAAGGCGGTTTAATCGAGCAAAGCACACATTCTGGCTTCTTCGGCACAAGGATACAGTTCCATTACCAGTATCAGGGCCTTCTCACGGTTCACCCAGGATCCCCTTCAGCTGGGCTCAGATCGTTCCTCTTACATAATTAGTCTTGCTCAGCCGGGCTCAGACCAATTTCAGTTTGCATTAAACTATCGACGACTTTCAAATGTTCACAGGGTTTAGCTTAACCCATTGCAGGACTACTTCGATCTTCAATTTGCCTTTTTAAAGTTGCCAACCCGTTGGATACCTAACAGAGACCTTTGAATGAGCACCCACATGGCGCAAGACCACTCTTTCACCGGTATCTTTCTCGGCTTCCAAAAGCTCAGTCACTCCTCTGGTTATCAGTTTTATTTTTGTCACTCGTTACATACTTTTCACACACAGTTATTGTTACATTTCTTCATACAATGTTGCCGCTTGCAACCTTGGTTCTAACACACCTTGGTATCAGTATCTCTGACTCACTGGTTGTACTGTCTTTACTGGTGCTGCTTTGTTGTAGTAGCCAAGGACAGTACCAAGGTGGCAACCGTTCCTCCCAACCTGGGTTATTGACATGGGAGACCCCTGGGTACCTCTGACACACAATGCAGGTCTCTTCAGCTTTCGTCCCTGGTGTTAGGTTTCTTATTTTCCAAGGTTCACGAAAGTAACGGTCTGAAAGGATCAGGGGCACTTCCTTCCTTAGAACCCTCTCTGGTCTCGCTATCTTTCTCCATGTATTAAACTGTAATCTTGGAACTGCTGCTTCCTAGTGTGCTTTGCCGTCCTCAGAGTGTGCTTTCGTCCTCCGCCTTTTATCCGTGTGGGGAAGTTGATGGAAGTCAGGTATGCGTAATGATCAGTAATTGCCTGACCTTGCCTGGCCATTGTATTGTGACATGTCAGGTATATGGCTCTGGTGTTAGTCCGTTTTCGCTCACGGTGAGATGTCTGTAAGAAAGTGTTCATGTTGGGAAAAGGGGAAGGGGTTGAGTTCCTAAGGATCATACCTGGTAGGATGCGGAAAAGGTGTTACAGAGAAGAGGATAATGCATCTCACCATCCGGTGTCCCACTCCCACTCCCTGAAGACCCCTCAACCAGGTGTTCCTCTCGACTGGTCGACCCCCACGAACTGGATTCAAAAGTGATGGCTGTGTCCTGGCCACCTGGATGACAACTAGCCGGGTGAGACACCTTCAGGTTTCTCACAATGCACTCTGGCATTTCCCATATGGCAGGACTTAATTAGGAGATGATCCTAACCCCAATGCCTGGAATTGAAATAGAGCAAACATCTTAGGTATCCTATTATTCAGAGAAACTATAATGAACAACCTTTCCAATTGGCTGGGACTAGATGTGGAAGAGAGTGGAGGAAAGGATGCAAAGTTGGCATTGAAAAGCGGGGACGATCGTCCCAGGCTGCCAAGAGGTTTCGTATGAGGCAGAGGCATAAGAGATTGATGAAAGAACCCGGGGAGCTGGTAGGGGGCAGGGGAGCACCAGTAGAAGCTGCTCTGTGGACAGTTTACTATATGCTTTAGTGTAGATTGTGCTGGGAATGAAACGCCATCTTCGAAACAGTATCCATTTTGTAATTGAGGCCTTGCACCGCGCTGCAGCAAGGGTAGTAGGCATGGAGACAGAACAGAGATTTTCGTGTGTGCGTGCAGGGTCTGGTTGTAACATAGGCAGCAGTGAGAAAGACCAAACCTGCAGAGGTCCATAACCCTTTAATTGTTTCACACTGTTAGCATTTGTATCTCAGAAGGAATGTGCCCTGCAAGGCCCTGAGGATGCTGAGAGCGCCCTGCGAATAGTTATCCTACGAGAAGGAGGGCACGAGCCTCTGACCTTCACCAGTGCAAACCCTAAATTATAATGCCCTGATGCCCACATCCCAAGACCCCAGCATTCCAGTGTATCGGTCAACCCCAGATCTCTGACCATAGAACTGTTAATGTGCTGAGCCATCACAAAGATTACAGCAGAGAGAAGAGTTCCCCCCACCCGGGGTCTGTGTGATTTGTGCAGCGTGGTGCGAGAGAGGGAAAGTAACAAATGTATGCCCGGGGTGGGAAAAACTGGAACTGCGCAGACGTGTCTGGGATCGAGCAGGGGTTTAAAGTTATGGTGACCTCGAGCTCATATCTGCAGTGCAAGGTGCACATTAGGCCACAAATAGGAGATGTATTGAATTGGTTTTAATTGGCAATTAGGAGCCCGGCACTTGGATGACAGATGAAGAAGAATCCCACGTGGAAGAAGACGAGGAGATGAAGCTGGGATCAATGTCCTGGCAACCTCTCATAGAGCAAGCGGCCTATGATGGGGTCTCACCAACCAGCTAAGCGAATTTGTAACCTATGTGATGTACATTAGTGTGTAATGTCTTATCTTTATAAACTTGTGTTCATACTGAATTTGGCAGAGCGCTCCATAGTAGCAGAGTTCTTTGTTATCATGTACTTGTTTTTATGAGAATAAACCTTGTTCTCCTTGCGAGAGGTGTGCTGGGCTTTCTTCCCTAGTGGGTCTTTTTTTTCTGGTGCAAGAATTGTGGAGCTCCTCTACATTTGGAAGCAGAGGATGTGTGGATGCATTTTAGCTTATCGGCCCCTCTGTATATGTGGTCTCAGTTCCTCCACTTGTGCCAGATAACTGGTCCATGCATTCCACCTCCCCCCATAAAAATCTAATTCAGGAGACAATTCAAGTCCTACATTGTGTCTGGAGTCTGTGTTCTACGGGCCTTGCCCAAACAGAACCACATAACAGCTGATAGTTTAACCACCTTGCAGACTGTTGGCATTGTTCCATACTAAGAACTTAACTCATCCTTTCCTGCCCCTAGTACATGCCCATGATAGTCGGGAGGCTTAGGGCCTCCTAACAACTTAGTTGCAGTGGTAAAACAGGTGCTTCCTCTGGCACTGTGAAAACGTATGTTTTATTGCGAAAATTGAACTTTAGTTTTGCTGGGTATTTCACTCCCCTATCCCACAGCATCTTCTCAACTCCAAGGAAAGTTTTCAGTTCCTGTTGCATAGCCACAGAACAATCCGGGTATATGTGAATTTGATTTGATCAGAGACTGAAGTCGCCTTTCTCTCTAGCTGCCCGCAGGATAGCGTCTCGGACTATGTGGTTAAGGGTTCTGGCAATAACGGGACATCGAGCAGACCCAGGCTTAGGTCATGGGGGCAAGTGATCTGTGTGCAAGTTCGACCACAAAGTTGGACGCAAGCTTGGGATTTTGCAGAATCTACAGGAGGCTTTGCTCAACAAACATTTCCATATTGCCATTTGGGAGAGCCTCAGAAATTTCGAATATCTGGATATTGTTCCGGAGGGATCTGTATTCAAGGTCATTAAATTTCCTAGCATTGCTTTGGACTTCCTTAGGGCAGAGAGAAACATCATCTCCCACCACTCCCGTGTATGTCTCCACTTCTGTAATCCTTTTATCAGCGTTCTCAATCCGCACTGTGAGGGAGTTAATGTGATCTGTGATGTCGTCTAATTTTACAGTGATGACTGAGGAGCCCTCCTACATACATGCAAACATCTTCTGTATCTCTGATCTGTCGTCAGAGAGAGGGGTCTGATCTGTGCCAGCCAAACCAACCATTTTGTGGGGCGTTTTCTTGTCGACTTGGTGAAATTGCCAATATTATCCTGTTTTCTCATAGCCCCTTTTGTAATCATGCCACAGTGAAGAAAAGAATAACACCAGGGGGTAAGGGGGTCCATGTGTGGATCACTATTTCTCAAATGCAGGATTAAATCCTCCAAAAGTAATGTCGTAACTTACTTACTGTGTCACTGTGGCTCAAACAAGGGTTATCTAGCCAGGATCGCTAAAATGGGTTTGAGGATCGCGCCAGCCCAGCAGCTCGTCCAGAGCATGGATCAAGGCACGTTGGAAGTGAGCAGAGGCTGTAGCTTGAGCCAGCAGTGAATCACAGTGCCCTGGGAGGCCGAGCAACGGCAAGTGGAAACAGCCCCATGTGCCGGCCCATTCCTTCAGGCCTCAGCAGATCGGGGACTGCCCGGGGTCCACAATTATCTAGTAGACACACTTCTTGCTTTCACCCATTGTTCACTGGAGCCACAGGGCAGCCGAAACGCCACCACAGCCTCCTGGTGCAGGTTGGAGTTTCCCTGTCTTGGGCAGCCGCTGGGATGAGGAGCCTTGTGTGCCACCAGCTCACTCTCCACGTGGAGCTCTCGCTTTGCGACACAGGCTGCCCGCCACAGAGGGTGATGTCGACAGCAGTGGATACAGCCTCGTCGAGCTAGTCGCTTGCCCCACTCCTTCAGGAGCACCAGCGCTATAAGAACACCAGTATTTGGCACGTGTAATAGGGTGCAAGATGGCACATTGGGTCTTTGAAGTGGAGAGCTCTAGACAGAGATGGTCATCTTGATCCGTCGCGCAGCAGCGCCCCCTCCTGCAAAAGAATTTGAAGTCAGCTAATGTCCTATGCCCCCTTTAAAAAAAATGACAGCAACTTCATTATACACTAAAAACAGAAAACAGGCTTCATAGCTAGATTAAAAGAGTCATATATTGACAGAAAACATTCTCTTAATGCACACGCTTGTGCTTGTTTATCAAAAGCTTCCTGTCTGTGTTTTTGCGCATAAATCCGTATTTACGCATCACATGAGGGCTGCTGCTTACAGCTAGATTTTGGGTCACGTGTGTTAGAGAAGCTGGTGACATCCACCTATAACAGATATGCGTCCCAGCTTTGAGAGGGTGTTAATAAATACACATCTTTAAAGCCAGTTACACACTTTGACGAATTGGGTAGGTGACTTGACACTGCGGTTAATCCATAACAGAGCCTTTACTCTGGTCACTCCATATCAGACCATGTATTGTGGGTACACAGTGACAGTGGTCACTCAAAAAAGAGCCAATATGTCAACTCATAAACTTCTGTCCCTTCTTAATGCGGTACAACTACACTGATTTCATGCCATGTTTGCATGACAACAATGGGCAATTTGATCTCATCTCAGACCACCATAAAATGTCATTCTCCACAGGGCTCTCCACTGTTTCGTCTGATATTCAACATATATACAAAACACCTGAATGACTTATTCAGCCCACATAATCTGAAAATGTGCTCAAGCTGATGACTCGCAGATGTGCTTGGTCATCTCAGAGGTGGACGATCAACTCACTGCAGTGTCTCAAGTATTGGAAGCAATTGAAGCTTCAGTGTTCAACTGCTTCAAGCTCAGCAGTTCAGAGACAGAACTTCCGGTGCCAGTGTCCAACCACCTGCTCAAAAACATATATTTGGCATAAAAACACCAGATTGTCTCTCCACCACAGAAGCTCACACTTGCTCCTTGTTCACTCCAGAATCCATTTCATGGTCCCCTGACTCATTTTCAAAATTCTTAGCGGAACTATACCAAAATACCTATAGTATAACATTTTTGTGGTACTTCCCAACACATCCTCTGAAACCTGAAGACTCCAATCTCATTATCTAGTCATTAGACTTCAAAGGCTGTGACGAGACTCTAATTAATATCCTGATTAACCTGAGAACCAGCTCTACTCACAATTCATATCTGACCTGAAAACGCATCTGTCCTAAACCTTTGCCCTTGGATTTAACCATTACATCCATTTAGCTTATTTTCTTCATGCTGTCTTGCCCTTCCCCAGTCCTTCCCTATCTTTCTGTCTTTTTTAGTCCTGTTCGAGCTGATTCTATGGCAGTGGCATCTTCCATCAGAGCCCTGGTAGACCCTCATGATGTCAAAGCTTGTGTTCCATTAAGCAGAATCTCTCCTCCACCCGGCTCTCTCTCAGAATGCTAAATGTACCTGAAGGGAACATGTACATTGTCTGTCTGTAAATAACTACTCTCAACTTACTTGCTGGGCTTGACCTCCTCATGGGAGCGCGTCACTTCCAACAACTGGCGATGAGCATCCTAACCCCACAAAGGGCTCCTCAGTATCGGACAAAGCCAAACTCAGCAACACTATGGCTAGACTCACCATGGGGAGATCTACTATTGGCCTCACTACTACGTGAGTTGGTACCACGACTAGCGTAAATATCTGTGTGCATGCCAACTTCTCATAATTTTACCTTGGAAGCAGTGGGAGCCAGGGACTCTTCCAGAAACAGGAGGCTGAGATCAGAGTAGCCCCTATTTGCTGGCCCTAACCCATGCCAGGGAGCATCCATTCCTGGCCGAGGTCAGGGACAGTTGCTATAGATACCCCCACCCTCACTGTTCCACACCGCTAGGTAGGGAGGGTCGCTGCACCTGCTAAATGAAATTGCTGTTAACAGGCGACGGGCTGAACCCTAAGTTCTTAGATCACTAATGTAAACAGACACCAGAGCAGGGACCCCTCTTTATTGTAACCACTTATACTTTTAACCCCCTGGTACGTCAGCTTACCCTTCGTTTGGTGGGGTATCGGGAACACTAAGGGTGAGTCTGACGCAACAGACCCCTTACCTACACTCAGGTACCATCCACATGGAGTGTGAGCTCAGAGGATGGCCTCTGTGGGTGGTCCCATCTCGTTAGGTAGCTTAGGCAGGCCACAACACTATACCACTACCTCACGCCAGGGTACCCCTCTTCACCCCCTTTTTCCTATTTAATCTCTGTACATACAATCAATGTTCTATCCCTACTTAGCTTTTAATACTGCATAACCTTTAAAAACCTCTGCTCCCTACTTAACATTTAACCTACTTAACTGTAATTAAATATATACATATAACTCCACATTTATATATATTTGTCATACCCCCACACTCACTGTTCCACACCACTAGGTAGGGAAGGTCACTGTACCTGCTAAATGAAATTGCTGTTAACAGGGGACGGGCTGTTGTACCCTATGTTTTTAGATCACTGATGGAAACAGACACCAGAGCGGGTATCCCAAGGGGGACTCCTCTTTATTTACTGTAACCACTTATAATTTTAACCCCTATATATATATAAAACACTACATGTCACAAAGGGGAGACTGCTGCAGTCAGTCATGCCCTTCACAGTACCTTCATTGGTCTGTCCTTGGTGGTTCTGGCTCAGTGCTGGTGATAAAGCTGGCTGAAAGCTGGCTGGTTACTATGCTGGTGTTCTTGGCCCCCCTCCTCTTCTTTCTTGTAGGTTGGCCTTGAATGTAATAACGTGGGTCGCAGGAGAAGCAGGTAAGTTCAACAACTACACAGCTGCACTAGACAATACAGATCCACTCGGCATCTGCATCTGCATTAATTAATTAACTTACACCCTACAGCAACCGCACCTATTGGCGAAGACTACGGACAACCCCGTGCCCACACTGGCCTGTTAACGCCAAGGCCTAGTAAACTGAAGAAATATACACACTCTCCACTCTCCGCACTAAAATGAAGAAATACACACTCTCCACTCCCCGCACTCTCCATATCCACCGCACATAGTTGCATCCTTCCGCGGGCATAACTAACTCGACATCACCCGATATAAGAACAGTTCACTTTGGTGATGCATATTGGAAATGTCAATGTCTAATAAAATGGTAAAGAACATCTTCATACACGTAAACACCTCATCCGGTGTTAGATCGCCAGGTTCTTTCAAAATGTCCCCCAATGGAAATCCAAAATGCCAACGTCCTCCAGTTCGGAAACCATGAATAAATAAGTGATGGTTACTCCCAAAAATGCAAACCATATGTACCCACCCCCTCCCCACATAACAGTTGGGAGAGCAATACATCGCAAAATAACCCATGGCACCTACACCCACAAAGGCCACAACGGAACACGTGACAGGAAAGACAACGGCCTTTAACAACATAAGCCCACACTAAGCCTGGGAACCAATGAACATACACCCCTAACGAAGGGCCACAACAAAAACACAAACACAAGAGAACCGGCCCACGACAACTCACCTAAAGAACTGTGGCTCTATCCCGGGTCACGTCCTGATGGCCCACGGAAACTTCCCAGAACGTCATCCAGAAACTCAAACAAATCTGCCCCATCCTTGTTTCGTACAGACTTTGTAGGCATCTCCTGACTTTCTGCGTTACTCAAAACAGTCTCTGGAAGTCCTTCGCAATATACTTCCTCTTGAAGACGTTGTACAATGACACCACGATCCATTCCGAATCCCAGGAAACTCCAGTCATCGCTTATCACTCCTAACGACCCCCTGCCGGTCTTCACATAGAGACTCGCCATACTCCACGTGACTTCCACACTGGCGTGGGCTGGGCACCTCCCGCAGGCACACCGACGGTTGCTCACGTGACATGCCACACATGGCCCGTTCTGTACCGACGTCATCACAATTCTGGAGGAAACGGACCCCGCCAGATCACGCCAATACCCAGCACCAGTGCCCAGGTCCCCACGGGCCACTACCCCACGTGTCCTCTGCGTGGAAGGCAACGGATGGTTCCCAGGCACCCACGGCTGCCGGCGCCCCATGCTCAGACCTGTTGGATTGTGCACCCGGTGTGTCTCCCTAGGCACTGCACACCGCTGCACCCGGTCGGAAAGACCGGCCCGGCACTCCGCCTCCACCACTGGGCACACATCCAAAGGAGACACCGGAACAACAGCCTCCTGCTCTCCAGCGACGGACATACTCCTCACCCCCAAGCTGGCGAACTCTCTCATTCTCGTCACCATCACCGGCTTAAGCTCTGACGTGCGGCCGCTTGGGTAGTGCGCACCATCCCGGCCCGGACCACAGCGCCGGAATGACTCATCCAACATCCTACGGGGCCGCAGTCACAGTGCCTTGGCAACGAAACTGGGGGCCAGCCACCAATCAGCACGGGCTGCCAAGGTCACTACCAGGGACATCACAGCAACGCCAGAACATCAGATGAAACATGGCAACCAGCACTAAAGGCGGCCTACGTACTTGAGCTCCTTGGCCTTCCTCAAAGCCGCGACGAGCTGGAACCGGGAACTCCTGGGTGTGGGGCAGGGTCGAAGGGGGCAGTGTCCTCGACTTACTGCACCTCCCCCAGCAGCACCAGATGACATCAGTGAGACCACCTACCATCCCATCCTCGTCGCCAGTGTAATAACGTGGGTCGCAGGAGAAGCAGGTAAGTTTAACAAAGTTTATTGTCCAAGCCAGTGCCAACTTCCGTAGTACAAACACAGGGATGGTAGGGTCCACAAGAAAGGTTACACAGGAGGAACACCGGGATTGCCCCACACCCAGTAATGGCCACTCTCACTCTGGTCTCCCAACCGCCACTCTCAGAACACTCAGAGAACCCACATTCCACATAGGCTACATCACAGCACTAGTTGCATCATAGCTTACCAGCTACATTACTACACTGTACACCACATGAGGCCACCCATGCTCACCGCACAGCCCACGCTCTACTAATTGTCCTGGCTGGCCCCCTGCATGATTGGGGGTCTGCCCATCACCACTGCAGGCATATGGCCTTTTCCAGTCTTCAGTGTGGGCCCTGTTGACTGGGGGGTCCACATGCACTCACCACCGCACCCGCAGCTGTGAGCACACACCTGTCCTCGGACATTTAAATCAGAACCACAAGAAACTCATGGCGACTGCTGGTGGGAGTGGGCTTCTCCTCTCTATGCGATCAACGGGCTGGAAGAAGGTTGGTGGAGTCAAACGGCTCAGGATCTCAGAAGCAGGAGGCTGCACAGAGAAGACAACACACAGTGGGAACACTAGAAGACAGTGCAGGGCTCCTCGGCTTTCACTGGCATCGGAAAGCAGAAGTTTACCTACCAGGGATCTCTGCAAAGCAGGTGAGACCAGCTGGAGATGCTGGAAGTAGGGACATGCAAAGCAAATGTTCTTGAGGAAGAAAGCACCCAAAGACTGTTAGCGGTGGGCTGCGGGAGGAATAATTAGCACCACAAAGAGCTGGTGTGTCCCTGCTGGCAAAAAAGGAAACACCAGCGCATATTGGCGACCACGCCAAATTCGAATAAACATAACAGAACTGAGAGAGAAAGAGAGACATTTACAAAACCAGAGAGAAAGGAAGTGAAAGTGCATTCTCTAAAGAAGGAAGACTTTGAGGTTTGCGAGTATGTTCCATATACGCATACAAGAAAAGCTAACTAAGTAGCAAACGGCAGACAGAGTTTTTTAGCCAATAAGGCAAATGTTCTAAACTATCAAGAATGGAAGTGTGAGCGAAGGCACCCAAGTGGAAAGCCCTGGCGGAGAGTGTACAAGGCAGTTACAGGTGTATGTTTTGTAGTAAGACCTGGTACGAAAGTACACCAAGGAAATATAAAAGTGTCATTGTAAAAAGTCCTGACAGGAGAGTATACCAGGCAAATACAAGAGTGTGATTCCAAGAAGCCTGGCAAGAAAGTATACGAGGCTAGTGCAAGAGTGTGATTCCAGGAAGCCTGGCAGGAGAGTACACCAGGCAGGTACAAGTATACAGAGAAAGTCCTGGGAGGGAAACACACCAGGCAAGGAACAATTAAGAAGCATATAAGAATAACCAGAAAGGCTGTGCTGGTCCAATAAAATAAGGAACAAAACCCTGCAAGAGAATATGCACAGTATCCTGATAAAACCAAGATCAAACAAAGTTGTGTAGATTTGGGTATTAGTCAAAAGGACACCCAAAGAATAAAAACAACCTGGCAGGGGAGGGTACCAGGTATCTTGAAAACATAAAGATAAACAGCCAAAACTGTTTATGAACTACTTAAGGATGAACCAAAGGGGTGGAAGAGAAGTCCTGAGATGGAAATATCAGGACTACTAAAAACCCACAGAATTCAGAGGAGAAGAAAGAACTTACCTCTGAAATAGAGGTTTCCAATCTTAAAATCCTTTTGTTTATGTTTGTAAACATCCAGGGGCATAAGGACTTTGTGTAGGGGAATTAATGTATAAAGAAGGCACAACGTTTTTCTTTTAACCCGACACCAATATCCAAAAGAGTGAGAGAAAATGAGAAGAAGAGAACCACCCGCAAAGCAAAGCCACCTAAAGTGCTTCCATATTGGAAAAGCACAAAAGAAAAACCAAGAACTGTAATTTCTAAGAAACCATGAAGAAGAATCCAGGGAAGGGAAACATCCTATGGAGCAAGGAACCACATGCGTGAGAGACTTTTTGTTGGAGTTACCTATTTCTTTACCCATTTGAATACTGAAAGCCAAAGACATTATCCTTTTCACCTTAGAGTTAATTTCTTTATAATGTGAGGGTCAGAATAGTACTTTGGACACAGCACGGTTTTGTTTTGGACATTCTGACACGGACATATACTTAGTATTGAGTTCAGGTAGGTAAACACCTCAAGTGCAGGGACAGCAAGACATTTTCCCACACGCATTTTATTTATCAATAAAAGTATTTAGCCAAAACCACATTTAACCTGTGTTTGAGTTTCATTACTGACTTCTCACAGTACTCATTGTGGATGTTAGCACCTATGGCCTAGAAGCTGTAGGGTGAGGCAATTAATGTTCCATATGACACACAAGTGTTGAATGCAGTGGAGCCCGATTAGTCTGTGATTGACAAGAAGGCCTTAGCTTGCATGTGAACCGTTGATAATTCCTGGCAGTTCTTATGAGGTGGACATTTGGAAATCTGTCCTGATCACAAGCTATCGGTTGTTCTTTTTTCCAAAGGGGACACGATTTCTCCCATATTGGTTAGGCTTGTTTGTCGTTTTACAGTGCCAAGTTCTTCTCCTGTCTACCTTTAAAGGGGTGCCCATGAAGTAGATGAGCTAGACGTGCCCCTGAAAATTGCCAAAGGGATGAGGTCAGTTCTCCAGAGAGGTGGCAGTTTAAGGTTAAGACGTTAATTGGTATGGGTGGCCTCCACAAAGGCCAGAGAGACAGTCCTCTGCCCATACTAATAGGTTTAAGAAGAATTGTCAGTGAAGTGAGTGGTGGTGTTCAGGGGTGAGAAGATCTTTCCCCCACTAAAGATGCACCAGAGATTGGCCTATTTGGCACACACAGGCCACATTGGAATTTCGGCCACTAAGAGGGTGTTGCCAGAACAGTTTTGGTGGTCTAGCACGGTGGACCATTTGTGTGTAATTGCCGTGTAAGATACCTTGAAAGTCTGGACACCGACAATGATTCCGGTACAGATCCCCACGGCACCCTGGAATAAGCAAGGCCAAGATTTTGTTAAACCCAGGGAAGGCAATACACCATTTTGTGAATCGACAAATTCAGCAAATGGCATGAAGTGGGATTTGTTATGCACTCTGACATTGTCCAGGGTTATCACTTTCTTGCAGGCCCTGTCCATATGGGAGAGTTGACCCACATTACTGGTAATGGATAATGGAGTGCAGTTCTGCATGAAGGAAACAGGAGAGTTCCTGGCACAGTGTTGAGAAAAACAGACCAGAAACTCTGTGTTCCATTACTGTAGTAATGGTCAGTTGGATCAGTTTAACAGGACGCTTAAGGAGGCGCACCAGGCAGCCACCGAGACGTGTGGGAATTCAGAAAATGGTTTTCAAGAACGTCCTTGGGCTATCGCACTGTACTCAATTCCATGACTGCAGTAACCCCATTTGATGTATTGGGAAGAAGGGGGTTGGCACGAAACTTGGCCCCTGTGATTATTCTAGGAACAACCCCAGAGTGAGGTCAACCAAGAGGTCATTAGAGAGAGGGATAGGCACAAGCAGGATAGGAGTAAGGGATCATTTGGCAATAAGGGGTCATCAAAGGTTAGGTGAATCTGAGTATGGGATTGGGTAAAGGTCACCCTCCCAGCTCCCTTGTGCCAGTGTAAGCTATGGAAATGTTCTGAACAGTAGCCGGTTCAGGAGGGGATAACTAATTTGGTTGTGACCATCAATGGTCGCACTTGGACTCTTAAAAGAGTATTCACTGTGAAGGCACCATGGAGAGAGAAGTGGGTCCTGAAGAACACTGAAGAAACAAACAACCAGAGGGAGACTAGTCTTCCTTTGAGGTTAAGGTGAAGGTGGCCTGTGCGGTTGTGTGTGTGTTTGAAAGAGGGAGCTGTGTGGCATCTTCTGCCAGCACCAGGGTGGACATTCATTATTTTGCAAGTTGTGTTCCGTCAAGCAGAATCCTCTCTCCCTAGGGATCCTTTGTCAATTGGTGGTAAGAGCACCTGGAGGGACACTGTACATTGTGTGTTGGTGAATAAATGCTCTCAACTTTCCTTCTGGCCTCATTCTCATTATTGCAGGGGTTCACTTCCACAATCGCTTTTGTCTTCACTCCCTCCCAGCTTGTAGCTTCAAAACCTCGTACTGTGCTTGCCTTCTTAGGGATTGTGGCACCCAGAGGCATTTGAGCTTGCAGCGTGCTTCGTCTGCATCACTAAACATGAACACACATATAGGTCTCAGGAGGATAGCTCAGGGGCAACGTGCTTGCACAAGCGGAGCAACCCAGGTTCGATCCCCTGGTCTGCGCTTAGAAACCTCTGGGTATTAAGCACGTTATAAATAACCAATTATAAAAGTATAACAAATATAGACAAGTGCAGGGGAGTCAGATGCCTCTCCATCATCAGCCACTGACTCTGCAACGCAGTCTCAACTGGCTTATTTATTTAATTTATTTATTTATTTATTGCATTTATTTGCAACGCCCAACCCGTAAGTATCTCGGCGCAGATACAACTTAGGAAACAAAACAAAAGGAAAAAGTACACAAGCATGATAGTAAATATTGCAGAGTCTGGTAAGGGGGATGCCCAAGTTTCAGGTTAGTCGTATTTGCCTATCCTAAGTCGGCTTATGATAGGCAGTTCAGTTCAAATCGCAAGACCTTTCTAGCTGATTAATAGCATTCCAGAACGATGGGCTGGTATCAGGTTTAAAAGCAGATATCCAATTAGGAATCCACTTAATATGAGACTTCTAGAAGTCACCCTGGTCAAACAGCAAAACAACACTAGGCCCTGATGGCGACAAAGCAAGAATTAGGTATTTATTGATGTTAAGGGCACGTAATTGTATGACGTAGGTGCGGGCAATACTAACTGTTAAAGACCAGTCATGGCCCGAGCGAAGCGGATGTACCTAACGAGCGTTCGGCGGAGCATGAGCATCATCGGCTGGCAGCATGGAAAAAATGTGTTCTAACAGAAACTAAAAAAAGGTACTTAAAAAGAAAGTGATGGGAATGTATTGCGGAGAACACCAGGTGCTGCAGGAAGCAAGCAACACTCGGGAATGAAACAAACAGGTTGCTTGGAACTGCCGCGCAATACCATCAATTAGTACCCGGCGAAGGTCAATCAAAATGTTACAAACAATCGATTGGCCCTCGCCCGGTCCATACCCTACACAGAATCCTTCGAAGCTTTCGCTTCCCTGGCGGGGGTTGTGGCAGCTCCTCAGCCAATGAGGATGCTTGGAACAGGGTAATCCCTGTTCTGAGCCTCCGCAGGGCAGGAGGCTGCTTCCTCCCCCGCTGGGGATTCAGGTAAGTGGTTTCCACACCCCTGCCGCCCATTCCTCCAAACAATCCCCTCCACACCCTCCCAACCCGACTTACCTTCCTTTTCTTTCGTTTTCGAGAGCAAACGTGCTGGCAACACTTCTGTCCCCAGCCCATCCGCTCCCAATGGCCACCATGGAAGGGGAAAACCGCCTCTGGCCATTTTCTTTTAGATGTTTTTTTTCCTTTTCTGTTCCGAAATGCCATAGCCTTGTGGGCCGGGGTACTAATAGCAATAAGCCTCTCGCCGCGGGGCCATTACCGAGTCAGGTAATGCCCCAGGGCATGACTCGGTAATGGCCCAGCGGCTCAGGGCTTATTGCTTAATTATTCCCCATATTTCAGACGACATGATTGGATAGTATACACTGATGTGGTGATATATATGTAACATTTCTGCATTCTGAGGGCATTATCAGGTGGGAACAGCCCTCGTCTTCGCTTTGGTCTTTCACCAGGCTAATGGCAACAGTCATCAGGCATCATTACTATAAGAACCTTCAGCCCAATGAGGCAAGAATGCGATGTTTAAAAACAAGAACAACGGAGAAACATTTGAATATTGGGAAAGAAGATTTATACCAGCCATAATAGCAATGGAACGTTATGACCATTGTGAACAATGGTCACAATAAAGCTTCTCTGGGTGATAACTTGGGCTGCTAGGACATCACCCCCACCTTCCAGCCCTTGGAATGAGGGATTAATGCCATATTATCGTCCTCTGCTGCCGTATTGTCTTTCGATGGCACTGCCAGCATTCGAGTGATCTAATTTAGCTTCATAGCCCAATCATGAAGGCTACTGGGAGTTATTGAAGTGGAAGCTCAAGTTAACGCCTGAGCGAAGCGAGGGCATTTACATGACCTCAGGGTCTTTACTACCAGTGTAGCCCAGAATACTATTAGTACGCATGGGTCAGATGCTGTACAGTACCAGAGGTACAAATAACGAGAGGTGCAGGAGTGCCAGGAGAAAGTGTGCACAGATGAAGAAACAGGGCTTCTGTAGCCATCACTGGCGCGAGATATTCTTGAGTATCGGTCCTATTGATGTTGCAGTGGATACTTAGAGAGACACTCTTCTATTCTACAATTTACATTTTCAAGGAATATCGTTAAATGGTTCTCTGAGGTCCAGTATACACTGAGCCTCATTACGAGGTTGCCGGTCCGGTAACAACGGTACTGGTATGCTTGCCGTTGTCAGCGAACTCTGAGTTGTGCTCGCAGGTGCCTTTCATTCCTCCAGGCCTAGCCTCGCGGAATTAAAGGCACCCGCAAGCACAGCAAGCCTGTAGCCTGTACACCTGTAGTTCAGTTATGAACTGTGCAGGTTCTACAGGCATCCCCATTCCCATTGAGCCCTATGCGGCTCAAATGGGAATGGGGAAATACCGGCACCGGATTTTCTTGCCGGTATGGAGGTAGCCTTGCCGGTAAAACTGCTAAACCGCTAAAAAGGCTACCTCCATACCTCGTAATGAGGCCCATTGATTAAAAGTACAAATGCTATTTCGTTGTCCATCTTAACCTCCGACCTTATTCTTCAACTTTGCAAATATTTATGACCTTTTTAATGGCCACGGCCAACCCTCCCTTTGGCCTACCCTTCAACCTTTAACAGGCAAGTAGATTGATAACCTCGTAACCATCAAATATCAAATTTACTTTGGCTGTTTCTTGAAGAAAAAAAAATCGTATTGATTCAAATCCACACATAAGTCTACATTGGACAATACATTCCTAAATCCTCTAATATGCCATGAAAGAAAATAGAGGAACTATTTCTCTCTAAAGTGGCTCACTCAGTGTTTTCAGGTGAGCTGTCGAGTCTTTTAATGTTAAAGCCAACCATCGCCAGTTAGGCGCTTCATTGAAAGCATCTCCCTGAGCATGACTGCCCTCCTTCCCTGATTCCCTCCCTGTACTTTCTGGATTCTCCCTCATACCCACCTCTGAGTGTATATTCATCACATTCTTAAAAATCACGCAATGTCATACTCATATTTCTGAAGGTTGGCTGCTTATTTTAACAAAATTCTGCGAACCACATAGGAGTGAATAACCAATCTCACATAATCGTAACGCGTAGGATGAATAAAGTCCATCAATTGAATATCCGCAGAAGTGATCAGGCGAAGCGCCGGAATCTCATCAAAGAGGGCCAGAATACCCATTCTATGAAGGGAATCCAGGCCACCTTTATCAAATAAGTAATTCAGAATTAGACTAGGCGCCTCACGGTGTATTGGATAACGCAGCTTACGTGGTTGCTCCTGTGTTGTTTCGACAGACCCACGATATCCCTTTTCATCCCTACCACTAACCTGGATTGCTACACAACCTTCTGACTTCCCCCTCAGGTAATCTCCTTCTGTGTTTGTTGAACATTCTGTTAACCCTTGGGGGCTCTTCCACACTTTCTACCAGATTCCTCACTTTCTATTAATCCTCCAACATTCTTCTCAGCCAAAAGATTCCTGACTATATTTCTTACTTCACATTCTGACATAACTGGAGCCATTGATATTCCCCTGATCCCCCAATATAGGTCCCGTCACTCCCCCTTCTTGTTGAACAGACTTGCCCTTCTGATTTTTCTTCATAACACCCACTTCAATACACTTTCCTCCAGTGCCTTTACCTGCATCGTTTACAGATTCAGAAGCTGGTAAACGATCTTCAACCATATTACAAATATTTTCATTGCTTATATGCTGACTAATATAGTGAGGCCTAGGTAGCTTTGGCTGGGACAATGCGGCTTGGTTGAAAATGTCATATGTTGGTTTAATAATTGCTGCATTGTTATTCTTCTTTGTTGCAGTACAGACTTCCCTGCGGTTTTGTTTTAAAACATCAGTCAATCTTGCATCGGAACTTACATACTCATTTCGCTCATTAGCTGTTATCATGGATTGACTGAAACGTGAGTGCCCCCCCTTGAATTGGCCCCCCTTCTCTCCTTGCCACCCTCCCCTTCTACACCCTTATACTCCCTCCCATTGGTTTTGTTACACCTTCCCCTCTTGAGACTGATCATTGAGATCTTGAAGAGCCATATTTCTAAGGTATTTACGGGATGAGGCTTTAGAGATTTTTTTTATGTCTGAGGCCTTATTAATCCTCTGTTTTCTTTTTTCACGTTTTTCAAGTTTTTCAACCCTGCTGTAATAAAGAGGCCCTTACCCTCCTTCTCTAGCTGAACCTCTAATTGCTCACCGAAGGTTACCATAACCACATCCCCATTCTCCTCCCTACCCCCTTCTTCCATATTCACAGTGTACCCTGTTGGGACCATGTCCACCGGCTTATGAAGAGACTTTAGCAGCTTTTCTGCGATCTCCATCATACATTCATTTTGAGTTGTAAATATGTTAGAAAGACAGCTAGAAATCTCTTTTAGGTATCCTGATTGCACTATTATTTCTTTCCTAATAGAAGCTTTCCTTCCTTCCAGAGTATCAAGTATCACATTATTGTTCTGGTCAGAATAGGGATTACCTATAGGTACGGCCATTCTACGCCATCCGGTCCCACCTCTTTCTCATGTTCAGACATTGCCAACATTGTTATTTCCCCACTGAGGAAAATAGGAGGAGTGTCCAGAAAGGAACAATCTTGGATGCCTTTATCCACCCCCTTCGCCCGGTGGGTCACTTACATCGTCCCCAACCGTGTTTAATTCCAGATCCTCTGCATAGAGGGAGTGTGAATGGACCAGAATGGACCCAGATCTGTCCACCCCAACCCCACTAAGCCATCATGCTTAGGCAGCACATCCCTTGTTTCACATGCCCTCTGTGGCGCAATACATGAGTCTTGTGGAGCCACTCCTTCCTTGAAGGCTCTCTCCTCAGACTCTTTTCCTGGAGATATGTTACACTCTTTTTCTGCGGATATGGGCAACGGCATTGCTATAGCCCTAGATAAAGTATTTCTTCTATTTGTAAAAAACAGGGGTGCAGTCAATATGTCTTTACGACTACTCGTCGCTTTTATCTTAATTCTTAATCTTGGTTACAAAAATGCACCCCCAGCCAAGAATTTTATTTTTTCCAAGAGGTCCATTCTCACACATTCCACACCTCAATCTAGTTACACACACGAGGGACAAGCTTACCCCTCACTCCACCGCCCCCCAGCCAACAGCACTCTCTGGTACTCCCTTGGTGCGCATGCGCAGTTGTGCAGGACTGTGTGCTTTTCAGAGTTGCTGGTAGGCTCTGGACAGGGCTAGGGAACATAACAGAAAGAAAGGAGCTTTAGCGTCTACTTCTATGTCCGTGCTTCCATGTTTCCAAAAGAGTATGTTTCCAAGTGATTTCAATAGATATATGAACTACGATAACTACCATTCCGTTTAGTAGACAATCCGAAAGAGAAACAGCTGACACTCTGTGGCACGACTGCAAAGTTCTCCTTCCGGCCAAAACCACTCTCTGGCACTCCCTCTGTGCGGTTAAATTACAGTGCTTGTGTATTATTTCAAGGGTACTAATAAAGATCAACCATATTGTGCCTCAAAAACATAGCTTCTCTGGGCCTGCAACACCAAGGAAATGGTCCTTTCAAAAGACCTTGCTTGGGAAAGCTAGAAGCCCTATTGAGTATTCTGATTGGCTCCCAGAAGGTCATGGGACATGCTGAGTAACTTGTTATTGTTTCAACTCTAGGCATCTAGCCTTAGTGTCCACATCTGAGGGCCAAAAGCAGCAATGGGTAACGTAATGTTTAGGCCTGTTAGGGTCAGAAGCGGCCTATGAGCAGAGCCAGTGCTGAAGCCAGGAAAAACATTCTTTAGGATAACACCTTTTTGCCTCTTTGCCAAGCTTGCTCTTCACCAGATTCCTAATTCTGCACAGAGGGACCCTTCTACCCAGTAACTCTCGAATCACTCCTGAGCTAATACCTCAAAGAGCCATGGGACATCCCAGTTTTGGGGTTGCTAACAGTCTTTTGGTCACATACCACCCTACTCAGAACTTCTACCCACTCCTTTCTAGCCAACATTTCACCCCTACTCAATTTCCACTTACCCTCCTAACCTCCCTCTTGAGCAGTGCTGGTCATCCACCGTCTTAATTTGCTCACCTCTGTTATCCTTCATCGTACACCACTTGCTTACTTCCTCCTTGTACTCACTCTTTTTCTCCCCTTCTTTCATAGCCTTCAGCCATCTTAATTTCTACCTCACTCCCCCCCTTGCCTATTTCCCTCTGTGCCCCTTATCCTCACACCCCTCTCCCATGACCTCCAATCGCACCTATCTCCTTCACCTATGGCATGACACCTGATCATTTCCCCCACCTCCTATCACTCTTTGACTTTGTCTCTGGAATGTGTAATCCTTGTGAAACAAGTCTTCCTACATCACCAACCTCTTCGACTTTTATCATCCTAATTTGTCACTTCTTGCAATCGCAGAAAACTGGACCTCACTGCATGACTCTGCTACCCTAACCACTCTCCTCACTGACTCTGCTACCTTCTCCCACTCTCCCTGCCCAGTTGCGAAGGGTTTTGGAGTTGAAGTCATTATCAATAAGGATGTCAACACTGCCCTCCCACTTCTGTATGATCTCCCTGCCTCCTCACTATTCAATTCTTCCATCCTCCTCTCACTGGTCTGGCTCTCTCAACTCTTTCTATGGCCCTTCTTTTTGAGTAACTTCCCACCAACATACCCATTGTACCCTCTGCAGTCACACACCTTGAACGTAGTTCCCTCCTTTCTAAATAGTCACACAACAACCAGCCTATCCACTCTGTTGAGAACTATTGATCTTTTCTTTCCCTCTACTTCACTCTCCTCCTCTGACACTATTGTTCATTTTCCTGTCTTGGTCCAGCCACCTGGTGCTCCTCTACTGTATCCAATTCCCAATAGAAAATTCAAGCAGCGATATTGCCTTTTACCTTGACGAAACGAGGACCACTCTCCTTTCCTGCTCCCCAACTCATGCCTCTTCCACTGACCGTGCTTTTTCTGACTACACTATGTACCCATGACTCTCTTTAACCAACAGTATCCTTCATTCACATACATACCTTTCCTGCCCCTGTACTCAACTTTGGGCAACCTCTGTGATCCAGACCCTCAAAAAAAACATATGCCGTGATCTGCCACACTGGTGCAAATTCGGGACACTCACCCCACTCTTAGGCTACAGAAATTCCATTGCTGGGCTCTCCACTGCACTTGACTCTGCCAAATTCTCCTACTTCACAAACCGATGCTCTTCCCTTTGTAATCACTGTTGCAAACATGCATGTACCCTCCAATCTTTGATCATATCTCCCAAGCCCATATCTATTGCCCCCTCCATATCTACTGAGTTTTCTCACTTTTCCTCTAAAATCTCAGACATTTGTGACACTCTCCTAGCTCTCCTCTCTCTTCTTACCTTACCCTCCTTTTCACCACATCTCCCCCATACCCCTTCTACTCTGAATTACTTCTCCCCTACCTTCAATCCAAATTAGCACCCATTCTTGCAAGTCTATCTTGCTCCTCAAACGGTCAAAGACTTAGTTCCAATCATATAACTTCACCTCTCTGAGCCCTTTAACCTCTCCCTCACTACTGACTCTTCCAGGCCTCCTTTAAATCTACAACTGTCCTATCTCTTTTGAAGAAACCATCTGCTGTCCAACCATCCTTACAAACTATCTTCTGGTTTCCTTCCATTCTTCAAAGGTCATTGAGTGGGTAGGTTTCAATCAGATCACTACATACTTTGTATATAATGGCCTTGGAGTTCCACTTCAATCTAGCTTCCACAGTAAGCACTCCCCAGAGACTGCAGTCCTGCATGTCTACAACATTTCCTCTTTTGCTCACTATTCCAAACTCTCATCTCCAACCACATCTATCAAACCTCTCGAGCCTGTCGGTACCACCTCTATAACATCCGCAAGATCTGCACCTCTCTCACATTCCATGCTTCCAAACTCCTAATCTCCTCCCTCATTTTCTCCCGCCTCTTCTACTGCTCCTCTCTCCTCTTAGGACTCCGTGTCTCTCACCTAACTCCCCTAAATTCCATCTACCACTCCTCTATCCGTACTCTATGCCTCCTCGGCCCTCAAGACTATATTTCTTCCTCTCTCACTCAACTTGGCTGGCTTCCCTTCCTCTCACAACTGAAATTTCAATTCCTCTGTCTTGTCTACAAATCTCTCCATGACCTAGCGCACCCTACCTTTCCTCCCTCCTCACATTTTACTCCCCCTCCCACTCTCTCTGCTCAGCAAACCTCTACCTCCTCACTGTACCCCAAGCCCCACGTGCCTCCTCACGCTTCCGCTCCTTCCAACTCTTGGCCCCCCTACACTGGAACTCCCTCCCGATCTCCATCCGCTCCACCCCCACCTACTCATCCTTGCGCCACTCCCTGAAAGCTCATCTTCTACACTCCCACCTGACTTCCCTTCTCTACCCCTCCTCCCCTTCCCTTGCCCCCCTCCTTTCCCCCATCCTCTCTCCTTATCCTCTGACCTTAAATTAGTAACACATACTACTTAAAGGCAATGAGGACACCAGATCACTCTCCCTTCCCTTCCCCTCCCCCCGTCCACCCCCCTACCTCAAATCCTACACCGTAACTCCCTTCTCCTACCCCCTTCTCTACCCTATCCCTACCCTCCCCCCCCTTGTAAATAGTTCTACTTATTGTTCTAATGACCTGTTCATGCTTGTATATATGCTTCCCCTTCCCCTCTCTCCTCCCCCCTCCCTACCTCAAATCCTACACCGTTACTCCCTTCTCCTACCCCCTCTCCACTACCCTATCTCCCCACCCCCCCTTGTAAATACTTCTACTTATTGTTCTAATTACCTGTTCATGCTTGTATATAGGTTTCTCTCTTTTTTGTACCTGTTGTTATATTTTAAAGCGCTTTGGCTTAAAGCGCTATATAAATTCAATAAACATAAACATAGTTGGACTCCTCTGACACTTCCAACACTGTCAACCGCTCCTCTCTCCTCTTCACTCATGAGGGCGAAGATTTTGCATATCTGCTCCAGCCTGGAATGATGGAATGATTTCTACCTGGACAGTCACTCCTTTAAAATATCCTGGCACTCACAAACCTCTGACTGGAACCATCTGCCTGGCTATGTTTCCCAAAGATCAGTCTTTGGATATCTACTCTCCACCCACGATACATCTGCCCTAGGTAAAACTATTGCATCATTTGGCTTCCACTACCATCTTTTTGTTGAGGACACTCACATCTCGTTCTCCTTTCCCTCTTTCACACCAGCCATCTTGGAACAGATAGCCACTGGATGGCACTCCGCTGCCCCATGCTAAACTCTTCGAAAATGGAAGTTACCTTTCTCTCAGATTCCAATATCTTCCCTATCCGTCCCTCTCTCCTTTCCGCCTAATCTTCTTGCTCCCTTTAACAAGGCTCGCAACCATGGGGTCCTCTTTGATAACCTCTGACTGCAACAATTCAACACTGCTATTGCCCCGGCTTCTCGTGGTAACTTCTGAACATTCAATAAATGTATTGTAAGTGGTCTTTTATAGCACCCTTCTTCCACGGTTACTGACATGGCTGTGGAAATATGAACATTTCGTACTCAGCACTCTACAGAAACTCTAATCTCCACATTTGTGATCAGCAAATTTGACTACTGCTCAAGCCTACTCCTTGCCCTTCATCTCTACTTTTTCCTGCCTCTACATAAGGCCCTTCATTTTGCTACCCGCACTCTTTACAGCCTACCCAGATAATCGTCCGCTTCTACCTAGCGACACCAGGCTGGATGGCACTGCATGCACAACCACTCACTTTAAGATCCTTTTCCTAATCAATAAAGTTATCGATGGGGTCCCTAAGTACCTGTGTGACCTGTCTGACTGTATTTCTGTCTATTTACCATTTTTTTCCCTTCACCTCTCCTCTGAATGTAACCTCACTGTCCCCCTCTTTCGCCCTACTCACCCTGCTCTATTGGAACCCGCTGTCCATCACAATAAAAGCCATCTCAACTGTGGATTTATTTACTTTTTACTCAATTGGTTATTTATAACATGCCTACTACCGGAGTTCATTTCTAAGCACTGAGTGGGGATTCGAACCTCTGTTGCTCTGCGGTTTTGCTTCCAAGACCAGCTGTTGCCCCTGTGCTATCCTCAGTTAGGATCTCTTCATGTCTTGATTTATATTTGATGTACCAGTCAAAGAGGGAGAACCCCACCCCATAATCCTTACCGGTCCCCACCACTACCTCTGGTGCTGCTTCATGTTGCAGTTTTGCATATCTGTGCAGTAATCCTCTTTAGTCTGCAGCTCTCGCCCCCTAGGT
The DNA here is from genome assembly GCF_040938575.1 of Ambystoma mexicanum. Classification (NCBI taxonomy): domain Eukaryota; kingdom Metazoa; phylum Chordata; class Amphibia; order Caudata; family Ambystomatidae; genus Ambystoma; species Ambystoma mexicanum. The sequence goes on along the minus strand of NC_090933.1, from coordinate 1,236,654,153 downwards.
TAATGATGCCTCGTGTGATGTTGACTTTGTAAGTCACCTGTTTCTTGTCCCCTGTCTATGGCCCACTTTGTTCACGGCCTCATGAACTGGCTCACGACGTGTTAGCCCCTTTTGGCGCTATTGTACAGGCGCCCTGCCTGGGAATACATCCACCATCCAAATACACATTAACAATGTTTAGTGGGAAGTAAGGTAAGTACTGGGAGGCAAGGAAAACAGGCATGGTGGGCAAATCCCACAATTATAAAAACACTTGAAAAGGGACAACCTTTAGAATTCGAATGTTAAACTATTTTACTCTATTTGTTTATACTTACTGGTTTACTGTAGCTGTAAATACTTCATGACTGTACATTATGTTTAATCTGATATATGTTAAGCCTATGTCTTCCAATGTTGTCTGTGGTAACTCGTGTAATGTGTATTACTTGCTCTCCAGCGGCCAGATGACCACGGGTTTGGCGCGCTCTACAAATGTAAATAAATTAAATACATAGATTTCAAATATAATTATAGAAAATTGGCCTATCAACTTTAAGAAGTTTCATGTAAAGGGCAAATGAAAATGTGTTACCAACTTTTAAATATGAACCCCAATGAAGTAGGCGCCCCCACTATAAGGCTGGACTGAGTGCCCAGTACATACTAATTTGCTCCCGGCCATGAGTGCTCGGGAGATCTCCAGAACCCCACTCTGTGCTGCTGCACAGCCACTCACAAGTATGCAAAGAGTACATTTAACCCTCCCCTCCCTGCTGCTACACTAGCCCCCTCAAAAACGGGCCTCTGGGATATGTTTGGTTATTTATAACGCGCTTAACGCCCAGAAGTTTCTAAGCGCGGACCCGGTGTTCGAACCTGTGTTGCTCCGTGCCATCTTGCTTCCAAGGCGAGCACGTTGCCCCTGAGCTATGCCTCCGAGATGAGTGGAGACCCGCAGCATCCCCAGGCTCTTCCTATGCCAGCGCCAAGAGACATCTCAACCTGCTGTGTGGGCTCTAGACATGAATAAACATAAAGAGACTTCTTCCGGGCAAGGTGAGCGCTCAGAATCTGGCGCTGTGTGGCACACAATGCCACACCCCTGTCAATAATTACATTTTACTCCACAGGGCGGGTGGCTTAATAGCATGTACCTCTAGGAGCGTGCGCATGGAGACGGCGCACCCCAAACGCAGGTACAGGACAGCGCCTGCAATTGATGTATGCAACTATGATGGTTACGGCTTTAATTGCACATGTTGCGCAGGGTTCCAGTCTTTATTGATGATAATAGCATTTCAAAATAAACGATGCACTTTGAAAAGATAATGATGTGTGATATAACGTCAAATGCATTACTCAAAGGACTGCCGTGGGACAAAGTATATGCACTGCGTTGAATAATTATTGATCCAACCATGCTGCATGAGGCCATGCTGGGGTGGGTGTAATGCTTAGTTTTGTGCTGGCTGAGTGGGCCACAGGCCCAGGGATGCCTTTGCATCCCATCTTGGGGTTAACCCGACCCTCAGCCCTGGGAGGGGGTGATGCCTTTTCTCGCTGGCCTGGAGCCAGCCAGGTTAATGGACCTCTTCTGCACATGCCAGGGCAGGTGGAGAGGCAACACAGCCCGTGGTGTGGTGACCAATCTCCCTGCTCAACTCCTGTGCCCCTAAGTGCAATAGAAATGGTCACACAGTGAAGGCAATCTGGTGATACTTTCAATCAAATGTATTCTTCAAAATGTAAAAAAAAATACTCAAATCTGTGAGCAGCTATGAAGAAACTTAACTTTAAAAGAAACAAAACCAGATATGAAATCAACACCAATGGGTGGGGAAACCAAGTGGAAAGGTGGAGCTTACGGTGTGCAGCGGCATTGTGGGTGTGGCTCTGAGTGCCGGGGGCACTACTTCTCTCTGCACTAGATGGGTGTTGGCCCTCTACATCTGCAAAATACTACCAAGTGGAAAGGTGGAGCTTACGGTGTGCAGCAGCAGTGTGGGTGTGGCTCTGAGTGCAGGGGACACTGCTTCCCCCTGCACTAGATGAGTATGGGCCCTCTACATCGGCAAAGTACTACCAAGTGGACAAGTGGAGCTTGCAACGTGCAGCAGCAGTGAGGGTGTGGCTCTGAGTGCAGGGGGCACTGCTTCCCCCTGCACTAGATGAGTATTGGCCCTCTACATCGGCAAAATACTACCAAGTGGAAAGGTGGAGCTTACAGTGTGCAGCAGCAGTGTGGGTGTTGCTCTGAGTGCAGGGGGCACTGCTTCCCCTGCACTAGATGAGTGTTGACCCTCTACATCTGCACAATACTACCAAGTGGAAAGGTGAAGCTTACGGTGTGCAGCAGCAGTGTGGGTGTGGCTCTGAGTGCAGGGGACACTGCTTCCCCCTGCACTAGATGAGTATTGGCCCTCTACATCGGCAAAATACTACCAAGTGGACAAGTGGAGCTTGCAACGTGTAGCAGCAGTGAGGGTGTAGCTCTGAGTGCAGGGGGCACTGCTTCCCCCTGCACTAGATGAAGGTTGGCCCTCGACATCTGCAAAATACTACCAAGTGGAAAGGTGGAGCTTACGGTGTGCAGCAGCAGTGTGGGTGTGACTCTAGGTGCCGGGGACACTGCTTCCCCCTGCACTAGATGAGTATTGGCCCTCTACATCAGCAAAATACTACCAAGTGGACAAGTGGAGCTTGCAACGTGCAGCGGCAGTGTTGCTGTGACTCTGGGTGCCGGGGGCACTGCTCCCCCCTGCACTCGATGGGTATTGGCCCTCTACATCTATAGAATTTTAGTTGTGGGATGCATTTCCAAGACCCCTGCCCTCTGAAACGATTCAGAAAGGTGTACTAGGGATACATAATAATAATGATGTATTTCTTAGATAGCGCTACGCACCCATAGGTCTCAGAGTGTTCAAATAATAAAAGGCATTATTATCCCACAGAGTGGTACACGTTTTATTGACCTCCGAAGAATGAAAGGCTAAGTTGACCCTGCCGGGATTCGAACCTGCCACAGTTGGCTGCACATAGATATCAGGGGCGAGTGCTTAGCTCACTGTGCTATCTGACCGACATGACATAAATGTGTGACTGTATCGGATAGAGCAGGCTTGTCCAACCTTTTTGAATGTGGGGCCGAAGCATTAACTTTTTGTCACCCAGTGGGCCGGCGAGCCAAAAGTCAACAACCTCACCAAAAGCAGTATATTAAAAAGCGATATTGTGTGACCTTTGACACAATAGCATCACAGGCAGTGATAGCCATGCAGTCCCAAAGATAGCTTTTGGTGTCATGGGCAGTGATCAAAGGTTAGTTGCTTGTGATTTCTTTCAGTGTCTATGTGTTCATATTTTTCTGAAATAGTGGGTGCGACCGAGCACAGCGAAGGAGCTATAAGGTTCTAGGGAGGGTTTGGGGGGGGGGGGGTTCCCCCCCCCCAAGAATTTTATTTCAAATATGGGGTTGAAATTGTGAATTTTACAGCAGAAAAGGTGACCAAAAAGCCATAAGTTTAGAATCAGTTCTAAAGGGGAACATGAAAATTCCATGTCACCAACAGCAGAAAAGAACATTTTACAACACAACACATTTTAATGATCAATGTGTCCACAGTGTAAAACAGCACTGTCACTGATGTAACACATTGTCATGCTAGTTGTACCCAAAATATGCCCCTGTAGCAACATGTCTATGCTGGCTGTTCCCAATATAGGCCAGCATTGTCCTGTACAAAGCATGATTGATGCTGCCTGAGCATGTGCAGTGTGCCCAATACATATGGCAGCTTATCTCTGTAATACACATTACTTCTGTGGAGATGAAATAAGCATAATTCAATTCAACAGACAAAATGTGGAAAAGCGATCACCCAAAGGTGAACCTAATTGAAGAAAAGCAATGTGAGCACAATCTTAAAGTATTCAACCTAGCAGGCCTAGTGCACACTTTACCTTTTCTTTCACCAATAAATCAGGGGGAGAGCGCAAACGCAGTCCCACACTACCAGAAATAATGCAGTCGTGTATCCTGCATTTGGGAACATAGCAGGGGTCAGCAAATCTGATGTGCAATGGGTAAGCCTCACCCTGGGAGATCTGCCCTTGAGATCAGAATCTCCCCTGCCAGCTAAGTATGAGTTGCATGCAAGAGGGCAGGGGTTGGGTCAGTTCTGGGAATCCCCGCTAAACGAGGGTGAGAAGGCAGGCCCTGACCCAGCTCCAACCCCCTAGCCCCCCGGAAGCTCTGAGCATCTGCAGAGCTGCCTGTTCCACATGCAGGGGGAAGCTCCAGCAGGCAGAGCCCAGAAGAAGAGCAGATTGTAGCGCAGTTCCTTCCTCCCATCATGCCCTGCTCGGCCCGAGATTAGAATAAATAGCAGGATGGCTCGAGCAGGCCTGGTGCAGTCTGCCCACAGGCCTGTCGGCCCCACACGGGCCCATGGCCCTCCTGAGTGGAGCTGCCCAGCGCTCGCCCAATTGACACCATCATAATCATTCAGGACCTCAACGCTCAACCACCGCTGAATCTCAGAGTTCTGCTCAATGACAATGCTGAATTTTTGACATCTTTGCCGTAACCATATGCCGTGTTGTGTCAGCCGAGCCTGCACAGCGCCAAAGGCAAGTATTCCTTGTCCGGGCCCAGAGGTCACTTAGTCTTCCAGTGCCATCCACTTGGCCCAGCCTACTGTTCCCAGTGTTTTCTACCCGCAAATCAGCATCACTGCCAAAGAGAACTGCATCATTGGGGCCCAATGCTGCTGCTCTCCGACTTGACCCCAGCCCAGCGCAAAGGCACCCATGCTTCTGGTCTGATGCTGAAAAGCCTGGCTCTGCTGAGATCCGAAAGACAAGAACTAAGGTATTTTTGGAACATAGTACTATTGTTTTTTGTGTTGCAACTGTATCAGCTCACACCTCTCCTGAAGGGTATAGGCTGCCCTCAGACTGCGCTACCAAAAGAGTGAAAATAAGTTATACCTGTTGGGCTTGCCTGTTTCACTTTTATGATTGGGATCACTGCTGCATGGGTATTAAGCGCGTTATAAATAACCTATCATATCAGATCATATCATAGATCACAGATCAAGATCATAAGCAACTTCCAGAAACCTTGGCAGGTGGTCCACTGAGGCCCATTTGCAGGTTGCAGTATGTTATTGGGGCACTACTAGGGTAACATATTGTGCTGTACATGTGGTACTCGCCATGCTTTGGTACCCCACTGGCCACATCTATAATGTCCAATGTACTTGGTATAATGCATGGACATTTTCATCAATCCGCACTGTGCTTAGAGGTAAACGTAACAGAGCTCCCGCTGTTCTTTGTCTCGAGACGAGGAAAAAAAGCACTGCAAAGGTTAAGTTTCTCAGCTGATAAAGGTTCATCTTCGGTGACATTCGCAATTCAAAAGAACGATTTTTGGGGCAGACAGGCTGTGTTGCCGCAACCCCTGCTGAACATATGTCCAGAGATGACGAACCTTGAAAGTAACTCCGTACAATGGCCCTCTGAGCAGCAGCCCACGGCTAATCAGGGGTTCAGGAATCCACTGTGCTGCCCACGCTGAGAGGAACTCCTGCACAGCACCTGTCCACATAATCCTTCGCCCGGGCCAGCACTCTCTTCTCCTCACCTCACCACCTCCTCCCTTCACCTCAGCTCGCCTTTTGCCCCTCAGAGCACCATGCAAGAGAGGAACAGGCATGCCTGGGCCGGAGCCCATTCCTCTCTTGCATGGTGGGTCCTACTTGCCTGAAATGGGATATTAAAAATGCAAAGTAATCGCTACTATATTAATCCCATTGTTCATAGTTTGTGGGAGTACTGGGCAATTGTATGGACCCGCGCTCACTGAAAATGAATCGTATTCCCGAGGTACGCCTCACTATGCCGTGATACAAATTAGTCTCTCCTTCCTCTATCATCAAGTCCCAAGATCTTGACAAATGACAAATTCTTGACAAATGTATTTATTTCAGCAATGTTTGTTGGATATCCGACAAACATTGCATAAATAAATAAATTAACGCTTCGTGGCTGAGGACTGTAACTACCTCTGTTGACCCCATGGGGTCACCAAAGGAAGCAACAGATTTGCGCACAGGCACATTAAAAAAAAAATAAATAAAAAAAATCTTTAGTTTATTATTCTTTTTTTTTTACTCAAGAGTTGTCCAACATACAGCCTCGCGGGCCACATAAAATGGCTTGGCGGGCTGCATTGTGGCCCGCGGGCCGTATGTTGGACAACCTTGGGATAGAGGGTGCCCTGTAGGGGCTAGAGAACATTATAAGTTTGCAGTAATGGAGGGTAGGAGAGCAATTTTTAGTCATGTGTCAAGAAGCACTGAACTATGGCCTTTTTAAGATTGAGGCCTTGGGCGGCCAGGCTCCAGAAATAGCAATAACACATCGTAGTATTTCAGCATCAGTACAGTTTCCCATCCCCGTTCCCAACTCAGGCAGAAGACGAAAGGGCCATCACACCAAATAGATACAACCACCCCATTGTCCCATGCGGCAGGCCTAAGCAGCTAAAAAGGAATATGAATAGCCATGTACGAACAGTGTTGTGAACAATGATTACAATTGAATAGGTCCAAGAGAAATAGGTGCTAACAGAATACTCCTGTTTTTTATCACCCTCTGCATCAAAGAAGAATAAAAATGTCCAAGCTCTGTTGTAGAATCAATCTTATTTTTTATCTAATGTTAGTACAGTTCAAAATAAAATGGACGTTTCAGAGTTAGCAACAAGAGAAAAGGGAGGTCATTGACCTAAAGTACAGAAAATATTTACATCACACGGAATCAAAGGTTTTTCGATAGGACAACCATTTTGTGTGTGCAAGACAAAATCAAAATCAAATTTCATTTGTCAAGGGCTTTCGCATGAAAATGGCAAACATATAAACAATTGGACATTTACAACATCATTTGAACATTTACTGTTATGATATGATATGATAGGTTATTTATAACATGCTTAATACCCAGAGGTTTCTAAGCGCGAACCCAGGAATCGAACCTGTGCTACTCCTTGTAGTCTTGCTTCCAAGTCAAGCACATTGCCCCTGAGCTATCCTCACGGGACATGGGGTACAAGGTAAACAGAACAAAACTGCAATATTGCCAACAGGAAATGTTATACCTGGGTCAACTTATTTCTATTTATGGTAAGAAAATAACCCAAGAGCTCTATGTGAGGTGTAAAACTGTGACCCCAGCCACCTTTTTGACAGCAATTGTCACGGACGATGATGGCGTATGACTTATGAGGGACCGGACAAGGACATACCAAAAGCACGCGATTATGCTCTTGATGATGGGAAGTGTTCTTCATTGACGGGTCAGCAAGGATTGACCAGGCGATGGACAGGAGGCATGTTGGAGTAGCAGTTGTCCATTTAGTGTATGGGCAATATGAAACAATAGTGCAGAAAAGGTTACCCATGCATTAGCCGGCCCAAACAGCTAAACCCATTGCCTTAATAGAAGCATCGGAAGCCTCATAGGGGTGCCAAGTGACAATCTATTCCGACTTGGCATACGTCACCATTATGGTGCACTGTAGATTAGCACAGTGGAAGAGGAGGAGATTTAAAAGAGGAGATGGGTCCCTTGTACAAAATGCGGCTTTGCTGAACAGGTTAATTCATGGCCTAAACTGAACCACTCTAGCAGCAGTGGTGAAATGCGCCTCCCACACCAATAATACAAACAAAATGTATCTCGAAAATGCTGCAGCAAATACAGCAGGGAAAAACACAGCATACCTCCCGCTTACCGGAAATTGCAGAATACCCTGAAGTTGCAAACATGCAGGTACAATTGCCAGCCCCTTACACATCCATGCCCATAAGTGAAATAATTGAATTACAAGGTAGGGCTCCATCAGAGAAAGAAGTGTTGTAGGTCAAGAGAGGGTGTGTTCAGTCCCCAACAGACATGATGTGGTGCCAGGGGGCTATAGGTAAATTGGTGATGTCCGATGAGTTGGTGTTGATTGCGTTCAAGCAACTACACTTTCCTTCTCATGTGTCAAAGCAGAATATTGCTGCAGACCTAAAGGAGGACTGGTACAAATATGTTTGTGTCCAACTGTACTTTTTGTTAGAGTTGAGGGCGAAAACTGCAAGGTACTTTGCCTCGCCCTACTGGGCCATTCCATGAGATTCATATCGACTACGCTGACATGGGAGAATAGTGCAACAAATTCAGATACTGAATAGTAGTTGTGTACCCCTTCTCCTGTTGAGTTGAGGCTGCTCCATGCACCCATTCAGATGCCAAAAGTGTGGCCAAATTTATTGTACGAGAAGTGTTTCCCTGATGAGGAGTGTGCAAAGTATTAAGCTCAGATAATGGCACACACTTCTTCAATGAGCTGTTCATAGAAATAACAGCTCTATAAGGCATAAAGCATAGGTTGTGTTCCAATTATCACCCTCCGTCCAAGGGCATCGTCGAACGAATGAATGGCCTCTGAAAGGCCAAACTATCCCAGTTGTGTGCTACCCTCAAGAAGAATTGGGTCTACTGTTTGCCCGTGTCCCTTTTAAGCATGCAGACGCAGCCCTGTATGGATGACCATTCGTCCCCACATGAAATTGTAACAGGGAGGTATATGAACACGCCACTGTCTCTGGTTAGGAGAGCTTCTGATGCTCACAGGGCTGCTTCGAGCTTGGGGATGAGTTTAAAGAATATGTGTCTGTTTTGATGCACTCAATCAAACATAATTCTCAACAGAAAGCACCACAACTAACAGACGAACACACCAGCACTGCACCTGATTATGTCAACTTAACTCCTCTCCAACTGGCCACTTTTAGCTACGTGACAAGAAGCACTGAACTATGGCCATTTTAAGAGTGAGGCCTAGGGCAGCTGGCTCCAGCAATAGCACCTCATAGTATTTCAGCACCAATACACTTTCCCATCCATGTTCCCAGCTCAGGAGGCAGACAAAAGGGCATTCACACCAAATAGATACAACCACCCTGTTGTCACACATGGCAGGCCTATGCAACTAGAACGTAATGTTAGTAGTCAAGTACGAGCAGGGCTGCACCTGTCTCTGAAGGATGATCTCCTGGGAGTCTGGGCAGAGGCTAGTGGAGCTTTCCCTTCTGTAGGGTCCCATCCCATGGATCACAAATGACCAGTGTTATGTGACCGCAAGAACTCCCTCTTGAAAAACCACTGTTCATGTCATGACTGAGTTGCCCTACAGAGCTTTCTGCAGATGTCGAGGGCTCATACCCATCCAGTGTGAAAACGTAATACTTTGCCATTTTGAAATAGAGTGAAAATAAAATCCAGTACCGCTGCAGCTCAAATTTACAGGACAAATGTCTATGGGGAAAAGTCCCTTAAGGTTGCACAATGTACTCTTATCCAATCCAATCCAAACACCCGGAAGGCAGTGGCTCTAGAGAACCATTTGAACATGATGGTAGGGGGGCCCCTTTGCTTAGAGTGGAGGACAAAGGTCTGGGCCACCCATGGAGTGCTTATATTATAATGGAGGCAAGGGGGTTAATAGGCATCGATTATCACGAGAGCAGACAGGGAGCTAAAACACTGAACGCTGCCTGAAAAGGATGCTTCATTTTTCAGCTCCTTGCTCTCTGGCCGTCTCATGATTAGTCCTTCTTTGTCAGCGAGGGAGTAATGTAGAGAAAACAGGTACCACAGAGGCCTGAGGCAATGCCCAGAATGGCTCCAACTAACGTAGCTTGTAATGTGTGTACTGCAATGCTCACATTTAAAATTCAGAATGAAAGGCTAAGATTGCTGTGTCATACCACTACTGACTGCCAACATTTGGGCAGTTCCTGGGAGCCCCTTTCAAATGTAATAGTTGAAAGGCCCGGATGCTGTCCCTGCCTAAAGAATAATGGGAACTTGAACGGCCCGAAAAAACAATTGGTCAGGATTAAAGCTGTGGTAAGACATCTCCAACTATATATTAAAATACTATTATTAATCCCATTTTGAATAATGGACGAACATTCATTTGTACCTTGACACTGACTTCCAGAATTATCTGTGTAATAGGTATGTATTGGAGAGTGTCACAGCCTAGACGACACGGAGGCTCCGTTCTCTGTATTTCATATTTTATACTATGACTAAATGTCTACTGCTCTTCAAAAGTACAGGAATGAGTAATGGATACACCTCCTACTCAGACCCTCACAACTACGAAACGAGCAGTGATCCCAGTAATAAAGGTGAACCAGGCCCAGCCCACCAGGTGTACTTACTTCACCCATTTAAGGTAGCATGGGCTGCAGGCAGGCTATACTTTTCAGGAGATATGATACATGATATGATAGTCTATTTGTATAGCGCCTACCGATGTGTTTCAAAGTGCTTCAAGGCAAGGGAGGGAACAAAGAAAAATACAATGACATTCTTACAGACCATAAACAGTAAGGAGGTGAAATGAACCATCCTACTGAGCCTGACGACATTTCAGATAGGTCAAGAGCTAAGACATACATCAGGAAGGGAGAGGGAGAGTGGAAAGGAAATGGAAACAGACAGGCGACTACCGTACAAGGCCTGACAACATTTCTGGTAGTTCTGAAGAAATACAAAAGGTGAGGGAGAGGGGTGCAGAAAGGAAGGGGAGGAACCAAATAAGCGACTATCGTGCTAGGCCTGATGACATTTCAGATAGTGCTGGAGGTGGGGGGAGGAAAAACAAACAAGTAAGGGGAGGGGGGAACAGACAGGGTTGCTATCATACTAGATCCAGGGACAATTCTGATAGAGTAAGTGCATAGAAGAAAGTAAGGGGAGGAGGGGATTAGAGAACAGCTAGTAAGCCGTCAAAATAGGGGAGAGCGAATACAATTGCAGAAGTCAATAGTAACACATAATGTTGCAAGCCAGGATACAAGATGAAGATGGGAACAGCATGATTCAGGGTCACCATGAGTACAAGGTGCAAAGGAAGTCCAGCATGAGTTGAGAAAGGGTGACGCACCGTGAATCAATGAAGTCCATGAAGTCAAATCCAGCATTAGCCACAAGACGGTGACGGTGAAACCAGAAGCAATCAGGACAGACTCCTGTAGAAGTAGGCTGGTGGGGGTGGGGGTGAGGAAGGGGTAGCAGAGTAAAAGAATCAAGCAAAACAGGCAACACCTGTGTGCGAGAAGGGAGGGGAGATATGTGAGCTACCTCAGAAGCATTCCAAACAATTATAGTACCCTGATATCAAATAAAAGAAAGTTCAACTAAGGTTATATAAAAATATAAATGGGATACTTGAATTAAGCAAATAATACAATTGCACTAATCAAAACCACTATAACCTACCGCTGTAAAATAAGACACAGGATATGCACACTTGTAATGGAAGTGGGCACTCTGACAAGCCCACTGAACAAGTCTTTTTAAAAGGGAGAGGGTGGAATCTTACTAGTTACTATGGATCTTTAATGTGTGCCATGGGGACAGAACCACTTAAAATACCTTTAAATGCGTGTTCTTCGGACTCAACAGCACTCAAGCTAGTAATGGCTTGGCAGGTAAAGAACAGTGGTTCGGAGGGTTGCCCAGATGAATGTCAGAGGTTATGATTAAAAAATTAAGAAGCATATAAGAATAACCAGAAAGGCTGTGATGGTCCAATAAAATAAGGAACAAAACCCGGCAAGAGAATATGCACAGTATCCTGATAAAACCAAGATCAAACAAAGTTGTGTAGATTTGGGTATTAGTCAAAAGGACACCCAAAGAATAAAAACAACCTGGCAGGGGAGGGTACCAGGTATCTTGAAAACATAAAGATAAACAGCCAAAACTGTTTATGAACTACTTAAGGATGAACCAAAGGGGTGGAAGAGAAGTCCTGAGATGGAAATATCAGGACTACTAAAAACCCACAGAATTCAGAGGAGAAGAAAGAACTTACCTCTGAAATAGAGGTTTCCAATCTTAAAATCCTTTTGTTTATGTTTGTAAACATCCAGGGGCATAAAGACTTTGTGTAGGGGAATTAATGTATAAAGAAGGCACAACGTTTTTCTTTTAACCCAACGCCAATATCCAAAAGAGTGAGAGAAAATGAGAAGAAGAGAACCACCCGCAAAGCAAAGCCACCTAAAGTGCTTCCATATTGGAAAAGCACTAAGAAACCATGAAGAAGAATCCAGGGAAGGGAAACATCCTATGGAGCAAGGAACCACATGCGTGAGAGACTTTTTGTTGGAGTTACCTATTTCTTTACCCATTTGAATACTGAAGGCCAAAGACATTATCCTTTTCACCTTAGAGTTAATTTCTTTAGAATGTGAGGGTCAGAATAGTACTTTGGACACAGCACGGTTTTGTTTTGGACATTCTGACACGGATATATACTTAGTATTGAGTTCAGGTAGGGAAACACCTCGAGTGCAGGGACAGCAAGACATTTTCCCACACGCATTTTATTTATCAATAAAAGTAGTTAGCCAAAACCACATTTAACCTGTGTTTGAGTTTCATTACTGACTTCTCACAGTACTCATTGTGGATGTTAGCACCTATGGCCTAGAAGCTGTAGGGTGAGGCAATTAATGTTCCATATGACACACAAGTGTTGAATGCAGTGGAGCCTGATTAGTCTGTGATTGACAAGAAGGCCTTAGCTTGCATGTGAACCGTTGATAATTCCTGGCAGTTCTTATGAGGTGGACATTTGGAAATCTGTCCTGATCACAAGCTATCTGTTGTTCTTTTTTCCAAAGGGGACACGATTTCTCCCATATTGGTTAGGCTTGTTTGTCGTTTTACAGTGCCAAGTTCTTCTCCTGTCTACCTTTAAAGGGGTGCCCATGAAGTAGATGAGCTAGACTTGCCCCTGAAAATTGCCAAAGGGATGAGGTCAGTTCTCCAGAGAGGTGGCAGTTTAAGGTTAAGACGTTAATTGGTATGGGTGGCCTCCACAAAGGCCAGAGAGACAGTCCTCTGCCCATACTAATAGGTTTACGAAGAATTGTCATTGAAGTGAGTGGTGGTGTTCAGGGGTGAGAAGATCTTTCCCCCACTAAAGATGCACCAGAGATTGGCCTATTTGGCACACACAGGCCACATGGGAATTTCGGCCACTAAGAGGCTGTTGCCAGAACAGTTTTGGTGGTCTAGCACGGTGGACCATTTGTGTGTAATTGCCGTGTAAGATACCTTGAAAGTCAGGACACCGACAATGATTCCGGCACAGATCCCCACGGCACCCTGGAATAAGCAAGGCCAAGATTTTGTTAAACCCAGGGAAGGCAATACACCATTTTGTGAATCGACGAATTCAGCAAATGGCATGAAGTGGGATATGTCATGCACTCTGACATTGTCCAGGGTTATCACTTTCTTGCAGGCCCTGTCCATATGGGAGAGTTGGCCCACATTACTGGTAATGGATAATGGAGTGCAGTTCTGCATGAAGGAAACAGGAGAGTTCCTGGCACAGTGTTGAGAAAAACAGACCAGAAACTCTGTGTTCCATTACTGTAGTAATGGTCAGTTGGATCAGTTTAACAGGACGCTTAAGGAGGCGCACCAGGCAGCCACCGAGACGTGTGGGAATTCAGAAAAGGGTTTTCAAGAACGTCCTTGGGCTATCGCACTGTACTCAATTCCATGACTGCGGTAACCCCATTTGATGTATTGGGAAGAAGGGGGTTGGCACGAAAATTGGGCCCTGTGATTATTCTAGGAACAACCCCAGAGTGAGGTCAACCAAGAGGTCATTAGAGAGAGGGATAGGCACAAGCAGGATAGGAGTAAGGGATCATTTGGCAATAAGGGGGCATCAACGGTTAGGTGAATCTGAGTATGGGATTGGGTAAAGGTCACCCTCCCAGCTCCCTTGTGCCCGTGTAAGCTATGGAAATGTTCTGAACAGTAGCCGGTTCAGGAGGGGATAACTAATTTGGTTGTGACCATCGATGGTCGCACTTGGACTCTTAAAAGAGTATTCACTGTGAAGGCACCATGGAGAGAGAAGTGGGTCCTGAAAAACACTGAAGAAACAGACAACCAGAGGGAGACCAGTCTTCCTTTGAGGTTAAGGTGAAGGTGGCCTGTGCAGTTGTGTGTGTGTGAAAGAGGGAGCTGTGTGGCATCTTCTGCCAGCACCAGGGTGGACACTCATTATTTTGCAAGTTGTGTTCCGTCAAGCAGAATCCTCCCTCCCTAGGGATCCTTTGTCAATTGGTGGGAAGAGCACCTGGAGGGACACTGTACATTGTGTGTTGGTGAATAAGTGCTCTCAACTTTCCTTCTGGCCTCATTCTCATTATTGCAGGGGTTCACTTCCACAATCGCTTTTGTCTTCACTCCCTCCCAGCTTGCAGCTTCAAAGCCTCGTACTGTGCTTGCCCATTAGGGATTGTGGCACCCAGAGGCATTTGAGCTTGCAGCGTGCTTCGTCTGCATCACTAAACATGAACACACATATAGGTCTCAGGAGGATAGCTCAGGGGCAACGTGCTTGCACAAGCGGAGCAACACAGGTTCGATCCCCTGGTCTGCGCTTAGAAACCTCTGGGTATTAAGCACGTTATAAATAACCAATTATAAAAGTATAACAAATATAGACAAGTGCAGGGGAGTCAGATGCCTCTCCATCATCAGCCACTGACTCTGCAACGCAGTCTCAACTGGCTTATTTATTTAATTAATTTATTTATTTGTTGCATTTATTTGCAACGCCCAACCCGTAAGTATCTCGGCGCTGATACAACTTAGGAAACAAAACAAAAGGAAAAAGTACACAAGCATGATAGTAAATATTGCAGAGTCTGGTAAGGGGGATGCCCAAGCTTCAGGTTGGTCGTATTTGCCCATCCTAAGTCGGCTTAGGATAGGCAGCTCAGTTCAAATCGCAAGACCTTTCTAGCTGATTAATAGCATTCCAGAACGATGGGCTGGTATCAGGTTTAAAAGCAGATATCCAATTAGGAATCCACTTAATATGAGACTTCTAGAAGTCGACCTGGTCAAACAGCAAAACAACACTAGGCCCTGATGGCGACAAAGCAAGAATTAGGTATATATTGATGTTAAGGGCACGTAATTGTATGACGTAGGTGCGGGCAATACTAACTGTTAAAGACCAGTCATGGCCCGAGCGAAGCGGATGTACCTAAGGAGCGTTCGGCGGAGCATGAGCATCATCGGCTGGCAGCATGGAAAAAATGTGTTCTAACAGAAACTAAAAAAAGGTACTTAAAAAGAAAGTGATGGGAATGTATTGCGGAGAACACCAGGTGCTGCAGGAAGCAAGCAACACTCGGGAATGAAACAAACAGGTTGCTTGGAACTGCCGCGCAATACCATCAATTAGTACCCGGCCAAGGTCAATCAGAATGTTACAAACAATCGATTGGCCCTCGCCCGGTCCATACCCTACACAGAATCCTTCGAAGCTTTCGCTTCCCTGGCAGGGGGTTGTGGCAGCTCCTCAGCCAATGAGGATGCTCGGAACAGGGTAATCCCTGTTCTGAGCCTCCACAGGGCAGGAGGCTGCCATCCTCCCCCGCTGGGGATTCAGGTAAGTGGTTTCCACACCCCTGCCGCCCATTCCTCCAAACAATCGCCTCCACACCCTCCCAACCCGACTTACCTTCTTTTTCTTTCGTTTTCGAGAGCAAACGTGCTGGCAACACTTCTGTCCCCAGCCCATCCGCTCCCAATGGCCACCATGGAAGGGGAAAACCGCCTCTGGCCATTTTCTTTTAGATGTTTTTTTTCCTTTTCTGTTCCGAAATGCCATAGCATTTCGGAACAGAAAAAGATTGCTCTTAGTACCCCAGCCTTGTGGGCCGGGGTACTAATAGCAATAACCCTCTCGCCACGGGGCCATTACCGAGTCAGGTAATGCCCCAGGGCATGACTCGGTAATGGCCCAGCGGCTCAGGGCTTATTGCTTAATTATTCCCCATATTTCAGACGACATGATTGGATAGTATACACTGATGTGGTGATATATATGTAACATTTCTGCATTCTGAGGGCATTATCAGGTGGGAACAGCCCTCGTCTTCGCTTTGGTCTTTCACCAGGCTAATGGCAACAGTCATCAGGCATCATTACTATAAGAACCTTCAGCCCAATGAGGCAAGAATGCTATGTTTAAAAACAAGAACAACGGAGAAACATTTGAATATTGGGAAAGAAGATTTATACCAGCCATAATAGCAATGGAACGTTGTTATGACCATTGTGAACAATGGTCACAACAAAGCTTCTCTGGGTGATAACTTTGGCTGCTAGGACATCACCCCCCACCTTCCAGCCCTTGGAATGAGGGATTAACGCCATGTTATTGTCCTCTGCTGCCGTATTGTCTTTCGATGGCACTGCCAGCATTCGAGTGATCTAATTTAGCTTCATAGCCCAATCATGAAGGCTACTGGGAGTTATTGAAGTGGAAGCCCAAGTTAACGCCTGAGCGAAGCGAGGGCATTTACATGACCTCAGGGTCTTTACTACCAGTGTAGCCCAGAATGCTATTAGTACGCATGGGTCAGATGCTGTACAGTCCCAGAGGTACAAATAACGAGAGGTGCAGGAGTGCCAGGAGAAAGTGTGCACAGATGAAGAAACAGGGCTTCTGTAGCCATCACTGGCGCGAGATATTCTTGAGTATCGGTCCTATTGATGTTGCAGTGGATACTTAGAGAGACACTCTTCTATTCTACAATTTACATTTTCAAGGAATATCGTTAAATGGTTCTCTGAGGTCCAGTATACACTGAGCCTCATTACGAGGTTGCCGGTCCGGTAACAACGGTACTGGTATGCTTGCCGTTGTCAGCGAACTCTGAGTTGTGCTCGCGGGTGCCTTTAATTCCTCCAGGCCTAGCCTGGCGGAATGAAAGGCACCCGCAAGCACAGCAAGCCTGTAGCCTGTACACCTGTAGTTCAGTTATGAACTGTGCAGGTTCTACAGGCATCCCCATTCCCATTGAGCCCTATGCGGCTCAAATGGGAATGGGGAAATACCGGCACCGGATTTTCTTGCCGGTATGGAGGTAGCCTTGCCGGTAAAACTGCTAAACCGCTAAAAAGGCTACCTCCATACCTCGTAATGAGGCCCATTGATTAAAAGTACAAATGCTATTTCGGTGTCCATCTTAACCTCCAACCTTATTCTTCAACTTTGCTAATATTTATGACCTTTTTAATGGCCACGGCCAACCCTCCCTTTGGCCTACCCTTCAACCTTTAACAGGCAAGTAGATTGATAACCTCGTAACCATCAAATATCAGATTTACTTTGGCTGTTTCTTGAAGAAAAAAAAAATCGTATTGATTCAAATCCACACATAAGTCTACATTGGACAATACATTCCTAAATCCTCTAATATGCCATGAAAGAAAATAGAGGAACTATTTCTCTCTAAAGTGGCTCACTCAGTGTTTTCAGGTGAGCTGTCGAGTCTTTTAATGTTAAAGCCAACCATCGCCAGTTAGGCGCTTCATTGAAAGCCTCTCCCTGAGCATGACTGCCCTCCTTCCCTGATTCCCTCCCTGTACTTTCTGGATTCTCCCTCATACCCACCTCTGAGTGTATATTCATCACATTCTTAAAAATCGCGCAATGTCATACTCATATTTCTGCAGGTTGGCTGCTTATTTTAACAAAATTCTGCGAACCACATAGGAGTGAATAACGAATCTCACATAATCGTAACGCGTAGGATGAATAAAGTCCAAAAATTTAATATCCGCAGAAGTGATCAGGCGAAGCGCCAGAATCTCATCAAAGAGGGCCAGAATACCCATTCTATGAAGGGAATCCAGGCCACCTTTATCAAATAAGTAATTCAGAATTAGACTAGGCGCCTCACGGTGTATTGGATAACGCAGCTTACGTGGTTGCTCCTGTGTTGGTTCGACAGACCCACGATATCCCTTTTTATCCCTACCACTAACCTGGATTGCTACACAACCTTCTGACTTCCCCCTCAGGGAATCTCCTTCTGTGTTTGTTGAACATTCTGTTAACCCTTGGGGGCTCTTCCGCACTTTCTACCAGATTCCTCACTTTCTATTAATCCTCCAACATTCTTCTCAGCCAAAAGATTCCTGACTATATTTCTTACTTCACATTCTGACATAACTGGAGCCATTGATATTCCCCTGATCCCCCAATATAGGTCCCGTCACTCCCCCTTCTTGTTGAACAGACTTGCCCTTCTGATTTTTCTTCATAACACCCACTTCGATACACTTTCCTCCAGTGCCTTTACCTGCATCGTTTACAGATTCAGAAGCTGGTAAACGATCTGCAACCATATTACAAATATTTTCATTGCTTATATGCTGACTAATATAGTGAGGCCTAGGTAGCTTTGGCTGGGACAATGCGGCTTGGTTGAAAATGTCATATGTTTGTTTAATAATTGCTGCATTGTTATTCTTCTTCGTTGCAGTACAGACTTCCCTGCGGTTTTGTTTTAAAACATCAGTCAATCTTGCATCGGAATTTACATACTCATTTCGCTCATTAGCTGTTATCATGGATTGACTGAAACGTGAGTGCCCCCCCTTGAATTGGCCCCCCTTCTCTCCTTGCCACCCTCCCCTTCTACACCCTTATACTCCCTCCCATTGGTTTTGTTACACCTTCCCCTCTTGAGACTGATCATTGAGATCTTGAAGAGCCATATTTCTAAGGTATTTACGGGATGAGGCTTTAGAGATTTTTTTTTATGTCTGAGGCCTTATTACCCCTCTGTTTTCTTTTTTCACGTTTTTCAAGTTTTTCAACCCTGCTGTAATAAAGAGGCCCTTACCCTCCTTCTCTAGCTGAACCTCTAATTGCTCACCCGAGGGTACCATAACCACATCCCCATTTTCCTCCCTACCCCCTTCTTCCATATTCACAGTGTACCCTGTTGGGACCATGTCCACCGGCTTATGAAGAGACTTTAGCAGCTTTTCTGCGATCTCCATCATACATTCATTTTGAGTTGTAAATATGTTAGAAAGACAGCTAGAAATCTCTTTTAGGTATCCTTATTGCACTATTATTTTTTTCCTAATAGAAGCTTTCCTTCCTTCCAGAGTATCAAGTATCACATTATTGTTCTGGTCAGAATAGGGATTACCTATAGGTACGGCCATTCTACGCCATCCGGTCCCACCTCTTTCTCATGTTCAGACATTGCCAACATTGTTATTTCCCCACTGAGGAAAATAGGAGGAGTGTCCAGAAAGGAACACTCTTGGATGCCTTTATCCACCCCTTCGCCCGGTGGGTCACTTACATCGTCCCCAACCGTGTTTAATTCCAGATCCTCTGCATAGAGGGATTGTGAATGGTCCAGAATGGACCCAGATCTGTCCACCCCAACCCCACTAAGCCATCATGCTTAGGCAGCACATCCCTTGTTTCACATGCCCTCTGTGGCGCAATACATGAGTCTTGTGGAGCCACTCCTTCCTTGAAGGCTCTCTCCTCAGACTCTTTTCCTGGAGATATGTTACACTCTTTTTCTGCAGATATGGGCAACGGCATTGCTATAGCCCTAGATAAAGTATTTCTTCTATTTGTAAAAAACAGGGGTGCAGCCAATATGTCTTTACGACTACTCGTCGCTTTTATCTTAATTCTTAATCTTGGTTACAAAAATGCACCCCCAGCAAAGCATTTAATTTTTTCCAAGAGGTCCATTCTCACACATTCCACACCTCAATCTGGTTACACACACGAGGGACAAGCTTACCCCTCACTCCTCCGCCCCCCAGCCAACAGCACCCTCTGGTACTCCCTTGGTGCGATGGCGCAGTTGTGCAGGACTGTGTGCTTTTCAGAGTTGCTGGTATGCTCTGGACAGGACTAGGGAACATAACAGAAAGAAAGGAGCTTTAGCGTCTACTTCTATGTCCGTGCTTCCATGTTTCCAAAAGAGTATGTTTCCAAGTGATTTCAATAGATATATGAACTACGATAACTACCATTCCGTTTAGTAGACAATCCGAAAGAGGAACAGCTGACACTCTGTGGCACGACTGCAAAGGTCTCCTTCCGGCCAAAACCACTCTCTGGCACTCCCTCTGTGCGGTTAAATTACAGTGTTTATGTATTATTCCAAGGGTACTAATAAAGATCAACCATATTCTGCCTCAAAAACGTAGCTTCTCTGGGCCTGCAACACCAAGGAAATGGTCCTTTCAAAAGACCTTGCCAGGGAAAGCTAGAAGCCCTATTGAGTATTCTGATTGGCTCCCAGAAGGTCATGGGACATGCTGAGTAACTTGTTATTGTTTCAACTCTAGGCATCTAGCCTTAGTGTCCACATCTGAGGGCCAAAAGCAGCAATGGGTAACGTAATGTTTAGGCCTGTTAGGGTCAGAAGCGGCCTATGAGCAGAGCCAGTGCTGAAGCCAGGAAAAACATTCTTTAGGATAACACCTTTTTGCCTCTTTGCCAAGCTTGCTCTTCACCAGACTCCTAATTCTGCACAGAGGGACCCTTCTACCCAGTAACTCTCGAATCACTCCTGAGCTAATACCTCAAAGAGCCATGGGACATCCCAGTTTTGGGGTTGCTAACAGTCTTTTGGTCACATACCACCCTACTCAGAACTTCTACCCGCTCCTTTCTAGCCAACATTTCACCCCTACTCAATTTCCACTTACCCTCCTAACCTCCCTCTTGAGCAGTGCTGGTCATTCACCGTCTTAATTTGCTCACCTATGTTATCCTTCATCGTACACCACTTGCTTACTTCCTCCTTGTACTCACTCTTTTTCTCCCCTTCTTTCATAGCCTTCAGCCATCTTAATTTCTACCTCACTCCCCCCTTGCCTATTTCCCTCTGCGCCCCTTATCCTCACACCCCTCTCCCATGACCTCCAATCGCACCTATCTCCTTCGCCTATGGCATGACACCTGATCATCTCCCCCACCTCCTATCACTCTTTGACTTGGTCTCTGGAATGTGCAATCCTTGTGAAACAAGTCTTCCTAAGTCACCAACCTCTTCGACTTTTATCATCCTAATTTATCACTTCTTGCAATCGCAGAAAACTGGACCTCACTGCGTGACTCTGCTACCCTAACCACTCTCCTCACTGACTCTGCTACCTTCTCCCACTCTCGCTGCCCAGTTGCGAAGGGTTTTGGAGTTGAAGTCATTATCAATAAGGATGTCAACACTGCCCTCCCACTTCTGTATGATCTCCCTGCCTCCTCACTATTCAATTCTTCCATCCTCCTCTCACTGGTCTGGCTCTCTCAACTCTTTCTATGGCCCTTCTTTTTGAGTAACTTCCCACCAACATACCCATTGTACCCTCTGCAGTCACACACCTTGCACGTAGTTCCCTCCTTTCTAAATAGTCACACAACAACCAGCCTATCCACTCTGTTGAGAACTATTGATCTTTTCTTTCCCTCTACTTCACTCTCCTCCTCTGACACTATTGTTCATTTTCCTGTCTTGGTCCAGCCACCTGGTGCTCCTCTACTGTATTCAATTCCCAATAGAAAATTCAAGCAGCGATATTGCCTTTTACCTTGACGAAACGAGGACCACTCTCCTTTCCTGCTCCCCAACTCATGCCTCTTCCACTGACCGTGCTTTTTCTGGCTACACTATGCACCCATGACTCTCTTTAACCAACAGTATCCTTCACTCACATACATACCTTTCCTGCCCCTGTACTCAACTTTGGACAACCTCTGTGATCCAGACCCTCAAAAAAAACATATGCCGTGATCTGCCACACTGGTGCAAATTCGGGACACTCACCCCACTCTTAGGCTACAGAAATTCCATTGCTGGGCTCTCCACTGCACTTGACTCTGCCAAATTCTCCTACTTCACAAAACGATGCTCTTCCCTTTGTAATCACTGTTGCAAACATGCATGTACCCTCCAATCTTTGCTCATATCTCCCAAGCACATATCTATTGCCTCCTCCATATCTACTGAGTTTTCTCACTTTTCCTCTAAAATCTCAGACATTTGTGACACTCTCCTAGCTCTCCTCTCTCTTCCTACCTTACCCTCCTTTTCACCACATCTCCCCATACCCCTTCTACTCTGAATTACTTCTCCCATACCTTCAATCCAAATTAGCACCCATTCTTTGCAGTGCAAGTCTATCTTGCTCCTCAAACGGTCAAAGACTTAGTTCCAATCATATCACTTCACCTCTCTGAGCCCTTTAACCTCTCCCTCACTACTGACTCTTCCAGGCCTCCTTTAAATCTACAACTGTCCTATCTCTTTTGAAGAAACCATCTGCTGTCCAACCATCCTTACAAACTATCTTCTGGTTTCCTTCCATTCTTCAAAGGTCATTGAGTGGGTAAGTTTCAATCAGATCACTGCATACTTTGTACATAATGGCCTTGGAGTTCCACTTCAATCTAGCTTCCACAGTAAGCACTCCCCAGAGACTGCAGTCCTGCATGTCTACAACATTTCCTCTTTTGCTCACTATTCCAAACTTCATCTCCAACCACATCTCTCAAACCTCTCGAGCCTGTCGGTACCACGTCTATAACATCCGCAAGATCTGCACCTCTCTCACATTCCATGCTTCCAAACTCCTAATCTCCTCCCTCATTTTCTCCCGCCTCTTCTACTGCTCCTCTCTCCTCTTAGGACTCCCTGTCTCTCACCTAACTCCCCTAAATTCCATCTACCACTCCTCTATCCGTACTCTATGCCTCCTCGGCCCTCAAGACTATATTTCTTCCTCTCTCACTCAACTTGGCTGGCTTCCCTTCCTCTCACAACTGAAATTTCAATTCCTCTGTCTTGTCTACAAATCTCTCCATGACCTAGAGCCCCCTACCTTTCCTCCCTCCTCACATTTTACTCCCCCTCCCGCTCTCTCCGCTCAGCAAACCTCTACCTCCTCACTGTACCCCAAGCCCCATGTGCCTCCTCACACTTCCGCTCCTTCCAACTCTTGGCCCCCCTACACTGGAACTCCTTCCCATCTCCATCCACTCCACCCCCACCTACTCATCCTTGCGCCACTCCCTGAAAGCTCATCTTCTACACTCCCACCTGACTTCCCTTCTCTACCCCTCCTCCCCTTCCCTTGCCCCCCTCCTTTCCTCCATCCTCTCTCCTTCCCCTCTGACCTTAAATTAGTAACACATACTACTTAAAGGCAATGAGGACACCAGATCACTCTCCCTTCCCTTCCCCTCCCCCCGTCCATCCCCCCTACCTCAAATCCTACACCGTAACTCCCTTCTCCTACCCCCTTCTCTACCCTATCCCTACCCTCCCTCCCCCCCTTGTAAATAGTTCTACTTATTGTTCTAATGACCTGTTCATGCTTGTATATATGCTTCCCCTTCCCCTCCCTCCTCCCTCCCCCCTACCTCAAATCCTACACCGTTACTCCCTTCTCCTACCCCCTCTCCACTACCCTATCTCCCCACCCCCTTGTAAATACTTCTACTTATTGTTCTAATTACCTGTTCATGCTTGTATATAGGTTTCTCTCACTTTTGTACCTGTTGTTATATTGTAAAGCGCTTTGGCTTAAAGCGCTATATAAATTCAATAAACATAAACATATTTGGACTCCTCTGACACTTCCAACACTGTCAACCGCTCCTCTCTCCTCTTCACTCATGAGGGCGAAGATTTTGCATATCTGCTCCAGCCTGGAACGATGGAATGATTCCTACCTGGACAGTCACTCCTTTAAAATATCCTGGCACTCACAAACCTCTGACTGGAACCATCTGCCTGCCTATGTTTCCCAAGGATCAGTCTTTGGATCTCTACTCTCCACCCACGATACATCTGCCCTAGGTAAAACTATTGCATCATTTGGCTTCCACTACCATCTTTTTGTTGAGGACACTCACATCTCGTTCTCCTTTCCCTCTTTCACACCAGCCATCTTGGAACAGATAGCCACTGGATGGCACTCCGCTGCCCCATGCTAAACTCTTCGAAAATGGAAGTTACCTTTCTCTCAGATTCCAATATCTTCCCTATCCGTCCCTCTCTCCTTTCCGCCTAATCTTCTTGCTCCATTTAATAAGGCTCGCAACCATGGGGTCCTCTTTGATAACCTCTGACTGCAACAATTCAACACTGCTATTGCCCCGGCTTCTCGTAGTAACTTCTGAACATTCAATAAATGTATTGTAAGTGGTCTTTTATAGCACCCTTCTTCCACGGTTACTGACATGGCTGTGGAAATATGAACATTTCGTACTCAGCACTCTACAGAAACTCTAATCTCCACATTTGTGCTCAGCAAATTTGACTACTGCTCAAGCCTACTCCTTGCCCTTCATCTCTACTTTTTCCTGCCTCTACATAAGGCCCTTCATTTTGCTACCCGCACTCTTTACAGCCTACCCAGATACTCGTCCGCTTCTACCTAGCGACACCAGGCTGGATGGCACTGCATGCACGAAGTTATCGATGGGGTCCCTAAGTACCTGTGTGACCTGTCTGACTGTATTTCTGTCTATTTACCATTTTTTTCCCTTCACCTCTCCTCTGAATGTAACCTCACTGTCCCCCTCTTTCGCCCTACTCACCCTGCTCTATTGGAACCCGCTGTCCATCACAATAAAAGCCATCTCAACTGTGGATTTATTTACTTTTTACTCAATTGGTTATTTATAACATGCCTACTACCGGAGTTCATTTCTAAGCACTGAGTGGGGATTCGAACCTCTGTTGCTCTGCGGTTTTGCTTCCAAGACCAGCTGTTGCCCCTGTGCTATCCTCAGTTAGGATCTCGTCATGTCTTGATTTAAATTTGATGTACTGGTCAAAGAGGGAGAACCCCATCCCATAATCCTTACCGGTCCCCACCACTACCTCTGGTGCTGCTTCATGTTACAGTTTTGCATATCTGTGCAGTAATCCTCTTTAGTCTGCAGCTCTCGCCCCCTAGGTTAATGATGCCTCGTGTGATGTTGACTTTGTAAGTCACCTGTTTCTTGTCCCCTGTCTATGGCCCACTTTGTTCACGGCCTCATGAACTGGCTCACGACGTGTTAGCCCCTTTTGGCGCTATTGTACAGGCGCCCTGCCTGGGAATGCATCCACCATCCAAATACACATTAACAATGTTTAGTGGGAAGTAAGGTAAGTACTGGGAGGCAAGGAAAACAGGCATGGTGGGCAAATCCCACAATTATAAAAACACTTGAAAATGGACAACCTTTAGAATTCGAATTTTAAACTATTTTACTCTATTTGTTTATACTTACTGGTTTACTGTAGCTGTAAATACTTCATGACTGTACATTATGTTTAATCTGATATATGTTAAGCCTATGTCTTCCACTGTTGTCTGTGGTAACTCTTGTAATGTGTATTACTTGCTCTCCAGCGGCCAGATGACCACGGGTTTTGCGCGCTCTACAAATGTAAATAAATTAAATACATACATTTCAAATACATTCATAGAAAATTGGCCTATCAACTTTAAGGTGTTTCATGTAAAGGGCAACTGAAAATGTGTTACCAACTTTTAAATATGAACCCCAATGAAGTAGGCGCCCCCACTATAAGGCTGGACTGAGTGCCCAGTACATACTAATTTGCTCCCGGCCATGAGTGCTCGGGCGATCTCCAGAACCCCACTCTGTGCTGCTGCACAGCCACTCACAAGTATGCCAAGAGTACATTTAACCCTCCCCTCCCTGCTGCTACACTAGCTCCCTCAAAAACGGGCCTCTGGGATATGTTTGGTTATTTATAACGCGCTTAATGCCCAGAAGTTTCTAAGTGCGGACCCGGTGTTCGAACCTGTGTTGCTCCGTGCCATCTTGCTTCCAAGGCGAGCACGTTGCCCCTGAGCTATGCCTCCGAGATGAGGGGAGACCCGCAGCATCCCCACGCTCTTCCTATGCCAGCGCCAAGAGACATCTCAACATGCTGTGTGGGCTCTAGACATGAATAAACATAAAGAGACTTCTTCCGGGCAAGGTGAGCGCTCAGAATCTGGCACTGTGTGGCACACAATGCCACACCCCTGTCAATAATTACATTTTACTCCACAGGGCGGGTGGCTGAATAATATGTACCTCTAGGAGCGTGCGCATGGAGACGGCGCACCCCAAACGCAGGTACAGGACAGCGCCTGCAATTGATGTATGCAACTATGATGGTTATGGCTTTAATTGCACATGTTGCGCAGGGTTCCAGTCTTGATTGATGATAATAGCATTTCAAAATAAACGATGCACTTTGGAAAGATAATGATGTGTTATATAACGTCAAATGCATTACTCAAAGAACTGCCGTGGGACAAAGTATATGCACTGCGTTGAATAATTATTGATCCAACCATGCTGCATGAGGCCATTCTGGGGTGGGTGTAATGCTTTGTTTTGTGCTGGCTGAGTGGGCCCAGAACATTTTACAACACAACACATTTTAATGATCAATGTGTCCACAGTGTAAAACAGCACTGTCACTGATGTAACACATTGTCATGCTGGTTGTACCCAAAATATGCCCCTGTAGCAACATGTCTATGCTGGCTGTTCCCAATATTGGCCAGCATTGTCCTGTACAAAGCATGATTGATGCTGCCTGAGCATGTGCAGTGTGCCCAATACATATGGCAGCTTATCTCTGTAATACACATTACTTCTGTGGTGATGAAATAAGCATAATTCAATTCAACAGACAAAATGTGGAAAAGCGATCACCCAAAGGTGAACCTAATTGAAGAAAAGCAATGTGAGCACAATCTTAAAGTATTCAACCTAGCAGGCCTAGTGCACACTTTACCTTTTCTTTCACCAATAAATCAGGGGGAGAGCGCAAACGCAGTCCCACACTACCAGAAATAATGCAGTCGTGTATCCCGCATTTGGGAACATAGCAGGGGTCAGCAAATCTGATGTGCAATGGGTAAGCCTCACCCTGGGAGATCTGCCCTTGAGATCAGAATCTCCCCTGCCAGCTAAGTATGAGTTGCATGCAAGAGGGCAGGGGTTGGGTCAGTTCTGGGAAGCCCCGCTAAACGAGGGTGAGAAGGCAGGCCCGGACCCAGCTCCAACCCCCTAGCCCCCCGGAAGCTCTGAGCATCTGCAGAGCTGCCTGTCCCACATGCAGGGGGAAGCTCCAGCAGGCAGAGCCCAGAAGAAGAGCAGATTGTAGCGCAGTTCCTTCCTCCCATCATGCCCTGCTCGGCCCGAGATTAGAATAAATAGCCGGATGGCTTGAGCAGGCCTGTTGCAGTCTGCCCACAGGCCTGTCGGCCCCACACGGGCCCATGGCCCTCCTGAGTGGAGCTGCCCAGCGCTCGCCCAATTGACACCATCATAATCATCCAGGACCTCGACGCTCAACCACCGCTGAATCTCAGAGTTCTGCTCAATGACAATGCTGAATTTTTGACATCTTTGCCGTAACCATATGCCGTGTTGTGTCAGCCGAGCCTGCACAGCGCCAAAGGCAAGTATTCCTTGTCCGGGCCCAGAGGTCACTTAGTCTTCCAGTGCCATCCACTTGGCACAGCCTACTGTTCCCAGTGTTTTCTACCCGCAAATCAGCATCACTGCCAAACAGAACTGCATCATTGGGGCCCAATGCTGCTGCTCTCCGACTTGACCCCAGCCCAGCGCAAAGGCACCCATGCTTCTGGTCTGATGCTGAAAAGCCTGGCTCTGCTGAGATCCGAAAGACAAGAACTAAGGTATTTTTGGAACATAGTACTATTGTTTTTTGTGTTGCAACTGTTTCAGCTCACACCTCTCCTGAAGGGTATAGGCTGCCCTCAGACTGCGCTACCAAAAGAGTGAAAATAAGTTATACCTGTTGGGCTTGCCTGTTTCACTTTTATGATTGGGATCACTGCTGCATGGGTATTAAGCGCGTTATAAATAACCTATCATATCAGATCATATCATAGATCACAGATCAAGATCATAAGCAACTTCCAGAAACCTTGGCAGGTGGTCCACTGAGGCCCATTTGCAGGTTGCAGTGTGTTATTGGGGCACTACTAGGGTAACATATTGTGCTGTACATGTGGTACTCGCCATGCTTTGGTACCCCACTGGCCACATCTATAATGTCCAATGTACTTGGTATAATGCATGGACATTTTCATCAATC
Organism: Ambystoma mexicanum; assembly: GCF_040938575.1. NCBI lineage: Eukaryota > Metazoa > Chordata > Amphibia > Caudata > Ambystomatidae > Ambystoma > Ambystoma mexicanum. The sequence goes on along the minus strand of NC_090933.1, from coordinate 1,236,626,068 downwards.
CGCACTGTGCTTAGAGGTAAACGTAACAGACCTCCCGCGGTTCTTTGTATCGAGACGAGGAAAAAAAGCACTGCAAAGGTTATGTTTCTCAGCTGATAAAGGTTCATCTTCGGTGACATTCGCAATTCAAAAGAACGATTTTTGGGGCAGACAGGCTGTGTTGCCGCAACCCCTGCTGAACATATGTCCAGAGATGACGAACCTTGAAAGTAACTCCGCACAATGGCCCTCTGAGCAGCAGCTCACGGCTAATCAGGGGTTCAGGAATCCACTGTGCTGCCCACGCCGAGAGGAACTCCTGCACAGCACCTGTCCACATAATCCTTCGCCCGGGCCAGCACTCTCTTCTCCTCACCTCACCACCTCCTTCCTTCACCTCAGCTCGCCTTTTGCCCCTCAGAGCACCATGCAAGAGAGGAACAGGCATGCCTGGGCCAAAGCCTAATCCTCTCTTGCATGGTGGGTCCTACTTGCCTGAAATGGGATATTAAAAATGCAAAGTAATCGCTACTATATTAATCCCATTGTTCATAGTTTGTGGGAGTACTGGGCAATTGTATGGACCCGCGCTCACTGAAAATGAATCGTATTCCCGAGGTACGCCTCACTATGCCGTGATACAAATTAGTCTCTCCTTCCTCTATCATCAAGTCCCAAGATCTTCTTGACAAATGTATTTATTTCTGCAATGTTTGTCGGATATCCGACAAACATTGCATAAATAAATAAATTAACGCTTCGTGGCTGAGGACTGTAACTACCTCTGTTGACCCCATGGGGTCACCAAAGGAAGCAACAGATTTGCGCACAGGCACATTTAAAAAAAAAAAATGTAAAAAAATCTTTATTTTATTATTCTTTTTTTTTTTACTCAGGAGTTGTCCAACATACAGCCTCGCGGGCCGCATAAAATGGCTTGGCGGGCTGCATTGTGGCCCGCGGGCCGTATGTTGGACAGCCTTGGGATAGAGGGTGCCCTGTAGGGGCTAGAGAACATTATAAGTTTGCAGTAATGGAGGGTAGGAGAGCAATTTTTAGTCATGTGTCAAGAAGCACTGAACTATGGCCTTTTTAAGATTGAGGCCTTGGGCGGCCAGGCTCCAGAAATAGCAATAACACTTCGTAGTATTTCAGCATCAGTACAGTTTCCCATCCCCGTTCCCAACTCAGGCAGAAGACGAAAGGGCCATCACACCAAATAGATACAACCACCCCATTGTCCCATGCGGCAGGCCTAAGCAGCTAAAAAGGAATATGAATAGCCATGTACGAACAGTGTTGTGAACAATGATTACAATTGAATAGGTCCAAGAGAAATAGGTGCTAACAGAATACTCCTGTTTTTTATCACCCTCTGCATCAAAGAAGAATACAAATTTCCAAGCTCTGTTGTAGAATCAATCTTATTTTTTATCTAATGTTAGTACAGTTCAAAATAAAATGGACGTTTCAGAGTTAGCAACAAGAGAAAAGGGAGGTAATTGACCTAAAGTACAGAAAATATTTACATCACACGGAATCAAAGGTTTTTCGATAGGACAACCATTTTGTGTGTGCAAGACAAAATCAAAATCAAATTTCACTTGTCAAGGGCTTTCGCATGAAAATGGCAAACATATAAACAATTGGACATTTACAACATCATTTGAACATTTACTGTTATGATATGATATGATAGGTTAGGTTATTTATAACATGCTTAATACCCAGAGGTTTCTAAGCGTGAACCCAAGAATTGAACCTGTGCTACTCCTTGTAGTCTTGCTTCCAAGGCAAGCACATTGCCCCTGAGCTATCCTCCCGGGACATGGGGTACAAGGTAAACAGAACAAAACTGAAATATTGCCAACAGGAAATGTTATACCTGGGTCAACTTATTTCTATTTATGGTAAGAAAATAACCCAAGAGCTCTATGTGAGGTGTAAAACTGTGACCCCAGCCACCTTTTTGACAGAGATTGTCACGGACGATGATGGCGTATGACTTATGAGGGACCGGACAAGGACATACCAAAAGCACGCGATTATGCTCTTGATGATGGGAAGTGTTCTTCATTGACGGGTCAGCAAGGATTGACCGGGCGATGGGCAGGAGGCATGTGGGAGTAGCAGTTGTCCATTTAGTGTATGGGGAATATGAAACAATAGTGCAGAAAAGGTTACCCATGCATTAGCCGGCCCAAACAGCTAAACCCATTGCCTTAATAGAAGCATCGGAAGCCTCATAGGGGTGCCAAGTGACAATCTATTCCGACTTGGCATACGTCACCATTATGGTGCACTGTAAATTAGCACAGTGGAAGAGGAGGAGATTTAAAAGAGGAGATGGGTCCCTTGTACAAAATGCGGCTTTGCTGAACAGGTTAATTCATGCCCTAAACTGAACCACTCTAGCAGCAGTGGTGAAATGCGCCTCCCACACCAATAATACAAACAAAATGTATCTCGAAAATGCTGCAGCAAATACAGCAGGGAAAAACACAGCATACCTCCCGCTTACCGGAAATTGCAGAATACCCTGAAGTTGCAAACATGCAGGTACAATTGCCAGCCCCTTACACATCCATTCCCATAAGTGAAATAATTGAATTACAAGGTAGGGCTCCATCAGAGAAAAAAGTGTTGTAGGTCAAGAGAGGGTGTGTTCAGTCCCCAACAGACATGATGTGGTGCCAGGGGGCTATAGGTAAATTGGTGATGTCCGATGAGTTGGTGTTGATTGCGTTCAAGCAACTACACTTTCCTTCTCATGTGTCAAAGCAGAATATTGCTGCAGACATAAAGGAGGACTGGTACAAATATGTTTGTGTCCAACTGTACTTTTTGTTAGAGTTGAGGGCGAAAACTGCGAGGTACTTTGCCTCGCCCTACTGGGCCATTCCATGAGATTCATATCGACTACGCTGACATGGGAGAATAGTGCAACAAATTCAGATACTGAATAGTAGTTGTGTACCCCTTCTCCTGTTGAGTTGAGGCTGCTCCATGCACACATTCAGATGCCAAAAGTGTGGCCAAATTTATTGTACGAGAAGTGTTTCCCTGATGAGGAGTGTGCAAAGTATTAAGCTCAGATAATGGCACACACTTCTTCAATGAGCTGTTAATAGAAATAACAGCTCTATAAGGCATAAAGCATAGGTTGTGTTCCAATTATCATCCCCCGTCCAAGGGCATCGTCAAACGAATGAATGGCCTCTGAAAGGCCAAACTATCCCAGTTGTGTGCTACCCTCAAGAAGAATTGGGTCTACTGTTTGCCCGTGTCCCTTTTAAGCATGCAGACGCAGCCCTGTATGGATGACCATTCGTCCCCACATGAAATTGTAACAGGGAGGTATATGAACACGCCACTGTCTCTGGTTAGGAGAGCTTCTGATGCTCACAGGGCTGCTTCGAGCTTGGGGATGAGTTTAAAGAATATGTGTCTGTTTTGATGCACTCAATCAAACATAATTCTCAACAGAAAGCACCACAACTAACAGACGAACACACCAGCACTGCACCTGATTATGTCAACTTAACTCCTCTCCAACTGGCCACTTTTAGCTACGTGACAAGAAGCACTGAACTATGGCCATTTTAAGAGTGAGGCCTAGGGCAGCTGGCTCCAGCAATAGCACCTCATAGTATTTCAGCAGCAATACACTTTCCCATCCATGTTCCCAGCTCAGGAGGCAGACAAAAGGGCATTCACACCAAATAGATACAACCACCCTGTTGTCACACACGGCAGGCCTATGCAACTAGAACGTAATGTTAGTAGTCAAGTACGAGCAGGGCTGCACCTGTCTCTGAAGGATGATCTCCTGGGAGTCTGGGCAGAGGCTAGTGGACCTTTCCCTTCTGTAGGGTCCCATCCCATGGATCACAAATGACCAGTGTTATGTGACCGCAAGAACTCCCTCTTGAAAAACCACTGTTCATGTCATGACTGAGTTGCCCTACAGAGCTTTCTGCAGATGTCGAGGGCTCATACCCATCCAGTGTGAAAACGTAATACTTTGCCATTTTGAAATAGAGTGAAAATAAAATCCAGTACCGCTGCAGCTCAAATTTACAGGACAAATGTCGATGGGGAAAAGTCCCTTAAGGTTGCACAATGTACTCTTATCCAATCCAATCCAAACACCCGGAAGGCAGAGGCTCTAGAGAACCATTTAAACATGATGGTAGGGGAGCCCCTTTGCTTAGAGTGGAGGACGAAGGTCTGGGCCACCCATGGAGTGCTTATATTATAATGGAGGCAAGAGGGTTAATAGGCATCGATTATCACGAGAGCAGACAGGGAGCTAAAACACTGAACGCTGCCTGAAAAGGATGCTTCATTTTTCAGCTCCTTGCTCTCTGGCCGTCTCATGATTAGTCCGTCTTTGTCAGCGAGGGAGTAATGTAGAGAAAACAGGTACCACAGAGGCCTGAGGCAATGCCCAGAATGGCTCCAACTAACGTAGCTTGTAATGTGTGTACTGCAAAGCTCACATTTAAAATTCAGAATGAAAGGCAAAGATTGCTGTGTCATACGACTACTGACTGCCAACATTTGGGCAGTTGCTGGGGGCCTCCCAGAAGCCCCTTTCAAATGTAATAGTTGAAAGGCCCGGATGCTGTCCCTGCCTAAAGAATAATGGGAACTTGAACGGCCCGAAAAAACAATTGGTCAGGATTAAAGCTGTGGTAAGACATCTCCAACTATATATTAAAATACTATTATTAATCCCATTTTGAATAATGAACGAACATTCATTTGTACCTTGACACTGACTTCCAGAATTATCTGTGTAATAGGTATGTATTGGAGAGTGTCACTGCCTAGACGACACGGAGGGTCCGTTCTCTGTATTTCCTATTTTATACTATGACTAAATGTCTACTGCTCTTCAAAAGTACAGGAATGAGTAATGGATACACCTCCTACTCAGACCCTCACAACTACGAAACGAGCAGTGATCCCAGTAATAAAGGTGAACCAGGCCCAGCCCACCAGGTGTACTTACTTCACCCATTTAAGGTAGCATGGGCTGCAGGCAGGCTATACTTTTCAGGAGATATGATACATGATATGATAGTCTATTTGTATAGCGCCTACCGATGTGTTTCAAAGTGCTTCAAGGCAAGGGAGGGAACAAAGAAAAATACAATGACATTCTTACAGACCATAAACAGTAAGGAGGTGAAATTAACCATCCTACTCAGCCTGACGACATTTCAGATAGGTCAAGAGCTAAGACATACATCAGGAAGGGAGAGGGAGAGTGGAAAGGAAATGGAAACAGACAGGCGACTACCGTACAAGGCCTGACAACATTTCTGGTAGTTCAGAAGAAATACAAAAGGTGAGGGAGAGGGGTGCAGAAAGGAAGGGGAGGAACCAAATAAGCGACTATCGTGCTAGGCCTGATGACATTTCAGATAGTGCTGGAGGTGGGGGGAGGAAAAACAAACAAGTAAGGGGAGGGGGGAACAGACAGGGTTGCTATCATACTAGATCCAGGGACAATTCTGATAGAGTAAGTGCATAGAAGAAAGTAAGGGGAGGAGGGGATGAGAGAACAGCTAGTAAGCCGTCAAAATAGGGGAGAGCGAATACAATTGCAGAAGTCAATAGTAACACATAATGTTGCAAGCCAGGATACAAGATGAAGATGGGAACAGCATGATTCAGGGTCACCATGAGTACAAGGTGCAAAGGAAGTCCAGCATGAGTTGAGAAAGGGTGACGCACCGTGAATCAATGAAGTCCATGAAGTCAAATCCAGCATTAGCCACAAGACGGTGACGGTGAAACCAGAAGCAATCAGGACAGACTCCTGTAGAAGTAGGCTGGTGGGGGTGGGGGTGAGGAAGGGGTAGCAGAGTAAAAGAATCAAGCAAAACAGGCAACACCTGTGTGCGAGAAGGGAGGGGAGATATGTGAGCTACCTCAGAAGCATTCCAAACAATTATAGTACTCTGATATCAATTAAAAGAAAGTTCAACTAAGGTTATATAAAAATATAAATGGGATACTTGAATTAAGCGAATAATACAATTGCACTAATCAAAACCACTATAACCTACCGCTGTAAAATAAGACACAGGATATGCACACTTGTAATGGAAGTGGGCACTCTGACAAGTCCACTGAACAAGTCTTTTTAAAAGGTAGAGGGTGGAATCTTACTAGTTACTATGGATCTTTAATGTGTGCCATGGGGACAGAACCACTTAAAATACCTTTAAATGCGTGTTCTTCGGACTCAACAGCACCAAGCTAGTAATGGCTTGGCAGGTAAAGAACAGTGGTTCGGAGGGTTGCCCAGATGAATGTCAGAGGTTATGATTAAAAAATGAAGAAGCATATAAGAATAACCAGAAAGGCTGTGCTGGTCTAATAAAATAAGGAACAAAACCCTGCAAGAGAATATGCACAATATCCTGATAAAACCAAGATCAAACAAAGTTGTGTAGATTTGGGTATTAGTCAAACGGACACCCAAAGAATAAAAACAACCTGGCAGGGGAGGGTACCAGGTGTCTTGAAAACATAAAGATAAACAGCCAAAACTGTTTATGAACTACTTAAGGATGAACCAAAGGGGTGGAAGAGAAGTCCTGAGATGGAAATATCAGGACTACTAAAAACCCACAGAATTCAGAGGAGAAGAAAGAACTTACCTCTGAAGTAGAGGTTTCCAGTCTTAAAATCCTTTTGTTTATGTTTGTAAAGATCCAGGGGCATAAAGACTTTGTGTAGGGGAATTAATGTATAAAGAAGGTACAACGTTTTTCTTTTAACCCGACACCAATATCCAAAAGTGTGAGAGAAAATGAGAAGAAGAGAACCACTCGCAAAGCAAAGCCACCTAAAGTGCTTCCATATTGGAAAAGCACAAAAGAAAAACCAAGAACTGTAATTTCTAAGAAACCATGAAGAAGAATCCAGGGAAGGGAAACATCCTATGGAGCAAGGAACCACATGCGTGAGAGACTTTTTGTTGGAGTTACCTATTTCTTTACCCATTTGAATACTGAAGGCCAAAGACATTATCCTTTTCACCTTAGAGTTCATTTCTTTAGAATGTGAGGGTCAGAATAGTACTTTGGACACAGCACGGTTTTGTTTTGGACATTCTGACACGGACATATACTTAGTATTGAGTTCAGGTAGGGAAACACCTCAAGTGCAGGGACAGCAAGACATTTTCCCACACGCATTTTATTTATCAATAAAAGTATTTAGCCAAAACCACATTTAACCTGTGTTTGAGTTTCATTACTGACTTCTCACAGTACTCATTGTGGATGTTAGCACCTATGGCCTAGAAGCTGTAGGGTGAGGCAATTAATGTTCCATATGACACACAAGTGTTGAATGCAGTGGAGCCTGATTAGTCTGTGATTGACAAGAAGGCCTTAGCTTGCATGTGAACCGTTGATAATTCCTGGCAGTTCTTATGAGGTGGACATTTGGAAATCTGTCCTGATCACAAGCTATCTGTTGTTCTTTTTTCCAAAGGGGACACGATTTCTCCCATATTGGTCAGGCTTGTTTGTCGTTTTACAGTGCCAAGTTCTTCTCCTGTCTACCTTTAAAGGGGTGCCCATGAAGTAGATGAGCTAGACGTGCCCCTGAAAATTGCCAAAGGGATGAGGTCAGTTCTCCAGAGAGGTGGCAGTTTAAGGTTAAGACGTTAATTGGTATGGGTGGCCTCCACAAAGGCCAGAGAGACAGTCCTCTGCCCATACTAATAGGTTTACGAAGAATTGTCAGTGAAGTGAGTGGTGGTGTTCAGGGGTGAGAAGATCTTTCCCCCACTAAAGATGCACCAGAGATTGGCCTATTTGGCACACACAGGCCACATGGGAATTTCGGCCACTAAGAGGGTGTGGCCAGAACAGTTTTGGTGGTCTAGCACGGTGGACCATTTGTGTGTAATTGCCGTGTAAGATACCTTGAAAGTCAGGACACCGACAATGATTCCGGTACAGATCCCCACGGCACCCTGGAATAAGCAAGACCAAGATTTTGTTAAACCCAGGGAAGGCAATACACCATTTTGTGAATCGACGAATTCAGCAAATGGCATGAAGTGGGATTTGTTATGCACTCTGACATTGTCCAGGGTTATCACTTTCTTGCAGGCCCTGTCCATATGGCAGAGTTGGCCCACATTACTGGTAATGGATAATGGAGTGCAGTTCTGCATGAAGGAAACAGGAGAGTTCCTGGCACAGTGTTGAGAAAAACAGACCAGAAACTCTGTGTTCCATTACTGTAGTAATGGTCAGTTGGATCAGTTTAACAGGACGCTTAAGGAGGCGCACCAGGCAGCCACCGAGACGTGTGGGAATTCAGAAAAGGGTTTTCAAGAACGTCCTTGGGCTATCGCACTGTACTCAATTCCATGACTGCAGTAACCTCATTTGATGTATTGGGAAGAAGGGGGTTGGCACGAAACCTGACCCCTGTGATTATTCTAGGAACAACCCCAGAGTGAGGTCAACCAAGAGGTCATTAGAGAGAGGGATAGGCACAAGCAGGATAGGAGTAAGGGATCAGTTGGCAATAAGGGGGCATCAAAGGTTAGGTGAATCTGAGTATGGGATTGGGTAAAGGTCACCCTCCCAGCTCCCTTGTGCCCGTGTAAGCTATGGAAATGTTCTGAACAGTAGCCGGTTCAGGAGGGGATAACTAATTTGGTTGTGACCATCGATGGTCGCACTTGGACTCTTAAAAGAGTATTCACTGTGAAGGCACCATGGAGAGAGAAGTGGGTCCTGAAGAACACTGAAGAAACAGACAACCAGAGGGAGACCAGTCTTCCTTTGAGGTTAAGGTGAAGGTGGCCTGTGCAGTTGTGTGTGTGTGAAAGAGGGAGCTGTGTGGCATCTTCTGCCAGCACCAGGGTGGACACTCATTATTTTGCAGGTTGTGTTCCGTCAAGCAGAATCCTCCCTCCCTAGGGATCCTTTGTCAATTGGTGGGAAGAGCACCTGGAGGGACACTGTACATTGTGTGTTGGTGAATAAATGCTCTCAACTTTCCTTCTGGCCTCATTCTCACTATTGCAGGGGTTCACTTCCACAATCGCTTTTGTCTTCACTCCCTCCCAGCTTGCAGCTTCAAAGCCTCGTACTGTGCTTGCCTTCTTAGGGATTGTGGCACCCAGAGGCATTTGAGCTTGCAGCGTGCTTCGTCTGCATCACTAAACATGAACACACATATAGGTCTCAGGAGGATAGCTCAGGGGCAACGTGCTTGCACAAGCGGAGCAACACAGGTTCGATCCCCTGGTCTGCGCTTAGAAACCTCTGGGTATTAAGCACGTTATAAATAACCAATTATAAAAGTATAACAAATATAGACAAGTGCAGGGGAGTCAGATGCCTCTCCATCATCAGCCACTGACTCTGCAACGCAGTCTCAACTGGCTTATTTATTTATTTAATTTATTTATTTGTTGCATTTATTTGCAACGCCCAACCCGTAAGTATCTCGGCGCTGATACAACTTAGGAAACAAAACAAAAGGAAAAAGTACACAAGCATGATAGTAAATATTGCAGAGTCTGGTAAGGGGGATGCCCAAGTTTCAGGTTGGTCGTATTTGCCTATCCTAAGTCGGCTTATGATAGGCAGCTCAGTTCAAATCGCAAGACCTTTCTAGCTGATTAATAGCATTCCAGAACGATGGGCTGGTATCAGGTTTAAAAGCAGATATCCAATTAGGAATCCTCTTAATATGAGACTTCTAGAAGTCAACCTGGTCAAACAGCAAAACAACACTAGACCCTGATGGCGACAAAGCAAGAATTAGGTATATATTGATGTTAAGGGCACGTAATTGTATGACGTAGGTGCGGGCAATACTAACTGTTAAAGACCAGTCATGGCCCGAGCGAAGCGGATGTACCTAAGGAGCGTTCGGCGGAGCATGAGCATCATCGGCTGGCAGCATGGAAAAAATGTGTTCTAACAGAAACTAAAAAAAGGTACTTAAAAAGAAAGTGATGGGAATGTATTGCGGAGAACACGAGGTGCTGCAGGAAGCAAGCAACACTCGGGAATGAAACAAGCAGGTTGCTTGGAACTGCCGCGCAATACCATCAATTAGTACCCGGCGAAGGTCAATCAGAATGTTACAAACAATCGATTGGTCCTCACCCGGTCCATACCCTACACAGAATCCTTCAAAGCTTTCGCTTCCCTGGCGGGGGGTTGTGGCAGCTCCTCAGCCAATGAGGATGCTCGGAACAGGGTAATCCCTGTTCTGAGCCTCCGCAGGGCAGGAGGCTGCCATCCTCCCCCGCTGGGGATTCAGGTAAGTGGTTTCCACACCCCTGCCGCCCATTCCTCCAAACAATCCCCTCCACACCCTCCCAACCCGACTTACCTTCCTTTTCTTTCGTTTTCGAGAGCAAACGTGCTGGCAACACTTCTGTCCCCAGCCCATCCTCTCCCAATGGCCACCATGGAAGGGGAAAACCGCCTCTGGCCATTTTCTTTTAGATGTTTTTTTTCCTTTTCTGTTCCGAAATGCCATAGCATTTCGGAACAGAAAAAGATTGCTCTTAGTACCCCAGCCTTGTGGGCCGGGGTACTAATAGCAATAAGCCTCTCGCCGCGGGGCCATTACCGAGTCAGGTAATGCCCCAGGGCATGACTCGGTAATGGCCCAGCGGCTCAGGGCTTATTGCTTAATTATTCCCCATATTTCAGACGACATGATTGGATAGTATACACTGATGTGGTGATATATATGTAACATTTCTGCATTCTGAGGGCATTATCAGGTGGGAACAGCCCTCGTCTTCGCTTTGGTCTTTCACCAGGCTAATGGCAACAGTCATCAGGCATCATTAATATAAGAACCTTCAGCCCAATGAGGCAAGGATGCTATGTTTAAAAACAAGAACAACGGAGAAACATTTGAATATTGGGAAAGAAGATTTATACCAGCCATAATAGCAATGGAACGTTGTTATGACCATTGTGAACAATGGTCACAACAAAGCTTCTCTGGGTGATAACTTGGGCTGCTAGGACATCACCCCCCACCTTCCAGCCCTTGGAATGAGGGATTAACGCCATATTATTGTCCTCTGCTGCCGTATTGTCTTTCGATGGCACTGCCAGCATTCGAGTGATCTAATTTAGCTTCATAGCCCAATCATGAAGGCTACTGGGAGTTATTGAAGTGGAAGCTCAAGTTAACGCCTGAGCGAAGCGAGGGCATTTACATGACCTCAGGGTCTTTACTACCAGTGTAGCTCAGAATGCTATCAGTACGCATGGGTCAGATGCTGTACAGTCCCAGAAGTACAAATAACGAGAGGTGCAGGAGTGCCAGGAGAAAGTGTGCACAGATGAAGAAACAGGGCTTCTGTAGCCATCACTGGCGCGAGATATTCTTGAGTATCGGTCCTATTGATGTTGCAGTGGATACTTAGAGAGACACTCTTATATTCTACAATTTACATTTTCAAGGAATATCGTTAAATGGTTCTCTGAGGTCCAGTATACACTGAGCCTCATTACGAGGTTGCCGGTCCGGTAACAACGGTACTGTAATGCTTGCCGTTGTCAGCGAACTCTGAGTTGTGCTCGCGGGTGCCTTTCATTCCTCCAGGCCTAGCCTGGCGGAATGAAAGGCACCCGCAAGCACAGCAAGCCTGTAGCTTGTACACCTGTAGTTCAGTTATGAACTGTGCAGGTTCTACAGGCATTCCCATTCCCATTGAGCCCTATGCGGCTCAAATGGGAATGGGGAAATACCGGCACCGCTAAAAGGCTACCTCCATACCTCGTAATGAGGCCCATTGATTAAAAGTACAAATGCTATTTCGTTGTCCATCTTAACCTCCAACCTTATTCTTCAACTTTGCAAATATTTATGACCTTTTTAATGGCCACGGCCAACCCTCCCTTTGGCCTACCCTTCAACCTTTAACAGGCAAGTAGATTGATAACCTCGTAACCATCAAATATCAGATTTACTTTGGCTGTTTCTTGAAGAAAAAAAATTGTATTGATTCAAATCCACACATAAATCTACATTGGACAATACATTCCTAAATCCTCTAATATGCCATGAAAGAAAATAGAGGAACTATTTCTCTCTAAAGTGGCTCACTCAGTGTTTTCAGGTGAGCTGTCGAGTCTTTTAATGTTAAAGCCAACCATCGCCAGTTAGGCGCTTCATTGAAAGCATCCCCCTGAGCATGACTGCCCTCATTCCCTGATTCCCTCCCTGTACTTTCTGGATTCTCCCTCATACCCACCTCTGAGTGTATATTCATCACATTCTTAAAAATCGCGCAATGTCATACTCATATTTCTGCAGGTTGGCTGCTTATTTTAACAAAATTCTGCGAACCACATAGGAGTTAATAACCAATCTCACATAATCGTAACGGCTAGGATGAATAAAGTCCATCAATTGAATATCCGCAGAAGTGATCAGGCGAAGCGCCGGAATCTCATCAAAGAGGGCCAGAATACCCATTCTATGAAGGGAATCCAGGCCACCTTTATCAAATAAGTAATTCAGAATTAGACTAGGCGCCTGAGGGTGTATTGGATAACGCTGTTTACGTGGTTGCTCCTGTGTTGTTTCGACAGACCCACAATATCCCTTTTCATCCCTACCACTGACCTGGATTGCTACACAACCTTCTGACTTCCCCTTCAGGGAATCTCCTTCTGTGTTTGTTGAACATTCTGTTAACCCTTGGGGGCTCTTCCGCACTTTCTACCAGATTCCTCACTTTCTATTAATCCTCCAACATTCTTCTCAGCCAAAAGATTCCTGACTATATTTCTTACTTCACATTCTGACATAACTGGAGGCATTGATATTCCCCTGACCCCCCAATATAGGTCCCGTCACTCCCCCCTCTTGTTGAACAGACTTGCCCTTCTGATTTTTCTTCATAACACTCACTTCAATACACTTTCCTCCAGTGCCTTTACCTGCATCGTTTACAGATTCAGAAGCTGGTAAACGATCTTCAACCATATTACAAATATTTTCATTGCTTATATGCTGACTAATATAGTGAGGCCTAGGTAGCTTTGGCTGGGACAATGCGGCTTGGCTGAAAATGTCATATGTTGGTTTAATAATTGCTGCATTGTTATTCTTCTTCGTTGCAGTACAGACTTCCCTCCGGTTTTGTTTTAAAACATCAGTCAATCTTGCATCGGAATTTACATACTCATTTCGCTCATTAGCTGTTATCATGGTTGACTGAAACGTGAGTGCCCCCCCTTGAATTGCCCCCCTTCTCTCCTTGCCACCCTCCCCTTCTACACCCTTATACTCCCTCCTATTGGTTTTGTTACACCTTCCCCTCTTGAGACTGATCATTGAGATCTTGAAGAGCCATATTTCTAAGGAATTTACGGGATGAGGCTTTAGAGATTTTTTATGTCTGAGGCCTTATTAATCCTCTGTTTTCTTTTTTCACGTTTTTCAAGTTTTTCAACCCTGCTGTAATAAAGAGGCCCTTACCCTCCTTCTCTAGCTGAACCTCTAATTGCTCACCGAAGGTTACCATAACCACATCCCCATTCTCCTCCCTACCCCCTTCTTCCATATTCACAGTGTACCCTGTTGGGACCATGTCCACCGGCTTATGAAGAGACTTTAGCAGCTTTTCTGCGATCGAAATCATACATTCGTTTTGAGTTGTAAATATGTTAGAAAGACAGCTAGAAATCTCTTTTAGGTATCCTTATTGCACTATTATTTTTTTCCTAATAGAAGCTTTCCTTCCTTCCAGAGTATCAAGTATCACATTATTGTTCTGGTCAGAATAGGGATTACCTATAGGTACGGCCATTCTACGCCATCCGGTCCCACCTCTTTCTAATGTTCAGACATTGCCAACATCGTTATTTCCCCACTGAGGAAAATAGGAGGAGTGTCCAGAAAGGAACAATCTTGGATGCCTTTATCCACCCCCTTCGCCCGGTGGGTCACTTACATCGCCCCCAACCGTGTTTAATTCCAGATCCTCTGCATAGAGGGATTGTGAATGGTCCAGAATGGACCCAGATCTGTCCACCCCAACCCCACTAAGCCATCATGCTTAGGCAGCACATCCCTTGTTTCACATGCCCTCTGTGGCGCAATACATGAGTCTTGTGGAGCCACTCCTTCCTTGAAGGCTCTCTCCTCAGACTCTTTTCCTGGAGATATGTTACACTCTTTTTCTGCAGATATGGGCAACGGCATTGCTATAGCCCTAGATAAAGTATTTCTTCTATTTGTAAAAAACAGGGGTGCAGCCAATATGTCTTTACGACTACTCGTCGCTTTTATCTTAATTCTTAATCTTGGTTACAAAAATGCACCCCAGCCAAGCATTTTATTTTTTCCAAGAGGTCCATTCTCACACATTCCACACCTCAATCTAGTTACACACACGAGGGACAAGCTTACCCCTCACTCCCCCGCCCCCCCGCCAACAGCACCCTCTGGTACTCCCTTGGTGCGATGGCGCAGTTGTGCAGGACTGTGTGCTTTTCAGAGTTGCTGGTATGCTCTGGACAGGACTAGGGAACATAACAGAAAGAAAGGAGCTTTAGCGTCTACTTCTATGTCCGTGCTTCCATGTTTCCAAAAGAGTATGTTTACAAGTGATTTCAATAGATATATGTACTTCGATAACTACCATTCCGTTTAGTAGACAATCCGAAAGAGAAACAGCTGACACTCTAGGGCACGACTGCAAAGGTCTCCTTCCGGCCAAAACCACTCTCTGGCACTCCCTCTGTGCGGTTAAATTACAGTGCTTGTGTATTATTCCAAGGGTACTAATAAAGATCAACCATATTCTGCCTCAAAAACGTAGCTTCTCCGGGCCTGCAACACCAAGGAAATGTTCCTTTCAAAAGACCTTGCCAGGGAAAGCTAGAAGCCCTATTGAGTATTCTGATTGGCTCCCAGAAGGTCATGGGACATGCTGAGTAACTTGTTATTGTTTCAACTCTAGGCATCTAGCCTTAGTGTCCACATCTGAGGGCCAAAAGCAGCAATGGGTAACGTAATGTTTAGGCCTGTTAGGGTCAGAAGCGGCCTATGAGCAGAGCCAGTGCTGAAGCCAGGAAAAACATTCTTTAGGATAACACCTTTTTGCCTCTTTGCCAAGCTTGCTCTTCACCAGACTCCTAATTCTGCACAGAGGGACCCTTCTACCCAGTAACTCTCGAATCACTCCTGAGCTAATACCTCAAAGAGCCATGGGACATCCCAGTTTTGGGGTTGCTAACAGTCTTTTGGTCACATACCACCCTACTCAGAACTTCTACCCGCTCCTTTCTAGCCAACATTTCACCCCTACTCAATTTCCACTTACCCTCCTAACCTCCCTCTTGAGCAGTGCTGGTCATTCACCGTCTTAATTTGCTCACCTCTGTTATCCTTCATCGTACACCACTTGCTTACTTCCTCCTTGTACTCACTCTTTTTCTCCCCTTCTTTCATAGCCTTCAGCCATCTTAATTTCTACCTCACTCCCCCCTTGCCTATTTCCCTCTGCGCCCCTTATCCTCACACCCCTCTCCCATGACCTCCAATCGCACCTATCTCCTTCGCCTATGGCATGACACCTGATCATCTCCCCCACCTCCTATCACTCTTTGACTTGGTCTCTGGAATGTGCAATCCTTGTGAAACAAGTCTTCCTACGTCACCAACCTCTTCGACTTTTATCATCCTAATTTGTCACTTCTTGCAATCGCAGAAAACTGGACCTCACTGCATTACTCTGCTACCCTAACCACTCTCCTCACTGACTCTGCTACCTTCTCCCACTCTCCCTGCCCAGTTGCGAAGGGTTTTGGAGTTGACGTCATTATCAATAAGGATGTCAACACTGCCCTCCCACTTCTGTATGATCTCCCTGCCTCCTCACTATTCAATTCTTCCATCCTCCTCTCACTGGTCTGGCTCTCTCAACTCTTTCTATGGCCCTTCTTTTTGAGTAATTTCCCACCAACATACCCATTGTACCCTCTGCAGTCACACACCTTGAACGTAGTTCCCTCCTTTCTAAATAGTCACACAACAACCAGCCTATCCACTCTGTTGAGAACTATTGATCTTTTCTTTCCCTCTACTTCACTCTCCTCCTCTGACACTATTGTTCATTTTCCTGTCTTGGTCCAGCCACCTGGTGCTCCTCTACTGTATTCAATTCCCAATAAAAAATTCAAGCAGCGATATTGCCTTTTACCTTGACGAAACGAGGACCACTCTCCTTTCCTGCTCCCCAACTCATGCCTCTTCCACTGACCGTGCTTTTTCTGGCTACACTATGCACCCATGACTCTCTTTAACCAACAGTATCCTTCACTCACATACATACCTTTCCTGCCCCTGTACTCAACTTTGGACAACCTCTGTGATCCAGACCCTCAAAAAAAACATATGCCGTGATCTGCCACACTGGTGCAAATTCGGGACACTCACCCCACTCTTAGGCTACAGAAATTCCATTGCTGGGCTCTCCACTGCACTTGACTCTGCCAAATTCTCCTACTTCACAAAACGATGCTCTTCCCTTTGTAATCACTGTTGCAAACATGCATGTACCCTCCAATCTTTGCTCATATCTCCCAAGCCCATATCTATTGCCTCCTCCATATCTACTGGGTTTTCTCACGTTTCCTCTAAAATCTCAGACATTTGTGACACTCTCCTAGCTCTCCTCTCTCTTCCTACCTTACCCTCCTTTTCACCACATCTCCCCCATACCCCTTCTACTCTGAATTACTTCTCCCCTACCTTCAATCCAAATTAGCACCCATTCTTTGCAGTGCAAGTCTATCTTGCTCCTCAAACGGTCAAAGACTTAGTTCCAATCATATCACTTCACCTCTCTGAGCCCTTTAACCTCTCCCTCACTACTGACTCTTCCAGGCCTCCTTTAAATCTACAACTGTCCTATCTCTTTTGAAGAAACCATCTGCTGTCCAACCATCCTTACAAACTATCTTCTGGTTTCCTTCCATTCTTCAAAGGTCATTGAGTGGGTAAGTTTCAATCAGATCACTGCATACTTTGTACATAATGGCCTTGGAGTTCCACTTCAATCTAGCTTCCACAGTAAGCACTCCCCAGAGACTGCAGTCCTGCATGTCTACAACATTTCCTCTTTTGCTCACTATTCCAAACTCTCATCTCCAACCACATCTCTCAAACCTCTCGAGCCTGTCGGTACCACGTCTATAACATCCGCAAGATCTGCACCTCTCTCACATTCCATGCTTCCAAACTCCTAATCTCCTCCCTCATTTTCTCCCGCCTCTTCTACTGCTCCTCTCTCCTCTTAGGACTCCCTGTCTCTCACCTAACTCCCCTAAATTCCATCTACCACTCCTCTATCCGTACTCTATGCCTCCTCGGCCCTCAAGACTATATTTCTTCCTCTCTCACTCAACTTGGCTGGCTTCCCTTCCTCTCACAACTGAAATTTCAATTCCTCTGTCTTGTCTATAAATCTCTCCATGACCTAGCGCCCCCTACCTTTCCTCCCTCCTCACATTTTACTCCCCCTCCCGCTCTCTCCGCTCAGCAAACCTCTACCTCCTCACTGTACCCCAAGCCCCATGTGCCTCCTCACACTTCCGCTCCTTCCAACTCTTGGCCCCCCTACAATGGAACTCCCTCCCGATCTCCATCCGCTCCACCCCCACCTACTCATCCTTGCGCCACTCCCTGAAAGCTCATCTTCTACACTCCCACCTGACTTCCCTTCTCTACCCCTCCTCCCCTTCCCTTGCCCCCCTCCTTTCCTCCATCCTCTCTCCTTCCCCTCTGACCTTAAATTAGTAACACATACTACTTAAAGGAAATGAGGACACCAGATCACTCTCCCTTCCCTTCCCCTCCCCCCGTCCATCACCCCTACCTCAAATCCTACACCGTAACTCCCTTCTCCTACCCCCTTCTCTACCCTATCCCTACCCTCCCTCCCCCCTTGTAAATAGTTCTACTTATTGTTCTAATGACCTGTTCATGCTTGTATATATGCTTCCTCTTCCCCTCCCTCCTCCCTCCCCCCTACCTCAAATCCTACACCGTTACTCCCTTCTCCTACCCCCTCTCCACTACCCTATCTCCCCAACCCCCATGTAAATACTTCTACTTATTGTTCTAATTACCTGTTCATGCTTGTATATAGGTTTCTCGCACTTTTGTACCTGTTGTTATATTGTAAAGTGCTTTGGCTTAAAGCGCTATATAAATTCAATAAACATAAACATATTTGGACTCCTCTGACACTTCCAACACTGTCAACCGCTCCTCTCTCCTCTTCACTCATGAGGGCGAAGATTTTGCATATCTGCTCCAGCCTGGAATGATGGAATGATTCCTACCTGGACAGTCACTCCTTTAAAATATCCTGGCACTCACAAACCTCTGACTGGA
This sequence comes from Ambystoma mexicanum, assembly GCF_040938575.1. Taxonomy (NCBI): domain Eukaryota; kingdom Metazoa; phylum Chordata; class Amphibia; order Caudata; family Ambystomatidae; genus Ambystoma; species Ambystoma mexicanum. The sequence goes on along the minus strand of NC_090933.1, from coordinate 1,236,607,648 downwards.
ACCATCTTCCTGCCTATGTTTCCCAAGGATCAGTCTTTGGATCTCTACTCTCCACCCACGATACATCTGCCCTAGGTAAAACTATTGCATCATTTGGCTTCCACTACCATCTTTTTGTTGAGGACACTCACATCTCGTTTTCCTTTCCCTCTTTCACACCAGCCATCTTGGAACAGATAGCCACTGGATGGCACTCCGCTGCCCCATGCTAAACTCTTCGAAAATGGAAGTTACCTTTCTCTCAGATTCCAATATCTTCCCTATCCGTCCCTCTCTCCTTTCCGCCTAATCTTCTTGCTCCATTTAACAAGGCTCGCAACCATGGGGTCCTCTTTGATAACCTCTGACTGCAACAATTCAACACTGCTATTGCCCCGGCTTCTCGTAGTAACTTCTGAACATTCAATAAATGTATTGTAAGTGGTCTTTTATAGCACCCTTCTTCCACGGTTACTGACATGGCTGTGGAAATATGAACATTTCGTACTCAGCACTCTACAGAAACTCTAATCTCCACATTTGTGCTCAGCAAATTTGACTACTGCTCAAGCCTACTCCTTGCCCTTCATCTCTACTTTTTCCTGCCTACATAAGGCCCTTCATTTTGCTACCCGCACTCTTTACAGCCTACCCAGATACTCGTCCGCTTCTACCTAGCGACACCAGGCTGGATGGCACTGCATGCACAACCACTCACTTTAAGATCCTTTTCCTAATCAATAAAGTTATCGATGGGGTCCCTAAGTACCTGTGTGACCTGTCTGACTGTATTTCTGTCTATTTACCATTTTTTTCCCTTCACTTCTCCTCTGAATGTAACCTCACTGTCCCCCTCTTTCGCCCTACTCACCCTGCTCTATTGGAACCCGCTGTCCATCACAATAAAAGCCATCTCAACTGTGGATTTATTTACTTTTTACTCAATTGGTTATTTATAACATGCCTACTACCGGAGTTCATTTCTAAGCACTGAGTGGGGATTCGAACCTCTGTTGCTCTGCCTCCAAGACCAGCTGTTGCCCCTGTGCTATCCTCAGTTAGGATCTCTTCATGTCTTGATTTAAATTTGATGTACTGGTCAAAGAGGGAGAACCCCACCCCATAATCCTTACCGGTCCCCACCACTACCTCTGGTGCTGCTTCATGTTGCAGTTTTGCATATCTGTGCAGTAATCCTCTTTAGTCTGCAGCTCTCGCCCCCTAGGTTAATGATGCCTCGTGTGATGTTGACTTTGTAAGTCACCTGTTTCTTGTCCCCTGTCTATGGCCCACTTTGTTCACGGCCTCATGAACTGGCTCACGACGTGTTAGCCCCTTTTGGCGCTATTGTACAGGCGCCCTGCCTGGGAATGCATCCACCATCTGTACAAATCGGAAATTGACATCCGTGCTCTTCAAATAAATACAAATACGCATTAACAATGTTTAGTGGGAAGTAAGGTAAGTACTGGGAGGCAAGGAAAACAGGCATGGTGGGCAAATCCCACAATTATAAAAACACTTGACAAGGGACAACCTTTAGAATTGGAATTTTAAACTATTTTACTCTATTTGTTTATACTTACTGGTTTACTGTAGCTGTAAATACTTCATGACTGTACATCATGTTTAATCTGATATATGTTTTCGCCTATGTCTTCCACTGTTGTCTGTGGTAACTCTTGTAATGTGTATTACTTGCTCTCCAGCGGCCAGATGACCACGGGTTTGGCGCGCTCTACAAATGTAAATAAATTAAATACATACATTTCAAATATAATCATAGAAAATTGGCCTATCAACTTTAAGAAGTTTCATGTAAAGGGCAACTGAAAATGTGTTACCAACTTTTAAATATGAACCCCAATGAAGTAGGCGCCCCCACTATAAGGCTGGACTGAGTGCCCAGTACATACTAATTTGCTCCCGGCCATGAGTGCACGGGCGATCTCTCCAGAACCCCACTATGCCAAGAGTACATTTAACCCTCCCCTCCCTGCTGCTACACTAGCTCCCTCAAAAACGGGCCTCTGGGATATGTTTGGTTATTTATAACGCGCTTAATGCCCAGAAGTTTCTAAGCGCGGACCCGGTGTTCGAACCTGTGTTGCTCCGTGCCATCTTGCTTTCAAGGCGAGCACGTTGCCCCTGAGCTATGCTTCCGAGATGAGGGGAGACCCGCAGCATCCCCACGCTCTTCCTATGCCAGCGCCAAGAGACATCTCAACCTGCTGTGTGGGCTCTAGACATGAATAAACATAAAGAGACTTCTTCCGGGCAAGGTGAGCGCTCAGAATCTGGCACTGTGTGGCACACAATGCCACACCCCTGTCAATAATTACATTTTACTCCACAGGGCGGGTGGCTGAATAATATGTACCTCTAGGAGCGTGCGCATGGAGACGGCGCACCCCAAACGCAGGTACAGGACAGCGCCTGCAATTGATGTATGCAACTATGATGGTTACGGCTTTAATTGCACATGTTGCGCAGGGTTCCAGTCTTGATTGATGATAATAGCATTTCAAAATAAACGATGCACTTTGGAAAGATAATGATGTGTGATATAACGTCAAATGCATTACTCAAAGAACTGCCGTGGGACAAAGTATATGCACTGCGTTGAATAATTATTGATCCAACCATGCTGCATGAGGCCATTCTGGGGTGGGTGTAATGCTTTCTTTTGTGCTGGCTGAGTGGGCCACAGGCCCAGGGATGCCTTTGCATCCCATCTTGGGGTTAACCCGACCCTCAGCCCTGGGAGGGGGTGATGCCATTTCTCGCTGGCCTGGAGCCAGCCAGGTTAATGGACCTCTTCTGCACATGCCAGGGCAGGTGGAGAGGCAACACAGCCCGTGGTGTGGTGACCAATCTCCCTGCTCAACTCCTGTGCCCCTAAGTGCAATAGAAATGGTCACACAGTGAAGGCAATCTGGTGATACATTTCAATCAAATGTATTCTTCAAAATGTAAAAAAAAATACTCAAATCTGTGAGCAGCTATGAAGAAACTTAACTTTAAAAGAAACAAAACCAGATATGAAATCAACACCAATGGGTGGGGAAACCAAGTGGAAAGGTGAAGCTTACAGTGTGCAGCGGCAGGGTGGGTGTGGCTCTGAGTGCCGGGGGCACTACTTCCCCCTGCACTAGATGAGTATTGGCCCTCTACATCGGCAAAATACTACCAAGTGGACAAGTGGAGCTTGCAACGTGCAGCAGCAGTGAGGGTGTAGCTCTGAGTGCAGGGTGCACTGCTTCCCCCTGCACTAGATGGGTATTGGCCCTCTACATCGGCAAAATACTACCAAGTGGAAAGGTGGAGCTTACGGTGTGCAGCAGCAGTGTGGGTGTGGCTCTGAGTGCAGGGGGCACTGCTTCCCCCTGCACTAGATGAGTGTTGACCCTCTACATCTGCAAAATACTACCAAGTGGAAAGGTGGAGCTTACGGTGTGCAGCAGCAGTGTGGATGTGGCTCTGAGTGCCGGGGACACTGCTTCCCCCTGCACTAGATGAGTATTGGCCCTCTACATCGGCAAAATACTACCAAGTGGAAAGGTGGAGCTTACAGTGTGCAGCAGCAGTGTGGGTGTGGCTCTGAGTGCCGGGGGCACTACTTCCCCCTGCACTAGATGAGTATTGGCCCTCTACATCTGCAAAATACTACCAAGTGGACAAGTGGAGCTTGCAACGTGCAGCAGCAGTGAGGGTGTAGCTCTGAGTGCAGGGGGCACTGCTTCCCCCTGCACTCGATGGGTATTGGCCCTCTACATCGGCAAAATACTACCAAGTGGACAAGTGGAGCTTGCAACGTGCAGCAGCAGTGAGGGTGTAGCTCTGAGTGCAGGGGGCACTGCTTCCCCCTGCACTCGATGGGTATTGGCCCTCTACATCGGCAAAATACTACCAAGTGGACAAGTGGAGCTTGCAACGTGCAGCAGCAGGGTGGGTGTGGCTCTGAGTGCCGGGGGCACTACTTCTCTCTGCACTAGATGGGTGTTGGCCCTCTACATCTGCAAAATACTACCAAGTGGAAAGGTGGAGCTTACGGTGTGCAGCAGCAATGTGGGTGTGGCTCTGAGTGCAGGGGACACTGCTTCCCCCTGCACTAGATGAGTGTTGGCCCTCTACATCGGCAAAATACTACCAAGTGGACAAGTGGAGCTTGCAACGTGCAGCAGCAGTGAGGGTGTGGCTCTGAGTGCAGGGGGCACTGCTTCCCCCTGCACTAGATGAGTATTGGCCCTCTACATCTGCAAAATACTACCAGTGGAAAGGTGGAGCTTACGGTGTGCAGCAGCATTGTGGGTGTGGCTCTGAGTGCAGGGGACACTGCTTCCCCCTGCACTAGATGAGTGTTGGCCCTCTACATCTGCAAAATACTACCAAGTGGAAAGGTGGAGCTTACGGTGTGCAGCAGCAGTGTGGGTGTGACTCTAGGTGCCGGGGGCACTGCTTCCCCCTGCACTAGATGAGTATTGGCCCTCTACATCGGCAAAATACTACCAAGTGGAAAGGTGGAGCTTACGGTGTGCAGCAGCATTGTGGGTGTGGCTCTGAGTGCAGGGGACACTGCTTCCCCCTGCACTAGATGAGTGTTGGCCCTCTACATCGGCAAAATACTACCAAGTGGACAAGTGGAGCTTGCAACGTGCAGCGGCAGTGTTGCTGTGACTCTGGGTGCCGGGGGCACTGCTTCCACCTGCACTCGATGGGCATTGGCCCTCTACATCTATAGAATTTTAGTTGTGGGATGCATTTCCAAGACCCCTGCCCTCCGAAACGATTCAGAAAGATGTACTAGGGATACATGATAATAATAATGATGTATTTCTTAGGTAGCGCTACGCACCCATAGGTCTCAGAGTGTTCAAATAATAGAAGGCATTATTATCCCACAGAGTGGTACACGTTTTATTGACCTCCGAAGAATGAAAGGCTAAGTTGACCCTGCCGGGATTCGAACCTGCCACAGTTGGCTGCACACAGATATCAGGGGCGAGTGCTTAGCTCACTGTGCTATCTGACCCACATGACATAAATGTGTGACTGTATCGGATAGAGCAGGCTTGTCCAACCTTTTTGAATGTGGGGCCGAAGCATTAACTTTTTGTCACCCAGTGGGCCGGCGAGCCAAAAGTCAACAACCTCACCCAAAGCAGTATATTAAAAAGCGATATTGTGTGACCTTTGACACAATAGCATCACAGGCAGTGATAGCCATGCAGTCCCAAAGATAGCTTTTGGTGTCATGGGAAGTGATCAAAGGTTAGTTGCTTGTGATTTCTTTCAGTGTCTATGTGTTCATATTTTTCTGAAATAGTTGGGGCGACCGAGCGTAGCGAAGGAGCTATAAGGTTCTAGGGAGGGTTTGGGGGGGGTTACCCCCCCCCAAGAATTTTATTTCAAATATGGGGTTGAAATTGTGAATTTTACAGCAGAAAAGGTGACCAAAAAGCCATAAGTTTAGAATCAGTTCTAAAGGGGAACATGAAAATTCCATGTCACCAACAGCAGAAAAGAACATTTTACAACACAACACATTTTAATGATCAATGTGTCCACAGTGTAAAACAGCACTGTCACTGATGTAACACATTGTCATGCTGGTTGTACCCAAAATTTGCCCCTGTAGCAACATGTCTATGCTGGCTGTTCCCAATATAGGCCAGCATTGTCCTGTACAAAGCATGATTGATGCTGCCTGAGCATGTGCAGTGTGCCCAATACATATGGCAGCTTATCTCTGTAATACACATTACTTCTGTGGTGATGAAATAAGCATAATTCAATTCAACAGACAAAATGTGGAAAAGCGATCACCCAAAGGTGAACCTAATTGAAGAAAAGCAATGTGAGCACAATCTTAAAGTATTCAACCTAGCAGGCCTAGTGCACACTTTACCTTTTCTTTCACCAATAAATCAGGGGGAGAGCGCGAACGCAGTCCCACACTACCAGAAATAATGCAGTCGTGTATCCCGCATTTGGGAACATAGCAGGGGTCAGCAAATCTGATGTGCAATGGGTAAGCCTCACCCTGGGAGATCTGCCCTTGAGATCAGATTCTCCCCTGCCAGCTAAGTATGAGTTGCATGCAAGAGGGCAGGGGTTGGGTCAGTTCTGGGAAGCCCCGCTAAACGAGGGTGAGAAGGCAGGCCCTGACCCAGCTCCAACCCCCTAGCCCCCCGGAAGCTCTGAGCATCTGCAGAGCTGCCTGTCCCACGTGCAGGGGGAAGCTCCAGCAGGCAGAGCCCAGAAGAAGAGCAGATTGTAGCGCAGTTCCTTCCTCCCATCATGCCCTGCTCGGCCCGAGATTTGAATAAATAGCAGGATGGCTCGAGCAGGCCTGTTGCAGTCTGCCCACTGGCCTGTCGGCCCCACACGGGCCCATGGCCCTCCTGAGTGGAGCTGCCCAGCGCTCGCCCCATTGACACCATCATAATCATCCAGGACCTCGACGCTCCACCACCGCTGAATCTCAGAGTTCTGCTCAATGACAATGCTGAATTTTTGACATCTTTGCCGTAACCATATGCCTTGTTGTGTCAGCCGAGCCTGCACAGCGCCAAAGGCAAGTATTCCTTGTCCGGGCCCAGAGGTCACTTAGTCTTCCAGTGCCATCCACTTGGCACAGCCTACTGTTCCCAGTGTTTTCTACCCGCAAATCAGCATCACTGCCAAACAGAACTGCATCATTGGGGCCCAATGCTGCTGCTCTCCGACTTGAACCCAGCCCAGCGCAAAGGCACACATGCTTCTGGTCTGATGCTGAAAAGCCTGGCTCTGCTGAGATCCGAAAGACAAGAACTAAGGTATTTTGGGAACATAGTACTATTGTTTTTTGTGTTGCAACTGTATCAGCTCACACCTCTCCTGAAGGGTATAGGCTGCCCTCAGACTGCGCTACCAAAAGAGTGAAAATAAGTTATACCTGTTGGGCTTGCCTGTTTCACTTTTATAATAATAATAATATTTATTAATGTGATATAGTTTAGTACATACGTACAAACTTTACACATATTCCAACATAAAAGAAAATACAAATAAATAAATAGATATTCATCATCATAAAATCCGATAATCATATAATATTTCAAAATGTACAAGATTTGCAGCTATACAGCCTCCTATAATACATAAATGAAATACATGTACATCTTTGTCCAACTCTGCTCCTTAAACAAGTATAGATGAGAAGAGGAACAGACAAGCATGCATGCATATTTCCTACTACATTATTATTATTCCAAGGTTCCAAGGTTCCCTCTACAATTTAGTTGTGCACAAGCAAAAGCATCCCGCCACACCTGGAATAGTGCTATATGTAGTTTAGGGTTAAGGGTATTGACACACTGTATCCAAAATTCTGCTTGCTCTATAAATTCAGAATTATGCACAAATCTACCTAGATGTTTAATATAACTAGCTCTCATCCCATTGCACGATGTTAGAACATGTCGAGCAGTTTCAAGTTCATTGGGCAATTCACATATTCTACAATACCTCTCTGTTTTGTCTAGGCCCATCTCCTGACCCCTGGCCGCCAATATTGGGAGGTGGTTAATACGAAGGAGTAGAAGGAAGCACCTCAATTGATCCGACGGGCAGAGGTTTAAATAAGGCTGCGCCTTCATAAAAGTGTAGAGAACATGTGAGACAAAACTGTAACTTTTCAGCCCTTCAAGGTGAATATAATTACATTGCCAGTCACACAACTTGAGACGATACTCAAAATTGTTGAACAGGCACTTGTTTTCTCGACCCCACTCCGGCAGCCAACAGGTTTCCTCACATAGTTTTTTCAGCTGAGTTTCAACATTTTTCAGCCTGCCTGCCTCCATATCCCTGCTGATACAACTAAGAAGGCCGTTCACAGGGTCGTTCTTAAGACGGATGTATAATTCCATCCGTTTTTTCAAAACCATGGCCCTGAGAGAACTAATTCCTAGTTCCAATCTAATCAAGGCCATGGGTATACACTGGGGGAGGCCAAGGATTTTCCTCCAGTAATTACCCTCAACCAACTGTAGCCATCCCAAGTTCATATTGTAGAGGGGATCAAGCCCATAGGTAACCATCGGGGCCAAACATTGGATATACAACTGTCGTGCCGCCCATATTGAGAAACCACTCCGTTCTCGCGTGAATTTGTATATGAGTGCTGTAAGTTGTGCCGCTTTTGTTCTGCGCAATTGAATAAAGGTGAGATAATTTCCTTTATGATCAAATTCGACACCTAAATATTTATAACTGGGGGTTTAGTTAATTTCAGTCACTCCTATCATCATGCGAGGTCTGGCTACTCTTCCTGCCGAAAACAATAATAGATTTGTTTTACTGATATTAATCACAAGTTCATTGGCCTCAGCATAACCCCATAATTGTTTTGCAGATCTTAGGATCCCACTAAAGGTATGATCGAGGATCACTAAGTCATCCGCATATGCAAGCATGGGGCAATGACTAGGGCCAATCTTTGGTGGGCAGTTGTTGATTCCCTGTAAGCGTTCTGGCGCATCAGATACAAATAAGTTGTACAAAGTGGGGGCTGTGACACATCCTTGCTTCACCCCTCTAGTCTGGGGAACGGGTTTAGTCACTGCCCCAGAATTATCTAGTCGCACCTGTACCATATTATTTGAATGCAGAAGTTCTAAATAATAGAGTAAGGTTTCAGGGCAGCCTAATCTCCTGAGTTTCTTCCATAGGAGAGAACGATTCACTGAATCAAAGGCAGCCCCAAAATCTATAAAGAGTGCATACAATGGAGGATTAGAATGTGTTAAGGCCTTGGTTCTGAGTGTATTCATTATGAACAGATTATGGGTGGTCGAGTAACCTGCCCTAAAGCCACTCTGGAATTTATCCAAAATGCCCGCACTCTCCACCCATTTCAGGAGTTCACTAAGTATAAGAGCAGCAAATATCTTGCCGGTGCAATCCAACATAGACCATAGCCGATAGTTTTCCGGTTCGGTTCTATTGCCTTTTTTAAACACAGGTATGAGGATTGCTACCTGCCAAGATGGCGGTATTTGGCCCTCGTACAGGATCTTCCTAAATAGTATTTTAAGTAGGCAGGCCCAGAAGAAAGGATTTCGCTTCAGCACCACATTGGAGAGTCCATTCGGCCCCGGGGCACGGGACGAATTTAACTCTTCAATTCTGCTTTGTAGCTCTTTAATAGTCACCACAAAAGGGGGAGACTTAGGTTTCATATTTTATGATTGGGATCACTGCTGCATGGGTATTAAGCGCGTTATAAATAACCTATCATATCAGATCATATCATAGATCACAGATCAAGATCATAAGCAACTTCCAGAAACCTTGGCAGGTGGTCCACTGAGGCCCATTTGCAGGTTGCAGTGTGTTATTGGGGCACTACTAGGGTAACATATTGTGCTGTACATGTGGTATTCGCCATGCTTTGGTACCCCACTGGCCACATCTATAATGTCCAATGTACTGGGTATAATGCATGGACATTTTCATCAATCCGCACTGTGCTTAGAGGTAAGCGTAACAGAGCTCCCGCTGTTCTTCTTTGTCTCGAGACGAGGAAAAAAAGCACTGTAAAGGTTAAGTTTCTCAGCTGATAAAGGTTCATCTTCGGTGACATTCGCAATTCAAAAGAACGATTTTTGGGGCAGACAGGCTGTGTTGCCGCAACCCCTGCTGAACATATGTCCAGAGATGACGAACCTTGAAAGTAACTCCGCACAATGGCCCTCTGAGCAGCAGCCCACGGCTAATCAGGGGTTCAGGAATCCACTGTGCTGCCCACGCCGAGAGGAACTCCTGCACAGCACCTGTCCACATAATCCTTTGCCCGGGCCAGCACTCTCTTCTCCTCACCTCACCACCTCCTCCCTTCATCTCAGCTCGCCTTTTGCCCCTCAGAGCACCATGCAAGAGAGGAACAGGCATGCCTGGGCCGGAGCCCATTCCTCTCTTGCATGGTGGGTCCTACTTGCCTGAAATGGGATATTAAAAATGCAAAGTAATCGCTACTATATTAATCCCATTGTTCATAGTTTGTGGGAGTACTGGGCAATTGTATGGACCCGCGCTCACTGAAAATGAATCGTATTTCCGAGGTACCCCTCACTATGCCGTGATACAAATTAGTCTCTCCTTCCTCTATCATCAAGTCCCAAGATCTTCTTGACAAATTTATTTATTTCTGCAATGTTTGTCGGATATCCGACAAACATTGCATAAATAAATAAATTAACGCTTCGTGGCTGAGGACTTTAACTACCTCTGTTGACCCCATGGGGTCACCAAAGGAAGCAACAGATTTGCGCACAGGCACATTTAAAAAAAAAAAATTAAAAAAAATCTTTATTTTATTATTCTTTTTTTTTTACTCAAGAGTTGTCCAACATACAGCCTCGCTGGCCACATAAAATGGCTTGGCGGGCTGCATTGTGGCCCGCCGGCCATATGTTGGACAACCTTGGGATAGAGGGTGCCCTGTAGGGGCTAGAGAACATTATAAGTTTGCAGTAATGGAGGGTAGGAGAGCAATGTTTAGTCATGTGTCAAGAAGCACTGAACTATGGCCTTTTTAAGATTGAGGCCTTGGGCGGCCAGGCTCCAGAAATAGCAATAACACATCGTAGTATTTCAGCATCAGTACAGTTTCCCATCCCCGTTCCCAACTCAGGCAGAAGACGAAAGGGCCAACACACCAAATAGATACAACCACCCCATTGTCCCATGCGGCAGGCCTAAGCAGCTAAAAAGGAATATGAATAGCCATGTACGAACAGTGTTGTGAACAATGATTACAATTGAATAGGTCCAAGAGAAATAGGTGCTAACAGAATACTCCTGTTTTTTATCACCCTCTGCATCAAAGAAGAATACAAATTTCCAAACTCTGTTGTAGAATCAATCTTATTTTTTATCTAATGTTAGTACAGTTCAAAATAAAATGGACGTTTCAGAGTTAGCAACAAGAGAAAAGGGAGGTCATTGACCTAAAGTACAGAAAATATTTACATCACACGGAATCAAAGGTTTTTCGATAGGACAACCATTTTGTGTGTGCAAGACAAAATCAAAATCAAATTTCATTTGTCAAGGGCTTTCGCATGAAAATGGCAAACATATAAACAATTGGACATTTACAACATCATTTGAACATTTACTGTTATGATAGGTTATTTATAACATGCTTAATACCCAGAGGTTTCTAAGCGCGAACCCAAGAATTGAACCTGTGCTACTCCTTGTAGTCTTGCTTCCAAGGCAAGCACATTGCCCCTGAGCTATCCTCCCGGGACATGGGGTACAAGGTAAACAGAACAAAACTGAAATATTGCCAACAGGAAATGTTATACCTGGGTCAACTTATTTCTATTTATGGTAAGAAAATAACCCAAGAGCTCTATGTGAGGTGTAAAACTGTGACCCCAGCCACCTTTTTGACAGAGATTGTCACGGACGATGATGGCGTATGACTTATGAGGGACCGGACAAGGACATACCAAAAGCACGCGATTATGCTCTTGATGATGGGAAGTGTTCTTCATTGACGGGTCAGCAAGGATTGACCAGGCGATGGGCAGGAGGCATGTGGGAGTAGCAGTTGTCCATTTAGTGTATGGGGAATATGAAACAATAGTGCAGAAAAGGTTACCCATGCATTAGCCGGCTGTGAGGTTTATACACAATATTGGTAAATAAACACAGTTAAACGGAGAATGTATATTCTTATTCTCAAGATAACTTTTATTATCAACGTATAACTCTTCTAAACTTTTTTCTATGTTTTCTTTCAGATAACCAAATAACAAGGATACAGGTGGTTCCCCGATGTCTTCTGGAGAGGACAGAGTTCTCTTTTGACCAAGCGGAACAGAATATTTCAGGTAAGCCTTTGTTAGACTTCGTGTCTTCCTTTCTTTGACGTCTATAATATTGTTTGAGTCTTTTCTCTTTTCCCTTGCTCGGATTCACTTCTTTTCTTTTAGTCTTCCTCTTTCCCTTGTCAAGACTATCCTATGTTAATTAGTCTTTTCTCCTTTGCTTAAGGTCTTGTCCCCCTCTTTATTCTCTTCACTCTTCTAATAGTCTGAAATCAACATTTCTCAGCATGCGTTTCGGCCCTTCGCACCCAGTTCATAGCGTAGCGGCTCTTCCCAAATAACTCGTAGGGTAACTGTGTTTCATCAACAACTCATAGCGTGATTGCGCTTCCTAAAGTATCCATAACGCAATGGCATTTCCTAAATAACTCGTAACAAGTCAGCGTTAACTAATACACAGCGCAACGGTGTTCGCTTATCACAGCGCTGCTCTTTCTTTCATAGTAACAGCTTACCGCTAATCAGCTGGGTCACGTCACATGGGTCTTCCGATCGGTCCTACGGGGTCATTCCCCTGCTTGCTCCCTCGTATTCATCAATGTTGGTTTACACCACTTCCGAGGGTCGCCTTCTGGTCACTCTGTCAGCCTGTAACGACTTTCTCTCTCTCACCTCCAGGCAACTGCGGGGAATCCGTCACGATCGCGTTCACTACTCTTCCAGAAATACGGCGATCATTCTTCTCTCCTCAAACAAACCGCTTCCCCTCTTCTTAGCCGTGACACACGATCAGCTGTTCGTCTTGGCGTTCTCCGCTGACCAATACTTCTATCTTCGGAAGACTCACCGAGTCAACAGCTGCTCGGCTCGGCGCGGTCTCCGTTGTTACGAGCTCCGCCGCAGCTATCCGCTTCGACAGATCAGCTGTTCCGTCGTACGCTGACTCTCTCCCTCTTCGGTTTCTCTCGGCCTCACATGAGACAAACCCAATAGCGATTTCTAACTATCGCATATATTATTAGTTTCATTAACTTCTGCTTAACTCGGTGCAACGGCACAACTCCCTTCTTCTCTTTTGCTCTCTCAGTACGCCCAGTTCAAACCGTCTTCCTTCAAATCCTCCTCCTCGGTCTCCTGGCAACCAAAAAAAAATAAAGAAAGGACAATTGTTGTCATCCAAGTTCATCTCTCTCAAATCTTCTCTGTGATTGGCCCAGTGACCTGTCAATTACTTCCTTCTTTTAGATATCCTCAATTAACCCTTCATATGGTCTTTCTGCCTAGTATTAACAGAGCCTGAGCCAGCTGGTGTCTTTGTTACAAAATCTGCTCCCTTTTTATCACATACCCTCCCCTCTAGTCCCTTACGTTTGGTAAGGGAATTGTTCCGGGATAAGAAATCTGCCTGGGCCATTAATTTTCCTGGACGATGAACTGTCTTGAACGTGAAAGGTTGTAGTGATAAAAACCATCTCAGTACTCGGGGATTAGTATCTTTGTTACGTGCCAACCATATAAGAGGTGCATGATCAGTCACCAGAGTAAACTCTCTTCCTAATAAGTAATAACGTAATGTCTCTATGGCCCATTTCACTGCCAGACATTCCTTTTCAATTGTAGCGTAGTGTTGTTCATGTGGTAAGAGCTTCCTGCTTATGAAAAGTATGGGTTTTTCTGATTCATCTTGCCCCTGAAACAATACCGCTCCAAGACCTGTTCCAGAGGCATCTGTGTGTAGGAAGAACAGAGCTGAGAAATATGGACATTTTAAAATGGCTTTTTCAGATAAAGCATTCTTTAGGTTATTAAATGCATTCATTGTCTCTGTTGTATACCAGTTCTTCTTCTTGCTAGATGAGTTTTTCAACAAATCTGTCAGAGGTGTTGCTATTGTTGAAAAATGGGGGATGAACCTTCTATAGTACCCAATAATGCCAAGAAAGGCTCGCACTTGTCGGAGGTTTGTAGGAAATTGTAAGTTTTTTATGGCTTTCAGCATGTCTTCCTGTGGTTTAATCATCCCCTGTCCTACAAAGTATCCCAAATATCTAGTATAGAAATTAGCCATGAACGTTTTCTTTGGATTTATGTGTAGACCAGATTCTTGTAATAGTCTAAGTACATTTTCCAAATGGGTTAAATGATCGTTCCAAGTTTGACTGAAGACAATAATATCGTCAAGGTATGCTCCTACATATTCTTCCTGTCCTCTAAGGATTGAATTCATGAGCCTTTGAAATGTTGCTGGTGCCCCATGCAACCCAAACGGTAAGACTGTAAATTGGAACAATCCCAATGGTGTGGCAAAAGCAGTTTTTTCTTTATCCTCGGGAAGTAACGGTATTTGCCAATATCCTTTTGTTAAGTCTATAGTTGTTAGAAATTTAGCTTTTCCTAGCTTGTCTAGTAAATCTTCGATTCGTGGCATAGGGTAGGCGTCGAACTTGGAAATCTCATTCAATTTCCTAAAGTCCATGCAAAAACGAACCGTTCCGTCAGGCTTCGGCACCATTACTACAGGGGATGACCACTCACTATGAGAGGGTTCTATTACGCCCATCTCCAACATTTCTTTGATCTCCTTATTGATAGATTGGAGTTTTGTCTCTGGAATTCTATAGGGTCTAATTCTTACTACTTCTCCTGGTTGAGTTACAATCCGATGACATACCATGTTCGTTCTCCCCGGTAAGGACGAAAAAGTATTCGCAAATCTCCTTACCAACCCGAGGAGTTCTTTCTTCTGTAACTCAGATAGATTTTGATTTATGTTTAACGCTTCCAGTCCTAGATCTTCTTTTAACCTTGGAAAAGGTTCGAAAGATGTTTCCTTAGTATTAATCACTGCCACCGTCGTTATAGGTTCTACCCATTTCTTTAGTAGATTCACATGATATGTCTGTGTTGGGAATCTTCAGTCATGTTGTCTCACTTTGTATGTTAGTGGACCTAGGACCTCTTCAATTTCATAGGGTCCTCTCCACGCTGCCAGCATCTTGTTCTCAGACGTCGGGAGTAAGACCAACACTTTATCTCCCTTGTTAAATGATCTCAATTGAGTGTTTCGATTATAGTAGTATTCTTGCTTGGTTTGTGCTTGTAACAGATTTTCTTTGGCAATGTTCTGTAACTTTTCTACCCTCTCTTTAAGTTGGTATGCATACTCAGTAAGTGAGATCTCTTGACTTGGCTCCTCTTCCCAGTTTTCCTCTAAAATATCGAGTAGCGTTCTCACTGATCTTCCAAACAGAAGCTCAAATGGTGAAAACCCTGTCGATGACTGTGGGGTATTCCTTAAGGTAAGGAGTATCCATGGCAACAATCTGTCCCAATTCTTTCCTCCCGGCTCTCCTGTTTTACGTAACATTTGTTTTATGGTTTGATTGTACCTCTCTACAAGGCCATCAGTTTGAGGATGATAGACGGCGGTTTTTAAATGCTTCATTTGTAGAATCGTGCACACTTGTTCCATCACTGATGACATAAAGTTGGATCCTCTGTCGGTAACAAACTCCTTCGGTATTCCCACTCGGCTGATAAAGGGTATCAAGGCATCACATATACTTTGTGTACTAGTAGACCTAAGAGGAAAGGCCTCCGGATACCTGGTAGCATAGTCGACAATCACTAAGATATATTTATGACCTCTAGATGAAGGTTCTAAGGGGCCAACAA
This sequence comes from Ambystoma mexicanum, assembly GCF_040938575.1. Lineage (NCBI taxonomy): Eukaryota > Metazoa > Chordata > Amphibia > Caudata > Ambystomatidae > Ambystoma > Ambystoma mexicanum. Next base: position 1,236,592,169 of record NC_090933.1, on the reverse strand, counting down.
TATCTAATCCAATCCGATGGAAAGGTTCCAACACGACTGGCATCGGCTGTAAAGGTGCTTTCCTCACATTGGCTTTATTTTTCTTCTGGCATTCTGGACATGCCTGGCAGAAACGAGTCACCTGAGCATAAAGCCCCGGCCAATAAAACCTGGCAAGGATTTTCTGTGTGGTCTTCTCTGTTCCTAAATGACCTTCACCAATTTGTAGATGTGCCACTTCCATCACCGTTTGATAATATTTCTGGGGTACTAGTAACTGTTTCAGAATAGTTCCAGTGGCATCCTTGCTAGTTCGATAGTATAATCCTTTCTCTTTAACAAAAGAGGGACCATTTCCTGATACCCCTGAGTTAACTGCAGCCCTAGCATTTCCTAATAGTGGATCTATTTCTTGTGCCATTCTGAAAGTATCTCCCGCTTCATCAATTTTCCAGTCAATTGCAACGGGACAAACATTTTTTTCGGCCCAAACTTTCTTTAACTTTCTTAAATCAGACTTCACTTTCCTTTCTTTATTTAACGGCTCTGCAATGGTCTCTTGGGCGAAAGGGGCACTTCTTAACCAATTTTCTTCTATCGACTTTATTATCCGTGAAAAATTTGGAACATCGGAACCAATAAGTAGAGGCTCTGGTAATACTGGCATTAGGGCTGCCCTCACCTCCATCTGTTCCCCGGCTACTTTTAACCTAATCTCTTTGTTCGGGTAAGGTTTGACATCTCCATGGACACAACGTATGGGAATTAATGCATTCGGGTTCCCAGTATTCCCCACACGTTCTGTACTTACAACTGTTTGCAAACTGCCGGTATCCACCATGGCTCTTGTAGGTTTCCCATCAACCTCTGCTTCGCAAATATACGAATACGATGTTTTAGGGATTGCCGTTCCTTCTTGATATTCTCCTTCTCTGGGAACCTCCATGTTTCCCACGTCCATAGGTTCAGCCTTAACTCTTTTGGGACACATTCTTGCTAGGAGTCCCCACTCTCCACATTCAAAACATTGTATGCCTTTTGGTACCATACTAGCGGGCCTGATGCCTACAGGGCTCTCACTCGTTGGTCTCCCCTTTGGAGCCTCCCACTCCGGCTTACGTAACATCGAGTTCGGCCATCTTGTCACCGTAGTTGTTCTGAGAGAATGGTTAGTCCAAATGGGTGTGGGGGTTGGTTTGTTGTTTACCGCATATGTCATGGATCTGCCTTGTCCAGCCTTTTGATAGGCTGAAGCAATGTTAACAGCTTCAACCAGGCTGGGTCGGTGATGTTGGCGCACCCAACGTTGCATTGGTAAAGGTAAGGCTTCCACAAACTGCTCCATAACAATTTTCTCTGACATCTCATGAGCGGTACTGGCGTTAGACTGCAACCATTTCTCTCCTAACTCTTTAACTCTATAAAAGAGCTGCCTCGGGGTTTCTTCGGCTTGTAGCTTGACTTCTCTAAATTTTATCCTATGTGCCTCTTCATCATGTCCCAAGCGTTCCAGTACTACTCGCTTCATATCCGCATACGGGGTTTCCCCGGTTGGATTGGCTGCTTGGTAAGCACTCTGCATCTCACCTGTCATGAGGGGTGCTATGTAGTGACACCAGCTATCGTTTGGCCATTGAGCGTTCCTAGCTACTCTCTCGAAGTTCACAAAGAAGTGGGCTGGGTCTTCTCCTACTGCGTACTTTTGCAAGACTGATGCTGGAACCTGGGAATGTCGTTGTACGGTGGTCGCCTCCATTAATTGAGCTTGTTGTAGTTGTATGGCCTGTTGAAATGCTTGCCTATCTGCTTGGGCTTGTTGGTTCTGTAACTGTAACGCCTGTTGTAGTAATTGTTGCCCCTCACTTAGCGTTTTAATGAGTTCTTCCATGGTGTTCGGCTTTAGATCCCACTTCTGACACCAAATTGTGAGGTTTATACACAATATTGGTAAATAAACACAGTTAAACGGAGAATGTATATTCTTATTCTCAAGATAACTTTTATTATCAACGTATAACTCTTCTAAACTTTTTTCTATGTTTTCTTTCAGATAACCAAATAACAAGGATACAGGTGGTTCCCCGATGTCTTCTGGAGAGGACAGAGTTCTCTTTTGACCAAGCGGAACAGAATATTTCAGGTAAGCCTTTGTTAGACTTCGTGTCTTCCTTTCTTTGACGTCTATAATATTGTTTGAGTCTTTTCTCTTTTCCCTTGCTCGGATTCACTTCTTTTCTTTTAGTCTTCCTCTTTCCCTTGTCAAGACTATCCTATGTTAATTAGTCTTTTCTCCTTTGCTTAAGGTCTTGTCCCCCTCTTTATTCTCTTCACTCTTCTAATAGTCTGAAATCAACATTTCTCAGCATGCGTTTCGGCCCTTCGCACCCAGTTCATAGCGTAGCGGCTCTTCCCAAATAACTCGTAGGGTAACTGTGTTTCATCAACAACTCATAGCGTGATTGCGCTTCCTAAAGTATCCATAACGCAATGGCATTTCCTAAATAACTCGTAACAAGTCAGCGTTAACTAATACACAGCGCAACGGTGTTCGCTTATCACAGCGCTGCTCTTTCTTTCATAGTAACAGCTTACCGCTAATCAGCTGGGTCACGTCACATGGGTCTTCCGATCGGTCCTACGGGGTCATTCCCCTGCTTGCTCCCTCGTATTCATCAACGTTGGTTTACACCACTTCCGAGGGTCGCCTTCTGGTCACTCTGTCAGCCTGTAACGACTTTCTCTCTCTCACCTCCAGGCAACTGCGGGGAATCCATCACGATCGCGTTCACTACTCTTCCAGAAATACGGCGATCATTCTTCTCTCCTCAAACAAACCGCTTCCCCTCTTCTTAGCCGTGACACACGATCAGCTGTTCGTCTTGGCGTTCTCCGCTGACCAATACTTCTATCTTCGGAAGACTCACCGAGTCAACAGCTGCTCGGCTCGGCGCGGTCTCCGTTGTTACGAGCTCCGCCGCAGCTATCCGCTTCGACAGATCAGCTGTTCCGTCGTACGCTGACTCTCTCCCTCTTCGGTTTCTCTCGGCCTCACATGAGACAAACCCAATAGCGATTTCTAACTATCGCATATATTATTAGTTTCATTAACTTCTGCTTAACTCGGTGCAACGGCACAACTCCCTTCTTCTCTTTTGCTCTCTCAGTACGCCCAGTTCAAACCGTCTTCCTTCAAATCCTCCTCCTCGGTCTCCTGGCAACCAAAAAAAAATAAAGAAAGGACAATTGTTGTCATCCAAGTTCATCTCTCTCAAATCTTCTCTGTGATTGGCCCAGTGACCTGTCAATTACTCCCTTCTTTTAGATATCCTCAATTAACCCTTCATATGGTCTTTCTGCCTAGTATTAACAGAGCCTGAGCCAGCTGGTGTCTTTGTTACAAAATCTGCTCCCTTTTTATCACACCGGCCCAAACAGCTAAACCCATTGCCTTAATAGAAGCATCGGAAGCCTCATAGGGGTGCCAAGTGACAATCTATTCCGACTTGGCATACGTCACCATTATGGTGTATTGTAGATTAGCACAGTGGAAGAGGAGGAGATTTAAAAGAGGAGATGGGTCCCTTGTACAAAATGCGGCTTTGCTGAACAGGTTAATTCATGCCCTAAACTGAACCACTCTAGCAGCAGTGGTGAAATGCGCCTCCCACACCAATAATACAAACAAAATGTATCTCGAAAATGCTGCAGCAAATACATCAGGGAAAAACACAGCATACCTCCCGCTTACTGGAAATTGCAGAATACCCTGAAGTTGCAAACATGCAGGTACAATTGCCAGCCCCTTACACATCCATGCCCATAAGTGAAATAATTGAATTACAAGGTAGGGCTCCATCAGAGAAAGAAGTGTTGTAGGTCAAGAGAGGGTGTGTTCAGTCCCAACAGACATGATGTGGTGCCAGGGGGCTATAGGTAAATTGGTGATGTCCGATGAGTTGGTGTTGATTGCGTTCAAGCAACTACACTTTCCTTCTCATGTGTCAAAGCAGAATATTGCTGCAGACATAAAGGAGGACTGGTACAAATATGTTTGTGTCCAACTGTACTTTTTGTTAGAGTTGAGGGCGAAAACTGCGAGGTACTTTGCCTCGCCCTACTGGGCCATTCCATGAGATTCATATTGACTACGCTGACATGGGAGAATAGTGCAACAAATTCAGATACTGAATAGTAGTTGTGTACCCCTTCTCCTGTTGAGTTGAGGCTGCTCCATGCACACATTCAGATGCCAAAAGTGTGGCCAAATTTATTGTACGAGAAGTGTTTCCCTGATGAGGAGTGTGCAAAGTATTAAGCTCAGATAATGGCACACACTTCTTCAATGAGCTGTTCAAAGAAATAACAGCTCTATGAGGCATAAAGCATAGGTTGTGTTCCAATTATCATCCTCCGTCCAAGGGCATCGTCGAACGAATGAATGGCCTCTGAAAGGCCAAACTATCCCAGTTGTGTGCTACCCTCAAGAAGAATTGGGTCTACTGTTTGCCCGTGTCCCTTTTAAGCATGCAGACGCAGCCCTGTATGGATGACCATTCGTCCCCACATGAAATTGTAACAGGGAGGTATATGAACACGCCACTGTCTCTGGTTAGGAGAGCTTCTGATGCTCACAGGGCTGCTTCGAGCTTGGGGATGAGTTTAAAGAATATGTGTCTGTTTTGATGCACTCAATCAAACATAATTCTCAACGGAAAGCACCACAACTAACAGACGAACACACCAGCACTGCACCTGATTATGTCAACTTAACTCCTCTCCAACTGGCCACTTTTAGCTACGTGACAAGAAGCACTGAACTATGGCCATTTTAAGAGTGAGGCCTAGGGCAGCTGGCTCCAGCAATAGCACCTCATAGTATTTCAGCACCAATACACTTTCCCATCCATGTTCCCAGCTCAGGAGGCAGACAAAAGGGCATTCACACCAAATAGATACAACCACCCTGTTGTCACACATGGCAGGCCTATGCAACTAGAACGTAATGTTAGTAGTCAAGTACGAGCAGGGCTGCACCTGTCTCTGAAGGATGATCTCCTGGGAGTCTGGGCAGAGGCTAGTGGAGCTTTCCCTTCTGTAGGGTCCCATCCCATGGATCACAAATGACCAGTGTTATGTGACCGCAAGAACTCCCTCTTGAAAAACCACTGTTCATGTCATGACTGAGTTGCCCTACAGAGCTTTCTGCAGATGTCGAGGGCTCATACCCATCCAGTGTGAAAACGTAATACTTTGCCATTTTGAAATAGAGTGAAAATAAAATCCAGTACCGCTGCAGCTCAAATGTACAGGACAAATGTCTATGGGGAAAAGTCCCTTAAGGTTGCACAATGTACTCTTATCCAATCCAAACCAAACACCCGGAAGGCAGAGGCTCTAGAGAACCATTTGAACATGATGGTAGGGGAGCCCCTTTGCTTAGAGTGGAGGACAAAGGTCTAGGCCACCCATGGAGTGCTTATATTATAATGGAGGCAAGGGGGTTAATAGGCATCGATTATCACGAGAGCAGACAGGGAGCTAAAACACTGAACGCTGCCTGAAAAGGATGCTTCATTTTTCAGCTCCTTGCTCTCTGGCCGTCTCATGATTAGTCCTTCTTTGTCAGCGAGGGAGTAATGTAGAGAAAACAGGTACCACAGAGGCCTGAGGCAATGCCCAGAATGGCTCCAACTAACGTAGCTTGTAATGTGTGCACTGCAATGCTCACATTTAAAATTCAGAATGAAAGGCAAAGATTGCTGTGTCATACGACTACTGACTGCCAACATTTGGGCAGTTGCTGGGGGCCTCCCAGAAGCCCCTTTCAAATGTAATAGTTGAAAGGCCCGGATGCTGTCCCTGCCTAAAGAATAATGGGAACTTGAACGGCCCGAAAAAACAATTGGTCAGGATTAAAGCTGTGGTAAGACATCTCCAACTATATATTAAAATACTATTATTAATCCCATTTTGAATAATGAACGAACATTCATTTGTACCTTGACACTGACTTCCAGAATTATCTGTGTAATAGGTATGTATTGGAGAGTGTCACTGCCTAGACGACAACCGAGGGTCCGTTCTCTGTATTTCATATTTTATACTATGACTAAATGTCTACTGCTCTTCAAAAGTACAGGAATGAGTAATGGATACACCTCCTACTCAGACCCTCACTACTACGAAACAAGCAGTGATTCCAGTAATAAAGGTGAACCAGGCCCAGCCCACCAGGTGTACTTACTTCACCCATTTAAGGTAGCATGGGCTGCAGGCAGGCTATACTTTTCAGGAGATATGATATATGATATGATACATAGTCTTTTTGTATAGCGTCTACCAATGTGTTTCAAAGCGCTTCAAGGCAAGGGAGGGAACAAAGAAAAAAACAATGACATTCTTACAGACCATAAACAGTAAGGAGGTGAAATTAACCATCCTACTCGGCCTGACGACATTTCAGATAGGTCAAGAGCTAAGACATACATCAGGAAGGGAGAGGGAGAGTGGGAAGGAAATGGAAACAGACAGGCGACTACCGTACTAGGCCTGACAACATTTCTGGTAGTTCTGAAGAAATACAAAAGGTGAGGGAGAGGGGTGCAGAAAGGGAGGGGAGGAACCAAATAAGCGACTATCGTGCTAGGCCTGATGACATTTCAGATAGTGCTGGAGGTGGGGGGAGGAAAAACAAACAAGTAAGGGGGGGGGGGAACAGACGAGGTTGCTATCATACTAGATCCAGGGACAATTCCGATAGAGTAAGTGCATAGAAGAAAGTAAGGGGAGGAGGGGATGAGAGAACAGGTAGTAAGCCATCAAAATAGGGGAGAGCGAATACAATTGCAGAAGTCAATAGTAACACATAATGTTGCAAGCCAGGATACAAGATGAAGATGGGAACAGCATGATTCAGGGTCACCATGAGTACAAGGTGCAAAGGAAGTCCAGCATGAGTTGAGAAAGGGTGACGCACCGTGAATCAATGAAGTCCATGAAGTCAAATCCAGCATTAGCCACAAGACGGTGACGGTGAAACCAGAAGCAATCAGGACAGACTCCTGTAGAAGTAGGCTGGTGGGGGTGGGGGTGAGGAAGGGGTAGCAGAGTAAAAGAATCAAGCAAAACAGGCAACACCTGTGTGCGAGAAGGGAGGGGAGATATGTGAGCTACCTCAGAAGCATTCCAAACAATTATAGTACCCTGATATCAAATAAAAGAAAGTTCAACTAAGGTTATATAAAAATATAAATGGGATACTTGAATTAAGCGAATAATACAATTGCACTAATCAAAACCACTATAACCTACCGCTGTAAAATAAGACACAGGATATGCACACTTGTAATGGAAGTGGGCACTCTGACAAGTCCACTGAACAAGTCTTTTTAAAAGGTAGAGGGTGGAATCTTACTAGTTACTATGGATCTTTAATGTGTGCCATGGGGACAGAACCACTTAAAATACCTTTAAATGCGTGTTCTTTGGACTCAACAGCACCAAGCTAGTAATGGCTTGGCAGGTAAAGAACAGTGGTTCGGAGGGTTGCCCAGATGAATGTCAGAGGTTATGATTAAAAAATGAAGAAGCATATAAGAATAACCAGAAAGGCTGTGCTGGTCTAATAAAATAAGGAACAAAACCCTGCAAGAGAATATGCAGAGTATCCTGATAAAACCAAGATCAAACAAAGTTGTCTAGATTTGGGTATTAGTCAAAAGGACACCCAAAGAATAAAAACAACCTGGCAGGGGAGGGTACCAGGTGTCTTGAAAACATAAAGATAAACAGCCAAAACTGTTTATGAACTACTTAAGGATGAACCAAAGGGGTGGAAGAGAAGTCCTGAGATGGAAATATCAGGACTACTAAAAACCCACAGAATTCAGAGGAGAAGAAAAAACTTACCTCTGAAGTAGAGGTTTCCAGTCTTAAAATCCTTTTGTTTATGTTTGTAAAGATCCAGGGGCATAAAGACTTTGTGTAGGGGAATTAATGTATAAAGAAGGTACAACGTTTTTCTTTTAACCCGACACCAATATCCAAAAGAGTGAGAGAAAATGAGAAGAAGAGAACCACTCGCAAAGCAAAGCCACCTAAAGTGCTTCCATATTGGAAAAGCACAAAAGAAAAACCAAGAACTGTAATTTCTAAGAAACCATGAAGAAGAATCCAGGGAAGGGAAACATCCTATGGAGCAAGGAACCACATGCGTGAGAGACTTTTTGTTGGAGTTACCTATTTCTTTACCCATTTGAATACTGAAGGCCAAAGACATTATCCTTTTCACCTTAGAGTTCATCAGGGTAATTCATAGAATTTCGCAGAAAAGTGTCGCAAGCGGCTGGCGCAGAGTGTCCGCGTGCGATTGTCTGCGCCAGGCACGTGCGCTAAAACCAATTTCCGCGCACAGCGTATTCATGGATTTTAGGCTCCCAAACCAGCCGTGGCGCAGAGTATCGCAGCGACCCTGCAGCAGCGCCAGTAACGCCCCCAAGAACGCCCTCGCGCAAGGAAAAGCCATCAAAATCGCTAAATCATCGCAAAGGGCTGCGCTAACCCTGGACCAGTTTACAGGGCTGCCAAACAAGGAACGCAAAGCGGGTAACGTGCATATCAGGGGTAGGCGTGAAGTAATACACGCGATTAGGCAGGGTACGTGTATTACAGGGGTACGCGGGAAGTTTAACACGCGATTGGCCAGGGTACGTTTATTACAGGGGTAGGCGTGAAGTTTTACACGCGATTAGCCAGGGCACGTGTATCACAGGGGTATGCGGGAATGATCACACGGGATTTGGCTGGGTACGTGTATTACAGGGGTACACGGGAAGTTTTACACGTGATTTGGCTGTGTACGTGTATTACAGGGGTGCGTGGGAATCATCACACGCGATTTGGCTGGGTACGTGTATTACAGGGGTGCGTGGGAATCATCACACGCGATTTGGCTGGGTACGTGTATTACAGGGGTGCGTGGGAATAATCACACGCGATTTGGCTGGGTACGTGTATTACAGGGGTGCGTGGGAAGTCACACACGCGATTAGGCTGGGTGGGTCCTCACAGGTGTTCCCTGTACACCCTCCACGGCCCCTGCAGGCAGCCTACAAAACAGGGGACTACCCTGCACACCTGCTCATGTCCCCCTGCACCCCCACCCCCCAGCAGTGCAGGGGCAGCCTCCACCAGGCCCCCACTCATGTCCCCAATCACCCCCACCCCCCAGCAGTGCAGGGGCACCCTCCACCAGGCCCCCACCCATGTTTCCCACCACCCCCACCCTCCCGCCACCAGGGGTACCCTCCACCAGGCCCCCACCCATGTCTCCCACCACCCCCACCCCCCAGCAGTGCAGGGGCACCCACTACCAGGCCCCCACCCATGTCTCCCACCACCCCCACCCCCCAGCAGTGCAGGGGCAGCCTCCACCAGGCCCCCACTCATGTCTCCCACCACCCCCACCCCCCCCGCCACCAGGGGCAGCCTCCACCAGGCCCCCACCCATGTCTCCCACCACCCCCACCCCCCCGCCACCAGGGGCAGCCTCCATCAGGCCCCCACCCATGTCTCCCACCACCCCCACCCCCCAGCAGTGCAGGGGCACCCACTACCAGGCCCCCACCCATGTCTCCCACCACCCCCACCCTCCCGCCACCAGGGGCAGCCTCCACCAGGCCCCCACTCATGTCCCCTATCACCCCCACCCCCCAGCAGTGCAGGGGCACCCTCCACCAGGCCCCCACCCATGTCTCCCACCACCCCCACCCCCCCGCCACCAGGGGCAGCCTCCACCAGGCCCCCACCCATGTCTCCCACCACCCCCACCCTCCCGCCACCAGGGGCAGCCTCCACCAGGCCCCCACTCATGTCCCCAATCACCCCCACCCCCCAGCAGTGCAGGGGCAGCCTCCACCAGGCCCCCACCCATGTCTCCCACCACCCCCACCCCCCAGCAGTGCAGGGGCAGCCTCCACCAGGCCCCCACCCATGTCTCCCACCACCCCCACCCCCCCACCACCAGGGGCAGCCTCCACCAGGCCCCCACCCATGTCTCCCACCTCCCCCACCCTCCCGCCACCAGGGGCAGCCTCCACCAGGCCCCCACTCATGTACCCAATCACCCCCACCCCCCAGCAGTGCAGGGGCAGCCTCCACCAGGCCCCCACCCATGTCTCCCACCACCCCCAACCCCCAGCACTGTGGGGAACCTGCCAGCAGGCCCCCACCCATGTCCAACCCATGTCTCCCACCACCCCCACCCCCCAGCAGTGCAGGGGCAGCCTCCACCAGGCCCCCACTCATGTCCCCAATCACCCCCACCCCCCAGCAGTGCAGGGGCAGCCTCCACCAGGCCCCCACTCATGTCCCCAATCACCCCCACCCCCCAGCAGTGCAGGGGCACCCTCCACCAGGCCCCCACCCATGTCTCCCACCACCCCCACCCTCCCGCCACCAGGGGTACCCTCCACCAGGCCCCCACCCATGTCTCCCACCACCCCCACCCCCCAGCAGTGCAGGGGCACCCTCCACCAGGCCCCCACCCATGTCTCCCACCACCCCCACCCCCCAGCAGTGCAGGGGCACCCACTACCAGGCCCCCACCCATGTCTCCCACCACCCCCACCCCCCAGCAGTGCAGGGGCAGCCTCCACCAGGCCCCCACTCATGTCTCCCACCACCCCCACCCCCCCCGCCACCAGGGGCAGCCTCCACCAGGCCCCCACCCATGTCTCCCACCACCCCCACCCTCCCGCCACCAGGGGCAGCCTCCACCAGGCCCCCACCCATGTCTCCCACCACCCCCACCCTCCCGCCACCAGGGGCAGCCTCCACCAGGCCCCCACTCATGTCCCCAATCACCCCCACCCCCCATCAGTGCAGGGGCACCCTCCACCAGGCCCCCACCCATGTCTCCCACCACCCCCACCCACCAGCACTGTGGGGCACGTGGCCAGCAGGCAGTCAGGCAGCCGCAGATGGCAGGTGGGAGCGTGCTCAGGGCTCTGGGGGGCAGTAATTTGGCCTCCTGTCCAGGAGCGTGGTCTTTCGTGTGTGAACGCGTGGACAGCCTGATAGGGAGTGATTCTGCACGTGAAAATCCCACACGTCAGCGTGTGAATCGAGGAAGGCCCTTAGCGCGTAAACCCGTCACCAGCATATGCGCGCCTATAGTCACCTGCACGTGCAGGAAAATGTTGCGTGACACGTCCCAGTGTCAAAGCGTGTGATTGGTGAAAATGGATCTACACGCAGAAGTGACAAAGCGTGTGATTGGCGAAAATGGATCTACACGCAGAAGTGACAAAGCGTGTGATTGGAGAAAATGGATCTACACGCAGAAGTGACAAAGCGTGTGATTGGTGAAAATGGATCTACACGCAGGAGTGACAAAGCGTGTGATTGGTGAACGTACACGCCGCGTAAGTGACGCTGTACGTGTGGGCCTGTATATAAGGTACGTGTAGAACACCATTTCCTTGTATGTGCTTTTCGTGGAGAGCGAGTGGGTGAATTCTGTACTTCTTGTCGTTTCACACGCGATTTACTTCACGGCGTTTCCAGTTCGTACTCCCTGTTACCTCTGACAGCTTTTTCTCTTTTTTCTCTTGTACTGGTTTACCTGGGCCTGTTCCCTCAAACAGTGTCCCCTTCTACTGTTGTCCTGTCTTCTCAGACAGCGTACACATCTTCTTTTGGCGGGGGTATTGCCAACCAAACGCGCTCATTTTTCACGCTCTTTTACCTGGCAGACGGTGAGTCACGCACGTATCTAACTTCTGTGCTTGCCCCGTGTGTAGCCTACCCCTTCAGAGGTCATTCTAGGCTGCGTGTGACATGCATACGTTCATTCTTGTGTTACTGGGTGCCACAGCGTAGTGCAGGTTTTTATTTCTGCACACGTGGTCTAGGAGGGGTTGCGTGCACGTCATCTCCCTTTTTTGGGCCTCCTGTGCGTTGCGTGACCCGTCATCTTTCCCCAGGGGTTACAATCAGCCGTGCTAGAGCACTAGGGTACAATTACCATCTGGTACCCAACCCCTTTGACCCCCAATTGCCCAGGACAATTGTCTACAGCCACTCCCATACGCACATTAATATCAGTGCCATGGCTGGGAGGTGAGGATTCCGTAAGGGTGGCAAAGGTGGAAGAGCCACAAGTGGTGGCCGTGGTGGATCCGGTAGGGGACGTGGTCGTAACTTGCAGGGTGAGCCTGTCCCCACATGTGTGGAGGACCAGTCAAGGGCACCCATCATCCCCCCCTCCCCCCCTCCCCCCCTCTCGTTGAGGCTGAAGTGGCTGACACCATCCATGCTCAGCCCTTGTTGGACCAGCCCATTGTGGCACCAGACCTGGCTGACTCCATGGCTGACTTCCAGGTCAGCAGGGCTACGACACGTGCGCTGGTGCACGTTGATGCTATCATGCCACGTGGATCTGGGGCAGCAAGGTCATCTGCTGCACCAAGTAGGCAGGGCGGAGAGGCTGCAGGGGCAGCTGCGGCTCCATCCACCCCAGCTCTCACACACCCAGCCAGGACAGTGTCCGTCCTAGTCCATTCTGCTGACATTCCCCATGACACCATTACACTTGAGCCAATGCCTGCACCAACTCCCATGCTGAGTGTGCAATCCCACACACCTGATACAGAGCCCACCAGGGCTCCTGCCCCTAGTGTCCAGAGCGGCGCAGGACACTCAGGATCACCACCACCTTCCAAGCGGAAGAGGAAGAGTGCTCGTCCGGCACAGGCTGATGCCCCAGACACGGCTACACAGTCCGGTCCGTCGAGGAAGCCCAGCTTCACGGATGACGAACTGAATGCACTTGTCCAGTATGTGTCCGGACATGATAACGAGATGGTCATTGTTGCAGGATCCAAGACCACACCTGCACAACGCCAGGCACACTGGCAGACCGTTGCGGATATCGTAAGTGCCCTTGGAATTGTGAGGCGCACAGCCAATGATTGCTACAAGCGCTGGAATGACCTAAAGCGCAGGGCAAAGAAGAAGCTGGCCTCAAGTCATGCCGCAACTCTAGTGACTGGAGGTGGGTCTCCAGTAGAAGACATGGAACTCACTCCACATGAGTCAGTCGCTGGGACCTACGTCACGGAGGAACAGATCCAAGGCGTGGGAGATCTGCCTGATTACGAGGCATTGTCCGGTGAGTGCACATGCATGTGTGTGTCATCCATGTGCATGGTGTGTGTGTGAGGGCATCTGTTTGTGTGCCAGGTGAGAGTGCGCAGCTGCATTTTGCCATTGCAGTATCCCTTCTGCCAACAGTAGACATCTAGGCCAACAGCACCCAAGTTGGCCTTGAAGTGTCACCTTGCCACAACATTGTTGCTTATTTTCCTATGTTCAATCAGACAGATTGTATGCATTCCACCACTTATACTAGGCATTCCTCAGTCCTCTAGTCACATGTATGGCATGGCCATGGTAAAGTGGAGTTACTTTGTTACCTGGATATCATATGTTCACACATGTCCCTGTGCAATTGGACCATATTGGACTGCCAGCTCCAGGTGATAAAGCAGACCTTTTTGAATTAGAAAAGCTATTGCATGTGGGAACTGGACAGAATGAATAAGTGCTGCCCTCCTCTCCATCTACACTCAATAGCAATGGCACATGCCATCTGTGTGATGGCATGTGTGTGTCACCTGGCAATCACAGGGCAATGTGTGATGCCACTGCCAGGCAGCATGCATGAAATGTGTTCAACTTCCATCTTTGTGTAATGAGTGTGTGCCATTTGCCTGCCCTTCATACGCAGTTAGGGTGCATGCATGGGAGGGTCTTAGTCATGTGGGACATGTGTCAATCAAGTACTGGTTCTCTTGCTTCTCAGCCCTCATTGTGTGCCATGGTGCTAATGCGGGTTTCCATTTCTTTGTCATTATGTCATTGCAGGGGAAGACGCACCTGATACTGCTGGGGTTGTGGAGATGGTGCAGACCCAGGAGGGTTCCGAGGGCCGACCAACCACCAGTGAGGGACGTGGTCTGCTGGTGGGTGAAAACCCACAAGTGCTGCAGGTCGTGCTCTCAAGGGGTGTCTCTGGCTGCACCTCCCCCGAGCTGTACTCAGCTGTTGACTCGGATGATGAGACCTACGTGCCGTCGCAGGTGAGTGTTCCAGGGAGGGAATCTGTTCTGTCCCACCCACCTGCACCAGGGTCAGAACCCTCAATGGGGATGTCAGTGTTGGCAGCTAGGCCTTTGGTGGTTACGGATGCAGGGTCACACTCCGCGATATCTGATCCTGTTCCTGGGCCAGCAGATCAGAGGGGGAATGCAGTCCTGCAGCCTCAGGCAGTGCCGGCACAGCAAGGCGCAGTCCACCTTGCCCCAGACAGGTGTGGTGCCCGCCGACGTGGTGGCCGTACGCCACCTGGCAATACCGCATGGGAGCAATCCATTTACGGTATGGCTACCCAACAGGCAGCATCATCCGAGATGATGGCTCAGGCCATGGATAGGGTGGCCACTTCCATTGTCCCCCCTGAAAGGCTGATGGAGCGACTAGAGCAGGCAACCGACTCCATCTGCCAGTCACACAGGGAGGACATGTTGGCGTCCAACAGGGACAGGCGGGCGGCACTGGCGACTCTGCAGGAGGCCATCTCCATAGAGTCCCAGGGCCACAGGGAAGCCCTGAGGCAGGAGCTACATCAACTCAGGACGACTCTTGTTGAGCTAGAGGCTTCAACACACCAAAGGACAGAACAGCAGCTGGAGCGTCTCACCCGTACGCTCTCAGCTGAGATGCAAGCAACGAGGGCGGAGGTCCGGGCATCCCGTGAGTTGTTGCATGGGGACCTCCGCACACTCATCCTCCAGAACGAGACCTACCACACCGGCATGCTTGCAGCCATGGAGGAACAGAGTAGGGCCTTGCGTGGGCTGCCTCCCATAGTGCAACCACCTCCGGATGCAGCTGCACAGGGTGACAATAGCGACAGCAGTGATACTCCCACAATAGGGTAGCCGTGTGGGCCATGAGCCCATGGAGGTGTTTTTTTTTCCCAGGATCCACACAGGTGGTTTCTGGTGTGCACCCTGACCTCGGACCTCCTGGGTGGCCTCCCCAACCCCCCCGGGCCCTTTAATGGCCATTTTTTTTTTTTTTTATTTTTTTTTTTTAATTTTTATTTTTATATTTTTCCCAAATTTTTTTGGGACAATTTGTTGGCTTCCGTGGTTCCTGTGGGCATACGCTGCATTGTGGCTGGGCACATGCAGGCTTGTCATGTATTAGGTTCAGATGCCTGGGTTTGAGTCACACACACCCCTCCTGCTTCCCGTTTCCATGGGCTTGCAAAGGGTGTGCCCAAGTGACATTGAAGTACATGGTGACATTGGACTCCCACTACATGTGTGGGTAGTCTAGTCAATACTGTGTATACATTCCTAGTGCATATTGCTGTTGTGTTGTACACTGCATGTTGCATTGATGTGTAACTCATCATCTGTGTCTGCCTCCCAATTTGCAGGTCCCTTCCTCATGTCTACACAAGGCCCTCTAGTCTGGAGATGGGGTCCTTGTTGGCAGCAGTGCACCTACAACTCTACATGGCACCAACACTGTTCAGTTGGAAGTGGTGGGAGTGCAGGCATATCCAGGTGGTGAGACAACTGATCTATTACATTACTGAAGTCATGTTAATGGTAGTACGTGCTCAAGTTTGTTGTTTGTCCTGCATTACAGTGAGCATTTCAGGTGTAGGAAGTTTCAATTGGGGACACTGTACATCGCAACACTTGTCATGTTGTGGGGATTACTTTGTTTACCTGCACATAGCATGACATGGCACGGTGTGTTGTGTGGCGGTGCTGGGGATGGGTTGGGTGACATGGCACTGTCCTCTTGTTGCATTTAGCCAGTGGGTATTCATTTTGGCTGCTTGAATGTGTTTCTTCACAAAACTGCATTGGTGTTGTGTGTGGGTAGGGATGCACACATTGTAACACTTCCAGGTGAACAATCTCAGGCTGATATGCTTTTCACGGTTGAATCTCCAGACATCCAGGATCAGTGTCAGGTTGAGTCATCATTGATTGTCAGATGGAATGTGCCAGGCCAGTGTGCACTCCACAGGGGAGTGTATACTATGTGAAGTAATTAGCCACTAGCTGTGTACGGGTTGCCTCCCCTCGTGCCCTCCCATGCGCAGCGGCTGTGCATGTGGTTGGGGATGTGGGGCCACCACCATGTCCACGGGCAGGCCCCGGCGTGTTGCAACGTTGTGCAGGACACATGCTGCCACTATGATCCTGCACACTACTGGGGGAGCGTATAACAGCTGCCCGCCAGAACGGTCAAGGGAGCGAAAGCGTGACTTTAGCACTCCGAATGTGCGCTCCACTATGCCCCGGGTTGTAATGTGGGCTGTGTTATATCTTACCTCGGGTGGCGTGGTGGGGTTCCGAATTGGCGTCATCATGTGGGGGCTGAGAGGGTAGGCACTGTCCCCTGTGGAGGTGGTGATTGGTATCATTGGTGGGGTTGTGACCTTGCTCAGTATCCAACATGCATGCATGTGCAGTGGCATACATACTCACCAAGCAGCCATGTATCGCCATGCCGCCCAGCTTCTAGGTCCCGGCTTAGGGTGGACATTTGGTAAATGAAGCTGTCGTGGGTGGACCCGGGATAGTTGGCATATACTGAGGTGATGATTCCCTTGGCATTACATACTACCTGCACGTTGATGGAATGCCAGTGCTTGCAGTTCCTATAGATGTGCTCAGATGCCCTGGGGGGACGTAGAGCCACATGGGTGCAGTCGATGGCACCTAGCACTTTGGGGAATCGTGCCACACCGTAAAAATCCAGGGCGGCAGCAGGTGTTCTGGGCAGGTATATGTGCGATTTTCGCTGTGGACTGTGCGAATTTCGCTGTGGCCTGGCGCACGCCGTTAGATGGCCTGTGCGCCAACGTGCGCCGCGCCCTTTCTTATCGCACGTCCGATGGTTTTCTCACGCACGGCCTTCCATGAATCGATGTGCGCTGCTTTTCGTGCGATTTTCGCTATTCCACTGCGATTTTCTCTATTCCACTGCGATTCGCACGTTTTTGGCCACTTGCGCCGCGCTAATTATTCCATGAATCGGCTTGCATTTCTTTAGAATGTGAGGGTCACAATAGTACTTTGGACACAGCACGGTTTTGTTTTGGACATTCTGACACGGACATATACTTAGTATTGAGTTCAGGTAGGGAAACACCTCAAGTGCAGGGACAGCAAGACATTTTCCCACACGCATTTTATTTATCAATAAAAGTATTTAGCCAAAACCACATTCAACCTGTGTTTGAGTTTCATTACTGACTTCTCACAGTACTCATTGTGGATGTTAGCACCTAGGGCCTAGAAGCTGTAGGGTGAGGCAATTAATGTTCCATATGACACACAAGTGTTGAATGCAGTGGAGCCCGATTAGTCTGTGATTGACAAGAAGGCCTTAGCTTGCATGTGAAACGTTGATAATTCCTGGCAGTTCTTATGAGGTGGACATTTGGAAATCTGTCCTGATCACAAGCTATCAGTTGTTCTTTTTTCCAAAGGGGACACGATTCCTCCCATATTGGTTAGGCTTGTTTGTCGTTTTACAGTGCCAAGTTCTTCTCCTGTCTACCTTTAAAGGGGTGCCCATGAAGTAGATGAGCTAGACGTGCCCCTGAAAATTGCCAAAGGGATGAGGTCAGTTCTCCAGAGAGGTGGCAGTTTAAGGTTAAGACGTTAATTGGTATGTGTGGCCTCCACAAAGGCCAGAGAGACAGTCCTCTGCCCATACTAATAGGTTTAAGAAGAATTGTCAGTGGAGTGAGTGGTGGTGTTCAGGGGTGAGAAGATCTTTCCCCCACTAAAGATGCACCAGAGATTGGCCTATTTGGCACACACAGGCCACATGGGAATTTCGGCCACTAAGAGGGTGTGGCCAGAACAGTTTTGGTGGTCTAGCACGGTGGACCATTTGTGTGTAATTGCCGTGTAAGATACCTTGAAAGTCAGGACACCGACAATGATTCCGGTACAGATCCCCACGGCACCCTGGAATAAGCAAGGCCAAGATTTTGTTAAACCCCGGGAAGGCAATACACCATTTTGTGAATCGACGAATTCAGCAAATGGCATGAAGTGGGATTTGTTATGCACTCTGACATTGTCCAGGGTTATCACTTTCTTGCAGGCCCTGTCCATATGGGAGAGTTGGCCCACATTACTGGTAATGGATAATGGAGTGCAGTTCTGCATGAAGGAAACAGGAGAGTTCCTGGCACAGTGTTGAGAAAAACAGACCAGAAACTCTGTGTTCCATTACTGTAGTAATGGTCAGTTGGATCAGTTTAACAGGACGCTTAAGGAGGCGCACCAGGCAGCCACCGAGACGTGTGGGAATTCAGAAAAGGGTTTTCAAGAACGTCCTTGGGCTATCGCACTGTACTCAATTCCATGACTGCAGTAACCCCATTTGATGTATTGGGAAGAAGGGGGTTGGCACGAAACTTGGCCCCTGTGATTATTCTAGGAACAACCCCAGAGTGAGGTCAACCAAGAGGTCATTAGAGAAAGGGATAGGCACAAGCAGGATAGGAGTAAGGGATCATTTGGCAATAAGGGGGCATCAAAGGTTAGGTGAATCTGACTATGGGATTGGGTAAAGGTCACCCTCCCAGCTCCCTTGTGCCCGTGTAAGCTATGGAAATGTTCTGAACAGTAGCCGGTTCAGGAGGGGATAACTAATTTGGTTGTGACCATCGATGGTCGCACTTGGACTCTTAAAAGAGTATTCACTGTGAAGGCACCATGGAGAGAGAAGTGGGTCCTGAAGAACACTGAAGAAACAGACAACCAGAGGGAGACCAGTCTTCCTTTGAGGTTAAGGTGAAGGTGGCCTGTGCAGTTGTGTGTGTGTGAAAGAGGGAGCTGTGTGGCATCTTCTGCCAGCACCAGGGTGGACACTCATTATTTTGCAAGTTGTGTTCTGTCAAGCAGAATCCTCCCTCCCTAGGGATCCTTTGTCAATTGGTGGGAAGAGCACCTGGAGGGACACTGTACATTGTGTGTTGGTGAATAAATGCTCTCAACTTTCCTTCTGGCCTCATTCTCACTATTGCAGGGGTTCACTTCCACAATCGCTTTTGTCTTCACTCCCTCCCAGCTGGCAGCTTCAAAGCCTCGTACTGTGCTTACCTTCTTAGGGATTGTGGCACCCAGAGGCATTTGAGCTTGCAGCGTGCTTCGTCTGCATCACTAAACATGAACACACATATAGGTCTCAGGGGCAACGTGCTTGCACAAGCGGAGCAACACAGGTTCGATCCCCTGGTCTGCGCTTAGAAACCTCTGGGTATTAAGCACGTTATAAATAACCAATTATAAAAGTATAACAAATATAGACAAGTGCAGGGGAGTCAGATGCCTCTCTATCATCAGCCACTGACTCTGCAACGCAGTCTCAACTGGCTTATTTATTTATTTAATTTATGTATTTATTGCATTTATTTGCAACGCCCAACCCGTAAGTATCTCGGCGCTGATACAACTTAGGAAACAAAACAAAAGGAAAAAGTACACAAGCATGATAGTAAATATTGCAGAGCCTGGTAAGGGGGATGCCCAAGTTTCAGGTTAGTCGTATTTGCCTATCCTAAGTCGGCTTAGGATAGGCAGCTCAGTTCAAATCGCAAGACCTTTCTAGCTGATTAATAGCATTCCAGAACGATGGGCTGGTATCAGGTTTAAAAGCAGATATCCAATTAAGAATCCACTTAATATGAGACTTCTAGAAGTCAACCTGGTCAAACAGCAAAACAACACTAGACCCTGATGGCGACAAAGCAAGAATTAGGTATATATTGATGTTAAGGGCACGTAATTGTATGACGTAGGTGCTGGCAATACTAACTGTTAAAGACCAGTCATGGCCCGAGCGAAGCGGATGTACCTAACGAGCGTTCGCCGGAGCATGAGCATCATCGGCTGGCAGCATGGAAAAAATGTGTTCTAACAGAAACTAAAAAAAGGTACTTAAAAAGAAAGTGATGGGAATGTATTGCGGAGAACACCAGGTGCTGCAGGAAGCAAGCAACACTCGGGAATGAAACAAACAGGTTGCTTGGAACTGCCGCGCAATACCATCAATTACTACCCGGCGAAGGTCTATCAGAATGTTACAAACAATCGATTGGCCCTCGCCCGGTCCATACCCTACACAGAATCCTTCGAAGCTTTCGCTTCCCTGGCGGGGGGGTTGTGGCAGCTCCTCAGCCAATGAGGATGCTCGGAACAGGGTGATCCCTGTTCTGAGCCTCCGCAGGGCAGGAGGCTGCCATCCTCCCCCGCTGGGGATTCAGGTAAGTGGTTTCCACACCCCTGCCCCCCATTCCTCCAAACAATCCCCTCCACACCCTCCCAACCCGACTTACCTTCTTTTTCTTTCGTTTTCGAGAGCAAACGTGCTGGCAACACTTCTGTCCCCAGCCCATCCGCTCCCAATGGCCACCATGGAAGGGGAAAACCGCCTCTGGCCATTTTCTTTTAGATGTTTTTTTTCCTTTTCTGTTCCGAAATGCCATAGCATTTCGGAACAGAAAAAGATTGCTCTTAGTACCCCAGCCTTGTGGGCCGGGGTACTAATAGCAATAAGCCTCTCGCCGCGGGGCCATTACCGAGTTAGGTAATGCCCCAGGGCATGACTCGGTAATGGCCCAGCGGCTCAGGGCTTATTGCTTAATTATTCCCCATATTTCAGACGACATGATTGGATAGTATACACTGATGTGGTGATATATATGTAACATTTCTGCATTCTGAGGGCATTATCAGGTGGGAACAGCCCTCGTCTTCACTTTGGTCTTTCACCAGGCTAATGGCAACAGTCATCAGGCATCATTACTATAAGAACCTTCAGCCCAATGAGGAAAGAATGCTATGTTTAAAAACAAGAACAACGGAGAAACATTTGAATATTGGGAAAGAAGATTTATACCAGCCATAATAGCAATGGAACGTTGTTATGACCATTGTGAACAATGGTCACAACAAAGCTTCTCTGGGTAATAACTTGGGCTGCTAGGACATCACCCCCCACCTTCCAGCCCTTGGAATGAGGGATTAACGCCATATTATTGTCCTCTGCTGCCGTATTGTCTTTCGATGGCACTGCCAGCATTCGAGTGATCTAATTTAGCTTCATAGCCCAATCATGAAGGCTACTGGGAGTTATTGAAGTGGAAGCCCAAGTTAACGCCTGAGCGAAGCGAGGGCATTTACATGACCTCAGGGTCTTTACTACCAGTGTAGCCCAGAATGCTATTAGTACGCATGGGTCAGATGCTGTACAGTCCCAGAGGTACAAATAACGAGAGGTGCAGGAGTGCCAGGAGAAAGTGTGCACAGATGAAGAAACAGGGCTTCTGTAGCCATCACTGGCGCGAGATATTCTTGAGTATCGGTCCTATTGATGCTGCAGTGGATACTTACATTTTCAAGGAATATCGTTAAATGGTTCTCTGAGGTCCAGTATACACTGAGCCTCATTTCGAGGTTGCCGGTCCGGTAACAACGGTACTGGTATGCATGCCATTGTCAGCGAACTCTGAGTTGTGCTCGCGGGTGCCTTTCATTCCTCCAGGCCTAGCCTGGCAAGCACAGCAAGCCTGTAGCCTGTACACCTGTAGTTCAGTTATGAACGGTGCAGGTTCTACAGGCATCCCCATTCCCATTGAGCCCTATGCGGCTCAAATGGGAATGGGGAAATACCGGCACCGGATTTTCTTGCCGGTATGGAGGTAGCCTTGCCGGTAAAACTGCTAAACTGCTAAAAAGGCTTCCTCCATACCTCGTAATGAGGCCCATTGATTAAAAGTACAAATGCTATTTCGTTGTCCATCTTAACCTCCAACCTTATTCTTCAACTTTGCAAATATTTATGACCTTTTTAATGGCCACGGCCAACCCTCCCTTTGGCCTAGCCTTCAACCTTTAACAGGCAAGTAGATTGATAACCTCGTAACCATCAAATATCAGATTTACTTTGGCTGTTTCTTGAAGAAAAAAAAATCGTATTGATTCAAATCCATAGATAAGTCTACATTGGACAATACATTCCTAAATCCTCTAATATGCCATGAAAGAAAATAGAGGAACTATTTCTCTCTAAAGTGGCTCACTCAGTGTTTTCAGGTGAGCTGTCGAGTCTTTTAATGTTAAAGCCAACCATCGCCAGTTAGGTGCTTCATTGAAAGCATCTCCCTGAGCATGACTGCCCTCATTCCCTGATTCCCTCCCTGTACTTTCTGGATTCTCCCTCATACCCACCTCTGAGTGTATATTCATCACATTCTTAAAAATCGCGCAATGTCATACTCATATTTTTGCAGGTTGGCTGCTTATTTTAACAAAATTTTGCGAACCACATAGGAGTGAATAACCAATCTCACATAATCGTAACGCGTAGGATGAATAAAGTCCATCAATTGAATATCCGCAGAAGTGATCAGGCGAAGCGCCGGAATCTCATCAAAGAGGGCCAGAATACCCATTCTATGAAGGGAATCCAGGCCACCTTTAACAAATAAGTAATTCAGAATTAGACTAGGCGCCTCACGGTGTATTGGATAACGCAGCTTACGTGGTTGCTCCTGTGTTGTTTCGACAGACCCACGATATCCCTTTTCATCCCTACCACTAACCTGGATTGCTACACAACCTTCTGACTTCCCCCTCAGGTAATCTCCTTCTGTGTTTGTTGAACATTCTGTTAACCCTTGGGGGCTCTTCCGCACTTTCTACCAGATTCCTCACTTTCTATTAATCCTCCAACATTCTTCTCAGCCAAAAGATACCTGACTATATTTCTTACTTCACATTCTGACATAACTGGAGCCATTGATATTCCCCTGATCCCCCAATATAGGTCCCGTCACTCCCCCTTCTTGGTGAACAGACTTGCCCTTCTGATTTTTCTTCATAACACCCACTTCAATACACTTTCCTCCAGTGCCTTTACCTGCATCGTTTACAGATTCAGAAGCTGGTAAACGATCTTCAACCATATTACAAATATTTTCATTACTTATATGCTGACTAATATAGTGAGGCCAAGGTAGCTTTGGCTGGGACAATGCGGCTTGGTTGAAAATGTCATATGTTTGTTTAATAATTGCTGCATTGTTATTCTTCTTCGTTGCAGTACAGACTTCCCTCCGGTTTTGTTTTAAAACATCAGTCAATCTTGCATCGGAATTTACATACTGATTTCGCTCATTAGCTGTTATCATGGATTGACTGAAACGTGAGTGCCCCCCCTTGAATTGGCCCCCCTTCTCTCCTTGCCACCCTCCCCTTCTACACCCTTATACTCCCTCCCATTGGTTTTGTTACACCTTCCCCTCTTGAGACTGATCATTGAGATCTTGGAGAGCCATATTTCTAAGGTATTTACGGGATGAGGCTTTAGAGATTTTTTTATGTCTGAGGCCTTATTAATCCTGTTTTCTTTTTTCACGTTTTTCAAGTTTTTCAACCCTGCTGTAATAAAGAGGCCCTTACCCTCCTTCTCTAGCTGAACCTCTAATTGCTCACCGAAGGTTACCATAACCACATCCCCATTCTCCTCCCTACCCCCTTCTTCCATATTCACAGTGTACCCTGTTGGGACCATGTCCACCGGCTTATGAAGAGACTTTAGCAGCTTTTCTGCGATCGAAATCATACATTCATTTTGAGTTGTAAATATGTTAGAAAGACAGCTAGAAATCTCTTTTAGGTATCCTGATTGCACTATTATTTCCTTCCTAATAGAAGCTTTCCTTCCTTCCAGAGTATCAAGTATCACATTATTGTTCTGGTCAGAATAGGGATTACCTATAGGTACGGCCATTCTACGCCATCCGGTCCCACCGCTTTCTAATGTTCAGATATTGCCAACATCGTTATTTCCCCACTGAGGAAAATAGGAGGAGTGTCCAGAAAGGAACAATCTTGGATGCCTTTATCCACCCCCTTCGCCCGGTGGGTCACTTACATCGTCCCCAACCGTGTTTAATTCCAGATCCTCTGCATAGAGGGATTGTGAATGGACCAGAATGGACCCAGATCTGTCCACCCCAACCCCACTAAGCCATCATGCTTAGGCAGCACATCCCTTGTTTCACATGCCCTCTGTGGCGCAATACATGAGTCTTGTGGAGCCACTCCTTCCTTGAAGGCTCTCTCCTCAGACTCTTTTCCTGGAGATATGTTACACTCTTTTTCTGCAGATATGGGCAACGGCATTGCTATAGCCCTAGATAAAGTATTTCTTCTATTTGTAAAAAACAGGGGTGCAGCCAATATGTCTTTACGACTACTCGTCGCTTTTATCTTAATTCTTAATCTTGGTTACAAAAATGCACCCCCAGCCAAGCATTTTATTTTTTCCAAGAGGTCCATTCTCACACATTCCACACCTCAATCTAGTTACACACACGAGGGACAAGCTTACCCCTCACTCCCCCGCCCCCCAGCCAACAGCACTCTCTGGTACTCCCTTGGTGCGATGGCGCAGTTGTGCAGGACTGTGTGCTTTTCAGAGTTGCTGGTAGGCTCTGGACAGGGCTAGGAAACATAACAGAAAGAAAGGAGCTTTAGCGTCTACTTCTATGTCCGTGCTTCCATGTTTCCAAAAGAGTATGTTTCCAAGTGATTTCAATAGATATATGAACTACGATAACTACCATTCCATTTAGTAGACAATCCGAAAGAGAAACAGCTGACACTCTGTGGCACGACTGCAAAGGTCTCCTTCCGGCCAAAACCACTCTCTGGCACTCCCTCTGTGCGGTTACATTACAGTGCTTGTGTATTATTCCAAGGGTACTAATAAAGATCAACCATATTCTGCCTCAAAAACGTAGCTTCTCTGGGCCTGCAACACCAAGGAAATGGTCCTTTCAAAAGACCTTGCCAGGGAAAGCTAGAAGCCCTATTGAGTATTCTGATTGGCTCCCAGAAGGTCATGGGACATGCTGAGTAACTTGTTATTGTTTCAACTCTAGGCATTTAGCCTTAGTGTCCACATCTGAGGACCAAAAGCAGCAATGGGTAACGTAATGTTTAGGCCTGTTAGGGTCAGAAGCGGCCTATGAGCAGAGCCAGTGCTGAAGCCAGGAAAAACATTCTTTAGGATAACACCTTTTTGCCTCTTTGCCAAGCTTGCTCTTCACCAGACTCCTAATTCTGCACAGAGGGACCCTTCTACCCAGTAACTCTCGAATCACTCCTGAGCTAATACCTCAAAGAGCCATGGGACATCCCAGTTTTGGGGTTGCTAACAGTCTTTTGGTCACATACCACCCTACTCAGAACTTCTACCCGCTCCTTTCTAGCCAACATTTCACCCCTACTCAATTTCCACTTACCCTCCTAACCTCCCTCTTGAGCAGTGCTGGTCATCCACCGTCTTAATTTGCTCACCTCTGTTATCCTTCATCGTACACCACTTGCTTACTTCCTCCTTGTACTCACTCTTTTTCTCCCCTTCTTTCATAGCCTTCAGCCATCTTAATTTCTACCTCACTCCCCCCTTGCCTATTTCCCTCTGCGCCCCTTATCCTCACACCCCTCTCCCATGACCTCCAATCGCACCTATCTCCTTCGCCTATGGCATGACACCTGATCATCTCCCCCACCTCCTATCACTCTTTGACTTGGTCTCTGGAATGTGCAATCCTTGTGAAACAAGTCTTCCTACGTCACCAACCTCTTCGACTTTTATCATCCTAATTTGTCACTTCTTGCAATCGCAGAAAACTGGACCTCACTGCATGACTCTGCTACCCTAACCACTCTCCTCACTGACTCTGCTACCTTCTCCCACTCTCCCTGCCCAGTTGCGAAGGGTTTTGGAGTTGAAGTCATTATCAATAAGGATGTCAACACTGCCCTCCCACTTCTGTATGATCTCCCTGCCTCCTCACTATTCAATTCTTCCATCCTCCTCTCACTGGTCTGGCTCTCTCAACTCTTTCTATGGCCCTTCTTTTTGAGTAACTTCCCACCAACATACCCATTGTACCCTCTGCAGTCACACACCTTGAACGTAGTTCCCTCCTTTCTAAATAGTCACACAACAACCAGCCTATCCACTCTGTTGAGAACTATTGATCTTTTCTTTCCCTCTTCTTCACTCTCCTCCTCTGACACTATTGTACATTTTCCTGTCTTGGTCCAGCCACCTGGTGCTCCTCTACTGTATTTAATTCCCAATAGAAAATTCAAGCAGCGATATTGCCTTTTACCTTGACGAAACAAGGACCACTCTCCTTTCCTGCTCCCCAACTCATGCCTCTTCCACTGACCGTGCTTTTTCTGACTACACTATGCACCCATGACTCTCTTTAACCAACAGTATCCTTCACTCACATACATACCTTTCCTGCCCCTGTACTCAACTTTGGACAACCTCTGTGATCCAGACCCTAAAAAAAAACATATGCCGTGATCTGCCACACTGGTGCAAATTCGGGACACTCACCCCACTCTTAGGCTACAGAAATTCCATTGCTGGGCTCTCCACTGCACTTGACTCTGCCAAATTCTCCTACTTCACAAACCGATGCTCTTCCCTTTGTAATCACTGTTGCAAACATGCATGTACCCTCCAATCTTTGCTCATATCTCCCAAGCCCATATCTATTGCCTCCTCCATATCTACTGAGTTTTCTCACTTTTCCTCTAAAATCTCAGACATTTGTGACACTCTCCTAGCTCTCCTCTCTCTTCTTACCTTACCCTCCTTTTCACCACATCTCCCCCATACCCCTTCTACTCTGAATTACTTCTCCCCTACCTTCAATCCAAATTAGCACCCATTCTTTGCAGTGCAAGTCTATCTTGCTCCTCAAACGGTCAAAGACTTAGTTCCAATCATATCACTTCACCTCTCTGAGCCCTTTAACCTCTCCCTCACTACTGACTCTTCCAGGCCTCCTTTAAATCTACAACTGTCCTATCTCTTTTGAAGAAACCATCTGCTGTCCAACCATCCTTACAAACTATCTTCTGGTTTCCTTCCATTCTTCAAAGGTCATTGAGTGGGTAGGTTTCAATCAGATCACTACATACTTTGTATATAATGGCCTTGGAGTTCCACTTCAATCTAGCTTCCACAGTAAGCACTCCCCAGAGACTGCAGTCCTGCATGTCTACAACATTTCCTCTTTTGCTCACTATTCCAAACTCTCATCTCCAACCACATCTCTCAAACCTCTCGAGCCTGTCGGTACCACCTCTATAACATCCGCAAGATCTGCACCTCTCTCACATTCCATGCTTCCAAACTCCTAATCTCCTCCCTCATTTTCTCCCGCCTCTTCTACTGCTCCTCTCTCCTCTTAGGACTCCGTGTCTCTCACCTAACTCCCCTAAATTCCATCTACCACTCCTCTATCCGTACTCTATGCCTCCTCGGCCCTCAAGACTATATTTCTTCCTCTCTCACTCAACTTGGCTGGCTTCCCTTCCTCTCACAACTGAAATTTCAATTCCTGTGTCTTGTCTACAAATCTCTCCATGACCTAGCGCCCCCTACCTTTCCTCCCTCCTCACATTTTACTCCCCCTCCCGCTCTCTCCGCTCAGCAAACCTCTACCTCCTCACTGTACCCCAAGCCCCATGTGCCTCCTCACGCTTCCGCTCCTTCCAACTCTTGGCCCCCCTACACTGGAACTCCCTCCCGATCTCCATCCGCTCCACCCCCACCTACTCATCCTTGCGCCACTCCCTGAAAGCTCATCTTCTACACTCCCACCTGACTTCCCTTCTCTACCCCTCCTCCCCTTCCCATGCCCCCCTCCTTTTCCCCATCCTCTCTCCTTATCCTCTGACCTTAAATTAGTAACACATACTACTTAAAGGCAATGAGGACACCAGATCACTCTCCCTTCCCTTCCCCTCCCCCCGTCCATCCCCCCTACCTCAAATCCTACACTGTAACTCCCTTCTCCTACCCCCTTCTCTACCCTATCCCTACCCTCCCTCCCCCCCTTGTAAATAGTTCTACTTATTGTTCTAATGACCTGTTCATGCTTGTATATATGCTTCCCCTTCCCCTCCCTCCTCGCTCCCCCCTACCTCAAATCCTACACCGTTACTCCCTTCTCCTACCCCCTCTCCACTACCCTATCTCCCCACCCCCCCTTGTAAATACTTCTACTTATTGTTCTAATTACCTGTTCATGCTTGTATATAGGTTTCTCTCACTTTTGTACCTGTTGTTATATTGTAAAGCGCTTTGGCTTAAAGCGCTATATAAATTCAATAAACATAAACATATTTGGACTCCTCTCACACTTCCAACACTGTCAACCGCTCCTCTCTCCTCTTCACTCATGAGAGCGAAGATTTTGCATATCTGCTCCAGCCTGGAATGATGGAATGATTCCTACCTGGACAGTCACTCCTTTAAAATATCCTGGCACTCACAAACCTCTGACTGGAACCATCTGCCTGCCTATGTTTCCCAAGGATCAGTCTTTGGATCTCTACTCTCCACCCACGATACATCTGCCCTAGGTAAAACTATTGCATCATTTGGCTTCCACTACCATCTTTTTGTTGAGGACACTCACATCTCGTTCTCCTTTCCCTCCTTCACACCAGCCATCTTGGTACAGATAGCCACTGGATGGCACTCCGCTGCCCCATGCTAAACTCTTCGAAAATGGAAGTTACCTTTCTCTCAGATTCCAATATCTTCCCTATCCGTCCCTCTCTCCTTTCCGCCTAATCTTCTTGCTCCCTTTAACAAGGCTCGCAACCATGGGGTCCTCTTTGATAACCTCTGACTGCAACAATTCAACACTGCTATTGCCCCGGCTTCTCGTAGTAACTTCTGAACATTCAATAAATGTATTGTAAGTGGTCTTTTATAGCACCCTTCTTCCACGGTTACTGACATGGCTGTGGAAATATGAACATTTCGTACTCGGCACTCTACAGAAACTCTAATCTCCACATTTGTGCTCAGCAAATTTGACTACTGCTCAAGCCTACTCCTTGCCCTTCATCTCTACTTTTTCCTGCCCCTACATAAGGCCCTTCATTTTGCTACCCGCACTCTTTACAGCCTACCCAGATACTCGCCCGCTTCTACCTAGCGACACCAGGCTGGATGGCACTGCATGCACAACCACTCACTTTAAGATCCTTTTCCTAATCAATAAAGTTATCGATGGGGTCCCTAAGTACCTGTGTGACCTGTCTGACTGTATTTCTGTCTATTTACCATTTTTGTCCCTTCACCTCTCCTCTGAATGTAACCTCACTGTCCCCCTCTTTCGCCCGACTCACCCTGCTCCATTGGAACCCGCTGTCCATCACAATAAAAGCCATCTCAACTGTGGATTTATTTACTATTTACTCAATTGGTTATTTATAACATGCCTACTACCGGAGTTCATTTCTAAGCACTGAGTGGGGATTCGAACCTCTGTTGCTCTGCGGTTTTGCTTCCAAGACCAGCTGTTGCCCCTGTGCTATCCTCAGTTAGGATCTCTTCATGTCTTGATTTAAATTTGATGTACTGGTCAAAGAGGGAGAACCCCACCCCATAATCCTTACCGGTCCCCACCACTACCTCTGGTGCTGCTTCATGTTGCAGTTTTGCATATCTGTGCAGTAATCCTCTTTAGTCTGCAGCTCTCGCCCCCTCGGTTAATGATGCCTCGTGTGATGTTGACTTTGTAAGTCACCTGTTTCTTGTCCCCTGTCTATGGCCCACTTTGTTCACGGCCTCATGAACTGGCTCACGACGTGTTAGCCCCTTTTGGCGCTATTGTACAGGCGCCCTGCCTGGGAATGCATCCACCATCTGTACAAATCGGAAATTGACATCCGTGCTCTTCAAATAAATACAAATACACATTAACAATGTTTAGTGGGAAGTAAGGTAAGTACTGGGAGGCAAGGAAAACAGGCATGGTGGGCAAATCCCACAATTATAAAAACACTTGAAAAGGGAAAACCTTTAGAATTCGAATTTTAAACTATTTTACTCTATTTGTTTATACTTACTGGTTTACTGTAGCTGTAAATACTTCATGACTGTACATTATGTTTAATCTGATATATGTTAAGCCTATGTCTTCCACTGTTGTCTGTGGTAACTCTTGTAATGTGTATTACTTGCTCTCCAGCGGCCAGATGACCACGGGTTTGGCGCGCTCTACAAATGTAAATAAATTAAATACATACATTTCAAATATAATTATAGAAAATTGGCCTATCAACTTTAAGAAGTTTCATGTAAAGGGCAACTGAAAATGTGTTACCAACTTTTAAATATGTACCCCAATGAAGTAGGCGCCCCCACTATAAGGCTGGACTGAGTGCCCAGTACATACTAATTTGCTCCCAGCCATGAGTGCTCGGGCGATCTCCAGAACCCCACTCTGTGCTGCTGCACAGCCACTCACAAGTATGCCAAGAGTACATTTAACCCTCCCCTCCCTGCTGCTACACTAGCTCCCTCAAAAACGGGCCTCTGGGATATGTTTGGTTATTTATAACGCGCTTAATGCCCAGAAGTTTCTAAGCGCGGACCCGGTGTTCGAACCTGTGCTGCTCCGTGCCGTCTTGCTTTCAAGGCGAGCACGTTGCCCCTGAGCTATGCCTCCGAGATGAGGGGAGACCCGCAGCATCCCCACGCTCTTCCTATGCCAGCGCCAAGAGACATCTCAACCTGCTGTGTGGGCTCTAGACATGAATAAACATAAAGAGACTTCTTCCGGGCAAGGTGAGCGCTCAGAATCTGGCACTGTGTGGCACACAATGCCACACCCCTGTCAATAATTACATTTTACTCCACAGGGCGGGTGGCTGAATAATATGTACCTCTAGGAGCGTGCGCATGGAGACGGCGCACCCCAAACGCAGGTACAGGACAGCGCCTGCAATTGATGTATGCAACTATGATGGTTATGGCTTTAATTGCACATGTTGCGCAGGGTTCCAGTCTTGATTGATGATAATAGCATTTCAAAATAAACGATGCACTTTGGAAAGATAATGATGTGTGATATAACGTCAAATGCATTACTCAAAGAACTGCCGTGGGACAAAGTATATGCACTGCGTTGAATAATTATTGATCCAACCATGCTGCATGAGGCCATTCTGGGGTGGGTGTAATGCTTTCTTTTGTGCTGGCTGAGTGGGCCACAGGCCCAGGGATGCCTTTGCATCCCATCTTGGGGTTAACCCGACCCTCAGCCCTGGGAGGGGGTGATGCCATTTCTCGCTGGCCTGGAGCCAGCCAGGTTAATGGACCTCTTCTGCACATGCCAGGGCAGGTGGAGAGGCAACACAGCCCGTGGTGTGGTGACCAATCTCCCTGCTCAACTCCTGTGCCCCTAAGTGCAATAGAAATGGTCACACAGTGAAGGCAATCTGGTGATACATTTCAATCAAATGTATTCTTCAAAATGTAAAAAAAAATACTCAAATCTGTGAGCAGCTATGAAGAAACTTAACTTTAAAAGAAACAAAACCAGATATGAAATCAACACCAATGGGTGGGGAAACCAAGTGGAAAGGTGAAGCTTACGGTGTGCAGCAGCAGTGTGGGTGTGGCTCTGAGTGCAGGGGGCACTGCTTCCCCCTGCACTAGATGAGTATTGGCCCTCTACATCGGCAAAATACTACCAAGTGGAAAGGTGGAGTTTACAGTGTGCAGCAGCAGTGTGGGTGTTGCTCTGAGTGCAGGGGGCACTGCTTCCCCCTGCACTAGATGAGTGTTGACCATCTACATCTGCAAAATACTACCAAGTGGAAAGGTGAAGCTTACGGTGTGCAGCAGCAGTGTGGGTGTGGCTCTGAGTGCAGGGGGCACTGCTTCCCCCTGCACTAGATGAGTATTGGCCCTCTACATCGGCAAAATACTACCAAGTGGAAAGGTGGAGTTTACAGTGTGCAGCAGCAGTGTGGGTGTTGCTCTGAGTGCAGGGGGCACTGCTTCCCCCTGCACTAGATGAGTGTTGACCACCTACATCTGCACAATGCTACCAAGTGGAAAGGTGGAGCTTACGGTGTGCAGCAGCAGTGTGGGTGTGGCTCTGAGTGCAGAGGACACTGCTTCCCCCTGCACTAGATGAGTATTGGCCCTCTACATCGGCAAAATACTACCAAGTGGAGCTTGCAACGTGTAGCAGCAGTGAGGGTGTAGCTCTGAGTGCAGGGGGCACAGCTTCCCCCTGCACTAGATGAGTATTGGCCCTCTACATCGGCAAAATACTACCAAGTGGACAAGTGGAGCTTGCAACGTGCAGCAGCAGTGTGGGTGTGGCTCTGAGTGCCGGGGGCACTACTTCTCTCTGCACTAGATGGGTGTTGGCCCTCTACATCTGCAAAATACTACCAAGTGGAAAGGTGGAGCTTACGGTGTGCAGCAGCAGTGTGGGTGCGACTCTAGGTGCCGGGGGCACTGCTTCCCCCTGCACTAGATGAGTGTTGGCCCTCTACATCTGCAAAATACTACCAAGTGGAAAGGTGGAGCTTACGGTGTGCAGCAGCAGTGTGGGTGTGACTCTAGGTGCCGGGGACACTGCTTCCCCCTGCACTAGATGAGGGTTGGCCCTCTACATCTGCAAAATACTACCAAGTGGAAAGGTGGAGCTTACGGTGTGCAGCAGCAGTGTGGGTGTGACTCTGGGTGCCGGGGGCACTGCTTCCCCCTGCACTCGATGGGTATTGGCCCTCTACATCTATAGAATTTTAGTTGTGGGATGCATTTCCAAGACCCCTGCCCTCCGAAACGATTCAGAAAGATGTACTAGGGATACATGATAATAATAATGATGTATTTCTTAGGTAGCGCTACGCACCCATAGGTCTCAGAGTGTTCAAATAATAGAAGGCATTATTATCCCACAGAGTGGTACACGTTTTATTGACCTCCGAAAAATGAAAGGCTAAGTTGACCCTGCCGGGATTCGAACCTGCCACAGTTGGCTGCACACAGATATCAGGGGCGAGTGCTTAGCTCACTGTGCTATCTGACCCACATGACATAAATGTGTGACTGTATCGGATAGAGCAGGCTTGTCCAACCTTTTTGAATGTGGGGCCGAAGCATTAACTTTTTGTCACCCAGTGGGCCGGCGAGCCAAAAGTCAACAACCTCACCCAAAGCAGTATATTAAAAAGCGATATTGTGTGACCTTTGACACAATAGCATCACAGGCAGTGATAGCCATGCAGTCCCAAAGATAGCTTTTGGTGTCATGGGCAGTGATCAAAGGTTAGTTGCCTGTGATTTCTTTCAGTGTCTATGTGTTCATATTTTTCTGAAATAGTGGGGGCGTCCGAGCGCAGCGAAGGAGCTATAAGGTTCTAGGGAGGGTTTGGGGGGGTTACCCCCCCAAGAATTTTATTTCAAATATGGGGTTGAAATTGTGAATTTTACAGCAGAAAAGGTGACCAAAAAGCCATAAGTTTAGAATCAGTTCTAAAGGGGAACATGAAAATTCCATGTCACCAACAGCAGAAAAGAACATTTTACAACACAACACATTTTAATGATCAATGTGTCCACAGTGTAAAACAGCACTGTCACTGATGTAACACATTGTCATGCTGGTTCTACCCAAAATATGCCCCTGTAGCAACATGTCTATGCTGGCTGTTCCCAATATAGGCCAGCATTGTCCTGTACAAAGCATGATTGATGCTGCCTGAGCATGTGCAGTGTGCCCAATACATATGGCAGTTTATCTCTGTAATACACATTACTTCTGTGGTGATGAAATAAGCATAATTCAATTCAACAGACAAAATGTGGAAAAGCGATCACCCAAAGGTGAACCTAATTGAAGAAAAGCAATTTGAGCACAATCTTAAAGTATTCAACCTAGCAGGCCTAGTGCACACTTTACCTTTTCTTTCACCAATAAATCAGGGGGAGAGCGCAAACGCAGTCCCACACTACCCGAAATAATGCAGTCGTGTATCCTGCATTTGGGAACATAGCAGGGGTCAGCAAATCTGATGTGCAATGGGTAAGCCTCACCCTGGGAGATCTGCCCTTGAGATCAGAATCTCCCCTGCCAGCTAAGTATGAGTTGCATGCAAGAGGGCAGGGGTTGGGTCAGTTCTGGGAAGCCCCGCTAAACGAGGGTGAGAAGGCAGGCCCGGACCCAGCTCCAACCCCCTAGCCCCCCGGAAGCTCTGAGCATCTGCAGAGCTGCCTGTCCCACGTGCAGGGGGAAGCTCCAGCAGGCAGAGCCCAGAAGAAGAGCAGATTGTAGCGCAGTTCCTTCCTCCCATCATGCCCTGCTCGGCCCGAGATTAGAATAAATAGCAGGATGGCTCGAGCAGGCCTGTTGCAGTCTGCCCACAGGCCTGTCGGCCCCACAAGGGCCCATGGCCCTCCTGAGTGGAGCTGCCCAGCGCTCGCCCAATTGACACCATCATAATCATCCAGGACCTCGACGCTCAACCACCGCTGAATCTCAGAGTTCTGCTCAATGACAATGCTGAATTTTTGACATCTTTGCCGTAACCATATGCCGTGTGGTGTCAGCCGAGCCTGCACAGCGCCAAAGGCAAGTATTCCTTGTCCGGGCCCCGAGGTCACTTAGTCTTCCAGTGCCATCCACTTGGCACAGCCTACTGTTCCCAGTGTTTTCTACCCGCAAATCAGCATGACTGCCAAACAGAACTGCATCATTGGGGCCCAATGCTGCTGCTCTCTGACTTGACCCCAGCCCAGTGCAAAGGCACCCATGCTTCTGGTCTGATGCTGAAAAGCCTGGCTCTGCTGAGATCCAAAAGACAAGAACTAAGGTATTTTTGGAATATAGTACTATTGTTTTTTGTGTTGCAACTGTATCAGCTCACACCCCTCCTGAAGGGTATAGGCTGCCCTCAGACTGCGCTACCAAAAGAGTGAAAATAAGTTATACCTGTTGGGCTTGCCTGTTTCACTTTTATGATTGGGATCACTGCTGCATGGGTATTAAGCGCGTTATAAATAACCTATCATATCAGATCATATCATAGATCACAGATCAAGATCATAAGCAACTTTCAGAAACCTTGGCAGGTGGTCCACTGAGGCCCATTTGCAGGTTGCAGTGTGTTATTGGGGCACTACTAGGGTAACATATTGTGCTGTACATGTGGTACTCGCCATGCTTTGGTACCCCACTGGCCACATCTATAATGTCCAATGTACTTGGTATATGCATGGACATTTTCATCAATCCGCACTGTGCTTAGAGGTAAACGTAACAGAGCTCCCGCTGTTCTTTGTCTCGAGACGAGGAAAAAAAGCACTGCAAAGGTTAAGTTTCTCAGCTGATAAAGGTTCATCTTCGGTGACATTCGCAATTCAAAAGAACGATTTTTGGGGCAGACAGGCTGTGTTGCCGCAACCCCTGCTGAACATATGTCCAGAGATGACGAACCTTGAAAGTAACTCCGTACAATGGCCCTCCGAG
The DNA here is from genome assembly GCF_040938575.1 of Ambystoma mexicanum. Lineage (NCBI taxonomy): Eukaryota > Metazoa > Chordata > Amphibia > Caudata > Ambystomatidae > Ambystoma > Ambystoma mexicanum. Next base: position 1,236,556,687 of record NC_090933.1, on the reverse strand, counting down.
CAGCAGCCCACGGCTAATCAGGGGTTCAGGAATCCACTGTGCTGCCCACGCTGAGAGGAACTCCTGCACAGCACCTGTCCACATAATCCTTCGCCCGGGCCAGCACTCTCTTCTCCTCACCTCACCACCTCCTCCCTTCATCTCAGCTCGCCTTTTGCCCCTCAGAGCACCATGCAAGAGAGGAACAGACATGCCTGGGCCGGAGCCCATTCCTCTCTTGCATGGTGGGTCCTACTTGCCTGAAATGGGATATTAAAAATGCATAGTAATCGCTACTATATTAATCCCATTGTTCATAGTTTGTGGGAGTACTGGGCAATTGTATGGACCCGCGCTCACTGAAAATGAATCGTATTCCCGAGGTACGCCTCACTATGCCGTGATACAAATTAGTCTCTCCTTCCTCTATCATCAAGTCCCAAGATCTTGACAAATGACAAATTCTTGACAAATGTATTTATTTCTGCAATGTTTGTTGGATATCCGACAAACATTGCATAAATAAATAAATTAACGCTTCGTGGCTGAGGACTGTAACTACCTCTGTTGACCCCATGGGGTCACCAAAGGAAGCAACAGATTTGCGCACAGGCACATTTAAAAAAAAAAATTAAAAAAAATCTTTATTTTATTATTCTTTTTTTTTTTACTCAAGAGTTGTCCAACATACAGCCTTGCGGGCCACATAAAATGGCTTGGCGGGCTGCATTGTGGCCCGCGGGCCGTATGTTGGACAGCCTTGGGATAGAGGGTGCCCTGTAGGGGCTAGAGAACATTATAAGTTTGCAGTAATGGAGGGTAGGAGAGCAATGTTTAGTCATGTGTCAAGAAGCACTGAACTATGGCCTTTTTAAGATTGAGGCCTTGGGCGGCCAGGCTCCAGAAATAGCAATAACACATCGTAGTATTTCAGCATCAGTACAGTTTCCCATCCCCCTTCCCAACTCAGGCAGAAGACGAAAGGGCCAACACACCAAATAGATACAACCACCCCATTGTCCCATGCGGCAGACCTAAGCAGCTAAAAAGGAATATGAATAGCCATGTACGAACAGTGTTGTGAACAATGATTACAATTGAATAGGTCCAAGAGAAATAGGTGCTAACAGAATACTCCTGTTTTTTATCACCCTCTGCATCAAAGAAGAATAAAAATTTCCAAGCTCTGTTGTAGAATCAATCTTATTTTTTATCTAATGTTAGTACAGTTCAAAATAAAATGGACGTTTCAGAGTTAGCAACAAGAGAAAAGGGAGGTCATTGACCTAAAGTACAGAAAATATTTACATCACACGGAATCAAAGGTTTTTCGATAGGACAACCATTTTGTGTGTGCAAGACAAAATCAAAATCAAATTTCATTTTTCAAGGGCTTTCGCATGAAAATGGCAAACATATAAACAATTGGACATTTACAACATCATTTGAAGATTTACTGTTATGATATGATATGATAGGTTAGGTTATTTATAACATGCTTAATACCCAGAGGTTTCTAAGCGCGAACCCAGGAATCAAACCTGTGCTACTCCTTGTAGTCTTGCTTCCAAGGCAAGCACATTGCCCCTGAGCTATCCTCCCGGGACATGGGGTACAAGGTAAACAGAACAAAACTGCAATATTGCCAACAGGAAATGTTATACCTGGGTCAACTTATTTCTATTTATGGTAAGAAAATAACCCAAGAGCTCTATGTGAGGTGTAAAACTGTGACCCCAGCCACCTTTTTGACAGAGATTGTCACGGACGATGATGGCATATGACTTATGAGGGACGGGACAAGGACATACCAAAAGCACGCGATTATGCTCTTGATGATGGGAAGTGTTCTTCATTGACGGGTCAGCAAGGATTGACCGGGCGATGGGCAGGAGGCATGTGGGAGTAGCAGTTGTCCATTTAGTGTATGGGGAATATGAAACAGTAGTGCAGAAAAGGTTACCCATGCATTAGCCGGCCCAAACAGCTAAACCCATTGCCTTAATAGAAGCATCGGAAGCCTCATAGGGGTGCCAAGTGACAATCTATTCCGACTTGGCATACGTCACCATTATGGTGCATTGTAGATTAGCACAGTGGAAGAGGAGGAGATTTAAAAGAGGAGATGGGTCCCTTGTACAAAATGCGGCTTTGCTGAACAGGTTAATTCATGCCCTAAACTGAACCACTCTAGCAGCAGTGGTGAAATGCGCCTCCCACACCAATAATACAAACAAAATGTATCTCGAAAATGCTGCAGCAAATACAGCAGGGAAAAACACAGCATACCTCCCGCTTACCGGAAATTGCAGAATACCCTGAAGTTGCAAACATGCAGGTACAATTGCCAGCCCCTTACACATCCATGCCCATAAGTGAAATAATTGAATTACAAGGTAGGGCTCCATCAGAGAAAGAAGTGTTGTAGGTCAAGAGAGGGTGTGTTCAGTCCCCAACAGACATGATGTGGTGCCAGGGGGCTATAGGTAAATTGGTGATGTCCGATGAGTTGGTGTTGATTGCGTTCAAGCAACTACACTTTCCTTCTCATGTGTCAAAGCAGAATATTGCTGCAGACATAAAGGAGGACTGGTACAAATATGTTTGTGTCCAACTGTACTTTTTGTTAGAGTTGAGGGCGAAAACTGCGAGGTACTTTGCCTCGCCCTACTGGGCCATTCCATGAGATTCATATTGACTACGCTGACATGGGAGAATAGTGCAACAAATTCAGAAACTGAATAGTAGTTGTGTACCCCTTCTCCTGTTGAGTTGAGGCTGCTCCATGCACACATTCAGATGCCAAAAGTGTGGCCAAATTTATTGTACGAGAAGTGTTTCCCTGATGAGGAGTGTGCAAAGTATTAAGCTGAGATAATGGCACTCACTTCTTCAATGAGCTGTTCATAGAAATAACAGCTCTATAAGGCATAAAGCATAGGTTGTGTTCCAATTATCAACCCCCGTCCAAGGGCATCGTCGAACGAATGAATGGCCTCTGAAAGGCCAAACTATCCCAGTTGTGTGCTACCCTCAAGAAGAATTGGGTCTACTGTTTGCCCGTGTCCCTTTTAAGCATGCAGACGCAGCCCTGTATGGATGACCATTCGTCCCCACATGAAATTGTAACAGGGAGGTATATGAACACGCCACTGTCTCTGGTTAGGAGAGCTTCTGATGCTCACAGGGCTGCTTCGAGCTTGGGGATGAGTTTAAAGAATATGTGTCTGTTTTGATGCACTCAATCAAACATAATTCTCAACGGAAAGCACCACAACTAACAGACGAACACACCAGCACTGCACCTGATTATGTCAACTTAACTCCTCTCCAACTGGCCACTTTTAGCTACGTGACAAGAAGCACTGAACTATGGCCATTTTAAGAGTGAGGCCTAGGGCAGCTGGCTCCAGCAATAGCACCTCATAGTATTTCAGCACCAATACACTTTCCCATCCATGTTCCCAGCTCAGGAGGCAGACAAAAGGGCATTCACACCAAATAGATACAACCACCCTGTTGTCACACATGGCAGGCCTATGCAACTAGAACGTAATGTTAGTAGTCAAGTACGAGCAGGGCTGCACCTGTCTCTGAAGGATGATCTCCTGGGAGTCTGGGCAGAGGCTAGTGGAGCTTTCCCTTCTGTAGGGTCCCATCCCATGGATCACAAATGACCAGTGTTATGTGACCGCAAGAACTCCCTCTTGAAAAACCACTGTTCATGTCATGACTGAGTTGCCCTACAGAGCTTTCTGCAGATGTCGAGGGCTCATACCCATCCTGTGTGAAAACGTAATACTTTGCCATTTTGAAATAGAGTGAAAATAAAATCCAGTACCGCTGCAGCTCAAATTTACAGGACAAATGTCTATGGGGAAAAGTCCCTTAAGGTTGCACAATGTACTCTTATCCAATCCAATCCAAACACCCGGAAGGCAGAGGCTCTAGAGAACCATTTGAACATGATGGTAGGGGAGCCCATCCATGGAATGCTTATATTATAATGGAGGCAAGAGGGTTAATAGGCATCGATTATCACGAGAGCAGACAGCGAGCTAAAACACTGAACGCTGCCTGAAAAGGATGCTTCATTTTTCAGCTCCTTGCTCTCTGGCCGTCTCATGATTAGTCCTTCTTTGTCACCGAGGGAGTAATGTACAGAAAACAGGTACCACAGAGGCCTGAGGCAATGCCCAGAATGGCTCCAACTAACGTAGCTTGTAATGTGTGTACTGCAATGCTCACATTTAAAATTCAGAATGAAAGGCAAAGATTGCTGTGCCATACGACTACTGACTGCCAACATTTGGGCAGTTTCTGGAGGCCTCCCAGAAGCCCCTTTCAAATGTAATAGTTGAAAGGCCCGGATGCTGTCCCTGCCTAAAGAATAATGGGAACTTGAACGGCCCGAAAAAACAATTGGTCAGGATTAAAGCTGTGGTAAGACATCTCCAACTATATGTTAAAATACTATTATTAATCCCATTTTGAATAATGAACGACCATTCATTTGTACATTGACACTGACTTCCAGAATTATCTGTGTAATAGGTATGTATTGGAGAGTGTCACTGCCTAGACGACACGGAGGGTCCGTTCTCTGTATTTCATATTTTATACTATGACTAAATGTCTACTGCTCTTCAAAAGTACAGGAATGAGTAATGGATACACCTCCTACTCAGACCCTCACTACTACGAAACGAGCAGTGATCCCAGTAATAAAGGTGAACCAGGCCCAGCCCACCAGGTGTACTTACTTCACCCATTTAAGGTAGCATGGGCTGCAGGCAGGCTATACTTTTCAGGAGATATGATATATGATATGATACATAGTCTTTTTGTATAGCGTCTACCAATGTGTTTCAAAGCGCTTCAAGGCAAGGGAGGGAACAAAGAAAAAAACAATGACATTCTTACAGACCATAAACAGTAAGGAGGTGAAATTAACCATCCTACTCGGCCTGACGACATTTCAGATAGGTCAAGAGCTAAGACATACATCAGGAAGGGAGAGGGAGAGTGGGAAGGAAATGGAAACAGACAGGCGACTACCGTACTAGGCCTGACAACATTTCTGGTAGTTCTGAAGAAATACAAAAGGTGAGGGAGAGGGGTGCAGAAAGGGAGGGGAGGAACCAAATAAGCGACTATCGTGCTAGGCCTGATGACATTTCAGATAGTGCTGGAGGTGGGGGGAGGAAAAACAAACAAGTAAGGGGAGGGGGGGGAACAGACGAGGTTGCTATCATACTAGATCCAGGGACAATTCTGATAGAGTAAGTGCATAGAAGAAAGTAAGAGGAGGAGTGGATGAGAGAACAGGTAGTAAGCCGTCAAAATAGGGGAGAGCGAATACAATTGCAGAAGTCAATAGTAACACATAATGTTGCAAGCCAGGATACAAGATGAAGATGGGAACAGCATGATTCAGGGTCACCATGAGTACAAGGTGCAAAGGAAGTCCAGCATGAGTTGAGAAAGGGTGACGCACCGTGAATCAATGAAGTCCATGAAGTCAAATCCAGCATTAGCCACAAGACGGTGATGGTGAAACCAGAAGCAATCAGGACAGACTCCTGTAGAAGTAGGCTGGTGGGGGTGGGGGTGAGGAAGGGGTAGCAGAGTAAAAGAATCAAGCAAAACAGGCAACACCTGTGTGCGAGAAGGGAGGGGAGATATGTGAGCTATCTCAGAAGCATTCCAAACAATTATAGTACTCTGATATCAAATAAAAGAAAGTTCAACTAAGGTTATATAAAAATATAAATGGGATACTTGAATTAAGCGAATAATACAATTGCACTAATCAAAACCACTATAACCTACCGCTGTAAAATAAGACACAGGATATGCACACTTGTAATGGAAGTGGGCACTCTGACAAGCCCACTGAACAAGTCTTTTTAAAAGGGAGAGGGTGGAATCTTACTAGTTACTATGGATCTTTAATGTGTGCCATGGGGACAGAACCACTTAAAATACCTTTACATGCGTGTTCTTCGGACTCAACAGCACTCAAGCTAGTAATGGCTTTGCAGGTAAAGAACAGTGGTTCGGAGGGTTGCCCAGATGAATGTCAGAGGTTATGATTAAAAAATTAAGAAGCATATAAGAATAACCAGAAAGGCTGTGATGGTCCAATAAAATAAGGAATAAAACCTGGCAAGAGAATATGCACAGTATCCTGATAAAACCAAGATCAAACAAAGTTGTGTAGATTTGGGTATTAGTCAAAAGGACACCCAAAGAATAAAAACAACCTGGCAGGGGAGGGTACCAGGTATCTTGAAAACATAAAGATAAACAGCCAAAACTGTTTATGAACTACTTAAGGATGAACCAAAGGGGTGGAAGAGAAGTCCTGAGATGGAAATATCAGGACTACTAAAAACCCACAGAATTCAGAGGAGAAGAAAGAACTTACCTCTGAAATAGAGGTTTCCAATCTTAAAATCCTTTTGTTTATGTTTGTAAACATCCAGGGGCATAAAGACTTTGTGTAGGGGAATTAATGTATAAAGAAGGCACAACGTTTTTCTTTTAACCCGACACCAATATCCAAAAGAGTGAGAGAAAATGAGAAGAAGAGAACCACCCGCAAAGCAAAGCCACCTAAAGTGCTTCCATATTGGAAAAGCACTAAGAAACCATGAAGAAGAATCCAGGGAAGGGAAACATCCTATGGAGCAAGGAACCACATGCGTGAGAGACTTTTTGTTGGAGTTACCTATTTCTTTACCCATTTGAATACTGAAGGCCAAAGACATTATCCTTTTCACCTTAGAGTTAATTTCTTTAGAATGTGAGGGTCAGAATAGTACTTTGGACACAGCACGGTTTTGTTTTGGACATTCTGACACGGACATATACTTAGTATTGAGTTCAGGTAGGGAAACACCTCAAGTGCAGGGACAGCAAGACATTTTCCCACACGCATTTTATTTATCAATAAAAGTATTTAGCCAAAACCACATTTAACCTGTGTTTGAGTTTCATTACTGACTTCTCACAGTACTCATTGTGGATGTTAGCACCTATGGCCTAGAAGCTGTAGGGTGAGGCAATTAATGTTCCATATGACACACAAGTGTTGAATGCAGTGGAGCCTGATTAGTCTGTGATTGACAAGAAGGCCTTAGCTTGCATGTGAACCGTTGATAATTCCTGGCAGTTCTTATGAGGTGGACATTTGGAAATCTGTCCTGATCACAAGCTATCTGTTGTTCTTTTTTCCAAAGGGGACACGATTTCTCCCATATTGGTTAGGCTTGTTTGTCGTTTTACAGTGCCAAGTTCTTCTCCTGTCTACCTTTAAAGGGGTGCCCATGAAGTAGATGAGCTAGACTTGCCCCTGAAAATTGCCAAAGGGATGAGGTCAGTTCTCCAGAGAGGTGGCAGTTTAAGGTTAAGACGTTAATTGGTATGGGTGGCCTCCACAAAGGCCAGAGAGACAGTCCTCTGCCCATACTAATAGGTTTAAGAAGAATTGTCAGTGAAGTGAGTGGTGGTGTTCAGGGATGAGAAGATCTTTCCCCCACTAAAGATGCACCAGAGATTGGCCTATTTGGCACACACAGGCCACATTGGAATTTCGGCCACTAAGAGGCTGTTGCCAGAACAGTTTTGGTGGTCTAGCACGGTGGACCATTTGTGTGTAATTGCCGTGTAAGATAACTTGAAAGTCAGGACACCGACAATGATTCCGGTACAGATCCCCACGGCACCCTGGAATAAGCAAGGCCAAGATTTTGTTAAACCCAGGGAAGGCAATACACCATTTTGTGAATCGACAAATTCTGCAAATGGCATGAAGTGGGATTTGTTATGCACTCTGACATTGTCCAGGGTTATCACTTTCTTGCAGGCCCTGTCCATATGGGAGAGTTGGCCCACATTGCTGATAATGGATAATGGAGTGCATGAAGGAAACAGGAGAGTACCTGGCACAGTGTTGAGAAAAACAGACCAGAAACCCTGTGTTCCATTACTGTTGTAATGGTCAGTTGGATCAGTTTAACAGGACGCTTAAGGAGGCGCACCAGGCAGCCCCAAGACGTGTGGGAATTCAGAAAAGGGTTTTCAAGAACGTCCTTGGGCTATCGCACTGTACTCAATTCCATGACTGCAGTAACCCCATTTGATGTATTGGGAAGAAGGGGGTTGGCACGAAACTTGGCCCCTGTGATTATTCTAGGAACAACCCCAGAGTGAGGTCTACCAAGAGGACATTAGAGAGAGAGGGATAGGCACAAGCAGGATAGGAGTAATGGATCATTTGGCAATAAGGGGGCATCAAAGGTTAGGTGAATCTGAGTATGGGATTGGGTAAAGGTCTCCCTCCCAGCTCCCTTGTGCCCGTGTAAGCTATGGAAATGTTCTGAACAGTAGCCGGTTCAGGAGGGGATAACTAATTTGGTTGTGACCATCGATGGTCGCACTTGGACTCTTAAAAGAGTATTCACTGTGAAGGCACCATGGAGAGAGAAGTGTGTCCTGAAGAACACTGAAGAAACACAACCAGAGGGAGACCAGTCTTCCTTTGAGGTTAAGGTTAAGGTGGCCTGTGCAGTTGTGTGTGTGTGAAAGAGGGAGCTGTGTGGCATCTTCTGCCAGCACCAGGGTGGACACTCATTATTTTGCAAGTTGTGTTCCGTCAAGCAGAATCCTCCCTCCTAAGGGATGCTTTGTCAATTGGTGGGAAGAGCACCTGGAGGGACACTGTACATTGTGTGTTGGTGAATAAATGCTCTCAACTTTCCTTCTGGCCTCATTCTCACTATTGCAGGGGTTCACTTCACCAATCGCTTTTGTCTTCACTCCCTCCCAGCTTGCAGCTTCAAAGCCTCGTACTGTGCTTGCCCTCTTAGGGATTGTGGCACCCAGAGGCATTTGAGCTTGCAGCGTGCTTCGTCTGCATCACTAAATATGAACACACATATAGGTCTCAGGAGGATAGCTCAGGGGCAACGTGCTTGCAGAAGCGGAGCAACACAGGTTCGATCCCCTGGTCTGCGCTTAGAAACCTCTGGGTATTAAGCACGTTATAAATAACCAATTATAAAAGTATAACAAATATAGACAAGTGCAGGGGAGTCAGATGCCTCTCCATCATCAGCCACTGACTCTGCAACGCAGTCTCAACTGGCTTATTTATTTAATTAATTTATTTATTTATTGCATTTATTTGCAACGCCCAACCCGTAAGTATCTCGGCGCTGATACAATTTAGGAAACAAAACAAAAGGAAAAAGTACACAAGCATGATAGTAAATATTGCAGAGCCTGGTAAGGGGGATGCCCAAGTTTCAGGTTGGTCGTATTTGCCTATCCTAAGTCGGCTTATGATAGGCAGCTCAGTTCAAATCGCAAGACCTTTCTAGCTGATTAATAGCATTCCAGAACGATGGGCTGGTATCAGGTTTAAAAGCAGATATCCAATTAAGAATCCACTTAATATGAGACTTTTAGAAGTCACCCTGGTCAAACAGCAAAACAACACTAAGCCCTGATGGCGACAAAGCAAGAATTAGGTATATATTGATGTTAAGGGCACGTAATTGTATGACGTAGGTGCGGGCAATACTAACTGTTAAAGACCAGTCATGGCCCGAGCGAAGCGGATGTACCTAAGGAGCATGAGCATCATCGGCTGGCAGCATGGAAAAAATGTGTTCTAACAGAAACTAAAAAATGGTACTTAAAAAGAAAGTGATGGGAATGTATTGCGGAGAACACGAGGTGCTGCAGGAAGCAAGCAACACTCGGAAATGAAACAAACAGGTTGCTTGGAACTGCCGCGCAATACCATCAATTAGTACCCGGCGAAGGTCAATCAGAATGTTACAAACAATCGATTGGCCCTCGCCCGGTCCATGCCCTACACAGAATCCTTCGAAGCTTTTGCTTCCCTGGCGGGGGGTTGTGGCAGCTCCTCAGCCAATGAGGATGCTCGGAAAAGGGTAATCCCTGTTCTGAGCCTCCACAGGGTAGGAGGCTTCTTCCTGCCCCGCTGGGGATTCAGGTAAGTGGTTTCCACACCCCTGCCCCCCATTCCTCCAAACAATCCCCTCCACACCCTCCCAACCCGACTTACCTTCTTTTTCTTTCGTTTTCGAGAGCAAACGTGCTGGCAACACTTCTGTCCCCAGCCCATCCGCTCCCAATGGCCACCATGGAAGGGGAAAACCGCCTCTGGCCATTTTCTTTTAGATGTTTTTTTTCCTTTTCTGTTCCAAAAATGCCATAGCATTTCGGAACAGAAAAAGATTGCTCTTAGTACCCCAGCCTTGTGGGCCGGGGTACTAATAGCAATAAGCCTCTCGCCGCGGGGCCATTACCGAGTCAGGTAATGCCCCAGGGCATGACTCGGTAATGGCCCAGCGGCTCAGGGCTTATTGCTTAATTATTCCCCATATTTCAGACGACATGATTGGATAGTATACACTGATGTGGTGATATAAATGTAACATTTCTGCATTCTGAGGGCATTATCAGGTGGGAACAGCCCTCGTCTTCGCTTTGGTCTTTCACCAGGCTAATGGCAACAGTCATCAGGCATCATTACTATAAGAACCTTCAGCCCAATGAGGCAAGAATGCTATGTTTAAAAACAAGAACAACGGAGAAACATTTGAATATTGGGAAAGAAGATTTATACCAGCCATAATAGCAATGGAACGTTGTTATGACCATTGTGAACAATGGTCACAACAAAGCTTCTCTGGGTGATAACTTGGGCTGCTAGGACATCACCCCCCACCTTCCAGCCCTTGGAATGAGGGATTAACGCCATATTATTGTCCTCTGCTGCCGTATCGTCTTTTGATGGCACTGCCAGCATTCGAGTGATCTAATTTAGCTTCATAGCCCAATCATGAAGGCTACAGGGAGTTATTGAAGTGGAAGCCCAAGTTAACGCCTGAGCGAAGCGAGGGCATTTACATGACCTCAGGGTCTTTACTACCAGTGTAGCCCAGAATGCTATTAGTACGCATGGGTCAGATGCTGTACTGGCCCAGAGGTACAAATAACGAGAGGTGCAGGAGTGCCAGGAGAAAGTGTGCACAGATGAAGAAACAGGGCTTCTGTAGACATCACTGGCGCGAGATATTCTTGAGTATCGGTCCTATTGATGTTGCAGTGGATACTTAGAGAGACACTCTTCTATTCTACAATTTACATTTTCAAGGAATATCGTTAAATGGTTCTCTGAGGTCCAGTATACACTGAGCCTCATTACGAGGTTGCCGGTCCGGTAACAACGGTACTGGTATGCTTGCCGTTGTCAGCGAACTTTGAGTTGTGCTCGCAGGTGCCTTTCATTCCTCCAGGCCTAGCCTGGCGGAATGAAAGGCACCCGCAAGCACAGCAAGCCTGTAGCTTGTACACCTGTAGTTCGGTTATTAACGGTGCAGGTTCTACAGGCATCCCCATTCCCATTGAGCCCTATGCGGCTCAAAGGGGAATGGGGAAATACCGGCACCGGATTTTCTTGCCGGTATGGAGGTAGCCTTGCCGAAAAACTGCTAAACCGCTAAAAAGGCTACCTCCATACCTCGTAATGAGGCCCATTGATTAAAAGTACAAATGCTATTTCGTTGTCCATCTTAACCTCCAACCTTATTCTTCAACTTTGCAAATATTTATGACCTCTTTAATGGCCACGGCCAACCCTCCCTTTGGCCTACCCTTCAACCTTTAACAGGCAAGTAGATTGATAACCTCGTAACCATCAAATATCAGATTTACTTTGGCTGTTTCTTGAAGAAAAAAAAAATCGTATTGATTCAAATCCACACATAAGTCTACATTGGACAATACATTCCTAAATCCTCTAATATGCCATGAAAGAAAATAGAGGAACTATTTCTCTCTAAAGTGGCTCACTCAGTGTTTTCAGGTGAGCTGTCGAGTCTTTTAATGTTAAAGCCAACCATCGCCAGTTAGGTGCTTCATTGAAAGCATCCCCCTGAGCATGACTGCCCTCATTCCCTGATTCCCTCCCTGTACTTTCTGGATTCTCCCTCATACCCACCTCTGAGTGTATATTCATCACATTCTTAAAAATCGCGCAATGTCATACTCATATTTCTGCAGGTTGGCTGCTTATTTTAACAAAATTCTGCGAACCACATAGGAGTGAATAACCAATCTCACATAATCGTAACGCGTAGGATGAATAAAGTCCATCAATTGAATATCCGCAGAAGTGATCAGGCGAAACGCCGGAATCTCATCAAAGAGGGCCAGAATACCCATTCTATGAAGGGAGTCCAGGCCACCTTTATCAAATAAGTAATTCAGAATTAGACTAGGCGCCTGAGGGTGTATTGGATAACGCAGTTTACGTGGTTGCTCCTGTGTTGTTTCGACAGACCCACGATATCCCTTTTCATCCCTACCACTAACCTGGATTGCTACACAACCTTCTGACTTCCCCCTCAGGGAATCTCCTTCTGTGTTTGTTGAACATTCTGTTAACCCCTGGGGGCTCTTCCGCACTTTCTACCAGATTCCTCACTTTCTATTAATCCTCCAACATTCTTCTCAGCCAAAAGATTCCTGACTATATTTCTTACTTCACATTCTGACATAACTGGAGCCATTGATATTCCCCTGATCCCCCAATATAGGTCCCGTCACTCCCCCTTCTTGTTGAACAGACTTGCCCTTCTGATTTTTCTTCATAACACCCACTTCAATACACTTTCCTCCAGTGCCTTTACCTTTATCGTTTACAGATTCAGAAGCTGGTAAACGATCTTCAACCATATTACAAATATTTTCATTGCTTATATGCTGACTAATATAGTGAGGCCTAGGTAGCTTTGGCTGGGACAATGCGGCTTGGTTGAAAATGTCATATGTTGGTTTAATAATTGCTGCATTGTTATTCTTCTTCGTTGCAGTACAGACTTCCCTCCGGTTTTGTTTTAAAACATCAGTCAATCTTGCATCGGAATTTACATACTCATTTCGCTCATTAGCTGTTATCATGGATTGACTGAAACGTGAGTGCCCCCCCTTGAATTGGCCCCCCTTCTCTCCTTGCCACCCTCCCCTTCTACACCCTTATACGCCCTCCCATTGGTTTTGTTACACCTTCCCCTCTTGAGACTGATCATTGAGATCTTGAAGAGCCATATTTCTAAGGTATTTACGGGATGAGGCTTTAGAGATTTTTTTTAATGTCTGAGGCCTTATTAATCCTCTGTTTTCTTTTTTCAAGTTTTTCAAGTTTTTCGACCCTGCTGTAATAAAGAGGCCCTTACCCTCCTTCTCTAGCTGAACCTCTAATTGCTCACCCGAGGGTACCATAACCACATCCCCATTCTCCTCCCTACCCCCTGCTTCCATATTCACAGTGTACCCTGTTGGGACCATGTCCACCGGCTTATGAAGAGACTTTAGCAGCTTTTCTGCGATCTCCATCATACATTCGTTTTGAGTTGTAAATATGTTAGAAAGACAGCTAGAAATCTCTTTTAGGTATCCTGATTGCACTATTATTTCTTTCCTAATAGAAGCTTCCCTTCCTTCCAGAGTATCAAGTATCACATTATTGTTCTGGTCAGAATAGGGATTACCTGTAGGTACGGCCATTCTACGCCATCCGGTCCCACCTCTTTCTAATGTTCAGACATTGCCAACATCGTTATTTCCCCACTGAGGAAAATAGGAGGAGTGTCCAGAAAGGAACAATCTTGGATGCCTTTATCCACCCCCTTCGCCCGGTGGGTCACTTACATCGCCCCCAACCGTGTTTAATTCCAGATCCTCTGCATAGAGGGATTGTGAATGGACCAGAATGGACCCAGATCTGTCCACCCCAACCCCACTAAGCCATCATGCTTAGGCAGCACATCCCTTGTTTCACATGCCCTCTGTGGCGCAATACATGAGTCTTGTGGAGCCACTCCTTCCTTGAAGGCTCTCTCCTCAGACTCTTTTCCTGGAGATATGTTACACTCTTTTTCTGCAGGTATGGGCAACGGCATTGCTATAGCCCTAGATAAAGTATTTCTTCTATTTGTAAAAAACAGGGGTGCAGCCAATATATCTTTACGACTACTCGTCGCTTTTATCTTAATTCTTAATCTTGGTTTCAAAAATGCACCCCCAGCCAAGCATTTAATTTTTTCCAAGAGGTCCATTCTCACACATTCCACACCTCAATCTGGTTACACACACGAGGGACAAGCTTACCCCTCACTCCCCCGCCCCCCGGCCAACAGCACTCTCTGGTACTCCCTTGGTGCGCATGCGCAGTTGTGCAGGACTGTGTGCTTTTCAGAGTTGCTGGTAGGCTCTGGACAGGGCTAGGGAACATAACAGAAAGAAAAGAGCTTTAGCGTCTACTTCTATGTCCGTGCTTCCATGTTTCCAAAAGAGTATGTTTCCAAGTGATTTCAATAGATATATGAACTACGATAACTACCATTCCGTTTAGTAGACAATCCGAAAGAGAAACAGCTGACACTCTGTGGCACGACTGCAAAGGTCTCCTTCCGGCCAAAACCACTCTCTGGCACTCCCTCTGTGCGGTTAAATTACAGTGCTTGTGTATTATTCCAAGGGTACTAATAAAGATCAACCATATTCTGCCTCAAAAACGTAGCTTCTATGGGCCTGCAACACCAAGGAAATGGTCCTTTCAAAAGACCTTGCCAGGGAAAGCTAGAAGCCCTATTGAGTATTCTGATTGGCTCCCAGAAGGTCATGGGACATGCTGAGTAACTTGTTATTGTTTCAACTCTAGGCATCTAGCCTTAGTGTCCACATCTGAGGGCCAAAAGCAGCAATGGGTAACGTAATGTTTAGGCCTGTTAGGGTCAGAAGCGGCCTATGAGCAGAGCCAGTGCTGAAGCCAGGAAAAACATTCTTTAGGATAACACCTTTTTGCCTCTTTGCCAAGCTTGCTCTTCACCAGACTCCTAATTCTGCACAGTGGGACCCTTCTACCCAGTAACTCTCGAATCACTCCTGAGCTAATACCTCAAAGAGCCATGGGACATCCCAGTTTTGGGGTTGCTAACAGTCTTTTGGTCACATACCACCCTACTCAGAACTTCTACCCGCTCCTTTCTAGCCAACATTTCACCCCTACTCAATTTCCACTTACCCTCCTAACCTCCCTCTTGAGCAGTGCTGGTCATCCACCGTCTTAATTTGCTCACCTCTGTTATCCTTCATCGTACACCGCTTGCTTACTTCCTCCTTGTACTCACTCTTTTTCTCCCCTTCTTTCATAGCCTTCAGCCATCTTAAATTCTACCTACCTCCCCCCTTGCCTATTTCCCTCTGCGCCCCTTATCCTCACACCCCTCTCCCATGACCTCCAATCACACCTATCTCCTTCGCCTATGGCATGAGACCTGATCATCTCCCCCACCTCCTATCACTCTTTGACTTGGTCTCTGGAATGTGCAATCCTTGTGAAACAAGTCTTCCTACGTCACCAACCTCTTCGACTTTTATCATCCTAATTTGTCACTTCTTGCAATCGCAGAAAACTGGACCTCACTGCATGACTCTGCTACCCTAACCACTCTCCTCACTGACTCTGCTACCTTCTCCCACTCTCCCTGCCCAGTTGCGAAGGGTTTTGGAGTTGAAGTCATTATCAATAAGGATGTCAACACTGCCCTCCCCCTTCTGTATGATCTCCCTGCCTCCTCACTATTCAATTCTTCCATCCTCCTCTCACTGGTCTGGCTCTCTCAACTCTTTCTATGGCCCTTCTTTTTGAGTAACTCCCACCAACATACCCATTGTACCCTCTGCAGTCACACACCTTGAACGTAGTTCCCTCCTTTCTAAATAGTCACACAACAACCAGCCTATCCACTCTGTTGAGAACTATTGATCTTTTCTTTCCCTCTACTTCACTCTCCTCCTCTGACACTATTGTTCATTTTCCTGTCTTGGTCCAGTCACCTGGTGCTCCTCTACTGTATTCAATTCCCAATAGAAAATTCAAGCAGCGATATTGCCTTTTACCTTGACGAAACGAGGACCACTCTCCTTTTCTGCTCCCCAACTCATGCCTCTTCCACTGACCGTGCTTTTTCTGACTACACTATGCACCCATGACTCTCTTTAACCAACAGTATCCTTCACCACTCACATACATACCTTTCCTGCCCCTGTACTCAACTTTGGACAACCTCTGTGATCCAGACCCTCAAAAAAAACATATGCCGTGATCTGCCACACTGGTGCAAATTCGGGACACTCACCCCACTCTTAGGCTACAGAAATTCCATTGCTGGGCTCTCCACTGCACTTGACTCTGCAAAATTCTCCTACTTCACAAACCGATGCTCTTCCCTTTGTAATCACTGTTGCAAACATGCATGTACCCTCCAATCTTTGCTCATATCTCCCAAGCCCATATCTATTGCCTCCTCCATATCTACTGAGTTTTCTCACTTTTCCTCTAAAATCGAAGACATTTGTGACACTCTCCTAGCTCTCCTCTCTCTTCTTACCTTACCCTCCTTTTCACCACATCTCCCCCATACCCCTTCTACTCTGAATTACTTCTCCCATACCTTCAATCCAAATTAGCACCCATTCTTTGCAGTGCAAGTCTATCTTGCTCCTCAAACGGTCAAAGACTTAGTTCCAATCATATCACTTCACCTCTCTGAGCCCTTTAACCTCTCCCTCACTACTGACTCTTCCAGGCCTCCTTTAGATCTACAACTGTCCTATCTCTTTTGAAGAAACCATCTGCTGTCCAACCATCCTTACAAACTATCTTCTGGTTTCCTTCCATTCTTCAAAGGTCATTGAGTGGGTAGGTTTCAATCAGATCACTGCATACTTTGTATATAATGGCCTTGGAGTTCCACTTCAATCTAGCTTCCACAGTAAGCACTCCCCAGAGACTGCAGTCCTGCATGTCTACAACATTTCCTCTTTTGCTCACTATTCCAAACTCTCATCTCCAACCACATCTCTCAAACCTCTCGAGCCTGTCGGTACCACGTCTAGAACATCCGCAAGATCTGCACCTCTCTCACATTCCATGCTTCCAAACTCCTAATCTCCTCCCTCATTTTCTCCCGCCTCTTCTACTGCTCCTCTCTCCTCTTAGGACTCCCTGTCTCTCACCTAACTCCCCTAAATTCCATCTACCACTCCTCTATCCGTACTCTATGCCTCCTCGGCCCTCAAGACTATATTTCTTCCTCTCTCACTCAACTTGGCTGGCTTCCCTTCCTCTCACAACTGAAATTTCAATTCGTCTGTCTTGTCTACAAATCTCTCCATGACCTAGCACCCCCCACCTTTCCTCCCTCCTCACATTTTACTCCCCCTCCCGCTCTCTCCGCTCAGCAAACCTCTACCTCCTCACTGTACCCCAAGCCCCATGTGCCTCCTCACGCTTCCGCTCCTTCCAACTCTTGGCCCCCCTACACTGGAACTCCCTCCCGATCTCCATCCGCTCCACCCCCACCTACTCATCCTTGCGCCACTCCCTGAAAGCTCATCTTCTACACTCCCACCTGACTTCCCTTCTCTACCCCTCCTCCCCTTCCCTTGCCCCCCTCCTTTCCCCCATCCTCTCTCCTTATCCTCTGACCTTAAATTAGTAACACATACTACTTAAAGGCAATGAGGACACCAGATCACTCTCCCTTCCCTTCCCCTCCCCCGTCCATCCCCCCTACCTCAAATCCTACACCGTAACTCCCTTCTCCTACCCCCTTCTCTACCCTATCCCTACCCTCCCTCCCCCCCTTGTAAATAGTTCTACTTATTGTTCTAATGACCTGTTCATGCTTGTATATATGCTTCCCCTTCCCCTCCCTCCTCCCTCCCCCCTACCTCAAATCCTACACCGTTACTCCCTTCTCCTACCCCCTCTCCACTACCCTTGTAAATACTTCTACTTATTGTTCTAATTACCTGTTCATGCTTGTATATAGGTTTCTCTCACTTTTGTACCTGTTGTTATATTGTAAAGTGCTTTGGCTTAAAGCGCTATATAAATTCAATAAACATAAACATATTTGGACTCCTCTGACACTTCCAACACTGTCAACCGCTCCTCTCTCCTCTTCACTCATGAGGGCGAAGATTTTGCATATCTGCTCCAGCCTGGAATGATGGAATGATTCCTACCTGGACAGTCACTCCTTTAAAATATCCTGGCACTCACAAACCTCTGACTGGAACCATCTGCCTGCCTATGTTTCCCAAGGATCAGTCTTTGGATCTCTACTCTCCACCCACGATACATCTGCCCTAGGTAAAACTATTGCATCATTTGGCTTCCACTACCATCTTTTTGTTGAGGACACTCACATCTCGTTCTCCTTTCCCTCTTTCACACCAGCCATCTTGGAACAGATAGCCACTGGATGGCACTCCGCTGCCCCATGCTAAACTCTTTTCGAAAATGGAAGTTACCTTTCTCTCAGATTCCAATATCTTCCCTATCCGTCCCTCTCTCCTTTCTGCCTAATCTTCTTGCTCCCTTTAACAAGGCTCGCAATCATGGGGTCCTCTTTGATAACCTCTGACTGCAACAATTCAACCCTGCTATTGCCCCGGCTTCTCGTAGTAACTTCTGATCATTCAATAAATGTATTGTAAGTGGTCTTTTATAGCACCCTTCTTCCACGGTTACTGACATGGCTGTGGAAATATGAACATTTCGTACTCAGCACTCTACAGAAACTCTAATCTCCACATTTGTGCTCAGCAAATTTGACTACTGCTCAAGCCTACTCCTTGCCCTTCATCTCTACTTTTTCCTGCCTCTACATAAGGTCCTTCATTTTGCTACCCGCACTCTTTACAGTCTGCCCAGATACTCGTCCGCTTCTACCTAGCGACACCAGGCTGGATGGCACTGCATGCACAACCACTCACTTTAAGATCCTTTTCCTAATCAATAAAGTTATCAATGGGGTCCCTAAGTACCTGTGTGACCTGTCTGACTGTATTTCTGTCTATTTACCATTTTTTTCCCTTCACTTCTTTCTCCTCTGAATGTAACCTCACTGTCCCCCTCTTTCGCCCTACTCACCCTGCTCTATTGGAAGCCGCTGTCCATCACAATAAAAGCCATCTCAACTGTGGATCTATTTACTTTTTACTCAATTGGTTATTTATAACATGCCTACTACCAGAGTTCATTTCTAAGCACTGAGTGGGGATTCGAACCTCTGTTGCTCTGCGGTTTTGCTTCCAAGACCAGCTGTTGCCCCTGTTCTATCCTCAGTTAGGATCACTTCATGTCTTGATTTAAATTTGATGTACTGGTCAAAGAGGGAGAACCCCACCCCATAATCCTTACCGGTCCCCACCACTACCTCTGGTGCTGCTTCATGTTGCAGTTTTGCATATCTGTGCAGTAATCCTCTTTAGTCTGCAGTTCTCGCCCCCTAGGTTAATGATGCCTCGTGTGATGTTGACTTTGTAAGTCACCTGTTTCTTGTCCCCTGTCTATGGCCCACTTTGTTCACGGCCTCATGAACTGGCTCACGGCGTGTTAGCCCCTTTTGGCGCTATTGTACAGGCGCCCTGCCTGGGAATGCATCCACCATCTGTACAAATCGGAAATTGACATCCGTGCTCTTCAAATAAATACAAATACGCATTAACAATGTTTAGTGGGAAGTAAGGTAAGTACTGGGAGGCAAGGAAAACAGGCATGGTGGGCAAATCCCACAATTATAAAAACACTTGAAAAGGGACAACCTTTAGAATTCGAATTTTAAACTATTTTACTCTATTTGTTTATACTTACTGTTTTACTGTAGCTGTAAATACTTCATGACTGTACATTATGTTTAATCTGATATATGTTAAGCCTATGTCTTCCACTGTTGTCTGTGGTAACTCTTGTAATGTGTATTACTTGGTCTCCAGCGGCCAGATGACCACGGGTTTGGCGCGCTCTACAAATGTAAATAAATTAAATACATACATTTCAAATATAATCATGGAAAATTGGCCTATCAACTTTAAGAAGTTTAATGTAAAGGGCAACTGAAAATGTGTTACCAACTTTTAAATATGAACCCCAATGAAGTAGGCGCCCCCACTATAAGGCTGGACTGAGTGCCCAGTACATACTAATTTGCTCCCGGCCATGATTGCTCGGGCGATCTCCAGAACCCCACTCTGTGCTGCTGCACAGCCACTCACAAGTATGCCAAGAGTAACCCTCCCCTCCCTGCTGCTACACTAGCTCCCTCAAAAACGGGCCTCTGGGATATGTTTGGTTATTTATAACGCGCTTAATGCCCAGAAGTTTCTAAGCGCGGACCCGGTGTTCGAACCTGTGTTGCTCCGTGCCATCTTGCTTCCAAGGCGAGCACGTTGCCCCTGAGCTATGCCTCCGAGATGAGGGGAGACCCGCAGCATCCCCACGCTCTTCCTATGCCAGCGCCAAGAGACATCTCAACCTGCTGTGTGGGCTCTAGACATGAATAAACATAAAGAGACTTCTTCCGGGCAAGGTGAGCGCTCAGAATCTGGCACTGTGTGGCACACAATGCCACACCCCTGTCAATAATTACATTTTACTCCACAGGGCGGGTGGCTGAATAATATGTACCTCTAGGAGCGTGCGCATGGAGACGGCGCACCCCAAACGCAGGTACAGGACAGCGCCTGCAATTGATGTATGCAACTATGATGGTTACGGCTTTAATTACACATGTTGCGCAGGGTTCCAGTCTTGATTGATGATAATAGCATTTCAAAATAAACGATGCACTTTGAAAAGATAATGATGTGTGATATAACGTCAAATGCATTACTCAAAGGACTGCCGTGGGACAAAGTATATGCACTGCGTTGAATAATTATTGATCCAACCATGCTGCATGAGGCCATTCTGGGGTGGGTGTAATGCTTAGTTTTGTGCTGGCTGAGTGGGCCACAGGCCCAGGGATGCCTTTGCATCCCATCTTGGGGTTAACCCGACCCTCAGCCCTGGGAGGGGGTGATGCCTTTTCTCGCTGGCCTGGAGCCAGCCAGGTTAATGGACCTCTTCTGCACATGCCAGGGCAGGTGGAGAGGCAACACAGCCCGTGGTGTGGTGACCAATCTCCCTGCTCAACTCCTGTGCCCCTAAGTGCAATAGAAATGGTCACACAGTGAAGGCAATCTGGTGATACTTTCAATCA
Organism: Ambystoma mexicanum; assembly: GCF_040938575.1. Lineage (NCBI taxonomy): Eukaryota > Metazoa > Chordata > Amphibia > Caudata > Ambystomatidae > Ambystoma > Ambystoma mexicanum. The sequence continues at coordinate 1,236,535,550 of NC_090933.1, read as the reverse complement.
AATGTATTCTTCAAAATGTAAAAAAAAATACTCAAATCTGTGAGCAGCTATGAAGAAACTTAACTTTAAAAGAAACAAAACCAGATATGAAATCAACACCAATGGGTGGGGAAACCAAGTGGAAAGGTGAAGCTTACAGTGTGCAGCAGCAGGGTGGGTGTGGCTCTGAGTGCCGGGGGCACTACTTCCCCCTGCACTAGATGAGTATTGGCCCTCTACATCGGCAAAATACTACCAAGTGGACAAGTGGAGCTTGCAACGTGCAGCAGCAGTGAGGGTGTAGCTCTGAGTGCAGGGGGCACTGCTTCCCCCTGCACTCGATGGGTATTGGCCCTCTACATCGGCAAAATACTACCAAGTGGACAAGTGGAGCTTGCAACGTGCAGCAGCAGTGAGGGTGTAGCTCTGAGTGCAGGGGGCACTGCTTCCCCCTGCACTAGATGAGTATTGGCCCTCTACATCTGCAAAATACTACCAAGTGGAAAGGTGGATCTTACGGTGTGCAGCAGCAGTGTGGGTGTGACTCTAGGTGCCGGGGACACTGCTTCCCCCTGCACTAGATGAGGGTTGGCCCTCTACATCTGCAAAATACTACCAAGTGGAAAGGTGGATCTTACGGTGTGCAGCAGCAGTGTGGGTGTGACTCTAGGTGCCGGGGACACTGCTTCCCCCTGCACTAGATGAGGGTTGGCCCTCTACATCTGCAAAATACTACCAAGTGGAAAGGTGGATCTTACGGTGTGCAGCAGCAGTGTGGGTGTGACTCTAGGTGCCGGGGACACTGCTTCCCCCTGCACTAGATGAGGGTTGGCCCTCTACATCTGCAAAATACTACCAAGTGGACAAGTGGAGCTTGCAACGTGCAGCAGCAGTGTGGGTGTGACTCTAGGTGCCGGGGGCACTGCTTCCCCCTGCACTAGATGAGGGTTGGCCCTCTACATCTGCAAAATACTACCAAGTGGAAAGGTGGATCTTACGGTGTGCAGCAGCAGTGTGGGTGTGACTCTAGGTGCCGGGGACACTGCTTCCCCCTGCACTAGATGAGGGTTGGCCCTCTACATCTGCAAAATACTACCAAGTGGAGCTTGCAACGTGCAGCGGCAGTGTTGCTGTGACTCTGGGTGCCGGGGGCACTGCTTCCCCCTGCACTCGATGGGTATTGGCCCTCTACATCTATAGAATTTTAGTTGTGGGATGCATTTCCAAGACCCCTGCCCTCCGAAACGATTCAGAAAGGTGAAAGGTGTACTAGGGATACATGATAATAATAATGATGTATTTCTTAGATAGCGCTACGCACACATCGGTCTCAGAGTGTTCAAATAATAGAAGGCGTTATTATCCCACAGAGTGGTACACGTTTTATTGACCTCCGAAGAATGAAAGGCTAAGTTGACCCTGCCGGGATTTGAACCTGCCACAGTTGGCTGCACACAGATATCAGGGGCGAGTTCTTAGCTCACTGTGCTATCTGACCGACATGACATAAATGTGTGACTGTATCGGATAGAGCAGGCTTGTCCAACCTTTTTGAATGTGGGGCCGGAGCATTAACTTTTTGTCACCCAGTGGGCCGGCGAGCCAAAAGTCAACAACCTCACCCAAAGCAGTATATTAAAAAGCGATATTGTGTGACCTTTGACACAATAGCATCACAGGCAGTGATAGCCATGCAGTCCCAAAGATAGCTTTTGGTGTCATGGGCAGTGATCAAAGGTTAGTTGCTTGTGATTTCTTTCAGTGTCTATGTGTTCATATTTTTCTGAAATAGTGGGGGCGACCGAGCGTAGCGAAGGAGCTATAAGGTTCTAGGGAGGGTTTGGGGGGGTTACCCCCCAAGAATTTTATTTCAAATATGGGGTTGAAATTGTGAATTTTACAGCAGAAAAGGTGACCAAAAAGCCATAAGTTTAGAATCAGTTCTAAAGGGGAACATGAAAATTCCATGTCACCAACAGCAGAAAAGAACATTTTACAACACAACACATTTTAATGTTCAATGTGTCCACAGTGTAAAACAGCACTGTCACTGATGTAACACATTGTCATGCTGGTTGTACCCAAAATATGCCCCTGTAGCAACATGTCTATGCTGGCTGTTCCCAATATAGGCCAGCATTGTCCTGTACAAAGCATGATTGATGCTGCCTGAGCATGTGCAGTGTGCCCAATACATATGGCAGCTTATCTCTGTAATACACATTACTTCTGTGGTGATGAAATAAGCATAATTCAATTCAACAGACAAAATGTGGAAAAGCGATCACCCAAAGGTGAACCTAATTGAAGAAAAGCAATGTGAGCACAATCTTAAAGTATTCAACCTAGCAGGCCTAGTGCACACTTTACATTTTCTTTCACCAATAAATCAGGGGGAGAGCGCGAACGCAGTCCCACACTACCAGAAATAATGCAGTCGTGTATCCCGCATTTGGGAACATAGCAGGGGTCAGCAAATTTGATGTGCAATGGGTAAGCCTCACCCTGGGAGATCTGCCCTTGAGATCAGATTCTCCCCTGCCAGCTAAGTATGAGTTGCATGTAAGAGGGCAGGGGTTGGGTCAGTTCTGGGAAGCCCCGCTAAACAAGGGTGAGAAGACAGGCCCTGACCCAGCTCCAATCCCCCAGCCTCCCGGAAGCTCTGAGCATCTGCAGAGCTGCCTGTTCCACGTGCAGGGGGAAGCTCCAGCAGGCAGAGCCCAGAAGAAGAGCAGATTGTAGCGCAGTTCCTTCCTCCCATCATGCCCTGCTCGGCCCGTGATTTGAATAAATAGCAGGATGGCTCGAGCAGGCCTGTTGCAGTCTGCCCACTGGCCTGTCGGCCCCACACGGGCCCATGGCCCTCCTGAGTGGAGCTGCCCAGCGCTTGCCCCATTGACACCATAATAATCATCCACGACCTCGACGCTCCACCACCGCTGAATCTCAGAGTTCTGCTCAATGACAATGCTGAATTTTTGACATCTTTGCCGTAACCATATGCCGTGTTGTGTCAGCCGAGCCTGCACAGCGCCAAAGGCAAGTATTCCTTGTCCGGGCCCAGAGGTCATTTAGTCTTCCAGTGCCATCCACTTGGCACAGCCTACTGTTCCCAGTGTTTTCTACCCGCAAATCAGCATCACTGCCAAACAGAACTGCATCATTGGGGCCCAATGCTGCTGCTCTCCGATTTGACCACAGCCCAGTGCAAAGGCACCCATGCTTCTGGTCTGATGCTGAAAAGCCTGGCTCTGCTGAGATCCGAAAGACAAGAACTAAGGTATTTTTGGAATATAGTACTATTGTTTTTTGTGTTGCAACTGTATCAGCTCACACCTCTCCCGAAGGGTATAGGCTGCCCTCAGACTGTGCTACCAAAGGAGTGAAAATAAGTTATACCTGTTGGGCTTGCCTGTTTCACTTTTATGATTGGGATCACTGCTGCATGGGTATTAAGCGTGTTATAAATAACCTATCATATCAGATCATATCATAGATCACAGATCAAGATCATAAGCAACTTCCAGAAACCTTGGCAGGTGGTCCACTGAGGCCCATTTGCGGGTTGCAGTGTGTTATTGGGGCACTACTAGGGTAACATATTGTGCTGTACATGTGGTACTCGCCATGCTTTGGTACCCCACTGGCCACATCTATAATGTCCAATGTACTTGGTATAATGCATGGACATTTTCATCAATCCGCACTGTGCTTAGAGGTAAACGTAACAGAGCTCCCGCTGTTCTTCTTTGTCTCGAGATGAGGAAAAAAAGCACTGCAAAGGTTAAGTTTCTCAGCTCATAAAGGTTCATCTTCGGTGACATTCGCAATTCAAACGAACGATTTTTGGGGCAGACAGGCTGTGTTGCCGCAACCCCTGCTGAACATATGTCCAGAGATGATGAACCTTGAAAGTAACTCCGCACAATGGCCCTCTGAGCAGCAGCCCACGGCTAATCAGGGGTTCAGGAATCCACTGTGCTGCCCATGCCGAGAGGAACTCCTGCACAGCACCTGTCCACATAATCTTTCGCCCGGGCCAGCACTCTCTTCTCCTCACCTCACCACCTCCTTCCTTCATCTCAGCTCGCCTTTTGCCCCTCAGAGCACCATGCAAGAGAGGAACAAGCATGCCTGGGCCAAAGCCCAATCCTCTCTTGCATGGTGGGTCCTACTTGCCTGAAATGGGATATTAAAAATGCAAAGTAATCGCTACTATATTAATCCCATTGTTCATAGTTTGTGGGAGTACTGGGCAATTGTATGGACCCGCGCTCACTGAAAATGAATCGTATTCCCGAGGTACCCCTCACTATGCCGTGATACAAATTAGTCTCTCCTTCCTCCATCATCAAGTCCCAAGATCTTCTTGACAAATTTATTTATTTCTGCAATGTTTGTCGGATATCCGACAAACATTGCATAAATAAATAAATTAACGCTTCGTGGCTGAGGACTGTAACTACCTCTGTTGACCCCATGGGGTCACCAAAGGAAGCAACAGATTTACGCACAGGCACATTTAAGAAAAAAAAAATTAAAACAAATCTTTACTTTATTATTCTTTTTTTTTTTACTCAAGAGTTGTCCAACATACAGCCTCGCGGGCCACATAAAATGGCTTGGTGGGCTGCATTGTGGCCCGCGGGCCGTATGTTGGACAACCTTGGGATAGAGGGTGCCCTGTAGGGGCTAGAGAACATTATAAGTTTGCAGTAATGGAGGGTAGGAGAGCAATTTTTAGTCATGTGTCAAGAAGCACTGAACTATGGCCTTTTTAAGATTGAGGCCTTGGGCGGCCAGGCTCCAGAAATAGCAATAACACATCGTAGTATTTCAGCATCAGTACAGTTTCCCATCCCCGTTCCCAACTCAGGCAGAAGACGAAAGGGCCAACACACCAAATAGATACAACCACCCCATTGTCCCATGCGGCAGGCCTAGGCAGCTAAAAAGGAATATGAATAGCCATGTACGAACAGTGTTGTGAACAATGATTACAATTGAATAGGTCCAAGAGAAATAGGTGCTAACAGAATACTCCTGTTTTTTATCACCCTCTGCATCAAAGAAGAATAAAAATTTCCAAGCTCTGTTGTAGAATCAATCTTATTTTTTATCTAATGTTAGTACAGTTCAAAATAAAATGGACGTTTCAGAGTTAGCAACAAGAGAAAAGGGAGGTCATTGACCTAAAGTACAGAAAATATTTACATGACACGGAATCAAAGGTTTTTCGATAGGACAACCATTTTGTGTGTGCAAGACAAAATCAAAATCAAATTTCATTTGTCAAGGGCTTTCGCATGAAAATGGCAAACATATAAACAATTGGACATTTACAACATCATTTGAACATTTACTGTTATGATATGATATGATAGGTTAGGTTATTTATAACATGCTTAATACCCAGAGGTTTCTAAGTGCGAACCCAGGAATCGAACCTGTGCTACTCCTTGTAGTCTTGCTTCCAAGGCAAGCACATTGCCCCTGAGCTATCCTCCCGGGACATGGGGTACAAGGTAAACAGAACAAAACTGAAATATTGCCAACAGGAAATGTTATACCTGGGTCAACTTATTTCTATTTATGGTAAGAAAATAACCCAAGAGCTCTATGTGAGGTGTAAAACTGTGACCCCAGCCACCTTTTTGACAGAGATTGTCACGGACGATGATGGCGTATGACTTATGAGGGACCGGACAAGGACATACCAAAAGCACGCGATTATGCCTTTGATGATGGGAAGTGTTCTTCATTGACGGGTCAGCAAGGATTGACCAGGCGATGGGCAGGAGGCATGTGGGAGTAGCAGTTGTCCATTTAGTGTATGGGGAATATGAAACAATAGTGCAGAAAAGTTTACCCATGCATTAGCCGGCCCAAACAGCTAAACCCATTGCCTTAATAGAAGCATCGGAAGCCTCATAGGGGTGCCAAGTGACAATCTATTCGGACTTGGCATACGTCACCATTTTGGTGTATTGTAGATTAGCACAGTGGAAGAGGAGGAGATTTAAAAGAGGAGATGGGTCCCTTGTACAAAATGCGGCTTTGCTGAACAGGTTAATTCATGCCCTAAACTGAACCACTCTAGCAGCAGTGGTGAAATGCGCCTCCCACACCAATAATACAAACAAAATGTATCTCGAAAATGCTGCAGCAAATACAGCAGGGAAAAACACAGCATATCTCCCGCTTACTGGAAATTGCAGAATACCCTGAAGTTGCAAACATGCAGGTACAATTGCCTGCCCCTTACCCATCCATGCCCATAAGTGAAATAATTGAATTACAAGGTAGGGCTCCATCAGAGAAAGAAGTGTTGTAGGTCAAGAGAGGGTGTGTTCAGTCCCCAACAGACATGATGTGGTGCCAGGGGGCTATAGGTAAATTGGTGATGTCCGATGAGTTGGTGTTGATTGCGTTCAAGCAACTACACTTTCCTTCTCATGTGTCAAAGCAGAATATTGCTGCAGACATAAAGGAGGACTGGTACAAATATGTTTGTGCCCAACTGTACTTTTTGTTAGAGTTGAGGGCGAAAACTGCGAGGTACTTTGCCTCGCCCTACTGGGCCATTCCATGAGATTCATATCGACTACGCTGACATGGGAGAATAGTGCAACAAATTCAGATACTGAATAGTAGTTGTGTACCCCTTCTCCTGTTGAGTTGAGGCTGCTCCATGCACACATTCAGATGCCAAAAGTGTGGCCAAATTTATTGTATGAGAAGTGTTTCCCTGATGAGGAGTGTGCAAAGTATTAAGCTCGGATAATGGCACACACTTCTTCAATGAGCTGTTCATAGAAATAACAGCTCTATGAGGCATAAAGCATAGGTTGTGTTCCAATTATCATCCTCCGTCCAAGGGCATCGTCGAGCGAATGAATGGCCTCTGAAAGGCCAAACTATCCCAGTTGTGTGCTACCCTCAAGAAGAATTGGGTCTACTGTTTGCCTGTGTCCCTTTTAAGCATGCAGACGCAGCCCTGTATGGATGACCATTCGTCCCCACATGAAATTGTAACAGGGAGGCATATGAACACGCCACTGTCTCTGGTTAGGAGAGCTTCTGATGCTCACAGGGCTGCTTCGAGCTTGGGGATGAGTTTAAAGAATATGTGTCTGTTTTGACTCAATCAAACATAATTCTCAACAGAAAGCACCACAACTAACAGACGAACACACCAGCACTGCACCTGATTATGTCAACTTAACTCCTCTCCAACTGGCCACTTTTAGCTACGTGACAAGAAGCACTGAACTATGGCCATTTTAAGAGTGAGGCCTGGGGCAGCTGGCTCCAGCAATGGCACCTCATAGTATTTCAGCACCAATACACTTTCCCATCCATCTTCCCAGCTCAGGAGGCAGACAAAAGGGCATTCACACCAAATAGATACAACCACCCTGTTGTCACACACGGCAGGCCTATGCAACTAGAAAGTAATGTTAGTAGTCAAGTACGAGCAGGGCTGCACCTGTCTCTGAAGGATGATCTCCTGGGAGTCTGGGCACAGGCTAGTGGAGCTTTCCCTTCTGTAGGGTCCCATCCCATGGATCACAAATGACCAGTGTTATGTGACCGCAAGAACTCCCTCTTGAAAAACCACTGTTCATGTCATGACTGAGTTGCCCTACAGAGCTTTCTGCAGATGTCGAGGGCTCATACCCATCCAGTGTGAAAACGTAATACTTTGCCATTTTGAAATAGAGTGAAAATAAAATCCAGTCCCGCTGCAGCTCAAATTTACAGGACAAATGTCTATGGGGAAAAGTCCCTTAAGGTTGCACAATGTACTCTTATCCAATCCAATCCAAACACCCGGAAGGCAGAGGCTCTAGAGAACCATTTGAACATGATGGTAGGGGAGCCCCTTTGCTTAGAGTGGAGGACAAAGGTCTGGGCCACCCATGGAGTGCTTATATTATAATGGAGGCAAGGGGGTTAATAGGCATCGATTATCACGAGAGCAGACAGGGAGCTAAAACACTGAACGCTGCCTGAAAAGGATGCTTCATTTTTCAGCTCCTTGCTCTCTGGCCGTCTCATGATTAGTCCTTCTTTGTCAGCGAGGGAGTAATGTAGAGAAAACAGGTACCACAGAGGCCTGAGGCAATGCCCAGAATGGCTCCAACTAACGTAGCTTGTAATGTGTGTACTGCAATGCTCACATTTAAAATTCAGAATGAAAGGCAAAGATTGCTGTGTCATACGACTACTGACTGCCAACATTTGGGCAGTTGCTGGGGGCCTCCCAGAAGCCCCTTTCAAATGTAATAGTTGAAAGGCCCGGATGCTGTCCCTGCCTAAAGAATAATGGGAACTTGAACGGCCCAAAAAAACAATTGGTCAGGATTAAAGCTGTGGTAAGACATCTCCAACTATATATTAAAATACTATTATTAATCCCATTTTGAATAATGAACGAACATTCATTTGTACCTTGACACTGACTTCCAGAATTATCTGTGTAATAGGTATGTATTGGAGAGTGTCACTGCCTAGACGACACGGAGGGTCCGTTCTCTGTATTTCATATTTTATACTATGATTAAATGTCTACTGCTCTTCAAAAGTACAGGAATGAGTAATGGATACACCTCCTACTCAGACTCTCACTACTACGAAACGAGCAGTGATCCCAGTAATAAAGGTGAACCAGGCCCAGCCCACCAGGTGTACTTACTTCACCCATTTAAGGTAGCATGGGCTGCAGGCAGGCTATACTTTTCAGGAGATATGATATATGATATGATAGTCTATTTGTATAGCGCCTACCAATGTGTTTCAAAGTGCTTCAAGGCAAGGGAGGGAACAAAGAAAAATACAATGACATTCTTACAGACCATAAACAGTAAGGAGGTGAAATTAACCATCCTACTCGGCCTGATGACATTTCAGATAGGTCAAGAGCTAAGGCATACATCAGGAAGGGAGAGTGGAAAGGAAATTGAAACAGACAGGCGACTACCGTACAAGGCCTGACAACATTTCTGGTAGATCAGAAGAAATACAAAAGGTGAGGGAGAGGGGTGCAGAAAGGGAGGGGAGGAACCAAATAAGCGACTATCGTGCTAGGCCTGATGACATTTCAGATAGTGCTGGAGGTGGGGGGAGGAAAAACAAACAAGTAAGGGGAGGGGGGGGAACAGACAAGGTTGCTATCATACTAGATCCAGAGACAATTCTGATAGAGTAAGTGCATAGAAGAAAGTAAGGGGAGGAGGGGATGAGAGAACAGGTAGTAAGCCGTCAAAATAGGGGAGAGCGAATACAATTGCAGAAGTCAATAGTAACACATAATGTTGCAAGTCAAGATACAAGATGAAGATGGGAACAGCATGATTCAGGGTCACCATGAGTACAAGATGCAAAGGAAGTCCAGCATGAGTTGAGAAAGGGTGACGCACCATGAATAAATGAAGTCCATGAAGTCAAATCCAGCATTAGCCACAAGACGGTGATGGTGAAACCAGAAGCAATCAGGACAGACTCCTGTAGAAGTAGGCTGGTGGGGGTGGGGGTGAGGAAGGGGTAGCAGAGTAAAAGAATCAAGCAAAACAGGCAACACCTGTGTGCGAGAAGGGAGGGGAGATATGTGAGCTACCTCAGAAGCATTCCAAACAATTATAGTACTCTAATATCAAATGAAAGAAAGTTCAACTAAGGTTATATAAAAATATAAATGGGATACTTGAATTAAGCGAATAATACAATTGCACTAATCAAAACCACTATAACCTACCGCTGTAAAATAAGACACAGGATATGCACACTTGTAATGGAAGTGGGCACTCTGACAAGCCCACTGAACAAGTCTTTTTAAAAGGGAGAGGGTGGAATCTTACTAGTTACTATGGATCTTTAATGTGTGCCATGGGGACAGAACCACTTAAAATACCTTTAAATGCGTGTTCTTCGGACTCAACAGCACTCAAGCTAGTAATGGCTTGGCAGGTAAAGAACAGTGGTTCGGAGGGTTGCCCATATGAATGTCAGAGGTTATGATTAAAAAATTAAGAAGCATATAAGAATAACCAGAAAGGCTGTGCTGGTCTAATAAAATAAGGAACAAAACCCTGCAAGAGAATATGCACAGTATCCTGATAAAACCAAGATCAAACAAAGTTGTGTAGATTTGGGTATTAGTCAAAAGGACACCCAAAGAATAAAAACAACCAGGCAGGGGAGGGTACCAGGTATCTTGAAAACATAAAGATAAACAGCCAAAACTGTTTATGAACTACTTAAGGATGAACCAAAGGGGTGGAAGAGAAGTCCTGAGATGGAAATATCAGGACTACTAAAAACCCACAGAATTCAGAGGAGAAGAAAGAACTTACCTCTGAAATAGAGGTTTCCAATCTTAAAATCCTTTTGTTTATGTTTGTAAACATCCAGGGGCATAAAGACTTTGTGTAGGGGAATTAATGTATAAAGAAGGCACAACGTTTTTCTTTTAACCCGACACCAATATCCAAAAGAGTAAGAGAAAATGAGAAGAAGAGAACCACCCGCAAAGCAAAGCCACCTAAAGTGCTTCCATATTGGAAAAGCACTAAGAAACCATGAAGACGAATCCAGGGACGGGAAACATCCTATGGAGCAAGGAACCACATGCGTGAGAGACTTTTTGTTGGAGTTACCTATTTCTTTACCCATTTGAATACTGAAGGCCAAAGACATTATCCTTTTCACCTTAGAGTTCATTTCTTTAGAATGTGAGGGTCAGAATAGTACTTTGGACACAGCACGGTTTTGTTTTGGACATTCTGACACGGACATATACTTAGTATTGAGTTCAGGTAGGGAAACACCTCAAGTGCAGGGACAGCAAGACATTTTCCCACATGCATTTTATTTATCAATAAAAGTATTTAGCCAAAACCACATTTAACCTGTGTTTGAGTTTCATTACTGACTTCTCACAGTACTCATTGTGGATGTTAGCACCTATGGCCTAGAAGCTGTAGGGTGAGGCAATTAATGTTCCATATGACACACAAGTGTTGAATGCAGTGGAGCCCAATTAGTCTGTGATTGACAAGAAGGTCTTAGCTTCCATGTGAACCGTTGATAATTCCTGGCAGTTCTTATGAGGTGGACATTTGGAAATCTGTCCTGATCACAAGCTATCAGTTGTTCTTTTTTCCAAAGGGGACACGATTCCTCCCATATTGGTTAGGCTTGTTTGTCGTTTTACAGTGCCAAGTTCTTCTCCTGTCTACCTTTAAAGGGGTGCCCATGAAGTAGATGAGCTAGACTTGCCCCTGAAAATTGCCAAAGGGATGAGGTCAGTTCTCCAGAGAGGTGGCAGTTTAAGGTTAAGACGTTAATTGGTATGGGTGGCCTCCACAAAGGCCAGAGAGACAGTCCTCTGCCCATACTAATAGGTTTACGAAGAATTGTCAGTGAAGTGAGTGGTGGTGTTCAGGGGTGAGAAGATCTTTCCCCCACTAAAGATGCACCAGAAATTGGCCTATTTGGCACACACAGGCCACATTGGAATTTCGGCCACTAAGAGGCTGTTGCCAGAACAGTTTTGGTGGTCTAGCACGGTGGACCATTTGTGTGTAATTGCCGTGTAAGATACCTTGAAAGTCTGGACACCGACAATGATTCCGGTACAGATCCCCACGGCACCCTGGAATAAGCAAGGCCAAGATTTTGTTAAACCCAGGGAAGGCAATACACCATTTTGTGAATCGACAAATTCAGCAAATGGCATGAAGTGGGAGGCCCTGTCCATATGGGAGAGTTGGCCCACATTGCTGGTAATGGATAATGGAGTGCAGTTCTGCATGAAGGAAACAGGAGAGTTCCTGGCACAGTGTTGAGAAAAACAGACCAGAAACCCTGTGTTCCATTACTGTTGTAATGGTCAGTTGGATCAGTTTAACAGGACGCTTAAGGAGGCAGCCACCAAGACGTGTGGGAATTCAGAAAAGGGTTTTCAAGAACGTCCTTGGGCTATCGCACTGTACTCAATTCCATGACTGCAGTAACCCCATTTGATGTATTGGGAAGAAGGGGGTTGGCACGAAACTTGGCCCCTGTGATTATTCTAGGAACAACCCCAGAGTGAGGTCTACCAAGAGGACATTAGAGAGAGAGGGATAGGCACAAGCAGGATAGGAGTAAGGGATCATTTGGCAATAAGGGGGCATCAAAGGTTAGGTGAATCTGAGTATGGGATTGGGTAAAGGTCACCCTCCCAGCTCCCTTGTGCCCGTGTAAGCTATGGAAATGTTCTGAACAGTAGCCGGTTCAGGAGGGGATAACTAATTTGGTTGTGACCATCGATGGTCGCACTTGGACTCTTAAAAGAGTATTCACTGTGAAGGCACCATGGAGAGAGAAGTGGGTCCTAAATAACACTGAAGAAACAGACAACCAGAGGGAGACCAGTCTTCCTTTGAGGTTAAGGTGAAGGTGGCCTGTGCAGTTGTGTGTGTGTGAAAGAGGGAGCTGTGTGGCATCTTCTGCCAGCACCAGGGTGGGCACTCATTATTTTGCAAGTTGTGTTCCGTCAAGCAGAATCCTCCCTCCTAAGGGATGCTTTGTCAATTGGTGGGAAGAGCACCTGGAGGGACACTGTACATTGTGTGTTGGTGAATAAATGCTCTCAACTTTCCTTCTGGCCTCATTCTCACTATTGCAGGGGTTCACTTCCACAATCGCTTTTGTCTTCACTCCCTCCCAGCTTGCAGCTTCAAAGCCTCGTACTGTGCTTGCCCATTAGGGATTGTGGCACCCAGAGGCATTTGAGCTTGCAGCGTGCTTCGTCTGCATCACTAAACATGAACACACATATAGGTCTCAGGAGGATAGCTCAGGGGCAACGTGCTTGCACAAGCGGAGCAACACAGGTTCGATCCCCTGGTCTGCGCTTAGAAACCTCTGGGTATTAAGCACGTTATAAATAACCAATTATAAAAGTATAACAAATATAGACAAGTGCAGGGGAGTCAGATGCCTCTCTATCATCAGCCACTGACTCTGCAACGCAGTCTCAACTGGCTTATTTATTTAATTAATTTATTTATTTGTTGCATTTATTTGCAACGCCCAACCCGTAAATATCTCGGCGCTGATACAACTTAGGAAACAAAACAAAAGGAAAAAGTACACAAGCATGATAGTAAATATTGCAGAGCCTGGTAAGGGGGATGCCCAAGTTTCAGGTTGGTCGTATTTGCCTATCCTAAATCGGCTTATGATAGGCAGCTCAGTTCAAATCGCAAGACCTTTCTAGCTGATTAATAGCATTCCAGAACGATGGGCTGGTATCAGGTTTAAAAGCAGATATCCAATTAAGAATCCACTTAATAGGAGACTTCTAGAAGTCAACCTGGTCAAACAGCAAAACAACACTAGGCCCTGATGGCGACAAAGCAAGAATTAGGTATATATTGATGTTAAGGGCACGTAATTGTATGACATAGGTGCGGGCAATACTAACTGTTAAAGACCAGTCATGGCCCGATCGAAGCGGATGTACCTAACGAGCGTTCGCCGGAGCATGAGCATCATCGGCTGGCAGCATGGAAAAAATGTGTTCTAACAGAAACTAAAAAAAGGTACTTAAAAAGAAAGTGATGGGAATGTATTGCGGAGAACACGAGGTGCTGCAGGAAGCAAGCAACACTCGGAAATGAAACAAACAGGTTGCTTGGAACTGCCGCGCAATACCATCAATTAGTACCCGGCGAAGGTCAATCAGAATGTTACAAACAATCGATTGGCTCTCGCCCCGTCCATACCCTACACAGAATCCTTCGAAGCTTTTGCTTCCCTGGCGGGGGGTTGTGGCAGCTCCTCAGCCAATGAGGATGCTCGGAACAGGGTAATCCCTGTTCTGAGCCTCCGCAGGGTAGGAGGCTGCCATCCTCCCCCGCTGGGGATTCAGGTAAGTGGTTTCCACACCCCTGCCGCCCATTCCTCCAAACAATCCCCTCCACACCCTCCCAACCCGACTTACCTTCTTTTTCTTTCGTTTTCGAGAGCAAACGTGCTGGCAACACTTCTGTCCCCATCCCATCCGCTCCCAATGGCCACCATGGAAGGGGAAAACCGCCTCTGGCCATTTTCTTTTAGATGTTTTTTTTCCTTTTCTGTTCCGAAATGCCATAGCATTTCGGAACAGAAAAAGATTGCTCTTAGTACCCAGCCTTGTGGGCCGGGGTACTAATAGCAATAAGCCTCTCGCCGCGGGGCCATTACCGAGTCAGGTAATGCCCCAGGGCATGACTCGGTAATGGCCCAGCGGTTCAGGGCTTATTGCTTAATTATTCCCCATATTTCAGACTACATGATTGGATAGTATACACTGATGTGGTGATATATATGTAACATTTCTGCATTCTGAGGGCATTATCAGGTGGGAACAGCCCTCGTCTTCGCTTTGGTCTTTCACCAGGCTAATGGCAACAGTCATCAGGCATCATTACTATAAGAACCTTCAGCCCAATGAGGCAAGAATGCTATGTTTAAAAACAAGAACAACGGAGAAACATTTGAATATTGGGAAAGAAGATTTATACCAGCCCTAATAGCAATGGAACGTTGTTATGACCATTGTGAACAATGGTCACAACAAAGCTTCTCCGGGTGATAACTTGGGCTGCTAGGACATCACCCCCCACCTTCCAGCCCTTGGAATGAGGGATTAACGCCATGTTATTGTCCTCTGCTGCCGTATTGTCTTTCGATGGCACTGCCAGCATTCGAGTGATCTAATTTAGCTTCATAGCCCAATCATGAAGGCTACTGGGAGTTATTGAAGTGGAAGCCCAAGTTAACGCCTGAGCGAAGCGAGGGCATTTACATGACCTCAGGGTCTTTACTACCAGTGTAGCCCAGAATGCTATTAGTACGCATGGGTCAGATGCTGTACAGTCCCAGAGGTACAAATAACGAGAGGTGCAGGAGTGCCAGGAGAAAGTGTGCACAGATGAAGAAACAGGGCTTCTGTAGCCATCACTGGCGCGAGATATTCTTGAGTATCGGTCCTATTGATGTTGCAGTGGATACTTAGAGAGACACTCTTATATTCTACAATTTACATTTTTAAGGAATATTGTTAAATGGTTCTCTGGGGTCCAGTATACACTGAGCCTCATTACGAGGTTGCCGGTCCGGTAACAACGGTAATGGTATGCTTGCCGTTGTCAGCAAACTCTGAGTTGTGCTCGCGGGTGCCTTTCATTCCTCCAGGCCTAGCCTGGCGGAATGAAAGGCACCCGAAAGCACAGCAAGCCTGTAGCCTGTACACCTGTAGTTCAGTTATGAACGGTGCAGGTTCCACAGGCATCCCCATTCCCATTGAGCCCTATGCGGCTCAAATGGGAATGGGGAAATACCGGCACCGCTAAAAGGCTACCTCCATACCTCGTAATGAGGCCCATTGATTAAAAGTACAAATTCTATTTCGTTGTCCATCTTAACCTCCGACCTTATTCTTCAACTTTGCAAATATTTATGACCTTTTTAATGGCCACGGCCAACCCTCCCTTTGGCCTACCCTTCAACCTTTAACAGGCAAGTAGATTGATAACCTCGTAACCATCAAATATCAAATTTACTTTGGCTGTTTCTTGAAGAAAAAATAAATCGTATTGATTCAAATCCACACATAAGTCTACATTGGACAATACATTCCTAAATCCTCTAATATGCCATGAAAGAAAATAGAGGAACTATTTCTCTCTAAAGTGGCTCACTCAGTGTTTTCAGGTGAGCTGTCGAGTCTTTTAATGTTAAAGCCAACCATCGCCAGTTAGGTGCTTCATTGAAAGCATCTCCCTGAGCATGACTGCCCTCCTTCCCTGATTCCCTCCCTGTACTTTCTGGATTCTCCCTCATACCCACCTCTGAGTGTATATTCATCACATTCTTAAAAATCGCACAACGTCATACTCATATTTCTGCAGGTTGGCTGCTTATTTTAACAAAATTCTGCGAACCACATAGGAGTGAATAACCAATCTCACATAATCGTAACGCGTAGGATGAATAAAGTCCATCAATTGAATATCCGCAGAAGTGATCAGGCGAAGCGCCGGAATCTCATCAAAGAGGGCCAGAATACCCATTCTATGAAGGGAATCCAGGCCACCTTTATCAAATAAGTAATTCAGAATTAGACTAGGCGCCTCACGGTGTATTGGATAACACAGTTTACGTGGTTGCTCCTGTGTTAGTTCGACAGACCCACGATATCCCTTTTCATCCCTACCACTAACCTGGATTGCTACACAACCTTCTGACTTCCCCCTCAGGGAATCTCCTTCTGTGTTTGTTGAACATTCTGTTAACCCTTGGGGGCTCTTCCGCACTTTCTACCAGATTCCTCACTTTCTATTAATCCTCCAACATTCTTCTCAGCCAAAAGATTCCTGACTATATTTCTTACTTCACATTCTGACATAACTGGAGGCATTGATATTCCCCTGATCCCCCAATATAGGTCCCGTCACTCCCCCCTCTTGTTGAACAGACTTGCCCTTCTGATTTTTCTTCATAACACCCACTTCAATACACTTTCCTCCAGTGCCTTTACCTGCATCGTTTACAGATTCAGAAGCTGGTAAACGATCTTCAACCATATTACAAATATTTTCATTGCTTATATGCTGACTAATATAGTGAGGCCTAGGTAGCTTTGGCTGGGACAATGCGGCTTGGTTGAAAATGTCATATGTTTGTTTAATAATTGCTGCATTGTTATTCTTCTTCGTTGCAGTACAGACTTCCCTGCGGTTTTGTTTTAAAACATCAGTCAATCTTGCATCGGAATTTACATACTCATTTCGCTCATTAGCTGTTATCATGGATTGACTGAAACGTGAGTGCCCCCCCCCTTGAATTGGCCCCCCTTCTCTCCTTGCCACCCTCCCCTTCTACACCCTTATACGCCCTCCCTTTGGTTTTGTTACACCTTCCCCTCTTGAGACTGATCATTGAGATCTTGAAGAGCCATATTTCTAAGGAATTTACGGGATGAGGCTTTAGAGATTTTTTTATGTCTGAGGCCTTATTAATCTTCTGTTTTCTTTTTTCACGTTTTTCAAGTTTTTCGACCCTGCTGTAATAAAGAGGCCCTTACCCTCCTTCTCTAGCTGAACCTCTAATTGCTCACCGAAGGTTACCATAACCACATCCCCATTCTCCTCCCTACCCCCTTCTTCCATATTCACAGTGTACCCTGTTGGGACCATGTCCACCGGCTTATGAAGAGACTTTAGCAGCTTTTCTGCGATCGAAATCATACATTCGTTTTGAGTTGTAAATATGTTAGAAAGACAGCTAGAAATCTCTTTTAGGTATCCTGATTGCACTATTATTTCTTTCCTAATAGAAGCTTTCCTTCCTTCCAGAGTATCAAGTATCACATTATTGTTCTGGTCAGAATAGGGATTACCTATAGGTACAGCCATTCTACGCCATCCGGTCCCACCTCTTTCTAATGTTCAGACATTGCCAACATTGTTATTTCCCCACTGAGGAAAATAGGAGGAGTGTCCAGAAAGGAACACTCTTGGATGCCTTTATCCACCCCCTTCGCCCGGTGGGTCACTTACATCGCCCCCAACCGTGTTTAATTCCAGATCCTCTGCATAGAGGGATTGTGAATGGACCAGAATGGACCCAGATCTGTCCACCCCAACCCCACTAAGCCATCATGCTTAGGCAGCACATCCCTTGTTTCACATGCCCTCTGTGGCGCAATACATGAGTCTTGTGGAGCCACTCCTTCCTTGAAGGCTCTCTCCTCAGACTCTTTTCCTGGAGATATGTTACACTCTTTTTCTGCAGATATGGGCAACGGCATTGCTATAGCCCTAGATAAAGTATTTCTTCTATTTGTAAAAAAACAGGGGTGCAGCCAATATGTCTTTACGACTACTCGTCGCTTTTATCTTAATTCTTAATCTTGGTTACAAAAATGCACCCCCAGCCAAGCATTTTATTTTTTCCAAGAGGTCCATTCTCACACATTCCACACCTCAATCTAGTTACACACACGAGGGACAAGCTTACCCCTCACTCCCCCGCCCCCCCGCCAACAGCACCCTCTGGTACTCCCTTGGTGCGATGGCGCAGTTGTGCAGGACTGTGTGCTTTTCAGAGTTGCTGGTATGCTCTGGACAGGGCTAGGGAACATAACAGAAAGAAAGGAGCTTTAGCGTCTACTTCTATGTCCGTGCTTCCATGTTTCCAAAAGAGTATGTTTCCAAGTGATTTCAATAGATATATGAACTACGATAACTACCATTCCGTTTAGTAGACAATCCGAAAGAGAAACATCTGACACTCTGTGGCACGACTGCAAAGGTCTCCTTCCGGCCAAAACCACTCTCTGGCACTCCCTCTGTGCGGTTAAATTACAGTGCTTGTGTATTATTCCAAGGGTACTAATAAAGATCAACCATATTCTGTCTCAAAAACGTAGCTTCTCTGGGCCTGCAACACCAAGGAAATGGTCCTTTCAAAAGACCTTGCCAGGGAAAGCTAGAAGCCCTATTGAGTATTCTGATTGGCTCCCAGAAGGTCATGGGACATGCTGAGTAACTTGTTATTGTTTCAACTCTAGGCATCTAGCCTTAGTGTCCACATCTGAGGGCCAAAAGCAGCAATGGGTAACGTAATGTTTAGGCCTGTTAGGGTCAGAAGCGGCCTATGAGCAGAGCCAGTGCTGAAGCCAGGAAAAACATTCTTTAGGATAACACCTTTTTGCCTCTTTGCCAAGCTTGCTCTTCACCAGACTCCTAATTCTGCACAGAGGGACCCTTCTACCCAGTAACTCTCGAATCACTCCTGAGCTAATACCTCAAAGAGCCATGGGACATCCCAGTTTTGGGATTGCTAACAGTCTTTTGGTCACATACCACCCTACTCAGAACTTCTACCTGCTCCTTTCTAGCCAACATTTCACCCCTACTCAATTTCCACTTACCCTCCTAACCTCCCTCTTGAGCAGTGCTGGTCATCCACCTTCTTAATTTGCTCACCTCTGTTATCCTTCATCGTACACCACTTGCTTACTTCCTCCTTGTACTCACTCTTTTTCTCCCCTTCTTTCATAGCCTTCAGACATCTTAATTTCTACCTCACTCCCCCCTTGCCTATTTCCCTCTGCGCCCCTTATCCTCACACCCCTCTCCCATGACCTCCAATCGCACCTATCTCCTTCGCCTATGGCATGACACCTGCTCATCTCCCCCACCTCCTATCACTCTTTGACTTGGTCTCTGGAATGTGCAATCCTTGTGAAACAAGTCTTCCTACGTCACCAACCTCTTCGACATTTATCATCCTAATTTGTCACTTCTTGCAATCGCAGAAAACTGGACCTCACTGCATGACTCTGCTACCCTAACCACTCTCCTCACTGACTCTGCTACCTTCTCCCACTCTCCCTGCCCAGTTGCAAAGGGTTTTGGAGTTGAAGTCATTATCAATAAGGATGTCAACACTGCCCTCCCACTTCTGTATGATCTCCCTGCCTCCTCACTATTCAATTCTTCCATCCTCCTCTCCCTGGTCTGGCTCTCTCAACTCTTTCTATGGCCCTTCTTTTTGAGAAACTTCCCACCAACATACCCATTGTACCCTCTGCAGTCACACACCTTGAACGTAGTTCCCTCCTTTCTAAATAGCCACACAACAACCAGCCTATCCACTCTGTTGAGAACTATTGATCTTTTCTTTCCCTCTACTTCACTCTCCTCCTCTGACACTATTGTTCATTTTCCTGTCTTGGTCCAGTCACCTGGTGCTCCTCTACTGTATTCAATTCCCAATAGAAAATTCAAGCAGCGATATTGCCTTTTACCTTGACGAAACGAGGACCACTCTCCTTTCCTGCTCCCCAACTCATGCCTCTTCCACTGACTGTACTTTTTCTAACTACACTATGCACCCATGACTCTCTTTAACCAACAGTATCCTTCACTCACATACATACCTTTCCTGCCCCTGTACTCAACTTTGGACAACCTCTGTGATCCAGACCCTCAAAAAAAACATATGCTGTGATCTGCCACACTGGTGCAAATTCGGGACACTCACCCCACTCTTAGGCTACAGAAATTCCATTGCTGGGCTCTCCACTGCACTTGACTCTGCCAAATTCTCCTACTTCACAAACTGATGCTCTTCCCTTTGTAATCACTGTTGCAAACATGCATGTACCCTCCAATCTTTGCTCATATCTCCCAAGCCCATATCTATTGCCTCCTCCATATCTACTGAGTTTTCTCACTTTTCCTCTAAAATCTCAGACATTTGTGACACTCTCCTAGCTCTCCTCTCTCTTCTTACCTTACCCTCCTTTTCACCACATCTCCCCCATATCCCTTCTACTCTGAATTACTTCTCCCCTACCTTCAATCCAAATTAGCACCCATTCTTTGCAGTGCAAGTCTATCTTGCTCCTCAAACGGTCAAAGACTTAGTTCCAATCATATCACTTCACCTCTCTGAGCCCTTTAACCTCTCCCTCACTACTGACTCTTCCAGGCCTCCTTTAAATCTACAACTGTCCTATCTCTTTTGAAGAAACCATCTGCTGTCCAACCATCCTTACAAACTATCTTCTGGTTTCCTTCCATTCTTCAAAGGTCATTGAGTGGGTAGGTTTCAATCAGATCACTGCATACTTTGTATATAATGGCCTTGGAGTTCCACTTCAATCTAGCTTCCACAGTAAGCACTCCCCAGACTGCAGTCCTGCATGTCTACAACATTTCCTCTTTTGCTCACTATTCCAAACTCTCATCTCCAACCACATCTCTCAAACCTCTCGAGCCTGTCGGTACCACGTCTATAACATCCGCAAGATCTGCACCTCTCTCACATTCCATGCTTCCAAACTCCTAATCTCCTCCCTCATTTTCTCCCGCCTCTTCTACTGCTCCTCTCTCCTCCTAGGACTCCCTGTCTCTCACCTAACTCCCCTAAATTCCATCTACCACTCCTCTATCCGTACTCTATGCCTCCTCGGCCCTCAAGACTATATTTCTTCCTCTCTCACTCAACTTGGCTGGATTCCCTTCCTCTCACATTTGAAATTTCAATTCCTCTGTCTTGTCTACAAATCTCTCCATGACCTAGCACCCCCCACCTTACCTCCCTCCTCACATTTTACTCCCCCTCCCGCTCTCTCCGCTCAGCAAACCTCTACCTCCTCACTGTACCCCAAGCCCCATGTGCCTCCTCACGCTTCCGCTCCTTCCAACTCTTGGCCCCCCTACATTGGAACTCCCTCCCGATCTCCATCCGCTCCACCCCCACCTACTCATCCTTGCGCCACTCCCTGAAAGCTCATCTTCTACACTCCCACCTGACTTCCCTTCTCTACCCCTCCTCCCCTTCCCTTGCCCCCCTCCTTTCCCCCATCCTCTCTCCTTATCCTCTGACCTTAAATTAGTAACACATACTACTTAAAGGCAATGAGGACACCAGATCACTCTCCCTTCCCTTCCCCTCCCCCCGTCCATTCCCCCTACCTCAAATCCTACACCGTAACTCCCTTCTCCTACCCGCTTCTCTACCCTATCCCTACCCTTCCTCCCCCCTTGTAAATAGTTCTACTTATTGTTCTAATGACCTGTTCATGCTTGTATATATGCTTCCCCTTCCCCTCCCTCCTCCCTCCCCCCTACCTCAAATCCTACACCGTTACTCCCTTCTCCTACCCCCTCTCCACTACCCTATCTCCCCACCCCCCCTTGTAAATACTTCTACTTATTGTTCTAATTACCTGTTCATGCTTGTATATAGGTTTCTCTCACTTTTGTACCTGTTGTTATATTGTAAAGCGCTTTGGCTTAAAGCGCTATATAAATTCAATAAACATAAACATATTTGGACTCCTCTGACACTTCCAACACTGTCAACCGCTCCTCTCTCCTCTTCACTCATGAGGGCGAAGATTTTGCATATCTGCTCCAGCCTGGAATGATGGAATGATTCCTACCTGGACAGTCACTCCTTTAAAATATCCTGGCACTCACAAACCTCTGACTGGAACCATCTGCCTGCCTATGTTTCCCAAGGATCAGTCTTTGGATCTCTACTCTCCACCCACGATACATCTGCCCTAGGTAAAACTATTGCATCATTTGGCTTCCACTACCATCATTTTGTTGAGGACACTCACATCCCGTTCTCCTTTCCCTCTTTCACACCAGCCATCTTGGAACAGATAGCCACTGGATGGCACTCCGTTGCCCCATGCTAAACTCTTTTCGAAAATGGAAGTTACCTTTCTCTCAGATTCCAATATCTTCCCTATCCGTCCCTCTCTTCTTTCCGCCTAATCTTCTTGCTCCCTTTAACAAGGCTCGCAATCATGGGGTCCTCTTTGATAACCTCTGACTGCAACAATTCAACCCTGCTATTGCCCCGGCTTCTCGTAGTAACTTCTGATCATTCAATAAATGTATTGTAAGTGGTCTTTTATAGCACCCTTCTTCCACGGTTACTGACATGGCTGTGGAAATATGAACATTTCGTACTCAGCACTCTACAGAAACTCTAATCTCCACATTTGTGCTCAGCAAATTTGACTACTGCTCAAGCCTACTCCTTGCCCTTCATCTCTACTTTTTCCTGCCTACATAAGGCCCTTCATTTTGCTACCCGCACTCTTTACAGCCTACCCAGATACTCGTCCGCTTCTACCTAGCGACACCAGGCTGGATGGCACTGCATGCACAACCACTCACTTTAAGATCCTTTTCCTAATCAATAAAGTTATCGATGGGGTCCCTAAGTACCTGTGTGACCTGTCTGACTGTATTTCTGTCTATTTACCATTTTTTTCCCTTCACCTCTCCTCTGAATGTAACCTCACTGTCCCCCTCTTTCGCCCTACTCACCCTGCTCTATTGGAACCCGCTGTCCATCACAATAAAAGCCATCTCAACTGTGGATTTATTTACTTTTTACTCAATTGGTTATTTATAACATGCCTACTACCGGAGTTCATTTCTAAGCACTGAGTGGGGATTCAAACCTCTCTTGCTCTGCGGTTTTGCTTCCAAGACCAGCTGTTGCCCCTGTGCTATCCTCAGTTAGGATCTCTTCATGTCTTGATTTATATTTGATGTACTGGTCAAAGAGGGAGAACCCCACCCCATAATCCTTACCGGTCCCCACCACTACCTCTGGTGCTGCTTCATGTTGCAACTTTGCATATCTGTGCAGTAATCCTCTTTAGTCTGCAGTTCTCGCCCCCTAGGTTAATGATGCCTCGTGTGATGTTCACTTTGTAAGTCACCTGTTTCTTGTCCCCTGTCTATGGCCCACTTTGTTCACGGCCTCATGAACTGGCTCACGACGTGTTAGCCCCTTTTGGCGCTATTGTACAGGCGCCCTGCCTGGGAATGCATCCACCATCTGTACAAATCGGAAATTGACATCCGTGCTCTTCAAATAAATACAAATACACATTAACAATGTTTAGTGGGAAGTAAGGTAAGTACTGGGAGGCAAGGAAAACAGGCATGGTGGGCAAATCCCACAATTATAAAAACACTTGAAAAGGGACAACCTTTAGAACTCGAATTTTAAACTATTTTACTCTATTTGTTTATACTTACTGGTTTACTGTAGCTGTAAATACTTCATGACTGTAGATTATGTTTAATCTGATATATGTTAAGCCTATGTCTTCCACTGTTGTCTGTGGTAACTCTTGTAATGTGTATTACTTGCTCTCCAGCGGCCAGATGACCACGGGTTTGGCGCGCTCTACAAATGTAAATAAATTAAATACATACATTTCAAATATAATTATAGAAAATTGGCCTATCAACTTTAAGAAGTTTCATGTAAAGGGCAACTGAAAATGTGTTACCAACTTTTAAATATGAACCCCAATGAAGTAGGCGCCCCCACTATAAGGCTGGACTGAGTGCCCAGTACATACTAATTTGCTCCCGGCCATGAGTGCTCGGGAGATCTCCAGAACCCCACTCTGTGCTGCTGCACAGCCACTCACAAGTATGCCAAGAGTACATTTAACCCTCTCCTCCCTGCTGCTAAACTAGCCCCCTCAAAAACGGGCCTCTGGGATATGTTTGGTTATTTATAACGCGCTTAATGCCCAGAGGTTTCTAAGCGCGGACCCGGTGTTCGAACCTGTGTTGCTCCGTGCCATCTTGCTTCCAAGGCGAGCACGTTGCCCCTGAGCTATGCCTCCGAGATGAGGGGAGACCCGCAGCATTCCCACGCTCTTCCTATGCCAGCGCCAAGAGACATCTCAACCTGCTGTGTGGGCTCTAGACATGAATAAACATAAAGAGACTTCTTCCGGGCAAGGTGAGCGCTCAGAATCTGGCGCTGTGTGGCACACAATGCCACACCCCTGTCAATAATTACATTTTACTCCACAGGGCGGGCGGCTGAATAGCATGTACCTCTAGGAGCGTGCGCATGGAGACGGCGCACCCCAAACGCAGGTACACGACAGCGCCTGCAATTGATGTATGCAACTATGACGGTTACGGCTTTAATTGCACATGTTGCGCAGGGTTCCAGTCTTGATTGATGATAATAGCATTTCAAAATAAACGATGCACTTTGAAAAGATAATGATGTGTTATGTAACGTCAAATGCATTACTCAAAGGACTGCCGTGGGACAAAGTATATGCACTGCCTTGAATAATTATTGATCCAACCATGCTGCATGAGGCCATTCTGGGGTGGGTGTAATGCTTAGTTTTGTGCTGGCTGAGTGGGCCACAGGCCCAGGGATGCCTTTGCATCCCATCTTGGGGTTAACCCGACCCTCAGCCCTGGGAGGGGGTGATGCCATTTCTCGCTGGCCTGGAGCCAGCCAGGTTAATGGACCTCTTCTGCACATGCCAGGGCAGGTGGAGAGGCAACACAGCCCGTGGTGTGGTGACCAATCTCCCTGCTCAACTCCTGTGCCCCTAAGTGAGGGGGGGGGGGTGAGGGGGGGCTGCAGGGGCAATGCAATAGAAATGGTCACACAGTGAAGGCAATCTGGTGATACTTTCAATCATATGTATTCTTCAAAATGTAAAAAAAAATACTCAAATCTGTGAGCAGCTATGAAGAAACTTAACTTTAAAAGAAACAAAACCAGATATGAAATCAACACCAATGGGTGGGGAAACCAAGTGGAAAGGTGAAGCTTACAGTGTGCAGCGGCAGGGTGGGTGTGGCTCTGAGTGCCGGGGACACTACTTCTCTCTGCACTAGATGGGTGTTGGCCCTCTACATCTGCAAAATACTACCAAGTGGAAAGGTGGAGCTTACGGTGTGCAGCAGCAATGTGGGTGTGGCTCTGAGTGCAGGGGACACTGCTTCCCCCTGCACTAGATGAGTATTGGCCCTCTACATCTGCAAAATACTACCAAGTGGAAAGGTGGAGCTTACGGTGTGCAGCAGCAGTGTGGGTGTGACTCTAGGTGCCGGGGACACTGCTTCCCCCTGCACTAGATGAGTATTGGCCCTCTACATCGGCAAAATACTACCAAGTGGACAAGTGGAGCTTGCAACGTGCAGTAGCAGTGTGGGTGTGACTCTAGGTGCCGGGGTCACTGCTTCCCCCTGCACTAGATGAGTATTGGCCCTCTACATCTGCAAAATACTACCAAGTGGAAAGGTGGAGCTTACGGTGTGCAGCAGCAGTGTGGGTGTGACTCTAGGTGCCGGGGTCACTGCTTCCCCCTGCACTAGATGAGTATTGGCCCTCTACATCTGCAAAATACTACCAAGTGGAAAGGTGGAGCTTACGGTGTGCAGCAGCAGTGTGGGTGTGACTCTAGGTGCCGGGGGCACTGCTTCCCCCTGCACTCGATGGGTATTGGCCCTCTACATCTATAGAATTTTAGTTGTGGGATGCATTTTCAAGACCCCTGCCCTCCGAAACGATTCAGAAAGGTGTACTAGGGATACATGATAATAATAATGATGTATTTCTTAGATAGCGCTACGCACCCATAGGTCTCAGAGTGTTCAAATAATAGAAGGCATTATTATCCCACAGAGTGGTACACGTTTTATTGACCTCCGAAGAATGATAGGCTAAGTTGACCCTGCCGGGATTCGAACCTGCCACAGTTGGCTGCACACAGATATCAGGGCGAGTGCTTAGCTCACTGTGCTATCTGACCGACATGACATAAGTGTGTGACTGTATCGGATAGAGCAGGCTTGTCCAACCTTTTTGAATGTGGGGCCGAAGCATTAACTTTTTGTCACCCAGTGGGCCGGCGAGCCAAAAGTCAACAACCTCACCCAAAGCAGTATATTAAAAAGCGATATTGTGTGACCTTTGACACAATAGCATCACAGGCAGTGATAGCCATGCAGTCCCAAAGATAGCTTTTGATGTCATGGGCAGTGATCAAAGGTTAGTTGCCTGTGATTTCTTTCAGTGTCTATGTGTTCATATTTTTCTGAAATAGTGGGGGCGTCCGAGCGCAGCGAAGGAGCTATAAGGTTCTAGGGAGGGTTTGGGGGGGGTTACCCCCCCAAGAATTTTATTTCAAATATGGGGTTGAAATTGTGAATTTTACAGCAGAAAAGGTGACCAAAAAGCCATAAGTTTAGAATCAGTTCTAAAGGGGAACATGAAAATTCCATGTCACCAACAGCAGAAAAGAACATTTTACAACACAACACATTTTAATGATCAATGTGTCCACAGTGTAAAACAGCACTGTCACTGATGTAACACATTGTCATGCTGGTTCTACCCAAAATATGCCCCTGTAGCAACATGTCTATGCTGGCTGTTCCCAATATAGGCCAACATTGTCCTGTACAAAGCATGATTGATGCTGCCTGAGCATGTGCAGTGTGCCCAATACATATGGCAGCTTATCTCTGTAATACACATTACTTCTGTGGTGATGAAATAAGCATAATTCAATTCAACAGACAAAATGTGGAAAAGCGATCACCCAAAGGTGAACCTAATTGAAGAAAAGCAATGTGAGCACAATCTTAAAGTATTCAACCTAGCAGGCCTAGTGCACACTTTACCTTTTCTTTCTTTCACCAATAAATCAGGGGGAGAGCGCAAACGCAGTCCCACACTACCCGAAATAATGCAGTCGTGTATCCTGCATTTGGGAACATAGCAGGGGTCAGAAAATCTGATGTGCAATGGGTAAGCCTCACCCTGGGAGATCTGCCCTTGAGATCAGAATCTCCCCTGCCAGCTAAGTATGAGTTGCATGCAAGAGGGCAGGGGTTGGGTCAGTTCTGGGAAGCCCCGCTAAACGAGGGTGAGAAGGCAGGCCCTGACCCAGCTCCAACCCCCTAGCCCCCGGAAGCTCTGAGCATCTGCAGAGCTGCCTGTCCCACGTGCAGGGGGAAGCTCCAGCAGGCAGAGCCCAGAAGAAGAGCAGATTGTAGCGCAGTTCCTTCCTCCCATCATGCCCTGCTCGGCCCGAGATTAGAATAAATAGCAGGATGGCTCGAGCAGGCCTGTTGCAGTCTGCCCACAGGCCTGTCGGCCCCACAAGGGCCCATGGCCCTCCTGAGTGGAGCTGCCCAGCGCTCGCCCAATTGACACCATCATAATCATCCAGGGCCTCGACGCTCAACCACCGCTGAATCTCAGAGTTCTGCTCAATAACAATGCTGAATTTTTGACATCTTTGCCGTAACCATATGCCGTGTTGTGTCAGCCGAGCCTGCACAGCGCCAAAGGCAAGTATTCCTTGTCCGGGCCCCGAGGTCACTTAGTCTTCCAGTGCCATCCACTTGGCACAGCCTACTGTTCCTAGTGTTTTCTACCCGCAAATCAGCATGACTGCCAAACAGAACTGCATCATTGGGGCCCAATGCTGCTGCTCTCCGACTTGACCCCAGCCCAGTGCAAAGGCACCCATGCTTCTGGTCTGATGCTGAAAAGCCTGGCTCTGCTGAGATCCAAAAGACAAGAACTAAGGTATTTTTGGAATATAGTACTATTGTTTTTTGTGTTGCAACTGTATCAGCTCACACCTCTCCTGAAGGGTATAGGCTGCCCTCAGACTGCTCTACCAAAAGAGTGAAAATAAGTTATACCTGTTGGGCTTGCCTGTTTCACTTTTATGATTGGGATCACTGCTGCATGGGTATTAAGCGCGTTATAAATAACCTATCATATCAGATCATATCATAGATCACAGATCAAGATCATAAGCAACTTCCAGAAACCTTGGCAGGTGGTCCACTGAGGCCCATTTGCAGGTTGCAGTGTGTTATTGGGGCACTACTAGGGTAACATATTGTGCTGTACATGTGGTACTCGCCATGCTTTGGTACCCCACTGGCCACATCTATAATGTCCAATGTACTTGGTATAATGCATGGACATTTTCATCAATCCGCACTGTGCTTAGAGGTAAACGTAACAGAGCTCCCGCTGTTCTTTGTCTCGAGACGAGGAAAAAAAGCACTGCAAAGGTTAAGTTTCTCAGCTGATAAAGGTTCATCTTCGGTGACATTCGCAATTCAAAAGAACGATTTTTGGGGCAGACAGGCTGTGTTGCCGCAACCCCTGCTGAACATATGTCCAGAGATGACGAACCTTGAAAGTAACTCCGTACAATGGCCCTCTGAGCAGCAGCCCACGGCTAATCAGGGGTTCAGGAATCCACTGTGCTGCCCACGCTGAGAGGAACTCCTGCACAGCACCTGTCCACATAATCCTTCGCCCGGGCCAGCACTCTCTTCTCCTCACCTCACCACCTCCTCCCCTCATCTCAGCTCGCCTTTTGCCCCTCAGAGCACCATGCAAGAGAGGAACAGACATGCCTGGGCCGGAGCCCATTCCTCTCTTGCATGGTGGGTCCTACTTGCCTGAAATGGGATATTAAAAATGCAAAGTAATCGCTACTATATTAATCCCATTGTTCATAGTTTGTGGGAGTACTGGGCAATTGTATGGACCCGCGCTCACTGAAAATGAATCGTATTCCCGAGGTACGCCTCACTATGCCGTGATACAAATTAGTCTCTCCTTCCCGCCTCATCAAGTACCAAGATCTTCTTGACAAATTTATTTATTTATGCAATGTTTGTCGGATATCCGACAAACATTGCATAAATAAATAAATTAACGCTTCGTGGCTGAGGACTGTAACTACCTCTGTTGACCCCATGGGGTCACCAAAGGAAGCAACAGATTTGCGCACAGGCACATTTAAAAAAAAAAAATTAAAAAAAATCTTTATTTTATTATTCTTTTTTTTTTTACTCAAGAGTTGTCCAATATACAGCCTCGCGGGCCGCATAAAATGGCTTGGCGGGCTGCATTGTGGCCCGCGGGCCGTATGTTGGACAACCTTGGGATAGAGGGTGCCCTGTAGGGGCTAGAGAACATTATAAGTTTGCAGTAATGGAGGGTAGGAGAGCAATGTTTAGTCATGTGTCAAGAAGCACTGAACTATGGCCTTTTTAAGATTGAGGCCTTGGGCGGCCAGGCTCCAGAAATAGCAATAACACATCGTAGTATTTCAGCATCAGTACAGTTTCCCATCCCCGTTCCCAACTCAGGCAGAAGACGAAAGGGCCAACACACCAAATAGATACAACCACCCCATTGTCCCATGCGGCAGGCCTAAGCAGCTAAAAAGGAATATGAATACCCATGTACGAACAGTGTTGTGAACAATGATTACAATTCAATAGGTCCAAGAGAAATAGGTGCTAACAGAATACTCCTGTTTTTTATCACCCTCTGCATCAAAGAAGAATAAAAATTTCCAAGCTCTGTTGTAGAATCAATCTTATTTTTTATCTAATGTTAGTACAGGTCAAAATAAAATGGACGTTTCAGAGTTAGCAACAAGAGAAAAGGGAGGTCATTGACCTAAAGTACAGAAAATATTTACATCACACGGAATCAAAGGTTTTTCGATAGGACAACCATTTTGTGTGTGCAAGACAAAATCAAAATCAAATTTCATTTGTCAAGGGCTTTCGCATGAAAATGGCAAACATATAAACAATTGGACATTTACAACATCATTTGAACATTTACTGTTATGATATGATATGATAGGTTAGGTTATTTATAACATGCTTTATACCCAGAGGTTTCTAAGCGTGAACCCAGGAATCGAACCTGTGCTACTCCTTGTAGTCTTGCTTCCAAGGCAAGCACATTGCCCCTGAGCTATCCTGCCGGGACATGGGGTACAAGGTAAACAGAACAAAACTGCAATATTGCCAACAGGAAATGTTATACCTGGGTCAACTTATTTCTATTTATGGTAAGAAAATAACCCAAGAGCTCTATGCGAGGTGTAAAACTGTGACCCCAGCCACCTTTTTGACAGAGATTGTCACGGACGATGATGGCATATGACTTATGAGGGACGGGACAAGGACATACCAAAAGCACGCGATTATGCTCTTGATGATGGGAAGTGTTCTTCATTGACGGGTCAGCAAGGATTGACCGGGCGATGGGCAGGAGGCATGTGGGAGTGGCAGTTGTCCTTTTAGTGTATGGGGAATATGAAACAATAGTGCAGAAAAGGTTACCCATGCATTAGCCGGCCCAAACAGCTAAACCCATTGCCTTAATAGAAGCATCGGAAGCCTCATAGGGGTGCCAAGTGACAATCTATTCCGACTTGGCATACGTCACCATTATGGTGCATTGTAGATTAGCACAGTGGAAGAGGAGGAGATTTAAAAGAGGAGATGGGTCCCTTGTACAAAATGCGGCTTTGCTGAACAGGTTAATTCATGCCCTAAACTGAACAACTCTAGCAGCAGTGGTGAAATGCGCCTCCCACACCAATAATACAAACAAAATGTATCTCGAAAATGCTGCAGCAAATACAGCAGGGAAAAACACAGCATACCTCCCGCTTACCGGAAATTGCAGAATACCCTGAAGTTGCAAACATGCAGGTACAATTGCCAGCCCCTTACACATCCATGCCCATAAGTGAAATAATTGAATTACAAGGTAGGGCTCCATCAGAGAAAGAAGTGTTGTAGGTCAAAAGAGGGTGTGTTCAGTCCCCAACAGACATGATGTGGTGCCAGGGGGCTATAGGTAAATTGGTGATGTCCGATGAGTTGGTGTTGATTGCGTTCAAGCAACTACACTTTCCTTCTCATGTGTCAAAGCAGAATATTGCTGCAGACATAAAGGAGGACTGGTACAAATATGTTTGTGTCCAACTGTACTTTTTGTTAGAGTTGAGGGCGAAAACTGCGAGGTACTTTGCTTCGCCCTACTGGGCCATTCTATGAGATTCATATTGACTACGCTGACATGGGAGAATAGTGCAACAAATTCAGATACTGAATAGTAGTTGTGTACCCCTTCTCCTGTTGAGTTGAGGCTGCTCCATGCACACATTCAGATGCCAAAAGTGTGGCCAAATTTATTGTACGAGAAGTGTTTCCCTGATGAGGAGTGTGCAAAGTATTAAGCTCAGATAATGGCACACACTTCTTCAATGAGCTGTTCATAGAAATAACAGCTCTATAAGGCATAAAGCATAGGTTGTGTTCCAATTATCATCCCCCGTCCAAGGGCATCGTCGAACGAATGAATGGCCTCTGAAAGGCCAAACTATCCCAATTGTGTGCTACCCTCAAGAAGAATTGGGTCTACTGTTTGCCCGTGTCCCTTTTAAGCATGCAGACGCAGCCCTGTATGGATGACCATTCGTCCCCACATGAAATTGTAACAGGGAGGTATATGAACACGCCACTGTCTCTGGTTAGGAGAGCTTCTGATGCTCACAGGGCTGCTTCGAGCTTGGGGATGAGTTTAAAGAATATGTGTCTGTTTTGATGCACTCAATCAAACATAATTCTCAACAGAAAGCACCACAACTAACAGACGAACACACCAGCACTGCACCTGATTATGTCAACTTAACTCCTCTCCAACTGGCCACTTTTAGCTCCGTGACAAGAAGCACTGAACTATGGCCATTTTAAGAGTGAGGCCTGGGGCAGCTGGCTCCAGCAATGGCACCTCATAGTATTTCAGCACCAATACACTTTCCCATCCATATTCCCAGCTCAGGAGGCAGACAAAGGGGCATTCACACCAAATAGATACAACCACCCTGTTGTCACACACGGCAGGCCTATGCAACTAGAAATTAATGTTAGTAGTCAAGTACGAGCAGGGCTGCACCTGTCTTTGAAGGATGATCTCCTGGGAGTCTGGGCAGAGGCTAGTGGAGCTTTCCCTTCTGTAGGGTCACATCCTATGGATCACAAATGACCAGTGTTATGTGACCGCAAGAACTCCCTCTTGAAAAACCACTGTTCATGTCATGACTGAGTTGCCCTACAGAGCTTTCTGCAGATGCCGAGGGCTCATACCCATCCAGTGTGAAAACGTAATACTTTGCCATTTTGAAATAGAGTGAAAATAAAATCCAGTCCCGCTGCAGCTCAAATTTACAGGACAAATGTCTATGGGGAAAAGTCCCTTAAGGTTGCACAATGTACTCTTATCCAATCCAATCCAAACACCCGGAAGGCAGTGGCTCTAGAGAACCATTTGAACATGATGGTAGGGGGGCCCCTTTGCTTAGAGTGGAGGACAAAGGTCTGGGCCACCCATGGAGTGCTTATATTATAATGGAGGCAAGGGGGTTAATAGGCATCGATTATCACGAGAGCAGACAGGGAGCTAAAACACTGAACGCTGCCTGAAAAGGATGCTTCATTTTTCAGCTCCTTGCTCTCTGGCCGTCTCATGATTAGTCCTTCTTTGTCAGCGAGGGAGTAATGTAGAGAAAACAGGTACCACAGAGGCCTGAGGCAATGGCCAGAATGGCTCCAACTAACGTAGCTTGTAATGTGTGTACTGCAATGCTCACATTTAAAATTCAGAATGAAAGGCAAAGATTGCTGTGTCATACGACTACTGACTGCCAACATTTGGGCAGTTGCTGGGGGCCTCCCAGAAGCCCCTTTCAAATGTAATAGTTGAAAGGCCCGGATGCTGTCCCTGCCTAAAGAATAATGGGAACTTGAACGGCCCGAAAAAACAATTGGTCAGGATTAAAGCTGTGGTAAGACATCTCCAACTATATATTAAAATACTATTATTAATCCCATTTTGAATAATGAACGAACATTCATTTGTACCTTGACACTGACTTCCAGAATTATCTGTGTAATAGGTATGTATTGGAGAGTGTCACTGCCTAGACGACACGGAGGGTCCGTTCTCTGTATTTCATATTTTATACTATGATTAAATGTCTACTGCTCTTCAAAAGTACAGGAATGAGTAATGGATACACCTCCTACTCAGACTCTCACTACTACGAAACGAGCAGTGATCCCAGTAATAAAGGTGAACCAGGCCCAGCCCACCAGGTGTACTTACTTCACCCATTTAAGGTAGCATGGGCTGCAGGCAGGCTATACTTTTCAGGAGATATGATATATGATATGATAGTCTATTTGTATAGCGCCTACCAATGTGTTTCAAAGTGCTTCAAGGCAAGGGAGGGAACAAAGAAAAAAACAATGACATTCTTACAGACCATAAACAGTAAGGAGGTGAAATTAACCATCCTACTCGGCCTGACGACATTTCAGATAGGTCAAGAGCTAAGACATACATCAGGAAGGGAGAGGGAGAGTGGGAAGGAAATGGAAACAGACAGGCGACTACCGTACTAGGCCTGACAACATTTCTGGTAGTTCTGAAGAAATACAAAAGGTGAGGGAGAGGGGTGCAGAAAGGGAGGGTAGGAACCAAATAAGCGACTATCGTGCTAGGCCTGATGACATTTCAGATAGTGCTGGAGGTGGGGGGAGGAAAAACAAACAAGTAAGGGGAGGGGAGGGGGAACAGACGAGGTTGCTATCATACTAGATCCAGGGATAATTCTGATAGAGTAAGTGCATAGAAGAAAGTAAGGGGAGGAGGGGATAAGAGAACAGGTAGTAAGCCGTCAAAATAGGGGAGAGCGAATACAATTGCAGAAGTCAATAGTAACACATAATGTTGCAAGCCAGGATACAAGATGGAGATGGGAACAGCATGATTCAGGGTCACCATGAGTACAAGGTGCAAAGGAAGTCCAGCATGAGTTGAGAAAGGGTGATGCACCGTGAATCAATGAAGTCCATGAAGTCAAATCCAGCCTTAGCCACAAGACGGTGACGGTGAAACCAGAAGCAATCAGGACAGACTCCTGTAGAAGTAGGCTGGTGGGGGTGGGGGTGAGGAAGGGGTAGCAGAGTAAAAGAATCAAGCAAAACAGGCAACACCTGTGTGCGAGAAGGGAGGGGAGATATGTGAGCTACCTCAGAAGCATTCCAAACAATTATAGTACTCTGATATCAAATAAAAGAAAGTTCAACTAAGGTTTTATAAAAATATAAATGGGATACTTGAATTAAGCGAATAATACAATTGCACTAATCAAAACCACTATAACCTACCGCTGTAAAATAAGACACAGGATATGCACACTTGTAATGGAAGTGGGCACTCTGACAAGTCCACTGAACAAGTCTTTTTAAAAGGTAGAGGGTGGAATCTTACTAGTTACTATGGATGTTTAATGTGTGCCATGGGGACAGAACCACTTAAAATACCTTTAAATGCGTGTTCTTTGGACTCAACAGCACCAAGCTAGTGATGGCTTGGCAGGTAAAGAACAGTGGTTCGGAGGGTTGCCCAGATGAATGTCAGAGGTTATGATTAAAAAATGAAGAAGCATATAAGAATAACCAGAAAGGCTGTGATGGTCTAATGAAATAAGGAACAAAACCCGGCAAGAGAATATGCACAGTATCCTGATAAAACCAAGATCAAACAAAGTTGTGTAGATTTGGGTATTAGTCAAAAGGACACCCAAAGAATAAAAACAACCTGGCAGGGGAGGGTACCAGGTGTCTTGAAAACATAAAGATAAACAGCCAAAACTGTTTATGAACTACTTAAGGATGAACCAAAGGGGTGGAAGAGAAGTCCTGAGATGGAAATATCAGGACTACTAAAAACCCACAGAATTCAGAGGAGAAGAAAGAACTTACCTCTGAAGTAGAGGTTTCCAGTCTTAAAATCCTTTTGTTTATGTTTGTAAAGATCCAGGGGCATAAAGACTTTGTGTAGGGGAATTAATGTATAAAGAAGGTACAACGTTTTTCTTTTAACCCGACACCAATATCCAAACGAGTGAGAGAAAATGAGAAGAAGAGAACCACTCGCAAAGCAAAGCCACCTAAAGTGCTTCCATATTGGAAAAGCACAAAAGAAAAACCAAGAACTGTAATTTCTAAGAAACCATGAAGAAGAATCCAGGGAAGGGAAACATCCTATGGAGCAAGGAACCACATGCGTGAGAGACTTTTTGTTGGAGTTACCTATTTCTTTACCCATTTGAATACTGAAGGCCAAAGACATTATCCTTTTCACCTTAGAGTTCATTTCTTTAGAATGTGAGGGTCAGAATAGTACTTTGGACACAGCACGGTTTTGTTTTGGACATTCTGACACGGACATATACTTAGTATTGAGTTCAGGTAGGGAAACACCTCAAGTGCAGAGACAGCAAGACATTTTCCCACACGCATTTTATTTATCAATAAAAGTATTTAGCCAAAACCACATTTAACCTGTGTTTGAGTTTCATTACTGACTTCTCACAGTACTCATTGTGGATGTTAGCACCTATGGCCTAGAAGCTGTAGGGTGAGGCAATTAATGTTCCATATGACACACAAGTGTTGAATGCAGTGGAGCCCGATTAGTCTGTGATTGACAAGAAGGCCTTAGCTTGCATGTGAACCGTTGATAATTCCTGGCAGTTCTTATGAGGTGGACATTTGGAAATCTGTCCTGATCACAAGCTATCTGTTGTTCTTTTTTCCAAAGGGGACACGATTTCTCCCATATTGGTCAGGGTTGTTTGTCGTTTTACAGTGCCAAGTTCTTCTCCTGTCTACCTTTAAAGGGGTGCCCATGAAGTAGATGAGCTAGACGTGCCCCTGAAAATTGCCAAAGGGATGAGGTCAGTTCTCCAGAGAGGTGGCAGTTTAAGGTTAAGACGTTAATTGGTATGGGTGGCCTCCACAAAGGCCAGAGAGACAGTCCTCTGCCCATACTAATAGGTTTAAGAAGAATTGTCAGTGAAGTGAGTGGTGGTGTTCAGGGGTGAGAAGATCTTTCCCCCACTAAAGATGCACCAGAGATTGGCCTATTTGGCACACACAGGCCACATGGGAATTTCGGCCACTAAGAGGGTGTGGCCAGAACAGTTTTCGTGGTCTAGCACGGTGGACCATTTGTGTGTAATTGCCGTGTAAGATACCTTGAAAGTCAGGACACCGACAATGATTCCGGTACAGATCCCCACGGCACCCTGGAATAAGCAAGACCAAGATTTTGTTAAACCCAGGGAAGGCAATACACCATTTTGTGAATCGACGAATTCAGCAAATGGCATGAAGTGGGATTTGTTATGCACTCTGACATTGTCCAGGGTTATCACTTTCTTGCAGGCCCTGTCCATATGGGAGAGTTGGCCCACATTACTGGTAATGGATAATGGAGTGCAGTTCTGCATGAAGGAAACAGGAGAGTTCCTGGCACAGTGTTGAGAAAAACAGACCAGAAACTCTGTGTTCCATTACTGTAGTAATGGTCAGTTGGATCAGTTTAACAGGACGCTTAAGGAGGCGCACCAGGCAGCCACCGAGACGTGTGGGAATTCAGAAAAGGGTTTTCAAGAACGTCCTTGGGCTATCGCACTGTACTCAATTCCATGACTGCAGTAACCCCATTTGATGTATTGGGAAGAAGGGGGTTGGCACGAAACTTGGCCCCTGTGATTATTCTAGGAACAACCCCAGAGTGAGGTCAACCAAGAGGTCATTAGAGAGAGGGATAGGCACAAGCAGGATAGGAGTAAGGGATCAGTTGGCAATAAGGGGGCATCAAAGGTTAGGTGAATCTGAGTATGGGATTGGGTAAAGGTCACCCTCCCAGCTCCCTTGTGCCCGTGTAAGCTATGGAAATGTTCTGAACAGTAGCCGGTTCAGGAGGGGATAACTAATTTGGTTGTGACCATCGATGGTCGCACTTGGACTCTTAAAAGAGTATTCACTGTGAAGGCACCATGGAGAGAGAAGTGGGTCCTGAAGAACACTGAAGAAACAGACAACCAGAGGGAGACCAGTCTTCCTTTGAGGTTAAGGTGAAGGTGACCTGTGCAGTTGTGTGTGTGTGAAAGAAGGAGCTGTGTGGCATCTTCTGCCAGCACCAGGGTGGACACTCATTATTTTGCAAGTTGTGTTCCGTCAAGCAGAATCCTCCCTCCCTAGGGATCCTTTGTCAATTGGTGGGAAGAGCACCTGGAGGGACACTGTACATTGTGTGCTGGTGAATAAATGCTCTCAACTTTCCTTCTGGCCTCATTCTCATTATTGCAGGGGTTCACTTCCACAATCGCTTTTGTCTTCACTCCCTCCCAGCTTGCAGCTTCAAAGCCTCGTACTGTGCTTGCCTTCTTAGGGATTGTGGCACCCAGAGGCATTTGAGCTTGCAGCGTGCTTCGTCTGCATCACTAAACATGAACACACATATAGGTCTCAGGAGGATAGCTCAGGGGCAACGTGCTTGCACAAGCGGAGCAACACAGGTTCGATCCCCTGGTCTGCGCTTAGAAACCTCTGGGTATTAAGCATGTTATAAATAACCAATTATAAAAGTATAACAAATATAGACAAGTGCAGGGGAGTCAGTTGCCTCTCCATCATCAGCCACTGACTCTGCAACGCAGTCTCAACTGGCTTATTTATTTATTTAATTTATTTATTTGTTGCATTTATTTGCAACGCCCAACCCGTAAGTATCTCGGCGCTGATACAACTTAGGAAACAAAACAAAAGGAAAAAGTACACAAGCATGATAGTAAATATTGCAGAGCCTGGTAAGGGGGATGCCCAAGTTTCAGGTTGGTCGTATTTGCCCATCCTAAGTCGGCTTAGGATAGGCAGCTCAGTTCAAATCGCAAGACCTTTCTAGCTGATTAATAGCATTCCAGAACGATGGCATTCCAGAACGATTGGTATCAGGTTTAAAAGCAGATATCCAATTAGGAATCCACTTAATATGAGACTTCTAGAAGTCAACCTGGTCAAACAGCAAAACAACACTAGGCCCTGATGGCGACAAAGCAAGAATTAGGTATATATTGATGTTAAGGGCACGTAATTGTATGACGTAGGTGCGGGCAATACTAACTGTTAAAGACCAGTCATGGCCCGAGCGAAGCGTTCTAACAGAAACTAAAAAAAGGTACTTAAAAAGAAAGTGATGGGAATGTATTGCGGAGAACACGAGGTGCTGCAGGAAGCAAGCAACACTCGGAAATGAAACAAACAGGTTGCTTGGAACTGCCGCGCAATACCATCAATTAGTACCCGGCGAAGGTCAATCAGAATGTTACAAACAATCGATTGGCCCTCGCCCGGTCCATACCCTACACAGAATCCTTCGAAGCTTTCGCTTCCCTGGCGGGGGGTTGTGGCAGCTCCTCAGCCAATGAGGATGCTCGGAACAGGGTAATCCCTGTTCTGAGCCTCCACAGGGCAGGAGGCTGCCATCCTCCCCCGCTGGGGATTCAGGTAAGTGGTTTCCACACCCCTGCCGCCCATTCCTCCAAACAATCCCCTCCACACCCTCCCAACCCGACTTACCTTCCTTTTCTTTCGTTTTCGAGAGCAAACGTGCTGGCAACACTTCTGTCCCCAGCCCATCCTCTCTCAATGGCCACCATGGAAGGGGAAAACCGCCTCTGGCCATTTTCTTTTAGATGTTTTTTTTCCTTTTCTGTTCCGAAATGCCATAGCATTTCGGAACAGAAAAAGATTGCTCTTAGTACCCCAGCCTTGTGGGCCGGGGTACTAATAGCAATAACCCTCTCGCCACGGGGCCATTACCGAGTCAGGTAATGCCCTAGGGCATGACTCGGTAATGGCCCAGCGGCTCAGGGCTTATTGCTTAATTATTCCCCATATTTCAGACGACATGATTGGATAGTATACACTGATGTGGTGATATATATGTAACATTTCTGCATTCTGAGGGCATTATCAGGTGGGAACAGCCCTCGTCTTCGCTTTGGTCTTTCACCAGGCTAATGGCAACAGTCATCAGGCATCATTACTATAAGAACCTTCAGCCCAATGAGGCAAGAATGCTATGTTTAAAAACAAGAACAACGGAGAAACATTTGAATATTGGGAAAGAAGATTTATACCAGCCATAATAGCAATGGAACGTTGTTATGACCATTGTGAACAATGGTCACAACAAAGCTTCTCTGGGTGATAACTTTGGCTGCTAGGACATCACCCCCCACCTTCCAGCCCTTGGAATGAGGGATTAACGCCATGTTATTGTCCTCTGCTGCCGTATTGTCTTTCGATGGCACTGCCAACATTCGAGTGATCTAATTTAGCTTCATAGCCCAATCATGAAGGCTACTGGGAGTTATTGAAGTGGAAGCCCAAGTTAACGCCTGAGCGAAGCGAGGGCATTTACATGACCTCAGGGTCTTTACTACCAGTGTAGCCCAGAATGCTATTAGTACGCATGGGTCAGATGCTGTACAGTCCCAGAGGTACAAATAACGAGAGGTGCAGGAGTGCCAGGAGAAAGTGTGCACAGATGAAGAAACAGGGCTTCTGTAGCCATCACTGGCGCGAGATATTCTTGAGTATCGGTCCTATTGATGTTGCAGTGGATACTTAGAGAGACACTCTTCTATTCTACAATTTACATTTTCAAGGAATATCGTTAAATGGTTCTCTGAGGTCCAGTATACACTGAGCCTCATTACGAGGTTGCCGGTCCGGTAACAACGGTACTGGTATGCTTGCCGTTGTCAGCGAACTCTGAGTTGTGCTCGCGGGTGCCTTTAATTCCTCCAGGCCTAGCCTGGCGGAATGAAAGGCACCCGCAAGCACAGCAAGCCTGTAGCCTGTACACCTGTAGTTCAGTTATGAACTGTGCAGGTTCTACAGGCATCCCCATTCCCATTGAGCCCTATGCGGCTCAAATGGGAATGGGGAAATACCGGCACCGGATTTTCTTGCCGGTATGGAGGTAGCCTTGCCGGTAAAACTGCTAAACCGCTAAAAAGGCTACCTCCATACCTCGTAATGAGGCCCATTGATTAAAAGTACAAATGCTATTTCGGTGTCCATCTTAACCTCCAACCTTATTCTTCAACTTTGCTAATATTTATGACCTTTTTAATGGCCACGGCCAACCCTCCCTTTGGCCTACCCTTCAACCTTTAACAGGCAAGTAGATTGATAACCTCGTAACCATCAAATATCAGATTTACTTTGGCTGTTTCTTGAAGAAAAAAAAAATCGTATTGATTCAAATCCACACATAAGTCTACATTGGACAATACATTCCTAAATCCTCTAATATGCCATGAAAGAAAATAGAGGAACTATTTCTCTCTAAAGTGGCTCACTCAGTGTTTTCAGGTGAGCTGTCGAGTCTTTTAATGTTAAAGCCAACCATCGCCAGTTAGGCGCTTCATTGAAAGCATCTCCCTGAGCATGACTGCCCTCCTTCCCTGATTCCCTCCCTGTACTTTCTGGATTCTCCCTCATACCCACCTCTGAGTGTATATTCATCACATTCTTAAAAATCGCGCAATGTCATACTCATATTTCTGCAGGTTGGCTGCTTATTTTAACAAAATTCTGCGAACCACATAGGAGTGAATAACCAATCTCACATAATCGTAACGCGTAGGATGAATAAAGTCCATCAATTGAATATCCGCAGAAGTGATCAGGCGAAGCGCCGGAATCTCATCAAAGAGGGCCAGAATACCCATTCTATGAAGGGAATCCAGGCCACCTTTATCAAATAAGTAATTCAGAATTAGACTAGGCGCCTCACGGTGTATTGGATAACGCAGCTTACGTGGTTGCTCCTGTGTTGTTTCGACAGACCCACGATATCCCTTTTCATCCCTACCACTAACCTGGATTGCTACACAACCTTCTGACTTCCCCCTCAGGTAATCTCCTTCTGTGTTTGTTGAACATTCTGTTAACCCTTGGGGGCTCTTCCACACTTTCTACCAGATTCCTCACTTTCTATTAATCCTCCAACATTCTTCTCAGCCAAAAGATTCCTGACTATATTTCTTACTTCACATTCTGACATAACTGGAGCCATTGATATTCCCCTGATCCCCCAATATAGGTCCCGTCACTCCCCCTTCTTATTGAACAGACTTGCCCTTCTGATTTTTCTTCATAACACCCACTTCAATACACTTTCCTCCAGTGCCTTTACCTGCATCGTTTACAGATTCAGAAGCTGGTAAACGATCTGCAACCATATTACAAATATTTTCATTGCTTATATGCTGACTAATATAGTGAGGCCTAGGTAGCTTTGGCTGGGACAATGCGGCTTGGTTGAAAATGTCATATGTTTGTTTAATAATTGCTGCATTGTTATTCTTCTTCGTTGCAGTACAGACTTCCCTGCGGTTTTGTTTTAAAACATCAGTCAATCTTGCATCGGAATTTACATACTCATTTCGCTCATTAGCTGTTATCATGGATTGACTGAAACGTGAGTGCCCCCCCTTGAATTGGCCCCCCTTCTCTCCTTGCCACCCTCCCCTTCTACACCCTTATACTCCCTCCCATTGGTTTTGTTACACCTTCCCCTCTTGAGACTGATCATTGAGATCTTGAAGAGCCATATTTCTAAGGTATTTACGGGATGAGGCTTTAGAGATTTTTTTTTATGTCTGAGGCCTTATTACTCCTCTGTTTTCTTTTTTCACGTTTTTCAAGTTTTTCAACCCTGCTGTAATAAAGAGGCCCTTACCCTCCTTCTCTAGCTGAACCTCTAATTGCTCACCCGAGGGTACCATAACCACATCCCCATTCTCCTCCCTACCCCCTCTTCCATATTCACAGTGTACCCTGTTGGGACCATGTCCACCGGCTTATGAAGAGACTTTAGCAGCTTTTCTGCGATCTCCATCATACATTCATTTTGAGTTGTAAATATGTTAGAAAGACAGCTAGAAATCTCTTTTAGGTATCCTTATTGCACTATTATTTTTTTCCTAATAGAAGCTTTCCTTCCTTCCAGAGTATCAAGTATCACATTATTGTTCTGGTCAGAATAGGGATTACCTATAGGTACGGCCATTCTACGCCATCCGGTCCCACCTCTTTCTCATGTTCAGACATTGCCAACATTGTTATTTCCCCACTGAGGAAAATAGGAGGAGTGTCCAGAAAGGAACACTCTTGGATGCCTTTATCCACCCCCTTCGCCCGGTGGGTCACTTACATCGTCCCCAACCGTGTTTAATTCCAGATCCTCTGCATAGAGGGATTGTGAATGGACCAGAATGGACCCAGATCTGTCCACCCCAACCCCACTAAGCCATCATGCTTAGGCAGCACATGCCTTGTTTCACATGCCCTCTGTGGCGCAATACATGAGTCTTGTGGAGCCACTCCTTCCTTGAAGGCTCTCTCCTCAGACTCTTTTCCTGGAGATATGTTACACTCTTTTTCTGCAGATATGGGCAACGGCATTGCTATAGCCCTAGATAAAGTATTTCTTCTATTTGTAAAAAAACAGGGGTGCAGCCAATATGTCTTTACGACTACTCGTCGCTTTTATCTTAATTCTTAATCTTGGTTACAAAAATGCACCCCCAGCCAAGCATTTTATTTTTTCCAAGAGGTCCATTCTCACACATTCCACACCTCAATCTAGTTACACACACGAGGGACAAGCTTACCCCTCACTCCCCCGCCCCCCGGCCAACAGCACTCTCTGGTACTCCCTTGGTGCGCATGCGCAGTTGTGCAGGACTGTGTGCTTTTCAGAGTTGCTGGTAGGCTCTGGACAGGGCTAGGGAACATAACAGAAAGAAAAGAGCTTTAGCGTCTACTTCTATGTCCGTGCTTCCATGTTTCCAAAAGAGTATGTTTCCAAGTGATTTCAATAGATATATGAACTACGATAACTACCATTCCGTTTAGTAGACAATCCGAAAGAGAAACAGCTGACACTCTGTGGCACGACTGCAAAGGTCTCCTTCCGGCCAAAACCACTCTCTGGCACTCCCTCTGTGCGGTTAAATTACAGTGCTTGTGTATTATTCCAAGGGTACTAATAAAGATCAACCATATTCTGCCTCAAAAACGTAGCTTCTATGGGCCTGCAACACCAAGGAAATGGTCCTTTCAAAAGACCTTGCCAGGGAAAGCTAGAAGCCCTATTGAGTATTCTGATTGGCTCCCAGAAGGTCATGGGACATGCTGAGTAACTTGTTATTGTTTCAACTCTAGGCATCTAGCCTTAGTGTCCACATCTGAGGGCCAAAAGCAGCAATGGGTAACGTAATGTTTAGGCCTGTTAGGGTCAGAAGCGGCCTATGAGCAGAGCCAGTGCTGAAGCCAGGAAAACATTCTTTAGGATAACACCTTTTTGCCTCTTTGCCAAGCTCGCTCTTCACCAGACTCCTAATTCTGCACAGAGGGACCCTTCTACCCAGTAACTCTCGAATCACTCCTGAGCTAATACCTCAAAGAGCCATGGGACATCCCAGTTTTGGGGTTGCTAACAGTCTTTTGGTCACATACCACCCTACTAAGAACTTCTACCCGCTCCTTTCTAGCCAACATTTCACCCCTACTCAATTTCCACTTACCCTCCTAACCTCCCTCTTGAGCAGTGCTGGTCATCCACCGTCTTAATTTGCTCACCTCTGTTATCCTTCATCGTACACCACTTGCTTACTTCCTCCTTGTACTCACTCTTTTTCTCCCCTTCTTTTATAGCCTTCAGCCATCTTAAATTCTACCTCACTCCCCCTTGCCTATTTCCCTCTGCGCCCCTTATCCTCACACCCCTCTCCCATGACCTCCAATCGCACCTATCTCCTTCGCCTATGGCATGACACCTGATCATCTCCCCCACCTCCTATCACTCTTTGACTTGGTCTCTGGAATGTGCAATCCTTGTGAAACAAGTCTTCCTACGTCACCAACCTCTTCGACTTTTATCATCCTAATTTGTCACTTCTTGCAATCGCAGAAAACTGGACCTCACTGCATGACTCTGCTACCCTAATCACTCTCCTCACTGACTCTGCTACCTTCTCCCACTCTCCCTGCCCAGTTGCGAAGGGTTTTGGAGTTGAAGTCATTATCAATAAGGATGTCAACACTGCCCTCCCACTTCTGTATGATCTCCCTGCCTCCTCACTATTCAATTCTTCCATCCTCCTCTCACTGGTCTGGCTCTCTCAACTCTTTCTATGGCCCTTCTTTTTGAGTAACTCCCACCAACATACCCATTGTACCCTCTGCAGTCACACACCTTGAACGTAGTTCCCTCCTTTCTAAATAGTCACACAACAACCAGCCTATCCACTCTGTTGAGAAATATTGATCTTTTCTTTCCCTCTACTTCACTCTCCTCCTCTGACACTATTGTTCATTTTCCTGTCTTGGTCCAGTCACCTGCTGCTCCTCTACTGTATTCAATTCCCAATAGAAAATTCAAGCAGCGATATT
The DNA here is from genome assembly GCF_040938575.1 of Ambystoma mexicanum. Lineage (NCBI taxonomy): Eukaryota > Metazoa > Chordata > Amphibia > Caudata > Ambystomatidae > Ambystoma > Ambystoma mexicanum. The sequence continues at coordinate 1,236,490,974 of NC_090933.1, read as the reverse complement.
GCCTTTTACCTTGACGAAACGAGGACCACTCTCCTTTTCTGCTCCCCAACTCATGCCTCTTCCACTGACCATGCTTTTTCTGACTACACTATGCACCCATGACTCTCTTTAACCAACAGTATCCTTCACTCACATACATACCTTTCCTGCCCCTGTACTCAACTTTGGACAACCTCTGTGATCCAGACCCTCAAAAAAAACATATGCCGTGATCTGCCACACTGGTGCAAATTCGGGACACTCACCCCACTCTTAGGCTACAGAAATTCCATTGCTGGGCTCTCCACTGCACTTGACTCTGCCAAATTCTCCTACTTCACAAACCAATGCTCTTCCCTTTGTAATCACTGTTGCAAACATGCATGTACCCTGCAATCTTTGCTCATATCTCCCAAGCCCATATCTATTGCCTCCTCCATATCTACTGAGTTTTCTCACTTTTCCTCTAAAATCTCAGACATTTGTGATACTCTCCTAGCTCTCTTCTCTCTTCTTACCTTACCCTCCTTTTCACCACATCTCCCCCATACCCCTTCTACTCTGAATTACTTCTCCCCTACCTTCAATCCAAATTAGCACCCATTCTTTGCAGTGCAAGTCTATCTTGCTCCTCAAACGATCAAATACTTAGTTCCAATCATATCACTTCACCTCTCTGAGCCCTTTAACCTCTCCCTCACTACTGACTCTTCCAGGCCTCCTTTAGATCTACAACTGTCCTATCTCTTTTGAAGAAACCATCTGCTGTCCTACCATCCTTACAAACTATCTTCTGGTTTCCTTCCATTCTTCAAAGGTCATTGAGTGGGTAGGTTTCAATCAGATCACTGCATACTTTGTATATAATGGCCTTGGAGTTCCACTTCAATCTAGCTTCCACAGTAAGCACTCCCCAGAGACTGCAGTCATGCATGTCTACAACATTGCCTCTTTTGCTCACTATTCCAAACTTTCATCTCCAACCACATCTCTCAAACCTCTCGAGCCTGTCGGTACCACGTCTATAACATCCGCAAGATATGCACCTCTCTCACATTCCATGCTTCCAAACTCCTAATCTCCTCCCTCATTTTCTCCCGCCTCTTCTACTGCTCCTCTCTCCTCTTAGGACTCCCTGTCTCTCACCTAACTCCCCTAAATTCCATCTACCACTCCTCTATCCGTACTCTATGCCTCCTCGGCCCTCAAGACTATATTTCTTCCTCTCTCACTCAAAAAAAAAAAAGTTAAATACATGTTTTTTAATTTAATGGCTGGCTTCCCTTCCTCTCACAACTGAAATTTCAATTCCTCTGTCTTGTCTACAAATCTCTCCATGACCTAGCACCCCCCACCTTTCCTCCCTCCTCACATTTTACTCCCCCTCCCGCTCTCTCCGCTCAGCAAACCTCTACCTCCTCACTGTACCCCAAGCCCCATGTGCCTCCTCACGCTTCCGCTCCTTCCAACTCTTGGCCCCCCTACACTGGAACTCCCTCCCGATCTCCATCCAATCCACCCCCACCTACTCATCCTTGCGCCACTCCCTGAAAGCTCATCTTCTACACTCCCACCTGACTTCCCTTCTCTACCCCTCCTCCCCTTCCCTTGCCTCCCTCCTTTCCCCCATCCTCTCTCCTTATCCTCTGACCTTAAATTAGTAACACATACTACTTAAAGGCAATGAGGACACCAGATCACTCTCCCTTCCCTTCCCCTCCCCCCGTCGATCCCCCCTACCTCAAATCCTACACCGTAACTCCCTTCTCCTACCCCCTTCTCTACCCTATCCCTACCCTCCCTCCCCCCTTGTAAATAGTTCTACTTATTGTTCTAATGACCTGTTCATGCTTGTATATATGCTTCCCCTTCCCCTCCCTCCTCCCTCCCCCCTACCTCAAATCCTACACCGTTACTCCCTTCTCCTACCCCCTCTCCACTACCCTATCTCCCCACCCCCACTTGTAAATACTTCTACTTATTGTTCTAATTACCTGTTCATGCTTGTATATAGGTTTCTCTCACTTTTGTACCTGTTGTTATATTGTAAAGCGCTTTGGCTTAAAGCGCTATATAAATTCAATAAACATAAACATATTTGGACTCCTCTGTCACTTCCAACACTGTCAACCGCTCCTCTCTCCTCTTCACTCATGAGGGCGAAGATTTTGCATATCTGCTCCAGCCTGGAATGATGGAATGATTCCTACCTGGACAGTCACTCTTTTAAAATATCCTGGCACTCACAAACCTCTGACTGGAACCATCTGCCTGCCTATGTTTCCCAAGGATCAGTCTTTGGATCTCTACTCTCCACCCACGATACATCTGCCCTAGGTAAAACTATTGCATCATTTGGCTTCCACTACCATCTTTTTGTTGAGGACACTCACATCTCGTTCTCCTTTCCCTCTTTCACACCAGCCATCTTGGAACAGATAGCCACTGGATGGCACTCCGCGGCCCCATGCTAAACTCTTCGAAAATGGAAGTTACCTTTCTCTCAGATTCCAATATCTTCCCTATCCGTCCCTCTCTCCTTTCTGCCTAATCTTCTTGCTCCCTTTAACAAGGCTCGCAACCATGGGGTGCTCTTTGATAACCTTTGACTGCAACAATTAAACACTGCTCTTGCCCCGGCTTCTCGTAGTAATTTCTGAACATTCAATAAATGTATTGTAAGTGGTCTTTTATAGCACCCTTCTTCCACGGTTACTGACATGGCTGTGGAAATATGAACATTTCGTACTGAGCACTCTACAGAAACTCTAATCTCCACATTTGTGCTCAGCAAATTTGACTACTGCTCAAGCCTACTCCTTGCCCTTCATCTCTACTTTTTCCTGCCTCTACATAAGGCCCTTCATTTTGCTACCCGCACTCTTTACAGCCTACCCAGATACTCGTCCGCTTCTACCTAGCGACACCAGGCTGGATGGCACTGCATGCACAACCACTCACTTTAAGATCCTTTTCCTAATCAATAAAGTTATCGATGGGGTCCCTAAGTACCTGTGTGACCTTTTCTGACTGTATTTCTGTCTATTTACCATTTTTTTCCCTTCACTTCTCCTCTGAATGTAACCTCACTGTCCCCCTCTTTCGCCCTACTCACCCTGCTCTATTGGAACCCGCTGTCCATCACAATAAAAGCCATCTCAACTGTGGATTTATTTACTTTTTACTCAATTGGTTATTTATAACATGCTTACTACCGACCGGAGTTCATTTCTAAGCACTGAGTGGGGATTCGAACCTCTGTTGCTCTGCGGTTTTGCTTCCAAGACCAGCTGTTGCCCCTGTGCTATCCTCAGTTAGGATCTCTTCATGTCTTGATTTATATTTGATGTACTGGTCAAAGAGGGAGAACCCCACCCCATAATCCTTACCGGTCCCCACCACTACCTCTGGTGCTGCTTCATGTTGCAGTTTTGCATATCTGTGCAGTAATCCTCTTTAGTCTGCAGTTCTCGCCCCCTAGGTTAATGATGCCTCGTGTGATGTTGACTTTGTAAGTCACCTGTTTCTTGTCCCCTGTCTATGGCCCACTTTGTTCACGGCCTCATGAACTGGCTCACGACGTGTTAGTCCCTTTTGGCGCTATTGTACAGGCGCCCTGCCTGGGAATGCATCCACCATCTGTACAAATCGGAAATTGACATCCGTGCTCTTCAAATAAATACAAATACGCATTAACAATGTTTAGTGGGAAGTAAGGTAAGTACTGGGAGGCAAGGAAAACAGGCATGGTGGGCAAATCCCACAATTATAAAAACACTTGAAAAGGGACAACCTTTAGAATTCGAATTTTAAACTCTTTTACTCTATTTGTTTATACTTACTGGTTTCCTGTAGCTGTATATACTTCATGACTGTACATTATGTTTAATCTGATATATGTTAAGCCTATGTCTTCCACTGTTGTCTGTGCTCTACAAATGTAAATAAATTAAATACATACATTTCAAATATAATTATAGAAAATTGGCCTATCAACTTTAAGAAGTTTCATGTAAAGGGCAACTGAAAATGTGTTACCAACTTTTAAATATGAACCCCAAAGAAGTAGGCGCCCCCACTATAAGGCTGGACTGAGTGCCCAGTACATACTAATTTGCTCCCGGCCATGATCGCTCGGGCGATCTCCAGAACCCCACTCTGTGCTGCTGCACAGCCACTCACAAGTATGACAAGAGTACATTTAACCCTCCCCTCCCTGCTGCTACACTAGCCCCCTCAAAAACGGGCCCCTGGGATATGTTTGGTTAACGCCCAGAAGTTTCTAAGCGCGGACCCGGTGTTCGAACCTGTGTTGCTCCGTGCCATCTTGCTTCCAAGGCGAGCACGTTGCCCCTGAGCTATGCCTCCGAGATGAGGGGAGACCCGCAGCATCCCCAGGCTCTTCCTATGCCAGCGCCAAGAGACATCTCAACCTGCTGTGTGGGCTCTAGACATGAATAAACATAAAGAGACTTCTTCCGGGCAAGGTGAGCGCTCAGAATCTGGCGCTGTGTGGCACACAATGCCACACCCCTGTCAATAATTACATTTTACTCCACAGGGCGGGCGGCTGAATAGCATGTACCTCTAGGAGCGTGCGCATGGAGACGGCGCACCCCAAACGCAGGTACAGGACAGCGCCTGCAATTGATGTATGCAACTATGACGGTTACGGCTTTAATTACACATGTTGCGCAGGGTTCCAGTCTTGATTGATGATAATAGCATTTCAAAATAAACGATGCACTTTGAAAAGATAATGATGTGTGATATAACGTCAAATGCATTACTCAAAGAACTGCCGTGGGACAAAGTATATGCACTGCGTTGAATAATTATTGATCCAACCATGCTGCATGAGGCCATGCTGGGGTGGGTGTAATGCTTTGTTTTGTGCTGGCTGAGTGGGCCACAGGCCCAGGGATGCCTTTGCATCCCATCTTGGGGTTAACCCGACCCTCAGCCCTGGGAGGGGGCGATGCCATTTCTCGCTGGCCTGGAGCCAGCCAGGTTAATGGACCTCTTCTGCACATGCCAGGGCAGGTGGAGAGGCAACACAGCCCGTGGTGTGGTGACCAATCTCCCTGCTCAACTCCTGTGCCCCTAAGTGAGGGGGGGTGAGGGGGGGCTGCAGGGGCAATGCAATAGAAATGGTCACACAGTGAAGGCAATCTGGTGATACTTTCAATCAAATGTATTCTTCAAAATGTAAAAAAAATACTCAAATCTGTGAGCAGCTATGAAGAAACTTAACTTTAAAAGAAACAAAACCAGATATGAAATCAACACCAATGGGTGGGGAAACCAAGTGGAAAGGTGAAGCTTACAGTGTGCAGCGGCAGGGTGGGTGTGGCTCTGAGTGCCGGGGGCACTACTTCTCTCTGCACTAGATGGGTGTTGGCCCTCTACATCTGCAAAATACTACCAAGTAGAAAGGTGGAGCTTACGGTGTGCAGCAGCAGTGTGGGTGTGGCTCTGAGTGCAGGGGACACTGCTTCCCCCTGCACTAGATGAGTATGGGCTCTCTACATCGGCAAAATACTACCAAGTGGACAGGTGGAGCTTGCAACGTGCAGCAGCAGTGAGGGTGTGGCTGTGAGTGCAGGGGGCACTGCTTCCCCCTGCACTAGATGAGTATTGGCCCTCTACATCGGCAAAATACTACCAAGTGGAAAGGTGGAGCTTACAGTGTGCAGCAGCAGTGTGGGTGTTGCTCTGAGTGCAGGGGACACTGCTTCCCCCTGCACTAGATGAGTGGTGACCCTCTACATCTGCACAATACTACCAAGTGGAAAGGTGGAGCTTACGGTGTGCAGCAGCAGTGTGGGTGTGGCTCTGAGTGCAGGGGACACTGCTTCCCCCTGCACTAGATGAGTATTGGCCCTCTACATCGGCAAAATACTACCAAGTGGAGCTTGCAACGTGTAGCAGCAGTGAGGGTGTAGCTCTGAGTGCAGGGGGCACTGCTTCCCCCTGCACTAGATGAGTATTGGCCCTCTACATCGGCAAAATACTACCAAGTGGACAAGTGGAGCTTGCAACGTGCAGCAGCAGTGTGGGTGCGACTCTAGGTGCCGGGGGCACTGCTTCCCCCTGCACTAGATGAGTGTTGGCCCTCTACATCTGCAAAATACTACCAAGTGGAAAGGTGGAGCTTACGGTGCGCAGCAGCAGTGTGGGTGTGACTCTGGGTGCCGGGGGCACTGCTTCCCCCTGCACTAGATGAGTATTGGCCCTCTACATCTGCAAAATACTACCAAGTGGAAAGGTGGAGCTTACGGTGTGCAGCAGCAGTGTGGGTGTGACTCTGGGTGCCGGGGGCACTGCTTCCACCTGCACTCGATGGGCATTGGCCCTCTACATCTATAGAATTTTAGTTGTGGGATGCATTTCCAAGACCCCTGCCCTCTGAAACGATTCAGAAAGGTGTACTAGGGATACATGATAATAATAATGATGTATTTCTTAGATAGCGCTACGCACCCATAGGTCTCAGAGTGTTCAAATAATAGAAGGCATTATTATCCCACAGAGTGGTACACGTTTTATTGACCTCCGAAGAATGAAAGGCTAAGTTGACCCTGCCGGGATTCGAACCTGCCACAGTTGGCTGCACACAGATATCAGGGCGAGTGCTTAGCTCACTGTGCTATCTGACCGACATGACATAAGTGTGTGACTGTATCGGATAGAGCAGGCTTGTCCAACCTTTTTGAATGTGGGGCCGAAGCATTAACTTTTTGTCACCCAGTGGGCCGGCGAGCCAAAAGTCAACAACCTCACCCAAAGCAGTATATTAAAAAGCGATATTGTGTGACCTTTGACACAATAGCATCACAGGCAGTGATAGCCATGCAGTCCCAAAGATAGCTTTTGGTGTCATGGGCAGTGATCAAAGGTTAGTTGCCTGTGATTTCTTTCAGTGTCTATGTGTTCATATTTTTCTGAAATAGTGGGGGCGTCCGAGCGCAGCGAAGGAGCTATAAGGTTCTAGGGAGGGTTTAGTGGGGGTTACCCCCCCAAGAATTGTATTTCAAATATGGGGTTGAAATTGTGAATTTTACAGCAGAAAAGGTGACCAAAAAGCCATAAGTTTAGAATCAGTTCTAAAGGGGAACATGAAAATTCCATGTCACCAACAGCAGAAAACAACATTTTACAACACAACACATTTTAATGATCAATGTGTCCACAGTGTAAAACAGCACTGTCACTGATGTAACACATTGTCATGCTGGTTCTACCCAACATATGCCCCTGTAGCAACATATCTATGCTGGCTGTTCCCAATATAGGCCAGCATTGTCCTGTACAAAGCATGATTGATGCTGCCTGAGCATGTGCAGTGTGCCCAATACATATGGCAGCTTATCTCTGTAATACACATTACTTCTGTGGTGATGAAATAAGCATAATTCAATTCAACAGACAAAATGTGGAAAAGCGATCACCCAAAGGTGAACCTAATTGAAGAAAAGCAATGTGAGCACAATCTTAAAGTATTCAACCTAGCAGGCCTAGTGCACACTTTACCTTTTCTTTCACCAATAAATCAGGGGGAGAGCGCAAACGCAGTCCCACACTACCCGAAATAATGCAGTCGTGTATCCTGCATTTGGGAACATAGCAGGGGTCAGCAAATCTGATGTGCAATGGGTAAGCCTCACCGTGGGAGATCTGCCCTTGAGATCAGAATCTCCCCTGCCAGCTAAGTATGAGTTGCATGCAAGAGGGCAGGGGTTGGGTCAGTTCTGGGAAGCCCCGCTAAACGAGGGTGAGAAGGCAGGCCCTGACCCAGCTCCAACCCCCTAGCCCCCCGGAAGCTCTGAGCATCTGCAGAGCTGCCTGTCCCACGTGCAGGGGGAAGCTCCAGCAGGCAGAGCCCAGAAGAAGAGCAGATTGTAGCGCAGTTCCTTCCTCCCATCATGCCCTGCTCGGCCCGAGATTAGAATAAATAGCAGGATGGCTCGAGCAGGCCTGTTGCAGTCTGCCCACAGGCCTGTCGGCCCCACAAGGGCCCATGGCCCTCCTGAGTGGAGCTGCCCAGCGCTCGCCCAATTGACACCCTCATAATCATCCAGGACCTCGACGCTCAACCACCGCTGAATCTCAGAGTTCTGCTCAATGACAATGCTGAATTTTTGACATCTTTGCCGTAACCATATGCCGTGTTGTGTCAGCCGAGCCTGCACAGCGCCAAAGGCAAGTATTCCTTGTCCGGGCCCCGAGGTCACTTAGTCTTCCAGTGCCATCCACTTGGCACAGCCTACTGTTCCCAGTGTTTTCTACCCGCAAATCAGCATGACTGCCAAACAGAACTGCATCATTGGGGCCTAATGCTGCTGCTCTCCGACTTGACCCCAGCCCAGTGCAAAGGCACCCATGCTTCTGGTCTGATGCTGAAAAGCCTGGCTCTGCTGAGATCCAAAAGACAAGAACTAAGGTATTTTTGGAATATAGTACTATTGGTTTTTGTGTTGCAACTGTATCAGCTCACACCTCTCCTGAAGGGTATAGGCTGCCCTCAGACTGCGCTACCAAAAGAGTGAAAATAAGTTATACCTGTTGGGCTTGCCTGTTTCACTTTTATGATTGGGATCACTGCTGCATGGGTATTAAGCGCGTTATAAATAACCTATCATATCAGATCATATCATAGATCACAGATCAAGATCATAAGCAACTTTCAGAAACCTTGGCAGGTGGTCCACTGAGGCCCATTTGCAGGTTGCAGTGTGTTATTGGGGCACTACTAGGGTAACATATTGTGCTGTACATGTGGTACTCGCCATGCTTTGGTACCCCACTGGCCACATCTATAATGTCCAATGTACTTGGTATATGCATGGACATTTTCATCAATCCGCACTGTGCTTAGAGGTAAACGTAACAGAGCTCCCGCTGTTCTTTGTCTCGAGACAAGGAAAAAAAGCACTGCAAAGGTTAAGTTTCTCAGCTGATAAAGGTTCATCTTCGGTGACATTCGCAATTCAAAAGAACGATTTTTGGGGCAGACAGGCTGTGTTGCCGCAACCCCTGCTGAACATATGTCCAGAGATGACGAACCTTGAAAGTAACTCCGTACAATGGCCCTCTGAGCAGCAGCCCACGGCTAATCAGGGGTTCAGGAATCCACTGTGCTGCCCACGCTGAGAGGAACTCCTGCACAGCACCTGTCCACATAATCCTTCGCCCGGGCCAGCACTCTCTTCTCCTCACCTCACCACCTCCTCCCTTCATCTCAGCTCGCCTTTTGCCCCTCAGAGCACCATGCAAGAGAGGAACAGACATGCCTGGGCCGGAGCCCATTCCTCTCTTGCATGGTGTGTCCTACTTGCCTGAAATGGGATATTAAAAATGCATAGTAATCGCTACTATATTAATCCCATTGTTCATAGTTTGTGGGAGTACTGGGCAATTGTATGGACCCGCGCTCACTGAAAATGAATCGTATTCCCGAGGTACGCCTCACTATGCCGTGATACAAATTAGTCTCTCCTTCCTCTATCATCAAGTCCCAAGATCTTGACAAATGACAAATTCTTGACAAATGTATTTATTTCTGCAATGTTTGTTGGATATCCGACAAACATTGCATAAATAAATAAATTAACGCTTCGTGGCTGAGGACTGTAACTACCTCTGTTGACCCCATGGGGTCACCAAAGGAAGCAACAGATTTGCGCACAGGCACATTTAAAAAAAATAAATTAAAAAAAATCTTTATTTTATTATTCTTTTTTTTTTTACTCAAGAGTTGTCCAACATACAGCCTCGCGGGCCGCATAAAATGGCTTGGCGGGCTGCATTGTGGCCCGCGGGCCGTATGTTGGACAGCCTTGGGATAGAGGGTGCCCTGTAGGGGCTAGAGAACATTATAAGTTTGCAGTAATGGAGGGTAGGAGAGCAATGTTTAGTCATGTGTCAAGAAGCACTGAACTATGGCCTTTTTAAGATTGAGGCCTTGGGCGGCCAGGCTCCAGAAATAGCAATAACACATCGTAGTATTTCAGCATCAGTACAGTTTCCCATCCCCCTTCCCAACTCAGGCAGAAGACGAAAGGGCCATCACACCAAATAGATACAAACACCCCATTGTCCCATGCGGCAGGCCTAAGCAGCTAAAAAGGAATATGAATAGCCATGTACGAACAGTGTTGTGAACAATGATTACAATTGAATAGGTCCAAGAGAAATAGGTGCTAACAGAATACTCCTGTTTTTTATCACCCTCTGCATCAAAGAAGAATAAAAATTTCCAAGCTCTGTTGTAGAATCAATCTTATTTTTTATCTAATGTTAGTACAGTTCAAAATAAAATGGACGTTTCAGAGTTAGCAACAAGAGAAAAGGGAGGTCATTGACCTAAAGTACAGAAAATATTTACATGACACGGAATCAAAGGTTTTTCGATAGGACAACCATTTTGTGTGTGCAAGACAAAATCAAAATCAAATTTCATTTGTCAAGGGCTTTCGCATGAAAATGGCAAACATATAAACAATTGGACATTTACAACATCATTTGAACATTTACTCTTATGATATGATATGATAGGTTATTTATAACATGCTTAATACCCAGAGGTTTCTAAGCGCGAACCCAGGAATCGAACCTGTGCTACTCCTTGTAGTCTTGCTTCCAAGTCAAGCACATTGCCCCTGAGCTATCCTCCCGGGACATGGGGTACAAGGTAAACAGAACAAAACTGCAATATTGCCAACAGGAAATGTTATACCTGGGTCAACTTATTTCTATTTATGGTAAGAAAATAACCCAAGAGCTCTATGTGAGGTGTAAAACTGTGACCCCAGCCACCTTTTTGACAGAGATTGTCACGGATGATGATGGCGTATGACTTATGAGGGACCGGACAAGGACATACCAAAAGCACGCGATTATGCTCTTGATGATGGGAAGTGTTCTTCATTGACGGGTCAGCAAGGATTGACCAGGCGATGGGCAGGAGGCATGTTGGAGTAGCAGTTGTCCATTTAGTGTATGGGGAATATGAAACAATAGTGCAGAAAAGGTTACCCATGCATTAGCCGGCCCAAACAGCTAAACCCATTGCCTTAATAGAAGCATCGGAAGCCTCATAGGGGTGTCAGGTGACAATCTATTCCGACTTGGCATACGTCACCATTATGGTGCACTGTAGATTAGCACAGTGGAAGAGGAGGAGATTTAAAAGAGGAGATGGGTCCCTTGTACAAAATGCGGCTTTGCTGAACAGGTTAATTCATGCCCTAAACTGAACCACTCTAGCAGCAGTGGTGAAATGCACCTCCCACACCAATAATACAAACAAAATGTATCTCGAAAATGCTGCAGCAAATACAGCAGGGAAAAACACATCATACCTCCCGCTTACCGGAAATTGCAGAATACCCTGAAGTTGCAAACATGCAGGTACAATTGCCAGCCCCTTACACATCCATGCCGATAAGTGAAATAATTGAATTACAAGGTAGGGCTCCATCAGAGAAAGAAGTGTTGTAGGTCAAGAGAGGGTGTGTTCAGTCCCCAACAGACATGATGTGGTGCCAGGGGGCTATAGGTAAATTGGTGATGTCCGATGAGTTGGTGTTGATTGCGTTCAAGCAACTACACTTTCCTTCTCATGTGTCAAAGCAGAATATTGCTGCAGACCTAAAGGAGGACTGGTACAAATATGTTTGTGGCCAACTGTACTTTTTGTTAGAGTTGAGGGCGAAAACTGCGAGGTACTTTGCCTCGCCCTACTGGGCCATTCCATGAGATTCATATCGACTACGCTGACATGGGAGAATAGTGCAACAAATTCAGATACTGAATAGTAGTTGTGTACCCCTTCTCCTGTTGAGTTGAGGCTGCTCCATGCACCCATTCAGATGCCAAAAGTGTGGCCAAATATATTGTACGAGAAGTGTTTCCCTGATGAGGAGTGTGCAAAGTATTAAGCTCAGATAATGGCACACACTTCTTCAATGAGCTGTTCATAGAAATAACAGCTCTATAAGGCATAAAGCATAGGTTGTGTTCCAATTATCATCCTCCGTCCAAGGGCATCGTCGAACGAATGAATGGCCTCTGAAAGGCCAAACTATCCCAGTTGTGTGCTACCCTCAAGAAGAATTGGGTCTACTGTTTGCCCGTGTCCCTTTTAAGCATGCAGACGCAGCCCTGTATGGATGACCATTCGTCCCCACATGAAATTGTAACAGGGAGGTATATGAACACGCCACTGTCTCTGGTTAGGAGAGCTTCTGATGCTCACAGGGCTGCTTCGAGCTTGGGGATGAGTTTAAAGAATATGTGCCTGATTTGATGCACTCAATCAAACATAATTCTCAACAGAAAGCACCACAACTAACAGACGAACACACCAGCACTGCACCTGATTATGTCAACTTAACTCCTCTCCAACTGGCCACTTTTAGCTACGTGACAAGAAGCACTGAACTATGGCCATTTTAAGAGTGAGGCCTAGGGCAGCTGGCTCCAGCAATAGCACCTCATAGTATTTCAGCAGCAATACACTTTCCCATCCATGTTCCCAGCTCAGGAGGCAGACAAAAGGGCATTCACACCAAATAGATACAACCACCCTGTTGTCACACACGGCAGGCCTATGCAACTAGAAAGTAATGTTAGTAGTCAAGTACGAGCAGGGCTGCACCTGTCTTTGAAGGATGATCTCCTGGGAGTCTGGGCAGAGGCTAGTGGAGCTTTCCCTTCTGTAGGGTCACATCCTATGGATCACAAATGACCAGTGTTATGTGACCGCAAGAACTCCCTCTTGAAAAACCACTGTTCATGTCATGACTGAGTTGCCCTACAGAGCTTTCTGCAGATGTCGAGGGCTCATACCCATCCTGTGTGAAAACGTAATACTTTGCCATTTTGAAATAGAGTGAAAATAAAATCCAGTCCCGCTGCAGCTCAAATTTACAGGACAAATGTCTATGGGGAAAAGTCCCTTAAGGTTGCACAATGTACTCTTATCCAATCCAACCCAAACACCCGGAAGGCAGAGGCTCTAGAGAACCATTTGAACATGATGGCAGGGGAGCCCCTTTGCTTAGAGTGGAGGACAAAGGTCTGGGCCACCCATGGAGTGCTTATATTATAATGGAGGCAAGAGGGTTAATAGGCATCGATTATCACGAGAGCAGACAGGGAGCTAAAACACTGAACGCTGCCTGAAAAGGATGCTTCATTTTTCAGCTCCTTGCTCTCTGGCCGTCTCATGATTAGTCCTTCTTTGTCAGCGAGGGAGTAATGTAGAGAAAACAGGTACCAGAGAGGCCTGAGGCAATGCCCAGAATGGCTCCAACTAACGTAGCTTGTAATGTGTGTACTGCAATGCTCACATTTAAAATTCAGAATGAAAGGCAAAGATTGCTGTGTCATACGACTACTGACTGCCAACATTTGGGCAGTTGCTGGGGGCCTCCCAGAAGCCCTTTTCAAATGTAATAGTTGAAAGGCCCGGATGCTGTCCCTGCCTAAAGAATAATGGGAACTTGAACGGCCCGAAAAAACAATTGGACAGGATTAAAGCTTTGGTAAGACATCTCCAACTATATATTAAAATACTATTATTAATCCCATTTTGAATAATGAACGAACATTCATTTGTACCTTGACACTGACTTCCAGAATTATCTGTGTAATAGGTATGTATTGGAGAGTGTCACTGCCTAGACGACAACGGAGGGTCCGTTCTCTGTATTTCATATTTTATACTATGATTAAATGTCTACTGCTCTTCAAAAGTACAGGAATGAGTAATGGATACACCTCCTACTCAGACTCTCACTACTACGAAACGAGCAGTGATCCCAGTAATAAAGGTGAACCAGGCCCAGCCCACCAGGTGTACTTACTTCACCCATTTAAGGTAGCATGGGCTGCAGGCAGGCTATACTTTTCAGGAGATATGATATATGATATGATAGTCTATTTGTATAGCGCCTACCAATGTGTTTCAAAGTGCTTCAAGGCAAGGGAGGGAACAAAGAAAAAAACAATGACATTCTTACAGACCATAAACAGTAAGGAGGTGAAATTAACCACCCTACTCGGCCTGACGACATTTCAGATAGGTCAAGAGCTAAGACATACATCAGGAAGGGAGAGGGAGAGTGGGAAGGAAATGGAAACAGACAGGCGACTACCGTACTAGGCCTGACAACATTTCTGGTAGTTCTGAAGAAATACAAAAGGTGAGGGAGAGGGGTGCAGAAAGGGAGGGGAGGAACCAAATAAGCGACTATCGTGCTAGGCCTGATGACATTTCAGATAGTGCTGGAGGTGGGGGGAGGAAAAACAAACAAGTAAGGGGAGGGGGGGGAACAGACGAGGTTGCTATCATACTAGATCCAGGGACAATTCTGATAGAGTAAGTGCATAGAAGAAAGTAAGGGGAGGAGGGGATGAGAGAACAGGTAGTAAGCCGTCAAAATAGGGGAGAGCGAATACAATTGCAGAAGTCAATAGTAACACATAATGTTGCAAGCCAGGATACAAGATGAAGATGGGAACAGCATGATTCAGGGTCACCATGAGTACAAGGTGCAAAGGAAGTCCAGCATGAGTTGAGAAAGGGTGACGCACCGTGAATCAATGAAGTCCATGAAGTCAAATCCAGCATTAGCCACAAGACGGTGACGGTGAAACCAGAAGCAATCAGGACAGACTCCTGTAGAAGTAGGCTGGTGGGGGTGGGGGTGAGGAAGGGGTAGCAGAGTAAAAGAATCAAGCAAAACAGGCAACACCTGTGTGCGAGAAGGGAGGGGAGATATGTGAGCTACCTCAGAAGCATTCCAAACAATTATAGTACTCTGATATCAAATAAAAGAAAGTTCAACTAAGGTTATATAAAAATATAAATGGGATACTTGAATTAAGCGAATAATACAATTGCACTAATCAAAACCACTATAACCTACCGCTGTAAAATAAGACACAGGATATGCACACTTGTAATGGAAGTGGGCATTCTGACAAGTCCACTGAACAAGTCTTTTTAAAAGGGAGAGGGTGGAATCTTACTAGTTACTATGGATCTTTAATGTGTGCCATGGGGACAGAACCACTTAAAATACCTTTAAATGCGTGTTCTTCGGACTCAACAGCACCAAGCTAGTAATGGCTTGGCAGGTAAAGAACAGTGGTTCGGAGGGTTGCCCAGATGAATGTCAGAGGTTATGATTAATTTGAAAACTTCCAGCCTTTTGTTTTGAATGGGGCCTAGAGGGCCACAGGAACATGCAAAGATTACGTTGTCTTTTCAAAGAATAACCATTATCTGAAACCATGAAAGTGGAGTCTGTATTATTTCCATAATTTCTTTTTGATACGTAAAATATAGTTTGTTGAACTGCAGGTTTGATCTCATATCACATAACAAGTTGCATACCCTTATCAAAGAATGACTGAGAGCAAGTTACTTTATCAGAGGCTTTTTGGATCAGGTCTACGATGTTGAAGCATTAGGTGACTTTACAGAGCACTCAAATTGTCCATTGTTAGGTTTAAACTGTTAAGGCAGTCTGAAGTAATGGGGTTCTCAGGCTCACGCACCACGCTGGAGTCAGGAGTAAGTTACAGGTAAGTGTATTCCTGACTGTGAGCACAGGTAAGTCAGAGGATAAAAATACTGGGACATCCACCCCAGCCAGCACAGGATCTCCAATCGTCACTGTAGAACCCCCCTAGAACCCTGTCTCACCAACACTCCAGGTTCCACATGACCTCACCATCCTGCATCCACACACAAAGCCCATGTGATATCACCATCCTGCATCTACACCCAGATGCCATTGTGACACTTCTCCCTCCCTAATAAACAACACAAGGAGAGCATTCACAACAATACCAATCATTTCTTGCACAATCCGCGTGTGGCCAGCACGAAGACCAATTAAGACCAACAACAAAACTCCCCGACCTGTGCATGCCAATCAACCCCACACCACAATACCAACACACCTTAAAAGTAACACACACGCACTCACAAGGTGACCCCATTAAAACCCTGCAATGCTATGACCTTGATAGCGACAACAAAACCTGACAACTTGAATGACGAAACAAACTTGAACACGCCCAAGCTCCAGAGAAAAATATTGAAGACTGGACTGGCATGCCTAGATGTGAAAACCAACACCATGGCAAAGAAAACCTTAAAACGCACAAGCTCCAGGAAAAATGTAGAACTGGAATGAATACGCCGAGCTGGAACCACCAACTCAAAAAGGAAAGTCCAAAAGCAAATGAAATCCAAACTGCAGTTAAACTACCTACTGGAAACACGTGAAACCCAAAGTCGAGCTGCAACCGCCAACTGGAAACACGTCCCAAACTCCAACCTATTGGAACTAACAACTCACCAACTCCCTCCTTTAACAGCCCATCAACACAACACAAAATGCAACCCACCAAGCAAACCCCACGATGCGACTCCCAGTAAGCAGGCAAACAACAGAACATGAAAAATGCTAAGCACACAACCCCAACAAGTCTATGGCCTGAGCCTGACGTCCGGCAAAGAAGATAAAGGAGAAGGAGCTTGATGCAAAGCTAAAAAAAAAAAAAAAAAAAAAAAGAATACCAAGCCGACAGCCCCTTACTGCAACCCTGCAGTACTTCACTGCAAAACAACCGGCCATACTGTACTCCACAGCACCTCACTGCAAAAACACTCAGGACCCACCCGGCCATCCTGAACACAAGAGCACCTTACTGCACAATCACATAATACCAAACACACCAACCTGGCAGCACCTCACTGCAAAAACCCTGTAACACCTCACTGAACAACTACAAAACTCTCAGAGCCCACCCGGCCACTCCGAACCCAGCAGCACCTAACTGCCAACATCAACTCCCAGAACCCACCCGGACATTCTGATAAATTAGCAAAATTCACCAGGGGAAAATCCCTTACGAACAACATACAAAACCTGAAAACGTGAAAACATGCAACTATATGTAATATGCTCGGCCCCAAAACTCAACGTCGAGTTCCAGCACCTAAGTCCCAGCGATTGAGTCTCAGCGCTTACCCCACACCCGAATGTCCAAAGTGATTAAAACAAAAATAAAAATCCAAATACAGGACCCAGGCATCCCGCACCCACTACAATAATGACCTAAATTCATACTACAGCGCAGTTATGAATCATGTTTTTTTGTAAATGATTATACCTGCTGGAATAATTCCTATTCGAAATCAAAGTCATGGCTTCCAAAATATGAAGTAATGTAAGGCATTTTACAAAAAGAAATAAAATATATAACATGCATCAATGCATGTCTTCAGACACCTAGGGTGTAAGGAAATCTGTGTTTGACACCCCATTTCATATAAGACCCAACACCCCTGTGCAGCCCCCACACCCACGTGTCCACACCGCCCACTGGAAAGGAAAAAACAATATAACACTCAAAACCAACAATGAAAACAACAGTAAAATGCCCACCTCTCAGTGCACCCCCGCACCTATGAACCATGTCCTAAACAGGAAAGGCCACAAACATGAACACGACTTATTTTAGCAACAGGCCCTGGACAACTAACATCAGCCCATAATCCAACCCACCAGGCTCCCAAGGCTAGCATTCCCGAGGCCACAACAGGGAGACAACCATATAACAAGAAACAGGCCTCTTCCGCACACTATTCCTCATCTCCAACCCCGAGATCCATGAGCAGCATGTACAAATCCTATAAACCAGGGTCGAACTCCTCAAGATTTCCCGTCAAAGGCTTGCAAGGTGGACAGACGTGCCCCCCTGCAGCGCTCTCGCTGCATACACAGCACACTCCTGACCCGTCTCCGCCTGGCCCTCCACACGGCAAGCCTTGCTGTGCTCGCACATTCAGCAAACGCGAACATTGAACGTTTCCTCTTGGTACCACATTGCTTGTCACCATTCCACAAAGCAACACCAGGACACGTCGTTCCGGCTCCCGGCCTTGCCCTCTCTGCAGATGTCTCTGCAATGGGGAACTGACACTATGTTCCAAGCCTGGCACTTCCACTCCTCAATGTCCTCGCGTTCCAAGTCAGCTTTGCGTTCCAGCTGACCCTGCCCCCTGCACCGGCAATGTAATCATTACGGTCGCCAGCTCGCAGAACTAAACATCACGGTCCACACAACGTAAGCGCCGCTCCCAGCCACGCGCTCAGGCCCCCAGCAAAATGGATTTCCTTTAAACGGCCATGTAACTCACCGCAGCACTCCTCTCTGCTGTCCCTCACTGCGCCACTCCAGGCACCTTAACAGCTCATAGGCACTCCTGCTGTCCCTCACCGTCCATCACAACGGCTCGCAGGCCAGCAGACCACGGCGCCACCCGGCCTGGTTATCTCCTCTGCTGACCCGCTGTCAGTGCCCCAGGACCAGTGCACAGGCTGCTATGCCACGGTGCCACCCGGTTCTGGTTATCTCCTCCGCTGACCCGCTGTCAGTGCCCCAGGACCAGTGCACAGGCTGCTATGCTGGAACCTCCTGGAGTAGGAAACCCGCTACTGCTTCCTCCTAGCAGAGCCGCCCGGCCTGCAGCACCCTACTCTCACGGGCCTCTCCTCACAACAGCTGCTCCTTCGCCAGCACCCCCTAGCTGCTGAGATATGGGGAGAGTACTACCTCCAGCACCACCTGGGCCACTGGAGTATCCTGGACAATTTCCTCCTGGTCCAGGTTCCTCAAGGCCACCCAGACTGGGCCTGGCTACGAACAGCTGCTGTTCCTGCACCACCTGGCCTGCAGGATCCTCTAGGCCACCTCCTTCTGGTGCTCAAGGAACTGTTCCTGCACCACCTGGCCTGCAGGATGCTCTGGGCCACCTCCTTCTGGTGCTCAAGGAACTGGCACCTTACTGGATGGATGTCACCTCTGGAAGGCAGTACTTCATCCCCTGCTGCCCCTTCCCAACAGCCAACACGTCCTCGTGGCCAGTGAAGTAATGGGGTTCTCAGGCTCACACACCACGCAGGAGTCAGGCGGTAAGTTACAGGTACGTTTATTCCTGACTGTGAGCACAGATAAGTCAGATGATAGAAATACTGGGATATCCACCCCAGCCAGCAGAGCAACTCCAACTGTCACTGTAGAACCCCCCCCCTAGAACCTTGTCTCACCAACACTCCAGTTTCCATATGACCTCACCATCCTGCATCCACACACAGATGCCGTTATGACACAGTCCTGGCTTTACAGCAACATCAATTAAGTTCACACATTCTGGTCCCTGTAGTCCTACATTTCTATATGAGAAATTAACAGTAAAAGTACATGAAGGAAAATAAAATCAAATCATCTAAAAGGCAGGGCCTGCGGAACCTCATTTGCAAGCTATTTTTCTGCATATTTAGTACAGATGAGCGTATGATGAGCAAGCAGTGAGGCTCAGTTAGGAAGTGGGCGACATTCTGAGGCTTATTGGCCTTCACCCTTTCCTCCTCAGTAGTTACTTTGCATTTAAATCACTGTTATTTCACAAAACCCAAAACACACAATTCTGCCATGACAAGCAAATTCATTTTTCAAAAGAGCTGCGTATAACCCCCAAGTTACTAAAATGTGCTGGCCTAGTCTTGTGACTTTGTAACCTCATTCTATATGCAAATTAGTCCTCACACATACTGTCTCAGGACGTGTGCATTGTTCATGCCGCAAAATAATTGTATGCGCCCAGACAGCATGCTTCTCAGCCCTGCTCTTACGCAAACATCCAGGCCTCAAGCAGTGAGAGTATGGGCAAGTGGGCTTAGGGGTTGGAGTATGGGCAGGTGGGATCAGGGGTTACAGTATGGGCAGGAGGGATCAAGATTTAGGGTATGGGCAGGTGGGACCAGTGGTTAGCGTATGGGCATGTGGGCTCAGGGGTTAGAGTATGGGCAGGTGGGATCAGGGGTTAGAGTATGGGCAGGTGGAATCTGGGGTTAGAGTATGGGCAGGTGGGATCAGGGACTAGAGTATGGCCAGGTGGGCTCAGGGGTTAGAGTATGGGCAGGTGGGCTCAGGGGTTAGAGTATGGGTAGGTGGGCTCAGGGGTTAGAGTATGGGCAGGTGGGATCAGGGACTAGAGTATGGGCAGGTGGGCTCAGGGGTTAGAGTATGGGCAGGTGGGCTCAGGGGTTAGAGTATGGGCAGGTGGGATCAGGGACTAGAGTATGGGCAGGTGGGCTCAGGGGTTAGAGTATGGGCAGGTGGGATCAGGATTTAGGATATGGGCAGGTGGGATCAGGATTTAGGGTATGGGCAGGTGGGATCAGGGGTTAGAGTATGGGCAGGTGGGATCAGGGGTTACAGTATGGGCAGGTGGGCTCAGGGGTTAGAGTATGGGCAGGTGGGATCAGGATTTAGGGTATGGGCAGGTGGGATCAGGATTTAGGGTATGGGCAGGTGGGATCAGGGGTTAGAGTATGGGCAGGTGGGATCAGGGGTTACAGTATGGGCAGGTGGGCTCAGGGGTTAGGGTATGGGCAGGTGGGCTCAGGGGTTAGAATATGGGCAGGTGGGATCAGGGGTTAGTGTGTGGGCAGGTGGGATCAGGGGTTAGAGTATGGGTAGGTGGGATCAGGGGTTAGGGTATGGGCAGGTGGGACCAGCGGTTAGATTATGGACAGTTGGGATCTCGGGTTAGAGTATGGGCAGGTGGGATCTGGGGTTAGAGTATGGGCAGGTAGGATCAGGGGTTAGGGTATGGGCAGGTGGGATCAGGGGTTAGGGTATGGTCAGGTTGGCTCGGGGGTTAGAGTATGGGTAGGTGGGCTCGGGGTTAGAGTATGGGCAGGTGGGATCAGGGGTTAGAGTATGGGAAGGTAGTATCAGGGGTTAGGGTATGGGCAGGTGTGATCAGGGGTTGGAGTATTGGCAGGTGGGATCAGGGGTTAGAGTATGGGAAGGTAGTATAAGGGGTTAGGGTATGGGCAGGTAGGATCAGGGGTTGGAGTATGGGCAGGTGGGATCAGGGGTTAGAGTATGGGAATTTAATATCAGGGGTTAGGGTATGATTAGGTGGGATCAGGGGTTAGGGTATGGGCAGATGGGATCTGGGGTTAGAGTATGGGTAGGTGGGCTCGGGGGTTAGAGTATGGGCAGGTGGGATCAGGGGTTAGAGTATGGGAAGGTAGTATCAGGGGTTAGGGTATGGGCAGGTAGGATCAAGGGTTAGAGTATGGGTAGGTGGGCTCAGGGGTTAGAGTATGGGCAGGTGGGATCAGGGACTAGAGTATGGGCAGGTGGGCTCAGGGGTTAGAGTATGGGCAGGTGGAATCAGGGACTAGAGTATGGGCAGGTGGGCTCAGGGGTTTGAGTATGGGCAGGTGGGATCAGGATTTAGGATATGGGCAGGTGGGATCAGGATTTAGGGTATGGGCAGGTGGGATCAGGGGTTAGAGTATGGGCAGGTGGGATCAGGGGTTACAGTATGGGCAGGTGGGCTCAGGGGTTAGAGTATGGGCAGGTGGGATCAGGATTTAGGGTTTGGGCAGGTGGGATCAGGATTTAGGGTATGGGCAGGTGGGATCAGGGGTTAGAGTATGGGCAGGTGGGATCAGGGGTTACAGTATGGGCAGGTGGGCTTAGGGGTTAGGGTATGGGCAGGTGGGCTCAGGGGTTAGAATATGGGCAGGTGGGATCAGGGGTTAGTGTGTGGGCAGGTGGGATCAGGGGTTAGAGTATGGGTAGGTGGGATCAGGGGTTAGGGTATGGGCAGGTGGGACCAGCGGTTAGATTATGGACAGTTGGGATCTCGGGTTAGAGTATGGGCAGGTGGGATCTGGGGTTACAGTATGGGCAGGTGGGATCAGGGGTTAGAGTATGGGCAGGTAGGATCAGGGGTTAGGGTATGGGCAGGTGGGATCAGGGGTTAGGGTATGGTCAGGTTGGCTCGGGGGTTAGAGTATGGGTAGGTGGGCTCGGGGTTAGAGTATGGGCAGGTGGGATCAGGGGTTAGAGTATGGGAAGGTAGTATCAGGGGTTAGGGTATGGGCAGGTAGTATCAGGGGTTAGGGTATGGGCAGGTGTGATCAGGGGTTGGAGTATTGGCAGGTGGGATCAGGGGTTAGAGTATGGGAAGGTAGTATAAGGGGTTAGGGTATGGGCAGGTAGGATCAGGGGTTGGAGTATGGGCAGGTGGGATCAGGGGTTAGAGTATGGGAAGGTAATATCAGGGGTTAGGGTATGATCAGGTGGGATCAGGGGTTAGGGTATGGGCAGATGGGATCTGGGGTTAGAGTATGGGTAGGTGGGCTCGGGGGTTAGAGTATGGGCAGGTGGGATCAGGGGTTAGAGTATGGGAAGGTAGTATCAGGGGTTAGGGTATGGGCAGGTAGGATCAAGGGTTGGAGGATGGGCAGGTGGGATCTGGGGTTAGAGTATCGGAAGGTAGTATCAGGGGTTAGGGTATGGGCAGGTAGGATCAGGGGTTAGGGTATGGGCAGGTGGGATCAGGGGTTAGGGTATGGCCAGGTGGGATAAGGTGTTAGCTGATGGGCAGGTGGGATCAGGGGTTAGGGTATGGTCAGGTTGGCTCAGGGGTTAGAGTATGGGTAGGTGGGCTCGGGGTTAGAGTATGGGCAGGTGGGATCAGGGGTTAGAGTATGGGAAGGTAGTATCAGGGGTTAGGGTATGGGCAGGTGTGATCAGGGGTTGGAGTATTGGCAGGTGGGCTCAAGGGTTAGATTATAGGCAGGTAGAATCAGGGTGTATGGATAGGGTTGGGAGGGCTGAATATCTGACTCTATTCGCACAGGATCACAGTTCTCCCTCCCATTCTAATGAGGCGGATGATACAGTGGGGGCACTGAATACTGAGCTTGTGATTATTTGTGTGAAGGGGGATATTATCAGATGTGTGAAAATCCAGTGACGAGTGTAATGCCTTGGTGTGGTGCTACTGTTCATTGTTCATGTGGGGTCAGCCAGGGGTTGTTTCCATTGTGCTTGCATGTGCAGTGTGGGTGACTGTCATTTAAGGCTGGGCAATGGTGCATGGGCATCTCACAAGCGAGGCAGGGTAACTGCCGTTACTGTCGGCAGCTGGCAGAGGGGCAGCCCCAACCTCCCCGTGCCTGCTCCTCTCCTTCCCCCAGCTACGGAGACACGCAGTCTCGGCAGCACAAAGCCACGGAAGGGTAAGGTGCGAACAGTCATCTCACCCTTCCTCCAAACAGCAAGGTGCTAAGCGCCATAAGGAAAACAACCATCAGGCAGGGCCCAGGTTCAAAAGATCTGCCCCCACCAGGGGGCCAGATAGTCGTCTATCCGGCCGGGGGCTGCGACAGCAGCAGCCCCCACCACATACACAACAAAGAATCAAGGCCTCCCTGGGTCCTATAAATGAGAGCAGCATCCTCAGAGTAAACACAATCTGTTTGTGGACCCTGAACGGGGACCCAAGCAAACAGGAGGTTCACTGTTTACTCAGTGTCTTCCAAATCTTCTTGCTTCTTTACCACAGAACCCGCCCACCCTACAAAAAGGGGAGAAGAACAAAAAGAAGTACAAGGCACTGTACGGTGCCCACAACAAGTCGTGGGACACAAGAAGGCGGCACGGGTCAGAGGGGGTAACCTCGGGACCCGGTGCCCAAAAGTATGATACCATCATGATATGCGATATTGTTATTGCCATAACTCATATCTGTACAATAAAATCCTACGGCCTTTTATTGCCAACACTTGACACAATTTGTGAGCCTATCATTACGGGAGAGGGTTTGGGGTTCGGCCAATACTATTGCATGCATATGGGTTCAGCAGTTATGTGTTTGTACACACATGTTGGCTCTCCTGAAAAGTGAATGTGTTGCCCAAATCACTGAGAACACACAATGGGCCTCATTCCAACCTTGCCTGCAATGGGCCTCATTCCAACCCGCCAGAGTACCGGCAATGGCTGTTACTGTTTCCGGTACTCGGTCCGGCGGCATTCCCACTGGATTACGAGTGCTATAGGTATGGAGTTGCTCCCCATTCATGGAGTCAAATAGGAGTCCGTGAAGGGATTTGTCGTTGGTAAGGAGGGCTTTTTTTGCCGGTAGGGCACTTGGCTTATCTCCAGCTTTTAGCTGGAGGTAACCCAGGTGCCACACTGGCACACCCATAGTCGGCCAGTGCAGTAAAGTGCCGGTATCCACAAATAACCACACTTTTTTACTGCATCGGCTGACTCGGAATGAGGCCCAATGTACAGGGAACTGGTGATGCAAACCACACAAATAAAGTTATTGCTTAGTATACACAGTTGCTTAGCATATGCAGTTGCAAGAAGAGCTTAAAAAACACATGAGGTTGAAATGTCTTTTCCCCCTGGAAATTAAATATTTGTACTGCTGTGTCTTTAAGATAACAGAGGATGGGACCTGGAGAAAGGGTGGTGTTTGTAAAAGGGGTATCATTAATTATGGTAGGCTTACACTGGTTCGGCCTAGGGCAGCAGAAAGCCTAAAAAAGTCACAAGTGATAGGATTGAGCACTTTCAGAGCCCCAACGATGTTTGATTAACACAGAATTTATTGTATGTAGTTGCTAGGTTGCAAATAGCACAAACCTAGCTGCGAAGCAAGGGAGTACTGTAATAGGGTGCAATACATGAGTACAAATAGAAGGAAAGACATGGCGTGTGGGGAAAGAGAGGGACAGGGGACACATGGTAGGATCATGAAAAGTGATGCCCTACATGTGAATCTATGGCGAGAGTGAGAAAGGTAGTTGCAAATGAATTTAGGGTTTGGGTATGTTTGCCCACATTTTTTTGTTGGCGGCAAACTGACCGAAAACTATTTGATCAGGGCCCAATTTAAAGCCACATGCATTTTTTTCTCTCTCCCTCCTCCAATTTTAAGGAATCAGGGGACACCTCCGCACCCCCACTCTCCAGGGTTGGTATTTTACAATATATGCGACCAAATTGCCCCGAAGGCCAAATCACCCATGCAAAATTGTTTTAGGTCAAATAGGCTAATACCGAATTTAGGGGTGGCGCGCTAGTGTTTGCAGTGGGACAGTGGCGATGGGATCAGCTGCACAACTCGGTGGTTGCCTGCAATGGAGGCTCTGATCTGTTCTTGTATCTTATGCCTGTACCTTCAATAAAGCCTTCCTTTTGCTACCTGGCCTGCTCGACTTACCTGACGTGCAGCATACTTCAGGTATAAAAGACTATTATTGAGGAAGGTGTTCCCACAAGACTGTTCGCGGTGCCGCAATCCCCAAATAATTTTATTTGCATTGAATTTATATAGCACTTTTCGCCAAAAGCACTGATACAAGTAAAACAAAAACGGTCCAATCAAGGTGAGCAAAGCATTCCAGATAAAATCAGAAGAAGAGAGAAAGATGAACAGGAATGATGCAGTGATAATAATAAAACATTTGTAAGTGTGTAAAACCAGAGGAAGGGAGGAGAACAACGTTCGGTTCTTAGAGAGAGCAGATGAGAGATGAGCTTTTAAGATTAGATGGAAAGATACAAAGAGATGAATAAGAGCAAATAGAAAGAGGGAGAGAATTCCAGTGTTTGCACTCTAGCACAAGATCGGGAAAGAGATTATGCACACAGGGGTTTAGGAACCGAAAGAAGGAACTGGTTCTAACAGAGTGGCCGGGAAGGAAAATAAAGTGAGATAAGTGAAGAGAGATAAAGAGGAGTAAGACCATGGATACACTTAAGGACAACTCAGAGAACATGATAAAGAAGGCGGGACTCAAAAGGCAGAAGCGCAATAGAAAGTAAAGAAGGCGTGATCGAGGATTGAGGTGAAAGAGAGAAGACGAACAGAAGAATTATAAATATTGTGAAGAGGAAGATGAGAGGCAGGAAGGCCAAAGCGAAGAGCTGAGCAATAGTCGAAGCGAGAAAACACCAAGCAGCAAAAAAGAAGCTTGGCGGCGTAAAAGGAAAGATATGGTTGAGCACGACGGATAATAAAAAAGAGCAAAGCGACATGTTCCAGAAGTAGAGGAAATATGTGAAGGGAAAGAAAGAGAGGGGTCAAAGATTATACCGAGATTAGGAGCTGAGGAGGAAAAGGGTAAGATCTCAGTCTTTGAAGGATTGAGATGAAGAAAGTGATGACGTCCAATTCTAAAGATAAGTGGCTGAAAATGTTTCCTAGATTTGCAACATGTCTAACCAATTACATTCTAATCAAAACACAGACAATTCTAATGCTGGAAAATGAGTGGCAGACTGACTGTTAATTTAACCCGAACAGGAAAACCAGTACTTTAGTCTAGGTGTGGGTTATGTGCCAATGCTACCTGCAGAAGTAGAATACACACATTGGTAGTATTGTGTGGTACACAGCCAGGTAACAGTGCAATGGAACTGGAAGGGGAGATAAAGTCACCTTGCCTCTATCAACCCAGATTACCCTTCTTTGCTGTCATCTGCCAACTACAATGTTTTCAAATGATGTTGGGAATTCGGACGCCAACGCTCACAAACCACATGGTAAAACAACTTGATAGCTGAGCTGCATAGTAAACACTCAACACCATGTATAAATGTGCAGCCCATTTTCACATCGCAAATGTTCAGGGGCCGATTCCATTAGACCACCTGGTCTGTGCCGGCTAATGGGAGATATTGCTGGATATGCACACTGAGGCACATCATAGAAACGCCAAAGCATGTTATGGCTGAATGCCTTAGGATGGGAGTGTTAATGACTCCAATCAAGCATTCCCACTAAGTCAGTGCCTTGTCTGGGATTGCTCAAGGGAAGCCCTTATTTATATATTATTATGACAAGTTATAATCTGGATGATGAACCCTTGTATAACGCCCCTCTCTTTGAATACCCCTGACCTCACTGAGCCAAGAAGTAGGTTTGTTTTTTAGGCAATTTAAAAGATTTATTGAAAATTTAACAATATACATATCACACATTTATAACAAATTAATATTTGATATCACACTTAAGAATATGATGTTGATCAACAATGGATAATCTTACACTAGCACACTTATTTTATTACTTAGGAGTTGGTATGGAAAGAACAAGGTAGCTGGGAATGCTTTATGGTTTCCAGGAGATGCAAAGATGAATAAAAGGTAGTACAGAAATAAACTTGATATGATTTCAGCAAAAGATAATATGATCACTTTTTCTCTGACAATTCACTCCCCCCTATGCAATGTAAGGAGATGGAAGTAACACACACAGTCTTCAGGAATACAATCACAGTACAATATGAATTCAGTTCCCCCCTAGCAAGCTTAGAGAAACAGGGATGATTTTCAACACAGGCAAAGTACTTTAAAGGTGGTATGCAAAGAAGGGAAAAATATGCTAAAATGATTTTTAGTTCCCTATAAGAGATTCAGGGTGGGTGATAGCTACTTTAAATCAGTTCAGGCCAGCCCTATCAATGATTCAGGGATGGTTATCAGGTTGAAAACGGAATTCCATAATGAAAGCAAAAGACAAATATTTTTACACGTGGCTGAAATGAAGCAAAATGTCAAATCGCAGCAATTTAGTGTGTCGAGCGTAATTACAGAGGAACTATAAGGAGTAGCAAGTCGGTTTAGTGCTTGTTGGAAAGCTTAGAATCTCAGCTTTAAAACAAAATCTCGCTTCTATCACTAACGGTTCAAGAGATACGGACGATTTTGTGAAGGTAGTTTTTCAGAAATTAAATAATGATTCAAAATGGCAAAATGACTCTTTACAGGTTTAAAATCGGAGAAGGGACACACGATTCTATTGTGCAGTTCTGGACAGGTTCAAATGTTTTTAATCAGATTATTTTAAGCTAAGAGATGGGTTCTGCACAGTTCTAGCTGGGTACTCACTCCTAATTTTGGAAGGAATGGGCCTCGTCACGGATCTGGTCAACTGGTTGGACTGGACTTTTGGGCGGTCTCTGGTACTGGTTCTCTGGTTCTGGATCTCTGGTTCTGGTCTGGTCTGGATCTCTGGTTCTGCTCACAGCGATCTGGTCTGGGTCCGGTCTGCGGTTCTGGATACAGCTCTGCTTTCTGGGTGTTTCTGGCACAGGGTTCTAGGCCAGAATCCGACAGCTCAGCCCAGCTGTTCGAATAATTTGCAAATGATTTTGAGGCCTGCTGAAAAAGGATTCAGCTTGTGGATTCAGGCCTCTCTGCTACAAGTTCTGGAGTCTGGATTCAAAGTTCTGGTCTCTGGAGATTGATGGGTTTGAAGTCTGGAGTCTCCCGGCAAAGCGTCCTGCAAGAAAGTTGAAAGTGAATGTCCCTGTCTGGCTTCCAGTGGCTCTTTTTATGTCTTTTGAAAATGGGTGTGGATGCTAAGTTTCTTTGCCCAACCCACTCACGATTTGATAGGTCAAGGATTTCTCTTTGACCTGATTTGAGAAGGGAGCAGTGAGTCAGAGTGATGAGGTAGGTTTATGGTCAGAGGATCCTCACCTTGACAAATTGCACACAAATCTATTTCTGATCCAAATACATATTTCCCAGATACACAATTTGTGGAAATTACATACACACATCATATATCACATAAGGTAGTCTCTGTTCCAACTCTGATGTTTCTAAGAGCTTGGATTAAGAAATGACAACATTTTGCGCTTTTTGGTTGGTTTCCCAATATTGGACTTTTACCCAAATTTACACAGAGGTACCCTGTCTCTCTACACATATTCCAGTAAATTTCCATGTCTCTAGCTTAAACCCAGTGTCTGCAACATGAATAAATTGCGGGTTTCGGTCCCAGAACATCGTACGGAATTGAGTTTAGACTCAAATTGTAGGTACATTTTCCATTTTAAGGATCTCCAAATTGTACATTCCTGTCATCTGGTTACAATTAGATATCAGTGTTTTTATAAAACATATATTTGCCTTCAATTCAATTCACAAAAAGTGTCTGGCCCGCCCCTAGGAACTGGGTGAGTCAGGGATCACATGTCTCTTCTTCCAGGCAGAGCTCTGTTTACAGTCCACAGTCAAATCAGCATATCCCATTCAATTGAAAGAGACTATTGTGTTGGGTCCTGCAGGCTGGAGGAGAAACCCCTCCCTCTCAATTAACAGGGCCATGTGATATCCTGCCTCCTGGTGTGGGTCTCTGGGGTGTTAAGAGTTCTCAGGAAAGGCATGTCTTTTGAACTTTTAATTACATAAGACCCCCTTCTGTTCACTGCACAGTTCTGCAAGACAGCTCTCCTGTCAGGATTTATAGACCGCCAGCGCCAGTCCGTGTCCAATGCCGGTACTGCACCTATTTTTGACAGCTGTCTTGAATTAATACATTTCAAAAGGAAAGGATTTTACTTGATAGTATATGATCCTTGCTTGACATGGCATTGATGTGGATCTGTAGTAGAGTTAAAGTAAAACACTCAACCATAGTTGGATTTTTGTTTAACCATCTTTCTTTGCACTGGTGGGTGGCAGGTCAGGGGACCATTTTGCTGTGCGCAAAACTGCACGGTTCTCCAGGATTCTGGCGCAAAAGTGGGCTTTTCCCCCCTCTTGGATTTCCTAAACCCACAGCACCAAATGTTGCGCATAATAGTCCAAACGGGGGTCAGGACACCCAACAAGCCCCCCGACCGACTGCGCTTTGATTTTGAGTCGAGGGGGAGTCGGCTGCAAAGGATGTTTTGATCCACGCGCTGGTATGTCCGCATCATCTTCTTCCAATTCCGCAGATGGCACAGTTCAGCATCTTTTCCTCCATCCGGTTGGATCGATCAGTTCTCCTCGCCTTTCCTGATGGGAATATTGGGCGGTACCCCGGGCCCCTCGGATCTTTGCTCCCGGTCCCCGGGTCATTCTCCTTGGTCAGTCTCCATGGTTTCATCTCTCCTAGGATGATAAAGCAAAGCAGCAATATACATTCCTAGACATTTTTCCACCACTATTAATGGTGTGGCGAACATGTACATTTTATACATCCGGATACATTTTGCAGTCTTATTTTAAAAAACAAGATATAACAGGAAACATTTTCATACCTGAATCATGATATTTGGGAGACTATAAGCGGGATATTTTAGGGTTGGAACTGAATTACTCTGGAGCGGCCCCCTCTGGGATTCCAGAGGATTCCTCCAGTTGCTGCAGAGTGTGCCTCGGATGGCAACACTTTAGCTGATTGATGTGGACCCACTTGTCTTCTCCCTCTGCCAAACTGCCTTTCGGGAGGCGGATCTTGTATGCCACGGGGGAGAACTTGTCTATAATTTCAAAGGATCCCTTACATGTAGGCAAACATTTTCGCTCTTTGGCCTGGTTCCTTTGGAAATTGTATAGATAGACCCGATCTCCCACATTATATTCCTTCCTGGTAGTTTTCAAATCATAGTGAGTTTTCATGCTATCAGCTGATCTTTCGAGATTCTGCTGAGCATAGGCAAAAGCATGTTGGAGGTGTTTCCTCAAATTCTCCACATACTCATGGGATGTGGAGGCATTGATCAACGTCTGCTCTTGGGACCTGTAGAGCAAATGCTGGGGAAGCACCATCTTGCGTCCAGTCATCAACTCAAATGGTGACATTTTAGTTGCAGATGAAGGGGTAGATCTGATGGCCTTTAGGACCAGAGGTAACCGGATATCCCAACTTGGCCCAGAATCTGCCACAAACTTTTTTAATATGCTCACAATGGTCCGTTTGTAGCGTTCTACTGCCCCAGAAGAAGCTGGCCGGTAAGCAATATGTAGCTTCCTTTTGACCCCCAGTATCTCCCACATCTTTGTCATTACCTCGCTGGTGAAATGACTACCTCTGTCTGACTCAATCCTTTGAGGTAGACCAAAACGGGAAAAGATGTGGTTAATCATCAGGGCAGCTGCTGTTTCTGCCTTGCAGTTCGGGGCCGGGAGACATTCCACCCACTTGGTAAACAAGCATGTGACCGTCAACATGTACTTGTTTCCCCTAGACGAGCGAATCACAGGGCCTATGAAGTCGATTTGCAAATCTGACCATGGCAGTGTCATCCCCCTCTTTTGGAGAGGCGCACGGTGTGTGAGGGATGATGGCTGAAATTGTGCACACACAAGACACCCCTTCAAGTATTGGTCGAGGTCCTGCCCCATGTGTGGCCAGTATGCAACCTCTCTTAAGATCTCCAGTGTTGTGTGAAACCCCCTATGACCGGCTGTGGCCGCATCATGGGCGTGACTTAACATCAGGCTTTGGAATGAGGTAGGGACCACCCACTGATCATGGCCAGCTTGGGATTTCCTTACCAACAAACCGTCTTGGATTCGGAACATCTTTGGACATTTCATCAACACTCTAAGGTCCTCTTTCCCAATGTAATCGGTATCCGTCAGGGGAAAGTTCTCAGGGTCCTCAATGTGTTGGTAAAACTTACCAATTATTGGATCCCCCTTCTGAGCCGTAATTAAATCAGCAGCAGGAGTCTCCTTACTCCATTGTGCAGTTGAAAGATCGCTGTGAGCATTTGTCTGGGACCTAGTGATAGCAGTGACCTGGATTTCCCCCAACAGGGACTCACTCTCTATTAGATCCCCTTGGATGGCCCCGGTTTTGGCCAGCTGATCAGCTAAGTAATTTCCAGTTTTGTCTGGTCCCTCTACTTTGAAATGACCCTTGATCTTTTTCCAGTAGATGGTCATCCCATTCGATGTGACCAGATCATCAATATTTTGGATTAACTTCCCATATTTCAGGGGTTTATTATTAGCACATAACATGCATCTGGTTTTCCAATTAACCAGGTGCTCCACGAACCCGTTCCGTACATAATCTGAATTTGTGATTATGACCAGTTCGTGGAGTTGATGTTGGACAGCAGTGAGGATGGCCTGATACACAGCCTTCAATTCTGCCACCTGACTACTTCGGGGACCAATTTTGCACCCAGCGGCGGGTTCTGGGGACTCCTTTACCCATGCATTCCCTACGCCGGCCACCAGTTCTTTTTCCCCGTTGTTTTCAACATGGTAAGAGCATCCATCCACATAGACAGTGGGCATTCCCTCACACTTGTCTTCTTCAAAGACTTTGTGTGGGGAATTAAGGTATGCCTCCATGTTGTCCTTGATTTTTAGACTTTCGTCCTCGAGACAGTTTTCTCTGGCACAATCATGCAAGTCAGCCAGACCTTGCGCGAGGGGACTCTTCTTATTTTGGCCATATCTGACCTCTGCAGGAAAGCCTTGCATTGACAGAATCCAGGAAGTAATTCAGGAATTACTCACATTTCCAGCCCGGATTCTGTCACTTTGGAGATATTGCAGAGGCTGGTGTGGAGTCTCCACTATGATGTGTTCCCCCTGGATGAACGGGCGGTAATTCTTCAATGCCCACACCGTTGCCAGGAGTGCCTTCTCACAATCGTTGAATTTTTCTTCCACAGAGGATAAAGTTTTGCTCGCATAGGAGATTACTTTATTGACATTGTCATGCTTTTGGTATAATACTGCCGTCAAGCACGTATTAGAGAACCCTGTCTCCAGGAAGAACTCCTTATTTCTGACAGGGTAAGCTAGGCAAGGCAATTGTGAGAGACTTCTTTTGAGTTGTCTTACAGCCTCGGCTTGTTCTGGACCCCATTCCCACTTGACCCCCCCCCTTCAAGAGATGAATCAGGGGTCTGGTGATCTCTGCGTAGCCCTCAATGAACTTTCTGCTGTAATTAGTCAGTCCAAGGAGGCCCCTTAGTTCCCGCAAAGTTGTGGGGTCTTTCAGTTTCTGAAGTGCTTCCACTTTCTTTTCTTGGGGACAGAGACCCTGAGGAGTAATCTCATGCCCCAAGAAATTAACACGGGTTCTACACCACTGTGCTTTCTGAAAGGAAAGTTTTGCTCCGGCGGCCCTCAACTGTGTCAGAACATAACGGAACTCCGCTATATGTTCCTCCACAGATGAACTTTTGATGAGGACATCATCTACATAAGGCAGGTTACCCCTCGCACCCAGGTTGGGCATGGCCTTATGTAGGAAAATGTTGAATTCATTGCCGGAGTTGAGGTATCTGAAGGGAGTTCGGGTCCATGTGTACTGCTGCCCCCAAAGGTAAAAGCCAGTTTGTATTGGTCCTCCCTACTGACAGGCACGGTCCAGTATCCATTGGTCAGGTCTATTGCAGTGAATACCTGTGACCCCTGAATCTGGGACAGCCCTTGTTCAATGTAGGGCAGAGGCCATCGGGAAGTATGGACCCGTTTATTGAGCTCCCTAAGGTCAGCACAGAGTCTCCACTGGCCGTTTGGCTTCAATATTCGCAGCACCGGACTATTGAAGGTGCTGTGGACTGGATGGATTATTCCCCGGGACTCAAGGTTCTTAATTATTTCAGTAAGGGACTCCATGGATGCGAGGGGCAAACGGTATTGCTTCACAAACACTGGAGTCATGCCAGGGTCCATGGGAATTGTTGTTGTGTGGATGTCAGTGCGACCGCAGTCATATGAGTCTACCGCAAAGAGATCTTGGAAATCCAAGAAAACTTGTTTCAACTTTTGCTTCTGTTCCAGAGTCACACAGGCATCAGCTAGGTTGACTCTCTCTTCCACCATCTGCCTAAAGCCTGGAAAGACTTCTGGTTTTGCTATCTCAGCGGCCTCCTCCAGCTGGGTGGAGAAGTCCCTGGTCAGAGTGCGGATTTGGACTGGAGGCTTCAGGTGGAAAAGGCAGCCCTCATGGACCTGGAAACTCACCTCATCCCTTCTGAAGTCACAAGTCACATCTTCCTTACCATAAGGGCAGGAAGTGTACACCAGGAAGTTCCACCCATGCCGGGTAAAGATCCTGTCTGGTGTTGTATTGTCATCACTGTTACTGTCAAAACAGTCATTGGGGATTGGTCCTAACAGTTCATTTCCTAAATCAATGGAGAAATGTCGGTCATCAACCGCCATTCCACTGCGGCTAGAGTAATACTCTTTAAGTCGCTGTTATCCACCTCCATTGGAATGGTGTCATGTTCTATGTTGACTAATGGTGTTGGGTTTACCCCTAACCCTTGCTGTTGGAGGAAAGCATTTAGATGAATATTTTAACTTTCACTTCCAGGGAGAATTGTCGGGTCCTTTCTGGGATTGTGACTTCCTCTTTAACCTGAATTTCAACTGCATAAGGTAGCAATTGAGCTGACCTAAATGCTTTTTCTTGATCATCAAAGCCCATGGGATTATCCGCTAATCAGGACCAAGCTTTGAAGTTTATTAGGTCCAAACTAATGGCAAAGCGATTGAGAATGTCACTGCCTAAGTAAAAGGCGGCAGTGACGTCTCGCACGACCCAACATTTGTGGACTATGCTCTTGTTGCCAATGGAGATTTTGAGCATACACCTGCTTGGCAGGAGATGTTTGGAATTGGGTGTTTCCAGATCCATTTCCCATTTGTCTATCAGTTTGAATGTGGGAATGGCGGGATCTTTTGGGAGTTGGCGGAACATGGCTTTGCTGATGAATCTCTTACCGTTGTTGACACACACTCGGGCGAGAACAGAGTCCTTCCCATCATTTAACTGAACAGGGATGAACAACTGCTCTCCAATTTGCTGAACATCAGCCAGGCTCTGAGCTGATTTCACATCTTTCTGTACTATAGGAGTGGGAGTTTCTGATTGTGGATTGGTAAAGAATTTCAGAGTGTTTCCTTCCAGTGTGGAATATCACCTTAAACTGGAAGGAAGGTTGATTTTCAGAAATAGAGAGGACCCCCCATCACCAGTCTGTGGTCCTACTGCTATTACGGTCACGTCTGGAATTTGGTTGTTCTGGAAGTGAAATTCTACTTGGTCAGATTTGTGTTCAACCATGTGGCAGGTGCCGTTAAAACTAACATGGTTGACACTCTGTTTTAGTTTTATTGGTCGGCTAGTCTGGGTCCAGAGGACCCTGTTTACGCAATCTATTAGGGGTGACAACCTTCTCAGGAGGTCATTCCCTAGTAAACAAGGGCTGCCCTCTGGAGTCACTACTATGACTGGGTGTTTCACCTTGTGTCGCCCAATTTTCATGTCCAAATCTGCAGTCCCCTCGACGGGAATTTCCTTCCCGTCAAAGTTCTGGAGTTGTCCAGGAAGAGAGGTGAGAGGAATACGGTAATTCTCCCCCCTTCCTGCATTTATTTCATCAAAGGCCCTTTTGGAAAGAAGAGTAGCTTGGGATCCAGTGTCCATCAGTGCCAAAATTGTACCCTGCCCCTGTACTTGTACCGGGGCATAGTATCTTCCCTCCTTCTCCTCAAGGGGGCACAGATAATGCACATATTTGGACAACTGGTGGGCTAATTTTCTGGTTTTGGACATTGGGAGGGGAGAGATTTGGGCAGAATTCTGTGGAGAGTCATGGGAATCTGAAAGAAAAAGTTGGCAACTGGAAATGGTTTCGGGTTCCCCTGGTTCCGGTTCTGGGCCACCCCCCCCCCTTTTTGGAGGGAGTCATCAGGATGGGTTTCACCCATGGGATTTTGGTATTGTTGGTTCTGGGATAGGATGATGGGCGGCGACAGCTCAATCCCCACATCTACCCAGTCTATTGATGCGGTTTTAGGTTCCCCTGGTTCCGGTTCTGGGCCGCCCCCCCCCTTTTTGGAGGCAGTCACCAGGATGGGTTTGAACCAGGGGTTTTCGGTCTTGTTGGTTCTGGGATAGAATGATGGGCGGCGACAGCTCAATCCCCACATCTACCCAGTCTGGATTGGAATCCCTTGGGACCCATTTTTCCTTGGGAGGAGTTCCCCCATCTCTGAAGGAGAAGATCCTTTGCCCAGGATCCTCTGAGGATCCCTCTCCCTCAAATTGGAAGACCTGTACCTCCTCCACAAAATGGGTCTGTTTGGGTCCTTTGTTTCTCCTACCTCCTCTCTGCTCCTTGGGTGGCAGACTTTCAGGGGTAGGAGATTTTGTTTCCGGTTCCTGGGTTTCCAGGGGCTGTTTACAAGTGGGGAAGGAAGCCTCCTCCAAGGCTTTACACCCCCCTTCCCCTTGTGCCTCCTCCCTGGGAACCGGTGGGTTTTCGGGGTGCTGCCCCTGTCAGTGTTCTGGAGCACCAGGCCTAGAGTTTGGGGCATTCTGCGCTGGCATGCCCATCTGAGGGTTCTGTTGAGCCCTCAGTATGTGACCCAGATCCCGGGCCATATTTTGGACCTGGCGCTCAAGTTTGGAAACCCGCTCAGGCTGATACGGGGTTCTGTTTTCTCCCTTGGGCTGATCCCGGGAAGGGTAGCTATCCCTCCTCTGGTAATACCCTGGGTTGGGAAGATTTGGGTACCCCTCCACCCTTGGCCTCCCCTCTCCCGGATTCGGTGGTCTGGGCTCAGGGAATCGGGGAAAGAAGGATGGATGATTTTGGGGTTGGAATTTGGGTGGATACCTGGGAAAAAAGTTCTGCCCAGTGTTTGGGGAATTTCTGCCCTCCTGGGGGAAGTGCGGAGGGAAGTTCCCTGGGTTGGGTGCTTGGTTGGATCCCCCCCCTTTGGCCGGAGGAGTCCACACATAACCCAGGATTGGACTGTTTCCCTATTAGCGGGGACTTACATAGTCAGGTGAGCGGGGGACCCCATTTGTGGGACTACCTCCTTGACTCCCTGTCTGTGACTGGCCCGAGGGCCTTCTGGGCTGTGAATTATTTGGTGCAGGCAGGTTTTTGGGTCCCCCCATCTCCAAATCTAAAACGGGGGCAACCTTTACCTCTGCCACCTTGGCAGCAGCGGGGGTGCTGTTGGTTTTGGGGTTTTTGGGCTGATTCTTATTTTCCACCGGTTTCTGCACCTCATAGATGCGGGTGGCTTGCTCAATGACCCAGTCTAAAGATCTTTTCTCGTGAAAATCTCTCACGAGCTGCGTCATTATGTATTTGGGGAGAGCATGGAAAAATGTGTTGATGAATTCTCTGCTGTCCGTGCGCACCCTTCTGGTGGTCTGCGCAAAGGCACGCTTCAATTTTTGCATGAATTCTTGTGGGGCATGATCCTCCCCACATTGCAAATTGTAGGCTGTCTTGCGAGCCTCTCGGGGATTCCGGTGAACAGAAAAATGTTTCAAGATGGCCGCCCTATATGTGGACCATCTTGAATGGTTTTGGTCCTCCAGCCCCGCAAAGAAACTGGAGTATTCTGGGGAAAATGTCCATTTGACATACTGAATGCAGCTACTGCTGTCCTTCAAATGGAAAGTCTCCATCATTTGTTCATAGAGCTCCAAGTGTTCCCAAACAGAATACTTGGCGTTCTTGTGATAAGGCGTGATGACACTCCTGATTGCCTTGATCTGCTTTAAGGGGTCCTTAAGCAAGGCCCTTTTTGCTTTATTGGCCTTTTTGGTTCGGGTAACCCTGGTCCATTCCTCCTCTGACTCAGAAGCACTGCTCCTAGAGGTGCCCGTCTGATCTTCCAGGCTCTCCCGGATTCTGCGAGCCTGGGAATGGCTGGCAGAATGTGGGGACCTGGTCTCCTATGTCCTGGGCCGCTCAGAGGAGTCTTCAGATCCCTCCTTGCTGCCAGGATTTGATGGGTACCCCCCCCACTGACCTAACTGGGCAGAGGTTTTTAGGATGCCCTTAGTGGGTCTACTTTCCTGGGGTTCCCCATTCCTGGGAGGTACTGGCCTATGAACCCCATACTTTTGGCCCGATAGTAATCTGCCCTCCCTGTGGCCCTGTGCTCATGTGTGCCAGGGGACATGGGGGTGGCAGAGTCCAAGGACTGGGAGAGATGAAGGCCTCTGGCACTAGGGCTCCTGAGGTTATTCTCAGGTGTTTCCCTTTCCCAGCGAACTTCATCTCTATCAGCCCCTGCTCCCTGTTGCAGTGCAAGAGCCTGAGCTTTCAGTTTCTCAGTTAAGGCCTTACTAGACTCTATCAGTCTCTCCTGCATGGCTACCTGTTGCTGGAGCCTATCACTGTGCTGACAGAGAGCCTCATTCTCTCTCTGTGCCTCCTGATTGGTCCTGGAATACTGGGCCAGTCTTTGCTGCAGGAGGGTTACCTCCTGAGTCCCATCCCTACTGGCCTGCTCCTTTCTTGCCAGAGCATCTTCCACCCTCCTGGTGTGCTCTAACAAGTTCTGATGCTCTTTTTGGAGGTCGCCCAGCCCCTGGAGGGCTAGGTGAGTTCCTTCAATTTTTTCTTTTAATTGGCAGACTTCCTGGCCTAAGGTGTCCCTTTCCTGACTAAGAGCCTGCATCTGTGCCGCCAGGTCGTCCCTCTGCCTTTGAAAGGCACCAGCTTTCGGGCGTTCTTGATCAAATTCTGCCTGGGTATCCAGGTCTTTCAAAATCAATTTATTGCTTTCCTCTTTCTCTCTGTCTAGTCTGATTTGCAGGGTGGCTACCTGCTCTGTGCATGCCCTGTTAAAGTCTAGTTGTTGCTCCAGCTTTTTCTGGCTCTGCAGTAGGGAGTCCAAACCTTCTTGGTACTCCTTCTGCAAGGCCAGAGATCTGTTATCCTGGTCAGCCTTTTCCTGTTGCAGGATATCCATATCCTCCTTTATTTGACTAATATACTGCCTACTATCATTTTCTGACTCCTGGCTCCTCTGCAGCCTCTGCTCAGAAGAGACCAGGTTAGATTGGGCCTTCTCTAATGCCATCAGTTGCCTATTTGCCAGATCTTGGCCTCCAGCACATTTGTCCTGTATGGCTCCCATATGTAAATATAAATATGCAGCTACCCTGGCAATCTTCTTGTGCTCATCCTTGGCCTTAGGGGCCATGTATAGTTCACTCAGGGCCACATGTAAGGGACCCTGATCTCTCCATATATCTGACCCTGTTTCAGTGATCTGGGGTGCGATTGCCTGCAACCAGACCGCCTGGTCCTGATGAGCCCACTCACCTCTCACAAATAGCTTATGTAAGAGGTGTTCTCTGGCTATTTTGATATCTACTAAGGTCGTCATTCTGGAACTTGATTTCCTTCCTGATTTACAGAAGTTTGTATTTTATTTTGCAAAACAGACCATTTCCTTAGAGCGTTCCTTTGAGGAGTGTTTTTACAGTGTAACACGGCATGGTGATCCAACAGAATTTATATGTCCTGTCAGTTAGCACACTGTATTAATCTGCACAAGTGATAGATCTAATCCAGAATCCCCGGCTACGAGCCACCTACTCTATTAATGTCTCCAATCAAGCATTCCCACTAAGTCAGTGCCTTGTCTGGGATTGCTCAAGGGAAGCCCTTATTTATATATTTTTATGACAAGTTATAATCTGGATGATGAACCCTTGTATAACGCCCCTCTCTTTTAATCCCCCTGACCTCACTGAGCCAAGAAGTTGGTTTGTTTTGCAATTTAAAAGATTTATTGAAAATTTAACAATATATATATCACACTTTTATAATAAATTAATATTTGATATCACACTTAAGAATATGATGTTGATCAACAATGGATAATCTTACACTACCACACTTATTTTATTACTTAGAAGTTGGTATGGAAAGAACAAGGTAGCTGGGAATGCTTTATGGTTTCCAGGAGATGCAAAGATGAATAAAAGGCAGTACAGAAATAAACTTGATATGATTTCAGCAAAAGATAATATGATTACTTTTTCTCTGACAATTCACTCCCCCCCTGTGCAAAGTAAGGAGATGGAAGTAACACGCACAGTCTTCAGGAATACAATCACAGTACAATGCGAATTCAGTTCCCCCCTAGCAAGCTTAGAGAAACAGGGATGATTTTAAACACAGGCAAAGTACTTTAAAGGTGGTATGCAAAGAAAGGAAAAATATGCTAAAAATTATTTTAATTCCCTGTAAGAGATTCAGGGTGGGTGATAGTTACTTTAAATCAGTTAAGGCCAGCCCTATCAATGATTCAGGGATGGTTATCAGGTTGAAAACGGAATTCCATAATGGAAGCAAAAGACAAATATTTTTACACATGGCTGAAATTAAGCAAAATGTCAAATCGCGGCAATTTAGTCGTGTGCGTCGAGCGCAATTACGGAGGAACTGTAGCAGTTTAGAGCTTGTTGGAAAGCTTAGAATCTCAGCTTTAAAGCAAAAGTTAAATCTCGCTTCTATCACTAACGGTTCAAGAGATACAGACGATTTTGTGAAGGTAATTTTTCAGAAATTAAATAATGATTAAAAATGGCAAAATTACTCTTTACAGGTTTAAAATAGGAGAAGGGACACACGATTCTATGATGCAGTTCTGGACAGGTTCAAATCTTTTGAATCAGATTATTTTAAGCTAAGAGATGGGTTTGGCACAGTTCTAGCTGGGTAGCCACTCCTAATTTTGGAAGGAATGGGCCTCGTCACGGATCTGGTCAACAGGTTGGATTGGACTTTTGGGGGGTTTCTGGTACTGGTTCTCTGGTTCTGGATCTCTGGTTCTGGTCTGGTCTGGTCGGGATCTCTGGTTCTGCTCACAGCGATCTGGTCTGGGTCCGGTCTGCGGTTCTGGATACAGTTCTGCTTTCTGGGTGTTTCTGGCACAGGGTTCTAGGCCAGAATCCGACAGCTCAGCCCGGCTGTTTGAGTAATTTGCAAATGATTTTGAGGCCTGCTGAAAAAGGATTCAGCTTGTGGATTCAGGCCTCTCTGCTACAAGTTCTGGAGTCTGGATTCAAAGTTCTGGTCTCTGGAGATTGATGGATTTGAAATCTGGAGTCTCCCGGCAAAGCGTCCCGCAAGAAAGTGGAAAGTGAATGTCCCTGTCTGGCTTCCAGTGGCTCTTTTTATGTCTTTTGGAAATGGGTGTGGATGCTAACTTTCTTTGCCCAACCCACTCACGATTTGATAGGTCAAGGATTTCTCTTTGACCTGATTTGAGAAGGGAGCAGTGAGTCAGAATGATGAGGTAGGTTTATGGTCAGAGGATCCTCCCCTTGTCAAATTACACACAAATCTATTTCTGATCCAAATACATATTTCCCAGATACACAATTTGTGGAAATTACATACACACATCATATATCACATAAGGTAGTCTCTGTTCCAACTCTGATGTTTTTAAGAGCTTGGATTAAGAAATGACAACATTTTGCGCTTTTTGGTTGGTTTCCCAATATTGGACTTTTACCCAGATTTACACAGAGGTACCCTGTCTCTACACATATTCCAGTAAATTTCCACGTCTCTAGCTTAAACCCAGTGTCTGCAACATGAATAAATTGCGGGGTTCGGTCCCAGAACATTGTACGGAATTGAGTTTAGACTCAAATTGTAGGTACATTTCCATTTTAAGGATCTCCAAATTGTACATTCTTGTCATCTGGTTACAATTAGTTATCAGTGTTTTTATAAAACATCTATTTGCCTTCAATTCGATTCACAAAAAGTGTCTGGCCCGCCCCTAGGAACTGGGTGAGTCAGGGATCACATGTCTCTTCTTCCAGGCAGAGCTCTGTTTACAGTCCACAGTCAAATCAGCATATCCCATTCAATTGAAATAGACTATTCTGTTGGGTCCTGCAGGCTGGAGGAGAAACCCCTCCCTCTCAATTAACAGGGCCATGTGATATCCTGCCTCCTGGTGTGGGTCTCTGGGGTGTTAAGAGTTCTCAGGAAAGGCATGTCTTTTGAACTTTTAATTACATAAGACCCCCTTCTGTTCACTGCACAGTTCTGCAAGACAGCTCTCCTGTCAGGATTTATAGAGTGCCAGCGCCGGTCCGTGTCCAATGCCGGTACTGCATCTATTTTTGACAGCTGTCTTGAATGAATACATTTCAAAAGGAAAGGATTTTACTTGATAGTATATGATCCTTGCTTGACATGGCATTGATGTGGATCTGTAGTAGAGTTAAAGTAAAACACTCAACCATAGTTGGATTTTTGTTTGGTGCTTCCAGGCCCATGATCTTAGCAATTTTTGACATTAATAAAAACGGGTTTTGAACAGAACCATCTTTCTTTGCACTGGTGGGTGGCAGGTCAGGGGACAATTTTTCTGTGCGCAAAACTGCACGGTTCTCCAGGATTCTGGCGCAAATGTGGGCTTTTCCGCCCTCTTGGATTTCCTAAGCCCACAGCACCAAATGTTGCAGCATAATAGTCCAAACGTGGGTCAGGACACCCAACAAGCCCCCCACCCGACTGCGCTTTGATTTTGAGTCGAGGGGGAGTCGGGTGCAAAGGATGTTTTGATCCATGCGCTGGTATGTCCACATCATCTTCTTCCAATTCCGCAGATGGCACAGTTCAGCATCTTTTCCTCCATCCGGTTGGATCGATCGGTTCTCCTCGCCTGTCCTGATGGGAATATTGGGCGGTACCCCGGGCCCCTCGGATCTTTGCTCCCGGTCCCCGGGTCATTCTCCTTGGTCAGTCTCCATGGTTTCATCTCTCCTAGGATGATAAAGCAAAGCAGCAATACACATTCCTAGACATTTTTCCACCACTATTAATGGTGTGGCGAACATATACATTTTATACATCCGGATACATTTTGCAGTCTTATTTTAAAAAACAAGATATAACAGGAAACATTTTCATACCAGAATCATGATATTTGGGAGACTATATGCGGGATATTTTAGGGTTGGAACTGAATTACTCTGGAGCGGCCCCCTCTGGGATTCCAGAGGATTCCTACAGTTGCTGCAGAGTGTGCCTGGGATGGCAACACTTTAGCTGATTGATGTGGACCCACTTGTCTTCCCCCTCTGCCAAACTGCCTTTCAGGAGGTGGATCTTGTATGCCACTGGGGAGATCTTGTCTATAATTTCAAAGGGTCCCTTCCATGTAGGCAAACATTTTCGCTGTTTGGCCTGGTTCCTTTGGAAATTGTATAGATAGACCCGGTCTCCCACATTATATTCCTTCCTGGTGGTTTCCAAATCATAGTGAGTTTTCATGCTATCAGCTGATCTTTCGAGAGTCTGCTGAGCATAGGCAAAAGCATGTTGGAGGTGTTTCCTCAAATTCTCCACATACTCATGAGATGTGGAGGCATTGATCAACGTCTGCTCTTGGGTCCTGTAGAGCAAATGCTGGGGAAGCACCATCTTGCGTCCAGTCATCAACTCAAATGGTGACATTTTAGTTGCAGATGAAGGGGTAGATCTGATAGCCATTAGGACCAGAGGTAATCGGATATCCCAACTTGGCCCAGAATCTGCCACAAACTTTTTTAATATGCTCACAATGGTCCGTTTGTAGCGTTCTACTGCCCCACAAGAAGCTGGCCGGCAAGCAATATGTAGCTTCCTTTTGACCCCCAGTATCTCCCACATCTTTGTCATTACCTCGCTGGTGAAATGACTACCTCTGTCTGACTCAATCCTTTGAGGTAGACCAAAACGGGAAAAGATGTGGTTAATCACCAGGGCAGCTGCTGTTTCTGCCTTGCAGTTCGGGGCCGGGAGAC
This sequence comes from Ambystoma mexicanum, assembly GCF_040938575.1. NCBI lineage: Eukaryota > Metazoa > Chordata > Amphibia > Caudata > Ambystomatidae > Ambystoma > Ambystoma mexicanum. The sequence continues at coordinate 1,236,447,740 of NC_090933.1, read as the reverse complement.
ATTCCACCCACTTGGTAAACAAGCATGTGACCGTCAACATGTACTTGTTTCCCCTAGACGAGCGAATCACAGGGCCTATGAAGTCGATTTGCAAATCTGACCATGGCAGTGTCATCCCCCTCTTTTGGAGAGGCGCACGGTGTGTGAGGGATGATGGCTGAAATTGTGCACACACAAGACACCCCTTCAAGTATTGGTCGAGGTCCTGCCCCATGTGTGGCCAGTATGCAACCTCTCTTAAGATCTCCAGTGTTGTGTGAAACCCCCTATGACCGGCTGTGGCCGCATCATGGGCGTGACTTAACATCAGGCTTTGGAATGAGGTAGGGACCACCCACTGATCATGGCCGGCTTGGGATTTCCTTACCAACAAACCGTCTTGGATTCGGAACATCTTTGGACATTTCATCAACACTCTAAGGTCCTCTTTCCCAATGTAATCGGTATCCGTCAGGGGAAAGTTCTCAGGGTCCTCAATGTGTGGGTAAAACTTACCAATTATTGGATCCCCCTTCTGAGCCGTAATTAAATCAGCATCAGGAGTCTCCTTACTCCATTGTGCAGTTAAAAGATCGTTGTGAGCATTTGTCTGGGACCTAGTGATAGCAGTGACCTGGATTTCCCCCAACAGGGACTCAATCTCTATTAGATCCCCTTGGATAGCCCGGGTTTTGGCCAGCTGATCAGCTAAGTCATTTCCAGTTTTTTCTGGTCCCTCTACTTTGAAATGACCCTTGATCTTTTTCCAGTAGATGGTCATCCCATTCGATGTGACCAGATCATCAATATTTTGGATTAACTTCCCATGTTTCATGGGTTTATTATTAGCACATAACACGCATCTGGTTTTCCAATTAACCAGGTGCTCCACGAACCCGTTCCGTACATAATCTGAATATGTGATTATGACCAGTTTGTGGAGTTGATGTTGGACAGCAGTGAGGATGGCCTGATACACAGCCATCAATTCTGCCACCTGACTACTTCGGGGACCAATTTTGTACCCAGCGGCGGGTTCTGGGGACTACTTCCCCCATGCATTCCCTATGCCGGCCACCAGTTCTTTTTCCCCGTTGTTTTCAACATGGTAAGAGCATCCATCCACATAGACAGTGGGCATTCCCTCACACTTGTCTTCTTCAAAGACTTTGTGTGGGGAATTAAGGTATGCCTCCATGTTGTCCTTGATTTTTAGACTTTCGTCCTCGAGACAGTTTTCTCTGGCACAATCATGCAAGTCAGCCAGACCTTGCGCGAGGGGACTCTTCTTATTTTGGCCATATCTGACCTCCGCAGGAAAGCCTTGCATTGACAGAATCCAGGAAGTAATTCAGGAATTACTCACATTTCCGGGCCGGATTCTGTCACTTTGGAGATATTGCAGAGGCTTGTGTGGAGTCTCCACTATGATGTGTTCCCCCTAGATGAATGGGCGGTAATTCTTCAATGCCCACACCGTTGCCAGGAGTGCCTTCTCACAATCGTTGATTTTTTCTTCCACAGAGGATAAAGTTTTGCTCGCATAGGAGATTACTTTATTGACCTTGTCATGCTTTTGGTATAATACTGCCGTCAAGCACGTATTAGAGAACCCTGTCTCCAGGAAGAACTCCTTATTTCTGACAGGGTAAGCTAGGCAAGACACTTGTGAGAGACTTCTTTTGAGTTGTCTTACAGCCTCGGCTTGTTCTGGACCCCATTCCCACTTGACCCCCCCCCTTCAAGAGATGAATCAGGGGTCTGGTGATCCCTGCGTAGCCCTCAATGAACTTTCTGCTGTAATTAGTCAGTCCAAGGAGGTTCCTTAGTTCCCGCAGAGTTGTGGGGTCTTTCAGTTTCTGAAGTGCTTCCACTTTCTTTTCTTGGGAACAGAGACCCTGAGGAGTAATCTCATGCCCCAAGAAATTAACACGGGTTCTACACCACTGTGCTTTCTGAAAGGAAAGTTTTGCTCCGGCAGCCCTCAACTGTGTCAGAACATAACGGATCTCCGCTATATGTTCCTCCACAGATGAACTTTTGATGAGGACATCATCTACATAAGCCAGGTTACCCCTCGCACCCAGGTCGGGCATGGCCTTATGTAGGAAAATGTTGAATTCATTGCCGGAGTTAAGGTATCTGAAGGGAGTTCGGGTCCATGTGTACTGCTGCCTCCAAAGGTAAAAGCCAGTTTGTTTTGGTCCTCCCTACTGACAGGCATGGTCCAGTATCCATTGGTCAGGTCTATTGCAATGAGTACCTGCGACCCCTGAATCTGGGCCAGCCCTTGGTCAATGTAGGGCAGAGGGCATCGGGAAGTATGGACCCGTTTGTTGAGCTCCCTAAGGTCAGCACAGAGTCTCCACTGGCCGTTTGGCTTCAATATTCGCAGCACCGGATTATTGAAGGTGCTGTGGACTGGACGGATTATTCCCCGGGACTCAAGGTTCTTAATTATTTCAGTAAGGGACTCCATGGATGTGCGGGGCAAACGATATTGCTTCACAAACGCTGGAGTAATGCCAGGGTCCGTGGGAATTGTTGTGTGGATGTCGGTGCGACCGCAATCATATGAGTCTACCGCAAAGAGATCTTGGAAATCCAACAAAACTTGTTTCAACTTTTGCTTCTGTTCCAGAGTCACACAGGCATCAGCTAGGTTGACTCTCTCTTCCACCATCTGCCTGAAGCCTGGAAAGACTTCTGGTTTTGCTATCTCAGCGGCCTCCTCCAGCTGGGTGGAGAAGTCCCTGGTAAGAGTGCTGATTTGGACTGGAGGCTTCAGGTGGAAAAGGCAGCCCTCATGGACCTGGAAAATCACCTCATCCCTTCTGAAGTCACAAGTCACATCTTCCTTACCATAAGGGCAGGAAGTATACACCTGGAAGTTCCCCCCATGCCGGGTAAAGATCCTGTCTGGTGTTGTATTGTCATCACTGTCACTGTCAAAACAGTCCTTGGGGATTGGTCCTAACAGTTCATTTCCTAAATCAATGGAGAAATGTCGGTCGTCAACCGCCATTCCAATAATGGTTCCTTAGGCTAGAGTAATACTCTTTAAGTCGCCGTTATCCACCTCCATTGGAATGGTGTCATGTTCTATGTTGACTAATGGTGTTGGGTTTACCCCTAACCCTTGCTGTTGGAGGAAAGCATTTAGATGAATATAAGCATCAGGGTTTTTCAATTTTTGTCCTCTTTTAACTTTCACTTCCAGGGAGAATCGTCGGGTCCTTTCTGGGATGGTGACTTCCTCTTTAACCTGAATTTCAAATGCATAAGGTAGCAATTGAGCTGACCTAAATGCTTTTTCTTGATCATCAAAGCCCATGGGATTATCGGCTAATCGGGACCAAGCTTTGAAGTTTATTAGGTCCAAACTAATGGCAAAGCGATTGGGAATGTCACTGCCTAAGTAAAAGGCGGCAGTGACGTCTCGCACGACCCAACAATTATGGACTATGCTCTTGTTGCCAATGGAGATTTTGAGCATACAACAGGAGTTGTTTGGAATTGGGTGTTCCCTGATCCCTTTCCCATTTGTCTATCAGTTTGAATGTGGGAATGGCTGGATCTTTTGGGAGTTGGCGGAACATGGCTTTGCTGATGAAGCTCTTACCGTTGTTGACACACACTCGGAACAGAGTCCTTCCCATCATTTAACTGAACAGGGATGAACAACTGCTCTCCAATTTGCTGAATATCAGCCAGGCTCTGAGCTGATTTCACATCTTTCAGGACTATAGGAGTGGGAGTTTCTGATTGTGGATTGGTAAAGAATTTCAGAGTGTTTCCTTCCAGTGTGGAATATCACCTTAAACTGGAAGGAAGGTTGATTTTCAGAAATAGAGAGGACCCCCCATAACCAGTCTGTTGTCCTACTGCTATTACTGTCACGTCTGGAATTCGGTTGTTCTGGAAGTGAAATTCTACTTGGTCAGATTTGTGTTCAACCATGTGGCACATGCCGTTAAAACTAACATGGTTGACACTCTGTTTTAGTTTTATTGGTCGGCTAGTCTGGGTCCAGAGGACCCTGTTTACGCTATCTATTAGGGGTGACAACCTTCTCAGGAGGTCATTCCCCAGTAAACAATCGGTGCCCTCTGGAGTCACTACTATGACCGGGTGTTTCACCTTGTGTCGCCCAATTTTCATGTCCAAATCTGCAGTCCCCTCGACGGGAATTTCCTTCCCGTCAAAGTTCTGGAGTTGTCCAGGAAGAGAGGTGAGAGGAATACGGTAATTCTCCCCCCTTCCTGCATTTATTTCATCAAAGGCCCTTTTGGACAGAAGAGTAGCTTGGGATCCAGTGTCCACCAGTGCCAAAATTGTACCCTGCCCCTGTACTTGTACCGGGGCATAGTATCTTCCCTCCTTCTCCTCAAGGGGGCACAGATAATGCACATTTTTGGACAACTGGTGGGCTAATTTTCTGGTTTTGGACATTGGGAGGGGAGAGATTTGGGCAGAATTCTGTGGAGAGTCATGGGAATCTGAAAGAAAAAGTTGGCAACTGGAAATGGTTTCGGGTTCCCCTGGTTCCGGTTCTAGGCCGCCCCCCCCTTTTTGGAGGCAGTCATCAGGATGGGTTTCACCCATGGGATTTTGGTATTGTTGGTTCTGGGATAGGATGATGGGCGGCGACAGTTCAATCCCCACATCTACCCAGTCTATTGATGCGGTTTTAGGTTCCCCTGGTTCCGGTTCTGGGCCGCCCCCCCCTTTTTGGAGGCAGTCACCAGGATGGGTTTGAACCAGGGGTTTTCGGTCTTGTTGGTTCTGGGATAGAATGATGGGTGGCGACAGCTCAATCCCCACATCTACCCAGTCTGTATTGGAATCCCTTGGGACCCATTTTTCCTTGGGAGGAGTTCCCCCATCTCTGAAGGAGAAGATCCTTTGCCCAGGATCCTCTGAGGATCCCTCTCCCTCAAATTGGAAGACCTGTACCTCCTCCACAAAATTGGTCTGTTTGGGTCCTTTGTTTCTCTTACCTCCTCTCTGCTCCTTGGGTGGCAGACTTTCGGGGTAGGAGATTTTGTTTCCGGTTCCTGGGTTTCCAGGGGCTGTTTACAAGTGGGGAAGGAAGCCTCCTCCAAGGCTTTACACCCCCCTTCCCCTTGTGCCTCCTTCCTGGGAACCGGTGGGTTATCAGGGTGCTGCCCCCGTCAGTGTTCTGGAGCACCAGGGCTAGAGTTTGGGGCATTCTGCGCTGGCATGCCCATCTGAGGGTTCTGTTGAGCCCTCAGTATGTGACCCAGATCCCGGGCCATATTTTGGACCTGGCGCTCAAGTTTGGAAACCCGCTCAGGCTGATACGGGGTTCTGTTTTCTCCCTTGGGCTGATCCCGGGAAGGGTAGCTATCCCTTCTCTGGTAATACCCTGGGTTGGGAAGATTTGGGTACCCCTCCACCCTTGGCCTCCCCTCTCCCGGATTCGGTGGTCTGGGCTCAGGGAATCGGGAAAAGAAGGATGGATGATTTTGGGGTTGGAAATTGGGTGGATACCTGGGAAAAAAGTTCTGCCCAGTGTTTGGGGAATTTCTGCCCTCCTGGGGGAAGTGCGGAGGGAAGTTCCCTGGGTTGGGTGCTTGGTTGGATCCCCCCCCTTTGGCCGGAGGAGTCCACACATAACCCAGGATTGGACTGTTTCCCTATTAGCGGGGACTTACATAGTCAGGGGAGCGGGGGGCCCCATTTGTGGGACTACCTGCTTGACTCCCTGTCTGTGACTGGCCCGAGGGCCTTCTGGGCTGTGAATTATTTGGTGCAGGCAGGTTTTTGGGTCCCCCCATCTCCAAATCTAAAACGGGGGCAACCTTTACCTCTGCCACCTTGGCAGCAGCGGGGGTGCTGTTGGTTTTGGGGTTTTTGGGCTGATTCTTATTTTCCACTGGTTTCTGCACCTCATAGATGCGGGTGGCTTGCTCAATGACCCAGTCTAAAGATCTTTTCTCGTGAAAATCTCTCATGAGCTGCGTCATTATGTATTTGGGGAGAGCATGGAAAAATGTGTTGATGAATTCTCTGCTGTCCGTGCGCACCCTTCTGGTGGTCTGCGCAAAGGCACGCTTCAATTTTTGCACGAATTCTTGTGGGGCATGATCCTCCCCACATTGCAAATTGTAGGCTGTCTTGCGAGCCTCTCGGGGATTCCGGTGAACAGAAAAATGTTTCAAGATGGCCGCCCTATATGTGGACCATCTTGAATGGTTTTGGTCCTCCAGCCCCGCAAAGAAATTGGAGTATTCTGGGGAAAATGTCCATTTGACATACTGAATGCAGCTACTGCTGTCCTTCAAATGGAAAGTCTCCATCATTTGCTCATAGAGCTCCAAGTGTTCCCAAACAGAATACTTGGCGTTCTTGTGATAAGGCGTGATGACACTCCTGATTGCCTTGATCTGCTTTAAGGGGTCCTTAAGCAAGGCCCTTTTTGCCTTATTGGCCTTTTTGGTTCGGGTAACCCTGGTCCATTCCTCCTCTGACTCAGAAGCACTGCTCCTAGAGGTGCCCGTCTGATCTTCCAGGCTCTACCGGATTCTGCGAGCCTGGAAATGGCTGGCAGAATGTGGGGACCTGGTCTCCTGTGTCCTGGGCCGCTCAGAGGAGTCTTCAGATCCCTCCTTGCTGCCAGGATTTGATGGGTATCCCCCCCCCCACTGACCTAACTGGGCAGAGGTTTTTAGGATGCCCTTAGTGGGTCTACTTTCCTTGGGTTCACCATTCCTGGGAGGTACTGGCCTATGAACCCCATACTTTTGGGCCGATAGTAATTTGCCCTCCCTGTGGCCCTGTGCTCATGTGTGCCAGGGGACATGGGGGTGGCAGAGTCCAAGGACTGGGAGAGATGAAGGCCTCTGGCACTAGGGCTCCTGAGGTTATGCTCGGGTGTTTCCCTTTCCCAGCGAACTTCATCTCTATCAGCCTCTGCTCCCTGTTGCAATTCAAGAACCTGTGCTTTCAGTTTCTCAGTTAAGGCCTTACTAGCCTCTATCAGTCTCTCCTGCATGGCTACCTGTTGCTGGAGCCTATCATTGTGCTGACAGAGAGCCTCATTCTCTCTCTGTGCCTCCTGATTGGTCCTGGAATACTGGGCCAGTCTTTGCTGCAGGAGGGTTACCTCCTGAGTCCCATCCCTACTGGCCTGCTCCTTTCTTGCAAGAGCATCTTCCACCCTCCTGGTGTGCTCTAACAAGTTCTGATGCTCTTTTTAGAGGTCACCCAGCCCCTGGAGGGCCAGGTGAGTTCCTTCAATTTTTTCTTTTAATTGGCAGACTTCCTGGCCTAAGGTGTCCCTTTCCTGACTAAGAGCCTGCATCTGTGCCGCCAGGTCGTCCCTCTGCCTTTGAAAGGCACCAGCTTTCGGGCGTTCTTGATCAAATTCTGCCTGGGTATCCAGGTCTTTCAAAATCAATTTATTGCTTTCCTCTTTCTCTCTGTCTAGTCTGATTTGCAGGGTGGCTACCTGCTCTGTGCATGCCCTGTTAAAGTCTAGTTGTTGCTCCAGCTTTTTCTGGCTCTGCAGTAGGGAGTCCAAACCTTCTTGGTACTCCTTCTGCAAGGCCAGAAATCTGTTATCCTGGTCAGCCTTTTCCTGTTGCAGGATATCCATATCCTCCTTTATTTGACTAATATGCTGCCTACTATCATTTTCTGACTCCTGGCTCCTCTGCAGCCTCTGCTCAGAAGAGACCAGGTTAGATTGGGCCTTCTCTAATGCCATCAGTTGCCTATTTGCCAGATCTTGGCCTTCAGCACATTTGTCCTGTATGGCTCCCATATGTAAATATAAATATGCAGCTACCCTGGCAATCTTGTTGTGCTCATCCTTGGCCTTAGGGGCCATGTATAGTTCACTCACGGCCACATGTAAGGGACCCTGATCTCTCCATATATCTGACCCTGTTTCCGTGATCTGGGGTGCGATTGCCTGCAACCAGACCGCCTGGTCCTGATGAGCCCACTCACCTCTCACAAATAGCTTATGTAAGAGGTGTTCTCTGGCTATTTTGATATCTACTAAGGTCGTCATTCTGGAACTTGATTTCCTTCCTGATTTACAGAAGTTTGTATTTTATTTTGCAAAACAGACCATTTCCTTAGAGCGTTCCTTTGAGGGGTGTTTTTACAGTGTAACACGGCGTGATGATCCAACAGAATTTATATGTCCTGTCAGTTAGCACGCTGTATTAATCTGCACAAGTGATAGATCTAATCCAGAATCCCCGGCTACGAGCCACCTACTCTATTAATGTCTCCAATCAAGCATTCCCACTAAGTCAGTGCCTTGTCTGGGATTGCTCAAGGGAAGCCCTTATTTATATATTTTTATGACAAGTTATAATCTGGATGATGAACCCTTGTATAACGCCCCTCTCTTTTAATCCCCCTGACCTCACTGAGCCAAGAAGTAGGTTTGTTTTGCAATTTAAAAGATTTATTGAAAATTTAACAATATATATATCACACTTTTATAATAAATTAATATTTGATATCACACTTAAGAATATGATGTTGATCAACAATGGATAATCTTACACTAGCACACTTATTTTATTACTTAGAAGTTGGTATGGAAAGAACAAGGTAGCTGGGAATGCTTTATGGTTTCCAGGAGATGCAAAGATGAATAAAAGGCAGTACAGAAATAAACTTGATATGATTTCAGCAAAAGATAATATGATCACTTTTTCTCTGACAATTCACTCCCCCCCTATGGAATGTAAGGAGATGGAAGTAACACACACAGTCTTCAGGAATACAATCACAGTACAATGGGAATTCAGTTCCCCCCTAGCAAGCTTAGAGAAACAGGGATGATTTTAAACACAGGCAAAGTACTTTAAAGGTGGTATGCAAAGAAGAGAAAAATATGCTAAAAATTATTTTAATTCCCTATAAGAGATTCAGGGTGGGTGATAGCTACTTTAAATCAGTCCAGGCCAGCCCTATTAATGATTCAGGGATGGTTATCAGGTTGAAAACGGAATTCCATAATGGAAGCAAAACACAAATATTTTTACACGTGCCTGAAATGAAGCAAAATGTAAAATCGCAGCAATTTAGTCGCGTACGTCGAGCGCAATTACGGAGGTACTGTAGCGGTTTAGAGCTTGTTGGAAAGCTTAGAATCTCGCTTCTATCACTAACGGTTCAAGAGATATGGACGATTTTGTGAAGGTAATTTTTCAGAAATGAAATAATGATTAAAAAAGGCAAAATTACTCTTTACAGGTTTAAAATAGGAGAAGGGACACACAATTCTATGATGCAGTTCTGGACAGGTTCAAATCTTTTGAATCAGATTATTTTAAGCTAAGAGATGGGTTCTGCACAGTTCTAGCTGGGTACTCACTCCTAATTTTGGAAGGAATGGGCCTCGTCACGGATCTGGTCAACAGGTTGGACTGGACTTTTGGGCGGTTTCTGGTACTGGTTCTCTGGTTCTGGATCTCTGGTTCTGGTCTGGTCGGGATCTCTGGTTCTGCTCACAGCGATCTGGTCTGGGTCCGGTCTGCGGTTCTGGATACAGTTCTGCTTTCTGGGTGTTTCTGGCACAGGGTTCTAGGCCAGAATCCGACAGCTCAGCCCGGCTGTTTGAATAATTTGCAAATGATTTTGAGGCCTGCTGAAAAAGGATTCAGCTTGTGGATTCAGGCCTCTCTGCTACAAGTTCTGGAGTCTGGATTCAAAGTTCTGGTCTCTGGAGATTGATGGATTTGAAATCTGGAGTCTCCCGGCAAAGCGTCCCGCAAGAAAGTGGAAAGTGAATGTCCATGTCTGGCTTCCAGTGGCTCTTTTTATGTCTTTTGAAAATGGGTGTGGATGCTAACTTTCTTTGCCCAACCCACTCACGATTTGATAGGTCAAGGATTTCTCTTTGACCTGATTTGAGAAGGGAGCAGTGAGTCAGAGTGATGAGGTAGGTTTATGGTCAGAGGATCCTCCCCTTGTCAAATTGCACACAAATCTATTTCTGATCCAAATACATGTTTCCCAGATACACAATTTGTTGAAATTACATACACACATCATATATCACATAAGGTAGTCTCTGTTCCAACTCTGATGTTTCTAAGAGCTTGAATTAAGAAATGACAACATTTTGCGCTTTTTGGTTGGTTTCCCAATATTGGACTTTTACCCAAATGTACACAGAGGTACCCTGTCTCTCTACACATATTCCAGTGAACTTCCATGTCTCTAGCTTAAACCCAGTGTCTGCAACATGAATAAATTGCGGGGTTCGGTCCCAGAACATCGTACGGAATTGAGTTTAGACTCAAATTGTAGGTACATATTCCATTTTAAGGATATCCAAATTGTACATTCCTGTCATCTGGTTACAATTAGTTATCAGTGTTTTTATAAAACATATATTTGCCTTCAATTCAATTCACAAAAATGTCTGGCCCGCCCCTAGGAACTGGGTGAGTCAGGGATCACATGTCTCTTCTTCCAGGCAGAGCTCTGTTTACAGTCCACAGTCAAATCAGCATATCCCATTCAATTGAAAGAGACTATTGTGTTGGGTCTTGCAGGCTGGAGGAGAAACCCCTCCCTCTCAATTAACAGGGCCATGTGATATCCTGCCTCCTGGTGTGGCTCTCTGGGGTGTTAAGAGTTCTCAGGAAAGGCATGTCTTTTGAACTTTTAATTACATAAGACCTCCTTCTGTTCACTGCACACAATTCTGCAAGACAGCTCTCCTATTAGGATTTATAGAGCGCCAGCGCCGGTCAATGCCCAATGCCGGTACTGTACCTATTTTTGACAGCTGTCTTGAATTAATACATTTCAAAAGGAAAGGATTTTACTTGATAGTATATGATCCTTGCTTGACATGGCATTGATGTGGATCTGTAGTAGAGTTAAAGTAAAACCCTCAACCATAGTTGGATTTTTGTTTGGTGGTTCCGGGCCCATGATCTTAGCAATTTTTGACATTAATAAAAATGGGTTTTTAAAAGAACCATCTTTCTTTGCACTGGTGGGTGGCAGGTCAGGGGACCATTTTGCTGTGCGCAAAACTGCACGGTTCTCCAGGATTCTGGTGCAAATGTGGGCTTTTCCGCCCTCTTGGATTTCCTAAGCCCACAGCACCAAATGTTGCAGCATAATAGTCCAAACATGGGTCAGGACACCCAACAGGAGCAAGCTACCAGACAAATTATGGTACCTTTGTCCACTGCTATGAATCGATAAAAGGTGATAACTTTTGGTTATCATATGAAATAGTGGATCCCTACACCATGCACTCTAAAGAGTTTGGTTAAAATTGAGTTTGAAGTTTGGAGACATTACCTCGAATATGTGAATTACTTTTGAATATTTTTGATGTTTTTCTTGTTTGATTTATTGTAGAAGTTGTTTAATCCTTTGTTTACATATAGTTCAACTATGTCTAATTCTGTTAATCTTTTGAATTGATACGTTCCTAATTGATTTTAGTTAAAAATGCAATATTGGTCTTTTGCAATTATATGTTTAAAGTTCTATGTGAACTGAATCACAATACAATAAAGAAATAAAAAATAAAAAATTAGACCACAACTTGATCGACCCATTTGCTGTGTGGTTATGTTTCCAATTAATGCACTGCAGAGAGCCTTGCCTTCTATCATAGGAGAATGTAAATGCACAAAGTAAGAGCAGATTACCCAGAGGACCCCCGCAGTTTGTACTTTCATGCAAAAAGGTCCCCTCTTTTTAATCTCCATCACCATGATTTGTGATCCGTAGTGGAAAAACTATAAATGCCACCGGCCATGCACGCGTGTTAGATAGCATGGACAATGAGTCCCCAGGGAATCTGCAGCCTTTCAACAGGTTCTTGAAACAGGCAGATTGCATAGGAAGACATTAGTTTTATTGCAAATGTCATGCTGGCTTAAAACCATCTTGTTTTTCCAAGTCTGGGAGGATAGTTTAGGGGCAACGTGCTCGCCTTGGAAGCAAGACGACACGGAGCAACACAGGTTCGATCCCCGGGTCTGCGCTTAGAGACCTCTGGGTATTAAGCGCGTTATAAATAACCAATCACATCATATCAAGGTGCAGGGGCATGCACCACGGAAATGGAACATGCATTCCATGCTGCATTCCACCTTCAAAAACCATGAACATGCCCTGCAGCTTAAATCAAGGCGTTAAACCTGTGTTAGTGAGTAGCTGTCAGGTTTAACACTTCACAGGTCAGTGACTCTAAAAATGGGGGCCTGTTTGGTTATCAATAAACCCCAAGATGTTGGGTTCTAGCATTTTTGCTATCGAAGATAATGTTCTATACTCTATATTGCTGTGAATCAGAAATATCCGGAAAACTGCAAAAGGTACGTGATGGCATGTTTTATCGAATTCAGTTGGTAGCTCATCCTGCATAGCTTCAACAAAATTCTGAAAACCCTTTGCAATTTACTTTACAATTCACTCACTTCATTGACCAGTCGTAACCTGATACAATCACTGAAACCCACCATCTTGCAAGCATGTGGTCCTGAAGGTATCAGACTGCAAAATACACTTGCATGCATAAATACGAGAAAGGTGAAACCACAGGTAAGTGCACTTTATGGGGATGCCACAGGTTGGGCCACAGCCTGATGGTCCGCATCGAACACATGACCGGTGCACTACAGTTAAGGGGGGGGGTTGCTCAACTCAGGCCACTCGTCTCCAGCGGACCGTAGTTGCTGAGGCAGCACTGGGTGATGTAATCAAGGTCAGCGAGCCAGTCCCACGGCTGCTCGCGGGAGCCGAGGAAGTCAACCTGATCCAGAGTAGCACTCACATGACACTAAGGCAGTCATACATTTCCTTTTGGCCAACGGTATGGGAACGGGGAGGTGGACTAGAGGTGTGTTTCATGAAGAAAGTTCTGGTGTCCCTGGAAAGTAACCAGCCCTCGGCGTGCCCATTACAGTGTTTGCAAAGGTCGCTGTCTTGCAAGTGCCATGTAAATGTCTCCCTTGCCACTAGTTCATTGTCTCGTGTTCCTTCTGCTTTGTTGCTGAGCAATGGCAGACGAAGAAAGGACCGGAGTTCAGCACAAATATGGTATTAATAAATGCAAACTGTTTGCAGGTGGAGCAGGAAGCAATGTGGCACCACATGGGGAGGAGAAGAGATGGGAGAGAGCAGATCTGTTTGCTCAAATCATGTTTGACTAACATATATCTAGCTATAGGGGTATGATGTATTTTAACCAGCAAGCATCGTGGGAACCACATAGACGTTAAGTTTAAAGTGCAACTCTTTCTAACTCTATGAACATTATATTAGCAGTATAAAAATGATGTTCGTTGTGTGCCAGTCTGCCAGCTCTCATTAACCAGTTCTGTTCCACTGTTATGTTTGAATTGTGCTCGCACAACTGTAATAACCAGCGTTACTTCTTGGCCGGTGTGCACTTCTTTTTGGACTACTTGTGGTAACTATTTATTATGCGCCTTGGAGGACCCCTGAAACAACGACTTGGCCGATGTGGAATTAATGTGCTGGTATTACCATATACCAGCACTTTTCCAGACTGTCTCTAAGTGCACGTTTGCTGGTGGGGTGAAGGAATTACACCCTGCCAACAAAAATAGTGGGTATTACCGGCATCGGTATTACTAGTGCCAATAATACCAGCAAATCCCCACATGGCGTCCTATAAGACTCCATGAATGAGGATTTACACCATCACCCCGGTGCGCGGAATCCGGCAGCAATACCGCTGGACCAAGTGCTGGTAACGGTGTTACCATTTGCTGGTATCCACCAGAATACCAGCAAAATTGTAATGACCCCCATTGACTCTGGGATTTTAGATTCTCTTTTGCTGTTCATTCGAGGGGTGTAAGAGTCGTTCAGTCTTGGATGGAGCAACTGAGGCATCACTATTAATGATCACTGTTCTTCTGTGTAGCCAGGGACTTGGTCTCAAGACAACAGGTTTGTTTGTTTGTTTTATTAGTTATAATGCGCACCAGACCCAAAGGTATCAGGGCGCAACAGATACAAGAATATGCAAAGCTTAGTTACAGTGAGTCATACATAATGCAATACAGTATTATACAATATTATACAAAGTAGGATAAGGCTATTTACAGATATTACAGGTATTGTACATAGAAGTGAAGTTGTCGTTATGGGATTAGCAGGTAGGAATGAAGGGTTTCATTTCAGTTACATAGTTGTGCGGTTAGTGGTCAGTGGATTTTAACCATGAGATAGTATTGGTTCTGAAGTTCTGATAGGACTGGTCTACTCTTAGGGAGGGAGGCAGGGAGTTCCATAGTTTGGCTGCTTTGACAGGGAATCTGTTGCCACCAATCGTGGATCGTTTAAATCTGGGGATGGACAAGCAGTCCAGGTTTGAGGATCTGGTTGGTCTTGGGGATGTCCGTTTGTGGAATCTCTCCGAGAGGTAGATGGGTGCTGCATTGTTGAGAGATTTATGGGTGAGCGACGCAGGTTTTAGTAGGATTCTGTCATTTGTCCGGAGCCAGTTCTGACGTCTGCTCTCAGAGATGTGCTCTCTTCTGGAGATACATAAGGCCGCTCTAAGGGCATTGTTTTATAAGGTTTGGAGTCTGGTAATGATGGATTTGTTTGATCCTATGTATAGGGCGTTACAGTAGTCCAGACGGGACAAGATGAGGGCTCTGGCTAGGATAGTACAGCTATTGTTCGAGAGAAATGGCTTACCGGTTCTAATGAGTTTCCACGTGTACGCCGTGGAGGACGCTAGTGTGTTGACCTGTTTGGAGAAGGATAAGGTGGAGTCGAGGTAAAAACCTAATGTTTTTACCTCCTGTGCTACCTTAATGAGGTTGCTGTCAATTATGAAGGAGGTATAGTCAGGTCCTCATTTTTTTTGTTTAGTGGGGGTACCCAGGATGATGAGTTCTGTTTTATTATCACAAATTAATTGGCAAGGGGGGGAGGTTTGAGGTTCAGCGCAAGGATCTAATACATTTAGTTGGAGTGAATAGAGCTGCAGGTGAATGCAGGAGGCGGGATTTGCCGAATCTGCCGCCAGGTAAGGAACCACAAGAGCAATTGTTTTGCAACCACACTGCGCGTAAACACTAGTTGAGTCCAAAGTGGTATAGTAAATTTTAATTGACACTGAGGTAGCCTGACACGTGTTTCGGGCACTTGCCCTTCAACTGAGGCTGTGAGTCAGGTGTGTTCAGTTTGGGCCTGAATATGGTTAAATGATAAAAGATAATTTCTCATGCGCTCCACTGTCACATGCAATTGCACTCAATTATATGTAGAAGCGTTTCCGCGTGTCAGCGTCTCCGCTGAGTAAACCGAACTGTTCGGTTTACTCACCTGACTCACAGCCTCATTGCCACTGTCTCTGAGCTCGTTGACTTGGGTTTTGAGATCGATGAGGGCAGTCTCAGTTCCATGTTGTGGGCGGAAGCCTGACTGTCTGGCTCCTAACAGGTTGTGTAGTTCTAGGTATTTTTGAATTTGCATGTAGGCCACTTTATCTAGTATTTTTAGAAGGAAGGGGATTGTTGTGATTGGCCTATAGTTGGTGGGAGTTAAGGGATCAAGGGTAGGTTTTTTTTAGGAGTGGGAGTACCCACGATTCTTTGAGCTTAGTAGGGATGGTGTCGGTGGCAAAGGATGCGTTGATAAGCTTGGATATGAAAGGTGATAGGTCTCGAGCCGCATCCTTGATGAGTTGTGCGGGGCAGAGATCACCCTGGCAGTTGGTTGGTTTGAGGGACAGACTAATTCTTTCCACCTCAATGATATATACTTTGGAGAAGTTAAATCGGCTGGGGTGGTTTTCAGCAGTGTTTGCGGATAGTATAGGTGTGAGTGGAGCATTTAATGATGCTTTTTTTTGGTATATTTTATTTTGTAGTGTAGATACTTTATTAGCTAGTGCGTGTTGGATATCTGAGCACCATTTTTTATCTTTGGTGCATGTGTCTGGTATTGCAATGGGTGTCTCTAGTTCTTTAAGAATAGTGAATAATTCTTTCATATTTGAATTAGCTTCGGAGATACGGGTGTCGTAGGATTCCCGTTTAGCTAAGCAAATTTCTTTTTTGTAGAGTGAGGCAAGTTTTGTAAGCTTTAATTTGTTGGCTTCTGATGGTAGTAGTTTCCATGCAGCCTCGCAGTTTCTTTTTTGTTACCTTAGGCTTTTTAGGAATGGTGTAAACCATTTGTTTAGGTGTTTTTTTGACTTACCTGGTCTCAATTTGAGAGGTGCAATCTGATCTACTCGTTGACCATGCTGTCTGGGTCGGTGTTGTTAGGGAGTGCGTTAAGGGTAGGGAGAATAGAGGGGATGAGCCTATCCACTGTGATGCTCTTTTTATTTCTAGTTAAGGTGGGTGGAGGGGGTGCTAGTCTCATGGAGAGGGGGTGCATTTGCAGATAATGGCAATGCCTCCGCCTCTGGTTCCTTGTCTATCTTGTCTTAGGATTGTATATCCCTCAGGGACTGCTAGCATGAGCATAGGGCCTGCTGCAGCGTGCAACTATGTCTGAGTGATTGCGAGGAAGTCTAAACTATCACTCAGGATCAGATCAGCAATCTCTGTTGCATGTGCTACAAGAGATCTGGAGTTTTTTAGAGCACATTTAATAGGTGGGCTTGTGAGAGTTGTAGTTGCTAGGTGAGGGGTTAGGTGGTTTTTACATTTGGAGTGCTGGGGTGTATCGATTTTTGTCTTAGGAGTGCTGTTGTATGCTACTTTTGTACTTGTGGGAGTTAGGTCAGGCAGGGTTTTTGGGGTTCTCTTTCCTGTAGGGGTGTGTAGTGAGCTAATGGGAGGCTCATGTATTTTGGCTAGTCTCGCTCTGAGGCGCGAGTACCTGGCCTCAGTTGTGCAAGGGTTGCTCAGGAGTAGGCATTGTAGGTCGTTCATAGCTGGGGGGCAATTGTGATAAGGCAGTAAGTACTTCAGTTCTGGGGATAGAGTCAGGGAGCATGAAAACCAACTCAGGGAGCATTCTCAGTGACGTGGATAGTCTCCGGGAGCATGAAATGCAACTCAGGGAGCATTCTCAGTGATGTGGATAGTCTCAGGCAGCATGAAAACCAACTCAGGGAGCATTCTCAGTGATGTGGATAGTCTCAGGCAGCATGAAAACCAACTCAGGGAGCATTCTCAGTGATGTGGATCGTCTCAGGCAGCATGAAAACCAACTCAGGGAGCATTCTCAGTGATGTGGATAGTCTCAGACAGCATGAAAACCAACTCAGGCAGCATTCCCAGTGACGTGGATAGTCTCAGGCAGCATGAAAACCAACTCAGGGAGCATTCTCATTTCTACAGGGACTCATGCAAGTAGCCCTTATCAGAACAAGTACACTTGCACCTATAGCTTTAGAATCAAAATAAAACAGAGTGTTAAGTTAGTTACTCACAGCCGCACAGTAAGATGGCTACCTGGAATGCATTTTAGGCGATTATTGGTGTATAATCACTCATGTACTGGACGTCCATGCCCGCCTTGCCAAGGACTGTTGGGATAGACATAATCTTGGCAGTGAGAGAGCAGCATTTCTTGCAAATCATACACAAGCAATAGTAGCCTGTGCACATTTCTGGCCTAGTACACATTCACTGGCTTCTATCCCTCGGTCACACCATCTCTGCAAATGCCACAAGAGAATTAGGAGACGGTAGCATAGGTGGCTGTATGAAGGGGGGCATCGACTACCACTGCAAGAGTCACAATGGTGAATCCCTCAGAATTACTGGTATATCCTGTTCCACTTCTTCGAGACTCCTGGGAAAGATAATTAGACACCAAAATGTAATTTTAAGAGGGGGGGGGGTTGCTCTGCACGTTGGTTCAAAATGTGAATTACTGCAACCAAATTACGATGATACATTAATGCAAAATCTCGATACTGCCCTACTGTGACTAGATTGCCATCTAGTTGTGTTGTGAAAGCCCAAGCTGTTTTGATTTTTATAAGATAATAAACTGTTGTTTGTATTCCTGATCAGCATACTCCCATCCTAAAACTCCATGCCAAACAGATAAGGTATACAAGTGCCTTTGGTGCACCAGTCTCCTGCCAACCGCAGCACCTGCTCTTGATTGACACCGGGCCGCTCTAAAGGTTGCATGTGCATTCCTGACAGCTGCAGTGACGTGAGCCACTGTAGACAGAGGCTGCAATTTAACTTCTGCACCTCTGATTCAAAATGTAATAATTATCGGCTTATCCTTCTGGTGGCAGGGCAAACCCTAAGAATAAGCTATACCTGATTATGTTATGGTGACTGATAAGAGCACACAATTGTCAAAGGAACAGCAATTTGATAACATACAAGTTATGTCACGTTGTTGGATATTTATACTGCACCCATCATCACCATGGTGGTCTTAGGGCGCCTAAACCTTGTCTGAGAAATGGTTCGAGTCCCTGCCAGGGTGTCATCAGACCTTGGTCTGTGGATGTAAAAGCAGAAGGGTTGGGGAACAGGATGACTAGTGATGCGGGATTAGCTGTGGCTGAGCAGTTTAGTGTGGGACAAACACATGAGGTGATGAAGAATGAAGATTGCGTTAGCTGGCATGCAGTGTAGCTATTGCTAGGCATGAGAGAAAGTTCAAGCACTGTTCTGCCTGATTTACACCAAAACATAACCGTCATTGCAGTATTAAGACCAGACTATACCTGATAAGTATGGTTGGTGTAAATCCTTTGGGTCCAGACTAGCTATGTGAGGACAATGTGTATTCACTGCAGCCTGGCTCTCTCTACTTCAGCAGGTCTTAAAATAGGTAGGATGCTGTCCTCCTTTGATTCCATGCGAGGAGGGGCAACCCCTCTCTGCTTGCCCAGAAGCACTCCCAAGGACATCACCTGGGAAGCCTGCATCAAAGAGGCTTTCACATAACAGAGACCAGCCTCACACCAAGGTGCTACACACCAAAAGGGAATTTGAAGTTGCAGGCTTGGGAAAGGGGTGGGGTTAAAGTAGCCAAAGAGAGAAAAAAGTAGAAGTGAGAAAGGTTCCACCATCTTGCTTTTCTGTGGGACTCTTTGTGCTTCCTGCCCCCCCCTTCCATTTACTCTTGAACAAGGCACTCTGGGTATGATGCAAGAAGGCAGGGGTCACTTGTTACAGCAACAGGGATTGGACCCCTTAGGGCAGTCTTGCTTTTGTCCAATCCCCAGTGACAATGTGCCTTTGTAAGGAAGAGTTCTCCCACTCCTTCCTTCAGTCATTTTAGATCTTCAATAACGAAATACTTGGTCACAGTCCTTTGCTGTTTCTTACGCCTCTGGGAGGGACCACGATATGCCTGAATGGAAATGTTATCCTGATAACCTCCCAAAACAGTGAGACAAAGACTCTGAGTGATGAGTGAAAGAGCCACTTTCGAGGCTTGGCAAGCATCAGACACTTAGTGGTCCGGTGACTTCTGTTCTTCTTTAGTAGCTCCTCATTTGTAGAGGAAACACAAATGTCCACTTCCTCAAATGAGAGTTCCAAGATTTTCTCCTGTACTTAGGCATTGAACTTTACAGAACACGTGCACCTGGCAGTAAACATCGGCCTCCTGGGGCATACCACTAGCAGATGTGTCAATATGATCAACTGCAGCTTTCAGGATATCCTGGGCCACCTGCATTGCCTCTGCCCAACCTGCATTTAAAAACCTGCCTTTCTGACAGAATGTACCTCTCAAAGTCTGCAAGTTATCTTTTCCAGCTTCTGGGTGGCTGCTGCCAACAGATCAATGCAATAAGATTCTGCACCTGAAGGGAGACATTTTGATCAATCTAGCCTGGCGGCTTTCAGAAACAGTTCCTCTTTCCCCATGTCAGAGGACGCAGATCTACCCGCCGCTGCCTTAGAATACAGGATGGCCGCTGCGACCGACAAGAGTGAATTGATATAGGACAAAAGGCATTCCTTCTCTGACAGGACATGTCAATACCTTATATTGAGCCAACTGTGTAGGAGTATGACCAAATAAGGGGTAGCAACAGCTTCATTATCTGACAGCCTTGGCACCCTGAATCTTTAGAGGAGCCTGTAGCCAAATAAGTTCCTTGACCGTGGTCTGGAACTGGAAATTAGTCCTCAGTAGGGGAGCTTCTGCGAACACTCTGGAAACAGAAAAGTCACAAAGATCTCTCCAGTGCAGGAGCAGATTCTGCATTTTGATGGCCAAATGAACAGGTCACGGGGAATTACCATACTTCCTCTCTGGGGCCAGACTCATGCCACAGGTGGTGGTACCCGGCCTCGGGGTACACCCCAACCCTTTCTCACAAGCATAGGCAGAGCACTGGTCAAGCATCGAAAGGCCATCCTTTTTTATGCTGAAAGTGTAGTTATGCTAATCATTATAACTATGGTACTGCAGAAAAACTATGCAGACATGTATGATGTCCTCAATTTCAGCTCCCATAGGAACCTGGATATCCTTCAGGCAGGAGTGAAACCTGGATTCTTACATATTGGTTTAAGAGGGGCCAGAATTAAGGACCCCAAACATTCCTCTGCCGCTTTTCTCCAGTAGAATAGAGGATCTATACATGAGGCGCACAACAGAGCAGGATTGGTACAATGCCCTTCCTTATCCTTGCTAATCATTTTCTGTTCTAGTATTACTTTGACGTGAGCAGCCATCTTACACCTCCCTACATCAGGATCCTCGAATATAACCCCCAGATTGATTTAACCATCACTTTCCCTGCCACCATGTGCCCGATTACCCCAAAGAAAGTTGAATAGGTGTTTTTGTACTAAATGCCCATTTTAATTACGCTGGGAAGTGGTTGGATCACATATAAAACATCTCACAAGGAAGTTCATTCTCTGCTGCCAAGAACTGTTCAATGTTTCCCTCCAGGTTGCACCCTCATATACCTTTTCCAGTGCTATCGGACCGGGATAAAGTAGTAAAACGGTATCCAGTGATTTTACCAACTACTTTACAGTGAATGCTTTTTTGACGAAAACACGAACAACGGGAAAAAAAAAACATTTGGTAGAAAGACATGTGAGGGTAGGCCAACCGGGTAAAACGGGTGGGGGTGGGGTTGAGGTGGACCTAGGCTTATAGAAAAACAGGTGGTTTGGGGGCCCGCCCCCAAAAAACCAAAGAAATGCAGTATTTTCTTTCATTGTGTTGGGTTCGGTAAGCATTCTCGGTAATGGAATTGGTTAAAATCACATAGAGCCAGTTAAACAGTGCTTTATACCTTTTGCATTTATTCACGCCTAAGCACTTAATGGGGTACCCTTCACATTCAAATCTGTAATTAGTTGTGGTGCATATTGTGGCGCTACGCCTCCATGTGGCTAAAGAAGTGCCACAGAGAATGAAATAAGGAAAGGGAGTTGAGAAGCGAATACATGGTTGGCATGGCAATTTGAAATGGTTGTGGCATAGAACTGCTGCAGCACGAAGTGCTCCTTCTTGTATCATTACGCCTATGTTATCCAATGAGGACGTGAGGGTAGTGATTTTACCACTTTCATTTGCATAATGCTTGGCCATTGGCTGACTCAGAAGAGTGCCACCGTCATATCACCCTGCCTGACAGGTTTCATCTGCACGGCCTTCTATGGTGCTGCAGCTGGGCAGACGGGGTTCACCTCCCTCACCCCAGGCAGCACATTTACCCACTTCAGTAGTGAATTTGTCCGGAGACTTTCAGAAAACGTGCACTCCTTCCATTAAAAGAAGGAGTTTCCCAGGAGCACGAGTGACCCATTACTTTGAGAATGCAATTCAAATCAAAAAGTCCCACAGACCGAATTCATCAACATTTTAAAATACAGCTGTAATGTGGAACAAAGCTCCCTTACCTTTCTCGTAGTAACTTGAAAGCAGCATTTCCAACAGTCTCTGCACCCACCCTTCCTCCTACACGGCAAACCAAAAGGGAAAGCTAAGTCTAGCTCTCCCAGCTCTCCCATCTCTGGTCTTGTACTCAATATATCTGCTCAGGAAGGATTTGCATAACTATTGAAATGTTATGCAGTTACTAGATTGGGTGAGCACAGTTGCAGCCACGTTATGCACATCTGGATACTCCAGGTCTCCTGCCACTGAAGGGATAATGTGTGTGTACCTTGTAAAAAGAGGGAATTATACAGAAAGAGATAGAGAAGGGGATGACTGGTGGAAGGAAAAGAGAGAAAGGGGGACAAGGCAAGAAAGGCGGAAGAAATCAAGGCAAAGAGCAAATGCAGAGAGGAAATAGAGAGGGAGAAACTGAGTAAAGATTTAAGGGGAGAATATGGGAGTGAGGGAGTTCATACAGACAGAAATACTAATACGGTGGGACTTACATAGCACGATGTGGAGCATGACAGAGTGCAATAGGGTCACACGTAGAGACTGAGAAGTGCAGCATTTAGAAAGTTAGTGAAAGAAATATAGAAGGGCACAGAGTTAGGGCCCAGACTGGGTGAGACATGGAGAAAAACAGATAGATGGACTTGCATGGACAGAGAGTGACTCATTGGCCAAAGGACACAATCCCTGAGGGAGGTGTGGACAGATGACTGCAGTGACAATGAATAAATGGCATGGGGGGGGACTCAGAGGACTGTGCAAGAGGATATATAGAAGATCTAA
Source organism: Ambystoma mexicanum (assembly GCF_040938575.1). Classification (NCBI taxonomy): domain Eukaryota; kingdom Metazoa; phylum Chordata; class Amphibia; order Caudata; family Ambystomatidae; genus Ambystoma; species Ambystoma mexicanum. The sequence goes on along the minus strand of NC_090933.1, from coordinate 1,236,425,168 downwards.
AAAGAGAGGGCAGAGACGCAGGAAATGAGGCAAGCAGACCCAGCGGCCTGGTCAGTCAACTAGTGAGTTAGCATGCATGAGAAAGAGGGGGTGAAAGGGGAGAATGAGACATAGAAGGTGGGGAAGGTTGGGCTTATTCACAAATAGTGTTGATGTGTACACTTACTAGAGAGATCCGACATATCCGCTGAGGACAAAGTCACGCCACTCTATGCAGGTTCCGCCATTTGGAGGCAGAATGTCTGAAGCATCTTTGTATCGAATGTTGCTCATTACGAGAAATGCGAGCTCTCTTTTTCTCCGAGTATGTACACGAGGAACACTTCTTAAACACATTGACATTTATAAATCATTTTTAATACATTTTTAAATATTTCTTATAAATAAACATTAGCATACATTACCATTTGGGGGACGTATTTTAACAGGACAACGCAACTCATTACTAATTAAATCGGTAACCTTTTTAGCTAAATTGAAATTAACTGAAAATGTATGAATTGATCATTTTAGTACTAGGGTGATTACAGATTTTTGATATGTAATGAAATTTGTATTTTTAGAGATGGTTGATGTAATGAAATAATTAAATTAGTGATTGTAAGCATAATGGTTGTGAGTTTACCAATTTCTCTTTTAGAATGTTCTTGTATACAAATGAATTGTGTTATGTGATGAATTTATAATTTTGAGAATTGTGATGCAATACAATGTCTTCATGTTTTGTGCAAGGTTTGAAATAAACCAAATACAATTACAAATTTAAAATGGAACCCATGAAATATGGAGTGAAGGGGTGAAGCAGAGAAAAAAGTGGAGAACATGAGAAGCAGAGAGAGAGGGAAAAATGTGAAGAGTGTATCTGAAAACCACTCAGAGATACACCTATGAAAGCATAGCAGAAATATAACAAAACAGCAAAAGAGGTGGTGAAGGATCCTGAGTGAGAAAGAGTTCACAAGATAACCGCAGGTGGATGATATAACACCCAGGGGAAACTGACAATAGCCACAGAAGCTCAAGGGAAACTGAGAGAACACAGGGGATTGAAACCCACAAATGGTGCAATACAAAGGGAGAAGGTATGAAAAGGAGACTTACAAAGAGATGGAGAGGGGCAGAGAAAGAGAGCATAAGACTTCCAGAACGAGGCACTGTGAAGTGGAAAGTCCAAAAGGAAAAAGTAAAATAAAGGGAAGGAAACAGCTCACATTATCACTTTGCATCTTTTTTTAAATTTGTTTTATTTACAGAGAAGTGTTGAAATATGCACCGACAATGACAAGGCTGCGGCATCGCAGACTTGGCCATAGTGCAAACCTTTTCTAGATACCGGCATTCATTGGGGCACTTCTTTTTTTTCCATGTTCAGCGAAAGGCGTTTTTTCAGACTTTTCATGTTCAGCGAAAGGCGTTTTTTCAGACTTTGCCCATGACAACAGGTCACCTTCTGATAAGAGGCTCAGCCAGGCCTCTGGAAGAATTTCCACTCGCGCATCAGTGGTTCACCCTGGCCCTCCTAGAGTTTCATGACAGGCAGTTGCAGAACATCCTGGCAGTCTGGACGCCTTTTGCCATTGACCCAGAAAAAGATGTGTACCAAACAGCAAACATAACCAAACACGCTGTGAAGTGACATACTCACCACACAACCTCAACGTACACAAGCAAAACGCGAATAGAACTCCATTAAAACGGTTGTATACTAATTGACCTTTTCACAATTGACCTCGGGAGAACTGACCTAATTTGGAAGGTCAATTAGGACATATATCAGTGGGAAACCCCCCGCAACCCTCCACCCAATCCAAAACCCCCTGCAACTCCCCACCCAATACCCTTATATTATTTATAATCCAAAACCAACCCGATACACATATAAAATAACTAAAATGATATAAAGGTTAATTGTGCAGAAGGTCAATTAGGACCACTATAATTAGGTCAATTGTGCAAAAGGTCAATTGTAAAAGGTCAATTTGGGTAATACTATTAAAAACATTGAGAACTAAATACAGACTTCAAAACTGGTCCATAAACACGTGCAGATGTGTACAATGAATCGGATCAGAATCGATATAAGGACACCGTACACAAGCATTGGCAAAGCCAATAGATTTGACTTTTTGGTATTCATATTGTGTTTTCTTCATTGTCCAAATTTTTTATTGTTTGTTGTAAGTAAATCTTGTTTTTTTGTTGTAAAAGATATGTAGAAATATATGTGTTTGTACATTTGTAATTGTGATTTATATAGTCATTAAGTTAGTCTATTGATTTGGTGATTTGTAATATTTAGGTAGGTGTGTGTGTGTGTGTGTGTGTGTGTGTGTGTGTGTGTGTGAGAATGAGAGCAAGAGTGAGTGTCTGCATGAGTGAGTGTGTGCATGAGAGTGAATGTGTGTATGAGAATTACGTTGTGTGTGTGTGTGTATGAGTGCAAGTTTGAGTGTGCATGCGAGTAAGTGAGTGTTTGAACACCACCCCATCCATGCCCCCATGTGACTGTCTTTTTTTAATATAATGGTTTTGTAGCTTGCGAGTGTGTGTATGAGAATTACGGTGTGTCTGTGTAGCAATGTAGGGGCATTTTTGGCAATGTGGTACATATGTACCAAGCCAAACTCTCCCAATTCTCAGCCTCCAAGGAGAAGGTCTAAGTCATGCAAACTAGTCTCTCTTCGTCCATCAACTTTCACAGAGAGGGGAAACTTTGGCTCTACTCCGTAGCCTTATAAGGGCACCTTTCAGGAGGTCAGGAAAGACTGGCATCATATCAGCAGGCAGTAGGAAAGATGCTTGTAAAAAATGATTAGGGATTCTGGCCCTACACAAGATTTGCAGATGGCTGCCTGGCTAATGTCATCTTTTATTTGATGGATGAAGCGCACGAGGAGTTAAGACACAGCTGAGGCCAAGGAGCATGGAACCCAATAAAGAAATGTAATGTCACATTGGTATATTTATATAGTACCAATTGCCCAGCAGGAGCCAAAAGTAGCTCGTGGTAGCTGCAGTGTCAAGCTAGCCTGTCTCTCCTAGGCTTGAAGCAAGAGCTAAATCGCTCCCAGCAGTTTCGAACCCTGTCTACGATGTGAACCACATATGAGGATGAGGTTTTCATTCATTAATTTGTTAACAATAAGCTTCCTTTGTTTCTTTGCCAAGTCGTGTGCCCTGGTACGCAAACTTTATCAGTGAAAAAAAATGATACACAAGCGCATTAATCCTACGGTATTTTCTTGAATTGGCTTGATCTAATCACAGGGTTATCTAAGTCCCACCTGCCCAGTTGGGTATCTGAAACGAAGCAGGTTCCTGACTGATTAAGCTTGCTTCAAGTAGGTTTATTACCAGTTCCATAGTTACTGTTACATACAGGACATAGAAGATAGATACATAGACAACACCGGCTCCCATCACCCAGGCAGGCCAGACCTAACTGCCACCACTGAGAACCCTCACTCAGAACATTCCACCATTCACCCATGAACACTCCACATGACATCACCAGCTATCAGCTACATCACAGACAGGCACTACACCACACACCTCCCTCCTTTACCAAACCACACATACACAAGGCACATCACAGACAGGCACTACCCAACACTATCCTTGTATCTAATTTTCCTGAGGTAAATTCGTCTGAAAGCGTGGGTATTTCACTACCAGATCCCAGATGCCTACAGTCGAGCCCACTGCACTTATTACACCCTCCAGATAAATATGAAATAAGGAGCCATTAGGGTATTGTATCCGATTTTAAGATTCAAGTCAACTGTTTTTCATCATGTGGCTCACTTCTCTCCCAAAGGGACAGCTTGAATCACCTCATTCCTGGAAGGAAGAGCCATGAGAGTGCTCTCAGATCCGGCATGCATCACCCCTGCCACCATCCATTGTGGAGTCCCGCAGGGATCCTGTATCTCTCCCACTCTCTAACATTTTTACCAGGCCACTAGTTGACATCCTGGATACCATCAGCATAGCCTACACCAACTATGCCGATGATACCCAAGTCCTCCTCCCTCTCTCCGGTAACTAGGAAACAGACGCCAAGGCTCTTAACACAGTCTACTCCACCATTCAGGCCTGATGGCAGCCAATTGGCTCTGCCTCAATGCGGAAAAAACTGAAATCCTCCTGGAAGGCCCCAGGAAACCCCAAAAAACTCAATAGTCAATACACAACATTCACAATCGACAACATACAGATCCCGATCTGATCCTCTGTGAAGACCATAGGAGTCTATCTAGACGCCACCCTCTCCTTGACACAGCAAGTCAGCGCATTTGCTTTCTCTGCAGCCTACTCCACTAAGTTGCTTAACGCAGCCAAACCATTCCTGTCCACCAAGAATTGCCTCTCCATTGCCAGAGCAATAACAGGCTCAAGATTGGACTACTGTAACGTCCTTTTCGTTGGTACCTCATTAAAAAAAAACGACTGAAACTACAAATAATCCAGAACAATGCTCTTCGAGCAGCCCTCAGCATCCCCAAAAGTGAACACATCTCTGCAGCAGGACGGGAAGCCCAATGGCTTCCCATCAAAGAACGTGTCCTATTCAAAACTCTCTGCATCATTCACAGAAAGAGAGACAGAGAGGGAGACAGGCAGACAGCACAGAGAGAGAGAGAGAGAGAGAGAGAGAGAGAGAGAGAGAGAGAGAGAGAGAGAGAGAGAGAGAGAGAGAGAGCAACAGAGAGTCGGAAGAACACAGAGACGCAGGTGAGCCGTGTCCCAGTAATGAGGATTGATATTTTCTTCATTCAACACCCTTCATCATAGGAGGTTCGATTCATTCAATCTGCTTTATTTTCTAGCGCTCGTGGGACCGCTACTAAATCTCTAATTCCCTAAAATTATTCTAGGCACTCTGTACCCCTCTCGGCTACAATACTAAACAGATCTACCATTCTACTAGCAGTCATGGGTGCTGTCGCAGGTATTATTGCACAACTTGCTGCTACCCGACCTTTGCACCTCAGCACACAGCTGCTATTTCCGTCCTACATAATTGGCTGAGGTGGCGTTCACTACAGGAGCGTGAATGATGGCGGGTAAAAAAGAAAATCAACACTTTGACATAGATGAAGAGGGAGTTCATGGTCCATTGAAGGAGATGATCACACTGCTGATGCATTCTGCCCCGCCATCAATATGCAGCTGGAAAATATGAACAGCTGGCTGCTGGGTCCCAGGTCTGTTGGACTTGCACAGGCAGACAGAGCCAACAATGGAATGACTTTCCACGTGTAATAGTGAACGGAACGCAGGATATATGTACATGTCATCGGCGTATAGAGAGGATGGGAATAGGTGTGCAAGAACACATCCAGGGAAGTGCCTGAATGACCTCCTTCCACTAGGACTAAGAAGCAACGGTCCCTGGAAAAGGTGGGCTCCGGGGGGAACGCGAAGCGTTTTCCCCCGGGGAGTTTTTGGCGCTGCACACGGCCAGCGAGTGGCCGTGGGAGGCAGAGCGCCTCCCGGGGTATTTAAGGGGCTCAGGGAAGGTTCGGGAGCCAGGTGACGGTTAGGACTTGAAGATTGTTGTCAGTCCGGGTCGCCTGCTCCCGAGCCTTCCCTGAGATAGCCAGGCCTAGTTGTGTGGGCGAGTATAGTGCAGGTGAGGTAGGGTAGGGTTTAGTGGGATTAGGAGGTTAGGTTTTTAGTTATAAAAAAAAAAAAAATAAGAGAAATAATTTTATTTTCATTCAGGGGTGCCATAAATAAGACACCCCTGTTTCTTACCTGCGTGTTGGGGCGGGTCGCGGTCGGGAGCGTTTTCTGTGTGTTTCGGGGGCCGGGCGGGCGTCTCTGCACGGCTTGGGGGTGGGTGGAGGAATTTGTATTTTCTTTTTCTTGGTGTTGGGGAGGAGCGGGATTTCTCGCGGGCTTGTCTGGCTTCGGGGACCCGCGTGCGGCTGTGGTGCGGGCCGTCGGCTTCTTCGTCTGGAGCGGCACGCGTTGCGTTCTCCTGAGCGAGAGGCACGGTCTTCCTTAAAGGGACCGTGTCTTAATTTTAATAGGGTGCTTTAAGGTTGTGTATCAGGCAGGGGGCAGTGTGAAAAATTTTATATCTAAGTATATTTTATCTGGGTGTTTTATTTTTGGTTTAAACTTTATACAGTGGTTCCTTTTGTTAGGGGGTGCTATTTAGGCAATTGTTATTAGGGGTTTATTTAAAAAAAAAAAAAAAAAATGTAATTTGTTTTTTGGGGTAATAATTATTTATTATCCTTCTATAGTATTATAAGGTATTTTTACTTCTTTATTATTTCTTTATATCCATTTATTTTACTGGGGTTGCTAGTTTACAAGGACATTCCAAGGGTAGGTTCTGGCTCGGGGGCTTAGCTAGTTAGCTTCATAGGGCGGAATATTAGTGCACTCTAAGAGGAGTAGTGCACCATGGTGGGACAGGGAGATAGTGAGAAGGGTATGGTCGATGCTAGGGCTTTGAGGGAGGCCCTTGAAATTATTAGCCGGGCGTCTAAGGCCCAGCTGGAGGGGGCGGTGGGGGAGGTCACGGGTGTGAGGGAGGTAGGGGGGGGGCAGGCCGCAGCGTAGAGCCGTGGCTGATGGGGCTCTCGCGGCAGTGGTGGCTTGCACCCCCGCGGCAGGGAGAGGGGAGGTATGGGAATCCAGGGGAAGGAGGTTGAGAAGGGAGATAGACAGGAGGGCGTCTGAGGGAGAGATGATTTCGGGTGGGGAGCCAGTGAGGGAGGGAGTGAGTAATATCCCTAGGGAAGATGGGAGTGCGCATATGGAGAGGGCTCTTGGGAACCCGAGCGGGGCGAGTGAGGGGGTACAGAGGGGGATGGCAGGGCAGAGGGGATGAGGGGGTAAATACTTGCAGAAGAGTACAGGAGGGAGAAGGAGGGAGAGGTCCCTATCAATTGAGGAGGTTAGAGTGGGGCGCGGAACGGCCCCCATGGGTAGGAGGATGGAGGGTGGAGGGCGCTGCGCAGCCCCCGCTGGTCAGAGGGAGGTTGACGGTTTTAGTACGTCCCCGCCTCGATCAGCACAAGGAGAGCCTAGAGGGAGCAGCACGGCCCCTAGCAATGAGGATTACAGGGTGGAGGACGGAACGCCTCGCCCGAGAGAAGAGGACCAGGCAGGGGTCCCCCCGGCCCCGCCGAGAAGACATCAAAGGAGTGATGGGGCGTACGCCCCAGGCTCGCAAGAAGAAGATCATCTCAACTCGGGCATGAGCTCGCATCAGCAGTGGTATATAAGGGATGATGAAGTTGGATTGGAGGAATATGTGGGGCAATGGGAGGTAGAAGGTTATAGATCGGCAAGGGAAAGGGGGGAGGAGAAAAGAAGCTTGAGGTGGGATATGGAAAGGCAGGTGCAGGGGGGCAGGGGGGTAGGGGGTCGGGGAAACTATTGGCTGGGTGAGTCTGTTGACATGTTTTGTCCCCGCAGTAGTAGCCCTCTAAGAAAGGAGATGAGGAGCATCGGGGTGGACGCCAGACCACAGACGGCAGGCGTGGAAAGAGGTGAGCAGGAACGGGAATGGTCATCTGCATGGCAGAGAGGGGTCACGAGAAGGGTGACGGGGAATGAAGGGGCGAATTTGCATGGGGTAAGGAAAGAAGCTGGTGTGCAGGCCATTGGAGCCGTGGGGGTTGAAAAGAGCATTTGCTCAGTGGAGGTCCAAACGGACAAGGTGATGGAGCCATTGGTGCTCGAAGTGCAAGCTGAAAATAAAAAAGAGGATGAAGTGAAAGGAAAGGAGAAAAAATTGCCGTACATGGGGATAACAAAACCATTGGGGGCACATTTGATGGCAACGACAAGGGAGAAGATTCAGGCTGGGGAATTTGTAGATGTGTTCAAATTGCTGCATAGGGAAGTGAGAGCAAAAGAGGGGTCTAAAGAAGAAGAAAGGGAACTGGCGTCGCGCCCAAGGGTCCCGGTGACTATTGAGAATTGGACGTCGGCATTTATCATTTATGCCAGTGTTTATTGTGAAAAATTTCCAGAGCGTTGCGTGGCCCTGCTCAAATATATGGATGTTATCAGGAAGGCTTTCACGAGTTTTGGGGGCTTTGCATGGGTAAGGTATGATGAGGAATTCAGAGCGAGATTGGCGGAGGACAGTCAGGTGGTCTGGGGGGAGATAGACATGGATCTCTGGTTGCAATGGATGGCTCCAACGAGGCCTGCCCCGACGCTGCACACGGCGAGCGGGCTGCCCGTACCTTTCCGGCCCTTTCTTGGTCGCCCCGCCCATGATGGGGCGGGGGAGGAGGTAGGGGGCAGTCATCAGCAGCGTGCTGGGGGTATAATAAGGACGGCTGCGCAAGGACCCTGTGTAGGTTCAGGCACGAGTGTAGCAAGTGTGGTGGAAAACACCCTCTCACTCAGTGTTTCCAACAGGGGGACAGGGGGAGCGGGAGGGGGGCAGGTAGAGGGGTTGTGGGGAAAAGCTTTTACTCCAATTAAAGTAGGGGTGCTCGAAAAATGGTTGCAATTTTATCCGGACAGGGAAGGGGCGAAGATTTTGAGTGAGGGTTTCTGTCAGGGGTTCAGATTAGGGTACCAGGGCCCAAGAGTGCGCAGGTGGGCTGAGAATTTGAAGTCAGCAAGAGAAAATGTTGACGCGGTGAGACATAAATTGACCAAAGAAATAGCGGCAGGAAGGATAGTGGGCCCATTTGATGACCTGCCGGGTGATTTAGTTATATCCCCATTGGGGGTGGTGCCGAAGAAAGCTCCAGGGGAGTTCAGACTGATACATCATTTGTCATGGCCGGAGGGTATGTCAGTTAATGATTTTATTGCCCCGGAAGAGTGTGGGGTTGTGTATGCCAGTGTTGACCAGGCGGTGGAACTGATAAGGAAGGAAGGGCGAGGGGCCTTCATGGCCAAGTGTGATATCAAGGCGGCTTTCAGGTTATTGCCGGTGCACCCGGAGGATTTTTGGTTGTTGGGTTTGCAGTTTGAGGACGGCATATACATAGACAAAGCCTTGCCAATGGGGTGCGCAATTTCCTGTGCTTTGTTTGAGCGGTTCAGCTCTTTCTTACAGTGGGTCTTCTCATTCAGTTCGGGTTGGGAGAGTGTGCTGCACTATTTGGATGATTTTCTTTTCATTAGCGGGGCAGAAAGAGTGGAAGATTGTGAAAAAATGCTACAGTCGTTTCAGGAGCTGACGGAGGAGCTGGGGGTGCCCTTAGCGGAAGACAAAACAGAGGGGCCGGCAGTGGTATTGACATTTCTAGGAATTGAAGCTGGATTCAGTGGCCATGACCTCACGCTTGCCGCACGACAAGGTGAGCAAATTGGTGGTTTTGTTGGAAAAAGCGGTGGCGGCCAAGAAAATTATGCTGATTGAAATGCAGAGTTTGGTGGGGCATCTGAATTTTGCATGCAAGGTGGTGGCCCCAGGGCGGACATTTTGCAGGAACAAGGCGAGGGCTATGGCGGGAGCGAAGTGCCCACATCATCGAATAAGAGTGTCAGGGACAGTGAGGGAGGATTGCAGAATTTGGCTGCGCTTTTTGGAGAGTTTCAACGGAGTGTCGATGTGGTTGCAAGGAGACCCGGTGACTTGGGAAGTACAGATATTTTCTGATGCAGCAGGAGCGGGAGGTTTCGGAGTTTTCTGGGGAGGAAAGTGGTGTGCGGAGAAATGGCCATTGCGGTGGTTGAAGGAAGGAAGGAGTATAGCATTTCTTGAATTTTTTCCACTACTAGTGGCATTGCAGTTGTGGGGGAAAGATTTGCAAAACAAGAAGGTGAATTTCAATGTTGACAATGAATGCGTAGTTCATGTGGTGAACAGGCAGTCAGCTAAGGATCAGAGGGTGGTGAGACTGATGAGAGAATTTGTTCTGCGCTGCATGGAATGGAATGTGGTGTTTAAGGCAACACATGTGCCGGGGAAGGATAATGGCATCGCTGATGCATTATCTCGTTTTCAATGGCAGAAATTCCGTGGATTGGCTCCAGATGCAGAGCAGGAGGGGCAACAGATTCCGGAGGAGCTGTGGAAGATAAGAAGCTGAGAGCGCTTTCATTGCTGGAGGGTTCATTGGCCTCGGCATCTAAGGAGGCATATAGGAGGGCCTGGGAGGATTTTATTAGAGGGGGAGCTTGTAGTTGGAAGGGTAGATGGGACGCGGAAGAGAGGAGGAGAGATGATGTTATGAATTTTCTCCTGAGGTGTATGGACAGGGGCTGGTCAAAGGCAACGATTGCGGGGAAGTTAGCAGGGATTGCTTTCTATGGGAAATGGTTTTGGGGTTTTCAACCAAGTGGGGGGGAAATGGCAAATAGGATGTTGGAAGGATGGGCAAGGGAGAGTAAGAGGGACAAGGATAAGAGGAGGCCGATATCACAGGAATTGTTGCAGAGGCTGATCGAGGTGGTGGGGGGAGTTTGCTGGTCGGTATGGGAAGGGGAATTGTTTGTGACTTGTTTTACTTGGTTATTTTTTGGGGCTTTCAGGGTGTCTGAGTTGGTAGGGGGAAAAGGGGGGGTAGGAGGACTGCAATGGGAAGATGTTCGAATTACAGAAGAAGGTCTGGACATGAAGATCAGAAGATCCAAGACTGACCAGAAGGGGAGGGGTTCTTGGGTTCTACTGGGTAGGGGGAGTAAGGATTTATGTCCAGTACAGGTAGGAAGGGTGTGGAAGGAGCGTTGTGGGGGTAGGACAGGATTGGTGTTTCAGCATGAGGATGGATCGCCGGTGGCAGCGGCACATGTGCTGGGGGTATTGAGGAAGGCGTTGGCGGCAGTGGGTGAAAAGGCAGAGGATTTTGGGACTCATTCTTTTAGGATGGGCGCAGCATCTGAAGGAAGTAGGTTGGGATTTTCCGAAGACAAAGTGAAAAGCTTGGGGCGTTGGAGGTCTGGGAAATACAAGGGGTACGTCAGGGATTTTGATAAGGGGAATGTTTGAAGAAAGGATGGAAAGGATTTTGGGACGACTGCTTTTATTGTAATGTTTTTGACTTGTCAGTGATTTTTAATTTCTTTTTCAGATGCTGCGCGAAAGGAAGGGGAGTTGGCGCAAGTGTGGATTGTTGGCCATTCAATTGTTAAGTGGGCTGGGAAAGAGGCGGAGAAAAGGGTGCTTGGGAGGCAGCTGGGATGCAGCTATAAGGAGGTGGTGGTGAGATGGCACGGTTTAGGGGGTCTGCGCTGGGATCAGCTGCTTCCTATATTAGCAGGGATGAGGGAACGCTATGGGGTTCCAGAGGTGGTGATTATTCACGCAGGAGAGAATGACCTGGTGAAGGATACGGGGGTTTCTCTGCGAAGGAAAATGAAGAGGGATTTAGTTTGGATGAGGGAAATGTGGCCTCAAGCAAAGGTGGTTTGGACCAAGTTGTTGCCACGGAGAGTTTGGAGGGGGGCGAGAAATGAGGGAGCAATAGAGAGGACTAGGAAAGGGATAAACAGGGAAATGGTTAAGTTTTGTGCCTCGGTGGCGGTACAAGTGATGGACCACAAAAAAATAACGTATGAAGGGCTCCTTTTTTTTAGAGAGGATGGAGTACACTTGTCCATGTATGGGAATAATCATTACCTGGCGGACTTGAGTTCCTGGCTGGGAGACTGGGTAAGAAGTTGGAGGTAGGAAAGAGGAGGGGGGGGGAGTGGGGCAGAAAGAAATCCTCAGGGGAGGGTTTTTCTGGTGCCGGGGGCATGGCCCCTTTTGATGTGGGGGGAGGGAAGCACAATGGGGAATGACACGGGAAAGGATGGGGTGGCGCTGTTTGCACAAGCAGGTCACCCCGGGGGAACAGGTATTGAGCCTGGAGGGGCATGGCCCCTGGGAGAAAGCGGGACGCCTGGGAAAAGGGCAAGGAGACGGTAGGCTCCAAGGGGTAAGTAGGGAGGAAATAGCTGAGTTATTTATTTAATTGTTGGGAAAAATGAAAATGAAAAAGGAGAATGTTTAATTATTTAATTGTTTGTTGAAATATTTATTTAGTTTGTTAGGCCATTGGAGCCAGTTAAGCATTTTGAATTGTAAGCTTTGGCCTGTCACATTAAAGCGACCTTTTCCACTTTTAAATGAGTCTGGGTTTTTGTGCAGTAAGCCAAAATGGGTGTGGGGAGTGGGTGGAAACTATGGTGATGCTGCACAGGACACTTGAAGACACCTCCTGAAATAGGTACAATGTGCATTATCAGCATTGTACACTGCATTTTGGAGAACCTACTGGGTGTGTGTAATCCTTCAACCAGTACCCTAAGAAGCATCTGGACCCGCTCAAGTGCTTGGTAATAGGACCATTCCTCAATGATGTACTCACTTGTTTTAAATGACTCAGCTGTGTTCTTCTCTGTGCAACAAAATATTTGCGGCAGTTTTCAAATATGGCAACTTCCGGACACTGCTTCTACTTCCTGACTCTAGCGGTTCTGCCCTATCCTCCTCATCGTATATGATGAACAGGCAAGGGCGAACAGAACCGTGAGCCCTTACACCGAAGGTCCGGGGATCTATGTGCTGTGCTCCTAATCAACCTGCAATTCTTTATTGCCCATTTTCTGTCCTATCGTCTCGTGCGACAATATGAAGCATAGAATTGCACGTTTTACCTTGTTGTGGGACCTTTAACCTCGCAAGTCGAGCTGTGGGGCATCCCAATTGACAGAAAAATGCTTTAAATAAAATACATATTTTTAACAGCTTAGCATGCCTTCTCAGGACTTTACAACTGCAAGGCTGCGAGCCGGCAGCGTGGGGGCCTGGGTAGCAGGCAGAGTCCTGGATGGGAGGTGTAGGTCATGAACTCATGGCTGTAGAGAGCAAAGGGAATGCCTCGCTCCTCAGCCCTCACCCGGACACTGGGAGATTGTAAGAATGTGGCGGTTTGTAGGGCCAGGGATAGATGAGAGCTCCAGCGTGGACACAAATAAAGAAATGAGTGGGCCTGGACGTGTGCCCAGAGAACCCAAAGCTGTCTGCTAACACTACCCACGCTTGGCGCTACGGCCGTGAAAGCTTCATTTCATACTTACCTGCAGAAAACTGCAGAGTCTTCTTCTTCTTCTTCTTAATTATCGGGTGCGTGGGCGGACCCACGCAGGCGCTTCCCCATCCTAAAGGATGATGTGCACCAGACCCACCAATCAATACTTGTCTCACATAAACTCACAACTCCTCCCGCCGCCCCGTCTCTCGCACAAAATACAACATCACACTGTTTCTCCTCCGCCCTCTCACCCCGTCACCTCCCAGCAAAGCCTTCCCACTCAGCTCAGCCATACCCAGCGCAGATAACCGAACCCTCATCAATTCTCTCTCCTCAACATGTCTCTCACATCTAAGCAGAAAATGTCCCACAGTCTCAGGCACCCCCCACACTGCACAATCCCTCGTCTCACGCTTCCCCACTCGATACAGACAGCCATTCAGCCCCACATGCCCTATCCTCAATCGATTCAGCATCACCTCCTCCCCCCTCCTCCATTCCAGACTCCCCCCATCCACCTTCACCGACACTTTCCCACGAACACCAAACATCCATCTGCCCTTCACCCCACTCACCCACCTCTCCTGCTACTCATCCATGACCCGTCTCACCACCACAGCCTTCACCTCATCCACACTCAAAGGCAGCCTCACATCAACCGCTCCCCTTCTCATACCCTCACCCGCCGCCAGATCCACCAACTCATTACCCAAAATGCCACTGTGACTGGGCACCCACGCCAACTCCAAATCCATTCCCCCACGCACACACCGATCAATCTTCCTCCTGATGTCCAAAATCACATCCTTCCTGTCGCCATCCCCTGCCACAATCGCCTGCAACCCACTCAATGAATCTGAAAACATCACCACCTTCTCTAACCCCAACTCACACACCCTGTCAATCGCCAATGTAATCGCCACCAACTAAGCCGTACAGATCGACACATCATTCATCAATCGTCCCACTTTATACTCCCCAGTGCTTTCCAGATAATACGCCATACCCACTCTCCTAGACACAGGGTCTTTCGAACCATCCGTGAACACCTTGCATCCTTCCTTTCCTGCCACATACGCCTGACCCAAAGCTTTGATCTCGCCCCGCAATCCTCTCTTCTTCGACCCCACATTCGCCAACCCCAAACACACCTTTGGAGACCCCATCATCCACCTCGGCCATCTCTCCAAATCCGTACCCGTCACAGCCAGCAAATCGCCCACACCCCACTGGACTCCCTTCTCCCACATGTGAAACCCAAAAGTGCCCCCCTTCCTCCTCCACCGGTCCCTATAATAGTCAAACCTCCAATTATACTTCAAACATTCACGCACCGGATGAGCCACACTCTTCGCACTGCACTTCACCCACCATCTCATATTCAACGCATCCCTCCTCAACCCCAATGGCATCTCCCCCACAAGCACCTGAACCGCATTCATTGGAGAGGACCTCATCACACCCGAACACACCCTCAATGCCCTCGCCTGTACCCTATCCAACCGCAACTTCTGACTCGACGTGAAACCCACTGACACCTGGCATCCAAAATCCATCACACTCAGAATCAACCCATTATACAACATTCGTAGACACTTCTGCTGCGCACCCCACTCTTTCCCTGTCACCGCCCGCAGCACATTCAGCCTACGTTTACACTTATCCACCATACCATTCACCTGCAAATTCCAGTTTAACTTCCTATCCAAAATCACCCCCAAGTACCGAAACTCTTCCACGCTTTTCACCCTCTCACCTTTCAAAACTTGAAGTCCAACCCTTGCTGCACTCTTCTCCTTGAGAAAACCATACTCACACTTTCATCCACAGACACCGAAAAGCCCCATTTCCCACACCACTCCTCCATAGGCATCGCAGCTTGCAGACGACTCTGCACCAACAACAAACTCCGCCCTCTTACCCATACCACACCATCATCTGCGAAGAAATCCACCTGACACCCGAAACCCGCCAAAGCTCGAATCAACCCATCCACCATCACATTAAATAGCATCGCACTAATCACACTCCCCTGCGGCGTCCCATTCTCCATCTTCCAAACCTCAGACATCACCCCCCTCACTCTCACTGAAAGGTCCTGTCAGCCAAAAACGCCTTAATCCACCGAAACATCCTCCCCTTCACACCCATCTCCAACAGTCTCACCAGCAACCCATTCTTCCACACCATATCATACGCCTTCTCCAAATCCAAAAAGAATGCCTCCACCATCTCCCCATCACACAACGCCTCCTCCACTCCAGTCACCAACCTCACGAATGGATCTGCCACCGACCGATTCTTCCTGAACCCACTCTGAAAATCACTCAAACACCTATTCGACCATCCGTTCCATAACTTTACACAACACAACAGTCAGCGCAATCGGTCTATACGACTTACATTCCGTCGGGACCTTGCCACTCTTCAAAATCGCCACCACAAACGCTCTCTTCCACAACCTCGGTAAAGCTCCACTCTTCCAGATCTCATTGAACAATGCGAACACCTCCAACTTACATTCCACTGACAAAAATACATACATGACCCCATCCACCCCTGGACTAGACCACTTCCCCTTCCGAATCGCCCCATCCAACTCCACCATAGAAAACTGAACCTCATACTGCTCTTCCCAAGGCCCAACAATCGCCAACAACTCCCGCATCTCCTCCTCAACCACTCCCATACTTAGTCTCACCGCATCTGGGAAGTTCCCTGAGCTCTGCACTCCCGCAAAATGCTCCCCCAACAAATTCGCCTTCTCCCCATCTTCACTGACTACCTCCACCCCTTTCAACAACACAGACATACCACCCTGCGGCCTCATCAACCCGGACATCCGCTTGAACTGCTTCCAAACCTCACCCACGCCAGAATTACTCCCCAGAGACCCACGGCCCCTCCAATATCTGCGCTTTCTTTTCCTAATCACCCTCTGCACCACCACCTTCGCCTTCTTGTATGCTACCAAATCCTCCAACATTCCCATTCTCACCGCCCTGGCCCTCACCTTCTTACGTGCTGCCACAGCCCGTGAACATTCCACCAACCACCAAGGAACCTCAACCTTCCCATCCTTCCCCTTCTCAACCTCCGGAACTGCCGCCACTGAGGCCGCTCTCATTCCCTGCACCAAATGCTCATTCCATTCATCCACTCCCCCATCCCTATCCCGAGGAACAATCAATTCCTGACACAATCTCTTATACAACTCCCAATCAGCCTTCCTAAAGTTCAACCGGCTCCCAGACATCCGTGGCCTGATCCCTACCTCACCGTCACCAAAATACCAGAATGGTCACTCCCCATATCCCCATCCTCATGCACCTCCCAATCACATTCTCCCGCAATCGCAGCAGACACCCAGGTCAAATCCAAACAAGACAACTTCCCAGTCCTCACATCCAACCACGTACCAGGACCATCATTCAGCGAAAACAGACACAATTCATCCGCCATGTCCTCCAATAGTTCCCCATTCGCATCTGTCCGATCACTACCCCACAACGTGTTGGCACAGTTAAAATCGCCACACAAAACACAAGGTCCCACATGCCCCCTTATCACTCCAGACAGCACATCCACCTCCACCACCTCACACGGATTATAATAATTTAACACCAAGACTTCCGATCCCCCTACTCGAAACCCCACCCCGATAACCTCCACTGCTCCATCCACCACAATCTCTCTTACAACCAACCCCTTCCGAACTGCCAGAGCCACACCTCCCTCCCCTCCAACCTATCCTTACGAAACAACTCAAAACCCGGAATCACAAACCTCAGATTACCCCTTAACCACGTCTCCTGAATACAAACTACATCAACATTCAATTCCCCACACAGCGCCGCTTTCAACTCCTGCCCATTCCTCAACAAACTCCTTGCGTTCCACTGCAAAATCCTAAGGCCGACACCCCACTCTGCTTCCGCACTTTAGTAACCATCCTGAACACATCCTTTTCCAACACATCCACAACATTCAAAAACCTCCTCCCTGCTTCCACCACTCCTTTTGTAAGATCCGACACACTGACTGACAAATTCCCCTGAACCAGCTCCAGCACACTCACTATAAAGCACATAAACTCCGTTTTCGGGATAACCATCATTTCTATGCCTTTCACCTCTCCCACCACTCTCTTCCTTCCCGCAGCCTCTTCCACCACCGGCTCTCTCCCACACACCTCATTCACTACTCGTACCGGTTTCACCTTTGCCACTGCCTCCGCATAAGACAAACCTTCTGCCGCCCTCACCTGCACCACCTCTCTCGCCACCCTATGGCTCTCACACCCCCTAAACGCAGTAGAGTTGCCCCCCCCCACAATTCACACACTTCTCTGAGGTCTCCACCTTGCATTCCTTAATATCATGATCTCCTCCATACCTCCCACAATGCCTCTCATTCCTGCACACTCTCACCACATGTCCAAACTGCTGACACTTATAACACCACAACGGCATCGCCACATAAGCTTTCACACGGAACCTCTGATAACCACCACCTCCGGACACACCATTCTCGCAAACCTCACTGCCACTGTCGTTGACACCACATCCCCTTGTGCATCTCTCCTCCCCAGCCTCCACGCCTCCACTACCCCCACATCCGCCAGCTGCTCCTCCACCTCAGACATATTCATGGACACCGGCACACCATACAACACCCCCTTACACGACACACCACTTTGATCAAACACTCGCACCGCATGTCTACCCAGACAACCCACTTCCAGAATCTTAGCTTTACTGCCAGCATCCGTCCCCTCCACCAACAACTGGCCCCCAGTCACCACTTGCACCCGAGTGACATCTCCCACAGCCTCTTTCACTATCCAGCAATCACCATCGGATTTTCCCCCTGAAACGTCTTCACACGACTATCAGGCTTCAACACCACCTTCCACACACTGTTACACTGCATCTTCTCCTCCCCAGACACACCGCTCCCTGAGACTTCCAGCCTCTCCAAAGTGCACTTTTCTTGGGTCCCCGACCCTGAGATGCCCCGGGTCAGCCCCCCTCCATCATCCCTCTGTGGAGATCTGCTGCGATGCCGTCCATCACTTCCCCCCTTTGCCCCCCTCCACAGGTGTAGATTTCACAGACTGCGTCTTCCCCCTCTTCTCCCCTTCCTCCACCCCCCCCCCCCCTTCTTTTCAGCCTTACCACCTCCCTTTGCCATCCTTACTTCTTCCTCCAGGCACACTCTCCCCCTGAACCTGCCTAGAGGGAACGCTCCGCCTCCTCAAGCCCAGCACCCTCCTCCCAGACACCGTTCCGCCCTGCCTGAGTCCGCCCGGATCTAGTTCCCATCTGAGGAACGGACCCTAGCAAAGTAGTGTGTGCACACCGTCCGGCAGTCCTCACTGACTCCTCGCTCTGCGACCTACTCCTCCGCCATGACGCAACTGCAGAGTCTGTTCTGATGGTTGGGGTAAACAAAGGCACCAGAGCGTGAACGTCACCACGCCACGTTAGTATTACACAAAGGGGCGGCTGTACTACAGATCCTTGCGCCAGTCCCTTTTTGCTAATTTGTGTATCCTAAAGGGATTTATTACTGGGGCAGGATGTACATTTTTTAAATAAATGCAAAGGGACCCAGAGAGACTGTGTTTAGCATGGGAGAGGGGCTCCTAGGAAAACAGTGAGCCTGGTGCTCGGCAACATCCACGGAGGCATGACCTGTTATCTAACTCTTGATTGGACCACATAACATTAAGCCAACCCTCATTGGTTCACATGGCTGCAGAACACAGAAAGTAACAACCGGTATTCCGGCCTTTTCATTCCCAAAGCATTGCCGGTTGCCATGGCCATCAGGTATTCTGGTTCCCAACTCCACTCCCCTTCTCCTTACTGTAGAAATGGTTTGGGCAATTTGGTGGCACAAAATCACGATCAAAAACAGCATTTGCTTGTGGTGAACATGGCTGCTGTGCGCTATGCAAAACAACTCGGCACCACCGTTTGTTGGCAGCCTATGCTCTGTCCTCATGCAGCAAGCCCAGATAGAGAGCACAGGCAGAAAGCCTTGGAGCACTGGAGAGCAGCACCAGACTGTTGGACCTGTGGGCAGTGCTGTACACACCTTTTATTTCGAGTTACCTTCTTTCATGGCCACTTGTTTAGAAAGGTAACTGGAAATAAAATGTATGTGCCATCAGCGGCCGCTGTGCTTTAGTTTGTCCAGCTTGTGGTCCTTATAGATATGAACCGCTATGCCGGCCAGGGGAATAATATTTATTTTAAAAAAACCAATACATTTAAATAAAGAAAACTTCAGAGAAACAAACAGCCTTACATTTCACTTCCAGTGTTGCCAGGTCAGAAGGAAACTAGAAACCAAATGGTTTACTTGGAGAAACAAACACACACTGCACAGCCAATCAGGTGTTCCTTACACCAAAAATACTACCCCAATCCCCCACAAGTCACACGATGTACATTTTGAGTGCCATTTCAAACCAAATCATACTATTACACTACCTTGTTTATTGTTAATAAAAAATATTTAACAATGTGTAACATATCTTGAAAGCTGCAATACATATATTTTAAAGCATCAATCAAGTCAAATACCATTTAAATAACATTAAGAGATGGCAGCCGTCATTTTGGAAGTAAAAATGGCTGACAAATTCACCAAACAGTAGAAATAAATTCCGCCAAAGAGTGCAAAAAGAGGTGTGGTTGGAGGGAAAATGGGAGGGAATGGGAGGAAAACCCTAGATTTCACTTATTGATGGGAGCTAAATGGGTGGGACACATAGCCAGACGACATAAATCCATCCTCATATGTCAACCTGCATTGAAAAGCATTACAAACCTGCACCAACGCCCCTATTACAAGCTCTCATGCTAAAGCTCTTCTTTTAATGACAATAGTTTTGGTTTTATAGGTAACTTTTTTAGTGCCACCTAATAGCCACAACTAAAAATCATCCATCCATCGTATTTCTTCTCCCATCCATTGTATTCCTTCTTCCATCACCCATTAGTTGTATTCTCCCTTCCATCACTCTGCTTTCAAATTCCTTTTCCCATCACTTCTCATCTTCTCCTATCAGTCATCAGCCATATTCCTTCTAGGACCTATTCCTTCTCCCATCACTCATCGGTTAGATTACGTCTCCCGACTCTCGTTTGTTTTATTCCTCCTTCATTACCCCTCTTTTGTATTCGTCCGTCCATCACTCCTCCATCGCATTCCTTCTCCCATCACTACACCCAGTGTATCCATTCTCCCATAACTGTGCGTGCCTGATTCAATTTCCATCAGCCTTGCCTTATTCCTTCTCTCATCACCCATCGGTTGCAATTATTATTAGTTATTTATAATGTGCTTAATACCCAGAGGTTTCTAAGTGCAGAACCATAGATCAAACCTGTGTTGCTCTGCGTTGTCTTGCTTCCAAGGCAAGCGCATTTCCCCTGAGCTATCGACCCAGCACACCGGGTTGTATTCCTTCTCCCATCATTTTTCTTCAACTTTCCTTCCTTCCACATATTCCTTCTCCAATCATCCCATTCCATTATTCCTTCTACCACATGCACCCCTGCGTGTTCCGTATCCCATCACCACACCCAAGTTCTCCATTCTCCCATCACTTTGCCTGCCTTTTTTTCCATCAACCTTGCCTTATTCCTTCTCCCAACACCCATTGGTTGCACTCCTTCTCCCATCATTTTCCTTCAACATTTCTTCCTTCCAAGACCAGCACAGGTGCAACGCGCTGGTCTTGGAAGCAAGAACACGCAGAGCACCAGAGGTTAGAATCCCAGATCTGCACTTAGAAAGTGAACACCGGTATTAAGCGCATTATAAAAAAAACAATTGAAATAAAATAAATAAAAATATTTCTTCTCCAATCATCCATTCCCTTATTCCTTCAACCACCAGCCCCCCAGCTTGTTCCTGTTCCCATCCCTGCCCCAGCCTTATTTATTTTCCATTCGCCAATCCCACCTTGTTCCTTCTCCCAGCATTCCTCTTGCCACATCCACTTTCCATCCCCTCCCTTTTCGTTACTGCTCCTTTTGATCCATTCAATATTTGTGTGCAATATTTCTTTCTCTCCTCTGTGTCAGCAATGTTTCTGGATCCCCATGTATGCATCCATTTTATAGGGAACCTGCGAAAACCTGGTCAGGTGTGGGCAGATTTGGGTGGCAGTGGTTTACAGTCGTTGGCAGGCTTTGGTTGGGGGCATTGAGTCATGGACAGCCGTATTATTTTAAAGCGATTTCTGGTGCTTTCTGTCAATACACGGCCTCTTTGTTGTGTCCAGGCAGCAATGCGTTTTTCTTTTGTGAAGTTTTGACACCATGTTCCCATTATATCAATTCCTTATGTTTCAGTTCTGGCTAGAATGTAGGCGTTCAGGCATGTTTTGTCCTCGGTCTACAGTGATTAGACTTGCTTCATTGCCCTCCACTCTTGCATTGTGACTATCTCACCCTCGGAGCCTTCAAGCACCCACACGTCACATTACCGGGCCGGGGAGGTAAGCAGCGATGCATTCTGGTGCCTACCACAGCGCTTGCAGACACAGCCCACACCACTAGTCCACGGCTTAAGCCGCGCTTGTCGCACTTACAGCCCCTCTGTACGCTGATTTGATTCCTTGCTCTGCTCCTCAATCCCAAATGTATGAATATGCAGAATCTCTTGTACGCACGCTCCTTGTGCCAGCGCTTTTGATGCCAAAGCTCCCCTCATATCTGGACATATCTACCCCTGCTAGCTGCATCACTTCGCGCACTCATCTGGATATGGTAGCCACCACTACTGCTTTATGTGGTTTCCTACGCACAATTGCGTTACTTTTCTCGCATCTCTGCTGTCCTGCTTTCTTACTCTCTTAGGCATGCTGCTACGCACCACTTGAGGTGGTCGTGCAGGTAGGGATAGTATATCGATGAGGAGCAAGTCTCTACCCTCCTGGCCACAGTGAAGGTGACCCTTTTGGGCCCATACATTTTCATATTCAGATCTAGTGCTTAACGTTTGTTACTCTTCTACAGGACACCAGGCATAGTAGCATAGCTAGCTTCCCTGACAACTGTTTCCGGGACAGATACTTGTGAGCCGGCCAGCTGGCAAGGAGTCTCAGTACTATTGTCACATCCAAAGGCGTATGTATTTTGGTTTCCGGCGGTTTCCTAAACCAAACTCCCTTAATGAGTCTTATCACTGCTGTGTTCTCACCTACGGGAATATCATTGGCGGGCAAGTGTCCCGCGGAGATGGCGGATTGTACACCCTTATGGTCCTAAATGCTTTCCTGTCTTGCAGCAGTTCCACTAGAAAGTTCAGGATTGCTACTGTAGGGGCAGGAACGAGATGAAAATTCTCCCCTTGTACCATCGTGACCATTTATTCCAAGCTGCATCGTAGCCCATGATTCTGCGATGAGTCGTGCAGCTTGTGCCGAAATGCCTGGGAGTGCCCAGCGTCTCCTGCTTTCATGCGCCCAATTAGTGGGAGAGTCCCTTTCACTCTCGGAGGATGAAATGACCCAACTGGGTCAGTGAGCAGGTGTTCTCCTGCTGGTAGTATTCTCGGGAAGTCTGTCAATAGTTCCATCAGAGTCGGGAACCATACTTGCGATTTCCATATCGGTGCCACTATGACCAGACTCGCTACCTCCCTGCAAGCTTTTTCTAGCACTCTGCTCATCATTATGAATGGGGGAAAGGCGTAATGCAGGTTCCCCCTCCAGTCTTGAAGGAAATCATCCACTCCTGTTGCTTTCGGTTCCAACCTCCAGCTGAAATATCTGCTCTTATGTGCGTTGAACCTCGATGCGAATATGTCTGAGTGGAATGGTCCCCACAAAGGTTCTATTCGCTGCAATAATTGTACATCTAGCTTCCAGTCGCTGGAATCCGACAAATGTCTGGAGTTCCAGTCTGCTACTACATTGAGCTTTTCTGGAAGATATTCTGCCATCACGGAGGTCCCCAATTGGAGGCAATAGTGGCAGAAGTCCTTGGCTAGCTCGGCTAGGAGTCTCGAATTCATTCCTCCTAGGTGGTTATTCACGTTGTCCTTTGTGAAGGGCTTGATCGCGAAGGATCCCGCCAACAGTTCTAGACAGTTTATGTGCAGCCGGAGCTCTTCTGCGCTCCATCTTTCTCCTGTTTGAAGTTGCCCGCAGCAGGCTCCCCAACCCGCTCTGCTGGCATCTGACTCTATTATCAGGTTGGGCCGGTCTCCGACTATGGCTTTCCCATTCCAGGCGCAGCAGCTATATAACGCTCTTGTCTAGGCAGCTCCTGATCTTTCTCTTGATGTCTTTCACTTTCATGGCTGGTAGCTCCAGCGTCGCTGCCTTGGTGTCTAAGATAAACCCGAGGAAGTCTATTCTCTTTGTCATGTCTGATTTCTCCAGATTCACTAGGAATCCCAGCAATGAGAGAAGCTTATCTACCCATCCTGCGTGGTATCAAAGTGTCTCTCTGTTGCTCACTAGTAGCAAAATATCATCCAGGTAGATAATCATGCGGATCCCTTTCTCCCTGAACGCTGCTGCTATCGGCCTCATGAGCTTCGTGAAGGCCCATGGTGCAGATGCTAGCCCAAAGAGCATTGTCGTGAATTGCCAATATCATTCATTCCAGGTAAATGCTAGACATAGTTCCTGAACTGGTATCATGAGATATACGTCTTTTAGGTTGATCCTTGTGAGCCAGTCGTCCTGCTGTAGTGTGTCTCGCAGCTGGGGGATCCCCTCCATCTTGAGGTGGTGATATGCCACCCAGCTGTTGAGCTCTTTCAAGTTTATTACAGGCTTTACTTTCTCTTTCCTGTGAACCAGGAACATATTGCTTATGAATCTTGGTGCTGTGGTGCAGGGCTTGATGGCTCTCTTCTGTGCTAGGCATTGAAGTTCTCTGTGTAAGCTTATTCTCTCCGACTGGGCAATGTGTATTGGGGGCGGGGGGAATGTGGCTCTCATGAGGCTCTTGTTTGAATTCTAACTGTAGTCCTTTGGCTGTCTGCAGCACCCAGGCGTCGCTGGAAAGTGACCGCCAGTTTTGCCAGAATTGCTTTGTTCTCCCCCCTACTGATGGATATGTTATATGCTCACCTAGGGAGATGTTTTGTCCTCTTCCGGATCCCCTTCCCCAGTGTCCTCTCGGGAAGCGGGTTCTCATGGGGAAGATGGTGTCTTGTTTATTGTCCCAGTAATGGGCTCTGTTCATTTGAGGTCTTCTCGTGCCTTGATAGGTACCGGTCTCTCGAGCTCCGTAGAGCCCGGTCCCGGTAAAAACTCTTGCTTGGGAATATCTTCCTAATGGAAGCTTGTGCCTTCTCTAGTGAGGTATATGTCCCCACAAATCTCCCCATTTCTTTTCCGAAAGTTTTGCCGAATTGGAGACCCTGGGCTGCTTCGCCACCCTTGTACGAGGCTAGTTCCCTTAACTTGGAATCAATTTTCAATAGAAGCCCTCTTCTCCACTCTGAAGAGATAGCGCAATTCACGTTGCCCAGCAGGCCAACTGCTCTCTGTGCCCAGATCGCCAATACGGCTGGATTTACTTCTTCTCCTGTGTCTCGGGATTGCTCTGCTAGGTCCATGATTTTGTCCAGAGGTCCTGCTAGGTCAAGGACTTTCTCCTGGCAGCTCCACCAGGACCTGTCTATTCCCTTCCGGGAGTATCTGGACATCCAGATACAAAGGCTTGCATTCTGGGATATAGTTCCGGCACTTCTATTACTTTTCCGAGCAACTTTGGTCTTGGGCACTCTGCTCTCATACATTGCCTCGCTACTTTTTCTAGCGCCTTGAGCAACCTCTGGGTCATATATTTGGCTACCCGTGGTGATGGTTGCCAGTCCGAAGACCTCGGGTTTCTTATGTTCTTTGGTTCGAACATATCTGCTATTTCTTCGCTCTCTTCTATGTTGTTTTCTTTTCTAAGCTTCTTCTTTGCAGGGGGTGGTTGTCCACCCTCCTCCATTCTGACCTCTTCTCATTGTGAAGAGTGAGGCGTCTCTGGTGACTCTTCTTCGGAGTCTAGCCCTTCATTTCCCCTTTATCTTCCCCTGGGTCGGGGGTCATGTGGCTTGGCACTGCCAACTTGCACATAAATGCTTCTTTAAGCTTTTTGACGGCGTCGGTAGCCTCTGGGGCCTCTTTACCTGCCCTGTAAGGTTGACCCAGAGGGTCAGAAGAGGTCTTTCTCTTCCATGTCTCAGTACACCCCTAAGGGCCTCCTGGGATACCCTTTGTGGATGTGCTTTCTCTTTCGTTGGTGCTCTTATGTTTCTGGCTCAGGAAAGTTTCTATTGTCGCCAGTCTTTCTTGTAGGGGTCTCACCCCTTGGGCCACTGCCTTCACTAGTGCGTTTCCGAGCATCTCTCCATAACTATGGGCCATGTACTCTGCCTGCTCCTCCTCGCTCCACTGACATTTTCTTCTCTGTGGCTGCTTGTGCGTTTTTTACCTAAACCCAGGTTGGGTGGAACATCGACTGGTACACTGTTGGGTCTTGTTTTGTGGCCTGCGCCATCTGGCTCTGTTTTCAGGAGCTCTCTGCACTCCTGAGAGTGTTTATCATGCAAACTCTGCTGCTGGTCAGTGATTGTTCTGGTCGCGTGCTGCTGTTACTTTGCCTCGTTAATATTATGCAACCCCCTCCCTGCTCAGGGAGTTTTATTGTGTAATCTGCTGTGCGCGGTGTCAGCGATTCTTTCTTTGCTATTTTTGGATAAAAGTGGTCTCTCTGAACAGCTCTATCTCTTGAAATGCACTCGGTGGCGAGCAGTATGTGTGTATGGCCCCGCCCCCGCAAGGGTGGGGGCTGCTGCTCTTTGGCTCACTCCAATAAGCTCACGTTGCTGCTCCGTGCAACGTCATCTCTCTGGTGACGTTCAAGCTTACGTGTTGTGGCGGAAGCTCTGCCCCCTCGAGGGCTCCGCCTCCCTGGTGGAGAGGGCCTTTGCTCTATTATCCGAGTGTCGGCGGGTCCCCGAGCATGCCAATAGTACAGCACGGGACCACGTCGCCACCAATCCTTTTTTATGTGTTTCTACTCATTAGATATTGGTCGCGCTTTATCTAATATCGTGCCTAACGCTCTAGCGTTATGTCATTCTTGATGTACGCGCTCAATGCACTAGCTCAGACATTGAAATACATTGTTAACCCACACGCTTTCTGCTTTGAAAACAAAGGGTACTTATCTGCTTGAAGAGTAGGAAAAGAAGGAGGAAGGAAGGTACAGGAAGGACCAGCCCTCCAGACAAGGGGCGTAATTGGCCTTTTTACGCATTTAATTCTTGCCAGTACGCCACATTTCACTTTTAAATGCGTACTGTTTACGCAGGATTGTCACTGTAATTCTTTATTTAAAAAATTCCTCTTTCTGCCAGTAGATGGCAGTGCAGTATGAACCATTATTTTATGCACACACGAGCTTCGTGAGAAGACTCCCGAAATTGCTTTGGACTTGGTGGGCTGCGTAGAAATAAGCAACGTTTTCTTACTCGGCCCCAAGTACCCAACCCCCTTTTATTTTGGACGTGTCACCATTTGTCAAGGAATACATGGTGATCTGAACTTTAAGCATTACCAACCGTTGTTATCTATAATCAGCTCACTCTAACTTTTTTTTTGTGTTACCAGTAGTGGAAAGATCATCTACCAGGGCCCTCGCCCATTCACTCCCAATTGAAATGGCACATTTTGTTAATTTAATTTTTGTGCCAGCAGACACAGGATCTCGGAGCCCAAGCACTCACTCTGCAGGGCCGACAGTCATCTGTGTGCTGATCCCCTGCCGTTTATGCAAATTATTAAACCTATTTGTCAGAGCAATTTTGAAACCTCAATTTGTACTGTGTGGATGCAAGGGTGTGTAAGAAAAGCATAAGTAATAAAAAGCAAATGTGCAAGCGTGCACGGGTGTTCAGATGTGAGGCTACGTGAGACCTAGCACAAGTGTGATAATGAGCAAGGGTGTGTGAGTGCGCAGGCATGTAAAGGATGTGAAAGTGCAAGGATACATGCAAGTGAAGGTGCAAGAGGGAGCAGGGAGGAGCGCTGGTGTGGATAAGAGCGGGTGAAAGAGAGGGCGATGAGCTGCAAGGGTGGAACTGAAGATTGAATCGAATTGTTGTGCTGAGTGGGCAGTAACCTGCACCTAGGACAGCAGATTATGGGAGGTGACGCCACCTTGGCAGCAAGTCTGACCGGGGCCTGAAGAAAGGCTTAGGGAAAGGGGCAGCATGCATGTTCTTACTGAGGCAAATAACAGCACTACTGGGCTCACACAGCACACGTTTTCTTACAGTAAGTAGAATGTGCAGCCCATATGCAGCACATCCAGCAAAAGTGTTCACACAGTGGGATGGGCAAAGTTGGTGGTACTCAGGCAGCACTGGTGTTACTGCATTGGGAAATACTGGCCTTACTTGGCAATGGCATCCTCTGTGTTCTTACAGTGCATAATGCACTGTGCATATATTTATACCAAGTTCGAACACTGGCCAAACTGTGCTCCAGAAAAAGTCAGCGTTCACTGGACAGCCAGACACCCGGGGCCATGGAGGTAACAGGAGATGCCTGGACTCCCTGTATCCCCTTAGGGAGGCTCCCTCACTGGAGGTGTGCATTCCCCAGGTTCTGTACAAGAGGTAATTTAATATTTTCTACAACCAGTACTCCACCATTTCCCTGTGTTTCCAGTGTATTGTATTGCTCTTCTATTTCACTGTGTATCAGTTGATCATTCACACAACCTGATGAGCAAACTATAAGCGGGGGAGGTGTGACAGGATTTCGCTTCAAGGTTCGGGTCTCCAGATACCGTGAGTGAGCTCATGTTCTGTAGTGCTTTTGCCACTTATTGCTGGACACTAGACAGTATCTTTTCAGGATTGAAGCTTTGCTCTAGAAAGCAAAGGTATTTTGAGAATCCTGCCCCTGTTTGTAATGCAGTAAAACAGCTAAATTGGTTTAGCGCCAGCTGCATGTTTCCTGCAGGTCGCAGGGTCTAAGCCCTCAATGCTGGCTCAGCCTTTAATCTTTCTAATCTTTGATTATTCCTATACCGCGTGTTCTTAAAACATCAGGTGAGACATTAAGTACCAAAGTGCAATGCGATTCCTATATTAAGTGAAGCCAGCGGATAGCAGGGCTTTGTTATAAAGTCCACTTTCAGGCAGTTGGTACGACTTGGAGACCAGACAAATATGTACACTGGCAAGTGCATGTATTTGTGTGTGTCTGTCTAGAATGGTATTGCATGCACCCTGAATACTGAAGCAGGGTATGCGTTAAACCGAATGGGATAATGCACCTGCTGCAGAGATCGTTTTATCAGAGGTTCCTGAGTTTGAAACTCTGCAAGGATGAGTCTGCTTTTTATTTCCTGTCATTAAAAGTGCTAGCTTCCTCTCTGTATTGGCAAACCTTGCCTGGGTAAACTTTACACAATAATTCAAAATAAAAATCCCCTCTGGTTAGTTTGTTTTCCTCCCTCATTTGAGCTTTGCACCAGACTAAAGATTTACAACAAACCGTTGCTTAAGTCTGTGTGCCCAGCTGGTAGGTACAGTGTGCCCAAGCTGCACACACTGTGCCTTTCCATGAATTCACGCATGCTGTTGGCGCAGGAACCATTCAACTGTGCAGTTTACCACACCTCACCCCACACTCCATGGTCCAGAGACCATCTCAGTGCTGACTGATTGGTTAGTCAAGGCCTGCAATCATGCCTTAAGTCCTCATTTCTATCACTGGCTGAATGCAGAGACTGAAGTTTTATTCCCCAAAGGTCTGAACATTTCGGATACATTTTACTCTCTTGTGAAAGAGTAAACACATTTTTACACGCTTGAAATTGCATTTACTCTCCAATTGTAAAATCGGGGAGTAAAATACTCCCTCCTCAAAATCTTATCTGGAGCACTGCCCATAACGTCTAATAGCTAGGTAAAAAGTTAAGTTTACTTCGATGTCTTTAGTTGAATGTTCTTTATCCATACATAACAACACGGTGGAGGTTTGTGACAAATCGCCAAACCTAAGTGAGTTTATGGCAGAACTTAATTTGTGTTTGTGTGTTTTTAAAGTGCTGAAAATAAAGTGGGTAAATCAGGATGTTTTGCATTTTGCATCTGAAAGTTTTCCATTCAGGATGTGGAAAATAAAGGTACAGTGATATTTCTGCCCAACATGCTGCTATAAGGATTTACATGTTGTCATGATGCTTTACTATGCAATTTGTTTATTTTGCAAGTAAACTCTATAGGACAGTATTATTGTAGGTCTTGACACCCAAAAATTGGAGTGCTTATAAATGATAAAGTTTACACCCTTACAATAGGACCGCTTTAATAAGTGTAGGGACAGATTGGTGTATCCTGGTGCTCATCTGCTAGTGGCTCCAATACTGCTGCATAGAATTGCATTATTGCTGCACTGGCCCTCCCCCACTCTTGTAACACTGTATTTGACAGGCTGACATAGTCTCACCAGCCAGTCAGTGCACCAAAGATTCTACTATAGCGGACTGCGATAGAACCAACATTACATTTTCTCCCCTGTTGCTCCCAGCCACTGAAGTTACTTGGGCCGTCCAGAGTACTGCCCCACACTCTGCAATGTCCTGTTTTGCTATGATATTGAGTCTTTCATTGCACACCATCTGCCATTTTCACACTTTCTAGGACTTTCAGGATCTGCAAGAAGTGGGTGTTTCAGACTCAAGGAGAGCAGTTAACTGATTGTAACATTGAAGCTGCACTATAATAGTCTTATTACAATGGTTAACGAAGGTAGATGCCCCTACACAAGTAAGTTTGCCACTCCTCCACAGTCTCTGAAGTTAGTGCCTCTCCCAACATTTGAAGGGTTAGCCCACCCCTACATTTTAGCCTAGGTGCACTCCTGGATGGGCGCACTTGCATTTTGTTAGGCAGAGAGGTGAGCCTTTCCCCGAAACTGACAGCATTAAAGTTTTACTGTGTTTGTTCAGAAAAATGTACTTGAACAAAAGCAGTAAAACTTTAAAGCTGTTACTTTCAAGAAAGTCCTCCATCACCTCTCTGCATATTGCGCTTTAAAATATACTAATCGATAGTTTGTCCCCACACCAGACCATAGGGGGAGGTGGGTAGAACAGTGGGAGCAGAGCCTCCAAGTTTGCCCTGCCTATTTTAGTGGCCCCTCCCATCACGACTTAATATTCCCCCCGAAATGTAGGGTTTATTTTGCGCCCTGCATGGGAGGGAGGTCAGGTAAGTCTGCTCACTCTCACAAGCCACCAGCCACCCCTCCCGCTCCCTTCACAGTGCAGAAATAAAGGGGTGGGAGCCCACACATCTGCAATAATTCCTTTACTTGCTGCACCATGGCCCGTTGCAAACCTGCTCTGTAATGTATAATTTATAAAGTTATGCTGGCTGTAGTAAGACGTGCGCTTGCTGGTGGGCTATACCACGATGGATGGGCCGTTACCCCATGCAGGGATAACGGTTCCATTACCCTGCACCAGAGATGCAGGGCAGCCCGGGAACTGAATATATTTGACATTAGCACAAGCAGGGAGGCCATTTGCCACTGGCAAATGCAGAAAACAGATGCTCAGTAAGCATGTGCTGGTAGGAGATTTGCGCTGCATGTGTACGGAGGCTATGCCAATAACATGTGGAAAGGGAGTATGTGTTCCTACATAGTGCTTTTAGCAAAATTCCTTCAGCTTTTAAGCACTGTGGTAAGTTATTATCCCAGTTTGAATTTTATTAGAGCAAAACCAAGCAGAATGCCAGGGGAGCATGTTGGGCATTGTGGTGGGGGCTGGTGAGGACATGTTCGAGTCAGGCTGAATAGGGAAAGGGGAGGGGGGGAAAACGGGTACATTTGACCCCAGTACATTTTGTCCATTTCCAGCACTGATAGTAACTTGTGTAAACGGTTATTCTTCATTATTGCATGTCTTGTAAGAAAGAAGCGACTCCTCTGCAGTCTTCCCTCTGTGCCACACCCATCAAGGCTGCGCCAGCCCTCCACGTAATTAGAACTTGGGAAGTACAGGCCGCTCTCCTGCCCGGTAGCTTTCAAGCCTTTCTTTGGATGCAACGTTAGCATGTGCTTTGCCAACATTAGCCTGTTTAGAAGGGAGCCCTGCCATTAAGACTGGCAGAGAGGAGATGTGCCATTATAGCATGGGCAGAGGAGATGCTACGTTAGCACTTGCAGAGAAGAAATGTCCCCTACTATGTACTTAGTAAAGATGTGTCATTTGTATGTGCCAAGAAGAGATGTGGCATTAGTATGGAACAGAAGTGCAATTAGCATGCAGAGCCGAGATGTGCCGTTAGCATGTGCAGAGACAGGATGTGGAGTTTGCACATGCTAACTGCACATCCCGTCGCTGCACAGGATGTGAAGTTAGTACATGCAGGGATGGGCTGTGCAGTTAGCATGTGCAGAGAGGGTATGTCCGATTAGCATGTGCATAGAGAAGGCGTGTCGTTAGCATGCACATCTCCTCTGTGCACATGTGCACAGTTAGCACGCATGTACAGAGAGCTGTCCCACTAGTATGTGCGCAGAGAAGATGCACCATTAGCAGACGAGAAGAGATGTGCCAATAGCATGCCCAGATAAGAGATTTGAGGTTGCTATGGGTAGAGATGTCCTGTCAACGTGTGCAGATATCAGGCTTGCTAAACAGAACGTGTTCTATCAATACTTGAAAACAATGTCTGCCATTAACATATGCATAGAGATGTGCTTGTGAGCATGCGCACGGTGTAAAGGTGCAATTTACACATGCAAATGACACAAATTTGCTCTTCAAATGCTAACAGCACATCTCTGAAAATGCTGAAAAGAGATGTTCCTTTACCATGTGCACAGAGTACTTGTCATTCTCATTAGTATGTGTCAAGAGGAGATGTGTAGCTGGCATGTTCAGGGAGGATGTATGCCATTATCAAGTGGAGTGATGTGCTGTTACTATGTGCTCAGACGGGATGTGCCGTTTGCATGTGGCGTGAAGGGCTCTGCGCAAGCCAGACAACTTTGATCTACAACACTTTTGGTCTACGGGTCTGATTTAACCTATGCATTGGGTATATGTGTTGGATAGGTTTTACTCTCTTGCAGAGGAGAAAACTAATTTTTACTCTCCAATTTGAAAAATTATGCGTAAAATACTCCCACCTCAAAATATTATCTGGAGCACTGGGAAGGACTAAAGACACGTGACAGGGTACGAAATGGGCTAGAGAAAGGACTTGATTTGAAAGGAAATGTAGTTTGTTAAAAAAAATAATAATACAAACTTAGAAATGTTTTATTTGTTGAAGTTGCTGGAGACAGGAATAAATAAGAAGTTGAAGCATAATGCTTGCCTCGGTTCTTGACATAGAATGTAAACTGCAATCAACAACTGCAAATGCCAAAACTATTTGCTTTGCAAATGTTTTATTTTTTTTCCAGGTATCGGAAAGCTCCTCCTTGGTTTTGGCACATTTTGGTGGCGCTGAGCACCACCATAATGCTTTAAAATGTTAGATCAGAGAGAAGGGCTTTTAGGAAGCATAACAAGATATTCATAA
This sequence comes from Ambystoma mexicanum, assembly GCF_040938575.1. Classification (NCBI taxonomy): domain Eukaryota; kingdom Metazoa; phylum Chordata; class Amphibia; order Caudata; family Ambystomatidae; genus Ambystoma; species Ambystoma mexicanum. The sequence continues at coordinate 1,236,392,619 of NC_090933.1, read as the reverse complement.
TGTCCAGACCTCACCCGGAATACCGCTTTCAACTCATCCCCGGGAAAGATGCGAACCAGAAAGTAAGCCCCCCCCCCTTTAAATTCATTTTAGTATAGATACTACTGTTCCTGACTTGATCAATGAGTACCTGGATGAGGGGCAGCGAGCAGCGGTTCTTTACTGTAATCACGTTCAGTTGGCGATAGTCCACACATGGGTGGCATTCGGTTTGGGCAGGATGAAGAGGAAGGGAGCTTTGGCTGGGGATGTTGAATGGCATTTAAAATCCTTCTGGAGATTTTCCTCAATGAACTCCTTTAGGATTACGTTTTCTTTTTCCAACAATGCATAGGTCCTACCATAAAGGATGCTAGCCCCAGGAATTAACTCTATCCGGCAATCATAGTGTCTATGAGGGGGTAGCTTGTGTAGGGGAGGACTGGCCGCGAGGCCCTCCTCACCTGCAGCCTTCTCCCCAGGTGAGGACCATGACTCGGTGGCCGTCCCCTCATGCCACCCGGGCCCAGGTGGAGGAGGGTTCACCCGCCGACGACATTGCACGTTCCCTGCATATACCAAAATTCAGTTAGGCCTAGAAGCCATCTTGTCTAGCAAACATGGCGTGAGTTCAGCACACTGTAACGAGGCCCCCACCTTTGGAGGGCCTTTCATGCATCTCTGCCGCCGCAGTAGCCCTGGTAGATCCGCTGCGAGCGCGTTCCCATGAGAAAGTCGGGTATGAGCTAACCCAAGATGCTAACACTGTAACATTTTATCGTTCACAATGTAATATTGCACCCCGCACGACCTGGTCCGCGAGGCCCGGGTGACGGGAAAAAAGCTGAAGCATCACTATCTGAAGAAAGTACAAAATAATTCAAGTATTGGTATTAACGAACTACCTCTGTTTAAACAGATCCTGTAAACTGTGAATAAACCATAAAGATGTAACGTTACATGATACCACCCCAGGTCTGGACTAGTGCTGCTATAACCACAGAGAAAGATGTCGACCAAATGTATAGCCTTTATCTGTACAAGTGTTCTTACAATTTTATGTAGAAACCTGAACTCATATATGTTTTCTTAATCACCTAAAGCAGCGAGCATCAATCTCTGTAGGCCATAACCTAGAACTACCTCGTGTAACGTCTAATGTACATAAAATAATCACACCATGTAGTAAATATAATGTTAGGTAATGAAAAGGTACTCGGACCGACTGTATTAAAGAAATGTGTAACGAAATTGAAAGATATATGTGTGTTTAAATAACATCAAAATAAGGTGGAACATTATAAAAGTTCTGCATTCAAAAGTTAGCAACGCACGAGGAAAAAACCTTTGTGAATATATGCAAGGCCATTCTCCCTCCCACCCTACCAAGCCTGCCAGATAAAGAAGCTAAGGCATGTGCCGCGCTCCCTCACCTCCCCCAACCAAGCTGGAGTCGCTTCAGAGAGTCAGAGGCCCCGGTACCGCACCCAAGGCCACAGCCCGCCACCTGTGTTATTTACAGCACGGTAATAAACCCACGTTTGAATCTACTGATCTACCAGCACCCTCTCGTAAATCCCACAACCCCCCCTAGACCACCCCAAGAATCATGACCCCGTGCAAAGACGACCCCCATCACTGAGACAAGACACAGAGACCCATTTATATAATAACTTCTAACGCGGCAGACAGACATGTATCATTCGGCTCAGGCCCCAGAGCCCAGCCCCTCGACCTAAAATACCGGTCAATAGGACACAGGTAAATCTCACCCCAACCGACAACCACCGGACCTCTCACGAGGTGCATTCCTCATGTGTTGCGTTTATTTTATAAGACAAACTGCTGAGCGATTTATTGATGAACTTAGATGTCGTTTCTTGAATAACTGCAGTGTGCATGGCCTAGGGCAAACGAGTCAGGAAAGGTATTCATCTTTGTCACAGGCTGCCCCAGCATACCAACACCGCTCGGATGACCTCAAGCTGGCCTGCCAGGCCCAACCCAACCCACGAGGCTGACCAGTGACGTCCTCACGCCAAGACCAACCACGCTGCAGCAACACCTATAGTTAGTCGACGCCACCCAATCCCAATTAACTTGTGCCCCCTATAGTGTGTAGGTTCTGATGACGTTTTTTGTATTAGAAATACGCCTGTCTTTGCTATTGTCAGACAGAGCGCTCTCGGAGGTTGCAGAGTTCTTTGCATGCCCTATTCTTTGGATAAACTCCCACTTACGCTCACCCGCACTCTGTCTTGGTCTTATTCCCACTACGGGAGAGTCCCTTATTGTCTCTCATTGCGGGGAGGATCGTGCTGAAATTGGGGGTGCTTCCTTTCACTTGTTAGCTTCAACAGGATCGAATACTTTTTGGTAAGTATGGTACTCAGAGGGAATCCCATCCAAGTTAGTGGCTCCAATTGTGATATGGAACACAGTGGGACATAGGTTCAATGGTGGTGGAGAGGTTCTTTGGGCAGCGTGTCTCATACATTCTTGGTGGCAAAATGTAGGGTCTTTTCCATCCAATTAATACAAGGATTATGTTGTTCCAACCAAGGAGGCCAGAGTATGATCTGGAAGTGTGGTGCAGAAATAGCATCACAGCTAATGGCTTCTTTATGGGGTGGTTGACAGATCATCAGGAGTTGATTGGTTTGATGTGAGATAGGACCTAAAGTTAACTCGTACCCAACCAATTTAATTGGTTCAGGAATATCTTTGAGTAACAATTCAATCTTCTGAGGTATAGCAAATGCTATATCAATAAAAATGATGGTTGCTCCACTGTCTACTAGGGCCTGGATTTCGATCCGTTGACCAGACTGTGAATACACATTGATCATGAGATAAAAGTGAGGAGCTTCGGCTGGTAGAATAGAACATGCATTGTGGGAAGTAGTATATGAGATACCTGTTAAAAGTTTTCCCTTCCCTTAACAGATGGTATTGTTTCCCTTTTTCAGGGGAACCCTCTTCTGACAGAATCCTATGGTGTGTCTTGCTTCTCCACAGTAATAACACAGATATTGATTTCTTCTTTCTCCTTTTTCTATGGTCAGGGGGCCTCTAGCCCATCTTAGTTGCATGGGTTTGGAGTCAGGAGGAGATACCATTTCGGTTTCAGGTTTATTGGTACAATGGCGATAATCGGTTATCCGTCTTTCTCCTCTCCTTTCTCTTGGTCTAATCGTATCACAAGAGAAATGTACTCCGATAAACAGTAGGGCGGTCCGATAAACAGTAGGGCGGTGGGGGCAGGGGTGAATTCCTGGCTCATGGTATCTCTGAAATCTTCTCGTAGCCCTCTGTATAACAGAGTCAGCTGGACTTCTTCAGCCCACAGAGTAGTTTGAGCCGCAAGATTGTGAAATTTGGCGATATATGTCAACAGGTCCTTGCTACCCTGTTTGATTTGCACAAGTTCATTGTGCACAGTTTGGGTGGCGAATTGCCTATCATACAGTTTGCAACTTGGCGTAGAACAGATCATAATTCAGGAGGATGGGGGTCATTAGCGTCCACGTAAGGTGTAGCCCAACCAAGGCAGTTTTTCCAGATTCATCAAAATAAACACCACTTTGCCGATCGGAAGCATATAAGGTTGAACAGTTCAAAAAAAGGATTTGCAGTGGGTCAAAAAACCCTGAAAATCTCAGGGATTCCCATTATATTTAGCAGACAGGAACGTGTTCAGATTGCTGGGTTCAGTTTCTGGTACCTGTAGAGTAGCCAGGGTAAATACCTTGTGTCAGAACGAGTATTTGAGAGACTGGAGGGTCGTGCTGGCATCCCATCTATTGCCCCCCGTTTCCCTATTCCGGGGACTTTACTAGGCCATGAATCCACAATGCTCTGGAGGGAACACATAGTTTGGAAGAGAACATCATTCTCTTGCCGAGCCGCTGCAACCTCGGTTTGCAATTTTTGCAAAGGCGAAGCTAACTCCTTGACTATGTCCTCCATGATTCAAAGAAGACAATTGTAAAGGTCTCGCAACCTGTCAGAGATGGAAACTTCTTAGGTCCTCTGGGAGTTACGGAAGACAACACTGTGCACTCCTCCCATATATAAAGAAAGTCAGAAGTGTTCCGTTCGCTGGGGCAGAGGCGTTTACACACATTATACCTCTTCCGTAGGGAATCCAGGTACCTCGAATCAGGTGCTGGAGTGAGGGATAAATAATAGAGATGACAATAGGTTAGAGAACTATAACAACTCTGTACAATTCACCTCCTCCCCTATTTCCCAACTGGTCATACATGTTCTCTCCTGACCCATGCTCGAACCACCATCCTCCTGGACTGTTCCTGTTGTACTCACAGAACATCTACATGCTTACACAAGGTAGATAGAACTGCAGGACAGCATTGAGGGTAACTACTGTACTAGTTCAAAGTGAAACTCAAGTAAAGAAAGGAAGGTGGATCTTAGGAACAAATGGTCGCCAAAACATAAAATCAACAAACATGCTGTTAATTACCTAATAAAGTAGCCTCTTCTGTGGGACCCTCCGCATGAATGGATTGCGAGATGTGAGGCTCTGTGTCTTTTGTGCTTTCTCGGGGTAAATACCTTTTTCCAGCATGACGTGTTTCGTCATGATCCGCCATCTTGGGATTTGGTAGTCTGGTATGGAGGCCGCCATCTTGGGAATGGCCCACATAAACGGGGCATTGAAGACAGCTGCTATATAGCGCCGTGTCCATCTAGGTTGCCATAGGCGACCTGGTTCTAGATGAGTCGGTCTCAAGGAGCGTGGCTTCCTGACAATGGCCTTGTCTGAATGGTTGCATATCGGGATCTTGTCAGAGTGTTGGTGGACCTTAGTCAGCGGAAAGGAAAGGGAGGGTTGGGGAGGTGATAGGAAATAGGCAGTACAGAATGAGCAAAATCAGAGTGGAAATACAGTTGGATGAGTGAATATGAGCGTCAAGGTAGGGATGTGAGTTTCTTAAATGTGATTAGTTCTTGGTAAGCATGAGTGAAGGACACAAGAGAGGTTTATTGTGATGGCAGCATCTAGACCCCACAAAGCACGGAACTAGATGTAGTTAGTTGATGAGTGGTTGCGTGATCGACTTGAGAGCTTCTCAAATGTTCCCTAGTAGGGGAGGATGGTTTCAGGAGATTTGATTCTAAGAAACAATCCTTGTATTAAGGGCAAGCACTGCGTTTTACACTTATGGCAGGAAGAGTTGGACTTGTACAGGGGCATACCTCGGAAAAAAACTGGTGTAACTGGTAGGGAAGGGTGTTACGTTACTCAACTTTTATACTACACGAAAAAAACAGCATAACTAGTATACTTCCTAAATGAATGCTGCGTTTGCATGCAAATATGATCCTTGCCACTAGTTTGTTGCCACGCTCTACCACATGCCAATGAGTATTCACAATCATCTTGACTTTATTAGCCAAAGTCAAAAAAGTAGTGCCAAATACCATCCTACTGCCATGCCGTTTTTTCTCTAGAATAGCTTCCCTGTTGTGCCAGGTTCTCTTCTGGGGTCGGCCTAACTGTGTTGGCGTAACTTTTAATCCTCAATCCTTTTTGTTAGTTATTGAACTGCAATTTAATAATCATTCCGAAACTTACTGTTAAGATGTAATCTAAGATATTGTCCTTACTGTGGGTTTGGGACAATGGCCATTGTAGCAATGCAACATCACACATATGCCCAAAGTCACAAAGCTCGGAGCGCTTGCGCTTCAGCCCATGCTCTGATGTCCCAAACATAAGTCCATCCACCGTGTTCATGACCTGCGAGTGCCTGCATTGTACAGGTGTACATGGTAGCAGCCCGATAGCCACAGCAGCATACCCACTGTGCACATCCAGCCCATACACTTAAAGGCCACTTCCCCACTGCTCAGAGTGCCAGACATTTCCCACGCAGCATGCAAGGGTGGGAGTGGGTCTACAATGCGCTACCCGCTCCTATTACAGTCCTTGTACCAGCAACAATGGGCGTTATATTCTCTACTACCCTCTCCATGTCCAATCAAGTGATGGCTGTGTGCTAAGCCGCCCATCACCAGATCAGGCTCCTCAAGAGGGGCCTACCTATGATACCGGAAGCCTGCCGCCCCCCCTGTGGTGGCTGCGTTAGTGCTTTCACGATTAGACTATTGTAATTCCCTGTATTTGTCACAACCGATTGGTTTAATACAGCGGCTGCAGCGTATGCAAAACTTGGCGGCTAGGTTAGCCACTGGCACTCCTTATGGTGCCCATATCTCCACAGTACTCCGCCAATTGCACTGGCTTCCGGTGGGCCAGCGGGTTCTTTTTAAGTCCTTGTGTATTGTGCACAAGGCGGTATATGCCCAAGGAGCAGAGTTTTTGCAAGCGAAATTTACTCGCTATGTCCCTACACATGCTCTACATTCCTCGACCACCAATCTTCTTGTTGTCCCTAAGTTCAATCGTGAAAAGTTCGGGGGCAGAGCCTTCTCTATTGCTGCGGCTAGACCCTGGAACAACCTTCCCCCGACACTATGAAGTGCTTCTAATCACCTTGGCTTCAGAAGAGCTCTTAAGGCTATGCTGTTCTAATTCTTCTCCCCTAGGCCATCTTCTGTTGGATCAGCTCTCCCTTCTCAGTACCATGATGCCTCGGCGACCGTGCGCTTTATAAGCTTAATTAACATAACATAACATAACAAGACGACTGCTGCAGCAGTAACGGCTGTTCTGCATATTGCAGTGTGACGTAGGTATAACGTATGAATCCCTTTGTCATCACTCTAGAAACTAAATCAACTTTCTTTTTGATGGCATATAATCTATATTATGGATGACAACATAAGATGATGGGCATAGCCGGTCGGTGTCGTCAGCGCCGTCTCCACCATGCTTCACAGCATGAGTTCAGCCGTCTAACGTAGTAGCAATGACCAAAGTAGCACTCTGTTACCAGATCTCTAAATGGAAAATGCTTCTTGTATCTTCAGTTACAGCATACAGTAAAGTGCAAAGGACGGTACGCAAGACACAGAAGAGCACTCACCAGGCATCAATCCTAGAGCCATCCTCCTTCCAACTAACATTGATAGAACTCGACTTGCTCAACATTCCATCCACGAGCAGCAGTTCTTCGCAGTAGCCTAACCACATACATAGAAATAATGAATCCTTAAGCAGTGCTATGTAGAATAAGGACTAGGTAATGTCCAAAACTAGTTCCACAAGTTAATGATCGGATACAAACTTTTATCTCTGTGTCCTGAATCAAGTCTAATAGGCTTTTACCAATAAATCGTTCAATCTCAAACACTCTTTTCTAACAGTAGAGTAGAATGCATTGCCACATCCCATTGCGAATGCATAGCCACATCAAATTGCGAATGCATAGACATATCATTGGGGAGTATACCTTTAGTGCATCATGTGGAGAGGTGAGGCTTCCTTTGTGGGTTGCCATTTTAAAGCCACTTCTGTTGAAGAACGTTATTATTGCACTTTTTAACTTACCTTGTAACCCATGATATCATTTAATGCCTTGCTTGTTGTACGCTCTGCTTATTTTAATTAACAGGCCGCGTTGGTCTGCTGCTGAATCTTTTTATTCAATCTTGGTGAGGACGCTGCGGTGCAGCAGTCCTCTTTCTTTGTTTAGACGAGGCGGGTCCTTGCCTCCCCTCCTTTCCACTGGCGGCCTCATATGTGCCGGAGTGATCGCCCGTGCAGCGGACGGGCGCAGTGGGCGTGCCGTCAGCGTGCTGAAGTGAAGCCAGTCTGTGCACAGGACATGCAGGATGTGCAGCATATTGATGGTATTGTTGCGACACCTGACAGGTTGGAAAGCAGTACGATACCATCTTAATTATGCCCATCTAACATCAGATGCCTGGTGGGTTTTGTACTATCCCCTGCCTTTAAGAAAACTAAACAACCTGCCATGTTGAAGTGTGGATTACTTAACACACGCTCTTTAGTCGCTCACTCCATGGAATGCTATGACCTGCTATCCAATAGTGGATTTGACCTCCTTTTTCTAACAGAAACATGGCTGAGAGAGACGTCTGGCCCTGCCATTGTTCAGGCTCTCCCTGCTAACTATTGACTGACACATGTGGATCGTATGCCCCCCAGCCCCCATCCTGGTGGAGTGGTGGCCCTGATCCATAAAACCAACTATGTGGTTACCAGTTCACTTCCGGAGCATTCTTTAAAAATTAAATGCATTTTGACCCGTATTTCTGTCTCTCCTACTTTTACCTTTACAGTTCTGCTGGTTTATCGACCCCCGGGAGCTGATACTGCTTTTTATGCAGGTTTTTTTTTTATGCGGCGTTTACGGAGCTGGTGTTGGGAGTTGCAGACTATATATCCGACCTGATTACTATTGGTGACTTTAATTTGCCTGCCAACTCGGTTATGGCAGAACAGGTCACCATATTTATGGGTCTTATTTTTGCCCCACTATCTGCTGCGGTCACTGCTGCTCCTATCCCTGTAATGTGGTCATAGCATCTCATGGTGCCATTCTCCATCCTTCTTACGAGTTCCTCCACCCACTGTGACGGAGCCTGTGATCCGTAAGCGCAGCTGGTATGGGGTGTCCAAGTTTGAGCCGACTACCTCTCTAGAAACACATTGTGGTCCCGCTGCGAGCAGCTCCTTGGACTCACTGGAAGCCTCTTTCATAGCTACTGCCGATGTACTGGCCTCTTAGAAGCTATTTAAGCAGCCAAGTCGCCCCCCTGAACCATGGTTCTCGCAGCACCTTAGAGAAGGAACAAGTTACTTACCTGTAACTGTTTTTCTCCAGCATGGGTCTGGCATGGATTCACATGCTCATGAATATTCCCCGTCGTCAGGCTGGGAATCCTCGGTAAAGAAAAAAATCAGTATCAGTTTTGGTTCTGATCTGTTTTAGCAGTAACCAATCACTGATCTCTGGGTCATACTGCCCCCAGCCAATGACTGCCCTCTCCCTAAGCCCGTCCCCTGGCAGCCATCCTCAGATTTGGTAGCACGTAAAGTGGCAGTATGACCAAGTGAAGAGCCGCAGAGGGGAAGGAGGGAGGGTTTGCATGTTAATCCATGCCAGACCCATGCTGGGGAACAACAGTTACAGGTAAGTAACTTGTTCCTTTTCCAGCATGGGGTCTGGCATGGATTCACATGCTCATGAATATAACAATACATAGCAGTATACACATGCACATCCACGGGAGGTGGCAACGGGCTCAACATTAAGCAATACAACAACTCAACATTAAGCATCTCTTACCTCCTCACCAGGCTCACCTTAAGCGAACAGGTTGCGCAGCACTGCTTGGCCGACCCTGGAGTCCCGATCGATGCAGTAAAATCTTGTGAAGGTGTGCGTCGACCTCCACGTAGCAGCCCTGCAGATGTCCAGCAGGGGCACACCAGACAGGAACGACGTGGTAGCAGCGATCGCTCTGGTCGCATGGGCTCTCGGATGGCCGGGCAGCGGTCGTTTTGCCAACCGGTGACAGTGCATGATGCAGCCGGAGAGCCATCTGGAAATGGAAGCCTTCGAGAGAGCCTTCCCTTGATTCACAGGTCCAAAGTTCACAAACAGCTGTGATGTCTTCCGAAAACTCTTCGTGCGGTCCATGTAGAACTTCAGCGTTCTAGCTACGTCCAGCGAGTGCAGAGTCCTCTCGGCCTGCGACGAAGGGGACGGGAAGAAAACTGGCAGCACCAAGGGCTCGTTGAGGTGGAAGTCCGACGGCATCTTGGGCATAAAGGAGGGGTGCGTCCTCAGCACCACCCTCGTGTCGTGAAAAGTCAAGTATGGAGGCTTGCAAGATAGGACCTGGATTTCTCCCACTCGTCGTTCGGAGGTGATGGCCACGAGAAATGCTGTCTTCCACGTCAGGAACTTCAGCGGCGCCGAATGCATAGGCTCGAATGGGGCCCCCATGAGCCTGGTCAGCACCACGTTGAGCTCCCACGCCGGGGCAGGAGCCTTCACCGGCGGGAACGATCGGAATAGTCCCTTCATAAATTCCTTCACCAGGCGATGAGACCACAAGGAGGCCCGTCCTGTAGTTCTGGTGTATCGAGACATGGCAGCCAGATGTATCTTGATGGAGGAGTGAGCCAGTCCAGCTTTGGCCAGCGACAGTAGGTACGGCAATACTTGAGGGGCCGTAATCCGCAGAGGGTTAATCTTCTGTGCACGGCACCAGACAGAGAACCTCTTCCACTTATGTCCATAGTACTTGAGAGTTGAGGACGCCCTGGCTTTTGCAAGAACCTCTCTGCAGTCAGCCGGGATATCGTATCCTCCAAACTCTAGTGCTGCAGGAGCCAAGCCTGCAAGTTCAGCGACTCCGGGTCGTGATGAAGAATGGCGCCTCCTTCTCTGGAGAGGAGATCTGCGTCCGTCGCCAGCTTGATAGGTGGGGACGCTGACAAGTCCAGGAGGTCCGGGAACCAGATCTGTCTCGCCACGCCAGTGCGACGAGAATCATCCTGCACTGGACCTCTTGAGCTGGTTGATGAGACCGAGCGGCAACGGAGGGAACGCGTACAGGAACAGGCCATCCCAAGGGAACGAGAAAGCATTGCCCATGCTCCTCGGCTGTGTGAACCTGCTGGCGAACCTTTGGCACTTTAAGTTTGTCGCCGTCGCAAACAGGTCGATCTGGGGTTTGCCCCATCGTTGTGAGTCGGCAATGGTGTTTTTTATTCCTGCCAGGTGGAAGGGAACCAGAAACATACCCTGGGTGATGGCCCAGTGCCACAGATCCTGGGCCTCCTTGGATAGGGCTGGGGATCTGGTGCCTCCCTGCTTCCGGATGTAGAACATCGTGGTGGTGTTGTCGGTGAAGATCCTCACCACTTTATCCTTGAGGGACGGAAGGAACGATTTGAGCGCCCAGAACACGGCTCGTAGCTCCAGGATGTTGATGTGGAGAGACCTCTCCTCCGGGAGCCAGAGGCCTCTTGCATGGAGATCTCCGGTGTGGGCCCCCCATCCCTCCAGGGAGGCATCCGTTGTCACCATCCCCTGATACGCCGGGGCCTGAAAGTCCTTGCTTGCCGTGAGGTGCGCCCGGGTTCCCCACCATAGAATCGCCCGACGGAACTCCTCGTCGAGCGGGATCCTGCCTTCGAAGCTGCCCGCCGCTTGAATCCAGCGGGCGTCGAGGAACTCTTGTAGCGGACCCATCCGAAGTCTGCAAAGGGGCACAAGGTAGATGCATGAGGACATCATCCCGAGGAGGGACGTGATGGACCTCACCCTGGCCACATCCGTGGCTAACAGGCGCTGCACCTTGCCCAAAATGGCCTTCATCCTTTCTTCCGACGGAGATGCCAATCGCTCCACCGTATCGAGCTTCGCTCCCAGAAACAGTGCCACCTGCAACGGAACCAGGTGGGATTTGGGGTAGTTGATGGCGAATCCCATTTCCGTGAGCAGGCGGACGGTCCTCGCCGTGTGTTCGACGGCGAGTTCTCTTGACCTGGCACGGATTAGCCAGTCGTCCAGGTAGGGGTAGACGTGGATCCCCTGCAGGCGCAGCCGCGCCGCCACTGGTGCGAGGCACTTGGTGAACACCCTGGGTGGCAACTTTAATCCGAATGGCAGGGCTCTGAATTGGTAGTGACGCCACTGGACTACGAATCTGATGAACTTTCTGTGTCCTTTTAGAATGGGGATGTGGAAGTAAGCATCCTCCAGGTCCAACGACGATAGGAAGTCGCCCTCCTCCAGCTGTCCCAGCACGTGCTGGAGGGTGACCATCCTGAATTTCTGTGCCTTGATGTACTTGTTTAACCGACACAGGTCCAGGATGGGACACCAACCGCCTGTCTTCTTTCTGACGAGGAAGTACCTTGAGTATACTCAGGGGCCCCGGAGCCTCTTGGGGACGAGCTCGATGGCACCTTTCTGGAGCATCGCCCTTACCTCCAACAGCAGTTGAGGGACGTGATTCTCCTTCCTGGCCACGGGAGGAATGCGAGGACACTTCTTTTGAAGTCCTAGCGAGTGTCCGCGGGTCAGGGTGTCCAGCACGCAACGATCGGTGGAGATGACAAACTTCATCAGCCGGCCTCCCACCGGGGTGCTTCGATGGGGGCCGACGCTACGGACGGTTCAGTCCTGCTTGGAAGAGGCCTTGCCGCCTTGGCCTCCTTGACGACAGCGGCGAGACCCTCCTTGCTTGGCGCGGCCTCTGAAGGCCTCCTGGGACGAGGAGCGGGCCGCCTGGTGGTACGTAGAGGAGCCACCGATGGATCCCTTGGAGGCACCCTGTCTGCCTCCGGAGCTCCGAAATGGCCGCCATTGCTGAAGGACTCCTAGGGCTCGGGCTGTCTCTGTGTCGGTCTTGATGGCCTGGGGGGACTCATCCACCGTCTTCCCAAACAGGTTGTTGCCGTCGAACGGCATGTCCAACACTCTGGTCTGGATGTCCTGGCGAAAGTCCGTCGCCTTGAGCCATCCTCGTCATCGAAGGCAAACCCTGTTGCCCTGCTGGCGAAATCCAGTATCGGCAATGTCCGTTGCCACCGTTATGGCGTGATCCAACGCCACCTCACCTTCCTACAGAATCTGTAGGGCCTCCGCCGCCTTGTCATCAGGTAGGAAGTCTATCAGGGGAGCTATCTTGAACCAAAGCTCCCTGTCGTAACGGGCCACAATGGCTAAGGCATTGGCCGCCTTGATCGTCGTCGCCGCCGACGAGATGACTCGTCGTCCCATGGAGTCGAACTTCTTGCTCTCGCTGTCCGGCGGGGAAGTGGAAGTTGAAGCCGCCGCACCGGCCACTTTCTTCTTGGCCGCTGCCGAGACGACCAAGTCCGGCGTAGGCTGGGCCCTGAGGCACAAGGGGGCGGCATCAGGGACCCGGTACTTCTTCTCGTACCTGTCCCTTTTGGTGGGTGTCGTGGAAGGGTTCTTCAGGATAGCCAGCCCCTCGTCCCAGATGTCATCGAGCAACGGTACCGCGAGGACCGTCTTTCTCTTGACCTCCCGTCGTTGGTAAATAAAGCCTTCCTTTTTCTGTTCCTCGGGGCAGAGCTGGAAGAGCTCAGATGCCATGGCTATCATGGCGTGGAAAGAGCCAATTTCGTCAGACGGAGATGCCCGAGGGGGGGGTGATGAAGGAATGTTCGTTGTATCATCGCCACCGTCGTCGTCCGTCCCCGTCGCTGTATCCGTCGCCGTATCATCCCGAGGGTCCGGCGAGGGGGATGAGGAGTCCACAGGCCTCCTGGGCACGAAGGGCGGTGCGGGATGGACTCTCCTCCGCTTGTTCGGAGAGCTTCCTGACGGTCCTGGTTCTGGATCCTCCGTCGGGGTCCGTGGTAACCTCGTCCTTATCTCAGTACATAAGGATTGGATCGCCAACAAAATGGCCGCCAAGCTATCCTGGGGCTCGGGCAATGGCTGCTACGGGCGGGATGGCTGCTCCACTGGGCACCTCGTCATCGCCATCGTCGCTATCTTCGGTCACATCAGCAGGAACCTTCCCCTGGGATCGAACCTTCTCGAACCTCTCGTTGAGGCCTTCGAACCTCTCGTTGAGGCCTTTCACGGTTTCCACCAGATCCTCCTCGGAGGCTGAATCCGAGTCCGTAATGGCCACCGGCCCCCCCCTCTTTTTCCACCGGGGTCTTCACGGGGGGTCTTAACGATGGGCTGGAAAGAGGATTCCCTCCGCGGTGGCAGGGAAACTCTGGGCCCCGAGGCTGCCTCCACTGGCGTAGTCTCTGCCGGCTTCGCCATGGCCGCTGCGACAACCTCGATAGAGGCCTTTGCCGGGTGGATCAAGGCCCTCACCACCTTAGGTGCGTCCTGGGCCTTCGCTTTGGGGGAAGGGTCATCGCCTCGCTCCCCCTCAGCTCCCTTCGAGATCGACCGGGGCCTCTTCAGAAGCTGACCCGGGTTCTCGGACTTCCTCTTTCCCGAACCAGAGCGCTGGCTCGTGGTTGATCGTGCTAGGGAAGTCGCACCCTGCTTGGCAGCCGAAGAGCCCGACCTTTCGGCGCTCCTGGTGCCCGCGGACTCGCGGTGCTTGGCCTTCTGGTGGGCCCCCGTCGCCGGGGCGCCCTCACAGGACTTAGAAGACCGCTCAGACTTTTTCTTCGACTTCTCACCTGCTGTGCCCTTCTCCAGCCAGGCAGCGAGGCGGGAACGACGAGGCGGGAGAGGACAGTCATTGGCTGGGGGCCGTATGACCCAGAGATCAGTGATTGGTTACTACTAAGCAAGACAGATCAGAAACGAAACTGATACTGATTTTTTCTTTACCGAGGATTCCCAGCCTGACGACGGGGAATATTTATGAGCATGTGAATCCATGCCAGACCCCATGCTGGAGAAAGTAAATATTGTAGGCAGGCCGAAAGAAAGTGGGGTCTTAACTACTCCTCTGCCTCTAAAATCATCTTTCACAGTGCTCTCACTGCCTACCACAAAGCAGTGATGAGTGCTAGGAGAGTGCAGTGATGAGTGTTAAGAGAGTCTATTTTAGTCATGTGGTGGAGAGGGCTATTAACAAACCGAAAGTTTTATTTGATTTGGTTCAGTCACTCTCTATGCCCGAGACAGGCCGGGCTGTGGTGCCGCCCTCTCAGGATCTAAGTGATTCTCTTTCAACTTTTTTTGTGACTAGAATTGCCACCACTCGGGATAACATAAAATTGAAGCTGCGGCATCTATAGCTGACACAACCCTTGTGGAACCACCCCTGGCTAATGGGTTATGGTCCACATTTCCCATTTTCTCTAACTCGGATGTCCTGTCAGCTAGTAAACAACTTAAGTCTGCTTCGCTGCAAGATGCCATACCTTTGGCTCTTCTACAGGAGACATCCAGTGATTTAATTACTTACATTACTTTAGCAGTGAATGCCTCTTTTGCCACTGGAGTCATCCCACGCTCACTTAAACACGCCCTGGTTATTCCTTTGCTCAAAAAGCCTTCTCTGGATCCTGAAGTGCTGGCCAATTATAGTCCTATCTCGCTCCTTTTATTCAAGATGAAAGCTTTATAAGCACTGGTATCCCCCCTTCCGTCTACTTTCTTGGAGTCCTCCCGTTATTTTGACCTTTCCCAATCTGTTTTTTGGCCTAGTAGAGGTACTGAGTCTGTCTTGAATTCAGTACTGGATGACTTGGGCGCCTGGTGGATCAGGGTTGTGTCAGAGCAGTCCTGCTACTAGATCTGTCGGCTGCTTTCGACAAGGTTGACCATCTCCTCCTGATTTCCCGTCTCTCTGAGGCTGGTCTGTCTGATCAAGTCCTGAATTGATTTACAGATTTTCTAGCAGACCGCTCTGTATCGGTGTCTCTTCCTCCCTTCCGCTCTTCTCCACCATCACTTTTTTGTGGGGTTCCCCAGGGATCAGCATTGTCTCCTATTCTATTTAATGTTTATATTGGATATCTTCTGCTCCTCATTCAGTCGCATGGGTTTCATATTATTCTTATGACGATACCCAGATTTTGGTCCGTTTAGACCTCACCAAATCAGATTCAGCTACCCGGCTGAGAAAATGTCTTGAGGAGCTAGGGACGTGGATGACATCAAACTGGCTCAAGCTAAACGGCAGTAAAACCGAGGTCCTGGTTGTAGGTACTACATCTCCTCAACTGTTTTGGAGGGCTGATTTTTGGTCCGCATCCCTTGGTCCCCTCCCCACACCGGTCCTGCCGGTTAAGAATCTGGGAAGAGGATCTCCGCTACCCTGGCCATGGAGGAGCAAGTTGCTGCGGTTTTGTAAAACCGGCCAATTTAAGCTTTGTGTCCTTTGGAAGGTCCTCCCTTTTATTCCTACAGTATGTCAAGCCCCGGTGGTTGCAGCTCTGGTTCTAAGCATACTGGACAACTGTAATTCACTTTATCTGGCATAGCCTGGCTACCTGATTGGGCGCTTACAGCTACTCCAGAATGCTGCGGCCAGATCCATTCTACACCCCCACCCCCTTTCGGAGTCCACATGACCCCCTCTGTTGAGGCAATTGCACTGGCTCCCAGTTGCCGATCGGATCATGTTTAAGTCCATGCGTTTGGTACATCAAGCCTTTTACGGCATGGGAGAGGAATATTTGCAAGCTAAATTTGTCCACTTTGTACCCACCCACTGCCTCCGCTCTCAAGCGGCTCTGCGTATCGCAGTTTGCCGGTTCAGGTCTGCTCGAAAAGGGGTGGGGGGGCGTGCCTTCTCGGTGGTAGCCACGAAGGCATGGAATGATCTTCCTCTTACTCTACGAGGGACCACAGGCCATTTTGCTTTCCTTCGGCTGCTGAAAACAATGCTATTTTTAAAATAGTGACTTCACAAAATAATACTCCTCACGTCTCTAGCGCCATGATGCCCCCAGCAGTACGAGCGCTTTAATCAATTCAGTTAACATAACATTATATAGGGCGATTTGTTGCCATATGAACAATCCAACTGGGCGGGGTGGGGGGCTTATTAGAGACATTGGCCCTCATTACGACCCTGGCGGAAATCGAAAAACGATGGTGGAAATGCAATACCGCCATCGAATAGCGCTCGGTGCGATCATGACCCGTCACCGTAAAGTACGATGCCATTAGCGACACCGTAGTGAACGCCAACGCTAACTGCACCAAGTACGCGCACGCGCGCCATGCCAAACCGTAATTACCACCATGGCGCAACGGTACGCGAATCCTGACCCTAGCGGACATGCACCTAACGCCATCAAGCATGGCGGAAAGTACCATTCCGCCATGGTGAGAAGTACGGCCTCGCGAACCAACCGTAAACGGCCCTACTGAGTGCCTGTACACCACTCCCTGGCCACATTGCACAACTCCTCGTAGGTGCAATGAAGTCACACAATGCAACCAGTGAAATGTACAAGTCATCCATGCCTGCCAACGAACAAATGAATCTAGGGGCTCCAAGTGCCTTGTGAGTGGCCATCCATATTTGCCATGGCACCATTGCCGCACCGATGCAGCACAGCCATGTGAAGGGTCAAGTCCAGCAACATGAACAGAAAAATGAGACAAACAAAAACAGGCCCCCCCATCGACTGACACCAGTGTAAGGCAACATACAAAGCAGTATCCTGAGTGAGACTGCACCAGCCCTGTACTCCTGCCAGTAAACAAACCAACCATCAGCATAAGCATGTACCACACAAGTTGGCAGAGTGACTGAGCAGCCAGGCTCATCTCAAGAGGGGCCAATGGGAGCTGCAGGGCACAGATGGCACGAATACAGAAGCCATTAAAATGGACATGACCTCAGTCTCCCTCCAAGAAACGCACGCAAACACAGGCACCTGTGACCAGCCATATTCTGATAATCACATCATTCCACCAATCCACCTGGCTGACCCGCATCTGTTACACAAAAGTTAATCCCCCGCCCCTGAGCATGACATCATTAAAACAGTCATAATGGCAGCCCCTATCCCTGACCACACTGGGCTTCGTAGGCAAACGTGCCCAGTACAGTACCACGCAACTATACTCCGAAGCTGGAACCCAATGCAGATCTCCTCACAATACATCGCTCCACAAATAGGAATATGCTACATCACTTGCAAAGAAGAACGCTACACGGTTCATATCAGAATAGAAATTTAATGCACAACAAAATCACCAAGCCCATACAGCCATTAGGTCATGAACTCCAAAATATATTTCATCATTGTGGGCTGCATCCGCAATAAATGACCAGCTTCTTCTTGTGTGACGCCCTGTTCCTTCATGGTACACAGGGGCTACATTCACGTTCAAAAAGGCAACATGGAAGCGCCTAGAACCGCAGGGCCGTCCCATTAGGTAGGCACTAGTCCAGCTGAAAGGCCGAAATGTTGCTCCTAGCCACTAGTACTGCGTAAGGGCATGTGGCCCATTGGCGATCGTCCCATAAGATCGAAATGGTGCTCCACTGATTAACACGAAGCAGCAGGTGTCGGGAGTAAAATCCATCTGCAGGAGTGGCATACAGATGGCAGTGGCAAAAGGGGAGGAGATACCTGTCACCCAAATGAAATGAAAAAGAATAGTATGGGCATCCGAACTTCATTTGAATTACTCACTTCAATGATCACACTAAATCCACAGCCATATGCATGCTAGCCCACTCAAAAGGATTATTTCACCCAAAAACCACTTGCGAATCATAACTATATATATCGAGGTGAAAACACTATTACAAACGAGTGTTTTTGTGCATGCGTCTGTTAAAACAGAATCCATTCGATGGGATTAGTAACGTGCATAGACACAAGTGTTTGAAGGCGCGTCGAGACAGGGAGGGTTCAACAAGGGCAGATAGACGATGGTCCCACTATGGCAGCTCTGCATCACATAGCGCAGGGGAGGTGGATAGATTCCAAAAAGCCCTGTACATGGCAAACTCTCTATTAAATCATCTGTCCATGCATCCATACATCATTCCCTCATCCTGTAATGAAAACGCCTGATTTTATACTCACATAACATGTGAAATTTCCATTGAGTCTGTGCGTTATGCAGTCTGCAAAGTCCACTGTGCTCCAGCCCGTAATTCCAGTGTTGTGAAGTAACATGTATTTGGGAACGTCCGGCCTCATCGTCCACTACGCTATTGCGCATCCCATACTATTCATATCAATCATTGCATTCTCGGCATGGCCCCTGTCCCAAGGACATTGAACAATAGAACGTTATATTTGCAGTCAGACCTGTGGGCATCTCCTCGCCGCTAGCTGAAAACTGAAAGCGCCGTCCTTCGAATTCCTCATTTGCAACATCACGTCGAAAAGGCATCTGTGACCGCTTGAAATCACAAATTCATCCATCTAGTGCGGCAGTGTGTGAAAATGGCAACTGGCTTCACTCACAAATGGGACGCCCCGCCCGTCGGTGAACCGCGGTACAGTGCTGCATGAGGTTCCACCGTCAATCGAGTACTACATTCCACTGACCCTTCACAAGTTTGTTCGCGACTGCAAAAATAGTATGTGAAACAATGGGACCATAGCAGAATGAACAAATGAACCAATATTTCATTGCCATCGGGATTAAATACATGATTGTAATAGCAAGATGCCATGCGTCAAATTGCAGCGTTGTGTGCGGGACGTGCTCGCCCAAAGGGGATTGCAGCTTGCACAGGTGGAATGAATCACCACAGGTGGAGGCTATACAGCCTGAAGACACATAAATTGCACACCCAACCCCCTCCCACAACCACACCCACTCCGAAATGCTACCGGCCGGACTAGCGATGTTGGCCCTGGGGGACCTGATAGCACTGCAAGTACTCCAACTTCAAGAAGAAGACGGACACCAACTACTACAACAACCGGCCGCACAGAGGAGACGCAGGAGGAGGAGGAGGAGGGCAAGGCAGGGCCAGCAAGGGCCGCCAGCACAGCCACTACCACCACGCAGGCAGCCCGCAATCCCACGCCTCCGAGCACATCCGTTCAACCTCACTGATGAGCAGATCCACACCCTCTACCGTTTGGACCGGGACACCATAACGGCTATTGTGGACATGACACAGGCTGACCTTGTCAGCATGATAGATAGCCCAACCGCCATCCCACCCCTACTGAAGGTGGTGTCTGTACTCCACTTCCTGGCCACAGGCACCTACCAGCACACAGTCGGACAGTTGCATGGCATTTCACAGCCACTGTTCTCACGGACACTATTGCAAGTGCTCGATGCCCTCCTGAAGCATGCAGACGACTACATCTCTCTACCACGCTCGGAGCAGGAAATTACAAACACAAAAGTGGGATTCCATGCACTTGGCGGCATACCGGGTTGCATTGGTGCCATCGACTGCACCCATGTGGAATTGGTCGTCCCACATGCCATGGAGGCCCAGTACCGCAACCGAAAACAATTTCATTCT
The DNA here is from genome assembly GCF_040938575.1 of Ambystoma mexicanum. Classification (NCBI taxonomy): domain Eukaryota; kingdom Metazoa; phylum Chordata; class Amphibia; order Caudata; family Ambystomatidae; genus Ambystoma; species Ambystoma mexicanum. The sequence goes on along the minus strand of NC_090933.1, from coordinate 1,236,372,804 downwards.
CTGAATGTACAAATGGTGTGTGACTCCAACAGGATCATTACACATTGTTGTGCCCGATTTCCTGGATCAACCCATGATTCTATGGTCTTGAGGAACTCTACAATACCACGCTACATGGAGCGACACGCAGGGAACAGATCCTGGCTATTCGGTGAGTCTCATTTTAAGCATGATAATGTGGGGTATGTGATGCGGCAATGACCTGGCAGGAAGGGGGGGGTGAGTACGTAGCAATGTCATTCCACAAACATCCTTTATTGTCCACATACAGGTGATGCCGGGTATCCACTGAAGAGATGGCTCCTTACACCACTCCGGAACCCACAGGACCAGCATGAGGAGGACTACAACCATGCCCACTCACGTACCCGTGTAGTCATAGAACAGGCATTCGGCCTACTGAAGACTCGTTTCCGCTGCCTCAGCAGGTCTGGCGGGGCACTCCTGTACCGCCATGAGAAGGTTGCAAAGATGGTCATGGCATGTGTCATGCTACACAACATGTGCGTACGTAGAAATGTGCCCATGCCTCCTGACGCAGAACTGCAAGCACCAGAAGATGGTCATGATGAGTGTGGGGATGTGGCAGCACCTCAAGGAGTCTGCGAGGCACAGGAGGGCCGTGGCATTTGTCAGCATATCATAGATGCATGCTTCTAGCACTCACGCCTGATGGCTGATACATGGACACGGGACTTGTGGCACTGTGTGTGTCTGGAACATGCACAATATGGACTGTACGCCTATAATGGCCTCGTACACAAAGATCAATGTCCACACATCTCATTGGATGATCGTGCATTGTTTATGGCATATGTGAAATTATGTTACACACCCCATCGACCGCCACCCAAGTGAGCCCAACACACCCCCTCCACCCTCCTACCTCCCCCCCGAACACCAGTGTCCAAAGATGCTCATTGTCAGTGGGCAGTCGCTATTGCAAGCCCCCTCTCCGGGTATCAGGGGCACCCCTGCCTGTGGAGCGCAGGTTCCTCCCAGATCTACGTTGGGGGCTGCCCTGGACGGAACTTGCAACGGATGATGTCTCTGCCTGCTCACGTCCATGCATGTCCCTAAGGGTTTGTGAGAGCTCAGTGAGCACACGGCGCACAGCGGCAAGTTCAGCACATACGTCTTTGGACGTCGCATGCAGTTCCCCCCTCAGGCTCTCGGTGCTTCTCTCCATTTGTGCCCTTAGTGTCTCTGTACTTCTCTCCATTTCTGCCCTAAGTGTCTCAGCTGATGTTTCTATGGCTGCCTTAGTACCCCCACATTCATCAGCATGGTCCTTGAGGAGCGTGGCCAGTTGCTGCTGTTGCTCGATCACCTGGTCGAGGGACTGTTGCCTCTGCTGGGCCATGGCCATTTGCGGTGGTGTCACAGAGGGGCTGGTCACCTCATGTTGCCTTGCCACAGGGCTTGTGGGGGATGGCCAGTCGTCGTCTTGTGGGTGCCCCTGCGTGGTATCCTCATGGTGTACGGGATGGAACAGACAGGGGGATTGAGACAGGTCATGGATGGATCTTACTTCGACATCCCCGTTTTCTGTGTCGGAGCATGCTGCCATTAATGCAGTGTCACCTATGGTGCTGCTGCCACCAGAAGCAGTGCCTTCTGTGGCATCCATTGGGGGGACCTGTGGTGGTGCTGTTGTGGGCATGCTGGCTGCTGGGGTGCCTGTTGGAGTTCCCTCCTGTGTGCTGCCACTTGATTTGTGCTGCTGCCGTGTCTTGATGCGTGCAGCTGAGGTGGAGGGTCTTTGGCCGTTGGTCTTGGCCCTCTTTGCAGGTGTGCTGGTAGGGGTGTCCTGGAGCTCGTCGTTTGATTCGGACCCTGTGGTGGAGTAAAGGAGTGCGAGCGTTATTGATGGTTCTGTGGAAATTGGAATGGCAATGTATCACATGCATTGGGGTGGTACCTGAGGGTGATTTGGGTTGTGGCCTTGGAGGTGGTTTCATTTTTGTGTGGATTGAGGATGCAGTTGTTTTGCAGCCTGCAGTTAGGGTGTGCCTGCTGCACGTGTAGAGGGTCTTTTTAGGATTTTTAATTATTTATGTATTTATTGTGACTTTTAAAGTGTGCTATCAGGCCTATGTATGTGGACGTTCTCCTGGACATGTGTTTCTGTTGCACTATGTGGACACATGGTACTTCACATGATTGGACATTGTGGATTTAGCATTGTTTTATTTGGCCCACCTACCTGATTCTTCGGATGTCTGCACTCCTTTCTCCATCCCTCCGACTCCCTCAATACTCTCCATTCCAATGGTGGAGGCACAGATTTCTTCCCAGGGGGTCAACTTGATGGGTGATTCCGATCCTCCCCGGTAGCTGTGGCAATGTTACGGTTGGCGGATAGTATGCTCCGTACGCGTATCCGCAAGTCGTCCCATCGCTTTCTGCATTGCTGTGGGTTGCGGGGTGCGGTCCCCACCGCACTTACCCGCTGTGCCACCAGGGCCCATATGGCCTTCTTGTTCGCAAGTGCCGTCCTGGTCATTTGCGTCGAGAAGACGACGGCAGCATTCTCCCGGAGGGTCTCTGTGAGCACGGTGCGTTCCTCACGGGAGAAGTGGACCTGCCGTTTGCGGTCGCACGCTTTTTTCGCTACTTTTCCCATTTTTATTGGTTTCACTAGGGTGGATGACGGGTTGGGATGAGTCTCAGGGTAGTATTTTTAATGGTTGTGTGGAAATTGTGTTTTTATAGGTGTACGGCGTGCTGTTTCCCGTTCCGGGACCATGTTTTTACTTCCGTTTCCGTATATTTACGGTCACCGTACTTTCCGACTGCCGCTCATTGCGGTGACCGCTAAGATGGGTGGCGGAATTGCACCTAGGGCGACGTACGGTGGCGGTGAGGGCCGTTTTGGTGACATTTCCGCCATCGCGGACTTTGCACTTCCGCCATGGCGTAGTGCTCGTGCCCGATGGGTCGGAATTAGCCGCACTTTGCTCCGTCGTGCAATGGCGGAAACGCTATTTACGCTATGGCGGTCAGGTCAGTCCCTTTCCGCCAGGGTCGTAATGAGGGCCATTGTGTATCCCCCCCTACTTAAACTGAGCAATAATTGCCAATATATCTGTATAGAATGATTCTTAAATTCTGAAAGACATTTGATTTGTAGCCTCTAAAATTATTCTGCAACACCCACCATTTTAACAGGTTTGTCTTTCATGGATTTTGCAAACAGAAAGTTCAATGTTATGAGCAGGTATTGCTTCTCCTCTTGTCTAGATGGCAAATGAGGAGTGGTGTTGTTACATCAGAAATTACTTATGTCATAACTTCAGCATATAATCCACGAGGATGCTATCTTTTTGGGGAATCACATCGCCTCCCCATAAGTCTTTTGACCTTGACATGAGAATTCTTTCCTTGAACGATCAAGGTCAGAACTGTGATGGGAGACATAGCAAATACAGGTGGCCGTACTAGAGAACCACATACCTATCTACCACTCATGCCCAAAGAGGTACACCATGTAACCTTTAAGAGTTAAAACAAAAAGCTGTAAGTGGTATTTTAAATATGTTTTTACATCCACCCTGACAACATGTAGGCACTGTGTGCAATACATTTATAAAATACCGTGTTGGCCCCTGGAACTGCAATGATAAAATGCTCCTCCACCTTGGCAGCCTCAGCTAAAGTTCAAGCAACTGTACATAATACAGTGGGAGGAAAACCAGTATCTATACAGAGGAACACAATGAGTGCAACGTACTACTTGTCACTACTTTTCGTGCTCAGAAACACTTGTGTGCGGGTGCGTTATAAATGCCATATCATATCATACTGGGAGAGCGCATACCAATTACAAACCATTGATTCTCATACCATGGTATAAGGCTATTGGATTTAGGAAACATGTAGTACACATGCGAGATATTGATATTCCATTTCAGGGCTGGTCATTAGGGTACCCATTGTAGTTAATTCCAATGTACAGCCCAGCGCGTCCTTCGGGAATTGAGATACAACAATATATCCTTACTTAGTAGTTGGCTTCCAGTAAATGCGTTTCCACCAGATGTACATTTTGTCAAGCCAGGAATAAAACACAACTCAAAATGTAGTTACATGTTTATTGTCTAAAGCATTTATTCAATCAATAGAGCTAGGTTATGTATTGTTTTCACTTACTGTGGGTCGCTAGTCAAAAACACTTATGTCCAACAAATCTTCACAACATAACAGAATGTGAAGCACACAATTCCTTAAATATAACCTTTTCTTTTTGTGTAGCAAGAAAAGGTTGTCAACAAAACAAGTCGTACACAGATATGCTTTGCAGATAGATGATCAAGAGTAAACCTTGGACAATTAAACACATTTACACTGGACTGCAGAGAAATGTAAGATGTGGTCTTTTAAACACTTTCTTTAAATTAGTTACAGTATATAAATAGATCTGTTTAAAATGATAAATAGTAGACACTCTTTTCAAGTAATAATAAACAAAATAAAAACAAGGGGAAAGGATGAATAGGAAGAGGGCACATCCAGAATCCATATAGATGTAAAACCAACTATGCTGAATTGGGAGAGGGGGAGCTTCTATGATCACTGAGCGAGTAGATGGGTTTAATTGCTGTCCTTCATGAGACTGGTTTATTTACTGATTGCTTTCATGAAATGTTTTATTCATGACTAAAATTAATAGAATACAAGCTGTGTTAAAATGTAGAAATTCCCAGTACAAGAGATGAGAGGGACCACAAAAACGAGCAAGCACTCAAGGAAAACTGGATTTCACAAATAGGAAATCAGAAGCGTTGAGGATATCATGAGTTCCAAGGCTCATGTGACTGGTCCTGCGACAACAGAGAATGTTGCTGAAGCCTCAATTAAGCTCAGACTTTACAAAATGTGCTATTCGTCCATGTACTACCATGATCACCCATTACAAACCGCATCAAAAGCTAGGTTTTCACAGGATCAAAGAAAGATGAAAAAGACCACTGTACGGTCAGTCACGTTTTTATATAGCACTACAAGACATATTTCTAAATGTGTAATGCACACTAATTCTACAATTATGAAAGGCAAGCCTGCCATGCAATCGTTACATATGAAGATGTGTTCATACATAAGCCACAAAACTGTTCCTGTCAGTAAGAATAACGTATCCAGTACCAAGATAACCAACAAATAAAAACCTTCCCTTAGTTTAGTGCCAGGCAGTAAGGAGCCTTAAACAGTCGCATACAAAGAAAATGGCACAGGAGAAATCTTTCAGGGAAAATTAAAGAATGAGGTGAGGCATATTTGTTACATGCTGGTTTTGGTAACTAGTTCAGGTTCGCGAGCTCGAAAACCAATCTACAAAGGAAGGAACACTTTGCTGATCCCATCTGGGGAGGAAAAATAAGACTGGATAACAACGTCCCACGATGGTCCAGATGCAATTACCCTGCCGTGCATTGATATTTACTGAAAGATATTGATGGGCATAGAAGAAAAATACAAGTGATTTGGTCAGGACCGCACAATGAAACAATCTTCCTTACACTCTCTAGTTTGCGTGCACAAGAATTACTTGGGTGACGAGCGGAAAATCAACATCTGGAAAAAATTATATGTTTCACGCTGACAGCGAGGGCTGGGGCAAGGCCAAATAGCCTCTGCTTAGGACAGATTCCTGTGCTCATCACTGAGACCAACAGCTCTGTTTTATCACCATTTATTTTTAGAAATTGTTAATCTACCATTCACTTATGTATTCTGCTTAAATTGATTGCCAACTGATACCAGCTTCGGATTTAAACAAAAGGAGGAACCTGCACTGAACTAGAACTACACATCAAAGGCCTGCAAGAGGAACATTGGTGACTGTGGCGCCACCTAAACTCTTAAGGTGGCATGATCATTTCCTGACAAAAAATAAAACATGAAGACTGAGATCAATTAATTGGGACGAGAAAGAAGCCTTGCTTTTGAATATATACAAATAATATACCCAGATTTGTGTGTGTTGTTTTTTACTAAAGTAGACAATGTAAATAAAGAAAGGACATGTGTTCAGCAACACTCTATTACAGAACTATCTGTATTCACAATGTGGACGGAGAAAAGAATAACCAGTATAACCTTTGCTTGTTGATGGACTGCAAAAGGACCGCTCCAGTACTGTGTACAATCTCCAAATACAACTTTTCCTGAGTGATAAACAGCTTACCCAGTACAATGGTACATTTCGACTACAGATGATACATTACCACTACAACTATGACAAGGTAAAACATCAAAATAGTGTAGAATGATGTTGCGACTCTAGTAGAAATACACTCTTATTTTGTGATGCAAAGTAGAGCCTGTACAGTACTGGAAGGTACACAGCTAAAAAGCACAGTCTCCCCTAAAGGAAAAGGACTGGGCATAAATTGGGGAAAACTGTACACTGGTTTGCATTGGTAATTACGAAGGAAAGCCATTAAAGAGGTACACAGATAAAACGCCACAAGTATTTCAATCTGTCCTGTACTAGGCAGGGAATACGGGAAAACTAAAGGGAAGCAACATTTATCCCCCAAGGTTCCCAAATTTCCAATCATGGAACTACACATTAAGAAGATAGTGCGACAATTCCAACCAATTCCAAGCTTATCAAGTCTTGGCACCAAAGGCAACCTCATACTACAGGTATGTGATGGAAAATGTGCAAGCAGAGTGACGTTTGAAAAATAATCTGCAATCAAAGTGTCAGTTGGTGTCTGTTGGTTCCCAATCGCTGTTAGAGTAATACCAGACCCAATTAATCCACCTTCAAATGTAGTGTGTGAGGCTGCACACTTTTGTAAATTCTACAAACTTTAAGAGAACATGTTAAACAGTAGATTACTTCAGTTATACAGATTCCAATAGTTTCAGGCACTTAACGCTACAGTTGATGTTTGCACTCCTTTATCGGACCAGGATTTCATTCCTACTGCAAAACCATTTTCATATTCTTTTATACAGGTAAATTGATTGTTTCAGCAATTTTAGTCTTAGAGCAACATTTTAAGTGTTTAGAAATCTCCAAGAAGCGGCCTACTAGGTGGCTGCATGCACGCACAAAGCATTAAAGGCAGACGCAAAATAACATGCTGATGAACTTTCCTGTACCTAACACCAAGATGTAGCGCTCCATTCTAAAGGCCCCAAAATCCACAGCCTTGTTCAACGAACCGTAGTAGGTCGTTGATCAGATTGAGCGAAGAGGGACACGGAATCCAAGCCTCATCTAGAAACATTAATTTAAAAAGGGCCAAAAAGCAAGAAAGTATGCAATTTGCATGTGTTGTAGAATATGGAATCCTTGAATTTAAGCATTTGTTTTACAAACATGCCTTTAAGAAGTACATGGCTGCCGGCAGGCCTATGATTACATTTACAGTGCCGTACACATTCTGATGCTTCTAAATAAATGCTACAATCATAACTGCCATTTTTAATGAAATATTGTACATTAATAAGTGGAGTATAGTCAATACGGCTCGAAGGCACAACACATTTATAGACAAATACTTTTATGAAAGATGAGTTGGTTCATCCATGTAGTCATTGGATTGAAACCTTGCCTTCACCTTTTAGTAATGGCTGCTCCCAAAACCAAGTTTGGAGATCTATACAGAGTCTCCCCAATTGACCAATTGCATGAGCCCTTTATTTCCTATTTGCCTCTGTTCCAGAATTAAACACCATTATATATTGAAGATTTTGAATTGTCTTGAAATTATGTTGCACACATCAGCAAAGAAATTAATGATCTGATAACTATCCTTTATATTGAACAATAGGTTTACATGCCTCACAAACGAGTGCGCCATGAGAAGGTGACCAACACTTTTCCGATTCAAACTCAGTCATTTGCTCAGCACTCAACTTACCCTCTGAGAAATAGCAGGAAGCCTATATTTTTCGCATGGGGCAGATGGTTTGGTGCAGTAAGAAAACAGGGATTCTGTTCACTCCTATGCAGTATATTTTAAAGAAGTTGAAGGAACTTTGTAGAAACAGACCAGCCTTCTTTGCCGGAAATGTTGCGGCACAATTCAATCCAGTTTTAATTTCAGCTGTGATCGTTGTGCCCCAAGGAAATACCTCTTGCACCATTTCTATTTTTAAAATAAGCACTGTGTTTTAACATTGATATCTCACAAGAATATAGCACAAGTTGAGGAGATTATTTCCCTTTGTTCCCATACATAATCTTTCAACGTTACCCTTCCAGGGCTCTGCCACAATCATTCATTTACAGTAAATCTGTTTTTGAGCATTATAAATACTTATGACAAATAATTTGTGCAAAATCTGGTAGTCTTTCATAAAGTTACATAAGCTGTAACAATAAATAAAAATAAAAATGCAAATACAAAGCATGAGACAGATTACTTGCATTGCAACAAAATTCATAACTCACGGTCTTCTAAAATGGTCTTCTTGATGTTCCTTTGGTATCAATGAGTTTAGTGTATTCTAATTACTCTTTTGTTTTTAGGATCACAATTCGTTATGCATTCACAATGGTCTTCTTGATGTTCCAATGGTATCAAGTTGTTGAGGTAACTAGCGTATTCCTAATTAATCCTTTGTTCGTAGGCTCACAATTCATTACCCGTACAAAATGGTATTTTTGAGGTTGCTTTAGTTTCAAAGAGTTGATGTAAATATCGTTTTGCTAGTCACCCTTTTGTGTTCAGGACGAACATTTCAGTACTGCTCCTATTCCACTGGCAAACAATAGAATTTAACAAGTATGTATAAATAGTAATGGGTCTGGCTTTGTCTCAACTATCTGGAGCACAGGCCTGTCGAAACAGTGCACGCACGCACGCACGCACGCACGCACGCGCACGCACACACACACACACTGCAAACACTGCTATATTAGTGTAGGCATAGATGGAGTGCTTACTTCATTGACTTTATGTGAATATACACTTTCACTGATTGCTTCCATTTGGCCCCGTTACTATTTTACTGCTTAAAACAGCTAGCTCCCCTAGCCAGACCTAAAAATTGCATTAATTGACATTCAATCTCCTCAAGTGGTTATGAATCTCACAATAGCTAACTCGTTTTTATTTTCCCTAAATGTTCTGGAAGATTTCTGAAATATAGCGAATGTGTGAAATACTTGCATGACACAAAATCCAAAACAAGTATGCATTACAGGATTCTAAGTTGCCAATAGAAAAAGATGTGCATGTGAAGGTTTGATAGTGGGTAGAGTGTGGTAATAACACTTGCATAAACAAATGGAGAAAATCTACCAATATAAACCTACTCCTACACTTTGGAATTATGGAATATATTTCGAAAGCAAATGGAATTCCTTGGTTCTAGTTTTGTGTTTCTGATATAAAAGAGGAAAGTGAAATGCTTTGGTGGTGGGACAAAAGAGCACACATTGGACAAATCATAATAAACCTTTCCTCTCAAATCAACCCGTCAGATGCCTACATCACCAACATTTTAGACAACGGACCTCTGTCCTATTGGCCCTGCCCCAGATGGCGGATAACAGGAGGAGCATGAAAACAAGTACCAAGATTAAAGTCCAAACACAGAAGACAACAAGCCTAGACACATTTAACCATTAGGGCAGGTAGCTTAAGTATAGGTGATAACTATACAGATGCCAAATAGTAGGCTGAAGTAGCTTTGCAAACCCCAAAGAAGCATCTCATCTTTGGCTGCCACTCAAACCCTAGCATATTTCTGTTAGCGGGTCTTAAGTTATGAGTAGTTCACCTCAACTCATCCTACGTGCACAGTGGATTACCCAGACACTTGCTTGAAAGAGGTCAACAGTTCTATTTATTTGCAGTTATAATGTGCTTATGCCCATGGACACCTTTGCCGTTAGAAGGCATAACCAACACGGCTCCACAGATTCATAGTAGTGGCAGGCAAGTGGGGAAAAAAACCTGGTGTTCAACGATTTTCAGAAGATCATCTGATCGTAAAGCTGCGTAACGTGAGAAGGTAGGCTAGTCCAAAGTTTGGCCCCAAGAAAAGAACTCATTGGCCGCCAACCAGTTGTGAACTAACAATAAGACTTTGCTCTTTAGACTGAAGTTTACACCAAGGTATGGGTTTCTTTTTGAACGAAGATACAACTCTCTGAAAGGCACGATGTGAACAGCATAGATGCTGAATAGGGCTTGGCAGAGGTAGCCAGTACAACTGCCCAATGTTGGGAGAACTGGGCTCTAATAAAAAAAGGACTTGGACTGACACATTTTGAATGCACTTCGTTGCAGAACTTATCTGTGGAACAAGATCACTTGGGACCAAATTGATGCCAACATTATAGACATGCCAAGTCAGAATAGGTCACGAAACAAGATCTACAGGACAAACAGAATAATTATAGCATTAAGAGGAGGTTTCAAAGAAAATAATATGTATTTTTGATGCATTCAATTTTGAATTCTTCCTGTGCATCCAGACCATTAACTATTAGCAGCATAGATCAAATTCTGCAAATGGATTTTCCTAGACACCCGAACTTTATATAAAAAATTAAATAAGTAGTAGGGGAGCAGCTTGGCAAGTGGTAGTAAATACCAATTAAAAAGAAGGGGGAAACAGGAGACATAAAGGGCCCCCGCACAGTAGGGTTTGAGTATCAGATCCAAGTGTGTTTCTACTTTGCCCATTCTGTTTTCCCCACATGAATCTATTTCCAAAAAGGACTGCATCCATTTTAGGAACATATGACCAATGCCCTCTGCATGAATCAGGCCCAGGATGGCATGGTCAACAGTTCACAGATCAAACAAGGTCAAAGCCCCTGTAATGAATACGCCCACCCACCCTCTTGGCATCCTTCGCGTCTCCCAGGTCATTCCCGCCATTCATGACGTCTATCATAATGGTTCTTTTACTTTACCACATAACACAACGGTGTATCGACGATATTTCAATACCAAAGTCCAAGTGTCAATGTTTGAAGTTCACTGCATACAGTTGTTTGTCCTGTACAAGTTGTGGTGAGATAAGTGGGGCTATGCAGAGGTCATTTAATTCTATTCATGACCACATCCTTCTTTGCAAAGTGCCTGAAAACATATCATGGGATTTTCTAAAGGAGAATGCTTTGCTACCAGCTTCCATTTCAAATTGCCCCACCTTGATCCATTTTAGAATTCCACATTTTAAATCTATTATATTCTTAACCTTACTCCAGTATACTTGAAAACACTGCCTTTGGGTGATTAACTTTGCCTACTGTGATTGCAAGACTCGCCACAAGACTTACTTTGTTCTTTGTGTAAGGTATGTGAAGGTGGCCAATTTACTTCAGCAACAAATTTAGTCTTCCAATGGCAGATTTAACCTTCCAACCATTCAAGTGACCGAATTCTATCCTCGGCAGGAACAGTTTCTCCAATCAAAAGAGGAGCTCAAACGTCTAGATGTACCTAGGAATGGGAAGGAGGAGTAAAAAGATTGACTCAGCAGTGCATCTACTGAGCTTTAACATCATCAGTTAGCCCGCTTTCAGCTCTCAATTTCTGGCTACTGCTCTGGTTGAAGGCGATCCAGTGGACCACTTCTTCAGGGAATTCAGGGGATTCCACCTAAAATAAAGACAATAACAAGAGATGAAACATAGCACAATTTTCTCTTGATGAGTAGAGCAATTTGTCCATGTATACATGCATACATTTGAACACACATGGACATAATGCATAGCTAGGAACCTAAAATAACTTGATTCCCTACCATAGAAATTGTAATGACAAATTCTTACGCCAAGCTCAAAGGTCTCATAATACGATATGCAGTTTTCAGAAGATTGGAGGAGGGCTCTATTTGGGATATTTTGAAGTAGGAACATTTGTAGCTTAGTTCATTCCACTCTGATACTAAAAAAATAAATGAATGTGCACGTTTAGCAAAGATACATTTGGAGACAAAGGACAGCACAAAGCATCGAGGCAGACCGTGAAATCCGTTACAGACAAAAGTGTTCCATTCCACCTTACCGCTAAGTCAAGCACTATGCTCCCAGGACGAAAGTAGACACTGCTCCCGCATTCCCATCTGTGGAGCAAATGCATGGAAGAGGGCATGCCAATCTGCACTCCATTTACATCTACCCAGGTACAACTGATTGGAACAGGCGCCGACGATTAAAAACTCCATCACAGTGGTGTAATGGAAATGTAGATGCCTCACTGTTATACATCTATGCCCCTTGATCACTGACCAATTAAGACTCAATCTACATCCCCTGGATATCTACCCCATGCAATTTAAAAACCATAATGCACCATCTTCTGGATTAACATCCAAGACATAAATGAAGCAATCTTTAAGAGAAGTACCCACGGTTCCCCTCAAGCTGGGGCCGCACTACCAACCCATTGACCCTGCCATCTGCTGTATGCACAAGCCCTTATTCAAGGGTTCAGTCCCTATTTTCCAATGCAATTTTGGTCATCGTCCTGGGGTAGGTTTTGGGTACAAATGTGTTATTTTCTGGTTTTGAAGGGTGTGAGGAATAGACGAATGAGGAGATGGTCAGTAATCAATCTATGACAAGAGTTGCAGTCCATAATCTGTTTAGATGTTTAGAATCCGGCAATGGCATGAGAGGGTGCATGGGCAGGGGGCTAAGATCATGCATGCAGAAAGATGTCTCAGGACTCAAAACCACAGTGAGATTCCGGGAAGTACAAGTATCATACTCTTGTCTGTTTTCAGGGTTTCATTTTGTGGCAGGGTATCAAAGAAAGTGACAGACTGTTTGGTCACTCCCTGGTGGCTGACAATGGATGCTCAAAGTGGGCCCTTTAGAGTATGTTGCTGGTTATATTGATGGCTGTCAAATAACTTGCTTCACTCCTTTTGCACAGGCTGTTTCCAGCAGCCTATGTTAAATGTCTGGTGAGGGCAAGAGGGGGTCTCACAAATGCAACTGGTAAGCCAGATCTGCCAGTATTTTGGGCTAAAGTCCACCTGATATCACTGACCTCATACATCCCCAGGATGGAGAAATGTCTGGGCAGATTCTATGAACAGGATCTGTCTCCTTTATGGCTCTGCCCTTATCTCAGGACATGTTCAGCTTTTGTGAGATATGGGAAACTATGGCTCAGGCTACTGGCTTGCATCCAAAGGACTGATCTTCTTACTCTTTATTACTCCAAGTCCAGAGACCCTTATACCTGGGCGGCAGATGCAATGACATTCCGGTGGCTGGGGACATGGAGGCTTCTCTTCACATTCGCTTTGATTCCTTTGGCCTAGGTAGGTAGGTGGAAATTCTATATAGCGCATCAAATCACCTCTGAAAGGCATTACGTTGCTAAAAAACAGATCTCAGGGCTGACTGCCACAAGACATGTATTACCTGGGGAACAGCCAGGTCTTTAAGTGTTTACTGAAGATCCGAAAATCAGACAGGTCTTCGATTACGAAAGGGAGAGAATATCTAAGTGGCAAGGCATGGGTTGCAATTGTGTTGCCACCCCATATGTCTCTCTTAAATTTAGGCAGATCGAAGAGGTCTCTCAGGGATATAGGACGAGAAATGGTTCCTCGTTAACATGGAACCTACATTGGAATAGGATTCATATTTAAGGCATACAGATTTAAATTCAACTCTTTTAGCCACTGGTAACAAGCGAAGAGAGAGAGAAATGTGAAAAATCAGCCTTACTAGTACATTTTAGTGCCTTGTAATTTAGGTGACAGGTTATGGGGAGCCCTATATAAATGACATTGAAGTAATCAAGATGGTTGGATATAAATGCAGCACCTTTCATGAAAAAGAGAAATAGTTTAAAAGGTGTTTATAGGCGTTCAATTGAAAGAAGCAGTTGCTCGATACTTTACCGATTTGTCTATCTAGGGACAGATTAGGATCCAGAAAGACACTCATCGTTTCGTACTATGCATGAAGTTTTAGGGTAAGCTCTCCACACAGATAGTCAAAAATCCCACATTCCGGGAGAATCATGAAAGTGTTTATTAGCTCTATTCAGTTCACAGTTAAGTATTTCTGTGTTTTACATATTTATATGGAGATAGTTGGTAGTCATCCAAATCTTCCCTTGTTCAATACAGCACTTTAATTGATCGATCAGTTTCTTAATGGAATTACTGCAACACAGTATTAGCGGAGTATTGTCGGCATACATATAACAAGTCATGTTAAAGCTGTGTACATTTCATGCTGGGCTCTGGCGCCCCCCCACTGGGGCAGGCCAGCCTGGTTGGGTTTGGGCACCGGAAACAGCCGGGAGTAAAAGCCCTCCCCTCGTTCCCCAAGGGGAACGGGTTCCACAGATCTGAGGTCCAGAAGTTTCTGAACCTCGGCTTTGAGGGAGGGTGAGCCCGACAGCTGAAAAAGAGGGTTGAGGGGTGGGGTAGGGGGTAGAGGTAAGCGGAAGCCCGCTCGAGCAACTGATAAGACCCATCTGTCTTCTGTGATGGCCTGCCACGCCTACCAATGAGACGCAATGCGTCCTCCCACTGGGGTCTCGTGCGAGCGCGGAAAACCCTAATTTAGCAGGTTTATCGGTGGCGGAGCCACCTGAACCCGAGGAGGAGGAGGCTGAGGAACGGGAGAAAAACCGCGTCCGTTGTTGCCTACGGCAGTTATTCCCCGCAGGGGTATCCACTCTGAGAGACTTGTGGTCGATGAAGCCCCTAAAGCCAGAGGAAGGTCGACTTTGCGACAACGGTCTCTGGGTTTTGAAAGGAGCCTTAACCAGGACAGACAAGGACTTAGCTGTCTGAGTGCTATCTTTCGTCTTGGTGAGCTCTACATCTGTTGTAGCATGAAAGAGCTCCTTCCCATCGAACGGAAAGGTCCAGCACCCTGTCCTGCACTTCTTTTGAAAATTTAGTTGCATGCAGCCATGCCTGCCGTGAGGTATCAACCCCCAGCATAAGGCCCCGAGCCGAGGTGTCTATGTGATGATCCGCAGCCTCCAGGAGATCCTGGGCCAAGACCCTGGCGTTGGAAAGGCCTCCTCTAAAGTCTTCCAGCTTCTCGACCGGGATAAACTCCTCAAAGTCCGACAGACCTTTCCACATCGGCATGTTAGCTCCCGCTAATATCAATTCAGCGTTGGCCTGCCTGAGCTGCAAGGCCGAGTTGGCAAAGATTTTCCTCCCGAGGGAGTCGAGGAGCTTGTCCTCCTTTCCCAGAACCTGAGTAGCCGCCGTGAAAGAAGATGCTGCAGGCCTGGACTGCAAAGTGGCCGCAGCCACCACTGTGGAGGAGGGGGGGCGGACAAGATGACAGGGCCACCTCTTCCGAACAATGCAGCCTGTATCTAGCGTCAATTTTCTTATTGACAAAAAGTCCAGAGTGTGGCTTTTCCCAGACTCTGCGGACCTCGGCCAGAACATCCGACAGATCAGAGTCCTGCTGAACCGTGTTGGGCGATGCCTTGTCCACAGGGGACAATGGGGGCAAAGGCGGAAGAGTCGGGGGAGGCACCGTAGGCAAGGGAGGCGCCGGCAGAACCACCCGAGGAACAGGTGGAGCCGGAGGTGCGGGAGGGCATATCTCCCTAAATAGCCCTTTGAAATACTCCCTCATGGGGTCGGTACGCATAATCGTTTGAAATTTACCGAAAAAGGCTCCGTCCGGGGACTGTTTCGGAACCTGAGGAGGCCTCTCATGAGGTGGACAAATCCAGGGACGTAACGGGGACGGGTGCCACACAGGCCCCCTCCACCGACGTATCCACATAAATCAACGGTGCCGATCCTGCAGGCAGCGAAACATTGTGCGGAAGAGGCATCCAAGCGTTCCAGTCATAAACTGGCCGATAAGGATGCGCACAAGGGACTCTATGTTCACCCAAGGGGCCAAGCCCTACACCTGAGGCCGATGGCGTAGTTGTAGGGGTAGCACCCAAAATGGCCGCTGCGGTCGTGGCGGGAATGGGCGCCATTTTGTCATCATCTGAAGGGAACTGCGGCACGTGAGGAAGTGAGGCAGGGGTCCCCGTCGATGGATCAGGGGTCTTAACTTTAGCCTTAACACAAGGGACCTCGGCAGAGCCGGTACTGTGAGGCCTGGAATGTTTTTGTGACATACCAACCACCAAATTAGCCTCCGAAGGAAGGACCTCGGCACTGCCGGTAAAAGAAGAACTTTGCTTCTTTGCCTCCTCAACAGGTCTGGTGTCACCGCTGTAAACTTGTAACTCTTGTAACGTCTGTAAACTTGTAACTTCTGTAACCAAGCTGTAAGCCCTCATGTCACTTGCGCCCTGCTACCTCTGGGTCCGGCGAGCACAATAAATAAATAAACAAACAAACAAGAGCGGGAACGGTGAGAAACAGCTTTCACCGACAAGGCCTTGTCAAGCCTCTCAGAACTGCTGGTAGCTTTAGCCTCTGAACGAGGGACCTCGGACCCAGGTCCGGTAACAGCCTTATCTGCACGGGCCTCGAACATCCGTTCGGTAACAGCAAGCCCACACAAGGCCTAGGGACGCACCCGGTCTTATTTTTGAGGGAAGCCGACAGAACGGCCTCAGAGCGAGCTCCGGTACCCCACGACTCAGTAGAACTGGGTCTACAAACAGCCCCCACAGGAGGGGCCTATGAGCGCACTCCGGTATCTACAGGCCCCTTACGGAGACTAGAAAACTATGGTACAATTATTAGGCGCAACGGGCACCTCAGGGCGAACCCCGGTGGCAGAGCGGTCAACGCCCCTCCCGGCCCGAGAGGAACCCGGAAAGGTATCCCCCGGCCGGGGTGCTCTGAAAACTAAAGAACTTACTTCTCGTCTATGAACGCCTGAAAATGCAAAGGAGGAGTTGGTCGGAACACCTCCTCCCACCGCTCCAACCGACGTTGAAGTGCCCGGACAGAAAGGGAGTCGCAGTAAAAACAGGAGTCCCAACGGTGATCCGGACCCAAGCACTCTAAACAAAGAGGATGGAGATCCGCCCCCGCGAAGCAACGAACAATCTGGAAAATCTATTTTGGACAACATAGAAAGACCAGCACTCGATTGCTAGCGAGAGCCAGAGGAAAAAAGGGAACTGCAAGTTGCAAGTGCGTCCAGTCCCGAACGAGCAGAGAAAAGGACCGATGGGCGATGCGCGGGGCGGAGCCAAGGTGGGCGGGGTTACAGCCGCGTGCCAGGCCCCGCACAAGAAAGAGAGGAAGGACACATTTTTGGAAACATTTTTGGATGCTCTTTACAAAGTGCTCCGGTCCCGTCCCACAGGACGGAGAGCTGTCCCATAAGTATGGAGGAAAGGGGACGGGACGTAGGAGTATGAGGGATATATTAAAAATGCATAACATGCTGAGTAATGGGGCTGTTATACCGAGGGTTGAAGAAGCTGATTATCTAGGTATTCGGTTTTCATCAGCAGCGTCGGGCAAAGCCCATACAAACAAACAGAAAATCAGAATGTGCCGATCTTTAGGGGGAGTTTTTTGTTTTATGGCCATGTGCAGGGACAGACGCTTCCAATGATATTGAAGATTTACGAGGCACAGACCAAGGCAGTAACTATGGTGCATCGCTTTGGGGTTTTGAGACTGTGTCAGAACTCCAGATCATGGAAAATAAAGCTTTTGGGTCTCCCTACCTCGGCTCCCACCTTTGCAATACATGTGGAACTGGGTGCTACATTTATGGAAGGTGAGTGGCGTTTGGCCCCTGGTCCTACATTGGCTGCAAATCTGGTTGAACCCCAAGGTGGATCTAAACCATTACATCATCAAGGCAATTTTGTCCAGAGTTGGTTGGAACGAAATCCCATGGTAAAACCATATTACCAAATGAATGCCTCCACACCTTCTCTAACTTATTGAGCAATGTACACAAAAATATTTATAAGAATACTTGTGCAACTTTTGTTAAAGAACAGCGTGAAACAAAGGAGCTACAATCTAAAGCAAATAGAACCCATGCAATTGTTAGCACGGTAGATTCCAGGCAACAGTACCTTATTTTAAATCACAGGAAACTAGTTTGCCGGCCGATCACCAGTCTTAAATTGAAAGTCAACACTGAAGTGGCAAGGCTATCCTGATGATCCCAGATGCCCAGTGTAAAATTCAATAGAAGAGGATCTTTTGCATTATATTCTGTTTTGCCCGGCATACTCATAAAAGGTAAAAACCATCATCCCTGTCTAAAGACAGCAGAATTGTACACAATGTCATCCAGCCTTATTCTATCTACTGAAGGCTGATTCACCCTTTGTGGCTTCGGCAGTGAGCAGAGTCAAATATAGAGCACACTAGGGCCAGATGGGAAGTGGGGAGACCAAGAACAAGACAGGAATAATAGTCAACAAGGGAGAAAACAAGGGTAGTGATCAAAAGTTTAGTGGCATGCAAAGTAAGGAAAGAACACACTTTTTTAACATTAAAAGAGATGAAAACGACAAGATGGTGCAGTGTTGGAGATTTGTGAAGTGAAGGAAAGAGAGGAGTCAAAAAGGATGCCTAGGTTGCAGGCAAATGTAGAGAAAGGAAGAACAGGCAGAAAACTGATAGAAGGGGTGAGTCTGTAGAGGCTTGAAAACAAGAGAATGTATGTGTTTGAGGCGTTGAGATGGCATCCATGCTTGGATGGCAAAAAAAGTTGAGAAAAATTAGACAGTTGTGAGTGATCCGCACAAAAGTGTGCCGACAACCCAAAAGGAGAGATGATAGCAGAGAGGAGAGCAGTGTATAAAGAAAAATGTAGTGGGTACATCGAATACGGCTGCAATTCTGCTGAGATAGACCGAAAGAAGCAGACGCAGTGCGGTTTGGTGCGGTTGGTTTGGGGTCCTTTCCTCTAAACAGAAGTTACTGGTGAAACTAGTGAAGCTGCAAGCTCTGGAGCCGCTGTGCTGTGTTGAGGCTCCGAGTGGAGCGTCCTGGACAAGGCCCCCCCCCTCTCCCAAATCCTGTGTGGTGTGGGTGTTGCAATTTAAACTCTACCAGCTCGAGGTAAGACCCGTGACGTACTGCAGTGAGTGTAGACAGCACCCCGCAGTGGTTTCGGGACCTCCTGGGTTGTTCCGGCTGGATCCTTGTGTCATTTGGAATTTGTTTTAGTGCTGGGGGGCGTCGGGTGACTCTGGCTGCAACCTTTAGGGGTTGGTGAGGCTGTAGTCCTTGTGTGGACTGCTTAGGTGGTCAAGCAGCAGGGAAGTTTTGGGAGTCTGAGCTGGGCCTGTTCTCCTCCTTGTAAGTCCCAACTGTATAAGCTCATCTAAGTGCAGTGGAGCCTAAACAGGTAGATGTTGCAGCTGTGGACGATATCAGCTTGTACTGCCGCACATATAGTAGCTGTGAGACCACTGTGAGCATTGATAAGATCCCCACCATTACCTGCATAGTGACATGGTGTAACCTTGATCACATTAGGGTAACTACGTGTATAAACTTAGTGCAAAGTCACGTTGCTGCGCCGAACTGCTTCTCCTTACATACTAGCCTTCCATAAACAGTTCCTGAGGTGCAGAAGGTGCATAGAGGAGAGCCAAGTTAAGGAGCAGTTTACATTTTACTGTGCTTATCATTGTTTGAGCTCTGTGGCTTGCTTTATCATCATTGCCTGCTTGCGTGCTTATATAGTGGAAAGAAATTCCATCAGAATTTCCTCTATTCATGTCTGGGAGCAGCAGGTGCTCGAAGTGTAACATACTTTCCTGGGCTTACATAAAGCATCAGCTCCAGCACGAAAGCCCGTGCCAAGTCAAGGATCAGTTTTACAGCTCAGCTGGATTGCTAGCTGCGGTGCGAGTACTGTGTAGGATTGGACATTACTAGCTACATTGGTGATTGTAAGTCAATCTAACCTGTAAACTAAGGTGATACTGTGGGGTACATTTAAGGCCCGAAGCAGAAATCCCCTTCAAACCAAAACCTGCATTGAAACAGTACCACAAAAACAGCTGTGCTTTGCCCCCCCCCCCTGGCGCAGGTGTGACGAGCATTGAACACTGCCATCCAAAGAACGGCTCTGCATTTGTTTTACTTTCAAGTTGAACGGCAGCACATTTGCTGTCCTGTCCTCTGATTAAAGTAGCGTACAGCATTCAAGACGGCCGGTGCATGTGTTCTTTCTTTTAAAACACCACCAAATTGTGCGCCCCATTAAAACCCACACCTGCGTCCTTTATTTCATCTGATTGCCAAAAAGTTAGGAAATACCTCCCAAGAACAGCATTATCTGCTGAGAAATTGCATGAGGGTCAGAGAGTTCTGTTTTTCACTCAACACGGCTTTTGTTTCCTTTTAATGTGAACCATTGCGCTCAAATTGCAGTAAATCAAAGAAATAACGTGGAGTTTGTTTTTTCATGCCAATATCAAAGACACTTTGGGTAGCATTCTTTGTGTCCATGAACCAACGGTATATGCAAAACCTCCCAGAAGATTAATTGAAACCATCCTGTGGTCTGCAGAAACCGCATTTGTGAACTTGAAATGAACACACATGTGAATCTGCTCTTTTGAAAATAAGGAAAATGCTGTTCAAATGTTAATGTCAAATGACAGCTTTTGCTCGCACAGAAATGTGATTGAATATGTGGGTGGGGTTTGGTTATATAATGTATATTATATCTGTCCCCAAAAGACTTGGTTAGAAAAGACTCAGAAACCAGTAAAACTGGGTTTTTGGCCCAGGCACTGAATTCAATGGCCAGCCCCGCCTCCCACTGAAAATAAAGTTGCATCCATTAGTGAACCGGCCCACAATGACATATGAAAAGGCTGAGAGTGTGAGGATTCACTGAGCTGCTAGACTAGCAGGCAGCCCTGGAAGAAGGAACAATGGAAGCCAATATGGCTGGGGCATGGCCAGGAGGTGTGATTTCCTCCAGCACCCACTCTGAATGAGGAACTGTCAAACTTAAAAGGGCATCATAAAAGTCCTTTGTTGTAAGCCAAGCCTGGCAGAGACAGTTTGCATTGGGGGCCTGCAGCACCGCCCACACATGTGACAAATCCACCCATTCACATTAAAGGACTTCTGTAGTTTAAGACATTTTTCCCAGCACTCTGAATAAGTAATAATGTTGTACCATGCCAGTTTTCCATGTGATTTTTAGGCAAATGTAAAGAGACTAAATACATGTTTCTAGCACTTGGTGAACTGAATTGGCCATGAAAGACTCATTTTGGGGGGGAACTATGAATGGGACAAATATGAAACTAAGAGGGAGGATGCAAATTGTTATTGGGAATATGTGGACTCATTGGCAGAATTTAAAATATTATGCACTTCATAAAAAAGGCAAAAATGTGCCAAATGGTGATGCAACATTGCACAAAGTCGGCGATCGGATTGTCCAATTCCCTGTGACCTTTCGAATCTGCCTATCTATGTCTTCTGGCAGTGGCTAGTATAAGTTTGAAGTTTTGATCTGTAACTCATTTTGGTAAAAAGTAGGCCTGAGAGACAAAGAAAGGTCATAAATGAAAACACATAAATGATGTAATTTCCCCTGAACCAATCGGCCCAGAGGGAGAAGGGAGGACTGGTAGGTAGGCTGTCCTATCCCAGTAAAGTAATCATTTCAGAGTACTTCCCCCCAGGTTGTAAATTTGATTATGTCAGTTTGGCTATATAAGGGAGAGACAGAGAAACACAAGGGGCTCTCAAGACTCACACGCTCAGGACTCACTCTCAAGACTCACTGAGTGAAGAATTCAAATCCATTCAAGATCCAGGAAACCAGATACATCCATTCATCCAGGTACACCCAAGAATCCAGGGAGAAAGGAGAGGAGGCAGCTGATCCCCATCCTAGAGAGTGCAGTGACCAGACCTTGCCTAGCTGTCAAGCATCCCATACAGGAGAGCCCAGTGACCAGATCCCTTGGCCCTGCTGTCCCAGTGACCAGATCCCTTGGCCCAGCTGTCCAGAGACCTCGCTGGCTTTCCAGAATAAGAAACTCAAGATTACATTGTAAGTAGCACATAACCCCAGTCCTCCAAACGATGTATCACGCTCTTTTGAACCTTGCACCCCAATGAAATCCCATTCAAGTCCCAAATTGCCAGTATAATCCGTTCACCTTTCCATAGACAAACCTGTATTAGCCTGTGTATGTTAGTGCATCCCTTTTCATAAATATTTCAAAAGTCTGTCCTTAGCATTATCTTCAAGTAAATAAATTAATTACCCTATAGAGATTCAAAGTGAGTTGGTTGACATTCGAAATCAAGCACCTCATGTCAAGTGCCTTTCTTTAATAACAAAAGTAATTAAAATATAGCTTCAACAAAACTAGTCTGTCTAACAAAAATCGAATTTGCCAGTGTTTTGTGTGCTTTCCGACCAATTCCGATTTGCATTTGTCCCATAGAATAACCCAAACTGTAGTCCCATATCTGTCAGAATCCTACCTGTTATGTGCCTCTGTTCCTTGTCCTGAAAACCGATTGTCGATTTTGACAGCCAAGCCCTTTCTGTGGCTGCCTGTCATTACCAGTCCCGTGTAGAAACGAATTTCTATTCTGCGCGTGTTCTTTTGCATTTTTTTTCTTCCAAAAATCGATTTTCTTACCTTGTGTTCACGTTGCCTTGGTGCCCTACTAGTAGTCTGTAAGCTTCCTTATCTCTCAAGTGTAGCAACATGAATTTCTGTCCTAGCTATCCCACCGTGGTAGCAAACTGCTGTGCGAATAACAAGTGAAATCCGAATATGCCATTTTGCTTATAATTAAGGTTGTCATTTTCTTTTCTGGCCTCCCATCTTGGGGTGGTGGGCTGAATTCGAAATCTGATCTCTCCCTCTTCTTTCTGACTCCTTGCCTCTGCCTTCCATCCACAAAGAATTTAGTTAACAGATGTTTGGGAGAGAGTGCTGCAGTGGGGGGGTGCTTAACCTGAATGCCATTGGTTGCTTTCAAAAAACCATTTCTCTTTTGCTTGCTATTAAAGGTTTCTGTATTTTGTGTTAAGAGTTTGAATTGTAGGGATTTTTGCATTTGTATTGCCATCACGTTGGTGGTTGCTGCCAGATTGTTTGATTTTGCTTGATTTTTCATTTGACCATAAAATTAATAAATATCATATTGTTACACACCGGCCTGGTTCCAGGTTCATTGCAATATGGGGTGTTTATTAAGGTGGGCGCAAGACTGGTTGGGGGTCTACTCAAATAAAGAACTTGTGGTTGATTAAAAGATAAAAATTATTTTTTTTGTGCACCACATTCATTGTCAGTGGAAGGAGTCCCCGGCTGGAGTGTGCCGTGTTATAAAACAGTTACAATACAATAGAATTAGTGGATATTTTGGGGCCATTTCTGTGGTCAAACATTCAGCCACTGAAAACATGATAACAATTCCACAAATACATGGGGAAGCCATATTGGAGTTGTATAAAGAGGCTCCCGAGCATAATCAGGAGATATCTGTGATTTTACCGGAGCAACATTTAACATCAGAAGCTCTTGGAGAGGAACATTTCCGTGCAGCCCCAACTGTAATAGTTGACCAAATAGATCTATTAACATCCATCGCTAATAATCATTCTGTATTCAATCTTTGCTTGAATTTACATCATAATTCTTTGGGGCCAACATAGGGAAATACCATCTTAAATTCTTCCGCTACTTTTAATAACATTATCGGAACACAACTGTCAGCCACACTGGATCTGCAGAGAAAGCTCTCAACATTTAGTTCATCCAGTCAGTATGATAGGGACTCTGAGAGTAAGGATATGGAAGATGAGGATCAGAGATTACGGGATGATGCAGATTTGATGTCTGCTAGAGCACCGGGAGGGTCGAATACAGCCTTCCTTGAATGCAATTG
The DNA here is from genome assembly GCF_040938575.1 of Ambystoma mexicanum. Classification (NCBI taxonomy): domain Eukaryota; kingdom Metazoa; phylum Chordata; class Amphibia; order Caudata; family Ambystomatidae; genus Ambystoma; species Ambystoma mexicanum. The sequence continues at coordinate 1,236,349,035 of NC_090933.1, read as the reverse complement.
TAGCCTCTATAGACTCTTTATTAGTACTATGTACTAATATGGCTAATGAACAGCGGGAAATTAAATGAATACTGGCGAAAATGGTTGACCTGGTTTTGAATTCATGTGATCATAATGTGGAAGTACAGGATATGTGTGTTCCTGCTGACGATTATGTAACTGATTTATTAGACTGTGTAGACATTTTAAATACTCAATCAGTTACTACTACTAATTGTGTTTTAGAACCACCTTGTACTACTATTTATCTTATGAGTCAAGCTCTGCCTCTTTTAGGGATTCAACATGGAACTCTTGATTGTGATGGGTCTTTAATGGAGGAAAATGTGTCTGGAGCTCTATTAAAAGGACACTTCGTATCAGCCTAAACCTACTAAAGGAAAGAAGAAACGAAAACATAAAGGAAGTGCCTTGCCCTATGCATCAAGGAAGGTACTTCCTGATTCAGATCATAGTGGAAGTCAAAATAACCCAACTATGTCAGAACCCCACCGTAATACGCCTAGGAATGTACTGTCAATGGAAAGAACGATGACGGTTTATAGCCAAGGCCAAACTTTGTACTAGGGTTACTAATGTTCTGTCTGATGGCACAATGCGTCAAGTAGATCTCCGGTGTCCTTTGGAAAGATGGCTGCATTTGGGTGGTAGTGGTGTAAAATCAGAAATGAAATCACTGCCACCTACAAACATTTCTCATACAAATAATGTGATTAGTGATGAATACATAACATCAGGTATTGGGGATAGGATCTATGTTTCTAAAGGGGATACTGATTTAAAAAATATTTACGCTTGTGTGCCCACTTTGACCCAAACGATTAGTCATAGGCCTTATCCTATTGTGGAGGAATATGATGACAAATGGTTACCTTTGGCTAGGTGTATAAAGTAGGAGGAACTCATGCCATTATCATCTAGTCCATTCATGAATAGAAGCTTTATCATGGATCTACTCCATTGAAACCCAGCACTTGGGAATAGATGTAGAACAGACATGACAATGGTTGTTCTACCAACTTGGCATAGTTCTACGAGCGACTATACAGCATCTTAAAATACTAAATCTACATATCATGAACTAAGGAAGATGGGCTTCCTACTTACTGTTTGTCATAAACAAGCTAGGAATTACTCAGCATCCGATTCGTCCTCTAGTGTAAAGCAATAAATGCTTGTTCCCACATGGGTTGTAGTAACACATGCTTCAGCTAATAAAATTAGGCCCACGCACCTGGGGTGTAAAACGACCCCATTGAGGCAGGATTCCGGTAATCATTCCAACTCTCACCATACATGATTCCCTGGAAACTGAGCACAATTACGATGGGCTTCGTGAGGAGTCCAAGGGGTTTTAATTATTTTTTAGGAAAACCCCTGGGTTTGCAGATGATAACCTCATATGATACATTCCTTTTGCATGAGACCTGGTTAATTGAGTTATTTTGTATTGATGGGTTTAACATCATCTGTACTTCTGCAAAACAAAATATACGTGGTCGCCCGATGTGTGGGCTGGCTATAAGGGTTACATTCTTCCTGCATCAGAAAGCCTTAAAGGTGGGTAAATCTTGTTCTTATGTTTTATCGGCAGTTCTCTATGATGGGAGTCAGTCACAAATAATGACTCTAATCATAAATGTATATAAACCACCAGGGAAAAAGATAATTATGTTATAAGAAATAAGCTGAATGAATTACCAACCCACAGGTATACCTACCATCCATAAGGGAAGGTAGTTATGATATGATATATATATGAAATGGCATTTATAACGCGCCTATACACAAGTGTTTCAAGGCACGACGAGGCAAGGGAGGGGGAAAAAAGTGAAGATAGATAACGATCTTACTAGGCCAGGTGTTATTCAGATCACGCAGGTGCATGGGAAGGGGGAAAGGGAAAAGTGCGAGGGGGAAGGGAGAGGGGAAAGTGCAGTACATGGGATAGTAGAATAAATAAGAATAAATAAAATGGCCAGATGGTGGCAAGTGCAAGGTAAGTGCAGACATAAGTGCAGGTAGGGGGACTGTAGGGATACAGAAACAGTCCCCAGGTGCAGGGGTTGCCAGAGAGGCAGTGCAGGTGAGCAACTGGCGGGGCCTGGGCCCGAGATCAGAAAGTGTGGCCAGATAACCAGTGCAGTTTCAGCCAGGAATTCAGCAGGGGAGAGGAGGAGAGAAGGAGAGAAAGCAGAAACAAAGAGAAAGGTGTTGAGGGGCTTCCGGAACCGGAGATGGTTCTCGTCAGGTTTCAGGGAGGCAGGAAGGCTGTTCCAGAGGGAGGCCCGGGCCGAAGAGAGAGATCTACCACCAACTTGTTGCTTGGAGAAGTGACTGACCCTGAGGGAGTTGGAGGCAGATGAGCGAAGTTCTCGAGAAGGAAGATATTTAGGAAGAGAGAGTTGAAGGTATTGCGGCCTCAGAAGGCCTTGTGGACAATGCTAATGGCTTTTCTTCCTCATGCATTGATTATGTGTTTATTAGCCAAGGGTTTGGCCATATTTTAGTCCTACTACCCTGGTGCAACACAATCTCAGTGATCATTTGGTATTGATGTGGACATGCTCATTGGGAAATACTGTGTAGGTAGGAAAAGGGGCATAAAGGTCTCGGTTAAAACCAGAATAACAGAATATATTGGTCTGAAACAAATGTCTGAAAGCTTAACCATCTGTTAAACAATAATTTTAAATTGATTTTGAGTCAGTTATCTTATTATGACTGGGACCTGAATACTACATACACTGCTGCAATATTTTGATCATTTTAAGCTATGTAAATCAAATAATGTGAAGCAGCATAATAGGTGTGGTCAATTCGATATAGAGGTCCATCAAAGGAAAAAGGAGTATCAGGACTATCAGGGCTAGAGCTATGAAGCAAATTGAGTTCTCTAAACTGAACGTGTTGCATGTTTAGCAACTAAATATTAAAACTGGGTGAGACAACATCGTAGTTCGCTGCAGAGTGCAAATTGGGGATGCATGTTCGAAAAGCTTTATACAAGTAATAATGATAAATGATAATGAAGATAAATTATGATAAATGATAATAGAAAGTTTTGGTCCTTCTTTAGATCATATCTTGCAGGCTTATCTGTACAGGAACTGAATCCTATTTCTGAGAGATCTTGGTTACTGTATATGGGACACCTATTTCATGACCCATCACTAACTGAATTGTTTATTCCTGTTTGCCCTGGGGATTCCAGAATCTTGAAGGGATTCTAAATTGATGATATTGAATTGGTAATTAAAAACCTCAAGAGCTCTAGGGCTCCCGGCCCCAACATAATTCCGAATATTGTATTTAAAGCTAATCCATCCAAATGGGCGGTGATCTTGGCTGCGTGGTTGGTAAGATATTGTCATCTGGCAGGATTCCTGATAGTTGGAGGGAATCCATAATGATTCTGGTTTATAAAAAGGGCATGTGGTAGATCCCTCAAACTATCTCTTCCTAGCTATGTCTGATTCCAGCACCAAGATATTTGCAACATCATTGTTAAATAAGCTTAATATATGAGCAGAGAATAAGGGTCTCTTACATAAATGCCAAACTGCCTTTCTTAGAGGCTATAGCACATCTAATAACAATTGTGCTTCACAATGTCTATTTGCCAATTCAATTTGTCACAAGCGTAAACTCTATTTATGTTTTATTGACTTTTCTAGAGCATTTGACACTGTATCCTGGCCAAAGCTTTGGTGCAAGTTAACGCAATGCAGTATTGACCCTTTAGTCCTACATTTTGTCAGGGCCTTTTATAGTGATACAATGGTGTCAATAGGGCTGTCACAGGATGGTAATCTATCTCGGAAAGTGAAAACTAATGTTGGCTTAAAACAGGAGTGGGCATTCATATTATGGTTACCTTATCTCAGCCCGTATACTGAAAAGATGGCTATTAATCAAGCGGTTTATGTCAAATTCAGGAGGGAATTATATTGAAGGTTTGATAAAGGTCTACCAAACTAGTATTATCCAGACATTATGTCATGCAGCAGCCTTGGCGGTTGTGGCTACAATGGAAAATGCATCGGAAACTCTGCATGGAGTGATACGAGACGAGCACAACAGTAATCAGCAAACGCGGTCTAGTCTCCTACAATCATGGCCGTGGCATCACACAGCATTTCCATAACTACCAGCCGAGCTTCCTGTTCAGTGAGTCATACCTCGTCCTACTTGGTACACCACTGCTGCGTCCCTCGCAGTTTTGATCTATTTATTCTGCCTTTTGCAGTTACTTCTGTCTCCTTTTTCCTTGCCCCCTCTTGGGAGCAGTTATATCTCAAAGCTTCCTTTGACACTGATTACTCTCTTTAGATTCATCCGAGTTTTCGGTTTGGCTGGTACCTCCCCGTACCGGTATGCCTTACCTGTACTTTCATCGGAATGCAGCAGCTCTGTGTTCCGCCTTTGTTTACTTTTTACTTACCGGACTGTTTCGCTCTCCGGATCTTTCCTTTCTTGGTCTGTTCTGTGCCTCTGCATCCGCTGTAGCAGCTCTGGCATTCTGTTTACCTTTTTCTCCCAGCCGTGTGGATCTCACTTACCTTTTTCTTCGGAGATTGCCTCTTGTTCTTCCTGCTGTATAGTCGCTCCAGCACAGTGGGTGAACTACTGAAATACCACCAGCTTCCTACGGTTTAGAGACTTCCAACTTCCCTCGGAAAACCTACTCTGGCCATCGCAAGTACCATCCTCGATTTCACCGGATACAAGACTACTGCTGGGTTTTTTGGTGCTTAGAAGCTTTTTCCCTGATCTTTGAGGCTGGCTCCCCAGGGTTCCCTTTGGTGAGGAATTCATATCCTGTCAAGGAGGCCTCCGGTGGAGCTCATCCTTACCTGCACGATAAGAAGAAGTTCACAAAGGAAAAGAGAATACGGAGAAGAGACACTCACTGCGAAGACCCTGTGAAACCAGCCCTACTGTGACAAGACCACACAGACCAAGAAGAATACAAACCCACGACTACACACTCAACCCGAAAAGATGGAGTAATGATGCTCAAGCCTCGGTATCCAAAAATCACCGCTGATGGATAAAAATCTATCAGCAAGAAGAAGAACAAGCAGGAGAAGAGACACATCAGAGACCCAGTCTTACTTCTCGGAGGATAGAGGTGAGGAGGAGTCACGGGAGGGATCCTCAGTTGAATCCAGTGCTGACCATTAACCTTTGACTTGGAATTGTTGCCAGAGGCTTATATGGGTTGGTTAGATAGATTTGAGGGTAAGATACTCAGATCAATATTACAGGTACCCAAAGCTTGAAACATTATGTTTTGAATTAGGTCTATATTCACTTCGAGCTCAATGGTTATTGAAGAGGTGTAAATGATATTGTGCTTTATCAATACGATTACCAGATGATAAATCACTCATGGGCTTTGTGCCAGATAGATTCTGTGAGGACCCTTCAAATGTCTTCTTAGGAACATTGGAAAATTCTGTGTTATTTTATTTTGACAACATAAACTTCACTGTTAGGGAGAATTCTCTGTTCAGGCTGAATTTCCTAACCTAGTGAGTCCCCCAGCAGCTGTGCTGGATTTTTGGGGTTTATTTTCTTCTCCTGCCAAGAGTGAGACTCTTTTACCCTCACTCTTGGGCATGATTTTAGTGTGTTTCTTTGACTCTAGATGTGTTTAATGGGCTATGGGGTCCTTTACTCCATAGGGTCTCATGTGTTTTTACTATGTGTGTTACACAGCACTCTCTGTGCAGTAACACAGGGGTGTCATAGTGACACCCCACCATAGACTCCATACCCTGGGACTGACTACTGTCTCCCAGGGCATGTAAAGTCACCATTGGCTTTACTAGTCCCAAATTATTAACAGAAACCGGTACAAACCATCATATTGTGGACGTACTGGTCGGGGCAATTCGATTGTCCCGGGGTCTGTTAGTCGAGGGGGCACGTCTCCGGCCCCCGGATCGAGTTTTGGCTGGTGGCAGTGGAAACTACTTTTTATATTTGACCGCAAATATTTTCCTATGGGATTTTCCCATTGTTCGAGGCTATCAACTTTAATTATTTAATTCTCATAGCCTCGAACATACCGCCGGTTTATTTAATTAATATTAATTCGCCGGTTGGTATTTTTTGCCAGGACTCGATTCTAAAATGGCGTTTGTGTTCTCTTCTGTGACTCCAACCCAAGTCGAGCCCTTTGTTCCACTTTTTGGCAGGCTTCTCCACAGAAGCCTCCAAAAGTGGTGCCACTCTGTCTGGGTACCACAGGGGGTGTGGGAGGGGGTTTAGGCACCCTGGACTGAGTTACCTTGGTAACTCAAGTCGCACTCTTGTGTGATTGGCCCAAGTGGTGCGCCGGCTGGCTCACCACTTAGCATGTTTGATTGACAGCTAGGCTGAGTGAATGGGGGTATGCTGCATAAAAGCAGGGCTTTGGGGACTGGAACTTCAGAAGTCGCCACAGGACCTAAGAATCCGACGAGGGAGAAGCGGAGCCGACCTGCTACGGCGACACCACCGGTGGAGCCCTGCTGAACCGTCTCACCACTTTTGCTAACGACAGAGGAGATCTCCAGCCCGGAGAGTCTTCTTCCTTCGACTGGTGGGGATAACCAGTCTGCTTCCTTTTTCGCTTCCTGGAGCAGCTCGTGGCCGCCTTGCCTGTGCCAAGCACCCTGGCAACTGGGATACCACGTTTTACCACTACCGCGAATCAAAGGGTAGTACCTTTAACCGGAAAACTCTGCGGCTGGTTTCTTCCCTGGCAGTGCAACGACCTTCATCTTTCCTCCACGTCGAGATCTTCTCTTCCTCTGGACGACGCCGCGACTTGCACCCGCTGCCAGGAACAACTGCCCCGCTGGAGGATCCTTTCCACATAAGGTACCGTGTTCCGCCTGGCTTCCCTTGCAACTGACTGTACGGGCTAGATTTAGCCCCCGGCTTTCAAACCTGGGTTAGCCTGGGACACCCTGGCTAAACTTTTTCTGAGCCTAACTAAAACCTTTCTGAACTCCCTGCAAGAATTTTTAAGCCTCTTGTCATTGTGTGATCTTGGGTGCATTTGTGCCCTGCTCTCTCCAAGAGTGAGCCCGGCCTATGGACTTTGGCTCACAAGTAACTTTTGACTTTCCTGCCTTGCTTAAGAGTTCCTAAATATTAGTGTGGTGTATTTTCCTACATTCTGCCTTTTTCCCTCCCTTTTTCGTTAACTTATTGGAGTGCCATCTATAGTTAAGCGCTCACCTCTGTCTGGAAATAAGTGGTGTTAACTAAGACTTGTCTGATAAGGAATAAGGGCTGTATATATAATAATAGTAACTGTGTTTAGAGTGATTTACAATAATAGTGCTGGAGTGTTTCAATAAGTGTGTTTTTAAATAAATAATTATATACCTTGATACCAAAGCTCTGGTCAGTGTTTGCTTGTGCTATTGTGTCTGAGTGCCTATTGTGTATACTTTGCATACTGCCTAACTCTTCTTGAGGGAAGTCTGACTGCTCAGCGACAGCTACCAGGTAAATCTGGGTGGTACAGACTGCTACCAAGTGGGTTTACTGCTAACACCTGTAGTCCTAAATCTTTTGCAGTGTTCCCAAAGGGAACTGCACAGGTTTCTGCCTAACATTCACAAAGGATACCAAGAAAGGCTGGATTATCTAAATGCACTCAAGAAGAAGATCTGGGCATGGGATACCGTTGATTCTATGCAAAAATTACAAAATATTATCTACTTATGATTCAATATTTTGCCAACCTATGAATATGTGGGAGGATGGTATGATGTCCCATATGCAGACCGTATATGTAGATTGTGTCATGTCTCTCTGGAAACAAATCATCACCTCTTAACTCAGTGTTCCGGAGTGGAAATATAACATCAGAAGGCTTACTCATCTATAGTGCTAAGATTGGAAATATTCAGCCAGATCAATTTTGGAGTACACTTTATGGTGCCACCTCACTGGTAATTACTGGGGCAGAATATTATGTCTGGAATGAAGCTGTGAAATTATTGCTGTGACACTAATTGATGGTTGTAGAGAAATTGTGCTTATGCCTATATTATCGTATGATTAACTGCAGGATATTTTATGTACTATAAGGATGAAATGAAATTATCTATAAGTTATGTCTTAATGAATATATATATATATATATATATATATATATATATATATATCATATGTATATATATATGTGATTTTTATTCTTTTGTGTGTTAAAACATTTTATTGAGTCCATTAGATATATAAGATGCATATACTAAATTAAACAGCAAATATAATATAGAAATGCCCCACATGGCTACAGTATGGAACGTTCATTAACATTTCATTGAGTAACAATGGAACCTTTTATAATTAGTATAATATTCTATTTTATTCAAATGCATACAATGCAGCTTTAATAATCTAATAGTTATATAGCATATGTGTAAGACAGAATATATGGACATAGAGGTCTTACAGGACTAACATAAACATAAGGAGGGTATGAAGGGGGTAATATTGTAGATGAGTAAAAACTAATAAGACTTAATAATATTCTTCTAATCTTAACTGGGTGTTTCATTGTTCAAGAATTTTAGGAAAGATTGCCATTTTAATACTTATTTTTGCAATAAGAGTGGGGAAGCGTAATTGCACTTTTCCATTCTATGAATATTACAAACTGAATTCCACCACATTTAATGTGTACATCTTTAAGGTTTTTCCAATTTGATTTAATAGTCTGTATGGCTATGGCAAAAAATAAAATCAAACAAATAGCCTTCATTTTTATCAGTAACGGGTTGGATCCTTTCACTACCTTGGAATCAAACATCAAAGGAAATAGTTACTTGTACTCAAAAACCATATGCTTGAAAGATCCTTGATGGTTTAGACAGCTCCAGCATTTGTCATTTTGAGATTTTCCAATTTTAAAAAGCATGAGTGGGGTAATTCAAGCCCTATGGTGGAAAAAATGCAGTGTTTGAAGTATACTGACAGAGACAATTACTTTAGAGATATTGCTCCATATATGTGGCCATCTGAGTTGTGTGATGTTGGAGGAGCAATCTCGATTCCAATCTTCTTGACATTTGAGCAGAACTTCATCTGTTGATGTAGCGGAGAAAACTTTATAAAACATAGATGCTGTAACGTTATGATTAGATAAATGGAGTAGTCTTTGAGATTGATAGCTATTAGAGTTGAAAACTAACACTTCATAATTTTCCATAATAGCATTAAATAGACTCATGTATTTCTGAAGGAAACACCTCGGGACTAGAAACCTCGCTGTAAATTCTTCAAAAGGTCAATGCAGTACTTTGTAGAAACAATTGTCCTATATACTTAATGCCGAGAGATAGCCATGGTCTCCAACAAATCGTTCTTAATTTTTATTAGTGGATTCATCCAAATACTTAGAAATAGGCTTAGATCTACTTGTATGGAGAAGGAATAGGTATGAACATAAACACTTAATGGCAATATTAATGCTTGTGCTAATAAAATATGTATTCTTATTATTGATACATGGACAATAAAGGAGAACATGAGGGGAGACCATCACTCCCTCTATAAGCAGCCATTTCGGTAGATCAGTACCATTAGGAGAGAACCTAAATTGGGTTTGTTTTAGAACAAAAGCAACATATTTTTTATAATCTAGAAAACCTACTCCGCCCTCAGATCTGGATTTTTTTAAGTTTACACAATAATATCCTTCTTTTCTTTTCCCCTCCATAGAAATTTAAGTATACATGAGTTTAAAGATTTGAAGAACGGTGCTGGGAAGGTAATCGGAAGCATATAAAGAAAATATAATACAATAGGTGAGATCATCAATTTAACAGTTTCCAATCTCCCCACCAAGAAAGATAAAGGGATGACCATGTGTTTGTTAGTTCTTTCACTTTAGCAATAATGTTATCCGTATTTAGGTTAACAATGGTCTTAATTGAAGATGATATTTGGATTCCAAAATACTTAGTATCCTTTGGGCACCATTTCATACCAAGGTTCGACAATGACGACTTGTACAGTGTATATTAAGGAGTAAAACTTCGGACTTGTTCGTGTTAAGTCTGTACCCTGATGCTCTAGAAAATTGTGATATGATGTGTTTCAGATGTTGTAGATAAGTATCTGTTGTATTCAGTAAAAGTAGTAAATCGTCGGCATAGGCGTTTGTTTTGATCTTGATATCTTTAAACTGAATACCTATTATGTAGTTTTCTTGTCTAATCGCTTCCAAAAGGGTTCTAATGCTAATATGAATAAAAGAGGGGGGAAAGGGCTTCCCTGACGAGTGCCTCTATAAAGAGGAAATAGTGGGGACATTTGGTTATTTATAAAAATTGATGTTGTAGGATTGGATTATAATACCTTAGCCATTGATATAAACAAATCAGGGATCCCATGCCAAGTCAGAGCTTGAAACATATAATACCATTCCACCCTATCAAACGCTTTTTCAGCGTCTAGTGCTATGGCTGCGTAGGGATTAGGAGAATTATGAATAATACTAATAATATTAGTGAATAGTCTGATGTTCGCTGAGGACGTTCTACCCATGACATACCTCACCTGATCATTCTTAATTAAATTTGGGAGAAGTGGAATGAGTCTATTGGCAAAAATGTTGGCAAATATCTTACAATCTGTATTTATTAAGGAAATGGGTCTATAGTTTTGGGCCAATTCAGGGTCTTAATTAGGTTTGGTAAATACTATTAGCATTGCTTCTGAAAAGTAACCAGTGGCTTTTTTTATTATTAATAAAGGATATATATATATTTCCTTAAACATGGGAACTAATATTTCTTTAAAATGGGTGAAATAATCAATAGAGAAACTGCCTGGACCTGGGGCTTTGCCTTTTTTGAGATTTTTGGTGGCTTTAGAGATTTCACTTGAAGATAAGGGGTTGTTTAGAGACTGGAAGTTGGGATTAGTATATGAATGTTGGTCTTTTATGAACGTAATCCTTTGTCTTTCTTAAATGTGAGGTATGATGCCAATGCTTTGCCAGATTTTTTAGAAAACTGGTAAATATTGGACTTGTATTTAAAACGATTTGCGCATGAGTATTCAGTAGTTAAGTTATTGTATTGCATTTTGAGTTTGATGAGTTTTTGTTGAATGGGGGTACAGTTAGTTTGCATATATTGTGTTTGTAGTATTTTGATTTGTTTGAGACTATCTTCTGTTTCCTTTTAGCCGCCTTATAAGCTATAATGTGTCCTCTAAGTACTGTTTGTAGCAATTCCAATTGTTGTGGACTGATGTATCTGTAGGAGGGTTTTATGATATGATATGATATGATATGGCATTTATAACGCGCCTATACACAAGTGTTTCAAGGCGCGATGAGGCAAGAGAAGGGAAACAAGACGGAAGACAAAGACAATGATCTTACTAGGCCATGTGACATTGAGATCACGCAAGTGCAGGGGAGGGGAGGAAGGGGAAATGGGGGGCAGTGCAGTACATAGGATAACAGTAAAATAAATAAGAACATCAATAATCAATAGAAGTGCAGGCAGATGGTGGCAAGTGCAAGGGTAAGTGCAGACATATGTGTAAAGAGCTAGTAGGGGCTGTAGGCATACAGAAACAGTCCCCGAGTGCAAGGAGTGCCAGGGGGGCAGTGCAGGTGTGCAGATGGCGGGTAGGGGACGTGGGCCAGAGATCAGAGGGTAGCGAAGTGAACAGTGCAGTTTCAGATTCAGCCAGGAGATCAGCAGGGCAGAGGAAGAGAGAAAGCAGAAGCAAAGAGGAAGGTATTGAGGTGCTTCCGGAACCGGAGATGGTTCTCCTCAAGTTTCAGAGAGGCAGGGAGGCTATTCTAGAGGGAGGCCCCAGCAGAAGAAAGATCTACCACCAACTCGCTGCTTGGAGAAGCGACTGACCCTAAGGGAGTTGGAGGAGGATGAGTGGAGAGCCCGAGAAGGAAGATATTTGGGAAGAGAGAGTTGAAAGTATTAAGGCCCCAGGCCCTAGAAGGCCTTGAGGACAATGAACTTAATCCTCGCTGCCACTGGGAGCCAGTGCAGAGATTTCAGTCCTAGAGAGATATGATCTCTGGGCTTGAGACCAAGGACAAGTCTCGCAGTACTGTTTTGGATGAGTTGCAGAGGGCCGAGAGTAAAGGCAGGCAGATTTAGAAAGAGACTGTTGCAGTAGTCCAGCTTAGAGAGAACCAGAGGTCTGGAGACAAACGGGTGAACTGACTGACTGCTATAATCAAAGAAATCGGTCCTGATGAAGATGACACAAGAAAAGAAGTCATTGAATTTGGTCGATACACATTTTTTACAGATGGCTCTGAACTAAGAGAGACACGTGAACATAATATTGATGGCAACTAACCAGAGCCTAAACGGGATAGGACACTAGGTCCAATTGGTACTCATCATGTCTTTTGAACCATGACTTGAGTATAGAATAAGAAAGATATTATGAGTTTGTGTAATTAATGAACTTCAAAATACTGTGACTAACACGGCTCTAGAATGGAAATACCTCTTTTTTACACTGTTTTACGCCATTTAGTGAACGGAAAGGACAAGCACCCTTCGGAGGGTGAATAAAAAAAACTATAGGTACTTAATTCCCACGCGAACTGCCTGTCCTATCCGTCACACACACATGGGACATACTTTCCTGATTGTGCTTTTATGGTTTTTATACAATCAGTCCATTGTAGCAGTAGGGCGAGATGTTTTCTATCCCCTTTTAGATAGGCGTTACACCAGTACAACCTAGGGTGACCACACCACAGAGGGGTAGAGTATTCTTCCTACCAGGGTGAGTGAAAGGGAACACACTAACAGTTTAAACTTAAATAAGTAAAAAATGATTTGTACACCTACCCTCAAGCCATGGCAATTTCCGCCGTCACCTCGATCCCCAACCAGGCACAGAACCCAGCAGCAGCACGATCACTACTCTGCAAGCGGCCCAACTTCCAAATGACTGGAGCACGGAATACTCAGCCCGACATAATCTAAGAAAACTAAACTGCAACATGACATTGGCTCCAGGCTCCTCGACAGACCACCTTAATGTCCACTACTCACCCCACCAAGATCGTGCAAACCTCCACACCCACCGAGGCCAGCCCCAATGCGAGCAACAATAATACGGCCATTTCCATAACCAACACCACGTTTATCTCTGACATTACGGATATGCCTATGATATGTTTGTCATCACCATCCACCAAATGCCATGATGCTAATACCATCAAATTTAACTATTTTGCCAATGTGGACTTGCTGCCTACCACAGATAATAATGCCAACTCCATCCGCTGTAAACCTGCATTCAATGTGACCTTGCCAATTGCCACAGCCAATGATGTAAATTCCACACTATGCACACCCGCCTATGATGTGACCTTGCCTTATGTCATAGCCAGTGATGCCATTTCAGCTGCCCTAACCAATGATGCAAATGCTACCTTAGGTTTACCTGCCTATAATGCTACCTTGCCAATTGCCACAGCAGGTAATGCCTTGTCAGCTGCATTACCTGCCTATGAGGTTACCTTGCCAAATGCCGCAGCCAGTAATGCCCCGCATATTGCAATATCCACCACCATCCCCACACTGAACACACCTTTCAGTTGCGGCCTCATCAATGCTCGATCCATCAACGCCCACGCCCTTGACATCCACAACCTTATCACCACTCAAAACCTGGACCTTCTCATGATAATTGACCTCATCTACCGCCCCACTGACCCTATGGAAGATTTTCAGTCTGCCCTCACCCACATCCTCTCAGACAACCTGAAGAAATCTACCCAATTCATTATCCTAAGAGACCTGAGGCCTCAACGACCCCAAAGACCATGCTGCTAAATACGTCAACACTGCTCTTCTGACATTAGCGTTGTCAACACCATCACTGAACCCATACATTCTCTAGGTCGCACCCTGGACTGGGTAGCCCAACACATCTGCCACCTCTCTATCTATCACGGCCAATACACAGGCGCCGTGGTCAGACCACAATGTTATTCAGTTCAACATTACCCCACTCGGAAAGCTCACCATAACACACCCACCCTGCCACCAGCGATTACCCGAAGCTCCCGTCAACTCACGGCCCAGAGACTACTTCCACACCTTTAAGGCCCGGCCTTTAGGCCCCCCTTTTCCAATGATCCAGAGACCTTAGGAATATCCTACAACACTGCTATTAAACTACCAGTGGATGCTATTGCGCCCCTCAAAGAGTGGAAAGACAAACCTACCATGCACACCAATGCATGGTTCACCGATGACCTTCTAGAACTTTGTGCCGCACACTCCCACTGGCAAACCACCCAGTCAGAAGCAGCCAAGCAGAACTTCCGAATGCAATTGAAAAATCTACAAAAAAGCTATCACATGGGCGAAAGCCACATCCGTCAGAGCAAGGATCGCGAATGCTAAATCCAACACCAAGGAAATCTTCTCCGTCTTTAGAAACCTAGAAACCTCACCAAGGATAAAAACTGGTGCGTTGAAATACAAGCAGCCATGCTGAACAAACTGGACACCCTACAAGCTAAAATCAAAGCTACTCAACTAACCATGACCAACTCCCCCTGCACTGAACCTCCTCCAGCTAAGGAGTCTGCTCCCACATTTTCCTTCAAGGAAATCCAGGAGCAAGATATCTTAAACATCATGAATTCAATTAAACCATCAAACTGTAAAGGAGACAGCTGCCTAGGGGTGTCACGGTATTGGTTTTATGGCGGTATGATAACCTTCTTGCCAAATGACGGAATATCACGGTTATCGCGGTACAGCAGGTAGAGTTAACTAATCTTAACAAATATTTTCTTAAAGGTCATAAATTGTCAGCATTTTGAAACTTGTCTCTGCACATTTTTAGCTGATCCTCCAGGAGTCTAAGGTGGCTGCAGATTTGGTCTTTCATGGCGCTGACTAGTTGATCACCTTGAATGAAAGAGTGACTAGTGGAAGTGTTAAAATGCACATTTTGAGCAATGAGCTTGCTGCTCAATCACAGGTCATCGCATTGAAAAATAGGCCTCGACCTGCATTATTTTGGAACCACATGGCATGGGCATCATGACCCCTCGCTGCGATCAGTCTTAAAAATGTGCTTTGATAATGCTTTATCCCATTAAAGGGAGAAAAGTCACTCATGTGAGGTCTGAAAGCCCATTTAATTGTGTTTTTGTCAAAATGTCATAGCCAGCACACACTCACCAAAAGGTTGCATATTGATCAAATCACTATAGCTTGTTTACCATCTGCCTGTTGTATTATAAAGGTCTGATGTTGGAGTCACCACTGACCATGTAGACCTAACAGGACAGCGTTCAGTGGGCGCTGTTGATTTATTTCTTGATTCTTGCAATACATGTTCATTTACCTTCTTAAAGATAGTTGCACAAAAACTTTTGTAAAATTACAAAGTTAAAATACATATCGGCACAAATATGGTTTGGACCACCACCTCACCACAGCCCCATCATTACCTTTTTCCCCAGGTCTGAGCGCAGTAGGACCCTTGTCATGTGAGTTGAGACGGAGGAATGCTTTCAGGGGTGGTGTCACAAATCGACGACAGACCTGAGAAATCTCTCACCCCCAATGCTGTGGATACTTCAAATTGAATGTAGAATCTGTACTGCCTGCTTGAGTCCAGTGCCATATGCAGAAGGCTCTAGTGCCAATGTGCAAATCTACACGGGTGACAGTGGGGGGCAAGGAGAGGCAATTTATATACTAGTACAAAGAACTGATGGGCCCAGTGTTCATACTGTCTACAGAGCTAATGTTTTTTGTGGACATGCATCAGAAGGGCATCAGTTCATTCACCCCTTTGAATTCTGGGATGTGTAGTTCCCCATCTTTCAAATTGGTGGGAAAACTACAAATCGGCTGATCTTTAACCCGACTCTACTGATCAAAGAGAAAGAGCGGTCACAGCAGCAAAGCTGCATTTACTAATGTGGCCTCACTTTCCCTATGCTCTTGTCTGCCAAACAAGGGCTCCTTGGCAGATGCCACATCCCACAGTGCAAGACCCAGACTCTGCAACACTTGCTTACTGCAGCCTTTCCAAATCAGATTGAAAAGCTCACTTAATAGCTGCAGGCCCTAAAACGGTAAACGGGCATAAACAATGTGATGGCTATTATAGTTCAATTAAGTTGTTCACGGTTTCTATAATGGTATAACGGTATACCGTTACACCCCTACAGCTGCCCGGCGTCTATCATCAAGGAATGCGCTAATACCCTCTCTCCCTTCCTAACAGCCTTTGTGAACGCCTCCTTCTCCACCTGGTTCAAAGAAGCTTGGGTCCGCCCACTTCTAAAAAAAGCCAACCTTGGAACCCTCAGTCACCCAACAACTACAGACTCATTACGACAGTTCCTTTCCTGCTCAAAATATCGGTCAAAGCAGCTTACTCACAAATTCAACTCTTCATGTAAGAGAACAAAATCCTTGGACTGCGACAATCCGGTTTCCGCCCACGCCACAGCACTGAGACAGCATTACTCGATCTAAAAGAATCAGATGGATCAGGCTAGAGACGCAGATAACCCAGCGCTTCCCTTACTTCTAGACCTCTCAGCAGCATTTGATGTTGTCGATCACAATGTCCTCTGCCACCACCTAAACTCCACTGCGAACTTCTCACAAAAACAACATTGCCTGATCACGTCATTCCTACAAGGAAGATCCATGCAAGTCTTCTCAAACATAGCATCCGCAGGGAACACCATCATTTCATGCGGCGTACTTCTAGGGTCATGCATTTCACCCGCATTCTACAACATTTTTTCAAGGCCGCCCTTCTACATCCTAGACTCACTTGGTATCTCATACACGAACTATGTAAATGACACACAGATCCTCCTCTCACTAACAGGGGACTAGGAGTCTGACGCCAAAGTCCTGAACACCATCTACACTCCTATCCAAGCCTGAATGACCCTCAATGTGTCATGATTCCTACCTCCAAGGAGCCAGGCCGGGCCCAGCAACCCCAGAGGCAGACATCATTTTCCCCAGGGAAGTCTCAGCGGGCCCAAGTCGGGGCCCTTTGGACTCAGTCCTGGCGCCTTAGGCGCCAGGCTCATAGCGGACCCCAGTCCTGGCGCCTTAGGCGCCAGGCTCATAGAAGAGGATATGTGTTTAAGTGCTTGGGTGCACACTTACCTGATGCAGACCTTGCTGCTTCATCCAGGCCCTCTTGAGGCCTGAATGGGACTACTTTACCTGTAGGACTACTTCACCACCCGGGTGTGGTCGGGGAAGGATACATACCTGATTGGTGGAAGGATACATACCAGGAACTTCTTCCAAGGCTATTTAAACCCCACCCGAACAGCCACACGTGCTTCGCGTTGTTCTGCACCTAGCAGCTGGACGCTCACCGTGTCAGCTCCTGCATCCTGACTTCAGCCACGCCTGCCAGCACCCTGGAACACCTGCAAGGGGAGAAAGGAAGAGAATAGGCGAAGAAAAGCCCTTACCTGCTAAATCTGCATCCCGGAGTCATTTCTCCAACGGCCCTGAAAAGGAAGACATCATTTTAAAGGCATTTTGTTTCGATCGCTGCAGCGCTGCATTTTACTCACCTTTGCAAGGCGCTTCCATCTTCAGCAGCGATCTTCCGGATTCAGCTACGCCCCGGCGCCTAGAGGAAAAAAGACAAGAACAAAGGTGAGAGGGAGAAAAGGAATAAGGAAAGCTCAGTTTCCTTTTAAGTCTTACCTGTTGGATTATTCCCACTGCATTTCGGGTCCTGCCGCTTCCTGGCATCTCCGGACCCCGGCCCCTATGGGGAAAAAAGACAAAGACATTGAATGAGCGAATGCAAGACATTACCTGAGCGCTCATCCAGAACTGTTTCACTTCGGGTCGGCGCCATATCTCCGGCACTCCGAACCCCGGCCCCTAAGGGGAAAAAGACATAAGCATTAGCGCTTGCTGCAATTAGACAACGAACATTATTATTAAGCTTGAACTTTTGAACAGAACTTTTACAGCGCCTTACCTGAACAGTCAAGCTTACCTGAACTCCCATCAATCCTCAATCCATTGAAGTAACTGGGTTTCAACGCGCCCCTGCATCAGAAGCAGGATGGAGAGCTCATCCTTCCAAACCCTAAGGTGAGGCTTCACAGGGAATTGTGGAGGAGGTATCGTGGAGGGTTGGAAGGGAGTGGGAGGCTTGAGCATTGTTCCACAGTTGGTAATACTCCCTTTTCACGCACAGGAGGGTATCCAACGAGCCAGGGAAGCCAGAATAGAGGGGCCCTTCCTGTCCATCTTCAGAGTTCTGCGCCTTCGACGCCGCGCCTACGTGGGAACCAGGTGAGCGTTACACAATGGTCTTTGTCTCAACAGTAACAAAACGGAGCTCCTCATAATTGAGTCTTCGGAAACCCTCAAGAACCTCGACCCCAAATTCAGTCATTTCTCCATTGACAATAACATAATCCTAGTCTCAGACTCAGTCGAAACATTAGGAGTATACCTAGATTCTAAGCTATTTATGACCAGGCAAGTCAATGCCATTGCATCGGCCGATGACTACCATGCTACACTTCTAAATGCTGTCAGACCATTCTTATCCAAGGAAAACAGCCTGAACATCGCCAGAGTCATTACAGGCTCAAGACTCGATTATTGTAATGCCTTATTTCTGGACACGTCAGCCAAAAACATCGGAAAGCTGCAGATTATTCAAAATAGCGTGCCACGTGCAGCACTAGGCATACCCAAAATAGAACACATCACTGCAACCAGGAAACAGGCACACTGGTTACCCATTAGACAGCGCATCCTCTTCAAGACCCTCACACTCACCCACAAATGTGTCCTCCAAACTACCCCTCCTTACTTGCATCAGAAAATGCACCAGCCCACGACCACCAGACCTACCACGAATCCATACTTCAACATGCTAACGGTGCCCGGAATCAAGAGTCTGAGCAGGGGGCACCAGCTTCCCCTACCTAGCAGCCCAGCATTGGAACGCCCTCCCCTCAACACTCAGGAGAAAACTCACACTGCCTTCCGCAAGGTAGTAAAAACCTTACTCTTCACATAAAACTCCTCAGAATCCAGTTGCTACATACTTTGTTTTACAAATGTTAAATTGATACCTTCACTGCTTAGCGAAATGTACTCTGTATGTATGCAACTAATCCTATATTGATTCCAATAGCGTCTCTGACGCCATATGTAACTAAGCCTCACATGTAACCCGGGCTGTTTGTGTGCTATATAAATATAAATACATTTTTTAAAAATTGACCCACCCATAGTGGTTTGAATTTGGCAGCCTATTCTGTGAGAGGTGGGATTCTTGTAGGCATGCGATAGATGGTTTAGATTTGTTGAGGAGTGACAGTATTTTTTGCCTCTTAACAGGATTATGTAATCCTTTAACATTCCATGTTATAATGTTAAGTGCAATGAGTTATAATGCAAATAATATCAACAATCTTGTATTTATGATAATGGGCATTTGAGGTAACACACATAGGGGAATGGAACAAAAGTGAAAGGGAGGGACAAGCACGAAGAACACAGAGTTTTGCAATTTGCATAACAACCTTCTATTATATGAAAAAGTAGTGGCTAACTGGATACAGCCAGTCCAAACCATGTTCCTATGAAGTCTATTAAAGGTGGGGGTGGAGAGCCAGGTCTGGATGGGCCACTCTGTGCCCCATTCCGGCGCAATAAACATATTGTAGAACAAAACATTCTGTGTGCAACTTCCATTTCAAGTATGCTGTCTGGTAGTATTCATCTTTTTTTTTCTAGGGCCTTGAATAGAATTGTGCAAGTCTAATGGCTCTTGCAAAGTATACGAATGGCAATTAAGTGTAAATTTTAGGGATGCTGGGTAAATCATCCCATATCTGGCGTTAAGCTGCCGTAGCGATGGTCTGAACATCAAAAGTTCTTTCTGTCTCGCTGCTGTGGTATTAGAGACGTCTTGGGTTATGAAAATCTTGTTACCTTCCCATATCAGAGATTTCCTCTGTTTGGCTTTCTCCAAAATGAGCATGAAGTGGGTATAATCAAGTACAGCGAAGAACATAGTTCTTGGAATATTTTTAGATTAATTTCTAGGACCAATGCGATGTGCTCTCTGGATGTTGAACTGCCGAGGTGTGGGAAGCTCCAGAAGCGTAGGAAGCATATGGTAAAGGAACTGGGTCGGATTGTCATTCTCGATATTTTCTGGAAGACCAACTATACGTATGTTGTTCCTTCTATTCCTATTTTCTAGGTCTATTTCTATTTTCAGCCTCACCATCAGACCATCAGGGCTGGAGCCCTGCTACACGAGCTTCAGCAGCGTTGCCTGCCTCCGAGGCTTGCACGCTGCAGGGGCAGCTAGATGCTGCCTCTTCAACCAGACACGATCGCAGCATTCAGCAAACCAGCTGATGCCGTTGCCGACCAACACAGAGGGATCTGCAAGGCCAAGTGGCACCCATGAAGGCCGCCACTAACGAGGTATGACCTAGTTGTACCGGCCACCACTACCACGAGGAGCCATTACCCTGATCATCTGTTTCCTAAGATGGCCGCAGCACTATGGAGCTCATCTTTGTTTATTTCAGTTGCCTAGCAACCCTCCCTGCGGCATACCAATAGGCCTGCAAGGTGAACCGGAGGCGGAAGCCGGCCCACCTCACCTAAGGCCCTCGGTACCCAAGGCCCCCTTCCTGTCTGCACCGGCAGCACGGCGCAAGACACTTCCCGACACTACTTCCTCCGCTACTACCTCCCATTACCTGGTGCCATACATACGAACTACCGGCCGTATCGCTTCCAATCCTGATATAATCTGCTGTGGACAACATTCTCACTCGCCCCGCACGCTAAGGACTACCAGGTACTGCATTACGCCCAAGCATGGCACATATCCTTGCTGCTCTCTTAGCACAACCTATTCACCAAGGCAAGATGTCTTATCTAGATGCCTCTTTCTTACTGCTTAGCCCGCCCCACCAGCAATAGCCATTTCCATACTGTGATCACTATACGTGTGACAGTCTCCCACTCGATCCACATGCGCTAATACCGATACTAGCCTAACCCTATGTATGCACTATCTTCACTTTCCTCACACAGGGAACCACACCTAACCACTTGAATGCATTGTTGCTTTGTATGCCAGAAATGTTCATGCCTAATGCCTGATTGCATGCCAGTACTAAATTGAACTACCACTGTGATTCTTAAAATTGCCTGCTCTGCTCTGCATACCCTCCATTACTGTGCTAATGAATGTGCCTGCCGTCCTGACACAAACAACTGCTCACTTGATCTAAATATACCCATGCTTTGGTATTGTTCGGTCAACCAGAACTAGTCAGCACATGACTCCTTGCCACCCCTGACCACAGTCCGCTCGGAACACTTGCAAAAACTTTGACATTTGACCAGCCCAGCTTTAAAACCTATCTGCCTGATGATCAAACTCTTGCTACTACCTACCTATGGCCACTCAGCATACCAACCTAGTAAGGCTACTACCCTGCCTGCTAACCTATGCACTATCCCTATACCTAGTTATCCACATATGGTACCACACCACTCTGGTATACCGAGTACACAACAGTCCACAAATGGATCACGCTAAAAACAGCCACGCACTCTCCAAGCATGAATATAGCCGCTCCCCAACTATGGCCATGACACTGCCCTGCTCAGCCAACATTCAACCCATATTCTTCCTACCAGACTTTGTACAACCCATTACAAAACTCGCATCTAACTCCCACCAAGACCAGAACCTCACACCAGAACAATGGTTACATCTATTCGCTAGAAAACCCACACCCAACATACCATGCCCCACCACCATCAGGAACTCCAGACTAGGCAGCAGATTCCCCAAAAGACATCTCAAAACTTCACCTAACCGTGACAATAAACAACAACAACACACTATACACAACATAGCATTTACTGCTAATAACAAACCTACCAGGCTGAGCTTACCAGTCAAAAACACTAGCCAACAAACTTCACAGACCTTCACCTCCTCCAACTTGAAAGGCGATCTTATCAACTCTAGGTCTCTAACTGCACACGCACTTAACATTAATAACCCTATAACCTCCAATGACCTAGACCTCCTAGCCATCACGGAGATGTGGCTCCACAGCACCTCAGGCCCCCTCCCATCATTAGCCATCCCAAACCAATACACCATCATTAGACAAGAAAGAACCTCATCCAAAGGGGACGGTGTAGCTATTATTGCTAAATCCTCCCTAGGCCTCAGATAAATCCCTAGCCAAACTTTTTTACCGAACACTTATCATAACTACCTCTATCTCGGACTCAAACAATCACAGCCCACCTGATCTACAGACCCCCAGGCCAACTCTTCTCCTTTGAAGAAGACTTATCACTATTACTGACCAGTAATAACAAACCTTGCTCACAAACACTCCACCTTGGAGACCTCAACTTGAGTCTATATGACACCAATGATAATAACGCTACGGTGATTAGCAACAGCATAGCAAACCTAGGGCTCACCCAACGCTTGGCACAAGCCACCCATTCCAAAAGGTAGACAACTAGATTGATAGCCGATTGCAGCTGCAACACTACCATCACCTCAAACCATCCTCTTACCTGGACTGGCCATCACGCTATCCTCTTCTCTCTTCCCAGAGATCCCCCCAACCAGGAGAAAACCATTGCTTCTCCAAGACTAGCAAGAAACTTGTGCAACATAACAACCCCTAAAATACTCCCACTTCTTCAACCAATCCTGCATAGGGATACTACCATCGAAACTAATGATGACCCTACCGACCTGGTGAACCTCTACAACACCACCATCCTAAATGCCATCGACAAACTAGCACCACAGAAGGCTCGTAAAGCCAAACCTGTCGCCTCCCTAAACACCTGGTTTACCCCACAACTGAAGACACTCAGAAAAAACAAAAGAGCAGCTGAAACAAACTGGAGAAACGCCCCCACAGCTCCTAACAAAGAAAACTTCCTAGCAGCCTCTACCTTATACAAATCTGCTAACTTCCTAGGCAAATCTGACTCCTACAATAACCGCATCCAGAATGCCAAATCCAACACTAAGGAACTATTCAGCATTCTTAGAGAGCTTGAATCACTCACACAACCCCCTAATACCTGCATCAAGGACACCTCTTGGTGCCAACACATTAAAAACGCACTATCAGACAAAATTGAGCTCCTACAAAAGAAAATTGAAACGAAAAAAGCCAACCTAACCCAAAATCTTCTTGGTCACTCATCAGTGACCCCGCCCCCTCTCCAACATAACTTATTCAAATTCTCTTCACTCAGTTCCAAAGAAGTAGACGAAATAATACTAAGCCTCAGGCCATCTAGATACATGGCCGACATCTGCCCTGCTCCGATCATAAAAGAAACAGCGAAGGAGATTGCCCCATTCATTACCGCGCTGATCAACAGCTTTTCAAGACCAATGAAATCCCTACTAACCTAAAGAATGCATGGATCATGCCTCTCCTTAAGAAACCATCCCTTGATCCCAACAACCCTTCCAACTATAGACCAATCACCACGGTAACCTTCCTCCTGAAGATCATTGACAGAGCAGCTTACCTACAAATCCAGCACCACCTGGAAAGCAACAATCTATTAGGGCTACGACAGTCCGGATTCCGACCTAGACACGGCACAAAAACTGCCCCGATAGATCTAGTAACCCAAATTGAGAACATTAAAGACTCAAGGCAACCTTGCCCTCCTTCTATTACTAGAGCTATCAGCAGCATTTGACCTAGTCGACCATAAAATGAAACACCTCTCCACCACGGCCCACTTCTCCAATGACGCCATCACTTGGAACCAAGTATTTCTGAATAGAACAACCAGAGTATTTGCACCATCGGCCTCTGCACCTCCTTCGACTGTCACATGTAGGGTCCCACAAGGCTCATGTGTCTCCCCCACCCTCTACAATATCTTCACCAAACCACTATTTGACAAACTGGACCAACTGGGCATATCCTACACTAATTACGCTGACGACACACACATTCTCATACACATCACAGGTAACTACGACTCTGACTCACAACGACTCAACAACATCTACCAGATCATCCAAGCCTGGATGGCACAACACGGTCTATGCCTCAACGACAACAAGACTGAACTTCTCCTAGTGGAAACCCAAGACAGACTCAACAAATTCAACACCTAGTATATTGACGGCAATGACATCAAAGTCTCTAAAGACGTAAAAACATTAGGTATGTACATTGATGCCACCCTCTCGCTAGGTAAACAAATCAACAACAAAGCGTCTAACACTGCCTACACTTGTAAGCTTACTAAAGCCTGCAGACCATTCTTGTCCACCGAAAATTGCATCACCCTGGCCAGAGCACTGGTACTTACCAAACTGGACTATTGCAATGCGCTATATCTAGGCACCAGTGAACACAATCTTCACAAATTACAAATCTTTCAAAATAATGCACTTAGGGCAGCCACCAATTTCCTCAAGAAACCTGCACATCTCAGATCTGAGACGCAAGGTCCAATGGTTATCTATCAACCAAAGAATTAAATTCAAGACCCTCTCCATAGTACACAAATGTATAAACAACCAAGCACCTAAATACCTCTCTGACAAATTCAAACTCAACACTTCAGCTAGACAAACTAGATCCTCCCACTCCAACCTCCTCACCGTACCTAGGTACAAACTGGAAAAAGCAGGGGGCAGAAGCTTCCCAGTCCTCGCTGCCAAAACTTGGAACACAGTACCGCCCAACATCAGGCTAGAACCTCCCATTTATAAATTTCGCAATGGGGCCAAAACCTGGCTCACTCTGAACGAAAACTAAGCCACAACAGCTAAACTCGCGCTATACGCTCTCATAGCTGATCATGTAACTTTTGTACCGACGCCTGTGTTCTAGGCTATCTATGTAAATTCCTATAGAAATTCTTTTATGATATGTAATGTGCAGTCAGCTTATCTCTCATGCATGTATGTTGATGCCCCATGCCTGTAACTGCATATATGCATATCCTTGTCTGTAACTAAGAAATGTGCCCAGCTGCCTCAGGGCTCAGCGTGCTATATAAATAAAATAAAATACAATAGGTTCCCGGTTTGCTTCTGAAGGGTTAGAACTGGGTTTTCCAGGGATTGCACCCTTCCTGCAACATTTCGGCGTCACCCTTCTTTTTTTACTGGTTTCAAATGTAGACCACTTATCGTAAAGCTTTTGTAATTTTACCATAGTGGCTTCCATGAAGGGATTATGGGATTCGATTTCCATTAGAATAGCCTGCATAACAGAATCCTGCAATCATTCTACTGTATTTTGGGGGCATTGCTATTAGACAATGATGCATTTTCCTTAAATTGCCCCTTTTTTGAGGCCATGTTGAGACACTGCAAGTATTACTTGAAGCTGCAGCTTCTTCTGAAGGGTTGAAAATGTTATTTATCGATGGTGAGCTAGTAGCACAGAAGAGCTCTTTATTGCCCCAAACGTACTCTTACTCCACACAGATCTTGATAAGATTACGTTTGATAAGTAGCCTCAATTTACAGTGCTCACAATGTGAATTGAACATAGACACATAGCAGTTACATTAGCCTCTCACCATGTAGGCATCAGCAAGGTGGTCATGACTTGTTCTATACATCAATTCTGATAAAGATGTGTGACTTTGTTCAATGTAGGCAATCCAAGTGTTGCATATTATGTTTCAGCAAAACCTGTATTCCAGGTGCTTAACACACTCGAGATGTTGCAACACTTTCTATCACCGATTTATAGTAATTAAAATTAGCTGTGCTTAATAAGTTCAAAAGAATGTGCCATTTCCATGCCTAGACGCACACCACGTGTCTATGCTCTTATTTATTTTCCTTGTTTTTTTGTTTAATATTATCCAGATAAACTTATTTAAAAGTAAAATTAAAGCCCAGATGAAGCCTCCAATATGGATTTAAAAAATAATAAGTGCGTTGTATGTCATTATTTCCTTTCTTTAGCTTCCCATAGATAGTATTTAATTATGTATGTAACTTGTTTTGTCTTAAAAGTACTTGTATAAGTGTCTTTAAAAGGTGTTATGGGCTTAAATTACTTGCGTGCGGAGCCAACTGTCCATGTTATGAAGCAAAGGTGCTTCCTAACAATAGCGGAGCCTCTCTGCTTCACACGCTGATCAGCCGACGTGTTTGCACGGCTTCTGTCTAATGCGACCCTGCTGCGTAACAGGCCGCGTCCTCCACACAACGCAGCCCTCAGGCACTAGATACTTCCTCACTAAGGGCGCAGATTTTACACGAAAACAGCTGCCGGTTGTTTCAAGTAAACGCCAGTACTTTTGTGAATTATATTAAACAATATTTATGCACAGGAGTATTTAGAACTAAAAGCCGAGTTGGAAGCTTGGAATTAGGTGGCCATCCGATCTGGCGCTTGCCACGCCCCCGTGATTTTAATTCTTGCTGGATGTAATGATCTCAATAATTAGAGTGACAGTAATGTATTTTAGAATGTTTGTGTATATGTTTTTTTCTTCTAAACCAACGCACAATAAAAAAAAAAAAAAGAATAAAGTAGGGGGCCTAAGACTGAGTCCTGAAGGACTCCATGAGCAAGAGGAAAAAGGAGGGAATTAGATCCACCCCAGGAAACAGAACAAGAAAGCTCAGAGAGACAGGACCCGGCAGAGCGATGCCAGAAAAAGAAAAAAAAAAAAAAAGAATCTAGATTTGAGAGTAAAGTACAGCGATCTACAGTGTAAAAGGCAGCAGGGGGATGAAGAAGAATAAGAATAGAAGGGCTTAGAGCGTCTAGCAGATAGCAAAGAATAAGAGACAGAGAAAAGTGCAATTTCTGTAGAATCGAGCAGGCGGAAGCTAGACTGAGAAGGTGGAAGAAGAGAGTGTAGCTCGAGATAAAACAAGATCTGAGTGTATACCACCCGTTCTAAGATCTTAGACAGTGTTGGGAGAGAGGTGGTTTATCCCGCCCCTCTCACCACTCCCCCATGCACGGATCTCACTTGTGCTGAAGGTGGGAAACGTCTCCCTTTGCCCCCCCCCAACTGTAATCTGTGTTAATCACCGACTAATTACTAACAAGGAAATCATGTAATATGGCATTACTATCATGCAAAGACTCCCTTCTAGGTAGTTTGCCAGACGCCACCTATTACTAGGCCCGAAAATTATCTCTAAAAGCCTATCTCTCCATCTGTCCTGCACCTCACCACTGCCTCCCGCCAGCTTTGCACAAACCCTGTTCTCACTGAAGTTTAGCTATTCATTGTTGCAACCTTCAGTGCCGTCCCAGAACAGATGAGCTCACTGCACTGCGTGAGACCAGAACAAGCCCCCGCCTGAGAGCCCATCCACCTCCAATAACCTGCTAGTGTCCCTTTTTGACCCCCACCCTGCTAAGCTGTAAACTCCCAGGCCCAGGCCCATCCCCCTCTGTTCTTTGATACAGATACACATCTGACCCTCTGTAGTGGCCAAGCAAAGGCACCCCCGAGGGCCCAGATCCTAGACACTCATATATTCTTTCTAATCCTAACACTTGTCTATTCGTATCATTAGGCATCAGTTAGTTCAAAAACCTCCAAGGTGGGCACCTGGTCGGGGATTCTGGGTTTATGGGTACTGGGGGCAGAGCGTACAGTGCCTGTCTATAACTTGTCTAAGAATTCTGGGAGGCCCCCACATTCCTACATGACTTTACAAGTGTCATTTGTCTTATACTCTGAAATGCTGTTATTGCAAGATCAGTTAGTCAGGAAAAGTGTCATTTTTGCTGGCCTGACCTTCACCTTGCAAAGATGAGCCCAGCTGACCCACGTGCTGCAGTAGTGACGTCTAGGCACCCACCAATCCCATGAGTTCGACACGTATTATAGATCTATACAGCACTGACAACTCCACGCAATTGTGTTGCAAGAATGTGATGTCACTCATGACGCTTGGTGCCTTTTTAATGTGCTGCCCGTCTATCTGTTGGCAGAGCGCTCTCCGGGCAGCAGAGTTCTCATCATGCACATTTAATCTCATATAAACTTTGTTCTACTTGCAATTTATCTCCTGGTCTCATTCCCTACTGAGGTGTGTCCATTATTCTGATTTTTGGATATTGTGTCTGGGAGTGGGCACCTTCAACAGGTAGGAAAGAAGAGAAACAGAACGATAGTTAGAAGATGCAGAAGTGTCCAGAGAGGTTTTTTTTTTAAAAGTGGGAGAATAGTGGCTACTTTGACATCAGCAATTAAAGTGGCAGAAGAGAGGGAGAGATTGATTAATTGAGGTAGAGTATTAAAATCTGAGGGTGACCTGTTTTTCTTCTATATCCGCTCAGCGTGCCTCAAAGTGGCGCGCAGTGAACTGAGAGCTAATGTTAGCCAAGGTTGAGGAGTTTTTGCAGGGGTCCGAAAGAATGTAAGGGGTGGTTGGTATATCTCCAATGAGGAATTAAAAGACGTATTTTATTTAGAGAGCACCGTATCTACAGGGAGAGTATAAAAGGTTGCAAGGGGAGGAAGAAAGGAAAGAAGAGTATGGAGAAAAGCAGAAGTGTCGAACGTATGAAGATTCCAACATAGGAAGTTCGTTAAGAGGCAAGAGGGACAGGAGGTGTAGAAGTAGTGTATGAGAAATAAAGGTGATTCGAAAGAATAAAAGGGTAAAGAAAGGTGAAGATGAGGGCGCAAAAGAAAAGATGAGGCCAAGAGACAAACCAGACAAGTGCAACGGGGAAGGGGGCCAAGTGGATATAAAACAATAAGCCTAATCAATACTGATTTTAAGATTCTAACAAAGCTAATGACAAGAAGATTGGAAGGGTTATTACCGAGACTTATAGATGCCAATCAAGCAGGCTTTATAAGTGGTTTCCATGCAAAAGTTAACATGGGTATGCTATTTATTATTATGACAGAAAGACGGAGAGTCAATTCAACTGTAGCAGCACTATCTCTTGACGCTGAGGAGGCGTTTACTCGGATTGAATGGAGATTTTTGTTTAAGATAATGGACACAATGGATTTTGGGCACTACTTCCTAACATGGGTCAGGCTACTATACAATGGCAGTAGTCCCACGGTTATTGCATATATATATATCTCCCTTTCAACTGTCCCCTGTAAAGGGACGGATTTCCCGCCAAAAGGGTCTCAAAAGGTAAGGACCTTTTTCTCCTGCAGGGACACGCCAAAAGGTAGCTAGTAGATGAAGTAGGTATGTAAATTCAAATGGTGACAACGTGCTTTTTCTTCACTAGGAAAGCAATGTTTTATAAACATTTGTAACGTAAACAGTTACAAAATATGAGGGTAACATAAAAAATAGGTTCAACATAAGAAAGTGCATTACATTTACATTTTACAGAAATAAAGTGTTTTAAAAGCTGACATATTTAAAAAAATAGGGACCCCCAACTTTATATGGGGGTGACACTTGTTTTGTAGACAGCAGTAGATTAAAGAAAATCATATGAATACTTTTATCCTGGTTCCTCTGCTCAGTAAGAGAGGGGCCAAATTCTCACCTACCTCCCAACTCTGGAAAGTGGAGGGTTAATTCCCCCAAATTCCACTCTGGTTCCATATGGTCGTGTCTCAATGACATTTGAAGGAAATAAAAACTTAAAACAGAGGGACACTTGGTACAGATAAGGGTTGTGCTTTATGAAATTCTCAAATGCCAGAATAGTTTTTAAGACTTACCTATAAGGCAGCGACTGCTCACACACCTGCCTATCTATCTAGCTTGTGTGGATCCCACTTTCTTTGGGACATTGGAAGGAGTTAGGTCCTTCAGTGAACTCGAGGTCCACGGGCCCTAGGTACGGCTCTGCCGAACCCACAATTTACCCTAACAAGTTGGAGGCACTTCGGAGATCCCAGCAAGACCATTTGTGACGTCAGCTCGGCAAGAAGCGGACCCCTCTGCCGTCGCACCTCGGAGGACCGCAAGACCATTGCGGAATTGCGACACCACCGGACAGCGCAACCGGAGATTGGCCGTCGGGAGCCCACTTCAAAAATGTATCCTGTCTGCGGTTGGTGAGTGTCCACACGTGGTCCAGAAGAGGCGAGGTGAGCTAAGTGGGAGGGGAGCCAGCAGCTGAGCGATGCCAAAATCCATGTGCCCAAAAATTAAGTGTGGTCCACACAACGAGCAACAACATATTGTGTGGGTGGGGGGAGGATGTGTGCGTTGGGTGGTATCACATTGTCATAACCAAGGTGGTGATTGGCACGTGTATCAGTAAAGGGAACAGAGCGGAAGTAGTTCCATTCTTGTGCAGGTTAGCGTCTTGGGGGCAGGACAGTGGGTCCCCAGGGGTCGGAAAGGTTGTTGCGCCGATACGTCTGGACAGTGAACACATGTGTAGGGGTGTGGTTTTCCTATGAATTGACCTTGTAGTTCGGTGAATAGATGTGGTCTTCCCATTAATTGAGTGTTTTAGCTCGGTAAATAGATGCCGGATTCCCGTACAAGTTAGCTGTAGCTATTTTAAGATTGCGGAAGGTAGTTGACTGGTTAAGTTTCCCTTGTGAGACGCATATCACAGGTCAGGTGACGCGACGGGTGCAGTTCAATTACAAAAAAAATAAAAAATAAATACAAAAAGAGTTGATTAATGACGTATACTCCACTGCAGGGGAGGTGGGATGACAGCTGTGGGGATTGTGAGTTTCATATGCAGTAACAGGGAGACGGGTTGCATAAGCAAATTGTTTGGTTGTTTATCATGTTTTGTCAACAATTAGCTTGGTGATGTGACTTTTAGGCCATTGTATAGGACATTGTGTGGTTAGCGGGCGCGGTGCTCGCAAAATGGTGTGAAGCTACAGAACAGGTGAATTAGCAGCTGAGCGCGGACAGCAGCGGCGCATGATCAAAGGGGCGCACCGAGGGGCGACAGCCCAGTAGAGGCGGGGCAGTACCAGAGTACGCCACACAAATGCCCGGTCGCAGGGGGCTGGACACATTGAAGGGGCGTGCCAGAAGGTCAAACCCGTGGAGGTGAGATACGCTGAGTAAGGTATAAGGCCGCAGGGGCCATAAATGTTGGGGGGTGCCGGATAGTGGCAACTTCTTGAAGGCAGGACAGTACGAGAGTACGCCTCGCAGGATGTGTGGCTGTTACGGGTCACACGTATGGCTAATTGAAAGTCGAACTGCATAACAAACAAAATGTTACACTTGTCCTGACAGCGGAAGGCCGAAATCCTCAACTTGAGGTCAGGTAAAAACTATGAGTACAAAAAAAACAATGTATCATGGGGCGGGGGAGGAGCACCATACGGGGTACACGGGACAATGCTAACCCCAATCCAACACATCAGTAAGACACTGCCTACTTACCGAGACAAAATAGTCAAATACAGTTGAGAAAAACCTCTGTGTTGGAATCTGTATATTTGTAATTGGCCCCTAGCAGATTATGTTTTGTAGCAGGCTCTCCTTCAAGCAATATTGTTATGAACTGATTAACAGATAAAATTGACATTTCCACACAGTGTAGAATGGACCAAGGGTACAGATGGGAAAATAACGGTACCATGGCCGCCTGATGGCAGTTTCTCGAAGGATATACAACAGTTTCTACTCACTTACCTACACACCTCATTTTCAGGCTACCTTCGGCCACCTCTTCCCCGTCCCTCATCTCTGACTGCCTGTCTGCTATCCAGGAGTGGTGTGCCGCCAATGACCTCTGTCTTAATGCCAGTAAGACTGAGATTCTCCTCATCGGCACACCCACTACCTCCTTTCCTGTAGCTCTCTGGCCGGCCTCTCTTGGCCCTCTTCCTGGTCCCACCTGCAAAGCTAAAAACATGGGGGTCATCTTTGACTCCACACTCTCTTTCTCACCTCACATCTCTGACGTCTCTAAGAAGTCACACTACCAGCTGCACCTCCTCGGAGGTATTCTTCCTTTCCTCTCCTTCCCCTAGAAACTCAGTCTCCAGAGCCCTGGTTCTCTCCAGGCTGGACTATTGCAACAGCCTCTTTCTAAATCTGCCTGCTTCTACTCTACGCCCTCTGCAACTCATCCACAACAGGACTGGGAGACTTGTCCTGGGCCTCAAGCCCAGGGATCGTATCTCTCAAGGACTGAAATCTCTGCACTGACTCCCAGTGGCTGCGAGGATTAAGTTCAAAACCCTCTGCATCGTCCACAAGGCCTTCTGGGGCTTGGGGCCTCAATACCTTCAACTCTCTCTTCCTAAATATCTTCCCCCTCAAGGTCTTCGCTCATCCGCCTCCAACTCCCTCAGGGTCAGTCGCTTCTCCAGGCAACGAGTTGGTGGTAGATCTTGCTCTTCGGTAGGGCCTCCTCCTAGAACAGCCTCCCCGAAACTTGAGGAGAACCACCTTCGGTTCCGGAAGCTCCTAAAAACCTTCCTCTTTGCTTCTGCTTTCTCTCTCCCTCTCCCCTGCTGAAGTCCAGGCTGATAATGAGACTGCACGGGTTACCTGGCCACCCATCTGATCTCGGGCCCATGCCCTGCCAGTGCCGCGCTTGCGCTGCCTCCCAGGCAACCTCTGCACCTGGGGACTGTTTTCTGTATCCCTACAGTCCCCAAACCAGTACTTATGTCTGCACTCACCCTGCACTTGTCACCAGCTGGCCGTTCTTATTTATTTTATGTTATTTGATTATCCCATGTACTGCACTTTGCCCCTCTCCCCCCGCACTTTTCTTTTTCCCCTTCCCTTGCGCGGTCTGAATGACACCTGGCCTAGTAAGATTGTTGCCTGTCTTCCCTCTGTTCCCCCTTCCTTGCCTCATCGCGCCTTGAAACACTTGTGTATAGGCGTGTTATAAATGTCATATCATATCATATATCACATATCTGCCATACGTACAAGAGGAAGAAGCTAGCAAACCGCATGGAAATATTCGAGCTGTAGAGAATGTTCCAGGGATATTACCCTGGAATGTTGAGCATACAGGAGGTAAAGGAAGATGTAGGAGACTCATGCATCCCACCCCTGCACCTCCCAGCGCTGCATTGGACAACGGGGACAAGAGGAAAAACAGGGATTATACCCGATTAGGGAGCTAGAGGAAGCTGCAGAGCATCGGCAATTTAACTGCAGCCGAGGGCTACTCAGACCCCACGTACAAACCACCCCTGTAAACCCCAAACAGAAACGCCCCACGGCCAGAGGTAGGTAGCCCCGACGCTGATGAGGAGGGGCTGAAGCAGGGGAAGAGCAAATTCACAGGGATAAACCCAGATGAATGGATAGCAGCACAAGTATTATTGAAATTACAAGGGACCACAACAGGAGAAACGGAAGGAGCAACAAAGGCAATAGAGGAATTGGGGTTGGGGAAAGGGTGTAGAGGCCAGCAAAAGAACGACACGAAAGAGGAGCGGCTACGGGAGGAGGAGGCAAAGCTAGAAGCAAGGATTGCGGAACTGAAGGAGAAGAGGAACGCGCTAGTAAGACAACTGGAGCAAAAGGAACGAGAATGGGCGGCACCGCTAGAACTAGAGAGGCAGGAGAAGGTGGAGCATGAAAGTAGGGAACGGGAGGAATTGATGGAGAAGGAGCGGAGAGTGGGGACACCAATGGGAGGAACGAGCAAGGGGAGTATGGAAGCGAAAGGGCATAGAACACAAGAGAAGGAAAGGATTGAAGCTAAACGAGAAATGGCATTTTGAAGACGGAAGATATTGCTGGAAAGCACACGTAAGTACGAGGAAAGCAGACTGAAGCAGTTAACGTTAGTATTAACAGGGGGAGCAGGGAGTAAGAGAGACAAAGACGAAGAAGCACTATGGAAGGTACACAAAGAAGTAATGGAAGAAATAGATTGGACACGGGCAGACGAGGCATAACGAGAAGAACGAAAAGAGCATCAGCCCCGATGGATACTGACAGGACACACAGGGAGTAGCGTGGGAACGGCCGGGGTGCATCAGACAGAGTTCGTACAACAGAGCGCAACAGGAGGAGAAGACGTGAATCCGGAAAATTTTAAAAACATTCATCTCAAAAGCGTAACAGTGCGATACCCAATACCACTTAAGTTGACATTCTCAGGCGGATTCTGTAGTGAGAAGATAGCAATGGTGTAGGAAAGGAAGGGCTAAGTAAACTGTACATTACACGAACAGGCACAGGGATGTCATGGGAATATAAGACTCAAGATGAAAAGAACAAGGGGAAAACACAATGGCACGACTTCAGAGGACACAGCAGTAACAGCAGCACCCCACACACTCTACACGAAGAGGCTGCGAGACCTCCCCGGGTGCAGGAGAGATGGGGAAGCTGTAACACACAACAGGGGACACACATGTTAGCGGGGCTGGCACACAGGATCCGGGGATGCCTCACGCAGGACACCCAATATAGAGATCACAGATATCAGGGCAGACATGGAAGATGTGATAGGGCCAATACAGATACAACAGTATAGATGGACACTGGAGGAGAGGGCTGAATATTCACAGGTGCCATTATTAGAGAGAGGGGGAACTAGGCCGCAACATATACCCTAGAAGCACGCAGACAGGGAGAACGTTAAGAATAGGTTGACATCACTTAGTGGAGGGGCAGGGAAATGGATATATGAAATGGAAAAACAGACAGCGGGGCAGAGGCTGGAAGTGGGGGGAATTAAAGGACTGCTAGTATCGATACTGGGTGATGCAGCAGATGACATCTGGAAGAGGGCAGGGTTCACAGGGGTAACAACACAAAACACAATGCATGATGGGTCCCCATTTGAGAATTGCAGGCATTCGGTATGGAAAGCACTAAGGACACAATACCCTGACACATTAGATATAAGGGCAATTAAATCACGCAAGATGCGGGACAATGAAGATCCTGTTAACTACATTCAAGAGATCCAAGAGCTATGGCGCCTCGAAACTCGAGAGCCGTGTGACAAAACGATAGCCATCTTCTACCACATACTAATACAACGGTTGCCAGAACCTGTACAAAGACAAGTGAAGAAATTTGTGGGAATGGAGGATAAAGCATGGTCAGAAATACAACTAACAATAGTGCACCATTGCAGGTTATGGCAGTAATAGATGAAACATAAGGCGGAGGATAGGAAAGTAGACGAGGCCAAATTAGTGCAGAGGAAATTGTCAAAATATGCCTTAGAGGGAGCACGAATAACAAGCCCTGCACCCCCAGCCCAGGTAGCAGTGTCCCAACCCCAACCACAGCTACAACAACAGCTGCCACAGCAGCTGCCACAATACAACGCAGCCCAGCAGTACCAACAACCAATGGCGGTTGGGGGGGGGAATACATGGGCGTGTACTAACAAAACTTTAGAGGAAGGGGAGGAGGTACTAGGGGGCGAGGATTTGGGCCACAAGCACACTATCCAGGAGGCGGGTTCCGGGGTTATACACAGCAGGGGTGGCAATGCCAAGGGGAGGGAGGATTTCCATGACAGGCACGGGAACCACCCCAATGTTGGACATGCAGATTAGTAGGTCACATCTCCTGCACGTGTAGGTACCCAGCTGCACAACAGGGGTGGGGAGAGCAAGGGCAACAAAGTCACCAAGGGGGCCAGAATGGGTATTATCGACAGGCAGGACAACCACCCATGGGGCAACAGCAAGGCATGCCCCAACAACCAGCACAAACACAAACAGTACCAGGGACAATGCAACAACCACAACAGCAAATGCAACAACAGCAAACGCAACAACACCACATCCAGACAGTACAACAACTGACACAGTTACAGGATGACGTACAACAGCTAATGGACACAACGGCCGGTACACTGGCAACGGACAATCAGACGGACAAGAATGGGAGGGGTGACAATAATGGGACACAACCCATACACTGGCAACAGACAATCCCCGTACCCGTGATAGGACAGCCCACAGACTACCTTACTGTGTCCCATCCTATCGGTAACACCCAACCTTGCGGAGGAACCTCGCATAAAGGTGGCGATAGGTGACAAGACGTTCTCCTTCCTGGTTGATACAGGGGCTACAAGGTCATGCGTACGGGAAGGGAAATACACCTAGACAGGCGATGCCATGAACACTCGAGGATTCTCTGGGGCTCGTGAAGTGGTTCCATTTACTGATACCATCTCCCTATCTATTGGGGATCATGACCTATCACTACCCTTACTACGCACCCGTAAATATCTCAGGACGTGATATAATGAGTAGACTGAACAAGACCATCTCTTTCACAAATAAGGGTATAGTGTGCTCGACACCAGTCATACACATGCTCACAGCAAGGCAAATACTAAATACTTCAGGCATATTGTGATAAAAGCGTGCAGCGGGGGGAGCTGGTAGACCTCGAGGTATTCCATTATGGGACTTATATGGCATTGGCCTGGCTACCAGGAATAGCAGGGAAGGTATGGAGAAGACTAGGTGAGTACCTTTTCTGGCCAGAAACGCCCACAGATAAGAAAGAAGGAACATTTGTGTCAATAGACATTGAAGGGATAGTTGCACAAGAAGATTGGGTTGCCATACACGTCCTAGACGATGAAGGGAAGGCCTGGAGGGCAGTAATAGCACAAGCAGAAGGGTGTACATTGAGTCAAGTGTCTGATGAAAAACTGTTCTCACAACAAAAGGGAACGAGTGACATGATGCTGGGAATGAGTGTATATGTTTGGATATGGTTAACACACAGAGAGGTGGCCCAGAAAATGGCAATGGCACTAGAAGCACCACTCCCAGCACCACCCGCATTTTGCGAGGAGGACTTAGCAAAAGTACCAGTTTCATTATGGACAACAAGCCCCTAAGATGTGGGGTGCATCAAAAGCATAGGGGGAGTACAAATAAAACTGAAGAAAGGAGTAATTCTGCCCCGAGTTATGCAATACCCACCAATACCCACTGTCAAAAGAAGCAGATGAGGGCATTTATGAGACGATAAGCGCCCTCATCGAACGCAGCATCCTTGTCCCATCAGAATCACCTTGCAACACTGCTGTGTACCCCATCAAGGCAAACAGGGTTCATGGCGTTTCATACAAGATTTGAGACACCTAAACCACATTGTGGAAGCAGAATATCCCGTAGCAGCTAACGCAGCTACAAAACTTTGCGTCATTCCAGCAGCGGCTACACGGTTCACCGTGATTGACCTCAAAAATGCCTTTTTCTCGATACCACTACACCCAGATTCCCAAGACCTAGCGAGCTTCATGTATCGCAATACAAAGTGGAAGCACACAAGACTGCCCCAAGGATACTGCAAGTCGCTATCAATTTTCAACAGGGGGAACCAGATGGATCTAGGGAACATCGAGACAGAGTACGATACTACAATATGTGGATGACATCCTCATCTGCAGTACAACCGAAGATGAGTGCAGGAAGGACTCGGTTAAAATGCTCACTGTATTAGCAGAAAAAGGATACAAGGTAGACAAGGCGAAATTGCAATATTGCCAGGAGGAGGTTCTATGCATAGGCCAAATGATATCTCAGAAGGGCAGGCACATAGCACCACAGAGGGCACAGACTATACTAAACACGCCACAACCCCAGACAGTGTGAGAATTACAACAGTTCCTCGGCCATTGCAACTATTGTAGGGCCTGGGTGTTTGGTTACAGCACATACACAGGACCACTGCTCACAGCCCTCAGAGAAGCTCAAAGGGGAGAGAAGAAACTGGGGTGAACACAGGAAATGACAGAGGCATTCAGCGAATTAAAAGAAGCAATATCAGCAGCACCAGTACTAGGTACCCCTGATTATAAGAAGGAGTTTTTTATATTCTCACACTCTAACGGGGTGGTAATGAAAGCGGTAGTTACACAAAAAACAAGCATGGGCCACAAACCAATTGCATACTGCAGCGGCCAATTAGACCCAGTAATGACAGGACATTTCCTGTGCGAACAACACTTGGCTGCTGCAGCTTTCGCTGTATAAAAACAATCAATAACAATGGGATGTTCCACAAAGCTTTATGTGGCACACGCCCTTTTCGCGATTCTGCACAAGCCAAAAAGCACACTGACTACACAAAGAGCAACAGGCTATGAAATTATCCTCTCCCGACCAAAGCTAAAAATAGTGAGATGCTAAAATGTTAACCCTGAACAATTTCTGGCAGAAGAAGATGAAGGGGAATATGTACATGATTGTACAAAAGCTATCGAATATTACTCAGAAACGCGTAAAGTAGAGGAAGATGCACTTGAGGGGGGGGAAGACGTACTATACATTGATGGGTCATCAACAATTGACCAAAGTGATGGGGTAAGAAGAACAGGGGCAGCGGTGGAAAGATTAAGAGGACTGGACAAGCGAGGCGGTAAAATGCGTTTAACTGCCTCCCCAATATTCGGCCCAAGCAGCAGAACTAGTGACCCTGATACTAGCCCTTAGCGAGAGTGCAGGAAAACATGTCACTATCTATTCAGATAGCGCCTACTTGACATTAACAGTACATTCTGGTCTAGCAAGCTTGTTGATAAGAGGGATTAGAAGGGCAGATGGCACACCGGTATAGCACGCTCTCCTCCTAGGGTAACTAATAGAGGCTGTAACAGACCCAACAGAACTCGCAATAGTAAAGTGCCAAGCGTATACCAATGGGGAAGACCCAATATCAAAAGGAAATGAAGCAGCCGACTTCTATGCAAAAGCACGCCTCATATTTTGGAGATTTATGGGGCCTCCAAGAAAAACAAAAAGAGAGGGGAGGGGCAAGACAGATGCTAATGAAAGAAGGGTACAGTCATTTACCACAGACACAGGTAATGGAGTTACAGGCAGCAGCCCCAATGAGTGAAAAGGAACTGTGGATAAACAGAGGGTGCTCAATGTCCCCCACGGATGCCCTGTGGAGACAAAACAATACAGAGAAAGTAGTCATGCCTCTTGCACTATTAGAAATAGCATTAACACAACTACACTATCCTGCCCACACAGGGAAAGATGGAATTACGGCACGCATCAAGGAATCATGGTTTTGCCCCGAACTAAATGCTCATGTCTGAAATGTTTTCAGTAAATGCCTCACATATCAACAGTTTACAGCAGGCCATACGCTCAAACTAACAAAGGAGTGATACCCACACCCAAAGGCCCTTTCCTACACCTTCACATCGACTATGTCGATATGATAAATGTATGCCAAGGCTACTGCTACATGATCATGGTAGTATGTCCCTTCTCTAGGTGGATAGAAGCAGGCCCATGCTCCCATCCCGATATTATGGGCCGCCAAGTTCCTGGTCAGAGTGGTGTTCCCACAGTGGTGTGTCTGTGAAGTCCTACGATCAGACAATGGACCCCATTTTGCCAATGAACTGTTCCAGCATATAACCACATGGTTAGGTATACAGCACACGTTTGCTTGTGCATATCACCCGCAGGCCAACAGTATTTGTGAACGTCTTAACGGCCTCCTGAAGGAGACAATAGCGATAACGCAACAGACAACTAAAAATCACTGGCTCTACTGCCTGCCTCTCGCTCTATTTGAGGTACAGAATAAACCAGGGTCGGACCACCACCTCACGCCCCATGAGGTGGTGACCAGTCGGCAAATGCACCTCCCACTAGCCCCTCCTATAAGGGCAACTTCTGATTGTGAAGGAACGGCCGAAATGTTTGGAAGTGAGATGCATGACTATGTTACTTCACTGGTTACTAGTGCCTCCTTTATCTCTCAACAGATCCGACGGACACAGGGGAGGTCGGAGAATGATCTACAAGAAATATGTGACTCTCAGGACACAGCAAAAGCACCACCCATCAAAGAAGGGGACAGTGTCTTACTGCGTAACTATTGCCGGAAATGGAATTCTCCCAGATTCACAGGACCGCATACTGTTGAGGTGGTTACAAATAGAGCTGTGAAATTAAGGGGTAAAAGCGTGGCATCACACCCATGACATCAAGGCCTACAAAGCATCGGCCTCTCCGAAGCTCTGCTTCGACAGGGCCAACGCTACAGCAGCACAAAATATACAAGATAATAACAGTGCCCCACTAGCAATAACATCAAGCTCAAACAGTCCCATGAGCACAGATGAACAAGAGCATGTCCGTCACCCTATGACTAGGAGGTAACAAGCACTTGATCCCTTCCACTGAATTAATAAACTAAATATCATAGAACTGCACAGGAATTACCCACTGGGAAATGTATGATGCTTGATGTAGATGTGCAAACACAGCACACACACACACCCACTAGGAATACACTGTGTTCACACTGTCTAAGCATAGTCTTTTTCTTTACCGCACATGCACGGTTCTGCGTCTATGTAAAATGCGTATGTATAAATGTTAAAAGTAGGTTGAAAATTGATTCAGATGTTACCCCCCCGTTGAACACCCTGAAGCAGTGTCCCACCAATACATTCATGCTATACGAAGGCCTATACACTCCCGGCCAAGACCACCACGCGTTTACTACAATGCTTTTATAGAATACCTAGAGCAAATGTACCCACAGCTTCACAACGCCTTACCCATACTTAGAAATAGATCAATAGCAAAATATGGGAACAATTGTTTGCATGGGCACTAACTGATTATTTAGTAAATCGGGCTTGAAATACTAATATAAATAAAGCTTTATATCGCGATTTCCAGGCGGGCAACTTTATCGTCTCATCCAACAACAGGACAAAGGTGGTAAGAAGTGTACAGGTATATTTACTGATGGCGAAAATAATAAAGCTTATTATGACAACCGTGTGGCTCATGTTATCCACCGGATTGCTAGCCACTGTAATTTTGCAGCTGTACTCAGCACTGCTTGTCTCTGCAACTCCCCATACTAACGTTCCCCCTACCCAAGCTGAAACGAGCACAGTGTCAGGTGGTACGACCAGCAAGAATGAGAAGGTAAGGAGGGGTAAGCATAGCATTGGTACTGATGTTAATGGAGTTGACACATATCTCACTGGTACAGCACATGTCACAAACAACATGTGGTACAAGCACATGTCACAAATTGGTAAAGACACAGCACGGGACAGCTGCTATGTCTGCTCATTGATCCCGTATGCCATGAGCGCTTCCAGAACCTTTGTAGTCACAGAGGTTCCAGCAACGACAGCACAATGCCTCCTATACCTCGCCTTGTTCCAAACAAGGGGGAGATTCCAAGGGAAAACAGCAACCCTCCAGTGGAGATCAAAAGCAACATACCGTACGAGGATAGCTTTATAAACACATTACCTATGTTTGACAACTGCTGGCAACACACACAAGCACTCCGGTATATATGTGACGGACCAGTAAAAGGAGAAACTAAGGCAGTGAAGTTAGACTATCTGCCATTCAAATGGAACGCCAGAGAAACAGGCAGAGAACCCGGTTGCTGGGAACGCCCCCAGCTGTTGGTGTTTGGGAAAGTATATACTAAAGAAGGATGGGTGGATGGAGTGGTGGGAAGCAAGCCATTAACATTAACAAAGGTTGCAGTGAACAAGGTCCAGGAAGAAAACGACAAGTGTCTCAATGAATGGGCTAAGAGTGCAAGTTTGCTGACATGGCTGGATAAGGAAGATGGACCACTGACAATAATAATTCCTCTTACAACACCAACCCTATGTTACCAGCACGATGGGGATATTGAAGTGGGGACAAACGAGGGATGCAGGAGGATAGTGAAGATAGGAGACATGTGATCAGGCACAATGGCACTGATGGACCATTATTGGGCATGTGGGACAAAAGCATACGATAAACTGCCACCTAACTGGGGAGGGGGGAGGGATCTACTCCCTGGCACATGTCAATGTACCCTCGCTAGTAGTACCTCAAAAACATGTCAAGATGGAAAACTTCCCGAAAATGGATGAAGGCAATAAGCGAAGGAAACGGTCGCTACCACCTACCACACCACCATCTGGTCGGGACATCACCAAAGAGGCCCCATTACGAAGAGTAAAGCGACAGGGTATTTACTTATGGGGCAAATCTGAAACTACACTCGACGAAGTACCACCATCACATCGGATGTTCAGCAGGACTGCTATGTTCTTCTCAGCAATAATACAGACATAATTCCAGACATATGCAAAATCGCTCAAGATAACGTGGTGGGAGCTAATTATGAAAATAAACTCATCAGTCAAGGGATTCGACGCAAACAAAGAAGAGCTCTGAGCTAAACGATTAGTGGCCCTACAGAACAGGCACGTTCTGGACCTGCTCACAGCTATGGAAGGAGGAGTATGCGCGAAAATAGGAAGCTCCTGCTGCACGTTCCTACCGGCAAATGATGAAGATAACAGAACATTATCAGAAGCAGTGTCGCAATTGGCAAAAATGCACGCTAAAAATGGAAGAAGAATCAAAAGGCCTGAAGAAGGACGGAAGCTGGTTCTCATATTTGTGGTCATGGATGCCGTCCTGGCTAGCAGATGTTCTAAAAATACTAGCAGGTGGCCTGATTCTGGGGTTGGCCTCTCCACTTGGGATAAACGCGTGCATGGCAAAATCAAAGACGACTGCAGAAGAAATGATCGAGTTGAAGCTACTTCTACCTGCAGAGGACAACCAACACAGACATAATACGTATGGAACGTGAGAGACTACGACAACAGCTAATGGAATCAGACATTTACCCGCCATCGATGAAACTAGAAAAACCAAGGAATCCCAAGATTTATGTTAGAAAATGGGTCTACTGCAAGCCCGGAGGGCGATGCGTGTACATGTACTGGTCGTTCGACGATCATGTGAACCATTATGGACATCTTGCGCAAATTATGAAGGTCTGGCACCTGAGAGATGATAAGAGAAGCAACAATGTTGTGGTCGACAAGTCGACCTGAGGGGGGACTGAAGAGGGAATACCCGAATATCCCTTCCCTCCTG
This sequence comes from Ambystoma mexicanum, assembly GCF_040938575.1. Classification (NCBI taxonomy): domain Eukaryota; kingdom Metazoa; phylum Chordata; class Amphibia; order Caudata; family Ambystomatidae; genus Ambystoma; species Ambystoma mexicanum. Next base: position 1,236,306,151 of record NC_090933.1, on the reverse strand, counting down.
ACAGGACCCCCAACCAGAAAAAGCATTCCCGACCGAATAATTATCGACTATCCGAGATTGCAGCCTGTCTCACCGCTCCCATCGCAAACTCACATCACGAAAGATATCCAGCCATCCGCCCACACAATCCCACGATGGCACGACCACTAGGCAACACAAGCAACAACAACCAAGACGGAGATGAAGACGACATTATGGACCAAATCGGTTGACGTCCCTGCAAGCCATGCTGCAGGTCATTAGAGACTTCATGACGACAAAGCCACGTTAGACAGGAAGCACACGTGCAGTCGGCACAATTGGGACACTCACACACCAATCCACACAAACATACGCGTACAGGTCTATGAGCTAGAGGACAGTGACACACATCCTGTCTGCACGTTTGTTATTTTTCATATAGGCCCGCTACCGCACTGCAAAAACGTAAGATGCCAGAAGAGCTTGTGTATATGCTTGCAGATGCTACTCGCTATTAACCCTATGGATGGATAGGAGCACTCAAGAGACCTGGCCACCCACGACATGTAGTTAGCCTTTGAGCAATTATATTGAAAGCATAGCCAGAGTTGAAGTAAGCCTCAGACAAATCCAGCACACTCGAATCGCCTCACAAGAGACCCCAAAGCTTAAAGCTGCTGAGCGAGCAGAATCACCATGGCAGGGACTGCCCCCTCCAAGGCCACGATGTTGCAAGTGACATTCCTCACCCACTGTGCCACGATGAGCCCAGCTACAGGAGTGAATGCCTCAAGCTAAAATACAAATCAAATTGAAGTAATTCGGCTTCACCAGCGACCCTGCCGATCGACAGGATGCCAAGGTCTGGAAGCTGGGAAGATGCAGCCGTCTCACGTCTAAGGCTGTGCCTTGCAACATAATTGTAACAATCTATCTACAATATGCACTGCGACTAGATTACTCTTGTGGTATTAGCAAGACCTCATTGTTACACACTGTCACATAGTCGCACCTTATTGATACACATTGTAAAAGAACAGATGTCTCGCGGGCTGGGAACAGCGGTGATCCCAGGCTTGGGGGCCCGCAGCCAGACCAATCAGGACATTGGGGGATAGGGGCTGGCGGCCGGAATCTCCAGCCAAGCATACCACCTGACACAGTGTCCACCAGCAACGACGCGCACTATATGCTCCTATACTGGACCTACCACTCAGGGAGACAACCCGGAGTGGCGTTAGGTTCAGGGAAAGATTTTGGTAAGTGACGCTGATTGTGATGTCACGGGTGTACAAAAAGGGCCTGCAAGCCCAGACTCGATGAGATGTGCTTGGACATGATTTGGCCCTTGTATGTTATCCCTGCTCATTTGTCATAATAAAACAGCAGTTACTCTTTGCTCCTTGCGTGGACCTCGACTTCTTTGGGACATTGGAATGAGTTAGGGCCTTCCGTGAGCTGGAGGTCTGCGGACCCTAGGTACGGCTCTGCCGACCCTAGAATTTACCCTAAAAACACCCTCAGAAATCCTAACTTCCCAGTCATCCAAAATGGTAGTGTCATTAGATGCTTCTGACCGGGTCGAAGAGAAACATATATCCTGAATCCATGCCAGATTTGGGTTAAGGCAGTTATTAATTTGTTTGGGTACCAACCAAATGAAAGTACCCCCTTTATAGGGCGTAACTGGGCAGACAAGGAGATATATAGGATAGTGGACATAATTGCACGACAATGCAGTTCCGGTTTGCACCAGAAATTATTACTGAACTACTGCTACAGCAATGTCATTGTTGGCAACTTAAATGTCGCTTAGTGAAGGCTTGTTCATCCAGATGGCTTGGTGGCACTGCTTTTCAGACAGTGGAAAGGTTACCTAAATAGGGGTTCACCTAAGGGGCAGTATCACTAGGTTCTATAAAAATGTTGGATGTAGTATGATCAGAAAACCTTATTCTTCAATGGGAAGGGAACATTCAGCAACTTATAACGAGTCAAAGGAAAAAATATGTATTATGCCACAGCGATGCATTAGGAGAAGCATGCTTGAAATGTTCATCGTTTTAATTACTATACAACTGGTACTGGTCATCAATAAAAACTAAAGCGGACTTTGAAAAGGACAATAGTTGTTTGAAGTGTGGAATTGAGAGTGTAGAAATTGTACATGTTCTTTGGGCTTGCTTGAAACTGCAACATTTTTGGTTCAGAGACGATGGTGCAAAACAATTCAAGAGTGCGTTGTTTTTTTAAAGAGAAAAAACTGTCCATCCCCATAGAACCCTGTGATGTGTTGTATATACGTTTTGCAAATGCTTTGAAGTTACCACACTGCATCTCGGAGGGTGAGCCAATACACTATTTTGATTTCACCAGTCTATAACCAACCCTTATCCGCTAGAACACCCCGAGATCATCTGTGACAAGTTTGGAGATGTAGACCAGTATTTTGGTTTAATCAGGTGCGAGGTCTATCCACCCCAAGGCATTTACTTACCCGTGCTGCCCTATAAATGTAACAGCAAGCTAATGTTCCAGCTTTGTCGCACATGCATCGAGACAAAACAGGCCTGGTGAATGCACAAAGATGAAGGTCGGAGGCTGACATGCACCTGGTGTATATGATAGAGTTACAGGCTGCTTTAAACAGGGCTATCGATTGGGGCACATACACGAGGTATTGCATTTTCAAACAATCACCCTAGAGCTCTTGTGTGCTTATGTTCAAATGTTCCTTGAGCAGAAACAGGTAGCCTCTGGCTTTCCGTTGTAGTGTGTGGACCATGCCACTAAAAAGGCCTACGTGGCCGCTTATTACAAACACCAGGCATACGCTTGAGTATGGAGCACATATAGGACAACCCTACTTGGCGGCTGTTGGCAAACGTATGCCTTAATTCGCTATGTGGCAAGCTTGCACAGAGAGTTAATTCATCAAACACAACCATCATCACAGATCTAAATTAACTTCATGCTTATTTATTCGATCATTCTTACGATGTAAGCAGCTGCGTGTGCATAGATGAGGAAACGGCTTGGTTATGCTGACGATACACTGAAGAATATCCAACAACCTCTGACAATACAAATATACTCATAGCTGCATTCTCAACCGCTCACGCACCCTTGAAGCTGTACAATGTAATAGAGAAATTGCAAGAGAGGGTTCGGTATCATGACACTGATAGTGTTAACTTTGGCTGCGCCCCGTGGATGTCAACCCGGCCACCAGCTATTATCTAGCGGATCTAACTTCGGAGCTTGCCCCCAGCGATTACATTGTGGAGTTTGTATCTGCAGGCGCCAAAACATACACCTATCGCATATGTCTAGGGACTGTCACTATGAGTCACAGAAATAACGCTGAACGTTAGCAAAACAGCCGAGATACATTTTGACAGTTTGAAACAGCTTGTACAGTCCTTTGCACCTTCATAATAGACAAATGAGGGTAGAGTGCTTCTTATACTCATTTTCTGCTCCCAATGCTTCCTCATTGTTTCCTGTTTCAGCATAGTCATTAGGTTAGGCAGGGAGGCATAATGAGGGGGATCCATATATGAGATACCCCATAAAGTCCATTGTTTACACCGCTCATTATGCCCTACATAATTTGGCAGAGCAAGGGACCCCCTGATTTCCTCAACGGCATCCTTTAAATTAGGGTTATTTGAGGGGCCTATACAAGCCTTTAGAAAATAACAGGCAAATCTAATTTTCATCGTGTCTCAGTGGTGGAAATCCCCAATTGTAATCACAGCGCACTATTAGGTGCACCTGCAGGGTGTCCAACTCATAAGTTCAAGGTTCTATTTTGAATCTTCTCCTAAATAGAACAGTTGGCGTAGGTCCAGATCTCACACCCATATATCATCAGAGTACAAACCTTGAATTTAAAAACATCAAGACACTTATCCAACATATGCCCTCCATACATATGATACAATAGAAGCAATCCTCCCACCCTTGCAACAGCCTTCACAGCAATTGCTGCTATATGCCCCGACCACTTTCAGTTTTTCGTAAAAACTAAACCAAGGTAGCAATACGACTTTACTACCGCAATTATTTCTCCATTAAGAACCCGTGATGATTGGTTTCTGCCCTTTCCAAAAACCAGGACCCTGGTCTTTGCTCTATTCAATTTGAGCCCATGGACAGAGAAATATTCCTCAGCATAGGAAAGGCTGCATTGCAACCCCCCAGGCCTCAAATCAATCAAAGCAGTGTCATTGGCATACATAAGCGATCCGAAGGTTGTGCCATGCAAGGAAGCAGGATTAACCTTAGGTCCCAGGACATCAGGGTTGAAATCAGAGAAATATAGAAGAAAAAAAAAGGAACAGGGCTAAGGAACAACCCTGCTTCACCCCATTATTTGTTCGGAATCGATCCACCAGCCTCCCAGAGGGCGATGCCCGCACTAACGCATTTGCATCCATATAAAAGACTGTAATAGATTCAAGAGCCCAGCCCGTATAGTTAATGCAGCTAACTTTCCCCATAGATTATGCCTTGGAATTCAATCAAAAGCCTTTTCCAAGTCAATGAAAGCCACATTTTACGTCCTGCCCCTAACTGTGCAATATTTATCAACGTAGTCAGCAACAGACATTGGTCAACCATAGAGTACCCTCTTCTAAATCCTCCTTGGGATGATTTGAGTAGATTCAAACTGTCGGCCCATTCATCTACTGTGGATAGTAGGAATTTGGCAAAAGGCTGACCCGATACACCAAGCAGCAAAATCAGTCTATAGCAATTAAGATCATTGTAGTCCCCTTTCCTAAATATGGGGACTATTATGCTCTGCGTCTATGATTGAGGTAATACCCCAGAGGAGCTTACTGCATCAAAAAGCTTTAACAAAATCGCGGAAGCCACCAATTTGAAAATCCCTTGATGTTTGAATGTATCCCATCAGGGCCAGCAGTTTTACCAGTGGGTAGAGTTTTTAAAATCAAAGTCATCTCCTCTAGGCTGAATTTCATTTATTTAGCACTATGATCAGCAACAGTTTCCTATGCCATTTTAATCACCATACAAAAAAAAAAGAACAAAAAAACTTGAAAATGGGACTTACAAATCTCTGATGAGAGTTGTTCGACCCTGTTTTCGCCATGGGACACAAAGCCTCTAGCCACCCACTTCCAAAACTGCTTACTATTGTTGGATTGTACCGAGGACTCTAATTGCTCCCACTGTTTTACAACATATTCAATTTTTTTGCTTTTTAACATTTCCTTATATGCCTTTTCTAGTTCATGTATGGATAGGCGTCCTCACTAGATTTTCCGCTATCTTATTAGATTGAAGATTAGTCTCCTCATCGTACCACAGTGCATCCCTTTTTTGATTAATATGTAGGCCGTTTCGATAGTTGTAAAAATCACACCTGTGGTAGATGGGTACGACGTTCATTCATCAAACAGGCTTTTTCGCTGAGTTTTTTGCTGCTGACATTTTGCCCCAAAAAATTCATAGAAAAAGATGGAGGAGGTGGGTAAAGGAATAAAAGGGACAGGTAGTAAAAAACTAGGAAGGCACGGTGTGCGGCGGACCCCTCCCCCCCAATTAAATAACTAAAACATTTAGGTGGGTTTTTCCAGGCAAAAATCGGCAGCAAAATACCCAGTGAAAACAAATACTGGCGATGGAATGACATAGAACCGATAGATTATGAGCTTATCATATGCAAATACCAGTCCAGCATCTAAAAGGGCTTCCACTATAATTTGATCTCTAATACTTGTAACCTGATCAGAGTGCCCGATCCCTTCAAATTCCTCCATGTGTCAATTTTCACGATGGTCTGATGCTACTATTCATTGCTAAAGATTCAGGTGCAGAAATTGTCAATACTGCACCATCACGGTTAGTGGCAAATGGTCACTTTCAGCCCTTTTTAATATTACAAAACAGGCTTTTTGAGGCTATTTCATTGGTTTTCCTGTGACAGCAAGGGAATGATTTTTCTGAGAATCGTACTGTAACACTGGAAAGCTCCAGGGTATAGTTGAATCCAGGATAACATCTAGATTTTTTACTTCATGGGTCATAGGCACAACAATACACAGAATGTTTTTTTCTTGCTTTCACACTGCCACTTAATCAACGAAATCACTGTAAAGTTTACACAGTTTAATTAAGTACAAAGCAGCCTTGACACGTGTTTCGAGCTGTAAGGTTCTTCTTCTGAGGCTTTGAATTGCTTGAAAATCGTGCGAAAAGCAATTAGTTGATATACGTAGTGCTGTTCTTGTTAGTCATGTCACTGGGCTCCACTATATTAGGCGCTGTTGCGAGACAGTGTCAATAAATTAGAATCAGATTAAATCAGCGTTACAACACTGATGCGGAAATACGTGTCAAGGCTGCTTTGTACTTAATTAAACTGTGTAAACTTTACAGTGATTTCGTTGATTAAGTGCGCAGTGTGAAAGCAAAAAAAACCCTTTCTGTGTATAGCTTCCTTGACTGGGGGACTTGGCAGGGAACCGACAACTTGCTTTTACCTGCAGCCCATCAACAACTTATTGTTTTTCGGATTTAGCGCTGGCTCTCATCTAGTCTCCTTCTGCCTCCTCTCCTCTCCTCTAGGCACAACAACTCTGACCCCTCAAAGGGGGGAGGGTGTTTTCAGGTAGCCCCCGGCTCCTTCCAAAAATCGATCCTGCCTGTGTTAAAATGGAGCCAGTTGCTTTACATCCAATGTTAAAAGTTCTCTAAAACAGCTTGATAAAACATTAAATCTGGCAAGTACAGCTTCTGTTTTGAAGGAGAACTAGGAGCCGTCAGCATTTGAATGCTGCAAAGACAAACGGAGAAGAGGTGACAGACATTAAAGACAGGATAGGCGGCATGAATTGACCATGCGCTCAATATTCTTCAACGGGAACTGCTACAAACAAAACATTAAAAGCATATATGCTCTAAGAAAGATTAAAACACATGCACAGCATTATTGCTGCTCTTGCTGACCTGGCAACTGGAAAAGATGGCTAGCACTACCCAGAATGTCAAAGCTATCCACATGAAGTAGTAGCAGACGAAAAGGCTTTTCATTAATTGTGAGGCCTGAATGCCATGCCACAATTCCAACAGCACAGTTTTAGTTGCTTAGCAAGATCTAAAATCAAACCGAACTGGGTGTAATAACTGGTCACTATACAGGGGGCGCTTGGAATTTGCCTCAGTACTACACTTTCCAAGATTCATAAATGGTCCTTGTGGGGCCCAGGAAGAAAGGAGCTCAAGAAGGCGGGTGGTGAAGTGTTAAAAGAATGGTCAATAACAGGCTCCCAACTGTGAGCCTGTCAGCTGAACTTTCCTGCAAGGAGAAAAAGCAGCTGCTGTGCAGCCGGGGTCTGGACAGTCTTTTACATGTTTGCAATGGTCTTTGTGGCCATAGCATGCAACCTTCACCGGCAACAGCAATAGTCCCTTCAGTCCTCACGTCCTGCATAAGCATAACCTTCGGAATGTGCTCTCTCTTCAAGCAACGCCTCCAGACCAGAACTACACACGGTTTTACAAGGAACCACTCTCCTCAAGAAAGGGTAGGCAGCCTTCACCTCTCCAGATAGTTGTGTCCAAAGATCCCATGATCCTTCACCATTGCACAGATTGTATTGGTTGATGGGAGTTGTAGGCCAAACCATCTGGAGAACCACAGTTTAACTACTCCTAGCAAATGTAATAGAGCAATGTGTAATGGATGTGCTGATGAGCGTAAAAGGGGGCAAAAGTAGGGGTGATGAGGTGAACAGCTTGCCACCCCAAAGCATGAATTAGTTTTCATAAATTGCTTAGCAGGGTTTGCTAATTAAAATGTTATTGATTAGCAAACAAGCTGATTTGATTAGCAATGTTGTACTCATATTTCTAATCTCCTCAGAAATTATTTGTACCCAAGACATAAATGAGGAATAATACAGCATTTTTGTATACCTCTGTAGTAAGATGTAATTGAGATGAGTTTCTGTAAAATGTAAAGTTTAGAAAGTGGAGGGGACAGGAAGGAAAGAGAGTGGTAGAGAGAAACAAGATGCTGGAAGCCTTCTTCCACTGCACAGATATCTCCTGTCTACACTAACCCTGCCCCCTTCTCTTCTCAATAGGATCAAAGGCCTTTAGAAATGCAACACCCTGGTGTGAGACTATTCCCTTTGAATGGGTGTGCGCCTTTGATGCCTGGGCCCCGGACAGCTGACTGTTGTGTGGCTGTCTCTGGAGGAGGGCTTTACCTACCCTCACAAAGAGGAGGTTTGGCCATTCAGGTTCCTGTCCTCACTTTGGCAGGATCAGCCTGTCTGGCCAGAATAAACATCACTTCCACAGCTGAGCTTGCTCACAATAGCCGACAAATGTGTGATATCAAATTGGATGTGGCTTCAATGTTTACACATAGTGCCATGCACCATGCCATAACTCAGGCACAGATTATCTTTTGAGTTTACCCTGCCACCATCACGGGCTACTCATGATCCTCATACTTTTGGTACAGAGGAGCATATATTAAATGGAGTCCCTGCACTGCAGACTAGGCGGTCACTGCAGCTGTCATATGGGCAACTGGGGCCTCTGAACCTGCTCTCCACTGTTAGAGCAGGTGCTGCAAGTCAAGATACTGATGCAGCAGGGCACAGATACACACTTTAGTTTTGGCATGGAGCAAACGAAAGGGGAATCTGACCAGCATACTACCCTTGCAGAGAATTAATTATCTGGATCATTTTATTATTTAATTAAAATTAAAAAAAGCCAGGTCTTTCTCACCCTTGCCAGATGGTAATTTATCACAACATAGTCAGATTTACAGGTGTGTGCCTCTTTGCAAAATTCCAACAAGCATGCAGTTGCTGTCAAAGCATTCCAAACTCCTGGATTACTGACTTTAGGTACCATAAGGGCAGCAATCCCATTTGGACTTGGTCGAGAGTTGCTCCCAAAGACACCAAGCATGGAGTGGGGTTTTATAAATCAAGACCATCGAGATGTGCAGTTGGGAGCCATGAATTGCCCCTAAGAACCAGAATAGTGTCATTGGATAGGACAGAGAAGGCCACTTCATTTTACGTAAAAGATCCCCTACCCAGAGTAACAGACATGAAGTTGAGAATACCACAGAAACATATAAACTTTGCAATCGCAACAGAAAATACCCCACCCGGTGAGAATTATTTGCTGCTGTGCGCAAAAAGGTGTCAGCATAGCTAGAAGCTAAACTAGTAGGAACAGTGGCAATATACAACCTTATGTCACGGCTCATAGGATTGTCCGGGTTCAGGCAAACAGATAATTGTAAGTTAAGGAAACTTGTGTTTTAGTGAGCAACTGCACAACATTTCTGAAATTCATAATTGCTATAGGAGAACTTGATCTCAAGTTATCAGACCAAGAAGAAGCCCAATATGAATACCATCAAGTCTGTCTTACTTAGGGCTCCAATGCGCCCAATCACCCAAGGGCGTGGTCTGGATGTAAAGCATGACACAGAAATAAAGATATTATATGTAGTTACAGAAGCTTTAAACGTTCATTGTCATTACCCACACTTGTCAACGTTCTGTAGAACAAAGCAAGATAATGCCCTGAGTACCATTTGCTTTGTTAAGTTATCCATGGTCCCGCATTTAAGTCTATACAGTGGTACGTATCTATTCTGTATGCTTCTTTAAAATGCCACATTTTATGACATTTTTTTCATTTCAGCACTCTACATTGCAGCAAGGAATAGCATTCTCTTTATTACCGTTGTATTTATTTTTTACTTTACATTTTCTAAAACTTTTAAATTCGCTAACAGTACACGTTTTCTTTTTTTTAAAGAACAAAGAGTCTTAAACTATTGCAAAGCCTTTTCCGATCGATGGAGGGCTAGTGAATGGTTTAAAACAGGAGAGGGAGACAGGATCAAAGAGTGAATACATCAGGAGAGGATTTACCCACCACACCTTGAGAGGAAGTTATGACAAAACCATCTGAGGGTGAGTCACTCACGAGTTCAGTTAGCAAAAAAAAAGAGAAGTTGTGAAAGGCCCTGATGAATCACAACTAACATTTCTACCAGTGGGGAAACAATGGCAAATTAACTTTGCACTATTTTTGCTACTTGTAATGTAATAAACATTTACACTGCGCCAATTAAGGAAATAAGGAACGGAGAAAATAGGTTTTGCTTTAATCTATATTACATAAAGATTTCTGCAATTCAATGAATTGATGTTTGACGACAATTCGATCATAAGTCTTTCATTCGGTCAAAAGGGTTTGTATTTTGAAATATTCCTCGGTTATCCAATCTTTAGCAATATCCACCTCAGAAATGAATGCAGCCTTTGACATGCAAGTAACCAATACAATTTATAGTTAGAACATCTGGCAAATATTAATTGGAAGTTGTATTGAAGGGGTTATTTGCACACTAAAACAGTCATGGATAGTCTGACGAACAGATCAACAGCAATGGCAGGCCCCTCGGCAGGAGTTTTGGTAGATTATCCTTAGAAGGTATAGTGAATCCCCACCTGAGTCTCCCAGTCATCAGTCGCCAGAATATTGAAACTCGGAGGGGGTTAAATCATGCAAGATACTGTCGGGGAATGCTAGATCTCGGGTAAGGAGATCGACGAGGGTGGAGCGATTATGATCAGTCTGTAGGGCTTGTGCAACTGGTGGGGGATGAATGTCTGCGTAGCCTACTCTTCAAAGGGGGAGGGGGATTGAACGAGTGGGTGATCCCATTAAAGTCTATCAACAGATCAATTAAGGTTGAGTGTGGCAGGTCTGTGACCCCATTGAAATCAACGTTACCGGGGTGAGTGGTACAGGTTTTCTTTGAGTAACCCTATAGAAGGCAATGGCACCACAACATTCCTCGCTAGTTGAAGGTGGTACAGGACTGCTTTGAGTAACCCTATAGAAAGTAATGGAGGGTGGTACAGGTTTGCTTTGAGTAACCCTATAGAAGGCAATGGCACCGCACCAGTCCAAGCTAGTTGAAGGTGGAACAGGTTTCTTTGAGTAACCCTATAGAAGGGAATGGCACCGCACCATTACTCGCTAGTTGAAGGTGGAACAGGTTTGCTGTGAGTAACCCTATAGAAGGGAATGGCACCGCACCATTCCAAGCTAGTTGAAGGTTTAGAGGAAAGGCGATCCTATTTAAATCTAACGGGGCTACACGGGAGGGGATAGATAACTCCGGGAAAGCCTCACAGCGAGAGAGGGAGGGAGGTATCATGGTCTGCAGCACTGCAGCTCCAGCACCACGGACAGCGAATGCGCTGTGGACGGGAGCGCGCATGCATAGCAGGGCGCGTGCACGCTACAGCGGGCGCTACCCCGCAGTTCCTTACCTTGCGCTTGCAGAGGTACTGCACCACCTTGTCCGGGCTGGAGGCCAGTATGTGCTGGCAGCTCAGCAGCACGGCGCACACCCGGCCGTCGCGGGGGCTCACGAAGCGCTGCTCCACGTAGAAGGCGCTCTGGTCCCAGCAGAGCAGGCGCGTGCGCACCTCGAAGGGCTCGAGGAAGCGCAGCGAGCGGCGGAAGCGCGCCGCGCACGAGGCCATGACCATGTTGGCGCCCAGCGCGCGCAGGGCCGGGAAGATGCCGCTGCGCATGAAGTGCGAGAAGCGCGCGAAGTCCGCCTCGCGCAGGTAGCGCCCGTTGTTCATGTGCATCAGCCAGTCCAGGTCCGTCGGCATCACCCGGCCCCGCACCGTGTGCTCGGCCAGCAAGTCCCGCACCGCCGGCTGCAGCCAGTTTCGGGCGATCACCCACGGGGTGCGCAGCCAGTACCAGCCGTCCAGCAGAGCAAAGAAGCAGCCGGTCAAGCAAATGCCAAGGGGCAACCACATCGCGAGGCCGGCAATTGCTTCCAGCGCACAGAATGTTTGACAGCTATCGCTGGGTCCAGGAAGAAAAGAAAGGCCAACCGCCTGTAAAAATAGGCCCAGTTCAAGCACAGACCACAAGAAGACGTGAACAGACTAAACAAGCGCTTCTAATTTGTTTCCTGAAGTATGTAGTTTTGTCCGAATTTCTAGAACATTTTAAGCAGTGTTATATAACCAAGCACCGGTATTCTTCTTGTGTTAGCAGCGGCTTAAACGGTCATTGTTTTTTGGATTATAGGAACTATGTTGGACGCTGCTATTATTAGAACTATTCCGCTGACTGAGAAGGATGGCAGTTGGAACCTGTCCTGGCGTGGGCGTGTGTGAGGATGTGGGTGTGCCAGTGCCAAAAGACGTGCGCTCTCCATAATGTACGTATTTATTGACACCACAGACAATACAGATTTTCCATACATTCGTTACAGAAAGTCATGATTCTATTAAAGACTCGGAGGCGAAAGATTATGCTTTACTTCTCTTTACTAAACTCGAGCAGCAAAATATTAAACAAACATCAATCCTGAAAAACCATAAGAAACTACAATTCCAATAAAACCCAAAACATTTGTAGTTCGTTTTTCATTGGTGATCAAACACGTGACTCCTTAACACCAATCACCACTACTTCTCCTCTTTAACATGTCAGAAGTCCTTAGTCCTTCCTCTTTCCTTTGCTAATCCCACAACTTGCGCCCCAACCGGTAGACGACTTAATTCTCTCTGGTATTCCTTCACGGTGTCGTTCTCTGCTCCGTCCCTGAAACAAATAAAACTGTTACCGATCTCATCATGAACGGGTGGGCAATCGCAACATTAACCGTATAATAACATCATCGTTAACATTACCATCCTCCAATACAATATTACAACATATATGAATATCACATCATCCACTTGCATCGCTGCGATTGAATTGGGTGGAATAATCTTTCCCCTCCGAGTCTTTAATAGAATCATGACTTTCTGTAACGAATGTATGGAAAATCTGTATTCTATGTCAAGACTCGGAGGCTCAGATTATGCTCGTTTAAAGCTTACTCACCACCAACGACGCTACTTGTTCCACAGGTCTAAAATAAAAATTCTTGAATGTTGCTTCATTAGACCAATCTGCAGCTTTTAAAATATCTTCTAGGCGTGCTCCTGCCAAAAAGGCAGATGACGCCATAGCACCTCGAGTGGAATGTGCACCAAACTGACTCACATCTACACCTGCTTCTTCCATGCACCACCTAACCCATCTAGATAAAGTGGCAGATGACACTGCTCTAAAAGGTTTTCTGATAGCTATCAACAACTGACATTCCCCCGCAGGCCTCACTTTATTCGCTTCTTCCTCATACACTTTCAGACATCTGACTGGACACAATTTGGGCCTGTCCGGGAAAGCCATGTACTCAACGGATTTAATGTTCGTCTTTGTTCTCTTCTCTATGTAAAACACTACTCCTAAAGGGGAAAAAGATTTCCTATTTACTTCCAAAGCTCTCACGTCAGATACCCTCTTACAAGAAATAAGACATAGCAATGTGGTTAATTTAGCCCACAAAGCTTTTCTAGACAAGAACTCATTATCTGGCCAAGCTTCGAACATTCTCAACACTATACTGACATCCCATAAGCGAGAATATCTAGGTGTAGGAGGTCTCATGCATTTAATGCCTTTCATAAGCCTACATACCAGAGGATGCTCACCTATTGGCTTACCCTCTATATATGCATGCCCTGCAGATATTGCTGACCTGTAATTATTAATCGTCCTGTAGGCCTTCGCCTGCGCTGCTAGTGCTGCTAAGAAATTTACCACGTGTACTACATCTGTACGTAAGGGATCAACCTGTCTCTCCAAACACCAATTATCCCATCTAGTCCATGCCAGTCTATAAGCTTTCCCTGTAGCTGGAGCCCAGGATTCTCTGATAAATTCTTGAGCCGTGCCCGAAAGTCCCGGCTTAGCCCAATTTCTCCTGAAATCGCCCACGCTAAGAGGCTCAGACTCCCTGACCTGACCAACGGATGCAGCTCTCCAGCTGGATTTAGCAAAATATCTTCTCTGACCGGCAGCCGAATCGGAGGTTCGAAAGACAACTCCAGAAGATCCGGGAACCAAGGCTGCCCTCTCCAGTCTGGCGTTATCAGAATCAATGTAGCTACTTGACGCCTGACTTGCGCTACTGTGCGCGCTATCATGGCGAAGGGGGGAAAGGCATACTCCTGTTCTGGACCCCAAACTTGCAGAAATGCATCTGTCGCTGCCGCTTCCGGATCTGGTCTCCAACTGAAGAATCTGAAGATTTTCCTGTTCAGCCTGGAGGTGAACAAATCCGTCCGGCACGGACCCCTGCGACGCATCAGCTCCTGAAACACTGATTCGTCCAACTACCAATCGCTGGAGTCCCTCAGGTACCTCGAGTTCCAATCTGCTACCTGATTGAGATCCCCCGGCAAGTGCTCTGCTCTCACCGTTATACCCTTCTGAAGACATAACTGCCAAAACTCTTTGGCCATCTCTGTCAACCTCTTCGACTTTGTTCCGCCCAGCCGATTTATATATCTGACTGCCGAAACGTTGTCCATTTTCAACAGAATGGCAGCCTTGACCCCTTCCTGCGTCCAACACTGCACAGCGAAGGAGCCCGCTAGAAGTTCCAGGCAATTGATGTGGAGACCTAGCTCTTCGCTCGACCATCTCCCTCCTGTCGCTTGGTCTCCGCACCTGGCTCCCCATCCCCAACGACTGGCGTCGGATTCTATCACTAGGTCCGGGGATGAGCCAAATATCGCCCTGCCATTCCATGCTTCCATGTGATGGTACCACCATTCCAATTCCAGTCTCGCTTCCTGCGATAATTCCACTGCCTGCTCGTAAGATAGGCCTCTCCGAAGGTGCTCTATCTTCAGTCTCTGCAACGCTCTGTAATGCAGCGGACCTGGGAATATCGCTTGAATTGATGATGACAGACGACCTACTAGTCTCGCTATCTCCCTCAAAGACACCTCTCGTCTTGTCATCATACACTTGATCTCTTTTTTCACTGAATTTACTTTGTCTAACGGGAGCTTGAGAACGCTTGAGTCGTCTCTAAGCTGAACCCCAGAAATTCCATCTCTTGCGCTGGTTCTAGCTCCGATTTCTCCCAGTTCACTAGAAATCCCAGCTGCTGGAGCAATCCTGCAGTCATATGAACCTGCTGAACTAGCACTCCCCTGTCCTGGCACATCAGACAGATATCGTCCAGATAAATAATCAACCTGATCCCCTGCTTTCTCAGGAATGCTACCACTGGCTTCAGTAATTTGGTGAAGCACCATGGTGCTGAAGCTAACCCGAACGGAAGGCATTTGAACTCCCATTTCCGTCCTTTCCATAGAAACTGTAGAAATCTCGTCTGCTCTGCCTGTATAGGAATCGTCAAGTATGCATCTCTGAGGTCTATTCGTGCCAACCAATCTCCCTGTTGGAGAACATCCCTCAAAAGATGAATACCTTCCATTTTGAAATGCCTGTATACCAGAAAGTAATTCAAACCCCTCAGATTTATCACCAGTCTTACTTTGTTCTTCCTTTTTACTAAAAAGATATTGCTTACAAAACCTCCTGGGTCTCTTGAAGCTGGGCCCACTGCGTTCTTGAGCTTGAGCAACTCCACCTCTTTGTCTAGAAGGCTCTCGTCTTCCCTGCTGAACTGAATCTGCCTCGGCAGCTCTACCTGATATGGCTCTTGCCAAAATTCCAACTGAAAACCTCTCACGGTTTCTCTTATCCAAACATCTGAGGACAATTCTTCCCATTTCTCTACATGCAAACGCACTCTTCCTCCTACTGGAGGAATACTCACATGCGAACTTTGTGCGCATTTTATATTTCTTACCTGAATTACCTTGATGCTGCTGTCTACTATTGCCCCTCCAGCCTCTACCCCTGCCTCTTCCCCTGGAAGGGAAGAAGGGGTTGAATCTTCGGTCTTCCTGCTGCCAGGAAGTTCTGTCCCTGAAGGAGCCTCTGAATTGACCACGGCTGGACGAGCGGCCCTTTCCTCCTCCAGCCCTATCGAAAACCTTCCGGCTAAAGATTTTCTTCAACGAAGATTGAGCTCTATCTAGCGACACATAAGTACTGGCGAATTTTGCCATGTCCTTGATGAATGCGTCTCCGAACAGCTTGCCTTTTGCCGCCATAGCTTGTTCGGAGGCCGCCATTTCGCCCAGTCTGGAGTCTAGCTTCATGAGAATGGACCTTCTTCTCTCGGTCGCCAACGCTGTATTGGCGTTCCCTAGCAGACAGAGGGTCCTCTGCGCCCAGCCTGCTACCACATCCGGATCTATGGGCTCTCCTTTCATTTTCGCCTCTTCTGCCAACTGCCAAATTCTAGTAATTGGCCCTAGTAAATCCAGCAGTTTATCCTGGCAGGCGTGCCAGGATCTATCAGTGCCCTTCTTGACGTCCCTGCCGTACCTGCCCAGGAACGTGAGAATCTTGTCATCAATTTCAGGGGTCTCTGCCACTCCATCTAGCACTCTAGGCCTTGGGCATTCTGCCCTCAATTTAGCTCTCGCTTGTTTACTTAGGGGTGCTCTCAAGCGTCGCCTAATGTATTCGGCGATCTTCTCTGGAGGGTCCCATTCATTGGACCGGGGATGCACTAGATCATCGGGATCAAACTCGTCCTTGATAGGATCCTCGCTTTCCCTCCTGCCCTTCTTGTTCTTAGGTGGGCTCTCGGCCTCTTCTGGGGAGGTTTGAAAATCGGATGAGGTGTAGCCCTCAGATTTTGAACTGCTTCTGCAGTAATCATCGTCTGATTCGCTAGAAGTTGTGGCCCGCCTTGTTCGAGATCTCGCCTTCCTTTTCCCCGTGGCCTTGCGGGGTGAACCCGGGGGGGTCTGGGCGCTACGGTCCCTGCGGGTTGAATGCTTTCTTCCCCCTTACCGCTTGCGTTGCTTGTCCTGCGACAACGCGGCCAGGCTCCTCAAAATGCCCCTGTCTTCTCGGGAGCTCCCGGCACTCTCTAATCTCTGGACTGCCTGACTCATGCGCAGCCCACTGACATGAGGGCCTTGAGAGTCGTCTGAATAATCACTCATCTTCACAGTGCTTGGTAGCACTTATGTAAAGCTTATGCAGTTCACTTGGGCTGCCCCCGTCACAATTATAGTAATGATGTAGCTAGGCGAGTCTCCACTAACAGTTTTACTTGGGGCTGTGCCCGTCAATCAGCTGCCGCACTCTCTTGTACCTCCTCCCAGTGGACAGAATGAGGGCTCGGTGTCTTAAGCAGGTTAAAACCTTCAGTCAACTTTGTGCCTGCGGTATCATAAAGCGCCACTAGATGGCGCCCGCGGCCAGCAAATCCTGCTGCAATCTCGCACGACACGAAGCAGCTTCCCGCTGTCGATGCGTTATTTCAGGACTTCAAAGGCTGTGAATTTAAGGCCGTAACGTGGATCCCTGTAAACTGCGAGAACTTCTCACATACACAAGTTCGCAACGACGCCGGAACTCCCGCGGCGTCTCTGCGAACTTCCGTGTATGCCGAGTCTCGGCACGAAGGGAAACCGACGCCGGAACGAAAAGGTCCCGTCGCGTCTATCCCCTGCGGATATGGTCCGCCAAATCCCTCTCGCAGAGCGCTGAGCGTATCTACGCGCGAGCGCGCTGCTAATTCATTAACTTATCTGTCACAGACTTCCACAACATTCACCCACATTAGGAAAAATATATAAGGGTACTTATCTCGGCTGCTCGAGCAGCAAAGAAAGAGGAAGGACTAAGGACTTCTGACATGTTATAGAGGAGAAGTAGTGGTGATTGGTGTTAAGGAGTCACGTGTTTGATCACCAATGAAAAACGAACTACAAATGTTTTGGGTTTTATTGGAATTGTAGTTTCTTATGGTTTTTCATGATTGATGTTTGTTTAATATTTTGCTGCTCGAGTTTAGTAAAGAGAAGTAAAGCATAATCTGAGCCTCCGAGTCTTGACATAGAATTATGTTGCTGGGAGTTTTTGATACCCAAGGTCATAAAGGGAAGTTACACTACAAAAAATACCATGAGTAAGCATAGAGACAAATGTGCAATTTATGAATGGTAATTCTTCTTTTTCGTTTTTCCTTTTCCCTTTTCTTTTTCTTATTGTCCACAGGGTGATATGAATCCCTGCAAGGGACTTCTGATTTTGGCATAGAACTATGTGAAGCAAAAAGAATATAATTGAAGCTTTCTTTTTTTAATTTTCCATCAGTTGACTTGTAAAGAAATGTTTCGGTATTACATATTTCAATAAAAATTCTATATCATCCTCTTCCCCTTAAAAAGCACAAATCATCATTACCATCTATAGCCCATGATCCTTAAATTAATGTCCTCATCTTCATTATTTTAGATAAAAATACCAATTTTAAAAGAAACATGACTGCAATTCTAACTTTCTTACCTATATAACTACTGCTAATGTCAATGATAGCGAATTTCCATTCGGTAGCTTTGTCCACCAAACCTCTGGTGTAAGGGTTTGATAACGGTTCATAATCTTGTCCATATAGAGCCCACGTTTTTCCACCAACGCCAGGCACATCGTTATTAAGTGTTTTAAAGCCTCGATTTTCACTCGCCTTTTGCCAAATCTACTCTTGGATGAATGTATTCCTAGTTTTCTTCTACTAAAAACTTCCCTTGTGTGATGCAGATTAAAATGCACTCTTAAAAAAATGGATCTACAGTCAGCACTTGGAAACTGTTTCAAATAAATAGGTAGCTCATTCAATGCCTTATTCTCTCCCCTAAAATCTTTAAAACTCTTCTAATCATAACACAATTCTCGCATCCTAATCCAATGTTGTAACCAACATTTCTCTTTTGCTTTATGCTATTTTCTAATAATAGGTCCTCCTTCTATATCCAATTTGTGGTCCACTTAATACACATTCTTTGCCAGTTTATCAAAAAGGGGTATTTTTGTGATATTATAGCGTCCTTAATAATCTTAAACAATGTGATCTCATTTGCTATTAAGCATTTTCTATATAATGTTAATAAATACTATTGCATCGTAACCTTTAGTGAAAGCAGCCCCAACTCGTACCGGAGTACCCTTTTCCAGAAAAGTGTTTTTTAATAAATCCCATAAGGGCATTGGTGTACACAATATTGTTTCTGCAGCATATGACAGAATTGGTACAACTTTCAACTTGTAATACTGGATTATTGGGAGTAATGAAAACCAGCTGTATCTCTGATGTATTACTAATCCTTGTACGGCTAAAGCTTCCACTCTACTTCTAAGTAGACACAGTGCGCGAAATCCTTCTCAATACTATCCAATTCAAATACCAAATATCGACAAAGTATCCACTTCTAAAGTTGGAACCTTGTTCAATTTGCACACACAGATCTGCTTCCTTTTTGATCTCTTAGACTTCAATATCAACGTGTTTGATTTTGCCACTTTAATACTCAAATGTTTCGGTTCAGCATATCTCTGCAGTGCTTCCATTTGTCAATTCCAACACCTGCTCTCCAACCTTCATTCCAACACCCCCTGTGTCCTCATCTTACTTGATCTCTTCTGCCTTTGACACAGTCAACCATGCCATCCGGCTCAACCGTCTCTGTGATAACCTGGGTATCACAGATCAGGCACTGGCTTGGCTGATTCTTTCCTCTTCGATCGACCTTCCCAGGTCCAACTTGGATCTCTACCTGTGGTGTTCCCCAGGGGTCTAACCTCTCTCCCTGGCTGTTCAACCAATACCTGGCACTTCTTGCCCACCACATTGCCGCTCTATGCTCCAACTTTCAGTGCTATGCGAATGACACTCAACTCATTTTCAGGCTCCCTTCCACCACCTCTTCTCCTTCTCCCATCTCTGACTGCTATCTGCTATCCAGGAGTGGTGTGCCGCCAATGATCTCTGCTTTAATGCCAGTAAGACAGAGATTCTCCTCATCGGCACACCTGCTCCCTCCTTTCCTGTCACTCTCTGGCCGGCCTCTCTTGACCCTCTTTCTGTTCCCACCTGCGAGGCTAAAAACCTTGAGGGCATCTTCGACTACACACTCTCCTTCTCTCCTCACATCTCTGACGTCATACTACCAGCTACACCTCCTCAGAGGTATTCTTCATTTCCTCTCCTTCCCCCAGAAACTCACTGTCTCCAGAGCTCTAGTTCTCTCTAGGCTGGACTAGCCTCTTTCTAAATCTGCCTTCCTCTACTCTCAGCCCTCTGCAACTCATCCAAAAAAGGACTGCGAGACTTGTCCTTGGCCTCAATCCCAGGAATCATATCTCTCCAGGACTGAAATCTCTGCACTGGCTCCCAGTGGCGGCGAGGATTAAGTTCAAAACCCTATGCATTGTCCATAAAGCCTTCTGGGGCCTCAATACCTTCAACGCTCTCTTCCTAAATATCTTCCTTCTCGAGTTCTTCGCTCATCCTCCTCCAGCTCCCTCATGGTAAGTCACTTCTCCAAGCAACGAGTTGATGGTAGATCTCTTTCTTCACCTGGGGCCTCCCTCTGGAACAGCCTCCCAGCCTCTCTGAAACTTGTGGAGAACCTTCTCCGGTTTCGGAAGCACCTCAAGACCTTCCTCTCTGCTTCTGCTTTCTCGCCTCCTCTCCCCTGCTGATCGCCTGGCTGAAGTGAAACTACACTGGTTACCTGGCTACCCTCTGATCCCAGGCCCCCACCCCACCAGCTGTACACCTGCACTTCCCCCCTGGCAACCCTTGCACTCAGGGGCTGTTTCTGTATCCCTACAGCCCCTTGACACCTGATGTCTGCACTCAGCCTTGCCGCCCGCTGGCCGCACTTTTTATTTATTTATTTATTCACTTTTACTGTTATACTATGTACTGCACTGCCCCTCCCCTTTTCCCCCTGAACCCCCCCTGCATTTGTGCGATCTCAATCTCACCTGGCCTAGTAAGATCTATGTCTCTGTCTTCCCTCTGTTCCCTCAAACCCAATTGAAGTTCGATAAACAGTCTTGAACTGTGGTCACTTGTGTCCGTCGTACTGTTGATACCATGACTTCCTTAGACTCCCCCTCTCGGCGGTGAGGTCAACAGTGTTTGAATCCTTGTTTTACAAACACTTGCCATTCCGGCTCTCATTGTAGAGATCATGACACTAGTTCCTCCCCTGTTTTCACCAGCTTTAGTTCCCCATTTCCAAAGGGGTTTTCCACCCCCACATTATCAGTGGCCCCAGAATCGTGCCCAAGAGTCATGCCAGAGGTTGCTGGCGCTTTACTTCTCAGTGCATAGACTGATGTCATAGTTAGCTGGCTGTTTCTGTAAATGTCAATAGAGGCTCACTCATCAGTTCTTCCTCCCGCTTGACTCCTGTATGACTGCAACTAGCTGCCACCTTTCACAATGGGGCTCCGTGCATCTCTTTTTAAAGATGATTTTCCTTAAAGGCACAGTCTATCCACGAATTCACATGGGTCTCCAAGCCCCAATACTCAGCATTCAAGACTGCAGACTGCCGTATTGTCACACGTCAGCGCGCCTCCCGGTCCTGAGGTCACGGACCAGGTGGCTGGCAGGTGTATGCACACTAGCTCCTCCCACGCAGGCCTGGCACTTACCTGTCTCACACTGGGCTCCTGCCTGCCAGGCGCATGGCGGCGACGTTGGGCAGCTGGTCTCCGTTTTCTCATGGCAAAAGAGGCCACCATCTACTCATGCAGCACTGGTTACATCGCTATGTTCCGGCGGTCACGCTGGTACACTAAAGCTGGGTTGCTAAGCAACCAGACTTAAACAGCCTCGTTTTCGCCCCAAGGCATAAAGGTGAGTGAAGCAATGCCTCAGTGTGTCTCAACTTTCTTTTTGTCTACGCTCCTCACTGCTCTGGCCCTGTTCTCTGTGTAACACTCCCTAGGTGTTTCCCTTGTCTTGCTCGCTGCCCGCTTTCCTTTACTCTGTCTTCTCCTAGCCTCTGGCCACTACCAGCCTTTGCGTCATCTCCCCTGTTGATCTCATCTCATGCCATCTGGTGCCCTTGTCTAGTGCCTCGCACTGTTTCTGCATGATGCTAATCAATGGGCACTTCGTGGTGCAGGAAGATTTACCCTGCTTTCTGTCACTGCATGTTTTTTGACTAGTCGGCAGGGGTAGAGTGGGTGTTCTGGTATTGCCTTTACTTTACTTTGCGCGTTATAAATTACATAAAGTAATCAGGGACCTGTAGGCTTAAGGGCACACAAATAAACAGAACAAGGACGAACACACAGGACAGATGATGTGGCATTAGCCTAGAGAGACAGACGACTCCAGAGAGAAGAGCAGCAAATCAGCAGAAGAGTCTAGGAAAATATGAATGTATTTTATTTTTTCCTGAAAACATCTGTTGACTTAAAATCTCTTAGGTCAAGCGGAAGTGCATTCCATGCCCTAGGTGCAGCTTTCACAAAAGCCACTTTCATGGCTTTGTTGGTGTTATAACTGGGAGGCTTCAATTGGTGTGAATTATTAGATCTGAGAAGTCTTATATTAGATTTCTCAATAAGCAATTCCTGCAGATAAATTGGCTTCAATCCCATACAGCATTTGTGAGTGATTGTAAGTGGTTTCAACCCGGCACTCCACCTAAGTCAATGCCTAGTATGGGATGCCCAATGGAAACCCTTATTTATATGTTTTTATGTCAAAAGTTCTTTTATTTCTGGATGATGTGCCCTTATATAACGCCCCTCTCTTTGAATCCCCCCGGCCTCACTGAGCCAAGAAGTAGGTTTGTTTTGCAAATTAAAAGATTTATTTGAAGAATTGAACAATATATATATATATATATCACATTTTTAATGATCAACAAATGGTAATATGACAATATCAACAATCTATTTAATCAATTAGTAGTAGGAATAGGAAGAATACTGTAGCAGAGAATAACTTTGTATGGGTTCAAGGAAATGCAGTGATATGAAAGAATGCAACACAGAAATAAACTTGATATGAATTTAACCAAAGACAATGTGATCACTCTTTCCCCCTGTTATTACTCAGTCCCCCAATATGCAATATGAAGAGATGGAATGAGGGCACACAGGTTTCAGGAATAACAATCAACAATTGCAACTTCAATCCCGATTCCCCCCAGCAAGCAGAGAGAAACAGGGCTGATTTTAAACAGGTCAAATGCTTTGGACTGTAATATGAAGTGATGGGAAAAATGCTAAACATGATTTTAATTCACTAAATAGGATTCAGAACTAGTGAGAGGTGCTTTGGATTGGTTCAGGTCAACACTAGCCATGATTGTAGAATGATTATCAGATAGAAAACAAAATTCAGAAGTTGAAAGCAAGAAATAGCTGTTTTACACGTGGTGAAATTGAGCCAAATACAAAATCGCAGCAAACTTTTCAGCGCACGACAAACGTGATTACAGCAAAACTGGAATGTTAGCTCCAGAATGACATTTACATTTTGTTCCTAGCACGTACAGTTCAGAAGTTACAGAGGTTTTAGGAAAGGTGGATTTTTCTCAAAAAGGGTCAAGATTTCAAAATGTTGAAGATTTGGAACAAAGATTTCTTAACACTAGAGAGTCTATGGAGCTGCAAACTACACGGACAGCACAGCCAAATATCCAGAGGCGCCTCCGGATGGTTTCTATCTGCCTGAGACGATTGCCTTTCTCCAGAAAATATATATTAGCGCCAATAGGATTATCACTACAATTATCACAGGATTATGTGGATGAGAGAAGAATTTAAGATAGACAAAAGAGATTCAATAATGCAGTTATGTATTCTTGGAATGGTTTGGATTGGGTTACTTAATACTAAGAGATGACTATGGACAGTTCTATGCTAAATACTCACCACTATGGCTTTGGAATGGAATGGACCCATCAAAGATCTGGTCAAAGGTTTGGCTTGGACTTCACTCGCCATCGGACAGGATTCAGGACACCTGGACTGCTCTCAGCAAGGCACTCTGGTCTGCACGGCCTCTTGGACTGGATCTGACAGGTTCTGGGTTACAGCTCTGCTGGACTGATCTGGATCTTGGGTTCTAGCAAGGGTTATTGGCCTGAAGCAGCAAAACAGCTCAGCCAGGCTGTTGAATGGTTTAGGCCCCGTGAAGTTTAGGAGTTAAAATCAGGTTGCTAGATTTTCAAGGCCTGCTGAAAAGGGTTCAGCTTTTTGGGTTAGGCCTCTGCTTCAGGGTTCTGGAGTCTGGTTCTGGAGTCTAGAGATGGGTTCTGGAGTCTGGATCTTCCTTCAGAGTGCTTCGCCAGTCGATCAGTGATGTGTGAATGTGTGCCTCCTTCTGGGTCCTCAAAAGTCCCTATTTATCCATCTTCCAAAGGGGTGGGGAGGCTGATTATACTATGCCCAACCCTCTAAGGATCTGATAGGTCAGATAATTCCCCTTCTCCTGATTTTAGAAAGGAACAGTGTGTCATGATGTGTCATAGTGATGCTGCCATTTACAATCTAGGGAAGAACCTCCCCTTTGTTCCTAACCAGAAAATCTATTTTCCCAAAAAACATATTTCCAATATCCACAACTTGTTAATAATACATATTGACATGACAGATTGACTAAGGTACGTTTCTGTCAAAATCTTATCTTCCTACGAGTTTTGGTTCACAAACGACAATTTTTCGCACTTTTGGGTGGTTACTCAGTGTCAGTTCTGTACCAATTTTTACACATGCATACACATGCCATCTGGGCATATTCCTGGAAATTTCCATGTTCCTATTATACTCACAATAGCTAGAATATGAACTTTTTCATGGTTCAGTCTCTGAATGTCACATAGATTCCAGATTAGTTTTAAACTGTGAGCGAACTTTTAATTTTAATAACCTATAAATCCCATATTTTTACCAGTTCAGTACAATTTGCTATAAGTCTTTTCCACAAACATACAGTTACTTCAGTTTCAAATCCACATTTTCAGTCTGGCCCGCCTCCAAGGCTTGGCTGAGCCAGAGAGTCACATGGGCTTGTCTTCCTGGGTAGTTGGTGTCGGTCACACCCGAATTAGCATTTTCTTTCAGTTCAAGGAACCCATTGTCTCCCAGAGCAGCAGAGGAAGTCTCCTCCCCTTCTCATTAGCAACTCATGAGATATTTATTCTCTCCTTTTGGTGGGAATGAACAGGGTGGTGTGTTCTCAGTGGTGGGAAACCTCTTTGAAGTTTTAGCTGAATCAGGTTACCTTATAGTCAATTGTGACATTGTTCCTTGTGAAAAATTACAGTTACAAATTTAAAATAAGCAAACATATCTTCAATTCCAGTCTTTTTCAACATGAAAATCAATGTGTGGCACCCTGTATTGCATTTGATGGAAGTTCCTTCTTTGGCATATTTAGCTTTTGAGACACAAGTTTCACCTGACAGATTTAGAGATCGCCAGCGTCTGACAGAGGCGAGTAACGGTACTGCACCCATTTTTGACATATTTCTTCCAGCAAGCATCTTTGAAGGTGGATTTTGTTCTGAAAAAATATACTTCTGCTGACATTATATTTATGTGGATTCTTGAAGTAGAATGATGTTCAACACCCAACAAGTAGGTTGGATCTTTTGGGTGGTTTGTGAGCCATGATTTTTGCAAATTTGACAACCAAGAAAAACGGATCTCCACACAGCTCTGTGTTTCTTTTGCAATCATTTTGCTCTGTGGGCAGCCAAATGATGGGTTTTGGCAGTGGTCTCCTGTGTTACCACTGACATAGGCAAATGTGGATGGCGGCCTATTTTCGGGGTTTTTCCTGCGCACTTCTTGGTGATTTTAGCGTGCATAATGCTTTCCAGCGGCCATTCTGATGTTTCTGATGCAAGCAGCGCACAGGAAAAACATCCCACATGATCAGCAACAACGAATACAATAGTCTAGATTCCACAGGGAGCCAGTACAGGCTTCTTCTAGCCTCAGAGACATGGTCTCTCCAGCTAAGGCCTTTGACCACTCTAACCGCACTTTTGAATCATCTGTAAGTGGTTGCATGCACATTTTTAAATAGACTATAACAGTAATCAATGTTAGACCCTACTATGGCGCTGGCAATGGTTTCTGCATTGATCTGAGTAATATACGGCTGAAGATGGACTAACAGTTTTATATAGTAAGCTGAAGATGAAATCAAACTGCTAGCATGCGCCTTCATATTTAAATGCTGACCAAGTACGATGGATAATGTCTTAACTTTCTTTTTTGTAACAATTTTGTACTCAGAAGTGGGCTCTGCCCCAAATCTATTGTTTACAATGTGGCGACATCTGCTCAACGGACCTCCCATACAGGTACACGCAAGCGCTTTGATCTGCTTGACAGATTGAGACACCTACACTCCCAATCTTTGGACATTGAAGCTCTGCAGGAATTGATGATGAAGTAGTGTCACTACGTCAAGTAGTAAAAGCCCTCAAACAGGAAAATCAAATACTGAAGGATGCTATGGCACAACATACCATGGCTTCATTCGCTGAGAGCTTGTGAGCCACGACTGCGTCCATCATCATACCCTCACCAAGATTTGTAATCATTGCCGAGTCCAGTTCCTGTTCCAACCAGTAAATTTCACTAGCGACAGAGTAAAAATTAAATTCCTAAACAACAACAAAGGAAAGGCTCTGGCCTGGGCTACACCCTATGTGTATGCCTGGAGTCGCGTCCTAGATTCCTTCTCTGACTTCGGGAAAGCGTTCCTTGATGCATTGCAGTCGCCTAATACCACGGCCATTGCCCAGAACCGGTTATTAAACATTAAACAAGGGACTCAAAACATCATCCTCTATGTTAGTCGGTTTCATCAGCTGGCTAATGAATCTCAATGGCCAGAAGAGACTTGGAAGACATTGTTCCGTCATGGGTTATGCGAGGAATACAAGAACGAATTGGTTCATGTCCCGGAACCCGCCACCACTCGGGCTTTGATCGATCTAGTGATTAAGATTGACCACCGTTTGACCGAACAACATCCCGAACGTTGACAAAGTGACTACAAAAAATTGGTACCACCTGCACCCTCAGCTACCAGAGGCCTCCCCTCAGCTCTGGAGGTTGGGCCTGAAACTATGCAGTTGGGAGCAGTATGGTGCCCCCTTAACGAAGCTTAAAGAAGACGACACAGACTGAACAACTGTGCCTGTATTGCAGTGATGGATGTCACTTTCTGGGTTCCTGTCCTGTTCGGCCTGCTAAACAGGGGTGAAACTAGCAGGCTTGTTGTCTGTCAGGAAGGAAACAACGAGCCCAGCTACTCCTCTCACTCTTCGCCCTGCCACGGTGCATGCCATGCCGCCCCACATACTATTCATCCTGCAGGTAACCATATCATGGGGCAAGAAGAAACAACCAACGAAAACAGCAGTGCTGATAGACTCAGTTGCATACAGCAATTACATGGATGCCAGATTCTGTGCCCACCTCAAAATGACTGCTTTGCTTAAAACTCATCCAGCAGTTGTGGAAGGGATAGACAGGACGCCTCTAGCCTCTGGTCTACTAACTCATGAAATGGAACCCATTGTTTCGACCATCAGTCAACACAAGGAAATCCTGGCTCTCGATCTTGTACAATCACCTTCATATTCACTGGTGTTAGGTTTACCATGGTTGGTGTTTCATAACCCTTACATCAACGGGGACACGCAAACCATGATATTCTTTTCCAACCTTTGCTCCAAAACCTGTTGCTCAGTCTCCCTGCCGCCTACGGTACAGTATGACCATCTTGATTCAAGTCCTGTTTGAGCAATCCTCTGCTGTCTCGAGCCCCATTGTTTTTTGCCCCAAAAAGGAGGGTATCCTTTTCCCATGTGTGGACTACCATCTATTAAATGACATAACAATCAACGACAGGTATCCATTACCTCTGATCCGAGACATACAGGAATCCCTACACAACGTTCGCGTATTCACTAAGATTGACCTCCAGGGTTCATACGATCTAGTAAACCTAGTAAAAATCAAAGCAGGAGTTGAATGGAAGACTGCGTTCAAGTCTCCTCTGGGACATTAGGAATACTGCGTAAAGCCTTTCGGTTTGTGTAATGCCCGCGCAGTTTTCCAGCGTTTCTTGGACTCCCTTTATTCTGACCTCCTTAGTATTACCACCTGAGATTATTTGGCTGACATCCTCGTCTTCTCTAAAACACTGGAGGAACACATACTCATGTCTCTGAGATCCTTCAGAGGCTACTGGATAACCACCTGTATGCCAACGAAGAGAAATGCAAAGTCCATCAAGAGCAAATCGAATTCCTGGGTTACGTGATTGCACCTAATGGAATCCAGATGGACCCAAGGAAGATTAACTCCATTACCAATTTTTACAGGCACTTTATACCCGATTTCGCTCAGAAGACCACATAAATTACACACCTATTGCAGAAAGGGGTAACCTTTTGTTCGGATAAACAAGCTGAACAAGCTTTCTGAGACATCAAAGTAGAGTTCACAAGGGCCCCCATCCTGAGGGACCCTAATGAAGAACATCCACTCTTCGTCGAGACTGATGCATCTGATAACGCTGTTGGCTCCGTCTTATTGCAATTGAATCCTGAAACCACTCTTGAACCTCCCATTGCATACTACTCTAGGAAATTGACCCCAAGTGAGCGCAAGTACGTGATTATTGAAAAGTAACTGTTGGCTATAAAAGACAGCTTCATGGAATGCCTTCTCGGAGGCAGGTACACAGTGGAGGTACGCACTGACCATAAAAACCTGGAATACGATCCATGTCTTGCAACAACAGTCACCAGGCCGATGGGCATTATTCTTCTTGCAATTCACCTTCACGATTTCTCATATCCCCGGAACTCAGACTATAAAGGCGGATGCCTTATCCCGTACCTTCGAGGATGGTACAAGGCCACAAACCAGTTTATCACCTGTCTTGCCTGCACAGCATTTTCTGTTCACAATCCAGTCTTTTTTGGAAAAGGTAAAGACAGCACAAGCTCTCACTCCCCACATGTCTACAATACGGATGTCCCTGCATTTCTGTATTCGAGACAGATTGTTTTTTTTCATAACAAAATGTATGTTCCCACCTCCGATCTGCAACAGATGTTCCTGCACAGCTATCATGATGCCAAAAGCACTGCAAACCGTGGAAAAACGGAAACAACGGAACTCATGTCTCGTCAGTTCTGTTGGCCTAATAGGAGAAAACAAATTGCTTCTTATGTGTCATCTTGTCCTACTTGTGCCATGCTGAATATACCCCGCTGCAAACCAGTTGGTCTTCTACAATCCACAAAGATCCCACATTTCCCCTGGCACACCGTGCCCTTGGACTTCATTGTGGGCCTTCCCTTGCCTCAGGGTTACACATGCATCATAGTGGTAGTGGACTGCTTCAGTAAGATGGCCCATTTCATTCCATTCGCTGCTCTACCTACTGCGTATCAGACTGCAAAAGCATTCCTCCAGATGGCTACCATTTGCTTGGCCTACCTGAAAAAATTATATCTGATCATAGACAACAATGTATGTCACGTCTGTGGTCCTCGTTCTGTCGTGCACTTGGAATACAAAAGGCCTTGAGTTCTGGATATCATCCACATTTCAAAGGGCAGACAGAATGGATCAACCAAACACTGGAAGCTCATTTGCGCTATTATACCAACACTGTACAAGACGATTCAGCAACGGTTTTGGACATGGCAGAGTTGGCTTACAACAATGCCTATCACACTGCCATACACTGCAGTCCCTTCTTCTGTTCTTCAGGTTTGCACCCTAAACTGTTACCTATGTCTACCATCCCTGCAACCACCATGCCAACCGTAGATGCCCTGCTCAGGAAGCTGCAAGAGATTTATAAGTCTGTCTGCGGCCATTTTTTGAAGCTAACCAAGACCCACCAGGAACATTTTGCTAATCGGCGCAGGACACAAGCACCCCCTTACGTCACGGGGGATAGTGTCTGGCTGAGCACGCCAGATTTACCCCTATGAAACTGCCCCGGGACCTTTCATCATTGTCCAGAATATCTCTCGAGTAGCATTTCATCTTGATGTGCTGACGTCAGCTGGGGAGCAGGTGTAAGTGGATCTAGGTCACCTGCCTAAGCCCCACCCACCTGGTGCCTTCCTGGTTGCCGCTCTTTTTCACCACTTAGCAAGCCCCGCCCACCTACTGCCTTCCTGCTTGCCGCTCTTTTCCCTACTTAAGGAGCCCTCCAGCCTCTTTTCCTTTGCAGCTGGGGAGCAGGTGTAAGTGGATCTAGGTCACATGGCCTAAACCCCGCCCACCTGGTACCTTCCTGGTTGCTGCTCTTTTTCACCACTTAGCAACCCCCGTCCACCTGGTGGCTTCCTGCTTGCCGCTCTTTTCCCTACTTAATAAGCCCTCCAACCTCTGTTCCTTTGCAGCTGGGGAGCAGGTGTAAGTGGATCTAGGTCACCTGGCCTAAGCCCCGCCCACTTTCTTAGCTCTGCCTTTTGCTTCCTGCTCTTAACTCTTAGATCACGGGCGTCTCCAGCCCGGGCGTCCAAAGAGAAGGGCAGTCAAAGAAAAGGGCA
The DNA here is from genome assembly GCF_040938575.1 of Ambystoma mexicanum. Taxonomy (NCBI): domain Eukaryota; kingdom Metazoa; phylum Chordata; class Amphibia; order Caudata; family Ambystomatidae; genus Ambystoma; species Ambystoma mexicanum. Next base: position 1,236,275,777 of record NC_090933.1, on the reverse strand, counting down.
ATTCTTTTTTGGACCTGTTCGGACCAGGAGGATCCAGAGTCCGACCCCCCTTGCTAAGACATCAGGTAAGCATGCACCAAGATGTGTTTACACCCTCTGTCCCCACAGGCCATTCCCACCCTCTCTGGTCACCCTGTGTTGTTCCTTTGTGCCCCCCTTCCTGCACACAGGAGTCTGTCCTTATACATTCTTATTTCACCATCACCGTCTTGTGGCCAATGCTGGATTTTACTTCTATGGACTTCATTGATTCATGGTGCGTCACCCTTTCTCAACTCTCATGCTGGACTTCCTTTGCATCTTGTACTCATGGTGGCCCTGAATCATGCTGTACTCATCTTCATCTTGTATGCTGGCTTGCAACATTATGTGTTACTACTGACTTCTGCAATTGTATTCACTCTCCACTCTTGCTTCTCCACTCTTTTTGACTGCTTACTCTCTGTTCTCTCCTCCCCTCCCCTCTCCCTTTTCCTATTTCCTCCCCTCCTCCCCTTACTTTCTTCTATGCACTTACTCTATCAGATTTGTCCCCAGACCTAATATGATAGCAACCTCATATGTCGCTCCCCCATCCCCTTACTGTTCCCCCCCTCCCTCCAGCACTATCTGAAATGTTGTCAAGCCTAGGACGATAGTCGCTTGTTTTGTTCCTCCCCTCCCTTTCAGCACCCCTCTCCCTCACCTTTTGTTTCATCCGGCTCTACCAGAAATTTTGTCAGGCCTAGTACTGTAGTCACTTGTCTGTTTCCATTTCCTTCCCACTCTCCCCCTCCCTTCATTATCTATGTCTTAGCACTTGCACTATCTGAAATGTTGTCAGGTCGAGTATGATAGTTAATTTCACATCCTTACTGTTTATGGCCTGTAAGAATGTTGTTGTATTTTCCCTTGTTCCCTCCCTTGCCTTGAAGCGCTTTGAAACACATTGGGTATAGGCGCTATATAAATAAACTATCATATCTCTCTTCCACTTGGCGCATTCATCTGGTATTCCATGTGTCTCTCCTCAAGCCTCATCGCCCGACACCTTTCTTCACCCTTGGCCGCGTCCTGCTCCTCTCTTGGTTGATGGGGACCTTGTATGAGGTTGCAGCTATTTGTGATTCCTGCTTGTCCAGAGGCCACCTGCAGTACTTGGTGCATTGGAAGAGCTATGCACCTTGTGATCGCTCTTGTGAACCTGCCACACAGGTACATGCCCCCCGTTTGGTTTGTCTGTTCTACTTGCACAATCCTTGGAAAGCGGGTGATCCGGTTGCCCCGGGAGGAGGGAAGAGTGTCATGTGTCAGCGTGCCTCCCGGTCCCACGGTCACGGACCAGGTGGCTGACGGTTGTATGCGCGCTGATGCCTCCCACACGGGAGGGGCGCTTACCTGTCTCGCACTGGGCTCCTGTCTCCCACAATGTGACGTTGGGAAGCTGCTCTCCAGTTTCTCATGGCGAAGGGGGGCTGCCATCTTCCTCACGCAATGCCGGCTATGTTGCTACGTTCCGGTGTTCACGCCGGTACACTAGAGCTGGGTTGCTAAGCAACCAGACTTAAACATCCTCGTTTTCACACTGAGGCAAAACGGGGAGAGAAACAAGGCCTTAGTGTGTCTCAACTTTCTTGTTGTCTACGCTCCTCTCTGCTCTGGCCCTGTTCTCCATGCACCACTTCCTAGGTGATTCCCTAGTCTTGCTCGCTGCCCTGCTTTCCTTTACTCTGTCTATTCCTAGCCTCTGGTCACTAGCAGCCTTTGCCTCTTCTCCTCTGTTGATCTTGTCTCCTACCATCTGGTGCTCCGGTCTAGTGCCTCGCACTGTTTCTGCATCACGTAATCCAGGGGCGCTTACTTGGTGGTGCAGGAAGATTTAAACTGCTTTCTGCCACTGAGTGTTTTTTGACCAGTCGACAGGGGTAGGGTGGGTTTTCAGGTATTGCCTGCTCTGCCCAGAAACTATTGTTTACAACGTGGCGACTTCTGCCCAACGGACCTTCCCTACAGCTACGCGCAAGCGCTCTGATCTGCTTGACACATATGACTGAACTTGCTGCCAACTTCCAAGCCGGTACTTGGCGCCACGCATCTTTTTTTAAAGATGATTTTTCTCAAAGGCACAGTGTATCTACGGACTCACAACGGTCTCCCCAACTAAGCTTTATTTTCACCCAGTTTCCTTGGAAGACTAGAATCCAAACCAGCTGCTTTCAAGACTTATAGAAATACAACTAAATATACCATGTGATAAGTTCACCCGGTTGTAGTCATTTTGTGACACAGGCATGCTGCATATATATGATGGAAATGTGAAGTTTGTCAAAATTAGTTCCTTGCAGTGGAAAGGGAGGGCCTTGCGGTGGGAGGCACGTCCTTGTGGCCTTGCCACAAAACACTGCCCCCCAGAAAACACAATTGAAGCTAGTTAGTATTTAGGCTGCCTGCTGGGGTCCCCATCAGTGAGGGAAAATGCATGCCTTTTGTATTCACATGTCTGGCTAAGTGTGTTCATTGTACTTTGTAACAATGGAGACAAAATAATGGGTTTCGGGCTCGTTTATGATAAGGGACAGGAGCAGAGCAACACCACCTGTCAATGCGGAAGCCTACCTCGTGCAATGTTTGATGTGTAGCTGTTCAAGAATTCTAACGTGATCTGTTTTAGAGTCAGATGTAAGTGTGCTCAGGAGTAGCTGCCGAAGCAGAGTGTAGCAGTTGTAGTGCTGTTTGCACCCAATGTACTGGAGCCATGGGTGTAGGACGCAAGGGGTTTGAGTGCGACATATCCCTCTCTCTGATTCCTGAGTGGAGGTGATATTTATACCCTCTATATTCCAGGTCTCACTGTGAACTTAATAGGTGGACAAAAGAGGCCCCAACTTGCTGCCTGATGCAATGACATAAGTGTACACTATTTCTTTTACAAAACATAAATAACACATGTCATGCAATTGCATAGCAAAACACAATGGCTGGAAGGTTTAGAATTAATCTTAACCTGTGGCATTACTCTGGGTAACCATTCAGACCATTGTTGTTCGCCTGCCGAGCCATTACAGAAGGGGAATGACCATATGCAAATCAGATTTGGTCCCACCCCAAAAGGAGCAGTCCAGCCTGAACTGCTAGGCCACATCCAGCACCAGCTCCCTTCCACGTGGAGCCGCTGCTCTGTGGACAACACGAACTATAAGATGGCAGCCGCCGTGCACAGCTGATCTTATGTCGATTGGTTGCCTAGCAACACTTCCCCCCCAACCAGCTTCTCGCCACATGGTGAACCAGAGGCGGAAGCCAGGCCACTTAGCCAAAGGCCCCATCCTGTCTGTGCCTGTCCGTGGCCTGCTGAGGGGCCATCCACTCTGCATCCCGCAACTGCTACAGGGTAAGCATCACTCGACTGCCATGCAAGCGAACTACTAGTCCACTATTTAACATGCCCTCCTCCCCTCACTGCTACTCGGGACCACCGCCGCCTACGCACCATATTGCTTTCATTCACTTGTCACTCACCCTCAGTGAGTATCACGGAGCCGTCCTCACTAACACAACTAGGTAAGTTCAGCAACTAAATCACTGTAACGTTTCATATATCATCTATGGCAGCACCATGTTTATGTAACCTATGTTGTATTGTGTTATGAAGTAACTAGTGTGCAATACGTTCACACGGCTACATCGATTATCTCGCACTGTGGCAATACATTATCATGAAGCTTATAAGTACTGCATTATATTGAACACAACCATTATGGCTAACTTTCTAAATCAACACTACACTTACTAGTAAACCCTTAACTATTTGTTCAGAGATTCTCTATGCCGCAAACTCAGAAGCATGTGATATTTGCACACACTGCACTAGCCTAATACTTCCTACTATTGTATACCCCATACTTGCTACTTAACTTATCTATCACAAACTACCTAGGTACACTATGCTAAACTGCAATGCTACTACTATTGCTTGATCTGCCCATTGTCATACTGCATGATTAGTTCTAAGTATCTCTTGTATTGTTACACACAACCCATCTGGGTCTCCTACTCCACTATATATGCCCGCTCAAAGGAGCCTACCTATTGTGCCACCTTTTCTTTGCCTGCTCATAGGAGCCTACCTATTGTGCTACCTTTTGCTTTGCCTGCTCATAGGAGATTACCTATTGTGCCACCGTTTCTTTGCCTGCTCATAGGAGCCTACCTATTGTGCCACCTTTTGCTTTGCCTGCTCATAGGAGACTACCTATTGTGCTACCTTTGCTGTGCCTGCTCATAGGAGACTACCTATTGTGCCACCTTTTGCTTTGCCTGCCCATAGGAGACTACCTGTTGTGCTACCTTTTGCTTTGCCTGCTCATAGGAGACTACCTATTGTGCTACCTTTTGCTTTGCCTGCTCATAGGAGACTACCTATTGTGCCACCTTTTTGCCTTGCCTGCCCATAGGAGCCTACCTATTGTGCTACCTTGTGCTTTGCCTGCTCATAGGAGACTACCTATTGTGCTACCTTTTGCTTTGCCTGTTCATAGGAGACTACCTATTGTGCTACCTTTTGCTTTGCCTGCTTATAGGAGACTACCTATTGTGCCACCTTTTTGCCTTGCCTGCCCATAGGAGAGGAGCCTACCTATTGTGCCACCTTTTTGCCTTGCATGCCCATAGGAGCCTACCTATTGTGCCACCTGTTTGCCTTACCTGCACATAGGAGCCTACCCTTTGTGCCTTGCCTGCTCACAGGTGCCTACCTATTGTGCCACCCTTTTGCCTTGCCTGCCCACAAGAGCCTACCTATTGTGCCACCTTTTTGCCTTGCCTGCACATAGGAGCCTACCTATTGTGCCTCCTTTTTGCCTTGTCTGCTCACAGGAGCCTACCTATTGTGCCACCTTTTTGCCTTGCCTGCTCATAGGAGCCTATCTATTGTGATACCTATTTGCCTTGCCTGCTCACAGGAGCCTACCTATTGTGCCACCTTTTTGCCTTGCCTGCTCATAGGAGTCTACCTATTGTCTACCTTTTTGCCTTGCCTGCTCATAGGAGCCTACCTATTGTGCCACCTTTTTGCCATGCCTGCACATAGGAGCCTACCTATTGTGCCTCCTTTTTGCCTTGTCTGCTCACAGGAGCCTACCTATTGTGCCACCTTTTTGCCTTGCCTGCTCATAGGAGCCTACCTATTGTGATACCTATTTGCCTTGCCTGCTCACAGGACCCTACCTATTGTGCCACCTGTTTGCCTTGCCTGCTCATAGGAGTCTACCTATTGTGCTACTTTTTGCCTTGCCTGCTCATAGGAGCCTACGTATTGTGCTACCTTTTTGACTTGCCTGCTCACAGGAGACTACCTATTGTGCCACCTTTTTGCCTTCCCTGCTCATAGGAGCATATTAACTGTGACCAGCCTATGTGGGACTAGCTTCCTGATGTACATGTTCCCTGCCCATGCAGAACTAGCCTGCTCTCTCTACCATTCCTCACCTATCAACTACGATGTGCCTCACTAAGACTCAGGTGACCTCTGTGCTGTGCCTTACCCTAATACTAATCGGCTTAATCATGTCCCTTTATAAACATGTACCTTGCCCCACATTGGACCTAAATAGCAGACTCTGAGCTAGACTACCTTGCCTTTACGAGCCTACAAAATATAGCAACAAGGCCTTTACTACCCAACATAAAGCTACTTCACAGTACCCTGAGCCTGCCCCCAACCTAACCACACCTCCCGCTAACACCAACTAACCTAAACTCATTCCAATAAAACTCCAGAATGTGCCCAACTCAACTACACTATATGGAGCCCTGATCAACGCCAGATCTTTAGTGGCCCACGCCACTGAAATAGCTGACATCCTATCTGCTGATGACCTTGACCTTCAGGCAGTTACTGAATCTTGGCTACACGAAGCAGCATGCCCAGCGCCCTCCCTAGCCATTCCAGAAAACTATCAATTAATCAGAATGGACAAACCTAACAGTAGAGGAGGCGGCCTTGCCATTATAGCGAAAACCAACCTGGCTCTAAGACTACTAGCCCAACCACCCCTTAAATTGTGCGAACTGCTCACAGCCAAATTACCTATCTCCAATTGACATACCCTAACTATCTATTTAATATATAGACTACCTGGACCCATTGGTACCTTTGAGGAGGACCTATCTACTCTTCTAGCTAATAACATTAAAGACTCCTCGCAACTCCTACTATTAGGCGGCCTTAACTTAGGATTTAATGACCCTGACGAAAAACCAGCCCAATCCATAGCCACTATGCTATCAGAACATGATCTAGCCCAAAGAGTCCTCACCCCAACACACGACAAAGGAAGGACCCTCGACTGGGTTGCCACCCTGAATTGTGATACTACCATAGCCAAAATTACCCCCCAATAATGGACAGACCATTACCTTATTGACTTCTCATAACACTGGATAAACAAATTACTACAGACAAAGTTATGGCACCACCACTACCCACTAGATCTAAAAGAAATATCACACCGGACAACCTTCTGCCACTCATACTTCCAACGATCAATGCCCTCCCCAATAATGTGGATCCAGAACTCCTAGTGGAGAGTTACAATAACGCTATGAAGAAAGCCTTAGATACTATTGCTCCCATGAAATTACGAAAAAGCAAACAACAAGCACACCTTAATGCCTGGTTCACCCCTCATCTGAAAGAACCAAGAACGCAAAAAAAGGAAACTAGAATCTCAACGGCGGCACACCCCGTCTGATGAAAACAAACTTAAACTTAAACTCTTCGCTAACAACTACAAAAAAGAAATCCTACTCACCACAACAAATCTATTCAACAAAAGGATCTGTACTGCAAGCTCCAACACCAAGGAACTATTTGCTATCCTAAGTGAGCTGGAATCCCCCGTACCCCCACCAGACAACATACCTAAAAACAAACAATGTTGCAGTGACATCCAAAATGCTTTAGCCAAAAAAATAAAAACACTCCAGACTAAAATCTCCATAAAAAAAGCTTCCCTATCCTCTAACGAAACACCACTGTCCAGCCTTACTTCAAGCTCACCAAGCCATGACCCATTTAAATTTGCTAAAGTATCTATTCAGGAAACCGAAAAAATCATTGCATCCCTCAAACCCTCTAACGGTCTAAAGGGTGACAACTGCCCAGCTCAATTAATTAAGAATGCAGCAAGGGATTTAGCCCCCTTCATAACTAAACTGATTAATGCCTCCTTCTCTACCAACACTATTCCAAGTAATTTAAAAGAATCATGGGTTTTACCTCTCTTCAAGAAGCAAACACTAGACCCCTCTATCCCTACTAACTACAGGCCTATCACCAAGGTACCCTTCCTTCTTAAGATAATAGATAGAGGAGCTTATTTACGAATCCAGCGATATCTTGAATCCAACCAGCTTCTAGGTGCCCGCCAATCTGGGTTTAGGCCACAACATGGCACAGACACAGCCTTAGTTGATCTCAAATCACAGATTGATGAGCTCAGCGACAAAGGGAACACTGCCATGCTACTCCTCCTTGACTTATCAGCAGCCTTTGACCTGGTGGATCACACTGTCCTGTGCGAACACCTGGCATCGGCTGCCCACTTCTCAAGCGAGGCCTGTAGGGTATTTTGTGTAGATTTGGGGCCTAGCGGTATTTTCTTACCACCAAAAATAAAAGTAATTTAGCAATAATCACTCCTTGCATTCATATTGGGTTTGGTATTATAGTGGTATCATGGCTATGCATTATTTCAGTACACAGATACATTTAGATGGTATGCATTTTGTTGTGGTATACTGATGAGCATAATTTCTTTGTTTTATTTGTGGCCCCAACATACAAAACCCCTTTCTTTTGTTTAGACTGTTCTTGTGATCTCTAGAGGCCTCAGGCTTCTACATTATTCAAGAACACCACATTTTCATATGAAGTGCCACTTATGGCTGTTATCACTGATTTATCTACACCAGTGAGCTATGCTTCCATAAAGTATTCACAATAACATGTGGTATAATCACTAATTTATTTACATTAGTGAAACTATTTCCAGAGGCCTCTCTCTCTGCTGACTTATGTATGTCCAGCAGACTATCAGATTGTGTTCCACTCAGAAGTCACACACACATATACACTGAGTGGAACCACACACACAGCTATTTATAATTACTCATAACATAACTTTTTCGACATGGGATGCTTGGCATATATTACCTAATAACCTCCCCTTTTATCAGGTGATATGAACTAACTGCACCTGAGAAAAACAGAAGCAAATAGAAGCCTTTACACAGATTGTGATTTACATCAGTTTCATTTAAAAAATCATACATTACCAGTTTTGCGAGGCAGTCTTTTCTAGAATAAACATAAGAGAAACAATTGCAAAATACATGGCATTTCATTAGATTCTTTGCAACAATAAAGAGAACAGTGCATCAGTTGACTTGCATTTCTGAATGGCAACATTAGAATGCAGATATTGTTACGCTGCCTGACTGAAATAGATTTCATTCACACACCGCACTCTAATTTTGTGTAAGATAATTACCAGCAAATTGTAGCTGTTCAGCGCGCGAACTCTCTGGGCTGGTCGCTCTCTTAAAAATGGCTCAGGGCTTCCTTTTAGAGCACCCGGCGAGGACATGCAGTTCCAATCTGCACTCTTTGGTCTTCAAGCCGGTGCTAATTGACTGGAATCTCCAGCCTGTGAAGGTCAGCAGTGCACTGGAACAACGCCCCTCAATCAGGCAACCCCACATGCAACTCCCGCCAAGTCCTCACCGAAGCTGTGCAAAATGTCCACTGCCTTTCTTCCTCCCCATTATGCACAAAGAGACCTCTGTTACAGCCCCTAACGTGACGTGCAGCCAATAAAAGTCTATCATGTGATACCCTCCTTCTTCAAACAATAGCTCACTTTTCAGTAAGAAACTGTATCCACTAATTTCCTGCTTATTCGAGTTTTGTTTCCTTCGCAAGGACTGTGAAAAGCACAGAGAAAGCAAAGAAAAAAAAAAATCTGAATGTCCGTTTAAAAAGAGTTTCAGCCTGCCTCATTTTTCACTTGGAAAACACATTATAATATTAATAAGTTAGAATCATGTTAGTACTGTTAATTATATTAGTTCATTAATCCTCTAATGTGTCTCCTGCAACAGAGGCAATTGAGGTGAGAAAAAAAATGGTGCATTTTTAAATGTGAATAAAAATGATGTGTTTTTGACTGAGTAGCCTGTCTTCATTTACATATCCATATGTTACACCGGCAACACATGGCTTGCTGTACCGCATTATAGCAATACATTGATCCCATGCAGTGGTGCTGCACTCCAAAAACACGCTATATATTGATCCCATGTAGTGGCGCTGCACTCCAAAAACACGCTAAATAATCCTACAGGCCATAGCCTGGGTCCAATCATTTTTGGACAACCGCACCCTGAGAGTTTTCTCCACATCGGCATCAGCGGACCCCATCAAAATAGTTTGCGGTGTACCCCAAGGTTCTTGCGTCTCGCCAACGATGTACAACATTCTACCAAGCCCCTATTTGACAAATTGGACAGATTGGGTGTCACCTACATTAACTATGCAGATGACACTCAGATCCTCATTCCCCTTTCGGGCAATTTTGTCACCGATACGGCCTTGGTAAATGAAATATATCTCATCATTCAGGCATGGATGGCCACTCATGGCCTATGCCTGACTGATGACAAAACCGAAATCCTGCTCCTTGGTTCTGCCGCCAACCTAAAAAAACGTAGCCCTAACTACTCATCATTCAACATCGACGGCAATATAATTAGAGTAGCTAAGGTAGTAAAAACATTAGGCTTTTACCTTGACTCTACCTTGACGCTGAAGAAACAAGTTAACTCCCTAGCATCATCCACAGCCTATACTTGCAAACTCATTAGGGCATGCTGAGCTTTCCTTACACAAGCCAGCTGTATCATCCTTGCCAACGCCCTTCTACTATCCAAACTTGACTATTGCAATGCCTTGTACCTGGAAGCCAACAAATACATCATTGACAAGATCCATATATTGCAAAACAATGCCCTTAGGACTGCCTTTAACTTACCCACAAGACAACACATCTCCAATATAAGAAGAGAACAAAAGTGGCTAAAAATGAGTGACAGGATTTCACTTAAAACAGCCTTACTAACCTTTAAATGTCTTAACAACGCAGCTCCCCCTTACCTTGCGGAGAGAATAGTGAGAAGAACTTCGACTCGCCCTACTAGAACTACCAATTCCTACTGCCTTCAGATACCTAAATTTAGGCTAAAGAAAACAGGTGGCTGTAGCTTCCCGGTTAAGGCAGCCCACTATTGGAATACGCTTCCGCTTGACATCAGAATAGACCAATTGTATTTCAGCTTCAGACGGAATATTCTCACATGGATACACTCCAACGACCACCAAGATTAATCTTTTAATAGCCAACTTCTGAAGATCTAACCCAGCTTGTCTGTATATATGTATATTATTGCTATAGATTTGTTTAGACTATTATCTGTAATGACTTACTTGTACCCCGTGACTCTCTTTGTAACTAAGGGTTTAAGGATCCATCTATTCTGTTCTCTGTTGCACCCAGTTACCTTTGGGTTTGGTGCGCCATACAAATTAACAAACAAACATCCCTTCTGTACGAGACCACATGCATCCGCAAACATGTGTCGGCCTTGTTGGGCCTCATTAGTGAGGAGTAGCTTGGGTCTCTAGGCCCAGCAGGCACAGGACCCACGTCTGAGCATACCTGTCCCACTCTGGGTGACTATAGCAAAACACAAAAGGTGATGGCTAGAATGTTTAGAATTAATCTTAACCTCTGGCATTGCTCTGGGCAACCCTCCAGACCACCGCTCTTCGCCTGCCAAGCCATTACAGAAGGGGAAAGACCATATACACTGATGTGGCTGCCTGGCTCATATTGGCAGCTATGATCTGATAAATTAATCGTGCTATGTGTTTCGTCTTCAGTGTAGTACATAGTTTGTTTGTTCACTATAGCATCATTTGTGTGGCGTTTTCACCTTGTTTTGTGGAATATATTGATCACACACAATAAGTCTAAATGCACATTGCTAGGTTCGGGCCATGATGATTCAGAAGATAGTGCCATGTGTTAAGCACTCGTTTCAGAGGCACATCACAATACTAAATGCCAGCAAAGCATATTCAGTTGTTCCAATCTATGAGATTTATAAAGTTGTGTATGTGAGCTTTTGTGAGAGTGACAACTGCTGTGCTATAAACTAACATATCATCAGAGCGCTACAGGTCTGGACCATTGTTCGCACAAATGAAGGTTGGAAAAACTGAGTAGCCATCCCTTATTAAGATCATGTTAATTTGGAGAGATGATTAGGTAGCCAAATTCAAGATAGTGGAACCAACGTGTTGAGGACCATATCCTGGCTTTGCAACTATACAATGTTGTGCTCTTGGACAGATAATCTCATCGCACGCACTGTATAGTACTCTGCTGTCTTTGGTCAAATGTGTTTCTCATCACATCCTGATCCCCTTGTTAGGTCTTTTTCTTGCTCTTTCCTTTCATTGTTGCTACTTAAGAGGAATGGGTCCTAGACAGAACAGATGTGACCACCTGCAACAAACCTCTGGAAAGCTGCTCTTCAGGTCTGTTATTTTTTCCACAAAAATAGTTTTGCTTTTTTCAAGAATGCGAAATGCTCTTCATATCATAAATAACAATTGGCAAGTCTGTGCCAGACAATGAATACAAGCAGGTTACTTTATCACACAGCTTCTTTTGCTGGATATGTTTAAACATTTCAAATACAGTAGTAACACTCAGATGAGATTTTGTTTAAGTTCAGATGATTGAGGAGACAAGTACGCCTAGACTCACATTTATTATTTATTTATTTATTTATTTATTTGCATTTATAAAGCGCACAGGCGGCCCGGGGGCATCGTGGCGCTGTTACAGAAGGCTTTTTCTTATGATACATGCATGACATGGTTATAGCAAATTACACACATACATTAAAGTCATAAAATGTATAGTTACTTAAGATGCAATTTACAACGTCGTATACAATACATGTGGTTCTAGCAGAATAGTTTTGTTTTCAGCAGTTTGCGGAAGGTGGGATAGGATTTTTCGTTTCTTAGTGAGGTAGGCAGGGCATTCCGGTTCTTGGGGGCAATGTACTGAAAGCTGGACCTTCCCGCTTTAGTTCTTTTGAATGTGGGACGTCTATCTGATTGGAAAGATGTGACCTGGTGTGTCTTGTTGACGAGTGGAGGGTGATTCTTTCTGACAGGTAAGGTGGGGCTTTCTATAAGCATTTTTTGTTTATTGTCATGTTAGTTGCTCACATGCTTTATGTACTTTCAGAATCAGTTCAGCAAAAGTGGATGTTATTTATGTTCTTGAATGTGAAACATTAAAACATGCACGCATCTTCCTGTATGACGAGAACTTGGAAGCAATGTAGTTTAGCACTGAAATTACAGACCACACACACATCCCAAAATTACCCATTAAGCATACTGTGTGATCTTGGGCATCTTATTTAATCTAACAATGTTTGACCTGTCAACTTTGCCAGTTCTAAAATTGTCAATTCATAAGTCTGATTTAGTTCATATAGAATGCGCCTCAGAAAAGCCTCATTAGTGGTTTATGTGGCTTTAGTAAGGCTTCATATGTAATTATATTGGCCATACACATGTTGCACACTGCAGCATCATTTTTTTCTTGGCTCACTCTAGGTAACACCACTTGAAAACCATGTTCCTCTTCTAATGTCAGTCTACAATCAGGTATGATACATACATGATAACCGTCCTATGTGCCGAACACCAGGATTCTTTAGTATGAACACATTTTCCCATTGTGTAATCAACTATTTGTTCAATTATCTGTTCAAAGAGTCATAATCAGCCATCGCCAACACGTGTTTCGAACTTTAACACATATGTCTTCTTCAGGGCGTTAAGCTGTCCACGATCAAATCTTCCATTTGCTTGTGGATCCTGTACTCTATATATAACTTTCTTGAACTTTCAATTCAGTCTACACAAGTTCCACATTGCAGAGATACTCTCTACATGCATCCATATGTTCCACCGCACCTCATTTAGCCTACTGGCTCTCGGCTTGTCTTCAGATAAATGCCCCATTGGGCGAGTTAAATCCCAGCACACATATTCCGGCCGAATTGCCAGCTCTCACCATCTCTTTAGCACTAAATGCATCGTTTAATGAGGATAGGTCAATGTTTAAATGAATTATTTGTACGTGTGACTCCCGCAGCATTCTTGTGCTGTGCACCAGCAGGATTCCCATGCACTACACCTCCTGACTTGCCTCCTCGTTGTGTTCCGGCTCCCTCATTCCTCTGGCCTCAGGCATAAAGGACTCAGGTGTGCTGGAGTCAGTGTTCATTCACAAACATTGCTACTCTGTTGCCATGTTATAGCGCATTCTTTGCAGTTAAATTAATTGACCCCTGTTCATTTAATAGTCAGGCTGATGAGAATTATTTTTTCTAGGCAAGGGCTACCAGAGCCCTTTACCACCCAACCTCCCAGAATCCCCAAACACCCCTCCAGGGCACATACACCTTTAATCTGTGTGTACAGCTAAACATATAGTTAATATTCATAGCTGTAGCGTCTGTTTGATGTTGCCGCTCCCCACCTTTGCTGTTCACATCCGCTTTCATCTTGTACTTTTTTGTGCAGCGCCTTAAAAAGGGAAGATAGCTCAGCGGGTTGAGCGATTGCTGCTGTGAACCGCAGTTCTCATGTTTGAATCCTGCAAGGCCAACTCAGCTCTTTATTCTTTTGAGGTCGATAAAAGAGTACCAACTTTGGTTGGGTGATAATTGTATGTAAACATGTTCTCTGTACAGTTCTTTTGTGAAAGCACTATATAAGTGACACATCATTATTATTGCTCAGCTGCTCAGCTGCCAGCTATTGAGCATGTGCACCGCGTTTCTGATGGAATCAATCCCCTGGGACATGACACACGTATACTTGTATAAAGCAGATGCTGTCAGGCGCCATGGGTCGTTTAGGTGGGGATAAAGTTGTTTATAGGCTGTTGCTTGCAGCCGCATGCATATACAGGGGAAAGCGAAGCACTAAGTCCCTGCAGAAACATTGGCTAAAAAGCTAAAACTGAGTGATTTACTCCTGATGATGGTGCGGGGGAGGGTTCTTGGCATCTATGTAGCTGAAGGGCATTTCATTATAAAGTTTAAGTGCAACGCTTGACACACGTATCCTGTTCTGTCTACAGGTATGTGTGTATAAGATCCAGGGTCATGAGAGATTGGCACTCGTAATACATGGCAGTTGATAACCTGTGACCTGTTTCAGGAATTTGCAGGACGTTTGAGCATCTAGAGTCCATCCAAAATTCGCTCCCTGGATAAGTAAAACTGAAAGCACATGCCCGAGCCACCGTAGGACAGTCATCAGCCGTTTCCAGCGCTTGTAGTCTTCGGCGATACAAAGAGGTCTCCATGTGTTCTTTGTCACATACAAGTTTAATGGCACAGGCCCAGCAGTGAGTGTGCAGTATGGAGGGGCTATGGTCTGCGGCATGCATTCTTCGATTCCCAGAGCTGCCTGGGACATAGAGCACACCTGGCTCCTTCAGCTTTAAATGGACATATCTGACCTGAAAGCCAGGCAGCACACTTTGATGACCCTCCCATGCTATGAGACTATAGCAATAGCAAATCAGGGCTTTAGAACTACCCACCACATAACTGTGCCTATAAGGCATTAAAGGGCAGCCCTGTAGGGGGCCCTTGGAACAAACTTCTACTGTTGCAAGCTGCAGTGCTTGAAAGCTTCTAGTAGTTAAGTGTCTCCTTAAGAGCCCTTTTATTTTAAGCCCAAACCGTTGGCCTTGCCAATGCTTGTTTCTATGATTTGCACAATTTTCTGATGGGAACAGACATGATTTGTTGTAGTTAAATGCTTCTCTGCACTTCTGGTGATATGACATCTAAAGTATTGCATTATTGCTTGTGTTCCCTACAGAAAGGCTTTTAAATCCTATGGATTTTTAATCAATTCATCCTAAAATGTGTGCTGTGAAATGCACCATTTCTGCCTATTATTTTTTAGAAGGTTCTCAGGAGTGAAGTTCCTTCTGAACCCACTTGAGTTTTTTGCAAGCGGCCTCACTTCACATGTTCCACTGTGGATTATTATGCTTTTCATTTTCATAGATGCAAAGGTGCGGCCCAGGTCTTGTCTGCTACATTTGCATTTTCTCTTGAGCTCTGATTCCTTCAAGCAGTAAGTGCTGCTGTCTAGTTCAACAGCTGGTTGTTGTCGGCCCTCCTCTCTTGAATTTTACAGATATATCAATGTCTGGATATTGTTAATAGCCCTACACTCATATATGAAATTAATGGAAATGTTTTGGGAGGGCGTGTCTTGGGCAGAATTTGGTTAAAGAATTTCTTGATTTTGAGCTCTCTCGAAAGCTTATAGCGATCAATATGTAAAATATTGCAGGTGTTTGTTGTGGCAAATGACAGTCGTTCACTGTTGTGAAAGGTGTGCTCTTCGCAAAGTCGTCTAGTGGAGAGATTAGTGATTAGCTTTTGTGTTATGTTTCTGTTGGCGGAAACGTTTCCTGGATCTAGGGCTTTACCCATGATCCTCCACGCGTGGTAAGTCGCTTAGGATCTTTTCCCTTGACTTTCTTGCCTCTGGGCCTGTACAGGCTGAAGCAGGTAAAGTGATGGCAGCGGCAAGATTACCTTTCTCGACAAACTGGGTCAGTTCCCTCGTTTGAGGTGACGTGTTTCAAATTAAACAAGCCTGAGTGTTGGGGGTCGCCTGCCAGGTCCACATGGCAGGCGACACAGGGGTGCTGCTTCCTCACAGCACATTGTTGGGGGTCGCCTGCCATGTTCATCCGGCAGGCACCCCCGGGGTGCTGCTTCCTCACAGCACCCAAACAGGCCCAGCGCCTTTGGGAGTTTGGGGCCTGCCGTGTCCATCCGGCAGGCCCCGCGGCGCTATGGGACACCAGCGCCATCGGGGTGGGGGCACAGCCTGCCAGGCTCCTGACCATGCGGACCTTGGCCACCGTCCTGGCAAAGGGGTCCCATGGCAACAGGACCTGCAGGCCTGTGCCTCCACAGGTAGGCCTACCGCCTACATCAATAAGTGAGACACGGACTCAGACCAACCTCTCATGGAGTCTGCAGCCGTTCTGTCTCACGTGCCTGCAGGGGCTCCTTTTATTAGCTTGGGCCATGACGCAGTCATGGCCCATCTTAAAGGGGCAACACACGTGAGGACAAACACATCCCCTTTAAGGGGCAACACACCCAGGCGGGTCCCACGTAACACTGAGATTGTTTTGACAGGCCTGAGGTTGAGGAGGAGGTGCGAGTTGAGTTATAGTTTCTGAGTCATTTCCTGTGTCTTGCATTGAGGTTGAGAGCTATTTGTGCTGGTTTGGTGTTTAACTCTGTGACTGTAAGTTATGATTGCAATATTATTTCCGTTGGAAAGAATACACTCTTGTGTTATCATTGTCTTATGCAACTCTTTTTTACAATTCTCGTGTTTCTTCAGCTTAAATTCTATCTCAAATTTCAATAAAATGTAATCTAGGTTTTGGTAATATTTGAACACGACTTCGGGAATTTTGAGTAATTAAATGTCTTTATTAAGGACGGTAGGATTCATTTAATCTTAATATGCTATGTAGTCCAATTATTCGATGGCTTTAATTTTAAAAAAATGCATTACAACTATTGCTGTTAAACAGTTCAGTGGGTTGAGTGCCTGCTGCTGAGATCTATTTGTAACTTGCAGTTAACCAGTTGAAACCATCTAAGCAGGCACTCGAAATGTTGTCCTTTTGAGAGTGAGGGAAGGCACATTATTGAGTCGTTTACAGTAGAATATTATAGTTGTGAATAGTCTAGGGCGTCTCTAATAAAAGCCCCGCCCCCGCGTTTGGGAGGCAGTTCCGGGGCAGACCAGCAACGCGTGCGGGTGTCTGTCTCTGCAGCTCGCGCTGGCGCTGCGCCGTGCGGCCTAGCCCGGACACTCCAGCCCCCGCGTGCGCCCACCGCGGGCTGGAACACAACAATGGCGACGAGGCGGAACGAAGTTCAACACGCGCTCGGCGTGTAAAGCATACCGATGGCCCACAGCCATCGCGGTGAAATTTTTGGACACTCGGTGGGGGGTGGATCACTCGCGTGACCCCCCCCCCCACCGCAAAAAAAAAAAATTTTCTCTGCATTTCTCCTTCGCTCTACGATCTCCTGCTGGGCATGGTGGAGCCATTCCAACATCTGGCACCGCCCCATTTGAGTGCAGCGACACGGATTGCCAACCAGGACAACGTGGAGACACCAGGTCCTGCGCTTCATCACTCAGTGGCTGGGGACCGCAGCACGTCCAGAGAAGGCCCATTTCCACGGCACTGGCGGTGATCTAAGCGAATCACGACAACACCGACAAGGTACACGTCGACATGGCGGCCGGCACATCAACCCCTGGGCCCACCACGCCATCCAGAATTGCGGCAAACCTGGCGCTGTCATCCCCCCAGCCGCGCACGCAAGGAGGGTCGTCAACTCTAATCCAGCCGTTTGACCCCTTCACGGACCCATCGTCAAGCGGACCCAGATGGCAGCTGTGGATCCAGAAGTTTGAAATGGCGATGGAGTGCAAGGAGATTACGGCGGCCAGGAAGATGAAAGCACACCTACTGCTCAGTGTGGGTGACGAGGTATTGCGCATTTTCAACTCCCTCAATGTTGATGATGGCCAAGATGCATACCAAAGCGCGAAAGATGCCCTCACGGCTCACTTTCTCCCTCAACTAAACCCGGACTACGAGACTTTTATTTTCTGCACCACCATACAGGCAGCAGACGAAACCTTTGACGCATATCACACCAGATTGAGAAAATTGGCTATGTCCTGCGAGTTCACAAATGTGGAGAGGGAAATCAGGAGGCAAGTTATGCACGGCATACACTCAGAAAAACTAAGACGCCTGGTCCTCAACGAAAGAGGTATTCCCTTACAACGCATCCTTGAACTCGGACGCCAAACGGAACTGGCTCACACCAGAGCGGCCAACATGGAGGCTACGCTACACAGATTGCAACCTACCCTCAACACAGCCGTGGTGGCCCAGATTGCCAACAAACCATCCTCGAGGGATGATCACAGTAGGGGATATGGCCAGAACAGGTGGCAACCGCGCATTCCTGGGCCCACAGAGTGCGGCTGGTGTGGTGGCCCACGACATGGCCATTGCAACTGCCCCGCACAAGGAAACACGTGTGGAGCATGCGGCAGGAAGGATCATTATGCGAATGTATGCAGATCAGCGGGCAGCTCCATCCAGCCTCTACAAAATCTTCCTGAGAAGAATGCGACCAAGAAAAAGAAGCAAGCCAATGCAAGGCGGGTCGCAGTGGCCAACTCCTCCACGGAGGAAGAAGGGGATGACGTCTCGACGATGCAGCAGAATCCCAGTAAAGACAACGACAGAAAAGGAAGGAAGGTATATCTGGTGCATGCATTGAGCCAAGGTCAAGGACCGCAAAGAAAATCTGCCCGAAGGCGCAAATGCATGGTCACCGTCCAAAACCAGAGCATCCTTATGACCATTGATACAGGCGCCTCAGTGAATGTGATGCCCACAAGCACATTCCAGACTATAAACCCTCCACCAGAGCTGAAAAGCACAGACACGCTGCTATACGCATACGGCAGCCGGAAGCCCCTACCAGTGATTGGCAGATTCCGCACCATGCTGGAACACGGTGAAAATAGACTATGGTCGAAAGTCTATGTCGTGAGGGCAGGAATTGAAAGCCTCCTGAGTGGGGACGCAGCAGAAGATCTGGGAGTGGTTAAATTCGTCTGCCACGTCGATGCGGGCGAGGAGGTGGAGAACATACTGAGGCAATACCCCCAGCTGCAAGAGGGAATAGGCTGTCTGAAGGGCAAAACCATCAAACTACACATTGATGAAACAGTACAGCCCAAGGCCGTAAGACATCAGAGAACCCCATTCCACATGAGAGAGCAAGTGGAGCAGGAACTCAAGGCTTTGGAAGAAGCCGGCATCATAGAAGAGGTCACAGGACCCACACCATGGGTCTCGCCAATGGTGGTAACGCGGAAACCCAAACAGCCTGGAAAAGTGCGGATCTGTATAGACATGCGCCTCCCGAACACTGCCATTAAAAGAGAGCGCCACATCACACCAACAATCGATGAAATCGTGGCTGACCTCACGGGTTCCTGTGTATTCTCGAAGGTTGACCTGAAGGCGGGGTATCACCAACTCAAGCTCCACAGGGACTCTCGCTATATCACGACATTCTCGACGCATTTGGGGCTGCGGAGATACAAACGCCTGAGCTTCGGGATATCGTCGGCAGCTGAGGTATTCCAGCAAACCATTCAAGAGGTCATCAGGGGCATCCCTGGTGTCCTCAATGTGAGTGATGACATTTTGATTCACGCCCCCGACACGGAAGAGCACATCAAGAGGCTTCGAACCCTACTGGACAGACTACAAGAGGCTGGGCTCACCATACACCGGGAGAAATGTGAGTTCCTCAGATCAGAGATCACCTTCTTTGGCTACAAGTTTGGCAGCACGGGCATCTCCCCTGACCCCCAGAAGGTCGCAGACATTCAGGCCGCAAGCCCACCGATGACCCCCACGGAAGTACGCAGTTTCCTAGGCATGGCCACCTACTGCGGGAGGTTTATCCGAGACCTGGCCACCCTATCTGAGCCATTACGGGAACTGACGAAGGCCAACACCAAGTGGGACTGGGGGCAGAAATGCCAGGACTCGTTCGAAAGCATCAAAGACTCCCTGTCTGTCGACACCAAAATGGCATATTACAACACCGAGCTGCCCACTGAACTGTTCGTGGATGCAAGCCCGGTTGGGCTCGGTGCCATCCTGATGCAAGTAACAAAGGAAGGGGAGAAAAGGCCGATAGCGTACGCATCGAGAGCCCTCACGGAGACCGAACAGAGGTACTCTCACATCGAAAAGGAGGCCATCGCCGTGTTGTGGGGGTGCCGTCATTTTCACCTCTACTTATATGGGCGTCGGTTCACGACAATCACGGACCACAAACCCCTGCTGCCCATCTTCATGGGGACATCGTCGCACCCTCCGGCACGAATCACCAAATGGCTCCTACACCTTCAGCAATACGACTTTGATCTCATCTACCAGCCAGGCAGTGGAAACCCCGCGGATTTTCTCTCGAGACATCCGCGAGCGGCGACCCACCAAGAGATCCAAGTGGCCGAAGAGTCTGAGGAACACATATGCCAAGTGGTACGCGCAATGAGGCCTAAGGCGGTGAGCATCGAGGAAATTGAGTCGGAAACCCACAAGGACCCTTGTTGCGACTTGGTGAAAGATGCCATCATCTCGAGTGATTGGAAGACTTTCATGAGACACACCCACAACAGGACAGAGGAAGCGAAAGGGTTTCTGTCTGGCATGTTCACCGTCCGGCAAGATCTGTCGATCACTGAAGGGGGGGTGATACTCCGAGGAAACCGCATCGTAATTCCTCTCAAACTACAAGCCAGGGTTGTGGCCCTAGCACATGAAGGACACCAAGGACTGGCTAGAACAAAGGCCCGCATAAGGCACAGGGTATGGTTTCCCCAGATCCAGGAACGTGTAGAGGCCCTAATCAGCATGTGCCTATCCTGTCAGATAACGGGAGCCCCGCCAGAACCGGAACCAATTCTATCGGCTGAACGCGGCCGCTCTCGGTGGGAGGCAATCAACATTGACTTCTGTAAGCTACGAGAAGGCCTCTACCTACTGGTGGCCATTGACGATCACTCGCGCTATCCTGAAGTGGAAATAGTCGAATCCAACGCGGCGGAAGTGGTCATTCCGGCCATCGAGAAGATGTTCGCAACTCACGGATTACCCACCTCCATCAAAAGCGACAACGGGCCGCCGTTCACAGGGGAGGAATTCAAGAACTATTTGCAAGAACTCAATATACAGTATCACCACATCATGCCGGGATGGCCCCAGGCAAACGGGGATGTGGAACGGTTCATGAGAACAATTAACAAAGTGCTAAGGGTATCCAAGGCGAATGCCAGCCCATGGAAAGTTGATCTGTACCGTTTCCTCAGAAACTATCGGGTCACCCCCCACAGCACAACCGGTATACCACCGGCGGACCTTATGTTCGGCACCGTTATCAGATCCTCGATTCCGCACCATCCGAGCAGGACCCCGGACGGGGTCAACGAAGAACGCACAGAAATGAGGAGAAGGAGTGCCAATGCCCACATGAGCGGCAAGAGGAGAGCCAGGCCGTCCAACCATCAAGTAGGGGATCAAGTCATCATGCTACGCAACCCCACCAAGGCAAAACTCGACACCAGATACGATGAACTGCCATGGACCGTCAGTGATCGGCGCGGAACCATGGTGACAGTGACACAAAAAATACCTACAACATACAACATCATAACAAGATCCCCTCCCCCAAACATAAAATACATCCTAAGAACTACAACTGGCACAGCAAATAACCATTTATAAATCTGTTCCTAACCATCCTGAGAATGTATCATTTAAAAAAATTCCTTTCAAACATAAAAGCAGCTGTTGTGATGCTTATTTAGTTCGCAGAAAAAACTGTACCCCAGAATTGATCTGAAGATCCTCTCAATCCTATGTACAAAGGAAGCATAGATCTTCACGTAGATCGGTCCCGACCTATCACAAGAGGTAAGCACATGGCGAATGGTCTCTACCTGGTTCAAACAAAGTCCACATCTTATCAGATCTTGATGGATCTTCTGCCAAGCATCAGTGATATTCTTAGTGTAAAGTTGGTTAAAAAACATCCTCAGAATTAAATGTCTAACTTGCAAGGGTATTGGCTTCGTTAAATTCAGTGGGAATTTAAAACCGTGTTTCACATCAAAGTTACTTTTTTATTTAGTAGCTAATCTCCCTATTAGCTGACTTAATTCCCAGCAATCCAATTTATTTTGTTTTTCAAATCTCTTAGAGCCGCCCCCGTGTTTTGATATTCTTCGACGTCAAAACCGCTTTCCATATAAAAATGTAATATGTCTCTCTCCATTATCAAAATGGCCGCACTTTTCCAGACCGCTCCCTTATTTATTTGATTAAAATAATACAAAAGAGATTCTGTATTCGTATGCATCATCCTTAACTTTCAATACAAAGATCCTCTGGACACTTTCCATGCGGTCAACAGTGATGTCAGCCCCATCTCGCAACGTATGGCTTCACTCGGAACACAACGAGGTAAACCCAGGACGTTTCCCCATATCTTGCATTCGTGGATCCCAAGCCACAATGTCTCCTTTTCCAGCGAAGCTTCGAAGCCATATACACCACAAGACATGATACATCTTTTATAGAACAAAATGAGACCCAACATAGAAAAACCTTCCTTCTGAGCAATAAAGGATTTAATCAGCCAAGTGTTTTTAATCATCTTAATACATATGATTTTTGATAATGGGGGTCATTACAACCCTGCCAGTCCGTTAACAACGGTGCCGGTAGGCTTACCGGCACCGTTGTTACCAGACCGGTAGAGTACAAGTTTGCGGGCCGGATCGCCCACCCGCCCGCCAGGTCTGACCTGGCGGGGTGGAATGGCACCCACCCGCAGACTGTGACGGTAGCATCGGCACCATTATGAATGGTGCCAGTGCTACCGTCTTTCCCATTCCCATTGAGTCCCATTTTTCCAGCGCCTGACTTCACGGAACAGAATACCCTGGTAATTCCGGGAAGCCAGGTGCGGGATAAATGTGCAAGTCCGGCGGCAGCCTGCCGGTTTTACCGCCGGACTTGTAATGAGGCCCAATATCTCCCCATCATGACAGGGGCTGATAGGAATCCCCAAATATATTTATATATATATTCCAGAACACATTCCACAGGGACATGATTCATTTTCCAAACAAAGTTATGTCTCCTCCACCCCTGATCCCCAATTATTAATATTTCAGTTTTGTTCTTATTGATCTTCAGCCCATTCAGTTTAGAGTAGGTAGCTAATGCATTGATACTTCGTTGTAAGCCAATAGCTGTTCTATCCAGCAGCACAGCATCATGTGCATAAGCAAGACAACTCAAAGCCTTTGTACCAAGCTTAGGTGGGACATTCTTACTTTCCTTTAAACAATGCTGCATATCAGCCATACATAAATGAAACAGTGTGGGGATAAACACACAGCCCTGTTTTACCCCATAATTGGTATCAATGACAGAAGAGACGACACCATTTAAATCCAACCTTAGCTCCACTGTTATGTTCTGCTATAATAGCTTTATCATATCCAGTAAAGCTTAATCATAACCCCAACTAGAAAGTATTTGCCAAAGAAGGAATTTGGCGTCTGGATCAAAGGCCATGGAGTAATCTATAAAGCAGGTGTAACTTTTGGTCCCTTCAAGCCTAATGTTGACCTGATTAATTATGTCAAAGTCCAGATATTAAATCCAGTCCCCATGCCATTTCTGAATCCTGTTTGCTGGGGAGAAACTATGTTTTGCCTCATCACCCATACATTCAGTTTTTCCAATAAGCAATATACATTTCTTTTGACATTACATCAGTGAAGGCTAGCAGTCTATAGTTATTCGAATCCTCCCTGGCTCCAATAAAAAAAAAATGGTGCCAAAGTGGCTCTACTCCAAGAATTGCTGGGAATTGCCCTGTTTCCACAAATTCTTTAGATAAAGCTGCCAGAAGGCAAGACCTTAAGAGAGGATTCGACTTCAAAGCTACACCAGGGATAAGATCTGGACCAGGCATCCTTGATGTTTTAAATTTCATAATAATTGTATATGTATCATTGGCCCCAAAATTGAACCAATTTATGGAACACCCTAACGAGGGAGCATCATAATCAATACATTTTTGGGGACCACTTTCAGTCCCACAATTTTTTTAAAATAGAGATATTCAATGTATTTTCTCCAGGTTAATTCAGAAATCGGGTTTATATGAGATTTCTCTACTCCTTTCATAAATGTATTGGAATAATGCCAAACTTTACGATTATCATGTGATTTGAGGGAATCATAAACTATCATCCACTGTGCACTGTTCTGTGACTGTTTATGGGTCTTTACCCAATGTATGTATTTTGTACGCGAGTTTGCTATTGCACTGCTTTTTTAGCAGGATCTGGTGTGGACATTTTTACCATTCTTCCTTCGGCTTGATGAACTTTTTCCTGTAAATTGATCCATTCATAACTAATAGGATTATTCTTATTTTTAGGATACATGATTTTACTACTCCATAACCACACAGTGGCTCTCGCCTGATTGACTTTACACACATTATTTCTTTCAAATATCCAGAAGCAATCTCTTTAAGGTTGTTCAGACTCATACTTCCTTCAAGTAGATCTTTTAGCAGATTATTACAATTTTCTACATTTTTACCTGACCAAATCGGTACGACGTCCTTTCATCGCGGGATGTTTTTTCGCAGGGATTTTTACCGTTAATTTATTTATGAAAAAACCCATCAAATTTTTTAGGGGGGTTAGAAAATTATATATATATGGAGTGTGGGTGGTTAGGAATACATAAAACATTAAACAGAATGGGTTGTTTGGGGGGAACCCCCACAAAAATAATGTAAAAAAATTCGATGGGTTTAGTTGTTAAAAAAATCACAGTAAAAAACCCTGCGAAAAAACATCCCGCGATGAAATGTCATGGAGCCACCAAATCAGTCTATTGCCCAGAGAGTTACAGTCCATCAGGCCTGACACACCATTATTCTTCTATTGTACCATCATTGCTGAATTACACATCAGGGCCACATGATCACTTAGCCCTGTCATAATAGCTGGCTACTCATAAAAATGTCCTTAAGGGCGCCTGAAACAAACATAATCGAACCTGGACTGCAACTTTCCCCTTGGCCATTTAAATATTGGGTTTATCACATACATCTATATTTAATCATACCCGGGTTAAGAAACTTCATATCAAAACCATCTAAGAAAAGAATTCTATCCACTCCTAAGCAGAATCCTTTGTCACAATCGCAAATCAGTGCATATTAAAACCCTCTACAATCATAACATTTTGCCCCCATCGATGTGTATCCAGTAATTTAAGTTATATTCAATCTAATTCTGCATAGAGATTGAGTGCATCCCCCTGGGTGGTCATACAAGTTAATCAATAACACCTTAATTAACTCTTGTCCCATAATAAAAGGCACAACTGCTGCTAATACATTTGTGCTACAGAAATAAGAGGTAGATATATCTTCATCAAAATATTATTTCAAACACCAATGATTAGACTACCAGATCGGTGCCCCAATCTTTTTGTTAATAACAGGTTTCTGTGATAATGTCAAACCATCCAAAGAACATGAATCCAAAAGCCAGGTTTCCTGTAAACAATAAATGTCAGACCCACACAAAATCTTCAAACCCCCTTTCTTCCCCCAGAAAGATTGAAACCCCCTCATGTTTGAAGACAGCAATTCTATTGCATGTTGTACTTCCAGATCATTGATATCATTAGCTTCCGACTTTCAATCTTTTTCAACCAGTGCTGCAGGTAATCATCTCCAATCAAAAGCGTTTCCAGAAAATGTAAAATCGTCCAATTTGGTAATTACTAGATCATTTATGTTTCTTCCGAAATCAGACTTCACAATTTCCAAATTGTTAATTCTGGCCAATGCCTATGATGGATCAGACTCTAAATGAACTTCTATAGTTTGCATGCGGATGATGTCAAAACCCATCTTTAATAAGTCCACTGCATGACTCAAAAGATATTCAATAACCAAAGGAGACGTGAAATGCACCACCGCCCAGGGAGCTCAACCAAAGAAATATCCTAAGTTGAGATCAAAGTAATTTGAAGGTATAGAATGCAAAATTCTCAGAACAACATCTCTATCATAATGTGGGCTGGTGTCTGTTGCAAATAGCTCGATGATTTTTATTTTTCTCAGATTGAGTTTGTTCAGTTTAACTGAAGCACGAGGGCAGTCAGATTCTTTAGGGCTAGCTGATCCTTTCCCACAGATTCTCAAGTCTTCAACCGCCGGTTTTAATTTTCCTTTCAACAAAGCCTTACTTTTAGGAGTAGAGAAATGTGCTGAAGCCGGCTCATCCAGCACAGATGAACCACTAGCTTCTAGATCATCAAGGGACTCAGACCAGACGGTGGATTGGGGTTTCTCCACCCATTTATCCAATGGGCCTGCTTCATTTCTTGCCTTTTTAATACAGGCTTTATTCTTCTTAGTCACAGACTTTGTGTCCTCTATATCACAATGTCAATATTTCCACCCTGCCCTTTTTATTATTAACTTTATTTGGCATTAAAGTGCATTTCGAGATAACGGGCTCTTCATTTGTTTTACCCTGCTTTTCCTGTTCTCTTTTTCTTTTCCATTGCAATCTTTTTTTCTCTCTTTTACATTTATGATTAGCTGATTCAGGAACATACTCTATGTCTTCAATTACAGTCACATCCCTAACCTCTTTTACATATCTCTGTCCTTTATTGATTATCTCACCCGGAGCAGAGTCACTATCATTAGGTCGTCTACATGTGCATCAGGAATGGGCTGAGAAATTGGAGCCGGCGTGTGAGGTACACTGATCAGCTCCCCTTGCAAAACTAAGCCACTATTGTAAAGAATTGCATGCACAGTCCTGCTGATTGCAAAAGTTTGCTCACTTTGGTCTTGGACAATATTAGAACGTGAAGCAAATAATGCTTTCACCGTTGATGCAAGTGTCATTAACTGTTCACATGTGACCAAACTTATATTCTTAGTGTATAAAGCTCACTATGATTATGCAGGCACTCTGCCAGGCACTCCAAGTCAGGTGATTTTGAAAGTCTTGGTTCACCAAAATTTAGAGCAAGCATCTCATCATCCAAAATATGATATGATATGATTAGTCATTTATAACGTGCCGGTACACAGGTGTTTCTAGGCGCGACAAGACAAGGTAGGAAAGACAGAGGGAGGACAAGACAAATGATCTTACTAGGCCTTGTGTCATTGAGTCATGCAAGTGCGAGAACGGGAAGTGCAAGGGGAAAGGAGGGGGAAGTGCAAGGGAGAGGGGAGGGGAAAAAAGGATACCAATGCTCTGAGTAAGTGCAGCCAGGGCAGCATGGCTCTGGATATGCAAGGAGAACAAAGGGCTGTAGGGTTACAGTTACAGCCCCTAAGTGTGTGGTAGGCCCAGAGGCAGTGCAAGGGTGTCTGTTCAAGAAAGAGCCGGTACCCAGTGAGACTCTGAGGGTAGCCAACAAACCAGTCGGTACACAAGACAGGTAGGTCAGGTAGGTCAGCAGGGGAGGGAGAGAGAGAAAGCAGATGAGAAGAGGAACATTTTGAGCTGCTTCCAGAACTTAAGGTGGTCTGGTTCAAATTTGAGAGGGGCATGGAGGCCATTCCAGAGGGAGGCACCTGCAGAGGAGATCTACCCACATTCTCTGCCTGAAGAAGGGTCTAACCCTTAGCGAGTTATAGGTAGCTCAGCAAAGGGTTCGAGAAGGAAGGTATTTTGGATGAGAGCATTGGTTGTAGTGTGGTCCCAGCCCCAGAAAGCCTTGTGAATAATGCAAAGGATCATGAACTTGACCCATGCAGCCACTGGGAGCCAGTGGAGAGATTTCAGGGCTGGAGACATACAGTCCCTGGGCTTGAGGCCCAGGATAGGTCTTGCAGTCCTGTTCTGAATTAGTTGCAGAGGGTGGAGAGTAGATGACCCTGCATTCCCTTTCCTCCAAGGATTCCCTTTGCAAAATGTAACAAAGATTTAGTAATGAGGTATTGTTTTCCAAGGGGCCGGGGCCAGGAGGATAGCTCAAGGGCAACATGCTCGCTTTGAAAGAAAGACGACGTGGAGCAACACAGGTTCGATCCCCGGGTCCGCCTTACAAACCTCTGAGTATTAAGCATGTTATAAATACCCAATTACAAATTACACAGAGGGATGAGAGGTACAGCCTTTTTCACTTGGTGGTCTTGGTGAAGATGTCACCACTGCTCCTTTATCACCGGAAGAAACCTCTTCAATCAATGGGGCATTCTGAAGGGGGGGAAAAGGATGTAATTGTAGCCATACGGCCCACCTGCTCAGGTTATATATCTGTATCCACCACTTCTTCCTGTGAGTGTATAAGTGACTGAGCGGTTTTAGAATACTGAAAAACCCCCAGGCCTATGGGTGCTAGAAGGTTTGGCTGCAGCTTTCCTTGCGGCACTGCACACCTGAATTGTGCAGTGTATGCCCAGTGGTAAACCTTTGACATACGATGCAGTTTACGAGATAAAATGCAACGTGTTCTAACAGGTTCAGTATGAACCAGTCTTCTGCAATTGTTGCAGCAAGATGTTCCCTAGTTACATGCGCAGGGTAGTATAGCTGTTCAAGCACTACCTTTAACAATGCTACTGGCATTACCGGCTTTCCAGTAATGTCCTCTCAACATAATGCTTCTGTGGGAGATAAAGAACACCCCCTTCGCTTCCATAATTCTTGCTCTTCCTGTGGTGGACTGCCTTGAACCTCCATTTACTGGGCTCTTGGTAAATGATTAAATCCTTCATTCACTACCATAATCGTAACTACCTTCTCCTTAACATCTGGAGTATCAAAACTTGAAATATCTGAGGAATATGCACCCTTTCTGCTTCTGTGGCTTTGTTCCTGCAAGAGAGAAAGTCAGTTTGCTTAGTATGCGCTGCGCATTTAACTATCGCTGTGACTACTGGGAGTTGCAGTTCCTTAATAAGTCTGTTCAATAATTATGCTTGTTGCACTGGAGTATCCCTTCCTTTTCCAACAGGCTAGCCCTGCATGTACGGTTGATGTCACATAGGCGGAGTCACTGTACACCATCACTTCCTGTCCAGCATGATTTTCGAGCATGACAATAAACACTACCAATTCTGCTGCTTGTGCTGAAAAGCGAGATGGTAGTCTTGCACTTGCTACAACCTCAAATTCACGGTTTGCTCTATTCCTCACTACAGCTGTGCCAGAATGCCTTTCTCCACTTGTTTGATCAATTTTTGAAGAATCATCAATAAAGAGACAATGCACTCTTCTTTACACGTGGTATATCGTCATAAACTCTTCATAGTTCACACAGTCATGCACATGTTAGCCCTCTGCCACTGGCTCAGCTACAAAGGGGGCAGGGGGCACTATTTAACATCTGACAATTTTAATCACTTTGTTTGATATAATTACTTCATATACAGAAGCTTTCTGAGATGTCAATGTACCCTTAGGTTTCTCCAAAATGGCAAACAAAGCATGCTCCACAAAAAGCGTCACAGCACAACCCATTACAATACTTGTAGATTTCTCAAATGCGAATGCAGCGGCTGCCAATGACTGTTCTCAAGGAGAATGCCCTTTCATAACCAGGTCTAAAAACCCCCTGTAATATGCCAGAGGTGTGTACCCTAATGTAGTTCTCTGTGTAAGCACTGCTGTCATAACTGTCCCATTTTTATGTGAAAACAAGAAAAACTCCTCAGCATAATTGGGAATTCCTAAAACAGGAGCTGTACACATTGCTTTCTTCAATACTTCAAATCCTCCCTCCATTTCCTGAGTCCATTCAATTTTCTCCTTATTCACTTGTGCTTTCTTTAAAGCCTACAAAAAGTGTCTTGTGTTTGAACTAAAGTCAAACACCCATGCTCTCACATAATTACATAATCCCCAAAACTGTTGCATCTGCTTCACCGTATGCGGTTTTGCAGTTTTCATGATCACTTCAGCTCTTTCAGGTGTTACCCTCTTTCCCTCGCGTGAGATCAACTGACCAATGTACACCACTTCTTCCTGACAATACTGTAACTTTCCTTTGTCTACTTTTTATCCTTTGTCTGCTAGAATAGTCATTAATTGAATGAAGTCTTGTCTACACTCATCTTCTGTTGTGCTACAAATCAAAATGTAATCTATGTACTGTATCATGGTGCTTTTCAAATCAGTATTGCCTAGATCCATCTGTAGGACTCTATTAAAGATCGATGGAGACTCACAGTACCCTTGATACAGCCTATCTGCCCTCCTTTCTTCTTCTCCCCAGCCACTCCAAACGTAGTAGAAAACATTATCCGCAGCCTAAAACCTTCAAGTTGTCAGGGGGACATCTGCCCGGCCCCAATTATTAAGGAAGGCTCAAAAGACCTGGCCCCTTTCATCGCCACTGTGATCAACGCTTTTTCAACTCTGGTTCAGTCCCTACTAGCCTTAAAGAGGCCTTGGTCATGCCCCTCCTAAAAAAACTCACTTTAGATCCCAATACCCAGACCAATTGTAGTCCCATTACCACTGTCCCATTCCTCCTAAAAAATACTGGACAGAGTATCCTATTTACAAATCCAAAAAACATCTGGAGGACAACAACCCTCTTGGTCTCTGCCATTCTGTCTTTAGACCGAGACACGGCACCAAAACTGCCCTCTTGGACTTAAAGATCCAAATGGACAAGTCTAAAGACAAAGGCAGGCTGGCCATACTCCTGTTGTTAGATCCCTCTGCAGCATTTGATCTCGTCGATCACCATATTCTAACAGAACACCTAACCTCAGCTGCTGCCTTCTCCCCAAAAGCCTCAAATTGGATTAAATCCTTCTTACCAAACCGAACCACCAGAGTCTTCACACCCTCAGCCTCAGCTGAGCCAATCCCTATCTCCTGTGGAGTACCCCAGTGCTCCTGCATCTCCCAACACTTTATTACATATTCACAAAGCTTCTCTTTGACCGTCTTGACAACATGGGTGTCACCTATACAAACTATGCCGATGACACCCAGGTTCCATGCTCACTGGTTGCTATGAAGATGACTCTAACTTGATAAATTAAATCTACCAGGAAATACAGGCCTGGATGGCTTCCCACAGTTTGTGTCTCAATGACAAGACAGAGCTCTTGATCATTGGGACCCAAACTCGCTTAAACAACCTTGACTCTCGTTACACATCCTTCAACATTGAAGGTAACATTATCAAGGTTGCTAAGGAAGTCAAGACCCTTGGAGTCTATCTAGACTCCACTCTCTCACTCAAAAGACAAGTGAGCGTGATTGCCTCCACAACTGCTTACAATAATAAGCTTATTAACACTTGCAAATCCTGCCTGTCACCTAACAGCTGCATTACGCTAGCTAGGGCGCTATTGTTATCCAAGTTGGATTACTGTAACCCTCTATTCTTAGGCTCCTCAGAAAGCAACTTGAATAGATTACAGGTCCTTCAGAATAATGCCTTGAGGGCTGCGTTAAACATACCTAGGTCCCACCACTTATCAAGCTTCAGACGGGACACCCATTGGCTCCCGATTTGCGATAGGATCCTGCTCCACATGCTCGGTATCACACACAAATGTCTGTACAATACTGCACCTAAATACCCCACATCCAAATTCACTAGAAATCAATCAGCTAGACCCACCAGCTAGACCCACCAGATCTATCTACTCACATCGCCTGAGCATCCCCAGGTTTAACATAAAAACCGCCGGAGGTTCAAGCTGCAAAATATTGGAATTCTCTCCCCCCTATGATCAGAACCAAACAATCTTTCTGGCCATTCAAAACTAAAGTAAAGAACTGGCTTACAGATAGGCTTCTTAACAGCCTATGCCATCTGCCTGTGCTGTCATAGAATTGTAACTTCCGCTAATTGGTAGCACTTACCTGTATTCACATGTACACCGACTACTCTGTAACTCTGAGTCATCTTGTCTCTGTTGTATTTTACCACTGTTTTGTTTTTTGCAACCATGTACCAAGTTTCATGTGCCCAGTTACCTGAGGGTTAGGTGCACTTTACAAATAAATAAACTAAACTAAACTAAACTAGTATGCTCCTGGCGAATTTGAAGAAACGTAAACAAAGTCAAGTCTTATGAGTCTTTGTGCAACGGGATTGAGAAAAATGCATTCTAGTATCATTGCTGGATTAGGAACTAAAGGAAACTCTGCTTCTACAATCTGGTTAATCGGTCTCATGTCTTGTATAAACCTCCATGACCCTCCCTTTGATTTCTTCACAGGGTACACTGTGGTATTGCACAATGATTCGGACGGTACTAGAATACCTTGCTCCATCAGTGCTGAGATAGTCTAAAAAATGCCCTCATCGGCCTCTCGAGACATTGGGTATTGTCTTGCTCAAGGTAAAATTGCTCCTGGTTTCAACTTTATTTTAATCTCCCCTACTCCCTTCAATAGGACAACATCATAAGGGCCTGTAGTCCATAAAACGCTTGGTACTTTCTCCAAGTCTTCCACAAAAAAATGCTGGACGCTGCCGCATTATTGCCATCCACTGTGGGATTTCCCTTTTCTTTATTCTGATCCAATATGTAATGCTCATAAAGAACACTACTTCATCATCTGATGGATCATCTCTAAACATATCATTGTCAGTGACGTCAGTCAATCTGCACCCTTCGCCATCACTGGCAATCATTGTTTTCCATGGCCTACCCTCATCATCCGTTCCTTCGAGCATTGCCATTTCCCCTGGTACTATGGCGCATCTAACTCTAAGGGGATGGTCTGTCCCCCCTCTTTGTCCAAAGGTATCTGTGGTCTAAACAAAAATGTATCACATATCCCCATAGTCTTTCCCACTAAGCCAGGTAGCCATGTTAACACAATGCTCACCGCATAATGGAAAGCTTTGGGTTCTATGGGCACACCTCGCAGAGCCATTTGACCTGTAAATGCCAATATAAACCTGCCATCATTCAGATAGTGTATCCCAGGAGCACACTATACCTTAATCAGTAAAATAAATCATCATGTTAAGGTTTGTCATTAAGTCTCTTCCCAAATTATAAACTGGTGTCTGCCATGAATACAACAATGGAACTGATGTGTCACATTCTCCTACAGAGACTGGTAATTCTTCAGTGAAAGGAACTCGACTAGTAGCTCCAGAGAATCATTGAGCATTCATGGCATTTCCCAACATTAGGTATTTTCCCTCTCGCATTCATGAACGAGTTCAACCAGTGTCTGCTAGAAACTAAAAAGATTTTCCTACTATTGTCACCTCAACCCTTGGTTCCTCTTGGGAGTCTGGTGTCACAGATAGTACTGAACACATCAAGTCATCCTGTGAGCTGTCCTATTGTGGATACATGTATACCCCAGTACCTGTGAAAGGATTCCCTCCCACCACAGTGACAGTCCCTATTCTAGGTGTCCGTAATTGTCCTGTGTTTGTATTCTGCTGTATCTGCATGGGGGCATGCTGTGACTGCCCTTGTGGTGGATTCATTGGTGCTTGCTGTGGTTGCTGTGCCTGTTGCATTTGCGGCGCTTGTGCCTGATATACTGTCTGATCTTGGGCGAATCCTTCCCTGGCTTGTGAGCTATACGCTGGAGAATGAATTGTCCCCCCTCTTGAGAATTGGCCATTTTGTGCATACCCTTGGCTTCCTCATACGCACACAATGTGCCCTGTCATCCCACATGTCCAACATATAGGAGGACCCCGTCTGACTAGTCCCCCTTGGTTGAACCCTCCTTGTGCACTCTGATTCTCATTCTGCGCATTATGAAACCCACCTTCAGTGTTTTGAAATCCACCTCTTACCCTGAATCCCATGCCTCTACCTCGTTGTACAAACCTGTTCCCGCCTCGGTCCATCGGGCGCTGAGTATTCGCCTGTGATGTACCCACTGCTTGCTGTATTCCTAATCCTTCTCCGCTTGTCAATACCGCCCCTTCTATGGCATATTTTAACTATTTATTCTGAACTAACCTGGCTTCCTACAATTTTCCTAGCATCATCTTTCTCCTTATTTCTCTCCTGTAACAGCGGACAATGATGCACTATAGTCAACTGTATTTCAGCCCATGGATTTGCTTCCATTCCCACTTGCTTCTTGAATTGCCTCCGAACCTGTACAGACAATCCCTGACATAAAATGTGGTCAAATATTGCCACTGTTTTTCCCTACAACTCGCGCATTTAAGAGTCCAGTGTTCCTGAATGTCATGAATGTAAGCAAGTGGATCCTCATCCTCTTTCATTTAACCTGTCATGATCGCACCCATGTCTGATACATTGAGATACTGTACTCTGAGAGCTCTCCAGACATCTGCCCTACAATTATTAAATGGCGCTCCATTGTGAGCTGTATTTTGCGCTGTCACACTTGAATAACCTGCTCTCTTCCAAATGTCATCAGCTCTTTCCCCAAGAATGGCTGCTAGGAGACCCTTAATATCCCCTGTTGCCAAGGTATTTCCTCCTGTCATTTTTCTAACTCATAAATACATTTTCCTGCACCCGCTGTTAAACAGGGGAGTTTGCACCTTAGATGATCCTTATCCATCTATGGCCATGGAATATACTGTGGTCTTGCTCCCCCTTTTTCCAATAAGAGAAACTGCATAAATCTCGATTTGCAATCGGCTCCCATTATCTGCCTATCCATAGTGGGGACAATTGTTCCTGATCACCTTCTTCCTGGCAATGACCTTAACCTGCTTACATATGGCGGTGTCTTTTCTTGCTATTCAATCATCCTTTAGGGCGCTGTGGATATGCTATAGGATCTGGCGTCCTTTCCTTAGGTTGCTCTAGATCAGACCATCTTACTTTCTTGTCTGCTTGCAGGCCTCCCTCAGAGGCACATGCACCTCCTCCCTCTTCCCCAAGGAAGAATTCTCTCTCCTCGTCTGACATATCTAGTCCCCAACTAGTGCCACTCTCATCCCCTTAACCCTTGTCTAAGGTCAGTCTACTTAAAGACAAGGCTCTATGCTCAAGACTGAATGGATTATTCTCTTTGCTTCGTGATTGGAAGACTAGGGTTTGATCTCCCTACCCTCGGTCTCCCGATTTGCCACCTTCTCTTAAATCCTGATAGGCTTTATCAATCCTATCTCTGATGCTCCCTATATCGAAGTCCTCTTCTAGGGTTACTCTAGATGGCCCTGATGTTGCTCCCTGTAACGGGAGGAACTCTTCTATACTGCTCCATTGTATTACTGGACTTGGCTCCATTAATTACCCGTTACTTTTCCCTGTTACTTTCTAAACTACCACAATCCCATCCCCTCAGTTTGCCATTCCCCTTAGTCTACTCACCATTCGCTCGTTCACCTCAAGGCTTTCGATATCAACTCCCCGCTCCAATTGACTACTTTTGCCTCCCATCCACAAGGCGCCTGTGGAAACCAGGAGGGATTTCGTGAAAGAGGGACCTGTCCCACGTCTCGATTTTCCTGCAAGAATTCTATATTGGCCGCTGTCCACAGGAAACCTTGCGATCTTCCTGCTAGATGGCAGAGGGTGCCTGATCGTCCGAAATACTGGAGTCTTACTGGTCGATGGGTCTTGCTGCCAAACCATCTGACATGCTACCAAGTGATCCTTTTAATTAAGGTAACACATCGTACGATGAATGGGATGGAGAATAACTCTCACACCAAATAAGTGACTCAGGAAGTTGGCAAAATGTCTGTTTATAATCAATGCTCTATATCAGGGAGTACAATGCACATCAAGGGATGTCGCACAGCATGGTCACAATGCATTTAATTTATAAAAACTCCTCATACATGACGTCATACTATGTGGCAAACTACGAAAACCTATGCGGAATTGTTATTGGACTAAGGGAAGTATCTAAGTTTACTTTCTATAAGGGATTGGTTTGTGATAGCGTCTCTATAGTCAGGTGGGCAACTCATGCCCTCCCTTAGTGCAGGTCATCTTCGACAGTGATTAGAAACCCAATATATCATTGGCTCTCAGACTATAAGGCCCTTTGTTATATGGCCTCCTACAATTTGTTGGCACACTTATACCCATCTGGAACATTTGATTCTCTATAAACACGTAAACTGGTACCCCAGGAGCTGCTGGGTGGACTTGACCGTACCTCCCCACCCAATTAGCCCATCATCTCTCATCATTCATGCCTTCTGCCATTTTGATTGTCTTTGAACTTGGCCTTGTAGTAGCTTTTCTTCTCTGGGAATATAAATGAGTGTGAGCATGTTCTTGTCAAGGTTCAGGCTTGCAGGCCCACTTCTATTTCCTCCTT
The DNA here is from genome assembly GCF_040938575.1 of Ambystoma mexicanum. Taxonomy (NCBI): domain Eukaryota; kingdom Metazoa; phylum Chordata; class Amphibia; order Caudata; family Ambystomatidae; genus Ambystoma; species Ambystoma mexicanum. Next base: position 1,236,239,626 of record NC_090933.1, on the reverse strand, counting down.
CACTCACGTGACAGGAGACCGTGAATCAAATCCTTTTATAGCATTTAATTGTCCTGAATAAAGAAACTTGGCACTCATGGTGTTCTCTCTTTGCAACTTAACGAGGGATGCCTTGGCATCTTACATTCACTGTTCGTCAAGGACTTATAACCTATTTTGACTGCCTTAGCCTTTGACACCAGGCCAAGCAGTCTTCCTTTGGTCCATCTTCGAGCCCCTGCTTATTTCATTGCCATGAATCACACATAGCTATCAATCCTCCTTTCTCCATGGGTTGAGATTACAAAAATTGTGACATTGAATGTCCAGATTCTATATATATGTTGGTGGCACCGCCTGCAGTCTATTCACTACGTATAGACAGCCTTTACAATTACATAGTCTACTTGGGTTATGGCATCTGTACAGTTATAAAATGGCTTTCATTTCATGCAGTGCTTTTTCACACGTGCAATCTTCATTCCGCACATGAAAGTCTTCTTGATTCTTTACTTCGCCATCAGATTCTATAAGGTTTATGCATTATCTTCTTTGGTCATCCTTCTCAGTGCGTCACGCTCATTTCTTGTGACGTCACCAGCCTCTCCTTTTCTCACACTTCTTCGGGGGTCACCCTCAGTAGACCGTCATCTCTTCTGGGATACATCATGAAGGGTTCTCTCAGTGGATACCTTGTCTCAAAGGCTTCTCGTGGATTAGGTACCATTACTGGCGTTGCACATGTCGCAATTTCTGGGTTTTCAACATATAGGCAGAATAGGGACGGGACTTCCTGCAGAGGCATTCAGCTGCTCCTCTACAGATTCTAGGTCAGCCATTTTCCTGGTGGTATAAGGGTTCCTTCAGTGTTTTTTTCTGAAGCGGAAAGGTAACAGGTCTCGACTCCTTCGGCTAAGGTTTTGAAGTCGATTGACCTTTTTGAGTCTGATTCCGCCGAAGGGAGTAATTTAAATAGATTGGTCTCTAATCCTGATGGACCAGGGACTGGTTGTAACTGGGTACCAAAAAAAGGTTTGAGGCAGGGGTGGTGGCAGAGGGTGGGGGGGTTTAGGGGACCAGGTCCGATAAAGGTGTAGGCTGGCAGGGTTTTTATTATTATTCTATCCCACTGTTGGATATTATAATGAGAGAGTGGGAGTGTGTCTGATAAGACTTGGGTTTTTAAAAACAAATATTGTTTACCATTTGGGATGTACAGCTGAGATCGCAAAACCTCTTTAAGAGTGGATACGCGGTCAGAGTCAAGGAGTTCAAAGATTCTATTTTCCCCTTCTGGTGATACAACAATTATCAGCATGGATTCTCAGTTTTTATCAATTGAGTCATATTCCACCCCTTACACCACATGTAAGGAAGGCATGGTATCAACAGTAAGACAGACACAAGTGACCACAGTTGAAGGGTGTTTATTGAACTTCAACAAGGGTATGATAAACACCTATCTAAATCTACAAATAGGAGAAAGCTACGACCATCAAATAATAATAACACAGTCCTAGTGGTGTCTTGTCAAAATTAAAGGGCCTAAAAAAAAATATTGCCAATCATTACCTCTAAATACAAATAGTGTGGGGGTAGTGTTTATGAAACAGAAAGAAATGTTCATAAAAATGATATGTCAGGATGTTTAGGCTATTGTCCTCCCTTCACCATGTTTTCAGCATTTGAAAAGGCGGTTCACTCGAGCGTAGCACAATCTCTGACTTCATTAACATGAGGATACAGTCCAATCACTAGTATTGTGGGATATATTTACCCACTCAGATGTACTTCCCCACATCACCAAGCTGCATTTCAGCAGAAACAGCAAAATGGCTGCGCTGGATCCTGTGAGCACCATTGCACCCAAACTGCGTTTTGCAGCGACAAAAGGATGGCTGCACTGTTTTGCCAAGCACCATTGGGCAAGATGGAACATGGAGCACCCCGAGAAAGGCTACTTGGGTGTGTTTTTATTTGTCTCAAAGAAAGGGAGTAAAAAAGCAGTGCTGCTTTGCTGAAAGCCCAAAGTTTCTATTGAAAAAGGGACTATTTCACCTTTAAAATGATGCAGCTGTGATTCTAATTTCCCCTGTCCTTCATCACACTACCTTTATTTTATCAAAAAGACCCTGTCATGCCCAGTCATATTCAAATTGTGCTGTATCAGAAAAGAGCCTTATTCCTGAAAGACAGGCTGTGCCAGCCAAACCTGACAAAATCAACAAAAGCTTTCCTTCAGCTACACGGGAAATGCTTAAATTTTGCTACAAAATGTCAAAAATCACTGCTTGAAAAGAAAATCATAGCTTGCTGTCCACATGTCAATTTCATGAAGACTTTTGCTTTGTACAGACTGTTGTGTAAAACAAGCTGACTACAGCTACAAACCATGTGGGACTCCAGATGGAAGAGCAAAACCAAATTTGAAAGGAATATGCCAGCTTTCACCACGTGTCAGAATGGGCTTTTACAAACCAGAGGAAAAAAATGCCTGTTTTAAAAAGTACAATGTTGAATGAAAGCTTGTCCGTGCCTAGCAATGTAAAGGGGTTTGTTGCTGGGGAAACACTTATAGGTTGTTTTGATTCAGGACAAAATAAAAGAAAAATAAAACTGTTAAGCTGCATGGGCCGGATTTTGCAAGTTCCCAAAACAGGTTATTCCTGTTGGCAGAGCTAAGGCTTCCCCCAAAAGGGAACCACCATAAACTTCCAGGACACGAAAGTGATAATTGTTAGGTTGGAAAACTTTGACTGACCAAGAAGAAGAAACTTCACATACTAATCAGACTTGGGTCTGGGCTGAGCCATCTTACAATGGAACTTCCAGGACACGGATGTGTGAAGTGAAAAATCACACCTACTCGTGACTTCTACAGGAAGCTTAAAAGGAAATCTCTGAGACAACCCTGGATTGAGGGGGTAGCTTGGAAGCTATGCCCGTATATGGGAAACAATACTGAACATTTGTTTCCAAAGACTATTTTATAAATAAAACTTGTAAGACTTTTATCTTTGCAACATGAATTTGCAAAAATGTGAAAAGTTAACAGTTTAAATGGGATTTTATAGGCTTTCATTTAAGACGTCATAGACTTCACTGACACACGGGGAATAGAAATGGCAGATAATTGGGTATTATAAGGAAAGTATCCATGATGCCATTGCAAATTTTAATACTTACATGCCTAATGATAATCCACACCCATGTATAAAGTTATAGAATTTTAAGTAACATAATTCTCACTAAAAAGTGTGAAAAACTGGTAGAAGGGCGAGACAAGGTCCCACAGCTGCGAGGATTGGACTGCTATGCTCTACCTACAGTATGTAATCTGCCCATGTGATTGGTTAAAGTGCCACAAATGTATAAATGTGTAAATTATGTTATGACTGATTTTTGGCAAAAAGGACTGTGGGATGGCTTTTCACCTCATAAAATGCAACCTCATAAACTGGGACTCCTCCTCGAGGAGGCAACCAACATTGATTGTCCTATCCGCTTCTTGGAGGTAGGCCTAGCTCTGCCCACCAATAATGCTGTGATGTGAACATGCTCTATAAATAGGAGTGGTTGACAGAGCTCCAGACACTCTCTCCTGAATTTCCAGCGACTGCATTCCTGATCTTCCACATTCATCCTGCCAGACCCAGATTCCACTACAAGGCCAAAGCAAAGCTCACCAGATTTCACTGCCAGCCCGAAGCATAGCTGACTCTACTCCAGCAAAGGCCTAGTTTAAGAAACTCCCACCAAAATTCCATTAAAAAGGGGAAAGGCTGTGGTACCTTAACATCCTGAGGCCAGACCGGCTTGTCCACTACCTGTGCCATCCAGTGAGCCGAATTGCCCAACTGCACTTGACATCCGGTGACCAGACCTTTGCCCAGCTGTCTTTTGCCAGGAGAGTCCGCTACCTGGTGACTCGAGCGGTGCAGTGACCAGAACCCAGTTGACTGTTCCAAAATTCCCAAACCCAAGCGTGGACTGTGAGTATCCTACATCCCATAACGCATAGTCTACCCCATCCTGACCCGTTTGCCTTTGTTCCACTCTCTAAGCAATCCTATCCCTACCCTGGTAACTTGTTAAAACTGTTAGAATTCTCTGTGCACCCTGTCATTGAATTTCCCAGCGTTAGCGCCACTTTCCTATTTTTCTTTTGTTCTGCATAGATCATAAGTCATTAGCGATATTTTTATTAAATAAATTAATTTTCCCTAAAGAAAAGGGGTACACTTGTGAAGGGTTACAACTGCAGCATAACTTTTATATTCACGGGTGGCATTCCTCTTTTCTTAGCCATTTAATCTAGTTTAAGTAAAATGTGTCTTTTATTTTAAAACCGATTTTCCCTCTTTCACCGCTATGTTTTCCTAAAAACGAACCTCACTCTACCTTCCAAATCTCCTTCAATTCACCAGCTGGAGACGTATTTTCAACTCTATATTGTCCCTGTGATATATACCTATCCCCCAGCTCAAAACCGCATTGAGAATTCAAGTATTTCACCCGTTTTTCCTCAAATTCGTTTGTGTCATTTTAAACGGGAATTGAGAAAATTGCAACGTGTCATTCGGCTGCATGTTCTAATTTTTCACTTGTTTTTTAATTGTATGCTACTTGTTGATCCCTTGCATTGTGATTGCTAGGGTTTATGCATTACTGTCGTTATGAGAAGTCATATTTGTCTCAAAGATTTAACCACACATTAATTATTTATTTGTCAATTTCCGAGTGTTATTTCATGCTATTATAAAGGGTTTAAAATCCGGATTGTGATTCTGTTTGCTGCCTCTTATCCATTACTACCTGCTGCTTCTTTCTATCCACTCAGAATTTGGTTATTTGCGGGATGAAGGAACATTGCAGGGGGAAACCTTAACTTGGGTGCTATCTAACTGAATTCAAAAAGTGCTCCTATTAAATCGTGCTTTGGATATTTTCTGCTAGAAGTTTAACCAAGTGCATTGCTTCCATTTCCATTGTAATTATCACCCCAATGGTGATTGCTGCCCAATATTAAAATGTGTGTGATTTTTGTGCATTCTAAGAATATATAAATATTGTATTTCACCAACCGGCCGGGTTCATGGTCCATTGTGACCTGGGATATTTGTAAAAGGGGGGTGTGAGACGGGTCGGGTATCGGCTCAATTTGAATTAATTGAAATTAAAGAAAAAACATTCCTACTGAGCACCATATCCCAGGCCAAGACCAAGTGTCCTGGTCCAGTGTGTGACGCCGATTGGAATCCCTAACGAATTTGGGGATTATCCGGGATTGAGTTTGTCTATTCACCGGTGATAGCCTAACACAGCAGACTAACCTGCAAGGTAGTCATACTTTGTGTAGTTGGAATACCGGGTTACACTGTAGAAGCGCCTCCCCAAAAACAAATACTAAGTATCAGGCCACTGTATAAAATTCAAGCTAAATCATCCCCCAAAATAGACAAAAAGCAATAGAATACAGATTACCCTTACATAGATACATTAATAAAGAAAGAACACTTTCCAAAATGGCCACAGTAGAGATCAACATAGCTAGGGAGCACCTTCTGCCCAAACTATTTGTCAGGGGGAATGGCCAGAACAAGATGAAAAAGTCTGGCTAGAAGAAATAATACGACAGGTCATCGCCACAGAGATGGATACATGGCAGGACGGTGGCCTATTACACCAAGCCCTGAGTGAGTTGTACATGACTCCGAAAATTAAAGAGGAACAGACTAAAATTGTCAGAATTGCGGCCTATATGTATCTTCTTATGGGAGTGATGCAGGAAAAGCATGAGGAAAATACAACTCTTGCGCAAAATCAATCTGAACTTTTAGCTCAAATCCAGAGTGAAGTGAAATTAGCGGAACAAAAATTGCAGAAGAGCCAAGATTCTGAAGCAGAATCTGGAGATTACATTAAAAAGCTAAAAGAGGACTTGGCTCTCCAACAGCAGAATAATGTAGACCAAGAGGCCCAATTAAATGTCTTAAGAATGGAGTGTCAAGAAAAGGTTGACTCTTTGGAAGAGGGTCAACTGAAATTAAAACAACAAATACCATATAACATAGCCTGTTCAGACCAGATAACCACTTATATTAAAAAAGGTTGAAAAATTGGAAGAGGAGAGCAAGGAATTGATAAATAGAGAGCTTGACCTTCAGACTAACTTTGATCAAGAGCGCCAAAAATTAAATGCCATCAAGCAGCAAAGGGATGACCTGGCTGAACAGAGGGGCATCCTAAATCAGGAGAAACATTCCCTGGTCAGGAAGTAAGTAATTTAAAAACAGAATTACAGGAAAGTGAGTTAGGCCTCCAGAAACTAAATGAACTCAAAACAGAATATGGAAAGCTACTGGAGCACACCAGACGGGTAGAAGGTGCTCTGGAAGAGAACACCCAAACCAAAAATGCACAAACTCAGGAGGTGAGTCCCCTGCAACAAAATTGGCTCTGGGTGCCCAAACTATATAGGCAGCACAAAGAGATAATGAGGCCCTCTGTGAAGAAAATGATGGGCTCCACAAACAAGTGGCCGCTCAGGAGCGAGTCATAGAGGCCAGTAAAACACTGATAGCCGAGCAAAAGGCTCTGATCTTCGCCTATTAACAAGAGACAGGGGCTGAGAAAGACAAACTAGCAAGGTTGGGTTAAGAGTATTCTAGACCTAATTCCAACTGGAGGGACCCTGAACAGGCAGAGAGGGAAAGGGCAACCCCTGTTCATAGTATGATGACCTCTGTACTAAGGGACTCAAATCCATTTAACACGTTGTGCACCGCTGACTTCATGGCTACCGGTTCACATGAGCCGGAAACCATGAGGCCATCAGACTTAAATAGGCTGAGCATAATGGAGCTGACAGATCAGCGTCCCCCACAAATTGATAGAAGGGCGTCCCTGTGCAGGTATAAAAATATTATGGTTGCTGCCTCTGACCAGGAACCCTCCTATGAGGAGAAGGTCAGGGAATCAGATCTGCAGAATCACTACCTCCAAAGGGACCTGTTGGTTCAATTTGTACAGGAACAACAGGTAAAGAGGCCACAAAAGAGCATCCTGAAGACCTCCACCCAATCAGGCAGGGAGGAGTCAGAAGACTAATCTCCTGTGCACCACAGGGGAGTAGAAACTAGGCCCCAACATTCTGCAAGCCTCTCCCAAGCTCAAAGAACCCGGGAGCGCCTAGATGATCATGAGGGGACTTCAAGTAGCAGTGCCTCTTATTCTGTGGGCGAGTGGATTAAGGCCATTAGGAGTTTCATAACCCCATACCACAAAAACGCAAAATATTGTGTTTGGGAACATTTGGAACTCTATGAGCAGATGATGGACACTTTTTTTTTTAAAGACAACCAAAACTGCATAGGGTATGCTAAGTAGACGTTCTCTCCAGAGTACTCCAGCTTCTTTGCTGGACTGGAGGACCAGAACCATTCAAGATGGTCCACCTACAGGGCGGCTGTCTTGAAACACTTTTCCGCCCACAGAAACCGTCAGGAGGCACGCAAGGTGGCCTACAATTAGCTGTGCGGGGAAGATCAGGCCCCACGTGAATTTGTGCAGGAGCTAAAACGCGCCTTTGCACAAACCGCTAGGAGGGTGCGCACGGACAGCAGGGAGTTTATTACTACCTTCTTTCATGCACTCCCAAAGTATATCATGACCCAGCTGGTGACAGATTTCCACGATGAAAGATCTCTGGACTGGGTCATAGAGCAGGCAACCCACATTTATGAAGTCTAAAAATCTGCAGAATACAAAAATCAGACCAAAAACCCCAAACCAGCCAACACCTCTGCTGCTGCTAAGGTAGCAGAGGTGAAGGTTGCCCCCATTTTAGACCTAGAGATGGGGGAGCCTAAAAATGTACCTACACAAAATCAGTAAAATCAGAGATTCAGAAACAGGTGGCAGTCAGGGAGGCAATCCCACCAATGGGAACCCTAACTCCACTGATTATATAAGTCCCAGATACTTGGGGTATGTATTGGCTCCCCCAGCCAAAGGGGGCGGGATCCAATCAGGTAAGTACTGCCCCGGGAATCTTCCCTCCTAAACTCCCCCCCGCAGGGCAGTAATCCCCCAAATGCTGGGTTAAGTTTCTTTCCGGATATCCACAAAACCCCAACCTGCAGGACAACCCTTCTTTCTTTCCCCGCTTTAAGGAAACCATACAACCCAATCCGGGAGAGGGGAGGCAGAGGGTGGAAGGTTACTAAAATTCACAATATCCAGGGTACTACGGGAGAAGGGATAGTTACCCTTCCCGTGATCCACCTAGATTTGAACAGAGACCCCCGTACCAGACGGAATGGGTGTCCCAACTGGAGCACCAAGTCCAGAACCTTACCCAGGATCTGCGTCGCATGTTGAGGGCTTAACACAGAACCCTCGGATGAATATTGTGGCTCAGAACCCCACAAACCAAGGGTCTGGCACCCCAGAACAATGACAGGGAGAGAACCCTGACACCTGACAACTCACTGGTTCCAGAGGAGGAGGCATGGGAGGAATGGGGGTGTAAAGCCCTAGAGGAAGCTTCCTTTCTCATTCGTGAAAAGCCCCTGGACACCCAGGAACCAGAACAAAAATCTCCTGCCCCTGGAAATCTGCAACCCAGGGAACAGAGGGTGGGTAGGAGAAATAAAGACAGCAAAAAGGCCCATTTTGTGGAGGAAGTTAGTGTCCTCCAGTTTGAAGGGGAAGAATCCGCAGAGGATTCTGGGAAAACCATCTTCGCCTTCAGGGACGGGGGAACTCCTCCCAAAGAAAAACGGGTGCCAAGAGATCTAAATGAAGACTGGGTGGATGTGGGGGCTGATCCACAATCGCCCGTTCTTGAACCCCAGAATGAGAATCCAGAGAATCAAATATTAAAAGATGATTCCCAGACTTCCCGAATGAATTCTAGTGACTGCCTCCAAAAAGGGGGGGGGGCCAGCCCAGAATCAGAAAAGAAGGAGCCCGAAACTCCCCAAATATCACAATGTCAAATTTTGCTTTCAGATTCCCAAACTCCAACACAGAATTATGCCCAAACTACCCCTGTTTCGGAGTCCAAAATAAAGAAATTGACCACCCTGCTTTCCCAAAATGCACATTACCTTTGCCCACTTGAGGAGAAGGAGGGTAGATTTTATGCCCCGTCCAAGTGCAAGGGCAATGTACATTTTCAGCGCTGGTGGACACTGGATCCCAAGCCATTCTTCTGTCAAAAATGCCCTTTGAGCAGCTAAATTCAGGAAGGTCTGGGGATACCAGATCCCTCTCACCCCTCTTCCAGGACAACTCCAGAACTTCGACAGGAATGAAATTCCTGTTGAGGGGAGAGCGGACTTGGAAATAAACATTGGGCGACACAAAGTCAAACACCCAGTCATAGTTGTGACTCCAGAGGGCACACCCTGTGTACTAGGGAATGACATCCTACGCAGGATGTCCCCTCTAATAGACTGTGTGAACAAGGTCCAAAGGACTCAGACTAACAGGCCAATAAAATTGAAACAGAATGTCTACCATGTTAGTTTAAATGGCACATGCAACATGGTTGAACAAAAACCTGATCATATTGAGCTTCATTTCCAGAACAATCAAATTCCTGACGTGACAGTAATTAGTGTAGGACAACAAACTGGTGATGGGAACTCCTCTCCATTCCTGAAAATCAACCTTCCTTCCAGTTTCAGGTGGTATTCCACACTGGAAGGAAATACTTTGAAATTCTATACCAATTCACAATCTGAAAATCCCAATTCTATAGTCAAAAGTGATGAGAAACCAGCTCAAAGTTTACCTGATATTCAGAAAATTAGAGAACAGTTGTTCATCCCTATTCAGTTAAATGAGGGGAAGGAGTCTGTTCTCGCCCCAGTGTGCGTGAACAACGGTAAAAGCTTCATCAGCAAAGCCCTGTTCCGAAAGCTCCCAAAAGATCCAGCCACTGCTACATTTAAATTGATCGATAAGTGGGAAATGTGCCTAGAAACTCCCAATTCCAAACATCTCCTGCCTAGCAGGTGTATGCTCAAAATGTCTGTAGGAAATCAAAGCTTAGAACATAATTGTTGGGTCGTGGTAGATGTCCCTGCTGCATTCTATTTAGGCAGTGACATTCTCAATCGTTTTTCCATTAATTTGGACCAGATAAATTACAAAGCCTGGTCCCACTAGCGGGCAATCCCATGGACTTTGATGATTCAGAAAAAGCATTTCGGTCAGCCCAATTGCTGCCGTATGCAGTTGAAGTTCAGATTGGAGAGGAGGTCACCATCCCAGGACGGACCCGACTATTCCCACTTGAATGAAAAATTAAAAGAGGACAGAAACTGCAAAATTCTGACGCATATGTACACCTCAATGCCCATCTCCAAAAGCAGGGGCTGGGGTTAAACCCAACACCATTAGTCAATACACCATTACAATATTGGTGGATAACAGCGACCTCAGGAGTATCACTCTAGGCGCAGGCACCATTATTGGAATTGCGGTTGATGACCAACATTTTTACGTGGATCTAGAATGAACTGATAGGACCAATCCCCAATGACTGTTTTGACAATGACAGTGATAATTACATAACACCGGACAGGATCTTCACCTGGCATGGGGGGAATTTCCTGGTTTACTCTTCCTGCCCTTATGGTAAGGGAGAGGTGACCTGTGACATCCGACCGGATGAGGTGATATTCCAGGTCGACAAGGTCTGCCTCTCCTACCTGAAACATTCTGTCCAGGTCAATATTCTAACCAGAGACCTCTCCACCCAGCTGGAGGAGGCCGCGGAGATAGCAAAACCGGAAGTCTTTCCATCCTTCAGTTAAATGGTTGAAGAGCGGGTCAACCTAGCTGATGCCTGTGAGACTCCGTAGCTAAAGCAAAAGTTGAAACAGTTGTTCTTAGATTTTCAAGATCTCTTTGCTGTGGACTCGTGTGACTGTGGTCGCACCGAAATACATACTACAAAAATTCCCACGGACCCTGGAATGACTCCAGTGTTTGTGAAGCAATACCGCTTGCCTCTCGCATCCATGGAGTCCCTGACGGAAATCATCAAAAACCTTGAGAGATAATTTGTCCAGTCCACGGCACCTTTAATAATCCGGTGCTAGGGATTTTAAAGCCGAACGGCCAGTGGAAACACTGTGCTGACCTTAGAGAGCCAAATAAACGGGTCCACATGTCCCGATGGCCTCTCCCATACATTGACCTAGGTCTGGCCCAGATCCAGGGGTCAAAGGTATACACTACCATTGACCTGACCAATGGGTACTGGACCGTGCCTGTCAGTAGGGAGGACCAATGCAAGCTGGCCTTTACCTTCGGGGGGCAGCAGTACACGTGGAACCGGACTCCTTTCGGATAAATCAACTCCGGCAACAAATTCAACATCTTCCTAAATAAGGCCATGCCCGACTTGGGTGAAAGGGGTAACCTGGCCTATGTGGATGATGTCCTGATAAAAAAGCTCAACTATGGAGGAACACATAGCGGAAATCCGGTATGTTCTGACCTAGTTGAGGGTCGCTGGAGCAAAACTATCCTTCCAAAAGCAAAGTGGTGCAGGACCTGTGTCAACTTCTTGGGACATGAAATAACTCCTGAGGGTCTCTGTCCCCAGGAGAAGAAAGTGGAAGCACTCCTAAAACTAAAAGACCCCACAACTGTGCGGGAGCTAAGAAGCCTCCTTGGGCTGACTAATTACAGTAGGAAGTTCATTGAGAATTAAGCAGAGATCACAAGACCCCTGTTCCATCTGTTGAAGGGGGGATCAAGTGGGAGTGGGGTCCAGAACAAGCCGAGGCAGTATAGCAACTCAAAAGAAGCCTCTCACAAGTGTCTTGTCTAGCTTACCCTGTCAAAAACAAGGAGTTCTTCTTGGGGACAGGGTTCTCAAAAACATCTTGACAGCAGTGTTATATCAAAAGCATGACAAGGTCAATAAGGTCATCTCCTATGCAAGCAAGACTTTATCCTCTGTGGAGGAAATATTTAATGATTGTGAGAAGGCACTCATGGCAACGGTGTGGGCATTGAAAAATTACTGCCTGTTTATCCAAGGGGAACACATCATAGTCGAGACTCCACACCAGCCTCTGCAATATCTCCAAAGTGCAGTAAAACAAAACACCAGCATCCCAATTACCTCTTTCTCAGTATGCCTTGATAGCTGGGCAGTGGGGTGTGAGGATGTGTTAACTAGTTCATGAGCACAGAATTATATATGAAAAACATGCCACATCTTTGAACACAATTAAAACAAAATGTATTCATATAATATTTAAAAAGAAATGATGTTGGTTCTAAGTGCTTTCCACTATGCACATCGTACACCAAAATCAACAGAAAGAAATTCACTTTCTCAAACCTCAACGGTATAGGTGAATAGGGTTAGCATGTGACACCAGTTGGTTATCAACAAATTATCATTACTCTAAGTTCTTCAACATTTCATTGAAAGGGGAAAAACCGTGAATGTAAAGGAACGTTGTTGTGGTCCTTGTTCAAAATTAGACAAAATCTCTTTTGATGCCTAGAAGATGTCTACATATGTTTCGGCTAAAGTTCCACATTGACATCATCCCTGGTGTCTTACTCTTCTAAATTTAGCCCTCTTCAGGACAGGTGATTTCTTAAATGAATGATGTGATGTTCATTTATTCCCCAATGATTCAGAGTTTGCAGATTACTGTGAAAAAATTGACAGAGTATAAAAGGTGTACATTAGTGGTTTAGAAACATTTTTTTTTTTAAAGTGAAATGGATAATATATTATAGGACTTCTGTTCCCATTTATATATCCCACTGACCTTGTCAGTATCCCATGGTTAGACTGGAGCGTTGTCTTTAATAGGAGCAGATGTCTTCCTTCTTGTGAGGCTGCGTTATGTGGATTCCTCTGTGTTTTGCATTCCACTATTATGGAGTTGGAGTGTTGCAAGTGGGTGTCTTTCTTCTTTGCAGGCTGCGTAGTGCTGCTGTCTTTATTTGCCCTTCTTTTGTTTTAGGGGTGGGTCCTATTTATAAATGACCACAAATAGGTTATTTTGACTAATATTTGTTGTTCGTGTGTTTTTAGTTTTACGTTACTAGTTGTTAGCATGCACTGACCTGGTTAGTCAAATGTCTCAATTTATACTGTAGCGCTGGTTACAGGATTGTTCCGGAATGTAGATGCCTGCTGTCTGGGATGGACGTACTCGTTGCTTGTAATTTTGTTGTTTATCAAAGCTGTTGAGAAAAATAAAAAGGGGCGCGATAAATTAATGTCGCCGCTTTTCTAGAAATGGTGTATTTGCTCAGAATGTCACTAGAGACTTGACTCCCTAAGACGTGCGCTTGTACCTCGCTTCTGTGAGCGTCAACAGTGTGATTTATCATCGTTTTTTGGCAGTCCTCAGCTGTAGCAACAGTACTTACAGGATACAGTGTCTTCTTTTTCTTTTCGTCCGCTCTGCGGTGCAGCTAGCGTAGGTGAGCGCTTTCACTTCCAAGCTCGTTTGTTTCCAGTTGCGACTGATTTCTGCTTTGTGACTACAGTCCGGGTCGTATGGTTCAACACTAGACCGGCTCTACGCATACCAAGTGGGCTCGCCATGTTGGGAGGATTATTCAGTTATGGACGATGTTACGAGTGTTATTATTCTTCTTTATAAGGTGTTTGGTTATTTACACCTGAAAGAAAGGGGGTGATGATACTGGGTCCAATGGTTACTCTATGTTTTAACCTGTCACGGACACAGATGTTATTCGCATATGAATGCTCATATATTCTAGATGTTAATTTAAGGTGTTCAATTTTCTATTTTGCTTCTGCATGTTGAGAAAAAGGATTGTTCCTTTATAGGCGGAATTATTCATCTTTGTACAGTGTGTGGATATTCACACGTAAAGGAAGGGGGAGATGATACTGAGCCCCATAGTTACTCTATGTTTTGATTTATCACTGACACAGATGTTATTCACATGTGAATGTGCATGTATTTTAGGATGTTAAGTTGAGGTGTTCAATTTTTGTTGTTTGCTTCCGCATGCTTAGAAGAAAATTCCCCATTCGACTGCGGAATTTAAGCCGTGTTTTACAGTGTCCAAACTGTAAATCCATTTTTGTTCACATTTTCATAGTGCAATGTCTTTGTGGCCGCCTCTTTTGGAAATCTGTACTGTCTGGATAATAAACCAGAACATTTCACTAGCTTTCTGTTTAAGGCGCGCGTAATGTGCTACTAGTGGTTTGTTGAGAGTTAGATTTCTGATGTTGGATCTGTGCTCACCAATTCGTTGTTTCATTTGCCTTTTTGATTTTCTAATGTATAGGAGTTGGCAGGGGCATTGGATGGCATACACTACCCATTGAGAGGTGCAGTTGGTAAACATCTTTAGCTTTTCCTTTCAGGTTTATGCTTTTCAAGTTTTTTGTAAATGGACAAACAGAACAATTGTCGCATTTAAAATGTCTGACCACTGGTGGAAGTTCCCATAGGGTTCTCTGTGGATCTCTGATGTGAGTTTCTTTTGGGTACGTATGAACCAGGCTGTCTTTGAGTTTTTGTTGTCTTTTAAATTCAAACCTTGGTGGGGATGGGTTGAAATCCTCAGTTTTAATGAAATGCCAGTTTTTATGACCAACTTTCGGAGTCCATGGCTTATTGGACTAAAGGTTGTGACACATCTTATTTTGTCAGCTGTTGTTTTGCCTGTTGGATTAAGGCATGTGTCTCTGTTTGCCTTTTTGGCTCTTTTGTAGGCTACATTAATCTGTTTCCTGGGGTATCCCCTTTCTTTTAGACATAGTTTCAGATGTTTTCCATTTGATTATGTGTGCCTCCCCCGTGTTGCTCGTCACATATTTCTCAAAGATGGCAAGATCCCTTGTTTCTGCCTTTATAACGTGGAATATTTTACCTGGGACTATCTAAACATTTCCCCTTCCCCCAAGTGTAAATCTTTTTTACACTGTTCATACATTTTTACTCCTCTGCCCTCTTCCGACAGGTCCAGTATCATCCGGCAACCCCCCTTGTTCCACTTCCCGAACGCTCCCTCCTTCTGTCCCGGGGAAAACTGTTGGTTCTGCATTATTGGCATCAATTTTTGTTGTTTGCTTCCGCATGCTTAGAAGAAAATTCCCCATTCCACTGTGGAATTTAAGCCATTTTTTACAGTGTCCAAACTGTAAATCCATTTTTGTTCACATTTTTGTAGTGCAATGTCTTTGTGGCCGCCTCTTTTGGAAATCTGTACTGTCTGGATATTAAACCAGAACATTTCACTAGCTTTGTGTTTAAGGCACGCATAATGTGCTACTAGTGGTTTGTTGGGAGTTACATTTCTGATGCTGGATCTGTGCTCACCAATTCGTTGTTTAATTTGCCTTTTTGTTTTTCCAATGTATAGAAGTTGGCAGGGGCATTGGATGGCATACACTACCCATTGAGAGGTGCAGTTGGGAAACGTCTTTAGCTGCCATTCTTTTCCTTTCAGGTTTATGCTTTTCAAGTTTTTTGTAAATGGACAAACAGAACAATTGTCACATTTAAAATGTCCGACCACTGGAGGAAGTTCTCTGTGGATCTCTGATGTGAGTTTCTTTTGGGTAGGTATGAACCTGGCTGTCTTTGAGTTTTTTTTGCCTTTTAAAGGCAAACCTTGGTGGGGCTGGGTTGAAATCCTCAGTTTTAATGAAATGCCAGTTTTTTATGACCAACTTTCGGAGTCCATGGCTTATTGGACTAAAGGTTGTGACACATGTTATTTTGTCAGCTGTTGTTTTGTCTGTTGGATTAAGGCATGTGTCTCTGTTTGCCTTTTTGGCTCTTTTGTAGGCTACATTAATCTGTTTCCTGGGGCATCCCCTTCCTTTTAGACTTAGTTTCAGATGTTTTCCATGTGATTATGTGTGCCACCCCCGTGTTGCTCGTCACATATTTCTCAAAGATGGTAAGATCCCTTGTTTCTGCCTTTATAACCTAGAATACCTTACCTGGGAATATCTAAACATTTCCCCTTCCCCCAAGTTTAAATCTTTTTTACACTGTTCATACATTTTTACCCCTCAGCCCCCTTCCGCCAGGTCCCGTATCACCCGGCACCCCCCCTTGTTCCACTTCCCGAACGCTCCCTCCTTCTGTCCCGGGGAAAACTGTGGGTTCTGCATTATTGGCATCAATAGGGATGGAAAGGTTGTTCGCCTTGCCCTCTTAACCAGGATGTCCCATACCTCGCCCACCAAGGCGGTGATCCTGCTCCTGTACATAATTTTGGGCCTGTCAGTCTTCGGGCACCATTGTACCCTGTCTAGTGGTCTTCCCACCACTGCCCTATCCATGTTTGCCCATGCCTTTTCCTGGTCAGAACTGAACCCCTCCTGTATCACTCTAACCTGCGCCGCTAAGTAATATAGTTATAATTAAAGTTTTGAACCTCTAAGTCCCCCTTGTGAGTAAGTGTCATTAATACTCCCATTGACAGTCACAGCTTTTTATTATTCCAGATATACCTGCTTGCCAGACCCTGAAATTCCTTAAACTTTTGTGGGAACTTAATGTGGGGAGCCTGAAAGTGAAAGAGGATCTTGGGGAGGATCACCATCTTCAGAACATTTATTCTCCCTAGCCACAAAATCGAAGGCGGTCTGCAGTCTCTCAGCATTTCCTTAATCTTCTCCAGGAGTGGTAGATAGTTTGCCTTGTATATCCCCCCGATTGCTCCCATAAGCTGCACACCCAAGTAACAAATACTCCCGGTGGCCCAATTATAGGGGGACCTCTCTTTCAGCCTATTCACCCTCCCCTCCATCATGTTCATATTAAGCAATTCGGATTTATGATCGTTGATTTTCACACTTGCCACTCTACCAACCCCCAATTCCTTCCCCAACTCTGGTAATGTAGTGTCCGGGTTCGTTATTGCTAATAGCATGTCATCCGCGAAGGCCATCACCTTGTGGGTTTCTTTACCAAAGTTAATCCCTGTGATGTCTGGGGATTCCCTTATACGGGAGAGATGGGGTTTCAGGTGGATTGCGTAAAGGAGCGTGGAGAGCAGGCACCCCTGTTTCTTCCCCCCGGATACCCTTATACTTTCCGAGAGCTGGCCATTTATTGCCAAGCAAAGTACCGGGTCCTTGTAGTTAGCCCTCACCATGTTTATAAACCTATCCACTAACACCCTGGCCTCCATAGTTTGGAATAGGAACAACCACTCAACCCGGTCAAAGGCTTTCTCTGCGTACAAAGCTAAGACCACTGCAGGCGTATCAGTCAGGATGGCTTTCTCCATGAGGTGACACACCCTCCGCGCATTGCCGGAAGCATGCCTCGTTTTAATAAATCCTGATTGGTTGACCCCGATCAGGTTTGGGAGTATCCTCTCTAATCGGGTCACCAATATCTTGGTGTATATTTTTGCGTCCAAATTGATGAGGGAGACCTGCATAGCTCTGGGTTCTTATTGGGCTTTGGAAGTAGTAGTACTTTGGCCTCCTGCGTAGCATGGGCAACTCTCGCGGAGGACCTTAATGAAGATAAGGGCACTAATGTTGGTATCAGGGTTTATCAGAAGATTTTGTGGAAGCTGGCCAGGTAGCCGCCCGGTCCCGGGGCTTTCCATTTTGATAATGACCTGATCGCAGTCCTCACTTCCTCTGGGGTTATTGCCCCCTCTTACTCGTCGCTCTCCTCATGGGTGAGCCTTGTCAAAGAGGACCTCACCAGGAAGTCTTGCTGGGCCCCCTCTCCTCCGTTGATTCTGTCGCATAGAGGCTCAAATAAAATTCCCTGAAGGTGCTTAGGATGTCCTTGTTTGAGGTGCAGTCCCTTATTGCGCCGGACCTGATCTTTAATATGGTTCTGGCACCCTCCTTTTTCCTTAATTGCCTGCCCAGTAGCCTATCTGCCTTGTTAGCTTTAATGTAACATTTCTGCTGCAGGTATAGGAGTGACTGCTCTGTCCTCTTTGATTGGAGAATGTTTAGTTGCCCCCTAAGCCCCCTATACTCTTTCTTGATCGCGTTACTGGTGTTGTTGTCCATCCTGGACATTATCCCCTTCAGTTGTTCTTCAAGATCAAGGTCGCATCTTTAGGCTCATCCTTTCATCCCTCCACCTCCACTCCCCCACCACTGCTTCTTCTCTTTCAATTCCTTTTCCACTTTCACCCTACTCCGTGACTCTGATGCTGCCTCTTTTCTATCTCATACTCACTCCACTGCTTCCCCCACCTGACTGTATCCACTCCCTCCTTATCCCATTAATCTACCCCTACATAATCCACTACATCTAAATCTGCCTGCCTCTACGCTCTGCCCTCTGCAACTCATCCAAAACAGGACAGGGATTGTATCTCTCCAGGACTGAAATCTCTGCACTGGCTCCCAGTGGCGGCGAGGATTAAGTTCAAAACACTCTGCATTTTCCACAAGGCCTTCTGGGGCCTGGGACCTCAATACCTACAACTCTCTCTTACTAAACATCTTCCTTCTCAAGCTCTTCACTCATCCACCTCCAAATCCCTCAGAGTTAGTCACTTTCCGAGCAGCGAGTTGATGGTAGATCTCTTTCTTCTGCTGGGGCCTCCCTCTGAAGCAGCCTCCCTGCATCTCTGAAACTTGAGGAGAACCATCTCCGGTTCCGGAAGCACCTCAAGACCCTCCTCTTTGCTTCTGCTTGTTCCGGAAGCACCTCAAGACCCTCCTCTTTGCTTCTGCTTTCTCTCCCCCTCTCTCCTGCTGATCTCCTGGCTAAATCTGAATCTGCACTGGCTACCTGGCTACCTTCTGATCTCGGGCCCAGGTCCCGTCCCCGCCAGTTGCACACCTGCACTGCCCCCCTGGCAACCCATGCACTCGTGACTGTTTCCTTATCCCTAAAGCCCCTACTAGCACTCGACAACACCCGATGTATGCACTTACCCTGCACTTGCCACCAGCTGGCCGTACTTTTATTTATTGTCTTTATTTATTCTACTGTTATCCTATGTACTGCACTGCCCCCTCCCCTTTCCCCCCGCACTTTCCCCTTCCCTCAACCCCACACTTGCGTGATCTCAATGTCACCTGGCCTAGTAGGAGCGTTGTCTCTGTCTTCCCTCTGTTTCCCCTCCCTTGTCTCGTCGCACCTTGAAACACTTGTGTCTAGGCGCGTCATAAATGCCACATCATTTCATACATGACTCCCATATTCAATCTTTCCCTTTCTACTTTGTTCTTTCCCACCCCCTTCAAACATGATACTTTAATACAATCTCGCATCTCCCTTTCCTCCTAAAGCTTCTTGAAAGAGTCATCTAATCTCAAATTTCTTCCTAGCTGAATCACTACTCCTTACTTCCTCTGACTCAATCAGGATTCTGCCCTGCTCACTTTACAAAAACTGCCATTCTCACATCAGCAATTCTCTCCTCTCTGCTGGACACAATACATGTTCTATTCCTTTTCTCCTAGACCTCTCTGCCATATTTGACATGGTTGATCACCCTACTTTGCTCTCTGCCCTCACTGCTCTGGGATTCTCTGACCCTGTTACTCATTCACTCATATCTCTCTAACCGCATTTACTTGCTCTGTTGGGCTGGACACACTTCTCCTCCTCGCGCTCTCCTCTATGGTGTCCACCAAGGTGCTGTCCTGGGCCCTTTGCTATTCTCCATTGAGACCATTCTCCTTTACTCCCTCATGGAATCCTTTAAGCTCTCATGCCACTTCTATACTGATGACACCAAGATTTACTTTATTTTCCTTTTATATTCTTACTCTCTTCATTCATCTGTCTCTGATTGCCTCTCTGCTGTTCTGCCCTGGGTGTCATTCCCTTTTCCTACCTCTCAATGCACCGAAACAGAAATCTTATTCTAACCACCATCTTCTCCTTCACCTCCTCAGTCTCTTCCTGGGCTCTTTTTTCTTCCTTCCTCTCTATCCTTCTCCTCTTCTACATGTAATCTCAGTGTCATTTTCGACCTATCTGCTTCCTTTTGTTATCATCTCATATTTCTTCGACTTCTTGATTACCATTACTGCTATGGGGTCAATAGGACTGGGCCTCATCACAAGTTGGGCGGTAGCCTTTAAATGTATTACCGCCACATTTAAGGGCTGGCCCTATCATAAGTTGGGCGCTAAATGGGCTGTTTTACCTCCAGCTTTTTTCTGGAGGTGAAAATCCCATTTAGTGCCCTGTTTTCGGCGTAATTTTCACCGGCTATATTAGCGCGTAGAATTTACGCCAAAAATTCCAATGGACCCAATGGGGAAAGGGGATTTACTGTTAACGCCCAACCCGTGATCCGCCGGTAATACCGCCAGACCGGTTGGCGCTAACCCTATTGCAGTTGGGCGGTTTTACAGCCAGGATACTGCCCAACTCGTGATGAGGCCCAGACAGTGGTAATTCAGTGGTATTTAATCAAATGATGTTCAGAGGTAAAATGGAGGATGACTATGAAACCTTCATCAAATCATGTGTATTGTTTGTCTAAATAAACAGGAAGAACCGCATCAGTACTTACTGAAACGCTGCTACAGTATAAGCATATTCCTCTTAAAAGTGGAATGTCAAGCTCCCCGTCACAATGGATCGGGGCCTACTCGATTCAACGCAAGTTAACCCATCTTGCTGACTTTGAAATATAATCCTTCAGGATGTTCGTTTCTGTTTTATTGCTCTCACAAATCGATAATTGTGGTGTTGTGGTCTGCATAGGCACAGATATCGTCTGCTGGTAGCTTAGCTATGCAAGCTGAGTGCTTGCCTCAGATGTCCAAGTGTGTTAAATTGAGTCAAGTAATAGTACTTTAACAGTGCTTGGAAGCAGGAGGATACAATATGAAGTGCTCTCTGAAAACATTAGCAGAGTAAGCTACCTCTCGTGTGAAGCTAATATTGAACAGGCACATTTGGACTGGGTGTGTTCTTGTTTATGGGAATCACTTGAATACAATCGCTGAAAAAAATAAGTCAGGCTCTGAGGTCAAATGGAAACCAACTGATGCCCTGGGAATACTTTTCAAAGAAGTCATTGGGCCTCATTACGAGGTATGCCGGTAGCCATGCCGCTATTGGCGGCATGGCTGCCCGCAAAACCGCATCAGTGTCCGTGTCCTCGGAATGAGGACTTACCGGACCATTCCGAGTTCGGATGGCCCGGTAATTCCTCACTCGAGGACACGGACACGGTTCATCCCCAATCCCATTTCAGCCCCCATAGGGCTGAATGTGCATTGGAGAGGGAGTAAACAACGGGCCATTACGAGATGGCCCGTTGTTTGCTCCCTCTTCCCCTCGCGGGACCTGGTATGCACGCCTGGTTTTCCCAGGCATGCTTAACGTGTCCCGCGAGGGGACCTCGTAATGTGGCGGAACGGGTTGAACGGCGCCGCAGCCTTTTACGGCGCCGTTTAACCCGTTCCGCCAGGGTCGTAAAGAGGCCCATTGTGTGTCTGAGAAAACTTCCATTTAGCCCATGGAACACTCATCACCACAGCCAAAGCAAACTACTACACAACCATCATGGAAGCCTCCAAAAAGAGAAGCGTGATCTTCCAAGCCATGAAGCACTGCATCAATAATCCGGTGACAAATGCAATACCATTCACCGACCATATAAGGCAGCGTATTGGGAGCTCCAAAATCCACAGACAACCCGCCAGAACCAGCCTGCTACATATCAAGATATACCGAATTCAGGACATTTTTTCCAGAAGACCTAACAAACACTCTTTCACCTCTCAAACCCACCACCATCTCAAACCCAAGATGATATCCTCCCCATTGCCATTGTGAAGGTCATCACAGGTAAAGCTAGCAAACCACTTCCTAGCTGCACTAAAACACGATAGAGCCCCCGGATAAAGAAACCCACACCCTCCCAAGACATCCTCACCAACTCTCACACCACCATGAGTCTCCCCCATAAATATATATTTGTTTATAGATGATTTATAAGGTGCCATTCCTCTGCAAAGTGATTGCGATGACAGACAGCATTCAGGTGCACAATCTTTTGCAGGACTACCAATCCAGTTTCTGATCATGATTTAGAACAGAGACAACCCCCATCCATGTTATTGATGGCCTTCAATCTCATTGACCATGTAGCCCTGCTCACCAGCCTCACCAGATGCATGGGTTACAACAGAATAGCTCTGCAGTGGTTCACATCATACCTCTCCAGTATGAGCTAGTAAGTCCACAAGACTCTGTCCTGTCTCCTTTCATCTTCAGCCTCTAAATGAAAACTCTTAGGGGAACTCTTCAACTTCAACTTTTCAACAACAATAACAGCAATACACAGATGACACATAGCTTTAACTAAGATGAATTGCATCAACAACATCAGTTGACTCAAGCAACAGCTGTCCATCATCCAAACCTGCATGTCAAGTGACTACCTGACTCCTACTATATGAAATTGAATTCAATCTCCAGGAAAACCCGCCAGGCACGGCTGAGTTCAGAATTGGCTCACAGATATGAATGTTGACGGATTCATTCCTCAGCTTTCACTTAGTGGAAAATCTCTGACCACTCATTCAAATCACTCATTTTAGCCTCAGGGTGATTCTATCCTACACGTGTGTTATGGAGTAGGCTGGTGGATGCTGTTATTTAGTTTTGGCTTCACCAGGGGTGCAGCAAGGTTTACTGCATCGGCAGTCTAATCTACTAGTATGGTAGCCACTGGGGTATTAATGTATTTGTAACACCTACACCAGACCATTTTGCTTTTGTTCACACCTATGCCTGTTGGGAATATGAGGCATGCCTAAAATGCCTTTGTGTTAACATGATCTTACCCTGAGCCCAGCCCTCGACCCTCTAAAGGGCTTTGAACTGGATTTGCCTAGTTTCCTGCTCCAGACATGGCCAATACACATCCTCTGTGAGTGGACCTGAGTGTTTGGCATTGTTCAGGCCATCCTCAGTGACTGGCCACCAACACCTTTGTGTGTCTGTCTATTGGGTAAGTGAAGGCTTGCTTAGGCCAGCCCATGAATGAGTGTGCATATCTAGGCTAGATTCACTGAATTGCTTAGAGATCAGTTAATTCTTACTGAATTTCTGTAGGATTGTCAAGTAGATGGGATGATGATTCTGAGGACCAGGTTTGCCCATATTGGCTGCCCCCTAGCACCTCTGACCTTGCTGCTGGTTTCTTATTTTTTCTGCTGGATATCCTTCCTGGGCTTTTCCTTCTCCGCCTCGTACTCCTTACAGGATGGACTTGCTAGCTCGTGCTGGCACCATTTCTGGGTCATTGCTGTGTCACCCTGCTGTAAATATTCCTGGGCCAAACTCCTTGAGGGAGGGAGTTTTCTAACCCTATGAGGATGTGTAGGGAAATGTAATAGGGAAATACCTTTCTATATTCTGAATTTCAACAAGGTAGCTCCACATTTCATCCATTTTAGCAAAGGTCTGCATTTTAACTAGGGCTAAGGGTGTGAGACTCATATGTGTGACTCAAGTGTATGAGACTCAGGCTGAATCTAAATAGATGAAAATGTCGGTTATGCCCAGAACAAATGCTAGAAAATAATCACTTTGCTCCATGATACCGCAGTTGTAGGATGAGTTGCACTGAAAATAACTCATTTACCTTATGCATTTCACATATAACAGATTTCCATACTAACATTTAGTGCAAGCCAGCCCTTGACATAAACTTGGTGCAGATTGATGGAAATGCATGGTGGTTTGAAAATGAAATAAACTAAATGTGCAGGCTTAAAGCTGCGCTGTGTCTGAATGGAAGCGTGACACATCGGATGTGTGAAATGTGAGATTTGTTCGGCTAAAAACATTGCATTGTTTGAACAAATTTCAGAACAAATTTCAGAGCAGGAAATGGCACTGTGATGTATCTATTATTTTCTGCTCCTGAGCACTCTGGACACGGTCAGAACATTATTGTATTGGCTGACTGACAAAAAGGGAGGTGGTTTGAATGGCACATGAGGTTTTAGAAAAAGTATTGAAGAAGAAAGGGCTTGGCATTCACTAATTCACAAAGGGAGATGGACTGGCAGAGAGGCTTGGTTCCTGGGCAACTGAGTCTCCTGTGTTTCTGCCAGCAATGCTGCAAGCTGACTGTCTTTTGGACTGTCTGTCTATTTCCCGGGTTGGCAGTCCTTAGAAGATCTTTTGTTATGAGCACCCTTATCTGTGGTTGACCCTGGGTGCAGCAAGCAGAAGGGCTGAATCAGAGAATCTCGTCAGCTGAATCAAGGTAATTATGCTGTAATTGAGGAATGTGTTAAAGTGGATGTTTGATACTATGTAGCATAGTGTTAAATAAGTCATTTCATTTTTAGGCACTGCATAGTAACATTTTAAACATGTATGTGAAGCTTTGTTGTTTTTCTCTCAAGTTGCTGTGAAAAAGCTCAGAGTTTCAGAACTGTGCTCTGCCAGTTTTGCTGCAAAGTTCAAGGCCAATGACAGGCCATTATCGCAAAATAGAGTGTTGAAACCCACTGCAGGAAAACTTTGCTTATGTTTGAATTACAACGTGGGTGCACATGTCATTTTATGTAACTTGCATATTTCTAATTTCTGATAAAGAATAACAATTCGAAAAGGTGATTTAGTCTCAGTGTATTTATTCTGCACTCAGTTTCATTGGGTTGGCACGCATAGAGATGCAGAACATGCAGTAAAAAAATATCAAAGCAAAGTTAGTCACAGTAAATGGTTTTACTCTGAGAGAAGGAATGCATTTTTTATATATCATGTGAAATGATCAATGTATTCTGGGATGCAAGCCACAAAGGCAAAAAAGAGTGGTAATTTAGATAATAAGTCCGGTACTTGTTTACCGTTAGTGACCCTGGTAAAATATTTATTAGGCAGTGTTCTGAAATTAGTCTCACCACTAAATCGATACCCCAATAAATATACCACAATATATTACCAAGTGCTAACAACAATACTACTATACCAAAATACCACAAAATACCATGAGATATTAAAAATATAGCCCAAAAAAGATCTCTAACAGTCAGTAGGACACCATTACTCTGTCTCAGCTCCATCTTGGTTTCAACCAACTGTTGCACCCATTGTGGTACAGTTCTGTGGTTGTTGGCTGTCCGGTCTTGCCCCCTGAGCTGCAAGGATATCCATACCGTTCTGGCACCTTCTCCATTGATGATATTGATTGTGGCAGGCAGGTTGTTGTCCTGGGTACGCACATTGTTCTTCTTTTTGTCCATTGGTGTCATTGCTGTTCCAGGGTACAAGGCCCTAAGTATCAGATCATGTCCCAAGCCCTGTAAAAGAAAAACTGTACTTACTGAATACGTCAGTCTTTTCTGTGTCTGACATCACCAGCATTGGTACCTGGTGTGATACCTAAACATCAGACTACAGTAAATAGTACCAGGATATTGCACTGAACTGGCTAGATACATCAGTGAAAGATAGGAGAATCCTCCTGGTCACCCTGCACCCCCTCCAACGTGGCACAGAGCAGACAGGATTTCCAGGAAAACCCTCTGGGGGATAAAACCCTATGGTGTCACTGTCGATGTCTTCAGGGTCTGGTCTGCGGCTATAAGGAATTTCCTATACCCAGAAGTGCTTTCAATAGATGAACGGAGGCAATGAGCTACAATATAGAAAAGCATCAGTGCTGGTAGATTACAACCTCTCAGGTAAGAGAATTGTAACATAGGTGATTACCCATTCTTACTTTCTGTGTTGTGTGAAAGAGGATTTCCAGGGTTCGAAGTTTCTGGGAAAAGTATAAGTATTGTCTCAGGAGGCCACGAGTCAGTCTTCTGAGATGCTAAGTGGAAGCAAAGTATTTGTCACTAACTCAAGAGGCAAGGGGAAGAGGAGACGACGTAGCGGCGGAAGGTGTAATGCTTAATGCCTACCAGTTGCCAGGGAGACCGATTGGATATGCACGCTAGCTGGGTGCTGACAGTGTGAATGGTGACGGCTGGAGTTGACTTCGGGTATGGAAGGATTGCCGTGAGTAAACTCTAGACTGACTATATAATGTCCTCGTGAGCACGGGCAGGTAGCTATCAATGGGAGAACAAGAGAAATGGGATTAGTGGAAGCCGGAACTTAAGTGGGTTACCTAGGGAACCAGGATGCAAACTCCTACCCAGAACAAAGGTGTCTGTGGAAGTCAGCTGGGAGGACGGGCAAAGTATTGTGCTAACAAATGCAATCTGAAGGGATACAGGTTCAGATTAGAAAGGACAGAATATTGAATGCGAGTTACAATGTAAGATAGAAAGAGGCAAACTTACGATGTGCTTGCTAGAGAAAGTAGCTATGCACCGACTCTCAGTACGCTTCACCACATGTATTCCTGCAGCACCAAGGATGCCCAATGGATGCAAGGCAATCGGCCGGCTGGAATGCTGCAAACACTGCTAGCCGCCATCTTGGGGTGGAACGTAGATACAGAAGTGATGTGTCTCCAGCGTCGCCATAGCGACCATCGATGCCCCTGACCCATGACAGCATGCCCTCTCCGAAGGAGCGAACCCCCAGCTTTCTGGGATGAAACATATGAAAGAGCCTCAACAGATGCGGGGCATGTACAGCCGAGACGGGCTCCCAGGATCTCTCTGCTGGGGAGTGCCCCTTCCAATCAACTAAGTACTGGGGGGTACCCTGTGAAATCGGGAATTCGCAGATGGCTGATACTTCAAACTCAGGGCCAGTGACTGTAAACCCTGGGGGCGGACGATACCTGCCAGCCCTGCAGAAGCATTCCGGGATGTTCTTCTTAAGTTGGGAGACATGAAACACTGTGCGAATCCGTGACCAGGAGGGGGGAAGCCATAACAGAAAAGCCACCAGGCCTCTTTGATCCAGAACCGCAAAAACAGCTGAAAAACTGAGGGGACAGTTTTGATGGCACCAAATGGCGAGAAAGAAACTGGGATGCCAGCCACACTTGGTCACCAATGTGAATGGTGGGCGTGGGTGAGCGATGCCGATCAGTGAAGAATTTGACACGGCCCTGTGACGCTTGAAGAGCGGCTTTGGCCTTCTTGTGACCCTGCTGTATATTGGCAATTGGGGCATCGACATGAGAGAAGCGGGTGGCAGCTGGTCTGACCGTTAGACAACAGGTGGGATGAAACCCATAGGTGCAGTAGAAAGGACAGTTCTTCAGTGAAGCATGGGAAGCATTATTATAAGCAAATCCGCCAGAAGAAATAGTTCAACCCAGTTATCCTGGGTCACTGAAATGTAACAACGGAGGTAGCCTTCTGGGGTTTGATTGAGTCTCTCCATCTGCCCGTTGTCTGGGGAATGAAACCCTGAGTTTAGGGCTTGCTTGATGTTTAGTATTGAACAGAGGAGTCTCCAATATCGAGAGGTTTACTGAGGCCCTCAGTCCGAGATAATGGTTTCAGGAAGCCCATGTCTAGCAAAGATATGTTCGATGAAAATACGTGCCATGCGGGAATCTGTGGGTACACGCGGTAAGGGTACAAAATGAGCTATCTTGTTCAAAGTGTCAATGGTCACCATATCGCAGTTGCCCCTTGAGAGGGCGGTAGATCCACGACTAAGTCGGTAGAAATAATCTGCCACGGTCAATCAGGAAGTGGCATCTTGACCAAAGTACCTGGGGGAGAGACACACAGGCTCATAGTTTGAAGACACACCACATATGAGGATACATAATCCCTTACATCCGTGAGTAACGGGGGCCACCAAAAGCTTTTTTGGATTAGCTCAAGGATGTTGGAAATACCCCTATGGCCAGCTGCGAAGGAATCATAACACAGCCTGAGGACCTCCTTTTGTAGTGGTTCAGTTGGAACAAAAACCGTTTCCCCCAAAAGTAACATCCTTTATCTTTCACCAACTTGTGTTCAGTAATACATTCTGGGCTCTAGGTATACAGATGTCTGGATTTAGATTCAATGGTTTTCAAGAAGTCTTGTATGACATATATAAATTTTGCCTTGGGAAAGATTGGTTCAGTATGGAACTTAGACACGGATGTAGTCTCCTTCCTTGATAGGGCATGGGCTCATAGATTACCTCTTCCGGGTATAAACTGAAAGACAATATTGTAGGGAGAAAAGAAATGAGCCCAGCAAGCTTGATGACTGTTTTGTGTGTACACGTATTGTAAGGCCTTAAGGTTATGATGATCCGTCCTTACTTCGATCAGATATTCGGGTCCTATCAGTAGATGCCTCCACTCCTCGAATGCCCTCTTAATGGCCAATATCTCCTTCTCTAGGACTGTGTAATTTATCTTGGTGGGGGACAAAGTCTTTGAGAGATAAGCAATGCAGCATTCTACCCCCTAAGGACCTTCTTGTAAGAGGACTGCTCCTAAGGCATTGAGTGAAGCGTCGGATTCCAGGATGTAGCTCTTGTTCTGGTCTGGGGTACATAGGACAGGTGCCGTAGTCAATGCTTCCTTCAACCTTGCAAAAGCCAATTGGGCATTTATCAACCATTGAAACTGGACTCCTTTCTTGAGTAGGTGGGTAAGGGGAATTATGATGGCCGAGAATTGTGGAATGAAACGCCTATAAAAGTTAGCAAATCCCTGTATTTCCTTGACTTTGAATGGGGGAGACCAGTCTAATACCGCTGCCACTTTGAATGGGTTCATGGAAATGCCATCTTTAGAGAGGATATACCCCAGGTAAGATACTTGACTCTGATCAAATTCACATTTCTCAATTTTACATTCATCACCGGCTTCGATTCTAATGAGGTGGCATGCACCTCGCAGGTCCAACTTGGTGTGGATTACGGAATCCTTGACTGCTTCCAGAATGTAGTAGATCTCAGAGCCACCCCAGCTCCCTGAAGAGTGACGCTGTGTGTAATTTCTTTGCATCAGCCAGTTATTGACCGCAAATCCACAAACCCTGGTTGTCGGAGGTGGCTGACGTAGTGTTTCTTTTCCTGGTCAGTGCGGCTTGACAACGTGAGCATGCTTTAGGTCCTTTCTTCGAATTATTGAATCGAGTTCTCGCTTCGGACCTGCGGACCTGCTTGAGCAGTGTTGACGAGGTTCACAGTGGTGATTGTGGCAGCGGCGGCTGAGGAATAGCTGAGGAAAAGCTGACCTAGAGGCTGACCTAGATGCACCTTTCAGAAACTGATAAAAAACTGTGAGCTTTGCAAGTTTTGAATCCGTGCAGTGTTCGAGCCTGTCACGGTCTCTGACACGGTTTTGACACAGTTTTGGTTGTCTTTGTTGGACCTTCTACGGTCCTCTTTCGAGCGCAAAAGCACCTACGCTGCCTACGCTCCTCAGAATTCTTTCTGGCTGTGTGACAAGAGGTTGCCGTGCTTGAGAACTTGTAAGGTGACTGCAAACTTGTGCACAAACCTGTGATCATTCTGCTCTGAAAAGTCTCTCTAGTCTCTCTAGGGGGAGCATGCTACCGGAGCATGCTACTGGAGCACGGTGGAAGCACGTTAGCACTGTAGCCCGGCAGCCCCGCAGCCCGAAAGTCTGGGTCTTAGACACAGACATCAGTGGGGCATAATTTAAACAAATAATTGTTTCAGTGGAGGGAGAAATAAGGCGTGGAGATAAGGGCGGCGTAATGTACTGTTAATTCTGTGGAGTCTGTGCAGAGTCTCTGGAGGCTCGGGGGGTTTGTGAGGATCGTGAGGCTCGAGTGCACACCTCTACCCAGCACGTGATTATGGAGCAGGAGAAAGAACATACGCGGAAACATCGTCAGCCTCTGACGCGCTTACAACTCAGACGCAGTGGAGAGGGAAGTTTGGCCAGCTTTCCTCCACCTTTAAGCGGCCCGGAGAGTGATCGCTTTAAACGCCAAGTAAGACCTCATTGCTCCACACCTGTCATTTCCTCTGATTCTGTTACTCAATCACTGAGTGCTTTACCCTGTGAAATGTCTAAACTGAATACTAACTTGAACACGAAGGTTAATAAACGGAGCCTTGAGCAGTATTATTTGGCACGAATAGAACAAGAAGAGAGGCATGGCTATATACTGGATATAGCTACATCATGTGTGACTAGTGCGACCAACAGTAGAGTCGTGCGCCAGTCGTCAAATTCATCAAACAGCGAATACGACAAGTATGTTGCCCAGTTAGGCACTTTGCTTTTCCCTCTTCAAAAGGCCAAAAACAATAACAGGCTGGAAAAAATGATGCGTTCTATTACTGATGAAATATATGATTTAAAGATCCCCAAAACGGAACACATCTATTCATTGCGGACATTGGCGTGGGCAAACATACAAACTTTAAAGATGCCTTTGATCCTAGCTGAAGACGCAGATGACTTTGAAATGAGGAGTGGTACTCGGACCCAGCGCCTAACTTCTGAAATCACTAGTGCTTGATTTGAAACCATAAGCATCCCAAATAAAACAAATACATGTATATTTCTTTCTCAGGAAGCAGATTTGGATATGGAGAAAAGAAGCCAATCGGATTGCAAAATCTCACCAAGTACAATACCTGCAGCGGCTATTCAACCACCGCCAGTGCCAATAAACAGTGATGAAGTTAAGGAGCTAAATGCAACAAACAATGAAGCACATGTGGACAGTGCTATTCAGAGAGAGGAAAACCCGGATAGCTCAAAACAAAGCAAAATCAGGAATGGACTCAATAGAAGTGTGAATCTGAGCCCCAGTCCCAAAAAACGCTGTGACTCACTGGCAGTCGTGGATAAACTTTTACAAGACCTAACCATAATGAATGGTGATCTTAATGCGAAATCCACAAACAACCACACACTGAGTGCCTGTGTCATGGACAATCAAAATAAGGACAAGGAAATGCCGGAATCACAAGCGATACCTGCTAATAGTACTGCCCTGATTAGTCCAGTGCTCAAATGGCCTCCAGCAGCATGGAAACGCTGTCGAATGGATTCAAGCCCACTTCCAGTGATCTGTTGTTCCCAAAACAGAAACAAGCCGCGGGACAACTTCACATACTTACCAGATGAGAAGACTGATAGAAGTGCTAACAAGCAACATTCCATCCTTGTAGAGCCCCTACAAGAACGACCTAAAAAAGATCAAACTTCATCCTCCTCATCTGATGAATCTTCATCAGAATCATCCATCATGGAACGGCAATACCCAAAAATAAGACGCCTTCACTACAAATCTAGTGCCAACCAGGCTCGCAATGAGGAGATTTTACAGACCAGTGTCAAAGACTTGTTAAATGACTTTAGAGCACACATTATGTCTGATCTGGCTAACTCAATTGCGCCTCTGACCAAACTTTACGAACAAATCAATGAAAACGTAAAGTATCTATCAACACTGTCTGCACCTATGAACTCAAAATTGGTAACGAGCGATTTCGACAACACCTCTGCAAAGGTATTGATTTGGGATAATATAAAAAGAATTGATCTGTCACTCAAAGAATTGGTAGATAAAAAAAGAAACAATAGTGAATACAAACGACTTCTGGCTGAAGTTGCCAGAGAAGCCTTAGGTCTCCTTAAACATAATCAGAATGTGCAAAATGTATCCATTCTTACGCTCCCTATAAATTCTCAACAAATCAAAATGGATGCAAAACAGAGCACTGCGACTACAACGAGTGCCGGAACTGCAGCTGATGTTCAAACAGCGAATGCGATAGTGATGACTGCAATGAGCGCTGGAACTGCAGCTGATGTTCAAATAAATCAGAAGATTGGAACTGTCAGAGCCACCATTGCCACAGCTGTAACCAGTGTGGGGTTTGCGTCCTGTAAGGGCCAATGCAGGCGTAAACTATTGTATTATAGGACACTGTTATGTCCATATTGCAGGAAACAGGCTGAGGATAGCAGAAAACGCTATCCGGCAGCAAGAACTACAAATCCCAGCATACTCGCGCGCTCACGAGCAGAAGAACAACACGGGACAACGCCCCCGCCGGTCTGCGCATGCGCGTGGTGCGTGCACGGATCCCCGCTTGCGCTAAAGGACATGGATCGGAGCGGACGCATTGGCTGAGGGCTCCTGCAGGCTGCGACCCGCGGGGCCACCCACCTCCTGAGAATACTGCAGGCCCTGCGCCTCTGGCAAGATAAGTGCATTTCTCTTCATACTCTGTTACGAGCAAGCGAATAGACAAGAGAAAACTACCTGTTTAACTATAGCTAGACTGCCAGTGCATGCAACGTTGTGGGAAAAGTCTCCACAACTTTCGACGCTAACGTGTGCGTCGGACTGGGGGAAGTCCCGGTGGCATTTGCTATTCAGACAAGGCCAAGTGGCCGGCTTATAAATCTGGTGTAACTAATTCTGTGTGCCGTGTGAAGCAACACGGCCCTTGCAGATACTTAGGGCATATTGCTAGTGTGTTTGTGCTTTGTGAAGGAACGCAGTCCGTGGGCTGAGCTCATACTTGTTTTTGGTTCCTTTGTAGCGGCGCCCCGCTGTATTAGCAGCAAGAACTCGATTCACAACCGTAGCGTTACGGCAAGAACTGTGGCAGTCGCCTAGCACGCAACTCGGCAGCATCTAACAAAGCTAAGTGCTCATTTGATTATTCCAATATTGCGTTTGGTAGTAATGTTGGTGCTAACCTTGTGGGTTGATTGTGATAAGAACAACCAAGCTAATGTTTGAAACAAGAGCGTGACGAAAACGCTTTTGCATATGTGCTAATGCTATTAGAGGGTCTTCCATTTATGTCACAGTGATTTGGAGCCATAGCTTGCATGAGTGTGTGGAAGTGTGCATGGGCGGAGTACCTTCGGTCTCAGGAGCCCCAGCAGGGAACATCAAGGCGGACCTTTCCTCAAACCCTTTCCCTATCCATTACCCTTTCCTTACCTTTTACCCGGTTACCCTAATTCCCCCTACCTATCCAATCTAACGGATCCTAACCCTCTTTCCCCGGTGGGTTGCGGTGGCCTGTGTTGTTTACCAAGCCAGGTGCCTAGACCCAACGGCGAGGTAGGTGTACGTGCTACCTCTGCGCAAGATTGGGAGTCTGATAGGAACATTAGACAAAAGAGAGACTAGGACCAAGAGAGTTAAGTCATCGTTTTGGAAGAAAGCAATGAATCACAGGTGGAACCTGTTATTCAAGCTGCCATGAAGAAAGCTGATCAATGTGGAAGTGGGAACAGCAGAAATAAAGCACAAAATGTTAACCTGAGCTCACCAAAACCGTCAACGTCTGCTAATGGAGAAGGCCTCATTTGTAATCCTGATGCAGAGTATTGCAAAATAGTTGAGGAGAGTGATAAAACATACTCAATATTTCAAAAGAACATTGCTAGTGCTCCTAAACCATCCCCAGAAAAAAAATTAAAAACCCAAAAATGCACAAGAAAAAGGAACAATTTGGGGTCGAGAAAATTTCTCAGAAACTTGAAATCAGTAAATGTCTTTGTTAATTCAGGAAGTCAAGGACCGAAGTTAAAAAAGGACGAGGAAGTCACCAAACAAAATGTAGAACCACCCAGTACGTCTCAACCTAATACGATCGCAAGCATAGACACATCCATGAACGAGTTGATGAACATCTCTACATACGAGGATGATAGAACCATGGACGCTGATAAGGAAGACTGGGATGAAGAGAATGTAGATCCTTCTGGTGATTTAGTGGCTCCGGAGATTGCTGATAAGAGTGAGTCACCTGATGAAAGTAAGGTGATTGGCAAACCTGTGCACGGCAGAATGTGCTTGTTGATACAGCCCGCAGAATGTTCGTAATTGATCAAACTTCCGGAACAAGAAGATAAATTTGTGACCGTTGATGAAAAAAGAAAACGCCTCATATAAGCAAACAAGACATCGGAGTTAACCAAAAGCAATAAGTCTGTGCTAGTAACATTTGCAGACTTTGAGGACATTTCCTTACCATCCACAAACGTGAATAACATATTGGAAAAAAATGACAACAGATCGAAAATTGAATGATCGACCTACCAATGATAACAACAAGGATTAAGTGTCCTAGGAAAGAAAGGAAAACAAGCTCCACCAATGAATGAATTGAGTAAACAGCATTGCAACACTGCAAAATATCGACTGATACTTGAACGAATCCTGACAGTTAAGGATGATCTGATTCTAAATCGGAACAACATACTACGTTTGTTATATCGTGTTCCTGGGTTAAGATCAATTGAATTGAGTGATATACAAACTGTAGAATTTATTGATGAAGCCCATAACGACAGAGCTCGTCTAGATATAAATTCAAGGCTTATATGTGACCTCCTTTTGAATGCGATCCCCTTTATTTTATCATTAGGGTTTGACATTCATGAAGAAGGTAATGATCGCATAAACAAGGTTCAAGAAGAGGCAATTACAAGAAGCACACTAAGGCACAGAGATAACGCTGAGAAATTGAGCGCAATGCAATTACCAACTATAAATCATAAGGCCAGAATTGAGACGGCAAATTAATTCAATCATGAACGCCTTGTTGTGGACAACTTGGATGAAAGTACAAATGAAGCCATCCCTGGGCAAAAAATGTAAATCACCATTATGTGCAAGCCCACCCATAAGACACGAATAGCTGAGGCGGCGGAAACCCTCAGCCCGGCAGAAACATTAACCAGTTTGAACTGGCTAGCTGGTGTTCTGGGAGGACAGAAAAGTTAATGCCAGAAGGAGCCAGAAGACTGCGAACTAAACATCATATCCTGGAACACCAGAAGATTTACTCATCTATATAAAGACTCCTTAAACTGGACAGATGGCAGCACTATCATATGCATACAAGAAACCTGGATGTCTTGTTGCCCGATATCAGAGGACTTTGAACTGGCTATAAATTCCACGATAGTGAGAAAAAAGGGACGTCCTTCCGCAGGCTTGTTGATATTAATTAGGAAAAACTCTGGGTGGAAAATTGTGAAATCAACCAATCATTCAGCTTTCATTCAACATACAGTGATTGAATCCAAATGCAGCGCAACCAATAAAATCAAGCGACTAAATCTAATCAATGTCTATTGCCACCATGCCCTAGCAGGTACAAATAAGTTTATAAACATGGTGTGTGAAATAATCGATGACATCAATAGTACTTATGAAGATGCAAATATAATTCTTTGCAGTGATTTTTACCTCGACTGTAGAAAAGTGGAGAACTGCAGTATGGGTGCGAAAAATATCCGGCAAAGAACGGTCGCTAGATGGTGAGCTGTGATGAACGAAAGAAATTTAATGATGGCAAATGGCAATACCAAGGGTGACATCCCGGCACAAATAACTTGGAGCAATAAGATACAGTCTTCAATCATTGACTACATTTTGTATCGGGAAATTTGAACGACCAAATTGTCTCCTTGAAAATATGGATATCACCTTAGAGTGACCACAGCCAACTTAAGTTATCATTTTTGTGCTCAGAAAGAACCAAGATGGAAGAATGGGCACATAGTGTTGTTGTAGAATGTAACCAAATACGGTTGAAAATCAAGCCAAAGGAGGTAAAACCGTTGGCAGACACATATATAAAACATGCAAGAGGCCCCATGGAAAATAAAGTGGAGTATTCTTACCTGCTGACACAGTACATGTATCAAGCCCAAGGCTTAAGAAAGGATGCCTTCAAAGTACTGCACCAATATGATAACGAACTTGTAAAGAGAAGACAACAACTGCACAGAGAGCTAAGACAACATGCCAGCCTAGCGAGTGAGCCAAAACACCTAGCAAAGAAAGCGAGCAGACAAAAGTATAAAAACTGGCTGATTTCTCACAAGGCGATTCTTTATCAACAGGATGCAGAAAAGATGATGGTCAGTCTGGACAACAAAAAATCACAGGAATTCTGGAAACTCATGAACCATAATAGCTGTCAACAACAAACCTTACAAACATCTATGGTTTTGGAGCCCCAGTGGGTTCAACACTTTGAAAAGATGTATGAAAAGATCGATCTAGTACCAGAACCAAAGTTGCCAGTCCTAGCAAAATGAGACCTTCAATTCGATCTAGATGACATCGTCCACAGCATTCAGCGCTGCAGCTCATCTCTGGCACCTGGACTTGACGGATTGACAAATCAGATATTAAAACAGAATCCAGAAGAGTGGGCGTCCTTGTGCCTAACACTATTCACAAACATAACTCACACAAAGACAACGCCAGTGAGTTGGAAGAGTGCGATTGTAATCCCAATATTTAGAAAGGGAAATCGAGCGGATCCCAAGGACTATAGACCCATAGCCCTCTTAGATGTTTTAGGTAAGATCTACGCAACGCAGCTGCAAAAACAACTGCTGAACTGGGTTACGTCAAGTGGGCATTGGGACAGTTTACAGACTGGTTTTGTGAGGGGTGTGGGATGTGTACTAAATCTGCTGACCCTTAACCGCTTAAAAATGGAAGCCATTAAA
Source organism: Ambystoma mexicanum (assembly GCF_040938575.1). Taxonomy (NCBI): domain Eukaryota; kingdom Metazoa; phylum Chordata; class Amphibia; order Caudata; family Ambystomatidae; genus Ambystoma; species Ambystoma mexicanum. The sequence continues at coordinate 1,236,203,323 of NC_090933.1, read as the reverse complement.
AACACCATCAACATATATTTGGCTTTCATTGACCTGTCGCAGGCATTCAACAGCATCAATAGAGAACTCCTCTGGACTAAAATGATTGCTTGGAAGTGCCCTGAAAGTCTTATTCAGGCAATAAAAGAACTCCATACGGACACTGTAATAAGAGTAAGACTGGATCAGACAGGTAAATTATCGGAACCTATAAAAATGTATCGAGGTGTCAAACAAGGATGCCCCTTGACAGCAATAATTTTCAACTTGTTCATTTCCGATATTGGCGACAACTACGTGGGAAACAAGATCTACCCTCCAAAAATCAATGGCAATGAAATCAATTGGATCCTATATGCGGACGACCTGGTCCTACTTGACTTAACACTGATTGGCCTGCAGCGGGAACTAAATATTCTACAACAATACATCTTCCTTAATGGTCTATGTGTGAACACAAAAAAATCTGAAATACTGATCCTCCAAAATCTCCAAAACAATGGAAGATCGAAACTAACTAGAAATTTCACCTGGAAAATGGGCAAGGAGCCAATTGAGCTGGTAACACAAACTATGTACTTGGGCATGTGCGTTAGTGCCAGTATCAATGATGCACCATGGATCCAGAACACTAGAGCTATATGCAAGCAACTGACTGCTCAAGCTGGTTTACTAAATAAAAAGTTCGGAAAATGTTCCCTAACTCTAGTTATGAACTTTTACAATCTAAAGGTTGTACCTGCAGTGATACATGGGGCGGAAGTGGCTCTGGGATGTTATCCAGAATTTTGGTCTTTGCTGGAACACTCATTCTAGTCAAAGGTTCTCTGGCTTCCCAAAGGTATTCCGACAGCTTGTATAAGACATGAGCTGGGCTTAGTGCCAATCAATGGAAGAATTCCTTGGAACACCCTGAACGAATATCGTAAAATGTCTGGAAGCCAGATAGCACCTCAATATGCCATAATGAAGTGTCCTGAAAACGGCAAAAGCAAGAGCGTTGTATTCATGTGGGCTAAACGCTGCCAAAAAATCTTGGAGGACATAAATGCAGACTGCTTGATGTTGATCAATAATACTAACAAAGTCAAAACTATGCTGTGGACCCAGTATTGGATTGATACTGGGGACATCCGTAGCAAACACAGAACCATGAGCCAGGTGCCATTTGAAACAAAAAGGTTTAATGTAGCTCTAAAATATCTTGAGAAATTCCTTGGAACCATACGAAGATTACTATTCCAAAAATTCCGGTTAAACCATATACCAACGAGAGAAAATCTGAAGTTTTGGACCATGGATAGGTCTGTGGACATATCATGCCGCTTGTGTGGAGACCCCTGCGAATCATTGAAGCATTTAACTTTAATGTGTCCAGCATTAACGGAAGATCGAAAGCAGCATTTAGGACCTTTTATTGTAGAAAGGCCAACTCTAGGTGTAGAGGATTGGTGGCGGGAACTATTTAGTGACTCAAATCGAAAAATGACAATCGAATTAACATTCTTTTTAGAAAAATGTTTAAAAAGTTGATAAACATTTGAATATGACGCTGCTTACGAGGCTGCTTAAAAATGGCACGCCTAATCTGCCAATCTCTCTGGACTACAAATCCATTATGTTGGTAAAAAATTATGCATTATGTTTTATGTGGTGTGATATGTTCTGGTATATGATTCTTTTTCTTCATGTTAGTTTTTTTTTTAAAGGTTTGTAACAAACCAATTAAAAAAAAAATGAAAAAAAAAGCTTCTAGAATGTCCTGTATTAGCGGCATAGGGTATCTATCTGGGAAATAATGAAGCCCCTGCCGGTGATGTGGATTCTGTGATCTAACCGTTCTTGAGATTGCACTGCATGAAAACAATGGTTTACACATTTTCCGGAAATTGTAAACCATAGCAAAACCATAGATTTGCAACGGTTTACGATATTGTTGCAAACCTTTTGCAAACTTGATGTTTACTCAGTGTTTACACAACATTTTGTTGAGTGAACATTCTATTTACAAAATGTTTACGAGGGTATAAACAATAAGCAAACCTTATGTTTACTATATTTTGTATATTCGTAAACCATAGTAAAGGTAGGCTTTAAAATGTTTTTGAAGATTTTGTAAACCACAAAAAACATGATTTAAAATACTAGTAAAGTATTTATTTTTCCACATATTTTGAGTGAACATTCTGTTTGCAAAAATCTGTAAACCTTATAAATGTCATTTTCACATTTTTGGCGTGTTTTAAAACATTCAAATCTGTTTTCTTAAAGGTTTCTCAGGGGTCTGAAAACTATAACAACAACTGCAGTTCCATACTAGAAGGGATAGTGGATGCAGCGATCTGTATTAAAACAACTGTGATGCATTCAGCTGGTTAGTGTGTGGGTGAAAAATGTGGAATATTGTGAGTAGAGTTTAAAGCAACGGGGAAGGGTATTGGATCAGTATATATTTGCTACAGAAGCATACCAGTTCCCTTTTTGTGATTGTGGACTAAATGCTACTTGAACACTTGGCTAGAATGCTCTCTGGTGAAATATCTTCTATAAAGACACCTGCTAACCGAGTTGGTGACAGCATCAGCTATCGTTATAGGTCTCCCTGCAATTAAAGTTTCATGGAAACAGGTGGACCACAAGGATTATCTGCACATTAATCCTAGCAGTAGACATGTGACTGTCAGGAGCTATCCATGCTCCCCTACTGAAGGATCATAAGATATAAGTTATATTGGACATTAATTTAAAGAGAGAGAAGCCACACTCCATTAATCAAGATACTGCTTGGCTGATCCTGCCACGAGGGCATACGTAGACAACACATGGGTCACAAGAACTATGAAGTAATCCCCTCCCTCAATCTCACCATTCTACAATAGCAATTATGTGATATGTGGTGGACTCAGTCGTCATGACCCATGTGCTTTCTACATAGACAACTAGGCAATGGGCTCTTCAGTTTTGGCTTGGGTTCAAAACTGGCACCAATAGGCATGCAATCAAGGCAAAGCAGGTTTGAGAGAAATACATGGTAACACATTAATACTTTGAATCAAGGAGCGTTGAGATTAGGGGGAGAGTAAATATATGTTATATCATATTAAAGGCAGGTATATCAATGTTAATGTATTGTGGAATGCAGGTACACAAAGTCACAATACGTCAGGAGTAAGCATGTGGGTATCTTTAAAGTTAGGGTCAATTTTGAGGAGAAATCCAGTTTATATGATTCCCAGTTTCCGTAAAATCACTAGCTGCTGTGCTGGCTTCCTCTGCAGCATGCCCTTTTCTGCAGTCACACAAACATTTAAAGACATACAAACCCAAGAGGCATGCACAAACCCTGCATGTCCAATGGCCTACTACATATACCAACACATTCAATGTAATTGATTCCCATTGTGACTTTCAACATCCATCTAACCAGTCACACTGATCAACTCGCCTATTCATCCTCCATTCAGGCAATCAAACTCATCCATTCAACCTCCGTTCACTCCCTTGTGCACCTTCTTCTTAAGAAACCCACTGCTGACCCTTCCTGCCTGGCTAACTATCGCCCAATCTCCATCACTCCTTTCCTGGGCAAACCCCTGGAAAAGCTGGCAATCTCCCAGCTTAATCTTCACACTGAATCTGTTGATTATCTCCATGACCATCAGTCTGGCTTCAGAGTTGCCGGAAGCATGGAAACTGCTCTCCTGAACATCTGTGAAGACCTGCTCTCCAACCTTCATTCGAACACCCCCTGTATCCTCATCTTACTTGATCACTCTTCTGCCTTTGACACGGTCAAACATGCCATCCTGCTGAACCGTCTCTGTGATAACCTGGGTATCAATGATCAGGCCCTGGCATGGCTGACCTCTTTGCTCTCTGATCGACCCTCCCAGGTCCAACTTGGGTCCTTCCTCTGCTCTATCTCTGTCTCTACCTGTGGTGTTCCCCAGGGGTCTAAACTCTGTCTCTGGCTGTTCAACCAATACCTGGCACTTCTTGCCCACCACATTGCCTCTCTCTGCCCCAACATTCAGTGATACGCAGATGACACTCAACTCATTTTCTGGCTCCTTTATGCCACTGCTTCTCCTTTGCTCATCTCTGATTGTCTGCGTACAATCCAGGAGTGGTATGCTGCCAAGGGTCTCTGCCTTAATGCCAGTAAGACCGAGATACTCCTCCTTGGCACGCCTGCTCCCTACTTTCCTGTCACTTTATGCCAGCCTCTCTTGGTTCTCTTCCTGCTCCCACCTGTGAGGCTAAAAACCTTGGCGTCATCTTCGATTTCACTTTCTCCTTCTCTCCTCACATCTCTGACGTCTCTAAGAAGTCACACTACCAGCTTCACCTCCTCAGGGGTATTCTTCCTTTCCTCACCTTCCCCCAGAAGCTCACTGTCTCCAGAGCTATAGTTTTCTATAGGCTGGACAACTGCAACATCCTCTTTCTAAATCTGCCTGCTTCTACTCTTCGCCCTCTGCAACTCATCGAGAACAGGACTGTAAGACTTATCCTTGGCCTCAAGCCCGGGCATCTCAACTCTCCAGGACTGAAATCTCTGCACTGGCTCTCAGTGGCTGCGAGGATTAAGTTCAAAGCCCTCTGCATTGTTCACAAGGCCTTCTGGGACCTGGGCCCTCAATACCTTCAACTCTCTCTTCCTAAAAATCTTCCTTCACGAGCTCTTCGCTCGTCCGCCTCCAACTCCCTCAGGGTCAGTCACTTCTCCAAGCAACAAGTTGGTGGTAGATCTCTTTCTTCGGTTGGGGCCTCCCTCTAGAACAGCCTCCATGCCTATCTGAAATTTGAGGAGCACCATCCTCAGTCCGAAGCACCTCAAAACCTTCCTCTTTCTTCTGCTTTCTCTCCTCCTCTCCCCTGCTGAACTCCTGGTTGAAACTGCACTGGTCACCTGGCTACCCTCTGATCTCGGGACCAGGTCCCCTCCCCTGCCAGTTGTACCCCTGCACTGCCTCCCTGGCATCCCCACACTTGGGGAATGCTTGCTGTATCCCTACAGCCCCTTACCAGCACTTGACACCTGATGTCTGCACTTATCCTTGCACTTGCCTCCAGCTGGCCGCCCTATTACTTATCACTTATTTATTCTGTTTATTTTACTATCATTCCCATGCACTGCCCTGCTCCTCCCCTTTCCCCCTGCAATTTTCCACTTCCCCCTTCCCATGCACTTGCGTGATCTCAATTGCACCGGGCCTAGTAAGATTGTTATCTCTGTCTTCCCTCTGTTCCCCCCTCCTTGCCTCGTCGCGCCTTGAAACACTTGTGTATAGGTGCGTTTAGAAATGCCATATCATATCATACCGATAAATAACACAGATAAAAAGCTAGACCTGTTGGCTTTGCCAAAGCTTGCTATTTTATGTGCTTGGTGATTAAATACATGCAGTAGAGCAAGACATAAAACGTACATTACAAGATGTAGCCTCTCTGGTTTTCCAAACTTCTGCAATTTTAAATATGCTGATTTTTTTTTTTTTACCTTTACATTGCAAGTACCAAAGTGAAAGTGTGCTTTTTAATAGTGATGTGATAGATCATTATGAAATTAACACTTGCAAATATGTACAAACAAAAAAAGTACAGAAAGCTATTTGTTGACATGCCTCACTAGAAATTCGATTACGTGTTGCTGGGAACAAAATAATCTAACAGAATTACGTCCCATTTAACTGTAGCTCTAATATACGTTCCTTCAGTATTCTGAAGCGTATTTCTGCCTCCAAAGGCAGCAAACGGACACTCTCAGCACTACAGTGCCTTGTTTACATTCGCTGCAACGAAGGCTGCTGCCTCCAGGCATGTGAGACACATGCGCTGTATTGCAGTCCAGCGTTACACATCAAAAGTTCCGCGGGAAGAATCACCGCCTCTGTTCGCAACAGGATTCTTAGACGCTGCGTGGAAATGCCCTTGAAATTCTATCCTTCTCTCCCAGAGTAGAGCTCTGGTCTGTTCCAGCCAGGGACCCTCAAAGTCCAGGCTCAGACCAGTGCAAGGCACAGTATCAGTGAGTATGGCAGCAGAGGGGTACTTGAAATGCTTGAACAAAACACCATCGTGACGAGCAAGACATATTTATTTTATCAATGCTGAAATAATGTTTCATTTCTTTTGCCGTGCGTGCATATGTACTGTTTTGTTTTAGTGACGCTTAAAGGATAGTTCCGGGACTTTTTTTTTATTGTCCCTACGGTTCGGCCATGTGTTTTTAAGCATAACTCGGTAGATCGTAGAAAACTTTCCTATGGACCTTACCCGACTTTTCGTCCATTAACGCACTCGAAATCAGCCGCCATTTTCTGATAATCCTATCATTTCCCCCCATCGCCCTGGCTCACCTGCTTTTGCGGCACTAAATCAAATCCCCCGCCCCTGAAACAGACTTTACCCTATATTTTCATTTTAATTGCTTGCCCTGCACCACCAGGTGTCATTCATTGGCTTTAAAGGTTTCAGCGGCAGGAATAGTAATGCAACGTTACTCTAAAAAATAAATCTTGTTTACATAAAATGCCTACGGTTCTATTGTTCAAAAAGTGTAGTTGGAGCTATGTGCAAATTGTATGAGGCTTTTGTGCTGTGTCCGGCCACATCAATTGTATTGCCTCCCTGCCCACAGCTGTTGGTTTACATGTTAAGAAAAAAAAATCTGTTATCATTTTTAAATGTGTCTTTGTGACAGAAGTGACATTTGACCATTCAGAGTTTATTAGGGGACGGGATGGATGGTGTGGTGAGAAAGGGAGACACGTTGTGTAGTCAGTGCCTAAATATAGGAATTAGAAATGAAGGTATGTGTTCACAGAAAGGGGCTGATTGTGAGACTTGTTGGGCATTTGGAAAGGAAGAGTGTGGTGGCACAGCAACAGAGGGGACATTGGGGACAAAGAAAAGGGTAGGCCAGAATAAGGGCCAAAAGTGTGAGAAGCGGCAGAAGTGATGAGGTGGATAAGAGGATATCATGTATGTGGGATGACAGAAAGATGAAGGTTAATGGTGAACAACGTAAATGCCAATTAGTCACAATAATAACATTGACTGGGGAATGTTTCTGTTCTGGAGCTCTGTCTACACGCTGTTGAAAGTATGATTATAACTCAATCGCTGGTCAAAGTATGATCTTCAGGAATCTGCGTGTAACCAGATGGGTATGCATCTACTAAAATAGACTGGTCCACTTGTTGAAGAGACTGCTTTGCATTGATGCCATGGACGTAGAGATCTCTGCGTAAACTGTGTGAAACATAGCTGAGCAGGTTAATACACCTGCTGCAAAGACATGTGTGACCTCTTTCTCTCACTCTTGATTCCCTTTATATGATTTACAAGAAGGATGTTCTGCTAAAATGATATAATGCTGGGAACATTCAAAATCAAGATTGAACCTCACATATGGATGTCATTTTGCGAGTGGCAGAGGTCAACATTTTTATTTCTGTGCTTTTGAGCATTTTCAGCTTTCATAAGAGCAGATAGCCGAGCTCAGCAAATTAAATGCTCACCTGAGATATCTGTGCTTGTGACACAATTAGTTCTGCTCTGCATGAGTGTTGAGGTGAGCGGTGAATAAACCATTACTCAGCTCTTACACTTTTTCTAACCAACAGTGATCCCAATTATAAAGGTAAAATAAGCACATTCAAGAGATAAACCTTCTTTGCCTTTTCTGGTAACATGGACCGAGGGAAGGGTGTGAATATGATTCAGTATTGACCCAAAAAGCAGAGTGTCACAGCTCGAAACAAATATATATATTTAAACTCACCATCTGTAAGAAAACGAAATAGAAAAACTATACAAAAAACCACCCTCGTGGCCTGTAGGAAGAACAGATATTATGCAGAAAAGAGAGAATGCAACACTCTGTTTGAGAATCAAGGGGTGTGTTGCATATCCAAGTCCTCTGCCCCCACCGCCAAAATGATTTAGGTTGAGAAAAATATATTAGGTTTATATTGTAACGACGAAATCTGACTGTAATGGGGGAGTGGGTGTCCTGTAGGGGTGAGAGAACATCGTAGCTCACAGTTATGGAGGGTGGGAGAGCAAGCTCAGTCCTGTGACAATAATCACTAAACTATCGCCATCTTAAGATTGAGGCCTACAAAGGCCAAGTCCGAGCATCAGCATTAGCATATCCTGGTATTTCAGCACCAATACACTTTTCCCATCCCTGTTTCCAGCTCAGGCGGCAGACTGAAGGGCCTTCACACCAAATAGATACAACCCTCCCATTGTCTCACGTGGCAGGTCTATAGAAAGGAAAGTGAATAGCCAAGCGTGAGCAGGGCTGCGCCTGTCCCTGAATGACGATCTCCTGGGAGCCAGGGCAGAATTCCTGAGCTGCCAAAACAGCCCAGTTCAGATTTAAGGACCCTGTGCTCCCATGATGCGGGTCACTCTATTTGATCTACCAGATGCCAACAATTAGAACACTTAAATCCCTCACTGGGTGACTGATTAGTGTGGTCCTGGCTAAGCACAGGTGAAAGTCCGGGGAGGGGGCTACTGCCAAGGGGGAGAATAGGGCAGGATGTCTTGTGATTTGTACTGCGAGGTGCACAGGGTGAGAATATCAAATCTAGATCCATGCCGGGGAGGCATGGTGTGGGTCCCTATGTGTCTGGGATCCAAAGAAGTGCCTCACGTTTTAGAGGGCCAATTTGACCTTCAGAGTTTCCACTGAGCTCATGTCCAACTTCCAGTTCCCCATCATGTGAGTTGTCCATGGGGAGAGAAGTATTCTCAATTAAGGATCCAATCATATCTCTGAGATCTAGAGTGACACGGCCAAAGACCACGTGGAAGGGGGTGGGCAGAGAAACATGATAACAAATCGCTCTGTATCCCATATGGAGCCGGTGGTGCATACGGTACGACCAATGAGCTTGGGGAATTTATACTGTATTCTTTCTGCTTTGATCATTTGTGACAACTTCATTTAAAATGCACTGTCCTGCTTTGAACTAACCACTGCACTCCATGGCAGTCAGGATTGAATGCCTCTACTGACATGTGATGTTTTTATGAGAAAAAAAAACGTTGGTATCCTTGCAAGAGGTGCACCAAGCATTTTCCCTTAGATGATTGTCTTTTACTTATCTGGTTGCTGGTGGTCTGCCCTACAGGTGAAAAGGCAATTTCAATTACCACTATTTTCTTTGTAAAAGGTTATGTCTTGGGAAAATGTGCACAGGTAACCTAACTAGTCTACATGGATCAAAATGGACCAACAGGGCAATTATGGACCAAATGTACCTTCTTTGCAGTGAACCATGGTGTCCGGTGCAGTTTGAGGCTGTTCGGGAGTGGTGGTTGCATTGTCCTAGGGCGGATGCAATATCAAGCAGCAGTCAAATGGGAGCTTGTTGCGGTTTGAGAACAATGCTGCTAGACAAGTTGATCATGAGGGCAACCAGAGTTAGTTTGACGGTCATTTCGAGGCTGGTGACTGGTTGCGCTCTCTGCGGGATCGATTCTATAAAGCGGTCAAGGAGATGTGGATTGTGAGGGGCCACCATGGTCAGTTTGATGCTTCAGTAGATGGCAAAGATGCTAGATGTGCAGGTTTAGTTTGAGTGGTTGATGGTTAGGGCTCGAGGATCCGCCAGCATCACTGACAATGACAATTGGCAGCGAAGATGCGGGTGGTGCGAGCAGCAGTAGTAGAGGCAACAAAAAACGTGTATTTCAAGCCGAGGCAACAATGAGCTCAGCTAGCACGGTGCAGCAGCAAACAGCTTTGAGTCTGCAGTTCGAGTTCGAAGCTCTTGGTGAGTACCAAAGGCAGTCCTCGACGGTTCTGCTGGTTCTGCATGCAGTGAATCCAGCTTAACGACAGTTTGACCGGTTCGATGAATCACACGTCTCTTGTCTGGCTTGGCTCTCCGCATACTGTGATCCCCGCTCTGTGGCATCAGGGACAAGTTCAGTCCTTTTCATAGGACTCCCAGCAATGCAGCCTGGGGCACACCTTCAGGGGTCCTACAACAAGTTACGGTTGTGGCACCAGTGTAACTGGCAGAGATGTAGGTCTTGTTCCAGCATTAGGTCCACACCCAATGTGCCCTGGGGATGGTAGGGAACAGAGCTCACCTCTGCGTTGGACACTCAGTCTTCACCTCACTGATGGAGGGTTCTGGAAAGTCAACTATCCCAACAGAGGTCCAATGAAATTCTTCTCTGGTGTTTGTTCCAAAATTAAACTGAGAAGTGGTGGGAGACCCCTTCTTTTAAATTCAAACCCCCCAAGACAATTAGACTAAAGCAGGGGTCCACTCCCTGGCCATGGATCCAGTGGACCGTTCCTCCTGATGTCGCACCAAAAGTGCTTTTTGCTACAGAAAGTAGGGGGGGGAAGGAATGAGAGATAGGAGCAGAGAGAAACAAGATGGTGGAACCTACTTCCTGTTGTCAAGAGCGTCCACAACCCCACCCTTCCCTTCTCAATAGAATCAAAGGCCCTTAGATGTGCAGCACACTGGTGTGAGGCTACTCCTGTGTGAATGGGTGTGCCCTTTGATTCCTCCTCCCAGTACAGCTTTTTGTGGGGTGGCTGTCTCTCTGCAGAGGTGTTCCCATCCCTTGCAAAGGAATGAAAGAGAGGCAATCCCAGGGCTACAATCTTCCTGGCAGTAACAGCCCTGTCTGTGGAGAATACACATAGACCCTTTACAGCTACGCTGAGTTTACAAGGTTGTCACATATGTGATATAAAACTAATGTGTCGATAATAATTATGATAATACCATTTCTCAGGTATGGCTTATATTTAAGGATGTCTCTGCCACCAGGGCAGTAGCTCATAATTATAGGGTTTTGGTACAGGAGCAGGGTTCGCAATTGAGGGGAGCTGGGAGATATCTACCTCCAGTTTATAGCCCAGAAGAGCTGGGTAAGCTTAAAACAAACAGTTACCGGGACCTACTTTTGGCTCCCGAGTCCAACTGATGTCGAACAACCACAACTGTGTGCATTTGGGACAATCTATAAATAAACATTATGACACATCTATATGACATTTAAAGCATAAGGGGCCATAAATAATGGATACAATTATATGTTTGCATTTTATGTGGCAGTTAGATTTGTATAATGCTATGTACTAGCACCTCGTTCCCCAGTGGTAGCTCCTTCGGAGTGGTTATTACTTGATACCCAGGGGCTGCTCGTAGCTCCTGCTTATCCAATATTAATTTCGAGTCCTGTAGGAGTGTATGTCTTTAGTGCCACTCCTGTGCTGCAGGGAATTGGTTGTCACTGAAGCTGTCAGATGGGCACTTGTGTCCCCTGAAACTCCTCTGGGCCACTGAAGAACAGGTGCTGCAGATCAGGCTACTGATGCAGCAGGGCACTGGGGTATACCATGCTATACCATGCTTTTAGCATGATGCTTATGAAAGGGGAATCTGATTGGCAGATTACCACTTCAGAAATGGAATTACTCGCATCATGTTATTAATTAATTTAAAAAAGCCAGGGTTTCTACACCCTTGTCGGATGGCAATTCTCGCAGTGCTCCCGGCAATTAAAGATTTCATTCTTGGCATTGCCGACTCAGCCCTTCATCCATCCAAGAGTGACAGACTGACTACTATAAAGGAATGTGTCTCTTCTCCCCAGGGCGAGCCACCCCTTTGAAACTGGGGGTGAGCACGCTATGCAAAATCCTACCTTTAGGATGGGCAAGCGGGAGCCCACTGGGGTGACGCCCCTGCCCTCGTTTGGAGACAAGGAATGCCCAAAGAAGTATTCCCCTCCATCTTCCCTTATGACAGTGTACCAAGCACTCATGTGTTAAATGGGAGCTGTTAACAGGTACAGAGACCCTTTAAGGTGGACCAAAGAGATCTTTCCATCCCCTCCCAGGAGGAAACTAAATGCACCTGCCATGCCAGAGAAGGGGAGGGACCTGGCTGGAGAGCAGAGAATGCCAGCATGGGCAAGAGCGCAAAGGAGGATGTCCCTTCCCCCGAAGGAGGAACCTGTGAGGAAAGCCAAGCAGTTGTAAGCTCGCAGATGACTGCTGCTCCATCCAAAGCAGGAGTGCAGACGTATCCAGGGATGCCAAGAAGGTAAACAGACGGAAGTAACCGAGAGTGGGAAAACCCTCAGCCGCCAAAGCAGTGAACTAAAACCAAGACATCAACCGTGCAATCTGCCACCAGGATGAGTATACTGATCTGCAAATGCCTGAGAGACATGCAGGTTCAAGCAAAACCCATGTAGAGAAGGTACACATCCTTGCATGAGTGATGAGTGGAGGGTCAGGAGACTGTGCAGAATCCCATGCAGGGCTGATAATCCAAAGACCCCTGAAGGTGATAAGCAGAACTACAATCACAACAGGGCCTAATGAGTCCATAGCCCACACAGGGCTGATTGGCAGAAGAAGGGGGTAAGAGTAACTTCAAGCAAACCATGGCCAAGTGTGGCTGTAGTCCAAGCCGCGCTGATAACGAGAGAGCCCAGAAGTTTGCCCTAGTGCTATTGTGGAATGGTATTAGCACTAAGGGAAACATTGCCCTGGTGCTAAAATTTATTATTTTGAACTTGGGTAATCTTTGCCCTGTGCGTGTACCATGCCAGACTGCACTTGTCATGGTGCAATACTTTTCTAATATGTCCCGGCGCTGATAGAAATAGGGCATATGACTGTTAAAACCCTGCAAATTTGCACTTCCACTGGTGCAAAGTTTCTGTAATCTTGCCCTTGATGGTGCTTTTTGCAATGTCCATTGGTGTTTAGCGATAGTGGAACTTTGGAAATGGCAAGCAACTGTTTGGAGCACTGGGTAATTCAGGCAGCATGTATGTGCGAGACACGTTAAACCATTTTCTTTTACTTTTGTGTTCGCTATGTTAGGGTTAAAGCCCACTTTTTTAACAATTGTGGTATCCCCCTGCAGGCCTTGCTGGGTACTCTGGGTTTAGGAACGTATTTTTCTCCCAATCAGGCTTAATGCAAAGCCTGACTGAGTGTGCTGCTCTGTTAGATGTGCTTTGCCTTAAGAGTTCTTTTCATTCCCATGGCAGAGGTACACCTAAGTTACCCTTTAGTGTCCCATATAGGGTACCACATCTCTTTTAGTTAGGTACTAGGCTGGTGGCTAATTTTCCCCTATGTTAAATGGTTCTACTGGATGGAATCCATTTTACTTGGCTGGGTCCTTTTTTACCTACCTTCTCGTTTTCACAAAATGGAGGTTGTCTTTCTTTGCCTTGAAGACCTGAGGGGCCCCATGATTGTCCATGGTCCCTCTTTGTGTGTGTTTGTGAGAGCGGATGCCTGTATTGCAGGTCTGGGGACTGTAGTCAGCCTGAAAACAGTGATGACTAGTTTATGTAGATGCATGTCGGTATGCAGTGATTTTAACTAATATAAAACAACGAATTGCCTTTTTAACTAACTGAAAAGTCTAAAAATTAAATAACACATTTTTGAAAACTATGTATATGGGTTTGGGGATGGGAAAAGTAGTTTTGGGGGTGGTGAAAAGTATTAATTAAAAAAAAGGGGGACTTGGGAGGTGGTGGCAGAGTGGGGGGTGTTGCAGCCCCCCAAAAAACAATTACAAAAAATGTTTGTTTTTTTAGACATTTTTGGTTCATTAAAAGGGAATTCGTTGTTTTGTGATTCGTTAAAATCACACTTAACTATGCCTGTTTTGGATGGCGTGGATTCATTCCTTTGTGTGAGACACCCATCTAAATGCATGGGTGTGTTTTGGAGGGCTTGTCTGCCATTGACTGACCAACCCTCTGTTTGAATGATTCATGGGGTGTGAATGGTCACTGTGCTTACTTACCTCCTGTTGATAGAGATAGAAGCAGACCCCTTTAGCCATTCACCTTACCTTTTATGGGAAATCTGTACCCATACTCTGGAAGTCCTGATGCTTGAGGCAGACTGAAGCTCTGTATTTGCATACTTTGATGATCCAAAGAATCTGACAGAAAATCTCTTCCTCTCCTGGATGACCAGAAGTACCCTTTCCCCTAATGTGGTGGGGATAGCTGGTTCACAAAACATGCTTGGAGGCCCCGTGCCTAGCTGACCAGAGACTCTTTGTCCCAGGATATCAGGCTAGCACTCTGGTTCCATCTCCCCTTCAGGGAAGCACAAGGAGTCTGTTCAGCCTCTGATCCTGCAACTGCAATGCTGAACTTGCCTCCCAATCCTTCTTTGGTGACTGCCTACTCTCCAGTGTGTCTCTACTAGCAAATCTTGAACATGCATTCTTCCTTGGGGTCTTGGCAAGCGGGCCCCCTCCTCAGAAGCCAAATCATGTGCCCAATGATGGTGTGGGAGCCCTAAATTGAAGGCTACCACCATTCATGCCTGCTTTGTATTTCAGTTCTTGTGGCTCTTACCCTCGACCTGGGAATCACTGAATCATGAAAAATCACTCTTCCCACGAGTCTTTGGATCTCTCCTGCACTGGTGTGTCATCACTGCAACCTCAGGAGGTCACCAAATTACACGCACAGCAACAGCCTCTGAAAACTCCATCTGCCTGCTGTAGAACTACTTTTTTTTCGGTTCCAGGGTATTTGTCGCCTAACACTCCAGCATTGCTGATGAGCCTCTTCTTCAACTATTTCTTTATCCCTTTGCCCCTTCTTCATCATCAATGCTATCCCATTGGTCTCACTCCAGCGGACCTGCAGAAACTGCCTCTTGGACGATGCTCACAAAAGGGAGTTCTATACCACCGAAGACTACCCCTAATCCCTATTACTGGTCTCCCTTGGTCTTTTCTAACTTTCTAGCCCAGGTGTGAAAAGTGTTTTGCAGAAATGTGTGTTGCTTGCCTTTTACTGCGTTGTTCACTCTAGGAAAGACTGTTTTACTTGCTTGTTACATTGTGGCATCTTTTATTCTGAAAAGTGTACTTACCTGAAATTGAAGTATTTTTTTCTCTTTTCCTTTTCTTATATAAAGATCATAGGTTTATGAAAAAATATGATGTGTGGACATTCTCTCCTTGGCTATACATGAAAAGTGTGTACTGCACCAATTCAATCCACCTCCTGAGAATTAGCCCTCGGATGGTCTGTCATGAATACCACTTGGAAAGCCTGGTGTGCTTGAGGGAATCACTAGTAGTTGCTAAATCAGGAAGAAATACCTAAAAACTCTGACAACAAGGCTTAAGCAAATCTCACTAACACGCAGATAAAATGTCAAATCACCCAGTGTCCTTACCCCAATCCGGCAGATATTTTCTTTTCTATTCTGGCTGACAGGTAAGAGTGATTTTCTACTGCTAATGAAATGGTAGGACAGAAATATGAAGACTGATGGAAAATGGTTGCACATTAGGGCTGCCACCTTCTAGGTTTCTTATCTGAGTACTTTGGGCTTGGGGTAATCTGATTAGGTCAGGGGAAATATCTGTACACTAGAAACTTTGTTAGGGGTGGGATTTTAGGGTCCATCAGAGCTGGAATCCACACAATTTCTGAGGCAGAATGAATGTTATTGTCGGCTTGACAAGTTTGTTATGTACAGACTTTCTTTCATCTGAGATTGCTGCATTGAGCCGCAGTGAGCAGAGAGTGGCCCCATGGTGGAGCAGTGAGCTTCAGCCGTGGTTCCTGAGACTGAATGGTGAGCCTGAGCTTGTGGTTCCCGCGGCAAGCCGTTGAAGTATGTCAGGGTAGCCAGCATAAGAGCGAGAGTAGGTAGAGTGGCTGAGGATGGGTAACAAGGTTCATTGAAACCGTTGCTGAATTAAGGTGGTCCGGAGAACAGTGAGAGTTTCCAGTGGCATCTGTTGCCCCACGTGCTAGTTGTTTTTGTGAGGCACTGTGGGGCGGCACCCGCTCATTTTTATTTTCTCACCTTTAATCACCTTTTTAATGATTGCCATGAGAGGGGGACAATGACACAGCACTAATTGGCATTCTATTTATTGTGTGCTAGTTGTGTTCATTGTAGTGAGCCCTACTTGCGTAGCGAGTGTGGAAAGTGTTGTCAGCAGTTGGTAGCCAACAGGTGACTAAGAACAATCTATGTTGATAGGAGCTTTCCAAACATTGCCTAATATTCACCATGCTTAAGCGTGGTGTACAATATCATACTCACAATAAGACCTGTGTGGCTGTTTCTAAAGATGTTGATCACACTGAAAGCATGCTGACATTTTGTGTGTGTAAGAGAGATAAGGACATACCGGCCAAAGAGCAGGTATTAAATGACAAAGAGCCACCGGAGGCAGCACCCTGTGTGGGGAAAATGATGACGTACTTCCCAGCACATGTTTGGGCAGCTGGAATGGCCCCAGCTCATGCTTTGCAGGCCCCCAAGGTGGCGGTACAATCTTGCAAGGTGGCTCTTTGAAATCTCTTCCGTCTATTGACAACAATTCCCTCCTAAACCTGTGCTACAGTCTGCAGCAGCGAAGCACTGCAGGCGTCCCATTTGGAGGCGCAGAACTCTGCACTATCACAACATCCCAATTTTAATTTGATGTCATTTTTCTGCAACCCCGGACTTGGAGAAGCTCATTCATATGAGCAGTTGTCCTACATGTAAGTGTTTTAGTTATGGTGATGTGTCTGTGGACAAATGTTTAGAAGAGCTCGACAATCTGCGTACCTTGCTTTAAGTGGTACTATCGTTCTGTACAGAGATTTTCAAATGGGCAAAAGGTAAACTTTGCCATGTTTAAATCCATCGACATGGCTATGGGAGTACCAGTTACTCTTCAACCCTGATTCAAAGTATCTCAGTGGAACCAGGGACTAAGGATGAAAATGGTGGCATGGGGGATGACAATGGAGCAGCGCATATTTCGATCCAGGATTCGTTCCCTGGGGAGGTGACACCCCATTGTGAGGGTTTGTGCCACATTTGTTTCCTTTCCACAGGCTAGTGGTGGTGCAGGACAACATCTGCATCTGAAGCTGATTCTAATACTGACTTCTTTCAACCGTGAAAGATAACGCAGTGAAGGAAAAATGCATCTAAATATGGTTGCTCAACTACCAAAAAACTGAATGCTGAACCTTCGGTGCCTTCGCCGGATTCCCCGCTCACTTGCAACAACCTTGAGCCTGACTGTGACCTGGTGGAACAAGAACTGAGCCCAAAGGTCAGTCGCACCATGCTAATTTCATATCCACGTCCACGGGGGATACAGGGCTTCACAAAGTGGCTGATGGAACTGGGGCACTAATAGTTTGTTTTTGAACTTGCGTGATGCACTGGCGTTTCGCAAACAAAACAAAAAAAAGAAAAAAAATGCCTGCCAAGGAGCAGAAGAAGGGACTACATGTAGTCCCTTCTCCCTTTCCATGGTGGGCGAAAAAGAGATGCCGGTTTCCAGTACAGGAAAGAACATTGCGGGATGTGGCATGGAATCCCACTGAGGTGTGAGATTCATAGGCTCGTAAAGCCTGCCTTGCAGTAAATCGCAGGTGCTGTAACAAAGATAAAACTTCTTGCCAGGTACAACAAGATAAAATATACATTATACATCATAAATACAAGGACAAAACTTCATTCACAAGAATTTATAAAATGTGCATGCAAAGCCCAAGCAGAGGCTAAATACTTCATTAGTTGGACTACACCATTTGCATCCCTCCTTATTTTAAGCCGTCTACAGGCTGAAACAGTCCTTGTTTGCCACTGCACAAATAAGGGTCTTAAATATCATCTCCTTAGGGAGATATATAAGGGGAAGATACAAATAAAGTGCATAACATCTATCACCAAGGTAGTACAGAATGGTAATTTATCTAGAGAATCTTTATTCCATCGTGCAACAAGGTAATGAACCAGAAGAATTCCTAATCTAAACCTTATCGTCAGTCTTCTCAATCCTTTTACAAGGGATATCTAGATCCGATTCTAGCAAAAAAACACTTTTGAGCACTAGAAATTCTAGCACCAACCTTTTTCCCCAACGACTGTTTGAATTTCTCATTGAAAAATCATTTACCCTACGCCCCAACAAACTTGGAATTATGACACATCCGAAGAGGGTCCTTCCACAGCTGACGAATGTCCAACAATATGGCCATATTTTTGTTAAAAATGAAACCATTGAAGACCTGTTACACCATTTTGATGCAGCAGGTCACTCATTCCCTCCCGGTATCGTACAAGTTCAGTTGTATGCCATATGTGCAACCAGTATAGTAATGGTCGCAGCTGTATCAGATACTCCAGCCCATAACCGCCCAACTCAAGCTTGATTGGTAAATTCTGAGCACTTTTGGGAAGATTAAGAGCCGCTTCAATAATTTATTTTCCACCCAAGCCAAACCGCGGGCATCTGAATACCCCCACAATTCTGCTCCAAATAACGCAGCATGCACACCCTGCATTCTATAAATGTCCATAGCAGGGGAAATACTTCTCCCTCCATACTGATTGTTAAACCTAATCACTGCCAAACCCCGCCTAGACAGAGTGTTTAAGCTGTTCTCTATCTGGCTACTCCAACTGGAATTATGGCACACCAATAGCCACTGAGAAACATAACCCTCCACCTGTTCCAATTTAAGGATACGCATATAAAATAAATAAGATTTACACGTATGATAGTTCTTAGGGGTAAAGATCATAGCTTAAGACTATATTTCTAATGACCACATTAAACATGCCCCAATATTTGGAAGGCTCAATTTGTACAACTACCTGACCACAGGCACACACATTGTAATTGCCATTACTCTGTTTTGAACACTTGGGCCTTGTTGTAAATTGCTTGTATTTTAGTCTTATATCCCTACTCTAATCATTGGATATGAAATAATGTTGGATACTGTCTGGGATAAGAATTGTGATTTTGACGAAACCTCTGGTAGGGGAGAGCTGGTATCAAAGCAGGGTTGAGGTGTACACCAGTACTTTAGCAGGCTAGGAGTGTCATGATGCCTACCCCCAGGCATCCGGACCAAGCCCATCAGCCCCAGGAGCAGGCATCTAGACATTTAGTAAAACCTCAGCAGTCCCGGCTAGGGGCTATCTGGGTTCAGTCCTGGTGCCTTAGGCGCCAGGCTCATAGTAGAAATCAGTCCTGGCGCCTTAGGCGCCAGGCTCATAGTCCTTACTTACCTCAGGCAGACCATGCTGCAAATGACTCTAATCCAACATGAAGCCTGAAAGGGACTATTTTTCTACAGGGACTATTTTTTACTCGGCTGTGGTTCTAGGGACTTCTTACCTGGGACTACTTTTGAGGCTATTTAAACCACGCCCGACCAGCAACACGCGCTTCACGTTATTCTGCATCCAGCAGCGTAACGCTCACCGTGCCTGCAGCCTGCATCCAGTCTTCTGCCACACCCGCCTCGAATCCGGAGCTCCTAAAACAAAGAGGAAAGAAAGGGACAAGGTTAGAAAACAAACTTATTTCTATTCCACACCTGATTCTGGATCCATCTCGTCTCCGGACCTGTAAAGAACATCATTTCTGCATGCGCTGCACCTCCAGCTGCAGCTCCGCGCCATACTCACCAGTCTTCACAGCATCCTTCGGGTCGGCGCTGCCTCCATCATTTCTTCGCCGAACTTCGGCACCTAGGAGACAAAAGAAAACCACAAGGTGAGCCGAGGGAACCAACAAATATAATTCTTACCACCATAGACTTACCTGATTTACCACCGGAGGCATCCTTTTGTGACTCTCCATATTTTCACGTGCCGCATCTGTAAAGAGAGACAAAACAACAAGTTTTCCACGTGCAACATTTACTGGACAGCGCCGGGTAATACAGACTCTTACCTGAGCGCCACCAGCTGCCACAAGAGCATCTTTTCACAAGCCAGCTACAAGACAAGAAAGGAAGGGGGGGAACAAGAGTGAACATCAGACATATTGAACTCTATGAACTTAATACTTACTGGTCCTCACCATGAACCTCAGAGACAATACTCTCCGGAACTCTCCCGAGCCTTCAAACCAGTGAAGTAACTGGAATCGACGTGCCCCTGCAAATCCACGCAGGATGCAGAGCTCATCTTTCAAGAATATAAGGTGAGATTGCTGTGAGGGCATTTCAGAGGTGATTAGTTGGGGAGGACTGTGGGGGTGCCATCACTTGAATCCACAAGTGGCTAAATCCATCTCTCCACTTGCAGGAGAATATTTCTACAGGTTAAGCAGACAAGATTAGGAGGGCAGATCCAGTCAGTCATCGCTGCACTACGCATCACGTGGGTGGAGACCGCAGCTGTCCGGGTCCGACCGACGCCCCTGTGGGAGCCAGGTGAGCGTAACAGAACGCAAAGCCTATCTACAAATCCCCACCCGGGCATTATGGAAACCTCAGAAACCGACCAACTAGCCCTATTGTTAGGGGAACTTAGATCAGAAGTGCACTCCGCGCGCCAAGAGACTAATGCCCTCAGGAGAGAACTGATTGTGTCAAAGGAGCGCACTGATGATCTTGCTAGACAATTACTGCAAAACCAAGCTGGGCAAACACCATTACCTGGATTCGGGGGGAATCCAACTCCTGTTTCATCGAGCAATCCTGCGCAAGTGGTTCTACCAGGGAGCATTCCTTTAGCTCCACCCAAACGTTTTGCTGGGGACCCAAAAAAGTTTGCGGTGTTTATGAACCAATGCCGCTTGCACTTTTTATGCAGACCTGGAGCTTTTCCGAACGACCAAACCAAAGTAGCCTTTGTACTATCATATCTTAGTGGCAGCGCAGCGGATTGGTCAATTCCATTGGCTAACGAGAATGACCCTCTTCTTCGGGATTTTCAAGGTTTTCAATTGAGCATGGAAAGACTATTTGCCAGACATTCACAGGGACAGGCGCTGGATAATGAACTTTTATCATTACGACAAGGTAACCAGGATCTACTAACCTATATTGCCACTTTCAATAGGTTAGTGGTGGAAACCGGATGGCCAGAGGTAAAACGAATTACATTATTTCATCGTGGACTTCGGGGTGAACTCAAAGACGTTTTGGCCCAAGTTGTGAACCCACCTCAGGATTGCGCAGAATATATAGACTTAGTGGTCCAGTTAGACCACCGACTTCAGAATAGAAAGGCTGAACGAGCTTAGTTCGAGAATTGGGTATTGGTTAAACCCAATGTTACCCTCAAAGGAACAGATGTATCAGAACCGATGCAGATCATGGGGGTCAAGGGACCCTTAACTCAAAAGGAAAGAGAAAGAAGACGGCAGTTGTAATTGTGTCTGTACTGTGGGGGCTCAGGACATTTTCTACGGGATTGCCCTATAAAAACATCTAAAAGAGTATGCTGATAAAAATCAAACAGAGCCTGATTTGGGAAACGACCACGCCCCACAAGCGTAGAGGTCCGCTTGCCGAGCTTGGAGAAGGATACTCAGACCTCGCACTTCATCATACCAATGGTCCTTATAGATCCAAGGCAGCCATCACGTATGCACGCAGTGAGGGCATACATTGATAGCGGGGCCATAGGAAACCATGTGGACCACGAGTTGGCTTCTAGGATGAATCTATCTCTCTGCAAAAAGACCACTTTGGATGTCATCACCACAGTCGATGGAACTGAAATTGCCGCTGGGCCTGTAACTCATTCCACCGCAGAGATGACACTATTGGGTCAGGATGGGCATCGAGAGACTATTGTGTTTGATTTAATCAAAGCCCCGCAGTTCCAAATAATACTGGGGATACCTTGGTTGGAAACACATAATCCTTGTATTGATTGGCGAGAGAAGAGAATAACCTTCCCGGATTGTGCACATACTTGTTACCCGAAAAAACCCTTGAACCAAGGCCTGGCCACAGTCGCTACTCCAGTCGTGCAGTTACCTCAAGAATATCAAGAATTCCAGGATGTTTTCCTAAAGGAACAGGCAAACACCCTACCACCTCACAGATCATACGATTGTCAAATCGATCTCATACCTGGTGTACAACCTCCATGTAGTAGGATCTATGCCCTTACGGAACCCGAAAACCTTCACCTACGACAATACTTGGACCAATACCTTGCTAACGGCTTCATTCGTCCATCAAAGTCCGCTGCATCGTCAGCTTTGTTCTTCGTGCCTAAAAAGGAAGGTGACCTCAGAACGTGCATAGACTTCTGCGCATTAAATCAGATCACGGTTAAGAACCGATACCCTTTGCCTCTGATCCCCGAATTACTAGACCAAGTAAAGGACGCTTGCATCTACACTAAATTAGATCTCCGAGGGGCATATCATCTGGTACGTGTAAAGAAAGGCAACAAATGGGAGACTGCTTTTCGCACTAAGTACGGGTTATTTGAATACCAGGTGATGCCCTTCGGGTTGTGCAATGCACCAGCAGCCTTCCAGTATTTTATGAACGATGTCCTTCGTGAACTCATTGACGTCTGTGTTGTTGTATACATAGACGATATTCTAGTGTACTCCTCTTCAGAATCAGACCATGTGAAGCACGTTCGTGCAGTCCTTGAAAAACTACGCCAGCACAAGTTATATGCAAAATTGGAAAAATGTGTTTTTCATACTACGGAAGTTGAATTCCTTGGATTTATCCTGACTCCAAAAGAAGTCCGAATGGACTCTCGAAAGGTGGATGCAATCCTCAAGTGGCCATCACCCAGTTCAGTTAAAAGGGTACAAAGCATGCTCTGATTTGCTCATTTCTACCGTAGATTCATTCCGGATTTCTCACATGTTGTACACCCTATCACAGCACTTTTGCGAAAAAACAAACGCTTCTTGTAGACCGAAGAAGCTGAAAAGGCCTTCCAAGAGCTGAAAGTGAAATTCACGTCTGCACCTGTCTTAAAGCATCCACGCCCCGAACTTCCATACATAGTTGAAACTGATGCATCCAGTTTAGCCATGGGAGCTGTCCTGTCCCAGAAGGATCCTGAAACCGGTCAACTTCACTCAGTAGCATTTTGGTCCAGAAAGTTCTCGGCACCCGAGTTAAACTATGCGGTTACCGATAAAGAATTATTAGCCATCAAATCCGCCTTCAAGGCTTGGCGGCATTATCTTCTCAGTGCCAGGCATACCATTACGGTAATCACTGATCACTGGAACTTGCAGTATTTAAAAAACAGCCAAGGCCCAATCATTGCATCAACTTCGATGGGCATTGTTCTTTGCCGAGTTCGATTTCGTGATCACTTATCGACCAGGTTGTAAAAATGGCAAGGCAGATGCCTTATCCCGAATAGGGATGGGAGAAGCATATGCAAACCCGGATCCGGTGCCTATAATTTCAGAACAAAGAATTCTTGGCATAACCACTCTACAGACACTAGAGGATATTCAAGTAAAGATCCAACAACTCTTCGATCCAACAGCCCTGCAGGACTGGGTGAAGAAAGGCTTGGACTACTGAGTCATCAATGACCTACCTTATTATCAAGGGCGACTATTTCTACCACACAAGGAACTACAAGAACTAGTCATCTCCAATTTTCATGACACCCTGATGGAAGGACACCCGGGTATCGCAAAAACTGAAGCTAAAATTAAGAGACAATTCTGGTGGCCCACCTGGTGAAAAGACGTAATGTCTTGTGGCATTTGCGTCCAAAACAAAAGTCAGAAGAAAAAACCAGCTGGCCTCTTACAAGCTTTGAATATTCCACCTACACCATGGCACACCTTATCGTTAGACTTTATTACAGATCTACCTCCATGTAATGGATTTAACACCATTCTAGTTATTGTGGATTTTTTTTCCAAGATGACCCTCTTTATTCCTCTAAAGTGATTACCTTCTGCTTCAATTCTGGCCAAGGAGTTCCTCGAAAACGTTGTTCGAATACACAGATTCCCTTCCGTATTGGTCTCTGACCGAGGTAGTCAATTCATTTCACATTTTTGGAAGAAATGTTGTCAACTGGCGCAAATCGACATGAGGTTATCAACCAGTCACCATCCCCAGACCGATGGTCAGACGGAGAGGACCAACCAGACCCTTGAACAGTACCTACGTTACATGCTACACCAGACCGAAAGTAATTGGAAAGATATTTTATGGATTTCCGAGTATGCATACAATAACTCTGTACATTCAGGAACCGGACAAAGCCCCTTTTATACCATATATGGACATCACCCTCGAACCTCAGAACTAGATTCGCCTCAGCATTTAGAAATGCCTACAGTTAGTCATTTGCATTCTACTATTATACAAGCCTTTAAAGAGGCAACAGAACATTTGAAACAAGCAAAAGAGAAATATAAGAAAAATGCTGATCAACATAGAAGTGAAACTCCACTATACCAGATTGGGGATCAAGTTTGGCTGGCTACAAAACACATACCTCTGAAGGGAACTCAGACTTTTAACCCTAGATATTTGGGACATTTCACTATTAAGGCCATTATCAACCCGGTAGCCTTCAAATTGGAATTATCCTCTAATATGCGCATTCATCCTGTCTTTCATGTTTCACTTTTAAAACCAGTTCAACCAGGAACAAGATTAAACAAACCACCCAACCCCATCTTGATAGATGGAGAACCTGAATTCGAGGTAAAAAATATCCTGGACTCCAAGATGGTTAAATCAAAACTTTTTTATTTAATCGATTGGAAGGGCTACGGACCACAAGAAAGGTCATGGAAACCTAGTGACGACGTCCATGCACCTCGGTTGGTGAAAAGATTCCATCGGAACTTCCCAGACAAACCAGGGCCCAGGTGAAGAACAACTTTAGGAGGGTCCTTGGGGGGGGGGAGTGCTGTCATGATGCCTACCCCCAGGCATCCGGACCAAGCCCATCAGCCCCGGGAGCAGGCATCTAGACATTTAGTAAAACCTCAGCTGCCCCGGCAAGGGGCTATCTGGGTTCAGTCCTGGCGCCTAGGCGCCAGGCTCATAGTAGAAATCAGTCCTGGCTCATAGTCATTACTTACCTCAGGCAGACCATGCTGCAAATGACTCCAATCCAACATGAAGCCTGAAAGGGACTATTTTTCTACAGGGACTATTTTTTACTCGGCTGTGGTTCTAGGGACTTCTTACCTGGGACTACTTTTGAGGCTATTTAAACCACGCCCGACCAGCAACACGCGCTTCACGTTATTCTGCATCCAGCAGCGTAACGCTCACCGTGCCTGCAGCCTGCATCCAGTCTTCTGCCACACCCGCCTCGAATCCGGAGCTCCTAAAACAAAGAGGAAAGAAAGGGACAAGGTTAGAAAACAAACTTATTTCTATTCCACACCTGATTCTGGATCCATCTCGTCTCCGGACCTGTAAAGAACATCATTTCTGCATGCGCCGCACCTCCAGCTGCAGCTCCGCGCCATACTCACCAGTCTTCACAGCATCCTTCGGGTCGGCGCTGCCTCCATCATTTCTTCGCCGAACTTCGGCACCTAGGAGACAAAAGAAAACCACAAGGTGAGCAGAGTGAACCAACAAATATAATTCTTACCACCATAGACTTACCTGATTTACCACCGGAGGCATCCTTTTGTGACTCTCCATATTTTCACGTGCCGCATCTGTAAAGAGAGACAAAACAACACGTTTTCCACGTGCAACATTTACCGGACAGCGCCGGGTAATACAGACTCTTACCTGAGCGCCACCAGCTGCCACAAGAGCATCTTTTCACGAGCCAGCTGCAAGACAAGAAAGGAAGGGGGGAACAAGAGTGAACATCGGACATATTGAACTCTATGAACTTAATACTTACTGGTCTTCACCAGGAACCTCAGAGTCAATACTCTCCGGAACTCTCCCGAGCCTTCAAACCAGTGAAGTAACTGGAATCGACACGCCCCTGCAAATCCATGCAGGATGGAGAGCTCATCTTTCAAGAATATAAGGTGAGATTGCTGTGAGGGCATTTCGGAGGTGATTAGTTGGGGAGGACTGTGGGGGTGCAATCACATGAATCCACAAGTGGCTAAATCCATCTCTCCACTTGGAGGAGAATATTTCTACGGGTTAAGCAGATAAGATTAGGAGGGCAGATCCAGTCAGTCATCGATGCACTACGCATCACGTGGGTGGAGACCGCGGCTGTCCGGGTCCGACCAACGCCCTTGTGGGAGCCAGGTGAGCGTAACAAGGAGATGCATATGCTGGGCTTCTATTTCAAAATGCTTTTATTGTAGACTTCTAATATAGCGTACATTAGCTTCACCTATAGTTCTCTTGGATGTGCTGTAGGACCTCATCTGGCTTCATCAGTATTTTTTTGATTGAATTTACCAGTGGCCACTGTATGCCTAATGTTCAGCATTGACCATTTTCTTTAACTTTTAAACCCACTATCCTATTGGCTTCACATGGCTGTAGACATGTTATGTAGCTGTTGCTCACACTAGTTTGCCCTGTGAAAGTTAATTTTGGTACTCTGGCACACTGAGCACATTTATGACTTTTGAGCGACTGGTGAGTTTAGATTTAATCAAAAGACAAGTAAAGGGCCTTAACTGGAGGATTAATCAACAATTTGAAAGAAATGTAGGTGATGTAGGAGCAGCATAGCAAGAGTCTAGCGCCCTAGAGAAAATCAGTGGTTACATTTGTTTTACATGTTTGTTTATGGATCTCTGTTTTATTTGATGTGTGCAGTGGAATGTTGCCATCACATGACCGAGAGGCTTTAAATATTTGTATAACTTATTTTAGGTGTGCTGCGAGTGATGCACAATCAAGCTGTTTTCTTCAAATCATGTGTATTTTTGCTGCACAGAGGGAAGAACAGCTACTGCAGTAGATGCCAGGTCTACATTTACAAGGTTTTGTTAGGAAACCCCTAATACACAACCTTTACAACATTGTGTTTTAAGGGGTGTACAACATTATTATTTAATAAAGTAACAGTTTACTCAAAAGACTGGAATGTTTTTGCAAAGGTTTACAAACATTGTAAATGCTGTAAACCAAATGTTCACTAATATTGTCAATGTTGATGTATACACTAGGTTTGCAAAGGTTTCCAAATAGTCAATGCTGTAAACAAAATGTTTACTAATATTGACACATTTGAGGTGTACACAAGGTTTGCAAAGGTTTACAAATAACCGTTTTCTTTGTAAATGAAATGTTTGATTGTGCATGACACATTAAGTGTAAATTAGGTTTACAAAGTATTCATGTTTTGTAAACCATGGAAAACTTAGTGTTTACAAACATCTGGAACATAAAATCCAAATGGACTTGCATAACTACATGGTTCGCAAATGCGTAAACTCAATGTAGACCAAATGTTTCAAACAGGTGCAAACCTTTGTAAACCTATATTTTGTATAGGTTTGCACCCTGTTTACCAAATATGTAAAACTTAAATTTCATGGTAGCTAGATACTCCTTCAAGACCTCTTTCTCTTTGGCTGATAATATATACATTCTACCAAAAGATAAGGGTTTGTCCGGTATCAGATCTCTAGAACAGTCGTATCTCCGGTGTGGCGGGAGTTCGGAATATTCTGAGACAGAGAACACCTCTTGATGTTGCAGATTTTGGAAGGGAATTCCCTGAACTGAATTGAGTACTGTAGTTTTGGGGTGCTTGGGAACTAAGCTGGAAGGAACTGGAAATCCTATGGCTCCATGCGAAAGACAATGGGCCTCATTATGAGGTTGGAGGTAGCCTTGCCGGTTTCACCTCCAAGCTCGCACCTGGGTCCGGCACCCACGAATGGGCAATTGCCAGGCTATTCCAGCTATTCCATCACAGCCGGACACAGTAATTGCCCTTTCATAGGGTTCAATGGGAATGGGGAGAGTGGTAGCACCGGTACCGTTAATAATGGTACCAGTGCTACCATCATGTTCTGCTCGCGGGTGCCCGTACGGCCACCAGGTCAGGCCTGGTGGCTGCAAGGGCACCCGCAAGCAGAATTCCTAGTATGGCGGTACGGATGCAACAGTGCCAGTAGCTATACCGGCGCTGTTGTTGCCATACCGCCATACTTGTAATGAGGTCTCATGAGTTAAACAAAGTTCGGAACATAGGAAGAAGGTAGCAGCTATCCAATTGATGAAAGGGTTGAGTAATCTGAGCTAGGTTAACCCTAAAATAACCAGATAATTTGGAGTCTTGATGAGATCTAAGTGAATTTCCTCCTGATGGGAGCCATGTTCATGTGGAGAAGTTGTGTTTGTTCGCATATGGGACCGGAGGATAACGGACTACTGACCACACTCTCTACCGGATAGAAACGGACTTCACAGAACAAGGGATTACATGAGTGTGTGCCCAGTCGTTATCCATAAAATTCCCTGCAGCCCCACTATCGATAAGTGTTGGTACTTCAGCGACTCTGTTCTTTCCCCATGTAAATGTGACTGATATCACCACTGTCAGTGTTTTGGGCAAGTCAGTACTATGGAAGGCTATTTTGGCAGATGGGGAACTGTCTACTCCAGCCCGCAACATGGTTCCCTCTATGGCCGGGAGCTGGCGTTTCCCCACTTTCTTGGGGGTGCCACAGGACAGTAACAGATTAAATGGTCATTAGCCCCACAATACATACAAAGCCCCAAATTCCATCTGCGTGTTCATTCTTCGGCGGAGAAAGGACCTCATGCCACTCCTAACTGCATGGGTTCTTCGGGTGGAAGTGCTCTCCCTGTACTCAGGGATTTCCACAGATTTGCTGTGGATTCAGGTGGTGGTTTGGGGGATCGATACCTTCTTCTTTCTGCTTGTCTCTCATGCAAACGGTAATCCAGCTACATTACTAATGCTATCATCTCTGTGAGATTGAGGGATTTGGGGACCCGAGAGATTTCGTCCTTCAAATCATCATTGAGCCCCCTACGAAATAACGTCACCAAAGCATCATCTGGCCAAGAAGTGTCAGAGGCCATCTGCTTGAACCTGGTAATATATGTTGACACGTCTTGGCATTCTTGTCTAAAGTCCAGTTAATATGCTTGTGATGCCACCGTCATTTCTTGCCTGCCGAACATAGTTTTAATGCTATTTATAAAGGCAGGGTAAGAGTCCAAAATGGGATTATTCGTTGTGACTAAAGGAGTGGGCCATGCCAATGCAGGAACTGTTAGGTGGGTAATCATATGTCCTACCCTGTCCCGTCTGTGTGAAAAAGGCAGACTTAAAACAAACTGAGTGGTGCACGCTTCAATAAACTCCTTTAATTTATGAGGATTTCTGTCAAATCGTCCACTAGGCAGCGGCCCCAGAGAAATCTCTGTGCTTTGCAGAGACCGCACCATCTTTTGCCGTAATACAGAGTTTTCCTCCTTCAATGATTGGACTTCTGTCGTGAGGGATTGGACTGCAGCCATCAACTGCTGTACCTGGTCCATGATTCAGTCTGAATACCCGTACTATTCTGTGTTTAGCAGGCGTAACTAACTGTGATATCTGGACATCAGACAACAGTAAATAGTAACAGGCTATTGCACTGACCCGAGCGGATACAGCAGTGGAAGATAGAAGAATCCTCCTGGTCACCCTGCCCCCTCCACCAACGTGGCACAGAGTGGACAGGATTTCCAGGGAAATCCTCTGAGGAATACCCTGTGGTGTCAACAGTCTGGTCTGCGGCTATCAGGAATTTCCTCTACCCAGAAGTGCTTTCAATAGATGAACTGAGGCAATGAGCTACAATAGAAAAAAGCATCAGTACTGGTAGATTACACCCCTCTTAGGTAAGAGAATTGTAACATAGGTGATTACCCGTGCTTACTTTCTGTGTTGTGTGAAAGAGGATTTCCAGGTTTCCAGGTTTCTAGGATGTGTAGAAGGATTGTCTCGGAAGAGCATGAGTCAGTCTTCTGAGTTGCTAAGTGGAAGCAAGGTATTCGTCACTAAGTCAAGAGTCAGGGGGAAAGAGGAGATGCCGTAGCGGCGGAACGTGCAATGTTTAATGCCTACCAGTTGCCAGGGAGACTGATTGGATATGCAAGCTGGCCGGGTGCTGACAGTGTGAATGACGATGGCTGGAGATGACTTCGGGTATGGAAGGATTGCTGTGAGTAAATTCTAGATTAACTATATGATGTCCTCGTGAGCGCGGGCAGGTAGCTATCGAGGGGAGAACTCGAGAAAAGGGATTACTGGAAGTGGGAGCTTAAGCGGGTTACCTAGGTAACCTGGATGCAAACGCCTACCCTGAACTAAGGTGCCTGTGGCAGTCAGCTGGGAGGACGGGCAAAGTAATGTGCTAACGAATGCAATCTGAAAGGGGGAACGGTTCAGATTGGAAAGGACAGAAAATTGCAAGGGAGTTGCAATGTAAGATAGACAGAGGTGAACTTACGATGCCCTTGCTAGAGAGAGTAGCTACTCGCCGACTCTCAGTACGCTGCTCCGTATGAAATCCTGCAGCACTAGGGGGTGGAGCCCAATGGATGCAAGGCAGCCGGCCAACTGGAATGCTGCAAACACTGCTACCAGCCATCTTGGGATGGAACATAGATACCGAAGTGATGTGTCTCCAGTGTCGCCATAGCGACCATCGGTGCCCCTGACCCTTGACATCTGGGTCCTGACATAGGGCCTCATCACGAGTTTGGTGGTAACCCTTAAATCCGGCGGTCACGCTATTACCGCCGGATTTAAGGATCCGCCAAATCAGGGCTTCGGCAGTTTTCTCACCAGCTCTGAGCTGGGTGGAAATCCACTGAAAATTTGCGCTATTACCGCCGGCGGAGCGCGAAAATTCACCATTGAGCCCAATGGGGCATTCCCGAATGGGCTCAGTGGGGAATGGGGAAATCCATTACCGCCAAACCCGTGATCCGGCTCTAATAGCGCCAGGGGGTTTGGCGGTAGGGCTAATACCACCGGCAGTAATACCGCCGGCATTACCGCCCAACTCGTGATGAGGCCCATAGTCTGGTGTAGTTGCAGACTCCTCCCATCCCACCCTGCAACTGCAGTTTGCAAATGACTTTGATTGGTCCAAATCCTGCCCTTCTTCCTCCCATCTCTGGTCAGCTAGGTTGCAAACTTGGAAATGGAGCAGTTCAAGGGGCCTACTTTGGCATCCTCTGGGGTTGGGTGCTTCTTTGTTTGACCCTGTGGGGTTGAACAAGTACTGAACTGTCTCTAACCCATAACAGTGGCTTGCCTGTGGACATTGCCCTGTTTATTCCAATAGTGAAACTTTTTAGAGGAGCAGCTGTATACATCTTCAGGAGATCCCGTTCCCCTACTTCCCCTGTATTGGAGACATGAGACAGTGCCTTGCCTAACACCAGCTATCGTACTAATACCGCAGCAAGTATTTGGAAGGTGATACCCATTGAGACAACCCTATAGAATGTAACCCCGGAGTGACGGCAACCTGCAGGAGGAATTCCCTGAAGGAATATGAGAAGGAGCTAAGCAAATTAACTGATGACGTCATAAGAAAATGTGCACAACGTCCTAAGAAACGTAATTAAGACAATGTATGGATCCTAAAGGACAAATGATGAAGTAAAGGATCGAGCAAACTCTCATGTTTAGAAGAAGAAGATTATACTTTAACAAAGTGGTTTATATAAAAAATGATCAGGGTGAACCTGGTAAGCCACAAGAACAATTTAATAAAGATTTTAACAAAGACAATACATGTCATATTTCATACAAGTAAATAATTACCACAGGTGAGTGAGCCCTAACACATTCCCAACATTTAACATACACTGTAATGCATAATAATAGAGAGTATCAGGTAACTCTTTGGTACAACCCTTTGTGGTTGAGATAATAAAGGGCTGCAGACAACAGAAGCTCAATAAATGTACAGACGTTCAAAGGCAAGGTAGAGCAAGTCATCATAAAGGCTAGCTACGAGTAGTGAATAGAATCCAGGCGAAGCCGCCATTGAACAGAAACTGGATATTGGTATCATTAAATAAATAGGCAAGGCTGTCTGGCCTGAAGTCAAGATCCTAGAAATTGAGGTTAGCTTTCTAATCTGAAGTAGAATGAGTGTGCATAGGATGAATCTTCTTACATTAAGGTGCAAGAAAGGACACAAAGGATGGCAAGTTGCAATTCATTTAGGAGCATTTAAAAGCTGCAAAATGAACCAGATCATGGTCTTCTGTCACGTGAACCAAGGATGGAAATAGAGCTTGAACTTGAAGTTCCAGACACGATAGCGAGTGCCTTCACTTCTGTGCATTCCCAAAGATGAGAATACTATGCAAGGCCAAGTAAAAAGACAATTTCATGGCAGTAGGCATGAGTGATGAGAGATGCTAGGCTAATTGGATAGTGAGATAGCTTCATGTCCTATCTTCCTGCACCTGGATCTGGGCTTACGTGCTGATAAATAAACCGAATGTTCCAGTCATGGCACACACATGCCAACCAATTATATTAGTCCATATAGCGAAGGACCTTACAGTTAGTAAGAATAATAAGAAACTGTGTATCTAATGTTTCTGAAATTACATGTTTTCAGAGGTAGGCATAAGTTGTCCACCTGATATTGTACAGCCACTAATAATCCTAGCTCCTATATAAGTGTATATCTAGATGTCTTGCTGGAAACTAATCCAGACCTTTGATAGGTTTTTCACTATTGCCAAGTATGAGGTCACTCTGAAGCATATTTGAGTATAAAAATTGTAGTTTTGCAGAGATCACTGAGAGACTGAGCGTACGTCCGTTGATGTCCGTTGTAACCTCCGTTTTAGACAATTCTTAATAAAACAGTAACTTGCAATTTCTTGAGTTTGTCCGGTTATTTGGACGGAGAATTATTCTGGTGTAATCCCATCCATTACATATTCACATTCCAAAGAGCCATAAACTCACGTGTTAGCAGTGAGGATGGTTCCAGATCCAAACGAGTTTCAGTCCAGAGTTTCGGACAATCGGGCATCCTCTGCCATTAGCTGGAAGATTGTGAACTTTCCTGTGGAGAGCGACCAATAGAATTAAACTTGCAAGAAGAATCAAGACAGTGGGCAGGTCCCTCTTTGAAGAAATCCCTACTCTGTTTCCACAGGCGCTCCGCGGACGGAAGTCGAAGTGGTCAGCTTGGAGAAGGAGTCGATACCAAAGGCCGCAAGTTGATTTTTACTTTCCTTATTTAATCAATTTCTACTGTGCAGCCATGAACCCTGGGGCATGAGGGTGCATACCAAACAGACAAAACAAGAAGGAGACACAAATAAGATCAAAATCATCAGGAGAGAGAGGATCAAAGGCAAAGGTTGGGGTCGGCGTGAGAGTAAATCATAAATTTACGTTGTTAATCAATAAAAGAGCCAGGTCTTCTTGAACGAGATGATAGAGGAGTGCTATCTGAGTGTCTATGGGAGAGAATTCCAGAGTTTGGGAGCCACAATATAGAAAGCCCTATTCTCGACCTTCTTGAGTTTACACCGTGGTAGGGCTAGCAGGTTCTGGTTGCTGGACCTGAGAGTACTAGGGTTGACTTTATCCTGGGTGGGGTCTTGCAGATATTTGGGCATTATGCGACATCTGCATTTGAAAATTATCGTCAAAAGTCTGAATTTAGAACATACCTCGATAGGCAACCAATG
This sequence comes from Ambystoma mexicanum, assembly GCF_040938575.1. Classification (NCBI taxonomy): domain Eukaryota; kingdom Metazoa; phylum Chordata; class Amphibia; order Caudata; family Ambystomatidae; genus Ambystoma; species Ambystoma mexicanum. The sequence goes on along the minus strand of NC_090933.1, from coordinate 1,236,169,906 downwards.
TAGGTTGCATCGAGCAGCTGAAACATGATGGTGCTGCGTTAGACCCGTAACTACACGGACTGCCCCGTTCTGGACTACTTGAAGTCTAGTGGAGTCATTTTACCCAGAACGACCAGAAGGCTGCTACAGTAATCGATCTTAGCCCCGACTCTGGCTCTCGCGATGGTCCCGGCGTTTGCCTGTGAGATGAGAGGTCTCAAATGAGTCAATAGTTTCACGTAATAAGATGAGGATTAACGGATGTAAGTAGACTAAGGCAAATGGCAATATAAAGGGGCAGGATTGTGATATTCTTGAGTAACTGGAAATTTTGGGGAGATAAAGGAACGCCTAAGTAATCCTATTTCAAGGGAGATAAAAGAAGACGTCTCAAATTCCAATTGAATATTAAGACGGAGAATATGCACAGTCAGGACTGTGAAAGATGACGTCTTAAACCCTGTATAGGGTAACATAATTGGAGGCGTGGGAAGTATATCTCCTATTATAAATGGTCATAAAAGAAGCGAAGGTGATCACAGGTGTTATACATGTGTATTGTGTCATTATTTTGAGTGTTATTTGTTGTGTGACGTTTTAAGAGATAATAAGCCATGAAGGTTGTAAGTGACGTTGTTTGAAGTTAATGTATAGTAAATGATTGGCGCCAATCAGTAGAAAGATAGGTTGTTGAAACAAAAGAGGATTGAGCGGCGATTGATGGTGCTTGCTTATATTTGTTGTTTTGAGATTAAAAGTGGTGGCCAACTAGCCTTAAGATAGAGATTTTATCAACAATCTGGTAAGTATCGATAGTTAATTGCAACTTGTCATTATGGAGGACACCCCTCTCATGTACCTTTGCAAAGCACTACCAAGACATGTGCCCAAGCTGCTCAAACAGTACAGTGTGGAATGGGTAAAAGACACAGCTGATAAAATGTTCATGTTATGGCGACAAGGGGTATCATTGTCAAAAGCAGTATTACAGCGTATGACCACATATGTGCATGCTGCGTACACAGGGAAAAAATTAGAGAAATGATTGGCAGTTTTAGAACTTTGGAAAATGTACCAAGAGGAGAAAGAGGACCCACCATCAAAGAAGTGGATGCTTAATCAGCATAAAGGAGAAGGCATTGAGCCCTCACCTCCTCTTGCTTTGCTCGGAATTAAGAGCGCAGATACAGAAGAGATAGGAATTCAAAGCAGCAGCGAGGTATAGTCACCCAACATATGAACCCCCTGCTTACAGTAGTGATGACAGTCCAGGAGAGGGCAAAAGGAAGGAAGATGCCTGTAAGTTCATGTGGGATAAGGAAGAAAGAGGCAAGAGGTTGAATATATCGACAGACATAGACCGAGAAATCAAGAGGTGGAAAGGAGAAAATGATAGGGCTGATAAGGTAATGCTGGTTAGGAAGTTAGGGAAAGAGAAGACCAAGATGAGCAAGAAAAGAAGCACAGGGATTGAGAAAGGAGATTGAGCTAGGATGAGCAAGGAAGAAAAAGCAGGTAAAGTTGGGAACAGATATATAGAGAAGAACAAGAAAAATACAAAAAGCTGGCAGAGGAACAAAGGAAGTACAACACTAGAAACAAAGAAATAGAAGAAAGGGATAGGAGAGAAAGAAAGAGGAAGAAGAGGCTCAAAAAGTGAAGGACAAAAGATTACAGGGAAGAAGAAGAACAAAGACAGGAAGTGAGAATGGATGAACGAAGGCAAGAAGAAGAAAGGGCAAGACCCTATTGCTTATATCCGGGATATTCAAGAGAAATGCCTGCTTGAAACGCGTGAACCGTGGGAAAAGACAGTGGCACTATTTTATCATATTTTGCGTTAGGGATTGCTAGAATCAGTACAGAGACAAATGAAAAAACAAGTAGGGATGGAAGGGAAGTCATGTGCTGAGATACAATTAACTGTTGTGCATCATTGTCGGTTATTACAAGAGAAGAACAAAAAGAAAGATGAGAACTGAACAATCGAGGAAGCCAAGTTAGTTCAGAAGAAACAGTCAAAGTTTGCTATTGAAGGGGCAGTATTGACAAGTGGAGAGGGAATGGGAATTCAAGAAATAATGGGTACATTATAGGTGAATAATGCACACCCAATGGATCAGGTTTTGGCCATGAGATAGAGGTGTAGGCTTCAGAGGAAGAGGAGGAGGTGTCAGAACGCCCCAGGTGGATTTTCAAAAGGCCCAGAATGGAAGTAAAAATACTGAAGGAGGATATAGTAGAGGTATGTTGGAATTGTGGGACATATTATGCGTGTATGTAGAAGCCGAGGGAAGGCGCAACAAAATGGACAAACTTCAAGAGAGGGGACAGCTTATCCACCACCATATAGTGCACAAACATGAGAGGGCTTTGTCCAGGATAACACATCCTATCAACCACAGGCGCCGCTAGCACACCAGGCACAACAGGGGCCAGTACAAATGCACCCACCGCAAGGGCAGTCGCAACAAGTACCTATGCAAACACAACAGAATGCTTATATGGGGAAAATATTGACACCTAGAATCGGAGGAGTCACTGTGGTAGGAGGAAATCCTTTTACAGGGACAGGGATGAATTTGTACCCTCAATAGGACAGCTCACAGGGTGACTTCATGTGTTCAGTACCATCAGTAAGATCAGATCACCAAGAGGAACCAAGCGTCGATGTGATTATAGGAGGAAAATCCTTTTCTTTTCTTGAAGACACTGGTGCGACTCGCTCTTGTATAAGAGAGGGAAAATATCCGATGTCAGGTATTGCCATGAATGCTCAAGGGTTCTCTGGAGCTACAAATTTAGTTCCTTTTACTGTTAAATTACCTATTTCTATAGGGGAATGTAACATGTCTGTCCCCTTGCAATATTCACAACAGAAGCTAGTTAATATCTTGGGAAGAGATTTAATGACAAAACTTAATATGCACATTTCATTCACTGATCAGGTAATAGTGTGCTCCACTCAAGTAAAACACAATTTAAATGTATGAGAGTTTATATTAGCATTTACAGGGCAAGTGGCTCTATGAGAAGTCCCACTAGATCCGTAAGTCTTCATGTATGGGGTGTGCATTTTATTGACATGACTACCTGGATTAGTAGGGAAGAGTGTGAGGATACCTGGTGAGATACTATTCAGACCACAGGTTCCTATAAGTGCGGAAGAAGTACAGACTATTCCTATGGAATTGGAAGCAGCTATAGTACGAGGAGAAATAGCAATGCTTGAAAGAGTAGATGACCAAGGCAGAGCATGGAGGACAGTGATAGCTCTTAGGAGGGATAAAGATTGACTGACATAACAAATGAAGATATGTTCAAAGATGGAATTGGAAGCAGCTTTAGTACGAGGAGAAATAGCAATGCTTGAAGGAGTAGATGACCAAGGCAGAGCATGGAGGACAGTGATAGCTCTTAGGAGGGATAAAGATTGACTGACATAACAAATGAAGATATGTTCAAAGATGAACGTATAGACAATGAGGTAGTATTTTTTATAAGCATTATATACTGGCTAAAGATCTAGAAAAGAGAAGTCCCACAGCAAATGGAGATAATGTGGCAACGATCAGCATTCTACCAGGAAGACCTAGAAACGGTGCCAAGTGTCCTTTGGACTACAGGCCCATATGATGTAGGCCTATTGATGGGAATAGGAGAAGTTAAAATAAAACTCAAGCCAGTAGCAATTTCACCTGACGCAAAACAGCATCCTATGTCCCGAGAAGCTGATGAAGGCCTATTCAAGACTATTTCAGCACTGATGAATCAGGGAATCCTACTGCTATCAGAATCCCAGTGCAATACTGCAGTGTATCCAATTAGAAATTCTAAAGGGGGTCGTGGAGATTTATCCAGGATTTGCGCCGTCTTAATCAGATTGCAGAAGCAGAGATTCCATTAGTTCCTAATCCTGCGACAATATTATGTAGTATCCCAGATGAAGCTAAGTAATTCATGGTGATCAATTTGAAAAATACATTTTTCTCCATCCCGTTGCACAAGGACTCACAAGACCTTACTACCTTTATGTTCAGACAAAAAAAGACTAAAACATACTCATTTACACAAATGGTGTTGTTAGTCCCCATCAATCTTTAACAGGGTCCTACTGATGGATTTAGGTAACATTGAACTCAAGAGTGCGATAATTCAGTACGTAGATGACATAATAGTTTGCAATGAAACAGAGGATGAACAAGAGTCTATTCAGCTAATGACTATATTTGCAGACAAAGGATATAAGGTAGACATAGAGAAATTACAGTATTATCAGGAAGAGGTGTTGTACATAGGCCAGTTAATTTCAATGAAGGAAAGAAGGTGACACTCGAAAGAGCTGAGGCTATCATGAAGACACCAAAGCCAAACACAGTGAGTCAAATCCAGAAGTTTCTTAGTGGGCTTATGCAATTATTCCAGAGCCTGGGTTTTTGACTACAGCACATATACTAAGCCACTTTTGCAAGCACTAAAGAAAGCACAAGTTGGTAAGGAAAAGATAGAATGGACTGAAGAAATGGAGGAAGGATTTGAGGAATTATTAACAATTTGGAAAGTATTGACAGTCAATTGCAACTTGTCATTATGGAGGACACCCCTCTCATGTACCTTTGCAAAACACTACCAAGACATGTGTCTAAACCCAAACAGTAAAGTGTAGAATGGGTAAAGGGCAGAGCTGATAAAATGTTCATGCCATGGCCACAAGCGGTATGATTGTCAAAGCAGTATTACAATGTATGACCACACATGTGCACGCTGCGTACACAGGAAAGAAATTAGAGAAAAGATTGGCAGTTGTAGAACTTTGGAAAATGTACCAAGAGGATAAAGAGGAACCGCCACCAGAGTAGTGGATGCTTAATCAGCATAAAAGAGAAGGCATTGAGACCTCAGCTCCTTTTACTTTGCTCGGAATTAAGAGCGCAGATACAGAAGCGATAGGAATTAAAAGCAGCGGCAGGGTATAGTAACCCAACATATGAACCCCCGCTTATAGTAGTTATGACAGTCCGGGAGAGAGCAAAAGGAAGTAAGATGCCTGTAAGTTCATGCGAGATAAGGAAGAAAGAGGCGAGAGGTTGAATATATCGACCGACATAGAGCGAGAGATCAAGAGATGGAAATGAGAAAAGGATAGGGTTGACGAGGTAATGCTCATACAGAAAGAATGGATGGGAGGATAGATACTACTCAAGTTAGATGGGAAAAGCATCGAGGAAGTTAGGCAAATAGAAGACAAAGATGAGCAAGAAAAGAAGCACAGGGATTGAGAAAAGAGATTGAGGGAGGATGAGAAAGGAAGAAAAATCAGGTCAAGTTTTGAACAGATATATAGAGAAAGACAAAAAGCGGGCAGAGGAACAAAGGAAGTATGACACTAGAAAGAAAGAAATAAAACAAAGGGATAGGAGAGAAAGAGAGAGAGGAAGAAGAGACACAAGTGAAGGACAAAAGATTACAGAGAAGAAGAAGAACGAAGGCAAGAAGAAGAAAGGGCAATACTCTATTGCTTATGTATGGGATATTAAAGAGAAATGGCTGCTTCAAACGCGTGAACCGCGGGAAAAAACAGTGGCACTATTTTATCATATTTTCTGTTAGGCACTGCCGGAACAGGTACAGAAACAAATGAAAAAACCAGTAGGGATGGAAGCGAAGTGTCGTGATCCGAGGAGGTTGTAGGAGAGCTATGCCCTCTAGGAGACAGATCACTCAGAGAAACCCCAGCAATCGGACAAACAGCGTAGACGAAAATACTTTCCTCCCAAGATCGCAGCCTGCAGGATTGTAAATCACTGGATAGGTCAGGGGCTTGAGTGAAAAGGCAGGAGCAGCAACAGAGCGAAGGGAAAAAAGCACAGATAGTTTCAATGAATATCCACTAAGCAGTGAAACCCAGCCGCAACCTCGCCCAGCAACCCCAGTCCTACCTGCTGTGTGATGTGAAATAGTGGAGAACCTACTTGACTTCACGAGGTGGTGTGCAACAATGAATAGTGAGTCCAACAAAGTCCCGATCCCCAAAGAGTGCAAGTTCACGTAGCCTAACCCGAACGGCACAAGGCCGCAACTAACAATGTCCAAACAAATCCATAGTTAAACAGCAAAGCGCCCCAAAAGTACACCAAAAAAAAACAATCCCAATGTGACCAATATAGAAAACAGCAGTGCGTCCAGTAGGTGACCGAAGAGGATGATGAAGTGTGATGACATGTAGAACCAACAGCAGAGCGTCCCTGTAGAATGTGGTGCAGTGAAAGGAAGACAACAAACTTAAACAAAAACACCACCGTCAGCACACAGCTGCTGTGCCTCGCGGGAAGGTGTCCAACGCCTGCACACAGCGTTGATACCTGAACAGGAAAAGTTTACCAGGTATATACTTTTGTCCATAAAGGGCAAGGCAAGAGGAGCATTGCAGGACGGGCCAGGGGTCCGGTAGCCATGGGAACACAGTCAAAGGGAGCCAGGCGTCGGAAAGCTGGAAACGGGCAAGCAAAAAAGCAAGATCCGTGGAACAGTCCGAAATCAAGATACCAGGAATAGTCATAGACATGCAGAAAAGCGCAACTTGAATCGAGGACTAAAACACAATGGTTAAGGAGCATCCGACCAGTGGCTGTGGAGGATGCGGAAGGCGTGTTGCGTGCGCATCACGTGACTAGCCCTAACCTGGGACTGCTGGGAAACGTAGTTCCTCTGGCTCTAGGATAGGCGCCAGGGCAGTGTCCAGGTATTTCTGGAAACACCTTGGAATCGCAGCGCAAGGGATCAAGGCATTCAGTACCCCCCTGCAAAGGACGCAATCCCCTGGCAGTATGCAGTCTCTTTATCCAAAATGAGCGCAAAAGGAGAGCGCATGCAAACTGGAAGCCGGTTCCCAGGTCCTGTCCTCTGGGCCATAACCTTTCCAGTCGATCAAGTAGGAGCATACCCCGCGACATAGCAGGGTGTCCAGGAAAGCACGCACCTCGTACTCGTCTTCACCTTGGACTGTGATTGGTGCGGGGCAGCAGAAAGCCGGGTGCTGGGCACAAAAGGGCAGAGTAAGGAGACATGGAATACAGGGTGTATCCGCCAATGGGCCGGTATGTCCAAACGGACGGCAACATGATCGAGGCAATGCAAGATTCTGTAAGGGCCCACATAACAGGGTAAAAATTTGCATTTTCCTCAGATGGAAAGGTGTTTAGTGGAAAGCCAGACACGGTTACCGCAAGTGTAGGAGGAGGACCGAAAACAGCGTTTATCCGCCTGTGCCTTTGCCTGGGACTGAGCAGTGAGCAGGTGTTGGGCAACTGTTGTACGTATAGCGGCAAGGGAATCACCCACCTCTTTAGCTGCAGGGACCTGTTCCAGAGATGGTAGGGCCGGTGGGAGAACCCTGGGATGTTGCCCATACAAGGCATAGAATGGAGAACAACCAACAGAGGAGTGCCTGGAGTTGTTATATGCAAATTCAGTGGCCCCCAAAACCGATAACCAGTCCGACTGGTATTGTAGACACAAACAACGGAGGAATTGTTCCAAGGTAGCATTGGTGCTCTCAGTCTGGCCATCGGTCTGGGATTGATAAGCTGATGACAGAGACGCGTCGATGCCCAAGGAGCTGGTTAAAGTGTGCCAACAGCGTGACATGAATTGAGAGACACTGTCGGAAATCATCACCGTAGGAAGACCAAAAAAAACGATCCACATGATCGAAGAACAAGGCTACCAACAGGGTGGCTGATGGTATCCCGGGGCATGGTATGAACCTGTAAAGTGACTTCAATTCAGTACTCCAACTAAGTCAGTGCCTAGTCTGGGATGCCCAAGGGAAGCCCTTATTTATACATTTTTATGACAAGTTCATAGATCTGGATGATAAACACTTGTATAACGCCCCTCTCTTTGAATCCCTCTGACCTCACTGAGCCAAGAAGTAGGTTTGTTTTGCAAATTAAAAGATTTATTGAAAAATTAAACAAGATATATATCACACTTTTATAAATAAATTAATATTTGATAGCACACTTATGGATATTGCAGTGATCAACAATGGATAATATTACACTAGCACACTTTTTTAATTACTTAGGAGTTGGTATAGAGAGGATAAAGTAGCAGAGAATACTTTTATGGGTTCAAGGAAATGCAATGATGGAAAATAGTGCAGCACAGAAATAACTGAGATGGTTTCCACAAGAGATAATATGATCACTTTTTCTTTTGACAATTCACTCCCCCCTCCTATGCAATATAAGGAGATGGAAGGATAGAACACAATTTTCAGGAATACAATCGAATGCAATACCAATTCAGTTCCCCCCTAGTAAGCTTAGAGCAACAGGGATGATTTTAAAACAGGGGCAAGAATACTTTAAATGGGATTTGCAAAGAAGTGAAAATATGCTAAAAATGATTTTAATTCCCTATAGGAGATTCAGGGTAGGTGACAGCTACTTTAAATGAGTTCAGGTCAACACTAGCAATTAATCAGGAATGATTATCAGATTGAAAACGAATTTCAGCAGTTGCAAGCAAAAGACAGCGATTTTTAACGTGTGGTAAAACTGAGCCAAATTGCCCTTCGCAGCACTTTTTTCGAGTGTGTCGAGTGCGATTACGGAAAAACTGTATATGCTAGGTTTCGGGCTTTTTGGAAAGCTTAGATTCTTAGCTTTAAGATGACAGTTCCTAGCACGTATGGTTCAAAAGATACGGAAAATGTATTGGAGGTAGATTCTCAGAAATAAAGAAAGATTCAAATGACAAATGACACTTTCACAGGTTTGAAATTACAGAATGGACACACAATTTCTATGCAGTTCTAAATAGGTGGAAATGGTTTGAATTAGATTATTTTAAACTAAGAGATTGGTTTGCAAAGTTCTGGCTGGATACTCACTCCTAATTTTGGAAGGAATGGGCCTCATCACAGATCTGGTCAACAGGTTTAGCTGCGGTTCTCTCTGCTCAGCTGGTCTGGATCTCTGGTTCTGGCAAAAGTTCTGGCACTGCAAAGCAGTCTGGTCTGCTCTCTGGTTTTGGCAAAAGTTCTTGGCACTGCACAGCGGTCTGGTCTGGTCTCTGAATATTGTCTGGATTTGAAGTCGCCCGGCAAAGTGCTTCGCAAGAAAGTGGAAAGAGCAATCCCTACCTGGGTTTCAGTGGGTCTTTTTATGTCTTTTCACTGGGATATGTGTTGATAAAAACCCCTCTGCGTTTAATTTTACTTGGACCGTGTTTCCTTCATGGAGTGAAACCAAAATATCAATAAATTGTACTGGAGCTCCCCTGTCTCTTAATTTGAGCCATAATCTGTCCCGATTTACCAAATCAAAAGCGCTTGATAGATCGATAAAAGCGCTGTATAATCCTGGAGTTTTCCCCCCTTCCTTAATGCTGCAAAGAGTAGAAAGTACTATGCCATTTAGGGATGTAGAATGACCCTTTCGAAAGCCAGCCTGTTGTTTTGGAAGAATGTTATTTAACTCAGCCCAATGTTCCAGGTCTCTCAACACTAGGCTGGAAAATTACTTACTTTCCACATCAAGGAGGGTGATCGGTCTATAATTCAGGGGATCTCTTCTGTCCCCCTTCTTGAATATTGGGACAATAATTCCCGATTTCCAAGATGACAGGATCATTTTGAGCCCCAAAATCCCATGAAACAGGGTATTTAAGAGACCAGCCCACCTTTTGGGGTTTCTCTTCAAAATTTCATATGTTAAACCAATTGGGCCAGCCGCCCTTGAGGCTAAAGACTTTGTTATAAGGGCATGAATGTCCTCTTCCGTTCTGTCCAAGTTCCACTGGAAGCCCAAGTTGGGGAAAGATGAGCCCCCCCTCAGCTTAGTGTATTTCTTCGAGAGGAAATTTACCCACTCTGATTCTGTGACCATGTTTGACAGGACTCCGGCTTGGTCCATAGATTGTTGATTAATTAAGGACCAAAAATTCTGTGGGTTCTTATTTAGAACCGCCTGAGCATAGTTTCCCCATCTTCCTGGGCGCGGGACATTCGCTGTTGTTTCGACCATTGTTTGTACTTACTTCTGATGGACTTTATTTTGGTCTCTCTAATAGCTATAACATGTTCTTCCCTTCTAATAGCGCTTATTGCCTACCGCATCTCACGTTTCTTTTCCCAAGTTTGCTTATCAAATGTGTGTTTATGGATTTTTCTCGTTTGACCTACCACAGGCTTTGGAGCCTCAACCGACCACAAAAAGTCATGGAAAACATTAAGATTGCACATATCTTTCAATTTTCTTTCGCTTGGCTCTTGTTTACACTTATCCAGTGCTTTATTCAAATTCTCTCCTTCCCTATTATATTTAACTAACTGATTTTTCTGATTATTTACTACTGTGCGCTCAATCTGCCTCTTTACCTTCTTAACATTATTCCATTTTACTGACATTTCTAGTCGTTTGTGGTCGCTTGTACCTCCTTCTCTTACTCTCATATTTTCACATTGAACAAACAAACCTGGTGACATAAACATGTAGTCCAAAATAGATTCTGAAACTCCCCGGGACCATGTACTTGCCGCTGGAATGTCCCCCTCCAGGGATCCATTCCCCATTTTCAGATCCCATTCTTTAAAGAAAGATCTCCACACTTTTCCATTTGCAGAGATAGCTTTATAAATTGCTACTCCTCTCCCTTTACCGCCTTCCACGCATTGGGAATTTAGATCACCTACCACCAAAACATATGCATTGGGATAAGAAAATTTTATTTCAGTCAGCACACCAGACAGGAAGTCCAGAAAAACGGTAAGCTTTGAACACGCGGGGTTCCAATATAAGTTTACTACTGCTATTTGTTTTGACCCTTTAGATGTTGAGGCCTCACATATTACTGCCAAAATCCCCTCTCGTTCATCTGAGATTATTTTTACTTCTTTGAAGAGAGTGGCTTTACAAGCAAGTAACAAACCTCCCTTTGGCCTTCCTTTCCCAGTGGTCGTTGCTGGTTGAGCGGTCATTATAAAACCCTCTAGTTCTGGCACATTAACCAGCCATGTCTCCTGTAGGAGAACCAGGTCGTTCTTACCAAATACCTCTGATCTCATATTGAGGTTCCTAAATGAACTGGAGCCCCGCGTGTTCCAGCTCACTACCCTCATACTCTCCCAACTAAAGACAGGTCTCACCCATGCCCAATTTCTGGCAGACCTGTGTTAAAATTTCTGGTAGTAGTGCCCACATTGACCGCTTATCCTCCTCGGTTTTATCATGGGGAGCCACTGATGTTCTCTTTACTTGATCTTTTTTTGTTTTCACTCCTTCGCTCACTCCCTTCTCCCTTCCTTCCTCTAACTCAGTATCTAGTGGCATAGCTTCATATATGGTTAGACCATGGCTCTGTAAAAGGTCTGCCGCTTCCAATACTGCCCTTGCCCCTACCTTGGATGTCAACCCCACTTCCACTAAATGGGTCGCTTGACTGCTGGTGTTCTGTTTTCTTATGAACATTATTTTAGGCTCTTCATCTTTCCACATTTTGTATGCACACAATACTTCATTCTACCAGACATCTGCTGGTGTTCGCAGCACTTTTTTCGAGTGTGTCGAGTGCGATTACGGAAAAACTGTATATGCTAGGTTTCGGGCTTTTTGGAAAGCTTAGATTCTTAGCTTTAAGATGACAGTTCCTAGCACGTATGGTTCAAAAGATACGGAAAATGTAGTGGAGGTAGATTCTCAGAAATAAAGTAAGATTCAAATGACAAATGACACTTTCACAGGTTTGAAATTACAGAATGGACACACAATTTCTATGCAGTTCTAAATAGGTGGAAATGGTTTGAATTAGATTATTTTAAACTAAGAGATTGGTTTGCAAAGTTCTGGCTGGATACTCACTCCTAATTTTGGAAGGAATGGGCCTCATCACAGATCTGGTCAACAGGTTTAGCTGCGGTTCTCTCTGCTCAGCTGGTCTGGATCTCTGGTTCTGGCAAAAGTTCTGGCACTGCAAAGCAGTCTGGTCTGCTCTCTGGTTTTGGCAAAAGTTCTTGGCACTGCACAGCGGTCTGGTCTGGTCTCTGAATATTGTCTGGATTTGAAGTCGTCTGGCAAAGTGCTTCGCAAGAAAGTGGAAAGAGCAATCCCTACCTGGGTTTCAGTGGGTCTTTTTATGTCTTTTCACTGGGATATGTGTTGATAAAAACCCCTCTGCGTTTAATTTTACTTGGACCGTGTTTCCTTCATGGAGTGAAACCAAAATATCAATAAATTGTACTGGAGCTCCCCTGTCTCTTAATTTGAGCCATAATCTGTCCCGATTTACCAAATCAAAAGCGCTTGATAGATCGATAAAAGCGCTGTATAATCCTGGAGTTTTCCCCCCTTCCTTAATGCTGCAAAGAGTAGAAAGTACTATGCCATTTAGGGATGTAGAATGACCCTTTCGAAAGCCAGCCTGTTGTTTTGGAAGAATGTTATTTAACTCAGCCCAATGTTCCAGGTCTCTCAACACTAGGCTGGAAAATTACTTACTTTCCACATCAAGGAGGGTGATCGGTCTATAATTCAGGGGATCTCTTCTGTCCCCCTTCTTGAATATTGGGACAATAATTCCCGATTTCCAAGATGACGGGATCATTTTGAGCCCCAAAATCCCATGAAACAGGGTATTTAAGAGACCAGCCCACCTTTTGGGGTTTCTCTTCAAAACTTCATATGTTAAACCAATTGGGCCAGCCGCCCTTGAGGCTAAAGACTTTGTTATAAGGGCATGAATGTCCTCTTCCGTTCTGTCCAAGTTCCACTGGAAGCCCAAGATGGGGAAAGATGAGCCCCCCCTCAGCTTAGTGTATTTCTTCGAGAGGAAATTTACCCACTCTGATTCTGTGACCATGTTTGACAGGACTCCGGCTTGGTCCATAGATTGTTGATTAATTAAGGACCAAAAATTCTGTGGGTTCTTATTTAGAACCGCCTGAGCATAGTTTCCCCATCTTCCTGGGCGCGGGACATTCGCTGTTGTTTCGACCATTGTTTGTACTTACTTCTGATGGACTTTATTTTGGTCTCTCTAATAGCTATAACATGTTCTTCCCTTCTAATAGCGCTTATTGCCCACCGCATCTCACGTTTCTTTTCCCAAGTTTGCTTATCAAATGTGTGTTTATGGATTTTTCTCGTTTGACCTACCACAGGCTTTGGAGCCTCAACCGACCACAAAAAGTCATGGAAAACATTAGGATTGCACATATCTTTCAATTTTCTTTCGCTTGGCTCTTGTTTACACTTATCCAGTGCTTTATTCAAATTCTCTCCTTCCCTATTATATTTAACTAACTGATTTTTCTGATTATTTACTACTGTGCGCTCAATCTGCCTCTTTACCTTCTTAACATTATTCCATTTTACTGACATTTCTAGTCGTTTGTGGTCACTTGTACCTCCTTCTCTTACTCTCATATTTTCACATTGAACAAACAAACCTGGTGACATAAACATGTAGTCCAAAATAGATTCTGAAACTCCCCGGGACCATGTACTTGCCGCTGGAATGTCCCCCTCCAGGGATCCATTCCCCATTTTCAGATCCCATTCTTTAAAGAAAGATCTCCACACTTTTCCATTTGCAGAGATAGCTTTATAAATTGCTACTCCTCTCCCTTTACCGCCTTCCACGCACTGGGAATTTAGATCACCTACCACCAAAACATATGCATTGGGATAAGAAAATTTTATTTCAGTCAGCACACCAGACAGGAAGTCCAGAAAAACGGTAAGCTTTGAACACGCGGGGTTCCAATATAAGTTTACTACTGCTATTTGTTTTGACCCTTTAGATGTTGAGACCTCACATATTACTGCCAAAATCCCCTCTCGTTCATCTGAGATTATTTTTACTTCTTTGAAGAGAGTGGCTTTACAAGCAAGTAACAAACCTCCCTTTGGCCTTCCTTTCCCAGTGGTCGTTGCTGGTTGAGCGGTCATTATAAAACCCTCTAGTTCTGGCACATTAACCAGCCATGTCTCCTGTAGGAGAACCAGGTCGTTCTTACCAAATACCTCTGATCTCATATTGAGGTTCCTAAATGAACTGGAGCCCCGCGTGTTCCAGCTCACTACCCTCATACTCTCCCAACTAAAAACAGGTCTCACCCATGCCCAATTTCTGGCAGACCTGTGTTAAAATTTCTGGCAGTAGTGCCCACATTGACCGCTTATCCTCCTCGGTTTTATCATGGGGAGCCACTGATGTTCTCTTTACTTGATCTTTTTTTGTTTTCACTCCTTCGTTCACTCCCTTCTCCCTTCCTTCCTCTAACTCAGTATCTAGTGGCATAGCTTCATATATGGTTAGACCATGGCTCTGTAAAAGGTCTGCCGCTTCCAATACTGCCCTTGCCCCTACCTTGGATGTCAACCCCACTTCCACTAAATGGGTCGCTTGACTTTCAGGGAATTTGACATACTCAATATCACTTGATGAAAATAAATAAAGGTCTGGTATCTTTTTAAAGAGTATCAAAAGTGACCCTCTATTCAGATATTTGCAATTCATCTTGTCTTTATGACCCCGAAGCCAAAGCCGCGGGACTGCGAACCAGTTTTTTTTAAATCGAGGATGGTTCCCTTTCAACCCTTTCTTCTAGCTCTCCATCCTTTCGACATTCAGATTCTTTATAATTTGATTGCTCTGCCGGAAGGTTGTTTACTGCAGCTTCTTCTGATGATGGTGATGATGGTGACTCGCCTTGGGCCAAAGTTGGTAATAAACTTTCTCTTGATTTTTCATCTCTTTTTTCCAGGGCTTCAGTCTTTTTTTGGCCTTGCAAAAATATCGGAGCTATTTTTAATGCAGGAGCTCTTATCTGGGGCGGGTTTGTAGGAGCCAATTTGGCTCTAGGAAGGAAAATGTGGGCCCACTTTATTGATTTCCCTGCAATCAATGGTGGTAACATACCCGTCACTGGGCCAGCTGGGTTCTCCAGATTTTTACAGCCTACTTGCTCTGTTTGTATTCCTACTGTTTTCTTAGGTGGTTCTTTAATGACGGGTTTCAATTTTTCACTTGTCTTCTTTTGATTAATTTCCAACACCATCACAGCAGGAGTCTCTGTCTCCAGTCCTGGAAGCAATTTCTCTTCTTTATCCTTCTTCTTTTTATTTTGTTTGTTGGATAAATTAACTAAGTTATTAATGAACTTGTTTGTATCAGTATTGCTCGATTTCTTTGCCTTCATGTTTTTTGATTTCTTTTCTTGTCTGGAGAGTTGCTGTGATTTGTGCCTTGCGTTTTTTTGTTTCTTTTTTCTACCGCTCCTCTTTCTTTGTGATATTTGTCCTGCTTTTTCCTCTCCACGGCCCTCTTCATTATCCATGTCACTTGATTTTGGGGGCGAATCTTCCTCTATGCAGATCACCACATCTTGTGGAATAGCCTCCGCCAGAGGGGCTAGGCGGCAGAACTCTTCCATCACTGATGAGGATAAGGGAGTATCATCCCAGATGACTGGAGGTTGTTCTTTCACGGGCTCAACTGATAAAAATGGTTTCTGTCCCTTATCGTTTCCTTGCATCTGAGTAAAGTTATATAACATTGACTTAATTTCTTTTCCATTTGCGCTTATGCTTTGAAGCATTTTATTGATGTTGGCTATCTCCATATTCTGGGATGCTAAAGCTCCTGTCAATGATGTTTGCGAAGGTAAAATTGTACTGTTTATGGCAGTAGTAAGGCCCACTATTGAGGACTCAAACAGATCAAAATCTTTAGATATTTCTAACAAAATTCCGGTGTGGGCTTGAGTATCACTCTTTGTTGCCTCCAGGACCCCTACTAAGGAATTAAGGACAAAATGCAGCGCTGTTAAGGTGACCTTGTTTGCCCTGTGTTCCTTTGTTGGGGGTCTTACTGAGGGAATCTGTTCATGTATGCTTATTTGAGAGTTTGTTGCCAAATGGACCCCTGGGCCACTTCTGTTATTTACTGTTTCATGCAATGGGGGATCAGAATCTAAAGCAATGCCTAGTGGAATTGCAGACACATTGCTGCCTTCTGAAAAATCGAGGCTTGCCATTTGTAGAGAAATATTTCTCGTTTCATCCACAGAATTAGCATTGCAAAGCATAGGAGTTTGTGCACCCTCTCCTTCTTCAATCCGGCTTCTCTGCCCTCCTCTCTGGAAATATTGATCTATGGTCCCTTTTGATATTTGAGGTTGTAAGTGTATAATCCTTACCTCATTTGAGCGTTGAAACCAGGGAGGAAGCTATGTGTCCCGGTCCACCCTTCTGCTCTGATGTGAAAGAGTGGGGTTATGTATTTGTGCATATGTTAACCCGGTCTGCCCTGCGGGGATACACATTTGCAGCTCCTGCAAGGTGTTATCGTGTTGCATTGGAACATGATGGCTTCTAGGGCTCTCCCCCTCCTGATCCTCATGCTCTTCCCCCGCTGGGCCGCTTCTCAAGTTATATCTTGTTGACATAATAATTTCTCAATTACTCTGGGTATGTCAATATCAAGTGAGTTTCGTCTAACGGGATCAAAGAGGTCAAAGTCCCAACAGTCTCCCGTTCTGTCTTTATTCTAGACAAATTTGATTTCCAGGCACATGCTGTTTTAGATGATTCTTTGACCCTGTCGCAAAGGTGATTAAAATGTCAATATATGTTGAATGGTGACTCACGTTATGATCACACAGTTACGTCGAGGGGGACTTACTTGGATTCTCCACTATCGCCGTCTTTGTGTCTGAGTATGCTCGATAGCCTCAGCCCAGATCCAGCGTCCAGCCAAACAGCAATACAGACGGCAGCCCTTTTCGCGGCAGGGCTTATCGCCGCAAGGGCTGCTGGGTCCCCTTTTTCAAGTCGTTTCCTCCTTCTTCCTTCTTCCAGGGGGCGGGACCGGAGGCAGATTAAAGGTACAGGCACCAGTTCTTTCCGTATCGAGCGTTCTGTAACAGCTGATTGCCGAAGTAAAATGCAGCAAAACAGGCGGCAGCCCTTTTCGCTGCAAGGCTTATCGCTGCAAGGGCTGCTGGGTCCCCTTTTTCAAGTCGCTTCCTCCTTCCTCCTTCTTCCAGGGGGCGGGACCGGAGGCAGATTAAAGGTACAGGCACCAGTTCTTTCCATGTCGAGCGTTCTGTAACAGCTGATTGCTAGAAGTAAAATGCAGCAAAACAGACGGCAGCCCTTTTCGCGGCAGGGCGTATCGCCGCAAGGGCTGCTGGGTCCCCTTTTTCAAGTCGCTTCCTCCTTCCTCCTTCTTCCAGGGGGCGGGACCAGAGGCAGATTAAAGGTACAGGCACCAGTTCTTTCCGTATCGAGCGTTCTGTAACAGCTGATTGCCGAAGTAAAATGCAGCAAAACAGGCGGCAGCCCTTTTCGCGGCTGGGCTTATCGCCGCAAGGGTTGCTGGGTCCCCTTTTTCAAGTCGCTTCCTCCTTCCTCCTTCTTCCAGGGGGCGGGACCGGAGGCAGATTAAAGGTACAGGCACCAGTTCTTTCCGTATCGAGCGTTCTGTAACAGCTGATTGCCGAAGTAAAATGCAGCAAAACAGGCGGCAGCCCTTTTCGCGGCAGGGCTTATCGCTGCAAGGGCTGCTGGGTCCCCTTTTTCAAGTCGCTTCCTCCTTCCTCCTTCTTCCAGGGGGCGGGACCGGAGGCAGATTAAAGGTACAGGCACCAGTTCTTTCCATGTCGAGCGTTCTGTAACAGCTGATTGCTAGAAGTAAAATGCAGCAAAACAGACGGCAGCCCTTTTCGCGGCAGGGCGTATCGCCGCAAGGGCTGCTGGGTCCCCTTTTTCAAGTCGCTTCCTCCTTCCTCCTTCTTCCAGGGGGCGGGACCAGAGGCAGATTAAAGGTACAGGCACCAGTTCTTTCCGTATCGAGCGTTCTGTAACAGCTGATTGCCGAAGTAAAATGCAGCAAAACAGGCAGCAGCCCTTTTCGCGGCTGGGCTTATCGCTGCAAGGGTTGCTGGGTCCCCTTTTTCAAGTCGCTTCCTCCTTCCTTCTTCTTCCAGGGGACGGGACCGGAGGCAGATTAAAGGTACAGGCACTAGTTTTTTCCGTATCGAGCGTTCTGCAACAGCTGATTGCTCGAAGTAAAATGCAGCAAAACGGACAGCTTTTTTATGTCTTTTGAAAGTGGGTGGGAAGGCTGACTTTCTATGCCCAACCCTCTGAGGATCCTGATAGGCTATAGGATTCTCTGTCGCCTGACTGGGGAACTGAATTGTGAGTCATCCGGCATCCTTTTTATGGCATACAGAAAGAACACTCCCCTTGTCACTTTGCACACAAATCTATTTTTGACTTAAATGCATATTTATCTATGTACAATTTTCTGATATTATATGTCCAGTTAACATATTTTCTGTAGCACCAAACCATCCGATCCCTGTCTTTGTAAGATGTTGTGTTCACTTCTGACAGAATTCTGTCCTTTTCATCCAGAACACAACCTCTAAACTTTTCCAGAATTTACACAAATGTGTGCAAGGATTATGGGCATCAGATGATGAAGTGTCAGATTTTTAACATACATACATTTGGAGTAATACCCTATTTTCCGCTACTTCCCCCAGAACATACCACAGAGGCCTAACACCTCTTAAAATGTGCACAGAAAAATCACAGGAATCATGATATTATTGATATAATTTTGACAATTATGTACTATGAATTATCCATCTTTCTAAAATTATGCTCTGGCCCAGAGGGGTGTGGTTTAGGTTCCAAAGCACATGGGGGAATTTCTGTCTGTCCCCGCCTCCAAGATCGGCTGGCTCACAGAGGCAGTGCCCCTCCCATTTCCTTCCGGGAGGAAGCCATTTACGACCCCCTGATTTAGCATTTGCCTGAGCCAAGGAAAGTTCATTGTTCTGTTTCCTGCAGTCTCAGGTACCCCTCCCCTAATTCAATCAGAGAGGTGTAATCTCCTTTTGTTGGGGCAGGAGAAGACAGGCCAGGCCTGTGAATGCAGTTGCTGGGCAAGTTTCAACTCCTGTCGGGGGTAGTTGCGGGCAGAATTCAATCTCTTTAAGCCAGGCTTCAGCCAAATGTCACTTTTGTTCCCATTTTTCTTCATTCAAATCAAACTTACAATTTTGACACATGCAGCTAGAACGCTGATTCTAAGTTCAAAACTATGACATTTAAACAGTTGCAACCTATGTGACACTCCAAAGTAAATCACTCATTTATTTTAAACATTTCGATTTTAGTGGCTTTAAGTCCAATTTCACTTAAGCTGCTGACATCCACAGCTCAGCCTGTTTTCTTATGAACATTATTTTAGGCTCTTCATCTTTCCACATTTTGTATGCACACAATACTTCATTCTACCAGACATCTGCTGGTGTTCAGTAAGAATTTTGAATATCTTGCAATGTTTGAAATAGGCATTTTGAGCTTGCATTTCAGAGAAACAAATGTGATTTCGAAGCACTTTTTGAGCTAACAGGCACTGCTGTTTTTCCTTTGGCACCAAGTTTCCCTCATGGCACTTCTGGCCCATCACGCTCGCACTGGTGGGTGGCAGGTCAGGCGACCATTTTGGTGTGCGCAAAACTGTGCGGTTTTCCTGGATTCTGGCACAAATGTGGGCTTTTTGGCCATCTTGGATTTTCTAAGCCCACAGCACCAAATGTTGTAGCATAATAATTCAACCGTGGGTCAAGACACCTGACAAGCCCCCCGCCCGACTGCACTTTGATTTCGAGTCGAGGGGGAGTCGGGTGCAAAGGATGTTTTGATCCATGCACTGGGATGTCCGCATCATCTTCTTCCGATTTCCGCAGATGGCACAGTTCAGCATCTTTTCCTCCATCAGGGTGGATCGGTCGGTTCTCCTCGCCGGTCCTGATGGGAGTTTCGAGCAGTAACCCGGGCCCCTCGGATCTTGGCTCCCGGTCCCTGGGTCATCCTTCTTGGGCAGTATCCATGGTATATCTCTCTCTCTTCTCACCTAGGATGACAAAGCAAAGCGGCAGAAACATATTCGTAGACATTTCCCCACCACTATTAATGGTGGGGCGAACATATACATTGTATACATCAGGAGACCTTTGCATTCAAGAATCATAGAATTTTATAGGCTATATGTGGAATATTTTAGGGTTGGACTTGTATTAATCTGGAGCTGCCCCCTCTGGGATTGTAGAGGACTCCTCCAGTTGCTGCAGAGTGTGCTTTGGATGGCAACACTTTAGCTGATTTATATGGACCTACTTGTCTTCCGCTTCCGCCAAACTACCCTTGGGGATGCGGATCCTGTAGGCGACTGGGGAGATCTTGTCTACAATTTCAAAAGGTCCCTTCCATGTAGGCAGACATTTCCGCTGTTTGGCCTTGTTCCTTTGGAAATTGTATAGATAAACCCAGTCCCCTACATTGTATTCTTCCCTAGTAGTCTTCAGATCATAGTGAGTCTTCATGCTATCGGCTGATCTTTCTAGGTTTCGCTGAGCATAGGCAAAAGCATATTGGAGGTGTTTCCTTAAATTTTCAACATACTCATGCGTTGTGGAGGCATTGATCAAGGTTTGCTCTTGGGTCCTGTAGAGCAAATGCTGGGGAAGCACCATCCTGCGTCCGGTCATCAGCTCAAATGGTGACATTTTAGTTGCAGATGAAGGGGTAGATCTGATGGCCATCAGGACCAGAGGTAATCGGATATCCCAACTTGGCCCAGAATCTGCCACAAACTTTTTTAAGATGCTCACAATGGTTCAGTTGTAACGTTCTACTGCACCAGAAGAGGCTGGCCGGTAAGCAATGTGTAGCGTCCTTTTAACCCCCAGTATCTACCACATCTTTGTCATTACTTTGCTGGTGAAATGGCTGCCTCTGTCTGACTCAATCCTTTGGGGTAGACCAAAACGGGAAAAGATGTGGTTGATCATCAGGGCAGCTGCTGTTTCTGCCTTGCAGTTTGGGGCCGGGAGACATTCCACCCATTTATTAAATAAGCATGTCACCGTCAACATGTACTTATTCCCCCTAGAGGAGCGAATCACAGGCCCTATGAAGTCGACTTGCAAATCTGACCATGGCAGTGTCATCCCCCTCTTTTGGAGAGGCGCACGGTGTGTGAGGGATGTTGGCTGAAATTGTGCACACACAAGACACCCCTTCAAGTATTGGTTGAGGACCTGCCCCATGTGTGGCCAGTATGCAACCTCTCTTAAGATCTCAAGTGTTGTATGAAACCCCCTATGACTGGCGGTGGCCGCATCATGGGCGTGACTTAACATCAGGCTTCGGAATGAGGTAGGGACCACTCACTGATCATGGCCAGCTTGGGATTTCCTTACCAACAAACCGTCTTAGATTCGGAACATTTTTGGACATTTCATCAACACTCTAAGGTCCTCTTTCCCAATGTAATTGGTATCCGTCAGGGAAAAGTTCTCAGGGTCCTCAATGTGTTGGTAAAACTTACCAATTATTGGATCCCCCTTCTGAGCCGTAATCAAATCAGCATCTGGGGTCTCCTTACTCCATTGTGCAGTTGAAAGATCATTGTGAGCATTTGTCTGGGACCTAGTGATAGCAGTGACCTGGATTTCCCCCAAAAGGGACTCAATCTCTATGTGATTCCCTTGGATGGCCCCGGTTTTGGCCAGCTGATCAGCTAAGTCATTTCCAGTTTTGTCTGGTCCCTCTACTTTGGAATGACCCTTGATCTTCTTCCAGTAGGTGGTCATCCCATTCACGGTGACCAGATCATCAATGTTTTGAATTAACTTCCCATGTTTCAAGAGTTTGTTATTCGCACATAACATGCCTCTGGTTTTCCAATTAACCAGGTGCTCCACGAAGCCGTTCCGTACATAATCTGAATCTGTGATTATGACCAGTTCGCGGAATTGATGTTGGGCAGCAGTGAGGATGGCCTGATGCACAGCCATCAACTCTGCCACCTGACTACTTTGGGGACCAATTTTGTACCCAGCGGAGGGTTCTGGGGACTCATTCACCCATGCATTTCCTACGCCGGCCACAAGTTCTTTTTCCCCGTTGTTGTCAACCTGGTAAGAGCATCCATCCACATAGACAGTGGGCATTCCCTCACACTTGTCTTCTTCAAAGACTTTATGGGGGGAATTAAGGTATGCCTCCATGTTGTCCTTGATTTTTAGACTTTCATCCTCGAGACAGTTTTCTCTGGCACAATCATGCAAGTCAGCCAGATCTTGCGCGAGGGGACTCTTCTTGTTTTGGCCATATATGACATCCACAGGAAAGCCTTGCATTGACAGAATCCAGGAAGTAATTCGGGAATTACTCACATTTCCGGCCTGGATTCTGTCACTTTGGCGATATTGCAGAGGCTGGTGTTGAGTCTCCACTATGATGTGTTCCCCCTGGATAAACGGGTGGTAATTCTTCAATGCCCACACCGTTGCCAGGAGTGCTTTCTCACAATTGTTGAATTTTTCCTCCACCGAGGATAACGTTTTGCTCGAATAGGAGATTACCTTATTGACCTTGTCATGCTTTGATATAATACTGCAGTCAAGCATGTATTAGAGAACCCTGTCTCCAAGAAAAACTCCTTGTTTCTGACAGGGTAAGCTAGGCAGGGCGCTAGTGAGAGGCTTATTTTGAGCTGTCTTACTGCCTCGGATTGTTCTGGACCCCATTCCCACTTGACCCCCCCCCTTCAAGAGATGAGTCAGGGGTCTGGTGATCTCTGTGTAGCCCTCAATGAACTTTCTGCTATAATTAGTCAGTCCAAGGAGGCTCCTTAGTTCCCGCAGAGTTGTGGGGTCTTTCAGTTTCTGAAGTGCTTCCACTTTCTTTTCCTGGGGACAGAGACCCTGAGGAGTAATCTCATGCCCCAAGATATTAACACGGGTTCTACACCACTGCGCTTTCTGAAAGGAAACTTTTGCTCCGGCTGCCCTCAACTGTGTCAGAACATAACGGATCTACATTATGTTTTCCTCCACAGATGAACTTTTGATGAGGACATCATGTACATAAGCCAGGTTACCCCTTGCACCCAGGTCGGGCATGGCCTTATGTAGGAAAATGTTGAATTCATTGCCGGAGTTCAGGTATCCGAAGGGAGACCGGGTCCTTGTGTACTGCTGGCCCCCAAAGGTAAAAGCCAGTTTGTATTGGTCCTCCCTACTGACAGGCACGGTCCAGTATCCATTGGTCAGGTCTATTGCAGTGAATACCTGTGACCCCTAGATCTGGGCCAGCCTTTGGTCAATGTAGGGAAGAGGCCATCGGGAAGTATGGACCCTTTTTTTGAGCTCCCTAAGGTCGGCACAGAGTCTCCACTGGCCGTTTGGCTTCAATATTCCCAGCACCGGATTATTGAAGGTGCTGTTTACTGGACGGATTATTCCCCGGGACTTAAGGTTCTTAATTATTTCAGTAAGGGACTCCATGGATGCGAGAGGCAAGCGATATTGCTTCACAAACACTGGAATCATGCCAGGGTCTGTGGGAATTGTTGTGTGGATGTCGGTGCAACCACAGTCATATGAGTCCACCGCAAAGAGATCTTGGAAATCCAAGAAAACTTGTTTCAACTTTTGCTTCTGTTCCAGAGTCACACAGGCATCAGCTAGGTTGACTCTCTCTTCCACCATCTGCCTGAAGCCTGGAAAGACTTCTGGTTTTGCTATCTCAGCGGCCTCCTCCAGATGGGTGGAGAAGTCCCTGGTCAGAGTGCTGATTTGGACTGGAGGCTTCAGGTGGGAAAGGCAGACCTCATGGACCTGGAAAAGCACCTCATCCCTTCTGAAGTCACAAGTCACATCTTCCTTACCATAAGGGCAGGAAGTGTACACCAGGAAGTTCCCCCCCATGCCGGGTAAGGATCCTGTCTGGTGTTGTATTGTCATCACTGTCACTGTCAAAACAGTCCTTGGGGATTGGTCCTAACAGTTCATTTCCTAAATCAATGGAGAAATGTCGGTCATCAACCGCCATTCCAATAATGGTGCCTGCGGCTAGAGTAATACTCTTTAAGTCGCTGTTATCCACCTCTATTGGAATAGTGTCATGTTCTATGTTGACTTTACCCCTAACCTTTGCTGTTGGATAGCAGCATTTAGATGAATATAAGCATCAGGGTTTTTCAATTTTTGTCCTCGTAACTTTCACTTCCAGGGAGAATTGTCGGGTCCTTTCTGGGATGGTGACTTCCTCTTTAATCTGAATTTCGACTGCATAAGGTAGCAATTGAGCTGACCTAAATGCTTTTTCTGGATCATCAAAGCCCATGGGATTATCCGCTAATCGAGACCAAGCTTTGAAGTTTATTAGGTCCAAACTAATGACAAAGCGATTGAGAATATCACTGTCTAAGTAAAAGGCGGCAGTGACGTCTCGCACGACCCAACAATTATGGACTATGCTCTTGTTGTCAATGGAGATTTTGAGCATACACCTGCTTGGCAGGAGATGTTTGGAATTGGGTGTTTCCAGATCCATTTCCCATTTCTCTATCAGTTTGAATGTGGGAATGGCTGGATCTTTTGGGAGTTGGCGGAACATGGCTTTGCTGATGAAGCTCTTACCGTTGTTCACACACACTCGGGCGAGAATAGAGACCTTCCCATCATTTAACTGAACAGGGATGAACAACTGCTCTCCAATTTGCTGAATATCAGCTAGGCTCTGCGCTGATTTCACATCTTTCTGGACTATTGGAGTGGGAATGTCTGATTGTGGATTAGTAAAGAATTTCAGCTTGTTTCCTTCCAGTGTGGAATACCACATCAAACTGGAAGGAAGGTTGATTTTGAGAAATAGAGAGGACCCCCCATCACCAGTCTGTTGTCCTACTGCTATTACTGTCACGTCTGGAATTTGGTTGTTCTGAAAGTGAAATTCTACTTGGTCAGATTTTCGTTCAACCATGTGGCATGTGGCGTTTAAACTAACATGGTTGATTAATTTTATTGGCCGGCTAGTCTGGGTCCAGAGGACCTTGTTTACGCAATCTATTAGGGGTGACAACCTACCCAGGAGGTCATTCCCTAGTAAACAAGGGGTGCCCTTGGGAGTCACTACTATGACCGGGTGTTTCACCTTGTGTCGCCCAATTTTTTTTTAAAATATGTTTATTTATAGCAAGGCAGTAAAGGTTACAAACAGTATCGGGTGGCAGTATAATATTGCAAAGAAAAGGTTCTAGTTTTGAGTCCCTTTCCCCCCCTCATTCCGGTTTTCCCGGGCCAGAGATTCAGTTTAGCTCCCCCGCTTGATGCGTATTCTCCTTGTCTCTCAGGGCCCAACGGGCGTTGATTGGCTTGAACGTCATTGCGGGATATCGCTGATCATAGTCCAGCACTGGGGCCCACACATTCTGGAAGCGGTGCAGAGACCCCGCTCTCGCAGCGGTAACCTTTTCCGCTATTAAGATGTCCCACAATTTTCCCCACCAGTGGGCCAGGCAGGGGCCGTCCCGCGACTTCCAGAAGCGGGCAAGACGGTTCTGGCCCGCTTCTGGAAGTCGCGGAGGCACTGTGTGAGGAGCTTAGCCCTGTTGCCGGAGCGGGGGTAGATTCCAGGGACCGGGATCCCCAGCAGAATTGTCTCAGGGTCCAGTGGGAGGGCGGAGCCGGTGATTTGTTCGATGGTGGAGAGACACCTGGCCCAAAATTGCTGGATCTTGGGGCATGTCCACCACATGTGGAAGTAGGAGCCTGGTTGACTGCAGCCTCTCCAGCAGGTGGGGTCCACTTGTGGATTCATGTGGTGGAGTCTGAGAGGGGGGTAGTACCAGCGTAGGGTGAGTTTATATGCACATTCCTTGTTGGTGACACAGGTGGAGGAAGAGTGGGTGCGGGACCATATGTCTACCCAAGCTTGGTCATCGATCGGATGGCCTAGGTCCGCCTCCCACTGAGCCATGGATCGAGTTTTTGTCGCCAAGAAGTCCCCCAGGAAACGTCTATATATAGCTGAGATTCTTCCTCTAGCCGGCAGGTCCGCAAGAGTTAGCTCCAATGGAGTCGGGGGGCGAGTTGCCGCCTGGAGGGTCTGAGGGTGCGAACACCAGTGGCGGAGCTGGCAGTATGTGAATCTGTCCCTTTCTTGAAGCCGAAAAGTCTCCTTGCACCGCTCGAAGGTCCGGGGTCTGTTTTCGGAGTACATCTGCCCCAGGGTTTTCAGGCCTCCGTCTATCCAATTCTGGAAGTTGCGAGGGAGAGATCCCGGGGAGAAGTCGGGGTTGTGAAAGATCGGTGAAAGGGGGCTTCGGCCCCTCGGGATTCCCTTCTGCTTTAGAGCCCAATCCCAGGAGCTTAGGGTCTGCTTCGTTGTTAGTAGGATGTCCTTCCAGCGTGCCCTGAGGGAGGGTTGGATGTGGGGGAGGAACCGGAGGGGAAGCGGAAGCTGGGCCTGCTCCAGTTCCACCCATCTGGGGCGGGCTGTGCTCGTCTGCCAGGCGTGTAGATGTGACAGTTGCGCCGCTGTCCTATAGGCCTGCAGGTCCAGGACCCCTAGGCCTCCTAGCCTGGCGTTGCCAATCAGGGTTTTGTGGGGGATCCTGGCCTTCTTGCCTTTCCATATGAATTTGGATATCTTCCTCTGTAAGTCGTGGAGGGCCTGGGCTGGGAAGGGCACCGATAGAGATGAGCAGGCATAGAGGAACCTAGGAAGCAGGTTCATCTTGACGGCCGTGATCCGGCCCATTAATGAGATCTCCTGCGTGGTCCAGCGTTTCAAGTCCCCCTCCAGCTCCTTGATCAGTTTGGGAAAGTTCGCCTGATAGGTCTCCTTTGGGTTCGCTGGGATGAGAACTCCTAGGTAGGGGATCGAGTGGTCCCGCCATTCGATCGGGCACAGAGCCGTTAACGCCTCCTTGTCCTCTGGGCGGAGGCCGACTCCTAAAGCCACTGATTTGGTGAAGTTGACAGTGAAGCCGGTGACCTCCCCCAATTCCTTTATTTCGGCCAGAGCGTGTTTCGCTGAGGTGTTGGCTTCAGTGAGTGTCAATAGAACATCGTCCGCGTAGAGAGCGATCTTGTGGTGGGAAGAGCCCACCTGAAGACCCTTAATGGACTCATTGCGCCTGATCTTCTGGGCGAAGGGTTCCATTGTGAGGGCGAAGAGTAGGGGAGACAGCGGGCAGCCCTGTCTCGTCCCACAAGACAGAGGTATCGGGGCTGAGTGGATGCCATTGATCCTGAGGATGGTTCGAGGGTGCTTATAGTTCGCCAGGATCATGGCTCGGGCTGTGGGGCCGAACCCAAATGCTTCCAGAGTGCATTCCAGATAGGACCAATCGACTCTGTCGAAGGCTTTGGTTGCGTCCAGGGCCATTAGGGCAAGGCCTTGGGAGTTGCGGTGGGCGATGTTCACTAGGTTCAGAGTCCGCCGGATGTTGTCCCCTGCCGCTCGGTGAAGAATGAAGCCTGTTTGGTCGGGGTGGATTATATCCGGGAGGATAAGTGCCAGGCGGTTAGCTAAGATCTTCGAGTACAGGTTGGCGTCGATATTCAGTAGGGCGATGGGTCTGTATGACGCCGGATCTCTCGGGTCTCTCCCCGGCTTAGGAAGGAGAACCGTCACCGACTCCTGCATTGTGGCGGTCACGGATCCCGAGACCTTGAAAGAATTGAACAGGGCCACTATGTGAGGGATGAGCTGGAGCTTAAAAATCTTATAGAACCTCGGGGGGAATCCGTCTGGGCCCGGGGCCCGTGATTTGAGGGCCTTGATGGCTTTGTCAACTTCTTCAGCTGTTATTGGGGCTTCCAACTGCTCCCGTGTGGAGTCTGGGAGACGCGTCAAGGCTGCG
Organism: Ambystoma mexicanum; assembly: GCF_040938575.1. NCBI lineage: Eukaryota > Metazoa > Chordata > Amphibia > Caudata > Ambystomatidae > Ambystoma > Ambystoma mexicanum. Next base: position 1,236,142,177 of record NC_090933.1, on the reverse strand, counting down.
TTCCGTAGGTATGCCTCCTGCTTTGACCGATCCCGGGTAGGCGCTGTCATGACCTGGATTAGGTGGTCTGAGGCTAGTTGTAGTTTCGTCTGTTCAGAGTGGTGTATCACCCCCTGTGGGTCCTTGAGCCCTATAATAGTGTTGGTCCGTTTTGTTTTAGCTAGCTTGGCCACCAGCAGCTTGTTGGCCTTGTTGCTTTTGGCATAGTAGAATTGTCTGGTCTTCGCCAGGAGTTGCGCAGTGTGTTCTGCATAGTGGGCCTCTAGTTTCTTCCTGGCCGAGCGGAGCGCTCTCTGTGTTCTGGGGGACCAGCCACTCTTCTTCTGGGCTTCCTCAGCTGCTCGCAGGTCCTCCTCCAGGGATAGACGGATTTGTTTCCGGTTTCGATGGTATGCCACGCCTTGGGCTATCAAGGTTCCCCGAATTACAGCTTTCATTGCATCCCAGTTATTGGCCAGGGAGGTGTCCGCGGCTAGGTTCTCCTCAAAGAAGTTCTTGATGGTGGTGGTTATGTTGTCTCTGATTGACATATCATTGAGGATCGGGTCGTAGAGCGCCCTTCTGCGTGTTGCCTTGGCGTGGGTGTTCTGAATGCTCAGTTCCATTATTATTGGGGCATGGTCCGATAGAATTCGTTGGCCTATCGACACCTCATTAGCGAGGGCGAGAGTTTGAGGGGAAGCCAGAAGGAGGTCGATTCTGGAGAAAGTTCGGTGTACGCCCGAAAAGAAGGAGTAGTCTTTCTCGGTGGGGTGAAGCACCCGCCATGTATCCACCACCTCCAAGGTTCTGAAGAGCCGCAGCAGACTGAGGGCCTGACCGAACTCGCCAAGGGCAGGGGGGTTAGATTTGTCCTTAGTGGGGTCTGGGACCCCATTGAAGTCCCCACCGATTATTGTCTGGCCTTCCACAAAGCTTGAGAGGGAGGAGCCCAAGGAGTCATAGAAGGTTGCCTGTCCCGAGTTGGGTGCGTATGCCGATACCAAGGTGTAGAGGTCCCCCAACAGGAGGCACTTGATGGCCACGAAGCGGCCCTCCGGGCACATCATGGAGTCCAAGATCTGGGGGCGCAGGTCTTTCCGGAACATAATCGCTGTGCCCCCCTTTTTGGAGTTCCCCGAGGCGAAGAACTGGTGTGGATATATGCTGGATCGAAGCCGGCCAAAGTCTGCCGGGAGGAGATGAGTCTCTTGGAGGAACACCACATCGGCCTCCTCATCTTGTAGCTTCTGGAGAATCGATTTGCGCTTGGGGGGGGAGTTGAGACCGTTAACGTTCCAGGAAAGGCATCTCAGCGTCTGGTGTTCCGGGATCGGGGAGCCAGGGGTTCCTTGCGTAGGGGATGGAGGGGGGACTCCAGGTTGTTCATTAGCTGCCATCGTGAAGAGGGTGGAGAGGTGAACTGTACCGCACTTGCAGTTTTAACCGAGGCCCCCAACGGGAGGCCAACTTTTTAACTAGCGGGGTGGGAAACATTGTGGGTGTAACCCCACCCCAGGCCAACAGGGCCAATTGTGTCCGGCAAAATAACGTTTGCATCCAAGGGCTCTAAGATGGAGCGGATCCTGGAGGGGGGGCATAGGCCGTGGAGGAAGCCCGCCGCGCTGGGCGAGCGTGGGATTGTGTTGGGCCGGAGTTACTATTTCTGAATTTAGCTGAAAGGACGTTGGGCGTCCGGGACGCCGGAGGTGCGGGGGGCATCCAGGGCCGCTCGGACTCGGGTTATCTTCTCCTGTTTCGGGAGGCCTTGGACCATGGAGGACGTCTGGGTTGGGGAGGGAGGGCTGACGTAGGGCTTCCCGAGGCTTCCAAGTCTGGGGAGGTGGTTCCTTCAGGGGGGGGGGATATCTGCATGATTTTAGCGGCATCTTCTAAGTGGGATATTCTCCGAAGGGAGCCATTATACGAAAATTGCAGGGCCGTGGGAAAAAGCCATCTGTATTTGACTTTACGCTCTTGGAGGAAGAGGGTTAAAGGTCGAAGAGCCCTTCTTTTCTGTAGGGTTGAGAGGGAGAGATCCTGATAAATTTGGAGAGGGTGACCTTGAAAGGAGAGTTCATCTCCGGACCGACTGATGGCGGAGATAGCTTCTTTAGTGGAGAAATAGTGTACTCTCGTTATGACATCTGGGGGCTGGTCGGAGTCTACTCCTCGTCGCGGACGGAGTCTGTGAGTCCGATCCAGCAGCAGTTGGGATTTATCTAGATGCGGGAGGAGAATTTGAAAGAGGTCTCCTATGTATCCTGCAAGATTTTGGTCGGGGACTGAGGACGGAACTCCCCTGATACGGAGGTTATTCCGACAAGCTCTGTTTTCCAGGTCCTCTTGTTTGTATTCGAGGATTTCGCACTTGTCCTGGAGGGCTCTTACTGTTTGCTGGATATCTCCCATGGCGGCTGTTTGGTCTTGGGAGCGATCCTCGATCTCACTCAGTCTCTGCTCCACTTCGGTCACCCTATGGTCTGTTTGTTCCAATTTGGAGGTGAGTTCCGACATGCAGGACCGAAACTCGGCTTTGATGTCTGCCATAAACGCCAGTAGATCACCTCTGGTGACTGGGGAGTCACCCCCCTCCTGGGAGAGCCCTGGGGTGGGAGTAACTGAGTTCGGTTTCTTTCCCTTATCAGGAGCGGTGAGCATGGTGGCAATGTCCACATTTTTAATAGCTTTCGACTGTCTCGACATGTTGGTGAATCGTGGGTGGGGAGATGGTTTATACGGCCCACCCTGTAGATGAGCGTCGAGGCTCTTGATTGAGAAGAGGGAAAGCTGGTTCCAAGCTTGGCCGGTGTATAGTGGCTTCGAGTGAGGGGGTGAACTCTCCAAATCTTGATGGTGGGCAAGTATGTGGGGCGTAAGTTCCAGTGGGGGGATTGAATAACGTGCGCCCCCTTGGGACTAGGCCAGAGAGAGCAGAGCGGGTCGCCCCAGGAAGTGGGCAGTCAGGTCACCTCCGAGGCCGAAGGGTCCTACCCGTCAGGGGCAGCCCGGGATGAGAGTGTGGCCAAGTCGAGGCTCCAGGTGGGCGGCGTTGGTCAGGCCCTTCTCGGGGCTTGCAGCTGTGGGTCCCTCGATGTGGCCCGGCTAGGACCGCTCCTCCTCCGAGGACCCAGGCTTGGATCACCTGGTGGGGGTGATAGTGGGAGGGGACCTCCAAGTCCCGGGTCTGAGCGGGGGCTCCAGATGATGGTGTGGGCCGGGGCGCCCCAGGAGTGTGGCGTATGGAGACCGGATCTCTGGGTCTTGGGTAGTGAGAGGTAGGAGCCCGCTGGAGGGCGGGGGAGGGGGGGGCGGTGATGGCGCGGCCCCCACCTCAGGCGCTGTGGAGGGTTTTCCCTGTGTGGCCTCGGCGGGGCGGGGGGCCAGCCCTCCACCCGGATCCTCACCCCCAGCAGCTCCTACCTGAAGGGCACCGTCCGTGCCGTCCCTCGTCGGGCAGTGCAGGCTCGGGCTGGTAGTGTGGGAGGCAAGGGTCGCCCCAGGGAGAGCACCGGAGGAGAGATCCGGGGGGCTGATGTTGCTCCGCCGCGACCCGGGTGCTCGAGAAACTGAGCCGCGTCCGAATGCGGTCTCAGAAAGCTCTCACCGCCCTCCAGGGCCGAGAGACGAGCACGGCCGCCATCTTGGGAGATCGTCGCTGGGGCCGGCTCGGGGAACCGGAGCGGCTAACTTCGTCTCCTTCGATCGTCATGGTCCCCGCTTCAGCCCGGATGGGCCCCAGGTCCCCCGACGTCCTTGGGATCAGCTGGGCTCCGGTATATGGGCGCGAAGCCGCATCAGGGGCCCAGAAGCGGCGGGCTTCGCACGGCGGGCCTCAGGGGAGCAGCCACATCGATGTGTGTCGCCCAATTTTAATGTCCAAATATGCAGTCCTCTCGACGGGAATTTCCTTCCCGTCAAAGTTCTGAAGTTGTCCAGGAAGAGAGGTGAGAGTAATACAGTAATTCTCCCCCCTTCCTGCATTTAGTTCATCAAAGGCCCTTTTGGACAAAAGGGTAGCTTGGGATCCAGTGTCCACCAGTGCCAAAATGGTACCCTGACCCTGCACTTGTACCGGGGCATAGTATCTTCCCTCCTTCTCCTCAAGGGGGCACAGATAATGCACATTTTTGGACAACTGGTGGGCTAATTTCTTAGTTTTGGACATTGAGGGAGAAGAGATCTGGGCAGAATTCTGTAGAGAGTCATGGGAATCTGCAAGAAAAAGTTGGCAACTGGAAATCAGAGCCGTTGTGGGTTCCCCTGGTTCCAGTTCTGGGCCGTCCCCCCCTTTTTGGAGACAGCCACCAGGATGGGTTTGAACCAGGGGATTTTGATGCTGTTGGTTCTGGGATAAGATGATGGGCGGCGCTAGCTCAGTCCCCACATCTACCCAGTCTGGATGTGAATCCCTTGGGACCCATCTTTCTTTGGGAGGAGTTCCCCCATCTCTGAAGGAGAAGATCCTTTTCCCAGGATCCTCTGAGGATCCCTCTCCCTCAAATTGGAAGATCTGTACCTCCTCCACAAACTGGGTCTGTTTGGGTCCTTTGTTTCTCCTACCTCCTCTCTGCTCCTTGGTTGGCAGACTTTCAGGGGTAGGAGATTTTGTTTCTGGTTCCTGGGTTTCCAGGGGCTGTTTACAAGTGGGGAAGGAAGCTTCCTCCAAGGCTTTACACCCCCCTTCCCCTTGTGCCTCCTCCCTTGGAACCGGTGGGTTATCGGGGTGCTGCCCGCGTCATTGTTCTGGAGCACCAGGCCGAGAGTTTGGGGCATTCTGCGCCGGCATGCTCATCTGAGGGTTCTGTTGAGCCCTCAGCATGTGACCCAGATCCCGTGCCATATTTTGGACCTGGCGCTCTAACTGTGAAACCCGCTCAGGCTGATACGGGGTTCGGTTTTCTCCCCTGGGCTGATCTCGGGAAGGGTAGCAATCCTTCTCTGGTAGTACCCCGGGTTGGGAAGATTTGGGTACCCCTCCACCCTTGGCCTCCCCTCTCCCGGATTAGGTTGTCTGGGCTCAGGGAATTGGAGAAAGAAGGGTGGATGATTTTGGGGCTGAAAGTTGGGTGGATACCTGGGGAAAAAGTTCTGCCCAGGGTTTGGTGAATTTCTGCCCTCCTGTGGGAAGTTAGGAGGGAAGTTCCCTGGGTTGAGTGCCTGGTTGGATCCCCCCCTTGGGCTGGAGGAGTCCACACATACCCCATGATGGGTCGGCTTCCCTTGTAACAGGGACTTACATAATCAGGGGAATGAGGGATCCCCTTTGTGGGACTACCTCCTTGACTCCCTGTTTGTGACTGGCCCGAGGGCCTTCTGAGCTTAGAATTTTTCGGTGCAGGCAGGTTTTTAGGCCCCCCCCATCTCCAAATCTAAAATGGGGGAAACCGTTACCTCTGCCACCTTAGCAGCAGCAGGGGTGCTGGTTGATTTGGGGCTTTTCTGGGCATTATTTTTATTTTCTATGGGTTTATGCACCTCATAGATTCGGGTGGCCTGTTCAATGACCCAGTCTAGTGACCTTTTCTCATGAAAATCTCTCACTAGCTGGGTCATTATGTATTTGGGTAAGGCATGGAAAAACATATTTATAAACTCTTTACTGTCCGTGCGCACCCTCTTGGTAGTCTGCGCAAAGGCATGCTTCAATTCCTGCACAAATTCTTGTGGGGCCTGATCCTCCCCACATTGCAAATTGTAGGCTGGCTTGCGAGCCTCTTGGGGATTTCTGTGAACAGAAAAATGTTTCAAGATGGCCACCCTATATGTGGACCATCTTGAATGGTTTTTGTCCTCCAGCCCCGCAAAGAAACTGGAGTTTTCTGGGGAGAATGTCCATTTTACATACTGGATTCAGCTACTGCTGTTCTTCAAATGGAAAGTCTCCATCATTTGCTCGTAAAGCTCCAAGTGTTCCCAAAAAGAATACTTGGCGTTCTTGTGATAAGGAGTGATGACACTCCTTATTGCCTTAATCTGTTTTAAGGGGTCCTTAAGCAAGGCCCTTTTTGCCTTATTGGCCTTTTTGGTTCGGGTAACCCTGGTCCATTCATCCTCTGACTCAGAAGCACTGCTCCCAGAGGTGCCCGTCTGATCTTCCAGGTTTTCCCAGATCCTGCGAGCCTGGGAATGGCTGGCAGAATGTGGGGACCTGGTCTCCTGTGTCCTGTGACGCTCAGAGGAGTCTTCAGATCCCTCCTTGCTGCCAGAATTTGATGGGTACCCCCCACTGACCTAACTGGGCAGTGGTTTTCAGGATGCCCTTAGTGGGCCTACTCTCCTGGGGTTCCCCACTAAATTGCACTGTACTTAGGTGCCTATACCCAGATGCCCGCCCATCCATTCCTGGGTGGTACTGGCCTATGAGCCCCATACTTTTGGCTGGATAGTAATCTGCAATCCCTGTGGCCCTGTGCTCACATGCTCCAGGGGACATGGGGGTGGCAGAATCCAGGGACTGGGAGAGATGAAGGCCTCCGGTACTAGGGCTCCTGAGGTTATACTCAGGTGTTTCCCTTTCCCAGCAAACTTCATCTCTATCAGCCCCTGCTCCCTGTTGCCATGCAAAAGCCTGTGCTTTCAGTTCCTCAGTCAAGGCCTTACTAGACTCTATCAGTCTCTCCAGTATGGCTACCTGTTGCTGGAGCCTATCATTGTCCTGGCAGAGAGCCTCATTCTCTCTCTGTGCGTCCTGGTTGGTCCTGGAGTACTGGCCCAGTATTTGCTGAAGGAGGGTTACCTCCTGAGTCCCATCCCTGCTGGCCTGTTCCTTTCTTGCCAGAGCATCTTCCACCCTCCTGTGTGCTCTAACAAGTTCTGATGCTCTTTTTGGAGGTCACCCAGTCCCTGGAGGGCCAAGTGATTTTCTTCAATTTTTTCTTTTAATTGGCAGACTTCCTGGCCTAAGGTGCCCCTTTCCTGACTAAGAGCCTGCATCTGTGCCGCCAGGTCGTCCCTCTGACTTTTAAGGGCACCAGCTTTCTGGCGCTCTTCCTCAAATTCTGTCTGGGTATCCAGGTCTTTCAGAATCAGTTTGTTGCTCTCTGCTTTCTCCCTATCTAGGTGGCTTTGCAGGGTGACTACCTGCTCTGCGTATGCCCTATTGAAGTCCAGTTGTTGCTCCAGCTTTTTCTGGCTCTGCAGTAGGGCGTCCAAACCTTCTTGGTGCTCCTTCTGCAAGGCCAGAAATCTCGTATCCTGGTCAGACTTTTCCTGTTGCAGGATACCCATATCCTCTTTTATTTTAATGATATACTGCCTACTATCATTTTATGACTCCTGTCACCTCTACAGCCTCTGCTCCGAAGAGACCAGATCAGATTGGGCCTTCTCTAATGCCATCAGTTGCCTATTTGCCAGATCTTGGCCTTCATCAGATTTGTTCTGTATGGCTCCCATATATAAATATAAATATGCCGCTACCCTGGCAATCTTGTTGTGCTCATCCTTGGCCTTAGGGGCCATATATAGTTCACTCAGGGCCACATGTAAAGGACCCTGATCTCTCCATGTATCTGACCCAGTTACAGTGACCTGTTGCGCGATTGCCTGCAACCACACATTCTGGTCCTGTTCTGTCCATTCGCCTCTCACAAATAGCTTATGTTAGAGGTGCTCTCTGGCTATTTTGATATCTACCAAGGTCGTCATTCTGGAAATTGATTTCCTTCCTGACTTACAGAAGTTAGTATTTTATTTTGCAAAACAGACTGTCTCCTTAGAGCGTCCTTCTTTTGAGGGGTGATTTTACAGAGTAACACAGCGTGGTGATCCAACAGGATTTATGTATCCTGTCAGTTAGCACACTGTATTAAGCTGCACAAGTGGTAGATCTAATCCAGACATCCCGGCTCAAGCCCCCACTCTGTAAAGTGACTTCAATTCAGTACTCCAACTAAGTCAGTGCCTAGTCTGGGATGCCCAAGGGAAGCCCTTATTTATATATTTTTATGACAAGTTCATAGTTTTGGATGATAAACCCTTGTATAACGCCCCTCTCTTTGAATCCCCCTGACCTCACTGAGCCAAGAAGAAGGTTTGTTTTGCAAATTAAAAGATTTATTGTAAAATTAAACAAGATATATATCACACTTTTATAAATAAATTAATATTTGATAGCACACTTATGAATATGGCAGTGATCAACAATGGATAATATTACACTAGCACACTTTTTTAATTACTTAGGAGTTGGTATAGAGAGGATAAAGTAGCTGAGAAAGCTTTTATGGGTTCAAGGAAATGCAATGATGGAAAAGAATGCAGCACAGAAATAACTGAGATGGTTTCCACAAGAGATAATATGATCACTTGTTCTTTTGACAATTCACTCCCCCCCATGCAATATAAGGAGATGGAAGGGGAGCACACAATTTTCAGGAATACAATCAAATGCATTACCAATTCAGTTCCCCTCTAGCAAGCTTAGAGCAACAGGGATGATTTTAAAACACGGGCAAGAATACTTTAAATGGGATTTGCAAAGAAGTGAAAATATGCTAAAAATGATTTTAATTCCCTATAGGAGATTCAGGGTAGGTGACAGCTACTTTGAATGAGTTCAGGTCAACACTAGCAATTAATCAGGAATGATTATCAGATTGAAAACGAATTTCAGCAGTTGCAAGCAAAAGACAGCGATTTTTAACGTGTGGTAAAACTGAGCCAAATTGCAATTCGCGGCACTTTTTCCGAGTGCGTCGAGCACGATTACGGAAAAACTATAAGGAGTAGCTTGTTGGAAAGCTTAGATTCTTAGCTTTAAGATGACAGTTAAATCTCGTTCCTAGCACGTATGGTTCAAAAGATACAGATGATGTAGTGGAGGTAGATTCTCAGAAATAAAGTAAGATTCAAATGACAAATGACACTTTCACAGGTTTGAAATTACAGAATGGACACACGATTTCTATGCAGTTCTAAATAGGTGGAAATGGTTTTAATTAGATTATTTTAAACTAAGAGATTGGTTTGCACAGTTCTGGCTGGATACTCACTCCTAATTTTGGAAGGAATGGGCCTCGTCCCAGATCTGGTCAACAGGTTTAGCTGCGGTTCTCTCTGCTCTGCTGGTCTGGATCTCTGGTTCTGGCAAAAGTTCTTGGCACTGCACAGCGGTCTGGTCTCTGAATATTGTCTGGATTTGAAGTCGTCCGGCAAAGTGCTTTGCAAGAAAGTGGAAAGAGCAGTCCCTACCTGGGTTTCAGTGGGTCTTTTTATGTCTTTTGAAAGTGGGTGGGAAGGCTGACTTTCTATGCCCAACACTCTGAGGATCCTGATAGGCTATAGGATTCTCTGTCGCCTGACTGGGGAACTGAATTGTGAGTCATCCGGCATCCTTTTTATGGCATACAGAAAGAACACTCCCCTTGTCACTTTGTACACAAATCTATTTTTGACTTAACTGCATATTTATCTATGTACAATTTTTCTGATATTATGATGTCCAGTTAACATATTTTCTGTAGCACCAAACCATCTGAACCCTATCTTTGTAAGATGTTGTGTTCACTTCTGACAGAATTCTGCCCTTTTCATCCAGAACACAACCTCTAAACTTTTCCAGAATTTAAACAAATGTGCGCAAGGAATATGGGCATCAGATGATGGATGAAGTGTCAGATTTCTAACATACATACATTTGGAGTAATACCCTATTTTCCGCTACTACGCCCAGAACATACCACAGAGTCCTAACACCTCTTAAAATGTGCACAGAAAAATCACTGGAATCATGATATTATTGATATAATTTTGACAATTATGTACTATGAATTATCCAGCTTCCTAAAATTATGCTCTGGCCCAGAGGGGTGTGGTTTAGGTTCCAAAGCACATGGGGGAATTTCTGTCTGTCCCCGCCTCCATGATCGGCTGGCTCACAGAGGCAGTGCCCCTCCCATTTCCTTCCGGGAGGAAGCCATTTACGACGCCCTGATTTAGCATTTGCCTGAGTCAAGGAAAGTTCATTGTTCTGTTTCCTGCAGTCTCAGCTACCCCTCCCCTAATTCAATCAGAGAGGTGTAATCTCCTTTTGTTGGGGGCAGGAAAAGACAGGCCAGGCCTGTGAATGCAGTTGCTGGGCAAGTTTCAAGTTTTGTTCCCATTTTTCTTCATTCAAATCAACTTACAATTTTGACACAGCTAGAACGCTGATTTTAATTTCAAAACTATGACATTTAAACAGTTGCAACCTATGTGACACTCCAAAGTAAATCACTCATTTATTTTAAACATTTCGATTTTAGTCGCTTTAAGTCCAATTTCACTTAAGCTGCTGACATCCACAGCTCAGCCAGTTTTGTTATGAACATTATTTTAGGCTCTTCATCTTTCCAGATTTTGTATGCACACAAGACCTCATTCTACCAGACGTCTGCTGGTGTTCAGTAAGATTTTTGAATATCTTGCAATGTTTGAAATAGGCATTTTGAGCTTGCATTTCAGAGAAACAAATGTGATTTCAAAGCGCTTTTTGAGCTAACAGGCACTGCTGTTTTTCCTTTGGCACCACGTTTCACTCATGGCGCTTCTGGCCCATCACGCTCGCACTGGTGGGTGGCAGGTCAGGCGACCATTTTGGTGTGCGCAAAACTGCACGGTTTTCCTGGATTCTGGCGCAAATGTGGGCTTTTCGGCCATCTTGGATTTTCTAAACCCACAGCACCAAATGTTGTAGCATAATAATTCAACCGTCGGTCAAGACACCTGACAAACCATGCCATTTTTGTAAACACGCCCACCACCACAAGAATGGCTGACATGCCTTTGACCACCGGTAAGTCTACCACAAAATCAAGGGTAACCATGTACCAGGGGTGTGGAGGTCGGCATTTTCATCAGGAGGCCTACAGGTTTTCCTCGTTGCATTTTGCACCGTATGCAGGTAGCACACCGGGAGACATACAAGTTGGTATCTTTCTTCATACCAGGCCACCAACAACATTGGTGCATAAGATCATAGGTTTTAGTTGGCCCGGATGTGCTGCTAGACGAGAATCATGAGACCATTCAAGGGCCTTTTTTCTGGAATGGTTGTCAGGCAGGTATAACAACCCCTGGAACATAGTGGAGGCCAGAAATGAGCGTGGCACCCAAACCATCGAGGATTGAGGAATGATCCTTAGCCCATTGTCGTAATCTGTCCAGAAGGGAAGGAGAGACCGAACAAACATATATCACCGAACCAGAGGGTAGGATGGATGTCCTAGGTTTCGGAGTATCAAGATCAGTACCAATGCGGGACAAGGCATCGGCTTTGCCATGTAACAGGCCAGGATGGTAGGTGACTGTGAAATCAAACAGCGTAAAAAAACAAATGCCAACATCTTTGCCGTGCATTGGTGCATTTGGCATGAGACAAGGCTTGGAGATTCCGGTGGTCGGTATAGATTGTAACCGGATGCCATGCCCCCAAAAGAGGGTGCCTCCATTCCTTAAATGCCGCTTTTATGGCAAGTAGTTCTCTCTCCATAATAGTGTAGTTCTGTTCAGAAGGTGACAACGTCTTGGAATAATAGGCCGCCGGATGTAGACGTTGTGTGGAAGGACAGATTTGAGAGAGAATAGCCCCAACTGCAATAGCGTAGGCATTAGCTTCCACAATGAATGGAAGGGAAGGATTTGGGTGCTGCAAAACAGGAGCAGAAGTGAATGCCTCCATCAAGGCTTGGAAAGCGGAATTGGGCTTTGTGGTCCCAAAGGAAAACGACGGAAGGACTAGTAAAACGGGTAAGTGGTGCCACAATCTCGGAAAAGGAGGCAATACACCGCCTGTAAAAATTAGAGAAACCCAAAAATGACTGCAGGGCTTTTACTGAAGTCGGGCAGGCCAATCTAAAACTGCCTGTACCTTAGAAGAACACATATGTACTCCTTTTGCGGATATGCGGAACCCCAAGAAACCGACCGATGGTGCATGGAAGACACATTTTCTTGTTTAGCAAACAACGAGTGTCCTCAGAGGTGTTGCAGAACAGAACGGACATGTTGGACATGATGTTGACGCGTGTCTCAAAAGATCAGGATAGCATCCAGATATATCACCATGTGTCACACTCAAATGTGTCTCTGCTGGAGCGATGGATGAGCCTCCTTTGACCCCAAGTTCTCACTCCCCTCTGTTTCCCCCGGAGGAACACCTGTCAAATACAAGATGTAAACTTAGACCTGAATTCACCTGATTCCCCTGGGCCCTTGTCTTCTCTTTCTGTGTGTTGTGATGTCCCCTAAGGGCTTACCTTGATTTTTAGTAGGGTGTGCACTCCATCCTGCATTTGCAGGGGCGCGATTCACTTGTAGGGATGATTCCAATGTATGTTGGCTGAGTTCTGATGCCACACGCTATTCTATGCCTTCACAGTGAGGCAGAGTGTTCTATGTGCCAGTTTCTTCACTAGGAGCTGCGGCGTGGAGAAAGCATGTGGATTTATCTGGTGCAGGTAAGCAGAAGCAGGATGATCCGGAGCAGGTAAGCAGAAGCAAGATGATCCGGAGCAGGTAAGCAGAAGCAGGTTAATCCGGAGCACGGCGAGTGTGTTGCTGATGCAGCTCACAGTAAGCAACACGAAGCATTGGAAAAATCTTGGGTGTCGCTTATATAGCCAGCCACACCCGAACACTAGAGAGCTGATGAATTGTCATGCACTTCCTGTTTGGCAACAGGAAGTGGTAACCAGGAAGTTACTACAAACACCAATAAGAAATTAAAAGAAGGTATCTGCTATGGGTTTTTTGTGTGCCTATGCCAGGCCTGCCAAGCCTCCACCCAGCTTGCCCAGACTACCTGCCTGGTACCCATGATCGTCTTCCCCCTCAAGACCCCTCCCAATGGTGTGTGTGTGTGGGTTTTGGTTTATCAGGATAGTCCCGATGGAATCTTTGCACCAATCGGGGGGCATGCACGTGTGTGCTGGGTTCCCATGATCTTTCCTCAGGTCCATACCCCTTCCAGTCAATCAAGTAATACAGGGTCTTTCGTACTAGTTTGGAATCTAATATGTTCGTTACCTCATATTCTGGTGCTTCTTCACCCACTTGTATGGGTGCGGGAGGTGTGGAAGTTCGGGTTCCAGGGTGTGCTGGTTTTAATAGTGACACATGAAATACGGGATGTATACGCATATGTTGAGGTAACGCCAGTCTCATGGCTGCTGGATTGTTCACTGTCTCGATTGTATATGGGCTGATGTATCTAGGCTGACATTTTTTGGGACCCTTTAAAGCAATGTGTCTAGTTGCCAGCCAAACTGAGTCCCCCAGTTGATAATCTGGGGCTTTCTGTCGATAGCGATCAGCGTTTCTTTTCTGTGTTTCTTTGGCTTGCTGTAGGTTCTGGCTGGCCTCTCTGGCTGCTTTCATGATGCTGGCACGCAGATTCTTTACCGCTGGCATCTCAATGTTTTCTGGCGGGTCATAGACAGATGTTCTGGGGTTTCAACCATATATAGTAAAGAAGGGTGTTGCTTGGGTTGATGAGTGTGTTGAATTGTTGTAGGCATACTCTGCCATCCACAGTATTTATGTCCAGCTTTGGCTTGTTTGGTGTAATAGACAGTGCAAATACTGTTCCATGGTCTGGTTCGTGCGCTCGGTTTGGCCGTCCTTTTGAGGATGGTGACTTGAAGACAGACAGATTTCTACTCTTGCCAGGGCACAGCATTTCTTCCAAAAACAAGATACAAATTGGCTGCCTCTGTCAGAAACGATTACGGTGGAGAATCCGTGTAACTTGACGATTCGGTCTAGAAAAACCTGCGCCACAGTCCAAGCTGAGGGAATACCTTTCAGAGCTATGAAATGGGCCATTTTGGACAAGAGGTCAACTACTACGAGGATGGTATTATAAGCTGAGCTAGGAGGTAAGTCAGTGCCAAAGTTCATAGATACTGTGTGCCAGGGCTGAAGCAGGCCGGCTGGTTTTTGCCTGGATGTCTTGTATTGTGCACACACCTCAAAGGCAACCAATAAGATTTGCTTACTTTCTTCATGGTTTTAGCTATACCTGGATGGGCTTCCAACAGCGAGTCATGGTAGTCTGATATAATTGCTTGTTGTAGATCCTTAGTTGGAACGTAGAGACGTTTTTGATAATATGGTAGTTTTTAACTTGAATGGTGAACTGATCTCGCTTCGTGTCCCAAGCCAGTAGGTCTTTTTCAGACATATTTTCTTTTATTGCTTCCTGAAGTGTGTTTACCCGAGATGGGCCAGTGCAGAAGCTGAGCATTTTATGGCTGGGTATGATCTACACCAGGTTAGGGGCATTGTAGACTTCCTCTCCTGTGCCAATGCGGGATAACGCATCCGCTTTCCGGTTCTTAACTCCGTGGCGGTAGGTGATCATAAAGTCGTATTCCATTAAGGATAGGGCCCAACGGAGCTGTCTTGAAGACTGAGCTTTTGCTGAGTGTAAGTATTGCAAGTTTCGATGATCTGTTATTATTGTGATGGTGTGTTTTGCTCCAAGTAAGTAATGTCGCCATTCGCATAGTGCGCTCTTGATTGTTAGGAGTTCTTTCTCAGAAATCGCATAGTTTCATTCTGCCATGGAGAATTTTCTTGACCAAAAGTCAATGGGATGAAGGCATCCGGTTTCGGGATTTTGTTGAGACAAAACGGCTCCCATGGCAATGCTTGAAGCGTCTGTTTCCACGATGTACGTTAAATCGGGCTGTCGGTGTTGCAGTATTGGGGCTGAGGTAAATTTTTCCTTGAGGGCTCGGAAGGCTTCTTCCGCCGCTGGTGTCCATTCGAACTTTCGGTGTTTGCGCAGGAAGGATGTTATTGGGTGTACAATATGTGAGAATCCTGGTATGAAGCGTCGACAGAAATTCGCAATCCTAAGAAACTCTGTACTCCTTTTACAGACGTGGGTGAGGACCAAGTTAGGATTGCCTCCACTTTTCTATTGTCCATCTTGATTCCCTGCGGTGTCTGTACATATCCCAGAAAACTCCACTTTGGTGACGTGGAAGGAACATTTTTCAAGTTTTGCGCACAGTTGGTTTTCACGCAGTTTGCGGAGTACTGCTCGCACATGGGTTACGTGTTCTTGGGGAGTGTTGGAGTAAATCATAATGGGCCTCATTACGACCCTGGCGGAAATCGTGGTGCAAAATGCACCATGGAGCACGGCGGAAAGCTGCCGATAGCGCCATGGGGGTTGGCGGATTTTCCGCCCCATTCCGACCTTGGCGGGGCGGTAAATCCCCATCCCCCATTTTACCCTTCCCCATTCCCATTTTTGCCCCATAGGGTATAATGGGAGTGGGGAAGGCGTTAATTACGCCACCGTAAAATACGGCGGCGTAATTAACAACAAGGTCCCGTAGCGCCATGGATTTCTCTGCCCGGAAAAACCAGGCGGAAAACGCTCCATGGCGCTACGGGAACTCGTAGTAGGGCGGACGGGTCCGCCGCGAATACCGCTGGCGTAAACCCACTCCGCCAGGGTCGTAATGAGGCCCAATGTCATTGATGTAGACGACTGTGCAGACATCGAGGAGTTCCCGTAACACATCATTCATAAAATGATGGAACGCAGCCGGGGCATTGCAAAGCCCGAAGGGCATGACCTGGTATTCATACATGCCATAGCGGGTACGGAACGCAGTCTTCCACTCGTCCCCTTTCTTCATGCGTACCAGGTGATATGCGCCATGTAAGTCTAATTTTGTGAAAATCTTTTCTTGTCTCACCTGGTCTATGAGTACTGGTATCAGAGGTAATGGGTACTTATTTTTTATGGTGACTTGATTTAGGGCCTGGTAATCAATACATGTTCTTAAATCCCCCTGTTTTTTCAGTATGAAGAAAAGTGGGGAGGCGGCTGGTGACTTAGATGGCGTAATGAAACCGTTGGCCAGGTATTGGTCCAAGTAGGTCCGTAGATGAGTGTTTTCTTCCTCGGTTAATGCAAAAATGCGGGTGCACGGTACTTGTGCCCCTGGTAGCAGATGTATCTGGCAGTCATAAACTTGATGTGGTGGCAGTGTATTAGCTTGTTCCTTCGCGAACACATCCTGGAACTCCTGGTATTCCACTGGTAAGGTGCCCACCAAGCCTAAACCTGCTATCTTTTCCTGTGAAGCTAACAATGGGCTTCTTTGGATCCCTTTGTCCTAGTAAGAGGCACATTCCGTGGAAAAGAGTAAGGTTCGAGCTCACCAATCTATCTTTGGGTTGGGCGTCTCTAGCCACGGTATCCCAAGAATCAGCTGGAATTGTGGTGCAGCGATCAGGTCGAATCTAATACTTTCCCTATGGCCATCTTCACAGATTAAGGTGAGAGTGGAAGTACACTGTGTTACTGGTCCCGAAAGGAGTTGTTTGCCATCCACAGCTGTCACACTTTCAACGGTGTCCTTACGGTGGAATGCCAATCCCAAGGTCTTTGCGGTGTTTATGTCAAAGTAGTTCCCAATAGCCCCACTGTCTATGAAGGCCTTGAGGGCATGCATTCGGGTGGGGGCATGCATTCGGGTGGGCTGTGAAGGATCTACCAGAACCACAGGAATACTGAAATGTGAGATCTGAGTGCTCTGTTCCTGCCTCGACAGACCGATCTCTACATCTGCTGGGCATTGGAGTTTTCCACTTCAGTGTCTTCCCTTGTGTTATCTAGTACCCCCATTGTCTTCCGTGGAGGTTTAACTGTGCAGTTCCGGAGGAAGTGACCTGATTGGTCGCAATGTAAGCAACGTTTTTCCTGACGCCTTCCTTCTCTCTCTGCTTTGGTGAGTCGTACCCTGAGGATACCCAATTGCATGGGCTCTGAGTGTCCTCGGAGGCCTGTCGATTGGACACTTCTTTCGGTCGGACATACACTGGTCTATGTTCTGATCTGGTTCGAACTGTGTTGGCTTGCTGTATCTAACTTTTGTTGTATTGTATCCAACCATTTCTAAGAAGCCTACTGAGAGTATTTAAGTTGGGTAGTATTAGTCTACTTGTAATATTTCATGACACTTTGGGGCATTGCTTAGAATTGTTATCCCCTCCCTCTAGGCACTATACTGGTTATATGCTTTACATGGGTGTTAACTATTCAGCTGTGCACTAGAGGTTGTGAGAATTATGGTGAATTACAGTGAGTAACTCTCGACTGGTTCCATCCCGACCGGCCTCTTCGAAGAGGAGTCTCCCCCATCGCCACCCACCTCCAGCACTTGGCACCCATGAAAGGTGGGGCCAGACAATTTAACCGCCATGTCTAATCCTCCTCCCAACCACAGGCACCAAAACAACGTACCTGTGTCTCCTACTGCTGGTCTGCTTCCTCCACTTGCAGCAGCTCCCAAACTCCTCATCGTCCTGCCCCAACTGCATTCTCTAGGCCCACTCCCTGCCCCCCACTTGTCCTCCTCCCAACGCGTCTAAGACCTGCGCTGAACTTCCCACGTGGGAAGGACAGGGCCCCCAAACAGGAAATCACTGTGAAGGTGGCTACAGGTGGAGCTCTGCAGTGCAGCAGCGGGCGGCTGAGGCTCTGGAGTGCAGTAACGGGGCGGCTAAGGCTCTGCAGTGCAGCAGCGGACGGCTGAGGCTCTGCAGTGCAGCAGCGGGGTGGCTGAGGCTCTGCAGTGCAGCAATGGGGTGGCTGAGGCTCTGCAGTGCAGCAGCAGGGCAGCTGAGGCTCTGCAGTGCCGGGCTGCAGTGGAGCCACAGCTGAGAGTGTGCAGTGTGCGATCAGGGCTACAGTGACTTACTGTGGAGCCTATGCCCTGCTGGCTGGTAGCAGAGTCATGGTACTGGATCTGTAGTGAAGCCCCGTCACGTGTGCTCTACTCTAAGTGGGATGCTTCGCTAGAGCAGATGGGTAGCTCTGCCCACTGCCTACGTGCTGCAGCCCTCTGCCTCCCTCCAGACCCTGCCCCGCCAATGACAGGCGATCTGACAGATTAGATTTCATTTTAGAAGTGGGAGAGTGGGCAGCAGACATGCAGGGAGCGGACAGACTATAATAACCCCTGCATTTGTCCATTTGCACCCATAGCCAATCAGCCATCATTTGCTCATTCCTCCGATGCACCTTGTTTTCTTTCAAGAAAATTAATTAGAATGAGACAGTAGTTTCAAAATGGCAAACTTGGCTGCAGTTTTATTTCCACAACAAAAGAATCACTGCACATATTTTGTGAAATCCATCTGAAAGTGTGGTGCTTGCTCCGTGTCCAAAATCACCTGCTTCCCCCTATTCTTTTGTATAGAGTCCATAGTAGGCCCAACTCTCCCAACCCTTTGTGGCTGAGCCTACCCTGCCCCTGCAGGTGTCCGTGGGCAGTGAGAGCACCGTTTCTTTTGGGGGAAGCTGAGCCCTTGTTGTTACCACCAGACGCCCCTGCCGTTATGCTCCTAAGAGGCACTGGTCCGAGAAGAGCGAAGACCCTTCCGGCTTCCTCCTGGCTCATTTGCAGTCACCCAAACACTGCCACGCCACCAGGTGGGTTACCGCCCACCGTGGCTCCCCCTCTCTCCTGCTTCTTTTTACAGCTCCAATAGTTTAGTACATATATTCCAGTACAAGAGTTCCATTCCCATTGCACACATCTTTTAAAAAATACTCTTGTTATTTTAGTTGATCTGGCCATGTCTGATGTATTGGAAGCCTCTGCCCTTGCAGAACTTTGCCATGGTACCATTCAACTTCTTCCTTGATTTCTCAACCGCTGTGTGGTTCTCGGCCCCCCTCCATTCCAGCCTGGGAATCACCTCCGACCACTCGATCTCTGTTTCACCCATCTGTGCTGACATCTCCTGTAATGAGAACATCATGTCCCTCAACAAGACCTCCTCCCTAGGTTGGTGAAATCGCCCCCCCCCCAAGTGGATGACCAGCACATCTGGCCTCTGCTGCTTACCCAGCAATTTCCGCAGCAGCCCCTGCAGCTGCACCCATTTCATCCCTGGCACTCCATGCCACCAGATCCTGAACTCGCCGGCCGTCAGCTCCTCCTGCTGCGGTGTCCAGCTCACCCTGGCACTTGAAATAAATGAGTGCCACACTACTCAAACAGAGCGCTTCTCCCTTCTTTGCAAAGCTGGTAATGAGAAGGAGATGAGATGGCATGTTACATTACATTTTCTCTGGCCTGATATACCTTTTGGAACACCCTGAAGACCATCTCCCCAACTTCTTGATGTCCTCCGGCCGCTGCGGAAGTGGCAGCCCCTATCCTGAACGAGTGGGGCCCCCCGTTAACCCCATTTTAGCCAACACCAGTTCCATCACCTTTTTGAACTGGAAGCGGCTCAAGGCGGACCCGTCCCTATGCAGAAGCAATGGTGCCCTGCTTCCGACAGTGGACGTTGCTGAAGAAAGTTGGCCAAGGCAGCCACTGGGCATACTAGACTCATTTGGATGGCCTGCAGTGTCAGTGCCACCCCCTTCACCTTCTGGTCGGTCTTTGACCTCCGCACATAAATAACCACCTAAGTGCTGCTTGCCTGCACATCCCTTAAACGCAAAAAGCCATTCCCTTTGCCCCCTTTGTTCTCGGGCACTAGCGCGCTCACCCTGAGGCACCCAAGAAATGCCACTGTGAAGGCTGCTGTAAATAGCACCCTCTCCGTATCGCAGCTGCATATTGTGCTCAGGCATTTAATAAAACCATGCAGTTTTACTATGTCGATGGGCCGCCTCTCATCAGGCTTCAGTACCGCTTGCTTGGCCCATCCTCTCATGGCTAATGTGATGTAATGTTCCTTTTTGGGGTCCTTTTCACCCCGTAGTTTGGCGTAATGAGCTATAGCTGCCAAATGATACGTCATCTAGGCTCTGGTTTTCCCCATCCTCCAGCACCAGCCCACAAAGGCCTGCACTGATAACTCTTCCTGACCCTCTGGAAACATGTCCCTTTGAAATGTAATGAGCCGGTCCCAACACGGCCTGTACCTCTTTGCTGTGCCTGGTGCCAGGGCTGTGTCTATCAAAGAGCTCAGATCACCCCAATCAACCCCCACCACTGGTCCTTAACGGGCCATCACCTTCTTTGCTTCTGGGCAGCTGTCTTGGAACTTCTCTCCTTCGAAGCGAGACAGAGAATCAGCGGCTGTGTTTTTGACGCCGGGGATGTGCCATGCCCTGACCTCCATGTTTAATGCCAGCAGGCATTTAGTGAGTTCCCTGAGCAACTTCAACACCCTCAAATTGCTTGAAGACCCCAGATTAATAATATGAATCACTGCTAAATTATCTGACCACAATGATACTTTTTTGTTCTCAAGGAGTTCACCCCACAACATAAATGCCACTACAATGGGGAACAGTTCCAACAGCGTGATGTCCTTCGTGATTCCCTTCCTATGCCACTCCGCCGGCCACGCTTTGCCGGACCACCTGACCCCCAGGATTTCCTCGAAACCGTGAGATCCTAATGAATCAGTGAATAGTTTGAGCCTCTCACTGCTGGCTCAGTCCTCCCTCTAGATTGAGACCCCATTCGATTCTGACAAAAATGTTTCCCACATCCGGAAATCCTCCTTCACCTCGGATCCCAACCGTTGAGAGGCATGCTGCAAGCCCACTGTCTTCAGTTCTACACTTCTGGCAAACACTTTTCCCGAAGGTATTACTCTCCCCGCCAAATTAAAGTTACCCGCCAGTGACTGCAGCTCCCTCAGGGTTGCTTTGCACTTCCCCTTCAAACCCTTTATCATGTCTTTCAATTTCTGCATCTTGTCCTGCGGGAGCCTGCATTCACCCTTTGCTGAATCGATTTCAATCCCCAAGAATGTCAGTGTAGTGGCTGGACCCACTGTTTTCCAGGAGCCAGCGGGAACCCCATGTGCAACATCAACCCCTGAAATGCCTCCATGAGTGCCCTGCACTCATCGGTCCCTTTTTTTCCAATGAACAGAAAATCAAGATAATGCAACATTCCACCCTCCTTCATTTTTTCTCACAGTGAATTCCAGGAAGGTACTGAATTCTTCAAAATAAGAGCATGAAATGGCACAGCCCATTGGCTGAAATTTGTAATAAAAATATTTCTTGCCCACCTTGAACCCCAGCAAATGATGGCTGTCCTTGTGAATTGGCAATAGTCTGAACGCTGACTCAATGTCTGATTTTCCCAATAGGGCGCCCCTCCCTACAGCTTTTACCATTTGTATAGCATCTTCCAAGAAGGCATAATGTACCCTACACAATTCCTCGGGAATGCCGTCATTCACCGATTGCCCCTCTGGGAAGGAGAGGTGGTGGATCAAGCGGAACTGGTATTCCTCTTTTTTTAGGCACCAACCCTAGTGGTGACACCACTAAATTGTCCATGGGAGGAGAACAGAAGGGGCCCGCCACCTTACCTATCTTTATTTCTTTCTCCACTTTCGCTTCCAGCCTCTCCAATGCTGACTGTAAGTTGGTTGCCTCTTTAACCCCTTGGTCTCTTGCCCCCGGGATCTTAAAGCCCCACCTGAACCCTTGCCCCAACAACTTTGCATCAACTTTGTTGTGGTATGTATTAAGAAAGGGAGTCATGGCAAGGAGGTGTGGGTAAGTTTGTTTTAATCATACTCATGTCTTTCAAAGGTTTGTCAAAATTGGCTTTCTCTGCTAATTCCTCATTCTCTTTTTGCTTTTTCTTTAGGTTTGCTGCTGCTTTTATACTTTGCTTCACCTGAAGCGTAGCTGCGGGCCACAGAGCTCCCACATCTTGGATGCCTGAATTTACATGCTTTCCCATAGGAGCACTCCCCTTCTGCAAACCTCCAGCAATCTTCTCGCTCCCCCTGGTGGGTTGCTGCCTGATAGACCCAGGAGGAGGGCCCGCGAAAGGACCCTCTGCCTTGCTGCGCATAACCCCCTCTGCCTCTCCAGACCCGGGACTTCTCCCCTTGCTGCTTGTCCCCAGGCTCCCTGGCGGGCATCATCTTATCAATGTATCCCCCGACATCAACTTCATCCCAAGACATTGCAGGCCACACTTGCATTTTTAGCCTGAAACCCTGATCATAATCCAGCCACCCTTCACCCCCATACTTCAGGTAAAGGTTGTGAATATATTGCTCATAAACTACCATTGCTAACGCATCCTGCGGGTATTTTTCTAGCATCACAGACATGTACATTATAAAAGCTTTCAGTAAGTTGGGAATAGTGTGTTCCACTTTAGCACTCTCTCTATCCCTTTTCTCTTTCTCTTTTTCTGACAATTCTTTCAAACCTCCCCCCAAAGGCACAATCCCAACAAATCAAAGATGTCCACAAATTCCTTCCTCCATAGCCTCTCCTTGGTGACCCATGGGACGTGCCACACCAGTGAGTTTACTGCTGCTCGCACTGGTTCAAATCCTGGCATAGGTCTTCCATACTGGGTTGCCAGCCCCCAGGCTCCCCTGACCCCCAATTGGTTGGGCCTCCTGGCAAAGGCTGCGCCTGACTCTCCCCACTGGTATTGAGAGTCCCCGGCCCTTGTCCCCACCATCCCTGCCTTTGTTGTGTCCCAGCTGGCGTGGATATTTGGGGCAGTTGATTACCCCTTCCCTCTCGACCTGTACTAGGCAAATCGATCGACTGAAACCCCCCTGGAGGAATTATACCTCTTTGAGGTACCAGACCAACCCCCCCCCAGGAGAAAAGACATGATACAATCCACTCCCTGAACCCCCAGAGACCTGTTTCACCCCTTGCTGAAACAGCCCTCCATTCTCATTGCCCACATTTTTAAACACACTGTCATTAGTACATATGTTCTGCACTTGCCCACCTTTCCCCCAAGCTTGCATGCATTCCATTAACATACCTTTGATCATCTCAAGGGAAGTGGGCCCTTCCGCAGCTACATCAACACAGGTCTTGTTGCAGGAATCTTGGACGTGCCCCCACGGTTCCCTGGAGCCTCAGCAGGTATCGGAGCCGGTAAGGCTGCATCCTCCTGCGCCCTCCCTTTCCCTCTTGGTTTCTTGGTGGCGTTAGCCTGCTCGCCTTGGCCTTTGCAGCCATAGTCATCTTCCTTTTCTTTGCCTGGGCCTCCTCCTCTTCCTGGTCCTCTTCTTCTTCCCCCTGGACCTCAATTTCCACCAGTGCCTCCTCACTGGCACTGTCCTGGAACATGAGTGGTGAGCTGTTCACCTCACTGGCCCCGGGAAGCTCCTGTCCTATTTGCACCACCATTGTTGATATCCAGTCGGGCCCATGGGTTGCTGCAGCTAATTTAGCCATCATCAGAAAGGCCTCCAATTCCATTCTCTAATAGCCTGTTGCTGGGCTGCTGCCCTTGATACCCACAATTGCTCTAGTGGCTCCTGTCGTTGTTTCCCAGTTGCCTGTCCACCTCGGGTGTCCTCCTCGTGTCTCCTTTCCCCTCCTTGCTGCTTAATGCCCCTCACAGGAACCACGTACTTCCCCAGGCAGTCAAGACGCACACTGTGGTTGGGTGTGCCTTTCCCCGGTGGCTGCTATGGTGCGGCACTCTGCTTAATTATGGGCACTTGCCCACTTGCTGCACAGCTGCCCCCAATTTTTTTCACCCAAGCAGCCCGGTTCCAGAGCCTGCTTGTGGCCCCTCCTTTTTCCTCCGAGCGGTCTGGGTATGCTGCTCCACAAAAGGCACTTCCTTACTTCCAGCCGCCTGCCCGATCGCTGCACTGTTGTTCCCAACTTCTCTTTCACCCAGGCAGCCCGGTATCAGAGACCTGCTCGCGGCCGCTCCTTTCACCCTCGAGCAGCCCGGGTATGCTCTTTAGATAAGGGCCGCGGCTTTCACAGCCCTCGCAGCTCCTTACCTGCTGGCGGGCCCCTCTTCCGTCCTCCGCCGCGCTCTTGCCTCTTCCGGGGTCGCCTCTTCTTCCCAGCGCAGTGTCCTGGAACATCACGGCTCTCTGCTGGCGCCGCTTGCGCTTCATTCCAGGCTCCAGCCACAAGCTCCTCTCCTCCGGCTGTGACGTTTCTTGGTCCAGCTTGGAGCTAAGGCACAGCCACTTCCTGGTTCCACACTCCGACCGACGCCGCTGCTTCTGAGCACGGTAGGTGTACCGAGTTCTGCGGCTTCCCTTCTCAGCTGGGCAATCCTTTCCACAACGTCCTGCAATCCACAAAGTCCTGAATCAAAACAAACTAAATCCTTCTTAGCGGCGGCGGCGAGGCAGGCATCCTACTTCAGGTGTTGGATGCTTCCTGCTGTAGGACGCCTGCTCATTATAAAGGGCTTACCCCGCCCCCTTCCTTTGTTTGCCCTTCGCAGGCTTTTGAGTTGTTTTGGTGCCATTCCGCCCCTGCACCCTCCCCTTACCCAGGGGTAGGGGAGAAAGGTTAGAGGAGGCCCCTGCAGAGGTTACCGGGCTGCCTCTTCCATTTTCTTTCCGTTTTTCCCGTCAGAAGCTTCAGTCTAGTAAAGGAAAAGGGAATCGGAACACTTGTGGACAGGCTAAATAGTGCTCATGTAAGCAAAACATACACATATAAATGCTGCACAGGAAGCAGTGTCTGGGAGGACCACAGATAAGGTTAGAGAGCGATGAAAAATTGTGCCTAGCACTGTCATGTGAGGCCTTATTGGATAAATGATTGGTCGTGTTGGGTGTTAATCCAATCGTATGTGACTCAAGTTGCCATGTCAGGGTCAGGCAAAAACCTGACTGCACAGCAGGAATGAAGCAGCCACTCAAACTGCCCCCCTCATTTTACACGGACCCAACACCACACACATCAGCATTGCCACCATTTTTTAGCCAAAGCTCAACAGTGGCAGCGTAGGAGGGCACCCATCATGAGTGTTCAATGTAAAGTGTATTGTCCCTGCTATGCAGCTGTGTACTGGTATTCTTGTTGTAGTTTTCTTCAGAGGCGCAGCCAGGATAGTCTAACAAGTGCGGCCTGAAGCGAAGGTAGTTGGGCCCATTGCAGCACTGCTGAGTGGGCATTTACAGATGTTGGGTGGGCTCTACCTTGTCTACGCCTCCGGTTTGCTTATAGTTAGTATGAAGCACGTGCAGAAGGAAATTGCAAGATCTAAATTTCACTTCATGCCTTTTTAGCATTCAAAACACGTAATTTGGCCGGGCTGGCCTGTTGATTGTGCTTTTTCAATGAGCTGGACAATTCCTTGCACATTGTTAAATCTTTTCCTCTCCATTTTCAGGCCCACTTGAACATTAGCTTGTTCATATAGAGGAGGATAGAAATTATCAGTACATTGGCAATGGTCTTTGTGTAGATTTGTCATCAAGACCAGGGGTCTGCAATCGGTGTCTCTCTCTGGATGTTTAGGACTACAAGTCCTGCAATCCATCATCCCTTTTCTCTTTGATGGGTAAGGCTGATGCAAGTTATAGTGCACAATATCTAGAGAGCCAAGTGTTCTAGACTCCTGTTCTAGATGTATCAATGAAAAGGATCATAGGAGGCTCATAAGTAGACGTCTTTGCATGGTTTGGGAATACGTGTTGTGGCTGCTCCTACATGTTTTCAGAAATGGCACCCTTTTCTCTAAAAGATGTACACAACTTTGCGCGGCACACCACCACGAGTGAAGCAATAGGCTTAGCAATAAAGAGCTTCCCACCTTCAATCTCCCTCCATGTTGACTTCATTGGTTGCTTCCTGGCTGATTGGGTGCTGGAGTGGCTCTCTTTGTTCCTTACCTATTTCAGTCTAAAGGCATTTCTCTTGTGTTTGCGAGTCCGTATGGTGAACATAGCATAGCTGCTAGTAACATTGCCAAACGTTTTTCTCCTTAACTCTTTAACTCTTATGTTACTGACTTTGTTAATTTCTGTTTGACTGAAAATATATTTCAGTTTGATGGACTTCTAAGCAGGGGTGTTTCTAGGTCTGTAAAAGATGTGGGGCATTGCTAATGTCAGGACTGTGGGGACTCAGGGCTATCTAGCCTTTTGGTTGTTGCTCCTGAGATTCTATCTGGTGCGACAACCAAAAGACCAGGGGCTACAGCCCTCTCAGCCCTCCATCGCCCGTATCAACGCCTCTGCTTCTAAGCTTTGAGTCCAGATTTTTCTAGCTGTATTTCCTGGTAATATTTGCTTTGACTTCAGCAGCGCGTGTTCCTATTGATAGTCAGGATGTTTCAACGTGTCCCCGTATTTAGAGAAATGTTCTTCCTCATTGGTTAGACCTTTATTGTCTGCATTGGTTATTTTGATGACACCCTGAGCTCTAATTGAGTGGCACCTACATCCTGATGGACACCAAGGCACGGTTGGACCGCCAGAGACTCAACACACAGATTTCATAGAGTAGGTCACAGAATAGATCCCCTTGGAAAACCGAATCGGACAGAGACGCAAACCATCTCAGAACTCTCTCACTCACTCACTCACTCACTCACTCACTCACTCACTCACTCACTCACTCACTCACTCACTCACTCACTCACTCACTCACTCACATCTGTGAGCACAAATGACAGGAATTCTGCAATTCAGTGAGGTCAAAATAAGTACACAGCTACAGACGTGCACTCCCCTACACATAGAAATAAACTAAGGAAAAGAACGTGGAATATGAATAAATATTTTATCATAGATACAGATTTTGATGAGCTTGAAGACGTCTCAGCTGTAAAAGTAAACACAATTAATTTTTTGACACTCTTTTACTATATAGAGAGTAAGATTGGAGATGTCGAACGAGGCCGGTGTTATAACCGTCTTGTCGTTGTGTCTCTGTGCGGTCCCGGTGCCAGGGGTTAAACAAAACCTTTGCTCTGAGGTCACTGGGTCTAAGAGTTGGAGACTTTATGGAATTGCCACATGCCTTGGAGTTAGGGTGCTTGTATATGGCCTAAGGGCACATTGGATTTATATAGAGGGCTTCATCCATAGGCACAGGGCACTCAAAGTGTTACCTAGAGTGGGAGTTTGGCGGTAGCAACAAAACATCCAATGTTCGGATATAATGGATGTGTTACCACTCAACCAAATTCTGAATTTCGGAAAATGAAACTCTCAAAACTGGCTGCTTTTGTTGGAGGACATTTTCTCAACACAAAAGTGTTACCGCATGCGGCATTGCAGCATGCAGAAATATTGCTTTTCCAAAGTGGTGAATAACTCAAGGACTGGCATGACCCTGAATCATGCGGCCCTTCCT
This sequence comes from Ambystoma mexicanum, assembly GCF_040938575.1. NCBI lineage: Eukaryota > Metazoa > Chordata > Amphibia > Caudata > Ambystomatidae > Ambystoma > Ambystoma mexicanum. The sequence continues at coordinate 1,236,115,146 of NC_090933.1, read as the reverse complement.
ACTACCATCATGTTTACTGCATGCGGTAACGGTAAATGAGTAGGTCATACCGCCAAACTCGGAGTGAAGCCCTCAGTGTAAATAATTCAGGAAAGAATGAAGTGAGGAGGTTCCAGGGGGTGATGTCATTGTTTCTATGATTAAGTCATAGGGGTCTCACGGCGTAGGGATTATTGATCTCGAAGATAACTAACTTGCTTACTTTTATACCAGCACACCTGAATTCGAAGTACAGCTTCTTCACTTGAGTAATTGTGTGACTCCGGGCCTATCACTTGCCAACCTTATGCATCAGTATTTCTTTAGGAAAAAGCTATCAGTATTTTCCTCTCTACCAGAAATGAATAAAGAAAAACCTTATATTTAGGCCCTAGGTGCCATTGCTAAGAATTTGTTTTCCCTTCTCAATTGAAGGTTCTGCTATAGGACCACCTACACATGTGTGAACAAAATGCTTTGTCCTCAAAATGGGGATGCACTTTTTCCTGCCTTTTCCAGTGTTTGTCATGAACAAGTGGTCTCTCCGCATGAGAGGGCAGTTGCCTGCATATGTGAGTGGTTCCCAGTCCCCGACCCACGTGGATGCAGGGAGCCAATGAGTACAGCTGTGCATGTTGCAAACTCTCTACACTAACCTGTTGGTATACGCAGAAAAAGTCACCAGAACAATTTCGAAAAGAGAAATGACTGCATCTTTTTTACGCATATTTCTCCAAATTTGGGGAAATGTTTAAGAAATATAGGGGTGGGGGATGTAAGGGGAATAGTTAAGGTGTGGAGTAGAGAGAGGTGGTAGGGGGGCATTCTAACTACACAAAAAAGATGCAGTCATTCCTCGTTTCAAAGTGTTTACGTTTATCCATCCTGCTTGAGAGCCAAAATGCTCTAAATGTGCAGGGGACCTTGGAAAATAAGGTGACATGCGCATTGTCAGTGGTAGAAGAGAACCGAACAAAGTAGTGGCTCTTTGACCTCAGCGGGGGACAGGGTTGACAGGAGCATATTGCAACATATGACAAGGTGTTGCAGCATGGCCGGTTGACAGCCAAGTGGGTGAAATGGGAAAATGGAGGTGGTGGCCCTGTATTGTTTTTCATTTTGTTTTCTTAGTCCACAAGTCAGGGGAATCATTCATATATTGCCTAGACTCGCTGATTGTATCTCCACTAGATCATCTACCTAAAATTTACCTCAACAGATGATGCTTCAACAAGCGTAGGGAACTAGAAAAAGGGTTACATGTCTTTTCATCGAATTCTATCTATCGAAAATATGTTCCAACTAAACTTTTTCTTGGAAAACGTACATTATAGAAATAATAAGTTTAATGAACAACAAAGTTAAAGATGTATGTTAAAAACAAAGATTTCTCTTATAACATTTGTATGGTATATTTGAGTAAGAAATTCAATGAAAAAAATTCAATGAATATTTATTTCGATGGAAAAAGTTTTCAATAAACAAATTTCGATTGGGAAAAAGAGTCTATGAATCTTTTGTCGATGAAAAGACTGCATACCTAAAAAAAGCTTTCATTGTTATTAACAGAATTTGGTCATTTACTCCTAACCCTGTATCCCAGGAATGATAGCCTCATTTCCTTGGGCCTGACAGAATTTTAGGGATGAATAGTCTGTGATTCTCAAAAGACAAGGTTCCATCCTGGGTCATACTGTGTGATGCTATCCAGATGGTAGGCAGGAGCAGCCATATTGAAGGCATTTGAAAAGAATTCAAAGACTTTTTAGCTGAATTTTCTACTTTACTGGGAGCCACACCCGGTTCCTGTAAACAGTTTGGACACAATCAATTTCCCTACGCCCAGAAACGAATCACCTTTGAGTCACCTGGAGTCTGCTAATAAGATTCATTGAAGGACCCCCAGGCGTGGATTAGAATAGTGCAAGCGACTACTCACTAAGGCTTCTACTACAACTATACACTTGCCCATGGGTATGAATGGACAACTCCTCTATAGCCACCTGACATTAAAAAGTGACCCTTGCGAATGGCATGGACCTTTTGAAACTATATTATCTTAGACCTTTTCCTGAGATAACAACTTGATGAGAATTCCAAAAATAAATTTGAGATGGAGCGTGAGAAGAAATTCCTTCTTAGTTTTACAAGGAACACCCCCATCTTCCCGCTGCTAAGATGAAGCCACTCAAATGCATCCAGGCTATGTCACTTAGGCTTCATATATGTTCAGTCAGATTTCAGTTTAGCTGCAGCTGCTAAAGGATGGTAAAGTGGAATTGTATGCTTTATTTTCAAAAAGTGCAGTTCTGGAATGGTGAATATGGGTGTAAAAAGCAGTGAAATGGTTAATAGTAAAAAGTAAAAGTAATGGAACCCCGCTCCCAACCGTTCCAGCTCACTTCGATCACTAAACATTGTGCGTATTTCTGAGATGCCTATGCTTTGAAAATTAGTCTTAGAGTGTTTACTCCCATCAGGAAGACATTTCTATGTGCAGAATAGCTAGCTGTCCCTATTTCAGCATGGACTGTTTCCAAGGCATGTTGATGAAAGGTTGAAAACACTAGTGTTGTTTTGCACCCCTGCCCACTAAAGGATTTCAAATGTTGTCAGGTGATTTACATTCATAACATACGCTGGACCAAGGTACAGTATGGGTCGATATGTGCAGTAAAGAGTCTGTTGATACATAAGAACCAATGAGAGCTTTCCAGTCATCTTATGCGGTCAAGCCAGTCCTGACCGGTCAAACATTATCCCACCCCCTGGCTGCCATCACAGTCTGGCAGCATGGAAGAGCAGACTGATAACGCAGGAAAGCGCCACTGCCACGCGGCTGATCGTCAAACTTTCTGTGCCGCTGAAGTTGCAGAAGTTCTTGTTGCAGCAGGAAACCGAGTAGGACGCCAGTATCACCGGATAGTTCTTTGTGCTGCACTGGGTGACGCACGACTTGGTGATAAGCGTCACCTGGTTCTCAAAACCTACAAGAAAACACAGTAGGAAAAGATGAGCAAATGTTTATGGCGAGGAAAAGAAACAAGTCATTCAAGGGTTCAAAGAAACTGCTTCCGGGTCAACTATGTGTGGCCTCTTCTGGAAGCAGAAATTCCTGTAGTTGGCGGTGGTGGGCGCCGTATTTATGTGAATTTGACCACTTTCCGCTGTGGCTCGGTACCAATGATTTGTACTGTAGCCAATTGTTTGACATAGGTTTTTGGACATCGACACGTCAGGCCTGATTCACAGAAGTATTCTACAATGGTGCAATCCTATAGGAAAATGCTCTGTGAATCAGGCATCACTAAGTATCGAGCATTAAAACCTGGGTATACAGTGATTATATCGAATAGGAAATGACGAATGCAATTTTACCGAACAAAATACTGAATGCTAAATATATAGGGGGTGGGGCTAGAGATTAAAAGGTGTGGGGGTGGTTTGGGGTGTGGTAGAAGCATGGGTAAATGGGGGTTTCAAGGGGAGCCACCCAATTAAAAAAAAATGGGATTTTCTATTATTTGGTTAAATTTTATTTATTTCTCAATTTGTTAATATCGCATGTAACCTAAAAATTGTAGTATTTAAATTAAAATAGCAACCAACATCAATAGACAACATTAGACATTGCTAAGAAGTTGCACGATGCAAGAAGAATCAGCTGAGATCGTCTCCATAGCAATATCTTGAAAGACCACAATCCATATGCCAGCCGCCGGAAACAATATTACCCATTTGGTGCTGGGCAGATGCAATTTCCACCATACCAAGTCATAACCATGCACTGAAACAATTCAGCCCTCTTGAAGAGTTTCCAATATTGTGTGTTTTACACTTGTTTAGTTGAGAAAATGCAGAATAACAACAAGAAGCACTACATTTAAGGTGTGTTTGGCAGCCAGGGCGGTCACATTTCTGTTTACAGGAGATAATGTTGTCCAGTGGTAAAGTCGCCTGGGAAAATGGTGGCCAGGAGCCGGCAATTCCAGGAAGATGCACCATCAGTAAAATCGAACACTTTCACCAAATATTCCAGGATTGGAGTTTATAATACAAAATGATACCCCTCCTAGAATATTAGGGGAAAGCATTTTAGGGATCAGGAAAAAGTCCAGGCGGCATTATCACATGCAACCGAGATAATATTATACAGGATATCATAATAGAGAGCAGAATGAGCTGGGAACTTCAAGACAGGGCAGAGGGAGGACATTAGAGAGGGATAGTGGATACACATATGTAATGTATAATTTACGCTATCAACACACAAACATACAAACGAAGTGTGTGTGTGTGCGAAAACACACACACACATGCACCCACCCACTATGTAGACTAGGATGCAGAAAATAAGGGAGGGGCGATGCCATTGTGTGTCTACTTGCAGTGAAAGAAGGTGTTTCTTAAAGGTGACCTTGAACCCTGTCACTGTGAGGTTCTTGTTTTCTGGGGGTATGGATTTGCAGTGATGGGGAGGCTGGCAGAGAATCAGCAGGAGACAGCGCAGTGTCCGCACAAGGCGGTAAGGTTTTGAAGGCTTGGGATTGCAGTGTGTAAGGTGGCGAATAGTGGGAAGAGAGTCAGCCCGTTTGGTGAGGGTCAAGGCCATGAACGCATTTGAAGACCAGAAGAAGGAAGTCGAACATGGAGAGACTGTGCATGGAGCATGCACTTGGCGAGCTGTCTGAACACAAAGGGCCTCATTACGACCCAGGCGGTAAGGGGTTTACGGCAGCGTTAACAGCTCCGACCCTTACCGCCTGATTACGAGGTCCCCTAGCGCCATGGTGCTTTTAACACCTGCTTTTAGCAGGTGTTAAAATCCATGGCGCTAAGGGACCATGGAGTTAATTACGCCACCGTAATTTACGGTGGCGTAATTAACGCCTTCCCCACTCCCATTATGCCCTATGGGGCAAAAATGGGAATGGGGAAGGGTAAATAGGGATTGGGGACTTACCGCCCCGCCAAGGTCGGAATGGGGCGGTAAGTCCGCCAACCACCATGGCGTAAACATAGTTTACGCCATGGTGGTAAAGTCACGGCCCAGGCGGTAACTTACCGCCTGGGTCGTAATGAGGCCCAAAGAGATTGGTAGGAATAGGGTCTGGTAGTGACTGGCAGTGTCTGATTAATAACGCCTGCTATGTCTCCCCTTAATGTTTTCTGCACAGGGATTCACTACACGTCAACAAACCAGGAACCAATGTGGGGCCTCCCCAGTAATGTAGCGATTGCCAATTTTTTATCACAAAATATATTTTCTTAAACTATGCATTGAAACAGTGTATTTTTATTTGTTGTGTTTTTATTATGTTTATCATTGACATTAACTTTTACGACTTTGTTACATTTAATTCTTCGTTTACCTCGGGTATTGTTTTGGGTCACTACAGCATGAGAATATGTATTCACTGGCTGGCCAGGTGACACCATTTCACAGAGAAACCACTTTTCCAATCCTAGGATTTTGCCTATCATTGTGATCAGATGTTCAAACCCCTTTTCCTCTATTGCAGGTCAAAATTAATCAAACTCCCAAAATGAATTACTTTATTTATTTATTATTATAGTTGTATTTTAGTTCATAGAACTTTAACAACTGTTACATCAAAGAAGCAAAGCATTTACAAAAACACAAAATCACGAAATTACACAAACACAAGGTTAACAACAGCAATAACATCAGAATATACATCATAATATCACAATAAATATATCACAATATCGCAATATACAGTAATGTATATCTTTATTGAATCAAAGTGTCATGGTACATTGTGGGCCACCTAGTTATACATACAGTACAGTTTTCAGGGCATTAAATATTGAGTGCAAACTGTCAATTTGCTATTTAAAAAGTTAAAATGTGTGTGTTCTGGGCTCCAGTTACATAACCATCAAGTTACCGGCTTCCATATTCCCGTGGCTGGTGCAAGTCCCAGGTCTGTGGCAATTTGTTTGCTCTTTTACCGAGAAAGGTTAAGTGATTAAGGCCATACATTTTAAAGTTTAGTACACACACACTGAGGGCCTCATTCCGAGATTGGTGGTAGTCATGGCGCTATTTGCCCACCGGCACCGTTGCTACCAGACCAGCACACTCTGAGTCTGCGGGCGGGTGGGTGTTATTAACAGTGCCGGTGCATTTTGCTGGGGATTACAAATATTAGGGTTGTTCCACTGTGCTCTAGGAAGTATAAACACCTTCTCAATAGGAAACATCACCATCACTTCTTGCACCAACTTCTTCAAGATTGGAACCAAACTCAAGGCACTAATGTACCCTAAATGCTCTCCTCCACAGTGCAGTACCAAACCATCAGGACCACCAAAGGTATCCATATCTCTTCACAAAGCAAGCAATGCTTGCAAATAACAGCCAGGCACAAAGTACCAGAAAGCATGCAGGCCTGGAAAACCAAGATCTCCAGAAACACCTCTTGCCTCAGCTTACTTCTGTAGATAATGCACAAAAGTATCTCCCACTATCCACACAGTAATTATCTGCCTCTCTCCAACACCAGCCATCTTCACTGCACAATAAACCTATACATGAAAAAGAAGTATAACCCTCCTTTCCTGTAAAGCACCCCCTTAACACTTGATTGGCTAATCCCAACAGTACAATCACATTTCCATGACAGGCATTCCGAAAAGCCCTGGATGTGGCACGTGCGATCCGTCAACTACTGCGGTATCTGCAGACCACATAGCACAAGGGCAGCCCTTCTTCCCTTTCCACTTCACTCTCAGCACCACTCCCTCATTGGCTACTGTTAAGCAGTCACACACCCATCCACCAATCACATCCAAATACTCAACATCTAACTCTGTGATCACAGTTCACCACTTTAGATCTACTTTTCATCACTCTTAGTACAGGTCTTGTGTGATTGCAAAACACCTGCAGCACAAACTACTGTAAAACTCTTAAAGATTTCTGCTTCCAGATTCATCCACATCTGCATCCATCAACACAAACTACAGGTATGCATATATTTTGTAGAGTACATTTCCAACTATTTTACAAATGCACAGAGTACCTGCCACTTAACCTGTACAACCTACTCGATAAGCATACCATACATGCCAACATTCCGAGGCAGCTGGGAGGGACATTTCATCTACGTAATCCAGAGACATATATTTTTCCATTTGGAATGAATTGGGTCTGGAATTATTTTAGGCGGGAGAATGTGAAAAATAGCAACATTTTTCACAGACAAATCGTGAGACTCCCGCCTAAATCGGGAGGGTTGGCAGTATTGGCATACTGTCATTTATCCCATCTCCTAGCATCAATTCCCACTTACAATACTGTGAAGTTTCAAAGTTTTATTTTACCCATTTCACCCATTGTAATATGTAAACTCTTATTCTCTTCTTTCCTTCTATCATTTTTACAACCACTTCCCCCACTAACACATCTGCTATGAAATGCCTAGAATGCACACAGAAAAGGAAAACTACATGTATCTTACCAAAGCACTCGCTGGCATTGAAATAATACACAAAAAGTAAAACAAATCAAACGAGGAAGTGTTAGCCACGTTTACAAGACGAGGCACATGTGGGTAGCCATGTAAAGAGAATGGCACTTACAAATAAGACAGCAAGCCTTTGGGTGAACACCTGACACAAGTCAATAACACGTATTAGCTCCGTGGACACAACCACCTCCACTGTTTGTATGCATGTGCAAAAAGAAATGCACCATCCACTTTACGTATAGAAGCAAAACTCTTTTGTAGTACTGCTTAGTGTCTACATTTCCGTATACAGCTATAGAAATGATAAAGCAGTCCCTGCAATATCAGAAACTACCCGCCATAGTTCAAAATGAAGGAGTACTGGGAACAAAGCACTATATACATTTTTGCCCTGGCTGTACCTTTTTTTGATGCTTTCATTAACACGTGCGTTGCTGCAGTTTCCAATTCAACTTGCATATTCATATAAGGATCCCACGTAGAAGGTTTGTGGAAGTCACTGTCAGTTATACTCCCCCAACCGTTCCACTCTCTCCCTTAAGGGCGTGTTACTGGAACCATGTAAACAGCCGCCTGAGTTCTATCCGCCCATCCTGGAAGTCGTTCTATGTGCCCAGTCTTGCTTAGACACCATATGGCCAACCTACCGCACTCTGTGTTCGCGGCCTCCTGTAGGCGCAACCTGCAATACCTTCTATTGGGGTCTTTATGCGCACTGTAGCTCGTGTTCTTTATACCGAACATAGCCAGCACTATGTACATCCTTTGTGACTTGGGTTTTGTGTGTTTGCCCAGCCTCTCGTTCAGCTTCTAGGAGTACATTTTATTTCACAGCTAGAGTTGCACACTGATTTGCTTTTATGACTCTCAAATTTGATACATCAACCATGATTAGATTGCATTATTTTGCCAGATTTACACACTTTGTTTAAATAGCAAAAGCAGGAGTTTGTACCAGGCGGAAATGTAAACATGTAATCACATATCTTCACAGATATACTTCATATCAGTATGTGCTAATGGATGGGAGGCAAACGGGTAAATAATTGGTTTTCTAGCAAATCACATATTACAATAATTTGACAGTATATACATTGTTGTATACATTGGTATAGAAACAGGTGAAGCAAATCAATGTGGTTATGCATTCATTTTGGGCATGCCAGATAGAGGTTTTCCGGTGTAAAGCAAGAGAATTCGATAGTGTAGTATATGAATGGACACTGTATTATTAATATGAAACAACAGTATACTGTGTGCAGACTCTGTAATTGCATCTGTGATGTTTATTATTATTTCACATGTGTGTGTTAAGGACTCTGGAGCCTGTAATAAAGTCAACTGTACATAAAAAAGCTTTTGTCTGCAAAGGACGCCTTTCAGCATGTGACCGCACTTAAGTCCGCCAACCCTAAGCTCCACCTCCATGCCCCGCCCACATTGGGCCCTTTGTCACATGCTTCCCACTGAGCCCTTGGCCTTTAATCTGCCACTGATAATGGCTATTTAAATGTATTGTTATTCCTATTCATTCGCAGATACCTTCTATCTTACTGCCCGTGTCACCCCTTCCACTTGCCAGCAGACAGATTCTGGAACAAGCATTTTAAGATTAGCATAATCTGTGTGTTTATGGTCATTGTTCTCTGGGACGATCGCTATGGCCCTACCTGTCCATTTGCGTTTCCGGCATTCAGAAGCAACATCCAAACATGCATGATGTAAGAAACCATGGAAACAAGAACTTTCACCTTGTCAAATCCAGAAAAACATGTGCTCTCCCACACGAACCACCAAGCACCATCAATTAATTCTTTTACTAATTTGCCAGGCGCCAGAAGAAGGACACAAAAGCATACACAACATTCTGCGCTCGAAGTTACCCGCACAAACAAAATAATCGGTTGTCTCATGCAGCTTACACTTTCTTGTGAACATTCTTTGAAAAATAAAAGTACTCGCAACATGACACACTATTCTTGATTAATTATTTAAATCTTCACTGAAAAAATACTATGTATGACAACACAGAGAGTGTACGCTCTGTGTAAGCATGTCTGTTTCATCTTGCCTTTATCTTCCCGTTTTGCTGACCTGGGTCATGACATAGCACCTTGGGCTACGCAGTCCACGAACGTAATGAAAATAGCAGCAGCAAATCATTGGAGCAACTAATGACACTTTGGAAAGTGAAGTGAAAAGGTTGTGGCTCACAGTAGTGCGCCTAGTAGTACTATGCCCTTCCATGCAGGATATGGGAAAAAAGAATAAATACATCCTCATGTTGCTCAACCAAGTTCTATGACCAATTATTCAGTGAAAGGTTAGTCCATTGTCAGCTGCTCCTTTGGGGGTCAAGTACTTAAATTATCCACATTTCAAATGTATAATGTTTAGCAAATCCTTTACTCCCTCAATATCGTATTTCTCTCGCTACTACCCGAAGTGTCTGAACTAGAGGAAATTATTTCAGTCTGAAATGGTGTCATATCATTCCCTAATGTGGAAGAAGGTGAACGAATTACACCAGATGAAACTGCAAACATTGCAGCTCACTTCTAGTGCACTACCAAGTCTACATTGTCCTTCAGAACCATTCTATAAAGATGACCACCCTAGGTAGAATGCATATGAAAAAAGGTTACAATCGAGCAACGTACAATATAAATACATTCCATACGCATATTTGTCGAAGCCATATACCAGTAGCACAGTGTTTGCATACATGGCTGTATTAAGTTGCAGTGGGTGGTTGCGGCCAGGGCATAGACGCAACCAAGCACCTAGGCCCTGGCCACAACCACTACAACGTAATACAGCCATGCATACTAACATATGGCCAGTTACCACAACCCACAAACCTAACATAAAACCACCGGCCCTACCCACTTCAGTTCACATACTATTGTACTACTTACAGCCAAACCACAAAATCTTCAGAACATAGGTTGTGCAACCAAGACGCTGTTAAGTGCTTGCAACCAATACATTGTCATGAAGTAAACTACACAGGAATCTGACCAGTGACCACAACCCAAACACATAACCCATCCACCCGAACCCTACACACTTCTGTACACACAGTATTGGAACACTTCACCCAGTGGACACACTCCAGGCCTATTGACTCCATCACCTCCAGCCATGCATCCAAAACTGTAGTACGTGCTCACAATCACCACACCATAGCACACCCGTGCAACCAATACTCTATACACAGATCCTCAGGACCTATGCTACCCTACCGAAAGCTGCCTGCACTCACCACAAAAGCTACTCGCTTCAGGAGCTATCCGTGAACTGAGTGTTCATGGACACTGCCCGCACATTGTTATCTTCTTGCACCAACACAAATACAACATATGAGCCATTTTTCAATCCCCCACCCTTTCCAGCCTCTCTTCCCTCCACCAGAGACTGCAAAGCATTTTTCCGAGCCCCTTTCACCACCGCACTATCCTCGTATATAACATGGCAGACGGTACAGAAAATGATGATGCATATCGCGCTTCTCTCCAGCCAACCACTGGGCACGTCGTATGTCTGCTAACATTACGCCGACCTCTGGGCCAATAGGAGTTATGACCGCGGAGCGAACAGGGAAATGAGACCGTGGAGCGAAGCCAGACATCACTAATTTTGTGTGACCTACATTTTACCTATTTTTAAAAAATCTACTGGACAGATTTTCACCAAATTTGCAAAAGCACACTTTCGGGTCCAAGCCTGCACTCTTGCTGCAAATTTGGTGAAAATCCATCCGGCGGTTTGGCCTCCACACATGCCCAAAGTTTTTCTCCATGTAGTCTATCGAAAAAAACAGTGTTTTGGGACCCCGCCTATAACTTCACCCCCGTGCACGAAACATTGCCAGAGCGAGCTATATACTTTTTTTGCAAAGTTTGATGAGGATTCGTCCATGGAGAGCAAAGTTATAAGCCTCCCAAAAAGTGGTCTTTCTATGGGTTGAGCAACTTAACCATAACTATACGCCCGCTACCGCAGGCCGTGTAATATAGGAACATTTCCCAATAATCTAGAAAAGAATAATGTATAATTGGCAATATTGATACAGAGGCTAAAAGGTAGAAGACAGGAGACTGGATTCCTGTTTACCTGCTATGAAGAGATTGTGCTTTAATATGGCTCCAAGCCTGTATTCGTCTGCTCTCTTGTGACAGCAACTACTGGCATAGCAAGCTAGAGGCATTGTCCTGGGTGAAGAATGATGAACATGTGCTGGAGGGAAGTGAATGTCGGTACATGTGTGGGAATACTTTCACATTAAATTCCTCTGAAACTTCAAACTTAGTGGGCCTGTGGTTCATGGGTAAGATAATTAAGGAAGTACTAGCTTTTTTGACATATTGTATGCCAGGGAAAGCTAGTACTCTCTCCCTATTTGCACTGTGTCTCTGTCTCCAACTCTATTACTCTGTTTCTGTCTTTCTCTCTCTTTCTCTCTCTCTCTCTGGTTGAGAGGAGGGGAAGGATGTGCTGTTTTTTATGGTTACAGGTAGAATGAGAGCAGCAGTGACAAAGACATCCCCCGAGGTGGGAACCACCCTTCTATTAGGTGGCATACATTGCAATGTCAGTGTGTGTGCCCTGCAGGAATGCTGCCATCGCACTGCATTGTTCACACAAGGGGAGGTAATGAGCATGTTGATGGCGTTAATCCGAGATCAACCCTTTCCAAGATGGAAGGACACTCAGAGAGATAAAATAGAGTGTAGTCCCAACAAAAGAAGATATTAAAAAGGGAAATCATGAATTGTTCCAACATTATATACTGGCTCTTCTCAATTTTTACAATTTTGCAATGTTTATCATCAATTATCACTTCTAGTATATACTGTAGTCTTAACAAGAAATTACACTTAGATAGAAGATATCATTCCAAGATGGACAGTCTGGGACAGCCCTATTGCTCACTTTCTATATACCCGTATAAGAAAGGCAAAGGGGACAAATAACATCAATGGTGGCTCCTGGCTGCTTTCCATACAAAGCAAATTATGTGAATATTTGAATTACTAGAGATCTTTATGTTTAATAAATATGTCTGTGGTAAAGGGGTTGTATTCTTGAATCAGTAATGAATAATGCAAAAAGGCCTTAGTGCTAATTTCATACCCTAACATTTGGGAGTTTATAATCATAATGTAAATATACTTATTTGGGTAGCCTCATGAACTGGAAGTGGAAGTGCAGATTAAATGGCTGTGACCTCTGTCATTTCTGGAAATAATGTTTCCTCTGCCATAAGAGGAAAGCTCCTTAGAATTTTAGAAGAGGAGTGGCTGGGTCTCAAGGTTGGGTGGTCTGTGCACGCCGTGTCCTAATCAGAAAGGTAAAAGATTTTGGTAATATGGGTCTGGGGAAATGTTCACCTCACTGATTAGCCAGGAAGGCCTGCATTGCAACCAATCGGGTGGCCAGAATGCTTCCACCACTCTCATTGATGAGAGTAGCTAAGTGGCCAGAAAGCTCCAGCAATTCTCATTGGCAATACATCTTGGGGCCACAGACAGAAAATAGGAGCGGAATCATAGAAACGTTAATCCGGGCATAAACAGATCTACTCATTTATCTTGCCATTTCTTTCAGTGAGATAAGGCAAAACATAAAACATGTTTGCTTTCCCTGTTTGTGCTTAATTGTCAGTGCTTAACGGTACAATTTGGCATGAGAATGGGAAAGTGCGTTTGCCCTCTCCCCAAGCAGGCCTGCACGTATATAATTTACAGTATCAAAGTTATGAGAATACAAAAATCTGTGTGATTTATGCTTTATTTGAGTCAATCTTTTTATAATGTGGGGTTTTAACGGAATCCATAGAAATGATCGAATTTAAAATAACGAATGGAGAAATTACCGAAATTGTTTACCGATTATTTTCAAAATGTGGAACATTTTACTAAAATACAGGTGTGGGGTAAGGGTAATAGGTAAGGGAGAGGGAGACAGGGGGGGCGTGGGAGGTGTCCCCCGCATTATTTAAAAAAAAACATTTGGTCATTTCTCCATTTGTTTATTTCATGATAGTCCGTTTTAACACCTCTTTTTCTTTATGGGGGGTCCAGTGCTACCGCTGTCTCTTGCTTGTATTACACAACATTACGTCAGTGAAGTGCAATGTGTGCGTCAGTGTAAAACTTGCGCTAGTGCACATATATGTTGTGGTGTCCTTTTTTGGAGTGGCACAGTCTTTCTCTGATTTAAAAACATAAAATGTGCTGGGGCCCAACCTTTCGTCAATACTGGTCCAGTACATTATAGAATCTTTGCTTGCAGATAGTATCTGTTTGTATTGTGTCTACAGGTAAAGAATGACACAAGAGATCAACTAGATAGTAACACCCGTCAAGTCAAATCTACCAATATGAAAGCCACTATTGCAGCAGTAAGACAATCCATCTGCACACGTTGACCAAAAGGTAATATACCTTTATATAGAAGAGAGCCTGGTAACCTTCCATTGAATTCGAGATACAAATACATCTTTAATGGATTAGAGTGCTACATTCAAAGCCTCTTATGCACTTGACCTTGCAGTCATGGGGCCTCATTACACGGTAGGCGGTGAACCATGGCGCAATTAGCGCCATGGTTCATGCCGGTAAAATACCGGCACCGTCTTGGTGGAAAGGGGAATTACCGCCCCATTCCAAGGTTGGAGGGGCGGTAATTCCCCCTTCCACCATTGCCCTTCCCCATTCCCATTTTTGCCCCATAGGGCATAATGGGAATGGGGAAGGCGCTAATTACGGCACCGCAAATTACGGTACCGTAATTAGCTCCCTGGGTCCCTTTGCGGGTTGGTTTTTAACGCCTGCAAGAAGCAGGCGTTAAAATCCCCAACCCGCAAAGGGACCTCGTAGTAAGCGAGTAAGGATTTACCGGTACCGGTAAAATACCGGTACCGGTAAACCCTTACCGCCTACCGTGTAATGCGACCCATGGAATTTACCGAATACTACATACACAAGAGTGGGTGAGAGGATTAATTCTGCAATATGTATCAAGACAATCATAACAGAGGTGTGATAAATGAATATACTTTATAATAAGTTACACTTATGATTCACAGTGGAGAATAACCCAGTGATGCTGAAAAAAAAGTAAATAGAAACAGAAAATCAAATTGAATGCAGATAAATATCCGTTTAGAAAACCATTCGCTGGGCCAACACTTTTATGCAATCTTCTTTATTTGCTTTTTGCAGATTCCAATGAGGGAGACGGGTAGAATGGTGAACACTTGCTGTTGTTACAGGCATATGAGGACGACCTGCTAAGGTAGGATAAACACTGTTCAAACTCATTTTATATTCTGCCTAATACAGACACTCTGGCCATTTGCAAGTAGCTAACAGCATTGTAATCTCAAATTTTGATACCGAGGTATATATTTTTTCTGTCTACTTGTTTTACAGGATATTATAAAAGGAAACTATTGGGTGAGCCCTCAGCCATTAGATTTGTCATAACACTTTCAATCGTCACTAGTATAGTGGCACTGGTGCAGAGAAGTTACCCGATATGGTTAGATTTTATCCACTCTTAACTCTAAATCGCAATGGACTTGGTGGAGGCACAAATCAACAATTGCACATAAGTTACAACACTTCCCACGAGAAAAATTACTTTAGATGACCGACAACACTTGTGACTTATAAGGGACTAGGGTAGTTTTAGTACTCACTTTATCAATAACAATATCACAACGCCTAACACGATACGATAACTGTATGATGAGTAACCTTTTCCCATACCTAAGTTTCTTTCCTATTTCCGGAACCCTGCCCTTTTGAGGTATGTACAAACTTTATGAACTGTTTCTATTTTATGTTATGATCTATAATATGTGCTATGCTATCTTTAGTTTACTTTCACACCGTATTGACCTGTGCAAAATGTCGGATGTGAACCGAATATTAACATTGTATCTATCACTGTACAACCTGTTTGCTATAACATGGACGCACAGCCTTGAGAAAGACATCTTGTCGAAACACGTCTTGGCTGTTTTTGCACAAGTAAACCACCAGTAAGTAAACTGCACAAGCAGCCTTACAAGATTTTGGGAAACTGATTTAATGGAAAATTCTTTAAAGGACAGTGCATATAAGTATTGGCCGAGCAGGAAGTGCGAATGGTTTTTCTAAACTCATCTTGTTAAGTGGCATACGGGTTTACCACATACCACTCGCCACACAGCAGGCACGCCTTATATTCATTGCCCCAGCGCGATAGTACACAATGTACCTGTTAAATCGATGTCTCTGAGGCACGTAGTATTTTCTAATGTGCTTTATTTGCAGGTTATATAGTATAAGGACCCTCAACAGAGCCAAGGCACACACAGACAGCACAGAAACTATTCAACTGACAAACCCTAGAATTAACAGAAAGTAAAAAAGAACACTCTGACAGCATCAGAACTCCTTTCAGAGGAAGCTCTATGAGACATAGTATGATTCCATCCAAGTCACATTATAACACATGTCCCCCTTTCAGAAACACACAAACACACACACACACACACACACACACAAACACACACACACACATATGATCACACTACACTCCTTCTTTCCATTGCAATTCTGTCTTTGTTCCACAACTGACCACCCAACACCCAAACCACTCCTTTCAAAACAGCAACCGCCTTCACAGGTTCAGAATACAATGAAACTCCTTTTCTCTCAACACCACCTTTCCTGATCCTTACCCAATCACCACTCTCTACTCTTCACTCCTTCTTGCCCCTCCATTCATTCGCTCTCATAACCCATTTCTCCTTTTTCCTTTTTAACATCCTCCTTACCTCATCCACAACCAAGTCGGAATTTCTACTCCTACCCAACCACAGAGGACTCACAATGGAATTGGGTTTGCGTCCTCTCATCAATTCAAATGGACACGGACTAGTGGTAGCATGTGAAGCCATGCACAAAGCCCATAACCTCTCCTGGATAGCTACCTTCTTATCATACCCACTCTCTTGAGCCATGCGAACACTCTCGATCACACACCTATTCATTCTTTCAACCATCCCATTAGTCTCAGGATGGTAAAGTGCGGTCTCTTGTGTTTTACTCCACATTCCCTCAAATACTCAGCAAAAAATCCTCCCGTAAATTGTGTACCATTATCCGTCAAGATACTTTCTGGCACATCTTCCTTTGCAAAAGATATCCTAAAGCACATCAACCATACTCTCCCCCGAAATCTCTCTCACAACCTTGAATTCACACCATCTCAAAAATAGATCCATGACCAATACCAGAAACCTACCCCTACCATAACCCAGATCAACAGGACCCAGAATGTCCATAGCGTTATTCTCAAAAATCACCTTGAGCGGTTTATGGTCCGTTCGAATCACAAAATCAGTTCCACACACACAGTTTTTGAATCTCTCCACAGTCCAGTAGCATGCTAAGGCTTCCTTCTCTAACATAGAATAACTTACTTCTGCACCTCTCAATCCTCGAGACGCATGGGCAATCACTTCTTCACTCCCATCGTCACAAAACTGTGACAGCACAGCGCCAACAGCTCCATCACTTGCATCCACTGTAATGATTTTGATCCTCCTCGTATAAAAACAACCTAACGGACGTGCTAAATTTATCTACTCCTTTATCATTTCAAATTCTTTTTCACATTCCTCCTTCCATATAAAGTCAACACCTTTCTTCAACAATTTTCTCTTCTCCATCACCGTGACTGCATAATACTCCACAAACATTTGGTAAAACTCTGTCATCCCAAGGAATTACCACAATTCGACCTTATTGGCCGGCCTATTCACCTCCTTTATGGCATCCGCCAGACCTCCCTTCGGTTTCACCCCTTCACTAGACACTTCATGACCCTGGTATTCTACTTTGGTCACACCAAATTTGCATTTTTCCTCCCTCAATGTGATCCCCTTCTCCTCGAAGATCCTTAACACTGTGTCCAATATCTTATCATGCTCTTCCACTGTCTCACCACACACCAGCACATCGTCTTGAAAGCAAAAGACACCTTTCACTGCCTTAAATAATTGTCCATTACTTTCCGAAATGCAGATGAAGCAGATACCAGCCCAAATGGCATCCTGGTGAACTGGAATACCCATTCATGTGTGATAAATGCTGTCAATTTCCGACATCCTTCTTCCAATTCCACTTGATGATAAGCGGATGCCATGTCCAACTTCGTAAATACCTTACCACGCCTCGCACTCGCCAACCTCTCTCCTATGTTTGGTAACGGATGTTTGTCAACCAACACACATTTGTTGACCTCCTGCAATTCCACACACAATCTCAATTCACCAGATCCCTTTTTTACCACTACTAACGGTGAAGTGCAATCCACACCCCCTGCCTTCTCAATTTCACCCATCTGTAACAATTTGTCCAACTCTCTCTTAACTCCATCCCTCAAGGCCAAAGAAGCGTCTCTCGGCTTGGCAACAATTGGTATACTTCCTTTCTTAATAATTATCTGATGTTGAACGCCCAGGATTTTATCAACACCCTTCCTAAACACCTTGGGATGTCTCTCAGCAGGTGTACACCCCACCTGTAGCACTTTCTCCTCCTCATTAGGATCAAGTCTTATCTTTAGATTTCTCTGCTCTCTCCATCCCAGCAATGTAAGTCCCTTCTCCGTGACATATTTTCCCTTCACAATGGCGCCCTTTAACCGCTTAAGTGCCAAGGACGAGTATGCTCATCCTTTTTGCATAGACTTGCATAATAGCCTGGCATATAAACTGACTATAAACAAATGTCAATATTGTCCTGGGAGTTTGCAAAAGAGGGAGGTAAGTGCAGTGAGCATAGGACAGAGGTAGGTGCCAGGTCATGCACTACAACATGATCGAAGTTAAGAGTATATCGAGCAATGAATTATGTCATCCCAAGAGAGGTGACAATTTGCTCAACTCCCTCCCTTCAATGTGGCCAAACCTGAGATTGCCAGACCCATCCTGGCCACCCCTGATGCCCATCTGCTGGTTGCCCCCTCCGGCAGCTACCTACAATCGCCTTATTGTTTCATCTGCTCAGCTGAGGAGGACATGACTGTCAACAAAGAGAAGTATTAGAACCGACACAGCTGAGAGGAAATTACCTAGAAAGCCCCAACTGAGACAGAGGCTAAAGGAGGGGTGTGGACCAAGGTCCTCGCTTACAGGTTTTTGTTTGGGGCCCTTTTTGTCCCATTCGAGAGAAGCACCCCCTCCACACGGTCTATTGTTGACTTGTGCATTACTTATTGTGTACAGTCTACAGACGCCCCAGCAAGTCAAATGTGAATTGGCCACCTTTCAGACAGATCTTCAAATGTGCACATGCATGACCTGAGTAAATGCTCCCCATGTGGGTTTATTTTTTCAGAGCTCATTTGCACTATGCACTTAGTGATTCAAACATACACCCCTTCATTATAGAGAAAACATGAAATTCATTTTCATGCTAAATAGTTCTGTATGGCTGGATGGATTATTATGTAAATTGTGTTAATTTATGTACACTTGTTTATCAAGTGAATGCTGACCTAATACTGCATACCTGTATTTTGTATTATAATAATTACTTGTTCCCTGAAATGTGACAATACCTTCAACTCTATGCTTTACCCTTTTTCTAACATTAACATTTTTAATATTGAAACATTCTTATCATTTGAGGGTTAGCAGATACCTGTATGTTGCAGAAATTTAAATGTCTAAATTTGGAAAATATCAGCATTTAACCTTTGGACCTATCAACTTTTGAACGTCTCAAAATGGGTTATCATTTTCTAGTGACAACTTTGGACTGCATACCATCAAATCCACATCGTGGAGAAAGTGAAACTGCGTCAGAAAAGTCCTGTTGCAGTAAATCCATACATATGTCAATGTGGAGTGAAATAGCCCCTGGATGCCAGAAATAAAAGAGGCCAGAGTCGTTGGTGGGCATGCCCCTAAATAAAAGGCCAGCGCAGAAGGCCTATGGAAACAAAGCAGAAAAGAGAGAAAGTGGGTCTAAAAATCTGAAGATGCTAAAATGTGCGCAAAACTTCACATGAAGGAAGGACACGTGGCCAGGATGTGTTGTCAAATCCATGAAGAGCTGTACTGATAGTTCCACGAAACAGCAGTCCACAGAACCCTAAATGACATGCCAGAATTGTGTGTTTAAGCAGCTGCAGTGAAACGGAGTTCATTTCATGAGAAAAAAATAAACAAAATGTTATTTTGTTTTCCAAAAAAAAAGTGACAATCTGCAAAGCAAAAGGTTCACCAAAACCATTAAAAGTGTGAATATGATGTACGTAGCTAATAGTTGTATGCAAGGAACAACTTAGTAGGGACACCTCTATATATGCTCAAACCGTATGCCTTCAAAGAGCTTAAAAGTAAAACCAGCCAATCCTGATAAGTCATGCCAAAGAATAACTGCACACCCACGTGCATTCTGCTTGCACTTAGGGTAACCTTACAGAGCACAATGCTACCACACGCCTTAGCCACCATTGCCAAAGATGAGAAGTATGACACCCTGCAGCCTACTAATGCCTACTATATCCCCTCCATATCCTAAACAAACTCAGCATCTCCCTTACCATGTCATCAGCACTACCTCACGATGACACCATACCACCTGCAAAGTTTTTGTCACCCTGGCTTCCACAGTCTACTAAACAAAACCCCTTTGCGAAGACAGCAGCAAATAATACCTGTATGTTGAGGCCTATCCAATGGATCCAGGGTTATACCTGCCGACCTGTACTCAACCAACCATGTCCCACTATAATTAGGAACCTCGGACTAGGATCTAGATTCAGAGAGGTCCATTTACCTTCATCCAACCAGAGAAGCACAATCAACACTAAGACTACGCCTACGAGGACAAAGACGCTCGTTCCTAACAACAACACTGTCAAAAACGACTCTAATATCTTAACCAATTCCTCAATGTCGTCAAGTAGCCCTAACAACATTACTACACCTATCAAGGGAGCACTCATAAAGCAAGATCCTTGACAGCACATCCCCTAGACATCACTGACCTCAATACCTCGAATGAGCTTGACTTCCTAGCCATAACCGAGACGTGGCTCCACGCCGCTGCAGGACTGGCCCTCTCACTAGCCATACCGCATAACTAGACTGTCATTGGACTAGATAAAGAATCTTCTAAAGGCAGCAGAGTCGCCTTTATATCCAAAGTCCAACTGGGCTTAAGAGCCCTACTTATTCTTTCAGTCCCTTCAGGTAAACTCCTATCCATTAAGTTACTGCTTTCAGCATCACAAACAGCAAAAATCCACCTTTTGTACAGACCCCCAGGCCCAATATCCACCTTCGAGGAAGATATTACACAACTCCTCTCTGACAATACCAAACTAGGATCCCAAATCATATTGCTTGGTGACTTTAATTTAGGCCTCCAAGACACAACTGATTACAATGCACAGCCTAAACCCATTCGATTACAGGACTAGGCTTCTCACACTGCATTACCAAGCCCACACATAACATAGGGAGAATTCTTGATTGGTTTGCAGACCTCAATTGTGACATCAACATCCTCTCCAACGTACCTTGCGCTTGGTCGGACCACAGAATCATCTTTCACCCTATAAAACTGCAATCGACCTAACTTGTGCAATCCCCCGGCACCGCCGGCTCTCACTAGAAGCAACCAGAAAATTACAGTAGAGAAACTACTGCCTCTACTACAACCCATCCTCAACCATGCTACTATTAATACAGACCCCTCATCACTAGCAGAATTATGCAACCAAACGGTACGCCAAGCTATCGCTACTGTAGTACCACTGAAAGTCAGCAAATCCAAGCCACACGCTCACCTAAACTCTTGGTTTACCCCCAGCCGCAAATCCTTATGCAAAAACAAAAGAAGTGCTGAAACATTATGGGAAAACCACCCCTCAGCTTCAAACAAAGAAATATTCCTAAAAGCTTCCAGCTGCTACAAATCTGCCATTCACCAAACTAAAAGTGACACCTATCATACCAGAATCAACAATGCCAAATCAGGAACCAGAGAACTTTTCACCATCCTCAAAGAGTTAGAGTCCCCCATACCACCACCTGAAACGTGCACCAAAGATATGACCTGGTTCACCAATATTCAAAAGGCTCTTCTTGATAAAATAACGCTTCTACAAGCAAAAATAGAAACTAAAAAACTCAGTATTAGCCTCGACTCACATCGACCTGAGTTCCAGCCCTCCTCCTCGAAACCTTGCAGCCTATTCAGAATCACCCCTCTCTCGAATCAATGACGTAGGAAACTTAATAACCAGCCTCAAACCAATAAAATGCCAAGGGGACATCTGCTCGCATCTATTATTAAAGAAGCAGCAAAAGACTTTGCACCATTCATCACCACACTTATAAATACCTCTTTTGAAACTAGCACGGTCCCATCTAACCTGAAAGATCCCTGGGTCCTCCAGCTATTAAAAAAGAAAACACCACGATCCAGATATTCCCACAAATTACAGACCAATTACCAGAGATCCATTCCTGATGAAAATTATAGACAGGGCAGCTTACTTACAGATACAGGAACACCTAGAAACTAACAATCTTCTCAGCCTACGTCAATAAGGTTTTAGACCTAGAGATGGCACCGAAACTGCCCTACTAGACTTGAAAACGCAGTTGGACGACCAAAAAGACAACAGCAATAAAGCCCTCCTTCTTTTACTAGACTTATCGACTGCCTTTGATTTAATCAATCATAACGTTCTGTGCAAACACTTATCTTCAGCTGCTCATTTCTCAGATGAAGCTACGGCCTGGATACAATCCTTCCTTGACAGCAGAACTATGAGAGTCTTTGCACCAAGTGCATCGGCTGATCCAGCACCGGTCACTTGTGGAGTACCTCAGGGGTCTTCCGTGCCACTGACGCTGTATAATATTTTAACCAAACCCCTTTTCGATAACCTCGACCATTTGGGTGTCACCTACACTGACTATGCAGATGACACCCAAATTCTCATCCCTATCACTGGGAATTACGACTCTGACACAAAATTACTGAATAAAATGTACCTTATCATCCAGGCCTGGTTGGCGACACACGGCCTCTGCCTCAATGATGATTAGAGTGAATTACTTCTCATTGGTTCCCAATCCAAAATAAATAAATTAGACAATCATTTTAAATCCTTTATCACAGATGGCATCAACATAACCGTGTCCAAGGAAGTCAAAACACTTGGGGTTTACCTCGACTCATCCTTGACTTTGAGTATACAAGTCAGCCTCTGCCGCAGCTTATAATTTCAAATTAATAGACGCCTGCAGACCCTTCTTGTTTTCAGCAAGCTGCATCACTCTAGCTAAAGCGCTCATTTTTATCTAAATTAGATCACTGTTATCCTCTATACCTAGGAACTAACAAGCAAAACCTAAAGAAATTACAAACACTTCAAAATAATGCGCTCAAAACTGCCCTAAACATACCAAGAACTCATCATATATCTTCAGTAAGATGCAATGCCCAATGGTTGTCTGTTAAAGACAGAATAGCATTCAAAATCTTAGCACTCACCCATAAATGCCTTTCTAACTCGGCGCATATATACCTGACTTGTAAATTCACTAGAAACCAATCAGACCGACCTACTAGGTCCTCACAACTACACTGCCTCAGGGTTCCTAGATTCAAGCTACAGAAATCAGGGGGCAGTCTTTCCCTGTTTTAGCAACAAAAAATTGGCACTCCCTGCCTGTAGCCATAAGAGCAGAACATTCAATCCACTGCTTCAGGAAAAATGTAAAAAAAAACTGGCTCGTCGCCCAGGAGGCTCCATAAATATAAGCTTCCCCTTGCATTTCTGTTTTTTATTATTTCATTGCTATTCCTCCTTTATCCATGTAATGTAACTGTAACTAATGTATGGACTGTACTGTTTCTCTTGTTTTGTTATGTAATTCATTGTGTAATCCTACAAAATGCACCCCGATACCTGGGGGTTAGGTGCACTATATAAATGAATAAATAAATTAAAATAAATAAATACATTGTGAGTTTAAAAGGCATTTTGTGGCTTGGGGCAGGAAAGTTCAGTTCTTCAGTGATGAAGCTGACCCCAGCATTCTTTTCCCTGCTGCCCTGAAGATCTGGCCTGGGTGGCATCATCAATCAGAACCAATTCTTAAAAATACAAGAAATAATATACTCTTAGATGGGAACTGCAGTGAAAACCAGATAAGATTTGCATTGTTCTGCAGCCCTTGTGACCGGCGGTCACAAGGCCCATAAAGAAAACCCTTTAGTGGCCATTAGCCCTTGAATGGGGAGGTGAAATCTAAACACAGATCCCTCTGCTGACATCATGTGCTCCAGGAGGGTGGGGGCCCAGCAGATGAGGAGTGTGGCTGTACATTGCTTAAAATGGTAGAAATGCTTTCTATCGTGTACAATTGACAATATACAACACACAACAGTCATTCTAGGATTTTAGGAAAGGTGAAAATGAACCCCACCTAACAATGCTAAAATGATTTTTGTGGGATAAACACAACTAAAGTTATTCATGAAAATGTGATGTGGCCCTTCTTGTGAATTCCAGAGGTATAGAAAGTGTATTAAAGCGTGTCAAGTATGATTAGTAGGATTCCCATAAAGTGCCATGATTCTCACCGATATAGTACCAGAGTAAATAGAGAAAAACTTTATCTCTGCACAGGAATGGCGTACAGACACCGGACTAGTCTCATGTGAGTCACTGTAAAATGTAGTTTTCAAAAATATATTCATATATGTCAAAACATGGAGATGAAAAGGTACTTGCCATGCAGTGAGATTTCCATGTCCCCGAAGCAGACCGTGCCCACCTGTTAAAGTGAGATGATGATGTTCTCGCCTCCCCTAGTTGACCCAAAGCACTGCCCTATTCCCTTGTCCTATCAGCACACAGGTGAGAGTGGGTTAGTGACACTCTACCAATCCCTTTTGCGATTTCCCAGTAGACAGAGGCCTAACCTTTCAGTGGATCCAGGAGACAAAGAGACTGACTGGGACTCTTGGAGGATTTAGGAAATCCTTGACTGACCCCATGCCATCCCAGCGGTGTACCCTGATGCTCCCTGATGCCCAGATCAGACCTCTCCTGTAGGTAGAAATACCCAAACTATAGATTGTGTATGCCCTGCATTCTTTCAGCATTGTCTTAGTTATTTCCCCTTTAAAAAACCCCCTGTTTGCGTGTGTAAATCAATTAATTCCCCCATTGAAATCACGAGGTCTGTATTGGTGGCATTTGAAACCAACAATCATTTCCCAGTGTATTGTGAGCTGGTATAGTCATAAAGATTTGACAAAATAATTAATAATTAATAATTAATATTAATTGAATACACTTGATATTACAATTTTGAAATCTGCGTAAATAGAAAGTGTTACCAACAATTGCTGGGAATCTTAAGTTCTAAAATTTTAAATTTTAATTATGATAGTACTTAGAAATATTTTCCTGTTCTCTATTATTATTATTAGGTATATTTAATTTAATTTTGTTCATTTTTCTTTCCTTCTATTGTTTTTCGAGATATTGCTTGATTATATAGTCAAACAATTTATAATTATGTGTAAAGTTTAAATCTAAACTGTATCACATTATTAATAAATTAAAAAATTAATTTCAAAAAGCCCTATTTCCCAGTGTTCCCATTGCGCTGCTCAAAACAAAATTGCTCATGTGTTCCTATGTGTTCCCATTGGGAGTTAAAAAAACAACACATTCCCATTTGCATTTTCTTTCTCACATTGCGATTGTGCTAAACATGCCAA
Organism: Ambystoma mexicanum; assembly: GCF_040938575.1. NCBI lineage: Eukaryota > Metazoa > Chordata > Amphibia > Caudata > Ambystomatidae > Ambystoma > Ambystoma mexicanum. The sequence goes on along the minus strand of NC_090933.1, from coordinate 1,236,089,843 downwards.
AATCGATTTTCCCATTCTGTTCTGACTATAATCCTAAAGCCCTGTGTGTAATTGTCAGGTGCAGCAAAACAAATGTTCCCCTTCCCTTTCCTACTTTCATATTGTTTCTGTGAATCACAACCCATAACCAATTTTCCCATTGTGAGCTGGCTAATATCCCCCAAAGCATTCCTGTCCTTTTGAAGTGTAAAAAAAAAAGAAATCCCCCCCTTCTATCTATTCTTTCCCATAGCGGTGGTGCTAAATAATTAAAAACCGATTTTACCATTGCGCTCTGAAAAACGAATTTTCCCATTACCTTTCTGTCTCCCATATTGTTTCTGTGAGCACTACCCAAAAAACAAATGTTCCCTTGGGTTCCCACTCCCTGCCACTGCCTTCCATTCAAAATAGTCAAGCCTAGTGGATGTTTGTAGGGTGTAGGTTGCTGGGACAAAAGCATAACCCTGCTTGCATTCATTTTCATTGTGCACTTTGAGCTGTTCTTTGCTTGTATTGGGGGTTGATGTAAAAGGAAACTATTGTTACTGCATGTTCTAGTGTCATCTCTGTGTTGGTACTTTACCAAAAAGGATATTTTGTCTTTTTGTTGCCACAACATTGGTGGCTGATGTAATCTGATTGTTCTAATTTGACCTAAAGAAATAAATTAATAAATATTCTTAATACACACCTACCTGGTTCCTATTCCATTGTGACACTGGGTATTTGTTGTGTGCAAGACGTTTTGGAGGCCTTATCAAAAAGGACCTGAATGATATAAATAAAAGCGTTTTTATTGTACGCCATATTCATTGTAGGGGAAGGAGACCCTGACTTGCGTGTGCCTGTGTAATAAACCAGGACATCAAGATGTACATGTGCCTAATTTAGGAATTCCATACATCTATATCAGTTTCGGCAAAACCACTGGCAACCATAGATGCACTGTGTATCCAAGTACATTATTTTGAACCTTCCCTGACATTATACACTTCATGTTCCTTAAACACAGGACTGGTGACTTCAGGAAATGCCACATGGGTTATACCAGATGGAGACTGACCACCTACCACAACTGTCATACCTTTAGGCATGATGAAGATGACAGAGATATGACAAACCACCATGTATGCATTCATCCACTCCTGCTATCACTCTATGTGTGGGCACCTATAAGATTGAGGAGTAGAAAAGTATCTACATAGAAATGCCATGGATTGCATGGACTGGCTAGTTCCATCGACAATACCCTCCCCGACCAGGCCGAAATCGCTCCTTCTGCATAAGTCAACGCAACAGAAGAAGGAATGCTCAGCATCGCCAGACTGGGAAATGAGAAGTGCACAAAAGGGAAAGCAAAACAAAATCATTCTGGGGCCATGTACTTGGTGAGGAAGGATAGCTCAGGGGCAACGCATTTGTCTTGGAAGCAAGACAACGCAGCACAACACAGGTTTGAATCCAGATCCTGAACTTAGAAAACATTCTCTGGTATTAAGCACATAATAAATTAACAATTATAATTACATCACTTTCTGTCATGCAATTCAGGTAGAAATAGAAAACTCCTTGAAGAACATCTAGTCAACCGCTGATTGTGGTGCCCAGCGAACTCTCATATACAACTTTCTCACCTATTGTACCCTCTGCTTCTACAAGACAGCGCTCCTTTGCTCCTCAGCGAGGTTCTAGCTATAGAAGGTATTCACACGTAGACACCACCCTGTGGCTTGCTAGAGCACGGTTTACTTTTTGAGCCTTACCTATTCCCGATGTATCCACCACTGTCATGCAGCTGTAGCCAGACTGGGAGCAATTTTGAGTTTTTATGATACAGTTGTCGTTGGTCGTCTGAGAGACGCAGACAAAACAGATTATGGAATGAGCTGAAAAAGAAAGTTGTATGCATCAGCAACATCATTATGTATGTTCCCACAGAATTAACAGGTAATGACAAGAATGCAATGCACCCCTTTCTGCTGAGGCTGTTCACCCGTAGTCAGCTCCCACACACTTTTGATTGAGTGTGACCGCCCAAGTACCACTTAGCTGGCCGCATGGCTTACGAACGGTGCGTACAATGCATGTATCGGATAATTTTTAAGCACCATACGATATGCAGAATTCGTATCATGGAGTGGGGGCATGGATCGTAAATCTGCTTAACTTCTAGGGCGTGCATGTTCGTCCTGAATTCCCATAAGGAGTCCTTGTAGGCTCTGGCCACCCCCGCAGTTGATGCTGCTACCTAAACCCCTCTGTGTTACGAATCAGACAGCATCGCTATACACATCTGATTTTGCTACAGATGAAGATGCTTTGGATTCCTATGGAATTGGTATGTTTTTTTGCACTGGTTTTTTGCATCTGCAAAAATCAGGCGGATTCCATGGGAAACCATATAAATGCCGTCTGCCATGCAGAGTCATGGCAAGCAGCGTTTGCGATTGTTTGCATGTATGAGTGCACAGGAAAACCCAGTTCCGCCTGTATGTTCATGCATGTTTACACCTACACACACAATTAAAATGTCAAGGAGGAGAGTTCTTGCACATAAGAACAATCGTAAAAAGGGTCCTCTCAATGCTATAGATCTGCTCCATTACTATGAGCCTCTGAACATGACATGAATTCGGTATAGCACATTGCATTGGCACACATCACAGAAGAACCCATTGTGGCTGTCCTCCTTGCTAAGAGGTGTCCATTCCAGCAAAGGTTGAGTGTAAGCTGTGCCCATCCTGTTTAGCACCTCTGGTGGCGAGTGTGCAACACTGGTGAGCATAAAGATTACTGAGCTCTATTCACATTGACAGCCCAGATGTGAGATGAGTCATAAATAAAGTGTGATACGTTTATATGACACAATTTACAGTCTCTAGGGGCCGGCATTTATTTATTTATTTATTCGGATTTGTAAAGCGCGCAACAGCCCGTAGGCATCGTGGCGCTGGTTACAGAGAGTTGGCAAAACGTAGATACATGACAGAGCATTATACCGTTTTTATTTTTTTTACATTTGATCATTTTCAATACATTCAAGAATGTACACAGTAGATTTACAATAGGGCAGTGGTTGGAGACATAGGGAGGCAAGAGGTACACAATGTAAAGGGTAGGTGTCAGTTAAAAAGTGAAGTTTTCCGATTTTTTCGAAAGGCAGGGAGGGAGGTTTCAGCTCTGAGGGGAGTAGGGAGCGAGTTCCAGAGTTTGGGTGCAATGTACGGGAAGCCTCTCCCGCCTGCTTTCGCCCTGTTGATGTGGGGGGCGATGAGTTGATTGGTGTAGCGAGCTCTTGTCGGTCAAGAGGAAGTGGTTCTGTTACCTGTTCGGTAACAGGTGCTATTGTTGCCCATTTCAATAATACTCATTTGAGCTCTTTTGGGAGTTTAAAAGGCTGAGTGCATCCTTCCGTTGCACGCAGATCTCAGATCTGGATAAATGTGTGCACTAGTCTGGGTGCGCGGACACGGGCCTCTACTAGGACCAGCTCAGACTTCGGTCTTTTTGGATCTAAACGCAAGACTTTTCAATTTAGTTGAGCGTTGATTCTGTCTGTGGCCTTCCTGGCTTAGCCGCTTCTTGAGCGCCCTGATGCCTATGGTGAAAGACTGCACTACATAAGCGCTAGATAGATCGCACTGTACTGATCTCCAACTGAGATCTGCACCCCCAGAGCATGCAAGGAGAAGAAACATGTGTAGTGCCTAGAAGCCTTTGTAGTGAGCATGATCACTATGCCCCATAAGAGAGGTGAGCATATTAAAGCCTCTGTATAAGTAAATACTGGGGGGGGGTGGGGAGTTAATTGCAACCACTTCTTTAAATGGGTCTGTGTGCACCCTAATGTGACAGGTGGAGACATTACAGCACATAACGAAGATGTGTCAAGGCACTAGAAGCGGGGACGCTGCACTGGGAATGGGATGGGTGTTCAGAGGGTGGAGAGCGCCCAGAGAAGCTCAGAGGGGCTTTACTCCCTCACCCTGTCTCCAGTTAGACCTCAAAGGGTGGCACCTACAAACAGAGAAACGTGTGTTGCACGATTCATTGTGAAACCTGCCTCCGTAGCACACAAACTCAACTGCAGAGGTGCCCACGCAACCGGAAGTTCCCAGGTGGGAAAGTCCTCAGCAGAAACAGAGAAGAGACCCAGGCAGAAGGTCTCCAGCTGCTTCCCTTTAATCTCCAACATTGCGCCACTGGACACCAGATTGTTCCAGCTGATGACAATCAAGGGAAAGCAGGAAAGGCTGCTGTTTGGAGGCGTGTTGCTGGGGAAGCCATCTCCAAACCGACTTGCAGTAAGTGTGAAAAGGCACTGCCTCTCACCCCACTCTCCCCCTCTAAACCTACTTACAGTCTTGAGTAACTCAAAGCACCAGGCCTGCGAGTCCGCCTGAACCTTCCGAGTCCGCAGCCCCTTGACCCCGGGGGGAAGATGGACACAGCACCAGCTTCAGATGGACGTGCAGAACAGAGACGAGTTGATACGAGAAGATGATGTCAGAGAACGACCCCATGGTCGTGGCCGTGAAGTCAGGTGTTTCTCGTGTCCGGTGCTTTGTAAATTACCAATAAAAACACACACAATAAATGAGAGAGAGAGGGAGAGAGGGTGCAAATTGAGGATGGAAGTGTGCCACAGCCTGGGCGTAATTTTAGGGGGTGGGGGCCACGGGTGTTTGTCCCTCCAAACTTTAATGGCACACCATGTTGCCCCCATTCATTTGGCTGGGGCACCTTTTCTTCAGATGTCATGTCCCCCCGCCCCAACATTTTCAGAAAAGCTACTCCACTTCCAGCAACATTGGTGTACAGTGACTTGTTGGCTGGGAGTCACCTCTAGGAGAACGAATTCATTCAGTGAGAGGGAGGCAGGGAGGGTGAAAGGTGGGTTTTTTAATATTTGGCTCATAGGTGGCACGCTAGCACCACTTGAGTCAAACCAATCGATATTGAAGGCATAGAGCGGAAGATGGCATTCAATGTGCCACCTCCCCATTCGTGGCATTGCCCTTTGCTGCCAGCTGTGTAGGAGGCATTTCCTACTGACTGCTCTTGCTGCCACTCTGACGTAAAGAGCCATTTTCACATCTACCGAGGGGTAATATGTTTCCTAAAACTTCAAACACCTGAAAACGGTGTCGATGTTCTGGGCTGCTTCGGCTCAGCGTTACTTTCTCTTGTCGGTGATTTTTTGCAATCTATTTCGCTGCAGATGTGGGACATTGACTGGCCCGTGCCGTGCGTGACACACCGAGGGACAAAGGGAAGACTCTATACAACCAGGTGGCATGCGAGGTATGTTCCCTTGGGGTCAGGCTCAGAGGTTTAAGCATGGCCTAGGGAGATGCTCTCACCAAACAGGGACGCGTCGCAATATAACAGTGCAGAGCCTTCATTGGCCCGCCGTGGGCTGCTAGGCCTGGCGGTAGGGACTGCAGCCTGACAAGCTCCCGGGAATAGGCAACTCTCCCCTGGACGTCGAGTTACAGCGCCCAGGTGGGCCAGCTTCTGTCTCATGCCACAAACGAGCGGCACAGAATTGTGCAACCACTCGTAAACGGTGAGTGACTTAATGTGAATCACTTGTGTGTGAATCAGTTGAGTACAAGTGTGAATCACTTGTGTGCGAATCACTTGTGTACCGCCCAGAGATACAGACCTGGTGATGAGCAACAGCTGGCTGAACAGAAATCAGCACGCCGCTCATAGGGTCCTTGCCTTTTGAGTGCTATCATTTGTAATGCATGCTTTGATCCTGGTTCTGTTTCCATAGTGCCCAAACTTGCCGCAAGCCAATTGTGTGGTGTCTTAGGCCTCACGCTCTGGTCATGTGTCTTCTGCTTAGCACGTGCTATGACGGGCCATCTAGGTGCCCTGTACTCTGAGGGTGCGACGGCAGAGATGCCGGACGACTGATAATGCAAAGTAGCTCTCTAGCCTCATGAAGAGATGGAAGCATTCAGGCTGATTCTTAGAGGGGGCGAATATTGTAGGCATATGGAATCTGCAACCTTTGGACAGGGTTTCGGACTACAATGACCATGATATCTGGCTATTGACTATGCTGGTCAGGGATCATGGGAGTTTTAGTCCAAAACATCTGGCGAGGCAAAGGTTGCAGACCTCTGCTCTATACTCTTGGGATAAGGTGGCCTCCAGGCGCACACCTCACCTCAGCCCTGTGCCCCGCTATCCCCACTGCAGGCTTCCTCCTACGAACTTCCAGAGCAAGCGCCCAATCAGCACCAGAGCCCTGCTATCAGCCTGCAGCTCGCGCCTGTAGCCTCAGGCTTGGAAGTACCTCATGAATGGCTCAAGTTCCACCCCACAGGTAACTCGAGTGTCGGGGCAAACACTACTGTACACAGGTGTGGATTGGCCAAGCATGTGCAGGGCACACTTTTGGGAATCATGTTGGTTACTAAAGAAATTGAACACACAGAAAGTGTACACCGATTCCCCGATCTCGCTGTTGAAAAATGCACCCTGTTATGTCCCAGAATTCTGAGCGCCATGCATTTTCCACAACTTGCAACTATTTGGGTAATTATTGAGCGCTGACCTAGCTTCGGGAAGCAATTGAGTGCTGCACAATCACAGGGGTAAGAACAAGGTTAGGGAGCAGAGAAACAAGGGAGCGGGGTTCTAACAACAGGGGAGGGAGGGCACTAGTCAGCAATGGATCTACAAGTAACCAGGGGAGGAAACAGTGGGGATCAGATCAACCAGTCTCCGGTATGGAGGGAGCAGCCATTCCTTGAAGACGAGGGTCTTGAGCTCCACCTGGTAAAATACATTTTTGAGCTGCCCAGCTGTTGGTATGGTTCAGATAGCAGACATGGTATGCAGTGCACACGTGTGTTCCATGCATCAAACTCTTTACACATGCAGATCTTCAGCAGGCGTGTGGATATATCTCATCAGTTGCACAGGAGTCTCCTAGGAATATCACCCTGAACACGTTACCTTACCTGCACCTTTTACACGTTTCCCAAATTCATCATGTTGCTGTTGGGGGTTTGTTGCTGTGCAATCCGTATCGTTTGCCATTTGAGGGCATTGCAAAGTTCATTGTTTTCTTATCTGTGAAAGACTTCTGCCTGATATTTAAATCTAGTGCTTGATACCGTGTTCCCGTCGCACGCGATGACCACACACAATGTCCCCATGAGCACACACTGCCCCCACACACACTATCCACATACACAACTGCTCCCCAAACACAAGTGCTGCCCACTCATTGTCCCCCACAGACGCACTTCTTCCACCCATTGCCTCTTCTCACACACTGGGGGTCATTCCGAGGTTGGAGGTAGCCATGGTGCTATTAGCGCCATGGCTACACCCATACCGCATACCGGGTCCGTGTTCCCTGAATGGGGAAATACCGGGCCATTCCAACCTTGGAGGACCCGGTATTTCTCCATTCAGGGAACCCATCCCCATTCCCATTCGAGCCCCCATAGGGCTCAATGGGAATGGGGAGGGAGCAAACAACGGGCCAGTTAATAACGGGCCCGTTGTTAGCTCCCTGGCCTGCTAGCAGGACCCGCTAAGGGCGCCTGGTTTTACCAGGCGCCCTTTGCGGGTCCCGCAAGCAGACTGGTAATAGGGCGGTAAGGGGTTAACGGCGCCAGCACCATTACCGGCGCCGGCACCATTACCGGTGCCGTTAACCCCTTACAGCCTAGCTCGGAATGAGGCCCACTGTCTCCACATCATTCCATCCACATAGGAATTGCCCCCACACACTACGCCATACACAACTGCTCCCCAAACACATACATTGCCCACAAATTGCCTCCCCCCCATTCACACACTACTTTTACCCACTGCCTCTTCTCACATGCTGTCTCCACACCATTCCATCCACATAGACATTGCCCCGACAAACATTGCCCCCACACATTACCCCATACACAACTGCTCCCCAAACACATGCATTGCCCACCAATTGCCCCCCTATGCACACAGTTTTATCCACTGCCTCTTCTCACATACTGTCTCCACACCATTCCACCGACATAGGCATTGCCCCCACATGCAGTGCTCCCCACACTCTACCCATGCACAACTGCTCCCTCAACACACACCCTACCCACACATTGCCCTCCAAATGCACACACACACTACTTCCATCCACTGCCTCTTGTCACACACTCTCTACACACCATTCCACCCACATAGGCATTGCCCCACATACACTGCCCCCAAACACTACCCCATACACAACTGCGCCCCAAACACGCACACTGCCCTCCCGCACACACTAGCCACACGCTGAGTGTTCTCACACACATACTTCTCACATACTGCCCACCCATACAAACACTGTCCCACACAAACATAATCACCCCATATTGCCCCAATGCATGGATTGCCAACAAACACACTGCCCACACACACACACACTCTCCACATATATGAACACAAACTACCCAACACAAACACTGTCCACAAACTGCCCCTTACATACACTACACTAGCACATACTGCCCCCCAAACACACTGTGCCACACAATGCCCACGCGTATATATTGCAAATACAAAAGCAAACACATTGGCCACGTCAATTCTCGTTTCCTACTCGGTTACATTGTTTTCGACATATGCAGCAGAACCTTTCAGTCTGTAATTGATAAGGCTTGCCAAGGAGAAGGTTGAACAATGGGCCTCATTACGAGTATGGAGGTAGCCATGGTGCTATTAGCGCCATGGCTACACCCATACCGCATACCGGGTCTGGGTTTCCTGAATGGGGACTTACCGGGTCATTCCAACATTGGAGGACCTGGTATTTCCCCATTCAGGGAACCCATCCCCATTCCCATTCGAGCCCGCATAGGGCTCAATGGGAATGGGGAGGGAGCTAACAGGGTTGTTACCTCCCTGGTTCTTTAGCGGCTCCCGCTAACGGCGGCAACCAACCTCCCTTAGCGGGACCCACTAAGGGATCTCGTAATGCGGCAGTAAGGGGTTAACGGCACCAGCATCCTTACCGGCGCCGTTAACCCCTTACCGCCGACCTTGTAATGAGGCCCAATGTGTTTTAACCAGTGGAAGGTCTGTGGAAGTGGCATAACATCTAAGGATGAGAACTAGAGGCGGATTTAGCACACGGACAATGGACAAAAGGCCACTGGACCCCGACGTTTCCTGGTCCTACACCTTCCCATCTCCTCCCATCAGCCACAACACACACACACCCTCCTCCCTCCTTGCTGGCAGTCAGGCACATTGGAATATTAAAGAGTAGCTTTAGCGCTCGCTCACAGGGCCTGCATAAACATTTGTTAGGGCTTGTGGGGGCCCATTTCAATATGATTGGGCCCCCCCCTCGCCTAGAGTTAGGAGGGGCGGACAGAGTCTGGCACCCTTGGGTTGCTTAAATAAGAATGGATACAAAGGAATGCCTTTTCATTTAATGGGGCAAGCAGTTTTAGGCGAGCAGAAAAACTAAACTGCAACTGAGAAGGCAGTAATTGAGTAAAAGGCAAAGAGGTGTAATACACAGCACATGAAATTCACAACACAGTGGGAATGTTAGGCATGCAAGCTACTGATATGTTCTAATTTGTCTTCCGGACCTGTCCAGCAAAAGATATGGGAAACCTAATTGCCACAATATGGATGGACATGATCAGTAGTGACATCACCGTAAATAACATTACAGCAGTGACATCAGTCTGCAATACTCTAGGATACCTTTGGTAAAGAAATTAAAATATGTTTTCACATGTAAGCCAAAAGAATATTATGCTGAGCGATGTATATAAATATTCACTATTATAAATATTCAACAGCTCAATAGTTTAGTAAACCATGAGGGTTTTTCTTCATAGCAGAAATTGTAAACTGAATCACTTCTAGTGCCACCCAATGTTAGAAGATCAAGCACAATAAGATTAAATCATTTTCCCAAGGTCACACATTTTGTTAAAGTGGTGAAATTAGTATTTGGACCCAGGCTGTGATTTAAGCACTTGACTGCATATCTTCCCAGTAACAGCTCACATACATATTTTTTAAGGTTTGGGTTTCTGAAATGAGGTAGGATCCTCAGGCTCATTAGGTAGGTTTCAGTCAAGGACGTAGGGCATGGGAGGGGACATGGGAGGGGACAGTGGGGGCAAATCCCGGCCACAATTTTAAGAGGGGGAGATAAAATGGCATTTATCCCCCCCAGAATAAAATTGTTTTGTTGAGTCGTGCACAAATCCAGTACAGTGCACTGCACTGTCTGCGGTTGCAAATGTTTGCAGGCTGTGAGGCTGCTGCAGCCGTCACTCTGCGTGCGTGCACAAAAGTAAAAGTTCTTCTGCAGACTGAAAGGTAAATGTATTTGCTCGCACCTGCGCATTTGGAACTTGCCTGGGGAACAAACTGCGCATGCCCCTGCGCAGTGCACTGCTGCGCAGCAGCCTCAGCCTGCATTTTCTTCCAGAAGGATGGGAGCAGGCAGCAACGCTTGCTCTTGTCGTGCTGCTGACAGAGAACTTGGCTGGGCAGTCGTTATCGAGGAGGGAGAGAGAAACAGAGACTGTCTACTCGACAGCTACGAGCTACCTACTAGGGGCGGTATGTAGCAGTAAAATCTTGTGTTCTTGGGAAACCAATTTATAGTCAGAGCTCTGCATTCCAGCTATACCCAGCATGACCCAGAAAAACAAACGAGTGACCAATAATCACTGATACAACATGCAGAATTCTTTATAAATGCAACCAAACTTCAATTATTTGTCTGTCTGTCACCTCCAGGCCCTCTGTGTGCCACCAATAATATTGGGAACCTGACATATATGGTCCGGCGCTGTTCTGGTTGGCTGATTTACTCGTCGGCATCCCATGCATTTAACCAATGTGTCTAAGGTTTAAGAGTGCGATAAATGATTACTGCTACGGATGGCTGCTAAGAGCGGTTAACCTTTAGGTGCGCTTGGAAAAATCATCTGAAAGCGAGGCCGTGCAAGCAGAGCTGTGTGAAATCCCGTTACAGTATGCAGTGAAAATTATTCTGGCCCAATGCCCGCGTCTGCTAAAGGGCGACCTGGTTTAATCGCCAGTGTCTGCCACTGCACCAGCCGTGCCTTTCAGCGTCAGGTGCATAATGCCAAATTATAGATAGTAGAATCATTTGAGGTTTCTAGATGGCGGGAACAGTCCCAGAATATATTACCGCCTTGAATTACCCACATTTCTACGTGTGAAGGTTCTGTACGGCAGCATGTAATCCGCCAGAGTAGCTAATCATATCATATTGATTTAGATGCTGCTGGAAAGGGAAATCCAATTGTTAGACTGCACAAGCTTCTCGGAGAATCTGCACTAATGATTGCGTTTGTAATCCCATTTGCAGGTGAAAGTTCTGCAAAACATGCATGAGGTGAATATCAATTGTGCCTTGTGTGGATGCCACGCTGGCAAACTGGGTTTACAGGAGGAGAGGTGGACAATAATGCAGCTAGCTCAGGGGCAGCCTGGGATGGTACATACCATGTGCCCCTTCACACACGCCATTGCCTTATGACTTGATGCAGACAAAGATTTCTACATTCATTGCTAAAAAAAAAAATCCTGTTTCACTGCGTAAGAGTTCAATGCTCGCTCTCTGGCTGGCTGTCCTCACATGCAGGCTATGGCCCACGGCAATTGTGTGCTGGATGACATTAGTAATATGGTGACATTTTATATAGCGCTTCATGATATATTCCTGCCACTGCAAACCGCTGCAGTAGTAAATGTTATTTTTACCCAACTTCGATGGTACTCAAGACCTCAGAAAAAGATGGGCTCAGTCGGCCCTGCCTGCTTTCGAATCTTTGTTCGGCATCCTGACCAGACCCAGGTGAAGTTGTGTCGGCCCTGCTGGGCAGATACAACAGTCGTTTCTTAACTTTCCTGTTTGTGTGTGTCACATGCTTCTCAAACAGGAACGTTAGGAAACGACTGTTGTGTCTGCATTAAGTATGTTTCCAACACCCGACTATAGATGAATGACACATTTCCCACCATGAAATGTAAGCCAAATCGTTATAATTCATTTAAAACACAGAACCAATACCATCAGAAATCCCTATAATCACTAAAAGGAAGTTAAACAAGGTTTTTAAATACAAAATCAAATGCAAAGACAAAATCATACCCACAAATCAAGAGCCTAATTATGTTGCTGGCACTGTGTTGATCATAACCTTGTGTTCTGTGTTTATGGACCCCTAGCAACAGCTGGAACCTTTTCTTGCATGTGCCTCTCAGTTACAGATGAGGCTGTTAGAGGCGGGTGGCTTCCTGGGAGTTCCAAGCAGTGTCTGCAAGTGGCTCTGCAGCTCTTGTTCGCTTCCATTACTACTTGAGACACAATTAGCATTTTTAGAGGTTACTATCCCAGTCTCTCCAGGTGATAGGTTATGCAGCTCTCAAAACACAAATGCCGTAGTAAGGTTTTTATGTGCCTGCTTTGGGTATACCTTTGGAAGGATTCAGACATTGGCGCGGTCAATTCTCAGAGTAAAGACTGTAAAAAGGAAAACGTTATTCTGAGTCCAGGTCTTCCTTGTCCCAATTCTTGAGATCCCTCTGCTGAGGCCCATTTTGGTTGTAAACCACTTGGTATTCAAACAGGAATTCATGGTAAGTGAGAGGTGCTTTATAACCAGATGAGCGTTAGGGATATGCAAATGAGCAAACCTTGTAGGGATGGGGATTGTGAAACACCGGTCTTCCACATGAAAGTACGACGAGGAAGACCTGACTTGGCATAATATAGATGACTAGTAAGCAATTAGGCCATTTCTGTTTGTTTTTGGCTATGCAAGCTCTACCTGTGCCCGTTCCCTCTGCCCTCAAAAACTCTACACTGTGAAATTCTGGTGCTAGGGGCTGCATCAGGTACGTCTAATCGACAAAGAGTCCTATGTAATTTAATACACACTGCTATTTTAACTTTGTGAAAAGTCGAGTTCTTTGACCAAAATGCAATAATTACATTTTAAAAAACAAAGTCCTCAAGGTGTCCCCTGCCCCCCCCCCCATATTTTATGTGTCTCCTACGCCCCTGGTTCCAGTACAATTCCTTTATTACAGCATCTGTACGTTACATTCAGATATTACAGAGATAACTCAGAGATAACCACTGACTCCCATCACCCAGGCAGAGGCTCTCCAACTGCCTGTATCTAGTACCTTGTCTGCATACATTCTCTCACTCACAGCCAACATTCTTTCTTACATCACCAGGCTTCCACATCCATCCCAAGCCCTATACAGCAGTTTCCAAAAACTAAATAATTTGTTTTTCAATCAATGCCTTGAAAAATACACAAATCACATAAGAAACCAACCTGACATTACATACTTTGCTATAGACATAGGTCAAGCAAAAAGACATGTATATCTTTATTTTCACCAACTTGAATGCACAATTGCAGCAGTGTCCTGCAAAAGAATATGGCCCTAAAACAATATCATTTGGTCTTAAAAAGGGTATTAACAGCGAAGGAGAAATCAATATAAGGCAGTCTGCTAGCCATTATTTTACACAGCATGCAGCGTTATACTCTTTTCCCATTTATTGTCACCCACCAATCATGCCTTTTAAGAGACAACCGTCCTTATGCAGGTTCCCTGTGTCTGGATCATCAACCTCTGATCAGTTTATTGGAATGGGGTTGATACAAAGCTGAAACTGGGGGTGCAGATGGAGCATGCATTCTTATCTAAGTGGCTGCATATTCAACATTTACCTGTTCATTTATCTATTGCAGCTGTGACTGCGTGTAAGGGGGCAGCCAGAGCAAGCACGCGCCACCCTTGCATCACAAATATGCTCCCTTTTACTCTCCTGCTTCCATTTTCTCCCATACAACAGACTTTTTGCCCTCCTTTTTTCCTTACTAGCAATTTCCTCTCTACTATCCCACTGTTTCCTGCTCTTTTTGTACACTGTCATCCTCTGTTCTTGCCTCATTCCCCTAATCCTCCTCTCGCCTTTTCTTTCTCCATTTTCTGCCAAAGGTTTCTTTGTTATAAAAATACCACTCTCTTCCTCATTTTGCTGCTATTCACATACCCACCTGACTTCCTTCACTCCGACAATGTTTCCCTCTGTTGTTTACCCACGTCATACACCATTTGCCCTTACATTGCTGCCCCTCCACTCCCCATTCCTCACTCACTTGCCTCCCTTCTCTCTCTTGCTCCTGCCCTCCCTCACTCTTCATTTCTCCCTGACTCTTTAGACCTCTATTATTCCCCATTCTCCTGAACTCCCTGCCCTCTATTGCCCCACCCTTTAATCCTCTTCACCCTGCATTGTCCCTCATCCTTGTGCCTTATCAACTATTGTCCCACTCTCTTGCCCTCATTCATTTTCTGTACCTAGTCAGCCTTTTACCCTCAGCTGGCTCTCTTCAATCCCTTTATCTCCTGCCTTCCCTCACTCTCAATCTCTCCCTCACACTTCTGCCCTCCTTCATTCTCCACTCTCGTGTCCCATCAGTGTTCATGTTACCTGCCCCATCTCTACTTTACCCCCTCACTATTCTGCCCACATTCCCTTTCCATGTCCATTCACTGCTTCCCAGCAGGGCCCTTTTGGCACTGGTTAAGATATGGAGGTGGTGGGGTTAACGTTAAGGGGTCTTCCAAGTGCCAAAAGCAGCACCCACAAAAAAAGGCAACCTCTCGGATGTTTTGAGATTAAAAGGTGATCTCCTTTACGTTGGTGATGTGGAATGACACATCAAGTGTGTGGGGTAAGAACACGGGGGACACGCACACAATGGATATCACCTCCTGTAATGTCTCTTCCCATTGCCCATTGCCCATTGCCTCGAACCCTATAATTTCCAACATTAGTACCCAGCGAGGGCGCTATCAGAATAAAAGAGTCATTCTGATTGACCCTCGCCGAGTCATTACCAGGCCGGGAATCCCTCTGTTGGGATTCCATGGCCTTTGTCCCCAGCAGGGGGGGCGTGACAGCCCCTCAGCCAATGAGGAGGCTGGAAGCGGGGCCATCCCCGCTCCGAGCCTCCCCATGGCTGAGAGGCTGCCTTCGCCCCCCGCTGGGGACTGAGGTGAGGCTTTTTTTTCTGTCCTCCCCTTTCCTCCCACCTCCCTGCCCTCCCCACCCCACTTAACTTTTATCCCTTGGTTTCCGGTGGGGGATGATGGCAGCCTCCTGCCGTGTGGAGACTCGGAGCGGGGCCATCCCCGCTCCCAGCCTCCACACGGCTGGAGGCTTCCATCGTCCCCCGCCGGGGACTCAGGTACGTTTTTGTTTTTTTTCCCTTTCCCCTCCCTTCCGCCCTCCCAACTGCACTTACCTTCTTTTTTTTTCGGGAGCGGACGTGCTGGAAACGCTTCTGTTTCCAGCGTGTCTGCTCCCGATGGCCGCCATGGAAAGGGAAAACGTTTGCCGTTTTTTTTTCTCCCAAAACGTTGCTGCGTTTCGTGAAAAAAAAAGCTTTTAGTGCCCCGGTCACGCAGTTTTTACGGGCCAGGGTACTAATAGCTATATGCCCCTCATGGCGGGGGCATTACCGACTCAGGGCCCCGGGGCATTTGCAAGGGCCTTAACGAAGGCCCCGGTGCATTACCTGAGTCGGTAATGCCCTGCCGCTCGGGGCATATTGCTTTATTAGGCTTGATCTTTCAAAATTACCACCCTTAACAGCAAAACCTGCCAAAGAGATGCAGCTGTCTCTAGCTAGAGTCAGGCCCCCCAACACAGAAAACAGTAAAAAAAGCACTACTTTGAAAAAGTAACATTTGTTCCTAAAGTTCTCGTTGTGCAGCCCCGCCCACTCGAAGCTTCACCTCCTTGACCCACCCACATGTGACCCTCTGTCATTTTCGCACACTGGGTCCTTTGGTTTAAATATGCCACTGATGAGAACGTCAACTAGCGTCCGGTGAAGAGGACGCTAATTCCTTCTGGGCACTGGCGGCAGTTTTTAACTAAATGGTTTACCCGTTTGTGTGATAGCAACTGACTTTGACTTTTGATACTAGACTACCCTCTAGTGGCTATTCTTCAGAGTATTTCAAAACACACCTTCACAGTTTCCTAACATTAGTCATGTTTTATGTCATGTCGGGATCAGTGCATTATATTACTGTGCTCGACTGAAATTGCGGCATGTACTTTAACAGTAAAACCACCACAGTGACGGGAGCTCGCTGTTGAGGGGGCGGGGGAAAATGTCCGTTTGTGTTTATTGCTTCGAGTGCTAGCGATAGGACGGGCCGCTTCCCCACTTCTGCCCCCATAAGGTCCGAGGATGGGCACAGCTGCTTTGTGCTCCTGTAATGGCGAGGCGGCGATGTTAAGGGCTACTATATTTCTGAAGAAGTGACCCTATTTCATGACATGATCTGATTTTTGGAAAATGTCATATACTGTTAGTAGTGATTTTCAAAATATTGGGAAAGGCGATGTTTTTTTTGCAAGAGGAGCTCGCCTTTGTGAGAGGGCGCTGGATTTCAGGTAAGTTAAGGAGAGACGCAATTGCTTACTGTACCCATCACTCTCTACCACACATGAGACACGGGGCTTTCGTGTGCTTTTTAGACTACAATAAGTTGGCCGCTGATCAGTGAGCCGCACACCATGTGTTCACTTCTGCACCATTCTGTAGCACTAAGAGCAGTGTCCAAGTCCTGAACATTAAAGTGGGGGGACTCATCAACAATGTCAGGCGGGTCGTGGGTAGATAGCTCAGGGGCAACGTGGTACAGGTTCAATCCCCGGGTTCACGCTTAGAAACCTCTGGGTACTAAGCGTGTTACCTATCATAC
This sequence comes from Ambystoma mexicanum, assembly GCF_040938575.1. Lineage (NCBI taxonomy): Eukaryota > Metazoa > Chordata > Amphibia > Caudata > Ambystomatidae > Ambystoma > Ambystoma mexicanum. The sequence continues at coordinate 1,236,073,052 of NC_090933.1, read as the reverse complement.
CATACCAAACACGCGAAATAACCTCTCGTATTATAACAAACACGCAATGGGATGTGACGCCACCAGAAATTAGCATATCTTGGTGGATTATGCCAATTTCATTAAATTGGTTTTGCATAACCACCCACATTGCACAGGACGAATGGCATTTGCCTTTCATAAAATCAACACACACACAAAACCAAGAGGATATGTTCTTCTTTTCTTCTAATAGGGTTTTTGAAAACGTTAAAAGGTGTGCATGTTTTAAACTCCAGGAACCAATACAAATGTTTTTCCTGGGACTTGTAGTCCCGAAATGGGACCTTTCACGTTTAGTTGTTTTTTTTCATCAGCGTATACAGTGCAGCGGTGAAGTGTCTGGCATGCAAACGTGACGACTGCAGCTCGAACCCCGGGGTCGGATTTTGATTCATGAATTCAAAGAGGACATTGTTCTTCATTTTAGCGGCACACCCACCCTGGCTGAGGGGCATAGCAAGCATGAGGCTCCTTGCATACCTGCCTACATTTGAAAATCAAAATTCCTGAGATTTATGCCCCGCCCACAGCCACACAAGACTCCGCCCATTTGCACACGGCCCCGCCCACCTATCAAAAAGGTAAACTCGGTTGTTGTAGCCTTCAGTTTTCTTACTATAGCATTGAAAATAATTAATTCAATGCTATAGTAGCCGAAATAATAGTGCTTTCAATCCATGTCATTGCATTGAAAGCACTATTATTTCGGCTGCGCCGCCGCCTTCATTTTGCTTACCATAGCACTGAAAATCATTCATTCAATGCTATAGTAACGCGAAAAGAAGGCGGCGCCGCAGCAGAAATAATGCTGCTTTCAATCCAATGGCATGGATTGAAAGCACTATTATTATAGTGGTGCAGGCAGTGTGCACAAACATTTAACGCCGTTTCCGGGTCCCGTCATATTCTCCACCTGTAGCCAATCAGGTGGAGAATTTGACGGACCGGAAAGAATCTCAAAATTCCTGAGATTCAAGGGACTTTTCCGGAGACCCGGAGAAATGCGTGAAATTCCGGAGTCTCCGGAAAAATTCCGGAGGTTAGGCAGGTATGGCTCCTTGCCAGGTTTCATGGCCGCATTGCTGCCATGCACGTGGGAACACTATGCTTGTTACCAGGGGAGCCGATTTATGAATTTCCCGGGGCGGGGGGGGGACAAATACAGGAAGTGACATCACTGGCAGTTATATGACCGCAAATTTGCATGTAGTCGCCAACTTGGTGTGACGGCGCGCAGGGGGGGCGGGTGTTGGCGCGCGCAGTGCAGAACAGTGGAAACATTGGCTAGCATGGACTGCATATACTAAAGTCAAGAAAGAAGGAGATTTAAGCCTTCAAGTTGCATTCCAGTAAGGCATCACTGCCCCTACTCCACCGCTCTATAATCGTCCAGCAACACAACTAGGATGGGAGAATGAAATGCTTGCTAAACAGAAGGTACAGCTGCAAGGTGGAGTACCACCACCACCAAAAAAAAAGTTCCCAATTCAAGGGAAACGAGAAGTAAAGATGTTTCCCGATTAAAAACTACCTAGCAAGACGTGTGTGGTGCCATAGTTACGTAAAGCATCAACAATTCAAACTTACAATAGTGCTGCTGTAGATTGGCCAGCCGAAAGTGAAGTTTGCTAAGATGTTACCTCTGGGTAACCAGATAGAGTTAGGGATGTAGCTTAATCTTAAACCTTTCAGTGGACACATCAGATGTGCTGCTGAAGTATAATGCAATCCTGGCTGAAGTATAATGCAATCAAGTGTGGTTTCAGACTTGGGGGGAAGAGTGTTAACTGGTTTTAACATTGTAGTTTACCAGAAATTCTGGTAAAGTAGTGTACAATGTTAAAAAGCAGTTACCCAGGCTCACCCTGAACCCAGGTGATGTTTGGGACTGATGGAAGCACTCGCGTCTAAATGTTGTATCCATGGTTGTCTCCATGTTTTAAAAACTCCCACTTTCCGGGTTTTCAACATTCATTTGAAACACCCCTTATTCAAAAAATGAAGGAGTCAGTAAAAAAGCCAATGCTGAAAAGCCTATTTCGCACAAGTAGTAAGACCCAAAGGGTAAGAGCGACTGTATAGCAGACCATGCCAATGTAGGATACTCCAGGATTACCTTCAGTCAAAATTCACCCACTCCAATGTTCCAAAATTCAGAATGCAGAGTAGTGTCCGACTGAACCTCAATCAGCTCTTCATGGCCATCAAATGGATGATGCACCACCTCCTCTGCCAGAAAAGTCTGCATCACCCAGTCATTAATGCCAGCATTTACTTCAGGGAAGTATTCATCAAAGCTGGACCTTAATGTTGCTAGGTGGCTTGCCCAGCTCCAACTGTTCTTTTCCAAAGGTCTAGCTTCCTCTTGAAGGCAAATACTTTTTTATTCATTCTTTCCTCTGTGTTCCCATGTCCACAGGAATGCCCCCAAAGGTGGGATTTGGAGTTTCTGGGTGGTGAGTTCTAGTGGTCTTAGTTTCCTTTGTAAAATACACAAATCACATAGTATGTCAACCAGACAATGTATCATTGTGTACAGCTTAAAGGGGGCCACCTGCCCAAAGCAGCACACTAGGAGATGTATTTTGGAGTATTTTGGAACAATCAACATTGTAAACACACCTCTAGTTTAGATTGTAAAGAGTGCTTGTGCTGCAATTACAAGCACCCAGTTAATAAAGTCCAGACTTAAAACACTTGATCAGCATTCAGTGGGTAAAATAACCTTATAAAAATAAAATGCAGTTTTGCATAAAATTACACAGAATTTTGGAATTATCAGGCACTGGCAAGCTGGCTCTGCTGTTGCTGTGGGAGAAGTCAGACTTGCAATGGCGACAAATTTAAGGTTAATAGCTGCCGTTTATCACAAGATGGCAGGCCAGCATAGATCTTAACCACTGAATGCCCACTGAGCAGCTATAAACCCTTCTATGTCAGCAAGAGGCTGATGTAGAGGAACCAGTGATAGAAAGCAATGAGGTAATTATACTGTATCATATCCCGTGGGAGGTGATGCCCCCCCAAGACTCAGTGAAGGCCCCTCGTGTCAAAAGGTTGAAAAGTCCTGCCGTCTCAGTCCCCACAGTCCTAACCTCTCCCCCGCTTAGAGTGGAAGCAGTCTGCGGCACAAGGCTTGTAATGCAAATCGCACATTTTAAGCGTCAGGACAAAAAACAGAGAACTGAATACATTGCTGAGGTAAATGAGTTCTGACTGGCAACACTGGTAATACCGTATAGAGCCACATTATCGCACCACCCAACTATGAGTTTGAGGGCAAAGGTGGAGGAAAATCCTCCAGCAAGAAGCTGGACGTATTTCTTCCACCATACCACCCAAAATAGAACAATTTGGGATATTACCACCAGCAAAATTACTATCAGCAGTAATACCGCTGAAATCCACCATGGAGTCCTATGGACTTCAATTAATGGGGACTAACACTGCCTACCACCACTTGTAATCCGGCAGTAATACCGCCAGACCAAGTGGCAGTAATGGTAGTACAGTTTGGTGGTATCTCGGCAGATTTACAGGCCACACAGAGACATCACCTCTCTCCATGTTGTCTTTTATTGTAAAGTGGATTACTAGGTTTCAGACCTGTAAGATACCCCTGTCTCCTCAGGTGACTCAGACCCCCACCCTTCCATCCTACATAAACTTGATGCCCCCAGGCTATTCTTCTAGTCTACTTTTATTCTACCCATGTAGATCCATGAACGTCATACTCCTGTTACTTTCATGGATTATTTTACTTTGTGTTCCTTAAAGCCAGGGGTCTTAAACATGTGGCTCTCTAGATGTTTTGGACTACGATTTCTATGATCCATCACCATTGACTATTCTGGCTGGGGCTGATGAGCATTGTAGTCCAACACATCTGCAGAGTTAAAGGTTGCAGAACCCGGCGTCCAAGCAGAGGCCTGGAACTCCATACTGCCACAAGCACCTTATCATTTGACTCTGGCTCTGAAATAGAGACTTTATGCCGGCGCTTTACCCACAAACACTGGTTGTTAATATTATACCTTGGAGCTGCACGCGTTAATAGCACTAGGCAAGAAACGTTCAGGACGGGTGGTAAAAAGACTTCTGTGTGTCTAATGCAGCCTATGAGTTCACAGGGTTTGGTTGACTAGGGAATAGCACACGAGGCATGGAGTTGGGACAGGATGGCAGGTTAGCTGCTGGCAACCTTTCAGGTGGCAACCGTAAACCCATGAAGAGGGAGCGGAGATGTGCAGTGCTTCTTTGCCCCCCCCGATTCTCTGATTTATCAGAGCTACATTTTCAAAGCCTCTCTCTGAATGGAGCATGAGTGCTTTCATCTCTCAGTTGATTCACACAGTTATTGTTCTGTCTGCGTCTTTCATTTGTTATAAAACAGCACCCAAGGTTGGTGGCTCTCAGGGGGTAGGGAGCCTGGGACGCTCCAAGGACAATGAACTGGCAGCCAGGGGGTTTTAGCAATGCGCTACTTTTGTAAACAAAATGAACCCCCAAAAAATATTTTTTTGTGACTGCACCAGTAAATCATCAAGAATAGATGACTGGGAGAGAGGCTGCAGGAGAGCGATTCCCCTAATTTGTATGGTACAGTAGCACAGATAGTCGAAAGAGGTTGGTTGGCTCTCGACTTACATCTACCTGTTCAGTAGCGCACCTGGGAGTGGGTAGTTGAACTGGCTTTGGGGTCCCCGTTTCTCTGTGATAGCATACTCTTGAGGGCATACTTTTTTAATGAACATTTAATTGCAACTGCATGTGTATACCAAGTGCTTAATTTGTAAAATAGTAGGTGCCTGTGCCCAGATATGTTCTAGCACTTCTATGACACTTGGGCAGTTCCACACCACTGCTGCCACCCAGGGTCGGACTGGGACAAGAAATAGGCCCGGTCACCCAAAAAAAAGTGGCCCACCCCTCGCCTCAAAAAAGTTGCCCACCCCTCGCCTCACGACACTTGACCCCTGATGATATCACCGGAAGTGATGTAATTTGACCCCACACCAAAGTGACATCCCGGGAAGCGATGAAACACAACCTTTCACCCCTTGACAAAATAGAAAGTGGCATCAAATAGCATTGTTCCTAAGTAAACTACACTATGAAAAATATGGTTATGATTTCACTAAGGTGATATACAATTCATACAAGAATGGATCACCATACGTATCATTAATATCTGTGTGTATAGATCCATATTGTCAAATTACTGTGACTCCAAGCAGACGTCCAAGGCCACGTGATAATATGGTATTATATAGCACTTACCCTTAAGCTCTTTTTTATAGAACAAATATGCATACAATATCACCCAACCTGTGTTGGTACTTATATCGACCCAAGAAGGATGAAAGGTTTTTGAAGAATAAAAAATGAAAAAATAAATTTGAAAAAAATGAATTTTTCCGAATATTTTTTTTCAAACTGGCCCAAGCATGGCCTGAAACCGGCCCTTACTTCCCAGGGACTGTTTCAGCTAGGCCAGGGGCCAATCCGACCTTGCTGCCACCACCCAGAGTGCGACAGAGGCCAGGCCTTTGTGGGGCCTCAGGCTCCATTGGGAGCCTATTCATGAAGACAAAAAAAAGCACACACATTCTTTTCCCGTGATGACCATCATCAAGCCCAAAGAAGGTGTGCGCTTTTTCTTTTGTCTTCATTAATAGGCTCCTAATGGAGCCTGAGACCTCACAAAGGCCCGGCCCCTGTCGCACTAAGCATGTGCGGCAGGGGCCGTGGATCGGACTGCTGCTTGTTAATGAAGCAATAGCCCGACCCTTTGGTCATTTATCCTCTTTTTTTTTTCTTTTTCTTTTCAAACTGTGGATGCGCGCACCCCCCCCCCCCCCCCCCCGGGCATGAGGCTGCGGCCCACCAGAGGGGCGCGGCCCACAGTTTGAATACCGCTGTGCCTAAGCCCTCCCCTCCAGGAACAATCAACCAATGAGTACTAGAGGGGAGGGCTTAATCGCACATTTTCGCGATTATACCCGGCCGGAGAGAAGTGATGCAGTATCGATGGAAAGGACCATCGATGCTGCATCACTTCTCTCCGGCCGGGGGTGGGGGACTCGGGCCCCGGAGCCCCCCGTACTCGGCGCCCCTGCTTGTTACCAGCTTTTTATTCAACTGTGTGCCCAAAGGCTTTTTGTGTCATGTCGTGACCCACTGATTTTAAGCTCCTTTTTGCATTTTTGTCCTTGGCTCGATACGGCTGGGTCATCATTCTTGCCCTCCTCCACACCCTCCTCTGCCCACTCCTCTATACTCACCGTCACACCGCCCGCCCCCCCCCCCATTCAAACCACCTACCTGGCCCTACCTTTCCTCCACTCCACCCTCCCACATTGTTATACATTAGTTCTAGACTGAAGAAAACACGACAGAAAGGGCATTTAAATGACCCCCACTATTGTGTCATTGTCACCCTCAGCATGCATGCACCTTTATGCAGCCGCCCCTTCACCACCCACCATTCTCACCTCTTAAAGAACTTGCCCGGCTACACACCCCCCATTCATTGCCTGCACACAGGTTTGAGCCTACAGCAGATTGCTGTAAGGTGGTGCCTTTTGGCTGCTTGGGAATGGGTTTTCCATCGCAAGCATTCTATTGACTTGAGGAAAGAGATGGCTCGGTTCCATGGTGCACTGACTTGACATTGGCAGCGCTCAGGTTCGAGTTCCCCGTTTGACGTTTAAGACAAAAAATATGTTAGTTGCCCTCCTGCAACGGTATTCTCTTTCGCATTAAGTAAGGGAACGATGAAGTATTGCTCCGCAAAGTAAGGGAACGTCGTACACTTCAGTTCCCGCCCGCTTTCACCTCTGACTGTCAGCCGCAGTTCCCTTCTTCTTTGCTCTCCCACTCTGGTCGATTACATCACGCGCATATGATTCATGTTGTGGCCCACAGGTGCACAATTGATCTCCCAAGATGATGTCTGGTCTTCTAGATGGACTATTTGTCCAGGATCACACACCTTCTGTGGCACAGGCATTGTTCACTGCTTGTTATTTCTTTTTCTCAATCATCCTATTTTGCTGCGGATCTTGAAGCTTACTGGATGGGACTGTTGGCCTTTCCCTGATCACTGCAAGAGGGGGCATGGGTCAGGTGTGATGTCTGGGTAATTGTTTCCGGGTACGAGCTTGCCTCATGTGGTGTGCACTCCAGCTCAGGATGGCGGCATAAGTGTCCTCCACTCTTGCACTCCACCGGACAGAGTCCTAATAACAGCACACTCACATCATAGCGCCATCGATCCCCTCTGCAACTCACGTCACTCCAATCACAGTACACATTTATCTAGTCTTCCTGGGAGGACTTGCATGCATGGCACTCGGAGGGTTAAAGTCACCCTCTCGCCCAAACTCCTATTTTCCATTGGTGCTCATCCATTCACCCTTTACACACTCGCCTCTTGGCTCTCTCGCTTCTGACAGCTGGCTTGGCAGTCTCAGATGGGTGAGCTGAGGACTAGCAGGAGATGCCCAACTGCGTTACTTGGCAGTAAACTCTACCTACATCATGGGCACGCCTGAGCACATCTCGAGTCCATTGCAGAACAATACTGATTCCAGTGCCAGCCTCCAAGTGTTGAAACGGCCCTCACTGGTCAATGCTTGTTACCATGAGATGCTTCATTTTGCATCTTTCAGATCAGTACTCCGTCTGCTCTAGTTCCACTTACTACGCGCGGCCTCCTAGTTCTATAATCGCATACCCACTCCCTCAAACCCTTGCCATCTTCTCCATGGGCAAATGTCTTTCCATTTTATTCCCACTTACCCCTTCCTTTCACCTTGTCCCATTTCCTTTTCTACACAGACCAAAATCCGATTACCCAGGGCGCGGGCACAATACTCCAATTTCCAGGCAAGCTTCGGAATGGGTAGACCACCACAGTGGCGATGGTGCAGTATAAAAGCTTATTACCAGCGCAAGACTTCCCATCGGGTCTCCTGTTGGGTCTGTCCAATCAAGTCTCCTTACTTTGTTTCAACCTTGACAGGGCCCTGGATTTCTCACCGGACCGCACCAAGACAGAGGGAGGGATACTGTATTGCCAATGGTGCATTGAAACCCCCTGGCGGTGAAACTAGGATAGTGAGCCCTACACTGATTAAGGAATGGAGAGTGACAGTAACAAGGCTACGGACAGGGGAGTAGCTTTACTGAAAATATTGGGGGGCATGACATCTAAATGAACGGTGCCCCTGCCAAATGAGTGGGACAAAATGGTGTGTCACAAAGGGTGGGGGGGACAAACACACTTGCCCCCCCCTTACAAATTATGCCCATGGCTACAGACGGACTGTGACGGACAAGGACAAGCTCGTTTAGATGGGAATAGAGTTAAGCTTTAGGTCAAGGTGCTTTCCTTACAGTACGTTATCACGGTATCTATGAGTGTGTTGTTGTGTGTACGCAGAAGTTGGCCTCATGGAATGTTATGAGGTAGGCTGGAATGAAGGGACCGTGAGGTTCCATGAATGTCAGCTAAGACACTTGTGGCTGAGAGAGGAACTTGAATGGATACATTGGCCCCACTCTCCCACTGCTGACCTCTATTGCTGTAACAAAGACCAAATAAAGCATCCTGTACTTACCTGGGTCTGGTCTGGTTCCTGCTCCTTTTTCTTTATCAAACCCAGACACATCAGTTATTTTAGTTAATTCAGGTTTTATTGAATGCATATAGTGCTTTCGCCAAAGAGCTGTACAAGTAAAAAAAAGTACAGCTCGGGAGGATAGCTCAGGGGCAACGTGCTCTTCTCGGAAGCAAGACCACACGGAGCAACACAGGTTCGATCCCTGGGTCTGCGCTTAGAAACCCCTGGGTATTAAGCGGGTTATAAATAACCAATCATATCACATCTTGCGGTTTATCTGCGAATGCACAGCACCTGATTAAACTCTGCAAGATGGTTGCGTAAAGAAGGAGCAAGCAAGGACTCCTTTCCCGAGAATGGTCATTTACTCCAATCAATGCTTGTAGAGCAGAAGACGACAGTAGAATTTGAGAATAACATTGTCTCTTTTTACCATTGGTATGGGCGCAAACCGCTGTGGGTGAACATCCGCGCTCAACCATAGTCCAAGGTTTGGGAAAACTGATTAGAGGAGTTCAGAAGGTGTGGGTGCATTTTAGCCAAAGCAATGTTGTGTAAGGGTCGCCCAGTCCCTACTAGCTACCCATATCGAGCTGGCAAGTGTATGGGAGCTTTAAAAGGTGACAGGAGAGTATGCCAGAGTAGTAGACTCATTTTCTGTCCAGCTAGAGTACATTTATGTTGCAGGGGATAGCTGCATTCTAATGGCAGAGGTGTTGTGCGATGTGTCATAGGAGTAGTGTATGGTTTGCAGATGGGTGCGGGTGGGTGACCTTGCCTTCAGGTATCTTCTATAACCATAGAGTGTGAATAGATACCTGTGTGCTCTGGCTGGCTTCTTGCTTTCGTAGGTGTGGCATGGACTCTCTCCTGTGTGCGGCTCGAGATTATTCGATTATTCTTACCGTCATTCAGTGATTACATGGAAGTTCTTTGCTACCCTGGACTAAGTGAAGTGGTTGACTAGCTCAAATAGGCAGGGTTTGTCTGGGTGCTAGGGGAAATATTGGATAATGTGACAAACCTTGTTTTTTTTATTTTGTTGGCACTGGTCGGTGGTTTTTGACCATCGGTGTAGCCCTGCATTATTCTAATGATTGGATACTTGAAATAAGGGAGAAAAACTCAGGACTTGTTTTCATCAGAAAGAGTTTATTGTTGCAACACACATAGGTCACCGGCCTAACAAGGCATATTAGGTAAGGTGAGAAGGGGAAGCCAACACGTGTTTCGACCATAGTCTTTATCAAGGCAGGGCAACGGTGTGTGATCCTGTATGGTGTACAGAACCATGGAGCTTCACTCTCCCTGATACAGATTGGCTAACCAGCAGACCGCCCAGGAGCACTTGGAGGTTTACTTTTGCTCTGCAATCCTATACAGGATCACACACCGGTGTCCTGCCTTGATAAAGACTACGGTCGTAACGCGCGTTGGCTTCCCCTTCTCACCTTACCTAACATGCCTAGTTAGGCCGGTGATCAACGTGTGTCGTAACAATGAACTCTTTCTGATGACAACAAGCCAGGAGTTTTTCTCCCTTATTTCAAGTATCCAATAATTAGAATAACGCAGGTCTACAACGATGGGAAAAAACCACCCATCCGCGCCAGCAAAAAAACCCCCAAGGTTTGTCACATTATCCAGTAACTCAACCACTGGGAACTTTGGTGTTTTGGTTCCCCCGACAAACCATGTGCCAGGACGCGGGTCTTATTACAGCAATCAAATAACTCTCTTTTTTTTAGTGCAGGGGACCGCTATCCTTCCAACTCCAAACAAGTGAACCTGCTAGGGGGAATAGCCACGTCTTGAGAGCCTTCCGGTTTGTCAAGCGCTCCTCTGTTCATCGGAAGTTAAGCGGGATTGAAATCCAGAGAGTAGGGGCTTTGACAGAGAAGGAGGAACCTCCTATTCTAGTCGATTTGAAGGTGGGGATCAGAAGGAGGAGTGAAGTGCCTGAGCGCGGGTTTCTGAAATCTCAATCTCCCTAAACTGCACGCATGGGAGGAGTTATATGTATTGACAAATTAATGGGATCCGTTTTTATCAATAAAACAGAAACTGGAAGATTGGATTTCTTTGGCCTCCGTTAATCATAGAGAATGTCAATCACTGATTATAAGTGGATCTTTATAAGTCTTATTAGCAATCCTATTGGATACATTATCATTTCAAGTACCTTACGGCCTAAGAACATCAGTCCATTCAAAGTGAAATTGGGCCCCTTGTTCGGTGGGTTCATTCATCTGATGCAACAACTCTAACACCGACATTAGGCTAAGACACAACCATCGATCTGAGACAGCGAAATGCCACACCCACAAATCTACCAAGCCCTCCTCTTCATGCTCACCTGTGTTAATGTTGCTCACAAACATGCCTCTCATAGCCACAACCTCTTTATGCACAACAATGAGGACATAATCGTTGTAATTACTGAAGCACCATACGGGCCCTGGCCCATCTTTGAAGAGCTACTCATTCATGGCGTGCACCTCGACCAGGAACCATATACCAATAAGGCAGGCAGCATCCATGCCATCATCCACAAAGACCACACACTCATAACAGAACAATCACTTTTTAAAGGCCTCTCTGCTCATCTCTCACCCTACCACCATCGGTATAATCTACTACTCACGTCAAAGTCACATTTTAATTGATGACGTCAATAACTCCATAAACAACACAGACAGCACTTACCTCAAGGGCTTCAAATTCGTAGATGGCTCTACTTCCAAATCCATGAAGTCAACATCACTACCTCACTTAACTTTGCCTCTTACATCAACTCGCTTGCTCGTTCAAGAGGAAATAACCAGGACTTCTCTATCAGCAAACCCCTATATCCTGCCTCCTACATAGCCCACTTGTAAAGTAGCCTGCTGGAAGAATACTTGTGCCTCAGAATTAACCCTGCACAGAGAGCTTTATTCATTAGGTTTTGCCTGGCTAACCTGCCGATTGCCACAGTTAAGGCAAGATGGAACACAACTGAGTTGGGTTGCTGCCCTTTTGTGCACCGGGGATTACCGAAATCATGGAGCATTTTCTCTTCCAGTGTCCTGCAAATGCAGATACCCGCAGGAAAACCTTATGTTATTTTATGTTATTGTATTTATACCGCACCAAAGCCCGTGGGCATCCATGCACCGAGAGGCCGATAAGTAGAAGTTATGACTGCAACAGACTTATTCCTACTGATTGAATAAGACAGTTTTCAGCTGCTTTCTAAACGCAAGGTAATTCTCGGTTTTGCGCAGCTGTACCCTGTCTCAAAATATTGGGGGTTTGCACTTTACATCATGCCAAGGAAATATGTAACTTGGCAAACGCTGCTGACATTATGTTCGCAGTTTCGAGATACCCGAGCAGGGAGTGTTGAAGGAGAGAATGCATCGCCAAACCATGTTGTTAACGAAGCTCTATTCTTGACCTGTCACCTGTTTGCATGGGTTGTAGTATTCTATTTTTATTATTATCACTAGCACAAAGTACTGGTTCTCTGAACAGTTTCTGTCGATAGACCTGACAACACTCACATCTGTTGGTGAAAAACAATGATCATGTAGGGCGCTGCTCCAATTTGCTTATTGCTTGCTGTGCCTTGCACTCTGAAGTAAACTGCACTGAGAATGGGTGTGTGTGGATGGCTGACATTCCCGGAGCAGACGTTGCGGGGAGGTAAGAGTTGATGTGCTGCTGCATACTGGGACCTTCGGTGCTCTCTCTCCACCTGTCGCCTCACCCTGGTGTGGTACAGTTCATTGTGGTGCATTGCAGTGCAAATATCTCAGAAACTGGGCATCCTAGCGACCTCGAGTTGAGTTCCTCGTGTCGAGCTCGGTCCTTCAATGACCACTTTGATTTTTCGCCAATTTCAGGCAACCATCTCATGTATGAAGGTTCTGAAATCAAGAGAAGGGGGCGGTGTGTTGAAATTACATGTAGACAGTGATGTCCAGAGGGTCGTAACAGATAACTATGCTAAATTTGGTGCAGATTGGTGAAGTGGTGTGGAATTGTAAAAGGAACAGCACTTCGCCAAGCCACAAACCAACAAACACATGTTGACTTTTGCTGAAATCCGAGGAAAGGAGAGGGGTGTCCAAATGTCACATAGCCAGTAATGCCCGGAAGGTCCTAACAGGTAATAATGCTTAATTTGGTGCAGATTGGTGAAGTGGTGTGGAATTGTAAAAGGAACCGCGCTTCGCCAAGCCACAAACCAACAAACACATGTTGACTTTTGCTGAAATCCGAGGAAAGGAGAGGGGTGTCCAAATGTCACATAGCCAGTAATGCCCGGAAGGTCCTAACAGGTAATAATGCTTAATTTGGTGCAGATTGGTGAAGTGGTGTGGAATTGTAAAAAGAACCGCGCTTCGCCAAGCCACAAACCAACAAACAAATGTTGACTTTCATATATATATAGATAGATTTAATGCTGAAAATTGTATTCCAGCTAGGATTGAGGTCTGCACTTATTGGATTTTATGTCTTTTAAATGATGTGTACTTTTATGGTTTTAACCAAAATAAAGTCTTGTTGTTGTTGTTAATATCCCACTTGACTGGGCTGAATATTTCTCATCACACATCCTCTAAATCCTGTACAAAAAAACAACAACCTTATAACACCAGCAGTTTCAAAAACACTCCACTCGACTTATAAGAAGAAACCATCATTTCACGTCCGCATGACAACACAAGGTGCACAGGCTCTTTCCTTGATAATCTCCCCAGCATAGTTTATACCTTCACAGGTCTCCATGCTTCCCGTTATACAAAAAAGACCAAAGCAATCCACCACCGCTGTACTCAGGATCTCAAGACCTCAAGATCTCAAGACCAACAGCTCCTGTCCTCTTTCCAAAAGAATAAGCAAAGCTGAAAAGTGAAATATTGCACAAACTGACTTCAACTTCATCTTGTTCCACGTGCCATGGGAGAAAACACAAGCATAAATCCATTTGTCACTGACAAGGTTAATGCTTTAGGCCACGGTTGATGGCTTTCCACCTGCTCTGGGAAACATCCCATGGTAATTTCAGGAGCTCAAGTGAATGAATTCTGCATGAAACAGCATCACTTTCATGAAAGGTGTTTTTAGTGCTTATTGTTAGGTGGCCATGCTGTCCCATAGTCTTTGAAATTAAACCTCTGACTTCCCTATACAGACACATAGGTATGCTTTCTGTTGTGTGAAGTTTATTTAGCCCTAACATCTGTTAGGCAACATGGGCACAGTTTAGGAAAATTAGACATGGCAGAGAAATGTGCACATGGCATGCTGACAGAAGAATCCATATACTTTTCCTTTAAAAACCTACTGGCCACAGGAAAGGGAAATAATATGATACAGTTGTACCCCACTAAAAGATGGAGTTGGGGGAAATATGTAATTGATTAGAAAAGTCTACTAAATATTCCTGGAAGCAATGGGCTTATTTGAATTCCTGAAGCCCAATTTTACTTTTCCTTTGCATTTTCAGTGCTCTCACATGCATAGTGACAGGATGTTAGACAAAGCTACACATTTATATATTTATTTATTTATTCGTTTTTATAAAGCGCACAACAGCATGGTGGCGCTGTTACAGAGAGACTTGCTGGCACATAAAACAATATGATGGCAACAGAGAATATTGTGATGCGACGAGACTTACAATTGTGGCCACCTCTGATTGAATAGATTTGAATTTACGAAACCTTATTCACATTTACTGACAGAAAGAAGTTCTTTCTGAAAGTGTTTTTTTTTTAACTGATGGCCTATGGTTTACTTTCCAACTGAGACATCATTTGTGTGTTTCAGGTAGAAACTTTAAACCTCACACACTTGTGTAGAGACTGGTATCGGAAGGCTGGGCTGAACCATACACAGGTCAATGAAACCTGCCTGGCAGAGGGTGATCAGTAGAAGAGAAGGTTATTAAAGGCAAAACGCCTTTTGTTCTGCAAGAGACAAGACACGGGCAGAGCCAGGTCGCCCAGGGAGTTATAACCTTGGAAAGAGGGTTGTGCATTCTTGTACTCACTCTAAAGAGAGTGGAACTTTCTCTAGGAAGTCATCCTCAATGGACTCTTGCAGGTGGCTTAGACAACACCATTCCACTGATACATTTTCACTAGTAATGCAGTGGAAACCCATCCCTCTTTTGATTCGTGTAGGAATTGTTGTCAACTCAAAGCCACATCACGTAGCATAGGATTGAAGGCATTGATCAGAGGAGGGAGAGAGACTCTTTCTTTCCTATTCCTGCGGCATCACTGGAAGAACTTGGAACTTTCCAGGACTTTGCCGCTTTGATCAATACTCCAAGTACCTGGAGTGGAGACAGCGAACAGCAGGAAACTCACAATTCTTTCCCCTTTGAGGGAAGAGCAGAAGAGGGCTACAGTTCTGTAGGGTTCTCTTTATTTACTTCTGATACTATTTACATCCAGGAGCTTCACCTCAGTGTGTTGTATGTTTGTTTCTTTGTTCGTTTATTTATTTATTTGTATTGAGCACCAAACCCAAAGTTATCAGGGCGCATTTGTGTACAAGTATACTTTAAACTTTGGTTACAGACATTGCAGTTGAACAAGTTACAGACATCACATATGAATGGAACATGACAGTGGCAAGGTAATATTTATATAGTAGAACAGTAGATGCACAGTAGGATCAATAAGACGTCGTTAAGGACATTGGCCGAGGTTCCAGGGTGAGCTGGTCAACGTGCTACTAGGCATAGGAAAATCAGGGCAAACAGGAGCCAAAAGGTACAAGTTCAAAACTTGTATTTACCTTGTCAGGATGGGTGTGAATAAGACTTTGAGGACCTATAGGAATCAAACTAGAAATTACAAGGCAGTCATTTTACCAAAAGTGCAGATTCCATGTAGGGGCCAGCCAGCATTTATACTTTTGATACGATACGAATTAGCTTTGTTCCGGCAAAGAGCCACAAAAGCATAAAACAACATTTCATTAATATTAAAAAAGCAGTACAGCATTTTTTTAACAATGTACATAAAATAGACATAATAATTACTATATAGCAGAAAAATGGCCCCAATGGGATTACAAATTCCTTCGTAAAACATTATTTGAACATGCTTGACACTTTAAATGATGCCTGGTATTGATTTTTTTGTTAAAAAAGACAAATCTAGTCCTTTCAATCTATACTACAGTAGTACCTTTGTCCCCGTTTGCACAGATCCACATTGTTCCAGCTGAGGCAGGTTCAGGGTTGAGAAACCCATGAATGGGACAGAAAATGATCTTGCACCCCATTCCAGCAGTAATATTCTAACAGTTAGTAATATCACTAGCGCTACTGGGGGAGGAGACTCGCGACCCATCTTTATAAGTCATGTTCATTCAGCTGATAAAGGTCATGCCAGTGTTGAATCAGCGTTACCATTTCAGGGGCGCTGCCTAAGCAGCCATGACCGATGGATAAACTTGCCCACTATGCTACTACCACATGATTTTCAGTGGATTTTAAAAATGTCATGGATAGTTTTTCGAATGCCCTCCATTCTCAGAATAGGTTTCAAATAAGCATGTCTTAAAAATCTCCAATTTGGGCACAAAAAGAGAAAATGATTCAGATTCAACGACTTACTACATACTGGGAAAATACCTGTATTTCCATTGGCCCACATTTTTTTTTAATAAGGCCACTCTCAGGGTGCCCATCCTAAAGTCCATGAAGAGACCGTCAGTGTACTGTGGGTCAATAAAGTCTAAATACAACTTGTAGCCAAACTTCAATTTGCTTGCCAGGTCGGTTTCACCCGGCTTACATTTTTGGCAATTGGCCACCATATTTTCCCTACAAAGAATTTTCACTGCGTTGTTTACTCTTCTAATGGCAACCTTGTCTATCCTCGCAGCGTTTTCGCAAAGGGAGATCTCGTTGAGGTCAAGAAGGGCTTTTTTTAGATGCTTGGCCCACGGGCAACTCACTCCCCCTTTCGATCCAATCAGATGCATCAGTTCCGTGCAGTATACCCCAAGCTCCGATGGAGTCCAGAACCGAGGCCAATAAAAAACTAGTTTAAAGGTGAGTTCAATGCTTATGCGGCAGACATCCAACTCCATATGAATGAATGCATTTGGGGTTCCCCTGGACAGCATGAGCATTCCCTTCAGGAATGTGTTTTTCCAAATAAGACAGATTCCATTTTCCACAAATTGCAGCCCCATAAGAGGCTGACGTAAGTGCTTGTTTTTATACAGATCTATAGCCGGGGAAACAACGCCCCTGCCATGATGAGTAAAAAAGCTCAGCACACCACGACTATGCTTTTCGAGAGTCGCGTATGCCTTGGTTATCTGGGTAATCCTGGCCCCATGTTCATGAAACCTGACACCCAGATAATCATAATAATTAACTTGCTCCAGGTCGTGGCCTTTGACGTTAATTGTTAGTCTTGCCTGTTTTGCAAATATCCGCTTCAACACAAGCATCTTGGTCTTGTCGGTGTTCGAGGTTAATTTAAATTCCTTGCATTTCTTTAGGAATGAACCTAAGCCCTTGGGGCAGTGTAGCAAGGAACACGGCATCACCCACAAAGAAGAGGGCCGGCTATCTCTCCAGCCCAAATTTTGGCAAATCCCAGCACTCTATTAGCAAAATGCTGATCACTTCCTCAATATAAAGACAGAATAATAGGGGGCAAGAACACACCCTTGCCTCACAGCCTTGGTGACTTTGATTTGTGGTGTTGTCTCGCTTACCAGCCCGTAACGGACCACTGCCGTATTGTCAGTATATAACAATTGGACCAGCAACAATGAGCCACTTGGCATTTTTATTTTAGCAAGAATTTGACACAGGATGTCCCTATGGACTCTGTCAAAAAACTTTTAAGATCTACGAATATGACATAGAGTTTAGTTCTTTTCAGGATGGTGTACTTCTGGATTAATACAAAGAGTCAGAAGCACTGATCGATAGTGCCTCTGCCTTTCTGGAACCCTGCTTGTAGGGTGTGAACAATGCCCTGATCATCAGCCCATTCTTGAATATATTTTAAAAGCACTTTTACAAAGATCTTACCAGTGCTGTCAAGCACAGAAATAGAGCGATAATTGATTGCCCTTTTTGAATATCGGGACTATTACAGCCTTACACCATGATTCCGGGATAGAACCCGTATTTATACTGGCCCAACACAGCTTCAATAAAATGGTGCGCATGCTACCAGTTCATCCATGAAAATATCTTCTGGAACCCTATCAGGGCGTGTCGCCTTACCCCCTCTTTGTGACCTTATGGCCATAGCCACATTGTCTATCATGAAGTGGAGCAGGCCGCCACTCAGCTGAACCCCTTCCATAGAGAATCCAAAAACGCTCGACCCAAATGTCTGGGATTATATTCCAATCTAGTTCCCTACCGGTGACTATTTTGGCACCAGAAAGGAGTTTCCAGAATATGTTACGCTGTCCGTCTCATCATAAACATTTGCTAAGCACTTCCACTCTTGTTTGAGGAACTCTTCCTTCTTGCTTTTATTAGCCTTCTATAAAGGCATCTATGTCAGCGTAATTCGGTCCTGTTTAATGTCGGCCCCACTGAGAAGCAAGCTGGGATATTGTTCTTGGCGTCAACACATTCTTGGTCATACCAGGGCATTGCTGGCATTCACTTGACTCACTGAGGCTGCCGTAAGGTAGAACCCCTCCCCCTCTTGACCAGTTTTTTCCCTATCTCATATGGCAACAGGGAGTGGGGCGGTATATTCGCGATTTATCATTTGATACTTGTTCCCTCCAATTGGCTCGATGCACTCAGTACCACAGACTTCTATCGCACAATTAGGAGCTGCCCCAGTCATTGCAGCTCCCCCCCTACCCGTACATGCCCTCCTAAGAGGCAATGGGCCTCATTACGAGTATGGCGGTAAGGCAACAACGGTGCCCATATCTCTACCGGCACCATTGTTACCATACCACCATACTAGGAGTTCTGCTCGAGGTTGCCCTTACAGCCACCTGGTCTGAACAGGTGGCCGTACCGGCACCCGCGAGCAGAACTTGATGGTAATACCGGTACTGTTGTTAACGGTACCGGTGCAACCACCCTCCCCATTCCTTTTGAGCCCTATGGGGCCAAATGGGGATGGGGAGTCCCTTATTACCGGCACCTGCGAATGGGCAATTACCGGGTCCGCCAAACTCGGCATTGCCCGGTAATTGTCCATTCGCGGGTGCCAAATACTTTCACACGTTCAGAGGTAGCCTGCCTGTATTACAGGCATGGCTACCTCCAAACTTGTAATGAGGCCCAATACCTTGCATTACATCTTTAATGTTTGATATTAATGCATTCATCTCATTAATAGGCTCAAACATAGTATATATTCTCTTGCTCGGAATATTAGGAGACAGAGGTCCTGCAGGTTACCTTTTGGACATTACAAATGATGAGCAAGCATTTCACTGTTGTTTCGCAAGAACTCGAAAAGGCTAAAAAAAAACACTTGAGGGAATGATAACAATAGCAATGACAAGTTACGGCAATGTCCGGGGTGGCTATAATGTGGACAGGGCACGCCCGAGTGGCTAAGGGGGCAGCTAGAGTCTATCTACCCTCCCTGTTCCACAAAAGTCAAGTAGCCAATCAGTCAATTAAGTCTCACTGTGTGTCTTTAGCAACACAAATCCAGCAAAAATCCATAGCTACCAGTGCGAGTAGGGCATGCCGGATTAGTTTAGGAGGCTGCCAATGTCCTTTTCCCCCCTACTCCACACATCAGCAAGGACCGGGCAAAAGTACCAGTCAGTAGGTCCAAAACGTTGCCCGCAGCTTAAAACCTCAGACCCTCTCAACAATACACTCACATCTAATCTCCCAGTTGGTCCCTGTCAATGTACAGCAGCTGCTATGAAAAGCAGGCATGTAAACATCTTATTTCTTTCCTTGAGTTAGAGGGTCAGCTCATAGCAGCTTGGATGAATTTTAATCTTGACTAAGGGCACACACAAACAGCGGCGCGCCCTTTACCCTATGAGGTTTGATTACCCAGGGCTCTTGTTCTCACTGCCTCGTTCAGCAGAGCCCGTGGATTGCCCAACTTCAGTTTTCTTGCCTTCAAAATTGCCTTTAAAATTGCTGGTTGCTGATATCCACAAATACCGTAAAAATTGCCATTAGGGTAGGTGGTGCCGGCCCCCTGCTTGTGACGAACACCTGCAGAGTCAAACACTGCTCGCTCTTCTGTTCTTGGTGTAATAGTGGAGCGCTTGGTGCTTCAGCAAAAGTCAATGATTAAGTACTCATGCTGTCCAGGGGAACCCCACATGCATTAATTCATATGGAGTTGGATGTCTGCCGCATGAGCATTGAACTCACCCTTAAACCAGTTTCTTATTGGCCGCGGTCATGGACTACACCAGAGCCTGGGGTATACTGCAAGGAACTGATGCATCTGATTGGATCGAAAGGGGGAGTGAGTCGCCCGTGGGCGATGCGAGGTGGATCCTTGTACAAGTTCAGTAATTGGTCCGTGTATAGTAGCAGCAACGAAGGAGAGAGTTGGAAATGGTAGTTCAAGTATGGAATGTTGGTATGCCAAAAGATGACTGCATTGAATGAATTGGGCTATAGTATTTTGTTGGTAATCCTTACAATAATTTGCTGCACCACAGAACCTCTTTATCTCTTTCTCCATTGGTTATGGTTTTGCTGTCATTGCTTCCTTTGATTGCCTTGTTCATCGCATATGTTCTCCCGCTCCCGTTCTTCCCCATTGTACTCCGTCTCGCCTCCCTTCTACTTCTTGCTTTCTCTTCCCACTGAGGCCGTTCAGCTTCCCTTACTGAACATGAGGGGGAGGGTTCCTGCACTTACAAACGATTACTGCTCCAAACCCTCCCATCCGTGGTTTGAGCGCTCTGTGAAAAGTCTTCATCACTTTATACGACTGTGACCAGGCTTGTGTTTGTTTTTATAAAGTTATGTCAAGTTTTATGATAACCCAATCCTCCACTTGGTATTCTCATGCTTGAGTGGCCTTGCATTTATCGAATGAAGGCTTGTTCCATTTTTATCTTTCTCTAATTCTATTTTGTACATCCTTACATCTTACAATTTTGTTCTGCCTGCTCTTCCAGGCATGAGGGACATACTCTAGTATTAGGTGTCTTTTCCTTTTTTTGTAATTGTGATTGGTTATTTATAATACGATTAATACCCAGAGATTTCTAATCGCGGGATCCGAACCTGTATTGCTCCCCATGGTCTTGCTTCCTAGACAAGCGTGTTGCTCCTGAGCTATCCTTCCAAGACTTAATATTTGGAATGGGTATAGTACTGTGGTTGCATTTGGAATTAGTCTGTCTGCTACTACTGTGCTATTGACTGCTTCTCTCCAATGTTTCCCAGCTGCTATTGCCCCTTGAATGCCGTCCTTAATGCCTCAATTGAATCTTTCCCCCATAGCAGAGGTTTTTGGGTGGCCTCATGAACTAATACAGAGGTCTATCACCTTCTTCTTAAGAAAGGTTTCCATATCCCTGAATACAAGATGCACTCCATTACCTGCAATTATAATTGTGGGATATCCTTCTATTTTAAATATTACGTTTGTGTTTTATTTGTGTTTACATAGCACTTTACGCCAAAGCTCTGTAAGCCATTAAAACAGTACAACAAGTGAGAGCATGACAAAAAAACAAAAAAAGAGTAGTAAGATAAAAGGTGTTCTTAGAGATGAGTTTGGAACAGAGGGTAGGAGGAGAGGGAGCAAAGAGCCAATGGGAGTGCATTCCAGTGGAGGGGGGCAAGCAGAGTAAAGGATCGAAAGTAGGACTGCGCACATGGGGGGCATGGAACAGTCAGAAGAAAAACGATTTGGATTGAAGAGATCAAATAGGAGAATAGAAACATACAAGTGAGGAGAGACAGAGATGGGAAAGATTGTATAGGGATTCAAAGACGAGGCCCAGGAAATGAAACTTGAGCTGAGAGTGAAAAGAAAGCCAGTGCAAAGAGGAAAGAGCAGGAATGCTAGAGTCATGGGTGGACAAAGAAAATAAAAGATGGATTGAAGAATTATAGATGGATTTGAGTGTGTATAAGCAGGAAGTAGGAAGGCCAAAAAGGAAGGAGGAGCAATCGAAGGGTAGATAAAAAATGAGGGAGGAAATGAGGAGTTTAGTGGCATGAAAGGAAATGAAAGGTATCGCTTTAGGAATATTCAAAAGGCACGCTCTCCAAGTACGAGAGAAGGAGGAGATGTGATTAGTAAAGTAAAGAGTAGTATCCAAATGAACAACAAGATTATTTCACCTAAGAACATAATCATATAATGTATATATATGTTCTGATTAAATCTTACTTCCATGAAGACAGCCGGTCTATAATGTAAAACCTTATTCACTCTCCTGGCATACTCAGTACTGTTGTTAGTGTAGTACAAATTCAGCAATATCTTGAAACTAACCAACTCCTAGGTGCCCGTCAATCAGGATTCAGACCGCAGCACGGTACAGAGACAGCCTTAATTGATCTTAAAACACAGATCAATGAGCTCAATGACAAAGTAAACACCGCTATGCTACTCCTCCTGGATCTGTCGGCGGCCTTTGACCTGGTGGATCACATGGTCCTGTGCAAACATCTGGCCTTGGCTGCCCACTTTTCAAATGAGGACATAGCCTGGATCCAATCATTCCTGGGCAACCGCACTATGAGAGTCTTCTCCACGATGGAATCAGCAGACCCCATTAAAATAACTTGCGGTGTACCCCAAGGCTCCTGCATCTCGCCAACTCTGTACAACATCTTTACCAAGCCCCTATTTAACAAATTGGACAGACTGGGTGTCACATACACTAATTACGCTGACACTCAGATCCTCATACCCCTATCAGGCAATTACGACTCTCATACGGCCATGGTAAACAAAATATACCTCATCATTCAGGCATGGATGGCCACGCATGGCCTATGCCTGAATGATGATAAAACCGAAATCTTGCTCCTCGGCTCCGACGCCAACCTAAAAAAACTCAACTCCAACTACTCGGCATTCAATGTTGATGGAAATATTATTTCAGTAGCCAAAACAGTGAAAACACTAGGCTTTCACCTTGATTCAGCCTTGACACTAAAGAAACAAGTGAACTCATTAGCATCAACTACAGCCTACACGTGCAATCTTATCAGGGCAAGCAGAGCCTTCCTCACCCAAGCCAGCTGCATCATTATCGCTAACGCCCTAATACTTTCCAAACTTGACTATTGCAATGCCTTGTATCTGGGAGCCAATAAATACATCACCGGCAAACTTCAAACACTGCAAAACAACACCCTTAGAAGTGCCCTAAACCTACCACCCAAGGAACACATTTCCAATAAAAGAAGAGAACACAAATGGCTCAAAATCTGTGACAGAATCTCACTTAAAACGGCATCACTCACCTTCAAATGCCTAAACAATGCAGCCCCCCCCCTACCTGGCAGCTAGAATAGCAAAAAAAAAACTTCTATCCACCCCACCAGAAACGTCAACTCCTACTGCCTACAGGTACCTAAATTTAGACAACAAAAAAACGGGCGGCAGCAGCTTCCCAGTCAAGGCAGCCCAATACTGGAATGCTCTTCCACTTAACATTAGAACAGGTCAATCCTACTATAGCTTTAGGCGGAATACTCTCACATGGCTACACTCTAACAACCCCCTAGATTAACCTCTATTACACCAATAGATCCTACTCAGTCTGACTGCATATATGTATATTCTTTAACTGACTTGCCTAAATGTAATTTGCTGACTGTATATATGTATATTTTTTTAACCGATTTGCCGAAATGTGATGTTTTATATTTATATTGTTCCTTACCCTGTAACTAAGATTTTAAGTACTCATATTTTCCTGTTCTCTGTTGCGCCCTGTTACCTTTGGGTTTGACGCGCCATACAAAATCAATGTACAAACAAACAAACAAACATAATGCGATTAGTTCCATTGAACACACTTCCTGTACTTACTGTGTAGAGCCTTCCCTTCCCAGAGCTAGCCCTGTGCCTCTGTCCTGTCATGGGTATCTTCAGTTGACCGACCTTGAGGGTGGCAGCTTTGTGAACAAGTTCATTGGCAGGCACACCTCTGGTGAGGTCTGCGGCTGCTTAGGTCACTCGTCGCTAGCATGATAATAAAACAGTACCAAGGTACCATGTTTTCCTTTATCTTCTCAGAGACATTTATACAATAAGGCCAACAAGGCCCTGGCCTAGGGCAGCAGATTGTCACAGAAGCAACATTTTATAGGAGTTGATTTTCAATGTTCTCTTTTTTTAAGTATAGTGTTCATTTAGTATTTTTGGAGTCTGGCTGTTCCACAGCAATACAGGAGTGATTTCAAGCTGTTAGCAGTCATTCCACTCTGACAGTAAAAGTATTTGCTGGCCAGACTTGTATATACACTTAATATTTACAAAATCTTTATTTTATGGTAACTTGTTAAAAAAAATTAAAGTACTGCATTCCAAACCGTATTTGACGATTCAGTCATACAACTCTCACAGACATACATGAGAGAGATGAAGCTTTTAGGTCATTCTTATGTTCCCAAAATGCTCTTTAATATGCAAAACAGCCAGAACCTCATTAGGTTTATTGGTGCAAATCGCCATTATCAATGGAGTTCTTTCTAAGCAACATGCACACACACTGTGTTAAGCAATCAGTGTTATGTTGAAATACACATGGCGTACAGTGTTCAACCATTACAAAAATGAAGGGTTTCCCTCCAGAAAAGTAAAGGTTAAAAATGAAATACCATTTTACAATATTAATCGTATTCCTATGCTTAAGTCAAGCACAGAGTTGGTACAGGAGGACACCAAAATGATGTGCAGAAGCAGGCACTACTTTCCCTTACCGGCCCCACATTTCGGAGGTCTGTGGATACCCAAAAGGTGCAAGCATAAAGAGATCATACATAAGTTTAAATGGCAAAGAGTAAATGTAAATGCGTGAGTGCATTGAGAAACCGGTGAAAGAAAACCCAAAGCCATAGAAGGGTGTGAGAGATCACAAGCTGTGTGCTAAACGTACACACTGTTTCTTAGCTGTAAAGAAGAAAGGTCTGTGGGGTCCCGGCAAGATATCCATTCAGCCATTTTTACAGAACCTGCCCAGCGCCAAACAGGGACATGGCATCCCTACTGGATTCATCATGTGTCTTTGATGAATTAGATTTTAAATACAAGGTTGGACTTTTACTGTGAAACAGTACCTCAAATGACAGTACAAAACGTATATCTACAACCCACAAATCTCAGAATGTTCCTACGTATTGTACAATCCAACCAACTCTAACATTTTAAATGACCATATACACAACCTGGTAAGACCCATATCTTAAACTACACTCACAAAAGTAACGTTGTGCTGCAACAACCGACCCACTAGTCAGTTGTACTCCTGGAGTGTTGTGTATTTTGGGCAATGGCACAAACAGCAATAAAGTAAACAGTATGTACCACTTCATTTGTTATACAACCTGCCTGGACTGCGCAGATACGAGGAATGCTGCTGTTTCCCACTCAAGCACCACCTACTAAAACTATTGCATACAGCTAGGGAGGAATGGCATATGAGGTGGCACAGAACGCTTGTAGTTGGTGTTTCATTATTTAACCACACTTTGGCTACCCATGGCCATGCAAATTCCTATGGACAGTCCCACCTGCTTCCTGTCCCTTCCCACCTCAAACACATCCTCCTGGGATGTCTTTGAGCTATCTTTATTAAGATGTACCATCAAACGGTGTGCTCGAAGTGCATGCCAGTGTTTTTTCAAAGCAGTCTTCTGAGAATTAATGAACACGCTACTGGTGCAATAGAAATGCCAACCAGGTCTGACCAGGTCTGCCTTCAGCAAGTTGATTTGTAAGCACTATGCATGCCCTTCAATGAAGCCCTATTAAAAAAAAAGCATTGGTCAAGCCAACAGGTTTGACTAGTGTATAAGTATTAGGCATTTGCCAGGCACTGCAATTATGTGCTGAGGTACTCTCACTATTGTGCTGGTGCTGCCATTGATGGCCAGTTAATACCACTATGGCACTGTCATGGGAACGCCTTTTTCCATGCTTACACCAAAGTCAAAACTGTTGACATTGCTTATGCCAATGCTTGTTATGAGATGTGCCTGTACCACTTCCATACATTTCGTATGTAAACATTACCATTTGACAAGACGGCAGGTAGAAATGTAGTAACGTTGCCAGAAACATTCATATTACAC
This sequence comes from Ambystoma mexicanum, assembly GCF_040938575.1. Taxonomy (NCBI): domain Eukaryota; kingdom Metazoa; phylum Chordata; class Amphibia; order Caudata; family Ambystomatidae; genus Ambystoma; species Ambystoma mexicanum. The sequence goes on along the minus strand of NC_090933.1, from coordinate 1,236,047,135 downwards.
TCTCAGTCTAGGTTTTCTCAAGGGTAGACAGCAGGAAATTCGTGGGAAACTAGATATTAGCATTGCAACCAAAATTCCTTGTTCTAACCTTCTCTCGCTTGTGTCCAGTTGACAGATGGCTTATATTCTAATCACTTCTTCTAAAAGATTGTTCTCTGACCTAACCGAAAGTAGACAATTGGGCTGAACAAGTACCTCTAGTGCATTTAACTGTAAAACACACTGGCCTCATTACAGGTTTGGTGGTATCCCGCTGGTTAATCTGGCAGGACACCACCAACCGCTAATACCATTACCGCCACTTGATCTGCCGAAAATGACCAGTAGATTACAGGTCAGGTAAGTGCTGGAATTCCCCATTCCATAGAGTCTCATAGCACTCCCTGGGGGGGGAATACCCGGTATTACTGTCACCGGTAATACCGCTGCTGGTAATACCGGCATATTCTGCTGGTGGAGTGGCAGAATTACGGGCAGCTCAGAGCTGCTGGTAATTCTGGCAACCCCACCGGCAAACTTGGAGTGCGTCAGTGTGAAAAACGTGCGGGTAAACGGAATTACCGGTACGCTTTTTCCACACTGGCACACGCGTAATGATGTCTTCTCCTAATGTTGGGCAGCAGAGATATGAAAACTCTCTTGCCACCAACATAATACAACATACAAGACAAAATGCTTGAACTAAGAGAGTGAACTACCAGTCACACTACTTTAGCTCTGATTCTCTGAGCACCCTACTGCAGAACTTGGGCTCTTTCATAGCTCTCCTGATTAACTTGATTACTCAATGATGATTCTGAGTGTTTATTTCCTAGTTTCTTTTGTCTTTCCGAGCATGTTTATTGAGTACACTCTCCCACTTGTTTCCTTTCTGGTATTGTAGGACTTTGACTAATTGCTATCAGGTGTAGTGTTGTTATTTGCCACAAATACTAGCGTGTCAGCGGCCTATGGCTTATATAGCCTATCTTCTATTTTGATATCAGGCGCAAGTGAAACATTGGCCTCAGCACCCTACAGGTCTTCATTTTCTGCCTCCCTTTGCGCTCAATTCCAATCCAAACTGCAGTGGTGCAAGATCAAGGCAAGTGTATGCACTCCTATACCACTAGCTGGCAGCAAAGTAAGGGTTGAGCTCATGATCAGGATGACCACGCTCCTGGGTGTGGGTTTCTTTCTGGGGAGATGTGTGCATGTGACATGCTACTGACAATGTACTGAGAGGTAAGACTGTATATGAATATGACGTGGCACAAATACCTTCCTTTTCCCAATTAACAAATATCTGGACCAGAAAGAACTCCCCATTTACTGCATCATCTAATGTTTCTCCCAGAGACTGGGCCATCCTGGTCCCTCAAGCTTCATTCAGCCCCAAAGTGTGGAGACTGACATTATGTCACATTTGGTAGTGCTGTTGCTCTGCATTTCATCTGAAGCATTCATGAAATGTTTGATCCTTTGGGTTACTGTCAAACTACTGTTCCAGAAGCCTGTCACTTCATGGACGTGACCACCTTCTGTGCTCCGAACCCTACTATGCCTGTCAATCCTGCTCGGAAAGCAAGCACAGATGCAGTTTTGAATTTGATTTTGAATTTGAATTTTGAATATTTGTATCGCACTCTTGATGGGGCAACCATATAGTGGCGCAGCTGTCATTATGAAGGGGATCACGACAAGTTATCCCACCTTCAAATTTAAACAAGGTTCATATCATATTATATCATAGATAGATCAATAAACAGATTATCTGAACATGAATGTTTCAGTGCCCTACGGAATTGATAAACAGAGTCCAAGGCCCTCATCTCTCCAGGAATACTATTCTATATCCTTGGTCAGAAGATGGAAAATCTTCTATCCCCCCCTTGATAGAAACACAGATGAGGGGATACTCAGCAATAATGGATAAAGTACGTGGAAGGCTGATAAAGGCGGATCGTGTCCCTTAGGTAGCCTGGGGTTAGTCCATTCAGGAATTTAAATATAAGACATTCCACTTTAAATGTAATGCGTTCCTCCACAGCCAACCAGCGTAGTGCTCGGTGAGAAGGAGAGACATGGGCCATTTTACTCAGTCTACAGACCAGTCTAACTGTCGCATTCTGGACCCTCTCAAGGCTGTGAAGTTGTTTTGCTTGAATGCCCATCAACACAATAGTCCAGATGGACATTTGTCAGGGCTCCCACCACCTTAACATGATCTTCTTGTGGGATGTATGGAAGAACCTGGTGAAGTAGTCTCAATGAGTAGAACATTGCCTGCATCTTGGCCCCCACTTGGCCTTCACAGCCCAAGCTATCCTGCCAGATGCAACCCAAGTTCCTCACCTTGCAGTTAAAACTCAGCTCAACCCCCAAAGGTTTGGGAATTGGTTGTTTTTTGAAGGCTGTGGGTCAGTGTTTAGGCCCAAATAGGATAAACTCTGTTTTGGAGGCATTCAATTGAAGTGTATTATTAGAGATCCACTCGCTGATCTCTTGTAAACACTGATTGACCGTGGCAAAGGTTTCTTCAAGGTTGCCAATTTTAATGAAGATCTGAGTGCCATCGGCATAGGATTGATAACTCATCCCATGACGTCTCCAGATCTCCATTAAAGGTTGAATATATAGATTGAAAATAAGAGGCAACTGAGAAGACCCCCGTGGTACATCAACCCCTTTCCCACTGATTGAGCCCCTTGGAGCCAACTCACCATATTGAGAATCCTGGAACAAAGATTTTACTTCAAGATGCCACTTGATGCTACTTGAGACCAAGGAGCCTTGCCAACTCAAACCATTGCCTGCAGAACCCAACTCCCTCCATAGGAGATGATAGGGGTAGCTGGTGTGTACAACCTGTCATTACATGAGCTTTAGTAATGACTACAGATTAAGGATGCGTGGGTTTCAGGAGTAGCTGCTCCTGAAAACCACGCGTCTTTACATGCCAGTATATTGGATGATGATTGCACTCGCTATAAAAATTCTGTCTAATTTCAATGAACACCAAATGCAACCCGTCATGTTAAATTTTTTTGCCTTGTCCTATACATATGAGATAGAAACATTACTGCTTTTTTTATAGCGATTATTGCCTCCTGAAGAAGCTGCAGAATGCAGTGAAACTTGTAGTGAGGAATTCTTTTCACGCTCTTGAAACTTACTGTCAGAACATACAGTGAAACTATTTTGTGCTTGTATTACCGGGTGATTGGGATAGTAAATACAGCACACCTCATCTCACAAAGCAGAGCCCGGAGCTCAAGAGGATCCCGTATTAAAGTCCCCAAATGTCCTTGAGCCATGTAGCCATCCCTGTTTGCCGATAGTCGCTGCAGTGAATGAATCCTATTGAGACAGATCGCAGACTTAGAACTGCGGTAGCTCGAAGAAAAGCCCCATTGAAATGCTTTAAGAAAACTATTTTGATGACGTCAAGTCTCTGAAAGGGACTTAGATAGTGAACCGGGTGAGTAGGTGAGTTTCCATAGCCTTCCAGGTACTTTGACCGCCCCTCCCCCTGCGTCCGATACCTTGGGTCTTAAAGACACAGAAGAGGTTACGGCAGTGGTGGATCAAAGGAGTTGGGGGAATACAGCAGAGAGGCTGTACAGGAGGTAGTGAACGGTTGCACCGGCCACATGGAGGTATCCCTACATATTATCCCCAGCAAAAATATTGCTGTACATATGGTCGTTTGTCTCGTCATAGGCAATATTTTTGGGGGGGGATAATAATAATAATTTGCCATTTATTTAGCGCTACGAACCCTCAGGTATCTGAGTGCTGCTTATTATTACCCACGGTGTGTGGTGCTCATTTATCAACCTCGGAAGGATGAAAGGATGAGTTTGGCCCTGCCAGAATTCGAACCTGAGTTAGCAGGCTCTGCACAGATGTCAAAGCGAGCACTCTACTCGCTGTGCCACTTGACCGGATAACTTGTAAGAGCGAGGGTGTCCCCCACACATCTAAAAAAAAAAAAGGGGGTTGTCCCCCATACGGTCCATGGCTCAATATCGCCCCAAAAATATGGCGATATTTTTGTATCGCAATATTTTGGCGGGGATATTAACACATGGAACCCACATGGAGAAGGCAAGAAGGAAGGGCTGTTACAGGGAGAGAAGGACACAGAATGCCCCTAGGGTACGGTCTGCGAGGGCAGCACGAGAGTAGTCCTAGATGTTGAGGAGGAGCAAGTCCTTTAAAGAGTGGAAAACAATGGTGCCCCTAAATAAAAAAGAACAGTGCGGAATATGTGGTTGTTGTATGCTAGAGCCATCTTCTGAAAGAGCCGCTCTTAATAAAAGCAGATGTCAGTCAGATTGACGGAGGCTGGAGGGGCATCCTACCCACAAGGGTAGAGCATAATGAATAGATAGGCCTCTTCACGTTTAACTATCTAAAGCTCTACACTGATGGGTTATCTTGCCATCAAGTGATTAGTCATGGACATATCTAGGCTTTACACTTTTCTCAGAATGGAAAATGCCTCACATGGGGTAGCTCGTCCATAATGGGCCACTCATTCTGGTCGAGCCAAGCCAGCCCAGTGAAAATACAGAGTGCTCATTGGCTGGCTTTACCTGAACTGTCAAAGGGAAACCTGGATTATGGCTAGGGGCATTTTGCTTCCCCAGCATTGCATGTCCCATAGAGGATGGAGGCTGTGGTATGCCAGGGCTTAATGTGAGAGGGGACATTCTTGTGCCTTCCCGCTCTTCCAGGGCCTGAGAAGCAGATTGGTGGAGGTGCTATGGTTCCACCGGTCATATGCACGAGCCAGGAAGTTCCTGGTTCCTATTGTTAGCTGCCAGAGCGCCAGGGGGCCTTCATTGCAGCAGGCTGAGTAAGGCCAAGTGCACCGGAATCTTCTGAGAGAGGCTGCAGGTAAGAACATTTTAAAAAAATGTATGCGGGTTTGTGTTTGCAAGTGCATGCACGAATAAGATTGTGCATGTTGTTTCAAAGAAGCATGCAGGAAAAAGAGAGTATATGAATTCTATATGGGGTGCATGTGAAAAAAGGGAGAATGAAGAATGACTGCTGATGCATGTCTGTGAACGTGTGAGTGAAAGAATGAATTATGCAATGTGGCTGCTGATGCATCTATGACAGGCCAGGGAGCAGGCCTCTGATTGGGGCTAGGGAGAGTGACAACAGCCAGGGGGACCTATTTCCTCACTGTGGAATGACATTTTTTATTTGGCAACAAGGGTGAAAGCAGCATGATTAGTGTTCTTATGTGGTACAGGCCCATATTGGTGGGGCCAGTGTCAACGTATTTCTTCTGTGTGGCATGGCATCATTTATTGGGCATCAAGGGTGAGGCCAACATGATGAGTAATATTACATGGCTAGACTGGCCTACATTTTGTGCATTCAGTCTTAACATGTTTTCTTACTGTAGCATGACATATATTTACTAAACATCAAGGGTAATGCAGACATGATAAGTGTTGTTACCTGGCTATCTATCTCTCTATCTAAAGGTTTCTTATATCGCGCCACATGCCTGAAGGCACCAGGGTGTTCACCATGGGCTAGACATGCCTACATTAGTGCAGCCAATGTGGACATATTTTCACACTGTGCTATGGCATTCTGTACTTGTAAAGCCAACAGGAGAATGTTCTTATATGGTAATACTGGCCTATGTTGGTGCAGCCTCCATAGACATGTATGGGAACAGCCAACATGAAAATGTTTTGTATAATGGCATATATTAAGGGCAATGTCATAATGAAAATGAATTGGACAATGCTCCTGTGCACGGTTGGTGATTTGCATATATTGTTTTTGTATGTGGTTGTACAGACCGGTGGGGGGGGGTCTGCACTTCCGCTCTCTATATGGCAGAGGGGAGACACAGAGACCCCTGCCAAGATTCTCAATTATTGGTACGTGGTCGAGCAATCAAGGCCTAGCTTCTCGGGAGGTGATGCAAGCTGGTTATTAAGTACAGTGTAGTCCCCGAAGGAATGTCCACACACTGTATCAGTTAAAACACAGTCTTTAAATAATTAATATTCAAGGTCATATACACAATCACGATAACTCACTTTGTACTCCGAAAATCAACAATGGTAAATATGTACAGTTCTAAAGTGGTACCACTAACGTTACTCGATCTTATTAAAGTGCACACGGTCAGGATGACACACAGATCAAAATAAAGAGGAAACCAGCAGTAGAGAGAGGAAGGAAAGAAAGATGGTTGAGCAATAGGCAGAATACTGGTCCCACTACCTAGACACAGTTCTGTGTGGAGATCTCCCACCCGGGCAACCTGTAGAAGAAAGATACAAGCCCAGTCCATGTATTGTTCACACTAGACTTTCCAATTGTTCTGCAACCCCAAAGTACCTTGGTGTTGTAGCATTCCTCGTCGGGGAAATCGACAACCCTTCTTGAGTGTCCTCCCTTTCAGGCAGGAGTCACAGGTCATCGAATGTCCGACAGAGAACAGGTCGAGCTACGATGGTGAAGTGGCCGCGTCATTCGTAGCGGTGCTCGTTGACGGGGAAGCGTAAATGTCCTCCAAGGAAGAAGCGTGCGGGGCACCTCGGTGTCGATAGTTCTGGACCGCGAAGAGTTGAAGAACTGTGGCCCAGCAAGTGCGTCGAGTCGTCAGTGTCTCTGTGGTCTTTGGGTGGCGGGAAACCCACCGGTGGATGCTCCTCGCCGTGTCGACTGTCAGGCCTTCTCCAGCGGGATACAGCAGCGACGATGCGGACGAGAGCGTCCTTGGCTCAATCAAGTTCTTAGGCAACGGGAGGATGGCGGCTCCGGTCGACAACGGCGGTCGGCGACAGTGGCGGACAACAGTCCGGGGGCTTCTCCTTGGAGTTCCGCAGCAGTCCCTGTATCGGGTCGGCAGCTTGTCGAAAGTCTGTCTACCAGGGAGCTTAGACAAAGATCAGCTGTGCACGATGGTCCCTCGTAGCTCTGGAAGAGGGAGCCTTACCAGCTCCTCTCTGGGTCAGTTCTTGAAGCACAGCAGCTTTCAGATTGCGAAGGAGAGCAACAGCAATTCTTCTCATCCAGCAGTGCGCAAGGTTAAGCTTCACTTCAGTTACTCGTCGTAGTGGACTTCAGCTTCTAAACACGATTCCTAGCAATGAGAGGTCCCCAGATATACTGTTGATCTCCCATTCATTCCGCTGGGTCACACTCAAGCATCCAATCACGACTACGGGCATTCATGCAGGAAGCCAATCAGGCACACAAGGTATTCAGGCCATTCACTTCTCTCCAGACACTCACAACAAGTTCTGTGTATTGGGACAAGTACCGAGCCATTCAACACTCCAAGCTGCATTCATGCCGGTTTCGGGCAGGGCTGTCTCAACCATTGCGTCAAATACCAGATTCTCGACAGCCACAACATAGAATGTATATTCGTCACACACTCCATTCACCCAGGTCCCACCCACAGGCGTACCCACAACATATGGTCATTGAGAAGGCTCCAGCCAGTCTGGTCGGCACTTCCCCACACTACCATATACGGAACTTCCACCCAACAGCCAGTCAGGGGGAAGGGACAGAGGCAGGGCTTCCTGGGACTTCGGGAAGATCAAGGTAACAGGTGATGGAAGGCAAGAGGCCATGGGGGCCATTTTGTCTACATCAGGAATCTACCGATTCCCATAACAGGGCCAGAGCATCCCAAAATTGAGGACGCTCAGAGCACCAGTCATTTCAGCACGGAGCTGCCACCAGCCCGTACCCTGCTCTGTGGGTCACACACAGGTGCCCAAAAACATACACTAGGGGCACAGGGTTGTAGCCCTACCCATGGGTGCCCTAAGGGTATCCCATAGGTCTGTTCGCCAAACCAAAAGAGAGAGAGCTGCACCGTCAGGAGTCCCACAGGCACTCCTGCGCGGAAATCACGACAGAACACACGATAGAAAGGCAGTAAAGGACAAGGATACAGAGGCCCTGTCCCTCCGATGCATTTCCAGCATCAAAGTGGTACTCTACAAAACTGATTGCAAACTGTGACTTTTTACACAGTTTTTCACAGAAAGTGTGCTGAAAATGCTTGATGTTAACCCACTATTTAAAAAATGTTCTCGGTGGTAGATCCCACCCGTGAACATCCTTTAGTTCTTTCAAGCTAACTGGCTAAACTTGTTCGCTCCTGCATATTCATGGGAAATATTTATACCCCTCCATTTAAAAAACTCACCAGCTGCCACTGCGCCTCATCACTCTAAACAGCAACCACCCAAATCGACAACATTAAAACACGATTTTCGCAGAGAATTTTTCAGCGCAGTCCTTGGATGTCAACATTTCGATTTGGGCAACATATCTTCTGGGACTCTCAAATTTAGTGACTGATAGCAATTCAAGATTCTGGAAGGATTTACAGTGAGTGTTGCAGCAGCAAATTCGCTCTATTGGGTTGAGTTTTCACTGTGGCAACAAAGATGTTAATCCAGTTTGCTCAATGTTTGATGCTTCCCCACTAAGAACTGTAACAAACACATTTTACTCCAATCCATGTTGCTAAAAGGGTTTATCATTGGGAGAAAATGGCAACAATGGATATTGAGCTATTTTTGCTGTCGCCAAATTACTTGCATCTTAAATCCTTATTTTTGGAGCAACCCCTATTTGTCCTTCTCCCGATTACGCCAGCAGCAAACATAGAGCAAAACCATTATTTCTGCCTCCAGAGTGGACATATTTTTCATCTCATTCTATGACCGAGATCAAAACCCCATTCCACTGGATAGTCAATGCAGAAGACATTACCCCAGATTAGTCACTACCGAGGTAATTCACCATCAAACGGATGAATGTCTATTGTTTTCCAAATCTTGATTGACATAAAGAGTGATCCGCGACTACTGCTTCTATAAAACGTCTGTTGTTCAGTAGACCCAGTACCAACTGCGACAAGGGACAGAATTTGACGCACTCATGAGTGCACAAGCGCAAGCCCACTGTGAGGATAATACCTGAATGGTCATGCATGGATTTTCATAATGTCCAATGCAGTAATGGATTTCTGCCAAATGCTAGCAAGCACCCACCTGTTGCCTTCACCTTGCGTAAACGTAAGAGAGAGTCGTAGCAAAAGTCTGCCTAGAGACAATATGGAATAGATGTCTGAATGGATATCTTAGTGAGACACCTTTCCAGCTGTGAAACACCTGGGCACACAGGTTTTGTTCTCACCCTTCTGTGGCTACGGGTATCCTTTCACAGGTTTCTTCATGCTCTTGCTTTCAGATTTACTCTTCGCCATTTTAACTTTTCTATGATCCATTTCACGCGTGCACCTTTTGGGCGGCCACAGACGTCTGAAACGTGGGGCCAGGGAAGGAATTTAGTGCTGGCTTCTTCTGAACATCATTTTAGTGCCACCTGTGGGAACTCTGCATCTGACTTATATATAGGCATGCGTTTAATATGGTAACTTTATGCATCATTTTTAACCTTTACTTTTCTGAACGGAAACCCCTCATTTTTGTAATGGTTTAAAAAACACACGTGGTGTATTTAAATATAAAATGATGGCTTAACACAGTGCATGTGTGTATTGATTACAAAGATAATGTGATGTGGCACCCATAAAACCAATGAGGTTCTGGCTGTTTTGCATATCAAAGAGCATTTTGGGAAGATAAGAATGACCAAAAAGCTGCATATGTGTCATATATGATTGTGAGAGTTGTATGACTGAAGCACTAAATGCCCAAAGCACGCTGGGTTTAGTACGCGTTCCCTTTTTAATAATGATTTTTTTTTAACAAAAGTGCCCTTAACAATCAAGCTGTTTTATATATCAAGCATATATAAACATTTGGCAAGCAAAGAATTCAGCTGTCAGAGTGAATGACTGCTAATAGCTCAAATGCGGTGTTGTGGCTCAGCCAAGCTTAGAAAAACAAATTTGGCATTATTTTTAAAAAATGACAACCAACAAACTGCGGTTCTTGTTGTAAATACATCTATGAACGAACACACGCGCAACCTTACACAATGGTCGATTCACCAGCCCAGTCATAGAACCCCCAACGCAAACACACGCACACATCTGCTTGCATCCACCCCACCCATCTAGCTCAGTGGCACTCAACCTTACCTGTACACGCACACAGCTAATACGCACGCTCATTCATTCAGCCACACATTCACATAGTAACAGAAATGCACACATCAAGTCATCCGTCCACCAACTAAACCACACATCTGAGTGCTCATCTCTCCACACACACTCATTTTATCCCCACATGGACACTCCCAGACAGACACGCACGCTCTCTCTCACGCATGCAAAGTCACCCATCAATAAACAAACAACACTTTCATCTACACACATGCAGGACCTATGGACTTTGCTCATGCTTGTTTACAAGCGCCCCTAGCGTGTATGTGTCATGTGGCGGACACCTGACACATACACGCAGATGAGCTGCACATCGCATGCGATGTATTACACGCACCCACCTTAGTAGAGCGGTAAGGCCAGCCACTGGGCACGCGCATGCAGGGGGCGAATGCTCGGAGGGGGGGGGGGCGTGTCCTATTACGGGTTAAGGGGCGCTTTTTGATTAAGAGAATGGGTGCACAAACAATTTGAGCACACTTCAGGACGCTTCGTGTAACCAACAACGTTCAGGAAGCACAACTACAATACACGTGTCGGGCAGATTAAATCGCAACAAACACAATGCCTTTTTACACTGTTATTTTACAGTTAGCTGCCTGTTTAGGTTGATGGTTCGGAGCACAGAGGACTTTGTAAAAACAATATTCATATGAATTCGCGTATTTTTGTACACATTTCAGGAAATCAAACTTTTAAGTTCAGGTAGAAAACAGCCTGAGTTTTCCTATAGTCTATGCCACTCGGTGTAAAGAAACAAAGTTCCCGGCCGATTGTAGGCATAGGTCGTTACATCTTTGAATGCCAACAAACCCCCACAAATTCCAGACAGGTTATTCAGGTGACTACAGTATTCCCCCAATCCCCACCCGGCCCCCAGGCGGGAGACAGGCCGGGGCAGTGGAAGCTGGGGGGGAGGCGGGGGGCTTGAAAGCGCATTCTTTTGAGGATGGAACCCACCACCACCGCTTTGTGGCTCACCTTGGTGCACAGAGAGCAGGGCCCCCAGAAGAATCAGCAGAAAGCGCCCCATTTTGTGTGGCTCTGATCAGCCTTCAGCAGGCAATGGCTCAGCTTGGGGTATTTTAACTAAAGTTGCGCTTTATTGCGACGTTAGACTGGACCAACCAGTTGTCTGAGTCCTCCTCCCCCCGAGTGCCATTGAACAAGGGTGCAGGAGCGTTTCGCCCCTGCCGCTCAACCTCCAGGCAGGCCTGCGTCAAGGCAACTGCGATTCGGGTATTTAAAAGGTCCTTTAGACAACCAACGGCACGTGGCCTCAGGGGAAGGTGTACAGGTGCGCAGCTAGGCGTGTGCAGGGGCGGCCGAGTATAGGTAAGCGCGTCACTGGTCCAACCCAAAACTAGCAAATTGTGTTCAAGTTGCACCTCTTACTGTGGAGCCAAGGGCCTGGTTCACACAGATTTGCAGAGCAGCAAACTAGGAGATGCCCGTCAGCATCTCAGACATCCACCTTTCACCTTAGACTCAAAGGATAGCTCAGGGGCAACGCTGCCTTTGAAACAAGACATTACAGAGCACCACAGGTTTGATCCCTGGGTCGGGGCTTAAAACCTCTCGCTATTAAGTGCGTTATAAATAACCAAGTATAATATACCTGATTCACAACAGCAAAAACTAGAGATGCCCTCACACCCTTAAGGAGCAAGTCTTTGGGATTTGCGTACATGTGTGAGCACCTACAAGATATTCCAGGGACCTCCTTCTTAAGTCTTTTGTAATAATGAAGCAGGTTGTGGTTAAAGGGCTGCTAACCAGACCAACTGTGTACCCAACTGTGAATATTAAAGGGCTGCTAACCAGACCAACTGTGCACTAAAGAATATTAAAGGGCTGCTAACCAGACCAACTGCGTACTAAAGAATATTAAAGGGCTGCTAACCAGACCAACTGTGTACTAAAGAATATTAAAGGGCTGCTAACCAGACCAACTGTGCACTAAAGAATATTAAAGGGCTGCTAACCAGACCAACTGTGCACTAAAGAATATTAAAGTCTGACTATCTTGAAAAGGTCTGGCCGCCACTATACTGTTCTTACACAAAATGTTGAGGTGCCTTAATCTGTTTGGGTTCCACCTTCATCTTGGGGTGCTCAGTTTCTACTGCAATCTGGGGAGCCACGTGCCTTCACTTGCAGGGCCATGACCCATGAGGTTGTGCAGGAGGCTGCGAAACAAATTGCAGAATTCCTCACCATAACATAAAATACCGAGCCTGCCCTAGAACAGGCGATAACAATCCTTGAAAGAACCGGAAGAACATTTCATTTGGTATCCCGTTCATTCATCGACAGTAATCACTTTGTGGTAATTTACTACAAAGTAATTACTTTGAAATGACATCGACATGTATGGGTAATTATGTGTTAAGGGGCAAAAAGGGGGTGGAGAGTGATTTGGGTAGGGGCAGTTATGATGAGGAAGGGGGGCATGGGGAGGAACCCCCAAAATAAAAAATGTAAACATTTAATGTAAAATTTCAAAATAATTACTTTTTACTAAATTACCACAAAGTTATTACTGTCGATGTAATGACATGGAACCTTTATTTTACTCCAAAAGCTTATCAATGGCCGACACAGATGATCTTAGTATGTTTTTCTGGTCTGTAACATATAGTTTAAAACAAAGGTGTCTAAGTATATGAAATACAGTATCATGATATTTTAAAGTGCAATTTAAAGTGCAATATAATCCATGGCTTTAGCAACATTGCCACGCCTGCATTTATTTTTTTGCCCATTAGATGGTGCTGTATCCCCTGGTTATAAACCAAAACTATTGGCATGGCAAAGGAGCATCGGAAAGGGATGACATGTGAAGAGGTAGACACGACCAGTGGGTGTGCTTTGTTTTTTTTTCTTTTACCCGCCCATTGACTTCCCATGACTATGCTAGTTTTAAGACCACTGCCACGCACTACCTGTCCCTCTTCACCCAGCCCCCCACTCCCAGCCCCAGGACCACCACTTTAAGCTAGCTTTGTGCTGTGTGCCCAGGATTCTCCACCTACTCCTGGGGCTGCCAGGTCATCTTTGGCCTCCCTTCTCTGCCCTGCTTGCTGTGCATGGGCGTGCACTTCTGGACTTCAGAGTCATTATTGATCTGCTTATTCTATGTTGTGGAGCTCAGGTTGATCCACACCCCATTTTCATGTATTCATCATTAGTGGCGCATCAGTGCCTCGCAGTGTTCCCAAATTACTGGCATGGTGGGTAGAGAATGGGTACTGTCTTTCAATACCCCTTCTAGACATTCCTGGAATTGCTGATTACTTCTAGATGTGTGTATGCAGCTCTATCAGTCACTCTGAAATTGGTGTTGATAGCTGGTGACCCTTTGCTTGTCACAGTAATGCGTTTAGCACACCTAAATCAATAGAGTTCTTGGAAAGGACACCCTTTCCCATATGGATACTTGTTACATATGCTATTGTCTTAAAGTTCTCTGAAGTGTTAGGTTGGGCATAGTGACACCATGGGAAAGCAATCAGGATGCCCAGTGGTCAGTGCACCACCCACTGTGGCCTTTGTGCAACTTACACATCTACAAATCAACCTACAACTCAACTCAACAACGTCACATGCTGAGCCCCGGAGAGATCCAGCCCCTCATCCAACCTCTTGCACACATGCAGCGTACAGCAGAGAGCCAGCCCCTCACCCTGCATTTTCAGCACATGCAGCATACTGCAGAGATGCAGCCCCTCATCCCGCTTCTTGCACACATGCATTGTACTTCAGAGAGTTAACCCCTCACCCTCCATTTTCATCCCATGCAAATCCCTACAGAGATCCAGCCCCTCATCCCGCTTCTTCTGCCCATGCAGTGTACTGCAGAGATCCAGCCCCTCATCCCGCTTCTTCTGCCCATGCAGTGTACTGCAGAGATCCAGCCCTTCGCCCTGCTTCTTCTGCACATGCAGTGTACTGCGGAGATCCAGCCCTTCGCCCTGCTTCTTCTGCACATGCCGTCTACTGCGGAGATCCAGCCCTTTGCCCTGCTTCTTCTGCACATGCAGTGTACTGTGGAGATCCCGCCCTTTGCCCTGCTTCTTCTGCACATGCAGTGTACTGCGGAGATCCAGCCCTTTGCCCTGCTTCTTCTGCACATGCAGTGTATTGCAGAGATCCAGCCCCTCATCGCGCTTCTTCTGCACATGCAGTGTACTGCGGAGATCCAGCCCTTCGCCCTGCTTCTTCTGCACATGCAGTGTACTGCGGAGATCCAGCCCTTCGCCCTGCTTCTTCTGCACATGCAGTGTACTGCGGAGATCCAGCCCTTCGCCCTGCTTCTTCCGCACATGCAGTGTACTGCATAGAGTCAAACCCTCACCCTGCCTTTTCATCCCATTCAAAGCCCTGCAGAGATCCAGCCCCTCATCCCGCTTCTTCTGCACATGCAGTGTACTGCGGAGATCCAGCCCTTTGCCCCGCTTCTTCTGCACATGCAGTGTATTGCAGAGATCCAGCCCCTCATCCCGCTTCTTCTGCACATGCAGTGTAATGCGGAGATCCAGCCCTTTGCCCTGCTTCTTCTGCACATGCAATGTACTGCGGAGATCCAGCCCTTCGCCCTGCTTCTTCTGCACATGCAGTGTACTGCAGAGATCCAGCCCCTCACTCTGCCTTTTCATCCCATGCACAGCCCTGCAGAGATTCAGCTTCTTGTCCCGCTTCTTCCGCACATGCAGTGTACTGCAGAGATCCAGCCCCTCACTCTGCCTTTTCATCCTATCCACAGCCCTGCAGAGATTAAGCCTCTCATCCCGCTTCTTCCACGCATGCAGTGTACTGCAGAGATCAAGCCCCTCACCCTGCTTCTTCTGCACATGCAGTGTACTGCAGAGATCCAGCCCTTTGCCCTGCCTTTTCATCCCATGCACAGCCCTGCAGAGATTCAGCCTCTCATCCCACTTCTTCCACACACGCAGTGTACTGCAGAGATCCTGCCCCTCACTCTGCCTTTTTATCCTATCCCCAGCACTGCAGAGATCCAGCCCCTCACCCTGCTTCTTTTGCACATGCAGTGTACTGCAGAGATCCAGCCCCTCACTCTGCCTTTTCATCCTTTCCACAGCCCTGCAGAGATTCAGCCTCTCATCCCGCTTCTTCCACGCATGCAGTGTACTGCAGAGATCCAGCCCCTCACCCTGCTTCTTCTGCACATGCAGTGTACTGCAGAGATCCAGCCCTTTGCCCTGCCTTTTCATCCCATGCAAAGCCCTGCAGAGATTCAGCCTCTCACCCCGCTTCTTCTGCACATGAGGTGTACTGCAGAGATCCAGCCCTTCGCCCTGACTTTTAATCCCATGCAGAGCCCTGCAGAGATCCAAACTCTCACCCTGCCTTTTCACCCCCATTCAGGGTCCCACAGGGATTCAGCATCTTCCCCCACTTCTTGAAAATATATATGGCCCAACTAATGGAACTCAAGAACAGAAAACATGCTACAAATCCACACCTGACACCCACATTATTAGGAAACTACTTGTGGTGTCAACTAGCCCTAGCCTAGCTATCACTAATAGACTTCTTGATGAGCAAGAAACAATACAAGTGCAACCTGAACAGAGCAGAAATAATACTCTGACCAACTTAAACATCGTAGCCCATGACAGCCCTATGGCTCGAAACCATGTAAGATTTCTCTCAGCCCTCCATGTGGTCAGTAAGCTCAGGCTACTTTTGTACTACACCTTTACCTTGCAACCATAAGTCAAAGCACTGGTTAGAAATTGCTAATTTAATCTAAAATGTGTCTGATGCTCATGTCTTTTGAAAATCGCACTAGTACTTTCTAGATTGCACTATGACAACAGCCTATATTTGCCTCCTAGACTATATTCTGAGCAGATTCGCTACCCGATTTTACTATAAATATGAAGATCATGCTTTGTTTATCTTATGGAAGAAGATGCCTGACATGAAAACAGAGGGGGGAACTCATGCACCAGACTCTCAGAGACCCCCCTGACGCCAGAGATCTTCACGATGAGCCATGTTTACTTCTACCAGACTGTGACCGTAACCATCACCCATTTCTCGTCTCACAACGGCCAGCCTGGAGCAATCCTAGGTGCCAGGCTATTTATTATGTAACACTGTGCAAAAAGGACGAGCATACTCGTCCTTGGCACTAAAGGGGTTAACATTGTGCTCCCCTAGTTGCAGGGCTTGACCCAAATGCTTGTTGAGAGGCCTGTGAGAACTGACCGAGTCAGAGACCTGACACGTTGACGCATTAGACACAAAGCAGATATGCACTCACCATGAAGTTACCCGGACACTGGGACAATCTGCATTTCGACAAACTGCATTTAGACATGAAGAATGTTACCTGCATTTAATAGATATTAGAAAACATATACTTAACATATATGCTGAAGCGTAAGACGCATAAGAATACATATATTGCTTGCTTAACGTAGAAACGTAGTAGCAATGAGTAGACATTTGGGATCAAATAGACAGCGCCGACACATTCGAGTGAATTGGAAAACCAGGTGCTCATAATAAAGGTTTATTATTGGAAGAAAGGTAGCTCAAACAAGTCTTCATTGTACAGGAAGGTTAAAGGAACCCCCATTAAAATAGGCTAAAATCCTAGTAAAAATCAAGCAGAATTATTCAAAATGTGGTCTCCTCCCATGTGTCTTATAGTTGGAAAACAGGGGCTATTCATTAACTCCAGACACAGATGGACTGAGGCCTTCATTCCCCTTAAGTTCACAGAACAAATATACAAGACAGAGCCAAGTTCAAAGTCATGGCTCGTGGCCTAGAGAATCAGAGATATGATATGATAGGTTATTTATAACGCGCTTAATACCCAGAGGTTTGTAAGCGCGGACCCAGGGATCGAACCTGTGTTGCTCCGTGTCATCTTGTTTCCAAGTCGAGCACGCTGCCGCTGAGGTATCCTCCTGGGACAGATGGTGTGTTATAATTGGGGAAAGCAACACCATGGTGTTGCTCCCCCTGCTAATATTGTTGCTCATGTGCTGATGAACTGCCAAATAGTCAAGGTTGGTAAAACCACTGCCAACCAATCCCTATCCTCCAATAATGCTATTTTGCAATTGTTGCACCGGCCAATCCAGTAGATGACATGTATTCAGTGCTATCAATTTAGAGGTGGTCTCAGGTGGAGCCGTCAGATAGAGCGTGCCCAATGAAAAGACTAACCCTTCCTGTTGGTTTTTATAACGAAGTGTGTAATATGACATTGGTTATGATGTGTTTTGTACTTTTAAACCATTGTCAATCTCGAGACTGATGAGAGCGCTGAGACAATTCGTGTTTGCTGCTGTCCCTGTTTTATATTGATTTTGATGAAATAGACCTTTGTTATTTACCTTGACTTCTGTTTTTGGGTGCAGGATTTCCCAGCCTATTTGGTCTGCTTAGGGCTGGCCCTTTACACCTTACCGTTACATATGGTAGCATAGCTGGATGGTTGGCCAGTACCATCGGAATTATTGAGACTTCCTGCTGCAAGCTTGAGGGCTGCGATGTGACCTGTGGAGACCAGAGAATCCTGCGTGAACTGAGATGGTCCTCAGGAGCCCCTTTGGTGAAAATGCCACCCAGATTGCTGTGGGGCACCCTGGAGGACAAAGGCGGAGTGGCCAGCTGAGGGAGGTTTGATACCGAAGGCCTCGGCTGATACAAATATGTAAGTTTAAGAGCATTGAACTGACAAACAAAGGTGGGAGGGATTTGTTTTTATAACATTGGGGAAGAATGACAAAGAGTTTTATTAATGAGAGGAAACCTATAGCCAGGATTATAGAAGGTGGAGCCCTAAACCCCAGAACGGGGTATTAAGTTGTTGAAAAATTGAAGAAATAAACTGTAACAAGGACATGGAGGAGGGCGCACGCTCCGTTGGGGGCAGATTTAAGAAGAAACAAGGATACTGTGTCAGAGCAAGGCAGGAAGATGGCCGTTGTGTTTTGTTGATGTGTTGTGTTATTTTGAAGCTGCACCTTTATTTGTAGTGGTCGATGGCGCCCACAGTAGGAGAATGATAAGTTGTTTAAAGATGTGAAAATGAGGCTTTTGTGGTGCACAAACAAGGCTTTTGCGGTGCGAAAACTAGGCTTTTGTGGTGCGCGCCCAAAGTGTTGTTGTTGAAGCCGAGAGGCTTGGAAAAAGTTGTAGAAAGTGTTGGAAATTGAAGAAAATATTGTTTATGAGCTATTGTGAAGGAGGAGTGAATGTGTAATAGATTTGCAAGGCTCTTTTGGAGGTCTGGTAAGTATCGTCAGTCAAGAACGTGACATGCCATCATGGGAGGAGACACTCCCATTATGCACTGGTGCAAATACCTGCTGAGGTACAAGGAAACAATCCAGAAGTATCACGCTGTCATAAGAGGTATATCTAACCCAGAAATCCTGCTAAGAGACCCCAATCTGTAAGTGGTTTCAACACAGCACTACAAGTAAGTCAATGCCTAGCATGAGATGCCCAGCTGGAACCCTTAATTTATATATTTTTATGTCAAAAGTTATTTTATTTATGGATGATGTACCCTTATATCACGCCCCTCTCTTTGAATCCCCCCGGTCTCACTGAACCAAGAAGTAGGTTGTTTTGCAGAGTTAAAAGATTTATTTGAAGAATTGCACAATACATATATATATCACACTTTTATGAATATGAACAATATCTAAATATCACACTATTATGAATATGAACAATGATCAGCAATGGGTGATATCACAACAATCAACAATCTCTTTAATCAATAGGAGTATGGGTGAGAAGATTAAGGTAGCAGAGAATAACTTTATGTGGGTTCAATGAATGCAATGAGGTGAAATTAATGCAGCACAGAATAAATTTGATATGAATTCAATCAAAGACAATGAATGTAATCACTCTTTCCCCCTGTTAATACTCAATCCCCCCTTATATGCAGTATGAAGAGATGGAATGAGGGCACACAGGTTTCAGAAATTACGATCAACAATTGCAATTTCAATCCCAATTCTCCCAGCAAGCTTAGAGAACTGGAATGATTTTAAACAGGTCAAATGCTTTTGAATGTAATATGAAGTGATGGGAAAAATGCTAAAATGACTTTAATTCGCTAAATTGATTCAGAACTAGTGAGAGTTGCTTTGGATTGGTTCAGGTAGACACTAGCAATGATTGTTGAATGATTAGCAGATGGAAAACGAAATTCAGAAGTTGAAAGCAAGAAATAGCTATTTTTATATGTTGTGAAATTGAGCCAAATGCAAATCGCGACAAACTTTTCAGTGCGCGAGAACTGCGATTACAGCAAAACTATTATCATTTGAAAGCTGAGGATGTTAGCTTCAAAATGACATTTAGATTTTGTTCCTAGCACGTACGGTTCAAGAGTTACAGAGGTTTTAGTAGAGGTCGATTTTTCTCAAAAGAGTCAAGACTTCAAAATGAAAGATGTGCTGTTGAAGATTTAGAACAAAGATTGGCTTACACTAAGAGGCTATGAAGTTGCAAGATACCTGAACGGTCAGCCACCAGAACAGGGCGCCTCCGCTCTGACTTTTGCCCGCCGAGACATTTGTCTTCCTTCAGCAAATATATTTAGCGCAAAGATGATTATCACTACAATTATCACAGGATTATATGGATGAGAGAAAGATTCAGGACAGACAAAAGAGATTCTATAATGCAGTCGGGATATGTTGGAATGGGTTGGATAGGATTACTTAAAACTAAGAGATGACTATGGACAGTTCTATGCTAAATACTCACTAATATGGTTTGGAATGGGGCCGTCAAAGATCTGGTCAAAGGTTTGGCTGGAATTCGCTCACCACCGGACATGTCGCAGGCGCTTGGTTCTGCTCTCAGCAAGGCACTCTGGTCTGCACGCCCTCTTGGACTGGATCTGATGGGTTGGTTCTGGGTACAGCTCTGCTCTACTGATCTGGATCTTGGGGTTCTAGCAAGGGTTCTTAGCCAGAAGCAGCCAAAACAGCACAGCCAGGCTGTTGAATGGGTTAGGCCCTGGGAAGTTTAGGGGTTAAAATCAGGTAGCAAGATTTTAAAGGCCAGCTGAGAAGGGTTCAGCTTTTTGGGTTGGGCCTCTGCTTCAGGGTTCTGGAGTCTGGATAGTTCTGGAGTCTGGATAGTTCTGGACCTTGATTCTCCTTCAGAGTGCTTTGCCAGTAGATCAGTGATGGGTGAATGTGTGTGTTTTTCTGTGCCCTCAACAGTCCCTATTTATGTATTTTCCAAGGGGTGGGTAGGCTGATTATACTATGCCCAACCCTCTAAGAATCTGATAGGTCAGAGAATTCCCTCTCCCATGATTTGAGAAGGAAACAGTGTGTCATGATGTGTCATGATGTGTCAGAGTGACACTGTGTTTATGGTCCAGAGAAAAACCCTCCCCTTTGTTTTTACCCAGAAAATCTATTTGTCATAAAAAACATATTTCCAATATCTCCAACTTGTTAATAATACATATTTACATTACAGATTAACTAAGGTACGTTTCTGTCAAAGTCTCGTCTTCCTATGAGTTTTGGTTCACAAATGACAGTTTTTCACACTTTTGGTTGGTTACCCATTGTCGGATTTGTCCCATTTTTTTTACACATATGCACATAACATCTGGGCATACTCCTATACATTTTCGTATTCCTAGCATAATCACTATATCTAGGATAACAACATTTTCGTGGTTCAGTCCCTGAACATCGCACAGATTCCAGATTAGTTTTAAACTGTGAGCGACCTTTTCATTTTAATGACCACTAAATTCCATATTTTTACCAGTTCAGCACAATTGTCTATAAGTCTTTTTCTCAAACATACAGTTACTTCAGTTTCAAATCCACATTTTCAGTCTGGCCCGCCTCCAAGGCTTGGCTGAGCCAGAGAGTAACATGAGCTTGTTCCTGCCTGTGCTGGTTTTCTGTCACACCCAAATTAGGATTTTCTTTCAGTTCAAGAACCCCATTGTCTCTTTACCAGTGCAGCAGAGCAAGTCTCCTCCTTTTCTCATTAGCATCCAAATGAGAGATCCTCTCCTTTTGGTGGGAAGGAAAAGGGTGGTGGGTTCTCAGTGGGGAAAAACCTCTTTGAAGTTTAGCTGAATCAGGGTACCTTACAGTAAATTGTGACATTGTTCTTTATGAAAATTGAAGTACAAATTTAAAAATAAGCAAACATATCTTCAATTCCAGTCTTTTTCAACATGAAAATTACATAGTGGCAACCTATATTGCCTTTGATAGGAAGTCTCTTCTTTCCCCACACTTTGATTTTGAGACACAAGTTTAACATGACAGGTTTAGAGATCGCCAGTTTCTGACACAGGCGAGTAGGTGTATTGTGCCCATTTTCAACATATTTTCCAAGTAAGCATCTTTAAATGTGGATTTTCTTCTGATAAATGTACTTCTCCTGACATTGTATTTATGTGGATTCTTGAAGTAGAATGATGTTTAACACCCAACAAGGAGGTTGGATCTTTTGTGTGGTTTGTGAACCATGATTATTGCAAATTTGACAGCCAAGAAAAACGGATTTTCAAACAGCTCTGTGTTTCTTTTGCA
This sequence comes from Ambystoma mexicanum, assembly GCF_040938575.1. Taxonomy (NCBI): domain Eukaryota; kingdom Metazoa; phylum Chordata; class Amphibia; order Caudata; family Ambystomatidae; genus Ambystoma; species Ambystoma mexicanum. The sequence goes on along the minus strand of NC_090933.1, from coordinate 1,236,025,424 downwards.
ATGCATCACTACTTTTTCCAGTATTTTCCTTTTACTTTGTGGGTAGCCAAATGATAGGTTTTGGCAGTGGTCTTCTGTGTTACCACTGAGATAGGCAAAAGTGGATTGGCGGCCTATTTCTCAGGTTTTCCTGTGCACTTCTGGGCTATTTTTAGCGCGCATAATGCTTTCCGGCAGCCATTCTGATGTTTCTGATGCAAACAGCGCACAGTAATGTTGCAGAGCCTGGATTAGTGGGTTAATACATCCCACAAGCCCCCCTCTTGCGATTTGGCATTGATCGTCCATCAATGGGAATTCGCAAGACTGGGATGTCAGTATTATCTCTTCTGATTCCACAAATGGCAAAGTTCATCATCTTTTCCTCCATCAGGGGTGGATCGATCGGTTCTCCTTGCCAGTCCTGGTGTGAGTATTGAGCGATACTCCTGGTCCCTTAGATCTTTCCTCCGGTCCCTAGGTAGTCCTCCTTGGTCTTAGTTTCCATGGTTTCCAATCCTAGGATGACAAGCAAAACATATTTGTAGATATTTCCCCACCACTATTAATGTAGTGGGGCGGACACATAGATTTTGATAAATCAGGACACCTTTTTGTATTGTAAATCATGGACTATATATGGAGTATTTTATAGCTGGAGTTTTATGGAGCTGGAGTGGTCCTCTCTGGCGTTCCAGAAGACTCCTCCAGTTGCTGCAGAGTGTGCCTAGGATGGCAACACTTAAGTTGGTTAATATGGACCCATTTATCTTGCCCCTCTGCCAAACTGCCTTTGGGGATGCGGATTTTGTAGGCGACTGGTGAGATTTTGTCTACAATTTCAAAAGGACTCCTCCAGGTAGGCAAACATTTGTGCTGTTTGGCCTTGTTCCTTTGGAAATTGTATAAGTAGACCTGGTCTCCTACATTGTATTCTTTTCTGGTACTCTTCAAGTCATAGTGGGTCTTCATGCTGTCTGCAGATCTCTCTAGATTTCACTGAGCATAGGCAAAAGCATGTTGAAGGTGTTTTCTTAGATTTTCAACATACTCATGAGTTGTGGAGGCATTGATCAATGTCTGCTCTTGAGTTATGTAGAGCAGATGCTGGGGAAGCACCATCCTGCGTCCAGTCATCAGCTCAAACTGTGACATTTTAGTTGCAGACGAAGGGGTAGATCTGATGGCCATTAGGACAAGAGGTAATCGAATATCCCAACTTGGCCCAGAATCTGCCACAAACTTTTTTAATATGCTCACAATTGCTTTGTTGTATCTCTCTACTGCACCACTTGAGGCTAGCTGGTAAGCAATGTGTAGCTTCCTTTTGACCCCAAGTATCTCCCACATCCTTGTCATTACTTCGCTGGTGAAATGGCTACCTCGGTCTGACTCGATCGTTTGGGGTAGTCCAAAATGCGAAAAGATGTGGTTGATCATCAGGGCAGCTGCTGTTTCTGCCTTGCAGTTTGGGGCCAGGAGACATTCCACCCATTTAGTAAACAAGCATGTCACGGTCAACATTGTAAGTAACTTCAATTCAGCGCTCCAACTAAATCAATGCGTAGTATGGGATACCCAATGGAAGCCCTTATTTATATATTTTTCTGTCAAAGTTCTTTAAATCTGGATGATGAACCCTTATAATACGCCCCTCTCTTTGAATCCCCATGACCTCACTGAGCCAAGAAGTAGGTTTGTTTTGCAAATTAAAAGATTTATTTGAAGAATTAAACAATATATATATCACACTTTTATGAACAAAATAATATTTGAATAGCACACTTATGAATATGTACGGTAATCAACAATGGGTAATATTACAAAATTAACAATCTCTTTAATCACATAGGAGTAGGAATAGGAAGGATACTGTAGCAGAGAATACTTTATATGATTCAAGGAAATGCAAGATGGAAAGAATGCAACACAGACATAAACTTGATATGATTTCAACAAAAGATAATATGGTCACTTTTTCCCTTGCGACTACTCAATCCCCCCCTTTGCAATTAGAAGAGATGGAAATGAGGGCACAAAGGTTTCAGGAATATAATCAAGAAGGCAGTTCACTTCCAGTTCCCCCAGCAAGCTTAGAGAAACAGGTATGATTTTTAAAACAAGGCAAAAATACTTTTGAATATGATTGCAATGAAAGGAAAATATGCTAAAATGATTTTAATTCACTAAAGGAGATTCAGGAAAAGTGATAGTTACTTAGAATTTGTTCAGGTCAACACTGACAATAATTCATGAATGATTATCAAATTGATAACGAATTTCAGCAATTGAGAACAAGGAGCAGCTATTTTGACAGAAAATGAAATTGAGCCAAATTGCAATTCGCAGCAATTTTTCTGTGTGCGTAAATCGTGATTATGGTAAAACTATAATGAAATGGAATAGCATGTAGGGTTTGTTGGAAAGCTTAGGATGTTAGCTTTAAAACGACAGTTAAATTTCACTTCTAGGACGTGCGGTTCAAGAGTTACAAAGGTTTTTGTGAAGGTAGATTTTGCAGAAAGAAAGTCAAGATTTCAAATGACAGATTGCGCTTTACAGATTAGGAATCTACAGGATGAACACAGGATTCTCTAATGCAGTTCTGGACAGGTTAAAATGGTTGGAGTAAGATTATGTTAAACTAAGAGATTGGTTAAGGACAGTTATAGACTAGATACTCACTCCTAGGCTTTGGAATGGAATGCGCCTCATCAAAGATCTGGTCAAGGGGTTTGGCTTCACTCTCACCACCGGACAGGTCTCAGGCCCTCTGGGTTCTGCGTTCAGCACTGCACAGCAGTCTGTGGCCTCTTGAACTGGATCTGACGGGTCTTGGATTACAGCACTGCTTTCTGGGTCTGGACCTTGGTTCTAGCACAGGGTTCTTGGCTAGAAAAGAACAGCTCAGCCTGGCTGTTGAATGTGGGAATCAGGTTTGCAAAAGATTCTGAAGCCTGCTGAAAAGGATTCAGCTTTTGGTTTAGGCCTCTCTGCTTCAAGGTTCATGAGTTTGGGTTCTAGAGTTTGGGTTCTAGAGTTTGGTCTCTGGATCTAGATCTGGAGTCTGGAGTCTCAGTCTGGATATTGTCTAGATCTCGTCTGGCAGAGTGCTTCGCAGGAATCGGTGAGTAGTGGAAAAAAGAGTGTTCTATCTGGGTCTCAGAAGTTCCTATTTATGTGTTTCCAAAGAGGGTGGGAAGGCTGATTCTACATGCCCAACCTTCTAAGGATTTGATAGGTTAAAGGATTTCCAGTCCCCTGACTGGAGAAAGGATCAGCGTGTCATGAGGTGTCGTCATGATGCTATGTTTATAGTCCAAAAGAAACTCCTCCCTTTTGTTTTTACAGAGAAAATCTCTTTTTCATAACAAACATATTTCCAAGGTGCACATCTTGTTCATAATACATATACACATCACAAATTACTTAAGGTACATTCTTGTCCAACTCTGATCTTCCTAAGAGCTCTAGTTCAGAAATAACAACGTATTCACGCTTTTGGTGGGTTTCCCAATGTTGGTTCTGCACCAAATTTTACACATGCATGCAGATCCTCCCGGGGCATATTACTGTAAGTTCTTATGTTCATGGCAACAACACTGTAGCTGCAATATTAATAATTCCGGGGTTTGGTCTCAGAACATCACACAGCGTTCAGCTTAGTCTTAAATTGTGAGTGTGTTTTTCATTTGAACCATCTCAAAGTTGTACATTTATGTCAGCTCGGTACACTTTGTTATACGCAATTTTATGAAACATATATTTGCTGGGCTACCAGAATCCACAATGGTTTGTCTCCGCCCCTAGAGCTGGCTGACTCAGAGGGTCACATGTCTTGTTTCTCCCAGAGCAGTTGTTGACCAGTCACACCCAAATCAGCATATTCTATTCATCCCAAAGCCCCCATTGTCTTGACTGAGAGCAACATGCCAGGGTGTCATGGCTAGTTCCTGTTCACACCAGTCTGTCAATCTCTTGGTCAAGGGCAGAAGGAAGCTTTTTTGTCTAGGGATAAGGTGTGAAAGGTTCCCATGAACAGAAGGCCTCTTGAAGTTTTAACTAAATCATTTTACCTTCTTGTCAATTGCAACATAGTTCCTTGTAAAAAAATACATTTATAAATTCACAATAAGCAACATATATTTAAATCAAGTCTTTTTCAACAATGAAATCATTGTGTGACACTCTATATGGCATTTTGATGGAATTCTCTTCCTTGGCATATTTAACGTCTGAAACACAGCTCTCCTGTCAGAATTATAAATCGCCAGCACCTGACAGAGGCGAGTAATGGTACTACACCCATTTTGACAGCTGTCTTTCCATCAAATATCTTTAAAAGTGGATTTTGTTCTAATAACACATGATTCTTTCTGACATTGGATTAATGTGGATTCTTGCAGTATAATGATGTGGAACACCCAACAAGGAGATTGGATCTTTTTTGGTGGTTTGTGACCCATGATTTTAGCAATTTTTGACAATCAAGAACACGGATTCCCAAACAGCTCTGTATTTCTTTTGCAATCAGCATTGCTATTTCCAAGTGGTATCAGGCTGCTTTGTGGGTAGCCAAATGGTGGTTTTTGGCATTGATCTCCTGGGCTCACTAAGATAGGCAAAAGTGGATGGCAGCCTATTTTTCAGGTTTTCACTGCTCATTTTCTGGTGATTTTGAGCGAGCAGCCTGCTTTCCAGTGGCCACTCTGATGTTTCTGCTGCCAGCAATGCACAGTGATGGTGCAGGGCTTGGATGAGTGGGTTAATACATCCCACAAGCCCCCCTCTTGCAATGGTCGTTGATCTTTCATCAATGGAACTTCACAAGACTGGGATGTCGGCCTCATCTCTCAGGATTCCAAAAATGGCAAAGTCAATCGTCTTTTCCTCCATCAGGGGTGGATCAATCGGTTCTCCTCGCCAGTCCTGATGGGAGTATTGAGCGATACCCCGGGCTCCTCGGATCTTTTCTCCCGGTCCACGGGTCATCCTCCTTGGTCAGTCTCCATGGTTTATCTCTCCTAGGATGACAAAGCAAAAAGGCAACAACATATTCGTAGATATTTCCCCACCACTATTAATGTAGTGGGGCGGGAAGATACATTTTGTAAATCAGGAGACATTTGCATTCTTATTATTGTATTTTGTAGAATATATGTGGAATATTTTATTGATCTGGAGTGGCCCCCTCTGGGGTTCCAGAGGACTCCTCCAGTTGCTGCAGAGTGTGCCTGGGATGGCAACACGTTAGCTAATTAATATGGACCCACTTATCTTCCCCCTCTGCCAAACTGCCTTTGGGGATGCGGATCTTATAGGCGACTGGTGAGATCTTGTCTATAATTTCAAAAGGTTCCTTCCAGGTAGGCAGAAATGTCCACTGTTTGGCCTGGTTCCTTTGGAAATTGTATAGATAGACCCGGTCTCCTACATTGTATTCTTTCCTGGTAGTCTTCAAGTCATAGTGGGTCTTCATGCTATCAGCTGATGTTTTTAGATTTCGCTGAGCATAGGCAAAAGCATGTTGAAGGTGTTTTCTTAAATTTTCAACATACTCATGAGTTGTGGAGGCATTGATCAATGTCTGCTCTTGGGTCCTGTAAAGCAGATGATGGGGAAGCACCATCCTGCGTCCAGTCATCAGCTCAAACGGTGACATTTTAGTTGCAGATCAAGGGGTAGATCTGATGGCCATTAGGACAAGAGGTAATCGGATATCCCAACTTGGCCCAGAATCTGCCACAAACTTTTTTAATATGCTCACAATGGTTTTGTTGTGACGTTCTACTGCTCCACTAGAGGCTAGCCGGTAAGCAATATATAGCTTCCTTTTAACCCCAAGTATCTCCCACATCTTTGTCATTACTTCGCTGGTGAAATGGCTACCTCGGTCTGACTCAATACTTTGGGGTAGTCCAAAACGCGAAAAGATGTGATTGATCATCAGGGCAGCTGCTGTTTCTGCCTTGCAGTTTGGGGCCGGGAGACATTCCACCCATTTAGTAAATAAGCATGTCACAGTCAACATGTACTTATTCCCCCTAGAGGAGCGAATCACGGGCCCGATAAAGTCGTCTTGCAAATCTGACCATGGCATTGTCATCCCCCTCTTTTGGAGAGGCGCACAGTGTGAGGGATGTTGGCTGAAATTTTGCACACACAAGACACTCCTTCAAGTATTGGTCGAGGTCCTGCCCCATGTGTGGCCAGTATGCAACCTCTCTTAAGATCTCAAGGGTTGTATGAAACCCCCTATGACCGGCTGTGGCCGCATCATGGGCGTGACTTAACATCAGGCTTCGGAATGAGGTAGGAACCACCCACTGATCATGGCCAGCTAGGGATTTCCATACCAGCAAAATGTCTTGGATTCAGAACATTTTTGGACATTTCATCAACAGTCTGAGGTCCTCTTTCCCGATGTAATCGGTATCCATCAGGGGAAAGTTCACAGGGTCCTCAATGTGTTGATAAAACTTACCAATTATTGGATCCCCTTTTTGAGCCGTAATCAAATCAGCATCTGGGGTCTCCTTACTCCATTGTGCAGTTGAGAGATCATTGTGAGCATTTGTCTGGGACCTAGTGATAGCAGTGACCTGAATTTCCCCCAACAGGGACTCGATCTCAATGAGATCCTCTTGGATGCCCCCGATTTAGGCCAGCTGATCAGCTAAATCATTTGCAGTTTTGTCTGGTCCCTCTACTTTGGAATGACCCTTGAACTTTTTCCAGTAGATGGTCAACCCATTCAAGGTGACCAGATCATCAATATTTTGGATTAACTTCCCATGTTTCAAGGGTTTGTTATTAGCACATAGCATGCCTCTGGTTTTCCAGTTAACCAGGTGCTCCTCAAACCTGTTCCGTACATAATCCCTTTCTGTGATTATGACCAGTTCATGGAGTTGATGTTGGACAGCAGTGAGGATGGCTTGATGCACAGCCATCAACTCTGCCACTTCACTACTTCGGGGACCAATCTTGTACCCAGCCGAGGGTTCTGGGGACTCATTCACCCATGCATTCCCTACGCCGGCCACAAGTTCTTTTTCCCCGTTGTTGTCAACATGGTAAGAGCATCCATCTACATAGACAGTGGGAATTCCCTCACACTTGTCTTCTTCAAAGACTTTGTGTGGGGAATTGAGGTAAACCTCCATGTTGTCCTTGATTTTTAGACTTTCGTCCTCGACACAGTTTTCTCTGGCACAATCATGCAAGTCAGCCAGACCTTGCGCGAGGGGACTCTTCTTGTTTTGGACATATCTGACCTCCACAGGAAAGCCTTGCATTGACAGAATCCAGGAAGTAATTCGGGAATTACTCACATTTCTGGCCGGATTCTGTCACTTTGGAGATATTGCAGTGGCTGGTGTGGAGTCTCCACTATGATGTGTTCCCCCTGGATAAACGGGCAGTAATTCTTCAATGCCCACACCGTTGCCAGGAGTGCCTTCTCACAATCGTTTAATCTTTCCTCCTCAGAGGATAAAGTTTTGCTCGCATAGGAGATTACTTTAGTGACCTTATCATGCTTTTGGTATAATACTGCAGTCAAGCATGTATTAGAGAACCCTGTCTCCAAAAAAACCCTCCTTTTTTTCTGACAGGGTAGGCTAGGCAAGGTGCTTGTGAGAGGCTTATTTTGAGCTGTCTTACTGCCTCGGATTTTTCTAGACCCCATTCCCACTGGACCCCCCCTTCAAGAGATGAATCAGGGGTCTGGTGATCTCTGCGTAGCCCTCAATTAACTTTCTGCTGTAATTAGTCAGTCCAAGGAGGCTCCTGAGTTCCTGCAGAGTTGTGGAGTCTTTCAGTTTCTGGAGTGCTTCCACTTTCTTTTCCTGGGGACAGAGACCCTGAGGAGTAATCTCATGCCCCAAGAAATTAACATGGGTTCTACACCACTGTGCTTTCTGAAAGGAAAGTTTTGCTCCGGCGGCCCTCAACTGGGTCAGAACATAACTGATCTCCGCTATCTGTTCCTTCACAGTTGAGCTTTTGATGAGGACATCATCTACATAGGCCAGGTTACCCCTCTCACCCAGGTCGGGCATGGCCTTATGCAGGAAAATGTTGAACTCATTGCCGGAGTTGAGGTATCAGAAGGGAGTCCAGGTCCATGTGTACTGCTGGCCCCCAAAGGTAAAAGCCAGTTGTATTGGTGCTCCCTACTGACAGGCACAGTCCAGTATCCATTGGTCAGGTCTATTGCAGTGAATACCTGTGACCCCTGGATCTGGTGAAGTATAAAGAAGGTAGGAGAATGGATTGTGAACAGCTACTCATTCACCCCAGAATTACATTAAAAAATATAAACTTTATTATGGGTTATTTGGTAATAAAACTCGTGTTAGTAAGGAAGACATGGTACATATAAAATTCATTTGCAGACACTCTAAAATATACACAAATATGACAATGACATAAAAGTTTCAAACACAATTATTCAAAAACGATAGACACATGTATAAATACAACCATTTAAGTTTTCAATTTTTAACCTTTGCTATACATCCTTAATTGATCTAGGTTTTTGATCTTGATGGATCTCTAGATTTTTTAACACAATCTGATTTTACTATTAGATTGTCGACTGAGTTGACATCTAGAGATCCATCAAGATCAAAAACCTATGAACAGATGTTTCACCTTGTGTCGCCCAATTTTAATGTCCAAATCCGCAGTCCCCTCGACGGGAATTTCCTTCCCGTCAAAGTTTTGAAGTTGTCCTGGAAGAAGGGTGAGAGGAATTTGGTAATTCTCCCCCTTCCTGAATTCAGTTCATCAAAGGCCTTTTTAAACAGAAGGGTAGCTTGGGATCCAGTGTCCACCAGTGCCAAAATTGTACCCTGCCCCTGTACTTGAACCGGGGCAAAGTATCTTCCCTCCTTCTCCGCAAGGGGGCACAGATAATGTACATTTTTGGACAACTGGTGGGTTTGTCTTGTAGTTTTGGACATTGAGAGAGAAGAGATTTGGGCAGAATTCTGTGGGGAGTCTAGGGAATCTGCAAAGAAAAGGTGGCAACTAGTGATGGGAGAAGTTATGAGTTCCCCTGGTTCTGGTGCTGGGCTGCCCCCCCCTTTTTGGAGACAGTCACCAGGATGGGTTTGAACCAGGGGATTTTCCTGCTGTTGGTTCTGGGATTCGATGATGGGTGGCGCTAGCTCAGTCCCCACATCTACCCAGTCTGGATTTGAATCCTTTGGGACCCACTTTTCCTTGGGAGGAGTTCCCCCATCTCTGAAGGAGAAGATCCTTTTCCCAGAATCATCTGAGAATCCCTCTCCTTCAAATTGGAAGACTCGTACCTCCTCCTCAAAATGGGTCTGCTTGGGTCCTTTGTTTCTCCTACCCCCTCTCTGCTCCTTGGATGGCAGACTTTCAGGGGCAGGAGATTTTGGTTCCGGTTCCTGGGTTTCCAGGGGCTTTTTACAAGTGGGGAATGAAGCTTCCCCCAAGGCTTTACACCCCACTTCCCCTTGTGCCTCCTCCCTGGGAAATGGTGGGTTGTCGGGGTGCTGCCCCCGTCATTGTTCTGGAGCACCAGGTCCAGAGTTTGGGGAATTCTACACCGGCATGCTTATCTGAGGGTTCTGTTGAGCCCTCAGCATGCGACCCAGATTGTGTGCCATGTTTTGGACCTGGCGCTCTAACTGTGACACTGTGATACCCGCTCAGGCTGATACGGGGTTCTCATTTCTCACCTGGTCTGATCCCGGGAAGGGTAGCTATCCCTTCTCCGATAATACCCTGGGTTTAGAAGATTCAGGTACCCCTCCACCCTTGGCCTCCCCTCTCCCGGATTAGGTTGTCTGGGCTCAGGAAATTGGGGAAAGAAGGATGGATTGTTCTGGGGTTGGAAGTTTTGTGAGTACCTGGGGAAAAAGTTCTAGCCAGGATTTGGGGAATTTCTGCCCTCCTGGGGGAAGTGATGAGGCAAGTTCCCTGGATTAGGTGCTGCTTGGTTGGATCCCCCCTTGGGCTGGAGGAGTCCACACATAACCCAGGATGGGTCTGTTCCCCTTGTAGCGGGGACATAGATGGTCAGGGGAGTGAGGGATCCCGTTTGTGGGACTACCTCCTTGGCTCCCTGTCTGTGACTGGCTGGAGGGCCTTCTGGGTTTGGGATTGCTCTGATTTTGTGCAGGTGGGTTTTTAGGCCCTCCCATCTCCAAATCCAAAATGGGGGCAACCTTCACCTCTTCCACCTTAGCAACAGCAGGGGTGTTGGTTGGTTTCAGGCTATTAGCATTATTTTTGTTTTCTAGGGGCTTTTGTACCTCATAGATTCAGGTGGCCTGTTCAATGACTCAGTCTAGTGATCTTTTCTCATGAAAATCTCTCACTAGCTGGGTCATGATGTACTTTGGTAGAGCGTGGAAAAAAGTATTGACACATTCTTTGCTGTCTGTGCTCACCCTTCTGGTAGTCTGCGCAAAGGCACACTTTAATTCCTGCACAAATTCTTGTGGGGCCTGATCCTCCCAACATTGCAAGTTGTAGGCTGCCTTGCAAGCCTCTTGGGGATTTCTGTGTATAAAAAAATGCTTCAAGATGGCTGCCCTAGAGGTGGACCACCTAGAATGATTTTGGTCCTCCAGCCCCGCAAAGAAGCTGGAGTATTCTGGTGAAAAGGTCCATTTCACATAATGAATGCAGCTAGTGCTGTCTTTCAAATGGAAAGTTTCCATCATCTGCTCAAAGAGCTCTAAATGCGCCCAAACAGAATACTTAGCGTTCTTATGATAAGGCGTGATGACGCTCCTTATTGCCTTGATATGTTTTAAGGGGTCCTTAAGCAAGGCCCTTTTTGCCTTATTGGCCTTCTTGGTTTGGGTAACCCTGGACCATTCATCCTCTGACTCAGAGGCACTGCTCCCAGAGGTGCTGTCTGGTCTTCTAGGTTCTCCCGGATTCTGCGAGCCTGGGAATGGCTGGCAGAATATGGGGACCCAGTCTCCTGTGTCCTGGGGCGCTCAGAAGAGTCTTCTGATTCCTCCTTGCTCCCAGGATTTGATGGGTACCCCCCTCCCCACTGTCCTAGCTTGGCAGAGTTTTTAAAGATGCCCTTAGTGGGCCTACTCTCATGGGGTTCCCCACTAAATCTTACACTACTTGGGAACCCATACCCAGATGCCTGCCCATCCATTCCTGGGAGGTACTGGTCTATGATCCCCATATTTCTGATTGGATTGAAATCTGCCATCCCTGTGGCCCTGGGCTCATGTGCGCCAGTGTACATGGGGGTGGCAGAGTCCAAGGACTGGGAGAGATGAAGGCCTCTGTCATTAGGGTTCCTGAGGTTATGCTCAGGTGTTTCCCTTTCCCAGTGATCCTCATCTCTATCAGCCCCTGCTCCCTGTTGCCATGCAAGAACCTGGGCTTTCTGTTCCTCAATCAAGGCCTTACTAGTCTCTATCAGTCTCTCTTGCATGGCGACCTGCCTGTGGAGCCTGTCATTGTTCTCACAGAGAGCCTCATTTTCTCTGTGTGCTTCCTGGGTTGTTTTTGAGTATTGGGACAGTCTTTGCTGCAGGAGGGTTAGCTCCTGAGTCCTGTCCATACTGGCCTGCTCCTTCCTTGCCAGAGCATCTTCCACCCTCCTGGTGTGCACTAACAACCTCTCCTGCTCTTTTTGGAGGTCACCCAGTCCCTGGAGGGCCAGGTGATTTTCTTCCAGTTTCCCTTTTAAATAGCAGACTTCCTGGCCTAAGGTGTCCCTTTCCTGAGCAAGAGCCTGCCTCTGTGCCACCAGGTCGTCCCTCTGTCTTTGAAGCGCACCAGCTTTCTGGCGCTCTTCATCAAACTCTGCCTGGGTACCTAGGTCTTTAAAGATCAATTTATTGCTTTCCTCTTTCTCTCTGTCTAGTTGGATTTGCAGGGTGGCTACCTGCTCTGTTCATGCCCTGTTGAAATTGATCTGTTGCTCCAGTGTTTTCTGGCTCTGCGGTAGGGAGTCCAAACTTTCTTGGTACTCCTTCCGCAAGGCCAGAATGCTGGTATCCTGTTCTGCCTTTTCCTGCTGTAGGATATCCATGTCCTCTTTTATTCTGACTATATACTGCCTATTTTCATTTTCTGACTCCTGGCTCCTATTCAGCCTCTGCTCAGAAGAGTCCAGATCAGTTTGGGCCTTTTCTAATGCCATCAGTTGCCTACTTGTCAGATCTTGGCCTTCAGCATATTTATCCTGTATGGCTCCAATAGATAAATATAGATATGCCGCTATCTTGGCAATCTTATTTTGCTCATCCTTGGCCATAGGGGCCAAATATAGTTCACTCAGGGCCACATGTAAGGGACCCTGGTCTCGCCATGTATCTAACCCTGTTGCAGTGATCTGTTGTGTGATTGCCTGCAACCACACATTCTGATCCTGCTCTGTCCATTCACCTCTCACAAATAACTTATGTAAAAGTGTTTTCTAACTATCTTGATGTCTACCAATGTCGCCATTTTGGAAATATTAATTTCCTTTCTGACTTACAGAAGTTTATTTTATCTTTGCAAAACAGACCATTTCCTTAGAGCGTTCCCTTTTGAGGGGTGCTTTTACAGTGTAACACAGCGTGGTAGCCCAACAGGATTTATGTATCCTATTAGTTAGCACACTGTATTAAGCTGTCATAAGTGGTATATCTAATCCAGAAATCCTGCTACGAGACCCCAATCTGTAAGTGGTTTCAACCCAGCACTACAAGTAAGTCAATGCCTAGCGTGAGATGCCCAGCTGGAACCCTTAATTTATATATTTTTATGTCAAAAGTTGTTTTATTTCTGGATGATGTACCCTTATATCACGCCCCTCTCTTTGAATCCCCCCGGTCTCACTGAACCAAGAAGTAGGTTGTTTTGTAGAGTTAAAAGATTTATTTGAAGAATTGCACAAAATATACATCACACTTTTATGAATATGAAAAATATCTTTTTTTATTTTTTTTATTTGTTTGGCTGAAGTACAACCTTTCAAATTTTTCGTACAAAAATTGACTTACCATTATTGTTGTCCAACTTTTCAGAATAAAATTACATTTCAAGTATAGAATTTAGACAAAGCAAAAATTAGAAATCTACAGACTTACAGACAATTTCATTTTGGGAAAATAGCAGCCAAAAATGTAACCAAGGCAATATGCATTGATGATCGATCACTGTTGATGAGATGCCCCCAAATTTCATCATCTGAACGAAAGCAATAGAGCTGTAGTACATTTTTAAAATATCTTTGCCGTAGAGAGTTCAATATGGGGCAGCACACCACTAGATGAGTTACGGACTCGATCTGCTCATTGTTCTTACAGAATCAACGCCAATTATGTCCTTTCGGTACAATGCCACGTCTAGCCAGAATTTCATTTGTTGGGTATAGATTTAAAAGTATTCTCAACATTTGAGCTCTGATAAAACTGGAGGGGCATTTTTGCAAGTATTTTTCCATTACTCCCATTTTTTCTGGTCGATGTATTAGAGTTGAATAGTCGACATACTTTTTACACATGTCTTGAGTATCAATCCAATCTTGGTGATATAATGCTGCTTTGGCTTTTGTTGGATTGAGAATTAACAGTTGCAATGAAATATTGGCATCATTTAGTGCATTTAAAACACATTTGTACCATGTATTTGGAAACTTGTCAATTGAAGTTAATAGATAGTGAGCTATGGTATTTAATACATTTTTCTCAGAGGCGCCCACTATACATTTCCTGAAAAAACATCACATTTTCCAAATAACTTGACAATAAATTGAGGTCGCCCCGATTTCGAGTCGCAGCAAAGGTGTGGGTGTGCAATTTGGAAGTTTAAAAACAGATTTCCAAAAGTTATTGTATCGATCCCAGTATTTTCTCATTTTTGGTATTTGAGATTCTGCACCATACGGCTCTATAGGTATCACTTTTTGTTTAAAAAAAAGTATTACATGGTTAGTGGTGAACTTTCCATATTTGCGCATTAGAATAGATGCCTGAGAAGCCAAGGTTCGAATTTTAGCATTTAGAGTCACTCAGTTTATGTGATGTCCAGGACTGCCTGAAAAAAAAGACCTATGTATTTGTAATTGTCTACAACACTAAGATTTTGCTTGACTAAGGACCATTGAAGATTTCTTGTACGTTTCTTGCTTTTCTTCTTCTGACAAATAACAACCTGAGTCTTTTCAATGTTAATTATTAAGTTGTTTGCAACACTATCGTTCTCTAAACAATTAAGCATATTCTGCAAACCTCTTGGAGTCTGTCAAACAAGCACCAGGTCATTGGCGTACAGGATCCACCTTATTTTTTGTGTTACCAACTTTGGAGCATCACTCTCAATGTCATCAAATACGTTTCCCAGATCTAGTATAAATAGATTGAAAAGTGTTGAGGCCGAAATACAGCCCTGCTTGACGCCTCTTTCCGATTTAACACAGGATGATAAGAGCCCTTCCAATGAGAGCCTAATTTGGACGGTCGTGTTGGAGTGTAGATTCTTAATTATAGTTTCTAGTGATTGAGGACAGCCATACATATTCAACTTGGCAAATAGCAGTTGGCGATCAACCGAGTCAAATGCACAACGGAAATCAACAAAAGCCATGTAAAGATTTTGATTTCGATGGTAATATGTTGCTTTCAGCATGTTGAGTATTATCATATTTGGTGCTGTGACAACACCTGTCACGAACCCTGTTTGAAATGGGTCATGCATGTTGAACGTATTCATCCATAGATTTAATTCCTTCAGGACTATTTGTGTGTACATTTTCCCCGGCGCATCAAGGAGGGCAATAGGCCTATAGCTCTCAGGTTTTTCATGATTGCCTGTTTTATAAAGTGGTACTATTATGGAGTGTTTCCATGAGCGAGGAATAGTTTGTGAGAGATTAATTTGCTCAAAAATTGAGAACAAGATGTTCGTCCATAGTTCAGGATGTTGTTTAAAGGTGTTGTTTGACAAACCATCAGGCCCTGGAGCTCTTGATGCACTAATTGTTTTGATATGTCTGATTTGTCAATGTTAAGATAAAAGGGAGTTGATTTTTTCCTAGTTATCACTCCACCTGCAGTATCAGGTAGTGCAAGAATTTTTTGGTAATATTCTACTCAGGTCACTTCGGCGACATGCTGAATTTGTTTTGATGTTTGTTGAGAGGAGGTGGAATCATTAATGGCTTCCCACATACGAGTCGTATTCTGGTTCCTCAAATATTCAAGCATTTGTTCTCCATCAGTTTGCATCATTTGAGCTTTATGATGCTGTATCCAATTTATATAGTTTGTCTTTATGCGCTTAAGAGTATGATAACGTACACATATCGGGAGGGATTCAGCCTCACGCTTTTCCTACGATAAAGTGTTTTCCTCTCCTTTATCATAGGGTCAAACACATGATTTCTGTGCTGGAATAGTTTTTTCTGGTAACCGGCTGACTCAGAGTTTGTATAATATCAAGATAAATTGAAGCACTGGAGGCTTGACCCAATTCTGGATTGCAGACGGCTGATTCTAACAGAAGACCAATCTGTGTAATAGATTGTTCTGTCCAGCATACCCGATTGACACTATTGTTGGCAGTGCCCCTCCATTTTGGTTTTATTTGCAATGATCGTCATTGTGGTATGGACCATTGTAGACATAGCATACTATGATCGCTGCTCATCATCTTTTCAATTCTGAATTATAATGAGTTCGAAGATAGTGCACTGTCTACATATATATTGTCGATAGTGCCACTGGAGCCTCTTTGAGACCAGGTGGGGTATGGTGGGCAGACAAAGAGCCTAGACCCATTCAACATGGAAAAAAGCCTTGTGTTTCCATTATATGGTTCCACAGAATTCTTCTCTTCTGTTCTGCAGCCTTGATATTAGTTATGCAGTGGAGATTTAAATCTCCAGCTATTAATGTGTGTGCTAATATTGGTACAGATGTAACGTAGTCCAACATAGTTGACACATTATTAACAGATTCCATATCTTCAATTCCTGCTGGATTCCAATACAAATTGACCAGAGCATGTAGTATGGTATTGATTGAGACAATAGTCAATTGAGAGTAGGGATTCAGAGAGTATTTGTATATCATTGAGATATTAGCACTAATTTTGGTGGCAGTGAGAAGGCCACTCATCGGGCGCCCTCTCAAGCCTTTTAGGGCTGGTGTAAGATGTATCTCATGATTATCCCATAGAATAGAGTCTGTGATCCAAGTCTCCTGTAACATGACTATGCTATGTTTTGAAAGTTCGCCATTCTTGTTATTGATTAAATGACGAAAGCCACGGGTATTCCAGGAGATTAGCGAAATTACTTCACATTCATCCATATGCTCTAGTTAACTTCTGGGCTCCTTGCAATGACATTGACATTTTTGTTTTTTACAATGTTCAGACTCTTGATTATCATCATTTAAACACCATGACACAGTGTTTTTAACACCCTCTTTCAAAGGAGGATTTACCATGGCTACATCTTGAGGATCAAAAATGACAAAAAAAAACATTTGAAACAGCACATCTTTAGATTGCCAGACAAGATTTCTAACAACTCTTGATCGGAACCATAATCTTACTGTACTCAAATGATTGATGGCAATAAACTCAACTTGTTCTATATCTGAACTGATAATGTCATCTAGTGATTTAATGTCAGAAAATAGTTCCATAATACTATGCCGATTTGGGGCATATTGTGTATAGGGGTCTGGACGACAGCCAAGTATCAATGAGCCCAAATTTTGGTGATTGATCTTAGTTTGAGTCGCCTCATTTGAGATCATTGATTTTTTCTTAGACAATATTGGGAATTGCTTGCCAGTTTCTTTAATAGGATTGGCTGGTAGCAGCGCTTTCAACATCTGGACTATTTCAGCACCGTGACCATCACTTTTATTAATAGATCTAGGTTGATCACGGATGGTACTGTCTTGTTTGTTAAGAGGTTCACTAAAATGCATTACCCCATCTTCACCAGAGGTGATTTTTTCTAAACTGGCTGACTTGTTTGGGGTAGTTGGAAACGTTTTGAATTTAATTTGTTGGGAGTTATTTACTTTTTCCTCACCACTATCCCACTCACACAAGTTTAGAGAGGAAGAGAGCTTGCTATAAAACTCTGGCACCTTTAGGTCTCTTCGAACGGAAAATTGTGCCATATAGGCATCAACTTCTTTTCTAATCCCCTTGCGACGTGAGGCGACATTTTGATTGTCGTCACCCTGCGATTTAACGCTGGATTTAGAAATGGGAGATTTAATGAGCATATTAGATGGTATAGACTTAATGGATCTTGAGTGAGAGTTGACCGCTTTTATTAGGTCATCTAATGGTTCATGAGGTGCCACAACTGTGTCTGATGATCTTGAGGCGCTAAGGTTTAATTTACGTACCTGAGCCAACTGCATATATTTTTTAGAAACAGCTGTAGATGCTATTTACGAGTTAGTGATTGGCACTTTGAGACGCTTTATAAACTGCTTAGACGCAGCAGTCATCAAATGGTTGGTTCCTTTAATATTTTTTGATTTGTCATTTTACAAGATATTTCTTTTAAACTTCGTTGCTTTTCTGCGTGGTCAGTTTTAGAAAAGATAGTATATACAGTATTGTTATTTGTTCTTTTCATGGGGGCCTCGCTTCCCGGTTCATCCGACACTACTGGTGCAGCCTGATTTTTAAAGGGCTGGTCAACAATAATGTTGGGAAAGCAGGGCAGCACCGGAGTCCAAGTTTTTGTGACTGCACTCAAGCAATCACTAAAAACTTTGACAGGAGAGGTGGCCATGTCAGCAAACCTCACCTTGTCAAATTTCTTACATTGATTTATTGATACTACCCCACTCGTCAATCAAGCTGCATCAAAGTTTGATTGCCAAGCTAAGATAGAGTTGAGTTGGTCATTCTGCACTTTCATTTTATCATTCAACGTGTCGAATAGTTTAACCAGTGTATTCATGGTTGTTTGCATAGCTTCGAAGGACATGATCACAACTTTGGACAAACCGTCATTCTCTTGATGTATCTGAATATCATTTTGTTTGCGTGTGGTAGGGGCCAAAAAGGAAGAAATCACTGATCGATTACGATAGGTGATTTCAGAAATGTTCGGCGAGAATGATAGTTTCTCCAACAATGCATGATTAGAAGGTTCACCACTTGAATAAACCAGGTCAATAGTCAAAGGATCAACAATGTGAAAAGCAGAATGAGAAACAGAATGATCACCCATAACAACTCTAGTATAGGCCACTGATTCCCCTCTGAGCACAGTGCTATCAGATAGAGATATATTACATGCAGTGACTTCTATTACATCTTCTGAATCATGCAAAACCACAGATGTCACTTTATCTGACGTGCTGTTTTTAACTGGATTACCTCCTGTTACTTCAGTGTTTGTCAAAGGCACGTCAGAAATGATAGGCCCGATGGGAGAATAGAAGTTTCTGATATCAGCAAGGTTACGTGCAGAATCATTGTTTCTACCTCGCTTTTTACATACAGAACTTAATTTGGGGGTCGAATGTGACGGCGCTGCATTACTTGCAGTTTCCTCTATGGTTTCAGTTGTATGCACAGTTCGCCATACATTTTGGAGCGGGGGCATGTTGGTTCTTAGAGTATATAAATGCTGCATCCCTTTGACAAAAGAAAATAACGCGACCAACGATCTCTTTTTTAAAACATTTTTTAAATAAAAAAGTTCAGAGAATAACAGACGAGGACTATGCCAAGCAATACTAGCCTCAACAACTTAACAGGATACTCCAAAGCCTGCACAGGTGCCGCGCCACGCACCACGAACAGCAAACAATACTTTGTTGTACTTCCGCGGTGCGCGCGTGAATGCGGAGGCCCGGGGCTATTTGTACAGCACGTCTTGGAGCTCGGGGGGTGGAGCAACTAGAACCAGGAAGCCTAGAGATAGAAAAGGGAAGTGTTTCAGAACAAGGCTAACACTCAAAGTGATAGCACATAAAACCCAGTCTTTCAGACTCTTTCAAAATCTTTCAAAAGTCTTTTCTTACTTTTCTTAAAGCGGTAGTAACAGATTGCTGTAACTGTTAAAGGAATCCTCCCAGAGCAATCTCGTCACTCGCTCTGTGATGAAGACTCGTAGGCACTCCACCAAACTCCAGCAAACACCAAGCACAGTCCGTGAGAAACAAGAGGTATGATAGCAAACAGTACTTCGTTGTACTTCCGCGGAACAATACCTAAATATCACACTATTATGAATATGAACAATGATCAGCAATGGGTGATATCACAACAATCAACAATCTATTTTATCAATAGGAGTATGGGTGAGAAGAATTAGGTAGCAAAGTATAACTTTATGTGGATTCAATGAATGGAATGAGGTGAAATTAATGCAGCACAGAATAAACTTGATATGAATTCAATCAAAGACAATGTAATCACTCTTTCTCCCTGTTACTACTCAATCCCCTCTGAAGAGATGGAATGGGGGCACACAGGTTTCAGGAATAACAGTCAACAATTGCAAGTTCAATCCCAATTCCCCCAGCATGCTTAGAGAACAGGAATTATTTTAAACAGGTCAAATGCTTTTGAATGTAATATGAAGTGATTGGAAAAATGCTAAAATGACTTTAATTCGCTAAATTAATTCAGAACTAGTGAGAGTTGCTTTGGATTGGTTCAGGTAGACACTAGCAATGATTGTTGAATGATTAGCAGATGGAAAACAAAATTCAGAAGTTGAAAACAAGAAATAGCTATTTTTATATGGAGTGAAATTGAGCCAAATGCAAATCGCTGCAAACTTTTCAGCACACGGGAAATGCAATTACAGCAGAACTATAAGTTAATGTGAAAGCTGAGGATGTTAGCTTCAAAATGACGTTTAAATTTTGTTCCTAGCATGTATGGTTCAAATGTTACAGAGGTTTTAGTAAAGGTCGATTTTTCTCAAAAGAGTCAAGATTTCAAAATGAAAGATGCGCTGTTGAAGATTTAGAACAAAGATTGGCTTACACTAAGAGGCTATGAAGATGCAAGATACCCGAACGGTCAGCCACCAGAACAGGGCGCCTCCGCTCTGACTTTTGCCCGCCTAGACACTTGTCTTCCTTCAGCAAATATATTTAGCGCAAAGATGATTATCACTACAATTATCACAGGATTATATGGATGAGAGAAAGATTCTGGACAGACAAAAGAGATTCTATAATGCAGTCAGGATATGTTGGAATGGGTTAGATAGGATTACTTAAACCTAAGAGATGACTATGGACAGTTCTCTGCTAAATACTGACTACTATGGTTTGGAATGGGCCTGTCAAAGATCTGGTCAAAGGTTTGGCTGGAATTTGCTCGCCACCAGACAGGTCGCAGGCGATTGGTTCTGCTCTCAGCAAGGCACTCTGGTCTGCACAGCCTCTTGGACTGGATCTGACGGGTTGGTTCTGGGTACAGCTCTGCTCTACTGATCTGGATCTCGGGGTTCTAGCAAGGGTTCTTAGCCAGATGCAGCCAAAAGAGCACAGCCAGGCTGTTGAATGGGTTAGGCCCCTGGGAAGTTTAGGGGTTAAAATCAGGTTGCAAGATTTTAAAGGCCAGCTGAGAAGGGTTCAGCTTTTTGGGTTGGGCCTCTGCTTCAGGGTTCTAGAGTCTGGATAGTTCTGGAGTCTGGATAGTTCTGGAGTCTGGATAGTTCTGGACCTGGATTCTCCTTCAGAGCGCTTCGCCAGTAGATCAGTGATGGGTGAATATATGTGTTTTTCTGTGCGCTCAACAGTCCCTATTTATGTATTTTCCAAGGGGGTGGGTAGGCTGATTATACTATGCCCAACCCTCTAAGAATCTGATAGGTCAGAGAATTCCCTCTCCCCTGATTTGAGAAGGAAACAGTGTTTTTACCGAGAAAATCTATTTTTCAAAAAAACATATTTCCAATATCCCCAACTTGTTAATAATACATATTTACATTACAGATTAACTGAGGTACGTTTCTGTCAGTCTAATCTTCCTACGAGTTTTGGTTCACAAATGACAGTTTTTCACGCTTTTGGTTGGTTACCCATTGTCGATTTGTCCATTTTTTTTTACATATATGCACATAACATCTGGGCACACTCCTATAAATGTTCGTGTTCCTAGCATAATCACAATAGCTAGGTGTCATGATGCCTACCTACAAGGAGCCAGGTCCGACCCAGCAACCCCAGAGGCAGGCATCATTTCCCCCAGGGAAGTGCCAGCGGGCCCAAGCTGGGGCCCTTTGGACACAGTCCTGGCGCCTTAGGCGCCAGGCTCATTTTGGACCCCTGTCCTGGCACCTTAGGCGCCAGGCTCATAAAGCTAGTCATGTGTTCAAGTGTTTTAAGGTGCACTTACCTGATGCAGACCATGCTGCTACATCCAGGCCCTCTTGAGGCCTGAATGGAACTACTTTACCTGTGGAACTACTTTCCCCTGGGTGTGGTCGGGGAAGGATACATACCTGATCGGTGAAAGTATACATACCTGGAACTTCTTCCAAAGCTATTTAAACCACGCCCGATCAGCAACTCACGCTTCGCGTTGTTCTGCTCCTCGCAGCTGGACGCTCACCGTGTCAGCTCCTGCATCTGGACTTCAGCCACGCCTGTCAGCATCCTGGGTCACCTGCTAAGAGAGAATTGGAGAGAAAGAAGACCGTACCTGCTAAAGCTGCATCACGGAGACTTCACACCGACGATCCTGAAAGGGAAGACATCATTTTAAAAGCATTTCGCTTCGATCGCTGCAGCGCTGCATTTCACTCACCTTTCCTGGGCACCGCCATCTTCAACAGCGATCATCCGGATCCGCAGCCTCTTCCCAGAGCCTAGAGAGAAAAAGACAAGAACACAAGGTGAGAGAAGGAAGGGAATAGGAAAAGCTCAGTTTCCTTCTAAGACTTACCTGTTGGGTCATTCCCATTTTATTTCGGGTCCTGCCGCTTCCTGGCATTCCGGCCCCCGGCCCCTATGGGGAAAAAAGACAAAGACATTGAATG
Source organism: Ambystoma mexicanum (assembly GCF_040938575.1). Taxonomy (NCBI): domain Eukaryota; kingdom Metazoa; phylum Chordata; class Amphibia; order Caudata; family Ambystomatidae; genus Ambystoma; species Ambystoma mexicanum. Next base: position 1,236,003,448 of record NC_090933.1, on the reverse strand, counting down.
AGCGAATACAAAGACATTACCCGAACGCTCATCCAGAACTTACCTGTCATTTACTGGAACTGCACGTTTCACTTCGGGTCGGCGCCATATCTCCGGCATTCCGAACCCTGGCCCCTAAGGGGAAAAAGACATAAGCGTTAGCGCTTGCTGCAATAAGACAATGAACATTATTATTAAGCTTGAACTTTTGAACTAGCTACAGAACTCTTACAGCGCCTTACCTGAATAGTCAAGCTTATTTGAACTCCCATCAAACCTCAATCCAGTGAAGTAACTGGGTTTCAACGTGCCCCTGCATCAGAAGCAGGATGGAGAACTCATCCTTCCAGACCCTAAGGGGAATATTCCTGCGAGCCAGTGAGTCCATCTTCAGAGTCCTGCGCTTCACCATAGAAGAAGCATCAGCACTCGAAGCCAGACCTGCGCCTCCGTGGGAATCAGGTGAGCGTGACACAATTTGATAACAACATTTTCGTGGTTCAGTCCCTGAACATTGTACAGATTCCAGAATAGTTTTAAACTATGAGCAACCTTTTTATTTTAATGACCTCTAAATTCCATATTTTTACCAGTTCAGCACAATTTGCTATACGTTTTTTTCTCAAACATACAGTTACTTCAGTTTCAAATCCACATTTTCAGTCTGGCCCGCCTCCAAGGCTTGGCTGAGCCAGAGAGTAACATGAGCTTGTTCCTGCCAGGGCTGGTTTGCTGTCACACCAGAATTAGCATTTTCTTTCAGGTCAAGAACCCCATTGTCTCTTTACCAGAGCGGCAGAGCAAGTCTCCTCCTCTTCTCATTAGCATACAAATGAGAGATCCTCTCCTTTTGGTGGGAAGGAAAAGGGTGGTGTGTTCTCAGTGGGGAAAAACCTCTTTGAAGTTTAGCTGAATCAGGGTACCTTACAGTACATTTTGACATTGTTCTTTATGAAAATTAAAGTTACAAATTTAAAAATAAGCAAACATATCTTCAATTCCAGTTTTTTTCAACATGACAATTAAGTAGTGGCAACCTATATTGCCTTTGATAGGAAGTCTCTTCTTTCCCCACACTTAGATTTTGAGACACAAGTTTAACATGACAGGTTTAGAGATCGCCAGCTTCTGACACAGGCGAGTAGCAGTATTGCGCCCATTTTCAACATATTTTCCAAGCAAGCATCTTTAAATGTGGATTTTCTTTTGATAAATGTACTTCTGCTGACATTGGGCCTCATTACAACCCTGGCGGAAGACCATGGTGCTATTAGCACCATGGTCCATGCCGGTAAGTTACCGACTCCGACATGGAGAAAGGGGGAATTACCACCCCATTACAAGGTTGGCGGGGTGGTAATTAACCCTTCCTCCATGGCACTTCCCCATTCCCATTTTTGCCCCATAGGGCTCAATGGGAATGGGGAAGGCGCTAAGTACGGTGCCGCAAATTGCGGCACCATAATTAGCACCAAGGTCCCTTTGCGGGTCCTTACTTTAACGGCTGGTCTACATCAGCCGTTAAGGTCGGGTCCCGCAAAGGGACCTTGTGATTAGGCGCTAATAGGCTACGGCGCCGCAGCCTTTTACGGCACCGTTAACCCATTAGCGCCTGGGTCGTAATGATGCCCATTGTATTTTTGTGGATTCTTGAAGTAGAATGATGTTTAACACCCAACAAGGAGGTTGGATCTTTTGTGTGGTTTGTGAACCATGATTATTGCAAATTGGACAGCCAAGAAAAACAAATTTTCAAACAGCTCTGTGTTTCTTTTGCAATGGATCATTACTTTTTCCAGTAGTTTCCTTTTACTTTGTGGGTAGTTTGTTGGCAGTGGTCTTCTGTGTTACCACTGAGATAGGCAAAAGTGGATTGGCGGCCTATTTCTCAGGTCTTCCTGCACACTTCTGGGTGATTTTTTGCGCGCATAATGCTTTCCGGCAGCTATTCTGATGTTTCTGATGCAAACAGGGCACAGTAATGTTGCAGGGCCTGGATTAGTGAGTTAAAACATCCCACAACGCGCAGTGGGTTCTTGCCAGAGCAATAAAAAGTTTTCACCTTGGCCCTAAGAGGGCACTCTCTCAAAATGAGTGCTGCAAAAACATGACCACATATTTACATGCTGTGTATAAAGGAAAAAAATACTGCAGAAGAGATTGGCTAGTTTAGAACTATGGTAAATATTTGGTTACGAGGTGGAAGATACACCCCTGAGGAAGTGGATAGTTGACCAGCATGAAGGGGAGGGCACAGTGCCCTTGGCTCTGCCTCCTCCTTCCCATGGCATTGATCCACCAGGTGAAGGACAGGTATTCTATCCATTGAAAGTATTAAAAGCAGTGGGAGGGGGAGGGTACACTAACGCCACATATGCCGCACCTGCGTACAGTAGTGAAGATGCTACAAATGGGGCCAAGTTAAATAATCAAAAGCCAGCGTCCATGTGCAATGAGTATAGTGAGCGCTGCAAACTACAGGTAAAGCTAACAGAGCTTGAAGAGGTGATGCAACAACAGAAAACCAGGCAGATTGACTGGGGAGAGACGGTGTTAATTCCGAATGAGTGGGTGGGAGGACAGATACTACTTAAATTAGATGGAAGGAATGCAGATGATCCCAAATACAAAGAAGTGGAAGTTGGAAAGAGACAGTGAAAAGAGGAAGCAGAGACACGACAGAGGAGCAAGTTAGAGAAGGAAGCCAGAGAGTGGGGTAACATAATGGAGGAAGCAGAAGAAAGGGAAAGCAAGTATAGGACAAACAAAGAAAAGGAGAAGAGCGACACAAAGAGATGAGAAAGGAACTACAGGAAAGAGAAAAGGAGTATGAGAGAGAATATAGGGAGAAAGCAAGAAAGCAAAGGTAAGAAAGAGAGAGGAAAAGGAAAGTGGAAGGATAGTGAGCGAACGAAATGGAAGAAGAAAGAGAAAGACAGATAGAGCGGAGCCGGAAGAGACAGCGAAAGGAAGTTCAAAGACTCATTAAAGTGCATGTACTTCAAAGGAAAGAGAAAAGTGAGAAACGGGAGTGGGAAAGAGTTGGGGGTTTAGAAAGATGCTTTAGAGAAATGGAAGAGATAATGAAGAATCATACTCTCTCCGACGAAGATGAGGGAACAGCGATACGAAGTAGGGTTGGCATCCTATATAGAAGCATGAGGGACAGTGGTGTCATCCGTAAGAAGAAAAGGAGTATGGTGGGATGTCCACAGAGAGGAGAACCAAGTTTATTGGAGAAAGCATTGAAGGGAATATATGAGGCAAACCCTCCAAAATGATTAGATTTTGAGGACAGAGAAAATGAAGAAAGTGATGGCAATTGTGGGACAATATGTTCAGATGAGGAGAGGCATGAAAGTGAAAATGAGGAAGAAGGGGGGAGCCATGCAAGGGCCACCCACATGTGTGAGCCCAGAGAAAGAGACAGAGTAGTTGGATTTATAAGAGCCAGAAGGGGAAAATCCAGAACCTATGCAATGCCCCAAGCATTCAAAAGGCGATCGCATAGCTTAGAAGAGGTAACCCCTTATGCAAATAGGTTGAGGACGTTACCAGGATGAAAGAAAGCGAGCATGATAGATGGTTTCACAAGAATGAAGATTACAACTGAACTTGAATATAATGTAGAAATGACACAATTCCCATTTCTAGAAAAGAGGGTCGGATGGCCGCAATACATGCCATGGCCACATATGGACAAGGATAATCTGCTGTGTAAGTTACCAACGTTAACATCGGGTGGGGAAATGGATTTATGAGCTTGAGAGGATGACATAGGGAATGACGTTAGCAGGCATAAAAAGCTTGCTCGCTGCCACCATTGGGGAGAGAGCTGACAACATTTGGAAGCAAGCAGGTAATCCCGGGGGAAACACGCGGCACACAACTCATGACAGTGCACCATTTAATAACTGCAGGGCAGCTGTGTGAAGAGTACTCAGTGAACAATATCCCGATACATCAGACATGAGTGTGATCGTGACGCACAAGATGTGTGATGACAAAGACCCTGTTGCTTATATTCAGGAGATTCAAGAGCCATGGCATCTTGAGACTCGAGAGCCATGGGACAAATTTATAGCCATTTTCAATCATATATTGTGTCAGGGGTTACCCGAGCCGGTGCAGAGGCAATTGACAAGAATTAGTGGGAATGGAAGCTAAGCCATGGCCAGAGATTCAATTGACTATTGTTCACCATTGCCGATCATTGCAAGAGAAATCTAGAAAGAAGCTTGAGTAGAAAAGGATAGAGGAAGCAAAGTAAGTTCAGAAAAAGCTGTCAATGTTTGCACTGAAAGGAACCCAATTGACAAGTGGAGAGGGAGTGGTTGACCAAAACACAAAGCAGGTACAGCCAATGGCTGGAGGGAATTTTGTAGGAATAGTATAACTATTGGCCAAGAGGAAGATCGGTTGCATTGAGGGGAAGAAGGGTTGGATTCCAAACTCCACAAAGAGGAAGATTTAATGGGGAACAGCCCAGCTTTGGAGGACCACCTCAGCAATGCTGGACGTGTGGGGAAAATGTGACACATCGCTTGTGTGGCAGAAGCAGGGGAGGGATGCAACAGAATTGGTAAGATACAAGAGGGGGAATGGCATATCCACAACCAGACAGTGCTGCGCTACCTGAATATTATGCCCAATATCACACACAGTATCAGACACATGCATCACAAATACAGCCACCACAACAAGCACTGATGCAAGCACAACAGGCACCATTACCAACACAGCAAGTACCCATGCAGACACAGCACGCACAGATGCAACCAAACAAACACCAGTACATCAGAATACCATAGTCACTTGGAACGCAGGTGTAGGAGCACAAAAAGCTACACCCAGAATAGGAAGTGTGACCGTAGTGGGGTGGAATCCTTTCACCGGACAGGGATGAACATATACATACAATAAGACAGCCCAAAGACTGACTTGATGTGATCAATCTTATCCGTTACTCCTGACCCACAAGAGGAACCACAGGTCGGAGTAACCATAGTTGACAAAACATTTTCCTTCCTTGTAGATACAGGAGGCAACCAGGTCCTGTATTAGGCAGGGGAGATACCCAATGCCAGGCATTGCCATGATTGGGCAAGGTTTCTCTGGGGCTACAAATTTGGTTCCATTCACTGGTGATGTTCCTGTTACTATAGGAGAACATGACCTTTCTATGGCACTATTATACTCCTGCCAGACACCATTTAACATAATGGGGAGGGATATGATGAGTTAGTTGAACATGACCATCTCATTTACTGACCAGGGTATAGTGTGCTCCACTCCAGGCATTCATCACATGGATGTATGAGAATTAACACCAGCATTCTCGGGACAGTTAGCAAAGCAAGGGTTGCCCATGGATCCTGAAGAATTTCAACATGGAGTGAACCTCTTGTTAGTATGGCTTCCTAGGATAAGGGGCAAGGTATTGCAGCTCCCTGCAGAATTTGTAATCAGGCCAGAAGTTCCCATGGATGAGCAGAAAGAATGTGTGTTCCCATTAGAGCTAGAAACTGTCATAGTGAAAGAAGAGACAGTGATTATTCACGGGACTGATTACAAAGTAAATGTATGGCAAGTAGTAATAGCTCTTGACAAAGGACACAGACTGACTGATTTGACAGATGAGGAACTATTCATAGATGAGAATTCAGATTATGTACTAGTGTTCTTCATCAACCTCATGTTGTGGGTGAAGATTGAGAACAGGGATGTGCCACAGAGGATGACATTGATAAAAAAAGACGCCATCATTAATCCAAGAGGATTTGGCACAGGTACCAAATACGCTTTAGACCAGCAGTCCTTAAGATGCTGGCCTACTTCAATGCGGAGGTGCAGTCAAAATCAAACAGAAGCCAGGAGAAATCTTGCCAAGAGTGAGACAATATCCCATGTCAAAAGAAGCAGATGAGGGCGTTTATGAGACAATTGTCTACGTTAGTGCAACAAGAAATACTAGTGCCAACAGAATCCCCATGTAACACAACGGTGTTCCAGTGATAAAATCAACAGCAGGGTTGTGGAGATTTATTCAGGATTTATGCCCCCTAAATAAAATTGTCGAATCAGAGTTCCCATTTTTCTGAACCCAGATATGATATTGTGCAACATCCCTTCCAAAGGAAAATGTTTTACAGTGATCAATTTATTTAAAAAAAATGCATTCTTTTCAATCTCCATTCATGAAGAGTCACAAGAACCAACTTTGTTTTTGTATAGAAATAAAAAGTGGAAACATACAAGGTTACCTCAGGGGTACTGTGAGTCCCCCTCGATATTCAACACGGTCCTCCAGATGGACTTAGGAAATGTACACCTTGACAGAACAGTTATTCAGTATGTAGACAACATTTTGGTGTGCAGTGAGACAGAAGAGCAGTGCAGAAAAGACTCAATACAGTTGATGACAGTTTTGGCAGACAAGGGACACAACGTAAACAAGGAGAATTTACAATATTGCCAGGAGGAGTTCTTGTATATTGGATAGCTGATATCTCAAGAGGGCAGAAAACTGACCCCTGAAAGAGCAGAAGCAATCATGAAAATACCCCTGTCAAAGACAGTGAGGGAAAGCCAACTATTTCTTGGCCTTTACAACTACTGCAGGGCACGGGTCTTTGATTAAAGCACATATGTCTGACCCCTATTAAAAGGACTCAACTAAACTCAGAGAGATGACACATGTGTAGCAAGGACAAGTGAACTGACAGAAGCATTTGAAGAATTTAAAGAAGCAATATGCACAGCACCCGTTTACGGGAACCCTGATTATAGTCCAGACTTCTTTCTATTCTCGCATTCAAATGGGGTTGTAATGACAGCAGTTCTCACACAGAAGACAACCTTCCAACACAAGCCATTAGCACACTGCAGCAGGAATCCTAGATCCAGTGAAGAGGGGCCATTACCTGTGTGAACAATCTTTGGCCGTAGCTGCCTTTGTAATTGAGAAATCAGCCAGTACCATGATGGGCTATGAAGTAACACTACACGCGGAACACTCCCTTTTTGCCATTCTTTAGAAACCCAAAAGCACATTGACCACACAGAGAGCATCTGGGTACGAAGTGATAATTTCAAACCCAGCAATCGAGAGTCAGATTTAGAGTAGTGAACCCAACAACGTTCGGAGAAGAACCAGTGGAGGAAGTAGATCACGTGCATGACTGCACCAAATACACAGAATATTATGACGATATACCCCATGTCAGAGAAAATTCCATCCGAAGGGGTGAAGTGCTCTTCATTGACGGCTCTTCATCAATTGACCAGAATTGGGGGATAGGCACAATGGGACTGCAGTGGTAAAACTAAAACAAAATAGAAATTTTGAAATAGTGGCAATTGCAAGGTTGCCTCTACATTTTTCAGTGCAATCAGCATAATTAGTAGTGCTTATTGTAGCTCTTGAAATGCTTAAAAATGAAGAAATCCCTCTGTATTCTGACTCTGCCTACGTGACTTCAGCAATACACACAGGGCTCTCATGTTGTAAAAGGCGGGGCTTCCTATGTGCAGACGGCACACCAGTGCAGCACACAACATTATTGGACAGGCTCATAGACGCACTACAGCTCCCATCGGCCATCACCGTGGTGGAGTACATAGCCCATAACAGAGGAGGAGATTTAATTTCCTGTGACAATGAAGTCACTGACAGAGGCCCAAAAAGCAACATATGTTCCATAAATATCTAAATTTGACATTACCTAATAAGCACACGTGAGCACGCAGCATGGTGATGAAAGAAGGCTTTAATTCCTTGCCCATAACACAGATAACTGAATTTCAGGGACACGCGTCACCTGAAGAGCAGGAGCAGTGGAAAGGCAGGGGGTGTTAACTGTCCCCCATCAATGCAATGTGGCGACAGAACAGTACTGGCAAACTGGTCATACACATCACAGTACTTTAAGTAGTGTTTGTCTAGATTCACAATACTGCAACACCCAACATGAGAGAGTCTTGTAGCCCGAATTTCAGCTGACTGGTTCACACCCAACCTCACTGACTATGTTGCTGCATTCATTGTGAACTGTGTGGTCTGCCAGAAATGTCCAGCAGGTCACTTACTGCGTGTAGTGAGAGTAACAATACCCCATCCCACTGGACCATTCCAACATTTGCATATCAAATGCGTGGCTATGCTGCAAAGATGTAACTTCCACAGATATATGTTAGTAGTTGTATGAAGTTTCTCCCAATGGAGCGAAGCAGGTCCCTGCACACATTCCGATGCCACATGTGCTCCAAAATTCCTCAACAAGAGGTCTTCCCAAGATGGGGAGTGTGTGAAGTCCTTCGATCTGACAATGGAGTGCATTTTGTGAATGAATTATTTGAGCACATCACAATCCTACTGGGTATTAAGCATACATTCTCTTCCACTTATCACCCACAGGCAAATAGAATTTTTGTGAGCGGCTTAATGGCTTTCTCAATTGAAGAATAGCTGAATTAAAAATTACCCTGAAAAAAGGATGGCTCCATTGCCTACCCTTAGCCCTATTTGCATTACGCAATCAGCCTGGCACAGACCATCACCAGACTCCTCATGAGCTGGTGACAGGGATGTCGAATGCACATACCTCTTGCTCCTCCCACTTGAGAGTGAACTGAGGCTCACAGTACCATAGTTGTTCTTCTTGGATCTGAAATGCATGAGCACCTGGCTGCTATGATGACAAGTATCTCTCTTATATTTTAAAAGCGTTGAGCCCTGCAGGTGGGGTCAAAGAAGAATGATGAAGATAACCGACAGCTCAATTTACAAATTTTACTCAATACACACATCTATTTCCTGGTCATAAAATGTATTTAACACATTTTACCAGGAGCTGGCATAACGCCAGGTTCAAGTGCCCTTTTTTAGTGGAAGAAGTCACTCCCACTGCTGTTAAAGTCCAAGAAAGACATGCATGGCTCCACCTCGGCCACGTCAAACCCTGCAAATACGAGACCCCCCTGCTGCCACTCTCAGATGGTGAAGTTGAAGAAGAGGTGACGAGAGTCCAAAACCGATCGGTCACAAGAAACAGACAGCAACCTGCAGATGAAAACAAATAATACACTGTCATTTCTTACCCAAGCAATCAACCAGCTAGAGTGAACTTTTACTTGCATAATAAAGAAACAGCATGCACTTTTGAGAGTAAGAAAATACTTCTGGATGGGGCCTTTAAGAGTACTACTGTGTGCAATTCTCTCTTTTATAATAGATAGCTAGATAGCTATCGTGCCTTCAAAACAAGTAAAATGCTGCATATTGATCTATTAGTAGATCCAACAACAAGATTCATCTTTGAAAGGCTCCTCCAAGATTTTATGATGCAATTTTTCTGATAGGTACCAACAATCAGAAAACGTCTTGAATATATCGAGTAAAAAGTAAAGAAAATTAATCTTTTTAATTTTTTGAGGTACACGATTTTGGCACGTAGACTGTATAACGGACGTGGACACACTAGTAGTAATGATTGTAGATGCCTTTTTCACCTTCTGCTTTCTCTATTTCTTTATTCTTCTAGCATTACGAGAATTGGTTCTCTATAATGTACCCAAACCAGTGTATACTAACATGATCCCCATTCCCATGTTGGATGAATCAATAACCCAACCCTTCTCTATTACTACTAAACAAATGAAAAGAATTAAACAAGATACTGAACTAAATCCCAACACATAAATCCCTACATGACTGACTCTTCTCAAATGGCTAATAGCGTGTGGTATCAGCACATGACCCAGGTAGGGAGAGGGACATCTGATGGGAGCTGTTATGAGTGTTCTCTCATTCCCTATGCTATGGGCGCCTCCAGGGATTGTATAACCACAGAGGTACCCATTGGAAGGGCGTACTGCCTAACACACCATGCGTTCTGTATGACCCAAGGACAATTCCAAGGTCAGACTTCTTCATTAGTGTGGGTAAATAAAGCAAAATGCCAAACGAGAAGAAAATTATATACAAGGCATAAAGTCCATGATGAAACATGAAACCGTAAACCAGCTAAAAGGTATGAGCAATTTGGAATAAACGGAGCAGGGATTACACTGGAAGAAAATAAAATGCTGCAGTGCAATGAGAAGACAGGGAAGGAAATACCCGGATGTTGGATATGAGGCCAGTTACAGATGAAGGGAACTGTACTTACCCCTAAGGGATGGACCAATGGATTAATGGTATGCAAAGCATCTGGCACTGCTGGAACAATGAGAAGAGGTTGTAGTAAACGCAAATAAACAATTTTTCGATCAGTGGGATAACATTTCAACATTACTCACATGGGTCGATGAATATGGGGTACCTGTACAAATAATACCCTTGAAGAATGCTGCCTTGTGCTCCCGAAACAATGGCACAATAAATGTTGGGAAAAACAAAGGGTGTTAATGTATCTTGAATGTATCAGGGATGAAAAAACAGGATCCACAGTATTAATGGACCATTATTGCGCCTGTGGATCCAGAGTATACATGATACTGCCCCTAAACTGGGGAGGGCTTTGTTCAATAGTGCTGATAAACATACCCACGTTGGTAGTGCCCGTAAGCGATGTACACATTTCAGAGTTCCCTAAAATGGATGCGTACCTGAGAAAGAAAAGATCCCCAAACGTCAATTCAACAAATAGAGGCAGTAACTATATCACCACCAAAATGGAAGAGGCACTTGATGAAATACCATGGAAGCATAGGTTTTTCAGCAGGTCAGAAATTATTTTTGCCTTTGTCATCACCGGTTTTCAAACACATGCAAATGCTAAGTGGTTTCAGATAATTCATTGGGAGCTGCTACAAACGAGTAATTAAACAGTGAAGCATTTCAATGCAATAAAAGAAGAGTTGACAGCAATAAGACTCATGACTCTTCAAAACAGGTATGTCCTTGATCTGAAACAGCCATGGAGGGTCATGTTTGCGTGAAATTTGGTGCATCATGCTGTACCTACAATCCTGCTTATGATGAGGAGAATGGGATCCTCACACAAGCCATAACGTTACTGACAGACCTCAACACCAAGATGGTAGAGGAGGTAGAGGAAATAGGGGATGATGATTGGTTCACTTACTTGTTCTCCTGGATCCCCTCCTTGATGGCTAATACATTCAAAGTACTGATAGTCAGATTAGGATAGTACAATTAGGATTCTGTATTCTAAGTATTGCCATACGCCGATGCAAGAAGACAGGTTAAAAAGGTGGTAGCAATGACGATAGTGATAAATGTGGACAAAAGGATGCACAGGTACACACAAACTGATGATCTACCTCATTTGGACTTAAGACAAAGTCCTATCACCTCTACCCACGCCCCCACTCTGGCTTAAAAATTCATTATCCCGAAAGACCTCTGCAATTACATGGGATGTTGGATATTCTGCAAACCAAATGGGGAGTGCTGCTATATGACCTGGACTGTGGATGAACACATAAAACATTGTGGTGACTTGAGGGGGGTGACTCCTAAGGTACCCAACCCAGGAGGGAGACCTCTGACAGATTTGGCTGAGGACTCGACCAGAGGTGGGAATGTCGAGAGACAGATGAATGTGCCATCCATAGCTTTGACCCTTCCCCTGCCTCTATACCATAGGAATGAAAGAAGTGCATCATTCATGGCACCTGTCCCCTCCCTGCCGCCATATTGCAGGTATGAGAGATGCTACTCACTAAGACATTCCTACCGGCCTTACCCTAGAATGATCAAAGAAGAGATGAGTCTTCAAGAACTAGCATACATGAACATGCTGTAAACAAAGATAATGAAAGCAAGTGAAATCACTGCCAAAATTTGACACACATTGACGCATTAGACATGAAGCAGATACACACTCAAAATGAAGTTACAGGAACACTAGGTCAAACTGCATTTAGACATGAAGAATATTACCTGTATTCAATAGACATTAGAAACCATACACTCAACATATACGCTGAAATGCAAGATGCCTACGAATACATATAATGCTTGCTTAACACAGAAATGCAACTGTAATGAGCAGACATTTTGGATAAAATGGACGGCACTGTCACGATCGCGTGATCGGAAAACATTGAAGAAGCATTGAAGCTGCAGGAAGAATAGATTTGCTTAATTAGCTAAACGCACAGATCCGAGCAGACCGAACAAAAGCTGAACAACGTATGCAAAGGTTATGGTAGAAAAGGGAGGTTTTGTACTTGCACTAGAGAGAACAGAAGATAATAATTCCCAAGCACAAGGCACATTTCTCTTAGATTAAGTAAACTAACAAAAAATCCTTAAAGAACAGGTGTTTATTAATGAAGGCTTAATATTGGAAGAAAGGTAGCTCAAACACGTGTCCAGTGGACAGGAAGGATGAAGTCAGCCGCATTTAAATAGACTCAAATCCTAGCAAAAGTCAAGCAGAATAATCCAAAATGTGGTCTTCTCCCACGTGACTCATAGTTGGAGAACAGGGGCTATACATTAACTCCATACACAGATGGACTGAGGCCTTCAACCCCCCTCAAGTTCTCAGAACAAAGATACAAGACAAAGCCAAGTTCAAAGCTGAAGTTCTGCCTCGTGGCCATTCGCAATCAGAGATGGTGTGTTATAATTGGGAAAAGCAGCACCTTGATGTCACTCCCCCGTCAATATTATTGCTCATGTGCTGATGGACTGCCAAGTAGTCAAGGTTGGTAAAACCACTGCCAAACAATTCTTATTCTCCAATTATGCTATTTTGCAACTGTTGCACCGGTCAAGTAGTGTAGAGACGACATGAACTCACTGCTATCAATTTGGAGGTGGTGTCAGGTGGAGCCATCAGATAGAGCGTGACCAATGGAAAGACTAACCCTTATGGATTGTGTACATAGATGATTCTCCTAAAAAAATCCCCCTTTCCCCTACGTTTCTGTAACAAAGTGTGTAATATGACCTCGGTTATGCCGTGTTTTGTACTTTTAAACCATTGTCAAGCTCAAGAATTATTAGCGCGCTGAGACAATTTGTGTTTGCTGCTGTCCCTGTTTTATATTGATTGTTAATAAAAGAGGCCATTGTCATTTACCTTGACTCGTCCATTTTTGGGCGTGGGATTTCCCGGCTTATTTGGTGTGCTTAGGGCTGGGAATTCCCACTACACCATTACATAGTTGTTTCCCAGAGGTCCCACAGGTCTCAGGCCCCAGGCCCCAGTTAGATTGCCAGCTGTGAATTCCAAAGCCTCTAATAGTTCACAAGTTAATAACACTGGAGGGGGCCTAATTAAAGGTAGTTGCTCCTGGTTGGAAGCAGGTTGGTCTTGGAGAAACAGAAGCAGAGAGACTAGAGGCAGAAAAAAAGGCAAAAGACTGATCTAGCAGAGCAGAAACCAAGGGATGAAAGGGAAAAAAAGGCTGCAGCAGATTTAGTGGGACAGAAACAGAGGGATCTGGGCACATTGGGGCTGTATAACCTTTAAGTGGTGAATCAGCGGGAATGCAGAGCTTCCAGTGGGGACAGGAGTACATCCAGTATTGGCTCCCAAGGTAAGCCTAGGTGGCACCTTCCCAAGGACTAAATTCAACTTGATGAGGAGGGGAGGGATATTTTTAAAGTGCCAAAAAAAGCTGGAGTTAGCTTCCCGCCTCCAGGAGTTGGAGAGGAGGTTCTGAGCCATCCACCTGTGGGTGGAACTCAGAGTAAACATTCAGTTGTCTCCTGAGGAGAGGCCAATCTATCCCAAGATGAAGGTCACTGTTAGGGAGAATTCTCTCTTTAGGCTGAATTTCCTAACCTAGTGAGTCCCCCAGTAGCTTTGCTGGATTTCTGGAGTTTGTTTTTTCCTCCTACCAAGAGTGAGACTCTTTTTCTCCCACTCTTGGACATGATTTATGGTGTTCCTTTAACTGTTAATGTGTTTTATGGGCTATGGGGTCCTTTACTCCATAGGGTCTCATGTGTTTTTATTATGTGGGTTACACAGCACCCTCCGTGCAGTAACACAGGGGTGTCACAGTGACCCCCCACCATAGACTCCATACCCTGGGACTGACTACTGTCTCCCAGGGCACGTAAAGTCACCATTGACTTTACTAGTCCAAAATTATTAACATAAACCAGTACAAACCACCATATTGTGGACGTACTGGTCGGGGCAATTCGATTGCCCCGGGGTCTGTTAGTCGAGGGGGCACGTCTCTATCCCCCCTGATCGAGTTTTGGCTGGTGGCAGTGGAAACTACTTTTTATATTCGACCGCAAAAATTTTCCTATGGGATTTTCCCATTGTTCGAGGCTACCAACTTTAATTATTTAATTCTCATAGCCTCAAACATAGCGCCGGTTTATTTATTTAATATGAATTCGCCGGTTGGTATTTTTTGCCAGGACTCGATTCTAAAATGGCTTTTGTGTTCTCTTCTGTGACTCCAACCCAAGTCGAGCCCTTTGTTCCACTTTTTGGCGGGCTTCTCCACAGAAGCCTCCAAAAGTGGTGCCACTCTGTCTGGGTACCATATGGGGTATGGGAGGGGGTTTAGGCACCCTGGACTGAGTTCCCTTGGTAACTCAAGTCGCACTCTTGTGTGATTGGCCCAAGTGGTGAGCCGGCCGGCTCACCACTTACCATGTTTATATTGACAGCTAGGCTGAGTGAATGGGAGTATGCTGTATAAAAGCTGGGCTTCGGGGACTGGAACTTCAGAAGTCGCCACAGGACCTGAGAATCAGACGAGGGAGAAGCTGAGCTGACCTACCACGACGACACCACCGGTGGAGCCCTGCGGAACCGACTCACCACTTCCTGACGACAGAGAAGATCTCCCGGCTGGAGAGGCTTCTTCCCCTGACTGTTGGGCACAACCAGTTTTACCTTCCTTCTTCGCACCCCAGACTGGTTTGTGGTCGAACTGCCCGTGCCAAGCACCCCGGCGGCCGGATAGCCACTCACCACTGAACTGCGAATCAACGGACCGCTCCTTGTACCTGAGAAACTCTGCGGCTGGTTTCTTCCCTGGCAGTGCAACTGACTCCTATCTTCCTCCCCGACGAGATCCTCTCTTCCCCCGGACAAAGCACCGACTTGCATCCACTGCCAGGAACAACTGCCCCCGCTGGAGTCTTCTCACCACTTTAAGGTACCGTGTCCGCCAGGCCTCCCTTTGTAAAGATTGCTACAAGGTAATAATAACTCCTTAACCTTCTGGACTGGGCTGGCCGCCTTGACCCTCTAACTGGTCCCTTTCTTTGGTCCAACTTCTTTTTGAACCATTACAAGACTTTTGTGCACTGCAATCGTGTGACCTTGGACACATTTCGTTTGATCCTTTGAAAGTGGATCCGACCTATTGAACTCTAACTTCACGGTTTTACTTTGCCTTCCTCTCTTGTTATGTTCTTGTAAAAGTGTTGGGATCTGTTTCAACTTGTTCTCTGCTTTTCTCTCCCTTTTAAAAATGAACTATTAGAGTGCCATCTACGTTAAGCGCTCACCGCTGTCTGAAAATAAGTGGGGCTTTACTTAAGACTTGTCCAATATTCTTTTAAGGGAGTGTATATCTTTTAGTGACCATGTTTTTGAATTGCTTACTATTGGTGCCTGTGTGTTTTTCTAGATGTGGTTTTTAAATAAATAATTATTTCTCTTTTACACCAAGCCCTGGTCAGTGTTTACTTGTTCTATTGTGTTCTCTTGACCTATTGTGAATACTCTGTATACTGCCTAAATCTTCTTGAGGGAAGTCTGACTGCTC
The DNA here is from genome assembly GCF_040938575.1 of Ambystoma mexicanum. Classification (NCBI taxonomy): domain Eukaryota; kingdom Metazoa; phylum Chordata; class Amphibia; order Caudata; family Ambystomatidae; genus Ambystoma; species Ambystoma mexicanum. Next base: position 1,235,987,746 of record NC_090933.1, on the reverse strand, counting down.
AGCCACAGCTACCAAGTGAATCTGTGTGGTACAGACTGCTACCAAGTGGGTTTACTGCCAAACACCTGTAGTCTTAAATCTTTTGCAGTGGTCCCAGAGGGAACTGCACTGGTTTCTGCCTAACAGTCACCATTGTCAGGAAGATCTGCAAAACATCAGAACAATAGAGAGCTCACCAAAAAAGGGGACTCAAACCTTTGATGCATGTGCGCATCAATCACTAAAGTATCTGAGTGGATGGGTTACAGGTAACAAAGTTGTCTCACTTGGGGCATGTATCATTTGATTGTATGTGAGAATATCCTTAACCAGTTTGAGATGCAGTCCCACAAGCATTTAGTGGACAAGAATATCACAGACCCTAGGGAGCTTGCAAAGGGAGTAGACAGGTATGTGAGTAGCCCTTCTATCTAACCCTTCTGCTCCCTCTTGATGGAAGAGTGAGGGCCACCCTATCGTTGGGGCACCCACATTAACAGCTCCACAGGGATGCCTTACCTTTGGAGACCCAAAACACAGAAATTGACATCCTGCCTGCAAGGATGGACCAAATCCATCTGTAGTTACTGCTACCCTCATGGAGGAGGAGGAAGAAGAGGAAGAGTTTGTGAGTGTGGCCATCTCAGATGAATCCACTAGGCCACAGGCTGGCTGAATGTACCCTGGTATCTCTGAGCAGGATAAGTACTGGGTTTCCTACAATGGCCCCAATCCCCACCTGAAGTTTTGCTACGTCTTGAAAAGATCGGGGGCTATGCTAATGTCGGGGCTGACGTGACTCAGGGCTAGCTGCCCTTTTAGTTGTAGCCCATGAGCTTCTATCCGGGGCTACAACCAAAAGACCCAAGGCTATAGCCCCATCAGCCCCTCACCTAGCTACTACTCTGCACCTCGCTAATACAGAGATCTTCTTGGACCATATGTTCATAAATGACAAATTAATTAGGGGGTTTGAGGGCCTTACTCTATGCAAACTGGCTATGAAAGAGTCCAGCTGGACAGGGGAAACCTCTCAGCTCCACTTCGCTGTCAAAGAAGTAATTTCAGTGGACTGTCTGTTAAGGAATTACAAGCCTGACACTGAAATCATTGCCACGATCACAAACTCTAGGGTGAAGGAAGCAGCAAGGGCAGCCAACATCATGGCCATGGCAAAGATGGAGAACATGCCGAAAGACCTGCACTACTGGTACTGCCTCATAAAGATCCATAACCCACAGAGGCACCTGTGCCTGCCAGATAGGGCCTATTAGCCACTGAGGAGCCTTCTGCAGTGGCACCATATTCAATGACACCAGCGTTAAGATGGTCTGGAACACCCCAGTGTAAGCAGAAATAAGATGCTGGAAAATCCTGTGCTCAATTACGGAAATAGTCAAAGTGAAATGCAAAACCTGATTTATTAATAATCCAACATAAAGCAGGGACAGCATACATGCATCAAATCCTGTGACTCTCGCTGGTTCTCATGCCAACCAACAGATTATAAACCAAAAACACATCATGATGACGATATAATGCTAAAAACCTATGGGACGAGGGGCTTGATTAGGGGAATTGACTATATACACATTATATACAGGTTAGTCTTCTAATTGGATGTTATGTATCTGAAGGCTCCAGCTGGGACCACCTCTAAATTGATAATAGTGAATACATGTAATCGCTAAAATACAAGATTGATTAATGTAACATGTACTGGGTGGCCTAGCACTGACGGTCCTGATTGGTTGGCATTCTACTGACCAACTTGGGCAACTGATAGGTTGTCAACACAGAATGGGAGTAGGGGGAGAGGTCTGCGGACTGCTTTCCTTTCAATTAAAAAGATACTCTCATTCCTAGGCCATGAGCCAGAGTGACTTCTTTGTAGTTAATCTTGTAAGGAAGCTTATGTCTGGGAACATGCGTGAGGAGTAAGGCAGTTGTCCGATCTGTGTCCAGTGCTAATGAAGAGACCGTGTCTTTCAGCCATGGGTAACATGTGATGATACTGCTTTTGAAATTATTTCATCTTGCATTTATTGGGAATATAGCTTGCTTGGTCCATTCCCTATGAAGTTTTTGGGCTCATAATTATCCTGCACCTACATTTCAAAGACTGGTTCTTCTTTTAATTAATCTTAAAAAATATGGTTTATGCCTTGGAAATTATAATCTGTGTTCTCTCTGAACCGTCTGGAGCCTCCTTAATTACTTTGTAACCTTGGCTTGGATTGCATAGCTACTGTCAGTGCCCTTTTGTGGTCTGTATTTCAGTGAATTCAGCAGTTTGAGTTTGCGTGGAGTCTCCAGGCCTTTCATTCACTTAGCTGCATGATGCGGCTTCAATTTTGGAAGAGATGGCTGCCCATTGTTGTCGCGTTTCTCTGTTAGTTAGCCGGTCCGATAGCACAGTGAGTAGAGTGCTCGGTTTGACATCTGTGCAGAGCCTGTTGACGCAGGTTTAAATCCCAGCAGGGCCAAACTCAGCCTTTCATCCTTCTGAGGTCGGGAAATGAGCACCACACACTGTGGGTAATAATGAGCAGCGCTCAGATACCTGAGGGTTCGTAGCTCTATATAAATGCTAGATTATTATTATATAAATGTATTCTTCATGTTACATTTAGCTTATAAATTGTTTATGTAAATATTCTTCGTGTCTGAATGATTGCAATTGATATGTATGGATGCATATTTGGCCTAGTGTTCATGTATCTTCATGGTGAATGCATATTTGCTTTGTGTCTATTCCATACATATGTGTTATTTTTCTATGAGTTTGCATGTTCTCGCCCTCTTAAGTTACATAAGGTCCATTTCCTGCTGACCTGCCTGGGATAAGGGTGGTACGGTCGCCTAAGTGAGTAATGTATGTCACCAGTGCGACATTGGGGTGAGGGAGGGGCAGTAGCTATGATTGACATATTCATCTACCTGTCAACATTCCCCCCTCTGGTTGAGTCCCCCTCCACACCCCTTTAGGCCCTTCGCCACATAAGGTAACTTGGGAGTCCATATTTTAGTCACCCCCCCTCAGGTTGCCTGCACATCTTATGTGTCTGTCCACACTCCAGGTCAGATAGCAGCTCTCCCCATCTGGCTTGCAAAATACCCATCGACTGATATAATTACATGGTTCTGGGTGATAAGTAAGGTTTGATCCTGGAGAGTAATAGGGCTTTCCCTTACTTGGGCACAACGTGTGTGATCTGTTAGGGTCTACTCATGTGCAGGAGAATTCAAGTCCATTACTATTTCCATTCCAACTACTCCTTTGTCAGCCTTTTTTACAACCATTTATTGCTATACTTAAAACACAGAAGGCCAGTAGTATGAATACTAACATGGCAATTAGTATCTTAAATGCATTGGACAGCCAGTTGGATATCCAGGAAAACAGATAACTTAATAAGTCATCATTTCAGGTTCATCCACTTCCAACTCCATTTTTGGGTGCAATTCTGTTAAATTGGCTATAGCCTCTGTGAGGGTTCAATTTTTCTCATTGTGGGCAGGTTTGTATGTGCAGCAAAAGGGCCAAATATTTACATGCATGCCACCCGCCATTTCACTTATTTAATCAAGGACATACCTGTTCTGAAAGGTCATAAGCCTGATGGCGCTTAGCTGCTCCTTTATGGCATTAAATTCTTTCACAGTTGCAATAATTCTGCTATACAACTCCCATCTTGTTATTGGCAGCCGTTTTGCATTCACAGCTGCCTGCAACCCAGGGACAAGAATGAATGTGAAAATCATTGCTATCTTGCTGAATACATTGGTTCCATGTGATAATGTCATCTGGAAAAAGTCGCCAGGTAGGCGACTTTTATTTCCTGACCCCTAAAATACATCCCCCAAATATTCTAGGAGGAGTATAATTGTATATTATAAATTCCAATCCTAGAATATTTGGATAATGTGTTTTATTTTACTGAGGGTGTATTTTCAGGAAAATGTCACTTCTCTGGACCATTTCGCAGGCAACTTTATCACTGGCACCAATAACCTGTGCTAATCTGGTATGTGATCATAAGCGTGCATTGATTTTTTCGAGACATAATTATCCCTTTTACTCTGTTTGAGGGTAAAGGACTTCTTCTTTCATAGGTCTGTGTTAATTCTGGGAAAATCGCCAATTTGCACATACGCTTATGAACCACAAGCTCAATGGTGCACCCAGTGTACTTTCCAACATTTATTGTACCATTATTTAGGAAGCCTAGGGTGACCTTTATCAGGGGCAGTATCTGTTCTGGTCTCCCCTCATTGTTGACCCATGTGAGTAACTGTGATATTGAGGCATAAGTCAAGACATGCTGCATTTGCGTTCACCACAACCTCTTCCCATTGCTCCAAGAGGGCTAGTGCTTTGCACACCACCATTCTTAAGTCCATCCCTTGGCTGTGAGTAAATATCCCTTCATTTGCAATTGTCCACTTTCCCAAAATCTGGGTGTTTCCATCCCCTTCTTATTGTTGCACTGCAGCATTTTATTTTCTTCTATTCTGATACCGCACCTTCACAGCCGTTTGTGTCACTTTTTCCATGACAAAAGGAACCGCAAACTGTGGCTTATGCCAGTGGCATGTCCCCTGGGTATAAAGTTAGAAGTTTCAGAACTGTTGTAGTATCAATTTGTTTGTTGTCTTCATCAATCTTTTTCAACCTCCCCTGCAGCGCTCAAAGCTGTCGAGACATATATTTAACATTTTCTGTCATAGCAGCCAAATAAACATCCATTTTCTTTCCCAATACATTTGAATCACTATGAGCAACAGTTTGTGCTTGAGCGGGAGCAGCAAGAGGTACACACATACAGCGTCCCGTCACCAGCTCATTTGGAGTCTGGTGATGGTCTCATCCGGTCTGATCACGTAATGCAAATTGGACTAAAGGTAGGCAATGGAGCCATCCTTTTTTCTGGGTTCCTTTTAATTTGGCAATGCACTCTTTTAGGAGGCTGTTGAGGCATTCACAAATGGTTCACTTGTGGGTGGTAAGCAGAGGAAAACTTGTGCTTGCTACCCAATAAGAGAGTAATGTGCTCAAATACTTCATTTACAAAGTCAGGTCTATTATCGGATCTGAACCCTTCGCACACCCGCCATCTTTGAAATACCTCACGTAAGAGGAACTTCGCTGTACATGTGGCATCAGGATGTATGCATGGACCCGATTTAATCTTTCGGGAAAAGGGACACATGAGTACTAGCATATATCTCTAGTCATTACAAATTTGGTGTATATCTACATATTCAATATGCAAATTCTGAAATGTTGCAGTAGTACAGGGTATTGCTCCTCTCACTGTTCGCAAAATGTGTCCAGCAGTAAACTGCTGGCATGTTAAATAATTCACTACACATTGCGTAATATGTTCTGCCAGGTTTGGAATAAACCAGTCTTCAGAGATCAACACTACAAGCCACTCTCATGTTGCTGGGCGATCTAGTTGGTCTAATGCTACTTTGAGCAATCCCAAGGGCATAACTGGTTTCCCGATGCAGTCCTCCTGCCATATTGCATCTGTGGAGGAAAAGGAACATTTCCTTTGCTTCCATAATTCTTGTTCTTCTGGTGGTGCTCTTCCCTGTAGTTCTATTATATGTACTATGGGCAATGTATTAAAACCTTCCTCCATTAACATGGTTCGTGCACGTGTGTACTTATTTGGTGCAGTATCAAGGTCAGATATTTTTGCGGGAAATATGCTGTTCTTTTATCTTCAAAATCTGAAGGCCCATTGCTGCAAGAAATCAAGTCTCTACCTTTAATGTGTGTGGCACACTTCACCATGGTGATGAACGATGGGAGCTGAAGCACGCTTATGAGCCGGTGAAATAATGGCGCATACTGAACTGGTGTGCCGTCTGTGCTTTAGAAGCCCCGCCTTTTGCAATGTGACAGTCCTTCATGTACTTTTGACATCACATAGGCGGAATCGGAATACACCGTTAGTGCCTTATCTTCATGCGTTTGAAGTGCCAAAATGAGCGCTATCAATTCTGCTGTTTGTGCTGAGATATGCGCAGGCAATCTCACACTTTCCACTGTCTCAAATTTATCAGTCAAATCTGCTTCTATCACTTCTGTATGGCTGTATCGCTCACCCCTGCTCTGGTCTATTGTTGAGAACCCATCAATGCAGAGGATTGTTCCCCCTCCTAGGGCATTTTATTTAACGTGTGGTATCTCATCATAATATTCAGTGTACTTAGTGCACTCATGCACACTGTCTCCTTCTTTTACTAACTCTGCTATAAATATGAATGGATTCACTACCCCGCATCTGACAATTTTGGGTTTGATAAAATCGCCTCATAGCTCGAGCCTCTCTGTGTGGTAAATGTTCTATTAGGCTTTTCATGAATAGCAAATAGGGCATGCTTGACACATAATGTTCCTGCACATCCCTTTGTGATGGTGGCATATTTCTCAATCGCAAAAGCTGCTGCCGCCAATGCTTTCTCTCATAGATAATGTCCTCTTATCACTGGATCTAAAATCCCACTGTAAAATGCTAATAGTTTGTGTCCCATGGTAGTTTTTAGAGTGAGTACAGCCGTCATCACTACTCCATTTGGATGGGAAAATAGACCACATTTTTCATTATAATCAGCAATTCCTAACACAGGTACTTTGCTGATTTTAATTCATCAAAGGCATCTATCATTTTGCATGTCCAGATGAGGTCACTGGTCTCTTTCTGCATTTCTTTGAGTCCTTTTTAAAGAGGCTTTTCATAGTTTGCTTATTTTTATTTATTTATTTATTGCGCTCTGAATAGACAAAAGGCATCAGGGCGCAACAAAAACACTCAAGACAGCACATACAACTCAAAACAATATGTGCTTTAATCAAAGGCCAATGCCCTGCAATAATTGCAAAGGCCAAGAGTTGTTGTAACCCTTTCACTGTGTCTGGCCTGGGTGTCTACATAATTGCTTCTGCTCTTTCAGCTGTCACTTTTCTTCCTTCCTGCAATATTAGCTGACCTATATTAAGAACTTATTCCTGCCAATATTGCATTTTTTCTGTGTCAACCTTGTACCCCTTCTCTGCCAAGACTGTCATCGGTTTTATTGAGTCTCCTCTGCTCTCTTCCTCTGTCTCGCTACACACCAGAATGTCTTCTACATATTGTATCATTGTGCTATCAAGGTGTACATTTTCTAAGTCCATCTGAAGTACTCTGTCGAATACGGAGGGTGATTCACAGTACCGCTGATGTAAACAAGTATGTTTTAACTTTATTCCACGTTAGGAAAACAAGGTCAAATATTGGGACTCCTCATGAAGGGGGATCGAAAAAATAAGTTGTTCTTTAAATCAAACATTGTAAAATATTTAGCTTTGGACAGGATATTGCACAATATTGTGCCTGTGTTCAGAACCAATGGGAATTCTGCTTCAACAATATTTTTCTCGGGGCGATAGTCCTGAATAAATCTCCATAACCACCCTGTTGCTTTTTTCACTGGGTACACAGCAGTATTACATAGAGAATTTGATGGCACTAGTATCTCTTGTCACAAAAGGGCAACAATGGTGTCATAAATACCTTTGTCTGATTCATTTGACATTGGGTACTGTCTCACCCGTGGTAGAATAGCTCTTTGTTTCAATTTAATTTTGGCTGCTCCTACTCCTTTTAACAGACCAACATCATATGGTCTACTCGTTTACAATATGCTTGGTACTTGTGCAAAATCTTCCTGGAGAAAAGACAGTACCTTTTTTATTAATGCCATTCTCTGAGGTACTTCTCTGTTTTCAATTTTTAGCTGATAACTAAGACTTATGTGAAAGTCGTCATCTGTCAAATCAGTCAGTCTGTGTACCTCATCAAGAGCTATCACTGTCCTTCAATGTATTCCCTCATTATCTCCATAACCATTTCACTATTTCACTATTTCACAACTCCATGCAAATTCATTCTGTCTTCTCTCACTATGGCTGTTTCTAGCTCCATTGTGATAACCTGTCCTTCTTCCTCAGCCATGGGTACTTCTGATTTGACCAGAAACTCTGTGGGTAATCATAATAGTGTGCCCCATATTCGTGAAAGCCATGCTAACAGTACGTGCACTCCGTAAAGGAATACCTTTGGGTCTAATGGCACACCCCTTTGTGCTTCTGCCCATAAAATGCTGTTATCAATTCTTGTGCATTTACATAATGAATCTCTGGGGTGGAACATATTATTACCTGCTCTGTGAATGATATTGTCATGTTCAATTTACTCATCAAATCTCTTCCCAATATGTTGACTGGTGTCTTGCAGGAATAAAACAGTGGCATGGAAAGATGGTGTTCTCCTATGGTGATAGGTAAGTCATCAGTAAAAGGAACCATTGTTGTCACCCCAGAAAAGCCTTGTGAATTCATGGCAATGCCAGACATTGGGAATTTCCCTTCTCCAACATAGGATCGAGTCACCCCCGTATCTATACGGAAGGAAAATGCTTTGTCACTTATGGTTAGGCTGACTCTTGGTTCCTCTTGTGTGTCTAGTGTAACTGATAGGATGGAACACATCAAGTCTTTATGTGAGCTGTCCTATTATGGGTTTAAGTTCAGTACTGTGCCGGTGAAAGGGTTCCCTCCCACTACTATCACACCGCCAGTCTTAGGTGTGGGTGTTAGTGGCACTAGGCTTTCGTTCCACTGTGCCACTGTATTTTGTTGTACAGGTGTTTGTGTTTGCATCAGTATCAACTGAGTATGCATAGGGGCTTGCTGTGCTTGCATCAGTGCTTGTTGTCTTTGGGTCGCTATTCCTTGCTGAGTACGTTGTATTTGTTGTAGTTGTGTTTGATAATGTATGTGTTATTAGGTGGGTCTGCGCTATATCGTGGGGGATATGCTGTCCACCCTTTTTGATCTGGGCAATTCTGTTGTATTCCTTCCCTGCTTCTACACACCCAGGAAATGTACCCCATTTTTCCACATGTGCAGCATTGCTGTGTCTGTCCGCCAAACTTAGTTTGTCCTCCATTAAATCCTCCTCCTCTCTGTGGAGTCTGAAATCCAAACCCTCTACCTCAGGGCGCACCCCTTCCTCTTAGCTGGAAATAGTTGTACGCTCCCCTTCCTGGAAAAATTCCCATTGTTTATTGGTTGTGCCTGCTGTGCCTCCTGTGTAGTCACACCTTGTCCACTTGTTAATACTGCTCCTTCCACTGACAAATTTGATAGTTTCCTCTGAATTAGTTTTGCTTCCTCCAGCTTTCTTTACTCAATTATCTTTCTGTCTTTCTCTTGTTTTAACTGACAATGGTGTACTACAGTCAACTAGATATCTGGCCATGGTTTTACTTCCATTCCCACTGTCTTTTTAACTGTCTCTGTACTGCCTCTGGCAGTCCCTGACACAATATGTGATAAAAAATAGATATAGTTTGATCCCACGGTTCTCTCATTTGTAACTGCCATTTGTCCTAAATCTCTTGAACATAAGCATCTGGATCTTCATAGTCACACAACCTACGTTTCATAATTGCACTCATGTCTGATGAATCGTAATACTGACCCCTGAGTGCTCTCCATACATGAGCCCTAAAATTGTTAAAGGTTGCTCCATCATGTGTGGTGTTCTGGGCCGTAACACTGGGATAGCCCACTCTTTTCGAAATGTCATCTGCCCTCGCCCCTATTATGGCAGCAAGCAAGCTTTTTATGTCAGCCACCACTAACATCATTCCCGCTGTCATTCTTTCTAATTCATAAATCCACTTGCCCACTCCTGGTGTCAGCACTGGCAGTTTACAGACTAAATTATTTTTGTCCATCTGTGGCCACAGAATATATTGCAGCCGTCCTCCCTCATTCCCCAACAATGGGAACTGTGTCAATTCTGCCCCTTGTCCAAGTGCAGCCGCACCCTTCTTCATTATGACCGTGTCTGTCATTCTAACTTACTTTTCCCCAGCACAGTTCTTAAACTATTCACGTATAGGGTTCTCTCTTCCAAGCTGCTTGATCATATTTGTGGTCATCTGGGATATTCTATAGGTTCTGGCTTCCTCCTTTCTGGTTTTTCCAAATCTGAAGATGCTGTCTCTTTCTGTATTCTCATGCTCATGTACCCTTTTCCTCTTCATGTTCCTCCTCATCTATAAACATTGTATTATCACTTTCATTTCCTTCATCATCCTCCCTGTCTTCAAAATGTAGTCTTTTAAGGGGTCTTGTTATGTACGTCCGGTTCATTACCTCTTCCAATATGTTCCTTCCCTCACCATGTGGAGACCCTGCACTTGTCTCTGCTATGCTACTTGCCCCATCCCTTCTGCTTTTGTACAAATTGGCAATCCTTCTTCGCATGGCTTCTCCCTCTCCTTCATCTGGAAGCATATGCTGTCTACGTATCTCATCCAATTACCTGTGACGTCTTGCCCAACTTCTTTCTCTTTGTCTCAATTCCTGTTTCTCATCTCTCTCTTTATTTGGGACAGTATCTAATCTCATCTATTTCTCTTCATCATCTTTCCCTGGTTCTTTCAATCTCTAATTGTCTCTTTCTATCACTTTCTTCCTCTTTTTTCTTTCTATTTTCCTTTCTGCATCTCTTCGTTGCTCCCTTTCCTTTTCTTTTTCTCGTTTTCTCTCTTTTTCTCAGTCTTCATCTCGTTTCTTTACTTTTTCTTCCTTATAACTTATTTCCCATTCTATTTCTCATTTGTTCTCTTTTTTCCTGTTCCCTTTTCTTTTCCTCTTCTTTCTCCTGTCTTTCTCTGACTTCCTTTTCTCTTTCTTTAAAATAATCCATACCCTGTTCATCTAATTTAAGCATTATGTGTCCTACCACCCATTTGTTTGGGCAATAGCTGTCTCCTCCCTATTGCCCTAGCTTTCTGTTTCTGTCTGGACCTTCTCCTCAGCATCTGCGAGTTTTGCCTGTAACTCACAACGTTCATCATATTCATTGTGTGTGGACACTGATTTCTGCTTATTTATCTTTAATCCGTTTATGACACCTTCACTGTTGCACACATGGGGCGCATATGTGGGGTTGGTGTATCCTACCGCTGCTTTTCTTTCTCATAATGGTTATAATCCCTGCTCCTCTGAGGGCAAATTTCTTGTCCGGGGAGGAGGAGGAGCCGAGGGCGCTTTGCCCTCCCCTTCATGCTGATTAAGCATCCACAGGTGGTTCCTCTGTATCATCCCCATACATTTTCCACGAGTCCAGAATGGCTAACTGTTTTTCAAACGTCTTCCCTTTGTATGTGGCATGTAAATATGTTGTCATGTGTTGCAGTACTGATCTCAAAAGACTGCCCTCCTGCGGCCAAGGAATAAACATATTGGGACTCATTACATGTTTGCCGATCCGGAAACAACGGTGGCGGTAAACCGGCTGCCACCGTTGTTTCTGGACCGGCAAACTAAGAGTTCTGCGGGCGGGTGGCGTTACGCTCGCCAGGTCTGACCTGGCGGGCGTAACGCCACCCGCCCGCAGACAGACGTGGAAACACTGGCACCATTACGACATGGTGCCAGTGTTTCCACTTCCCCATTCCCATGGAGTCCTCCACGGGAATGGGGATTTACAGAATGCCGGCTCCGGAATAACCGGATCAACCGGATCACCGGAGTCGGTAAATCCCCACGAGTCCGGCGGCAGCCTGCCGGTTTTACCGGCATGGCTACTGCCGGACTCGTAATGAGGCCCACTCCCCGCAGTGTCCACTAGTATTTCACAATTTTTCCTTGTACAGGAGTAATTCTTTACATAAATGAATAAAGGGGGGGTGTCTCACATGATGGCACGTCACAACCTATTCTAACAATACCTACTAAACCTCTATTTTAATTCCAACTTACTAACTGTTCACCTTTTCTTCACAATATTCCCCCAACAATATTTCCCTTTACTCCCAATGCTTCCACGTCTCCCCCCCAACACCAAACTTTCTACGTCACAACACAATACCCAGGCAACACCACAAACTGCGCCCGTGCCCTGGACTGCACCCTTCGGTCCAAACCACAACTTCACACCCTACACAATAAATACAATATATACCAATTTACAGAAAAATTCACTCTTCAACTCATGACTATCTTACAACCTACGGCTGGTGCAAGTAATCACTACACAAATTAACACACTTCAAATGCAAAATGGCCATCTTCTCAACTCCTGGTGAAGCAATCTCTCATTAATGATTGGTTAATACAACATGTACTGGGCGGCAGCATTGAAGGTCCTGATTGGTTGGAATTCTTCTGACCAGCTTTGGGTAACTGACAGCTCTTCAACAGATGAGTCAGAATGGGAGTAGAGGGAGAGAGTTCTGCGGACTGCATTCCTTTAATCTAAAAGATACTATCCCTTATTCATGAGCCAGAGCAATTTCTTTGTAGTTAACCTTGTAAGGCACCTTATGTCTGGGAATATGCATGAGGAGTAAGGCAGTTGTCAAATCTGTGTCTGAGTCTAATGAATAGACAGTGTCTTCCAGCTATGGGTCACATGTGATACAACTGTTTTTTAAATGATTTCATCTTGCATTTATTGGGAATTTAGCTAATATAAATAGAAATATTTAGCAAGTGTTATTACTTTTTCTACCAGTAGGGACTTACTTGGTCCGTTCCCTATGAGGTTTTTGGGCTCATAATTATCCTGCACCTGGCTTTCCAAGGCTGGTTGTTCTTTTAATTAATCTTAAAAAATATGATTACTGCCTGGGGAATTATTATCTTGTGTTCTCTGCGAGCCGTCCAGATCCTCCTTACTTTCGCAGTAACTTTGTCTACTGTCTGCGCCCTGCATGCGTTTGTAATTCTGTGAATTTAGCCTCGAGGCCTTTCATTCACTTAACTGTGTGCTGCAGCTTCCGTTTTGGAAAAGATGGCTGCCCATTACTAGGGGCAATAGCTATGAGTGACATATTCATCTGCCTGTCAACACCAGCATTGCCTATGGACATAGAACAACAACATGGGGTTGTTACAGACCTCAAGGACCTGTCAGAACTAATTGACATGTCCTTAGCTGGAGATCCAAGCCAGGCTGACTTTTGCCAATCACAAGAAAATCTGCCCCACACTGGCAGGTCTGCATGGGCAGGTATATTAGCAGGCCCAGGGAGAAGCCCCTGAATTCCAGGGTATACTGATATATGATATGATAGGTTATTTATAATGCAGTTAATACCCAGAGGTTTTTAACGCGGACCCGGGGATCGAACCTGTGGTGCTCTGTGTCACCTTGCTTCCAAGGAGAGCACGTTGCCCCTGAGCTATCCTCCTGAGGGAATGGTCTCCTGTACAGTGAGTGCACACATTCTGTGGCAGGGTCTATCCAGTGGTTGGTGGTGCCCTAATTCCACAGGAGAACCCCACTGGACTTAGCTCATGACATTTTGTTGGAAGGTCATTTAGAAATGACCACATCAGAAGGTTTGTCTGGTCGTGCCATACTTGCTGAGCATCTGGCAAGGTTTGCAGAGCCACAGTCTCCTTGATTCCACTACCAGTAATTGGGATGTCTTTATAGAGAATAGGTATGGGCATTGCGGGTTATATGGACCCCCAAACCTCCTCAGGAAACCAATACATCTTGGTAGTGGTGGATCATGCCACACAGTATCCTGAGCCTGTGCCTTTGAGAGCACCAAGCCCTTGTGGTGGGACGAAGACACTCTTAGGTATATTCTCTCATGTTGGATTCACTAAAGATGTAATTTCTGACATGGGATCCAACTGCACATCTGCATATATGAAGGCTATGTGGGATGAGTGTGTAGTAACCTACAAGTTCGCCACAGCCTTCCACCCACAAACAAACATGTTTGGTGAGTGGTTCAACACGACCCTAATGGGCATGATAGGTGTCTTGAAAGATACCCTGAGGAGAAAGTGGAATATTTTTCTGCTCTGTCTGCTGTTCTCCTACCGGGAGGTCCCGCAGTTTGCTGTTGGGTTCAGTCCTTTCAAGCGCCAGTTTTGGCACCCTTTTAGGGGTCCGCTAAGTCTAGTGCGGGAAAGATGACAGGGCAAACCCTAAACTCCTTTCCATGACATAGTGGACTATGTCCTTGGTCTCTGGTTCAGAGTGGCCATGTACAGTGAACAGAGCCCACTGCATCTGAAAGCTTGCCAGGAGCTCATGGAATACTGGCATTACCAGGAGGAGGAGTGGCTTCCAGCATACCTGTGTGTTTAAAAACATCCAGACAGCACAGAACACGTACAGTGTGTGACGTGTGTGGAGGCAGTGCAGCAGTAAGCATTACGCTTATCATTTTGGAATCCTGAATGTCTGTCTTCATTGCCTTTGAAGAGGAGTGGCTTCCAGCATACCTATGTGTTTAAAAACATCCAGAAGGCGCAGAGCGTGCGCAGTGTGTGATGTGTGTGGAGGCAGTGTGGCAGGTCGGCGGGTTAGGTGAGTGGCGTGAGCCACCCCCAGATTGAAGCTACACAGCACTGAGTGGAAAGCCCCTCTTATCCATCCCACCAGTGTTACTTCCTGAACACCCATGCATGTATGACCTTTGCAGTTCATCTAAACTTGCACCACTGGACAATATGTTACAAGATTGTTTTGTATCAGATCATGACCTGTTACAAATGTCCTTAGACCTCCCATTCCCCCTGTCACCTGGGGAAGGTATATCCAGGGTCCCTTCAAGCTCAATTTCCATGGCAGAAGGTCCCACTAAAGGCAACCAAGCTAAAATACAGAAGGTGGGAAAAAATACAAAACAGTGGGTCTGTGGGTGACCAGGAGGGTACTAACAGTATCTCGGAACAAAACATAAGAAATAGACAAGAGAACAGCATACTTTCCCCCGTTGCCATGCCGTGTTCCCTCATTGTGATGGAGTGCTCCCCCCACTCACGTGGATCTGAGTGTTGAAGATGAGACAATGCATCGACGGAGATCTACCGAATTGCAGGATCATCCGTTGGAGGAAGGAGCACAATGTGATAGCAACGAAATAACAACCGAGGAGTGGGAGGACGCACGGGTGGCAGACAACAAACTACTGCAGTCCCCGGATTTGAAAGAAATCTCAGTCTATGATTCAAACTCCTTTAACTCAACCTATGTATCCACACCTGCTCCCTGTCTCCCTAGGAGCCTCTCTGCAATGCTGAGAAATGTTGACCACAGAATTTTGGAGAGTCCAGATGAGGCTATTATCCCAGTAATGGACGAAATTATTCCAGTACTTTCAATTTTGGTAGCTCTGTATGAAGCTCTAAAAGTTGAATATCTACGAACCACTCAACCATGTTGGAACCCATACTGTTTAAATTCAAAAAAGTTGGGAAACAAACTAAAATCAAGGACTTTTTGATGTCCAACATAAGGCCTGAGGTTAATCATAGTCGTGCGCAGTGACCAACAGATGCACGATCAGCAGATTGTTCTGCAAAGCCATTGGACAAGACATTGGAAGACAACCACCAGCAAAAACCAACTGGTTAACACTGCTCAGATAAGAACCCTCCAGCTTCAGTGGTTGTCATGAGATGGGCCTCCGTTTTACAGTGGAGTACACTGAGGTGGAAATGGCTGATGGCAAAGTGATTTTGCTGGAAGACTCAACAACATCCTCGTTAAACTCCAGCATTTCCATGACTGTACCTGTTAGGAATAAAGTACTGATTGAACAGAGAGATTTGCAATATGAAGAGCATCAGTGTTTGTGCCAAGGAAAAAAGAACAATAAAAGTGCTAGGGGTAAAAGCAAACAACAGCTGGAAGTTCCGAGTAAAAGGAATCCCCCAAAAAGATAATCGAAAAGATCATCAAGGACATTTTTGAGGATGTTATCAAATCAGCTGGCGGTTTGGAGGAATCGAAAATTACAACATTGTCCCAAGGGAAACAAGGGTGTGTGTGTTTTGATTCAAGACCAGCTATAGTGGGCGATCAGATCAATCATTTAAGTATGGTGCCAGGAACGGAGATGTAAAGCTCTCAGCACCTGCCCCGTTGGGAGGTATGAGCAGGGCATATGTTCTCAGCCCCAGACCAAACCTTCTCTCTGACTGAATGTGGACCATGAGAAATGTTTTGCATCATTTGCTGTTCAGACGGAGGCTCATCCAGTTGCGTTAACCAATCCTAATACATTTGCTCCATCTAGTTCTATTAGAAGTGAAGCAAGTGTGGAGGAAATAAATGGCGGAAGGCACTCCATGATCAGAAATATGTTATCTGAATCCTCAGCCCCTGCTCCACTACTGCACTGGTAGTTATATCATAAAGGGTACAGAGGGAGGTCACTATAGATCCTACTCAGAAGCATTGAGATGGGGGATAGCCACGCAGAAACCAGCATTTGTGTGCTCACGGGATGTGGAGGAAATTGGTCAGCTACTTTTCTATAGTTTCTGAAAAGAAGAAAAGGGGCTAGTAGGATGTCCAGAATTATAAAAAGTGCTATGGGAGCAGAGAAAAGTCCCATATGTTCTGTCAAAAATGGGTCAGTAGGCTCACAACTGACTTTTGGTGGCGTCCAGCCCCACAAAGCACGAGCATTCCACCATGTCCTCTCATCAGATCTTTGTAGAGTTCCTTCTGCTGGAATATCGAGAGGTGATACTTAATAGGACTAATATTCTAAGACTTTTTGAGTCAGTCTGAAACGTATCCATGCTGACGTCCAAGTATATTGCCAGGGTCGACTTTGTTGATCTACATCGTACCGACCGAGCACTTGCACCGAATCAAGTCTGGTGAATGAACTTTTTGGGCAGGAATTGCAGTCTCTCCGTTAGGTGGGCTTCGATATTCCCCCCTATTTTGCAAATGCTGATTTAAGGGGAATGTAAAAGCAGGACTTTCCCACAAGACTTGTACTGAGGAGAAATGTCATCTCTACGAATGTGCATATAGATACAGGACTCAAGGTTGTTCTATCAAAAACCCTCACAAAAGGAGGTCTAGTGGATCAGGATCTGTCCTGGATAGTTGTTCCTCTAAAAGGTACGAGGTTGGATGAAGGAGGTGATCAGAATCTTTAGTGGGGAAGGTGTTGAATCATTACTGTCATGGAATAGCGGGGGCCACAAAAGTTTGTTTTTTGACCCCATGTTATGGGCTATACTAAAAGAATATAGTATTCTATGTCTACAAGAAACATGATTTGTTGTTGATGCATAAGCCGAGGCTTCCCAACATGCATGGAAGAATTCTCTGGGGCGACGATCAGGGGGTCTTATGATACTGTTGAAATCCTCTGAGGGAATTAATATGGTGAATAGTAATGACGTAAGGGGGGGTCTTCTAGCAGTGCACATTAAAGTTAATGAAAGTAAGGATGAGCTTGATGTACTATTGCTTAACGTGTACTGGCATAAAGACATTTGTAGTGTGGAGGATATGTTGAATTCAGTGACCACGTGTGTTAACCGGTGGCAAGATGTTGTACCAGGAGGTTTTGTAATTCTTGTAGGCGATCTAAATGCCCCCTGTCTTGAAGTTGCCCTGGATACCTTCTGCTGCACTATCCCGAACATCAATAATGATAGAGGTGTGAATGGATATAAAGGGTTAACATGTCTGGAGGGTTTGGGTCTTAACATGTTATTTCACAAATTTGGGAAAGACCAACAAGGGCACATTAGATGGAATAATGGAAGGTCTGCCTCAACAACTGATTATATCTTTGCGGATGAGGGTTTGATGATTAGATGTAAGTAACAACAAATTAGCTCCTCCCTTCATAGTGACCACTGCATGTTGATAACTGAAAAGCATAAAATGGAGATATGAATGTTCAATATTTGCTCGTGACATCAGGGTTAATCCGGTGGGAAATCGTATATCTTGGAATCCTCACTGTATCCTTATGGTTTTTTTTTTTTTTTTTTTTTTTTTTAAATTTTTATTTATAATATATACAATATATACAATATATCAGCCACTACAATATTACAGGAAACCAAATTATAAACAAAGAGAAATAATCAAGAACCAACTTAAAAGAAGTCATTGAACACATTCCAAATCTTTTCATATGTCGACATTTTGCATTTCAATCTGTAAATAAGTTTCTCCGTCCGTGAGAGGCATTGCATTTCCTGGATCCACTCCCCATAGGAAGGAGATTCCCTCCCCTTCCACCCGCGGAGAATCAACCTCTTGGCCACAATAAATGCACGAAAAAACCACTTCTTGTGGGCTGCGCTGATTTCACCCAACCCTGAATCATCACCCAGGATTACCGTCCTAAAATCGAGAACTGAACCACCTCCTGTAATCCTGTCACACACATTACAAACCTCACTCCAAAAATCTCTGACTCTCACACAATCCCACAGCATGTGTTCCAATGACCCGACTGCCTGGACGCACCCCCAACAGTTAGAATTGTCAGACATGCCTCTTTTATGCAATGTTTCAGGGCACCCGGTTCAGGATCTTTATCTGTCGAGAACGTTCACTTAGATTCAGAGAGCACAAAGATACATTACTGCACATATTCTGCCAATCATCCAAATCAATCTCTGATCCTATTTTCTCACTCCACACTCCCCGCAAATTGTCATTACTCCGAAAATGTGACACCATTAGCTTGTAAAGCCGACTGGCTAAACCGCCACACTTCCCACTTGAGTCTGTCAGCAAAGCACACACATCCAAAGAGTCAGACCAGTCGACCCCACCAACCGCTCTCCTTAGCCGTCTATATGCAGAGTCCGATAGACCATCAAAATTCCATCTCTCTCTCAGCTCTGCGGCAGTCAACCATCGATCATCATTCCCCAAATCAGAAACCAGTCTAATATTCATCAAAAACCATTCAGGCCAAAAAACTGTCCTCAAATTGTCCCTGATCCTAGGATTCAACCAGATAGAGGCACTCCTGCTTTTGAACGCATCCCGTTCAAGCAACGACCAAACAGCAGTCCATGAATCACGCAAAAAGGATGTTGCCAACAAATTGCCACCCGAAATCTTGGTATTAGTGGTCAACAAGGCTGTCGGGCCCAGCGGCCCATAAGCGCTGGACTCTGCCACCGCCCAGCTGTCTAAATCACCTGACAAAAATGGAACAAAGGAATAAGCAGAAAAGGCCAAATGATAGGCCCGAAAATTCGGTACCCCAAGACCGCCCAAATGGACCGGAAGCTGTAACTTCCAAAGACTAAGTCTTGGTGGCTTTTTGTCCCACAAAAATTCTTGAACTAATCGATCCAATTCCTTCCAGTAGCAGCTCTTAATCTTCAAAGGAAGCATGCTAGATACAAAATTGATTTTGGGTGTTGTATTCATTTTCAGGGCATTGACTTTACCCCATAAGGAGAGCTTAAGCAAAGACCACCTTTCTAGATCCGATTTACTTTCCCGAATAACCACAGTCATGTTCTCATCCACCATCCTGGAAAGAGGATACGTCAACCAAACCCCCAAATAACGTAAGCGTTCCCCGCACCACGTAAACCCCTGTCCCGTAACCAGGGTTTTATCACATCCATTCGTTAGGGGCAGCACTTCAGACTTCAAACCGTTAATCTTGTAACCCGAGCAATCATGAAAACCCGACAACACCCTCATCAAACTAGGCAAGGACACCTGCAAGTTCTCCAGTACTAATAGAAGATCGTCCGCATAAAGCCAAGCCTTTTGTACCATACCCCAGCAACTCACCCCGTGCAAATCTGGTTCATGTTTGATGCAAACAGCAAGAGGTTCAATTGCTAGAATGAACAACAGAGGGGAGAAAGGACAACCTTGACGCGTGCTGCGTTCTAAACAAAAGGGTTCTGAAATTAGGCCATTAGTCTTAACGGCAGCAGTCGGCTTGGAATATAGAAGAGCAACCCAAGAAATGAACTCTTCCCCCAGATTCATCTTCCTCAGTACAGAGTACAAGTAATCCCAACTAACCCTGTCGAACGCTTTTTCCGCATCAAGCGAAAGGACAGCAGCATCTCGATTCGTTCTGTCTGCCGTTTCCATGGTAAGCAATAATCTTCTGATGTTACTAGAGGTACGCCTATTTTTCATTGTTCCTCACCAATCAGATTAGGTAAAAATTGCGCCAGGCGCATAGCAAGGACCTTGGCAAGAATCTTATTATCCGTATTGATTAGGCTGATCGGACGGTAACTGCCTGGGAGATTACAATCCCTACCCTTTTTAAAAAAAAACGAAATAGAAGCATGATTAGTACTTTTAGGCAGCATCCCAGTCTGTTTGCTAGATACGTATACTTCTCTCAAGAGTTCCAAGGCTGAGTTCGGAAGAACCTTATAAAACTCACAAGGGATGCCATCAGGACCCGGGGATTTGCCTGTATTCAGCGCTGAAATCGCTCCTTTGATCTCATCCACCGTAATTTCAACACCAAGCAGATCACGATCGTCATCTAAAACCGTCGGGATTGGCAAATTACCAAAGAAGTTCTCACCCACACCGGTAATACCCGCCTCTTTGCTATACAGATTCTCATAGAAGTCACGAAATGTCAAGTTAATTCTATTTGGATCAAATGTAATTCTACCATCCTTGTCTATAATAGACGTTATTGCCGATTCCGAAATCCTTTTCCTTAACCTGTAAGCCAACCATCTGTCGCAACGCTCCCCTTTCTCAAAATATGTACATTTTGAATAGAACAAGCCTCGTTCAGCCCTCATCGTCAAAAAGTCCTCCATTTCTTTTTTAAGTTTCTTCAAAGTTGCTAAAGAAACCGAATTAGTCGGGTCAAGCATCAGATCCCTCGAAATCCCACTAATACGTAGATCTAGATCACGCCTCTTACACTCTTCCTTCTTTCGCTTACCACACGACAGCCCTAAACAGATACCACGCATACTGCATTTAAAGGCTTCCCACGTGTTCTCAACACTGATCTCTTCCGAGCGATTCTCTGAGACAAAGTAATCCGCCTCCGAAACAATCCGTTCCAAAATGTCATCATCTAACAGAATAGATGTGTTCATCTTCCATGAGAAACTCCTTTTACATTGAAATTTAAGTCTCAAATGCATCTCAACGGGGGCATGATCACTCAATAAAATATTGCCAATACTACTTGACACAACACTTTCCGATACATTCCCACCAGACAAAATCATATCCAATCTAGAGAACACACCATGCGCACCAGAAAAGAAGCTATATTGCCGTTTGTCCAGGTTCTCCAAGCGCCACATATCTTTCAGATCATGCTCCTCCAAGAGTGAATGAAGTGCTTGGTGATGATAATCACAACGCAACACACGCCTGACTCGACTTCTATCCAGATCAGGATCAATTACCGTATTGAAATCACCCCCAAGCAGAATATTAGGGTTATTCAAATCTAAAAGGGTTTGTGCCACCATTCTGAAGAAGGAGCCATCATCCACTGTGGGAGCATACACATTGCAAAGGGTTAACAACTCCCCCTGAATCTCAACCAGCAATGCAATCATTCTGCCCTCTTTATCTGCACATTCCTTCAGGATTTTAACAGGCAGTTTCTTACGAATCAGAATGGCCACACCCCTCGACCTTGACGAGAAGGAAGATCCATAAACTGAACCCACCCACTCCCTTTCCAGCCTCGAAATCTCGTCCTCCAAAACATGAGTCTCTTGTAAAAAACAGATGTCAGCATGCATATCCTGTAACATGTGAAAATCTTTCTTCTTCTTTAACGTATTATTGACCCCATTAACATTCCAAGAGACAATACGCAGGTCATTAGTGGTCCCCCCTATGCAAAAAGGCATCATGCCTATAAAATCTGGAACATCGAAAGCAAAACTAAAATAAAAAGAAAATGAAAATAAACCAGAAAAAGAAAATAAACATAAAAACGAACCAATAACATAAAATAACAAATCTGAAGAATAGATAAGACTGCGAAGTCTATTCAGCTCAAAGAACAAGTGAATCCACATTCAGAACCAATCCCAGGACCCCTCCCAATATCCAATAAAAACCACATTAAAATATTATCAATAAGCATACTAAGAATAATTATCACGCGTAACCGAAAACCACCACATGACCATAATCCTCCACCCCTCAATAGATGAGTCAAACCATATAAATATAATAATATAATAACAACTATTATTAATAACAACAATTATTAAGGCAACCGGTAAGCCCACCCCTTATTATGTATTGGGGCCCTATGTGTCCTAGACACGTACATGCTAAATCATAATCCGGGACCAGAGATCCATCTCAGATTTTCCACCTGACTGAATTGAAGTACTCATCAAAATGAAAATTGTGTTCATGGGCATGTTGTTACCTAGCATTAAAGTTTTGGCAACAGCTCTGTGTAAGTTACTTCACACTCCCCTCACCTTCAGACCCCAGAGCCAACATGTAGGATCTCACACTCCACAATATCCCCAACACAACCTGACTACAAAAACTCATAAATAATCTCAAAAATAAAAATTATAATAATCATGAAGGTTTACCAACCCCAAGCCGGCATCAACTAAACCAACAGATTCCACAGAGATCACATCTAAATGAACAGAGGACAAATGGGCAAAAGGCACTATGAACTTGAGACAAAAGGGCAGAATACCAAATTGAGTGCCTAGATTCGGATTTGGTTAAAGGCACTATAAACACTTGAAACGAAAATGGCAAAATACAGGCAAACTAAGAACATTCAGATGCAGTCATACCACTTCCAGAATGCAACAATAAGATGAAGCAGAGGGTGCATACGACATCTTCTCACATGTCAAGGAAGACAATAATCACTTATAGTCGTACTACATTCCTTCTTGACCTTGCATGCTCAGAAGTGGCTAATGGAAAATCACAAATCACACTAGCTAGACGGTAAAGCAATTCATCAATCAAATACATGTCAAGAATAGAAAAACATTAAATTGTCTGCTGTGGCAGTTAATGGACTCATGTCTATTTGTTGTTTTCTAAAGCATAGGTCAGCAATTAAAAGCTTTCAGTCCCTAAGAGTCTGTGTGAGGGACGCCTTGATGCATATTCTCCGAGCCTGGCTCTCTGGATATGCAGACCACCCTGTCCATGAGCAGCAGGTCCCTCTGCAATCATCAGCAGCCTCGCTCTGCTGAGAAGCAGGGCTTTTAAAGTCTTCTATATAATTGACGTCTATGGGAAGCAAATAAGATTCTCCTAGCACATGCTGTGAGCTTCTTCACAATATAAACAAAAAGCAAATATATATGGTTCAAATAAACAAAATCTACTTCTCCCGGAAGGTCTTACCCATTCTAGAATGGTAGCATCATCTTCCCTCTGGTGTTCGTGGTGCCGTTTGCCTATAGCCGAGCATGTGTCACTCTTATTTACAAAGAGCAATGGGCACACAATGTTTACAACAAATGTCCCAGGCAGCTTATAAAGTAAGCAAAAGCAAGTGTCTTCTCCATTTCAAAACCTCTTCCTAGCTGTTTTCGGGTTATGTGTTTCAAGTCCATAGTTGACCCAGTCCGGGCCTCCCCGCACCGAGAGCACAGCAAAAGCACATCGGGTGCGTTCCTTTCGTTCGAAGATGCCGGGCGGATCAGCTGACGTGAGCGCCGCTCGGCGTGCTTCAAACGTCATTCCGTGCGGGTCCTTTCCTCTAAATATGCCGGCAGCAACGCGGAGCTCCGTCCGAGGCCGTAACATGGAATCCGGGTAAGAAGAAGTTCCAAATCAATTTTAAAAAGACTCGAAATGCCAACAGTCATCGGCCACCGGCGCCATTTTAAAAAATAAAACCTACTGTGAAAATAAGTACAATGTAAAAACAAGACTGATCCACTGGGGGATGAGGCAATTGGATGTTTTGTAAATCAATTAATTAGTCAGAGCAGGTATAGGAACACCTTTCTTATAGGTCTCCAGCCAATCCAGCGCTTGCACAGGGTCAGAAGTGCTTTTTTCCCCCTCAGGAAATACCATAGTAAAAACGTTATTCCTGTTTAGAAATGCTCGCAGAGACAGCTGTCTGGCCATGTCTTTAGCCCCCTTAAATGACCTCCTCAAGAGCAGGATTTCTTTGGGATAATCAGGGTATAAATAAACAGATTTACCTTTGAAGGAGGCATTCTCAATCTTCCTAGCAGCTTTCATTAAACACTCCCTTGACCTCTGATTCAAAAAGGAAATCAAAACATGCCTCGCTTTGCCCCCCTGATGTTTCCCAATTCTAAAGACATTGTCAATATCTTCCATTTTAACGGTGAGGCAATGGAAACTTTCCTTAAAAACCTGCAAAATCAGGGAGGGCAAATCCTCTTCATCTCCTGCTGGATCCTCCACTCCAACCAATCTGATGTTTTTAGCCCTGAGCTTTAACTCCAAATCCAATCGCAGTTCCATTTCTCTCTTCAAGTCAGACTTCAGGTTATTATATGCTTGAAAGCTGCCTGCAATCTCAGAACTCATAGTCAAGGATGATTTCTCCAAGTCTGTGACTCTGCCATCCAGTTGGCCAGTCTTCAAATTAAGCTCAGCCACAGTCAGCTTGATTTCACTCACATCCTGGGCCACCCTAAGAATAGTTTTGTAGACGTCAGACAGGCTTGGGGTGTCCTCCATCTCTGGGACCTGCTTGGATTTTTTTGAGGCAGGGTTCTCGGCTTCACCAATCTTTTTCTTTGAGTTCATGACAATGTCTTTATAAATTTCTTCAGGGAGAGGTCCAGAGCAGTTGAGCTAAGCTGCTACTCCGCTGCCAGCCATTCTTATGGTGAACACAGAGTTTGACAAATGGTTGAGTGGACCTCCCTGGTTTGGAGTTCAACACATTTACTGTTGATACATTCAATTTATGTGTAGATTATGTACTGAAACAAATCTTGGGTTCCCTGCGAGTTAAGCCTCGTAGTCAGTGAATGAACACCTACATAGATTCGATAAAGAAGTAGCTGATCAGAAATGCAAGTTGAGAGCAGAAATCAGTGCCTTGATATTCGCTGGTGGTGGTAACCACAGGTCAGTTGTTTTTGCCCATAAAGAACCTTAACCTTTCCGATATGGAAACTGTGTTAGGGGAATTAGAGCTTTCCTGTTGCAGAGTGATAGTCAAACTTTGCTGAAGACCTTTGGTAACAACAACTCCTCACTGTTTTTGGAAATCAATGAATGGTAGTGCCCACTCACAAGTGGCAGTGCAGATCAATGCAGTTTAGGAATGTGACTGGGTAAACCATTTTGAAAATATCTTTTCTTTTTTTAATTTGTTTTATTTAACGTGTTACATAGTTATGCACAATGACAACTTTTGAAAACATTAAAAAAAACATACAATCCAGCTAAAAAAGATAAATTAAAAAGAATGATCTCCCCACAAGTCCGTCATTGCCGAATAGGCTAATTCCTGAATAATCACAACACCAATTCACAATGAATGAAGATCATTTAGAATCAGCACTATCCTCCTCCACTTAATTGTGAAGAAGATGATGCAAGATGCATTATTACTATCCATAAACAGTGGCCACATCCCCGCATTGAGAGCCCCAGGCTCAATTCCATCAGCCTTATAGAAAACCATCCGCAAAACTGCTACTGCTTCACAACTCATTTGCAAGTGTTCATCAGTTTCAAATTGGAGATTTCCACATAATCTACAGTAGCGAAGAGGCCTTGGAATATTGGACCAGGCTCCAAGAATTTCAAGGGTCTTAACTGCATTCATTTTTATTTGAAGGTAATACCAAACCAAGGAATTACCCACAAACTGGTGGATACAGGCTGGATATCCTTCACATGCCAAGATATAATCATGGAATAGAACACTATTACTCTTAATACTGATCTTCAGTATCTGCTGGCCATGATAGTGTTCAAAGATTGTAGTTATCATAATGGATTTATGATGATCGAAGCAGGAGTTCAAGGTATTACCTGCAGCCACAGCATACCATTGATCATCAGCCAAGGTAATGTTAGCCAGGGTACTATTTGGCATAAAACGTACCTTAGTCCTTGCAGCGTCATCACCAGTCCAGATGAAATATTCCAGTTTGAGAATTTACGCCAAAGCCCGGCCATGTCAACAGAATTGAAGGCAGTGCTGTAGTCAATAAAAGCCACAAACACTGTCCTTCGACGAACATTCTAGGCTTGCTGGATAACTGCAGACAAGGCAAAATAATTAGTGGTCATACTCAAGCCCTTCTGGAAGCCTGTCTTGTTTATCAAAATAAGGTTAGAGCTTTCCGCCCAATTCCATAACTCGTACAGCAGCAAGTGAGCAAAGATCTTAGAAGAGGTGTCCAGCATTGATAATAAGTGAAGGTTACTAGGGTCAGCACAGCTACCCTTTTTCCCGATGGGAACAATAATGCTGTCACGCCACAATGGGGGAACTGACTGGCATTCTCCAATCCTGTGTAGCCCAATGACTAGGGTCTGATTTAATCAGGCTGCTACAAAAACCATTGGGACCCAGGGCTCTTGATGATTTGCTTTTCTCAATCAGCATCAGGATGTTAGCTGGGCCCTTTTAATAAACTCATTTGCCCGGGGGATGTTTGTTGTAGATGTAGCCATAGCGCCCTTCACCAATGAAATATATTTGACCCACGTCAATTACAAAACTCCAATAACATCACGAGTCACCGGGGAGTCACCCTCGATAGTTCACCAGAATTGGCGAACATCATTAGCCAATGCAAAACTCACCAAGGATCTCCAGTGTGAACACTCTAGTTCATATCGACAGTGTCTCAGCCATTTGCGGTAATTACTTTTAGCCAAGTTAGGCCACAAGGCAAGTTCAATAGGATCCATGACCGTTCAAGTTAACTCCCAAAGGTTAGAACATAGTTCCTTCCTCTTGGTAACAGTCAACCCATTAAATAAATGTCGGGTTGTAAGAGGATTCAATTCAACACTACAGCTAAGTCAACACCTAGTCTAGAATACTGAATGAAAACCCTTATTGATATATCTTTATGTCCAGTTCATGCGTTCTGGATGACTACCCCTATATAACACCCCTCTCTTGGAATCCCCCTGACCCCACTGAGCCAAGAAGTAGTTCTGTTTTGCAAGTTTAAAGGTTTATTTGATAATTTAAACAATATATATATATATATCACACTTTATAATAAATTAATAATTGAATATCACACTTAATCTGAGCAGTAATCAATAATGGATAGTCTGGCACTAGCACACTTGTGAATAGGAACAGAAGAATAAGGTGGTAGAGAATACTTTATATAAGTTCAGATGGATGCAATGTTGAATGAAAATGCAATACAGAAAATACTCAATATGATTTCAACAAAACAATGTAATCACTTTTCTCTGGCAATCCCCTTCCCCCTTTATGCAATGCAAGGAAATGGAAGGAAAGCACACAGTTCTCAGAAATGCAATCAAATGTAATTCAGTTCACCCCAGCAAGCTTAGACTACAGAAGTTGGAAACACAGGCCCAAAATGCTTTTATATGTGCTGGCAATGAAGTGAAAAATATGCTAAAATGCTTTTAATTCCCTCTTGAGGTTCAGGGTGAGTGGTATCAAGTTAATATTAGTCCAGGCTCACTCTAGCAATGATTCAGGGATGGTTCTTAAGAGGCAAACGAAATTTTAGCAAGGAAAGCAAAAACTGCTGTTTTCACACGTGGAGAAATTTGCAAATCGCGGCAAATTCGCGAGTGCGTTTTTCGCGATTGCGGCAAAAGTATCGGGGGTAGGAATGCGGTTCTAGGTTCGTAGGAAAGCTAAGATTCTAAGCTTTCAGAGGAAAGTTACTGCAAGTCTCTAAGACAAACGGTCACGGAGATATGCGCGATATGGTAAAGGTCGTTTTTCAGATTTGAAATTTTAAAGTTCAAAGTGACAAGTGGCAGCTAGCAGCTAGAAAATGACAGGTGACAGCTTTTAGGCAGTTCTACTTAGATTAAAATAGATTGAATTATATTATTTTAACTAAGAGATTGGTTCTGCACAGTTCTGCTGGGTACTCACAATATATTTTGGAAATAGATGGGCCTCGCCACGGATCTGGTCAGGTTTTAGACTGGACTCTGGTCTGGTCTCTGCACTTCACAGTGATCTGGGTCAGCTCTCTGGTTCTGCTAACAGTGGTCTGGGTCAGCTCTGCTCTCTCTGGTCTAGCCTCTCTGGATTCTGGAGATTGATGGATTTGAAGTCTGGATCTCTGGATGTTGTATGGTCCGGCAGAGCGCGTTGCAGCAAATGGAATTGAATGTCTCTATCTGTCCTGACTGTCTGCTTTTATGTGTTTTGAAAATGGGTGTGTGTGCAGCATCACTAGGCTCTACCCCTCTCCACTTGTCATTGGCCACTTCCTCCTCTTCCCCTTGATTGGGGGAATGAAATGAAGTGTCATCATGATGAGGTCTGTTTATGATACAGAGAACCCACCCCTGTCAAATTACACACAATCTATATTTTGAGACATAATTGCAAAGGTACACATTTGTTTAAAATTACATATCACAGGAGGTATACCCTGTCCAAATCTGCTCTTCCTGGGAGCTTGCATTCAGAAATGGCAACATATTTCACTTTTTGGTCAGGTTACCAATATCAGATTCTTACTTAAATTTACCCAAATGTGTGCAAGGCATGCAGGCATTAATTGATGAAGTATCAGACTTTTCACATGCAGACATTTTAAGTAATACCCTCTTAACTGCTAGCTTGCCCCCAGATCATGCCACCGGTTCTAAAAACCTCTTAAAATGTGGGCAGAAAAATCACAAGAATTATGGTATCATTTAAATAATTATGACAAGTCCGTACTATGAGTTATTCATCTTTTTCTAAAACCATATTCTGGCTACAGGGGTGTGTCTTTTCAGGTCACATGGTACAGAAACCAGTCTTTCCACTTTCTTCAAGCTCAGCCTCTGTCTCCAGTTTCTCCCCCTCCCAGTTTCTGCCAAGAGGAAGCCATTTTTATTACCCCTGCAATAAACCATCTGCCTGGGCCCTGGAAGGCCCATTGTTCAAGAGGAAGCCATTTATGTCCACTTCAATAAACCCTCTGCCTGGGTCCTATGTTTAGTCTCTAGCAGTCCCTTGATAATCCAATCAGAGAAGTGTCAGATCCCTTTTGGTGGGAGCAGCAAAAAGGCAGCTAGGCCTGGGAACACAGCAGTTGTGCAAGTCTCAACTCCTGTCGGGGGTAGCTGGTGGGCAGAATTCAGTTCCTTCAGCCAGGCTTCAGATAAAATGTCACTTTTTGTTACCCAGTTTAAGTCAAGACAATGTTTACATATGCAGCTAGAATGCTGATTCTAAGTTCAAAACTATGGCATTTCAACAGTGACAACTATGTGCCACTCAAAAGTAGGTCACTCAGTTAATTTAAACATTTAGATTTTTAGTGTCTTTCAGTCCACATTTACTTAAACTGCTGAAATCCACAGCTCAGCCAGTCTTGTTATAAACCTTCAAGTCACTTCAGAATATAACTTTACATTGGATCCACCTCTCAGTAAGTCTTTCTTTGGCCTGTTTTGGGTTCATTTATTCAGTTTTACACGAAAAAGAAAAAAGTCTGGTGTTGTTTTAAAACGCCGGCTTTCTGATAGTGGTGAGTACTGGTAATGCACCCATTTTTGGGATTTAAGAAAATGAATTCCCCACAATACTAGGTTGCTTTTGGCAATCAGCATTGCCATTCCCAATGGTTTCAGACTACTGTGTGGGTAGTCCAATGGTGGTTTTAGGCAGTGCCCTTCTGTGCCCATAACATCGGCAAAAATGAGTGGCAGGCTATTCTTCATGCATTTCCCTGTGCATTTTCTGGGAAGCTCTGGCCACCATGATGTTTTCCATGTCAGTACTGCAAAGTTTTTGAGGTAGGGCTCGGATGTATGGGTAAAAACATCCCACAAGCCCCCCTCTTGCGATGCCCATTCTGTTTCACTGATGGAACTCGCAAGACCTGGGATGTTTCCTCATCTTCTTCCAATAGATGGCACAGTTCAGCATCTTTTTCTCCATCCGGTCGGATCGATCGGTTCTCCTCGCCGGTCCTGATGGGAAGATTGGGCGGTACCCCGGGCCCCTTGCGTCTCTGCTCCCGGTCTCCGGATCGTCCTCCTTGGCCCGTCTCCAGGTTTTCTTTCTCCTAGTACGACAAAGGAAGAGCGGCAATACGTATTCATAGACATTTTTCCCCCACCATTGATATAGTGGGGTGGCATATAAATTTATAGTCAAAACATATGAACATGCACATTTCTTTTTGCATTAGAAAACCAAAACACACACATTGAGAAACTCAGAATTTGATAGGCGATATGTAGGATATTTTAAGTTAGAACTGAATTAATCTGAGACAGTACCCTCTAGGATTCCAGAGGATTCCTCCAGTTGTTGCAGAGTGTGCCTGGGATGGCAACACTTCAACTGGTTTATGTGGACCCACTTGTCTTCCCCCTCTGCCAAACCGCCTTTGGGGATGCGGATCTTGTAGGCCACAGGGGAGATTTTGTCTATAATCTCAAAGGGTCCCTTCCATGTAGGCAAAAATTTTCGCTGTTTGGCCTGGTTCCTTTGGAAATTGTATAGATAGACCTGGTCTCCCACCTGATATTCCTTCCTGGAAGTCTTCAGGTCATAGTGGGTCTTCATGCTATCAGCTGATCTTTCTAGATTCCGCTGAGCATAAGCAAAAGCATGTTGAAGGTGTTTCCTTAAATTCTCCACATACTCATGAGTTGTGGAGGCATTTATCAGTGTCTGCTCTTGGGTCCTGTAGAGCAAATGCTGAGGAAGCACCATCTTGCGCCCAGTCATCAACTCAAATGGTGACATTTTGGTTGCAGATGAAGGGGTAGATCTGATGGCCATTAGGACCAGAGGTAATCGGATATCCCAACTTGGCCCAGAATCTGCCACAAACTTCTTTAATATGCTCACAATGGTTCGGTTATATCTCTCTACTGCTCCAGAAGAAGCTGGCCTGTAAGCAATATGCAACTTCCTTTTGACCCCCAGTATCTCCCACATCTTTGTCATTATTTCACTGGTGAAGTGGCTACCGCTGTCTGACTCAATCCTTTGAGGTAGACCAAAACGGGAAAAGATGTGGTTAATCATCAGGGCAGCTGCAGTTTCTGCCTTGCAATTTGGGGCTGGAAGACATTCCACCCACTTGGTAAACAAGCATGTCACAGTCAACATGTACATATTCCCCCTAGCAGAGCGAATCACGGGGCCTACAAAGTCGATTTGTAAATCTGACCATGGCAGTGTCATCCCCCTCTTTTGGAGAGGCGCACGGTGCGTGAGGGATGATGGCTGAAATTGTGCACACACAAGACACCCCTTCAAGTATTGGTCGAGGTCCTGCCCCATGTGTGGCCAGTATGCAACCTCTCTTAAGATTTCCAATGTTGTGTGAAACCCCCTATGACCGGCGGTGGCCGCATCATGGGCGTGACTTAACATCAGGCTTCGGAATGAGGTAGGAACCACCCACTGATCGTGGCCAGCTTTGGATTTCCTTACCAGCAAATCGTCTTGGATTCGGAACATTTTTGGACATTTCATCAACACTCTTAGGTCCTCTTTCCCAATATAATCGGTATCCGTCAGGGGAAAGTACTCAGGGTCCTCAAGGTGCTGGTAAAATTTACCAATTATTGGATCCCCCTTCTGAGCTGTAATCAAATCAGCATCAGGGGTCTCCTTGCTCCATTGGGCAATTGAAAGATCACTGTGAGCATTTGTCTGGGACCTAGTGATAGCAGTGACCTGGATTTCCCCCAACAGGGACTCAATCTCAATTAGATCCCCTTGGATGGCCCCGGTTTTGGCCAGCTGATCAGCTAAGTCATTTCCAGTTTTGTCTGGTCCCTCTACTTTGGAATGACCCTTGATCTTTTTCCAATAGATGGTCATCTCATTCGAGGTGACCAGATCGTCAATGTTTTGGATCAACTTCCCATGTTTCAAGGGTTTGTTGTTAGCACATAACATGCCTCTGGTTTTCAAATTAACCAGGTGCTCCACGAACCCGTTCCGTACATAATCAGAATCTGTGATTATGACCAGTTCGTGGAGTTGATGCTGGACAGCAGTGAGGATGGCCTGATGCACAGCCATATATTCTGCCACCTGACTACTTCGGGGACCAATTTTGTATCCAGCGGAGTGTTCTGGGGACTCATTCACCCATGCATTCCCTACGCCGGCCACCAGTTCTTTCTCCCCGTTGTTGTCAACATGGTAAGAGCATCCATCCACATAGACAGTGGGCATTCCCTCACACTTGTCCTCTTCAAAGACTTTGTGTGGGGAATTAAGGTATGCCTCCGTGTTGTCCTTGATTTTTAGACTTTCGTCCTCGAGACAGTTTTCTCTGGCACAATCATGCAAGTCAGCCAGACCTTGCGCGAGGGGACTCTTCTTGTTTTGGCCATATCTGACCTCCACAGGAAAGCCTTGCATTGACAGAATCCAGGAAGTAATTCGGGAATTACTCACATTTCCGGCCCGGATTCTGTCACTTTGGAGATATTGCAGAGGCTGGTGTGGAGTCTCCACTATGATGTGTTCCCCCTGGATAAATGGGCGGTAATTCTTCAATGCCCACACCGTTGCCAGGAGTGCCTTCTCACAATCGTTGAATTTTTCCTCCACAGAGGATAAAGTTTTGCTCGCATAGGAGATTACTTTATTGACCTTGTCATGCTTTTGGTATAATACCGCCGTCAAGCACGTATTAGAGAACCCCGTCTCCAGGAAGAACTCCTTGTTTCTGACAGGGTAAGCTAGGCAAGGCGCTTTTGAGAGGCTTCTTTTGAGTTGTCTTACTGCCTTGGATTGTTCTGGACCCCATTCCCACTTGACCCCCCCTTCAGGAGATGAATCAGGGGTCTGGTGATCTCTGCATAGCCCTCAATGAACTTTCTGCTGTAATTAGTCAGTCCAAGGAGGCTCCTTAGTTCCCGCAGAGTTGTGGGGTCTTTCAGTTTCTGAAGTGCTTCCACTTTCTTTTCCTGGCGACAGAGACCCTGAGGAGTAATCGTATGCCCCAAGAAATTAACACGGGTTCTACACCACTGTGCTTTCTGAAAGGAAAGTGTTGCTCCGGCGGCCCTCAACTGGGTCAGAACATAACGGATCTCCGCTATGTGTTCCTCCACAGATGAACTTTTGATGAGGACATCATCTACATAAGCCAGGTTACCCCTCGCACCCAGGTCGGGCATGGCCTTATGTAGGAAAATATTGAACTCATTACCGGAGTTAAGGTATCCGAAGGGAGTCCGGGTCCATGTATACTTCTGGCCCCCAAAGGTAAAAGCCAGCTTGTATTGGTCCTCCCTACTGACCGGCACGGTCCAGTATCCATTGGTCAGGTCTATTGCCGTGAATACCTGTGACCCCTTGATCTGGGCCAGCCCTTGGTCAATGTAGGGCAGAGGCCATCGGGAAGTATGGACCCGTTTGTTGAGCTCCCTGAGGTCGGCGCAGAGTCTCCACTGGCCGTTTGGCTTCAATATTCCCAGCACCGGATTATTGAAGGTGCTGTGGACTGGACGGATTATTCCCCGGGACTCAAGGTTCTTAATTATTTCAGTAAGGGACTCCATTGATGCGAGAGGCAAGCGATATTGCTTCACAAACACAGGAGTCATGCCAGGGTCCGTGGGGATTGTTGTTGTGTGGATGTCAGTGCGACCACAGTCATATGAGTCTACCGCAAAGAGATCTTGGAAATCCAAGAAAACTTGTTTCAACTTTTGCTTTTGTTCCAGAGTCACACAGGCATCAGCTAGGTTGACTCTCTCTTCCACCATCTGCCTGAAGCCTGGAAAGACTTCTGGTTTGGCTATCTCAGCGGCCTCCTCCAGCTGGGTGGAGAAGTCCCTGGTCAGAGTGCTGATTTGGACTGGAGGCTTCAGGTGGGAAAGGCAGCCCTCATGGACCTGGAAAATCACCTCATCCCTCCTGAAGTCACAAGTCACATCTTCCTTACCATAAGGGCAAGAAGTGTACACCAGGAAGTTCCCCCCATGCCGGGTAAAAATCCTGTCTGGTGTCGTATTGTCATCACTGTCACTGTCAAAGCAGTCCTTGGGGATTGGCCCTAACAGTTCATTACCTAAATCGATGGAAAAATGTCGGTCATCAACCGCCATTCCAATAATGGTGACTGCGGCTAGAGTAATACTCTTTAAGTCGCTGTTATCCACCTCTATTAGAATGGTGTCATGTTCTATGTTGACTAATGGAGTTGGGTTTACCCCCAACCCTTGCTGTTGGAGAGAAGCGTTTAGATGTATGTAAGCATCAGGGTTTTGCAAATATTGTCCTCTTTTAACTTTCACTTCCAGGGAGAATTGTCGGGTCCTTTCTGGGATGGTGACTTCCTCTTTGATCTGAATTTCAACTGCATAAGGTAGCAATTGAGCTGACCTAAATGCTTTTTCTGGATCATCAAAGCCCATGGGATTATCCGCTAATCGGGACCAAGCTTTGAAGTTTATTAGGTCCAAACTAATGGCAAAGCGATTGAGAATGTCACTGCCTAAGTAAAAGGCGGCAGGGACGTCTCGCACGACCCAACAATTGTGGACTATGCTCTTGTTGCCAATGGAGATTTTGAGCATGCACCTGCTTGGCAGGAGATGTTTGGAATTAGGTGCTTCCAGGTCCATTTCCCATTTGTCTATCAGTTTGAATGTGGGAATGGCTGGATCTTTTGGGAGTTGGCGAAACATGGCTTCGCTGATGAAGCTCTTACCGTTGTTCACACACACTCGAGCGAGAACAGAGTCCCTCCCATCATTTTACTGAACAGGGATGAACAACTGCTCTACAATTTGCTGAATATCAGCCAGGCTCTGAGCTGATTTCACATCTTTCTGGACTATAGGAGTGGGAGTTTCTGATTGTGGATTAGTATAGAATCTCAGAGTGTTTCCTTCCAGCGTGGAGTACCACTTTAGACTGGAAGGAAGGTTGATTTTCAGAAATAGAGAGGACCCCCCATCACCAGTCTGTTGTCCTGCTATTACTGTCACGTCTGGAATTTGGCTATTCTGGAAGTGGAATTCTACTTGGTCAGATTTTTGTTCAACCATGTGGCAGGTGCCGTTTAAACTAACATGGTTGACACTCTGTTTTAATTTTATTGGTCGGCTAGTCTGGGTCCAGAGGACCTTGTTTACGTAATCTATTAAGGGTGACAACCTCCTCAGGAGGTCATTCCCCAGTAAACAAGGGGTGCCCTCTGGAGTCACAACTATGACCGGGTGTTTCAACTTGTGTCGCCCGATCTTAATGTCCAAGTCTGCAGTCCCCTCAACGGGAATTTCCTTCCCGTCAAAGTTCTGCAGTTGTCCAGGAAGTGAGGTGAGAGGAATTTGGTAATTCCCTCCCCTTCCTGCATTCAGTTCATCAAAGGCCCTTCTGGACAGAAGGGTAGCTTGAGATCCAGTGTCCACCAGTGCCAAAATTGTACCCTGCCCCTGTACTTGTACCGGGGCATAATATCTTCCCTCCTTCTCCCCAAGGGGGCACAGATAATGCACATTTTTGGACAACTGGTGGGCTAACTTTCTGGTTTTGGACATTGCAAGAGAAGAGATTTGGGCAGAATTCTGTGGAGAGCCTTGGGAATCTGAAAGAAAAAGTTGGCAACTGGAGATCAGAGCCATTGTGGGTTCCCCTGGCTCTGGTTCTGGTCCGACCCCCCCTTTTTGGAGGCAGTCACCAGGATGGGTTTGAACCAGGGGATTTTCTTGCTGTTGGTTCTGGGATGAGATGGTGGGCGGCGGTAGCTCAGTCTCCACATCTCCCCAGTCTGGATTTGCATCCCTAGGGACCCATTTTTCTTTGGGAGGAGTTCCCCCCTCTCTGAAGGAGAAGATCCTTTTCCCAGGATCCTCTGAGGATCCCTCTCCCTCAAATTGGAAGATCTGTACCTCCTCCTCAAACTGAGTCTGTTTGGGTCTTTTGTTTCTCCTACCCCCCCTCTGCTCCTTAGGAGGCAGACTTTCAGGGGCAAGAGATTTTGTTTATCGGTTCCTGGTTTTCCAGGGGCTGTTTACAAGTTGGGAAGGAAGCTTCCTCCAAGGCTTTACACCCCCCTTCCCCTTGTGCCTCCTCCCTGGGAATCGGTGTGTTATCGGGGTGCTGCCCCCGTCATTGTTCTGGAGCACTAGGTCCAGAGTTGGGTGCGTTCTGCGCCGGCATGCCGATCTGAGGGTTCTGCTGAGCCCTCAGTATGTGACCCAGATCCCGCGCCATGTTTTGAACCTGGCGCTCTAACTGGGAAACCCGCTCAGGCTGATACGGGGCCCTGTTTTCTCCCCTGGGCTGATCTCGGGAAGGGTAGCTATCCCTTCTTTGGTAGTACCCCTGGTTGGGAAGATTTGGATACCCCTCCACCCTTGGCCTCCCCTCTCCCGGATTCGGTTGTCTGGGCTCAGGGAATTGGGGAAAGAAGGGTGGAGGATTTTGGGGCTGGAAGTTGGCTGGATACCTGGGGAAGAAGTTCTGCCCAGGGTTTGGTGAGTTTCTGCCCTCCTGTGAGAAGTTGGGAGGGAAGTTCTCTGGGTTAGGTGCTTGGCTGGATCCCCCCCCTTGGGCTGGAGGAGTCCACACATAACCCAGGATGGGTCTGTTCCCCTTGTAACGGGGGCTTACATAATCAGGAGAGCGAGAGACCCCATTTGTGGGGCTGCCTCCCTGGCTCCCTGTCTGTGACTGGCCCGAGGACCTTCTGGGCCTAGCATTATTAAGTGCAGGTAGGTTTTTAGGCCCCCCCATCTCCAACTCTAAAACGGGGGTGACCTTTACCTCTGCCACCTTGGCAGCAGCAGGGGTGCTGTTAGTTTTGGGGTTTTTGGGCTGGTTTTTGTTTTCCACTGGTTTCTGCACCTCGTAAATGCGGGTGGCTTGTTCAATGACCCATTCTAAAGATCTTTTCTCATGAAAATCTCTCACGAGCTGGGTCATTATGTATTTGGGCAAGGCATGGAAAAAAGTATTAACAAATTCTCTGCTGTCTGTGCGCACCCTTCTGGTGGTCTGCGCAAAGGCACATTTCAGTTCTTGCACAAACTCTTGTGGGGCCTGATCCTCCCCACACTGCAAATTGTAGGCTGCCTTGCGAGCCTCTTGGGGATTTCTGTGAACAGAAAAATGTTTTAATATGGCCGCCCTATAGGTGGACCACCTGGAATGATTTTGGTCCTCCAGCCCCGCAAAGAAACTGGAGTACTCTGGGGAGAATGTCCACTTTACATATTGGATACAGCTTTGGCTGTCCTTCAAATGAAAAGTCTCCATCATTTGCTCATCGAGCTCCAAGTGTTCCCAAACAGAGTACTTGGCGTTCTTATGATAAGGCGTGATGATACTCCTGATTGCCTTAATCTGTTTCAATGGGTCCTTAATCAAGGCCCTTTTTGCCTTATTGGCCTTTTTGGTTCGGGTAACCCTTGTCCATTCATCTTCTGACTCAGAGGCACTGCTCCCAGAGGTTCCCGTCTGTTCTTCCAGGTTTTCCCGGATTCTGCGAGCCTGGGAATGGCTGGCAGAATGTGGGGACCTGGTCTCCTGTGTCCTGTACCGTTCAGAGGAGTCTTCAGATTCCTCTTTGCTGCCAGGATTTGATGGGTACCCCCCCCCACTGACCTAACTGGGCAGAGGTTTTCAGGATGCCCTTAATGGGCCTACTCTCCTGGGGTTCCCCACTAAATTGCACTGTGCTTGGGTGCCCATACCCGGATGCCCGCCCCTCCATTCCTGGGTGGTACTGGCCTATGAGCCCCATGCTTCTGGCTGGATAGTAATCTGCCATCCCTGTGGCCCTGTGCTCATGTGCGCCAGGGGACATGGGGGTGGCAGAGTCCAGGGACTGAGAGAAATAAAGGCCTCTGGTACTAGGGCTCCTGGGGTTATGCTCAGGAGTTTCTCTTTCCCAGCGAACCTCATCTCTATCCGCCCCTGCTCCCTGTTGCAATGCAAGATCCTGCGCCTTCAGTTCCTCAGTTAAGGCCTTACTAGACTCTATCAGTCTCTCCTGCATCGCTACCTGTTGTTGGAGCCTATCATTGTGCTGGCAGAGAGCCTCATTCTCTCTCTGCGTTTCCTGATTGGTCCTGGAGCACTGGGCCAGTCTTTGCTGCAGGAGGGTTACCTCATGAGCTGTGTCCCTATTGGCCTGCTCCTTTCTTGCCAGAGCATCCTCCACCTTCCTGGTGTGCTCTAACAAGTTATGGTGTTCTTTTTGGAGGTCACCCAGTCCCTGGAGGGCCAGGTGATTTTCTTCCATTTTCCTTTTTAAGTGGCAGACTTCCTGGCCTAAGGTATCCCTTTCCTGACTAAGAGCCTGCATCTGTGCCGCCAGGTCGTCCCTTTGCCTTTGGAAGGCACCAGCTTTCTGGTGCTCCTGGTCAAACTCTGCCTGGGTATCCAGGTCTTTCAAAATCAGTTTATTGCTCTCTGCCTTCTCCCTATCTAGGTGGCTTTGCAGGGTGACTACCTGCTCAGCACATGCCCTATAGTAGTCTAACTGTTGCTCCAGCTTTTTCTGGCTCTGCAGTAGGGAGTCCAAACCTTCTTGGTACTCCTTCTGCAAGGCCAGAAATCTGGTATCCTGGTCAGCCTTTTCCTGTTGCAGGATGTCCATATCCCTCTTTATTTTAATGATGTGCTGTCTACTCTCATTTTCTGACTCCTGGCTCCCCTGCAGCCTCTGCTCAGAAGAGACCAGGTCAGATTGGACCTTCTCTAACGCCATCTGTCGCTTATTCGCCAGATCTTGGCTTTCAGTACATTTATCCTGCATGTCTCCCATATATAGGTACAGGTATGCCGCTATCCTAACCATCTTGTCTTGTTCATCCTTAGCTTTAGGAGCCATGTATAGTTCACTCAGGGCCACATGTAAGGGAC
The DNA here is from genome assembly GCF_040938575.1 of Ambystoma mexicanum. Lineage (NCBI taxonomy): Eukaryota > Metazoa > Chordata > Amphibia > Caudata > Ambystomatidae > Ambystoma > Ambystoma mexicanum. Next base: position 1,235,948,932 of record NC_090933.1, on the reverse strand, counting down.
CCTGATCTCTCCATATATCTGACCCTGTTTCAGTGATCTGGGGTGCGATTGCCTGCAACCAGACCGTCTGGTCTTGATGAGTCCACTAACCTCTCACAAATAACTTATGTAAGAAGTTCTCTCTGCCTATTTTCATATCTACCAAGGTCGTCATTCTGGAATTTGAGTTCCTTCCTGACTTACAGAAGTTTATATTATATTTTTGCAAAACAGACCTTTTCCTTAGAGCGTTCCTTTGAGGAGTGCTTTACAGCGTAACACAGCGTGGTGATCCGACCGGATATGTGTATCTGGTCAGCTGGCACACTGTATTAATCTGCACAAGTGATAGATCTAACCCAAACATCCTGCTGGAGCCCCCAATGTGTAAGAGGATTCAATTCAACACTACAGCTAAGTCAACACCTAGTCTAGAATACTGAATGAAAACCCTTATTGATATATCTTTATGTCCAGTTCATGCGTTCTGGATGACTACCCCTATATAACACCCCTCTCTTGGAATCCCCCTGACCCCACTGAGCCAAGAAGTAGTTCTGTTTTGCAAGTTTAAAGGTTTATTTGATAATTTAAACAATATATATATATATCACACTTTATAATAAATTAATAATTGAATATCACACTTAATCTGAGCAGTAATCAATAATGGATAGTCTGGCACTAGCACACTTGTGAATAGGAATAGAAGAATAAGGTGGTAGAGAATACTTTATATAAGTTCAGATGGATGCAATGTTGAATGAAAATGCAATACAGAAAATACTCAATATGATTTCAACAAAACAATGTAATCACTTTTCTCTGGCAATCCCCTCCCCCCTTTATGCAATGCAAGGAAATGGAAGGAAAGCACACAGTTCTCAGAAATGCAATCAAATGTAATTCAGTTCACCCCAGCAAGCTTAGACTACAGAAGTTGGAAACACAGGCCCAAAATGCTTTTATATGTGCTGGCAATGAAGTGAAAAATATGCTAAAATGCTTTTAATTCCCTCTTGAGGTTCAGGGTGAGTGGTATCAAGTTAATATTAGTCCAGGCTCACTCTAGCAATGATTCAGGGATGGTTCTTAAGAGGCAAACTAAATTTTAGCAAGGAAAGCAAAAACTGCTGTTTTCACACGTGGAGAAATTTGCAAATCGCGGCAAATTCGCGAGTGCGTTTTTCGCGATTGCGGCAAAAGTATCGGGGGTAGGAATGCAGTTCTAGGTTCGTAGGAAAGCTAAGATTCAAAGCTTTCAGAGGAAAGGTCACGGAGATATGCTCGATATGGTAAAGGTCGTTTTTCAGATTTGAAATTTTAAAGTTCAAAGTGACAAGTGACAGCTAGCAGCTAGAAAATGACAGGTGACAGCTTTTAGGCAGTTCTACTTAGATTAAAATAGATTGAATTATATTATTTTAACTAAGAGATTGGTTCTGCACAGTTCTGCTGGGTACTCACAATATATTTTGGAAATAGATGGGCCTCGCCACGGATCTGGTCAGGTTTTAGACTTGACTCTGGTCTGGTCTCTGCACTTCACAGTGATCTTGGTCAGCTCTCTGGTTCTGCTAACAGTGGTCTGGGTCAGCTCTGCTCTCTCTGGTCTAGCCTCTCTGGATTCTGGAGATTGATGGATTTGAAGTCTGGATCTCTGGATGTTGTATGGTCCGGCAGAGCGCGTTGCAGCAAATGGAATTGAATGTCTCTATCTGTCCTGACTGTCTGCTTTTATGTGTTTTGAAAATGGGTGTGTGTGCAGCATCACTAGGCTCTACCCCTCTCCACTTGTCATTGGCCACTTCCTCCTCTTCCCCTTGATTGGGGGAATGAAATGAAGTGTCATCATGATGAGGTCTGTTTATGATACAGAGAACCCACCCCTGTCAAATTACACACAATCTATATTTTGAGACATAATTGCACAGGTACACATTTGTTTAAAATTACATGCACCCATCACATATCACAGGAGGTATACCCTGTCCAAATCTGCTCTTCCTGGGAGCTTGCATTCAGAAATGGCAACATATTTCACTTTTTGGTCAGGTTACCAATATCAGATTCTTACTCAAATTTACCCAAATGTGTGCAAGGCATGCAGGCATTAATTGATGAAGTATCAGACTTTTCACATGCAGACATTTTAAGTAATACCCTCTTAACTGCTAGCTTGCCCCCAGATCATGCCACCGGTTCTAAAAACCTCTTAAAATGTGGGCAGAAAAATCACAAGAATTATGGTATCATTTAAATAATTATGACAAGGTGTCACGCCGCGCGCTCGCTCGCGGGCATCACTTACCTGTCCTGGGGTCCCTGGTCCACGGCCGCAGCGATCTCCTCCTTCATGGAGATTGTACCCGCGGTGGCGTCTCTCCTCACGCCGACCCGCGGTTCGGATGGGCGCCGTGGACGCCGCCATCTTGCGAGGATCTGCGCATGCGCGGATCGTCAGTATTCGACGTCCCGCGCATGCGCAGTGTCGGAACATGCGTTCCAAGCCTCGCTTTCACCCCGGGCCATAAAATGGCACCGCATACACAGGGACAACGCGTCTCAACGCGGTTGTTACTGTGTATGCGCTGCTGGAGTCCTGGCGCTTGTTTCCAGCCCACCAGTTCCCTGTTCTAACCTTTTCTGCCTAGTCCTGCCTCATCTCCTTATTCCCATCTTGCTTCCTGGTCCTCCTACCCTTTATTTCTGATACCTTGCCTATCCCTGGTTTAGGGTAGAGTAGGTCCTGTCTGGGTTCCTAGTTGTAGTGGGGACTCTCTTGTCAGTACTGCCTTTTCTTGCAGTTTGCCTTCCTTTGCCTGTCTTGTGCCCTGCCGGTACCTGTGCCTTTCTGCCTTTGGGAAGTTCCTGAGTTCAGCCCTGTTATCATCGGTGATTTCTTCAAGCCTTCTCAGCCAGTGGAAACACTGTCCCGACGTCACGCAAATTCTGAGAAGTGCCACCCGTGGCGTTGGGAGTTGGTCCAGTGCCGTCCTGTCTTATATCGTCAGGAGGGGATTGGGCTGATTTCTCGCGTTACCCATTCATCGGCCATCATACATCGACATTCTGGCAACCTCAACTCCACGGTCTACAGGAAGCAGAGGTAACCCACGATCTCGTGAAGATTCGTTTAACAGATTGAGACGCCTACCCCCCAGTCCCGACATGGACGACATGCAGGAGCTACGTGAAGAAATGCGTGCCATGCGTCTTGAAATGACCACTCTCCGCCAGGAGAACAACACCCTCAGACAAGCATTGGATCGGTGTTTGGCTAATCCCGCACAACCTGTCACACCGCCTGAGAACTCCATGGCTTACACTACTCCGATGAAGTATGATGGTGATCCGCGTCGAGTGGCAGAGTTCTGCACTCACTGTCGGATCCATTTCCAATTCAGGTCTACTCATTTTGCTCAAGACAAGGCTAAGATCGGGTATATCCTTGGTAATCTAACCGGCAATGCACTCGCCTGGGCCGCACCTTTGGTCTCTACCAACAGTCCTCTGTTGGATGATTTCGCTGCCTTCGAGAAAGCCTTTTTGGACGTCTTCAAACCGCCCAATTTGGCATCCATGGCCCAGAATCAATTAATGGAGATCAAGCAAGGGTCAGGTGACATAATCCACTACATCAGTCGTTTTCGACAATTAGCAACCAATTCACAATGGCCCGAAATTACTCAAAAAACCTTATTTCGTCGGGGACTACGAGAAGAGTACAAAGACGAACTGCTGCACATTCCTGAGCCAGAAACGTTGCCTGCATTGGTGGAACAAGTCTTACGCATTGACCATAGGTTAACCGAACGACGGAGTGAACGCCGCAGATCCGACAGGTATCAACCAATCCCTCCAGCACAGAACCCCGGACCGGCTGTTTCTACCGATGTAGGTCCAGAACCCATGCAGTTGGGTGCCGTCCGAGGTCCGTTATCCGAGACTGAAAAGAAAAGAAGACGACAGAAGAACTTGTGCATGTATTGCGGTGGTTCTGGCCATTTTCTAGGCACCTGTCCGCTACGTCCTCTGAAGAAACAGGAAAACTAACAGGCCCGTTGTTTGAGGCGAAGGCAGCAGCGGGCCGCCTTTCTGAATCCGTCCTTCCTCCCATGAACTCAGTACCCTTGTTGATCCTGAAAGTCGGTGTTGCTTGGCTTGGAAAGTGTGTGAAGACCTGGGCCCTTCTGGATTGCGAAGCATCTGGCAATTACATCGATGCCTCGTTCGCAATTGCCAATGGGATCCGTTTACATAACAAGGAACGACCAACGGTGGTCGAGGTGATCGATGGTTCTACTTTGTCTTCTGGTCCGGTTTGCCAACACTCCGATCCCTTGTGGCTCTCTGTGGAAGGGCATCTCGAACGTATCTCATTGGACGTCATCAAGTCTCCCTCATTTCGGGTGGTGCTGGGTTTACCATGGCTGTTGTATCACAATCCCCAGGTCGACTGGACCACTCGCTCCCTGGTGTTCTCTTCGACACGTTGTCCTCGTGACTGTGTACTTCACGAAACCTTTCCTGCAATTTTGGAGTCCCTCAATCCTGCTGATGTATCTGCTCGTTTATGTGTCACTCAAGCAGTTCCTCATGAATATGCCGGATACCACAAGGCGTTCTCCAAGCCTGAGGACATACCACTACCACCCCATCGGCACTTTGATTGTTCCATTGACGTCCTGCCTGGTGCGATCATTCCCCACGGCAAGATCTATTCGTTGACGCAACTCGAGAAAGGCATCCTGCAGGAGTACATTACGGATTGCCTCAACAAGGGCTACATAGTGCCGTCCAAATCCCCTGCAGGATTCCCGTTGTTCTTCGTCAAGAAGAAAGAGGGCACTTTGCGTCCTTGTATCGACTACCGTCAACTAAACGAGATCACGAGGAAGGACAGGTACCCGTTACCACTCATCCGGGACATCATCGAATCCCTGAAATCAGCACAGATCTTCACCAAGCTGGATCTAAGAGGGGCCTATCACTTGGTGCGGATTAAGAAGGGAGATGAGTGGAAGACGGCCTTCAAAACACCTATTGGTCACTTCGAATACAGGGTGATGCCGTTTGGACTCTGCAACGCCCCGGCAGTCTTCCAACGGTTCATGGACGATGTCTTTTCCGACCTTATTGGAATATCTGTCTGGGTTTACCTTGACGACATTCTGGTTTTTTCTGATACTCATACTGCACACGTGGCGCATGTACAGGAAGTCCTCCGTAGATTAATACACAACGGCCTGTATGCCAAAATTGAAAAATGCCAATTTCATAAGGAGAGCATGGAGTTTCTGGGTTATGTGATCAGTAACACAGGAGTACAAATGGATCCCGCAAAACTGCAAGCTATACAAGAATGGAAATCGCCACATGGCGTGAAGTCACTTCAAAGGTTCTTGGGCTTTGCCAACTTTTATCGGCGTTTCATTCCACGCTTTTCTCAACTGGCCAACAGTCTAACCCGCCTAACCAGTACTAAGGTGCCGTTTCTCTGGGACACGCAGGCCGAGGAGGCATTCCTGGAATTAAAAAGAACATTCATGTCGGCTCCTGTTCTTAGACATCCAGATGATGTAAAACCATTTGTGGTTGAAACAGACGCTTCGGACTACGCAATTGGGGCGGTCTTACTACAGCAAGATGCAGTCACGGGAATAGAGCACCCGGTGGCATACTACTCGAGGAAATTGTCTGTGAGCGAGAGAAACTATGCAGTGATTGAAAAGGAATTACTGGCGATAAAGGCTGCATTCGAGGAATGGCGACATCACTTGCTGAGTGGGAGGTACCCGGTGGTGGTTCGTACGGATCATCGTAATCTACAGTTCCTGCGCTCTTTGCAATGCAGAACCTCCCGTCATGCTCGTTGGGCCTTTTTCTTTTCACAGTTCGATTTCACCGTCACCTACATTCCTTGTTCCCAAAACACTAAGGCTGATGCCTTGTCTCGATCCCTGGAAAACAACGTTGAAGGTGTCAAGGAACCGGAACCTCTGATAGCGTCCAAACATTTTCTATCGATGGTGACTCCCCAGCTCCAACAGTTGACTGAGGCCACACGAACGGATCCCTCAAGAACACAGATACTACAACGTGCTGACATCAGGGAACGTGACGGCTTGTTGTTCTTCAAGGATCGTCTATACGTTCCCACATTGGAACTCCAGAAAATCGTTTTACAGAATTGTCATGATTCCGTCGTTTGCGGTCACCGTGGAGTCCGCACAACACAAGAACTGGTTGCACGACAGTACTGGTGGCCTGGATGGGCTACATTGGTAAAGCACTACGTGGACACTTGCCCTGTATGTGCCCAGACCAAGATTCCTCGCAAAAGGCCCATTGGTCTTCTGAAACCCACGCCAACGCCTCCGTACCCTTGGCATACCATCGCCACGGATTTCATCGTTGACCTGCCCCTGTCTGGTGGTTTCACGTGTATAATGGTGGTGGTGGATTGTTTCACCAAGACTGCTCATTTCTTGCCCTTTCCTAAGCTGCCCACCGCATCCCAGATGGCACGATGTTTTCTACACGAGGTGTATCGTCTTCATGGTCTTCCGGAGAAGATTTTGTCAGACCGGGGGTCTCAATACATCTCTTCCTTTTGGGGCCAACTGTGTCGGCATTTGGACATTCAGCGAGCCCTGAGTTCCGGCTATCATCCGCAGACTAATGGACAGACGGAACGTACCAATCAGACCCTTGAGCAATACCTACGTTGTTATGCTAATGCTACCCAAGACAACTGGTCGGAATGGTTGGACACCGCGGAAGCAGCTTACAACAACGCTGTTCATTCCGCTACCGGACTCAGCCCTTTTTTTTGCTCTACTGGTCTTCATCCCAGACTGCTGCCTATTCATCCGACGTCTTCCAGTGCCGTTCCATCTGCGGATGCCCTGGTGTCCCTGATCCGCGATCAACATCGTCTGGCGGCCGGTACCTTGGCAGCGGCACAAGCACATATGAAGGAGCAGGCTGACAAGAGACGGAGCCCTGAGCCTGTCCTTCATGTTGGGGACATGGTTTGGCTGTCCTCCAAGAATCTACCGGTACGCAACTTACCTGTGAAACTAGCCCCCCGCTTTTTTGGTCCCTTTCGCATCACAGGGCGTATTTCGTCTGTTGCCTTTCGTTTGTCTTTACCTCGCTCTTGGAGGATCCATCCTGTCTTTCATGTTTCCCTTTTGAAGCCCTACGTGCCCGATGTTATGTGTCGTACCTGTTCCCGTCCTGCCCCGGTCTTGGTTCGGGGGCTCCCTGAATTTGAGGTGCAGGAGATATGTGATTCACGGATTTGGCGAGGTGCTCTGCAGCTTCTGGTCAGCTGGAAGGGTTATCCTGCTTGTGACCGTACTTGGGAACCGCGCTCCTTCGTGCATGCACCGCGCCTGGTTCGGTACTTCTATCTCCGCTACCCTTGGAAACCCGGTGCTCCGGGGTTTTCCGGGAGGGGGTATGGTGTCACGCCGCGCGCTCGCGGGCGTCACTTACCTGTCCTGGGGTCCCTGGTCCACGGCCGCAGCGATCTCCTCCTTCATGGAGATTGTACCCGCGGTGGCGTCTCTCCTCACGCCGACCCGCGGTTCGGATGGGCGCCGTGGACACCGCCATCTTGCGAGGATCTGCGCATGCGCGGATCGTCAGTATTCGACGTCCCGCGCATGCGCAGTGTCGGAACATGCGTTCCAAGCCTCGCTTTGACCCCGGGCCATAAAATGGCACCGCATACACAGGGACAACGCGTCTCAACGCGGTTGTTACTGTGTATGCGCTGCTGGAGTCCTGGCGCTTGTTTCCAGCCCACCAGTTCCCTGTTCTAACCTTTTCTGCCTAGTCCTGCCTCATCTCCTTATTCCCATCTTGCTTCCTGGTCCTCCTACCCTTTATTTCTGATACCTTGCCTATCCCTGGTTTAGGGTAGAGTAGGTCCTGTCTGGGTTCCTAGTTGTAGTGGGGACTCTCTTGTCAGTACTGCCTTTTCTTGCAGTTTGCCTTCCTTTGCCTGTCTTGTGCCCTGCCGGTACCTGTGCCTTTCTGCCTTTGGGAAGTTCCTGAGTTCAGCCCTGTTATCATCGGTGATTTCTTCAAGCCTTCTCAGCCAGTGGAAACACTGTCCCGACGTCACGCAAATTCTGAGAAGTGCCACCCGTGGCGTTGGGAGTTGGTCCAGTGCCGTCCTGTCTTATATCGTCAGGAGGGGATTGGGCTGATTTCTCGCGTCACCCATTCATCGGCCATCATACATCGACATTCTGGCAACCTCAACTCCACGGTCTACAGGAAGCAGAGGTAACCCACGATCTCGTGAAGATTCGTTTAACACAAGTCCGTACTATGAGTCATTCATCTTTTTCTAAAACCATATTCTGGCTACAGGGGTGTGTCTTTTCAGGTCACATGGTACAGAAACCAGTCTTTCCACTTTCTTCAAGCTCAGCCTCTGTCTCCAGTTTCTCCCCCTCCCAGTTTCTGCCAAGAGGAAGCCATTTTTATTACCCCTGCAATAAACCATCTGCCTGGGCCCTGGAAGGCCCATTGTTCAAGAGGAAGCCATTATGGCCACTTCAATAAACCCTCTGCCTGGGTCCTATGTTTAGTCTCTAGCAGTCCCTTGATAATCCAATCAGAGAAGTGTCAGATCCCTTTTGGTGGGAGCAGCAAAAAGGCAGCTAGGCCTGGGAACACAGCAGTTGTGCAAGTCTCAACTCCTGTCGGGGGTAGCTGGTGGGCAGAATTCAGTTCCTTCAGCCAGGCTTCAGATAAAATGTCACTTTTTGTTACCCAGTTTAAGTCAAGACAATGTTTACATATGCAGCTAGAATGCTGATTCTAAGTTCAAAACTATGGCATTTCAACAGTGACAACTATGTGCCACTCAAAAGTAGGTCACTCAGTTAATTTAAACATTTAGATTTTTAGTGTCTTTCAGTCCACATTTACTTAAACTGCTGAAATCCACAGCTCAGCCAGTCTTGTTATAAACCTTCAAGTCACTTCAGAATATAACTTTACATTGGATCCACCTCTCAGTAAATCTTTCTTTGGCCTGTTTTGGGTTCATTTATTCAGTTTTACACGAAAAAGAAAAAAGTCTGGTGTTGTTTTAAAACGCCGGCTTTCTGATAGTGGTGAGTACTGGTAATGCACCCATTTTTGGGATTTAAGAAAATGAATTCCCCACAATACTAGGTTGCTTTTGGCAATCAGCATTGCCATTCCCAATGGTTTCAGACTACTGTGTGGGTAGTCCAATGGTGGTTTTAGGCAGTGCCCTTCTGTGCCCATAACATCGGCAAAAATGAGTGGCAGCCTATTCTTCATGCATTTCCCTGTGCATTTTCTGGGAAGCTCTGGCCACCATGATGTTTTCCATGTCAGTACTGCACAGTTTTTGAGGTAGGGCTCGGATGTATGGGTAAAAACATCCCACAGGGTCCTTCCGGTAGTCGTTCTGGCCCTAGTATTTCTTTTAACAAAGGTTTTAGAAATGATTGCTGTAATTAGATCAACAAAATCCCTGATGTCATCAGCCGACAGGGAAATTGTAGGTTTGAGTGCCCTTTCTTCACTATCACTAATATACGAGACAAATTCTGCTTGCATGGGAGCCAAAATCTCTGACAACCGTCGATCATTCCATGATATACGGTTCAGAGCCGGGCCAACTCTCAACTCCTGGGTAGATATCAAAGGGGAATGGGACACACAACAGTTCAAACTCACAAGGAGAGGCAGAAGGCCACTCTCAAGTCTATGGATAATACCCATGTCGGTAACCAATGAACAAGCATTAGCCACTGAAATCTAATCCAAGATACTACAGGACTTTTGTCCAATTCAAATATATTGAGGGGGAGTGTCGGACAGGAAATCACAGTTAATTATCACAAAGCCAAAGGAATAAAGGGTGTTTGCCAACTCAAGGTCCCTCTTACAGGAGTGTGAGAGCAAATGCCCATCCGCTAAGGCAGACAAAGGAACGGCAGTCCGATCGAGGGGGCCAATTCCCTCAGTATTTTAGAGTTAAAATCTCCACATAAGATACATGGAAGGTGGCCAATTTGATGAGCAAGCAATGCTTCCATTACCGTTAGTATCAAGTCATAGGAGAGGAATGACCGATGGGAATTCACCGTTCCGATCCGAGGGGGCCAATTCCGTCGGTATTTTAGAGTTAAAATCTCCACATAAGATACTTTTAAGGCTGTCAATTTGATGAGCAAGCAAGGCTTCCATTTCCGTTAGTATCAAGCCATGGGAGGGGGACTGTCCGATGGGAATTCACTGTTAATAATCATGAAACCAAAGGAATAAAGGGTGTTTGCCGACTCAAGGCCCCTGTTACAGGAGCGGGAGAGCAAATCCCCATCCACTAAGGCAGACAAAGGAACAGAATTCCGATTGGAGAGGGCCAATTTCCTCGGTATTTTAGAGTTAAAATCTCGCCATAAGATACATGGAAGGCAGGCAATTTGATGAGCAAGCAATGCTTCCATTTCCGTTAGTATGAAGCCATGGGAAAGCATATAGGGAGGATCATATAAATTCACTATGATGAGTTCCACAACATTGGGTGGGAAAGTAATTTTACCCACTAAGATGTTTGGGGAGTTTGAGGTTAATTCCACCAAGGATAGAGGGTTCTTAATTCCTGCCCGCAAGACTCCACTGGGGCACCCACAGGGTCCCTGGACTGCCAATTTATGGAGAACCTGCCATCCATCTATGAGTAGTTTGTGGGTAAGCCATGTCTCCTGTAACGCTAACACAGAGTTATCATCAGTTTGTTCCATCAAACCACCACCTTCCAGCAGATGATGATGCCCTTGGGTGTTCCAGGTAAGAAGTTGGGCAAAAGACATCATACTGGAGGCTAAAGTTCCAGCTTCCCGTGCTGCGTGACCAAATTCACCAACCAAACCCAGTAGGATTCTTTCCCCCATTTATCGTCACTTTTCCCAGCTCCATATGACAAGCTTGGGGCAACATTATGTTTACTACCACCTGGGCAAACTACATTGGATCTCCCACCCAATTTTGTGGGGCAGAATCTCTCATTCTCGGTTTCTACAGCAATGGATTCATAACCAAGACGGCTAAAAGAGCCAGCATGTTCCAAAATATAAGATAGGGTACTATTTACAAAAAGAAATACTATTGATGTAGGGTTATGAACTTGCTCAGAGATGTCAACAGTTTTTATGTCACTACTCTCAATAAGTCGCAAAGGAATAATGCCATGGAACAGATCCAAAATATCAACACGATTCAAAGCCAGTCCACTATCATCACAGAAGAGGCTCTGGATTTGTAAGGTCTTGGAGGTACCTCTTCATTTAGACTCAGTCACCACCAGTGGAATAGTCTGCTCAATCGGGTCCCGACCCTGGATATCAGATCTCGCAATATTCAAGGGTGCAGCAACAGACTATGAGTTAATGGGTACATTGGAACTTATTCTAAACCCCCAGTCATTTTGGACGGAGGCATTGGTGATAGGTCCAACAGAGACTGATTGGTTATCAGGCAAGGATTCCAAGTTATGGTCACATTCGAGTACCCCAGTGGCCTTCCCAGAGATGGTTTTGGGAGAAACAAACACTTTTTTCTTAGTCAAGTTAGGCTGTACCCTTTCAGATCTCTTAGTTGAAATCGTCTTCAGAGCACCAGTAGTCGTACTTCTCGGTGATATAGGTAAGGAGCGAATATCTGAATGGGCATCACTATCGGAGCCCAAGTTCGAGGTCCCTGAAGGCTTCCCCGAATAGACAGCCCAATTAGTAGATGAAAGGGGCCCCTGGGTTAACTTTTGCATTGGGTCTCTGTTTTTACAAGCTTGAAAGATGAGATATAGTGACAAAACTGGTTCTCTAGCTAGGGGCCTACCAGCCTTGAGTTTCCTTCTCGTTCTTTTCTTTTTTTCGACCAGTGGCTCTTACATCAGAGCCTGTTTGATGGGCTTACGCTGTTGCCCTCACCTGCTAGTCACAGGAAACCAGTCCACGAGGGTCTCGATCAGGACCCCCAGGCCTTTTTCAGACGACGCACGAAGCGAGGGCATTTTCAAAGATAACTTGACATTAGTGTAGGTAATGCTTGAGGAAGAAGAAATAAGAGATTTAGGCACCGCCAATGATGACCTCTGAGTATCAAATGAACTACGAAGATTGTCCACTGATGCCATAACGTTTATTAGTTGTTGGCCTTGGATAACCAGCTTGTTCGCAATTGCCTCGCATTTTGTGGTAAGCTACATTAGTAATGTCTCTAGAATGTTAAACATCACTGCCAATGACCCACTTCCGTCAGCCATGTCCAAATCAGCTGAAGAATGTAGAAGCAGCGAAGAGGTTAAGCCGTTTTAGTGAAGCAATGTTACTGCATGGAGATCAAGTGGAGGTGATACACTCCTAAGGAGTAGTGGTATCTCCTTTTCCTTTGGATTTTCAGGTGCTGCAGAAGCATGGTTCAAGTGAGTCTAAGAGAATAATATCGGAATTGCTGGCAAGACAGTGTCAGGTGTCGAGCTCACCACATTCCATGCTTAGGACCCGTTTTCAAATACCTCCTGCGTGGGTAGGAGTTCCTTTCGCTGTGTGCTGAGCAGTGCACAGCTACCAAAAGTAAAGGGTGGAGAAGAGGTGATTACGCTTGCTTGGATGCCGCAGTAAGTGCATCTAAAGGTGGCAATGTAGTGTTGGTGAGTGCATTCACTACGCTTGCAATGGGTTTAGATCTCAGGCACGTAAGTGATTTTGAGAGTTACTCGGTAAGTTCATCATTAAAAGAAATTACATCATGCTTTGGGAGTGTCCCATTATTAGTAGGAGAATAAAAGTCAGTCATTATTGGGTTATCTACAGATACCTTCAAGGGTACCCCCCACAGTTCTCTGGGGGCATACACGAATCGCGCATTTGGTGTTCTTGGCCAGCAATGTCCAATGATACGTCGGTCTGGTCTTCCAAACATTAGGACTCAAGTATCTCATCAAGAGCGGACACCTGAGCTGTCAGATGTTCCATTGTGCCTGGTTGTTTTAGAGCAGCACTCTTCACAATGCGTGCTGCAAAGGGGCTACCAGCTATCAGCCCAACTCTTCAGTGTCAATATAAGAAGGAAATAGTATAAGGTGGGGCATAAACCGCTAGTGAAAGATGAAGTCAGCGGCCCTCCAGTGTCCCTAGATTCAGTGCACAGTGAGCCAGTGACAAGCTCAAGTTCTTCTTCTTTTCTTTTAGGGTTCGAGGCGGGACGGCAAGAGGAGGTTGTGAATAGGAGATGTCTCGCGAGGAAGCGTGCAGTCGCAGAACTGCCCGCAGCCGCACACCACGCGCGTACCATGCCGGGTGCAGGTTTTGACAACGACCATCCTTCAAGCAGCTGACACAGTAGAAAGACTCCCTCAAGGACTCCAAAAGCTCCACAGTCTCCAGAACTGCACACAGCTGCACACACCGCAACAGGTGAAGGTTTTGACAATGACCCTCGCATCTGGAGGGAATGACTTGGAGAAGCGTGCTGGATGTTCCTAAATCTATCGCACTTCCCCTGATTCATATCGAACTGGGACTGAACTCCCTAGAATGTAAACCACCATGGAGGCTTCTGTCCTTCTACAGAAAGATAATAGCTCCTTTGCAAAAATCTCTATTCTGTGATCTGAATAGTTTGTTGAAGTAGAATAGGCCAGGCCAGGCTATCTAAGAGAGTTTACTGCATGTTGCTCTAACCAAGAAGTGACCAAGAAATTACTCAGGTGGATCTTATTGAGAATCCCCTCAAGGTCAAAATGTATCTTTACAAAAATGGCAAGTACGCTGAGAGCGCTTCACTCATATAATTCTCTTGACCATCTGAAAAGGTAGTACAAGAAGTTGTGAATGCTTGTCCCGTATCTGTTGAAATATCCTAACAGATAAGCCCAGGAGAGCATTTCTGAAATTCAAATGGAACCTCTCATTAACATAGGAGGTACTGGTTAAATATAAACAAATTCCTTTGCAAACATCTCTATTCTGTGATATGAATAGGTTGTTGATGGAGAATAGGCCAGGCCAGGCTATCTAAGAGAGTTCAACCCATTTTGCTCTAACCAAGAACCGACCAAAAAATGACTCAGGTGGGTTTTATTGAGAATCCGGTCAAGGTCAAAATTCATCTTTACAAAAATGACTGGGCAAGTACGCTGAGAGAGCTCCACTCATGTAATTCTCTTAACCATTTGAAATGGGAGTACAAGATGGTGGGAATGCTTGTCCCGTATCTGTTGAAATACCCTAACAGATACATCAGGAGAGCATTTCTGAAATTCAAATGAAACCTCTCCGTAACATAGGAGGTACTGGTTAAAAATAGACGAATTCCAAGGGGAAATGTGGTATGTCGCTTTTGTGCAGGAAGTGCCTCGAAGGAATCACTTTACCATTTGTTAAGTGAGTGACCATCGCTACAGGCGAAAATTATGGTTTTCTTTAAGAAACATATTGATTGAGACAACTCATATTGTGATAAGGGAGGCGGGTTCTGGAAGACATGTTTAGCCGGTCGCACTACTACAGTGGTTTTGTCAGTGGTAGGGTTCATTGAATGCCTGCACCTGGAGACTACTGGACTATGATGAAGATGAATTTTGACAAAGTTTTTATGAAACTTCATAGTTGCCTCTTTTAAATGAATTCTTTTTGTTGCCTTTTTGTGTATGTATCATGAATGAATTGTTCTGGTGTTGTTTTCATATTGTTATTTTAAGCAACTTTGCTTGTTTTAACTCTTTGTTTTATGAATTATATTCTGCCTTATGAATTATATGTTCTATTTCTTTATTGGATAACGTGTATTTGTTTAACCATATAAACAATAAAAACATTTTTTTCAAAAAAAAGTAGACCTGTGCCAAACATTATTTTGAACTATCTGTAAACACTCTAGGGGAAGGGAAGACCCCCTAAGAATATACAAACTAGTTGAACTATAACATATTGTGGGAGCTTTGTTTGTTGAGATCCTGGCCCCAGAAAGAATTTGCCCACTTTTAGCTTTTGTTGGAACACTATTTGGAAATGTCTGTTTGTTTAACATTGGAACTGTCAACTAAAGAACACAAAACTCTCTGCACCATCTTTTTCCTCTTTTAAGTGTAGGGGACAGAGTTAGATTCGAGCTGACGGTGGACATTATGTTGGACATTTGAAGCTCCTTAGTTTTAGATTTGAGTTAGGGCAAATCCTCTTCATGATGAAGGATAGTCAGGCCCTTCACAACCCTTTTTCCTGTCTGAATAAAAGTCTTTAGCCCAAACAAATATGGCACATGGGTTTTGCCTCTTTCTCCTTCTGCTCCCTTACAGTGGTCACTCCACAGTGCTTGAATTTGTGGGGCTGATTTTGTTACGACCTCTTTTCAAAAATAAACATCCAGGTTGTACTAGACTTAATGTGTTGCTCCTTTTACCATTTGTTTGAAGTGTTGATTTGCCATGCAGGAGCACAGAGATCTGGTTGGTTTCTGTTTAATCTTTCAATTAGATGGTAAAGTCTCCTAATTAGGTTTCATGACCCACCCCAAGGCCAGCACCAGTGTTTGTGAATCGCTCAGCAAAAGTGGGATTGTCAGAAGTAGGTTGAAATAATAATATTAGGAAGAATAGTTGAATCAAATATAACATAGGAAGAATAGTTGGACCAAAAATAAAATAGTCAATAGATACAGTTAATTTTTATAATGATGGCAGACTACAAAATGAGATAAATACAAGAAAAACAAAAAGGTTATGACAAAATAAAGTACATTATATAAAAAAAAACAAGATATGCAAACAGGCCCAAATGTACTAAGCAGGGGAATTCAACTAAATTATATCCTGATCCTGAGCATATAAATTAGTTGAGATTCAGAATCTAAACAAGTGAGTTTACAGCTGGAGGCTAACAATACTGAAAGCATACTTATAACTAGTAGTAGAGTTGGGAGGGGTCGGTGGCTGCCCCATTTGGGTCCCTCTTGTCCTTCCCGGCTCCTCCCTTGTCCCATGCTTCTGAGGCTGATTTTAAAAATATACATATGCACTCAGAAAGGTGCTGGAATCAGTGAGCTGAGTGGCACCATGCAGACTTCGCTCACTGCAGCCCACAGGTTGCTAGGCAAGCAGGTTCAGACATTGCATGACCCTGCATGTTTGTTACTACTTCTGCTTCTTGGCTGCCTGTGCCACGCTTAATGAATCCTGTTGCCCCAGATGGAAGAGAAGGTATTTACAAAAAGGTTTGTGCATTGTTATGCAATGTGTCTGTGCACACAAGATTGCATCAGTCTGCAAATATGTGAATGTGCATGTGTGTGGGTATCATTGTGTTTGGAAGTGTGAACCATGCATATGTTTGCTTGTCAGTGGAGGGGAGTCACACCACAACATGAAAATAATTTGTAGTGGGAATGCTAGCGTATATTGTGTGTGCAGTACATCGAAGGGGCTTACAGTGGGAATGTTGGCATATTGTACGGGTATAGTGTCATTAACTGGTTTTATAGTAGGAATGCTGGCATATATTTTCAGCACATCATCATAAGCAAGATTTACCGTACAATGCTGCCATCTGTTGTGTGTGCGATAACGTGTTATTTTCCGACAGACATTTTTTTAAAGTAATTTCTAACATCAGAATTACTTCGAAATAAACTCATCTAAATATATGGAAGGGTAAAAATGGGTGGGGAGGGGGTTGGGAAATGGGTCAAACAACAGAGAAAGGGGGGGTTGGATGATCCCCCAAAATGAAAAAAAAGTTGATGATTTTTTCAAAGTAATTCCAACGTCGTAAAGTACTTTAAAAACAAGTCAGACCACAAATTAACAAAGAACCATGTGTGCAGCATAATGAAAGGTGTTTATAGTTGTAATTATGCCATATATTAGGGATTCAACATTATGACAGATTTTACAGTGGCAATTATGATATGTACTGTGGGCACCAGTGCTATGAAACTGTTTTACTTTGGGAATGCTGGAATATTGTAAGCACAGACATAATGAAGGTGTTTCACAATGGGAATGCTGGCATATACTGTGGGAGCAGCATTATAAAGGTATTACAGTTGGAATGCTTGCATATATTGTGGGAACACAATTATGAAAGTATTTTACAGTTACAATGCTGGCATATATTATAGACACAGAAGGTTATTTAAAAGGTTTTAACATGCTCCTGTGTACTCCTGGTGACTGGCACGCTATTGGATCGGTCCATGTGTTACCCTACATAACTGGTTGTACATGGTAAAACCTTTTAACCCTTTTCTCCACAAAATTGTTCTGCAAAATAAACCATGTTAGCCCAATATTTTAAAAATGTTCTTGGGAGAGAACCCCCATTACTGTCAGCCTGACTTAGTTGTGAGTTTCAACGCTTGGTCACTAATGCTCATTGTGGGCGCGGGTGTATATTAATGCATTGCAGTGAAAATTTGCACCAGTGACTGTGAATAATTTAGAATGCAAATATGCCTCCTCTTAAACCCGCTCACCCCGGCCGACAACAAAAGCTGCCTCTAAATAGAATATAAGGACTGGCAGTGGGCTTCCCAGCCAGGAAAGTGTAGCAGAGTAGACTGGATTAGACCTATTTACATGCCGAATCCTGGTGATTTAATATTTCTTTGCACGGAACAGAATTCCTGGGTTCACACATGCTCACACCTGTCACCAAACAACATCATTACAGTATGTACAGTTTAAACAAGGTAATGCTTCCGTTTGGCATGAAGCTAGAACACGTTTTGATTCACAAGTCGCTATTTAATGGTAAGGTAATACAAGAAAACATGTGAAGTGAAGAGTTTATTATTATAACCAATATATTTAACTATATCCTTCATTGTTTGAATGTGTGTAGTGTAAACAGACATGGAGTTCATGGGGGTTTGTCCTTCATTGTTTTAGGGGCAAAGTGTGTCTGGTTTATAATCCTTCTGATGTTTTGAGTAAAGGATGGCAAATTCCTTGCTGAAATCTCAGTGTGCATTACCTCCGCCCCTTTGGCACCCACCTTCTCGGGAGTTTCTCTCTGTGCATTCTTCAGCTTGTTGACGTTCTCGTTTGCAAAATAAACCCCAGGGCGTTGTACGGCGAGCATGACAAGTGCAGCTTTTCGTGGAAGGTGGGAGAATCATGTTGAGAGCCAGAGGGCGAATGCATGCACGTCACTGTGGCAAATTATCTAACAAAGGAACATTCATCGTACTTTGCTATTACAATCAGTGGTCGAAGTGAGCAGGAGTGGCTGGGAGTGGTGCTCTGTTCCTATACTATTTTTTGAAAAAGAACAGGTTCCAGGACTGGTTTCGTTTTAAAATAAAAGTGTAGTAAGAAGTAGAAACATGGTATGGAATATTGTTTTTCCAAGAACACCATTAGCTGTGCTTTTGAAATCCCGACTTGTGTTCGTCACCTTGATTATGTGACGTCGTGTTGGGTCAATAAAGTTCTTCTGGTGGCTACTAGACAAATACTACATGTCTGGAAAACTAGGAAAAAGCCATGTGTTGAAGAATGGCTAGTACATGTGCAGCTCCTTTCACGCTTTGAGAAAATTCAATTTGAAAAATTGCATAGAGAAGAAGCTTATAAAGAGCAATGGAGTGTATTTAATGAGTTTTATGCTTGATACTCTGTCAGAGCAGGCTTGACTATGTATCATACTCTATGATGGGGTGGGATGAGGGTAGTGGGGGTTGATGTTTGTTGTGTTTAGTGTCTTGTGTTTATGTCTGCATTATATATACTTCTGATGATATTTTGTCAAAAGGTTATTTGACAATCAGATTATCCTTGGGTATTTCTTTTATTGTTAGTTCTAGACTTTCTGTGCTTATTAATTCTGCTTGATTTGTATTCTGGTTGCTATCCTTACGTATGGCTTTATTGATATGTTATTGTTATTGATAAACTAAATAAAGCCTATAACTTTTTTTTTTAAAGAAGTTAAAACTTGCACTTCAGTGCACTGAATGTTCCCTGAAACAGAAGGTGTGCTTGTTTGGGGGTTTGGATTGTGTGTGGGAGATGCGTGGCGGTGGGGTTTGTGGGGAGTGGGGGAAGGCTAGCAGGGAACATTGTTCCACTACTTCTTTTTGTACACTTCGACCACCGGACGTTCCGTACAAAGCCACATGCGTTTACATTAGAGTCCCCTACCTGAACGACTCATGATGCGGGGGCTGGTTCAAGTTCAGAGCTCGACTGCTGCCAAGTTAGAAGCTTTCCAGGAGGCAACTTTCCCACTCGTTCTGTTTGTTCTGGTTTATTGCATGTGCCCTCAAGTAAACATATTTCTACGCCTCAGTGGCAGTGTGCAAGACAGATTTCAAAGGGATAAATGAAGTAATAGGTGGACCCGAATAAAGAGCTTTTCCACAATCCACTCTAGGTAAGGATAATGCTTGTACCACCGATGAGAGTCGGATGGTAAAAGAACGAGTTGTATATGTTTTAGCAGTAATAACACCAAGAAGTATGTTGGTTTCACTTTAGAACTTTTGACGTTTAAAGTTTAAAAACAAGTCTAAAGACAAACCCAAGGAACAAAGTCAGGAAGGGACAAAGTCAGGAAACATTGGGATAGAAAAACAATAAACTCGATTAAGCAAGAGAAGATCATCAAGGAGATTAAATTAACACAGTTTTGGAAGGATTTAATGTAAGAAATGAAATCTAACATCGAGTCCTTTCTGCCACCTATGCAGTACCTCAGGTGTTTTTTTGTTTACTTAGGTATATCTGTGTGGGCTATGTGTGTAGTGAAAAATGATGGAAACAGAAAAAAAGAGGATGGCGAGGCGCACACTCCAGTTCCCAGTCCAATTATACCTGATAAAAAATAACTGGGTTAGATCCCAAAAACAACTTAGTAAGTATTAACAGGGTTGAACCCCAAAACAAAGAAAAAGTATTAACAGGGTTGGATCCCTTCTGCTGTTCTGTTGCTCTGTTTTTGTTCTCCTCCTAGCGCTTTCCTATCACAAACATTCATCAGGGAGGCTGTGCTGGTATGCAGGTGGTTCCAATTAGTAGCTCTAATAGTGTCTGGGGATTCTGGCAGCTGTAGATGCCTCATGTTGCCAATCAGGTGACCAGGAACTGACACCCCTCCTAATACACAAGTCTTTCCCAAATTTGGGGGAGGGGAGAAAACCATTAATAGGGTTCTCTAAAGTGGGGCACAGTAACCCTGGTGCTGCTGCCTCTGAAGCCCGGAACTCCACACTGTAGGAAACAGAATAAAAGAGGATGGCGAGGCACGCACTCCAGTTCCCAGTCAAATTATACCTGATAAAAAAATAACTGTGTTAGATCCCAAAAACAACTTAGTAAGTATTAACAGGGTTGAATCCGAAAACAAAGAAAAAGTATTAACAGGGTTGGATACCTTCTGCTGTTCTGTTGGAACCCGACCCCTCCACCTGTCTCCCAGTGACTCCTTGTACATTTAAAATAACACGGACACAATGGCGAAATCTACGTCACAAGTGATGGGAGTTGGGTTTGACTTGGAAGATGACCCGATGAAGGTTAAATTCCCAAATGAATTTATTTTACTGGTGTAGAACATTATCTCTGATTTTGCTGATGGGGGAACATGAGGTCAATGAAAATAAAATAGTACATGTAAAGAGAAGCATTAATGGATACCAGTTAGTTAGACCTCATTGCAAGTTCAGCAGTAAAGCAGACGCTAATTCCATGGGCTGGGAATCACTTTGCCTCTATCCCATCTTGCAGTATTAGCAACATATTAGAAGTTGAAACATGTGTCGAGAAGCGCTTTGTGGTAACAGTAACTCTGCTATGCAGAATTACTGCAATACACTGTTACTATATGATAATTGCTCCAAGTTTCAGCAGTATTGGCGTTACCACCAAAATAAGTAGAGGAATTACCGAACGGTAATAGCATCTAAAATTGTGCGGAATTACCAACGATAAATTGCATCATTGCAGGAAAGAGAAGCTGAGTGGCAGACATCTCAATCCAGTTATAATCACTATTCTATTTACAACTCCCATCCAGGGTAGAAGAAGGCAAATGCCATGCGTGGGACAGAAGGCAACTCAAAAAACACCTAAATTGAGGCTGAGCAAGCCAAGGTTCACTAAGGTGGAGCTCAAGGTATTGGCAGAGGAGGTGGTAGGGCTTGCAGAGGAACTATTTGGCAGTCAAAGTTGCAAAACCACCCATTGAAGCAAGACCAATATATGGTTAGATATATGGGACAAGGTGGTGGCAGACGGCGCGGTGCACAATGACACAGAGGGCATAAAAAAGAGGTCAAATGTCCTGAAGGCCAAGGTGAGCTCCCATGGGAGGATAGTTTCAGCGGCATTCTAATCATTGCTGGCGTAGAAGAAATCGGAGCAGCAGAGGTCATAGCACTGAGTACATGCAAGTCCCCTAGCCAAAGTGAAATGCCAAACATACATATTCCCACACGCCCTTAGAAACCCTGCTGCTGCAGGTTGTTGCGGAGTCCATGGTGAGACTGCATCTCCAATGCCATGGCACCAGTCATGAGGGCCCAAGGTAGTTGACAGGCAGAGAGATTAAGTGAAGCTGAAGGAAGCAGGGATGTCACTAAATAGCTGACCTGACTTTTTAGTGTGCTGCCTGCAACCTTGCGTGGCCTTGATACCATCCCTGGCAATTCCTTCGGGAAGGGAAAAAAGCCCCTCCCTTACGACAAAGCCCTGCACATCAGCGACCAAGGAGTCAGCAGTACCTGTTTACACTGAGACACGTACCATACCACCAGCTATCTTACAGAACTGTCACAGTGGGGCCCTCAACAACCTCTGCTGCTGAGGACCTGCAAGGAACTGCCACGATCATGGACAGCAGCACTATAGCTCCAAAACTGCCATCTCCGGTTCCCAACATGTACACTCTCACTCCTGTCATGGCCAAGGCTTGTCATTGCCAAGGCTGGAGAGGACTGGGACGTTTTCTCTTCCCTTCCTTCCCTTTCACCCCCCACCACCCTAGTCCCTCTTCTGTTGAGGGTCTGCTCTGGCAAGAACATCAGCCATCTGACAGTTCTCACAATGATGATAACACAGCAGTTAAAGGATGTGAGGTGCTGGGAGGATGGGTATGCAAGATCACCATTCCCCAATGACCACATAGAGCCTGATCGCCATATGTGATAGGCTGACCCAAACAGGACAGAGGACAGGAATGCTGGGAGCGACTTGCAGAGGAACAACTTGCACACTCACAAGCCATGTGAGATGTGGTCCATCGGGCTTCAAGCAAAATTGCTTGCACAATGGACTGCCAGTTCAGGCAGATGCCAGAGTGCACTGCTACTATCACATGGTGAGTTAGAGGATGCTGGTGGATACAGGGGACATTTCGGCAGGGCATGTTGCTCCCTACCGTGTCTTCAATTCTACAGCACTTCTGTGGTGGTTGGGACCATGCAAACTCTGTCTCTGTGACACTGGCAGAGAGATTTGTTTTGTTTGTTTGGTAATGCGCACCAAACCCGTAGGTAACTGGGCACAGCAGATAAGAATACTTTAGGAATGGTTACAACAGAGTATCGGTACAGTACAGGACATATTAGTTACAGGTAGGTTACATTAATGATACAGTAAGTTACATACATTTCAAGGGGGGGTGCATGCAGGATACATGCTTTAATGAAGCAGTACATTACGTAGATTCAAGAGGGGGGACGAGGATACCAGGTGACCAGGATTATGTGTCGTTGGATTGCAACCAGTTTAGTGAATTGCGTCTGAAGCTAGAGTAGGATTGGTCAATTCTCAAACTCAAAGGTAGTGCATTCCAGTGTTGTGCAGCTTTAACTGGGAATCTACCTCCTCCAGATTTGGTAAGTTTGAACCTAGGTATCTCTAGGAAATGGGAGTAAGCTGCTCTGGATGGGGCGTATTGAAGTTTTTCTGGTCATTCTTTCTCAGAGGTATGGGGAAGCTCCATCGTTTAGGCATTTGTAGGTGAGTGAGATGGTTTTAAGTAAAATCCTATCACTTATTTTTAGCCAGTGGTGGTCTCTTCTGATGTTCGAAATATGTGCTCTCTGTTAGTTATATTAAGGGCAGTTCTCAGGGCATTATTTTGCAATGTTTGTAGTTTGTTGAGGATGTATTTATTGGCTCCTAAATATAAGTTGTTGCAATAATCTAATTTTGATAGGCCAGGATGATGCAACTGGCTTCAGTTAGATAAGGTCGGCAGGCTCTATTCAGTTTGCCTGTGTAGGCAGTAGAGGAAGCCAAGGAGTTGACCTTTTTCCTTAGAGGTAGGGTGGAATCCAGAAAGAATCCTAATGTTTTTACCTCGTTTACTGCTTTAATTATGTTTCTATCTTTATTGAATGAGGCGTAGTTAGGGCTTAGTTTCTTTAGATTGGCTGTGGAGCCGAGGATCATGGTCTCTGTTTTATCGTCATTCAGACAGAGGCCATGGGATGCCATCCATGCCTGAATGAGGAGGTATATTTCATTTACCAAGGCCGTATCCTTATCGAAATTGCCCGAAAGGGGAATGAGGATCTTGGTGTCATCTGCATAATTTGTGTAGGTGACACCCAGTCTGTCCAATTTATCGAATAGGGGCTTGGTAAAAATATTACACACTTGGTTTGAATCGGGTCTGCTGAAGCTGAGGGATGATGGGATGCAACCCACACCGCAGACCACACCGTAACACAAGCTTACATCACCTGTCACACTGAAAAGGGCCAACCACTCCTGGAAGTAGGGAGTTACAGACTCATGCACTTTAGGATATGTTTGAGAGAGCTCTGACAGCAGCTAGATATTGCAGTGTCGTTGTGGGTTTCTTCACCCACTTTACGGGAAGAGCCTTTTCATCTGCCATAAGGGTACATAGGTCCCATGCTATTCCAGCTATTACTTGCAGAGCCGAACTGTGGGGCCATGTACCCTGTAGTACCCTGCAAATTCCTGAAGCACCTTTTGTGAGTATCCTGTAGTTCTCTTCAGTTACAGTTGCTGTGTTGCTATGCGTTGTCTTGCTTCCAAGACACACATGGTGCCCCTGAGCTAGCCTCCCGGCCAATCATAAAGTCAATCAGCTTGTGGATAAGGGCTGCTTTCTCAATACCCTATAACCTGCAAATTAAAATCGGGCTGAAGAGAGATCACATCACCAATCAGCCTGCAAC
The DNA here is from genome assembly GCF_040938575.1 of Ambystoma mexicanum. Classification (NCBI taxonomy): domain Eukaryota; kingdom Metazoa; phylum Chordata; class Amphibia; order Caudata; family Ambystomatidae; genus Ambystoma; species Ambystoma mexicanum. The sequence continues at coordinate 1,235,924,734 of NC_090933.1, read as the reverse complement.
CCAGTTCTAAGTGTACTCCAAAGTTTGGAGCTGAGGACAAGCCCAACATTTTCTTGAAGAAGTGATCTCCACTATTTGAATGGAGGTGATATTGGTGTAACCCCACCATTCCATCCCAAGTGTAAAATTTAAGCAACAAGTCAACAAGTCAAATGGTCTAGATATAAATGACTTCTCCCATTGCATGCTTAAATTGGGCATCCTGTTTACTCACATGAGGGTTAGGGCTAAAGTTAGAGGAAAATCTGACCCCGAAACAGTCAATATTATCGACTCTGCGGATCACAACACTCTTGCAGTACATAGCTCTACATTTCACAGTGGGCCTCCCCCTATAGCAGGCCATTACAGCCCACTTCTCGGCATTTACCACCAGGTCCAGACCATCCATAAAATAGACATAAGTTCAGAGCATAAATGAGCTCTGCGCAGCACACAGGGTACACGCCATTAAAATGGTATCATCCGCATATACGATACCAGCAAGGTCCAGCCACCCAGTCTGGGGACGGCACAGGAAGATCTCAGTATATGTGCAAACAGAAGTGGGGGGAGGCCAGGACGCAGCCCTGGCGCATCCCTAACTCCACTGCAAAAGAGCTAGTGCATCGCTCATTCACACCACTCCAGACACTAGCCTGTATCGAGTCATGCAATCTGGCCAGAAGGCTCACCAGAGCTGGGGCAGTTCATGGATCCGAGCACGTACCATAACTTGGCACGATTGACCTTGTCATGGGCAATGCTCAGATCCATGAATGTCAAATACATTGGCTCCTGCATTATATAGATGGAATGAGAAATTACCAGATAAAGATTAAGGTCCTGCTCGGCCATACCCAGACCTGGCTAGAAACCCAACTGCACCAATGAGAGAACCCCTCAACCCACAAATGACCCTTCTAACCTAACACGACCCAACATTTGAAAAAGGCAAACCAGCAATGATATAGGCCTATATGAGGTAGGGGATTTCCGTGGCCCCTCTTTATATATCTGCTGGATAATGGCGAGAGACCAAGATGGCAGAACCACAACCCCCCTCCCTCACACAGATGGCGTAAAAACCCTGATTCAACACAGAGGCCCACAGATTTGGAGCTATGACAAACAAGTCAGCCGGGACCTGGTGCCCGATTGTATCGCTGACAACTAATGGCTTTAACTATTTAATCCACTGTGAATACGATCCTTGCATCTTAGCCCCCTGCCACCAAATTTCCCTAGGTAGCAGGGCAACAATACATTTCCTCACGGCATACACTATATAGGGATGAGAAGTGATCCATCCAAGCCTTATCCAATGCATCGCAGACTGGGAATTATAAAATGGATCAGGATTCGCAATTTCCCAGAAGATCTTTGCGACGTTGTCCTTGGAGGCTCTGACCCACATATCCCATGCCTTATCTTCTGTGGCCCTTTTCCCCGTGGCCAGGACCTTCTTATAACAAGACCTAGCACAAATAATAGTGTTTTTAGAGGCCAGTGAACTTCTCAATACTGTAAGCCGATGGGACTTGGCTCTGGTACAGTCAGTGTCAACCAACCAACCTTCACTGATTCCATTAGTTTACCCTCTGCACAGGAGAACACCAGGGACAAATTAGACAATAACAACACAAACTCTTTCGAGATAAAGTTCTGATCCCTAGTCCATGATAATAGACTCTCCAATTCGTGTGGGCTAGATTGGATTGTCTTTCTCAATAATTCCTTTTTCCTATCATGATTCTTCTTCAGTCTACGTCCGGAGGTGTTCAAAGACACTTCCGGAAGGTAGAAGGGTAGGCCTGTGCAAGGGGAACATTCCTAAGTGCCAATCAGATGTGAAGCCTAATATGAAAGTGGTCACCACAAATATTATCCACCACTTAAAACGCCACCAATGCACCCCAAAATGTAACTGGGACAACCAAGCAATCAAGGGTGAAACTACCCAACGTGGAGGAAAGCGTTAGCCTGCCTGGGATGTTGGCACAAAATCAGCCATTTACAGTGTGCAACTCCCAGTCATATGTATTTATTTATTTATTTTTGGAGATTTTGTATGGCGCATATGCATCAAAAAGTGTTTCCATAACATAGAAGTTTTTCTCCTGGCTATCTTGAATAAGCGCGGTGCTGGAGAGGCCGACCTGCGCTCGTACTTAGGGAGGGAGGTCTAGTAGTTAAGTGCCTGGCAGTCCGTGGCAGAGCGGTGGCTGTGTCCATAAGTTATGGATGTGGCTAAGCGCAATGGCGGGTGAGGGTTATTTTTTTCCTTCTACCTTGAATAATCATTACATCTAATGTATGTGCTATGCAATGTTGAATCACGTGCCACAAATCATTCACTTCACTCAAACACCACTATTCATGCACCTATTTAACCTATGTCACAAATGTCACGAACCACATGATTTTTGAATATTCATCAGCCTTGACAAAGACCCACGGGTCGAAACACGTGTCGGCTGACAAACAAGGCGCACTATTGCCTTTGAGTGTACTTAACGCTTATCTGATGTAATATGAAGGAACAATTCAACACTATCACTAATAAAAGCGAATCCTGCATCGCATTAAGTAAAGTGTTATAACAATTCTTTCAACTACTGAAGCAAGATAGCCAGGAGAAAAACTTCTCTTTTTCTACTCAACAAATTGGGGTACTGGCTTAACCCCAACAGCTCCTGTGATCTTGCAATGCCTAAATAACTCACTAGTCTCGAACAACAGAGGAGCCTAGCACAGGCTGTTTCCACACCTAGAGCCAACCCAGATTGTTTCCATAACATAACATAGATAGTGCTATAACCTCTGCCCTTCTGCACATAGGGCCTCATTACAAGGAATGCGGTAAGGGTTTACCGGTACCGGTAGGGGCACCGGTACCGGTAAACCCTTACCGCCTTACTACGAGGTCCCTTTGCGGGACCCGACCTCAACAGCTGGTTTTACCAGACATTAAGGAACGGGCCTGCAAAGGGACCTTGGTGCTAATTACGGTACTGCAATTTGCGGTACCGTAATTAGCTCCTTACCCATTCCCATTGAGCCCTATGGGGGCAAAAATGGGAATGGGGAAGTGCCTTGGTGAATGGGGAATTACCGCCCCCGCTCACCTTGGAGTAGGGCGGTAATTCCGCCATCCACCAAGGTGGACATGGTAAAATACCGGCGGCAACCATGGCGCTGATAGCGCCATGGTTACCGCATCCCGTGTAATGAGGCCCATAATCTGGAGTCCATCATAGTTGGGGGCGGAATCCCCTCCACCACATCCTCCATGTCATCATACAGCATATTACCCAGCCCTCCTCCCATGAATCAAAACGTTCACATTGTTAAAGGAAAGTCATAGCTGTAATATAGGTATCCTCTGGTGTTGCTGCAGGTGTGGTAACTGTCAACTCCAGGTAGACAAGATAGTCTTTGCCTATCATTGAAATCAACTGTTTTCAATTAAGCTTTAAATAGCACTTACAGAGGAGGGCAGGGTTGGTAATGGACCTCAAGCCCGAGCCAGTTAGGCCTAAGCACAGCATTTCAGCCTGCATACCCACAAAAGCACTACTCCAAACCACCATCTGCAGTCCTGATACTTTTATTGTTTGATTTTAAGGGAACCAGGCTTTTTGCAACTCATGCTTCCCTTAAAAATAATGTACACATGTCTCAGCAATTGAAAATACCTATTTCCAAGATCTGTTGGTGGGCCAGGAGGTGCACAGGTGAGTTGGCACGGGGGCCTGGCTCGGGGAATCGGCTCGGGGAATCTGGTGGGGGAGGAAGGGTCAAGTTGCGGCACATCAGAATGAAATGCTTACGTTCCCGGCATCCGGTTTAGCCAGATCTCTCCCCCAGGTGCTACTATATAATGCAACCATAAGGCAAAGCAAGCTCTGAAGACAAACTACAGTGTATGGTATTGCAGTAGGTCTGTAGCTGTACAGTCTGGATGGAACTATTGACCATTACTTTATGTCAACATCTAGTTAGCTTTGTGCATTAATTATATAAGAGGAAAGAAAGTAAGAGACTAAGCAGAGGGGTGGCATAGCATGCAGAGAACTGAGCAAACTAGAAATAATATTGTAGTTTGTGGACTTCTCACTTTTTGGGTAACTGCTGTAAAGCAAAAGAATGATGGCATGTCAAGGGGTCTAGGATCAGCTCATGGGTTGAGCACCTGTTGCACAGATGTGTGCAACCAGAAGGTCACAGAACTACATTCTCCATCAACAGCATTTGGCCTTGTGATCATGTACATTTTCAAAAGCGTTCACTAATCAATATGAAGCTCCTTTCCCTGAGATATGATACTATGAGATTTGGAACCATTAACCTAAACTTTACTGAAACGAATTGAGACAATGCAGTGTTTTTTAGTAGAAATACTGTAATAATGCAATATGTAACAACTTAATTTTGTAGGAATGGAATTGCAGGACTTTCAAAAAACATTTGGTTAACACATCCTCGTCTTTACCAAATTGAATATAGGTTGTTTAATACAAGTAGAATCTTGATTACTTCTGCTTTCCAATTATTTGAAATAGAAATAACTCTTCTTGGCTGCACCCCCAGAGACTTGATGAGAGTATTATTTATTTATTTATGAATTGGATTTTTGTAAGGCGTCTATACAACAAATTATGTATCAAGGCGCCACAAGACAAAAAAGGGTGGGGGGGGATAAGAGAGAAAGATACAAATCACTTTCCTACTACGCCTTGTGATATGTGGTTCATGCAAGTGCAGTGACTCTGTCTCAATTAGCCCCTTCGATCAGATGGCCCACAGAGACAAGAGGGTGGGAAAAGCTCTGAAGGCAAGAGAGTAAAGCTGGGTGAGCTGTGTTTTCAGTGTACTGGGTAATTTAAATCACCAGCTGTGCTTCATTACGTGACAATTGAATTAACAAACCTACAGAATTATATAGCAAATTCCTATGTGACATTTCTTATTTTATGCCTTGAGTTGGTTGGCGGAAGTGTGGGGGCGGAGTAGGTTGTTTGGCCACTATTCCTCCTTGTATTCTTGTATATTCTTGTAGAGCAAAAGTCATTTGGTCTCAGTAATACATTTTAAAAGGTCCAAAACAATTATGCATTGTCCTTAAATGGTACAAAGTGCAGTCCTAACTACACTGAGAATACTTGAGAAACATGCAAGAGCCACTGTAGCTTCCTCTGCATCCACAACCTCCTTTTTATTCCTCTCCCTCCTGTTTGCCCATGGTTCACTCCAGATTGGGTGAAACTTTGTTGCCGTAATACTTTGAATCGGGTGTGTCCGTATTGGTCACATGAAGTATTTGATGACAATGTCTCTGTTGTGGAACAGGTCAGACTACATTTTCTGTTCTATGTTGAATGTGCATCATTGGAAGCTACAGTCTTCCATTTTCTCTGCTCCAGTATTTCGTTCAGCAAATGGGCCTGATCATTATCTTGCCTACCTCTCTACTTTACAGTTGTCCTCCTTTCCAAACCTTTACCTGTTTAAGTTTATAGCCTCCCGACTAGGACCGTCCTATGCTTAATTACAGCATTACTTGTTTATGTTTGCCAGGAAATGTACCCTGTTAAGTGTCTAGGTATACACATCTTATGTTATTGAAAGCTTCTCATTGATCCTCCTTCCCTGGGGTCAATTGCTCCAATTGAATCCTCTGTAGAAATGTGTAGTATCTGGATTATGGGTACGAATAATGAATGGGCAGACTATATATACATTTGAATATATATTATGTTTAATAAGATATATATATATATATATATATATATATATATATATATATATATATATATATATATATATATATATATATATATATTAACTGTAATTAAGAGGGAGCTAGTGTCTGCTGGTCAGGTCGGCTCCTGTAGCTGTTTTCCTTTGACTAGCATTCCATCTTCCATCCGTACCATTCCAACATGATGTCATCCAACACTGGCTCGCTCGCATAGAACACAAAGAGTCACTGGATGACGTGCCGATTCCGCTGAGCTGGGCACATCATGGAGCCAGTATACTACGGCTAGTTTACTACACAATGCTATTATCTTGCTTGACCCGTTGACAAATAACTAGTGCCATGCAGGAGTACAAGGATGAGTAATGGTACCTATTTAGCCCTCACACTACAAGACAAGAGTGATCCTAATCATAATGGTGTTACCGGCACAGTTCTGAGATATACCTCTCGAACACGGTTGAGTCCCCGCCCAGGGGCTCAAGGACAAGAGTAGTCCTTTTCGTCTTAACGGCCACACAGGCTAAGCTAGATGACACCGGCAGGAGTCCTTCGCCTCCAGGGAGGAGCCTGGGTACCATTACAGCTTGCAGTGTGCACAGGTCTTGGTCCACCACCAGGTCACCCTGAATGTGCCCTGGGGATGGATGGGTAGGAAGTAGTTTGCCGCTACCTTGAAACTTCTGTCTTCACCTCATGCAGAGGGCTTTGAAAAGGACTGTTCTCCCAACAGGGTCCAAACAAATTCCTCTACTAAAAGTCCAAAATTAATTGAGGAAGGAGTTTGAGACCCCTTATAACGGCAAAAGGCCATCCAGGATTGGGAGGAAACAAGCCTGCTCCATGGAGTCCAATTCCTGTTAAGGTAACAGGTGACCTTTGCCTTCTTGCATCGTGCAGGAGACAGAAAGGAAAGACATGCCCACAAAAAACCAAGATTGAGGGAAATAAGGAAATTCGGTGAGCCACGTTCTCACATCTAATTGCTAACCTCTGGAACACCATGCCCAAAGAAATAGAACCACAGAAGACCACATCACCTTCAGGAAACGACTCGAAACCTGACTATTCAACAGATAATGACAACGTCAAAGGGACAACGCAACAATAACATCACAGACAAACAACTTGAGATGAGATGAGAAGTGCCGAAGAACCACAACCAAGAACCTGGCTAGATACCATCAAGCAGCAACCAAAGAGCCACGTGAGAGGCTCCAACAGGTCGACAGTCTTACTAACCCACTTTCCCCCTCCTGGTCCTCCAACATAACTGACACCCCTACACCAGACCTTGGGCTAGCCACACTACACATCAACAAACCATGAATCAATTCTATGTTCACACCCAACATCCCTGAGATGCTGAAGCACACCTAGAGTGAACACCCCACATAGTCCATAAAACCATCAATAACGCAAGTACACACAACAGACAATGGATAGTCATACAGCTATGGCCACCTGAGACTCCGGGTCCCTTATGGACACTATCTAACCAGTGCGCCGAGCCAAAACCCACCACAATACACTAACACAGACTCAATATACTTCCACACACCCGAGGCACTGAATCCAACCCATACGGTTACAACACACAGAGTCTCTCGCACAAACTCCCACATGGCCGGTTTGATGAGTTAATATGCTGCTCAATTAATAGTTTGAGCCCATGCTACTGATAAAATATGCTTCAAAATGCATTATTTGCAACACACTTTACCACAAACTCCCCTCTTTTGTTGTAGTCTAACCTTCTGTCATGTGGTATTGTGGACCACTGTTTCATTGGTCCCCAACCGAGTAAATGTCCCAGTCCGACACTGTTTCAAACATGCCTCATCCCATCCACGAGATTCCGATCCAATCTTGATTGCTTTCTCTGCCTTCTGGGACTTGCAGTCCTGGATTTATATTGGAGAAGAGTGGACTAAAAGTTCCAGAATGCAAAGGAGGAAACAGGTATGGACTTGCATCGCCTAAATAAAATATGTCACTGACTTCTATTCATGATAAAAACCATTTTAATGACATGAAGTTGACAAGGGTGAACACTCTTCTGAAGAAACACCAATATTCCACATTTAGAACAAGTGGCATTTTCTTGAACATTTTAGAAATGTATGTCAACGCATGAGGTCGCTGCGAAACAGGTGCGATTTGCTGGAGGGAACTGTCCATCTGTATTCTGAGTCGCTGTTGTTTCAGTCCTCTAGAGGTTAAGATCCCATCGCATTCTGATTCGGTGTGTGTGGGAAGTGTTGCCACTGCTTGTGCAGAACCGGTGGAGATGGCTGGTTATGCATCTGGGAAGGGGTTCTTCTGCGCCTGATCTCCCCTGGGCTGTACAAGTCTTGTTCCTCGCCTCCCACGTTACTGCACGCCTCCCGATAACCAGCCTTAGGCTAGTTGTGTCAACATTTTCAGTTGTGACTATAGAGGTTAAATGGAAAGATTACACTGAATCTGAGGGAGGCGAGTAAAGGTTACTGGAGGTCTAATTGTCAGCCCTCCCTGAGTTCCATCGGGAGTGGCATTTGGCCTGCATGGCCTCAAAGGACTATTCCAGGTGGTCGAGAGGTCACTGTCTAGAACCTTACCGGGCCGGAAGTGAATGGCACAGAAATAGCGCTTTTATTTAAGCCGCTCAACTCACCCTCTTTTGGAGACGGTCACTAGCCTTGGACACACATTTACCCCCCATGAATTTCAATGCGCCCACCCCTCCAGGAAAACTTTACTAACAGTGAAAAATTCCTTAGCTCCCACTGACTTCAATGGGATTAACCTCACCACACTCACTGTGCACACCTGATTTCACCCGCCTTAGAGAGTCAAACGGTCTAGGGCAGGAGTTATTCAAACGGTGGGGCGTGCCTCTGGTGGGCCGCAGCCTCATGCCCACGGGGGCGCAAGAGGATAAATGACCAAAGGGTCGGGCTGTTGCTTCATCAACAAGCAGCAGCCCAGTCCATAGCCCTGCCACACATGCTTAGTGCAACAGGGGCGGGGCCTTTGTGAGGCCTCAGGCTCCATTAAGAGCCTATTTATGAAGACAAAAGAAAAAAACACACACCATCTTTTGTCGCGATGATGGTCATGGGTAAACCATGCGTCGTCATACTCTAGGGGTATGTTGGGACAAAATCTTATGATGGAAAAAACAATACACAGAGAAAGAAAAGAGAAATAGATCAAAAGCATACCAAGACAGAAGAAACACGCATTGGCATAGCCAATAGTTTTGGCGTTTGACGTTGTTTATTGCATTATACATTTATAAGTAAGAATGTTATGTTATGTTATGTTAAGAGTGCAGTAAATACTTAGGGTCGCATCACGAGTCTGGCAGTAACCCTTAAATGCGGTGGTAGCGCTATTACCGCCGCATTTAAGGGTCTGCCCATTTATGGGTCCTCATGGCAATCCGCCGCAAATTTGCAGATTTTCGGCGCTATTACCGCCAGTGGGAAATCCACCTGCGGTAATAGCGTGAAAATGCCCCATTGGGCCCAATGGGGAATGAGGAATTCCCGAATGGGCCCAATGGGGAATGGGATCCAACCGTTTTGCCAAACCCGTGATCCGGCGCTATTCGCGCTGGGGTTTTTGCAGTAGCGTTAATAGCCCCGGCGTTACCGCCCAACTTGTGATGAGGCCGTAGGTCTCTACTTACCCCGTAATTCCAAACTTTTCTGCAAATTACTGTTTGCAGGAACATAACATTAGTCATATCATGTATAGAAAGACTTCTCTTTGCTGTGGTGTATCAAAGTCATTGAACAATTTCTATTACTAATGTTACGCATCAGAAAACACTAACCTGCAGCCATGTATGACACTTTTAAAGTATGTACAGTGATTTCAGGGGTTAGCTGCGGTGGTAGAGCAGGGAGCAGGGTGACATTCGACAGGAGGAAGCGGTGGGCATGGTAGGCAGAGAGGGTTTTAGATGGGTGGGCACAGTGAGAAGACACATGGGTGAGGAAAAGAGGGGTTGGGGGTTGAACAGAAAGGGTGTGGGGGCAGTGAGGGGGAGGGTAGTTGCTGCACAGAGGGGGTATGTGCAGGGGAATCAAGGTGTAGGGTCGGGGTGGGGAAAGAAGGGGTGAGAGTGAGGATGGAGGCCAGAGAGGGGGTGGGTGTGTAGGCGTGGGCAGAGTTGGTTGGGGGCAGAGAGGGGAAGGGTGGGTGATTAGCAAGGTGCGGTTGGAAGGCTGTCAGAATGGGTGGATGTAGGGCAGATAGAAGGTGGTGGCAGGGAGGATGTGGGTGAGTCAGAGAGGGGATGAATGGGTGGTCAGAGAGTAGGTGTGTGGGGGCATGGTATGGTATTGTTTTTTTATAAAGTGCCTATGCACAGGCAAGTGCTTCAAGGCGCTCAAGGAGGATGGGAACACAGGGGAAAAAACAGCAGTCGCTCAGAGCCCTTGAATTTCTGAAGCGATAACGGTCTGCACAGGCAGATTAAGTGTATATGTTAAATTTAACAGTTAAGATACAACAAATATTGGCGATTCTGCTCTTTTTTCAAGTGCACATTAAGGGGGGGGAGACAAGGAAGGACAGAATGAACTACAGGCAGAGCTGTAGTGCAAGTGAAGGCAGGACAAGGGAGGGGCAGGGGACCAAGTGCACCCAGTCAGTCGAGACTGGGGAAGTGCAGAGAGAGAAGCTCTCAGGGTGTATTGCAAGTGCAGTGAGTGGGTGGGGTGCAGGGCCCTGAGGCAAGTGCAGAAGGACTGACAGGGTTGCCTCGGACCTGTGAGACTCTGGGGTACACCAGGCGGCCAGTCAGTGAGCTGTATGGAAAGGAGGGGGGAGAGGGAATAGCAGAGAGCTAGGTTAGCTGGGGGAGAGAGAACGAAGAGGAGAAGAGGAAGGTCTTGAGGAGTTTCCGGAACATAAGAATATCAGACTCAAGATGGAGGGTGGCAGGGAGTCCGTTCCAGAGGGAGGAAAGGGATCTCCCTCCAAATCTCTGCTTGGAGAACCTGCTCACTCGCAGAAGGTTGGAGGTTGATGAGCAGAGGGCTCGGGAGGGACAGTTTTTAGGAAGGCAACATTGAAGGTAAGTAGGTCCCAGGCCCCAGAAAGCCTTGTGGACAATGCAGATGGCCTTGAATTTGATCATTGCAGCCACGAGGATCCAGTGGATGGATTACAGAGCCGTAGAGATGTGGTCCCTGAGCTTGAGGTCAAGGATAAGTCTTGCGGTTCTGTTCTGGATGAGTTGCAGAGGGCGCAGGGAAGAAGCAGGGAGGTTTAGGAAGAGGCTGTTGCAGTAGTCAAGCCTAGAGAGAACAAGGGCTCTGGAGATAGAGAGCCGCTGGGGGAAAGTGAGAAGAGGTAGAGTGCCTCTGAGGAGGTGTAGTTGATAGACTTTTTTGAGATGTCAGAAATGTGTGAGGAGACAGAGAGGCTAGAGTCAAAGATGATCCCAAGGTTTTTGGCCTCACAGGTGGGCGCATGGCCAAGGGAGGCCGGCCACAGTGAGGGGGGGAAGTGACAGAGTGGGGGGTGAGAGGTGGTGTGTGGGCATAGAGGGGTGGATGGGTCAGAGAAAGGGTGGGCAGATGTGGCAGGGAGGGGGTGGAGCAGAGATGGGGTGCGGCAGAAAAGAGTGTGAGGAGTTGTGGAAGCATAAAAGATGGTCATGGAATGGGAGAAGCACAAAAGAGGGTCAGGATAGTGGGAGGATCGCAAACGAGGATCAGTGGCTGGGGAAGAAGAAAATAGTGTTGGAATATGCACAGAAGGGGGTCAGGGTAGGGGGAAGCACAACACATGGTTGGGGAGTGTAAAAGAGGGTCATGGTGTTGGAGCAAGCACAATGGGGTTGAGGTGATAGGAAGCACAAAAACAGGTCAGGTGCTTGAGGTAGCACAAACGAGAGTAGGGGTTGCGGTAAGCACAAAAGAGGGCCTTGATTGGGAATAAGCACAACAGCGTGTGGGGACTGAGGGAGGTGTTTGGGAGGACAGCGAGAAGAGAGATGGGCTTGAGAAGGTCAGTGGGCAGGAAAGAGAGACCCAGAAAATGAGAGTGGCTTTTGGGAGAGAGGGAGAAAAAGAGAGAGAGAAGGCCAGATGTAGAGCAAGGGGGAGGGGTTCATATGGGGGACATGGCAACACTTGCACACCAATATCTCATACCGCAGGGTGGAGGACCTCGCAGGAGTCGCCACCTTGCTGCACGGCTTACACATAAAGCGTAGCGACATCATGGATCAGTGGAACCAAACGTGCCTTCTTTTTTTAAGGAAAGGACATTCACCATCCTTCACTTTCACAGAAGGAAGATAGAGGCCCTTTTGTATGAGTTTTAGCATGCATGACAGAAGGAAGCTATCACACAGAAGAGTGGGGCTGAGTAGCCAGCAAAAGAAGGATCACTCTGTTGCTGTTTGGGTTGAATGCACTTTTTCGTCCCAAAGGGGCTACTTATAGGCACAATCATGAAAGTGCATCCACTCACGGTTTTGAGTGAAAGCAGGAGAAACAAATTAACATTATGTCATACAGCAAATTCCTACCTGAGCAGTACCAGCTACCATAACAACCGGATATCATCATCTCTGATTCTCTCTTTTGTGGTAGCAATGATTTTCCACATAGGTAGCGTTAACGCCACCAAATGGGCCAAAGGATTTGATGGTCTATAGAAACAGTAAAACGTTAAGGTCAAGCGACATGCAAGACAAAGTCGTGCCATGTCCCACACAATCATAGATGACAAGGACAATGAGGACATGGACCAAACCTAAAAATGCCTAATGCATGTACGTGTATATTGTTGCTAGGGTAACTTTTTATGCCTGTCTTAATCCCCTGGTTCTCACGAAAGGTCAGTGGATGCAGTGGACGAAAGACCGGGCTTTGGGTTAGACAACATGGAACAGCTCGAAATGTCCAACACCTCACTGCGAGTTTGATGGTAATTTGGCAGTAAATCTGTACGTAGGCCTTCTAACCAGTACTTCTAAGCACTTGGCAGGACAACACCATGCCTGCTTGGAGGATAGTTTGAACAAAAAGAGAATAACTAGGACTCTGAGATCTCATGACCTCAAACTATTAGAAGTTCCTAGATCCAATGTAACCCTAGTCCAAAGAAGTGCATTCTGGGTAGCTGCACCTCATAGCTGGAATGCCCTGACCATGGACCTCAGAAGCTGTGAGTCATTCCAAAGATTTAAGAAAAAACTAAACACTCACTTATTCAGGCAGGCCGCTATTTAGCCGAGATAGTTATATATAGGTCTCATTTTCTTTTATCTATTACCATCTTTGTTGGCACTCCAGTTCCAGGCGCCCATATGCCACCGGGCCTTTTTGTTTCTGCAGGAATAAAGGAATTGAAGTAAACTAAATATTGATTTTTGGTGGTTTTATCACTGGTGCATTTACTGCTTGGTAAATCCACCCGTTTTTGGAGGTAAAGTGGTAAATGCTGCACTTTACCTACAGATTTATAATTCTGCGGTGTTGGAAAAATGACCATCAATAAAAATTGGCAGTAACAAAATCACCACTTGTGTGCTGCACTTGCAATTAGGCCCTTTGTCCCTGCCGCACAGGCTATCTCCATCTTTCTTCATCTCCTTCTCCAAACTGTCCCTTTTTAGGTGCTTCTCTTTCTTCATGCCTTTGCACTCCCCTTCACCCTTCACCTTCTCACCACACTCAAATGACTCAACCTTCTGGACCTAACCACACTCAAATCACTCAACATTCCCAAAATCACACTCGCACTCAGACAAATGCACACCGGAATGGGGTACACCACCCACTGCACAGAGCAACAAATATACACAACAAACTAGAACTAAACATCCCAGGATAAACGTTACACACCGCAATGTCTGTCACTTCTCTAACAAGGGGTCATTATGAGTTTGGTGGAAACAGGGTTTATGGTACAAACAGGCAGTATAGAAAATCACAGCTATTTGCTATTGACGACCTGATTACATTTGAATTTGGAACTTATAAAGCACCACCTACAGAATTAGCTGCATCAAGGTATCCCACACTCTATACTGTATCGAGGAGCAGAAGTTAACAAAAAATGTCTAGCACTTGAGCTTCACAGAACTTCAAGAAATCCTCCAGCTCCCTAATGTTCTGAGGAACGGAAGTCCATAATCTTGTTGCTAATACAGAAAACCAGCTATCAGCTCTGTGAACAAATTTAGACACAGAAATAGCCAGAGACTCTTGTCTTTCGAATGTAAAGCTCTTACTGGATTTGATATCTTGATTTTGTTTTTGGAGGTTCAGAGGAACCAACGCATTAAGGCATTTAAAGGTTAAGCAAAGAATCTTAAAATGAATCCTGCATTTCAGAGGCATTTTACCAATGTAGTGATCGGCACGGAGGAGAAATAGATTCCCAACTGGGGAATTTTGTACATTTTGAGGTTGGTGAAGTTGATATCCAGGAATGATAAAAAAATATAATGAATTGCAGTGATTTCGTTTTGAATTTATCAGACAGCCGATCACACCAACAGGATCATTTCTATTGATAAACAGAGAAACACTTCAGAGTAACTGCAAATTAAAGAAAGAAGACTCTACCAGTGGGTTTATTTGTTGTTACAAAGTAATATCTTGCTGCCAATACACATCAACATGTTTTACCTTGGGCACAAAGTTCATCGGAATATCAAATAAGATTGGGGAGGACAGAGATTAGCTGGTTTTCCGAATGTTTGCTTTCGCCCCAAATTTAGGATTAAGCTGCAGCATCCAACATCCAAGCTTCCACTTCATCCAGAGATGGATTAATCAAGCCTAGATACATCAGAAATGTGATTGAGAGGTGTTATATCTATGGTGAACAAAATCAGGGAAAACGTTTGACTTGATGGGTCCTATCTGAAAATTGGATTGAAACCATTTGGATGCATGACTGGCGATGTGCATGTGCGACTTTAGATGGTGAATACAAATATCATGTTCCACATATTGAACACCACAGCCACATCCATCGTGACCAACATGGTACAACCACCCTTATCTGCCTGCTATAAGGTGTCATCCCAGACAGTAATTAAGACTATTTCTGTACCATGTCTAGGCCGAAAACCTGATTGGAACATTTTCAGCACAAAGTTCAATACCACAAATTGCTGCAGCTGGCCTGAAACTATTTTTTCTAAAATCTTTGCATGTCAAGGGAGGTTTGCGACTGGACAATACTTTTTCAGAACTCAAGGATCTAGGGAAGGTTTAAGGTTTCTTCAACAAAGGAGAAACATTTGTTGCCTTCTGTTGAGATGGACATGGCCTGAGGTCAATGATTTATGAATAAATGTAGTGGTCAGCTTGGAAAGAATGCCTGAAAAATTGCTATCTGTGGGAGCTGTAGGGGTTCCTGAAGATGGACCATAAGTTTCAATCGTGTGATCATCTCCGAGACCTTTTCTAGCAATACTGGGCCTCATTACGAGGTGGGTGGTAACGGTTTACGGGCACCGGTAAGGAGACCGGTGCCAGTAAACCCTTACCGCCCTATTCCGAGGTTCCTTAGCGGATCCCGCTATGGGTGCCTGGTGCCGCTAAAGGACCAGGGAGCTAATAACGGGCCCATTGCTCGAATGGGAATGGGGAATGGTTCTCGAAAGGGGGACTTACCGGGTCCTCCAAGGTTGGAATGACCCGGTAAGTCTCTATTTCGAGAACCCAGACCCGGAATGCAGTAAGGGGGTAGCCATGGTGCTAATAGCACAATGGCTACCTCCTACCTCGTAATGAGGCCCACTGAGTGGAATTGGCACAAACATTTTACCTGGGGTTCCTGCATATCAAGTGAATCACTATGAATACCCTGATGTCCAATGTGTTTACTCTAGACTGCCTTGCATGACTTAATTTCTTACTGAATATCAGAGATTTTGGAAACAATATACTCATTTAAATATACTCATTTAATATAAATCAATTGTTTTCCAAAACTGGAATTGGCTGAGCGGCCACAATATATTTCAGTTTCAAAATAATCATCTGAAATAATTTCCTAAGAACAGTTTCGGCCTTTAGAATCTGTTCACTTAGATAATATTCCTTAAACTTTAAAAAAAATGTTCTGTTTATAATTCATCTGTATTCATTTAAGCTGATTTAAGCATTGGACAGTGATTTCTTCCACATCCTTTCTGTTCTTCCTAAAGAAGTTTTAATTTCCATTAATTCTGGCGTGAACCATGGGGCCAATTTGTTATTGCCCTGCAAAGACAGATTGATGCTATCCAAGAATACTCCACTCGGAACAAACTGTCTATTAATAGCAAGAAGACCAACATGATTAGATTCATTGCTAACAAAAAAGCAAAATGGGTTTCAGTTGACATATGGAAGATCACATTTTTATCCCGATGCCATTGCTAACCTATTTAGGCTTCATAATGGATCTGAACGATAATATCGATGTCCAATGGCCTGCTGACGAAGGCATCTCAAGCAGCGTTGCAGATGAAGAAGAGTTGGTTTCAGTACTGTAGGTTCTCCATCTGCCCATTGCTTACATATTATAGAACGAAGGTGGTCCCAGGATTGCTATATTCACAGAGATTAATCACAAGCTGCGTTCACTCCAGTATGACAAGATCGAATCCAGGGTATGGAAGCAAGACCTTGGTTTACCGGATTGTGTGCTTGTGACCTCATTGAGATATGAGCTGGGCTTAACCTTGTTGAGGGGCCTGCTGGAGTGGAGGATAATCTTGCTATATAGAAGGTTGTTGGAGTCAGTGAAGGACTCCTTGTATGAAGATTTGGTAAGGGTTCTGCAGACGCCCTCAATACCAGCTATGTTCAACTTTAGGAAAAGTGCTGACGAAATCCTGAATATGGTGGAGCTATCAACCAGTGATTTTATAATCAATCCAAATGAGGTAAAGAAGGATTTTATGAGACATTATTGGATAATTACAATTTCAAAGATGAGGCAATATAAATTAGCATTCTCCCACCACTTGATAAGCTCTGGGGTAGTATTCCTAAATACTTAGGAAAATTCCCGAACTTGTAATGGGCTTGGCAGTTCTTGAGAAAAAGATTAAACCGGCTCCCCATGAGTGAGATATGCCAGATTAGATTGTTGAATAAATAAGGTGACTGACATGGGTTGTTCATTGTGCAAGGGTTCATTGTGCAAGTACTTGCTAGTGTTACAAAATAGAGAGCTAATTGTTCTGAATTGTCCCGCCCTAGCAGTAATTAGAACGTTGTAGCTAGGGAGTTACGCACATGATTTTCCTCTGTTCAATACAGATCACTTTTTTGCCCAAATTTCAAGTGGTGAGGAGACCATTGCTACTATTGCTGTTAAAATCCTACATAAGGCTGGCTTGATTAGGATAAGATTGTAGAAAACATAAGTGGCTTAGCTACTTGAGGTGCTGATTATGTTCTATGTGGTGATCACAAAATGTGATGAATCTTATTCTCTCTCTTAGTTATTTAGAAATGTCTTCTTTGGAATATTCAAAAGCCTTGCATTGTTTTATAAGTATTGATGTATATATGTAATTGCATTTGCATTTGGCATGTTTTCGGTCTTATTTTTTAGATATTTTTAGATGTGTTTTTGTGTAAGGCTGAGTGTGAGCAACCAGAATCACAATAAAAAAATTGTAGAGGAGCAGGTGGATGCTTAAATTCCCTCCCCCTCACCGTCGTCATATTGGAAAAGTAGATGAAGAGCAGTAAATGAGAACCTCTGTATTGTTCAAATACTGCATAGAGTGTATGAGAGCTGATATGCAGCCAGACAGCCATACAGAATGTCCCACCGCACTGAAGGTGTGGTAGGATGCCGCATGGAAGAATGTCAGAACGCACCTGTGGACATCATGGAACGTTAAAGTGAAACCTCACAAGGGCAGAGTGACGTCATGAAGAAGATATGTAAACCTATGTTGAAACAATATGAAAATACTTAAGAGTAACAATGTAACTGAAGCACCAAGAGAAACATGTACCTAAGGCTAAAGTAATCATGAATACAAAAAAGGTGAAGTAACTTTCTGGTCAATAACGGTAAATACGTGGTAACGCAAGGTAGAAAGGAAACATATAGAGTTTTGCTATAGACGAATATATAACATGGCAAGGACGGCCATTATAGGGAATTGGACGCTGGCTCATGTCGAATTCAACCAAGCTTCCTCAGAGACAGACCAAGGTTGCAGAATCAGCAGAGGCTGTGTGCAGAACAACGGAAAGGCTATGTTCGCCCAGGATCAAGGATGCTATTTTTAGGAATAATTGCAAGGCACACAGGGAGTTAACCAGGACAAGCTATGAATGAAGGAGACATTCCTCTTAGATTAAAGAAGCATAAAACATCTGCAACGGCCAAAGTATTGGACAATTAAAAGTGTATGAAGTCTATGCAAGGTAGAGTGAGCAAGTCTCTAGAGGTCAAGAAGAGCAACAGCACCCTACATAATTGAATCAAATAACAGTAAATAAGAGACTGAAATGGACACATTTGAGGTCTCTTCACATGTTGACTTTAGAGGTCGACGATACGGGCTATTCATTAGAGCCACAGACGAAGATAGTGTTGTGCTCACACTCCCTTGAATGTTCCAGGCCAGTGAGCAGGCTACAGGGTCAACTATAGACAGAAGACTTTGGCCTATGGCCGACCGATGAGAGATGATGGACTAATTCGGAAAACGGGAGTAGTCTGATGTGATTCAAACACCTACATTTCGTTTCACGTACGTGCTGCTAAAGAGCCGAAAGTCCAAGGTTAGGATAGCATGCCAACCAATCATTGGGTCTAACGGGCAACCTAACATGCAATGTTGCATAGACCAATCCACTGCCATTTTGTCCACTATAATCAGTACTATACATATTTAGAGGTAGTTCAAGGCGTGCCATACAGATAAGAGGTAGCCAAAGATCTACTAATTCTCGGTCCCAGGTCTCTCCCCCGCCAGTCTCACACCTGCGCTGCCTTCCTGGCAACCCCCACACTTAGGGACTGTTTTCTGTATCCCTACAGTAACATTACCAGCACTTGACACCTGATCTCTGCACTTACACTGGCCACCAGCTGGCCACACTTACTTATTGTTTATCTTTATCCCATGTACTGCACTTCCCCCTTCACCCTTCTCATGCACTTGCGCAATCTGAATGACACCTGGCCTAGTAGGATTGGTGTCTATCTTCCCTCTGTCCCCCTCCCTTGCCTTGTCGCGCTTTGAAAAACTTGTGTATAGGCACATTATAAATGCCATATCATATCATATCATTCAGGTTCTATATGCAGATATGTTCCCTTAACCAATCCCTACCCTCAATACGTTTTATAATTTGCCATGTAGAATGACATCATAGATTACGCATATTGTGGTATAAGACCTCCATGTAATCAAGTTGCTATGTGAGTGTACAGGCATCAGTCCCATGCTGTCAGTTCTCCCTGTTTTATTAAATGAGAATAAAGTAGTACTTTGCCATATTCCTTGAGTCTGTCCAATTATTTTGGTCTGAGATCATTATTTGTAATTCAATCTAACACACGAGATGCTCCAAGGTGCTAGAGCACACAATAATAATTTCTTATTGAATCCCTTTACAGGTTGCACATTGGCCATGGTCTTACATATATTGTTAAAATAATCAAAAAATCTGTTAGGGTAGTCCTTAGGCGAAAGACTGGAATGATGCAATTCTGCTGCTGAAAGAGAAGTCTTTTTATGTATTTTTCAAGTTAAGGTTTTTGGCTTCATGTTGCCAGTGGCATATTAGTACCTAGAGTACCCAAATGAAAATAATTGGATAGAATGATTACTGTGATTTAAAAATACAGAATACAAAAATACAGAATTACCCCCTTACATAATTATTACCCTTACCCACCTCCAACATATAACTGCAACGTAATTCGGAACAAACCGAGGCATTTTTGCATTTGGTATTTTTCCACTTACAGTAAACGAGTGATACCCAATGACCTTGGGAGTGAGTTGGCATCATGGGTATGGTCAAAGCTATGGCCCTGATTCATGGAATTACGTACGTGCAAAACTGGATAAGCATGCCATTCTATCCGCAAATCCCTGTTTGACGAAAGAGGAGGTGCGCAGAATGGCACACAAATCCCCGTTTTACACTCAAACAACTCCATGAATCAGAGTGAATGTGTCTGGAAAGGATAACAAAAAAGTGTAGAATATGGCAGTCCATCATCATACAACGAAATGTCAAAGTCACCCAGAACCACAATTGGACAAAGATCAACATTATCACTCAAAAAAAGTTATTCTTCACCCAGCCTGTGCTGTCAGTGCAGGATGCCCATCTTATGTCATTGGATTATTTTATATTTTATTAGTGTTTGGTTTTAACGAAAAACCTTTTACAAGTTATAAAAGTAATCATCAAATATTTAGTTTTTCCATTTCTTACGATTTATGAGCAGAAAGGAAAAGAAGAGGTTATGCACCCATTATGCAGTCTTTACAATTTATGTGCTTAATATTAAATTGAACATTTCTTTAAAAATGTTTTTTGAAGCCAGAGTTAGCGACAGTCTTTCCCGCCTCAATCAATTGGATCCACCACTGGTCGGTCGAGAACGATGGTCTGTCGTTAATGTATTTGCCCAACCATTTAGTCCTCAATTCCGTCATTGCTGGGCAAGATAGCACTAAGTGCTGGAGAGTTTCCTTGGCATCTTTGCAGGTGAAAAGTCTACAACTGAATTCAACTTAATTCCCTGCCACATGGGCACCCAAAATCGCTCTGATAGGAAAGAGGTTTAGTCGAAAGCGCATAAACTGTTGCTGGATCAAACTCCCAGGTAGATTCGTGGGCTACTAGGAGTTCGCAGACTCTTGGAAGGCCCCAACAAGTTCCCCAAAAAGGAACGTAGACCCAGCCAGACAGCAAGTTCAAACTGTGGTTTGTTACAGACAAAACCACAGGGATCAGTACAAGGATAGAAGAAATACAAAGACATATTAACGTCTCCTGGTTCGCAGGCCAGTTTTTACCTGAAGTGGCATCATAGTGACATCACAACCTGGTCCCCTCTCCTCAGCTTACTGGTTTGGTCGTCAGGAGCCTAGTAACCTATATAATCCCCTATATTAGTTATTCTACTGGCTCTCGCGTGTCAGGTGGCTGGCCTGGTCCATCCACAAATTATTATCTCTAAACAATGTTGCAGTGTGAGGGTCTTATCATTGGTTCTTGTCCGTTGCTACCCACCCCAAGGAGCCTGAACTGTGATTTGCTAGAGCTGTCCTCTGTAGGCCTGGGATCCACAATGGTTCTCAGCTCTTGGTATACCTTCTCTTGCAACACTTCTGTCATATTGTAACATCTTTGTTGCAAGCTTCTGTCTGGCAGCGTGAGATTGATTTTCTTTCCCAGCTCTAGTTTCTATTAATTGTCTGAGTCGGCCGGGTCACGTGTTCGGAGACCGTGATTTGGAGCTTCTGTAGCTCTAAATTATGAGGAATTATTTGTATTTATTGCAGTTGGTGTTACTGCCATTCAGGGAATGGAATGTCATTTGTATCTGGTGGCCTTGGTAGCAGGTCCTGTCTCATATGTTCACTCTCTGTTCAGCCTGAATTCAGCTCAGCTCAGCTCTTGCTGAGAGTCTGTGGCCTGTCATTTTCCTAAGCCATAACGTGGCTTCTACATGTCCCTGCTATTCTATATTCTCCATATGTTAGTCACACTTGGCTCATGATGTCTCATCCCAACATGTTTACAAGTGTCTGTTGATAGTAAAGCAAAGGTAGTGATAAGTCGTGATCTCCTATAGATAGTGAGATATTATCAGTAAAAGAAACCCCTTTTCGAGCCCCAGAGAATCCTTGTGTGTGCATGGTATCGTCTGCCAACTTAAATTTTAATTCCCTAATGCATGACCTAGTCGCCCCAGTGTCAACAAGAAAGGAAAGAGATTTGTCACTTATCGCCATCCCTATGCAAGGTTCCCCCACAGGTTTGGGTGTGATCGACAGGATGGGACACATCAAGCTCGTCTGTGGGCTGACCTATTGAGGGTACATGGATAATCAGTTTCCTGTAAAGGGGTTGTTTCCCACCATTGAGACCCCTCCCAGTTGTCAGACGCATACTGTTGCTACTTTGTCCTCGTGTGCTGGTGTGTCATCATTATGTATCTGTGCTAGTTGCTGTGTGCACCCTAAATCTATGGTGCTTGTAAATACTGTGGTATCGGTGCTGACATCTGTGATACCTGCATCTGTACCTGTGGCTGTGCTTGTGCTTGTGATTGTGCTTGTGGCATCTGCTGATATGTATCTTGCATCTGCCCTTGTGGCTGTTGGTCCTGTATGTAGTAATCGTCTTGTCCCCCTTGATATGGCTGCTGGCCTTGCTCTCCCCAATTCTGTTGTGTCCCTCTAAATCAGCATGCTCTTTTAATGTGTTGTAGCTGGCCGCAGGTCCAGCACTGTGGTGGCTCTCTCCCTTGTCCTGAAAAGCCTCCTGAAAAGTCTCCTGGGTTCTGCTGCATCTGTTGTCCAAAACTCTCCTGTAAACCCCCCTTGATTGTGATGCATCTGTGGCCCGAAGTGTCGCCTCCTTTATAAACCCCTTCTTCCTCGGAATCCCTGCTGTGGGCTGCCCCGCCCCATGTACCCTCCTCCCATGGGCGGTGCAAACTGTTGTGGTTGTTGATACTGCTGCTGCGCCTGTGGGGTGGGGCTGGTTATAACCACCCCTTCTATTGCATACTTTGATAGCTTCTGCTGCATTAGTTTGGCCTCATCTGCCTTCCTATCTTCCGCATTTTGTTTAACCTTCTCCTGCCCCAATCTACAATGGTGTACTATTGTGAGCTGTATTTCTGGCCAACCTTTTGCTTCCATCCCTACCAGTTTCTTCAAACTCTTCTGTACTGGCTCTGGTAGTCCCTGCACTAAAATATGATAAAATATTGCTATTGTTTTTTCCCAAGACTCTCGAGTTTTGAGGCACCAAAGCTCTTGAGTCTCCTGAAGGTACTGCATGGGGTCTTCATCTTCCTTCATTTTGTGTGACGTAATCGCACCAATGTCTGACATGTCTGGGTATTGTGTTCATAATGCCTGCCATACTGCTGCCCTGCAGTTTACAAATGGTGATCCATCGTGCTCTGTGTTCTGTGTCTTCACGCCAGGGAACCCCCGCCCTCTTCCATACGTCATCAGCTGCATCTCCTAGGATTGATACTAATAGTCCCTTTACGTCACCTACTGCTAATCTGTGGACAGCTGTCATCTTCTCCATCTCATAAATCCATTTCCCTGCTCCTGCGCTCAATCATGGTAACCTGCACTTCACATTATCCTTGTCTGTGTGCTTCCATGGCACATACTGAGGCCTCACCCCTCCTCTCTGTAATAAAGGTATCTGTGAATATGCCGCCCTCTCGTCTGGTGTCCGTCGGTACAGTCTAATTTGTCGATGCCCTTTCTTGTCCTAAATGTCTGTGCACATCTCTGCTGGTTCCAATGTGGGTACCCTTCTGTTATCTTCATATGCTCTAGACAATCGTCCTCTCGAACAAGCCATTGCTGTTTCCCCCATCCTACGTCCTGGGAGGTCCCTTTGTCTATTAATATATGTGTTGTGTGTGGTGCCCATGTCGTTCACCTGCTGTGATTACTCTTCTGAATCGACCCCTCCTTCTCCTTGTTCGTGGGTCCCATATTCCCATGACGCCCACTTGTCTATCCCTGTGGACTGTGACCGGCTTTGCTCCCCCTTCTCATCTCCACTGTGTTTGTCATCATTGTCGGATCCGGTGTCCATGTTACGACAGAAATAATCAGCGAAACGTGGTCTCCTCGATGTCAAGTCAGTGATAGGTTTCATGCTAAGATCAATGTCCACTAAATCATATTTGCTGCCTCCTGCCCAGCCCCTTTGGCCTGCTCCACTTCCTTCTGTCATGCTGGTGCCTCGTGAATTTGTGCTATCTCTCTCAGCTCGTCTGTCCTCCTTGCGCCTTTTCTTTTCCCTATCCATTGCTGCCTGCGTCCTCACTGCCCTAATTGCTCGTTCGTCTTCCACCCTACGCGCATGTTTTCTTACCAGTCTGTCCAACTGCAACTTTCTCTGCTCCCTCTCTGCTAACTTGCGTTTTTTCTTGCTCTGCTATCTCTCTCCGTCCCTCCGCCTTCTCCAGTTCCCTCTCCCTTTTCTCCAGCATCTCCCTTTTTGATCTCTTCCTCTCCTTCAGATCCATCTCTACTCTTTCTTCTCGTTCCCTTTCCAAATGCTCCCTCTCTTCTTCCCTTCTCCAGTCCGTGTATTTTTGCTCCAGTTTCTCCTCTCTCCATCTCTCTCTGTCCTCGCGCTCTAATCTCACTTCCCTGTCCTTCACCCTTCTATCCTCCTCTTCTATTAGTTCTTCCCAGTCTGTTGTGTCGTTGTCCGTCTTCTGGCTCTGTATTGCCTCAGTCGTCCCTTCATCCTCTCCATCTGTCTTTCCTTGAAGTTTTAAGAGCACATGTGCTGCTATCCATTAGTTCGTACTTATGCTCTTGAAGTCCTCTTTCGCGCACTGCTGCGCCTCGCAGCATGCCCCTGCATCACTAACTGGCTGTCCTGTGCCTTTCTGCTTATTCTCTTTAGTATTTTGGTGGTGGCTTATATGTCGGATTTGAGTACTCCTCTGCTGCCATTAGTTCCCTCATTGGATACATTCCCTGTTCATCATCTGTATCATAAGAACTGTGATTGACTAGAGCTGTTCTCCCCAGGCTTGCGATCCGCAATGGATATCAGCTCTTGGTGTACCTTCTCATGGTAAAAAGAATGACTATGTGTCTGCATTGTACCATGTGTGCACCACCAAGACTATTAGAGTGCTTGTTCATCTCGTGCAACACTTGTCTCACATTGTAACATCTTTGTTGCAAACTTCTGTCTGGCAGCGTGAGATCGACTCTCTTTCCCAGCTCTGGTTTCTATTCATTGTCTGAATTGACCGGGTCACATGTTCGGGGACCGTAATTTGGAGCTTCTGCAGCTCTGAATTATAATATGATATGATACGATATGATATGGCATTTATAACACGTTTATAACGCGCCTATACACAAGTGTTTCAAGGCACGAATTATGAAGGTAGTTATGAGCGCGGTAATTATGAGGAATTATTTGCATTTATTGCAGCTGGTGTTATTGTCGTTCAGGGAATGGAATGTCGTTCGTATCTGTTGGCCTTGGCAGCAGGCCCTGTCTCATACATTCGATCTCTGTTCAGCCCGAATTAAGGTCAGCTCAGCTCTTGCTGAGAGTCTGTGGCCTGCTGTAATTTTCCTAAGCCATAATGTGGTTTCTACATGTTTGTGCTATTCTATTTTCTCCATATGTTAGTCCCCTCTGGGGATAATTTGTACCACACCTGGTCTGTAGGGCTAGCTGAGTGGGTACCTCTCCACATACTTATCAATTATTGGAGCACTAGGTATTGGTCCGAAATAGTGTGGGCGTTCATGATATCTCCTGCTCTTCTTCCGAGTCATGTACATTATAGGAGGGGGACGAGGGAGCGATTTTGCCCAGCCCTCTTCACTGTGCACAATTCTGAATGCATTGAAATTTTAGTAAGTATTTTGGAAGTGATTTGAGCAAGCGCACTTGAAAGATGGCTTTCCCATAGTACTTCAAACTCAGTCTTTCCTGCTGTGTTTTGATTCAATCATGAGCCCATAGTTTGTGTTTCATCCCAGTGGGATTAGTTGTTAACATTTCGACAGAAGAATCACTGCCCTCTAGAATGGCGATGAAAATGTTCTTCCATTCTTGTAAAGTGCCTTCTGACCTTTCTAAAAGAGCATCCTTCAGGAATTTGAAGCCCAGTGGCAGCGATAGTAGTATGCATTTACAGAGCAAGGTCACGGACTTCCAAACCACCATCGCGTACATGGTGGTTAGGCCAAACTCAATTCCTGGATAGAGGTACCTCTTGGGAGATTGAGGACCTTTTTCCAAAATACGCTCTCCAAGAGAGGCCATACTGTTGCCGGGAGGGCAAAGAAAGCTTCAGCACCGTAAGTGAGTATCAGGACTACCTTCATGCGGTAGAATGATACCAACGGGCACATTGTGAATTTGCAGTATTTTTTCAGAATAATCTGAGCCTGAGCAGCTAGGTTCTTGACCTTACTTTGCAAGATAATTTCTCTTGGGGTATCATTTGAACTGGTGTTTAAGCACATCCCCAGGTAAATCAACGAGTTTACTTTAGTGAGCTCTTCGCCATTCATGTACAAAGAGTGTTTGTTTCCTCCTCTGCTGCCCCCAGGTTCCCTGATCAGTATGCGTGATTTCTTGGCGTTGATCTTGAGCCCGTTTTCCCGGACATATACTCAGAGAGCATCTAATTGTCTTTGCATGCCAATCAGGGTCTGGTCGATAAGGATGAGATCGTCTGCACATAAAAGTCTGTCCAGTTGGTCACCAGCTACTTTCAGTTGGAAGGTTCTTGCACTCTTCAATGTGTTGTAGATGTCAGACATGAAGAGGCTGAATAACACTAGAGGTAGAGAACAGCCTTGCTTCAATCCCTTCATGGCCTTAATGGGTTCAGAAAGCATGCCCCTCCCATCCAGTCTAACTCTTAAGGAGGTCTCAGAGTAGAAATATTTTATTGCTTCAACCAAGTCTTCCGGGCAGTTCCACTCGTCCAGCTTCGACCAGAGTTGTGTACGGTCAATTGTGTCAAAAACCTGGGCCAGGTCTATGAAGGCTAAATAGAATTTAGTGGATTTCTTCTCCTTTATACAACTCTTTAACATGCTGATCAGAGAGATGTTTAGCGATGTGCTGTCATGAACTACAGAACACGCCCCTTTTGGACTTCCTGGTCCTTGTCTCAACGGGGCTTACACTCCCTTGTCCTCCCAACATGGCCATCCACTGTGAAACACCTTCCTCGCTCTACACCTTGGACGTAGCGTGTTCTATTAATAGACCACGCCTCCCGCGGCTCGGCGCGTCTCAATGCTATTGCGAAGTAGAAACCAGACGTGTGCTCCGTAGCTCGCGGTATTGTTTTCCTTGCTTCTTTCCAGCCAACCCCATTCCTACTCCCTTGCCTCCCTTTCTTGATTCCTGGACTCGTGTGCTAGTAGCGCACTCTGAAAATTTCCCAGATTCCTGGATCTTTGCATCCCGGAACTTTGAACGCACGCTGGAGTCGGAAGAGACTCGTGCAGCCTTATTCAAGACTCGATCTGTCCGCAAGAAGGCATCGATCAAGAAATCCAACAAAGATCGAACTCAGGTGAGAAGGGGGGAACTCCTTGACAGTTTGAGACGCCACCCGACTGAACTCGATATGGACATGGAAGCGGCCGTCCAGGACCTGATCCGTGGCATGCAAGAGCTATCAACCGAGATGCAGAATCTTAAGGTGGAAAACGCCACTCTCAAACAATTAGTTCTATCCCGTGATTCTGCCACAAAAGAAAGTTTGTTGCTGGGCGGCATAGTGGACAAATACGATGGGTCGGCAAAAACCCTTCGCGTTCCCCTGGATTCATGTTTGGTCCACTTAACTTTTAAGCCCTACTACTTTTCAACTCCCGGGTCTAAGTTGGGGTTCATAATTTCCCACCTTTCAGGAAACGCCTTAACCTGGGCTACTCCCCTCGTTAATTCCGGCGATGCTCTCCTAGATGACTATGATGGCTTCATACAAGCCCTTAAGACCATGTTTGACCGTCCAGAGCAGGTCTATAGTGCCCAGGAACGCCTGTTAGACTTTCAGCAAGGATCCCAGGATATGCTCACCTCTGTTACCCGATTCAAGCAATTAGTCAAGGAAGCTGATTGGTCCCCTGAGGCGAGTTTTACCCTTTTCAGGAGAGGACTGAATGAGGAGATTAAGGATGAGTTGGCCAGAGTGGCTTGCCCAAACTCATTCCAGGCACTAATGGACCTTGCCATGCAAATAGATTTCCGTATCCAGGAAAGGAAGGCAGAGAAGAAGAAATCCAGAGGTAATCCTCCGAAGCTGTCCTTTGAGAGTACCACCAAGACGGACACAAACCCAGGCTCAGTCTCTGAACCAGAACCCATACAGATAGGAGCCTTCCGTGGACCTATGTCCCCGCAAGAAAGGATGAGAAGGATTCATACGGGGTTGTGCATGTATTGTGCCTCAGACAAACACTTGGTTAGGGAGTATCCTCTAGCCCCTCCTCGGCGTTCGGGAAACGCCAGCTCCCGATCCTAGATGGAGCACAGCTTCGGGAGAGAGATGTTTGCTCCACATCAATTCCATCCTTGAACTCTCCTGGACAAAACAATTTGGTGATACTACAGGCCTTCCTGTCGCCCTCCAAGAATAAGACCTATTCCATTCTGGCCTTGGTGGACTGCGGAGCTATGGGAATTTTCATTGATCAAGACTGGGTTGTTAATCATCATATTCTGTACGAGACATGAAGCACCATGCAGCCGTCGGAAGCAATCGACGGAAGACCCCTCACTTCAGGACCAATAAAAGAGCGGATTACATTCGACATCATTAAGTCAGCTCATTACCCCATGGTAATGGGTATGCCCTGGTTACAGAAGCACTATCCGTATATCAATTGGACAGCAGGATCACTATTCCTAGGCTCAGAGTTTTATATGTCCCACTGTTTATTTCTGGATCCCTCCTCGACACCCCCTAAAGAACCACTAAGAGACCAGCAAACACCACTCATGGTTTCCAATATCATACAAGTCCCAGAGGCCTATCAGGGATATGCTGATGTATTTTCAACTGCCATAGTCCAGGCCTTACCCCCTCACAGACCTAAAGACTGTGCCATAGATACAGATCCCCCAGCAGTGATTCCCTTCGGCAGAATGTTCATCCTTTCTGAACCAGAGAAAACGGCCCTCCGAGAATACCTGGATACCAACCTTGAAAACGGCACCATAAGACCCTTAAAATCTCCAGCGGGTGCTTCGTTGTTCTTTGTTCCCAAAATGGACACCAAGGAACTCAGACCTTGCCTCGATTATCGTGGCTTAAATCAATGAACCCTCAAAGATCGGTACCCACTGCCCCTGATCTCGGATATCCTGGAAGCTGTGAGAGGCGCCGTAATATTCACAAAGTTGGATCTCCGGGGTGCCTATCATTTGATCCGTGTCCGGGAAGGAGCCAAATGGAAAACAGCCTTTAGAACCCCCTTTGGTCACTATGAATATCTAGTCATGCCCTTTGGACTAGCTAAAGCCCCCGCGGTTTTTCAACGTTTTATGGAAAGGGTGTTTTCTGACATGTTATTCCTCTTCGTCATTGTCTATCTGGATGACATATTGATCTTTTCCAAGGATCATCTAAAGCATGAATAACATGTAAAGGCAGTATTACAACGACTCAGTGAACACAAACTTTTAGCCAGACCCGAAAAATGCTTCTGACACGTTACTTCTGTTCACTACCTAGGATTCATCCTTAGCCCAGAAAGAATTGGTATGGACCCTTCAAAGGTAAAGGCCATACTGGCATGGCCCGCTCCCACATCCGTGAAACAAGTTCATTCCTTCCTGGGGCTTGCCAACTTCTACCGGAAGTTCATTTCTACCTTTTCCGAGATCGTTCAGCCGATCGTTGCCCACTTGAAGAAAGACACCCCCTTTATCTGGTCTACACCGCAAGATAAGGCATTCCAACGTCTAAAGACAGAGTTCACGCAAGCCCCCATCTTGGCCCAACCTGACATAAATCGGCCATTCCTAGCGGAAATGGATGCCTCTAACTATGCCATAGGAGCGGTCTTGAAGCCGGAACTTGAGGATAAACTGGAACACCCCATTGCTTACCTCTCACGAACCCTGACTCCCAGTGAGACACATTACTCCATCCTGGAAAAGGAACTGTTAGCCATCCGCCAAGCCTTCACTGAATGGCAACATCTACTTCTGGGTGCTAGATATCCAGTTCAGGTCCGCACGGACCATCGGAATATTCAAATTCTACAGCCGTTGGAGTTCAGGAACAGTCGTCAGGCGCGTTAGGCCTACTTCTTTGCCCAGTACCAAATCCCAAATCACTCATGTTCCCGGATCACAAAACCTGATTGCTGACGCCTTATCTCGATGTCCTGACTATGTAACTACTGAAGACAGGGCCTAGCCTAAGATGTTTCCCCACACGATCTTTGTAGCTCAAGCTGTCAACCTCCTGGAAGAAATTCAAGTGCAAACCCAATCCTCTGACCTCTGGAAGGATATTTCAAGGAAGAATCGATGGAACCTAAGAGTTAAGGAAGGATATTTATTCAAGGACAATGCACTGGTCATTCCTACACAGAAATTACAACAAAGAATAATAAACCTCTGTCATGATACCCTTCACTCTGGACATCGTGGCATAACCAACATCCTCCGTCTCATACAAAGACAGTTTTGGTGGCCTGGAATGAAGACCAACGTACAGCAGTACATCAAAGCTTGTACTATCTGCAGTCAAAATAAACATGATAACAAGAGACCGGCGGGTCTTCTACTGCAACCTACACTGTACCATCTTCCCGAGGATATACGACCATCATGTTTACCATAGACTTGTTCACTCATATGGCTCATTTTACACCCCTGTGTAAGCTACCATCCTCATCCGAGCTTGCTGGAATCTTCCGTTTACATGGACTTCCCTCCAAGATCATATCTGATCGAGGACCTCAATACGTCTCTCAATTCTGGAAACATCTCTGTCGCATTTTAGGAATCCAACGTGCCCTCTCATCTGGTTATCATCCCCAAACCAACGGGGCCACAGAACGTGCTAATCAGACCCTGGAGCAGTATCTTCGATGTTTCGCCACCAAGGTTCAGGATGACTGGTCGCTCCTGATACCCTTGGCTGAAGTCGCCTACAACAATTCCGATCATTCAGCACTTAAGACCAGTCCCTTTTATTGTAGCCAAGGTTTCCATCCATCCGTTCTACCCTCCGTTCTCCCTCATCCTACACCAGTACCTATTGTCGACTCCTGGATAGAAACCCTCATCAACGTACACCAGGAGGCCAAAGAAAACTTAGAGAGGGCCAGAACACAGACTAAGAGGTATGCGGATTGCAAAAGAAGACCAGGTCCTTCTTATGCAATTGGTGATCAAGTCTGGTTTTCCTCGATATTACTACCCCGACATCTACGGCCAAACAAGTTGGCCCCTCGGTACTATGGTCCAGTTCCCATCAAGGAAATTATCAATCCAGTTTCATACCGGATCAGACTACCATACCCCTGGAAGAATATTCACCCAGTATTTCACACATCCTTATTTAAACCCTACACCCAATCCTCCCGGAAATCCTGCCGACCTCCTCCTCTGCTGGTCGACAACCAATTGGAATATGAAGTAGTATCCCGAATATGTGACTCCCGGTATAAACAGGGTCAGCTTCAATACCTGGTTGAATGGAAAGGGTATCCTCCTAGTGAAAGAACCTGGAAACCACTTTCTAATCTCAAGGCCCCTCGACTGCTCAGAAGATTTCACCTTATACACCCGGGCACACCCGGAGGAATGGGTCTTCGGAGGAGGCATGCTGTCATGAACTACAGAACACACCCCTTTTGGACTTCCTGGTCCTTTTCTCAATGGGGCTTACACTCCCTTGTCCTCCCAACATGGCAGTCCACTGTGAAACACCTTCCTCGCTCTACACCTTGGACGTAGCGTGTTCTATTAATAGACCACGCCTCCCGCGGCTCCGCGCGTCTCAATTCTATTGCGAAGTAGCGACCAGATGTGTGCTCCGTAGCTCGCGGTATTGTTTTCTTTGCTTCTTTCCAGCCAACCCCATTCCTAGTCCCTTTCGTCCCTTTCTTGATTCCTGGACTCGTGTGCTAGTAGCGCACTTTGTACATTTCCCGGATTCCTGGATCTTTGCATCCCGGAACTTTGAACACATGCTGGAGTCGGAAGAGACTCGTGCAGCCTTATTCAAGACTCGATCCGTCCGCAAGAAGGCATCGATCAAGAAATCCAGCAAAGATCGAACTCAGGTGAGAAGGGGGGAACTCCTTGACATGTGCCCACTCCTTTTACAAAACCAGATTGCCTGATGTCATAGTTCCCAGAGGTAAGGCACCATTTTAAAAGGCCCTGCAGTACAAATGATGTGAGGATCTTCCCTGCCACATCCAACAAGGCTATGGGCCTGTAATTGGCTGGAGTAGCCCTGTCACCTTTTTAAAAGATTGGGACAACAATTGATGTTTTCCATGAGGGTGGTACTCGCCTTAGCTTCTTGATTTATTGGAATAGCACCCACAAGAAGGAGGGCCACTGATCCGGATTCCTCTTTAGCATTATATTGGACGTCCCATCTGGGCCCGGTGCCCTTGAGTTACTTGCTTTGATGATAAAGTATGAGGATGTCGTCTCTAGTCGTCTCAAAAGTCCAGCCTCCACCCTCTGAGGTACGAGTGACAGTTTTCACCGGCTCATTCGTCTGGAATAATGAGGCAAAATGCTCGTCCTAGGCACTGGCCGAAACTGAGTTCGTCAGCAAGACCTTCTGAGGGGCACTTAAGCTGTTCATCCTCTGCCAAATCTCACTTGTATTTTTTGACTTCTTAGCATGTTTTCGGCGTCTTGCTGTAGTAGGTAATGTTTTCTTGATCTAACCCAATTGCAATAGATTTGTTTCAGTTTCTTACTAGTCATTCTTGCTTTATTTATATCCAGTAGTTTAAGGTGCCTAAGTTTAGAATTGAGGATCTTTGTCCTGTCTGCCACTGTTTGGTCATAAGTGTGCATCGGTGCAAATGATTATCTTGGCACCTGTTACCTGGATTCTACAAAATCTATCATCAATTTCGGATAGTCCAAGACTTGTTTATTTGGAGTACCTTTTCCATGTTCATCTGGGCTTTGAATCTCATGATCAACAGTTCAATTCTCTCCGGGTAGACAATAAGTCGATTTCTCCCAGCGGACGCACCGGTTCGGGTAAGTTTTCCAGCAGTTTGGCGTTTAGTGCCGCACATGTTAGCTTGAGTATGTTGTGGTCACTCTGCCAGGTTTCCAAAACCACAAGCTGTTGCACAGAGTTTGGCATATTGCGTGAAATAAAGATGTAGTCCAAGATCTTGCCTTCAGGTCTGTTTTTCCATATTACTCTGGCCGGAGTGTCACCCTTAGTATTTCCATTTATTATATGTATATTTCTCACTGACAACTCCTCTCGCCACCTCAGACCTCTTGTTTCCGCTTCAGTTGTTGCCAGGTTTGTGTTTTGAATAAGGCATTTGTTTTTATCAAAGCAATGGATGTTTAAGTCCCCACAGAATAATATATAGGGTTCCAGCCATTTTTTCATTGCCCCGTCCAGAGAGTCCATGTTTGTTGAGGGGAACTGGGCAGCCTCAGGAGCAGTCATTCCAATAGAGGTTTAACATAATCAGTATGTTCGACCTGGTGGGATAAGGCCCACCCAACCTGAATGTAAGAATCTGGATGTATAGATTATAGTTCTCTATGTTCAGTACTTCCAGATTAGCTTCATGCTTCAAAGCTATAAATAAACCTGCCATTGCTCGCCCCTTCTGCCCTTTCACAGGAGGGTTGAAATAGACCATGTTTCCTGCAGACAGAGGATATCATAACCGTCTACATCCAGATCGCCTTGACAAAACAGATGTTTAAAGCCTCTTGTGTTCCAGCTTCCAACGACCATGTTTTGCTGATCTGTTTGCTTGTGCTGTTATGATCTTCCGGGTTTAGTTGACAGCACCCTGGCCAACCAACTCCAGTTTTCTTCCTCCAACATAACTCTCTTGTCGTCTTTATGTGGATGGTGGCTATAGTTAACGTGGTCATTCTCCAGCATGACAGATAAGTCTCTGTTGTTCTTTTGGACCCCTACTTGCTTATCTCCGGGGATCAATTTCCCAGGCTGTCTGTCCAATTCCCCAAGCGCTGGTCTTCTACCTTCAGCAGCCATAGTTGATGAGCCGATCTCCGATGTTCACCTTCTGGTCTCCCTTCCTCGTTCACTGTTAATTCCCTTAAGTCAAAGCCCATCCTTAGCAGGCCTGATGCCTCGTATAGTAATTTATTTTTTACGAATCTGGAGGGTAGATGAATGATCACCATGTCCAATCGATCTTCCTGTGGGAAGTTGATGAATTTCAGGTCTTCTGTTGTGACCAGTCTGAGGTTTGGGATGTGATGCAACAACCTCAGCACATTAGGGCAATTCATTATCAGGCCATCATTGATGTCAAGTATCTGTTCCAGAAAGAGGCAGGTTTCCTCTGTGTGCCAGTCTCGAGGCTTATCATGTTTAACTGCATTATGAGTTCCCAGGTGCTTGCTTTTGTCAACAATTTCCACTCTAGGTTGTTCGCCATCCTGGGCGAAAACTTTTCGTTTTTGCTCCAAGGTTTTAAAAGTAAGTGAATCACTGTTCGTATTTTCAATTGGCCTCTCCCGCTCGTCCTCTTTCGTTGCTGAATTGTCGACTGGTGACGATTCTCTTGGAATGCTTTTCAGCCAGATATGTATGCATTCAAGACAAAGTGTTTGTTTGTGAAAGTGATCTGTAATCTGCTTTCTCTAGCTCAGTGACAGCTTCCAGATGAATGGTCCTACACTCTTCAGTGAATCTTGGCTGCTTCGGTTGTTTAGCGATCTCTGATCAATCTGTAAAAGCCACTTTCTTTTATCTTCCAGGGGAGAGTAGTGTTGTCTTGGTTTACAGGGCCTATCATCAGGATCTCTTTCTTTGTTACTTATGTTGTGATCTTCCCTCCTTGGCTGTTCAGGCTTCGATTTAGCGAGTGAGATGACCTTGGGTGAACTGATGTAGTCTCCTGTACTTGAAGGTGCCACTGAGGGCGAACCTATATCCTGCTCTCCCTGGGGTATTTTCTTGGATTGGGTGCGGGCGCGTGAGTCACGCTGTATTTGTTCATTGTCACCTGAAGTTAGGTTGCTAATATGGTCTTCAAATTCTTCATTTTTAAAAAAAATACTTTTATTGATTTTACAACAAACAAAATATAACTTACACTCCCAACATTTTCAGTTACAAGTGTTATATTATACATTCCATGCTTTCTTCTTAATGTCTCCCCCCCTCCCTTCCCCTTAAACTCGAGTTCTTCTCCCTGCACCTCTGGCTACCCTTTCTCCGGATTAGTTCTCTTCCTGGCTCTCAGGCAGGTCCTCATTCATCACTGAGGTCATTTTGGGTATACCCATGCACCAATTGTCTCCACTCCATCAGTGGCCACACTCTGATTGCCGCCTCGTGCCATGCCACTGTCTCCCCGTCTGTCCACTTTAGGAGGTCCTTCCACCATATCTCTAATCTGGGTCTATGAGCAGCCTTCCAGCTCATGGCAATTCTTCTCTTGCCCCGAATATATGCCAGGTCTTTAAGTTTACATACGTGTCTCAGGTTTGGCGGCCTGGTGAATCCTCCCAGCATACACGGCCATAAGGATTCCACATCTAGTTTAATTCCTTTTTCAGATAACTTGTGTTTAATTTCCCCCCAGAATTTCCCAACCTCCGGGCACGCCCAGAACATATGAATCATGCCTGCTCCCTCCTCTCCACACTTGGGGCATTTGTGTATCCCTATTCCAAATTTTGCTATCATTTGGGGGGTCATGTATGCTCTGTTGGTAACATATAGTTGGATCTGTTGTAGCCTGGCATTTCTGGACACTTTCTTGTGATATCTTTGGGCCCTCTCCCATTGCCCATCTTGCTTGGTCTCTCCCGCCTCCTCCTCCCAATCCCGCCACAATTTGAGAGGCTCTTTCCCCATTCTTTATTTGTTAATTCGTATATCCTGGATATTTCATGCCCTCCCTCCGAGATGTCATACATCGTTTCAATGGCAGTATCCGTTTGCTCTGCTAGCATTATTTCGGACCACCTTTCTTTCACCCTCTTAACTATTCTACTGTATGTGATGTGCTGTCCTGCATGTACCCCGGTTTCATCCATTATTGTTTGGAAATCCATAGCCTCCCCCTCCTGCCAGATATCCCCCAAGGTAGCTAGGCCCACTGGCTCCCAATATTTACGGATCACTTTTCTTAATTGGTGGCGTCTGTGGGGAGCACGGGGTCGGGCTTCCCATGGTTCGGCACGCTTTGTGCCAGACCTCCCAGCCCAGTGTCAACAGTTTAGGCCTACCCTGCATCTCTGCCTTGGGTAGCCATATTAGTTCTCGTAGGAAGTATGGGGCACTCTCATCCCGCAGCAGCCTGGATTCTGCTGTCTCCTCCTCCGCCAGCCACTTGGCAACATATTGTAATTGCGCCGCTAGGTGATATATCTCAAAGTACACTAAATGTATCCCCCCTCTGTCATACGCATTCTGTCATTTCCACAGGGCCTCCCTGTTTCTTGTGTTATGCCACAGGAAACCCCTGCACAGGCTGTGTAATTTAGTAAAGAAGCGCCTGGGCACCATGTGTGGGATGTTTGCAAAGAAATGCAATAGCCTAGGTAGGACCACCATTTTCAGAAGGGCCGTCCTCCCCACCATGACCAGGGATAACTTTTGTCCAAAACACTATGCTATTCTTGACGCCCTCCACTGCTTTCTCTGTATTGTAGATGTTGATCCCCAAGTATCTGAACGTTTTGGTCTGCCAGGCTATCTACAGGGTGGGTAGGTTTGCCTGTGGTATACCTTTATATATACCCAGGGGGAACATGCTCGATTTTTTGAGGTTGACTGTTATCCCGGATAAAGTCGCATATCGCTCCATCACTTCTAGGATGTACTACAGTTTCTCCTCTGGGTAACGCAGGTACAGGAGCATGTCATCTGCATACAGTGATATCAGGTGCGGTCCCCCTCTGGTGCGCACCCCCACTTCGCTGTATTGCTGCCTTAGATAGATTGCTAGTGGCTTGAGTGCAAGTATGTACAGCATCGGAGACCAAGGGCAACCTTGTCTCGTGCCTCTACTTAGTTTACCACCTCTCCGAAATGATCGCCCCCGTTTTTACTCTGGCCATGAGGGAGCTATACAACATTTTCACCCACCCCAGGTACCCGGGTCCCATCCCATATTCTTTAAGGCGGCCAACAGCCATGGCCACCAAACCGAATCAAAGGCCTTAACTGCATCTAGCGAGACTACTGCTATTTCATCTGGGTCACCCTCTGTCTGCTCTATAATGTGGTGGAGCCTCCTATGGTTATCAGATATACTCCTGCCGTGTCGTACCCAGTTTGGTCATGGTGTGTTAGTTTATTTATCACCGGCTTAAGTCTATTAGTGAGTGCTGCCGTAAGGAATTTGCTGTCTTGGTTCAGCATGGATAATGGTCTATACGAGCCGCAATCTACACTGGGCTTATCCGGTTTTAGGAGGGGAATGATTACCGCCTCTCTCAGAGATTCCGGCAGTCTCCCTTTCTCATATGCCTCATTTAGCATTGCTAGCAGCGGGGGGAGGATCTCTTGTATGTATGTTTTATAAAACTTGCTAGGGAGCCCGTCCGTACCTGGGGCTTTGCATGTAGGTAGTTGCATCACCACTGCTTCTAGCTCCTCCAGTGTGACTGGGGCTTCTAGGTTCTCTCTATACTCTGCGCTTAATTTGGGCAAAGCTATGTCTTCGAGGCTCTCCTGCGTCTCCCTCTCCATGTTCCTCTCCCTGTCTGCATAGAGGTGTTTATAAAATCTGAGGAAGCTCTCGTTCACTGTTTCCTGGGTATTCCAGACTTGTCCCGCCTCTCCCACTATCTCTCTAATTGAAGGCCTAGGTGTCTCATTTTTATATAGCCATGCTAGCAGCCTCCCAGGTTTATGCCCTCCATCGTGTTGCCGTTCAATATATTTCTTGTAATTCAGGTTGCTTAGTCTCTACCATAGCTCCCCACCAGCCACTTGCAACTGACTCACATCTTCAGCTTGTTCCCGTGTGGTCCCCTCTTTTTCCATTATTGTTTCCAGCCTCTTTTCTACATCCTGCAGCTCCCGCTCTATACCCCCATGAAGCCCTTTAGATTTTGATATGGCCGCTGCCCTTATCACCACCTTAAAGGCCTCCCATAGGGTCCCCTCCGATTCCACGCTTCCCGTGTTGTGTTTGAAATAGCTTACTATCTCTTCCCAGAGGTCCTCTCGGAATGTGGTGTCCTTCAGTCCATCGGCTCTGAGTCTCCACGTTGGGATTCTGGCTCTCGGGGGCTGGTGTTGCCATTCCAGCACCAGTGGAAAATGGTCCGATAATATCACGGCTTTGTATTCTGAGCCCACGACTTCCCCCGCTATTCCAGGGGTGGTGAACACATAGTCCAGCCTCGTGTATAGATCATATGGGGCTGCATAATGTGAGTACTGTCTCGCTGTTGGGTGTTGCTGCCTCCAGATGTCCTCAAGCCCAAAATCTCTTAGCAGGGCCCATAACATTCTCGCCGCAGGGTGGGTTTATCTAATTTCGTATCCGATCTATCTAGGTTAGGATCTAGCGTACAATTGAAATCCCCCCCATATGATCGCTCTGCCAATGAGGGGCTGATCTTACCATATAAGGTTTTATAGTAGGTCACTGTGTCATTGTTGAGGGCATATGTGTTGATAATACTTAGTTCCCTGTTCTCCAAGAGCCCCCGGAGTGCTACCATCCTACCGTCTGGTTCCACCATGGTCTGTAGTACCTGAAAAGGCACCTTTGGTGCCACCCAAATGAGCACCCCCTAGCATATGCTGAATATGTTGCACCTATGGTTGTGCCTTTCCACTTTGTTTTAATTACCTCCTGTTTCTCCTTAGTAGAGTTTCTTGCAGCAGGGCTATGTTTATTTTCTGCAAGTACATCCATCACCCTTTCGGCCCTTCCCCCCGTCTCTCCCTCCATCATCTTTGGCCCGTGGGTACCTAACATGGGTTATGCGCAGGGGTACGCGGTTGCATGCTCGTTTCCCAACCTCTATTCCTTCAAACTCCCCAACTCCCTCCCCTCCCACCTCCCGTCCCAACCCCAACTGTTGCTCAACCCCTTCTCCAAACACTCCCCAACTGACCCCCTCCCCCCAAACTCCCCAACTAAATGCACTACACACATCCCTACACCCTCCCAGCCCTCCTCCCCGCCCTTTCCCAACTGTTGCCCAGCTCCATCCCTGGATCTCAGGCTTTCCTGCATTTGGTTCTTTAACCGGTAGTACCGTTCTCAAGAGCCCAGCAGGGGGTTACCAGTCTAACGGCGGCCTAACTAAACTAATAAAGGGGGTATAAGAATGGCTCCTCTGGTCTCCTGCAATTTGTGCTAGTTCGCCCTGCCTGGGCTCCACACATATGCTACCCATTACAAAGCTGTCTCAGCTGGCATCGCCCTAACTTATATTCCAGTCCCAATGTCTGGTTAAGCGGCACCTCGCTAATTGCCACCACAGTTCTACTTATCTTTTCCATCTTCCTTATGTTTATCTGGGTCCGACGGGCAGTTCTGGGAGTCCAGCCACTCTATCGCTTCCTCTGGGGTGTCGAAGAACAAGGCTCTGTTATTATTATACACCTTCAATTTCACCTGTTACATCAGCATATATTTGTAGCCCGCCTCTCGCAATCTTCTCTTCACTGACCCATAGTTCATTCGTCGTCTCTGCACCAGAAGTGTATAATCCGGGTACGCTGTGATATTTGCTGATGCCCTTTGTATCGTGCCCCCTTTATGGAAGTGTTCAAGGATCTTCTCGATAATTCAGGATTGTGGCTATTATCGGTCTTGGGGGAGCAACTGGTGGTGGCTGCCTAGTTAGGGCTCTGTTTGCCCTTTCCACTGCAAAACCTTGAGAGAGGGCCTCTCCTTCTATTTTCTGCAGCAGCATCGTCTCGACGTAGTCCGTCGGGTTTGATCCCTCAGCCCCTTCTGGTAATCCCACGAGACGTATGTTGTTTCTCTGGGCTCCTACCTCCGCTTCTTCTGCTCTATTCTCCAGGTTGCTCACCCTTTGTCTCAGGATGTGTCGCTCCGATGTGTGGGACGCACATGCTGCAGTATTTGGGGACACTTCTTTTTCCAGTTCACCTGTGCGTTCCACCAGCGCTCTAACATCTTGTCTAAGGAGGTTCACATCTTCCTCGACCTTTCTGACTTTAAGCTCCAAGGCTGCTTTGAGTTCCATCATGGCAGACTTCAGTTTTCCACGTAAGTTTCAGGTCGGCGATCGCCTCCAGGATCTGCTGGTTGCTCTGTGCTGCGGTGGAGTCTGTGGAGGGGGTCTTCTCTTTACTTCTAGCCCCTTCCTGTGGTTGTGGGGACCTGGCAAATTCCTCCAGCGTAGGTTGTTTCGCTTAGGGCTTGATCGACCTGTTAGACATCTCGCTGCTGCCTCACGACTTCAGTTTGACTGTCCTAGGTGTGACCACCCATTATTCAAGGCAATTTGTGGTCAGCCGTGATTCCAGTGGAGAGCTGCAGTTAGTGTCGGCTTTCAAATGGGTTGTTGTCTCCAACGTCACCAGCTGCTAATGCCACCGCCCTTCTTTAGTGCACCAGTCCCTGTTGGGCCTGGTTACATCTGTCCTCCTTGTTCTTTAAACCTCTTGTGCTGCTCTATGTCCGGGACGGCAGTGCTTGTTTGCTGCCGTGGTATTTCTCTCAGGGGGAACGTCTTTGCCTTGTCCCAGTCTTTCCTGTGCTGCGCCGTGGTTTATTTCTCCGATTGCTTCCCTTTTGTCTCGGCAGCTTAGCTACAATATCTCTGGCCACTGTAACTGCGCACCCTGGCCGTGTTCCCTTGGGCTGCTTCCAGTTATGAGGCTGCGGTATGCATGTTACATCGCGCTGTGCAGAAGATATGTTCGGGTCTCATTGCAGTCTTGTGAGACCTCATGCACTCACCATGCCATGTTATGTTCCCGTCCAGCCTCTAGGCCAATCTCTTTTCGGTGACTCGGAATCCTGGATCAATCTTCCTAGCAGTTCCAGCGACTTTCTGTATTAGGCTGTCTATACAGAGCTGCCAGCTGAGCAATCCTGTTTGTATTAGCTGCCGTCTCAGGCGCCTCAATTATACTCCCGTCCCTAGGTCACACACTCACTTCATGGTTGATAAGAGCCGTGTTGTGCAGCTCCTCTGTCTTAGAGTCATTGGCACCAAGTACTGCATCCCCCTTGTGTGCCGCCTTTCGTTTGGCTATCCGCCGCTGGAAACCTCTGCTCACTCTCTCTGGTCTTTAATTAGCCCTGCCCAGTGTACCACGGGCTGCGGCTTCGGCTGTGCGCTCCGGCTTTTGTTGCCTCTCCGCCGCCACAATGTATCTGTTTCGCACTTCGGAGAAGTGCATATGGACCGCTCCTCTTTGTATTCCTGTCTACGGAGCCAGACCTGTTTCCGGGCTTTCGGTTAATGGTGTCTGGCGGTCCCGCAGTCTCTGTCCACACCGCAAGGCTTGGCACCCGTGCCTTGTCCAGTTCCTGGCAGCAGTATCCATACTTTGCTGGTACCTACGAACTTGATCCCAGTCTTTGTTCACATCCAGTCAGCTGCGGTGCATATGGCTGCATTTGGTGCCTCCCCCGTCTGGCCGATACAACGTATTTCCCCACGCAGTGGGTGTCCGCCTGTTTAATGTGATTCCGGCCGCCCGCTGCTCCGTGTGTTAAAGTAG
Organism: Ambystoma mexicanum; assembly: GCF_040938575.1. Classification (NCBI taxonomy): domain Eukaryota; kingdom Metazoa; phylum Chordata; class Amphibia; order Caudata; family Ambystomatidae; genus Ambystoma; species Ambystoma mexicanum. The sequence goes on along the minus strand of NC_090933.1, from coordinate 1,235,883,369 downwards.
CAAACGGAGCCTTTTCGTGCCTCTGCATACGGCTAGAGGGGCATTGCCTTACCAATGCAGCTCCGTACTTATCAGCTTCCAGCGCAGGCAGGCTCCATCTGCACACCTCACTCAGCTTGTCTAGGTCTGCTCAACAACATCCATGCCGACCTTCGTGCTCCCTAGCGGACATGCATATTAGGCGGGGGCTCTCCTATCTACTGATTGTGAGCCCCTTTCCTCGGGCGCCCTGTTGCGGAGAGTGGTTATGCTCCGGCACACTGCACGTTACACTGCCGGGACTCTGAATCCGGTGTCTCCTTCACTCCATTAGCAGTTTTCGCTAATCTATAGGGGTCTGTGTACATATTAGTCCTGCAGTGTACGTTGTGTTTCCACTTGATCACGGGCACTTTCCATTACGATCACACTGCGGTCTCATCTCCTCTCCGATCAGCTCCGTCCTTTGTTCATTATTCGGGGCCGGCCGCCATTTTCCTACGAGGTCGCTGCAGTCTGCCCTTGCTACAGTATCCACCGCAACTTCAGTGTTACAATTCGGTTTTCTTCAGGGAAGCGTTCTTTCTGCACCTCTTGATTTCACGCAGCCTTAGGTGCTTTTCTGTAACACACGCTTCAGTTTAGGCATCCATATACTTCAGGATCTTGGAAGGATCAGCAGGAGACAGTCTGAGGAACATCCTTAGCGTGGGCACCCCAGTGCCTTGACCTCCCCCCCTCCTCCATGCCCTGGCCCCTCACTCCCCCCCGCTCCTTCCCTCATACCACCCAGCACATGTCATACATCACACTTTGAAAAAACAACTCAGACACCTTATAAAGTTGGAAGAGTAAAATGCCTCAGCCGCTTTATTTTGCATAAAGTCTTGGAGTTATCTTACAGGCGATCCGTAATTCACCACCACAGGTATACTACTCTGTGTGCGGCTACCTAGGCATCCCTTGTCCTCCCCCCTCTCCCTTACCCTCCTCGTCCGGTGGACGCCTCAGGTTGAGCCCGGCCCTTGCTATTAACCTCTCTCTGCCCCTGGCCGTTTGTTGATTTCCCTTGAGCGACTTTTGACATAGGCCCCCCCTTTTTTTCTCTAGGTCTTTGTTGTGAATCCCCTGCCCCCCCCCCGACACTTCACCGTGTCCTGTGTTTGGGTCTAGGTAAAACCGGAAGCCACGCGGTGCCTCGCTAGTAATCAGGTTCCTATACCGGCACCACCACAAGTGCCCCAACGTTACACATATCCCACATCCGTACGTTAAAGCCGTATTACACCGCCCTCCGGTGCCGGCCCACAACATTCTGCCTGCCTATATGGTCATCGCTTTGCGATGCCCGTCTAATATTGGCCTTTCTACTCTACTCTGCCCCCACCCTCCATCCCCCAAGTGCCGCTTGTACCGGAAGCCCTATCCTATCTATGCTGCCCCCCATGTCTCTCATCCGTCTTGCCAAGCCCCTAAATCCTCCCAGTTCCCTCTCCCCCAGGCCTCCCTGTGGAGTCTGGCCCAGTGCCCCCCCTGCCAGCATAATATCTCTTAGGTGTACCCTATCCCATCTCCTTCCTTCCCTTCCCTCCCTTGCTCCTCCACTCACCAGGTCCCCAGTTTTTGGGTCCCGCCAACCCCCCCCTCCCTGCCGTTTCTGCCCCTCCATCTCCTAACTCCCTTTCCCCCCGGAGGCAGACTTCCCAGCCCTGTTCTTCCGTGCCCCGTCTCCTGTCCCCCAGCTTTTGGTCCTTGCCCCCCCCCCCTTATTCCTTGGGGCTGGCTACCTCCCCCCTTGTTCCCTCTATTCGCCTAGCTGCACTATCTTGGATCCTCCACCTCCCTCCACCTCATGCCCCCCTCCTTCCGTGAAGACTTCCCCTTGCTGATTTTTTCACCGTTACCTGAGCCCCCGTAGTCTCCACTTGCTCCCCCCCGACCGACTTCCCTTGATGGCCTTGATTGTAAGTTTATGTTGATTCCCCCCCCCCCCGCAATTTTGGGCTTGGAATTGGCTCCCAAGTCCCCTACGTCCCTCCCCTTTTTTCCAGGGCCTCCCCTGAGCCTAGTACTCTTGGGGCGCCGTAAGATCTAAGCTGTTGGCTGAGCGTTCCCCTATGGGCCTGCCAGTACTTCGCTACAGGGATCGACCTGTGACTCCTCCAAGACTCTCTGCTGGTTGCCGGCGGCAGAGAGTTCCACCCAGCCTGCACAGGTCGCTCCATAGCTGACCCTTCTGCTTGCTCCTCTTGCTCTGTTGTTACTTGGTTGGTGTATGGCCTCCTTGTCCCCCCCCACCCCCGTCCTTCCCAGGCCTTGCCTCCCCTGCCCCCTTGTCCCCCCCCACCCCCGTCCTTCCAAGGCCTTGCCTCCCCTGCCAGCCTGCGCACCCTACACCCAGGCAGCGGTGAAGCAAACACACTGGGGGGGTCTGGTGGGGGGGGTGTATGAGTTGGGCTGAGGCTATTCCATTTGTTGCCATTGCCGGGTTGCGGACCTAGGCCTAGGTCAGGTTGGTTCGTAACTGTGAGGGAGTAGGCAAATACCTAATTTTGAACCCTAACTTAAATACGCGATGCCCTTACGTGTAGTTTGTATGAGTGGGTTTGAAATTCGTTCCAGTGAAGTCGAGTGTATTCTCTACTGCCCCCTTCAGGAGATACCTCTCTGTTGATCCGCGCTGAGCTCTTGCGGCACGTTACCTTGTGATGCTTAACTGGTTGGTTTAATAGAGCGGCACGTTACCTTGTGATGCTTAACTGGTTGGTTTAATAGAACTGTCTGGCCCAACAGATCATGCTTGAATATGATATTTGTGCTCTCACCCTTGCCCCCCCTCCAATTCCCGGTGTCCCGTTCCGTACCCCTTCATACTGTGCCCCCTTACTCCCTCTTTCGCCGGAACGAGCACCCCAATCCCCAGCCATTCTCTGCACGGGGTGAGGGGGCTCGAAGCGAATGTGTGGTGCTCCGTGTGGTCTTGTTCCCAACATTGGTCAAAACTATTAGCCGCATAGTGAAGTAACTCGTATGCAGTGCCATGGAAGTGGTTTAAGGTTGAATACATATCTAAAGAAATTGTGCGTTTTAAAATATTATATTGTACCTTTCCTTTGGTTGGAGGTCAACTCAGTTCAGTCTTAACACTTACCCAACCGTTTTCCTATTAACCTGATAAGGCTCAGTGACTTTTAGTTTTGGGTATGGCACTGGGGCATGATCCGGTCAACGCTTGCCGCTGGACTGGCCCCCCTATTTACCCGACCTCTGGTCAACCTGGGAATGCGCCAGCGCCACACTATATACAATATCATTTGTAGCCTTAAAACAAATCCACCCGAGCTGCAACCCAACACAAAACAGCGCACAGAAAATCACTGTCCATGTACGTATCGAAAACGAGCACATAACCATCTTATTTCCGCCTATGGCCATAAACCCTGCCGTGCAATTCCTGTGGCTAAATGCATTAAAATTATATTATTGTGGTGTCCGTCCCACCACATGGAGCTATGCAGGTCCAGCAACCGGGCCCCCCCACTTTATGCACCCCGCTGAAATGCGACCCCCAAACCCTACACTTCAGGTGGCCATCCAAACATAGCGGCCCTTTCCACCACCTCAGAGAGAGCTCATTCATAGGCGCTCTAAAATAATATATCAAAACCTGGTACGTGTCAGCATGGCAACCTCCCCAGACCCCCTGGTGTAAGCCCTCTCCACTTGAACCACCACGATCCGAGGGACAAAGGGGACAATAAATCTCAAGGAAAACATAATTGATCAGAACACCAAACTCGTGGGGCCATTGTCGTAAACACACACAACTAAATAACTACCAGCAGGCCCAGTGGCCTGCGAGCGATACTGCGTCTTATGGACCAGCGTGTACATTTCTTTTATAATAACGTCGCCCATAATGCACTACTGAAATACTCTGCGTTCCCCATCTGCAGGCCAGCAGAGACCGGCTGGTCTTTCCAATGTTAGGTTCCCTTTTTCCCCTATGATCCATTTACAATTGTGCCAGTTTTCCCCCCTTTCCCACAGAATTGCATCAATTGCAAACAATCGCCATCCGCCAAAGTAGAGCGCCTTAAACACTTTAGTACGCAACCGCTCCCCAACCGCATGGCCAAGCTCGATAACTATCATTTAACTGCAAGTGCCAGCGCGCCAAATACCCTTATACTACATCGCCCATAATGCACCACTGAAATTATTAGCGTTCCCTGTCTGCAGACCAGCGGAGCCAGTGCAACTGTCAGAGATTGGAGTCCATGGACAAAGGCGACCATGTCCCAAGACAAAGACGCGTCACCAAGAGCAGTCCCCCAAACAAGCAGGCTCACGACTGAGCACGTGGCAGACCAAACCACATGCCCAACACATAGGCCCAAACCAGACAAACGCCCACAAAGGCCCGGAAACTGACCCAAACGCACAAACCAATGCGAGCCCACACACACCGGGCCCCGGTTGCAACCCACAACAACAAAAACATGGGAAAGTCAGACGTCCCCAACTGGAGACCTCCCCCAATGCCCGCGGCGCGAAACCGTCCCCCAGTGCCAAATCACAATTCCTGAATGCATGCACGAACCACACAACAACCCATCCTCGCCACATGCTCCGCAGCCCCACCGTGCAGCGCGGGGCCGTCCACAAGCACCACAAAGCCCTGAAACCCACACGATGCAACACACGCTGCAAGAACGAACCAACAAAACCCAGCCGAATGCACCACAAGAGGCGCGGCGGCCAACAAACACTCGACGATGTGGGCACGTCCACCAAACAGTGCGCGTGGCCGCCATGCAAACCAACTGGATTGCAACACTGCCCTCCCGGCCCAGCGCCAGTGACCAAACGAAAGAGGGACCGACCACACGACGCCCGGTCCATGCGCAAACCGCCAGCTCCAGCTCTCTGGAAGGTGCACTGCACGACGCCGCACTGCACGGAATGGCTGGAAACTGCATTCAACCCACAAAAGCAAAGACGATGCAGCTTGGATGATCCCAAGAGAATTCCCGATAGTCACCGAGCGGGTGCCGTCTGCCCGACATCCAACAGCGCCACCCGCCGTGTGCATCCCCTTTTCAAATTTTTTTTTTTTTTTTTCTTTCCCCTTCCTTATTTTCTTCCTTCTCTTCTTCTTCCCTATCCTTCCCGCCTCCCGTTAAAAGACAAACACACTCAACCTTGTCAAAAGCTACAACGCGACAAAAGCCCAGAAAATCTGACTGCCTGCCTCCCCTGTTGAGGACACTTGGTTCCCCAACACCTCTGAACACTTCACTACAGGGAGGGAGGGGAGGCTAAGGGAAGCCAGGCACTGGGCGCCAAAATGCCAAACATCCCAGAAACGACAAGGATTTCAAGCTCCAGATCTGAGCACGTTAGACTGGAGTGGAGGAGAGAGAGGGAAAACAAAAGGAGAGGGGAGCAGGGGGGAAGAGAGGGAGAACGTTTGGTACGGCTGAGGAGAGGTTTGAAAGAATGGCGGGCGAACGCTCCCGCGCTCCGGCCCGCACGCCGGCAACAGCAACAGGCCGCAGCACCACCGGCCCCCGGCCCCCGATCCCACGCAAGACCCCCCACCGTCCATGCAGCGACTCACAAGCCACCGGCCCCCCAAGCTCGCAAACCCAAGCTCGCAAACCCAACCCGCACCTCCTCAGACACTCCTCCGCAACGCGACCCCCTCGCTGTACGCCACTCCCTCCGGAACAGGAGACTCCGGCTGCCCGAACACAGGAAACTCCAATCCCCTCCACGCCACGCGGCCGCCCACACCGATGCCCGGCCCCTCTGCGCGCTCCCCCTGCCCAACATCCTCCTCAACCCACACCCCCACACAGCGCACCGCCTCCCCGCAACGCCCGACATCCCGCCACCCCCGGGCCCGCTCACCTTCCCCCACTTCACCCCGGCCACGCTCGCAGGACCGGAACACCAAACCCGCAGCACTGGTACCTGGAATCGCCGGACTGCAGGAACGCTGCACTCTCCAGACGGGAACACTGGACGCCAACCCATCTTCCTTCTGGAGGCAGGAACAAGAGAAAAACAAAATCCACGATCCGGTGGGGGCAGGAAACCGAGGGAGAATGTGTTTGGAAAAAACCCGTGCCCTTTATGAGGCCGGCTTCTCCCTCGGCTCCCCGCCCCGCCCCTTACATTTCACGCGCTCCGTGTTCCTCCCCCACCCCTGCCCCCCTGCCCTGCTTGAGTAGAAGGGGGGAGGAGGCCGGCTGGGCAGCCCCCACTAAGGGGCGGCACCCGCCATGCCACCTTCGCTGGCGCGTTTGCCCGCCAATCTCATGGCTGCTTAGCCACGCCCCCTCTTCAAATTCTTCATTGTCCGATATTGGGCAAGTAGATAAGTTTATTAGGTCCTTATCTACATCTGGGCTTAACAGAGGGGAGGGCAAGTAGACCACTTCTGGAGGAGTAGATTTATTTTCCATGGAGCCTGGGACCTGTTTCTGAAGCCTTAAGGGAGACGTCTTATCTGAAATTGAATTTACATTATTTGTCGGTTATGTCAGGTTTCTGACAAATGATTTGCTAACGTTCAATCTTGCTTTAGATGTGGGTTCAGCATTTTAGTTTTTTTCCCGATGTCAGTTCTTTTACTTGTAGTTTTCCAGATGCCATGGTGTTCTTCTTAGCGTTTGCCTTGGTGGAAACTGGGGCTCGATCACCCGGGCTTGACTTCAGTGCCTCTGACTTCCTGGTAAATAGGTCCTATTCTTTTGTGTGTGATGTAGGCTCTTTAGATGTAACACCTGAGTCGACTCAACTAGAGCAACCTCAGTTACAAGCCCATCTCTGAAGGGGTCAATTTCAACCTCACAGTCGTCAATGCACTCTGGGGTTGCTGCATCTACCTGGGTTGTAGTTGATGTAGAGGGAGTGACCAGGCAATCTCTGTGATTGCCATGTAGCGGTCTCAGGGCCAGACAAGGAAGATTTTCTTTTACACAAGTTCTTGCTTACAGAAGCTGAATAGTCCAAGTTTATGTTCACATTCAATTCAATTTGTGTTGCTGTAGATGATAAGGATTTTTCAAGTCCCGGCTTGCCCTTCTCCAAGATAATTAGTTCCAGAATACTGTGCAGGATGCTCGTGGTCTGTGCTGTTTTCTTGTCCAGTTTGTCTTGTATGGCTGTTATAAAACCTTCCACGAATAATGCTTTGGAGTGTAGCATAGCGAGGACCATAATGTTGTCTTTGAGTTGGTCGCCCAAGCTCTCATAAAGTTTCATGAAAGGGGCCATAGTGATGGTTAGGGCCGCTATTGCGTTGGCGTCTATGCCCGGTGTAGGATCATTCTTAACCCTTGGACGGGTGTTTTCTTGTGCTTGGGACAAGGTTAATGGTGTGGATGTAGATTTGTTAAGCCTGGCCGATGCTTCCTCAATGACGGGGACCTGGACCTCTTCCCAGAATAGGAGGTAAGTATTTGTCTCTTGTTGGATGCCTTGTAGGGGTTATTCTGAAGTGGAGCTGCTGCACAAGTTGAGGGGGTAGGTGCGTTGCTCCATCTAGTATCTGATGGGCAGCTTTCTGCACTGGATTTAGTTGCTCCTCCGTGGTACTTGGCCAGTAATTGATGATGGAATCTATGGAGGCTGCTTGTCCTCTGATGCACATTAAGCCCTCTTCATTACCCGGACTTGCAATGCTTTTAAGTTGAAAAGCTTCTTAAGTTAGGGCTTCCTCCTCCAGGTTTTTCATGCTTTCTAACAGCACACAATCCGATACCTCGCCTGAATTGCCAGTTTGGTCGTTAGGCTGGGAGTGTGGTTTAGTTCTGTTGTCAGGGTTGGTTCTCCTGTAGAAGAATTGGTTAGCTAGCAAGTTGCTAGAGGTCAGGCCTTTTGGGTACCAGATTGAATTTGTCACTGTGCAGTACCTCTTCACCTGTTTTAATTCGTTTTGAAATCCAAGGTTGTTGGTTGCAGGGGAGTTGCTAGGTCTGGAAAAGACCCGGGGCTAAACTGATGTCGGAACTGTTGGGAATGGGGGCTAGCTAGTCTTTTGGCTGTAGCTCCTGAGATTCTATCCGGGGCTACAACTAAAAGATCGGGGGCTATAGCCCCCTTAGCCCCCCCCTAGCAACGCCCCTGGTTGGTTGGTTTATTTTTGATTGGCATCTTTTCATTCTGATCCCTTATAGGGTTATTCAGGTTTGTCACCTGTTTGTGTGCTTTTGATGGTAGAGATGGCGACTGGGTCTTCCCGGTATTTAAAGAGCCAAATGTGAATGTTTTGGTTCCTGTTCGATTTCGCAAGGTATTGACCAGTCGTGTGTTTGTTTCTTTACAGTAGCCACCCGGGGGAGGGTGTGCTATGTTCCAACCTTGTGGTCCAGTCTCCCCAGACAAGGGCAGAGCAGTTGAAGAGTTGCACTCTGTCCTATTTAGTAGCACTTTGCTAGTACCACAATCCTTCTTGGTAGTCTCAGAGTGACCGGGTTGTCCACCAATAATCAAGTCCTCAGCCGACCGCTGATGAGGGGCTAGCGCTAGACAGTCATTCGATCGATGAAGTGTGTCCTCTGACGTCCTCAATAAAGGTGTCCCAAAGGGTTTGCAATTAGAGTTAGTGCTTAAGGGGGAGGGCGAGGCAGGAGTCACTACCTCATCTAACATTCTGTTAACATTAATGGAGGAGTTGGGGGGGCTATGGAAGGCAGATAGGTGAGTTCACACTCCACAATGCCGTTAGTAAAGACCAAAAGAACGAAGTAGTGAGTAGGAGCACACAGAGACAAATCTATGTGATAACTGCACATTATGAAATTGTGAATCCAAATAGATCGAATTGCAAAATCCTGTTGCGCTGTGATTACTTAGATCACTATCCGCCATCCCGCATAACCACTACCCCTGCACCCCACTTACCTTTTTTGGTGGAACACACAAAAGTGTCCTGCCGGCTCTCCTGTACCCCTGTGGTGCCAGTTCCGTCCCACTAACTTTGGTCAGAGCTGGCCCTGCTGGGTGCTTTCTTCAATAATGTTTTCTTTTTTTCTTTGTGTCCCCTGCTTCCAATTTCATGCAAGTGCGGGATACCCCGGCCACCCGCAAAGACCACAAAGACATACAAGGAGAGCGGGGGACAACCGCGCAACCCCTGCACCCCTTGTTCGTCATTATGGCATTTGATTTTCTGGTTAATGCCAAATGCAAAGCAAATGTACCTTTGGCTTTTCTTCTCTCGATACTTTGGAATAAACCCCACAGAGACTATGCTGTGAGTGGAGAACAACATAGAGAAGTCGTGAGTTGGAATACACAGAGATGCTGCAGTGAGTGGAGAAGAAAACAGAAATAGTGAGTAAGAGCACACAGAGGCACTGCAGTGGTGTCATGACCAAAACAGAGACATACTGAGTAGGACCACACAGAGACGCTGCAGTGAGTGGAGACCAAAACAGAGAAGTAGTGAGTAGGAGCACGCACAGACCATGCAGAGAGTGGAGACCAAAACAGAGAAGTAGTGAGTAGGACCACACAGAGACTATGTAGTGAGTGGAGACCAAAACAGAGAAATAGTGAGTAGGAGCACACAGAGATGCTGCAGTGAGTCAAGACCAAAACAGAGAAGTAGTGACTAGGACCACACAGAGATGCTGCAGTGAGTCAAGACCAAAACAGAGAATTAGTGAGTAAGACCACACAGAGACACTTTAGTGAGTGGAGACCAACACAGAGAAGTAGTGAGTAGGGGCACACAGAGATGCTGTTGTGAGTGGAGACCAAAACAGAGAAGTAGTGATAAGGAGCACAAAGCGACTATGCAGTGAGTAGAGACCAAAACAGAGAGGTTGTGAGTAGGACCACACAGAGATGCTGTAGTGAGTGGAGACCAAAACAGAGAAATAGTGAGTACGAGCACACAGAGACGCTGCAGTGAGTCAAGACCAAAACAGAGAAGTAGTGAATAGGACCACTCAGAGACGCTGCAGTGAGTCAAGAACAAAACAGAGAAGTAGTGAGTAAGACCACACAGAGACACTTTAGTGAGTGGAGACCAACACAGAGAAGTAGTGAGTAGGGGCACACAGAGATGCTGTTGTGAGTGGAGACCAAAACAGAGAATAAGTGATTAGGACCACACAGAGAGGCTGCAGTGAGTAGAGACCAAAAGAGAGAAGTAGTGAGTAGGACCACACAGAGACAGTGCATTGAGTGAAGACCAAAACAGAGAAGTAGTTAGTAGGACCGCATAGAGACGCTGCAGTGAGTGGGGCCCAAACACAGAAATAGTGAGTAGGTGCACACAGCGACTATGCAGTGAATAGAGACCAAAACAGAGAAGTAGTGAGTAAGACCACACAGAGACACTTTAGTGAGTGGAGACCAACACAGAGAAGTAGTGAGTAGGGGCACACAGAGATGCTGTTGTGAGTGGAGACCAAAACAGAGAAGTAGTGATTAGGAGTACACAGCGACTATGCAGTGAGTAGAGACCAAAACAGAGAAGTAGTGAGTAAGACCACACAGAGACGCTGTAGTGAGTGGAGACCAAAACAGAGAAATAGTGAGTACGAGCACACAGAGACGCTGCAGTGAGTCAAGACCAAAATAGAGAAGTAGTGAACAGGACCACTCAGAGACGCTGCAGTGAGTCAAGAACAAAACAGAGAAGTAGTGAGTAAGACCACACAGAGACACTTTAGTGAGTGGAGACCAACACAGAGAAGTAGTGAGTAGGGGCACACAGAGATGCTGTTGTGAGTGGAGACCAAAACAGAGAAGTAGTGATTAGAACCACAAAGAGACGCTGCAGCGAGTAGAGACCAAAAGAGAGAAGTAGTGAGTAGGACCACACAGAGACAGTGCACTGAGTGAAGACCAAAACAGAGAAGTAGTTAGTAGGACCACACAGAGACACTGCAGTGAGTGGGGCCCAAAACACAGAAATAGTGAGTAGGAGCACACAGCGACTATGCAGTGAGTAGAGACCAAAACAGAGAAGTAGTGAGTAGGACCACACAGAGACACTGCATTGAGTGAAGACCAAAACAGAGAAGTAGTGAGTAGGACCACACAGAGAAGCTGTAGTGAGTGGAGACGAAAACAGAGAAGTAGTGAGTAGGAGCACACAGCGACTATGCAGTGAGTAGTGACCAAAACAGAGAAGTAGTGAGTAGGAGCAAACATGGTGGCTTTTGCAGCTTCAACAAAGCCATTACCCCGGAGAAGCTGAACTTGGTTAAGCCATCAAAGAACATTCCATGGATAAGAACCTAACGTTCTAAAAAGGGAAACAAGGCAAGTCCTGAAATGAGGATCATAGAGCAAAAGTAAGTCCAGTGGAGCAGTGGCTCTGAGAGACAGACCAAGCAGATGGTCCAATGGTCCACCCATTCGCCTGCAAGAGTCTTAATGTATGGGGGCAGATGTCCATACTCCCGATACCTCTGAAGGACAGAATGTCTAAACAGTAAAAGCAAGCGCGAACGTGTTACATTGTGGAAATTGAGGTCCTCATTCCAAATGCGAAGGGGAGGATGTCTACGCAGTCAAATAAAGTGTGGCAGTGTTGCATTGTGGGAATTGAAGAGGAGGTTCATTAACCAGTCAAAGTGAGCGATGACGGATTGAGCTGTTGAACAATGATGCCCATATGACCATTACCTCCATGCAAAAGGGCCTTCGGAGAAGCCTTCTCACAACCCACACATGCTGAGAACTGGAGACCATATTTCCAATACCCCAGAGAAAGAGACTGAACACCCCACGTTTACATGGCGCCAGCAAAAGCCTAGAGTCAGAGGATTGATGGGAAAAGAAGAGACTCTGAAACAGAGTGCATACTGGGGATTGAAGTCCAAATTACTAGATCAACTAGAGAAGGAGACTTTAAACCAGAATATCAGGTATCATTGCTGATGCCCCCGTTCAGAAGCCAATGAATAACAGAAGTGCAGCAAGTGGTCGGGCAACATTGCAAGATACAGACAAGACTTTGTGTAGAAATAAAAGGTGTGACATATTCATGTTAGATCTGGTCTCATTGCCTCATTTTATGCCACAGACCTCACCAATGGGTTCTAGATTGGACAGCCAACATGATAATTCTCAGAGAGCAGCTGTGCTCCAATAAGGGAGGTCTGCTCACAGCCATACAGGCAAAGGAACTCACCCACCACTAAACAGGGTTCAGGGCACCTGATGTAGCCCCCGCCACCGGGTCATGCGGCCCTGTGGTGTGCATCAGGAATTGCAGGATCATTGAATTTTAGGAACAAGGGCTGGTCATTGATAAGTTATGAATAACTTTGGCTCATGCAGACACATGAATGAAAAGGCGGCGACACTGCTGCAAGGCCTTCACTCTTATTGCATAGTAGTAACCACACCAGGAGCGCAACGACACCTACATTTCAGGAGGAGGTTGGGAGGAATTTCGGGAGAGGCGGTGGGGACAGCTAGCTTGTTAACGCATTCTGATGTAGCTTCAATGTTACACGCAGTTAACTCTCTCCTTTAAGTCTGAAAGCACCCACTTAAGGACTGCTGTGAGAATCAGCGGTCTCCTGTCCCTTCTCTATCCTTCTAATGAACACCCTGGCGTGCAAGGACTAACGCCACATCACGATTGCAATGTTCCTAAAAATGTATGCCAATGACTGCAAGTGGTAGCAGTGAAATGCTTTACGCAAGTAATTACAGGGCCTTTGTTGACAGTGAAGCCCAGGCGCCGTTTAACATCTGTCCCCTGTTCTTTCCGGCCACGGTTCTGTAGGTCATCCAGGTCGAGTCAACATAGCCCAAAATCTCAGTGGGGGCTCACTAGTCAGCTTAATGTTGTTGCGCCACTGTCCCACACAGTTGTGTGATCTCTTGAATCGACGTGTGGAGCCCAATGCACCACGACCTTACTGTGCATTCTAAGTGCAAAGGCTCAAGCTATCATACAATTCCTTGGCATGATTTGTATATGGTTCCGTAATTAACATGTCCAGGTATGAAATAGCACAACCGAAAGAACTGTAAAAAGCACACGAATCCTTTCATGATTCCAGCTACTGTAAACAACATTCACCCCTGGGCAAGGGCGCTCAGTCAATCAGGTGGCTGGAACAGCAGTCAAGAATACACATTCTCCGCCTGCTGTTTCCAGTCACCAGAGGCCCTTCCGCAGCAACAGGGAGCCTCTTGCCTCCTAACCACCCCGTACCCCCAAACAAACCAAACCTATTCCCCTTCCCTTCCCTCCACTTACCTGCTGGACCGAAGATTTGTGCACCGGTCCTGGCTTTCCTCCCGCTCCCAGCCGCCATAGAAATGGAAAACCATGGTGGCGGGCCTCTTTATTATTTTTTGCGAGATTGGCGTCGCTTTGCCAGCCAATTTCCTGAGGGACTCGAAGAAAAAACGAAACCATTCGCACCCCAGATAAACCCCATGGTGCGAATGGCTTTCACCCTCACTGTGGGTGGCGGACACGGTCATGACCCCCAGACCTCGGCCCAAGCAGGCCGTTACCGTCTATGCCCGCCCCCCAAAACGGGGGTGAAAGCCATATGCATAGCAGAAGAGATCCACATGAAAGATTCCAAAAATAGATGTCAGACGAACGGGTAAGGCATGTTTCCAGTTGCCAAGCATGCACCCTTTTCAGGTATGTTAAAAAGAATGAAGCCCTACAACCAGCGCAATGCAGTGTTTTCTACTAATGTCTTCTGCCTCAAGCTTGTTTTTTCCCGTATGCAACATGCCGGGTTTTACACAGTCATACACAAACCTGTCATATCAATAACACAATTATCAATTTCTAGTATTACGCAGGGAGTCCGAAAACAGTTTTTGGCACAAAAGATGCCCTTCATTTGTGACAACAAAAAGTTGTGCAATTTCACAAATCAATAATCAAAACAGAATTTCAGGGTGTGAGGTCACATCAAAAAAACTAATTACACATAGCAGTATGGTAGAAATCAAAAACAGCTCATGTCATGATTTGATGCATTTAATTAGCATAACGTTCGAGTTGACACAATGTGTGGATAGAGTACACAGAGATATGTAAAAGCAAAATACAATACAAGTAGGTATAGTCCAGCGTGATGAAGTGGATTCATATGGAAAATAAAGAGGTTCTGCTAAAATCTGAAAACCATATTGGGTTGTGCAGGTACAAAAACAAGAACACAAGAAAAACAAATCCAGTGAACATATATCAATACATACAACAATGCTTGAGTTGTGCATTGAGCATATGAAATGATCGTCGACACAGGGTGTTTCGGCCAAAAGATGAGCTGTGGATTGCAGCTTAATGTACAGGCCTTCTTCAGGACGTGAAATGGAAATTGTCCGGGTCCCAGGGTCTCTATCTATAATTTACAAAGGGAGTGTGATAAGCAGGTGGGTGACCTCAGAAATGAATAATTGTACACTTTATAAGGCTCTAAAAAATAGATGCTCACCAATTGTAACAAGAAGCTCCATAAGAGTATGGAGTATGGGTCTTACCTAAGACTTATCCAGTGTTAGGGTAAGATGTAACATCCTTCTTACTGTGGATGGCACACTGGCATATCACTGACCAATGTGGATAACAGGTGAAAACCTGAGGAAAAAAATATATAAACATCTATATGTATATATGGGAGGTTGGACTAGGAAAGCTCAACTTGGTACATAAACATTGATGGTATAATGACCCATAAAATAAGTACAGTCTTACCTCAAAAGGGCGGAGACTGTCCCCAAAGTGGCAAATTTAATGGCAGGGGAAAAGGTAACCTGCTCGTCGATGCAAGAGCTGCTCGACTGTTTCATCCAGAAAATGGCGAAATCTGTATGTGGGGCAAGAATGGCTCTGTCAAAACGCTGTCCAGATCGCTCACTGGCAAAAAAATAAGTTTCCGCTGTGCGTTTAAATTATGCGAAATACTCGCGTAATAAACACATTGAAGATGACAGCTGAGAGGAGTATGCAAACAACCGCAAAAGCCGTCACAGTGTTACTGCTGAGCACTTACTTTCAGATGGTTGGAGATTTGGAGATTGTTCTTACAGGTCGCTCGAGTGCGGCGTCTTCGCGTGGAATGAAGCTGTCTCCCTGGGAGACCACATATACATAAAAAATGACTTATCCTGATAGGTGGGTGAAAATACACACCCCCCCTAAATGGCGCGTTGTCATTGGAGAACGTAAAAAGTCTGTCGGCGTTGGCCCAGACCAAGAGGTACGCGGTAATCCCTTGGGAACGCGTAACCCGTGGCAACCAAAAAAAGAAAGACGTCACGTGTGAAGGTACGTCGATCGGGGGCGGGGAAGAAATGAAGCCATTGTAGAGGCGTAATGGCGTACAACGCCCAAAGGGGGTGTGTGTACCCCTGGCTAATCATGATTGAATATGGTGCAACGTTTGAGAGTGTGCCGGCACCTGCAGAAGGCAGTCACAATTCCATACATATTTCAACAGCATTTAAGCTATGGTGAAGTTTAAATGCAGACGTATTAGAGCGCATTGGTGCTTGAAAATAGTATAAAGAAGTGTGTAGATCACCTCAAAAGTGTCCATCGTCCTACAGAGGCGAGTTTGATGGATTCACTAACTGTAGAAGTGTTTCCATTCTACAGAAACGTTCAGGCCAGTCTTCAAAGTGTCCAGTGTGTGGACCAGTTATTGTTTTAGTCTGGTAAGGGCCTTGTCCCTGTCTCCTCCTCTCTTTTGTGGAATCAGTTGTTGTATGATGGTCCAGGAGATTTCATCTTGGGTATGTCCTAAATGATTGAAATGTTCCACCATGGGCTTGTCCGGTGTCCTGTTCTTTATGCAGGACCTGTGTTCTGAGATCCGTTGCTTAACTGGTCTTGTGGTTTTTCCTATGTAGAGCAGGTTACATGGACATCTTATGCCATAAATGACAAACTTGCTGTTGCAGTTCGTATGAGTACGGAGGATCCGGTGGTAGTCTTTGTGGTCAAATGTTTTTGTTGGAGTAGTAAACCGACATGCCACACAGTTGCCGCATCGGAAATGGCCCACAACGTTAGGTAAGGCCCACAGAGTGTTGTATTTTTTGGTTTCCTCTATATATGTGTGAACCAGAGTGTCTCTCAGGTTTCTATTTTTCTTAAAAGCAAAAATAGGCCACACTTCCCAGAGTGTGACTTCCTAGACTCCTACAACAGAAACCCCACCCTACTTCTCCTAATAATGTCATTCACAATGTATGTATGTGCATATATATGTAATTTGTACTTACCTTTTAGATTGTGAAATTAGGGTATACATGTATATCGTATTCATGTCTGTTCCCATCTAATCATCCATGCAATTCCCTCATCTGCACAAACACCTCATTGTAAAGGCAACCTACCATGGGAATCACTGTCTGTGGAGGTTACGAAAATAACCTTTCTCAATTCCATTTGACCCCTTCACTGAAATTCACTTCAATATCCATACAGTACAATTTCAGAATTAAAAATAAATAGTTTTTAGTGTGTTTTGAAGAACTTTGAACATGGGGATTTATCCTATGGAAAAGAATACAAAATTCAGTCTGAATACACTAAAATTTGCTGTTTCAATGTTCAGGATTGTTGTCATGCATCTACATCATGTGAGGATTTAGCGCACTGAAAATAATGTTTAAAATCTATCTGTCCAATTTTAAGATATTCAAGTTTTATGATGTATCTATATATCACGCATTTGCAGAATAAATGTGCATCTTTTATACAGACCGTACACGTGTGTACAAGATGTATATTTCATACATGTACACTACTATACATATATATGGTTTATTGTGTGTATAGTATACATACTAACTTACAGAAAAATACAAAACAGGAAAAATCACACATTGCATTCAAAACAACATATAGCAAATTCTCTACATATGTCCGGCAATAAAACCATATATCTTATAAAAATTCCTTTTTCCCAATACATCAAAAATGTTCGTAAATTATTTCACCTGCGGTTCCATAAACTAGTTGCAATCATTGCTGAGGTAGAATGTATAAAAGGTCCCAGTAATATTTCCTGTAGGTGGCCATCTCTGCATTCCAAAACTATGTGATAAAGGGACTCATTTTTACAATGTCTGCATAATCTCAGGTCTTTATGGATTTTTAGTCTAGGGCCGATGACCTCTAGGGCAGGTAGACATTGTAATCTAAACCTGAGATACCAATGACGGAAATTATGTGATGGAAATTTCCTTAAATATAGTCTAAGTTAAGGCATAGGTACATACAGAAGACCATCATTTTGATACAATTTCAACCTTTGTAAGTCCTCTGTGTAAGCAATGTTGTCCCACCTTTTGATTTTATTTTTCAGAACCCACTAAAACGAACACAACATTTCTTAATGTTTCAGAAGAATACATTCGAATCTCTGCTCAACATGTTACCCAAGTATGATGCCTTCTGCATTAATAACTTTGACATACAAAGAAATACATTTGTGGTGCCTCAGGGTTTAGGAGTTTTACAAATGCAAAAATAAAAATAATAAAAAATGTTGTTCTCACCAGGATTGTAATCCCAACTCCACTCCGATGATACTGATGCATATGGATTTGGGTAAATGAAATACTTCTTTCAGTATTCAACCCTGTAGGCTGTTCAAATATGTTCGATTTGTAAAAGAAACCAATTGTACGCTATAGAGAACCATCGCTGATACCTTCATACTATAACATTCGAATAGAGGGACAGATGAAAAAGCACCTAATGCGTACTTTATCAGTTTCATCATTGAGGTACACGCTCTTAATTTTCTCTCCAATCTCATTTTCTGTCTGTTAAGTACATTTGTTGTGGTAAACAGATAGCCCAAATAACTCACTCAGTCAATCTCTAACACTCTTACATTGTTGATAGCCCAGACATACTTTTCCTCTTTCATTTATTTGTAATAATCATGATCTGAGATTTCACTGGATTTATAATCAGTTTATTCTGATTTAGATAAGGGCCACTAGAAGACCAGCCAGTGTAAAATCCAGGAAAATGAGATCATCCACATAGGCAATGTAGTTAGCTCTTAATGTGCCACATTTTGAAGGATATCCACACCATCCAGAGTTCGGATATATACAAGTTAAAAAGAGTAGGGGCTATCACACATCCCTGAAGGACCTCTTTACCCACTTCTATTGCGTTGGACAAGACCCCCTCAATGTTCAACCTCACCCTTGGGTTGTTGTATGAAAAGGATAGTGGCAGAATTCGTAGGAGACCTAATTCTATTGCCCACCTAGCCCATTTTCCCCACAGGATGGATCGATCTACCTTATCGAAGGCAGAGGAGAGGTCCAGCACTGCCACATAGAGAGTTCTGCCTGTGCCCCTCTCAGCCTGTGCCACACAAGAGGCAAAAGTGGACCCACTCAATTCTGTTCCAGTACCCTTTATATATCCGGTTTGAAGCAGGCTGAACCTCTGTGAAGTCTCTGCCTACTTAGTCAGATCTTTTAGTACCATGTTGGCAAGTATTTTCGAGGAGGTGTCTATCAGGGAGATAGGTCTGTAACTTGTCGGTTGATCAATCTGACCTTTTTTATAAATCAGAATTTGAATTGCCTGATTCTAAGATAAAGGGCTATTACCTGTTCTAAAAACCTGAGCGAATAATTTAAATAAAATCTCAGATCATAGTTCTGGGTTGTTTTTTTTAACAAGCAATTGGTCACTCCATCAGGGCTACATGCTCTTGAATTTTTCAACCTTCTGATGATGGCCTTAATTTCGTATTTATCAAATGTATATGACCATGTAACCATACGGTGGCAGTTGTTATGTATGCCCCCAACAGGAATGCTGTTTTCACTTACAAATATGGTGGAGAAAGGATCAACCCAGCCCCCTTCTGCCACACACGAGGACTGCATGTTAATTTGACCCTAATGTTTCTTATTCAATTTCCACCAAATGGATCTGGTGTTAAAATTAACTATGTCCACTAAAAACTCTTGGTTCTCGTTTATGTACTTCAAAACTCTATCATCTTTCGACCAGTCTTTAAACGTCAACTTGATGGTACACATTTCTGCATTCTTCACCTCCCAGTTACAGCCAGAAGATTTAATCACTCTCCTAATATTTCCACTCATGGCACGTTTCTTTAGGTTAATAGCTCCATCAAAGTTATAACCCTTGTTCTCTGCAAAGTTCTGAATCTTCCATATCTGTGAGGACTTTCTCTTAACTTTTAGTATAGAAAGAGTATTCGAAAATTCAAAGGGTGAGCAGTGTCTGATCTTCTCAAATTCAGTTATAGTATCACACCATTTCTCTCATTATTTCTCATTATTTTTTACTAAAGTCTGCAATCCTGTTACCAGATGCAGTGGTAATCAAATAAATTCGAACACCTTGATCTTACTGCTATATTACGGTGTTCTAGTATTCTAAAGGTAGATGTCAAAATTGCATGGTCGCTAGCATTCTTCTCTATTTGAAAGCTACATATATCATTCTTATCAATGTTTGCTAAAAAAAAGTGATCTATGGTAGATGTTGATGAAAAACCAAACCACGTCGGTTGAGGATTGGGTCCAATGCTAAACAGAGAATTAAGTTGGTAAAATCCCCATCTAGCTAGGAAGCTCGCCCAGATATCACTGTGCCTCTGTGTTTTCCCTTTAGCTATTTTGTTGGAGACACATCTATTGCTGGCTCTCCCATGAAGCTCTTCAAATGGCAATTCCATATTCGGACATATGCAGGTAAAATCAGCACGAGTAATTATCGGTCATTTCACGTCAGTCACTGACCATTCAATAAGCAATAAGCAAGTTTTTGCACTTCACCGATCACGGATTTAAATAGATGCTAATAATATGTAAACTTGAATCAATCTCACCGGTCTGGTAACCTAATACCATGGGCAATAATGCAGCTGACAGAATTCTACTATTCTGAATAACCCTAGCCTGGTGTTTTAGACTGCAGTAAGAATTCCTCTGAATGGCCTACCCTTATTCCCTTTGTGGCATGCTTACCATCTACAATGAACCACTTTCAAAACCGGTGTCACACTCAGCCGTGTCTCTTGCAAGAACACAATACTTACAGAGCAAGCACTTTGCTCATTTAGGCATTTAAAAAGATATTATGCCCAAGCAAGCTCCAACTCCTTCCATTCACTTCTTTCCAAAACCACATCTGGTACCAATGGATGTTGTAAATGAGGTTGCAAGGCAGGCCCAACTGGCAGGCTCTTGATCAAAGCTGGCCTGCCTCTGACCATCATTACCAATCCAGGGAAGGACACCTGGTCTTTAGTATTTGGTCCTTACCAGATTTTAGTATAGAACTGTGTCAACAGTTCTTTGTAGTGGGATTTGACTCTGCTAAGTTTTGTGAATTGTTTATGACAATAACTTCTGGCATAAGATGAACACCAAGTGTCTCAAATGAGTCGCAGTCGTCTCTCCTTTTGGAGGCGCTTAGGATGTTTCTTAAAAACCTCATCGACCCCTTGTTGGTATGCTTGGCTCCACCTTTGACGTTTTTTTTTCTTAACATCCTACCAATGTTAGATTTCTTAACCATTGTCTCTCTGGCCGTGTTATTTCTATGGTTGCCACTTACCTAGAAGAAGGACACATGTTGGTAGTTGCTTCTATCCTACTTTCCCACGTTTCTCTGTCGTTTCTCTAGCTTTTGTCAAGAGCCGTAGATTCACTGGTTAGTAAACATGCACTTAGTTCCTGTAAGATACTGGAGTTAGCTCTCACCTCCAGTACTACTGTGTCGTACAGTCTAATAAAAGACTGTAGCACTACATTTAAAGCTATGAGGGAGCTACATCTGCCTTCTAAGGGATCCTGTGTTAGAGTATCCTCCCCATGAAACGGAAGAGAAGAGCATTCACTAATGTTCGTATTTGTCGGTTGCTTGACCAATGGGAGAGTCAAACAGTTTAGGAGAGACACTAAAGGGCCTCATTACGAGGTCGGCGGTAAGGGGTTAACCGTGCCGTTAAGGATGCCGGTGCTGTTAACCCCTTACTGCTGCATTAGAAGGTCCCTAAGGGCGGCTGATAAAACCAGCCGCCCTTAGCAGGCGCCGCTAAAGGCCCAGGGAGCTAACAACCAGCACGTTACGTTGTTAGCTCCCTCCCCATTCCCATTGAGCCCTGTGGGGGCTCGAATGGGAATGGGGGTGGGTTCCCTGAATGGGGAAATACAGGGTCCTCCAAGGTTGGAATGACCCGGTAAATCCCCATTCAAGGAACCCGGACCCGAGTTTGGAGGCAGCCATGCCACAAACAGCAGCATGGCTACCTCCAAACTCGTAATGAGGCCCCAAGTCTTGAAGGTGGCATCTCCAATGCATGAACTTCGTCTTCCAGGCTTATGCAGACATCCATCAAAGAAGTGCTGGCACGTCTTTCCACTTCCCTCAGCACAGGCCCAGAAATATCCATGCCATCAGTCTTATTCTAGCACTATGTGATTTCCTATATAAAACCTTGGAGAAGCCAGGAAAGCTGGCTGTTGAAGAATAAACACCCTCTCTGGTCCACCTCTATATCTGTGTAATTTGATCTGTTTGTTTCTCTTTCTTTGTATTTTGAAGTGTTTATTAAATCTAAGAGAACAGTTACATTTCTTAATTATTTATGCTTATGTTTTCTTTTTTACTTTGTTGTAAATTTGTGAAAGAGTCTCATCTGTTCTTTTTTTGTATTAATGGGAGTCAAAACACAATAAATAAAAAAAGAAGTAATTTCCTGAACCCACAATCAGTGAGTCAGTAATCCACTGTATTGATTGTACCACTTGGCTGTAGGTTTTATTTTGTACTTGGGGAAAGAACGTTGTGATCGTCTCTTGGTCACTACATTTGGAATTCATTCTTTCTGTCCTGATGTTGTGGACCATTTCATTGTCAAGTGGAGTTCAGCGCTTCTGAGGTCATAGCGTTTTTTACCTCATGTTGCCTCAGCCGTGGAGACTGGAGAGGCAAAGCTTATTGCATGAAGTGCTCCTTTGACTTTTCAAACTTGTGTAGCAATACTCGTCGATCAAAGCCGACAAAGATAGGCCATACGGAGCCGATTACCAGCGCAAATGAAAATCCTGCAGTCACTGGTAGTCCTCCTGCCTCTTAGCCTGTGTAGAATAGAGAGAATGCAGAAAAGCAGCGAACTGTGCAGAGCCGACTACAAGCTCGAAGGGAAACCCAGGAGTCACTGATAGTCCTATGTGCACAGTCCATAATTAAGACGCTCTTTCTACAAAAATATAACTACAAGAGCGAACGCTCATGGGTTGCACCCGGCACTCTTCAACCGAGCCAACTTCGCTGGTTGCTCTAGCGTGCCCCCAGATCCTCATCGCCGTGAATACTGCCCAGAGAGTGCCCACACTGCTCAATTCAGCAATGCCTGGATTGTGCTTGCACTTCGGATTTCTGGCTCCCCATTGCAGGCATGTGCCGCGTTCCCCAACATGCTTCTTACACGTCACACGCCGTGTACGCATGTGCTGCAGTTGGGAGATGCTTCTCCTCGCCTGTGAGAATTGACGCCAAGGTAAGGACTGTCCCTCTCTGGATAAAACGTCTGTATTAAACGTCTGTCTGCTTTCCCCAGGAGGTCTGATACTTCTTCCTAGAGCGATAGACTAGGCTCAAAATCAGTTCTCTAATTCAGATCGTCTCTATCCGCTTTCCTCAACAACAGTTTAGCTACTAACCATATGAAAACGGACATCAAATTCTGGACTGGCTTTGACTTTTCTGTCATTTTCTAAATGTATATGAGACATATAGGTGCCGATTCATGGAACAAATGTGCACCGAACATCTCAGCTCAAGCAGGCGCAAGCTGGCGGAAGCGTGAAAAAGCAAGCGCACGCGCACGTGTGTGATTCAAGGAAGGGCATGCGCGTGTTTTCCCCAGGATGTGCGCCAAATCCATGCGTGGCGCACATGGGCGCACATGTCATTGCAACATCCCGAACGCCGTGCGTGACGCGCACAGGTAAAGCGCACAACGTCGGCGCACACACCAAAAAGGGGGCGGGACACGGGGCGTAACACGCCGAATGGGGAACAACGCGTGAAAAAGAAGGCGTAACTGGGAAGTACTGCATCGAAATACACAGAATGCCCACACGCACGCGAACAACACGTATTCATGGAATCGAATACGGGAAACCCGTGCACGGCAAACGACACGCCTAGGCGTCAACACGTCCGCCATACGAAGGCAGGCGGAAGCGTCCCCGCGCACAATATAAAAGTGCGCGCAAACAACAAACACGTATATTCAGCTACGATGAATGCCCCATTTGTCGCAGCACTGATCGTGGGACACCGCAGGAGGAGGAGAATAGCCAGGGCCCGCATTTCTTTTCTCCCTGGACTAGCCTTTTTGGGATGCATGACGACCAGGTCTGTGGCAGGTATAGGTTTCCACCCCGTATCATCCTAGACCTGGTCAGGGAGTGGAAAGATGACCTTACATCACCCACCCTGTGCTCCCAAGCATTGAGCCCCTTGGAGAAGGTGCTCAATGCCCTGCATTTTTTGGCCATAGTGGTGGGGGGGTCTCACAGGCAACGCAGTCACGCTGCCTACACCAGGTGTTGGAAATCATCACTGAGCGCCCCTCAGTCCGCAGGCACATATACATGCCCAGAACACCCCCAGAAAGGCAGGCTGTGGTCCAGGAATTTTACAGTGTGGCACACTGCCCCAAAGTGCTTGGTGCCATAGATTGCACCCATGTAGCCCTACGTCAATCGAAACCGCAAGCACTGGCATTCCATCAACGTGCAGGTCGTATGCGATGCAAAGGGAATCCTCATCTCTGTCTATGCAAACTACCCTGGCTCTACCCATGACAGTTTCATATACCGAATGTCCACCCTGAGCCGGGCCCTGGAAGCTGGGCAGCATGGCAACACATGGCTGCTAGGTGAGTACAAATGCCTGTGCACATGCATGCATGTCACTCACAGCCAAATACACAAACCCCAATAATCACAACCATTATCACCTCCCCAGGTGACAGTGCCTACCCTCTGAGCAACCACATGATGACGCCAATCCGGAACCCCACCACACCACCCCAGGTAAGATACAACGCTGCCCATATTGCAACCAGGGGCATAGTGGAGCGCACATTCGGAGTGCTCAAGCCATGCTTCCGCTCCCTTGACCGCTCTGGCGGCCAGCTACTATATGCACCCCCAGTAGTGTGCAGGATCATTATGGCAGCATGTGTCCTGCACAATGTTGCAACACGGCGGGAACATGATGGTGCCCCCACATCCCCAACCACAGGCACAGGCGCTGCCCATGGGAGGGGAAAGGGCACGTGGCGAGGCAGCCCGGACACAGCTTGTGGCCACATTTCTCACCTAAACTCCCACCCCTGCGGAGTGCACATACCAGGTGACAATCGATGATGACAGAGACAGTCAACTGTCACAACCTTACCACCCTGAGAATGCTGCCACGGAAGTGCTACATTGTGTGCATCCCTAGCTACTTAAACATAACCAATCCTGTGTGACCAAAAGGAACACATGCAAGGTGTGTATCACCCCCCCCCCCCGCAAAACAGGCTATCACAATCCCTGGTATGTCACCCAATCCCTCCCAACCCACATTACCCTTATCTGCCACACCATGACATGGAATGCAATAGCAAAAGGACAATACATGACCAATAAGATACAAAGTGACATGTCATAGGTGAAAACTGGCACGAGACAATGATGCGTGACATGGAATCAGATGAAATGACTGACCAACAACCTCCCACACATACAAAGTCAGACACAAATGCTTTCCACCAGTCGTAGCATGAACACAACACTGAATGCCTGTTCACATGCACATTGTGCACGGCACAATCCCTACTGCCAAACCCGTGTGCTGTTTGCGTCTCCTGCAACACACTGCTCAGCACACAGCACATTGAGCTGCCATTGTGTTGCAGATAAACCTTGAGCATCACATGAAAATGACAAATCAAATCAATATCCAAATGACGCATATACAGGATACACAAATGGTCATAGATCATGTGATGCAGGGACACAGTGGGCCAGAGAATGCAATCTGTGTGCACCTGTGGCCATGGAAGGGTGGTTGTACGTGTGGTGGATCATTGTGCAACTGTGTGTGTCATTATGGATATGCACTCTATATATGCATGTGAAATAAAGTGACCCTCAGTGTCCTGTACACATCACATGTGAACATTGCCCATGTGAACACCCCAGCATGTCAAACCACACCAATCCCCTGACACCTGAAAAGTAAAGACAGCACAGGAACAGGCATTGACCAGCACAATACATCATGCATATAGTATCCCACTATTACAATGTCAGAGTGCCCAAAACACTGTAGCCCTAGCCAACTGTCCAACAACAAAAGGCCCTCCCTCATTCACACATCACCGTGACCTTCTGAACAACAGTTGCTGGGGTATGTAGCCTTCTTCCTTCAAGTCTACCTGGCTACAGGATCACCCTACCCCTTGGTCTCCATGTTCCAGCTTGCGTGTAAATAGGGTCCAGCCCCCTCAGAGGCCACCTTGACTGGTAAAAATACCAAATCGCAGAGAACTCCAAGGAGCCAAACCCACAAACCAGGGAAAAAGCCAATAGGCACCAAAAAACCCAGGAAGAGTCTCCAGTAGATGACTTGAAGTAGCAGGAAATGTCAAAGCACATGTACAAGCACAATGATAGAACAACCAAGGTAGCACAGTTGAAAAATGGTCCTACAGGATGGGTACCAATTACGGTACATAACATACAATGAGAATGCAACAACTGATGGGTAGTGTCACAGCTCCGGTGTCCAGGCGCAGGAGTGGCACAAACCAACCACCCCCTCTGTGGTCTGGGCGCCTGTAAGGTCAAACTTACACAGGTCTCTGAGACCACAGCGGGGAAGGAGGGTCTGGGATGTGTTGTTTGGACAGGCAATGGTATGCAGGATAACCGGAAAGAGGGGCAGGAGAGGGGAGTTGGATTAGCAAGGGAAAGTAGTCAAAATACAAAAAACTACCATTCATAATAACACATACTCAATCTGAGAAAACATGTTCATCATGCACATTGTACCAAATGCATCGAATGCAAGCCAAAGAGTGACTTATCTCTGGGGTGAGTGCTGGCCTCCTGCCTGCGCACACTCAGGTCTGGTAACAGGAGCAGTTAAATGCTGCAAAGAGAGCGTGAGTTACTAATCTGAATGTGTGTTAACAACACACACACACAACACCATCCATGCCCCAAAGTAAGTGACTCCTCCACAAACAAACACTCCTGTCTGCCTCTTTGTACCCATACGTTAGCTTGGCCCCCTCATGGTTCATACACTGTCAATGCAGTAATGCAGGCACATGTGGGTGCACGGGAAATGGAAGACCAATGGTCCCTGGGTGAGCTGCTACACGCGTATAGTGAGGTGCAACTTCAGTATAAATTATGTTCTGGCAGCCGCAGATTACAATAGGTAGTGCAGGTGGCAATTTGCATATGCAAATGATATGCACTGCACACGAGTCTGTGCCTCGCAGGGTGTCCCTGTGTGCTGTATATGTTTCTGGCTAGGAATGCTACTGCCCTAATAACTCTGCTTCAATGGAGCAGGGGGTACTCGAGGATATGTTCAATGGCCCCTGCGTGTGCCCCTGACAACTTGTAAAGCCACTTAGCATTTGTGCCTCAACGCATGTCAGCTCAACGCATGTCAGCTGTACTGTGTGCTTCTCCAACAATGCCTGGCAAAGCTCCCCAGCACTGGTGATACTTAGCATGCATGTGCAAGTGGCCTGATGGAAGGTTGGCTGCGGTGTCGGCCCTTGTGCTGGTCACCTTGCCTGGAGCTCCTGGAAACACTTCTGCTTCTGTCGGACGTCTGAGCACAAGCCCTGTGCTTCTGCTCGCGCACACATGCACACGTCTGCTCCACCGAACGTGGGCAGTCATCAGGATTACTCGTCCCTGTGTCTGCTGGCAAAGGTAGTGTGAAGGCTCATTTCCCTGCAGAAAGGGCAAAAAAGATATTAATAAGGCTTGAAAGTTCCCTGTGTGTCTGTCTTCATGCTGGTTGTCACTGGGCCAGGTCATAGACCTACATCCAAACTCCTCCCACCATCAGTGTGACTTTGACAGGCCAAGGGTGCAGGCTACTGTCTACATCATGAAAGGCATCAAGCACATATACAGGCAAGAAAATAACATACATCACAATCCACATCAATTAATGGAGACATCAATCACATACTCACCCAAATTGATTACAGACATGGGGTGGATATAACGCTACAAATCCCCACTAGGGGTGTAAACACAAGTAGTTCAGCAGCAGACAGGCCAGTTATGACGAAAGTCCAAAGCCCTTGTGTAAAAGTTTGTTACACCGAACCATCCTAGCAAGCCCATGGATAAGGGAAGCAGGAGTGGCATATGTGAGTCAGGACCCCAAGCTGCAAACACATACACGAGACAAGCTTGAAGGGCCCAGCTGAAACAGACAGTGGATGCTTTCAAAAGCCACAAAGCACCACACTGTCACATGAATGCACAATAGACAAACAATATTTAACTATATTAACTAATTAAACTAACAATGAACAACCTACATAACCTAATCAAAACAATTATCAAATAGTCAATATTAACTAACTAAACTAAAATCAAAAATCAAAAATGGCCACATACGACCAGGGGGTGGGGGGTCCCCAACACCCACATGCAGAGTGTGGGAGATATCTCGTCGTCCGAGTCTGACTCATCCTGAAAAGGAGGACGTGGCACAGGAGCCTGACCACACCTAGCCGCACCTTGCCCCTCGTCGGCAGCAAGTCTGCCGGACGGGTGAGCCTGGTTCTGTGCAGCGATGACACGTAGGTCTGCATGCAGAACTTCCCGTGATACACGTGCTTCCTCTTGGAAGGTAACACAGAGTTCTTCCTGCAAAGCCTGGCTGGACAACTGATGCACCTCCCGGGAAGCACGTAGCTCAGCCGAGATGGTACGCTCAAGCTGCTCAAACCTCTCTTCTGGCCGCGCCCTCTGGGACATCAAGAGGATACCCAGAGTGGAACTGAGGGACTCATACTCAGCCCTCAGGGCCTCCATGTGTGCCTCTGCATGAGCAGCAATTGCTTGACGCAAA
Organism: Ambystoma mexicanum; assembly: GCF_040938575.1. NCBI lineage: Eukaryota > Metazoa > Chordata > Amphibia > Caudata > Ambystomatidae > Ambystoma > Ambystoma mexicanum. The sequence goes on along the minus strand of NC_090933.1, from coordinate 1,235,855,228 downwards.
GACAACATTTCAGCCTGGCGTGCCCTGTCTGAGGCCGCCATGCCCAGCCTGAGCGAGCAGGCCATGGACTGTGGCGCCCGCTGCTGGAGAAGCACCTGCTTAGCAGGGGGGAGCACGGATTGGGCCACACGCTCCATGCTCACAGCGATGTTTTCCATTGCTGCCCCCTGGCGTTTTGAATTGGCAGTCATATCTTGCTCCCACTCAGTATACCTCGGAGGCGCGCGGCCATCGCGTTGCTGGGCTTGACACCTGCGGGGCCCCAGGACCGGCCGTCCTCGTTGGGTTGGCACCGCCCGCGGCTGCACGACTACATGCCCCCGTCAACGTGATGGCCCAGGCACATCAGCGACTCATGTGGAGGGTGACCCTGCGTTCCGATCCACCACAGGCAGAGGTCCCACCACTGTCTGGCCCCTCAGTGCAGGTGTCGCGGACAGAGGACTGTCCACCTCAGAATCACTTACCCCTGACGTATGGACCTGATGCACATCCAACTCGACATGGATGTCAGAGTGGTCATCTGGGCTGGACTCATTCCCAGCCAAAGACAAGCTGGTCTGTAGCACATGTGGGTTCTCGTGGTCTACCACCCCATGACCCCCACTTGTGCCGGGTTGCTGGTGTGATAAAAACCCTGTGCCTGGCATGACAACATCATCCTCTGGCTCCATTGCGTCATCATCTGAAAAGTTGAGAGAAAAAAGAGTAGTAAACATGTTAGAAGAAGACAACACACACACACATAGACATCAAACAGACAGCCAACACATGAAGCAGACATGTCACACACAAAAGAGAACCTGCCATGCATGCCAGGTCAACTTGACATTGCTTCAGTGAGTAGGCATGTAGAAGGGTGTTATACGGCTCAGAAGTGGGTCGATGCAGTGCAGAACATGTATACGTTACTCACTATCTACAAGTACAAGTACTTCATGATGTGTATCAAAAAACGTGAAGGCAGTGCAAGGTCAAGTTCAGGCATCACGTGCAATGTGCATGCAATGGGTTGCATGGCTACAAGCAAACCACCCCTCCCCCTAAGTGGAAATTCAGGGATGCCTTGCATGATATCAAAAGGATGACCAGAGACCTGTGTATTGGCAGACAGTGTTGACTAGCATCAATTGCATCATTTGAGTCAACTGACAACACAGCAGATGATGATGGGACAGTAAGCAGGACACATGATGAACCCTCAGTAGTACAGCCATGTGTGCAGAAGACACTAAACCAGTTGGACAGTCAGTGGGCCTGAAACAGGGTGAGGCCTGTGACCAACACAGACTGTCACACCCTAAACATGTGTGGGACGCAGGACTGAGCCACAGTGGGCATGGGAAGGCTGATGAAATGCCATGAAACGTAGGTCACCCTGGACACGTACTACAATGATCATCCAGTCAAGGACACATAGGGGCATGCATGGAATGCACATGGAGCATGAATGGGTACTCATGTCCCTGCGGAGCATCTGCCATCTGCACAGTCCAAGTGAGACACCCTGCATCAAGGACAAAGGATGTACCCCACTGCATGTGTCTGGAAGGTTGGCTGGTGGAAGTTAGCATGTACACAGGAGGCATGAACGGGCCATTGCTTTACGGCAAAATCATGCACACCAGTGCAAAGGTGAAATTGGGTGCGGGGGTGGAGGGGAAAGGGAGTATGCCTACGTGGACTACCCGCATGCAGGCAGAGGACACAAGGACGTCAGTCATGCTATGACATAGTCCCAGTGCTAAGAGGAAGGACACCACAGGCTACAAGCAGAAGGGCCAGTGAGCCGGAACATGGACCGGAGGGGCATCCAAGTGACCAGCATGTGAGTAGGTGCAAGTGTGGTGATGAGCACAGTCCCCGTCTGCTCTACATGTCCACCATCCTGCAGAGCAGCCATGCATCAGTGAAGCATTGCATTACTTGCACATCTGAACCATGTACACATGACATATAGTGGCAGTCATGTACAACACATCACACAAGTAAAACACACATGGCCTTGACAAACACGCAGCAACACTCACTGGACTGGGCATCAAAGTCCTGCATCTCTCCCACTCCTTCGACCAATTCTGGTGGTATGAACTCTGCAACAAGTGACTTGTGCGGAGTGAGGCCTTCCTCCTCAGGTGCCGGCCCACTGCCAGTCACCAGAGTCATGTTGTAATTTGAGGCATGCTTCGCCTTAGTGCTGCCTTTGAGGTCATTCCAACGCTTTTTGCACTCTTGCGCCGTGCGCACCTCATGGCCGAATGCACTCACATGTTCCGCAACTTGCTTCCAGTGGGTATCACGATGGGCAGCCGTAGTTTGCCAATTAGGCCCCACTAGCATGTCATGGTTGTGGTCCCGCACGTAGTCCACGAGGAAGTCCGGTTCCTGCACACAGAAAGGCTTCTTCCTCGACGTGCCGGAGGTCGTGGCTGTGTGTGGGGTCCCAGCGTGTGCTGCAGGTGCAACCTTCCTCCTCTTGGATGCTGGTCTGGACCCTGGCTGGCAAATGCCACCCTGATCAATATGGGCAGTGGCGCTGGTGGAATGAGCCGAGGGAGTAGCAGGTGGAACATGGAGTGTAGCCCCGACTTGCGTCAGTAGCTGCTGGGTTCCCTGGAATGGACCCTGCGCAGCAACATCCGCTGTGCCAGGGTCATTGACCGCAACTGTCCTGGTTGGTAGACTCACAACCGGGGTGTTGCTGGCTGCATCTGCCCCTGCACTTGCCAACACCCGGCTAGTCGGGGCAGCATATGACATTACTGCTCCAGGGACACGTGCCTCGGTCAGGGCAGCCCTGCATGCACCTACGGTGTTCCACCTGACCTGCTGGAAATCATCCATGGACTCTTCAAGTGCAGACCCTGAGCCTGGGTGGTGGTGTCCACAGCTGCACCTGCAGCTACCACTACCCTTGGGCCCGTGGCAGTTGATGAAACGGACTGCCAGGTCACATGGGCACCAGTGCCAGATGCAAGAACTGCATCTCCCGGAGCCGCACAGGGTGGTGGCATGACTTCACCAACACGTGGCACAAAATCGCCCCGAGCTGGCGCACCCCTGCCTCTTGCCCCTCTGCAGCCACCCTGGACACCCTGGAGTCCCCCTACTCCCTGGTCACCCCGGCCACGTCCCTGACCACGCCCGCCACGAGGTGTACTCCCAGCTGAGATGGCCCTCACCTTACGTGGCCTCCCAACCATGGCACAGATGGAGCAGTGCCGGCACAGATGGAGTAGTGCCAATGAGAGGTGTACACGACAATTGTCCTGGGCAATTGGGGTGAAGGTGATGGGATACAAGATGTTAAAAGCACCCCTGCACCTGCAAGGCTGTATGTGACCCCGGTGATGAAGTGATGGGTCACGCAACGCTCAGGCACCCCAAAACTGCAGTAAAACCGTACGCGGTGGCACCCAGGGACACGAAAAACACATACGTGTGGGACACGCAGGCTACTATGACCTCAAAAATGGGTACACGATACACAGGGGCACCCGCAGTGGGAAAAAAAGCATGCGCGACTCACTGTCAGACTAGCGTGATAATGAAAAACCCGCATAGCCAATAACCCCGCCAAAAGAAGAGATACGTCAATTGATCCGCTGTGAAGTTGTGATGGTGCGCGAAACAACACGAAGTAGCAACACACATGTCGGTCTCCACGAAAGGCACGTACAGCTAACTGCTGGCCCCGCTCACCTTTAACCCGTGCTGAGGGAAACACCCGTGCGCGTCATGTCACTTACGCGCTTAGGCCCTTTACTCGGATTACAGCCATTAACACGCGGATGTGCTGTTTTTTTCACATGCTGAATCACTATCCACCCGTCACGAGGGTAACGCCTGTGCGCGTAACGTCACAGACACGCTTACGCGCTGAGGGCCTTTCCTCGAATTACACGCTGATGTGCAGTTTTTTCACGTGCCAAATCACTCTGTATCAAGATGGCCACGCGACAACACACGGAAGACCACGCTCCTGCCCAAAAGGCCATTTACCTGCCCCCCGGAGCCCTGAGCAGGCTCCCACCTGCCATCTGCTGCTGCCTGCCTGCTGCCCACGTGCCCTGCTATTTGGTGCCTGCACATTAGCCATCTGCAGGGGTCCAGTTGCTGTGTCCACCCCTGCTGGAACAGAAGACTCCCAACCATCACTCCACAGCCCAGCACCAGGACCCAGTTGCCCACCCACACCTACCTCGGTGGTCGCCATGTCGGGGCAAACACCATCCAAGACCACTGGCGACCCCCAGCCAAAGAGGCAGAGGGCTACCAGCTTCACCTATAAGGAAGTTGGTATCCTGGTGGAGCAAGTTCTGGGGCATTATGATGCCCTCTTCACACCATCGTGCGTCAACAAGGAAGGACGGGAGAGGATCTGGGAGGACGTAGTGGTTGACATCAACGAGGAGGGGGTGGCAACCCGCGACATCAAGCAGGTCTGGAAGTGCTGGGAGGACTTCAGGTCCAGGACCCTCAGCAAGGCCCGGCGCCTCTTGAAGGCAGAGGATGCAGAGGGGTGCCGGGTCAGCCTGAGCAACATCCAGATGAGGGTCCTGGAGCGCATAAGCCCAGCGCTCCACGTCCAGATCCTACAGAGGCAGACCCGTCTGGAGTTGAGTGGTAAGTGGCCATGCATTGCTGTGTGAAACAGGGCATGTTGCAGTGTGCTGGTAGTCAGCTACTTGCCTGTATGTGTGACATAGGCCATGTATGGATGTGTGTGTGCAGGGACATCATGGTAACGCATGTGAGACCTGTCATGCGTGAACCACATGGATGGTGCATGTGTTTCAATGCAACATGGGGAGCAGCATGCGGAATGCACACATGAATGCATGCCTGTCTCTGTTCTTGGACATGGATGGGGTGTGAGAGATGGGTGCTGCTCTCATGTACATGTCTGTGTGTCTGAGTAGCGTGTGTGTGACTTTGACACGCCATGGATGCATGACACATGTCCGTGACGATGGGTTGATTCACTTATGCAGTCTAGTCATCCTTGTATCACTGATGTGTGTGCATGGGATCAGTATGAGCCATGATGCATGTGAGTTTGAAGCCAACATTTATGTCAATAGAGGCCCTTGTACATGGATGCTGATGTTGATTGCATGTGCCGTGCCTGTTTCTGCATGTGTGTTGCCTTCATTGACCCATGTGTTGTGGAGGGACAGGATGGAAGTGACGTTTGACAGTGCCACTCATGTGTTATTGATTCCTGTCTAGGGGAGTATTGTAAGTACCCTGATGCTTGTGTTCTATGTCTCCCTCTATGCAGCGTTGAGTGAAGAAGAGGGCGGAGACGGCGCTGTGGAGCAAAGCGGCGGGGATGCTTTCACCGGGCAGCGACGCAAGGCCCAGCCACCCTCCCAGGAATTGCCATCATCTGGGACCGAGGGGACTGGTGCCACATCTGCCACTACGGCTGCAGCAGAAGGGCCGGGTGAGCCCCCACAGGGGCTTGCAATGGCGGAAGACGGTGCACAGCCATCCAGGTTGGTGGTCTCCATAGAGGAGGAGGAGGCCGCTACTGAGCCACACATGGGGCGTGGTGGGCGTAGTACCACTGGTGCAAGTGGTGCAGTCCAGGGCCAGGGGCAGGAGGCAGCACAGGTCACCGTGGAGGGGCTTGGGCATGTCACTGTCCCTGACCCTGTGACTGCACCACCATGCAGGAGCATGGATGCCCCGTCCCAGGCCCTTCCGCAGGTAGGGGGGAGGCTCACGTCATCTGGCACTCCACTACCTGAGGACGAGGAGACCCATGACCGTATGGGGTCCGTCCTGATTGGTGTCGCGTTGCGCACGCGTGTCATTCGTGATGACGTGCATGCTTCCTGGGGGGATCACGCACGCCATCACGAAGAGCTGTGTGGCAACGTGGCACAGTTGGGAGGGGCCCTGGTCGGAGGGTTCCTACATGTGTCAAGCACTCTGGCGGCCCTCTCCTCCTCTGTGGAGACTAGGCGCCAGTCGTTCTCCCTGCCGTCTTCCGGCCCAGATTCCACCAAGGCCCCCTGTGGACCTGGCCTGACCAACACAGCCAGCTTGGTGGAGATCACATCCCTGCCACAGTCGGGAGTCGGAGGTCCAGCAGGGGTGGACACCCCACCAACTGGAGACCAGCAGATTGAGGATGTGCCGGCATCATCGGGCAGGGCACATGGACAGCAGCAGCAGGCTCAAGGTGGGAGCGATGATGGCTCGGGGCCATCAACATCAGAGGGGCAGGCATCGGCCGGAGGGCAGAGGACACTGGAATGGGAGCGTCTCGGTTGGGCCAGCGGATAGATGCGGAGCGGCGGCGGGCAGAAGAGTCCCGGCTCACCATGGTCAGGGCATAGTTCTCCATGTGCAGGGTGTTGAGGTGGGCTGAGTGCCTCGAGGCAACTCACAGGGAGTTGGAACAGGCCATGACTGCATCCCTGCGAAATCGGGGCCTGCTGGCAGGTGCCTGTCACTGCTGGGTGGGTGAGTGGGTGGGGGGACATGAGTCGGGGCCTGCTGGCAGGTGCCCGTCACTGCTGGGTGGGTGAGTGGGTGGGTGGACATGAGTCGGGGCCTGCTGGCAGGTGCCTGTCACTGCTGGGTGGGTGAGTGGGTGGGGGGACATGAGTCGGGGCCTGCTGGCATGTGCCTGTCACTGCTGGGTGGGTGAGTGGGTGGGGGGGACATGAGTCGGGCCTGCTGGCAGGTGCCCATCCCTGCTGGGTGGGTGAGTGGGTGGGGGGACATGAGTCCGGGCCTGCTGGCAGGTGCCTGTCACTGCTGGGTGGGTGAGTGGGTGGGGGACATGAGTCAGGGCTTGCTGGCAGGTGCCTGTCACTGCTGCATGGGTGGGGGTGCAGGGGGACATGTGTCGGTGCTCACTTGTGCATGGTTACATGTGGGCCGGCTGGGGGGCATAGCCAGGGTGGATGGGCTGCCTGCGGGGCATGGCCAGGGGTGCAGGGTAGTCCCCTGTGTTGTGGGCTGCCTGCAGGGCCTGGGGAGGTGGCAGAGGGCACACCTGGGAGGACACACACTGCAATTCGCGTTGGGGCACACCAGGAATACACATACCCCTCCTGTGGCAGTGAAAACGTGTGTAAAACTCTCCACGCACCCCCTGAAATACACGTACCCCGCTCGCACAAGACCTATCGCGTGTGATACTTCATGAGCACCCCCGAAATACACGTACCCTGCTTGCACAAGGCCTATTGCGTGTGATTCTCCCAGCACACCCCCTAAATACACGTACCCCGCTAGCACAAGGCCTATCGCATGTGATTCTCCCTGCGCATCCCCGAAATACACGTACCCCGCTAGCACAAGGCCTATCGCGTGTGATTCTCCCCGCGCACCCCCGAAATACACGTATCCCTCTAGCACAAGGCCTATTGCGTGTGATACTTCACGTGCACCCCCGAAATTCACGTACCCCGCTAGCACAAAGCCTATCGCGTGTGATTCTCCCGGCGCATCCCCGAAATACACGTACCCCGCTCCCCAAAGCCTATCGCGTGTGATTCTCCCCACGCACCCCTCGGAATACATGTACCCCGCTAGCCCAAGCCCTATCGTGTGTGACACTTCACACGCACCCCCAAAATACACGTACCCCGTTCGCACAAGGCCTATCGCGTGTAATTCTCCTTGCGCACCCCTCGGAATACACGTACCCCGCTAGCCCAAGCCCTATCCCCTGTGATATTTCACGTGCACCCCTGAAATACACGTACACTGCTAGCACAAGGCCTATTGCGTGTGATACTTCACGCGCACCCCGAAATTCACGTACCCCGCTCCCCAAGGCCTATCACGTGTGATTCTCCCCGCGCACCCCTCGGAATACACATACCCCGCTAGCCCAAGCCCTATCGTGTGTGATACTTCACCTGCACCCCCGAAATACACGTACCCTGCTCGCACAAGGCCTATCGCGTGTAATTCTCCTTGCGCATCCCTCCGAATACACGTACCCCGCTAGCCCAAGCCCTATCGCCTGTGATACTTCACATGCACCCCTGAAATACACGTACCCTGCTAGCAGAAGGCCTATCGCGTGTGATACTTCACGGGCACCCCCGAAATACACGTACCCCGCTAGCACAAGGCCTATCGCATGTGATACTTCACGCGCACCCCCGAAATACACGTACCCCACTCACACAAGGCCTATCGCATGTGATTCTCCCTGTGCACCCCCCAGAGTACACGTACCCCACTCGCACAAGGCCTATCGCCTGTGATTCTAACCGCGCACCCCTCAGAATACACGTACCCCGCTCGCACAATGCCTATCACATGTGAAACTTCCCGCGCACCCCCCAAATGCACTGTCCCGGCCCTGTGAACTGGTGCAGGGTTAGCACGGCCCTTTGCGCTGCATTGGGGATTTCAATGCCTTATCCTTGCACAAGGGGCATTCTTAGGGGCGTAACTGGCGCTGCAGGGTGTTCTCTGCACCAGCCCTCAAAATGGCTTTGATATTTCATGAATACGCAGTGCGCCAGAATGCTGTTTAGCGCACACGGCTGGTGCACGCTAGCTCTCTGCGCTGCTCGCATGCGCTGCTTCTGCGCTGAAATCTATGAATTACCCTGATAGCTAATACACATTGCGCACATAATACAAACATTTAAAAACACACATCAAAGTCAAAGCACACTTATTTTTGACTTTTCAAATATATCAGCGGCGTAGAGGACATGTGTGCTTTATATGACTTTAAACCAAGCATGGTAGGGAGCGTGTTCAATTACAATTAAACTCTCCCCAACACGTTCGAATGTCACAGAGAGTTCGAGTTTCATTTCAGTTGTGTGCAACGCTTGCCATGGCAAGCATGCTAAGCAGTGCTCACAATGAAAAGTATATGTTGCCTGACATGCCAGCATGCCAGGCAGCATTTACTCACTTTGCACTGCAGAGAGCAAACGTGAAGGTCAAAAGGCAGTGTACGCATGTGTATGCTGCCTTTTGCCCTTTACATTTGCCCCCGGCAGTGCAAACGATTAAAATTTGGTGGCAGAGAGCCATTTATGTTTATGTGCAAACGCAACGGCTCTCCGCCTACAAATCATTGGACTTTTATGGAGCATGAGCTCCGTACACACCAAACACATCAAATCCTTACAACAGACAAACATTGGACACACACTCTTACAATTCTTACTCTTACGACACATGCTTATGACACACTATCATGCCACATGCTCTTACACCACATACTCTTATACCACATGTTCTTATGCTACACACGCTTAGGGCACACAACATTATGAGACACGCTCTAATGGCACATGCTCTTAAAATACATGATCCTATAAAACACGCTCTTATGACACACACTTACAACACACATTCCTACATCACACACTGCTATGACACACAAACCTACGACACCCGCTTTCATGCCACACACTCTTGTGCTTTGCACTCTTAAACAACTTGGCCTTATACTCAATTGCCATACACTCACATGCCATCAAAACATGATGTAAACACATACAACATAAACACATATGCCAAACACTTCCATGTCATATGCCATACATCTCACACAACATACGCCACAAGTCATACTCTAATACCCTCCCCAGTACAGACCATCCACCAATGGAGTTTCCACTCCAGGAGCACTGCCCCAGCACCGACTATAGACATGGCAACATTAACAATACCATTTGGGATATGTTAATCCAGTCCTATTTATAAATTTGCATTCTGGGATTTGTATTCCTGGGTTTATTATAGGCAAATTCAGGGCTACAAATCCCGGAATGTAATGTTAAAACCAGGACTGGACTATTGTCTCCAGAGGGAAATGGATAATATTGACATGTATGTGCCACCCACCCATCAGCTCCTCACCAGCATAGACCACCCATCCCAGGAGGTCCAGCATAGGTCACTCACCCCAGGAGTTCCTCTCCAGCATAGGCCACCCACCCCAGTAGCGCCTTCCCAACACAGTCCACTCACCCCAGTAACCCCTCAATAGCACATACCTTGATATTTTGATAGCTGAAAGGACTCTTGCCTTTTTCCTAACCCTTATCTTTAAATTAGGGTTTTCCATATGTGCAAACGTTTTCTAGATATGCCCCCTCTCCTTCCATCCCTCTGCTTTCCCAGAGTGATTTCCATACATAGCTGCTCCTGGATAAATCCACAAAGTGTATGACACACCTCATCCCGCAGCACCCTTTCACCCATCTTCATTTAATCTATCCCTCAAGACCTACCGCTCACAAAACACATCCATCTCCACCCCACGTCATCGTTAGTTATGGTTAAGTTGCTGTTTCCATAGGAAGAGCACTTTTAGGGCGGCTCATAACTCGGCTCCCCCTGGACGAATCCTTACCAAAGTTTGCAAAAAAAGTACATGGGCCACTCTGAATTATTCCCCAAGGTTTGGTAAGGATTCGTCCAGGGGTGGCAAAGTTATAGGGGGAGTCCCAAAACTTATTTTTTTCCCATAGACTGAATGGGGCAAAAACGTGTTAATTTTGTGAGAAATCATACTGTACTTCCTTTTAAAATGATCAAAAAGTAGCACTCTAAGAATTAGTGATATCTATGTCCGCTCCGCGGTCCCACTTCCCTGTTCGCTCAGTGGAGAAGATTTGTATTGGCTAATCTATGGCATGCTGTATGTCTTTCACCGATTGGTTCTGCGCAGCATCAAGTGCATAGCATTCTTTTGATACGGCCGCCATGGTCATTTAGTTTATGTGTTGAACGCCGACATTCCCGCAAACAAACCCTTATGGAACACTGTGTTGAAAGGTAAGCATTACTTATATGTGGCAGTAGGAAGTGAAACAGTGCTTTATTCTTGTTACCAATATCATCCCGTATAGTGAAAATTGGTAGGCAACGTACGACAAGCACTTACTGCGTCTATGTAAGAAGCCACCACCAAAAGTAGTGCGGTTAGACTGGCGTCCTATGTTTTGGAATCTGAGGCAGCCACCTGCACGGATTCGTCAACACTGCACGTCTGCACGTGGTCGGGAGTAACGGTTCTCATTATTGACTGCTGATATGTTGTTGCAAAATGAGAGTATATTTGCATTCGGAGTGAAGGTCAGTTCATTTTATTTCATTTTTTCAGTAGGCACTCAGAATGGGCGCACATGTAGCAAACCTCATAAGGGTCAATTGTTTTTCGACCTTGACGTACACAGAACAGAGACAGAAAGAATGTAGGGAGTCACAGTTTGTGAAACATTCCCTTTGATAAGTTATGCTTCAAAAAAGGTTTGTGAAGCTCATGAAATATCAATTCCCGAGGACGTCTTACTGCAAACAACTACTGTGTGATTGCAGAGGCCGAAATGGAGCCGGTGCACATAATGTAAGCTTATTTCTCAGGGCTGTACACCAAACTGCCATTATTGATTTAGTGTGAAAAAAATATATATTACTAGTAATGCATTTGGAAGTTTGTGTGCCGTTGAAGTTTCAGATTGCACATTACCGTTACTATAATGCATTTGGAAGGTTGTGTGCCTTTGAAATTTCAGATTGCACATTACTGCCATCTGTACGATGTCACTACAATTTCCACTATTACCTACGAAATTTATGTGGCACTGATACTTTTTTACCTAGTATGTCTATTGCACATTGTCGCCGTTTGTAGGGAGTCAGTACATTTCCCCGTATAACATTCATTATTTATAGAGATGCTATGTAGTACACCTTACATTTCCGCAAAGGCTTCATATTGATAGATCTTTTTTGTCTTTATCCCCTCAGCTACTTCCTTCCGTATTGCGAGTGTCATGGATTGCAGTCTCTGAGTGATGGGTTTTTTAATCGTCAATTGCAGCAATTGCAGCTATTCGTCACGACGTATGTGCGTCATCATAGAATGGGATGACCGCATCGGACCTCTATGTCCCTACGAAGTTGTAGCAGTAAGAAGCAACATACCCTCCTTTCTGGTGTCATAGTTCGCAACCATTCACGTCGCCTTGTAAATCACTGTGAGAGGAATACGCCTACTGTGTCAACAATGCATAGTTTATGTGTGGTTAAACAACAACATCACCATTGCCACTAGCATTATACTTTCTGATGGACTACATCACAGCGATTGACGGCATCTTGCCAATGATTGTGAGAGGAAACCTACTACTGTGTCGCCACTTCACACTGTGTGCATGATAAAAACTGTGGTGCCAACGCATGGCGACTGTGTGGGAAAACATCAACGTGACTATCAAAATTAACATTTTCATTGTGCGGCGGAGACACAAACTTCAAATTTCCTTGCAACTGAGAAAAGGGCGATGATTTAGCACTGTGCATTGTGAAATAAAAGTACATTCCTACTTTTTACATGTGAGTGTGTTTTTTAATCATTTCATGTTCCCCTTCACAATCTGCCATGGTACGTTGCAGGTTGTAGTATGTTCTTTAATAGGTGCCGTATCATGGTGCGTAAGCCTTTAAGAAAGCATTTGTTTACTCTGCCAAGGTACGTTATCCAGAACGCTATTGCACACCACTTGCTTTGGCAACGTAAGGCTCAGGCCCATCTATTATGCTTTCGTGCCGTTAGGGTACTTTCTGTTACCCAGCTGGCACAATTACAAAGATTAGTTCTGCATGAAGACGGTATGTTGTCAGATTTGGTATCTTTCTAAAAGTGGAAAAATTAGATCAGGTGCACTGAAAGTGTTTGCTGTACAGAAACGTTTCAAAAGGAATGCTTCCTTATACCTTCGCACTACACATTTCTTCACCCTTTTCACCTTGTGGCACTTATACAAAAATGTGTGCACAGGTCAGTGGTAAGGGTGTTGCTTGCCATATTTCTGCCATTAGTGCACTTCACTTCACAGGGGTTGTTGTGATTTTGTCCACATATTAGAGGATTACTTTTTTGCGTTCTGCACACTCATTTTTGCCAAACATATTCCCTGTATGTTCCACACATTTATGTAAAGGTCATTGCGCACGAACAAACACCTTTGTATTTTACATGTCGTGTTTTCATACTTCACAAGTGTCGTCATGTACATAAGCAATCAACGGTACGCCTTTCGTCTCTGAAGGGTACACTGTAGGTATGCTTACTGACCACAGTGTCGGGGAAGTAAATACTTTAATTTACAGGTTGGGACAAAACATTGCATTGCAGTCGACATGTCCACCAGACACTGGCTTTCTGTTAAGCTTTCAGTGATGTCATCAATGACATTTGTCATGTCATCTTTGATATCCTGGGTGTTAGTCTTAGCAGTGCACGGTGGTGGCGCGGGTTATGGTTGCATAGCTGACATAAAAGAAAGGGGCTAAAGATGGGATGGCATCAGTGATGGCATCAATGACATGTGTGGTGGCATCTTTTATGGTCGGGGTGGTAGTGGTAGCAGTGGAGAGTGCAGATGGAAAAAATGGGTGATTAGCCTAACATAACTCCCGAATTTCAGGGGTTTTTAGATTGTATTTGTAATCATAACGCCCTTTTTACAAAGTTTTTGTACAGAATGGCATAGGTTTTTAATAGGGCAACTTAACCACAACGTCCCTTTAACAAAGTTTTTTTTGTAGTGAATATATATATATATACTTTGTTAAAGGGACGTTATGGTTAAGGTGAGCTACTAAAAACCTATGAAATTCAGTGAAAAAACTTTGTTAAAGGGACGTTATGGTTCAAAGTAAAACCGAAAAACCCCTGAAATTCGGCAGTTATGGTAAGATAAGCAACCATAACTCACGCCGACACCGTGCACTGCTAACACTAACACCCAGGACATCAAAGATGACATCACAAATGTCATTGATGACATCACTGATGACATCACGTGGCTGGCTCTCCCTTTTTTTCCTTTCCTGACATATCTAGGCCACATGATTTTCTTCAGTAACAGTCAGGAACTAAAAATTGTAAATTACTATATTCGTAGACTTATCCTTCAAGTATGTTCTTAGAATAATTCCCTTATGGTCCAGTCATATCATATGAAACATATACATAGGAGAAGCCACAACCTTGAAAGACAGCAATCCTTTTTGTGCATTAAAATTATCAGTAGATTTATCAGCACTTTCTGATACTTTTGATGTTTTTTTATTACTGTACTTTCCCTGTATATGCTCCTATTTTTATATGTTGTACTCACACTATTTTCCTTAGGGTCCAGACACATCATGTGATATATATAGATAGGGTAAGTAACAGCTTTGAAACAGAGCAATCATTTCTCTCCATAAAGGTAATCAGTTAGGTTATGAACACTTTCTGCTACTATTGCTGTTTCTTTTTCCTACTTCAATTCCCTTGTATATATTCATATTTGTATGTGGTGTTGTCTCTTTGTGATTTGTGTATAATAATGCAATTATGTAGTAAGTGGGTTTTATTACCTACTTATCACAAGTTTCACTGTACGCAAAACTCTAATATGAAAACAGTTATCATTTCAATATTCAACATGGCAAGCTTATGAATATTGTACCTCCATCATGTATGCTGCACAGAATGCCTATGTTTCTACATGAGTACCTTAGTATACTGGATTGAAGTTAATAATAGAATGCTATTTATATCAATGCATAGCTTAATGCACTGATTAGCACTTGATATTTATTCCAATAATCTTTGACACTTTTTTATTAACATTACACTAAGAATCCCTTGTACAGACTTTTCATGAAAGGTAAATGCGCATGTGATGTCATCAGTGATGTCATCAATGACATTTGTGATGTCATCTTTGATGTCCTGGGTGTTAGTGTTAGCAGTGCACGGTCGCGGCGCGAGTTATGGTTGCTTATCTTACAATAACTGCCGAATTTCAGGGGTTTTTCAGTTTTACTTTGAACCATAACGTCCCTTTAACAAAGTTTTTTCACTGAATTTCATAGGTTTTTAGTAGCGCAACTTAACCATAACGTCCCTTTAACAAAGTTTTTTCACTGAATTTCATAGGTTTTTAGTAGCACAATTTAACAATAATAACTCTGATTTTATGTACATGTAATATGGAACATACTGAACCCCCTCTACTGAATTTGATTTCCGCGAACTCTTTTAATGTCCACGGACATGTTTAGACAACAGCACCACTACCCAAAAAGTCTGGGGGGTATGTTTAATTGTTATATCATAACATATGAACATTTTACAAATTCACAAACCAGCACACATACACATTATATGTAGTAATAAATAAGAAGTGTAACCCATGTATATAACACACTAGCCATTCATTTAAATACAATATTTTCTGAAATGGAATATACCAAAAGAAGAAAGATAGGCTTCCAACATGATTACCTCACAGAACCTCCACAACTAAGAACAACAGCAGATCTACAGACCACTCAGAACACACCTTACCTGAAATAGTAAGTGTACTGCATTTTACTCATAGATTTGTAAACTTTCTGTATTAGATACAAAAAAGAATGATATTATGTTTTTTTTCTCACAGAAATTTCAAGTACTCTGGAGTGGCTAGAGGAGCATTTCCCACGTGAGGAAATGTCAGAAGATGGTGAATCTAATGGTAGACACTTTACTATATAAACCAATTAATTAATATTATTTTATATACATTTAAGATATATTTTTTTTGTACAGACCATACAAAAATAGAAAATACTAATGAAAAAGCTGTATTGGATAAGACTCTTCAGCACATAGAAGAAAAAATGAACCTACTCTTGGGGTTTTCCCCCCAGTGCCAAGGCCTTTTTTGGTGATTTCGGGATTTCACCATTCAAAGCCTTCTAACATTTTCTCCTACATTAACCCCTTAAGGGCCAAGGACGAGCTATCTCGTCCTTGGCACTGGGGTGGTAATCCCAAGGACGAGCTATCACGCCCTTGGCACTTAAAAGGTTAATAATTTGAAAAACTTTGTGGAGGATCACTTCAAACAAACAACTACATACCATTGTACCACATGTACCTGTCCCCCTCACCATACCCCAGTCAATTATCCCCAAACCCTCTCCATGAACCAAAACGTTTTGATGAGACTTCCATCCCTTCTTCACCTCATATAAATCCTATTGAAACCCCTAATTCTCCTCTTTTTGTTTCAGTTTCTGCCTCACCTTCTCTGTCATAAATTTAACATACATGTAAAATAAAGTAAAATTATTATATTGTGTCCTAATTCATTTCTTGTTTTTTTAATTAAAAAAAAGCAATTCAGGTGTCCGCGGACAGCGCTGGTGTCCGGAATGTCAGTGAAGAAACGAAAATGGAGGTGTCCTAAGAACACTATGGGCCTCATCACGAGTCTGGTGGTAACCCTTAAATGCGGCGGTAGCGCTATTAACGCCGCTTTTAAAGGTCCGCCAGATCATGGCTTTGGTGCATTTCCCCCCGCTGGTGGTAATAGCGCAAATTTTCCCCATTTGGCCCAATGGGGAATGGGTGTCCTGAGGACGCTGTCCGTATTGTGCGCTGGCAAGATGATAGTGTTCTTAGAACATATTATGTGTCCTGGATGTTCGTAAATAAACAAAATGGGTGTATCCTGAGGACGCTATGCCTGTCCGTATTGTTCGCAGGCAAGTTGAAACTGTTCTAAGAACACAGGCTGTGTCCTAAAATGTTCGTAAAGAAACAAAATGGGAGTGTCCTGAGGACGCAATACCTATCCGTATTGTTCGCAGACAAGTTGAAACTGTTCTAAGGACACAGGCTGTGTCCTAAAATGTTCGTAAAGAAACAAAATGGAAGTGTCCTGAGGACGCTATGCCTGTCCGTATTATTCGCAGGCACGTTGAAACTGTTCTAAGAACACAGGCTGTGTCCTAAAATGTTTGTAAAGAAACAAAATTGGAGTGTCCTTAGGACGCTATGCCTGTCCATAATGTTCGCAGGCAAGTTGAAACTGTTCGTAGAACACACGTGGTGTCCTGAAATGTTCGTCAATGGACGAAATGTGGGTGTCCTGATAACGCTGTCCGTATTGTTCGCTGGCAAGTTGAAAGTGTTCTTAGAACATATTATGTGTCCTGGATGTTTGTAAATAAACTAAATGGGGGTGTCCTGAGGACGCTATGCCTGTCCGTATTGTTCCCAGGCAAGTTGAAATTGATCTAAGAACACAGGCTGTGTCCTAAAATGTTCGTAATGAAACAAAATGGGAGGGTCCTGAGGACGCTCTGCCTGTCTGTATTGTTCGCAGGCAAGTTGAAACTGTTCTAAGAACACACGCAGTGTCCTGAAATGTTCGTCAATGGACGAAATGTGGGTGTCCTGAGGACGCTGTCCGCATTGTTCACTGGCAAGATGAAAGTGTTCTTAGAACATATTATGTGTCCTGGGATGTTCGTAAATAAACAAAATGGGTGTATCCTGAGGACGCTATGTTTGTCCGTATTGTTCGCAGGCAAGTTGAAACTGTTCTAAGAACACAGGATGTGTCCTAAAATGTTCATAAAGAAACAAAATGGGAGTGTCCTGAGGACGCAATGCCTGTCCGTATTGTTCGCAGACAAGTTGAAACTGTTTTAAGAACACAGGCTGTGTCCTAAAGTTCCTTCGTAACGAAACAAAATGGAAGTGTCCGGAGGACGCTATGCCTGTCCGTATTATTCGCAGGTAAGTTGAAAGTGTTCTAAGAACACAGGCTGTGTCCTAAAATGTTTGTAAAGAAACAAAATGGGAGTCTCCTTAGGACGCAATGCCTGTCCATAATGTTCGCAGGCAAGTTGAAACTGTTCTCAGAACACATCAAGTGTCCCGGAATGTTCATAAATAAACAAAATGAGGGTGTCATGAGGACGCTATGCCTGTCCGTATTGTTCGCAGACAAGTTGAAACAGTTCTAAGAACAAACGCCTGTCCGTAACTGTTTCACTTGTGACACACTTATAATTACTCCAGGACCCGAACAGTGTCCGTAGAACACCAACGCGCTTGCACAAAATAGTTTCAATGCATTTGGTGTCCTGCGGACACCTGCTCCCTTCGTGGACAAGTCCGCAAAGCTATCATGTGACCGCACCCACGATCAGCCTATGTTCTGATTGCGAACACTGTTTGTGTCCCCGAACAATTTAAAACTACATTTTCAAGTAATCTACAATATTTTCCAACTAAAACTCACCATAGAACAAGTCCCACATAGTAATCCTGAGTTTCTACATACTTTTTGTGACTTTTTGATCCCTTGTTTATGTTCGATCTGTCCACGGACCGCGCACAAGCACCCCTTTAAAAGACCACGCCCTAGAGCTCATTCTGATTGTGTTTCTGGCTATCCTACAGAGCACAGAGAATTTTGCTGCTAATTTGCAGATTTCCATCGCGAACTTGATGGCATCCGTGGCTCCACTACTGCCACCTGGTGCTGCATCTGCCTCAGCAACACCCCCACCCCCTCCACCACCACCACCTCCCCATGGGCCTGAAGAGGGGAACAGGAGTGAGGCTGCACAGGAGGAAGAAGAGGATGATGAGAATGAGGTAGTGGAAGTCCCTACTACCAGCACTCGGCGTGAGTCTTGGGTGTGGCGGTTATTTACCATTCGTGGTAATGGTCCTAAGGCGCGTGCGAACCAAGTCACCTGCAATGAGTGCAAAATGGTACTCAGTCGCGGGAGGCATGGTTCATACAGCTTTGAGACAACTACCATGAAGCAACACCTAAAGTCATTCCATTCGGGGGCCGTTCGCAAAGTTGTACCTTGCGAGGAGCATAGCAGGTTGACTTCCTCTACTTCATCCTCTGTTTCCGATCCTGTCATCACAAGGAACACTCCTGTGGGACAGCGTATTCCTCAAGCTGCCTCACAGGCCATACGCAATGCTGATGACCCTTACCATTCGAGGGCCACAGTTGTGTGTATGTACTCCGACGCAGTACTGTGCAGGGGGAGAGACTTTGTAGTGCTTTTGAGGCTATCGTTTCAGAGCACGAAAAAGTCTGCTCACTACCCAAGTGAAACCCACTCTACATCTTCCTCTATCAGCTCGCCCTTTTTTATCCCCGTGGTTTACCCTCCTTTCCCCTCCTCTCCAAGTGTGTCTTGTATAAAAAAAAAAAAACAAATGTAAAACAACAAAAATCTACTTAAAAAAAGGCTCTGTTCAGAGCTGCCTTTTACAGTTAAAAAATAGAAGTGAAAATAAATGAAGCAGAACTCTGTGTATTTTTTAGAAGTCCGCGGACAGTCCGCGGACATCTAAAATTTTAATCATTGCAGTTTTATCTGGGCGGAAGTGGTGGCTCTGAAAAGAGCTTTTGGTGGTGTTTATTTGTGTTTGAAAAATTTGAAATGCTCAACACCTACTATAAAATGGATGCTGTAATTCCAAAAAAGGTCACAATGCATTTTGTACATTTCTCAAAAAAATCTGTTTGCCAGCATAAGTAAGATGGACTCCATCTCTGCGAAAAATGTATGTACTACGAAACATAATTTTTTCGTTGTGAAAGAGGACATGCCAAAATCTCTTAGAAAGGCACAAACAGCCTTATTGACATTGCGCCTTGCTTTCTCCACTTGTGGACCAAATGCAGAAGAACGAAGCCACATTTGTCTCTGCACAATCCGTGAAAAAATTACTTGAGAATTTGGAAACATGTCCATGACCTTCCCAAGTCCTTCTTTCATTGCAAATTGCAAAGAAATTCCAGACACATGTCCTAAACTGTTCCCTCCACAATGAATTACAATTATGTCTGGATGTTGCTCTGTCTCCAAAGTAGCACAGAGAGGTAGCAAGTCCAAGCACTTCATTCCACGTACTCCATGCCAGTGCACTGTCACATGTGGGAATCCAAGATCTACAGCTACTCCACAGCTTTCTGCATGCACCTTCAACCAATGTATCCACGAGTCTACCAAAATCCAAACAATCTGTTGATTGAAACACACAGCCATAGCTATCTGCTCTTCTCTCAGCAAAAAGAGTATCTGAGAAACTCTCTCCTGGCACAACACACCCACTAAACTTTCCTGACCAATACCTTTCTCTGCTCATTCTCATTCGCATGGCTCCCCAACCCAAAAATCCCCAGATATAACACCCGATGGCCGCGGACTACCGCCATGCCCGCGGACATATCGTAACATGAACAGTCCTTCTACCATTTCCTTTTCACTTTCTGTGCCATTCCCTCATTAGATATAGCTAAGAAGTCACATGAACATCCACCAATCACATCCAAGACCTCTACATCTAACTGCATCATCATAGATCAGCACTTTAAATGTATTGTTAATCTCTCTGAGTACAAGTGTCATATCATTGGAAAGCACCTTCTACCAGAAATACTGTACAAGTCTCCAAGATTTCTACTTGCAGCTGCATGCATATCCATATCCATGAACACAAACTACAGGTATGCATATTTTCTATATAGTACATGTACAATTTTTATAGATTCATATAAACAGATTAACTGACGTTTAGCTTGTATAATCTGTAAAATTAATTTACTGTCATTTTTTCCATCTCCTAAAATCAACTGTCACTTCCAAACCTATCTGCTATTTAATTTCTTTTTACACACGCATGTTCAAAGCATGTTGAACTAACATATTTAAAGTACAATATGAAGAGTTAACATACTCAAACAAAATTGCATGCAAAAATCAAACAACAATACTTGTACAAAAATATAAACATTTATTTACTTATATTAATATAATGCGCAAGCAGCCCATGGCATTGAGGCGCTGTTACTTACAAGACCTTAGTTACAGAAATAGTGGTATTCAGTGGTACATTATGAATTCCACAAGGCATACAAATGATATTTTGGTTGGTACAGTTAGTCATTACAATACAGTTTATGCATTAAGAACATATGATATGTAGTCAATTGGTGCGACGCATCTCATGTGAATAAGATTGTTTTCATGATTTTGAGGAAGGCGCTCTGGGTCAATGTCAATTAAAAAAAATCAATGTCTAAATTAAAAACAATGCTATATACAAACAAAATTCCTTATTTGTTTCCTTTACAATTGAAGTGAAGACCATTCTCCTGAAAAGAAACAGCTGAATTTGAAGTACAAAGAACAACTAAGAAGAAACCTGCTCATTTAAAAAAAAAGTAAGTTGAATACCACCATATTATTTGTACTATTATTCAAACACACTGTAAGGTTAATTCATGCTATTTCTGTGTCTAAAAATAGAGATTGTGCACCATTCTGTCTACAAAACCCCATTTCTTAAACAGAGATTTACAGGCAGAATGACACACAATTTCTTAGTTATTGACACACAAATAACCCAACTCAACCCCTAGAATTTTCATATTATAGAACAAACAACTGTTTTAATTGTATACCATTAGATTTACCATGTCTACTTCTCCACACCACCAGCTTACTTTCTACTATCATCTGAACCCCAGTTTAGTAGCACATAAATTCAAGAAGAGCAATCCCAACTAGTTGTAGTTGCCCAATGCACAATCACACACCATTACATACATATTTATTATCTTACCCACACACTCATGCAAACAGCACACATACATTAAGAACACGCAACCCATACATTCTTTATTTTTTTTGCAACAGACCATAAAGAATGCCTACCAAAAATCAAGTCCGTAGAAAGCAAGGCAGAAACAGAGCAAATGAAAATAGAAGTGTCCAAAACAAGCATTCATCCCTAGCAGAATTTGTAAAAAAAAGTTAAAACAAAACAGCTAATACAGTCGTTTAGCGAAACAACACAATCTTCAAGTACAGAAACTTTGCCTCCTCTATCAAAATGTAAAACAAACCACAAAACAATGAACAAAAAATCAGCTACCACTACAGATGAAACTGCTCCTATAAATCTTGATATAGTGCAAACTAAGCATACCAAAAAAGTATTTTAGCAAAAATGTTCCGTCACAGAGTCCTGCAAAATCTTATAAAAACAGGAGAGAAATCAAACTCGACCCTTAAAACCTATCGTAGGAAATTAATTTTAGAAGCGTTGATAGACAGTGCAATCCTTCTCAAAAGAAACTTATTTATTTTAGTGTTAAACAAAATGAAACCACTAACAAAACTAATGACTAAATTACAAAAAAGACTTCTCAATAAACGAAATGTCAACAGAAATAACTTCTTAAGTATCTGTGGAGGTGAATGGAGTCACTCTACGAGCACAGAACCATACTTTAATAAAGAAGCATACAAATAAAAGCAAACAAATAGAATTGCCATACATAGCAGTGGACGAGGTTATGAAAAAGTTAATAATACCATAATGGAACAAGAAATACTACTTACAAAAATATCCCCAGAAAACTTAGAATTACCTCTCCATTCAACTGAATCAGAACGTCTAGTATACAAATGGCCATGCACGTCATTGTGTAACATTCCCAAAGAATCTTTCAAGTCTTTACGCCAATTCCTCAATCAATATGTGAAAGGCAAAGACAAAATGAAAATTAAACTACTGCAAAATATGGATACCTGTCCAGTGCGCAAGCACACAGGACTACAAGGACATTCATTGGCCTGCATTTCAGGACCTACTTGCAAAACCACCTTCCATTATATCAAAATGATATCAACACATCATTCAACTATAAGAAATCTAGTCTATAAACTGTACTATGCTAAAAGTCCTGCTTTAGCACTAGCCAATTTAAATAACATTCTTCTACCTGGTACAGCAAAAGACCTACTTGAAGAAATTGACTATATCCAGAAAAAATATTTTGCACGTGAAAGCCACTTACAGAATGAAATAGCTTTAAGGCAAATTAGCAACAATTCCATGCATGGCAACCTTCTACTACACACATACAAAAAAGAAATACTGAAATTTAAAAGTACATCTGCTGAAATAGCAAACCATGGGTGTGTATGTTGCCGTAGAACTTTCTATAAAAGTAACACAAAAACTGTAGACCTAACATATAAAATAGAAAACAATGAAGATTCTAAATGGTTTGAATTAGCTCTCTACCTTATAGCAGAAAACAAATACGAAATAACTGACCCCTTAATACTTTGCAGTTACTGCACTACAAAACTTGACAACAACCAAACTCCTTCACGTGCTATCCCAAATAATTTGGAATTATTTCCACTACCAAAACCCCTACAACAACTCAATTTATATGAGAGCATCATAATTCAAACAGTGTACCCCTTTCAAGCAATAATACGCCTTCAATCAAAAACAGCAAAATTACCTCCCTCTGAATTAGTGAAAGGTATTCGTGGAAAAGTAGTGTATTTACCATTAGATCTAAAAGAAAATGTGCACACTCTAGGAGTGCAACGTCCAATGGAGCAATCTTTAATTATCTTAGTAAATGGTGTACCTACAAAAGACAAAAGAAATTGGCAACAACTGGTAGATTTACATAAAGTTAGACAAGCTTTGCAATATCTAAAAGACAATAATGAATACTACAAAGAAATTAATATTGAAGAAAACTTGAAGGATACCACTGAAATAATTCAAGAGACACAAGAAGCTGGTCAATTTGAGCTGCTAGATCCTGCTACATTATCCAATACTTTAGACCATATACAATTCACCCATTACATTCTAATGACCCCGTAGAAGATGCAATAGAAACGTACCAAATGCATCAAACAAAAGCATCACCAATCAGCATATGGGAAAAAAGTATAGAAGCACATGCTTTTCCTCTACTTGTTCCTACTGGCAAAGGAGGAAGGTACGATGATACACCTATTCAAATAACAGCATCAGAATATCGCTCATTACGGATGTATTCTGAAGATTCCAGATTTAGACAAATGTGGAATACATATTCCACCTACTCTTTGAAAGTGAACCAGCAACTTTATGTTACGGAGTTGCACACACATTAAAATCAGGATCCCACTTTCAAAATATGTCAGCTAAACAATTATTACAAAAAGTGCAACAAAAAGATGAGGTTTTACAATCGAATATTACAGATCTATTAGTAAATATGCGTGGTACTAAAGAATACTGGTTTCGATGTCACGGAGATGTACATTGTATGATAAGAAACCTTGGCCCACCCACTTTGATTATTACATTTAGTTGTACAGAATATGCATGGGAAGATTTACATGATTTCCTATGCATATCAAACAAAAACAAAAAAACAAAACAAACATAGATATACTAACACCTGGAGAACTTTGCTCTCTAGATCCTGTTAATGTTTCAAGATATTTTCACCATCGCTTCATTGCTATGCTACACCTTATTTGTAATAAAACTGCTCATCCCCTTGGAGAAGTGCAACACTTCTTTTGGCGAAAAGAATACCAAGCTAGAGGAGCACCACATATCCACATGCTTTTATGGATTAAAGATGCTCCTAAATTTGGTCAAGACAGTGACACCACTGTTTTACAGTTTATTGAAAAATATGTCACTTGTCAAATTCCATCAGAAGCAACAAATAGTGATCTCTAAGCACAAATTTTACAATTTCAAAGACACAAATGTGGCAAATATTGTCGTCGCAAATACAAAAACAAATGACGCTTTGGTTTCCCTAGACCGGTTACAAAAACAGGTCAAGTGAACAGCTTCATGTCTTCAGTTAGACATAGGCCCTCATTACAACCCTGGCGTTAAGGGGTTAACGGCACCTTAAAAGGTGGTGGCGGCGTTAACCCCTTAACGCCTGATTACGAGGTCCCTTTGCTGGTTGGAGATTTTAACGCCTGCTTTTTGCAGGCGTTAAAAACCAACCCGCAAAGGGACCTTGGTGCTAAGTACGGTGCCGCAATTTGCGGTACCGTACTTAGCGCCTTCCCCATTCCCATTGAGCCCTATGGGGCAAAAATGGGAATGGGGAAGGGCCATGGCGGCATGGGGAATTACCGCCAACCTCGGAATGGGGCGGTAATTCCCCATCCCGCCATGGCGGAGTCAGTAAGTTACCGGCATGGACCATGGTGCTATTAGCACCATGGTCCAACGCCAGGGTCGTAATGAGGGCCATAGTGTTAAAGGCAAATCACCTAAAAATACATATTACATAAAAAGAATAGAAGAAGAAAAATATATCAATGATTACAATGCAATCATTGCCCACTTATGGAATGCAAACATAGATGTGCAGTACATTGCAGACAATTCCACTGCAGTTGCACGATATGTTACAGCATACTTAACCAAAGCAGAAAAAAACAGAGCTACAAGACCTCTGGAATGACCTGTCATCAGACAAAACACTGTCTCAAAAATTATACAGCTTGCGCATACAAATGCTCTCCCATAGAGAATGTGGCTCCTATGAAGCAGCAGATTGTTTAACTGGTACTGCTTTGTATGGAAAATCTGAAAATATAGTATGGCTAAGTCTTGGTCCTGCTAAATCTAGAAAAAGAGTTCTAAAATCATACGAAGATATAGAAACAATAGCCAAACATGATCCCAACAGTCAAGACATTTTAAAAAACAATTTGCTGGACACATAGGCCCTCATTACAAGTCCGGTGCTGGACCATGGTGCTATTAGCACCATGGTCCATGCCGGACTCCGGCATGGTGGATGGCGGAATTACCGCCCCATTCCAAGGTGAGTGGGGCGGTAATTCCCCATTCACCATTTGCCCTTCCCCATTCCCATCTTTGCCCCATAGGGCATAATGGGAATGGGGAAAGGCGCTAAGTACGGTGCTGCAAATTGCGGCACCGTACGTAGCACCAAGGTCACTTTGCGGCATGGGTTTTAACGCCTGCAAAAAGCAGGCGCTAAAACCCGGGACCTCTTAATCAGGCGTTAAGGGTTAACGGCACCGACGGCGCCGTTAAACCCTTAACGCCTGACTTGTAATGAGGGCCATACTACCCAAACAGAAGTACCACTTTGGAAACCATGTGTCTATACCACCGAGCCCAAAGCTTCACATACAAAAATAATATAAAACCTGATGAAAAAAAAGGTAGATACAGAGTGACAAATTGTGAAGGCAGCTTAGTAAAACTCACCAAACCAAATTTAATTAATCATATCAAATTATCATTAAAGACTCCTCAACATAAAGAACTATATTATATGTCCCTGCTACAACGCTTTAAACCATGGAGAAAAGAAGAAGAAATACTAGATAACAATGACTCCTATGAAGACGCTTTCAAAACAAATGAAAGCACTGTAAACATTACACAGTACAAAACAATGTTGCACAATGAACAGCAACACGAAGAAGAACTGTAGGCCCAACTAGATAAGGACACTCCTGACAGTAGTCAACCTTCTGTAACAGGAAGCCAAGAACCCCTGGGAGAGCCACTAATGACAAATGAGGCAGAAATAGCTATGACAGAAGTAGAAGTAGAAAACACCATGTGTCAGTATGACGATAAAGAAGACTTAACTATACTACAATCAAAACTAAACAATGAACAACGTAGCATTTTTGAAGAAGTAACAAAAGAAATTGCACATGGTGTACAACATGAAAAAAAGAATGCACCTACCAAAATTACAAACCTATACTACTGTAGTCAGTGGTGAAGCTGGTTCTGGCAAAACATTCTTAATCAAAATCATCAGTAAATTCCTTCAACAATTGACAAACAACAAACTGTCAGCTGTTGTCACTGCCCCCACAGGTTTAGCTGCCTACAACATAGGCGGTGTCACTTTAAACTGATTACGACTCCTGCCAGTAGAACACCAAAACAAATTAGACTATTACAAACGTTCTACAGAAACTGCAATGGAACTACGCAGAGTATTAAAACAAATGAAAATGCAACTAATAGATGAAGTGAGCATGGTCTCCAACCTAATGTTGGCCTTGATTCACCTCAGATTACAAGAAGCTCTCAAAACAAACTACAAAGAGCTCTTTGGAGGAAAACACAGTATTGTTTTCGGAGCTCTTCTTCAATTGACACAAGTGAAAGGTGAGCCTATTTTTCTATTTTTAAAACCTTAAAACACAAACTCTGCCGTAAAACTGTTGGCAGCATTGGAAATGTCAACCTTTGGCAACATTTTCAATACTGAGAATTAACAGAAAATAAGCAGCAATCTGCAGATCTCACTTATGCCAACATCTTAAAAAGTATTAGAATTGGTATATTATCTCAAGATTCACAAACAATATTGAAAACCCTGCACATTAATGCACTTTATGGCCATAATGCATGTGCTATGGATGGAACAATTAGCGCACAAAAATGTAAATTGTATGGCCTTAATGCCAACTCTTGCAAGCTGTTTCAAATTCAATGAAACAATGTTAAAAAAAGAAATGCAACCAATAATTGAAATTAGCGCCACAGACAAACTAGACATACATGGTATGACACTACCCATGTGTGAACAAGCCACAACGAGTCTAAATAGTTTAGAAAATTCAATCTCCAACACAGCTGGATTGGAAAAAATATTAAAATTATCCTTAAATTGCAGAATAATGCTTAAACGTAACCTTGACGTGGATCAAGGACTAGTTAATGGAGCACTGGGTACAGTTGTTGGTTTTTAAACATATCCACATGACAACAACATTCAGTTTGTCAATATTCTCTTTGACAAACTTTCAGAAGTTAAAAGGATAGGACGCTCAACAGCTCGATTCCTTCTCTTCAAAGACATGTATGTACGAAGAGAACAATTTTCTCTAACTCTTGCATACGCAGTCACCATTCATAAATCACAAGGTCTTACCCTAGACAAAGCATTGATAGACATTGGTACCACAGTCTTTAAAGAAGGCATGAGCTACATAGCACTATCACGCTTACGTACACTTGACGGTCTATTTCTAATCAACTTTGATGCAAGTAAAGTAAACGCTGATATTCCTTGCATTTCAAAATACAATAGACTTCGTTCACTATACACCCCATCTAAAAATATATCCTATTCCACAAAAAGTAAAATGTTCTAAGAGAAAACTAAATCAAACAGAAATGTAACAGAATGTCACTGCAAATCCTCACTAAGAGAATAAAAGTAACTAATACTTATTCAAGTAACAATATCAAAAAAAGAACCTGTTAGGGAAAGTAAATCAGGTACTTCTTCAAGGAAGGAAGACAAACTTCAAAAAAAGCACTCAGATACAGAACTACCTGGTCCATTTAAACTTTCAAACGTACATGGTGTAAATTGCTACGCAAATGTAGCAATGAATATTCTATTTCAATTACCACCAATAGTTGACAACATTTACTTGCACAGTACAGACCAATTGTGTTTGCAAATGTTAGTACTTCATAGAAACGCAACAAACAATCCTGACAACACGTATAGTGTTTATGGAATAAGACAACAATTGGACTACTGTGCTGGAATGGTTAAATTCACTATAAACTCACAGGAAGATACACAAGAATGTCTAATGTACTTACTACAAGTAATGGAAAACTAAACCATACCTATAAATGAAATCTTCCAGATTTCATACATGTGGAACCATACATGCACTCTGTGCAACAATGTGACCCAAGAACAAATCCCCAATGAGCGCTTTGTGTATGTATCAATACCTAATTGTGAATCCCTTCCATATCAGCAACTTGTATACAATGCAAACCATGGTAGATTATGTACTACCTGCAATTCAGATAACCGCTCCACCTTACTAATACAAACACATAGTAAATAAGTAATACTAATGCTTCTACGTTACAATACAGATGGTACCAAAAACAACTGCAAGCTGACTGGATTCACACATGGTCATGTATCACTTGGTAAAAAAACCTTCACAACAATAGGTATAATCTACCACACAGGAGCCCCAACCAATGTAGGTCACTATACTGCATATATAAAAAAGAATTGTGGATGGTTCGAATGTAATGATAGTACCATTACTCTAAAGCAGAGATTACCTGCAAATCTTACAAACGTTTCTTTTTTAATCTTCTTAAAACCAAAATGCATTAACTAAACTGTACTTAAACACTAACTAAACTTTTATTAGAAAACTATAAACTGTTACAATATGCCAACAGCTATATAACTGCCCCAAGATTCTACAACAACTAAACAGATAAATGAATACCACTAAATTATTTTAAAAAATAAACATTCAGAATACGCCAACTGGTATATAAAATTTTACAATATCCGAACAGATAAATCAATACCACTTCATTATAATTTCTTAAAACCAAAATGTATTAACTAAACTGTACTTAAACATTAACTAAACTTCTATTAGAAAACTATAAAGTGTTACAATATGCCAACAACTATATAACTTCCCCAAGATTCTACAACAACTAAACAGATAAATTAATACCACTAAATTCTATCAGAAAATAAACAGTTACAATACGCCAACTGGTATCTAACTACCCCAAGATTTTCAATAACCAAACAGATAAATCAATACCACTACATTATAAAAAAAATAGACAGTTAGAATATACCAAATGGTATCTAACTAACCCAAAATCTTACAATATCCAAATAGATAAATCAATACCACTTCATTATAACAAAAAATAGACTTAGAATATGTCAACAGGTATCTAACTGCTCCAAAAATCTGCAACAAGCCAATATATAGAGCATTGGACAGAAACAACAAGTGAATACTGAAAACAAACAAACAAATAGACTGTAAGATAACAAAAAAAGGGTCTTTTGTAATCCAACATGGATTTTTTTTTCTCCCACAGACCCAATGATTTTAGTAACAAACACAGAAACTGAGCAAATTGCACAGTGCACTGGTTTGTAATCTACTAAATATGAGGGTCAAAAAAACAAAATGTTGATTATTCAATGTTATAAGTTGTTGCAAAATACCAATACTAACATGATCTTTTCTTTTATCCCAGAAATAAACAAGAAATACATGTACTCCAGTTACTAAACCAAACAGTAAGTATATTATATTAAGTACAACCATCACAGAAAATCACACCCATAGTGACTTATAACTTTGCTGCCTATAAATTTGATCTTGTCCATGCACCCAAGACTATAGACCCTGCCCACAACCACCACAGCATATCACACCCATAATGACTTATAACTTCGTTGCTTATAAATTTGTTTTTGGATCCAAAAGTTATAAGCCACTATGGGTATGATATGCTGCGGTGGTTGTGGCCAGGGCATAGAGTCTTGGGTGCCTGGCCATATGGCCAGGCACCCAAGACTCTATGCCCTGGCCACAACCACCGCAGCATATCACACCCATAGAGTCAAACATTTTAACTATGCCATATGGACACTTTTAATGTCCGCGGACATCATGAGTGTCCTTAGAACAGTTTCAACTTGCCTACGAACAGTACGGACAGACATAGCGTCCTCAGGACACCTTCATTTCATTTATTTACGAACATCCCAGGACACATAATGTGTTCTAAGAACACTTTGAACATTCTTAGAACAATTTGAAATTGCTTGCGAACAGAACGGACAGGCATACCGTCCTCAGGACACCCCCATTTTATTTATTGACGAACATCCCAGGACACATGGTGTGTTCTTAGAACAGATTCAACTTGCCTGCGAACAAAACAAACAGGTTTACCGTCCTGAGAACACACCCATTTGTTTATTATCGAACATTTCAGGACACCGCCAGTGTTCTTAGAACACTTTCAGCTTGCTTGCGAACAATACGGACATGCGTAGTGTCCTCAAAACACCCCCATTGTGTTCATTTACAACATTTTAGAACATCCGCGTTGTCCGTGGACAAAGCAAACACAACAGGGGGGTCTACCACCTAAATAAATAAAACATTTAACTCATCTCTTACTCCCCCACCCTCCCCAAACACTTTCACACAACAACACATTGTACTAAATAGTATTTTTCAACAAAGTTTATCCGTGCTGTCCACGGACATCCGTGAATCCAAGATGGCGAGCGTTCCCACAAATCTGACGTGCTTCACACTTTTCACCATCCAATCAATGAACACGTTGCATGTCCGCGGACATGACGCAAGCCGATCGGCCAATCAGGACACTGTCCGCGGAGCGAACAGGGAAGTGTGTCCGCGGACTGAACATAGATATCACACATTTTTTTTGACCTATTTTTTGCTAATTTTATAAAAAAAATGACTGGACGGATTTTCACCAAATTTGCACAAGCACGCTTTCGGGACCAAACCGCTGCTCCTGGTCCAAATTTGGTGAAAATGCATCCAGCGGTTTGGGCTGTAGACGTGAGCAAAGTTTTTTTCCCCATTCAGTCTATGGGAAAAAAAAGAAGTTTTGGGACCCCCCTTATAACTTTGCCCCCCCTGAACCAAACCTCACCAAACTTTGCAAAAATAAAAGAGTGACCCATATACTTTTTTTCCAAAGTTTGGTGAGGATTCATCCAGGGAGAGCGAAGTTATAAGCCATCCAAAAAGGGCTCTTCCTATGGAAACAGCAACTTAACCATAACTACACAGCCACTACCGTAGCTGTGTAATATATCACACGGCTACGGTAGTGGCCGTGTAGTTATGGTTAAGTTGCTGTTTCCACAGGAAGAGCACTTTCTGGGCGGCTTATAACTTTGCTCCCCCTGGACGAATCCTCACCAAACTTTGCAATAAAAGTATATGGGCCACTCTGAATTTATTTGCAAAGCTTGGAGATGTTTGGTCCAGGGGGGCAAAAGTTATAGGAGGGGTCCCAAAACGTCTTTTTTTCCCATAGACTGAATGGGGTAAAAACTTTGCGCACGGCTACAGTTCAAACCGCTGGACGGATTTTCACGAAATCTGTGGCAAGTACAGGGGCGTGGTCCAGAAAGCGTGCTTTTGTAAATTTGGTGACCTTCCATGCAATACTTTTCTTTAAAATGATCAAAAAGTAGGTCTGAAAATATTAGTGATATCTATGTCCGCTTCGCGGTCACATTTCCCTTTTCGGTCCACGGACAAGATACCGATTGGCTAAGGGGCTGGCGTCATGACCGCGGACACGCAACGTCTCTGCCCATTGGCTGCTGTGAGACGTGTTCTGTGTCAGATTGTTTGGATGCGCCTTACATCTTGGATTTGCCGAAAGCGGAGCAACAAAGAGCGTACATATGCTCTATTTATAAAACTCTTTTGCTGTGTCATAGACCATTGGGAAATGTTCAGATAGTAAGACATGGGTGATCAATGCATTTGTTCCGGGGGTCGGTCTTCATGATGTACTTTCCATGGACAGCTTGTACGCACAGAAAATGAGGGGTGTAATAACGATAGCACTTCAGTCAATGCAGTGGACAGGAAACTTCTAACTGTTGAAAGCACACGCGTAGTGGTAGCCAACATTGAAATTGACAACATGCCGTGATTGCATTACATTTCCCGATGGCTATTATTATATTCATTAGTTCGCCGCCATGGGTGTCACATGCTATAGAGGTTGTGGCCAAGGCCTAGAGTCTTGGATGCATGCTGAAGGCCTTACCTCCAAAACTCTATGACCTGGCCACCAACACTTCAGCATGTCACACCCATGGATACCCCCTTACTAATGCGTATCGATTGCCGGGTTGTGGGGAGTGTGTGTACTCTTAGGTGCAAGGCTGAAGGCCATGCCCCCAACAACAAAGCTATAACCTCTTCACTTACAAGCCCACATGGGTTTCATGTAGTGCGGTGGTTGTGGACAAGATGTGTACTTTTGGGTGCATGGTTGCAGGCTGTATGCCATACACCCAAGCATGCACCTAACAGGAAACTTGTAAGCACTGGAGTTATAAGACACTTCACAACCATATATTGAAATGTATGGCCATACACCTAAAATTTTAGGCCCTGCGCAAAAACAGTGCAGCATTTCAGAGCTACAAATACACCCCTAGTATTGAACATCAGTCAGGTGTCTGTGGGGAGAGTCTGCAGTCATGAGTGCATGACCGCAGGCCATGTACCCAACACACGGTTATATGTAGTGTACCTACAAGGCACAATGGGTACGATATGGTGTGGTAGTGAATCACTCTGTCGGCTGTGGGGAGGGGCTACAATCATAGGTGCATGGCCAAAGGCCATACCCCCAAAAGTACATTTGTTCGTAGTGTACTTATATGCCACAATGGATGTCATATGGTGTGGTAGTAGTGGCCAGGATGCAGAGTATTTGAATAAAGTAATAAGCACTGCAATTGTAAGTAACTATGCATTTTAAATACTGTATACCCATACAATCATAATGCTATGGCCTCAAACTCACCTCTGTAGCCTGTGGCTACAAACTATTGCACCATATCACAGCTATTGGTACACTTGTACTATGCAACATCATTAAGATGGTTGTGGGGAGGGTGTAGCGTTTTGAGAGCATGGCCAGAGGCCATGCTCCCAAAACCAAGTTTGTACATAGTAAAATGACAAGGCACAATGGTTCCGTCCGATATACTGTGGTGTTTCTAGCCAGGACCCAGACTCTTGACTGCATGCCCAAAGGCCATGCACCCAAGACTGAAGTCATAAGCAGTGGATTTACAAGTGGATATGGGTGTGGTGTAATGCGCTAGTTGTGTGGACGCCCTAGTGTCTTGCCTGCATGGCTGCAGATGATGGTCCGAAAAGTAAATTTATAAGTAGCTAATTTACAAGGACCATGGTTTTGATATGCAGCGATGGTTGTGGCTAGGAACTATACTCCTTGTACCTTGGTCGTAAGGCGTAGATGGTAGATTACACACCGAAGATGCAAGGGCCAGCCTAGAGGCACTGCAGCATATTAGTGCCATAGATTAGATGTGTGGATTTGCATGCGTAGAAAATGACTGCCAATATACTTACTCCTTACTTTGTTCAGAATCCACATACAATTTTTAAATGGTTATCGTACTTGGCGGAAGTATCCCTTTTTCCATTTGTGTGATAAACGAAACAGGTATGTTAGTCTTTGCATTTTTGGAAAATTTACTACATTGCTTAATAGACAGTTTGCCTTTTTTTTTTTTACCCTCATATTTAGTTTACAAACCAGTGTTCTGTGCATTGTGCTCAGTTTCTGTGTTTGCTTTTCTAATCCTTGGGTCTGGGGAAAAAAAATCCTTGTCGGATAAAAAAAAACCTTCATTTATTATGGTACTAACTACTTCCTTGTTTCCTTTGAGTGTTTCCTTCATCTTTCTGATTAATGTTATGTTTGTTGCCTTCCTGCCGATTTTTAACAACAGTAAGATACCTGTAGGCGTGTTCTACCTGTGCATTTGTTCCCAACGATCTGTGATATTCATTTATTTGTGTCATTCTTACATCCTCTTGGGTAGTTAGATTCTAGTATTCTAACTGTTTGTAGTCTTTCAAATCATTTTTTGTATAAAATCTTGAAGTGCACATTATTTCATAAATTTTGGCTTTAAGAACATTAAATACTCATTTGTAAGGTTAGCTGGCAATCTCTGTTTTAGAGTAATGGTGCTATCATTACATTCGAACCATCCACAATTCTTTTTAATGTATGCAGTCTAGTGACCTGCATTGGTTGTTGCTCCTGCATGGTAGATTATACCTACTGTTGTAAAGGTTTTCTTTCCAAGTGACATTTGACCGTGTGTGAATCCAGTCAGTTTTCAGTTGTTTTTGGTGCCATCTGCATTATAACAAAGAAGCATACATATTATGTAGGCACTATGTGATTGTATCAGTAAGGTGGAGCGATTGTCTGAATTCCAAATAGTACATAATCTGCCATGGTTTGCATTTTGTACAAGTTGCTGAAATGGAATGCTCTCACAATTTCGTATGGAAACATACACAAATCGCTCATTTGGGATTTCTTCCTGTATCACTTTGCTACAGAGAGTGCATGTATGTTGCCACATGTACGAAATCTGGAAGATTTCATTTACAGGTATGCTTTTGTTTTCCAATACTAATAGTATGTACATTAGACATTCTTGTGGATCTTCTTGTGAGTTCATAGTGAATCTCACCATTACAGCACAGTCGTCCAATTGTTGCCTTACTCCATGAACACTGTATGTGTTGTCAGGATTGCTTGTTGCATTTCTATGCAGCACTAACATTTGCAAACACAATTGGTCTGTACTGTGCAGGTAAATATTGTTAACAATTGGTGGCAATTGAAATAGAATATTGATTGCTACATTTGCATAGCAATTTACCCCACTTTCATTTGCAAATTTGAATGGTCCAGCAAGTTCTGTATCTGAGTGTATTTTTCAGAATTCCTGTTGCTTCTTTGCCGACGTCCCTGGTTTACATTCCCTAATAGGTTCTTCTATGTTTGGGTAATTGATGAAACTTTAGCTTCTTTTCTTTTCTTTCCGGAATTTGCTGTTGAATTCTGTTGCATTTCTGTTTCATTTAGTTTTCTTTTACCATGTTTTACTTTATCTGGAACAGGGTATGTTTCAGATGAGGGGTGTACAGTGAACGCAATCTATTGTATTTTAGAATGCAAGGAATATCAGCTTTGACTTTACTTGCATCAAAGTTCATTATCAATAGACCGTCAACTGTACGTAAGCGTGCTAATGCTACGTAGCTCATGCCTTCCTTAAAGACTGTGTTTCCTATATCTATCAATGCTTTGTCTAGGGGAAGACCTTGGGATTTATGAATGGTAATTGCATATGCAAGAGTTATGGAAAATTGCTCTCTACGTACATACATGTCTTTGAAAAGAAGGAATTGAGCAATTGAGCGCCCTATCCTTTTCACTTCTGAAACTTTATCAAAGCGAATATTGACAAACTGAATGTTGCTATCATGTGGGTATGATTGAAAGCCAACAACTGTGCCCAGTGCTCCACTAACTAGCCCTTGCTCTACGTCAAGGTTACATTTAAGCATTACTCTACAATTTAAGGATAATTTTAATATTTTTTCCAACCCAGCTGTGTTGGAGATTGAATTTTCTAAACTAATTAGTCTTGTTGTGGCACACATGGGTACTGTCATACCACGTACGTCTAGTTTGTCTGTGGCACTAATTTCCAGTATTGGCTGCATTTCTTTATTTAACATTGTTCCATTGAATTTGAAACAGCTTACAAGAGTTGGCATTAAGGTCATACAATTGACATTTTTGTGTGCTATTTGTTCCATAACATTAGTTGCACATGCATTGTCGCCATAAAGTGCATGTATGTGCCGGTTTTTCAATACAACTTGTGCTTCTTGCGATAATACACCAACTCTAATACTTTTTAAGATGTTGGTATTAGTGAGATCTGCAGATTGCTGCATATTCTCAGTTAATTCTCCATATTAGAAATGTTGCCAAAGGTTAACATTACCTATGCTACCAACAGTTTTCTGGCAGAGTTTGTGGCCTAAGGTTTTAAAAATCAGTTCACCTTTCACTGGTGTCAATTGTAGAAGATCTTCAAAAACGATAATGTGTTTCCCTGCAAAGAGTTCTTCGTTGTTACTTTTAAGTACTTCTTGCAATCCGAGATGAATCAAAGCCAACATTAGGTTGGAGACCATGCTCACTTCATCTATTAGTAGCATTTTCATTTGTTTCAATACTCTGCGTAATTCCATTGCAGATTCTGCAGAAAGTTTGTAGTAGTCGAATTTATTTTGATGCTCTACTGGAAGCAGTAGTAATCGGTGTAAAGTGACACTGCCTATGTTGTAGGCAGCTAAACCTGTGGGGGCTGTTACAACAGCTGACAGTTTGTTGTTTGTCAATTGTTGAAGGAACTTGCTGATGATTTTGATTAAGAATGTTTTCCCTGATCCAGCTTCACCACTGACGTACAGCAGTATAGGTTTGTAATTTTGGCAGGTACATTCTTTATTTTCGTGTTGTACACCATGTACAATTTGTTTTGTTACGTCTTCAAAAATGGTGCGCTGATCGTTGTTAAGTTTTGCTTGTTGTACAGTTAAGTCTTCAGTATCTTCTTGACACTGATACATGGTGTTTTCTACTTCTGCCATATCTACTTCAGCCTCATTTGCTATTAGTGGTTGTCCTAGTGGTTCTTGACTTCCTGTTACAGAAGGTTGACTACTGTTGGAAGAGTCCTTATCTAGTTGAGCCTGAAGTTCTTCTTCCTGTTGCTGCTCATTGTGTAACATTATTTTGTAATGTGTGAAGTTCACATCGGTGATAGTGCTTTCATTTGCTTTTATAGCATCTTCATATCAGTCATAGTTATCTAGAATGTCTTCCTCTTTTCTCCATGGTTTGAAAAGTTGTAACAGAGACATGTAATATAGTTCTTTCTGTTGAGGAGTTTTTAATGACAATTTTACATGATTAATTAAGCTTCGTTTGGTAAGTTTCACTAAGCTCCCTTCACAATCGGTCACTTTATATCTATGTTTGCTTTCATCGGGTTTTGCATTATTTTTGAATGCAAAGTTTTGAGCTATGTGGTATAGACACATGCTTTCCAGAGTGCTACTCCTATTCGGATAGTAAGTGTCCAGTAAATTGTTTTTTAGAATGTCTTGGCTGTTGGGATCATTTCTGGCAATTGTTTCTATGTCCTCATATGATTTTAGCACTCTTTTTCTAGATTTTTCAGGACCAAAACTGAGCCATACTCTGTTGTCTGATTTTCCATAAAAAGCAGTACCGGTTAAACGATCTGCTGCTCCATAGGTGCCACATTCTCTATGAGAGAGCATTTTTATGCCTAGGCTGTACAATTTCTGTGATAATGTTTTGTCTGATGCTAGGTCATCCCAGAGGTCTTGAAGCTCTGTTTTCTCTGCTTTTGTTAAGTAGGCTGTAACATACCGTGCAACAGCAGTTGAATTGTCTGCATTGTACTGCACATCTATGTTTGCATTCCATAAGAGGGCAAGAATTGCATTGTAATCATTGATATAGTTTGATTCTTCCCTTCTTTTTATGTAATACATGTTCCTAGGTGATTTGCCTTTAACACTATGTCGAACTGACATGAAGTTGTTTACTTCACCTGTTTCTGTAAGTGGTCTAGGGAAACCAAAGCGGCATTTGGTGTAGAATTTACCTTTGTTTTTGTATTTGCGGTGACAATATTTGCCACATTTGTGTCTTTGAAATTGTAAAATCTGCCCATGCAGCTCACTATGTGTCTGTTGAGAAGGGATTTCACAAGTGACATATTTTTGGATAAACTGCAAAACAGTGCTGTCACTGTCGTGACCAAATTTCGGTGCACCGTTGATCCATAAAAGCATGTGAATATGTGGTGCTCCTCTCGCTTGATATTCTTTTCTCCAAAAGAAGTGTTGCACTTCTCCAAGGGAAGGAACAGTTTTATTGCAAATAAAGTGTAGCATGGCAATGAAACGATGATGGAAATATCTTGAAACATTAACTGGATCTAGAGAGCAAAGTTCTCCAGGTGTTAATATATCTATGTTGTTTTTGTTGCTGTTTGCTATGCGTAGGAACTCATGTAAATCTTCCTATGCATATTCGGAACAACTTAGTGTAACAAACCAAGTCGGTGGTCCAAGGTTTCTGAACATGCAACGCACGTCTGCGTGCCGTCGGAACCATTATTCCTTTGTACCACGCATGTTTGCAAACAAATTTGTTATACTTGATTGTAAAACCTCATCTTTTTCCTGTACTTTTTGTATTAACTGCGTAGCTGAGATATTTTGAAAGTGGGTATCAGATTTAAGAATGTGTGCAACTCTGTAACATAGTGTTGCTAATTCACTTTCATAGAGTAGGTGGAATATGTATTCCACATTTTGTCTAAATCTGAGATCTTGCGAATACATTCGTAATGAACGGTATTCTGATACCCCAATCTGTGTGGGTCTATCATTGTATCTT
The DNA here is from genome assembly GCF_040938575.1 of Ambystoma mexicanum. Classification (NCBI taxonomy): domain Eukaryota; kingdom Metazoa; phylum Chordata; class Amphibia; order Caudata; family Ambystomatidae; genus Ambystoma; species Ambystoma mexicanum. The sequence continues at coordinate 1,235,816,608 of NC_090933.1, read as the reverse complement.
CCACCTTTGCCAGTAGGAAATAGCAGTGGAAAAGCATGTGCTTCTATACTTTTTTCCCATATACTCATTGGTGACCTTTTGGTATGTCGCATTTGGTATGTTTCTAGTGCATCATCTATGCTTTCATTGCAATGTAATGGATGAATTGTGTAATGGTCCAAAAGAGTGGATACTGTAGCAGGATCCAGAAGTTCGAATTATCCAGCTTCTGATGGCTCTTGAATTATTTCAGTTGTTTCCCTTAAGCTTTCATCAATATTTATTTCCTTGTAGTACTCATTATTGTCTTTTAGATATTGCAATGCTTGTCTAACTTTGTGTAAGTCCACTAATTGTTGCCAATTTTTTTTGTCCTTTGTTGGGACTCCATTTACCAAGACTATTAAAGAATGCTCTATTGAACATTCCACTCCTAGAGTGTGTACATTTTCCGTTAGATCTAATGGCAAATAAACTACTTTGCCATGAATGCCTTTCACCAATTCAGAGGAAGGTAATTTTGCTGTTTTTGGATGAAGGCGTATAATTGCTTGAAATGGGTGAACTGTTTGAATTATTATGCTCACTGAATTATTATGCAACAGATGCAAATTGATCTGCTGCAGGATTTTTGGTAATGGAAACAATTCCAAATTATTTGTAATAGAACGTGAAGGAGTGTGGTTGTTGTCTAATTTTGTAGTACAGTAACTGCAACATATTAGGCATTCGGTTAGTTAATTGTTTTCTGCTAAAAGGTAGAAAGCTAATTCAAACCATTTAGAATCATCATTGTCTTCTATTTTGTATGCTATGTCCAAATCTTTTGTGTTCCTTTTGTAAAACGTACTGCGGCAACACACACACACATGGTTTGGTACTTACGCCGATGACCTTTTACATTTTACTATTTCTTTTCTGTATGTGTCTAATAGAAGGTTGCTATGTGCAGAATTGTTGCTACTATGTTCTAAAACTGTTGCATTTTGTAAGTGGCTTTCACTTCCAAAATACTTTCTCTGAATACGGTCAATTTCTTCTTGTAAGTATTTGGGTGTACAATGCAGAAGAGTGGTATTTAAGTTGCCTAATTCTGAAGCTGGACATTTTGCATAATATATTTTATACACTAGATTTCTTACAGTGGAATGATGTATTGATATCCTTTTGATATCATGGAAGGTACTTTTGCAAATAGGCCCACAAATGCAGGCTAATGAATGTCCTTTTAGTCCTGTGTATTTCCGCACTGGGCAAATATCCATATTTTGCAGCACTTTCATTGTACTTTTGTCTTTACCTTTTACATATTGATTGAGGAACTGACGTAAAGATTTGAACACTTTGTTTGGAATGGTACACATTGATGTGCACGGCCATTTGTATACTGGATGGTGTGGTTCTGCTGAATCCAGATGTAATTCTGAGTTTTCAGGGAATACATTTGTAAGCAGTGTTTCTTGTTCCATGATGGTAGTATTGATTTTCTAATACCCTCGTCCACTGCTATGGATGGCAATTGTGTTTGTTTGATTTTGTTTGTATGCTTCTTCATTAAAATAAGGTTTCTGTGGTTGTTGTGTGACTCCATTCACCACCACAAACATGTAAACAAATATTTTTGTTCACATTCCGTTTATTGCTGAGTTCCTTTTGTAGTTTAGTACTTAGTTTTGTTAGTGCTTTCATCCTATTTAAAACTAATATAAACAACTTCCTTTTGAGAAGGATTGCACTGTCCACGAGAGCTTGTAGGATTAACTTTCTACGGTAGGTTTTAAAGGGTGAGGATGATTTCGGTCCTCTTCTTCGTAGATTCTGAAGGACTCTGTGATGAAACATTTTTGATAAAATATTTGTTTTACTATGCGTTCTTGTTACAGTATCAGGATTATTAGGAGCATTGTTAGCTGTACTGGTAGTTGTTTTTTGGCAACATATTTGTTGTTTTGTGACACATTTTGATGGAGGGGGTAAAGTTTTGGTAGTTGAGACTTCCTTTGTTTTGCTAACCAACTGCATTAGCTGGTTTGTTCCAACATTCTCTACAAACTCTACAACAGGTGGATGCTTACATCGGGCACTTTTATTTTGATTTTCTCTACTTTTGCGGTCCTTTCTACGGAGTTGCTTTTTGGTAGGCATTCTTTGGTGTCTGTTGAAAAAAAAGGTATACTTTGGTCTGTTGTCCAATGTCTGTGTGCTGTGTGCATGTGTACATGAGTCTGATGGGGAAACTCTTTGTCATGGTGTGTCGATGTGCATTGGATTCTTGCAATGATTTGGTAAGGCTACTTTATTGTTTGTATACTACTACAATGTGCTTCAGATGAGTACAAAGTGGGCTACTTGTGACGAGAACCATTATTAAAAAACGAAATGCCATAAACTTGCAACAGCAACTTCTTTTCTAAATGTAACCTTCTAAGGATTACGTATGTTATTTGAGTTCCAAACACACAGGGATTTGTGAGCCATTCTGCCTATTATTCTTTGTTCAATAAATGGATATTTGTAAGTAGAATGGTTTAGAAATCAATGTTTGCTTTGGCGCACCAAAATAGAAAAATAACCCACATAGCCTCTTTGAGGGGTAGTTACAATATAAAGGTAGTAGTGTACTTACTTTTTTTTGCAAAATAACCTGGTTTCTTCGGATATGTCGTCTGCAGTGTAGATGCTGTTGATTCTCAGGAGTGTATTCTTCACTGCGGTGCAAAAAAACAAAATCAATTACTTTGTGTGTTTACAGCAGTGATGATACTGCACACATTAATTGTGCTTCTTTCGTCACAGCATTCTACTTTCATATTTTAACCCAGTGCATGTGTGCATTTCACTTCACTCTGTGCAGTCTTTGCATGGTATTTGCAATATGGTACTTGAAAGTCCTTCAAAATTGCTAACAATTTTAAGTTTATGGAAATGCCTTGTTTTTTACACGGTGTACTATGTATAGGAGAGAGGTTTGTAAGCGACAGGGCACAGTAGTAGATGGGGAAAAATGTTCTACTTGCAAATTAAAAGCACAATGCCAAGAAATCGGGAGACCCTCAGAGGGAGATGTCACCACAGCAATCGGGAGTGCTTACTTTTCTCATACGATTACATTGCAAGTAGCATTACTGTAGCCCGTACACAGTACACAACTCCGACATTTTCACATACAAAATTGAGTTCCGCCCTAAACAGGCATGCTTGTAATGTACGTATAGGTTATGCGGAAGACAGTAAGCAGTCGTGCTTAAAAGGGGGAGCGTTGGTATGTATTGCCTATGCACATTTAGCAGCATTAATTTGTCTAAATTAAATCATAAGGGTTGCACATATTCTTTGATTACAATATACATACCTGTATTCTATACTCATGCATGTTCGCATACATGGACTGTACGTAGAAATTCGCAATACTTGCACAGTAGCTTGTGAAGTAGGTGCTTTGCAATGATATGCGACTTCCATTCAGAATCATCGACAGTAATTTTGAAGTGCGCAATGTTGATGACTGAGTTAGAATTAGCGATGTTCAATGTGATTGGTGGATGGTTGTGTGACTGCTTAGTTGTGTCCAATGAGGGACTCGACTTGCTACCGCTGTGGAAAGGGTGGAAGGACTGGGTAAGAGTTACGTGCCGCAGGTAGGCAACACTTGTGCGCAGGAAGGGCGTGTCACATACGGGTGTCTACAGCAAAACCTGCATGGAAAGTGGATTGTAGGCATCAGCCAATCAGATGTTCAAATTACTCTTTTGTGTCGAAAGACAGTGCGTACACTGAAGATGGCAGAGGTGGAGAGGGTCAGGGTTTTGGTGCTTGGAGACATTTTTGTGCATGGCGTACAACACTATGCCAAGAGTAGGCATGTGGTACACCATTTCAATGTGAGAGGAGTGGAGGTGGTGTGGAGCGCTGACATTGATGCCAATGCTGCAGCAATTCTGCATGTTTGCAGAGACATGCGTACAATGACCGCTCCTCATGTGGTAATATTGCACTACGGTGCTTCCTATTTGGTTCACGTACTTTGTTGGCAGATTTGGCACAGTTGGTTGAAGGACTCATGACCATCTTCCCAACAACGAAAGTCATTTTTTGTGCTCTACTCCCTAGAGTAAAATGGGAAAACAATTCTGTTTTCTGTCCAGATCAAAGTATTGGGAGGTGTATCATCAATCGCGGCATGCGTGCATTCATGTTACAACCTGGTATGTTTTTCTGCAGCCACGATACATTGCTTCAAGCAATGCAGATTATTTTGAAGCAGATGGTGTTGCGCTATCTTCTTTGGGAAATGCAATGTTCTTTTGGAACGTAAGGCTTGCTTTAGAGAAGGTTTTGTAATGGTTGTAGGAGTAAAGCAAGGACAAAAAATACAAAAAAATGAATGAAATAACAGATGTCTGTACGGTATCTGGACAAACATTAAAAAAAACGCTCTTTTCAGAGCCCACCTTAAAGGGGAACAGGGGAATAACACTTTAATGTACCGTCGTCATGCTCTGATCCTATACATGTCCACGAACATGGTGGTACTTTGCAGCCAGCGCATATCACCAACGGGTATTCAGGGGTGGAGACGCATGTAAATGAGAATGAGCGGAGCTAGGGTTTGGTCCATAAAGTTCAGTAGGTGTGTTCTGAACGGCGCACTTTAGTATGACCGTCTTCTCCCTGACAGGAGACCACACAGTCATGGCTTTCCATGCTCGAAAACAGATTGGCCCTCATTACGACCCGGGCGGTAAGTTACCGCCTGGGTCGTACCCTTATCACCATGGCGTAAACTATGTTTACGCCATGGTGGTTGGCGGATTTACCGCCCCATTCCAAGGTGAGTGGGGCGGTAAATCCCCATTTCCCATTTTAACCTTCCCCATTCCCATTTTGCCCCATATGGCATAATGGGAATGGGGTAAGGCGATAATTACGGCACCGTAAATTACAGTGCCGTAATTATCGCCAAGGTCCCTTTGCGGCATGGATTTTAACGGCTGCAAAAAAGCAGCCGTTAAAAGCCATCCCGCAAAGGGAACCTTGTAATCAGGCGTTAAGGGTCGGCTCCGTTTACGGCGCTGTAAACCCCTTAACGTCTGAGTCAGAATGAGGGCCATTATCTCTATTTTGGGAGACTCATGGATACATTGGTTGAAGGTGCATGCAGAAATCTGCAGTTTAACTGCAGATCTCGGATTTCCTTATGTGGAAATGCACAGGCATGGCATGCGTGGCATGAGGTGGCTGGACTTGGTTCCTCTCTGTGTTACTTTACTGACAGAGCGTCCTCCAGATATACATTCATTCCGGAGGAAACAGTTTAGGCCCTGTCTCTGGAATTTCTTTGCAATTTGCAATGAAGGAAGGACTTGTGAAGCTTATGGACATGTTTCCAAATTGTCAAATATTTTTTTCCCGTATTGCACAAAGACAAATATGGCTGCGTTCTTCTGCTTTTGGTCCACAAATGGAGAAAGCGAGACACAATGTGAATAAGGCTGTTTGTGCCTTTTTAAGAGATGTTAGCATGTCCTCCTTCCACAATGAAAACATTTTGTTTCGCAGCTCTTTCATTTTCCGCAGAGATGGAGTCCACCTCACATATGCTGGTAATCAGATTTTTCTTCGCAATGTACAAAATGCATTGCAACCTCTTTTGAATTCACACTAACCTATCTGACAATCTGTTTTCTCCAATCCACAGTTTTTGACCCACACAAAACACCACCGAAAGGCTCTTTTCAGAGCCACCACTTACTCCCAGCGTACACTTCATTGTGTTTGCTCTCCTTGCACCCTCCCTTATTTCCCCTACGACTGTCTGTGAACTTTTCCACCACTCTGCGGGGGTCTACGACTGTCACTTCATAGTTCTTTCTTTAAACTAAGAAAGGCGGCTCTGAAAAGAGCCTTTTTTGTAATTTTTGTTCTTTTCACGTTTATTGCTTCACAGCACACAACACATTAGGAGAAGAGGCCAAAGGAGGGTAAGGAAGGGACAACAGCCACGGGGATAGGAAAGGGCAAGTGAACAGGGAAAGATATAGGGTGAGCTTTATTTAGGTAAGGAGCAGATCTTCTGGTGCTCTGTGACCGTAGCCTCAAAAGCACTTTGAAAACTCTCCCCCCTGCAGAGTACTGCGTCACAATACTTACACACTATTGTCACCTTTGAAAGGTAAGGGAGGATAGGACACGGAGGATGTTGTGGAGGAACTCAATCGACTACGCTCTTCATATGGCACCACCTTGCAATGTCCGCTGTGTGGAACTAAGTGAGGTGTCACTTCATGGTTGTTGTACCAAAGCTGTACGAACCAAGTCTCCCACGACTCAGCACCACCTCGCACTGCTTACACTTCACCAGGTTCGCACGTGCTTTTGGTACGTTCCCATAAACGGAAAACAACCGCCACACCCACGACTCCCGGAGAGTGCTCCTAGTGCCGAGTTCCTCCACTTTATTCTCTTCCTCCTCTTCTTCCTCGCTCTCTACTACATCCTCACCCATATATCTCTCTGCAGGTCCTTGGGGAGGTGGTGGTGGTGGCGGGTTTGGGGGTGGTGCAGAGGCTAATGAACCAACAACAGCCATGGAAGCCATACCGATTACTTTCCTTTTGGCCACTACAGCAGTAAAGGCAGTACACCTCAATCTGCTATAGCTAGAAGGACAATGAAGATGCACTTGGGGGTGTGGCCATTTGTAGGGGTAGAGGGGTGTGCCTCGTGACCGTCTTCATCACTGCAAAGCAGTACAAAAAATTTACACACCAAGTCCTCAGGTCAGCTATTGTCTGGGATATGTGAAATTATATTTTTACACTCTACAATACTTTGCCTTGTGTCTACAAGTTCTTTTGGACTGTTGCGGAAGCACACAAACTGTGCAAATTAGTCCACACGCTCAGCGTGGGTGCGGTCACATGATGACATCCTGAACACATCCGCGTTAGAAATGGGAGTCCGCTGGAAAGCAAATGCAGAGTACCAAACCTGCGCATGCGCGCAAGTGTTCTACAGACAGTGTTCGGGTTCTCAAACTAATTCAAAGTGTGACACAAGTGAGACGGACAGTTAGGGACAGGCACGATGTTCGATACACTTACGGTTGTTCTGCGCATGTGCATACATGATGTGTTCACGGTACGGACAGTTCCAGTGTCCTTAGGACAACTCCATTTTGTTTGCCTACGAACTTGCCAGCCACTGCGCCTGTTCTATGGACAGCACCATTTTGGCTGCCCCCGATACGGACAGGTATACTGTCCTTTACACACTCCCATTTTGCTCATTTACAGCCATCCCGGACATCTGGTGTGTTCTACGAACATATTTCATCTTGTTTACAAGCAGTACGGTGAGGTATGATGTCCTTAGGACGCCCCTTTCTGTTTATGTACGCACAACTTCAACAGATGGTGCGGTCAAACATCAAGTCCATCTTACTTCACATTAGTAAGGGTAGGTGTACTGCCTTTACAGCACCCACATTCCATTCCTTACGGATAAGTCGAACAGGCGCGCTGTTCGCGAACATTTTACGTCTTTTTAAAAAAAATGTTTTACTCACACTCTTTCACTACAACTACTGTACAAAAACATTCCAAACACACACACACACTTCACTCCAAAGAAATAGCGGGGGAAGCGGACACTGACACAAATATGGGGGAATTAGGATTCAACACGGGCTGGTTATGAGGAGAAGATTTGTGAGGGGAAGAAGGGATGGATATTTTGTCAAAACGTCTATTTTCCTCTTGAAGGTTTGGGGAAGGTTCACTACGGAATGGAGAAGCGGGGCAGGTACAGGTGGGGCAAAGGGAACAAACGTTTCCTCTCACACAGTCCTCCACAAACTCCCGTAAACTTTTAAAATTCTCGTTCAATATGTCAATTTTCTGCTCAGTCCTTTTTATCCTATCTACTTCTGTCTCGTTTGTTGCCCTTTCTTCTTTTCTTACCTGGTCTGTTAAAAAAAAAAATATACACATGTTAAATACCTATAAAATACTGGTCATGATTTTGCATATGCAGAGCAATGTGTACCATTATTGTCGCTGTCTTCAGACATTTCCCCATGCGGAAAATACTCCTCCAGCCACTCCAAAGTACTAGCCATTTCTGAGTCAAAACAACAGAAAGAAATTATTATTTCTGCACCACATACCAAAATAAACACACACATACAAAAAATGACCTCCACTCACTCTTTTGATGTAATCTCCTTTCTTCCTACTGCGTCCGGCCACTGTCGTTCCAGGCTGCCGAGTTTCTGTGAAGTGATTATGCTGGAGGCATCCTTTTTTTTTAATGGTACCATCCACTTCATTCTACATGCTTATTAAATGTGTCCTTTTCTTTTCACATCTTCAGGTTTCCATATTTCCTTATCACTACTTATAATATCTTTATGTCCTTCTTCTACGTTGTACATTTTTTGTGTAAAACAATAGTACATTTTCAGATACCCCCTGCCTCTTTGGGTAATGTTGATCCTGTTCGCCCGCGTCCGCAAACAGGCGCTCAATCGTGTATGTTCTATGTTCTATGTTAAATGTATATCAAGTACGTAGATTATACTACATATCTCCCAAAATCACATCATCACAGTGTATATTCCACACAACACCTTCATTGACACACTGTCATGATTAAGTTCCCCTTCCAAAAACCTGTACAATTCACTACAAAAAAAACTTTGTTGAGGGGACATTACTGGCTACATGACATTTGGGCACCCCACACCCTTCCCCCAATTTCATCAAAAACCAACATTTTTTTTTTAGATTTGTGGGTTTGTGGCAAAGCTTTGTTACAATTCCACACTGTTTCACCAATTTGCACCACATTTTGCGGAGTTTACCTGTTAGGACCCTCCAGGAATTACTGGCTACATGAAATGTGGACACCCCACCCCTTTCCCCAGATTTCAGCACAAATCAAAATCTGTGGTGGGGGGTTTGTGGGTTTGTGGCTTGGCCAAGGGTTGTTCCTTATACAATTCCACACTGTCTTGCCAATCTGCACCACATTTTGCATAGTTAGCTGTTAGGACCCTCCGTACATTACTAGCTACATGACATTTGGACCCTCCACCCCTTTCCACAGACGTCAGCACCTTCACACATGAGACGGTTGCCTGAAATCAGCGAAACATCAATGTGGTCGTAGCAGCACTGGTCCCGACACGAGGAACAAAACTCGAGATCCAGGCCCTAGGATCAGATTTAGGATATGCTTCCGGGCACAGTTACTGAGTACAACTCAATTGATACAGTGGTGGATGCTGACAAAGTCGTAAACTATGCCAACAGAATTCCTCAACTCACTCAACCCCCCAGAAATGCCACCACATCACCTTCGACGGAACGTTTGGTCACCCATCATGTTGCTTCGCAACCTGGACCCACCCAGGCTGTGTAATTGCACAAGACTATACGTTGTTAAAAAATTGATGCCCAACATTATTGAAGCAACAGTGTTCACCACGAAGGGAAACAAAAAACTTACAATGAACATGTACTTTAGTAATATTGAACTTTAAGTCCATAGTTGTTGGCACCATCGGCATCACGTCACCCATCATAAACAACTCGTGTCAGTCGGGATTTGTTCCCCCAGAACTGAAATCTGCTAGGGTTATTGCCCTCCTTAAAAGCCTTCTCTTGACCCCACTATCCCGGCTAATTTCCGCCCTATTTCTCTACTTCCGTTTCTGTCCAAACTGCTGGAATCACTGGTCACACCGCTTCTGCCCTCTTTTTTTGAATCTTCCAAAATATTTAATCATGCCCAGGTGGGTTTTAGGCCTGGGAGAGGTACGGAAAGTGTCCTGGTCTCGGTGCAGGACGACATGTCCAAACTTGTCGATGCTGGCGGAGTTGGGGCCCTGATCCTGTTAGATCTCTCTGCCGCATTCGACACGGTAGACCACTCCATCCTTCTCTCTCGTCTCTCACAGATTGGGATATCCGGTGCTGTTCTTGCCTGGTTTACTTCGTTTCTTTCGGATCGCACTCAGACCCTCACTATGCCACCGTTTCTCTCCCCCTCTTGCTTTCTCACTTGTGGTGTCCCTCAGGGATCCTCTCTATCGCCAATTCTGTTTAACATCTACATCTGGGCCCTGATTTGTCTCATCCACTCCTATAGGTTAAACTGCTACTCATATGCAGATGATACCCAAATCCTGATCCGTCTGGACCAGGATCAATCAGAGAACTCTGTATGCCTCAACGACTGCCTTAGGGCAGTCGGGATCTGGATGGACCAGAATTGGCTAAAGTTAAATGGTGATAAAACGGAGGTACTGTTGGTAGGCTGCCCCCCCAACCCCTCCCTGTGGACCCCTGCTTTCTGGCCCACTGCCTTGGGCCCGCTACCCAACCCAGTTAGCAAAGTCAAGAATTTAGGAGTTATCCTCTCCGCTTCTTTGTCAATGTCTAACCAGGTTGCCGCCGTGTGCCAGTCCACTCACCACCAGATCAGAATCCTTAAGAGGGTCATGCCCTTGATCCCGGTAGCAATCCGCCCCCCTGTTGTAGCCGCGTTAGTCCTCACACGACTGGACTATTGCAATTCGCTCTATCTGTCTCAACCTATCGGCCTTATCCATCGCCTTCAGCGTATGCAGAACCTGTGCTTCGCCAACTGCATTGGCTCCCGGTGAACCAACGAATTCAGTTTAAATCTCTGTGTATTGTTCACCAGGCTATTCACGGTCAGGGTGCTGAATCTTTGCAGCTTAAATTCACCCGATATTGTCCGGACCGGGACCTCCACTCTGCTACTTCTAACCTGCTTACTGTCCCCAGGTTTAACCGGGCAAGGCTCGGTGGTAGAGCCTTCTCTGTTACCGCGACCATACTTTGGAACAGCCTCCCTGAACCTCTTAGGGCCACTGTTAACCATCTCGGACTCAGAAGAGCGTTGAAAACCAACCTGTTCTAAGCCTGACCACTCCACTGGTCTTCTCCGACTGGGTAGCTTCCTTCCAGCGCCATGATGCCTTTGGGCGAACGCGCGCTTTACAAATGTTAATAACTTAACATAACATGCTGCTCAGAATTCTCCAAGCTGTTCTCATGTACAGTTATACGTTTCAGAGTGACTTTTTAAGAAGAACAATACATTGTGTTGTGTAGTCTTTCTAAGAATTTTTTTAAAAATAAATAATCGAAAGATTTAGTGAATCTTTCTTTTCACCTTTCCTATGGAGCCTTTCCGAAGAGAATAAAGCTACCTTAAAGTATTTCTAACAAATAGTACCAATAACAAAATAAAATCCGGGGCAATGCCGGGTATATCAGCTAGTGTATATTATAAATATTAACACCCAGGGGTCAAACTTGTTAAATCAAATTACCCTGAACGCAGGAAATGCTCTAGATATAACTTCTTAACCACTGAACCCTATTTCCGGAGCACCACCTTATCCTTCTGCCTCTATACATCACAGCACTTCTGCTCCCTTCGCTAAACCCCACAATTTTATTACAAACTCCACGAGAGCATCCTCAATGTTACTTTCCAGCTAGACTCATGCTTTATACATCGCATGCAAACTCAGAAGGAAAACATCAAGCTAGGAGAAGAACCTTAGTCAGCTAAAAGATCGGGGTGCCGCTTGTGCACAACTGTGGGTTGAGCTCTTCTGAGTTCAGTTTATCAGGTGTCCTCTGCTAATTCTCTTAGATGCAATAATGATGCCTTGTTTACCATTTTTATTGAAACAATCTCGCTCTAAAAGTTCTCTACCTCCCACCTAGGTTCATACGTGAGAAATGTCAAAATACCTAAGCATCACAATGCAACAATTGACTCATCAGTGCACTCACTTAACCTAACCAGGAAGTGACCTGAGACAAGTCGTTTCCGAGAACCATGCTGCAGTTTTTCTATTACCCTTGCACTGGGTGTTGCGCCTGAACATTTTCTCATAACCAGGGTTATAGTAGAAAACAGGATTGGGAATTAAAGTGTGTCACATGAATAACCAGGGTTAATTTACGAATAAACAGGTTATTTGTAGTATATTCCCATTATCAGGGTTCTTTTGCATCCATGATTACTTTATCATTTCGTACATGTTTCTCTTGTCATTTCAGTTACATTGGGCCTCATTACGACCCAGGCGGTAAGTTACCGCCTGGGCCGTGACTTTACCACCATGGCGTAAACTATGTTTACGCCATGGTGGTTGGCGGACTTACCGCCCCATTCCGAGGTCGGCGGGGCGGTAAGTCCCCAATCCCCATTTACCCTTCCCCATTCCCATTTTTGCCCCATAGGGCATAATGGGAGTGGGGAAGGCGTTAATTACGCCACCGTAAATTACGGTGGCGTAATTAACTCCATGGTCCCTTAGCGCCATGGATTTTAACACCTGCTAAAAGCAGGTGTTAAAAGCGCCATGGCGCTAAGGGACCTCGTAATTGGCGGTAAGGGGTTGGCGCAGCTAACGCTGGCGTAAACCCCTTACCGCCAGGGTCGTAATGAGGCCCATTGTCTCTTACGTATGTTCATATTGTTTCAGTACATCTCTGTTTATTTGCTTTTTGACATCACTTTGCCCTCATCTGGTTTCACTCAGCGCTCTATTATGTTCAATGGTGCCTGCTGACATCCCTCCACATGGCATTCTTCCACACTTTCAATGCAAGGGTACATTTGGTATGGTTTTCTGGGTGCATATCATCTCTTGTACTCTCGCTGCAGTATAGCTGCAAAACATGGGGTCCCATACAGAGCTCTTCTCCTATTGTTCCAATATGACGGTGGTGAGGGGGCGGGAGTTAGGGATAATGCGACCAACTGCTCCTCTACATTGCCTTGCATCAAAAACACAGTCTCCTTTCATTTGGCTACAGGCAATGTTGAATTCAGCACGCTTTTTAAAGGAGAAGGGAATACCTCTTTAAGAAGAAACTCATATGAAAGTGGGATGAGTAAACCAGAGAGGAAGAGAGAGAACAGTGCGCAGTGGAAACCCCCTGACTTTAGAACTCTGTGGAGAGGTGGAGCAGAGTTGAACCGAGGTACCGGCGGAACTGCGAGAATCCGAGAACGACAAGCTCAGTCGCTGGAGGCCTGGCAAAGTAGACACCAGCAAAGCTGTTATCAGGACGGAGTTTGAGGAACCATCCGACCTGGTGGCGTAACCACAGAAGTACCATGGAGGGCCAGGCACCCATCTCACAATGCTGAAAGCTGAAGGACAGGGAGTATTGACAGCTCCCATCTGTCGTTGATTGCTGAACATGGCCAGCTGCAGAGACTTCGAGACTGGTACGCATGTGAAAGAAAGAAGCAAGAAAGCAAATCAACATACCCAAGCCGAGAGAAGTTCCCCATGGCAAACATAGGAAAATGGGTAAACTGCAAATACAGGAAGCCGCCGGGGCATGACACAATAGAAGAACGCACCATGACTGCTATATGGGCCATAACAGAATATTGAACAAGTATAACTTGATATCTGAGGAAATATTCGAAAACCTGAAGAATTAGGATTTTTGTGAATCGTTAAGAAAGTGGAAACTTATATCCTCTGCGAGAGTTAGAAAACCACAAGAGATAATTCCACAAGAGATAATTATTGAAGAGTGGGGAGAAGATCTAATGAGAAACTGTCGAAAATGTTATGAGCTAAAAGCGCAGAGTGAACCAAGCAAGGAGAGAAAGAGTGAATTCAAAAGACACCAGGAGTGGAGAAATGTCAACCCAAATAAAACAAAGGAACAACATAAAATAAAAGGGCAGTGACTCAAAGAATTTCTCAAAGGTACCACTTATAAGTGTCATATTGTCAGGATGATAAGATCTTTCAACAGTTGGGAGGAGCTACACGAGCTCATGAATAAAGCCTGAGAAATGTATCAGAAGAAATTACCAAAGGAACAGATTTTATAAGAGAGAAACATTTGCATATTGAAGTATGGTGGATACCAAGAAAACCCTGAGAGAAAGCCTAAAGACAAGTGGCCAAGGGGAGTCAGCCAGAAGAGAAACCTTATTTTGGCAACCTTTAGTTGTTACTGTTAGTGGTAGGGTCAGGTAGTTTAAGGTTTGGACTGAGGACATTTTTGAGTTTGTATTTCATTACGACAGACAAGCATGGTTAGTTTAATTTAGATAGGTTGGGAATCCCCCTATAGCGATAGAGTGAGATGTAACTTTTTCATTATGATTTAAATAATGGAACATCAGAATATGTACTTTGTGTCAGACTCCTCTTCTGACCCACCACAGGATCCAATTAATCTATTATGTTGTCATAATATGGTGGTGGACAAGTGAAATTGTTTAATTTTCTTCTTGCTCTATCCGGGTTAAGATGCTAGGGATACAAGGTTTCTCAGCTTGTTTAAGTCAATGATTTTCATATCTTCTGAGATTTAGGTGAACATGTAAATCTGATCCTAACAAAGCCACACGAGAATGGCATCGATAAGTGATCTGATCAGTCAACCTCTATAGGACATTGAGATAATATGCACCCTTTATTTGATAAGATAACATCTAAAGCAGAGCCTTTCTTGTTGGTGGATTCAGGAAGTTGTGTCTTAGGTATTTTTGTAACAAAGTAAACAATCATGCAAGATGTTTCCAATTATTCCACCAATGGAGAGCAAAGTCTCTAAGAAAGATGCTATCTTCGGATGTGAAAGGTTGTTTAGTTAAGTAGTCTATGGACTGATTCACAAATTGCCACATTCGCCTACTGTTCCCAGCGGGTGATTCTGAGCACATTTAGTAACTGCCAAATTAACCTGCCACCCAAGGTATCACACAACCTGGGTTAAATTTTAGTCAATGACATTTTATTTGTATCTGTTTTTGCATAAAATTAACAATTGAGCAATTCATTTGATAACAAATGCAGCTATTATACTCAAATCTAAAATAAAAAGCTACAAATCTTTGATATCTATCCTTAATGGCACACAGATACCAACAATGACCCGTATTCCACTCTCGTTCCAGTGATCATACACAAATTGAATCATCGACTTTCCTATCCGGTGCGATTCCGCTTCAATCTGGTTCCCTATTCATAGAATCCCAATTCAATGAATGTGCATGCTAGTCTAGTCCTCTTCTAGACTTTTCCAATGTTCACACATTCATTTGACTCGATGCAGGCTTCATCAGCGGGGAAGCCATTTTTTGTGTGGTCATGTTCCTTCCCATGTGATGATGATGCATTTATTTAACTGCACATGAGACTTTATACTAAAGTAAACAAAGATAGTGAAAGGTGGAGAGAGAAATAGAGAAGAGTCTGAAAGGAGGAACTTAATACATTTTAAATTTGACAACCTTTACTACATGACATAATTGTATTCCTGTATCTTCTGTTAAGAACAAATATGTATTTGTAATTGCATAATTCTCTATTTGTTTTTATCCATGACAAATCATTCCTCCCTTTTTGACAACCAGTCTTCTATGACTGAAATCCACAGGGGGACAGTAGGGGATGGCAGGGGGACAACCCTACGTTCTAAAATATTACTACTACATGTAACTTCTTTGAAGCGATTTAGGTGCATGCAAGGTTGAAAGATGAGGCATGAAAATGGTCTGGGTGGGTCTCACCTGCCTTATCTCAGATCTCAAGTGTATCACTGTGTCTAGATCAATTATCACTTGTAGCCATAGTTTGCAGCTCATATTATTATTCACCATACTGCACAGATGGTGCTGAGCAATTGATTCAGAGCAATAGTATATAATTACCTGGTAAGGTGAACACAATCTTACCTGGGTCATTCTATTTTCAAATGTATGGATTAACATTTGTGGAATGCAGGGCGCTAAGGATTATCTATGGTTTTTCCTCAGTATCTTTCCATCAATTTAGACACAAATGCCATATGAACACCCAGCAGAGGCATAAATGCATTATCCTCTGTTTAACACAATTATTATACAATAAAACATAATTTTCAACCTATAAACTCTTGCCTGTTAGCCTTAGGATCAAGGATTTTTACTGTCATGTAAACTTACATGAATACATTCCAGGTCGCTATGGTATTTAGTTTGTGACAGTGGGCCTCATTACAACCCTGGCGTTGGACCATGGTGCTAGTAGCACCATGGTCCATGCCGGATTCCGCCATGGTGGATGGCGGATTTACCGCCCCATTCCAAGGTTGGCGGGGCAGTAAATCCCCATTCACCATGGCCCCTTCCCCATTCCCATTTTTGGCCCATAGGGCTCAATGGGAATGGGGAAGGCGCTAATTACGGCACCGTAAATTACGGTGCCGTAATTAGCACCAAGGTCCCTTAGCGGGTTGGACTTTAACGCCTGCAAAAAGCAGGCGTTAAAGTGTGAATCGGGCGTTAAGGGTTTAACGGCGCTGCATCCTTTTACGGCGCCGCTAACCCCTTAACGCCAGGGTTGTAATGAGGCCCAGTGTGTGAAACATGTGGACGCATCTTTTTCCTGTTTAGCTTAGTATGTTATCCAGGGATGTGGCCCTTTCAGCTCAATTTCCCAAATCCAAAGCCAAACATTTCATTTTCGTTTGCAAGTGGGTTTTGCAGTGTTCCACCATCTGATTTATCAAGTGTTTCTAGGGGACCTTTGATTGATTTTCATTTATCCTGATGCTGGTCGCTATTGTTGTCTCGCTGACCCTTCTGCACCCTGGCTGCACCACACTAGCCAGGAGCTTGGTCTTGTCCAAAATCGATTACTGTAATGCCCTTTATCTAGGCACAAACCAATGCGATCTCAACAAGTGACAGGTTATCCAGAATAATGCCATTAGAGCTGCACTAAACATCCCCAGGAATCAGCACATTTCTGACACCGGGCAGAGCCTTCACTGGTTTTCTGTATCACAAAGAGTTTCCCTCAAAACTCTTGCTTTGACACACAAATGCCTCGCGAACCAAGCTCCCAAATACTTTGCCTGTAGATTTGCTTACCACACATACAACAGACCTCTCAGAACTGCCCAGGCCATTCGTCTCTCCATACCTTGCTTCAGGCATGTTGCTAGGTCTGGAAAAGATCTGGGGCTACGCTAATGTCGGAAACTGTCGGGGCTGAGGGCTAGCCAGCCTTTTGGTTGTAGCTCCTGAGATTCTATCCGGGGCTACAACCAAAAGACCAGGGGCTATAGCCCCCTAGGCCCCCGGCTAGCAACGTGTCTGCCTTGCTTTAAGCTGCAGAGATCAGGGGGGTGAGCTTCCCAGTCCATGCTGCGAAACTATGGAACTCACTTCCTAACACTCTTAGCGCTGAACCCTCGTTCCATGCCTTCAAGAGTAAGGCCAAAGTATGGCTAACTGCCCAGGACCTTTCCTGGCACTGACTAGACCTTGAGCGCTCTCTTCTTCATCGTGTAAAGCTGATTGTGTATATACCTTGTAAATTACCTGCTTATCTACTTACTTGTACATATTGTGTGCTTGATTATCTGCCTTGATTATCTCCTCCTTTTGCTCTTTAGACTTTAGAATCTTTATATGACTGTAACTTATGCCTCTTCCTTTTATACTGTACATTACCCTGTATGTTTATGCTTATGTCAACCTGTCATGTAACTTAAGAAATGCGCCCAGATGCCCTAGGGCCAGGTGCACTATATAAATAAATAAACTACAAATACAAATACAAATAGATTACCCAAGTCCATATTGGCATAGAATTCCAAAGACGGCATGTTTGCTAAGGCAAATACTATGGATGAGTTTATTCTATAATATTTTTGCAAATAGGAACATTTTGGTTGTAATCACTGAACGAAATAAGTCCCATTTTCCACATGATACATGTCCTTATACTGGTGGTAGACCCCTGTAATCAGTGACGGTTGATAAAAGGTCTGAAAAAGGTCTCCTGTCAAACAGTAGCTCTTCAATTAGTGTGATCAAGTCACATGTCACCTAGAAAGGCAAAGGTCCCGTTTGGCAAAGGTTGAGGAAACGTCAAATTAACTATCATACTCGGCCTGACGACATTTCAGATAGTGCAAGAGCTAAGACATAGATAAGGAAGGGAGCGGGAGAGTGGGAAGGAAATGGAAACAGACAGGCGATTACCGTACTAGGTCTGACAACATTTCTGGTAGAGCCGGAGAAAAACAAAAGGTGAGGGAGAGGGGTGCAGAAAGGGAGGGGAGGAACAAAACAAGCAACTATCGTTCTAGGCCTGATGACATTTCAGATAGTGAGAGGGGGGAACAAGTAAGGGGAAGGGGAAGGAGACAGACAGGTTGCTATCATACTAGGTCCAGGGACAATTCTGATAAAGTAAATGCACAGAAGAAAGTAAGGGGAACAGGGGAGGAGATAGGAAAAGAGAGAAAGGGAGAGGAGGACAGAACAGAGAGTAAGCATTTAAAAACGAGTGGCGAAGCAAGAGGGGAGGGCGATTACAATTGCAGAAGTCAGTAGTAACACATAATATTGCAAGCCAGGATACAAGATGAAGATGGGAACAGCATGATTCAGGGCCACTGTGAGTACAAGATGCAAAGGAAGTCCAGCATGAGAGTAGAGAAAGGGTGATGCACAGTGAATCAATGAAGTCCATAAAAGTCAAATCCAGCATTGGCCACAAAATGGTGATGGTGAAACCAGAATGTATCAGGACAGTATCCTGCATAAGTAGGCTGGAGGGTGGGGAGGGGCAGCAGGGTAGAAGAATCAAGCAAAACAGACAACACCTGTGTGCGAGAAGGTTGGGGGCACAAGGGCACATCCCAGGGGGGACTGAGGGGTCGGGATGGCATGTGGGACATAGATGCCAGTGTAGAAACACAGCATGAGACTATTAGTTAGTCCAACAGGTTAAGTGCCCTTTTATGAATTTTATGAAGCACATGAGAGAACAAGTGCCAAACATCCAGTTTTTGAAGGGATAAAGTTTCTTTTTGCTGGTAATGTTGTCTTTCTGTGCTTTGCCTGTTTCTGTCTAATAAGTGACTTCATTTCTTGCCTAAGGTCACTAGTTACTTTTTAATAATGATCAAAATGATGAGTATCATTATGTTCAACATCATATTTTTCGATGTTCATTAGTATGATCAAACCATATTTATTAGGACGTTTTATGGTCAATTCTGGATGTTTCTTAACTTCTCTCAATGCTTTCCATTTGCTGGGGTGTCAGATTTGATGTTGATAGATTTTTTGAGTATAAATTAAATCTAGTCAAGTCAGCATGATTTTCCCAACTGCCAACATCGTGAGTGGCATTATCTGGTCTCAGAACAGAAAATTGTGCTTCAGTCAGTTTGGTGACACCTGTGTCCTCGAGTGAATCCCTATGTGAAACAAGCATTAGCAAAGCCAATAGTTTTGGCATTTGTAGTTGTTGATTGCATTTTACATTTAGCATGCAGGGAAGGAATGAGGAATGACAGCACAGAGAGGAAGAAATGACAACATGGGAGGGGATGAAGTGCAGCACCAGGGGGTGACAGAAGCACTGTGGGTGAAGGAATACAAACTAAATGTCAACACAAGAAAGAATAAAAAAATCCAATAGATGAAAGGTCGGCCTGCAACAGTAGCAGGAGTATTGTACAACATGTTAAGGAAGGAGTGACAGGGCAAAAGGGTGGGGGGCTTTAGCAACAGCACAAGGGGGACTGATCGACAGTGTAGAGGAGGGTGGAGCAACAGCACAAGAGGAAGAAGGAGTGGAGGAGCAACAGCACAAAGGGTGAGGCACGACTGTGCAAAGGGAGAAGCAACAGTGCATTGGCGATGGAGGCACAGCGCAAAGAGGGTTTATAGTGATAATTTCGAAAACAAAAATTTTGAATTTTTTTTAATTACGTTTTTTATTCAAAATGGGGGTTCCCCCCAAACCCCTTTTTAATTTTTTTTTTGTTTTACCCATTTATTTTATTCCCAGACCCCAAAATAAATATATAATATTTAAAAAAATAAATATTTTTTTTTCGATATTATTGTTTCGACATTATTGTCTTTCGATTTTTTTTTTCTCGAAATTATGACTGACCACCCGCAAGGAGGGAAGGAGGGACTGTGCAAGGGTGAAGGAGGGACAGTGCAAGGATCGAGGGACAGCACAAGGGTTAGAGGGACACGGCATGGGGGGGGACAGCACAAGGAGGGAAGGAGGGGCTGTCCAAGGGGGAAGGAGGGACTGTACTAGGAGGAAGGAGGGACAGTGCAAGGAACGAGAGACACCACAAGCGTTAGAGAGACAGTGCAAGAGGGGGAAGAGAGACAACATAAAGGGTAGGGGAAAGTGCAAGAAGAGGAGGGAAAAGGCAAAAGGAACAGCACAAGGGGGAGGAAGGTAAGCGCAAAGGGGTGAGGAGGGACAGTGCAAGGGAGGAGGGACAGTGCAAGGGAGGCAGAAGGAAGTAGGAACAGCACAAGAGAGAAAGGTGTAATAGTGCAAGGCAGGAAGGAGTGACAGCACAAGACGGGAAGGAGCAACTGTAAGGGGATGGAGCGACAGTGCAAGGCGGAAGGAACAGCAGGACAGGTGTAGGGTGGAGGAACAGTGCAAGGAACAGAGGAGGGACAGCAAAAGGGGGAAGGAAAAGCGCAAGAGGAAAGGAACAACAGCAAGAGGAACAGCACAAGGGGGAAGGAGCAAAAGCACAAGAGGGAAGGAGCAAAAGCACAAGGGGGAAGGAGCAACAGCACAAGGCGTGGGAAGGAGCGACAGTGCAAGGGGAGGCATGACAGTACAAGGGGGAAGGAGCAACAGCAGAAGCCTGAAGGCGTGACATCACATGGTGGAAGGAGTGTAGCACAAGGGGCGGGAAGGAGGGACAGTGTAAGGGAGCGAGGAGGGACAGCACAGGGGGGAGTGACAACACAATGGGGAGAGAGAGCAAGGGGGAGGAGAGATAGTGCCAGGCGAGAGGATGGAAAGTGCAAAGGGATAGAAAATGCAGGTGGAAAGCACATGGGGGAAGGAGGAGCAGCGCAAGGAGAGGAGTGACAGCACAAGGGGGAGGAGGGAAAGCACAAGAGGGAGGAGGGACATTACAAGGGGGTGGATAGTGTAAGAAGGGAGGAAAGGCAGTGAAAGGGGGAGGAGGGAATGCACAAGGGGCAGGAAAGGAAATGCAAGGGGGTCAACCCAAAGGGGAGGAGGGGCAGCACAAGGTGGTGAGGAGCGACAGTGCATGTGGAAGGAGCAACAGCACAAGGGGGAAGGAGCAACAGAACAATGGCGAAGGAGGGAGAGTGCAAGGCAGGGAGGAGGCACAGCACAGGGGGGGGAGAAGGAACAGAGCAAGGAGAGGAGTGACAGCACAATGGGGAGAGAGAGCAAGGGGGAGCATGGATAGTGCAAGGGGAGAGGATGGAAAGTGCAAGGGGTAGGAGGGAGAGCACAAGGCGTCAGCACAAGGGGGAAGGAGTGACAGCACAAGGGGTGAGGAGAGACAGTGCAAGGGGAGAGATGAGACATGGGGGAGAAGGGAAAGCATGAAGGGGAGGAGGGAAAGCACAAGAGGGATAGTGCAAGGGAGAGGAGGATAGGCACAAGGGAGCAAGGAGTGATAGCAAAAGGGGAAGGAGCAACATTGCAAGGGAAAACATGCAATAGTTCAAGGAGTGGGGAAGTGGAACAGCACAAGGGGGAGGAGGAACAAGGCAAGGAAGAAGGAGGAGGGACAGCACAAGGGGCAAAGGAACACCAGCGCAAGTAGAGAGTGGCATCTGTTGGTTCTATGTATCATTGCATCCTTTGGTTGTAGATGTGTATATTGTAGTTTTGATCTCTATGTGATCTCTTACATGGATGCCTGTATGTTGTCAGTGGCACTGCACCTACCCAAAAAACTACATTTTGCAGATGTCGTCACAACGTATTTTATTGGCAAGGTGCAGTACAACTGACTACATACATATGTCCTCATAAGAAATTATATTGAGATTGGAAAGGTGCAGTACCACTGACAACATGCAGATGTCCTCATAAGAAATCACATTGAGATTTCTTATGAGGACATCTGTATGTTGTCTGTGGTACTGCTTCTCTCCAAACATAAAATAAATAAGAACTAGGGAAATAAGAAATAGAAATGGAAACAGGTTTGTGAGCAGGAGAAAACCTTTGTCAGTGGAACTGCACCTCTCGAATGAACTACAATTTACAGATGTCATCACAACTTATTTTATTGGCGGTGCAGCACCAATGACAACATACATTTGCCCTCATAAGAAATGTTGTTAGTTGTAATAATCGCTTGTATGGTAACTGTATACAGAAAGGGGTCCCTACATCTAGCCCAATGGGACCAGGAATGTAGCTGAAATATAGCCCAACTCCCTCTGGGCATTTAGGGCCCGATTCATGGAATAAATTGTGCCTAAAAAGGGGGACTTGCACGCAAAAACATTGCAAATGCCCATTTGTCGATTCATGGAACACAATGCGCGGGGCTTACCAGAGACATTCGTGCTTGTCAAACACGTCACTGCGACACTACGAATGCCTTGCGTGAGACTCACAGTGAAGGGGCATACCGTCTTGTGCAGTTACCTATAAAGGGGGGTGGAAACCATGGACTGGGGAGCAACAAGCGAAAATGTTGGTCTAACGAGGGCAGTACCACAGTAAGATCCTTGCATCGCCCATACGCTTGCTAACAACACTTATTTATGGAATTGAACAGGGCTATCCGGCACGCAGAAAAAGACGTGCAAAGCCGGAAACACATCCGCCACACAAAAGCTGGCGTAAGTGTTACTGCGCACTAAAACAAATGCATATAAAGGCTACAGGAACAGTCAACGTGAGTATAAAGCTACGATGAATGTACCATTTCTCGCAGCACTGATCTTGGGACACCGCAGGAGGAGGAGGATGACCATGGCCCGCATTTTTCTAACCAGACCCAGCCTTTTTGGGATGCCTGATGACCAGGTCTATGCCAGGTATATCTTTCCACCTCATAACATATTAGACCTGGTCACGGAGTGGGAAGATGACCTTACATCACCCACCCTGTGCTCCCAAGCACTGAGCCCCATGGAAAAGGTGCTCAATGTACTGCATTTTGTGGCCACTGGGTCATTTCAGCAGACAACTGCCATAGTCAAGGGCATTTCACAGCCCACTCAGTCACGCTGCCTACACCAGGTGTTGGTAATAATGACTGCACGCCCCTCAGACCGCAGGCACATATACATGCCTAGAACCCCGGCAGAAAGGCAGGCTGTGGTCCAAGACGTTTACGGGGTGGCACACTTCCCTAAAGCACTTGGTGCCATTAATTGCACCCATGTGGCACTACGTCAACTTAGGTCCACAGAGTACATCTATCGCAATCGCAAGCACTGGCATTCCATCAACGTGCAGGTTCTATGTGATGCCAAGGGAATCATTACTTATGTATATGCAAACTATCCAGTGTTCACCCATGATAGTTTCACATTCAGAATGTCACCCCTACACTGGGCCCTGGAAGCTGGGAGGCATGGCAACACATGGCTCATTGGTGAGTAGAAATGACCCTGCACATTAATGCATGTCACACACACACACAAAAGCACACCACTGACAAACCTTCTCACCTCTACAGGGGACAGTGCCTGCCTTCTGAGCATGTACATGATGATGCCAATACGGAACCCTGCCACACCACTCCAGGTAAGATACAATGCAGCCCATATTGCAACTCAGGCCATAGTGGAGCGCACATTTGGAGTGCTCAAGTCACGCTTCTGCTCCCTTGCCACTCTGGTGGTGAGCTTCTATATGCACCACCAGTAGTGCGCAGGATCATTGTGGCAGCATGTGTCCTGCACAATGTTGCAACGCGGCGTGGCATACCGGCGGAAATGGTGGTGCCCCCACATCCCCAAAAGGAAAAAAACGAAATTGCTGCCATTTGACATTTAAAACTGCAGGAACATGAAAACTGTTTCAAGCAGGTTTGGTTCTCGATTTGACTTGGAAAGTAATGAGTTTCCCAATAAGTGTGCAATGTTACCACATGCATGTCGGCAGCGCATGGTAGGGTAAAGGGCATGTGGCGAGGCTGCCTCTACCCAGCTTGTGGTACATTTTTCACCTAAAATCCAACCCCTGCAGAGTGCATACAGCCCTGGCACATTCCAAGTGCCATTCAATGTGTCACAGGTTTCCCCCTTTCTCACCTGTTTTCGTTGTCTGATGACTTCTTTAGGAGGAGTCTTCTTTGGTATGGTTCGGGTCTTATACTAGCCAGCTCGGCCGTCCTCGGCTTCCAGTGTTCGTTCAGCTTCGATGTCCGGGATCAAGGGAAAACTCCAGGAAATTCAGAAAAAGGATATGGAGTACGTGCAGGCGGTGCAGGGGTTCCGGGAAGGGCTGGATAAGAAGGTGGGAAGGTAGATTGGAAGAAGGGGTTCCAGGAACCAGGAAACAACAGAATAATACAAGGGAGAGTACAGATCACACGTCCGGTCACAGCTAACAGCAGCGTTGAGACACGTGGGGCCGCAGGGGTGTGGCCTCTTTATAGAGTACGCTGCGTAGAACGTGAAGACTGGTGAGCAGCGTTCTGAGCTTGCAGCCATGTTGGTAGTATTATGGAGTGTAATCCCCAACGTATCAGGGACCAGGAGGCCCAGAAAGGGCGCGTTCGATGGTTCATGACAGCATGCCTCCTCCGAAAACCCGTCCCGCCGGGTTTGCCCGGGTGTATGAGATGGAACCTTCTGAGTAACCTGGGGGTATTAAAGTTTGAGATAGGTTCCCAAGTGCGTTCTCTGGGGGGATATCCTTTCCATTACACCAGGTACTGGAGTTGCCACGTCTATATCTGGAATCACAAATTCTGGAGACCTCATACTCCAGTTGGTCATTGACAAGCACTGGGCTAGGCCGGAGGTTATTTCGAGAGGTCTGGACGTATGGCTTTATTAAGGATGTATGAAAGACTGGGTGGATTTTCTTTCAGGATTCTGGTAATTTGAGTCAAAAGGCCACTGGGCTGATGATTTCCTTTATAGGGAAAGGCCCATAATACTGGGGAGCCAATTTATTTGGTTGTAGATGCCGTGGCAGTAGCTTCGAGGATAGCCATACTTTATCCCCTATTGTATAGGAAGGGCTCGGTCTTCTTTTAGAGTCTGCATACAGCTTGGTCTGGGTCCTGGCCTTCTCTAATTGTTCTTTGGCCTCTCTTTGTACATTAATGAGTCTTTCAATCCAGGAGTCGACTGTGGGAACTGGTGTAGGATGTGGAAGGACAGAAGGTAGAACCGAAGGGTGGAATCCTTGACTACAGAAAAAAGGGCTGGTCTTAACGGCCGAGTGATCTGAATTATTATAAGCAAATTCAGTCACTGGTATTAAAAGGGACCAATTGTCCTGGACCTTGGTAGTGAAGCAACAGAGATATTGTTCCAAGGTTTGGTTAACACGCTCTGTAGCTCCATTGGTTTGGGGATGATAACCTGAGGAGAGGGCAAGTTGAATTGCTAGTATTCGGCAAAGGTTTTTCCAGAACTGAGAAATGTATTGAGGCCCTCTGTCCGATATGATCTTGGAAGGCAGTCCATGTAGTCGGAATATGTGTTTCAGGAAAATTCCAGCAAGTTCTGACGAGGATGGCAGTTTATACAGGGGTGTAAAATGAGCCATATGAGTGAACAGGTCAATGGTGACCATGATGGTTGTGTATCCCCTGGAAGGTGGTAACTCCACAATGAAGTCTGTAGCTATGAATTCCCAAGGCCTTGTTAGTAGTGGAGGTTGATGTAGTAGACCCGCCGGTCTTTTGTTGTTGTGTTTGTTTTGATTACAGACTTAGCATGCCTGAACCTACGTCAGCTTTCATTCCGGGCCACCAAAATTGCCTTTGTATTAGTCGAAGGGTATTGGTAATACCATGATGTCCGGAGTAAAGGGTATCGTGACAGAGGTTTATTATCCTTTGTTGTAGTTTTTGTGTTGGAATGACCAGGGCGTTATCTTTGAACAAGTATCCATGTTTAGTCTTCAAATTCCACTGGTTCTTGCTCGAGATGTCTTTCCAGAGCTCAGAGGATTGAGTTTGCATGCGAACTTCATCTAGGAGACTTATTGCCTGAGCTACAAATATTGTATGGGGAAACATCTTAGGAAATGTTCGGTCTTCAGGGGGTTCATAGTCAGGACGCCAAGACATGGCGTCAGCGATTATATTTCAGGAACATGGTGAATCTGGAACTGGTATTGGGCAAAGAAGAAGGCCCAACGGCCTGACGGCTGTTCCTGCATTCCAGGGCCTGTAATACTTGGAGATTTCGATGGTCCGTGCGAACCTGGACAGGATGTTTGGCTCCTAGAAGTAAATGACACCACTCGGTGAAGGCTTGGCGGATGGCTAGCAGTTCCTTTCCTAAAACCGAGTAATGAGTTTCACTGGGGGTCAATGTCCATGAAAGATAGGCAATAGGATGTTTCAGTCTGTCATCGAGTTCCTGTTTCAAAACTGCTCCGATGGCATAGTTAGAGGCATCTGTTTCCACTAGGAAGGTTCGATTTATATCAAGTTGAGCCAGGATGGGAGCTTGTGTAAACTCTGTTTTCAAGCGTTGGAAGGCCTTCTCCTGGACTGATGTCCAATGAAAGGGAGTATCTTTCTTCAACAAGGCAATAATCGGTTGAACAATCTCGGAGAAGGATGGTATGAATTTCCGATAGAAATTAGCTAGGCCCAGGAAAGACTGGATCTGTTTTGCGGTGGTTGGAGTTGGCCAGAATAGTATGGCCTTAACCTTGGATTGATCCATTCCTATGCCATCTGGGCTAAGGACAAATCCTAGATAGTGAACAGTGGAAACATGAAAAAGGCACTTCTCGGGTTTTGCTAGGAACTTGTGTTCACAAAGCCGTTGTAATACTGCCTTAACATGTCCTTCATGCTTGAGAGGATCCTTAGAGAATATCAAAATATCGTCCAGGTAGACGATGACAAAAAGAAACAGCATATCCGAAAACACCTGATCCATAAAGCGTTGGAAGATCGCCGAAGCATTAGCGGGTCCAAAGGGCATGACCAAGTATTCATAATGACCAAAGGGAGTTTTGAAGGCTGTCTTCCATTCGTCTCCTTCCCTAATAGGGATCAGATGGTAGGCACCCCTGAGATCCAATTTGGTGAATATTATGGCTCCTCTTACGGCTTCCAGGATATCTGAGATCAAGGGTAATGGATAACGATCTTTAAGGGTGCACTGATTTAGACCTCGATAATCACGACAAGGTCTGACCTCCTTGGTGTCTTTCTTAGGAACAAAAATTAGTGAAGCTCCGGCTGGAGACTTGGATGGGCGTATGGTGTCGTTTTCTAGGTTAGTATCTAGGTATTCACAAAGTGCCTTTTTCTCGGGTTCAGACAGAATAAACATCCTTCCAAAGGGAATCACAGCTGAAGGTTCGGTTTCAATAGCACAGTCTTCCGGCCTATGGGGTGGTAAGGCTTGGACAATAGCAGAAGAGAACACATTGACGTATTCCTGGTAGGCTTTAGGAACCTGGACTATGTTGGAGACCGTAAGAGGACCTTGCTCGGTTGTTGAATGTTCTTCCGATGGTGTTGGAGAAAGATCCAGGAGTAGACAATGAGACATGCAAAATTCGGAACCTAGGAACAGGGAACCTGCTGTCCAATTGATGTATGGATTGTGTTTTTGTAGCCAGGGCATTCCCAATACCATTGGGTAATGGGCAGATTTTATGATGTCAAACCTTATCTTCTCTCGATGATGGTTTATTGCAAGCTCGATTTCCTTGGTCTGAAGGGTTATAGGTCCAGAAGAGAGGGGTCTCCCATCAATTGCTTCTATGGGTTGCAAGGTGTTCCAGGATTCGTAGGGAATATGATGTTTAAGTACCCATTCTTGATCTATGAATATTCCCATGGCCCCACAGTCCACTAATGCCAGAATGGGGTAGGTTTCCTTCTTGGATGGCGATAGAAAGGCCTGTAAAATTACCAGAGAGTTTTGTCCAGGAGAGTTCAAGGATGGTATAGATGTGGAACCTACATCTCTCTACTGAAACTGAGCTCCATCTAGGATCGGGAGCTGGCGTTTCCCGAACGCCGCAGAGGGGCTATTGGACATTCTCTGACTAAATGCTTGTCCGAGGCACAGTACATGCATAAGCCAGTATGGATCCTTTGCAACCTTTCTTGGGGGGATATGGGTCCACGGAAGGCCCCTAGTTGCATGGGTTCAGGTTCGTTTGTAGGAACAGAAGTATCTTCGGATTTCGAGGAGGTCTCTAAGAGGTTCTTCTGGAGGGGTGACTTGGTCTTCCTTTTCTCTGCCTTCCTTTCCTGGATGCGAAAATCAATCTGTAGAGCAAGATCCATAAGTGCCTGGTAAGAACTTGGACGTGCCACCCTGGCTAATTCATCCTTGATATCTTCATTTAGCCCTCTTCGAAAGAGAGTGAATCAAGCTTCAGGAGGCCAACCTGCTTCTTTAGCCAGTTGCTTGAATCGAGTCACATAAGTGAGCATGTCCTGATAGCCTTGCTAGAAATCAAGTAAATGTTCTTGAGCACTAAAGACCTGTTCTGGGCGGTCAAACATGGTTTTAAGTGCTTGAATGAATCCGTCATAATCATCCAAAAGGGTATCTCTGGAATTAACTAATGGTGTGGCCCAGGCTAATGCATACCTGGAAAGGTGTGAAATAATAAAGCCCACTTTAGCCCTGGGGGTGGAGAAATAATAAGGTTTAAAGGTAAAGTGGACCAAACAAGAATCCAGGAATCCACAGAGGGTTTTTGCAGAGCCATCATATTTCTCAACAATGCCGCCCAATAGCACACTGTCTTTTGTGGCAGAGTCGCGGGATAGCACCAATTGCTTTAACGCGGCGTTCTCAGCTTTCAGGTTCTGCACTTCGGTCGTTAGTTCCTGCATGCCGCGCATAAGACCCTGGATGGCCACCTCCATGTCTGTATTGACTTTGGTCAGGTGGCGTCTCAATCTGTCACAGGTTTCCCCCTTTTTCACCTGTTTTTGTTGTCTGATGACTTCTTTAGGAGGAGTCTTCTTTCGTATGGTTCGGGTCTTATACAAGCCTGCTTGGCCTTCCTCGGCTTCCGGGAAGGGCTGGATAAGAAGGAGGAAAGGTAGATTGGAAGAAAGGGTTCCAGGAACCAGGAAACAACAGAATAATACAAGGGAGAGTACGGAGCACACGTCCGGTCACAGCTAACAGCAGCGTTGAGACACGGGGGCTACGGGGGTGTGGCCTCTTAATAGAGTACGCTGCGTAGAACGTGAAGACTGGTGAGCAGCGTTCTGAGCTTGCAGCCATGTTGGTAGTATTATGGAGTGTAATCCCCGATGTGTCAGGGACCAGGAGGCCCAGAAAGGGCGAGTTTGATGGTTCATGACACAATGATGACAAAGGGACAATCATCTGTGCTCTCCAAACCACCCTGAAATGTGTCCTTCAAAGTGCTACATTGTGTGCATCCCTTAGAAATTAAACTAATTTAATCTGGTGTGTACAAAAGAAACACATATAAGAGGGAGTATGCCACTAACACCATGTCAAAGTACACATCTAAATGCCGGTGTGTCACATAAACCCTCCCACATGTAAAATTATCCCCACGCCATTCGATGGCATGCAATGCCAAACGAGATACATAAATGGCCAACACATAACACTACAGTCACAAAGCACTCCATGATGTATGGAACAAGTCTCAAATAACACATGCTCAGACATCAAAATAATAATCTTGACAGGATCAGTAAATGCCTATTACAACATACTATAAACACTGGAGCTAACAGTGAATCTGTTAAATATGATAACAGTGACTTATCATATTTCCACAAGTGCCTCAATGTGTTGTAACTTGCACAGGGCACCCAGGTATGTTTTGACTGGCGCTGCTAATTTAAGTGGGCAGGTAAGCGCATACAGCAGCAAGTCAAACAAGAATGGAGATAGACGAGGTAATTAATAACGACGTAACAGGAAAAAAGGATGGATCTTAATGTTCAACCAAAAAGGGATCATAACCAGGCACTGGGCAAAGATTGATGAATCCCACCCTGGCTGTATACACAGGTTGTACTTGAGCCTGCCCACAGATATAAGGGAATCCCAATGCCTCTGTGTAAATTACTTTTTCAGGCACCACTCCTTGCAAGCCCATGGAAAGGGGAAGCAGGAGTGGCTTCTGTGTCAGGACCCTAAGGCACAAGCAAGGAGTGTACTAACACGGGGCAAGCCGGTATGGGTACAGCCAGAACCTACAGTGGATGCCCAGATCATAACATACTGTTACATAAATTCACCATCGACCACAGGTAAGACAAGGGAATGGAAGGGGGAAAGATTGCCTGCTGGGAACCCCAGCATCCTAACTCCGAACAAAGGAATAACATATGCACAAGTGAGAACACAAGAACGGCAACCAAAATCAAAAGGGTAAACAAGCCAGTAAAGTCAGCAAGGATCAGAAGGGAAAAAACAAGTAAATAAACATCAAACATGTCCATTTGGGCCAGGGGGGGGTCACCCAGGAGGGTGGAGGGGCAGGGTGCATGTCAACACCCACATTTGTGGATGTTGAGAAAATAATTATTCCTCCATGAGTTCATGGGCTGTACAGCTAGCATGGATTAGGTGGTAGTGGTAAGGGAGGTTCACCGAGATGAATGCATCTGCAACATGAAGCCTCGGAGGTCCACATGCAACACCTCACAGGATGCACAGAGTTCCTCCGAGATGGTACGAGTCAACAGTTGCATCTGCTGTTCATACTGTGTACTGTGGGCTGCCTCTAGCACTTCCAGTGTAGCTCTGAGGGATAGAAACTCTTGCCTCAGGGCTTCCCTGTGGGCTGACCCTCTGCAAGCAGGGATGCCTGCAGAGACCTCAGTTCCGCCTGTCGGCTCCTGTTGCTGGCCTCCATGTGCAGCCTGTGTGAGCGGCATGTGTACCGCAATGCCTGCAGCTGGTGCTCTACATTTGTTGCTGGTGGGATCATGTAAATGGCCACCCTACCATGGCCTCAGACAACATTTCATAGGCAGCACCCTGTGTTGTGCAACAGTATACATGGACTGCTCCCACACTGTATCGCCAGCCGTAAAACATGTCCATCGCGACACCACGCCTACCTGACCCAAGGGAGCATGGCCCTTGATGGGATGCCGCTGTCTGTGGCTGCAGGACTGCATCCCTCCCTTGCTCAGCTGTCCCAGGACCAGGAACCAATACTGTAGTGCGTGACCCTGCAGCTGTAACCACCACAGACAGCTGTGACAACAATGACCGGCCCTGTGAGGGGACGTGACCCCCTGCAGATGTTTGGGCTACAACAGCACCAACACCTGACGCACTCACCTGCAACAGCATTGAGGAATCCACATCCGGTTCACCACCAGAGCTACAGGTTTCATCAGAGGTGGACTCTGTCTGAGTCAGGCCCTGGATGTTCTGTAGCACCAATGGATTCTCATGGGCTGCCACACCACGTCCTCCACTGATGCTCCATGGCGGCTCAGTATCCTGTTACTCCTCAACCTCCTTCTCTGCATCCAGTGCCTCATCAACTGCACATGGACAGAAAAATACATGAAGAGACATGTAAATAGCATAGTACACACACATAGGTATCACAATGGTGCCCTGCAACACATAAACATGCTATGTCACTCATGCCACAATGTCCCACACGTTGCCAATGTTAATGGAAGGTATGGATAGCATGAACCCAGCTATGGACATGTGTGGAAGGACTTAACACCACATGCAGTGAATGGTGTATAGCATCTGCTTCAGACACAAGCACTTGACTGGCATAGTTGAGTCACTAACATCACTGATGAAAATACCCACATGCCACGTAGCATAGGCATGACGGAACTGTCAATTAGCATGAGACGGTTCTTGATGACTACTGTCCAGAACCATGTACAATGGATGTGACATGATACAACATGGAATTCAGAAAGTGCAAATACACAAGTGTTACAAGGTGCGACAATGCAAGGGTGTGGGAATAGAGTGAAGTCAGTCACACCGATATCATGAGGCCAGGTGACATTGAGATTTCGCAAGTGAAGGTGAAAGGAAAAGGGGAGACGGGGGAAGTGGGAGGGGGCAGTGCAGTACATGGGAACAGCATCAAAGAAAAATATAACAACATAAGCACTAGGGGATGCAGTGCAAGGGTGCAGCTGGCCGCCTAGAGGCCCGAGATGGAGATCGGATGGTGACCAGAGCATTTTCAGATTCAGCAAGGAGTTTAGCAGGGGAGAGGAGGAAAGAAAGCACAACTCAAGAGTAAGTATCAAATGTGATTCCAGAACTGGAGAAGGTTCAACTCAAGTTTCAGGGAGGGAGGGGAGGGAAGCCGTTTCAGAGGGAGGCGTCAGCCAAAGAAAGACATCAACCACCAACTCTTTGATAGGAGAAGCAACTGAACCCGAGGGATTAGGAGAGGGATGATTGAAGAGCATGAGAAGGAAGATATTAAGGAAGATACAGTTGAAGGAATTGCGGCCCCACAACTCATAAGGCCTTGTGGACAATGCAGATGGTTTTTAACTTAATAATCGTAGCCACTGGGAGCCAGTGCCAAGATTACAGTCCTGGAGAGATACGATAACTGGGCCTAAGACAAAGGACAACTTTCACAGTCCTGTTCTGGATGAGTTGCAGAGGGCAGAGAGTAGAAGCAGTCAAATTAGGTAAGAGGCTGTTGCAGTAGCCCAGCCTAAAGAGAACCAGTGCTCTGGAGACAGTGAGCTGCTGGGGGAAGGAGAGGAAAGGAAGAATATCTCTGAGGAGGTGCAGCTGGTAGTGTGACCTCTCAGAGACGTGAGCAATGTGAGGAGAGAAGGAGAGTGTGGAGTTCAGGCTTATCCCAAGGTATCCTGCATCACAGGTGGGAGCAGGAAGAGGGCCAAGAGAGGCTGATTGATTGATTGATTGATTGATTGATATTTTATTTCTATTGCGCTTGTACACAAGTGTTTCAGAGCGCGACAAGGCAAGGGAGGGGAACAGGAGAACAAAATAGTGATGTTACTAGGCCCAGTGACATTGACAACGCGCAAGTGCATGGGAGAGGGGGGGAGAAAAGTGCATGGAAGGGGGAGAGGTGGAAAGTGCGAATCAGAGGAGAAACAGATAAATAACAATAAATAAATAATAAAGGCAACAAACAGTGGTAATGCAGCCAGCAATTTGCAAGTGCTAAGTTTAAGGCAGCAGACAGGGTAGGTCTGATAAGTGCAGGAAGAAAAAGGGGGGGCTGTATGGGTACAGATACAGACCCCGGTGCAAGGGGTGGCCCGGAGGTAGTGCGGGCGGGTGGCAGGATGAGCAGGTACCTGGGCCCAAAGGACAGAGGGTGGCTAGGTGCATGGTGCCAAGAGAGAACAGATCAGCAGGGGAGAGGGGGAGCGAAGGCAGAAGAAAAGAGGAAGGTCTTGAGGTGCTTCCGGAACCAGAGATGGTTCTCCTCAAGTTTTAGAGTGGCAGGGAGGCTGTTCCAGAGGGAGTCCACAGCCGAAGACAGAGATCTACCCCCAGCTCAATTCTTAGAAAAACGACTGACCCTGAGGGAGTTGGAGGTAGAGGAGCGAAGAACTCGAGAGGGGAGGTATTTGCGGAGGGATAGCTGAAGGTATTTTGGACCCATGCCCCAGAAAGTCTTGAGGACAATGCAGAGGGTTTTGAATGTTATCCTTGCATCCACTGGGAGCCAGTGGAGAGATTTCAGAGCTGGAGAGATACCATCCCAGGGCTTTAGGCCAAGGACAAGTCTTGCAGTCCTGTTCTGGATTAGTTGCAGAGGGCGGAGAGTAGAGGCAGGTAGATTTAGAAAGAGGCTGTTACAATAGTCCAAGCTAGAGAGAACCAGAGCTTGGGATACCATGAGCTTCTGGGGAAAGGAGAGGAAAGGCAGAGTACATCTGAGGAGGTGCAGTCGGAAATTTGACTTTTTTGAGACCTCAGAGATGTGGGCGGAGAAGGAAATGGAGGAGTCAAAGATGACCCCGAGGTTCTTAGCCTCGCAGGTGGGGGTAGGAGGAGGGCCATGGGAGGCCGGCCAGAGAGTGAGGGGAAAGGATGGTGAAGGTGTGCAGATGAGGAGGATCTCCGTCTTGCTGGCATTCAGACAAAGATCATTGGCGGCACACCAATCTTGAATGGCAGTTAGGCAATCAGAGATGAGAGAGGGAGAGGAGGTGGCAGAGGGCAGCCTGAAAGTGAGTTGAGTGCCATCAGCGTAGCACTGGAAATTTGAGCAGAAAATGGCAATGCAGTGGGTGAGAGTTGCCAGGTATTGGTTGAAAAGCCAGGGCGCGAGGTTAGACCCCTGGGGAACACCACAGGTAGAGAGGAAGATAGATGAAAGGAAGGACCCAAGTTGGACCTGGGAGGGTCGATCTGAGAGGAAAGAGGTCAGCCAGGACAGAGCCTGATCAGTGATACCCAGGTTTTCACGGAGACGGTTGAGCAGGATGGTATGGTTGATCGTGTCGAAGGCTGGAGAGAGATCGAGGAGGATGAGGACAGAGGGAATGTTAGAGTCAAGGTTGGAGAGCAGATCTTCACGGATGTTCAGGAGAGCAGTTTCCGTGCTTCTGGCAGCTCTGAAGCCAGACTGGTGGTCATGGAGACAGCCAACAGAATTGGAATGAAGGTTAAACTGAGAGATGGCCAACTTTTCCAGGAGTTTGCCAAGAAAGGGAGTAATGGAAATTGGGAGATAGTTAGCTGGACAGGAAGGATCAGCTGTGGGTTTCTCGCCAGAGAGTGACAGGAAAGGAGGGAGCAGGTGTGGTGATGAGGAGAATCTCAGTGTGCAGCACATCGGTTATATGCAGTCTGCAGGACAACAAGCACGGGTCAGTACACCATGACATGGTTCACTCATGGCAGTCACGGAAATGCAGGCAGAAGTGCAATCATAACACTTCATTCAATCGACATCCACATGTTCTGGATGCACACGCTTCATCACTCACCGGACATTGCCTTGTAATCTGCCAGGCCTCCCACGCCTTGGATCTGCTCCACATTTATCAACGTACTCATGGCCTCTTCATGTCGTGTGAGATCATCCTCCTCTTGTGGTGACCCACCTCCAGTCACCAGAGTAGAGGCAAAATTGGCACCCACCTTCTGTTTGGTTCGATGCAGGAGGTCATTCCAGCGCTTCACGACCTCACGAGCGGTGCTCCTCTCATTGCCACAAGGCGTTGATTCTATCCGTTACTCGCTGCCAGTGGGCCATACGCTGAGCAGGCGTTAATGTGCTCCCTGCCTGCATGAGCATGTCACAGTAGTGTTCGCGCATGTAGTCCACGAGGAACTTGATTTCTTCATCATTGAAGCTCCTCTTCCTTGACGGGGCGGTCTCCTGTGCCGGGCCTTGGGATTGAGCCTGTTCCGCTACTGCACGCTTTACCTTCTTGGAAAGTCGTGCATACCCTGTGTGGCTGGGACCACTCGGGTCAGTAGGGGCTGGAGCAATAGTGGCCTGGGCTATGGCATCACCCACTGATACTGGGACAGTAGGTGCCCCTGCAGGTAGCCATCCCTGGGTGCTGGTGCCAATTCCTTTCCCTGCACGTCCCTTCCCCTTGGATGCATGGACAACATCTGCCCCTTTGTCTCTGTGGGCCTGGGCAGTGACAACTACAGCCATGGATGGTGGACCCTGAGCCTGGGTGGTGGGGACTGCAGCTGCCCCTGCAGCTTCATGACCCTGGATGGTGTGAGCAGCAGATGACCCTGCAACTCCTGGACCCCGGGTGCGGTGCCAGGGTCTTTCACTGCATGTCCCTTCCCCTTGGATGCACGGACAACATCTGCCCAAGCGTCTCTGTGGTCCTGGGCCGTGACAACTACAGCCATGGCTGGTGAACCCTGAGCCTGGGTGGTCGGGGATGCAGCTGCGCCTGCAGCTTCATGATCCTGGCTGGTGTGGACAGCAGCTGGCCCTGCAGCTTCCGGACTCTGGGTGCTGGGGACATCAGCATCACCTCCATCTCCCTGACCCTCTTTGGTGGGGAGCATAGCTCTCCCTGCATGTCTCCGACCCCGGACACCTCGGCGACTTCGGCCACCTCTGCCCCCCTTCCCACCCGTTGCCTTTTCACTCATGGAACAGATGTATTTGTTCAATGGGTGGCACAGCAATCAATTGTCCTAGGCAATTTGAGTAAGGGTGTAGGGTACGTGATGTAAAACGTACTAGTGTGGTCCAGCAATGCTCACTTTAACCCCTGGGGAAAATAAAACAGGACGCGTAACGCACAGGTACCCCAAATATAAAAAATGCATGTGCACGACCCCTCAGTAACTCACGTGAAAAAAGAAAGCGCCCTGCAACACTAAAAATGCGTATGCAAAGTCCAGGTAAGCTACTCTGATGTTACGAAAGGGGGTACACAATGCACAGGGCTATCCAGAGAATGGATAATGCGTACGCGACTCACAGTTAGCCTCTCCAAATAGGGTAAAGGACATGCACGTGTGCGTGGAGGCAAATCCCCCACCAAAACAAGAAGCTTGCACTGTCACAGTAGTGAACAGATCATGTGGCACCCCATCTGCAAAGTCCATACGTCCACCTGCTCCAACTCTCACAAGCAATTGATGTTCTCATACACACTCCTTTATTCCGAATGTTAACGTCAACGCCCAACATCCAGCGCGTGTCACGTAACTTACACGATTAGGCCCTTTCCTCTGATTTCATGTGTACGCGCTAATTTTCCACACACAAAGTAACCGTCACTGGCTGCCCATGCGAGTAACACAGAAGACCTATGCGCTCCTGCCTACGAGCCAATTTACCTGCCTCCTTATGCCCTAAGCTGCCTCCCATGAGCCATCTGCTGCATCCTGCCCACTGTGTGTGCCTGCTGCCCACAAACCCTGCAATTTGAGTGCCTGCTATCCAGCCATTGCCAGTGCTCCAGTCGTCGGCTCTGTGACCGCCTCAGCTGATCCAGAAGACTCCCAACGTGCCAGATCACTGCTCCACAGACCAGCCCCAGGACCACCTTGCCCAACCACACCTGCCTTGGGGGTTGCAATGTCTGAGCAAACATCTCCACAGGCAAGTGGCAACCCTGTGGCAGCGAGGCAGAGGGCTGTCAGCTTCACAGCAAGGGAAGTTGACATCCTGGTGGAGCATGTCCTGGGGCATTATGATGCCCTCTTCAACCCTGCAACGCAACTCGGCAAGGAAGGACAGAAGCTGATCTGGGACCGGATTGTGAGTGCCATCAAGGCGGAGGGGGTGGCACCCCGGAACTACCATCATATGCACAAGCGCTGGGAGGACCTGAAATGCCTCTTGTATGGATTTTTGTGTGCATGTCCCAGACAGTGCTCCGCATGTGTTCTATGGACCATGGGTAATTTCAACTGTATCACTTTTACAATGTGTGTTGTACTGCAGCATGACAGAAAGTGCACATGGTTTCTTACATCTGTCTGAGACGTGCCCGTGGGTGAGGTGTGTCACATGGGTGGTGTCGTCAACATCATGAGCAGGCATGGTGTACATGTGCATGTGTCTGAGATGTGACTGTGTGACTGTCCATCACTCCTGGAAGGATGTAACTGGTGCATTTCAATGTATGCCCTAGTCTGGTAGCCTGACTGATTTTGAGAGGACTCTGATGTGATAGCTCAGTGCACTGCTTCAGGACTATCAGGTGATGTGTGTGCATGACATGTGTATGTCCCATGACACATGTGGGTGTAGCATGCACAATTTGTATGTGGTGACAGTGCCATGTGCAAGGATGTGATTGTCTGTTGTGAGGGGGACAGACATGTATGTGTATGTATGTACATTGCATGTACCTATGTGTTGTGGAGGGTGGTGATGGTTGTGACCTTTGGCAGTGTACTTCATGTGCATATGTTTTGTGCCAAACACACATAGGTACAGTACACTGATGTTTGTGTTCTATGTCTCCTTATCCACTGCGGCGTTGGAAGAAGAGGGCGGAGTAAGTGTTGTGGAGCAAGGCAGCAGGAATGCCTCCACCGGGCAGAGATGCAAGGCCCTGTCATTCCCCCTGGAAGCACCATCATCGGGGTGAGAGAAGACAGGTGTCGCATCTCAACCATAGCCCACAGCTGTGGAGGGGAGCTCCAAGAGGGAGAAGGTGGACGTGGACTCCTCGGCAGCGGGGAGGACAGGTGAGCTCACACAGGGGCAATACACTGCGGAAGATGCTGGGGAGGCATCCAGGGTGGCGGGGGAGGAGGAGGAGGCCGTATTAGCCCAGTCCATGGGGCCCAGCGGGGGTGGTGAGGTGGGTGTGACTAGTGCAGTCCTGACTCAGGGCCAGGAGGTAGTGCAGGTTGCCGTGGAGGTGCCTGCGCCAAATCCTGTCCCTGGGCCAGTGCGTGTATGCACCTGCTGGCATGCCCCAGGCCGGACCCATTCGCAGGTGTCGGATGTTTCCACCCAAACTGACACCCCAATGCCTGCGAATCTGGCCATTCGAGACAGAGTGGAACCACTGCAGGCTGGTATAGAGAGGTGTACAGCTG
Source organism: Ambystoma mexicanum (assembly GCF_040938575.1). Classification (NCBI taxonomy): domain Eukaryota; kingdom Metazoa; phylum Chordata; class Amphibia; order Caudata; family Ambystomatidae; genus Ambystoma; species Ambystoma mexicanum. Next base: position 1,235,778,112 of record NC_090933.1, on the reverse strand, counting down.
TCATTTGTGATGATGTGCAGGCTTACACTTGTGGGCTTACACATCATCACAATGAGGTCTGGCATCTGAACTGGCTAGCAACATTCCTGGTCTCAAATTGGCTGCTTTGGCTAGCCACTTATGCGACCCCCTCCTTGTCTCCCTCCTCTGTGCACCAGTCATTCTTCTGGGTGCCTTCTGGCCCAGATACCACCAGGGCCCCCTGAGTACCTGTCCCACCCACGTCGGCCCGTCTGGTGGGGATCACATCCCTGCCTGAGTTGGGAGTCAACATTGGATCAGCCGAGGTGGTCACCATGCCGATCCGGGCTACGACAGGAGCTATGGCAATGGAGGGAGAGCAGGCACCCAGGAGCAGGGCACTTGCCAGACGCCCCTGGGTAATTTCATCAGCCCGGAGCGTGACCATGCGACGCAGGCACCAGGCAATAAGGCAGCAGCAGGCTCTAAGTAGGAGGCTTTGTGACTCAGGGCATACCATCCAAAGGGGGCAGCTATCGGGCGTCAGGCAGTAAGCAAATGTGGAGGCTTGCAGGGGCTGGGAGGCCAGGGAGAGGGCCATGCTGGTGGATCTACAAGCCCTTGAGGAGGCAACAGAGCCATGCATTGTGGAGGAGAACGGAGTGCTCGATGATGCCCTGGCCCAGACATTGAGTGACATCTGTGAGGAGGACTAGCCCGCTTCCTTTGTACATAATTTTTAGACATAAGTTTCCTTTGATTTTATTTATTATTTTGAGGTTTCGGACATTACTCTGTTTTTTTGTACATAGTTCTTCATGTTTGTTTTTCCTTTTTTTTGGTTTGTTTTGGAGTGGACTTTAGGCATTACTCCATGTTTATTTTGTACATAGTTTTATTAGGGTGTGTTTGAATGTTCACAATGCAGTAATGTTTTTTTTTATTTTCATTGGTACTGTAAATATTTTTCATAGACATGGACATTTTGGCATTCATTTTATTTATTAAGGACATATTTTGAGATTTTAGTTACATTATGTATGAAAGCAATCCAAATGTTCAATAACATTTTTTTTATTATCTCACAGTCATTGTTTCTCACAGTTATTTTTGCAGTGTGCCGGTTTGGTAGTCCATTTAGTGGCCCTGGTTCTGGCCAACATTGGTCATGTGTGTGGTGACTTGCAAGCATGTGTCATGTTTGAGGTCCATTTGCATGGTGAGTATACACATGTGGCTGACTGGTGGTGGAGTGTGAAGTGGGATTTTGGTATTGCAGGGTAAAATGGCATTTGATTTCACATGTGCAACATCACTGTATATGAGCCCCCACTGTGTTCGTGAGCGAGGTGGGTGGGGTAACAGTGGAAGTGTTACATGTTCAGGATATTGGCAGATTGGGCCTCATTACGGATCAGGCGTTAAGGGGTTAACGGCGCAGTAAACGGCGCCGACCCTTAACGCCTGATTCCGAGGTCCCTTTGCGCCATGGTGAGTTTAACGCCTGCTTTTTGCAGGCGTTAAAATCCATGGCGCTAAGGGACCATGGTGCAAATTACGCCACCGTAATTTACGGTGGCGTAATTAGCGCCTTCCCCACTCCCATTATGCCCTATGGGGCAAAAATGGGAATGGGGAAGGGTAAAATGGGAAATGGGGATTTACCGCCCCATTCACCTTGGAATGGGGTGGTAAATCCGCCATCCACCATGGTGTAAACATAGTTTACACCATGGTGGTAAGGGTACGACCCAGGCGGTAACTTACCGCCTGGGTCGTATTGTATTGTATTGTATTTTATTTATATAGCGATCCTAGCCCTGAGGCAACTGGGTACTTTTCTTATAGTTACATATTATACATTTCAAACAGTTGCATATTACAGGTAAATGGATCATTTGTGCATCGTTTGGTAGTATTTACATTTGAATGTATATAAGAACATAGTGTGCATAGTTAGAAAATGTACAATAGTATTCGTGTTTGCATATATATACATTTACATTTACATACTAGCAATGGTAGCGCAGGTGGTGCATGATTTGCTTGATGCTGTGTAACACACATGTAGTGCTTGCCCCTTCACCAGCATGTGTTTGTGCAGTTATCATTATCTCTGGTGTTGGCCGACCACTTGCACTGGCATGCAATATTGGCAATTCTTTGAATTTACCCAGACCGATGCACATGTTCTCAATCAGACCTCCAAACATTCCTTTTTGCTTGTCGTTTCTCTCCTCCTCTCTCCTGCTGAACTCCTGACTGAATCTGCACTGGTCACCTGGCTACCTTTTGACTTTGGGCCTAGGTCCCCTCGCCCGCCACTTTCACCCCCGCACTGCCTCCCTGGCATCCCCCGCACATGGACAGTTTTTCTGTATTCCTACAGCCCCCTATCAGCACTTGACACCGAATGTCCGCAGTTCCCCTTGCACTTGCCACCAGCTGGCTGCACTTTATTTAATTGCTTTTGCTTTGTTATGGAATTTATTTTAATGTCCTTCGCATGTACTGCACTGCCCCCTCCACCTTTCCCTGCACTTTTGCCGTCTCAATGTCGCCTGGCCTAGTAAAATCATTGTCTCTGTCTTCGCTTGGTTCACCCTCCCTTTCCTTGTTGTGCCTTCAAACACTTGTGTATAGGCACGTTATGAATGCCATATCATTTCGTATGTTATCATATCATATCCTTCAACATTGGAGGAACAGTGATGTGTTTATTAGTAAATCTATTCTAGAAATAGGATCTCATTGAGGATCAGGCTGTGAGCCGCCTGGCCACGGTATGTTCATGTGGCACACATTGAGGCTGCTTTTTATTCTGTCATTGTAAGTCTAATTGTTCCTGGGGATTTGTGACATGGCATTGTGACATGGCCAGCAGCGCCTCACTTTAACATTAACTTGTGGCATGTGTATGTTGGGAGATGGTTTCGGAAAGGAATTGTGTAGGAACAGCTGCCACACTCATGGATGTGTGCCAGGTGTATGCATTTATTTTGCTTTGCAGGATACATTTTCTGGTGGATATTCGGGGTGGTGTCACAACCATCAATGGAGTGATGATTTGTCACTATGTCAGCGTCCAGAATGCAGGTGATGTCCTGCCTGGAGGGGGCTGCCTGCAGGGTGGGGTGATGGGGGCTGGCAGTGTCCCATGTGGAGGGGGCTTCCTGCAGGGTGGCGTCACGGGTGATGGGGGCTGGGGTGTGGGTGTCCTATCAGGAGGGGTCTGCTTGCACGGATTGAGGTGCAGATGCACAATTTGGCTGGGGCGCCGCCAGGGATTGCATGTAGTTTTCACGCGATTTGTCTGGGGTGCGGACAGGGATCGTGTATGGTTTTCACAAGATTTGCTGGGGTGTGCGGCCGGGGATCGCTCGCTGTTTTCACGCAATTTGGCTGGGGTGCGGATGGGGATTGTGTGTTGTTTTCATGCGATTGGGCTGGGGTGCGGCCGGGGATCGTGCGCTGTTTTCATGCATTTTGGCTGGGGTGCGGGTGGGGATCACATGTAGTTTTCACACGATTTGGCCGGGGTGAGGCTAGGGCGAGGCCGGGGATCGCGCGTAGTTTTCACATGATTTAGCTGGGGTACCGGCGGGTATCGTGCACTGTTTTCACATGATTTGGCTGGGATGTGGGTGGGGATCGTGCATACTTTTCACGTGATTTGGATGGGGTGTGGCCGGGGATCGTGCATAGTTTTCACGCAATTTGGCAGGATGCGGGCGGGGATCGCATGCTGTTTTCATGGGATTTGGCTGGGGTGCAGGTGGGGATCGTGCATAGTTTTCACGCGATTTCGCTAGGGGGCTGTATGCTGGCTCATGGACGGCGCAGATGTTTGCTCTGTGTTAGGCTTTTCACTTGCTTTTAACTGCGTGTGGGGGCTTGCTGGGGGCGTTACTGGTGCAGCTTGCTATTCCTTGCACCACAGCTACTGAACCTGTGGAAATCCATGGATACACGTGCCGCACAATCATTTCTCTGCCCCACGGCATGCCGCACACTCCTTTTCGGCGTGCGGCGCTTGCGCCTTTTATCCGCCAGATTCTATGAATCAGTCTCTTTGTGTGTAGGCTGATTATTGCACAACATTGCCAGTTTTCATGCCAACCCCAAAGTCAGCTTTCTGGAACTCCTTTACTCTCTCTGTTCTCTGTAGCAATGGTGTTGGTGATAGTTTGGTGGCTGCACATCATAAGAAATGTCAATACATCCCACTCCAGTTGAAATTTCAATTCAGTCTGTATTTGGATAAAAGCTGAGCCCCCTGGATATATAATGAAACTTGATGTTGATCTAGTTCTTGATTGGAAATGTTAGGCATAGTAGTAGTCCTTCCCTCCTGTATGATTGTGTCATGTTCTGCTGGTACCTGTGGAACTCTGATATCAGGAGCTCTGAACCTGATTTTCTCTATGTTTTTCACTGGACCTCTGTCTATATAAGGTTCCCTTAGGTACTGATTTTCCTGATGGGTATGTGGGACATAGGGCTCTCATCCTCTGGTGACCCGCTTGCTGTGGAGTCCAAAACATGGTCCCACATCTTTCTTCTATTCTTGTTTTGGTTTCTGCGTCCTCCTTGTTTGCGAAAATAAAAATTGGCGAGTCAGTATACAGTCTGCTTTAAGAAATGGCTATAATAATGCTATGTTAATATTACTGATGCCTATTTCCTGACCGTAACATTTCTTATTACTGTGGATGTTTTTGAAATCCTTAAGTTACACATTTACCCTAATATAGCCCCTGTTTTCTGGCTCAGCCAGGGGCAAGGATGAGCGCCTCCCTTAACCTAGGCTAGGGACGGTCCCCATGGGAACCAAACCCCCACCCCTCCACATGCCAGCTCGATATAGAGTGGCACTGCACCTGCAAAATAAAATCGCTGTTAACAGGAGGTGGGCTATGCCCTGAGCCCTCACCTTACCTCTCCTTACTCCTTCATGAGAGCCAGGCAGCAAGGTGGATTGTTTTGGCATCCCAACGGGGACCCCTCATTATTTATAAAAACACATAAATCTTCCTTATTTTAATTCCTACCCTTCTATTCACTAATTGGGCCTCATTACAACCTTGGTGCTAAGTGCACCAACTTTACCACCATGGTGTAAACTCCGTTTACACCATGGTGGATGGCGGATTTACCGCCCCATTCCAAGGTGAGTGGGGCGGTAAATCCCCATTTCCCATTTTCCCTTCCCCATTCCCATTTTTGCCCCATAGGGCATAATGGGAGTGGGGAAGGCGCTAATTACGCCGCCGTAAATTACGGCGGCGTAATTAGCACCATGGCAGGTTAGCGCCATGGATTTTAACGCCTGCTAAAAGCAGGCGTTAAAATCAGAATCAGGCGTTAAGGGTTAACGGTGGCGTTAACCCTTAACGCCTGAGTTGTAATGAGGCCCATTGTCTTCTAGGTGTGAGTTCTTTCTAAAGTGATCTGCTCCGTCAGCCCACCCGTCCAAACAGGGGTCACAGGGAGATCCGCAGGGTCGAACAGGTGGAACACACCCCTGACCGACACCTTGCACCACCCACTGCAGAAGGAGCCAGAGGATGGCCTCAATGGGTGGTGCTATGCTGGACGGCCATGGCCAGGCCGCCACTTCACTCACCTACTTCACGCATCAGTAAAAACCATCATCTGACCCTCTCGCCCTCTACTGAATTCCCTAAACAAACACTACCATGCACTAAACGTATCCCTACTATACTTATCACCACACACATCTACTTAACTATTAACATTCCCTATATACACATAACGTCTAACCCCTATACTTACAATGTACACAACTATAAGCATACAGCTATATATACATGTAGTCATATAACAACTAAACATCTAAAGAATTATTTTACATGGGGTGATGACTACTGCAGTAAGCCCCCGTGTCCCACTTACCAGTACCTCTTGGTGGTGCAGTCCTGTAGGTTGGGGCCTGCCTCCTGATGGCAATAGGGCAGTGTCCCCGCCATTCTGTTCTTCCTGGGGGGACCTGTTCTCCACGTGGGGCCACCTGATCTCACATCGTGGTGGCCCAGTGCACACAAATCAGTTCATAGGTGGCCCCCATGCCTAGGTGGGGGGCCCGCCGTGATCACAACCGCACCCGTTTTACAGCACATCATTCATTCAATTCAACTCTATTTCGGAGATAAAATCCATAAAAGTAATACAAATTACACAACATACATTCATAAAATACAAGAGCACATATCCATTGAGCAGACATTCTGCATCATCCTTTAGGATTCCACCAAATACACACTGCAAATTCACGAGAATCTCTCTCCTCCTCTTCAATACAGTACTCAGAAACATGGAAACTGCAAAGATTACATCAACTGTTCTAGCACCTTTACATACATTTTCCGCATCATTTACATACATTGGCCCTCATTACGACCCTGGCGGAAATCGCGGTGCTAAAAGCACCGCGGAGCACGGCGGAAAGCTGCCGATAGCGCCATGGAGGTTGGCGGATTTTCCGCCCCATGCCGACCTTGGCGGGGCGGTAAATCCCCAATCCCCATTTTACCCTTCCCCATTCCCATTTTTGCCCCATAGGGTATAATGGGAGTGGGGAAGGCGTTAATTGCGCCACCGCAAAATACGGTGGCGTAATTAACATCAAGGTCCCGTAGCGCCATGGATTTCTCCGCCCGGAAAAACCAGGCGGAAAACGTTCCATGGCGCTACAGGAACTCGTAGTAGGGCGGACGGGTCCGCCGCGATTAACGCTGGCGTAAACCCACTCCGCCAGGGTCGTAATGAGGGCCATTGTCCCCCTTATCTCGGTATCAGGTAATATTATCCCCACCAAAAATATCGCCGTACACATGGTCGTCGGGAACGGCCATAGGCGAAATTTTTGGTGGGGATAATTTATGGGGTAAATGGATGGGGGGATGCGGGATGTCCCCCGCTCCCTTTTAAAATATATGAGGGTTGTGGGGGGGTCCCCCACAGGTGGTTCCATGGGGAAATATCGCCGCACAAATATGGCGAAATTTTTGTATGGCAATATTTTTGCGGTGATATTATCACATGGAACCCTCATCTCTCCTCCCTCCTCTCTTTCTACACTCCCTCCCACTCCCTTTGTTCTGCTGACCACTTCCTTCTCACTGTTCCTCCATCCCCTTGTGCCCCCTCCCGTTTCCTAGCCCCCCTGCACTGGAACTCCTTACCTCTCTCAATCCGCTCTATACCTACCTTCTCCTCCTTCCGCACCTCCCTTAAATCTCTCCTTCTCCATCCCCCGCCATGAAACCCTTGCCCCTTCTTGCCCCCACTCCCTCCTTTATCTTTTCGCATGATCTTCTCCCTCCCCTCCCTCCTCCCACCCCATTCTCGCCCTTATACCCCCCTTCTGTTTCCCTCCTCCTTCTCCTCCTCACCCCTCCCTCTTCCCTCTCAGTTCTACTGCACTACTCTCCCTCTCCCCTTTCAGTTTAATTGCTCTACTTGCTGTTTTGTTGGTCTGATTCATAATTGTAAATTGCTTCTACTGTTTTAACGTTATATGTATCCAGTTGTTAAATGTACAGCGTTTTGGAGTAAAGCGCTATGTAAACATAATAAATACAAATACAAATACAATTCATTCAACGTCCTCATGCTGCTATTTTTCATACAATGCTCAAGATTCTATTCCTGATATCACTATATTGGGGGCAGAAAAAAAGAAAGGGTTGTAGAGATTCCTTGATACCAGTGCACTTCGCTTTTACCGCAGCAAGGGGTAATTTCCCCCCTGCCGAATCTTCGCAAACTGGGATCATTTCATCGGATTTTCCAGAATAGAGGATCCTTCCATAGCTAAATCGTTCTTGCAAAACAATTACACATAGGCCATTGAGAGGTTTAGGCACTTCGTCACATATTCCCCCCCAAACAAAGTCGGTATGTGCATCTATTAGGATCTATCTGGCTGCAGAATTAATGGAATCTGGCCTATTCCTCAGGACTTCTAACTTCACCCTATACACGAATTGCTCGATATGTCGAATCCATGCACCCAAACTTGCCCCATTAAGTAGCAACACCTCTTTCAGTGCTTCCCGATATTTTGTGTGGACTCGCAAACCCATATGCGTATCCACAATGATACCGGCTTGAGGGCTATTTGGTCTGAAACGCATTGGGGACCCAGGTCGATATGCAGGGAAATATTGGGGGTACATGTCGGTAGCCTTAATAGCATTTTCAAAACCTAATTATGGGTACTGATAAATCACTTACTCTGGCTGAGCCCCATATATCCGCACCATAAAGAGCCCCAGCCAGAATGTGTCCCCTATATATGTCCACCACTGGAGTGACAGAGTGGTGCTTAGCCTGATTGACAGATGCCTCAATACCATTGGATTTCCTCTCCAACCTGGCATTAGCTCTTGTCACATGCTCTTGGCATGTTCCGTCATTGGTTATCCTAACAACCAGATAATCAAAATGTTCAACTTCTTCCACCTTTTCCCCCTAAATTGTCAGTTCCACTCTTGTCCAATGGCTGCAGTGTCTACCACATCTCATAGGGTTTGCACAGCATGTGCTCTTCTGCATTCCCCTTGCCTTGGGGCTGCCCGTTTTAACTGCTACAGCCTGTGGCCATTTTAACCTTCTTGGGTGGCCCTGTTCCCTTGGGGACCGCCCACGGTCACTGCTGCGCAATTGTTTCCTCAGGCGGCATCCCTGTTGCTGATTCTGGTCTTGCAGCCCCACCCCTTCTGTATTGCTTTGGAGTGATGCAGGTGGTAGCACATACTCACCAGGCTGAGGCCGTTGTGTCAGAGCCCTCTTCTTCACCTGAGCTGTGATAACTTGTGGAGTGGCCCAGGACTCCTCTTCACCTGGGCCATGAGAATGGAGTGGCCCAGGACTCCTCTGCACCTGGGCCATGAGAATGGAGTGGGCCAGGACTTCTCTTCACCTGGTCCATGAGAATGGAGTGGCCCAGGACTCCTCTGCACCTGGGGCATGAGAATGGAGTGGCCCAGGACTTCTCTTCATCTGGGGCACGTGAATGGAGTGGCCCAGGACTCCTCTTCACCTAGGCCATGAGAATGGAGTTGCCCAGGACTTCTCTTAAACTGGGCTATGACAATGGAGTGGCCCAGGACTCCTCTTCACCTAGCCCATGAGAATGGAGTGGCCCAGGACTCCTCTTCACCTGGGCCATGAGAATGGAGTGGCCCAGGACTCCTCTTCACCTGGGCCATGAGAATGGAGTGGCCCAGGACGCCTCTTCACCTAGGCCATGAGAATGGAGTGGCCCACGACAACTCTTCACCTAGCCCATGAGAATGGAGTGGGCCAGGACTTCTCTTCACCTAGGCCATGAGAATGGAGTGGGCCAGGACTCCTCTTCACCTAGCCCATGAGAATGGAGTGGCCCAGGACTTCTCTTCATCTGGGGCATGAGAATGGAGTGGCCCAGGACTCCTCTTCATCTAGGCCATGAGAATGGAGTGGCCCAGGACTTCTCTTCACCTGGTCCATGAGAATGGAGTGGCCCAGGACTTCTCTTCACGTGGTCCATGAGAATGGAGTGGCCCAGGACTCCTCTTCACCTAGGCCATGAGAATGGAGTGGCCCACGACAACTCTTCACCTAGGCCATGAGAATGGAGTGGCCCAGGACTTCTCTTCACCTGGTCCATGAGAATGGAGTGGCCCAGGACTTCTCTTCACCTGGTCCATGAGAATGGAGTGGCCCAGGACTCCTCTTCACCTAGGCCATGAGAATGGAGTGGCCCACGACAACTCTTCACTTAGCCCATGAGAATGGAGTGGGCCATGACTTCTCTTCACCTGGGACCTCCAGCAGATCAGGGATGTCCTTCACTGGGGCTGCTCCAGAAGCCCAGGGCTTCCTTCACCATCCCTATTCACCTCCCAAGCCACCTGGCAGATGTGGATCCGGAGGACTTTTCTTTACGTGGCCCGTCCCTACTGGCCCTGGTGCGGGCCAACAGAGAGCATGGCCAAGTTGCTCCATTCAGGCCTCATAGCTCAGGCGATTGGGCCTCTACGGACCAGCCCCTGGGCAGGCAGACAGTCACCATGATGCTGAGGGGGACCAGACTGCCATGACCCTTCATCACGGGACCATGATAAGGACGCTGTGTCACCTCCAAGCCGCATCCTGATAAACAAATTGCCTTTAGGCCCAGGGGGCACTCTAGTTACTCCTGCTTCCCTTCCAACGGTTCTCCTCCTACCCTTTTTATTTCTTCTTTGAATCTTCTCCCCTGCCCAGTGCATTCTGAGGTAGCGGGGTTCTGTTTTTTTTCTCCATTCCAACATTCAATCCAGCCCCATGGTGGGCTGGATGGGTCAGTCCAGTTAAGTCCTTCCAGTAAACACAATATACATCAACTGGATACAAAATAATATGTTTTATTTACACACTCTGATGTCCTTGTCTTTATTTCTAGATTCTCCCAGGGGACAAGCATGTAGCCCTTTCTAGCCAGGCCCTATTTGGGCCACGGTTTACTCTAAGTTCCCTTGAATATCTGAAATCATACTATTTTCCAGGAAATGCTTCTCATCTTCCTCAATTTCCACCTGTATTGTTAAGACAATTCTTTGTACCTTGGTTTTTGTATGGGACATCAGGTCTCTGCAGCACTTAGTCAACATTTGGGTGTTGTGCATTGCCTATTGGTGGGTTGTCGATGATATTGAACATTGATGATTTGGATGCCATCAACATTTCTATTAATTACATCCACCACTGCGCTCTTTTTTGTGATGGATAAAGGAATGTCTATGGGGTAAAAGGGACTCTAAAAGGGTTTGTACAATCTCATCATGACTGGTTTCTGTTAACATGCTGAGATCCAGTTTGAGCTCTTTCAGAGTGGCTTTTGGTATGCCATGGCTTATCTGCATTTGTGGAGGAAATCTTTAACTGTAATATATTCTGTAGTTTTAAAGGGGGAAGAGACAGGCGCTTGTAATATTTGAACCCTGGTTTTTCATTGGGCATCCCTGTGTGTGGGGGGATACTCAAACCATGCCATCTTCCCTTTGCAAGGTGTGCTGTGATCATTTTCTGGATAGGTTGCGGAGGGTTAAATTGATCGGACTGCGTCCTTGTAAGGGCGGGACTTGACCCTCTGTAAAATGGCCGGGCATTATATTTTCAAAGATGAAGGAAAAGAGGTGTATTTCTACGAGGTTGTGAGGTTGGACCAACCAAAGCGAATGTGCTGCGTACTTATATTGTGTGAGGAGTCATGCATAAATAGTTGAGTCTGAGTGTGCATAGGAAAATTGTTTTTTTGGAGATGGATTAGTGTTACATTTAGTATAATGTATCCAAGCAGCTGAATGCCATGTTTGTTGTCTCTGGGAGTTGAGAGGGGGGCTTGGATGTGGATCAGTCTGTGGCTAGGTTCTTGTTGTTGTAGGAGTTAAGGGAAATAGTTAGCATCCTAGCTGGTTGACCACATTCTTAAAGCAATCGAAGTTATGAAATTGTATCTTCTGGATAGAAGGTGGTAACATTCTCGGAGATGAAGAGTCGTCCGTGATTTCAAATAAGGTCGAGATAGAAATCTTGTTTAGCACCTGAGGCAGGGGAGCCAACCAATCAGGTTGCTTGAAACGTGGGCTGAAACCGCTAATCTCAGTCCCTATTCCGAGCAGCCTACTGGCTGCTTCCCCCGCCCGCAGCGCCATTTTACCCCAAACCTCGCGTATTTTTATTTTTTTAATGCTTTCCTCCTACCCTCCCTAATTACCTGTTTTCAGGGGTGGCCCCTCTACCACCTCCACCGCGCTTCAGCTGTAGCTCCATGGCCACCATTTCCATGGTGGCCATCTTTAGACAGCATTTTCATTCACTGAACAGGACGTGCATGGCGATCCGTTCAATTAATGAAAATACTTTTTTTTAGCACCCCAGTTTACTGCTTGGGTATCCCGGGGTGCTAATAGCCTTAAGACCCTGTCTGGTGGGCCGGTTCTTATTGGGCCGGGGACCCTTGTTAAAGGTGACCTTTGTTAAAAGCCCTCGCTTCGCTCGGGCCTGTAACTCAGGCCCCGGACCAATAAGACCGGATCCGGGTCTTAACGCCATGATAGGGCTGCAGGGTTCAACTGTTCTCCTGCACCCAATTTCACTTTAGGCCAATTGGTATACCACAGAAATGCCTACATTTGCATTCCCTCCTGTAGAGAAGCTTTTATTTTTATTCCTTTATAGTGTGTTATTAGATGACTAGCATCTTTTGCTCGATTCGTATCTCCTTGCATGATGGATGGTGAGCGACAGTAGGCTGTCTGGTCCAGTTAGATTGAACTTTATCTTGTCCCATAGGTTGCATGCGGCCAATGACCAGCGCATGCCAATGGATGCAAGGCCCAGCTCTAGTCTAATCGCCTGCTTGGGCGTACCGGAAGGGAGGCTCAACATTGAGCGCAAGATCTTTCCTTCCAGCTTCTCAATAGGCGCAACCCATTTCCAAGGAAAAACTTCTAAAGCATAGATGATGGATGGAACTATTGAGATTTTATACGCTAGAAGTTTAGCTTCTATGTTCCTGCCACCTTGTCTATCGATGATTTTCCTTAGAGCTAGCCATTTCCCACAAGCATTTTTGGTTGTTGTCTCTAGGATCGAGGTTGCCATGGCTCTGGTTGTGAACTTGATTCCCAAATAACGGGAGGTGCTACTTCTCCAAGCCACCAGTTTTTGTTCTTCATGACGGCAGTATAGTTCCCAAATATCATGATCTTAGTTTTACTGATATTGGGCTTGGGGGACAACTCCTGTGAGAACGAATGCAATGTCATCAGAGAATTTTGTAATCCGACTTTGGTTCTATCGAGAATCACTACATCGTCCGCATATGCAATACATATCAGTCCCTTGTTGCCATATTGAGGTTGGGTGTTATGGGCTGCCCCCAGTCTTCTCGCCAACATGGAAAGGTATAGGTTGAAGAACAAAGGGACCAGTGCACAACCTTGTTTCAGCCCCCTCTGAGTGGGGATACTTACGACAGGACGCCTTCCTGTGACAGCCTGATTCTCACTGTCGTATCCCCGTAAAAGGCTTTCATGAAATATAGCAAGGAAGGATCTATCTCCTACTCTTCAAACATGGACCATAGTTTGGCCCGGTCTACGCTGTCAGACGCAGCGGTGTAGTCCATGAAACATGCGTATAGTGCCATCCCAGGTTTCACACCCAGGTCGGATATCAGGGTTGTGAGGGTCCAAATGGAGTGGGTTGTAGAACAGCCCTTTCTGAACCCTGTTTGATGATATGTTAAAATGCCCTTTTCTGTTGACCATGCCGTGAGTTGTTCTAGAAGAATGTTGGCAAATACTTTACTACTACAATCTAGCATGGCTAAAAGTAGGTAGTTCTCGGGCCTTTCCCTGTCACCTTTTTTAAACACTGGAAACAGGATGGCCTCTTTCCACGAGTCTGGGATCACCCCAGATGGACAAATCTGTGTAAACAATTGTCTTAAAATACTAGCCCATAGCTCCGGTTCACTTTTCAAGATCATGTTGTTTAAGCCGTCGGGGCCCGTGGCGCTTGAAGATTTTAATTTCTTAATGCGAGCCACTAGGTCTGTTGATTTCACCAACTCACTTACTTTTGAATTTTGTTGTTTCGGGGGATTCAGAACTAAGCCTTCAGGGCCATCGAAGGAGCCTTTGATGAACTCTATCCAGCTGGCTTCAGTTACAGTTACAGTTTCTTTTTGCGCCCCTATAATTTGCTAGGCTTTCCCTATCCAATTCCAGAATTTCTTTGAATTGTTCGTTCTTATTAACTTATTCAGATATTTCCACCCTCCATCCTCATTGGATTCCCTATGGTTGCAGAGCCATGAGTTGTAGTTGTTCCTAACAGTTTTTAACCCCTCCTTTAGGACCATAGGGAAGCCTCAGTACTTTTCCTCCAGCTTTTTTAATGATAGAATTCTTTTCTTTCTTTTTATTGGCTATGGCAGGATCAAAGTACTGGCCTGGTCCCCATATTTTCTTATGCAACCCTTTCATGTGTGCCGCAGCCTCCGCTTAAACCCGGGCGTAGATTTCGGTGATAATGTCTTGTGCTCACTCTCCATCTCTGTTCAGCTAATCATGCCATAACAGTGTGTTGTACCTAAGTATTGTCTTTCGGGACCAGCGAACACGGTTCCCCCTTGGGTTAACAAACACACTCACTCTCATGAGTTTTTTGGGTCTGCAGGTATGGTCATGAAGTTTGCAATTTAAAATTTCATGGTCAGTGGCCTTAGTGTCTGTCAATTCCAATTTTACCAAGTTCATGTCTCTTCCTTGTTGATGAATATGAAGTCGATCCTGGTGGAAATGGTGCCATTGGTCCATGTCGTATCTCTAGCACTGTCCTCTGTGCGAATAGGTGATAAGTCAAATTCGGCCATGGTTCGCAGCCAAGCTTTAGCTCTCTGTGCACCCTTCAGTCTCTAACTTGAGACACCCGCCTGCTTGCCCCAGGAAGTTGCCTCTTCCCCAGGATCTTTTCCACAATCAACATTAAAGTCCCCGGTGATTACCACTAGGCCTTCTTTATTGGTAGTTAGCCATGCTCGCAAGGTTGTGACCAGTGTGGCTTTTATCTCTGAGGTCTTGGCCCTACCGGGAGGATCATATAAAGTAGCTACCAGGATAGGGGGGGAACCCTCTTTGGGATTACTTATGGTGCCGCTAGGAAATTCGGATTTCGCGGTCCTTCTTGGAATTCCTCCAAGTTCAGCCATGTTTTAGCACCGATGCTAAGGCCCCCTTTAGGTCGTCCTGAACTCGGATGCTCGGCCAAACAATGTATTATCGTAAAAACCGTCCATTACCCACAGCTCACAGAGCCAAGTTTCTTGTAAGCAAAATCAGGGCATTTTATTCAAGAGTGTCAAGGTCTCGTAGTTTCTTAGGAAGGACCCATGGACTCTAGAGTACCATGATGCCAGGGTCATTCCTAGGTTACGACCATGTAGTTTTATTTGTCACTCTACCTCAGGCTGGATTTCCTCCCATTGTCCCTCCAGTCTTCTATCCTCGGTAGCTGATGCCCATTTATCGGCTGACTTCTTGTATGGCACCCTTACATTTGGTTGTCTCTTGGCCGGGAAAAAGACCAGCGTTTCGAATCCCAATAATTTTAGTGCCTCTTGATTTTTGCAAATCCTATCCACCACCATCGATGAAGTACATTACATTATCACCCAGTTGTCCCTGGCGTCTATCTCAGGAAGCTCGATTTTTGCGATATCTTTGGTGGAAATCAGTGCCAAATCAGGAACCACGTGGAGGAGTTCTAGCAACCATTTCCTATTCAAGAACGGACTGTTTACGGTGGGGTTTCGTTCCACCAGCTTCAAGTGTTGTAGGTCCTTACACCAAAGAGGATCTTTAGTGTTATTCTCTGTAGGTGGGGTACTTCCATCGAGCTGGTTTACTCTCTCTTCCCAGGTGGCATTTGACTGCGAGGGTTCAATTTCTGGTGTACCTACCCCTCCAGCTAGCAAATAGTTATGTTGCATCGACTTCAGATTTTCCTCCACTTGTGGTATTGTCTGGCTTTCTTTTACAATTACAGCAAGAAAGATCGTTTTGAATCTCCTGATCAAGCGTCCCAGTCTGCTGAGCGGGACCTTCATCCCCCTTGTTCACCCTATTGGATATTTTTCTCTGGGGGGGGTGATTAGTGAATTTCACATCCAGCTGTCCAATGGGCCAATTGATTGTATTTTTCCAGGCTCTTGGCCTTGTGGCTTAATCGTCACCTTTTTATTAATTTTTTGTTTTATTGGACTCTTTGGTTTTGGTTGGTATGTCTTTATTCCATTCTATGCGGTCTTTTTCTGTATTTTCACCAACTGTTTTCCCGGGCCAGTTGTTGGTATGATCTTTCGGAATTTTCTTGGGGGGGAGTCAGGTGCATTCATAATGGATATTTCCGCACATAGGGCTTCTAAAATTCCACTGTTCGACTCTGCCACTACAAAAGCCTGATCTGTGGCTGAGTCTAGGTAACTGGAAGATGAAGTAGAGATTTCGGGAGGGGAAGGCAGAGGCTTTGGTAGGGGGGGTTTAAGGGGGCTATAGCCCCTGATCTTTTAGTTCTAGCCCCGGATAGAATCTCAGGAGCTACAACCAAAAGGCTAGCTAGCCCCTAGTCCCAACAGTTCCGCCATCAGCGTAGCCGCGTGTCTTTTCCAGACCTAGCAACACCCCTGGGGGCAGGCACCTGCTTAGTCTCTCCCGCCCATGTTGGAACCTTCCAACTTTTTAATAAATGGACGATTTCTGCCATATCCTCCTTCACTATTTTTTTGTTCTGTTGCCATCTTTGCACAGAGTTGAAATAAAGCTTCTAGTTTAAACTCCATTGCCTCAATTATTCTAGGCCAGCCTGGGGGAGAGACCACTTCACTTGTGGCACTCGCCGCTCTCGGTTGTTGCTGTCTTCACTGCGTGCCTCGAACTGCACTGCAGGTCTCCACATCCCGCACACCTGAGCCCATCCCATAGTACCTCAAGACACCTTTCTCAGAAGACTTGAAACTCCGGCAAGAACGGGTTGCGGTCCCTGCAGCACTTCTTGCATGCTGCCATAGAGTCTGTGGCTTTCATGGCTCTGAGGGAATGCATGCTCCATGAGGATCAAGTATAAGTGGCATATACTTTAAAAGTGCTGAGACACAATGATTCTCAAATGCTGCTATTTTGCTTTTATTATCAGAAAAGGAGCTATCTGTATGATATGATAGGTTATTTATAACACGCTTAATACCCGGCAGTTTCTAAGTGCTGACCTGGGGATCGAACCTGTGTTGCTCTGCTCCGTCTTGTCTTGCTTCCAAGGCGAGCACGTTGCCCCTGAGCTATCCCCCGAGATTATCCAACTAATTGACTCATATGGACCTGCGGCTGAATATCATTTGAACATCCAAGATCTGAAGCTTTTCTGCTATCTCATTCCTGGCCCACAGTATAATTTTAAAATGGTACATTAATGGTCTGGTAAAGTTATTAATCGGTATTAGTATTTCTATTGTTATTATTGTTAATAGTATAGTAATAATGTCATTTATGATAACTTATTCGGCATACACACAACGTGAAACAGAACATTGTTAGGTAAATGAAGGAATATTTGAGATGAGTGACTGCAAAATGAAACTCGGATTTGGGGCAAAGTAAATATTATTAAAACGTGCATTTTTACAAAAGAAAATGCTAATTCTCTTGAATATAGCAGCCACACTTGTGGTGGGGGATTTGGATTTTGATTACAAATGTGTGTGTCCTTTACTGTGGTTTCCGGAGAGAGGATTGCATGCACTTGGGCTCTTTTAAAGGTTGATGTATTTCCTTACTTAGCAGTGAACTTCAAGGCTTTCGCTCTGCATCACATTCTTTCATTTATTCTTTGTTTGTTTGTTTGTTTTTTTTTGTTTATTTTATTTATATAGTGCGCCTGACCCAGGGGTATCTGGGCGCTTAAGATGATTACGGTTACAGAGGTACAGATATGTACAGACATACAGGACGTTCATGCAAGTGTACATATACCGATATTACAATGAAAAAGGGAAAGGGCTAAATTGAAGGCACTAAAATGTGTGGGAAGCATACAGTGGTGTACGGGTAGTGGAGAAGAAGAACATACATGTCAAGGAAGAAATATATACGTGTGAGAGCGAAGGAGTGTGATTGTGTAAGATGAGTGCTGGTGAAGGTCCTGGTGTGTGAAGTTAAGTAGTCATGTGATGATGTGACTTCTGAATTCTACGAAGGACTGAATAGATTTGATGTCCTGTGGAAGTGTGTTTACATCATTGGGCGGCTACAACCGGAAAACTGGTTCCGCCAGCTCCTTTGAGTTTGTATCTGGGCACCAAAAGGCAAGAGGTGTTGGTAGATCTTGTATTCTGATCTATTGAGTTAAACAAAATAAAATGGGTAAGATTCAGGGAGAAAGCTGGAATGCCTTTCCCTCGAGCAAAGGGGAATAACAATTGGTAGAATGACGAATTTAGTTATTGGATCGTGAAGTATGTCCAACATCACAAAGAGCTTCTGCACTTAGTATAACAGGAACTCAGAATTCGTTAGTCGGGTCTTGTCTTTGAATCAGAGTTGGGCTTCATATGCCTAATAAATGCAATTATGTAGGGTACTTGCTACTAACTGTAGAGGCTATGCTGAATTCTCTGCCTTTCTGGATTTCAGGTGCAAAGTGGAAGCCCCACAGGGCTTAGTTCTGTGCAGACTGGACTATTGAAACAATATCTATTTATGAGCTCTGAACGGCACCTTGAGACACTTCTGATTAACCCTGGCCTGGGCAACATGTATGACCCCAGGGCTGAAAAAGAGGGATAGCATCTGCACAGGTATGAAGAGCCTCCAATGGCTGCCACTTAAAGAAGGGGTGTCCTCCTAAACCTTGAGCAGGGTTCACCAAGCAATCTGGAACAAAGGCCTTCCCAATGATTGAAAGGGGCTGAATTTGCATAGACCAACAAGGAACCTCAGATCAACTGAAACAGGCCTCCTCGGCAAGCTGTGATGCCAACCGTGTTGGAGAGGAGGCACCGGGCTTGGTGCTGTTGGTCCCAAGATGTGAAATGAACTACCCGTGGCCTTGAGATTACCAGAACATCAACTAGGTATCAAAGAAGAGCTGAAACATTTCTTTTTACAAAGTTCTTCCAGGTTCTGACCTGGATTCTACTTGAAGTGCTCCCTTTGCCAGCCTTGAGCACAGATCTAGCAATACGCCCTCTATCAGCTATCATGTCCATCCATACCCTACTCTCCAGAGCAAGACTCCCTCCCTTGCTTCTCAATCCTGCCCACTCAGTCGCAGGATCTTGGGCTCCACACACAAAATGCCTCTCTTCCAGGGCAATTTCCCTCCTATCATACCTCTGGGTTTTGTACGCTATATAAATGTTCAAATAAAATAAATAAATAAATCATGAACAGTGCCATGAACACGTATGCAGCTTTCATCAAATTGTATTGTATTGTATTGTTTATTTATTTATAGAGCACACCTGGCCGTTAAGCAACTGGTCGCTTGCAGAAAATAAATCTTGGGTTACAGGTACATGAGTATGTTACATTTCTTAAGTTACAGGATCATATATTACAGGTTCATACATCAAACAGTTCTTACTTACAAAAGAGATGTTACATATATCAAAATCAAATTCAAATTCAAATATTGAAGAGGTACACCACAAGACTTCTAGCAGCATTGCACGGAATTTGGAATCCTCCATTTTTCTTGGTGGTGCCCCCTTATCCTTACCCACTGAATTGCAGTGTATGTACCTATTGATGGTGCTTAACTACCCCAGGTAGTGAGGTATTCGGGACTGCAGCCTTTGGGCTCAATGCACATGTCACACTCCTTCCTCTTTGCCCCTCACTGTCCTCTATTGCCGGCCATTGATTCATATTTCCTGCCCCTACACTACCCCGGGCTCCGAAGTGTTTTCTCTGCTTATAATGCCGTACACAACTCCAGATAAATAAGTAAATAAATACATGCATAAAAGAATCCATAAATACACCATGTCGAGTTCTGCAAGATATGGTTATTTCTGAAATACTTAAAGGGATTTAGGGTAGGCACTTATAATCTTCAAAAAGTCACACAGAAGCTCATCCAGCTCTAACAGTTACTGTCCACTCTAGAGTCCACTTTCAGACAAGCAATGACAGGGTCGGGGAAGCTGACGACTTTGGTGGTAACGTATAAGGTAACTTGGAAGACAAGAAATATGACTTGACATGGTAGAAGCTCCCACAGACCCCGACAATCACGTGAGAACATAAAAAGTCTGTAATAACTGGGGCGATAAACGTATTGCATGTTAATATTACAGTTGTCATAAATACATTTAAGCCAGTTCCTTCAGGGGTCCAGAGGTCTACAAATGCTCGCCCGCTCCTGGCCATGTCTAGAAGGTTGCGAGTAAGAAAATCCCTAATGCAGGCTCCTGTGGAGAAGACTACTAGAGTCTTTGTCATGGACCATGTTATTATTACCAACATTGAGGACCCGGTGGAAGAGAGCCGAGAGAACCTTTACGGAATAAAGTATTGGCTTGGCTTCGCCAAAGAACTTGGCCAGGAGTGGCTAGAAGCTCCGATTTTAAGATCCTACCTAGGCTCGCTATAGCCGCTTGCTGGCTGCACTACCATTGTTTGTTGGCCATTATTTATTTATTATTATTTATCTGTTTTTCACCTTTGCACCGCACTTTCCACTTCTCCCCCCTCCCATGCATTGGCGGTGCTAGGAAGGGACCTGGGGGGGGCAGGCCCCCCCCCATGAAATCCTGTGCCCACCATGTGCCCCCCACCTAAGATGAGCAGTGACCATGTTCTCCCCTTACTTTTATCTGCGCCCCCCTACTTTTGTCTCTGGCCCCCTCTGTGCCCCTCCCAAATTTGATTCCTGGCGACGCCACTGCTCCCATGCACTTTTGCCCTCTCCCTCTCCCATGCACTTGCCCATTCTCAATGTCACTGGGCCTAGTAAGATTGTTGTTTTGTTCTCCCCTGTTTCCCCTCCCTTGTCTGGTCACGCTCTGAAACACTTGTGTACGAGCGCGATATAAATAAAATATCAATGTCGATAGATGACTAGTGTGCTCAGGAGAATAGAGATTGTGTACTGGTAGGATGTGGGCCTAGTAACTTGCCCTATTTCCTCAGTATCTCTCGATATCTGCCCAACTGATCCTCGATCCTTAATCTTGTAATTGATTAGATTTGCTTACACTTTCTGCAGGTTGTTCTTTATTTTGGTTTCCTGCTTATTTTGTTGTTACGTTTCAATATATGTTTGTAAAAAAAATTGTTTTCTGTTGTAGCACTCTCATGCATTGGGCTTTTAGCGCTATATAAATAAACAAACAAATAAATAAATAAACAAACAAACAAATAAATAAAGAACAACCTAGGAATAGTGCATGATGGTTAGAAGGGGAAACCCAATGCATTCATAGAACTGGAGGCAATCAGCACCACAAGCAATAAACAACAGGGAACCTGGAAGGTGGGAGCTGGGAAAAGATAGGAACTCACCACAAAACCCCATACTCAGAAAAGGAAAAGAAACGGGATCATTACCTGAAAATAGGAGTAGTCTCAAAGTATTCAAGCATAAGAAGAAGTGCTCACAGATAATTAGAGCTATTTCAAAATATTTTTGTGAACAGTACCACTGTGCTGGTTAATAAACTTCAGAAACAAGATACAGCACAACTGGCTCCGGAAACAAGAGTGTTGGTAAACCTCTGCATAGCAGAAAACCCCAGAAAAGCATAGCAAGCACAACATTCAGGAATTCAAAAATCACAGGACTCAGGAAATCCCGCCTGCAGCTACAGTGTCGCGGAACCTCTCACACAGTGCTGTCGGGGGTGCCCACCTGGTACCAGGCTAACTGGTACGCAAGAAGACTGCTCTGTGCCACGGTGCATGTGCAAGAGGACCTCGTGCACACCTGGCACAGCAAAAAGGGTGGATACCCTTATGCTACGACGGCACACCCAAACACATATTTAGACACACACTATGCTCATGCCTACAGACCAGCCTGGTGATCACTCTTCCATTTACCTTTGCCTTGTTCATAGTGGATATGATCTATGAACCTCAATGTGATACTTTTTTTTTTTTTTTAATTTTTTATTGGGTTATATTACAACCCTTTAAAAAAAGAAGAGACGAGACAAAAGCAAGCCAAGCCAGAGTTTCTACAATCATATCAAAACAGTAGCATCCCTCATCTCAACATCTATTCCCCATGACATGGCCTCTGGTGCGCACATCCGGACGTCCCAGCGATCAGATCCACCGTGACGTCGTGTAAATGATCTTTTATGACACGGAGGAAAGAGACCAGGGCATATAGCACCACTCTGTTTGACCCATCAAACAGGGCTTTCCACCAGTCATCACGGGTGAGGAACTGATAATTCATTGTTATTGGGCTAAAGATGTTAACTCTTTTGGTCTCAAACTCGGGGCACATTAGGGTTAGATGTTTAAGCGTTTCCTTCGAGGTGGAACAGAAACGACAAGTAAGGTCCAGGTCCGGAGATTGTGTCCAGTAGCAGAGGCGTTCTTTAGTTGTCATAACATTCAACCTAAAGTGAAGGTAAAGGGCCCGAGCCCACTGGTCCGGAAAACAAGCTAAATATGATGGTACACATCCATATGCTCTTGCCTCGGCCGGCACTTCAAGCATGGACCTAGAGTTGGCTCGTTTATCGCAGGTCTGGATCCAATCATTTCTCCAAATCTTTAGTTTCGCGGCATCTGGATTTTCGAGCAGCAGTTGCATCGTGATATCATACGTGCTAAGCACATCATGGCATAGCTTGTTCCATTGAAAAGCTATTGTAGGGGCCTTGGCAGACTGTAGGTTGTGTAAAATGTCCAACTGGGGCAATGTGGTATTTGCGTTTAATTTTCTGAAGACGCTTAGAAGGTTCCAAGCAACTCTCGCTTGCATAGATATGTATCCAAGTTCATATCTGATACACACTGTAGCGGTGCCTTTGGGAAGATGGAGAACCCTAGACCAGAAGATGTTTTCTAAGGAATTCCACACTTCAGGCCCACACCCGAAAGCGTTTTCGCCAGCATATATAAGAGACGGTACCACCTTCTGCTGGAAAAAAGTTAGCGTCGGTCTTAAACTAAATTTTCCAAATTTTTTATTAATTAAGACTGCTTGGCATGCCAATTGGCGGCATTTTTTCTTGGCTGAATCAACCCAGGGGGCGTCGTTTCTGCTAGCACTTAGCTGCATTCCTAGGTATCTAGTGTCAAGCACTCGCCCAATGGGTTCTTTGTTCACATACCATTTGAATTTCTGCCGAATCAAATTAGATCCTTGAAGTCTTTCAAGGACCATGACTTCGCATTTCCCCCTATTGATAACCAGCCCATTATCTGTTAAATATTTTTCCACGGCATTCAGTTTGCGCTGTAGACCTATAGGAGTTGAGTCTATCAGAATGATGTCATCCGCATAGACTAAATAGTCCACATGGGAGCCATGGAGTTTTGGCGGGAAAGTGCGAAGACCATGGAATACATCCTTGATATCGGATATGAACAAGTTGAATATGATTGCCGCAAGCGGGCACCCTTGCTTGACACCTCGAAAGGTGTCAATGGGTGAAGAAAGGTTACCTTTTTGATCTAGACGAACTCTGATGGTCGTATTCGTGTGGAGTTCGTAAATGGCGGCCAGCAGACTTGCAGGGCAGTTCCATTTGGTCAATTTAGACCAAAGCAGTTCTCTATTAATACTGTCGAACGCTTGGGACAAGTCCACGAAGGCAAGATAGATCTTGGAGTTAGATCGTAAAGCTTCCATTTTCAATAGGTTTAGTATTAAAAGGTTAATACCGCAACCCAAACCTTTTACAAAACCAGTTTGTCTAGAGTCCATCTGGTTGCAGTTTGTTGACCATTCCATCAGTTTTTGTTGGAGGAGAGTAGCATAGACCTTGCCCAGTACATCAAGTAGAGCAATTGGTCTATAATTCTTTGGATCGCGACGGTCGCCTTTTTTGAAAATGGGTATAATCACTGCTGATTTCCAAGACGTGGGAGTCTTGCAGTTGTTGACAATCCTTTTGAACAATAGCTCACAAAAGGTGGTCCATATTTCAGGTTGAAGCTTGAGCGTAAAGTTCGTTAGGCCATCAGGACCAGGGGCTCTTGAGTTGTGCAAGTTCTTAATGACTCTCAGTATATCCTCATGGTCGAAGACCAAGTCCCAATGTGACAGTGCAGGAAGCCTCCAAGCAGCGGCCTCATTGTTGTTGCAAAAGAGGTTTGCATAGAAGGATACCCACTCGGCCTCAGAGACCAAGTTAGCCTGGAGGGCATGTTGAGGAGCAAGGTTGTCATTTATCAGTCTCCAGTATTCAGCGGCATTTGAACTCTTCATTTTTGAAAACATTAGCTCTGCATCGTTCTGCAACATGATACATTTGTGAGACTTAAGCCAGTTCTTATAGCCTTGTTTAAATTTTCTGACAAGTCCGTAGGCAACACTAGATATTTGTTTGCGGGCCGATCTTATCTGCCAGCGTAAAAGACGTTTCCGTTTTTGCACCTCAAGATCGAATTTGTGTTTCAATGAGAACAGACTGTTGCCTATGTGGGTCCTGCATTCACGATATTGGGTTAGAAGATCGCCATATTCCGTGAATTCAGAGGTCTGGAAACGCCTCAAGATGTTGCTTGTCTCCGAACAATCTAGATTTAAACGAATCCTACCAGTTCCTGTTCTGATAGGAAAGGCCCAGAGATCTCGAGAGTTTTCAACCGTTTCCGTGAATGTCAGGACCACCATGTCGTGATCGCTATGCTGCATTGTTTGGACAGACAGACTAGTCGTTCTTATGTGAATTCGACTGGATACAAAAATGTAATCCAAGGTGGAGTAGAGTTCGCCTCGACGCCAAGTAGGAGCAGCAGGAATATCACCCAAAGTTTGACCATTCAACATCATTAGATCACGTATCTCCATTTCTAGATACCATTGGGTTACTGGATGAAGTTCTAGGTTGTTTACAATCTTTTTGTGACCTGATTCATTCGAATGATCAAAGCAGTCAATGTTGAGGTCTCCACAGACAATCAGCTCGTATAGGGGGCCAGCTTCCATATACTCGTCCAAAGACTTCGTAACTTCATCTATGAAGTTTTTAGTTCCGCTAACCGCATGGTTCCAATAAAGGTTGAAAATGCAGATGGTGGTCGAAGCTCTAGCAGGTGTGCTTCCCACCCCGATCGTAGTTACCTGGATGTATGGAGAGATATCAATTGAATTCAGAATCCGAAGACCTGAGTTGATCCTGGCAGCTACGAGGAGGCCGGCCATCGGTCTCCCCCTAGTCTGTTTGAGGGCCGGTGTAAAGGCAATTTCAAACCCTTCCAAAATGGGTTTTTCACTTAGCCATGTCTCTTGTAGGCAAATAAGGTCCAAGTCTTTGGCCCAGGTGGTGTTAAACAGGTGGCTGAAGCCTCTTGTGTTCCAGGAACCCAAAGTGAGGTTTTTTTTGTTGTTAAGCTGTCTGGGGGCCTGGCGTTAACAAGGCATGGTATTGTTTAGGGTTTCAGCAACCCAGGCCCAGTCGTTCCCTTGCACCATAGATGATGTGTCCGACACGGGCCGGTCTTCAGTCGGATATACTTGGCTGACACCTTGGATTGTAATCTTGATGTTGTTTTGGCTAGATGTCTCATTCATCGGCTTCCAAGTCTTCTGTACCGGGGAGAGTGATCTTGAATGAAAAGCTGCAGTATCTTGCTCGCTTGAGCGCGTTGGAGGGTTTTTGTTGTCTCTGCCGACTTCCATCGGACTCGCGGCTTCATTCAATGCCTCAGCTGGGGCTCGTGTTGAGGCTAGTGAGATATCAAAACCCAGCGACATTAGCACCGGTCCGGCTTGGAGCAATGTATCAGCTATGATTTTTGACTGTACATGTAAAATGACTGCATCATTTTTAGTTTCCTCGAGGAATTCTACAATTTTCAAGTCGCCAGATTCAATTGCCCGAAGGCTTGGGACCAGATGACATAGCCACAGAACATTGTGGTGATTCATTATCAAATCATCAGCAGAGTCGATACGTTCTAAAAGTACCTGATGGTAAGAAGACTCACTCTTCCAATGTTTGCTTTTAAGGGGTTCTTTTGTTATTTGGTTTTTCATTTTAAGATTTCCTTGCGAAACCCCCATGGCCTTAGGTTGCGACGCATTAGTCTGAGAATGGGCCTGTGAATTAGAACCTGAGGTATCAGTCTTGGAGGCTTTAGGTGGGTGCCGGTTAGGGCAAGGGATTAAAGAAGCTTGATTTTCTAGATCTTTCAATTTAGGAGAACCTTTGTTAGGCTGGCTGCAGGTCTTGCGACGTTTCTCCTCGAGCGTCATGAAGGGTTTAGAGCAGATGTTCATATCATCTATTAGAGTGGTAGATGGCCCAGTTGCTTCACATAAAGATATAATTCTAGATGCTTTCTGGGTCGGCACTTTGGGCGGAATAAACTTAAAGCCAGACAAGTTTACTCCGGTGTCGGGCTGGTTAATTATTTGGGGACAGACTGCATTCGAGAGAGCAGCGGTGTTGTCAATCTGCTTGGGTACATCAAGAGGGGTAACCAACAACAAATTGTGCTTAGCCGGCCCATCCACGTTCTTGGCTACTTCATCCACATATACCGACATGTTTAACAGCTCGTCCGGTATGTCGCATGAGTCGATTATGGGTTCAGTGGCCGAGTCTAGATCGATGGCAGTGTCGTTTGGCAGAGGTTCACACACATCTTTTTTATTGCCTTTTGAAGTTGTCTTGTTGACAATTACATTCAAAGTTTTTAGATTACGCAGGAATTTCCTGGGATCATTACCTCGGTTCCTTTTTTTCATAGGCATGTTTTTTGATTTTTTGGATTCGTTGTCTCTGCAGTTTCCGGCTTTCGAAACACTGATGGGCCGACTCGTAGAGTGTTTAAATATGTCGAAAACTGCAGCAGCAGCGTCATTTCCTGGTTTTAGTACATCAACCGGCACCTCTGAAACAGGAGCAGGACCAAAAATTAAGTTTGAAGAGGCAGCCAATTGAGGATCGTGAAGAGCCAAATTCTCTACAGCTTGAGTTTCTAGGCAAATGGCCTGGAAATTGGTCAAAACAGGTGGCGTCAGATCAATGGCGGAGGAGACAAGCTCGGCCATTTGTGGGCCCAAAGCACGTGGAGCGAGTAACATCAAAGATTGATCTTGACAATCTTCGGCTGTCGCCTTTTCAGTGCTAGCCAACTTATCTGCACTTGTCTTGCACGCAAGAGCAGTGGCTTCTGCAATCTGGGCACACATGGCTGTTGGTATCCGAGAAGGTAAGCATGGTACAGGATTATTTGGAATTCGAGAGATCTGGACATCTTTGTCTTCAGGAGCTTCAATGTAACCAGGATTGTCGGCTTTTTGTTGAAAGAGATGTAGAGCCTGTTTAGCCACTTCTGCCAATAATTTTCTGTCTAGGAGTGCATTTTTGTTGCTGTCTATTAGAGCAACTAATGCCAATTCCACCTGTTTATTGGTGTGCAAGGATGTGTTCATTAGAATCGTGTGAGAATTCTCCAATTCAGCAGTCTTCGCATTTAAACCACTAATTGAAGCTGTTAGGTCTTTCATGTTATCGTTTATATGTTCATACATTTTTAAGAATGGAGCCAAGGCAATTGTGGTTGATGACATAATGAGACTTTGAAGGTCTTGCATACTTGATGTATGGCATGCGTTGCCAATACTGTCCATTGTGTGGCCTTTAGATCGCCTTTTGCTTACTGGAAGGCGTCTGATTTTGGGAAAGGGGCGCTCCATTAGTGATGAGTCCGATGAGGATGACTCTGACTTGTCTTCAGATTGTGAACTCGCACTTGATGGTCCGTGCGTACGTTGATATAAGTTAGACGATGAACCGTTTTGTGATGTGATGGGGTCAGCCCTTTTCACCATAGCAGGTTTCTTCAGTGAGCATAGAATGCTCGGTGAAAGACTCAAGCACCTACTTCCTCTTTCGATCAGATTGGCCGTGGAGAGGCTCCGCGGGGGGCTTTTAACCAGCAGCGCTGATGGGGGCAACCCATCCCCAGGGATAGTGGACGCTCCCGTTGAGGCTGTAGCACCCGGCATACCGTTTTTTAATGCCGAGTTGGTCGATCTGCTTTTATTCAGATGCTTAAGGTCCATTAGGAGCTTGTTAACAACTTCTAAGGAATTTCTGCGGTTGATTGGGTCTTTTTCTTGCAGAACTGGCATCCTCTCCCACTCAGCATTTGCAAAGGATTGTGAGTCCGGGTTTTGAACCGGTTTACTTACTTCATTAAATGTGAACGCTGTATCAGGAGAACTACCTTCGAACAGCGTATTTAGTGGGAACGCCGGCGAAGGTAGCAGCTTCTCATGTGCACTGTAGAATCGTGTGCGTGGAGAACCGTTGCTTGATTGTTTTTGTGTTAGGACACCTACTGCATCACAATCATCAGGGCTCGTATGCAGTACCTGGGCGC
Source organism: Ambystoma mexicanum (assembly GCF_040938575.1). NCBI lineage: Eukaryota > Metazoa > Chordata > Amphibia > Caudata > Ambystomatidae > Ambystoma > Ambystoma mexicanum. The sequence goes on along the minus strand of NC_090933.1, from coordinate 1,235,750,015 downwards.
CGGGCATCAAACTAGTGAGTTGATAAGGTGGCGTTTGCATGATAGCGAGATCATGTCGCATTGAGCCATTGTCATGTAGTGCAGTTTTAGCTAGAGAATCAGAAGGGCCATGTGTTAAAGCCGAGTTAGACATAACCATCGGAATTGACTGTACTTCATGTGAACTAGCGCACTTATCGGGTGGCCCACCACTTTTATTTTGCCACGGGGAGCAGGATGGAGAAGCCTGGGGTGGGACCATTTCTGGTAGGCTGGGCTGGGCAGTAACAATGTCAGTAGTAGATTTTAAAGCAGTTGCCTCGGCTACTCTCTCAGCCCCCAAACCCTTTGCCGCTCCTCCCATTTGCCGAGAATAAGAAGGAAAGTCTAGATTTGCTCGTGAAGTAGCAACCACACAATCACTAACTGTCTTTTCAGCGTTGTCGTTGTGTGTGGGTGTCGAGTTCGCGGCTGGCTGCATCAGACGCTCATCTTCATTCTTAGACTGTACGCAGTCGGAATCAGCAGCGACAACAGGGACAGGTGTATGAAGCGCCTCCGAAGACTCCGCCGAGAGCCATGATCGTTCGGAGTCAAGGCACGCTGACTCGCGCCCACGTTTCCTTTGGGCTCGAGTCTTTATAGCAGTGCTCACGGTCTTTCCTTTCACCAGGGCCGTGCAAGCGTTTGTTCGCATTGTAGCTGCGGGGATGAGTACAATGGGCAGAGAGCCAGGGGGGTCTAGAGGAGAGTCCCGGATTCCACGGACTTCCTCGGACTCCTCAGACTCTGCCAGACTCCGCGCCCGCTCCGCGGGGAGAAGCAGTTTTTAGGTAGAAAGACACTCCCACAGCAATAGAGAGCGAAGAGTTACTGGACACTCCTGGTCACTCCTCAGACTCTGCCAGACTCCGCGCCCGCTCCGCGGGGAGAAGCAGTTTTTAGGTAGAAAGACACTCCCACAGCAATAGAGAGCGAAGAGTTACTGGACACTCCTGGTCACTCCTCAGACTCTGCCAGACTCCGTGCCCGCTCCGCGGGGAGAAGCAGTTTTTAGGTAGAAAGACACTCCCACAGCAATAGAGAGCGAAGAGTTACTGGACACTCCTGGTCACTCCTCAGACTCTGCCAGACTCCGCGCCCGCTCCGCGGGGAGAAGCAGTTTTTAGGTAGAAAGACACTCCCACAGCAATAGAGAGCGAAGAGTTACTGGACACTCCTGGTCACTCCTCAGACTCTGCCAGACTCCGCGCCCGCTCCGCGGGGAGAAGCAGTTTTTAGGTAGAAAGACACTCCCACAGCAATAGAGAGCGAAGAGTTACTGGACACTTTAGAAGCCCTCTCCCTAAAATCAGTGTATTTGGGCACTTGCTCCAAATGTGTGCCAACCAGGATGGATCTTCTCTGTCTTTTTCCTGGGGTTTGCCCACCCCCAGTCCCTATTATTTTTATTACAATTGATTGATGTTTTTTACTCTTTTATTCTTGTTACAGTAATCCTCTATTTCTGCTAATAAATAATGAGAATTGCAGGTTATTCAGTGTTCTTGTAAGCAGAATTGAATTGTCGACTTAAAACAACATAGGCACCTGAGTCCTGGGTTCCATGTGATAATGTCGCCTGGAAAAAGTCACCATGTAGGCGACTTTTATCCCTGACCCCAAACATTTCTTGAGGGGTATCATTTCATATTATAAACTCCAATCCAAGAACATTTGGGGAAAGTGTTTGATTATACTTAGGGTGCATTTTTGGGGAAACAGCACCCCCTGGTGGCCATTTCCCAAACAACTGTATCACTGGCCACCAAGTCCCCTGTGTAGGGCACATCTTTAGAAGATGTCAACAATTTGGTGGTCATATCATTCACATAACAAGCATTGGCAAAGCCAATAGTTTGAGCGTTTACTGGCATTTTACATTTGCACCAGGGTGCAAGAAGGAGAGCATCATACTAACAGCCCAATCCTTGCCCCTCGCAAGGGGCATATGCGTAAAGTCAGCCCAAAATTGTCTGTCAATATGCTGAGGGTTGTCCCCAGTGCCGTTCCCCAACATCTTGCTATGCACCCTGTAAAGAGATTGCCAGGAAATTGTAAAATGTGGACATAAAACCATGTGGTTGTTTCTCAGTGCCAGCTGGATGGTAACACGCACGTTTCCGCATAAAAAGGGGGGTCCAGTGGTGAAAGCCCAGCTCTAGGATATTGCACAGTTGCTATCAGTTATCAGAGATAAGTGGAGTAGCTGATCGAAATGCACGTGTCAACCAAATTAACATTCCGTAATTTAGACTATCATAAAAACACAGGTGCCCGGTCTGGAAGAAATGCCGCATAAAATTCTGCTAATACCAGCACCTTTTCCGGACCAGGGAAACATAAGTTTGCCGGTAGGGGGCAGTATACTACCGGCAGGCCTGACCTGCAAGGAGTTCAGACCCGACCGGCAAATAATTACTAGACTCAACAGCACTGGTACTACCAGTACTGGTAATTTAGGCATGGAATGGGAATTTACCAGCGAGCGTCTCCACCATATGTAATATTCTGGTAATACCGGGATATCGGGCGGCAGATACAGTAAGGCATTTTCATCGGTATTCCGGCAGGATACCGGCGACACTGTAATAATTGCAACAGTACACCTCTTTAAAGATGGGGTAAGGTGAAGGTCCAGTTTCACAACATTGTTCTGACATGTAATGACTTTGCCCAAAATATCTCCTATAGATTCTCCTTAGCCCTGACGGTTGTCCTTTGCCGACGTTGCTAGGGGTGGGGTTGTCAGACTTCCTTTTGAGGCCTGAATGGCTCGTGCTTTACCGCTAAACCGCTGCGATAACTTGGTAACCTGACAACAAGATACGTTGTTCTTTTTGTAAGCTCTCGAAATACCCAGCTTCACGCTCAACATTCACCTAAACGTAAAGTAATCGCCTTCACGTCACGTGCACTCCTCACACGTTTACGGCGCTGCCTGGTTAGGCCAATGCTAACCAACCATACGTGTGCCTAAGTTCTTGTCCCTTTGCCCTCAGGATATCACTAGGGCACAGCCCCCATTGCAAAGAATGCAAAGAATGAGTGTAACATATGCAGGCTGGAGTGGGTTTCCCAGAACAGTGCCTCTATACACTGAGCCATTATTAAAAACCCTGGGTCCTACTGTATGAGTTGCATTAGAAAGCATGACCACCATTCTGCAAGGTCTATGTTATATGCAGTGCTGGTCATTGGGCCGGCTCTCGGCGGATCCGAGATCCGGCACCAGATATGGACCCGGATCTCGGGATCCGGCCAGAGTTAGCCGCCCAAGCCCATGAGCGCTGGAAAACTTAAACAAAAAAAGAAAAAAACAAAAGTGCACGCGACGGCAGCATTGACTTTTACCGCAGCTTTGGCACTGGTGTGTGATGCACAAAACTCGTACATGTACAACTGATTCCTTTCAGTTGTACATGTAGCGAACATTGTGCATTACACTCCAGTGCCAAAGCTGGCGGTAAAAGGCAATGCTGCCGTCGCAGGCGCTTTTTAAAAAAAAAAATGTTTTACGTATTCCAGCATTGCTGGATGTCCACTACGAGCCCCGCCCCCTCTAGACCACGCCCCCACCCCCCCAAAAACCCCTCCCCCACCCCGGCCTTTTTGTTGTGGGATCCCCCACCACATTTTTTCCATTTCCACCACTGGTTATATGTTATGGTATGTTATACAGACTTATATCGCCGAAGGCATCTTGGCAGGAGGAAAGGAAAAGATACTGGCCTTGCCGTAACCCAAAAACAAAAAAGTCTTCAGCGCCCTTCTAACGTGGAGATAATTCCTCGTGCCTCTAAGGCAAGTTGGGAGCCCATTACACCATCTACTCGCTGCGTAAGAGAAAGCACGACCGCCCACACGGGCCAGACGGGTTTTAGGGATGACCACTCAATTGCCTCACTAGAAGGAATGTTCCTGCTCGGAATATAAGGAGAGAATGTATCCTGCAGGGATTTCGGTCCCTGCTCAGTAAGAACTACAGTGAGCACACAACTCTATCGAATTAAATGAACCGGATTGGAAATAGTGGTCCCGGCATTATAACCTCCTTTCCGTCCCTTAGGATAAGGCACTGTAACAATCTCGCAGAGAAATGCCCGGTGTTACAGTTTCAGTGGTTGGCACTCAGAACTCTTCTGTGAAACACACTGGAAACAGAGGATAGACACGAGTGTCTCAAGATTCGACCAGCGGCAGTTACTCCACCTGCTGAGCTTTCTTTGCAGGATTCCGGTGTGCACTGTCACTGAACATTCATAGCAGTCAATGTTGTGTGTCTATTCCTGATACGTCTCACAATCACTGCCGTATTATAGCAACATTGACACTGCGCGCCAGCCTTTCACAGTCAAAGAAGGAAGACAGAGGCGCAAGGAAGGGGGCTGCAGCATGTTAACGCTTCACTGCCCAACGGCACTCAATCCCAACCAAAACAGGTGTGCTCCAGTACCTGCCATATAGCACCACATTGGTCACCCCTCTTCCAAGCCACCCTCTCAGCGTGCAAAGTGCCATCTCAGAAAAATACAGCGTACTGAGCCACGCACATCATTAAAAACGCCCAGCGCATAGCTGCAGGCCCAGCGCATAGCTGCAGGCCCAGCGCATAGCTGCACGCCCAGCGCATAGCTGCACGCCCAGCGCATAGCTGCACGCCCAGCGCATAGCTGCCCGGCAACCTCCCAGTGCCTCTGTTCCAAATCCACACCGAACAGGGAGATACACTATGCGTCCCAAGAGGGGGGCAAAGGAGGCAACTGCCCCCCTTCCAGTTGCTGATTTTCCCCACCCGAATTGGTGGCTTGCCACCCCCTCACCCCGTCTGGCAAATAACTCTTTCCAGGAGTTGTAAAGGCGCTCCTTTCCCCAGCTGTCCTTCACTGTTCGCAGGCTTTGTTGCAGGCTTATTTGCTCAACCTGTGTTATTTCTTCTGGCCTGAAAGGGACAGCTCAGGAATCAATGGGCGATGAATATAACTGGGGTGGGGCCCACGACTGTTTAAAGCAGGCTCCCTGCAGGCTGGGTATACCGCTGTCTTTATAACGAATACATACATAACAAAAACGTTTTCAGTGAAAAGAAAAATAATGAAAACATGTTGAATGTTTTTCTTTTTTATTTGGGGTCCCCAAAGTCCCCTGTTTCGTCGGCGTTACTTACACCACCCTCATATATACTTTTACCAAAAACTTTTTTTTCATAATTTGATTTTACTGAAAAAGCTATTTGTTATTATTTTTTTTCATTACAAACACTGTATACCTGGGTATACTATGGTTTTCCATGGGTGCAGCTGCCACTTTCAGTGAAAAAAACAAAAAACACATCATCAAATTGAAACGTGCTTCCTAAACAGCCATTCACTAGTTTTATTTAAACTGTGTATAGTTTTTTTGTGACTACCCACAAATAGCCTGTGATTTGTGTGCCCCTTCCTTTGTGTTATATCACAGGACACACTGATAAATATGTTATATGTGTGTCAAACTGCTTAATCACAAATATATGCTTCTGTTGTGCTTACATGCGTGTATTGTGCGTACAGCAGTTACATCGGAAATTATTCTGTGGGATCATGGGTGCCAACTTTTGATTTTCACTACGGGGGGCAGACATCCCCCGACCCTGCCCTAAATATGAGCAAGCAAACCAGCCCAACCTATCCCCTGGCTGAACACATTTTTATAATACTTGTTTTTTATAAGTATTTGCAGAGTCCATAAGATTAACAGCCAGCTTTAAAGACATAAAATCTCAGCAACAGTCACCCAACACGCAGAGCTACCCCCTTCTACTGTAGGGTGTATCTATGATCTTTTAATGCGCTCAACATCACCACACTACCAACAGTGCAGTTCATGCACTTCAAAGGCAACAGTATTTAATCTCCAGCCACACTGACCCTGTGCCATTGGGGACGTACCAGTGGTGGTTTGTCTATAATGGACGCAGGGCGCGACCGACTGGCACCCTCGCCCATTATGGAGGAGTCAAGGAACTAACCCTGTGTAAAGACTGTGCGCTCCCTCCGCTGTTTTTTGCAGCTGAGAGAGCCCCCCTGGGCTGGCTTGAACTCTTAAAGGGAAACAGGATTTCTGTTTAACAAGTCTGTTCCCCAGCCAGGCATGTCCAATTGGACATGCAAGCCGAGGGTGTTTTGCTTCTCCAGTCTTGCATAGCCCATTGGGGATGCTGGCTGGGGAATTGCATGTTTGTATGTGTGAGGTGCACTCCTGCGTCTCCCCACACATACAAACAGAGCAGGAGCTTCGTCATCAGCACTCCAGCTCTTGGGCGCATGTGAAGGAACCAGGAAGCGCTCTTTGATTCCTGGTTCCTGTTCATGTTACGCGGTAGCTGGGCACTGGGCGGAAACTTCAGGATTGGTGCAGAGGTAAGTTAATTTTAATGCGTGCGTATGCGTGTATCCTTGCGTTGTTTGTAATGAGTGAGTGTATTATTATGCATGCCCATGTGAATAGGCGAGCGCATGCTGCATGCAAATGTTGTGTGAATGGGTGTGCCTGTGTGTTTGTGTTGGACCAGAGAAAGGATTCTGGTGGGTGGCAGGGATGTACAAGTGTCGGCTCGTCCATTGGCACAGGGGCGCTGACTCACTGGCACCCTCACCCATTCAGAGGAGTCAAGGAGCTAACCCAGTGTAAATATTGAGCGCTCCCGCAGCTGTTTTTTGCAGCTGCGGGAGCTCTCCTGGGCTGGCTTGATCTGTGAAAGGGAAACAGGGTTTCCGTTTGACAATTCTCTTCTCCACTCACGCATATCCAATGGGCCATGCAAGCTGTGGGTGTTTTGCTCCCCCAAACTTGCATGGCCCATTGGGGATGCTGGCTGGGAAATTGCATGTTTGTATGTGAGGGTGCACTCTTGCGCATCCCCCACATGCAAACAGAGCAGGGAGCTTTGTCATCAGCGCTCCGTATATGATTGTGTTATGTATAATGAGTGAGTGCATGATGATAGGTGCGCATGTGATTGAGCGAGTTCATGCTGCATGCAAATGTTGTATGAATGTGTGTGCCTGTGTGTTTGTGCTGGGTGGGCGAATCGATTCTGGTGGGAGGGAGGGGGGTTGTGCAACAACAGCATTTTAAAAATCCTCCAGACTGGCCAAAATCATCTCCCCATGAAAGGTCCTGAGGGAACCTGGGGTACCATGGGGGCCAGCATGGCATTGTTTTACTGGGTATCTGTGATGGATACCTATTAAATAATACCATGCCTTCCCCCAAGGCCCCGAGCACCTATCATGCACACTTAATCACATTGTATGCATATGAGGTGCTGTAAGGCCCAGGAGCCAGGCACAGCATTTTTCTACTTGACATCTATGATAGATGCCTAGTAAAAAATACCATGACTCACACTGATTTAATGCATGTGAGGCACTGGGAGGCTATGAGTAAGGCATGGCATTTTTTTTTACTGGCCATCTATGATAAAGCAAGCATGATAAGTGTTATTATGTAGCTAGGCTGGCATGTTAATGCAGCCAGTTAAGCTATTTCTCATTTTGTATTAGGCATCTTTCATAAAGTAAGCAGTCGGGTTGGACATGTTTTTATACTGTGGCATAGAATTTTGAATGATAAGGCCAACTGCAGTATGTTCTTGCGTGTACGTGGGGTACTACCATATATTGGCAGACCACCCATGGATATCATTACTGACATTATGTGCAACGTGAGTATGTTCTTATATGGGAATACTAGCATATATTGGTGCACCCAGCATGGAAATGTATGGGCACAGCCAACATGAACATATTTTTATACTGGCATATATTGATGGCAAAGAAAATGGGTTGGGGAAATGCTTCTGTGCCCTGTTGGTGACCTGTATCTATAGGATGTTTTCACGAGTTACACTACAAAACCAATTGCAAACTGTATGCCTTTTTATCAAATTTTCAAAAAGGTATGCAGTAAAATGCACCTTTTTAATCCATTATTTAAAAAAAGCTCTCGGGGGCACAGAGCCACTGCAGCCTCTTGACTGACTCAGGCTCTCTTGCTACATTCAGTCGCTTTGGCATATTTGGTGGAGATATTTATGCCCCTTCAATTGAAAAATTCAGCAGCGACCACTGGGATGAGCAGACAGAAACTGAAAACAATTCTATGGGGACAATAGGAGAGTCCTGAACCATTTCTAAATAACCAAGGTTAGTAGTTGACTCCTTTTCCCCCTCTACTGTCCACCTTTAGGCGATATTTCATCTGTTAAACATACTGTCCTTGACTTTCATTTGAAACTGAGGTATGAGTGATATCTCGTCTGTAAAACTGGCTCTTTTTTTACTGGCTCTTATTTAAAACGGAGCTGGGAGAGATGTCTCTTCTGCTAAATACCAACTCTAACTACACATCATTTGCGGCTTTGATGGGAGTGATGTCTGCTTAAAGAATGCAGTGTCTTGCTGAGTGCATGTGAGGTCAGGGAAGGAGTTTTGAGCTAAGGTTTAAGGGATGGGGCAAAATGGAACTGGAAGTATGTCAGTTAATTGTAAGGTAGGTGGGTGAAAGGGCACCAAGGCTGTGATGCAAAAGAAGGACACTGGAGCGTGATGGTGAATGAAAATGCAAATGAAGCAGGAGCACACATCTGGAAAGGTAAGTAAGGTAAGTAAGCATATTCAGTGATTGTTGGCGAGATCTGTGCCAAACCTTCTGGCCACTGCACCCAATTGGGACGACTGGCTGAGTTCCTTTTTTTCTGTCAAAGTGATGCATACTTTGTTTATGGACAGTGTTTCAATTAAGAATGTTATTACATTTTGTCATGTTACTTTATTATGTGACTTGATCCTTTGAAATACGGAATTAATGAACAGCGTACTAATTTTGCTCGACTTTGCATAAAGCTTTTTGTTGGTTCTAATATCGAAGACAGGATAAAATCCTGTATGCGGTTTGACTATAAAACCGTGGCTCCGAATATTGGTGATAGTGGTCAAATCCCTGCATTCAACAACTGACACATTATGTGATCCTGAGCAAATCACCTTTCATCAGTGTGCCTTGTTTCTCCTAACTATATGTATGGAAAGTCTCTATCATCTGGGTTTATAATTTATAGTGTTAATAAACAAATAAATATTAAACATTTATGTAATATATACTAGTGGGCAGGTAGGAGGCCAAGTGAGTTTCTTATGTTGTGGGGTGGTTGCATTGACAGTGTGCCAGGTATGGGGTTTGGGTTGTCGGGTGTGGAGGCAGGAAGCAATGGAATGGGATTTTTCACCACATGCTTGACTCTTACAGGGCCATTACGGGCTTGCCGTTAACCCGCCTGTTCTACCGGTGGTTTACCGGCAAACCTGCCTTACCGTTACCAGCACCTGATATCCCAGTGTTAATGGCGGTAAGTTCCCATTCCATGGAATCACTGCCACCTGTACTACCAGTGCCAATGATTGGGGTAATTCTTCGCTGGTAGGGGCCTGAACTCCCCACAGGTCAGGCCTGCCAGTAGTTCACTGTCCCTACCGGCAAACTCTGATTTTGGCAGTCTGGTAAATATGCCAGATCCGACATTACCAGCATTTTGCCGGGCATTTTTACCAAACCACCACATTCCTAATGAGGCCCTTATTGTCGAAGCCAGACCCCTTGACTAGTCTCTACCAATGAATTCTCTAACTTCTCCACTCTGTACATTGGACTAAAAGTAAAGATGGGATGGTATGGCGTGAAATGAGAGGACATTGCAAAATGGCACACAAGGACCCCTCATGAACCGGATTTTCAATGTTTCCAGATTCCGATGTCCTGGTGAAGTAATCTTACTACTTTTGGTATGTGGGGAAGGTTCCCTGGGGCCGGGATCTCTAAGAAATAACAAACATAACTGAAAAGATCTGTTTTATAAAATGAATTTAGTGTCAATAATATTGACTATATATTCTTCGTAATGTGAAGGATGGGTAGAGGTTGCTATTGGGTGTTGGGGAAGGTGGGGCCGCTGCATTGTCCGACTTAGGCCACTGCACCATTGGCCAGAATATTGTAACAGCCCCCCCTGGTCTAAAGTTTCCAGTCCTCCTCATCAGAGGCGTTGCTAGGTCATGGGGGGGCTGAGGGGGCTATAGCCCCAGGTCTTTTGGTTATAGACCCGGATAGAAGCTCAGAGGCTACAACCAAAAGAATACTTAGCCCCGAGTGCCGACGGTTCCGACATTAGCATAGCCCCGGATCTTTTCAAAACCTAGCAACACAGTGACAGACAAAATGACAGGGGATCAAGGTAAATATGTAGCATAAAGACTCAGCTGCTCCCAGGAATGTTACTGAGCCGGAAACTGTGTTCTCATGTTGTGTATTTAATGACAGAGCGATTCCTCGTGTTCTGAATACTTACCCGTATGTTCCTTTTTAGTTTATTGTTAACCCGTTATTCCAAGAAACCTCTAACCAACCTGTTTGAAGCTTTTCGAGTCACACCCGTGCCCCAGGTGCCCATATTACCGTAAGACATCACTGACTTTCTCCTCCGTCCTGACTCATCAACCAATCACGCAGCTCTGTCAGGGTCTGCCAGCGTGAGGCAGTGATAAAAGAGGAGGAGAGGTTTCAAAACAGTTTCAGGAAAGACAAGATGGCCGACCCTGACATTGCCAAAATGTGTGCGTCATTATCGACGGTCTCTTAAAATTATAAAAGCAAAATACAAGTAAACAACAGTGAACACGTTCTTCTTAGTTTGTGCCTTCCCTACTGTACAACCCATACATTGTTCAAAATATTTATCTCGATGTAAACTCGTCCAGGTAGGTCTGAGATATGGGCATTACACTTTGTAGTAATGTTAGAATGATGCTATCCAGATAATTTTATGTTGTCATTCTGTGTGTTCTTGGGGCAAGTAAAGGGATTTTTAACAAAAAGAAACCGTGCATGGATCTCTGATACACTACCCCAAAACGCTGAACACTGGATCTTCAAAAAAGAGGAGATGAAATCAAGACTCTGAGTGGATTCTTCAGACTCCTCCTTTTATCCTCCACAGAGTTATAAAATTAGAAAAGCAATAGCAACAGCATTTATTCCTGTCCGACAACCTCCTGATCACAGTTATCGCCCCAAGATTCTTAGCCAAACCTTAATAACATTAGTCTGCAACCTATGGCCTCCCCCAGAGGGATTCCTTTACAACACATTAATCACACCTCAGACCACGCTACATCTGCCCTCCCATCCTCAGTGCATCCTCAAAGCCTTAAGACTAAAATCTCAAAAAACACATCCTGCCTCCCTCAGTGTGCAGCTGAACAAATCATTCCACAAAGGCATCCAACCAATCGATTAATAGGTATCTAGAAAATCAAAACTACTGGGTCGGAGGTTGGAACACAGCAGGATCTTTATCAGCTAATGATCCGACAGCACGCATGCTACATGTGCATGTCTACTAACAATCTATCCTCCTTGGGAAAATAGAATATGTGCACGCGTGCATCACGAACATCCCTAAGAACACAAGAGAATTACTACAGGTCCCCAATGAACAATCTTACCCAGCATTCCACAGTCAAATCTGGAAACAAAACAGAAGCTGGCCATTGACCTGGTTAACTAAATCACCTCCAGAATCACTGATATCAAACAGTTCCTATCACAGTCAATGCCCACCTTAAACCGGGCCTCGACCACCTCGTGGTCCTCAATGTGTCACTGGCTCTAATGTGTCTTTCATTTGTAAATTTGAAATCTTGTTTCATGGATGGAGGCTCCTTTTGCTTTGCGATACCTTTTTACGAAACTGCTTCATGAAAATACACATAGAGCCCCTAGCATGCTTGCTATGTGCAACACTGCCTTTCACTTTGAGCATGCAAAAGTAAATACAAACCCCTTTGCTCTCTCCAATTATCACACTATTGCAAACCACTCATTTGAAGGTAAAATACAGGTGAGAACAGTCTTGGTCCAAGTTCAGTGAATATAATACTCTGCTTCCAATCAGAATTCTGGCCCAAAAGGATCACCAAATGAACAGTGATTTTAATTCAGGAGACTCTCCTTCGCTGCATGAATGACCTACGACACAGTGGATGACCCTACCTGCTTCACAGCCCTCAACAAGTGATGGCAATTGGCAAAGATGCTTTAAAATGTTATGATTCATCTAAAAGGATAGGACCTGCCAAAGGAAATTGGGACATGGCATCTCTATTGGCTAACTTTCTCATTGTGGAATACCACAAGGTTTGTCAATCTCAACAATGCTCTTTTAATATCTATATGTAGTGCCTGGCCACCCTGAGTACATCATCTGACGTGGCTTACCAAGCTCATGTGAACATAATTGTGGGATCTTCCAATGTCCTTGAACCCCATAACATCAATTTCTCATTGGGTATCCTCTGAGATCACTGTTAGCAAATGTCATCTCATCACATAATTCTCAATCTGTCTATTGGTCACAAAATGGAGGACAGCCTCAAATACTACTGGCTCTCGTCCCCCGGCCAAATGTTGGTAGTTTCATTAGAGATCTTTGGCAGTATATGAGGGAGCAGTTAAGAATGGCGTGAGGCCGGGAATCTGTTTCCACCTATGAGGTATATTCTTTATTTTCAATTTGTTTTTGGGGTGTGGATCCTCACACTTTGAAGCTCAGACCTACCAGCTGCATCAGGTTTGCTAATCATTCAGGATTTCTATTTTTACCAGAACATTTTGAACTCAGAGTTAGCGCTGGCAAATTGTGATCAGGGCTGGTGTGATTAATTGACTTCACGCGCTGCAGGACTACAAGGATGAGCAGAGGGTAAAGCAAATGCTCAGCCCTCACACTTCTACAAACCAAGAGCCAACACAATCATAGAGTTACACAATGTGATTCAGTAGCTAAGTATAACAGTCCAAAATAAAGGAATGTCCAATCAAGGTTCTATACAAATAGGTATAGTTTAATCAAACGCACCATATGCAACACTAGCTAAATAAAAACACTACACAAAATCCTCCCATGAGGAAAGAACATAGAATTAGCAAATATAGAAAGATGCAGCACTCTGTGTAATCAATCAGGGGTGAAAGACAAGTTCTTTAAAAGCATATATTCTTGAGTGCAAACGCTCTAAAAGGGAACCATAGGGAACAAAGCTGCACCTCACTGAGGAGGCCTAACATGGCCGAAACATGTCTGGGGTTGCTTGTGTTTCAGTGCAGAGGGGACCTGTCCTAGCAGTTCAGGCTGGGCTGCTACCATTGGTGGCAGTACCTGACTGGTTTTCTTATTGCTGGACCCCTTTTGAAATGGCGCAGATGGGCTAAAAAATGGTAGTGTGGAAGGTTTCCCAGAGCAATGCCAGTGGTTCAGATTCATTCAAAACCTTCCACCCATCACTTTTGTGGTCACAGTTTGTCTCACTATGTGAGACAGGGTATGCCCAGACATGGATCCCTTGCTCGCTGCGTAATAGGGAACCAAGCATCACTTCATTGAGGAGGCCCAACAAGGCCGAAACATGACTGGGGTTGCTTGTGTTTCCGTGCAGAGGGGATCTGGCCTAGCAATTCGGGCTGGACTGCTTTCATTGGTGGCAGTACCTGACTGATTTGCATATGGCTGGACCCCTTTTGCAGTGGCGTAGACGGGTTAAAAAATGGTGGTGTGGAAGTTGGCCACGAGCAATGCCAGTGGTTCAGATTCATTCAAAACCTTCCACCCATCACTTTTGTGGTTATAAAAGTGACCTAACCAGTCTGTACGCCCCACAACTGGACCAAGTGGGCATTTAGCAGTCAATACTATCTTTTTGTAGTTCTTGGTGGTTCAACGGCATTGAACTAAGCTTCAAGCGTTCTACGAGCCAAGTTTGTGTGCAGCAAGCTCTTATTATCCAAGCGGCGAGCTTGCACCAAGCTGGAGCAAATAGGATGCTCAGAGTAGTTCAAAGGCAACTTTCGAGCAATGCATGTTAGAGCACTCTCCAGGACCAGTTTGGGCTTAAGCCAGTTCAAGTCGGGGTTGTAACCTCTCGGTAGGATCGGCAAGTGATACTATCTTGGCTTGAGTCGAGTGTTGGCAATGGTTAGAATCGGCAAGCCTGATGCCCCCGGGGTGCAGTTCAGCGAAGCAGCAGTTTGGGGTCGAGCCTTGACGAGTCTGTTTGCGTTACTGCTGATTCAAGTTGGCAAGTGACACTCCACCGGTTTCAGTCAGGGTCTGGCCATAAGAAGTTGATTCAAGCCGACCAGGAGATGGATCTCTGTGAAGTATGATGTGACATCGAGCAGGTTCAAGAAGCAAGATTGCTGGTTTGAAGAGTTTGGTTGAGTGCAAAGGCAGCACCAGTGGTTCCTGTGGTTGAGGATGTATAGGATCCAGATCGAAAGCAATTTGACCAGTTTGATGTGATGAAAGCAGGGGTCCTGGCTGTCTTGGCTCTCCAAATGCTCTGAATCCCGATCCAGTGTTTCAGGGATAAGGTTGGCTCTTGTTATTGGGCTCCCAAACATGGAGAAAGCTGGCAACCAATTGCAGGGGTCCTTCAACACAGTGAGGTCATTGGCACCATTGTAGTTGACCCCCACTGGTCCCTTGGGATGGATAGGGGACAGAGATCCCCTCTGCCTTGGATACACAGTCTTCACTTCACTGACAGAGGACTTTGGAAAGATTAACTTTCCCGACAGAAGTCCAATACATTCTTCCTTAAGTGTTTGTCCAAACGTGAATCAAAAACAGAATGGATGCCCCCATCTTTTAAAGGTGAAAGTCAACAGGTAATTGGGCTAAATCTAGCCTGCTTTAGGGGTCCAATCCCTGATATTGGAACAAGTGGACTTTGCCCTCTGACATCGCACCCAAAGTGCCTTGTGCTACAGGAAGTGCAGAGGGCACAAAGGAAAGATATAGGCAGTAACAAGGTGGAAAGAGCTCCCTCTGTCTACACTAGCCCCTTCACCCCCTCCCTCCTGAATAGAATCAAAGGTCTTTAGATATGCAACACTCTGGTGTGAGGCTGCTCCTGGTGTGTATGGGTGTGCCTCTTGATTCCTGTTCCCAGGACAGTTTCCTGTGGAGTGGCTGTCTCTCTAGGAACGGGATTGCCTGCCCACAGAAAGGAATACAGAGAGGCAATCCCCAAGGCTACACTCCTGCCATCAGTGGCAAGGCCAGTCTTTCTGGGGAGAATACACATAATACATTCACAGCTGAATCGGGCTCACAGAACAGACATATGTCTGATATCAAATTTCTACGGCTGTAATAATTACCACCCACCATACCATAACTCAGGTGTGGCTTATATTTAAAGATGGTTCTACCACCAGGACAATAAACTCATAATTATAGGGTGTGGGTACAGGGGTGCATGTCTTAAATGCAGCCCCTGCACTGCAGAGACTTGGCTGTCACTGCAGCTGTCAGTTGGGCAACTGTGACATCCAAACATGCTCTGTGCCACTGGTAGACCATACCTTGCAGATCAGGATATTAATGCAGCAGGGCACAGGGATATACTATGATTTTGGCAGAGAGCTTATGAAAGAGGAATCTGATCAGCAGATTTCCATTTCAGTAATGGTATTACTGCATCATTTTATTAATTTTAACTCCGTTACCAGATGGCAATTCCACACAGCTGGTTCTTTTAATCTGCTGTTCTCTTGCAGGAACAGTCAGAATCTAACAACATCTCTCATCTCACATCAGGCTGCCCCACAACTTAGGCGGTGTTCGCTCCATCACAACTTAGGCCACGTGTGCTCCATCTCAACTTAGTCCGTGTGTGCCCCCTTGCAACTAAGGCTACGTGTGCTCCCTCGCAACTTAAGCCGCACACACTCCCTCGTAATCTAGGTCACAAATGCCCTTTTTTCGCATCCTAGGCCCCCCCGCAACAGGTCTACCCTTCCCCTCCCAGCATTTCCCCTACCTTCCTCTCGCATCTTTGCCTCTTTGTTCTCTGTCCTATTGGATTGTCACCCTCTTGTGCAGTGTTTCCCTGGTCATTTCTTTGTTTTGTTTCTCTACTGTACCTTTGCATTGCCTGCATTACTCTTCTTCTAGGTTCCTTAGTTGTGTATTGTGCCTGTTGTTTGGGTTTATGTACTGTACTTTGACACTGCCGTTGTTTTATCTCTACTGTATTGACATTGTGTTGTTCTCTACATTGTTGGCATTTCATTGCATTGCCTGCATTCTTTATTTGTAGGTTTCCTTGGTTGTGTATTGTGCTTTGTTGTAACGCTCATCTGGTATCCACGGGGACGTCACCCGGTCTGGACGGCTGCACTCTTGAACCTTTCCCCTTTTACCCTTGTGTGGTTGATGACCAGGTCTTGCTTCTTGATTTGGAGCGCTCTCCGTCCTGCCTCTCCGAGCAGGGGTGCGTTGGGTTAGTTGTCACCGCCTAGTTACTTCACTGGGGCAACATTACGGGTCCAGGCCAGCTGTGACTCCGCTTCTTCAGGTAAGTCTCTTTGAATGCTTTCTTGTTGTTGTAATTGTCCCGTCTCTCCTTTCCTTGTAGGTGTGGATGCTGTTCTTATGATTTTGCGCAGGTTTGTGCACAAGATGGTAAATTAGCATGAAGCGCGGCGCTTTGTGCTTCTTTGTGCTAACCTTTTGTCTTTCTGCAGGTAGCAATGCTGTCCGGAATGCGTGCGCCGAGCTGATGAAGAGCGGTAAGTAGTGAAGAGCGGACCGCTCGCTGTACTCTGGATTCGGGCCCAGGCCTTCCACTCAATGCAGGTAAGATATGTTTTCAGAATGTCCAAGTAAACGCTCACTAAATTGCTTTTCTCTGTCTTTTCCTTTCCAGATGATGGACGAAGTCCACCGAGATGTTGTCTGTTCAGGATCCTGGAGCGGAATGCTGAGACTGCTCCCAGGCGGTGAGCGAACTCTAATGATGTCTCCTTTTGTTCTTGCACGTGATTGGGGCCGGCGTGCGGATAAAGATGCTAGCTGATCGCGGTGAATGTTACGCTGCCACTGGCAGAGCAACGCGAAGCGTGTGCTGGAGTCTGGGCGTGAATTATACAGCCTGCAGGTATCCCAGGTATCTCTGGGCCTGCCACACCCAAAAGGCTAGACCGCATGGTTCAGTTCAAGAACTGAGCCATGTGGAAGCTTCCATGTTGTTGCGCAATGTCCTATGGGCCCAGATTATTGCCTTATCACATGAGCATGGTGACAAAGGTGCCAGGACTGACTCCAAGTGAGTCTGGAGAGAATGTTAAGGCCCCTGAGGCCTTGATGAGGTTACTAGATGCAGCCCATCTGGTTGGGTAGTGCCGGCCAGGGGCTGTGGTCTTGACATTTGTTGATGGGTTCTGTATCGACCTGATATTGTAGGTCCTCGTGTTTCTTGTTCTTTGTTGTGCTCCCCTCTGTGTTGTGTCCCCCCCTTGTGCCTCCCTCCTGTCTGCCCCCAGCATTGCCCCCCCTGCTTGGGCTGCCCTTACCCTTACTCCCCCCTTTTTCCACCCGCATCCTCTATGGTGCTCTCTGTCTCCCCTATCTTTGCTAACTGCTATTCTATCGACTCCTATCCCTGTCACTAAGTCAGGCAGGAATAAGCTCAAAAGGGACATCCTGCTCTCCAACCCAGGCCTCCCTATCACTGATACCTACCCCAGTGCTTCCTCCAGACAGATCCTTACCAACATCCTCTTTGTTGTTCCCTCTCCAGGCCAATGGACCCCCCATATGGTCTCTGTTCTCCCTCCTTTTTCCTCATCTCCCATTAATGCTGGCACATGGTGGGAGGCTCTCCTGGCCCCCTTCCATTCGGTTGTATACAAATTGATCGCTTTAGAACTGCTCGAATGACAATTGACCTTTTCACAATTGACCGAATTGTGAAGGTCAATTGTACCACATATGAGGGGGGAATCCCCCACAACCCCCCACCCAACACCAACCCCCCCAAAAACCATATATATATATGGTCTTGTATTTCAATTGTATTATCATTTGTATAGTTGTGTATATATAATTTGTTGTTCCTACATCAAGGCTATGAATGCACTAAGCACTTTATATATTCTTGTATAGGATTTCTATGCTGCTATATTGCTATTTGCACATTACCCGTTGGGGTTAGTTATTGCGATTTTGCACATGCACTTGCACTTTATGCATCCCTATATGCGGTTTATGCAAAAAGCAGCCTGTGATGCATTATGGCACTTGCACTTTCATCACATAGCCTATCAACAATATGATGTATGATAATTTCGAATATATGTCAATAGCTACATTGACACATAGCTTTTCGCAATTCATTTATGAATTGCAGGAATAATATTTGGCAAATTATCCAGGATTGAGACTAATGAACAGTATGTAATACATTTGTATTTTGTCTGCATGTTTTTTGACATTAGACAAACGTGTTTTAGACTAATAAATAAACACGATACACGCAGCACTACACATACATATAGACCTGACTTAATACACACTTTAAATCACACATTTGTTTATAAACGTAACGTGTGCAAAAGGAGGACACTTACTGAAGTTTAAAATGGGTGGTTTACATGTTGAGAAAAGCGATATATCGCCAGCCAATTGGATCTGCCTAACAAATGTATTGCATGCAATTCAATGTTTTTTAAGGTAACCCACTGTGGGTTTAAACACTTTCAAGCATGGCGGATTTTGTGGGAAAAAATGGCTACCATTGTTTTGGACAATCTATCCATGTATACCATAGAGAATATATGGGTTTAAATGGACTTCTTTTGTTTCTGCACCCTCATCGTGATCAAGCGGCTAGCTTTGCCGCGAAACGCGTCGTTGTCCGCATTTTTCGCTTGTCCATGGCATTTCATTAAAGAACATTTTGGACGTTTGGATGACTGCTGGTCTCTTTGCTACTCTGGGTCCTGTGTGGAATCACCACGTGAGTTCGTTTTCTGGAGTGCACTCCGACAGCCTTATACTGTGGTACAAGGCTTTTCTATGTTGGCCACCCTGTTGTCTCCTTCGGACAAAACTTCTCTGGCACTCTCTTCTTCCTCTCTGACTACCCTGCTGCCATCTCTTCCGTCATATTCTGCCCATTCTCGGGCACCTCCTACCCCTCCACAGGGCATACTTTTGGCCTCTATGCCTCCACGCGATTCCTGAAAATGTGGCAACCTGTTCCACATCGCTGCTCTTATCTCTCGCTCTGCTGTCAAACACTCCTCTGATGGTTACCAGACATTTGATCGAAAAAAATTGGTCGACTGGACAAATGGTCGAACCACTTTGGTCGAAAACCAAATGGTCGAATTTTTATTTTTTTTATTTTTACCCCTTTTTTGGGGGGGGGAGGGGGTCCCCCCAACCCCCTTTTTTTTCTAAAAAAACCTTTTTTTCCCTAAACTACAACCTAAAAAAATATATATATAAATAAAAAAAAAATTCGACCATTTGGTTTTCGACGAAATTACGTCGACCAAATGTCCTGTCGACAAATTTTTTTTGATTAAATGTCCGGACACCTCCTCTGACATCTGCCGTCTCCTGGAAGAGCTTGATTTGGATGTACCTGTCTCACCAAGACTTGGTTCTCGGCCAGTTCTGTCACAAGTTTTGACCCTCTCCTTCCCGGTGGCTACAAGATTCTCTCCGAACCCAGAACTAACCATCCCGACGGAGGGGTAGCCCTAATTTTCCCAGAATGGCACCCTGCTTCTGTCATTCCAACGCAGGACTACTCCTCCTTTGAATGACCGGTCTGCAGGCTCTCTATCTCTCCTGGCCTCTCTCTCACTGTGGCCACTATCTACAGTCTGCCTTGCCAGGTCACCCTCTTCCTCCTCCCTCCTTGCCTCTACCTCTCAACTTCTCCCCGGAGACCTGAACATCCACCTGGGTGCTACGAGCCTCTCTTCAGGGCTCTTTTGCAACCTCCCTCTCCATTCTTCCCTCTGGCCCAACTCACTCTGCAGGGCACACCCTGCATGTTCTGTTCCCTTCAGACCTCCCCCTCACTAGCCCTCTCACCACCCCTCTCTCCTGGAGCGAGCACTTTCTGCTTTCTCTGCGCCGCAGGTCAAGCCGACCCCAGCACTGCCACCGCCACCCACCTTCTAGGTCATCCGGCCCATGAAGCGTGTGTCAGTTGAGGTGTCCACCGCTTCTTTCTCTTCTCTTCCTACACCTTTGGCTGACTCACACTCTGCCACAACCCTTTCTAACCTCCATTTCTCTATCTCTAACATTCTTGACGTCTTTGCCCCTGTCATGAGGATGCATTTGAAGCCCACACTCAAGTGCAACTTTTGTACGATTCTGACCTTGCCACCCATAAAAGTAAGTGTAGGGCAGCTGAGAGGAAGTGGAGGGCATCAAGAGCACCCTCTGACAAACGGGCACGCCGCCTGCTCCAAAGGCAGTACAGACTCTCAACCCTCTCTAAGAAGAGAGCCTACACCCAAGCCTGCATCTCTGTGGCATTAAACAACTCGGCCGAACTTTTCAAAATCTGCAAGGAGCTGGTCAATCCTGCTACAGTCTCTACCTCTCCTGATCCCTTCCAGGCCCTCTGCACGGCCCTGGCTTCTCATTTCACCACTAAAACTCAGGACATCCGGACCACTCTCCATTCCTCTACCTCCTCTTCCTCCTCCTCTACCAGCCCTGACCCCTCTTAGGCCATTTCTCCTCCTCCTTTCTCCTCCTTTTCTACCCTGGGCCGTTAAGGTAGGGTCCCACAAAGGGACCTCGTAGTAAGGCGGTAAGGGTTTACCGGCACTGGTACCCTTACTGGTACCGGTAAACCCTTACCGCCGTCCGTGTAATGAGGCCCATTGTGTGGAACAGCCTGATTGTGGGTGAGACCACAAGATGCACTTTGGCAACCGTGAAGCTGCTAGACATAGCACTAAAAAAGATCAAGCAGGGAACTGTTTCGCCGTAATACCATGTATGACAATGTCATCCCCGAACGCTCTTTCTCGCTCTCTCTTACAAACTGGCGCAGCCATCTTTTAGCTTCACAGATTTGAACAACTTTTTCTCGTCCTCTTCTTCTACTTCTTCTTCATTTTTCTTTTGCTAGCTACACTCTTGTAAAAATCTTATTGATTAAATACAAGTAAATAAAAAATAAAAAAAAAAACAAATAGAAGGAATTCAACACATCGCCAGTCAATGTGCTTGCTGGTATCAGCTTGCACGCAGGTGCTCTGGTCCCATCAGCTTTCTCGATCCTTTTCTTTCAGTTTTGCAGGCCACTCCATTTGTATTCACCCCTACGTTGATTGCTTTCTTTCCTTCCAGTGTGGACTTTCCTAATCTGGGCAGCTCCTCGTGTTCTTACCCTTTGGATTACTATAGCTGCCCTGACGTCTTGGACACATTCACAGATCCTGAGAGTGTGGAGTGGAGTGATGTTGGGGGAGGGGCATGTTATTCTTTCATAGCCATTGTGCACTCACTATTGCTACTTATCGTGTACCTATTGGAGGTCATCCCCCTAGCTCTAAAGAATTCACCTGTCTGAGTGGTGGGCTACATACTATGTCACACATGTCAGTATGGTGGTTTGCTCTCCAGAATACTAAGCTGACCATTAAGTAATCTGGATGCTTGCTTTGAAAAGGTGTGTTGTATACCTTGGGTACAAAGTTATTGGAAGAAAGGATCAGAATCTCCAGTTCAAGATTAAGGTGATCCTTGACTGGCATTTTCCTACCATCCAGTCACAAATTGGCATCTTATTGGACCTAACCCGGTACAATCTGTATTGTGTGGAATCCCATGGTAGCTTGGAGGCTCTGCCAACCTCACAAACATCCCGCCAGGAACAATGTGTGCTTGACCACACACATGCTCTCTCCTCGTTAGATTTCTTGGTCAGTTGTTCGGATGTCTGGGTCTCGATACCCAGAGCAGCCACTTCCTAGGTGACCCCCTCCCAGAGGGCAGCCCTTTTGCTAACGGTGGTATGGTGCCCTTGCAAGTTGTGGAATTTCGCATTGTGCTTCAGGAAGAAGCACACCAGGACCTCTATCTCCACTTCTCTGACGTGTGTCCTTGTGCTTTGGGGAGCGCCTCCTCTAGCATTTGTGAAATGGGAGAACTGTCATGTATAACATGCCCAGTGTTTAGAAGGGTTTGTGGGAGGGGGCTGCATGTGCTTAATACTAATGAGGAGTACTCGTGATTAGCCACTGTTGGAAGAAGTATGAGTCATATTGGTTTCTGTTACTCCACATTGCATCAGTATTTGATGTTCACAGCTGTTTGGCCCATTACCTCCTTGTCCATTCTTCCTTGTCACAGTACTTACATCATGACACTGCTTCCTCCGACACAGAACCTTCTTCTATTTCTTTTATTTTGTATAACTCCTCCCCTTAACCCACGCCATCCAGGTTAATTTTTCTCTGGCAGATTGACTGTTCTCGGTGCGGAGCACCGGGGAGCGACAATTGCTGGCCCCCAGGTGGGGCTGTATGGCAGGGCCTCGGCTTCCTTCAGGTGCGACGTGTTCCCGGTTCTCCTGCTGGGGTTGGGCTCTGGTGTGCATGGATGGAGCCTCTCCCAGTTTTTGCTGGGCATCATAGCCGGCATGTGAGGCATCACCATTCGGCGCCTGCAGGCCCGGGGTTAAGGTAAGGTAAGGGGAGGGGTCGGCCCCGGCTGTCCGTTCCTCGGACCGTGCTGTTGTCTCCAGAACAGGACCCAGTGGATAACAGGTGGTGATATGATATGATATGATGTGGCATTTATATGTGGCATTTATAACGCGCCTATACACAAGTGTTTCAAAGCGCGAACAGTGTTTGTTTTTTCCGGGAGGGGGGGTTGGCCCTGCCTCCCGTGGGTGGAGGGTTTATTGTTGTTTTCTCTGGAGGGCCTGGAGTTGAATCACTGCAGTAACGGCCTGTTGCCAGGGGAATTGAGTGATTGTTCTCCCTCATTGGTGGATTTTCTCCCAGTCCTGGAGTTTAAATGTCGTAAAAGTGTTTTTGCTGTGTTTGCGCTGCTTACACCATGGGAAAGTGCACTGCTAAACTCAGGCACCTTGCCCCTTTCTCTTCCTCATCTTCCTCCTCCCCTGAGCTTCACAGGAGGAAGAAGAAAAAGTTTAAAAAAATGTCATTGTGCATGAAGGACATTAAAAAGTTGCTTATTCGGCATCATGCATAAGGTGCCACACGCATGGGCACAAGCGCCGGTGTTGGTCGTCTTCATCTTCCACCTCTTCTGGCAGAGAGTCCTCCTCTGTCACTTCTCGTTCCTTGTCAGCTGATGTGGAAGGAAAATATCTGGACAGGGAAGAGGTGGAGGATGTTCTGGCACAATTTTGGGACTGCATGGGGTTTTTTGGACCCCTTGGTGCAGGTGGATTGGGCTGGCCCCTCTATTCGACAGTATAAGCATACCCCGAAGATGGGGTTGCCTTTGGTCTCTGACATCGGGGCTAAGATTCTTTGGGAGAGGAGTGATCCAGAGAAGATTGCCATGCCCCACCTTATGGCAAAGCTTTACCCATTGAAGTGGGGTGTGTCTGGAGGGGTGCTCCTCTGTGTCGGCCGAGGAGGCGGCTGTCTGGGACCCAGTGGACCGTAGAGTGAATTTCAGCCTGAAGAAGGTTCATGCTGGTGCATGTCTGGCCCTCAGGGCGAATATCTACGGCTGCTACACTGCAGAGACTGTGCTGAGTGATTTCAGGAAGTTGAAGAAGGCCGTAGAAGGTGGCTCTGACTGTCCCCCGCTGCTGGCTTACAGGCAGCGGCAGGTTCAACTCTTGTCCGATCTGACGTTTGATGATGTGCGCGGCTCGGCCATGGCCCTGGGTGCTGGTGTGTCGGCCCGGAGGCATGTGCACCTGCGGGATTGGAAAACGGAGGGTTCACAGAAGGCGGCTGCCCTTAAATTTCCTTTTGTTCTAAACATTTTGGTGATTTGCTTGAGGATAAAGTGCATAAGGTGTTTCGTGCTGACAAACACGCTGATAAATTACGGCAGAAGTCTACCTCTACGGTCAAGAAATCTGCTTCTGGTGCGGATGCAGGGCCCGGACAGTCTTTCCCTGGTTCCTCCTCTGGCTCCTTTCGGAGGTCCAGGAGGGGGTGTGGTCCTCCGCGCTCATCTCGTCCAGGTCCAGCCCAGAAGTCCTTATGGTTTGGTGGGCAAGTAGGCAGACATCTCCGGCTGTTTCTTCCGGTATGGGAACAGTGATGCTCGGATTCTTGGGCTCTGGACACTGTCCGAAGGGGTTATCATGTGAACTTCCTGTCTCCCCCTGTCCAGGATTGCATGGTTCGAACTTCTGTTCCCAGCTCGCTGCCCAAGAAGTTGGCTATGTCAACAGCTCTGACCGAGTTGCTAATAAAGGCAGCTATCATCCCCATTCCTTTTCCGCAGCGGGGTCTGGGATTTTACTTGAGGGTGTTTCTGGTCCCCAAACCTTCAGGGAATTCTGGCCTCATCTTGGACCTCAATGCTCTGAACTGCTCCATCCGGAAGGAACGCTTCAAGATGGAAACTTTGCAGAACATTTTCCTGATATTGTGCAGGGGGACTAGATGGTGTCCCCGGTTCTCCAGGATACATATTACCACATGTCTCTCAGCCTCTGCCAGATGAAGTTCTTCGGCTTTGCCGTTGGATCTCAGCATTTTCAGTTCTGAGTGCTATCGTTCGGGTTGCGCTCGGCCCCCAGGGTGTTCACCAAGCTGGTGGCTCCCCTGGTGGCGCATCTTCACCTGAGGAGCATTCAGATTTTTCCCTACCTGGATGACTGGTTGGTCAAGGTGGCCCTCCGGCAGACGGTCCTGGCTCATCTCCAGCTGGTTTGCCAGGCATTGTGGGACTGGGGGTTTCTGATGAACTGGCAGAAGTCTCATATGGTGCCCTCTCAGGATTTGGTTTTCATCGGGGCTCAAATTTGCACCAGGATGGGGATGGTTTTTCTGTCCCGGGAGAGGGTCCAGTGCTTTCTGTCTGTTCTGCGCAGGGTTCTCAGGCGAAAGTGTGTCATGGTGTCCTGTTGCTCATGCTTCAGGGGGACATGGTGTCTTGTGCCTTCCTAGTCCCCTGGGCTCGTCTTCATCCTTTGGTGTCTTATCTACTTGCCCACTAGCACCTGGCTTATCAGGCTTACGAGGCCTTGATCCTGGTGTCTCCTGCTCTGATGGCCACTTTACTGTGGTGGATGCGGGTTCCGAATCTTCCGGCCGGCGAGTCGCTAATCGTCCCCCTTTGACCACTCTTACTGCTGTCTGAAGGCGTATGACAGACACTGGGGACAGTTTCGGTATAGGTGTGGGCGGTCTGGGATCCCCTCTACATTCCTGTCTTCCCGCTATTCTCCAATTCCTCCAGGAGGGGTTTGACAAGGGCCTCGTCATCTCCACTCTTCACTCCCAATGGGCCTCCATTAACATTCTCTTGGGGGACTCTGATGGCCACCTGGATAGGGAGGTCTTGGTGGGGAAGTTGGTTCAGGGTTTCTCTTTATCCCGTCCTTGTTCTTACAAGGGCCTTCCCCCTTGGGATCTCCCTCTTGTCTTGAGATTCCTTCAGGGGTCTCCCATTGAGCCCCTGTCAGAAATTGACATCAAGCATCTTACACTAAAACTGGTTTCCTGATCGCTATCACGTCTCCCCGTATGGCTGGGGGACATTGGGGGTCTTTTGTATCATCCCCCTTTCTTGAGGGTTCTACCGGACTCTGTGGTTTTGCGGTGTGATCTGAAGTTTCTACCTAAGGTTGTGTCTCGGTTTCACATCTCTCAGGATTTAGTCCTCCCTGCTTTTTTCCAGCATCCACAGACGTCGGACGAGATAGCTTGGCATGCCATTGATGTTCGTCGGGCGGTTCTAGAGTATTTCGCTCAGACTGCCCCTTTTCCGGCAGTCTGATAGTCTCTTGGTTACTTTCAACCCAGTGCGGCAGGACGGAAGGTCTCTGTGGTTTCCATTAGCCAGTGGATCCAGGCTATTGTCTCGATGGCTTATGTGGCTTCTGGCCTGCCTGTGCCTGCCCACATTCAGGGTCACTCTACCAGGGGTTTGGCGGCTTCCTGGGCGGATGCTAGGGGGGTTTCTCTACAAGAGATTTGTAGGGCAGCAACCTGGCCAGATCATAGCACCTTTGTCAACCACTATCAACCACTACCGGTTGAATGTCACCCTCTCTGGGGATGGCTCCTTCGGGGTTGGGGCTTTGTCTGTTGGGATGTGATTTTGGAATCAATAAAGGTGTGGGTTTCTTTTTTGGTTGTGCACTTTCTGTCTCTGTGTCTCATTGGGACCTCTCCTCATTGCTGCTATGTTATGCCTCATGATGTAGGTACTGGGACAAGGAAGAGTGGATGTGGAGGTAATGCTCTGATAACTTACCGGTAATATTCATTACTCTTAGCTCTACTCTTCCTCGTCACAGTGCTGACGACCCTCCTCTCCCACCCTGCGGGGGAGGTCCCATGCTCCTGCTTGGATATGTTAAACAGGATGCCATGGGTTAAGGAGAGGCATTATACAAAATAAAAGAAATAGAAGAATGTCCTGCTTCGGAGACAGGGGCCTTATGTTATGTTATGTTATTGGATTTGTATAGCGCCAAAGCCCTAGGGTATCCAGGCGCTGAAACAGGAAAAGTGAAAAACACAGACCAAAGCTTTACATGAACAGTCTGGTCTTTAAAGATTTTCTAAAGACCAGGTTTTCCTCCCTTCTTAGTGCTTGAGGTAACTCATTCCACGCACATGCCACCAGCACTGGAAAGGAGCGTCCATTTCCACAAGCTCTCTTAACACCGTCCACTCTCAGCAGATGGGTAGTGGCGGATCGCAGGACATTGGTTGGCTGATGTACAATCACCTTTTCCTTGAGATACTGGGAGGCGAGTCCAAAGATACATTTGTGGCCAAGTGTCAACAGCTTGAAAGAAATCCTAGCTGCCACGTGTAGCCAATGCAATGCCTTCCTGGCTGCAGAGGTTGATTCATGTCGTGTCATTATGTGGACAATACGTACAGCAGCATTTTGAATTTTCTTCAGCCGAAGGATATCTTCCTTGCTAGCGCCACCCAGAAGAGAGTTACAATAGTACAGGTGAGGAAGAACGACTGCTCTGACTAGCTTGGCCTGATTGTCTTTGGAGATCATGGTAGCCACCTGTCTTGGGATCTACTTGTGCTTCTGCATTCAGGGTGGATTCCATGTACGTGCCTAAGGTTTTCACTTTGTTGGCAACCGTTATCCGACTACCCTCAATCTGAAAGCCCGGGAAGACCGGATCAAGGCTCTCCCTTGATTGTTTTGACCCATATATCATTAGTTTGGTCTTCCCGGCATTCAAACATAACCAATTGGTGGTCATCAAGTTTTTTATAGTCTGTATAACCTTATTTAGCTTATCTGATCCTCCTCATAGTTTCCGGTCCTTTGCCAGCTGGAAGTCATCCGCGTAGTTCGTGAAAAAATAGTCATAATCTTTCTAACTCTATGCAAAGAGGTACTATATAAATATTAAAATGTAATGGGGACAAACATGCCCCCTGAGGGACACCACAATCCGTGATTTCAGCCTCTGAGGAAGAGTCTCCCCAATACACCCTGGATCTTCTGCCTTGCAAGAATGATTTCATCCAGTTTACTGCCTCATTGAAAGCCCCCCTGTGTCAACCAGCCATTCCAATATGATCTTGTGATCCAGCAGATCGAAGGCTGCTGATAAATCCAGTAACACCGGCAGCCCCAATCTACTTTTTTCCAGCGTAGTTAGCATCTGGGTCTGAAGATCAATCAGTGCACTCTCAGTGCCCCGAAACCTGACTGCTTTTTATGCAGCGTACCAGAGGCTTCCATGTGGGATTGTGATTGGGTCATGGCCACTTTATCAATCAGTTTCAGAAAGAATAGAGTGTTCATGATGGGTCAATAGTTCACAGTATTATTTGGATCGAGGCCTACTTTCTTCAACAAAGGAGTCACTGCCACATCTTTGATTGCTTGTGAAATTATACAGTGCCTGAACGACGCATTAACAAATCTACATAGGTAGGGTGCAAAGATGACCTGGTATTTCAGGATTATCTTTGAAGGAAGAAGGTCCCCAGGACAGCTTGTTGGATGCATAGCTTTCAAGATATTTTTAATTTCTACAACGGATAGCTTAGAAAAACAGAACCCGGTGGAATGTGTCTCCCGGTTCCGATCTCCTGTATTAGGGGGCGAACAACCCGCCACATTGCTGCCATGGCCATTCCCCGTAGTGGTAGCATCAGTACCAGATTTCAGGCCCTCTACTCATCCGTGATCTTGTTTTGGGCACACTGCAGTTTATCTGAGAAGGCCTTCTGGACTGGTGTGCCGTTGCTCTGTGTCGGAGTAATGGTCTGATTAAGCACTCTTGGTTTTTCCCATAATCTAAAAAGTTTTTTTAAAAACTTAGTTTTATCACCACCTCTTTCAATCTGATCATTATAGTGGCTGTGCTTAGCTTCAATTATCTTGTCTTTATATGTTTGTTCTGAAAGCTTCCAAGGCGCCTTATTTTCCGTACTTTTCTCTTGAAGCCAGATGTGCTCTGCATGCCTCTTTCTGGCTTTTAACTTGGCCAGTTCAGGGGAGAAACATTTTTGATGATTAGGCGTCTCTCTAATCCTTCTAGATTTCATTGGGGCAACTCTATCGAGCAGAGTTATCATATCCTTGTTACATCATTCAATTAATGTATCAGGGTTGTCTGAATCTCTCGATTTAGTCATTAGGGCATCCATAGAGTCAGACAAATCAACCGCTGTAATAACCTGGTAATTTCTACTAGTAACTTTACGTAGTGGTTGATGTTGTTGCCTAGATGGTTGAGGCAGCTTTATCTGACATGAGATGGTAAAGTGATCGGACCATATACAAGGTGTGGTCGTAATCCAAGCCAATGGGATGTTACTGCTGGCCATCCAATCTAGGATGTACCCCTTATGATGTAAGTACAGTGACGAGGAAGAGTGGGACCAGGAACAATGTAGATTACCGGTAAGTAATGAGAGCATTTTAATTCATGTGTGTATGTTGCATAACAGTGATTCTGCAGTTGGATAATTTGACGACGTCAGATCCGGCTCTCCCAGTGTCCAACGCCCCTTGTTCAAAATGGCTGTGCTGTGGGGTGTGTCCTGGACTCTTGTGGTACGTCGAGGAGGGTGTGCCAAAAATAGCAAGTGTTTTGGGAGGCGTGCGTATGTAATTGAGGGTGTGTCTGTGGTAGTATGTGGTGGTTTGTCGGCATGGCAGTGGTTATGTCATGACATTATAGGGTCACAGGCCTCAGGCGTAAGTTGGCCGTCATTTACTGAAAAGATTTGTGGACTGGCAAGAGGTTTCTCCTGTGTTGTAAGTTACACCTGCAAAATGATAGTGTAATTGTGATGCAAGAGGTGTTGCTGTACATCACGTGTTCAATTTCTGAAATGAATGTGTGATGTTCATGTGTCAGTCTCCTGTAAAAGTGTTGTGTTGTGTTTAATGGACACAGTGGCTGCTGGAATGATGATTCTGAGACCTGCTTGTCTATTAATAGAGAACCCCAGGCTCGGACTGGCCTATAGGACAATGCCCAATCCAAAAACGTAAAATGCCAGTGTGGACCAGTTTTTTGGGTCAAAGTGACTCACTTTTTTGGCCAATGTGGGTCAGTTTGATGAGTTACTTCACTATGTGACTAGTATTTTTGACCAGTGTTGCTGAATAAATAATCTTTAAAAAGCACAGCTTGCGTCACCCTTTTTTTTAAAAACTCCCCCTTGGGTTCTATTCAAACAGTCTGCCACAAAATGAATTAATTGCCATCTGGTGCATTTGCCAGAGTGCTTTTTCTGAGTGCAGTTACTTGCTGGGAGGACCTTGAACGTTGGCTGGATCATCATTTACGTCGTTTGAGGACCCATTTTTGATCCTTTGTGGGCGTTTTAATTGACTTTTAAGAGCAAATTAACTTTGGCTCCGCCCCCTTACTTCCTGCCGTCTACATTAACATCTCACCTTGCTCATTTGCCTGTTCACATTTGCTGGAGTGCTTTTGCTGAGTGCAGTTACCTGCTGGCAGGACCCTGAATGTTGGCTGGTACTTGGTGAAGAAACTGCTATCCTACCCGCTCAACTTTTAACAGTGAATCGCTGCCTGGCATTTATTTTTGCTTTTTTCCTTTAGCATCATCATTTACCTTTGTGGACCTTTGTGGACCTATTTTTGATCCTCTATGGACATTTTAATTGACTTTTAACAGCAAATTAACTTTGTCTCTGCCCTCTTACTTCCTGCCATCTACATTAGCAGCTGGCGCTGCGCATTTGCGCGCGTATTTGCCAGAGTGCTTTTGCTGAGTGCAGTTAGGCAGTTTGGCTGGGTGGCGGGGTGGCGGTCGCCAAAGCATTTTTCAAAATTTGTATGATCTAGCTTACCACTCTATGAAGGGCATTATGAACTATGCTTATACGTTAAAATCTGCTATGCCGACTAATGACTCAAATGTTTCTAATGCCAAAAGTGCTACTTGTAAAGACCTGTAACAAGACTGCAGCAAAATGTCTGTTCCTCAATTAAGTTTTCATTATCGCAGACCCACTCTCTTACAATCTGCAGATATATGTGATTTTTGTATGACTAAACCCGCCCACATAATTGACAATCACTCACCTACCATCAATGACCAAACTCAGCCACATGTAGAGGTTGCTGCTGTGGCGGAGGCGGTTTCTGACATTCCTGATGCAATTTTAATTGATTTCGAAGACTCAGTGATAGTACAGTCTGGTCTGCCTCCTATTTTGTCAGTAAGGGAACATGCCGCTAAACTTGTCTCATGCTGAGTACCCCCACGGCGCGCAGGCTGGCGAAGTGAATGTAGCAAGTGCCAAAATTAATACTGTTAGAGAAGAGCATGTGCCTGTTCTTAATTCTCCAATATCTTCAAATAATTTTGATAATACAAGGAATCAACATACCCTGAGTGATGCCCTTAACTTAAAGGCGAGCGGCGGTACGGAGATGTTACCTTCTAACTTTACTGGCCAGAATTATGCTGGCAACTGTTTGGAAATATGCACAACTTTGGACCACTGCAGGACTAAGCTGACATCACCCGGACCGATTCATATACCACTAGTTGGCAGGCCTGCAGCAACTCAGCTGAATGTCCAACAGAACCCAGACGGCTTCAAACATAGACCAACAATTGATAGATCCATTGTAACTCGGGTAATTGACCAGTAAAATAGAGATGACTCCCCTCAAATGCAACATCGCTCACCTGCCCTATCCCAATCACTGATTATGTTTTCCAATTGCTCATCTGCTCCCTCTCCTCTGTCTGCCTCTTTTGCTAACACTACACCTCGAAGAGTGTCTTTCCCCTGGCAGACGTCACCTCCTTTGATTGAGAGCCATGGGAGCCATGAATATGGCGCCAACATCACTAACAAACCTTTTCGAGATGTTGGACGCCAAGATAAATAAAATATTGTTGTTGGATCTAACTGCCTGTAGTGTGGCTGATATGGCTCTCAATACAAACGAAATGTTTGGTGAATATTACCACAAAGGAAGCAGTCGATATTAAACAAACTACATCAGCTCCCTTGCTTAATGTCAAACTTAATAGAACGCTCATAATGTGCTCACCCGCAAGTGCACATCATTGCCTCAAGCAATCACATTGTGCACTAGACAGCTCCCTCATTTTAGTTGATTTGACATGTTAATGTTAATGTTAAAGGACATTTGTACCGCGCACTATCACCACCGGAGTGGTGCCTTGGTGCTCTGGCGGCTCTGAAAGAGGAGGGGAGGTTGCGTTAGTGGGAGGAAGCAGGAAAAGTGCATGAGAGCAGTGATGTACTGTTGGCAGCCTCAGCCCGGTGGGTCCATTGGTTGGGCCTGGGGTGTTTGCGGTCGGTAGTCGTTGTGTACTGTTGTGTAAGGCTATGTGTGTTTTTTGTTTTGTTGTGGCAATGTAGTGAAGTTTGTGCGGTTTGTTGTGCTGTAGGTTTTGGTTGTGTCTGGTTTGCAGTTTGAGATGTGTATGCAGAAAGGGAAATTGTTAGTAGGGTTGGTTAGTTTGCGTCTCTATTCTGAATTTGGAGCGCTCGGCTTGCATGGTCTCCCTGTTGCGGCTCTGTCCTGTACTGGGTCTGACTGGCATACAGGTTCCTTACTCCTCTAGCCCCCGCCTCTAACATGCTCTCTCATAGCTCCCCTTATCCTCCATTCATACTTCTGTGGCCAGTGCCCCTGCCAATGACAACCTCTCAAGTAGTGGGCGATTGCCAATATCTTGATAGTTCCACACCAATGTGGTATCTGGCGGTAATTAAGGGCGGGCGAAGTGTTGGTGGGATTGTCTGGGGTAGCTGACTCAGTCTCCGTGCGTGCCGCCTGTGTTCCAGTCTATCAGGTGTCACCCGTGCAGGTGTCGTGGGCGTTACTCTCTCGGGTCAGAGATGTCCGTGTCTTTTCGGTTTAGTCGTCCTTTTTCCAGTTTCGGTTTCCAGGTTTAGTCTGTGATGTTGTAGAGGCAGGTTTTTAGTGATTTCCTGAATTTTAGGTGATCTTCAGTGTTTCTTATTTCTTTTGGGATGTTGTTCCAGGTTTTTGTGGCTAAGTGGTAGAAGGAGGTGCCTCCAAGTTTTTTCTTCAGGTATGGTTTGAGTTCCAGGTGGATTTCGTTGCTTGATCGGAGCGGTCTCGTTGGTGTGTAGACTGTTATTTTCTTTTGTAGGAATTCTGCTCCTTGTCCGCTGATTACCCTGTGCGTTATGCACATTGTTTTGAAGGTGATGCGATGTTTTACTGGCAGCCAGTGTAGTGTTTTTAGGGCTGGAGTGATGGGGTCTCTTCTGGATCGATTGAGGAGTAGTCTTGCTGCTGCATTTTGGATCCGTTGCAGTTTTTTCAGGAGGTATTCTGGTATTCCGAGGTAGAGGCTGTTGGCATAGTCGATTTTAGACATGATTAGGGCGACGATAGTGAGTGTTTTGTGCGAGAAGGAGAGGAAAGGTAGAATTCTTCTTGCCGTGTGGAGGAGGAAAAAGCATTTCTTCACTGTTGCATTTATTTGTGGTTCCAGGGTTAGGTTGTTGTCCATTATGACTCCCAGATTTTTTACTACCTTCGATGGTGTCGGTGCGTTTCACATTTCTATAGGCCATGGGATGGTGGTTTCGTTCTCTTGGTCGTTGGATACGATCATGATTTCTGTCTTTCCTGGGTTGATTTTCAGGTTGTTGGCATCCATCCAGTTGAAGACTTCTTTTAGACAGTCGATTAGGGTTGAATGGTCGGCATCGGTTTCTTTGATTTTGTAGATGATCTGGGTGTCGTCTGCGTAGTTATAACATGTAATGTTGTATTTTTTGAAGATTCTGATGACCGGGGTCTGGTAGATGTTGAAATATAGTGGAGATAGTGAGGATCCTTGTGGTACTCCACAATCGTTAACTCGTGGACTGGATTTGAAAGGTTTTATCCATACGGTTTCTGTTCTGTCTTCTAGGAATGATTTGGTCCAGCGTAGTTCTGTGTCTGTTATGCCTATGTCTTCTAGTCTTTCGGTAAGGGTATCGTGGCTAACTGTGTCAAAGGCTGCGGAGAGGTCGAACAGAATAAGGGCTGAGGTAGTGTTTGAGTCTGCGTTAGTTTTGAGGTCGACCCAGATGGATAGTAGTGCTGTTTCCGTTCCTCTCGCTGGTCTGAAACCGATTTGAGCTTGGTCCAGCAGGTGGTGTTTTTCTGCGTGTTCTTGGGTTAGTTTATATACGTAGGTTTCTAGGAGTTTCACTGGGTAGGGGATGTTAGAAATCGGCCTGTAGTTGGACAGGTCATCTGCATCACCACTTGTGTTTTTTAAGAGTGGCTTGATGTATGCTGATTTGAAGATCTTCGGTACAGCCCCTGTTGATAGTGATAGATTTAGAAGGTTTCTGTAGTGTTCTGCTGGCGATCCTTGTGCGAGGATTGATTTGTAGATGTCTGGGGAACATGGGTCCATGGGTGATCCCGCTTTCTTGCTTCGTTTAACCAGCATTGCGAATGCCTCTGCTGATATTTCAGGAAAACTTCGGAGTTTGTGTTGTGGTTCCGAGTTGGGTTCGTTGAGTTTTATGATGTGGTTGGTTGGTTGCTTTTGTATGGTCTGACGGATGTCGTTGATTTTTTTTTTAAGTGATCTGCAAGGTCGTTGCATAGTTTTTCTGAGGGGGTTGGGGCATTATCGCAGCCTGGTGGGTTTCTCATTTCTTCAATGATGCTAAACATTTCTTTTTGTGTGTTGGTGGCATTGTTGATTCTGTCATCGTAATGTCTTCTCTTTGCCTTTTGAATTTCCTTCTTGTATGCACAGATTTGTTTCTGGTACAGTGTTTTTCTCCCTGGGTTGTATTCTTTCCTCCATTCCAATTCCATCTTTCTGTTTTCCTTTTTCATGTCATTTAGTGGTGGGGTGAACCATTTTGCAATTTATCTTTTTTTTGATGGGGTGAATGGTTTTTCTGGGGCGATCTTGTCTATTGTATCTGCGATCCATTTGTGCAGTGTCTCTGCTTTTCCGTCCAGGTCAGCTAGCTCCAGTTCTGTGGTTGAGGGCTTTGTTAATTCCAGTTGTTCGAATAGGTTGCTTTCTTTGACGTGTTTCCAGTTTCTTTTGGTGGTGGTTGTGAGTTTCAGCTGTTGGATGTAGGCTTGGGTAGGCAGAGTGATCACGAACGGGATGATGAGATGGTCGCTCCATAGTATTTGTATCGGAGGTGCCGTGGTGATGAGTTTTTCTTTGGCGAAAATTGCGTCTAGGGTGTGTCCTGCCGAGTGCGTTGCTCCTTTGACTAGTTGTTGTAGTTTCATGGTGCTGAGTTGTTCAATTAGTGAGTTTTGGGAGTTAGCGTGGCTGTCTTCAAACCAGATGTTGAAGTCCCCCAGGATGATTAGGTGTTCATGGTTGATGGCTAAATTGGTGATGGCTTCTATGAAGTTGTCGACGAATGTTGCATCATATGTTGGTGGTCTGTATACCAGGATGAATGTGATGTTGGTTTTTGGGGTCGCTGTTAGGTGTATTACCATGGTTTCGCAGTTGAGGATGTTGAGTGGATCGTCAGTTTTTATTTTCAGGTGTTCTTTGAATGCTATAGCGATGCCTCCTCCTTTTTTGTTTTTTCTGTTTATTTGTAGGCATTTGAAGTCGGTCGGAAGGCAGCTTTGGAGTGTGATTTTGTAGTTGTCGTCCAGCCATGTTTCTGTGATGAACAGGATGTCAACGCTGTTGTCGTCGAGTAGGTCGAAGATCTCTGTTAAGTGTTTTAACATGGATCTTGCGTTTATTAGATTGCAGTGAAGTTTGAAGGTGTTGTTTGGTTTGG
This sequence comes from Ambystoma mexicanum, assembly GCF_040938575.1. Classification (NCBI taxonomy): domain Eukaryota; kingdom Metazoa; phylum Chordata; class Amphibia; order Caudata; family Ambystomatidae; genus Ambystoma; species Ambystoma mexicanum. Next base: position 1,235,714,641 of record NC_090933.1, on the reverse strand, counting down.
GTTTTGTAGAGGTCGTCTTCCGCTCGGTGTTGAGGTTTCCTTCTTGGTTGGCCACTTGTTGGGCTGTGGGATTCGGGGTGTCAGCGTCTTCGAAGAGTTCTTCTAGGGGTCTTGGGGTTTTTGTGTTTTCATTGGGTTCGTCTTCCGGGGGTTGTGGTTGTTGATTGGAAGTTCCTCTTGCTTTGGTGATGTAGGGGGTCATTGGGTCGGTCGTCTGTTTGTTGTTTGTCTTGGTCATCCTTCTTCTACTCGCTTGTGTTAGGTTGATTGATGTTGTTGCCTCTAATGTTGGGTTGGATTGCCGTGGTGGCCCGTTGTCGGCGAGGTATGGAGTTAGGTATAGGGATTTTTCTCTTTTCTCAGAGTTCCTTCGGCTTGTGTTCCTGTCTGTGTGGGTCCAGTTTATGGTTGTTGTTTTAGGTTGCTGCTCTGGCGTGTTTGTCCTTTCATCTCTTCGTCTTTTCCTCGGAATGGGTGGTCTGCGCGGCATTGTAGGATTGAGAGTTGTTTAGTCTTTGTTTGGTGACGTCTAGTTGGTCCTGCTTTGGTCTGTGGTCTTGTGGTGTAGTGGCGGGTGAGGGGGTGTCCGCTACTAGTTTGGGCTCCGTCTGTGGGTGGTATTCCGGCTGGAGTTGACGATTCGTTCTGTCACTGTCCTAGGAGGGGAGGGGGTGGTAAAGGTTATTAAGTGGGTGGCGAGCAGGCTGTGTGGGTTGGGAAGGGCATCCACTGGTTGGAGGGTGGCTTGGATGGGCGCCGCTTGGACCCTCACCTACTGGTGCGAGAGGCCCTAGTCAGAGAGACCCACCCCCGTAATTCGCTGGTGGTTTTTGTCTCACTTGAGAGTTTGCTAAATGTGCAAGTGAGCTAGATTTGAGAGACCTGTATAGTGGGAGAGAGGCCCAGCAGTGCAGCTTGGGTTCACACAATGGAGTTTGGGCACAGAAGCCCTGCCAAGTTTGAGACACCTGTATAGTGGGAGAGAGCCCTAACAATGCCGTTTGGGATCACACAATGGAAATTGGGCACAGAGGCCCTGCTATCAATGCAGTTTGGGATCACACAATGCAACTTGGGCACAGAGGCCCTGCTATCAAAGCAGTTTGGGACCACACAATGCAATTTGGGCACAGAGGCCCTGCTATCAATGCAGTTTGGGACCACACAATGCAGTTTGGGCACAGAGGCTCTGCTATCAATGCAGTTTGGAGATCACACGATGCAATTTGGGCACAGAAGCCCTGCCGAGTCTGAGACACCTGTATAGTGGGAGAGAGGCCTAACAATGCAGTTTGGATCATACAATGGAATTTGGGCACAGAGGCTCGGCTATTAATGCAGTTTGGAGATCACACAATGCAATTTGGGTACAGAAGCCCTGTTAAATTTGAGATACCTGTATAGTGGGAGAGAGGCCTAGCAGTGCAGTTTGGGTTCACACAATAGAGTTTGGGCACAGAGGCCCTGCTATCAATGCAGTTTGGGATCGCACAATGCAATTTGGGCACAGAGGCCCTGCTAAGTTTGAGACACCTGTATAGTGGGAGAGAGGCCAAACAATGCAGTTTGGGGACCACACAATGCAATTTGGGCACAGAGACCCTGCTAAGTTTGAGACACCTGTATAGTGGGAGAGAGGCCTAACAATGCAGTTTGGAGATCACACAATGCTATTTGGGTACAGAGGCCCTGCTATCATTGCAGTTTGGGATCGCACAATGCAATTTGGGTGCAGAGGCCCTGCTAAGTTTGAGACACCTGTATAGTGGGAGAGAGGCCTAACAATGCAGTTTGGAGATCACACAATGCTATTTGGGCACAGAGGCCCTGCTTTCAATGCAGTTTTGGATCGCACAATGCAATTTGTGTACGGAGGCCCTGCTAAGTTTGAGACACCTGTATAGTGGGAGAGAGGCCCAACAATGCAGTTTGGAGATCACACAATGCTATTTGGGCACAGAGGCCCTGCTATCAATGCAGATTGGGGCAATGGGTGGTGATTACTTTGATCGACATTGGTTTTGCCTAGTGGTCAGGTATCTAGGGTAGAGTTGTACCTCTCCCCAACCCAAGCCTCCCTACCTTACTGGTCCTTGTAGTTGCTGGTTGACGGCTGGCCACTGGCTTCCCCTGCGGACACCTGCTGACACTTCCCGGAGCCGCCTCTGTTGGAGCCACCCTTGGCCTTGGGGCCCTTAGCCGCAGGGGGCTGCCGGGCAGAGGGCTGCCCTGGGGGGACCAGTGATGAAGGGCTCACGGCCCAATCAGAGAGGGGATGGGCGGGTTGGGAGGCGGGAGGGCATAGAGACCAGGAAGGGGTGCGGGGTGGGAGAGGAGCACTTCGGGGGTGCCTGGGGCCTTGTTTGGGCCAAAGGTTTCATGGGTGTCCAGAGATGGGCTGCCTCACCTCGCGCCGGCTGCCTGCAGTGGATGCAGGGGCTGGTGCGAGGAGGCTTGCTAGGCTCTTTCCCGTAGGGCTCACGGCCCAATCAGAGCGGGGATGGGCGGGTTGGGAGGCGGGAGGGAACAGAGACCAGGAAGGGGTGCGGGGTGGGAGAGGAGCGCATCGGGGGTGCCTGGGGCCTAGTTTGGGCCAAAAGTTTCACGGGTGCCCAGAGATGGGCTGCCTCACCTCGCGCCGGCTGCCTGCAGTGGATGCAGGGGCTGATGCGAGGAGGCTTGCTGGGCTCTTTCCCGTAGGGCTCACGGCCCAATCAGAGCGGGGATGGGCGGGTTGGGAGGCGGGAGGGAACAGAGACCAGGAAGGGGTGCGGGGTGGGAGAGGAGCGCTTCGGGGGTGCCTGGGGCCTAGTTTAGGCCAAAGGTTTCACGGGTGCCCAAAGATGGGCTGCCTCACCTCGCGCCGGCTGCCTGCAGTGGATGCAGGGGCTGGTGCGAGGAGGCTTGCTAGGCTCTTTCCCGTAGGGCTCATAGCCCAATCAGAGCGGGGATGGGCGTGTTGGGAGGCGGGAGGGAACAGAGACCAGGAAGGGGTGCGGGGTGGGAGAGGAGCGCTTCGGGGGTGCCTGGGACCTAATTTGGACCAAAGGTTTCACGGGTGCCCAGAGATGGGCTGCCTCACCTCGTGCCGGCTGCCTGCAGTGGATGCAGGGGCTGGTGCGAGGAGGTTTGCTAGGCTCTTTCCCGTAGGGCTCACGGCCCAATCAGAGCGGGGATGGGCGGGTTGGGGGGCGGGAGGGAACAGAGACCAAGAAGGGATGCGGGGTGGGAGAGGAGCGCTTCGGGGGTGCCTGGGGCCTAGTTTGGGCCAAAAGTTTCACGGGTGCCTAGAGATGGGCTGCCTCACCTTGCGCCGGCTGACTGCAGTGGATCTGACATCACTGACCTCAGAATTTGCTGATTCAGTGAGCCCTGGTAATGGTTCCAAAGCTTGCCAAAATATGGTGGCCACAAAAATACAAGAAATAGAGCCTAGAGGTACATTTTACACACGAACCAGAATGTCTCTGGCACCACCGTCAGCAAATTTTCTAAAGCTAAGGTCGTGCCATTCGCCATACGCATGGCAAACAAATTGAAAAATAAAAAATTGCCAACGAAATCAACCCAGGGAAACTGTCGAAAGTTCATACAATCTTTGACACTCCCACCCATACCCATATATATGTGGGGAAGGGGGTTACATGATATAATATTATTATGGTGGGATGCGGGGGATCTCCCCCCGCATATATATGTGGTATAAAGGGGTTTTCGGCCGTCGCAATTGTGAGGGTCGCAGTGATTACATAGATTCCAAACACAGGCATCTAGCTATCAAATTAAGAACAAATACATTGAAATGGCTAACGCAAAGAGAGCGATTAATAAGACCAAGTCAATGACGCTATAAGAATTGCCTACCAGCTCTGCTAGGACACATGAGCCATTAATACAGGAAGCTGCCAATCTCGAAACTAAGAATTCTCTGAATGAATCTAATTGTGAGATTCAAGCTGCTGCAATTCATCAAACGAAATCAGATATATATTCTTATCTGAAACCTCCGATGAAATCTGGGGCTATACACTCTCCATTCTTAACCTTAGAACAACGACGAAGTAAGGTAACACAGCCCATCATCTACGATAACATACTAAAAAAAAGAAGGGCCCAGAGCTCTGTCTCACTGTAAAATATGATATGATAGGTTAGTTATAATGCGCTTAATACCCAGAGGTTTCTAAGCGCGGACCGGGGATCACACCTGTGTTGCTCCGTGTCGTCTTGCTTCCAAGGCGAGCACGTTGTCCCTGAGCTATCCCCCTAGAGACAAAGAGCACAAGTGGTACCAAATGATATCAGTGAGAGATCCTCTAACACACAACTTCATTTGTCCACCCTTGCGAAGGGCACTAACCCCAAACAGGATAACTCTTTAACCTCTTACAAAAGCAACATTCTCTCTATATTTGGTGACACACAATCTCTTGAAGACCTCAGCTCATCAGATATTTAAGTGGTAGAGTTTCCATAGCATCAGGATCTAACGCAAGTGAGACTTTGGATTAAGTCAGGCATAGTCTTGAACACTTTATGAAAAGTCAACGCAGAGTTGCTTCGTCGAATTCATATTAAAACAAGATGAACTATGTAATGACACACTAACGACTGATCAAACCCTGGTGAGGCTCCATCCTCCTACAGTATCGGCCCCAAATCAGATATTGAGAATTACCTGTACTCGGGGAGCCTTCGAGCATGTGCGAGAAGTCTTCTTTGCATTAGAAAATGATGACTGTGTACCATGGCGGGAGGGTTATCCCCAAACGAACAAGGGAAAGAATCATGCATAACAATCCGTCAATTCTAATGCAATGCTTTGCAAGTTAGCCAGATGGAACAGAAGGGGATTTAAGCACTTATTACAATTGAAACATAATCCCTTAAATGACATACATGTGGAAGCACGGCATGCCATCAGAGACAGAGGAGACGTCAAAGCAAGCATATGTTGCCAGGACAGCAACCCTCCTGCCACAAGGGCCATCGCTGGGTGGATGGTCAGACAGCTGACATTCGTAAGGACAAGTTGATAAAAAGTGTGACTGTCAGGATCCCAAAAACCTGAAGTTCACATTCCATGAACCATAGGCCATGTGGCATGCTGTGATTCCATGATTAGGACTTCTTCGAGGGCGTAGCAAATCAGAATGGCAGATCGCTGATAGAGCCAGGGTATGGCTAGATAATGTCCATAAGGACTCCATGATTGGAGTCTTTCCACGTGAAGCATTGCAGGGAGTGGTGGGATGACCTGTGTTGGAGTGAAAGCCCCACGCCTGGACAGCTCAGGTGAAAGAATGACAAGTGTTGAGTGGGGGCGTACTACAGGGCTTGCCTGCATGAGCACCTAAAATATGTGTTAGGTATCTGATGGAAGCACATGTCTTTCCCATGTTTCCCAATAGCACGGATCCCCAGGCCACTCCAGAGTTAGGCTCCAATCATTGGTCCACTCATTGTTTTTTGGGTTGGGCCAGCGCTATGCCGCTACAACCTGATTGCTTGATATTAGCAGCCTCGATCGTGTCGTTGAGCATGCACACATGACTCTTCAAAGGATGTCTATGATTGCAAAATCCTTTGGAACGGTACAACATTGTTACATCGCCAGTATATTTTTAGATAATATTTTTTGCTGAAAATTTTTCAATGAAAAACCTCACTGAAAAATATAGGGGGGATAAGGGGAGACAAGGGGTAGTGGGTGGGGAATAGGGAGCAAATAATAAGAGAGGCAGCAGTATTAGCAGGAACCCCCAGATATTTGTAAAGTATTTTGTGGGAGTTTCTTTCATTAAATAATTGTCTGCAAAAAACGGATCGAAAAAATAACTGGGGGTGAAAGAACATAGAACCCTCTGGAACACCATGCCTGGTTGCATACAGAATACTGCCTGCCAATTGCTAATGTCTACCAATTGCCCCGATGCCTTCGGGCTAGATGCACTATATAAATTGCAAAATAAATAAATAAATGTCAACATTGCTTATGAGGCACAATAGATAGGTGTGTGTATGTATATGGCACACATTTGTGTGGGCAAGGTGAAAGCCTTGGGAAAGTGTGCTTGATTTAGAAAGGAGTCTATTAGTGTGTGAGTGGCTCGGTAGGGGGTATAATGAACTAGGCCTTGGGGGCTGGTTGCCTAGAACTGATGTCTGCCATCACAAAGCTATTGCTTGGGGTGTAGAATTTTTTTTTTTAAAAGGAAGGCCTCAGCTGAGGTCTCTCCCAGGGAAAACTCTAAGAAAACTTTTTTTTGATATGTTCCACCCAATTTGGGAAGTAAATGTCTTGATATCAAAAATTGGCGTGTTACTATCTGACATGGAAAAAGGGGAAACGTTAATGCTATTTCAAAATGTGTCTTTTCTGGAAGTGATATGGATGCTATGGAACTGGTTGGAGTGGATCCCGTTTCTACCAACAAGGGTTTGCCACAAAACAGGGAGATTCAATAAGCCAGTTCCCTTCCTCCGAACTTGGAGAACTTTATTGCTGGAAGTAGACCAGAGCAGATGGGGGGAAGGAATTATTCGCTCCCGGTTGGTAAGGCAAATTCAAACAGTGCAATTTTGCCTTGTGTCATCAAATGGGCAGAGTTAGTTAGTAAGGGGAATACAAATAACTTGACTCTTTCTGAAAATCTGGAGCTGGTTGAAACTAAAGTATTAGTATTCCCGCCAACTATTCCAAACCAAAACAATTCCCTCCCACTGATCATATTTGATGAAGAAACAGATGTGGTAAAAACACAGAGGGAAGCTGGTGATAGCTATGGGAAGGTGGAGGTTGTAGAGGAGGGGAGGGGGATAACTAAAATACCTACTAAGGAACCCCTTCCGAGGACAAAGAAAAAATTGATTAGGAAGGGTGCAATTAGAATTCAAACTAGACTAAAGGGCTCCACTGTGCACCCCAGGGCGTCATCACAGGTCACGGGTAAAAGCTCCAGTATTGCTGTGTAGGAACAACTAAAAGTGGATCTAGCTGCAGAAATAATTAATTTGAAAAACAGTGTACAAGGCTTATTGACTCTGGTGAAACACATACAGGAAGGATTGAAGAGGCTGACTAAAATTCTGGTAAGTGAGGTAATTCTGGATAATAAATGTTGCAAGCCTCAGGTCTGCCGAGGCCAACAAGTGGCAGAGAATATTGCGGGTCCAGTGGGGTCCCCTATTGTCCCCCTTTTGGGTAATATACCAAGGTATATACAATCCGTAAGATAAAATGATTATGCCTGGCAAAGCTGACATCTGGACAATACCCGAACGACCAAATGTGAGTACTGTGGGGGATGCAGATGGCACCCCATGTGGTAGGGTAAGAGATAGATTTAGGCTCCTAAGAGGCTCAATAGGGAAGGGCTCTAAAGATTTTTGTGTTGTTTTGAACAATGTCCCAAGGTTAGCAAACAAAGAATTTGAAGATCAGTATTCCCTAAGGAACAAAAGTCATCCACTGGTTTAGACATAGAAAAGGGTGCTTGTCTAGGCATAGGGATGTGGGTCCAGCACTCTACCTGATTTTTTAAGATTGTGTAAATATCTCACCAGAGGGTCGTCTAACTGTAATTTGATTCTCTGATTTATCTTGTTTATAGGGACTTGTTTTTGTGTTCCTCCTCTGGCTGGTTGATACCATTTGTGTACTCTTTTTGTCACTATTTTTATAATTTGTTGATATTCATGTTGTTTGTACTGTCTGCACCCTCACGCCAACAGGTTTGTTGGTGCGCTATATAAATGAAATAAAGTAAAGTAAAGTAAAGTAACTCGGCTATTGTATGATGAAGTTTGGCTGGTGACATTACGCTCCCATTTTGGTGGAAAGAGGGACTCGTCAGTGGTGCCAATTGGCTCACCTCTTATTTTCTATCTACATCAATACCATCGTAGAAGAACTGAGTCTTAACAGCTTTTATTTCCCACGTCTGGGGAAAGACAAATTCCCAGCATTATTGTTTGCAACAACGCCGTTCTCCTTTCCACCAACCATTCGGGTCTAAAATTGTCTTTGTCTTGTTTTCACAAGAGGCGTGTGGTACTAGGCCTCAAATAAAATGTAGGAAACATAAAGGTAATGGTCTTCTCCCCAAAATATTCACTAAACAATTCTATATGCTATTGTAGGAGGGGTAACATCCCTGGGGTCTCCCTTGCTACCCCTAAAAAAGAAATCCGGAATAACACCTTTTATTTATTTTTTTACATTGAGGCTCATGGGCTGTGGCCATCAGTATGTGGCTCTTTGTTTCTGGAGTGGCTGGATTTCTAATAGCTATAGCCGGTAAAGGTAGCTCAGTGCGTTGAGCGCTGGCTGCTGCAATGTGTGTGTGATCTGCAGGTTGGAGGTTCGACTCCCAGCAAGGTCAATTCAGCCTTTCATCCTGCTGAGGTTGATAAATGAGTACCAACACAGGTTGGGTGATATTTTATGTACATATGTTTTATATGGAGCACTTAAGTGTAAATGCTATATAATAACACATCATTATCGTTTAGTCTTGGACGTCTACTTGCATTCACAGTGATTTGGCAATACAGGCCTATACGCACTGATAGTAACAATGCATATGTTAATCAATTCCTGTATGAAATGCGATATCGTAACCATATTTTTCATAGTGTACTCAGAAACAATGTTATGTGATGCCACTTCCTGTTTTGTCGAGGGGTCGTGTTCAATCGCTTCCCATGATGTCACTTTGGGGTGGTGTCAAATGGCATCAGAGGTCAAGGGTTGTGTGATGTCACTTCCGCTACCCCTGGCATTTTGGTGAAATGACGTCCCTGGTAACATTAGAGGAAGTTTCCTGGTATGACTATCTTGGAATTCACCTTGCATCTGTTGGTGGTTGGGCTCTCTACGCGGACAGGATTGGCAGAGATTTGGGCAAAAACTGTGGTTCACTGAAAAAAAAAGTTTTCACACAGGGAGGTGGTGCAGTTGGACAATTGTTGAAAGTCTACAAAGCGCAAGCAGAAGCAGCCACACTTTATTATGCAGAAATGTGGGGTGTGTTTAGGGGAAAGACTGCCAACACAATTGAAAATAAGTTTGTAAAAAGCATTTTGTTACTGTCCCAAAGTGGCCGGAAGGCCTTGGTTGGTCCACATGAGTGCAATAGGTGCCCTCTGCAAGAGGAGCTTGCTATGAATCCCGCCTTTTATTGGTTTAGAATCTGGCAGAGGCCAGCACTGGGTAATTTCGCGATGCATTCGTGCAGGTGATGAAATTGGAAGCGGGAAGTGTCTCCTGTGGTTTACCCATGTTAAAAATTCTCTGACTACCCTAGATCCTACATGTTATTAGCTGAATCCAGGCCTGATTACTAAATCTACGAAATAAGAGATAAAAAAAAGCCTGGGCAATCTTGAAGGTGAACAATAGGAAAGGAGGAGGTTTGACTGTCTCAGGGCTTGGATTACTTGGCTTTCAAACAGAGCACTTTGTATGAGCCATGCCTAGACATGATTGCTCTAAATTATACCTGGGCCCTGTACATTGAATTTAGAATGGGTTATTTGGGGGTACGGCAACACACAAACAAATGGAAAGATAAAACTGGGGGTAACTCCATATTGTGTGGTACCATTAAGGAAGATATTATGCACTTTCTGTTTATATGTGAAGGGCTGAAATAGTGAAGGGACAAATACCTCAAACCACTGCTTGTTTGCACGAACTTCCCACTGTAATTCATGCTAACAAATTGTTCAGAAAATCTGACATCTTAGTAGTAGCATACTTTATGGCAATGTACATTTATTTTTTTATTTTTGCAATTTGAATAGCGCACAGAACCATGAGGCATCTGGGCGCTGTTCTTGACAATGGTTAGTACAGTAGTTACATGATAACAATAATGCATGATCGAGATTAATACATTCTTACATTCACTGAGTCTGGATAAGGAAACGCGTATTGTTAGCACTTAAGAGCTAAGGGCACATAGTTTCTTGTTCCAAATGTATTTTAAGTTGTTAAATTAGATTATGTGTGTTTATCTCTATGTAAAGTCACTGAGGAAGTTTTAAATGCTAGCTAGGTACTTGGAAAATACTGTTTGAATTAGTGATTTTCAGCATTTTAGGAAAAGGATGAATTTTATGACTTTGTATGTGTACATCAAGTACAATGACTATTCAAACAGAAACAGGAAGAGAATTTGTAATTGTATTTTTGGATCACTGGAATAAGCAATGCTATGTGATTAATATTTGATGTATTTTTCCTGATGACTCTATGGTCGAACCAAGGGTTATCAATTACAATCACAAAGCTATCGCTTCAGAGTCACTCCTCTCTCTCACTGCATCCTAGACATGTAGAGACAGCGCCCGCTCCAACATTTCCCTTTTTGAGGAACTATAGAAGGCTTCTACAGGGATGGCGAGACCCACCAGCTCTGGTTGTACAAGCACACCCCGTGCCCATGCAGGTGGTCATGAGTCAACTCTGGGCAACTGATGTCAGCAGTGCCAGAAGCCAGGGATGCACTGTAGACCCTGCCATGATGGCTAGATTGGGCAAACAGCAAGCACGCAACTGGTTCACCTCCCTAATGAGGTAACTAAAAACCAATAGGTCCATATTCTCATTGATGGGTTGAACAACTAAAGGATATCTGACATCAGACAGTGGAATGGCACCAAGGAGTAAATGATGACAAGCTGACCCCTATCATAGGAACAGCCTGTTTTACATGCCAGGATTTTCAAGGTGCCTATACTGTTAGATGAGGGCACCTCAATAATTTTTTTAATCAATGTAAGGCATACTTGGGGATTGTTTAAGTACAATGGGCATTTTGAGGGTGACACCCCAGGCAACCGACATGGAGGAGGGGGAATTTACATTCCGTCCTTGACAAATTACTTTCTACGCTTTCGCTTTTTGAAAATTGTTTGCATTGAACTATTCTCTCGTCAAATTTTAGTGATAACAGTGTACTCATTTGTGCGTTTAGACTCTTAAGATTATCAAGTTATTGGTCCCACCGATTTAGTTGTGAATTGCATGGGTAAAAGACTATGCTGGTCACCTAGATTTAATGGGAATGTGTGGGCCTGATTCATGGAAGTGTTTTATAATGGCACAATCCCATACGAAAATTTTCCATGAATCAGGCCCTGTGTGTTTTATATAAAGATCAACTAGAATGTATCACTCTAAATGGCTTCTCCCCTGCAGGATTTGCACGCAAGATTTAAACATACATTCTAGGCAGGTGGGTCCTATGGTAGTATGCATAAACATTCCTTTGATGCGATCATCCAAAGCAAGAAGTGTGCCCTAAGGAGTTTTCCATGTAGATTAGAGAAGTCTTCTCTGAAGCTCACTAGACTTAAACAGAAGGATTGACATTAGGTTAAAGCCCACAAGCTGAGCCTTTGGCAAAGAGACAATTTCGGTTGTGCTCAAAAAGCAGTCACAGTGTTTCTGGCACTTAGTTAATGAGAACAAAATTCTACACCCTCACTTACAGGAATTATTTTTATACTTCTGTTTGTGCTGGGAATTTGACCATCGAGTCTCAGCTATTGAATCTGAGAAATGTTCCTTGGAGCCTTGACTTCCACCAAGTGTACCTTTTAATTAAAAACTTAAAGGATTCCCACACAGCAGGACCGGCTGGACTTTCTAACCTCATACTAAAGAAAGGTTAAACATCCAAGATCCCCTCCCACCAGGGTTTCAGGAAGGGAATAGGAACTGGCCAGAACGCCCTCATTTTATATTTCTTATTTCTGCAAGGCTGGAGATAGAAGTGTACATAATATATTCCTTTTGCTGATTTAACTATGGTTTTGACAGTGTAAGTAGATAGCGTTTATGGTTAAAACTTCTCAAGTGGACCTTCATATTTTTTTGGTTGACATCTTAAAAACCTGGCATATGGATACTTCTCTTTAGATAAGATTTGATGTTTCAGGCCGTGCGTCCGGCCCAATCAAGATCTTTGAAGGGCTGTGCCGAGAATGTGTCCTGGCTCCTTCATTATTCAACCTATAAATCTCATCTCTGATTTAAAGAATCTTTATGGGCAGTTCAGACCTATCGCCTAAATTGGGATCTGTGGCATTTCCTTTTTGGCATATGCTGACAATTTAGTTTTAACTGGGAAGACCCCAGTTGGCCTTCAAAGGTCCTTGAAAGACCTGAGATCACACCGAAGAGAAAAGTCGGTGTTTCTGCCATGATGTGATCCTGTGTAAACCATGGGCCTTAGATCACAGAGTGATGAGAAAAGTCAGTGTATCTGACATGATGTCATCCTGTGTAACCATGATATGTTGGTATGGGTTTGTCATTAGGAGGTTTCTTGATTCAGCAGGGGGTGTAGAGTTGATTATCTACCAGGTGCTATTGATGTGGGTGTGGCAACAACTGCTTTTGGAAATGTGACTTTGTTGCATATTTCGGCTTCTGATCAGACCCTGGTCTAAGTGCCGGCGGGGCCTATACCTTGGCTCGACCTTGGCTAGACATGAAATGTCAAAATACATAGGCCCTCATTACGACCCTGGCGCTAAGTGAAAAACGATGGCGGTAAATTTTTACCGCCATCCTTTTCCGCTAGGTCCGATCATGACCCGTGACCGTTAACTACGATGCCATTAGCGGCATCGTAGTTAACGCTGCCGCTAACTGCACCAAGGATGCGCGCACCCGCCCTCCCACACCGTAATTACCGGCATGGCGCAAAGGTACGCGAATGCCGACCCAAGCGGACATGCACCTAACGCCATCACCCAGCCCGTTAAGTACCTTACCACCATGGTGCTAATTACGCCATCGCGAACCAACCGTAAAGGGCCTTGTGCAGTGATTCCAGCTGCCACAGGTGCACAGAATCAGCACAGGTGGAGGCAATACAGACTCAGGAAGTAGAAAAAGAGCACACCCAACCCCTTCCCAGACCCAATCACACTCCACAATGATACCAATAGGACTAGCATGTTGGGGCTGAAGGACCTGATAGCAATGCAAGTGCTACAACTTCAACTACAACAACAACAACAACAACAGGCTGCACAGAGGAGACGCAGGAGGAGAAGGAGGGCAAGGCAGGGTCAGCAAGCCCCACCAGCACAGCCAGTGGCACCACGCAGGCAGCCCCCAATCCCACGCATCAGAGCCAGTCCATTCAACCTCACCGCTGAGCAGATCCACACCCTGTACCGACTGGACCGGGACACCATCACCATCATTGTGGACATGATACACAACGATATCGTCAGCATGATTGAAACACCCACCGCCATCCCCCTCCCCACTGAAGGTAGTGTCCGTGCTCCACTTCCTGGCCACAGGCACCTACCAGCACACAGTGGGGCACTTGCATGGCATATCATAACCATTATTCTCACGTACACTGATCCAAGTGCTCAATGCCCTCCTCAAGCACACAGACGACCACATCTCATTGCCACGGTCTGCCCAGGAAATTTCTAACACCAAAGTGGGTTTCCATGCATTAGCTGGCATACCTGGTTGCATTGGTGTCATCGACTGCACCCATGTGGAATTGGTGGTCCCACATGCCATGGAGGTAGCGTACCGCAACCGTAAACTATTTCACTCAATCAACGTGCAAATGGTCTGTGACTCCAACAGGATCTTCACACATTGTTGTGCCCGATTCCCCGGATCAACCCATGATTCAATGGTCCTGAGGAACTCCACAATACCACGCTACATGGAGCAACATGCAGGCCCAAGATCCTGGCTACTCGGTGAGTCTAATGTCATGAGCATGGAAATGTGAAGTGAGTAGGTGATCGACGTACCAATGCATACTTCACCTGGCAGAAAGGGGGGGGGATGATGCATACTTCACCTGGCAGAAAGGGGGGGGATGATGCATACTTCACCTGGCAGAAAGGGGGGGAATGATGCATACTTCACCTTGCAGAAAGTGGGGGTGAATGATGCATACTTCACCTGGCAGAAAGGGGGGGGGAATGATGCATACTTCACCTGGCAGAAAGGGGGGGGAATGATGCATACTTCACCTGGCAGAAAGGGGGGGGAATGATGCATACTTCACCTGGCAGAAAGGAGGGGGGGGGGAATGATGCATACTTCACCTGACAGAAAGGGGGGGGGGGGAATGATGCATACTTCACCTGGCAGAAAGGGGGGGAATGATGCATACTTCACCTGGCAGAAAGGGGGGGAATGATGCATATTTCACCTGGAAGAAAGGGGGGGGAATGATGCATACTTCACCTGGCTGTGACTAGCAGTAGCCAGATCATACCCTGAGGCAGCACTTACGTCATCTGACAACTGGATACATGATGCCTGACCTAAGCAGCCCAACATGGGAATGAAGGTGTCTCCCAACCATGACACAACCATCTGCAAGTGCATTGTACAAAATGTGACCACATTGACTCCAACGAAAAGCACCTACATGCACGTCACCAAACACCATCAACTGAAAGGCCTGTCCCCCATAACTGCGCACAAAGGAGGCACATGACGGACAGGAACATCAATACACCACAACACAGACAGCAAGGCCCACAAACTGTCCCCATTGACATCAGTATTGTTCACTGGGGTCATAATGAGGCAAACAGCAATGTTGCAATCATGTGAGCGTTGACCTCACAGGACACGTGCCAGGTCACCTAAAGAAACGGCCTGAACGGACACAGTGGATGGGCACTCACAAGGCACTTGTCCCCCCTGCATCGTGTCTTGGCATGCAAAACTGTACATGAGAGCCATGAACATATACCAGTTGCATAGTGTGAATCCATTAGCGCAACTAAAAGTGGTGCAAAGTAACAGTTGAATGCAAGGCATGGTGGCACGTTATGTACAGAAATCAATCTCATCCCTGACACATACATTTTTGCCCACTTACAGGTGATGCAGGCTATCCCCTGAAGAGGTGGCTCCTTACACCAGTCTGGAACCCACAGAACCAGCATGAGGAGGACTTCAACCGTGCCCATGCACGTACCCGTGTGGTGATTGAGCAGGCATTCGGCCTACTGAAGGCACGTTTCCGCTGCCTCAGCAGGTCTGGCGGGGCACTCCTGTACCGCCATGAGAAGGTTGCGAAGATCGTCATGGCATGTGTCATGCTACAAAATATGTGCGTCAGACGAAATGTACCCCTGCCCCCTGACGCAGAACTGCAACCACCTGACGATGAGGATGATGAGGGTGGGGATGGGGCAGCACCTCAAGGAGGCAGCGATGCACAGGAGGGGCGTGAAATGCGTCAGAATCTCATTGACCAATGCTTCTAGCACACACGGCGTGTGCGTGTAACATGGAGACGGCACTTGGGGCACTGTGTGTGTCTGGGACATGCACACTGTGGACTGTACAACAATAAAGTACACATACGCAATGAGCAATGTCCACACATTTGATTTGTGCTAAACGAAAAAGTGTATTATGATTGTGAAAAGGTATGACACACCCATTCCCCCCTCCCCCCTCCCCCTGAACACCCCAACACACCCACTCCCCCCTCCCCCCTGAACACCCCAACACACCCACTCCCCCCTCCCCCTGAACACCCCAACACACCCACTCCCCCCTCCCCCCTCCCCCTGAACACCGCAACACACCCACTCCCCACTCCCTCCTCCCCCCTGAACACCCCAACACACCCACTCCCCCCTCCCCCCTGAACACCCCAACACACCCACTCCCCCCTCCCCCCTGGAATCCCTACGAAGGTGTGAGTGAGTCTGTGCAGCAGTGTGTGATGCAGTAATTCTCCACTGTCCAGCCACTAATGACAGTCCCCTCCCCTGGCCCCTGGGGCACCCCTGCCCGTGCTGCGCAGGTTTCTCCCTGATCGTCGGATGGGGCTGCTCTGTGCCGAGCTGGTTGACGAGGAGGTTCCTATATGCACATTTGGACGCATGTCCCGAATGGTCTGCACCAGTTCTGAGATTACGTGCCGCACAGCGGCGAGTTCTGTGCAGATGTCCTTCGTGGAGGACTCAATGGCAGCCGTGACTCTGTCTGCACATCTCTCCATTGCATCCTTTGCCCCCCCACACTCTGCAACGTGCTCATTGAGGAGCGAGGATAGTTGCTGCTGCCGGGTGACGATCTCATCCAGGGTCTGTTCATTCCTCTGGCTCATGACTGATGGCATTGGCATACCCATTGGGCTGCTCACCTCCGGCAGCGGGGATGGGGTGGCTGGCCAATCCTCGTCCTCTAACTGCCCCTGTGTGGCATCCGCATGCAGGCTGCTTAGGGATATGTAGGGGGAATGTAGGTGGGCAGTGGGGCTTGCATCCTCAATCTCCTCAATGATCCCAGCTTCACTATCGGAGGAGGCTGCAATGGCAGCAATTTCGCCAAGAGTGCTGCTTGCAGCAGAGCCTGTCCCTTCGGTGGGCACGATTTGTGTAATGTGCGCTGCTACTGCTGATTCTGTGGTGACAGTTGTGGTGGCTGGCAGTGCCCTGTCCTCTTTCCCTGGCAGGGATTGTGGCTGCTGTGGTGTTTTCATCGGGACGGCAGAGGTGGAGGCTTGCGGTCTTGGCACAGTTGTCCTGGCCCTCTTGGTGGCTGTGGAGGCAGTGGTGTCCTCATCCTGAGGGTCTGAATCTGAGCCTGTGGTGGAGCAAAGGAGGGATAGTGTTATTGATGGGTCAGCGGACATTGGGCCTGCATTGTGACGAATGGCATCTTATCAGTTAGTACATGCAGCACATTTGAGGCAGGGGCATACAGGTTGTCTGCCTTTTGTGTGGAAGTAGCATGGAGGTATGTGGGTGCCGGCAGTTAGGGTGTGCATGCTGCATGTGTACAGGGTGGAGATCGGATGTGTCTGTGGGCAGTCTCCTGCTGCTGTGTTGCATTTGCACAATGGGGCAACATTGTACTTCACATGATTGGACTTTAGTGAATTTTGCATGGCTTGATTTGAGCCACCTACCTGCATCTCCTGATGTCGGGGCTCCTCTCTCCATTCCTCCTACTCCTTCTATGCTCTCCATTCCAATAGTGGAGGCACAGATTTCCTCCCATGCTTGCAATTTGATGGGTGATTCAGATCCTCCCCCAGTTGCCGTGGCCAGGTTCCTATTCGCCGAGAGGAGGCTCCTGACGTGGAGCCTCAGGTCGTCCCACCGCTTTCTACACTGCTGTGCGTTGCGGGGTACGGTTCCCACCGCACTGACACGCTCTGCCACCAGGGCCCATATGGCCTTCTTCTTGGCAATTGCCGGCCTGGTCATTTGCGTGGAGAAGACCACTGCAGCATTGTCCTGGAGGGTCTCTGCAAGCATGGTGAGTTCCTCACGAGAGAAGCGGTCCTGGTGCTGCCGATCGCAGGCTTTTTTGACAGCTTTTGGCATTTTCAAGTTGGTAAATGGGTGGGTAATGGGTTATGACAGGTCTCAGGGTCGGATGTGGAGTGGTTGGGGAGGATGGCAATGGATTGTGTTTTTAAAGATGGCCACCGTGCTCTTTCCCGTTCCGCCGCGATGACGCTACTTCCGGTTCCGCTTATTTACGGTCACTGCTAATTACGGTCACCGCTAATTACGGTGACCGGTAATTGCCGTGACCGCTATGATGGGTGGCGGAAGTGCACCTTGCACGGCGTACGATGCCGGTAGGGGCCGTTTTGGGGTCATTTACGGCATTGTGTACTTTACATTACCGCCATGGTGTAATGCTCGTGCGCGATGGGTCGGAATGTGCCGCACTTTACGCCATGGGGCCAGGGCGTAAACGTAAATTACTCCATGGCGGTAATGTTCGATACTTACCGCCTGGGTCGTAATGAGGGCCATAGAGTGCTATGGGTTGATACCCCTTCATGAAATACAGGAAAACATGGATGCAGGAGATGACCTACAACCAGAGTCCACGGACACATTGTGCCTGCTGCATATGGTGCATAAGCACTTACTTCTGGCCTGGCCTACAGGACCACTTCCATGGGCCTGATTGCATCACATACCTACCTTCAACAGGGAAGAGAAGGAAGGGATGTAATGTTATCTATGGGCACATCACGCCATCTTTGCAAGACCGTTGTCCACACACACCCTATTTGCTTATAAAGCTGCAAGTCCATGGCCGCTCCTTAGTGATGTCACATCCTCAGGGAACCCATCAAGTTACATCCTGTGCAGGGGGTCTGAAGGGTACGCCAAATCCTTGCATTCCTTTCCACAAACCTGCACCAGTCAGAGTCATGAAGCAGGATCATGTTCCTGTGACATTCCTGGCTTGGGGCTTGGTGTTGGAGACTGGCAGAAGACATGGTGATGGCAACGTGCAAGGGGTTGAGTATTTTACACTGTTGCTGGGGTCTCGGAGTGGAATGCATGAGGTTACAAGTGAGTGTGCTACAGCATAACCTGCATCATTTTGAGTCTGTTAGAGAGACGAACAGGGAGCATGCGAATGTCCTCAATGAGATAGGCCAGAACGCTGCTAATATTATAAGAAAAATAGCGCAGAACGTTGCTGATGCTATCAGGAAGGTAGGCCAGAACGCTGCTGATGCTATCAGGAAAATAGGCCAGAATGCTGCTGATGCAATTAGGAAGGTAGGCCAGAACGCTGCTGATGCTATCAGGAAGATAGGTCAGAATGCTGCTGATGCTATCAGGAAGATAGGCCAGAACGTGGGTGATGCTATCAGGAAAATAGGCCAGAATGCTGCTGATGCTGTCAGGAAGATAGGCCAGAACGCTGCTGATGCTACCAGGAAGATAGGCCAGAATGCTGCTGATGCTATCAGGAAGGTAAGCCAGAACGCTGCTGGTGCTATCAGGAAGATAGGGTTGGGCAAGAGAGATGGACTGTTAACCCTGGACAGGTGACTTGAAAGGCAAGAGGGGAGAGGGGGTCAAGCACCACAAGATACACATGGAATGGGTGCCCTCTGTACATCAGACATCTTATGATGAGTTAGTCCCTCTGATTAATGTCACACAGTCCAGGGAAAACTGGGTCAAGCCAAGTGGTTGCACACCAGTCTACTCACCATCTGGCTCATCACCGTTCTGCAAAGTTAATCACTGGCCAGAGAATAAGTAAGGTCTCAGTGATAGGTTAACAGTCTCTGACAACATGTACTCAGCGTTGCCATCCTACACATGGCAATGCTGAGAGCCAATACTGGAGTGATTTCCACACCATGCACCTTACATGCAGTTACAGATCATGTGTGACTGCCATAAATGTTATCTGCCTGTTCCCCTTAAAGGCACATATGTTTATTTGGAATGGCACTGTGTGTTTCAACATGTTGTCACTCCTTTATCATATATCCTTCCTTTAACTGTTTGAGGGTTGTGGTTGGTCCTTTCCTTTTTGTGATCAATAAATGTATGAATTTACTTGGGACATATGTGTGTAATGATATGTCATAGGAAGGGACATGGAGATAGGTGTTATAAAAAGATTCTTCTAAAATTATTTGTGATTCGTCACACAGGTATTGTGGCACAACAGTCACTTAATGTGAACAATGCCACGCAACAGGAAAAGAATCAAAACCAAAAGTTGATGGATGGAAGGTATTTAATAAATCATAACCACAGGCACAACTCTTTGCAACACTCGAGACCATCAAGTTTCAGCCTGCCAAGCTATTATAGAAGGGGAAGGAGCATTTGCAAATCAGGCTTGGTTCCACCCCAAAAGGGGCAGTCCACCCCAAACTGCTAGGTCACATCCTTTCTGCACAAGACCACAATCATCCCCAGACATGTTGACCTTGTTGGGCATCATCAGTGAGCAGTAGCCTGCATCTTTGTCCACATTGCCCTCTCGGCTGCATTTTACAGCTTCGACCACCGCATCCTTTGCTACCTCGTTTATGACAGGATGGAATTCTATGGCACTGTTCTGAATAGGTTTACCTCCTACCTCTCAGGCAGACACCAGGCTGTCCAGATGAACCTGTTTCATTCTAACCAACTACAGGTCTCCTGCAGAGTCCCCCAAGGCTTCATCCACTCACCAATCCTTTTTAACCTTCACATTGAGCCTATGGGCACTCTCTTAAACAATCCCAAATAGACATCCACCAACACGCAGACAATACTCAGTCAAACTGAACCCATCCAAGACTGAATTCGTATTGATCGGTCCGCTCGCTAAAAACAACTTGTCCAACAATGGCTCAATGATATGCGTCTAGAAGGATTTGATCCACTACTCTCAGGCTCAGCAACATCCTTAGACTTCACCATTGACAGCAATCTGACCTTCCAGAAACACACAGTCAAGAAGGCCCAAATAGCCTGGTTCAGAATATCTACCCTTTGGAAAATCAAGCCATTCATCCCATTGCAGGACTTCCAGACAGTAGTATAGGCCCATGTGGTCTTGCACATCGATGGGGGATATGCTTTCCTAACAGGGCATCCAGGGCACCCAGCAGCTCGCTTGGCTCCCCTTAAATCACTCCACCACTCTGCAGCACGTCTTATTACGGGAGCACAGAGAAATTTGACGTAATTACTCCTATTCTACGCAAACTACATTGGCTTCCACTCTAAGCCAGGATACTGTACAAGACTGCATGTGTCATCTACAAAGCAGTCATGAGTAGCACACCAGTGTACCTGGTGGCTGAGCTCCACATATGTGGTGGCACACGCTGCTCATGCAGCAAATCGACCAACCGGCTTGAAACACAACTCGCCTGCAACGAGATGATCCGCAAACAATCCTTTGATTGTCATGCAACCACTCTTTGGGCTTGTAAACATGCTCCATATTGTGAAAAGGCCTGTGTCTGTGTTTTTCCCAGCATGAGTTGGTTACAACCCTGCTTAGCCCGTTGATTCCAGTGAGGGTGCTCCATTATATTTTCCTTTACATGATTTTGCAGAAATGAGGATGCTTTCAGCTCGAGTGATGTGCTGACGTTTATCATTGTTGAGCCACATGTTTCCCAGCAGTCTTTGAGTGGGTCTGCAAACAGTTTCCATGTATTGGCTAAACTGGTGTACTGGGTCTGTGTCAAGTAGCCTCTGTGGCACATGCATGCCATGATCGGAGTGGATAACATTATTTTGGAAACTTGCAAATGGCTGCATGTGACAATCGGCTTTTTTCGAAGGCATGACAGGGATCCGTGGCCATACTCCTTTGATCGTCCTTACCTGCCACCATAGTCTCGAATTCGTTGCAGCTATGCTTAATGGCTCAGTGTAGTTCCCACTCGACCACCAGGACACGACAAAGGGACTCATTACAAGTGTGGCGGTCTGGAAATAATGATGCCGGTCACACCGTACCGGCACCCTTAATGGACCGCCCCACTACAACTCTATGGGTGGGCACCCATATGCCCAGCAGCTCTGACCTGCTGGGCGCAATGACACCCACCCGCAGAGTTTTCATGGAAGCACCGGCACCATTAACAATGGTGCCGGTGCTTCTGTGTCCCCATTCCCGTGCAGTCCTATGGAACTCAATGGGAATAGGGTACAGTATTTTCCGGCTCCTGATATCCTGGGTCACTGGGACTTGTAGCACCGGGACTTGTAGCACCGGGAGTGGTAGCACCGGCGGGTTACTGCCAGACTTGTAACGAGGCCCTAAATCTGTGTTTCATACAGAGAACCTTAGGGAGCAGTGATTTCCTGTTTTAGTCTTTGCTCTGTCTCTTTCTCAGCCTCTTCTTCTTTCTTGCTTCCCGAGTGCCAAGATGCCTTAGCTGGTGTTGGTCACGATTGGGTTTAACATAACACAACATAACATAACATAACATTCATGCAGATGGACGGCCTAACAGTAGAGACAACAATGCATGGATACATGGGGACACAAAGTAGTTTCCAGCAGACCAAGAGTTTTTGATTTCGTCATGGGCTTTGCTTATTGACAGCCGCTTACTTTTTGAGTGTGGAGGCGGGTGATGTGCATCGCATGTGTAAGAGTATCATGCCCTTGCCGTGCTGTGTGTTTTGATGGGAGGCTTTAGTAAGGAGATAATGGGGCACTCTCACCTTACTTTTGTTCCTTTATGTGACAAAAGGCCATTTTTGTAGATGTTCTCTTTGGGTTGACATATTCTTTTCTCATTTTTCATATTTTGCTATGTGTAACTTACGATCGGCGTAAGGTTGGTGGAAGTCCTTAGACTCTTTGGTGTAAAAGGTATACATACACCTGTTGATGAATCAGAGTAACCTCAACATATGTAACTTAAACCACTGTTCATGTCAGACTTAATCAAAAATGATTCCTAGTCAATCAGGCCCCTGGTTTTTACGTGAGGGTCACTCCTGAACATACTAGTAGAAGAAGTCCTACAGGCTTCTAAACTCCATCACTGTATCTTGGTTATTATGTACAATGTTATACAGTTTCCAGTGCTGTACACCAGAATAAAGAAAAGTGCATTGGCTCGCTCAGCTGTTTTTTTAAATTTTCCAATGAGAAATTCCCAGCAACAGTACTTCCTACTTGGCATTTGAATGAAAACATTAAATGGGATTGATTGCTCTTTGGCACTAAAAGCTGGGCTGAAAGATTGACGGTGTCTCTGCTGTGAGTGGTGGAGAAAAGGAACTCAAGAAGATTTGCATATGTTATGAGGTTGCTATTAGGAAGGTGTAAAAAAAACCAGGAGGACATTGGTACTTGCAAAAAACAGCACCAAGTGGCTGTGATCATTTAAGACTCCCACCACCATGTATGAGAACTCTGTGAACGTGTGCCCCAGTTGATGGACAGTGCAGTTTGCATCTCGCACCACACTACCACACTATGGGGAGACTGAAGATGTGCAAATCATTTTTCATTGGCCATCAATGAAGGGGAATAAGAAATAAGTGTGTTTGCAGCAGGCAACCAACATGCAGAGTATCGTATTGTGGCAAAGGGCAGATTGCACGCTGATTCAGATTACAAATGTCCATAACAAGGTCTGTTGGAGTTACATAATTGGTAGTTCCTGGGGAGATCAGTCACTGATATACACGCAGATCAAACTCATCCAGTCCTGCATAAGCAACAGATGACCTGACACACAGTGTGGCCTAGGATTGCTTGGGATGAAGACCACCAACCCGCTCAGGCACCTTGGAAACATTGTTCAGATCAATACATGGATACTTATATACCATGTCCAATAGAGGTATTAGAAATACTTCTCAATGTGAATAGCCACACCTCTACGGATTAGCAAAAGTGTTGAACACATTCCAGATTTATTTCTTGTGTTTTTCCTTTTTCTGTTTTACTTTGGATATTGAATAATTGCTTCTATTGCACTCTCTGTTTTAAACATTTGTTCATCAACTGTTTATGTCTCTATGTTTTATGCCACTCATTTTTCAAATGTGTATGAAAATTAAAGGCATACATCAATATTCTATAATTCATCAGTTTATAATTTCACGTAACAGTGTTCTTTGAGTTTCGAGATTCTTGACGTGACATTATGCACGTTCGTGTTTTCTAAAATAACTTGATACTGTATTGTAATGTTTGCCGCATGGACCATACTTACTTGTAAGTAAACATTGTTCACGTCACCTGGGGACTCAGGGGCTGACACAGAGTGCCATTTGATGACTCTCTTTGGATAAGTTTACTAAACTGGAAAGGGGAAACTAAACTCCCAACTGGAAAAAAAAGTCTCCATATTCAATGCATCTCTCTAAAGAACCATGACAGGTGTATACATTTCTCAGATTTTATTCAGGGTGGGCTTTATTATAAGTGTGGAAACCAACCATTATTTATTTTTTGTTATTTACCAAGTTCCCATATATTAAGCTTACACTTTACAAGAAGCAGTAAAGAGAACTTCAATATAGAATAGATAATTGTTGACTAGTGAAATGACCTGCATCTTCATGAAAGAAGCAAACAGGAGACAGTGACGCGCTGGCTGCAGTTAACTCTGTTCGACCAATGCACATTGGTGGGTCTTTACTTTCTGGGACTGGCATGTCATTTAAGGAAGTGGTGAAAAAGCAGTAAGTAGTTCAAGATATGTGAACTATTGCGGTTGTTCCTACCATATCTAGTGCCTGCATTGTGCCAATCACTGCATTGGATATGAAATATACAGACTAGTTGATAGCTGCGGTCTGTGTAGGTGCATGAAAAGGCATTGTAGCTACTATAGTGGAGTGTAGGGGTAACAAAAGATATATATCATGGTAACATCATGAGTTTGGTGAGTGTATGTGCATTAAACAACATGGTAGAGTTACTCACTGCAGGGTGTGTAGGCAATATCAAATGATACAGTAGGTTAACTCAGTGCAGTGAGGAAGGTGCATTAAGAATTAAGAGACATGGTAGAGTTACTCGCCCCAGGGAGTGTAGGTGTAACACATTATAGAGTAGTTCTACTCAGTGTAGTGAAGAAGGCGCATTAACAGACATTGTAGAGTTACATGCTGCTGAGTATAAGTACATTAAAAGATAAAGAAGAGTGATTCTCTGCATTGAGCTTAGGTGCATTAAAATGCATGGTAAAGTTACTTAATAGAGTGTGTGTAGATAAAACAAAAGATGCAGCAGGGTAACTCCTTGGCTTCATGCTGTGTGATGACTATTTACTCGGAAACAAAAGGAGAGCTGGCCAGTCCAGTCCTCCTCCTGTTTCTGAGTACAGAGACATGAAGCAGCCCGTGTAGCCAAAGCCTGCACGGTTACACAGGCTGCTTGCAAATGTCAGTACTTCCAAAGTGCTGCCACCTGCAGGCAGCCTCTGTAACTGCATTGCTTCAGCTACACAGGCTGCCTGGCAGAGGTGTCGGGATGGCTGGGGCTAGTCAGGGTGGATCCCAGCAGGGCAACAGCTCAGGAGCCATTTTTGGAGACTGCCCGGCTAGCTCCGGCCCACTTAATGCTCTGGGGTTTCCTTCAAAGGCACTACCTGCCTTCCCACTGAATGCATGCGTTTTCAGCCTAGCGTGTGACATCAGAAGTACTATCCCGAGGGACACCACCCTCCTCAGTGTTATGGGGTTGTGCCCTCTCCCCTTAGTCCTGCACTGCTATGTCCCCTCATCTGCTTCGGTCCATTGTCACTTTAGAGGCATGTAGGTGTGACCTGTCATGTTGAAGTATAGCGCTGCTACCTGCCACTTTATGTTTGGAACTGGGCCCTATTTTTTCAATGGTATACCACTGTGCTATGAGTCCTGAAACTCAGGGCATCATGCCCTTTCCCCCCATGGCAATGGTGCTCTTCTGTTAGATTGAGATGCAGAACTGTGCCCTGCCACAAAGAGGTCTCGAGATCCGCCCTGTGAAAAAGAAGTAATCAGTGGGCCCCTGTCATACAACAGTATGTACTTGTGCACTGCAAGTAAGGCCCAAGCTCTCCCTAGGTAAGAGGCTGGGTCCTGCCACGAGGAGGTTAGGAGCTGCTCCCCCACAATGCATGTTGTGACATGTATACTAAAGGATTTGGAGGTTTGACTTTGCCATTTGTGACCCAGGGGGTGGCTTGCCACCCTAGATATATGACGCTGTTCCCTATTACCCTAGGGCGTCTGTCTACAACCTGTGACTCTCCAGATGTTTTGGACTACAAATCCCATGATCCACCAGCATTTCTATGTTGTCTACGGCTGATGGGAGAGGTCTTCAGGGAGATGCTGAGAGCCAAAGGTTGAAGACCCCTGCCTTAGTGTTACAGAGCTTTGTCATGTTGGCTGGGGCCTTTTGTATCTAGGCACTGTCACTAGAGGGTAGAGGGTTATGCCGTGTTTACAAACAGTCGAGTAATGGATGTTGTTCCTTGGGACCTTTCTCACATGACAAGAGAGTGCATCTGGGTACCATGCAACTATTAATTTATTTATGTTGTCATTTGTATAGCGCACATAGCCCAGAGGCATCTAGGCGCTTTTTGCTTAAGAGTGTTGGTTACAGTGGTTGCTTGCACAGGTAACAGGTTACAGACGTTGCTTACATAGGTTACAGGAAAGTTGACATGAGTTACAGCTGTTTGTTGCATAAGATACATCATACATTAGGCTGATGTCTATATGAAAGTGCATTGAGTAGCCATGTTTAGGGTGCCAGCCATTTGGTTGCCTTGTGACAAGCATAGGCTAGGTGTCTTGGGAGAAGAGTATGATTTTGAGGACTTTGGGAAGGGCCAAAGGGATGGGTCTGATCTCAAGGCCAGGGGCATGGAGTTCCATTGTTAGGCCGCAATCACCGGGAAGCTGGAGCCTCAAGCGTTTTGTTGTCTAAACCTAGGGATGGCAATGTGGCAAGATTGCAATAATGCAAGGTTTGAAAATGAGATAAGACTGTGGCACATAGAGGGTCCGGGCAGTGGTACTATGTCAGGCCCTGAGAAGTAGTCCTGAAAGCCAACCATTGTGACTTAACAGGGAGAAGCGATAAAGGTCCTGCTGATGACGTCCAAATAATGCAATAGCCACAATCAGTGGCCGGTGGCCAGAGTGGTTAGAAATACAATCTAAACAAAGGGGGTGACTGTGAAGAATGCATTTGCAAACTTGGGGAACAGGAACATGCAGGTATCCGTGAAGAAGGTGGTGCACAAGTTACACGATACCACATCACCCGTTAGTGGAAAAGGCAGGGCATCGGCTTTCAGAAAGTCGAAAGGTGAAATGATCTGCAATAGACATGAGAGGTGAACATAATCGTGTGAAATAGCCTTTGCCTGGTCATAGATGTGTCCACTTGTTTCGTGTGCCTTTAATTAATGCAATATGATTAAGCTCAGAATCAAGTTATGATATACCCAGGTCAGGGCAGCCACCACAGGTCAACACATGGATTTAATTTAGTTTCAGCATTGCATCCTGGGATTGTAAGTCACACGTTGTTGTAGAATAGGGTGTGGGGGGAGCATGGGCCATGCTATATGTGGCGTCTTAAGCACCTTCTCAGTGCTCTCAATGCTCGTTCAGTTCTCTAAGTGATCCTCTCCCAGTACAAAGCGAAGCCAAGCAGAAGAAGTGGGATTGTCTTTCCTGATTAGTTAAATCAAGAGATCCAGGACAGACACAATAGTCCCCCCCCCCCCCCCCGAGAACAAGTGAATGTAGTTAAACCAGGAGACCCAGTAAAGGCGTGATGGTCCCAAGAGAACAATGGATTGATCTAACACCATTTGATGGAAGCAGCACTCAGAAATCAGCTCTGAGATGAATAATTATTGATCTCTCCCACCCTTCGTGCCCTCCTTCGTGTTACAACATTACTGTCCCATCTTGAGCAGCGCAGCCAGGAATGCTACCAAGGCCAGCGGCACCAACGCGTTGATCTTCACGCCGGTTGCGCCGCTGATGGCAAAATCGCTGTTGACGTTTCCGAGCTTCTGGTTATTGCACAGGTTCGTGTTGCAACAGCCTTGGGTGGTGTCGGCAAGAATGAGGTTTTGGTGGCCGTTAACGCATGACGAGGCGCAGCGTTTGGTCATTATCCAAACGGACATAAATTTGCCTGAAATAGAAAAAGACACAACATTAGAACCTGCAGCTCCGCTCCCCCCAAGTCTCAGTTTCTAATGTTTTGCTTTCCTATACATTGTTTACTGACAAGTTCTAAGGATATTCTTCGTGCTCTGATTATTTCAATCATCTAGGTCTGGTTTACAACCTGGTGCTGGGATAATCAACTTTATTCAGACCCTCTCACTGAAAAGGGGTGCTCCAGATTGGCATGAAGCACCATTGACGTTTGAGCTCCTCATTCCATGGCCTACTTCCAAAATATAAGTTATGGTGAAATGTATGCTCCGATTTCTTACCGGCAATCTTCAACAGCCCTTATCGTCACAGTACTCTCTTGGAATGTCGAGTGAGAACCAGATCAGGCACCCTTCTAAGATGCTGAAAAATTAGTCCAGGACTCCTGAGACCATGACTTTCACAAAGGGAACAATGGTCATTGGGGCGAGTAAGCCCCCTTCACAAGAGGGCAACTCCAAATACCTCCTACCCCAAGGCGAGTGACTCAAAAAATAACTGACATACCTAGCCGAAAACAGCCAATAGCCCTCAAGCCCATCCCCTAGGGCCATGTCTCAAGGGCCTGAAGAACCAAATACCTAAAGCGCAAAGACCTAGGTGCCAAAAGTGCCTGGATTCAGGCCAATATACACAACTTCTAACATGTCTCCAAGCAGATCCTACTTACCACCAAATAACCCAAAGAATGCGAGGTTTGGAGGAAAAGGAGAACTTCTATAATTCAGAAGAGGCTATCCAAAACCTGTGAAACAACACAGGACACAGTTACCCAGCATAACATAATCCTCAAGATACTATGGGGCCTGCAAAGAATCCTGACCTCTCTTCAACAAGCTCCACCTGCCGTCGAGCCATACATATGCAAAATGGCCACTAGCAAGCGCTCAGCCGACACAGTGTACCACAACACAAGATGATTATGGGGCATGTCAGGTGCTTTTTTCGTCAGGCTAGGAGGGAAAGCTATGAACAAAATATTTTTTAGGAAAGGATTCTGTGGGAAGGCGGATCACTTCATAAGTACTGTGACAAGCACATGGGATGTAGAGGTATTGCTAAAGCTTGTGCTCTAATCAGCTTTTGGCAAAATAGAATGGATGACACTGGCGTTCCTAACTTGTCTGAACCTTAATCAATGTATCAAATCATATGTATTTGCTTTAAATATGGTGGATTTGTTTTACATTGTTTTAGATAAAATCAATACCTCCTACAACCTCCTCAATGCTCTCCCTTAAACCGTCTGCTCTCCCATCCATATGGTATCAACTTCTACTGTCTTCTAAATACTTGCCATCTAATCTGCAACACTGTCTCTCTCAGATGGTATGACCTTCTCCTCCAAACACTTAGGTACTTTCACCATCTCCTGCCCCTCAACTCCCAACAGTCCTCTCGGCTTGCCAACCACCTCCAAACACCTCCCTCCAGCACCCCACACTTCCAGATTAAACTAGCTGATTTATAGGGTGGCCTCCCCTCTGTTTGGGTGGAGCCTGGAAATACTGGTTGCACCTGGGTGGTGTGGGCTCAGCTGTTTTGTGATTAGATCATTTTCATAAGGTCAGGTGAGCTTCAACGTGTTGGCTTGAACAATACATTAAACTGTTCCAGCAATTTGGATTTTAGAATTGCTCTGGACATATTTGAGGTTGACTCCCCCCTCCCCCTAGCTCTTTGAAACTCTATTCCCATTGCCTTCATTATCCTGTGTACCTCTACCTTTTCAGAGTGTGATCTATAAGCCAGCAAGCCATCTAGTAAGCCTCTGAAGCTACCTAGAATCTCTTGATCCTCAGAGTGTGATTTACAAGTCAGCAAGCCATCTAGTAAGCCTCTGAAGCTGCCTAGAATCTCTTGATCCTCAGAGTGTGATTTACAAGTCAGCAAGCCATCTAGTAAGCCTCTGAAGCTGCCTAGAATCTCTTGATCCTCAGAGTGTGATTTACAAGTCAGCAAGCCATCTAGTAAGCCTCTGAAGCTGCCTAGAATCTCTTGATCCTCAGAATGTGATTTACAAGTCAGCAAGCCATCTAGTAAGCCTCTGAAGCTAGTATATCTGGCTACCCAGAGTGTGATTTACAAGTCAGCAGAAAGCCATCTAGTAATCCTCTGAAGCTACTATATCTGGCTTCCCAGAGTGTGATGTACAAGTTAGCAGCAAGCCATCTAGTAAGCCTCTGAAGCTACCTAGAATCTCTGGATTCACATAGTGTGAATTACAAGTCAGCAGCCAACTAGTAAGCCTCTAAAGCTACCTAGAATCTCTGGCTTCTCAGAGTGTGATTTACAATTCTGCAAGCCATCTAGTAAGCCTCTGAAGCTAGAATATCTGGCTTCTCAGAGTGTGATTTTCAAGTCATCAGCAAGCCATCTAGTAGGCCTGCGAAGCTGCCTAGAATCTCTGGCTTCTCAGAGGGTGATCTACAAGACAGCAAGTCATCTAGTAAGCTTCTGAAGCTGCGTAGTATCTCTGGAACGCCTTTGTCTTGGGAACGTTTCAATTGTGTAAGTAAGTCGCACAACGTTCAGCAGAGCAGGAAAACTGACTTTGTTTATTTTCTTCTTGTGCATAATGCAAGTCACTTTTGCTTTGTTTGCAGGTTTGTATCCGTGGGACTTCCCCAAACTGTGTGCATGTGAGTCACAATATAGAGGGTTTCCTGCGACGTAAGTGCAAAAGCTTGAAATGTGTTTCTATGATTGTGAGTGACTTTTTAGTTTAACAACTTGCTTCCCTCAAAGGGAAAGGCCTTCCTCCTAACACTGGATGTTTGAGTCTGGCTAGGGAACTGGAACGGCTCTCTAAGTCGGTCAGCCTTTGGCAAAGGGGCACCTTTGAGGATCAGTGTGTGCCCCCTTTGTCCCTTGTGGCCACTGGTGTCTGCAGGGGTGGTCGGGTTGTGATAACCCTTTTCCTCTGTATGATGACTCGGCTTTGGTGGACCGGCGATCCCACGTGTTCCTCCTGCGGGTCCAGCACCCATTAGGACAGGGTGGCCCCCATTCTCTGGGACCTCCTTCTGTTGGTTCCAAATGTTAGGCTGGGCACATGCGGTACAGACCGGTACAGGCATTTACCATTCATAAATGGAATGTCATGAACATTGGTCTTGAAATGACAGGCGTCTGGTTGTTCCTTGAATGTCTTAACTCGGCCTACAGAGTAGTGCTTACATCCTATACACAATCATAGGTCACACAACAAGCTCTACATTGCACTACCATTTTTCCTAGCATGGTCCTAAGCAGAGAAGCCCCACTCATGGTTTCACTGGCTACAATGCTGCTTACACTATAATAGTGAACATTGATAAATTGCACACCGCAGGCACTTGTTCCCTTGATCTCCAATGGCAACACTATTTAAAAACAATGCCCCACTTCTAATATCAGTCTGTCTGGATACAGACACCATCCTGGTAGCTTCTAATCTGCATCCACTGTCCATGTTATGGTATGTTTAGCTTTCGCCTTCCTTGCAATTGGTCTCCCCTATCAATGCTTGAGCACTTTTGCATTCTGTAAGGCAGATAATGCGAGTTCTCTATTCTGGATTACATGTACATTTTACATACGGTCCTGCATTAATAAAACAGACTGCATACCTTCCTGGACGTTATTGATAAAAAGTCTCCTGTATCTATACTAGAACAGAAGTAACCTCTTCGTGTACTGCTAATGTTGGCCTTCAAATGCTACTTGTTTATCATTCTGATTAGAGCAAGAATGAAGAGGGTAAGGCGACTTAAAGGGAGTAAACATCCTTAATTTGTATCACTTAATTTCTTTGGTTTGGTGGAGGAGGGCCCCAAAGATGTATGTGCCCAGGGCTCCAAAAGTGCTTAAGGTGGCCCTGTCCTAAGGCCAATTGCTCAGCCTTATTCCACTTCCTCCGGCATGGGACAGACCATGTGGCGCAACCCAGCACAGCGCGCCAATGCAGTACACTTTGCCATGTCTCCATGTTGCCACTGCGGCACAATGTTTAAAATGCTGTTTGTCAAACACAAACAAGAATATAGTGACCCACATGTTATTGCCACGGTACTGTGGGAGGGAAAAGTTACTGCCTGCAAGACAGTTCACAGCAGCCTTACGTACACATGTTTAGGAAAGAGGAAACTGCGCAAAATACGCTTTAAGTGTGGGAAGAAAGCCCAAATAAATGTTGCAGCGCTTCAAATGATGACCCCTATAACTCCTTCTCCAAGAGATGACCTCTCGTCCCTCTACTCCAGTGTTTGCCTTTGAATGTGTGGGCTAGATTAAGTCATTACATTGGCCCACGTTAGCTCCAAGGTGAAGCAATAGGCTGAAGTTTGCAGATGCGGTAGCCAAAGCCGCACACAGATCTCAATTGGCAGCATATGCCATGAGGCTCATCTATAGTGGTACACAGGGCATAGTTGCCAATGAAGTATATTTCTGGATTAACGTATTGTTAAAATATTGAACGTTATGTGTCTCTTTCTCTAGACTGTGGAATGTTCAGTAATCGAAATGGCCATGTTGGTCTAAGTCAGACTATTATAGTATGGTATAGCATAGTATAGCATAGTATCGGAAAGCTATGAGTTAAGTTTATGAACCTTTGTATGAGGTATACGCCTGCACATTATTTCTAAATCACATGCTCTCAACATAGACCATTGCTCATTGTTAGTGAACCCAGCAATGCACTGGTGTTCACTGAGGCACGCCTCCGTGATGCATGGAATACACCAAAGCAATGTATTTATTTATTTATTTAATAGTTTTTTTTTCTAACGTGCCTAATACCGTAACAGAGTTTGGTTACTAAGCGCGATCCGGGATTCGAACCTCTGTTGCTCTGCGCAGTCTTGTTTTCAATGCAAGCAGTGTTGTTCAGTGAATACAAAGGTGTTAAGATGGATTTCTGAACTCTGTCCTGGAGGGGCAGAGGTTCAGAAGGCCAGCCTAGTTTCTTGGAACAGGGTAACCTCTGGACAAGCCAGACCAATCAAGGTAGCGATGGCGGCGGTCAAGACTAGGTCTCAAGAGGGGTGAGGGTGACTGAAAGCCTGCAATGAGCACACAAAGCAAGGACACGTACAAATTACTCTAAACAGGTGTTATATTAAAAATATAGACACATTTATTACAAGGCCTTTGTAACATTGACCGTAGCAAGAAATCACAATAAAACTCAAGTGAACCAACACATCACAATCAAATACAATATTTATACAATTACCAACAAGTCCAACGAGTTAGACGCACATAATGTGCAGACCACCTATGTGGGGAGGAAAACAGGCAGTGCGAATAATAGTTAGACCCAGTCCGCCTTCAGAGGCACCTAACTAGAAGGAAGTCTGAGCCCTACGAAGAGTGGAGCCTTGTGCTCAAAAGTACCTGCACACGCTCGTGCCAACGGGCAAAGGGGAGTCTCTTTGAGGGAATCAGGCAGTTCAGTTAGATGAACAAATGAAGATGAACAGAGCTCTGTGACTCAAGCGCGGCCTCCACTGTGGGCAGTAGCAGAGCGCGAGTACGGAAAAGGGGTGCTGTTTAACACTGCGAGGAAAGGCTACGGGCTACTGCAGGAGGGCGACCAGTTCCTAGCGTCGCTACTCACCGGTCCACGATGCAGGCAGACCCAGGCTTCTCCGCGTCAGTTTCAGTGCTGGCAGGTTCAGATACAAGCAGGGGACGTCTCGGCGTCATGTAGATTCTGCGGCAGCAGAAGTTAGAGTTGAGGATGTCCCAAATGCAGTGAACCCGCACAGATTGTTACCACAGCAGGGCAATAAGCGGCTGTGTGCATTTCAGCCCAATGTACACTTCTCACTTCAGACCTGGTAAGGCCAAGTGTACGAATCGTGTGAGAGTGGCAAGGACTCGTAATACAGCAGCAACCTGACGGTGGTTACAGAGCAAGACTCCTGGGTAGGCAGGTCAGTCCAATGGATGGCCCAGAGACACTTCCGAAGGCTTACGTGCAGGAGATGGTGAAGATGCTGAGAATAGTTGTTCCCACTATTCCAATGGGTCGAAGTACCAGTACAGGCATTCTCGTTCGATCAGGGGTAGAAAGGGTTTCACAAAGCAACAGCAGTGCAGAGGAGCAGTCCTTCAGGGGGTCACCAGCGATTCCTCGGTTCAGCCTCGTAGTTGCAGGATACTTGGCTCCTGTATTCCTTCGTTCGTGAGAACTCAGGAGATCGACATGGTAGTGGTGTTTCCAGCCTCCTCTTACCCACGGTTCCCTTTGCGCCAAAACAGAGGGGACCCAATGGGAAATCTGCTCACAAAACACTCACACCATACGCGGACCTATCACGGACCACGGTGGTCCCAGGCATTCATGACACACTAGACTCTCTGGTACCCAGGAGGTGTATTGGGACCAGACATCCCAGCCCACATCCTGGAGGCACACACAAGGCCTGTAGAAGCCCGCAAAAGCATCTGTGTTTCGTGGGAAAGTACATGCCCAAATAAGGAAGGCCCCAGGTCGGCTCGACCTGGGGAAGGTGAAGGGGGCAAGACGGTCAGCGGGCAGGACAAAGAGCCTTGTGGTCTGGCCATATTGGAAGCCAGGCCACCATTTTGGGCTAAGCACGAGAAACTTGCTTAAACAGCCAAAAGGAGCTCAAAACACAAAGAACGATCGCTGCCACCAGTCCCGTCCGTGATTCACTTGCACCGTTTGTTAACAATCCAAAGAGAGTGTCTAGGGCCTGTATAAGACTAGAGACCCAAGAGAGCAGTAACTTAGCTTACAGTGCCCTCTTGTGTCATGTTGCGCGAAAGCTGCAACATGATAAAAGAACTACGGAAAACAACGTTTCCCGGTACTGACTGTCTTAAGGGCATGTCAGTTTCCCCGTAAGAATGGAGCGAAAGCCCAGAGGAGTGCGGCAGAAGGCTGCACTTCGCTGGCAAAGTCTAGATCATGGTGAACACAACAGCAAAACGTTTAGGGGTTGCCACATGGAAGGAAAATTACCCACAATTACGAAATCTTTCCTAACACTCGCCCCTTCCGGACTATGGACCTGGGGAACTAATCCACCCCTGGATGAGTCTCTTGTTCAGGTCGGTTAAACATTCTGGACAACCTATCAGCATTGCTATGTTGGACACCTGGCCTATGCTCAATAGTGAAGTCGAAGCCTTGTATACTTATGGACCACCTAAGCAACTTTGGATTCTCTCCCTTCATGTTCATTAGCCACTTTAAGGTCTTATGGTCAGTTTGCACAGTGACGTGGGTCCCATAGAGGTAGGGCCTCAGCTTCCGTAGGGCCCACACAACAGAGAAACATTCTTTCTCCACTGTCGACCATCTGAGCTCTCTGTCCTTAAACTGGTGACTAATAAAACCACTAGGGTGTTCCTTACCCTTCTCATCTACTTGCGATAGTACAGCTCCTATCCCAGTGTCAGAGGCGTCCGTCTGCACAATAAAAGGTCTTTGATAATCAGGGGCCCTGAGGACAGGGGCCTGGCACAAGGAGTCTTTGAAGCCGTTGAAGGCCTTCTCACACTCGTTGGTCCAAGTTACCATCTTGGGTTTCTTCGGAGTGGTGAGAGCAGTCAGAGGGGCAGCTATGGTGCCATAGTCTGCCATGAAGTTGCAGTAATACCCCGTGAGTCCTAAGAAGTTCTCTCACTTGGGTCTGTGTAGTGGGGGTAGGCCAGTCTTGTACTGCTTGTACTTTACTGGGAAGAGGCTGTATCCTCTCTCCACCTAGTTCATGTCCAAGGTAAACCACGGAGCCTTGTCCAGTCTGGCATTTACTAGCCTATATGGTCAAGTGTGCTTTCTGAAGAGCCTGGAGCACAACCCCGAGGTGTTTCACATGGTCTTCCGAGGTGGCACTGAAAACTGCTATATCATCCAGAAATGCAAGACATAATTTGTCCAACCCATTCAACACATGATTCACAAGACTCTGGAAAGTGGCAGGTGCATTCTTCAACCCGAGCGGCATTACCCTGAATTGGTAAAGACCGTCTGGAGTAGAAAACGCTGTCTTCTCCTTGGCATGTTCTGCTAGAGCTATTTGCCAATAGCCAGCAGTGAGGTCAAACGTGCTGAGGTACTTGGAGGCACCCAAGGTATCCACCAGCTCATCTGTTCGAGGCAAGGGGTGTGCATCTGTCTTGGTGACAGCATTCAGAGCCCTGTAATCCACACAGAACCTCAATTCAGAAGTGCCTGCCTTTGGAACCAAAACCACAGGGCTGGACAAAGGACTACTAGAGGATTCAATCACCCCAAGGTCTAACATCTTGTTGACCTCGGTCTTAATGTAAGACCGTACTTTGTCTGACATCCTGTATCCCCTACTTTTGGTAGGTACACTGTCTCCTGTGTCTATCTTATGTTTGCACCAAGGTGTCAAACCAGGCGACTGTGAAAACAAGGGGATAAAACTGCCTACGCAAACTTTTCACCTCAGCCTGCTGATCAGAAGTCAGGTGAGGGGCCACTCGGACACCCTCAAAGGAGCTATCTGAAGGACTGCTTTGGAACAGGTCGGGGGGAGGTTCTGACTCCTCTTCCGCAACATCTGAAGCCAGTAGCAGCGCTGCGATTTCGACTCTTGGGATGAAAGCCTTCAGCCTATTTACGTGGAACACTTTTGGAGCCTGTCCAGGCCTTCCAAGGTCCACTAAATAGTTAACCTCGCCCAGGGGCTCCACCACTGTGTAAGGGCCTGACCATTTGTCCTATAAAGCTCGAGGCCTTATGGGATTCATGATCAGGACTTTCTGACCAGGTGTAAAGTTGACGAGGGAAGCTTCTGGTCGTACCAATGGTTCACCAGCGCTTGTCCTGCCTTCAATTTATCACTAGCCAAGCCCAACCGAAGTACCATCCATTTTCTGAGCCCCAGCACATAATCTACTACGCTGGTAGTAACAGGGGGAGTGGGCATCTCCCATCCCTCTTTGACTATGGCTAAGGGTCCCCGCACAGGATGTCCTAACAGAAGTTCCAAGGGGCTGAAGCCAACACCCTCTTGTGGTACCTCTCGGTAGGCAAACAGTAAGCATGGTAAAAGAAGATCCCATTTTCTTCTCTGAGATTCTTCCAGAGCCCCAATCATGCTCTTTAACATTCTGTTGAAACGTTCCACCAGACCATTGGTCTGGGGGTGGTATGCAGAAGAGAACTTGTAGGTGACCCCACATTCTTTCCATATAGCCTGCATATACTTTGACATAAAGTTGCTGCCTCTGTCAGACACAACTTCTTTAGGGAAGCCAACCCTAGTAAAGATGCCAAGTAAGGCTTTTGCAACTGACTTGGCAGTTACAGTTTTCAATGGGATGGCCTCAGGATATCTGGTAGCATAGTCGACTAGCACCAAGATAAACCTATTGCCTGAGGATGTCTGCGGGTCAAGGGGACCAACGATGTCGATCCCTACCCTTTCGAATGGTATTCCCACAACGGGCAGTGGTACCAATGGAGCGTGGATTGTTGAGCCACTCTTACCAGATAATTGGCAGGAGGCACAACTCCTGCAGTGACTTTCTACTTGCACCCCCATCTTGGGCCAGTAGAAGTGCATGGATAACCTTTTCTTGGTCCTCTTAATACCAAGGTGATCAGCCAGGGGCACTTCATGCGCCAGCTGCAGGAGAGAGGGTCTTACAGCAAGGGGAACCACCAACCTCCTATGGTCTCCTTCTGTAGCCTCTGTGGGCTCACTATACAGGAGTCCACCTTCTCAATAAATCTGATGTGTCCCAGGAGGTTCACCCTCAAGCTGGGAGCAGGCCTGTCTCCTTAGGCCTTCCAGAGATGGGCACTCACGTTGGCCTTTACTGAATTCTTCCCTGTCAGGACCACCTTCTACTAACAAGTATTTTAGTTCAGGATGGTCATTGGGGTCAAATACTTCAGGCATCGCCACCCCCTCGTCAGGTCCGGGTGATTGACCAACTTCCTCCACCTCAGTGGTAGGCGAGTTCGGGGGAATGTTCTCTTTCCCTCGTCTTGACTTTCTTACTCCTTTCGCCTTGGGTTTCCCCTTTGGCTGGGGCGGCGTATTGGTCTTGGCCAATGCTGCCAGTGTTTGAGACCGTGTGCCGGGTCTGTCGGCAGTGTCTCCTACGAGCCCTAAAGCTCTGAGATCGTTGCCTAACAAGACCTTTCCTGGGACGTTTCTCTGAATGCTCACTGGAATCCTGACTGCTGTACCATTTAAAGTAAGATTTACAGGTATTACTGGAAACATGCGAGGTGGGCCGTCAGCCAACTTAGTGGGGATCAGAGTAGCTCTGGCAACTTCCTCTGAGTCTACCAAGGTAGAATCCACTACAGTTCGACTGCGACTACTATCCCTAAGAGCTGGAGTATCTACTCCATTGATCAGCACACTGTCTTCAAAGTAGTGCTTGGCATTATCTGGAATCCTAGCATAAGCCTCTGCGACTTTAGGCTCCCAGGAACCCAGGGAAACTAAAACTACCTCAGCTTCTATCCCGCTGGGGAAGGAGTCTGAGGAGAAGGATGCTCCTGTAATCTCTTCTTCCTCGTAGGAGGAGAAGGCCAGATTAGCGGAGTGGACCCCCAAAGGTTTAACCTCACACCGGGGATCCCCCTTCACGTGGTCAGTTGCTCCACCAGCAAAACACGATCCATTGGGTCTGATTACATAGGGAGGCTTATTGTAACCAGAGTTCTGGTTCGGAGGCTGACCTCCACTACCCTGTGAGTTCTCTTGTGTCTTACCCTTATTTTTCTTTTTGTGGCCTTTTTGAGAAGAAGATTTATCAGATTCTCAACCCTCCTTATCTTTGGACTTTTTCCCTTCCTCCTGCTTACCAGGATGAGTTTTGTCCTTATGGGACACTCGATGTGACACCCATAAATCTGCGGCAATGGCCAGCTTCTTAGGATCTATCTCCTTTGAATCTGCCAAATGCTGCATAAGCTCCGGGGAAGAAGATGCAAAAATATGTTCCAGCATGACAAGACTTATCATGCCTTCAAAGATAGAAACCTTATAACCTTCGACCCATCCAGTCAAGTTTTTTAAGGATTCGGTTACATAAGATACCCAAGTACCACCTTCTTTTTTCTTATACTCTCGGAATCGTTTTAAATATTGGGCAGGAGTCTTTCCAAACATTAAAATGAGATTTTGCTTCAACATTGCAAAATCTGCTCGCTCAGTCTTCGGCATTTCCATAATGGCACTGCAGCCAGAATGGGGCAGTCTGCTGAGTAACCAGGCAACCTTATCAGCATTGTCAACTTGTTGAACTTCACATGCATACTCAAACGTATTCAGCCAGTCCATAATGTCATTCTTTTCCTCATACACACTGAGCAGATCATTTGGAAACCGTGGATGAGAGGACTCCCCAGACCCATGTCCAAGACCCTTGGATTCATTTGCAACCTGAAGCTTGGCCAGTTCCAATTGGTGATCCCGGTCTTTCTGTTTTTCTGCCTGTTCGATTTTTAGCTTGGCCATACTGAAATCAAGCTCCTTCTGCCTAAACAGCAGCTCTTGCTTCTTGAATTCAAGCATGGCCTCCCCAATCAACACTGGCAGAGGAAACATTAGACGTCTCATCCTCCCTGTCCTTGTGGTCGCGGTGGACCAGTGCAGCGGCAGAACCGTTGGTTCTGCCAGTGAGAGCATCCCCACCTCCTTCTGCACTGTCCTCAGAAGTTATAGCGTCAAGCTGAGCTTCTTGCCACGCCATGATTCTTTGGATCATATCCAATTTGGTGCATTGCGAGGAGACACCTCTCTCCGCACACATCTTTTTCAATGTTTCGGATTTAGAAGCATTTAAAGTTAACAAGGTATTTGTTTCCATACTGTTAGATAGGACTATGGCCTTTTAAAAGTTATACTACGACAATTCACTACTTGTCCTGGTAGGAATAACTTGAAATGCCTTCGCTCGTGCGCAACACTGGAGACCTTCAGTCGTATCCCACCGCTGTACACCAATTTGTTAAGATGGATTTCTGAACTCTGCCCTGGAGGGGCAGAGGTTCAGAACGCCAGCCTAGTTTCTTGGAACAGGGTAACCTCTGGACAAGCCAGACCAATCAAGGTAGCGGTTGCGGCGGTCAAGACTAGGTCTCAAGAGGGGTGAGGGTGACTGAAAGCCCGCAATGAGCACACAAAGCAAGGACACTTACAAATTACTCCAAGGCCTTTGTAACATTGACCGTAGCAAGAAATCACAATAAACCTCAAGTGAACCAACACATCACAATCAAATACAATATATATACAATTACCAACGAGTCTAATGAGTTAAACGCACAAAATGTGCAGACCACCTAGATGGGGAGGAAAACAGGCAGTGCGAATAATAGTTAGACCCAGTCCGCCTTCAGAGGCACCTAACTAGAAGGAAGTCCGAGCCCTACGAAGAGTGGAGCCTTGTGCTCAAAAGTACCTGCACACGCTTGTGCCAACGGGCAAAGGGGAGTCTCTTCGAGGGAATCAGGCAGTTCAGTTTGATGAACAAATGAAGATGAACAGAGCTCCGTGACTCAAGCGCAGCCTCCACTGTGGGCAGAAGCAGAGCGCGAGTACGGAAAAGGGGTGCTGTTTAACACAGCGAGGAAAGGCTACGGGCTACTGCAGGAGGGCGAGCAGTTCCTAGCGTCGCTACTCACTGGTCCCCGATGCAGGCAGACCCAGGCTTCTCCGCATCAGTTTCAGTGCTGGCAGGTTCAGATACGAGCAGGGGATGTCTCGGCGTTGTGTAGATTCCGCGGCAGCAGAAGTTAGAGTTGAGGATGTCCCAAATGCAGTGAACCCACACAGATTGTTACCACAGCAGGGCAATGAGCGGCTGTGTGTATTTCAGCCCAATGTACACTTCTCACTGCAGACCTGGGAACGCCAAGTGTATGAATCGTGTGAGAGTGGCAAGGACTCGTAATACAGCAGCAACCTGACGGCGGTTACAGAGCAAGACTCCTGGGTAGGCTGGTCAGTCCACTGGATGGCCCAGAGACACTTCCGAAGGCTTACGTGCAGGAGATGGTGAAGATGCCGAGAATAGTTGTTCCCACTATTCCAAGGGGTCGAAGTACCAGTACAGGCCTTCTCGTTCAATCAGAGGTAGAAAGGGTTTCACAAAGCGACAGCAGTGCAGAGGAGCAGTCCTTCAGCGGGTCACCAGCGATTCCTCGGTTCAGCCTCGTAGTTGCAGGATACTTGGCTCCTGTATTCCTTCGTTTGTGAGAACTCAGGAGATCGACATGGTTGTGGTGTTTCCAGCCTCCTCTTATCCACGGCTCCCTTCGAGCCAAAACGGAGGGGACCCAATGGGAGATCTGCTCACAAAACACTCACACCATACGGGCACCTATCACAGACCACGGTGGTCCCAGGCATTCACGACACACTAGACTCTCTGGCACCCAGGATGTGTATTGGGACCAGGCATCCCAGCCCACATCCTGGAGGCACGCACAAGGCCTGTAGAAGCTCGGGAAAGCATCTGTGTTTCGCGGGAAAGTACATGGCCAAATAAGGAAGGCCCCGGGTCGGCTCGACCTGGGGAAGGTGAAGGGGCCAAGACGGTCAGCGGGCAGGACAAAGAGCCTCGTGGTCTGGCCATATTGGAAGCCAGGCCACCATTTTGGGCTAAGCGCGAGAAATGTGCTTAAACAGCCAAATGGAGCTCAAAACACAAAGAAACGATTGCTGCCACCAGTCCCGTCCGTGATTCACTTGCACCGTTCGTTAACAATCCAAAGAGAGTGTCTAGGGCCTGTAGAAGACTAGAGACCCAAGAGAGCAGTAACTTAGCTTATAGTGTCCTCTTGTGTCATGTTGCGTGAAAGCTGCAACATGATAAAAGAACTACGGAAAACAACGTTTCCCGGTACTAACTGTCTTAAGGGCATGTCAGTTTCCCCGTAAGAATGGAGCGAAAGCCCAGAGGAGTGCGGCAGAAGGCTGCACTTCGCTGGCAAAGTCTAGAACATGTTGAAAACAACAGCAAAAAGTTTAGGGGTTGCCACATGGAAGGAAAATTACCCACAATTAAGAAATCTTTCCTAACAAAAGGTATGCCGAAGTAACAGTATATGCATGCATGCATGGACACTTTCTGCTTTGGGCATCTTCTGCTTGTGCCATTGCAAACATTTTGTGAAATAGCCCCACAGTCTCTGTTAGGGAGAATTCTCATAAATGCGCTAATTCCCTTCTACCTTAGAGACCCCCAGCTCCTTTGCTGGACTTTAGGACTTTTAATTTTTAGCCTGAAGAGAGTGAGACCTTTGACCCCGTCCCTCATGCATTTTTATTTGATTTGAACACTGTGTTTCTTTTGGTTTTGAAGTCTGACAAACTCCATAGGCATCATCTTTTTACATTGTGACACACAGCACCCTCAGTGCAGTGTCACAGAGAAATCATTTGGATCTCTGCTAATGTTTAAATACCTTCTATTGGATAACTACTGTTTCCAAGAGTAGTAAAGTGACATTGGGCCTCATTACACGGTAGGCGGTAACCATGGCGCTATTAGCGCCATGGTTGCCGCCAGTATTTTACCGTGTCCGCCTTGGTGGATGGCAGAATTACCGGCCTACTCCAAGGCGAACGGGGGCGGTAATTCCCCATTCACCGAGGCACTTCCCCATTCCCATTTTTGCCCTCATAGGGCTCAATGGGAATGGAGAAGGAGCTAATTACGTTACTGCAAATTGCGGTACCGTAATTACCACCAAGGTCCCTTAGCGGGCCCGTTCCTTAACGGCTCTGCAAAGGGACCTCGTAGTAAGGCGGTAAGGGTTTACCGGTACCGGTGCCCTTACCGGTACCAGTAAACCCTTACCACCTACCGTGTAATGAGGCCCATTGACTTTACTTACATGCTCCTCTTTATACACCCAGAACACACTCTCTTACAATAGGGTGCTGGAGGGGTTACTTAGTATCCCCTTTGTCTAACTTCTCATGTAACATTTTTAGGTTACCCTTTCTACAATTAATGGCTGGTGGCAGTCGTTTACTTTTTCCTACCATTGTGTGTTTTTACCGCGGGCTGCGTTCGCAGCTGCAGTATAGCACCCATGGGGGCCCATTTTGTAAAAATGGCCCGTCTTCTTTTTTCACCATTTCTTGTTGGAAAGGTCCTTCTTGAGATTTACTCTGTAAGCCAAACCAGGTTTGGTCCCTTTGTTCATTTTGTCTTTCGGGGGATTCACTGAAGCAATTGAGGTGCCCGAAACTCCATGTGCTTAGTCTCCTTGGTTACAGGAATGCACGCAAAGGTGATTAGCAGGCTGGCTGTCCTTGGAGGACAGCCATCCTGCTGTGTGAGTGACAGCTAGGCTGCGAATGAATGGGAACGACTTGCATAAAAGGTGAGGTATTTTACAAGGAAGGCAGTCGACCACTGGACTAAGGAACTGAAGAAAGAAACTAGAAGAGACGCTTGCTGCAACTCCTGGACCGTTGGTTTGCCCGGTGAAGCCCTGCTGCAGTGCTGAAGCTCCTATTTCGACATTGACTAGAGAATCCCGTAAAGGACGACTTCTCCCCTTGAGTTGGTGGGACCAATCAACCCCAAGACAAACTCGACTGAAACCGAGTCTGCTGGCTGTACTTCATTTGCTGCTGCAGGAACCAAGTGCCCGGGGACAGGAGCACCAGAATCAAGTGCATCTTTTTAAGCCAGACCTGCACTCCAGGAAGATCCTCCGGACTCCCTCGAAGCAGGGATGACCAAGCCTGAGCCACCTCAACAGAGTGATGGACCCCAGAAGCAAGGAAAGTCCTCAAGGTGTCCAAGAACCGCGGTGGTGCTACTAGCGAGAAGCTGAAACTGTGAAGTGCTGCTGATCTGAATTGTGCCCATTGCTGCTGCCGACCTTCAAATCATTGTGCAGGAGTCCCCAGACATCCTCCCTCTTGTCTCCATGACTGAGGCCCAGGAACAACAGGGTCTGCTGGAACTACAACAGGTACAGAAACCAGCTGGAACCATTTTTTCAGACCTAAGGTAGTGTGAACTAAGGGGTTACTTACCTCTTGTGTGTGTAGCTTGCTTGCTCTCAGTTGAGACTTGCATTGGCTTCCCTTTGCAGAGTTGCTTGCAGATTTGCCCTTCACGAGCCTCCCAGCTTGTGGCCCAACACTGATTTCTTATTCAACAAAACTCTCTTAACATTGTGCAAGACTTTTACCTACCTTCAAGTAATGCCTCAGCTCCCCTAGGCTTTGCTCAAGTGACATTGGCTGTCCTGGCTCCCTGAAAGACTCTTTATAGCCTCAGACTTTGTGTTTAACTATCGCTCCAAAATGTCATACATACCTTACTTGCATAGCTGGGAAATGGTTAATCTACATTGTATTGGGGGGTTCAAAAGTACTAACCTGAGAAACGTGTTAACCATTGTTTCCTTCCCTAACCTTTTCCTTTCTGCCACAACTTCAGTATTACCATTTAAGTGTGAAAAGTGATATATTAATGTCCACAGTGTCCTAGCAATTGAAGTCACCTCGGGGTGTAGGAATATCTGTGTGCCATCCCAAAAGGGTATCTACTTACTTTATTGAACTGGAGGAGTGTATTTTGAAGTGTATTTTTATTGTTGCCAATTGCTCCCTTCTAATGAAGGCTTATTTTAAAACTGACTGTTAAATTAATAAAAAATTATTTTATCAAGAAACCTTGAGTATAAGTGTTCTTTGAATACTTGTCACTGTGAAACTCTATGTTGCAACCCTACGGCTCACATTGACCACTCTTGAGATAAGCCTGGCTGCTCAGTCACACTACCAACTTGTGTAGTACAGGCCTATACCAAAGGTTGGGTTACCTATTGCCAAGAGGACAAGGCTGGTGTAGTCTCCCACAGGGTTACTACATACAATCATGCCTAACAGTCTTAAATCATGCAAGTTGGCACATGTAGAGCAATTGGCAGGCTCCTGAAGACTCTAAAGGGACTTGCACAATTTAGAAGGGTGCTGGATGCTGTTCCACAGTTGACTCAGCTTTTTGCATGGAAAGGCCGGTATCCAGTTCTGCATTTTCTTGGGCTGGAGAATGCAGGCTCCTATTTCTTCCATGGCAGAGGCCAAACTCTGATTTATGTTTCATTCGTATCAATATATGAATCAGACTGGTGAAC
Source organism: Ambystoma mexicanum (assembly GCF_040938575.1). Taxonomy (NCBI): domain Eukaryota; kingdom Metazoa; phylum Chordata; class Amphibia; order Caudata; family Ambystomatidae; genus Ambystoma; species Ambystoma mexicanum. The sequence continues at coordinate 1,235,670,051 of NC_090933.1, read as the reverse complement.
ATTTAGTAAAGTTGCACTCACATTGAGTGTACCCTGTAATTGCCTTTAATTAGGAAAAGGGATCCATTCCTAAAAAAATAAAGTGGGGGGCTCATAAACATACCAATTGAATGTGGCGTCACCAGAAATTAGCATATCAAGGTGCCCTTTGAAATAAATGGGGGGACTCTGTCCACCCGCGTGCACCCTCGACTTGAGCTATTATGACACTTCCTGCTTAAGAACATAGCATATGGGTTATGGGTTGTGCCCTCCTGAGCAATCTTTACGTAGACCTGTAGTCTCCCACGTGGCACATATTACGGATGTATACGATAGTTCGTATCAATTTGCCCGTGGCCGATTTGACCATTTTATTTTGTTTGTTTTTTACCATTTTGAAGGCAAATATATGTGGGGAAACTCCTCGCAGCCCCCTCTCCCAAATCCCCCTATATTATTTATTACCCCAAACCCACCCCCCACATATATTTGCGGTCAGAATGGCCGCAAACATTTTTGCCAAATCGGTCGCAAGCAAATGGGCCTGGTCAACTTGAGTAATACCCATATTACATATAATGCCTTGACTATTATGTCACCGCCTGTGCCTCCCACTGCGCCATTGGGTGGACAGGGATCTTTAAGGGGATGAGCTGAATGTCGACAAACTTCCAATACATAAATAAGGGCCCGCGATCGTACAGTGGTTAGTACTCTGTGTTGTGTGTGTGTGAATAAGGGGCACAGACTCAACTAGATGCATGCCACACAGGACATGTTATGCACACTGTCTATTACTAATCTTCTATCTGAAACACTTGTGTAAGAGCGCAATATAAATAATATATCAATATCAATATCTTATGCTACTATTGATAAAAGAAAATTCGGCCGTGGAAGTTGCCCTTGTATATCTTCTCATCATTAATCTTTGTTGGACATTGTATCAGATATCAGATCTGCAGGGCACATTTACATTTTCAAGACACACACATGAGGGAACAGGGTATTCCAGGTTGAAGGAAGGGTGCTTCCTATCGCAGGTGGAGGTATTCCCGCTAGCCTGAAAGAACGACCATCCACGCACAGGCATCTCAGAAGAATCCTGAGCTCTGATGGGGTCTGGATAGATTGGGCTTGGGAAAAGAAAGTTGGGCACAGCTGCATTTGGACCCCAGTGAGGGCATCATTAGGGCTGGTGGACAGACCATAAATGGGAGTAGAGTTGGGCACAGCTGAATTCGAGTGCCTGGGAGAGATCTGTAGCAGACTGTCTTAGGACACAGAGACAAAGTGGGTTATACATTAATTCTGCTCATGTTTTCTATTCAGCATATGTCAGCGGGACCTTATTACGAGGCATGTTGCCTAGTTGGGTTACTAATGCATTGCTCGCTCATCAGTCCTGTCTTAGTGCCCTTATGCAGCTAGGCTTCATAATACTTGTACGTGAACTGCCTGTCCAACACCCCCCCCCCCGCTCGCTCTTTTGGCATTCTAGTTGGGTCAAGGCCATGCCAATCATTACCTGATTCAATAAAGCACGGGGGCGACCCCTGCCTCCGCTACCAGAGTCAGGGTTCCTGAGCACTCCGTTACAGGCTGGGGGCTAAGCACCGGATCTCTACATTCTGTGGAAAGTTGCAAGAACCTTCTAGTCAGAGAGACAGGATGCCAGCAACTATCGGAACTCCCAGCCCACCCTTATGCTCCCCCCGTTCTCTTCCTGTGGCTCTGATCTGATAGTGTCTCCCTCATCTTAGGACATTACCCGTGGCTGGGTCAGTGCACCCACCTTGAAGATCAGGCCTAGCACCTACACCTAGTCTTCCTGGCTGCTGCTAGGGGAAATGACATTGGGTATTGATCTGAATAGGAAAGCACATGGGGAATGCTGGGTGGGGATTACATCGCAGAGAATCTGGGTCCTTCTTTCTGGGACGAGGCAATGCAGGCAGACTAAATGCCTACACACTCTCAGATGCCTCACCAGGGTTTCCTAGTCATTCTACTGGGGGAGGGTTTTAGGCGAACATGGCCTCTGGGTGTTGTGCTGAACTACCTGTGAGTGCACTTGTGGATATTCTGAGTACCCACCAACAAAGGGTTCTGATAGGCCATTAGCTGATTTCTGAATGTCATACAATAGTCACAATCCTATCACAATCTGTAAATGGACAATTGCAAATTTAATTGGTGGATAGGAAAAGGATTGCTCATTCCATAGCACATAACTGCTGCATTGGAGGCCGTGCTTTCTCACCAGCAATATTTCTGAGAACGTGCCCCAGTAGCACAAAATATCTTTTAATACTTATTGGGGCCGATTCATGGAAGTATTGAGCAGAAAATGGGCTACTTGCGCTCAGTCTGCATGCACAACCCGGTTTGTTGATTCATGGAATCGAATGCAGAGCATTTTTCCTGGAATCGCGCGGATTTTGCACTGGCCAAGCACACCTGTGCGAGCCATTGAAGGCTTCGCCCGAGACTCAGAGCAGAGGGTGTGCGTGGCCTGCGCAGTTGGCTGGTAAGAGGCCGCTTTCACCAGAAATGCGGACTAACTTGCGAAAAAGTGGGCGTTCCGAAGGATGGCCTGCAGGCAGTCCCTCGCACGCCCACTATCGCGCAGCAAGAGACGTCTCGGTTGGGAAATGCTCACGCAAGTCCTTCATAGAATCCTCCACCCGAAGGCTGCCATAAGTACACTTGCGCATAGGATTTTCAGCACGCAGGTGGGATCGCATGTCAGATTTCAGGGTATGTGTACTCAATTGGGGTTCCGCTGTAACGTAGGGGTGCACGTAAACTGTGTAGCGGGGTGCAGGAACGTTTTAAGTGGGTTTGCACGAACATTTCCCAAGTTATTGCTGATTTATGAATTTTCATATGCATGTTGTCGGGGTGCCGGATATAGTTACTAGGGACCAGCGAGCAGGCTCCCAGAGTCGCAGGCCTGCTTACGGGGGACGCCACACACTGCTTGAAGGGTGTGTGCATTTGTGCCCAGGTGAGCGCGCAAAGTAGCTGATCTGGCAGTTTCCTGCTTTGCGTGTGGGCGTGTCGGGGGCGATACAGCCGTGACTTAGCAATACGGTTACTTTGCACGAACATTTCCATGAACACCAGTGGCGCGCATTTTTCTTTCTGCGCGTGGGTTCGTGCAGTGTTCTTCTCAGTGCGCGGTCCTTGCGCGATTTCTGCATGAAATTCCATGAATCAGCCCCTTTCTGTCTCCAGAATTGTACACAGTGCTCTTGATGTGGCAGATGACTGGACCATAATTATGATAAATATAGAATCATTTAAAAATCCCTTTAGAGAACTGGTCGCAGCTCCCCAGAAGCACGTTTGCATCCCACACATTTTCAAAACACTTCTGAATATGGCAGGGCTCGCTGGTACATATGATGAATTTCAGTGCAGATCATTTGCATACATGTCTGACATTCTCAAAGCTCTCAAGTTTCCCATAGCCATGGGTGAGACGCCCCTCCAGTCCTGTTTTTCCCCTTCGATTCTTTGACTTCCCATTTGAAATTTGGGACTTGTATTTTAGTTTTTTCTATTTCAAATTTAGGAAAACTACAAGTGCCAGAATTCCAAGCAAAAACAGGACTGGATGGCTTTGTCCCGCACAGCCATGGGTAAAAATGAAGAGGTCTGCATTGTGGAAATCTCATTAGACTTTACTGTTCAGAGAATAGAGGAGTTCCAGCCAATTTCTAAAAATGTACTTTTACCTCTGCTTCCCCAGCTGCCTCACTGCTCCACTTCACCCTCCCCTGCACCTCACTCCAAGCTTCCCCTGAGAGTACATACCAGTGCTGGTACTTACCAATTATGGTTTCACAGTAATCCATGCCGAAAGGGCAGGTCTGGTTTGTCATACAGCTGCTGTCCGCCATTGCAGCGGTGCATGTGTAGCACGTAAGAGAGTCAGCTGAAAAAAAGAAAGACATGGCCGATTCTATTAGTTATCTTCAGTGGTGACATCCTACAGATGGGCGTGTGCATGACTATATAGTGGGAAAACAATTTATTATTCAGTACTTGCTAGTGCAATTTGATTCATTGTTGAATCAAATCTCTCTTTCTCCTCCACTGCCCGCAATCTTGGCCTCTATTTTGACTCTGATCTTTCCTTTGCCCACCATATTTCTCTCACCTCACATGCCTGTCGATTCCATTTTTACAACATACGTAAGATTCGCCCCTTTTCTTACCTTTCACGCTACTAAACTTTTGGTCTCCTTGCGAGTCTTTTCTCGACTCTTCTACTGCTGTTTTATTCTTTGGTCTACCCTCCTCACATCTTGCCACTCTCAAATCAATCTATCATTCCTCTATTCGATCTCTTTGTCTGCTCTCTTACCAAGACTCTGTTTCTTCTGCCCTTGACTCTCTCGGTTGGCTTTCCTTTCACTCCCAGCTAAAATTCAACTTCCTTTGCCTAGTGTTCAAATCTCTTTATGGTCTTGCTCCTGTCTACCTCGCCTAACTTCTCTTATTCTATTCCACTTCTCGGCCTCTTCATTCCGCTAGTCTTTTTCGACTCAATGTCCCCTGTACCCACTCAGCGCTATCTCGTTTCCGCTCTTTCCAACTTCTTGCTCCCTCTCCTGGAATCTCCTTCCTCTATCTCTCCAATCTATTACCTCCTATTCTCTCTTTCACTCCTCCTTAAAAACTCACTTATGTCAATCGCCTGTTTGGTTGTGACCGGTCGACCCTGAAATACTCTTTGCTACGGCTATTTTTATGTACTACTGATTGTTCTCTGTGAAACATATAATAAAATACAAATAAAAAACCAATACATTGTAAGCTGCGTGTTTCAAGTCTGGAGTCAGGGAAACCTGGGATCTAACCCCGATTGGTCACTTTACCAAAATCTGTGCGATTCTGGACATTGTTTTATCTACAAATTCGGAATATGTGCCAAGTAAAAAAGTAAAATTTGACTGTGCTTTCCGTTAGTGCTAATTGCCTAAGTTACATGTTTCCAACCACCATCCGACTCAAATCCTGGTTTATTTGTTTTGGCAGCAGCACACACCACGCTGTTCTTTGTACAGAATGTTTGAGAAGATCCTGATACAATCGAAGCAATATTCTTAGTGAAGTAACTCTGCTGCTCATGTAACTGCGCGCCCGCTACATTAACTAACTAAGCTAAAACCTTCCAACGGCTGGTTTTGTGACTTGGTTCGGACTGTTGGAGCAGCCTCTTGGCCTGCGAGTATGGCATAATTCAACTATATATCCAACAAGCATTGGAAATGCCAACAGTTGTGGCTTTTGTGTAGGCATGGGAAAGGCACTTGCCAGGCACAGCTGCTGTGGTATTAACTGGCCATTTATGGTAACCGGTGCAAAATGGTGCAGGTATCTGGGTATATAATAGCAGTGCCTGGCAAATGCCTAATACTTATACACAAGCCATGACTGTTGGCTTTGCCAATGCTTGTTTTTAACAGGATTTCAGTGAAGGACACATATAGTGCTTATAAATTGAATGGCTGAAGCAATACCTGCTTAAGACATTTTTATTACACCAGTAGTGCATTTACAACTCCAAGTAAGTTATTAATTCTCAGAAGACTGCTTTGAAACAACACTGGAAGGCATTACGAGTGCAATGTTTGCTGGTAAGGCTTGATAAAGCAAGCTCAAAGAGATCCCAGGAGGATGTGCTTTGGACATGGAGGGACAGGAACTCGTTGGGAATGGCCAAGGGGATTAGCATTGCCATTGGCAGTCAATGGGTGGGCAAATAACCAAACAACACATACAAGCTGTGTGTCCTTCCCCATATGCAATTTCTCCCTATCTGTACTCTAATTCAATAGTTCCGGCTTATAGGTGTTGCAAGAGCTACCTAATAGCCCAAACTACAAATGACCAAGGATCGCTTCTTTAGTACTGTGTGCTCAACAAATGGTACCCCGACCATGCCAATACAATAGCATTTTTGAATATATTACTTATTTACAGATGCAATGTAATACAAGTGATGATACAGTTATTTAATGCAAAAAACATTCAAAATGTGAAACAGACTAAAACAGAGTCAATGCATTTTGAACATGTGTTCGTCATGAAAGGCTATGTGTTAAATCATTTGTGCAGTATATGCCATAGGCTGTGTGCAGTGGTGTTGGTACTAACATTTAGCATTAGGGACAATAAAGGGGGTGAGTTTGAGTACTGACATTTAGCATTGACTGATGAAGTAGCCTGATTCTAAATTAGGTAGCTGGGGGCTTCTTTCATGAAGAAGGGGTCGCAATCTTCATAATCCATTATCTCGTAAACTCTTAGTTTTGCTACTAACCCAACATTAGCTAAGGGCAGGGGAACGTAAATGAGAATTGAAGTTATATCTATAGTGCATTTGCTTCATAGCCAAAGTGCTAGATATGTGGAATGATGTTAGATGGAAAACTTAGATGGTATGTTTGAAGTTTTGTGCTGATCCAAAGAAATGTAATTATTGATGCAAAGTGTTTTTCATGTTTTTCTCATGTGTTCAATGCAAATGTTAACCATCAATGTTTCTTTGCTCACCACTATACTATTTATGAGATAGTTTGATTGTCTATATGTTCTCTCTAATGTATGAATGTATAAAGGTGCCTAAGTGCATAACTGTGAAAGTGTGTGGTGGCTATTATTGAGTCTGTTATTTATTTGGTTTACACCTAAAGTAAATGTCAATCAAGAATACATAGGCATGGTATAGAGTCTTCAGATGTCTGGCTAAGATCCCAGGGAATGAACTGTGCAAAAGAGAAGTGTCAGGAAATATCTGACAGTAAACAGACTAAAGTAGAGTCAATGCATTTTAGACATGTTTCCATCATCACGGTCAAGTCTGTAAAAACAAAAAAGCCAACTTTTAAAATTCACTGTTGCTTTTTCTCAGTTTGTTTTATACTGACTATTGTGTGTGACTACATGACTGTGATCAATTAAGAATGGCAGATATTTGAATGTATATTGTTTGTATTTCTTGTTTTTAATATTCTCATTGTATTGACATGATCTCAGTATCTGAGGTACCTGAGGTTCTGCTGCCTCTGGGTCTGAGTCTGTTATTGCTATGTCCGCGTCCTCTCGTTTTATGAAGTGTTTGAATTGGCATTCCTTGTGACTTCTTGTTTTGCATTCTGCGCTGTCACCATTGTACCTTTGAGGGCCACGACTGTGAGGGGTCTCAGTGAGTACCGAGTGTCTGTTTTCCTATTAATTGGCTGTTTTACTAGGACCTCCTCACCGACCACAAATTCTTTGGCACTGCCCTCCATCAGTTGTCTTTGTCTTGTTTGGCGTGCTCTTTCTTCTCTGCATCCCTAGTTTCTATGTCCTCATTCGCTTCTTCTGAGTCATCCGGGTTTGTCACCAATCTGGTCTGCACATGGTAGCGCATCATGATTTCAGCCTGTGTTTTGCCAGTTGCTTCATGGGCGGGAGTTCTGTAGTCCCTGAGCATCCTGCACAGTGCCTGGTGGGGGTTCATGGTTTTAACATGGGCCCTTTTAATTGTCTTTTTGATGGACGCCATTAACCGTTCTGCCATTCCATTGGCCTGTGGCTATCTGGGTGTGATTTTTTTGGTGCTAGAACCCCAGGTGTCTCTCAAACGTGGCAAAGTCATGGCTGCTGAACGGGGGCCCATTGTCTGATTTGCTTGTACAGGATATGCCGCATTCTCTCAGCACTACGTCGAAGGTTGCGGCAAATCTGTGGGTATGCCATCATGACTATTCTCTTTATGGTGGGTAATCATAAATATATCTAATCGCCTGTGTCCATTGGGCAATAGACATCAACTGCCACGCGGTCCCACGGTCTGTCTTGGATTTGTGTAGGTTATAGTGGTATGGGGCATCCACTCTCGCAGTGCATTTGCAGGGCAAACAGTTCTTTATCCATTCTTCCACGAAGGTGTCCATGAAAGGGAACCTGGCATGGCACCTCAGTTGCTTTTTCGTGTTATCAGCCCCCATGTGTCCTTTGTAAACTGCCCTTATGACTTCCGCCCTGAGCACGGGTGGTATGACCAGCTTGCATCCCCGGAGTAGTATCGATTGGTCCTTGACTGCTAGCTGCTTGTGTATTCTGGCCAGCCTCTCAATCTCATGTTTGCTTGCTGCCGGGTGGCTTTCAAGCTGTCAGTGATAGTCCCTCCACTTGTTGTTGGTGGTTAATGCTATGGCCAGAGCCATGGATACATCAGCACGGCCGTGGAGGCAACTGTTTCCAGTGAGAGGGCCGGCGGTAATGCATTCGCTGTGACGTAGTTGAGATATTCTATGCCGCCCTTCCTTGTCATTTGGCTCCCTTGTGGGGTGATGTGAGATGTAGTCTGAAGGGTTTTAATCATCCCTGGGTTGGTGAATGATGGTGTAATCATATTCTTGGAGGCGTATGTCCCACCTCTCAATCCTCTGTGGCATGTTGGTCCTGGGGTTCCTGAAGAGGGAGAGAAGGGTCCGGTGGTTGCTGATCAGGGTACATTTCTTCCCTATAATGAAATCGTGGAAATGCTCACATCCCCAGACTGCCGCCAGGCTCTCTTTTTCGGTCTACAAATATGTTTTTTCCGTGGGCGAGAATTGCCTGCTCGCATATGCCACTATGTGTCTGAGGTGCATGTCCGCCCCACTTGTTTGGGCAAAGATGGCCCTGAGCCCGACTGGACTGGCGTTCACAATGATCTCCGTGTGCTAGGTGGGGTCAAAGTAGGTGAGGCATTTGGCTTCGGCTAGTGCTCGCTTGATGTTTTCGAATGCACTCTGGCATTCATCAGTCCATTGGAACATCGTGTCCATCTGTAGGTGTTGCTGCAGGGGTTCAGTGCGGGTTGTGTAATGCGGGATGTATCTGGCACAGTACCCTGCCATGCTGATGAAAGATCGCACGTCAGCCACTTATTGTGGTGCTTGGGGGTTTGTGATTGTACTCACTTTGTCTGGGTCTGGTGTCATCCCTGCATCAGAAAAGACGTATCCAAAAAATGAGAGTTTTTTCTTGTTGAACCTGCCTTTCTCCAGATTGAGCGTGAGGCCAGCGCTCTGTAATGCATTGCACGTGTACACCAGGGCGGTGTCATCTTCTTCCTGTGTCATCCCAAAGACCAGGCCGTCGTTGCTGTAGTTCAGCGCAGATTTGATTGGGCGGATGACTTGTCTGATGGCATCTTGAAATATCTCTGCCGCCGAGGAGATGCCGAAGTTCAAGCATCGGTTTTGATAAAGGCCCTCATGTGTTGAGAATGTGGTGATGACCCTCGACTCTGGGTGTAGTTTCAGTTGGTGGACCAAGTTGAGTTTCAGGAATGTGGTTGCCCTGTTCAAGTGCACAATCATGCCCTCAATACAGGGGCCCAAATGTTATTCCCGTAGAACGGCAGTATTGGCAATTCTCATCTCAACACACAGCCGCATGTGCCCCCCTTCTTTGGGGATGATCACGAGCAGAGAGACCCACGGGATCGTCCGGTATCCAGTTTGATTATGTTGTTTCATAACAGTTGGTTCAGTTCCTGTGAAACTGCCTGTTGGAGAGGAAATACTATCCTCATGGGGTGCTGGGGGACAGGTCATGCTGTCTTGTCGACGTGTAGCTTGATCAACACGTTTTTCAGTTTTCCCAGTCCTTTGCACACATCTGGGAATTTAGCCTGGGTGACCTCTCATGAGATTGGGCAGTCTGTGGTGTACATACTGTCCATCGCACGTACCAACTCTGGGATGTCCGTCGGTGTCTCGGTAGACTAAATCACTTCACAGTTTTGGTAGTGGATGTCGATCTGCCTAAATGGCTTGCAGTGTATTAGCGCAGCAGACAGCGACCTTTGGTGGGGCTGCGAATCACATGGATGATGGTGTAGACAACTTGGCTGTTGTGCACCAGCGTGCACTGAAATTGTCCCACGGAATGTAGTGGTTGGGCGGCTCCCCATTGGACGATTCTCAAAGATGCCTTTGTGAGGGTCGGTTTCTCAGGCATTAGTAGGAATTCTTGTTCACCCATTATATTAACTGTTGTACCCAGGTCTACTAAGAAGCAATAGTGTCTTTTTCCTAGGTTGATAGTGATTCTGGGTGCTTCCTTCGCCCCTTGGTCATCCTGGATGAGGTTGACATACTCGTCTTCTTAGGGGTGGACATAGTCGTCGGTGTAGTCATATGGATCGGCTAGCTGCTATTGTTGTTGCTCTCCGAAGTACTGGTATGGGAGTGGGAGTTCGTCGTACTCATCTCTGAATCATGTGCTTGCATCATATTGATAATAGCCCTGTTCTGGGACTTGGTATGGCACCTTGTCCATTTGCGTCACAAACCGTTGCTGCACTTGGAAGGATGTCAGCTGTGGCCGTGGGGCATAGTGTGGTTGTTGAAATGCTCTGTTGTATTGTCTCCCTGGGGGTGGAGGGTTCATTCTCGGTGTGGGGAATGGCCTCTCTTCATGGCATACAGATTGGAAATGCCCCACTCTCCTGCAGTTAGAGCATTTTTGGGTGAGGGCCGGGCATGTTCCTGAATGTGGAAAGTTCATCCTGCATCGATAACATTGCCTTTGTGTCTGTTGAAATGTTTGGTTGCTTGGTATTCCTGTGGGCGGTCCCCGATCCACAGTGCTCTGAGGTGAACCGCTGCAATTGACTCATTCTCAATGGATGCCGCCTGTGCGTCAACTCTCTGAAATATTGTTGCGAGTTCACTCACTTCATCAATGGATAGTGCTTTCTTGAGTTTTTGTTTCCTGAAAGGTAAAAGCCTTAAGACCTTTCTCTTTACATCTTCTTTCTTCTCCTCTCTTCCCTGATAATCTTACCACAGTGTGACTGATGTGCAGGGCCCTTATGTGTCCTTGAGGCCTTAACCCCCACATCTCTCATCCCAGCCGCTGTCTTTCTGTTGCACTTAATTGGGCCCACCCTACCCATGGGTGGTTGCACTTACGTTCTTCTTCTCTTAGCACTTATCCTTAGCACTTCGCCATCAGCACCTATCCCTCACCCCTCTCACTCTGCACTTGAACATTCTGAACACTCACAAGGCATAGTAGGTATGCCTACCCTTCACTTTACTCTCATTATTTGTTTGTACTATTAATGAAATTATTTATCCTTGCGAAATTCATCTCTACCTCCACTGTGCCCTCCCTGTTTGCCCTTTGGGCGCTTTTCTGCTAATTGTATAAGTGCCTAATTAGTGATCAATAATAAATAAATAAATACATAAAGATTGATGTCAATCCAGGGGGTGAAATAAATAAACAAATAAATAAATAAAAAGAAAAACAATGAATGAATATTAAAGCAACAAAAAATACAAGTTGCTAGAAGGTGTAAATAAAGGAACAATTATAACATTGTGACACAAGGTTGATGGAGGAAGGTGTGGATAATATACAATGATTTTCAAACAATGGGCAGGAATGGATGGTGCCTGTTTAAATTGATCAGTGCAGTATATTTGATAAAATAAATGCGATAATGAAAGGCCAAGAAGGTATGGACGGCCACGATTGATCTAACAGTATGAGAGAACTTCTAGTAGAATGAAACAAAAGAACATATGAGAGTAAGTAACAAGAACATTGTTTATGTTTATATGAAAATGTTGATGTAAGTATTACAGATGAAAAAAAATCATTTTTGGAGAGTGGAGGAATCTCTATATAGCCTTAGCGGAGTGTTAGGGAGAATTCTCCAGAATGGCTGATTTCCCTTACCTTTCGAGTCCCTCAGCAGCTTTGCTGGATATCTGGGGTTTAAGTTTTTTACCTGGTAAGAGTGTGAGCCTTTTCTTCCCACTCTTACATGTGTTTTGCTGTGTGTTATACATTTTTATGCTCACCCACTCCATAGGCATCATCTTTTTATTGTGTGTCACTCAGCAGATTTAGTGCAGTGACACAGGGTTGTCTTTTCCCACTTTTAACTCAATTTTCTGGGACCTCCCAGAACATGTAAAGTTACCATTGACTTTACTAGTCTTTTTAACTTTACAGACCCAGTACACCCTATCTTCCAATAGAGTACTGGAGGAGTTAATAGTTATCCCCTTTTGTCTGATTCTCATGGAACATTGTTATGTTCCCCTTTTTCTAGGATTCGGCTGGTGGCAGTGGTATCTACCATTTTTATTCTACCGCGGATTATGAAAATAGCCTCGGTACCGTTAGAGGCTATGGTGGTAGCCTTAAACTCAAACCCGGTAATCCACGTTTAATTTAACTTGGTTCTGGTTGAGTTCTTTTGCCATATCTTTTTGTAAAGGTCTTTCTAGTGTTTTACTTTGCGCGCCAAACCAGGTTTGGTTCCTTTGTTCACTGTCCTTTGGCTGGCTTCTGTACAGAAGCCCTCCTTAGGCACCTGAGTGTCTGGGTGGACAGGATGTGAGGGAGTGGTTTGACTCCCTCTTCACCGGGTCTCCTTGGAGACCCAAGTCACACTCTTGTTTGATTGGCTAGGTGGCTGCCCTGCCAGGACAGCCACCCTGCTGTGTGATTGACAGCCAGGCTGTGTGAATGGGGGATTTGGTGCATAAAAAGCCAGTCTCTAGGACTGGAAGGCAGAGTCACCATTGGAACGAGAGAACCAACAAGAAGCTGAAGGAAGACGACTGCTGCAACTACTGGACACCCGGTGAAGCCCTGCTGCAGGTCTGAATCGCCTGAAACTTCAACGACAGAGGATATTTGCAAGGAATCTTCTTCCCTTGAGCTTGGTGGGAACAACCAGCTCGCTAAACACCAGACACTGGTGCTCATCCTGGTCGAATTTGCTGTGCATCGCTGCAGTAGATCGGATAGCCAGTGGGAAGAGAACCAGTTTTGGTTTTAAGGAGCGCACCTTTTATTCAACGTTTTGCTCAGCTGCTGGCTTCTTCCCTGGGCAGTGCAGGACCCTCCGACTGTCCTTCTTCTTCTTGGCCCCACGACTGAAGCTTCAGGCACCGTGAGCCTGCAGGAACTGCAGGAACAAGTGCCTCAGCTACAGCATTCTTCTTCTTTTAAGGTACTGTGCAAACTCGGTCGTTCTTTCCGTCTGACCGCTGTGAAAGTGCTTAAAATCTTTCCCCTCTCCGAAGTCTTGGTATTCTCTTCTCCTTTAAATAACTTTGCCTCTGCCCAACTTTGTTTTGAACTCTTGGCATAGACTAAACCGCAAACTACTCTGAACTGTGTGATCCTCTGCAAAGACTCTGAACCATTAACATTGGCCCAGACCTATTGACTTAAATCCTAGTTGTAGTAGCCTTTTCTAGATTGCCCTGCCTATAACTTGTTGGTGCTATTGATTTATGATAACCATGTCCTTTCTTCCTTTTAAATTGCTGGAGTGCCATTTTGCTCACACTTCATTTTAAGCTTAACTTGTCCAGAATTGATTGGGTGTTATTGTAGTATAGTCAGACTGTGATTTTCTGCTGCTTTATAATAGTGAACTGTTTTATAAGTGATGGTGTAAATAAATGTATATTCTTTTACTCAGAAACCTTGAATCAGTGTTTGTTTAAACCACAGTAATTGTTGTCCTTTGTGTAACCTCTTGTACTGTTCACTTTAAGCTTGAGATAGGTCTGGCTGATCAGCCATCGCTGCCACTTTACTGTGTAGTACAGGCTTGTACCAAAGGTGACATTGTACTTATACTTGTAGTCTTAATTGTGTGTGGTGTTCCCAAAGGGTACTGCATATGATTCTGCCTAAAGTAGAGTATAGCGATATAATGGGAAGAAACATTATGACAAAGGTAAGTACTAGTGGACAAGCAAAGAAAGGAAAGGTAAGTACCAGTCGACATAGTAAGTGTGTGAATAACCTCATTGATCATTATCAGGAGAAAGAGGATCCAGGTGGGTACAGAGAAAGGTAGTAAGGGATACAGTCCATTTAAAAAGGTAGCATTTTTCCCAAGAAAGGTGTATACCACACGTGTATGCACTTATTAGGATCAGTGCTTATTTCCAAATACCAAGGGTAGGTAAGATTAGTGTAGGAAGGGCAACACAAAATGTTAATTATGTCTCAACAGAATAAATACAGCAAAGAAAGAAGAGATTGCAGTCCCACGCTATCAGGAGGAGGACTACAAAAATACAGAGAAACTTTTCAGCATAGTAGAAAAGATTAAAAACATGCCACTATATTTAGGATAATTCAAAAGAAAAGACTAATTAAAGTGCACTGTCGTTTCCATTTTTTAAACAAATTATGCATTTTATTGAGTTGAGGACACAAAGAAATTACCCCAGCAACATCATATTGAAAGAAAAAATGAATAACAGAGGCCTATTTTAAGGAAATAACCGATCACTTTGCTAGCCTATCATGACTTTGCCTCTATTTTGGTTTCTACAGGGAGCAAGAAACCATATTAGCTATGGATACGACAAGAAGAAAGAAGAGGAGTGGCTGAAGAAGATGACACCCTTTTTTTCAAAAAAATGGTATGAATTTGTTCTGTAGTCTATTTTGTCTTTTATTATTTTTATCATAAAAAAGGAAACAGTGTAACTCTGGCGGTGTGAAGAATGACACAACCACAGGGAAAATGTTTCCTTTGTCACTTAGAAAATAAACACACTATAAGAAAAAAATAAAATTGGAGTGTGCGCTCATAAAAAGATGTGGCAAATGAAAGAAAAACAATTATGTATGTGCTTTATGGTCTCATATCATAGACACACCCAGGTATCAGTCAGTATATATATATAGCATAGGGGACACTAAGATATGCATAACAAGGGAGAAAGAGGCAGCCATTCCATTACATTAGAAAAAAAGAAAACTCAGTAACAATTGTTTTAGGAGGGAGGAGCACTTTAAGGAAAGGGACACAGTTATTATAAGGTTTAGGTTTGAGGAGGAAGTACTGATGATAAAAATGTTCTTATTCTTCAAGAAACTGGCCTAGTTTTCATATTACAGCTGGACGGGCAGCACCTGCACTCCGTGTGATTGAAAGCAACCGATCCTTCGTCACGTTGTCATTAAAAGGGTTTTTGAGGGACTGTTTTTGAGGGACCCAGCCAGATGCCCAGTTGCAACTAAAACTGAAGACTCTCTTTATGAAGCTCCCCCATCCTTCTGTTTCCCGGAAACAATATAATGTCCACTTAACTGACTATTTTATTTGAATCAGAAGATTGAGAGTTCGTGTCCTCTGTGGTCACAAAACAGTGGACCCTAGAATACTGGCCTATGAATTACGAGGCCCTTGAACTTGCTGCAAGGCAGCCTAAAGTACAAATAAAAATAAACTATGGAATAAATTGACAAATTCCTTGGACTTGGAATAAAGAGAATAAAGAATCGGGTGGAAGATGTGCAGATGGAAGACGAATAAGATGAAGACAAAACTGAACGTGCATGCGGAGAGGGTAGGGACCAAGGAAGTGTCATGGGGTGGGAAGAAGAAGAAGAAAATATATATATATATATATATATATATATGATTAAAATTTTGCAAGTGGGAGGAGCAGTAAAACATGGGCTGGTGGGTTCCCTCAAGGAACGAGCAAATGTTGTAATGATCTCTCCCAATTCGCATGTTTGTTATTTTAACGTTTAAATGGGTAACAGGAGTGGGAACCATATGGGAGCGAATAAAGTTACTGTAAAGGTATAGGTACATGCAAGGATCAAAAAAGGGCAAAACATATGCCATAACATTTTGACAGAAAAGAGATACATATATATCTTAGATTAGGAGAATGCAATATGGTTGAAGACACTATTGATTCTTTAGAAGTGTCTTTTTTGATACCTCCCATGTTGAGATAGACCATTGCATTGAGTTGGGTGACTGGGATAGGGATGCATAGGTACACTGCATATGGCAGAGGGTGGGCACTGGGTGTAGTGGTTGAATATTAAACACTGGTCGAACATCAACCAGAGGGGGGAAATGTATGGGAGGTGCCAATCCCTTCCCCCTGAACTGAACATAGATAACATGGTAGGCAGATCATATAAGTTCACTCTCCCATCCATTATTGCAGAAATCAAGATTAGAGTGCATTTATTAAAGGTAGAAAGTGAACATGGCACTGCGCATATTTGGGTTGGGATGGCCCAGGAAGTGAAGAGTACTTTTAATATTACACACACTCCATAAGTGCACAAGGATACAAAGTGAGAGATGCTTAATTAAATAAATAATAGCTCCCTGAAGCAAAATACAGTGTCAGACAAAAATATATTTCAAAATGGATACTCAAGTGCAAAATGGTTTTCAGGCCTAAGCCAAGTGTGGAGGACTATGAACCATGCCAAAATTTTTCAGATAAGCAACAGAGGCTGAGCCATTCATAGTCTTTGGCAGCATCTCGCAGTTGGGTAATTAGGTTTGTTAGGTTCGAAATGAAAATTGGCAGGTAAGCCGGACAAGATTGTAAGGAATTGTGAGGCCAGAAAAAGTAAGGAAGCTTAGATACATATATCTATGTTCATATTGAAGTGGCCACAATGTGTATCATGCAGTCTATTCTGAGAGACCAGCTATATTATTTTGGCAGCCGTAAAATCTGCTCTAAGGCAGTACAGGAGTACAAAGCACTAACTAACTTGGTATGACCTCAGCAATCAGATAAGGATTAGATATTAGTGTGTCAAAATGTTCTTGGCAGGAGTTGAGCACTGTCATAGTTGTGTCCAGCCATGTCTAAAACAAGCTTATCAGTTTTGTGCATCAGAGAACATTGTGGATGCCAGCTATGCTAATGTGGGATTATTGCATACAAAGGTTATGCTATCCAATGATACTGAAGGAATGCTTTTTCTCTGACTAAGGGGACCTATCAGAAGCATACCATGTACAAGTTAGTCATTTGCATAAACATGTTGCATCATCCAAAAAGAGTATAAAAACAGGTTAAGGACAAAATATCTTTAATTGTGTCCTGGTATTCCAACAATAAAGGCTATGATGAAAAAGCTCCCAGACATCTGATTTTCTCTTATCTGTCATGTTCATAGATGTCTGGTGCTTGGTGGAAGATGGGGAGCAGGGACCCTAGGCTCAGACAGTGGGAGGCATGGAAAGCACAAAGGGCTGTGAAGCCATTCACGTGCCAGACTAGATAGCCAACCAAGGAGCAAGATAGCAGACAAATAGTGACATGGAAGGGCAAAAGGGGAAAAGGGACCCTGGGGAACAGGTAAGGAGGAGGGCAAGCAGGAACTAGGAGAAATGGAAGACCAAGCAATACAGGACACAGAGGGGCAGAAGGCAGACAGGAGTACAAGAACAACCAGGACTGAAGCTAACTGCAGTGCTGGCAAGGAGCGTTCAGACGCACCAGCCTGAAGCCATGCACTTGCTTTCATATTCCAGACCGAAAGTTCCCACAGCGTAGCACGAGAAATGCTGCCCTAGTAACTGGAGATGCATGGATGTGTGAATCGTAGCCAGGGGGTGGGACCTCCACCCTGACATGTCTTGACTGTCATGGCAGTACCCTCATACAATGCCCGTAATTCCTCTGTGCGCCACATCCCAGCTGTTGCTGGACCAACACAGGAGTAGCCGCCACCGCTGGTTAAGGTGCCAGGCATGTCCAAGTAAGTGAGGTTGTGCTGCATGATGTTCAAATACATGTGGCAGGCCTAACATTATCCTATAAAACAGCTACTGTCATACCTCTCCTTGAGAAACATGCTCTGGATCCTAGCTGTAATGACAACTTTTGCCCCTTCTTTCTTCAACCACACTATTCCAAAATCCCAGAGCAATTAGTATTCAATCGACTCACTGATTTCTTTGATACTCACAACCTCCAGGACCCTCTTCTGGATTCTGACCTCTGCATTCTTCCGAGACAGCTCTATGTCCGCAACTTCATTTTTTCTGCTCGCCATGCAAACCTTTTATCTATTCTTATTTATCTCAACCTCAATGTGGCTTTCGATGTTGTCAACCATTCTGTACTTTTCTCTACATTATCTCTCCTTGGCATCAGAGAAAAATCCCTTGCTTGACTTGCTTTATACCTTGCCCCCAGACACTTTCAGGTGTCTGTGAACAGCCATACCTCCGCACTAACCCTGCTTACTGTTGGAGTTCCCCAAAGGTCTGCCCTTGGTCTAATTCTCTTCACTCTCTATGCTTCAGCTCTTGGCAGCCTAATCTCTTCTTAAGGCTTTTCCTAGCAACTTTTTGCTGACGACACTCAGATCTTCTTCTCCTATCACTCCTTTACCATCAAATATTGGATGGCTTCTCATTCGCTCATGCTCAACTCCACTAAGACTGAAGTACTCTACTTCCTAGTCAAACAGTCTATCTCTTCCTCTCCTCCTCCTCCTCTCCTCTTCTCTCCTAACTACCTCATTACTCTGTTTCCACTCTTAACCTTGGTGTTATCTTCGACACATCAGACAACTTCTTGCACTTCATCTCCAAATCTGCCACTGCACCCAGACTCAATCTCCTCAATATCAGAAACACCTGTCATCTTCTACCTTTCAATGCTGCTAAACAGCTAACTTCTCCTTATTTCTTACTAGTTCTGACTACTGTGCCAATCTCCTCTATGGCCTTCCCAACTAAGCTTTTCACCTCTAGATAAAGTCCTCAACTCCCCAGTCTGCACACTTTTCAGCTTTTCTCGCTTTACCTCTACCTCCTATGCCCATAGCCAGATTGACTAGCTATCTATGAAACAAAGGGCTAAATTTACACTTCTTCTCATCATCTTCAAAACTATCCATGAACTCGCCACACCCTACCTATTTGCTCATCTCACTTTCTACACTCCACCTCACTCGTTAAGATCTTCCTCAGCTCACCTCCTTGTCAGAACTTGAGCCCCCTGTGCTCCCTCTCGTTTCCACTCTCTCCTCGTTCCCCTACTGTGTAATGCTCTTCCCCTCCCTCTCATTACGAGTCCAACTCGGCCACTATTTAAATCCAACCTCAAAGCTCTGCTTCTTTCTGAAGAACCTCTTTCCTAGCACTCTATACTATTGCATCACCCTGTTTTCCTCTCTCACTACCCTTCATGGACAACCATGCAGCACTTTACTGTCAGCCCCCAATTCTTAATTGAGCACGTTCGTCACCATCCCGTTTCTATGTCATTTTGTCCTGTCCTGGTCCATGTGCCAAACGTCCCCTGCAACATCTGGTCTTCAAGTCACATTCTCTCACCCCATTGTTAAGGACCTATTTAATTTGCTCTGTTATCAATGGTACATTCTGTAAGCATTTTTGTATCAGTGATTTTTATAAATGAATAAAATAAATAAAGATCTTCCAGGTTCAATTAAAAATGCATCTGCTCCTTTCTCTTTTCACTCATAACTTCAGTTGATATGTCCTTCTGTCACTGTCTGAATTTTTAGTGTAATTGTAATTAATCTCTGCTGTTATGCGCTTTGGCGATAGCGCTCTGCAAATCTAATAAATACAATCAATACAATACTAGGAATATGAAAATGTGAATATTTTTATTTAACGCTTCTTCCCCCAGATTCTTTTGTGACAGGAAAATACATAAATACAGAACAAATCAAATGGATGATTAAAAGCAGTGGGTTAACAAGAGAGATGACTGTCGAGGTAGCAGGAAAAGTTAAAGAGTCAGGGTTTAAAGACAAGACTTCTTGCCCTGGACATTTTAGTTCAAGAGAGACACGCGTAAAATATTTAAATCATAGTTCAAAAGAAGTAAACTCATTTGTCGTAGTTAAAGAGAGAGATGCCTTCTCTTGATAAGCTCCTTTTGCTCCACGAAGCCCCCAATTTATATTCCTCAGCCCCATCCCTTCCACACACAGTAACACACCACAAACAGGTTATGGGTGGGGTCAGGGGCGTTGCTGGGGGGGGCTAAGGGGGCTATAGCCCCTGATCTTTTGGTAGTAGCCCCTGATAGAATCTCAGGAGCTACAGCCAAAAGACTAGCTAGCCCCCAGTCCCAACAGTTCCGACATCAGTTTAGCCCCGGGTCTTTTCCAGACCTAGCAACTCCCCTGGGTGGGGTTGTGGTGCAGAACAGATTACTCTCCACACAGCTGCAATTTATCCTATGGTCATTGAGGACATTGCTCTAAAACATACCTGACAACACCCATCACGTCTCATTGAATAGTTAATCTGCGTCCATAGTGTCATACCCTGAATATGAGTAATGAAAAGCTACATATCTAACTCAAGATTCATGATGATTGAACATCACATCATTGTAGTCCATTGACCTCCGGGGAATTCAGGAATCTTTTAGTGCGGAGGGAATATGGAGTTATATTTACATGATTGCCTAATGTATGTAGATTGGAAATGTAACCGTAAGAGAACTCAAATTGAAATGAAAAAGTACACTAATGTGAAGAGAACAGAGGAACAATGTGAAGAGGCCTTATATTCAGCACACCTACACCTTTGGAGAGGATGAGATCATGGGTACAGACTAAAAGGCAGACAGATAAGGATGGAGGCTGGTCTATGAGGTGTGACGGGAGAGATAGAAGTAGAGCATGAGAAAAGGAAAGATATGGGTAATAGGAGGACATAGGGAGAGATGCAAGGCAGAGAATGAATGAGATAGAGATGGATCTAAGAAGAGATATGGCGGTGACACAACTGGAGAAGTTGAACTCCATGTGGAAATGAGAGATGAAAGTGAGACTGAAAATAGATGGGACGCCAGAGGGTCAATATGGAGACAAAAGAGTGGGAAATGGAGGGTAGAGGAGGGCATGTACAGTAGACATAGACATAGAGCCTAGAGAAGGAAAGCGCTTAGAGAATAAGAGGTGAAGGTAGCTAGAAAAATAGGAGAGATTAGGCTAACAAAATGACAATTCAAAGGTAAGAAAATGAGAGCACCTGTTCCCTAAAATCACATTTTTATCCCACGAATGTAAATGCCTGTTCTGAACTTCGATGTACACCTGAGCATGTATCCCCTCCTCCCACAACCGAAACATCACCTATGATAAGCATTAATATTGACGCTGTATCTTCCCAGGGTTCCCACCCCTTAGACCCAGCACGAGCCGCTGGGGAGTTGTCCACTAGTAACACACTCTTAACCTCTGAGCTGTCATGTCACTCAGTCTTGTGACAGGATGTCTGTGAGATCCTGAGCCATCTTTCTATGGTCTTTCTCTGGTGGCTGCCACATTAGTTTGGGCTATTAGGTGGCAGAGCTGCCTATAAGCCGAAGCTATTGCATCAGAGTACAGCTAGGGAGAAATGGCACATGAGGAGGGACACGCAGCTAGAAGGTTTTTTTTGGTTATTTGCCCACCCATTGACTTCCCATGACCATGGCCATTCCCACCCAGTTCCTGCCCCTCCCGCCCAAACACCTCCCCATGAGAACTCTTTGAGCTTGCTTTAATCAAGCCTTATCATCAAACTTTGCACTCAAAGTGCTTGCCAGTGTTTTTTCAAAGCAGTCTTCTGACAGTTAATGACTTAATAGGAGTTGTAAACCCACTACTGGTGTAATAAAAATGTCTTACCAGGTCTGCCTTCAGCCACTCGATTTATAAACACTATGCGTGTCCTTCACTGAAGTCCTGTTAAAATCAAGCATTAGCAAAGCCTACAGTGTTGGCTTGTGAATAAGTATCAGGCATTGCCCAGACACTGCTATCAGATGTCCAGGTACTCGCACCATTTTCCACCTCGTACTATCAACAGCCAGTTAATACCACTACGGCAGTACCAGGCAAGTGCATTTCCCATCCCTACACAAACGCCCATACTGTTGGCATTGCCAATGCTTGTTTTTCTGTGTGATTCTGAGAGAAGTCATTGCTGAACAACTGGGCAGTTTAGCTAAGCTGCACATAGATAGAAAATAGCACTAATGAAGCAGGTGTATACTGTGTCTGGGGATGACTGCTACAGTCTCACCTTTCTCATGCACACGTGTGTCATTAAGGCTGCGTGTGCAGCATGGCATAGGCCTGGCCTGACTACTATTTCACCTGTGACGCGCGGCTGGGGTTTTGTCCATGTAACTTCTGTAAGTCATGAAGAAGTATGCACATTGCAGAAGCCCTACTCCTCAGCTAAGCCACCAAAATTAGTGCAGGCAAGCAAATCTGTGGGTTCAGGCGGTCAGACTGATGTTCTACACAAACAATAATTTATTAGCAGGCAAATGGTTTAACATCAAGTCAACCACCATTAAGGAGAACAATGAAAAAGTACGCCAGAGGTTTGAAGCGTTCATCCACGAAGTGCATTCTCACGAGGGAGCAATTGAATATGACATGAAGCAAATAGGCTTCACCTCTTGCCACTGGAACATTCCAAGCGGCCATCTTGCTGCTTACACTGTAATGACACTCATTTGTTGCACGCCATTTTACTGAAGCCTCACCTTTTTCTTTTCAAGAGCTCTTCATCCCCACTCACATTTCAACATATTTTCGGTCTCATGAGCTCTGTAATTACCTCCAAACCGGTTTCTTATCGGTCATTAGCCTTAATGACTCTGCTTTCTATAGCCACTTATTTGCACTGCCTCGTCATGCTAATGTTCATTTGTTCCAGTTCGGTCTTGTTGGCCGAAAACAATTTCAAATACACGTATCACAAACCCAGTTTGAGGATAGAGAACCTTTCTCGAACCGCCAGCAGGGGTGGACTGGCAACAAAAAGAGGCTCTGTAAATAATATTCACGTGGCCCCATAATACACATGTTCAGCAAACCCAACCCTTTACCTATGAGAAAATGTGGAAATAAATAGGTTCCCACACAAGAAGCCCAGAGTGAAATCTCCAGAGTTCCCCATAGGCCAGTCCACTCCTGACGCCAGTCATACTATCTGTGATCTTCAAGTCCAGTCCACGACAGCCTAACCACACCAGGGTTTCAGAATAACCACTATGTTATTTAACTTCCTTCCTGGCTGACTTATTCTAATTACTTTGATGTCGATAGCTTGAAAACATGGACTGAATTTGTTTATTCAGGACTAGATTCGAGACCCTGTGGCGCTATGCAAACGCTGCGGTGCATGGTACTCTCTCCGGCACGGCCTGCCATGGTACTTTTCTCTGCACTCCCCTGTCGTCACTCTTCGTGCCATTCCGTCATCTCCTTACTATAACGTGCGTTGAGTCCTGCGATTTGATATTCCCAGGGTCATTTTACATGAAATGTAAATTGCATGAAGAGGACCACCAAGGTTAGTACCTACGGTCTGCTGCATGAACGTTTAAAACTTCAAGAGGTGGAAGGGAGACTGCAAGAGTAAAAGCGAGGCAATCTCCCTTTTACTTTTTCCATTTCCCCCTCTGTCTCGTTGAAAAGTAAATGGCACCAGCGAATGCGCTTTCCAAGCCTAGTGTACCAATGGATTACTATGGAATTCGCCAGGTTTGGACCAAATGCAAAACCGAGGCGTATTCCATAGGAATTCATTTGGTTTACGTCTAATTGGATAGCTCATGCAGGCATAAAACAAAGTGCCCACACAAGATGGAGGAGGTGAGCACAATAGGGATATTTTATCCGCTCTGTGCCCATACTCCGGCTTAGTGGGAGACTTTATTTCAAAATATTGTGCCAGCCAACTGTTCACTGATAAAAGAGGGCCTCATCACGATTTGCGTGGTAGCCCTTAAGGGCGGCGGTAACAGTGTTAATGCTGCATTTAACGGTCCACCCAATCTTGAGTCTGGCGTGTTAACCCCCAACTCAGAGCTGGGGGTAAACACTCCAGAAAAAATGCCCATTTTTGGCGCTATTACCGGCAACGGTATTACAGCATGGTAATTGCGCTGTAAGTTGCCCATTGGGTCTATGGACCCAATGGGGAATGAGGACTAATGGTTAGTGCCCAACCCGTTATCTGGTAGTAATACCACCGGACGAGTGGTTGCTAACGCAAATAAAGTTGGGTGGGACCCCAGCCAGGATACCGCACAACTCATGATCAGGTTCAGAGTCTGGTGGGGACTTAGGATATTTCCTGAAATAGGCAGCCTTACATCTAAAAAACCGGGATGAACGTGCTAGGCTTCGGGTTCATTGGTTGGGCGATTGACATATTATCATGGCAAATGAAAGAAGAGTAGAGGGACATATTCCAGGGAATTTACTTGGCATTCAAAGCAGAGCGTCTTGATGGTATATGTTTTTGCTGATCTTAAGCATTTTAGTAAATTGGTGAAGGTACATATTGCACAAAATCCATGTAGTGGCTATTCGGCCCTTTCTCTGGAATGGTTTAATGATGCCTCATTACATACAGGTACACATTCCCTAGTGCATTACAGGTAACTTCGAGCAGGAGGAGAATTCTATGAAGCTATGAAACAATAATAAGGATTAACAACGAAGAATATTCTTTGAAGAACTGAATTATCATGGCTTGCCAGTCCAACTTCATAGTCTGCCACAGTCACTGGCTGGTCATGCATATGATTAAGTGATAATGAGCTATACCCCAAAGGACCTGTAGCAGTTATTGGTTTGACGTTCCATAGTAAAATAAAAGATCCCGCTAGTTTTAGGTGGGACATTTGAAAAGAAAACATTGAACTAGTACATGAATATATATACTTAGGAACATGTTTTCATAATAAAGCAGTGAAGCAGCAAGGAATGCTATGTTATGTTAATAGAACTTATACAGAGCAGCATACACCCAGGGGCATCATGGTGCTCAGGAATAGATTTACAAACAGCATTAATCCAACCGTAGTGACCATAAAGGGTTTTTAATAATAAGATGGAGGCTTTTCTGCGACACCAATTATAACTGTGTATAGACAAAGGTTTGCACCGATGGTCAGTTATGCATTGGCAACTGAATTGACTAATTTACCAGATTGGGTAGAAGGGGTAGAAGGGGTAGAATTGATACTTTGGAAGGCAGTTTCGAACCTCCCTCCACGCTGACCTATGGCAAAAGAGTGTTCAATCTTAGGAAAGATGCCTTTGAGCACCACTAGCAAGTCTAAAAGAGCAATATTCTCTTTAATGATGATGGAGTGGGATCAATGAAACACTCTTCTATGTAAGGTAAGCATTGAGGATGGACACATTTAAGGATGGTTCACAACCTTGGGAGATTAATACGAACTTCTTAGATAAGATTGAGATTCAAAGAGGTGCTGCTATAAATATTTCAATTTGCATTCATTAGGAATCTTAAAAAAGTGCATTGTGGGAAAGAATTTGAGCCAATAAAAAGTTAGCAAAAGAGTGGCTACGTTTTGATCCACAACAGAACTACTATGACATATATTGTGCATTTCACAAATAAAACCATGAGGAGGATATGTGTGAACACCCAGATTAAAATATTACACACCATGAAGGTAATGGGACCTGGAAACATGTTGAAGCTCGAAAATGAAAATGACGGCTATGCAAGTAAGAATGGACTATTGAGACGCCGAAACATTGGGTTATGGAGTGCATGGAATTGGTAGATCAAAGATGTATTTCTTTTAATAGGTTTATTTATAAGACCAACTTTCTGTACTCCAATAATTTTGGCACAAAGTTGCATAAGTGATTGCATTGTGTAGATTTTTGTCTTACATTTTATATAGCCTAAAGGGGGACACGAAATTTACAATTAGCCCACTAACTGTTATTATGCTTGTCCATAACACTGTATTTAGTATTTTGAAGTTATTCCAAAGGTGTTTTGTAAACTTAATAGCATTAATAAACTAAGTATTACAGGATCTTCAATAGCGACCCTGTAGTTATGGTTAAATTGCACTTCCCATAGGAAGAGCAGTTTTTGTGCGGCTTACATTGGCGCTGTTTGACAAATCTGCATGAAACTTTGAAAAAGAAATATAGACCCAACTCTGAATTTCTTTGGACAGTTTTGGGTGGTTTTGTTGAGGGGGGGAAGTTGTAAGGGGGACCCCAACCCTTTTGAAATCCAGATAGACATGAGTGGAAATAAATATGCTCGAAGCTACAGCCCAAACTGCTGGATGGATTTGCACCAAATTTGCAAGAGGAGCAGCGGCCTGGCCCCGAAAGCATACTTGTGCAAATTTGGTGTTAATCCATCCAGTATGTTTTTTAAAAATGCCCAAAATGTAGGTCAAAAGTAATTAGCGATATCTGCATACTGTCCGCAGACTCACTTCCTGGTTAGGTGTCTGCGGACGCCTTTGAGCCAATAATGGAGCCAAGAAATATTTTCTCTGGGCAAAGGCACAATTTATAGGTGATATCGGGAACAGGTGGGAGGAAGGCTTGGCACCCTACAGTCTCACCAATTAAGTCATTTCTGGCTGGAATCTTGCTCCCTCTGCGTCGGATGAAGAAGTCATTAACAGTTATTAACATCACTTCCAAATAGGGATGCTGATGCATTGGGGTTCATATGTTCAGGCTCCACAGACCCCCATGTCTCAGCTGTCTGCAAACCCATCCTCCTTCGATGCTTTGGGTTGGTCATGTGGAATAATTAATGGGACATTCTTTCGCTATCCAGTCAGCTTTAGCCGAGATTAGCATGGGTAAAGTTTCCTGGCCTCCTGTTTTTTTTCCAGTGTTTCAAATAATTTGGTAAGAATTCCATAATTTATGTCATGGAGGGTAATCTCATGTGTTAATGTTACCGGTTGTCTCGAAACAAAAGGATGGGCGAGGGGTGGGCTTTGCATAGGACATGGGTGAGGATACAGAGGTATTGATTGTCGAGTTTGCTGGTACAATATTTGTGAATGTGAGAGATGTATAGATTTTCTAAACAGTAGTTCATCTAACTGTGTTTAATATTTAATGGCATTTGCATTGCACATGTTGACATTCATTCTCATTTCCTCATTTGGCATTACAGCCTCTGGTCGTTGGAGATCTAAGGGTGCAGGTGCTGGCTGCGTAGCTAAACACTGCCATGATGCACGTGTGCGATGTGCGTGTGAGATGTGCGCGTGTGAGGCTTAAGTGTTGAGTCCGGGTCTAGTCTTCCTCTGCAAGGGAAGAATAATGGATTGAACAATAAACTAAGTTGAACTGTTTAAATTCTAGCAGCAGTGATGTCAATCTAATACAATGTGCCTCCAGGCAAGTCCGTGAGGTCTTAGCTGTGTAAATCCAAAGGTTACACTGTAGACCGTGGCAGAGGCTCACAGGCGTGTTGTGCTTTACAAAAATTAATATAAATATATAAATATAAATACAATAAATAGAGTTCACAAAATGTTCACATTGGATTAGACTTCGGCAGCTTAACAGCACTCGCATAGCACTCCCACAATGCGTGAGCGTGAGGCTTAAGTAGCGCATCACTCTGTTATTTGAAACTTCTTATTTGATACGAAGACCATTAAATAACGCAACAATTCACCTACATGTCAATTGCAATATACATTGCACATGGACTGCTTATGAGGACTTTGTTGTAACAGATGTTAAACTTGTGTGAGACGGCAGCGCATCCAAACGGTGGAACATTTATTGTCCTGTTAAGTAGTGGGTCTGTGTCAGGGGGGCGTGGCTAGTCTTCCTCTGCAAGGGAAGATTAAGGTATTTAACAATAAACTAAATTGAACTGTGTCAATTCTAGTAGCAGTGATGTTAATCTCATATCATGTGCAAGTCCGTGAAGTCTCAGCTGTGTAAATTCAAAGGTAACGCTGCAGACCGCGGCAGAGTTTGCAAAATGTTCACAGTAGATTAGAGTCAGGCAGCTCAACAGCACTCACCTCGCACTCCCACAGTGATTCCTTTTATAATCAGCTTGGTCAGATTATTAGAGATTTAATGTTTCTTCAGATCTTGTTCTGAAGTTTGACTAGACATGATACTTAGAAAAATTGACTCAAGCTCCGAGAGTTATTATGCTGTAGTCGGCACGATATCTTCTGCTCTGTATTTTTTCCATAGTTGGTACCTGTGGAAGATTTCCATTTATTTCGTGATTGGTTTTTTGATAAATTGTCAGTACCTCTTCTCAAGGGAGAAATTTGGAGATGTGTAAAACCAATTAATACTGGTCATTTTATGGCCAAGGAGGAGGTGTTAGTAGAGATATGGAGATACAGCAATCAAGTAGTTCTGTTGGTAAGCATCCTATCACATCATCACTGAAACTCCAGCAAGACTGTAGACAAAAAAGCAGCCAACCTGGCAAACTCTTCCAGGAACTCCTCAGACGTGGGAGTGTCAGGGCCCTCATATGTCTCTATCAAATCGATCTCCTGAACCCCAGGTGAGCCCGCTTGCACCTTTGAGCACTTTTAATGAGGTGCCATGTTTAGTTTGTTGCATGACATTGTCTCTCCTGCTACCGTTAAAAAGCACAGCCCGTTTACTTTGCATTGGTCATATTCAAAGCCGGAGGGACTCTACAAGAAAATGCACGCTAGCAATGAAGACTGACGATGATATGGAGGTAAGGAAGAAGACAAATTAATGTATGCTTGCCACATGTGGAGTATTCTCACACCTTTGGTGCCAGGTGAGATAACTGCTAACTTTGTGTTTGGGCAGGGTGTTAGTGGTAAGTCATAGACAGATAATGTTTGGGTTTGTAGAGGATGAGGGGATGGCCTGGAAGGAGGAGGCCTTACTATTCTATACTGTGGTCTCTGCCAGGATGCTCATTGCATATGATGGGCACATCACAAAGGCAATGAATCATGCATTGTGAAATAGTGAGTTATGCTGATGGATGACTACTTTCTCCAAGCCTATTGGAAGATCTGAAAGATGTATCGATTATTACCTCCCACTATAGTCCTATGTCCTTTCATGTTAACATCGTATGGGGTCGTTCTGTATGATAATTATCCTAAAATAGATTGCAGGAGATCAGTCCCATAGAACGTGGACTTTTCTTCTCCCGCAGATGATACATTGCCTATACCCATAATAACTGAGTGTAATCTCTTAAGGATCTGCGGACAGCACAAAGGTACAGTCACTTGATATAGTCTGCAGATATGGCTTCAACCAAATAATTCAACCATTACCCTGCTCAGATACTTTCTTCTAATATTTGATATTTCATCCACTCAATTAAGTAGCCGCAATAAACTCCCACTTTCCTGCATTTCCTTCTGCTCCAAGAGAAATGCATGTTCCGAAGAACCTTGACAATGGGCTTAGATCAGGAATTTGAGCATCCCCATACAATTATCTAGCCATTTCAAGCAAACCTCAAAATATGATCTCTTGCTACCATCAATGCAATTGCCCTTGTCAAACACTTGAAAACATGAGATCCTCACACTAGCTGGTAAATTAAATAGCGTATTACTAGCAAACACCACGCTAGAGAAATGCCACCTCTCTCGCTCATCAATTCTTCCAACATTCAAAATTACCAGAAATCATCACTTCAAATCAAAGTGCAATGTCAAACAATGTTTCATTTCCAAAGAAATCTTAGCTTCAATCAACAACCCCAGGCTGCTGTTCAGAACTGTAATCAAACTACATTCCCAAACTGTACCTTGTTTCCTGTACATCACACATAAGAGCTTATCAATGGCCAATGCTCAATCACTTTCTCAGATTTCATAACCCATTCATCTTCAAAACCACTAACACACTCGTCATTACATTCACTACCAAAAGGATCCACTGTGCAGATGATCTAATAAAAGGCATCCCACCCACCAAAGAATCAAAAGACATCTGTCCTACAGTTTTTTAAACCAACTGTGCCAACGGCCACCCTATAGCTGAGTTCATCAACCTTTCCCAGCATAAAGGACCGTTTCCTGGTTCTCTCAAACAGTCATTGCTGTTCCCAGAACTTCCACACTCCACCCTTTAGTGCTGTCCCATAGAAAGCCTATCCAGGGTCACAAATGTCTTTCAGAAAGCCATCATTGCCAGCGCAAGTGGTCATGCGGAGATACAGACACCACTGGTCTCCCTGCAATCAGGCTTCCATCCCAGACACAGCACTAAATCTGCCCTTGTGAATCTCTGAAAAGACATTCTGCCCCTAAAGTGTGATGTTTCTCTATGAATTTTCATACTTTTCGAGCTGTGTATTTCGTACTGTCAACCACTCTCACCTCTTTGCGAGAGTTGGATGGAGGCCTGGTCAGAACTTGTTGTATTTTCAAGACCTTCAAACCAACCTTCATCAGAGAGTCAGGCTTGAGGACTTTTAATCACCAGGTTTTCCCCATTCCTCATTGCACTCCTCTGCGCTCTATTCCTGGGTCTCTACTCTCTATCACTCATATGATCTCTCTCATGGGTCTTTTCCATTAACATTACATTAGCTTTATTCATACAAGGACAACAAGCAAATCTACCTATCCGTCATTCGGAGAAGGATCCATTTTTTTATCTGTTAAGGAGATCTTGAGGAATGGATGTATCATATTAGGTAATTGACCAATGAAGCAAAACCAAAAGTCCTGCCTCGTGGACCCACCCATTTACTTAAAAGACAAAGGGCCTCATTACGAGTAGTGCAGTAAAAACGGGGTCATTACTGGCAATGAGGTACGAGCGGGTCTGTGCTTGTATGACGCCGCTAATAGCAGGTGATTAGAGAGCGCGAGCATGCACGAACCCCCATGCCGGTAATGGCCATACCGGCATGCCGCTAAAGGCCCTCCAACCCCCCGATAGCGCCATCACGGGACCCGCCGATACTGCCACCGCCTAGGAGGAACACCTTATTACCAATCCGTTAATAACAACATGCTAATACTGGGCTCGTAATACCGGACCAGGAAGTAACGTCATCACATTGGAACAGGAAATGCGCCGGTGGCCATCTTCAAAAACACAATCCATTGCAATCCTCCCAAACCACCAGTTGTTTCCTGGAGAGCTCTGTGGCAATACATTCGTTATGTCTAAGGCAACCCGGAAGACCACCCCCCGCCTGCGGAAACAGCGCTTTTCAGATGCTGAGCTAAACATGCTTGCGGACACCCTTGCTGCACAAGCTGGTGTCATCAGATCCCAGAACCTGAATCGAGAGATGTAGCAATGCAAGAAGGAGATCTGGCAGGAGGTAGCCCGCAAGGTCTCCGCTGTTGGAACCTGCCCACGGACTGTTCGGGATTGCAAGAAGAGGTGGGATGACCTCCGCCTGAGGGTCTGTAACATCCTTGCAAGCAACAGGAGGGAGGCCATGTCCACAGGCGGGGGTCCCCACTCTCCTGCCAAACTTACCACCTGGGAGGAGACGGCAAGCACCTTCATCAGTCCAGAGTCCATCGAGGGATTTGGGGACATGGAGACGGGTTCGGCAACATCACCGGAAGGAGGTGAGTGACCCTGCAGATCCGAATAGGGGAAACCATGACATAGCACAAGTGATGTGGAAGAGAGTCTAGGCAAGCCAATGCATGTCCCAACACCTACAGGATCTATACTGTTCTTATCCCCCACCATTTGCTGTTAATTTTAACTAGGCTAGGCAATCCGCACACTACTGTATGGGGTTGCCATGGTGTACAATGAGCAGACAAAGTGTGTCTTTGATAACCAGCGTCATATTACCCATTAGTTTTAAACATTATATATTGCACGGAGATCGGTGGGGCGTGAGAGCTATCTCTTACGTTGTCCCAGGTCCGGCCTCCTTGTGATCACTGAAGGCTAGCGAGAGGTGGGGCACCTTACAGCTCAGTCTGCAGTAGTGCCCCGCCTCGCGCTATTTAAATTTATTTAAATAAATTTATAACTCTGGCGACAAATCATGAGATGATTCATGATCCTCTAGAATCAGAAAATTGAGACTTCTCATCTTTTGCTGTACAATACAACTAGGCTGGGCAATCCGCACACAACCGTGCGGCATTGCCGTGGAGATTAATGAGCGGACAATGTGTTTCCTTGACGACCATCGTCATGTCACCCATGGCTACGGAGTGTGAATGTCTGACTCTTCAGTTTTCACATGAGATGGGTGTTTACAATAGCATTTTGTTTTGCTAATATAACAAGATACTAAACGCTGGTTACATATGTTCAATGTGGAGCGGATTGTTCTATTTTCGGCTGAGTACTCCGTACTAGTCAGAAAATTTGCCCATACAAACATGGCGTCCATGGATACGGCGCACATGCACGTCGCTCCCATGGTAACCCATAAACAGAACACAGAGCCGAGCAGCGCGTTTTCCTGACGGGCGGCTCGAGTTCTTTGTCTGCTTGCATATAGTAGGTAGGAAATTAGAATTGTTATGGGAGCATGATCCACACGCTTGAAAATAGACTCGTTTGAGAATATATATTTCTTTGAAGCGCACGTACAATATTTATTTTTACGAACACCCGACTGATGCAAAATAGGAAGTTCGCCTCTTGGAGTTCTATACAACTCGATATGCACGACATATTGAAACACTGCTAGAGTGAATTAGCACCATTAGTATATGAATTCTGACTCTTTGTAATATAATTTGTTGAACTATGCCCTTAGTATCAGACTCTTGTAAATATTACATTTTCTAATATTAAATGTTTTATTTAAACCATATAGTTTATACAACTTGGGACTTACCGTCCATCATGTCACACATACCCACGACGAGGAGTAATCCCTTGGGCCGGGTGAGTGATTAGATTGGAGCTATCTCTGAGCTTTTCTTTTGACTGGACATACTATGTTCAAGGTAGCTGAGGATTGTCTATTTGTTCTTAACACAAGTTAAGGTGTTTTTTTCGTTTGCCCCAACTACAAGGTTAGTGATTTAGCATACTATACACTTTCTGAATCCATAAATGACTTATAAATAGAACTAATTAGTTTATCCTCGTTTTCTTTAGGAAAATACCTTGAAACTGTACACTACTCGCCCTGAAGATGGATTAGTTGAAATCCTTAATGCGCTGGCACTATTAGGAGTGTATAGGATAAATGACTGAGCAGAAGGGATGTTACTGCTCACGCATATAGAATGAGCAATCACCATTTGTCATTGGGTCTTGTACTGAATGCTTAAAAACATAACTTGGTTTATCAAGATTGATTACCAGCTTGTACCCAACACTATTTTTGATGAAATTGTTGACTATATCTTTGTATTCATTTGTATCCATTTAATGTACACACAAGAGTACAGTGTATCAACAAAAATTTGCTCTCTTTAAAAATTTCTGTTATTCACCAAAAAAACTTTGCTGTCTGCCTTGTATCATTTATGGTCTTGTTGGCTCTTGACCGTGTCAAATCCGGGTGACGACATTATTAACGCACATTTGTGCACCAAAGGTTGCACAGAGTATATTTGAGTCTTTGAATGTATTTGTAATTGAAACTGTTAAACTGATTAGTTTGGTTTGTGACTTCCAACAGGGGGTCACCGTCATAACTGGTATTGAAAATACTAGGGTTTATTTCCTAATTAGAGTGCAACTCTGGCTTATCGGTTGGCGACGACCGGTGTATGTTGTCTATTGTTTGATTTGGGTCTCAAATGGTCTCGAGATCTACCCAGCTGCAGCAGAAGTTTAAGTAACACACAAATTGAATAAACAAGAAGGAGGTGTGTACTCCTCACTTACGACTAACTAAACATAACAGCACATCACATTGTTAGTGCTTCCCTGCCCATGTTCTTTTTGCTTTACCCAACACCTACATGAACATATCCAAGTACAGATGGAGGGCCAAACCCTGCCACACAGAAATGCATGCTGAGTGCCAATCCCATTACCAACACACGGCCAACACACATGGACCGTTCCCATGTAATACATCACACAAACCACAATACAACGGCATTCCACCTGCCATGCAGCAAATGCCAAAATGCCCTCTCAGACTACCCTGTGTGACACACCTGTAAGACATGAATGCATGATTAAATAAATAATGAACAGCACCATAGTATGCAACTGGCATGTAACACCATCACGGATGCCCTGCATCTCTTCCACCCCCCAAAGCACAGATGGAGAAGATGCCAGCCAAGATACCAGCGCAAGGGCATCCACATCCCGCCTGACACAGTCGTGACCCAGCTGCCCACACCCACACCAGTGCAAGGGGAGTCCCTAGAAGCACTGGCCACCAATGAAGATGACTTTGAGGAAAATATGAACCAGGAAGGAGTCACAAAAGTGACATGTACACCCACCCCAAAGCCTGTGTCCTCCCCCCGCCCCAAATTCAGCCCTCACCCACCTACAGCAGTGCTGATCCCTCCCTGCTGATTTGGACCTGTGCCCCTTCCCTGAAGACAGCACTGAAGAAGCAGGCCCCGTGACAGCACCCCCACCACTCCGGCTCCCACCAACACCCTTGAGTCACGGCTGGTGAGGGTGGAGGCCCGACAGGAGTCGATGTTGGAGCTCCTGCAGCAATACATAGCGGATGGCGACGACACCAGGCGGGAGATTGTCACAGACGCCATTACAGCCAATACAGCTGCAGTGAATGCCTCAGTAGTACTGATGAGAGACTGTCTGGCAGCCATAACACAGGTACTAACATCCATCCTGTTGCACATGCAGCGGCCACGACCTGCAGCAGGCATGGAATCCCCACCGACTCCTCATCAGCCACCACACCTGCTTCCTCTGCCCCCACCAGCCCTGTGCGTCCTACCAGAAGGAGTGTGAGGCACACCAAAATGTTGCCCCCAGAGAGCAAGAAGACCCGCAAATAGTGTGGGAGGACAATGGGAGTGGGTCACATGGTGTTGGGGGTGAATGGGAGCATTTGGGGGAGTTTATTGGGGGGGTTTGGGAGTTCACTGGGGGGGGTTTAGAGTTTATTGTGGGGGTTTGGAGTTAACTGGGGGGGTTTGGGAGTTCACTGAGGGTTTGGGGCGGATTGTCACATTTTTGCAGCTTGAACTTACACACCCGTTGTGAGAAAAAACATAATGCCTGGACATTGTTCATTTCGTGTGTATCCATTTAATGCATTAGGGTGTTCAGTGCCCAAATCCCAACATTCCCTGTGTGCATGTCACTGACACATGTCCATCAAAGTCCATGTGGTTCAGAAGTATTTGTGAATCAGTGATAGGCATACTGCATGGCCATCCTGTGCATCACGTACTGGCAGGGGTGCTGCTTCACCTCTATCTCCATCCCCATCATCCTCACCCGGTGCATGCATGTCAATGTCAGGTGGCAGTGGTACATTTCTCCAGACACACATGTTGTGCAGCATGACACAGCCATGGTGATCGTTGCCACCTTCTAAGGCCTATAAAGGAGTGCTCCACCAGACCTGCTTAGGCAGTGGAACCGTGCCTTCAACAAGCCAAAGGTCTGCTCAATCACAACACGGGTATGGGTGTGTACCCGATTGTACTCCTCTTAAGGGCTGTTCATCGGGTTCCGCACAGGGGTACATAGCCACAGCTTCAAGGGATATCCTCCATCACCTGCAAGCAAATACAAATAGGTGTGTGTCACTCTGAGCTGCCACCTTCAGGAATCACAGTCATGGCTGCAGCTATTTTTTGTGGACATGCACATGTCCCTGTACGTAGGCACGAATGTCATCTAGATGCATACTATACTGCTGTGAGGTGTGGTATTTTGGATGGAGTTCAATAGATGATGCAGGGTGAAATAATGCATGCTGAGGCGGATGTACTGTCGTTGTACGACAATGTTTAGCCTCACATTTATGCTGTCTATACTACTCTGTGCATGGACACACTAGTCACATTGGCACAGTTTCAATCCTGTTCAGTCATGCATTGCTTGACATACACATGGTGGTCAGGTTGTGCGTCTTACATGTGGTCATTGATATGTGTTAATGGTCAGATGTGTGGCAATGATGTGTCCTGTTGAGGTTGGGGGGTTCAGGTCAGGTGTCATTAGCTGTGTGTGCATTCTCCACTCACGGTCCATTACCACCCAGGTGGGGTATGCATCCCCCCATTCCCACCCAGGTAGGGTATGCATCCCCACATTCCCACACAGGTGGGGTATGCATCCCACCCATTCCCACCCAGGTGGGGTATGCATCGCAACACATCCCTACCCCGATGCACTGGCATGGGCCAGTCAGGCAACTCACCAAGCAGCCAGGCACGTGGTCCAGCATGTCGCTCCATGTGACGGGGTAGCATGGAGTTATGCAGCACCATGGCATCATGTGTCGATCTGGGAAATCGGGCGCAGCAATGTGTGATGATCTTGCTGGAGTCACATACCATCTGCACATTGATGGAGTGGTATAGCTTGTGATTGCGGTACACCGCCTCTACGGCATGGGGGACTACCAATTCTACATGGGTGCAGTCCAGGGCACCAACAGAATTGGGCATGCCTGCCAGTGCATGGAAGCCTACTTTGGTTTCAGCTATCTCCTGGGTAGTCCGTGGTAGGATATGTGGGTGCTTGCGTGCTTCAGCAGTGCTTCGAGCACTTAGTTCAGCATGCGTGAAATTAGTGGTTGGGAAATGCAAAGCAGCTGGCCCACTGTGTGCTGGTAGGTGCCTGTGGCAGGAAGTGGAGCACAGACACCACCTTTAGTAACGGGGAGATGGCAGTGTGTATTTCTATCAGGCTGTCAATGTCATTGTGTATCATGTCCACTATGGTGGTGATGGTGTCCCAGTCCAACCGGTAAAGGGTGTGGATCTGCTCAGGGGTTAGATTGAATGGAGGGATTGGTGGCTGCCTACGTGGAACTACTGGCTGCATTGGTGGTAATTGCTGGGCCTGTCTCACCCTCCTTCTCCTCCTGCGTCTCCTCTGTGCTGTCTGTTGTTGATGCTGTTGTTGTTGTTGTAGTTGCTGTTGTTGCTGTAGTTGTAGCAGTATCGGCATGTCCTCCAGCTAGTGGTAGCATTTTGGTGTAGGAAGGGGTATGGTGTGTGGGTGTACTCCTTTTATACTGGGCCAGACTCCATTGAGTCCACCTGTGGTGATTGTGTGCACCTGTGCCAGTTGCCTTGATTGCAGATTGCTGTTTACGGGTGGACCGTGATGCCTGTATGGCCACCATTCTGCAGCCCCTAATTACCGCCTTTGGGATGCCGGTATTTGCATGCCCGCGTGGGTTGTGATGTCCTCTAATTACCAGCATGCCGGTATTTGCTCCCCAAAGGGGCGCGTGTACGCACCCATGCCGGTATGAGCGGGCACGGTACCAGCGGTGCCGGTATTGGCGGGTTGTCGGGTCGTAATGACCCGGACCCGTTAACGATGTCACTATTACCATTCTGCTTCCTTTTTTCATTACCTGCAGTCTCGTAATGAGGCCCATAAACATCTCTCTCCATCACATTGTTGGGCTTTCAAGTCAAAAGGTGATCAATTTGAGGGTCAACTGAGATGCTGAATTAAATATGAAGTCATACTTTTTCCAGCTGAAGACACTCAAGGAAACTGTTGGTGTGTTTTTTACTCTTGAAAATCTAATTTAAGCCGAACTTCCTGTCTATTCAATCAAAAGGCTATAGTTAGTAGAGAACGCAGCCAGCAGACTTATTGCTGACATCCGAAAGCAGCACTGTTATCGAGTTGAGGAAACTGCGGGCCAACTTTTAAATTGAAAATTGGATGAGTCAAAATTCAAGCAAAATGGAGGTAGGACTCCAAAAGGTCTCTGATGCAGTGAATATGGATATAATTCGGGAGCAAACCGAATTTACGGGGTGAAAGTATTACTAAATTGTTACCCCTTGTTGGATAAAATACACATTTTATTAAATGACTATTAAATCACTATCATTCAAATCATAACATTTCATATTGCTTACACTTGGAAAAAAAACTTAAAATGACACCATTTATAAATTACCTAAAAACCTATATAAAGTGCTACAGTGACTCTACTGCTTCCCATGTATATACTGTCTATTTATCATTTACAGATCAGTTAGCTACAACTGAATGGTATATGGTTCAATACAATCTTATTGATCCGTAATTCGCTCTACATGTTTCTGTTCTTATGTCCTTGGTTGGAGAACATTCTTTAGGAGCACTTTTCTGTCGGTCACTATCAATAAATTTGCTTTCCAATTTATTCGATGAAACCTGTTCCTCCAACATCTATTCCCATGCTCTATCGGGATGGATGTTTGGCAGTCTCTTTCTGAGATGTGTGTGTGAGTCACAGAATATTCCTTTGTCGAACCTCTTCCAGTGTTCTTTTCTGATTTTTCATAGTGCAGAGTTTGCTTCTTTACCTCCAATAATAGATAGACAGTATATATATATATATATATATATATATATATATATATATATATATATATATCTGTATTTGTATTTTATTTATATAGTACACCAAGCCCAAAGGCATCTGGGCGCATAATGATATAGGAAGTAGTAGAGTCACTGTAGCACTTTTTATAGGTTTTAGGTAATTTATAAATGGTGTCATTTTGTAAAGGTTTTTTTTTCAAAATGTATGCAATATTAAATGCTATGATATGCATTATGATGATTTAATAGTGATTTAATAACATTTGTATTTTAACCAACAAGGGGTAACCATTTAACAATACTTTCAACCGTAAATTCGGTTTGATCCCAAATTAAATCCATATCCATTGCATCAGACACCGTTTGGAGTCCTACCTCTATTTTGCTTGAATCCAAAAACATCAACCACTCTCCACATCATCGCAAGCTCGCCATGGGCGTTACATTTAATGTTAGAACTCTTTGAAACTGCTATGCCTATCCATAAAGTATAGCAATGCTTCAACAGCACAGCTTCCAAATATCTTGAAGGCAACATCCCACACATCCAACATGGTGGGAAAATACATACGCTCTAGCAACCAACAGAGTCTACTTAAGGCTAAAGAGGCAGAGGAGATGAAAGGTTCTCAGATGCTGCCTCCACTTTAAAGAACAATTAATGCAAGCACATTTGAGAAGCTGCATACCACCACCAGGTCAAGGAACTAAAAGGAGGTTGGACAATGAACCGAGCTCAACTATCTTTCCAAAAATGCCATGTGAGATTTAACATGGATTTTGTCTAAGTCTTTCACCTTGTTTTCATTCCATCCGCTCTATCCGTCCCCTATGCTGAATCCGTTCCTGCTTTCCAGCATTAATGGTGTTTCCTCTTGAAAATCAACTATTTCGTTTGTGGTGTGTAGAGGTAAAGATGATGTGTTAATGACAGAAGCGCAGATGGAAGTGAGACCTTCGGAGAGGATGAGATCATGGGTACAGACTAAAAGGCAGACAGATAAGGATGGAGGCTGGTCTACGAGGTGGGAGGGGAGAGATAGAAGTAGAGCATGAGAAAAGGAAAGATATGGGTAATAGGAGGACATAGGGAGAGATGCAAGCCAGAGAATGAATGAGATAGAGATGGATTTAAGAGGAGATATGGCGGTGACACAACAGGAGAAGTGGAACTCCATGTGGAAAGTGAGACTGAAAATAGATAGGATGCCAGAGGGTCAATATGGAGACAAGAGAGTGGGAAATGGAGGGTGGAGGAGGGCATGTACAGTAGACATAGAGCCTAGAGAAGGAAAGCGCTTAGAGAATAAGAGGTGAAGGTAGCTAGGAAACTAGGAGAGATTAGACTAACAAAATGACAATTCAAAGGTGAGAAAATGAGAGCACCTGTTCCTTAAAATCACATTATTATCCCACAAATGTAAATGCCTGTTCTGGACTTCGATGTACACCTGAGCATGTATCCCCTCCTCCCACAATCGAAACATCACCTATGATAAGCATTGATATTGACGCTGTATCTTCCCAGGGTTCCCACCCCTTAGACCCAGCACGAGCCGCTGGGGAGTTGTCCACTAGTAACATACTCTTAACCTCTGAGCTGCGATGTCACTCAGTCTTGTGACAGGATGTCTGTGAGATCCTGAGCCATCTTTCTATGGTCTTTCTCTGGTGGCTGCCACATTAGTTTGGGCTATTAGGTGGCAGAGCTGCCTATAAGCTGAAGCTATTGCATCAGAGTACAGCTAGGGAGAAATGGCACATGAGGAGGGACACGCAGCTAGAAGGTTTTGTTTGGTTATTTGCTCACCCATTGACTTCCCATGACCATGGCCATTCCCACCCAGTTCCTGCCCCTCCCGCCCAAACACCTCCCCATGAGAACTCTTTGAGCTTGCTTTAATCAAACCTTATCATCAAACTTTGCACTCAAAGTGCATGCCAGTGTTTTTTCAAAGCGGTCTTCTGACAGTTAATGACTTAATAGGAGTTGTAAACCCACTACTGGTGTAATAAAAATGTCTTACCAGGTCTGCCTTCAGCCACTCGATTTATAAACACTATGCGTGTCCTTCACTGAAGTCCTGTTAAAATCAAGCATTAGCAAAGCCTACAGTGTTGGCTTGTGAATAAGTATCAGGCATTGCCCAGACACTGCTATCAGATGTCCAGGTACTCGCACCATTTTCCACCTCGTACCATCAACAGCCAGTTAATACCACTACGGCAGTACCAGGCAAGTGCATTTCCCATGTCTACACAAACTCCCATACTGTTGGCATTGCCAATGCTTGTTTTTCTGTGTGATTCTGAGAGAAGTCATTGCTGAACAACTGGGCAGTTTAGCTAAGCTGCACATAGATAGAAAAGAGCACTAATGAAGCAGGTGTATACTGTGTCTGGGGATGACTGCTACAGTCTCACCTTTCTCATGCACACGTGTGTCATTAAGGCTGCGTGTGCAGCATGGCATAGGCCTGGCCTGACTACTATTTCACCTGTGACGCGCGGCTGGGGTTTTGTCCATGTAACTTCTGTAAGTCATGAAGAAGTATGCACATTGCAGAAGCCCTACTCCTCAGCTAAGCCACCAAAATTAGTGCAGGCAAGCAAATCTGTGGGTTCAGGCGGTCAGACTGATGTTCTACACAAACAATAATTTATTAGCAGGCAAATGGTTTAACATCAAGTCAACCACCATTAAGGAGAACAATGAAAAAGTACGCCAGAGGTTTGAAGCGTTCATCCACGAAGTGCATTCTCACGAGGGAGCAATTGAATATGACATGAAGCAAATAGGCTTCACCTCTTGCCACTGGAACATTCCAAGCGGCCATCTTGCTGCTTACACTGTAATGACACTCATTTGTTGCACGCCATTTTACTGAAGCCTCACCTTTTTCTTTTCAAGAGCTCTTCATCCCCACTCACATTTCAACATATTTTCGGTCTCATGAGCCCTGTTATTATCTCCAAACAGGTGTCTGATAGGTCAGTATGCCTACATGACTCTGCTTTCCATAGACACTTATTTGCACTGCTTCGTCATGCTATCCTTCTTTTGTTCCAATTCTGTCCTGTCGGCTGACAACAATTTCAAATACACCTGGCAGGAGCCCAGTTTCGAGAGAGAGACTCTTTCTCGAACCGCCAGCAGGGGTGGACTGGCAACCAAAAGAGGCTCTGTAAATAATGTTCACGTGGCCCCATAATACACATGTTCAGCAAACCCAACCCTTTTCCTATGAGAAAATGTGGAAATAAATAGGTTACCACACAAGAAGCCCAGGGTGAAATCTCCAGAGTTCCCCATAGGCCAGTCCACTCCTGACCGCTGGTCAAACTATCTGTGATTTTCAAGTCCAGTCCTCGAGAGCCATAACCACACCAGGTTTTCAGGATAACCACTATGTAAATAACTTCCTTCCTGACTGACTTATTCTAATGGTTTTGATGTCGATATCTTGAAAACATGGACTTAATTTGTTTATTCAGGACTAGATTCGAGACCCTGTGGCGCTATGCAAACGCTGCGGTGCATGGTACTCTCTCCGGCACGGCCTGCCATGGTACTTTTCTCTGCACTCCCCTGTCATCACTCTTCGTGCCATTCCGTCATCTCCTTACTATAACGTGCGTTGAGTCCTGCGATTTGATATTCCCAGGGTCATTTTACATGAAATGTAAATTGCATGAAGAGGACCACCAAGGTTAGTAACTACGGTCTGCTGCATGAACGTTTAAAACTTCAAGAGCTGGAAGGGAGACTGCAAGAGTAAAAGCGAGGCAATCTCCCTTTTACTTTTTCCATTTCCCCCTCTGTCTCGTTGAAAAGTAAATGGCACCAGCAAATGCGCTTTCCAAGCCTAGTGTACCAATGGATTACTATGGAATTCGCCAGGTTTGGACCAAATGCAAAACCGAGGCGTATTCCATAGGAATTCATTTGGTTTACGTCTAATTGGATAGCTCATGCAGGCATAAAACAAAGTGCCCACACAAGATGGAGTAGGTGAGCACGACAGAGATATTTTATCTGCTCTGTGCCCATACTCTGCCTAAGGGGGAGACATTAATGCAAAATATTGTGCCAGCCAACTGTTCACTGATGAAAGAGGGCCTCATCATGAGTTGGCTGGTAGCCCTTCAGAGTGGCCGTAACGGTGTTACCGCCGCATTTAAGGGTCCACCCAATCTTGAGTCTGCAGTGTTTACTTCCAGCTCAGAACTGGGGTTAAACAGCAGAATTAATGCCAATTTTCGGCGCAATTACTGCTGACGGTATTACCGCATGGTAATTGCGCTGAAAATTCTCCATTGGGTCCAGTGGACCCATGATCCTGTGGTAATAATGCCAGACAGGTGGGCACTAATGCTAATAAAGTTGGGCGGTATCACTCCTGGG
The DNA here is from genome assembly GCF_040938575.1 of Ambystoma mexicanum. Lineage (NCBI taxonomy): Eukaryota > Metazoa > Chordata > Amphibia > Caudata > Ambystomatidae > Ambystoma > Ambystoma mexicanum. The sequence continues at coordinate 1,235,627,579 of NC_090933.1, read as the reverse complement.
ATACTGCCCAACTAGTGATCAGGCCCAGAGTCTGGTGGGGACTTGGGATATTTCCTGAAATAGGGAGCCTAACATCTAAAAAAAACATAACGAATGTGCTAGGCTTCGGGTTCGTTGGTTGGCCGATTAACATATTATCATGGCAAATGAAAGAGTACCGGGACATATTCCAGGGAATTTAGTTGGCATGCAAAGCAGAGTGACTTAATGTTAGATGCTTTTGTTGATTGTGAGCATTTTAGTAAATTGGTGAAGGTACATATTGCACAAAATCCATGTAGTGACTATTCGGCCCTTTCTCTGGAATTGATTAGGGCTGCCTCATTACATACAGGTACACATTCCCTAGTGCATTACAGGTAACTTTGAGCAGGAGGAGAATTCTATGAAGCTATCAAACTATAATAAGATTTAACAACAAACAATATTCTGTGAATAACTGAATTATCATGGCTTGCCAGTCCAACTTCATAGCCTGCCAGGTATCTGATATCGTCAAAACTGTGATCACGCGTGTGGGGGTTGGATCCATAAGGCGTGAATGCAGCGCTTCGATAGCATGATAGCCTACAAGAAAAACAAAATTCATGCTACTATAAGAGCATTGACGAATGATAATTGTGAACACACTTAGCTTTTATCATAAGGAAAAGAACAATAATGCAGATTTATACAAACTGGGGAAAGCAGCATGAAAGGAAGAACCTCATATTGAGATGGAAGAAAATGTTACACAGATTATAAATACAAAGGATGTAAAAGGGTTTCTGGAAACTAGAAAATATGCAGGAACATTGGTACATTGTCAAGCAAATTTGCCCAATGATTCCTGGAAGCAGGATATGTCTTTGACCCCCATCTGAGAAGTAAAGTACCATTCATAAAGACAGGTTTATGATTAAAAATCAAACTAAACTCCGGATTCTCTTTTGAAAACCATAATATGGAGTTCATAACTAGAATGCAGTCATCAAGGGTGCCAAGCTCGATGCGCCCTCAACCTTGGGACGCATATCACATCTGCACTTTTCTGCAGTAATAAGATCCAGCTTAATCTCTCCATTGTGGAGAGAGAGAGTTTATTAGCCCCTACACATACAAAGGGAGACCGATTGAGCCCTGCAAACTACCATCTGATAACATTTTTAGATGTTAGCAGCAAGATTTGTCCAGCTATATTGCTTGCTGAATTAAATCGGGGGTGGAAAGAGAAGATGTATTACCGCAATGCCAGATGGGATTTGGCAAGGGTTGAAGATTTTTAACACACAGAGCCAGTTTACGAGAGCAGAATGTACTCTTTGTTGCTGTGATAGATTTTAGATCTTCATTCATTTAAGTAGACAAACACCACCTTTTGGTAAATATGGTAGCAAAACATATGGCTAAGGACCTGCTTTTCTTAATCCAAGTGTTATACCATGAATCAAAAACTAGGGGGCATTTGGGTTTAGCGTGAACGTGTACGGAACTCCTAAGAAGAACCTTTTTTCAGCGGTAAAACGGCCTTGCTGGCTAGCACCCCTGTTATTTACTGCTTACCTTGCAGGCTTAGATGAAGGCCACACATGTGTTTTCGCCAATGCTGGGATCATTCTTCTTACACTGGCTGGTCATGCATATGATTTAGAGATGATGGGCTATACTCCGAAGGACCTGCAGCAGTTACTGAATCCTGTGTCTGCTTATATTGCAGAAAGTAAACCGGAAAAAAGCAGCCAAAAAAACAAAAGTATCATGTTCCATAGGAAAAGAAAAGATCCCGCTAGTTTTAGGTGGAACATTTGAAAAGAAAACATTGAACTAGTAGATGAATGTACATACTTAGGAACATGTTTTCATAATAAAGCAGTGAAGCAGCAAGGAATGCTATGTTATGTTAAGTGAACTTATACAGAGCAGCATACACCCAGAGGCATCATGGCGCTCAGGAATAGATTTACAAACAGCATTAATCCAACCGTAGTGACCATAAAGGGTTTTTAATAATAAGATGGAGGCTTTTCTGCGACACCAATTATAACTGTGTATAGACAAAGGTTTGCACTGATGGTCAGTTATGCATTGGCAACTGAATTGACTAATTTACCAGATTGGGTAGAAGGGGTAGAAGGGGTAGAATTGATACTTTGGAAGGCAGTTTCGAACCTCCCTCCACGCTGACCTATGGCAAAAGAGTGTTCAATCTTAGGAAAGATGCCTTTGAGCACCACTAGCAAGTCTAAAAGAGCAATATTCTCTTTAATGATGATGGAGTGTGATCAATGAAACACTCTTCTATGTAAGGTAAGCATTGAGGTTGGGCAAATTTAAGGATGGTTCACAACCTTGGGAGATTAATATGAACTTCTTAGATAAGATTGTGATGATTGTGATTCAAAGAGGTGCTGGTATAAATATTTCAATTTTTATTTATTAAGAATCTCAAAAAAGTGCATTGTGGGATTGAAATAATAATTCAGAAATTTTAGCCAATAAAAAGTTAGCAAAACAGTGTCTACGTTTTGATCCACAACAGATCTACTATGACATATATTGTGCATTTCACAAATAAAGCCATGAGAAGGATATCTGTGAACATCCAGATTAAAATATTACACACCATGAAGGTAATGGGACCTGGAAAAATGTTGAAGCTCGACAAAGGAAAATGACGGCTATGCAAGTAAGAATGGACTATTGGGACGCCGAAACATTGGGTTATGGAGTGCATGGAATTGGTAGATCAAAGATGTATTTCTTTTAATAGGTTTATTTATAAGACCAACTTTCTCGACTCCAATAATGTTTGCGCAAAGTTGCATAAGTGATTGCATTGTGTAGATTTTTGTCTTACATTTTATATAGCCTAAAGGGGGACACGAAATTTACAATTAGCCCACTAACTGTTATTATGCTTGTCCATAACACTGTATTTAGTATTTTGAAGTTATTCCAAAGGTGTTTTGTAAACTTAATAGCATTAATAAACTAAGTATTACAGGATCTTCAGTAGCGACCCTGCAGTTATGGTTAAATTGCACTTCCCATAGGAAAAGCAGTTTTTGTGTGGCTTACATTGGCGCTGTTTGAAAAATCTGCATGAAACTTTGCAAAAAACATATAGACCCAACTCTAAATTTCTTTGCACAGTTTTGGGTGGTTTTGTTGAGGGGGGCAAAGTTGTAGGTGGGGCCCAAAAATGTTTGAAATCCAGATAGACATGAATGGAAATAAATATGCTCGAAGCTACAGCCCAAACTGCTGGATGGATTTGCACCAAACTTGCAAGAGGAGCAGCGGTCTGGTCCCAAAAGCATACTTGTGCACATTTGGTGTTAATCCATCCAGTATGTTTTTTAAAAAATGCCCAAAATGTAGGTTAAAAGGAATGAGTGATATCTGCATACTGTCCGCAGACTCACTTCCTGGTTCGGTATCTGCGGACGCCTTTGAGCCAATAAGGGAGCCAAGAAATATTTGCAGACATCAGACATGCCCCCTTATTAGTCAATTAAAAACATTAGGGGCATCAAAAATGTTGGAGCAGATTTGCAAACTGCAGCCCTAGTCCGGGAATATCGCAGTAAAAACATATTCACATTTTTCACATTTTTAGAATGTTTGCATTCTAGAAGGGATTGTATTTATGAACTTGTGTACATTACTTTTTTCGGAAAGGCGGATGCTCTTATATTATAAATATCACTTTAACAGAACATTAAAGATCTATGATGAAACATAGGTGAATTAGATGTATTATTTTCGTACCTTAATTTATGATTTCAAAAAGTGCATTATTGCTATTTAAAACATTGGGAGGGCTTCCCTTAGAGTGCATTTGTGTAACCAATTGGGTAGATTGGTCTGTGTATTCTCATTGTATCTAGAATCTTGGTGGTGTAGGATTTTAATTCGTCTGCACCTGAAATCTTTCTAAAACAGTTATAAACTGAACATTATATTGAACGGCAGTGTGCCCCAATACCCCCTGTTTCTTTGTATTGTATTTGTTTAAAGTGGTCATTGCAGGCAGTGACCGGCTATGTGGTTAAGGTTAGCAGTGGAGCTGACCCCCGGCATGGACAAGTGCAAAATATAGTGATATATGCTCCGGACAATCTGCCCACTGCCCATGGCCACCAGGGATGGGCAATGGGGTTAAAGTGGGCATAGCGACTAGGGATCGGCTATGTGGTAACATTTTTGAAATATGGATAGGCTGGCATGGGAAATCAAATTCTGCTTGCGGCTGCAGCCTGACGTTCTGGATGGGTTTCCAGCAAACTTGCATGAGGAGCATCAGCGTGGACCTGAAAGCATGCTTTTGCAAATATGTCCTGTGTTTAATTTTTTCCAATGCGTCAAAATGTAGGTGCAAAGAATAGTGATGAAACTGTGTCCCTGCGCAGTGGGTCTGGCCTACGAAAAGGACACATGTTGATTCTCTGATTTGCTTACTGGGACATGCAGCATGGCCAATGACCATGCCACGTGGAGTGTGGGCACTGGCCATGGTTGCAGGCCATGAACATTCCCTATTTGTCACATCATGGGGCTATAGTGGACACTGGACCAGGATGCAGGCTAGGTGCGGTGGAAAACAAGGGTGGTTTGGCGGGGCTGGGGTCATGGTGGAGCATCATGCACTAGGCAATTGAACCATGACTTGCAGCCCATGCGTGCATTGCTGAAAATGACACACATCAGTAAGTGCTGGAAAAAATATGTTTGTTATTGGAGGTTTATAGTCCTTTCATATATGCTAAAAGAGGAATTCTTCATAAATTATATACAGTGCTGTAACATCATTAAACATTTTCACTTATAAAAACCATTGAAATTCAGATAAAAAACTTTGTTAACGGGACATTATGGTTAAGTTGTACAAATAAAAACGGATCTACGTGATACAGATTTTCCCGCAACGGAAATGTTCACATGGGAAATGCACGAATACAAAATGTTTGTACATTTCCCAGGCGAACATGCAGGGGTGTCGCCCTCAACACCCGCTCACTATACTGTGTAGTATAGTGATCGGGATGTTGTGGGGAACACCAACACAGCCCCCGATTTTCTTTTTTTTCTTCTTTGGTTCTCCCCGACGGGTAGTGTGTTAGTGGGGTGATGCAGGAGACATCCCGCAGCCTTTAAAAAAGAAAAAACATTCACACCAACCCCACTAAAACACCTAAACCCATTCCACGAAAAGTTCAAACTTTTGGTTGTTAGAACTTTTCGTGGTGTGTGTTTTAGGTCTTTTGGTGGGGTTGGTAATTTTTATTGGGACATTTCGTCCAATTCCATAAAAACCTATGAAATTAATTGAAAAAAACTTTCTTAAAGGGACGTTATGGATGCAAGGTAAAATCGAAAGAACCAAAGCAAATTGGCAGTTCTGATAAGCTATGCAACCATAACGTGTGCCACCGCCCTGCACTGCTAAGACGAACACCCAGGGCATCAAAGATGACATCACAAATAGCATCATCGATGACATCACATATGACACCACTCCTCTGTAACAATGCCGATGGAATGTTCCTACACAAGGTTCTATTTAGAGTATCACTGGCAACACTTATGGAAACAGAAACATTCTACTGAAGTTTTGTTGTTAATACAGCAATCTAATAATACATAAACTGAGACAATGGCTGCAGCATGGACCATAGCAGTAGAGTATTCTTAATTTGGTATGTTTGGCCAGTGGAATTATAAGTCCAAACCTGTCAGAATCTTGACTAATGTTAAACTTGGAATCAACAGCTAAACATTACAAGAATAACTTCATACGTGTTAGTTTATGTAAATCATCAAAGCATAGAAGTCTAAGGCACATACAGGGAAACTCTAGTAAGGGGGAAACACATACTATGACCAGAAAATGACATTAAGATTAGAGTTCATCATCACGTATAAAAATTGTATTGTCTGTCTTGGGCCTGCTTATTGTGACATGTATGTGCACCATGAGATCAGACTAAACCCTAAGGAAAGTACCTTAAGAATATAGCACAAGGTTAAGGTCTACATATACAGCAGCTTTAACGTATAAGTATCATGTTTTATACCCTCTGCTTCAAATTCTTTCATCAGTGATGTCATCGATGATGCCATTTGAGATATCCTCTTTGATGTCCTGTATGTTAGACTTTGCCAGGGTGGTGGCACAAGTTATGGTTGTATAGCTTGCCACAACTGGTGAATTTCATTGGTTTTTCGATTTTACCTTGCAACTATAATATCCCCTTTCAATTAATATATATAGATAGATTGATATATAGGTAGCTATGAATCCATCTATATCTATTGCTCTATTCATATCTAACTATATTCATTGATGGATAAATGGAGTAGGGTTTGTTGTACAACAAAGTCTACTTTTCATATTGGATTCTGTCTCACTCTTATGGAGGAATTCTGAACTTCAGCCTGCGTTGCGTCTAGATAGAAATATGACTGTTAGCATGTGCCACACTTAAATGAAACTGTGAATGATGACAAGTGCAGAACTTGAATGTAATCGTGATCACTAGCCTGCCTCACATCTAGACAGAATATTGAAAATTAGCAAGCGCCACACTCCGATGGAATAGTGAATGATAGTAAGCATCTCACCTAGACATAATTGCAAGGACAGCAATGCCAACTAACCAATCCACTAACAATTTGACCCCTCTGCATACACCTCTCAAATTCTAACCAAACACAACCGCAAGCCTCAAACGCAGCAATCTGCACAAACTTCACTACACTGCACCAACAAACAAACTGCACATAGACTTGCACAAGAGCACACAGCGACTACTGACCGTGAAACACCCCAAGCCCAGCCAACGGACCCACCGGGCTGAGTTTGCCAACAGCACATCCCTGCTCTCTTGCACTTTTCCAGCTTATTCCCACTAACTCACCCCTCGCCCCTCCCTCTTTCAGAGCTGCCAGATCGCCAGGGGACAACTTCGGTGGTGATAGTGTATGGTACAAATATCCTTTAACATTAATATTAACATTATGGAGGATCTAAGTCAGGTGGCCCCTAGACTAGTCCTCAAGAGCACAATTAACAAGTTGATTTCAGAATATCCAAATAAAATACATTTAACATGAATGGCCCCAAGTTACACAGATTTGCACTGAAGCAAATCAGAGTCTGCCCTGAACATCTAAGATGTGCACCTGCTACCTTACACCTTGTACACACATGAGATAATGTTCTAAGACCTCGTAAATAGCATGGAAGGGACCTGTTATATTTGCATTTAACTGCAAAAAGGCCCCTCTTTGCAATTTCAATCATTTGCACTACAAAGTGCACAAAAAGGTGTAAAGTCAGGCCACATCGCCGCTGCACCTTGTGATAGTCAGTTCGCAGGCAGAATCTGCAAATGAGTCGTGCTGGGTCTGCCTGCTTTTAGAAAGGGTCAAAATCAGACAGCCAATGCATTGCCGCTAGCATGACAATCAGATGCTGGCGGTAATGCATGGAGATTTGCATGGCCGAGTGGGTGGGGCTGTGGAAGCGGTCATTCCACACCCTTCCCCCCTGACCCCCCTCCTGCATACAAACCGAAGAACATATGGAGAAGTATCAAAAAGGGATGTTGGAACGTGTAAGTAATAATTTGTACACCTGCCTGGAACACGATAATGACCTAACTGGTGTAACCCTGGAGCTGCCTCGAGCAGCTCATGTGCGAAAGCGATGCACACAGATTTGCTCATGAGCATGTCGGAAATGCGCCAGCCAGATACGCATGTGCTGTGTAGTGAGCTTTGTGATTCAGCTGTGATGTGCCAGAGCAGTTCTGGAATGTTTCGGACACCACCTGATCCGCGAAAGTCTTCGTGAATAAGGTCCAATAGGAGTTATTTACATAGTCTGTGGTTATTCCAAAAACCTGATGTGGTTGGAACATTGGCGGATATTTTATGTATTTATTTTAATTGGTTATTTATAACGCACTTAATACCCAGAGGTTTCTAAGCACAGACCTGGGGATCGTACCTGTGTTGCTCCGTGTCGTCTTGCTTCCAAGGTGAGCACGTTGCCCCTGAGCTATCCTCCCGAGACACAAAATAGAGGTATGAAGAACAGAAGCCATCAAACCTCATTATTATCCAATAGCAGCATACAGAAAGTGACATTAGTTGGTAGTTTCATCCCAGTTTGTAATGGGACGCTGTGTAGTCTTAGCACGGTGTGCCATTTCCAAGAATGGCACACGTGTTGCATTCTCAGCACTCGCTCTCCATCAGTTTTGGTTCTTATACTTGCGCTGGCCTAATGCAGTCCTGTTGTATTTTTTGCTTATAATTCCAATTTTTAATGGACTGTTAATCATAATCCTCATAACAAATTCATCGAGCCAGTAAATTAATGACCGTAATTCCATGGCCGCCACTTGTTTTAGCTGCAATAGAATTATCGCCAGTTTGACCAGACTCCCGAATTCTGACTTTGATATTGCTGAAGGTAGATCCTCCACTTTACCTCCAAAAACGACTGGTTCTACTGCAGCGGAACATGCGCTCACGGTAAATCTTCAAGAAAACTCATGCTCTATACCAATGGTCAGAATAACTCAGTTGTGTGGGCCATATCCCCTGCAAATGAGGGGAATACCCCTTGTAAATGTGCACCCACAAAGACAATGGCCAACATTCATTTTTAAAGATCGGGCAACACAACTGCTCAAATAATCTACCTTACTATCTGCAACAGAATTTCATCTAGCTACCCTGCAGCCAGAGGATCCCCATACATGTCCTTAGAGGTCAGCTTCACTGTTGTTTACATGTTTTTCGTATCTGCACCTCTAGCTTTAGTCACGCCACCTTCCCTAATCAACTGAAACTAGCCAAGAATAAAAATGCTGAGCCTTGATCTGGAAGACCATGCAAACTAGCAACTGGTTGATGCACTCCCTTTCCTGGAAAAAATAATTTAATTGGTAGCACCCGCCAACTGAAGTCGCACCTTGTACCAATCACCCTCTTTATCCAATGCAAGCTGGATTTTGTTGAAATCATGTCTCTGAAGCAGCCATAGGACAAGACACGATAAGACAACTGGCTTAAATTGAATGGGGGTAAGTCGGAGGTGATGCTGGTTGGTCCTGCCTTCTCATCCTCTCTTTGGACTCTTTCTCTTTGGCCTTCATCTTTTGGACCCCTTCCTGTGCCTGCTCTTACAGTTAAGAACTTGGGCGTCAAACTGTCTGCATTCCTTTCTATGGCAGCGAAACTGGCCACATTCACCTGAAGATTTTAAGAAAAGTCCTGAGGTTCCTTCCTCAGCACCTTTGGGCTCCTGTAGTTGCAGCTCTTGTATTAAATCGTATTGGCTACTGCAACTCATTGTATCTGGCACGGATCTGCGTGATTTTTCCGTCGCGGAAAAGTCTGCGACGGAAACGTTTGCATGAGAAATGTGCAAACCACAAAAGGTTCGTATATTTCCATGCGACCACGCATTCAAAACCCCTACATACCCACACCCACACCCACAACATACCCACAACACTCCCCCACCCACACCCTCAACACACCCACACTCCCAACATAAACAAACCCTACTTACCTTTTTTACACGCCAAGTCCCTGCAACGCCAGTTCACTTTCACTTCCGAGATCGGGAACCGGCGCTGCAGGGTCCTTTTTTACGGGAGCTGGAGGGGTGTTCCCTGCAACCCCTGCTCACTATACCACACAGTATAATTACCTACAATGCTACCACCAAAGGTGCGAACTTTTGGTGTTCGAATCTTTGGTGGTAGTATTTTTTGAACTTTTTGTACGGTCGGACCTTTTTTTTCTGTCCGATCGTACAATTCCATCTGGCACAACCTGCTTTTTTGATCAAGCTCCTGCAGCCTCTTCAGAATCGGCAACCAGACTCGCTATTGGTACCCCTTTAGGGATCACATCTCTCCGATTCTGTCGGTCCTCCATTGGCTCCCGGTGGCCAAAAGCCTGTATTGTAAATCCCTGTGTCTGGTTCACAGGGCTTTCCATGGTGAGGGAGCTGAATATTCACTACTTAGGTTTCACCCCAATGTCCCTGGCCGCCTTCTTCTTTCCAGGGACAGATTTCATATTTCTGTCTCCAGATTTCGATACGCCTGGATTGGTGGCCGTTCTTTTTCAGTGGCTGCCACTAAGCTCTGGAATGCTTTTCCGTTAGCCCTACATTCGACTATTAACCATATGCAGTTCCGCTGCTCTTTGAAAACCCTGTTATTTGGAGAAACTGGCCTGGCTGTCTGTGTTTTGTTATGGAAAAGCTTTCGATAGCGCCAAGATACCCCTAGACGAATGTTGCGCTGCACAAAAATGGATAACATAACATAATCTCTTCATTGATTAATTGAATCCAGTATGTGCACACTGCTAGACCTTGCCAACTTCTTTTCTGTGTTTGGCATACTGTACCACCAAATGCTATTTGATCATCTCACCTTAGAGGCCCACATCACACCCTCGTATCTACTCTGACTTTATTTCTATCCGACAGATACTCCAAAGTTTGCCAAGACCCTCAGCCTACTCCGAACATCCTAACTTCCTGTTGAGTGCATCACCGCTGCAGCCATTTACAAAGGCTCTTCAACATCTACATGCATCTACTGGTAGCTATGTCGACTCTTTCCCAGTGTCAGACGGGACATGTCTATAGCCAGTGCTCAGTTACATAGTAGAGTGTCAGATAATGGCTCACCTCACCTCAACTACATACAATCAACTCCGAACCAGATCAAAGCTCGAACGAATGACAACACGCTGTCCCTGAACATATCCAAAACCACATTTTGACCACTCTTATCCACAAGAGCTATCCTCAATATATGCTCTGCCTGTCAAAGTCCTGTTCTCTTGGGTCAAGACATTGTTAAAGTCACTATGTGAAGTGACACTAGACGTGTCCCTCTCTTTCGAGGCTCACATCAGCGCCTCTCTCTTCTTCGACTATTTTATCTAGGAACTTCCTCACAACAGAAACCTTTCCCTACCACGGTCAAACTCTGCATACTTTCACAAGCCTTTGCCACTCGCACGCATGACTATTGACACAACTTGCGGAAGGATCAAGCTTCAAATTAATAAACAAGCTGAAAATTCTCCAAAACACAGCTGGTAGCCTAATGACAGATGTCAAGTGTCAAGATCACATTCACCCAACTCTCAAATGGCTTGACTGACCTGTCGGAGAAGCAAGAACATTCAACGCTCTGGTGCTAATACATAGATCCCTCAATGACAATACAATGGATCACCTGTGCAACCTGATTGCTCCACCACAGACGTTCCAGACTCCATTATTCCAACCAGAGGCTGCTGGATCATCCGTACACGCTCATGTGTACCGAGGCGGAAGATTCACAGTGAGAGCCGCTCTCTTTGTGAAACGTGCTACCTCAACACCTCCATTATGCTACGCATACCTATCCATTGTGGTTTCGATGTAATAATGTCCCCTCAAAAAGGACTCCCTACAAAAAAGTCGCTGTTCTTTGCAGAGACATTATTACATTGAACATGCGGAGGACAGCACCGCAACCCCCGATTTTTTTTCTCACAAGCGGACCAGGGGACATCCTTGCAACCCATCCTCATACATAATGTCACCATATACAATGTTGCCAATGGCTTTTCCCTGCGACATTATGCGTGGGGACATTACCTGATACCCAGTTGTGTAGGTACCTAAACTCAAAACCTGGCTATTCACCCAGGCATTCGACTAACCAGCATTGAGTTTGTGTTGCCACGCACCTTGATAATAATTATTGGAGCAGTACAATCTTACGTGTTTCTCAACTAATGTCAAGGCAGCAGTGATTGCGTTAATGCATTATGAACCAGTCTGTTCAATTCAGAAAATTGCTGACTATGGGATTAATGCTGGAGCCTGCTTCTGCCAGTATATCTAACGCAATCAAACACAAATGAACATGTTTTTCTATGACATTAGCAGCACTGATATTTGCTAATCCTGTTTCATATTGATATTTTATTTGTATCGCGCTCGTACACAAGTGTTTCCAAGATTTGTGTATAATCCATGTTGTGCATATGTTCAACGTTGTATACATTTCATTTGTCACCTGTGTTCCTGGTTGCTGTGCTACAGTTGGGTAACCATTACACTTCCCTCTGTACTCGTGTTTACTCGGTTGCTGTGCTACAGTTGGGTAACGATTACATGGTTACCTGTATCCAGGTGGACCGAGCAACACTACTACTAATTTGTTCATAATCTCTGTACTGTTCAGTGCCATATCTGGGATAGGCTCAGCCACTCTACTTCCGGTTTGTAACTAGGATCTGTAGAATGCTGTATGACTTACTGGAACACACCCGGCCGTAATGCTACTTGTTACTCACTGAAGTATACATTTTGCTGTATAATGACTGGGCAGACCTGTGCAATTCTTAATAGTGTCTAGATTGGGTTTTACATCCGCTGGGTTGGACCTGCCCAGGATGCTACTGGTTCTGAACAGTGGCTATACTTTGCTGTACCGTTCATGTACTGCTAGTTTCTCGACAATGCCTATACCGTGCTGGGTATTAGCATAATTGACCTACAATCATTTGACCTAAAACATTTGATCGAATTCGTTTGAACTTTTTTTCAGTCAAATTTAGTTAAATATATATATGGGGTGGGTAAGCGTTTAGATTAGGTTGAAGGGAAGTGGGGTGATTGCGGGGGGTCTCCCCCCACATTTTAGACCAGAAAAAAGGTCAAATAAATTTGATCAAATGTGATTAGGTCAAATGTTTTAGGTCAAATAGACCCAAACCCTGTGCTGTACTACTACTGGGATGCAACCGGCCGGGATAATACTCAATATATTCCACGCAGAAATGTTCAACTAATATCATGGTGTGATGTGCATTAATCACTTACTCCTCTATTGTGCCGAGGGTTACGCGCCCTGATCGTCCTCCCTTTTTAACAGGTAGGAGTACATCACATTCTAGCCAACCATGTACAGGGCTCTGAAGCCCTTTGTGGTCTGATCCGTGTGCTATAAAACTCTATAACAGGCACACGACTCACTGTCAGTAGATTCTCACACTCAGTAAGCCACTGGTTCTGCAAGCATCAACAGAAGAGCACAACCTCTATCCTATCCCTCTTCCCTCACCCACCCACCCGCCCTCTTTATTACTGTGCCACGTGAGCGCCTGGAGACCATGCAAATTGCAGCGGTGCGCGGTATAAATAAACATAACATAACATTCTTTCCAATCTATATGAATTCCTTACAAAACCTCACCATCACTCCTGGCATATTGAAGGGCACTGAAGCCTCATCTGCTCATAAAATACCCACTTTATGCCTGCACGACTCAAGAATGCTGCATCCATTGTTTTTTTTGGAACCAGATTCATTTACCCTCCTGACTGGCCACTCCTGGGGGCCCAGGGCGCTCTTCTTGGTAGGTCCTCCTGTTCCTCTTACTCTTCTCCCTCCTCCCTATCATGTGAGCCCGCCCCCTCCCTTTGACCGACATTGTCAGTGCTGCTGAGTCATGTAACGCCGAAACATTACCACAGTACCATGATGTGCTCTCAGGACAGTGCAGTGTTACACAAATCTTAAAATGCTGAGCATATCCAACAAATTAGTGGTGATCAGTTCAACAAATGTGTTTTGTAAAGTTGTGTAGCAAAAACGTTTGCTTGAAAGTTCCACACCCATTTTTATTAAACAATTGTGAGAGTAAATATTCTTGGAACACGACAATGTGGATAATAAAGACAATGTTCCTTTAATTGTCCCCATAATATTTAACTTTCTGATCATTTTTCTAGGAACCCCTCTGCAGGGGGCATCCTTCAGTACCTGCTGTTGGGGACAAACTCCCAGGTAGGTTCGAGGCTACTAGGAGTTTGTGAAGTCACTACTCATGGAAGGCCCAACACCTTCCCCCAAAAGGAAGGTAGATTCAGACAGACAGAACGTTCGAACTGTGGTTTATTACAGCCAAACCAACAGGGAACAGTACAAGGATCGAAGTGTCCCAATGTGCGGATGGCACGTGTGCTTCATGTCTAACGCATCTATGTCGTGGTGTCTCTAATGACATCAGTGGTTTGGCTTCTTGGCGTTTTAGTCAATACTGCCAATTGAGGTCTCTTTGGTCACGGTCTGCGGTTCTTCATCCACTCTGGTCAGTGTTTGTACTGTTCCTGGACTGTATGGTTGGCTGAGTGGGTACCTCTTGACATACTTATCTGTCATAGGAGCGCTGGGAATTGGTCCGAAATGGTATGGCCGACTGCGATATCCCCTGTTCTTCTTCCAGGCCATGTACTGCCAAATTATTTATCAGAGAAGTTTAAAAAATAATAATAAAGTTGTGTGGTTCATGTTTAAGATGTTATGCACATCATATATAAGGGTAAGTTATGCGGAATCAGGTATTTTTAAAGGATCACACAAAAATAAAAAAGTAAACAAGAATTCAAACAAAAATAAAGTAATTCATCCACCTATGCAGCAGAAAGACAGGCTGCCCCAGTCGAAGTTATTGAAGCGCCAATTTTGGACAAATGATGGTTGCTTTGCATGGCAATCCTATAAACCCCCCTGAGCTGTGATGATGGGGACCGGCATGGCAGGGCTTTAAGTGGGCCAGGGCTAGCTAGGGTTCATCTCTGGAAGTCTCCAAATATTCACATTGAGCCAGAGCTCTGCCAGAGCGCCCCAAACAAACCCTTCCGCCCTCCCCCCCACCCCCATGGACTTCCCCAACCAAATTTATTCCCTGCATTGATGCAAATAAAAATGAGTGCCAATGCTGCTCTTCAACAGACAATGTCAATTTCAGCCACGTTAAGAACCATAACATAAGTTAAAGAAATGTGCTTGTTTTCAAACACTGAATGGAAATTATACCAGATTACATTTTTTAATTATTTTTTTACAACACATATTAAAGAATTATCATTAGAAATATTTTAATTTGTAAGAATCACAGTCTTCTTTCATAAGTATTTTTATGTTGTTCAATATGTGTACACACAGTAATTATATATTAATACATCTTTTAAAGTAAAATGTTCTCCTTTTCATTACACATACGAAAACTTGATTGCACTCTTGGGTCACCCCTATAGTTACATAGGCCCCACCTCTTTCAAAGGTTTATTATCTAATTGGGAAGTGCAGCTGCCCGAGACCCTTTTTAGGGCTGCCTCTAAATATTGCATCATGACGCGTCAAAGACCCCCCTCGATTTCTTTCCCCACTTAAAGCACTGGGGAAGAGGGTTAGCAATGCTATGGCAATCAGCTATAGCCGCGGGCCATCAAGCAGGCAGGCAGTGGCCACTCTTCTCATGGAGATCCTTACATTGGGGTAACTCTTAGGTAGTTTCGGCAAGCTTTCGGGACAGCATGGGACCCTTCTTCAGGCATTTCTCATGCAACTGGGGCAGACTGTCCCAGTACTCTCCCAGTCTTATTATAAAAAGGTTTAAACACATTCTGCTCAGTACAGTAGTTTTGCATCATTATTTTGCTGATGCCAACTGGATTTAAATGCTTAACTCTGTCAATATTTTCCCTGCAACGTCAGTAAACTTAGCATATGCCACAGAGTGTTCTGTAGAGCAGTGTTGGTCCGATTCCCAATGGTCCCGATTTATGGCGTAAATTACGCCTGCCATAATTTGCACAGGACTGATGTAAATTATTTTTCCATTGAATATATCCTTTCTCTTCACACCCTGCTAATGTGTAAGCCACCATTGCAGCTTTCACGTTTCTTGCACTACAGTTCCATCTACGTAGCACACGACATGATATTATATATTTTATTTGTATCGCGCAGTCTTACTAGGCCCAGTGACATTGAGAACGCGCAAGTGCAGGGGAGAGGGAAAGTGCAAGGGAGAGGGGAGAAGTGGAAAGTGCTGAGCAAGGGATACAGACAACAACTGGTAGTGCAGCCAGCAAGGTGGCAAGTGCAAGGTTTAAAGCGCAGACAAGTGGTGTCTGATAAGTGCAGGTAGGAGCATTGTAGGGTTACATATATAGACCCAAGTGCAACGGTTGCCAGGAGACAGTGCAGGTGTGTGGTTGGGTGGGCAGGGACCTGGGCCCGAAATCAGAGCGTAACTAGGTGCACAGTGCCGAAGCACACAGATCAGCAGGGAGAGGAAGAGCAAAGACAGAAGCAAAGAGGAAGGTCTTGAGGTGCTTCCTGAACCGAAGAGGGTTCCCCTCAAGTTGTAGGTGCCATTTTAGCAACAGGAAGTTGGTTTTTGCAGAGAACTGTAACTTTTGATGAATATTTTCTAAATTACAACTTTGTAGGTATGTGCTTTTCAAATAACACATCTCTTGATTGACAGATTCACTGAGACGACCTTTGACGCATCCATTCCAGCTGAATGATTTCACTGACGGCATGGGTTAGAGACGAGCAGTTTGCGCCGTTTCCTGATGCGCAATTGGCGCAACGTTTAATGTCCCTGCAAAGGTTTATGAGAATGTCCCTTTAATCACGCATAGCTTGCCTTGGCTCGATTTACAGCGTCTTCCCTGTCTTACACAGCACAGAAAATAATGGGCTGGCACGGTGTATCGGCAAAACCTGCCTTGCGGAGCGCTGCCCTGTGCCCAGACCAAGGGGCTAGTGCAGGAGACTCACAGGCCACGGGTGAGCAACCCGCGCTGTTCTGAAGCTGAGTTACTGCAGGCAAGAGTGATCCGCCTTCCAACAAGCAAACCGCTTTCAGAAAACTCAAGGATCAGCACGCGAAACTCAATACAGAAGCAGCCAAACCCTCATACTTGTTGCCGCTGTCCAAACTGGTATATATGCCCTGCAATTTACAGTCATTGGTTTGTTAGGGTGAGAACTGTGAACAATTAACACCACTGAGTCCAACTTTCATTATTTGCTCAAAAGCAATGCTTTAAATGGACTGGTCCTACCCGGCCCTCAGTAACTGTACTTCTTATTCTTGATCATTTGAGTGCCTGCACTTCTCAACGCCTGAGGGAGACTACTGGTACTCAAAAGCAATGCTTTAAATTGGCTGCTCCTACCCGGTGCTCAGTACCTGCACTTCTTATGTTTGAGCATTTGAGCACTTCTTATGTTTGAGCATTTGAGTGCCTGCACTTCTCAACGCCTGAAGGAGACTACTGGTACTCAAAAGCAGTGCTTTAAATGGGCTGGTCCTACTCGGCCCTCAGTACCTGCACTTCTCATGTTTGAGCATTTGAGTGCTTGCACTTCTCAACGCCTGAAGGAGAGTACTGGTACTCAAAAGCAATGCTTTACATCGAATGGTCCTACCCGGCGCTTAGTACCTGCACTTCTTATGTTTGAACATTTAAGTGCCTGCACTTCTCAATGCCTGAAAGAGAGTACCTAGGTGGCGAGGAGAAAATTAAAGCTTTTCATTTTACTTTATCGCAACTTAAAGGACTAAGCTTCTGCAGCCTTTGCTGGGGAAAGCAGCGGCCTCTCCCTCCTCCTCTCTCCACCACCCACAGTGCCTCTAATGTCCACCCTGCAGAACAAAAGTTAAAACAAACATGCAGCTACTGCTCTCAGCACACCAGGCCCGGGCCACTGTTTCGCTAACTGGGCTTCACCTTTGAACTTATGGGGCTGGGATTGATTTGTGAAGCCTGTAAAGTTGCTTTTTTAAGTTGTTTCTTCGTTATTAGCAGCGCCTATTCTAATAAGTCAATGTGTGGGAGTTGTGATGGAACTATTGAAATCCCGCACACAGCGCCAGTTACCTACCAAACTTCTTATTAGGCAATGAAAGCGGCCAATAATAATACTCCCCTTCTAAAGCTTAGTTTACAGCTCTGATATCTGCTAGCTTGATAACGCAAAAAAAAGAAAGTCTCATTGTATATGGATATTCAAACGTTCTTAACAGAATGCAGAGCAAAAAACTGGAGGTTTCTGTGAAAGGATCAAACATACACTGCTTTACCAAAGTGTGTGATTCTTGGCACATAATTTAGTCTCACTGGCATTGCCTGCAAAGAACAGGGTGCGCCTAAACGGGACCTATGCCTAAGTTGGCGCGCCGAAACGGCCGGTGCGGAAAGCACTGCGCTGGAATGTCCGGCTTCGTAGCTTGGTAAGTACATGCACTTCCGTTTTTCCCATATAAACCGCTGCTCAAAAGTTTTTTTTTTACTGAATTCCTATAAGATATGTTTCAAAATTAAAATTGTGTTCTGATGTTCCCATGATGCTCTCTTTGCTTTTATGCAAATCGGCAGGATTCGGTTCTATGAAGAGATACTGTGTTGCGTCTGGCCTGGGGCCATGTCCTTGGCGCCCTTGTCTCCATCTACAGCACAGGTCTGACTCCTGGACAAAAAGGCTTGTGAATGGACTCCTCAGTCTATAAACCGGCGCCCTCTGGCCCATAAACGTAGCTATGTCAGGCCAGCCGTTGGGGCCTTGCCACCGCCCTCTAGGCCTGCCTGAGGGTGATAGAGTTTTTCTCGTGCAGTAGTTTTCAGACTCACCCCTCCTTTGCGGGTAAAGAACATGAGCGAGGACCATGAGAGGTCTCTGGACACCACTTCCTGGAGTCCAGCATGATGGACCGGAAGTGAGTGGTGTGGGAGAGAGGGTCGAGGTGGAGCCAGTATTGTTCCAGCTATCACTAGTCCCAAAGTCTGTCCATACAGCGTTTTGACACCAACAAGTCGCTGAGAGCAATTTGCAAACGTAGGCTGCGTTTTCTTTGAGTCAGCGAACAAACCGCCATCATGTGGGACCCAGGCCTGGGTGGAGTTGACCCCCCAGTCACTTTGCCTGCATTGTCTGTATCTTGATACTTTTGTTATTTACTGTGCAGTTTGCAAGGCCGCTGAATGCACGGCCGCGCGCCCGCTGCTTAACACCAGTCTTCCTTGCAGGACTGACTCAGCCTTTCATCCTCCAATGAAGATGACATGATTATCATTGGGCGATCCATAGTAACATTCGTTAAACGAGTTAATTCGTACACACACTGTAGCAGGCAGGGTCGTACTGGGGCACCAATGAAAAAGTGGCCCTCAGCTGCAAAGGGCAATTCATTCCTTTTGTGACAGACTGTTTGAGTAGCGCCCAAGGGGGCGCTTTTTGATCAAATGCGATGCAAACTGTGCATTTTAAAGAATATTCATTCAGTAACACTGATCAAAACTACTAGGCGCATACCGAAGTAACTCATTAAACTGGACCACATTGGCTAAAAAAGTGCCCCACTTTGACCCAAAAAACTGGCCCACACTAGCCTTTTGCGTTGTTGGTTCGGGCATTGCCCTAGCGCGAGCCTGGTAGAACGTCCGGGGAAACTGTACAGTTTAAACGTCATTTTGTTAAGAACTCCCTCTGACATAGAAAGGGGCCTTTACACGCCAGCTATAGTCACTCACTTTGGCTAACTCGCGAGCTGTCCCCTTTGCAGTTTTTATATGTGCTTTTCATTAAAAATAATATTTATTTATTTATTTATTTATTATACAATCCAGATTGATACAACACATTGTATTTACACTCCAAGGTCTGAAAGTGGTGAAAAGTGGTCCATAGCAGGCCCCTTCGCGTATAGGAGACTACAAAAACAAAATAAATATAAAATGAACATTAATAATGCTACGCCAGAAGGCGATCAGATTTGAGCAGATGTGCCCAGGTGGGTCTGCTCACCGCAGGGAAGCCTTACCTAGCCCGACGCATAGGGCAGCAGCCAGGAGCGTGAGGAGCAGAGCCTTCATTTTGTCCGATGCCCGGAGTCTGCACGAGCCCTGCCCTGGGGTCCTTATATATACACTCGGCGTGTTTCGCGTCTCTGTAACCGAGGGGTACCGCTGGACCGGAGCAGCCGGTTTCCCGGCTCTGATGTCTGCCTGTCAAGCACAGGAGTAGAAGTCACACCTTCCTTGTACTGTCAGAGATCTGTGAACTCTCCACCCCCACTCCACACTGAAAGTGAAACAACATGCGGTAAAGAGGGGCTCAGGACTTTCTTCTGTCCAACTGACACCTGTCTAAGATGGCAGCCATCTGGCATTAAAGTCCACGGGGTGAGCTTATTTGAAAACCTGGGGCCCGATGTAAGCAGGCCGTGAGTAGAAGGTGTTGTAGATTAGGAAGGCAGTGCTAAATTCGGGGCCGCATTGCATGTCTGTTCTCTATTGCTAGCCAGGTTGCATTGTACAGGTAAATATAGCGCACAGAGCTCATGTCGCCATGTTGTCCTGGACACCTTTAGTGAACCAATTCAATAGTTGTACCCTTTGTGTAATTAAACATTTTCTGAGTTCATGCCCACAGACACACTTACATCTGCCCGCCCCCTATACTCACTGCCACCCCCAGACCCCATCTCAAACCCCATACCTGGGGCCTTCCATGCCTCCACTCCATCCTACAAAACTGTAGTTTACAACAGTTATATCAAGACTAAAGAAAGACAGTGAAATCAAATGAAAATTACCCCCATTAGTGTCAGTTAGTTTCCCCATATCATGCTGGTCTCGCGCCCCTCCTTTCGAATCACTCATCGTTCGTAGTAACCTGTGGACCCAAGAGGTTAGTGACTGACCCCCACTCTGCATCTCCCCAGCGACCATCCGCCCAGTCACCATTTCCACAGAAACCACTGAAACAGTGTGTAAAAGGCAGCGGTTTTTATTGCACATCACGTAATGAACACAATTATGTTATGTTAAAGGTACTTATATAGCGCACGGTCACCAACGAAATTGGTCCCCAGGCGCTCTGGCGGATCTGTAAACAGGAAGGAGGGCGAGTAGGGTTAGTCGGGAGTAGGGGAGTAGGAGAGCGGGAGAGGTGGTGCGCTGTTGGCAGCTTCAGCTCGGTATACACTGAGTGCTGGGCTTTGGTGCAAGTATCGGATCGGGTGAGGCCTCGTGTGCTGCAGGTGCTGTCTATGTGTTGGTGCAGTGTGGTGAAGTGCGTGTGGATGGCTGGGAGAGAGATGGTTCTCTGAGTTGAGTGTGGGTTGAGTATGCAGAAAAATGAGAGTTGGGTTAGTGGGGCCTGTATCCTGGTTGAGGTACTTCTGGTTCCGTTGGAGCTGTATCCCTGTGGATGGGGTTGTTGCTGGTTCCTTATGGGCCCTCTTGCTGTGGTGGTGCTGCGCGTATCCAGCTTTGTCATAGTGAGTCTTGTATGGGGTGGTAGGTGTGTCTGAACCATTTCTTCGGGTGTGGAACTTGGTTGGTACTATCTATTCTCTTGTTATCTAGTGTGACAATGTTCATTGGAAGCTTTAAATGGTTCAGGGTCTGAGTGCTGTTGATGAGGCATCCTAGTGCATCCGTCTCGGTCAGCCTGTGTATTCCGTCATTAGTTTCCTCCTATCATGACTGTCTTTCAGTTAGTTCTCTGGTTTCCGTGGGGTGACTTCCTTAGGGCTATTGGTTAGTTGTACAGAAAAAGAGTGTAACTATGTTCATACCTTTGTTCCCCCACCCCTGCTCACCTTCTCCCCATACACAAACCCCATACCTGGTCCTCATAATGATCATGTATTACATAATGTACACTTTTGGGCACGAGGTCCAGGGTTGTTCCTCTTCCCACGAAGATTGCCCTGTATCTCCTTTCTTCTCTTTTTCCCCCTTTTTCCCCCTTTTTCTTGGGTGGGTGGATTTTGGGAAAAGATAAAGTATTCTGCGTGCCAAGTGAATTGTGTTTCTCTGCTGCTTGAGCAGCCCCTTATATTAGTGTAGGAAGGCCCTAGGCCATGTCTGCTTGTGGGGGCCTTTGCTGTGCCCCCGGCTGATGCCGACGACAGTTAGCACCTTGCCGTGTTCATTGTTCCCTACCTGTGCATTTCCTGCCTCCCTGATCTTAGGTACTTCGCCCCTGATATTGTGTTGTAGCACCCTGTTGTGCCCCTCATACTGCCTGGCTCCATGTGTATGTGGGGGAACGGGGGAGAGGTGTTGGTCTTCCCATGTGGTTTTGGAGCCCCTTGTAATTTCCCCCTCGCCCCCCAGGCCCTCCTTGTCCCTCCGGTTACTGGCCCAAGTATTTAAGCTGTGGGGTGCCCCCTCCGCAGCGCTGTCTTTAACCTGTGGACCCAAGAGGTTAGTGACTGACCCCCATGCTGCATCTCTCCAGCGACCATCCACCCACTTACCATTTCCCCAGAAACCACTGAAACAGTGTTTAAGTGTTTGCCAATAAAAGGCAGCGGTTTTTATGGCACATCACGTAATAAAAATAATTATCATAATTATCAAATATTACATAAAGTACACTTTGGGCAACAGGGCCAGGGTTGTGCCCCCTGGCCTGCACCACCACACCTGGATGGGTTACGGGCCTTCCTTGTTCCCCCCAAAAGTTATTACCTACATCCCCTTTCTGCCAGGTTGTCTACTATTTCTCTGTAAAAATGGTCCATCCCTTTCTCAGATAGATGGGTCCCATCTTTTTGACAGAGTTCCGGATTTGCCAGTGATATGGCGCTATGTTTAATGAAATGCATCCCTCTGCTTGTGCAGAATTTCTCTACCCCTCTGTTCAATTTCTTTCTCACTATGTCGATGCCCTTATTCGAGTTCGCTCCCAGACATTTTTTCCTGGGCAGCATTGCAGAGTAAAACGTTTGGGTTTCCTTCCAGTTGTGGTCTATGCCCGCTAAAGAGGCACATGTATCTGTCAATAACTAATTTCTCCCCATTCTTACTAAATCATTTCCACCCAGGTATATGATTAAGAATTCCGGGGGGTCTCTGAACGCCACAAGGTCCGCTTGCCTTTCATGAATGGACCACTACAAACCCCAAAACCCCCACCATGACGTGATAGTGTTTTGAAAAGCTATTCTTTCTTTCATCTCCTCTGACCATCTCCCTCTTCTGAACACAAAGGAATGTCCTATTATCCATGCAGATCTGAGGAGGGCACCGTGATCTGTTTGTGAAGAAAATTTGTATTAATTCTGACCTTATGGACCGTTTGTAACAGTCAGATTTCCAACCCTCTATCGTTTTTACCTTTTGGCCCTCAGGCCCCCATGCTAGGCTGTTGTTGCTGCCCCTATTCTAAGAATGGGTTCCAAATTCCTTCGTGTCTCACCAGGCCATATCTATGGCTTCCATAAGCACGGCTTTGAACTGGAATAGGCTTAGTGCGGAGGCATCCCTATGCACCAGGAAACGGCCCCCTACTGATGGACGCTGGTTGTTGTACTGGTTGGTGGTGCACACCGGGCAGTTGGAAATCTATTCAATACAGTAGATATTGATTACCCTCTGGCCGCCTGTTTTGGATGTCTGTACCTCTATGGTGACGCTATCCGCTTTTACCCTTACATCCAGTATTCCCAGTCTGTTGCTGGCTTTTGTACTTGATGCTATTAACTCGCTTACATTAAAAGCCCCAAAATAAGCTAACATAAACGCAGTTTTAAACAGTAGGGATTCATATAGGTGTGAGCATATGGTGTCTAATAAACCTGCTAGTACTATCAATTTCTGGAAATCGAAAGGGCGCCTCTTATCTTTCTAGGACCCTCTGTTTTTCCCCAACCTTTCAAAGCATATGATATTAGCACGCTATGGGTCGGGTCCGACACTCCCTGGATTTTTGCAGAAAATGCTACTGCTGTCAAATGCCTTTTTGCCCATTTCTTCTTTACCTGTTGTCTGTAGGCCCATTCTAAAAACTTATTGATATCTTTCTAGTTACTAACTCCACATGCGCTAAACCTGTAACATTCAGTACCATTTTCAGACAGTTACTATATGGTGCAGTGCTGCTGTTTGCCAGTGCCTTCTTGGCCAGATCTAAAAGCAACCCCGTTGCAGGGTCTGTGTTTTGTGCCGGAGGCATCCTCCTGCTTCCACCCGTATCTGAGGTGTGTGCTGATGTTGGTTGTCCAACCCGGTTGTTAAGCGTTGGCGTTGGTTGTGCATTCTGGCCCTGGCTGTTCGGCGTTGGCGTTGATGCTGTGCTTATCTGGCTTCCAGATCTTTGGAACTTCCATCATGTCTTTCTGGGCATTTGGGGCCATTTGGTGAAATTTGTTTCACTGAAAACGAGACAATGCATCTGTAATGTTATTATCTGTTCTGGCGATGTGTTTTGCTCTCAATACCGCCATGATATCTGACCAAGTGATTAGTTCCCTGTTGGCCACCTGGTCCCCCAAGTGTGCAATGCCAGCCAGATCGGTATGATGTCGCAATATATTACACGGCTAAAGCAAGTCAGGTATCTCCTTCCCCTACAATGAATGTGACGCACAATAAAAACGCTTTTTATTTCTACAACAAGGTTCTTTCTTAAGAAGGCCTCCAACCCGTCTGACACACAACCTCCACAAACTCCCCGTGTCACAATGGACTAGGGACCAGGCTGGTGTGTATCAATAAGATATTTATTAATGTATTATTTAATGACCAATTAGAATACGCAAATTACAGCAGCCACCAATGTTGTGGCAGCATAAAAATGCAGTGACCTCTATAAAGTGAACAGGTTAAAATATGCTGTCACAATTACTTCTAATGGCAGAACAGAAGAAGAACTTTATACAACAGAATGATAGCACATCTAGTTAAGCACTTCCCCTGCAACACTCAACCCCCAAACATCAATTGGACTTGTTTCCTTTGAATGGAAGGCAATGGCAGGGAGTAAGAATACAGGGCAAAAACGGTTTTGGTGTGGTGCTCACAGACACAAGACAGGGAGCCAGTAAAGAAGGGGAAACCCCGTTTTGAATGGGGTTTTTAATTATTTCTCACAACTGCTATGGGAAAGATGTTAGGGAGAATTCTCAAACATGTGCTAATTCCCTCCACCTTAGAGACCCCCAGCAACTTTGCTGGATTTTGAGGACTTGATTTTTTTTAACCTGGTGAGTGAGACCCTTTTTTCCACTCTCTCGTGTATTTTAATGTGATTTTATGCACTGTGTTTCTTTTGGTTATGGAGTCTAACCAACTCCATAGGCATCATCTTTTACAAATTGTGTCACCAAGCACATTCAGTGCAGTGGCACAGGGAAGTCTTCCAGATTTCCAAAGGTTTAAATACCTTCTCTGAGATCAACTATTGTTTCCCAGAGCAGTAAAGTGAAATTGACTTTACTTACCATTGTACATTTCTAGATCCAGCACACACTATCTTACAATAGAGTGCTGGAGGGGTTACTTAGTATTCCCTATGTCTAGCTTCTTATGTAACATGTTTTATGTTACCCTTTTCTCACTGAATGGCTGGTGGCAGTGGTTTTCGTTTTTAACTACCGTGGTTTGCGGTAAAGCAACCGTGGGAGCCATCTCTTTCAAAATGGCGCAAAGCCATCTTTGATAAAAAGGCCCCCGGTCTTCTTTTTTTTGCCATGTCTTTGTGGAAAGGTCCTTCTAGAGATTTTCTCTGCGTGCCAATCCAGGTTTGGTCTCTGTTCATTTCGCCTTTGGCTGGGTTTCTGAGTGAAACCCGCCTCTCGTTCCAGAGTGTCTGGGGTAGGCAGGAAGTGAGGGAGGTGCTTGAAACTCTTTGTGCGTAGTCTCCTAGGAGACCCAAATGCACTCTGTGGTGATTGGCTGGCTGACTGTCGGGCAAGGACAGCCACCCTTTTGGGTGAGTGACAGCTAGGCTGGAATTAATGGAAGAGAACTGAATAAAAGGCAAGTCTTTTGGCTTGGAAGGCAGAGTCGACCACTGGACGAAGGAATCGAAGAAGAGCTCGAAGAGGATGCCTGATGCAACTCCTGGACCATTGGTTTGCCCGGTGAAGCCCTGTTGTAGTGCCAACTTGCCAAGTTTGCATCGACAGAGAAGCCCCTGCAAGGTCGACTTCTCCCTTTGAGCTGGTGGGACCAATCAACTCCAAAGTAAGCCACCTGGACATCCATCTCGGAGCTGTTTGAATTTCCTCAGAGTTGCTGCAGGAAACCGAATAGCCAAGGAGAGGAAAACCAGATTGTGTGCATTGCTTTTAAGATGGCCTAAAGCTTTTGGAAGATCCTCCGGACTCCCACGAAGCAGGACTGACCAAGCCTGAGCCCCCTCAGCAAAGTTTGCCAGTTGCCAGTTTTGACAGTCCCAGTGCAGTGCAGGTGTCCCCCAACATCCTCCCTCTTGTCCCCATGACTGAGGCCCAGGAACAGTGAGATCTGCAGAGCTGCATAGGAACAAAGGTCATCAGCTGCATCTTTTCTTCTTTACCAAGGTACTGTAAAACAAGTCTAAGAGAACTTACCTCTTACTGTAGAAGTGCTTGTAGCTTCCACAACTCACAAGTCTAATCAGCTTGTGGCCCTACATTTGATTCTTCTTTTTATCAAAAACTCCTAAGAACTTGTGCAAAGACTTTTCCATTTACTTACCTGAAGTGCTGCATCCTATACAAAGACTTTCCCCCATTGACTTTGGCTTAGCCTATTGAATTGTATGACTCTTCTAAGAGGACCTGAAAGTTTTTGCCCAGCTTAAACATATTGGTGATCTCTTGTGTTCTAATAACCTTTGCCTTTTACCAACTTTTAAGAGTGTTCTGAATGCCAACAGTAAGAAATTAATGTCCCCAGCACCCTTGTATTGAAGTCACCTGTGGGTGTAGGTTGTGTCTGTGGGCCATCCCAAAAGGGTCTTGTCTGATTCAGAAACTCAAAGTGTACAGTATTGAAGTGTATGTGTGTGTTACTATTATATTGCTACCTTCTAAAGGAGGCTTTATAACCGGCTGATAAATAAATTAATAATTGTTTCTGCAAGAAACCTTGAGTGAAAGAGTTTATTTGAATACCTGTAACTGTGAATCTGTGTGTAACTCCACTACTGCTCACATTTCCCCTCTTGAGATAAGCCTGGCTGCTCAACATGTTACCAAAACTGTGTAGTACAAGCTTGTACCAAAGGTTGGGTTGCCTATACCTGTAGTCATAGTTGCTTGTAGTGTTCCCAGAGGGCACTGCATTCAAACTCTGCCTAACAAAAGAGATAGAAAACTGGGAACTTGCTTGCTTATGTTTAGAAAGACAGCTGAGCTTTTAGGGAATACTTGTCAGCACGCTAGGGGAAAATTGGTTTTAGGATATGCAACACATGGGCAATGGGAAGGGAATGTAAATGGAAATTCGTTTTGACCACACAATAGGGAAAGAGGAACAGACGGGGAAAATCAGTTTTTGTGGTGTTAAGCTAAATTTCAATGGGAAAGAAAATGCAAATGGAATTTGTTTTTACTGAGGCTGCAAAATACAGGTAGGATCTGGGAAAGGGGTAGCTCATAAAAGGAAAAATGTTTTTTGGTTAGGATGACAGATGCAAAGAGTTGCAAAAGGAAATGAATTTAGAAGGGCACAAATTAAACACAGGGACACATTTGTTTCTCAGATCACAATGGGATTAATTCTTTTGGGCCACACTTTATAACTATACCAATTCACAAGGCACTGGGATGAGATGGTGGGTTTTGAATTCCCTCCATACACATCCTGTGAAATAAATGGAAAAATTAATTGATTTACTTACAAAAATACACTAAGGATTTACACAGACAAACGAGGGGTTTTTCAATGGGGATTTGCCAACATACACAGGAAAACAAGAGATTATTTAATGGGGAGATGATTGAATCCACGGGCAAACAAAGGATGGAGGAGATGACTAGACACTGGCAATTGGGGTTTCAATTCTGAATTTTCAATGGGGGAAATATTAATGCAATGCTACAAGAATAAAGAGCTTATGCAATTTACAGCTTGGGTTATTGCTACTTACAGGAGAGGACTGGACATCAGGGGCATCAGAGCACCACTGCTGGGACAGCCAATGGGGTCAGTCATGGATTTCCTCCTTCCTTCAAGGGTTCCCAAGTCAGCTACTAGGTCTCCTGGCTGATCTGCAAGATTCGGCCTCACTGCTTGGATGTTTCTCCAGATTTCGGCATGTAGATTGCCTCCAGGGTTAGTAGCAAGAGTTCTGATTTGAGGTGGAATTACCTAGTTATAGGGCAAGTGACATCACTAATGAGTCATAGTTCCTGCAGAAAGGGTTGGTGGAGAGTCACTAGTCCTTGCCCATCTGTGTGCTGGGAGGTTCAGAAAATGTGGGGGTGCTTTGGACTGGCTAGGGGAGGAGGCCACTCCATCAAATACCTTCGACAGGAGGCTTGGTCTGATTCAGGGACATAGAAGTCTCACTTCATGACAAGTGCCCTTAATCTTAATATTTTAAAACATATGACAGCATTTTTTAAACCTATATTGTAATATGAGTCAAATGACATAACTCAGGAATTTGTATGTCATTCCTGTGCGGAGCTACAGCTTTTTCCCTTTTTTTCCAGAATTATATCAGTGAAAAATGTGTCCCTTGGTGGGCAGCATATGAATGAAGTGCTACATGTTTTATCAAATTTGTATGGTTCTCACAGTCATACGGTGGTCACATTAAGTTTTTTTATTAATAACATTTGATATGTTGGGCCCACAAAAAATGTTTTGGGGTGACCAGCAGCAGCAAGCTGACACCTTTCCAGAAATCTCAAAATTATTATTGTTGGATGAATACTCTTGATGTTATGTGATAAAAAACATTTCTCCCAATTTACACAGTGGGAGATCAACTCCCTCCTTGACTTCTTGCCCCTACCCTCGCCGTGTGCCTGTTCCTGGCTGTGACAGCAAGAGGGGTCTTGTGTTGAAATTATCTGGCACATTCCAAGAGCTAATTGCCAGCTAAGCCAAGGTTTACTGTGGCCGAATTGACCTGGGTCATAAAATCTGGGGAACAGAGCTGCCTCCATCTCTCCCACACCGCAAATTTGATCTCTTCAAGTATTTAAGCTATATTCTTACAAGAACCACTCCTGTTTGAAGTGAGCCAGGCCTACATACCAATGACAACATGGGATTTGTAATCTAGTTTCACATTTGAAGACACAATCAGAGAGAAACGAACCAAACCAAGATCAGGCCTGTCTCCACTTAGCCAAAATGGCCTTTTAACTCCATTTCACTTTCAAATGAACTCTTGAAAATCCACACAATTTTACCATGGAAAACCCCTTCAAAGTAGTTCCCTGCACACAGTGATTGAAGAAGGGCAACATAATTACATTTTTTAGAGGCTTTCGTACACATTTGGCTGTGCATATTGCCACTTTAGAGGCAAAATCGAAATTGTTAGTTTGAGCCGTGGAAAGGCCTTCATTTTACTGTAGTTCAACATCACCTTATGGATTCTGTACACTGTTTCCTCTGTGATGGGCTCTAGATGGACAGGAACTGAGTTCATATTTGACAGTCTTGCACACATTTTGATGAACATTACTTTAGTTTGAAGGGAAAAAATGGAATGATTCATTTTATTTAATGTTCATGCCTGAAAATAATCTGCTTCACTGCAACTGCAACACACAATGCTAACATACCATTGAGGGTTCTGTGGTTTCTGAGACTGCTATTTCAGCCCTCATAAAATTTGGCAAACCTTGTCTCATGTCTTTCCCTTATGCCAGGCAGTTGGCATTCTTACATTTTATTACAATTTGATGCGCAATTTCACTCCTTCTCGCTTTGATTTAATAGCCTCATTTTCCATATTAGTTCAGGTCAGGTCTTTCATTTTTGGGAAGACCTCACAACTGACTCCTGTTAAGGATTCTAATTGGGCGTCACACACCGGACCAGGACCCTTGCCCTTAGCCTAGGAGGTAGCGCTCAATTAGAATACTTTTTGTTTATTTCCAAGAATTCAGATTGAGCTGGCACCCAACCCATCTCACCCCCCTTTTACAAATGCCCTGGGTCATAATGGACCATGAACCAGGCCGGTTGGTGGGAATGCAATATTTATTTATTTTAAATTCAAAGAAAATCAAACAATTTTAATATTGGACAGCAATCACCAATGGGGTGATAATTACAAGGAAATTGATGAAATACCCTTGGTTGACCTTCTACTAGAACATATCCAAAGCACAGATGAATAGGAGCAATTTTACTGTTCGGGTAGATAGCTCCTGAGTTAAGATTTCCACCGGCAGTGCTCTCTCAAACCCCAATTAATCAAACCCCTATTAATAAAATAGTGGATAGGAAGGGACAGCAAGGAGTCAGGGATACTAGGCAGCAAACATAATGAAAATCTGACCTTCCCCCATGAAATGAGAGGCAAGATTTTAAACCCTTTGCAATTGCAGAAACAACACTCAGAATTGGTAAATAATACATTTAAATGTGTGGTTGAATAAATTAGGTAAATAGGAGTTTATCACAGTATCAGGAATGTAATAACACTAGCAACTACAAGGCAAGGTACCAACAAAGGGCATACCATTCAAAAATCAACTTGAAAGTAAGAACACAGGGCAGCCAAAATCAAACACACAGAATTTGCATTTGCTAAATTACACAGGTTTAAATGTCAAAAACGGTTTGAAAAACAGGTGAAATAGACAGAATCGGAATGCATTTATTTGGCTGGGTGGTAGATGCACATCACAGGGATAATACAGAAGTGAAAGAGTGACTCTAGCTGAATAACTGGATGAGATTGTCAATGTGAAAGGAGATTCGGTTTTGGGAAAATAAAAGCAGTTAGAGAAAATCGGTTTGGAAAGAAAAGTGACAAGTGCTACTACAACTATATCTTTGTAAGTAGATTATCAAGAAGATAAGGCTGCCCATGAAACAGGTTAAGCGGCCGTCTTAACCCCTTCACGCTGCATGTCTCTTTATGTGGAAATTAATTAATTTACTCTAAATATGACTAAGGACTTACAAATGACAGAAATGAGTAGAAGAATTGTGCTAACACTAGAAAATCAAGGACAGGATGCACAGAGAATTCAGACTATCTTAAGCAAGTTATGAGTATATGGATGGGATTACTTAGAGGGTGGAACCAAGAAAAGGTATTAAGATAGGGTAGGCTGTGTGTTGTTATGGGATGGGGATATACTCACAATCAGCGCTGGAGTTAGGAATTTGGGACATCCAACTGGGTTTCTGGACTCAAGGCAATATCTGGTCACTGGTCACCGTGGGGCTCTCCTAGAAGAAAACAGCTGAGCCTGTCTGGTCACAGCACAGCAGTATGCAGGTAGTGGGGCAAAAAGCTGGTCTGGTCACAGGATACTCTCAAAAAGGGTACCACAGCTTTTCCTCCTTCTCCCTGAGTCAGTGGGATTTTGTTATTGGGTTTAGTTCTGAAGGGTGGTTCTGCCTGAATAGGAGGGCCTGTATCAACTATCCCTTTTCTGTCAGTGGAGTCTGGAATCTGCAGAGTGAATCTGGAATGTCAGGATACGCAGGATGCACAGGAGCTGGAAAATTCTGAAGAGTGTGTCCTTTGGCTCTGTAAGCTCCCCCTTTTTATAAGGCAGATGACATCACAGGATTTTACAGTGGGGCAGGCTTAGGCTGGGCATGCCTCTAACAACTGGATTGGTAAGGGGTGATTGTTACCGCCCTGCTGTCAGCTAGTTGGGTTTCAGGGGCCTTGGCATCAGATTTATGATGCATGCTTTATAATGCATAGGATCGTCCCAAAGTTACTTTTGCTAAAACCAGTTATGGCACAAACATGCAACTTTTTACAGTTGTGGAACTTTTGAAACTTACAAAGGCAGATTACATATTTCACTTAGAGCATGGCAGTCCAATTTCCAAGTTTGTAGGACTTTGTTTTGTCCTTCTAACAATCTTTCATGATTTTCAGTGGGAAATATTTCACTTACAATTCTATAACTTTATACATGTTTACATATTATCATAAGAAATGTTAATATTGAATTTCAAAGTCGCACCATATACACTTTCCTCAGAATATTCACTTTTCTGCCATTTCTGTCCTCAATATGCTAGTGAAGGCTATCACGTCTTAATTTAAAGCCACACAAAATTGCATTTAAACTGTGAAACCTTTGCATTACTGCGTTGTCGAATAGCAGAAATAACAGTCTTAAAGTTTATTAATTAAAATAGTCTTTTGAGCAAGATGGCCAGCATTGTCTCCCAAATAAGGACATGACTTCCAAGGCTGCTCTGGAGTTAGTTGGCTTTGAAGCCGCCCAGTTGAGGTTGAGGGGAGGTGTTATTTGCAATTTCACACCAAAGTGTTCTGGCGTCTATAGCAGCAGGTCCAAGCCAGACACAAAGTCTGACGAGCGTGTGATATGATTCTTCTTGATCCATTAAGAGTTTCCAAGGTGGTGGGCCCTTTTCGGGGAAGGCAGTTCCTGTTCCCAGCAAACAAATGCCCTTTGAAGCCAAGCAGGAAAACCTCTTTTGCTGGTTCCTCAGTACATGAAATGCATTTTTTTTTCTGAGCCAAAAAGCAAGGCCGTTGGAATAAAACATTATATTAGATTTCAAGCAAAACCCCCCTTAGATTTCTAGGCAAGGGCAGGGCCTTATTCAACATTACACTTTGCAACAGACATTTTTCTTTTTTGCAAAAGGAACCATTTTTACACATGGTTAATTCTGCTGGGATGTCACTTTCAAACACTGCCTTCTTACATCCATTTTCTGAATCTTTCCAATGCCACATTCATGTTTCCAATGCACAAGCATCTGTCAAAATAATGATCCCTTGAAACTGACATATGCACAGAGAGCTAGGGTTCTTTTAAAAGTTTATCTGAGATATATTGTAGCAATAGTAAAGCATTTTTCTGTACGGCTGGGAGTAAAGTTATTTGTGATTTCACAGATTTTTCCTGACACCGCCTGTCATTCAGTGAGAAATGCTACCTTTAGCTCGGGCACAACCTGAACATGGCTGGGCATAGCTGGGTCTCACTGGATCAGGATTGTGTATTGTTGAACAGATGAAAAAGGGCATCAGGGCTGCATCATTTTAAATGTAAAATATTTCCTTTTTCAATGGGAAATTCTGAGCTACCAGCAAAGCAGCACTGCTTTTCATTCTCTTCTTTGGTGCACATCAGTAAACACACTGGCAGCCTTTCTTGGTGTGTTACCGGTTCCATCTTGCCCCATATGTGCTTGGAAAATACAGCACAGCCATTATTTTGGTGACTGCAAAACACAGTTTTTAAGGCAAGGCGATAGTGCTCAGCAGTGCCAGTACAGACATTTTGCTGGTAACTGCTGGAGTGCAGATTGGTGATGGAGGGGAATTCTGCTGGGTTGGTAAATGTACCCCACAAATACCCCCCCGCTCTGAATCTCCTGAGACTTCTTGTTGAGGGAGAGTAGGGCAAAGTGCGGCTCATCAGTTGGAGTCCTTCTTCCATAAGGGAGCGGTACACCACAATCCTCCCGTTGTCTTTCATTGAAGTGTGGAGCGACACCCAAAGATTTTCCTTCGGTCTTTCCTTGGAATGTGGAGCGACACCCCCAGATTTTCCTTCGGTCTTTCTTTTCTGGGTCCCTGGGGAAGTCCTCCTTGGTAATCAGGAGCGGAATCAGTAATAATCTAATGGATGAATGAAGACAGGTTACAACATTTTCCCACTGACTGTCTTCCCGGAAGGTTGAGAGCATTGGGACACACATACCTTACGGTCATTCACGCACTGGGACAATAACGACAAATAATTTCTTACAAGACAAAGATAACCATTGATCTTTTTACTAGAGTTTTTGGTGATACCCGTTTGCACTGACAATGAAGAAAAGTATGCCCTGTTAGATAGATATACCTATGAACCTACCTGTTCCCTTCTGGTTCTTCTTTTACCTGTTCTCATTCTCTAGATGTCTCCTCTATTTGACTTTCTCTTGGCTCCTCAATCAGCTGCAAAGTGTTTCTGGGATGAAAACTCCTTAACTGATTAATATGTACCCATTTCTCTTCTGCTAACTCTCCTTTGGGAATGCAGATTCTGTAGGCGACAGGTGAAATTTTATCTACAATTTTCAAAAGGACCGCGCCAGGAGGGAGTCGTTTCTGCTCCTTGGTTTGGTTCCTTTGGAAATTCTACAAGTAGATCCTGTCTCCTACTTGATATTCCTTTTTTGTTGTTTTTAAGTCATATTGAGTCTTCATCCCAGACTTTTCCAGATTCCGCTGAGCGTATGCAAAAGCATGTTGAAGGTGTTTTCTTAGATTCTCAACATATGATATGATATGGCATTAATAACGCGCCTATACACAAGTGTCTCAAGGCGCGACGAGGCAAGAGAGGGGGAACAAGAGAAAACAGTCAATGATCCTACTAGGCCAGGTGTCATTGTGTTGTGGAGGCTTTACACACATACTCATGTGTTGTGGAGGCGTTTATCAGTGTCTGCTCTGTGTTCTATAGAGCAGATGCTGAGGTAGCACCATCCTTCGTCCAGTCATTAGCTGAAATCGTGGTCACAGAAGATGGGGTAGATCTAATGGCCATCAGGACAAACGGTAATCGGATGTCCCAACTTGGCCCAAAATCTGCCACAATTTCTTTTAGAATGATCACAATTGTTCTATTGTACCTCTCAACTCCCCCACTAGAGGATTGGGTTATACAATGTGAAGTTTCCTTTTTATCCCAAGATCTTACCCATCTTTGTCATCACTTCGCTGGTAAAGTGACTTCCTCGGTCTGACTCAGTCCTTTGGGTTAGGCCAAATCACAAGAAGATGTGTTTGATCATCAGGGCAGCTGCCGTTTCTGCCTTTCAATTTGGGGCTGGGAGACATTCCACCCATTTGGTAAACAAGCATGTTACGGTTAACATGTACTTGTTCCCCCTAGAGGAGCGAATCACGGGCCCGATGAAATCTACTTGTAAATCTGACCAAGGCTGTGTCATCCACCTCTTCTTTAGGGGAGCTCGCTGTGTGAGTGAAGTTGGCTGAAATTGTGCACACACAAGACACCTCTTCAAATATTGGTCGAGGTCCTGCCACATGTGTGGCCAGTATGCAACCTCCCACAATATTTCTAGAGTAGTGTGAAACTCCCGATGACCGGCTGTGGCCGCGTCATGAGTGGGACTATGCATTAGGCTTCGGAATGAGGTAGGTACCACCCACTGGTCACAGCCAGAGATGGATCTTCTTACCAACAAACCATCTTCGATTCGGAAAATGTTTGGACACTTCATCAACACCCTGAGTTTCTCTTTCCCAATGTAATCGGTATCCGTCAGAGGAAAGTTTTCAGGGTCCTCAATGTCTTGATAAAATTTCCCAATAATTGGAACCTCCACTGGGCTGTTGAGAGTTCATTGTGAGCATTCTTCTGGGACCTAGTGATAGCAGTGACCTGGATTTCCCCCAACAGTGACTCAATCTCAAGGAGATCCCCCTGGATGGCTATGGTTTTGGCCAGCTGATCAGCTAGGTCATTTCCAGTTTTGTCTGGCACCTCTATTCTGGAATGAGCCTTGATCTTCTTCCAATAGATGGTCATCCCATTAGAGGTGATTAGATCATCAATATTTTGTATTAGCTTGCCATGTTTGAGTGGTTTGCTATTAGAACACAGCATGCCTCTGGTTTTCCAATTAACCAGGTGCTCCACGAACCTGTTCCAGACATAATCTGAATCAGTGATTATGACCAGTTCGTGGAGTTGGTGTTGGATGGCAGTGAGGCTGGCCTGATGAACTGCCATCAACTCAGCCACCTGGCTACTGCGGGCACCGATTTTGTACCCAGCTGAGGTTTCATGGCATAATTCACCCAGGGATTCCCAACCTCGGCCACCAGTTCCTTTTCCCCGTTGTTGTCAACGGTTTATAGTGATTATCTTGAGAAAAACACTTTCGAAAAACAAACATTTCGAAAACAAAGTTTTAAAAAAAGCTGTGACAAGCTATATTTAACATGCAAAGTGCATTTCTTTCTAAACCAATCCGTCGACAATAGTCATGGACTGGTTTCAATTGAAATGCACTTTCACATATTAAAAGTCCTCAACGCAGCCAGGCCCTTCTTGCCCAGTCAAAGCTGCCTCACGATTGCCAGGGCAATTATCGGGTCAAGACTTGACTACTGTAATGCCATTCTCATCGGGACTTCCAACAAAAACCTCGCCAAACTTCAGCTAGTCCAGAACAATGCACTAAGGGCACCGCAAGGAGAAACCACATCTCCGAAATCAGAAGGCAAGTACACTGGCTCCCGGTTAAAGAAAGAATTGTCTTTAAAACTCTTGCCCTCACCCACAAATGCCTTCACGAACTTGCCCCCCCCTACCTGACTAACAGAATTACCAGGCACTCCGCCACAAGACCGCTCAGATCCATCTACGCCAACACCATTGTTAGTCCTACCTCTCGGAAAGTGCGCTCTGGTGGCTCCAGTTTCCCTAGCAGCCACGCATTGGAACACCCTGCCTCCTCACCTAAGACTCATTGAGTCCCACCTAGCCTTTCGTAGGCTATCAAAACCAGACTCTTTGTGTGATTTAAATCTGTATCCTCCACTGCCTATGTGCCTACCAAATTGTAACTAAGAGCCTCTGGCACCCATATGTAATCTTAAATATGTGTATCCTCTGTAACTAAGAGCCTC
This sequence comes from Ambystoma mexicanum, assembly GCF_040938575.1. Lineage (NCBI taxonomy): Eukaryota > Metazoa > Chordata > Amphibia > Caudata > Ambystomatidae > Ambystoma > Ambystoma mexicanum. The sequence continues at coordinate 1,235,591,124 of NC_090933.1, read as the reverse complement.
TGGCACCCGTATGTCATCTTAAATCTGTGTATCCTCTGTAACAGCGCCTCAATGCCTTTTGGGCTGCAAGTGCGCTTAACAAATGCAAATAAATAAAATTAAAATAAAATAAAAGTAGCATTTCAATGCTTTTTTTTAAAAACTTTCAAACATTACATGGAGCGAATCTAGTGCGAATTTCAGCACTGGACAGCTCCATTTAACGTTTCAAAGTTTTTGTGTATATTGGGGGGGTTCCCCCTTGCCAGCCCCCCCAGCCCCAATGCCACCCTCCCACTTCCCCACCCTAACCCAAGCCCCAACCCTACCCCTAACCCTAGCCCTGGCCCAACCCTAACCCTAATGCTATTATAACCCTTAAACTAACCCAAACCCCAACCCTAACACTATTTTAACACAAACTAACCCTAGCCCAACCCTAATCCCAGCCCTTACCCTAAACCCTAAACCCTAACCCTAAAGCCTAACCCTAGCCTCAACCCTAGCCCTAACCCTAATTTAACACTTAAACAAAGCCCAGCTCCAACCCTAACCCTAACCCCAACCCCAACCCCAACCTTAAACCCCTAAACCCTAAACCCTAGCCCCAACCCTAACCCTAACCATAATTTAACCTCTAAACTAACCCAAACCCCAACCAAAACCCTACACCTGGCCCCAGTCCTGCACTAATACTTACCATCACATGTCGAAGGCACCTTCACATTTTTTTCAACGAAATTGTAATTCAAAAGAATGGCATTTCGACAAAAAAAATGTGAAGGTTTGCCATTCGAAACTTTTGCATTTGTTAGAATGACCGGGTACCGTTGTTAGCATGGTAGGAGCACCCTTCCACATAAACTGTGGGCATTCCCTGGCACTTCTCTTCTTCATAGACTTTGTACAGGGAATTCAGGTATGCCTAGATGTTGTCCTGGGTTTTAAGACTTTCGTCCTCGATACAGTTTTCGCTGGCACAATCATGCAAGTCAGCCAGACCTTGCGCTAGGGGACTCTTCTTGTTTTGGCCATATCTGACCTCCACAGGAAAGCCTTGCATTGACAGAATCCAGGAAGTAATTCTGGAATTACTCACATTTCCGGCCCGGATTCTGTCACTTTGAAGATATTCCAGAGGCTGGTGTGGAGTCTCCACTATGATGTGTTCCCCCTGGATGAGCGGGCGGTAATTCTTCAATGCCCACACCGTTGCCAGGAGTGCCTTCTCACAATGGTTGAATTTTTCCACCACAGAGGATAAAGTCTTGCTTGCATAGGAGATGACTTTATTGACCTTGTCATGCTTTTGATATGAAACTGCTGTCAAGCATGTATTCGAGAACCCTGTCTCCAAGAAGAACTCCTTATTTTTCACAGGGTAAGCTAGACAAGGCGCTTGTGAGAGACTTCTTTTGAGTTGTTTTACTGCCTCAGCTTGTTCTGGACCCCACTCCCACTTGACCCCCCCTTCAACAGATGGATCAGGGGTCTTCTGACCTCTAAGTACTTCCTACTGTAATTAGTCAGTCCAAGGAGGCTTCTTAGCTCATGCAGAGTTGTGGGGTCTTTTAGTTTTAGGAGTGCTTCCACTTTCTTCTCCTGGGGACCGAGACCCTCAGGAGTTATTTCACGTCCTAAGAAATTGACACAGGTCCTGCACCACTATGCCTTTCGGAAGGACAGTTTTGCTCCGGCAACACTCAACTTGGTCAGAACATAACGGATTTCCGCTATGTGTTCCTCCACAGTTGAGCTTTTTATCAAGACATCATCCACATAAGCCAGGTTACCCATTTCACCCAAGTCGGCATGGCCTTTTGGAGGAAGATGTTTAATTTGTTGTCGGAGTTTATGTATCCAAAGGGAGTCAGCGTCCCTGTGTACTGCTGCCCCCGAAGGTAAAGGCCAGCTTGTATTGACCATCCCTACTGACGGGCACAGTCCAGTAACCCTTTGTCAGGTCAATGGCAGTGTATACCATTGACCCCTGGATCTGGGCCAGTCCTTGGTCAATGTATGGGAGAGGCCATCGGGACACGTGGACCCATTTATTTAGCTCCCTAAGGTCTGTTTAGCGTCTCTATTGGCCATTTGGTTTTAAAATCCCCAGCACCGGATTATTAAAGGTTCTGTGGACTGGACGAATTATCCCACAGGACTCAAGACTTTTGATTATTTCTATCCGGGACTCCATAGATGCTAGAGGCAAGCAATATTGCTTCACAAATACTAGAGTCATTCCAGGGTATGTGGGAATTGTGGTGGCATGTATCTCGGTGCGACCACAGTCGTACGAGTCCACAGCAAAGATATTTTGGAAATCTAAGAACACCTGTTTCAACTTTTGCTTTTGCTCCGGAGTCTCACAGGCATCAGGTAGGTTGCCCGCTCTTCAACCATTTGCCTGAAGCCTGGAAAGACTTTGGGTTTTGCTATCTCAGCTGCCTCCTCCAATTGGGTGGAGAGGACCCTGGTTAGAGTATTGACCTGGACAGAGTGTTTCAGGTAGGAGAGGCAGTCATTGTGGACCTGGAATATCACCTCATCCTGCCTGATGTCACAGGTCACCTCTTCCTCCCCGTAAGGGTAGGAAGAGTACACCAGGATATTCCCCACTTGCCGGGTGAAGATACTGTCTGGTGGTATGTTATAGTCAAAGCAGTCATTGGGGATTGGTCCTATCAGTTCATTTCCTACATCCATGGAAGAATGTCAGTCATCAACAGCCATTCGAATAATGGTGCCTGCGCCCAGATTGATACTCCTAGGGTCGCTGTTATCCATCAATATTGGAATGGTGTTGTGTTCTACATTTACTAATGAAGTTGTATTTAACCCTAACCCCTGCTGTTGGAGATGGGCATTGAGATGTACATAGGCGTCAGGATTGTGCAGTTTCTGTCCTCTTTTAAGTTTTAATTCAAGTGGGAATTGTCAGGTCTGTCCTGGGATGGTGACCTCCTCTCCAATTTGAACTTCAACTGCATACGGCAGCAATTGGGCTGACTAAAATCCTTTATTTGAATCATCAAAGCCATGGGATTGCCCCCTAGTCGGGGCCAGGCCTTTTAATTTATAAGGCCCAAATTAATTGTGAACCGATTGAGAATGTCACTGCCTAAATAGAATGCAGCAGGGACATCTCGCACTACCCAGCAATTATGATCTATACTTTTATCACCTATAGATATTTTGAGGCTAGGCAGGAGATGTTTGGAATTGGGAGTTTCCAGGCCCATTTTCCACTTATCTATCAATTTAAATGTGGAAATGGCTGGATCTTTTGGGAGCTTTCTGACCATGGCTTAATTGATTAAGGTCTTTCCGTTGTTCACGCACATCCTAGCGAGAACATACTCCTCCCCCTCATTTAACTGAATAGGAGGAACCGCTGTTCTTTAATTTTCTGAATGTCAGCTAAACTTTGAGCTGGTTTTTCCTCACTTTTCACTATAGAATTGGGATTTTCAGATTGTGAATCAGTATACATTTTCAATGTATTTCCTTCCAGTGTGGAATGTCACTTAAAACTGGAAGGTAGGGGGATTTTTTCAGGAATGGAGAGGAGTTCTCATCACCAGTTTGTTGTCCTACAGCAATTACTGTAACGTTAGGTATTTCATTATTCTGGAAATGAAACTCAATATGAACAGATTTCTGTTCATCCATGTGCATGTAACATTTAAACTAACATGGTTGATACTTTGTTTTAATTTTATTCGCCGGTTAGTCTGAGTCAAGGGGACCCTGTTCACACAGTCTATTAGGGGAGACAGCCTGCGAAGGATGCTATTCCCTAATAGACAGGGGTTCCTTCTGGAGTCACGACTATGACCGGGTGTTTCACTTTATGTCGCCCTATTTTTATTTACAAATCTGCAGTCCCCTCGACAGGAATTTCATTACCGTCTAAGTTCTAAGTTGCCCAGGAAGAGGGGTGAGAGGGATTCCTGAATTTAGCTGTGTAAAGGCCATTTTTGATAGAAGAGTAGCTTGGGATCCAGTGTCCACCAGTGCTGAAAATGCACATTGCCCTTGCTCTCGAACAGGGGCATAGAATCTCCCCTCCTTCTCCTCAAGTGGGCAAAGGTAATGGGCATTTTGGGAAAGCTGGGTGGTCAATTTCGTTATTTTGGACTACGACACAGTGGAGTTTTGGACAATTTTCAATTTTCTGTGCCGGAGTCTGGGAATCTGTAATACAAATTTGACATCCTGAAATAGATGGGAATTCGCAATCCCCCTTTTCCCATAGCTCTGTGCTGCCCTCTCTTACCTGGGGTTTGTGGGGAGGATCCCTCCATTAATATTTTTCTCTCAGGATAATCATTCTGGGGTTCCGGGATGGGTGACTCAGAATCAGTCCCCACACCCACCCAGTCTTCATTCAAATCTCTTGGTACCCATTTTTCTTTGGGAGAAATTCCCCCATCCCTGAAGGAGAAGATTGTTTTCCCAGAATCCTCTAAGGATTCTTCCCCTTCAAACTGGAGGATACTAACTTCCTCCACAAAATTGGCCTTTTTGATGTCTTTATTTCTTCTACCCACCGTCTGTTCCCTGGGTTGCAGATTTTCTGGGGCAGGAGATTTTAGTTCTGGTTCCGTGGTGTCCAGGGGCTTTTCACGGGTGAGGAAGGAAGCTACCTCTAGGGCTTTAGGTTCTCTCCCCGTCATTGTTCTGGGGTGCCAGACCCTTGGTTAGAGGGGTTCTGAGCCGCCATGTTCATCTGAGGGTTCTGCTGAGCCCTCAACATGCGACTCAGATCCTGCGTGAGGTTCTGGACCTGGCGCTCCAGTTGGGACACCCATTCCGGCTGGTACGGGGGTCTTTGTTTATACCTAGGGGGTTCACGGGAAGGTTAACTATCCCTTCTACCGGAGTACCCTGGGTATTGGGGATTTTGGTAACCCTCCATCCTTGGCCTCCTCTCTCCCGGATTGGGTAGTCTGGGCTCCTGAAAGCGGGGGAAGAAAGGAGGGTTGTCCTGCAGGTTGGGGTTTTATGGATACCGGAGAAAGAAAATTTAACCCAGGATTTGGGAGATTACTGACCTCCTGAGGGAAGTTAGGAGGGAAGATTCCCAGGGCAGTACTTACCTTGTTGGATCCCCCCTTGGTCCGGGGGAGTCCATACATACCCCAAGATAGGCTGGTTTCCCTTGTATCTGGGACTTATATAATCAGGAGAGTTAGGGGTCCCATTGGTGGGGTTACATCCCTGACTGCCACCTGTTGCTGATTAATTAGAAGGCCGTCTTTGCCTCTGATTTTGCTGATTTTGAGTAGGGGCATTTTTAGGCCCCCCACTTCTAGGCCCAAAATGGGGGCAAAGTTCACCACCACCACCTTAAAAGCATCAGGGGTGTTGGTTGTTTTTTTTTTTTACCTGATGTTTATTTTCCGCAGGCTTTTGGACCTCATAGATCCAGGTAGCCCACTCTATTACCCAGTCCAGGGTCCTTTTATCATGAAAATCCCTCACCAGCTGAGTCATGATGTATTTTGGGAGCGCATGACAGTAGGTAGTTATAAACTCTCTGCTATCCGTGCGCACCCTCCTGGTAGAGTGTGCAAAGTCATGTTTTAGCTCCTGCACACATTCTCACGGGGCCTGATCTTCTCCACATTTCAAATTTTAGGCTGCTTTGCAAGCCTCTTGGGGGTTTCTGTGGGCTGAAAAGTGTTTCAAGATGGCTGCCCTATAGGTGGACCATCTTGAATGGTTTTGGTCTTCCAGTCCAGCAAAGAAGCTAGAGTACTCCGGAGAGAAGGTTCATTTGGCATAATCTATGCAGTTTTGGCTATCTTTAAGATGAAAAGTGTCCATCATTTGTTCATAGAGTTCCAAATGCTCCCAAACAGGATATTTTGTGTTTTTATGGTACAGTGTTATGAAATTCCTAATGGCCTTGATCTGTCTTATGGGGTCTTTCATCAGTGCTCTTTTTAGTTTATATGCCTTCTTTTTGCATGTCACCTGATTCCTCTCGCTCTCAGATTCAGAGGCACTACTGTTTGAGCACCCATTATGATCTTCTAGGCACACCCTGATTCTTTGAGCTTGTGAGGGGCTCACAGAATGCTGGGCCCTAGTTTCTTCTCTCCTGTGGCGCACAGGAGAGTAGTCTTCTGACTCCTCCCTGCTTCCAGGGTTGGCGGGGGATCCTCCCCACTGCCCCGATTGTGTGGAGGTCTTCAGAATGCTCTTTTGGTGGCTGATTTCCTGCTGTTTCTGTGCAAATTGAACCAAATGATTCCTTTGGAGATAGTGCTTTTGCAGATCTAATTCCCTGACTTTCTCCTCATAGGAGGATTCCTGGTCAGAGACATCAGCCGTAATATTTTTATATCTCTATAGGGACGCGTGTCCATCAATTTCTGAGGGGCACTGCCCTGTCAGCTCCATCATGCCAGGCCTATTTAATTCTGATGGCCTCATGGTTTCTGGCTCATGTGAACCAGTAGACATGAAGTCAGCAGTTCACAAAGTATTAAATGGGTTTGAGTTCCTTAGTACAGAGGGCACCACACTGGGATCAGGGGTAGCCCTGTCCCTCTCTACTTGTTCAGGGTCCCTCAAATTTGGATTTAGCCTGGCATACTCTTTCTCCAACCTCCCTAGTTTCTCGCTCTCAGCCACTACCTCTTGATAATAGGCAAAGGTCTGAGCTTTTTGCTCCACTATCAGTGTTTGTGTGGCCTCTATGACCCGCTCTTGAGCTGCCACCTGCTTGTGGAGCCCTTTGTTCACCTCACAGAGAGCCTCATTGTCTCTTTGCACTGCGTGAATGGTTTGGTAACAATGAGACCATTTTTGTTGCAGGAGATTCACCTCCTGAGTTTGCGCATTTTTAGTTTGGGTATTCTCTTCCAGAGCAACTTCTACTCGTCTGGTGTGCTCCATTAGCTTTTCATATGCATTTTTCAATTCATTTTGTTTCTGGAGGATTAACTCTCTTTCCTGTAAATCTGTTTTTAGGTTGCTCACTTCCTGATAGAGGGCATCTTTCTCCTGATTTAGGGTGCCGCTCTATTCAGCCTGGTCATCCCTTTGTTGCTTGATAGCATTTGATTTCTGATGTTCTTGATAAAATTCTGCTTGGAGGTGGAGTTCTTTACTAATTCATTTATTATTCACCTGTTCCAATTTGTCAACCTGTTTTTGTAAAATGGTTATCTGCTCTGAACAGGCCCTGTTATATTTTATTTGTTGAATCAGCTTCTGTTGACCCTCTTCCAGGGCGTCAACCTTTTCCTGACACTCCTCTTTCAATGCATCTAATTGGGCCTCTTGGTCCGATTTATTCTGTTGTTGTAGAGCCAAATCCTCTTTTAGCTGTTTAATGTAATTTTCCATTCCAACCCCAGAATATTGGCTCTTTTGTAATTTTTGTTCCGCTAATTTTAGCTCAGTCTGTATTTGAGTTAAGAGTTCAGATTTGTTTTGCACACGAGTCATATTTTCTTCATGTTTTGCCTGCATCACTCCCATATGGAGATACATGTAGGCTGTAATTCTGACAATTCTAATCTGCTCCGCTTTAATTTTCAGACTCATGTACAACTCGCTCAAAGCTTGATGTAATCGCCATCGTCCTGCCACGTATCCATGTCCATGGCGGTGACCTGTTGCAACATTTCAGACTTTCTCATCTTGCTCTGCCCATTCCCCCCTGACAAATAATTTGTGCAAAAGGTGCTCCCTGGCCATATTTATCTCTACTGTGGTAGTTTTTGGAAAGTGTTCTTTCTTGATTAATTTATTTATATACAGGTAATCCTTTATTCTGTTGCTTTTTTGTCTAGTTTGGGGTTGATTTTCCTTTAATTTTATACACAGGCCTGGTACTTCGGTCCTATGTTTGTGGAGGCGCTTTTTACAGCATAACACAGCTTTCTAGCCACACAAAGTATTGCTAGCTTGAAGGTTAGCCTGCTGTGTTAAGCTGCCACGGGTGGCAACACTTACCCAATGCCCGGCACGAGCCCCCAACTGTTAAGTATTCTAATCGGGCATCACACACCAGACCAGGACCCTTGCCCTTAGCCTAAGATGTAGCGCTCAATTAGAATACTTTTTCTTTATTTCCTAGAATTCAGATTGAGCTGGCACCCAACCCGTCTCACACCCCTTTTACAAATACCACGGTCACAATGGACCATGAACCAGGCCAGTTGGTGGGAATGCAATATTTATTTATTTTAAATTCAAAGAAAATCACACACTTTTTATATTTGACAGCAATCACCAAATGAGTGATAATTACAATGTAAACTGATGAAATACCCACGGTTGACCTTCTACTATAGCATATCCAAAGCACAGATGAATAGGAGCAATTTTACTGTTCAGGTAGATAGCACCCGAGTTAAGATTTCCCCCTGCAGTGTTCCCTCAAACCCCTATTAATCGAATTTTGAGTGGATAGGAAGGAGCAGCAAGGAGTCAGGGATACTAGGCAGCAAACAGATTTAAAACCTTTGCAATTGCAGATATAACACTCAGAATTGGTAAATAAATTAAATGTGTTATTGAATAAATGAGGTCAATATAAGTTTATCACAGTATCAGGAATGTAATAACACTAGCAACTACAAGGCAAGGTACCAACAAAGGGCATACAATTCAAAAATCAACTTGAAATTAAGAACACAAGGCAGCCAAAATCACACACACAGAATTTGCCTTTGCTAAATTACATGGGTTTAAATGTGAAAAACAGTTTGAAAACCGGGTGAAATAGACAGAATCCGAATGCAGTTTTTCTCGCTGGGTGGTAGATACACATCACAGGGATAATACAGAAGTGAAAGAGTGACTCTAGCTGAATAACTGGATGAGATTGTCAATGTGAAAGGAGATTCGGTTTTGGGAAAATAAAAGCAGTTAGAGAAAATCGGTTTGGAAAGAAAAGTGACAAGTGCTACTACAACTATATCTTTGTAACTAGATTATCAAGAAGATAATGCTGCCCATGAAACAGGTTAAGCGACCGTATTAACCCCTTCACACCGCATGTCTCTTTATGTGGAAATGTATTAATTTACTCCAAATAGGACTAAGGACTTACAAATGACAGACATGAGTAGAAGAATTGTGCTAACAATAGAAAATCAAGGACAGGATGGACAGAGAATTCAGACTATCTTAAACAAGTTATCAGGGTATGGATGGGATTACTGAGAGGGTGGAACCAAGACACGGTATCAAGAGGGTAGGCCATGTGTTGTTATGGGATGGGGAGACACAATCAGCGCTGGAGTTTGGGACAGCCAACCAGGTTTCTGGAAACAGCTGTGCCTGCCTGGTCATGGCACAGCACCATGCAGGTAGTGGGGTAAAAAGATGGTCTGGTCACAGTATACTCTCAAAAAGGGTACCACAGATTGTCCCCATTCTCCCTGAGTTAGTGGGATTTTGTTATTGGGTTTAGTTCTGAAGGGTGGTTCTGCCTGGATAGGAGGGCCTGGATCAACTATACCTTTTCTGGCAGTGGACTCTGGAATCTGCAGTGTGAATCTGGACTGTCTGTATAAGCAGGATGCACAGGAGCTGGAAAATTCCGAAGAGTGTGTCCTTTGTCTCTGTGAGCTCCCCTTTTTATAAGGCGGATGACATCACAGGATTATACGGTGGGGCAGGCTTAGGCTGGGCATGCCTCTAACAACTGGATTGGTCAGGGGTGATTGTTACCGCCTTGCTGTCAGCCGGTTGGGTTTCAAGGTCATGACATCAGATTTATGATGTATGCTTTACAATGCATAGGATCATCCCACAGTTACTTTTGCGAAAACCAGTTATGGCACAAACATGCACCTTTTTACAGTTGTGGAACTTTTGAAACTTACATAGGCAGATTACAGATTTCACACAGAGCATGGTGGTCCAACTCCCAAGTTTGTAGGACTTTGTTTCGTCCTAATAATCTTTCGTGATTTTCAGTGGGAAATATTTCACTTATAATTCTATAACTTTATAGATGTGTACATATTATCATAAGCATGTTAGTTTTGAATTTCAAAGTGGCACCATATACACTTTTCTTTCCAAAATGCTAGTGAAGGCTATCATGTCTTAATGTAATGCCACAAAAATTGCATTTAAACGGTGAAACTTTCACATTACTGCGTTGTCCAATAGCAGAAATAACAGTCTTAAAGTTTATTAATTAAAATAGACTTTTAAGCCATATGGCCAGCATTTTCTCCCAAACAAGGGCATAACTTCCAAGGCTGCTCTGGGGTTGACATTGAAGCCCCCGAGTTGAAGTTGAGGGGAGGCGTTATTTTCAATTTCACACTGTTGTGTCCTGGGATCTATTGCAGCAGGCCCAACCCCAGACACAAAGTCTGACGAGCGTGTGAAATGCTTCTTCTTGGTCCATTGAACGTTTCCAAGGGGATGGCCCCCGGGGGGTAGGCAGCTCCCGTTACCAGCAAACAAATGTTCTTTGAAGCCAAGCAGGAAAACCTGTTTTGCTGGTTCTCCAGTACAGCAAATGCATCTTTCTTTTTTCTCTGAGCCAAAAAGAAAGGCTGTTGGAATAAAACATTATATTATATTTCAAGCAAAACCCCCCTTACATTTCTAGGCAAGGACAGGGCCTTATTCAACATTACACTTTTAAACAAACAGATGTCTTGTTTGCAAAAGCAACAATTTTTACACATGGTTAATTGTGCTGGGATCTCACTTTCAAATGTAGCCTTCTTACATCCATTTTTTGAATCTTTCCAAAGCCCCAGTCATGTTTCCAATGCACAAGCATCTGTCAAAATAATGATCCCTTGAAACTGACATATGCACAGAGAGCTAGGGTTTATTTTGAAGAGTTTATCTGGGATATTTTGTAGCAATAGTCAAGCATTTTTCCGTATGGCTGGGAGTAAAGTTGTTTGTGATTTCACAGATTTTTCCTGACACCGCCTGTCAATCAGTGAGAAATGCTTTCTTTAGCTGGGGCACAACCTGAATATGGCTGGGCATAGCTGGGTCTCACTGGATCAGGTCTATGTATTGTTGAACAGATGAAAAAGGGCATTAAGGTGGCATCATTTTAAATGGGAAATTCAATGGGAAATTCTGACTTAGCTGCAAAGCAGCGCTGCTTTTCATTCTCTTCTTTGGTGCACATCAGGAAACACACTGGCAGCCTTTCTTGGTGTTTTCCCAGTTCCATATCGCCCCATATGTGCTTGGCACAGACAGCACAGCCATTATTTTGGTGACAGCAAAATGCAGTTTTTAAGGCAAGGCGATAGTGCTCAACAGTGCCAGTGCAGCCATTTTGCTGGTAACTGCTGAAGTGCAAATTGGTGATGGAGGGGAATTCTGCTGGGTGGGTAAATGTACCCCAAGGGTATGGCAATGACGCTCTGCCCTGTTGTAAAGAGCTGCCGAACCGTTCCCTGCCACCTAGGGCAATGGAAATATGCCCTGTCAACAAGGAGTAATCAGAAGGACCCTGTCACACCAAAGTACGTGACCAGAATTAAAAGGCTGTACTCTGCTGCAATGAGGTTGGGCGCTTCTCGCCTACCTTATATATACAAGGCTGTTCCTTGCTACCTTAGAGCAGGGGCTGCAGCCGCATCTCTGCAGATGTTTTGGACTATGACCACCAAGATCCTTCACCAATGTCTAGTGCTGATGGGAGTTGAGTTCTAAAGCATCTATTGTGCCAAAAATGCTGCAGGTCCAGCTGCAGATGTATGGAGCTTTGTTGCGTTGACTGAGTATTTTTGGGGAACTGTTATTCATTGGCGGTGAAGTATGCCATGTTTCCAAACAGTAAGGCTGATCATAATCTAAAGTAAGACAGTGGGCCTCATTATAAGTTTGCCAGTCCAGAAACAGGGGTGCCAGTAAGGTCACTGGAACCCTTGTTTCCCGTAGCGGCAAACTCTGAGTCTGCCAGCCGTGACCGCTGTGGCTGACAGGTCTGAACCTGCCAGTCGCAGTGGCCACAGTAGGCAGACTGGTCACAGATGCACCGGCACCGTTACCAACGGTGCTGGTGCTTTCGTGTCCCTACTCCCATAGAGTCCTAAGGACTCTATGGTAATGGGGACTTACATTTTACCGATGGCTGACTTATTGGGCCACCAGACTTGGAATCTCCTGGTGGCATCGGGAAGTCAGGTGTCGGTAGAATTTTACGTGTCCCACGGCAACCAACCGGTAGAACCTGCAGGATTAACGCTGGACTTGTAATGAGGCCCACTGTGCTCTTTTCATTGTGGATACGGAGTGAATATTATAGCAATCCCACCCCCACCGTGTGGGGGTGGGGGCATACGTTGCAGGCAATCACTCGGGCCTTAGTGAGGTTTCAGGGCCATTGCTGTCCATGTATCACCCACAAGAGAGTGACAGGTATTCATACCTGCAGGGTTCCCTCTGGGGTACGAATAGCATCATTCTTTTTTTTTTTACTGAAGATGGGCTCCGAGCATACTGCGCAAGCCCAATCACCAGTAAAAAAAAGAGGGCCACCACCATAGAAAAAGAGACAACGTTCCTTTTCACTTTCTATGCTGGTAGCCGGAAATGGGGCAGAGAGCCACGACCAGAATAAAAAGCTCTGATCTAGCAGGTTAGTGGGTAGTAAGGGTGCAGGATTTCGTAGGGGGTTGAGTGGAGGGTGGGGGCATGGGGACAGAACAAGGAGGCCACGCTGCTGCCTCCCCACAATCAAGGTAGCCGCACCCGAGAGATTGGCCTCTGGTGGCTGGGAAAACTCAGGCATACACTGGCAGTTCACACCCGGGTCTCCAGCCACCTAATTGGCTGCGTGTCGTTCCTTGGGTACAAATTTATGTTCTCTTATGAGCAATGAGAGGAGCTTGTCCTAAACAGGACAGCACTGCACCCATGATTACTGATATGGTGCAGCTAGGCAGTGAGCAGCTACAACTGTTTGGCACAATTTGTACAAGACCAGAAGGCTATCCGTCTGTGACACAAACCCCTGTTTGGAGCATACACGCATCCAGATAAGTGACTCGTCATGTATGTAAGGGAAGCTTGGTTTAGTCTTCGAGCAGAAGGCAATATCAAGAGGGACATCGGATAGCGGGCAGTGACTGATCACATATGGTGAAGCGATCCACCAGAATTGATGACTGCGTCATAAGGTACTGGAAAATTGAAGTGTACAAGCAGGTATTGTGGCACTGTTGACAAAGTACCCAAGGTCACGGAATTTCCTAGGAGGACTGTTTAACTGTAACCGATTAAATGTTTCTTACCATCTAAAGAACCTTTCTCTTGATGTAAAACCTTATAAAAACTCGGATGAGTCTAGACTCGGTGGTCAATTTCTCAGGATGGGCTACTCTGATCATTACCCTACAGGTGTGGAATAATACACCTGTCTCTGCTACCTGATGTGTTAGATCGAGTTTGGATTTATTTGCAGTTCTGTCAGGGCTCATAACTAAGATGGAGAATGGGTTTTCACCTTTGGCATCATTCTCACATGACAAGAGAGTACGCTGGGAGTCCTGGGGCTTGACATAATATCAGTTCACTCCTGGCAAGAAGAGGGCTACTACGCCAAGGCTTGGACGCGGTCCCAAAAGCCAACAATCGTGACTTAACCTCTGGAAGCGGTGAATGTCCTGCTGGCGATGTCTGAATAACCTGAAGCTGAATCAGTGACTGGTGTGGTTGTTTATGTTTATTCGTTTATAACGCGCCAGAGCCCGCAGACATCATCAGGGTGCAACAGATACAACAGACAACACAAACATTGTACATATTACGTAAACAATGGCTTCTTCTGACATTGAAGTTAGAAATGAGAGCTGAACAAAGGGGGTTTTTCAATGAAGAATGTTCTTTAAACTTTGGAGAATTGGAACATGCAGGCGTCTATGAAGAAGACAATGCACGAGTCATCACGCTGACCACACCATCTGTTGCAGGAAACGGTAGGGCACTGGCATTCTGAAAGGTTCAAGGAGAACGTGTCCTATTGAAAATAATGAAACGCAGTTGGCAAGAGGGATTCAAATTATGGTGTGGCAATGTTAACAAATAACTTTTCCCTCATTTAAAATGAATCCACTTGTTCACCCTGCCTCTGAATGGATGGTTCTTGCAAAGTAATCGAGTTTAAAAATCAAGTTATCACACAGGGCAGTCATCACCGGTCAACACATGAATTGCACTTTGTTTAAGCATTGCATCCTAGGACTGTAAATCACACGATGAAATTGACCTGTGTCGGTGGATGGACCATGCTGTACGTTGTATCGTAAGCACCTTCTAAGTGCTCCTCCCTGTGCTTGCACTTCTATAAGTGACCCTCTCACAGTACAACATCAAGTCAAATAGAAGAAGTGGGATTAGGTTTCCTGGCTCTCACCCTCTTGGCTTAGCCAAGAGAAGAGGGAAAGGTGTAGTGAATGCATCAGTATTTCCCTGGGTTGATTAACACAATTTGATATAATCAGCTCCCAGGAATCAGCAGTGAGCTGATTTGTTATTGATCTCTCCCACCCATAACGCTCTCCTTTGTTTTACAAGATTACTGTCCCATCTTGAGCAGTGCAGCCAGGAATGCTACCAAGGCCAGTGGCACCAATGCGTTGATCTTCATGCTGGTTGCGCCGCTGAAAGGAAAGCCGCTGTTGGCGTCTCCGAGTAACCAGTCGTTACACAGGTCCCTGTCGCAACAGCCTTCAGTGGCGTTGGCAATCATCAGGTTTTGGTGGCCATTAATGCATGAAGAGGCGCAGTCTTTGGTCACCCAAGTGAGGGACAGAAAGCTGCCTGAAACAGAAAAAAGATGGAACGTTAGAAACTGTTCTGAGAGGCGTCTTCAAGTTGTGAATATTTCAAACTACTACTTTAAGACCTAGTGCTCGAACAATTACCTATATTCAGACCAGTTTCTCTAAAGGCCTTAATTACTAGTGTGGGCCGGATCACACTTTATTTTGAGGAAGCATGGACATTTGACTCTCCTATTTCTAGGTCGATTGCCAAGCGCTATTGTTATGGGGACTCATAGTGACAGAGAGCACTACACCAGGTAGTTTTCAGCCAAACAAAATGGCTGACAATGGTATTCCTAAATCGTCTTAACAAAAACCCTGAGAAGGAATTGGATCAGAACAGTCTCAAGGATCAATATGGGAGGAGTTTACAAACCACCTCTGAAAGTCATCCTTATTCACCAGTACACGCCAAACTAAAGCAATGAAATGGTCCAAAGTTGTATATATGTCTCATGCTTTGCACACATTTTACTGTCAGGGTGACTATTCTGACAGATGAAATGAGCACCATACCCAGTGTGCATTGCATGCTCAAAAGGAATGTAAATTTGAATTATGAATTGGTGGTCATTCTTATGCTCCCAAAAAACATTTTGTTTTTATGCAAAGGAGTCAGCATTCTATATACAGGACACCCACATTACACAACACCTAGCTGCACCCCTCAGTGCAGCACACACCTCTGACCATCCACCCACAAACCCTCCTCCTGCTACCC
The DNA here is from genome assembly GCF_040938575.1 of Ambystoma mexicanum. Lineage (NCBI taxonomy): Eukaryota > Metazoa > Chordata > Amphibia > Caudata > Ambystomatidae > Ambystoma > Ambystoma mexicanum. Next base: position 1,235,575,635 of record NC_090933.1, on the reverse strand, counting down.
CCTCCCCTGTGCGTGAAGGAGGGGGAAGGGAGGATGTTCCCCAGTAAATTGTGTCCATTTCCAGTACTGCCAAAGCGCATGGTGTGTTACATGAAGACTGCCAAAGAAAATAGACTGAAAGAATGAGAGGAAACATTCCACATGCACCAAAACTCTGAATGCTGGAACACAACGTTAAGGGGATGCAATGAAAGCTGCAGAGAAGCTGTTTGATTCGCCCAAAGGCTTCCTCTGTCACTTATGCAACTTCCAAATCGAGAGATGTTGGACACTCGTTTAGAGAATTACCGACAGGGGATGCTAGTGTCTCGCATGATGAATTGTGTCTCCACAACTGCAAACGGTCCTCTTGATGAGGCAGCCGGCTGGGACAAAATTATGTTTATTACAGCCACATATGGACACCCCTGCTTGCAAAATTTCGGACACCTCTGCATCTCCTCAAACAATCTCAATATGGCATGGCTCACTAATATATCCACGTTGTAACATCCAGTCAGCTTTCCTGGATATCCACAGCAAGAATATATAAGCAACATGTGCGTATGATCACTTTTAGTGCAGATCATTTGCGCACTCGTCGGCCATTTTGAAACTCACATAACAGTTTACTATTCACCAGGATGAGGAGCCCCAGCCATTTTCTGAAAAATAACCTTTTAGTTGCTTCACCAGCTGCCTCACTGCTCTTCCTGACCCCTCCCCTTCTGCTCACTCCAGGTTGCCTGTGGGTGCACTGTAAGAAGGCTCGCACTTACCGACGGTGGTGCTACAGTAGTCCTCGTTGGAAGAGCAGTTCTTGATTGTTTTGCAGCTCATATCCGACATTGCAGCTGTGCAGGAGTAGCAGGCACGAGAGTCAGCTGAAAACGGAAACACAGAGCAGATTCGATTAGATATCTTAAGTGGCCGTGTCATACACATGGGTGTTTCTATGCGTATATTTCAGGATCACACTTTATCAGACATTATGTAAAGAAGGCCCTGTGGTTAGATTTCTGAGTTTGGAGTCTGGAAACCTGGGATCTAATCTCAGATTGGTCACTACACCAAAACATGCGTGACGTGGACACATTCTAAAACTATTGTGCATTAGTACCCAGCGACGGACAATCAGATTGTAACAATCAGACTGGCCCTCGTCCGGGTCGTTGCCGGTCTGACAAAGACTTACCTGACTGGGACGTGCGCTGTGTCCTTCGAGGAAAGGGAGAAGGGACTACGTGCAGCTCTTTTCTCCCCGTTCCAATGGCAGTCATTTTATTTGTTTATTTTTTTCAATTCACTATTCAATGGGCGCCATGGAAAGGGAGAAAGGACAATGTTTAGTCCCTTCTCCCCTATCCCTGGCAACCTTTATTTTTTTGCACAGAAACATGCACAGAAAGATTGCTCCCCGGTGCATCTACCTTTAAGCTACCTTTAAGAAAATAGGATACTGTCTGGAATGTTCCTGACACATATGTGCGTTACCCCAACACTTATATTAGGAATGTGGACTAAAGTTGCACGCACAAATGAAAGAGCACCTGCAGTTGCTGGTGGAGTAACTTTGCTGAAAATGTAGGGGGGGGCAGGTGTATTGAAGGAAAGGGTCTGGGCGGAGGAAGGGCGGATGGTGACTTTGAGGGATAACACTAAACGACTACACCGCAAGAGCCCATTGCCAACGCTCTGTTATCACTTTCATGAGACTGGCAGCGTATCTTTAAAATTCAATCAGGCCCCTACACATCTTCAGCCGGGCGTGCCAAGCACCCGGTGACCAACTTCATTCCACCCAGAACATACAAATAATGCATTATTTATCATTCATTGAGACACAAAAGTCACACATGTTTGCACACACTGACACACACACACACAAATGCACCAAGCACCTCCATTGACATACAGTGTGTGCACACAATACTTATATGTACATACACAATAACAACCTCCATTGACATACAGTGTGTGCACACAACACTTATATGTACATACACAATAACACATGGAAACAGTGGCACAAGGTCCATTGAGTAGACCAGTCTTTATCATCCCCTGAGCCCTGACATTTTGGGCTACGTTGACTTGACCTAGATGAACTATAAAACCATGGCCGAAAGGAACAGATTCACTGGGATGTCAGCAATTCCCTTAATTTTTCCATTCATTCAGAGGCCATCGGTTAATTCAGTGCAGTGGGCGACCAAGTATACTTGGTATAGATTTTTAAATGCCATATATCTCCAAACTTGGGTTCTGCACAGCACCTTATATGTGTGCGTGCTGATCGACGTTTTCTACAAAATTCTGAATGATTAAAATTATGATATGTTTTCCAGTGTTCAAATTACCCCAAGCAGTGCAGTGCCGAGTGGGAGAGGCAGAGGGGGCAAGCTGCCCCCTGTGACACTTTTAAGAGCCAGACCCGGACCTTTGTCAGTGGGACACCTCTCCCATTCAGCACCTCAAAAAGGGTGCCCAACGGGAAAGGTGTCACGCTGGCAGGACAATGTGTGCCGAGCAATTACTGCTCAGCACACTCATTGTCCTGGCAGCAGGGTGCCTTACCTGTTCCGAATGGTAGAGGTGTCCCGCTGCCAGAACAACGTCCCAAGCTCCGGGCAGCAGAGGGTCCTCACGCGTTGCTCTCTGTCAATAGAGCATTACAATATGAGCCATTAGGCACTGATGGGAGGGGTGGGGATACTATTTGCAGGGACTTTTGTCCCTTTATAAATGTGAATGGAAGGGAGTGATCAGAAGTGAGAGGGGGTGCATAATACTGCATCCTTTATGAAATAATAACTATGGCTTTAAAACCCAAGGGGGATTTTTTAGGCTTACAATAATATTGTGACTTTGCATGCAGGATGGGAAGAATAAAACTAAAGCCATACTCTCATTGCTTAACATATATCGAGTTTCAGTTCACTATATATAATATACAGTGGACACTGTTGAATGCTGCATCCATTGGTAAAGGCCAACATCTCTGGTTGGTAGCTTGTTAGTGTTTTAAAATAGTCAGTGCACATGGATGAAAGTTGTGACCACTGTCCATAACTGAAGGCCATGACTAGTACCCATGCATATGTTAAAATATATTTGGCCATGCGCACTGAGCATGGCTGAAGGCAATGCGTAATGCCAGTTACTGTTGTAATGTAATTAGTGATGTCATCAGTGATGTGATCTGTGATGTCATTATTGTGGTCATAGTCTGCGCACCTGGGAGTGTGAAGTTAAGGTGGCTTTAGCTGAATTTACAGGGTTTTGTTGCATTCAGTTCTCACCTTAATATCTCTGCAATTAGTGTTTCCCTTGAATTTCAAGGGTTTTGTCACAATGTATTGCTCACTTTAACGTCCCTGCAACTAAAGTTGTTTCCTTCAATTTCAAAGGTTTTCCTTGAAAAAAAAAAAAAAAAGAAAAAAGAAAATATATATATATATATATATATATATATATATATATATATATATATATGGAAAGAGAGGAGGAGAAGGCGAATCGCACTCCCGCAGGCACAAACATGAATGCCAGGTTCAAAAGGTTCGGAAAAAAAACAAACAGACACAGTGTAAGAATTACTGATGTCTTTAATGTTTTCATAAGGTAAAAACAAAACGCATCGTGCAAAAAGCAAGTACACGATACATAGCAGCACATAGAGGACAGAACAACAACAGGACGCCTAGGGGCAGCAGCCTGCAAACAACGCGTTTCGCGCTATACTAAGCGCTTGATCACGTACGGGGGAGAAGGTTGGACAGTGTAAATACATTTTCAATAGTGGTCCTTCAACTATGTCAATGGCAATGGCTATTACCAGTTTCAAGGGGACAGGGGCGGCCATATTGGAGGGGAGTGTGCATGTATGCTAAAACATAAAAGATTAGAGCACAGTGCTTTGCCAATGCTTTTATCCAGCAAGAAGGACCTCAAACATGTAAAAATACATATGAGGGGACTTGACAACATATCAATACAAAATGTATAAATTATTAGTGTGATAATCGCATAGCATAACAGATGTAATAAGCCACACTCGAAGTATTAAAAGGTCTCCCATATAAATGCATGGTTAGTCCAGTGACAAAGGTTATTCCCAACACTAAAAATAGACAATGCAATATAATGACAAATGAAACTAGTCAACCACAATTAGATGTAAAATCAGGTTAAAAGCAGTCGGACTGGACCTGAATGTTAAAAATTAGCAGCAGAATAATATAGCCGGCAAGATATTTTTTAGTGCAAACAGCAGAGATAGTAGCTAAAACATCAAATATCAATTATAAAGTGCAAAAGAGCAAGATAAAACAGCAAGGCACCAATATGCCTATCCAGCCTCCAAATGGTGGATATAATAAAGTGCTGGTGCATCAATCTGATGAACTGTGCAAAAATTGCAAAAATTAGCAGCTGAGTCATCAAAGTGCAAGTGCAAAACTTGATGTCAAAATATCTAAAACTGGCAAGATATTTTTTGGTGCGAACAGCAGAGATAGTAGCTAAAACATCAAATATCAATTATAAAGTGCAAAAGAGCAGGATAAAGCAGCAAGGCACCAATACGCCTATCCAGCCTCCAATTGGTGGATATTATAAAGTGCTGGTGCATCCATCTGATGAACTATGCAAAAATTGCAAAAATTAGCAGCTGAATCATCAAAGTGCAAATGCAAAACTTGATGTTAAAATATCTAAAACTGAAGGCACAAAGGTAGTATAACAGATCCAGAGCATACAGTAGACTAGAACAAAAATTTCGAAGCATTGAAGGATAATAAAAAGTAATGTCAGAAAATGAAGGGAATGAACAATATAACTAAAACAAAGGACCACATGTAAATCCCCAAGATAAGCAAGGCATAGTTGAGACAACACTCCCCCAGTTGCAAAATAATCAGCTAAAACAGACAGATGAAACCAAATAATGAGCATAAGTGCAAAAACAGAAAAAGATCAGTCAATACCTGCGACTGAACCAACAGAAATAGAGCAGGAATACAAAAATACATAAGCAATAAACATGAAAGACAAGATAACCCCAACCATGGAAAACATCGCATAAATGGCAAAGAATAAGAAATAATGAAAATACAAATTATGTATAGAAACAAAATTAGGTTCCCAGAAATGTATGCAATTCCTCATCAACATTGTGACCTCTGGGAAATTTTGTGTCAAGATCCAAAATGAATCTGGTTTCGAGTTGTCTCAGCCTCAAAGTACGATCACCACCCCTTGGATGAGGGGGTACATGTGCCACAGCGAAAAATGTTAGTAAGTTAGCATCTTTGTTGTGTGCAGATTTAAAATGCTTGGCCATAGGATATGTCGGATCAGAGTTCTTGATGGCCCTCAAATGTTGAAGAATTCTGAGTTTGAGTTTACAAGTGGTACTGCCCACATACCAGCGCCCACAAGGGCACGAAAGCACATAAACAACAAAATTTGTATCGCAGTTAATAGAATGACATATCATCTGCTGAACCTGTGTAATGGGATGCAGGAAGGATTTCTTAACAATAGCATGGGCACATGCTTTACATTTCATACATTTGGTGAATCCAGTATCAGAGGCTGGAAGCCAGGTGTTAGATCGCTGGATCTTGCCCATAGGAGGTAGAAAACTAGACACAAGTTTGTCCCTTAGAGAAGGAGCACGTTTGTAAGTCACAGTTGGACGCTTGCCCAAAATGGGTTTCAGGTCAGCATCAAGGGTAAGAACATGCCAATGTCTTGATACGATTTTACGAATGTCATTGGACGAAGTGTCAAATGTAATGATGAGTCTAGGATCATCATTTGAAGCAGTTTTGAAACCAGTATTGTAAATCAAGGTATCTCTAGACATGCCACGAGCTCGAAGATATGCCATTTCTATTGTTCGTTTTTGGTAACCTTGCTTCAAAAAGTCCATAGCTGCTTGTGCACAATAATGATCAAAACATGTGATGTTAGAGCAATTGCGACGATATCGAATAAATTCCCCATAAGGGATTGATTTTTTGCAAGGTGTCGGATGACAACTATTGGCATGAAGTGGCAAGCCAGTGTTGCTGGATTTCTTGTGTAATGCCGTACTGATACCTGAGTCATCCATCATGACAGTTACATCCAGATAAACAATTTTGGAACGACTGTGGCATTCAGTAAAACTGAGATTGACCTGGTTATTATTAATGCTTTTAACAAATGAGAGCCAGTCAGTTTCGGTGCCCTTCCAAATGACAAAAACATCGTCAATAAACCGCCACCAAGAGATAATCTGTGTCGGAAAGAAGGATAGTAATAGGTCAGAAAGGAAAGTAGCCTCCCACCACCCCATTGTGAGATTAGCATAGGATATATACTTAGGCTGGATATTTCAACAGTGTTCCTCTGTTATTAATTACTTTGTTGCAAGCAAACGGTGTGTCTGGGGAATTGATAGCTCAGCAAGTTAAGCACTCATCTCTGAGGTGTGCAGTTACAAGTTCAAACCCTAAGCATGACAATGCTTATAGCTAATGTAGTGTTATAGTATAGACTGTGTACTGTCTGATATATCTGGCCTGGATGGCTATAAAATGAGGTGCCATATAGAGATCAGTGTGGAAAGACAAGCCACCCATGGTCTGACCCCTTCCTCAGCTCATACACCCCCTCATTGCCAGGCGTTATAGAATACTGCAGTAACCACCAATGGATACACCCACCTTCCCGTGCCCCCACCCTTGGCCCCACCCACAAATAGGTGTGCACGCCTCATCTGATTTCCCGCATACTAGTTATGCCAGCACACAGCCAGGTGATTTATCGAGGCAATGCTCCCCTTTTAGAAAATGGTTCACATTTCTTGGCATAAGTTGGCAAATTTAGGCCTTTGGTGCTCAATAGTATTCTACACAAGAGAGTGTTTTAAAAAAGGCATTTTTAGTAATGTCCCAGATCTTTGCTCGCCTATTAAACATCCTTGCAGGCCCACGCTTTGCACCGCTTTCCCGGGCCTTTGTCAATAACTTATATATAATAGCAAAACATGCTATATAAGTATTATAGCAAAACATGCTATATGAGTATTAGAACATTATGTGAGTACCTGGACTTATGATGGCCAAGCCACAGGGTCATTACAAGTATGGTGGTGCGGGGGAAAAAAATAAGGCGGTAACGTACTTACGTCACTTTGCCCACAGCGCCATATTACAAGTATGCTCTGGAGAGGGGGATTTACCTCCAGCATCATACTGAAGGTAAATCCTCCCACTTTGCGCTGTAAATCAGCAACATTGGCAGGATTATCACTACAGTAAATCCACCGGCGGTAATTCTGCCAAAAAAGCACCATAGAGTCCAATGGATTCTGAAAAAATGTGATTAACTCCACCACCGCCAATTGTAATCCAGTGGTAATTACGCCAAACCGAGTGAGGGTAACATGGTGGTATCTGGGCAGACTTACCGCTCAGATATTGCCAAACTCGTAATGAGGCTAGTGATTTCATTGTATGTTTATATTGTGCTCCATGCCGAACTCCTCCAGCCTCAAAGTGCGGGACCGGGTATTGAACCCATGTTGCACGGCATCGTCCCGTTCCCAAGGCGAGCACCATACACTGTAACTATTGGCTTTGTCTCTGCTTGTTCCAACTTGTGTGCACACTTTGCGCAATTTATGCTGAATAATATTGATAATTTTGTAGCAGGCAGTATTGCCTTGCAGAACCCAACTGGCTCCAGCTTTCTCTTTCTATTAACAAATACATAGGGGGCCAACTTCATGGAATAGCGTGCATTGATCCTGCAAAGTCCCTGTGCCGACAATGGCTTTGTGTGTCCTGTGTGCAGAAAATGTTGGGCATGCTCTGTATATTCATGGAATATTTCCTGCTAAATAACCATATGTGCAAGTAGTGGCCAGAACGCCCCTGACACCACATACACCTGCCTTTCTAGCCTCCACAGCTGCAAACTCATGCACCCTGGTAATACTGTGTGGGGTCCCCCGCAACCAAGCCAGCACCCAGGCGACACTGCGTGGGGTCCCCTGTAACTGTTACCAGCACTCAGACAACATGCGTACCATTTTCCGCAACTTGGTAATTCTGTGGTCAATCTGCGTGCGAACCCCCATAAACCGCGGCTGCACCCCGCTACTCTGCATAGACACACACCCAACTCTGAACGGCACCCCGACTGCATGCATGCACGCCTAAATTCACAATCAGACCTTACCTTTGCGCTGTGATTCCTATGTGATTGGGGCCTTGCACCTGCTTTGACGTGGCAGTGTGATCAGGAGCTTTGCGTGCTGATTTCCCCGACATGATGTTGCACGGCCACATCCATGAATATGCTTGGTTTTGGGTGCTGCTGGGCATGCGATTTCCTCACGCAGGCTGTTCCTTGACATGTCCACGTCACACCTTGTTTCTCCTCATTTTGTGTGCAGTATGGGGATTATGCATGGTCCGCCCCCTATTTATATCTCTGTGCAGGCCCGACCCACACTCGAGTCTCGCACAAGGCACTCGACTGCTCGCAGAGGTGTGCCGGGCCTGTGCGGAGTCCCGGAGAAAAGTCCTGCAAAGTCAATTCCATGAATAGACGGATGGGATTTTGCACTAAGAATGGCTCGCAAAGTCCCTATTTTCCATGCAATAAATTCCAGGAATCAGGCCCAGTGTCTCAGTAGTAAGTATATCTAGGGGATGTAAAATTAATTATGAGTTGGGCGGTATACCAGCAGTAAATCCACTGGACTACCGCCCAATTGAATTACCATTACTGCCACTTTGTCTGGCAGAACTATCGCCGGATTACAAGTGTCAGTGGTGGTGTAAATCCCCATTTTCTTTTAGTCCATTGGACTCAATGCAGCTTTTTTGTCGGAATGACCGCGGCAGAATGACCGCTGCAGTTATTCTGCCAATTATTCAGCGGTGAGTAGGAGAATTTACCTCCAGGACTTTTCTAGAGGTAAATCCTCCACTGCAGGCCCGACCTCATAATTTGGCATAGTGGTAAAGTTGGTGGTAATGGATTTACCACCAATTTTACCACTTAACGCCATACTTGTAATGAGGCCCACCATATGTATTATTTTACTTTAATCTTTCGAGGGTTTCTGTATCACAGTAAACACCAACGGCTTATCGCTTCTTTTTTTTTTTCTTTAAAGTTTTATTTAGATTTGCTCATTGGCAACATATAAACAAGAGCATTAGAAAATCGCACATCACATATACAATTAATAATTCAGTCGTAAGTCTGGCTGTCTGTTAGACAGGAAGGGTGACTTTCTCTGTCCTCACCCAACAACATCGTGGCCTCGCCGTGGTCTTTTAGGTATCGGCGGAAGTCCACCAAAATGTCGCTGGGCTCGCTCCTTGCGTGGACTAGTGACCCATACGTTTCCTCCATATCAATGGCCCACAGTAATCCTGCATCCATGTGTCCACCGACGGTGGTCGATTGTGTGTCCAGTTCATAAGGATGTGGCGACGTGGTCTTTTAGGCATCCGCGGAAGTCCACCAAAATTTGCCTGGGCTCGCTCCTTGCGTGGACTAGTGACCCATACGTTTCCAACCATATCGTTATCCCACAGTACATCCTGCATCCATGTGCCCACCGAAGGGGGTCGATTGTATGTCCAGTTCATAAGGTTGTGGCACTTGGCCAATAGTAAGCCAAGATTCAGAAATATTCGTGTCTCGTTTATTGCTTCTTAGTGCTATGGGGGAGGTGAGGAGCCGGAGAAGGGGAAACATTTAATGTTTGTGTACAATGCAGGACAGGCGATTGTTAAGTGCTTTTCTGAACTCCAACCGGGCCAGTGCAAGTCAGAGTTGCAGAGGAAGAGATTCTCGGAGGGAGTAGAGTAGCAATGCCATTAAAGTAGACGGTGACCTGGCATATATGTTTGCGTTCTTCTCAGGATGCTAAGGGGTGAATAGACGCTCTGTGGTCCACCCGTGACCCCATAAATCATCAAAGTCAAGTTTGGACACTTGGGAGCCAAATACAAGAAACATAAAAGGGTGCTTGCACATCTACCATCAAATCACCATGTGGTCCAGGAACAGAACTCTGGAGATGAGTGAACATCTAAACTAACCACCCTGGCCCCATCCATGAGCCTCATGCAATAAAGTGGTCAATTTCGTTATTATTATTATTATTATTGTATTTATTGAGTGTGGACCTGCAACAGAGCACTTCACAGAGGTATGCAACAGTACAGATGCATAACAGAGCACTTTACAGAGGTATGCAACAGTACAGATGCATAACGGAGCACTTAACAGAGGTATGCAACAGTGCAGATGCATAACAGAGCACTTTACAGAGGTATGCAACAGTACAGATGCATAACAGAGCACTTTACAGAGGTATGCAACAGTACAGATGCATAACAGAGCACTTTACAGAGGTATGCAACAGTACAGATGCATAACGGAGCACTTAACAGAGGTATGCAACAGTGCAGATGCATAACAGAGCACTTCACAGAGGTATGCAACAGTACAGATGCATAACAGAGCACTTTACAGAGGTATGCAACAGTACAGATGCATAACGGAGCGCTTTACAGAGTTAACCAAACAAATTTACAGCGGGGTAGGATACAGAGGGACACAGATGACAAAAGAAATAAAAGGAAAAGAAGGCATAGGGCGTCGGCCGTTTCTTCTTAAATTCACTTAGTAGACAACCCTTCTATATTGTTTACGATTTTAGATTTTTAACAAACGTGATCATAACTCATTATTCCAGTCTTTGAAAAAGAAGGTTTGGTTGCATATACATTAAGAATAATAAAAAGGAGTATTGTCGTTACTCTCTGATTCGAATTATTAGTTTCTACCCGGCCAAAGTTATCCGTGCCATGGTTTAGGGTCCGAAATGCTGGCATTTGGATAGTTCGTATTTTCTTATTTGACTGGAAGCAATTGTATGAAAGACGGTTTGGTCACTGCCGAAGTGAATCCCAGTAGCCCTTACTAGGTTTGAGCTGGGTCTTACCTTGTTGGGGGCTGCGGTTAGATGGAATAAGCTCATTTTGTACCGTACATTTGATCTTGCCCTTCAAATGCTATGTTAGAAGTTGTGAAGGCCTGTTTATCTTCTAGAGCATGTAATCATTAGAGAGAATTGGTGCATAAGTGCAACAGTGCACTGAAGGATCTTGGGTATCCCTTTCCGTATTCAGAGATAGAATAGGTTGTTGGATTCTTGGAGCCCACCCCCCCATCCATTCACTTTCTAAATATAAACTTTATAAACAGGCATATATATAGGAATCTTAGGAGGGTAGGAACTCTTCTGGATCATTCACAGTGATGTCACTTTCTTAAGATTCCGTTTGACTACGCTCCCTAAAAGGGAGATTCAGTATATGCATTCTAGGATAGCTCCTGAATTAAGATCATGCAGATTTTACAAACGAAGGGGCCAATAAGAATCTTCGCAACACCTCTTTACACATAGTGACACACCCTTCAGTTAAGAATTGTCCACCTAGCCACATTTGTAACCGATATTGATTTTATATATTCAGATTACTTTTGGCATAGGTTGCTCAATCGTTCTGTAATCTCATTAACAATTACTGTGATCAAAATGATTAACATAATATTAGAAATAACAGTAAAAAGTGTATAAGGTACATAAGGAATGCACTTTAGCATGGACAGTACTATTAAGTTAAATGTTTTAACTATCATTGGTATTAGACAGCATGCTGCGGTGTGTATAATTGTCTTATTCTATGCATACATGTGTAATTTGTAATATTTCAAACCATAACACAATGAAAACATTTAAAAAAAAACACTTAAACAAATGCCCCTTGAAGCCATTGCTTTGGAGCATGGGTCTACAACCTTTGGACCATCAGATGTTTTACACCAACTCCAAACAGCCCTTTCCAGTATGGCCACTGGCGAGGGATCGTGGGAGTTGTAGTCTAAAGCATTTGTAGAGCCACAGGTTGCAGAGCCCTGCTTTAGAGGATAACACAAACAAGAAGGGAGTAGCAGACCGCTTGCTACAGATTCATGATAATAGAGGGTGAGGGGTGTGATTCTGCGTGGAATTGATTCCAAGATTTTAATCTTAGAGTCTCCAGGTGGAGTAGAACGTATCCGTGTCAGATGTGCATCATGCTGTGAAAAAGTAGGTGTGGGCAGACGGGTACATGGAACTCTTGCAGGCGTAACGCACTGATGAACAGAGGATTGTGGATACGACTTTCTTGCTCAGCACTTACTGTTGGATCATTTCTTCCGTTTTACCATGGACCAGAATACGTATTCACCAGCAAAGTGTACCCGATGTGCACCACATATTACCTTTACCCCCCCCCAGCACTATCTGAAATGTTGTCAGTCGTATCACGATAGTCGCTTGGTTTGTTCCTCTCCCTCCTTTCGCCTCCCCTTCACCCTCACCTCTCGTAAATCTCCGGCTCTACCAGAAAGGTCATCAGGCCTAGTACGGTAGTCGATTGTCTGTTCCCATTTCCCTCCCACACCCTCCTGTGTCTCAGCTCTTGCACTATCTGAAATCCGCCTGGCCGAGTATGATATTTCATTTCACATTCTTTGTGTTCATGGCCTTGGCCTTGTAAGAATGTCATTGTATTTTCCCTTGTTCCCTCCCTTGCCTTGAAGTGTTTTGAAACACATTGTGTTTAGGCGCTATATAAATAAACTATCATATCATAACAATGCAAACACATTCCTACAACTTAACTCCATTAAGAGATTATCTGCATCACTATAGCACTCCCCATATCCAATGTTCTTATCATGCATGTCTTGGGCCCACGTTTAAGGAGGAGGAAGAAAAGTTTGGTAAACCTGAAACATATGAATGAGAAAGAAGAGTTGAGCAAATGTGGATTGAGGGTACCTGCATAGGTGTATGGAGAGATCTCTCTCTGGCGCTCTTACGGAAGCCCTTCTTGAAAATGTGTGGTCCTTAGCATCCAGGATTTCCCTACAGCTTCCTATATTTTAGAATATGCTTGACCCACCCTCTTTTGTTCAACCCATTATTAAATGTACTTATTAACAGGTGTAAAGTTATTCTATAAAGAGATACCACTGTGCTTTATGAAAAACAGTGGACAACTGTGATCAAATCTTTCCTTCACAGAAGTCCTGAGCAACTCACTATTATTTGGTGAAGTCCCAGCATTACTAAAGCTTGCTTATATAAACAGGCAGTCCTTTTAGGTGTCTCCAACTGGAGGATCATCTCAGATGTACCATTTCTGGCCAAAATGCTTAAAAGGGTGGATGCTCAGAAACTTCAGACTTTTGAAAAATCTATTTCCCTTGTAGACTCCATACGGGAGGGATACCCCAATGCAGGAAATAGAGGCAGTAGTGACCTCTATTATTGATGCACTTGAGTTGTTTGAGGGTGGAGTCAAGGCCCTGGTCTCATGAGGGTGTTCAGTGACCTTTGAAACCATCAGCTGTATCATCTTTCTCTCTGGCTTAAATTACTTTAGTATCACAGGCTCAGCCATGGAGTGGGTAAGATCGTTCTTGCAGCTAACACAGCAGAAGAGTTGTCTAAAATGTTTACATCTCGGACTTAGACAGCGAACTGTGGATTGCCTCATTGCCATTCCCTGTGATTTTAATGTCTACCTTAAATGAATACAAAAGTTTGATGTACAAAATAAACAACTGTTCTGACAATACTCAACTCATTTTTAAGCAGTAAAGATCTGTATCCTCCCAGATGATCTAGCATCCCACATTATTTTCCCTGCATGCCTTCACGTAATCATATTTGTGACTGCCATCTCAAGTCATACAGACTTCGTCACACATTCTACCTATTTCCCTGAAAGCCCAGAAACCATCAGCTCTCAGTTTATCCCTCCATGTACCCAGACGTTTCTGGTCATCAGAAAACAAGCCCTGGTGCTCCCAGGGAAATTCCACTTTACATCTAAGAACCCAATCTGGCCATAAAAATCTAACAAATGGATTTCCATTCTGTTCCCACTTTCAGCCCTTTGTGATGTTATCACAACTGCCCATATGCGGTTTGCTTCCTTCTGAAGAGCTGAATGAATGAGGTCATGGACGGGACCTCAGTCATCCAGCTCTTCAAACCAGGCAAATAACCCATTCATGCAAATCCAGGGACTCTGCAGCCTACTAACTATCCAAGTAGGTGAAACCTGCATTCTGTGATGTCTTCTTGTACCCACAATGAACCCATATTTCCCAGTTCCCCAAATGTATTTGGAATCTAAACCATTTACGAATTCCCACGTTAGTTTCCCCTACAATGAACTTCTCTATTGAATGTATAAAGGTCCCCACTACGAACTTCCTAGTGCTACAAGTTGCACATTACATTGTATCCAGGCTACGGCTACTCATGTTGCTGCCTACTATAACTCTCAAATGTATCCAACTAAAACACAAAGTACCACTCATTTCAATTGTTCTAAGTGCATTGAACATAAATTTTAGTTGCAACATCACATCTAACCGAGCCACACCAAATCCTAGTACAATTTACGTGATGTGAACCTCTTTTCCGTGTTGGGACCTAAAATGTCTACCCTCAACACACAGACAGCGGTCAATCTTGAAAGGATGATCCCTACATTAGCCATGGCAGTGTGCCAACATGCACACAGGATGTGGGCAATCTTGAAAGGATGATCCTAGGTCAGTCCTGGCAATGTGCCATCACGCACACAGGCATTGGGCAATCTTGAAAGGAGGATGCAGAAATTAGCCCTGGCAGTGTGCCATCATGCACACAAGCAGTGGCTATCTTGAAAGGATGATCCCTAAATTAGCCCTGACAATGTGCCGTCGTTTACACAGGCGGTGGCTAATCTTGAAAGAATGATCTTAGGTCAGTCCTGGCAATGTGCCATCATGCACACAGGCAGTGGGCAATGGTAGTGTGCCATCATGCACACAGGCAGTGGGCAATCTAGAAAGGATGATCCCTAAATGAGTCCTGGCAATATGCCGTTGTGCACATAGGTTGTGGGCAATCTTGAAAGGATGATCTTAGGTCAGTCGTGGCAATGTACCATAACACACACAGGCAGTGGGCAATCTTGAAAGGATGATCCCTAAATTTGCCCTGCCAGTGTGACATCATGCACACAGGTTGTGGGCAGGGCTATTGCTAGGTCTGGAAAAGATTAGGGGCTAAGCTAATGTCGGGACTGGTGGGACTCGGGGCTCGCTAGCATTTTTGTTGTAGCACCTGAGCTTCTATACGGGGCTACAACCAAAAGACCCGGGACAATAGCCCCTTCAGCCCCCCTCCCCCTAGCAACGCCTCTGGTTGTGGGTATCTTGAAAGGCTGATCCCTAAATTAGGCAAACCCATTTAGTTTTGGAAGCTTTCTGGACAGCACACAGCCGTTCATTGGGCAATTCTCTTACAGCAGAGGCAGATTGCCGCAGTACTCACCCGCCGCATTATGGAATGATCTAAACACCTATCCCACAATGCAGTAGATTTACGATATAAACATACAACCCTAACCGTGCAAGTATTTCACTGCATCGTCACTAAACTTAGCAAATAGAAAATCTTCTATAAAGCCCATCTGCGAAATATTCACAAAAGATCCGATTCACAAAAAGTCCTGTTTTCCCTGAGTACATTATGCCTGCCATATGTCACGGATAACGCCTGCCATATGTTACGCAAGATGCCTGCCATGTGTTACGCAAGATGCTGGTAATTTCAATCTGAAAACAGGAATCACAAAGATGAGAATTGAATGTTGTCATAAGATTCGTCAGGTTGAGAAATGGTATATCTAGTGCCCGACTCACTAACACAACATACGCCATCTTCATTGGTAGGTCCACCTGGGAGCAAATTGCGCCTGAGCAGTATTAGGTGAAACAACCAATTGTATTCACCAATTAAAAGACACTTTCTTTCAGCCTCAGCAAAGTATTTTTCCGTGGCCTATATCTGTGTTCTCCTCCCATCCCGCTAATGTGTATGCCAACCTTGTAGAGAGGCCTGACTTCTCGGTCTAATCGAAGCCAAAGGAAATATGTTTTTTGCAGAGAAAAGTCCATTTTGATGAATACTTTCTAAATTACTACTTTGCGGGTGTGTACGTTTCAAGTACCACATATCTTGACAAAGTGGCGAATTCACTGACTCACCCTTGACTCACTCATTCCAGGTGATTGGCTGCACTGACGTAGATGCGTGCAGCTGGCATCCGTTTCTGATACAGGTTGCCTCAGGATGTGAAATGCGCAACACGTTTTCTAGTCACGACTCATCTGCAGGCTCACCTGTCAGCTTCTTCCCGGCCTGCGGCAGTTTTGTACCTGAACATAGCAGCGCTCTCAAGGCATCCAGTCTTGCTTTGCTTGGAATTATGGGGCGTGTAGTTTTCCTCTAGGGGGTACCAGATGACTGGACGGAGGACATGTCGGTGTCTTGTAGCCAGTCCGGAGATATGGCAACCAGCAGTCTTTGCACACTAGTTCCTAAGTCCATCGACATTGACGGGATGAGGAGTGGGCCATACAGGGAGAGCAGCGCGAGGACAAGGACAACTTGGGAGCCGAGATGCCCAACAACTCCATCTATCGTAGACAAGTATTGGCAATGCCAACAGTTTGGGTTTTTGTGTAGGTATAGCATTTTCCAGGCACTGGCGTAGTGGTATAAACTGCCCAGCAATGGTAGTAT
The DNA here is from genome assembly GCF_040938575.1 of Ambystoma mexicanum. Taxonomy (NCBI): domain Eukaryota; kingdom Metazoa; phylum Chordata; class Amphibia; order Caudata; family Ambystomatidae; genus Ambystoma; species Ambystoma mexicanum. Next base: position 1,235,558,930 of record NC_090933.1, on the reverse strand, counting down.
CTGCAAAATGGTGGCGGTGCCTGGGCATATAATAGAAAGGCCTGTACTTATACACAACACAAAACTGTTGGCTTTGACAATGCTTTTTTTAACAAGATGGCAGTGAAAGACTTGCATACAGCTCCTCCATCGAGTGGCTAAAGGCGACCTGGTTAAGGCATTTTTATTAGACAAGGAGCAGGTGTACAGTCCAATGAAATGATTAACTCTCAGAAGACTGCTTTGAAAAAAAGCACTGGGAGGCACTTCGAGAACAGAGTGTCATGGCAAGGCTTGATAAAGTTAGCTCAAAGAGATCCCAGGAGGATGTGCTCTGGGTGGGGTTGGGCAGAAGTGGGTGGGAATGGACCTACGGATTACCATGGCCATGGGCAGTCAATGGGTGGGTAAATAACGAAACACCACCTTCAAGCTGTGTGTCCCTCCTCGTATGCCATTTGTCCCAAGCTGTACTCTAATGCTTTAGTTTCGACTATGCCTAATAGAAAAATCAATAAACGGGGGCGAGGGGGCAGCCACAGATGTCCCCGTCATGGCCATATCGGCTTGCTCCTTTTTGCATCCTAGGTGTGCAAAACCACCACCGCACCACCACAACGAGACGGCCCATAAGGAACCAACAACCACCCCATCCACAGGGATACAGCTCAAACGGAATCAGAAGTACCTGAATCAGGATACAGACCCCACCAATCCCAACCCTCAATTTTCTGCATACTCAACCCACACAAAACTCACGCAACCATTTCTCTCCCAGCAATCCACACGCACTTCACCACACATTGATCAACAACACATAAAAAGAACCAACAGCACATGAGGTCTCGCCCTATCCGATACTTGCACCAAAGCCCAGCACTGGGTGTATACCGAGCTGAAGCCGCCAACAGCACACCACCTCTCCCACTCCCCTCCTCCCAACTAACCCTACCCGCCCTCCTTCCTGTTTACAGATCTGCCAGAGCGCCTGGGGATGAATTCCATTGGTGAGGGTGCGCTATATAAGTACCTTTAACCTAACATAACAGGTGTCTTCAGGCATCTGGCAGCCAAAATGTACTCAACGTACCACCCACCACAACAATTCCCAAAAGTCTGCCTACACTAGAATGACAAACCATGGATGGCTTTTTTTCCGCGCGGCGTGAGCTCTGCTTGGTCCCGTGTGGTCGTGTGTGGAGTGGGTTTGCCCCCCCCCCCCCGTTTCTCTGCTTGTGATTCACCCACTGCAGCTGTGGCGCAGGGCTACGCAGATGGGAGGGGGCGCTGGCTTCTCATAGCAGAATAAAGGCAGGATATTTCCAAGGCAAATGCCTAATTCACAGAAGAGTTTTCTAATTGCAAAACCCCACTGGAAAACGCTCTGTGAATAAGGACTCATGGTTGCATGCATGTAAAGTTCTGCGTACGATGTTATGTGCATTGGCCCATACGTTATTTGGCATCGTGCTGCGCAAACAGTGGTAGTTGATAAATGGTGGCATTTACTGGAGGATAATTCACACCTACTGGGCTGTAGCACTCCTGGGAAACCCGTGCACTCGCCGAGGCTCGTTGTACCGTAGAACGAGACCTTGCCATGCCAGCTGTAAATCACTCACTTAGACTAACTCGCGACATCTCTCCTTTGAAGTCGCTGGAAGTGCTTTTACATGAAAAATAAATAAATAAATCACAGTTTGATACAGCACGTTCCTTGTGCGCCCCTCTGCATCCCCCTCCTCCTACTCTATCCATGGTCCTAAAGTTCCCCAAAGTAGGCCTGTTGGCACTATATACCAACGACTACACAGACACACACAATAAATACAAATGAAAACATAGAAATGCTAAATTCAAATAATAAATATATATTATCACTTGAAGGAGGCCAGGGGAAGGCAGCTGTGCCCACGTGTGTCTGCCTAGCGCAGAGAAGCCTTACCTAGCCCGACGCACAGGGCAGCACCCACGAGTGTGAGGAGCAAAGTCTTCATTTTGTCAGAGGCCCGGAGTCTATACGAGCCCTGCACGCGGCCCTTATTTATACACTTAGTATCGTCTGGCGGCGCTCCTTGCAGCCGAGGGGTACAGCCGGACCGGAGCAGCTGGACCAGAGCAGCCGGTTTCTGGGCTCTGACGTGTGCCTGTCAAACACGAGCTCAGGTGCCTTGTTCAAGCCAAGAACTGAGCACACCGCACGGCCCCCATCACCGACTTAAGGGGCCTGGTGCATAAAGTGTTATTCAAATAGTGTGCCCCATTGAAAAACACGTTTTCAATTTTGCCCCCGAGTGCTTCTCCTGCTCCAGTGACACCGTCTGCGGATATAATGTGCATAGGTTGGTACTGGTAGCCAACCCTTCTTATAGTCCAAGGAATGTGCTCTCGTGCCAAAGCTAAAACCTGGATCCAAATGTAAACAGTACAATAGTCAGGCCTTGTCAGCACCCGAGGCGAGTCAACAAAATGTGCCCCCCCACGCCCTAGGGACACCCCCTACCCGGATCCCTGCAGTGGGGGAGGGGGAAATGGAGGGGGAGGCTGGGGCGCAACATTTTAGTTGCTGTGCTAAATAGAGCACCACCACCCCCGCTCCCCCCCCCTCACCTGCAAAACCAGCAGGGCCGCTCTATTTAATGAAGTGCCTAACTCCCATGCAGGAGTGGGGGGTTAATCACTTCAATAGAGCGCAGCTGTCACACCAGCATCTGTGCCCTATTGTAATAAAAAGCACCAGGCTCACCTGCTGGCGCGCCCAGCATCGGCAGCAAGCCAGGGCGCTTTTCATTATAAAAGGGTACCTGCCACGCCTTTCCCCACCAAGTAGCCCTTGATAGACTCCCCGAGCTGGCGTGGCAGGCGGGCTTATGTGGCTCTCTGGGCAGTCGCCCGGTTGACCCTGGCCGAAAGCCGGCCCTGGCGCTAGTAAATAAGTGTTGCACGCTGGCACAGTTGGCTCTGGGCCAATCCTGGCACAGCATGAACCTGGCACTGACACTCCAAGGAAAACATATTTATGTTTATCTGCTTTTATACTGCCCCCCAGCCACCACCATAACAGTTTCAGGGAGCCTAGGCTTGTAGATAGGGTGGCATTGATAGAAGCATATTACTATAATATAACATATTAAAAATATAGTACTACATTGTATTTATGTGCTATTTTGCAAGTCAGGCTGCATCCTAGAGTTTAACATTGCACATGGTGGATTTCCTGAAAGTAGCATCAGTTGACATATAGACCTCCCGTCAAGGCCCTTTTTAGTTTTAGCTATAAGGTGGTGCTAAGCTTAAACTATTCCATTAGAGTACAGATGGGAGAGAAATGCTATATAAGGAGGGACACACAGCTTGTAGGTGTTGTTTGGTTATTTAGCCACTCATTGCCTGCCCATAGTCATGCTAATCCCTATGGCCATTCCCACCCACGTCCTGCCCCTTGCCACCAAGAGCACATCGTCCTGGGACCTCTTTCTGCTAACATTATCAAGCTTTACCATCAAATGTTGCACTGGAAGTGTCTGCTAGTGCTTTTTAAAGCAGTTTTATGAGGGTTCATGTCTTATTTGGAGCTGTAAATGAGGTACCAGTGTTATAAAAAAAGCCTTGAACAGGTCTGCCTGGTCTTTCAATTTATAAGCACTGTGCATATCTTTCAATGAAGTCCTGCAAAAATCAAGTATTGGCAAAGCCAACAGCTTTGTCTTGTGTAGAAGTGCTAGGCATTTTCCAGGAAATGCTATGATATACCCAAGTACACACACCATTTTGCAGCTGCTGTCATCAATGGGCAGTTAGTACCACAATGGCAGTGCCTGGCAAGTTCCTTTCCCATGCCTGCAGAAAAGGCCAAACTGTGGGCATTGCCAATGCTTGTTTTCTGTTTATCTGTGCAGTGATTTGATTTGGGCTCACATTTGGCAACACATATATCCCATCATTGACAAAGCCAACAGATTTGGCTGTTGTGTCGTGAAAACATGTTCTAAGTTCATGCACAGAGACTCTCTTAGGCACTCGGGGCTCTGGCTAGGGGAAAGCAGAGAGAAACTGGACAGAGGGTGACAGGATTGATGAATGAATGAGTCAGAGGTAGGCTGTGAGGATGAATGATCATGAAGATAGTTACAGGCTGGAGAAAGGAATAAAAGATTCTGAAGATGGCTGAATGAACACTAGTGAAGGGTGTTTGCTAGTGTGAGGCTGTATGGAAGGGTAAATGCATACATGTCATATGGATGAATGGTTTATTGGATAAACAGGTAGGAATGGCTACATGCGTGGGTGATGTGTGAAACAAGGATAATGTGGCCAAGATGAATTAGTGAGTTTGATGACAGAAGTGTGATGTCCACAATAAGGGAATGGCTCGTGGCCCTCCTATTGTTTATCATGCTACGGTGTGGGTTGTAAACAAAGGCCCCAAACCAACGGAAATGAAGGGCCATGTTGAAATGCCCTACCTGTCATTACCAAAGGAAAAGCAGCATTATAATTCACAAAGGCAGAAGAAATTAAAAGGTCCCTTTCACATGAAAAACAGGATTTTTAAACACTGACACCAAAACTGCTTTGCATGTGTGTCTGGAAGTTAAAGCAAGACATGAGAAAAATGTGCCCCAGCCAAAATAAATATGTCATGGAAAAGACATGGGCCCTCATTACGACCCTGGCGGAGGACCATGGTGCAATTTGCACCATGGTCCATGGCGCTAAGCTGCCAACTCCGCCATGGGGGTTGGCGGACTTACCGCCCCATTCCGACCTTGGCGGGGCGGTAAGTCCCCAATCCCCATTTACCCTTCCCCATTCCCATTTTTGCCCCATAGGGTATAATGGGAGTGGGGAAGGCGTTAATTACGCCACCGTAAATTACGGTGGCGTAATTAACAACAAGTCCCGTAGCGCCATGGATTTTTCCGCCTGCAAAAAGCAGGCGTAAAAATCACCATGGCGCTACGGGAACTCGTAATCTGGCGGAAAGGTACGCCATGCTTTACGCTGGCGTAAACCCCTTTCCGCCAGGGTCGTAATGAGGGCCATGGTGTGTGTGTTGTGACAAAAAAGTAATGTATATTATGCTTCAAATGCAAAATACCGGAAACCCATTTGGAAAGAAAATACCACTTTGATGCCATGAAAAGTTACTGTAGGCCCGAGGCAGACTATTTGGCTGTCTTTCTGCAGTGGAAATCCAGAAAAAACTAAAAACAAAATGTATTCCAAGTGCAGATTGGAAAAGTGCATGACATTATTGGCTTTGAAATAAATGCAGCATTTTCAGTGAAACTGCCAACCATCAAAAGGTGGTGCACTGTGACAGTTCAGCCCCACTTTTCTGCAGAAAAACAAAGAAGTGTATTTTATTAATGCCTGAAGGAAACAGCCCTGCACTTTCAGTGCAAAAGCAAAGTGAACTCTGATCAGTAAAACACACTGTGTGTCAAAGAATAAAGGCTGGTGTTAGCCTTTTCTTTTTTTTAAATATATTGTGCATTTGCAAGGTGCTTATACATCAAGTAAATTGTGTTTCAAAGCGCCCACAGGGCAACAGGGAGGGAACATGGGAATGAATGGAGAATATAACAATGAAAGAGAGAGACAATCCTACTTGGCCTTGTGATCATTCAGAACGTGCACCTGCAGAAAGAGAGAAAGGATGAGGGAGAGAGGATACGTGCTAGGAGTACCATGGAGGGAAGTGCTAGGGAGTAAGTTGCAGGTAGATGTTAAGTGACTTGCAGAAATCACTTGGTACGAGTGGTCAAATGCCAATAGATGAGTGCAGGCCTGTGATAGCACAGACCAGTGGGCGCCAAGGCAAGTGCTGGGAGCGGGCGGAAGCTAAAGGCGATTGTGGATGAGAGGCCAGGATCCAGGTGGACACAGAAGGGCCCTGGTCACCAATATCAGTGACTCTGGGGTTTAGCAAAGGAGGGAGAGGGAGGAGGTGAAAAGGAAAAGGAAAGTCTTGTGTAGCATATAGAAAATGCAATATGTGAGTTCCTGTCAGCCAAGGAAAATGGGCAAAATTCACAAATAGCTTCACCCACTGCCTGCCTGGTTTGTGCATCATAACTGTTTACAACTGCTATAAAATGTGCCAGGAAGGGTTTCGAAAACAACGTTTTCAATGACCTGCAGTCTCTGAAGGCAGTTCTGAGCAGGCAAATGTTTTAGCCAGTGCATGGCAAGAATTTGGGGAGGGGGATATCTGTGTTGCCAAGGCCCCAGGTTTTACAAGTGGCAGCCATCAACCTCAAACAACCAACTTCAAACAACAAAGAGGCTCATAAAAACGATGGTCACAGGTTGGCCAATAGAGACAAATGGCCTGGATGAAGCAGAGCTCCCATTTGCTGAACATACAGAATTTGCATTTAATTTAAATGGACTATTATAACTTAGCCATTTATCCCAGCAACAAGTCATATTGCATTGATTTATGAGTCATTTCTTAGATAGTTTTCAGGGAATTTTGTTGAAATAAAAATCATCCATCTGCAACTTAGGGAAATGTAATGACCAGCTAAAATGGGTTTCCGGCTGATCTAAAAATATCCAGAATTTAAGAGATGGCTTACGGGTCAAGGGTAAAATTAGTAATGTGGGGAGTAAATTGTGTGTTCATAATTGTTATGCATTTTATATGAACGGCAGAAAATTGCCACATGGCTGTTCAACATGATGCAGAAATGTGTGCCAGTTTATTAAATTCCCCATGAGTAGCTGAAGTAGAATATATGTTTATCAGGGCAGTTACTAGTAAAACCAGGAAGTTCTTCTACAAAACTAAATGTTGCCCAAAAGAAGACATAGAAACAAAAGGGGATTTCAAAGGGAAGTTGCCATATGTCTGTTCCAGACTCTTAAACCAATACTGAGAGAAGAGTTCTAGGGTTCGGAAGGAAGAGAAAGGTAACTGTCCAATCCTGGTGCGAGAATTCTTGCAAGGAGCTGCCCAAGATTGTAAACTGGATGGTGTCATCACTGCTATAAAGTGGATGCACTATGAAATAGAAAATGAGCTCCTAAAATTACCATCTTGAACAGAGCTGCAAAAACTGACCATCTGACAGCCACAAGGAAACACCAAAAGGAGATGTTGCCTCTGAGGTGGAGTTTTCTATTGCTGCTGCCTCTGGCTGCGGAGGCCTAAAAGCTGTCTGGATTCTATGGTGAAGAGCTGAGGTCCATCCTTGAGAGTGGAGTGACCATACCCCTGCCCTATACTTCAAGAGGGAAGTGCAATGCAGCTGGCTTTCTGAACTTTAAACAGCAGATTTCTATGGAAGTCGAACTGAGCCCTGGGAAACCAAAAGGTGGGGGAGTCTGCTTGCTTTAAATCCTTTCCCTTTATAGTGGGTGGGGGGAAAAACTGTGTAGATCCTTACCCTATTTAACTAAACATATTCATTTAATAAATCCTCTTGGCGGAACACCACAGGGTGCTTTTTGTTAAAATTCAACGTTAACAAATCTCATTCCCGATGTACGCTGAACACTATAGACTGTAATGTAATTGGGTAATACTATTTTGCCTGTTTACGCAGACTTCTTTTGGGAAGAGGGATGCCTTTGTTCCTAAACCAAAAAAATACTCCCTACTTAACCATCCAGCTTTCCCAACACATAACTTTAAGTGGAAGGGGGACTGAAATCCCAAATTTTCAAATCATCCCAAACTTTACCCTCCTGCTTCCCCAACACATACCTTTAAGTGGAGGGGGGCCTGAAATCCCAAATTCTCAAATCATCACAATGTTTGCTGTTCAACTTCTCCAACACAGACCAACGTAGGGGGTGGTCTGAAAATAAACTGTTAAATCACCCTTTTTATTTTAAAGCAAATATGTGGATGAAATAATAATTGCCATATGCATTTCCACACATTTGTCAAACTTAACTGCTAGCCATTTAAGCATGCAGGAAAATCGAAATTGCACAGCATTGCATATGTAAATGGTTATTGGTCACTGACCAGTGCTGATTATTTCTTGAAGTGAACTCTGTAGAAAGTAATGATCAAAAGATTGCTGTGACCGCCATTCTTTTTGCAGGAGCCTCGCTGGCCCAACAGGTTGTTAATAAACCGAGCTACCACGGCAGAGCTCGCATTCTACTTACAATCTTCTTGCTCTAAAACACACGAGCAGGAATACTGCCACAGATCTATAACACAAGCAATGAAGTAATTGAGAGTATTTGGCACGGTGTAGCTTGACACAGCAGAAACCAGGCATACTCACTATGGCAATTTAAGATGTCCAGATCCAGAGTTAATAAAAGGACAGCGAGTAGCGAGTGACGGCTTGTCGGCGTGTCAGCTGTGGAGGCTGAGTGAGGGTCCTTTCCTCAATACGGAAGCACAGAAGCTGCAGCCGTAGCTGTGGCCGGAGATGCGGAGACGCTTCGGCGCGGAGGAACTGAGGAGCGGAGACCCGTGGACCTGTGGAGCTGTCGGTGCTTGGGAGGCTGGAGCAGCTCTAAGCTACAAGCAAGCGGCTATGGAGCACACCTCGGGGGGCTAAATCAGGACGCGCGTCCATGAGCCGTGGATATCGCGCTGCTGGTGGTGCTGTTGGCGGCACTCTAGCCCACTCTAGCGCTGTTGGCGGCACTCTGGCACTCTAGCCCAAGCCCGGCTCCAGCTGTGGATGGTGTCCTGCCGGGGCTGAGCCCGAACGCGGTAAGACGCGGTGAGAATCAGTGGTGGCTGTCTGGTAGTTTATTCTGCCCTCTTCCCCTAAAGTCCTTCCACTCCATTCAAAACCTCTGCCTCTTTCACTTCTGTGTTTTGTGTTTTGTTCTATACCGCGTACAGCGGAGGGCGCCATACTAGTTTGGGGTGCTCGGGAGTCGTAATCCACATATCTCTGGGTTTAGTGTTTCCCTTCTCTCCGGCCTTGTTAGACCTTAAATGGCCCTATCTACTCCATCTGAACCGACTACGGAAAAACGATGGCTTCGAAGTAGCACCCTCTCAAAGGAACTTGGAGGCGAAAATTTGTTATCATTTCCATTAAAAATTGCCTCTTCTGATGATCAGGAAACGAGTTTGACTTCGGACACCTCTAGGATCATGCTGGCTCAGAAATCGTTATTGCCGGCAAAGAGCCCCCAAATATCTACTCTATGTGAAGCACAAACGGGACAAATGGGACAAGTACCATTGTCGGGACTGACCCAGCCGCAGCAGGAAAATTCCTTGCTTTACATTGAAACTGGTGAGTTAAATGTCGAGAAGGGGGACAAGCAAAAAAGTGAAAACCAAACGGACTACAAGGAAAAAGAACGAGCGTCTGGCCAAACAACTACGCAGTCCCCCTCCGGTATTACCGTATTGACGAGCGGTTCTTTGCCTGAGGCTGTCGGAGGACGGCCTCGGCAAGAACCTAAACGGAAGGGGACCGAAAACATGGCCCGCGCCCTAGATGCCGCTCAGTCACATCCACTCCAAAGTCCCCTCCCCGTAGAGAACGAGATTGAAAATAAAATAAAGGATCCTGAAAATCCGGTACTCCAACGAACAAACACTTTAATAACTGTACAAATCCACAGATGTTCAAATCAGAACACCGGAAAGCAAAGCTCACACTTTTCATCAAACTCCTTCTCAAGAACTGCCTCAGGTGTCTCCTTGACTTCGGATCAAGATGACTTATCTATAATTGAGGGGCCCAGAATTTCTGACGAGGACGAGTCGGAAGCAGAATCATCAAAGAATGAAAATCCCTTGGATCAACCATCGGTGTCTCTTAGGACGGTGAATCAGAGACAGAAACATAAAGATTCGCTGTGTGTGACCAACTTTAGAGACAAAAACTTAACTTTGGAACCAGTCGCCAAAGGGAGCCAGGGAAGTGGCAAACAAGTCGGCAAAGAACCCGTTGGCCCGACAACAACGGAGCAAAACACTAAAGGACCAATGAAAGCAAAGTTAACTCCCAACAAAATATATACGAAAAAACAAAGGAAATCTGGACTTAAAAATCAAGACAGTGCAAAATGCCTTCCAACGCCGTTAATTTCATCCTCTCTAAGGGACTACTTTTTGAATCAACATAAAAGAAAGTTAGATCATGATGCAGAACTCTCCGACGCAGAGATCTTGGAGGTGGTGCAAGATCTACTCCCCGCAAACAAAACTAGAAAGAACGAACAAAGTGCTCAAAGGTTGGAATCAAACTTAAAAGCACCAGTCCAAAAGGAGGTGATGGAGGAAAAAATGATAAGTGCAGGTTTGCAGGATTGTCGTGTAGAGCCGCCCACTCAGCTATCGGTTCTACCAAACCTCGGTAGCATAAATGAAAGACGATCCGAAACAGAAGTAAAGGAAACGTCGACAGCTCCTCGGACTGAGGAAGAAGCCAGTCCTCAAGGATCAATTACTCTTCTAGAAGCCAGGCGCTCCCCAAAATCGATAGTGGGTTCAGGAGAAGATCGAAATGTAAGGACAAGAGCACACATAGCGGAATCAACGCGCTATACTAAAGGTCATAAAGCTGTGACTGAGAGCCGCACTGATGATTTACTACAGTCTATAGACAGAAGAAGTATGGACAGATCATCTGCCCACATGGGCGACAAAGGTTTCCATACACCGGTCACTAGCAGGAGGCTTAGTGAAATATCGATGCCGGCTCAGAAAGACTCTCCTAGCAAAAAAAACTGATCTGCTACAAATAATGTCATCATTTACAATTGCGCTAAATCCGTTTACTAAGCTCTACGAGTCCATTAATGAAACTCTCAAAGACAACACCTCTTTGTCATCAGCAATGTTGGAAAAATTGACCTTTATGGAAGGCTATATAAGAGCTCTTGAGACAAAAAACACGCTATCACAGGCGAAAATGGAAAACAAATCACCAACCTAGAAGCGCAGCTGTCGGAAAAACACATCGCTGTTCATTTGCCATCTTCTAAAACGTCTACTGGTTCACAGACTGGTGAAGGGCCTACCCATACGGACTTGGCACCAATTTTTGGAAAAAAATCATCCGGAATTCCAACTATAATATTGGAACTGAAAACAAAGAAAAATGAGCAGACAGAGACAGAGTCCCAAAAATTTAAATCAACTCAAATGATCCAAAGAAAAGATGTATTAACACATAAATTGAAGAAGACTGAGGAAAAGTCTTCTCATCCACTGTTGGTTTTGGGCCCTGGGACAAAAGGGAACAAACCCAAAGAGAGTAAAGCAAGGAAGACGGAATCCCTCCAGAATACACCATCTGTCAAATCTGTCCATAAAGCTTCGCTTACATCTCCAAAAACGATTGAAGAATTTCTAGAAGATAGTGAACTAATGAATTTGCCTCAACATCATGCAAATTTGGAAGATTCCCAAGTTACGGTAACATCATCCCAATCGGAAATTGAAGAGGTGGAAGATACTAAAGAAGCCCCTAGACAGAGGGCCCAAAGAGAAGAGAATGTCAAGGTGCATATAGAACCCAAAGAAAAAAGTAAAACGAGTTCGGAAGATCAAAGACAAAATAAGTTGATGATTTCAGAAAAACATTGTGAACAACGCGAGATCGCCAGTAGACCCCCAAAATTTCTAGGAAATCTAAGGAAGAAAACGGGAAACAGGAATCTCGATGAAAAACTTGAAGGAACTACAGTATATAAAATCGAACAAACATCATCAAAAGAGGGTTATATGGTTCTAAACAGAAAAATGATTCTTAAAATCATAGCAAAAATCAAGAAACTACAACATCTGACGACAAATGATATTGAATTAGTTGAACCATATCACAGGGAGCACAGAGCAAAAGCCCTTATCTACATAAGAAACGAAGTTCTGGCAGAAATCCCTAAAGAAACTTCCAAAGATCTACACAAACTAGGATTCAACCTGACCCTAGTATCTAAACAAGCACGCAAAGCACCAGAAAAAGAAAATCGGAGGAGGCTCACTTCGACAAGGGCTGATCACACTCAAAACCGCAGACATGACCCGGACAGGAGTAAAATCCCTCGATTAAGGGTACTGAGCAATTGCAATGACCATGTCAATGGGAAAAGAGAGGAAAAAAAAAAATTGAATTTTCATCAAAATGGGAAAATACAAACCAGACTCCGCATTACCGAAACAATTACAAATCTACGTGGACAAGAAAAGATAGAATCAACTCTACTGACAGATGGGAAGATCCAAGGAAATTGCAAAAAGGCGCCGAAGGTCCGTGGAAGTGGCTGGCCGAAGCGTTTGGACGCTCCCATAAAAAATAGCAGCGACCAGAAAGTCCTTTCCAAGAGTCTCCGCCGTGTAGTGTGAAACTGGCCTTAAATTTGACCAAGAAAGATCTGGTAATGGCATCCTGGAATACCAGAGGTTTTAATCACCTGACTCGCCCGAGCGACATCAATTTAGGAAGTTTTGACATTCTATGTCTACAGGAAACATGGTTAGTAGATTGTCCAACATTAGACGGATTTACAATTGAAATCTCGCCAGCTTGCAGATCGTTATTGGGTAGACCATCTGCGGGCCTATTAACAGCTATCTGCATTGGCTCAGGTATTACACCAAAGACTAAAATCATGGAAGCCTATGGTATGCTTGGTACCCTTACCTCATGGCAGCGCTATGATCCCAAATCAGCTAAATGGATTACAACAGACCTTGCAATTATAAATCTATATTGGAACCCGGAGAGAACAACAATAAGACACTTCTGCGATAAAGTAACGGAAGTTATTGATATCATCTTCACAGATGGCAACATCGAGAACCTCATAATTTGCGGAGATTTAAACGCTAAATGCAAAACCGAAGTAACATCTGAAAAAGCATTACAGACTTACTCTTCTGCTGATAAAAGAGGGTGTGCATGGTCTAAATTGATGAAATCAAGAAATCTCTTTACTACTGCTACATTAAAAGATCAGGGATCCCAGATTCCAACGTGGGAATGAGATAATTCTTCCGCTACCTTAGACTACATCTAAGTAACTGAAAGTTTGATCCCCTACGTTTCATCTTTCAGAGTTGTAAAAACCTTAGAAAGTGATCACAATTTGTTAGAGTTAACTTGGAGATCAACGGCTCCGGAAAGATCTATATATACAGCGGAAGTAGAGTCAAATGAACAACAATCCAGATTGCGCCTTACGGGCGGAAAATATAAGAACTACAAAAGACAGGCTGAGTACGAATCGCCAACGCAGAACAACGACCTCTATTGCTAAAAGGCCAGATTACATTCCTCTATTGCTTCCTCACAGGGTGGCCTTCTCAGGAGGTAAGGGAAAAAAATCTGTACACAACCACACCCACGATCGGTTGGTGGTTCTAAAGAGGCGTGAAGTAAGAAATTTGAAAAACCTAGTTGTAAGGCACCAAACAGTGGAGGCATGGGCTGATTATTATGAGGGCACATCCCACTACAAATCATGGATAAAACATCATGTGACGAGTTTGTACCAGAAGGACGCTGAAGCGATGCAAAGGTCTCTTGCATCAAAAAATACAAGAGATTTTTGGAACTAATTAAAAGCTACCAACGGCCAAAGTGCTCCCTCTATAGCAAATGCAGTCTCGGAACAAAATTGGTTGGCGCACTTCACTGCACTCTTTCAATCACCTTCAACGACTATAGGTAAAAAAATCAGTCCTCAGATGACGATTGGATTCCGCTGACGAACATGGAGGATATACTGAGAGTAATATCACAACTAAAAACTTCAAGAGCCCCAGGCCCTGACGGACTGACCAATATTGACATTAAACAACATCCGGATGAATGGGCCGCAGTATTAAGGGAAATTTTCATTCACTGTCAAAAAATAAAACAAATTCCAGTATCTTGGACAGAAGCAGTGGAGGTACCAATTTATAAAAAAGGCCATAAAGAAAATCCTTTTAACTATAGGCCTATCGCACTATTGGATATCCTGGGGAAAATATTTGTGACCCTATTATTAACCCACTTTCAGAAGTGGGTTAAGATTTCCCCAGCGGCCGACCATTTTCAGACGGGATTTCAGAAGGGTACAGGGACGATAATCAACATCTTCATTTTAAACATCATCAAAGCAAGGGTGAAATCCGGCTCTCCTAAAGTCCATCTGGCTCTGGTGGACCTGTCAAAGGCCTTTGATACTGTGGATCGTGAGAAACTGTGGGCCAAACTGAGAGCCTGGAATTGTCCGGCGCAAATCCTGGATCCAATCATGGCTTTACATACTCAAACATCAATGCGGGTCCGATTAAGTCAGCAATGTCATTTATCACACAAAATCCCTACAAATCGTGGGGTTAAGCAAGACTGCCCTCTAGCACCGGCTTTATTCATCACCTTTATAGGAGATTTTCAGTATACTGAGGGAAAATTTTGCTCATTTCCACCAAAAGTGGGATTGTCACAAGTGTCCAGACTATGGTATGCGGATGACCTAATTTTGATGGACCAGACAAAAATTGGTCTCCAGCGGCAACTATCAAACCTTTATACCTACATGAGTAAAAATAATTTAGAAATGAATGTTCAGAAAACAAAAATCTTGATTTTTACCAAATCGTCAACTAACCGAAAAACACCATCGGCTTGGTTTTTGGAAAACAGAAAATTGGAAGTGGTCAATGAATATAAATATCTTGGAGTATGGATAGACAATTCCCTGAAAGAAAATACCACTATGGAAGCTCTGTGGGACAAAGCCAGAAATCTGACAGCTCAATTAAAAGCTGTAGACAGAAAGTTTGGAAAATTTTCATGGACACCGGCTTTGAATTTCTACAAGGCAAAAATAGTGCCGGCTTTAACGTATGGAATGTGTGCAAACCTAAGCCTTCCAGAAGAATTATGGCAAAGACTGGAAGGCTTTATATGGAAGTCGGTATTGGGTCTCCCAAAATCAGCACTGATAGCGGCAATTCGTAGAGACCTCGGCCTTACGTCCCTTGCAGCATCAGTGGAGCATGGTGCTCTTCAACTTTTCAGAAAAATTGTATGCCCAAATGCCCTCCCAATTTTTAGAGTGGTAGCAGACTAAATTCAAAGAGGCGGGTGTAAGCCTCTAACTGCCTGGGTCAAGAAACGAAAAGATAAATTGGAAGAGATAACCTGCACGGAAGAACTCTTGATTGTTAACCCAAGCAGAGTAAAAGAAAAACTATTGCAGCAAGATTGGATCTGAACAAACGAAAACATTTTGTCATATAAACTGTTGAAAGACCTTCCACCTGGCCACAATAAACCAAAAATTCCACTGAAATACTGTGAAAAATGTCCCGAAAAAGCTTTAAGAAAAATGTTCATGCGAGCTCGGCTAAACACTCTTAAACAAGGGAAATTTTATATATTAGATCAAAATCCCTTACAGCCTCATGTGAAAATCCTGATCAATTGGAAACTGTCAAACACCTTCTGACGTCTTGTCCAGCGATGTTTTTAGAAAGAGAGACGTACTTGACACCGCTATTATCCCATTCATCGACATTAACTGAAGAGGTGGGCTGGTGTCGGCTCATTTCTGGCGATTCCGCCAGATGGTCGAGGGCTGCCGCAAAACTACTGGACATTGCTTTAAAAAAGGCAAACCTGGAAAACTATTTGACAGGCTAAACAAGGTCAGTCCAGTCGGATGATGACAGGGCAAAACCCGCCCACAGAACGACTTGTGGCTTTTGAAAGAAAGAAAGAAATGGAGAGCGGTGTGTCAAGTCGTCTACTTAAAAACTGTTCATGAAAAGAATTTTAAAAAGACTGTTTTTGTAAAAATCTTTTTGATTAAATGCAAATAAAAAAATAAAAAATAAAAAAAGAAAGTAATGTATCGTAATTTGTGATTCTCCCAAAGCATTGTTGTGATTTATTTGTCCAACATGAAGTTAACTGTGAGCCATAAAGAAGGTAGTGTGTGTAGTTTGGTCTGTTTTCTATTACTTCTAATTTAAATAAATCCAAATATATTTGCTGTACACTGGCCTGGTTCTTTGCTCAGTAGCTCAGAGGGAGGGATCCAAGGGGCATGATATGAGGCTGAGATTGGGCTGAATAATTACCGTTTATTGTGTGGCACTTAGCTTGGGGAGTGAAACAACTCCCTGTGTCGAGGGTGGCCTCTCAATAAACTGTTACAACTTTGGGGCTCGTGGCCAGGATTTGGCTGGCTATTTCTGACTCATGACAAGTGCATTGTGAAAGAACATTCATTTTGATGTAAGTGTATTGAGGTGGAGGGAATGTCATCTTTGTTTTGTTAAAGTGCCATGAGAACTTGAATCCTGAGATCCAGGGAGGTATATAGGTGATTCTCGGGAGGGTAGCTCAGGGTTAACATGCTTGCCTTGGAAGCAAGTCGACACTGAGCAACACAGGTTTGATCCCTGGCTCCGCGCTTAGAAACCTCTGGATATTAACAGGCATTAAGGTACCCTGACCAATCAGGGTATGGGAAAGGGCCCTCTGATCCAGGGGTGGTGCCCACTCCATCAGGAACCTCGTGCCAGTTAACCACAACTTCCTATGAACCTACTGCGTCTGACCTCATGCTTTCCACCTACCAAGCCCAAGGAAGCATGGGGCACCAACAGTGCCATTTGTACTTAAAACGTTAGACAGGGTGGTTTATCTCCAGATACAGGAGTATTTAGAGTACAACCAGCTCCTAGGAGTCTGTCAATCAGGCTTCAGGCCTCAACACAGCACCGACACTGTGCTGATTGATCTCAAGTCCCAGATCGACGAGCTTAGGGACAAGGGGAAATCGGCCTTACTACTTCTCCTAGATCTCTTGGCTGCGTTCGACTTGGTGGATAACAATGTCCTATGCAATCACCTTGACTGAGCAGCCCACTTCTCTCAGGAGGCCATAGTCTGGATCCAATCCTTTCTGAGTGACAGGACTATGAGAGTCTTCTCGCCATCAGCAGCAGCTGACCCTATTCCAATTACTCGTGGAGTGCCACAGGGCTCCTGTGTCTCACCCACAATGTACAGTATATTTACTGAGCCCCTTTTCAAATTCCTAGGCCCAGCCCACACTATTTTACAATAGAGTGCTGGAGGGGTTACTTAGTATCCCCTATGTCTAGAAAATCATGTATCAGTCAAATGCTACTCTTTCCTCTCAAAATGGCTGGTGGTAGTGGTTTTACAACAAACTACCATGATTTTTCCTGACTGCGAACACCGGTAGCTAAGAATCATGGAGCCATGTTTTTCAAGATGGCGCCTGAGATCCCTTTTATTTAAACAGATCCCGGTCTTCTATTTTAGCCATTTCTTTTTGGAAAGGTCCTTCTAGAGTTTGTCTCTGCACGCCAAACTAGGTTTGGTCCTTTTGTTGCTATGCCTTTGGTGGGCTTCAGGACTGAAGACCGCCTCTGGCGCCCAAGTGCCTGAGGTGGGCAAGAATTAAGGGAGGTGCCCAAATCTCCCTGTGCTTAGTCTCCTAGGATACCTAAATGCACTCTGGCATGATTGGCTGGCTGACTGTCCGGCAAGGACAGACACCCTGCTGGGTGAGTGGCAGCTAGGCTGGAATGAATGGGAGAAAACTGTTTAAAAGCAGAGTCGCTTGGACTGAAAGGCAGAGTCGACCATTGGAATGAAAGAACCAAAGACGAGCTGGAAGAGGACAGCTGCTGCAACTACTGGACCATTGGTTTGCCCGGTGGACCCCTGCTGCAGGTCTGAATCGCCAAGTTCACCTCAACAGAGAAGCCCCTTCAAAGATGACTTCTTCCTTTGAGTTGGTGGCACCAATCAACTCGTAAGATACTTGGATACTGAAAGACCAAAGAAATATCGAGGCTTAGTACCACCAAAATGAAATACGACAATCACGAGTTCAGAGATACATGTATTATTAATTTCTGTACAGATAGCAATCTTGCTCCCAACACCTCGCAGTGTGTACCAGCAGACACCTGGGGAGGGAGTGCTGGACATTACAAAGCATGCATCTTTTATACACAATCCCAGTTACATCGTCCAGCCCTTCTTCAAGTTAACAATTGGCTAGGGTTCATACCCATTTCACATGACAAATACAGCAATGTTGTCTTCAAACACTTTAGATGTTTTTCTGTATACAAAATACAATGGTAATGTTGGTTCTCCAGGTTAAAGTTAGTCCAGTTTCAAGAAATGAACACAATGGGTTTCTGAAAAGACACACAGTTTCAGCTATTCAGTGTTCTATTCCACTGTTTGAACAAGGATGAAGCTATTGGTGCAGACAGCATTTAAATTGCAGTTCAGTTCAGCTACAAGGTTTCTTAGTGAAGGACAAACATTCTGCTTCAGCAGCCTCAACATGTTGACACAGTGCAAAATTCACCTTTCCCTGCTGTAGCCGAAAACACAGTTTAACATGAGACAGAAACAGGAGTTAAACAAAATGGCAGATGATTCTAAAATGGCGGCGTAGTCAGCCTCATTCAGGTCCATTCAAATACGGTTTTCAGTGCGATGCAAATGTGCTTAGGCCAATGCTCATTATCAGGCGGTATTATGTGAAATATGGTTATACAAACCCTCCTTTTGGCCTAAGCCAAGAGCATTTACTCAGACACTTTCACTGTACAGAGACCATGTATCATTGTCAGAGCAACCTGAGTCATTGGATTCAGAGATATCAATCGCCATTAACTCCTTGATGGTAATATCCTGCATTACTAAGACATTGGTAGCTTTTTCAGGCATATGTATTTTAGGTAATAGTGTATCTATGGCTTGGGCACAACATCCTCCTATCATAGAAAAAATGACAGGCAGACATTGTATACAACAACAGCAGAACAGAAAAATGGCAAGGATTACCATTAAGGCTGCAAAGATTGTCCAACCCCGAGATCGTAATAAGTCCCAGAACCATATGCTAATATTCCAGTTTCCCTTTGGGACATGTACTTCAGTACTTAAGGTATGTAGATTCTGAATTGCCTTAAATATGGTGTGGGAGGAGCTGGGTACATAAACGCAACATGCAGATCCCACCTTGTTGCATACCCCACCACGCTCAGCTAGAATGATGTCTAACACCATCCTGTTTTGGAGGGCTACTAATCTAATTGCTTTTTGCTCTAGCGTCATGTTATACAGAATATCAGTGGTCCTATTGATGGTTTTCTCCAATACCCTTTCTAATTTTCTGATATCTTCAGAATGTATTATCTCTCCCCAGACTGGCACGAAGGATTTGGCAACATCAACCAAGACTTGTGAAGGAGTATCACCATCCTCATCCTGCCTGGGACGAGTATTTAGAGATTTCAGCGGTGGTGGCAACATATACTTCTGGCAGCAATATACTCAAATAACAAGTACCCCCCCAATCGCTGGGTAACCACGGATAGGCCTCATTGCCGCAAACAAAGTAAACAGGATCGCCTATATACAAAGGTCTATCCTCACTAGTTAAATCTGCAATATTTGTACTTCCCTCAAATGAACATATTGGTTGGGAACCTTCTCTATGTATGCAAATTGATTGGAATTGGGACCATAATTGATACCCTAGGAAGGAGGCATGGCATCCCTATTGACTATGGGAGCCATCTTGAAGGAAATCAATGTTTGAAAAGGTCTAGAGAGTTTGTCAGAAGGCCTAATAGAAGCAGCATTTAGCTTGCTCCTATTTGTAAACAAAGAACATCCTAAAGGTGTTAAAACTCACTTTTCCAATTCATTAAGATTAGTCCCGTCAAAATTCCCAGTGACACTATCATTCCAACGACCAAAGAATAGTTACCTAAGTGAAGCGTAGCAAGCAGTAGTTAAAGGAAGAGGATGTATATACCACCCCAGTCCCTTTTCCCCATGTTGTGACATGCAAACAGACCCAGCAATTTGTTTTGTTTAGAATGGAATGGGTTGCATTCATAATTAGCAAAAGAGTGTTATTATGATAACCCTCTCTATTTCGGAGGTCTCGAGGAGGAAGAGTGTGCAGATGCACATAAGGTGGAGACACAGTGGAGGTACTTGCGGTTGGTAACAAGACATCAAACGGATGCACATTTTCTAGATACCAGAACCCAAACGTCAAGGTAATCATAAAAAATACTTGTATTGTAACCAGTAACCAGTTGGTCTTTGGGGCCATGACACTTGATGGGCAGATTCATCATCAAACAAGTGACCAAAATCCTTTTTAGTGCAAGTAGCTTTCAAAATAGGCATTGCTTCTCAGCGTATGTTAAGAAGCCTCACTGTTAGGCTTTTTTAGTTCATCCATCGGTGGCACCTGACCATGTGGCCTATGTTGATTGAAGGTAACCTTGCCGGTCCCTGCCTCTTATTTGATGCAGCAGAGGAATGATGAGGGACTGGCTCAACAGTGGTTTCTTGTGGGTTTCTTGTGGGCAGAGCCGAGGATGTACTTCCCTAACCTATTTACATTAACATAAATGTCAGCAACTCTAAATCTAAATCCGATTCCGAGGTCGCAGATCGTACCTTGAGACTCCAGGTATGGTATGATCTGTGAACAAAGTGTCGTTGTTTCCTGAAGACAATGAGGAAGCATAAGCAAGATCGCTCGACAGTGAAGAAGAATTTGAAGAAGAAGCAACAATCTCCCCAGGCCCACGGGCTCAGGAAGGACTTTCGTAGACAAAGTAGCAGTCTCCCCATGCCCCACGGGCTCAGGAAGGATTTCCGTGACACCGTCAGTGTTGAATAGAGCAGGCTCGTTGTGACCATCAAGACCAGCAATTCCATTTTCCTCTCCTCTGTCGTATGTCAGAGGAAAAGGATTCCTCTTCACGTGTGTTGCATGGATCAAATGTTTCTTCCCTGCCACTCGTACGGTGGTCTGCATGGCCAAAAGGACTTGGTGCAGTCCCTTCCAGCGAGGTGCAAGACAGGAGCCTCTCTCAAAGTTCTTGAGTAGGATCCACTGGTCAAGGCAGAGTTGATGACCTGGGCCCTCGTATTTTACTGGGAGGGCTTCTCGTACCTGTTGATGAATCAAATACAATTTTTGAGTTAACTGGTCACAATAGTAAAAAAGAAGCGGGTGTTCAACATCTCTCAACAGTTTGGATTTTGGTATGTTCCATATATTGGCTGGTCTCCCCATGTCAATCTTATAGGGGGAGAGCCATGTCTTTGTGCAGTCGTCTGCACTGATAATAAGGCAAATGGTAAGGCATCAGGCCATTTCAAATTACTATGCGCACAAACATTTGCTATCTTGTTCTTTAATATCCTGTTATGGTGTTCTACAAGTCTGGCACTCTGAGCGTGCCTGGCCGAATGGAACTGTTTATCAATCTCTAATCCCTTGCTTATTTGCAGGATGACAGCAGCGAAAAAATGTGGAGCATTATCAGACCAGATGACTCTCGGCAAGCCAAACCTAGGAAACTATTCCTTAAGCATGGCTTTCCCCATTGACAATGCTGTGGCATCTTTTACAGGAAAAGCTTTAGGAACTGCCAGGAACAGAAGTCTTCAGCTGCATCTTTTTCTTCAATATAAGGTACTGTGAAAACCCGACCGAGAGAACTTACCTCTCACATGAAAGTTTGTGGAACTTTGGCAACTTGCATGCCTAGTCAGCTTGTAACCCAACATACAGACCTTTCTTCCGTGAACTACTTCTAAGTACCGTGGCAAAGACTTTTCCATTTTAAATACCAGAACCGTTTTTACTTATTCAAGAAACTAGCCCATTGACTTTGGCCTATCTATCACATTGAATCAACTCCCCTGGTGAACTCAAACTATTTGCACTTTTTAAAATTAACTGTAATATTAGTTTTTTCAACTTATGCCTTTTTTCTCCTACTTCAATGCTATTGCGCTCCAAATTCAAGGGAGCTCAACTGCTTAGTAATCAGTATTGTAGTATAACCTTTGTGTGATATTGGTTGCCTCATTTAGTGAATGTTTTATAAATGATTGTGTAATAAATTAATAATAGTTTTACCAAGAAACCTTGAGTATAAGTGTCTTTGTAGACATCTGTTTAACACCCTTACAAGCTAACATTGCCTCTTGAGGTAAGCTTGGCTGCTCAGCTCGCTACCAGAAACTGTGTGGTACAGACTTATACCAAAGTTTGGTTTTGCTTACACCTGTAGACCTAGATGTGTGTAGTGGTCCCAGAGGGTACTGCATACAAACTGTGCCTAACACTACCAGTTACACTAAAAGGGTGTTTTTTTGGTAGATGACTGTTATGGAATTACTACTGCTTTGAAGATGTTCAAGGATGAGTATTGACTAACCACTTACTCAGTTCCCACACTACTGCAAAACAACAGTTATCCCAATCATAAAGAAGGAACAGTCAAAAGATAAAGGGCCCAATTCATAGAAACCAACGCAGAAAAGGCGCAAATGCTGCACAAGAAGAAGAGTGTGCCACACGTGCGTCAGCTGTGGTGCAAAAACCAATTGCGCGGCATGCGTATTCAATGGATTTCCCGAGGCATCACTAGCTGTGGCGCAAGGTACACCAAGCAGCGCCAGTAACAACCCCATCATGCCCCCACGTGCAGTACAAAGCAAGTAAAATGCCAATACCGGCGCAATCCCCCGTGCCATCCCTGGAGCAGCTTACAGCCCCCCCAGCCAAATCGCATGAAAACTCTTTGCGGACGGGGTACGCACTTAATTATTACCCCGGAAGCACCCTAGCAAAATTGTGTGGAAACGCCCACACGTACCCCTGACGCACCCCAGCCAAAACGCGTGGAAAAGCCTGCCCGACCCCGGACGCACCCCAGCTAAATCGCATGTAAATGTGAAGTACACCATAACAAATAGAACAATGTTGAAAATCAAGAAACTGAGGCCAGCATGTGTCAAGTCCAAGCCTGAGTGCAGACAGCAGGTGTGAAGTGCAGGTAAGTGGTTGTTGCCATACATAAAACCAGTCCAAGTGTGGTGGATGCCAGGGAGGCAGTGCAGGTGTGCAAGTGATGTGCAATGGGACCTTTGGCCAAATTTAGAGGACAGCCACGTGACCATTGCAGATACCGACATGAGTTCAGCAGGTCAGAGGAGTACCAAAAGCACAAGCAAAGAGAAGTGACTCAAGTAGTGAATGACTACATGGCAATCAGAAATAGCGCTACCCACTGAGACCTCTACATTTGTGTGGAAAAATGCAAAAACATAGAAATGCCAAAAGTGATTGCCAGAGCAATATCCCAACCACAGCACAGAGAATGAAAACAGCACAAACACATACATGTGAAAGTCAAAGCACGCCATGTGCGTTACACTGCATCAAGCAATTCCTCGCAAAATATCATAAACATTTCACACTCATTCATTCCCCCAACCCCAACCCCCCCAAACAGTGAGGACCAATACAGAGTGATGGTGCACATGTGATAGCAAATGAAACTTCCATGTGCATAATGAAACTCACCCTTCACACACATCCAGTGGTCATGCACATGTGTAACTGCAACACGCAAATGGATAACAAACATGACACATGCATGCAAGTAAGCACAAACATGACCAACAACGGTCCTGACCTGTGACACCAAACAAAGAAACAAACCAGTACAAAACATCAGAGAAGACATTACTGTGAGTAATGCAATCAAAATATATTATCCAATTGTATTAATTTCATACAACCTGCAAAACATAAATAAGAATATGTACATTTTGAAACAAAGAAACAGTTCAAATGTCCAAACAAAAATTTCTAATATGTACATAAAAAATGTAAAAGTCTTACAACAGGTTCATACCCATAAAAGTCACATAGAAAAATCTTCCAAATGTAATAAAAAATGATTTCCTGCAATTTAAGAAGAAAGAAAAAAGAAAACACCACTAAACTATGTACATGGAGCAAAGACCAATTATCCCTCCAAATCATAAAGAAAACAAAAGGTACATCACACACAAACAGCTATGTACAAAAAGTGGAGTGTAGTCCAAAAACTCCAAATCATTAAAAAAAAATCAAATGAAGCTTGTCACTAAATAACTATTTACAAGCGCAGCGGGCTAGTCCTCCTACTCAACATGCTCCCTCAATGGCTCTGCCAGGGCATCATCGAACACTGCGTCCAAATCCCCTAGGCGGACCTCCGCTCTCACCTCGAAGGCTTGCTGGGACTCCAACTTGCTGCTCTCCCACTCCTTGCAAGTCTCCTCGAGGACGTCAGCCCGCCTCTCTGCCCGAAGCAGTGAAATCTCCACCCTGGCCATGGTTAGTTGTAACTCCCATGCCCACTGCCGCTATGCCCCGAACTGCGGCGCGAAACAATCCAACATGGAAGACATCCTTTGTGTAAGGTCCACGTTTCCCTCCTGCTTGTTGGCCAATACCTGACTCCCTGAGTTGGTATGACCCGAGTAATGTAGCCTCCTACTCCGAGCCTGATGCTGCCAAATGGCCCGGTTCTTGCTCCTTAAGGACAGCCTCTGGGATGCGGACATCTCCAGTGGCTGTCGTGCTCATGCCCTGCTCCTTCGTGCCTGCTCTCCCTCCATTGTCACATCTCCTGTCGCCCGCTGGATCTGTGTGGTGACCACCGCAGCTGATCCAACTTCGACTCCCGACTCTGGTAGGGATTTGGACTCCACCAGACTGGATGCTGGGGTTGGGACAAGTTCACAGGGGGCCCTGGTGTTATCTGGGCAGGAAGGCGGCAGGGAGTACAGAAGTGGCCAGCCCACGCACCCAATTTTGAGACCAGGAAATGTGCTAGCCAGTTCACTAGACACACAACCTCATCGTGGTGATGTGCAAGCCACCAATGGGAAGCCTGCACATCATCACGAATGTTGCCTGTACGCATCTTGATACCGGCTAGCAATGTTTCCACCCTGTCCCGAATGGCGACATCCGCAGGTATTGGTGTTTCTGTTTGCGTGGAAACATCCTCCACCTGCAGATGGGTCCAGCCTGGGGGATGCCTGCAGGTGTATACTGGTGCAGTCACAGTTCAAGGGGCAGGAATAGGCACAGGCACCTCCACAGTGACATGTACTGCCTCCTGCCCTGGAGTCTGCTTGACTGCACCAGTCACACCCACCTCATCACCCCCGCTGGGCCCCATGGAGTGGGCTGATGCAGCCTCCGCCTCCTCCCCAGCCAACCTATATGCCTCACCACCGTCTTCCGCAGTGGACTGCCCCTGTGTGACCTCACCTGTCCCTCTCACTGCTGAGGAGTCCGCGACCACCTTTGCCCTCTTGGACCTCCCCTCATCATCTGAGGGCGTTGTCTCAGACGCAACACCAGTCTCCTCA
Organism: Ambystoma mexicanum; assembly: GCF_040938575.1. Classification (NCBI taxonomy): domain Eukaryota; kingdom Metazoa; phylum Chordata; class Amphibia; order Caudata; family Ambystomatidae; genus Ambystoma; species Ambystoma mexicanum. The sequence continues at coordinate 1,235,533,746 of NC_090933.1, read as the reverse complement.
CTCCCCAAAGATGATATTTGCTGGGAGCGTGACTGGACCTTGCGTCTGTGCCTGGTGGAGGCATCCCCGCTGCCTTGCTCCACAGCACCTTCTCCGCTCTCTTCTTCAAACGTCGCTGTGGATAGAGAGACATAGAAAAAATACATATGGGTACTGTACATTTGTGTGTATTGCACAAAACATATGCACATGAATTGCACTGGCAAAGGCCACAAACATCATCACCCTCCACAACACACTGGTACGAGCAATTAACAAACAAGCACATACATGACCGTCCTTCACACCAGTCAATCACATACACGGACAAGGGACTGTCAGCACCTACAAAATGTGCATGCCCCTCACATGCATAATGGGACATACACTTGTCATTTACACACATCACATGACAGTCCTGAGGCAGGGCATGGAGCCATCACATCAGAGTCCACTCAATCGGGGTCATTACGACCTTTGCAGTAAGGGGTTAACGGCACCGGTAATGGTGCGGGAGCCGTCAACCCCTTACCGCCCCATTACGAGTCTGCTCGCAGGACCCGCAAATGGTGCCTGGTAAAACCAGGTGCTCCTAGCGGGTCCCGCTAGCAGACCAGGGCGCTTAAGCGTGAAATCAGAGGAAAGGTCCTAAGCACGTAAATTACATGATATGCGCTGAATGTTGGGTGTGGCATTCAGGATCGGGATACAGTAGTGTGTAGGAGAGCATCACACGCTTGCGCCAGTTATAGTGGACGTACGTGTGGACTTTGTTTCCACGCAATCTCTTCACTGCGTGCAAGCCTCTTGTTTTGGTGGGGGATTGCCTCTGCGCACACACATGTGTACTTTTGACTCTGACGGTGAGTTGCGTATGCATTTTGCATTCTGTGGGTGCCCCTGTGTGTTGCGTAACCCCTTATTTAACATCACTGTAGCTTACGTGTCCTTCATATACGTATTTCTTATGTTGCTGGGTGCCACAGCGCACTGCGTTAGGTTTTGACTTTACAGGTGGGCTACGTAGGGGTCGCCTATATGTATTTTTCATATTTGGGGTGCCTGTGCATTAAGCAGCCCTTTAAGTTTTCCCCAGGGGTTACATTGAGCCTTGCTGGGGCACACTGGTACAGTTAAAATCATGTGCACTGCCCCCTCACTAAAAAATTGGCCAGGACAATCGATAGCTGCACCTCCCATGGCACTAATCCATCAGTGCCATGACTGGGAGGGCAACTAGTGGGAAGGGAGGCAAAGGTGGCGAGGTGGTGGATGTGGCAGAGGTGGCGGAGGTGGGCGAGGTGTCCGAGGTGTCCGGGCCCATGCAGGGAGAGCTATGCCGCCCACCCAACAGGATCAGGAAGCTGCAGGTGTAGCTGCAGACCTCTCCACCCAGGCTCAGGGCCACCCAGCCAGCACTGTAGTGCTCCACACCCCGGTCCACAGAGATGCTGGGGCAGATTCTATCCATGCATCAATGGGGGAGGGATGGGCTGTGAAGGGTCCTGCACCAGCACCCAGGTACAGCCACCTGCAAGGGCACCTACTGTCACACCATCAGTGTGTGATGCCACAGCCCAGGCTACCAGTGCTCCAGTCCCTACTGACCCAAATGGTCCCAGCCACTCAGGGTCTGCACGACCTTGCAAGTTGGCAAAGCGTGCAGTAGACAAACAGGCTCAGTCCCAAGGCACGGCACAGGAGACCCACACGTCGAGGAAGAGGAGCTTAGTGATGAGGAACTCCGGATCCTCGTGGACTACGTGCAGGAACACAAATATGACATGATTTTGCGGGCAGGGAGCATACATACACCTGCCCAGAGTATGGCCCACTGGCAGTGTGTCACCGATCGTATGGGCCCCTTGGGCGTTGAGAGGCACACAGCTTCAGAGGCAGTGAAGCGTTGGATGACTTCCAGCGCCGAGCCAAATATAACCTGGGTGGCAACTACACCTCTACTCTGGTGACTGGAGGTGGGCCAACACAAGAGGACAAAGAACTCACTCCACACGAAGAGATCATTAGTGATATGATTGATGTGGAGCAGATCCAAGGTGTGGGAGACCTGCCAATTTATGAGGGAATATCTGGTGACTGGTGATGCGTGTGTCCAGGACATGTGTATGTTGCTTGGATGAAGTGTAATGATTGTCTGGCAGTTCTGCCTGCATTTACATGACTGCCATGGGTGAACCATGTCATGGTGGACTGACACGTGCTTGTCCTGCAATCTGCATATGCACAATGTGCTGCACACCGTGACAAACCCCATCACCACACCTGCTCATTCCTTCCTTGTCACTCTCTGTCCAGCCTCTCTTGGCTCTCTTCCTGCTCCAACCTGTGATGGTGGATAGCTTGTGACAATCTTCCACTCCACACTCGCCTTCTCTCTGCAAATATCTGATGTCTCTGAGAGGTCACCCTGCCAGCTGCACCTCCTCAGGGGTATTCTTCCGTTCCTCTCCTTCCCTCAGCAGCTCACTGTCTCCAGAAGACTGGTCATACCTATGGTGGGGTCCTGCAACGGCCTCTACCAGAGTTCTGTGCCTCTACTCTTTTCCCTCTGCAACTCATCCATACCTGGATTGTGAGAATTGTCCTTTTGTCTTGGGGCCAGGTATTGTATCTCCCTATGACTGTGATGATGGCACTGGCTCCCAGTGGCTATTACTGTTCATTTCCAATCACTCTGTATTGTTCACAGGGCCTTATGGGTCCTGGTGCCGCAGTTCTTTAAACTCCCTCTTCCAATTTGCTTCCTTCTCATGGTCTTTGGTCATCCCTTTCCTGCTCCCTCAGGGTCAGTTACTTCTCATAGCAATTAGTTGGTGGTTAATGTCTATCTGTGGCTGGGGCCTCCCTCTGGTACAGCTTCACTGCCTCAATGGAACTGTAGATGAAACATCTCCGGGTCTGGAGGCACTTCTGATGCTTCCTCATGTGTTCTACTTTCTCTCCTCTCCCCTGATGGAGTCCTGGATGACTGAGAGAATGCACTAGTCACCTTCCAACACTCTGATCTCCGACCTGGGCCTCTGAGCTACCAGTTGTACCCATGCACTGCCTCCCTGCCATCCCCCACATTTAGTGGCTGTTTACAGTATCCCTACAACCCTCTATCAGCAATTGACACCTGATGTCTGCACTCACACTTACACCAGGCCACCACATTTTCTTTGCTGATTATGTAGTTGTATTTGATTAGTATGCCATTACCATGTACTGCACTGCTCACTCCCACGTCCAACCCCAGGTCTCACCTTTACCATGCCTATTCACTTGCGTGATGTCAATGTGACCTGGCCTCATGGGACGGGTGTGTCTGGCTTCACTCTATTCCACCACCCTTGCATCGTAGCACCTTGTGACACTTGTGTGTATTGAGTTTGTGAATTACATGTCATGTCATGTCACATCCATTGTACATGGCTCTGGGACAGTAGTCAGCAAGTTCCACCTCATGCAGTTTTACAGTTCAGGCATGGCTATGCTACGTGGCATATGTGTTTTTGCATCAGTGATGTTGGTGAATGAACTATGTCAGTCAGGTGCTCGTGTGTATAGCAGGTGCTATGTAACATGCACTACATGTTGTATTTAGCCCTTTCACATATGTCCATGGCTGCTTTAATGCTACCCTTCACTTGCATTGACACTGCGTACGTGCGGGAGTTTGTGACTTGGCAGGTGGATGTGTTGCATGACGACATTGTGATTCCTTTGTGTGTGGGCTATGCTATTTAAATGGCTCTTCATGTATTTTTCTGTCCATGTGCAGGTGACGAGGCACTGGATGCAGATGCAGAGGAGGAGGTGGAGGAGGAGCAGGATACTGAGCCACGACCAACCAACAGTGGAGGACATGGTGTGGTAGCCCATGAAGATCCACTGGTGCTACAGGCCATCCTGGCCCAACTCAGTCTGAGTCCGCCTTCAAGGAAAGCTTTAGCTAAGGTGGTGAAACAGATATGGAACCCCCTGTGCTGTCGCAGGTGAGTGCATCGACTGTGGGTGCTGTTGTATCCCAAACATCTGAAGGGGGGGAGCTCACACGGCCGGTCAGTGTAGGTACGTCCGTCTGTGGTGGTAACGGCTGCAGGGTCATGCTCAACAGTATTGACTCCTGTTCCTGGGCCAGCTGATCAAGGGAGGGATGCAGTTGTTCAGCCACAGACAGCTCCATCACATCAAGGGCCAGGTTCCCTTGCCCCAGGCAGGCGTGGGGTCCGCCAACGGAGTGGCCATGTGTTAGCTGGCAATACTGTGTGGGAGCAGTCCATGTATGCTGTTGCACAACAACAGGCTGCTTCAGATGAGATTCTGGCTCAGGGCATGGATAGGGTGGACAATTCCATGATACCCCCATCAAGACAGGTGGAGCACCAGCAGCAGGCATTGCAGTCCACATGCCGCTCACACAGGCTGAACATGGTGGCCAGCAACAGGAGCCGACGGGCAGAACTGAGGGTTCAGCACGCATCCATGGCTGCAGAGGGTCGGGCCCACAGGGAAGCCCTGAGGTTAGAGTATAGGTCTCTCATGACTACACTGGCTGCACTCAAGGCAGCCAGCAGTAGACGGTCTGAACAGCAGATGCAACAGATGACTCGTACCATCATGGAGGAAGTGTGTGCATCCCATGAGGTGTTGGATGGAGACCTCCGAAACATAATGTTGCAGATGCAAGTATCTCAGTCCCGCATGGCCACTGCCATCGAGGACCAGACCAGGGCTATACGTGGCGATCCTCCCTTGCCACTACCACATTCAGATGCAACACCAGAGGGTGGTGACAGCTGCGACAGGTCTCCCGATTCATGCTAGCCATGCAGCCCATTAACACATGGATGCGTTTTTTTTCTCTCAACATCCACACTCCCTCCTGGGTGGGGTACCACATGGGCATTTTTATTTTTTTTTAACTTGTTTTTTGTCCATTGTGCATTAATGTGACAGTGCGTTGCTTTGTGTGGCAGCCGAGGGCATCCACTGTAGGTTCCAGCTGGACCCATGCAGCTTGTCTCGTGTTGGTACCCTCCTTGTTTGTCCCTTAGGGTCCAGACACATATGTCATTCCTGCTTCCGTTTTCAATGGGCTTGCAAGGAGTGCATCGTGTAAAAGTAACTTACACAGACGCATTTGGCTTCCATTCTATCTGTGGGCAGTCTCAAGTCCAGCCTGTGTGTTCACCCCTAGTGGGATTAATGATTGTTTGTCCAGTGCATGGTTAGCTTCCCTTTTTGTTTGTACATTGAGAGCCATCCTTTGTTCATGTTCCATCTTCATGTATTGGCTTGACTATCTCCATTATTCTTAGCCTTCCTGCAGTATGCGCTTCCCTGCCCCCTTTGGTTAGCAGTGCCAGACAAAAAATACAAGGGTGCCATGTGCAAGTCACGACACATTGAGGCACATGTGCAAATATGTATGGTCATGGTCAGACAGATTCACTCTTGGGTCCTGTGTCTGGTATGCTGTACTGGCCAATTGATGTTCCTGTGTACATTATTAGATTGATGAGTGAGAACGAGTTATTTCTGAACTTGTTCTGTTCATTGTTGAGCACGTTGTGACAGTAGTTTTATGTGTTGGCCATTTATTTCTCAGTTTGTACATTGCATGCCATGGTATGATGTGTCAACCAGGTGACATGAAGTGTGGGAGAGTTTAGGTGACATACCGGCATTTAGATGTGTACTTTGGCATGGTGTTAGTTGCATACTCCGTCTTCCATGTGTGCCCTTTGTGCACACCTGATTGAGATACTTTTAGTACTAAGGGATGCACACAATGTAGCACTCCCAAGGACGGATTCTCAGGGTGTTAAGATTGGGACAGATGATTGTCCCTTTGTCATCATCGATTGTCACCTGGAATGTGCCAGGGCTGTGTGCACTCTGCAGGGGTTGGATTTTAGGTGATCAATTGTGCCACAAGCTGGGTACGGCAGCCACACCACGTGCTCTTTCCCATCCCATGCATAGCCGCCGTGCATGTGGTTGGGGATGTGGGGGCACCAACATGTCCAGCGGTATGCCAAGTCGTGTTGCAACGTTGTTCAGGACACATGCTGCTACAATAATCCTGCACACTACTGTTGGTGCATATAGAAACTCACCACCAGAATGGTCAAGGGAGCGGAAGCGGTACTTTAGCACTCTGAATGTGTGCTCCACTATGGCCCTAGTTGCAATATGGGCTGCGTTGTATCTTTACTGGGGTGGTGTGGTGGGGTTCCGTATTGGCGTCATCATGTAGGTGCTAAGAGGGTAGGCACTGTCCCCTGTGGAGGTGAGAAGGGTTGTCATTGGTATGGTTTCGTCTGTGTGAGATATGCATGCATTTGCAGTGCCATTTGTACTAACCAATGAGCCATGTGTTGCCATCCCTCCCAGCTTCCCGAGCCCGGTGCAGGGGTGACATTCTGAATATGAAACTATCATGGGTGGACCCTGGATAGTTGGCATAGACAGAGGTAATGATACGCGTGGCATCACATACAACCTGCACTTTGATGGAACGCCAGTGCTTGTGATTGTGATAGATGTGCTCTGTGGCATTAGGTGGACGTAGGGCCACATGGGTGCAATTGATGGCACCAAGAACTTTAGGGAAGTTCGACACCCCCTAGAAGTCGTGGACCACAGCCTGCCTTTCTGCAGGTGTTCTGGGCATCTATATGTGCCTGCGCACTGAGGGGCATGCAGTCAAGATTGCCAACACCCGGTGTAGGCAGCGTGACTGTGTGGCCTGTGAAACACCCCCAACTATGGCAGTTGTCCGCTGAAATGACCCAGTGGCCAAAAAATGCTGTACATCGAGCACCTTTTCTAAGGGGCTCAGTCTTTGGGAGCAGAGGGTGGGTGATGTGAAGTCATCTTCCCACTCTATGACCAGGTCTAAAATGGTACATTCAGCGTAGCTGTATATGCGTGTTGGTTTTTCGTGTGCCCTTTTTATGCATTGTTTTTAGTGCATGGTAACGCTTACATCTGCTTTCGCGCGGCGGATGTGTTTCTGGATTAGCGCATCTTTTTCAGCGTGCCGGTGAGGCCTGTTTGATTCTATGAATACGTGTTGTTAGTGCATGTGTGGGCCGTGCAAGTATTTTACTGTGGTACTTCCCACATAATGCCCACATTTACGCTTGTTGTCACCCATTCCATGTGTTCCGCCCCATTTTTAGGTGACTGCGCAAGACGGTATGCGCCTTTGCTGGCCGTCTCGCGCAAGGTGTGGTGTCGCAGTGACGTGTTGGACCCAAAGTGCTTTGGCGCAAGTCGCGGGTAAGCCCTGCACATTGTGTTTCATGAACCGGCGAACGGGCGCTTGCGCATGTTTTGGATGAAAGCGCCCCCTTTTTCCGTGCAATTTTATTTCATGAATTGGGCCCTTACCGTCTTTGCCTTTTGTGGTACCATGGGACAGGGTACGTCTATATTCTTATGAGGGGTGTGAATGTGATTATAGTAAAACAAAAGTGGTGATGGCTGGAAGGTTTAGAATTAATTATACGCTCTGGCATTGCTCTGGGCAACCCTTCAGACCAGCGTTCTTCGCATGCCAAGTCATTATAGAAAGGGGAAAGACCATATGCAAATCAGCTGGTCCCACCGCTAAAGGGGCAGTCCAATCCGAAATGCTTGGAAGAACTTGCACAGTTTGCTTTTTCTCAGGGAGGTAGATGAAAAGGGGAAATGTAGTAGTACCTTCGTGGGGAGCATCTGCAGCCACACTCAGAATGGAAGACCTGGCATGTTACCAACACTGTGGTCCGCGCTAGAATCCAGCCTCTGGTAGAAGCTTCCATGCTGCCTCTAGCTGCATTCAGAATTCAATCGCATTCTCTGCGTGTGCGCTGAAAATGGTCTTGGAAGACCTGATGTATTATCAGCACTGTGGTCCATGCTACAATGTAGCCTCTGTTAGACAGCTTCCACGCTGCCTATAACTGCAGCCACACTCTGTGCTGAAAACGGTTTTGGAAGACCAGGTGTGTTACCAGCACTGCGTCCATGCTACAATCTATCCTCTGGTAGAAAGCATCCACGCTGCCGCCACTTATGTCTTGCTCGCTGAAGCCAAGACAGGCAGTCTGGCCACAAATCAAGATGGCCTTTCCATAGTTAAACTGGGATCACAGGGTTGACACGAGTATGATACAAATCTGATGTGGCTTTAATAATTGTGCGTACTATCAGTCCCAATATCAAAACCCAGCCACGACCTCTTCTTTGCAATTACTGTGCCACCAGATGGATCTTCACATAGTTATTGGATCAGAGGTGTAGATTCAAATGCAACCTCTGTCTGCAGTGACTTTGGTGTCAGAACAGCTGAAACCAGGGCACCTGCAACCCTTCAACCTGCTCTGTGCCCGGGAAGAGGAGGGGCTTCAGATCAGGAGACTGGTGCAGTATGGAACATGTCTTCACTGTGCTTTTGGCAGGGAGCTTTCTGAAGGAAAGATCAGATTAGCAGACCATCTGTACTGAGTTGGACTACCAGCATCATTGTATTATGAATACACATAAAAAAGCCACAGCTTCTACATCTTTACCATGTGGCAATCCTTCACAATGACCCTGTGTATTAATGCAAAACCTTATAATTTAATCAGTGTTTTCTCCTTATACCAGACGCTCACTTCAATAGAAAAAGACTGACATGCGTCAGGCAGACTATGATTAGTGCTTTTCTCGGTATCTGATAATGGGCCTCATTACGCGGTAGGCGGTAGCCATGGCGCTATTAGCGCCATGGCTCTCCCCTTACCGCATTCCAGGTCCGGGTTCCCGAAATAAGGACTTACCCGGTCATTCCAACCTTGGAGGACCCGGTAAATCCCCATTCCGGGAACCATTCCCCATTCCCATTCGAGCCCCTATAGGGCTCAATGGGAATGGGGATGGAGCTCATAACGGTACCGCAATTTGTGGTACCGTTATTAGCTCTGAAGTCCCTTAACAGGTCCCTTCCATAACGCCTGGTAAAACCAAGCGTTAACGAAGGGACCCGTTAAAGGACCTCGGAATAGGGTGGTGAGGGATTACCGGCACTGGTGCCCTTACCGGTGCAGCTAATCCCTTACCGCCTACTGCGTAATGAGGCCCAATGTCTTTGACATTTGAGTTTATTATTTATTTTTTCTATAATAAAACATCGACAGAAACGTCAGTATCTTGAGACTTCTTGATTTTCCTCGCTTAAGGTTTTTCAGGAGCAGGAACTCACGGTCTTGAATATATACCACTGCTTTCGCAAGAGACCACTATTAGCAGAAATGCCCAGAGCACCTATGTTTTGAAAAGCTCTTGTTAACTTCATGTACCACCTAGTGTTAGTTTAGCTGCCTTTCATACGTTTTTTGGGCCATGTGTTCTTAACAAAGCTAACTTTTCCTTTGTGAGTCACTCCTCATTCCAATTTGCATTAATAAAAGTGGTGCTGTGTCTGGTGTCTGTGAAAGTCAAGTATTGTGGGTCCTGTTTCCTTGGCCATTGTAATTTCCCTCATGCTTTGCCACAGAGTAAATACATTAAGCAAATGTATGATGTCTTGTGGTCAGTGTCATCTTACCACTGCAGGTGATGAAGAGCTTTCATTAAATATATGTATGTACCACCTCCATTGTGTGACCTCAGTCGTACCCTGCATTCACGGCCCATTAGTGCATGCTATTTGGGGCACCTTAATCTCCTCCTATAGGTCGACCATTTGTCGTCCACCACCTGTGCCATTTAGAACAGCAGCTGCAGTAAAATAGCATTAGGACCTTTTCATTGATGAAATGTATTCCCTGGACCCCTTGTTATTTAGAGAATGGGGTATCGGGGTGTCTCATCCATAATGGGAGATGAGACGCCGACCTGCCAGCCATTATACTGGAGCGAAGCCAGCCAAGTGAAAACAATGAGCGTGGGAGCGCACCCGGGCTGGTTTTAACTCCCTTTGAGAGTTCAGTACTCAATCAGTCATACCTAAAGGGCCATGCAATGTGTTAAGATCAGGGGAGTTGCTAGATCTGGAAAAGACCCGGGGCTACGCTGATGTTGGTACTGGGGGCTAGCTAGTCTTTTGGCTGTAGCTCCTGAGATTCTATCCGGGGCTACAACCAAAAGATCAGGGGCTATAGCCCCCTTAGCCCCCCCTAGCAACGCCCCTGGTTAAGATGGATTGTCAATATCAGCCCTGTCGACAGATTCTGAGAGGCCACCCTATTCTGATGAACAGGGAAAGGCACTGATGTCTAGCCAAACTCTATCTGGTTAGTGTGACTGAGCAGCATGGCTTAACTAGGAGAGCGTGGGAGTGGTGAAGGGCTCAGGCAAGTACACAGATAGGACTCTTAATAATACAAGTAAGGCAGAATTTATAAAAAGACAATTATTTATTGAGGCCTTAAGACAAACTCTTAGCAGTTAAAAACCACAGGAAAGGATTACATTACCACAGTCATTAGTATTATTTACACACTCACTTTTGGGGTGCTCTGGCTAAAGAGCAGTAACACTTGGCTTTAGTGTCAGTTAAGCAGTCAGAGCAACTTGCAAAGCAAGTGAATAAAAAACAAGGTAAGTTAGAGCTCTAATATGTATGACATGATATGATTTGGTATTTATTATTATAATTTTTTTTTCTTGATTAAACAATGATTAATTTATTTAACAGTCAGAGTAAGCTTTCTTCAGAAGGTTCAATATAATAGTAACACACAAATACACTCCAAAATACAATCTTTTTTAACTTTATTATTTTAAAACAGAAACCACCACTCAAGCAAGTAAATAACCCCCATTAGCCCCTACCCCACCACCCCCCGAGATTAGACTCATAACTTTACCATCACAGTCCACTTCCACCATTAAATTCGTACGCATTTCTCAACCATAAACCAAGGCCATGTCGAACAAAAGAAAACCATTGCTCAAGCCATACTCTCAAGGCAATAGAGTACATGTTCTTCTTAACCGTATGAATCGGAGGATGATCCAGGGGATTGCGTAGCTTGCATCCTGTCCATTTGATATTGTCTGTACGGGGGCCAATAATCGAATGGACGGCTGGTGCTTGGAAGTGTTGAAGCAAACATAGACTCCCGCCGCTCACAAAGCTCCATGCATTCTGACCATCTAGAAAAGGTAGGGGTTTCGCCTTCCCCCATGTTCTGGCCGCCCCCCCCATGCCCAACAGTTTTTTTCGGTGCGTGTACCCCCCTGAATCAGCGCCAGGAGCCAAAGTTCAGGTGAGTATGTTCGTGGTGATGGCAACATTTCCGGCATGACCTCTTCAATCCTTCCCCAGAAGGATCTGATATTGGGACAACTCCAACAGACATGAAAGAAATCCGCTCGGTCTGCACCACACCTTTTACTTGCAGATGACCGGTCAGAAAAGACTTTTCAGAGTGCAAGCGGGGAATAGTATGCCTGGTGAATGTACTTAATATGAATCAATCTATATCGAAAATTTAAAGAAATATATTGTGTCTGCAAGCAGACGGATTTCCACTGCTCCCCGCTTAGTGTTTTCCCTAATAAAGCCTCCCATGCATTCTTACACGCCAATTCCTGCACAGCCTTCGCCTTCCTCACAAGTTTATAGATGGTAGACAACAATTTCCCCCGAGACACGGGGTGAGCTATATAGCGTAACACCAGCAGAGCAGATGGGGTCATGGAAATTCTGGCCATTTAGCCCTAATAATGCCCCTGAGCCTGTAATAGTGTAGTAGTGTCACTGTATCCGTGTCACCTTTAGTGCTCAGCTCGTTCCATTGTAAAAAGCGCCCGTCCTGTATCAGGTCCTCCAGGGTTTGTATTCCTAGTGCTTGGAACAGGTCCCTAAAGGACCTCTCATGCGAAAGCGAAATCCCAGCTACATTATACACTGGTAACTCTGGAAGGAAGTGAGGCATGGATTGCAATAATTGGTTCAGTCTTCCCCAGGTCCTGCATGTTATCTCTAAAGGCTGAATTTCCCCCCTCGGGACAGGGTCTCTCTCGCCCCACAGCAGACCCATTAGAGCATCCGGGTGGGCAAGAGCTTTAGCTAATAAGGTATGCAGGGATTCTGAGCTGGGAGGGTTCCACCCAGATATGTACTGCGCTTGTGCAGCAAGATTGTATAAATATACGTCAGAGAATTCCATGCCACACATATCATTTGGCCGGGTGAGAGTGTTCTAGGCTATCCTAGGTTGCTTATCCTCCCACACTAGTCTCGTAAGCATCCTCCTAATGCGAGCCCAGTAACCATCAGGGGGCCACAACGGGACATTATTGTATATATACAGAAGTTTAGGAAATATCACCATTTTCGCCAATGCCATACGGGCAGCTTGAGAAATTGGCAGCCGTATCCACGCCTCCACCTTCAGCTCCAGGTTTTCCAATGGCATAACATTATCTCATATACCTTATCCCTTAGAGTAGACACCATGATACCCAAGTATCGTATGCCCACCGGTCGCCATTAAAAATCATCGCCCACATCGGTTCTTTGGACCTGTGCAGTTAGGGGGAGAACCTCAGATTTTTCCCAGTTGATACTAAGCCTAGATCATTTCCCAAACCTGGTCACCTATTGCATCAACGGGGGAAGGTTCTGGCGCAGGTGTTTAACATAAAGAAGAACATCATCAGCATATAATAATATGATGGAAAGATGTGTACGCGCATAAATCCCACGTTGTGCATGCAGCTCCTGTATATGGCACGGCAGGGTTTCCATCGCTAAAGCGAATAAACCTGGGGAAAAGGGGCATCCCTGCCTAGTGCCGCGCGTGGGATATATCTGCGCTGAGATAAGCCTCTTTGTATATACCGCAGCTCTCGGGCCGAATATAGCAGTTTGATCCATTTGATGTACGTCAGGCCCAGGCCAGACCGATAAAGTACCTTGAAAAGGAAAGGCCAGTCAACCGAATCAAATGCCTTTTCGACATCCAAGGCCGCCACTACCATCGGTATTCCAGGGTTAACATTATGCATAAGAGTAAAAAGACATCTTAAAATTGTTTTGAGTGGAGCACCCAGGGATAAACCCAGCCTGATCTGGAAGCACCTGGGCCGACATGTGAGGAAGTATACAGCTCACGAGGATCTTAGCCAATATCTTATTATCTGTGTTAATAAGCGAAAGGGGGCGGTAAGACGAGTGACATAGAGGATCCTTGCCCCGTTGCAGCAGCACAGTGATTAATGCAGATCTTGTGGATCCCCAGGAGGGTGCCCCTGGCCATGGCACCTTCAAACATTGCAAGGAGATGGGGAATAACACAGTCTATGTACGCCTTGTAGAATTCAGCAGTGATTCCATCAAGGCCAGAAGCCTTCCCATTAGGGCGCGATTCTATAGCCATACAAACCTCCTCTTCTGTAATTGAGCAATTAAGGGCGGCACCCTCTTCGGGGTCCAACCAACCCAATGCCACTTCATCCAGATACTGCAGCCTGGCATCGTGCCCTGGCATGGGCCGAGACGTATATAACTGCTCATAGAAGAGACGGAATTCATCATTGATCCCCTTGAGATCCCATACCCGATTCCATTCCGATCTATGATTTTGGCTATACTGGCAGACGGGCGTTCTCTGCGAATGGCCCAGGCCAATGTCTTAATAGACCTATGCCCCTCCCCATAGCTTGCTGCCTGTATTGGATCCCCCAAATATCTTTCTTCATCACATGCCAACTCACATAATCTCCCTGTTTGCCCTTAATTCTTTACGCAGTTCTGGAGTATCCTGAATGCTCTGCTGTTTTTCACCCTTTCACGTCTTCCAGTTTCCTCATGGACCTTCTAATGGCTCTTAACCTTCCCTACCCCTATCTAGAGATGCAGCATCCACATATATAAGCTTTAAAGGCTTCCCAAATTGTGCCCGGGTCCGAGACCGAGCCTACATTAGCCTGACAATATGCATCTATATCCTCCCCTATTTCGGTCCTAAACGCTCCATCACCAAGAGCAGCAGACTGAAAGCGCCAGCGCAACAAATTGGGCAATTGAGCTGTGGGCTCAAATCTGACCAGCACCGGTGAGTGGTCGGACAGAGTCCAAGACAGAATAGTAGCTTCCGTGACCACCCTAGGAATGGGAGTAGTGAACATCACGTAATCTATTCTAGACAAACGCCCATGCACCCCAGAATAAAATGTGTATTCCCTGACAGCGGGTTGCAAAGTACGTCACACATCATGTAGGTCATGCGTCTGTGAGATATTGCCCCATGCTTTGAACGCCTGAGAGAGGGAGCATTGAGTCGTCGTAGTTCTGTCCAAAGCTAGTGTGAGGGCCAGATTGAAATCACCAGCCCAGATTATTTCGTACTCAGAATATTTATGAAGATGACTGGCACACAAAGGGAAGAATTCTGGTGAATCCGTATTCGGTGCATATACGTTTATAATCAGGAGCCTAATTCCCAATACCTCACCTGCTAATAACAAAAACCTCCCTCCCTCATCCCACACCTGCTCATGCAGCTTAAATTGCAGTGATCTATGTATGTAAGTAGCAACCCCCCTGGAATGGGAGGAAATGGAGGAGCCATATCTGTGAGAGCCCCACCCGGCAAGGCTAGGAAGGGTTCACCCCTGGCGAGGTGAGTCTCTTGTAAACATAATATATTCACCCCATGATTCCTATCATAGTTGCCTATCAGTCACTTCTTCTTGTGGTTGGTAAACCCCCGAATGTTCCAGGACATCAAAGATATGATCGTTCTGTGATCATCCCTCATAAAAGTCTGGGTCATTCAACAAGCGCAGAATTAACCACACAATGACCCCACCCGGAATGGGTGAACCTTACAGACTCTTTGCCCCTTTCAAGTAGCACGTTCCTACAGTTCTCAGCACACTTCTGAAATAAAGTTGGAGTCGTCCGACCCAAACCAACATAACAGTTAAACCACAACATTAATCCCCTCCCTCCCCATCCCACCATGCCAGAAACAAGAACATACTGGCACCCACTACCATCTGCCCCCTTCCCCAACCGGACCTAAGCAACACCGCAGTGTCTACGGCAACTGAGCTCTGAGGGCATCCCAAGTGCTCCTTGTGGCAACAACCAATATATAACAAACCTCCCTCCCACCCACCGCTCCCCCAAAACTTGGGTTGGCCAATGCTCTTCTCACACATTGCAGTTCCGATGACGTAGGAAATCAGTTCTAGATCAAGGTGGGTGCCGTGGCGATCGCCCCGGGTCTGGTAAATTTCTAGCATATTGTTCTGCTGCATCCTGTGCAGTAAAGAATACTGCTGACCCATTATACTGCACACGTAGCTTGCCCGGGTAGATCATGGAGTACTTTATTCCCTTACGTCTCAGGATGTTTTTGGCCGTCTGGAAAGTCTTCCTTTGATCCTGGACTGCTGGACTAAAGTCTGGGAACAGTCGTATGGTAGAGCCTTCCCATCTCAGCTCCCCCCTCTCTTGAGCCGTTCACAATATGGCATCTCTGTCGCGGTAGCAAAAAATTCTCGCTATGATGGGGTGCTCTGGGGCGCCCGGCTGCGGTCTTGCCGCCAAAGAGCGGTGAGCGCGCTCCACCATATACATACTGGACAGCGAGGGGTTATCAAGTATATCCAGCAGCAGCTGCTCCACACATTTTTGCATGTTGCCTATATTTGTGGATTTCGGGACACCAGTTATTCTAAAAGTATTCCTCCTTGAGCGCCCTTCCAAATCCTCATTCTTGGCTGCAATCTTTTTCACCGCTTGTTGCAGACTGGAGACCTCATGCTGGAGGGTTGCAACGCTATCTTCCATAGTCCTGATCCTCTGCTCTGCCTCCTACATACGCCCACAGAGTTTCTCTATCTGTACAGCTGACATGTCCACTTTGCATGTAAGGACGTCTATTTTAACCCCAAGCGTGTCAGTGCTCCCTGTTAGTGCTAGCAGAGTCTGATTCAGGGCAGCCATATCTACTTGTTCAGGCCCTGGCATTTGTGAAATGACGGCTGGGGCCTGGGCCTGATCTGTGCGGGCAAATTGGTCCATCCTTGCCTGTTTCTTCTGGTTGCCATGTTACCAGTACAAGGATTTATCAGGCCGCCTCCGCAATACTAAATCTTGCGGTGTAAACACCAGTCCCTGGTCAGTCACCTTGCTGGATCAGTGCTTTAATCCGCTCTCCACTACTTAGGCCAGTGTATGCGGAGAAATTATTAACACTAGGTGGCTATTGTTCCACGAGAGGGCAGTTTGCCCCACTGCACTCCCAGGCCCGCCCGGGGAGGTCCACCAATGTCCAGTTCCTCCTTCACAAGCTCTCCTCTGCTATTCTCTTCTGTGGTCTTCCACGATGGCGGCTTGCGGCGGCACTCCATCTGCTGGTGCCCAGAAGGTTAGTTGTCCCACCACCGCTATTACTAGGGAACAGGGACAGGAGGAACAGGATATTTTACAAGGATTTATGCCTGTCATTGCCGGAGCTTTTCAGGCAGCCGCCATCTTGATATGCTGCACAATAGCGCCCCCATGATTTGGTATTTATAACGCACCTCTACAAGACTGTTTCTAGATGCCACAAGACAAGGGAGGGAAGGCAGAGGGAAGACAAGACAAACAATCCTACTGTGCCTTGTGTCATTGTGTCATTGGGATCGTGCAAGTGCGATACCGAGAAGTGCAGGGGGAAGGGAGATGGGCAATTTCAGGGGAAAGGGGCGGGGGGAGTGTGGTCAGGGCAATAAGGCTCTGAGTAAGTGCAGCCAGGCAGCGCACCTCTGGGTAAGTGCATGGAGGCAGAGGGGATGTAGGAGTTCTGTTTACAGCCCTTAAGAGTGCAGTAGGCCAGGAGGCAGTGCAGGGATGACTGGTCATGGAGGAGCCTGGTACCCAGTGAGGCTCTGAAGGTACCAAGCAACAAGTCTCCGCAGCAGAAAGGTAGGTTAGCAAGGAAGTGAGAGAGAGAAGGTAGAGGAGAAAATGAAGGTTTTGAGCAGCTGCTGGAATATCAGGTGGTCTGGCTCAAGTCAGAGAGGCAGGGAGGCCATTCCAGAGGGAAGCACCTGCATGGATACAGAGATCTACCTCTGACTCTCTGCTTGGAGAAGCGTCTGGCCCTCAAAGAGTTAGGAACAGCTGAGAAAAGACCTCTAGTAGGAAGGTATTTAGGCATTCATACTCCATACATGGGGAAGGTATGCAGAAAAGGAAGGAGTTAAAAATCCCAGACACAGCCTTTGACTTTTAAAATAAGGCAATGTACTTTAAAAGGTCCTTCCCTATTTAGAACAAAGGGGCCTAGTGCTCTTAGAGCCACAGGTCCAAAAGCAGTACCTTTCAGAAAGCAACACATATTTTTAAGAGTCTGAATAAGACTTGGCAAAGCCTAATTATTTCATAGTATTAGAATAAAGGAAGTCAGGTTCTTAGCAGACCCTCTCCTAATGCAACCACCTTAAAATCCATTTCCTGAGGATACTTGACCAGGACTCCACCAATCAGGGTCAGGCAAGGGAGTGGTAAGGTCTGTATTTTACGTCCGTCAAACCCTATGAATGTAGGGCAGATAGAAACAGGTATGTTTACACACCCGCTCTAGTCTGATTCACTCAGCAACCATTTTGGCAGCTGTGAAATTGCTGCAACCCTATGCTCTGTATCTTGGTTCTGTTGAAGGAACTGCAGAGGTCACTTTCAAACTCAGGATGTTGGGTCTGGCTGGTTGGTGGTTCTGGTCAGACAGTTCCTGGAATTGGACAGGTGATAACCGTAGCACAATGTAGAAAGGACCACCATGTTGTCGTTGGACTCAGAGGAGCTCCTGTAGATGATGCAGGAGGAGATCAGCGATGGCTGCTTGAAGGAAATGGCAGAGGAAAACCATTGTGGTGGAAACAAAGAGGCTGAAAGGACCCTCTTTGTGCAAGGGAATGGTAGGGGGGCACCTGTTGCACAAGTCGCGGGTCTGTGGAGTCCACAGTCTGAACTTACAATGATATCCAATGAAACGAGAAAGCCTACAAGGAAGCTGGTCATGCCAACAAATGATTCTGTACACTTCCAAAGGCTTCGAAGGTTCTGAATCCTCAAGCAGGTTTGGGACTGGTTGTTCCCACTGATCCATGGGTTGGAGCACTGATGAAGGCCTTCTGGGGATCACCAAAGGATCAGGAAGTCACGAGGTTGGTTCAAGAAGACAATGCTTGTCAGTTGTAATTATGAGTTCTGGTTCTGCTCTTCATAGGGGTCTTTGCTCCAAAATCGGTCTTCTTAATGGCTTCAAGAGCCCTCCTTTTATCCAGAAATCGAGGTGGAGTTACCCTCAAACCCTGCGACATTCAAACTGGAAGTGGCTGTCCAATCATGCACAGCCTTTGGCCACCACATGTGCCCAGCAACAAACACACTTTGGCATGGAAGTGGACTAGGACCAGACAGTAAAGCCCCCACACACACACCACTGTTTTGCCCTGGAATGCTGGAGCTTTCACTGGGGAAAGAAACTTTCCATTTGTTGCAAATCAGTCCATGAGAGGGTAGGAAGAAGGCTAAAATACAAGCTGGGTAAAGGACAGAGAATACACCCTGTGGCAGGCCCCTTTTTGCGGGTGTGGCAGTCTGAAACAAATTAAGCAGTAAAATGCAAGAGCACATGGGACAATTATAAGTAGCACAGTAGAAAAAGATCCACTGCCACCAGCTGTCTTCTATGCATCATGCATAAAACCACAAAGTTATAGGGACACAAAGTATCCCTACCGCACCTCACTGTAAGTTGAAATGTGCAGTGTAAAATAAACAGTATATTCCACAATAGAGAACAGAGTTCTACTACACAGATAGAAATAGAGCATGTATGATATGATATGGAATTTATTACGCGCCTGTACACCTGCCTGTGTTTCTAGGCGTGTATGTGTATGCTCGAGTGTGTGACAGGATAGGCAACAGGCACGTCAATGGAGGGAGGCAGCCAGCATGTGCATGCTTTGAATATTATGAATACTGGAAAATATGGGGAGAACATCTAAGAATGTCTAATTTTCTGAGTGGTAATATAAGACCATGGCAAAAAGTGAAACATACCATGCCCCAGTAAGAAATCATGCCCAGTCTGGCTGCACCAATGTACCCAGCTAACCCAACGTATGAACTCTCATCGTGTTGACTTTCCCCATTATGCTAGTTAGATATGGCAAACGGGCTGCACCAATGTAAGTCAGAATGGCCACCTTAGAACACTCATGTAGGCTTTACCCTTACGGTTACTTTGCACTAATAATAACCTTTGAAACTCAGGGAAAAACAATGTTAAAGGGATGTTATGGTTACAAGAAAAATCAAAAATCCCCAGAAATTCGCCAGTTATGGTAAGATAAGCAACCATAACTAGCGCCACTACCATGCCCTGCTAAGACTAACACCCAGGACGTCAAAGATGACATCTCAAATGGCATTGATGACATCACTGATGGCATCACATTTCTGGGCCACTTTTTTTATGTTCACTGATATATCTAGGCCAGGTGGTTTTGTTAACTAACAGTCATAATATGAAAATTGAAAACGTGCAATATATCTAGACGTTAACCTTCTTGTATGTTCTTAAAGTACTTTCCTTAGGGTTTGGTGCACATATATGGGGCAATAAGCAGGTCTCAAACACACAATTAATTTGTACACATACCTGCACTTCTCCCTTCCCCCTCCCCCACTGGCTCTTCTCCCCTCACTCTTCCCTGCACTTGCGTGATCTGAATGACACAATGCCTAGTAAGATAGTTGTTTTGTCCTCCCCTTGTTTCTCCCTCCTTGTCTTATCGTGCCTAGAAACACTTCTTTACAGGTGCGTTATAAATGTCATATCATATCATATACATGATGATAAACCTTAATGTTATTGACATTTTCTGGTCATGTTGCTTCTTTGTTCCTTACTTTAGTTTCCCTGTATGTGCCTCTGATGGTTATGCATGGCCCAATGGCAAGTGGCGCTCTATACAAATTAAATAATAATCATAATAATAAAAATAAAAATAATAATAATAATAATAATAATAATAATACTAGTAATAATAATAATAATAATAATAATAATTGTGTTGTTTGTACTAACACAAGTATGCAGTAAGTCTTGAATTGTTAGCAATTTATTCCTTGTTTGAAATTACTCAAAACTCTGATGGGGTAACATTCATTATTTTACTAGCCAAAATCACCAGATAACAAATATTGCACTTCTATGGTGCATGCTGCAGCCATTGCCTATTTGTATGAATGATTAGGTTACTGTATTAACAACAACACTCCAATATAATCTTTTATTCAGATGAGAACATTTTTTTCTCCAAATTTTATTTCAACTTTCCCAGATGAGTTACAGAAAGACCAACACAATATACATCCATATCATCTTAATTACACGAAAAACATGGTTCATTTCGACGTTCTAGTCAAGAGTTTGTGATGTCAACTCTGTGTCATAGTGCCGTTCAAATAGGTCCGGAGCGGTCCCCAAATGTCTTTCGGCCTGCTTGTCGTGGCTACTGATTTAACATACCCTTCCCCCCTTTCATTTACATATGCCAGTTCTCTAAGCCATTCGCATAGCGTCGGTGCAGAATTGGATTTCCATTTGAGCAAAATGCATTTCTTAGCTATTAAACAGCCCATATTAAACAATCGGTGCATTCTAATATTAACCTCACTGATGTCCCCCAACAGGTATTTTAGAGGGAGAAGTGTGGGGAGAATGTTGGTCATTGTATGTAATGCTTTGGCTACCCCTTGCCAAAATCTTGCTACTTCGGGCAGTTCCAGAAAATGTGTATGGTGTTTTCTCCTTCTCGTTTACATTTCGGGCATTGAGCAGATGTGTTGGGAGAGAATCGCGCTACCTTCTCTGGTGTGTAATGCAGTCTGTCCAGCACCTTGAACTGTATGAGTCGAAGTCGTGCCTTGAGCGTGACCTCTTTTGTAAGTGAACAGCATCTCTGCCATTTGGCCTCATCTATAATTGTCCCTGTGTCTTCTTTCCATTTTGATCTAACTGTGCTGTGGTGTTCATTTTTCGTCCTGTGCTTTCCTATACAGTCCAGACAGCATCTCTCTCTGGGCGTTCCCTCTTAACCACCATTTCCATGCAGGTGCATAATTGCGGCTCTTGAGGGAAGGATGGGCTTTTCTTCCTAACCGCAGCACGCATACGATAATATTGTAGTGTACGAACAGGGTTGTTTCGTAGCCGCAGTGCAAATTCACCCAAGGTGACAATCTAATTTCATGTTTCCCTCTGGGTCCAATGCTCTTTGTATGTCAACATCGAATGTAGGGGGGAGTCCTGGGAAGTTCACAGCGGGATGCTACCACAATAGCGATCTTTTATGCCCAGTCTAGTGTGCAGTCGCTCCCAGGCATTGACCATTGTGCGCACAGGATCAAATACACATGAGTCAGCATATTGATCATCATGTATGGCTGATCTGAGGTCAGCTGGGGGAAGCTCCATAGCATTAAAGTGCCAAATGTGGTGGATACAGATCTTGCCTATACCAGTATTCTGCATAGTGAGCTTGCAATGTTATATCATACAATTTGAAATCAGGGGCCGCCAGCCCTCCTCTTTCATAGGGCTCTGTCATGTCTTCCCAGTTCCTTCGAGCCGATTTGTCTCCCCATATAAACTGCACCGCTAATGATCGCAGTCGGCTGAAGAATTTGCGCCCTGGCCAAATTTGGATGTTATTGAAATAGTAAAGTAATTTGGGTACAACTATCATTTTTAGGAGGGAAATGTTCCTGTATAATTAAATGGGGTATTTGGTCCATAGATGCAATTTTACATCCAGTGGATTCAAATAGATCTCGTGGTTTTTCTCATATAGCAGATGTCTTGTGTGAGATACATTCACCCCTTAATACTTAACAGTTACTTGTGCCTGCCGAAAACCATGAAGGTTCTCTGGTTCCTTTGTGTTTTTGGTAAGTGGGAATAGCTCGGACTTGCTGGTGTTAAATCTGTATCCCGAGTGCTCTGTTAACTTCGCCACTTCCACCATTACTGGTTCTATATTTATGTTAGAGTTTTGTAGGTACAATAGAGTATCATCTGCATATAAAGAGATTATCTGCCGGGGTCCTGCGATATGTATTCCTCTATGTCCATGATGGTTTCTAATTCGTCACACCAGTGGTTCTATAGTAAGTGCGAACAAGAGGGGAGAGAAGGGGCACCCCTGGCGAGTGCCCCTAGCCAGTGGGAATTTATTCGATAGTACCCCATTTGTATACACTTTTGCTGATGGATTAGTGTACAATAGCTTCACATATCGTATAAATTGTTCTCCCATACCAAAGCGTTTAGGTGCTCCAAATAAGAAGACTGAATCTAATGCCTTTTCTGCATCTGGGGAGGCTGCAACTGTGGAGGCCCCGGGGTTGATCTGTCCTATAATCCAAATAGACGGCGCAAATTCAGGGCCATTGATCTACCTGGTATGAAACCCGACTGGTCAGGGTGCACCAGGTCAAGCGTGTACGGGAGCAGTCTATTCGCAAAAATGTTCACGATACCTTTGCTTCAGAGTTTATTAATGATAATGCGCGATAGGAGGATACGTCCTCGGGGGGGCCTTTCTGGTTCCGGGAGGACTATTATTACTTCTTCTGATAGCGATGGCGGAAGGATACTGCTCAGGCACGACTCCTCCCAAACCTTCAGCAGGCGAGGTTTAAGGATATCATTATATGTCTTATAGAGCTCTATTCCCAGTCCGTCTGGTCCCGGGGCTTTGCCCGAGGCCAGGGCATAGAAAGCCTTGGCAACCTCCTCAACTGTGAAAGGACTGTCTAGTTTTTCCTTGGCATCATCGCCTAAGTTGGGTAGGGCAATCTCCCTTAAATAGGAATCTACTGCATCTACGATGCGGTTGTCTGCGTTTGCATATAATTCTTGGTAGTATGCCAAGAATACAGCAATAATGTCTTCACTTTTGGTTATATGTTGTCCTACTGGCCCGTTTATGCTTGTTATAAATTGCGTCTCTCTCTCTCTCCCTTCTGACCACTCTGGCCAAGAGTCGTCCGGGGCTGTCCTCCTCCCCATATCTGCAGGTTTGAACCTGCTTTGCCATAAAATGTACCTCTTGGTCCGCCAGTTCATGGAATTTCGATACATTGCCCCCAATTAACCCCAGAAGTGCTGTATCCCCAGATAGCCCATATTTGTTTTCGAGTTTTCATAGTGTTTTTTTCTAATTCACCTAGGTCCTGCCTTATGCTTCTTAGCTTCCCAGATGCAGAGGATATCATGATGCCCCGCACCCACACCTTGAATGTTTCCCATACCATGAAATAAGTTGTCACAGGCCCTTCATTTACCGTAAACAATCTTTCTATTTCATCATTGATAGTGGACACCAAATTAATATCAAATAGGGCGGTCGATACCATCTTCCATAACGGACGGGGTTTTGTTGTATTTGTCAATGATAGGGTAATCAACACCGGTGAGGGTACACATCAATATTTTGCTTCCCCGCATTCTATCTGACCACTCCGTGGATACCAGCCAAATGTCTTTGCAAGATAATGCATTGTGCACTGTGGAATAGTATGGGAATTCTTTAGTACTAGGGTGTTCTTCCCTCCATACATATAGGAGTGCGTGTTCTGCCATATCTTGTAGCACTGCCTAGTTGGCCTGAGTGACCCCCGATGTCTGGTGCTATATCTATCCCTGGTGAGGTCAAGGATCATGTTAAAGTCTCCTCCCCACACGATGGGAGCCTTAGTTGTCTTCGCCAAAAGGTTGAATACATGGGCAAAAAAGCTAGTGTCATAAATGTTTGGACCGTATGTGTTCACCAGCATGATGCTCTCTCCATTGTTTGTCCCGGAGACAACAACGTATCTCCCTTGGGGGTCTATTTGAGCATTGCTAGTTTGGAATCTCAATTACTTATGTATATGTGTGATCACTCCTCTGGCCTGAGATGAGTATGAAGTGTAATATCTTTGTTGCCCCCACTTCGATGCCAGTATTTGGTGCACCGCCATAAGGGCGTGTGTCTCTTGCAACATCACAATATTGAGTGTGTGCCGTTCAATGTAGGACCAAATTTACCTAGCTTTTATGTGGTTGTTTAAGCCTCTAACATTGCATGATATCAACCTCAGAGTTTCATCCATCAGGGTTCAATTCGGGTTGGTTGATGTCTATGTTTTAAAAATCACCAAAATGTATTTGGATGAGTACATTTTTTTAATACATTAAGTAGTTCCTGATAGATCTCATGATCACCCCCGACATCTTGTTATCAACATTGTAAACACAACCCGTTATGGGGATTTTTCATATGTGATGTCATCTTTGATATCTTGGTTGTTAGTCTTAACAGTGCACAGAGGTGGTGCGAGTTATGGCTGCTTAGCTTACCATGACTGGCAAATTTCTGGAGTTTTTCGATTTTACTTGTAACCATAACGTCCCTTTAACAAAGAATTTTCCCTGAATTTCATAGGTTTTTTTATCAATGCAACTTAACCATCACGTCTCTTTTGCAACTTTTGTCAGTGAATTTCATAGGTTTTTACCAGTGCACCCTAATTTGCTACTTCATAATATCATACTCACCCCCAACATAACAGCATTTCCGGCCGATTTAGGGAGTTTCAAGTGAAAACATTGCTATTCCCCACCTCTGTGCAACTTTCTAAACATTTCTATCAACTTTCTACAACTTTTTACACCCTTTTTTGTTAGCCGACATTCACGAATGTCTGATGACATCGTGGACTTCCCGGACAGCGTCACGTGACCACACGTGTTGCGTGATGACATGTCTGTGCTATGCAGACATTTTGAAAGTGCATTTTTGGCTGATCTAGGAAGTTTTAAGTGAAAACTGTGCCATTCCACACTTCCTAGCCACATTCTTAACACTTCTATTAACATTGTACATCTTTTTACATATTTTTTTGTTAACCGATGTTCATTAACGTCTGACGACGCGGTGGTCTTCCCAGACAGCATCATGTGACCGTACGCACACCTGCGGCATGATAACATGTCCACCAGCGGGTCTGTGCTTTGCAGACATTTTGAAAGTGCATTTTTCGGCCTATCTAGGAGGTTTGAAGTTGGAAATGCACTATTCCACAGCTCCTAGACCCATTCTTAGTTGATTTGTCAACTTTTTACAACTTTCCAAGGCCTATTTTCTACTCAATAATCTGCAGACAGTCACACGGTCCGCAGACGGGTCCTCTGATGGGACACCCCCATTACTTTCAGTCATTCTCAATCTGGCTATCCAGGAGAGAGCACCAGGAAAGAGCGGCTTGTGCTGTAGGTGTAAGCACTTTTTTCCATTACATCTACAAGGATTTCTACATTTTTGGGACCTCTCCCATATAACTTTACACCTCCTGAGCTAAACGGCACCAAACTTTGCAAAATCGTTCCGATGTGGTCATATACTTTTTCTTTTTGCAAAGTTTGGTAAAGGTTAGTCTCACAGCTCCAAGGTTCTAAGTCACCGAAAAATGCTCTTTCTATGAGTTAATGTTACGCTCACCTGGTATCCACGGGGGCACCACACGATACTGGATGGAGGTCTAAGCGCTATCCCGGACTCCTCTCTGCTTGGTTATGTGCCAGATGTTGGGTAGCACCTATAACAGGAGAATGGAGGGTTAAGATACTGGTTCTGTGATGGGTGGACTCCCACCTCCCTCTGGTCCAAATCCCCTCCCTTGGGGGTTATTGCTCAGTTTAGGTTTTTGTGCATTGAACTCTCCGTCCTGCGTCTCTGTGCAGGAGTGCATGGTTGGTGCGAGCGTTCCGTGGACCTAGTTGCTTCACTGGTCAGTGTGCCCTTATGTCGGGTCCAGACCGGCTGTGACTCCAACTCTGCTTGCTGTCTTCCAGGTGAGTTATAATGTCTTTATTCTGTCTCTTTCTTTCCCTCCGTTTTCTCTGTCTTCTCAGGGTCTTGCTCCACTGTGCTGTTCCCTAACAATGTCTCTTTTTGTTTTCACAGGGATGGTTGCGATCTCGGAGTTGCTGTGCCGATGGCGAAGACCACAGTGAGTTATTGATGCACGGAGCGCTGCGCTGTTTATTGGTGTTAATTGCTAACCTGTGTTCTCTTCTCTTCTTTGTACAGGTTGCAGTGATGTTCCGGAGAGATGAGCGATCGAAGCGCTGCTTGCCCAGGTAAGTGCTTTGCTAATGCTGACCTTGTTCCTTCTCCCTTGCAGGTTGTGGTGAAACCCGGAGATGGGCGAGGTATGAGAAGCGCAGGGTGCTGCCAGGACTTGCTGCTTGCCCAGGTAAGAATTGTTATTAATGCTGTCCTTGTTTCTTTACCTTTGCAGGTTGCGGCAAACTCTGGAGATGGGCGAGGTAAGCGAAGCACAGGATGGGTTCAAGGCCGGTTACTTCACAGGTAAGTGTTCTTGCTTGCTAGTGCTGTTCTTGTTTTTACAGGTTATTAATGGAATTTGGATCTAAGGCTTCAGGATCGTGCCACTGGAGAAGCAGATGAGCAGGAGCTGGACACGGTGAGCGTTACGCTGCAGGAGTGCAGAATAGCGTGAAGCGTGTTCTGCTGCTTGGGTGTGGTTTAAATAGCCTGGCTAAAGTAGTTCCAGGCCAAGTAGTTCCAGGCCCAGCCATACCCAAAACACTAGACCGCATGGCTTGGTTCTAAAGAACTGAGCTGTGTAATAGGCCTCCATGTTGGATTAAGGTCCAAAACTGGTATTGCTTTATTCCTGATAATGAGCCTGGCACCAAAGGCGCCAGGACTGACTCCATGTATGTTTCTGATGGAGTTTTAAGGCACTTGGGGCCGGTGTGAAGGGCTTTAGCCCCATTGCTGCCAGGGGACTCTTATACCTGAGGGGGCCAGGGGCATAGATCATGACAGTTAAGCAACTTAAACATAACTATACAGCTGCTACCGCAGGCTGTGTAATAAACATATTACTATAGTATGTGTGGCCAGATTCTTGGGGCACTACGGCCTACGGCCATGCCCTCTAGAATCTGGCCACTGGCCACAACCACCACAATACAATTCAACTATAGAGAGAGCACTTTTTGCAACCATAATTCGTGCCACCACCGTGCACTGCTAAGACTAACATCCAGGACATCACAGATGACATCACAAATGGCATAGATGACATCACTTATGACATCACATATCTATGCCACTTGTTTTTGTTCACTTACATGTCTAGGCCAGCTGCTTTTGTTCACTAACGATGAGAATTAGAAAATTCAAATGGTGCTACATATCTTCACGTTAACCTTGTCATATGTTCTTAAGGTACTTTCCTTAGGATTTGGCCTATGCTCATGGTGCACATACACAGGGCAATAAGCAGACTTTAAAACACAATTCATTTGTATACATGATGATGAACTTTAATGTTATCGTCATTTTCTGGTGATGTTGTTTCTTTGTTCCTTACTGTAGTTTCCCTGTACGTGCCTGTGATTTGTATGCATTGTGTGTCTTCATATGTATAGTTTGTACTAACACAAGTGTAGTAAGTCTTCAATTGTTAGCTATTTTTTCGATGTTTAACATTAGTTAACATTCTGATAGGGGTGCATTTATTTTTTTACTGGCCAATATTACCAGATTAAAAATGCCAAAAATAATAATGTCTTCTTTTCTTATAGTACATAGTTTACATGAAGATACTACACCACAGGTTATATCATTATGGAGAATCACAGCAATCAGAAAGACAATCCCAATCCCCAACTGTACACAATTAAATCATGATCTTGTCTTCAAAATTGGATGAACTTAGCAATGACTTTAAGGAACTTCTAAATTAAGTTAAAAATCATGCTATTAAAAATGTTGATTATCGCTGTCCTAATTGACTTGTCCCCAGCAATCACCCCAACCAAATTCACAAAATATAAATCAAAGAATGTTTGATGAAACCTCTCTCCCTGCCACCCCGATGATAATTTTGTAGAAATTCAATACTCTCACATTTATGTTTCCCATTCTGATACCCCATCCCTTTCATAAATACGTTCATTTTGTATAGTATAAATATCTTGCATATTAATCTGTCATATATTCTTTTTTTTCTTTAAAAACCCCAATCAATAGTCCACAGACCACACTACTGTTCGGGAGTTCTGTTTACTAAGTCGGCTGTCCGTGTACATTGGATCATGTCCGGACATGTTTGGTCTTGCATGAAGCACTTTTAATTGGTCTGCGGACAGCACAACCAATTGCGCACATCCATGCGCATGCACCTGACATCTCCAACTTGATGAGGTCCCCAGACATCCGCCGCAGCCGCAAACGTCCCTGGACATCATCATGGGACCCATCCTATGCAGCATAATTGCGTGTCCGCGGATGGTGTCTATGCTCCGCAGACAGTCACGAGTTGCGTGGGCGGTTCCTCTGAAGGGACTCACCCATTACTTATAGTCATTCTAAATCTGGCTATCCAGGAGAGAGAACCTAGAGCACCTGCTTTGCAGATCACTAACCTGCATCTATGGCTTCATTCGTGGCCATTCCTCCTCCCAAGGAGCCACCACCACCACCAACACGAGGGCCTGGACCGGGGCATAATCATGATTATGCGGAGGAGGATGACGCGGAACAAGACGATGGGGTAGAGGAAGTGCCTTTCTCCAGCACACTGAGTGATTCATGGGTGTGGCAGATTTTTCCCACCTTTGGGGGGTGTACCAAAAGCTTGGGCTGCCCAGGTGAAATGCATTGAGCGTGGGGTGGTACTCAGTTGTGGAAAACATGGGCAGTACTCTTTGGGGACCTCCTCCATGCACCGCCACACTCGATCCAACCACCTGGGTCCTCTGAGAAAGGCTGTTCCTTTCTCAGGGCAAAGCAGACAATCTTCATCTACCCCATCTTCCTCAACCGCTCCTGCCACCACACAGGCCACTCCTCTAGGGAAGAGGATCACACCATCTGCCTCGCAGGCCATTCATGACGCTGTCAATCCTTATCTTTGGAGGTTGTCACAGTCTTCTGTTTGTACTGCAGCACACCACTCTGCAGGGGGTAGCAGTTTCAGAGTGCTTTTGAAGCTTCGCTCAAAGGAGCACAAGAAACACTGCCCCCTACCCATACAAGGAGATGCAGGGCATGCATACATAATAATCACACATCGGACACATTTAGCAGTCCAGGCCTCAGCAAACACCTCAACACCTGATATCACACAATGGAATTGCCATCATTCTGAACATACATGAGCCTGTCTCTGTCACATAGCCATCATGTAAACGACACTAGCAGTCAAAGCCAACACACTCAGCCAATACCAACAGTCAACCCCATCAGTGGATGCAATGCCAATCACAGCAGACATACACAACAGTGGATCATGTCTGCTGCATAAAAGATATCAAGGACAGGTGACGCATGATGTCACTACTCATAGGTACTAATGGCATGTGCTGCAACACGAGATTAAAAGCGTATCACACAGGTGCTCATAAATGTACACTGCATCATATTCCTGACTGGCTGGCTCAAGCTTTCCCCAGCATGTGTACAGGCCGCCCAATAAACGGTACTGTCCTGTCCGTTCAATGTGTGCAATATCAACCGTTGCCTCCCAGTAGAGGGGGAACATACTGCTGGGACACGGACATGTCAATGCGGGTTTGTGTGCCGTTGGCATCAACCTGTGCACGTCTCTACACCACTGTCCTTGTGTGGGAGAGTCAATGCCCCCTGCATGCACCACCCTGGCACACGTGTGTAAGGTGCAAAAGCACCCAGCCAGGCGCGGATTGTCCGTCAACACATGGTGTAACTTCTGGCTCAGTCTGCCTCCATAGCAGCAGTGGGTGTGCATAGCAACCATAGGGTTCCCTTGTCACATGAAGACCAACTGTGCCAATACACATAGTCGGCAGCTGACATGTAAGTGAGCAGTATACGCCATGAAGGTAGGGCTGACACAGACCCACGGGAGAGGCCCTCTGGTCTGTGCGGGAGATTCACACAGAGCATTGGCAGGCAGCCCACCACTGTGGATGCATGCGCCTCTAGCACAAGAGGTGTCTGTTTGAAGGGGCACCATGGGCGAGCAGTACACATTGGCAGGCCCACCGTCACCAGTGCACCCTGTCATGCGCAACATCCCCACTGCCCAAGATAAGGACAATGTGGATTCTCAAATGCAAAACCTCCTCCAATTATGGAGGAGGAAGAGGGGGAGGATGGGGACCTACTGCCACATTTTTTTAATAACACCCTTAATACCGAAATGGTTTCTAAGTGCTGACCCGGGATTCGAACCTGTGTCACTCTGTTGTCTTGCATCCAAGACGAGCGCGTTGCCACTGAGCTTTACTACCCAAGCCAACATAGGGCCTGTGGAGTACCCCAGTGGGAAAGGAGTCCCTGCCTAACTAGAAGCCATGATTGCTTCCACCATTCAGTCAGCACCTACCACCCCTACCCCCACAACACCACAGATGCTTTTCCACCTTCCAGGGACGACACCTCCTCTCCATCTCCTCGGTTGTGAAAACCCAACTTCACCAAACAGGACATGGAGGTCCTGGGGCAGAGGTGCTCATACAATATGCGCACCTCACCAGTTAGAGCTCGCTGCATTCTGAGGTGGCTGCACGGTCAGTTTATGGGCCAAAATTGTAAGGCACATCAGCTTACTTTGGGTGTACCAGTGCAAGTTAAATAGGTGAGGAAGTGCTGGGATGACCTCAGGCGGTCACTGGCATGAAGGCAAGGAAGTTGCTGGGGGCGGGGCTAGAGGATCCATCCTTGCCCATTCTGCAGGCCCGCATCATCCCCCTGGAACTCCGGGTCCTACAGCGAATTTGCCTGGAGGCCAATCACAGTGTTCGGCGGATTGACAGGCACTAGAATATGCCCGGTAGGTGTTCCCCGAATTATCGTCCACTATGACCTTCCAATGAATTTTGTGATATGCCTATCTTTCCCCGGGTGTATGTGCCACAATCATGTCTTCTCAGCACCCAATGCTGAGTTGCGTTGGCTTGTGTCCACATGTGCAAATGTGTATGATGTCTGTTGCCCTGAGTGGACATGATGTGTGCCCCACATGTATGTGCAGCACATCCCTTGGTGTGAGCTTTCTCTCATGTGTCCCTTTCTCCCCTCTTGCATCGTCCTTTGCCAGTGACCCCATGGTCCACGACCACAATTGTGTGTCAGAGCTGCAACCCGCCAACAGGACTCACACAAGGAGGAGTGTGGCAGAGGTTGAGTTGTCAGAGGTGGAGGTGCCACAGGAGTGCCAGCAGGCAGGGTTTGAAGGCAAATATAACCCCCTAGGAACTACTGTATCCTTGTCTGCTGTGGCTCAGGTGCATCCTCCTGCTGCACCTGTCCCCACACCTCATGTCCATGTGGGTTGCGTTGGCTTGTGTCCACATGTGCGAATGTGTATGATGTCTGTGGACCCTTCCTGGACTGTCTCACGCCCTTGTTCCCCCATGTTACCTGCCCCACTTCAGGAGCTCGGACCAGCACGAGTGCACAGTGAGTGCACCCCTCCTGCCACCCTGTATGGGGCACGCTCATGTCCTTTGACACCTGCATGAGTGGGGTACACCATGTCCACTGTGCCACCCGGACCATCTGTGTTGGGGTGAAGCTCACTCACCTATGGAGCCAACTGTGCCTGCCTCAGTGATTGCTGCCATCGTACCTACTGTGGACCGGCCTGATGCCACCATGGCTCGGGCCCTCACACCTGGAGGTGGCAATGTGGACTACCATGTACAGTTGCTGTGGGTCCTGAAGGGCATCAGGGTGGGCTTGCCGGAGGTGAAAAGGGAGGTTAGGGAAGTGGGGGGGGCAAAGGTTCCAGGAACAGTGGGAATTGAGGGAGGAGGTTGCAAGACTGAGAGCAGCATTGCAGGCAGATAGAGGGGAATTTAGAGTGATTAAAGATTCTGTCTGTGTCAAACAACATCTTTCACAGACACCCTCTTCCCCTCACAGGCCCTCTGCGCTCTCTGCCACTTTGACTCGTCCTATGTGCAGGAGTGGCCAGCAGGGACATGCAGCCGGCACCTCCATCTCTTTTTCCTCCATCCCGCCAACCCAGCGGCCCCTGAATTGCGAGGTAAAGGATGAGGAGGTTGCGGTGGTAGTCATGGTGGATAGTGAATATGAGGAGTCAGAGGAAGACCAGTGATTGTATATTATTTGTTTCAATCCAATTTCACTCTCTGCACAGTGTGCATTGTATCTTCATGTTCCTGTTGTCACTTGTACAACTTATTCCCTCTGTGGATTGCACCATCACTGTGGATGTTGATGTACCTGCACGCACCCTTTTGTTCAAATATTCTCTGGCTGGCGGTCATGTGCACCATTTTCCCCTTTGCTTTCCATACTGTGTTGTGCTTTTCAATATACATTTTTCATGTGCCATCCACGGCTCGTGTGCATTTTGTTATGTGTGTGTAGTGTAGTGTGTGCCTCTGTAGGTTGTGGTGGGTGGAATGATATTGAGCCTGAACCTGCACCTGGTCAACGCAGGTGTGTTATTTAGAATGGCAGTGTCCGTGTGATTGTGTCATGATGCACATGTGCTTCCAAAGGCATATCAAGTGAGTAGTCCTGAGACGGAGCCAGTGTGTCCAGTCTATCGATGATGTGCACGTAAGGACATGAAGCTGCTGGGAGTGCGATTTGCAGACATGGAGGTGTTCTGTTCATTAATGGGTCTATACATCTGGTCAGCATTATCTTGTGTCAGGTCCACGCATGGGCTAGAGAAAGTTATAGTGAAGGGCACACTGTTTATCATGGCCTACATCAACTGATTAGTAGAGAGGGAGTCGTACATTCGATGGCACATTAGAATTTGTGTGAGGGCCTTACGTCCTTTGATGCATAACTATGAATATGGGTGCCCTGTTCCATCCTGCTAGTATTTTGCATAGATAAGGTCTGGAAGGGGTGTTACGTGGACATTCTGCTTTGGGATACAATCGGACTACAGGTGGGTACCTTGCGAGTGTGCCTTTACCCATGTGTCCCAATGAGCGACTGTGTACATTGTGAGCCCTTGCATGAACGTATGCCTGTATGTGCTGCATTGTCAGCATGGAACTGGTGCACAGGGCAAGGATGTCGACACAAGTCAATCCTTTGGTACCACTACATCTGAAGTAAGAACACATCTTTACTAGCATGGCTCCATGCATTTGTCTTGCTGCAAACTGTGGGAAGAGTTAGGGTCTTGCGTCCCATTTTGGTTTCTGACTGTGCATTTCCTCTCCTTGTCCCTAGATACATTGTTTAAGTATGTCAGCGCTACAGATTATTTGTCCCAGAAAAAGGATTTTTCAGGGAAGTTTCAGCCAATCATCTTCCGTTTTGCAGCTCATTGTTTTGTTTTTTTTTATCAAAGATTTTATTGATTTTCAAGTTTTAAACAACATTACATCCATCTCTTCACGCTCTAGGGAGGGGACATGGGTGGGGGAGGGGGCGGTGGGAGGGGAGCGAGACAGACAGGAAAAAAATAACATTAACAACTCAGCTTCAAGGACCACGGTCCAACAGTCAGTCGGGATTGGAATAGGGTGATCTCGTGGCATAGTGTGCTCCCAACAGAGCCAGTATTTCCCCTTCAGTGGGCCTCTCAGAGTCTCAGCGCCTACAGGACTTGCTCTTGGCCCTCAGCCATCCTCCTCCCACCTTCTCCATATTTTCTCGGCTTTTTGCGCACAACCTCTTGCTTTGTACACCCGATGCTCCATTACTGCACATATGTCCACGTCCGTGACCCACTGGTCGTAGCTAGGTGTGTGCTCCGAGCCCCACAGTTGTGCAATGTTCCACTGAGGACCACCCCTGAGGACTGCAGTCGCTGTTGACAACAGCAGTTTCTCGTATCGGGAGAGGTCAGATTCACTGGAGACCCCCAAAAGTAATTGCTTCGGGCACCTCTGTATCGGTTTACCCAGGACGCTGGACAATTTGTCACAACATTTCTGCCAGAGCTGCTGAATATTACCACATTCCCACAGAATATGAAAAAAGGTACCTTCCTCTCGCTTGCATCGTAGGCATCTTGCATCTGAGGCCCTGCCCCAGCGGAAGAGGGCCACTCTCGGGTAGTAGGTGCGATGCGGGATCTTCAGCTGGACAAGTCAGAGTCTCGAGGAGATGGTTGTTTCTCACGGGTACATCAGGGCCTCCACCCAGTCCTCTGGCAGGAGCGGGCCCATGTCGCGTTCCCACTTGGCTTTCAGACTGGATAGCTCCGGTGTTGCGAATGAGGTTATCACACTGTACATAGTGGAGGTAACCTTCCGCTCAACCCGGTCTAGGACTATGTTTCATTCTAGCGGGGAACTTTCGGGTAGATCTTGTGTGGTCTGTCGATGGGCCATCCACGCATGATTTAGCTGCATATGGTGGAACCTCTGTATCCGGCAGGGAGAACCTCTCTTGCATTGTCTCGAACGTCGCCAGGTTATCTTCATGCACGACATCCCCAACACTGGAAATACCTCGCTGGGTCCACTCGGGCCATCTTGGCAATTTTTGTATTTCGGGAAGGTTGCAGTTGTTCCACAATGGTTGGGCCAGAGGTATTTTCCCTCCCCACCCTAAGTATCGAAGCGCTTCCTTCCAAACTCTCGTTATGTGTGATGCCATGTCGGGTGTCGGAGGACGGTCCAGGTCTCTGTAGAGATGCTCTATTGGCTTGGCTGTGGTGTTACAGTGGAAACCCTTGATGTGCGGTAGGCTCGCGTCGCCGTGGAGCATATCATTCACCACCTCCATCTGGCTGGCCCAGTAGTATGATTGCAGTCTGGGCAGCCCGACCCCCCTTCCCAGATGGACCTCTGAAGGGTAGCAAGAGCAATTCTTGGGTGTCCTCCTTTCCAGAGCAATTTCCGGAGGAGGCATTCGATTTTGTGGAAGTCCTGATAGTGGATGTACAATGGCGTGTTTTGCAGGATGTATAGGAATTTAGGAAGGGCGATCATTTTGAACAAAGCTGCCCTACCCAACAGCGTCAGTGGCAAGGAGATCCAATGGCGAGTGCCAAGGGGGAGAGGTTTAAAGTTGTGTATTCCGTAAGATGCATCGTGATGTGGATTCCCAGGTATTTGAACTGCTCTTTCTCGATCTGGTAGGGACCCGTCACCAGATTTTTGGGCGGGGCGTCCCTTATAGGGAAAAGGATGGATTTGGACCAATTCACACGTAGGCCGCAAAATGCCTCGTATTGCTCTAGCAGTTGTACAATTCTGGGGCAGGAAGCATTTGGGTCCTTCAGGTAGATAAGTAGGTCATCCGCATAGAGGGATATTCTGTCTTCCCAGGTCTCAGACCACCGGAAGCCTTCCCAGGTTCGAGTGTTTCGCAGCAGGATCGCTAGGGGTTCGATAGCGATGGAGAATATCATGGCCGATAGTGGGGAGCCCTGCCGTTTACCCCTTCCCATTCCGAACAGTTCTGATCGGCAGCCATTGACCTTGGTCCTAGCAACCGGGGAATCATACAGCAGCCGCACCCAACTCATGAAGATCTCACCGAAGACAATGCGGCGCATTATGGTCCAGACGGACTCCCATCTCACTGAATCGAAGACCTTTTCAAAGTCAATTGCCAACAGGGCTAGTGGCCCCTGTATGCTGTTGGCCCTTTCCAGCGCTGAAAATAGCCTGCAGAGGTTCATGCGAGTTGATCTTTGTGGCATGAAGCCGCATTGGTCCGGATGTATCAGGGAGGGAATTACCTGCTGTAAGCGGCCCGCCAACAGTTTTACCAGTATTTTAGTCTCAAAGTTGATGAGTGAGTTGGGTCTGTACGAGCTGCATCTTTCCGGGGGCTTATCCGGCTTGGGTATCACCACTATTGTTGCTTCTCAGAGGTCTGGAGGGAGGATGCCTTTTTCTCGTGCATGGAGGTACATTTGCAGTAATTGGGGGGCAATCACATTAGTGCCTACCCTTCGCCATATCTCCACCGGGAAGCCATTAGGGCCAGGGGTCTTACCGGACTGGAGGCCAGAGATGGCACCTAGGATCTCATCCTCTGTGATCTCCTGTTCCAGCTGTTGCGTTGTGCCGCGTTTAGGGTAGGGGTTTCGATGTAGTCCATAATTGTAGCGTCCATCGGGGTTGTGGGTTCACTGCATAGCTCAACGTAGTTTTCTGCGAAGCCTTGGGTTATTTCCTGGTCCGTCACCCCCGCATTTGACCCTTTTGCCTCGAGTCTCCGGACATGGCTGCGTCCCTGCTCCTTCCTTTCCAGCCATGCCAGCATCTTGCCGGCCTTGTCGCCTGTTTCATAGACCCTTGCTCGCATTGCAGTGTGCGCTTGTTTCGCGTTGTCCATCGCAGTGCTTTGCAATCTTTTTTGTGCTAGTAGCAGCGCCCGATTAGAGGCTTGCGTTTTTTCGTTTATGTGCCCCTCCTCTGCCTGTTTGACATGAGTCTCTGCTTCAAGGATCTTGCTCATGTGCTGCCTCTTTTGGGCCACCGTCCATGATATTAGTTCGCCTCTTAGCACGGTTTTATAGGCTTCCCACAACGTTTCAGGGTTCATTCCCGCCTGTGTGTTCAGCTCAAAGTAAGTGTTAGTAGTCTCCTGTAGTCTGTCCACTAGCTCAGGGTCACCCAGATAGTAGCTGTTCAGGCGCCAGCATGGCGGTGATATCCTCCGGGATGTTATGAGTAACATTTCTAACGGAGAGTGGTCAGAGATGCCTCTAGGCAGCATGTTTATTTCCTGTGCCCTGTATAGGTCGGTTGCGGGAGTGAAGAAATAATCCAATCTGGAGAGCGAGGCATGGGCCCCCGAGTGGAAAGAGTACGCTCTAGTGTTTGGGTGGAGTTCTCTCCACACATCGCAGAGGCCGAGTGCATTGGCGAATGTGGCCAGCCTGGTGGGGATGTTGGGGTTCCTGTTACGTAAATGTGATCTATCCAGGGTTACATTCATGACTTGGTTAAAGTCACCACCTAGTATCATGCAGTTGGATGCATCATTGGCGATTAGCGGGGTGATGTCAGTGAGTAGTGGCTCTTGAAGGGTTGGTGGTGCATAGATAGCATTCAGTGCGACGGACTGCCCCCATAATTCACCCGTCACGTATATGTATCTACCGCCTGAATCATGGGTCACCGTGTGGAGGTGGAGGGGAAGGTTTTTATGTACTAGGATCATGACGCCTCTTGAGCCCATCGTGAAGCCCGAGTGGAATGTTAGCTTATAATTCGTGCGTCTGAATAGGGTACATTCTGTGCCTGCAAGGTGTGTCTCGGATAGGAATACTATATCAGCCCCCCGTCTGTCAGGAATTGGCACACCAAACGACGCTTGATTGCATTGCCCAGACCATTAACGTTCCAAGACATGAGCCTCAGTGTTCTGAGGGCGTCAGCCCTATTATTATCCTCTGCCATAGGAGCGTGTACTGGTAATAGCCCACAATGCCTCCGGCGGCGCCGTATGCCTGTTGGAGCCATGCTCGTGGGCTCTGGACATCCAATCCCGCCATATTCCGCTCTGAATTCGATTGGTCCCTACTGAAGCTGTACTTAACAAACCCCTAACCCCCCCCCACCCTATACTCCTCCCAACTAGAAGCATCGGTCGCCCGAACATCGAATCTATGGCGTCAACCGGACACCTAACATGTACTAAACTTACGTTCAAGTGAAAGTGGCCTTCCCCTAGACGGGACCCAGGGGGAGGGAAATACTCCTCTAAAGGTGATCCCCGTGGGAGGCTACAAGTGTGCAACCCGTGGAGCTTGTTGCACTCTCGGGGGGATGGAGGGGTTTCTCCTTCTGCTTTAGGGTTTGGGGCTTACCGCGGCCGCTACAGGTGGGTATATGTTGCCTGTTGTTGCATGTATGTGTGTGCTGTAGAAAGGATCTGTAATGCGGCTTGGGTATTGCAGCGTGGCCATGGGATATTGACAAGAGCTGTGTGGGGGGGGGAATTTCAACCCCCCAAGTCTTCCGGTAGGTCCTGCGCCGGTGGTTGTCGGGGTTCTCGCAGCTGGTCTAGCGGAGGTCTTCGATTTCTCCCCCTATTTTCGCGAAGGGCCGACCAGTCCCCTTCTATATT
This sequence comes from Ambystoma mexicanum, assembly GCF_040938575.1. NCBI lineage: Eukaryota > Metazoa > Chordata > Amphibia > Caudata > Ambystomatidae > Ambystoma > Ambystoma mexicanum. The sequence continues at coordinate 1,235,495,658 of NC_090933.1, read as the reverse complement.
CTGCTCAGCCCAGCCCCAAGCCTCCTTGGGGTCACTGAAATGGACTGTTGGGCCCTTGTGGTAAATTCTGAGTTGTCCGGGAAAGAGCAGCCCGTACTTGACTCCCATCGTGTGCAATTGTCTTTTCAGGGGGTCGAAGAGCTGCCTTGTCCTTTGCACTTCCCTTGTGTAATCTGGAAAAAAGGCGATTTTGGAGCCATTGAATGTGACAGTTCCTTTGGCCTGCGCATGTTGCAGTAGGGCGTCGCGATCCATGTAATTTAAAAATCTTGCTATTACTGTTCGTGGGGGGGCGCCAGGCGGTGGTCTGCTCGTGGGTACTCTGTGCGCCCTCTCTATAGAGAAAAACTTGGAGAAGGCATCGGGCTCGTACAGGTCGGCAAGCCATTGTTCTAGAAAAAGTTCCATGCAGGCGCCCTCTGCCTTTTCGGGTATACCGAGGATGCGCACATTGTTGTGTCTGGACCTACCCTCTCCCTCTTCCATTCTGTCTTCCAGCACCTTCAGTTTGGATGTCACGCTATGGAGTTGTTGTTGCATGCTGGTCATCCTGTCCTCCGTGTTGGATATGCGCTGCTCAGCCTCTCCGGTGTGTGCCGTTAGTTTCTGGAGGTTGTGTCTGAGGAGGGAAACATCCATGCTTATCCCATCCATTTTTTGCTCCATGGATGTGCGAGAGTCCGCTATGGCAGCCATGATGTCTTTCAGCGAGATTCCCTGGTCCGACTCCATCTCTTCTGTGGATTGCAGGTGGTGGTCAGTGGGCTGGAGTGGGGGAACGGTGTACTGATCCATTCTGCTCTGTGTGGGAGGCTTCCTCGGTTTTTCCTTCCCCATGATGCCAAACACGTTGGGTACTAGCGTTTCGGTGTGTTGGACCCTTTCTAGCGGGTGTTTCACTATGTATTTTCGTGGAACCACCAAGCACACGTTGTGATCGTGGGGGTTGCAATTACGGACCTGGAAAAGGTGTGCTCCGGGTCCAAACTGCCCACTGAAGGCTGGCCAGTGTATCCTGGTGTTGGGGGGCCTGCTGGTAGGCCAGGTGTCTTGTCCCGCTTCAACCGCCCCTGGCTATACCCCACTTCGGGGCAGCCGGCCGACTGAGGGTGCTACAGTTCACCTTGCTTCGATTGCCACTTGCGTTGTATGGGCCGGTGTGGGTGCCAGCCCAGCCGCCTTTCACCTGGGCGCAACACCTCCGAGTGTGCCCTCGTCTCCTTTACCTCTGTGGCGTATCAGGCCCTTTGTAAACTTCTGCTCTTGGGCCCTCGTAGCCCCGCGTCTCCAGGAAGCCTCCCTCCGTGTTCGAGACAGCCGGCCGACTATGGATGGCGCAGTTCACCTCGCTCCGATCGCCGCTCGCCTTGTATGGGCCGGTGTGGGTGCCAGCCTCGCCTGGGCGCTTCGCCTCCTGGTGCGCCTCCTGCCTCCTTTACCTCTTCGGCGTGCCCGGCCAGGCTCTTTGCAAGCTTCTGCTCCTGGGCCCAGGAAGCCTCCTCCCGTGAACCACACCGTTGCAGCCGCCCGCTGCCAGACTGCAGAGCGCCTCCAGGGCAAGGTGTCTCCCCCGCCGCCTGATCACAGATGCCTGTACCGGCCTGCGGGTCCGCGCGTGTGTCACTGGATCAGCGGCGCCCGCGGGACCAGGGCATGCAGAGTGCACGTTGGCTGCGGCGGCTCCCCTACGGTTCTGGCCTCTCCTCGGGCCGCCTCGCTTGCCGCTGTTGTCAGGGGGCAAGGTCCATTCAGGGGGCACAGCTTGCTTCGCTCTGGCCGGCCCTCCTGGCTTCCCAGCCGGCGACGCTCCGGTCCGATGCTCCCGCCGGGCTTCTCAGGAAGCAGGCGCCAGCGCGGGGGAGCCCAGATTCCACCTCTCGGCAGACTCTCTCGCTGTTCTCCTGTCTGTGCCTGCCAATCTGGGCCTCTCCGGAACCTCACCGGGTCCGCGTCCTCCCTCCGCCGCAGTCAGCAGGGTTGTCGCGGGCTGGTCTCTGTCACAGCACAGCCTCGCTGGATAAGCACAGAGTGTTCAGTCGAGCCCGCCCGCGGCCATTTTGGAGGCAGGCTGGACGCTGCTCACGGCAAACTTCTCACGGCCGTCTCTGGTGGCTCCGGCCGCGGCTTCCTTAGTTCTTCGGTCCAAGTGTGCCCAAGGGTGTTCGGATGCACACAAAGGTATTTCCAGCTCTGGTAGTCATCCGAAAAACAGGCTTTTGAACAGGATATTTAGTGCGCCGCGGGAGCCGAGCAGACGCACGTCTACCACATCCCGCGGTTAGCCACGCCCCCCCAGTTCATTGTTGATAATGCAAAGTGACATGGATGGACTGATTTGCCTGCATGTAGTGCTGCGCATGGTGACCAACGCACTTGTCCTGCCTCTGTGATGTGATCTGCATGATTTGCAATAAAATGTACAGTCACCCCTAGTACCATGAACATGTCTGTGTGTCATACATGGTGGTTGCTGCTCATGCTGGTGCTCTTGAGCAAATGTACCTACTCGCAGCTTCTCTCACGTGCATGCTGACTGGCTATGCTGGGGTGGTGGGTACAAGTGGCATTTCGGGGAGATGTCCCATTCCATGGGGTTCATGCAGGCGTCCTGTTGCAATTTGCTGGTTAAGGTGTCATGGTGCTTTATGACACGTCGTCTGTGGTGGTATCCTACGTCAGGTGAGCAAGGTACACTGATTTTCACACTTATGCTGTGTTGGTCATGGGCTGTCATTTTGGGTGGAGGGATGTTGGAGGCTGACATATGGGAAGAGGTGTTGTCCTCAGTGGGTGGGTGTGGTGCTGAACATCCTTATGTGGGCCTGGTGGAGTAGTTGCCACAGTGTGAGTGGACCCTTCTGGTGTGTCATTGTTGTTCTGAGTAATGCCCTCTCTCCCTGTTCTATCATGCCAGGTAGTGTGGGTATGCAGTGTGCATCAGCATTTGCAGTTCACCACCAGCCCTCACTATCAGTGTCCTTAATGCCAGTGATGTAGTGCCATCATGAGTTGTGTGTTCTCTGTGGTTGCATACGTTGATATTTACTGATGTTCAGATTGTTGTAGGGCCTTATGTCATCAGTCTATCCCCTGCTGTTCCTTGGTGATGTTGTTTTTGGAATCCACACTGGACTCATCCATGTCCCGCCACCCCCATTGATTTGATGATGTTGGGTCTGCCTTCTGACTTTGTACTTGGTGGGACCAGTGCATCTCCTTGGGTGCTGGATGTCACTTCACTAGATATAGAATTGGGTGCTCCCCTATTTTTGTTAACGGGGGGGGGTCAAATCTGTATATTGGGGAGAAATTATAGTCGACGAACAGAAAACAGATTGACTACCTCTCTCTATATGATTCCTTCTGCACAACGGTTAACTGATTTGGATCTACTTTGTCATTGAGTAGATACGCCTCCTAAATCAATAATTAGACATTTCCATGTATCACACAACTTTAGGCCCAATAACTAAGTTGAAGTGACAACCCAAGAGAGGGTTTAGTACATGTTGTAAGGGCCGAAACATATGTCGACTGTAAAAGGGAATCAAATATGTTTTTCCCGATCTCTTGCACATAACTCACCAAAGGTTATGTTTGAAGACAAATCAATTCAGTTACCCCATTAAAGTATAATCAATGTTGTATGCAAGTGGGGAATGATGTTTATTAAGTAAGGGTTTACATGTTCTTTTAGAATGTTTTATGATGAATAAATAAAGCAATTATTTTTGTAATCAAAGTTGTGTGATACATGGAAATGTCAACTTTTTGATTTAGGAGGCTTATCTACTCAATGACAAAGTAGATCCAGATTAGGTAACCCGTTGTGCAGAAGGGATCATATAGAGAGGGGTAGTCAATCTGTTTTCTGTTCGTTGTCACTTCACTAGACCATGGTCTATCATCTTTGAATCCCAAGGTGCAGTCACACAGTGTTCCACTTGTTCTCTGTGCTTTTTCGGGTGGTGGGATGTTTGCTTTGCTCACTCCACCGGGGAACTTTTAGACTCTTGGTCAGATTGAATGCAGTGTCCTGCCCAACACTAATTGTCCATTCATGCATGTGACGTCATTGTGGGTGAGGTTTTGGCTGTGCGTAATGACACCACATCCATGCAATCTGCTAATGCGTTTTCCTCCATGTACACTCTCTTATGTGCCCCTGTGTACCTCTGCCCCTTATGCGCAAGTGCCTTGTGAAGGAGTGTTGCATGCTTCCGGATGGGTGGGTGGTGGATGTTCCACCGGGGGATGGTGTATTCGCCACATTACACAGACAGGTCAAGTCAGCCAATGTTTTTATGTTGGTCCTCCGGTGAGATGTATTGTTTATCGTGCTGCGGAGTCTTGGTACTCTGTTTGACTAGACTGGAGTTGTGTTACTATGTGTCATGTGCTATTGGTCATGTGTGGTGTCCAGTTAAAGGTGCAAATACAAAAGGTTCGAATGCAAAAGGTGAGAATCAATAGGATCGAAAACAAAAGGTTTGCATTTTTTATTATATATATTTTTTTGGGTTTCCATATAGGTAAAAAAAAGTGGTTTTTACCACAAAAACGGGGGTTAGGGGAGGGACCTCCCCCAAAAAAAAGAAAAAAATTAACAAAAAAAAATACTTTTTTTTCGAACCTTTTGTTTTCGGTCCTTTTGATTCAAACCTATTGTATTTCGAACCTTTTGATTCGAACCTTTGACCTATAACCGTCATGTGTGACATGTCGTGTAGGCCGCATGTATGGTGGTGTGGGTACGTGTGGACACTATTGCTGGATCCGGATGTGCTGAGGGGTATATGGTGGTTTGAGTGCTGCTGTGTTCAATTGAGTTTCTTTTGATCCCTGCTTACTCCATGATCACACCTTATGGGTTTTTGAGGATGTACAGTTCTGACATGCCGAAATGGTTGCATGTATCTATCCATTTCTTTTTCATCCACGGCACGCTTGCATGTGTGGAGCCATGCAAGTTTGCTATGTGTTTGCATGGCCAGATGTCTGTTTCCATGGGTGTCTCAGGCAGGAGAGGGTTTGCAGGCTGTACCTGGCACTTGTCATCCTTCAATCATAGACACCATCTCGTTTGCGGTCAATGTTCCGTTCTGGCAGCATGCATGCTTATGTGAGGAAGCTGTTGAATAGCCGCTCCCTCACTCATGTTGCTGTTGCACTTGTCTCCCCCAGTTTCAGTTGCCTGGCTTGTGGCTCTGGCATGACGTCAGGTACTAGGTCTGCATGTGCACCTTTGCGCACTGCAGTGTTATGCAGGATTCAACATGCATGTATGATGGTGCGCACGACATGTGGCCTTTATATGCAAACACCCCCTGAGTGATCTAGGCATCTGAATTGTCACTTCAGGAGGCCTATGGATCGCTCAAGGATGCCCCTGGTGGCCCTGTGTGCCATATTGTACCTTTCCAGTTGCATACTGGCGGGTTGCCTGTAGGGTGTCATAAGGTAGTGGCTCAATCGATAACCGGCATCACCTGCATGAGGAAAGACACAAATGGTGTTAGTATACTTTGGGTGTTCCTTCGTGTGTCCTGTTGGATGCTTGCTAGTTGGCTTTATGTGGACCCAGTGACGATGTGCACATGTTGTGATGGTCATGTGCTTGTGTGTCTGTGTGTGGATGTGTGGCTGCATGACAGTGGTGCAATGTCGTGGGAGTTAGAGTTCTTGCCTATCAGCCACAAATCTCATTAGTATCTGGATTCCAACTGCGCACAGAAGCTGGAGACCCAGAATATGTGGCTCTGATGTACTGAGCCGGGAAATTTGCGTACACATCCATGAAAAGCCCACCATCATCGCAGACCATTTGTGCATTAATAGAGTGCAAGCTGTGCAGGTTCTGGTACATGTATGCATTGGCTTGTGAGGGGCATAGTGCAAAACGGGTGCAGTCAATGGCAACGATGACCCGGGGGGGAATCGGTGCGCCATGCAGAAGTCGCAGGCCACATGACTTTGTGCATCCTGTGGTGAGGGCATGTGGACATGGTGTCGGCTGCTCTATATGATGCATGTTACGACCTGGTGTAGGGCCTGTGACCGTGTGGCCGGGCAGGTGCCTGCAGTGATGCCACTGGTCCTCTGGTAAGAGCCAGTAGTGAAGAAATGCAGGCCAGCCAAGCCCTCACATGTGCCAGCATATAATGTGAACGCACAGTGGTATGGTGCAAATCACGCTCCCACTCCCGCAATTATGACGTGCTGAAGGAAGCAATACCTTCGGTAAACCCGTTGTCGACAATGTTGAAAAGGGAGAGCCTGGTGCGGAAGACACACTCCTTCTACATCCTCCTCGGCTGGTGTGTGGCACCTGCAGCAGCAGCATTGTGCCATTGCTGGTGTAGAGCTCTATCACTAGTTTGCAGGGATACATCTCCTGAGGTCAGAGGCATAGAGTGGCACTGTGAGCCTTCATCTAGAGATGTATGCCATCATGTTGTGCATGCTGATGTGCATCATTGCTGTATTGGTTGGTTTGTCCTTGTTTGTGTGGGATGTTCTGCCGCTGTGTGTGTGTGTGTGTGTGTGTGTGTGTGTAAGTAGGATTCAGGTCCATCTTGTTTTTAACGTTGTGTGTGTGTTTTCGCATGGGGATGTTGTTCCTTTTTTGGGATAGTTGTTTTGGCAGTATGTGTTTTTGATGAGTTCTTTGGTGTGTCACTAGATGCTTTAAGGGTTTTGTGTGTTTATTCTCGGTGGATGTGCTATAAACAAAAAAGACAATAAGTCATGCTGTAGTGCTTACGCAAACATCCATATACAAAAAAAATAAATGTTATTCCTGTACAACAATATAGATACAAGATGTCACAATTTGTTAAAACATCATGTACACAACAATGTGAATACATACTTTTTGAAGTGTCCAAACTTCTATCTCCACATATAAAGGGAGATCCTATAATCTAAAAAATAGACAATTCCAACAATAGCCTATATATCTGTCTTGTAGCAGGTCAGAATCAGGGATACACTTGAACACTGAGTTTCAATTTTCACAAACGTGATTAACTTCACACCGAAACCTATTCTCGGATGACTTTTTGGTGATTGTGGGTGTTATGTGATTCAGCCTTGTCCTGACATGTTGATAACAAGTCATACAAATTGGAAGAAGGATGCCCTTTCCATCAAGGGCTCCCTCAAGGAGAGCCAAATGATCTGCAGCATAGTACAGAAATATTTCTTTGACGATGCTCAGTGGAACATACACTCCTCCATTATCTTTCATGCAGCGTAGAGCGTGATTAGCTTAAACTGTCTCAAGCCAGAGAACTATATTCTAGTCGATCAAGGAACAAAAGCCATGCACAGTCTGCACCAAGAATTTGCTGAACGATTTGCAATACATCATTAGTTGGACTTCACAGGTGTGTCTCAACACGTTAAGGCGCTATATGAGTCTTCCTTTCTATTAGCCACTATTATATACAACTTTGTGATAAAGCGGCAGACCTCGGTTTCAAATGGGTAATTTGGATCTATGTGATTATTGCGACAGCCGAAAAATGCCAACTTTTTTTAACCCTTTACACCACATATATCTGTGGTGGGAGACCCCCTGAAGCACCCCCATATTATTATTATACTCTAACCCCCCCCCATATATATATGTGGTGCAAGGGGGGGGGTTAAAAAAAGTCGTAATTTTCAGCCGTCGCAATTCCCAGGTCGACATTTTTGTACGATTCCGGTAATTTCAACCTGCAAGATAAGAATCATTCTTCTCTCACTTGTACAACATTTGGAAAAGTCTAAAACACTTTGTGGTATCGTTGATGTAACTTTGCCCAGCTTGATGGAGCTTGTAAATGTACCCTTCTCCGCTGCCATGGGGTTATGATATGTTATGTTATGTTAACAACACTTGATATAGCGGAACTACCTCGTGGAGGTATCTTGGCGCTACAAGGGGAACGACCCAATGAGGTCACTCAAAAAAGAAAACTTCATGATGAAAGCAGAGAACAATGCAACTATTAAGGATAAAGAAATGTTTTGAGAGCTTTACAAAACGTGGAGTGAAGGGGCTGTGACCAAAAAAGCCTAGCCCCAATGGCTGACTTCTTGACCCGTGGGACAAGGAGAAGATGACGTTTGGCTGAGTGAAGGTCTCTATTGGGTACATAAAAGCCTATCTTCTCACGAAGATAGAAAACTCCTTGACCATGAAGTGCACAATTAATCAGACAGAGGGCCTTAAACTTCACCTTACCCTTGACAGGGGGCCAGTGGCATCTGTTCAAAACTAGAGAGACATGGGCATAGCTCGATAGACTAGCCACCCGGCCCGCTGCTGAGTTTTGTACAATCTGGAGTCTTTTAAGGTCGTAGTTGGCCTGGACCAGCAGGGTAGCATTACAATACTACAGGATTCCAATAACAGCAGATGAAACCACAGGTCCTCTTAAGTCAGATGGTAGCAAAGGCATCACCATTCATTTTTAAAGGCGTTTAACTTAAAATGACCCGAACTGCCTCTTGCACTAACCTGCAGGTCAGGGGAAAGAGAAGCCGAATTTGTAATCCCCAGATTTCTGAAAACTCAACCGGAGTAGGGAGTGCAACTAAAAAACAGGGCCAGAGGTCTGTGGTCCAAAGGGACCGAGCTGCCTGGGGACCACAAGACCTCAGGTTTATGACTGTTACATTTTAACCAGTTGTTGTTCATACAAGTGCCAATGGTTGCTAAGCAACCATGCAGACATACTGCATCTTCACTCAGATAGTGATCCACTTTTAGAATAAGCTGCCCATGTGGGCGGGACAAAGACTGATATGCGAATGGATATTTCCCATCTGTGAAAGGTACAGTGAGCAAAAAGCATGTGCTGCAAACTCTCATCTCAGAACAGGTTATCATGCCATGTTCTTTCTGGAGAGGAGCGCCTGCTCCCTTTTTTGAAATATTTGTTATTTGTTATTTGTTTATTAGATACACATCTAGCCAATTTAGCTTTGTATAGCACAAATACATACAACATAACATATATACCATTCATCTGTATCCAATGTTAAAATTTGTATAAAAGCTAAAATACATTATTCAATACATCTTAAAATCTCCACAATCTTTAGATAAAACAGTACCAAAAAATATATTAGATTGATATCATTTCCTCTCATAAAATTCCTCCACAACTCCATATTAGCATTCATATCAATGGTGTTGTCATAGGATTTAAAAAACCTAGTTCTCAAGATCATTAGACTTTCACTTTTCATAATCAAGTGATGTAGGGACTCAATCACATTATTACCACATAGATGAAATTTTCTATGTTCTTGGGCAACTCTCAATCTGTCACCTTTTGTCTGTAGCGCCTCAGATACATTGGGCCTCATTACGACCCTGGCGGTAATCCGCCGTCATTACCGCCATGGCGTAATGAACGTTAACGCCGTGGGACGATGGTGTAAAGTGCGCCACATTACGACCCATCGCGCACGAGCATTACGCCATGGCGGTAATGTAAACAGCGCCATGGCGGTAATGCCCCCAAAACGGCACCTACCGGCATCGTATGCGGCGCAAGGTGCACCACCGCCACCGCCGTACATAGCGGTGACCGTAGTTAGCGGTCACCGCAATTAGCGTTGACCGTAGATAAGCGGAACCGGAAGTAGCGTCACCGCGGCGGAACGGGAAAGAGCACGGCGGCCATCTTTAAAAACACAATCCATTGCCATCCTCCGAAACCACTGGACATCCGAGCCTGAGACCCCGCCAATACCGGCTTCAACCTTCTACCTGCAGGAAGATGCCGAAAGTTTTGAAAAAAGCCTGTGACCGCCAGCGGCAAGACCGCTTCTCCAGAGAGGAGCTCACCATTCTAGCGGAGACCCTACAGGAGAACGCTGCAGTGGTATTCTCCAACCAACTGACAAGACCGGCCATAACCAAGAAGAAGGCCATATGGGCACTGGTAGCTCAGCGGGTCAGTGCCGTGGGAACGACACCCCGCAATGTCAAACAGTGCCGCAAGCGGTGGGACGATCTCCGGCTCAGAGTCAGGAGCATACTATCAGCCAACATGAACCTGGCAATGGCAACTGGGGGAGGATCGGAGTCCCCTATAAAATTGCAGCCATGGGAGGAAATCTGTGCCTCCACAATCGGAATGCAGAGCATTGAAGGAGTAGGAGGAATGGAGAGAGGAGCCCCGACATCGGGCGATGCAGGTAGGTGGCTCAAATCAAGGCATGCAAAGTCCATTCATGTGAAGTACAATGTTGGCCCATAGTGTGAATGCAACACATCAGCAGGAGACTGCCCACAGATACATCCGATCTGCACCCTGTACACATGCAGCATGCACACCCTAACTGCAGGCACCCACATACCTCCATGCTACTTCCACACAAAAGGGAGTCAACTTTTTTCCCCTGCATGAAATGTGCCACATGTACTAACTGATGAGATGCCAGTCGCAACAATGCCCGGCCAATGTCCGCAGACCCATCAATAACACTCTCCCTCCTCTGTCCCACCACAGGCTCAAATTCCGACCTTGAGGAAGAGGACACCACAGCCTCCACACCCACCAAGAGGGCCAGGCCAACTGTGCCAACGCCACAACCCTCCACCTCTGTCGTCCCGAGGAAAACACCACAGCAGGCAAAATCCATGCAAGGGAAACAGGACAGGGCACAGACAGCCACCCCAGCAGGCAGTACAGCAGCAGCAGCAGCAGCAGCAGACATCACACCAATCATGCCCACAGAAGCCACAGCCTCTGCTGCAAGCAGCACACTTGGGGAGACTGCTGCCATTGCTGCCTCCTCCGATAGTGAAGCAGGGACCTTTGAGGAGAGTGATGTCAGGAGCCCCACAGGCCACCCTCATTCCCCCTACCTGTCCCTAAGCAGCCCGCATGTGGATGCCACACAGGGTCAGCCAGAGGATGACGATTGGCCAGCCACTCCATCCCCGCTGCAGGGGCAGATCAGCCCAATGGGAATGCCACTGCCATTAGCCATGGCCCAGAATCCCAACCATTCTCTGGAGGCGATTGCCACCCGGCAGCAGCAACTTTCCTCGCTGCTCGAAGAACATGTTGCTGAATGTGGGGGGTCAAGTGCAGCAATGGATAAATGTGCTGAGACTGTGAAGGCAGCTATAGAGTCGTCCACAAAGGACATCTGCGCGGAACTAGCTGCTGTGCGGCACGCCATCACTGACCTTGTGCAGACAATACGGGCCATGCGTCCAAATGAGCAGGCAGGATCCTCCTCGGTTGCCAGCTCGACACCGAGCAGCCCCATCCGCCGATCGGGGAGGAACCTCCGCAGCACAGGCAGGGGTGCCCCGGGGGCCAGTGGAGGGGGCTGCCAATAGTGGCCGGACAGTGTAGGAATCCTACTACTGACACTGCTGCACAGACCAACTCACACCTTTGTTGGGATTCCAGGGGGGGGGGAGGGTGGAGGGGGGAGTGGGTGTGTTGGGGTGTGCAGGGGGGTGGCGGGGTGGTGTGTTGGGGAGTTAAGGGGGGAGTTTGGGGGGGGTGTGTGCAGGGGGGAGGTGGGAGGTGGGAGGGGGTGTGTTGGGGTGTGCAGGGGGGTGGCGGGGTGGTGTGTTGGGGAGTTAAGGGGGGAGTTTGGGGGGGGGTGTGTGCAGGGGGGAGGTGGGAGGTGGGAGGGGGTGTGACACGACAGTACATAGTTCAAATACAGTTTATTCGTTTCACAAAAGGAAACGTGTGGACATTTTCATTGCGTATGTGTGCTTTATTGGTGTCCAGTCCTCAGTGTGCATGCCCCAGAGTCACACAGTGCCCCAAGTGCTGTCTCCATGCGATGAACACCAGCCGTGTGTGCTAGAAGCAGTGGTTGATGATACTTTGGCGCATGGCACGCCCCTCCTGTGCATCGCCTCCTCCATGTGGTGGCGCCCCTTCTGCACCCTCCTCATCCTCATCCTCATCGTCAGGTGGTTGCAGTTCTGCGTCAGGGGGCAGGGGCACATTCCGTCTGACGCACATATTGTGCAGCATGACACATGCCATGACGATCTTTGCCACCTTCTCATGGCCATACAGGAGTGCCCCACCAGACCTGCTGAGGCTTCGGAACCGTGCCTTCAGGAGGCCGAATGTCTGCTCTATGACCACACGAGTACGTGTATGTGCACGGTTGTAGTCCTCCTCGTGCTGGTTCTGCGGGTTCCGGACTGGCGTGAGGAGCCACCTCTTCAGGGGGTAGGCTGCATCACCTGTATGTAGGCGAGAATGTATGTGTCAGTCATGTTGTCTGTCCAGGAACATGATGTCCCACCATGGCTGGCATGGAACTGTTACCTTGGCTCACTTCTACATGCACTAATTGATTCACACTATGCAACCAGTATATGCCCATTGCTGCCATGGCCTGTTTAGCATGCCATCACCCTATGTATGCAGAGGGGTTTAGTGCATTGTGAGTGGCCTTCCTCTGTATCCGTTCTCTGTGTTACTCACAGCCAGGTGGAGTATGCATCATCCCCCCCCCCCTTTCAGCCAGGTGGAGTATGCATCATCCCCCCCCCCCCTTTCAGCCAGGTGGAGTATGCATCATCCCCCCCCCCCTTTCAGCCAGGTGGAGTATGCATCATCCCCCCCCCCCCTTTCAGCCAGGTGGAGTATGCATCATCCCCCCCCCCCTTTCAGCCAGGTGGAGTATGCATCATCCCCCCCCCCCTTTCAGCCAGGTGGAGTATGCATCATCCCCCCCCCCCTTTCAGCCAGGTGGAGTATGCATCATCCCCCCCCCCCTTTCAGCCAGGTGGAGTATGCATCATCCCCCCCCCCCTTTCAGCCAGGTGGAGTATGCATCATCCCCCCCCCCCTTTCAGCCAGGTGGAGTATGCATCATCCCCCCCCCCCTTTCTGCCAGGTGGAGTATGCACTGGTACGTCATTCCCATGCCCACTTCCATGACATAGCACTCACCGAGTAGCCAGGATCTTGGGCCTGCATGTCGCTCCATGTAGCGTGGTATTGTGGAGTTCCTCAGGATCATGGAATCATGGGTTGATCCGGGGAATCGGGCACAACAATGTGTGATGATCTTGTTGGAGTCACAGACCATTTGCACGTTGATAGAGTGGAACTGTTTCCGGTTGCGGTACGGTACCTCCATGGCACGTGGAACCACCAATTCCACATGGGTGCAGTCGATGGCACCAATGCAACCGGGTATGCTGGCTAGTGCATGGAAACCCACTTTGGTGTTTGCAATCTCCTGGGCAGTCCGTGGTAATGAGATGTGGTCGTCTGTGTGCTTGAGGAGGGCATCAAGCACTTGGATGAGTGTTCGTGAGAATAATGGTTGTGAAATGCCATGCAGGTGCCCCACTGTGTGCTGGTAGGTGCCTGTGGCCAGGAAGTGGAGTACAGCCACTACCTTCAGTAGGGGGGGGATGGCGGTTGGACTTTCTATCATGCTGACGATGTCGTTGTGTGTCATGTCTACGATGGCGGTGATGGTGTCCCTGTCCAAACGGTACAGGGTGTGGATCTGCTCAGCAGTGAGGTTGTTTGGATTGGCTCTGATGCGTGGGATTGGGGGCTGCCTGCGTGGTGGCACTGGCTGTGCTGGTGGGGCTTGCTGGGCCTGCCTTGCCCTCCTTCTCCTCCTGCGTCTCCTCTGTGCTGCCTGTTGTTGTTGTTGTTGCTGTTGCTGTTGTAGTAGCACATGCATTGCTATCAGGTCCTCCAGCCCCAACATTGCTAGTCGTATTGGCATCATTGTGGAGTGTGACTGGGTGTGGGTAGGGGTGGGGTGTGCTCTTTTTATACTCCCCTGAGTCTGTATTGCCTTCACCTGTGCTGTTTCTGTGCACCTGTGGCAGCTGCATTCACTTGAATTGGCCCTTTACGGTTGGTTCGCGATGGCGTTATTTGCACCATGGCGGTAAGGTACTTAGCGGCCTCAATGATGGCGTTAGGTGCATGTCCGCTTGGGTCGGCATTTGCGTGCCTTTCCGCCATGGCGCTAAGTACGGTGTGGGCGGTCGCGTGCGCGCACCCTTAGCGCAGTTTGCGGCAGCGTTAACTACGATGCCGCTATTGGCATCGTAGTTAACGGTCACGGGTCATGATCGGACCTGGCGGAAAACGATGGCGGTAAGCATTTACCGCCATCGTTTTTCGCTTAGCGCCAGGGTCGTAATGAGGCCCATTGAATTTAAGTAATAAGTAAGTGCGAAATGTTCTAATGCTTGGATAAGCCAAACCTCAATATACATCGGTGGCATAGTTGTAGACAATCTCTCTTCACAATATACTCCGCTGTGTGCTAGGGATGACAAATTTACCATAGATTGCTCATAACTATGAATATGCAATTTCTTTTTTAACCACATTTTCAATTGCAATATTGTATTTACTGGATCACTGCCCAGCCTCCATTTTCTGTGTATTCTTTGCAAAGTGCCAATTGTTCCTATGGTCACATTTCCCTCAAGGCTCAGGAATGCTTTCACATAGGGTACGATTAGCGTGTCAATTTGCAATTTGCATACTTTTTCGTAAGACATTATGCATTGACTCGTGTAGGCATACCAGATCCCTATTATATTAAACTCCAGGTACAGGTATTCAACGCTAACACATTGGGGCAGTCTAATTAGTTTCCTTAATATTTTCGCTTCAAACATCACAAGGTGTTTTTCAAATTTATGTCGCCATATTTCCACAGCATACAGTAACATTGCTCTTATTTTTGCCATATAGATAGTAATTACTGCGGACAGGGAGTATCCATTGTTTCTTCCAATGAAATATTAAGTGTATTTACCAATACAAGACACCATGTTTTCAAGGCTAACCACTGTTGCTCCCAATTAAGCTTCTCATCAATTATTATACCAACATACTTATACGTGGTGACCTGTTCAATCTTTTTAAGCCCCAAATTCCATGAGTATCTCATCAGTCGATATTTAGTGGAGAAGACCATTATTTTACTTTTATCAGTGTTAATTGTCAGACCATTCTCCCCACAATTACGGCTAATGAATTTAACATGCACTGCATACCCGCAGGAGTATAATCTAGCATTATCAGGTCATCGGCGTATGTCAGCCATCCAATTAATACATTGTTAGTTTTCACAGGGTTAGCTTCTGGTATATTGAAAGCTGCCTTCATATCTGCCAGATATAAATTGAAAAGAATAGCGGTGATCATATACCCTTGCTTTACCTCACAACTGGTTGCCATAAAGTCAGAGTCTTCCTACTGCATTCAGTCTTATTCTTACAGTTGTATCTGTATGGAACAACATAAGTGTGGAACCTGATAGTATGGAGAAGCCTGGTTTGTTATCTTTATGGAATCATTACACATTGTTATGGAATCATTACCCATTACTACCCATTTAGGTATTAGTTATCCATCATTCATTCTGATTAGTACTGATTAGTAGTGACATGAAATAGTAACATTAGACTATCCACATTAGACTGCCACATATATGTATGCATTTGAAATTTGCTTATAGAATAAGGCCTGTTATATTTGAAGTGCCATGTAGAGACATGTTACACATGTAGGGATATGTTATGTATTATGTATGCATGTAGAGAGACACGCATTGAGTGTGCACTTAGAATATGCATGAACTTTGAGTATAGTGCTTGGTATGAATTAATGTGTTAGGCACTACATTCGAGAATAGAGAAAGCATGTAGCTGGCTCCTAAGCCATCCTGAATTGAAACACACTGAAGCTGTTCCGCGGAGTGCAGAGAGATTGTTATGAGTTACAATGTACAAGTATTGGTAAACAGTTGCTTGCCAGAGAGATAACATGAACCTTTGTCCGGGAGGAGAGCGATGCTGGCCTTATCAGCATGGCTGGCTGTGCTTTGCACAGAGAGAAAAGGTGGGGGCATCGCCATGTAGAAAGGGAGACCTTTGGAGGCAGAGGCATGCACGAGAAGGATAGAGGATTTCAATGGAGAAATATGAATAGATGGTAAGATGGTGTACCGCAGGCAGACAGAAGCACTGATAGCATGGTATAGATTTGTAGAAAATGTCACGATGGCAGGACACAGAGTGATTGAACAAGTACAAGTACATGCAACACAGACATTTAGGCACTGCTCAAATATAGAATTGCTGACAGAGAAAGTGGCATTTTAGCTTACAGAGAGACATGTAACCATGGTGAAAGTGTGACGTGAATTGACACTATAAATGGAAGACTGAAATTGAAGTAGAGAGAGACGTCTGGTTGGCATGAGATCGAGAGGCGAATGAAAGGATGGTGCCATTGAGAGAGAGGCGTTTGGTGTGGGAGTGATGCAGCTTTGGCAGACCAGCTTGGGAGAGATCGATGAGCTTGGCAGAGGCTTGAGGCAGTTCGAGTGACCAGACTTGGCAAAGGGAGCTGGAGAGGGGAGAGATGGAGCACATTCGAGATGAGAGCAAGGGAAGCTTGCACATGCAAATAGGAAGTATGGATTATGGCCTAAACTGATTGATTAGGGCAGACACTCACACATAGCTTTGTGTTCGGAGAAGTGGAAATCAGACAGGGATTGTCTTAGAGAGAGAGAGAGTGAGGAATGGTGTGGATTGGAGAGGAATGCTGAATGCGGACACTTGCCATAAGTATATTGCATTAGACATTATAGATCCAGCTAATCACAGGCTTGCATTAGAAGTCTGTAAGGCTTGCAGTCATTACACTGCATGGTAGATTTGCACCAAAAGTATAAAAGGTGCAAATTCGAGATTTGTATTATAGTATTGTGTGCATCATACCTTGCTGTGCATGAATAAATGTAGTCTATTGTTATAATTGAAACTGACTTGTGTGTTTTTATTTTGTGTCCATTGTGCATTTTATTTAGTTTTGTGTCTATTCTTATGGTTATGGGAACAGCTTATGTTTGTGTGTCTATAGCATAGTAACCTAGGAGTAACACAGTGCACAACTGAACTGAGATACAAGAGCAGGGGGCATAGTGATCCACACCCGCAGGAGATTGTCTAAGACTGATGCATGGTGGCCCACTAGGGCTAGGCCAAAGGCAGATTTGTGGCACAGTCTCACAAATGGCACCCGTAATACGGGACTTCATTAATGCTTACTGATAACATGGAACAGAGGGTTTAGTCTGCAGAATTTTGCACCTGGCTTTTGATCCACTTATCGATTTGCTGAAGTAGAATTTGAACATCGTGTGCAGCTACGTTTTCTGTTAGTTCATGGGAATAGATACTTTTTGTTGGTGTTTTGTCTGTCTTGGGGATGTTATGAATTAGAGCATGCTTCGTCCACAATTTTGTTCTCTGTGGGAAGGGGAACACAATTGTCTGACTGAATTTGAATCCGGAATTGAATTTGGAATTGATCCAGAGCAGTATTTCATGACTGGCATTTTGGGAATGAATGTACATCCATTTAGCTGAGCTAAAGAAACAGTTTTTTCTTGAAGACGCATGTGGTATTTTATTTCATTGGAACTCCACAGAGACTGGGAGGCTGACACTTTTTGGGGAAATCTTCACATTTCTGGCAAGTCGACGACTGTATCTGCATGTTTAGAGAAGTCTTGGAGCTTGTTTTTTGAAACTCACTTGAGTGCCGTGAGATTGATTGGAGAGAAATCCCGAGGGTGAATAATTAAAACTGCAAAATGAGCTCATTTTTTAGTGATTTGAAAGCAATAAGAAATTGCCTTAGAAATATGCTTGATGCCTTGGAAGTTTTGCCGGCACCAACCATAATGATTGAGGAATTAAAAGTGAAGAGTGAAGAAGCAGGAACATAAATGACAGCATATATTAGTCACTTGCGAGCAATAATATATCGTCTCAGACATGTAATTGAAAACTGGGAAGATGTCTCGGCAGCTTTCAATTACCCATTGAAATCTTTGTCAACAGCAGTGATGGGTGGGAACAGAGTTCCTAGAGAAATGAATATTGTTCGTTGTTGAGAAATAGTTACCTCAGAATAATGAAATAGAGGAAATGGAGAGTGCATTTTTGACAGATATGAAGAGAATGCATATAGGGTTTGCCTATGAAGATTTGCATTATGAAACTGTATCATTAGGGACACCTTTGCATGGAAGCAGATATGTGCATGGAGGAAGTTATGTGAAGCATTTGAAAACTAGGTTTGTGAAGAGAACAGATATGGTGAAAATCTTTGATTTGAATAGTAATGGCGATTGTAATGGCATTTTTGGCAGGATTGATAACAACAGTACTTTGCCTACGTTATCAAGTGAAAATATTATTTTGTCTATTGACATAGAAACTTGGATAGCATTGAAGGAGAATGTGAATAGAGTGAAACGTGCGAAAGTTGGATATTCTGAGATACAGCATTCTTTGAATTTTTTGAGTTTGAATGAGTGCACAGAGAGAAGGGTTGTTGACGTTATGCAGAAACATTGCGCGGGATTAGCAGACTATTTATTTGAAGAAGGAGAAAGCAGTGAAAGGAAGGAATGTTGTTTGAATCTGAATTGTATTACACATGCGGGAAGCAGTGTCTATTTGAATGAAATCGATTTGTTTGTCAACATTTAGTGATTCATCGTTGTGAATACATTATGTTGAAAGGGGAGTCTGTGACTACAACGCATGAAAATGACACAGAAAGCAATGCTTTTGCAGGATATGGAGTTCAATTGAATGAGAGGAATGCAGTTGTGCATCATTTGAATGTGCAATTTTTGAATGTGCATTATTTCCTGGGCTACGTGAAGTGGGCTGTTCCGTTTTGTTTTGAGAAGGATCGAGATGGAGGCAGGAGTAATGCATCATGAGGCATGGTTAGACTGATACACTAGAACTGATACACTGAGAGAACTAGCATTGATGTCTTTTGAAAGACATGGGGAGTTTAGAACTAGCTACGTTCACTGAAGTATACAGAGGCAATGCTGTTTTGTTTTTGGCTTTGAATACACCTGGAAACTGATGTGAAAACTGATACTTGCACTTTTGTTTTCTTTACATGAAATCTGGAGAGACACCTTGACCAGACCAAGATTTGCAGATACACCTTGCAGATTGCCTTGACTGACCAGATTGCATCGCATGAATTGACCATACCATGATTGGCAGCAGCATGACGATTGAAAGCATGAACTGACCAGACCAGATTGACCAGACCTTGATGAAACTATGTGACTTTGCATCATGGCTGTTTGTCTGTAGCAATGATGAGACATTGGTACCTGACATCTACGTTTTGCAGCAGCACTTCTGTGGAATGCCGACCAACCAATTTGAGGCCTTAGAGTGTGGCTTTGTCTATGGCTGTGCTCTGAGAAGGTACCCAGAAAACCTGCTTGCTACCTGAATTCCTGGCATGACAACTTAAGCCATGGAAAGTGAAGATCGTGACTGACTGAAGATATGAACCAACACCTTGCAACATTCTGTGCCAAGAGAGTGAAAGATATTCAGCAAAAGGAGAAATTTGTTTTGTGGGCTGTTTTGTAATCTGCAGCGAGAAGAGAATCCATTTGGAATGCCTTACCTTGTGAACCAGACCAGACACAAGTTTTGGCTGAGAGAAGCGAGAGATGCAGGAATGAGCAGGAAGACGTGCTCTGAAAGCATTTGAATTCCTGGTGCTAACCACGTTTGAAAAGCAGTGAAGCTTTGTCTCTTGAGTGAGAAAGAGAGCATTGATCTGACACCATGGTGCTTTGAAATTTGCACTTGCATCCAACATTGGCTGGTCCCTCATGAGAAGAGCAGGGACTGGTCTGACATGAACTGGAATACTGGCATGGCATGGCAACAACTTGCATTGTAACGGCATGACCTGCCAAGGAATAAGAAAATATGAAGAAATTGCATGAAATTGCCAGAGGAGAGTTGCCATCTGCATTGTTTTGCAAACACTCTGAATGAGTGCCACATGAATTATACATCGGTATCAAAAGAGGATAGACTAGGGAATGCTTTGGAATAGGGAAAGTTGAGACATCATCATATGGGACCTCGTAGTAAGGCGGTAATGGTTAACGGTCACCGTTACCACTAATGGTGGCCATTAACCATTACCGCCTTCCGTGTAATGAGGCCCATTGATCATTTTGTCATTCCCAGCTCTTACAGGTAAGACTATGTTCGATCTTTCCCCTGTTTATTTATAGGTTCTCCTTTCTGCAACAGATTTTTGAATATTGGTCATGAGTTCTGAGAATTTTGGAATCAATGATATATTGCTATTTGTTCCCGACACGCCATCCTGTATGAACTCAGGCAATAAGGACGTGACTACATGAGTTGCCCTATCTATATTTTGATGGTGCCATACTATACGATTTTTACCCTCACCTATATAGACCATCCCATTGGCATCATGGTTAATGACCTCTTTCATTTGGTTTGGTGTATCAAAGAGGAGACATAGCGGCAGGCGGTCGCTCTCCTCCCGCTCTATGATACCCATGTCCCTTACATATTGAATGCCCATATTATTTGAGAAGATGTAATCTAAAGTTGCAGCAGCCCTACCCTCTATTCTAGTGAAAGCCATTTCAGCATCACTCGGGGTTAGGCCATTTAGTGTCACTAGTTTATGTGCATATAGTGTCTTATGCCATTTGATCCCTTGTTTGTTATAGGTCTTACAATTAGAATCAGAACTATACGTTCTCACCGGCATTCATTATTTGTTCCAAGATCACCAATTTTAGCATTAACGTCACCAATTAACCATATGGGATAACGGTGGTTATACAACTTGAGCACGATATCTACTGTTAACATGTTTTCTTTTGTCAGTACCATATTGGGGGGATCATAAACATTAATGACTATTATTGTTATTCCAGACCAAGATAGTTTTGTAGCTAATCCATACTGCATTGACTGAGATAATTTCTCTATCTTCCATGGAGATGAAACGGATACAAGCAGACCACCTTTTGGTCTTCCAAGGGGGCCTTTGGTGGCAACTTGTTGAACAGTGCTTCTGTCATCCAACTGCACCTCAGCTGTTAGCCATGTTTCCTGGAGAGCTACCACACTAAATATTGCCAAATTTGCGATCAGGCCTTCTTCTTCGAACAGATGTGCATGCCCTCTGGTATTCCAGGAGTATAGCAAGGCTAATGGTTGCGGTCATTTCTGTGGGTCTGCAAAGTGTTGTTTAAATGTCACCGGCATGTTCTTTCTGGAGAGGAGTGCCTGCTACCTTTTTTTAAATATTTGCAAGGAACTTGGGGTTGGTCACCTTAAGTTACATGGGGGCAACCAGACGTGGACTCCCTGCTCACTGTGCTCACAGAGGCACAGCTTCACCTCAATGATGAGGCCCAACAAGGCTGAAACACGTATATGGGGTTACTGTTGGTACTCTTGTTCAGAGAGGAATTGCCATAGCATTTCGGTGCTGGACTGCCCATGTGGGCGGGACAAAGACTGATATGCAAATGGATATTTCCCATCTGCCAAAGGTACAGTGTGCAAAACACATGTGCTGCAAACTCTCATCTCAGAACAGGTTATCATGCCATGTTCTTTCTGGAGAGGAGCGCCTGCTACCTTTTTTGATACACTTTTAGAATAAGCTGGGTGTTGTCCCGCATAGACATAGAACTGACACCTGTGATCCTGTATCAGGTTGGCTAAAAGATGAACATAGATGTTAAAAAGTAGAAGGGAAATAGCAGACCCCTGTGGGGCCCTGCAGGATAGAGCAGATGCGGCCGATCTAAACATTGGAAGTGACAATGTCTGGTTATGTTGCACTTTGTTACCTGCACTTCTCCTCCTCCCCTCCGTTTTGCACTTCTCCATCCCTTCAGCCCCCTTTGCACTTCCCCACTCCCCTCTCTCTGCGCTTGTGCAATCTGAATGACACAAGGCCTAGTAAGATTGTTATTTTGTCCTCCCATTGTTTCCCCCTCCTTGTCTTTTCGCACCAAAAAACAATTGTGTACAGGCCTGTCATAAATTCATAAATGCCATATCATATCATATCATATCATATCATATCATATCATATGATAGCATACCGGCTCGCAATAAACTTGCTTGCCGCTGTCGCTCATCTTCCCACGCCGAGCACAGGCTGCACACGCCGTCTGCTTCCACTCATCATCATCATCATCATCATCATCAAAGTTTATTTGGATAAAAAATCCATAAACCACATATACATACAGCAATCCATCAATACAACAAAGGAATAATCAACAAACAATTAAAAATCGCAATATGCGCCAGAAGTTTAAAACATAGAAAAAGCATTCAGGATTAAAACAGTGGGTTAAAAATTGCCCTCCAAATTCTTTTTACTACAATGCTAAGATTTTCACAAAAATTCCAAGCAACCCCATGCAACTGGTACTGTTTCTGCACGTAAAAGATAGATCAATGCAGGTAGGGCTTGCATGAAAATGGTAGCTTTAAGCAACTGAAACAATCGTTTTCTTTCTAACATCATGACAAAGGGGACAGAATAATACAAAGTGCAACATATCTTTTTTTGCAGACTACACCCCGGGCAAACTGTGGACTGGTGCCGAGATCCCCAGAGCTTAGTGACTGCTCTGAGCCATAAAAGGTTAAATCGGGCTCTAGTCAGAGCCCAGCGATCTGTCTCTTTATCACTGTGCAAAATATATGATTGGACACCAGCTGCTTCTGAAATTAACAAATGTTTATTATTAGTTAGGAAAATAAAAAATCACTTGTGTACGAGCGTGATATAAATAAATTATCATATCATATTAGATTTGATCCTGAGCCCAGATGTTTCCCTGTTGGCTATAACTAAAGAACCAAACATCTGCTTGTATGTACTTTTCACTGCTGCCAGTGTTAGGAGAGCAGAGGGACACTGCAATCGTAGAGTGTTCAATTGTAACAAGCACTGAGAGATACAATGTAGCCAAGGGATTGTGTGCCAGAATGAGCTATGCATCAAGGCTTTGATGATCATGTGTGTCAACTTAGCTCTTTGATTAGACCAATGTGCCAGCCAATGTGAAAGCAAAGCCATGTACCACTAATCACCTATGTGCAGTGTTCCTAGTTATCCATGTACAGCAAAATTCAGTGCTGAGCTAGGGCGACACAAAGGTTTTTTGAAAAAAACATTCTCTATTACTTCAATAGCAGTTATCTTTTGGTTGCCCCACAGGGCAGGCCCGTAATTAGTTGCTGCCTTGGTCTGTGCTCTATACACTTCCAAAATAAGCTTAATCGGCTGACCCTGGCACATATTCATAAAGCGAGACAATGCCCCCAGGGCATGTCTCATTCTGAGACACTGTTTCTCTATATGTTCTCTATATGTAAGGCCCCCCACCAATTTCCCAGATAATCACATTTTTCAACACGTGGGATATTTTCACCGTTGCTCAGCATTCTTCTCATTTTTATCCTCCGTCCGTCCCTTTTAGAACATACCATCACTGCTGACTTATTTGTATTTAGAGGTAGTTTTAAGTCAGACATAAAGGCAGTGTAGGTGTCTATTAAAAGTTGCAAGGCAAGTGGGGTCCGTGCAATCAGGACCGTATAATCAGCATAAGCCAGTACAGGGAGGGGTGTCTCACCCAACTTGGGGGAATCAGCTAGTGCCTTGTATAAACCATTAATATAAAGGGCAAACAGCACCGGGGCCACAACACATCCTTAGCGTACTCTGTAAGACACCTCAAAGAAACCCAACATTGCCCCTGTTCTCCCAACCTCACACAGGCTCTAGTATCCTCATGAATGATCGGTAAAACCTTTACCAATTCAGCTGGACACCCCATGTACCCGAGCACTTGCCATAGTCTCACTCTATCCGCGCTATCAAATCGTGTGCTCAGGTCTATGAATGCCAGATAGACTGGTTCATCCCCTACGTAAATAGAGGATGCTCCAACCAGATACAGGTTGAGAGCCTGCTCTGGCATCCCCAGGCCTGGCCGAAAACCATATTGGATGACTGATAGACTATCATTATCAGAGATCCACAGTTCCACATGCTGCAATTCTGCGCGTCCAAAAATCTTAAAAGATGTGTCCAATAATGAAATAGTCCTATATGAAAGAGGGCTTCCTGGATCTCCCTTTTTGAAAATAGGGTAGATTATAGCATTTTCCCAGGATTGTGGGTAGTCCCCCAATTTTAAATAGGAATGAAAATATCTAGTCAATATTGGAGCCCACAGTTCTATTTCCTCTTAAATAGGTCAGCTGGGATTGCATCGGGGCCAGGTTCCCGATTATGCATTTGTCGACTAAGCGCATTTTGCACCTCTTTCACAGTCAGACATAGGGCCTCATTACACGGATGGTGGTAAGGATTTACCGGTACTGGTAAAATACCGGTACCGGTAAATCCTTACCGCCTTACTACGAGGTCCCTTTGCGGGTTGGGGGATTTAACGCCTGCTTTTTGCAACCCGCAAAGGGACCCAGGGAGCTAATTACGGTACCGCAATTTGCGGTACCGTAATTAGCGCCTTCCCCATTCCCATTGAGCCCTATGGGCCAAAAATGGGAATGGTGAAGGGCAATGGTGGAAGGGGGAATTACCGCCGCGCCAACCTTGGAATGGGGCGGTAATTCCCCTTTCCGCCAAGGCGGTGCAGGTATTTTACCGGCATGAACCATGGCGCGAATAGCGCCATGGTTCTCCGCCATCCGTGTAATGAGGCCCATAGTATAGAGGACCCGCCGCTCCCTGTCCTCATATCTAGCTGCTTGTCCTTTAAACAATAGCTTACGGTGGTCTGACCAAGCCCTTGCACTCACGTGATTCTCTCTATGGGTCATACCCCTCTTAAACGCTGGACCACATGCAACAAATTCTCAAACATTTTTTGAATCCTTATTCAAGACTGCTAAAAGAATTTCTTCCCACACAAAGGTTTCTAGAGAATTCTTTCTTAAAGCCATTGCACTTTTATACCATGCTCTTGCGCCGATGACCTCTCCTCTGCTGCTAGCCTTATCCCTCAAGGTACCCTTCAGATTGTTCTGTGCTATCCTACACTATTCATCAAACCAACTGTGCACAATACTTTTTCTATTTTTGAAATCATGTTGGAATGATTCTGTTAAGGAATCCCATATTATTTGTGATGCGTGAATAACTTCCCCTGGTTGTACATCATGAGACAAAATACATGCAATGTGGTCCAGGTTTGGCTGGATCGCCTTATGCTGGTTTCAGACTGGATAACACTTAGCCCATTTTATCCTACGTTTGCATAATGAGTTGATGTCACGGACGTCCAAATGTGCGTACATAGTTACCGGCATCACAGGAGAACCCAAAGACAAGACCAACCTCAGAGGGAAGTGGTCACTATTTATCTCATCAATGACTTTGAAGTCCACAATGAATGGCCAATGTTGGATACAAATACAAACATAGTCAATTATAGATTTACCCTGGGAACCAACAAATGTGGCCTTACCTGAAACATCCAAGTTTACACGCCTGTTCAATAAACGGTATTCCCAGTCTAGCAACCATGTATTCAACTGTAGACCCCTTGAGCACATTCTCTTGTCGGACAGGGATAGGGATACCATGTGCAAAATCTTCACTGAGGTCTACCATATCATTTGGGATCCCCATTCCTAATTTGGCATTAAAATCCCCTCCCAGAACCACCATCGTTTGTTCACTCAGCTTGGACAGATAGTCTAACTCAAAAAATTCCTTCAATTCACCCAAAGAGTCCTTATCGGAAACATAGGGGCTGTTATAAAAGTTGACCAAAATCAAATCTTGACCAGACTCAGAGGAGGCTGCCACACATTGCAGGGTAGGGTTCTTCAACTCCCTCTCCGTTATATAATAGTTAAGGGAGGATTCAATCAAAAGTGCCATTCCACCATGGCAGCGGCCTCTAATCCTCTTCCTCACAGGTTTGCACATTGAAACATAACCATCCAAGCAAACAGGAGTCAATGCCTACGTTTCCTTCAAGACACTGATGTCACAAGACATCAAATAGGACACAACCTCCCTCCTTAATAGCTTAGACACCACACCAGCAATGTTCCAGCAAAGGATTGTCACTCCAATCATCTAAAACCCCAGGCTTGCAGCAGAAGTGATTCCCCACCTCTTCCTGGAGCTCTGGGCATGGGCTGAGGCAGTGGGAGTGTAGCTCCAAAACCAACAAGTGGTGGGCGAAGTTACCAGTCGAGCGTGGCATGTAATGCCCGCCACCCCCTGGTTCCCCTGCTGAGCTTCTTGTATTTATGTTCACGTCATGCATGCGCTGCGGATGCCGGAAGCAGCGGCAGGCTGCAAAGATCACTCTGCTTAAGACTTTAAAGATAGTCCGACAGGAGTTCCAGTAACAAAGAGTATGATTGCATTAAAATGAAAATATCAACATGCATATAGATAAGTGCAGTCATGTTGCTCCTACTTAGGAGCGCACAGTTCTACAACAACATCAGCAGGCCGGCATAAGTAAGTGAGAGGGTCAAGGCCCGAATGGTATTTCGGCTATTTCATCGTCCAGGCTTTAGCAAGTTTTCATGCCAACACCATACACTGCTCACAAACTCCCCTTTACAGTTTATTCTTTACTTTAGCAATGCTTTCCCACTATTTTGGTGGTTACACCACCAAAATGCGCCAAAACCAATAACTATGTATAATTGTGAGGTCGCCGGGCATTCAGTGTGCACTGCCAGCATATATTGAATGCCAAGCACATTGCAGGGTATGTGCGTGCACAAGACTCCGAAGGCGCCAACAGGCAACCTCATGTCAGCGCAATACCCAGGATTGCCAATACTTACCTAGATGCATATATCGGGTTCCCTGGGGCAACAGGGAGGCGAAGTAGTAACGTAAACCGTCTCGCCTCCCACCAGAATCCTAATGGAGCCTGATCAAAGCATGAAAATCATGTGACCTGGGAAGTCACTTGATTTGGCATTGAGCCGAAAGTAAATGGCAGGCCATCCTAAAGTAGGAAACACACTGCCTGCACTGCCAGCAAACTTATAAAATGGATAATGTAGGGACGTCATTTAGGGTTTACCAGGAGTCGAAATTGTGACCTCTGAGGTCTCCCTTGCTATCCCTGTGGTCTCCCTTGCTACCAGAAATATTTTTTTTAAAAAAGATTTATGTTGTTGTTTAGATTCAAGCTCCTGGGCTGTGGCCAACACCATGTGGCTCTTTATTTCTGGAGTGGCTGTCTTTCTTGTTCAGGCCCCTTAAAAAACAGGGGCTTCCACAAGTGTAACACTTTGAGCAGTGACACAAAATATCAAAGAATAGGAATAACAAATAATTTGTCTTTCTGGAATTCTACATAATTGCTAGACTAATTAAAGGTTTATTTCAGGCACACTTCAGGGGGCGAGTCACTGATTTAGTCGGTTCTTAAACACCTCAACTCAGCCTTTCATCCTTCTGAGGTCCATAAATGAGTACCAACACATTGGGGGATTTTTGTATGTATTTTTGTTCTATATAAGGTGCTTAAGCCTAAGTGCTATATAATAACACATCATCATTTGGCTTTGGACGTCTGCTTGCATTCACAGTAATTTGGTAATATGGGCCTATACACACTGATATTAACAATACATATGGTGATCCATTCTTGCATGAAATTGATATCACATTATAGTGGTATCGCAACCATATTTTTTGTGGTGTACTTAGGTACAATGCTATGTGACGCCACTTACTGTTTTGTCAAGGGGTGAAACGTTGTGTTCCATTGCTTCCTGTGATGTCACTTTGAAGTGGGGTCAAATGACATCACTTCCTTTGATGTCATCAGATGTCCAGGGTCGTATGATATCACTTCCGCTACCCCTGGCATTTTGGTGAAATGACGGCCCTGGGATAAAGTCACAAGAAAAGGGGGGATTATTTTCAAAACCATACACTCCATAATCTGGAATAAATAACTCCTGGCCATCTGTTGTTTCCTGCACATGTAGAGTTTGTGCCTGCCTGCTGACCACTCCATTAGGGAGGTGCACTTTCTGTGCATTACTGCACCTCCAGGGGAACGACTGAACTTGTTGGAGAAGCACTGTTTTATTGGGCATTTTCATCTTGCTGCCTTTTTAGGAGCTTTTTAATACCTGAAGCTGTCTTGCTATTTAGAAGCCATGTGTTTTCCCACTATTGCCTGCTTATTTGACTGATTTTTGGCCCTTCCAAAATGGCCGCCCTGGTTTTCTTTGGTGTGTAGCAGGCGGCTGAACTACCTCTCCCTGTGCAGCACTCCCATTGCTTGCTGAGTGTTTTCTTCCATCCAACCAGGGACCGGAAGGCTTTAGCCGGCCAACTCAGCAAAGGCCAAATTCTAAGTCTGTTCCCTGTCCACTTCCGGAACGCTAATTGGAGTCCTCCCTGCTCCTTAACCATAATGAGGCTGCCACCTCATTCCTCTAGGAAATCCGGACTGCCTTGACATTGTCCCCTCCAGAACTATGCTTTAGTTGCCTCCTTCTGGACTCACTCGTACCACCTTGGACTATCACTGTTCTTTCTGCTTGTTACTCTCATGTTGTCATCCTGATGTGCAGTGCTTCTTAAAACCCTTTGCTAACATTTGAATCCCTGATTGGAAAGTCAAATCTTGCTGTTTTTGCCATTTGCTGGAAAGTCAAATCTTGCAGTTTTTGCTAAATTCTCAGTATTTTGATTGAATACTGTTGCTTCTCTGTAATGTGCCAGCCCAGTGACCTCACCTCTCTCTTTTGTCCCACACCTACCTGCCTTAGCCCACCCAGTTTCTCCATCCTCTCCTCGCTTCAACCCCCATGGCACTTTTTGTTTCTCCTATCTTTTCCAACTGCTTCTCCATTGGCTTTCCTTCCCTTCTCACTAAGTCTGGTAGAAAGAAGTTCAAAAAGGAAATCCTGGCCTCTGACCCTGGTCTTCCTATCGCCGACACCTACTCCAATACTTCTTCCAGACAGACCTTTACCGACATCCTCTTTGTCGTTCCTTCGCCAGATCTATGGACTCTTCATATGATCTCTGTGCTCTGTCCTATCTCCTCCTCTCCCATTAATGGTGGCACTCGCCGGGAAGTTTTCATGGCTTCCTTCGACTCCTCTAAAGTCATCATTAATGTCTCCCTTAATGGCACTATCATGGTCCAGGGCCCTCAGGCCAATCTCATTCTCTTTGATAGGCACTTCCCTCACCTCATCAATTTCCTCTCATCTTCTGCTGTCCCCTCCTCCCCCACCTTGGCTACCTTGCTCTCTCTCTCCTCCTCTACCCCTCCTAAAGCTCTTTCTCCCCCACAGGGCATACCTCTGATTTGTACCCCTCCCCGGAAGGTCTTTAAGGCTGATAACCTTCTTCATATTGCCACTCTCAAATCTCGCTCTGCTGTCAAACACTCCTCTATCATCTGCCACCTCCTTGTAGAACTAGACCTTGATGTCCTTTGCTCACGGCCAGCTCTGTTACAAACTTTGACACTCTCCTCCCTGATTGCTACAAGACCCTCTACGCACCCAGATCCTCCCGGTCCGGTGTGGGGGGGGTAGCCCTGATCTTTCCTGAGAGGATTCCTGCCTCTATCATTCCCACTCAGACCTACTCCCCTTTTAAATGCCTTGTCTGTAGGCCTTGTCTGTAGGCTGTCTGTAGGCTCTCTCTCTCTCCTATCCACTCTCTTACTGTGGCTACCATCTACTGGCCTCCTGGTCAAATCACCTAATTTCTCTCTGAGTGGGCGGACCTCTCCTCCCTCCTGGCCTCTACCACTGAACTCCTCCTCCTCTGTGACCTCAATATCCATTTAGACTCTCCTTTTTCCTCCTCTGTACTCTTCCGTGACCTCTGCGACTCCCCCTCCCTGTCCATCCTCCCCTCTGGCCCAACTCACTCTGCAGGGCACACAGTCAATGTCTTGATCTCCTCTGAACTCCCCCTCTCCATCCCTCTGACTACTCCTCTCTCTTTGAGCTATCACTCCCTCCTCTCCTCTCATCTCTCCCTCTCTTCCCCCCAAGCCAAGCCTACCCCAACACTGCCACCTACCTTCTTGAACATCTGGCCCATGAAGCGTGTGTCAGTTGAGGCTTTTGCCACCACCTTCTCCCCCCCCGCTTCCACCTCTGGCTGTCTCGCATCCTGACACAGCCCTGTCTCTGCTCTACTCTTCAATTTCTGATACTCTTGATGCTCTTGCCCCTGTCATGAGGATCTGTTTGAAGTCCAAAGCCAAGTGCAATTCCTAGTATGACTCCGACCTAGCTACACTTAAACATAAGTGTAGGGCAGCTGAGGGGAAAAGAGGGCTACTTGTTCATCCTCTGACAAACTGTCCTGTCACCTGCTCCAATGGCAATACCGACTCTCTGTCCTCACCAAGAAGAGAGTCCACATTCAAGCTCGTGTCTCTACGGCATCTAACAACTCGGCCAAACTCTTTAAAATCTGCAAGGAGCTTGCCAACCCTGCTACAGTGTCTACCCCTCCTGTTGCCTCCCAGGCTCTTTGCAATGCCGTTGCCTCTCACTTTATCTTAAAAACCGGGGACATCCTGTCCATCCACTCCACCCCTCCCACTCCTCTCCCCTCTCCGTCTGTGCTTTCTGACCCTCCTTCAGCCACCCCTACCCTCCTTCTCGTCCTTTCCTCTTTTCTTCCCTGATGAGGTCGCTAGACAAGTTCGATCTATGAAAGCCTCATCAAAACAGGTTCATCCCTGTTCCTCTAAAACCATCAAGGACCACATTGACACCCTGGCTCCGGCTCTTGCTGATGTTTGAACCACTCCTTTGCCTCAGGATCCTTCCCCTCCCTGTGAAGTACTCCCTTGTGAATCCTCTTCTCAAGAAACCCACAGCTGATCCTTCTTGTCCGGCTAACTATCGCCCAATTTCCATTGCTCCCTTTCTGGGCAAACTCTTGGAAAAGTTGGCCATCTCTCAGTTTAGCCTTCATTCCAATTCTGTTGGCTGTCTCCATGACCACGAGTCTGGCTTCAGAGCTGCCAGAAGCACGAAAACTGCTCTCCTGAACATCCGTGAAGATCTGCTCTCCAACCTTGACTCTAACATTCCTTCTGTCCTCAGCTTCCTCGATCTCTCTTCTGCCTTTGACACGGTCAACCATACCATCCTGCTCAACCGTCTCCATGATAACCTGGGTATCACTGATCAGGCTCTGGCCTGGCTGACCTCTTTCCTCTCTGATAGACCCTAACAGGTCCAACTTGGGTCCTTCCTATCATCTATTATCCTCTCTACCTGTAGTGTTCCCCAGGGCTCTAACCTCTCGTCCTGGCTTTTCAACCAATACCTGGCAATTCTTGCCCACTGCATTGCCATTTTTTGCTCAAATTTCCAGTGCTACGTTGATGACACTCAACTCATTTTCAGGCTGCCCTCGGCCACCTCCTCTCCCTCTCTCATCTCTGATTGTCTAACTGCCATTCAAGATTGGTGTGCCGTCAATGATCTTTGTCTGAATGCCAGCAAGACGGAGATCCTCCTCATCGGCACACCTTCACCATCCTTTCCCCTCACTCCCTGGCCGGCCTCCCTCGGCCCTCCTCCTACCCCCACCTGCGAGTCTAAGAACCTCAGGGTCATCTTTGACTCCACACTTTCCTTCTCCGCCCACATCTCTGATGTCTCTAAAAAGTCAAACCTCCTCAGAGGTACTCTGCCTTTCCTCTCCTTCCCCCAAAAGCTCATGGTCTCTCAAGCTCTGGTTCTTTCTAGGTTGGACTATTGTAACAGCCTCTTTCTAAATTTACCTATCTCTACTCTCCTCCCTCTGAAACTAATCCAGATCAGGACTGCGAGACTTGTCCTTGGCCTCAAGGCCTGTGAACCTATCTCTCCAGCTCTGAAATCTCTCCATTGGCTCCCAGTGGATGCAAGGATTGAATTCAAAACCCTCTGCCTTGTCCACAAGGCTTTCTGGGGCCTGGGTCCAAAATACCTTCAGCTATCCCTCCGCAAATACCTCCCCTCTCAGGCTTTTCGCTCCTCCACCTCTAACTCCCTCAGGGTCATTCGTTTTTCAAAGAAACGAGCTGGGGGTAGATCTCTGTCTTCGGCTGGGGCCTCCATCTGGAACAGCCTCCCTGCCACTCTAAAACTTTAGGAGAACCATCTCCGGTTGCAAAAGCACCTCAAGACCTTCCTCTTTTGCTTCTGCCTTCGCTCCCCCTCTCCCCTGCTAATCTGTTCTCTCTTTTCACCGTGCACCTGGCGACCGTGTGTCCTCTGGGCCCAGGTACCTTCTCACGCTGCCACCGTCCCGCACTGCCTCCGGGCCACCACTTGCACTGGGGTCTGTATCGGTAACCATACAGCCCCCCCTTTTTCTTCCTGCACTTATCAGACCTACGCTGTCTGCTGCCTTAAACCCAGAACTTGCCAGTTGCTGGCTGCACTACCACTGTTTGTTGCCTTTTTATTTATTTATTCATTATAATGTATCTGTTTCTCCTTTGCTCCGTACTTTCCACTTCTCCACCTTTCCATGCACTTTTTCCCTACCCCTCTCCCAGCACTTCCGCGTTCTCAATGTCACCGGGCCTAGTAAGATCGCTGTTTTGTTCTCCCCTGTTCC
This sequence comes from Ambystoma mexicanum, assembly GCF_040938575.1. Taxonomy (NCBI): domain Eukaryota; kingdom Metazoa; phylum Chordata; class Amphibia; order Caudata; family Ambystomatidae; genus Ambystoma; species Ambystoma mexicanum. Next base: position 1,235,463,118 of record NC_090933.1, on the reverse strand, counting down.
CCTCCCTTGCCTTGTTACGCGCGGAAAAACTTGTGTACAAGCGCGATAGAAATAACATATCAATATCGACTCTTCAGCTACGTTCAGATTTAGCATGGTTCTTTTCCACTTTAATGTTAACCAATATAATAGAAAGAAATCTCGGTTTAGTTTTATGAGCTTTAAGAGTTCATCTATCAATTGCATTTCTCTTCAGTCTTGCATTTCCCTAAATGCATGCCTTTGGCCGTGGCCTAGTGCCCGCCAGACCCCTGACAGGCATTCCTTGTAAGCGTGATCACGCCGCCCCATTTCCGGCCGCAATGTTAGACTCTTGTCTCATAGCTCACCCGCCCACTTCCGCCGTTCATTGTTAGCTAGGAATGCATTCAGGAGTTCTAAAATAGCCGTGCTCATGGCACGTCATTTGCCGCTCCCTAGGAACGGGGCTTGTTTGCCACCGTTGGTGCTTTCGATCACTCAACCCAGACTCGTTTAACAACATGGCGGTCCGTTCAACCGTTCGAAAATGATGGGCAGTCTATAAAACCGTGCACTCGGTTTCCTGTTTTTCCTGTTCCTGCAAAGCCAATATTCATTCAATGTTGGATGTTAAACAATGCTGTGATGCAGGTACTATTGTAAGAGTGTATCTAAAATAAGCAACTTGCAGGTGGAACTTCTCGTCACAGAACAATGAAAATAGCAGGTAAGCAGCCAAGCAGGTGGCAGATCGCACGACCCAAAGGATGTGATTATTTTCTGCTCATGCCCAAGAAACAAACCTGTAGGGAACCAAGACCTCTATCGGAGCGATCTTGTCAAACAAAACCACATGAAGGATGCAAAAGATGAGCTTGCAACCTCCCAACCCCCCCATTTAGATCATTTAGATCACTTGAACTCTCAACGAAGCCGGTAGTTAGCGAATTCAGCAAGGCAACCAGCCACTGCTTCTGAGAAAAGGACCCAAGTAAGAAAGCAGACAGCTGTTATACTCTTTTCATGGCATAGAGAGCAGGCACTCTAACACAACAATGCACGTTGCACCATTACACATGGCAACATATTGTATACTTGCTACATTGCAGTCAGTAAACTTAAGGGACTATATTTAGGGTGACCAAACGTCCGGGTTTTGCCAGGGCTGTCCCACTATCTGGTTCTCTGTCCCCCTTTCTCGAGATTATTTCCCATTGGAAACTGCAGTGGGCAATCTCGCAAAGAAGAAATGCTGTATTTAACAACTTAAGATAGTGTTAGTTTGTGGTAAATTAATTATAATATGTGTTTCTTTGAACAGTAACTCTTAAGCCCCCTTCTCCTCCAAACGCTACTGAAGTGTAGTGCCTTGACAGCCACTTTCAAGAGTTAGTCCTTCTTTTATGTCAGTTGCCGTGTCCCAGTTTTTTACTTTTTAAATCTGGTCACCCTAACTATATTGCCACCACTGCTGAGCCCTGACACAGCATGGAGGCTGCAGAACACATGCTCACCTCTGACTAAATGCGTTAGGGTGCACAGTATTGCAAAACACAATTCTTAAGGTTAACTGGCTATTGAAGTGGTTGCGGGTGATGTTATGTGGGTGCCAGGGTGATGCAGAGTGATGTTTTATGTACAAGAACTGAAGCTTGGCGGAGCAATGATATTTTAAGTATAGCTGCTAGCATCTTTGGATTCAGTGTGACTAGATGGGAATCTTCACACCGGCTTCCAGACTCTGAGTTTTTGTATACTTCCTTCTCAATGTGTTTCCAGGCTATGATTAGTGGATGTGTCTGACTCTGGGATTGCTACCTAAATTAGTGCACATATTACGTGCAACTAGGTTTTTCTATGAATGATGTGTGTGTTTTCTTTCTGATACCCGAATGCTAGAATTGTGAATCAGTTTCAATGTGTACCTTTCCTTGTTGTCATATTCATACCTCTTTAATTAAGGTGGCGGTCACAGGCCTGAATTCCGTGCATACTCTTGCTTTCCCCAAACAAGGTTAAAGTGAACTTTTTCTTTTTTTCGCTGAGAAGGAAATGCCCAGTGTGGGGTTTGTGTGTTCTGTTGCTCATTTGCTCCATGAACATCTGATGTGATGAACACGCTTATGGGACATAGAAAGCTAATCCGTTGTACCATTTCAGCATAATACTTTCAGTTAATCCAATAAAGGGTATTAAAACATTTGTAAAACCAAGAATAATATAAGACATAATATAAAGACAGGGCTTCTTAACACTAAGGAAGCACAGGGAATAAGGTTACTTTTGAAACGTAAATATTAGTCCATCCACATGGAAACGTAACCTAGAAAGCGGCGATAGAAGATGATACTGGTCGTATTCAAGAAAGCATCCATATTCAAAATCTTCCTGTGATGGGAAGTCTAATTAATCGGAGAGCAGACCTGAAAAAGATGCTGCTCCTAAAACTAGGAGGGCTCCGAAGTCTGAAAGCCGGCCATGCAAATCCCATGGTGTAGAGGGACAATTAATACCATTAACTCCAGTAGTTAATGAGAGTGCGAAAGCCGATAAATTGGAGAATCGGGCACAGCCGCGATCAGTGGAAAAGGAAGATATCAACTAAGGTCTGACTCTTAGCCACCTGCATCTACTGTGACATCCAGAACATCACCCGCTGAGGCACCCAGGGGATCATTTTGTGAAATATGCAAATTGCAGAGAGGGGATTTGCAATTTGTGTACTTGGGACCATTGCAGTCCCTTCCGTGAAAGGTTCACTGTTTTTGTATTTTATATTTGTAGTCATTAAAGAACCTGGTGTCATGTTCAACCGAAATGACTTGCAGAGTCGGCAGTAGCTGTGGGGTCCTCTGGTAAGGTACCTTTACATAAGAGCATTTTCTGACTGAGTGACCTATACCAGGCGGTGAGTGGGTGAGGGAATGGTGATGGGGTAAGAGTGAGAACATATATCTAGATAGGGAGCTGAGGACACTGTTTTTTTGAATTGATCATCTGAAACTAGTGTACACCAGTATTTACACATTTACAAATCACATATATGGCCTCATTACGAGTTGGGGCGGTATTCTGCTGGTAAATCTGCCATAATACCACCCAACTGAATTACCGTTCCCGCCACTCAGTGGGTAATTCCATTACTGCCAATTCTTTCCCGCTCCGCCATACAAGTAACAAGGCGCATAGTTTTCCTGAGGGCAGAGTTCAGGGAAGTAAATCATGAACTTAGTTTGCATAGGAGGCTGGAAGGGGCTCATTCCATTGCTTGCAGGTGGAATTTGAGATGCATTTTGAAGAGTTCTCCACTGAGTTGCACTGAGAGGAGAGGATTCCAATGGGGCGGGGAAGGCTGGGAAAAGGATCATAAATGAAAGGAGACACAGGGGTACAGGATATTGATTGGTTGTAAAGGGACAGGGAGCAAAGGTTTTCAGTGGGAGATTACAGCGAACTACAGTTAGCAAGGTGGAGTGTGGGCAAGACCATGTATGGGTTTATAGATGATTAGCAGAAATGTGAGGAGAGTTTCATTTTGCATGGAGAACCATCCAGCGTATTGATGGTAGGTAAAGGCGGAGGAGGATCTAGAGAGGTTGAAAAGGATGCGTGTTGCAAAGTTGAGGGATTTGTTGAGTGGGGCATAAAATTAGAGCTGTAGACCAAGAGGTAGGTTTGAAGAGTAGCCTGGACTGAGCTCAAGGGTAGCCATACATTTCTTTTAGTTGAGTGGAGCATTAGGTGTGGTCGATTCTTGTAATGTTTAGGAGGTTAGGTCTGGCCATGAAGAAGGGGCAGAGGTGAAGGTTGCGGTTGAAGGAAACCCTGCGATTGCGAGCCTGTAACGCTCACCTGATTCCCACGGAGGCGCGGGTCTTGGCAGGAAGGTGTCCGTAACACGAAACGTGATGTGCAGGATTCGGTTGGCTTCTGGGGTCGAACCTCTCCGCACTATGTGCCGAACTCGCAGGGTGAGGTTTCTGCAGGTGAAATAATATGGGGATTAAAGGTCTGGGTGGTCGAATGTCCCTATCTCTCTCCTCCCAGCTTGTCTGTTGAACCCCCCTCCCAGGTCAACTTGCTCACCTTAGATAGGTGAATGCTGGGCTCTCCATCTGCGTCTAGTGCAGGGTGCCGTTGCCAGTTCCTTCACTGGTGAAACGTTAGCCTCTTGACTTCAGAGGATGAGTACCGTCGTTGTCTGTAAAGTAAAATAATGCTGTTTGTCTTTGCAGGTGCAGGTGCAGCGTGGGACACGCCCGCTGCCGAGGGATCAGGTAAGCAAACACTGCGTGTGAAAGTTCGTTCTGCTAACCTGTTGTTTCTGATCTTTTGCAGGTGCTGATGTTGCTCGGGTACTGGAATGGTGAGTATACTTCTTGCAGGTTCAGGATCCAAAGAAGAAAAGCTGGAGCAGACTCGGTGAGCGTTCTGCTGCAGATGCAGAATAACGCGAAGCACGTTTCATCAATCGGGTGTGGTTTAAATAGCCTTGGAGTGATGAGGCGTCTCCTTCCACGGCCCCGCCTAGACAAGAAAAGAGTTCCTGCTTCCAGAAGAGTTCCAGTGGAGTGGAGCTGCCCCACCCAGGTAAGAAAAGTAGTCCCAGTTCCCCGAGGACTTTTAAGAGTCTGGCAAGTCAGCAGCATGGTCTGCCGCAGGTAAGTCCACCCAAGCATCTTCACACCTAAGATGAGCCCGGCGCTTCCAGTGCGGGGACCAAGGCTTCTGATGAGCCTGGTGCCACCGGCGCCAGGACAAGGTCCAAAAGGTCCCTGTGGGGACCGGCTGGTGCCTAGGATCAGGGTTAGGGGCCTGCTTCCAAGGACGTTGGACTGATCCTGACTCCTTGGAAGCAGTGATCATGACAGTATCCCCCCTCAAGGCCCCTCCTAAGTGTGCCTTCTCCGGGGGCTTTGGCTTGTCGGGGTGATTCAGATGGAATCTCTTGACCAGACGAGGTGCGTGGACGTGTTCTGAGGGTTCCCAAGACCTTTCCTGGGGACCGTATCCTTTCCAATCAACCAGATAGTATAATTTAGACCTGGAAATTTTGGAGTCTAGAATGTTCTTCACTTCAAATTCGAGTTCTCCGTCTACCAAAACGGGTTCCGGGAGTTCAGTCAATCGGGTTTCTGGTTGTACTGGTTTTAATAAGGAGACATGGAATACTGGATGTATTTTCATATGCATAGGCAATTCCAATTTGGCAGCCACCGGATTAATTATGGCAGATATGAGGTAGGGCCCCAGGTATCTCGGGATGAAAGTGCGGGGTCCTTTTAAAGGCAGGTGCTTAGTGGATAACCAGACTTGATCTCCAACAGTGTAGTGAGGAGCCTCTTTACGTTGCCGATCGGCTGCCTTTTTGAATTGAGCTTTAGCTCTTTGCAGATGGGCAGTGGCTTCCTTAAAAGCACAGGTGATCTCTGAATGCAAGTGATCCACAGCAGGTGCTTCAATTTCTTGGGGAGGGTCCAGGTTGGAGGTTCTAGGATGGTGTCCATATAACAAGAAAAAAGGCGTTTTCCCGGTTCCAGAATGAGTCGAATTGTTATATGCGTATTCAGCGATCCAAAGAATGTCCTTCCAGGGGTTTTCTGTTTGATGGAGCATGCAGCGTAGATATTGTTCTAGTGTCTGGTTTGTCCTTTCGGTTTGTCCGTCAGTTTGGGGATGGTGACTGGTCGAAAGTCTTACATCAACTTGGGCTAGACAACAGCAACTGCGCCAGAAGTGGGAGATGAATTGACTTCCCCTATCGGAGACTAAAACCGAAGGAAAACCGTGTAAGCGAACAATGTTTGCCAAGAATTCCCGGGCCAATACTGAGGCTGAAGGCAGACCCTTCAAGGGTATGAAGTGAGCCATTTTCGAGAATAGATCCACGACTACTAAGATGGTAGTATATCCCAAGCATGGAGGTAGGTCCGTGATAAAATCCATGGACAGGGTATGCCATGGACATGGAGGGATGTCAAGTGGCTGTAATAGGCCGGCTGGTCTTTGCTTTTGACTTTTATTCTGGGCACACACACCGCAGGAGATTACAAAGTCTCTAATATCCCTTTTCCATGATGGCCACCAGAAATGTCTTTTAATCTTTTCCATGGTTTTGGTAATACCAGGGTGCCCCTCCATTAGAGAGTCATGATAACCGGAGATTACTTGTTTTTGTAGTTTCTCACAGGGCAAGTGCAATCGTCCTCGGAAATATGGTAGATCTTGATCTACTGAGAAATCCTTTCCCTTTAATTGCCAGTCCTGCAAATCGGTCGGGGTTAGGAGCGATTTCACCGTGGTCTTGATGTCTTCAAAAGATTGAGTGCTGACCAAACCCAAAATCCTTTGTTCTGGGATTATGGGTATTGGATCTGGATTGATCAAATGTTCATCTACTCCCATCCGGGAGAGGGCATCCGCTTTTCCGTTCTTACTGCCTGGTCGATAAGTAATTATAAAGTCAAATTCTGCTAGAAACAGAGCCCAACGAAGTTGTCTGGAAGACTGAGCTTTGGCGGTCTTTAGGTATTGTAAATTGCGGTGATCAGTCATTACGGTGACTGTGTGTCTGGCTCCTAGAAGATAATGCCGCCAAGCTTTAAAGGCCGATCTGATGGCCAAAAGTTCCTTGTCTGTAATTGAATAGTTGATCTCAGGAGGCGATAACTTGCGGGACCAAAAGGCAACCGGATGTAGTTGGTTTGTGACCGAATCTCTTTGTGATAACACTGCACCCATAGCAAGACTAGAAGCATCCGTTTCCATGATGTAAGGTAGTTCTGGGCGAGGGTGTTTTAAAACAGGTGCAGAGATGAATTTAGCTTTTAAGTCTTGAAAAGCTTGTTCCGCTTCAGAAGACCACTCAAAACGCTTGTTCTTTTTCAACAGAGCGGTGATGGGCTGGACTATCCGGGAAAATTCAGGAATGAATCTGCGGTAAAAGTTAGCGAATCCTAACATGCTTTGAACTCCTTTTACAGAGGTTGGTGATGGCCACTTGATAATTGCATCAACTTTCTTTGAATCCATATGGACTCCGTTAGGTGACAGTATGAATCCCAGGAACTCGACTTCCGTTGCGTTGAAGACGCATTTCTCAAGTTTAGCAAAAAGACTATGTTGACGCAATCTCTCGAGAACCTTTTTAACATGTCTCTGATGTTCTTCTTCAGATGGTGAATAGACGAGGATGTCGTCAATGTAGACAACTACACATACGTCAATGAGTTCTCTGAGGACATCGTTCATAAAATATTGGAAAGCAGCAGGAGCATTACACAGTCCAAAGGGCATCACTTGATATTCGAATAGCCCGTACTTGGTGCGGAAGGCCGTTTTCCATTCATCGCCCTCTTTGATCCGTACCAAGTGGTAGGCTCCTCTGAGATCCAGCTTTGTGTATATACAGGCATCTTTGACTTGGTCCAGGAGTTCAGGGATCAAAGGTAACGGGTATCTGTTTTTAATAGTGATCTGATTCAGGGAGCGGTAATCTATGCAAGTCCTAAGGTCTCCTTCCTTTTTCGGAACGAAGAACAAAGCCGATGAAGCTGGAGATTTTGAAGGACGGATGAACCCGTTAGCTAGGTATTGGTCCAGGTACTGTCTGAGGTGAACGTTCTCTGGCTCGGTGAGGGCATAGATCCTGCTGCAAGGAGGGGTTGTTCCAGGTATCAGATCTATTTGACAATCGTAAGACCTATGAGGAGGTAGGGTGTTAGCTTGATCCTTCTGGAAGACGTCTTGGAACTCCTGGTATTCGGGAGGCAATTTGAGAATCTCCTCAGAAGAGATTGTCGCCAGTGAAACATCAGGTCGAGGATAACAAGTGGTAGAACACTCTGGAAACTGAACCGTTCTTGCTCGCCAATCAATCTGAGGGTTGTGCTTCTCTAACCAAGGGATTCCCAGAATGATCTGGAACTGAGGGGCCTTGATTACATCGAACACTATTCTCTCCCGATGTCCGTTATGACTCAACAGCGTCACTTCTTGGGTGGCATGCGTTACTGGTCCGGAGGCTATCTCCGTGCCATCCACCGTAGTGATGACGTCTTTTACTGCCTTATGGACAAGGGGTAGATTCATCCTTGATACCATTTCACGGTCCACATAGTTACCGATTGCTCCGCTGTCAATGTAAGCTTCAATTGCATGCAAACGATCCGGACGTTCAGGACTAATGAGGACCATGGGTATCACGAAATGCGAGGTCACGGGACAGATCTTAACGCTCGGCAAGAGGACCTCTACTCTTGTCGGGCGAGGTCGTTTCCCTGCTCAGGACTTGTGGTACAGGTATCAGCGGCTCCTACAGTCTTCTTAGCTGGTTTCACGGGACAGTCCCGAAGAAAGTGTCCTGAATTACCGCAATAGAGGCATAATTGCAGCTGCCTTCTTCTTTCCCGCTCTTTCTGGGTTAAAGGTCCTCTCATGCCCCCTATTTGCATGGGTTCCACAGTATCAGCTCCCTTATTCGAGGTCTGTGGTTTGGTAAACACTCGGGTATCAAATCTGGAACGATCTGCCTTCCTGTTCTGTAGTCTATGGTCTAGTTGGACAACCAAGTCAATATAGTCTGAACATTCTTGTGGAGGATTCACAACCTGCGCTAGCACATCCTTGAGCTCTCCACGCAGGCCTCTGTAAAAAAGCGTTATTCTCTTGTCCTCGGGCCATTGTGTTTCCACTATGAGTCTGTTGAAAGAGGCTATATAAGCCAAGAGGTCTTGGTTACCCTGTCGTATTGAGAGAAGTTCATTATCCAAGGCCTGCCCTTGTGCATGTCTTGCGAACAGTTTCTCCATGCTGGACTGGAAGGCTTGAAAATCGTGTAAAACCGGATCATCCTGGGTGACTAAAGGGATCGACCAATCTGCAGCACTGCCACTGAGATAGGAAAGCACGAAAGCTACCTTGGCCTGGTCCGTTGGGAATGCAGCTGGTCGACACAAGAAATGTAGGCGGCACTGGTTGATGAACACTGCAAATTTCTTTGGATCACCAGCAAAGCGTTCGGGCGGAGCCAAGGGCACATTACCGGGCAGATTGATTTGCACTGGGTTTGAAGCTGATGCAGAAGGATAACTCCCCCCTGGAACGGGCAAAGGTGTCTGTCCTGCCTGAGTTTGTAACAACTGCCTAGCAAGGTCCTCGGTTCGCTCCTTAGAAATTATCAGTTCTCTTCTTAGGGAGCTTGTTTCCTGGCGAGCTGCATGTACTTCTGCTCTTAATTCCCCAAGCAACTGGGCTAGTTGATCGGTATCTGAAGTTTCCATTGCGCCTGGGTAGGAGTTTAGTGGTGGGCTTCGCGTTCTGTAACGCTCACCTGATTCCCACGGAGGCGCGGGTCTTGGCAGGAAGGTGTCCGTAACACGAAACGTGATGTGCAGGATTCGGTTGGCTTCTGCAGGGTGAGGTTTCTGCAGGTGAAATAATATGGGGATTAAAGGTCTGGGTGGTCGAATGTCCCTATCTCTCTCCTCCCAGCTTGTCTGTTGAACCCCCCTCCCAGGTCAACTTGCTCACCTTAGATAGGTGAATGCTGGGCTCTCCATCTGCGTCTAGTGCAGGGTGCCGTTGCCAGTTCCTTCACTGGTGAAACGTTAGCCTCTTGACTTCAGAGGATGAGTACCGTCGTTGTCTGCACGACCGGTAAGTTTCTGGACACCTTTAGACTGTAAGTATGGCAAGCGCTCTTACTGTCTCTTTCTTTGTCTTTGCAGGCGACGATGCAGAAAGAAGAAATCCGGAAATCGCCACGTGCCGGTGAGTGTATCACTGCTGCTGTCTGTGCAGGTGAAGATGCAGCGTGAAGAATCCGAAATGCACAGCGTGCCGGTAAGTAGAATAATGCTGTTTATCTTTGTGCAGATGCAGCGTGAAGAATCCGGAATGCACGGCGTGCCGGTAAGTAAAATAATGCTGTTTGTCTTTGCAGGTGCAGGTGCAGCGTGGGACACGGCCGCTGCCGAGGGATCAGGTAAGCAAACACTGCGTGTGAAAGTTCGTTCTGCTAACCTGTTGTTTCTGATCTTTTGCAGGTGCTGATGTTGCTCGGGTACCGGAATGGTGAGTATACTTCTTGCAGGTTCAGGATCCAAAGAAGAAAAGCTGGAGCAGACTCGGTGAGCGTTCTGCTGCAGATGCAGAATAACGCGAAGCATGTTTCATCAATCGGGTGTGGTTTAAATAGCCTTGGAGTGATGAGGCGTCTCCTTCCACGGCCCCGCCTAGACAAGAAAAGAGTTCCTGCTTCCAGAAGAGTTCCAGTGGAGTGGAGCTGCCCCACCCAGGTAAGAAAAGTAGTCCCAGTTCCCCGAGGACTTTTAAGAGTCTGGCAAGTCAGCAGCATGGTCTGCCGCAGGTAAGTCCACCCAAGCATCTTCACACCTAAGATGAGCCCGGCACTTCCAGTGCCGGGACCAAGGCTTCTGATGAGCCTGGTGCCACCGGCGCCAGGACAAGGTCCAAAAGGTCCCTGTGGGGACCGGCTGGTGCCTAGGATCAGGGTTAGGGGCCTGCTTCCAAGGACGTTGGACTGATCCTGACTCCTTGGAAGCAGTGATCATGACAGAGCCATGGGTGAGGGACTGAGGAGGCCAGGAGTAAAACAGCTGGGCAAAGTGAGCGTGAGGCAGATGTTGGAGGTAGGGAGGGAGAAAGATGACTTCCATCTTTGAGGAGTTGAACATGAGGCTGCATAGAGCCATCTAGAGGCAGATTGCGAACATGCAGTTTGTTTTCATTGAGAGATTATAAGGGTGAAGGGGGAAAGAAGAAGAATATCTGGCTATAGTCAGCAAAGCGGTGAGAATTAAAGCCATAGAAAGAAATATGTTTGCAGTGGGAGGAGGTGTGTAGGGTGAAGAGAAAGGGGCACAGGGCTGGTCCTTGAGGACCACCCACTGGAAGGAAATCCATGAGGAGTCCCATGGGATGAACACTGGAGTCCCATGAGATGGAGGAGTGTTCAGGGAGACAGGTGTCTACCCTTTAGTGAACCATGTCCTTCAAGCCGAGAAGGATAGCAGTTTGAAGGAGGGATGGAGTTTTGAAAACAGCAGAACGGTCTAGAAGGATGAGAAGGCAGCGTAGGGAAGAGTAGCGGGCAGTGGTAAAATGATTGGTGACATAAACGTGAACAGTCTCAGTTCCTATTTTGATCTGAAACCAGATTGGGGGGGTGTCAGCAAGTGAGTTAGCCTTTCAATTGTTGACTATACAGTTGAAGAGGATACTCTCAAGGATTATAGAGTGGTTGGGAAAGAAAGAGAACCGTAGAATGAGGGGTTTTGTGGTCAGCATATGGTTTCTTTAGGCAAGGTATGACTGTAGCTAGTTTGTAAAATGCTGAGAAGATGCAAGTTGAGAGAGGTTAAATAAGGTGGAGAGGTGAACAGAGGTCACAATCTGAACTACAAAGGGGTCCATTGGAGTTCAAAATGGGTTGGCAGTGTGGGGTGAAATGCAGCCCCTGAATGCTAGAAATCAAGAGGCCAGAGTCATTTACAAATGCCCAGCAAAATCTAAGGCTACAACAGAAATGATGATATTGGACATAAGGCCTATTAAACCTAAATTACCAAGGAAAGAAAATGGGCCTCAATTAAAAGTGCAAAGATGTGCGCAATGCATTTCAGGAAGGAAAAGGATGACATGTCACTGACAATCCATGGATAGCTGCACTGACATATAAAGAAACCATAGTGCACAGTATCGTCAATGGGATACCAGATTGTGCTCCAAGCAGCTAAAGTGAAACAGAGCATTGCATGTAAAATAAATGAAAGAATGTCATTTTGATTTTACTCTCATCCAAATTGACAGTATGCTAAGAGAAATAATAATAATAATTTGGCACTTATGTAGCGCTACAAACCCTCAGGTATCTGAGCGCTGCTTATTATTACCCACGGTGTGTGGTGCTCATTTATCGACCTCGGAAGGATGAAAAGCTGAGTTTGGCCCCGCCCGGATTCGAACCTGTGTTAGCAGGCTCGGCAGGGATGTTAAAGCGAGCGCTCTACTCGCTGTGCCACTTGACCGGCATGCTCAACAAACTTTCAAAGTGTGACTATGGTGTTCTCATATAACAGCCTTACACAAATGGACAATTTAGAAGTGACACTCATGTATGTTGAAACTGTGAAAACCTTATAAGATGCTGTGTAAAATTGCAATAATGTGTGAGTTTAAAGGCGATATGCTGCAGGGTATATTGACGGTTATTTCTCCCAACATGAAACTAAGCTTCGGGACCTCCCCTCTGCGGTCCTGAAGACAGGCCTGGTTGTCATCATCAATCAGAGCTATTACTTAAAAATATAAGAAAGAATTACATGGCTTAGATCAGAAACACAGTGAAGACCAGATAAGCCTATGTCGGTTCTTGCAGTAAGAGTGACCTTGAGGTCACGAGTCCCATAAAAGTGTCCATTTGGAGCTGTTATCAGGGCCTCACATGCCTTGAAGGGGTAAGCCAACATAAACCTGAGCCAGGCTCTGCCTAGTCACATGTCCAAAGAGAAATGAAACTTTAAGAAAAGATGGGGGCAGGAGTGAAAGAGGCCTTTGAAACTGCAGTTGATTAAATGCGAGAAATACATTTTATCGCATACAAAGGGCAGCGTGCATGTCACAATGGTAATTCCAGACTTTTATTAAATGTGACAGTCACCCCCTTTTAACCATGCTAAAACAATTTTGGTGTGATAAACATAACTAAAGTTATTAATGTAAATGTGATTTGGGCCTTCCTTTGATTCCAAGAGATTTGAAAGTTGATTTGAGCGTGCAGGGAGATAAGTAGCATGAAAACTGTAACGTGGAATATTTTTCACTGGTATGGCTCCTGAGTAAATGAAGAAAAACTGTATCTCTGCATAGGTAGGGCGTGCTGACTTCAGACTAGCCTTAAAATGTAGTTCTCAAAAATATATGCATACATTTAATGATTTGAAAATGTAGGGTTCTTGCCATGTTGAGAGATTTCCGTGTCCTAAAGCATGCCGAGCCCACCTGTCAAAGCAGTATGATGAAGCTTTCTCCACCCACAACTGTCCAAAATCATTCTCCATCCCCTTGTCCTATCAGCACAAAGGTGGGAAGTGAGTAGTGATAATCAACCAATCCCTTTTGCGAGAATCTTGAGAAGTTTGTGATGTCATTTTCCTTATAAGTAAGTCAGTTTGCATTAGAACTGGACTTTTTCCACTAATTCTGAGAGGTAACATGCTGCTAATATTCGGCAAGGAACATCCCAGCAGAGAGGCGTAAATCTTGCATTGGCGACAGGAACCAGGAGACATAGAAGCTGATTGGTACCCCTTGGAGGAGTCAGAGGAGATCCGTGACTGACCCCCTTGCTGCCCCAGCGGTGCCTTACTGTTCCCTGATGCCCAGTTCCAGGCTATCCTGCAAGTACAACTACCCCAACGCCATAGATTGTGCAGTCCCTATATTTTTCCAGCATTGCTTTAGTTATTTCCCCACAGAAAAATACCCTGTGTGTCTGTGTAGATCTATAGCATATTTAATCAAAGTAAATCAATTAATTTCCCTATTGAAATCAAAGGCTCTATTTGTTGGAATTCGAACCCAACACGCTCTTCCCAGTGTATTGTGAGCCCGGTATAAAGATTTGCCAAAAATAATTAATCCCAAACCCCTGATCCTACGTGAGTGCGCCAGGTGTAAAAACGCTCTGACCACAAACCCAAAGCCCTGCCTGTTCTTTTTACATGTAGCAAAACCAATTTCCAATTGCTTTTCTTTCTTTCACATTGTTTCTGTGATCAATATCCCAAAACTGATTTTCCCATTGTGTTCCCACTCTCTGCCACTGCCTTCCATTCAGAGGAGTCACGTCTAATTGATGTTTGGAGGGTGAGGGTTACTGTGAGAAAGTATAATGAAATATGCCATCACTGTGTTTGTTGAATTGTTCTTTTCCTGTATAGGTGGATGATTTAAAACAAAATAATTGTAACTGCATATCTTAGTATTTTCCCTGTGATGGTGCTTTTACGGAAGTCATTTTTGTTCTTGTGTTGCCACAGCATTGGTGGCTGATGTTAATCTCTGTGTGAAATGTGGTTTACATAAATAAATCTATATTTTCAATACACACCGGCCTGGTTACTAGTCCATTGTGGCACCGGGTACTTGTTGGGGTTGGGTGTGAGACTGGTTGGAGGCCATACCATATAGAACCTGAATCAAAATCATAGTGACTTGTTGTGCGCCACATCCAGTGGGGGAAAGTCACTCCCTGGGTTGAGTGTGACCGTGTAATAAACCGCAACTGCAGAGTGAAGGTTGTTTGGAAGTACATGCAAGGTGACACCAATGCAGTGAGCATGCAGAGGACAGAGTGCTTTAAGTGAGATGTTGATATGGTTGAGGCAGGGGCTATGCATTTGGGACTCAATTTCCATTGTGTGATAGTTAAGGGAGTTGTGTGAGTGGGGGAGGAGTAGAGAAGGTGAAGTGAATAAGACAGTTGCCAGAGTTGGAAGGGTCCACTGTGGGAGCATTGAAGGCCAAGGTGGAAGATCGCAATATTAGATCACACATTTAGTGCCAAGAATACACAGAAATACCGGCAGACTCAGATGTGGTTGCCTTATTTGCATATTGTAGCATGAACACTTGCGAATACCCCCTTTGATGTATGCAAGGAGAGAGGGGCCTTAAATGGATCCAGCATCAAAGTCCGATGCTGGCATACATCCATTTGTTTTTAGCAGCCGGAGCAGAGGAGCAAGTTAGACATTTTAACCTCATTCAGTGCCTCTACTTCACCTGCCTAAGTGAATAACCGCTTCTCGAGTGGTAAATAATGCATTAAACCATGAGTAAACATTTTACGCATATTTTTTGCACATGGCTAAGGGACTTGGAAATATAGGGCCCTAATAGCCATCCTTCAAGAGCTTAGCAGAAAGGACTTACACTGAAGGAACAGAGACAGAGTCAGGCAAAGGTCAGGCAACAGCATGACAGCCAAAGAGAGGGAAAGACAAATGAAAACAGCAGATGAAGCTAAAAAGCTAAAAAGCTTCCCACTACTATTAGCGAACTGTATGAGATGGAAACAGAGGCAGTAGCCATTGGACAAAGATACACCTCAATAGTGCCCATAGCAATGGCAGCAAATAAGGAAAGCTTACCAATGCACCTATAAAAAAAAAGAAAAAATCACAAAGTGCCAAGCACATATCCGAGAATGATTCACTGAGAAAGTAAAAGGAAAACATATAGTATACTTCTTACAGATGCTGAAACTTTTGTATTAGAAGAAACAAAAACAACCATCCCAGTTTGGAAAAAATGACAAGTCGTCCACAGGGGTAGGAGATGGCAATGGCAGACATGATGGAAAGGAAAGAGAGCGGAGCATTCATGGATAACAGTTGACTTATTAGCATCCCTGAAGCATGTAGAATGGGCCAACTCTTCAATCTAACATAAATAAGTTTGTTTGTTTGTTTATTTATTTACATGACGCACCGGACCAGAAGGTATGAGGGCGCAGGTATTACAAGTATATTCGCAGCTTAGTTACAGTACTGTACATAATTTGACATTGTTAGCATTGGCAGTGTGGTTGCGAAGAAAACAGTGAGGTAGTGCAGTTACAAGGCATGAGACAGTCAAGAACACTTACGAGAGACAGGTCGATAGAGTTACAAGTTGATCATATTTGCACTAATTACAATAAAGGTGTCGGTTACTGGTCATTGTTCTTTAGCCACTGGATGTAGGTGCATCTAAATTGGTGATAGGTTTGTGGTGCTCTTACGGAGGGTGGTAGTGTGTTCCAGTGTTGGGCTGCTTTCACCTGGAAGCTATTACCGCCCATTTTCGTTCCCTTGAACCTGGGAACAGTGAGCAGGTTAGCGTTGCTATTTCTGATGTGTCTGTTGGCCGTATATCTGGTTATTCTGTCGGTTAGGTAACGGGGCGCTGCATTGTTAAGGCATTTGTGGGTGATGGAAGCTACCTTAAGCAGGATTTGGTCCGCGTGGTGAGCCAGTTGTGGTTCTCCTGATGTTCGAGATGTGTTCTCTTTTCGGGAAGTTAAGCGCTGCTCTGAGAGCATTGTTCTGTAGGATCTGGATTTTGTTGATAACCTGTTTGTTAGCACCTACGTATAGGGAGTTACAATAGTCCAGTTTGGATAGTATGAGGGTTCTGGCTAGGGTAATGCAACTTTGGGTGGAAAGAAAGGGTTTGGCCAAGCGTATAAGCTTACATGTGTAGGCTGTGGTGGAGGCCATGGAGCTGACCTGTTTATGGAAGGAGAGGGTCGAGTCTAGGTAGATGCCAAGGGTTTTCACTTCCTTGGCAACTTTTATAGAATTGCAGTCTATGGTGAAGCCGGAATAGTTGGGGTCCAATTTGCTAAGGTTCGAGGCTGATCCCAGGATGATAAGTCCGGTATTGTCATCATTCAGGCATAGACTGTGGGAGGCCATCCATGCCTGGATGATGAGGTATACTTTGTTCACCAAGGCCAAATCCGTGCTGTAATCTCCCGTCAACGGGATGAGGATCTGGGCATCATCAGCATAGTTAGTGTAGGTGATACCCAGACCGTCGAGATCATCAAACAGGGGCTTAGTGAACACATTGTAAAGTGTAGGGGAGACACAAGACCCCTGAGGGACCCCGCAAGTGATGGGGATGGGGTCAGCGGAGGCCGTGGTGGAGAAGACGAGCATGGATCTATTGCTCAGGAAATAATTGATCCAGCCAATAGCTTCTTGGGAAAAATGGGCCGCCGAATCTAAGTGGCTGCATAAGATTTTGTGATCAACAAGATCAAATGCTGTGGAGAGGTCTAGGAGAAGCAGTAAGGCAGTCTTCCCATTGTCTCTCAGAGTGTCGATTTGGGCCTTGAGGTCAATGAGAGCGGTTTCTGTGCCGTGTTGGGGTCTAAATCCTGATTGCCGGACTCCTGGGAGGTGGTTCTGTTCAGGAAATTTATGGATTTGTTGATAGGCTGTCTTGTCAAGGATTTTAAGTAAGAAGGGGACAGTGGTGATGGGTCTGTAGTTAGTGGGTACTGCAGGGACTAGTGAGGGTTTTTTTTAGTAGGGGGAGGTCCAGGATTCTTTGAGGTTATTGGGGATGGTACCTGATGAGAAGGAGGCGTTGGTAAGTTTGGTGATGAATGGAGATAGGTCTCTAGCTGCGTCTTTGATGATTTGAGGTGGTCATAGGTCACCTTGGCAGTTGGGGGGTTTGAGGCTGAGTATGATTTTTTTCCACCTCTAGCGTGGTTACTTTGGTGAAGCAGAAGCGGGTGAGGGGGATGGGGGAGGGTGTTGAGAACAGGTGCGCGGGGGGGTGTTGTTGGGTTTGGACGCATTAGATAAAGCTTCTTTTTTATTGTTAATTTTGATTTGGAGTCCTGCAACTTTGTTGGACAGGGCATTCTGGATGTTGGTACACCATTGTTTATCTTTCTTGCAGGTGTCTGGGGCAGGGATGAGTGTTTCTAGCTCTTTTAGAATGGTAAACAGTTCTTTGGTGCTGGATTTGGCCTGAAGTATCCTCAGGTTGTACGATTCTTGTTTGGCCCGGAAGATTTCCTTTTTGTACGTGGAAACTGTTTTGTTGAGGATCAGCTTGTTGCTGTCTGTGGGACCTTGTCTCCATAATTGTTCCTTTTTGCGTTTCTCTAATCTTAGGGCTTTTAGGTGGGCCGTGAACCAGGTGTTCAGGTGTTTTATCGGCTTGCATTTTCTCAGCTTTAGAGGAGCAATGGCGTCTAGGGCTGAGCGCATGCTATTGTTGTAGCTTTCAACCAGGCGGTGAGGGTTAGAGTTGGCTGGTAGTTGGTTCAAGGTTGGTAGAATGAGAGGGATACGTTTTTTCACAGTTATGTTTTTCTTGTTTCTAGTCGGGATAGCTGAGGCTAGAGAGGTGTTAGAGATTGGGCTAGACGCTTCGAGTGTGAAGGAGAGAAGGTGGTGGTCAGACCAGGGTTGTGGGGTGATGGCAGTGAAGGAGATCACGCAGTTGTGATCTGCTATCCAGTCACAGAATCTCCCTTTGTTATGAGTGGGGGTAGACACTATTTGTGTATAGCCTAGATCTGACAGTGAGTTGTTAATGACAGACGCATGGGGGTCTTTAGGGTCGTTGTATCCAAGGCTAAAGTCTCCTAAGAGAAGGCTTTGGGAGGTATTTTTTAAGTTGTTGGAGAGGATGGAGTTGAGGTCTTCCTCGAACGAACCTGGGGTTCCCGGGGGTCTGTATAATAGGTGGAGGGTGATGGTTTGGGAGTTAGAGGTGGGGAGCTTGGCAGTGAGAAGTTTGCATGATGAGTAGTGGTCAGTGGTATCGGGTTTAAGGTTAAGGTGGGTTTTGGCGATTATGGCAAGGCCACCGCCTCTGGAGTCCGTTCTGTCAACTCGGAGGATGGAGAAGTTCTCAGGGATGGCTAATGTAAGGGAGGGGCCAGCGGCTGCATGAAGCCAAGTCTCCGTAATGGCTAGAAAGTCTAGTTCTTCCGTTAGGATGAGGTCTGCTATGTCAGTAGTGGTAGTGGTGTTGGTTCGGCTAGGCTTAGGTAGGTCAGAGCGGTTGTTGGTGGAGGTAGCCGCGATAGAGGGCTCAGGCCAGTTAAAGGATTTGGTCTGGGTAGTATCCCTAGCTCTAGGCTCATAAATTTTAGGGAGTCTGGCACGTAGTTTGGCGTTTCTGGCAGAGAGGTTGCAAGGTGTGGTGAGGTACAAGGTGGGTGGGGGGTGGTACCCATATTTGTAAGCTCAGGGGGGGAGTTGGGATGACTAGATAAGTGGATAAGGTGGAGGATAACTCTCAGCACTACTGAGTATATACCTGGAAGAAACATTTTGGTGGAGAGAGGTGAGAGCAGTGGACATGTGTCTACTATCGGCTTGTTCCTAACTTGCTAGGTTTCAGGGCTGGAGGGCTGGACGCTATGCTTAGAAACACAAGAGCAGCGAGGTCACCTATGGGTTGCATATGCAGGGTGGGGTGTGGCTTCAACTAAGTATGAGAATCACAGCGTAGCTAATGTCACACTAGTTTGCATTGGCTGAGTGGTGCAAAGATTCACTATATGCGAAAATCAAATAAGCAGCTGAGAACACTCTAGTTAGCATTGGCTAAATTGGGTAGAGAATCATCTAAATGCAAAAATCAAAGAGCAGCTGAAAACACACTAGCTTGCATTGGCTAAATTGAGTAGAGAATCACCTAAATGCAAAAGTCAAAGAGCAGCTGAAAACACACTAGCTTGCATTGGCTAAATTGAGTAGAGAATCACCTAAATGCAAAAGTCAAAGAGCAGCTGAAAACACACTAGCTTGCATTGGCAAAATTGAGTAGAGAGTCACCTAAATGCAAATATCAAAGAGCAGCTGAAAACACGCTAGCTTGCATTGGCTAGATACACTTACAGTATTGACCTAGATTCGAGAATAAATAGGCAGATGAGGACACACTGGGTTGCAATGACTGGGTGTTATAACATTTCAGTAGAGTGCGGGAGAACGCTAGGAGTACCCTTACAGTATGCAGCAGATTATATACTAGAAATGCACTTACAGTATGCAGCGGTTGTACACTTGGGCAGGTTTGGAGGTGGCGGCGGATATGGTTTCGAGAGCCATACCACTAATGCAATTGGTACACGTTTGGAAGTTTGCGATGGTGGCAGCACAGTGTGGAACAGCAGTAGTGTGATGTGTGATGCGAGTTACCTTGCCTTAGTCAGATTTGGCTCTGTATGGATGTTTGCGGATTGTTCAGTGATTGTGCGGCAGCTGCCCTTATCGGTAAAGGCAGACGGATTTAGGCAAGACGTAGCTAGCTTGGAGCTATATGGTGGTAATTGGGGATGCGTTGGGCAGTATGGTGGGCCCTGCGGCCGTTTCAGGCCAAGACAGGCACAGACAGGCGTTGCCCTTAGTGTAGGCCCTTGGAGTGGATGGCCCAGCTGACGCCTTCCGGCACACGGGTGCCCGGAAGTAGCGTGGGGCAGCCAATCACGAGCTTCTAGGGTTGCTTGGCAATTGTAAGCACAACGTGATGAGGGAGGGCCGCCATTGCTCTACGTGCGTGGCGGTTAAATAGCAGGGCTGGAATCACAGCGTGGATCGGTAAATGGGAGCGGGCTGCGGCAGCAGTTATTGCTTACCCGCGGCTCCACTGTTCCTCAACTTGGCGTGTAGCGGATCCTCCGGGGCCGGATGGCTGGTTGGCTGGGATAGGCTCCTGCCTCATGAGCGCAGTGCTGGAGATCCCTCGGTGGCCAGATGGATGGCTGGACGAGGATCCTGCCTCACGAGCGGGGTGCTGTTGAGTGGGCACAGACAGGCTCTGCCCTTAGTGTAGGCCCTTGGAGTGGATGGCCCGGCTGACGCCTTCCGGCAACACAGGTGCACGGAAGTAGCGTGGGGCAGCCAATCGCGAGCTTCTAGCGTTGCTTAGTAATTGTAAGCATAACGAGATGAGGGAGGGCCACCATTGCTCCACATGTGTGGCGGTTACCTAGCAGGGCTGGAATCACAGCGTGGATCGGGAAATGGGAGCGGGCTGCGGCAGCAGTTATTGCTTACCCGCGGCTCCACTGTTCTTCAACTTGGCGTGTAGCGGATCCTCCGGGGCAAACCGAAATGCCATGAACAGAATTAATTAAATGCTTTTTACCACACAGAGGAGGGATTACTTCATCAGAGTAAGTCTCCCCTAATTTAAAAAGTCTTCATAATAAAACGGATGGGTGGGGACTTTTTAAAATCATATAAAGAGCTTTAGGGGCCCGATTCATGTCATTTTGTGCAGAAATTGCAAGGGCCGCGTGCCGAGAAGGACACTGTGCAAGCCTGCACACAGAAAGGAAGATACTTGAGAGGTTGCTGCTCTTCACCAGCTCTTCAGGCCCCTCTCTTGGTTAGGTTTTCCCCAGTGTCTGAGATATACACCTCGTCATCTGCCCCCAGACAAATACGCACTCACTCCTTAAGATGTTAGCACATACAACCCGCACATATACCTCTCCACACCTATCAAATCGCATGGCTTCAACATTAACTCCTACCTTTCCTTCACACACAACATAGTCACTGTCACCGAACCAAGCAATGTACATGTTCACCTCCTATATAATACCAGACACATCCTTCCTCCTGATGATGGCCACACAGCAGTCCAAGCAGCTTGTTCTCTCTACAATTGACTATGGTAAAGCCCTCCACATGGGACTCCCCAGCAGCACCCTGATACTGCTGCAAGCCATACAAAACACAGAAGCCAGACCTATGCCCCACCTTCCTAAACATTCACACATCATCCCAGCTCTCGCCAGCTCCACTGGCTACCACACTGAAAACAAATTCAAATAAATACATGCACAAATAAAAAGATATCCCTCACAAGACACTTGGCCTCATTACGACCCAGGCGGTAAGTTACCGCCTGGGCCGTGACTTTACCACCATGGCGTAAACTACGTTTACGCCATGGTGGTTGGCAGACTTACCGCCCCATTCCGAGGTTGGCGGGGCAGTAAGTCCCCAATCCCCATTTACCCTTCCCCATTCCCATTTTTGCCCCATAGGGCACAATGGGAGTGGGGAAGGCGTTAATTACGCCACCGTAAATTACGGTGGCGTAATTAACAACAAGGTCCCTTAGTGCCATGGATTTTAACACCTGCTAAAAGCAGGTGTTAAATCCTCCATGGCGCTAAGGGACCTCGGAATCAGGCGGTAAGGGTCGGCGCTGTTTACGCCGCCGTAAACCCCTTACCGCCTGGGTCCTAATGAGGCCCACTGAGCTCTATCTCAATCTGGTATTCCCCAGTGCCGAAGATATTTATTTATGTATGTACATATAAAGCGCTGAAAGCCCACAGGCATCCGTGCACATCACATAAAACTGGGTTACTGCAGAAAGACTTAACACCCTATAACGAAGGTGATCTTCCTACTCATGGTGACCCTCGTTTACTTGGAGATATGTGTTTTTAGACTCCTTCTGAAGGCC
This sequence comes from Ambystoma mexicanum, assembly GCF_040938575.1. NCBI lineage: Eukaryota > Metazoa > Chordata > Amphibia > Caudata > Ambystomatidae > Ambystoma > Ambystoma mexicanum. The sequence continues at coordinate 1,235,441,125 of NC_090933.1, read as the reverse complement.
ATGTGTTTGAGCTCAAGTCTAAGGGCAACAGGGTGTTTATTCCATTCCTTTGCTGCCTGCACAGGGAAGGCCCTGCCCAACCCTGTTGCTCGTCTATGTGGTGACATTGAGATCCTGCCCAGAGCCTCTGATCCCAAGGCTCGATTAGGATGATCTCACGTGAGGATGTGTTTCTTTAAATATTCTGGTGATGTGCCAAAGAGACCCTTTTGTGCCAGAGTCAACGATTTGTAGTGGATCCGTTCATCAATATTTAGCCACTGCAATGCTATCCTGTCCTTTGAGATGTGTTCACTCTTGGATTTTCCTTGTATTATTGTAATAGCATTGTTCTCTATGACCTGCCATTTTTCCAAGCAGTTCTTACTAGCCCCAAGCATAAGATCATTGCCATAATCCAAGTGGGACAGTGTGATAGCTCTTGCAATAGTTGCAGTGTTTTTGTCGCTCAAGAAAGGGTGGATAGCTCCGAGTAGGGGGAGATGATAGGAGCTGCTTTTATGCAAATGGTGCACGTGAGCATCAGCACCCAGCGATGCTTCCATGACGAATCCAAGAGTTTTTACTTGCCCTGACACCTGCCTGTTGGTTTCCTTGATGACAAAAGACTTATATTCGGGCCCTAATTTAACTCGTGCTTGATGGGTGCCAACAATCATCAACTCTGTCTTCTTGCTGTTAAGGCACATCCAGTTACTTATCATCCACTTCTCCATGATGTTATACAGAGTCAAGATTTTAGTGCTGTCCTTCAGGTAATCCCCATCTAGCGCAACCACTAACTGAGTGTCATCGGAGTAGTTTGTGAAAAATGCTGCAAATCCTTCCCATACCTCACACAGACATCTCATATACAGATTGTAGAGGAGTGGGGATAGACTCGCCCTTTGCGGGACTCTGTACTTTATGAGGGCTGCCATGGAGAGTGCCCCATCCCCCAGTGAATTTTGGCTTCACTATCAGCCAGGAAAGATGCCAGCCTTCAAGCAGCTTGCTACTTTTTCTAGTATCTGTTGAAGCAGTTGGTGATCTACCAGATTGAATGCCACACTCGGATACAGTAGCATAAGCTTCCCTATTTTGGCTTTATCCCTCACACCAAGTTTGTGCATCTGCAGATCCAACATGGCAGTTTCCGTACTATGTGAGGTACGAATGCCAGATTGTTGGTCAAACAGGAGGGGATTCTCTTCCACATGCTTCTGTAATTGAATTGTTGCGATTTTGTCCAGGAATTTCAACAGGAAATTGCAGTTTGTATGGGTTGCAAATTCCCCAGATCCTTAGGATCTAGCCCTGGCTTTTTTATAAGGGGCGTGATAGTGACTGCTTTGATGCTTTTAAGCACAAAGCCCTCCCAGAAGGAGACATTTACCTTAGTACTGGTACGAAGATTTCCTTGTTCTCCAGTATTATTCTGGGGAGAATTATGGGGGGAATTGTGTTCTCAGCACATGAGGTTGGTTTCATTACTGCTAATAGCTTCGTCATTTCTTCCTCGGAGATAGGTCGGAACTGAAACTTCTCGCCCTCCAACTGATGATGTCCCCCATCCAAATTGGTCATCTCTCTGTTGGAGGTGTTCCTGGCTGTTATTCTGGTATATCTGGTCTATTGAATTTTCTGAGAATAGATATAGCCCACAGCAGGCTCTTCAGGTACTGTCTTACTCAGTTTAATCTTAGTATTTTATGGAGGAAATGCCTTGGCTAAGCCCTGTTGGATCTACAAACATCACTGGCATGGAGGCCAAGTATAGGCCATCTGATTGATCAGTAATGTGCCCAATTCGTTACTCTATTTCCTCTCTGACTTTCTTCTCCTTCCAGACTGGGATTGTAATGACCCCTTCTTAGGTGTTCCTTCTCAGTCGTTTCCCTTTCACTTCTGCGGGTTATCAGCTTTGTATGCTTATTATTTTTCACGTAGTAATTATCTATAATTGGTGTCAGCATGGCATCGGATGAGGGTTTAAAACGGTATTGCGTCCTTTTGCCGACACCCGTTTTGAAAATTCCCATTTTTTTGGGGGGTGGGAAAGGATAAATAAAGCGTTGCGAGGGAAGGTAAATAAAAAATAATAATAAATTAAGGGGGGTTTGGTGGTGTAACCCCCCCCAAAGAAAAATTATCAAATAATTGCAACAAGGTTTATCGGCAAAACTCCTGCAGCAAAACACCCTTCGGAAAAAAGGGGGTCTGCAAAATGACATGGAACCTTTAAAACATCCATCTGCCAATCTCAAGTCAGGCCATAGAAAGGATTTGGCCACAAAGCTCTGCAGCTAGGCGTTGTAAAGTAGACTGCTGTACCCCTGAATTAAGAAGAGGATGTTTTTTTTTTTCCAGCCGAGGACCGTGCTGAGCAAACAGTGAGGCTTGTGTGGAAACCTAGCGATCTACAAAAGCACTCGTAGCTTGCAGACCTGCGTTCCTCCTGCAGGAGCTGTGCGTGCTCTTGATGGGTGGCTGAGGAAGAGACTCCTCTTATGCTGAATGCTAGAGCCCACATTTACCTTTGCTGACATCACAAAAGAAGGACCTCTGGGTTGTCTTTACATGGCGGGTGTACATGCCTGGTCCCTAGATTTCGCTCTATGCCGCCAATGGGGTAGTAATCAATGTAACTTTGTCACGTAAGGACATGGAGTATAATATCTTTGATTGTACTTTGTAAGGACCCCTATGCCACCAGGTCGGCTTGATCCAACACTTAATGGTACACGTTGTTATTAAATTTGCTGCATATCTAGAACATTTGAGTTAGGGTTTCCTCCTCCAGATCACAACCTAGCTTTTATCATTCCCCATGAGCTTCAATTTCTTCTGGTATCCATTATAATCTAACATCAATCTTTTGTTGAACAGTTCCCAAGGATTGATCAACCTCGTTTCTTTGTGCAGAGTTGAACACAGTCGCCCGGGCCTCTTGCCATATGTCTAGCAGACCCTGAACACATGGTGGAATACCTTTGAGGGCTACATAGGGCAGTACCTGGGCACTGAAAGCCACTTTGGGGATGAACGTGGCACAGACATTTACATTGGGAACGAGATGTGAAAGCGAGGGTAACATGGGCGAGAACATAGGCGGCTACTGAGAGTGACACGAGGGCCACATGGATCAGAATGTAGGCACTGTAATGGGGAGTGGTGAGGGAGAGCGGGAGATATGAGGAGGCAATCAGAAAGGAATAATGAGATGGAGGAAATCTGGGGCAACATGTACCACAACACTGTGCTTTACAGTATTACCCTGATATATACTGTTGAGACAAGCCTGGTGAATGTCCTTGGGCTCAAACAGCATTAAATGGGCGTAGTGTTGTCATGTATTGCTGAAACAGGTCTCATGATTTTTGCTGGAGCCATGCAGCATGAAAGAAGGCCAATTCCATTATACTTTGTTGACACAAGCTGCATGATCTTTTAGCACAACCTTCATGCAAATGTGTTTTACAGTGGCATTGCTGGCATGTATTTTTGAGGCAAGCATAATGATTACTGTGTCCCCTTAATAAACCCAGGGCTTCAAGTCCAAGAAAGCAAATTTAAAACCAGGTCTGGTCAAGCATCTCCCCAATAGAATGGGTGATCTTGGCATATATGGTGCTATCAAGCACTATTCTTATTTTATATCTGCTCTATTGTTGGCATGTACTATGTGGTTAGTCCTTTGTTGTTACTGGTCCTGTGGGATTGCCTGACCAGGTCGGCACAATTGACTTTACCAATGATGCTTCTGTCTTCATATTACCTTTTTATAAAATCGCAAAGGCTTTTGACTCCATGGGGTCGCACACTTCAAGCCCCCTGAGATCACATAATACAGATATTAGCAAGTGTGGACCCAAAGCGTGCTTAATTCCAGTGCGCTTATAGCAAGCTCATGAGTATTGAGCTCACATCCCATTATGTAATACTTAGATTTGTGTGCATGATCTTGGTGTTAGTCTGCAGAGTTTCTCTGGACACATGTTCTTAATGAGTGGTGACTACTTGTGTGACCGTGGATGCAATATTGAAGAATATTGTTTAAATAGGCAGCAGTGGAAGACCATTGCCTTTTTGTTTACATTGTATAACTACCCTGGCAGTAGGCATTGTTTTCACACCATTCTCTATTTTGGGTTACTCAATTGAATTAAAAAGTCAAATAGTTAGAAGCCATTTTTAGCAGTGTTCAATTTGATCAAAACAATTGCTTTAATGAGACAGTGCACAAAACACAGACGAGCTCATTTTCAATGAGCCGTAACGTAAATCACACACGTAAATGCCTTGCTTAAGACTTGTACGCATGTGATTTACTTCACAGCTCATATTCTACCATTTGTATGGGAGAGAGGAGGAGTGGAACGCAACTTGCATTTCTGCCACCTGCCTTCTTCTCCACCACACAAATACCTCAGCATTTGCTCTGGCATGCATGTTCATGTATTGCAAGCGCTGCCTGACATGCACGCATGGCAGGCAGACTTCACTCATTTGCACAGTGAAGTGCCATTGTGCATGGCATAAGGCGGCGTACACGCATGTATGCCGCCTTTTGCACTGCACATTTGTGCTCAGCTGTGCAAATGACCAAAATGTGATGGCGGGTAGCCGTCCAAGCTTATGTCTGCACGAAATGGCTCCCTGCCGCCAAATTCTGCCTAGGAGCAAAACTAAAATACATGTGTAAACATGTTACACATGAAATGTCTTCCACTCCACATTGTCATACATGTATATGGTGGAGAGGGAGCACGGAACAGGATTACTGCAACCCCCCATACCCACAGCACATAGAAATATGCTAACATTTAGGCCAGCATAATATTTTCTTGTTGGTGTAAATTCTGTGGATTACCTTGCAACACGATAGCTTTTTACGGTTCTATGTTCTTAGATCGGCAGGCTTTTTTGCAGAAAATATTCAGCTGAAGAAAATATTTTTTTTATTTTTGGGGTCCCCCCCAGCCTCCTTCCCTATTTTGTTGACCCTATACCCCACATCCCACTACCACTTATATGCCCTTACTCAACCACCCCCTATATTTTTCGATTACTTTTTTGGGCAAAAATGTTTGGAAAAAAACGCAGCGAAAAAAAGCCTGGTAATGTAATAACATCTTACCCTTTTTACACCATCAAAAAGCAGGCAGTTTACATAGGCATCCATTGCAAACGCTGACTGCCATGCATAAGTGGCAGGCAACATTTACTCTGTACTCAATGCACACTACACACTGCAAAGTGCAAAATGGAGGCATACAGTTGACTGCTTACTAAACCTACCTTTTGCATCTAACTGCAAACGTAAAACATCCCCTCCATGTAATTTAAGTCTTTGAGAGACATGAGTTCCAGATATTTCCCATCTGTGAAAGGTACAGTGAGCTAAAGTGTGGCTGTGGACTCTCGAGTGGGCACCTTCCCACAGAACAGGTCAATGGACTGTGTTTGTTCTCGCAGAGGGGAGCCTATGACTACATTTTGATTATTTCAAGGGCCTTAGGTCTAGTCACCCTAAGTTTCCCAGGGTCATCTAGACGTGGACCCCATGCTCATTGTGCTCAGAGAGGCACGGCTCCACCTCACTGATGATGCCCAACAAGGCTGAAACATGTGTATGGGGTTTCTGTTGGTTCTCTTGTTCAGAAGGAACTTGCCATAGCATTTTGGTGCTAGACTGCCCATGTAGGTGGGACTGATATGCAAATTGATATTTTTCCATCTGTGAAAGGTACAGTGAGCAAAATGCATGTGCTGCAAACACTCGAGTGGGTACCTTCCCAAAGAACAGGTCAATGGGCTGTGTTTGTTCTCACAGAGGGGCGCCTATGACTACATTTTGATTATTTCAAGGGCCTTAGGTTTAGTCACCCTATGTTTCCCAGGGTCATCCAGATGTGGGCCCTTGCTCACTGTGCTCAGAGAGGCACGGCTCCACCTCACTGATGATGCCCAAAGAGGCTGAAACATGTGTATGGGGTTTCTGTTGGTTCCCTCATTCAGAAGGGAATTTCCATAGCATTTCGGGTCTGGACTGCCCATGTGGGTGGAACAAAGACTGATATGCAAATGGATATTTCCCATCTGTGAAAGGTACAGTGAGCTAAAGTGTGGCTGTGGACTCTCGAGTGGGTACCTTCCCAAAGAACAGGTCAATGGGCTGTGTTTGTTCTCGCAGAGGTGCGCCTATGACTACAATTTAAACAAAAATATTATACTCTCCAAATTGAAAATTCCATTGCTCAGCCTAAAGAGCTTTTTAGGGTAGTTTGCTCCTTGTCGACTAGAGAATCTTCTGATGACACTATACCGACATCTCAAGAACGATGTGACTCTCGTGGAGTTCTTTATCTGTAAAATTGATAACATCCAGGATTATATCTCGTCCAATCGTAATTCAGCAGTGGTCATGCCTGGCCTTTCCTCTGTTTCATCTTCAGGGACTATGCCATCCCCTGATGCTTTTAGGGATTCTTTTCCGCTGTTTATGGGTGCGGATCTTACCACAGCAGTTGCAAAAGTGAAGTCAGCTTCTCCCACTGACGCCATTCCATTGTCTGTGGTGAAAGTTATTTTTCCTTTGATCCTGCCGTACATTACAGCTGCAATTAATCATGCCTGCTCAACTGGGATAATTTCTTCTGCCTTTAAGTGTGCCACAGTAATTCCACTCCTTAAGAAACTGGCTCTTGACCCTCTAGTGCCTACTAATTTTCACCCCATTTCTCACTTGCCGTTTTTTAGGAAGCTGCTTGAATCCGTGGTGTCCCCTTTATTGGTGTAGTTCTGTGATACTACGTCTCTGCTCGATGTTTTTCAGTCAGGTTTTAGACCTGGCCGGGGTACCGAGACTGTTCTGGTCTCAGTGCTTAATGACCTGACTCTCTTTGCGGATCAGGGTGGAGCTGCGGCAACGACCCTGCTGGATCTTTCGGACGCATTTGATACTGTCGATCATGCCATCTCGATCAGTCATCTGTCAGCTGCTGGCATGTCAGATTTGGTTCTCTCATGGTTCTGCTCTTTTCTCTCCGACAGCTCCCAGCGGCTACTGCTTCAACCCTTTTTTTATGCGATTGCTGCTGTGGTGTGTGGGGTCCCTCAAGGCTCTCTTTAATATCTACATTCAGCCTCCGATCACTCTGATCCACTCCCACGGCTTTAAATGCTACTCGTATGCTGATGAAACTCAGATTATGGTTCGGCTGGATCTTCTTCATCCAGCACATGCCGCTCAGCTGCGAGATTGTTTATCAGACATGCGATGCTGCATGAGCGAAAACTGGCTTAAACTTAATGGAGATAAGACTGAGGTTATGGTTGTCGGTTCTTCCACTGTCCTGTCTCCCTGGACCCCGTCTTTCTGGCCTTCTCCTTTTGGCTCCTTTCCAGCTGCAGTTCCCGTGACCAAAAATGTAGGTGTTTAGCTATCTGCTTCTCTCTCCATGGTTTCTCAGGTTAGTTTGCTTTGTCAGGCTGGTCTTGCAATTTATTCCTTACCATCTGCAGGGCCCGGTGGTCTCTGCACTGGTCCTCAGCAGGATCGATTATTGTAACTGCTTATATTTGGCTGAACCAGATTACTTGTTACGACGTCTGCAGGTTCTTCAAAATTCTGCCGCCCGTCTTGCCACTGGTACTCCCTATTGGGAGCATATTTCACCAGTTCCTAAGTCCCTTTGCTGGTTACCAGTGGCAACGCGTATGCATTTTAAATCTCTATGCTTGGTGCACAAGGCTTGCTATGCTGCTGGCCGCAGTACTTGCAGTTGAAATTTCGACCTATTTTCCTGCCCGCGGGTTGCGTTTGGCGGACCGCTCCCTTTTGGCTGTCCCTAGGGTCCATTGCAGGAGAATTGGAGGCTGCTCTTTCGCAATCAAGCATGCTAATCTCTGAAAACTCTACTCTTTTAGCCTTTTTCTCTATCTTGCTTCCTGTGTTCTCAGTCATAGCGCCAGGTTGCCTGTTGGTGTTGGATGCTCTGTACTCCGGTATGAAAAAAAATCATAACATAACATGATCCGAGGGGTAACGTGATATTCATTGTGTAAAATCTATGCGTAAACATTTTATTCATCAACTTTACGTTAGTACACATTTGAATTAATTTGTAAAGCAGGGAGGGGGCACAGAACTGAATGTCTGTTCCTGCCATCCACATCCTCTCCGCCACACACATGCGCCAGAATTTACACCCTGTGACATTATCATGCTGGTGTAAATGCCGTGGATTCCTATGCAATACGCTTGATTTTACAGCAGGAAAAAGCAGGCGGATTGCGAAGGGATCCATTGTAAAAGCTGCCGGCCATGTGTAAATGACAGGCAGGTTTTAGTATATTTGCAATGCGAAGTACAATAGGGAAGCGTACATCAGGCGATTTTGCATTCTTTTTACACATTCCTTTGGCATTTTGTTTTACAAATAACAATAATTGGAGGCAGGAGACCTGTTTACATGTAATTGCAAACGTAGGCAGCCAGCCCACTCCGTGCAATTCATGGGAATTTACAATGAGCGCCAAAACTTTTTAAAGCTTCAGACATAACCTGTGCGTGGTATATATCATGCAATATGTCACATGCATGCCCAGGTGGGGTGCCTTATGTGGGATGAAAAGGGTGGGCGTTGCCTAAAAAAATGGAACCCAGCAGGGAAGCATCTTGGGCCGCTCTTGTCGTGTTGCTGGATCTGGGATCTGGTAGGAGAGAGCCCACTTAAAGCCCTGTCATATTTGGCATCTTCTGTTCATGAGCCCCTCCTCCTACACCTGTACTATTCATGCACATAGGGATATTCTGTGAAATAATCAAGCAGGTGCGATGATGATGGGGAGGTGCAAGACTGAGGGAGCTGGTGTCCAGCGGGATATCAGTGGATGGGCTAGGACGCGGGAGGAGCGAGCAACTTGCGGTGGATCAAGGGTCAGTATGCAGGTTCTGTCTTCGCTAGCGACACCCACAGAGCATAGCATGGCAATGGAATTTGGCCACTTGGCTCTTGGCTAGGGGTCTGCAACATTTGGATCTCCAGATGAAATAGACTTCGACTCCCATCATCCCAAACTAGCATAGTAAAAAGTTGGGCTTCATGTATGTATGTATTTATGTATTTATTTTTTGTATAGCGCCGATAGCCTGTGGGCATCAGGGCGCTTAGGCAAACAACGAAAAACAAAACAATACAATAGGAACGTCTGCGCTAAGCCATGAGGTGGTCATAATCCCCCGTATCCCAGTTCATCATCTGAAAAGATGAGTCTTCAACCCTTTCCTAAAAACAGTAAGGTTGGTAACGGTTCTGAGTGTTTCTGGAACACTGTTCCACAAGCTGGGGGCCTGCACCAAAAAGGAACTGCCCAGCCCAGATTTCAATTTAAACTTGGGGACGGTCAACAGACATTTACCCTTTGAACGAAGATTCCTACTGGGGGTGTGAAGCACTAAGCCCTTTTTCAGATACTCAGGAGCAGAGCCGTACAGGCATTTATGCACCAGGCAGAGAGCTTTGAATTTAATACGCTCCTCCACTCTGAGCCAATGCAAGGCTATTCTCTCTGCAGTAACATGATCTCATTTCTTCAGATTTTTTACCAGCCTAACCGCTTTGTTCTGAAGCACCTGACAACTAGAAACATCCTTAGAGGAGGCCCCTAATAACAGGGCATTGCCATAGTCAAGCCTTGATAGTATAATGGCCCTGGCTACGGTGGCCATATTACCCTCATTAAGAAACGGCCTAATGGCTTTCATGAGCCTTAAGTAATATGCCGTATTTTTTTGTAGGTAGCTAGTCTGGGCATGGGAATCCACCTGTGAGTTGACCATTATTCCCAGGGTCTTCACTTTCTGGACCACCTGGATAGTGGCATTCTTTATTTTAAACGATTTATACTCAGCCCCCAAGTTCGCTAGCTGATGGCTTGATCCAAACAGCATCAGCTCGGTTTTAGAGTCGTTCAGACACATCCAGTTTGTCTGCATCCAATCGTCGATTATCTTATAAACCCTGGCTATTATTTCACTGTCTGAATCATAGTGGCTGCCACCCAGTTCCAGAATGAGTTGGGTGTCGTCTGCGTAATTAGTAAACGACACCCCCGCATTCACCAGTAGACTGCACAATGTGCGCATGTATATGTTAAACAACATGGGGGACAGACTGGCCCCTTGTGGGACTCCGAATAAGATGTCACACGGATTGGAAAAACTACTGCCCCAATGTACTCTTGCTTGGCGATCCGAGAGGAAAGACAAGAGCCAATCAATGGCTCTTTCCGAGCAACCCACATTCTCTCTAAGCGCCTTGATAAGAAGGCGATGATCCACCAGATCAAATGCGGCACTTAGATCCAAAAGCATAAGTACTCCCAACTTGCTTTTATCCATTAAGCTGAGCATCTGGTTCTGCAGGTCCAGCATGGCAGTTTCCGTACTATGGGATGCTCTAAATCCAGATTGTTGTTGATGCAGGATCTCCTCATTCTCAACAAACTGCTGCAGTTGTTGTGTAGCTACCTTGTCCAATAACTTAAGAACAAAGTTCGAATTAGTTATTGGACGGAGATTCCCAGGGTCTTTGGGATCCAGACCTGCTTTTTTAACTAGAGGGGTAATAGTAACTTTCTTAAGATCTCTAGGCACTATGCCCTCTTGAAAAGATGAGTTCACTATTCTCTGTAGAATAGGAGCGAAGATGTCTTTATGTTGTACAATGATGTTTGGAGGCAGGATATTTTCTGCACAAGTGGTTGGCTTCATGTTATTCAGTACCTCTAACATCTCTGACTCTGAGATGGAGCTAAATTTAAAAGACTGCTCTCTGGCAGAATTATCTGTTACTAAAGGGCAGGTGTCTAGATTAGTAGAGGATCTAGCTTTGATAATATTCTGTCTTGCTTTTTCTGTTTTTGCTTGGAAGGCATTTAAAACCATATTACAATCCTCCTCAGATGGCGTAAATGGAGGGGTGAGAGAGTCAGGCTTTTCAATATTCTTCAGAATATCAAAAAGCTTGCTTGTCTTGTTTTCTGCAAGCTCAATTTCACAATTGAAAAAGTCGGCCTTTGCTGATTTAATCTTATCTCTATATTCCTTGTCCTTTTTTTCCAGATAATTTTGCTCTCCGCGGCTTTGTCTGAAATCCATTTCCTTTCTAAGGTCCGTTTTTCCCTCTTCAAAGAATGAAGCTCTGGAGTAAACCATTTTTGGCTGTTGTTATTTTTCCTAATTAATTTCGAGGTAAGCGGAGCTTCTGCCTCCACTAATTCAGTGAGATGCTTATTATATTTATCCAGGAGGATAATGCAGGAATCCTGATCCTGAAAAGAACCCAATATTTTATCCGTGCAGGCTTTAAGGAGTAGCACATTCAAATTTTTAAAATCTCTCTAGGCTACTTTGATGTGGGGGTTTGGTATATATACATAGTGTGGTAGTTTTAAGTTAGCTGATATCATGTGGTGATCACTCCAAATGCAAGGGGATGTTCTGCAGTTTAGTAATGATATGTTGTGACCGCACAACCAGTCTAACTGGTTGCCCTGCGGAGTAGTAGGTTCCTTGTTAAGAATGGTAAAATCCAAGTTATTCAGAGCTTTTTCCAAGGCATGGGAGTCGTAGTTCAAAGCACCTAGTGACCCAATGACTGGAGAACCTTTCAGACAGTCTGAGCCAAGTTACTTTCATCCTCGGCCAGCCTGCATAAGCTAACAGTATTATTTTATCAGTAAGAGACAAGCCTGGAAAAAAATGATTGTATCAGATCATTTCTTTTATTAAATTATCAATTACATGATTGTAGAAATGTGCTAAAAAGTACTGGTTCATTCTAACTTTTCAGTCATTATAATGTATGCAGATTTGAGTACAGCTTTGTACTTCTCTAATGTTAGAAGAGACTCTGTGGTATTTCACTCTAGTGCAGTATGCTTTAATAAAACACAATGGGCCTCATTACAAGTTGAACGGAATGCGTTTAACGGTGCCGGTAATGGTGCCGGCGCCGTTAAACGCATTCTGCCCTATTTGTTTGTTTGTTTATTTATTTGGTAATGCGCTCCTAGCCCGAGGGCATTTGGGCGCAGCAATACAAGATGACTCGAAGCTTAGTTACACAGCCTGACATAGGCTATTACAGAAAAAAAAAACGGTGGTTGGTTACAGTAGGTGATACAATGCATATAGAATATCCAGTTAAGCGCAATGAGAGCAGTTATAGCAGGTTTGTGCTGTTACCACTAGGGTGAAGGACGTTGCATGTCGTTGTTGTGCAGCCATTTGCGAGCGTAGGATCTGAAGCTCGTGTAAGGTAAAGGGCATCTAAGGTCTGGTGGGAGTGTGTTCCATGATTGAGCAGCTCTAACTGGGAAACTTGCACCGCCCGCTGTGGTGAGTTTGAATCTGGGGACTTCCAGAAGGAAAGTATTGGCAGATCTCGTCAGTCGGTTGGAAGGTCTCCAGTTGATTCTTTCCGCTAGGTAGTGGGGTGCTTGATTGTTGAGGCATTTGGACGTGAGGGAGATAGTTTTAAGAAGGATTCTGTCCTTTATCTTTAGCCAATGGGCTTCAATCCGATGTTTGGAGATATGTTCTCTACGTGGGATGTTCAGAGCTGCTCTCAGAGCATTATTTTGCAGTCTCTGGAGTTTGTCGGTGACCGACTTGTTGGCACCTGAGTATAAGGCGTTGCAGTATTCAAGTCTGGACATGACAAGGGCATTGGCTAGGGTGAGGCCGCTGGCACTGGACAGGAAGGGTCTGGCGGCACGGATGAGTTTGCATGTGTAGGTAGTAGAGGAGGCAAGGGAATTCACTTGCTTTTTGAGGGTGAGAGCTGAGTCAAGGTAAAAGCCCAGCGTTTTGACCTCACGCATAGCCTTAATAGTATTATTATCAATGTTAAATGAGGTGTAGTCCGGGGTAAGTTTGGATAGTTTGTGGTCTGAACCGAGGAGCAGGATTTCGGTTTTATCGTCGTTCAGACAGAGGCCATGTGTGGCCATCCATGCTTGAATGAGGATGTAGATTTTGTTCACCAGAGCCAGGTCCACTTCGTAGTTACCCGAAAGGGGTATGAGGATCTGGGTGTCATCTGCGTAATTAGTGTAGGAGACACCCAGACTGTCCAACTTGTCAAACAATGGCTTGGTGAAGATATTGTACATTGTGGGTGAGACACAGGAGCCCTGTGGGACTCCGCATGTGATTTGGATGGGGTCAGCACAGGTAGAGGCGGAGAACACTCTCATAGTCCGGTTGGCTAGAAAGGATTGGACCCAAGCTATGGCGTCTCCTGTGAAGTTGGCAGCCAGCTTGAGGTGGTTGCATAGGACCGCATGGTCCACCAAATCAAAAGCTGCTGACAAGTCCAGTAAAAGTAGCAGCGCTATTTTCCCATTGTCCTTGAGTTCCTCAATTTTGGTTTTGAGGTCTATCAGGGCAGTTTCCGTGCCATGGAGCGGGCGGAAGCCCGATTGGCGTGAGCCTAGTAGATGATAGACTTCTAGGTACTCTTGGATTTGGATATAGGCTACTCTGTCGATTATTTTTAGTAGGAAGGGCACTGTGGTGATGGGCCTATAGTTCGTCGGGATAGAGGGATCAAGGGTTTGTTTTTTGAGAAGGGGGAGGACCCAGGATTCTTTTAAGTTGGCTGGCACTGTGTTGGATTTGAAGGATGAGTTAATGAGCTTAGAGATGAAAGGGGCTAAGTCTCTGGCAGCGTCCTTTATTATTTGCGCTGGGCAGCTGTCACCCTTGCAGTTAGAGGGCTTCAGTGAGAGGATGGCCTTTTCAGTGTCGATGATGGAGATCGGTTTAAAGCTAAAAGGGGGGATAGTGGTCGGTTTGGTTACTGGAGGCAGTTGTTGGTCAGTAAGAGAGAGGGCATCTTTTTTGTTCTTTATTTTAAGTTGGAGGGTGGAAATTTTGTTAGCTAGGGCATTCTGAATATTCGTGCACCATATCTTGTCCTTAGGGGCCGTGTCAGAAGGTTGGATAGGGGATTCCATTTCACGGAGTATGGTAAATAGTTCTTTAGTATTCGATTTGGCTTTGGTAATTCTGTCATTGAATGCATTTCTTTTGGTGTTGATGATTTCAGACTTGTAATGTTTTGTAATTTGGGTTAACTTGGCTTTGTTGTCGTTAGTGGGCGAATTGCGCCAGATAGTTTGGAGTTTTCGTTTCTGCTTTCTAAGGTCCTTAAGGTGGGGGGTGAACCAGGAGTTAAGGTGGGCTTCTTGCTTCGCTTTACGTAGTTTTGCAGGTGCAATAGTGTCTAGTGCGTGGGACATAGCTTTGTTAAAGGTGTCTGCTAGTGTGTCTGGGTCGGTGTTGTCCTTCAGATCGTTAATAGTAGGGAGGAGGAGGGGGATAAGTTTTTCTGTCGTAATATCTTTTTTATTTCTTGTGGGGAGTGGTGGTATCATTTTGATAGTCTTAGGGCTGGGGAGGTCAAGTGTGGCAGTGAAATTTATTAGAGAGTGGTCAGTCCATGGTTGAGGGGTAATGGAGGTGATGACTATGTTGCAGTTAAGTTCTGAGACCCAGTCAAGGGTTCTGCCTTTAGCATGTGTGGGAGAGAGAATTTTTTGGGTAAGGCCTTGGTCGTTTAGGATAGCTGTTATAGAAATGGCATTTTTATTGCCTGGTTCGTTGAAGCCAATGTTGAAGTCGCCCATCAGCAACATTTGCGAATGCGCCTTTTGGGTATTGTTCACTATGAGGGTAGTAAGGTCATCTTCAAAGGTTCCCAGGGGACCTGGGGGCCTGTAGATCAGGTGAATGGTTAGCGTGCGGTTGTTGGAGAGTTGCAATTTTGCTGATAGTATTTCGCAGGAGGCGCAAGGGTGTGAGGTGGTGAGTCGGATAGGCAAGGTGGTTTTCGCGATGATTGCTAGGCCACCACCTTTGGCATAGGGTCTGTCTACTCTGTAGATCTGGTAGTTGTCAGGTATGGCTAACATCAGTGAGGGTCCTGCTGCCTCATGGAGCCATGTTTCTGTTACAGCAAGGAAGTCAATGTTACTGTTGTTCAGAATGTCAGCAATTTCAATTGGGATCATTGGGATCTGGCATTAATAAGGGATCCAGTAAGAGTTAAGGTGTTGTTAGGTATAGGATGACTTACGAAGCTTTTTGTGTGTTTGTTTTGACTCTGACGTGTCTTTTGGTGGGGGTGAGTAGGAGTTAGGATTGGAATTAGAGGTGTTGTAACTAGGGTTTGCTTATCCATGTGTGTCTGTGAAGATGGGAGTCGAGCAGTATTACGAGGTTCCCTCGCGGGACCCGATGTGGACGTCTGGTTTTACCAGACGTCCATAGCAGGTCCCATGAGGGAACCAGGGAGCTAACAACGGGCCCTCTTGTAATGGGCCTGTTGTTAGCTCCCTCCCCATTCCCATTGAGCCCTATGGGGGCTCGAATGGGAATGGGGAAGGTCCAGGTCCGGGTTCCCTGAATGGGGAAATACCGGGCCCTCCATACTCAGAATGGCCCGGTATTTCCCCATTCAGGGAACCCGGACACGGTTTTGGAGGCAGCCATGGAGCCAATAGCGCCATGCCTACCTCCAAATTCGTAATGAGGCCCAATGAATGCTATTTATACAAAATCATCTTCATTAAGTGTTAAGGGTTCAAGTTGATGGACATTTCAGGGAATAATTAAAATAAAACGAGTAAAATATGAGAAATGTCCGTGATATTTTCAAAATAATTTCATGCATAAGACCCATGGGTTCATTGCAGATCCATCGGTGACACCGCCGAAACCTACAGCGATCCATCGTACTTCACCAATCACAGTCCAAGCTGGAGCAGGGAGCCAATGAAAGCCACGGCTGAGAGGGCACCCACTAGGGAGCTGAGCTTGGCGCTGCTCGTTCCGCTGTCATAGTAGTCGCCAATGCTCAGGTCATTGCACAGGTCTTCCTCGCAGCAGGTTTCGGAGGCATTTGCGGGTCGCACGCCGGCGTCTGGCAGGTCACATGATGGAGCGCACAGCTTCGTGACTACTCTCATATCAAAGATGTCAGCTGAAGAAAGAAAAAAAAGAATTGCACAGTGAGAACACCTGACTGCACTCTTACAGAAAAATGGTTATGTCTGTGCTAAAGGACTTGCAAATGCATATAGTATGTTTACTGCCAGTTGATCTATTCTAAGACAGTCCATTTACTGACACCTTTCCCAAATAAAGCCTAGATGGACCATGGTGCCGTTGGGGTGCTTTTGCTGTTTGGTATAAGGAACAGCTTGTTGGGAGTGGTGCCTGTCGGAGATGTCAGTTTCATCCTGAGCACAGGGAACAGGGCTTAAAAGGGGTGTTTTTGCTGTTCCCATAAACTATACATCTTGAAATAATTGCTGCTAGCAGAGATGCAGATAGTCAGCACAAGTAAACATCTTTATTAACAGTGCCCAAAGACTACGGCTTCAAAAATGTCAAAGCATCCATCCAAGAGTGGAAGGCGAGGGTCCTTAATGGCCTCCCCAGTTCACCCAATAACCAGCATTCTTGCCCTGCTACCCTGTGCAAATAATTCCTGAGCAGAGGTGAAGCTGACATGACATGTAACATGATCGCATGCAACGCAGGCTATTTGGTAGTGTACACACTGTGGAGGATGGTCAGCCATATTGTCAGGGCGGGCAGCCCGGGAACATTGTTCTTGTCTTTACTGGTTGCCACCCAGGATGAACAGGACACACACCAAGCAAGAGCTTGCTAATTAGTAGCTCATTACCATCAAAAGACCTATGGTTGATGGACCTAGCTAAGATCCATAAGTGACAATTTTAGTTGGGGTAAAACTGGAGACCAAGGAGAATAAAGCAGTAATAAGTAGGCAAGGGAGAAACCAGACTGGCAGGGTGGGCATTTTCTTATGTTACTATAATGTATTCTACTTGCTTAACCTGCCACTGGCAAACAATAATTGTGCTGGGGACTCTGGAAAAAAAGCTGACGGGATTGCATTCTGCTGCGTTCGATTATTAAAGATACTGCATGTCCATCAGACATGGGTCATGCATGACAGGAAGCCAGGAGAATGGAATACATATACAGGCACAGTAGGAAAATACTCCCACGCTTGCTGAAGTCAGATCCCACCTCTTAACTCTCTCTCCGCCCCACACCATCTCTATCGGGCAAACCTTTGCACACTTTAGCGTGACACTTGTCTCTCCTTCCAAGCACCAACATCCTGCTCAATCTTTCATCCGCGTGAACTTCAGGCCACCCCTCTGATCCAATAGCTGAGGACAATCATGGGAGCCGATCACTGATGCTGGATTAAGGCATGTTTCCCAGCATTTAGACCTGTCATTGGCAAGCACAGGCTAATCACAACCCATGAGTTACACCCTCAGCCAGCTAACAAGACAGCACAGAGTGGGTGTAGGCAGGAGGGATCTTAACCACCTTTCAGCAACACTTGGCAAAGGCAAATACCAGAACAGGCATGGCGGGCTCCACTAAAGATAACCCTGTGAGATTTGAGAGCGGCCATGTTTGATGGTCAAGCACAGCTATTTCCACTGTGTTCATGATTGTGCAGTGCTATAACCATGACCCTCTTCATCCATAGCTCTGCAATCAACCAACGTCACCAAGAAACATCTATGGTGGATGTGATGCAGCTCACAAGGTAAAGGATGTGCTAGCTGAGGCTAATGCTAATAATTGAAGAAGCAAGAGAAGTAAGGGTTGTGACCGGTCTGGCATCTCTTCACTGGAATCCCACTAGCCTGGGCCTCGCGCACCACTCACATAATCACACCGAGACAGGGAGATCTTCAACCTCTCTTTAGTCCCACTCCAGGTTTCTGTTCCTGAGCTCTACTAGCCCCTCCTCTTCCCCCCATCCCCACCACCCCGCCCTTCATTGTCTTCCCTCTTCTTCCCTTAAGGTGGTTCTCTCCTTAAGGTGGGCTGGCCATGTTTCATGCCCCAACAGTACGCAAACAACGAATTTATTTCATCCACGATTAGGACACATTTGATTTTAAAATGTGATGAACCTAAAGCTTTGCAAGCATTAAGACGAAACGCAATGCATTATTAACACCAACAATGACCCAGCAGAGAGCATGTTTTAGATATTTCTGCAACTTGATTGCTGGACATAAGGCACACCCATAATTACAGAGCTAGGTCAGTACCTAAGGTGGGCTTTTGAATGGCACAAGATTCCCGAAAACAACTTAGGCCCTCTTCACAAGCTTGGTGGAATTCGCTGCAGTAATACTGCCAAACCCGATTACCGTTACTACACTACAGACTATAAAGGTAGCTCCCATTTTGCAGTACCATTTGTCTCAATTTGGGTCATGCAGTATTTTCACATGTGGTAGTGCTGCATGGGACTATACCATCATAGTAAGTGGGTGCAGGGGTATCTCCACTTACAAGGATGCATTTTCTAGTGCATACAGGTTTCCAAACCCATAATAGTGC
The DNA here is from genome assembly GCF_040938575.1 of Ambystoma mexicanum. NCBI lineage: Eukaryota > Metazoa > Chordata > Amphibia > Caudata > Ambystomatidae > Ambystoma > Ambystoma mexicanum. Next base: position 1,235,422,662 of record NC_090933.1, on the reverse strand, counting down.
AGAGCAGTAAACGGTAGGTGTTCTAAAGTAGTGCCTGTTTTATCATCACCACTCTCCTTCTAATCTGTTTGCACTAACAGACATGTAGACAGTAGACATACACTTTATGCTACTTAGCGGGGATCCAGTGCAGCTGTCTCTATCCCTACCCCTTCCCCCCACCAAAGGATCACAATCAATCCTGTTTTATTTCTTTTTAGAGAGAGCATTATGGTACCACGGGACCAAAGGTGCATGTCTCACCATCAAATCAGTCAGAGATAACATTACTAGACTGGCATCTTGCTTCCGACAAGGAATTACTAAGTCTATGTTTCTCGACTGCGCTGGGCTAAAAACAATCCTCCAACTATACTAACCTCATCACACCTCTGCACTCCCATTCTTGCATACCTTACAGGCCAATATCCCCCTCCATCTCCTCCTCCCATTCAAGCCAATTACTTGGCTTCTTACTTCTGATAAAAAATCTCCAACATCAGAAACCCTCTAGCTTTAATCCTTAAAAACTCCCATACTTGTCCCCAACAGGATGCCTGCTGTACCCTCCTCTATACTATCATTCCCTCCAACTCGCCGGAGCGAGCTGGCACCCACCCTCCAGGGTGCCAACTCACCACGTGCTCCTCTGCACCCCGCCCATAGACCACCAAGGTGTTAGCAGCAACTCCAACTTGCTCCTCACTCTCCCCTCTGTCTAACCTCTCTCTAGCATCAGGGGCCGACACTGATTGCTATAAAATAACTACTGTTCTACCCTTCTTAATAAACCTTCAGTTGGCCCTAATAACTGTTTGAACTATTGGCCACTCTCCTCACACTCTACTCCAAAAATATGTGTCCAGGTAATTGTAAGTTCAGTGCAGATTGCACAGAGAGGACCACAGCAGCTAACACATGCATGTCTGTGACCTATTCCATGTGATTTTGATTGTTTTGTGTCAGGGATTTAAAAGAACACATGAATCCAGGCTGTCCTAGATTCATAGTGTGGTGTATGGTGGCTGGAATTGTAATTAAATAGGTATTGCACCTGTTTTTTAATTGCTCCATAAGGATTTAAGCCCCACTCCCAACATCAAAATTAGATGCTAGATGCAAGTGGAGACAGTAGTGTAATATCTGCACACAACCCCTTCAGAATGTTGTTATTAAAATGAATTCCAGGTGTGCAAGCTGCCCAGATTCCAATGTATCTTATTTGCGATTCTGTTGTGGAGCACACCAGTTTAATTTTAATGACCTGTGATGCATTGAGGGAATTCGTCCCTTCTCCCCAAGGGGGTGCCCCCATTTGAGGCTGGCAGGTGAGCCCGCTCTGCAACACCTTCCCTAGGGATTGAGGCAAGTCAGACCTCACCGAGAGAGACAACAGAAAACACAATGCGATTGAAGAGAGAGTTAGCTGGTGGCGGGACCACACCTCAACGATGGTGGACAGTCCGTCTGCAGAACAGCAATGATGCCACAGATGGGAAAAAAAACACTCCTGACCCAAGATACAGAGCAAGTTCAAATTGGAAGACGAAAACGAAACACACGTGAACCAGGCGGTGCGACAATTGAGCCGGGAGCCAAGAAGAATCAGAAAGAGAGTCCAAGACTTTATTGGTACACTACCCCGGGGAACAGAAGGTAATAAAGAGAACGGGATTACCAGACAGCTAAGAGGGACTCTTTATAACTCGAACAAAATCCGTCTCAGTGCTAATGAGAAAAGTATTGGAAATAAGTCAAGGAATGAGAACCATGTTCATGAATGACAGAGCCACATGAAATACACAAAGTTTGAGAGGAGTAGAGTTGAAAACCCGTTACCTTGGGAGAAGGGAAAAGTTAACCCAGGTCCCAAAGATGAGAAAGAGAATATAATAAATAAAGACATTTGGGAAACGTACACCCAAAAGACCAGGAAGTCAAAGCTCATACATGAAACAGCACTCTGTGAGGAGAGGCTAGAACCTAACAAGAAAGAGAGAAGGAATTTATAGACAAGTAAGATTGTTTGCATAAAAGGGGAGAGGAAAACTATTAGTCTCCTACAAGAGTTACAGAACTTCATCGGGGAGATAACAAGAGACTATTTGAGTATGGTGTATTGAGTGGAACGAAAGTACAAACCCTGTAACAAAATACAGCTATCAGGAGAAGAGAGTCATTCTCCTGTCCTTTAGTTAGTTACATTAGTGGGAGAGTCAGATAGGTTATATTTGGACAGTGGATGGACTTGTTTTTGGACATTCACCCTGACTGACGAGCAACATAGGTAGGGAAAACCCCATAGGTATAGGTAGAGTTAGGCCTTCTTTTACTTTAGAATAGAAATCCTGCTTAAAATGTCTTCATAGCCTCTGTGCCCTTCGTCTGATCCTTCCAGACCATTCCCTCCACTTTGGCTGGCTGATTAAGGAGCCTGTTCATTCTGATCTTTGGGCGCACTCAGGACTGCCCTTAATTTACCCATGAGAGAACACATTTCCAACATAAGAAGAGAACAAAAGTGGCTAAAAATTATTGAAAGGATCTCAATTAAAACAGCCTCACTAACCGTTGAATGCCTTAACAACACAGCACCCCCTTACCTCGCGGAGAGAATAGTGAGAAGAACTTCGACACGCCCCACTAGAACTACCAATTCCTACTGCCTTCAGATACCCAAATTTGAGCTACAAAAAACAGGCGGCAGTAGCTTCCCAGTTAAGGCAGCCCAGTATTGGAATGCTCTTACACTCGACATCAGAATAGACCAATCATATTTTAGCTTCAGACGGAATATTCTCACATGGCTACACTCCAACGACCACCAAGATTAACCGTTAATAGACAATCTCTGAAGATTTACCTAGCCTGCTTGTATATATGTATATTATTTCTATTGATTTGTTTAGATATTATCTGTAATGACTTATTTGTACCTTTGACTCACTCTATAACTAAGCTCTTAAGTATCCATGTATTCTGTTCTCTGGTGCGCCCTTTGGGTTTGGTGCGCCATACAAGTTAATAAACAAGCAAACAAACAAACAAACAAACAAACAAACTGTTGGTTTGCAACCTGTAAACTTCCATCCCTGCTCCTCAGTCCTGTGAGGTGGCCTTATTTTGGCATAACACCCCAAAGCATGTTTTTAGCCTTATGGTAACAGTATAATCATAGTAACAATACATAACATCATCATCATAAACCTTGATTCAACATTATGCCATTAGGTAGACATACATAACATAACAGAAGGGTGCCACTCTATCACTGCGTACAGAAGGGCGGTGGTCTTACCCTTTTCTCTCTACGTAACCTGTGTTCCACACACCCACCTCTGCCTTTCACACAGTTTAATGAATGCAGTTTGCATTGGGAGATCATGAAAAAGATGGCTATTTATTACGATACTTGTATAGTCTACTTCCAAGAAAGGCACCACCCTGTCTCACCGTGAAATAAAATAAAGACTAACCCGTCTGATCACTCCATTCCCTTAACTTCTGTGTGTAACAATGAGAGGTACGCTGAGGTTGGATTTGCATCTCTTTATTATAAGTCATCAAGATGGGTCCAACGGTATGGGGCCCTCCTTCAGGTACATCCTCCCATGTCAGCCTCCAAAAACAATCTTCACCAACAACTCCCAAAAAACATAGTTCTCAACCACCCTTCTATAAAGGAACCCTCAAATGAGGTTTAACTATATACATATTTATCTGCACCATATTATCTTGGTAACCATGGCATCCACTACAAATGGTTCAAGGGTTCTATACATAACACATATCTAATAGCATGCAAATTTACACGCAGCCTATTCTTGAATATGCTACTCTTGGCTCTTGCCTGGCAGTCACAGAATTAACATTTTGCAATTTGAGTGGAGGTACAATGTTCAGATATACCCAGGCAAATACCCTCAAGCCCTTCATGCACCCAATCGTACACTGCGTACTAACTTACACTTCTCCAAATCTGCCTTGGAATCACAACTCAATTATCGCAACATATTTGGACATGTCCGCCTCATCCATTTTCCAGAACTATGGTTCATGAAACAGTACTGACATTGACCTCCATGTGGTTATAGCAGGATAGGAAGATTACAACGCGGTTGAACCGGTCAAATTCGAATTCGGTAAATTTATTAAACGAATTTGTATTAAACGAATTTGTCCACAAATATATCTGGGGGGCAGTGGATAATTGTGATGATAAATATAAGGTGTGGTCGGGGGAAAGCTCGGGGGTCTCTCCCAGCATATATTTGCAGCCAGATCGAATTTGAATAAAATGAAATTAGATGAAATTGTATTCAAACATTTGTTTTCAATGTAATCATAAAGAACTGTTGTAGCATCTATTTCCTGTTGTTTTTAAAACATCCCATCTTTCCCTTGCATATTTTCTTTCCTCCAGAAGATTAAGGTCTGTATACCCCTAGTGGGGGCACAGTACAGCTCTCCACAGACTTTACTTCACTTTACTATTTATAACGCCATACATGCCCGGGGGCCTCAGAGCGCACATATAACAAAGTACAAAACAATGTAAAAAAAACAGTCAAAATGATCATGGAGAACAATAGAGCAGTACAAATACTCCAATCTTCTATTCTATTAAAAAGATGAGTCAAACATTCAGGCACGGTATAGTAATCAGTGTGGCTGGGAGCGACTTCCTTGCGTTAATGGCACAAGAGTCAAATCTGACTCCACCATACTTCAATTTGAACCGTGGCTGAAGTAACAGATTGTAAGCACTGGAGCGTAGAACGCTCCTACATGGAGCCACCTTCAGGTGATCAGAAAGGTAACGAGATACATTGCCAGAAGGCCATTTGTGAGTCAAAGTGAGGGGCCTGTGTTGAATTCTTTGTTTTACAGGCAACCAATGGAAATCACGTCTCGCTGAAGTAATGTGATCCTGCTTACCCAGACCGCAGACCGCTGCAGACAGCCCCATTCGAAATCGTCTGGAGTTTCTTCAAATTAGCTGACAAGGTACCCACCAAGAGGCTATTACGCTACCAAGGCTCGATTCTCCTCAGAAAGATAATGGTGAATCTGCCCAAGCAAATTAGTAATGTAGGCACAAGCAGAGCATAAATAGGCAATGTGCTTGTTAAATGACAGCTGTGATTCACAAAAGATTCCTAGAGTTTTAACATAAGGGGCCACTGAAATGGGATGACCGGCTATTCCAAATTGACTGTATGAAGGTGCAAGTGTCCTTAGCCTAGGGCCTGAGCCAATAATCTGCAACTCAGTCTTGTTAAAGTTCAGTGCCAAAGAGTTCAATGCCATCCAAGACTGGATTGACGAGTATATTAGGTTGATGGCCAAGGAGTCCGGAGCAAGATCGCCCGACAACTCTGATAAGATCTGGGTATCATCTACGTAATTAGTATAGAAGACCCCCAGACTGTCCAAAAGATCAAACAGAGTTTTTGTATAGATATTAAAGAAAGTCAGGAAAGACAAGAGCACTGTGGTTCCCCACAGGTGAGAAAAACAGGTGCAGCTTGACAATCACCCGCTCTGACCCTTGTAGACTGTGGCCCCAGGAAAGACTTAATCCAATTGGGGGCACTTTCAGAGCATCTCCCAATTTCTGTCAGTCTTCTGGTGAGCAATGCACGATCCACCAAGTCAAATGCAGCTGACAGATCGGACAGCATTAGAAGCGCGGTGTAGCCGTTATAGATAATGCCTGCAATATTGACCTCTAAATCTAGTAGGGGCGTCTTCGTCCCATGCTTGGCCCGAAATCCCAATTGCCGCAGTCCCAGTACATTATGAGTTTCCAAGAACTCCTGCAGTTGTACATAACAATCCTATCCAGGATTTTCAAAAGAAAGGGGACATTGCTCATGGGCCGGTAGTTACTGGCAATTGTGGGATCCAGGTTGTCTTTTTTCAGGAAGGGGGGGTGATCCATGCCTCTTTATGATTGTCAGGCACAGATGACTCCACGAATGATCCCGGGAGGATAGCTCAGTGGCAACCTGCTCAACCTTGGAAGCAAGACTACACGAAGCAACACAGGTTCGATCCCCGGGTCCACGCTTTGAAACCTCTGGGTATTTAAGCGTGTTATAACTAAGACACCAACAACAAATAAATCTGTAACAGCATCTCGATGCCCCCGGGCTGTGTGATCGCAAAAAAAAAAATGCAAAAAAATGCTAATAAATAAATGATGCATGGTCAATCCCAGTAATCCATGGAACAAGGAGGTCTATAGAGCCTTTGATGATGGTAGCCCGGGCAGAACTCTCCCAGACAGGTGGTAGGTTTCGTACCCCTCACAGTATTTCTGTAACCTGCTTCATTTTTGAATTACTTTTAAAATTATTTGCATTGTATTGTGCAATAGTGTGAAGCCTCTGCACCACTGAAGTAAGGTATAGCCAGATTTAGATCCTTAGTGGTAGAAGTAAAATGAATTGCAGCATTTGTAAATAGTAGCATTTGCATTGCTAGGAAGTGAGCCACTGCACGCGCTCCCTGCTCTAAGAACTACAATCCCCAGAAGGATTCTAGTCCTAGAGCACTACTTACCCACAAACGCACTGGCAGGCACAGTCTGTTACAGTCTGTGCAAGGAGGTGCACGGGGGCCACAGACGTAAGTACAGTTTCCCTATCACTACTCTGTCCTCCACCCAATACGCGCCAGTATGCGGCAGTGGGGAAAAAACAGAAAGTAGTACTTGACTGGGTGATAAGATATACCAATGGAAGCTAGAGAGAGCAACGGTGAAGAAATGAAGGTTGCATCCTCCAGTAGCTTAACAAGAAAGAGGAACCAAGCACTGAACAACAACCTTTCTAGACAAACAGAACTGAAAGGCACTGAAAAGATAACAGATCGCCTTGACAAGTTGAAGAGTCTCAAAGTGGGACTACTTTGAAGTGGGAGAATGGAAAACCAGGCTCCCGTCCTTCGCCTCTCGCGCTTGGCCTAGAGGGTCACGACCCAAACACCCGCCACGAGAAGAGTTTGCCCATTTACCAGACGACCAGGTACCCTGGTACAGGAACATACGGATGTGTCCATCTGCTTGCCCAGCAGCCCGCACTGGCCATGCCGACACCTGCGGCACGGATCAACTAGACTAAAATCTACACGTCGTTAGAGATGCCATGACGACCTAGACAACGGGAAGCACATCTGTACAAATATACACACTGGACATTCCCACACCAACCTACACGAAGAATATACTCAGTGCTATGACGTAGGCGACAGGCATATTCACGGACGTGCATCTTTATTATTTTCATATAGGCTTTCAGAATGCAGAAACGCAAGACGCGTCATGAACTTTTATTAGCTTGCTCACGCTTCTCTTTGAAACCAGGTACAACGATGAGAAATATGATAAAGACAATACCGATTATGGAATTACATGCTCCTATAACCTAAAGCACCTGTGCACCAAACGAACAACTTATGCACCGGGCCAAAGTAGGCCTCAAACAAGAGCTCCCGTGGACATCAACAAGACAAAAGTCAGTTGCTGATCCTACAGAATGAGCTTGGCAAAGCAACCAGCCAAGGTCGCAATGTTGCAAACCCACGTTCCAAGAGCAACTCATCAAAGGCACGATGTTGCAATCTCGCACTCCGCGCACCAACGTTAAAGTCACACCGACAAATTAAAGCAGACGCACAGTAGACAAACAATATTAATTGTGCAGAATTATGCCTCTTTCACGGTCCCTCCCCACGTGATCAAGCCGAACCTGACGAGATGCCAAACCCTGGAGAACAGAGGCGTCTGGATCCCTCGCTACGAGACACTGGCAGATACACTTGAAAGGCTCAATGGACATTTGCAACGGTGGGAACGGTACCCCGTCTAGCTATGAATAAGTCCTCACATTGTCTGCATGTACCCATAGTGAAACATTGTTGCAACTTACAGGTACACCGAGAGCTGGGAACGACGGTGGTCCCAGGCTGGGGAGCTCACGGGTGCACCAATCAGAACTTGGGGCTCTTATCACTGACGCCAGCACATTTAGCCAATCCTCAGGAGCCTACATGTAACAATTTTCATGTATCTTATTGTAGGGACAACCCAGATATACCACCTGACTACACCTTATCCACTAATATCTTTCTCTATATGTGTGCTATACTAATCCTACCACTCGAACATCCAATTAAGAGTGGCAATAGGTTTTTTGTTAACTTTCTGAAGTGACGCAAGTAGCGCGTCATAATACAGTAAAAAGGGCCTGCGAGCCCCACAATTGTGTGTGTGTCAGGACGAACGCGTGCGCTCCTTGACCCATCCCTGCCGTTTTGTCTAATAAACAGCAGAGTCACCTTGCTCCTTGTGTGCGTCTCATACTCTATCTCATCTTATCTGGGGTAACACACGGGAGGAGTTGGGGCCTCCCTGCCTGGAGGTCTGCGGACGGCCCGGCCGACCCCGGCAGAATTTCCCCCCGACAAGTTGGAGGCACTGCTGAGATCTGTTTAAGATCGACTTTTATTTTTACTTTTTCCAGGCACTCCCGTTGCGAGGAGGCCCGGCGGCGCGGCCCCCTCTGCCGTTGCCCCCTTCTGAGGACTACAGGACCATCGCGGAGCTGCGAGAAGACCGGACAGCGCAATCCGGATATTGGCCCTCGGGAGCCGGTTGAGAAGTATCCCGCCCGCGGTTGGCGAGTGTCCAGACGTGGTCCAGACGAGGGGAGGTGGCGAGCCGCTTGGAGGGGTGCACGCAGTCGAGCGGCCCTGCATCGAGAGAACTTGGTGAGCATGGCACACACAACGAGCAATGCGAAATTGTGAGGGAGGGGGGAGGAATTAAATAAGGGAGGAGGGAGGTGTTGCACAGGTGCGCGGCGAAGGGTTGACAATATAGTGTTGGCAATGGAATGAAAGAGAGTGAAAAGAGTGCGAGAGCAGTGACGTGAAAGAGGGGGGGGCGGAGCACGAAAACATCACGTGTGGTCGCTCGTAGACACTGATTGGCCTAAATCGCGACTAACGTGTAGGGGTGGGCGTGTGTGGTTTCCTACGATTTGGCATTTATTGATCAATGAGTAGATGAGGTTCCCTATTGTTCGAGCAAGAAACTCGATAGGTAGATGAGGTTTCCTATTGATCGAGCAAGAACTCGATAGGTAGATGAGGTTTCCTATTGTTCGAGCAAGAAACTCGATAGGTAGATGACGTTTCCCTGTAGGGGGTAGCTAGTTGCATAGTTGCCAAATACGGAAGATAGTTGGCTGGTTAAGCCCTCCTGTTGAGGGGCGTATCACACGCGAGGCGACGCAGCGTGTGCAGTCCAATTATATTATTGATGAGATTACCTTGTTCCAGGAGAGACAGGAAGACAGCTGTAGGGTTAGCGGGGATAAATTGCAAGTGTATTTTGAAACTAATAATGAGATTGTACTAGTAGCGTAGAGACATCGGTGACGTCACCAGTAGGGATTTTATAGGATATCACGAGCACAAGGAAGATTGAGTTTTGAAGGCGGTGGGGAAGAGAAAAATGATGAGGGAGTGGATAAGAAGATAAACAATAAACGAGTGGATTGGAAGAGGAGAAGGGGAGAGGGGCGTGGCTGAGCACGGAGAACGCCAGCCACGGCAAATGTAAAAGGGGGAGGAGAACGAGGAATAAGGACGACTGTATAAGATCGTCGTAAGGGGTACGCAGCCACAGGGGGCTGCGTGCGCTTCGGCCGCAGGGGGCCGTAGGGGAAGGAATATACAATACAAAATTATACATATATATATATATTTGTGTTTTATTATTTCTTGTTTTTTTTTATTATTTTTTTTTATTATTATTGCATACTTTGTAAAGGATTGTCGTAAGTCCCCACACTTACGGGGCCAGGTAAACAATATAAGGTTGTAAATTGTAAACTGATAACGAAAGGAGGAGTAACAAGTAGGGCACAAGTATGTCATCTGGGAAAGGGCCAGGAGGGTGGGGGAACACCCTCACTACCCCACTACAACACATATGCACAACACTGCCACCCCATAGGGAGAAATTAATTAAGTACAGCATAGAGTGGACCCAGGGGACGGATAACAAAATGTTAACACCATGGCCGCCCAATGGTAGTTTCGATCCATATGCCCAACATTCATTGCTAAACCATCTGCATAATACATACAAGGGGAAGAAGTTGGCGAGCCATATGGAGGTGTTTAACTTATGGAGGATGTTCCAGGGATCCCGACCAGGACCAAATGGAATGTTCTCTGTGGGAGAAACACCGGAAGTAAAGGAGATTACAAAGGAGGGAACGGATGGGGGAAAGGAGTGTGAAAGGAGAAAGAATGAGGAAAATGAAGGAGAGGGAAGAGAAAAGATTGACACTTTAAAAGACATAAAAAAGGAACCGAGCAACGAGATACCCATAACACCGGGAGTGAAAACTGAGAGAGAAGGGTTGTACCCTTTAAGAGAACTAGGAGAAATGGAAGGACAGTTAAGGGCGGCTGAAGGATACTCGAACCCGGCTTACAGCCCTCCACCATATGTGGCTCACAGGAAGATAGTGGGGGAGGGGAGGATTGGAGAAGAACAGATTGTAGAGATAGGACATGATGAGTGGGTAGCTGCACAGATATTATTAAAATTACGGGGTTCACTAACGGGAGAAGAAAGGGAGGCTGTAAAGAGAACAGGCGAGGATAGTAGAAGGGAGAGTGAGATGAAGGGGGAGGAGCTACTAACGCAAAGAGAAGAGATTTTGGAGGAAAAATTGGCAAAACTAAGGGATGAGCAGAATGAATTACTAACACAGCTTGAGAGGGGGGAAAAAGAGAGAGTGAGGAAAAGGAAAGAGGGTAAAAAAGAATTGGACAAATTAAGGGAACAAAATGAGGAGCAAAGGATAGAAGATGGAAGGGTAAGAGTAGCAGCAGAAAGGGTGTCAAGAGTAGTATTGAGAGAAAAAAAGAAGGAAGAAGAGGAAAAGGAAAGGGAATTGGAAATATGGAGGAGGAGGGTAGTATCAGAGGCAGCTAAGAAATATGAAGAAGAGAAAGCAATAGAAAGAGAAAGGGTGAAATGGGAAAGAAAGAAAGAAGATGAAAGAATATTGGAACAGATGAGCAACGAAATGATGGAGGAATTAAAAAGGAAAAGGGAGGAAAATAGTAGGGAAATGGAGGAGAGGAGTGATGGGGAAAGAGGAGGGAGAAATAAGGAGAGTGAAAAATGGGGGGATGTATATAGAAGTAGAGAAGTAGCGACAACATCAACACCCGGGGGAACAGTTGATAACAAAGGAAGAGGAGAAATGGAGCGAATAGACTTAGAAACAGTAACAGTAAAAGGGAAAAGAACAGAGTGGGGGATAAGATCTATGAATGATTTTTGCAGTGAATAGGAAGAAGGAGTAGAAAGGGTAGGAAGAAAGAGTGAAAGGGAAAGCTTAGATAAGCTGTACCTCACTAGAACCAATATAGACTCGCCATGGATCCGTAAGAGAAGGGAGGAGCTGGAACAAAGTGAGGAGAGGGTGCAACAACTAGTGGAAAAACAAACCCATGAAACCACACCATCGCCATCTCCATCACGCCCTCCCCCATCGCACCCTACATGTTCAACGACCACACGCACGCTGCGCAAAATAAAGCTTGCGCCATTCATGGACGAAGTGACTCCCTATGCGTGCCGGCTTAGAGACCTCCCTAGCCGCAGGCAAGACAGACAGATAAGCATACCCATATTAAGCACAGAGGATGACGAAAAAAGGGGAAGGGAAGGAGAGGTAGGTAGGAGGAGGGGTAGCAAGGAAGAATTTGATGTGGTAAGGGAAATAGGGGAGGAGGAGGGGTGTGAAGATCCAATATTATGGAACATAAAGGGTGATTTAGGACACAACTTAATGCCACTGCTGGAGAGAGGAGGGGTTAGGCCGCAGTATGTACCATGGAAGCATACGGATAAAGAAAATATAAAATGTAGGCTCCCATCACTAAGTGGAGGTGCGGGTAAGTGGATATATGAAATGGAAAAACACACCGCAGGGCAGAAACTAGCAGTAGGAGATGTGAAAGGCCTGTTAATATCAATATTAGGAGATAGAGCGGACGACATTTGGAAGAGAGCGGGATTCCATGGGATAACAATAACAAACACATCGCATGATGGGGCGCCATTTGCAAACTGCAGACATGCGCTATGGCAGGCACTGAGAGTACAGTACCCAGACACATCAGATATAGGAGCAATCACTTCCCGTAAGATGCGTGAGAATGAAGATCCCGTTGATTATATACAGGATATTCAAGAAAAGTGGCGCATGGAAACGAGAGAACAATGGGATAAAACACCAGCCATATTTTATCATATACTAGTACAGGGGCTCCCAGAAGGAGTACAGAAACAACTAAAGAAAGTAGTGGGAATGGAAGTAAAACCATGGCCTGAAATACAGCTGACAATAGTACATCACTGCAGGATATGGCAAGGAAAAATGAAACAAAAGGAAGAGGACAGGAAAACGGAAGAGGCCAAACTAGTACAGAAAAAATTAACTAAATATACAATGGAGGGGGCACTAATAACTGCGCCCACAACAGTGGCCCAAAGCCCCACGCAAATAGTGGCTGCACAAGACCCAGCTCTAATAGCACCTCGACAAAGTATAATACAGCAAATGCCGCCACTACAATTACAAGCACAAAACGTGGGAGGAGGGTACCAGATGCAAGGAGCTGGGTATTATGGGTATAACAGAGGGAGAGGTGGATTTATGAGAGGGAGAGGATACGGATATAATACCCAACAGCAGGTGGGGGGAGTTGGAAGTTCATACCCCACAGGGCAACAGGTATACCAGGACAACACAGGGAGCTTTCCATGGCAAAACAGAGAACCACCCGTGTGTTGGAGTTGTGGAATACTAGGACACATGTCACGCACGTGTAGGGTCAGGCCAGGGACACCAGCATGGAATGAGCAGGCACAACCTAGGCCATCGCAAGAACAACAGCCACTGCAGCAACAGCAATTAACACAACAACAGCCACTGCAGCAACAGCAATTAACACAACAACAGCCACCGCCACAACAACAAATAGTGACAACACAACAACCCCAAAATGAACAAACACAATTGGGTAGGGTGACAGTATTGGGACACAACCCTTACACAGGAAATGGCCAATCATTGTACCCCCAATAGGACAGCCCACAGACGGCCTTGGTGTGTCCCATCCTGTCAATAACACCTAATAGTGCGGAGGAGCCACGCATAGAGGTAACGATAGGTGACAAAAAATTATCTTTCCTTGTTGACACCGGGGCAACCCGGTCTTGCATAAGGGAAGGTAAATTTAAGATGTCAGGCGAAGCCATGAACACCCAAGGATTTTCTGGGGCTAAAGGATTGGTTCCTTTTACTGATAACGTTCCCTTATCTATCGGAGATTACGATCTGTCAGTTCCACTATTGTATTATAGTGCCTCACCAGTAAATATACTGGGGAGGGACATAATGAATAGGTTAAATATGACAATCTCCTTTACAGAGGATGGTATAATTTGCTCTACTCCTGGGATTAACATGCTAGCAGCGCGACAGATTATGCAAGCATACTGTGGGCAGACAGCGATTAGGGCGGAACCAATAGATGGCGCGATATTCCAGTATGGGACAGACATGGCAATTGCATGGATGCCAGGGATAGAAGGTAAAATATGGAGGAGGCCAGCAGCTTACCTGTTCCGACCAGAAACACCTGTTAATGAACAGGAAGGAAAAGTGTTTGCAATAGACATTGAAAGCATTATTACAACAGCTGAGTATATTGCTGTGCACGCCCAAGACAAAGAAGGAAGAGCATGGAGGGCAGTGATTGCACTAGCAGAAGGATGTAGGTTGACCCAGGTGTCAGATGAGGAACTGTTTTCAGAAGAAAAAGAGGAGGGGGAAATGGTGTTCATGATGAGTGTAGGAATATGGTTACGAGTGGCTCACAAACATATAGCGCAGAAAATTGCTATGGCACTTGAGGCACCTGCATGCACCCCAGTCCCCTTCTTTAAGGAGGATATGGCAAAGGTGCCCAAATCATTATGGACCATTAGCCCTTATGACGTAGGATGCATTAAAAGCATAGGGGGTGTACGGATAAAATTGAAAAAAGGTGCAATACTACCAAGAGTAAAACAGTACCCATTGTCAAAAGAGGCAGATGAGGGCATATATGAAACTATAACGGCCCTTATAAACAATGGCATATTGGTCCCCTCAGAATCACCATGTAACACGGCTGTGTACCCAGTGCGCAAGGCTAAAGGGGGGTCTTGGCGCTTCATACAGGACCTAAGGCCCTTGAACAACATAGTGGAAGCAGAATATCCAGTAACAGCAAACCCGGCCACAATATTGTGTGGCATCCCAGCAGAGGCATCACGATTTACAGTAATAGATCTTAAGAATGCTTTTTTCTCAATACCACTACACCCCGACTCACAAGACCTAACAAGTTTCACTTACCGAAATACTAAATGGAAACATACCAGGTTACCACAAGGGTATTGTGAATCACCCTCAATTTTCAATAGAGTTATACAGATGGATTTGGGTAACGTTGAGGTGGAAAGCACAGTGTTACAATATGTGGATGACATAATAATTTGCAGTACAAATGAAAATAAATGCAGAGATGATTCTCTAAAAATGTTGACTATATTGGCTGAAAAAGGGTATAAAGTAGACATGGAAAAAATACAATATTGTCAGGAACAGGTACTGTACATTGGCCAACTGATATCCCAACATGGAAGAAATATTGCACCACAAAGAGCACAGGCCATATCAAGCACTCCCATACCACAGACTGTGAGAGAACTGCAGCAATTTTTGGGGCTATGTAATTACTGTAGAGCATGGGTGTTTGATTACAGCTCATACATAGGACCCCTGCTTGAGGGGTTGAAGGAAGCAAATAAAGGGGAGAAAAGGTTGGGGTGGACTATGGAAATGAGGGAGGCATTTGATGAATTAAAGGACGCGATATCAACAGCTCCAGTACTGGCAACCCCAGACTATGAGCGACGATTTTTTATATTTTCACATTGCGATTCAGCAGTAATGAAAGCAGTATTGGCCCAAAAAACAAGCATGGGCTATAAACCAGTAGCGTTTTATAGCGGTCACTTAGATCCCGTGATGTTAGGCCACTTCCCTTGCGAACAAGGCCTCGCTGCAGCTGCTTTTGCAGTAGAAAAGGCATCAGCAATAACCATGGGGTGTCCAACTACACTGTTTGTGGAACATGCATTATTTGCAATCTTGAATAAACCGAAGTCCACACTAACGACACAAAGGGCATCAGGTTATGAGATCATTTTGTCTAGGGCTGAACTAGCGATTGTTAGATGTAGCACTGTTAACCCTGCAAGATTTCTAGCAGAAATAATTGAGGAGGGAGATTACGCCCACGACTGCACCCAACTAAATGAAATGTATTCATGTACTAGAAAAGTTGAAGAAAATGCACTAGAGGGAGGTGAGCTTTTGTTTATTGATGGGTCATCAACTATTGATCAAGGAGATGGGATAAGGAGAACTGGGGCAGCAGTGGTAAAAATGATGGAGGCTCCGGTGTGTGTGGCTATGAAATGTGTACAGTTACCACAGCATTACTCTGCTCAAGCCGCTGAACTAGTTGCACTAATATTGGCATTGAAAGAAAGTTTTAACAAACGTGTAACAATATATTCCGACAGTGCATATGTTACATCCACTGTCCACTCAGGGTTAACAAAATGGAGGAGAAGAGGGTTTAGGAGAGCTGACGGCACTCCAGTGCAACATGCCCTCTTGTTGGCTGAATTAATTGAAGTAATAAACGACCCCCAAGAGCTAGCCCTAGTAAAATGCACCGCACACACCAATGGTGAAGACCATGTCTCAAAAGGGAATGCAGCAGCAGACGCACATGCGAAATATGCTGCATACTTTGGTGAGATATGGGACCCCACAGACTCACAGAGAGGGAGAGGGAGGGGAATGGCTAGGGAGATGTTAATAAGAGACGGGTATACCCATCTCCCAGCCACACAGATTATGGAATTACAAGCAGCAGCACCAATGGCCGAAAAGGAAATATGGGTAAAAAGAGGATGTACAATGTCACCAACCGACGCACTATGGCGCCAGAGTGGTACTGGGAAAGTTGTAATACCATTGGCACTTTTAAATACCGCCCTGAGCCAATTACATCACCCAGCCCATACAGGCAAGGAAATAATTGCAGCACGAATTAGAGATGATTGGTTCTGTCCCGAGTTAAATTCCCATGTTTCAAATTTTATCAGCAATTGTCTCACATGCCAACAGTTTACGGCCGGTCACACCCTAAAAGTAATAAGAGGTACCATACCCCGGCCAGAAGGACCCTTTCGGCACCTCCACATTGACTATGTTGATATGATCAACATATGTCAAGGTAATAGATACATGATTGTAGTAGTATGCCCATTTTCTAGGTGGATTGAAGCAGGGCCCTGTTCACACCCAGATGCATTTAGAGCAGCCAAATTCATAGTAAGAGAGGTCTTCCCCAGGTGGGGAGTGTGCGAAGTATTGAGATCAGATAATGGCCCACATTTCGCAAACGAAATGTTCCAACATATCACAGCCCTGCTAAGCATAAAGCACAAATTTGCATGTGCATATCACCCACAGGCTAATGGCGTATGTGAACGCCTAAATGGCTTATTGAAGGAGGCAATTGCAAAGATACAACAAACAACAAAGAAAAGTTGGTTGTATTGCCTTCCGTTAGCATTGTTTGAGCTGAGGAACAGGCCAGGGTCCGACCACCACCTCACTCCACATGAGGTGGTTACTGGACGTCAAATGCGCCTTCCTCTAACGCCAACGTCAAGGGCATTCACTGACCACGAAAGTTCAGCGAATATACTAGGTGATGAAATGTATCAATATGTGTCATCTTTGATTACTAGTGTTGTGTTTGTGTCTCAACAGCTCGAGCGCACACGGGGCGGGTCCACCAGAGATAAAGAAGAAGGCGCCAGTACAGAATTGGAAAAAGAGAACTTGTGCAAAATTGCCAAAGGTGACCACGTGCTACTTCGTAATTTCAATAGAAGATGGAACAATAAAAGGTTCACCGGTCCACATCTGGTAGAAGACGTATCAACAAGAGCAGTAAAACTAAAGGATAAGCGTGCTTGGAACCACCTACACGATGTAAAGATATACAAACTGCAGACCCGCCCCAGCGCCAACGACAGGTCCACTGGAACAACAGCAACAACATCCCTGACAGCGGAAGGAAGTTCTACCACAAACAACGACCCAATTGTTCCCTTACCTTCCCACTACCCAGATACCCCAGAGACGATAACTGACGAAGAAAGGGGTGATCACTGCACTGCCCACCCCATGGTCACACGTTCAAAGAATAAAAATAATTACGCCATCCCCCCCCCAGGACAGTTGTAACATAAACTAAAAGAACTTGGTCGCACAAATACACATGTAAACACGTGAATGTTCTTTTTCTCTCTCGCACATACAGGAACTGCGTATTATTGTATTGCTAAGTAGAAAAATAACTAACAAAGTCCACTGTCCAGGCGTAGATGGTACTCCCAGACGATAACTACCCAGAAGAATTGTCACACCAATTTGTATACGAAATAAAAAGGCCAACATACCTAAAAAGAAGAAGGGTACGTGTTTACTACACAGCCTTCCTCCTGGCCATAGAATATCACATGCCCCACCTCCGCCCATACTTGCCGGTCTTAAGAGACCAATCACTTAGAGTAGCGTGGGAGCAGCTCTTCGCCTGGGCACTGAATGACTATTTGATAGGGAGAGCTTAAACAAAACAAAACTAACATTTAAAACGAGCATTTCTGAGAATTTTTAGGCGGGCAACTTTAACGTCGCAAGAATAAGCTGCCAGGACTGCAGCAAGGTAAGAGCAAAATGCCGGTGAGATTAGCAATTGTAATAAAAATAATAGGGATTTTGATAATCACCGGATTTGTGGCTGCTTCTGTATGGCAGTATAGCTGTGCTATCAATTTTGTTGCTGCACCCAAACCTAATGTACCCCCGTTCCTTGCTGCAACAGGTGTTACGTCAGGTGGTAGTAGTAACATTACACCAAAGAAAAATAGAGTTAAACGCAGCACATACTCAGACAATAAAGGTATTGATAATTATGTACAAGATTCAGCACACGTCACAAACAATATATGGTACCAACACATGACCCGCATTGGTAAGCAGACAACTGAGGATAGCTGCTACGTCTGCTCATTAATACCATACGCCATGAGTGCGTCACAAACATTTGTTGCTACAGAAATAAATGAGAAGGTAGCACAGTGCATAATATACTTGGCACTGTTCCAGACGAAAGGAAGATTTCAAGGAACTGTAGTGCACATGACATGGAAAACACGTGACTCATACCCATATGAAAACAACTTCCTCAAGACCTACCTGAGTTATCACAAGACCAGTTTACATGCTGAAGCATTCAAATATATAACAAGTGGCCCTGCAAAAGGAGAAACACAGAAAGTAACACTGAAGTATCTACCATGTGATTGGTACGCCACTGAAATTCCGGGTAAACAAGGATGCTGGGAGAGGCCGCTACTGACGATAACGGGAAAGGTGTATCTGGATAACAGCTGGGAGATAGGAGTGATTGGCAGCAACATGGTAACAAAAGAAACTATCTCAACCATCGAGACACACAATCACCGATGTTGGACGACGTGGATCAAGTATGTACCAATGCTCACATGGGTAGAAGAAGATGAAGACCCAATAACGATACTACCGTTGACTGCGCCCAAGGTATGTTACCAACATAAAGGAGAGGTGGACGTAGGATATAACACCAATTGCGCAAGTGTGACGGAGTTACCTGAGGGGGGAGCAGGAACAGCAGTAATAATGGATCATTATTGGGCCTGTGGAGAAAAGGCATACCATACACTGCCTCCCCTGTGGAATGGTGTGTGCACAATGGTACACGTCAATGTACCATCACTAGTGGTACCTAAGAAGCACGTCGATGTGGCGAAATTTCCCAGAATGAATGAGGGGGATAAGAGAAAAAAGAGATCTGCACCACTCCAGGAGGAGCAAAGGAACAGGACCAACAGCAATGACACTGTCCTAACTAGAAGGAAAAGACAAGGAGAGCCGCTGACAGGAAATTACCTATGGGGAAGGTCGGAAACGGCACTAACATCAATACCGCCAGAACACAGACTATTCAGCAGAGCAGCAATGTTCTTCTCCTCAATAATACACCCGGGATTACAGGCTTACGCAAACGCAAAATGGCTCCAAATAACTAGATGGGAACTAATGATGACCATCAATTCTACAGTAAATGGGTTCAACGCAATAAAAGAAGAGCTGCGAGCTGTAAGGATGGTAGCACTACAGAACAGATATGTATTGGACCTTCTCACAGCAATGGAAGGAGGAGTTTGTGCAAAGATAGGACAATCATGCTGCACGTTCATACCTGCCAATGATGCTGACAATGGTACACTGACAGAAGCTGTTTCACAATTAGCCCAAATGCACTCTAAAATGACGGATGAAAGCAATGGTGTGAACAAGGATGAGAGCTGGTTTTCACTATTATGGTCATGGATGCCATCTTGGCTGTCAGATGGACTGAAAATAATAGTGGGCTGCACCATATTGGCTGGAGCTACCCTGATCATAATTAGATTTTGGAAGGCACGAAAGGCACGCAATACTGACGAATTGCTGGAAATGGTGGGAATGCACCCCTTGATGCCAGCAGATGACGGCCAGCATACAGGTGTAATTATACAGGAAAGGGAGAAGCTGCGCACCCAAATAATTACCAACCATCTAGACCCACCGTCAGTAAAGACCGAGAACCCAAGAAACCCCAGGAGCTACATAGGAAGATGGGTATATTGTACTCCTGGGGGTACCTGTGAATATATGTATTGGTCATTTGAAGATCATGTAAACCACTATGGACATCTCGGAGGAATAACCAAGATATGGCGAGTAAGAGGAGATAATGAGAAGGATATGTTTGTGGTCGACAAGTCGACCAGAGGGGGGACTGAAGTGGGAGAATGGAAAACCAGGCTCCCGTCCTTCGCCTCTCGCGCTTGGCCTAGAGGGTCACGACCCAAACACCCGCCACGAGAAGAGTTTGCCCATTTACCAGACGACCAGGTACCCTGGTACAGGAACATACGGATGTGTCCATCTGCTTGCCCAGCAGCCCGCACTGGCCATGCCGACACCTGCGGCACGGATCAACTAGACTAAAATCTACACGTCGTTAGAGATGCCATGACGACCTAGACAACGGGAAGCACATCTGTACAAATATACACACTGGACATTCCCACACCAACCTACACGAAGAATATACTCAGTGCTATGACGTAGGCGACAGGCATATTCACGGACGTGCATCTTTATTATTTTCATATAGGCTTTCAGAATGCAGAAACGCAAGACGCGTCATGAACTTTTATTAGCTTGCTCACGCTTCTCTTTGAAACCAGGTACAACGATGAGAAATATGATAAAGACAATACCGATTATGGAATTACATGCTCCTATAACCTAAAGCACCTGTGCACCAAACGAACAACTTATGCACCGGGCCAAAGTAGGCCTCAAACAAGAGCTCCCGTGGACATCAACAAGACAAAAGTCAGTTGCTGATCCTACAGAATGAGCTTGGCAAAGCAACCAGCCAAGGTCGCAATGTTGCAAACCCACGTTCCAAGAGCAACTCATCAAAGGCACGATGTTGCAATCTCGCACTCCGCGCACCAACGTTAAAGTCACACCGACAAATTAAAGCAGACGCACAGTAGAAAAACAATATTAATTGTGCAGAATTATGCCTCTTTCACGGTCCCTCCCCACGTGATCAAGCCGAACCTGACGAGATGCCAAACCCTGGAGAACAGAGGCGTCTGGATCCCTCGCTACGAGACACTGGCAGATACACTTGAAAGGCTCAATGGACATTTGCAACGGTGGGAACGGTACCCCGTCTAGCTATGAATAAGTCCTCACATTGTCTGCATGTACCCATAGTGAAACATTGTTGCAACTTACAGGTACACCGAGAGCTGGGAACGACGGTGGTCCCAGGCTGGGGAGCTCACGGGTGCACCAATCAGAACTTGGGGCTCTTATCACTGACGCCAGCACATTTAGCCAATCCTCAGGAGCCTACATGTAACAATTTTCATGTATCTTATTGTAGGGACAACCCAGATATACCACCTGACTACACCTTATCCACTAATATCTTCCTCTATATGTGTGCTATACTAATCCTACCACTCGAACATCCAATTAAGAGTGGCAATAGGTTTTTTGTTAACTTTCTGAAGTGACGCAAGTAGCGCGTCATAATACAGTAAAAAGGGCCTGCGAGCCCCACAATTGTGTGTGTGTCAGGACGAACGCGTGCGCTCCTTGACCCATCCCTGCCGTTTTGTCTAATAAACAGCAGAGTCACCTTGCTCCTTGTGTGCGTCTCATACTCTATCTCATCTTATCTGGGGTAACACACGGGAGGAGTTGGGGCCTCCCTGCCTGGAGGTCTGCGGACGGCCCGGCCGACCCCGGCAGAATTTCCCCCCGACAACTTACCACATGATCTTTGAACAAACACGCACATAACGTAAATGATCTGATAAAGGAGAAAGCGCTAGATATCTTATGTTTATCAGAAACATGGTTAAAAGATCCTATCGGCCCTGTATGCGAAGCTGCGGTTCCCGAAGGGTACATTATGTATAACACAAATAGAGAGACTGGAATGGGAGGAGGTGTTGCCGTTATAGCTCGCAAAACATTGAACCTCTTCAGAGCCAATTTTGAATGCACAGGCTGTGAAACCATTCAACTAAAACTCACATATACCCCAAACAATAGTTTAAACATTATTGTTATATACAGACCACCTTCCTTAATTAGTGATTTTGAGAATGAAGTTACATCTCAAGCCTCTCGACTTATATCGAATAAAGCATCCACTTTGGTAGTTGGTGAAATGAATAGGTGGAGAGGGAATAAAGGGGACAAGGGGGCTATAATGCTGGAAATAGCAATGAATAACTTGGATTTCCCTGTATTAAACAACGAACCTACAACCCCCCAATGTAACCAGTTAGACTGGGTGTTCACCAACAACCTGAAAGCATATAATGTTGTCACAGAACCATGTATCTGATCAGACCATCACTTGGTTACCTTTGTAGTGCAATTGAATCAACCGGCATCTTACATTGAAAATCCCCATACTAAAGTATGGAGCAGAAATTTTAAGAGTATTGGTCCCGAGATTCTGAAACCATGCCTATAGAGCATCACCAACTCCTTCGCAGAAAAGGACAACTGAGAGACCTTGTTGGAAAAATATAATACACACATGCAAGAACTGGTAGAGGAGAAAGCCCCACTTAAACACAAACTGGTGAAAAAAAATAGTAATCACCAGATTTGGTACAGCGAAGAAATAAATAAACTAAAACAGGAGAAGAGGTCCAAAGAAAGATCATGGCGCCAAAATCCCACTTTAGCAAACAAAGATGATTGGAAAAAGGCCAATTACAGGTATAAGAAAGGTATCAGGGAAGCAAAGAAGAATCATTACAACAACGAAATAGAGGCAGCGACCAACACCTCCAGTACAATCTTTGAAATACTTAAAGGGATTGAAAAGCAAAATCACTCTCCCCGCCACATACTCCCACTAGGGAAGAATGTGATAGGGAACAAGAAGCTTTCGCTGCCAAGATCTTTAAGGCTCGAAATAACATCATTACAGCCAGAAGAGAAGGAGAGCCCCTTATCCTTACAGAGTAAATAAGTAACCAGGAAGGAAGAGAGAATTTCAGCTTCCTCCCTATATCCGAGGAGGAGCTACGTAGAGAGACATTTTTGTTCCAGTACTGACAAAGATAGTTAACGCCTCCTTTAGGGAGGGGGTAGTACCAAAGGAAATTAAGAAGGTGACTATTACGCCATTAGTGAAGAAACCAGGGCTAGATCCGAAGGACCCCAGCAATCTGAGGCCCATAACGAATTCAAATTTTATCCTGAAGGTCCTAGACAAAGTTGCCATGAACCAACGACAAAAGCATGTAGAAGACTGGAACCTACTGCATGAACAGCAATCAGGCTTTCGAGCCTCCCACAGCACAGTATCAGCTATGCTCGATCTTCAGACCCACATGTTGGACCTGATAGACAATGGCAGCACCGGTATCCTTAAGCTGTTGGATCTCAGCGTGGCTTTCGACTTGGTAGATCACCAACTCCTGCAGGAAGCACTGGCTAAAACAGTTGGTTGCACTCTTAAGGCGTTGGAGTGTTAAGCATCATTTTTGAAAGACAGGATTGCTAAGATCCACTGGGGTGACACATTCTCTGAGGCCGCTCCTATCTTGTCTGGTGTCCACCAGGGTGCTAGCCAGGCACCGCTGCAATTTAATTTATATATGAGAAGTCTATGCGAGCTCCTGAAACATATCGGTGTGTTCTTTACTGACTACGTCAATGACAGGCAACTCATTTTTTTACTCAAGGGAGAATACAGCATCGACAGTGCGAAAATATCAGAGGTTTATCGCATTATTAACATTTCGATGCAAAGTCATTCGATGTGTCTTAATAATGCGAAAACCAAACTGATGATTTTTGGGACGCAACAGGCCAGATCCAAGTTAGGGACAGATTACCAGACCTTTACTATCAAACAGGCTAAAATCCCAGTGGTGCCCCACGTAAAAACCATAGGGATGGTTGTGGAAGCATCAGTAGGATCCAAGGCTCAGGTTAACTACCTGCAAAAAAGCATGCCTACTATATGCGTCTCATGAGAGCCATAAGGCCATTTATTAATGAAGCGAATGCATCAACTATAGCAACTATAGCAAGAGCGGGCATTCTATCACGCATTGACTACGGTAACGCCTTACTGATAGGAGCCACGAAGAGGAATATACAAAGTGTCAGGTCATGGAAAATGACGCAGTTCGAGCTACCAAGAGAATCAAAAAAATTGAGCATGTGACTATGGGGAAAAGATCTCTTCACTGGCTAAGAGTGGAAGAGAGAGTACACTTTAAGGCAATGACCATAGTTCCCATATGTCTGTATGGAGAAGCCCCAAGATATTTTAAGAAGCAATTTTCTTTGTACCTTCCTCAAAGACACCTTAGATCAGAGGATAAGGCTTATCTGAATATTCCTAGAGCTAAAAGTGTGCAAGGGCGGGGGAAATCTTTCCCAGTGAAGGCAGCAAAATGCTGGAACAAATTGCCACTAACTCTACGACTAGAAGAGAACTTCTGGAGCTTCAGGAAATCGTTGAAAACCCACCTCTTCCAATCATAACCTCATTATCTTTCCGCAGACCGCCCTCTACACCACATAATATTATGCGCACTGAATTACCCCGGATACTCCTGATGCCTGCGGGCTATCGGCGTGTTATAAACAAACCAAACTTAACTCCAAAAACCAATGCGATTTTTTTCCCCTGGAGCTTGCAGTACCGAATTCAGATATTACACCTTTAGTTGTTTGTTATTTTTCATCAAATTACATATAGTGCAATGGTGAAGTGCCCGGTCTGCAAACCAGAGGACTGCGGTTTGGTCCAATAGGTTGGCTTTAATTTGTAAATTCAAAGAAGACATTCAGTGTTTCTCCTTTTAGCTGCGGGGTACTGAGTCCACCCACGTGTACACCCACGTGTACCCTCGACTCTGTCCACCCACGTGTACCCTCGACTCGAACCCTGGTTACTAATCTCAATCTTGGTACTAGGAGACGACTTTCCTTCTAATTCATGCAGAATTACAAAAAGTTGATTTAGCTTCAGAGATTCTCTGATTATAATTAGTCTGTTTGGCCAATAGAATAGCAGCCTTGAAATTCGCCAAAGCCTTCTTATATGAAAGCAGGGCTGCAGAACAGGGATTGTGTCGCCAGGAAAGTTCATGGGCTCCTTTCACTTTCCTATATGTAATAACTTCAATATTAAACCATGTATTCTTCTTAGATTCATCCTTTATACAGTTCACACACACCACTGCGAGAGTATCAACAACCTCCCGAATAATCAGTTGGTAATCAGTGACCAAGTTGTTCATATCAGAGGTTGGGGATAATCTAGAAAATGTGATAATACCACAGCTGCAAGGGTGCCCGCTGTGAATTTTTAATCATTCATGACCTTTTCAGTTCTTCTAGGCAGAGCGCTAGAAGGCAATAAGATCAACGGGAGTAGTAAATTAAAAGAATGTAAGTAGTGGTCGGACCAGTGGCACGCGGTAAGCACAGTGGGTGACATTTCCATGTTATGGGTCAAAACCCAATCAGGTATATCACCCTCTCTATGTGTAGCAGTCTTAACATGTTGAGAAATACCTGGAGACCCTACGGCATTCATAGAAGATATTGCTTCCAGGTCCAGGTCATTATTGGCCACAAGTTAAAATCACTGAGTAAAGGCAAGTGTGAAGAGGGTTTCACAATGTCACAGAGAAGAAACAGCAATTGTTCGTCATAATCTGGTGTTTTGTGCATAGCCCTATATAAAATCAAGATACTGATGGAGGTATTAGAGCCCACACTCAAATTCACTCATAAGGATTCACAATTGTCAAGTGTCATCACACTAGTGGTAGGTATTTTAAGAGTGTCTTCAAAGAGAGGTGCCACCCTCCATCTTCTAGAGTGGGGTCAATGAACCCTAAATAGGTTATATCCCTCAGGGGTTGTGAGAGATGCTGCATGACTAGGACACCTCCTGAAGCCAGGTCGCAGTGGCTGCACGTAGATCTACTCCTGAATCGGCCAATTAATCTGCCAATTCGGTTGCATGTTGCACAAGGGAACGAGTACTCAAGAGAGAGACCGAGATGTAGGAGGAATCATTATGATGAACCCGGCTCGTCAACACCACGTCCTCCAGCTCAGTCCGCTCGTCATTGGTGAGAAGCACAGGAGAAGGAGGATTAGAAGTGGCCTTGTTTGCCACCTCTAAAAGAGAGGCACCGGGCTGTAAATTTCCATATGAAAAAAGGTGAATATCTGGACCCTTCTCCGATCCCTGCCACGATGCAGCACATTCATAAATATCATGCATAGGAGGGGCAAGGCAGAAGAACACGATGTGTGATAAGGAATCCATAACTAAGGAATCTACCTTCAAAACATAGTATAATTATTAAGGGATGGGGATTCCAATGATGCTGTGGACTCATTCGGAGCCGAAGTAGTCCCGTGCGGAACATCAAAGTCCATCGTAAGGTAGCACGCTAGAATCTATGCACGTCTAAAATGGCTCCTTTCAGGAAAGTAAGGCCCAGCAACACTGAATCCCTGCACATTGAGACACTTTAGATAAATAGACAACAATAGTATATTGCCCGAAACCCCAGGCTGAATGCACAGGACTGGAAAATAAACAATCTAAGAGGGGAAGCGAACTGGACAACAAGTCGCAAGGCACACTTAATAATGGAATACGTTAGGCTGATACTTTAATGATCCAGTACGGTTTTGCACGCCCAATCCCCAGACTTGTGCTAGGAGATCTCCAGCGAGATAGCGCTTCCTTGGCGCAAACCAGAGCAAACCAGGATCACGTGCCGGCGCTTATGTGCCTGATGATATGATATGGAATTTATAACGCGCATATACACAAGTGTTTCAAGGCCCAACTAGGCAAGAGGGGGAACAGAGCAAAGACAGAGACAACGATTTTACTAGGCCAGGTGACATTGAGATTGCGCAAGTGCAGGGGGGTAGGGGAAAGTGCGGGGAGAAACAAGAACTGCAGGAGAGCAGTGCAATGTAGTTCGAGGACACAGGAACAGCTTCAAAAGCAATACAACAACCTCTCCATAAACCCAAATGTTTTAAGGTAAAATGTGCTGAGGTAAAATAAAGCTAACAATAAAATCAAGCTAAAAAAAAACAAATTAGGCTAAAATCAATCAACAGAGAACCTAAGTATTTCTGAATATTTCTTCAAACTGACAAACTAAAACTGAATGAAATAATAGGTGGGTACAGCACAGGAAATAGTCCAGCTGCACTAGTACTACCACTAGACTGGGTTAATTTAAACACCAAGTATGATAGATGTTATATGCTTCTGGGAAAAACCTGGATGAGCACCCCAATAGTACGAGAAGGTTGTTCAGGATGTTTTACCCCTGCAACCCAGACTATGAGCCTGTTGGGGAAGCATGAATTGCTTGAGGAAGAGGACCTATTATGGGATATCCCTCCCCTAACTCCACCTGCTAGGATACAACACTATAAATATGTTTACCAACCACTCAGCTGCTTTATAAACTGGGAGATCGAGCTTGTAATGGGCAAATTAACAATGATATACCACCAATCCCTATATATCACAGAGGGAACACATTTAGCCATATCGCCTACACCATGGTTAGTATTAAAGATTGGAAGTGTGTTTAAGAATTGGAAATCCAACAAAGGTGTGAAAGAGTTGATGGAGCAGTGACTGCTGTCCTGACATGTGCCCATAATTCTAATGACCCAACAGAACCATCAAATGGAACTACTGTGATTTAAAAGTTGTTCTGCCCATGGTATACTAAATCACAATAGCCATTTTCAAACTTATATTTGGCCAATTGGTTGTGGAACATGCCACTATACTGAAACCTCATGAAAGCCTTACCTCTTCACTAGCACCTCTATTTGTTAAGCCAGCTAAGATAGTCTTTTTTCACCAACACACTAGGGAAAGCTGGTTTGATAAGGACTTTAGAGCAAAATAAGTTAAACTCTTTAATGCCCTGAAGTGTAGGAAGCAAGGGGAAGAAACGTTTAACTGTGAACGTAGGAAAGATTATACATTTCTAATTAAAAAGAAGAAGGATGCAAAATCACTAGTAACTTAGGAGGCATGGAAAATAGCTGGCCCCAAAAAAGCTCTAAAGAATTTTGAAGGCTAATCCATCAAGGCTTCCCAACTGATAATTATCTCTTGCAGATGGCTATCACTTAGGTAAGTAGTTTACTCACTTCTTCTTACTTTATGCAGAGGAAAGACCGAATCTCAGTGGATCTTTACCTAGATGAACCATCTACTTGGGCTCCAGACGTTCGCCAGCCATTTACAGCTATTATTAAAATTGGTAGCATAGCTGCAACATGGAGTATGCCAGTGATTGTACTGAGCTATGCAAAGGGGGGTTGTGATTCCCCAGGTAATTTTTGACCAAACTACCTCCTTGATGCTGGCTGTAAGACGGCTCAGCAGGTTCAGCACTCGTGGCTGTGATTTGTGTTTGATCTACAGGTCCAAATCCCGACAAAGTCGACTCAGCCTTTCATCCTTCCGAGGTCGATAAGGTGAGTACCAATTTCTATTGGGTAATGAAAAAATAATAATGTATGTAAATATGTTCTATGTAAAGAGCTTTGTATACAAGCGCTAAATAAATGACAAATTATTAGAAGATATATGGTAAGCTGCTTTTGTTAAGATTGGAAGAGTGGATTACTGAAAAATTGTGCAATAAGCCACCTACAGGCAGGGTTTAACAAAACAATAAGTACTATTGACCAGGTTTTTAGACGAAATCTGATCCTTGGTAAGTATGCCATAATCAAGGTTGGTGTTGTCTATATTATGTTAATCAATCAAAAGACTGCCTTTGATGGTATTCCAAGGTCTGACCTATGGTGTTCAATGGCTATAGTTAACATTTTCCCATACCCCTTTTAAAGGCAATTATAGAACTTGGTTCCAATACTAAAGGTAAGGTCAGATGGGGCCTAGGCGATGCAACTAACAAACATTTTATGGTAGGAAAAGGAGGAAGACACGACTGGTTGGCTCTCAGAGTTCAGCTGGATATATGGATTGAATGCTGAATACTGAGTAGGTCTTGAACATAAATCCAGCCAACTATTTAGGATAGAAAGCTATCTCGCCCTACCTGTCTAGTGCCCTATATCCTGTCAACGCTGGTGTGCTGCCTATCTAAAAGTGGATAGAGTAAGAAAAAGGAAACCTCAATACTTTATTTCTATCTTATTTTCTGAACATCAATCCAGTTGACAATTTGTTAACTTCAGTGCTAGTTTCTTCGTACAGGACAGGAGAGCCATCATGGGGCCTTACTAATGTGAAGTGTTAAAATTTGTGTTAAATAGGATGGTTCTCAAGCAGTATTATGGCAATCGTTGCTTTATTGGCCATTACTGTAGGTGAACAATTCGCTTTTAAAATCGAATTTGAAGAGCTAAAAAACTACTGTGAAGACTGGCGCCAGGAGTCTAGGCATTCTGGTTTCTGGAAATGCCCCTGTCTTCTGCCAGGAAATGCAACAGGACCTTTCCTGCTGTCGACCCGTATCTGTCAATTCCATTTTCCCATACCCGTTTTAAAGGCAATTATGGAACTTGATTCCAAAACAAAAGCTAAGGTCAGATGGGGCCCAGGTGGTGCAACAACCAAACCTTTTATGGTAGGGAAAGGAGGGAGACAAGGTTGCACATTTCCCCCCATTTTATTTAACATGTTTTTTAATGGTGTACTCAATGCACTACAACAATATGCATCTGATGTTCCTATCATAGGTGGTGACAGGCGTCCCGCGCTGTTATTCGTAAATGATGTGCCTCTTATTTCACACACTCCTTCTGGACTTAAGCTAGCAAAAGATAATCTTGTTAAATATTGCACCCGCCGTGGCCTTATGGAATAAGGGAAAAACTAAAGTCATGAAATGTGGGCAATCCCATGGCCCCTATCCTAAAGTTACGATACACACCGATGATGCTAGAATAGAGGAGGTCTCTTTTTTGGCTACCTAGGGTTGAGAATAGGGAAGCATGGCAAATGGAATTATTACATAGACAAGGCCAATGTAGCACTTGGCAGATACTCAGGTTGCATCCTAAAATTGTTTAACTCTGCAGCAAACAATATATTTACCTCGGCTCTGTAAGTGTACAAATCCCAAGCTGTTGCAGCAGAGAGTTATTGTGCCTAGGTTTGGGGCCATGGAAATATTTCAAAAATGGCTGTAACAGAAAATGTTCTGTTTTAATAGTTATTGTCCCTCTAACAAAGCACCCCCAATATCCCATTATTTTTAGAACTAGATATTTTACAGATTGCTAGTCAATCTATATATACAAAATGCTTAAGTATGGTTCCGTACTCAGCTGATGCAATTTATAAATGTTAGGTTGTCCTCTGCTGTCCAAATGGCAGCATGCACCTACTTCAGCACCAGGTATAATTTCAACATACATCTGCAATTTACCAGTGTTAGGTTGCCCTCTGCTGTCCACATGGCAAAGTGCACCCACTTCAACAATAGCTACAATTTCAACAAACAGAATGAGCATGGTTCTATGCAATCACCTTCACCTTGCACTATCATAAACATTTGAAAGTTACTTCTATCCAACCCTGTAAAGACGGACTGGAGGGGGGGTTATCTGTACTCCTGCCCTCTACATGGCAGAGTAGAAGCACAGAGCACCCCAGCCAAAATTCTTGATTTGGTAGCAATGGATGAGCAATCAAGGCTTAAGCTCTCAGGAGGTGATGCAGGCTGGTTCTTAATTACAGTGTAGTCCCCAAGCCCCCACAAGGAATGTCCACACACTATGTTAGTGATAACACAGTTTGTTTTATAAATAAGGTTCAAGTTATATACACACACAATAACACACTTTGTGCTCAGGCAATACTATAATGATAAATGTACAATTTGTATGTGGTACCACAATTACTCTTTGACTCCATTAAAATGCATCAACTGCTGACAGTTTCAAATGACATACAAATCAATAGTAAAATGTATCAACCATAGACCTGGGAGGAAAACAAGTTGATTAAACAAATAGCAGAATACTGGGTCCCTACCAAAGACACAGTTCTGCGTGAGGATCCCCCCACCAGGGCAACCTGTAAATAATATATTAAATAAGCCCAGTCCATATATTGCTTAGCAGAGTCTTATTTCCTTCTTTAAATGTTCTACTACCCCAATGTACCTGATTTAGCAGAGTTCGACGTCGGGTCATCAACGGATCCTTCTTGAGTGAACTCCCTTTAAGGCAGGACCCACGGATTCTCAAGATCCCTCGAAGAAAAAGGTGAACAATGGCATTGAGGCAGCAACTTTGGTCCTGGTGGTGCTTGTCGACGATAGTTTGCTGCCTCAAAGAGTCAATGAAGAACATAGGCCCAGCAAGGGCATGAGGTCATCAGCGTCTGGTGTCAGCTATCGGGACTCACCACAGCTGGCTTTTCGGTTGTTTGTCGGCGTCTTTGAGGATTCTCCTCGGTTCGTCAGTGACCTTGACTTTCCCCAGCGGGACAAAGCAGTCGACGGTGATGAGCAAAGGGAGTCCTTCATTCAAGTGTCTTAGGCAATGGAGTGTTGCAGCTCCGGTCGACGATGATGGTCATCGACAGCGATGGAATTCATTGTCCGGGTGCTTCGCTTCAGATTCCTCAGAGGTCCCCGTCTCTGGTCGGCAGTCTTTCGAGGACTGACTTCCAGGGAGCCTTGGTGAAGGTAATCTGGTGCTCCATGTTCCTTCATAGCTCGGGAAGAGGTCTCCTAGTCAGGTCCTCTCTGCATCAGCTCTCGGAGACATGACAGCTTCATATTGCATCGAAGGAAAGCAGCAGCAAAGCCTTCTTCTTCCAACTGGGCTTCAAGGTAAGCATCAAGTTTTGACTTCAGCTTCTGAACGATTCTAGTCAGTGAGAGGTCCACAGATATACTGTTCTGTCTCTCACTCACTCAGCTGAGCGAGGCTCAGGCATCTAATTATTCAGGAGGGCATTCAGCAGGCAGGCAGCCAATCAGGCTCACAGTGCAGTCAGGCCATTCATCTCCATCCAGACACTCACAACAAGGAATGTGGATTGGGAAAAGCAACCAGCCATTCAGCACTCCACACTGCATTTATACCAGTTTTGAGCAGGGCTGTCTCATTTGTTGTGTTACACACCAGAAACCAGACACCCATAACATGAAATGTATATTGGTCACACACTCCATTCACCCAGGTCCCACCCCAAGGGTGTACCCACAACATACAGTCACTGGGAAGGCTCCAGTCAGTCTTGCCTGGACTTACCCACAATACCATATATGGAACTTCCATCCAACAGCCAGTCAGGGGAAGGACAGAGTCAGGGCTTCCCAGGACTTTGGGAAAACAAGGTAACAGGCCACAGGGGCCATCTTGTCTCCTATCAGGAACCAACTGATTCCAATGGCAAGGGCTGGGTATCCCAAAATGGAGGCTACTCAGAGCACCTGTCCAATTCAGCATGGAGCTGCCACCAGCCCATACGCTGCTCTGTGGTCCACAAACAGGTGCGCAAAAACATATGCTAGGGGTACAGGGCTGTACCCCCACCGATGGGTGCCATAAGGGTATCCCAAGGGTCTGTTCACCAAGACCAAAAAGAGGAGGAGCTGCACTGCCAGGAGCCCAACATGGACTCCTGTGCAGAAAATAACACAGAACACACATGATAAAAGCACTACATGACAATGATATGGATGCCCTGTCCCTCCAATGCATTTCCAGCATCACAAACCCCACTTCTCTTCACACAGGGCACAGTGGTTCCGCACAGTGGTTCCATTGTCAATGAACAGTCAATTACCGGCTCAACGTTTCAGTCTCTGAAGTGAAATGCTGTAGGACAAATGCCTCTTCATGAGCTAAAACTGAAAGTAGGTGCTGTAATTATGCTACCACGCAATCTTATGCCATCAAAGGGACTCTGCAATGGAACAAGGTTGACAATTACGCATCTACAAAGACCTATCAAAAAGGCCTGTTTCATCAATGCAGCATAGATACTGTTCTTATACCACGCATACCTCTCATTCCATCTGATACTTTTAGCCTTTTCAATTACTATTAATAAATCACAGGGACCATCAGTGATAATTCCAATATTTTAGAAGGGGGACAGTAGTGACCCTACCAATTACTGACCAATACTGATCTTGAAGATACGCTAGAACCTGGTATGTTACGCTGGGAACAGCCAGTTATCAATCAAACCATTGCTATATTGGTATATTGGGTTCTGATTGACCTAAATTCTCCCAACCAAAAGGGACTGCCGACTTTGCTAGCTGGGCAAATGATCAGAACAGGATTTCTTGCATCCAATTGCATAGAGCTGAACCTTCAGAAATGATCTGTGTGGAACATGAAGGTGAGAACTGCAACCTCCGGGAACTGGGAAAGGCCTACAAACTGGATACTCTCTGTGTGCTGTCAACTGAAACCGTGTAACACATCAGGACAATCACCTGTTCGAACCGCTAGCTGACTTCTCACTGAATCGTGGTTGGGCTGAGAGTTGTCATACTTCCCCCTGCGTTTCCCCTGGTTGGCACATTTACTTCACCATACCCTGGCAAGCCCAATAACTACCAGTGACCTTCCATTTGACCTTAACCCTAGCTAAAGCACGTACTTATCTTTTGTTGTACTTCTGTTATTCATTTCATGCAATAAGATATAAAGTTTATCAAGTAGATCTCAATATGTAACCCTGAATGCTTGTCCACCAAGTGCTTCACTTTAACAGCTCTACTACTGCTACCAATGGGTAGGCTAAGGAAATCCTAGGGAACCCCTGCCCTATCTGTATCCTTGGATAACTTGTACCTTACACTGGGGCTCCAGATAGCTCCTGAAAAGTGCTCCTTGAAAAAAGCAGATGCAACAGTGTTCAAATAGGAGTAAAACTATTGGTTTAGTAAATCCTTCCCTATCTGTTTCTTCACCCTCAACCTCAGCTTTAGAGGACAAAAACAGATTGAACATTGTGTGTTGTCACTTGGCAACTACTGATAGCCAAATCACAGAATCAATGCCTTACCCACTGCTGTCAAGCAGACTTTGTGTGTTGGCGAACACTCTTCGATGTCCATGCAGTCTCTGTCGTTCATGGAGGCCAGGCATGAGTAGCACCGCAGAGAGCGAGCTGCAAACGCAAAATGCAAGACCGTTAACATTGCACATTCTTCCCAACCGGAACTCCTTCACTCTTTCAAGGGGAACAGAAAACACACAATGATGATCATTCCATCTAGACTGAGCAAAGGTTTTAAGAGAATTTGGAAACCCTCATGAGCACAATGGACTCTAAAGTTTCTTCTGCTTGTCTGTCCAAGGAATGCCCCAAGTGAAAAAGTAGGCACTTTCTCATGCACACCAATCACAGCATAGGCATATGTTAGCAACCTCAAGAAAATGTTTACATTTGTGCCACAGAGGCCAACACGCAAAGGCAAACTCAGTATCAGAATATAACGATAATGATGGGTTACCAAGGCTGTACTGGGTGGCAATAGCCAGCGGCTTGAGTTAATAGGCGTGAGCAAAGCGAGGGCCTTTAACGACGGCACTGGGCCGTTGCCACCCGGGACGGCCTGGGTAATTCGACATTATGGCTATGGGGTGGTAATGGGCCTTTATTTCTTTGAAAGAACAGGTTGCAAAGAGCGCATGACCTGTTCTTGCAAATGAATAGTAATGCGACATTGCTGCTATGGAAATTGAACAGAGGTTCCAATCGGAGCCCCTCTTCTATTTCCATGGCAGGCAGCGAACATGAGAGGAGTGGCACAGCAGAACCTGAGGCGGCACTCCTCTTATGTCCAATCTATGTTTTGTGGAACAAATGGTATCCTCAGGGGGATAGGTGGACGACGAAGATATAATAACATTAGAAGATGGGACAGCGATGCTAATATTTTCCCTGATGGTCTCAATTTTACTCACAAAATACTCCCAAAGCCTGTTGCCTAGCTCCTGAGAGGTTGCAGCTGGAGTAGAAGATGTAAACATAGAGATATTCTTTACTGTCTGAAACAGTTGCTTAGATACATTGGATGCAGATAGAATAATATCGCCAACATAAAATAATGTGTTTGCTTTAATAGCCATACGTAGAGGGCAAGTTGTGTTATGTAGCAGAATTCCAATAAAGGATCAAGATTATACAATTGGTCTAGTTCTTATTTCTGCACCCCTCTTTCCAAGTGCCCATATCCCTACACCCCATTTCCTGTCTTCACTGATCATCCCAACACTGACTTCGATTTCAGAGCTGCTTTCCTCTCTACAACTCATATTTCTGCTTCTACCCACCCAGTACTCTCGTGCCTCATTCTCCTCTCCTGCGTCAAACCACCCCGATTCTTGTGATTGACCATGTGCTTTCCAGATCTGAACTTCCTTGCACTGGCTCTTTCATCCGACTCTATGGGGGTCATTAGGAGATTGGTGGAAGTCATGGCGCTATTTGCGCCATGACTGCCACCAATAACGGGTCCGGCACCGGTGTTGGTCAATGGGGACTAAGCGGTCCATTCCGACCTTGGAGGGACCGGTAAGTCCCCATTGACCAAACCATTCCCCATTCGAACACTGTTGTATAGGGGTTCTTGCAAATGAATAGTAATCCTATATTGTCGCCATGGAAATGGAACTGAGGTTCCAATCAGAGCCCCTCTTCTATTTCCATGGCAGCCTTCAGGCTTGAGAGAAGTGGCACTGCAGAACTGTGGCGTGGGTGGGATTACCACCTACATCAATAGAGTTCCTTTCCAAGTCAAGTTAACGGGAAGTAGGTACAGTACAATTGGTTTTTATTGAGCCTTTTAGTCCAATGTGCTATAAGGCTACTCATTCTGTGCCTTGTTTTCATTATGGCTAAGCACAACCCTATCATACACTTTTTTTAATTGATTAGAAGAGAAAGACAATGGCATGCCTAAATTCACAATGATCAAAGAAGTTACAGTTTAGAAGGTTGTTCACCTATTTAAGAACTAAAACTTGAAATATGATATCATAGAAGCTCGGCTATATTTTACACAACCAAAACACTTGCATTATAATATGGTGCATTGCAGCCTAGTATTGCAAGGCTTCTCCCTAGAAACAAAGGTATTGCAATGCAACAATGAGCACTTTCATTATGTTATCTTCTTTTCTACCTAATTGCGGGAGTGGGCATAGCCTACAATGGTTCCTTATGGGAATTGAGGACGAACATACACGCCCTTAGCACTTAAGGGGTAGGCAACCTTGAAAAAGCTACATCATGAGGTGCATTATGGCAATGCCACAAGTGGAATCATAACCAATAGGGTGCTTTGTTACCAACTGTGATACTGCATTTCCTTTTGGTTTCTTTGAGGGGCATCTGCAATGAGACTGGCCTACAGACTGACCTACAGCTGAACACCCGGGCCTAGCGAGGTCGCGGAGCTGAGCTGTGGTCGGTGTGATGCCTCAGGCTTCCTGGGGCAAGTTCATGAGCCCCTCCTGAGAAGTACAAAGCTGTTGACACTCTTTGATCAAATCCACAAGGCCAGAGGCTAATTCACAGATATAACAGTGCATTTCACAGGTCTAAAAATAGCACTAAACAACAACAAAGGGTTCAGTGAACACTGTTTATTTTATCTTAGGGTGTCAGTGTCAGGCTTGGTGTTTTAGGTTTGACTCAGTTGGCGGACAGGCAGCGGAAGGCTCCTTACGTCAGATTAGGTGAAGGTTTAGACATGTTTAGAAAACAATGTGGGCGTTGGTAGATGTGATCTTAAGCTGGAGGGAGTACAAGTGGTGTGGGGCCAAAAGTAAGAAAGCATTAAATCCAGAGGTGGTACGGGACAGCTTTGTTAGAGTAAAGTGTTGGAGTGCTAGAGATCTGATGGAGAAGGGGATTAAGCGGTTAACTTACTGGCCACTTTGAGGAGGTTGTGGCCATTGGTGTGTGTTAGGACGAGGCTCAGGAAATTGTCTAGGGAATTGGTACTACACATTGAAGAAGTTAGCTTGCTATCACCCTGGGCTGTGGATCACAGTGCGTGGAATATGGTGTTCATGGTGAAATTGAAGACTTTGTTACTGGCTGGAAATATACATTCATGTACTAAATTGGGGGCTGCCAGAATACTTACGTTTACTGAGATTCAGCGCATTGAAAAGAGATTTGGTCCCAAGGGGGTGGGGGGTCGAGGTGGCTAATCCTTGCTATCTCATAGACTTCCCTGGATGATAGCATAGGAACTGGCGTGAATGTCAGAGGGAAATAAAAGGTTGACAAGGAAAGATGTATTTTTTCTATCTTTTTTGGCAAGAGGATGGGTAGTCATTCATATAGTCATCCAAATAGCATATAGAGGTGAGGAAATCAGGTGTCTGAGTTTGAAGCAATTTTGGGGGTAACGTGATACAGATTTGGGTGTCAACAACTGATAGGTGACACTCAAAGACAAAGAAAGAGATGATGGTCCTTGAAAATGTTATATAAAATGTAAATTGGCAGTGCCTGAGGATGTCTATATTTTATACTCACAGGCAGGAGGTTGGGAGGAGGTTGGGAAACACCTCACAGCGGTGCCAGCTGCTTCTGAGAAGCAGAAGGATTGCCCAAAGAGAGCACTGTCTGAAATGCCCCATATATTCTGTGTGTGCCGGAATGTGGAATGTTCAATTATGTAGAAAATGGCATAGAGGTTTAGGGAGAATACGAATGAGTGGAAGGAGGTGTGGTGTGTAGATGTTATGCGGTGAGAGACAAAAGTGGGAGTAGACTTGGCAGAACTGTTTTTACAGAAATCAGATCAGAAATGAACTGGTGAGTCATTTGAATATAATCCTTTCAATAATTATTTTTAAACACATTGGGAGAGCGTAGACTGACCTATAGAGGGTTTCTTAATGTTCCAAGTTGACCATAGCAGTTTTTAATTGATGCTGGAGGGCTGAGGAATCAGGACAACTGGAGACGCTCTAGAGATGAAGAGTTTGATGATGTCTCAGTTCTTTAAGACACACAAACAGATGACCAGTTCAAGATGCAGAGTGGGAAGACATGAAGAAAGAGATTACTGAGTTGACCTGGATGTAGGTGTTAAAACGAACAAGGGTGGTGGAGTTTGATAATAATAGTGATAGAAAACCTAATCGTTTAGACCCTGTCAAAGAAGAAAGTTACCAAGATACATAATGTGAGGGGAGATATTTGAATGATGGTGATAATGATACAAATATTTTGGAAATGTTAATGTGATGATTGTATAAAGACTATAGATGGTATTGATTTAGTTGGATCAAGGATAGAGGCGAAGGTGGAAGCAGGGGCCTTGTATAGAGCTCACAGGAGACATCAATGGGCGTGCCATAAACTTAAAAGATGGCAGTATTTGCTTCATAGGTGGATGACCGATCCAGGGATGAACACATTAACTCAGCATTACCCCAACCCTGCAGGCATTCCAGGGCAAATATGCATAATACCACCCAACAGAAACAGGTGTAGGGATATCCTTGCCAGTTACATAGTTATAATACACAGGTACAAATCTTGTATGCATGACCCAAGCCTGGGTAAACTATCTCCCCATCATGCATCCCCCCTCCCTCAACAAAGTGATTGGGAAGAATGCTAACATCCAATTGCAAGAGAGAAGGCCACTATCAATGTTATTGATGATGCTCTCTGTATTCTGGACAAAGTGAACCCCTGCTTAATATGCCTACTTAACCTCTCCGATGCCTTCAACATCCTAACCACATGTATGGGCTTCAATACAACAGTCTTGTATTGGTCCATGTCCTACCTCTCCAATAGAGACCAACTTGTCCAGAACGGCCCAGATAGTTCGTAGCTCTGACCAGTCACCTGTGCAGATCCACAAGACTCCAACCCGTCTCCTGTCATTTTTAACCTCTACACGAACCGCGTGGGATACTCCTTGCCAACACCGGTATCAAGATACTCCAATACACAGATGCACACAATTTCACTTAAAGGCCATTTGCATAAACAGCATCCACCCACTGAAGCACTTTCTCTCATCCTTGCATGGATGTCCAATGGCTGCCAGAAGCTCAACACTACAAAGACAGTTGCAATAACTGTGTGGAAAGAGAAGTGTAACCAGAAATGAATAATGGCTTAAAGTGAACCTTTCTCCTTTATGTCTTCTTTTGTTTGTTTCTCACTCCTTTTTCTTCTTCTTCTCTCTTGTTCTCATCGATCTGATTCGTTTAAGGAAATTCAACGATGTAATCCTTTTGTGCTTCTTTTTTTCTTTTTGAAGATTATGATTGTGTTTTCTTTTTTGGATGATAGATTTCACGAATCAAGACATTTTTTTAAAATCTATTTTATTGTATTTTATTGTGTGTGATCTTAATTTTGTTAAAGGTTATTTGACTAACCATACAAAAGAAAGTTCTGACAGATATGAGGCTCAACAGGTTAAGGCCTCTTTTCTCTGCCAATGTAAAATCTCTCACTTTTACCATTGTCTGAGACGTCTCCAAAATACTCATCATAAAAATGACTGAAACAGCTGTGCTCCACAAAGTCAAACATGACATCCCTGCCACGAATTTCAGAGCGATTGACAAAGCGCTGGTTATTTCCCACCTGGATTGTGGAGAAGCTCTACTCGCAGGAGTCAGAGACGACACTTGGGCCCCCCTGAAAGCTGTCCAGCATGATGCAACACTCCTCATCTCAGGAGTCAAGACACAAATTCAATCTCATCACCCCATTTCCAAGGAGCCGCACTGACTACCCCTTCTAGCATTCATCATGTTAAAGACAACCTGAATCACCTACAAAGCAGTCACAACCGAAACACCACTCTACCTGGCCAAGGAGCATAGCAACGCTGGAGGCAAAGGCAAAACAAAAAGCAATGACATCACAGGACTTGAAAAACAGAACTGCCAAAAGGGCATACAACTGCAAAATAGGCTTTTCATGCTCAGCACCCTGCCTCTGGAACAAGTCACCAAAGCTGTTAAGATAGGCCCCTCCTTCCTACACTCCAGGAAGAACCCAATGACCATACACTGATCCCTTCAGTAAACCCTACTTCTCCCACCAAAGCTGCCCGCTCTGCCTCAACTCCTGCTACCTATTCCAGCTCCACTTGTACTCCTGCCCCACCAGCAAGACCCTGGGTGTGTACCTTATGCACAGCGCTTCATTGCTGCCCAGTTAGGTTTCCATTTTATGAGGCCCATGTATATATACCACACAATTTAAGAAGTAAAACTGGAAACAGAAGCCAGCAGATAGATGTCCGGGGGTTGAATGTCATTAACTGTAGAAGGTGGTGATTAAGACTATGGTATTAAATGCCACATATATTTATTTTTCCCTGTAGCAATATGGCAAATGGAGGATGCTCATTGTTCCGGATTACATCATTATTTTTCTTTTTGATTTGTTTTTTTAAAAGAGTGGTCAAAAGATTATTTGCTTTCAGGTCTTGGAGTTGAGAGGAGTGGTAGCTTCCTTGTAGGCGGCAAGCAAAGTTCTTTATTTATTTATTTATTTATTTATTTATTTATTTATTTATTTATTTATTTATTTATTTATATATCGTTGAAAATCTAGAGACATTAGGGCACACAGGGAAACGAAGGCACATGCACAAAAAGACAGGTCAGGAGAAAGGAGCAAGAAAAAAGAAGCCTGAGAGGAAACTAGTTATACCACTTTAGCCAATGAGAACGGTCTTTAGTGATTTACGAAAGGGCATCAAGTTAGCTTCCTGTCGTAGTTACACGGGTTGAGAGTTACAGGAATGAGCTGCCATGATATGAAAGGATCGGCCTAATATGGGACAACAGACCAGGGCCAGATTACCGGAGCGCAAGGTTCTTATGGGCTCGTATATGACAAGCTGGATTTTAAGTGAGTTTGGGCTTTCCCGTAAATGCATCTGTGGACCAATATAGCAGTTTAAATTGAATACGATCTGCAACGGTGAGCCAGTGCAACGCTTGTGGACTAGAGGGGATGTGATCTCTCTGAGGGATCCCTTTTTATGATGCATACTGCATCGTTTTGAAGTTTATGTAGGCAACCTTGGTTTGCACCTATCAAGAGGGCATTGCAGTAGTCTATTCTAGACAATATGAGTTCCCACGCTATAGGTGTTCCTCTGAGATGAATGGATTTATGCTTTTTAGGAGTCTGAGATAGTAGTGGCATTTTCTGGTAATACAGTTCACGTGTGCGCCGCTGGCATTATATCCAAAGATCAACAGCTCTGTCTTCAGTTTATAGTCATCCAGCGTTCAATCATGTATGCATTTGAGAGATCATGTTCTCCCTTGATCTCAAGAATTAGCTGAGGATCAGTATAATTAGTGAAGAAGACCTCATTTTCAGTGAGAAATTCACAGAGTGGTCTAATATAAATATTGAATAGTGTGGGGGATTAACAGGCTCCCTGAGGCACACCACAGAAGATCGGAACTGGCTCTGACATAGTATCGCCCCAACACACAGTGGATTTACGGTGGGATAGGAATGACCGAACCCAACTGCTTCGTGTGAGCACGTGCCTAGATTGGCAAGAGTCTTAAGAAGGCGATTATGATCTAGAAGACTGAATGCTGCCGATAGGCCCAGCAGGACTAACAGTTCAGTTTTTCCCTTATCTAGGATTTCAAGCATGTGGGTCTGGCAGACTGGAGGTCAAGCAGAGCCGTCTCAGTGCAATGCCCCGACCTGAAACTGACTGCCTGGTTTGAAGTTTGAAAGTGGAGTCTAGATAGGCTTGAAGTTGTAAGGTGGATATTTCATCTGCAATCTTCAGCAGTAAATTGGAATTGGTGTTAGGTCTTGAGTTCTTTAGGGTCTAGGCCCACTTTCATCACCAGGCAGCTGACAGTGGGCCTCATTACGACTCAGGCGGTAAGGGTTTTACGGCGGCGTTAACAGCGCCGACCCTTACCGCCTGAGTACGAGGTCCCTTAGCGCCATGGCGGACTTAACACCTGCTTTTAGCAGGTGTTAAAATCCATGGCGCTAAGGGACCATGGAGTTAATTACGCCACCGTAATTTACGGTGGCGTAATTAACGCCTTCCCCACTCCCATTATGCCCTATGGGGCAAAAATGGGAATGGGGAAGGGTAAATGGGGATTGGGGACTTACCGCCCCGCCAAGGTCGGAATGGGGCGGTAAGTCCGCCAATCACCATGGCGTAAATGTAGTTTACGCCATGGTGGTAAAGTCACGGCCCAGGCGGTAACTTACCGCCTGGGTCGTAATGAGGCCCAGTGACTTCCTTAATAATTTTTTGATTTTTTTATTTTATTGTAAAACTTCAGTTCAATATACAATATCAAACTTTTGTTACATTGATTTAGCAACGACCTGAGTCTACAGGAAATTCCAAACAGCTTGGTCGACTTTAGAATTTTCAGAAAAAAAAGAAAAAATAATCTCCAAAAGTTACAGACTTCCATGGAACTTAAACAGATTTCTTCGCATTTAAATCAAAAACCTTAAGTAAAAAAGGACAACTCAAATTGGCTCGGTCAGCAAGATCATGTCAAGAAAGTTAATTAAGTTGCATGTAAGATTGATATTTCTGCCGGCCACAACAAGTTCCCACCAATCATCCGTATTGTAGAAAGATGGTTTAAATTTGCCCAAATGGAGTTCACGTTGAGCAATCAGCATTGGACACTCGGTTACAAGATGCTTTAAGGACTCGACCTCCGATGCAGCACAAAACCGACAATTATTGTCGCTGATTTGCTTATTGTGACGTATCTATTGCATTTGCTTAGTTTGTAGGGCATTTAAGCGAAATCTTAGGAACTGACTCCTATGATGGCGTGAGGGGCACTTCGTGAGGTAGTTTAGTGGATTATGAAATTTCACTGTGCCTCAAGACGGAGGCAAGGTTGATTTGAAAGATGCTCGTGCATCGTAAGTTGAGATCCAGTCCCATGTTTCTAGCTTTCTTTATGCATGTCATCATGGAATTATGTTTGGATACCAGTAGGTCGGGAGGGTCAATGCCGGAAGTGGAGGTCATGATTTCATTGAGGCATACCTGTAAGTCAGAGGTGTGTACCTTTTTATAGTTGCGACTAGTGACACTTTTTAGTGCATTTATTTGTGTCCTTGGGATGTCTGGGAGCTGACACTATCAGTAGTGGGTCATTTTGCACACGTGCTCCCTTCTTATGGCACCCTGGACTGAGAATGCTTTTCCTAAAATTGAAGTGTGAGATTCTTTTTATTTGGATAGTTAAATGTTTGCATCTCTAGATCCATCTGTGCTACCGCAGCTCCAGTGCATGCAGAACCACACACAGCCCTGGGCCAGCAACCGTTAAATAACTCAGAGCTATGACCCGTCATAAGGAACTTGCCAAAAAATGCTGTTTCTTCTACAAAAGACTGGCAGTAGGCAAAGAAAACTATTACACACAATCAGTGTCTAGGACAAACATCCACCCTTAGAACAGCACCACAGCATCACTGTCCAGCCGACCCTGTGCCCCACACAGTAAAAAGAGTGCATGTTTACAAGTCAGGTGTGGGCTTGATTTTTGGATGGCAGCTCCTGCATCAGTCTTAGGGTGCTGGCAACAGCCCAAACCGCCCCCTTCCCCAGCAGCCTTTCCTGGAGTGGTGTAGACAGGGCCCAACTTGTCACATTGCGTGCAGGGGAGAGAATGAGTGTGGGGGAGGGGGTAAGCCTTTCAAGAGTTACTGAAATACTGCTCATAGTGTCAAAGGAGTGTGGGAGCCCCTCTACTAAGAACGAACATGGATCTGTTGAACTAGAACCGTTAAAGTGGATGTAACAGATTTCATGAACAAGCCTATTTTATGTTAGCGCTACACCGGCTTTACACCAGAATTCCGCCAACGGAAAACGGCAGTCCTAATTGCCATGGAAACCCGGGTATTTTCCCATCTGAACTCTGAATAAGGGCCTTTGTGGTCTAGTACAATGGATGAACTGTGTCTCTTAATTAGCCAAACGTATAATATAACCTATAATATTTCACACTATGGTCTGCTCTGCGGGGGTGTGACTGATGCAAAACATATGCCCTAGGCCCAAATAATGTGCAGGTCCATCCCCGCCAGACCACTGCTGAAATCCATGCACCTCATTTCAGCCATCTGCTGCTGAGCACATCCCCGGATGAAATGTGGAGTAGCAACCACATTCAATGACAGCAGGAAAGCCTTACCTCTCCCTGCGAGCAGGACAGCAGCCGCTAGAAGGAGCAGAATTGGCTTCATGGCTTGGATAGGTGCTCAGCGTGTTCACGACTGGTGGCTTCTAATGCCATGGGGGCTTTATAACTTACAGGGTTGCAATGCTTTGCCATTGCGGTGATGGGGCCTAGTCTGACAGTATCAGCGGGTGTGGTGGCCAGGTGCAGGGAGGAGACGCATTTACACGCAACAGCGTTCAGTGATCTCACAAGCCCATCCCTGCTATTCTATTCAGGTCCCTCTGAGCATCAAGGCGTGGCCAGGAGACTTATGGGAAGCAGCCGGCAAGGCCTTTCAACTCTCAAGCCTATGCCCTTTTGTGAGTGAGTTCATATTTTTAGACACAGCTACTCCACCCTCTACTCTCTCCCTCCTCTTCCGGTCACCCTTCCCCACTCTGTATATTTGATGTAGGATTTTCTGATTGAATAAGGGTTAACAATTACACAAGGTGTTGTCTTTTGTTTAGCCAACTCATCTATCTTTCATGAGGCTACTTCCTATCTGCAACATGATGTAGAGATAGAACGAAAGAAAAAGGAAAGTAATAAGTAAATAAAAGCAAAAGAAAGATAGACTAGAAAGAGAAGGAGGGTAGGGAGGAAGGAAGGAAAAAAAGGAAGGATGGAGGGCAG
Source organism: Ambystoma mexicanum (assembly GCF_040938575.1). Lineage (NCBI taxonomy): Eukaryota > Metazoa > Chordata > Amphibia > Caudata > Ambystomatidae > Ambystoma > Ambystoma mexicanum. The sequence goes on along the minus strand of NC_090933.1, from coordinate 1,235,377,867 downwards.
TAAGGAGGGAGGGTGGAAGTAGGACGTAAGGAGGGAGAGAGGAAAGGGAGAAAGGAAAGAAGGGAAGGAAGGAAGGAAGGAAGGAAGGAAGGAAGGAAGGAAGGAAGGAAGGAAGGAAGGAAGGAAGGAAGGAAGGAAGGAAGGAAGGAAGGAAGGAAGGAAGGAAGGAAGGAAGGAAGGAAGGAAGGAAGGAAGGAAGGAAGGAAGGAAGGAAGGAAGGGAGGGAGGGAGGGAGGGAGGGAGGGAGGGAGGGAGGGAGGGAGGGAGGGAGGGAGGGAGGGAGGGAAGAAGGGAAGTAGGAAGGAAGGATGGAAGGAGGGAGCGAGGGAAGTAGGAAGGAAAGAAGGAAGGGAAGGTGGGAAGGAGGAGTGGGGGGAGGGAAGAAGGAATCAAGGAGGGAGGGAGGCCAAGGAAAGAAGGAAGGAAGGAGGGAGGGGAAGGAAGGAAGGAAGGAAGGAAGGAAGGAAGGAAGGAAGGAAGGAAGGAAGGAAGGAAGGAAGGAAGGAAGGAAGGAAGGAAGGAAGGAAGGAAGGAAGGAAGGAAGGAAGGAAGGAAGGAAGGAAGGAAGGAAGGAAGAAGTAAAGGAGGGAAAGAGAGAAGAAGGAATGATGGCAGGAAGGAAGGAAGGGAAAGGGAGGAAGGAAGGAAGTTAGTTAGTTGTTAAAAACACTAAGGAGAAGAGACTTGGTCCAGTAGTTGAGTCTTTTAACTAGAGATTAGCGGTTTTGGCACTAGATTAAAGATTGCGATATTTTTTGTAAATCGCTTTTCCCCGACCCCCTTGCAAACATTGTTTTGTAAAGTTATGCACACATGACCAGTGCATTGTGTTGTCTAGTTCTGTCTAAGTTTCTAAGTTTCCAGCCTACCTGCCTAAGGTTTTCTGTAATATGGCCTCCACGCCCCAGAACGCTCTATGTAGCGTGCTCCCCGATGCTCTCTCACTACAGTAAGAATCCTTTATTTTGTATTTACATATTTATTACATTTTCAATCATAACCACATAACAATAACTTTAAAACTTACACATATATACAGATACTTACAATTCATTTCTTCACAGTTATGTTTCATAACAATTGCAGATAAACTCCAGCAGGCCACTAATCTCAAACTAATAATTCATAAATCTAGAAATCTTTCCCATATTTGTTCATACAGACTTATCTTTTTTATCACTGCCAAAAATAATTTTTTACATCCTTGACACTTGCTGCATGTCCACCATCCATTCTGACACATCTGGTATTTCCTCACTTTTCCCTTTTCTTAAGAATAATCTTTTTGGCAGAATTCGAGGTTTCTGAAAAACCAACAACGTTGCGGGAAAGAGAGATTCTCCACTAGATCTTCTTCTCCAAGAATAATACTTGAGTAATCATAATCTTCATCCAGTAGCAGAACCTTGTTCATTCTCAGCGTAACCTCCCTCCAATAGGTGTATATGCTGTTGCAATCCCAGATCATGTGCTCAAATGTACCCAAACCATGTTTACACCTCCAACAGGCCTCTGATTCAATTAATCTTCTTGCATACAGTTTTTGAGGCGTCCAGAAAACTCTGCTCAGGATTTTGATTTGCCTGTTCCTTTCACCTAAATTCAACGATTTTAATGCTACATTCTTACACACATTCATCCATCTGTTTTCACTCATCTCTGATCCTAGCACATCTGACCATTTGATAAGTAGGTCTTTATTCGGTTCTCTCTATTTTTCCAAGTGTTTGTAAACTATAGATGCTATGTGACGTTCTAGTTTATATTCTTGCAGTCATTCATGCCAGTCTTTGCCTTTCTCCGTACTCTATTCTCCACTGCCTTCTTTAGTTTTCTGTATTCCCCTAGTGTGCTGTCACATAGACCCTTTTCTTCAATTAATTGTTTGTAACTAATCAATATTTTGTCCTCAAAAAGGTCTCCCAACCATTGTATACCACACAACAGACAGTTAGGCCACAGTAGCATTTTCCCAGCTAGTACAAAGTCTGGATTCAACCGCAGAGAGGTGATTTTAGAGCAAGACACATCCTTTCTAGTTTCCGTCATCATACCTTTCCAACAAGCTCTTAAAATGCGGTTGGAGCTTACGATCTACACCCTGCTGCGTCTTTCGAAGTTAGTATACCTCTGGTTGTTAATGGAGTACATCTACTAGTCTCAGCTTGTGTCCAGACGCCCGATGAATTTTCTAAGAACTTTATCAGATGCTGTGCTGCAAACGCTAGATGGTAGTTTCCAAAATCTGGCACACGCCAACCTCAGTTTCTTGAAGACAATTGAAGTTTCCAAAGTTTCAATCACGGTTGTTTTCCTTCCCCTAGTAAAGATTGGCTCAAGCTTTCTATTTTCTTTATAGCTATTTCTTTGACCTGCAGGGGGATCATGCCTAGAATGTAGATGATTCGAGGAGTTTACGTCATCCATATTGCATTCACTCTCCCCCAGAGGCGTAGTCTTAATTCATTCCATCTTCTTATGTCTGTCTCCAGGTTTTCAGAGGTATATGATAGGTTAACACGCATCATCTGATCTACTTCTTTTGTTAACCAGATACCTAGGTAGCGCACTTTATCAGAACACCATTTTAAATTGTAGGCACACAACTGTTGATATGTACATGTTTTTGATGCTGGCAATGCTTCTGATTTCAACCAGTTAATCTTATACCCAGAGTATTCATGAAAGTCATCGATTTGAATAATTAGTTCCGGAATAGATGTGTCTAGGTTTTTAAGTAACAGAAGGATATCATCAGTGTAGAGCCATCTTTTTTGACTGGCATCACCAAAATGTATTCCTTGGATTAAAGTACCTTCTCTTATCTTTGCTGCAAGGGGTTCCATTGCGATGACAAAAAGTAACAGCGAAAGGGGGCATCCTTGTCTTGTTGCACTTTCCAGTTTAAATTCTCCCAACGTAAAACCGCTGTGTTCACCCTAGCTGTTGGACATGCATATAAGAGCAGAATCCATTTTATCATATTTTCTCCAAATCCATAACCTTCTAATACAGCCATGAGGTATATCCATTCGATTCGATCGAATGCCTTCTCGGCGTCCAGTGTAAATACCACCACCTCCTTTAAATGTTTCATGATGTTGTGTAATGTTAACAATAATCTCCTCATATTCTCTGAGGCATGCCTCCCTTTTACAAAGCCTTCTTGATCAATAATGTTGGGCAGCAGGTGCTCCAATCGCAATGCTAAGGCTTTCGCAAAAATCTAATTGTCAGTGTTTATCAAGCTTATTCGTCGATGACTGCTCGTATTCTCTGAAGGTTTCCCTTGCTTCAAGAATAGGGAAATAGTAGCGTGCCTTGTAGTAGATGGAAGCTGACCTTTACTGAGTGAATAACGTAGCATAGCTAGCATTAGGTGAAAAACTTCATCGGGAAAAATGTTATAAAGTTCTGCTGGGAGAACCCACCACCAAGCCCTCTTTGGAAACCCCAAGATTAAGATGCCGCCACGCATCGAACGGTGGGGAATCCACCTCCAGGAGTATTACTACACCATCGTCCACAAACCCGGAGGCGAAGCAAATCCGGCCGATTACCTATGAAGACACCCAGACAAAACCCCAGACACCGAGATGCAGGGTGAAGCAGAGGAATACACACACCGCTTACCTGTCCCTAAATGCCCTTACCGCAGCAATCACAATTTGTGGAACTGTGCCGACCCTATGATAAGGCCAGCCATCCAACTAACGAACACCGACAGTTGGCGACAGGTAGCCACGGAACACTTTGAACCGGGGGTGGGGGGTAAGCAGACGGAAGAGACCTATCGAGAATGGCGAAGATACATAGGGAACTGGACACGACAAGCCAAAGAATGCTACTAAGAGGAAACAGACTGGTTTCCCCCAAAAGCCTCAGGAAACCCCTTGTCATGATTGCGCACGAGGGACATCGTGGCATAGCCAACACCAAGAAGGTACTACATAACCAGGCCTGGTTCCCACACATGGACACTATAGTCGAGGACACGCCGAAGCACTATGACCCATGCCAAATAACTACGGCAAGCTCACCCCCATGCCCAGTCCAGACAGTTGCCCTTCCCGAGGGACCGTGGCAATGAATAGCACTAGACTTTTATGGCCTGCTGGAAGAAGAGGCTACCTCCTAGTAGCGATTGATGAATACACAAGATTCCCCCTAGTGAAACATGTGCAGTCGACGGCATTCCATCAAGTCGTAGCTGTGGTAGACAAACTGTTCAGCGAATGGGGAGTCCCCAACATCGTGAAAACTGACAATGGCCCACCTTTCCGAGGGCAGGAGTTCGGGAAATTCGCAGCACACCTCGGGTTCCACCACCAGAGGATCACGTCACTATGGACGCAAGCGAATGGCATGGTGGAGCGCTTTATGGCAAGCCTCAAGCGGACGTACCAAAAAGCGGCAGCAGACCAACCATCCATGCCCCAAGCCATCTCACAAATGTTGAGAAGCTATCAACACACACCCCATGAAGCGACCGGCCGGACCCCAGCAGAACTGATGATCCTATACAAACCGCGGACCAGACTGCCACAGCTGGAAGACTACACCCCAGCAGAAGATGCTGAAATAAGAAAGCGAGAGGCCGAGAAAAGAATGAAAGCCAAAGAGTGGGCCGACCAGAAACGGAGAGCCAGAGAACCCCAAATTCCCATAGGCGAAATCGTGCTAGTCAGACAAGCCCAGAACAGGAAGACCGATTCCAGACACAGACCTGAGCCCCTCGTGGTGATGGAAGTAAAAGGGTCAATGATCACTGCCATGGGAGGATAGCTCAGTGCCAACGTGCTCGTCTTGGAAGCAAGACGACATGAAGCAACACAGGTTCGATCCCCGGGTCCGTGCTTAGAAACCTCTGGGTATTTAAGCGCGTTATAAATATACAACTAAGACAAAAAAAAAACAATTACGCAACAAACATAAATTCTTGTAACAGCGCCTCGATGCCCGCGGGGTGTGTGAGCGCTTTAAAAATGCAAAATAAAATAAATAAATAAAAAAGGTGAAATAACAAGGAATGCATCGTTTTTCCGAAAGATGGTCGAGGAGAACTCAGAGGAAGACACACCCCTGGAAGAGGAAACCGAAAGCCAAGAAACACCCCCCCCCCCCGAGCCGCCTGAGGATCCTCCACTACAGGCACTGGACAGTGACCCAGGCAACCCTCTCGGTCGACCCCAGCAACTTTCAAGGAAGCCCGCCGCCTCATTGAAGAAATGTAGTCCCTGAACTTCCATGATAAGTAAGGGGGGATGTTATGAAGTAAAGAGAAAGCAAAACTAGGAACGGGAGAGGGAGGGGGTGGAAGGAAGGGAGGTGAGATGGGAAGCAAGCCAGTTTGTAAGAGGAATAAAGGAGGTTAAGACGTGCCCAGTGTCTGTGCCTCATTTGTATTTGTATTTGTATTTATTTTATTTGTATAGCGCACTAGGCCCGAGGGCAACCAGGCACATATCTTGAGGGACAGGTACAGTTACATACAGTTACAGAGTAGAATCACATGTACATACATTTAAGGAACAATGGTACAGAATTGACAGACTACCGGAGCAGGCAGAGAGCAGTAAGTTAACAGTCAGGTGCAGGTAGTGCAAAAGTGGTGGAGCAGGTAGCTTAAGCTGGTAGTGAGTGAGGTGTAGAGGATAGCCATTGCTTAGCTTTATGTTTGAAGAGTGTGGCGGACGTGAGAGTTCTGATGGAGAGTGGCACAGTGTTCCAGAGTTTCGAAGCAAGGACTGGGAAACTGACGCCACCGGCAGACTGCAGGTTGTATTTCGGTATGGTGAGACGATTGAGCTTGGGCAGATCTTAGTGACCGTGGGGGGATGTATTGGGAAAAGCGGGAAGTTAAGTAGGTAGGGGCCTGGTTGTTGACACATTTGTGAGTGAGAGTCAGGGATTTGAGCAAAATTCTTTGGGCGATGGAGAGCCATTCTAGGCTCTTCCTGGTGTCAGAGATGTGTGCCAACCTAAGTTTGTGTGCAGTTTGGAGTTTGTTGAGGTTCCGTTGGTTGATACCTTGATATAGTGCGTTACAATAATCAAGTTTAGACATAACCAACGTCTTAGCGAGAGTGATGCAGTTCTGAGTGGAAAGGAATGGGCGGCAGGCTGTAATTAACTTGCACGTGTAGGCTGATGCGGAGGCGACTGCGTTGGTTTGACGGTTAAGGGACAGTGTGGAATCGAGTTAGATTCCCAAAGTTTTGGTCTCTTTAGCCACTTTGATGGGATTACCATCAATGTTAAAGGTGCTGAAGGACGGGTCAAGTTTGCTGAGTCTTTGTTGGGTACCAAGGATGAGGAGCTCTGTCTTATCATCATTGAGACAGAGCTCATGATGTGCCATCCATGCTTGGATGACTAGGTAAACGTCGTTCATTGCTTTGGCGTCTGCAATGTAATCACCAGTGATGGGAATGAGTATCTGGGTGTCATCCGCATAATTGTTGTAGGTCACACCCAGATAGTCAAGCACATCAAACAGAGGTTTAGTGAAAACATTGTAGAGCGTAGGAGATACGCACGAACCTTGTGGAACACCACATGGGACCGGGGATGGGTTGGCGGAATCCGTGGGAGAAAATACTCTCATAAGTCTGTTATCAAGGAAGGATCTGATCCAGTTAGTGGCATTTTCAGAGAAGTGTGCCACCGATTTCAGGTGATGGCAGAGGATTTGGTGATTCACCAAATCAAAAGCCGCAGAGAGGTCCAGGAGCAATAGTAGGGCTAGTTTACCTTTATCTTTTATGTCCTCAATTTGAGTTTTCAGGTCTAATAAGGCTGTTTCTTCCCATGCCTGTGTCTGAATCCCGATTGTCTTGTGCCAAGTAGGTTATTAGTCTCCAAATGTTTCTGAATCTGGAGGTAGGCCGCTCTATCTAATATTTTTAGGAGAAACGGGACCGTTGTGATAGGTCTGAAGTTCGTTGGTATGGATGGATCAAGTGTTGGCTTTTTCAACAGTGGGATAACCCAAGCGTCCTTGAGGTTGTTAGGCACAATTCCGGTGCGAAATGAAGAATTAATGAAGGTGGTAATGAAGGGGGCGAGGTCATGGGCAGAATCCTTAATGATAGGGGTCGGACAGGGGTCCCCTTGGCAGTTGGATGGTTTAAGGTTGCTGATAATTATTTCAACCTCAGAGATGGAGAGAGGGGTGAAGCTGAATGGGGGCTGGGTGAACGTGGTGGGTGTTATGGGTACCAGCGGTTTGGAGAGAAGGGAATTTTGTTTGGCATTGATTTTGGTTTGTAAGGTAGTTATTTTGGAGAGGAGAACATTTTGGATGCTGTTGCACCAGGAACTGTCTTTGTTGCAAGTATCAGGTATAGGTGAGGGGGATTCTAATTCTTTAAGAATTTTGAAGAGCTCCTTCGTATTAGATTCAGCTTGAGAGATGCACAGGTGTACGTTTCTTTTTTTGCCTGTATAATCGCTTCCTTGTAATTGAGGGATGCGATGAAGAGGTTGTCTTTGTTAGAAGCACATGGGAGACTTTTCCAGAGAGATTCCGCCTTGCGTTTTTCTTTACGCAGCGCTCTGAGATGTGGCGTGAACCACGAGTTCAAGTGAGCTCGTTGTTTGGCTTTCCTGAGTTTGAGCGGGGCTATGATGTCAATAGCTTTAAGCAGTGTTCGGTTGAATGTGTCCACCATGACCGTGGGGTCGTTGTGAAATGTGGCACAGTTGTTCAGAGTGGGCAGGATAAGGGGGAGTAATTTATAGCTGGTGATGTCCTTTTTATTCCTAGTGGGGACAGAGGGGGCTAATGGAGGTTTAGTGCTAGGAATGGAGGCTGGTATTTGGAAGATAACGACGTGATGGTCGGACCAGGCACAGGCTGAGTTGGAACATATCGTAGTATTTCAATTTAAGTCTACGATCCAATCATGTGTTCTGCCTTTGATGTGTGTAGGTTCGAGGTTACGTTGTTGGAAGCTCAGGTTAGACACAATGTTTGCAACTTCAGTAGCCATAAGATCCTTGGGGTCTGATAGACCAAGATTCAAGTCCCCTAGCAGCAGCACTTGTGAGTTAGGCTTAGTATTAGTCGATAGGATGGCCGTGATATCTTCTGCAAAGGAGGAGAGGGGACCAGGAGGTCTGTAAATGAGGTGAAGTGTCACTGTGTTGGTGGGTGAAAGTGAGAGTTTCACTGATAGTAATTCCGCTGAACCGCAGTGAGAGTTAGGGATCAGTCTCATGTTAATATTCTCCCTACGTATGAAGGCAACGCCTCCCCCTTTAGACCTGTTAGATGGGCGGTCATTTCTACGGATGGTGTAGCTGTCGGGAATGGCGAGAGATAAGAGTGGGCCGGAGGCAGCGTGTAGCTAGGTTTCTGTAATCGCAATATCAAGGCCATGGGCGGTAAGGGATCTGGCGTTGATGAGTGCTCCTTTCAGTTCTTTGGGCACGGTTGTGGTGGGTTTAGTTAAGGTCTGAGTAGAGAAGTGTTGGTGTTGGCGTTGGGCGCACGGAATGCGAGGCAGTCTGGAACCAAGTCTAGCATTTCTGGATGTGAGTGTGCATGGTTGGTTGGGAGTAGGTTTGGTGGTGAAATGTTTGAGCCATAAAGCTGGCTCATTGAGGTATGGATTTGAGGGGTGTGTGTAGGTGACGGAGTTAGTTAGTGGGGGAGTATTGTGATGCATAATGGAGGGGTATAAACGGGAGATGTAGCAAGGCGTGCCGATGGGTGTTACACAGTATGCCTTGGCTAATGACCAGATGATGGCTAGGCAAAGAGTGAGGGTACTTGCCGATGTGAGGGGCAGCATGTCCCCAGTTTTGAGGGGATTCCAAATGGCAGAAATACACCTAAGTCAGGTGGTAGATATGGTACGGATCAGGCTAATGGTGAGTAACAAAGCAATGATAGTGACAAGGTCTATCTAGATTTGGAGATCACAGTATGGGCTCAAATGCAGTGTGCCAGCAGCATAGCAGCAAGGTCTATCTAGATCTGGAAATCACAGTATGGGCTAAAATGCAGTGGACCAGCAGCATAGCAGCAAGGTCTATCTAGATCTGACAATCACAGTATGGGCTAAAATGCAGTGTACCAGCAGCATAGCAGCAAGTTCTATCTAGATCTGGCAATCACAGAATGGCCTAAAATGCAGTGTACCAACAGCATAGCAGCAAAGTTTATCTAGTTGTGGAAATCACAGTATGGGCTAAAATGCAGTGTACCAACAGCATAGCAGCAGGGTCTATCTAGGTATGGAATTCACAATGATAACTGAAATGCAATAACCAGATAGGTGATAGCTGAAGCAGCACTAGTGCGTTACTGTGTGATATCGCGTGAGTCATTAGCAGGCAAGGTAGGGAGGACAACAAAGGTGCAGATAAGCACAGTAGGCTCTAATTAATAGGCTGTACACATGCTACATACTATTTCGCAGCAAAGACGGCGGCGGTACACGTGAGGGTCGTACATCCGTAACGACAGCGTAGTACCATGCCGACCAAGTGTCTTGGCGTAATGTGAAGGCAGTCTCTGTAGTCCCTCCTTAGAGTTGAGGAGATAGAGTGGGCGTGAGAGCCGGCAAATTAATGACCAGCAGGAGGCTGATAAAAGCTTAATGTGCACTATGAAGTGAGTGGCTGGGGATAGCAGCGGGATCTATGCTATAGGTTACAGCAGCCGGGCCAAAAATAGTACTTACAGGGGGTCGGGCAGTTTAGCTCCTAGCTGTCCGACGCGGACAGACGCAGACAGGCCCTTATCTCCACGGGCCTTCTCTACTAACGGGCCGGCTTCCGCCTGCCGGTTGAGCTGCTTCCTGGATATGCAGATTGGTTGCTAGGCAACGCGGGATGCAGCCATTTTGGGGGCAGGCAGCCGATTTCGGAACAAAATGCTCATACGAGCATGCAAGGAAACAGATTCGAAATGCGTACTGGGCAGCCTTGTCGACGGTGAGTTGCATCAGCTGGCAAAGGCTCACCTTAAGAAAGTATGATGCAGTGTGCAGCGATCGTGTGCAGCGATCATGTTGCAGTGGTCCATCTCAGCAGACCCACGAGGCTGGGTCCTTGGTAGCAGTGTTGTTGATGGAGAAGGGCTCCAGCCCACTCCTGATCCTGGGGGAATGGACCTGGGCCAAACATAACAAGGCCCCAGACAGCCTTATTGATGATGCAGAGGGATTTGAATTTAATCCGTCTGGGAGCCAGTGAAGAGGTTTTATGGCGAGAGTGATGCGGGCCCTGGGCTTAACGCCAAGGATAAGTCTTGTTGCCCTGTTCTGGATTAGCTGGAGGGGCCGTAGAGTGGATGAAGGCAGATTCCGGAGAAGGCTATTGCAGTAGTCACTCATTGACCAATGCAGGGGAACATTTTTTCACCTTTAAACTACTTTAACTTGCAAATACACATGGAAAGACGTTTTTGTGTCCGTGTTTAAAAATCCTGTTTTTTTCCATGTGAAAGGGACCTTTGAATTTCTTTCGTCCTTTGTGGATTAAGTTACTGCTTTTCCTTTGGTAATGACAGGCAGGCCTTGTTCACATGTCCCTTCCATTTTAACTTGAAAACACACATGCAAAGCCGTTTTTGGGCGTGTTTAAAAATCCCGCTTTTCATGTGAAAGGGAACTTAAGTTTGGGGCCTTTGATTACACCCCACAATAGGAAAGGTGGGGGATGTAGCTTGATTGGAGAGAGAATAAGGAGAGAACAGCAGGATGAAGAGGATTAAGAAAGAATGCATTTTATGTCAATGGTACTAAACTAGGTGGATTATTACCAGTATTATTATTACAAGTATTACCAGGTGGAGCAGGAGAGGAGGTGGTATAAATGCTCACAAGGGGAGAGGCAAAGAGGCTGGGATATTGCCCTTAGCTGTTCGCCCCTTTGCTTGGGTAGCCTGGGGCTATGTCCCCCCAGTAATGAGGAATAATGTAGTAGGGGTGGCAAGGAATGTCCAATTGTGGGAGGAGGGAGACATGAAGAGCAGATGGCAGATCGGGAGCGGGGCTTAACTCGATTTTGCTCTCAGTCCAGTGGAATCGCCTTCTGAGAATGGAAACACCATTCAAAGATGGCAGTTTGCGGATCAAAGGTCACCAGATCAGCCCATAGATTCACACCGGATGGTTCTTGTAGGTTCCCTGAACTCTGCAGGCTGCTTCAGGCATCTGGAAGTCGTGTCCCTGGTGGTGTGGTGCTGAGCGCTCTGCTGCTCCCAGCCCAGTTGAAACCACTTCTGATGATGAAAGACCATACAAAGATGGTGGTTTTGGGGTCCTAGGTCACCTGATTAGCCCGATATTGACGCTGGATGGTTCTTATTTGTCCCCTGACCTCTGCAGGCAACCCCAGGCAGTTGAAAGGAGTACCTCTGGTGGTGTTGTGCTGATGTTTATGCTGCTCTCAACTCAGTTGAAGCCGAAGTTCTACCCAGCTTAGTTTTGTCCCATTCGTTTTTAGAAACCGGTTGTGTTTGTAAACAACTGAAGACCTCATCATGGTTAAACATATTAGAATTCTACCTCCCCTCCCATTTAACTTGCACTTCTGTAATCAATATCCTCGTTCGTCTGCCTAACATATTTATTTATTTATTTTAATTCTTACAACGCTCCGCATGGCCGGAGCCCTCAGGGAGCACAAAAAAACAAGACGAAACTGACAGAATAAAATGATACATCAAAGGGAAAGACGGATTAGGCGAGTCATTTGAGAGGGGCTAAGCATAGAGGGGAGTTAGAGGAACGTTTTGAGTCTACCTTTGAATTCACTTGTTATTATTTTCCTCAAGTCCAGAGGAAGAGCATTTTAGATTGCAGGGGCTTGGTTGTCAAAGTCCACTCCTCCGAATGTAACCAGCCTGAATCTAGGCTGTGACAGTCTGGCTTGATCATGGGACCTGAGGGAACGGGTGGGCTGATAAGCCTTCAGACGGTCGTTGAAGTATTTTGGAACCACTTGGGACAGGCACATGTGTGTCAGGGTGAGAATTCTATGGGTGATCCGATTTTTTATGGGCAGACAATGCAGCTCCCTTCTTGCATTGGCAATGTGAGTGTGTCTGGAAAGGCCAAAGTTGACTTGCACAGCCCCATTTTGGACGACTTGCAATGCTGCGGTATTAGATTGGGAGGTACCAAGCAGCAAGCTGTTGCAGTACTCCAAACGCGAATTGAAAAGGGAGATGTTCTTGAGATATAGAAATTGACAAATATGATTGAGCAGTTTGTCAATGAAGCCACATGAGGCCCGAATCTGAGCGACATGCTGCCGTATTGTTAGCTCAACGTCTAGGGAGACGCCCAAGGTTTTAACATGGTTTGCCACCAAGATGGTACTACTTGCGATGGTAAAACTTTTATAGTCGGGCACGTTTTTTAAGCTTAGGGTCAGAGGCAACAATAAGGAGCTCAGTCTTGTCAGTGTTAAGAGCCAAGGAATTGGCTGTCATACAGGCCTGGATGGCAGAATAGATGGTATTAATGGCCAGGAAATTTTGTGCTTGTGAACCCGACATTTCAGGGCAACCTGAGTGTCGTCTGCATAGTTGGAATAAAGGACACGCAAGACATATTACTGTTGACAGCACAGCATTAGGTTCCTGTTCTAGATGCCTTATTTTTCCTGCTGGTGTCCAATACACTGGACGTAGAATTTCTGCCCCCTCATATATTGTGGTGATGGGAAGCTATATGCTTCTCATAGACTATGGTTTGGTGTTTTAGGCATGCAAAATAAAGAGCCTTGTGCTTAGTGCTTTTCTGAAGGTCATGTGTTATTCTATTGATCTCCCAGTGTGGGGGCTGTGTGTGGGGAGGGGTGTGCAAGGGTGCAGAGATAGTGTGTGAGTGAAATGGGTATGCGCGGGAAGTGTGTGCAGGCTGCGGATGTGTTAAAAAGTGTGCGTTGACATTGTGTGGTGGGGAGACTGTGCAGGTGTATGTTGAGTGTGTGTGTTGAAGCAGTGTGTTTGGCCAGGGCTGTGTGTGAGGGCAATATACTGCGTGGCAGTGTACATGAGGAAGAGTGTGTGTGTGGTGGAGCAATATTGAAGGCAGTTTGTGGGTCTGTGTGTTTGGGATAATCTATGGGGAGAGCAGTGTGTGTGAGGCCAATGGGATTTGTATGGGCAGTGTTTGTGTTAGTGGGCAGTGAGTGCATGTGCCTTTGGGCAGTAGGTGTTTGGGCATAATGTGTTTGTGGGTGCCAGTGTGTGTGGAGGTAAGAGTGTGAGGGGAGTCAGTGTATATTATATGGGGAGTGTTTGTGGAGGGCAGTGTGTGTGTTGGGGTAGTGCATGTTATGTTACCTTCATTTATAAAGCGCATGGTCGCCCGAAGGCATCATGGCGCTGAGGAGGGAGACCTGATCAACTAGGAGAGGCCACAGAGTAAGGAACTAGAACAGGGTGGTCTTAAGCGCTCTTCTAAAAACGAGGTGGTTAGCGGTTTTCCTCATGACGGGAGGGAGACGATTCCACAGGTTGGCTGAGGCTATGAAAACAGCCCTGCTGCCAACCCTCGTGCAGTGATATCTTGGGACAACAAGAAGATCTGCAGTGGAGGAGTGTAGATCCCGCTCTGGGAGCTAGCTGGGAAATTTGGCCTGTAAAAACTCGGCCCCCTGCCCATGGATGGCCCGGTGCACAATGCACAAGGCCTTGAAACAGACGTGCTGGCTAACCGGTAGCCAATGGAGTGAGCACAGCACCGGAGTGATGTGAGCTCCATACGGGGTACCTGTAGCCAGCCTAGCCGCCAGATTCTGTATACGCTGTAGCTGTTGAATCAGACCAATAGGCTGCGATAGATAGAGCGAGTTGCAGTAATCTAAGCAGGAGTGAACCAGAGCTGCGACTACCGGAGGGTGCCGCGGTTTGGGTATCATTGGTAGGACCTTCTTCAGGACCCTGAGATGATGGTGACTTGCTTGACGCATAGCAGAGACTTGATGTGACATAAAAAGGGAGGCAGAGAGAATAACACCTAGATTTGCCTTGTTAACTAGAGTGGGGAGGGGACCAAAAGAAGTGGGCAAAAAAGTAGTGGCCCATAGTGAGGGGCCCGGGGGACAGCCCACCACCAACACCTCGGTCTTGTCGCCATTGAGCTTGAGCCAGTTTTGGTCCATCCAATCGCCAACGGCCCTCAGACAGTCACGAAGGCGCAACAACACCTCAGCTCGATCCTGATCTAAACGGATCAAGATTTGGGTGTCATGGGCATATGAGTAACAGTTGAGGCCGTGGGCACGGATAAGGCATACCAGAACCCAGATGTAAATATTAAACAGGATTGGGGAAAAAGAATAACCTTGCAGGACACCACAAGTGAGAAAACAGGTCGAGGAGAGGAATGGATGAATGGCTAGGGTCTGGGTGCGGTCTGATAGAAAAGAGATAAACCAGGCATGAATCTGGCCAGATATTCTGATCTGTGCCAGGCGGGACAGCAGGATGGGGCCGAAAGGTTTAACAGTGTGGGTGAAGTGTGTGTGGAGGAGTGGAAGTGTGCGCCGAGGAGTGGCCATCTCTTTGAGTGAAGTTGCAGTGTATGTAGGCGGATAGTTTGTGTGTGGGCTGGCAGAGTGCTCGTGAGAGGAAGTGTTTATGTGGTGACACTGTTAGCAGTGTGTGTGTGTGTGTTGGGGAAATGGGTGAGGAGGAGCATGAGGGGTGGTGTGTGTGGGGTCAGTGTGTGTGTGGGGGCAGTGTGAGTGGGTCAATGTGTGTTGGGAAATTGAGTGTGGGGCAGTGTGAGTGGATCCAGTGTGTGTGGTGGAATTGAGTGTGGGAGGCAGTGTGGTTGGAAAGTTTATGAAGTTATTGCATGTGTGGGATGAGTGTAGAGGGGCAGTGTGTAGGTGGGTGGGTGCAGTGTGTCTGCATGTGGAAAGGGTCATTGTTTGTAGGGCAGTGTAGGAAGAGCCAAGTGCATGCTTGAAACATGTGTATGCATTAGAGATACAGTGATATTGGCATAAGAGGCATAAGAAATACAGCAATATTGGCATAAGAGATACAGGGGCCGATTCATGGAAGAAATGTGCGGCGAAAATCGTGGCGCAAGCGTGAAAAAGCAAGCGCACGCGTGCGATTAATGGAAGGCCCTGCACGTGTTTCCCCCGGGAAGTGCGCCAAATCCATGCGTGACGCACACGGGCGCACACGTCATTGCAACATCCAGAACGTCGTGCGTGAGGCGCTCAGCGAAAGCGCACAGCGTTAGCGCACACACCAAAAAGGGGGCGGAACACGGGGCGTAACGTGCGGAATGGGGAACAATGCGTGAAAATAAGGGCGTAACTGAGGATGTACTGCTGGGAAGTACACGGAACACCCACACGCACGCGAACCACACATATTTATGGAATCGAATAGGGGAAACCCACGCACAGCCAAAGACACGCACAGGCCTAAACACGTTCGCCACACGAAGGCAGGCGGTAGCGTCCCTGTGCATTACAAAAGTGTGCGCAAACA
This sequence comes from Ambystoma mexicanum, assembly GCF_040938575.1. Lineage (NCBI taxonomy): Eukaryota > Metazoa > Chordata > Amphibia > Caudata > Ambystomatidae > Ambystoma > Ambystoma mexicanum. The sequence goes on along the minus strand of NC_090933.1, from coordinate 1,235,362,386 downwards.
AAAAACATGTATATACAGCTACGATGAATGTCCCATTGTGTGCCCCCTAGGAGAAATGACATGTAACGCAACACACAGGCATCCCAGAAAAGCAAGAAAAAGAGATAAGCGACTGCTGTTGCACATGTGCATGTAAAAAAACACATGCAGTACGCTGTGGCAGCCAGGATCCCAAAAAATACGTACACAATCAACACGCAGGCTAGTATGCCCGTAAAAAAAGGGGTATGCGACAAACATGGACACCCGCAGTGGGAAAAATAGTGTGTGCGACTCACCGTCTGCCTTGCGTGTAGAAGAAGAATGCATAGCCAACACCCACCCGCTGTGAAGTAATTGCGTGTGAACCCCAACGCCTGGAAAACACATGCACCGCTTCCCACGAAAAGCACGTACAGAGCGCTGGAAACCCACGTGGGAGCTTCAACCCGTGCCAGGGGAATGCCCGCGCGTGTCACGTCACAGACGGGCTTACGCGCTAAGGGTCTTTCCTCCAATTACACGCAGTGACACCCGGACGTGCAGTTTTTGCATGTGTACAATCAACATGCACCCGTGTGGAGGGAAACGCCCGCGCGTGTTACATCACAGATGCGCTTACACGCTAAGGGCCTGGCCTCGAATTACACGCTTACGTGCAATTTTTTCACGTGCCAAATAACTCCGTATCAAGCTGGCCACACGACAACACACGGAAGACCACGCTCCTGCTCAGAAGGCACTTTTTTTGCCCACCAGGAGCCCTGAGCACGCTCCCACCTGCCATCTGCTGCTGCCTGCCTGCCAGCTGGCCACGTGCCCTGCTATTTGGTGCCTGCACGTCAGCCATCTGCAGGGGTCCAGTTGTTGTGACCACCCCTGCTGGAACAGAAGACTCCCGACTGGTATTCCATCACTCCACAGCCCAGCCCCAGGACTCAGTTGCCCACCCACACCTGCCTCTGGGGTTGCCATGTCTGACACAACACCATCTAGCACCAGTGGCAACCCCCCAGCAGAGAGGCAGAGGGCTGCCAGCTTCTTTGCCAATGAAGTTGGCATCCTGGTGGAGCAAGTCCTGGGGCATTATGATGCCCTCTTTGGAAGTTCACGCGCTGACAATGAAGGACGGAAGAGGATCTGGAAGGACATTGTGGCTGCCATCAACGTGGAGGGTGTGGAAGCCTGTGACATGCAACACGTCCGGAAGCGCTGGGAGGACTTCAGGTCCAGGACCCTCAGCAAGGCCCGGCGCCTCTTGAAGGCAAAGCATGCCGAGGGGTGCCGGGTCCGCCTTACCAACATCCAGATGAGGGTCCTGGAACACATACACCCAGCGCTCCACCTCCAGATCCTTCAGAGGCAGACCTGTCCGGAGTTGAGCAGTAAGTGTCCATTCGTACTGATTGGACGCTGTGCATGTTGAGGTGTGGCAGGAGTGTGCAGGTTGCACATATGTCTTGGAAGGCCATTGTATGGATGTGAATGTACAGGGACATGGGCCTGCCGCATGTGAGTCCAGTCATGTTTGAGGCACATCCATGGTGTATGTGTTCAAATGCATGGTGCCCAAATGCATTTGTCGGTGCACACATGTTTAAATTTCTGTGTATGTACTGTGGCATGGTTGTGGTGTGACACATGGATGCTGGTTCCACCTTCATGTATGTGCACAATGCACATGTGCGTGTGTGTGTATTTGACATGTGTGGCACTGTGATACACCATGGATGCATGTGACACCGACATGTAGGAGGCTGATTGGCAGATGTGACATGGATGGCGATGATTACACTGCGACAGGTGGTGGAGATGTACAGATGCATGTATGTCTGGTGGCGTGTGTGCATCTGTTCGGCACTCCCCGTGTTGAATGTGACGTCAGGCTAACCTTCGGATGCTCATGCTGTTTTATGTGTATGGATGGTGCTGCCTACTGCAACATTCCTGTTAATTTACGCATGTGTGCGGGTTCAAATGATGTGTGTTGGGGAGTGTGATGCCATGTGTGAAGTTTGAGACTGCCACTCATGTGGAACTGTCACGTGTGTATCAGACCATTGTACAGTGCCCTGATGCCTGTGTTATGTCTCTCCCTGTCTGCAGCGTCAACTGATGAAGAGGGCGGAGACGGTGCTGTGGAGCACAGCGGCAGGGATCCCACCGCCAGCCAGAGATGCAAGGCTTAGCTCCCTTCCCATGTTGTCATCTCGTCGGGGAGTGAGGAGTCTGGTGCCGCGTCCGCGGCCGCAGCTGCCGGGGGTAGGTCCAAGAGGCAGAGGTCAGAGGTGGACTCCTCGGCAGCAGAAGGGGCAGCTTAGACCCCATAGGGGCCTATGGAGGAAGATGTCATGGAGTCATCCAGGTTGGTGGGGGGTTGTCATGAGCACTGCTCCCGAGAAGCCAAGTCAAGCCCAGCATCCCCGGAAGCAGGCTCACGACCCTCGTCCCCGGCTCCAGCAAACCCCTATTGGGGCCCTTTGGACCATGTCCTGGCGCCTCTGGCGCCAGGCTCATAAGGAACCTCAGTCCCGGTGCCAGGGGCGCCGAGTTCATAATTCTTGCAAAGGTGCTTGGGTGGACCTACCTGTAGCAGACCATGCTGCATACTCAACTTTGCAAATGCTGGCAGGATGAAGTCCCCAGCCTTCTGCTGGGAGGAACTATTCCCTGAACTGGGACTACTTTCTTACCTGGGTGGGGCTGGTGCCACTCCTTAGCTCTGGAACACAGGAACTCTTTTACCTGGGCGAGGCTGAGGAAGAAGACACCCAATCACTCCAACACTATTTAAACCACACCCGATTGGGAAAACGTGCTTCACGTTATTCTGCATCTGCAACAGGACGCTCACCGAGTCAGCTCCAGCATTCCAGTGACATCTCCAGCTTCAGCTCAGCAACCTGTGGAAGAAAGACACGAGAACTATACTTACCATCCAGGAATCCAGGCACCGGCAGAACCTGCAAGCAAAAGAAACATAAGGTTAGCAAGTTGCAACACGTTCGCAGCCGCGCTCGCTTACCTGATCCATCTGTGCTTTCACGGATTCTTCGCGGCCTTCTCTTCAGCAGCCTAACGGCACCTGTAAAGAAAAAGAACATTGTTAAGTAGGAATCGGGTGAAGGCGGCCGCATTTAGTTTTCTTACCTGCTTTTGTGCGCGTATTACGATCTCTTCAACCGCAGCAGCCCGGCACCTGAAAACAAGAAAAGACATTATTTAAGTGCCATTAAAGACTGCAAGAAAGCCTAACACTTACGTGTTTCCCCACGTGAATCCGCGACTGGGAAAACACCCGCAAGGTCCCGACACCTGCAAATAAGAAAAGAACATTGTTAGAGGTGCTATAATAAGGTCACAGATCATTATATTCACGTACTTCGCACGTGCAACAGCAACGGACGAACAACGCCCGCAACATCTCAAGACCTGAAAACAGAAAACAAGGGACATTATTGAGGTGTCATTGAAATTCCCAAACCTACGTACAACCGCACGTGTCGCGCTCTCAGTGACCACGCCCTCAGCATCCAGGCACCTGAAAAAGACAATGCAAAGACTTCATTAAAGGTGCCCATCTCTTCAAGACTATAAACTCTTTATACCTACTGGCATCCGCTCGTGCAGTAACGGCGGCATCACCTTTTGGCATCTCAGCACCTGTGCCACTTCTAAGGCCACAAAAGACTTTGAGGACCTCCAGTGACGTAACTGGAACCCACGCACCCCTGCATAAATCGCAGGATGGAGAGCCCAGCATTTATACGCCTAAGGTGAGAGCTCACCAGGACATTGGACTTTCGGAGAGTTGGCGATTAGTGAGGGAAGTCCAGCCAAACGGTCATTAACCCTTTTTTCTTCCGCCTGCAGAAACCTTACCCTGCAAGCTAGACGTTCAATAAGAGGAAGCCCAGTCCAGAGAGTCAAACGAGCTCTACGCTTCTCAATTGAAGAGACTATAACAGTTCAGCCGGGACCAGCGCCTCCGTGGGAATCAGGTGAGCGTTACAGGGTTTGGTTGAGGAGGAGGCCGTGCAAGGGCCACACACGGGGTCTGGAGGGGGATTCCACTGGTGCTAGTGGTGCAGTCCAGGGGCAGGGACAGGAGGCAGCACAGGTGGCCACGGAGGTGCCTGTGTGTAACCTGTCACCGATCCTGTGACTGCATCATCCCGCACCAGCAGGGATGCCTTCGTCCATACCCGTTTTAAGTGAGGGGATCCGCTAACAACAACTGGCCTTCCTCTCCCTGCGGACGTGGCAATCCGGGACCGTGTTGAGCCTGTCCTGGCTGGGGTGGCATTGCGTCAACTTGGCATCTGGGATGACGTGCAGGGTTCTCGTGAGGACGCTGTAAGTTATTTCAGATGCCTCGTTGACTGCGTCGACCTACTAGGACAGGTCACAGGTGCTGGGTTCATCCGTGTGGTGGACCTTCTACCGACCCCCTCCTCAACTGAACCCCTTACGCGTCAGTCGTCCTCCGTGCCATCTTCCTGCCCAAGTATCACCTGGGCACCCTGTGGAGCTGCCTCTGACCCAGCAGCCAGGCTTGTGGAGGACACAACCCTGCCACAGTCGGGAGTCGGAGGTCCAGCAGGGGTGGCCACCCCAACAACTGGACCCCAGCATGAGGAGGACGTGCAGGCATCAACAGGCAGGGCACATGCACTGCAGCAGCAGGCTGAAGGTGTGAGCGATGATGGCTCGGGGCCATCAACATCAGAGGGGCAGGCATCGGCCAGAGGGCAGGAGGACCCTGGATTGGGAGTGTCTTCCGTGTGGCAACGGTTGGGCCGGCAAATAGATGCGGAGCGGCGGCGGGCGGAAGAGGCACAGCTCACTATGGTCAGGGCAGAGAACTCCATGCGCAGGGCATTGTGCCTCGAGGAAATTTGCAGGGAGTTGGAGGTGGACATGGCTTTATCCATGCGAGACCTCGGGGCCAGGGAAGAGGCCCACCTCCAGGACGTTGAAGAGGAGTTCGATGATGCCCTGGCACAGGACATCAACAAGTGAGCCGTTGGACTTGCCCGCCGCCTTTGTAAATAGTTCTGTAGGTGTAAGTTTCCTTTCTATTTTTTTTTCCTTTGGGGCGCATGGACTATCCCCGCCTTTTTGTATATATTTATTAGGTAGGCTTTTTGGTAGGATTCCTTTGGATTGTTGGGCTCATGGACCCTGGATTTCTACATTGTATATAGTTCTGGACTGGATTTGACTTCATTGAATTTTTTTTTACCATCGAGCAATGGTTTTCTTAATGTTTTAACCTTTGGATTTGGTTTAATGGACAAATGCTTTGGGGCCATTTTAATTTGGATTTAATTGGATTCAGCATTCACATTTTTTCATTCATTTTGGACTTCCAGGCTTTTGTTTATTATTTCTTTTCTTGCGTGATTTTCTTTCATTTCTTCAATTTTGTATATGATACATTTTTGTTTCATACTTCATTTGTGTGGTATTCTCTCATTGGTTTTGTGCATGTCACGATGTGGGCTTTCTCATTCGCATGCCCCCATTGTGTGTCTCTGACAGACATGTATTGATGTGCATACTTGTCATTTGGGATCTATCATGACATGGGGATTTCAATACGGAGAGGATGGAATGCTTGGTTGGGTGTTTGGACTGGGGTGGGATTTGGGTGGCCATAAGGGCCATGAGTGTGGATCGTGATGACATGTTGGGTGGGGGGACATGAGTGGGGGCCTGCTGGCAGATGCCTGTCACTGGGGGTGGGGTGGGGGGACATGAGTCGGGGCCTGCTGACAAGAGCCCATCACTGGGGGTGGGTGGACATGAGTCGGGGCCTGCTGACAAGTGCCCGTCAATGGTTGAGTGGGTGGGGGACATGAGTCGGGGCTCACAAGTGCGCTCACAAGTGCATGGTGCCATATGGGCTGCCTGCAGGGCATGGTGAGGGTTGTAGGGTAGTCCCTGTGGTGTGGGCTGCCTGCAGGGCATGGGGAGGGAGGAAACCTCACACCCGGGAGGGCCCACGATGCCAAATCACGTGTGAAACTCCCTGCGTACCCCCAAATACATGTACCCTGCTTGCCCAAGGCCTGTCGTGTGTGAAACTATCCGCATACCCCCCAAATACACGTACCCCGCTGTCGCCTGGAGTATCGCATGTGAAACTTCCCACGTACCCCCGAAATACACGTACCATGCTCGCACAAGGCTTATCGCGTTTGAAACTCCCCGCGTACCTCCCAAATACATGTACCCCGCTCGCACAGGGCCTATCGCGTGTGAAACTCCCACATACCCCCCAAATACACGTACCCCGCTCTCGCCTGGAGTATCGCGTGTGAAACTTCCCGCGCACCCCCGAAATACACGTACCCCACTTGCCCAAGGCCTATTGCGTGTGAAACTCCCCACGTACCCCCCAAATACACGTACCCTGACCTCGCCTTGAGTATCACGTGTGAATCTTCCCGTGCACCCCCGAAATACACGTACCCCGCTCACCCAAGGCCTATTGCATGTGAAACTCCCCGCATACCCCCCAAATACACGTACCCCGCTCGCACAGGGCCTGACGCGTATGAAATTCCCCACGTACACCCCAAATATACGTATGCAGGGAGTTTTACACACGTTGGGCCTGGCGCGAGCGGGTTACGTGTATTCTGGGGCATGGGTGGGCAGTTTTACATACATTTTCGTGGTTGGGGGGCTGTATGCTGGTCCACTGGCCTTTGCGCCATGTACTGGATTTGTGCGATGTTTTTGGTGCACGGGGCGGGGTTGGTGGTGTAACTGGCGCTGTTGCAGGTTCGCTGCGCCACTCTGCACCATGGCTGCTTATGGATGTATTAATCCATGAATATGCAGTGCGCCTAAATGGGTTTTGGCGCACGTGGCTGGCGCAGACTGCCGCACGCGCACTCTGTGCGCCAGCCGCGTGCACCACTTGTGCGCTGAAGTCTATGAATTACCCCCAGTGTTATTAAAATTATAGTTATTACATATGAGATTGTACTAATGTATGGCTCATTGAATGCATGAAATTGACAGACATTATAAGATTACATCATTCATGCAGTGATGTATTGATTAGGTGATATATTCCGAATGCAGCATCAGTATTCACAGCATTACTGCATGTGGCAGCATTGTGAATGGTGGCATTATGCGCCAGTGCATGTGGGGGAGCGTGTGTGTGAGCAGTGTGCTGGTGCAATCAGTGTGGGTAACATCAGTGTATAAGGGCAGTCTCTGTGAGGTGGAGAGGCAGTGTGCGTGTGTGAGAGTGAGAGAGAGAGGGAGGGTGAGAGAGAGAGAGAGGTATGTGATAGAAATCCAATGAGCTCACGGCTCCCTATTTTTCCATGAACTTCTACACAATCCCCCGTGATTAAAAAAACTCTATCAGTTTAGAAATATTCTAGCACCACAAAATAAGGTATATAGGCTAAAAAAAACTAGAAAAATGCACAAATGAACAGAGCTTTGCCTGCCAGTGCAAACCTTCAGGGATGAGTGGATATGGGCATGGACCTCACAGAGTGGAGTCAATGGTTGACCCCCTGTGAGGTCATGCTTCAGTTTCCTGTTTCCCCTAATGTCAAACAGCTGCACAGCACAGTCTTGCTGATGAGCCTAAAACATGCAGCTGATTGACAACATAGTAAAAGAGTCTGCAATGGTCACGTGGTTTAGGCGGAGAGGGGTAGGAATTTGGAGGGAAGTTGCATAGGATTTAGCATGACCCTGGATGTTGACGGGGAAATGAAATGACCAAACATCATCTGCAGGCTGTGTTCCTCCTCACATGCCATCGCCTCTATATCTTCTATCCTATGTCCATGGATATGTCTTTCTCAGCACCTAATAGGCAAACCAAATGAGCACCAAGCCCATGATGACCTGAGGAAGAACTTTCAGTAACCATATCCTAGCCCCTTAAAAAAGCAATAGGTCCAGATGGCTAATCTATATTATTTTTAGAAATGGTTTATGTTTAGTTTTATATTTAAAAATTTCCCAAACACTGTATGAAATACAAAAGCAAACAAGAGACAATCCAATGCATAGCAACTCGAGTGAGACTGCCATGGAAACTTGCACATTTTCAGCAGTAAATTCTAAACAAAAGAATGAATGTCACTTTTCCTTGACCCCCCAAAAAAATAAAGGACATGCATATGTATTGGACAAGCAATGTACACATTACATCAATACAATACATTCATTAAAACATATATGAGTTGAGTGGGGTTTAATAGGTGAGGCAATGCCGTACTCAGGCACAGTTATCACACCTTTTCTGGGCTCTTATAATTCACCCTTTGTATAGATTTAGTTTTCCTGCAAACAGTTGTAAATGAAAAACTATTTACACACTGTTTCACATTTATTTATTTATTTTATTTATTTATTGTGCGTTTCTTAGGTGCTTATACAGTAAGGGAGGGATCATGGGATAGAAGCCAATGAGTACAGTGGAAGATAAAGACGAACCTACTATGCCGTGTAAGTATTCAGAACGTGCACGTGCAGAGAGAAGAGGGAAGTGGGAATGGGGGTAGGTGCTGGAATGTCCTTGCTCGTGGGTGAGCAGCAAATGAAGTGCATAGTATGGTAAGTGCTATGCGGCCTGAAGCCGCATTAGGTAGATAGTTCAAGCCTACAGGACGAAGGCTGGTAGTGTCGAAGCAAGTGCTGCAAGGTAGGCAGAGGCTGGGTGATTGGGTGTGGGAGGCCAGGACTCTGAAGGATACATAAGGGCCCTGGTCACCAATCACAGCGACTGTGAGATTAGCAGAGGAGGGAAGAAGGGAAGGAGGAGGTGAAGAGGAAAGTCTTGAGGAGAGTCCAGAATTTGAGGAACTACTGCTCAAGACGAAGAGGAAGGTGGAGGCTGTTCCATAAGCAGGGGCCTGCTGAATAAAGTGATCGGCCTCCGGCCCTCTGTTTAACGAAACGCTTTTTAAAAAAAATTATAATAATAATTATTTGTTATAGTTGTATTACAACTTTTCAAATTTCATGAACATATAAATAACATTTATATGCAAAACACAATAATTTTCAATCTTACAAGGCTAAAAGATAATACATTCTTACAATACCCATACTATCACATAATTATTAAGAGTTCATTTTATACGCATGATCACGCCAATTCATACTATTTACAAAGGTTCCACTTAGATGGTTACTTGATTAAGCTTACCTCTTTCAACCAACCGGTTACCTAATAGCCTTATAGATAATGCATTGCCCATTATACACCTCTAACCCGGGGAGCACAATTTGAAAAAATTGTACTATGGCAATCTGAATTTTCGGACGGGTACTGGAGAACAGCTCATGCCATCTTTTGTCACTCTCCATTGGTCTTTGGACTACCTGGGTGTGTGCAAAACATCTGGTTCGTACATCGCAGAGTGCTAGACATTCTACGAGCAGATGTTGTAGTGTCTCTCTTTGTTCAGGCACAACACAATATCTGCAGTAGTTTTGTTCTTTTGCCAGCTTTTTCCTTTTACAAAGGACATCCCTTGTGTACCATAGATTTAACCGGAATCTTAAATATCCCATTCTTACTTTAGGAGAAGGGCTTTTCAGCAAGTAATCTGACATCCACCCATATTTTCTAAAGCCAAATAAGAAGATGTCAATGTCCTTGTATTGGGAGCACCTTGTCATATTTGCTACCCAATCAGCCAGATGTACTTTTTCCTTCGCTCTAACAGGATTTGATAGTAATAACTCTATTGTGATATCAGCATGGGCTAATTCATTATATACATGTTTCCTCCATTTAACAGTGAAGGGATTTATAGATTTCAGCAAATGACGCGCTATCACTTTCAGTATATTGTTACTTCCCTTTTCCAGGAGGCATTTGCGTAACAAGGCACTCTGTTTCCAGGATACTTGAGCATACATGGATGTCAATCCCAATTCATAACGCAAAATGGCCATCGGCACAGAGTTAGGCAGGCATAAGATCTGTTTCCAGTAACCTGACTCTAATTGATCCCAGTAGCACTTTTCTCTTGGCAAAAACCCTTCAATACCATACAGCAATATCGGGAGAACTTTCATTCTATAAAATAACACAACATGTTTCATGGAAAACTTCCCATACTTCCTGATCAACAATCGTGATTGCGAGACAAGCTGTTGCATTTTTTGCTTCCTTACTAGGTCTTCAGCTTGTTTGCATACAGCATTGTTGATTAACACCCCAAGGTATTTATATTGGGTCGTAGTTTGGAAGCTTTCATTCTGAATTTTCCAGGAAAAGATATTACTCCTGGTGGTTGGCTGTTTTCCACACATTAGTATTTGGGTCTTTGCGATGTTAATTTCCAACGTATTTGCTTGTACATAGAGGCCCAGCTTTCTTAACATATTAGGAAGGCCTTGTGGTGTTTGCGACAATAATACAAGATCGTCGGCATATAGCAAATAAGCAATTTTTTGGCCTCCTAGTTTTGGCGGGACACCAATACAACAACGAAACACTTTAATCAGAGAGAGTTGGTGCCAGAGGACCATAGAGGGATAGTATTTAGTAACAGGAAGTTGCAGATAGCGTGTTCCCAGGCCCCAGGCAGCCCTGTAGAAGATGCAGAGGGATTTTAATTTAATCCGTGCAGCAACCGGGAGCCAGTGAAGAGTTTTTAGGGCGGGAGAGATACGGTCCCTGGGCTTAAGTCCAAGGATAAGTCTTGGTGCCCTGTTCTGGATTAGCTGGAGGGATTGTACCGTGGAAGAAGGTAGATTCAGGAGAAGGCTATTGCAGTAGTCACCGATTGACTACTGCAGGGGAACATTTTTCACCTCTAAACTGCTTTAACTTGCAAACACATATGCAAAGCCGTTTTTGTCTCCATGTTTAAAAAAACAGTTTTTTTCCATGTGAAAGGGACCTTTGAATTTCTTTCTTCCTTTGTGTATTAAATTCCTGCTTTTCCTTTGCTAATGACAGGTAGGCCTTGTTCACATGGCCCTTCCATTTTAACTTGCAAACGCATGTGCAAAGCAGTTTTTGTGTCCGTGTTTTTTTCCATGTGAAAGGGATCTTTCAATTTCTTTCTTCCTTTGTGTATTAAATTTCTGGTTTTCCCGAAGAGGCAAAGAGGCTGGGATATGGTCCTTAGCTGTGCAGCCCTTTGCTTGGGTAGCCTGGGGCTATGTCTCCCCAGTAATGAGGAATAAATTAGGAGGGGTGGCAAGGAATGTCCATGTTGTGGGAGGAGAGAGATGTGAACAGCAGATGGAAGATCAGGACCGGGGCTTAGCTCGATTTTGCTCTCATCCCAATGGAAGCCCAATGTGAGAATGGAAACACCATTCAAAGATAGCAGTTTTAGCATCAAAGGTCACCCGAGCAGCCCGTAGATCGACACTGGATGGTTCTTATTGTCCCCTGCCCTATGCGGGCAACCTCTGCCAGCTGAAAGGAGTACCTTTGGTGGTGTTGAGCTGAGCTTGATGTTGCTCCCAACTAAGTTGAAGGCGAAGTTCTACCCAGCTTAGTTTTGTCCCATTCGTTTTTAGAAACCGGTTGCGTGTTTGAAAATAACTGAAGGCCTCATCATAGTTAAACATATTCAATTTCTCACTCCACTCCCATATAACTTGCACATCTGTAATTTTTTAAGCAATATCCTGGTTCGTCTGCCAAACATATTTATTCATTTATTTAAATTCTTATAACACGCCACACGGCTAAAGCCCTTGGGGCTCACAAAAAACTAGACAAAATGGACAGAATAAGGTACTACATCAGAGGGAAAGGAAGACGGACCAGGTGAGTCAGAGGAGAGGGGCTCAGCCTAGACGGGAGTTAGAGGAAGGTCCTGATTCTACCTTTGAATTCACTTGTTTTTATTTTCCTCAAGTCGGGAGGAAGAGCATTCCAGATAGCAGGGGCTTGGATGTCAAAGCCCACTCCTCCGAATGTAACCAGCCTGAATCTAAGCTATGACAGTTTGGCTTGATCATGGGACCTGAGGGAATGGGTGGGCAGGTAAGCATTCAGACGGTCATTGCATTTTGGGAAGCACCTGGGACAGGCACTTGTGAGCCAGACTCAGAATTTCATGGGTGATTCGATGTTTTACGGGCAGCCAATGCAGCTCCCTCCTTGCGTTGGTAATGTGAGTGTGTCTGGAAAGACCAAAGGTGGCTCGCACAGCCCCATTTTGGACGACATGCAATGCTGCGATGTTAGATTGGTAGGTACCAATCAGCAGGCTTTTGCAGTAATCCAAAAGAGAATTGACAAGGGCAGAGGCTAAAAGGGAGATGTTCTTGAGAGAGAGAAATGGACGAATATGATGGAGCAGTTTGGTAATGAAGCCACATGAGGCCCGAATCTGAGCGACATGCTGCCACCTAGTTAGCGCAGCATCCAGGGTTACACCCAAGCTTTGCCACTGAAAGTGACCGTCCCCCAGTAAGGCAGTTAAACCCCTTCAATTAGAGGCAATAATGGACACACCCCAACAGGGAATGAGAACAAGACCAAGTGTGAGAAGTAAAAGGTTTTTATCTAATCGATATAGGGTATGCAAAGGACTCTGCAAACTCCGAGAGCGCTCTGTCTGAAAATAGCAAAGACAGTCATTTATATTACAAATATACGTCATGCATGAGCTAAGCTATAGGGGCCACATAGTCTTGGGGATTGGATGGCGATGACTAGCTACTATGTTAGGTGTAGGCGCGGTGCTCCATGATTGGCGGAGATCCACATGGTGACATCACGGAGTGCTTGGGTCAGCTGGGCTCATCGGGGTGGAATGTCAGGGCGTGAGCTGTCCATATAGATTCATTACTACAGTGCTAACAATTTGCCCTTGTGGCCACTCGTGCACATTCATCACGAACTTCTATGTCAAGTTGCTATATAAATCATACAACACATCAATTGAATACCAGGGAGGGGACACATAAAACAGTATTCAATACGAGGCTTCCTTAATATATCACCATTAACAAAGGATCCAGTCTCGTGGATCCAGGTGTCTTATCAGGGGGTACGGGTTCGGCTACCTTTATCATTCTACTCTGTTAGATGTAGTGAGTGATGGTTTTATGGTATGTTAGTACAGGTGTGAATAACTGTTTCTATGGCCCATTAAACTTGGGGTGAACTGAAATATCATTGGGTCGGATGGGGCACATAACTAATTCCTCAAAAAGGCGGTGTGAGTTGGGGCCGTGTAGCTCGTAATTCTTCTTGGCCTGGCCAGGACGATACACAGTGATTCTATGGTGGCATCTGGTGTCGGAGGCATGGGGGAAGGCAAATGCTGGATGCGGGTCCAGCAAGAATGCGGGGAGGTGTAGCTGTACTGTTCCAACAACAGAAAACCGGGGACCTTCAAACTCCAGCGACCCTAAAAGGGAGGAGGGGGATTGGATGTGCAATTCTCGAGAAGGAGGGGGAGACGGCCTTGTAACTTTTCGCGGGTCTCTGTTTACTGAGCAGCATAAATACTATTACAGGACCGTGTTGCTGGGGCTTGGGGGCATTATGTAAAGGGCACATTTCTATGATTCACATATAATCATGTTTACTGCATCAATGGAGTGAAAAGTTTTCCATTAGCATTACGTGACATAACATTCATAACTCTGTTGCTTTGAGCCTACGGGAGAAGAATGTACACAAAACATGAGGTAGAACCAGGTTGGTGGATGCAGTGATACAGTGACCCATTACAACATATACTTATGCTTAGGACTTGTGCACATACTCAAGGACTGGGGAAACAACATGCTCATCTATCATTACAATCGCAGCGGGTGTGGTTTAGCACTTTAAATGACTCACATGTATCACAATACTCTCGATCACACCATATACGAACATTTTGTATATTGCTCTTTCAATCATTTGACAATAGCAGCAAACATTGGTCATTAAAAGGCAGATTCGAGTGTCCATACGGTTGACACCATTACACGAAGATGTCCTGGAGTGGGCAGGGGTTGTATCATTTTAATACAAGCAACTGGCATTATGGGTTTTAAACCTTTTAACAAAACAGCTTATCAGCATAAATGAGACTGGGAGACTCAGGAGTTTAACATTCATGTTTAACGCTTCAACTGGTGGAGCAGGGTTGGGGGTCATGAGCACCATATATCATGGATGTGGGGGGTCTGCGGAGGGTCGAGGTATACTTGATAGAGATGACTTTGTTCTTTCCCAGACCCCAACTAAAAGTCCAGTCACCGCCAGGGCAATGATGTACTGCGGAAGGTAAATGATACAGTGTTTGTTCTTTTACTTTTTCACATCAAATTGCTCGTGAGAACGGGCCTTCAACGGATCGACCATGAGGAGGAGGCTGGGTTGGAAGCGCAGGGCTCACTGTGCGCGGTCAAGTGGGGGGTGAGCTGCAGCTTCTGCAGGCAGCCTGTTCCACTAAGGTCTTGGTATACTCAAAATGGAGTCCAGGTGTATTACAAAATGGAGTCTATGTTATGCTATGAGGCGAGCTGTGCAACCTCACGTGTCGATCCGCAGCCACCCTGCATCCCGGGCCCAGGTGCATGGGGGCTGCCGACTGGTCATGAGCCTCACATTGGAGGGTAATGTGAGGGACAGGGGGTGCCTAAAGCCCTGTCCTCCCATACATTTCCTCCCTTTCATTACTTAAGTAACGAATATTGTAACTCACCCAACCTCTGGTGTTCTTTTTCATTGGCTATTGCTTCGTCTCATGCTGGTGTCCCCTTGATTGGCATCCAGGCTCTACACACCCCTCGGAGACTGACTCCTGCCCTAGCATACTCATCCGGCATGCAGGTCATGTATATGCATCCCCTATCCCCTTCCAAGTCCACCCATACCTCCTTATACCATTCTCATTCCAGGGGTTCCTTTATTGTTGTGTGCTATAGCCTGTCCACTATGTCCCCGTCATAGTATAATGCCGCCATTCTATATTTGGGTTCAGGATCCTCACCTGTTTGTACTTGTGCCTCCTGCATAATTTGTGCTGCTCCTCCATTGTTGCCCATTGTCACCGTCATCATTGTACCGTAAGGAACTGCGTTTGTGCAGCACCGAAGACCTACCTGGCACACACAAAAAATCAGGAGCAAAAATACGATGATGGGTATCAGCATTTTGATAGTCATTCCAAGCCAGGATGGTACCCATGAAAAAATGTTGTCCACCTTCCTTTTTCATCCGTTCCCCCAAATTGTGTACTGCCGCCATAACGTGTGATAGTGTTCCATTGTCCACATCCACAGAAGGCACGAATGTGCAGCACGCGCTCCCGATTTTTCGGCAAACACCTCCATCAATCGCCGTTAACAGGTCTAGGACATACCTGTTCTGCATTGTCATTAGCCATAGGGCCCTTAGCTGCACCTTGATCACGTTGAACCCTTCTTCAGTGTCATTGGCCAATTGGATCAGCTGCCAGCGTGTTATTTGCAGCCACTTTGCGTTGGCTCGCGCCTGGATACTAGGAACGAGGGAGGCAAAGAATGTTTCAGCGGAGTTCAATAGCCGGAACCTGTCAGGAATTTGTGCCAACAGTTCTGTGGAGGCCTTGGATATGTAGTTGGATTATCTCTGCTTTCTCGATATCGTACCTTGTATGTTGTCCGCGGACAGGACATACATTGGCGGTTCTTCTGTTGGTTGTGAGTGTTCTTGACGATGGGCGGCTTGTAGTCCTTCTCCTCCTTCGATATGACTCTCCGGGACCACCATCAGGGCAGAGTGCAGGGTCGCCAAAGAACATGTGCCCCTCCAAGATTGTGGGAGGTCCAAGTATGCCTGTTTACCGCAGACCCAGTAGGTGTCCATAAGGGCAGCTGTCCCTTTCTTCATGTCTGGGATGATGAGCATTCTGTTACCATTCTTATTTGTGCCCATGTTGTTTTTCCTTTAACCAAGGAAGCAACGTTCATATGTGATTTCATTTTGCAATTTGAAGGGTTTTTCTATTGCTGTTACCCAAGTTAGCTTTGTGATGTGTTCAGCCCACACTGGTGCGCATGTTTTCTCAACCCATTGCAGTTTCTCTGCCAGCAATCCTCATAGTGCTTCTGCTTTGCAGGTTATTACTTCTTCTTTCCACTTGTTGTGACTAAACTGATGGAGGTTCCTTGTGGAAATAAATGAACTTGAAGAAAAGAAAATGTGTTTCCAAACAATGTCAATAAAACTGTGAACACAAACTCCAGAATGTCTCAAGAAGATGAGTCTTTTGAATGAAGCACACTTGAAAAAATAGTTGAAAACACAGAAATAATCTTTTGTTTTCCTTAAAATGATACTATTTCCTTAATCAGTTCATTCCATTTCATTTACCTCTCTTTATGGAAATAGTTCAACAACCAAAGGAAATACCATTTAATGTTGAGTGCAGTTTTAAAGTAAAGTTATTCCTCAAAAACGTCTTTGCATGTAATGAGATGCATTTGGAAGATTCCTCATATAATATGGTAAACAAGTCTTATATATTTTCCTCTTTGTTAAAAATACCTTGGCTCAAAAATAAATATCCTTCTTTGTGCTGCTTTTAAAAAACAAGGTTGCCTGTGCAGTCATTAACTTTAATAGCCTTTAAATATCATGTTTTCATGACTTAATCTCTGATGAATGAGTTTGCCATGTAAAAACACTGGCTTCACAACACAACGTCTTTTAATCCTTGCACTTCAGAGGAGAAAATAACAGAAGATAAGGCTAACTTTGGCAGTTCATTTAGATTAATTACATAAAAAGTACTTAGCTTATTTTTTGCTTTAGAAGACCTCTCAGCGTTTTCTTCCACAGGGAAAATTAATTTCTTTAGAGTAGATGTAACTTGAATGAGTTGTTTCTTTTTCTTTTAGTGTTGAAGATATTTTCTTAAGAGTTTTCCAAGGCCCAAAACATAGGCGATAAACAGAAACATGACCAGCTCAGGAAACTAAACTAATGAAAGGCAGTTTAGAATGTTGGGAGTCACACCATTGTCAACCTGCCACCCAATCAGAACTCCTGCCTCTGCCCTCCTTCTTGGCTTGGGGTATCTGCAGTACTCTGAATATGGAAGTTAAGGCCAAACCATTTTAACAGTGAAAGGACTATATTTAGTTTTTAAACCTAACAATGAAATAAACAAAGAACATAAGGATAATAATTCTTTAATTACCACCTATTTACTATGGAACCTGACAGTTTTCTGAAAATAATTTTCCTTTAATCACAAAAAACGGTTCTTTTAAACATATCACTCCTTTGGGTCTTGAGTAGAATGTTTTTTCGTTTTGCAGCATTTCAAAAGATACTGTGTGTGCCTGGAAGGTGTTCTTTATTCTACATAGGGTGAGATGAAGGAGACACTGGGCATCTGCTAGAGACAATTCTTGAGGAAGTAGTACCTTAGGTGTGCCTGACGCTTGAGGTATCAGAGAGCATACGTAGCAGCTCTCTGATACCTCAAGCATACGTAGCAGCTCTCGTTGGTTGTTTGCTTGGCGGTGGAGCTCATATCCGCATACCACTTATTTGATTGCTGTGGGTGTCTAGGGTCTTCTATAGTGTCCAGCCCCAGCCCAGAGAAGTCATCATATTTTCTCCTCCCAACCTCTCGCTTTTGAGGTACACTCTCGCATTCTTTAATGACTGTTGTGTTGTGCTCTGTTCACCCGCCCCCCTTTTCCCACTCGTCATATAGTACTAAGAATCTTTCAGTGATTTCTACATTATCTTCCTTAAAACTTGTCGAGGATTCATACTCTATGGACGGGTGGGCTGCTGGTGTGACAGGGGTGGTGGCAGTGTCATGTAACCATGATAAGACAGAAGGATTTCGATCATTTAACCCATAGACACTATATTCAGAGGTATTGTATGGGGAAGTGGGACGTGGGGTTGGCTTATTGCTTGTGTCATTTGGGTGCTGCGCTTGATCGGGGTGAGTGTCATACCCCCATTTGAGCTGGAAACTGTCCCATATAAGAAAGGCTCCTTCTTTGACCATGTTGGTTTCATTCCCTCCACCCTCATTTATATCGATAGATATAAATGTAACCGCCCAATATAAAACCAGGCCAAACATTAGTGTAAAAACTATGGCAGCGCATACAAACAGACCACACTCATATGAGTATCTACGCAAATCAAAATTCTCATTTCCGTTCCTGTCTGCCCTAACACTATTCTTAGCGGGTGGCCCATCCGTAGCCATGGTTTCTCCTATATATTGAGACATAGAAGTGCATTAAGCATCCCACAGAGCATTTATATTATTTTTACTTCACATTTTGGATTGACCATTTTCTTTCTAAGCATAAGCAGTGAGAGAAAGAGAAAGAGAGAGAGAGCGAGAGAGAGAGAGAGAGATAGAGAAATTTTGCAGTGCATTATCAACATTATGTACATTGTAAGAGTCAATCATTTAGTTATTTTAATATGACAGCACTGTTTGTTGGCAGCAGCGAGTTGTTTCTCTATGTTTACTTGTTATGTCTGGTTTTCCTTCTCTTCTACTCCCTTATCCTGTGCCTGTGTAACATTATCATAGGCTTTTCGTACGTCTGTGAAATGCATCCAATATCTCAGACCCTTAACTTTAACTGCCGTTGGTGTGCAATACACTACTTCGTATGGGCCATGAAACCTTGGCGCATTTCACATACGCACGAAACTCCTTACATACACCATCTCCCCTGGCATTAGCTGACCTGTTGGGTTACCTCTGGTGGGCGTTATTGCCTCACTTCCTTCTTCATTTGTGAATGGGGGTGTGAGCTGTTTTGCTATCATACGTGCCACTTTTGTGAGCTTTGTCAGGTACTCATTAAACTCTTCATCTAATACAGTGGCACTTCTATGTGCGTCAGAATGCCTGCGGAGTGGAGAATTTGCCATGTACATGTGCCTTCCTGTTACACTTTCATGGGGTGACAGATGGTGGTCCTTGCTAGGCTGATTTCTCAGCTCAAACAAGGCCAAGGGCAAGCAATGCACCCAATTTTTCTTGAGTGTAAAACACAGTTTCGACAACCTCCCTTTAAGGAAGCTGTTGATCTTCTCAACCATGCCATTACTTTGTGGGTGATAAATAGAGCAGCGTTTGTGTTTTATGCCTAGCAGAGCAGTTACTTCTTTGAAGAGATCATTGACAAAGTGTGTGCCGTTATCGAAGCGAATCACGTCACAAATTCCCCAGCGCAGGAATACTTCCCGAATTTTGCAGCACATTTGGCATCCGGGTGTGCACATGGTCCTGCCTCAACCCATCTTGAAAATGGACAAACCACTGCTATCATGTAGCGTGACCCATTGCACCTTTCTCCCATATCTGCATAATCAATATGCAGCTCTCTGAAGGGTCCTATTGGCTTGGGTAATGTTCCTCGCAATGTTCTTAGTGTCATTCCTGAATTGTATATTTGGCAGGTTGTGCACTCCATTGCCAGTTTTGAAAGTTGTTCTTGCAATCCGAGGACAAACCAATTCTCTTGTATTTCTGCGGCGATGTACTGCTTCGCATTGTGGGCTGGATAATGAAGTTGTTGGAATGCTGGTTCCAGTAGTTTGCTGGGCATCACTACTTTACCTGTGCTGTGTTGACGCTATAGGAGGTCTGTTGAGGACTGGCTACACCCTCTCTTCTCCCACAATTCTTTTTCCTCAACTGTTGCCCCATCTTGCAATTCCAATATTTGCAATACACGCATGGCATTATAGCCATCTGGGAGGTCCTCTTCTACATGTTTTTGTATCAGGTACTCACCTGTTCTCTCCTTTGTTAAGTAAGACACTTTCTTGGCAGCAGCATCCGCTGTATACACAACTCCCTAGTTAAATTGTAGACAAGTTTGAGCAAGAGTGAAAACTGAGCAAAATGGCACAGTGAAATCCAAACACAAATGGCACTCTAGCAATTTCTCACAAGGGAGGGAAAGCACAAGTTATGCAGGAATATACTCTTAGACACCCTAGCAACACTTCCCATAAGTTTGTGAACAGGTTTAGGCAAGGCAGTACTTTAGCATGTATAATACTTAAATGAAAACGGAGCAAAATGGCACTTCCCAAGTTTTAAAAGTGGGAAGGAAAAGGTGGTTATAAGAATTGGGTGCATCAACACAGTTCTAGTTGAGAAGCAATCTAGAAAAGGCAGTTCTAACAAATTCAGCCAGAGTCAATAGGCCTGTGCCAGCGTCAAAGAGCCCAGAAGCAAAAATGTTCTTGTAGCTGCAGTCAAGTCTTTGTTAAACGATTCGAAAAGGTGGATGCAGAATGTGAAAGACAATGTTAGAGGATAGGGACGACCAACCCAACAGGTAGGTAAAGGATTTAAAATACCTTCAGCACTACCACGTGAAAAGGGAGGCCTGGCGGAACAAAGTACCTTGAAATGTAGAGGAGGCTTCCGCGGTGGCGGTTGTTCCTGGCAGTTCCTGCAATTCAGGAGATCCAGCAGAGGAAGAGAGACTCTCGTCATGGAGGAAGGTTCGAGTTACTGCACTGCCCAGGGATGAAACCAGACGCAGTGCTGCCAAACGAATAAAAGGTACGCTCCTTTAAATCACGGTCCGGGTGGACGGGTGCCTGGCTATCTGGTCTCCGAGTGCAGGGCACTGGTGATTCGACCAAGGCAGGTCCAGGAAGGCGATTGGCAAACTGGTTGGCCCCACCAGCTCAAGGGAAGAAGGCTCTTGCAGATGAAGATCTTCTCTCGTCGTGTGGAGAAAAGTGGTGAGACGCTGCAGCAGGGCTTCACCGGTGGTTGAGTCATTGCAGATGTCTTTGGCTTCTCTCCCCTTCTGCTTCTTAGTCCCAGTGGCGACGTCTTGCTCTTCCAGTCCTCAGGACCCTGCTTTTATGCAAAAAGATCCCCATTCATACAGCCGAGCTGTCACTCACACAGTGGAGTGGTCATCCTGGCGGGAGACCCTCCAGCCTATCAGGGCAGAGTGTGACATGGGTTGCTGAGGCAACCCTGTCCAGGGGTCCTACTCCCCCTCCCACACAATGGATCCACCCCAGACTCAGTGCCGCCAAAAGAAGGGCTTCTTGGCAGAAGCCCACCAAAAGGATGAACAAAGGGTCCCCGACTTGGGTTAGGAGTTTAGAGAAAGACACGAGAAAGAATTTATGTAAAAGTTCCGGCAAATAAAACCTACCAGAGTAAAGTTAATATAAAAATAAAGCAGCCGTATGTTAGAGGCTGTCAGTAAATGTGGTAGCCTAAACAATGGGAAAATCCCATAGGGAAATATTCACGGTCGAATATTTTCAGTAGTAACCACTGCCACCTGCAGAAACATTTGAGAGAGGGACTGTATGGTACCCTCTCGAAAATTAACATAAGGGAAAAACTATTAACTCTTGCCAGTACCTCCATAGTAAGATGGGTTGCACTGGTTTTGCCACTGCGGTCCTCTGTACTGCTCTTGTCCATTCCACTGTGACTGTCCATTGCCAGCCCAATTTGCTGCCATCCTTCCTTGTATCACTACCGATCCCTCCTCCTCCGCGTTCCTATCTGTGGGGAGTGCTGCTACAGCTGCTGCGACCTTCACCAGTTTCGTTTGTATTAATTTCGCCTCGTCTGCCAACCTTCCCTGTGCTATCTCCTTCTCCCTTTCCTTGATTTTTTTACAGTGGTGCACTATTATACTTTGAATTTCGGGCCATCCTTTTGCTTCAATCCCTGCTATTTTGTTGAGTGCTTTCTGCACTTCTGTAAAGTAAAACAAACATATTGATTGATCCCAGGCCGTACCCGTTTCCACACTCCACATCTCCTGCACCCATAAAATGAAATCCATAGCATCTTCCCCATCATTCATTGTACATTGCATTACTGACTGTAATTCAGGTGTGTCTCGGAATTATGGTACTCCTTGCGATGGCAAAGCTTTTATAGTCCGTGCAATGTTTTTTAAGCTTACGGCCAGATGCAACAATAAAGATCTCAGTCTTGTAAGTGTTAAGAGCCAAGGAATTGGCTGTCACCCAGGCCTGGATGGCAGAATAGATGGTATTAATGGCCAGGGAATCTTGTATGTGTGAACCCAACAGTTTCATGATGACCTGAATGTCGTCTGCATATTTGATATAAAGGACATCCAAGACATATTACTGTTGACAGCACAGCATTAGGTTCCTGTTCTATATGCCTGATATTTCCTGCTGGTAGCCAATACACTGGACGTACAATTTCCGTCCCCTCATATAGTGTGGTGATGGGAAACTACATGCTTCTCGTAGACTATGGTTTGGTGTTTTAGGCCTGCAAAACAAAGAGCTGTGTGATTTGTGATTTCCTGAAGGTCATGTGTTTCTCTATTGATCTCCCAGTGTGAGGCTGTGTGTGGGGAGAGGTCTGCGAGGGGGCAGAGATAGTGTGTGAGTGCAGTGGGTATGCATGGGAAGTGTGTGCAGGCAGTGCATGTGTAAAAAGCGTGTGTGGCCAATGTGTGGGGGTTCTATGTGCATGTTTGTGAGTGGAGAGACTGTGTGGGTATATGTAGAGTGTGTGTGTGTGTGGGAACAGTGTGTTTGGGCAGGGCTGTGTGTGAGGGCGGTATACAGCCTGGCAGTGTGCATGGGGCAGGGTGGGTGTGTGGTGGAGAAACATTGAAGGCAGTTTTTTGGGTCAGTATGTTTGGGATAGTGGATGGGGAGAGCAGTGTGTTTGGGGCCAATGGGATTTGCTTGGGAAGTGTTTGTGTTAGTGGGCAGGGAGTGCATGTGTATTTGGGCAGTAGGTGTGTGGGGGCAATGAGTGTGTGGGTGGCAGTTTGTGTGGAGGTAAGAGTGTGTGGGGACTCAGTGTATATGTGAGTGTATGGGGAGTGTTTGTGGAGGACAGTGTGTGTGGTGTAGTAGTGCATGTGTGGGCGAAGTGTGTGTGAAGGAGTGGAAGTATGTGTGGAGGAGTGGCCATCTCTTTGACAGAAGTTGCAGTGTGTGTAGGCAGATAGTTTGTGTGTGTGGGCTGGTAAAGTGCTTGCGAGAGGAAGTGTATATGTGGTGTCACTGTGTTAGCAGTGTGTGGGTGTGTGTTGGGGAAATGGGTGAGGGGGAGCATGAGAGGCGGTGTGTGTGGGGTCAGTGTGTGTGGGGGAAGTGTGAGTGGGGTCAGTGTGTTTTGGGAAATTGAGTGTGGGGCAGTTTGAGTGGAGACAGTGTGTGTGGTGGAATTATATATGGGAGGCAGTGCGGGTGGAAAGTGTATGGAGGTAGTTCATGTGTGGGATGAGTGTAGAGGGGCAGTGCATGGGTGGTTGGGAGAAGTGTGTCTGCATGTAGAAAGAGTCATTGCTTGTGTGCACATCAGTGTGCATGTACAGACAGTGGGTCTGAATGTGCGGCCAGTGCGTGTGTAAAAAGTGTGGTCACTGTGTACAGGCAGTGTGTGCGGCATGTTTGTGTATGTGGTGGGGCAGTGCGTGTGGGGGCATTGTGAATGTTGAACACGCTGTTGTGAGAAGCTCTTTTTCAGTTATCAAGTGTTGGAATTACAAGTGAAAGCTTCAAATTGAGAAGAAATTACAAAGTTGAATTGGCAAGAATTTGATAGCAGTAATTTGAAAAAGGTAGAGAAGTAAAAAATGTGCAAGGTATGTGATAACAAGCAAATGTCATTTCAAGATGAGATAGTTTTTCATAAGGGCTAGAAATACTTTTCAAATGGACGCACATTAGCAGTCTGTAAAAGAGATTGTTAATAATGTGTACATGGGCTGTATGATTCAGAACTCAGTACAGAGGTACGCATGTTGAATTTTTCTTAATTGTAGCTCACTTTTACTAACATTACATGTATACCCTGAGGAAGAGCCAAGTGCGTGCTTGAAACATGTGTAGGCATAAGAGATACAGTGATATTGCCATAAGAGGCATACGAGATACAGCAATATTGGCATAAGAGAAACAGTTTTATGGCAACTTATTCGGCAGCTATTATGCTAGCTAAAAAAACCTTCTATGCTCATAAAATTGAATCTTCATTATGTCGCCCAAAGGCTCTTTTTTCTGTGGTTAGAGCTCTCTCCTCTGCAGCTATACTGACGCTGTCTGTTAGCCCCACGCAGGAGCTCTGTGACTCTATGGCACTTTTTTTTGTCAAAAAAATTGAAACAATTTGTGCAAGTATTAAGTCGATCAAGTCTACTCCTCCCTCTGAGGTGTTAACCTACACTCCTATGAGTCTTACAACTCCGGAAGACTGGTGCCTCTTTCCTGTTTTCTCCGAGACCGATGTGCTTGCTGCCATTCAGCACATCAAGTCTGGGGTACCGTCTAATGATATCCCCCTGGTGGTGATGAAAGATATCTCTGCTGAGCTGCTGTCTGAGATTACGGCGGCAGTTAACACGTCTTGTCAGCATGGCTACATTCCTACTTAGCTTAAAGGCAAGTTCCGGGACTTTTTTTTTATTGTCCCTACGGTTCGGCCATGTGTTTTTAAGCATAAATAGGTAGATCGTATAAAACTTTCCTATGGACCTTACCCGACTTTTCGTCCATTAACGCACTCGAAATCAGCTGCCATTTTGTGATAATCCTATCATTTCCCCCCATCGACCTGGCTCACCTGCGTTTGCGGCACTAAATCATATCCCCCGCCCCTGAAACAGACTTTATCAAAACATTCATATTCCCCGCCTCTATCCGTGACGTGACTGTGCTGCGTAGGCAAACGCGCCCAGGTGTCTTCTACGCGACTCCACACAGAACCCGGAAACCAACACAGATCAGCTCACAACACAGCGCGCCACAATTCGGAATATGAAACTGTACTTTTAAATAAAACCGCAAGATTGTAAATTTGGTAAAGTACATTTATTTGACATCAAATGTTTAGAGAATATTCAGCGATTTGCATTTTTCTTTGCTCTCGATCCAAAATAGTTTGTCTTGAGGCAAGCGATGTTCGTGTGCAGTACACAGGGTGTTGGTTTACGATAAAATAAGCTCTTCGGTCGCACTGATAATCGCATGGCTGTTCCAACAACGAGGCACTAGGCCACCACAACGGTATGTATGTTGCATCTAGCCATTAGTACCGCGTAAGGGCATACTTGTACTTGGCGATCGTCCCATAAAATGGTCAGGGTGGTAACGTTGTTCACGCGGAGAAGCAACTGGCGGTTGTAAAAGCCATCCGCCGGTGTCTGGTACTCGTGACACATACAATAATGAAGGATGTACCTGTTTTAAAAACATAAAAAATGAAATTAGTCTCACCATCAGATCTTTATTAAAATTATTCATTTTATATATTAGGTCGGGAAATTATTTCATAGCTAGGACAGTGCAACTGGGTATTATACGTCATTTCCAGTAACCCACCCCCTCTCCTCCGCCTTTTTCAGAGCCGCCTGAGCGCCAGTGGACCACTTCGTCACTGATATGATATAATATGGCATTTGCAACGCGCCTATACACAACAGGGGTTGACAGGGAGGCAGTGCAGGTGGAGAGTGGAAGGGCCCAGGACCGAGGTCGCAGACAGTGGACCAGTTGTAGCAGGGGAGAGGGAGAGAGAAAGCAGAAGCAAAGAGGAAGGTTTTGAGGTGCTTCCGTAAAAGGAGATGGTTCTCCTCAAGATAGTGCGCGGTACAAAACAATATGCCACATAGAACGAACAAGTACAACTTAACCCGTCTTTAAAGCTACTGTATAGTAATTAAATTGCGGTATAAAGTCATCTAAAGAGTTACTTACATTATATTTGCATTTTCCATTGTGTCTGTGCGTAGGGCAGCCCCGAAATACCACTCCTTCTATGCCGACGTTATTTCTTCTAATGAACGAACATTAAATGGCTTTCGTTTCTGAAATTATATTCATTATCGTTTACGTTATTGCACCACACCCCCAAAAAGAAGTCTTTCGGGATGGTCCCGGCCTGTCAAGGTAAAATAACAATAGAACCTTATACTGAGTCGTGGGCCATTCCGGCACCCGAGCAAAAAATCAAAGCAGCTGACCTTCACTTTGAACGAGCACACATTCCTAGTTAGCTACATTCAGTGTAAGGCCATCTCACAGGACTTGAAATTTACACTCCATCTTTGCATTTTGTCTGCGTGCATTTGCAGCCCCAGAGAACCATAAATACGGAGACATTCTATATTTTTTGAAAAATGATTTATATTACTGTTTGGTTTAATTTAATGCGCAAATGAACAAGGTTGGATAGACACATTGCATGTACACTGAGCAATCACTTTTATTTACACAATACATAGCTACACATATTCAATGGGCCTGCGACATGAGGAGACTCCAGAGCAAAGTCACAGGTGACACCCGGGTGGTTCGCACAACTGCACGGTGAAGGGAGGGGCAACGGTGGAGAGACACATTGCATGTACACTGAGCAATCACTTTTATTTACACATTACATAGATACACATATTCAATGGGCCTGCAACATGAGGAGACTCGAGAGAACAGACAATCAAATTACAATCATTTAAACCGTGATGTGTATTTCTCAATGAGCTCTGCTTTAGGTGGACATGGAACAGAGGCAATGTTGGGTGGCAATGCAGTTGTCCCCTGCACAGGTTCGTTCACAACTCCATGTATGTGCCTATCTAGGACATCAACAATAAGTCTCTCAATAAGCTCATATTGCATATCCTGAAACACTGGTTTGATCACCCATTGTTTACTTCTTTTAGTGAAGGCCTTATTGTAGCGCAGCGTCCCTAAAGTTCCGGTCATCCTACTTTGTTGACGGCCAACATTATGGTTATGTGCCACGACCGCTAGAAGAGTCCGATTTATCATGCCCTCCATGCCAAAACGCAATTGTTTTGGCCTGTACTTTAGGCACATATTGTGGAACACCTCCAAATCTCCTGTGTGGCAGAATTCCGTGAGTCCCCTCAAATCTCTTGTTATAGTTTTATCAAATACAATCTTTTCAATGGCTTTGTGAGTGGGTGATGAAGGAATCAACCACTTCTTCTTCAGTGCCTCCTGTGTGGACAAATGGCCATGTTCACAATTGTGGAAATGTTGGTTTGTGGTCCAGCGGTGAACGTTGCTACAGTGTAGCATTACTGACCGCCATTTTTCCAGTAGAATTTCCAACGACCCTCCACATGTTTTTGAGCTCCACCAAAGATGGTTGCTGATTGACTTGGACCACTGTGAAATACCTTGCATATGTTTTTTTTTACCTGCAGCCGACATTTTTTTATTGATTGTTTTTTCAAGATGCCCTACGTCAAATTGGTGATTTATATTTTTGTACTCTTCTCTCATTGTCTTGGCAATTGAAACGTGTCTGTCCGTGGCTATCAGGTCGATCACCATTCCCCGCGATTGTAGTTCTTGCAATGATGCTACAAAGCCAACTTTCTCCATGGCCACTGAGGATGTACTTTGTGACACCTGCACGACCACCGAACTCACAATTTTCTTACTTTCCATGTCCTGAAAGTGGTAGGTGCAGTACTTGGCTGAAAATCCTGGGCTGTCGCACTGTCCATCACCGGCTAGCCTGAACCGTTTGCCCGCGAATGTACTATCAATAGACATTTTTTCCATTCTCCAAGCTTCGCTAATGGCTGGAAATAGATAATCGATTTGGTATTTGTAGAACTGAGTTTTCGCAATGAAATGGATTCCCACAAACTGAAAGAAATACTCTAACTTTTTAAAACTTGAACCACTAAAAAGTGCGGCCGCTGCACAAAGTAGATTGCCTGCTGGCAGTTGCCCCAGCATGGGTTGTGCAGACCATGAGAAAGGATGATATTTTGTACAGGTGGCATGTATTTTAAGGTTAGCGCCTCGAATTGCACGAGTCACATTAATCAATGGCTCCCCACATACTTCCCCACCAACCGAATGCCCACGTTTCATCCTAATAATAATATCAATCAAACAACTATCAAATACAATGAATTTGGCCTCTTTCCTTATACTGTCACTCTGCATCCCAGCTGGTTCGGCCTGTAACGTTGAGGACATGTCACTCACATGAAAGGTAGAATCTCTGATATCGTCTTCCGCTATGTTCAGTGATATTGATGGTGTTTCATTGTCGTCCACTTCATTCTCTTCCATTGCAACATCTGTTCCTTCTCCGGCGATGGGTGAATAAAACAATTTCTTCAACTTTCTCGCGGTCTTAGTTTTTGCGGGTGTGGATTCTGTGAATTGATCTCCGACTGCATCCGAACTACCAGGAGGACATTCACTATCAATGGCTGGTGGTGGTATAGTTCCGTTGTCAATCACTTCATATTCTTC
Source organism: Ambystoma mexicanum (assembly GCF_040938575.1). Taxonomy (NCBI): domain Eukaryota; kingdom Metazoa; phylum Chordata; class Amphibia; order Caudata; family Ambystomatidae; genus Ambystoma; species Ambystoma mexicanum. The sequence goes on along the minus strand of NC_090933.1, from coordinate 1,235,334,167 downwards.
CCATTGGCACAATGCATCTCCAGTCTCAAGTCCCTGCCAAAAGGTTTGACAAGCAACATCTCTCGTTCGCTTCACTGTCTGTGTTGATCTAGTTCGTACACCCACTCGCAACTAGAGGACAGATTGGAAAAGGGATGTTCAGTTTAAACACAACTTACAGTATTGAACTATTAACAGTGAAAAACAACATAATATAGTGACCAGGACACTAACCTTCTTTTGCTTTCTTTTCTTTGAAACTTTCTTGCCTCGAACTTCAACATCAGGACGCTGTTGCTCCAACTCGTGTGTGCATGTCTCCACTTCCTCTTGCGCTGCAACGACTATATTTTCATGATAAGCACATCCATCACGCACTGACGCTCCATCGACTCCCTGAAACATAGAACTTTCATTAGTATGTATAATAATATTGAAAACACAAAATGTACTTGGGGACCAATACCCACGTACATCTCAATAGCAAAACACGAATGAACGCATTGTGTAGAACATTCAAACGACAATTATTCACGCATTGTTGATCTAGTTAGATGGAACTGTCAAGATCCATACCTCGGGCTCCGCATAGACTTCCATTGATGATATTATTGAAGATGACGCTTCAGCAACTCCCTGAAACACAGTAATTGCATTAGTATGGTTTTCTATTTTGTTAAAAAGAACATAAACTTTGTGCAGGCGTCAACGGCTCATCTAAATAGACCTGCACAAATGATCAGTTGTCTAAAATAAGTAATGGATATCTAAATATGATTCGATTTGCTCGATCGTTGGAAGTGTCACCACCCAGAGATCTGCATCAACTACTAGGGGTGATGTTCTTGTAGAACATTGCGCCGACCCGTAACTGCATGCTCCCCCTTCTTCTTGGACTAATGCTCCATCGACTCCCTGAAACATAGGACTTTCATTAGTAATGAACACAATATTGAAAAAAGAAGACACAGAGGAGGGCGACGACAGAAGGACATATCAATGGCTAAAAACGAAAGAAACGTGTGTAACAATCACGCTACAAGAATGCAAGATCTGATGATCTCCATCGATGGAACTGTCCGGAAACGTACCTCGAGCATCTGAGTGACATCAACGGTTGTCGTCAATGCGTTGGACTCCTCAGCATCTCCCTGAAAGACAGTACTTGCATTATTTTGGATAACAATAAAACTGAAAACAAAGACTAGAGGACGAGTACTAGGGTGTACCATTAGGTAAAATAATTACACGATAAATTAAAACTATTGATTTACATGCCTAAAACAAGTCAGTGGCAGAATAGCTAAGTAAGATTACCCGATAGGCGCTTGAAGTGGCTGATGACTGCAATAACGACACGGATGGAGAATCTTCCGCCTTCATATTGAGTGGATACATAAATGGGGAAATTATTGTTAGCTAATGCTACACACTACCGCAAGGCCGAGAGCTAAATCCGTAAACTTGACTCACCAGTGGAGGGATGTGGACGAATAGAGTGGGAATAGCGGTTGAGAGCAATTTTCGCTTCGCTCGCGGTGTGTTCTTCTTTATTAGCAATGATGTGGAGTACATGTCTGAGCTAAAGTGCCTGCTGCAGATGCGGTATCGATCACCCCTCTTGTCCGCAAAGACTTCTAGGACTCTACTTTCAAGCTCAGACGGTGGATATCCGCAATATCGGACCCATTCTCTTATCTGATCTATTGTCTTAGGGAAAACATGCATTATAGTACCTTCAGATTTTTTATGGGTCTTCGAAGAGCAACCGCCAATGGAACAGGCAGGCATTGTGGAAAGTTCTGAAAAGTAAAGATCAACAATTCTCTATGAATACCAATGTGTTAAAAAATTAAATGACACATAAAAGGTTCAATGCAAGGTTCGTTTTGGTTCTTGGAACTACACGTTATTCACATGCGGATAAGTATTTGAATAACTTTAAAAAAATAGAAAAATAATTTGACTAAACTCAGAACATGTGACTAGTTCCTTGCATGTACTGTCTTGAACGAAAAGAAAACATGGATGCAATTTGATGACTACTAGCAAATAGATATAAATTAAAAAATTGGACGCAAAATGATTATGGACATGGCCTTACCTTGACGAACAAACAGTTAGATGCAGGGATCAGAGTAGTTTCTTGTCGTAGAACAGGGAGCAGTTCACAGGTTGCAAACTGACGAGTTTGCTCGAAGTGGTCACGGAAGTTCACAGAGACGAAGAGCAGATAACCAGCACCTTCACGGGTTGACTAGCAAAGCGCAAAGAAGTTCTCATTAGAAATATGAAGTGGGTTATAAAGAATTTGAAACAGGGGTGTGTTTGTGAATGAATGACATGAATATGTCGTGGCATTATGCGGTTTGCAGGGGGGCGACCAGCGTGAGGGGGGATGCTTGGCAGGAGACACGGGGTCTGGAGGTAGACATGGGAACAACAACCCATGCTCTATAGACCACTTTGAAGTGTACATGGTCTTTGGCACCTCTTGGCCTTTATCGCTCCCTGACAGCTCCACTTGCCAGCGCAAGTACCCCGGTGCGAACTGCCTTTGATAGGGCGGGGGGGTGGATTGGTGCGGTGGTCGTGCAGACAAGACACAGGAAGACTCGTGAATGGAGACACACTTATGTGGATTGCAGGGGGGCGTCCAGCGTGAGGGGGGATGCTTGGCAGGAGACACGGGGTCTGGAGGTAGACATGGGAACAACAACCCATGCTCTATAGACCACTTTGAAGTGTACATGGTCTTTGGCACCTCTTGGCCTTTATCGCTCCCTGACAGCTCCACTTGCCAGCGCAAGTACCCCGGTGCAAACTGCCTTTGATAGGGCGGGGGGGTGGATTGGGGCGGTGGTCGTGCAGACAAGACACAGGAAGACTTGTGAATGGAGACACACTTATGTGGATTGCAGGGGGGCATCCAGCGTGAGGGGGGATGCTTGGCAGGAGACACGGGGTCTGGAGGTAGACATGGGAACAACAACCCATGCTCTATAGACCACTTTGAAGTGTACATGGTCTTTGGCACCTCTTGGCCTTTATCGCTCCCTGACAGCTCCACTTGCCAGCGCAAGTACCCCGGTGCGAACTGCCTTTGATAGGGCGGGGGGGTGGATTGGGGCGGTGGTCGTGCAGACAAGACTCGTTTGCCGCAGGGCCTCACCAAGGAGAGGCCATCTAACTGCATGTAAGAGGCAGGCTGCAGGATCTAGTACATGGAAGGCAGGGGGGTGAGTTTATAAATACCTCACCCTCCCAGGAGAATATATGGGTGCAGTTCACCCTGGAGACCCTGGATGCCTAGGCAGTTAGTCAGCAGCAGGCTGGCCTGTGGTGGCAAGGCGGCACGGGCCAGAGGGGGTCATCTCTGTACGCGGTGCCCAAAAGGATGATTTATTATGATCAACCATATTGATTATTTACCTATAACCATGTTTTGTATCAATAAAATCCAACGGCCTTTTATTGCCAACGCTTGAACAAAGTGGTGTGGTAACTATTTTTGGGGGAGGAGGCAAGGCCGGGAGGCTTGATGCCAACCCGCAAAATAACATATGTATGTCTGCTGCATATGGGTTCAACGGTTATGTGGATTGAAGGTGGGCGGCCAGCGTGAGGGAGGATGCTGGCCGGAGACATGTGGTGTGACAAGACAAGGCACAGGAAGACTATTCAATGGAGACACACTAGATTCATTTAAAAAATCAAAACAACCATTGTTAAAATATATGTTGGGTTTTATTTTAGATCTTAATTTCAATTGAACATAAATAATAAACATTACACATTGTAAAGTTCCGGTTGCAGCACATCCAGGGAAAATCTGCGGTATTGTCCACTGTCGCTGGGGAAATGTTGTCTAATGGCAAGTACCGCACAGGCAGGTATTACTCTCCGAACGCAGTGTCCGAGCCTCCCGTGAAGCCACCAAGTGAAGCAACGATAGGCCACCAGCCTGTACCACCTGTGAAAAAGAAAGATGCAAACTGTATTAAAATGACAAAACTTTCTTATCAATGTCGATTCAGGTAAAAAATGTCATTCTGCTTTGAAAAAAATTCTATCTAGAAAATGCACAATATGGAACCAATTTACATGCGTTCGAATGATATGTAGATGTAATTTTATATGTGGGAGACGACCATGAAATAGTAGTGGCATCACTGACATCACAACCAGAGTATACTTACTCGTTACTCGAATTAAGCGGATGAACAGTGCCGCGAAGTTCGTGCATAAGCACCATCATCATCCTCAACACGGTCCGTGAGAGGCAGGCTTCCCTGAACTCTGGCAGCTCGGTGATGCATTGCGGACTTGGCTCGCCTTCCGAAATGTAGACCAAGCACCCGGAATTTTCACGGCAGCAGCAGTTCTCCTCCTCAGTTGGCATTAGCTCGCACCGATTGCACGTGCACCAGGTGGAGACGCCGTCCATGCGACATGGTCCAGGCTCTTCATCCGTTGACTGGTCCTCCCAACTGCCGTCCGAATCCCCATCGTTTTCGCGTGCTTGCCTTTCCAGTAGTTCCTCTTCGGTGTACTCGGGCTCGTACATATACGGCATTATTGTAGCCATTGTGTGGTAAAGAAAGTAAAATAATTTACTGAGATGGTACAGGTGTTCACAAGGCCTAGAAGCGGCGAAGGTAGCTGACCAGAGCACAGAAACGAGTCACAGAATACTCAAAGTAACACAGAGAGAGTAATGGAATCGAAAATCTGCTGCTGTGTGTTGTGAAACGGTGTGTTTATACTTATTGAGGAAAGAGGCGTCCTGCCATTTCCATGGCGACACTTCATTAGCTGAGGCGCAGCGATTGTTGACACGAAACGTGCTTTGGCGTTGGGAAATGGGCGGTACGCGTCTGCTGATGTCAGGCTCAGGGGCGGGGGATTTGATTTAGTGCCGCAAACGCAGGTGAGCCAGGTCGATGGGGGGAAATGATAGGATTATCACAAAATGGCGGCTGATTTCGAGTGCGTTAATGGACGAAAAGTCGGGTAAGGTCCATAGGAAAGTTTTCTACGATCTACCGATTTATGCTTAAAAACACATGGCCGAACCGTAGGAACAATAAAAAAAAGTCCCGGAACTATCCTTTAAGGCTGCAATAGTGATCCCTCTCCTTAAGAAGCCGTCTCTTGATCCCTTGCAACCATCTAACTATCGTCCAATCTCTCTTCTACCGTATCTCATGAAACTCCTGGAATCACTGGTGTCTCCTCTTCTTTCTTCTTTCATGGAGTCCACAGGGCTCCTCGACCCCGCCCAGTCTGGTTTGAGACCTGGTTGTGGGACGGAGAGCGTGTTGGTGTCGGTTCAGGATGATATGGCCAGGCTGGAAGGTGCTGGTCGGGTCGGTGCCCTGATCCTTTTGGACCTTTCTGTGGCTTTTGACACTGTTGACCACCCCATCCTGCTCGCCCGCACGGCCCAAGTGGGAATATCTGGCCAGGTTCTCGCCTGGTTCAATTCGTTCCTCGAAAGAACCCAGATTATTTCACTCTCTCCTTTTCTTTCTGCTCTTTTCACTCTCTCCTGTGGTGTCCCACAGGCATCTGCCTTGTCTCCTATCCTCTTTAATATCTATATCTGGCCTCTTGTGTGTCTCATCCGCTCCTTCGGCATCAGGTGCTATTCGTACGCCGACGACACTCAAGATCCTGATCCGGTTGGATCACAATCAGACTAAGCTGTTGTTGTGCATGAATCAGTGCCTGACTGCTGTGGGGGCATGGATGAACCACAATTGACTCAAGTTGAACGGAGACAAGACGGAGGTGATGGTGTTGGGTTCTCTCCCTGACCCTTCACTCTGGGTATCTTCCTTTTGGCCCTCCCCTCTGGGTCCTCTTCCAGTTCCATCTGCCAAGGTCAAAAATCTTGGTGTAGTTGTTTCAGCTTCATTCTCTATGGAGGCCCAAATGGCTGCAGTCTGCCAGGCGTGTCACTTCCATTTAAAAATACTTAAGAAGGTGCTTTCCCTTATTCCAGCTCCCCTTCGTCCTCCTGTGGTCGCTGCCTTAGTGCTCAGCCGTCTAGATTACTGCAACTCGCTATATTTGGCACAGCCTAAAGCGTTGCAGCGTCTTCAGAACATGGCGGCCTGAGTAGCAACAGGCTCCCCTTATGGGGCCCATATTTCACCGGTGTTGCAGTCTCTACACTGGTTTCTGGTACCTCAGCGTATCGCTTTCAAGTCCCTCCCTCCCTTCAGGATGTGGGTAGGTTGTTGATAAAACAATGTATCGTCTCATGGGAGATGTCATCTAGCATGTATCACCAAACAGCAATAGTGGGGGTAGTGTCAGTACCGGAGTCAATCCTCAGCCCTCCGGAAGGTTATTCTACAGTGGCCTGAACGCATGTCAGGTCTGACCCATAGGGTCAAAATGTGCCACAAATCAGTCCCTGCTCATAGTCCAGAGCCTGTCGGCTATTCCACACCACCCCTTGTTCCCCTCTTTGTTTATAATTCCGGAGGTTTTCACAGAGATCAGTATCGTCTGTTGATCTTTGCTTAAAACGCGCATCAAATGCCGTTTTGTTGATGATGGAGTGCAGTTCACAGAGTAACTAGGTGCAGTTACTCTGCCCTCTGCCCTCACCCTGGAAGGATGCACGCAAGGCACGGACCCGATGTTGTGAAATGCACTCCATCAACAAAACAGCATTTGAACATCATCTGCAGACTGTGTGTCGCTACTCACATGCCATTGGCCCTATATCTTCTGTCCTATTTCAATAGATTTATCTTTCTCGCCACCTAATAGCCAAAACCAAATGAGCACCACGCCCCTGATGACCTGAGGAAGAACTTTCAGTAACCATATCCTAGCCCCTTAAAAAAGCAATAGGTCCAGATGGCGCATCTGTATTATTGTTAGAAATAGTTTATTTTTAGTTTTAGTTTTAAGATTTTCACAAACACTGTATGAAATACAAAAACAGATCAGAGGCAATCCAGCGTATGGCAACTCGGCTGAGACCGCCATTGAAACCTGCCCACTTCCAGCAGTAAATTCTAAACAAAAGAATGCATGTCACTTTTCCTTGACCTCCCAGAAAATTAAGGACATGCATAGGTGTTGGACAAGCAAGTGTCCAGGCTCTGAAGGTGGGTCTGACACACTAGAATACAACCATGCTTGTGAGTTTCACAGGTATCAAGCATGTGTTAGTAAAAGGCGTGCACGCCCACATTTACACAAAACACACCACGTAATGGGGGAAAAAGCAAGTGTCAAGGTTAGAAAGAAGTAGGGAGAGAGGGGAAAACATGCCCACACCACTCAACTTGCCTGCATTACATTGATCGAGGCCTAGGTCTATTGAGTAGACAACCACACCATCCAGTTTCTTGAACATAACCGTCTCACCGCCGTCAATGGGGCCCAGCCTTGCACTCCCCAAATTCTTGAAAAACTGACAGTGTGAAAACACAACTCCTATGTGAGAGTACGCAAAACACTATATGACACGCCTGCCTTGTTCATACATCGCTGGCTTCTCATACACAGCTCTACACAACAAAGTGTGTTTGGTATTTTATTAGGACATTCGTGCACAACTGCATTCACTTAATTCGATTCAGTACAAAACAAAAGACATTACATGAATACAATACATTCATAAAAACATACATGAGGTAGGTGGGGTTTAGTGGGTGAGGCAATGCTGTACTCACGCACAGTTTGCACACTTTTTCTGGGCTCTTATAATTCACCCATTGTATACAATTTAGTTTTCCTGCAAACAGTTGTTGTAAAAGAAAAATTGTTTACCGGCTGTCTCACATTTATTTATTTTATGTATTTATTGTGCATTTGTTGGGCGCTTATACAGTACGTCAATTCTGTCTCAAAGTGTCCACAGGGCAACAGGGAGGGAACATTGGATAGAAAACAATGAGTACAGTGGAAGATAAAGACAAACCTACTATGCCTTGTGAGCATTCAGAACGTTCAAATGCAGAGAGAAGAGGGGAAGTGGGAGATGGGCGGGTAGTGCTTGAATGTGCTTGCTCATGGGTGAGCAGCAGATGAAGTGCAGTATGGTAAGAGCTAGGCGGCCTGAAGCCACATTGGGTAGATAGGGCAAGCCTACAGGACGAACGCTGGGGGTGATGAAGCAAGTGCTGCGAGGTAGGCACAGGCTGGGGCGATTCGTTGTGGGAGGCCAGGACTGCGAAGGATACATTAGGGCCATGGTCACCAATCACAGCGACTGTGATATGAGCAGAGGAGGAAAGAAGGGAAGGAGGAGGTGAAGAGGAAAGTCTTGAGGAGCTTCCGGAATTTGAGGAAGTCTGCTCCATTCGAAGAGGAAGGGGGAGGCTGTCCCACGAGCAGGAGCCAGCTGAAGAAAGTGATGGGCCTCCGGCCCTCCGTTTAGCGTAACACTTTAATCACAGAGAGTTGGTGCCAGAGGACCGTAGAGGGAGAGTATTTAGTAAAAGGAAGTTGCAGATAGCGTGTTCCCAGGCCCCAGACAGCCCTGTTGATGATGCAGAAGGATTTGAATTTTATCTATGCAACAACTGGGAGCCAGTGAAGAGTTTTTAGGGTGGGCGAGATACGGCCCCGGGCAAAAGACCAAGGATAAGTCTTGATGCCCTGTTCTGGATTAGCTGGAGGGATTGTAACGTAAAAGAAGGTAGATTCAGGAGAAGGCTATTGCAGTAGTCACCCATTGACTACTGCAGGGGAACATTTTTCACCTTTAAACTGCTTTAACTTGCAAACACATATGCAAAGCAGTTTTTGTGTCCGTGTTTAAAAATCCTGCTTTTCATGTGAAAGGGATCTTCAGTTTGGAGCCTTGGATTACACCCCACAACAGGAAAAGTGGGGGATGTAGCTTGATAGGAGAGAGCATAAGGAGAGAGAAGCAGGATGAGGAGGATTAAGAGAGAATGCAGTTTAATTCAATGGTACTGAACTAGGCGGATTATTACCAGAATGATTATTACAAGTATTACAAGGTGGAGCAGGAGACAAGGTGGTATAAATGCTCACAAGTGAAGAGACAAAGAGGCTGGGATATTGCCCTTAGCTAATCAGCCATTTTCTTGGGTAGCCTTGGGCTATGTCTCCCCAGTAATGAGGAATAAAGTAGGAGGGGTGGCAAGGAATGTCCAATTGTGGGAGGAGGGAGACGTGAACAGCAGATGGCAGATCAGGAGGAAGGCTTATCTCGATTTTGCTCTCAGCCCAGCGGATGCCCCTTCTGAGAATGGAAACACCATTGAAAGATGGCAGTTTTAGGATCAGAGGTCACCTGATCAGCCCATAGATTCACACTGGATGGTTCTTGTAGGTTCCCTGACCTCTGCAGGAATCCTCAGGCAGCTGGAACGTGAGCCCCTGGTGGTGTGAAGCTGAGCGCTCTGCTGCTCTCAGCCCAGTTGAAACCACTTCTGAGGATGAAAGACCATTCAAGGATGGCGGCTTTGGGGTTTAAGGTCACCTGATCAGCCCGAGATCGACACTGGATGGTTCTTATTGATCTCCTGACCTCTGCAGGCAACCTCAGCCAGCTGAAAGGAGTACCTCTGGTGGTGTTGTGCTGAGCTTGATGTTTCTCTCAACTAAGTTGAAGCCGGAGTTCTACCCAAGTTTTGTCACATTCATGTCGTGAAACCGGTTGTCAGGCCGATTCATGGAATAATTAGCGCGGCGCAAGTGGGCAAAAACGTGCGAATCGCAGTGGAATAGCGAAAATCGCAGTGCAAGTGCGAAAATCGCACGAAAAGCAGCGCACGTCGATTCATGGAAGGCCGTGCGCGAGAAAACCAGCGGATGTGCGATAAAAAAGTGCGCGGCGCACGTTGGCGCACAGGCCATCTAACAGCGTGCGCCAGGTCACAGCGAAAATCGCACAGGCCACAGCGAAATTCGCACATAGCGCGGCGCACGCAACAAAAGTAGGCGTAACACGGGCGTAACACTCGGAATGGGGAACAACTTGCCAAAACGTGGGCGTCACGGGGGAAGTACAGGGCACAAGTGCGCGGAACGCCCACACGCTCGCCTACAACACGTATTCATGGAATAGAATAGGGGAAAAAAGCGCACGCTCAAACCAGCGCACAGGCACAAACACGACCGCCACAAGAAAGCAGGCGGTAGCGTCTCTGCGGCTGTAAGAAATGTGCGCCAAAAGGTGCGCCAACAAATAGCACCTATATACTGCCATGATGAATGTCCCATACTGTGGCCCTCCAGGAAAAATGACGTGCAAAGGGGTACCCACAAACACGGACACCCGCTGACAAAAAATAAGTGTGCGTGTATACCGGGGTGCGCGGGAAGTCTCACACGCGATTTCAGCAGGGTACGTGCATCACAGGGGTTCGCGTGAAGTTATTCACGCGATCGGGCCTGGGGGAGCGGGCTACGTGTATTTCAGGGGTTCGCGTGAAGTTTCTCACGCGATCGGGCCTGGGGGAGCGTGCTACGTGTATTTCAGGGGTTCGCGTGAAGTTTCACACGCGATCGGGCCTGGGGGAGCGGGCTACGTGTATTACAGGGGTTCGCGTGAAGTTCCTCACGCGATCGGGCTTGGGGGAGCGTGCTACGTGTATTTCAGGGGTTCGAGTGAAGTTTCACACGCGATCGGGCCTGGGGGAGCGGGCTACGTGTATTACAGGGGATCGCGTGAAGTTCCTCACGCGATCGGGCCTGGGGGAGCGGGCTACGTGTATTCCAGGGGTGCGTGAGAAGTTCCACACGCGAATAGCCTGGCCGCGTGTATTTCAGGGGTGCGCGGGAAGTTCCACACGCGAATAGCCTGGGCGCGTGTATTTCAGGGGTGCGCGGGAAGTTCCACACGCGAATAGCCTGGGCGCGTGTATTTCAGGGGTGCGCGGGAAGTTCCACACGCGAATAGCCTGGGCGCGTGTATTTCAGGGGTGCGCGGGAAGTTCCACACGCGAATAGCCTGGGCGCGTGTATTTCAGGGGTGCGCGGGAAGTTCCACACGCGAATAGCCTGGGCGCGTGTATTTCAGGGGTGCGCGGGAAGTTCCACACGCGAATAGCCTGGGCGCGTGTATTTCAGGGGTGCGCGGGAAGTTTTACACGCGAATAGCCTGGGCGCGTGTATTTCAGGGGTGCGCGGGAAGTTCCACACGCGAATAGCCTGGGCGCGTGTATTTCAGGGGTGCGCGGGAAGTTCCACACGCGAATAGCCTGGGCGCGTGTATTTCAGGGGTGCGCGGGAAGTTTTACACGCGAATAGCCTGGGCGCGTGTATTTCAGGGGTGCGCGGGAAGTTCCACACGCGAATAGCCTGGGCGCGTGTATTTCAGGGGTGCGCGGGAAGTTTTACACGCGAATAGCCTGGGCGCGTGTATTTCAGGGGTGCGCGGGAAGTTCCACACGCGAATAGCCTGGGCGCGTGTATTTCAGGGGTGCGCGGGAAGTTTTACACGCGATTTCTGCACGGTACGTGTATTTCAGGGGTGCCGGGGAGTCCCACATGTGATTTGACAGTGTGGGTCTTCCCAGGTGTACCCTGTACACCCTCCACGGCACCTGCAGGCAGCCCACACCACAGGGGACTACCCTGCATCCCTGGTCATGTCCCGCAGGCAGCCCACCCAACATGGGCATGCCCCCCAGCAAAGGCACATGTCTCCTTGAACTAATGAACACCAACTCATGTCCCCTTGCACCCCCACCCCCCAGCACTGTGGGGCACCTGCCAGCAGGCCCCCACCCATGTCCAACTCATGTCCCCCACCACCCCCACCCCCCAGCACTGTGGGGCACCTGCCAGCAGGCCCCCACCCATGTCCAACTCATGTCTCCCACCACCCCCACCCCCCAGCCACCAGGGTCACCCTCCACCAGGCCCCCACTCATGTCACCCACCACCCCCACCCCCCCAGCCACCAGGGGCACCCTCCACCAGGCCCCCACCCATGTCTCCCACCACCCCCACACCCCAGCCACCAGGGGCACCCTCCACCAGGCCCCCACTCATGTCTCCCACCACCCCCACACCCCAGCAGTGCAGGGGCACCCGCCACCAGGCCCCCACTCATGTCTCCCACCACCCCCACACCCCAGCAGTGCAGGGGCAGCCTCCACCAGGCCCCCACTCATGTCACCGACCACCCCCACCCCCCAGCCACCAGGGTCACCCTCCACCAGGCCCCCACTCATGTCTCCCACCACCCCCACCCCCCAGCCACCAGGGGCACCCTCCACCAGGCCCCCACTCATGTCTCCCACCACCCCCACACCCCAGCAGTGCAGGGGCACCCTCCACCAGGCCCCCACTCATGTCTACTACCACCCCCACCCCCCCAGCCACCAGGGGCACCCTCCACCAGGCCCCCACCCATGTCTCCCACCACCCCCACACCCCAGCCACCAGGGGCACCCTCCACCATGCCCCCACTCATGTCTCCCACCACCCCCACACCCCAGCAGTGCAGGGGCACCCTCCACCAGGCCCCCACTCATGTCTCCCACCACCCCCACACCCCAGCAGTGCAGGGTCACCCTCCACCAGGCCCCCACTCATGTCTCCCACCACCCCCACACCCCAGAAGTGCAGGGGCACCCTCCACCAGGCCCCCACTCATGTCACCCACCACCCCCACCCCCCAGCCACCAGGGGCACCCTCCACCAGGCCCCCACTCATGTCTCCCACCACCCCCACACCCCAGCAGTGCAGGGGCAGCCTCCACCAGGCCCCCACTCATGTCACCCACCACCCCCACCCCCCAGCCACCAGGGGCACCCTCCACCAGGCCCCCACTCATGTCTCCCACCACCCCCACCCCCCAGCAGTGCAGGGTCACCCTCCACCAGGCCCCCACTCATGTCTCTCACCACCCCCACACCCCAGCAGTGCAGGGGCAGCCTCCACCAGGCCCCCACTCATGTCACCCACCACCCCCATCCCCCAGCCACCAGGGGCACCCTCCACCAGGCCCCCACTCATGTCTCCCACCACCCCCACCCCCCAGCCACCAGGGGCACCCTCCACCAGGCCCCCACTCATGTCTCCCACCACCCCCACACCCCAGCAGTGCAGGGGCACCCTCCACCAGGCCCCCACTCATGTCTACCACCACCCCCACACCCCAGCAGTGCAGGGTCACCCTCCACCAGGCCCCCACTCATGTCTCCCACCACCCCCACACCCCAGCAGTGCAGGGGCAGCCTCCACCAGGCCCCCACTCATGTCACCCACCACCCCCACCCCCCAGCCACCAGGGGCACCCTCCACCAGGCCCCCACTCATGTCTCCCACCACCCCCACACCCCAGCAGTGCAGGGGCAGCCTCCACCAGGCCCCCACTCATGTCACCCACCACCCCCACCCCCCAGCCACCAGGGGCACCCTCCACCAGGCCCCCACTCATGTCTCCCACCACCCCCACCCCCCCAGCAGTGCAGGGTCACCCTCCACCAGGCCCCCACTCATGTCTCCCACCACCCCCACACCCCAGCAGTGCAGGGGCAGCCTCCACCAGGCCCCCACTCATGTCACCCACCACCCCCACCCCCCAGCCACCAGGGGCACCCTCCAGCAGGCCCCCACTCATGTCTCCCACCACCCCCACACCCCAGCAGTGCAGGGGCACCCTCCACCAGGCCCCCACTCATGTCTACCACCACCCCCATCCCCCAGCCACCAGGGGCACCCTCCACCAGGCCCCCACCCATGTCTCCCACCACCCCCACCCCCCAGCAGTGCAGGGTCACCCTCCACCAGGCCCCCACTCATGTCTCTCACCACCCCCACACCCCAGCAGTGCAGGGGCAGCCTCCACCAGGCCCCCACTCATGTCACCCACCACCCCCATCCCCCAGCCACCAGGGGCACCCTCCACCAGGCCCCCACTCATGTCTCCCACCACCCCCACACCCCAGCAGTGCAGGGGCACCCTCCACCAGGCCCCCACTCATGTCTACCACCACCCCCACCCCCCCAGCCACCAGGGGCACCCTCCACCAGGCCCCCACCCATCCACCCATGTCTCCCACCACCCCCACCCCCCAGCCACCAGGGGCACCCTCCACCAGGCCCCCACTCATGTCTCCCACCACCCCCACACCCCAGCAGTGCAGGGGCAGCCTCCACCAGGCCCCCACTCATGTCACCCACCACCCCCACCCCCCAGCCACCAGGGTCACCCTCCACCAGGCCCCCACTCATGTCTCCCACCACCCCCACACCCCAGCCACCAGGGGCACCCTCCACCAGGCCCCCACTCATGTCTCCCACCACCCCCACACCCCAGCAGTGCAGGGGCACCCTCCACCAGGCCCCCACTCATGTCTACCACCACCCCCACCCCCCCAGCCACCAGGGTCACCCTCCACCAGGCCCCCACTCATGTCTCCCACCACCCCCACCCCCCAGCCACCAGTTGCACCCTCCACCAGGCCCCCACTCATGTCTCCCACCACCCCCACACCCCAGCAGTGCAGGGGCACCCTCCACCAGGCCCCCACTCATGTCTACCACAACCCCCACCCCCCCAGCCACCAGGGGCACCCTCCACCAGGCCCCCACCCATGTCTCCCACACCCCAGCCACCAGGGGCACCCTCCACCAGGCCCCCACTCATGTCTCCCACCACCCCCACACCCCAGCAGTGCAGGGGCACCCTCCACCAGGCCCCCACTCATGTCTCCCACCACCCCCACACCCCAGCAGTGCAGGGTCACCCTCCACCAGGCCCCCACTCATGTCTCCCACCACCCCCACACCCCAGCAGTGCAGGGGCAGCCTCCACCAGGCCCCCGTTCATGTCACCCACCACCCCCACCCCCCAGCCACCAGGGGCACCCTCCACCAGGCCCCCACTCATGTCTCCCACCACCCCCACCCCCCAGCAGTGCAGGGTCACCCTCCACCAGGCCCCCACTCATGTCTCCCACCACCCCCACACCCCAGCAGTGCAGGGGCAGCCTCCACCAGGCCCCCACTCATGTCACCCACCACCCCCACCCCCCAGCCACCAGGGGCACCCTCCACCAGGCCCCCACTCATGTCTCCCACCACCCCCACACCCCAGCAGTGCAGGGGCACCCTCCACCAGGCCCCCACTCATGTCTACCACCACCCCCACCCCCCCAGCCACCAGGGGCACCCTCCACCAGGCCCCCACCCATGTCTCCCACCACCCCCACCCCCCAGCCACCAGGGTCACCCTCCACCAGGCCCCCACTCATGTCACCCACCACCCCCACCCCCCAGCCACCAGGGGCACCCTCCACCAGGCCCCCACTCATGTCTCCCACCACCCCCACCCCCCAGCAGTGCAGGGTCACCCTCCACCAGGCCCCCACTCATGTCTCCCACCAGCCCCACACCCCAGCAGTGCAGGGGCAGCCTCCACCAGGCCCCCACTCATGTCACCCACCACCCCCACCCCCCAGCCACCAGGGGCACCCTCCACCAGGCCCCCACTCATGTCTCCCACCACCCCCACACCCCAGCAGTGCAGGGGCACCCTCCACCAGGCCCCCACTCATGTCTACCACCACCCCCACCCCCCCAGCCACCAGGGGCACCCTCCATCAGGCCCCCACCCATGTCTCCCACCACCCCCACCCCCCAGCCACCAGGGTCACTCTCCACCAGGCCCCCACTCATGTCACCCTCCACCCCCACCCCCCAGCCACCAGGGGCACCCTCCACCAGGCCCCCACTCATGTCTCCCACCACCCCCACCCCCCAGCAGTGCAGGGTCACCCTCCACCAGGCCCCCACTCATGTCTCCCACCACCCCCACACCCCAGCAGTGCAGGGGCAGCCTCCACCAGGCCCCCACTCATGTCACCCACCACCCCCACCCCCCAGCCACCAGGGGCACCCTCCACCAGGCCCCCACTCATGTCTCCCACCACCCCCACACCCCAGCAGTGCAGGGTCACCCTCCACCAGGCCCCCACTCATGTCTCCCACCACCCCCACACCCCAGCAGTGCAGGGGCAGCCTCCACCAGGCCCCCACTCATGTCACCCACCACCCCCACCCCCCAGCCACCAGGGTCACCCTCCACCAGGCCCACACTCATGCCTCCCACCACCCCCACACCCCAGCAGTGCAGGGGCACCCTCCACCAGGCACCCACACATGTCCCCCTGCCCCCAGGTCCTGACGATACTCAATCATGGCAGTAATGGGCAGCATACCCAGCACAAACACCCAGGCAAGGATTGCATCCACCCACATAGTGAATGCAATTACATGATACAACCCCAATGGCAAGTCTGTAAATGAACACATGTCCGTCACACACACATACACAATGGGTGCAAGTGAATGTCAAAACCCATATCATGACATGTATGAAACCAATGAGAAAATACCACAAGTGAAAGTTAAAAAAACATGTATTAAAGATGAAAAATAAGTAAAAAAATCAAACATACAACAATGGGGATAACAAAATAAATGGTCCATGTCCGAGAACAAATGTAAAAATAAAAAAAACAAAGTAATCCAAAAACAAATGTTGTCCAAAGCAAAATCATGTGGAAGTAAAATAATGAAAAACCATTTCCTCATGGTGAACACAATAATTAATAAAAAAAATGTTTCTTCAAAAAGCAAACTATATACACGAAAATTCCAGGGTCCATGAGCCCAACACCATAAATGAAACCTACTACTACCTAATGAAAATAATATATACAAAAAAGTGGCCATTGTCCGAGCGGTCCAAAAAAACAAAAATTAATAAAGGAAACCTAACACTAACTAACTAAATAACTATATACAAAGGCAGCGGGCAAGTCCTGCGGCTCACTCGGTGATGTTGCTGGCCAGGGCATCATCGAACTCCATGTCGATGTCCTGGAGGCGGGACTCTGTCCTGGCACCGAGGTCTCGCAGGGATAACCCCATGTCCAGCTCAAACTCCCTGCGAGCTTCCTCGAGGCACTCAGCCCGCCTCAACGCCCGACGCATGGAGAACTCCGCCCTGACCATGGTGAGCCGCTCCTCTTCCGCCCGCTGCCGCTCCGCACCTATCCGCTGGACCAACTGCTCCCACACGGAAGACACCACCATCCCAGGGTTGCCCTGCCCTCCGGCCGATGCCTGCCCCTCTGATCTTGAAGGCCCGAGCCATGATGCCTCCCACGTCGAGCCTGCTGCTGCCTCCGACGCCACTGCCTCTGCCAGCACGACGGCATCCAGGCTGATGGAAACCACCGACGCCGTCGTGCACGTGCCCTGCCTGATGATGCTGTCACATCTTCCATCTGCTGGGGTCCAGTTGCTGTGTTGTCCACCCCTGCTGGACCTCCGACTCCCAACTGTGGCAGGGATGGGATCCCCACCGAGCTGGCTGCATTGGTCGGGGCAGGTCCACAGGGGGCCCTGGTGGCATCTGGGCCGGAAGACGGCAAGGAGAACGACTGGTGTATAGCCTGCACAGAGGAGGCCTGCACAGAGGAGGAGAGGGCCGCCAGATTGGACAACACATGCAGAAAACCCCCGAACATGGCCGATCCCAATTGGGCCACGTCGGCACGGTGCACTTCGTGATGACGTGCGTCCTCCTCCCGGGAAGCACGCACGGCATCACGAATCACAGCCGTGCGCATCGCGACCCCAATCAGGACCTTCTCCACACGGCCAGGGGTTCCCACGTCCGCAGGTGGAGGGGAGTCAGGTGACATGGACATCCCCTCTACCTGCGGACGGGCCTGGGACGGGGCATCCCTGCTGGTGCATGGTGGTGCACTCACAGGGTCAGGGACAGCGACATGCACAGGCCCCTCCACGGTGACCTGTGCTGCCTCCTGCCCCTGGCCCTGGACTGCACCACTTGCACCAGCAGGGATGCCCCCACCAGGCCCCATGTGTGCCCCAGTGGCGGCCTCCTCCTCCTCTGTGCAAACCACCAACCTGGATGGCTCCTCACCGTCTCCCACCGTAGCAGGCCCCTGTGGGGGCTCACCCACCCCTTCCGCTGCAGCCGTGGGGGCATCCTCGCCGCCTTGCTCCACAGCGCCGTCTCCGCCCTCTTCTTCACTAGCCGCTGCGTAGAGGGAGACAAAGAACACAAGCATCAGGGCACTGTACAATGGTCCCCTAGACAGGAAGCAATAGCAGATGAGCACCACTGTCAAAGTACACTTCCATCATGTCCCTCCACAACACATGGGTCAGTCCAGGCAAAACACACACAGTAACAGGCATGGTGCATGCCATGGACATTTCCATGCATGTCCAATGGACTCTTGAAACATTCAATGATATGTAACTCACATGCATCATGGCTCATGCCTATCACATGCACACACTTCACCTCAGTCACATCCATCTGGCCCCAAACACACCAAACACAGCGGATACAAGGGTAATTTGGCTGCTTCACTGAATCTGTGCATTGTCACACACATGTGTCATGCATCCATGGCATGCACAAGTCACAGACACGCAGGTCAGGCACACAGACATGGCTACCATATATGTACCTGGCATCAGCACCCATCCCTCACCCCCACCCATGTCCAGGTACAGAGACTGGCATGCTCTCATGTTCAAAATCTGCATAGGGCTCCCCATGCGACATTTGAACACATGCAACAACCATGTGGGTCACACATCACTGGTCGCACATGCATTACCATGATGTCCCTGCACACATACATGCATACATGGCCTATGGCACACATACAGGCAAGTATCATTGAACCAGCACACCGCAACATGCCCTGTCTCACACAGTAATGCTTGGACACTTACCGCTCAACTCCAGACGGGCCTCCCTCTCAAGGATCTGGGCGTGGAGCGCTGGGCGTACGCGTTCCAGGACCCTCATCTGGATGGAACTCATGCGGCCCCGGCCCCCCTCCACGAGGCGCCGGGCCTTCACAAGGGTCCTGGACCTCAAGTCCTCCCAGCGCTTCTTGATCTTCAGGACGTTGCGGGTTGCCACCCCCTCCGCGTTGATGGCAACCACACAGTCGGCCCAGATCCTCTCCCGTCCTTCCTTGCTGGCGCGGGACGATCCAAAGAGGGCATCATACTGCCCCAGGACATGCTCCACCAGGACACCAACTTCGGTGTCAGTGAAGCTGGTGCCCCTCTGCCCCTCTGGCCTGGGGTTGCCACTGGTGCCAGATGTGGAAGTGCCCGACATGGCAACCCCAGAGGCAGGTGTGGGTGGGCAACTGGGTCCTGGGGCTGGGCTGTGGAGCGATGTAATCCCAGTCGGGAGTCTTCAGTTCCAGCAGGGGTGGACACAGCAACTGGACCCCTGCAGATGGCTGATGTGCAGGCACCAAATGGCAGGGCACGGTGGCAGCAGGCAGGCAGGCAGGCAGGCAGCAGCAGATGGCACGTGGGAGGCTGCTCGGGGCACTGGGGGGCAGTAACTCGGCCTTCTGGGCAGGAGCGTGGTCTTCCGTGTGTTTTCGCGTGGCCAGCTTGATACGGAGTGATTTGGCACGTGAAAATCCTGCACGTCAGCGTGAAATCCGAGGAAAGGCCCTTAGCGCGTAAGCGCGTAAGCGCGTCAGCACGCATACGCGATTCTATTGGACCAGAGTCCCTCAGCGCGTAAGCGCGTCTGTGACGTGACCCGCACGGGTGTTCCCCACTCAGCACGTGATGACGGGGCACACGTGGAAATACTGCACGTCAGAGTGTCATCGCGTGTAATTGGACAAAAGTGCGCATACACGCGATTGGCCTATGTACGTGTATTTCATGGGTGCGCGGGCACTTACACACGCAAGTACGTCAGCGAACCTGTATCCCGTGGTGCATGTGAATTTCCACACGCTATTGGACTGGGAACTGGATTCCAGGGGTGCGCGGGTCACACGCTCGCCTAGAACACGCGCAAAGCATAAATTTGCGCACTTTAACAATAACAAGCTCAGACGCCAGGATGAACATACCGTTCCTAGCAGCAGTGGCAGTGGGCTACCAAAGGAGGAGGAGGAGGATAGTCAGGGCCAGAATATTCACACCCAGAACCAGCCTTTTCGGGATGCCTGATGACCAGGTGTATGGGAGGTACAGGTTTCCACCACACATTATACTGGACCTGGTGAGTGAGTGGGAGGATGACCTCACATCACCCACCCTGTGCTCCCAAGCACTCAGCCCCCTGGAGAAGGTCCTCAATGTACTGCACTTCTTAGCCACTGGATCATTTCAGCGGACAAGTGCCATAGTGGGTGGGGTGTCACAGGCCACCCAGTCATGCTGCCTACACCAGGTCTTGAACATCATCACTGCACGCCCATCAGTCCGCAGGCACATATACCTGCCCAGAACACCTGCAGAAAGGCATGCTGCCGCCCTGGATTTTTACGGTGTGGCACGATTCCCCAAAGTGCTAGGTGCCATCGACTGCACCCATGTGGCTCTACGTCCCCCCAGGGCATCTGAGCACATCTATAGGAACCGCAAGCACTGGCATTCCATCAACGTGCAGGTAGCATGTAATGCCAAGGGAATCATCACCTCAGTATATGCCAACTATCCCGGCTCCACCCACGACAGCTTCATTTACCGAATGTCCACCCTAAGCCGGGACCTAGAAGCTGGGCGGCATGGCGATACATGGCTGCTTGGTGAGTATGTATGCCACTGCACATGCATGCATGTTGGATACTGAGCAAGGTCACAACCCCACCAATGATACCAATCACCACCTCCACAGGGGACAGTGCCTACCCTCTCAGCCCCCACATGATGACGCCAATTCGAAACCCCACCACGCCACCCGAGGTAAGATATAACACAGCCCACATTACGACCCGGGGCATAGTGGAGCGCACATTCGGAGTGCTAAAGTCACGCTTTCGCTCCCTTGACTGTTCTGGCGGCCAGCTGTTATACGCTCCCCCAGTAGTGTGCAGGATCATAGTGGCAGCATGTGTCCTGCACAACGTTGCAACACGCCGGGGCCTGGCCGTGGACATGGTGGTGGCCCCACATCCCCAACCACATGCACAGCCGCTGCGCATGGGAGGGGAAAGGGCACGGGGGGAGGCAGCCCGTACACAGCTAGTGGCTAATTACTTCACATAGAAATCACACCCCTGTGGAGTGCACACTGCCCTGGCACATTCCATCTGACAATCAATGATGACTCAACCTGACACTGATCCTGAATGTCTGGAGAATGAACCGTGAATACCATATCAGCCTGAGATTGTTCACCTGGAAGTGTCACAATGTGTGCATCCCTACCCACACAGACACCACCAATGCAGTTTTGTGAAGTTACACATTCAAGCAGCTAAAATGAATACCCACTTGCAAAATGCAACAAGAGGACAGTGCCATGTCAGCCAACCCAACCCCAGCACCGCCACACGACACACCGTGCCATGTCATGCTAATTGCAGGTAAACAAAGTAATCCCCACAACATGACACTAGTCTCACTATGTACAGTGTCCCTATTAGAAACCTGCAACACCTGAAATGCTCACAGCAATGCCGGACCAACAACATACTTGAGCACGTACTACCATTAACATGACATCACAAATGTTACATATTAGTAGTCTCACCACCTGGAAATGCCTGCACTCCCACCACTACCAACTGTGCAGTGTTGGCGCCATGTAGAGTTGTAGGTGCACTGCTGCCAACATGGACCCCATCTCCAGACTAGAGGTCCTTGTGTAGACATGAGGAAGGGACCTGCAAATTGGGAGGTAGACACAGAAGAAGAGTTACACATCAATGCAACATGCAGTGTACAACACAACAGCAATATGCACTAGGAATGTATACACAGTATTGACTACAGACTGCCCACACAGCTCATGGGAGTCCAACGTCACTGTGTAATTCACTGTCACTTGGGCACACCCTTTGCAAGCCCATGGAAACGGGAAGCAGGAGGGGTGTGTGTGACTCAAACCCAAGCATCTGAACCAAATACATTACAAGCCTGCATGTGCCCAGCCACAATGCAGCGTATGCCCACAGGAACCACGGAAGCCAACAAATCGTCCCAAAAAAATTGGGAATAAAAGAAATAAAAATAAAAATAAAAATAAGAAACAATCAAAAATGGCCATTGATGGGCCCGGGGGGGTTGGGGAGGCCACCCAGGAGGTCCGAGGACAGGATGCACACCAGAACCCACCTGCGTGGATCCTGGGAAGATAAAACACCTCCATGGGCTCATGGCCCACACGGCTACCCTATTGTGGGAGTATCACTGCTGTCGCTATTATCACCCTGTGCAGCTGCATCCGGAGGTGGTTGCACTATGGGAGGCAGCCCACGCAAGGCCCTAGTCTGCTCCTCCATGGCTGCAAGCATGCGGGTGTGGTAGGTCTGGTTCTGGAGGATGAGTGTGCGGAGGTCCCCATGCAACAACTCACGGGATGCCCGGACCTCCGCCCTCGTTGCCTGCATCTCAGCTGAGAGCGTACGGGTGAGACGCTCCAGCTGCTGTTCTGTCCTTTGGTGTGTTGAAGCCTCAAGCTCAACAAGAGTCGTCCTGAGGTGAATGAGCTCCTGCCTCAGGGCTTCCCTGTGGCCCTGGGACTCAATGGAGATGGCCTCCTGCAGAGTCGCCAGTGCCGCCCGCCTGTCCCTGTTGGACCCCAACATGTCCTCCCTGTGTGACTGGCAGATGGAGTCGGTTGCCTGCTCTAGTCGCTCCATCAGCCTTTCTGGGGGGACAATGGAAGTGGCCACCCTATCCATGGCCTGAGCCATCATCTCGGATGATGCAGCCTGTTGGGTTGCCATACCGTAAATGGATTGCTCCCATGCGGTATTGCCGGGTGGCGTACAACCACCACGTCGGCGGGCACCACACCTGTCTGGGGCAAGGCGAACTGCGCCTTGCTGTGCCGGCACTGCCTGAGGCTGCAGGACTGCATTCCCCCTCCGATCTGCTGGCCCAGGACCAGGATCAGATGTCGCGGAGTGTGACCCTGCATCCGTAACCACCGAAGGCGTAGCTGCCAACACTGACATCCCCATGGAGGGTTCTGACCCTGGTGCAGGTGGGTGAGACAGAACAGAATCCCTCCCTGGAACACTCACCTGCGACGGCACGTAGGTCTCATCCGAATCAACACCTGAGTACAGCTCGGGGGAGGTGCAGCCAAAGACACCCCTAGAGAGCACGACCTGCAGCACTTGTGGGTTCTCCCCCACCACCACACCACGTCCCTCACTGGTGGTTGGTCGGCCCTCGGACCCCTCCTGGGTCTGCACCATCTCCACAACCCCAGCAGTATCAGGTGCGTCTTCCCCTGCAAAGACATGAAAACAAAGAAATGGAAACAGGCATTAGCACCATGGCACACAATGAGGGCTGAGAAGCAAGAGAACCAGTACTTGATTGACACATGTCCCACATGACTAAAACCCTCCCATGCATGCACCCTCACTGCGTATGAAGTGCAGGCCAATGGCACACACTGATGACACCAAGATGGAAGATGAACACATTTTCTGCATGCTGCCTGGCAGTGGCATCACACATTGGCCTGTGATTGCCAGGTGATACACACATGCCATCACACAGATGGCATGTACCATTGCTATTGAGTGAAGATGGAGAGGAGGGCAGCACCTATTCATTCAGTCCAGTTCCCGCATGTAATCGCTTTTCTAATTCTAACAGGTCAGATTTTTCACCTGGAGCTGCCAGTCTGAAATGGTCCAATTGCACAGGGACATGTGTGTACAAATGATATCCAGGTAACAAAGTCACTCCACTTTACCATAGCCATGTCAGACATGTGACTAGTGGACAGCGACATGCCTAGTGAAAGTGGTGGAATGCAAACAAACTGACTGAATGAACAGTGAAAAATAAGCAACTATCTTGTGGCAAGGTGACACTTCAAGGGCAACTGGCGTGCAGTTGGGCTAGATGTCTACTGTTGGCAGAAGGGATACTGCTATGGCCAAATGCAGCTGCGCAGGAAGTATTGCATGAAGCACATGGCTGACCCATACGACTCAGGCGCACACACTCTCACCTGGCACACAAACAGAAGCCCTCACACACACACCATGCACATGGATGACACACACATGCATGTGCACTCACCGGACAATGCCTCGTAATCAGCCAGATCTCCCACGCCTTGGATCTGTTCCTCCGTGACGTAGGTCCCAGCGACTGACTCATGTGGAGTGAGTTCCATGTCTACTACTGGAGACCCACCTCCAGTCACTAGAGTTGCGGCATGACTTGAGGCCAGCTTACTCTTTGCCCTGCGCTTTAGGTCATTCCAGCGCTTATAGCAATCATTGGCTGTGCACCTCACGATTCCAAGGGCACTTACGATGTCCGCAACGGTCTGCCAGTGTGCCTGGTGTTGTGCAGGTGTGGTCTTGGATCCTGCAACAATGACCATCTCGTTGTCATGTCCGGACACATACTCGACAAGTGCATTCAGTTCGTCATCCGTGAAGCTGGGCTTCCTGGATGGGCCGGACTGTGTAGCCGTGTCTGGGGCATCAGCCTGTGCCGGACGAGCACTCTTCCTCTTCCGCTTGGAAGGTGGTGGTGATCCTGAGTGTCCTGCGCCGCTCTGGACACTAGGGGCAGGAGCCCTGGTGGACTCTGTATCAGGAGTGTGGGATTGCACACTCAGCATGGGAGTTGGTGCAGGCATTGGCTCTAGTGTGATGGTGTCAGGGGGAATGTCAGCAGCATGGACTAGGACCGACACTGTCCTGGCTGGGTGTGTGAGGGCTGGGGTGGATGGAGCCGCAGCTGCCCCTGCAGCCTCTCCGCCCTGCCTCCTTGGTGCAGCAGATGACCTTGCTGGCCCAGATGCACGTGGCATGGTGACATCAACGTGCACCAGCGCACGTGTCATAGGCCTGCTGACCTGGAAGTCAGCCATGGAGTCAGCCAGATCTGGTGCCACAATGGGCTGGTCCAAAGAGGGCTGAGCATGGATGGTGTCAGCCACATCAGCCTCAACGGGAGGGGGGGGGGATTATGGGTGCCCTTGACTGGTCCTCCACACATGGGGGGACAGGCTCACCCTGCAAGTAACGACCACGTCCCCTACCGGATCCACCACGGCCACCACTTGTGGCTCTCCCACCTTTGCCACCCTTACGGAATCCTCGCCTCCCAGCCATGGCACTGATGTAAATGTGCGTATGGGAGTGGCTGGAAACTATTGTCCTGGGCAATTGGGGGTCAAAGGGGTTGGGTACCAGATGGTAATAGTACCCTAGTGCTCTTGCAAGGCTGATTGTAACCCCTGGGGAAAGATGACGGGTCACGCTACGCACAGGAGCCCCAAAAAAGGGAGATGACGTGCACGCAACCCCTCCTAGACCACGTGTGCAGAAAGAAAAACCTGCACTACGCTGTGGCACCCAGTAACACAAGAATGAACGTATGCGTGTCACACGCAGCCTAGAATGACCTCTGAAGGGGTAGGCTACACACGGGGCAAGCACAGATGTTAGATACGTGCGTGACTCACCGTCTGCCTGGTAAACGAGCGTGTAAAAGGAGCCCGTTTGGTTGGCAACACCCCCGCCAAAAGAAGATTTGTACGCTGTCTGAGGAGACAGGACAACAGTAGAAGGGAACACTGTTTGAGGGAACAGGCCCAGGTAAACCAGTAAAAGCAAAAAAAGAGAAAAAGCTGTCAGAGGTAACAGGGAATACGAACTTGAAACGCCGTGAAGTAAATCGCGTGTGAAACGACAAGAAGTACAGAATTCACCCACTCGCTCTCCACGAAAAGCACGTACAAGGAAAACGTGTTCTACACATACCTTTTATACAGGGCCACACGTCCAGCGTCACTTACGCGGCGTGTACGCGCTAGGGCCATTTCCACCAATTACACGCTTTGTCACTTCTGCGTGTAGGGACATTTCCACCAATTACACGCTTTGTCACTTCTGCGTGTAGGGCCATTTCCACCAATTACACGCTTTGTCACTTCTGCGTGTAGGGCCATTTCCACCAATTACACGCTTTGTCACTTCTGCGTGTAGGGCCATTTCCACCAATCACACGCGATTACACTCTGACGTGCAGTCTTTCCACGTGTGCTCTGTCATCACGTGCTGTGTGGGAAACACCCGTGCGGGTCACGTCACAGACGCGCTTACGCGCTGAGGGCCTTTCCTCGGTTTTCACGCTGACGTGCAGGATTTTCACGTGCAAAATCACTCCGTACCAAGCTGGCCACGCCTACGCACACGGAATACCACGCTCCTGCCCGGAAGGCCGAACTACTGCCCCCCAGAGCCCCGAGAACGCTCCCACCTGCTGCTGCCTGACTGCCTGCTGCCCCTGCACTGCTGGGGGGTGGGGGTGGTGGGAGACATGGGTGGGGGCCTGGTGGAGGGTGCCCCTGCACTGCTGGGGGGTGGGTGTGATAGGGGACATGGGTGGGGCCCTGGTGGAGGGTGCCCCTGCACTGCTGGGGGGTGGGTGTGATAGGGGACATGGGTGGGGGCCTGGTGGAGGGTGCCCCTGCTGGCGGGGGGGTGGGTGTGATAGGGGACATGGGTGGGGGCCTGGTGGAGGGTGCCCCTGGTGGCTGGGGGGTGGGGGTGATAGGGGACATGGGTGGGGGCCTGGTGGAGGGTGCCCCTGGTGGCGGGGGGGTGGGTGTGATAGGGGACATGGGTGGGGGCCTGGTGGAGGGTGCCCCTGGTGGCGGGGGGGGTGGGGGTGATAGGGGACATGAGTGGGGGCCTGGTGGAGGGTGCCCCTGGTGGCTGGGGGGTGGGGGTGGTGGGAGACATGAGTGGGGGCCTGGTGGAGGGTGCCCCTGCACTGCTGGGGGGTGGGGGTGATAGGGGACATGGGTGTGGGCCTGGTGGAGGGTGCCCCTGGATGCTGGGGGGTGGGGGTGTTGGGAGACATGAGTGGGGGCCTGGTGGAGGGTGCCCCTGCACTGCTGGGGGGTGGGTGTGATAGGGGACATGGGTGGGGGCCTGGTGGAGGGTGCCCCTGGTGGCGGGGGGGTGGGTGTGATAGGGGACATGGGTGGGGGCCTGGTGGAGGGTGCCCCTGGTGGCGGGGGGGTGGGTGTGATAGGGGACATGGGTGGGGGCCTGGTGGAGGGTGCCCCTGGTGGCGGGGGGGTGGGGGTGATAGGGGACATGGGTGGGGGCCTGGTGGAGGGTGCCCCTGGATGCTGGGGGGTGGGGGTGTTGGGAGACATGAGTGGGGGCCTGGTGGAGGGTGCCCCTGGTGGCTGGGGGGTGGGGGTGGTGGGAGACATGAGTGGGGGCCTGGTGTAGGGTGCCCCTGCACTGCTGGGGGGTGGGGGTGATAGGGGACATGGGTGGGGGCCTGGTGGAGGGTGCCCCTGGTGGCGGGGGGGTGGGGGTGATAGGGGACATGTGTGGGGGCCTGGTGGAGGGTGCCCCTGGTGGCTGGGGGGTGGGGGTGGTGGGAGACATGAGTGGGGGCCTGGTGGAGGGTGCCCCTGCACTGCTGGGGGGTGGGGGTGATAGGGGACATGGGTGGGGGCCTGGTGGAGGGTGCCCCTGGATGCTGGGGGGTGGGGGTGTTGGGAGACATGAGTGGGGGCCTGGTGGAGGGTGCCCCTGCACTGCTGGGGGGTGGGGGTGATAGGGGACATGGGTGGGGGCCTGGTGGAGGGTGCCCCTGGATGCTGGGGGGTGGGGGTGTTGGGAGACATGGGTGGGGGCCTGGTGGAGGGTGCCCCTGGTGGCTGGGGGGTGGGGGTGATAGGGGACATGGGTGGGGGCCTGGTGGAGGGTGCCCCTGGTGGCGGGGGGGTGGGGGTGGTGGGAGACATGAGTGGGGGCCTGGTGGAGGCTGCCCCTGCACTGCTGGGGGGTGGGGGTGATAGGGGACATGGGTGGGGGCCTGGTGGAGGGTGCCCCCGGATGCTGGGGGGTGGGGGTGTTGGGAGACATGGGTGGGGGCCTGGTGGAGGGTGCCCCTGGTGGCTGGGGGTGGTGGGAGACATGAGTGGGGGCCTGGTGGAGGGTGCCCCTGCACTGCTGGGGGGTGGGGGTGATAGGGGACATGGGTGGGGGCCTGGTGGAGGGTGCCCCTGGATGCTGGGGGGTGGGGGTGTTGGGAGACATGAGTGGGGGCCTGGTGGAGGGTGCCCCTGCACTGCTGGGGGGTGGGGGTGATAGGGGACATGGGTGGGGGCCTGGTGGAGGGTGCCCCTGGATGCTGGGAGGTGGGGGTGTTGGGAGACATGGGTGGGG
Organism: Ambystoma mexicanum; assembly: GCF_040938575.1. NCBI lineage: Eukaryota > Metazoa > Chordata > Amphibia > Caudata > Ambystomatidae > Ambystoma > Ambystoma mexicanum. The sequence goes on along the minus strand of NC_090933.1, from coordinate 1,235,306,006 downwards.
GCCTGGTGGAGGGTGCCCCTGGTGGCTGGGGGGTGGGGGTGATAGGGGAAATGGGTGGGGGCCTGGTGGAGGGTGCCCCTGGTGGCGGGGGGGTGGGGGTGGTGGGAGACATGAGTGGGGGCCTGGTGGAGGCTGCCCCTGCACTGCTGGGGGGTGGGGGTGATAGGGGACATGGGTGGGGGCCTGTTGGAGGGTGCCCCTGGATGCTGGGGGGTGGGGGTGTTGGGAGACATGGGTGGGGGCCTGGTGGAGGGTGCCCCTGGTGGCGGGGGGGTGGGTGTGATAGGGGACATGGGTGGGGGCCTGGTGGAGGGTGCCCCTGGATGCTGGGGGTGTTGGGAGACATGGGTGGGGGCCTGGTGGAGGGTCCCCCTGGATGCTGGGGGGTGGGGGTGTTGGGAGACATGGGTGGGGGCCTGGTGGAGGGTGCCCCTGGTGGCGGGGGGGTGGGTGTGATAGGGGACATGGGTGGGGGCCTGGTGGAGGGTGCCCCTGGTGGCGGGGGGGTGGGGGTGATAGGGGACATGGGTGGGGGCCTGGTGGAGGGTGCCCCTGGATGCTGGGGGGTGGGGGTGTTGGGAGACATGGGTGGGGGCCTGGTGGAGGGTGCCCCTGGTGGATGGGGGGTGGGGGTGATAGGGGACATGGGTGGGGGCCTGGTGGAGGGTGCCCCTGCATTGCTGGGGGGTGGGGGTGATAGGGGACATGGGTGGGGGCCTGGTGGAGGGTGCCCCTGGTGGCGGGGGGTGGGGGTGATAGGGGACATGAGTGGGGGCCTGGTGGAGGGTGCCCCTGGTGGCTGGGGGTGGTGGGAGACATGAGTGGGGGCCTGGTGGAGGGTGCCCCTGCACTGCTGGGGGGTGGGGGTGATAGGGGACATGGGTGGGGGCCTGGTGGAGGGTGCCCCTGGTGGCGGGGGGGTGGGGGTGATAGGGGACATGAGTGGGGGCCTGGTGGAGGGTGCCCCTGGTGGCTGGGGGGTGGGGGTGGTGGGAGACATGAGTGGGGGCCTGGTGGAGGGTGCCCCTGCACTGCTGGGGGGTGGGGGTGATAGGGGACATGGGTGGGGGCCTGGTGGAGGGTGCCCCTGGGTGCTGGGGGGTGGGGGTGTTGGGAGACATGAGTGGGGGCCTGGTGGAGGGTGCCCCTGCACTGCTGGGGGGTGGGGGTGATAGGGGACATGGGTGGGGGCCTGGTGGAGGGTGCCCCTGGATGCTGGGAGGTGGGGGTGTTGGGAGACATGGGTGGGGGCCTGGTGGAGGGTGCCCCTGCTGGCTGGGGTGTGGGGGTGATAGGGGAAATGGGTGGGGGCCTGGTGGAGGGTGCCCCTGGTGGCGCGGGGGTGGGGGTGGTGGGAGACATGAGTGGGGGCCTGGTGGAGGCTGCCCCTGCACTGCTGGGGGGTGGGGGTGATAGGGGACATGGGTGGGGGCCTGGTGGAGGGTGCCCCTGGATGCTGGGGGGTGGGGGTGTTGGGAGACATGGGTGGGGGCCTGGTGGAGGGTGCCCCTGGTGGCGGGGGGGTGGGTGTGATAGGGGACATGGGTGGGGGCCTGGTGGAGGGTGCCCCTGGATGCTGGGGGTGTTGGGAGACATGGGTGGGGGCCTGGTGGAGGGTCCCCCTGGATGCTGGGGGGTGGGGGTGTTGGGAGACATGGGTGGGGGCCTGGTGGAGGGTGCCCCTGGTGGCGGGGGGGTGGGTGTGATAGGGGACATGGGTGGGGGCCTGGTGGAGGGTGCCCCTGGTGGCGGGGGGGTGGGGGTGATAGGGGACATGGGTGGGGGCCTGGTGGTGGGTGCCCCTGGATGCTGGGGGGTGGGGGTGTTGGGAGACATGGGTGGGGGCCTGGTGGAGGGTGCCCCTGGTGGATGGGGGGTGGGGGTGATAGGGGACATGGGTGGGGGCCTGGTGGAGGGTGCCCCTGCACTGCTGGGGGGTGGGGGTGATAGGGGACATGGGTGGGGGCCTGGTGGAGGGTGCCCCTGGTGGCGGGGGGGTGGGGGTGATAGGGGACATGAGTGGGGGCCTGGTGGAGGGTGCCCCTGGTGGCTGGGGGGTGGGGGTGGTGGGAGACATGAGTGGGGGCCTGGTGGAGGGTGCCCCTGCACTGCTGGGGGGTGGGGGTGATAGGGGACATGGGTGGGGGCCTGGTGGAGGGTGCCCCTGGTGGCAGGGGGGTGGGGGTGATAGGGGACATAAGTGGGGGCCTGGTGGAGGGTGCCCCTGGTGGCTGGGGGGTGGGGGTGGTGGGAGACATGAGTGGGGGCCTGGTGGAGGGTGCCCCTGCACTGCTGGGGGGAGGGGGTGATAGGGGACATGGGTGGGGGCCTGGTGGAGGGTGCCCCTGGATGCTGGGGGGTGGGGGTGTTGGGAGACATGAGTGGGGGCCTGGTGGAGGGTGCCCCTGCACTGCTGGGGGGTGGGGGTGATAGGGGACATGGGTGGGGGCCTGGTGGAGGGTGCCCCTGGATGCTGGGGGGTGGGGGTGTTGGGAGACATGGGTGGGGGCCTGGTGAAGGGTGCCCCTGGTGGCTGGGGGGTGGGGGTGATAGGGGACATGGGTGGGGGCCTGGTGGAGGGTGCCCCTGGTGGCGGGGTGGTGGGGGTGGTGGGAGACATGAGTGGGGGCCTGGTGGAGGCTGCCCCTGCACTGCTGGAGGGTGGGGGTGATAGGGGACATGGGTGGGGGCCTGGTGGAGGGTGCCCCTGGATGCTGGGGGGTGGGGGTGTTGGGAGACATGGGTGGGGGCCTGGTGGAGGGTGCCCCTGGTGGCGGGGGGGTGGGTGTGATAGGGGACATGGGTGGGGGCCTGGTGGAGGGTGCCCCTGGATGCTGGGGGGTGGGGGTGTTGGGAGACATGGGTGGGGGCCTGGTGGAGGGTCCCCCTGGATGCTGGGGGGTGGGGGTGTTGGGAGACATGGGTGGGGGCCTGGTGGAGGGTGCCCCTGGTGGCGGGGGGTGGGTGTGATAGGGGACATGGGTGGGGGCCTGGTGGAGGGTGCCCCTGCTGGCGGGGGGGTGAGGGTGATAGGGGACATGGGTTGGGGCCTGGTGGAGGGTGCCCCTGGATGCTGGGGGGTGGGGGTGTTGGGAGACATGGGTGGGGGCCTGTTGGAGGGTGCCCCTGGTGGCTGGGGGGTGGGGGTGATAGGGGACATGGGTGGGGGCCTGGTGGAGGGTGCCCCTGCACTGCTGGGGGGTGGGGGTGATAGGGGACATGGGTGAGGGCCTGGTGGAGGGTGCCCCTGGTGGCGGGGGGGTGGGGGTGATAGGGGACATGAGTGGGGGCCTGGTGGAGGGTGCCCCTGGTGGCTGGGGGGTGGGGGTGGTGGGAGACATGAGTGGGGGCCTGGTGGAGGGTGCCCCTGCACTGCTGGGGGGTGGGGGTGATAGGGGACATGGGTGGGGGCCTGGTGGAGGGTGCCCCTGGTGGCGGGGGGGTGGGGGTGATAGGGGACATGTGTGGGGGCCTGGTGGAGGGTGCCCCTGGTGGCTGGGGGGTGGGGGTGGTGGGAGACATGAGTGGGGGCCTGGTGGAGGGTGCCCCTGCACTGCTGGGGGGTGGGGGTGATAGGGGACATGGGTGGGGGCCTGGTGGAGGGTGCCCCTGGATGCTGGGGGGTGGGGGTGATAGGGGACATGGGTGGGGGCCTGGTGGAGGGTGCCCCTGGATGCTGGGGGGTGGGGGTGTTGGGAGACATGAGTGGGGGCCTGGTGGAGGGTGCCCCTGCACTGCTGGGGGGTGGGGGTGATAGGGGACATGGGTGGGGGCCTGGTGGAGGGTGCCCCTGGTGGCTGGGGGGTGGGGGTGATAGGGGACATGGGTGGGGGCCTGGTGGAGGGTGCCCCTGGTGGCGGGGGGGTGGGGGTGGTGGGAGACATGAGTGGGGGCCTGGTGGAGGCTGCCCCTGCACTGCTGGGGGGTGGGGGTGATAGGGGACATGGGTGGGGGCCTGGTGGAGGGTGCCCCTGGATGCTGGGGGGTGGGGGTGTTGGGAGACATGGGTGGGGGCCTGGTGGACGGTGCCCCTGGTGGCGGGGGGGTGGGTGTGATAGGGGACATGGGTGGGGGCCTGGTGGAGGGTGCCCCTGGATGCTGGGGGGTGGGGGTGTTGGGAGACATGGGTGGGGGCCTGGTGGAGGGTGCCCCTGGATGCTGGGGGGTGGGGGTGTTGGGAGACATGGGTGGGGGCCTGGTGGAGGGTGCCCCTGGTGGCGGGGGGGTGGGTGTGATAGGGGACATGGGTGGGGGCCTGGTGGAGGGTGCCCCTGGTGGCGGGGGGGTGGGGGTGATAGGGGACATGGGTGGGGGCCTGGTGGAGGGTGCCCCTGGATGCTGGGGGGTGGGGGTGTTGGGAGACATGGGTGGGGGCCTGGTGGAGGGTGCCCCTGGTGGCTGGGGGGTGGGGGTGATAGGGGACATGGGTGGGGGCCTGGTGGAGGGTGCCCCTGCACTGCTGGGGGGTGGGGGTGATAGGGGACATGGGTGGGGGCCTGGTGGAGGGTGCCCCTGGTGGCGGGGGAGTGGGGGTGATAGGGGACATGAGTGGGGGCCTGGTGGAGGGTGCCCCTGGTGGCTGGGGGGTGGGGTGGTGGGAGACATGAGTGGGGGCCTGGTGGAGGGTGCCCCTGCACTGCTGGGGGGTGGGGGTGATAGGGGACATGGGTGGGGGCCTGGTGGAGGGTGCCCCTGCACTGCTGGGGGGTGGGGGTGCAGGGGGACATGAGCAGGTGTGCAGGGTAGTCCCCTGTTTTGTGGGCTGCCTGCAGGGGCCGTGGAGGGTGTACAGGGAACACCTGTGAGGCCAGCCTAATTGCGTGTGATAATTCCCGCACACCCCTGTAATACACGTACCTGGCCAAATCGCATGTGATAATTCCCGCGCACCCCTGTAATACACGTACCTGGCCAAATCGCATGTGAGAATTCCCGCGCACCCCTGTAATTCACGTACCCAGCCGAATCGCGTGTAGAACTTCCCGCACACCCCTGTAATACACGTATCCTGGCCAATCGCGTGTAGAACTTCCCACGCACCCCTGTAATACACGTAGCAAGCCAAATCACGTGTGATAATTCCCGCGCACCCCTGTAATTCACGTACCCTGGCCAATCGCGTGTAGAACTTCCCACGCACCCCTGTAATACACGTACCAGGCCAAATCGCGTGTGATTATTCCCGCGCACCCCTGTAATACACGTACCCAGCCGAATCGCGTGTAGAACTTCCCGCACACCCCTGTAATACACGTACCTGGCCAAATCGCATGTGAGAATTCCCGCGCACCCCTGTAATACACGTACCCTGGCCAATCGCGTGTAGAACTTCCCACGCACCCCTGTAATACACGTACCAGGCCAAATCGCGTGTGATAATTCCCGCGCACCCCTGTAATACACGTACCTGGCCAAATCGCATGTGAGAATTACCGCGCACCCCTGTAATACACGTACCCAGCCGAATCGCGTGTAGAACTTCCCGCACACCCCTGTAATACACGTACCCTGGCCAACCGCGTGTAGTACTTCCCGCGTACCCCTGTAGTACACGTACCCTGGCTAATCGCGTGTATGACTTCACGCGTACCCCTGATATGCACGTTACCCGCTTTGCGTTCCTTGTTTGGCAGCCCTGTAGACTGGTCCAGGGTTAGCGCAGCCCTTTGCGATGATTTAGCGATTTTGATGGCTTTTCCTTGCGCGAGGGCGTTCTTGGGGGCGTTACTGGCGCTGCTGCAGGGTCGCTGCGATACTCTGCGCCACGGCTGGTTTGGGAGCCTGAAATCCATGAATACGCTGTGCGCGGAAATCGGTTTTAGCGCACGTGCCTGGCGCAGACAATCGCACGCGGACACTCTGCGCCAGCCGCTTGCGACACTTTTCTGCGAAATTCTATGAATTACCCTGTGTGTTTGTAAACAACTGAACGCCTCATCATGGTTAAACATATTAGAATTCTGACTCCCCTCCCCTATAACTAGCTCTTCTGTAATCATTATCCTGGTTCGTCTGCCAAACATATTTATTTATTTATTTTAATTCTTATAACACGGCCAGAGGCCTCATAGCGCACAAAAAACAAGACAAAACGGACAGAAGAAGGTGATACATCAGAGGCAAAGGAAGATGGACCAGGCGAGTCAGGCGAGAGGGGCTCAGCCTAGAGGGGAGTTAGAGGAAGGTCTTGAGTCTACCTTTGAATTCACTTTCGGTTTTTATTTTCCTCAAGTCCGGAGGAAGAGCATTCCAGATAGCAGTGGCTTGCATGTCAAAGCCCACTCCTTCGAATGTAACCAGCCTGAATATAGGCTGTGACAGTCTGGCTTGATGGGACCTGAGGGAATGGGTGAGCAGATAAGCCTTCAGACGGTCAGCAAGGTATTTTGGGGCTACCTGGGAAAGGCACTTGTGAGTCACGGTCAGAATTTTATGGGTGATCCGATGTTTTATGGGCAGCCAATGCAGCTCCCTCCTTGCATTGGTAATGTGAGTGTGTCTGGAAAGGCCAATGGTGGCTCGCACAGCCCCATTTTGGAAGACTTGCAATGCTGCAATATTAGATTGGGAGGTACCAATCAGCCGGCTGTTGCAGTAATGCAAACAAGAATTGACAAGGGCAGAGGCTAAAAGGGAGATGTTCTTGAGAGATAGAAATGGATGAATATGATGGAGCAGTTTGTTAATAAAGCCACATGATGCCCGGATCTGAGCGACATATTGCTGTATTGTTAGCTCAGCATCCAGGGTGACACCCAAGATTTAAAATGCTTTGCCACCAAGATAGTACTCCTTGCCATGGTAAAACATTTATAGTCGGGCAAGTTTTTTAAGCTTAAAGTCAGAGGCAACAATTAGAAGATCAGTCTTGTCAGTGTTAAGAGCCATGGAATTGGCTGTCACCCAGGCCTGTGGGTGTATGTGATAGGGCAGTACATGTGTGGGGTGCATGTGTGTGGGGGTCATGCTGAACATGCGGTTGTCCATAGCTCTTTATCAGTTATCAAGTGTTGGAATTGCAAGTGAAGGCTTCAAATTGGGAACCAATTACAAAGTTAAGTTGGCAAGAGCTTGATAGCAGTAATTTGAGAAAAGTAGAGAAGTTAAAAATGTACTAAGCACGTGATAATAAGCAAATGTCATTTCAAGATGAGACATTTTGTTGTAAGGACTAGAAATACCTTTCAAATCGACGCACATTAGCAATCTGTAACAGAGCCAATTAATAATGTGCAGGTAGGTTGTATGATTCAGAACTCAGTACAGAGGTATGCATGTTGAATATTTCTTTATTGTAACTCACCTTTACTAACATCTCAAATGGTATGCCCTGAGGAAGAGCCAAGTGCGTGCTTGAAACATCTGTAGGCATAAGAGATACAGTGATATTGGCATAAGAGATACAGCAATATTGGCATAAGAGATACAATGTTATCATCACAATTACAGTTATTACATATGAGAGTTTATTAATTGTTGGCTCATTGAATGCATCAAGTTGACAGACATTATAAGATGACATTATTCATGCAGTGATGTATTCATTAGGTGATAGCCTGGGTATCTATTTCACCTACTCCGCGGATGATACTCATCTGGTCATGGGACTTAGTGGGAACCACCCAGAAGACTCATCCACCCTTCTCTCGATTAATAATCTGGTCGAATCATGGATGGTGGAGAATTGGATGTGTATCAATGGTGGGAGAACAGAATTCCTCATCTTTGGCTCTTAACAGGCCAGGAGCAAGCTTAGCACGCATTACAAGGCTTTTATCATAAACAAATCCCTGGTACCAGTTCAGACGAAGGAAGCCTCCTTAAACTCGGATGAACATGTCAAAATGATCAGCAAAAATTGTATTGTAACCACTAATTTTGCCACATTAAGAACATTGGACCTTTCCTAACAGAGGTGAACTTGGCCACTATCGCTTGCTGAGTAATGTTCCCAAGGCTGGATTACTGTAATACGCTGCTCCTTGGAGCTAGCATTACCTGTGTAAAGAGGTGTTAGCGGATACAGAATGACACAGTTCAAAATGTATTTTTATTATATTTTTATTTTTTTGTTTTTTTGGTAGACACCACACAGTTCAAAATGTTAAAAGGATCCCGTGGAAGGAGCATATCTTCAACCACAGGAAAGACCTGCACTGGCTGTCTTTACAGGACCGTTTCAATTTCAAAACATGCACCATCGTTCACTGATGCCTGTATGGCAACGCCCCCTTCTATCTCAAAACAGCGATGACTCGCTATGCTCGCGGTAGACGATTGCGCTCAGCGGACAAGGCCCTGGCCTCCTGCCCCGCTTTCAAACGCACAAGGGGATGGGCAGATCTTTTCCAGTCCGTGCCGCCCAGTTGTGGAATTCTCTCCCTGAGAACCTGTGGCAGGAAACTAACCTTTTACGTTTCAGGAAAATGTTGAAAACAACACTTTTCAAATAAATCAATCCCTTCCTACCTGACATTACCTGCTGCGTAGTTTCTCTTCCAAATGTTTGGATTGTTGTTCCTGCGTTTATGGGCGCCCGATGCCTGTGGGCTGCTGTCGTTTTAGAATTGTATAAATAAATAAATAAATATATTCAGAAAGCAGCATTAGTATTCACAGTATAATGCATGTGGCAGCATTGTGAATGGTGGCAGGATGTGTCAGTGTTTGTGGGAGAAGTGTGTGTGTGTGAGCAGTGTGCTGGTGCAGTCAGTGTGGGTAACATCAGTGTGTAAGGGGGCAGTGTCAGTGAGGCAGTGGCTGTTTGGGGGGCAGTGTGCGTGTGTCTGTATGTGTGTGTGTTTGAGAGAGAAAGAGAGAGAGAGAGAGAGAGAGAGAAAGAGAGAGATAACTCTATGTGATAGAAATCCAATGAACTCACAGCTCCCTATTTCTCCTTGAACACACTATCCCCCTGTGATTAAAGAATCTCTATCAATTTAGAAAAATCTTAATTATTCCAGCACTACAAAATGAGGCAAATAGGTTACAAAAAATGAAAAAAATTCACAAATTGAGAGGGCTTTGCCTGGCAGTGCAAACTTTCAGGGATGGGTGGATATGTGCATGGACCTCACAGAGGAGAGTCAATGCTCACCCCTTTTGAGGTATGATACGATATGATATGGCATTCATAACGCGCCGATACATAAGTGTTTCAAGGCACGATACAAGTGTTTCAAGGCGCAAATTTTCAGTTTCCTCTAATGTCAAACAGCTGCACATCACAGCCTTGCTGATGAGCCTAAGACATGCAGCTGATGGACAACAAAATGGTCACGTGGTTTGGGCGGAGAGGGGTAGGAATTTGGAGGGAAGTTGCATAGGATTTAGCATGACTAGGGACGTTGACGGGGAAAAGAAATGACTAAACATCATCTGCAGGCTGTGTCCCTCCTCACATGCCATCGCCCCTATATCTTCTATCCTATGTCTATAGATGTGTCTTTCTCGGCACCTAATCGCCAAAACCAAATGAGCACCACGCCCCTGATGACCTGAGGAAGAACTTTCAGTAACCATATCATAGCCCATTAAAATAGCAATAGGTCCAGATGGCTAATCTATATTATTTTTAGAAATTGTTTATTTTTAGTTTTAGTTTTAATAATTTCACAAACACTATGAAATACAAAAGCAAAAAAATCAGAGGCAATCCAATGCATAGCAACTCGGCTGAGACCGCCATTGAAACCTGCCCACTTCCAGCAGTAAATTCTAAACAAAAGAATGCATGTCACTTTTCCTTGACCCCCCCAGAAAATAAAGGGCATGCATAGGTGTTGGGCAAACAAGTGTCCAGGCTCAGAATGTGGGTCTGAGACCCGAAAATTCAACCATGCTTGTGAGTTTCACAGGCAGGAAGCACGGGTTTGTAAAAGGCGTGCACACCCACATTTACACAAAACACACCACATAATGGGGGAAAGGCAAGTGTCAAGGTTAGAAAGAAGTAGGGAGAGAGGGGAAAACCTGCCCACACCACTCAACTTGCCTGCATTACATTGATCGAGGCCTAGGTCTATTGAGTAGACAACCACACCATCCAGTTTCTTGTACATAACCATCTCACAATCATCAATGGGGCACAGCCTTGTACTCCCCAAACTCTGGGAAAACTGACAGTGTGAAAACACAATTCCTATGTGGGAGTACTCAAAAAAACTATATGACACTCCTGCCTTGTTCATACATCGCTGGCTTCTCATCCACAGCTCTACACAACAAAGTGTGTTTGGAATTGTATTAGAACCTTCATACGCAAGTGCATCCACTTAATTCGATTCAATACAAAACAAATGACACTAGATAAATACAATACATTCATAAAAACATATATGAGTTGAGTGGGGGTTAGTAGTTGAGGCAATGCTGCACTCACGCCCAGTTTGCACACTTTCTCTGTGCTCTTATAATTCACCCACTGAATAAATCGACATTACTCGCAATGCAGTTGTTGTAAATGAAAAACTATTTATAAGCTGTCTGACATCAAAATCGAGTGTACGGTTTCCCTTTCTGCATACACGCTTCAGCTCCACAGACCCTAGTGTGGTGCTCATGCGCACACCTTCAAAACAGTGGTTGCTTTATTCCCACCGTTATAAAATGTCCATTTCAAGACACTCCAAAAGGGTCTTAGCTTTGTCCCCACATTTGACACTTCACTATTTGACACTAAAGTGGAACTTTACAAATTAATTAGAAAAATGAAACTAAAAGCATTTTTCAGTGAAATAGAAGCACCACAGACTACACAGGACGAATTACCTTATAAAAAATTCAAAGGAAAGAGCAGATTCATACCGCCGATTAACATACCAGCTGTGGACATTTTTGAAAAGCAAGTTTTGAAAGACTTGGAAAAAATGTACTTCAAAAGCACTAAACGTAAGAATCTGGAACCCCATAAGACTGCTGAAAGATTCAGACAGTGACGATTCAATAACGATTAGACCTGCAGATAAGGGTAGAGCCTTTGTCATTCTAAACACAGAAGATTATGATAAAGAGTGCAAATGACAGCTTGCGGATACCAACACGTACAAACCATTGGGCACTGACCCCACAATGAAGATCAGACAAAATCTAGAGATCATATTGGATGAGGCTGAAGAAAATGCATGGATAAATCATCACACACAAGAGTTTCTAATGAATAAGAACCCTCGCATTCCAAACCTGTATATGTTGCCAAAAATACACAAGGATCTCATAAACCCACCCGGTAGACCAATTGTGGCTGGAATCAACAGCATACTACAGCAGATTGGAAAATACATTGATTACTTTTTACAACCTCTGATCCAGAAGACATCCATTTATATTAAAGATACAACACGTTTTCTCCAACTATTGGGTACAGTACCACATTCACCATCGCATATCCTTTTTACCGTTGATGTAAAAACCTTGTACACATCAATCCCACACGATTTAGGGATTGCAGCAATTGAGTGGTTACTTTTCAATACGGGTGAGATAGAAGCAAATAAAAAATGTATTATCATTTTACTTCGCTTTATATCAGCAAATTCATATTTCAAATATAAAAAAAAACAATTTGATATGTAAATCACAGGAACTGCAATGGGAGCTACAATGGCCTCCTCATATGCAAATACTTTCATGCACAAATTCGAAAAAGACAACATATCGAGTCACCATACATGGAAACCCCATTTAGCCATCTGGATACGATTCATAGATGATGTCCTTAGAATTTGGACAGACAGAGATGCGAAACTCATTGAATTTTTCTTGTATTTAAACACTATCAACCAAAGAATCCAGTTCACTCATGAACATCCTCAGAGCAATATCCACTTTCTTGATGTGAACATACAGTCCATGGAACAACATTACAAGACCAATATCTATACAAAAACAACTGATCGTAACAACTTGCTTCATAGACTTAGTTTTCATCAACCTAGCCTAATTAAAAATCTGCCATGCACCCAAATGCTCAGAGTTAAACTCATTATCAGGGATCCAATGGACTATAACAGGGAACTCCAAACGATGGGTGAGAAATTCATAAAATGAGGATACAAACAGGAGGAGATTGCAGAAGCAAAACACAAAGTAGAACAAAAGAATAGAGATGAACTACTAACAGCTGCAAGAAAAACAAAAACTGAATCACCATTAGTGTTTGTTACAAAATGTTCTACACAAAGCAGTCACATGAAATCAATCATCAAAAAACACTGGCAAGTGCTGTCCTGTGACCAAAAGACTGAGGAGCTCTTTAAAGAACCACCGACGTTTGCTTACCAATGCAGCAAAAACTTCAGAGACAGTTTGGTACAAACTAGGCAACCCAGAAAACAATTGGACACTAAACGCATCAGAACTTTTCCATATTTTCCGTGCAGCAATTGTAGCTATGTTCACAAAGGAAATACCATAAACCATCCTCACACTGGTAAAAAGATCATGTTGAAATCATTCGCTACTTGCGATACGCCTAATATCATCTACACGATTAAGTGTCTTTGTGGACAATATTATGTTGGACAGTCACAAAGAAAAGCGAAACTTCGTTGGAACGAACACCGTTCCTGCATACGCAACAAAAACTTGAACTCAGCAGTTGCGAAACATTGGCTCAAAGAGACACACAATTTGGCACAAATACGTTTCTTGATACTAGAGGTAGTCCAGAAGAATGAGCCACACGAAAATATTCAAACTAGACTTGACAGAAGGGAATGCTTCTGGATCGAACATTTGGGGAGTTTGACTCCGCGCGGATTGAATGAAGAGATCAATTGGGCATGCTTCTTATGAACACACCCACTGTTTCTAGACATTTGTGGTCATCATGCACATACATATTACTTACCTTAAGTAGTAGTGTAAGCTAGTAGATATCATGCACACGTGCTAAGGTACAATTGTTCCACAAACGTTCATTGTGAAACGACTCAACATGGGACTAGGTTCTTAATGCAGACATCAGCACTAAGATGAACTGATTCCAATCTGTATTCTACTGACACATATACATTGGCGTATTTACATTCATAATTTCCAGAATGCACTTGTTAATGAGTTCCATGACAGGATTAAGAGAGTCTTAATTGTACGTATACATACACAATGCGAACATTTCCATGATTGCATTTTTAATATTGCGGGACAAATTGAGTTTCCGTTACATACATATACACACAATACACACATTCCCATAGTTGCGATCTAAACATTGCTAGACTCTGGGCGAGTGTAATTTATAACACTAGTATGTATTCACATGCATACGCCCACATTAACCTTCAATCACCTACATAACTAACCTGAAGATGTTTTTTCACCTTTAGCACTATCACACGCAAGTTTCAATAAGAGAACACCTTTGTTTAATGAAACCTAAGGGTCTCAAGTTCCTGGTTGACACCCCACCCGTCCCGTCTCTCCATCTCCATGGGGACACAGGACGTGAGGCGTCGTAACGCTGGGCACGTCCCACACGTTTGCGCACGCCAAGCAGGGTTGCCATGGATACTTGTGTACAACAAAATCTACTCCATTAACGCAGCGAACACACTAAACTAATCTGCTCCTACGGCCACGCACAACGAAATGTAATGATAAGCCTGCACCCGCTCGTGCATTATACTATACAGTAAAAGCTTTTTTCTAATCATACTAAGACCAGATTCGAATAATTTTTCTGCTGAGCAGCAATAGCGACAGTGAACTGATACCAGTAAGCCACCAACTCTTATTTAATGGCATATTAGTTGGGAATACTTCGCATATTCTTAGATAACACTAAGCGTACGCCACTTATTATTTTTTGCAGCACAACCATTGGAGACACAGGGTCTCCCGCATACAAGCGGTGTTAGACACCACGAAGAATTGCCCAAAGTAATTCACTTGAACTATCTGTACAGTCTCACAAAACAATTGGTACACTCGGCGCTGTAGGCATGATATCTATCATGATTTTTTTACGAGCATGTTTTGTTTTTTTACCCCCATTGTTATCCTCTCTGGCATTCACCTCTGAAAATCACGCTACTCATGGGTTTGTACATATATGTTCAACTGCATTTTCTACAATTATCTTTATTTAGGAACGGTGTAAAACCCGGAACAGGCCGGAACGGGCCGGAACGGTACCCTAATATATAAAATGGCAGCAAAACTCACCTGAAAATGATGCAAACACACATGAAGAACATTTTGGAAATGGGATAGGTTGAACAATGTGCTGTCATTAACCCATTACTGCCCAAAATCTATATTTTCACACGAAAAAAAACCCGGAACGGGCCGGAACGGTACCCTACCATATAAAACGGCAGCAAAAAGCACCTGAAAATGATGCAAACACACATAAAGAACATTTTGAAATGGCAAAGGATGAACAATGTGCTGTCATTAACCCATTACTGCCCAAAATCTACATTTTCACACGAAAAAGTACCCGGAACGGGCCGGAACGGTACCCTAACATATAAAAAGGCAGCAAAAATCACCTGAAAATTATGCAAACACACATGAAGAACATTTTGAAATGGCAAAGGATGAACAATGTGCTGTCATTAACCCATTACTGCCCAAAATCTACATTTTATCACGAAAAAGTACCCGGAACGGGCCGGAACGGTACCCTAACATATAAAAAGGCAGCCAAAATCACCTCAAAATGATGCAATGACACATGAAGAACATTTTGAAATGAGAAAGGTGCACCAATATGTTGTCATTAACCCATTACTGCCCAAAATCTACATTTTATCACGAAAAAGTACCTGGAACGGGCCGGAACGCTACCCTAATATATAAAACGGCAGCGAAACTCACCTGAAAATGATGAAAACACACATGAAGAACATTTTGAAATGAGAAAGGTGCACCAATATGCTGTCATTAACCCATTACTGCCCAAAACCTACATTTTCACACGAAAAAGTACCCGGAACGGGCCGGAATGGTACCCTAACATATAAAAAGGCAGAAAAAATCACCTGAAAATTATGCAAACACACATGAAGAACATTTTGAAATGAGAAAGGTGCACCAATATGTTGTCATTAACCCATTACTGCCCAAAATCTACATTTTATCACGAAAAAGTACCCGGAACGGGCCGGAACGGTACCCTAACATAGAAAAAGGCAGCCAAAATCACCTGAAAATGATGCAAACACACATGAAGAACATTTTGAAATGAGAAAGGTGCACCAATATGCTGTCATTAACCCATTACTGCCCAAAATCTACATTTTCACACAAAAAAGTACCCAGAACGGGCCGGAACGGTACCCTAACATATAAAAAGGCAGCAAAAATCACCTGAAAATAATGCAAACACACATGAAGAACATTTTGAAATGAGAAAGGTGCACCAATATTAACCCATTACTGCCCAAAATCTACATTTTCACATGAAAAAGTACCCGGACCGGGCCGGAACGGTACCCTAATATATAAAATGGCAGCAAAACTCACCTGAGAATGATGCAAATACACATAAAGAACATTTTGGAAATGGGATAGGTTGAACAATGTGCTGTCATTAACCCATTCCTGCCCAAAATCTATATTTTCACACGAAAAAAAACCCGGAACGGGCCGGAACGGTACCCTAACATATAAAACGGCAGCAAAAAGCACCTGAAAATGATGCAAACACACATGAAGAACATTTTGAAATGGCAAAGGATGAACAATGTGCTGTCATTAACCCATTACTGCCCAAAATCTACATTTTCACACGAAAAAGTACCCGGAACGGGCCGGAACGGTATCCTAACATATAAAAAGGCAGCAAAAATCACCTAATAATTATGCAAACACACATGAAGAACATTTTTAAATGAGAAAGGTGCACCAATATGTTGTCATTAACCCATTACTGCCCAAAATCTACATTTTATCACGAAAAAGTACCCGGAACGGGCCGGAACGGTACCCTAACATATAAAAAGGCAGTCAAAATCACCTCAAAATGATGCAAACACACATGAAGAACATTTTGAAATGAGAAAGGTGCACCAATATGTTGTCATTAACCCATTACTGCCCAAAATCTACATTTTATCACGAAAAAGGACCTGGAACAGGCCGGAACGGTACCCTAATATATGAAACGGCAGCGAAACTCACCTGAAAATGATGAAAACACACATGAAGAACATTTTGAAATGAGAAAGGTGCACCAATATGCTGTCATTAACCCATTACTGCCAAAAATCTACATTTTCACACGAAAAAGTACCCGGAACGGGCCGGAACGGTACCCTAATATATAAAATGGCAGCAAAACTCACCTGAAAATGATGCAAACACACATGAAGAACATTTTGGAAATGGGATAGGTTGAACAATGTGCTGTCATTAACCCATTACTGCCCAAAATCTATATTTTCACGCGAAAAAAAACCCGGAACGGGCCGGAACGGTACCCTAACATATAAAACGGCAGCAAAAAGCACCTGAAAATGATGCAAACACACATAAAGAACATTTTGAAATGGCAAAGGATGAACAATGTGCTGTCATTAACCCATTACTGCCCAAAACCTACATTTTCACACGAAAAAGTACCCGGAACGGGCCGGAACGGTACCCTAACATATAAAAAGGCAGCAAAAATCACCTGAAAATTATGCAAACACACATGAAGAACATTTTGAAATGGCAAAGGATGAACAATGTGCTGTCATTAACCCATTACTGCCCAAAATCTACATTTTATCACGAAAAAGTACCCGGAACGGGCCGGAACGGTACCCTAACATATAAAAAGGCAGCCAAAATCACCTGAAAATTATGCAAACACACATGAAGAACATTTTGAAATGGCAAAGGATGAACAATGTGCTGTCATTAACCCATTACTGCCCAAAATCTACATTTTATCACGAAAAAGTACCTGGAACGGGCCGGAACGCTACCCTAATATATAAAACGGCAGCAAAACTCACCTGAAAATGATGAAAACACACATGAAGAACATTTTGAAATGAGAAAGGTGCACCAATATGCTGTCATTAACCCATTACTGCCCAAAATCTACATTTTCACACGAAAAAGTACCCGGAACGGGCCGGAACGGTACCCTAACATATAAAAAGGCAGCAAAAATCAACTGAAAATTATGCAAACACACATGAAGAACATTTTGAAATGAGAAAGGTGCACCAATATGTTGTCATTAACCCATTACTGCCCAAAATCTACATTTTATCACGAAAAAGTACCCGGAACGGGCCGGAACGGTACCCTAACATAGAAAAAGGCAGCCAAAATCACCTGAAAATGATGCAAACACACATGAAGAACATTTTGAAATGAGAAAGGTGCACCAATATGCTGTCATTAACCCATTACTGCCCAAAATCTACATTTTCACACAAAAAAGTAACCAGAACAGGCTGGAACGGTACACTAACATATAAAAAGGCAGCAAAAATCACCTGAAAATAATGCAAACACACATGAAGAACATTTTGAAATGAGAAAGGTGCACCAATATTAACCCATTACTGCCCAAAATCTACATTTTCACATGAAAAAGTACACGGACCGGGCCGGAACGGTACCCTAATATATAAAATGGCAGCAAAACTCACCTGAAAATGATGCAAACACACATGAAGAACATTTTGGAAATGGGATAGGTTGAACAATGTGCTGTCATTAACCCATTACTGCCCAAAATCTATATTTTCACACGAAAAAAAACCCGGAACGGGCCGGAACGGTACCCTAACATATAAAACGGCAGCAAAAAGCACCTGAAAATGATGCAAACACACATGAAGAACATTTTGAAATGGCAAAGGATGAACAATGTGCTGTCATTAACCCATTACTGCCCAAAATCTACATTTTCACACGAAAAAGTACCCGGAACGGGCCGGAACGGTACCCTAACATATAGAACGGCAGCAAAAAGCACCTGAAAATGATGCAAACACACATGAAGAACATTTTTAAATGAGAAAGGTGCACCAATATGTTGTCATTAACCCATTACTGCCCAAAATCTACATTTTATCACGAAAAAGTACCCGGAACGGGCCGGAACGGTACCCTAACATATAAAAAGGCAGCGAAACTCACCTGAAAATGATGAAAACACACATGAAGAACATTTTGAAATGAGAAAGGTGCACCAATATGCTGTCATTAACCCATTACTGCCCAAAATCTACATTTTCACACAAAAAAGTACCTGCAACGGGCCGGAACGGTACCCTAACATATAAAAAGGCAGCAAAAATCACCTGAAAATTATGCAAACACACATGAAGAACATTTTGAAATGAGAAAGGTGCACCAATATGTTGTCATTAACCCATTACTGCCCAAAATCTACATTTTATCACGAAAAAGTACCCGGAACGGGCCGGAACGGAACCCTAACATAGAAAAAGGCAGCCAAAATCACCTGAAAATGATGCAAACACACATGAAGAACATTTTGAAATGAGAAAGGTGCACCAATATGCTGTCATTAACCCATTACTGCCCAAAATCTACATTTTCACAGAAAAAAGTACCCAGAACGGGCCGGAACGGTACCCTAACATATAAAAAGGCAGCAAAAGTCACCTGAAAATAATGCAAACACAAATGAAGAACATTTTGAAATGAGAAAGGTGCACCAATATTAACCCATTACTGCCCAAAATCTACATTTTCACATGAAAAATTACCCGGAACGGGCCGGAACGGTACCCTAATATATAAAATGGCAGCAAAACTCACCTGAAAATGATGCAAACACACATGAAGAACATTTTGGAAATGGGATAGGTTGAACAATGTGCTGTCATTAACCCATTACTGCCCAAAATCTATATTTTCACACGAAAAAAAACCCGGAACGGGCCGGAACGGTACCCTAACATATAAAACGGCAGCAAAAAGCACCTGAAAATGATGCAAACACACATGAGGAACATTTTGAAATGGCAAAGGATGAACAATGTGCTGTCATTAACCCATTACTGCCCAAAATCTACATTTTCACACGAAAAAGTACCCGGAACGGGCCGGAACGGTACCCTAACATATAAAAAGGCAGCAAAAATCACCTGAAAATTATGCAAACACACATGAAGAACATTTTGAAATGGCAAAGGATGAACAATGTGCTGTCATTAACCCATTACTGCCCAAAATCTACATTTTAACACGAAAAAGTACCCGGAACGGGCCGGAACGCTACCCTAATATATAAAACGGCAGCAAAACTCACCTGAAAATGATGCAAACACACATGGAGAACATGTTGAAATGAGAAAGGTGCACCAATATGCTGTCATTAACCCATTATTGCCCAAAATTTACATTTTATCACGAAAAAGTACCCGGAACGGGCTGGAACGGTACCCTAACATATAAAATGGCAGCAAAAATCACCTGAAAATTATGCAAACACACATGAAGTACATTTTGAAATGAGAAAGGTGCACCAATATGCTATCATTAACCCATTACTGCCCACAATCTACATTTTCACACGAAAAAGTACCCGGAACGGGCCGGAACGGTACCCTAACATATAAAAAGGCAGCAAAAATCACCTGAAAATTATGCAAACACACATGAAGAACATTTTGAAATGAGAAAGGTGCACCAATATTAACCCATTACTGCCCAAAATCTACATTTTCACATGAAAAAGTACCCGGAACGGGCCGGAACGGTACCCTAATATATAAAATGGCAGCAAAACTCACCTGATAATGATGCAAACACACATGAAGAACATTTTGGAAATGGGATAGGTTGAACAATGTGCTGTCATTAACCCATTACTGCCCAAAATCTAAATTTTCAAACGAAAAAGTACCCGGAACGGCCCGGAACGGTACCCTAATATATAAAACGGCAGCAAAACTCACATGAAAATGATGCAAACACACATGAAGAACATTTTTAAATGATAAAGGTGCACCAATATGTTGTCATTAACCCATTACTGCCCAAAATCTACATTTTATCACGAAAAAGTACCCGGAACGGGCCGGAACGGTACCCTAACATATAAAAAGGCAGCCAAAATCACCTCAAAATGATGCAAACACACATGAAGAACATTTTGAAATGAGAAAGGTGCACCAATATGTTGTCATTAACCCATTACTGCCCAAAATCTACATTTTATCACGAAAAAGTACCCGGAACGGACCGGAACGGTACCCTAACATATAAAATGGCAGCAAAAAGCACCTGAAAATGATGCAAACACACATGAAGAACATTTTGAAATGGCAAAGGATGAACAATGTGCTGTCATTAACCCATTACTGCCCAAAATCTACATTTTAACACGAAAAAGTACCCGGAACGGGCCGGAACGCTACCCTAATATATAAAACGGCAGCAAAACTCACCTGAAAATGATGCAAACACACATGAAGAACATGTTGAAATGAGAAAGGTGCACAAATATGCTGTCATTAACCCATTATTGCCCAAAATTTACATTTTATCACGAAAAAGTACCCGGAACGGGCCGGAACGGTACCCTAACATATAAAATGGCTGCAAAAATCACCTGAAAATTATGCAAACACACATGAAGTACATTTTGAAATGAGAAAGGTGCACCAATATGCTGTCATTAACACATTACTGCCCAAAATCTACATTTTCACACGAAAAAGTACCCGGAACGGGCCGAAACGGTACCCTAACATATAAAAAGGCAGCAAAAATCACCTGAAAATTATGCAAACACACATGAAGAACATTTTTAAATGAGAAAGGTGCACCAATATGCTGTCATTAACCCATTACAGCCCAAAATCTACATTTTCACATGAAAAAGTACCCGGAACGGGCCGGAACGGTACCCTAATATATAAAACGGCAGCAAAACTCACCTGAAAATGATGCAAACACACATGAAGAACATTTTGAAATGGCAAAGGATGAACAATGTGCTGTCATTAACCCATTACTGCCCAAAATCTACATTTTCACACGAAAAAGTACCCAGAACGGGCCGGAACGGTACCCTAACATATAAAAAGGCAGCAAAAATCACTTGAAAATTATGCAAACACACATGAAGAACATTTTGAAATGAGAAAGGTGCACCAATATGCTGTCATTAACCCATTACAGCCCAAAATCTACATTTTCACATGAAAAAGTACCCGGAACGGGCCGGAACGGTACCCTAATATGTAAAACGGCAGCAAAACTCACCTGAAAATTATGCAAACACACGTGAAGAACATTTTGGAAATGGGAAAGGTTGAACAATGTGCTTTCATTAACCCATTACTGCCCAAAATTCAGTAAAAAGGCAGCTAATAAGTAAACTCAAAGAGGGACTTTGTGATGACATCTATATTGTACTAGAAAATCCTCATCTACCTAAATATACTCTAGTCACATAAAGGTAGAATTGTAACACTTTTGATTTGATTGACATGAAGGGAAATTATATATTTCAAAATATTACTGGAGGGTGACTACACCTTACTGAACACTAGAGGGAGCAGTAACTGTTTAGTTGTGTTCATAGTCAGGTTTTCCTTTATCACTTCCATATCCTTGTTTCAGGAAGTGGTAACATTTCACATGTTTCTTCTTCACTTAAATGTTGCAGCTTCATCTTGTCTGTGCTGATCACCTTGAGTTTAGATACAGGTCAGATTTATGTTTTTTTTCTCTCTGCAAGCCTTTATAGAAAAGCTCTGCTGCAGCAACTTTGGCAAATGTAGGACCACCCTGCCTTTTCACTACTTGGTTGGAAAGAGGTCTTCAAGTGGACAGGGCCCAGCCTCGTATGTGACACAGCAAGGATCATAAAAGGTCTTCAAGGTGGCTCAGCAGCTTATAAACACATTTCATGCAAACAAGGAAGCTTGAATCCCTAAGAAGAGGCCCTTAAAAATCAGACACATCATCTCTTCCTAGGAGAAACCTAGATGTGCATCATGAAGAAAGCTGTTTCATTGTTTTCTCTGTGTAATGTGTTATGTCTTGCTTTCTCCCCTGTTACTGTGTTGTGAGCCTGGGTGCTGTGGAATGCTTGTAGAATGCCTGCCTCTGGAATGTTGAGAGAGTGTTTGAGAGCTCCTTGCAGTTTGGAGGCTGGGGCTTGAATGATGGCATTGAGGCTTCAGCGGCCAATCAGAGAGGATGTTGTGACGTGGCTAATGGCTGAGGATGTCGAATGATGTGCCATTGAAGGGGATGGACAGCATCACACACTGTACAACGGTTTGCCGCTGCACGCCTCTAAGGGTTTGAACTGAGTCTCAGAGGAGGAGATGTGTCCTGATGGTAATGCTGCTGAAAAGAAAAAGCAGCAGGTAACATCTAGTGCGGCGCCCAGCATGGAATGCTATCCGAGCCGGAGCTGGGAGTTGTTTCAGGAGAGCCGTGTGTGTGCTGTCAGCATAGTGAACAGCTGGGTGCTGTGTTTGGAGACCCATGTGGGCACAGTCAGCTCAGTGAACAGCTGGTACCTGAAACAGTCAAGTTGGCAGTGATGGAGGTTGGGCCCAACATGTGTTGGGGTCGGGGTCACAGGTACCAGCTTGACAGCTGCTCCGGGTATGGTGTGGATGGAACTATGCTGTATCCTGACTGCGTCTCTGGGAAGCAGGAATTGACTGTTCGCTGGGAAGAGCTCTGGGGTTTTTGCCTTGGTTGTGGGGCTGACCTGGGTGATTCAAGAAGTCAATATATGGCAGATTTCCACAAGCTAGATCAGGGCTTTGTCATTTTTCAGGGAGCTGTCCATGCTGAACCGTGAATATTGATCAACAGTGTTATATGAAGTGAAGCCTGTTTGGGTGTAAGTTGTCCATTGGTACGTTGTGGATTGTGGTGGATCTGGGACGTGTCTGGTGTATTTTGGTAAAGACATGTCCTCTGTTAGTTGAAGGAAGTTGAAATTTGGTTTGTTCTTGCATGTTGATTTAACTTTTGCCTCCACAGGTCTGTCAGAATATGGACGTGAGAATAGGGCATGGACTTACTGGGGGTTACTTGTGTATGTGGTGTGTGTTGTGCTCACTGGGTGGCCTGGCAAACCACCTTGTGGGGTTGGACAGTTTTGTTTGTGTTTTGTGTGGCAGGGTAGTGCCAGCCACCTGGGCTGCTAGCTGCCAGCACATGGCACACCACAGCACTTTGGGGAGGTATTATGTGCCCGTGCCATTTGCGTTCATGGTTGTGGCTGGAGAAATGTTGTTGAGTGTAGTTTACCTCATTAGTTTGTTTCTGTGGAGGTGGACCCCGCAATCACATGTTTTTTTGCCATTTGGTCAAGTGTGCTTTGCCATTGTGTGTTGGGGGGACCCCAGTACCCTTTGTGGGGGTGTCGCTCCCACACCTTGAATGTGGTGGTCTCAACCTATGTGTTGTTCTTGTGGTTGGGGTGCTCCTTGTTGGGGCACTGGTGGTGCATTTTCATGCGCCATCTATTCGCGGTGGTGTAGTGTTGCTTGTCTGTCGAGCAGCCTCAGTGTTGGTTTGGTTAGGTGATAAAGTGGTTTTGTTTGGTTGAGATGGGTAGTCAGCAGTCGTTCCGTGGGGTTTGAGGCCGGTCCCTTGTGTGAATTCCTGCTGTTTGGTCAACGCTGTGGATGGTGACGTGTTTTCAGTTGTGATGTTTTTCTAGCATTTCATTGGTAGGACGGTTGAGGGGATTTTATGTATTTAAAGTTTATTTATTTATTTAAATATGGTGGCGAAGGCCCGCAGGCATTGATTGGGGCTCCAGGTCTGGGGTATGAAGGGGTCTGTGGGCGCACAGGAAGGGTTGGCAGAGCAGAGGATGGGAAGTGTAGAAAAAATCTGAGTGAATGGGGGATAGTGGAGAGAAGGTACTGAGGGGTGGGAGGGAAAGGAGGCTAGTGAGATCACAGATTTTTAAGCCTTTTGCAGTGAGAGACGAAAGAATGAAGAGAGGTCGGGGGAAGAAGGGTAAAAACTGATGGTCCTGGATAGTTTGTGACGGTAAAAATGGAGAGAAGAGATGAGGTTGGTGTAGCAGTGTGATGTGACAGAGTGCAGGATGTAACAGAGTATGGGGAGTGATTCCTTGTAGGCGACAAAAAGAACCTGGGAAAGGATTTTACAGCAGCGATGGATGTCCATATAGTATGATGAATCAGTAGTGATTCCCCCCAGAATCTTGACCTGGGACCCTTCTCGTGTGGCCAGGGGAAGGCAGATGCTTCCTGATCCCAACCCTGGGGGTGGTGTTTTGCGGGAGGATCACATGGGGTGGGAACAGGCCAGGAGGAAGGAGAAACTCCCTTGTTTAATTTTCTCTGAACCCCCAATCTTGGAATGGCTTATTGTAAGGTAGAAGAAGTTAGGAAAACTAACTTGGTTGGCAGGGACTTCAAGTCCCATAATTCTTCAGTACTGGGACGAGGAAAAGGGATGCAGAGGAATATTGCTGTGGGAGCAATCAGCTAATTAGTGTAAACGACCTACACCTGAGGGAGACTGAGAGGCATAAAAAGCCCCCTCAGGTGCAGGAAGAAGGAGAACATGAACAGCAGGAGCAGCAGGAGAGGAGAAAGCAGTGCAGGCTGCAGAGGAAAGTGAAGCTGGCACGAGAGAAGACGCCGGGACCATTGTGCAGCCAAGAGCGGTGTCAAGTCCTGTGAGGGTCTTTGCCTCAAGCTATTCCTGTTGCAGAGGTTGCGCAGTGGGAAGCGTAAGAACGGGACGCTTGCCCATTGAAGGCTTGTTGTGCAGAGGTTGCGCAGCAGGAAGAGGAAGTAGCAAGGGAAGTGTACCCTCGTTAAAGGCTTTAGGTGGCTGGGTTGCACCTGAGCCTCTGCCGAGTGGAGGAAGCTCCAATTTCGAGTGGCGTGAGCGGAGGTGGACCAGACGAGGCTGTTTGCCTGACCGCGAGGAGCCACAATGACAGAAGACCTGCGAACACCAAGCGGAGCTAGATTGAGCGACTTACCTTGTGAGTTCACAGCTTGCAAGTGACTCCGGATCGCTCTGACACTATCCACGGCAGGCAGTTTCACTCGCGTGTGAGTGAGAGAAGCAGTGATTACAATTCTGAATACTGAACCGTACAAAACCAACAAATGTTTTACTTATTAAACCAAAGTGACTGTGCAAGCAAGCATGTGAGTTGGTGGAAGGGCCAAAATCCCTGTGGTGAAGCTTTAGTCCAAACAAAAGCATACAAACAATACCAAGCAAAAGAGTATTTAAAAACCCGGCAATACCAATATAACAACCATTGCTCAAGATTTCGGGAGGATAGCTCAGGGGCAACGTGCTCGCCTTACAAGCAAGAAGACATGGAGCACCACAGGTTTGTCACAATTGTCACATTGTCAATTGTCACAAGCTTTGACACTCTCCTCCCGATGACTGTAAGATCCTCTCCGTGCCCAGATCCAACCGTTCTGGAGGGGGTGTAGCCTTGATCTTCCCAGAGTGGATTCCTGCCTCTGTCATTCCTATGCAGGCCTACTCCTCTTTCAAATGCCTTGTCTGAGGCTTTCTCTCTCTCCTTGCCACTCACTTACCATGGCTACTATCTATCAGCCACCTGGTCAAATCACCTCCTTCCTCTCTGAGTGGGCGGACCTCACTTCCTCCCTCCTGGCCTCAACTACTCAACTCCTCGTTCTTGGAGACTTCAACATCCATCTGGATGCTTTCGCGACCTCTGTGACTCTCTCTCTCTTTCTATTCTCCCCTCTGGCCCAACTCACTCTGCTGGGCCCACTCTGGATGCTCTGATCTCTTCAGACCTCCCCCCCTCTATCCCTCTGACCACTCCTCTCTCCTGGAGTGATCACTCTCTCATTTCCTCCCATCTCTCCCTCTCTACCCATCAGGCCAAGCCAACTCCAACACTGCCATGTACCTTCTCGGTCATCCGACTCATGAAGCGTGTCAGTTGAGGCTTCCACTTCCACTTTCTCTCCCCCTCCCCCTCCTCCTCTGGCTGACTCACATCCTGACACAGCCCTTTCCATGCTCTACTCTTCTATCTCTGATACTCTTGATGTTCTTGCCCCTGTCATGAACATCCGCTTGAAGCCCAAAACCAAGTGCAACTCTTGGTATGACTCTGACCTAGTTACCCTTAATTGCAAGTGTAGGGTGGCTGAGAGGAAATGGCGGGCTTCTTGTGCATCCTCTGACAAACTGGCCTGCGCCTGCTACAAAGGCAATACCAGCTCCTTGTCCGCACTAAGAAGGGAGCCCACATCCAAGCCTGCATCTTTGTGGCATCTAACAACTTGGCCGTACTCTTTAAAATCTGCAAGGAGCTGGCCAACCCTGCTGCAGTCTTTACCTCTCCTGTCGCCTCCGAGGCCATCTGCATGGCCTTTGCCTTTCATTTCATCTCAAAACCCAGGACATCCTGTCCACCCTCTCGTCCTCTCCTCCTCCTCCCGCTTCTCTCTCTGCTACCTTTGGCCCCCCTGCAGCCGCCTCTCCTCCTTCTTTCTCATTTTTTCCTCTGTTCTCCCTTGAAGAGATTTCCAGAAAGTCCAATCTATGAAAGTATCGTCAAAACAGGTTATTTCCTGTTCATCCAAAACCATCAAGGACCACATCGACACCCTTGCTCCTGCTCTGGCCGACTTCTGCAACCACTCCTTCGCCTCTGTAGCCTTCCCCTCCCCTCTAAAGCACTCTCTTGTGCACCCTCTTCTCAAGAAACCCATAGCCGACCCCTATTACCCGGCTAACTATCACCCGATCTTTATCACTCCTTTCCTGGGCAAACTCCTGGAAAAGCTGGCCATCTCCCAGCTTAATCTTCACTCCGATTCTGTTGGTTGTCTCCATGACCATCAGTCTGGCTTCAGAGCTGCCAGAAGCATGGAAAGTGTTCACCTGAACATCCGTGTAGACCTGCTCTCCAACCTTCATTCTAATATCCCATCTGTCCTCATTCTACTTTCTTCTGCCTTTCACACGGTTAACCATGTCATCCTGCTCAATCGCCTCTGTGATAAGTTTGGTATCACTGATCAGGCCCTGGCCTGGCTGACCCCCTTTCTCTCCAACCGACCCTTCTTGGTCCAACTTGGGTCCTTCCTTTCCTCTATCTCACTTCCTACCTGTAGTGTTCCCCAGGGGTCTAATCCCTCTCCTTGGCTTTTCAACCAATACCTGGCACCGCTCGCCCACTCATCCAGAACAGGACTGTGAGACTTGTCCTTGGCCTCAAGCCCTGCGATCGTATCTCTCCAGCCCTGAAATCCCTTCATTGGCTCCCAGCGTCTGCAAGGATTAAATTCAAGACCCTTTGCATTGTCCACAAGGCTTTCTGGTGCCTGGTTCCGCAATACCTTGAACTCTCCCTCTGTAAATACCTTCCTACTTGAGCTCTTCGCTCCTTCACCTCCAACTCCCTCAGGATCAGTCACTTCTCCAAGCAACAAGTTGGGGGTAGATCCCTTTCCTCTGCTGGGGCATACATCTGGAACAGCCTCCCTGCCTCTCTGAAACTTGAGGAGAACCATCTCCGGTTCCGGAAGCACCTCAAGACCTTCCTCTTTGCTTCTGCCTTCGCTCTTCCTCTCCCCTGCTAAACTGTCTGCTTTGGCACCGGGCACCTGGTTACCCTCTGATATCGGGCCCAGATCCCTGCCCTCCCAGCCACACACCCGCATTGCCTCCTGACAACCCTTGCACTTGGGTCTGTATCTGCTACCCTACAGTCCCCTTCGAGCACTTATAATACACCCGTTGTTTACACCTTATTTTCGCACTTACCACCTACTGGGCACACTACCTGTTGTTCTATCACGTGTTCAGCACTTTCCACTCTTCCCCTGCCCCTCGCACTTCCCCCTTCCCTCTCCCCTGCACTCGCACGTTCTTAATGTCACTGGGCCTAGTAAGATCGTTGTTCTGTCCTCCCTTGTTCCCCCTCCCTTGCCTCGTTGCGCTCTGAAACAATTGTGTATTGGCGCAATACAAATAAAATATCATATCATGTAAATATCAGCCTCAGAAGGAAGGTGAGTAACAGCAATATTCAATTGAATAGAAATGATTTCATCCATAAAACATGTGGACAAGGAATTACAGAGGGCCTGAGAGGAGGGAAGAGGAACCGGTAAGCTAGTAGAGAGATTACGAACCACTTTGAACAACTCCCTGGGGTGATTCACAGAAGTTTCAATAATAGATTTAACGTAGACACGTTTGGCACATGAAATGGCTAGGTGATACTGGGAGGTGACTAGAGACAAGGCAAACTTTTTCCTGGGGGTATAAGAGTGCCTCCACTTTTGCTCCATCTGCCTGCATTGTAGGCGAAGGGCACGCAGCTTGTCCATGAACCACTGCTGAGAGGGGCGTGAAGATAGCCTAGATGTCTTGAGCTGAACAAGGCTGCCTGCAACTGCGGTCAGAGTACTAGTTAAAGAATTCATGTCCACAGGGGACAGCCCTGAAAGTCGGGCAAGTATCAAAGAGGTCATATCAGATTTAGATACTGAGCGCCATCCACGCCGCTGGACTAATTTGGCTGGTGGAGCAGATGGCGGGCCCTTAATGCCCCAGGGGAAGGGAACAAAGAAATGATCAGACCACAGGATTTGAAAGGCCACAAAAAGAGTGATCTCAGCATCTGCTGAGAAAATCAGGTCCAAGGTGTTACCTAAGGAATGGGTCTGTTCATGAACCTGCTGGGGGAGGGAGAGTTCTTTCATAGAGGACAGAAAGCTTTGAATCTTAAAGTTCTCCACCTCATTGACCTTAAGATTAAAGTCACCCACAATTGTAATTGTTTATTTATAACATGCTTAATACCCAGAGATTTCTAAGCGCAGACCCGGGCATCGAACCTGTGTTGCTCTGCGTCGTCTTGCTACCAAGGCGAGCACGTTGCCCCAGAGCTAGCCTCCCGACACAATGGCATATCATCCTGACAAAGACAGTGTTTGTTTACTTGAAGGAGATGAATTTAAATCCTGTTCTTACTCCAGGAGAAGTTGGAACCTATCACTTCTTTTCGTACATTGTTGATACAAC
Source organism: Ambystoma mexicanum (assembly GCF_040938575.1). NCBI lineage: Eukaryota > Metazoa > Chordata > Amphibia > Caudata > Ambystomatidae > Ambystoma > Ambystoma mexicanum. The sequence continues at coordinate 1,235,277,017 of NC_090933.1, read as the reverse complement.
TGAACTTTTTATTATCAAGTTTTGAATCCGAAAGAACTGTGTTGGAACTTTGTGGCAAAACAGAATTTCCTGATTTCTTTTGAACTGTGGAGCAAATCCTTGCTCAAACCTGGGGAAGGGGAATTAACCCAGGTTATGAGAAGAGGCAGTGGCCACATTGTGATGTGGTTTTATGTTATGTATAATTGTTGGATTAAACTGCCATACATTTCCTTATTGATTTATTGAGTATACAAGTGTGAGGGACAGATATCCTTTTGTAAGAGTATTTTCTTTAGTTTATTCTAGGCAGGAAGATCCTTGTCAGGGTAGGGATAGAGTGGCGTTTATCCTACCTTTTTATTTAATAAAATGCTAAAGTTGAAAACTCTTTACAAAGTTGTCGGCCTCACATTTCTTACCCCTCACAATAGGTTCTGAGATGCTGGATGGTTGGGGAAATCCAAGGTTCAATGCACAGGCAAGAGGGATAATGGTACTCAACGAGAGCACTAGTGCTAGGGTAAAATCTGGGAAGGCCTTCTCACTGGAGTTGGTAACAGATGGAAAGAGCACCTAAAGGAAGGGCCTGACTTTATTCAGATGAGGAGTTATTTAGTCCAGTGAGTTTCAGAAAAATTGGGCCGACTGATTGTGGAGGGTGACCAGAAAATGGTCAGAGTATGAGGAGTCAAGGTGAAGACAGTGGCTGTAGTCATGTTTACGGCAGGTTGAATTGACAGGTGTTCAGTGTCAGAGATTTGATTAAGAGGTCTAAGTCATTGGAAAAGAGAGATTGAAGACTCAAAGAGGTCAATAGATGAGAATTATGCAAGAGGAGGTGGAGCAAGGAGCTGAATACAAACATACTCAAAAGAAAATGAGATTAAGTAATTGGGGAGAGAGGTGGATGGCGTGTCTTTACTGATCATAAGACCTCCCATCCTGCCATCCTGCTACCCATTCTGCCATCCTTTTAGGATAATCAGTAAGAGTAGGGAAAGTTGGAGGAATCAGTGTGAAGGGCTTCTAGTGAGGCTGATGAAGATATGGGGCCTCATTACGACCCTGGCGCTAAGTGTTTAACGGCGCCGTAAAAGGCTGCGGCGCCGTTAAACACTTAGCGCCTAATTACGAGGTCCCTTTGCGGGACCCGACCTTAACGGCTGGTTTTTCCAGCCGTTAAAGTAGGCACCCGCAAAGGGACCTTGGTGCTAATTACGGTGCCGCAATTTGCGGTACTGTAATTAGCGCCTTCCCCATTCCCATTGAGCCCTATGGGTCAAAAATGGGAATGGGGAAGGGCCATGGCAGCATGGGGAATTACCGCCCCACCAACCTCGGAATGGGGTGGTAATTCCCCATTCCGCCATGGCGGACACCGGCATGGACCATGGTGCTAATAGCACCATGGTCCTCCGCCTAGGTCGTAATGAGGCCCATGGTGTTTACCCCATTGATACACACAGGTTACTGGTTATCAGCACATAGAGACCCATTTTATGATATAGTGTGGAATTTAGGGCCCAATTCTGCTAGAGGTGTAACACATCCATGGCCCTTAGGGCCATATTGTGCCTGGGTTGTAATTCATGAGTGAATTCCTGATTCGGAATGTACATTTGCTTTTTACACCAGTTTTCTATCTTTATAATGGGACCTATTCTGCTAGAGGTGGAACAACCCCATGGGGATATTACACCTCTAGCAGAATAGGCCCATTATAAAGATAGGAAACAGGTGTAAAAAACAGGTGTACATTCCGAATGGGGAATTCACCCATGAATTACACCTCTAGCATAATTACACCTCCATCAGAATAGGCCACTAAGTCCAGACATGCTTCCTTTATCACTATGTCCCAACATCATCCCTTATCACTGTGTCCCTTCTTGAGTAACAAACCCACTGCCTGCGTATTTGTAATGATTTTAGGGTGTGAGGGAAACAGTGTTCATTTTTAATTTAATTCATATTTTTACTTTATCCTCCAGAATGTGCAGCATAGTTTATATGAACAAACAAACGCCGCTTTCACCACAAGAAGTATTCAACATTTTAAGGCATCACCTAAAAGGCAAAATTTCCACACTTCCGGCAACTAATCCAGAAAATGGTCAGGTGTTCCTATACAGTTATGAAGGACAAAAGCATAGAAAAGATGATTCGAGATGTGATCAGTATAAATGGATTCAGAAAGGAAGGCATGCTCTGCCGAGGGCCAGTCCTCTGGTGTGGAAGACCTACTTCCAAAGATTAATTGGTAGAGAGGAAGTTACATTTTACAGATATGGCTATGAAGTTCTTGATGGAAGTGTTGAAAAAGTGATTGTCCATTATCTAGGTGAAGACAAAACACCTGAGCCATGCATGCCTCATGGAAATATGAGAAAATACCCCTTAAGAGCTCATGTTCGCACAATGCCATCTGTGCTGATAGAAATTGCTGAAAATAAAGATTTAGGTCCAACTTCAATTTACCAGAAAATAATTGCAGAATGCGATGCTTCCCCTACCCACATGAGAGTTACAGTGCCGAAAAATACAGAGCAAATAAAAAATAAACTTAAGTATGGGAAACAGAAATGTAGTATCAGTCATGATGATTTATATAACATCTTCGAGCTTCACTATGCACTGGAAGGGTTTGTATGCCATTACTCTCTGGTTCCCGAACTTATTGTAACTTTGGCTCTTCCAGACATTATCAATATTTTTGAGGAAGTGATGAAGTTGAATTCAAGAACCCTAATTCATATCACACAACATTTAAATTAGGTGATTTTTACCTCTCTCCACTAATATTTCAATGTTCATTGTTTGAGGAAAATCCTGCAATCCTTGCCTTTGTACTGATTCATGATAAACGCACAACGATTGTCCATGAAACATTTTTTTCTTTTGTAGCAAAGCGTATGCCTCAAATTAACCAGAGTTCCATTACTATAGTAACAGACAGGGAAGCTGCTATTGTGAAATCTGTAGAGAATATTATTCCAAGATGCAAGCATGTGGTTTGTTGGAACCACATACTGAAAGACGTGGAATTCTGGGTTTCAGGTCACGAAGGAGGAAAAGCAGACAGAAAAGTGTACACCAATAATATTCTACAGCTCTTAGATTGCAAAACTGAAGAAGACTTTCTAACATTGTTGGAAAAACTAAGGGCCACATGGAGTGCTTCTTTTGTGAAATATTTTGAGGAAAAACTGAGCAAAGACATCTTGACAAAGGCAGGCAGATGGGTCTTGGAAAAAGTTGGCATTTATAGGAAAACCAGTGGAGTTACGACTAATGTGTCAGAAAGCATGAATGCAGTGATGAAAAGACTGACTAAGCACAAAGAGGTTCACATGGATGAAATGGTATTGGCAATCTACTTTTTGCAAACATTTTATCTAAAGGAAGTGTTGAGAGGACAGTGTGGTATGGGGAATTATCACCTGTCAAACAGGCATGCTGGCAAAAAACTTAATTCTGGTGATATTGAATTCCCATTTGATTACATACCTGTGGAAAAGATAGTGGACTTTATAAAGAAGGGTCACTATGGTGAAGAACCTGTAACAATATCAAAAGGTGATGAGCGCAAATCAAATGCAATGGAAGGCCTAGCAGACTTGATAGTTAAGCAAAACCGAGTATTTCTTCAGGCACAGTCTGGATGTTTCATAGTTACCGGATTACGAGACAAAAAGTATGTGGTAAAGTTATTCCCAGTTGAAACATGCTCTTGCAACAGTTCACGAACATGCTACCACATTCTGGCTGCACAGAAGTCAATTGGTAAGAGTTCAAGTAAGAAAAGAAAAGTGTATTCTCTGAAAAAGCTCAGGATGAATGTCAGAAAAGGCAAATCTGGAAGGAAAAGAATTAGACAGAAAGATGAGCTGCAGACTGTAGCCGCAATGGATTCTATTCTGATGAGTGAAACTAAATTTGATGACACTCAGGAAGACATTAAAGCAAAAAATAAACATACTAAACAATTGAACCCATATGAGAATGTTCCCAAGAAAGAACATTTTACCTCTTTTCTGATAGACGAGTATGATCTGGGTGTACCGCAGCGGTCAAGCTCACCTAAACAAACAAATAAAACGGTGCCCCTTCCATGGGACTTAATACCAGATTATCCACGCATGCAGAGTGTCCTAGTTCAAAATATTTACATCAATGTTGAAGACATGAAATCTCTCTTAGGTGATAACTGGCTGGTTGACACAGTCATTGAAGGCTTCTTGCTTACTAGAGCTTCTCTAAAACATGTCAGTGAATGTGATGTACGTGTGAGTGTTTTCAGTCCATTCATAATTCATTCCATTGACTTACGTGGATACTCTTCAAGTGTTCACGAGTTTGGCATCAAATCAGATATTATGGCAAAGGACATCTGGATCATCCCCACAAATGTGCAAAATACTCACTGGGTACTTATGCTGGTGTTCATGAAGTGGAAGATTATTCTATATTTAGACTCCAATAAAACCCTCTACACAAAGTACATAAACATACTACAAACATTCATGGACATGCAGGTGGCATCCACAATTGACTGGTCTAAGTGGACAATCCATGCTCCTCATGATGTACCAGCTCAGCATGATTCATCCAGTTGTGGACTATTTCTCTGCTTATTTGCACATACATTGTGTAGTGGGTCACTTGTACCATTCCCTGCAGACATGACTGCTGTGCGGCAGTGGATAGCTATGGAATTAATTAGTGGAAAATCCTTTCTCCCAAATTCACAGTTGAAGAAACAAAAATATTGCAGAGCAAAAAAAGAGATTAAGCAGAATATTAAGAAAGATTTTAATACACCTTTTTCAAGGAATCCTCCAAAAGAGGCAACATCCACTGTTGAATTCTTATCTACAGCATTAGATGACTATTACACAGCAACTTGGTTCCTCTGTTTCATGGGTAAACTCTGTAAAAAACCAACAAAATCAAAAATGATACTCTGCCAGGGACTATGCCAGGACTGGTATCATTTGTCTTGCCTTGACCTAGCTCATTTCCCTAGTGGTCTGTACAAATGTCCGAAGTGCATTTAGGGAAGCACTATGTATTTGAAAAAACAGAATAAATCTCTTCAAATACACACAGATGTCTACCAAAAGACCAATAAAATATGACACTCACACTGCATCAAAGTTTATGGACAACCTTTGAAAGACATTTTATGTTAAGTTTTATGTGACTTGTTAGCACAACATTTGCCAGATGCAGCTGTTTCAGGCAACACAATCTGCTTGTCTCGTGTGCTAGATTAACAGGAATAGAAGACAGGTTTTACTGACATCCTACAAGTGAGATGATCTCCCAAGGCTCTCAGGTGGCTTGGTCAAGAGTTTGAAAAAAGGGATGGCATATATTGTGAAAGAGAGCTCATCCATACATGTCTTATTGGTAGCTTGAAACCATGTTATAGTATCTCATTTACAATGTTATTTCATGTATTTACATTTGGTTAAATGTTATAAAATCTATGCTAACATACAAGTACTAATGTCTCTCGCCTTTGCTGATTTATTACACTGAGGGTGGTAAGTGACACTGGTGAATTGTACTTAGTGCCATTGCTGAATTTGGGTATTCATTGCAGTCATACCCAATGCCCCATCTTACAAACTTGTCACACAAAGTTGCACTCCTCTGCCTGTGCCTTCCACTTGTGCAGTGGAATGTATATAAACATAAGCATATCCACAGCACTAGCCAAGTTATACTGAGCGAGTCACTTGTCCCAACAGGTAGCGAAGAGCGGAGAGTCTTCTCCTTTGCATGTGCTCCCCTCACCCACTTGATTCCACTTGCGCAGCCCTACCAGACACTGCTGGTGAGTGCCCCTGCTCTTGTGTTTCCTCTTACTGTCCCCCATCCCTCCACTTTCATTTCGTCTTAGTGTTTTTTTGCTTGTTTGGTCCTTTCCCAGTCCCTCCCTGACCTTCACCCCTGCACACCCTGGTCCGCCTGCAACTCCTGGATTGGGCCATGAGCGAATCACGTGTCCCTCATCCTGAAGAACTCCAGGGCAGCCTTGCCTGAACAGCCATCGGCTAATGCTTCTGTGATAAGACTGTGCTCTTCTACCATACAGCATACCCTCATACCTTTAACTGACAAGTTCTACTCCATATATCCAGGTACTGGCAGACAAATCACTATAGACCATGTTTGTGAGTAATGGGTTAATGACAGCATATTGGTGCACCTTTCTCATTTCAAAATGTTCTCCATGTGTGTTTGCATCATTTTCAGGTGAGTTTCGCTGCCATTTTATATATTAGGGTAGCGTTCCGGCCCGTTGCGGGTACTTTTTCGTGATAAAATGTAGATTTTGGGCAGTAATGGGTTAATGACAGCATATTGGTGCACCTTCCTCATTTCAAAATGTTCTTCATGTGTGTTTGCATCATTTTCAGGTGAGTTTCGCTGCCATTTTATATTTTAGGGTAGCGTTCCGGCCCGTTCCGGGTACTTTTTCGTGATAAAATGTAGATTTTGGGCAGTAATGGGTTAATGACAGAATATTCGTCCACCTTTCTCATTTCAAAATGTTCTTCATGTGTGTTTGTATCATTTTCAGGTGAGTTTCGCTGCCATTTTATATTTTAGGGCAGCGTTCCGGCCCGTTCCGGGTACTTTTTCGTGATAAAATGTAGATTTTGGGCAGTATTGGGTTAATGACAGCATATTGGAGCACCTTTCTCATTTCAAAATGTTCTTCATGTGTGCTTGCATCCTTTTCAGGTGAGTTTCGCTGCCGTTTTATATATTAGGGTAGCGTTCCGGCCCGTTCCGGGTACTTTTTCGTGATAAAATGTAGATTTTGGGCAGTAATGGGTTAATGACAGCATATTGGTGCACCTTTCTCATTTCAAAATGTTCTTCATGTGTGTTTGCATCATTTTCAGGTGAGTTTCGCTGCCATTTTATATGTTAGGGTACCGTTCCGGCCCGTTCCGGGTACTTTTTCGTGTGAAAATGTAGATTTTGGGCAGTAAGGGGTTAATGACAGCACATTCTTCATCCTTTGCCATTTCAAAATGTTCTTCATGTGTGTTTGCCTCATTTTCAGGTGCTTTTTGCTGCCGTTTTATATGTTAGGGTACCGTTCCGGCCCGTTCCGGGTTTTTTTTCGTGTGAAAATATAGATTTTGTGCAGTAATGGGTTAATGACAGCACATTGTTCAACCTATCCCATTTCCAAAATGTTCTTCATGTGTGTTTGCATCATTTTCAGGTGAGTTTTGCTGCCATTTTATATATTAGGTTACCGTTCCGGCCCGTTCCGGGTACTTTTTCATGTGAAAATGTAGATTTTGGGCAGTAATGGGTTAATATTGGTGCACCTTTCTCATTTCAAAATGTTCTTCATGTGTGTTTGCATTATTTTCAGGTGATTTTTGCTGCCTTTTTATATGTTAGGGTACCGTTCCGGCCCGTTCTGGGTACTTTTTTGTGTGAAAATGTAGATTTTGGGCAGTAATGGGTTAATGACAGCACATTGTTCATCCTTTGCCATTTCAAAATGTTCTTCATGAGTGTTTGCATAATTTTCAGGTGATTTTTGCTGCCTTTTTATATGTTAGGGTACCGTTCCGGCCCGTTCCGGGTACTTTTTCGTGTGAAAATGTAGATTTTGGGCAGTAATGGGTTAATGACAGCACATTGTTCATCCTTTGCCATTTCAAAATGTTCTTCATGTGTGTTTGCATCATTTTCAGGTGCTTTTTGCTGCCGTTTTATATGCTAGGCTAGGGTACCGTTCCGGCCCGTTCCGGGTTTTTTTTCATGTGAAAATATAGATTTTGGGCAGTAATGGGTTAATGACAGCACATTGTTCAACCTATCCCATTTCCAAAATGTTCTTCATGTGTGTTTGCATCATTTTCAGGTGAGTTTTGCTGCCATTTTATATATTAGGGTACCGTTCCGGCCCGTTCCGGGTACTTTTTCATGTGAAAATGTAGATTTTGGGCAGTAATGGGTTAATATTGGTGCACCATTCTCATTTCAAAATGTTCTTCATGTGTGTTTGCATTATTTTCAGGTGATTTTTGCTGCCTTTTTATATGTTAGGGTACCGTTCCGGCCCGTTCTGGGTACTTTTTTGTGTGAAAATGTAGATTTTGGGCAGTAATGGGTTAATGACAGCATATTGGTGCACCTTTCTCATTTCAAAATGTTCTTCATGTGTGTTTGCATCATTTTCAGGTGATTTTGGCTGCCTTTTTCTATGTTAGGGTACCGTTCCGGCCCGTTCCGGGTACTTTTTCGTGATAAAATGTAGATTTTGGGCAGTAATGGGTTAATGACAACATATTGGTGCACCTTTCTCATTTCAAAATGTTCTTCATGTGTGTTTGCATAATTTTCAGGTGATTTTTGCTGCCTTTTTATATGTTAGGGTTCCGTTCTGGCCCGTTCCTGGTACTTTTTCGTGTGAAAATGTAGATTTTGGGCAGTAATGGGTTAATGACAGCACATTGTTCATCCTTTGCCATTTCAAAATGTTCTTCATGTGTGTTTGCATTATTTTCAGGTGCTTTGTGCTGCCATTTTATATGTTAGGGTACCGTTCCGGCCCGTTCCGGGTTTTTTTTCGTGTGAAAATATAGATTTTGGGCAGTAATGGGTTAATGACAGCACATTGTTCAACCTATCCCATTTCCAAAATGTTCTTCATGTGTGTTTGCATCATTTTCAGGTGAATTTTGCTGCCATTTTATATATTAGGGTACCGTTCCGGCCCGTTCCGGGCCCTTTTTCATGTGAAAATGTAGATTTTGGGCAGTAATGGGTTAATATTGGTGCACCTTTCTCATTTCAAAATGTTCTTCATGTGTGTTTGCATTATTTTCAGGTGATTTTTGCTGCCTATTTATATGTTAGGGTACCGTTCCGGCCCGTTCTGGGTACTTTTTTGTGTGAAAATGTAGATTTTGGGCAGTAATGGGTTAATGACAGCATATTGGTGCACCTTTCTCATTTCAAAATGTTCTTCATGTGTGTTTGCATCATTTTCAGGTGATTTTGGCTGCCTTTTTCTATGTTAGGGTACCGTTCCGGCCCGTTCCGGGTACTTTTTCGTGATAAAATGTAGATTTTGGGCAGTAATGGGTTAATGACAACATATTGGTGCACCTTTCTCATTTCAAAATGTTCTTCATGTGTGTTTTCATCATTTTCAGGTGAGTTTCGCTGCCGTTTTATATATTAGGGTAGCGTTCCGGCCAGTTCCAGGTACTTTTTCGTGATAAAATGTAGATTTTGGCCAGTAATGGGTTAATGACAACATATTGGTGCACCTTTCTCATTTCAAAATGTTCTTCATGTGTCATTGCATCATTTTGAGGTGATTTTGGCTGCCTTTTTATATGTTAGGGTACCGTTCCGGCCCGTTCCGGGTACTTTTTCATGATAAAATGTAGATTTTGGGCAGTAATGGGTTAATGACAACATATTGGTGCACCTTTCTCATTTAAAAATGTTCTTCATGTGTGTTTGCATAATTTTCAGGTGATTTTTGCTGCCTTTTTATATGTTAAGGTACCGTTCCGGCCCGTTCCGGGTTTTTTTTCGTGTGAAAATATAGATTTTGGGCAGTAATGGGTTAATGACAGCACATTGTTCAACCTATCCCATTTCCAAAATGTTCTTCATGTGTGTTTGCATCATTTTCACGTGAGTTTTGCTGCCATTTTATATATTAGGGTACCGTTCCAGCCCGTTCCGGGTACTTTTTCATGTGAAAATGTAGATTTTGGGCAGTAATGGGTTAATATTGGTGCACCTTTCTCATTTCAAAATGTTCTTCATGTGTGTTTGCATTATTTTCAGGTGATTTTTGCTGCCTTTTTATATGTTAGGGTACCGTTCCGGCCCGTTCTGGGTACTTTTTTGTGTGAAAATGTAGATTTTGGGCAGTATTGGGTTAATGACAGCATATTGGTGCACCTTTCTCATTTCAAAATGTTCTTCATGTGTGTTTGCATCATTTTCAGGTGATTTTGGCTGCCTTTTTCTATGTTAGGGTACCGTTCCGGCCCGTTCCGGGTACTTTTTCGTCATAAAATGTAGATTTTGGGCAGTAATGGGTTAATGACAACATATTGGTGCACCTTTCTCATTTCAAAATATTCTTCATGTGTGTTTGCATAATTTTCAGGTGATTTTTGCTGCCTTTTTATATGTTAGGGTACCGTTCCGGCCCGTTCCGGGTACTTTTTCGTGTGAAAATGTAGATTTTGGGCAGTAATGGGTTAATGACAGCATATTGGTGCACCTTTCTTATTTCAAAATGTTCTTCATGTGTGTTTTCATCATTTTCAGGTGATTTTTGCTGCCTTTTTATATGTTAGGGTACCGTTCCGGCCCGTTCTGGGTACTTTTTTGTGTGACAATGTAGATTTTGGGCAGTAATGGGTTAATGACAGCATATTGGTGCACCTTTCTCATTTCAAAATGTTCTTCATGTTTGTTTGCATCATTTTCAGGTGATTTTGGCTGCCTTTTCCTATGTTAGGGTACCGTTCCAGCCCATTCCTGGTACTTTTTCGTGATAAAATGTAGATTTTGGGCAGTAATGGGTTAATGACAACATATTGGTGCACCTCTCTCATTTCAAAATGTTCTTCATGTGTGTTTGCATAATTTTCAGGTGATTTTTGCTGCCTTTTTATATGTTAGGGTACCGTTCCGGCCCGTTCCGGGTACTTTTTCATGTGAAAATGTAGATTTTGGGCAGTAATGGGTTAATGACAGCATATTGGTGCACCTTTCTCATTTCAAAATGTTCTTCATGTGTGTTTTCATCATTTTCAGGTGAGTTTCGCTGCCGTTTTATATATTAGTGTAGCGTTCCGGCCCGTTCCAGGTACTTTTTCGTGATAAAATGTAGATTTTGGGCAGTAATGGGTTAATGACAACATATTGGTGCACCTTTCTCATTTCAAAATGTTCTTCATGTGTCATTGCATCATTTTGAGGTGATTTTGGCTGCCTTTTTATATGTTAGGGGCCCGTTCCGGGTACTTTTTCGTGATAAAATGTAGATTTTGGGCAGTAATGGGTTAATGACAACATATTGGTGCACCTTTCTCATTTCAAAATGTTCTTCATGTGTGTTTGCATAATTTTCAGGTGATTTTTCCTGCCTTTTTATATGTTAGGGTACCGTTCCGGCCCGTTCCGTGTACTTTTTCGTGTGAAAATGTAGATTTTGGGCAGTAATGGGTTAATGACAGCACATTGTTCATCCTTTGCCATTTCAAAATGTTCTTCATGTGTGTTTGCATCATTTTCAGGTGCTTTTTGCTGCCATTTTATATGTTAGGGTACCGTTCCGGCCTGTTCCGGGTTTTACACCGTTCCCTTTATTTACACCACAATGAACAACAATTGGATTTATGTATGTGTATCTGTGAAATGTTAAAACTGATACGCATTTTATGCCCGTTTATTATATATTATTTTTGGTACGTTTTTCAACATGTGATTTATGCAATTCCTGGTATTTTTCATCTGTATATATTTCAAATATGTTAGTGTGGTTAACGCCCTGACGAAGGAGTTTCACTCCGAAATGCATCGGCATTAAACTAACTACACAAGCAATCAAATTAGTCCGCTTCTTATCTGTGTGCCTAGCAGTCTGCAAATCGCGAATTCTTAAGCCACTGTGCTTGAATTTTTTGATAAATAATAACTTGAAATATTGAGATCCTCTTGAAGAATCTTTTCGTTAAGACTACACAAACTTTAACAAAGCCACCAAAAAGCTCTATGTGAGCTTCATAGAGAGCGCCAGACCTAGCTGAATAAGTTTATCCAACTTCATTTTGAATATTGCATTTCAAACTTGTTGACACATCTGTGTTTCGGCCCACTTATCGACACAGTCTCTCTTGCATACTGCACAAGACCCACACTCATTGTCGCCGGCCCTTCATCAGGACTCCCCAAGATCAATTCAACCCCTCGTCTGTTTGTTGAAATATGTGTTTCTTGCTTAAAAACAACACCCCTTTTTCCCAGCAAACAACGTGGGGCCTTTCAATGGCGCCACTACTGGAACATATCCCTTTTAGTTTAACTTTAATTTTTTCTTAAAGCCATACTCTTCTTTTTCATTTTTTTGCACATGAAAAACGGGGTGCTGTTTAAGGATACATGGTGCACAATCCTCACTCTTGGTCTATCTTTGTCTTCCTCTGGGCTTCACTCATAGTGCCGGCGTCTTGGAGCGGCTCACCACACGGGACTCATCTCCTTTTAACGCAGCAAATATGATTTTCCTCTCTTCGTCCGCGAGGACACGTAGCCTTGATCGGTCGCGCAGCAGTTGCTTCTCTCTGTAGGTGCTGGATGAGAAGCTATGGATGTATGAAAAAGGCAGCTTGCCGTATAGTTTTTCGAGTACTCCCACATAGGAGGTGTGTTTTCACGCATAACCTTCTCACAATCTTACAGCATTGTTAGCCTCAACAACCGTTCCTCTGCAAAGGGCTTTGTTATGGACTTTCAAAGTTTTGTATTATTTCTATGCGAGTGTAAGTGACTACAATAGTCACAGTTGCATACCCCATGGCAGGGAGAGAGCAACAGCCTCTAGCCAATATAGAAGCACCATTTGTGGAGTCCTTGTGACATAATGATGTTTTCCATGCAGGAGTACAAGGAGAAGTAGTGGCTAAACAAAACAGGAGGAATCCCAACCATAAAAGTGAGTCAGGCTCAGATACGAGATACACCTCCTTGGGTTTTTGTGGTAACGAGGGAAGGCTAAACTCTTAAGAGGGGTGTGAATGTTATCTAGTAGCAACACACAGAAAAGGTACAACAGTCCAAAATAAAGGAATTTCCAATCATGGTGTTATACACAATGTAAATGCTTCTATTAAACACACTTTTATGCAAAAAAGAAAGCATTAAAAAAAAAACACCCCTGTAGAGGAAGACAGAAATCCAGAATGTAGAGCTACTAGCACTCGGGGTAACTTGCAGGGAGGAAAAAGGCAAACAATCACCACCATGTTCGAAAGGATATGCTTCTTGATAAAAAAAGGTTCATAAAGAGATTTACCCAGTCTCTAGGATCCCAACAAATGGACCATGGGCTTTGGGGCCATCTAACAGTACCTTAATCATTTCTTGGCAGTTCAAGGGCATTGAATCAGGCTTCTTATTGTTGTCTGAGCATTATGAATCATGTTCAGATGCAGCAAGTCACAGTTATTCAGATGGGGAGGAGGTGTTGAGCAGGTTCGAAGAGAGGCTCCATGCATTCGACATGGTGTTTTAATGAAGCAGGTTCATGGGGGCCACCAGGGTCAGTGTAATGTTGGATCATAGGTCAGAGATGAAGATGCGGGTGACTTGAGGTACTTGGTCAAGATGCAGCTGTTTGAAGTATTCTCACCATGGCGAGCGGTCTGGTTAGCCTTGAGGCTGGTTTGATCCTGGAATATACTGCTCTGCATGCACCCATTGTTGACTGACAGCTGTGATACCTGCACCAGTATCACGCAAAGTGGGAGACCATTCTCTGTTTATGGAATTACGGTCCAAAAATATCTAAGCATTGGCAGGAACTGGGGTACCCTCAAAAGATCCGGTACCGTTCGCAATCAGAAGGGGAAACTTGTGATTGGTCATTCCCTTGCTTAGTGGGATTTAGGGGCCGATTAATGGAATAAATGTGCACCGAAAATCTTGGCGCAAGCATGTGCCAGCTGGCGCAAGCGTGAAAAAACAGGTGCACACGCACGCGTGCGATTCATGGAATTCCCTGCGCGTGTTTTCCTCGGGATGTGCGCCAAACTCGTGCGTGGCGCACACGGACGCACATGTCATTGCAACATCCCGAACGCCATGTGCGACGCGCACAGGGCAAGCGCACAACGTTGGCACACACACCAAAAAGGAGGCAGAAATGGGGCGTAACGCACGGAATGGGGAACAACATGTGAAAATAAGGGCGTAACTGGGGATGTACTGCTGGGAAGTACACGGAGCGCCCACACGCAGGCAAACCACACGTATTCATGGAATCGAATAGGGCAAACCCGCGCACGGCCAAAGACACGCACAGGCCAAAACACATCTGCCACACGAAGGCAGGCGGCAGCGTCCCTGCGCATTACAAAAGTGTGCGCAAAAAAACATATATACAGCTACGATGAATGTCCCATTCTGTGGCCCTCTAGGAGAAATGACGTGACACGCAATGCACAGGCATCCCGGAAAAGCAAGAAAAAGAGATAAGCGACCCCTGTTGCCCACGTGCGTGAAAAAAAACACACGCAGTACAATGTGGCAGCCAGGAGCCCCAAAAATACATAAGCGATCAACACGCAGGCTAGTATGCCCAGAACAAAAGGGGTACGCGACAAACATGGACACCCGCAGTGGGAAAAATAGTGTGTGCAACTCACCGTCTGCCTTGAGTGTAGAAGAATAACGTAGCCAACACCCACCCGCTGTGAAGTAATCGCGTGTGAACCCCAACACCTGGAAAACACACGCACTGCTTCCCACGAAAAGCATGTACATAGCGATGGAAACCCACATGGGACCTTCAACCCATGCCAGGGCAACGCCCGTGCATGTCACGTCACAGACGCGCTTACGCGCTAAGGGCCTTTCCTCGAATTACACGCTGACGTGCAGTTTTTTCACGTGCCAAATCACTCCGTATCAAGCTGGCCACGTGACAACACACGGAAGACTATGCTCCTGCCCAGAAGGCCATTTTCTTGCCCCCCAGAGCCCCGAGCACGCTCCCACCTGCCATCTGCTGCTGCCTGCCTGCAAAACACCTGCCCTGCTCTTTGGTGCCTGCACGTCAGCAGGGGTCCAGTTGCTGTGACCACCCCTGCTGGAACAGAAGACTCCCGACTGGGATACCATCACTCCACAGCCCAGCCCCAGGACTCAGTTGCCCACCCCCACCTGCCTCGGGGGTCACCATGTCGGGGAAAACACCACTGGCGACCCCCAGCAAGAGAGGCAGAGAGGCAGAGGGGCACCAGCTTCAGTGAGAAGGAAGTTGGTGTCCTGGTGGAGCAAGTTCGGGGGCATTATGATGCCCTCTTCACACCATTGCGCGCCAACAAGGAAGGACGGGAGAGGATCTGGGAGGACGTAGTGGTTGCCATCAACACGGAGGGGGTGGCAACCTGCGACATCAAGCACATCCGGAAGCGCTGAGAGGACTTCCGGTTCAGAACCCTCAACAAGGCCCGGCGCCTCACGATGGCAGAGGATGCAGAGGGGTGCCGGGTCAGCCTGACCAACATCCAGATGAGGGTCCTGGAACGCAGAAGCCCAGCGGTCCATGCCCAGATCCTTCGGAGGAAGACCCGTCTGGAGTTGAGCGGTAAGTGGCCATGCATTGCTGTGTGAAACAGGGCATTTTGCAGTGTGCTGGTAGTCAGCTACTTGGCTGTATGTGTGACGTAGGCCATGTATAGATGTGTGTGTGCAGGGACATCATGGTAATGCATGTGAGACCAGTCATGCGTGAAAAACATGGATGGTGCATGTGTTCCAATGCATCATGGGGAGCAGCGGCGGGGATGCCTCCACCGGGCGGCGACACAAGGCCAAGACACCCTCCCAGGAATTGCCATCATCCGGGAGCGAGGGTCTGGTGCCGCGTTGGCCACTACGGCAGTAGCAGAAGGGCCGGGTGAGCCCCCACAGGGGCTTGCAATGGCGGAAGATGGTGCAGAGACATCCAGGTTGGTGGTCTCCACAGAGGAGGAGGAGCCTGCTACTGAGCTGCACATTGGGCCTGGTGGGGGTAGTACCACTGGTGCAAGTGGTGCAGTCCAGGGCCAGGGTCAGGAGGCAGCACAGGTCACCGTGCAGGGACCTGTGCATGCCGCTGTCCCTGACCCTGTGACTGCACCACCATGCACTAGCAGGGATGCCTCATCCCAGGCCCATCTGCCGGTAGGGGGGAGGCCCACGTCATCTGGCTTTCCACTACCTGCGTACAAGGAGTCCCATAACCGTATGGGCTCCGTCCTGATTGGTGTCGCGTTGCGCACACGTGTCATTCGTGATGACGTGCGTGCTTCCTGGGGTGAGCATGCATGCCATCATGAAGAGCTGCGTGGCAACGTGGCACCGTTGGGAGGGGCCATGGTCGGTGGGTTCCTACATGTGTCGCGCACTCGGGCGGACCTCTCCTCCTCTGTGGAGACTATGCGCCAGTCATTCTCCCTGCCATCCTCCGGCCCAGATTCCACCAGGGCCCCCTGTGGACCTGGTCTGACCAACACAGCCAGCTTGGTGGAGATCCCATCCCTGCCACAGTCGGGAGTCGGCGGTCCAGCAGGGGTGGAAACCCCATCAACTGGAGACCAGCAGATGGAGGATGTGCAGGCATCATCGGGCAGGGCACATGGACAGCAGCAGCAGGCTCTAGGTGGGAGCAATGATGGCTCGGGGCTATCAACCTCAGAGGGGCAGGCATTGGCCAGAGGGCAGGAGGAGCCTGGAATGGGTGTGTCTTCCGTGTGGCTGCGGTTGGGCCAGCGTAAAGATGCAGAGCGGTGGCGGGCGGAAGAGGCGCGGCTCACCATGGTCAGGGCGGAGTTCTCCATGCGTTGGGCGTTGAGGCGGGCTGAATGCCTCGAGCCAACTCGCAGAGAGTTGGAACAGGTCATGGATGCATCCCTGCGAGACCTTGGGGCCAGGGCAGTGGCCCGCCTCCAGGAGATAGACATGGAGTTCGATGATGCTCTGGCCCACAACATCACAGAGTGAGCCGTAGGACTTGCCCGCCGCCATTGTATATAGGTAGTTAGTGTTAGGTTTCCTTTCTCTTCTTTTTTTCTTTTGGGACGCTTGGACAATGCCCCACGTTTTTTGTATATAGTTCTTAGTTAGGTAGTTTTTTTTAATAGGTTTCATTTCATCAGTTGGGCTCATGGTCCCTGGTTTCAATCTCTGTACATAGTTGGACTGTGGATTTCTGCAAACATTTTATTTTTCTTCGCCATGGATCAATGGATTTTGAAATTTCTGTTTCCTTTGGATTTGCTTTGGTGGACAAAGAGTTTTCACTGACTTTATTTTTATTATTTGGATGACTTTGGATTGTGACTTCATTATTTTCAGTTTATTTTTTGGACATGCATTCTTCTTTTTTCATTAATATTATTTTCATGCTTTGATTCCATTTGCTTAATTTTATGCACAATACATTTTGATTTCTTACTTCCATGTGTGGTTTTCGCTCATTGGTTTACTGCATGTAACAATGTGGGTTTGCACAATTACTGGCACACAGTCTGTGTGACAGACATGTGTTGATGTGCATAGTTGACTTTTGATTTGTGACAAGACATAGGCCTTTCAGTGTGGGGTGGATGGGGAACTTGATTGTGTCTCAGGACTGGGGTGACGTGCAGTGGGATTTTGGTGGACATGAGGCCCATGAATGTGCATCTTTATGACATGTTGGGTGGGGACATGTGTCGGGGCCTGCTGGCAGGTGCCCGTCAATGCGGGGTGGGTTGGGGTGCAGGGGGACATGAGTTGGGCCTGCTGGCAGGTGCCCGTCAATGCAGGGTGGGTGGGGGTGTAGGAGGACATGAGTCGGGGCCTGCTGGCAGGTGCCCGTCAATGCAGGGTGGGTGGGGGTGCAGGGGGACATGAGTCGGGGCCTGCTGGCAGGTGCCTGTCACTGCTGGGTGGCTGGGGGTGCAGGGGGACATGTGTCAGTGCTCACTTGTGCATGGTGACATGTGGGCTGGCTGGGGGGCATGCCCAGGGGTGAAGGGCTGCCTGGGGAGCATACCCAGGGTGGATGGGCTGCCTGCGGGGTATGGGGATGGTGGATGGGCTGCCTGCAGGGTGTGGGGAGGGTGGATGGGCTGCCTGCAGGGTGTGGGGAGGGTGGATGAGCTGCCTGCGGGGCATGCCCAAGGGTGAAGGGCTGCCTTTGGGCTATGGGGAGGGTGGATGGGGTGCCTGCGGGGCATGGCCAAAGGTGCAGGGTAGTCCCCTGTGTTGTGGGCTGCCTGCAGGGCCTGGGGGGGAGAGGGCACACCTGGGAGGACACACACTGGCAATTCGCATTGGGGCACCCCAGGAATACACGTTCCCCTCCCGTGGAAGCGAAAACGTGTGTTGAACTTCCTGCACACCCCCGAAATACACATACCCCGCTCGCGCTAGGCCAATCGCGTGTAAAACTCCCCACGCACCCCTCGGAATCCACGTACCCCGCTCGCGCTAGGCCAATCGCGTGTAAAACTCCCTGCGCACCCCTCAGAATACACATACCCCGCTCGCGCTAGGCCAATCGCGTGTAAAACACCCCGCGCACCCCTCAGAATACACGTACCCCGCTCGCGCTAGGCCAATCGCGTGAATAACTCCCCGCACACCCGAAATACACGTACCCCGCTCGCAGTAGGCCAATCGTGTGTAAAACTCCACGCGCACCCCCCGGAATACACGTACCCAGCCCAGGATTGCAAGGGGCAAACGTGATTTCTCAACACTCTAGAGGAGGGTAGTCCAACATACGGCCCGCAGGCCACAATGTTTATGTGGCCCGCGAGGCCGTATGTTGAACAACTCTTGAGTAAAAAAAAAATTTTTTAAAAAAATTAAAATGTGCCTGTGCGTAAAACTGTAACTTCCTCTGGTGATCCCATGGGGTCAACAGAGGTAGTTACAGTCCTCAGCCACGACATGTTCATTTGTTTATTTATACAATGTTTGTCCGCCAAACATTGCAGAAATAAATACATTTGTCATCCCCGCTGGCACATCAAAAAGCTGGGCGCTTCTGCCAGCTGCGACCAGGGAGACTGCAAAAGGAGCACCAGAGTACTGGTGCCTGCAGAAAAGGGAAATGGAATCTCATAAGGCCAGAGGGGGTGGGGAAACCACGGCAGCCTGGAGGGCCCGCGCAGATGACTGACTTTACCCAACCCCTCCGACACCTCTGCGTACCACTGCTGAAACGCCCCAGAGCCTTCCTAAAATCAACGTGGGCTTCATTTGGAAGCAGGAACACACGGGGCCACAACACATTAGGAGATAAGCGGCCGTAGGCAGAAACTGCAAAGAATTGATGCCGCCAGGAGCATTGTGTGTTGGAACAGCAGAGGGAAAGCAGGCGTGACCCCTCGACACGGCAGGTCGTAAATTATACGACATCCACATTTTAAAGCGCATAGCCATCTGAAAAGAAGAAAGGTGAATACCGTGTGTACACAGCAAGCTGAAACCTCACTGGAACACCAGTTGCACGGCGGACATACCCCAGAGAGTTCTCTGGCGCCTGAGCCAGCACAAGGGTGACTGAAAGACCCTACCCTTTTGGACATATTATGGTTGAGCAGCAAACTACACTTAACTATGGCAGATGGGGGAAAAAAGTATAGAAATAAACACACATATGCGGAACAAACGCATTTTCTGTATTAGCTCAGGCACAATTGGAAGCAGGAAGACACAGAGCTGAATACATTGGGCGCTGTTTGGTGCACAGTTCATAACGGAGATCTGAATAAGAATAACAATGTGACCAACACATTTTTTGAACAAAACGCGGAGGAAGAATGCTGCCCCGACTCAAAGCACAAGCGACGGGGAAAAGGAACACCAAGGGCTAACGCACAATATGTTCCCCTAGTAGTGCCCCAATAACACACTGCAACCTGCAAATGGGCCTCAGTGGACTACCTGCCAATGTTTCTGTAAGTTGCTTATGAAGGTTACACATATTTTATTCAGATCCACATGGGGGGTGGGGTGGGAGCTTGACATATCGCAGATGGGAGCCCAGTCCCTTTGCCAATTCAGTCCTACACCTTGCTGTGATGTATGATATGATAGGTTATTTATAACGTGCTTAATACCCATGCAGCAGTGATCCCAATCATAAAAGTGAAACAGGCAAGCCCAACAGGTATAACTTATTTTCACTCTTTTGTAGCGCAGTCTGAGGGCAGCCTATACCCTTCAGGAGGTGTGAGCTGATACAGTTGCAACACAAAAAACAATAGTACTATGTTCCCAAAATACCTTAGTTCTTGTCTTTCGGATCTCAGCAGAGCCAGGCTTTTCAGCATCAGACCAGGAGCATGGGTGCCTTTGCGCTGGGTTGGGGTCAAGTCGGAGAGCAGCAGCCATGGGCCCCAATGAATGGGCCCCAATGATGCAGTTCTGTTTGGCAGTGTTGCTGATTTGCGGGTAGAAAACGCTGGGAACAGTAGGCCGTGCCAAGTGGATGGCACTGGAAGACTCAGTGACCTCTGGGCCCGGACAAGGGCATACTTGCTTTTGGCGCTGTGCAGGCTCGGCTGACACAACACGGCATATGGTTACGGCAAAGATGTCAAAGCTTCAGCATTGTCATTGAGCAGAACTCTGAGATTCAGGGGTGGTGGAGCGTCGAGGTCCAGGATGATTATGATGGTGTCAATGGGGCCAGCGCTGAGCAGCTCCGCTAAGGAGGGCCATGGGACCATGTGGGGCCGACAGGCCAGTGGGCAGACTGCAGACGCTCAGAGCTTCCGGGGTGGGGGGGCTTGGGCTGGGTCAGGGCCTGCCTTCTCACCCTCGCTTAGCGGGGCTTCCAGAACTGGCCCAACCCCTGCCCTCTTGCATGCAACTCATACCTAGCTGGCAGGGGAGAATCTGATCTCAAGGGCAGATCTCCCAGGGTGAGGCTTACCCATTGCACATCGGATTTGCTGACCCCTGCTATGTCCCCAATGCGGGATACGCGACTGCATTATTTCTGGTAGTGGGGGACTGTGTTTGCGCTCTCCCCCGATTTATTGGTGAAAGAAAGAAAAGGTAAAGTGTGCACTAGGCCTGCTAGGTTGCATACTTTAAGATTGTGCTCACATTGCGTTTCTTCAATTAGGTTCACCTTTGGTTGATCGCTTTTCCACATTTCATCTGTTGAATTGAATGATGCTTCTTTCATCACCACAGACGTAATGTGTATTACAGAGATAAGCTGCCATATGTATTGGGCACACTGCACATGCTCAGGCAGCATCAATCATGCTTTGTACAGGACAATGCTGGCCTAAATTGGGAACAGCCAGCATAGACAAGTTGCTACAGAGGCATATTTTGGGTACAACCAGCATGACAATGTGTTACATCAGTGACAGTGCTGTCTTACACTGCGGACACATTGATCATTAAAATGTGTTGTGTTGTAAAATGTTCTTTTCTGCTGTTGGTGACATGGAATTGTCATGTTCCCCTTTAGAACTGATTGTAAACTTATGGCTTTTTGGTCACCTTTTCTGCTGTAAAATGCACCATTTCAACCCCATATTTGAAAAAGTATTCTTGGGGGGAAACCCCCCCAAACCCTCTCTAGATCCTTGTAGCTGTAAGAGGATTCAATTCAACACTACAGCTAAGTCAATGCCTAGTCTGGGATACTGAATGGAAACCCTTATTAATATATCTTTATGTCCAGTTCATGCGTTCTGGATGACTACCCCTATATAACACCCCTCTCTTAGAATCCCCCTGACCCCACTGAGCCAAGAAGTAGGTTTGTTTTGCAAATTTAAAAGATTTATTTGAAAAAAATTAAACAATGTATAGATATATCACACTTTGATAATAAATTAATAATTGGATATCACACTTAATCTGATATGATAAAGATTAACAACGGAGAATCTGGCACTAGCACACTTGTGAATAGGAACAGAAGAAGAAGGTGGTAGAGAATGCTTTATATAAGTTCAGATGGATGTAATGTTGAATGAAAATGCAATACAGAAAATACTCAATATGATTTCAACAAAACAATGTAATCACTTTTCTCTGGCAATCCCCTCCCCCCTTTATGCAATGCAAGGAAATGGAAGGAAAGCACACAGTTCTCAGAAATGCAATCAAATGTAATTCAGTTCACCCCAGCAAGCTTAGACTACAGAAGTTGGAAACACAGGCCCAAAATGCTTTTATATGTGCTGGCAATGAAGTGAAAAATATGCTAAAATGCTTTTAATTCCCTCTAGAGGTTCTAGGTGGGTGAAATATACTTGGGATGAGTTCAGGCTCACTTTAGCAAGGATCTAGGGTGTAACTAGCAGGTTAAACGAATTTTTGGCAACTGAAAGCAAGAAGCTTCTGTTTTCACACGTAGAGAAATTTGCAAATCGCGGCAAAATTCGCGAGTGCGTTTTTCGCGATTGTGGCAAAACTATAGGGGGTAGGAATGCGGTTCCAGGTTCGTAGAAAAGCCACGATTCCCAGCTTTCAGAGGAAAGTTACTGCAAGTCTCTAGGACAGGACAAACGGTCACGGAGATATGAGCGATTAAATAAAGGTCGTTTTTCAGATTTGAAATTTTAAAGTTCAAAAAGACAAGTGCAGCTTGCAACTAGAAAATGACAGGTGACAGCTTTACAAATGACAGGTGACAGTTAGGAGGCAGTTCTACTTAGATTAAAATAGATTGAATTATATTATTTTAACTAAGAGATTGGTTCTGCACAGTTGGCTAGGTACTCACACTATATTCTTGAATTAAATGGGCCTCGCCACGGATCTGGTCTCTGCACTTCACAGTGATCTGGGTCAGCTCTCTGGTTCTGCTAACAGTGGTCTGGGTCAGCTCTGCTCTCTCTGGTCTAGCCTCTCTGGATTCTGGAGATTGATGGATTTGAAGTCTGGATCTCTGGATGTGGTATGGTCCGGCAGAGCGCGTTGCAGCAAATGGAATTGAAGGTCCCTATCTGTCCTGACTGTCTGCTTTTATGTGTTTTGAAAATGGGTGTGTGTGCAGCATCACTAGGCTCTACCCCTCTCCACTTGCCATTGGCCAAGCTTTCATTTCTCCCCTGATTGGGGGAATGAAATGAAGTGTCATCATGATGAGGTCTGTTTATGATACAGAGAACCCACCCCTGTCAACTTTACACACAATCTATATTTGCTCAAAAAACATATTTGCACAGGTACACATTTGTTTAAAATTACATGCACCCTTCACATATCACAGGAGGTATACCCTGTCCAAATCTGCTCTTCCTGAGAGCTTGCATTCAGAAATGGCAATATTTTGCACTTTTTAACTGGTTTGCAATTCCGGACATTAACCCAAATTTACACACATGTGCGCAAGGAGTATGGACATTAGTTGATGAAGTGTCAGATTTTTCACATGCACACATTTTGAGTAATATCCTCTTTTCCGCTAAAACCCCCCTGAACATACCACCGTGTCCTAACACGTCTTAAAATGTGGGCAGAAAAATCACAAGAATTATGGTGTCATTTAAATAATTTTCACAAGTCCGTACTATGAGTTATTCATCTTTTTAGAGTTATGTTCTGGCCCCAAAGGGGTGTGGTTTCCCCCCAGCACAAGGTTGAATTTCTGGTTTTTCCAGTTCTGCCAAGCCAGCTTGCTCTCACAGGCAGTGCCCCTCCCCTGTCCTTCCAGGAGGAAGCTGTTTTACGACATCTGCAATAAACCATCTGCCTGGGTGAAGGGGGTTGCATTGTTCAGAGCTCCTGTATTCTGTGGGGGCTCCCCTTAATTCAATTATCAGAGAGATGGCATATCCTTAGTGTGGCCAGCAAAAGGCAGATAGGCCTGGGAACACAGCTGTGACTCAAGTTTCACTCCTGATGGGGGGTAGTTGGCAGGCAAAATTGGAATCTCTTTAAGCCAGTTTTTAGCTACATGTCATTTCTGTTCCCCAGTTTTCTGCATTCAAATAACTAAACATGTTTTACATATGCAGCTAGAATGCTGATTCTAAGTTTAAAACTATGACATTTAAACAATTGCAACCTATGTGACACTCAAAAGTAGGTCACTCATTTCTTTTAAACATTTAGATTTTTAGTGTCTTTCAGTCCAAATTTACTTAAACTGCTGAAATCCACAGCTCAGCCAGTCTTGTTATAAACCTTCAAGTCACTTCAGAAATAACTTTACATTGTATCCACCTCTCAGTAAGTCTTTCTTTGGCTTGCCTTGGGTTCATTTATTCAGTTTTACACAAAAAAGTAAAATCTGGTGTTGTTTTAAAACGCCGGCTTTTTGATAGTGGTGAGTACTGGTACTGCACCCCTTTTTGGGATTTAAGAAAATGAATTCCCAACAGTTATGGGTTTGCTTTTGGCAATCAGCATTGCCATTCCCAATGGTTTCAGACTACTGTGTGGGTAGTCCACTGGTGGTTTTAGGCAGTGTCCTTCTGTGCCCATAACATCGGCAAAAATGAGTGGCAGCCTATTCTTCATGCATTTCCCTGTGCATTTTCTGGGAAGCTCTGGCCATCATGATGTTTTCCATGTCAGTACTGCACAGTTTTGAGGTAGGGCTTGGATGCGTGGATAAAAACATCCCACAAGCCCCCCTCTTGCGATGGCCATTCTGTTTCACTGATGGGACTCGCAAGACCTGGGATGTTTCCTCATCTTCTTCCAATAGATGGCACAGTTCAGCATCTTTTCCTCCATCCGGTCGGATCGATCGGTTCTCCTCGCCGGTCCTGATGGGAAGATTGGGCGGTACCCCGGGCCCGTTGCGTCTCTGCTCCCGGTCTCCGGATCGTCCTCCTTGGCCCGTCTCCAGGTTTTCTTTCTCCTAGGACGACAAAGGAAGAGCGGCAATACCTATTCATGGACATTTCTTCCCCACCATTGATATAGTGGGGTGGCATATAAATTTCATCATAACGAAACATTACATTCTTATTTTGAAAAAAAAACAGTATAACTAAGAGACAGTTTCATGCAAATCACAATATTTTAGAGACTAGATGTGGTATGTTTTATGGTTGAAACTGAATTAGTCTGAGACAGTACCCGCTAGGATTCCAGAGGATTCCTCCAGTTGTTGCAGAGTGTGCCTGGGATGGCAACATTTCAACTGGTTTATGTGGACCCACTTGTCTTCCCCCTCTGCCAAACCGCCTTTGGGGATGCGGATCTTGTAGACCACAGGGGAGATCTTGTCGATGATCTCAAAGGGTCCCTTCCATGTAGGCAAGAATTTCCGCTGTTTTGCCTGGTTCCTTTGGAAATTGTATAGATAGACCCGGTCCCCCACCGGATATTCCTTCCTGGAAGTCTTCAGGTCATAGTGGGTCTTCATGCTATCAGCTGATCTTTCTAGATTCCGCTGAGCGTAAGCAAAAGCATGTTGGAGGTGTTTCCTTAAATTCTCCACATACTCATGAGTAGTGGAGGCATTTATCAGTGTCTGCTCTTGGGTCCTGTAGAGCAAATGCTGAGGAAGCACCAACTTGCGCCCAGTCATCAACTCAAATGGTGATATTTTGGTTGCAGATGAAGGGGTAGATCTGATGGCCATTAGGACCAGAGGTAATCGGATATCCCAACTTGGCCCAGAATCTGCCACAAACTTTTTTAAGATGCTCACAATTGTCCGGTTGTAGCCGGTTGTAGCGTTCCACTGCTCCAGAAGAAGCTGGCCGGTAAGCAATATGCAACTTCCTTTTGACCCCCAGTATCTCCCACATCTTTGTCATTACTTCACTGGTGAAGTGGATACCCCTGTCTGACTCAATCCTTTGAGGTAGACCAAAACGGGAAAAGATGTGGTTAATCATCAAGGCAGCTGCCGTTTCTGCCTTGCAATTTGGGGCTGGGAGACATTCCACCCACTTGGTAAACAAGCATGTCACAGTCAACATGTACTTATTCCCCCTAGCCGAGCGAATCACGGGGCCTACAAAGTCGATTTGTAAATCTGACCATGGCAGTGTCATCCCCCTCTTTTGGAGAGGCGCACGGTGCGTGAGGGATGATGGCTGAAATTGTGCACACACAAGACACCCCTTCAAGTATTGGTCAAGGTCCTGCCCCATGTGTGGCCAGTATGCAACCTCTCTTAAGATTTCCAATGTTGTGTGAAACCCCCTATGACCGGCGGTGGCCGCATCATGGGCGTGACTTAACATCAGGCTTCGGAATGAGGTAGGAACCACCCACTGATCGTGGCCAGCTTTGGATTTCCTTACCAGCAAACCGTCTTGGATTCGGAACATTTTTGGACATTTCATCAACACTCTTAGGTCCTCTTTCCCAGTGTAATCGGTATCCGTCAGGGGAAAGTTCTCAGGGTCCTCAAGGAGTTGGTAAAACTTACCAATAATTGGATCCCCCTTCTGAGCTGTAATCAAATCAGCATCAGGGGTCTCTTTACTCCATTGTGCAATTGAAAGGTCGTTGTGAGCATTTGTCTGGGACCTAGTGATAGCAGTGACCTGGATTTCCCCCAACAGGGACTCAATCTCAATTAGATCCCCTTGGATGGCCCCGGTTTTGGCCAGCTGATCAGCTAAGTCATTTCCAGTTTTGTCTGGTCCCTCTACTTTGGAATGACCCTTGATCTTTTTCCAATAGATGGTCATCTCATTCGAGGTGACCAGATCATCAATGTTTTGGATCAACTTCCCATGTTTCAAGGGTTTGTTGTTAGCACATAACATGCCTCTGGTTTTCCAATTAACCAGGTGCTCCACGAACCCGTTCCGTACATAATCCGAGTCTATGATTATGACCAGTTCGTGGAGTTGATGCTGGACAGCAGTGAGGATGGCCTGATGCACAGCCATCAATTCTGCCACCTGACTACTTCGGGGACCAATTTTGTATCCAGCGGAGGGTTCTGGAGACTCATTCACCCATGCATTCCCTACGCCGGCCACCAGTTCTTTCTCCCCGTTGTTGTCAACATGGTAAGAGCATCCATCCACATAGACAGTGGGCATTCCCTCACACTTGTCCTCTTCAAAGACTTTGTGTGGGGAATTAAGGTATGCCGCTGTGTTGTCCTTGATTTTTAGACTTTCGTCCTCGAGACAGTTTTCTTTGGCACAATCATGTAAGTCAGCCAGACCTTGCGCGAGGGGACTCTTCTTGTTTTGGCCATATCTGACCTCCACAGGAAAGCCTTGCATTGACAGAATCCAGGAAGTAATTCGGGAATTACTCACATTTCCGGCACGGATTCTATCACTTTGGAGATATTGCAGAGGCTGGTGTGGAGTCTCCACTATGATGTGTTCCCCCTGGATAAACGGGCGGTAATTCTTCAATGCCCACACCATTGCCAGGAGTGCCTTCTCACAATCATTGAATTTTTCCTCCACAGAGGATAAAGTTTTGCTCGCATAGGAGATTACTTTATTGACCTTGTCATGCTTTTGGTATAATACCGCCGTCAAGCACGTATTAGAGAACCCCGTCTCCAGGAAGAACTCCTTGTTTCTGACAGGGTAAGCTAGGCAAGGCACTTGTGAGAGGCTTCTTTTGAGTTGTTTTACCGCCTCAGATTGTTCTGGACCCCATTCCCACTTGACCCCCCCCTTCAGGAGATGAATCAGGGGTCTGGTGATCTCTGCGTAGCCCTCAATGAACTTTCTGCTGTAATTAGTCAGTCCAAGGAGGCTCCTTAGTTCCCGCAGAGTTGTGGGGTCTTTCAGTTTCTGAAGTGCTTCCACTTTCAGTTTCTGAAGTGCTTCCACTTTCTTTTCCTGGGGACAGAGACCCTGAGGAGTAATCTCATGCCCCAAGAAATTAACACGGGTTCTACACCACTGTGCTTTCTGAAAGGAAAGTTTTGCTCCGGCGACCCTCAACTGGGTCGGAACATAACGGATCTCCGCTATGTGTTCCTCCACAGATGAACTTTTGATGAGGACATCATCTACATAAGCCAGGTTACCCCTTGCACCCAGGTCGGGCATGGCCTTGTGTAGAAAAATGTTGAATTCATTGCCGGAGTTGAGGTATCCGAAGGGAGTCCGGGTCCATGTGTACTGCTGGCCCCCAAAGGTAAAAGCCAGCTTATATTGGTCCTCCCTACTGACAGGCACGGTCCAGTATCCATTGGTCAGGTCTATTGCAGTGAATACCTGTGACCCCTGAATCTGGGCCAGCCCTTGGTCAATGTAGGGAAGAGGCCATCGGGAAGTATGGACCCGTTTGTTGAGCTCCCTGAGGTCGGCGCAGAGTCTCCACTGGCCGTTTGGCTTCAATATTCCCAGCACCGGATTATTGAAGGTGCTGTGGACGGGACGGATTATTCCCCTGGACTCAAGGTTCTTAATTATTTCAGTAAGGGACTCCATGGATGCGAGGGGCAAACGATATTGCTTCACAAACACTGGAGTCATGCGAGGGTCCGTGGGGATTGTTGTCGTGTGGATGTCAGTGCGACCACAGTCATATGAGTCTACCGCAAAGAGATCTTTGAAATCCAAGAAAACTTGTTTCAACTTTTGCTTTTGTTCCGGAGTCACACAGGCATCAGCTAGGTTGACTCTCTCTTCCACCATCTGCCTGAAGCCTGGAAAGACTTCTGGTTTGGCTATCTCAGCGGCCTCCTCCAGCTGGGTGGAGAAGTCCCTGGTCAGAGTGCTGATTTGGACTGGAGGCTTCAGGTGGGAAAGGCAGCCCTCATGGACCTGGAAAATCACCTCATCCCTCCTGAAGTCACAAGTCACATCTTCCTTACCAGAGGGGCAGGAAGTGTACACCAGGATGTTCCCCCCATGCCGGGTAAAAATCCTGTCTGGTGTCGTATTGTCATCACTGTCACTGTCAAAGCAGTCCTTGGGGATTGGCCCTAACAGTTCATTACCTAAATCTATGGAAAAATGTCGGTCATCAACCGCCATTCCAATAATGGTGCCTGCGGCTAGAGTAATACTCTTTAAGTCGCTGTTATCCACCTCTATTAGAATGGTGTCATGTTCTATGTTGACTAATGGTGTTGGGTTTACCCCTAACCCTTGCTGTTGGAGAGAAGCGTTTAGATGTATGTAAGCATCAGGGTTTTTCAAATGTTGTCCTCTTTTAACTTTCACTTCCAGGGAGAATTGTCGGGTCCTTTCTGGGATGGTGACTTCCTCTTTGATCTGAATTTCAACTGCATAAGGTAGCAATTGAGCTGACCTAAATGCTTTTTCTGGATCATCAAAGCCCATGGGATTATCCGCTAACCGGGACCAAGCTTTGAAGTTTATTAGGTCCAAACTAATGGCAAAGCGATTGAGAATGTCACTGCCTAAGTAAAAGGCGGCAGGGACGTCTCGCACGACCCAACAATTGTGGACTATGCTCTTGTTGCCAATGGAGATTTTGAGCATACACCTGCTTGGCAGGAGATGTTTGGAATTAGGTGCTTCCAGGTCCATTTCCCATTTGTCTATCAGTTTGAATGTGGGAATGGCTGGATCTTTTGGGAGTTGGCGGAACATGGCTTCGCCGATGAAGCTCTTACCGTTGTTCACACACACTCGAGCGAGAACAGAGTCCTTCCCATCATTTAATTGGACAGGGATGAACAACTGCTCTCCAATTTGCTGAATATCAGCCAGGCTCTGAGCTGATTTCACATCTTTCTGGACTGTAGGAGTGGGAGTTTCTGATTGTGGATTAGTATAGAATCTCAGAGTGTTTCCTTCCAGCGTGGAGTACCACTTTAGACTGGAAGGAAGGTTGATTTTCAGAAATAGAGAGGACCCCCCATCACCAGTCTGTTGTCCTACTGCTATTACTGTCACGTCTGGAATTTGGCTATTCTGGAAGTGAAATTCTACTTGGTCAAGTTTTTGTTCAACCATGTGGCAGGTGCCGTTTAAACTAACATGGTTGACACTCTGTTTTAATTTTATTGGTCGGCTAGTCTGGGTCCAGAGGACCTTGTTTACACAATCTATTAGGGGTGACAACCTTCTCAGGAGGTCATTCCCCAGTAAACAAGGGGTGCCCTCTGGAGTCACTACTATGACCGGGTGTTTCACCTTGTGTCGCCCGATCTTAATGTCCAAGTCTGCAGTCCCCTCAACGGGAATTTCCTTCCCGTCAAAGTTCTGCAGTTGTCCAGGAAGAGAGGTGAGAGGAATTTGGTAATTCTCTCCCCTTCCTGCATTCAGTTCATCAAAGGCCCTTCTGGACAGAAGGGTAGCTTGAGATCCCGTGTCCACCAGCGCTGAAATCGTACCCTGCCCTTGTACTTGTACCGGGGCATAATATCTTCCCTCCTTCTCCTCAAGGGGGCACAGATAATGCACATTTTTGGACAACTGGTGGGCTAACTTTCTGGTTTTGGACATTTCTAGCGAAGAGATTTGGGCAGAATTCTGTGGAGAGCCTTGGGAATCTGAAAGAAAAAGTTGGCAACTGGAGATCAGAGCCATTGTGGATTCCCCTGGCTCCGGTTCCGGGCAGCCCCCCCCTTTTTGGAGGCAGTCACCAGGCTGGGTTTGAACCAGGGGATTTTCTTGCTGTTGGTTCTGGGATGAGATGGTGGGCGGCGGTAGCTCAGTCTCCACATCTCCCCAGTCTGGATTTGCATCCCTAGGGACCCATTTTTCTTTGGGAGGAGTTCCCCCCTCTCTGAAGGAGAAGATCCTTTTCCCAGGATCTTCTGAGGATCCCTCTCCCTCAAATTAGAAGATCTGTACCTCCTCCTCAAACTGAGTCTGTTTGGGTCTTTTGTTTCTCCTACCCCCCTCTGCTCCTTAGGAGGCAGACTTTCAGGGGCAAGAGATTTTGTTTCCGGTTCCTGGGTTTCCAGGGGCTGTTTACAAGTGAGGAAGGAAGCTTCCTCCAAGGCTTTACACCCCCCTTCCCTTTGTGCCTCCTCCCTGGGAACCGGTGAGTTATCGGGGTGCTGCCCCCGTCAAAAAATAAATAAAAAAATAAAATTGTTCTGGAGCACCAGGTCCAGAGTTGGGTGCGTTCTGCGCTGGCATGCCGATCTGAGGGTTCTGTTGAGCCCTCAGTATGTGACCCAGATCCCGCGCCATGTTTTGAACCTGGCGCTCTAACTGGGAAACCCGCTCAGGCTGATACGGGGCCCTGTGTTCTCCCCTGGGCTGATCCCGGGAAGGGTAGCTATCCCTTCTTTGGTAGTACCCCTGGTTGGGAAGATTTGGATACCCCTCCACCCTTGGCCTCCCCTCTCCCGGATTCGGTTGTCTGGGCTCCGGGAATTGGGGAAAGAAGGGTGGAGGATTTTGGGGCTGGAAATTGGGTGGATACCTGGGAACAAAGTTCTGCCCAGGATTTGGAGAATTTCTGCCCTCCTGTGGGAAGTTAGGAGGGAAGTTTCCTGGGTTAGGTGCTTGGCCGGATCCCCCCCCTTGGGCTGGAGGAGTCCACACATAACCCAGGATGGGTCTGTTTCCCTTGTAACGGGGGCTTACATAATCAGGAGAGCGAGGGACCCCATTTGTGGGGCTGCCTCCTTGGCTCCCTGTCTGTGACTGGCCCGAGGATCTTCTGGGCCTAGCATTATTAGGTGCAGGTAGGTTTTTAGGCCCCCCCATCTCCAAATCCAAAACGGGGGTGACCTTTACCTCTGCCACCTTGGCAGCAGCAGGGATGCTGTTGGTTTTGGGATTTTTCTGGGTATTGCTTTTATTTTCTATGGGCTTCTGCACCTCATAGATCCGGGTAGCCTGTTCAATGACCCAGTCTAAAGATCTTTTCTCATGAAAATCTCTCACGAGCTGGGTCATTATATATTTGGGCAAGGCATGGAAAAATGTATTGACGAATTCTCTGCTGTCTGTGCGCACCCTTCTGGTGGTCTGCGCAAAGGCACGTTTCAGTTCTTGCACAAACTCTTGTGGGGCCTGATCCTCCCCACACTGCAAGTTGTAGGCTGCCTTGCGAGCCTCTTGGGGATTTCTGTGAACAGAAAAATGTTTTAATATGGCCGCCCTATAGGTGGACCACCTGGAATGATTTTGGTCCTCCAGCCCTGCAAAGAAACTGGAGTACTCTCGGGAGAATGTCCCCTTTACATATTGGATACAGCTTTGGCTGTCCTTCAAATGGAAAGTCTCCATCATTTGCTCAAACAACTCTAAGTGCTCCCAAACAGAATACTTGGCATTCTTATGATACGGCGTGATGAAGCTCCTGGTTGCCTTAATCTGCTTTAAGGGGTCCTTAATCAAGGCCCTTTTTGCCTTATTGGCCTTTTTGGTTCGGGTAACCCTGGTCCATTCATCTTCTGACTCAGAGGCACTGCTCCCAGAGGTTCCCGTCTGTTCTTCCAGGTTTTCCCGGATTCTGCGAGCCTGGGAATGGCTGGCAGAATGTGGGGACCTGGTCTCCTGTGTCCTGTACCGCTCAGAGGAGTCTTCAGATCCCTCCTTGCTGCCAGGATTTGATGGGTACCCCCCCCACTGACCTAACTGGGCAGAGGTTTTCAGGATGCCCTTAATGGGCCTACTCTCCTGGGGTTCCCCATCAAATTGCACTGTGCTTGGGTGCCCATACCCGGATGCCCGCCCCTCCATTCCTGGGTGGTACTGGCCTATGAGCCCCATGCTTCTGGCTGGATAGTAATCTGCCATCCCTGTGGCCCTGTGCTCATGTGCGCCAGGGGACATGTGGGTGGCAGAGTCCAGGGACTGAGAGAAATAAAGGCCTCTGGTACTAGGGCTCCTGAGGTTATGCTCAGGAGTTTCCCTTTCCCAGCGAACTTGGTCTCTATCCGCCCCTGCTCCCTGTTGCAATGCAAGAGCCTGCGCCTTCAGTTCCTCAGTCAAGGCCTTACTAGACTCTATCAGTCTCTCCTGCATCGCTACCTGTTGTTGGAGCCTATCATTGTGCTGGCAGAGAGCCTCATTCTCTCTCTGTGTTTCCTGATTGGTCCTGGCGCACTGGGCCAGTCTTTGCTGCAGGAGGGTTACCTCCTGAGCTGTGTCCCTATTGGCCTGCTCCTGTCTTGCCAGAGCCTCCTCCACCCTCCTGGTGTGCTCTAGCAAGTCCTGGTGTTCTTTTTGGAGGTCACCCAGTCCCTGGTGGGCCAGGTGATTTTCTTCTGTTTTTCTTTTTAAATGGCAGACTTCCTGGCCTAAGGCGTCTCTTTCCTGGCTAAGAGCCTGCATTTGTGCCGCCAGGTCGTCCCTCTGCCTTTGAAAGGCACCAGCTTTCTGGCGTTCTTCATCAAACTCTGCCTGGGTATCCAGGTCTTTCAAAATCAGTTTATTGCTCTCTGACTTCTCCCTATCTAGGTGGCTTTGCAGGTTGGCTACCTGCTCAGCACATGCCCTATTGAAGTCTAACTGTTGCTCCAGCTTTTTCTGGCTCTGCAGTAGGGAGTCCAAACCTTCTTGGTACTCCTTCTGCAATGCCTGAAATCTGGTATCCTGATCAGCCTTTTCCTGTTGCAGGATGTCCATATCCCTCTTTATTTTAATGATTTGCTGTCTACTCTCATTTTCTGACTCCTGGCTCCCCTGCAGCCTCTGCTCAGAAGAGACCAGGTCAGATTGGACCTTCTCTAACGCCATATGTCGCTTATTCGCCAGATCTTGGCTTTCAGTACATTTATCCTGCATGTCTCCCATATATAGGTACAGGTATGCCGCTATCCTAACCATCTTGTCTTGTTCATCCTTAGCTTTAGGAGCCATGTATAGTTCACTCAGGGCCACATGTAGGGGACCCTGATCTCCCCATATATCTGACCCTGTTTCAGTGACCTGTTGCGTGATGGCCTGCAACCAGACCATGCGGTCCTGGTGAGTCCACTCACCTCTCACAAATAACTTATGTAAGAAGTGCTCTCTGGCTATTTTCATGTCTACTAAGGTCGTCATTCTAGAAATTGGTCTCTGTCCTGACTTACAGAAGTTTGTATTTTATTTTTGCAAAACAGACCTTTTTCTTAGAGCGTTCCTTTGAGGAGTGCTTTACAGCGTAACACAGCGTGTGATCCGACCGGATATGTGTATCTGGTCAGCTGGCACGCTGTATTAATCTGCACAAGTGATAGATCTAATCCAAACATCCCGGACGAGCCCCCAATTTGTAAGAGGATTCAATTCAACACTACAGCTAAGTCAATGCCTAGTCTGGGATACTGAATGGAAACCCTTATTAATATATCTTTATGTCCAGTTCATGCGTTCTGGATGACTACCCCTATATAACACCCCTCTCTTAGAATCCCCCTGACCCCACTGAGCCAAGAAGTAGGTTTGTTTTGCAAATTTAAAAGATTTATTTGAAAAAAATTAAACAATGTATAGATATATCACACTTTGATAATAAATTAATAATTGGATATCACACTTAATCTGATATGATAAAGATTAACAACGGAGAATCTGGCACTAGCACACTTGTGAATAGGAACAGAAGAAGAAGGTGGTAGAGAATGCTTTATATAAGTTCAGATGGATGTAATGTTGAATGAAAATGCAATACAGAAAATACTCAATATGATTTCAACAAAACAATGTAATCACTTTTCTCTGGCAATCCCGTCCCCCCTTTATGCAATGCAAGGAAATGGAAGGAAAGCACACAGTTCTCAGAAATGCAATCAAATGTAATTCAGTTCACCCCAGCAAGCTTAGACTACAGAAGTTGGAAACACAGGCCCAAAATGCTTTTATATGTGCTGGCAATGAAGTGAAAAATATGCTAAAATGCTTTTAATTCCCTCTAGAGGTTCTAGGTGGGTGAAATATACTTGGGATGAGTTCAGGCTCACTTTAGCAAGGATCTAGGGTGTAACTAGCAGGTTAAACGAATTTTTGGCAACTGAAAGCAAGAAGCTTCTGTTTTCACACGTGGAGAAATTTGCAAATGGTGGCAAAATTTGCGAGTGCGTTTTTCACGATTGCGGCAAATCTATAGGGGGTAGGAATGCGGTTCCAGGTTCGTAGAAAAGCCACGATTACCAGCTTTCAGAGGAAAGTTACTGCAAGTCTCTAGGACAAATGGTCACGGAGATATGAGCGATTAAATAAAGGTCGTTTTTCAGATTTGAAATTTTAAAGTTCAAAAAGACAAGTGCAGCTTGCAACTAGAAAATGACAGGTGACAGCTTTACAAATGACAGGTGACAGTTAGGAGGCAGTTCTACTTAGATTAAAATAGATTGAATTATATTATTTTAACTAAGAGATTGGTTCTGCACAGTTGGCTAGGTACTCACACTATATTCTTGAATTAAATGGGCCTCGCCACGGATCTGGTCTCTGCACTTCACAGTGATCTGGGTCAGCTCTCTGGTTCTGCTAACAGTGGTCTGGGTCAGCTCTGCTCTCTCTGGTCTAGCCTCTCTGGATTCTGGAGATTGATGGATTTGAAGTCTGGATCTCTGGATGTGGTATGGTCCGGCAGAGCGCGTTGCAGCAAATGGAATTGAAGGTCCCTATCTGTCCTGACTGTCTGCTTTTATGTGTTTTGAAAATGGGTGTGTGTGCAGCATCACTAGGCTCTACCCCTCTCCACTTGCCATTGGCCAAGCTTTCATTTCTCCCCTGATTGGGGGAATGAAATGAAGTGTCATCATGATGAGGTCTGTTTATGATACAGAGAACCCACCCCTGTCAACTTTACACACAATCTATATTTGCTCAAAAAACATATTTGCACAGGTACACATTTGTTTAAAATTACATGCACCCTTCACATATCACAGGAGGTATACCCTGTCCAAATCTGCTCTTCCTGAGAGCTTGCATTCAGAAATGGCAATATTTTGCACTTTTTAACTGGTTTGCAATTTCGGACATTAACCCAAATTTACACACATGTGCGCAAGGAGTATGGACATTAGTTGATGAAGTGTCAGATTTTTCACATGCACACATTTTGAGTAATATCCTCTTTTCCGCTAAAACCCCCCTGAACATACCACCGGGTCCTAACACGTCTTAAAATGTGGGCAGAAAAATCACAAGAATTATGGTGTCATTTAAATAATTTTCACAAGTCCGTACTATGAGTTATTCATCTTTTTAGAGTTATGTTCTGGCCCCAAAGGGGTGTGGTTTCCCCCCAGCACAAGGTTGAATTTCTGGTTTTTCCAGTTCTGCCAAGCCAGCTTGCTCTCACAGGCAGTGCCCCTCCCCTGTCCTTCCAGGAGGAAGCTGTTTTACGACATCTGCAATAAACCATCTGCCTGGGTGAAGGGGGTTGCATTGTTCAGAGCTCCTGTATTCTGTGGGGGCTCCCCTTAATTCAATTATCAGAGAGATGGCATATCCTTAGTGTGGCCAGCAAAAGGCAGATAGGCCTGGGAACACAGCTGTGACTCAAGTTTCACTCCTGATGGGGGGTAGTTGGCAGGCAAAATTGGAATCTCTTTAAGCCAGTTTTTAGCTACATGTCATTTCTGTTCCCCAGTTTTCTGCATTCAAATAACTAAACATGTTTTACATATGCAGCTAGAATGCTGATTCTAAGTTTAAAACTATGACATTTAAACAATTGCAACCTATGTGACACTCAAAAGTAGGTCACTCATTTCTTTTAAACATTTAGATTTTTAGTGTCTTTCAGTCCAAATTTACTTAAACTGCTGAAATCCACAGCTCAGCCAGTCTTGTTATAAACCTTCAAGTCACTTCAGAAATAACTTTACATTGTATCCACCTCTCAGTAAGTCTTTCTTTGGCTTGCCTTGGGTTCATTTATTCAGTTTTACACAAAAAAGTAAAATCTGGTGTTGTTTTAAAACGCCGGCTTTTTGATAGTGGTGAGTACTGGTACTGCACCCCTTTTTGGGATTTAAGAAAATGAATTCCCAACAGTTATGGGTTTGCTTTTGGCAATCAGCATTGCCATTCCCAATGGTTTCAGACTACTGTGTGGGTAGTCCACTGGTGGTTTTAGGCAGTGTCCTTCTGTGCCCATAACATCGGCAAAAATGAGTGGCAGCCTATTCTTCATGCATTTCCCTGTGCATTTTCTGGGAAGCTCTGGCCATCATGATGTTTTCCATGTCAGTACTGCACAGTTTTGAGGTAGGGCTTGGATGTGTGGATAAAAACATCCTACAAGCCCCCCTCTTGCGATGGCCATTCTGTTTCACTGATGGGACTCGCAAGACCTGGGATGTTTCCTCATCTTCTTCCAATAGATGGCACAGTTCAGCATCTTTTCCTCCATCCGGTCGGATCGATCGGTTCTCCTCGCCGGTCCTGATGGGAAGATTGGGCGGTACCCCGGGCCCGTTGCGTCTCTGCTCCCGGTCTCCGGATCGTCCTCCTTGGCCCGTCTCCAGGTTTTCTTTCTCCTAGGACGACAAAGGAAGAGCGGCAATACCTATTCATGGACATTTCTTCCCCACCATTGATATAGTGGGGTGGCATATAAATTTCATCATAACGAAACATTACATTCTTATTTTGAAAAAAAAACAGTATAACTAAGAGACAGTTTCATGCAAATCACAATATTTTAGAGACTAGATGTGGTATGTTTTATGGTTGAAGCTGAATTAGTCTGAGACAGTACCCGCTAGGATTCCAGAGGATTCCTCCAGTTGTTGCAGAGTGTGCCTGGGATGGCAACATTTCAACTGGTTTATGTGGACCCACTTGTCTTCCCCCTCTGCCAAACCGCCTTTGGGGATGCGGATCTTGTAGGCCACAGGGGAGATCTTGTCGATGATCTCAAAGGGTCCCTTCCATGTAGGCAAGAATTTCCGCTGTTTTGCCTGGTTCCTTTGGAAATTGTATAGATAGACCCGGTCCCCCACCGGATATTCCTTCCTGGAAGTCTTCAGGTCATAGTGGGTCGTCATGCTATCAGCTGATCTTTCTAGATTCCGCTGAGCGTAAGCAAAAGCATGTTGGAGGTGTTTCCTTAAATTCTCCACATACTCATGAGTAGTGGAGGCATTTATCAGTGTCTGCTCTTGGGTCCTGTAGAGCAAATGCTGAGGAAGCACCATCTTGCGCCCAGTCATCAACTCAAATGGTGATATTTTGGTTGCAGATGAAGGGGTAGATCTGATGGCCATTAGGACCAGAGGTAATCGGATATCCCAACTTGGCCCAGAATCTGCCACAAACTTTTTTAAGATGCTCACAATTGTCCGGTTGTAGCCGGTTGTAGCGTTCCACTGCTCCAGAAGAAGCTGGTCGGTAAGCAATATGCAACTTCCTTTTGACCCCCAGTATCTCCCACATCTTTGTCATTACTTCACTGGTGAAGTGGCTACCCCTGTCTGACTCAATCCTTTGAGGTAGACCAAAACGGGAAAAGATGTGGTTAATCATCAAGGCAGCTGCCGTTTCTGCCTTGCAATTTGGGGCTGGGAGACATTCCACCCACTTGGTAAACAAGCATGTCACAGTCAACATGTACTTATTCCCCCTAGCCGAGCGAATCACGGGGCCTACAAAGTCGATTTGTAAATCTGACCATGGCAGTGTCATCCCCCTCTTTTGGAGAGGCGCACGGTGCGTGAGGGATGATGGCTGAAATTGTGCACACACAAGACACCCCTTCAAGTATTGGTCAAGGTCCTGCCCCATGTGTGGCCAGTATGCAACCTCTCTTAAGATTTCCAATGTTGTGTGAAACCCCCTATGACCGGCGGTGGCCGCATCATGGGCGTGACTTAACATCAGGCTTCGGAATGAGGTAGGAACCACCCACTGATCGTGGCCAGCTTTGGATTTCCTTACCAGCAAACCGTCTTGGATTCGGAACATTTTTGGACATTTCATCAACACTCTTAGGTCCTCTTTCCCAGTGTAATCGGTATCCGTCAGGGGAAAGTTCTCAGGGTCCTCAAGGTGTTTGTAAAACTTACCAATAATTGGATCCCCCTTCTGAGCTGTAATCAAATCAGCATCAGGGGTCTCCTTACTTCATTGTGCAATTGAAAGGTCGTTGTGAGCATTTGTCTGGGACCTAGTGATAGCAGTGACCTGGATTTCCCCCAACAGGGACTCAATCTCAATTAGATCCCCTTGGATGGCCCCGGTTTTGGCCAGCTGATCAGCTAAGTCATTTCCAGTTTTGTCTGGTCCCTCTACTTTGGAATGACCCTTGATCTTTTTCCAATAGATGGTCATCTCATTCGAGGTGACCAGATCATCAATGTTTTGGATCAACTTCCCATGTTTCAAGGGTTTGTTGTTAGCACATAACATGCCTCTGGTTTTCCAATTAACCAGGTGCTCCACGAACCCGTTCCGTACATAATCCGAGTCTGTGATTATGACCAGTTCGTGGAGTTGATGCTGGACAGCAGTGAGGATGGCCTGATGCACAGCCATCAATTCTGCCACCTGGCTACTTCGGGGACCAATTTTGTATCCAGCGGAGGGTTCTGGGGACTCATTCACCCATGCATTCCCTACGCCGGCCACCAGTTCTTTCTCCCCGTTGTTGTCAACATGGTAAGAGCATCCATCCACATAGACAGTGGGCATTCCCTCACACTTGTCCTCTTCAAAGACTTTGTGTGGGGAATTAAGGTATGCCTCCGTGTTGTCCTTGATTTTTAGACTTTCGTCCTCGAGACAGTTTTCTTTGGCACAATCATGCAAGTCAGCCAGACCTTGCGCGAGGGGACTCTTCTTGTTTTGGCCATATCTGACCTCCACAGGAAAGCCTTGCATTGACAGAATCCAGGAAGTAATTCGGGAATTACTCACATTTCCGGCACGGATTCTATCACTTTGGAGATATTGCAGAGGCTGGTGTGGAGTCTCCACTATGATGTGTTCCCCCTGGATAAACGGGCGGTAATTCTTCAATGCCCACACCGTTGCCAGGAGTGCCTTCTCACAATCATTGAATTTTTCCTCCACAGAGGATAAAGTTTTGCTCGCATAGGAGATTACTTTATTGACCTTGTCATGCTTTTGGTATAATACCGCCGTCAAGCACGTATTAGAGAACCCCGTCTCCAGGAAGAACTCCTTGTTTCTGACAGTGTAAGCTAGGCAAGGCGCTTGTGAGAGGCTTCTTTTGAGTTGTTTTACCGCCTCGGATTGTTCTGGACCCCATTCCCACTTGACCCCCCCCCTTCAGGAGATGAATCAGGGGTCTGGTGATCTCTGCGTAGCCCTCAATGAACTTTCTGCTGTAATTAGTCAGTCCAAGGAGGCTCCTTAGTTCCCGCAGAGTTGTGGGGTCTTTCAGTTTCTGAAGTGCTTCCACTTTCAGTTTCTGAAGTGCTTCCACTTTCTTTTCCTGGGGACAGAGACCCTGAGGAGTAATCTCATGCCCCAAGAAATTAACACGGGTTCTACACCACTGTGCTTTCTGAAAGGAAAGTTTTGCTCCGGCGACCCTCAACTGGGTCAGAACATAACGGATCTCCGCTATGTGTTCCTCCACAGATGAACTTTTGATGAGGACATCATCTACATAAGCCAGGTTACCCCTTGCACCCAGGTCGGGCATGGCCTTGTGTAGAAAAATGTTGAATTCATAGCCGGAGTTGAGGTATCCGAAGGGAGTCCGGGTCCATGTGTACTGCTGGCCCCCAAAGGTAAAAGCCAGCTTATATTGGTCCTCCCTACTGACAGGCACGGTCCAGTATCCATTGGTCAGGTCTATTGCAGTGAATACCTGTGACCCCTGAATCTGGGCCAGCCCTTGGTCAATGTAGGGAAGAGGCCATCGGGAAGTATGGACCCGTTTGTTGAGCTCCCTGAGGTCGGCGCAGAGTCTCCACTGGCCGTTTGGCTTCAATATTCCCAGCACCGGATTATTGAAGGTGCTGTGGACGGGACGGATTATTCCCCTGGACTCAAGGTTCTTAATTATTTCAGTAAGGGACTCCATGGATGCGAGGGGCAAACGATATTGCTTCACAAACACTGGAGTCATGCGAGGGTCCGTGGGGATTGTTGTCGTGTGGATGTCAGTGCGACCACAGTCATATGAGTCTACCGCAAAGAGATCTTGGAAATCCAAGAAAACTTGTTTCAACTTTTGCTTTTGTTCCGGAGTCACACAGGCATCAGCTAGGTTGACTCTCTCTTCCACCATCTGCCTGAAGCCTGGAAAGACTTCTGGTTTGGCTATCTCAGCGGCCTCCTCCAGCTGGGTGGAGAAGTCCCTGGTCAGAGTGCTGATTTGGACTGGAGGCTTCAGGTGGGAAAGGCAGCCCTCATGGACCTGGAAAATCACCTCATCCCTCCTGAAGTCACAAGTCACATCTTCCTTACCATAGGGGCAGGAAGTGTACACCAGGATGTTCCCCCCATGCCGGGTAAAAATCCTGTCTGGTGTCGTATTGTCATCACTGTCACTGTCAAAGCAGTCCTTGGGGATTGGCCCTAACAGTTCATTACCTAAATCTATGGAAAAATGTCGGTCATCAACCGCCATTCCAATAATGGTGCCTGCGGCTAGAGTAATACTCTTTAAGTCGCTGTTATCCACCTCTATTAGAATGGTGTCATGTTCTATGTTGACTAATGGTGTTGGGTTTACCCCTAACCCTTGCTGTTGGAGAGAAGCGTTTAGATGTATGTAAGCATCAGGGTTTTTCAAATGTTGTCCTCTTTTAACTTTCACTTCCAGGGAGAATTGTCGGGTCCTTTCTGGGATGGTGACTTCCTCTTTGATCTGAATTTCAACTGCATAAGGTAGCAATTGAGCTGACCTAAATGCTTTTTCTGGATCATCAAAGCCCATGGGATTATCCGCTAACCGGAACCAAGCTTTGAAGTTTATTAGGTCCAAACTAATGGCAAAGCGATTGAGAATGTCACTGCCTAAGTAAAAGGCGGCAGGGACGTCTCGCACGACCCAACAATTGTGGACTATGCTCTTGTTGCCAATGGAGATTTTGAGCATACACCTGCTTGGCAGGAGATGTTTGGAATTAGGTGCTTCCAGGTCCATTTCCCATTTGTCTATCAGTTTGAATGTGGGAATGGCTGGATCTTTTGGGAGTTGGCGGAACATGGCTTCGCCGATGAAGCTCTTACCGTTGTTCACACACACTCGAGCGAGAACAGAGTCCTTCCCATCATTTAATTGGACAGGGATGAACAACTGCTCTCCAATTTGCTGAATATCAGCCAGGCTCTGAGCTGATTTCACATCTTTCTGGACTGTAGGAGTGGGAGTTTCTGATTGTGGATTAGTATAGAATCTCAGAGTGTTTCCTTCCAGCGTGGAGTACCACTTTAGACTGGAAGGAAGGTTGATTTTCAGAAATAGAGAGGACCCCCCATCACCAGTCTGTTGTCCTACTGCTATTACTGTCACGTCTGGAATTTGGCTATTCTGGAAGTGAAATTCTACTTGGTCAGGTTTTTGTTCAACCATGTGGCAGGTGCCGTTTAAACTAACATGGTTGACACTCTGTTTTAATTTTATTGGTCGGCTAGTCTGGGTCCAGAGGACCTTGTTTACACAATCTATTAGGGGTGACAACCTTCTCAGGAGGTCATTCCCCAGTAAACAAGGGGTGCCCTCTGGAGTCACTACTATGACCGGGTGTTTCACCTTGTGTCGCCCGATCTTAATGTCCAAGTCTGCAGTCCCCTCAACGGGAATTTCCTTCCCGTCAAAGTTCTGCAGTTGTCCAGGAAGAGAGGTGAGAGGAATTTGGTAATTCTCTCCCCTTCCTGCATTCAGTTCATCAAAGGCCCTTCTGGACAGAAGGGTAGCTTGAGATCCCGTGTCCACCAGCGCTGAAATCGTACCCTGCCCCTGTACTTGTACCGGGGCATAATATCTTCCCTCCTTCTCCTCAAGGGGGCACAGATAATGCACATTTTTGGACAACTGGTGGGCTAACTTTCTGGTTTTGGACATTTCTAGCGAAGAGATTTGGGCAGAATTCTGTGGAGAGCCTTGGGAATCTGAAAGAAAATGTTGGCAACTGGAGATCAGAGCCATTGTGGATTCCCCTGGCTCTGGTTCCGGGCAGCCCCCCCCTTTTTGGAGGCAGTCACCAGGCTGGGTTTGAACCAGGGGATTTTCTTGCTGTTGGTTCTGGGATGAGATGGTGGGCGGGGGTAGCTCAGTCTCCACATCTCCCCAGTCTGGATTTGCATCCCTAGGGACCCATTTTTCTTTGGGAGGAGTTCCCCCCTCTCTGAAGGAGAAGATCCTTTTCCCAGGATCTTCTGAGGATCCCTCTCCCTCAAATTGGAAGATCTGTACCTCCTCCTCAAACTGAGTCTGTTTGGGTCTTTTGTTTCTCCTACCCCCCCTCTGCTCCTTAGGAGGCAGACTTTCAGGGGCAAGAGATTTTGTTTCCGGTTCCTGGGTTTCCAGGGGCTGTTTACAAGTGAGGAAGGAAGCTTCCTCCAAGGCTTTACACCCCCCTTCCCTTTGTGCCTCCTCCCTGGGAACCGGTGAGTTATCGGGGTGCTGCCCCCGTCATTGTTCTGGAGCACCAGGTCCAGAGTTGGGTGCGTTCTGCGCTGGCATGCCGATCTGAGGGTTCTGTTGAGCCCTCAGTATGTGACCCAGATCCCGCGCCATGTTTTGAACCTGGCGCTCTAACTGGGAAACCCGCTCAGGCTGATACGGGGCCCTGTGTTCTCCCCTGGGCTGATCCCGGGAAGGGTAGCTATCCCTTCTTTGGTAGTACCCCTGGTTGGGAAGATTTGGATACCCCTCCACCCTTGGCCTCCCCTCTCCCGGATTCGGTTGTCTGGGCTCAGGGAATTGGGGAAAGAAGGGTGGAGGATTTTGGGGCTGGAAATTGGGTGGATACCTGGGAACAAAGTTCTGCCCAGGATTTGGAGAATTTCTGCCCTCCTGTGGGAAGTTAGGAGGGAAGTTCCCTGGGTTAGGTGCTTGGCCGGATCCCCCCCCCTTGGGCTGGAGGAGTCCACACATAACCCAGGATGGGTCTGTTTCCCTTGTAACGGGGGCTTACATAATCAGGAGAGCGAGGGACCCCATTTGTGGGGCTGCCTCCTTGGCTCCCTGTCTGTGACTGGCCCGAGGATCTTCTGGGCCTAGCATTATTAGGTGCAGGTAGGTTTTTAGGCCCCCCCATCTCCAAATCCAAAACGGGGGTGACCTTTACCTCTGCCACCTTGGCAGCAGCAGGGGTGCTGTTGGTTTTGGGATTTTTCTGGGTATTGCTTTTATTTTCTATGGGCTTCTGCACCTCATAGATCCGGGTAGCCTGTTCAATGACCCAGTCTAAAGATCTTTTCTCATGAAAATCTCTCACGAGCTGGGTCATTATATATTTGGGCAAGGCATGGAAAAATGTATTGACGAATTCTCTGCTGTCTGTGCGCACCCTTCTGGTGGTCTGCGCAAAGGCACGTTTCAGTTCTTGCACAAACTCTTGTGGGGCCTGATCCTCCCCACACTGCAAGTTGTAGGCTGCCTTGCGAGCCTCTTGGGGATTTCTGTGAACAGAAAAATGTTTTATGGCCGCCCTATAGGTGGACCACCTGGAATGATTTTGGTCCTCCAGCCCTGCAAAGAAACTGGAGTACTCTGGGGAGAATGTCCCCTTTACATATTGGATACAGCTTTGGCTGTCCTTCAAATGGAAAGTCTCCATCATTTGCTCAAACAACTCTAAGTGCTCCCAAACAGAATACTTGGCATTCTTATGATACGGCGTGATGAAGCTCCTGATTGCCTTAATCTGCTTTAAGGGGTCCTTAATCAAGGCCCTTTTTTCCTTATTGGCCTTTTTGGTTCGGGTAACCCTGGTCC
The DNA here is from genome assembly GCF_040938575.1 of Ambystoma mexicanum. Classification (NCBI taxonomy): domain Eukaryota; kingdom Metazoa; phylum Chordata; class Amphibia; order Caudata; family Ambystomatidae; genus Ambystoma; species Ambystoma mexicanum. The sequence continues at coordinate 1,235,232,587 of NC_090933.1, read as the reverse complement.
ATTCATCTTCTGACTCAGAGGCACTGCTCCCAGAGGTTCCCGTCTGTTCTTCCAGGTTTTCCCGGATTCTGCGAGCCTGGGAATGGCTGGCAGAATGTGGGGACCTGGTCTCCTGTGTCCTGTACCGCTCAGAGGAGTCTTCAGATCCCTCCTTGCTGCCAGGATTTGATGGGTACCCCCCCCACTGACCTAACTGGGCAGAGGTTTTCAGGATGCCCTTAATGGGCCTACTCTCCTGGGGTTCCCCATCAAATTGCACTGTGCTTGGGTGCCCATACCCGGATGCCCGCCCCTCCATTCCTGGGTGGTACTGGCCTATGAGCCCCATGCTTCTGGCTGGATAGTAATCTGCCATCCCTGTGGCCCTGTGCTCATGTGCGCCAGGGGACATGGGGGTGGCAGAGTCCAGGGACTGAGAGAAATAAAGGCCTCTGGTACTAGGGCTCCTGAGGTTATGCTCAGGAGTTTCCCTTTCCCAGCGAACTTGGTCTCTATCCGCCCCTGCTCCCTGTTGCAATGCAAGAGCCTGCGCCTTCAGTTCCTCAGTCAAGGCCTTACTAGACTCTATCAGTCTCTCCTGCATCGCTACCTGTTGTTGGAGCCTATCATTGTGCTGGCAGAGAGCCTCATTCTCTCTCTGTGTTTCCTGATTGGTCCTGGCGCACTGGGCCAGTCTTTGCTGCAGGAGGGTTACCTCCTGAGCTGTGTCCCTATTGGCCTGCTCCTGTCTTGCCAGAGCCTCCTCCACCCTCCTGGTGTGCTCTAGCAAGTCCTGGTGTTCTTTTTGGAGGTCACCCAGTCCCTGGTGGGCCAGGTGATTTTCTTCTGTTTTTCTTTTTAAATGGCAGACTTCCTGGCCTAAGGCGTCTCTTTCCTGGCTAAGAGCCTGCATTTGTGCCGCCAGGTCGTCCCTCTGCCTTTGAAAGGCACCAGCTTTCTGGCGTTCTTCATCAAACTCTGCCTGGGTATCCAGGTCTTTCAAAATCAGTTTATTGCTCTCTGCCTTCTCCCTATCTAGGTGGCTTTGCAGGGTGACTACCTGCTCAGCACATGCCCTATTGAAGTCTAACTGTTGCTCCAGCTTTTTCTGGCTCTGCAGTAGGGAGTCCAAACCTTCTTGGTACTCCTTCTGCAAGGCCAGAAATCTGGTATCCTGATCAGCCTTTTCCTGTCGCAGGATGTCCATATCCCTCTTTATTTTAATGATGTGCTGTCTACTCTCATTTTCTGACTCCTAGCTCCCCTGCAGCCTCTGCTCAGAAGAGACCAGGTCAGATTGGACCTTCTCTAACGCCATATGTCGCTTATTCGCCAGATCTTGGCTTTCAGTACATTTATCCTGCATGTCTCCCATATATAGGTACAGGTATGCCGCTATCCTAACCATCTTGTCTTGTTCATCCTTAGCTTTAGGAGCCATGTATAGTTCACTCAGGGCCACATGTAGGGGACCCTGATCTCCCCATATATCTGACCCTGTTTCAGTGACCTGTTGCGTGATGGCCTGCAACCAGACCATGCGGTCCTGGTGAGTCCACTCACCTCTCACAAATAACTTATGTAAGAAGTGCTCTCTGGCTATTTTCATGTCTACTAAGGTCGTCATTCTAGAAATTGGTCTCTGTCCTGACTTACAGAAGTTTGTATTTTATTTTTGCAAAACAGACCTTTTTCTTAGAGCGTTCCTTTGAGGAGTGCTTTACAGCGTAACACAGCGTGTGATCCGACCGGATATGTGTATCTGGTCAGCTGGCACGCTGTATTAATCTGCACAAGTGATAGATCTAATCCAAACATCCCGGACGAGCCCCCAATTTGTAAGAGGATTCAATTCAACACTACAGCTAAGTCAATGCCTAGTCTGGGATACTGAATGGAAACCCTTATTAATATATCTTTATGTCCAGTTCATGCGTTCTGGATGACTACCCCTATATAACACCCCTCTCTTAGAATCCCCCTGACCCCACTGAGCCAAGAAGTAGGTTTGTTTTGCAAATTTAAAAGATTTATTTGAAAAAAATTAAACAATGTATAGATATATCACACTTTGATAATAAATTAATAATTGGATATCACACTTAATCTGATATGATAAAGATTAACAACGGAGAATCTGGCACTAGCACACTTGTGAATAGGAACAGAAGAAGAAGGTGGTAGAGAATGCTTTATATAAGTTCAGATGGATGTAATGTTGAATGAAAATGCAATACAGAAAATACTCAATATGATTTCAACAAAACAATGTAAATACTTTTCTCTGGCAATCCCCTTCCCCCTTTATGCAATGCAAGGAAATGGAAGGAAAGCACACAGTTCTCAGAAATGCAATCAAATGTAATTCAGTTCACCCCAGCAAGCTTAGACTACAGAAGTTGGAAACACAGGCCCAAAATGCTTTTATATGTGCTGGCAATGAAGTGAAAAATATGCTAAAATGCTTTTAATTCCCTCTAGAGGTTCTAGGTGGGTGAAATATACTTGGGATGAGTTCAGGCTCACTTTAGCAAGGATCTAGGGTGTAACTAGCAGGTTAAATGAATTTTTGGCAACTGAAAGCAAGAAGCTTCTGTTTTCACACGTGGAGAAATTTGCAAATCGCGGCAAAATTCGCGAGTGTGTTTTTCGCGATTGCGGCAAAACTATAGGGGGTAGGAATGCGGTTCCAGGTTCGTAAAAAAGCCACGATTCCCAGCTTTCAGAGGAAAGTTACTGCAAGTCTCTAGGACAAACGGTCACGGAGATATGAGCGATTAAATAAAGGTCGTTTTTCAGATTTGAAATTTTAAAGTTCAAAAAGACAAGTGCAGCTTGCAACTAGAAAATGACAGGTGACAGCTTTACAAATGACAGGTGACAGGAGGCAGTTCTACTTAGATTAAAATAGATTGAATTATATTATTTTAACTAAGAGATTGGTTCTGCACAGTTGACTAGGTACTCACACTATATTCTTGAATTAAATGGGCCTCGCCACGGATCTGGTCTCTGCACTTCACAGTGATCTGGGTCAGCTCTCTGGTTCTGCTAACAGTGGTCTGGGTCAGCTCTGCTCTCTCTGGTCTAGCCTCTCTGGATTCTGGAGATTGATGGATTTGAAGTCTGGATCTCTGGATGTGGTATGGTCCGGCAGAGCGCGTTGCAGCAAATGGAATTGAAGGTCCCTATCTGTCCTGACTGTCTGCTTTTATGTGTTTTGAAAATGGGTGTGTGTGCAGCACCACTAGGCTCTACCCCTCTCCACTTGCCATTGGCCAAGCTTTCATTTCTCCCCTAATTGGGGGAATGAAATGAAGTGTCATCATGATGAGGTCTGTTTATGATACAGAGAACCCACCCCTGTCAACTTTACACACAATCTATATTTGCTCAAAAAACATATTTGCACAGGTAAACATTTGTTTAAAATTACATGCACCCTTCACATATCACAGGAGGTATACCCTGTCCAAATCTGCTCTTCCTGAGAGCTTGCATTCAGAAATGGCAATATTTTGCACTTTTTAACTGGTTTGCAATTTCGGACATTAACCCAAATTTACACACATGTGCGCAAGGAGTATGGACATTAGTTGATGAAGTGTCAGATTTTTCACATGCACACATTTTGAGTAATATCCTCTTTTCCGCTAAAACCCCCCTGAACATACCACCGGGTCCTAACACGTCTTAAAATGTGGGCAGAAAAATCACAAGAATTATGGTGTCATTTAAATAATTTTCACAAGTCCGTACTATGAGTTATTTATCTTTTTAGAGTTATGTTCTGGCCCCAAAGGGGTGTGGTTTCCCCCCAGCACAAGGTTGAATTTCTGGTTTTTCCAGTTCTGCCAAGCCAGCTTGCTCTCACAGGCAGTGCCCCTCCCCTGTCCTTCCAGGAGGAAGCTGTTTTACGACATCTGCAATAAACCATCTGCCTGGGTGAAGGGGGTTGCATTGTTCAGAGCTCCTGTATTCTGTGGGGGCTCCCCTTAATTCAATTATCAGAGAGATGGCATATCCTTAGTGTGGCCAGCAAAAGGCAGATAGGCCTGGGAACACAGCTGTGACTCAAGTTTCACTCCTGATGGGGGGTAGTTGGCAGGCAAAATTGGAATCTCTTTAAGCCAGTTTTTAGCTACATGTCATTTCTGTTCCCCATTTTTCTGCATTCAAATAACTAAACATTTTTTACATATGCAGCTAGAGTGCTGATTCTAAGTTTAAAACTATGACATTTAAACAATTGCAACCTATGTGACACTCAAAAGTAGGTCACTCATTTCTTTTAAACATTTAGATTTTTAGTGTCTTTCAGTCCAAATTTACTAAAACTGCTGAAATCCACAGCTCAGCCAGTCTTGTTATAAACCTTCAAGTCACTTCAGAAATAACTTTACATTGTATCCACCTCTCAGTAAGTCTTTCTTTGGCTTGCCTTGGGTTCATTTATTCAGTTTTACACAAAAAAGTAAAATCTGGTGTTGTTTTAAAACGCCGGCTTTTTGATAGTGGTGAGTACTGGTACTGCACCCCTTTTTGGGATTTAAGAAAATGAATTCCCAACAGTCATGGGTTTGCTTTTGGCAATCAGCATTGCCATTCCCAATGGTTTCAGACTACTGTGTGGGTAGTCCACTGGTGGTTTTAGGCAGTGTCCTTCTGTGCCCATAACATCGGCAAAAATGAGTGGCAGCCTATTCTTCATGCATTTCCCTGTGCATTTTCTGGGAAGCTCTGGCCATCATGATGTTTTCCATGTCAGTACTGCACAGTTTTGAGGTAGGGCTTGGATGCGTGGATAAAAACATCCCACATAGCTCCCTCGCTACGCTCGGTCGTCCCCCACCATTTCAGAAAAATATTAACACATAGACACTGAAAGAAATCACAAGCAACTAACCTTTGATCACTGCCCATGACACCAAAAGCTATCTTTGGGACTGCATGGCTATAGCACTGCCTGTGATGCTATTGTGTCAAAGGTCACACAATATCGCTTTTTAATATACTGCTTTCGGTGAGGTTGTTGACTTTTGGCTCGCCATCCCACTGGGTGACAAAAGGTTAATTCTTCGGCCCCACATTCAAAAAGGATGGACAAGCCTGCTCTAGAGTGTTAGGGATAACAGGGGCTAATACAGCATCCCTCAGGTCCCAAGCTTTGGCACAGTCTCTAAGTGGCCCAGTAATTGTTCCGGGTGTTAACGGTGTAGTGGCTAGAAAGGTCCTGTTGGAGGAGAGGAGACAAGTGCTGGAGGAACAAAAACAGCTGGGCAAGCTCCCCATAGAGTGGAACAGGGCTGCCATAGAGCTGCCAAGACTGCCACTCTGCGGGAAGAAGCAGGCCAACAGATCCAACTCGAACAAAAGCAGTGGTAGCAGCTCACACCAGGGTGCCCGAGATAAGAGCCGGCACTATATCCCCAAAGGCTTAGTGGTGGCTTATGAAGGGGGGAAGGATATTTTTAACTGGATTGAAGTTCTGGAGCTTGCTTTTCAGCTACATGAGGTCGACAAGGTACTGTGGGGTGCAGCCCTGATGAGTCACTTACCGACACCAGGTCCTGATGCAATTCTTCAGTTAACTCTTGAGGAAAGGCCCGTTTATGAGAGCATCAAGGTGGCCCTCCTCGGGAAGTTCTGCAAAACCCCTGAGCAGTATCTCAGGAGCTTCAGAGAGCTTGGAAAGAAAAGTGGGCAGACATGTGATGCATTCACACACTTGTCGCTGAAATATCTGGGTGTTTTGCATTGCTGATGTGTTTGAAAACTAGGCCTTTTTCGCTCTTTTAGGAAAGTTGAATCTGGGTGAGGAAAGTTGAATATGGGTGTTGTGCATTGTGCTAACTGTGGTACTTTTAACTGTGCCTCATTAGGCTCTCTCCCACTCTCGAGGTCCACTCACCGCAGGGAGTACCTTGTACTGTTGAGTGTACCTGTCTGCTCCTTCTGTGTGTTCCCTACTGTGCGACCCCCCGACCCCTCTGCGCATCATGTGTGGTGCGCATTGGGCTGTGCGTCCCTACACCCTCTTTCACTCCCTCCTCCTCCTACTTCCTCCTTGCACCCTCTATGGTGCTTTCCGTATCCCCCATCTTCTCTAACTGCTACTCTATCTCCTATCCTATTCCCCTCACTAGGTCAGGATGGAAGAAGTTCAAGAGGGCCATTCCGGGCTCCAACCCAGGCCTCTGTATCGCTGATACCTACATCAGGGCTTTCTCAGACAGACTCTATCTGACATCTTCTTTGTCGTTCCCTCCCCAGACCTATGGACCCCCTATATGGTCTCTGTTTTCACTCCTTTTACTTTTTCTCCCATTAATGGTGGCACTCGGTAGGAGGTCCCCTTGGCCTCCTTCCACTCCTCCAAGACCATCCTTAATGTCTATCTGAATGGCACCATCTCCTCACCGGCTCCTCTGTCTCCTCCTCCCTCCACCTTCTTCCTCCTCTCTGGCTACTAGGCCACCTCCTTCTACCACCTCTTCCCACTCTCGGGCCCCTTTACCACTTCTGCTGGGTGTACCTCAAGCCAGTACCCCACACCGGAAGTCTTTCAAATGTGGCAACCTACTCCACATCGCTCCTCTCAACTCTCGGTCTGCTGTCAAACACTCCTCTGACATCTGCAACCACCTCGAAGAACTGGGTCTGGATGTACTTACTCTCAATGAGACATGGTTCACAGCCAGCTGTGTCACATGTTTTGACACTCTCCTTCCTAAAGGCTACAAGATCCTCTCAGAGCACAGAACCAACCAACCAAGAGGCAGAGTTCTCCTGATGATTTCGGAGTGGGTTCCTGCTCCTATCATTCCTACGCAGGCCTTCTCCTCCTTTGAATACCTGGTCTGCAGCCTCTCTATCTCTGCCGAACTCTCTCTGACGGTGGCCACCACCTACAGGCCAGGTTGCCTTCTTTCTCTCTGAGTGGGCTCACCTCTCCTCTTGTCTCCTTGCCTCTACCTCTTAACTTCTCCTCAGAGACCTCAACATCCACCTGGATGCTTCTAATCCCTTCTCTGGGCTCTTCCACAACCTCTGCAAAACTCTCTTGCTCTCCATTTTACCCTCTGGTCTGACACATTGTGACAGACACACCTTGGATGTTCTTATCTCCTCAGACATCCGTCTCTCTAACCCTCTCACCACTCCTCTCTCTCTTGGACTGACCACTTTCTGCTTTCTTCTCACCTCAAACCCTCTGTCCTCCAGGCTAAACCCACACCAGCACTGCCACCTACCTTCGCGATCATTCGGCCCATGAAGCGTGTGTCTGTGGTTGCCTTTGCCTCTACTTTCTCTGCTCCTCTTACTCCTGTGTCTGACTCACACTCTGACACAGCCTTCTCTAACCTGCATCTTTCTATCTCCAACACTCTGGACATCCTTGACCCTGTCATGATAATCCGTCTGATGCCTACCTCCAAGTGTGAACAGAGGATAGCACAGGGGCAACGTGCTGGTCTTGGAAACAAGACCATGCAGTGCAACAGAGTTTTGAATCCCAGATCCACGCTTAGAAACCAAACTCGTATTGGTATTAAGGACGTTATAAGAAACCAATAAATAAAAAAATAAAAAAGTGCAACTCTTGGTATGACTCTGACCTTGACGCCCTGAAACGCAAGTGCAGGGTGGCTGAGAGGAAGTGGAGGGCTTTGGGAGCATCCTCTGACAAACTGGCCTGCCGCCTGCTCCAAAGGCAATGCAGACTCTCTGTCCTGCCCAAGAAGAGAGTCCACGTGCAAGCCCACGTCTCTGTAGCCTCTAACAACAGGGCCGCACTCTTTCAAATCTGCAAGGAGCCAGCCAATCCTTCTGCAGTCTCTGCCTCTCCTGTTCCCTCCCAGGCCCTCTGTAAGGCCCTGGCTTCTCACTTCAACATTAAAATTCAGGGCATTCTGTCCTCGCTCTGCTACTACTCTCCTTCCACCTCACTTGACTCCCCTTTGGTCACCCTTCACTCTCCCCCTACTTTCTCCTCTTTCTCTCCGACCAGTCTAGACAACAATTTTAGACAAGTCTGATCTATGAAAGTGTCGTCCAAACAGGTGCTCCCCTGTTCCTCCAGAACCATAAAGGACCACATTGACACCCTGGCTCCAGCCTTGGCCGATTTATGCAATCACTGTTTTGCCACTGGATCTTTCCCCTCTCTCCTCAAGCACGCTCTTTTGTACCCCCTCCTTAAAAAGACGTCTGCAGATCCTACCTGCCCGGCAAACTATTGCCCGATCTCTATCACTCCTTTCCTGGGTGAAACTCCTGGAAAATCTGGCCATCTCCCAGCTTACTCTCCACACCGAATCTGTTGGTTGTCTCCATGACCATCAGTCTGGCTTCAGAGCAGCCAGAGGCATGAAAACTGCTCTCCTGAACACCCGTGTTGATCTACTCTCAAAACTTGAGTCCAGCATCTGTCCTCATCCTCCTTGACCTTTCCTCTGCTTTTGGCATGCTCAATCACGCCACCCTGACCAATTGACTCAGTGAGAACCTGGGCATCATGGATCAGGCCCTGGAGTGGTTGATCTGCTTCCTTCTGGACCGACCCTCCCAGGTCCAACTTGGGTCCTTTCTCTCCAGCACCTCTCTCTCCACATGTGGTGTTCCACTCTACACTCACATCCTGGCACTTCAATGTCTACTTGGCCCCTTTGGCTTTGATATGCAGATGACACTCAGCTCTCTTTCAGGCTCCCCTCATACTCCCCTCAGCCTCCTCTCTGTTCTTGATCATTCCTGATTGTCTGTCCGTGATTCAGGAGTGGTGCGCCTCCAATGATATCTTCCTTAATGCCAGTAAGACTGAGATCCTTCTCATTGAGACCTCTGCTCCAGCTTTCCCTCTCTCACTCTGGCCGCCCTCCTTGGGCCCTTCGCCTTCACCTTCGTGTGAGGCAAAAAATCTTATTGTCATCTTCAACTCCACTCTTTCCTTCTCTCCTCACGTCACGGACCTCACCAAGAAGTCCCACTACCAGCTGCACCTCCTCAGATGTATTCTTCCCTTTTTTCACTTTCCCCCAGAAGCTCACTGTCTCAAGAGCTCTAGTTCTCTCTAGGCTGGACTACTGCAACCGCATCTTTCTCAATCTGCCTTCCTCTTCTCTCCTCCTCTGGAAATAATCCAGAACAGGATTGCAAGACTTATCCTTGGCCTCAAGCCCAGAGACCACATCTCTCCAGCCCTGAGCTCTCTACACTGGCTTCCGGTGGCTACAAGGATCAAGTACAAGACCCTATGCATCATACGCAAGGCTTTTGGGGAAGGAGCCCACATTACATTCAACACTCTCTTCCTAAATACCTTCCTTCCAGAGCTCTTTGCTCAGCTACCCCCAACTCTTTGAGGGTCAGACACTTCTCTAGGTAGAGAGTGTGGGGGGGTAAATCTCTCTCCTCTGCAGGTCCCTCCCTCTGGAATGACCTCCCTGCCACTCTTAAAGTTGAGCCGGACCACCTGAAGTTCTGGAAGCAGCTCTAGACCTTCCTTTTCTCCTCTGCTTTCTCTCTCTGCCTCCCGTGCTACCTACCTATTTGTTGTGCCTACTGGTTGCTTTCCACCCTCAGAGTCTCACTTGGTTCCAGGTTCCCCCTAATCAGTCTCACCTGCGCTGCCGCCTGGAATACCATGCACTTAGGGGCTGCAACCTACACCTCTACAGTCCCCTGCCTCCTTTGCACTTACCCAGAGCCGCTTTGCCCTGGCTGCACTAACTCAGAGCAATGGGGCCTGGGTCCAAAATACCTTCAGCTATCCCTCTGCAAATACCTCCCCTCTCGAGCTCTTTGCTCCTCTACCTTTAACTCCCACAGGGTCAGTCGTTTTTCAAAGAAACAAGCTGGGGGTAGATCTCTGCCTTCGGCTGGGGCCTCCCTCTGGCACAGCCTTCCAGCCACTCTAAAACTTGAGGAGAACCATCTATGGTTCCGGAAGCACCTCAAGACCTTCCTCTTTTCTTCTGCCTTTGCTCCCCCTCTCCCTTGCTGATCTGTTCTCTCTTGGCACCATGCACTTGGACACCCTCTGTCCTCCGGGCCCAGCTACCTGCTCACCTTGCCACCCTCCTGCACTGCCTCCAGGCCACCCCTTGCACTGGGTTCTGTATCTGTACCCATACAGCCCCCCCCTTTTTCTTCCTGCACTTATCAGACTTACCCTGTCTGCTGCCTTAAACCTAGCACTTGCAAATTGCTGGCTGCGCTACCACTTTTTGTTGCCTTTATTATTAATTTATTTATCATTATTTATCTGTTTCTCCTCTGCTTCGCACTTTCCAATTCTCCCCCTTCCATGCACTTTTCCCCTAACTCTCTCCCATGCAATTGCGCATTCTCAATGTCACTGGGCCTAGTAAGATCGCTGTTTTGTTCTCCCCTGTTCCCCTCCTTTGCCTTGATGCACTCTGAAACACTTGTGTATGAGCACGATAGAAATAAAATATCAATATCATTATCAATGCTGCCCTGACTGCACTTCCTCCCTTCCTCTCCACGGCAGTTCTCCCTCTCCCTTCCTCTGCACTTCATGGTGTCACACTTCCATGATCTGAATGACACAAGGCCTAGCAAGATTGTTTGTCTTGTACTCCTTATGTCCTCCCTCCCTTGTCTTGTCGCGCCTTGAAACACTTGTGTATTGGCACGTTATGAATGACATATCACATATCACATCTGAGTGAGTGGATGTCTGGGAACTAAGCTGATAAATTTAAAGGTATGTACAATTTAATTGCGTGTGAGCATGTATTGAAGAATTGTGTTGTTGACCTACACCAGCATATTGTGGACAAGACTATTAAAGGCTGCCGACAGGTTTTTAAGTTCTCAAATCCATGAAAAGGCTCAACAAGCACACCTAAACCAGAAGAGAACGCTTCTGACAAAAAAGTTAACAAGGATGGGATGAACAAAGGTCCAACCCACTCCTCTTTGAAAGTCAAGTACTCAAAAGAACAAAGGGAAATCCCAAAACTTTAGTTCAGCCATGCACCCCGAAAAGAAGTGTGCAGGCACCCCTAACACTGGGGCACCTATGTTCCCACCACCCAAAGGTTGTTTTTTTGTAAGGAACTGTGCCATAAGAAAGGGGATCCTGCTTGCAAGGGCTTACCAAAGCAAGCCATAGTGAATGTTGGACTCATGGAGGTGAGTCATGGAGGAGACTCCTAGTGTTTAATTGGTTACACTGAGTGGGAATGGCACCGGGTCCCCAGAAGAGATCCAGGTTCCCTATAATACTCAGCTCTATCTAGAACATGTGCATAACTATGGACACACAACTCGTGTGGTCCGAGACACATGGCTAGCCTCACTGCTGTCCCCCAGCAGTGGGTACAGTAAGGCCAGTATATTGATGGGCATGATCGCAGCATTAGTGGGTTTGACAGAAAGAGTAAGTGCCCCTTGGCGGTAGAAGAGTTCAGCTGGTGAGGTGAAATTACCCAGTGCCGTGAGCGGTGAAAGACTCCTTCCCTGTCCCATGTCTGTTGGGTAATGATCTTCCTGACCTGAAATTTCCACGATGGCTACCAGATCAAAGGCTAATAAGGCCACCAGATTGAAGACTCTCAGAGCCTTAGGCCCTAGAGTGCTTCCAGAGGGCCTGTGTGAGGGACCGGCATGGCCAGGACGCCTAATGCATCATGAGCATATGACACCACATGTAATACCCCTAGCAGCTGCGGGAAGCATCAGGACTCCATTTAGGCACTGGTCGTTGTTACGTGTTATTTTATGTTAAATGTTCTTGTACCGTGCACTGTTGCCACCTGTGTGGTCTCTTGGCACTCTGGCCGATCTGTAATGGAAGCAGGGTGGTGCGGTTTGCTTGTAGGATTGTGCGGGAAAAGAGCTTCAGTTCGGAGAAACCGGTCACTGAGCGTGGGTGCGTTTTTCGGTTGGTAGGTGTCACCTGATGTTGTGTGAAATTGAGGCATCATGGTGCTAGTTACAGCAAATGCAAGGTGAACAATCTTAGAATGCGAGAATAATCAAAGCAAGTTACAAAGTACAATTGTATGGTGAAGAGCAGAGCTGGCACAGCCACACCTCATGGCACAAGGGCTAAATGCAGTATGCAGGTGGTCAGGTAAATCATTTAAGAGCAAAACTGGCATGGCCACGCCTCATGGTTTCATTGTCGGGGTGTTGTGAAGTGCATGTGGTTTGTGGTGTTGTATGGTTGTGTTTAGTTCATTGTACAATCTACAACATTTTATTCATGAACCCCATCAAGCCCTGCCAAAGCATATGCACCAGTGGGACTCCTGCAAGAAAATGTTCTTGAATTCCTGTAGTCTCTTCTTGTGGTTGTAAATGATCTGTCCTCAATGAACTGTTGGATAACAGACATACTGGGACATGACATTAACGGTGTCCAATGTGGCTTAGTAGAACCCTGCCACAAGTCTACAGAAATCCAGGAAATTGAAATACTTTGTTTTTTTAAAAAAAAGCTTCCCTGGACCACTGCTCTCACAACCCTCTTGTGCACCCACAGGGCATGGCAGTCAAAATCCGAAGCCCAGTGGCAACCCCCTTTATGTGACTCTGTCACTGGAATCCCATTATAGAATGCAAGATATCAAGCCAGTGTTTCCCCTCCTTCTTCTTTGGGACACAGGAAGCCCTCCACTGGCAGCATCAGATTCAAATGCCTTGATGATCTCAGGCCCAAACAGTTTAAATACTGCCTCATCACGAGTTGGGCGGTAACGCGGGCGCTATTAGCGCCGGCGCTAATAGCCCTACCGCCAAACATTTGGAGACATTCTAATCCCACTTTTAGTTGAATCGTTTAATAATATTGTCAGGTCAAAAAGGATTTCGTATTCACTGGCAAAGATGGTCACATCTGTATTGTTAGAGCCAGGAAAAGACCCTTTGATCTGTGAGTCCGATCAACCAATCACTGTCTTCAATTTACAGCTTGTTCTAGGCTAACTGGCTTCCTAATTATTTACCCAAATGGATCCTTCCCTATCTTACTGGGCTGATTTAGAAAAACATGATAATATCCGCAGAGTGATTGATGTGGTAGATGTGGCCAATTGGTTTGCCTTTCTTTGTGCCTTGTTGCTACATGAGCCACATAACACTTTTGATTCAAAGGTATTTGGCTATTTTGAACTAATGATTACATTTAACTTTAGACCTCAATTTAAAACCTGCATTAGGGCTAATTTCTCGAGATAAAATAAATTAATAAAGTAAAATCCTTTATATATTCAATTTTTTTTATTGTGTTCAGTTTATTACAAACCTTTCATATTTCCACAATAAATACATCATCATAAACTTCATTATAATTCCACTTACACAATTTCCAATACAGTTGTTTGGAAAATAAACCAATACTAAAAAGAAAAAGAAAATTCCATCTATTCCAACATTAAAACTTTTTCCAAGAAGTTCATGACTACAAAAATCATACTCTGATTGTCTCCAATTGGGAACATATTCCACCACTCCTCCACCGACAGATGCACAGAAAAGTAATGAATGGCTCTCCTTTCATGATCAGATTTTAGTGATAGCCTGTATTTATTTATTTTTCCTACGTCTCTGTCCAATCCTGCAAAAGCATTTTTTCTTCACCATCCCCGGATTTGTTTTTAACTTCTCAATCGAGATGTCTATAGATTTTAGCCAACCCATATATATCGATTGCCATTTTTCAAGAAACCAATCCATTTTAGCATTATTCATGTTTCTTAAAATCTCAAAAGGAGAAAGAGAATCTGACATAACACATTTCCAAAACATAGATGAAGATTTCCAGAGCACAATTGAAATCATTGACTGTAACCCCAGTTAGAATCTAATGGATACCACTAGCAGCACTCTAGGGAGACCAAGTACCATTCTCCAAAAGAGTCCCTCCAAGATCCCACACATATGCAAAAGTAAATTTAGGGTTGCTTCTGCTCCGTAGGTTAGGATCGGTACAACCTTTTGTTTGTAAAAGGACAGTGCCAGGACAGTGGTAAATTTAACGTATCGCTTCTGTAGTGCCGTTCCTCTCGGCCACCAACCTCCTCACTTTAGATCTCAAGCACCAACTCTTCTTGGTTATGCTATGATTTATCATAACCCCCAATACATGATTATATCTACTTGCATCAATCTTCCCAACCCTACGTACCACTGAAATCCACCTTTATTCTTTGTCTGTGCAGCACCAAAGATCATTATTTTAGATTTTTTTAGCCTAGACTCTCAATTCATTCTCAGTAATATAGGTCAGAAATTGATTTAACCTCTGCTGCAGATTTATTGGTGTTTGGTCAGTAATGGCCAAGTCGTCTGCATATAGGATCCAGGGGATAGAGCAATCATGTAATTTCAGAGAAAGCTTCTTTATGGAGCACTGGGATTTCTCCAAGTCTGACATGTGTAGATTAAACAAAGCAGGTGCCATAGGACATCCTTGTTTTAAGCCTCTGTATGTGTTTTTGTTGTTGTTGAAAAAACACCATTCATTGTCAATCTAACCTGTATTGTGGTCGACAAATACAATGCTTTCATTGCCTCTACAAGGGGTTTGTTGGGTTAGGGTTAGCCTCTACAGGATTTTGCGGGCAATGACAACTTTATAGTTTCTCCCATAGCCTCTCCCTGCTGACACTGTCAAACACTTGTTCCAAATCAATAAATGGCAAGTAAATTCTTGACATGTTCTTAATTGCTCTTAGTTTTAATAGGTTCAGGGGAAAGAGGTGTAGGCTAGTGCCTACCCACTTGACAAATTCTGTTTTTCTGGGATCTATTCAACCAGCTTTAATTGCCCAAGTATTTAAATTACGTAGGAACACAGATGCAAAGATCTTTCCCAATATGTCCAAGAGGGTGATAGGCCAATAATTCATCGGATCTTCTCTGTCGCACTTTTTGAAAATTGGGATAATCAATGCCGTTTTCCACAAACTCAGGATTCTGGCAGCCGTGATCTGATTGAATAATAAAATAATAAAGTAGACACATGGGTCTGCGGCTTCCTTGAATATCGAGTTGGTCAGACCATCCGGGCCAAGATATCGAGAAGAATTCAGTTTTCTAATTAGGCCCTCTCTGTCATCTTTATCAAATTGTAAAGACCATTTTTGAACAGATCCAAATCCTTCTTCCTTTCCTTTAAAGTCAACCAGAGCAACACGGCTGTAAAGTGGTTTAACCAGGACTCTTCAGAAACCGGGCTAGATAATAATGCCAGTTGTAACTTAGTGTTATTATTTATCAATTCACATAAATCGCTGAAACTGATCAACAAATCCCAACACAGATTTAATATAGGCTTCCTCCCCAAACATTGCCGAATTCAAGTAAAGATTAAATACTACAATTGATTTCATTTTGTCGGAGTCTTCTCTCTATCCAGAATCAGAATTTGTATAAAAATGTTGGGGTTAATCATTCCTGTCACTGATAGCTCCTGGCCTATTTTTACAAATGTCAGTAGGCTAGAATATGGTCTTCTAGACAAACCATTTTCTGTTTGATTCAGGTAAGTTGCAAACCCATCACAGAGTGACTTGGACCTTAACCACATCTCTTATAGGTATAAGATGTCATAGCCCCCAGACCTAAATCTTTGTTGTTTAAAAGATGAACAAAGCCTTGTGTGTTCTAAGATCCTATTCATAATGAGCTTTGTTCTTCTTTTACCTGGCATTAATTATCTTGAGACGCTGCTAGCGTGCCAGCAAGCCATGATCAGTCCTGCTTAGCAGACTGCCCTACTCTCGAGTCATAAACCTGAACTACTTGTCGTACTTGGCCTTTTATACAATCAATCATCACTCTTAATGGCATGTGGTCTTTTGCCTCATCAGATCTCCTTCAACTTGCTGGGTACTTGTGAATTATACAACGCCGTCCCATTTCAAATATAGCCTCCAAATTAGATAGAAATGTATCAGAATTTTTGGATACCCTCCCAATAGTTTTTTTTTCACTTAGCTCAAATCCTAGGCGTAGGAGATCTATCACTGCTTCCATTAGATGAGACTTCAACAGAGCAGAGTTCAAATGGAGAATTACCCAATCTAATTGTCGCTCATTCACACATTGTATCACCTGTATATTATCCAAATGTATGTATCTTAATTTAGGAATGTAGTGTAACCATTTCAAACCATTTCTACAGTTAAGGATAAATTATCATACGTGGGTAGTAATCTCTCTAATATAATTATGTTCTCATAGGGCTGTCCAATTTGATGCCTGGCTGGAAAATTGTTAGCTGGCATATTCTGCTTTTGTGAGCCAATCTTTAGTTCTTTCCGGGCCTAATGGGTTATATTTCAAAACTGCAGCCTTTCATTTTTCAGTCTGAAAACTCTTTCTCTACTCCCCATTCTCTCATCAACGCCCCATCTGACTAGAAGGACTAACAGAGGGGGCTGGTTGTGGAACATTACCATGACATGAGTTCTCACTATGTCCAATTCAAATCAACGTTTCTTCTACATTGTCATCCCCCTCAAGTTCAATGATTGCATCCAGTAGTGCACTTAATCCTAGTTCTTCAGAAATATTCTCCACCGGAGTGTGGATGTCTTCATCCACTAAGATAGAAACAAAGTCACTTTTAGGCACTATGTTTTTCTTTGGGGTATTCGTGCCTCTTCGTTCTCCACTCTGTGTGTGGTGATCAGTTGTCCTCACCTGAGGCATCTTTAGATTCCAGAGAAATGCCCTCGACCCTTTAGAAATGGGTCTATGCACTAGTTGAATATCTTTAGTGTTTTTTTGTTGAAGTTCATTGGACTTTGAGGTAAGTTGATTGGGTCTTTTTCTGTTTTTCAAATATTGCAAATGATTTGACAAGTGGGTCTTCTGTCTTCTGTTATTTCTGTCTTGACAATATAGCTCTCCCTATTGAGGGGGTTGGGGACTTCACCAAACTTTGCACCGCCCTTCTTTTCTGTTGTGAATCCCCTTCTTGTTTCACACAATCCCCTTCTTGTGGCCACTGTCAGAGTTCCCAGGCATAAGGGATACTGTAATTACTGAATCTACTGTGGTTTGAATGTGGTTTGAGTATCATGGTGCTTTGGTGCTACGGAGCTTGGTGGCTTTTAGGCTTTGGAAGGTAGCACCAGAGTTTGCACAGCTGCACCCACTTTCGCCTGTGAACCTCTGGTAACCAAATTACCATTTTTATTCTGGGACCTCATCCATTTACAATCTTCCAAAAGAACAGCCATCATAATGTTTTTGTCTATTTCCTCTCCTCTTGCCAGATCACAAAGTCTGTTTTGCCATTGAACAGATGATTTTGCTTCTCTGTTCAATCTAGTTTGAATGGTTGAAGCAAACGTTTATTAGAATATCATCTTTGAGTGTATCATCGCTAGTAGTGTTGCCTGATCTTTAAGAGTATCATTAAAAATGTCATATAACTTTGAAAATGGGGCCAAAGAGATAGTCAATGCCGCCATTATGTTACGCTGAAGTTGTGTCACCGCAGCAGATGATGGGCAAGATTCATATATGTTCTTATTGGACCGAAAGAGGGAGTCATCTTTCGAAGCTTCTCACGACATGGATGAAGATATTTGTGAGTCTCGCATGCTTCTTCCCAGCTCGACGGAATGCTTTTTTGCTGATAAAGTTGGGCCTGAAAAATTGATATTCTAGGTCATTTTCTCCCTGCTGCCTTATCTCCTTAGCGTTTTTAGAATTGATTTGTTATCGGCTGGCAGGGTCTTCTTCATTTACTACCGATTAGTCATGTTCTGAGAGGTTTAGACTTGATTTTTGTGGAGTCATTTATTCTGGAATCATTCGCTCTCTTTTGGCACGTCATTTTTGTTTTAATTTTGGCAATGTCGAGAGAGAGTCCAGCCGCCAATATACAGGGTAATTCATAGAATTTCGCAGAAAAGTGTCGCAAGCGGCTGGCGCAGAGTGTCCGCGTGCGATTGTCTGCGCCAGGCACGTGCGCTAAAACCGATTTCCGCGCACAGCGTATTCATGGATTTTAGGCTCCCAAACCAGCCGTGGCGCAGAGAATCGCAGCGAACCTGCAGCAGCGCCAGTAACGCCCCCAAGAACGCCCTCGCGCAAGGCAAAGCCATCCAAATCGCTAAATCATCGCAAAGGGCTGCGCTAACCCTGGACCAGTTCACCGGGCTGGCAAACAGCAAACGCCAAGCGGGGAACGCATATTGCAGGGGTGCGCGGGAAGTTCCACAAGCGATAGTCCCAGTGCGAGCAGGGTACGTGTATTTCAGGGGTGCGCGGGAAGTTACACACGCGATTGGCCCAGTGCGAGCAGGGTACGTGTATTTCAGGGGTGCGCGGGAAGTAACACACGCGATTGGGCCAGTGCGAGCAAGGCATGTGTATTACAGGGGTGCGCGGGAAGTTCCACACGCGATTTCAGCAGGGTACGTGTATTACAGGGGTGCGCGGGAAGTTCCACACGCGATTGGCCCAGTGCGAGCAGGGTACGTGTATTTCAGGGGTGCGCGGGAAGTTACACACGCGATTTCAGCAGGGTACGTGTATTTCAGGGGTGCGCGGGAAGTTACACACGCGATTGGGCCAGTGCGAGCAGGGTACGTGTATTTCAGGGGTGCGCGGGAAGTAACACACGCGATTGGGCCAGTGCGAGCAAGGCATGTGTATTACAGGGGTGCGCGGGAAGTTCCACACGCGATTTCAGCAGGGTACGTGTATTTCAGGGGTGCGCGGGAAGTTCCACACGCGATTGGCCCAGTGCGAGCAGGGTACGTGTATTTCAGGGGTGCGCGGGAAGCAACACACGCGATTGGGCCAGTGCGAGCAATCATGTGTATTACAGGGGTGCGCGGGAAGTTCCACACGCGATTTCAGCAGGGTACGTGTATTTCAGGGGTGTGCGGGAAGTTCCACACGCGATTGGCCCAGTGCGAGCAGGGTACGTGTATTTCAGGGGTGCGCGGGAAGTAACACACGCGATTGGGCCAGTGCGAGCAAGGCATGTGTATTACAGGGGTGCGCGGGAAGTTCCACACGCGATTTCAGCAGGGTACATGTATTTCAGGGGTGCGCGGGAAGTTCCACACGCGATTGGCCCAGTGCGAGCAGGGTACGTGTATTTCAGGGGTGCGCGGGAAGCAACACACGCGATTGGGCCAGTGCGAGCAAGGCATGTGTATTACAGGGGTGCGCGGGAAGTTCCACACGCGATTTCAGCAGGGTACGTGTATTTCAGGGGTGTGCGGGAAGTTCCACACGCGATTGGCCCAGTGCGAGCAGGGTACGTGTATTTCAGGGGTGCGCGGGAAGTAACACACGCGATTGGGCCAGTGCGAGCAAGGCATGTGTATTACAGGGGTGCGCGGGAAGTTACACACGCGATTTCAGCAGGGTACGTGTATTTCAGGGGTGCGCGGGAAGTTCCACACGCGATTGGCCCAGTGCGAGCAGGGTACGTGTATTTCAGGGGTGCGCGGGAAGTTACACACGCGATTGGGCCAGTGCGAGCAAGGCATGTGTATTACAGGGGTGCGCGGGAAGTTCCACATGCGATTTCAGCAGGGTACGTGTATTTCAGGGGTGCGCGGGAAGTTCCACACGCGATTGGCCCAGTGCGAGCAGGGTACGTGTATTTCAGGGGTGCGCGGGAAGTAACACACGCGATTGGGCCAGTGCGAGCAAGGCATGTGTATTACAGGGGTGCGCGTGAAGTTCCACACGCGATTTCAGCAGGGTACGTGTATTTCAGGGGTGCGCGGGAAGTTCCACACACGATTGGCCCAGTGCGAGCAGGGTACGTGTATTTTAGGGGTGCGCGGGAAGTTACACACGCGATTGGGCCAGTGCGAGCAAGGCATGTGTATTACAGGGGTGCGCGGGAAGTTCCACACGCGAGAGTCCCAGTGCGAGCAGGGTACGTGTATTTCAGGGGTGCGCGGGAAGTCTCACACGCCATTTCAGCAGGGTACGTGTATTTCAGGGGTTCTGGGGAGTACCACACGTGAATTGGCCGTGTGGGCCCTCCCAGGTGTACGCTCCACAACCTCCACGGACCCTGCAGGCAGCCCACACCACGGGGGACTACCCTGCACCCATGCTCATGTCCCGCAGGCAGCCCATCCACCATGGGCATGCCCCTCAGCCAACCCACATGTCACCTTGCACTACTGATCAACAATGCATGTCTACCACCACCCCCACCCCCCTGCCACCATTGCAGACTACACCAGGTCCCCACTCATGTCTCCCACCACCCCCACCCCCCAGGGTCACTCTCCACCAGGCCCCCACTCATGTCGACCACCACCCCCCACCCCCCTGCCACCATGGGCATCCTCCACCAGGCCCCCACTCATGTCTCCCACCACCCCCACCCCCCTGCCACCATGGGCAGACTACACCAGGCCCCCACTCATGTCTCCCACCACCCCCACACCCCAGCAGTGCAGGGGCAGCCTTCACCAGGCCCCCACCCATGTCTCCCACCACCCCCACCCCCCAGCAGTGCAGGGGCAGCCTCCACCAGGCCCCCACTCATGTCTCCCACCACCCCCACCCCCCTGCCACCATGGGCAGACTCCACCAGGCCCCCACTAATGTCTCCCACCACCCGCACCCCCCAGCCACCATGGGCAGACTACACCAGGCCCCCACTCAAGTCTCCCACCACCCCCACCCCCCAGCCACCAGGGTCACCCTCCACCAGGCCCCCACTCATGTCACCCACCACCCCCACCCCCTGCCACCATGGGCAGACTACACCAGGCCCCCACTCATGTCTCCCACCACCCCCACCCCCCAGGGTCACCCTCCACCAGGCCCCCACTCATGTCTCCCACCACCCCCACCCCCCTGCCACCATGGGCATCCTCCACCAGGCCCCCACTCATGTCTCCCACCACCCCCACCCACCTGCCACCATGGGCAGACTACACCAGGCCCCCACTCATGTCTCCCACCACCCCCACCCCCCTGCCACCATGGGCAGACTACACCAGGCCCCCACTCATGTCTCCCACCACCCCCACCCCCCAGCCACCAGGGTCACCCTCCACCAGGCCCCCACTCATGTCTCCCACCACCCCCACCCCCCTGCCACCATGGGCATCCTCCACCAGGCCCCCACTCATGTCTCCCACCACCCCCACCCCCCTGCCACCATAGGCAGACTACACCAGGCCCCCACTCATGTCTCCCACCACCCCCACCCCCCTGCCACCATGGGCAGACTACACCAGGCCCCCACTCATGTCTCCCACCACCCCCACCCCCCAGCCACCAGGGTCACCCTCCATCAGGCCCCCACTCATGTCTCCCACCAGCTCCACCCCCCTCCCACCATGGGCATCCTCCACCAGTCCCCCACTCATGTCTCCCAACATCCCCACCCCCCTGCCACCATGGGCATCCTCCACCAGGCCCCCACTCATGTCTCCCACCACCCCCACTCCCCTGCCACCATGGGCAGACTACACCAGGCCCCCACTCATGTCACCCACCACCCCCACCCCCCTGCCACCATGGGCATCCTCCACCAGGCCCCCACTCATGTCTCCCACCAACTCCACCCCCCAGCCACCATGGGCATCCTCCACCAGGCCCCCACTTATGTCTCCCACCACCCCCACCCCCCTGCCACCATGGGCATCCTCCACCAGGCCCCCACTCATGTCTCCCACCACCCCCACCCCCCTGCCACCATGGGCAGACTACACCAGACCCCCACTCATGTCACCCACCACCCCCACCCCCCTGCCACCATGGGCATCCTCCACCAGGCCCCCACTCATGTCTCCCACCACCCCCACCCCCCAGCCACCAGGGTCACCCTCCACCAGGCTCCCACTCATGTCACCCACCACCCCCACCCCCCTGCCACCATGGGCAGACTACACCAGGCCCCCACTCATGTCTCCCACCACCCCCACCCCCCAGCCACCAGGGTCACCCTCCACCAGGCCCCCACTCATGTCTCCCACCACCCCCACCCCCCAGCCACCAGGGTCACCCTCCACCAGGCCCCCACTCATGTCACCCACCCCCCCCCACCCCCAGCAGTGCAGGGGCAGCCTCCACCAGGCCCCCACTCATGTCTCCCACCACCCCCACCCCCCTGCCACCATGGGCATCCTCCACCAGGCCCCCACTCATGTCACCCACCACCCCCACACCCCAGCCACCATGGGCAGACTACACCAGGCCCCCACTCATGTCTGCCACCACCCCCACCCCCCTGCCACCATGGGCAGCCCCCACCAGGTCCTCACAATCCCCAATCACCTCCACAGCCAAAAAGCCCTACCAAGTAACCCATTCACCCACATGGAAATGGAAATCACATGTTACACCCCCAATGTTCATCAAGCTAATGAACCCATGTCCGTCACACACAATGGTTGCAATAGAATGGGAAAACACACAACATGACATGCATGAAACCAATGAGATGATACCACACAGTGAAGTATGCAAACAAAATTGTATTCGAAAAAATTAAAGAATGCTAAAGAAAGAAAAATAACTACAATGTGAATGTAAAAAAAAATAGCTGCATGTCCGTATAAAAACACAAAACTGCAAATCAGAATAAAAAAATTATTATGTCCAAAGTCAAATGTAAAAAAATCTCCATGCAAAAAATAAATATGTACAAAACTAACAAGGGTCCATGAGCCCAACTGAACAAAGGAAACCTACTAAAAAACCTACCTAAAAATCAACTATATACAAAAAGTGGAGCAGTGTCCGTCAACTCCAAATCATAATAAGAAAGAAAGGAAACCTAAAACTAAAGAACTATATACAAAGGCGGCAGGCAAGTCCAGCGGCTCACTCCGTGGTGTCCCGGGCCAGGGCATCATCGAACTCCTGTTCGATGTCCCGGAGGCGGTCCAGTTCCATGGCCCCGAGGGTCCGCAGGGACGACGCCGTGTCCTCCTCCAACCCCCTGCGGATTGCCTCGAGGCACTCGGCCCGCCTCAGGGCCCTCCGCATGGAGTTCTCCGCCCTGACCATTGTGAGCCGCGCCTCTTCCGCCCGCCGCCGCTCCACACCTATGGCGTGGCCCAACCGCTGCCACACGGAAGACACTCTCTGTCCTGGGTCCCCCTGCCCTCCGGCCGATGCCTGCCCCTCCGATGTCGAAAGCCCCGAGCCTTCATGTCTCCCACCATGTTGCTGCTGCTGCTGCTCTGCCTCTGCCCGTGCACTGCCTCCTGCTGCCTGCACATCCTCCGCCGGCTGGGGTGCACTCGTTGATGTGGCCACCCCTGCTGGACCTCCGACTCCCGACTGTGGCAGGGATGCCTCCTCCACCAGCCTGGCCGCACCGTCAGAGGCAGCTCCACAGGGCACCCAGGTGACTGATGGGTGGGAAGATGGCACAGAGGACGACTGGCGCGTAGGGGGTCCAGTTGAGGAGGGGGTCGGAGCAAGCCCCATCAGACGGAGGAATCCGGCCTGGGTGACCTGTCCCAGCAGGCTGACGTGGTCAACGAGCCATTCGAGATGACGTGCAGTCTCTCCATGAAAAGACTGCAGGTCACCTCGCATGGCCCGTTGACGCAACGCCACACCAGCCAGGACAGGCTCAACCCGGACCTGGATGGCCACGTCCGCAGGCAGAGGAAGGCCAGTTGACGTCAGCTCATCCCCTGCCTGAAAACGGGTCTGGACGTAGGCATCCCTGCTGGTGCAAGATGATGCAGGGACAGGATCGGGGACAGGATTGCACACAGGCACCTCCGCGGCCGCCTGTGCTGCCTCCTGTCCCTGGTCCTGCACTGCACCACTAGCACCAGTGGGATCCCCACCTCCAGACCCCGTCTCTGGTGCTTGCACGGCCCCCTCCTCCACCAAACCCCCCACCAACCTGGATGACTCCGTGCCATCTTCCCCTGTTGGGCCCTGTGGGGTCCCAGCTGCCCCTTCTGCTGCCGAGGAGTCCAACTGCAACCTCCGCCTCTTGGACCTCCTCCCGGCAGCTGCGGCCTGGGACGCGGCACCGGACTCCTCACTCCCCGACGAGATGACAACACGGGAGGGGAGCCGGGCCTTGCGTCTCCGGCTGGCGGTCGGATCCCCGCCGCTGTGCTCCACAGCACCTTCTCCGCCCTCTTCATCAGTTGACGCTGCAGACAGGGAGAAACAAAACACAGGCATCAGGGCACTGTACAATGGACACATACACGCATGACAGTTGCACATGAGTGGCATTGGCAAACCTCAGACATGTCATCACAATCCCCAACACACATGTCATTGCAACTCGCACACATGAGCCATACCACAGCCATATCGCAACTGCCACCACCATCCATACACATACAACAGCATCAGCAGCCAAAGGGGAGCCAGACATCACATGCAACACAGGAAGTGCACCACACATGTACACACACCACCACACTTGCATGCATGTCTACACCTCTGCCAAGTGTCGCACTGTTCAGACGGGCATCCATGTCACATCTGCCAATCAGGCTTCCACATACCGCTGTCACATGCATCCATGTAGCATCACTGTTGTACCCTTGACAAATACACACACATGCACATGTACACAGTGCTCATACATGCAGGCCAAAACAACATACATGCCTGACATCACGGACATGTCTACTTACATGCACATTCATCCAAACATGTGTGCACGCACAAATGCATTTGCCATGCAAGCCCACACACACAAGCACCATCCATGTCTCACACATTACAGCCCTCGCATGTGTCAGACCCACGGCCCTGTACACCCCCACCCATACTCGACCCCATACAAACAGATGTGCAACCAGCACAATGCCGGATGATCACCACACGCACTGCTCACAATCAGAATGCATGTACACTCACCGCTCGACTCCAGACGGGTCTGCTTCTCTAGGACCTGGACGTGGAGCGCTGGGGATATGCGTTCCAGGACCCCCATCTGTTCTTCCGACAAGTGGCCCCGGCGCCCCTTGGCATCCGCTGCCTTCAAGAGGCGCCGGGCCTTGTTCAGGGTCCTGGACCTGAAGTCCTCCCAGCGCTTCCTGACATGTTGTAAGTCCCGGACTGCCACCCCCTCCGCGTTGATGGCAGTCACGATGTCAGTCCAGATCCGAGTCCGTCCTTCCTTGTCGGCGCGGGAACTTCCGAAGAGGGCATCATACTGCCCCAGGACTTGCTCCACCAGGACACCAACTTCGGTGGCACTGAAGCTGGTGCCCCTCTGCCTCTCTGGCCGGGGGTTGCCAGTGGTCACAGATGGTGTTTGCCCCGACATGACAACCCCAGAGGCAGGAGTGTGTGGGCAACTGGGTCCTGGGGCTGGGCTGTGGAGCGATGGAATTCCAGTCGCGAGTCTTCGGTTCCAGCAGGGGTGGTCACAGCAACAGCACCCCTGGCTGATGTGCAGGCAGCAAATGGCAGTGCACGTGGGCAGCAGGCAGTCAGGCAGCAGCAGATGGCAGGTGGGAGCGTGCTCGGGGCTCTGGGGGGCAGTAGTTCGGCCTTCTGGGCAGGAGCGTGGTCTTCCGTGTGCTTACGCGTGGCCAGCTTGGTACGGAGTGATTTGGCATGTGAAAATCCTGCACGTCAGCGTGAAAACCGAGGAAAGGCCCTTAGCGCGTAAGCGCGTCAGCACGCATACGCGATTCTATTGGACTAAAGGCCCTCAGCGCGTAAGCGCATCTGTGACATGACCCGCACGGGTGTTTCCCACACAGCACGTGATGACAGAGCACACGTGGAAAGACTGCACGTCAGAGTGTCATCGCGTGTAATTGGACAGCACGTCTGAGTCTCATCGCGTGTAATTGGACAGCATGGCAGAGTCTCATCGCGTGTAATTGGACTGCACGTCAGTGTGTCATCGCGTGTGATTGGTGGAAATGGCCCTACACGCAGAAGTGACAAAGCGTGTAATTGGTGGAAATGGGCCTAGCGCGTACACGCCGCGTAAGTGACGCTGGACGTGTGGGCCTGTATAAAAGGTACGCGTAGAACACCATTTCCTTGTACGTGCTTTTCGTGGAGAGCGAGTGGGTGAATTCTACACTTCTTGTCGTTTCACACGCGATTTACTTCACGGCGTTTCAAGTTCGTATTCCCTGTTACCTCTGACAGCTTTTTCTCTTTTTTCACTTTAACTGGTTTACCTGGGCCTGTTCCCTCAAACAGTGTTCCCTACTACTGTTGTCCTGTCTCCTCAGACAGCGTACAAATCTTCTTTTGGCGGGGGTGTTGCCAACCAAACGCGCTCCTTTTTCACGCTCTTTAATCTGGCAGCCGGTGAGTCACGCACGTATCTAACATCTGTGCTTGCCCCGTGTGTAGCCTACCCCTTCAGAGGTCATTCTAGGCTGCGTGTGACACGCATACGTTCGTTCTTGTGTTACTGGGTGCCACAGCGTAGTGCAGGTTTTTCTTTCTGCACACGTGGTCTAGGAGGGGTTGCGTGCACGTCATCTCCCTTTTTTGGGGCTCCTGTGCGTAGCGTGACCCGTCATCTTTCCCCAGGGGTTACAATCAGCCTTGCAAGAGCACTAGGGTACAATTACCATCTGGTACCCAACCCCTTTGACCCCCAATTGCCCAGGACAATATTTTACACCCACTCCCATACGCACATTAACATCAGTGCCATGGCTGGGAGGCGAGGATTCCGTAAGGGTGGCAAAGGTGGAAGAGCCACAAGTGGTGGCCGTGGTGGATCCGGTAGGGGACGTGGTCGTTACTTGCAGGGTGAGCCTGTCCCCCCATGTGTGGAGGACCAGTCAAGGGCACCCATAATCCCCCCCCTCCCGTTGAGGCTGATGTGGCTGACACCATCCATGCTCAGCCCTTGTTGGACCAGCCCATTGTGGCACCAGACCTGGCTGACTCCATGGCTGACTTCCAGGTCAGCAGGCCTATGACACGTGCGCTGGTGCACGTTGATGTCACCATGCCACGTGCATCTGTGGCAGCTAGGTCATCTGCTGCACCAAGTAGGCAGGGCGGAGAGGCTGCAGGGGCAGCTGCGGCTCCATCCACCCCAGCCCTCACACACCCAGCCCGGACAGTGTCGGTCCTAGTCCATGCTGCTGACATTCCCCCTGACACCATTACACTAGAGCCAATGCCTGCACCAACTCCCATGCTGAGTGTGCAATCCCACACTCCTGATACAGAGTCCACCAGGGCTCCTGCCCCTAGTGTCCAGAGCGGCGCAGGACACTCAGGATCACCACCACCTTCCAAGCGGAAGAGGAAGAGTGCTCGTCCGGCACAGGCTGATGCCCCAGACACGGCTACACAGTCCGGCCCATCCAGGAAGCCCAGCTTCACGGATGACGAACTGTTTGCACTTGTCAAGTATGTGTCCGCACATGACAACGAGATGGTCATTGTTGCAGGATCCAAGACCACACCTGCACAACGCCAGGCACACTGGCAGACCGTTGCGGACATCGTAAGTGCCCTTGGAATCATGAGGCGCACAGCCAATGATTGCTATAAGCGCTGGAATGACCTAAAGCGCAGGGCAAAGAGTAAGCTGGCCTCAAGTCATGCCGCAACTCTAGTGACTGGAGGTGGGTCTCCAGTAGTAGACATGGAACTCACTCCACATGAGTCAGTCGCTGGGACCTACGTCACGGAGGAACAGATCCAAGGCGTGGGAGATTTGGCTGATTACGAGGCATTGTCCGGTGAGTGCACATGCATGTGTGTGTCATCCATGTGCATGGTGTGTGTGAGGGCTTCTGTTTGTGTGACAGGTGAGAGTGTGTGCACCTGAGTCGTATGGGTCAGCCATGTGCTTCATGCAATACGTCCTGCGCAGCTGCATTTGGCCATAGCAGTATCCCTTCTGCCAACAGTAGACATGTAGCCCAACTGCACGCCAGTTGCCCTTGAAGTGTCACCCTGCCACAACATTGTTGCCTGATTTTTCACTGTTCATTTAGTCAGATTGTTTGCATTCCACCACTTTTACTAGGCATGTCGCAGTCCTCTAGTCACATGTCTGACATGGCTATGGTAAAGTGTAGTGACTTTGTTACCTGGATATCAATTGTTCAGACATGTCCCTGTGCAATTGCACCATTTTGGACTGGCAGCTCCAGGTGAAGAATCTGACCTGTTTGAATTAGTAAAGCTATTACATGCGGGAACTGGACTGAATGAATAGGTGCTGCCCTCCTCTCCATCTTCACTCAATAGCAATGGTACATGCCATCTGTGTGATGGCATGTGTGTTTCACCTGCCGATCACGGGGCAATGTGTGATGCCACTGCCAGGCAGCATGCAGAAAATGTGTTCATCTTCCATCTTGGTGTCATCAGTGTGTGCCATTTGCCTGCCCTTCATACGCAGTGAGGGTGCATGCATGGGAGGGTTTTAGTCATGTGGGACATGTGTCAAACAAGTACTGTTTCTCTTGCTTCTCAGCCCTCATTGTGTGCCATGGTGCTAATGCCTGTTTCCATTTCTTTGTTTTCATGTCTTTGCAGGGGAAGACGCACCTGATACTGCTGGGGTTGTGGAGATGGTGCAGACCCAGGAGGGGTCCGAGGGCCGACCAACCACCAGTGAGGGACGTGGTGTGGTGGTGGGTGAGAACCCACAAGTGCTGCAGGTCGTGCTCTCAAGGGGTGTCTCTGGCTGCACCTCCCCCGAGCTGTACTCAGGTGTTGATTCGGATGAGACCTACGTGCCGTCGCAGGTGAGTGTTCCAGGGAGGGATTCTGTTCTGTCTCACCCACCTGCACCAGGGTCAGAACCCTCAATGGGGATGTCAGTGTTGGCAGCTACGCCTTTGGTGGTTACGGATGCAGGGTCACACTCCGCGACATCTGATCCTGTTCCTGGGCCAGCAGATCAGAGGGGGAATGCAGTCCTGCAGCCTCAGGCAGTGCCGGCACAGCAAGGCGCAGTTCGCCTTGCCCCAGACAGGTGTGGTGCCCGCCGACGTGGTGGCCGTACGCCACCTGGCAATACCGCATGGGAGCAATCCATTTACGGTATGGCAACCCAACAGGCAGCATCATCCGAGATGATGGCTCAGGCCATGGATAGGGTGGCCACTTCCATTGTCCCCCCTGAAAGGCTGATGGAGCGACTAGAGCAGGCAACCGACTCCATCTGCAGTCACACAGGGAGGACATGTTGGGGTCCAACAGGGACAGGCGGGCGGCACTGGCGACTCTGCAGGAGGCCATCTCCATTGAGTCCCAGGGCCACAGGGAAGCCCTGAGGCAGGAGCTCCTTCACCTCAGGACGACTCTTGTTGAGCTTGAGGCTTCAACCCACCAAAGGACAGAACAGCAGCTGGAGCGTCTCACCCGTACGCTCTCAGCTGAGATGCAGGCAACGAGGGCGGAGGTCCGGGCATCCCGTGAGTTGTTGCATGGGGACCTCCGCACACTCATCCTCCAGAACCAGACCTACCACACCCGCATGCTTGCAGCCATGGAGGAGCAGACTAGGGCCTTGCGTGGGCTGCCTCCCATAGTGCAACCACCTCCGGATGCAGCTGCACAGGGTGATAATAGCGACAGCAGTGATACTCCCACAATAGGGTAGCCGTGTGGGCCATGAGCCCATGGAGGTGTTTTATTTTCCCAGGATCCACGCAGGTGGGTTCTGGTGTGCATCCTGTCCTCGGACCTCCTGGGTGGCCTCCCCAACCCCCCCCGGGCCCTTCAATGGCCATTTTTGATTTTATTTTTATTTTTATTTTTATTTTTATTTTTATAATTTTATTCCTAATTTTTTTGGGACGATTTGTTGGCTTCCGTGGTTCCTGTGGGCATACGCTGCATTGTGGCTGGGCACATGCAGGCTTGTAATGTATTTGGTTCCGATGCTTGGGTTTGAGTCACACACACCCCTCCTGCTTCCCGTTTCCATGGGCTTGCAAAGGGTGTGCCCAAGTGACAGTGAATTACACAGTGACGTTGGACTCCCATGAGCTGTGTGGGCAGTCTGTAGTCAATACTGTGTATACATTCCTAGTGCATATTGCTGTTGTGTTGTACACTGCATGTTGCATTGATGTGTAACTCATCTTCTGTGTCTACCTCCCAATTTGCAGGTCCCTTCCTCATGTCGACACAGGGACCTCTAGTCTGGAGAAGTGGTCCCTGTTGGCAGCAGTGCACCTACAACTCTACATGGCGCCAACACTGCACAGCTGGTAGTGGTGGGAGTGCAGGCATTTCCAGGTGGTGAGACTACTAATATTTAACATTAGTGATGTCATGTTAATGGTAGTACGTGCTCAACTTTGTTGTTGGTCCGGCATTACTGTGAGCATTTCAGGTGTTGCAAGTTTCTAATAGGGACACTGTACATTGTGACCCTAGTGTCATGTTGTGTGGATTACTTTGTTTACCTGCAAAAAGCATGACATGGCACGGTGTGTGGTGTGGCGGTGCTGGGGTTGGGTTGGCTGACATGGCACTGTCCTCTTGTTGCATTTTGCAAGTGGGTGTTCATTTTAGCTGCTTGAATGTGTAACTTCACAAAACTGCATTGGTGGTGTCTGTGTGGGTAGGGATGCACACATTGTGACACTTCCAGGTGAACAATCTCAGGCTGATATGGTTTTCACGGTTCTTTCTCCAGACATTCAGGATCAGTGTCAGGTTGAGTCATCATTGATTGTCAGATGGAATGTGCCAGGGCAGTGTGCACTCCACAGGGGTGTGATTTCTATGTGAAGTAATTAGCCACTAGCTGTGTACGGGCTGCCTCCCCCCGTGCCCTTTCCCCTCCCATGCGCAGAGGCTGTGCATGTGGTTGGGGATGGGGGGGCACCACCATGTCCACGGCCAGGCCCCCGGCGTGTTGCAACGTTGTGCAGGACACATGCTGCCACTATGATCCTGCACACTACTGGGGGAGCGTACAACAGCTGCCCGCCAGAACGGTCAAGGGAGCAAAAGCGTGACTTCAGCACTCCGAATGTGCGCTCCACTATGCCCCGGGTTGTAATGTGGGCTGCGTTGTATCTTACCTGGGGTGGCGTGGTGGGGTTCCGAATTGGCGTCATCATGTGGGGGCTGAGAGGGTAGGCACTGTCCCCTGTGGAGGTGGTGATTGGTATCATTGGTGGGGTTGTGACCTTGCTCAGTATCTGACATGCATGCATGTGCAGTGGCATTCATACTCACCAAGCAGCCATGTATCGCCATGCCGCCCAGCTTCTAGGTCCCGGCTTAGGGTGGACATTCGGTAAATGAAGCTGTCGTGGGTTGACCCGGGATAGTTGGCATATACTGAGGTGATGATTCCCTTGGCATTACATACTACCTGCACGTTGATGGAATGCCAGTGCTTGCGGTTCCTATAGATGTGCTCAGATGCCCTGGGGGGACGTAGAGCCACATGGGTGCAGTCGATGGCACCTAGCACTTTGGGGAATCGTGCCACAGCGTAGAAATCCAGGGCGGCAGCATGCCTTTCTGCAGGTGTTCTGGGCAGGTATATGTGCCTGCGGACTGATGGGCGTGCAGTGATGATGTTCAAGACCTGGTGTAGGCAGCGTGACTGGGTGGCCTGTGATACCCCACCCACAATGGCACT
Source organism: Ambystoma mexicanum (assembly GCF_040938575.1). Lineage (NCBI taxonomy): Eukaryota > Metazoa > Chordata > Amphibia > Caudata > Ambystomatidae > Ambystoma > Ambystoma mexicanum. The sequence continues at coordinate 1,235,201,074 of NC_090933.1, read as the reverse complement.
TGTCCGCTGAAATGATCCAGTGGCTAAGAAGTGCAGTACATTGAGGACCTTCTCCAGGGGGCTGAGTGCTTGGGAGCACAGGGTGGGTGATGTGAGGTCATCCTCCCACTCACTCACCAGGTCCAGTATGATGTGTGGTGGAAACCTGTACCTCCCATGCACCTGGTCATCAGGCATCCCGAAAAGGCTGGTTCTGGGTGTGAATATTCTGGCCCTGACTATCCTCCTCCTCCTCCTTTGGTAGGCCACGGCCACTGCTGCTAGGAACGGTATGTTCATCCTGGGTGTGAGCTTGTTATTGTTTTAGCGCGCTAATTTATGCGTTGCGCGTGTTGTAGGCGAGCGTGTGACCCGCGCAACCCTGAAATCCAGTACCCAGTCCAATAGCGTGTGGAAATTCCCGCGCACACCGGGATACAGGTGCGCTGACGTACTTGCGTGTGTAAGTGTCCGCGCACACCTGATATACACGTACATAGGCCAATCGCGTGTAGGCGCACTTTAGTCCAATTACACGCGATGAGACTCTGCCGTGCTGTCCAATTACACGCGATGAGACTCAGACGTGCTGTCCAATTACGCGCGATGACACTCTGACGTGCAGTCTTTCCACGTGTGCTCTGTCATCACGTGCTGTGTGGGAAACACCCGTGCGGGTCACGTCACAGACGCGCTTACGCGCTGAGGGCCTTTGGTCCAATAGAATCGCGTATGCGTGCTGACGCGCTTACGCGCTAAGGGCCTTTCCTCGGTTTTCACGCTGACGTGCAGGATTTTCACGTGCCAAATCACTCCGTACCAAGCTGGCCACGCGTAAGCACACGGAAGACCACGCTCCTGCCCAGAAGGCCGAACTACTGCCCCCCCGAGGCCCGAGCACGCTCCCACCGGCCATCTGCTGCTGCCTGACTGCCTGCTGCCCACGTGCACTGCCATTTGCTGCCTGCACATCAGCCAGGGGTGCTGTTGCTGTGACCACCCCTGCTGGAACCGAAGACTCCCGACTGGAATTCCATCGCTCCACAGCCCAGCCCCAGGACCCAGTTGCCCACCCACTCCTGCCTCTGGGGTTGTCATGTCGGGGCAAACACCATCTGTGACCACTGGCAACCCCCGGCCAGAGAGGCAGAGGGGCACCAGCTTCAGTGCCACCGAAGTTGGTGTCCTGGTAGAGCAAGTCCTGGGGCAGTATGATGCCCTCTTCGGAAGTTCCCGCGCCGACAAGGAAGGACGGACTCGGATCTGGACTGACATCGTGACTGCCATCAACGCGGAGGGGGTGGCAGTCCGGGACTTACAACATGTCAGGAAGCGCTGGGAGGACTTCAGGTCCAGGACCCTGAACAAGGCCCGGCGCCTCTTAAAGGCAGCGGATGCCAAGGGGCGCCGGGGCCACTTGTCGGAAGAACAGATGGGGGTCCTGGAACGCATATCCCCAGCGCTCCACGTCCAGGTCCTAGAGAAGCAGACCCGTCTGGAGTCGAGCGGTGAGTGTACATGCATCCTGATTGTGAGCAGTGCGTGTGGTGATTATCCGGCATTGTGCCGGTTGCACATCTGTTTGTATGGGGTCGAGTATGGGTGGGGGTGTGCAGGGCCGTGGGTCTGACACATGCGAGGGCTGTAATGTGTGAGACATGGATGGTGCTTGTGTGTGTGGGCTTGCATGGCAAATGCATTTGTGCGTGCACACATGTTTGGATGAATGTGCATGTAAGTAGACATGTCCGTGATGTCAGGCATGTATGTTGTTTTGGCCTGCATGTATGAGCACTGTGTACATGTGCATGTGTGTGTATTTGTCAAGGGTGCAACAGTGATGCTACATGGATGCATGTGACAGCGGTATGTGGAAGCCTGATTGGCAGATGTGACATGGATGCCCGTCTGAACAGTGCGACACTTGGCAGAGGTGTAGACATGCATGCAAGTGTGGTGGTGTGTGTACATGTGTGGTGCACTTCCTGTGTTGCATGTGATGTCTGGCTCCCCTTTGGCTGCTGATGCTGTTGTATGTGTATGGATGGTGGTGGCAGTTGCGATATGGCTGTGGTATGGCTCATGTGTGCGAGTTGCAATGACATGTGTGTTGGGGATTGTGATGACATGTCTGAGGTTTGCCAATGCCACTCATGTGCAACTGTCATGCGTGTATGTGTCCATTGTACAGTGCCCTGATGCCTGTGTTTTGTTTCTCCCTGTCTGCAGCGTCAACTGATGAAGAGGGCGGAGAAGGTGCTGTGGAGCACAGCGGCGGGGATCCGACCGCCAGCCGGAGACGCAAGGCCCGGCTCCCCTCCCGTGTTGTCATCTCGTCGGGGAGTGAGGAGTCCGGTGCCGCGTCCCAGGCCGCAGCTGCCGGGAGGAGGTCCAAGAGGCGGAGGTTGCAGTTGGACTCCTCGGCAGCAGAAGGGGCAGCTGGGACCCCACAGGGCCCAACAGGGGAAGATGGCACGGAGTCATCCAGGTTGGTGGGGGGTTTGGTGGAGGAGGGGGCCGTGCAAGCACCAGAGACGGGGTCTGGAGGTGGGGATCCCACTGGTGCTAGTGGTGCAGTGCAGGACCAGGGACAGGAGGACAGGAGGCAGCACAGGCGGCCGTGGAGGTGCCTGTGTGCAATCCTGTCCCCGATCCTGTCCCTGCATCATCTTGCACCAGCAGGGATGCCTACGTCCAGACCCGTTTTCAGGCAGGGGATGAGCTGACGTCAACTGGCCTTCCTCTGCCTGCGGACGTGGCCATCCAGGTCCGGGTTGAGCCTGTCCTGGCTGGTGTGGCGTTGCGTCAACGGGCCATGCGAGGTGACCTGCAGTCTTTTCATGGAGAGACTGCACGTCATCTCGAATGGCTCGTTGACCACGTCAGCCTGCTGGGACAGGTCACCCAGGCCGGATTCCTCCGTCTGATGGGGCTTGCTCCGACCCCCTCCAGTCGTCCTCTGTGCCATCTTCCCACCCATCAGTCACCTGGGTGCCCTGTGGAGCTGCCTCTGACGGTGCGGCCAGGCTGGTGGAGGAGGCATCCCTGCCACAGTCGGGAGTCGGAGGTCCAGCAGGGGTGGCCACATCAACGAGTGCACCCCAGCCGGCGGAGGATGTGCAGGCAGCAGGAGGCAGTGCACGGGCAGAGGCAGAGTAGCAGCAGCAGCAACATGGTGGGAGACATGAAGGCTCTGGGCTTTCGACATCGGAGGGGCAGGCATCGGCCGGAGGGCAGGGGGACCCAGGACAGAGAGTGTCTTCCGTGTGGCAGCGGTTGGGCCACGCAATAGGTGCGGAGCGGCGGCGGGCGGAAGAGGCGCGGCTCACAATGGTCAGGGCGGAGAACTCCATGCGGAGGGCCCTGAGGCGGGCCGAGTGCCTCGAGGCAATCCGCAGGGGGTTGGAGGAGGACACGGCGTCGTCCCTGCGGACCCTCGGGGCCATGGAACTGGACCGCCTCCGGGACATCGAACAGGAGTTCGATGATGCCCTGGCCCGGGACACCACGGAGTGAGCCGCTGGACTTGCCCGCCGCCTTTGTATATAGTTCTTTAGTTTTAGGTTTCCTTTCTTTCTTATTATGATTTGGAGTCGACGGACACTGCTCCACTTTTTGTATATAGTTGATTTTTAGGTAGGTTTTTTAGTAGGTTTCCTTTGTTCAGTTGGGCTCATGGACCCTTGTTAGTTTTGTACATATTTATTTTTTGCATGGAGATTTTTTTACATTTGACTTTGGACATAATAATTTTTTTATTCTGATTTGCAGTTTTGTGTTTTTATACGGACATGCAGCTATTTTTTTTACATTCACATTGTAGTTATTTTTCTTTCTTTAGCATTCTTTAATTTTTTCAAATACAATTTTGTTTGCATACTTCACTGTGTGGTATCATCTCATTGGTTTCATGCATGTCATGTTGTGTGTTTTCCCATTCTATTGCAACCATTGTGTGTGACGGACATGGGTTCATTAGCTTGATGAACATTGGGGGTGTAACATGTGATTTCCATTTCCATGTGGGTGAATGGGTTACTTGGTAGGGCTTTTTGGCTGTGGAGGCTGACCATTACGCACATGATTGGGGTTTGTGAGGACCTGGTGGGGGCTGCCCATGGTGGCAGGGGGGTGGGGGTGGTGGGAGACATGAGTGGGGGCCTGGTGTAGTCTGCCCATGGTGGCTGGGGTGTGGGGGTGGTGGGTGACATGAGTGGGGGCCTGGTGGAGGATGCCCATGGTGGCAGGGGGGTGGGGGTGGTGGGAGACATGAGTGGGGGCCTGGTGGAGGCTGCCCCTGCACTGCTGGGGGGTGGGGGTGGTGGGTGACATGAGTGGGGGCCTGGTGGAGGGTGACCCTGGTGGCTGGGGGGTGGGGGTGGTGGGAGACATGAGTGGGGGCCTGGTGGAGGGTGACCCTGTTGGCTGGGGGGTGGGGGTGGTGGGAGACATGAGTGGGGGCCTGGTGTAGTCTGCCCATGGTGGCAGGGGGGTGGGGGTGGTGGGTGACATGAGTGGGGGCCTGGTGGAGGGTGACCCTGGTGGCTGGGGGGTGGGGGTGGTGGGAGACATGAGTGGGGGCCTGGTGGAGGATGCCCATGGTGGCAGGGGGGTGGGGGTGGTGGGTGACATGAGTGGGGGCCTGGTGTAGTCTGCCCATGGTGGCAGGGGGGTGGGGGTGGTGGGAGACATGAGTGGGGGCCTGGTGGAGGATGCCCATGGTGGCAGGGGGGTGGGGGTGGTGGGTGACATGAGTGGGGGCCTGGTGTAGTCTGCCCATGGTGGCAGGGGGGTGGGGGTGGTGGGAGACATGAGTGGGGGCCTGGTGGAGGATGCCCATGGTGGCAGGGGAGTGGGGGTGGTGGGAGACATGAGTGGGGGCCTGGTGGAGGCTGCCCCTGCACTGCTGGGGGGTGGGGGTGGTGGGTGACATGAGTGGGGGCCTGGTGGAGGGTGACCCTGGTGGCTGGGGGGTGGGGGTGGTGGGAGACATGAGTGGGGGCCTGGTGTAGTCTGCCCATGGTGCCAGGGGGGTGGGGGTGGTGGGTGACATGAGTGGGGGCCTGGTGGAGGATGCCCATGGTGGCAGGGGGGTGGGGGTGCAGGGGGACATGAGTGGGGGCCTGCTGGAGGCTGCCCCTGCACTGCTGGGGGGTGGGGGTGGTGGGAGACATGGGTGGGGGCCTGGTGGAGGGTGACCCTGGTGGCTGGGGGGTGGGGGTGGTGGGAGACATGAGTGGGGGCCTGGTGGAGAGTGACCCTGGTGGTAGGGGGGTGGGGGTGGTGGCAGACATGAGTGGGGGCCTGGTGGAGTCTGCCCATGGTGGCAGGGGGGTGGGGGTGGTGGGTGACATGAGTGGGGGCCTGGTGGAGGGTGACCCTGGTGGCAGGGGGGTGGGGGTGGTGGGTGACATGAGTGGGGGCCTGGTGGAGGGTGACCCTGGTGGCTGGGGGGTGGGGGTTGTGGGAGACATGAGTGGGGGCCTGGTGTAGTCTGCCCATGGTGCCAGGGGGGTGGGGGTGGTGGGTGACATGAGTGGGGGCCTGGTGGAGGGTGACCCTGGTGGCTGGGGGGTGGGGGTGGTGGGAGACATGGGTGGGGGCCTGGTGGAGGCTGCCCCTGCACTGCTGGGGGGTGGGGTGGTGTGAGACATGAGTGGGGGCCTGGTGGAGGATGCCCATGGTGGCAGGGGGGTGGGGGTGGTGGGTGACATGAGTGGGGGCCTGGTGGAGGGTGACCCTGGTGGCTGGGGGGTGGGGGTGGTGGGAGACATGAGTGGGGGCCTGGTGGAGGGTGCCCATGGTGGCAGGGGGGTGGGGGTGCAGGGGGACATGAGTGGGGGCCTGCTGGAGGCTGCCCCTGCACTGCTGGGGGGTGGGGGTGGTGGGAGACATGGGTGGGGGCCTGTTGGAGGGTGACCCTGGTGGCTGGGGGGTGGGGGTGGTGGGAGACATGAGTGGGGGCCTGGTGGAGGGTGACCCTGGTGGCTGGGGGGTGGGGGTGGTGGCAGACATGAGTGGGGGCCTGGTGGAGTCTGCCCATGGTGGGGGTGGTGGGTGACATGAGTGGGGGCCTGGTGGAGGGTGACCCTGGTGGCAGGGGGGTGGGGGTGGTGGGTGACATGAGTGAGGGCCTGGTGGAGGGTGACCCTGGTGGCTGGGGGGTGGGGGTGGTGGGAGACATGAGTGGGGGCCTGGTGTAGTCTGCCCATGGTGCCAGGGGGGTGGGGGTGGTGGGTGACATGAGTGGGGGCCTGGTGGAGGATGCCCATGGTGGCAGGGGGGTCAACGTGGTGCAGGGGGACATGAGTGGGGGCCTGCTGGAGGCTGCCCCTGCACTGCTGGGGGGTGGGGGTGGTGGGAGACATGGGTGGGGGCCTGGTGGAGGGTGACCCTGGTGGCTGGGGGGTGGGAGTGGTGGGAGACATGAGTGGGGGCCTGGTGGAGGGTGACCCTGGTGGCTGGGGGGTGGGGGTGGTGGCAGACATGAGTGGGGGCCTGGTGGAGTCTGCCCATGGTGGCAGGGGGGTGGGGGTGGTGGGTGACATGAGTGGGGGCCTGGTGGAGGGTGACCCTGGTGGCTGGGGGGTGGGGGTGGTGGGAGACATGAGTGGGGGCCTGGTGGAGGGTGACCCTGGTGGCTGGGGGGTGGGGGTCATGGGAGACATGGGTGGGGGCCTGGTGGAGGCTGCCCCTGCACTGCTGGGGGGTGGGGGTGGTGTGAGACATGAGTGGGGGCCTGGTGGAGGATGCCCATGGTGGCAGGGGGGTGGGGGTGGTGGGTGACATGAGTGGGGGCCTGGTGGAGGGTGACCCTGGTGGCTGGGGGGTGGGGGTGGTGGGAGACATGAGTGGGGGACTGGTGGAGGGTGACCCTGGTGGCTGGGGGGTGGGGGTGGTGGGAGACATGAGTGGGGGCCTGGTGTAGTCTGCCCATGGTGGCAGGGGGGTGGGGGTGGTGGGTGACATGAGTGGGGGCCTGGTGGAGGGTGACCCTGGTGGCTGGGGGGTGGGGGTGGTGGGAGACATGAGTGGGGGCCTGGTGGAGGATGCCCATGGTGGCAGGGGGGTGGGGGTGGTGGGTGACATGAGTGGGGGCCTGGTGTAGGCTGCCCATGGTGGCAGGGGGGTGGGGGTGGTGGGTGACATGCATTGTTTATCAGTAGTGCAAGGTGACATGTGGGTTGGCTGGGGGGCATGCCCATGGTGGATGGGCTGCCTGCGGGACATGAGCATGGGTGCAGGGTAGTCCCCCGTGGTGTGGGCTGCCTGCAGGGTCCGTGGAGGTTGTGGAGCGTACACCTGGGAGGGCCCACACGGCCAATTCACGTGTGGTACTCCCCAGAACCCCTGAAATACACGTACCGTGCTGAAATGGATCGTGGGACTTCCCGCGCACCCCTGAAATACACGTACCCTGCTCGCACTGGGACTCTCGCGTGTGGAACTTCCTGTGCACCCCTGTAATACACGTACCCTGCTCGCACTGGGCCAATCGCGTGTGTAACTTCCCGCGCACCCCTGAAATACACGTACCCTGCTCGCACTGGGCCAATCGCGTGTGTAACTTCCCGCGCACCCCTGAAATACAGGTACCCTGCTCGCACTGGGCCAATCGCGTGTGTAACTTCCCGCGCACCCCTGAAATACACGTACCCTGCTCGCACTGGCCCATTCGCGTGTGTTACTTCCCGCGCACCCCTGAAATACACGTACCCTGCTGAAATCGTGTGTGTAACTTCCCGCGCACCCCTGAAATACACGTACCCTGCTCGCACTGGGCCAATCGCGTGTGTAACTTCCCGCGCACCCCTGAAATACACGTACCCTGCTGAAATCGCGTGTGGAACTTCCCGCGCACCCCTGAAATACACGTACCCTGCTGAAATCGCGTGTGGAAATTCCCGCGCACCCCGGTATACACGCACACGTATTTTTTGTCAGCGGGTGTCCGTGTTTGTGGGTACCCCTTTGCACGTCATTTGTCCTGGAGGGCCACAGTATAGGACATTCATCATGGCAGTATATAGGTGCTATTTGTTGGCGCACCTTTTGGCGCACATTTCTTACAGCCGCAGAGACGCTACCGCCTGCTTTCTTGTGGCGGTCGTGTTTGTACCTGTGCGCTGGTTTGAGCGTGCGCTTTATTGGCCTATTCTATTCCATGAATACGTGTTGTAGGTGAGCGTGTGGGCGTTCCGCGCACTTGTGCCCTGTACTTCCCCCCGTGACGCCCACATTTTGGCAAGTTGTTCCCCATTCCGAGTGTTACGCCCGTGTTCCGCCTACTTTTGTTGCGTGCGCCGCGCTATGTGCGAATTTCGCTGTGGCTTGTGCGATTTTCGCTGTGACCTGGCGCACGCTGTTAGATGGCCTGTGCGCCAACGTGCGCCGCGCTATTTTTTATCGCACATCCGCTGGTTTTCTCGCGCACGGACTTCCATGAATCGATGTGCGCTGCTTTTCGTGCGATTTTCGCACTTGCACTGCGATTTTCGCTATTCCACTGCGATTCGCACGTTTTTGGCCACTTGCGCCGCGCTAATTATTCCATGAATCGGCCTCCTTGAGTGTTGCCCCTCCACTTCCCCTACCATTGATGACGATTCACTCAGCACTCGTTTTGTAGTTAATGTGCAATTAAGGGCTAACATAAAAACTGGGGAGCTCCGTGCGGTGAAATAACGCTCCAACTAGGGCTGTTCAGTAAAAGTTTGGAAACACTAGTTTTGAATGCCAAAAGTTCTGACACAAAAGTGTTGAAAAAAAAGTTTTGAATGTATTTTTTTTATATTAAAGGGTTTATTTTAATTTCGTATTGTAAAATAAGTGTTTTAAAAAAAACAGGGATTTGGGGGGGGGCCATAAAAAAAATCGAAACTTTTTTTTTGCAACACTTTTGTGTTGGATCTTTTGGAATTCGAAACTTTGACTGTCGAAACAGTCACTAAGAACCCCAACGAGGCACACTCATCCTCCAGAAGTGAATCTTCATGTTTGTACCGTCCTCCCTTCATATGGACTTGCATGTCAGCAGAGTTTACAGGAGTCCCGTTGGGGCCCTTACCAGGGATTAAAAGCTGTCCGTTATTTGCTCCCTCCGGGGACGTCAATGGAGTCAGCTACTGCAGGGCCGCCGCTCTCTAGGGAGTATCAGTGCCGGTATTAGTTCCGACGCAGATGGCGTCGCCTATGGCCAGCCCCAATCCTCGTAATTTCAATGACGGGTTTACACTTCCTGCCCACCTCCACCTCCGTTTGATCAGATGTATACGGTGGGATCAACTTTAAGTCAATAAATGACATGTTACTTTCCATTTCCATTGTTCATAGTCGCTTCTGAAGGGTTGGGAGCACTCACCTCGGTTATATGCACCAGGCTCGACGTTGTGTCTTCCAAGAGCCTCAGCTGCAACCACGTGCGGGGGCCACTATTCACCATAATGCTCAAAGTTGAAGATGAGCAGCAGGACGTCACCTCTTTGGAAGCTCGTCTGAACTCCATCTCAACTCTTGCTGCCAATTCACACGCACCTCCTTACTACTTATATATGTTGGTAATTTTTCTTAAAGGAGCAGCTTTCAGATACCACAGTCTCAAAATTAGTAGAGCACAGGAGAGTTTTCACCAGCAGCCTCTCTGTCTCATGTCCTGCTGCCAACTCACACAACAGCTGTATTTCTGGCCAATAGTCCTCCTGTACTGTAGATCTTTCCCTTTAACTGGATCACTACCACAATTCAATTTTAAATATTTAGGTGTGAACATGAATAGGTGATATCATGTGCTATATCAGTATAATTGCAATTGTTTTCATTTTGTTGTGTGTTTTAGCTCAATAAAAGAAAATATGAGATCTCAGGGATAGAAGGAATGATCACCTGTAAAATGTTCTTTATACCTCCATTAGGTTTCCCTGTGGAAACATATGGGCAATGCAGCCAATAATACTTCAATGCATATGAGCCAGCATCCTTCCCCGGATTGCTTGGCGGGTACTAAGTGGGCATTAGCCTTTCCTCAAGTTACACAATATCTATATGCTGCTCAACCTTGTTCAGCTTCTAATTGGATTATCACCCATTTTATCCAAATTATGGGATGGGTTAAATAGGAAAAACCTTTTCCAACTATTCTATTACACGGTGCATTGTGGCTCCATCGCAAGACCGGATTATGAATATTGGCAGTTTTAGAGATTGCTAAAATGACTCCCTAGTCCAGGGACAAAATGTGCGTAATAAACAGGCCGGTCCTGACATCGCCAGTGTGACCGTAGAGCCCAGACAGGGAACACTGTGTCGGGTGTGTTCTGTGTGCTGGGGGGTGGGCTAAAGGGGCTTGATGGGCACACTGGCAAAATTCCACATTGGCAATGAGGTCGATCTGAGGCGCTAACTGCAGCGCTGAGGCAGTGAGGTTTGTCTAAGTCTTTTCTCTTGGAATCCATACCGCGAAGTCAGCAATCGCAAAGCAGGCGGCCGCCATCTTGTCTACACGTGGTGGAGAAGGTTGCAGCTTCCTTTGGGAGTGCTTGTGCACCTCCCATGTCAATTCTTGGAACCCCCTCACGCAGGGATTGATATTCTGTTGCTGAAAACTGGATTTGAGGAGTTTTCTGGACTCTTCTCTCTTCATTATTGAGGTGAGGAGAGGGGTGAGGCCTATGGAAGTTTTTTCCTTTGTCCCATCCATCTAAATTTTTGGAGACTTGCCTTGTGTGCTGAGACGCACTTCCTGGCTGGTTGGACACTGGTGGAGGGGTCAACTTTTACAACATGCCCGAGGGTGGAGCGAGACTGTTGTGGGCTTGGGGGAGGAAGTGCTTCCTGCCTATTTAGAACACTAGGTAGAGTGTGGCTACCTTAGCACGCTCAATTCTTTTGTGCAGTCTGCCTGGAGAAGGGCCTTTGTGAGTTGCGGCCCGGGACTTTGCGTGGGGTGCTTGTGCGCTCACCACCATGGGTGACCAGGATGATGGTTGCAGGAGCATAGGCAAAAGCAGGGCATGGGCCCCAGTGAGTGCACGTGTGTCAAGACAGCAAGGGGTGCTTACCGATGCCTGAATTTGATGTTTCTGGGGCCCTGTCAAGACTTGGACCGGGGTGGAGACTCTGGATAGACCGTCCGGAAATGTATTTCTGGGCTACGGGTGAGACTGATGATAGTTAGGTAGCCAGGCTTCTGTACTCGCCAGGCCCTGCGGTGCACAACTTCTTTCAATCTCTGCAACCAGTCGATGCATCATACGCAGAAGCCAAGAACGCATTGCACGAACACTTTATGCCACTTGCCAACGCGGACTATGAGTGTTTTATGATGTGTAGCGCCAAACAAAAGTGAGTCTCTGGACACGTTCTATGACCATCTCCGGTGGATGTCATTATCGGGTGCCTGGGACAACGCTCAGGCTATGATCAGAACCAAGCTCATTCAGGGCTGTTCTTCTGGCAAACTGAGAAGGCAGGTACTACAAGAGCCTGGCCTCACGTTGCCCCGCATACTGAAGCTGGGCCGGTCCCATGAGGTGTCTGAAGTGAGGGCGTTGAAAATGGACGCAGCAATTCGGTCGGGGAAGACGGAGGAGGTGTGTGCCATGGGCCGAGGTCAAGGAAGGAGAGGTGCTCAATGACTGAGTGGTGGCCAGCATGACAGAGGGGGCAGGACTATGGAGTTGTGCCTCACGTGCAGATATGATCTCCCACACCGTGCAGAATGCCCCGGGCAAGGGAAGGTGCGTGGACACTGTGGTAAACTTGATCCCTATGCCCGCATGTGCAGAGCACTGGTGCCAGTGATGGTGCAGAGAGGACCAGTATGGGCAGGTTTCTTTCGGCAGCCGCGCCTATCCATTGTCTCTCCGGTGGACCAAGGGGAAGAAGGACTGACTCAGGAAGTGGAGGAAGAGGACGAGGAAGAAAATATCTTCTTCATCTCCAGCGTCAGTGCGCTTCGCACCACCACCAGAAGGCAACAATAGTGTTTGGTACAGGTCAATGAGTCAACGCTACCTGTGCTGGTGGACATGGGGGCTTCAGATAACATAATGGCAGGAGTGCATTATGATTGCATTTTGGTACCACCCACACTGCAGAAGCCGAGAGCACGGATCTTCAAGTTTGGTGGTGAGCAGCCCATTCCATTGGCCAGAGCGTTTGTGGCGAAGGTCGAGCATGGATGAACATCCATCAGATATTTCAAAAAAAGGTAGCAGGCGCTCCTCTCCAGAAGGAACATGGCATGATAACCTGTTCTGAGATGAGAGTCTGCAGCACACGCTTTTTGCTCACTGTACCTTTCACAGATGGGAAATATCCATTTGCATATCAGTCTTTGTCCCGCCCACATGGGCAGTCCAGCTATGGCCATTCCTCTCTGAACAAGAGTACCAACAGCAAACCCATACACGTGTTTCAGCCTTGTTGGGCCTCATCAGTGAGGTGAAGCTGCGCCTCTCTGAGCACAGTGAGCAGGGAGTCCACGTCTGGTTGGCCCCAGGTAACTCAGGGTGACCAACCCCAAGCAAGGTCCTTACAAATATTTCAAAAAAAGGGAGCAGGCGCTCCTCTCCAGAAGGAACATGGCATGATAACCTGTTCTGAGATGAGAGTTTGCAGCACACGCTTTTTGCTCACGGTACCTTTCACAGATGGGAAATATCCATTTGCATATCAGTCTTTGTCCCGCCCACATGGGCAGTCCAGCACCAAAATGCTATGGCAATTCCTCTCTGAACAAGAGTACCAACAGCAACCTCATACACGTGTTTCAGCCTTGTTGGGCCTCATCAGTGAGGTGAAGCTGCGCCTCTCTTAGCACAGTGAGCAGGGAGTCCACGTCTGGTTGCCCCCAGGTAACTCAGGGTGACCAACCCCAAGGTCCTTACAAATATTTCAAAAAAAGGTAGCAGGCGCTCCTCCCCAGAAGGGACATGGCCTGATAACCTGTTCTGAGATGAGAGTTTGCAGCACAAGCTTTTTGTTCACTGTACCTTTCACAGAACATCCATCAGAGCCTGTTTCTATGTGATGAGTGTAAGCAGCAACACTCTCCTGAGCTGTGCAGCGGCCGAAGCATTGGGCATCGTAAGCTTCGCATATGCGGTCTGTGGAGGACGTGCACGGACTTCTAATGAAATACATTTGGCTGTTTGAGGGGATAGGTTGCATGGCTGGCAAACCTGTCAGGCTTCATATCGACAAGTCTATACAGCCAATAGCCCTCAAGCACTGCATAATCCCATTTAATCTGCGGTACCTGGTGGGTAAGGAATTGGAAAATCTGGTGTCACTGGACATTATAGAGAAGGTGAATGGACCTACACCATTGGTGTCACCTATAGGCATTGCGTGTAAGCCAAAACAGCCCAATACAGTGAGTATTTGTGTAGGCATGAGGTTCCTGAACAAGGTAATAAAGCGAGAGAGACACCTCACACCCACGATCAAAGACATCATTGTGGAACTGCAAGGGGCTTGGTTATTTTCAAAACTCGACCTGCGGGCTGGCTATCAAGTTGTGTTACACCCGGACCCAAGATATGTCACGAGATATATCACCACTTTTACCACACACCGGGGCCTGTACTGTTAAAAAAACCTAAGCTTTGGTGTTTCGTCCACTGCGGAAGTCTTCCAGAACATCATCTGAGTGACCCTTACAGATCTGGATGGCATTCTCAATAACAGTGATGACATCCTGCTGTTAACCAAGACGGTGTAACGCTCACCTTGTATCCACAGGGACGCCTCTGGACTGGTCCGGTACACCTCTGGGCTCACTGCAACTCCCCCGTGCTTCATTCTGCCTAGAATCAGTTCTAGAAAATGGGAGAGGGGTTTTAGCGACTTCTCCTTGTCTCCCGCGGCCCACCTCCCAGTCTTCCCTTGTGATTTCCCCTTGGGACTCCGCTCACCTTGATTTTCGTAATGCCGCACTCTCTGTCCTGCCGTGCTAGGAAGGGGCGCGTTGTTTTAGGCTTGGTCCACCGAGTTGCTTCACTGGCGGTCGCCTGGAGTGCAGACCAGCTGCGAGTCCTCCTTTCAGGTAAGTCTTTACTGTTTCTTTTGAATAAAGTCTTTGTTGATAAATGTCCCAGTAACCTTCTTCTTTTGTCTTGCAGAGACTGATGGAGAAGGCTGAGGCCGGCTACAGAGTTCGAGAAGGTAAGGATGTGCTAAATGCGGCGCTGAAAGCGTCCTTGCAAGTGAGCTGACCTGTGCTTTGTTTCTTTTCAGGTCGTGGAGAATTCCTGGAAGCAACGGTGGATTGGAGGACTGTACTCCCAAGATGAAGTTCGGAGTGGCGGAGGCCTTCCAGGTGAGATGGTAAGTAGCTTCTAATTCTTGCCCCTATAATCCTGAATATGTAGCCAAGGACCGATGGAGAAATCCTCGAAGGCTCCTACTGGATGAAGAGCTGGAAATGAGCAGGTAAGAAAAGCGATGTTTTTTCAGGTTATTCGCCCGAGCGGGCCAGGATACAGAGCAGGACCCGGTGAACGTCACGCTGCAAAAGCAGAATAACGCAAAGCACGTGGCTTGGATCGGGCACGGTTTAAATACCCAGCTGGTATCCCAGGTGCCTTAGGGGCGGACCCGCCCTGACGCTAGCCTGCTCATTGCAGTTCCCCGATAGTCGTCGTGGGGGCAGCCATGTTCCCCCATTATACATTGGAAACCATACTTGCCAAGTGCGCCTGGTGCCAACGGCGCCAGGATTGCGTCCAAGGCACCCACAGCGGGCTAATGTGGGCCTTTCTGGCCTTGGAACAGTACTGAGGTGGAGGCCATGGTGCCCAAGACCCACCACCAGGGTTCGGGGTCGTGATAGCACTCCCCCCCAAGGCCCCTCTCACGGTGGCTCTCCTGTCCGGGCCTGGCTTGTCTGGGTGCTTTTGATGGAAACGTTGAAGCAGGCGCGGAGCATGGATGTACTCACTGGGTTCCCACGTTCTGTCCTGCGGACCGTAACCTTTACAGTCCACCAGATAGTAGAGTTTTGTCATCACATATTTAGAGTCCAGGATCCTCTTTACTCCGTACTCCGGTTCTCCCTGGATGATTACGGGCCCTGGTGGGATAGTAAGCTGGGTTCCCACCTTTACTGGCTTTAGAAGTGACACGTGGAACACTGGGTGTATCTTCATGTGGGCAGGTAATGATAATTTTACAGCAGCTGAGTTAGTTACAGATTCCACTGGGTACAGTCCTAGAAACCATGGTTGAAATGTCTGCTTCCCCTTAATAGGTATGTGTCTTGAGGCTAGCCACACCTGATCCCCTACTTGGTAGTCCGGAGCCTTGATGCGATGTTGATCTGCATATTTTTTCTGGCATGCTTTGGCTAGTTGCAGATGTTCCTGAGCTCTTTTGAAGGCCTGTGTGATGCTCGTGTGGAGGGTGGTGACGGCTGGCATCTCCAGAGTTGTTGGAATTTCTAGCTTGGATGTGCGAGGGTGTCTCCCATAAACCGTAAAAAAACAGTGTTTGTCCAGTACTGCTGTGTAATGAGTTATTGTAGGCATATTCGGCAATCCATAAGAGGTCCTTCCAGTCTCCTTCAGTTTGGTGGAGCATGCAGCGTAGGTACTGCTCAAGGGTCTGATTCGTTCTCTCAGTTTGACCGTCTGTTTGGGGGTGGTGACTAGTGGACAGTCGGATGTCTATCTGGGCAAGAGAGCAGCATTTCCTCCAGAAGTTGGACACAAACTGAGTTCCGCAATCAGATATTAAGGCCGAAGGGAACCCATGCAAGCGCACTACCTGCTCGAGGAAGATCCGAGCGAGGCCGGAGGCATTGGGCAAACCCTTGAATGGAAAACAATGAGCCATTTTGGAGAATAGGTCCACGACTTCCAGGATTGTGTCGTAGCCGTGACAAGAAGGGAGGTCCGTGATAAAGTCTAGAGACAATGTGTGCCACGGAGCTGGCGGAATGTCAAGGTTGAAGGAGTCTTGCGGGTCTCTGTTTGGAGGATTTGTTCTGGCCACAGATTCCACAAGACATGACGAATTCGATTACGTCTTTACCCCACGTTGGCCACCAGTAATTCCTCTTCACCTTGGCCAAGGTCTTCGCAATTCCCGGGTGTCCCTCTATAAGAGATTCATGGTACTCAGATATAACTTGTTCTTGCAGTTCCTTCACCGGCACGAACAACCAGTTCCTGTAGTATGGCAGTTGGTCCTTAACACAAAAGTGCTCTCCTCTGGAGCCCCATTCTTGTAGTTCTTGAGTTAGCACTTGTCGAACTTCATATAAGAGCTCGTCCTGGGTCATGGTGGAGGTGATACCGAGGATTCTGTCATTAGGGATAATGGCCACAGGATTGGGGGGCACCAGTGCCATTTCCTCGGTGCCCATGCGCGAAAGGGCATCTGCTTTGCCATTCTTAACCCCAGGTCGATACGTGATTACAAAATCGTATTCTGCAAAAAAAAGAGCCCAACGTAGCTGCTGGGAGGACTGAGCTTTCACATCCTTAAAATATTGGAGATTTCGGTGATCTGTTATCACTGTGATGGTATGCCTGGCCCCCAATAGGTAATGTCGCCAAGCCTTGAATGCTGCCTTAATGGCCAGCATCTCCTTATCGGTGATGGCATAGATGAGCTCCGGCAACGTGAACTTCCGTGACCAAAAGCACTGGATGCAGTTGACCTGTGAGCGGGTCCTTCTGCGACAGCACCGCTCCCATCACCATGCTGGACGCGTCTGTTTCCACAATATAGGGAAGGTCTGGGCGTGGGTGATGCAAGATCGGGGCTGTGGTAAACTCCGCTTTGAGTTCCTGGAACGCCTACTCCGCCGCCTCCTGTCCAGTGAAAGGTCTTGTTACACTTCCGTAAGAGCGAAGTAATTGGGTGCACAATTTGGGAGAGCCCAGGAATTAAGCGGCGGTAGAAGTTTGTGAAACCCAGCATACTCTGGACCTCCTTGATGGAACTTGGTGCTGCCCAGTTGAGTACCGCATCAACTTTATGAGCGCCCATGCCTATTCACCTGGGTGAAAGGACAAACCCCAGAAACTCCACCTCTGTGACATGGAACGAGCATTTCTCCAGTGGTGTTGTCGAAGCTTGGACAGGACGGCCCGTACATCCCCCACATGTTCTTGCTCCGATGGCGAGTACACCAGGATGTCATCAATGTACACTAGAGCGCAGACATCCATGAGTTCCCTAAGCATGTCATTCATGAAGTATTGGAACGCGGCTGGGGCATTGCACAGACCGAACGGCTTTACTGGATATTCGTATAAGCCGTACTTGGTGCGGAATGCCGTCTTCCACTCGTCCCCTTCTTTAATGCGCACTACGTGGTAGGTCCCTCTGAGATCCAGTTTAGTAGAGATGGCCTTCTTTGACCTAGTCTAGCAGCTCCGGGATCAGCGGCAGAGGATAACGATTTTTGATGGTAATCTGGTTCACGGCACGGTAATCAAGGCACATTCTCAAATCCCCTTCTTTTTTCGGTACTAAGAATAACGGGGCCGCGGCCGATGACTTAGACGGGCGGATGAAATCGTTGGCCAGGTATTGCTTTAGATAGGTTTTCAGGTGTTGGTTTTCTGGTTCTGTGAGCACATAGATATGCACACATGGAATCCGGGTTCCAGTCTTTGTTGATAAATGTCCCAGTAACCTTCTTCTTTTGTCTTGCAGAGACTGATGGAGAAGGCTGAGGCCGGCTACAGAGTTCGAGAAGGTAAGGATGCGCAAAATGCGGCACTGAAAGCGTCCTTGCAAGTGACCTGACCTGTGCTTTGTTACTTCTCAGGTCGCAGAGAATTCCTGGAAGCAACGGTGGATTGGAGGACTGTACGCCCAAGATGAAGTTCGTAGTGGCGGAGGCCTTCCAGGAGAGATGGTAAGTAGCTTCTAATTCTTGCCCCTATAGTCCTGAATATGTAGCCGAGGACCGATGGAGAAATCCTCGAAGGCCCCTACTGGATGAAGAGCTGGAAATGAGCATGTAAAAAAAGCGATGTTCTTTCAGGTTATTCACCCGAGCGGGCCAGGATACAGAGCAGGACCCGGTGAACGTCACGCTGCAAAAGCAGAATAACGCGAAGCACGTGCTTCGGGTTGGGCGCGGTTTAAATACCCGGCAGGTATCCCAGGTGCCTTGGGGGCGGACCTGCCCTGACGCTAGCCTGCTCATTGCAGTTCCCCGATAGTAGTCGTGAGGGCAGCCATGTTCCCCCTTTGTCCATTGGAAACCATACTTGCCATGTGCGCCTGGTGCCAACGGCGCCAGGATTGCGTCCAAGGCTAGTGTGGGCCTTTATGGCCTTGGAACAGTACTGAGGTGGAGGCCATGGTGCCCAAGACCCACCACCAGGGTTCGGGGTCGTGACAGACGGAGACGGAACATATGAAAGGCTGGTGAATAACTGGAATGGCTGCAGGTGGTGGGGATGACTTTGCACAAAGAGAAGTGCAAATTCCTGAAGAGAAAGTTCATCTTCAAGGAAGGGGGGTGTGTCCCCTGACCCCCAAAGGTCAAGGACAACATGGAGGCAAGGACCCCAGAGAATGTAACCAAAGTTCAAAGCTTTCTGGGAATTGTCACATACTGTGACCGTTTCATCTGGAATCTGGCCTGAGGTCAGAGCCCCTGAGAAGCCTCACTAGGAAGGACTCGACATGGCTGTGGGGCCCGCTAGAACAAGCAGCGTTTGAGGATGTAAAAGGGGCACTAACAGGGGAAGACACAATTGTGTTTTTCGATACATCATTTTCATAGGAGGTGGTGGTGGACGGCAGCCTGTTTGGTCTGAGTGTGGTCCTTACCCCGACGGACGCACAAGGCGAGAGCAGACTGATTGCCTATGCAAGCATGGCACTGTCTGAAAAGGAGAAGCACTATTCACAGATTGAGCGGGAGGCCCTTGCGTTTCTGTGGGGCTGTCAGCACTTTCGACTCTATGTGCTCGGCCGGCCGGTTATGGTGGTGACTGACGGTTCGTCATCAAAGCTCTCAGCCCGCATTGAAAGGTGGATGCTAGTGCTCCTGGGGTATGGGGTCTCACAGGTGTATTGCCTGGGCAATAACAATGCAGCATATTATTTGTCGAAGCATGCAATGTTTGGTGTGGAAGAAATTGAAGACATCAGTGGGGAGGAGGCCGACGAGCATGTGCAGCTGCTAATTGAATCGGCAACCCCAAACTCAATGCTGCTACAGGAGCTCGAAAAGGCAGAAAGGGTGGCGGATGAGTGCTTCTTTATCCTGAAGGCGGTCCTTCAGCAGGGGTTGTGGAAGTCGTTGGTGGACACCCTGGCACAAAGAACATAAGAGGCACGGGTGGCTCTGAATCAGTTATGGAAGGTGAAGGATGAGCTGACGTTTGTGGAGTCAGGGCTTTTGCTCTGGGGAGACTGTCAATGTGCAAAATTCCGCAAGTCATCAAACTGGCGCACCAAGGCCATCAAGGGATGGCGAAGACGAAAGCGAGGTTAGGCCAGAAGGTGTGCTTCCCCGACCTCAAGAAAGATGTGGAGGAGTTTGTGTCGGCCTGCGTGTGGTATCAGGCAGATGCCCAGGTGCAGAGAGAACCCTTCATTGAAGTCATGCCCCGAGGAACAAGACCTTGGGAAAGTGTGCACTCAGACTTTGGATCCACCGGCAGAGACACTCACTTCTTAGTGATGGTGGACGAATGGTCATGGTACCACTCGAGTTCATTGAGTCATTTGACACGGTAGCAGTCGTCCTGGAGAAGATCTTTGCCACGCATGGGCTGCCTCAGACCCTGTGCTCCGATAATGGACTGCCGTTCCCAGGGGACAGTTTCGCTCAGTTGATGGAGGAGTATGGCATACACCACAGGAAGATCACATCAGTCTGGCCCCATGCCAATGGCGAGGCTGAGTGATTCATGAGGACCCTCAACAAAGTATTCCTGATCACTCATGGACGGGGCCTATTCCTACAGCGGGCGCTCTACCAGTTTCTGGAGTCGCAACAGCGGAAGCAATGTTTCAATGATGTACAAGGAGATTCATCTCTGAAGCAGGGGAGCGAGAACCCACAGGGACCGATGACGCTCAGGAGGAGATAGAAAAGAGGTTGAGGATGGAAGAGGGGAACGTCAGAAGAGGACTCCGACACATCAGCTGATCCCCGGTGATGAAGTGTTGGTGAGGTACCGTCATTTGCAAGGCAAGTTGTCACTGACGTATAACCCTAGTCCCATGGACGTGGTAGCTGTGCGTGGCTCTATGGTGACTGCATCATATGGAACTGCCACTGTCACACGCAATGTGAGTTTCTTTAAGAAGGTGTGGGGGACCAGGCCGGAGGCAGCCCTACGATGAGACAGTGATGACATACCAGAGAAGGCCAGTGGCTTGACCCATCCGCCCAGTCCCCTGGTTGGAGGGGACACAGGTGAGGAGGGCCCGATCTGGGCGGCGGGCAGGAGGTATCCCCAGAGGGTACGGAGGGGAAGCCCGCCCATCTCAGTAACTATGTGTTGGACCCCTGAACTGGTGTGCCCGGTCCATGGGCTGAGCATAAACCTATGGGCCTGGGACTGAAGTAAATAAAGGGAGTGTTAAGTTTGCAGTGAAATGTTTTGAACTATATTTGTTTGCCTCCTATTGTATTTGTTTGCTATGAAAAAGGAGGAGTGTGGTGTCTGTTCCTTTAAGGGCACACACGCGGAAGAGTGACACAACTCCTCCCCGTATGGGTAATAAAAACGGTGGTCCTGGGATCACCAGTGTGACCGAGGAGCCCAGACAGTGAACACTGTGTCAGGTGTATTCTGCGTGCTGGGGAGGAGGGCTTACGGGCCGGATGGGCACACCGACGACATTCTACTATATGTTCATTCCTCTTACTGCTGCCCTGTCCAGGACACTCATGTAGTAGATAAAGATCTTCTGTATTGAAAACAGACAAATGTTTGTTTCTATGTGTGTCAATATAATGCTGTGTCCGAGTGAGTCTGAGTTTGCGCAGCCGTGCATGTAAGTATGTGTATGTTTCTGTCAGTGTGAGATTACATATGTGTCTGTGTTGAGGGGATGCATGCAAGTACAATGTGTTTGGTGGGGCAGAAGGGGCAGAATGATAAAATGTATTGACAGTGGAAATCTGTGCATGACTATGTAAATGTGATCCTACTCTTAATTTCAGATGCCCATAGAGGTTTTACCATGCTTTTTAGACTTTGCCATGCCTGTCGAGCACAAAATGTCCACAGTCAGTCAATTTAGGATCAGAAAAGTGTAGGGACTGTGTTTATTCAGGGGACGAAATCTGATGACAAAATATTCTTAATATGGAAACAAGTCCTGAATCCAAATCAACTCTATGCTCCTTAGAAAACTAGTTGTACCTAGGCATGATGGAATACCCGGCTGACAGAATTTTAGATGGCACAAATATTTTTTTGCCCATTCCCCATCTGTGTTCATAAAACACAGTTCTGTATACAGTAACATTATTGTGAATTGATGATGGTATATATTGTGATGGGTGCAGTATCATGAAAGGTGATACACAGTACCAGTTCTTGTAGCCAGTGCACAGCTGCCAGCATCATGAACATGCTATGCAGCATCATAAACGTGATATACATGGCCATTGTTAGTGGCATTGGCATGTACTGTAAGTGTAACTTCATGATAGTGATTAATTACAATGTCAATGATGACATATATTATGGTCACAACTTCAGGGCTGTAATGTACAGTGTCAATGCCGGCATACATTTTAGTGGGTGTAGTATCATGTGTGTGAAATACAGTTGCAGTGTTGATTGCATATGTTATGGCACAGATGACAGAATCAAGACATGATATACAGTGGTGATATACTTAACACTTGATCAAATGGTTGTGCCAATGCGATCAGTTCATTTTGAAAAATGTTAAAGTACAGGGGGGCATTACACACTGAGATTTTGAACTTATTGGCAGTGAATGGATTTTTATTAAGGTTATGAAAAAATGCCCTGTTTTATGTAGAAATCTAATGACTGTAATACAGACCTCCAGACCACCAGACAAAGAAAAAAACAATCCTCTAAGGAAAAAGGCTTGGTGCACCTCTTTGCAAGAAAAGCAAATGTATTTTGTATACAAAAAGGAAACAGGTGTCAGAGGATGCCATAGAAACCAACTGCCATGGTGCTCACTGGGTCAGTTCAAAGCGAACATGCCCTTCTAAAGTAAATCATCATCACTCGTGATGCACACAGTATACAGTGTGTTTCCCCCACCCTCATTGGCTCCCACCGATATACATACTGCCAGTGCCTTATAGTGCCATGACTGAGTGGCCACATCGTGATCTGCCCTTGCCATCTAACATGTGGCCTTCTACTCCGCCACCTTGCTTCCCCACTACCTGATTGGCGGGTTGCGTGCTATGTTACCCTCCCAATTGGACTAGTCACATGGTGTGCACCTGGTCGTTAACATGAGCTTAGTGGATACTTTCAAAGTAAAATTGGCCCTTCAGACTAAAGGGGCACTTCTCTTGATCCCAAACATATGGGCGCCCCCACCATACCTGTCCGTCGCAGGACTACAATTGTTTGCTTCATCTCTTGCTCCTCATAGTGCAAATCATGGGAGGTTTCACTCTTTGCTCCCCCCTTATCGGTTGCACCTCCTAGGAGTTTCTTCTGGGTCTCTCGAGCACATTTATCAGCAAAATTATGATGGATTTAGGTGTTCTGCTTGCGGGTCATCTGCCAGTTCAACTGGTTTGGCCATCATTCTGGGGGTGCTACTGCCCTAAATCTAGACCAGGCCTTTGCCAGCTGAAGACCTTTGCCCTGGATCCTATGGGTTTGTCCTTCGGGATGGGCACAGCCCTACCTGCGCTCGGCCATCTAAATTACTTTCTGGTTTTGCAGTCCTGCAACACGATACAACTGTATTTTATCTAATTGTCATGTACGGTTTCCCTGCTGGGGCTTGGGATCGGAAAGTGATTCAGAACTCATTCTTGTGTTGTTCTGCTACTTTCTCCATGGCCTGCAGCAGGGTAGGCCTCACCCTAAATATGATGGCGCTTCAGTATTTCCTGCAGCGGTGACCAGGGCTGATGTTTACATTGTTATTCATCATGTTTCAACTATTATACTCTAACATCACACACCTCCCATACCTGGGCCTACCTACACTCCCACAACTGCTATAGAATGCTGCATGTGTTACACCTATTTTGCATGTTTCACTCCCTCTAGCCCCACAAGTTCATTTTCTCGTACACTAGTATATTTTCCTCAACCTAAATCATTTGGGTGGGTATGGGAACTGGACGTGCATACCCACATGACGCATGATACATCTTACATACCAAATCATTCTAAGATTAATCCTGTTCTGCTATCGGTTTCTGCTGTTTGGCGTGGTAAAAGGAAGGTACTGCTTTCCAAGCTATCTGCCATGAAGCCTCCCAAATTAAACATGGCTGTTTGCAGCGCCATTGAAAAAAGATACTGTCAATCCATTTTTAGAACTTAACATAAGATTAGCCAAATCAAAATCGTTGCCGCAAGCACATATTCCATTTAGGCAAATCAGGCACGAGCCAAGCTAAACAACAGCAGGCTTATGCGCCTGCCATACATTTTCATATTATGCCTTGAAATAGCTCCTTGAGGGTGACGCTAATATTCTGTTTCCTGATGTTTAAAACGTGTTTAAAGCACATGTGCTTTGAAGGGACACGAACAGAGGTGTAGACAGGATAGGGCCTCAGCAGGCAATACCCGTACAAAATCTGTAAATGCCCACTCTGCAGCTCTGTGAGGGCATATGCACATGTTAATGTCACTGCTATGTGCCCCATCACATTAGCTTCAGGCCCCACTTGGTAGACGATTCTGGCTATGCCTCTGGACACAAAAAGGGCAAAAAACACCCATCTGCACTTACATTCATATGTCAGCCTACCAGTTTAGAATAGCAGAATTGGGTTAAACTTTGAAAGTATTAGAATAATGGATCATGCATAATTACATTTAATACACCAATGTATTTTTTCTTAACTTTGATTAATCTATATTAGCAGGCCGATTCATGGAATCAACGTGCGCCGAAAAAACAGCGCACGCGTGCGAAAACGTGCGAATCGCAGTGAAATAGCGAAAATCGCAGTGCAAGTGGGATTATCGCACAGAAAACATCGCACATCAATTCATGGAAGTCCGTGCACGTGCAAAATGTGGAATGTGCGCTGAAAAAGTGCACGGCGCACGCTGGCGCACGCTGGCGCACAGGTCAATGAACGTCGTGCGATAAGGCCACAGCGAATTCGCACATAGCGTGGCGCACATAACAAAAGTAGGCGTAACACGGGGCGTCACACGCAGAATGGGGAACAACTCGTGAAAATGTGGGCGTCATGGGGGAAGTACAGGAGGCAAGTGCGCAGAACGCCCACACGCTCGCCTACAACACGTATTCATGGAATCGAATAGGGAAAAACAGCGCACGGCCAAAGACGCGCACAGGCCCATACATGTCTGCCACACGAAAGCAGGCGGTAGCGTCCCTGCGCAGGAAAAAAATGTGCGCCAAAGTCCTACATGCGCGAGAAGGCCCACACGCGATCTGGCCTGGGGGAGCGTGTGCGTGTATTACAGAGGTGCGCGAGAAGTTCCACACACGAATGGCCTGGGCGCGTGTATTCCAGAGGTGCGCGAGAAGTTTCACACGCGATTGGCCTGTGCGCGTGTATTTCAGGGGTGCACGTGAAGTTCCACACGCGATCGGGCCTGGCGGAGCGTGTGCGTGTATATCAGAGGTGCGCGGGAAGTTTCACACGCGGTCTGGCCTGGGGGAGCGTGTGCGTGTATATCAGAGGTGCGCGGGAAGTTCCACACGCGATTGGGCTGTGTGCGAGTATTTCAGGGGTGCGCGGGAAGTTTCACACGCGATTGGGCTGCGTGCGGGTATTTCAGGGGTGCGCGGAAAGTTTCGCATGCGATGGGGCTGCGTGCGGGTATTTCAGGGGTGCGCGGGAAGTTTCACACGTGATTGGGCCTGGGGGAGCGGGGTACATGTATTTCAGGGGCTCGCGGGTGTTTTTACACGCGATAGGGCCTGGGGGAGCAGGGTACCACTCACCGTCTGCCTTGCGTGCAGAAGAACGCGTAGCCAACACCCACCCGCTGTGAAGTAATAGCGTGTGAACCCCAACGCCTGCAAGACACACGCACCGCACCCCACGAAAAGCAATGCCCGTGCGCGATACGTCACAGACACGCATACGCGCTAAGGGCCTTTGGTCCAATGGAATCGCGTATGCGTGCGACGCGCTTACGCGCTAAGGGCCTTTCCTCGATTCACACGCTGACGTGCAGATTTTTCACGTGCCAAATCACTCCCTATCAAGCTGGCCACGCGTAAGCACACGGAAGACCATGCTCCTGCCCAAAAGGCCGAATTACTGCCCCCCAGAGCCCCGAGCAGCGTCCCACGAGCCATCTGCTGCTGCCTGCCTGCCTGCTGCCACCGTGCCCTGCCATTTGGTGCCTGCACATCAGCCATCTGCAGGGGTCCAGTTGCTGTGTCCACCCCTGCTGGAACAGAACACTCCTGACTGGGATACCATCGCTCCACAGCCCAGCCCCAGGACCCAGTTGCCCACCCACGCCTGCCTCGGGGGTCGCCATGTCGGGGCAAACACCATCCGAGACCACTGGCGACCCCCAGCCAGAGGGGCAGAGGGCCACCAGCTTCAGTCAGAAGGAAGTTGGTGTCCTGGTGGAGCTTGTCCTGGGGCATTATGATGCCCTCTTCGGATCACCACGCGCCAACAAGGAAGGACGGGACAGGATCTGGGACGACTTTGTTGTTGCCATCAACGCAGAGGGGGTGGCAACCCACAACATCAAGCAAGTCACGAAGCGCTGGGAGGACTTCAGGTCCAGGACCCTCATAAAGGCCCGGCGCCTCGTGGAGGGGGGCTGGGGCAGCATGAGTACCATCCAGCTGAGGGTCCTGGAACGCGTATGCCCAGCGCTCCATGCCCAGATCCTTGAGAGGCAGACCCATCTGGAGTCGAGCGGTAAGTGGCCAAGCATTGCTGTGTGAGACAGGGCATGTTGCAGCGTGCTGGTTGTCTGATACTTGCCTGTATGTGTGACATAGGCCATGTACGCGTGTGTGTGTGCAGGGACATCATGGTCATGCATGTGAGACCAGTAATGTGTGAAGCACACGGTTGGTGTATGTGTTTAAATGCAACATGGGGAGCCCTATGCGGAATGGACACATGAGAGCATGCCAGTCTCTGTTCCTGGACATGGGTGTGGGTGAGGGATGGGTGCTGATGCCATGTACATGTATGCTGTCCATGTCTGTGTTTCTGACCTACGTGTCTGCGACTTGTGGATGCCATGGATGCATGACACATGTCTGTGACAATGTTCAGATTCACTGATGCAGCCTAGTTATCCTTGCATCCACTGTGTGTGGGGTGTACGAGTCCAGATGGATGAAAGTACGTTGAAGTGTGTGCATGTGATAGGCATGACCCATGATGCATGTGAGTCCAAAAACAACATTGTATGCTTCAAGAGTCCCTTGGACATGTTTGCTTATGTCCATAGCATGCGCCATGCCTGTTACTGCATGTGTTTTGCCTGCACTGACCCATGTGTTGTGGAGGGACATGATGGAAGTGATCTTTGACAGTGCCACTCATCTTCTGTTGCTTCCTGTCTAGGGGACCATTGTACAGTACCCTGATGCTTGTGTTCTATGTCTCCCTCTACACAGCGCAAAGTGAAGAAGAGAGCGGAGACGGCGCTGTGGAGCTAAGCGGCGGGGATGCCCCCACGGCTGCAGCGGAAGGCGTGGGTGAGCCCCCACAGGGGCTTGCAATGGCAGAAGATGGTGTGGAGCCATCCAGGTTGGTGGTTTCCACAGAGGAGGAGGAGGCCGCTACTGAGCCGCACATGGGGCCTGGTGGGGGCATCCCTGCTGGTGCAAGTGGTGCAGTCCAGGGGCAGGGGCAGGAGGCAGCACAGGTCGCCGTGGAGGTGCCTGTGCATGTCACTGTCCCTGACACTGTGACTGCACCACCATGCACCAGCAGGGATGCCCCATCCCAGGCCCCTCCGCAGGTAGGGGGGATGTCCATGTCATCTGACTCCCCTCCACCTGCGGACGAGGGGACCCCTGGCCGTATGGAGAAGGTCCTGATTGGTGTCGCGTTGCGCACGGCTGTCATTCGTGATGAGGTGCGTGCTTCCCGGGGGGAGCACGCACGTCATCACGAAGAGCACCGTGCCAACGTGGCCCAGTTGGGAGCGGTCATGGTCGGGGGTCTCGTACATGTGTCGGGCACTCTGGCGACCCTCTCCTCCTCTGTGGAGGCTATGCGCCAGTCGTACTCCATGCCGTCTTCCGGCCCAGATGCCACCAGGGCCCCCTGTGTACCTGCCCCGACCAATGCAGCCACCTCGGTGGGGATCCCATCCCTGCCACAGTCGGGAGTCGGAGGTCCAGCAGGGGTGGACACACCAGCAACTGGACCCCAGCAGATGGAGGATGTGACGGCATCATCGGGCAGGGCACGTGCACGACGGCGTCGGTGGTTTCCATCAGCCTGGATGCCGTCGTGCTGGCACATGCAGTTGCGTCGGCGGCAGCGGCAGGCTCGACGTGGGAGGCATCATGGCTCGGGGCCATCAACATCAGGGGTGCAGGCATCGGCCGGAGGGCAGGAGAACCCTGGAATGGGAGTGGCTTCCGTGTGGGAGCGGTTGGGCCAGCAGATAGGTGCGGAGCGGCAGCGGGCAGAGGAGGAACGGCTCACAATGGTCAGGGCGGAGAACTCCATGTGGAGGGCGCTGAGGCGGGCTGAGTGCCCTCGTGGGTCTTCGCAGGGAGTTGGAGCTGGACACTGCATTATCCCTGCGGGACCTTGGGCCCGAGAACATGCCCGCCTCCAAGCCATTGAACAGGAGTTCGATGATGCCCTGGCCCATGACAACAACCAGTGAGCCGTCGGACTAGCCCGCTGCCCTTGTAAATAGTTATGGAGTTAGTGTAGGTTTCCTTTGCTTTTTTATTTATTTTGGACCTTTTGGACAATGGGCCACATTTTTGTATATAGTTTTATTTTATTAGGTAGTATTTTTATGTAGGTTTCATTTCTTCAGTTGGGATCATGGACCCTGGTTTGTTTATCTGTATATAGTTGACTGTTGGATTTTTTTATTTTTTTTTGGATTTACCCATGGAGCAATGGTTTTCGGTTTTGTTTTTACCTTGGATTTACTTTCTTGAACTGTGACTTTGGACACCTTTCCATCAGCCTGGATGCCGTCGTGCTGGCACATGCAGTTGCGTCGGCGGCAGCGGCAGGCTCGACGTGGGAGGCATCATGGCTCGGGGCCATCAACATCAGGGGTGCAGGCATCGGCCGGAGGGCAGGAGAACCCTGGAATGGGAGTGGCTTCCGTGTGGGAGCGGTTGGGCCAGCAGATAGGTGCGGAGCGGCAGCGGGCAGAGGAGGAACGGCTCACAATGGTCAGGGCGGAGAACTCCATGTGGAGGGCGCTGAGGCGGGCTGAGTGACCTCGAGGGTCTTCGCAGGGAGTTGGAGCTGGACACTGCATTATCCCTGCGGGACCTCGGGCCCGAGAACATGCCCGCCTCCAAGCCATTGAACAGGAGTTCGATGATGCCCTGGCCCATGACAACAACCAGTGAGCCGTCGGACTAGCCCGCTGCCCTTGTAAATAGTTATGTAGTTAGTGTAGGTTTCCTTTGCTTTTTTATTTATTTTGGACCTTTTGGACAATGGGCCACATTTTTGTATATAGTTTTATTTTATTAGGTAGTATTTTTATGTAGGTTTCATTTCTTCAGTTGGGATCATGGACCCTGGTTTGTTTATCTGTATATAGTTGACTGTTGGATTTTTTTATTTTTTTTTGGATTTACCCATGGAGCAATGGTTTTCGGTTTTGTTTTTACCTTGGATTTACTTTCTTGAACTGTGACTTTGGACACCTTTCCTTTGGATTATGATTTGTCGTTTTTCATTATTTTACGGACATGCTGCTTTTGGTTTTTGATTCCCATTGTCATTTGTTTATTTTTAATTCCATTTATGCTGTTTTTAATACATTTTTTTCATCAAACTTCAATGTGTAGTATCATCTCATTGGTATCATGCATATCATGATATGGGTTTTGAGATTCACTGACACCCATTGGGTGTATGTGAGGGCCATGTGTTCATTTCCAGACTTGCTATTGGGGTTCTATCATGTCATTGCCATTTCTAAATGGGTGGATGCAATACTCGAGTGGGTGTTTTGCATTTGGAGGCTGACCATAAGGGCCAGGGATCTAGATTGTGATGACATGTTGGCTGGGGGACATGTGTGGGGCCTTCTGGCAGGTGCCCCGCAATGCTGGGAGTGGGGGTGCAAGGGGACATGAGTGGGACATGAGTGGAGGCCTGCTGGCAGGTGCCCCGCAATGCTGGGGATGGGGGTGGTGGGAGACATGGGTGGGGGCCTGGTGGAAGGTGTCCCTGCACTGCTGGGGGGTGGGGTGGTGGGGAACATGAGTTGGACATGGCTGGGGGCCTGCTGGCAGGTGCCCCACAGTGCTGGGTGGTGGGGGTGGTGGGGAACATGAGTTGGACATGGGTGGGGGCCTGCTGGCAGGTGCCCCGCAATGCTGGGGGTGGGGGTGGTGGGAGACATGGGTGGGGTCCTGGTGGAGGGTGCCCCTGCACTGCTGGGGGGTGGGGGTGCAAGGGGACATGAGTGGGACATGAGTGGGACATGAGTGGGGGCCTGCTGGCAGATGCCCCGCAATTCTGGGGGTGGGGGTGCAAGGGGACATGAGTTAGTGATCATTAGTGCAAGGAGACATGTGCCTTTGCTGGGGGGCATGCCCATGTTGGGTGAGCTGCCTGCGGGACATGACCAGGGATGCAGGGTAGTCCCCTGTGGTGTGGGCTGCCTGGAGGGGCCGTGGAGGGTGTACAGGGAACACCTGGGAGGACCCACACTGGCAAATCACATGTAGGACTCCCCGGCACCCCTGAAATACACGTACCCTGCTGAAATTGCATGTAAAACTTTCCGCGCACCCCTGGTATACACGCACACGCTCCTCCAGGCCAATCGCGTGTGGAACTTCACGCGCACCCCTGAAATAAACGCGCACAGGGCAATCGCGTGTGGAACTTCTCGCGCACCCCTGAAATACACGCGCACAGGGCAATCGCGTGTGGAACTTCTCGCGCACCTCTGAAATACACGCGCCCAGGCCAATCGCGTGTGGAACTTCTCGCGCACCCCTGAAATACACGCGCCCAGGCCAATCGCGTGTGGAACTTCTCGCGCACCCCTGAAATACACACGCCCAGGCCAGTCGCGTGTGGAACTTCTCGCGCACCCCTGAAATACCCGCACGCAGCCCAATCGCGTGTGGAACTTCACGCGCACCCCTGAAATACCCGCACGCAGCCCAATCGCGTGTGAAACTTCGCGCGCACCCCTGAAATACACGCACGCAGCCCAATCGCCTGTGAAACTTCCCACACACCCCTGAAATACCCGCACGCAGCCCAATCGCGTGTGAAACTTCCCGCGCACCTCTGATATACACGACCACGCTCCCCTAGGCCAGATCGCGTGTGGAACTTCTCGCGCACCTCTGAAATACACGCACACGCTCCCCCAGGCCAATCGCGTGTGGAACTTCTCGCGCACCTCGGAAATACACGCGCCCAGGCCAATCGCATGTGGAACTTCACGCGCACCCCTGAAATATACGCGCACAGGGCAATCGCATGTGGAACTTCTCGCGCACCTCTGAAATACACGCGCCCAGGCCAATCGCGTGTGGAACTTCTCGCGCACCTCTGAAATACACACGCCCAGGCCAATCGTGTGTGGAACTTCTCGCGCACCCCTGAAATACACGTGCACAGGGCAATCGCGTGTGGAACTTCTCGCGCACCTCTGAAATACACGCGCCCAGCCCAATCGCGTGTGGAACTTCTCGCGCACCCCTGAAATACACGCGCCCAGGCCAATCGCGTGTGGAACTTCTCGCGCACCCCTGAAATACACACGCCCAGGGCAATCGCGTGTGGAACTTTTCGCGCACCTCTGAAATACACGCGCCCAGGCCAATCGCGTGTGGAACTTCTCGCGCACCCCTGAAATACACGCGCCCAGGCCAGTCGCGTGTGGAACTTCTCGCGCACCCCTGAAATACACGCGCCCAGGCCAGTCGCGTGTGGAACTTCTCGCGCACCCCTGAAATACACGCGCCCAGGGCAATCGCGTGTGGAACTTCTCGCGCACCCCTGAAATACACGCGCCGAGGCCAGTCACGTGTGGAACTTCTCGCGCACCTCTGAAATACACACGCACAGGGCAATCGCGTGTGGAACTTATCGCGCACCCCTGAAATACACGCGCACAGGGCAATCGCGTGTGGAACTTCTCGCGCACCTCTGAAATACACGCGCCCAGGCCAATCGCGTGTGGAACTTCTCGCGCACCCCTGAAACACGCGACCAGGGCAATCACGCGTGGAACTTCTCGCGCACCCCTGAAATACACACGCCCAGGCCAATCGCGTGTGGAACTTCACGCGCACCCCTGAAATACATGCACACACTCCCCCAGGCCAGATCGCGTGTAAAACTTTGCGCGCACCCCTGTAATACCCGCACGCAGCCCAATCGCGTGTGTAACTTCTCGCGCACCCCTCAAATACACGCACACGCTCCCCCAGGCCAGATCGCGTGTGAAACTTCTCGCGCACGCATGTTCCCGAAACCCGTAATACGCGTTCCCCGCTTTGCGTTCGCTGTTTGCCAGTCCGGTAAACTGGTACAGGGTGGCACAGCCCTTTGCGATGGTTTTGCGATCTTGATGGCTTTTCCTTGCGCGAGGGCGTTCTTGGGGCGTAACTGGCGCTGCTGCAGGGTCGCTGCGCCACTCTGCGCCACGTCTGCTTTTGGAGGCGAGAATCCATGAATACGCTGTGCGCGGAAATTGATTTTATCGCACGCGGCTGGCGCAGACATTCGCACGGGCACGCTGTGCGCCAGCCACGTGCGACACTTTTGAGAGGAATTACATGAATCGGCCTGTTAATATCTCACTGCATTACGACTTTCTGTACTTAACTTTAGAATTAAATAAATGTTCCAACTTTCAATTAATGTAATTTATCACATGCTAAATATATACCATTTTTTCTAGGGAAAGACAAGATTACCCCTTAATGATATGTCAGTGTGAGGGGTCAGAAATGTGAGGCGGCCAACTTTGTGAAGATTTTTCAAAAGAGTCAATTTTATTAAATGAAAAGGTTGGATGAACGCATCACTATCCCTACCCTGACGAGGATTTCCCTGCCTAAAATAAACTAAAGAAAACACACTAACAAAGGATATCGATCCCTCTCACTTATACATACAATAACCTAATATATGGCAGTTCAAAGACAACAATAATATAACATTTTACTTCGTAAGGTAACAACAGTCTCTCCTTATAATCTGGATGAGTTCCCCTTACCCAGATTCAAGCAGGACTCTCCTCCACATTTCAAAAGATATAAGGAAATCCTGGTGTTTAACAAAGTTCCAACACAGTTCTTTGTGACTCCAACTTGACAACAGAAAATTCCAACACTCCAGCGATTCAACTAAGAACATAGAAGGTTCTTTCTCTTCCTTGAGCAAGAGTTAGATTCAGAATTATCCTCTTCATATAAAGGATATTTTCTTAGTTTGTCAATAGAAGCAATAATTGCCTTTATCAGGATGTTTTTCCACAACTGAATATTTCTGAAGAAATGTACCTCCAACAATTGTGTACAAGTCTTTATTCAGCACCACAAGCAACGCACATTTTCTTTGTCAGCACCACTTTATAGCACTTCATCCACTCCGACCTGGTTTACTCACATGCCAGCTCCTACTACTTCAAAGGGTTACCATTCAGGTAATCTCCCCTGCCCAAACAGCTTTTTACAAACAGCAAGTGCTTCTGTGGGTAGAATCAACTTATAATAGTTTTGCAATAACCTACTCAAGTGAAAACGCCTGCCGAGAGCACGCGAGTGGTCACGGAGCAACCCAGATTCAATCTCTACTAGTAAACTCACTGGGTAAGGCTTGCGTGTCCGACCCCATCACTGTGCACAGGTCTTCTGTTCGAGTGGCTCCTCGTAAACTGGCAAACAGTTACTTTTGGCCCGCCGTTGCCTATGCCACTTGTAACCAAAGCTTCTTCTGCTTCGTAGGCTCTCCGGTGCACGACAGCTACCTAAGAGCTCCTCTTGCAAAGGAAAGCATCTCATGATTTCGCTTCCCACTGCGTACCCTCTGCAAACCAGAACCTCAGAGGGAAAGCTTCCCTCTTGCACGCTTCCTGCTTCACAAACTCTGCAATTAAGACCTCTGGAGGCACAGACCCTATCAGGACCTGCTACTGTCTTCTGATTAACAGTGGTCCCGGCGTCTTCTCGCTGCTCCAGTTTTCACGTCGGCTGCATAGACGGACTACACTGCTCTTCCTGCTCGTTCTGCTGCACTGCACCTGTGGGACCTTTTAAGCATCCCAGTTTCCCTCAGGTGTGGGTCATTTCTACTAACAATCTGACCACTCCTGCAGCATTGTTCCTCTTTAGCCCTTTCCTCCTGACCTGTTTCCCCCCTCATGTGATCCTCCTGCAGAACACCACCCACAGGGTTGGGATCAGAAAGTGTCTGCCTTGCCCTGGCCACATGAGAAGGGTCCCAGCCCGCATGGCTGATTCATCACATCAGGCAGCTGTGTCTAGTCTCCCAAAATATTCTACATTTCATCAATTCCCTAGTGCAGACGTGGACATCTGGGTATAAAAAATGACTAGCTATTGCTCTGCCGGGCAGCTCTCTTTCTTATGATGTACAGTGATACAGACACTCAGGATGAGATGAAACATACGCTAAGGTCCCAAAGTGCTTCATTGCAATAACATGAAGCTTGGACAGAGTGGGATACAAGTCACTCTTATAGTGCCATGAAGTCCCCTGCTGGCCCAGACAGGTTTGATTGCAAAGCACTGTTAATGTTGGAGGAATGCTTTATTCAGGCTGTGCTGAATGGTGCTATAATTTGGCCAGAGATAGGTCAGAAAAGTGAATTTATTTATTTAGAACATTTAAGTAATGCCCAGACCCTTGGGCATTATTGCGCTTAGTACAATTATCAGAGTTAGGAGGTACATTTTATACAAGCATTAGTGATATTTGTCAAAAAGCTACGTTTTTACAAACTTTTTGAAGGTACAGTATGAGCATTCATTTCTGATGGCGGCCGTTTGTGAGTGGGAGAGGGTAGGTGCAGTGACACAAAAGCTAATGTCTCCTGCTTTTTTATTTTTGAAGCGAGGGGTGAGCAGTGAAATGCTGCAACTGGATCTTAGCACACGCACTGGGTGTTTTTGAATAAGGCTTGTGTTGAGGTTGAGGGGAGCCTCATTGTAAATGCACCTGTGGGCAATAGTCAGAGTTTTAAAGTCGTTACGAGCTTGAACGGTAGCCAGTGGGCCTCTCATCTGGTATCCGAGATGTGGTCAGATCATTGTAGGCCTAGGGCCGTGTGCAAAGCTTTGTTCCGCAGAAGTTATACATTTTCCTGGTTCGATGCTGAGGTGCCTGTAAGTAGAATGTTGCAGTAGTCCAATTTAGGTAGGATAAGTACTCTTGCGAGTGTGAGGCAGTTGCTCGGAGAGAGGAATTGCCTGATCAGGGAAATGAGCCTAGACGTGTATGCAGTGGCAGATGCTAAAGCATGTATATGCTTGGCCACGGCTAGCTCTGCTTTGAGATTGACAGCCAGGGTTTTAACCTGCACCAGGACCGGCATGGTATTCCCATCAATGCAGATGGTGGCAAAGGAAGAGTCAAGGTTTTTGAGCCGGTGGGTGGAGCCAACAAAGAGAAGCTCCATGTTCTTGTCATTTAGGCAGAGGTTGTGGGTGGCCATCCACTTCTGTATAGTGCTGCACGCTTTACTTATTTTGGCACTGTCACAGGAGTAAGATAAGAATGAGAATTTGGATGTTATCTGCAAAGTTAGTTTAGATGATCCCAAGGTCATCAAGGAGGTCAAAACGAGGCCTGGTGTATGTGCTGTAAAGTGTGGCCGATAGGCAAGAGCCTTGTGGGACACCTAGTGGAGTTAGGATGGGGTCAGCAGTTGCATCTCCAATGAATTCTCTAGTGGCGCAATCACTTTGGAAAGATTTGATCCATGTTGTGGCCTCAGGTGAAAAATGGAAGTGATGACTGAGGTGATGAGAGAGGGTGTCGTGGTCGATGGTTGTAGTTGAAATGGTCGAATCTAAATGGTCGACAGGACAAATGGTCGACACCAAAAGGTCGACAGGTCAAATGATCTAATTTTTTTGTTTTTGTTTTCCACATTTTTTTTTGGGGGGGTCCCTCAACCCCTTTTTTTTTGCTAAAAAACACTTTTTTTTCCTAAACAAAAACCTAAAAAAATATACGTAACTAAAAAAAAAAATGTGCTCATTTGTCCTGTCGACCAAATTGTGTCGACCATTTGTCTGTCGACCATTTGACTAGACACCATGGTCTACAATGTCGAATGCTGCAGAGATTTCTAATGGGAGGAGGATGGCTAGGTTACCTGAGTCACGGATATGATCCATTTGGATTGTTAAGTCAAGAAGGACTGTTTCAGTGCTACGTTTTGGGCAGCAACCAGATTGTCTCACTCCAAGCAGGTTGTTTTGCCTTAGGAAGTGTTAGCACGTGTCCATAGTCTAGGCGGTGAAGGCTGAGCTGTGAATTAATGTGTTAGTGCATTGCAGGGATTGAAGTGGCAGGGACATGTTTAGCTCCTGCTTGTTGCTCAGAAGAGTCTGGTTAGCTTGACACTGACAGCTGCCAGGAGCTGCGTTTGGCTCCCCATGCCAACAGGCACCGTACAAACATATCTACGTGACATTAATTATGTGTGTTTGAGAAAGTGTATAAACAAACACCTAGACACATATAGAATGCATTTAAAGAATAACATATCATATATAGAAGAGAGGTAGGTATAGTTTGCATCACATGTGGTAGTTCTGTGTGCAGCATTATATGCAACAGCAGAACTCTCCAGAGTTAGCTCATGCTTGATGGGTAATACCCGAAATCTGGGAGCGTTGTGTAGCTCCTGCTCACTAAATATTTATTTTGAATGCTTTTGATCAGGCATGCTTTTATGGAATGGGAGGTGTGTTATGCTGGTGTCATGAGGCATAGTGTAAGAGGATTCAATTCAGCACTACAGCCAAGTTAACGCCTAGTCTAGAATACTGAATGAAAACCCTTATTGATATATCTTTAGGTCCAGTTCATGCGTTCTGGATGACTACCCTTGTATAACACCCCTCTCTTGGAATCCCCCTGACCCCACTGAGCCAAGAAGTAATTCTGTTTTGCAAGTTTAAAAGGTTTATTTGATAAATTAAAATATATATCACACTTTTTAATAAATTAATAATTGAATATCACACTTAATCTGATATGGTAAATATTAACAACGGAGAATCTGGCACTAGCACACTTCTTTAATCACTAATGAGTTGACATGAAATGGATAAGGTAGCACACTGGTAAATAGGAACAAAAGTATAATGTGGTAGAGGATGCTTTATGTAAGCTCAGGTGGAGGCAATATTCAATGAATGCAGTACAGAAAATACGCAATATGATTTCAACCAAACAATGTAATCACTTTTCTCTGGCTACTCCCCTCCCCCCCTTGATGCAAGGCAAGGAAATGGAAGGAAAACACACAGTTCTCAGAAATGCAATCAACTGTAATTCAGTTCAATCCAGCAAGCTTAAACAGAAGTTTGAAAACACAGGCAAATGCTTTGATAGGTGCTAGCAATGAATGAGAAATATGCTGGAAACGCTCTTAATTCCCTTTTAGAGGTTCAGGATGAGTGGTATCTAGTTAATATTAGTCCAGGCTCACACTAGCAATGATGCAGGGATAGTTAGCAGGTTAAACGAATTTCTGGCAAATGAAATCAGGCAGCAGCAGTTTTTTTACATGTGAAGAAATTGCAAATCGCGGCAAAATTCGCGGATGCGCCGAGCGCTATTACAAAGGAACCGCAAGGACTATCTCTACCGTTTTGGGGTCCTAGGAAAGCCTGGGATCTCAGCTTCCAAATGAAAGTTATTGCAAGTCTCTAGCCCAAACGGTTGCGGAGATATGAGTAATTTAGTAAAGGTCATTTTTGGTTTTGTAAATTTTAAACGCACACTTTTTCAAAATGACAAATTTTACTAGAAATGACAGGTGACAGATAGGAGGCAGTTCTACTTAGGTTAAATAGATTGAATTAGATGAATTTAAACTAAGAGATGTGTTCTGAGTTTTGCTAAGTACTCACAAGAGATTTTGAACAGGAAAGCGACTTGGTCACGATCTTCAGTCTGGTCAGGTCTTTCCGGATTCTGCTCACAGCGCCTGGTCTGGTCTCGGCTAGGCACAGCACTGCTTTCTCTCTGGTCTGGTCTCTGCTAGGCACAGCACTGCTTTCTCTCTGGTCTGGTCTCTGCTAGGCACAGCACTGCTTTCTCTCTGGTCTGGTCTCTGCTCTGGATAGATTGAAGTCTCTAGTTTGGCTTTCTGGAGTTTGATGGAGGTAAGTATGGATTTTTCCGGCAGGGCTTCCAGCGGCAGATTAAATTGAATGTCTCTATGTGTCCTGACTCTCTGCTTTTATCTGTTTCTTGAGAATGGGTGTGTGTGTTGCATCACTAGACTTGCCCCTCTCATTCGTCATTGGTCAGGCTTCCATTCCTCCGCTTGATTGGCAAACTGAACTGTGAGTCAGATTGATGTCATTTTATGATCTCTTGAAACAACCTCCCTTATCATCTGTGCACCCAAATATATATATGATCAAAATCCATACTTCAGAGTTACACAGTTGTTTGAAATTACATATACATGGTGTGGCTGAATTTAGCCATGTCTATGTCCAAATCTGCTCATTCTCGGAGCTTGCATTCAAAGAGTGTACATAATTGACTTTTTAACTGCTTTTTCAATTTCCGACATGGACCCAACTTTACATACATGTGTGCAGGGGGTAGGGACATTAACTGATGAAGTTTCAGATTTTTAACATGCACACATTTAGAGTAATATCCACTTTTCCGCTAAAACCCCCCTGAACATACCACCGGTTCCTACCACGTCTTAAACTGTGGGCAGAAAAATCACAAGAATTATGGTATCATTTATAAAATTTTCACATGTCCGCACTATGAATTATCCCCCTTTTTATAAAACCATATCCTTGCTGCAGGGGTGTGTCTTTTCAGGTCACATGGTACAGAAACCAGTCTTTCCAGTTTCTGCCAAGCCAGCTTGCTTCTCACAGGCAGTGCCCCTCCCAGCTTCTCCAGGAGGAAGCCACTTTTTACGACGTCTGTAATAAAAACCTTTGCCTGAGTGGAGAGGGCTTTGTTCACTCTCTGGCAGAGCACAGGAAATTCAATTATCAGATAGATGGCATATCCTTTGTGTGGGCAGCAAAAGGAACATTGGCCTGGGAACATAGTTGTGACTCAAGTTTCACTCCTGATGGGATCCGTTGCTAGGCAAAATCAAGTTCCTTAAGCCAGACCTTCAGCTAACTTTTTGTTGCTTTTAAAATAACTTGTAATTTTACACATGCAGCTAGAATGCTGATTCTAAGTGCAAAACTATGACATTTCAACAGTTACAAAGGCATGTGACACCAAACATAGGTCACTCATTTAATTTAACATTTTCGATTTTGGTGGTTTTAAATCCAGTTGCAGTTAGGCTTAAGCTGCTGACTCCATAGCATTTTTGTTATAAGCATTGTTTTTGGGCTCTTCATTTCCCAGATTTTGTAGGCACACAAAACTCCATTCTGCCAAATGTCTGCTGGTGTTCAGTGAATATTTTGCACATGTTGCAAGGTTTGAAATAGGCATTTTGCTTGCCTTCAGAAAAACACACAGTGGGTTTTAAAACGCCGGCTTTTGGATAGTGGTGAGTACTGGTACTGCACCCATTTTTGGGATTTTCTTGGATTAATGCATTCTAAACAGGAATGGTTCTTACATGGTAGTAAATCCTTGCTTAACATTGTTTTGATGGGGCTCCTTACAGTAAGATGGTTATGTGGAACCCCACAAAAAGGGTTGAATCTTTAAAGTGGTCCAATGAGTCACGATTTCAGCAACTTTTTGACATCAGTAAAAGTGGATTTTGTTAACAAAGACCTTTCTTTACCCTGGTGGGTGGCAAGTTAGGTAACCATTTTGGTGTGCGCACAACTGCGCAGCTTTCCTGGATTTCGGCGCACATGTGGGTTTTCCGCCATCTTGAATTTCCTAAGCCCACAGCACCAAATGTTGTAGCAGGGTAGCTTAAACGTGGGTCAGGACACCCTACAAGCCCCCCCACGTGACTGCACTTTGAGTTTGGGTCGATGGGGAGTCGCGTGCCCAAGGGTTTTGACCCACGCACCGGTCTGTCCGCATAATCTTCTTCCTCTTCTGTAGATGGCACAGTTCAGCATCTTCTTCTCCATCCGGTCAGATCGATCAGTTCTCCTCGCCGGTCCTGATGGGAAGATTGGGCGGTACCCCGGGCCCGTTGTGTCTTTGCTCCCGGTCTCCGGATCGTCCTTCTTGGTCATCCTTCATGGTTTCATCTCTCCTAGGATGATAAAGGAAGAGCGGCAATATCTACTCATAGACAATTTTTTTTTCCACCACTGTTGAGATAGTGGGGCAGCATATGCATTTCATCGTAACGAAATATTACATTCTTATTTTGAAAAAAAAAAAAAACAGCATCACTAGAGACAGTTTCATGTAAATCACAATATTTTAGAGACTAGATGTGGTAGGTTTTATGATTGGAACTGAATTAGTCTGATACAGTACCCGCTAGGATTCCAGAGGATTCCTCCAGTTGTTGCAGAGTGTGCCTGGGATGGCAACATTTCAACTGGTTTATGTGGACCCACTTGTCTTCCCCCTCCGCCGAACCACCTTTGGGGATGCGGATCTTGTAGGCCACAGGGGAGATCTTATCGACGATCTCAAAGGGTCCCTTCCATGTAGGCAAAAATTTGCGCTGCTTGGCCTGGTTCCTTTGGAAGTTGTATAGATAGACCCGGTCTCCCACCTGATATTCCTTCCTGGAAGTTTTCAGG
Organism: Ambystoma mexicanum; assembly: GCF_040938575.1. Taxonomy (NCBI): domain Eukaryota; kingdom Metazoa; phylum Chordata; class Amphibia; order Caudata; family Ambystomatidae; genus Ambystoma; species Ambystoma mexicanum. Next base: position 1,235,160,838 of record NC_090933.1, on the reverse strand, counting down.
TCATAATGGGTCTTCATGCTATCAGTCGATCTTTCTAGATTCCGCTGAGCATAAGCAAAAGCATGTTGGAGGTGTTTCCTTAAATTCTCTACATACTCATGAGTAGTGGAGGCATTTATCAGTGTCTGCTCTTGGGTCCTGTAGAGCAAATGCTGCGGAAGCACCATCTTGCGCCCAGTCATCAACTCAAATGGTGACATTTTGGTTGCAGATGAAGGGGTAGATCTGATGGCCATTAGGACCAGAGGTAATCGGATATCCCAACTTGGCCCAGAATCTGCCACAAACTTCTTTAATATGCTCACAATTGTCCGGTTATATCTCTCTACTGCCCCAGAAGAAGCTGGTCTATAAGCAATATGCAGCTTTCTCTTGACCCCCAGTATCTCCCACATCTTTGTCATTACTTCACTGGTGAAGTGGCTACCTCTGTCTGACTCAATCCTTTGAGGTAGACCAAAACGGGAAAAGATGTGGTTAATCATCAAGGCCGCTGCAGTTTCTGCCTTGCAATTTGGGGCTGGGAGACATTCCACCCACTTGGTAAACAAGCATGTCACGGTCAACATGTACTTATTCCCCCTAGCCGAGCGAATCACAGGGCCTACAAAGTCGATTTGTAAATCTGACCATGGCAGTGTCATTCCCCTCTTTTGTAAAGGCGCCCGGTGTGTGAGGGATGATGGCTGAAATTGTGCACACACAAGGCAACCCTTCAGGTACTGGTCGAGGTCCTGCCCCATGTGTGGCCAGTATGCAACCTCTCTTAAGATTTCCAATGTTGTGTGAAACCCCCTATGACCGGCAGTGGCCGCATCATGGGCGTGACTTAACATCAGGCTTCGGAATGAGGTAGGAACCACCCACTGATCGTGGCCAGCTTTGGATTTCCTTACCAACAAACCGTCTTGGATCCGGAACATTTTGGGACATTTCATCAACACTCTTAGGTCCTCTTTCCCAATGTAATCGGTATCCGTCAGGGGAAAGTTCTCAGGGTCCTCAAGGTGCTGGTAAAATTTACCAATTATTGGATCCCCCTTCTGAGCAATAATCAAATCAGCATCAGGGGTCTCCTTACTCCATTGTGCCATTGAGAGGTCGTTGTGAGCATTTGTCTGGGACCTAGTGATGGCAGTGACCTGGATTTCCCCCAACAGGGACTCAATCTCAATTAGATCCCCTTGGATGGCCCCGGTTTTGGCCAGCTGATCAGCTAAGTCATTTCCAGTTTTGTCTGGTCCCTCTACTTTGGAATGACCCTTGATCTTCTTCCAATAGATGGTCATCCCATTCGAGGTGACCAGATCATCAATGTTTTGGATCAACTTCCCATGTTTCAAGGGTTTGTTGTTAGCACATACCATGCCTCTGGTCTTCCAATTAACCAGGTGCTCCACGAACCCGTTCCGTACATAATCCGAATCTGTGATTATGACCAGTTCGTGGAGTTGATGCTGGACAGCAGTGAGGATGGCCTGATGCACAGCCATCAATTCTGCCACCTGACTACTTCGGGGACCAATTTTGTATCCAGCGGAGGGTTCTGGGGACTCATTCACCCATGCATTCCCTACGCCGGCCACCAGTTCTTTCTCCCCGTTGTTGTCGACATGGTAAGAGCATCCATCCACATACACAGTGGGCATTCCCTCACACTTGTCTTCTTCAAAGACTTTGTGGGGGGAATGAAGGTATGCCTCCATGTTGTCCTTTATTTTTAGACTTTCGTCCTCGAGACAGTTTTCTCTGGCACAATCATGCAAGTCAGCCAGACCTTGCGCGAGGGGACTCTTCTTGTTTTGGCCATATCTGACCTCCACAGGAAAGCCTTGCATTGACAGAATCCAGGAAGTAATTCGGGAATTACTCACATTTCCGGCCCGGATTCTGTCACTTTGGAGATATTGCAGAGGCTGGTGTGGAGTCTCCACTATGATGTGTTCCCCCTGGATAAACGGGCGGTAATTCTTCAATGCCCACACCGTTGCCAGGAGTGCCTTCTCACAATCGTTGAATTTTTCCTCCACAGAGGATAAAGTTTTGCTCGCATAGGAGATTACTTTATTGACCTTGTCATGCTTTTGATATAATACTGCCGTCAAGCACGTATTAGAGAACCCCGTCTCCAGGAAGAACTCCTTGTTTCTGACAGGGTAAGCTAGGCAAGGCGCTTGTGAGAGGCTTCTTTTGAGTTGTTTTACTGCCTCGGCTTGTTCTGGACCCCATTCCCACTTGACCCCCCCCTTCAGGAGATGAATCAGGGGTCTGGTGATCTCTGCGTAGCCCTCAATGAACTTTCTGCTGTAATTAGTCAGTCCAAGGAGGCTCCTTAGTTCCCGCAGAGTTGTGGGGTCTTTCAGTTTCTGAAGTGCTTCCACTTTCTTTTCCTGGGGACAGAGACCCTGAGGAGTAATCTCATGCCCCAAGAAATTAACACGGGTTCTACACCACTGTGCTTTCTGAAAGGAAAGTTTTGCTCCGGCGGCCCTCAACTGTGTCAGAACATAACGGATCTCTGCTATGTGTTCCTCCACAGATGAACTTTTGATGAGGACATCATCTACATAAGCCAGGTTACCCCTCGTACCCAGGTCGGGCATGGCCTTATGTAGGAAAATATTGAACTCATTACCGGAGTTAAGGTATCCGAAGGGAGTCCGGGTCCATGTGTACTGCTGGCCCCCAAAGGTAAAAGCCAGCTTGTATTGGTCCTCCCTACTGACAGGCACGGTCCAGTATCCATTGGTCAGGTCTATTGCAGTGAATACCTGTGACCCCTGAATCTGGGCCAGCCCTTGGTCAATGTAGGGAAGAGGCCATCGGGAAGTGTGGACCCGTTTGTTGAGCTCCCTGAGGTCAGCGCAGAGTCTCCACTGGCCGTTTGGCTTCAATATTCCCAGCACCGGATTATTGAAGGTGCTGTGGACTGGACGGATTATTCCCCGGGACTCAAGGTTCTTAATTATTTCAGTAAGGGACTCCATTGATGCGAGAGGCAAGCGATATTGCTTCACAAACACTGGAGTCATGCCAGGGTCCGTGGGGATTGTTGTGGTGTGGATGTCGGTGCGACCACAGTCATATGAGTCTACCGCAAAGAGATCTTGGAAATCCAAGAAAACTTGTTTCAACTTTTGCTTTTGTTCCAGAGTCACACAGGCATCAGCTAGGTTGACTCTCTCTTCCACCATCTGCCTGAAGCCTGGAAAGACTTCTGGTTTGGCTATCTCCGCGGCCTCCTCCAGCTGGGTGGAGAAGTCCCTGGTCAGAGTGCTGATTTGAACCGGAGGCTTCAGGTGGGAAAGGCAGCCTTCATGAACCTGGAAAATCACCTCATCCCTCCTGAATTCACAAGTCACATCTTCCTTACCATAAGGGCAGGAAGTGTACACCAGGAAGTTCCCCCCATGCCGGGTAAAAATCCTGTCTGGTGTTGTATTGTCCTCACTGTCACTGTCAAAACAGTCCTTGGGGATTGGTCCTAACAGTTCATTTACAAGATCAATGGAGAAATGTTGGTCATCAACCGCCATTCCAATAATGGTGCCTGCGGCTAGAGTAATACTCTTTAAGTCGCTGTTATCCACCTCTATTGGAATGGTGTCATGTTCTATGTTGACTAATGGTGTTGGGTTTACCCCCAACCCTTGCTGTTGGAGAGAAGCATTTAGATGTATGTAAGCATCAGGGTTTTTCAACTCTTGTCCCCTTTTAACTTTCACTTCCAGGGAGAATTGTCGGGTCCTTTCTGGGATGGTGACCTCCTCTTTAATCTGGATTTCAACTGCATAAGGTAGCAATTGAGCTGACCTAAATGCTTTTTCTGGATCATCAAAGCCCATGGGATTATCCGCTAATCGGGACCAAGCTTTGAAGTTTATTAGGTCCAAACTAATGGCAAAGCGATTGAGAATGTCACTGCCTAAGTAAAAGGCGGCAGGGACGTCTCGCACGACCCAACAATTATGGACAATGCTCTTGTTGCCAATGGAGATTTTGAGCATACACCTGCTCGGCAGGAGATGTTTGGAATTAGGTGCTTCCAGGTCCATTTCCCATTTGTCTATCAGTTTGAAGGTGGGAATGGCTGGATCTTTTGGGAGTTGGCGAAACATGGCTTCGCTGATGAAGCTCTTACCGTTGTTCACACACACTCGAGCGAGAACAGAGTCCTTCCCATCATTTAACTGAACAGGGATGAACAACTGCTCTCCAATTTGCTGAATATCAGCCAGGCTTTGAGCTGATTTCACATCTTTCTGGACTATAGGAGTGGGAGTTTCAGATTGTGGATTGGTATAGAATTTCAGAGTGTTTCCTTCCAGCGTGGAATACCACCTTAAACTGGAAGGAAGGTTGATTTTCAGAAATAGAGAGGACCCCTCATCACTAGTCTGTTGTCCTACTGCTATTACTGTCACGTCTGGAATCTGGTTGTTCTGGAAGTGAAATTCTACTTGGTCAGATTTTTGTTCAACCATGTGGCATGTGCCGTTTAAACTAACATGGTTGACACTCTGTTTTAATTTTATGGGTCGGCTAGTCTGAGTCCAGAGGACCTTGTTTACGCAATCTATTAGGGGTGACAACCTTCTCAGGAGGTCATTCCCTAGTAAACAAGGGGTGCCCTCTGGGGTCACAACTATGACCGGGTGTTTCAACTTATGTCGCCCGATCTTAATGTCCAAGTCTGCCGTCCCCTCGACGGGAATTTCCTTCCCGTCAAAGTTCTGCAGTTGTCCAGGAAGAGAGGTGAGAGGAATTTGGTAATTCTCTCCCCTTCCTGCATTCAGTTCGTCAAAGGCCCTTCTGGACAGAAGGGTAGCTTGAGATCCAGTGTCCACCAGTGCTGAGATTGTACCCTGCCCCTGTACTTGTACCGGGGCATAATATCTTCCCTCCTTCTCCTCAAGGGGGCACAGATAATGTACATTTTTGGACAACTGGTGGGCTAATTTTCTGGTTTTGGACATCGCTAGCGAGGAGATTTGGGCAGAATTCTGTGGAGAGTCTTGGGAATCTGAAAGAAAAAATTTGCAACTGGAGATCAGAGCCATTGTGGGTTCCCCTGGCTCCGTTTCTGGGCCGCCCCCCCCTTTTTGGAGGCAGTCGCCAGGATGGGTTTGAACCAGGGGATTTTCTTGCTGTTGGTTCTGGGATGAGATGGTGGGCGGCGGTAGCTCAGTCTCCCCATCTCCCCAGTCTGGATTTGCATCCCTAGGGACCCATTTTTCTTTGGGAGGAGTTCCCCCCTCTCTGAAGGAGAAGATCCTTTTCCCAGGATCCTCTGAGGATCCCTCTCCCTCAAATTGGAAGATCTGTACCTCCTCCTCAAACTGAGTCTGTTTGGGTCTTTTGTTTCTCCTACCCCCCCTCTGCTCCTTAGGAGGCAGACTTTCAGGGGCAAGAGATTTTGTTTCCGGTTCCGGGGTTTCCAGGGGCTGTTTACAAGTGAGGAAGGAAGCTTCCTCCAAGGCTTTACACCCCCCTTCCCTTTGTGCCTCCTCCCTGGGAACCGGTGAGTTATCGGGGTGCTGCCCCCGTCATTGTTCTGGAGCACCAGGTCCAGAGTTGGGTGCGTTCTGCGCCGGCATGCTGATCTGAGGGTTCTGCTGTGCCCTCAGTATATGACCCATATCCCGCGCCATGTTTTGAACCTGGCGCTCTAACTGGGAAACCCGCTCAGGCTGATACGGGGCCCTGTTTTCTCCCCTGGGTTGATCCCGGGAAGGGTAGCTGTCCCTCCTCTGGTAGTACCCCTGGTTGGGAAGATTTTGGTACCCCTCCACCCTTGGCCTCCCCTCTCCCGGATTCAGTGGTCTGGGCTCAGGGAATTGAGGAAAGAAGGATGGATGATTTTGGGGTTGGAAGTCGGGTGGATATCTGGGGAAAAAGTTCTGCCCAGGGTTTGGTAAATTTCTGCCCTCCTGTGGGAAGTTTGGAGGGAAGTTCCCTGGGTTAGGTGCTTGGCTGGATCCCCCCCCTTGGGCTGGAGGAGTCCACACATAACCCAGGATGGGTCTGTTACCTTTGTAGCGAGGACTTACATAGTCAGGAGAGCGAGGGACCCCATTTGTGGGGCTGCCTCCCTGGCTCCCTGTCTGCGACTGGCCCGAGGACCTTCTGGGCCTAGCATTATTAGGTGCAGGTAGGTTTTTAGGCCCCCCCATCTCCAAATCCAAAACGGGGGTGACCTTTACCTCTGCCACCTTGGCAGCAGCAGGGGTGCCGTTGGCTTTGGGGTTTTTCTGGGCATTGCTTTTATTTTCTATGGGCTTCTGCACCTCATAGATGCGGGTAGCCTGTTCAATGACCCAGTCTAAAGATCTTTTCTCGTGAAAATCCCTCACGAGCTGGGTCATGATATATTTGGGCAAGGCATGGAAAAACGTGTTTATAAATTCACGGCTATCCGTGCGCACCCTTCTTGTGGTCTGTGCAAAAGCCCGCTTTAACTCCTGCACAAATTCTTGTGGGGCCTGATCCTCCCCACATTGCAAATTGTAGGCTGCCTTGCGAGCCTCTTGAGGATTTCTGTGAACAGAAAAATGTTTCAGGATGGCCGCCTTATAGGTGGACCATCTTAAATGATTTTGGTCCTCCAGCCCCGCAAAGAAACTGGAGTATTCCGGGGAGAAGGTCCACTTTACATATTGAATGCAGCTTTGGCTGTCCTTCAAATGGAAAGTCTCCATCATTTGTTCAAACAACTCTAAGTGCTCCCAAACAGAATACTTAGCGTTCTTATGGTAAGGCGTGATGACGCTCCTGATCGCCTTAATCTGCTTTACGGGGTCCTTGAGCAAGGCCCTTTTTGCCTTATTGGCCTTTTTGGTTCGGGTAACCCTTGTCCATTCTTCGTCGGACTCAGAGGCACTGCTCCCAGAGGTTCCCGTCTGTTCTTCCAGGTTTTCCCGGATTCTGCGAGCCTGGGAATGGCTGGCAGAATGTGGGGACCTGGTCTCCTGTGTCCTGCGCAGTTCAGAGGAGTCTTCAGATTCCTCCTTGCTGTCAGGATTTGATGGGTACCCCCTCCACTGACCTAACTGGGCAGAGGTTTTCAGGATGCCCTTAATGGGCCTACTCTCCTGGGGTTCCCCACTGAACTGTATTGTACTTGGGTGCCCATACCCGGATGCCCACCCCTCCATTCCTGGATGGTACTGGCCTATGAGCCCCATGCTTCTGGCTGGATAGTAATCTGCCATCCCTGTGGCCCTGTGCTCATGTGCGCCAGGGGACATGGGGGTGGCAGAGTCCAGGGACTGAGAGGTATGAGGGCCTCTGGTACTAGGGCTCCTGAGGTTATGCTCCGGAGTTTCCATTTCCCAGCGAACCTCATCTCTATCCGCCCCTGCTCCCTGTTGCAATGCAAGAGCCTGCATTTGTGCCTTCAGTTTCTCAGTTAAGGCCTTACTCGACTCTATCAGTCTCTCCTGCATCGCTACCTGCTGTTGGAGCCTATCATTGTGTTGACAGAGGGCCTCATTTTCCCTCTGTGCTTCCTGGTTGGTCCTGGAGAACTGGGCCAGTCTTTGCTGCAGGAGGGTTACCTCCTGAGCTGTGTCCCTATTGGCCTGCTCCTTTCTTACTAGAGCATCCTCCACCCTCCTGGTGTGCTCTAGCAAGTTCTGGTTTTCTTTTTGGAGGTCACCCAGTCCCTGGTGGGCCAGGTGATTTTCTTCCATTTTCCTTTTTAAATGGCAGACTTCCTGGCCTAAGGCGTCTCTTTCCTGACTAAGAGCCTGCATTTGTGCCGCCAGGTCGTCCCTTTGCCTTTGGAAGGCACCAGCTTTCTGGCGCTCCTGATCAAACTCTGCCTGGGTATCCAGGTCTTTCAGGATCAGTTTATTGCTCTCCTCTTTCTCTCTGTCTAGTTGGATTTGCAGGGTGGCTACCTGCTCTGTGCATGCCCTGTTGAAATTGATCTGTTGCTCCAGCTTTTTCTGGCTCTGCAGTAAGGAGTCCAAACTGTCTTGGTGCTCCTTCTGCAGGGCCAGAAATCTAGTATCCTGTTCTGACTTTTCCTTTTGCAGCACATCCATATCCTCCTTTATTTTAGTAATGTACAGTCTGCTGTCATTTTCTGACTCCTGGCTCCTCTGCAGCCTCTGCTCAGAAGAGTCCAGATCAGATTGGACCTTCTGTAATGCCATCTGTTGCCTGTTTGCCAGATTTTGGCTTTCAGCACATCTATCCTGCATGTCTCCCATATATAGGTACAGGTATGCTGCTATCCTGGCGATCTTATTGTGTTCCTCTTTGGCTTTAGGAGCCATATATAGTTCACTCAGGGCCACATGTAAGGGACCCTGATCTCTATATATATCTGACCCTGTTTCAGTGACCTGTTGTGTGATGGCCTGCAACCACACATCCTGGCCCTGTTCGGTCCATTCACCTCTCACAAATAGCTTATGCAAGAGGTGCTCTCTGGCTATTTTCATGTCTACTAAGGTCGTCATTCTAGAGATTGGTCTCTGTCCTGACTTACAGAAGTTAGTATTTTATTTTTGCAGAACAGAACTTTTCTTGGAGTGTCCCTTTTGAGGAATGCTTCACAGCGTAATGCAGCGTGGTGATCCGACCGGGTGTATGTATCCCGTCAGTTAGCACACTGTATTAAGCTGCACAACTGGTAAATCTAACCCAACGTCTCGGCTCGAGCCCCCACTTTGTAAGAGGATTCAATTCAGCACTACAGCCAAGTTAACGCCTAGTCTAGAATACTGAATGAAAACCCTTATTGATATATCTTTAGGTCCAGTTCATGCGTTCTGGATGACTACCCTTGTATAACACCCCTCTCTTGGAATCCCCCTGGCCCCACTGAGCCAAGAAGTAATTCTGTTTTGCAAGTTTAAAAGGTTTATTTGATAAATTAAAATATATATCACACTTTTTAATAAATTAATAATTGAATATCACACTTAATCTGATATGGTAAATATTAACAACGGAGAATCTGGCACTAGCACACTTCTTTAATCACTAATGAGTTGACATGAAATGGATAAGGTAGCACACTGGTAAATAGGAACAAAAGTATAATGTGGTAGAGGATGCTTTATGTAAGCTCAGGTGGAGGCAATATTCAATGAATGCAGTACAGAAAATACGCAATATGATTTCAACCAAACAATGTAATCACTTTTCTCTGGCTACTCCCCTCCCCCCCTTGATGCAAGGCAAGGAAATGGAAGGAAAACACACAGTTCTCAGAAATGCAATCAACTGTAATTCAGTTCAATCCAGCAAGCTTAAACAGAAGTTTGAAAACACAGGCAAATGCTTTGATAGGTGCTAGCAATGAATGAGAAATATGCTGGAAACGCTCTTAATTCCCTTTTAGAGGTTCAGGATGAGTGGTATCTAGTTAATATTAGTCCAGGCTCACACTAGCAATGATGCAGGGATAGTTAGCAGGTTAAACGAATTTCTGGCAAATGAAATCAGGCAGCAGCAGTTTTTTTACATGTGAAGAAATTGCAAATCGCGGCAAAATTCGCGGATGCGCCGAGCGCTATTACAAAGGAACCGCAAGGACTATCTCTACCGTTTTGGTGTGCGCACAACTGCGCAGCTTTCCTGGATTTCGGCGCACATGTGGGTTTTCCGCCATCTTGAATTTCCTAAGCCCACAGCACCAAATGTTGTAGCAGGGTAGCTTAAACGTGGGTCAGGACACCCTACAATAGGGAGCACAACATTAACGTTGCTCTATACTGTTCTCCTGGCCTGCAATGGGTCACCAACAATGTGTCGATGACAAGTACTGCACTTTTCTCTCCTGCAATAGTTTAGGCAGAGTGAAATCTATGTGCCATCGGCTGATGCCATATTATTAACCTTGGGTGGTTCAGGTAGGGAAAGGCAAAGGTACTCTAGGCATGCTGTGCTGGTATCCAAGTGTGGATCAAGCATAATGTGGTGATTGATAGGTACTCTGTGCTATCCTGTGACCTGGGATGCATGGGATTGGTGAAATGAAAGGTTCTCTCTACCTTTCCCTGGAAAGGTTTATTAGGTACAATATGATGCATTGTCTGCTATGCTGGTGATATGAGATGGTTAGGGTGTTCTGGTAGGGTAAGACTCTAGTATGCCAAACTCCTTGTATGTATAGAGTGGGTTTCATGAATAGTACTCACTGGTCACTGATCCAAGAGGAACATAGAAGATCTGTGAGGAAGAGTAAAGAATTTAAAATACAAGACGGTTCTACTATATTTCATGTGTTTATTATTGGTATATCAACCTTTCTGCCAATATAATCACATCTCTGCTCTCCTAAGATCAACAATAGTCAGACCATATTGCTACATCTCTCTGCCAGGTTATTTCCTTTCCAGAAGAGCACATGTACACTTTCTTGCGCACACCTCACCAATTTCTCCCCTTCTCCCCTACCCCAAGACACATCTGTAAAAATATGTAATACCAACTCGAATTAAAATAGACATGGGTTTTTGGGTTGTCGGTATGTATTTCCACCAAATACTAATTATTCATGCATATTCACGGAGCCTCTCCTCAACACCTAGGCCATCACGTCATGTCTCACACCACCTAACTCACTACGCCTGCTCTCCACCACCCGGTACAGCTGTACCCTTCCTTTGTGCCACTCTGTATCCTGCCCCCTGCTGTATATCTTGTGTGTTGTTACCTCTGAAAAGTGCTCAGTTATGTATCTGTAGTGTCGTACACCTCTGTAATGCACTGTGTTATGTATCTGTATTGTTGTATACCTCTGTAATGCACTCTTATTTTATTTATTTATTTTATTTGTTGATAACACCAAAACCTAGGAGTATCATAGCGCTAGCTTACATTAGTAAGGAAACATTTAGCATGCAGATAAAACAGTTGCTAGACTACATTAGTTTGTAGAACATGTGATACAATATGAGTTGTCGGGCAGTAGATGTAGTTAGCAGTACGTAGTAGTATAGTTAAAGCAATAATGGTGGTAGGACAACAGTTAAGCAAATTTGTTGAAAAGTATGGTTTTGAGTGTTTTATGGAACATCACATAAGCTGGCTCTCCTTGGATACATGTCAGGAGAGCATTCCAAAGAGTGGGAGCAGTAAATGTGAAGCTGGCTCCTCCAGCTCTTTGTCTGATGAATCTGGGATCGTCCATGTCCGTCGGTCGCAAGAGCGGCCGACATGGATGATCTCAGGCTGCAGGGATTGTTTTTTTTGGAGATGTGCGCAGTGAGGTGGGTTGGTTGCGGCGTTGTGGATGCAGCAGTGGGTGACTCAGTGGATTTTAAACTCAATGCGTGCCTTGATGGGCACCCAGTGAGCTTCGCGTCTCACTAGAGCGATATGGTCAGATCTTTTTAAGCCCCAAACATCCCAAAGGGCATTATTTTGGATCCATTGTAATTTAGTTAGACTTTTGATGGAGGTTCCTGTGAGGATGGCCTTGAAATAATTCAGTTTGCTGCCAAAAATGGGCCTCGCCAGTGTAACAGCTTTTACATGTTTGTACGTGGTGAGTTCCGAGTCCAGATGGACTCCCAGGGTTTTGACAGAGCTTGATACATGTGTGAGGGTTTCATCAATGGAGAAAGAGGTGAAGACAGGTTCTATGTGTTTGAGACGGTATGGGGAGCCTATGATGAGGAGCTCTGTCTTGTCATCATTTAGGCATAAGTGGTGGGTGGCCATCCAGGCCTGAATGATGCTGTAAATTCGGTTGATATTGGAGGAGTCAAGGCAGTGATTGCCGGTGAGTTTAAGGAGAATTTGCATTATGCCTGCGACATTGGTGTAGGGGATTTCAAGGCTGTTCAAGTGATCAAAGAGTGGCTTAGTATACGTATTATACAAAGTGGGAGATAGGCATGATCCTTGAGGATCCCCATAGGAGACAGGGTTAGGGTCAGACATTTCCGATCCTGTGAAGATCCTAGAGCATCACTCACTCAAAAAAGAGTTGATCCAGTTGGTTGCTTCATTAGAGAGGTTGAAGGTGGAGGAGAGATGGTGACACAACATATCATGGTCAACGAGATCAAAGGGTGCAGAGAGTTTGAGTAGGAGGACGATGGCGAGGTCACTGCATCACAAATGGCAACAAGCTGAATCTTAAGGTAAAGATGAGCAGACTCTGTGCTGTGTCTTGGTCTAAAACCAGATTGGCGTGTGCCCAGAAGGTTAAGTGCTTTTAGGTAGAATTGGAGTTGTATGCATGCTGTGCAGTCCAGAATTTTGAGTAGGTAGGGTACTGTCATGATGTTCCGGTAGTTAGAGGGGAGCATGGGGTTGAGTGATGTTTTTGTGAGGAGGGGAGTGACCCACACTTCTTTAATGGATTTTGGCATCGGATTGGAATTGAAAGAGGCATTGATACATTTTGCAATGATAGGAGCAATGGGGTTCTGCACACATCTTGATAATGTGGGATTGGCAAAAGTCTACTTTGCAGTTGGAGGTTTTTAGTCAATTGATGGTAGTGATCACTTCAGCTGGAGACATAGGGGAGAAGTGGAAGGGAGGCATGGTCGGCTCGGGGTGAGTGATAGGGCCAGTAACGGACGCAGCGTTAGATCAGATCATGGATTTTTTTAGGATAGTCTTCTCTCTGAGGTTATGAATCTTGTTGGAAAGAGCAAATTGGACCAGGGAACACGCGGCTTTGTCTTTCAGAAATCTCTCTATAGTTGGCTTTGTGGATTTGAGATCTTTGAACATTTTAAAATGTTCTTTAGTATTGGAGCTGGCTTTGTTGATCATGGTGTTTGTTAGTAACAATTGCGATTTGTAGACTTGGCAGTAGTGAGAAAGGCCTCCTTATGGGATGTGGATGGGTTTATTCTACATAAGTGTGCCTGGGCACATTTCTGTTTACGGAGGGTGGTTAGGTCCTCTGTATACCAGTTGTGGTTGTTTTCTTCGTAGTTTTGAAGGGAGCATGCAGGTCTAGAGTGTTGAGGAGGGTGGAGTTGTAGGCAGCGAGGACAGTATCTGGATTGATGCTCTGTTGTATCTCCAAGCTAGGTCCGCACTCAATAAATATAATAATAATAATAATAATAATAATAATAATAATAATAATAATAATAATTATAGTAATAATAAATAATGCTCTAAGACGCAATTTAATTTGTGTTGTGTGCTATATAAACTGTCATTATTAGCCACTCACCCCCTATCCACACAGTCAGCACATTCTCCAGCAAGATTTCCCAGCCTGTAAATTCACCTGTCGTGGAGATCTTGGTGACATGAAGGGTCCAATCTTGAATCCTTTTAAGATAACTCAGTGGGTTCAAGTTTCTGCTGAGAGATATATAATCAACTTCCTCCATCTCCTCACTACAAAAGGCATTGTCTCATGTTTTGAGTGTCTGGTTTGTTTAGAACTAGAGACTGATAGTATAATTAAGAGCTTGACGTCTGCTAGTAACTCCAAAAAAGGGTTTTACTACCCACCCATCAAACCATATTAACACACTAATTCACTGAACCATCCATCAATGCAACCATATTTATCAACTTTTCCAACCACCAATACACCCATATTCACCCACTCATCCATTAATTAATTTATCCAATCATACCCAGTAACTCATTAAAAAAAAAGAAAAAACTAGACTTCTAGGTTTTTTCCTTTTCTTTTGAAGCTTCCACTTACATGACCTCCTGTTTCTCCCCCCTTTTCCACTGTTTGCTATCCCTTCACAGCAGCTGTGTAGTGGTGCAGCATAATGTTTGAACAGGTAGTCTACGAAAGAAGAACAGAGGAAAGATGTCTTATACTGTGTAACTTTAGTTCCCCTGTTGATCTTGTAGGGGAGGACTGGTCCAAAAGACCCCTCTCGCCTGCGTTCCCTCCCCAGGTGAGGGCTATGGCTCATTGGGCGTTCCCTCATGCCACCCGGGCCCAGGTGGTGGAGGGCTCACCCACTGGAGACATTGCCCACACGTATCAATTGCCCATACAAATTTAGCTAGGCCCAGAAACCATTATTCTATCTGGTAAAGATGGTGTGAGCTCAGCGCACTGTAGCGCGGCCCCCACCCTTGGAGAGTTTTCATCCCTGTTGCCGCAGCACCCTGGCAGATCCGCTGCGAGCACGTTCCCACGAGCAAGGCGGACATGAGGTAGCGCAATACGCTAACATTGTAACAATTCACCTCCCGCAGTGTACTAGCGCTATCAGCATGACCCGGCCAGCAGGCCTGAACAATGAGAAGAACGGTAAAATGGTCATCTGATGGCAGACAGTCTTAGTATATGTGTATATAGTAATGTCAAGACCCCTTGCAAAGTATACTTTCTTCCACAGAATCTCTTATATTACAAACGTCTGTAGAACGTATTAAAATGAGAGAGCATGCTCCCATTATATAAGCAATGGCGGGCTCACACCATTACAGATGGATACTAATAATAAAGGAACGCTCAAGGGATCTGTTTGTTGCATGTATCACTGGGCAACCTACCTCCCATGGTTTTGCGTCATAACTAAGCTAATGCTGCTAGAGTACACGAGAAAGCGAATGCATTTATACTATGAACTCACGTAAAGGATGCGCGAGAATGTACTTATCATGTAGGTATGTCTAAGCCCCTTATGTGCCACCACCGTCACGTACAGTGGCGGGTCGTTTTCTATGTACTCCACCGACCCAACTACTACCTCATTTACTGCAAATGTATATGCATGTAACTAAAATATTGTAGCTGCTAGAATATAATGTACAAATATGGTGCGCGGACTGGATAGAATCGAGATACATCCAGCAAAATTTAAATGCATGTCTTGAAGCGATTTTGAATAAGTATTATAGAAAGTGTTCAAATATTCGTGATGTCCTTACCTACATTCGGCAACACACGAGGGAGATACCTTTGTGAATGCGTACAAGGCCATTCCCCCTCCCACCCTGCGAAGGCTGCCAAGACATGAGAACAGAGGCCCGCTCTGCGCTATCCCACCTCCCCCGACCGGACTGGAGCCGCTTCAAAGATTTGTAGCCCCTCTGCAGCACCCAAGGCCGCGACCAGCCACCTGCATTATTTACAGCACAGCAGTAAACCTTTGTTTAAACTCACGCGCCCCCTCGTAAACCCCACAACCCACCGGACCGTCTTAGACTTATAACCCTGGGCTATCAGGACACCCAACACTTTGACAACACACAGTGGAACATCCATAACAACTTCTAACAAGACAGAAAGACCTGTACCACCCGTCCCAGGCCCCGAAGCTTAGCCCCTAAACCTATGGCCCCGGTCGACAGGACAAGGGTAACCAGGCCTCTATGTATTACCTCCAGACCTCTCACAAGGTGCATTCCTCCTGTGTTGCATTAACCTATAGCATAAACTATTGAAAGATTTACTAAAGAGAATAACACTGTAAATGACTGGATGACTGCGGTGTGCATGGCCGAGGGAAAGTAAGTCAGGAAAGGCATTCGTCTCTGCCACAAGCCGCCTTGGCACACCAACACCGCCCGGATGAACTCAAGCCGACCTGCCAGGCCCAGCCCCACCCACGAGGGTGACCAGTGACGTCCTCCAGCCAAGACCAACCACGCCGCAGCAGCACCTATAGTTAGTCATCGCCACCCAATCCCAATGAACTTGTGCCCCCTATAGTATGTAGGTTTTGATGACGTTTTTTGTAAATATATACGCCTGTCT
The DNA here is from genome assembly GCF_040938575.1 of Ambystoma mexicanum. Taxonomy (NCBI): domain Eukaryota; kingdom Metazoa; phylum Chordata; class Amphibia; order Caudata; family Ambystomatidae; genus Ambystoma; species Ambystoma mexicanum. The sequence continues at coordinate 1,235,145,168 of NC_090933.1, read as the reverse complement.
TTGCTATTGTCAGACAGAGCGCTCTCGGAGGTTGCAGAGTTCTTTGCATGCCCAATTCTGATTGATAAACTCCCATTTACGCTCACCCGCACTCTGTCTTGGCCTTATTCCCATTTTGGGAGAGTTCTTTATTGTCTCTCATTGCGGGGAGGATCGTGCTGTTTGGGGACGCTTGCTTTCAGTGGTGACCCCGATAGCGTGATTTTTATTCCTTCCTAACTCCTTATAACCGTCCCCTTCTGGCACGAGAATCTCCGGTCGAAAAGGGATACGCACGGTGAGCCGGCTCCGGGAGGCTGCCCGCCAACGGCGACCGGTACACTAAGAAGTGCGCACTCAATAGAGAGGGGGTACGGGATCCCGGTTGAAAAATCCCCTTTGAGTACCGCTCGCCGGAGCCGGGGCTGACTGTTGAGCTGACGGCGACACTGCCTGGACGGACCCAGTTTCGGAGACTATCGGTTCAAGACGGGCACGTGAGTACTGAGTGCGAGCGATCTTAAAGGGAGCGGGGAGTGAAGTGTAGGACAGGAAACGAAGAGGGGGTACGTAGATCTACTAAGGATCATCTTAAATTTTCCTTGCTTTTTCTTTGCATATGGCCATTAGGACTAAGAGGTGAATAAGAGATAAAAAGTGACGGGAACCTAGCTCCGAAAGGGGGTGGAAGCCGGCGCCGCATAGTGCTATCTTGACTAGTACTGGGAATATATGAAGAAGTGGAGTATAAAATAAAAGTGTGCAGCAAAAGGGGACACTGGTGATCGCTATTACACTTTTCCTTTCTTTTCTTAAGGGTAGGGGGGGAGAACATAGAACTGTGATCAGCACAAACTTAGGGAGACAGTAAGAGAAAAATAGTCCTATTAGAGGGGGGGGGAAACAGGTTAATATCTATATATATACGCATCTAGATATTCAAATAAGACGAATAGGGACAGCCGGCTAGGGAGGAAAGGGAGGGCAGCTTGAATGGTGAAGGGTGCCAAGAGGTGTGTGCACCTCGTATGTGCTAGAAGAGATTTTGATGTTGTGAATGTGTGAGCGGTTATAAATGCGTAATAGTTAAATGGTCATGATAAGTGTGGTCGGATAAAACCTTTTTCCCTCTTCAGATAACGTCAATATAGTGAAGTGAGTGAGTACCTCTTTGATTTCCAGGCTGACATTGTCAAAATAAAGGAGGGGTTGCTCTTGTATGTGCCCCTCAAGGAGAACAGAATAGACATTGTGTACGGCCAGTTTAGTATTGTGCAGTCAGGGAGGGGAAGAGCCCAAAGGGACCCGACATTGAATGCGAAGTAAAATATACAATTCATATTGATACTACATTTACATTGTAGTGCAAACACACTGAGACACACCAGCACTAGGAGGGCACAGAGATGGGGGCTGAAACACCCTTATCACATATTTGTAAGAATCTCCCGGGATACGTGGAGCGGATTAAAAAATATCACGACCAATGGGTGACTGAGCTAAAGGGGGAGGGGTTACCGCAGATTTGGCCCGAGGGAGGGTCATTTGATAAAAGAGTTCTGGATACGGTGGCCACATGTATTTTTCTAAAATACAAAGGAAAGCAGCTGCAAAATAGGAGGGAAATATTAGATCTTTGGAGGTTATTTGTAGAGATACCACCGCCTAAGACACCAGCACCAAATCCTGATCTCCCGTCCACCACAGACAATCCACTACTAATACAAAGAGATGTCAAAGAAGGCTTAAGTGTAGCGCCACCAGTAGAGGTAATAAGTTTATACCCGATAATAAAGAAGCCTGTGCCCGCAGAGGGGTACAGTGACTCCACTTACATACCTCCCCCGAAAGATACTACACCCCACCGGCCCACGGCACCTCCGCCATATGAAAGCACGAGGGAGCGAGCCCAGGCAGGCACACAAAGGGTAGATATAGAGAAGCTCACAGATGATTTGGAATCAAGACTGACGATAGCAAAGGATGAGCTCTCGAGGATAAAAGACATATGCGAACGAACAGCACTAGATGCAACTAGATCAGGGCGTACGTCCAGAGCGCCAGGTGAAAATAGAAAGCCCGAGGAGGGGTGGAAAAAGGGCGAGATTTTGTTCAGAATTGAGGAAGAACCAACGCGAATAATAGAAGTAGGGCCTAGAGAGGGAGATGTTGCAAGCGAAGAAAGGCTTGGGGGAATTAGAGAGGAATTGCTGTGTGATATAAGGGACGAAGTAGAAGAAAGCGACAGGTTGAGTATGGCGATGGGAGGGGGAAGCGAGGGGGAGGAAGGTACGTGTTCACTGAGAACCCTGGATGATGAGTGGACGGGGCGACTAAGGAACAGAGTGGGAAAAATGGTATCACTGGGAACATCAGCAGCCAAAACGGGTCCGGACGGAACGACAAAAGGAAGGCTACAGCTCCCGTTGATACACAGGGGAGGAGGGAGGCCTAACTATATCCCATGGGCGCAGATGGATAAAGCCAATTTATTAAAGCTATTGCCCCCGTTGTCAGGTGGGGCAAGTAAGTGGATATATGCCTTTGAGAAACATACTGCTGGGGTGCCCCTAGCCATAGGAGATGTAAAAAGTCTACTCTTATCAGCAGTGGGCGATCAGGCTGAAAGGGTATGGGTTAAGGCCGGTTTCCCGGGAGTAACGTTAGACTGTGACCGCCATGATGGGGCCTCCTTCAACACAGTGCGTGCTAGGGTGTGGGATGCCTTACGCGACACATTCCCAGATACACCGGACTTACAGTCAGTGATGCAGTGTACAATGAATGACGGGGAAGAGGCTATAGATTACATTTTTCGGGTCCAAGAGATGTGGAGAGCAGAAACGGGCACGCCCTGGTATCAATCGACATCTTTATTTTATTTTATCATAAAGAAAGGGCTCCCAAAGGAAGTGCAGAAGGCGCTTGACAAGATAGCAGGTATTGAAGCAAAGGGATGGCCAGAAATTCAGAGCATAATAGTACACCATTGTAAACGAATCAAAGAAAGGGAGAAGGAGGTGGCGCAGAAAAGATTGGCAGACGAGGCAAAGTTAGTACAGTCAAAGTTAGTGAAGGTTGCAGCAGCAGTAGCCGCGCTCCCACACAGTAGAGAGGGAGATGATGAGGAGGAGGGGCTAGTAGCACTCCAAGGAAGGGTGGCAACTAATTGGGCGGGAACAGCACAACGGCAGTGGACAGAGCAGGAGCAAGGTGGAAGTCCGCAGTGGCAAGATTGGACCCCTCGAGGGGGACGAGGTGGGTACAGGGGCAGGAGAGGAGGCGGACAGGGGTATGGGGGAATGGGAGGAAATGGATGGCAGGGTCCCAGGGGCCCCCAGGGGAGTTGCTGGAACTGTGGACGATGGGGACATTATTCCAGGGAGTGCAGAAGTAGACAACATAATGGGTTCCACGAGGAGGAGACTTATGGTCATCCACACCCGGGAAGCCCATATGGTCTCCCAATGGGACAGCAGCAACTAAGAAACCCCGGCCAGGGTACCACGGGCCAGCAACAGGGACACCAGTATAGGACACAGAACCACCCCCAAAACAATGACAGTATGCAATACACGCCAGGTAACCCTTTCGCGACAACAGCAAACGGGGCCCCCGCGCCAGCACCTTACAGCGGCATGTCAGTGGTGTCAGGGAATGTCTTTAGTGAGGGAGGGGCAACGAGATACCCCGCATAGGACAGCCCACAGAGAACACTTGCGTGTCCAGTTCTATCCACCACCTACAATGCAGCAGAGGGACCATTGGTAGGGGCGCAGATAGGAGACAAGCAGTTTATATTCATGGTTGATTCGGGAGCGGAGAAATCATGTATCAGAGAGGACCGATTCCCGTTATCTAACAGGAAGTTAGAGACGCAGGGGTTCTCTGGGGCTGTAGTTGAAGTTCCTTACACAGAAGCTTTGGATGTAACAGTGGGGGGTAAGACTGTGAAGGCACCCTTATTGTATTACGAACATTCCCCAATTAACTTGCTAGGGAGGGATCTCCTGAGTAAACTCAACATGACCATATCATTCACCGAGAGAGGGATAGTGTGTTCCACACCCGGGATATGCCCCTTGCGTGCGATGTTGGTAGTGCAAGCCTACACAACCACGAAGGAAATACGAGGGCTGCCACAAAATGAGGAAATGTTTATCAAAGGGCTGAAGACTCTGGCCCTCATAATTCCCGAGCTAAGAAGCATAGACTGGAGAATTCCGGCGGAATTCCTCTTCCGCCCCATAGTGTGTCCCAACACAGCACCAGGATCCGTGGTATCATTAGACTTGCACGCTGTACAAGTGTCAGCAAAAAGGATCGCTGTGATTGGAGTAGACGAGGAAGGGTGCGAGTGGCGCACAGTGCTGTGCACAAACGCCAACATCGCCCTACGAGAGGTAACAGATGAGGATCTCTTTTCAGAATCAGAAGGGGATGGTGAGATAGTGATGGAAATAGCGATGCCCTGTGATATTTTAATACAAGCAAGGGAGACCCCCGTCCAATTGATGACAGTGGTAGGAGCACCACCGTCATTTTTTGATGACGACATGAGGCTCGTACCAGACAACTTATGGACAACAGGCCCCCATGATGTGGGACTGTTGCACGGAGTACAACCTGTGGTAATAAAAGTAAAGCCAGGAGCAATTTTACCGCGAGTTAAACAGTATCCTTTGTCTCGTGAAGCTGAAGAAGGGATAAAAGAGACAATAAATGCCCTACTAGCACAAGGGATAATAGTGCCTTCAAACTCCCCATGTAACACTTGTATTTATCCAATCAAAAAAGCAAAAGGGGGGTCTTGGAGGATGATACAGGACTTACGCCCCCTCAATGATGTAATTCAGAAGGAGTTCCCTCTAGTCCCTAACCCGGCATCAATACTATGCAGCATCCCGAAAGAGGCATCACATTTCACAGTGGTAGATTTGAAAAACGCATTTTTCTCCATACCCCTGGCTGAAGAGAGTAGATACCTTACCGCCTTCACACTGGGGGGCAAAAGATATGAACATTGCAGATTACCACAGGGTTACTGTGAGAGTCCGAGCATCTTCAATCGCGTATTACATGAAGACCTAGGAAACCTATCAGTTGAGAGCACCATTATTCAGTACGTAGACGATTTACTAGTCTGGGCACAAAACGAAGAGAAATGCCGAACAGATTCCATAACATTACTGACTTTGCTGGCCAACAAGGGGTACAAAGTGGACAAGGGAAAGCTACAATACTGCCTGACAGAGGTCCTGTACCTAGGACAGTTGATTTCAAAAGATGGGAAAAGAATAATACCAGACAGAGTAGAAGCCATAAGATCGGTAGGTGAACCCACAACAGTAAAAGATATGCAGAAATTTTTGGGAATGTGCAATTACTGCCGAGCATGGATATTAGATTATGCAGCATACACCAGGCCCCTATTACAAGCATTAAAGGTGGCCCAACAAGAGAACAGGAAGATGGAATGGACGGAAGAGATGAGCGCCTCTTTCCGAACATTAAAAGATTTGATTTCAAGCGCTCCAGTACTCGCAAACCCCGATTATGGACGCGAGTTTTACTTATTCACACACTGCAAAGAAACACTGATGACAGCAGTCCTGACACAAAAAACGTCCTTAGGACACAAGCCATTGGCTTACTATAGTGGTACTTTAGATGCCGTGATGCAGGGCCACTTCGCGTGTGAGCAATCACTCGCTGCAGCCGCGTTCGCGATTGAGAAAAGTGCCACCATAGTAATGGGTTGCCCGGTGACATTGTTTGTGGAACACTCACTATTTGCAATATTAGAAATATCAAAAAGCACACTGACCACACAGCGGGCGACAGCCTACGAGATTATATTGTCCAGCGCCAACATCCATATAGTGAGATGCAAGACAGTGAACCCCGCCACATTCATTACAGAAGCGTGTACACTAGAGGACATGCAGAACCACGATTGTGCAACCTACACAGGGGAAAGAGGGGAGGGCACAGTGGTGTGTGAGAACGCTCTAAGCGAGGGAGAAGTGTACTTTGTGGATGGGTCTGCATCAATTGACGTGGACACAGGAGAAAAACACGTTGGCATGGCAGTAGTGAGGTTAGAAGACGGTGAGTATGAAACACTGGTACAGTACCGCCTCCCATCACATTACTCCGCACAGGCAGCAGAACTGATTGCGCTCATAGAAGCACTACATGTGGCAAAGGGTTGTGCAGTGACAATATACACAGACTCAGCTTACATGACAACGACAGTACATGGAGGCCTAGCAAGATGGGGGCGTAGGGGCTTTAGGCGGGCAGACGGAACACCTGTACAGCATGCAGAATTGTTGAAAGAGTTAATTGAGGCCCTGCAAAACCCCACTGCAGTAGCAATAGTAAAGTGCCAAGCACATACATCCAACACAGATGTTGTGTCTTTAGGGAACGCGGCAGCGGACGCTGCCGCCAAGGAGGCTTCCTATTTTCAGAAAAATGACACAGGTGAGTACATGCTTAAAAACAAGAGAAACGAAGAGCCCCCAGAAGGATATAATATGATGCCCATACCACAAATAATAGAATTACAAGAAGGAGCCAGTGCAGAGGAAAAATTAATGTGGACAAAATGAGGGTGCAGCAAGTCAGGAACAGACCTGCTGTGGAGGCAAAATAACTCGGGGAAGGTGGTAATGCCAATCCAGCTACTAGAGATTGCATTTCAACAGCTACACTTCCCTGCACATAACACCAAACAGCACATCGCAGCAGAAATACAGGAAGAATGGTTCGTGCCCTGTCTCCAGGAGCATGTGTCTCGATTGGCAATGGAATGTACAACATTCCAAATATACAATTCAGGAATGACATTACGCACTCTCCCGGGAACAATTCCTAAACCCATTGGCCCATTCAAGGAACTACATATAGATTACGCAGACATGGGGGAAAGATGTAATGGTGCACGGTACATGATTGTGGTTGTGTGTCCATTTTCAAGGTGGGTGGAAGCAGGACCCTGCGCGCGACCCGATGCCAAGAGCGCCGCCAAGTTCCTAGTAAGGGAAGTATTCCCGCGCTGGGGAATTTGTGATGTGATCCGCTCAGACAATGGCACTCATTTTGTGAATGAGCTTTTTAAGGAAGTGACTACATTGTTGGGAATAAAACATAAATTATGCTCAATTTATCATCCTCAAAGTAATGGCGTAGTGGAAAAGATGAACGGACTGTTGAAGGGCAGGTTATCAAAATTATGCTTCTCATTAAAGAAAAATTGGATTTACTGCCTACCCCTTGCGCTATTTGAATTACGAAACCAGCCAAGCAAAGACCACCATTTGTCCCCGCACGAGATCGTGAATGGGAGACGGATGAACACAGCACATTCACCACTGCGCGAACACTCAGACGCTCACAGAAGCGCCGCGATATTGGGAGAAGAGTTCACAGACTATTTAAAGAAATTGACAAGGGCAGCGCGCGTGATATCAAAGCAACTGTCCCCCCCCTTCACTAGGGAAGAGGGAAATGTAACAGGCGCTGTCACGGAGCCAGGGCAACAGCTACAGCTAATGCCAGGCGACTGGATTTACGTCAGAAGCTTTGTGCGTCGGTGGAATGCACCACGATTCCATGGCCCATACGAAGTAATATTTTGCACGCCCACGGCAGTAAAGGTCAAAGGGTTGAGGTACTGGGTGCACTTGACCGATGTACGAAAGGCATATAGCAACGTACAAGAGGAGGTAGATGAGGAGGCACAGACAACAGCAAACGCTGCAACTGAGTAGAATGACTGAATATGAACTTGTGTGTATGTGATGGTACCAAACTTGAATAAATGCACAATGGATAAAAAAAAAAAAAGAGAGGAACAGTTTTTAACTTTTATCTTGTTGAGTATATATATATATATATAATGGAATGCAAAATTATAAGTTTGTATACACCCTTGTCTGTGAATACCCCTCCCCGTATCCCCACCCACCTCCATTCCCCGTCACATGTATATTGGCACTAATGGTGCTAGCAAAATGTTTACATGTATGCACTCAATGCACTTTTATATCTTAAACAGGAGCTTCCATGGCATCTAACGGGCAGCCTGCAACGGATAGATTTACTAGAATTAGAGAGTGGTTAACTGAGAAATGCATATATTCGTATGAATGTGGACTATCTGCGTGCATCGTATTGTTTTTCACATTGCTGTTTGGTCTGGTTGCATACTGGTTCATAGCGTTCATCTCTATCGAGATGAACGAGGGGGAGGGAGTAACACAACTACTGAGACCAATACAACTGCAAGTGTCAATGCCATTACAAGGGAAGGTGATTTTTTGATATGGGACGGAACTAAACTTGTGTGGGGCTACTATACTACGTCATCCAATGTTGTCATCTCACAAGATGGAGGGCCAAAGGGTAAAAGGCAAAATAACACACTGTCCCCACCTGAGATATCTAATTACAATGCTCACAGCTTAAACGACCGAAATCCCTCTGCCATATCCTGGTTGTATAATACCCCCACCAGCCAACCGGCCCCCATGGCCATAGACAATCAAAGAATGAAAGCAACACATGAAACATTATATGATGACTGGGTGAAGGGGGGTGGGAACGAGAAAGGGGGGTTTGTCTTGCCCTTCGTTCAGGAGGTTGGGAAGCGCCAAAGGAACAAGAATAGCAGACGGAAGAGGGAAACAGGGAGGAGGAAGTATGATGAGTACTATGGGCTAGGTCTAGATAAAATGGAAGACCCACGACACCCCCACCAAACAAATAAGTGGTATGCAGATATGAGTGCCACAGCTAAGCAAACAACAAACGAGAGCTGTTATGTCTGCTCCCTTATTCCTCACGCATCAGGTACACCCAAAGTACTGTTACCCAAAGAGTTGCCAGTTATAGATGCCCAATGTCTCCTTCATCTTACGTTATGCAGAATTAAGAACACCTTCCAGGCACATGAAGTGACTTTTCGGATGCTACAGAACGAGAAAACGTGCTACCCAAAACTGGCAGGGGTGGTATGTCTGAAGGAACCATTTTTTGTAATTGGAGGGACACTTTTTTCTGACAACAAGTGGAAGGACGAGGAAGTAATGTGCAAAGCTGAAGCACTGAGGGGTGTGGCGCCGGTGAAGTTGCAATGGATAGAGGAAACATGCACACCCGTGTGGAAGGAACACATTTCAAAACTAACCTGGGTTACGCCCATCGAAAAGCCTTTCAAGCTGCAGAGTGAAATAGACTATGAACTATGTTTCGAAGGAGAGGGGAAAACATCCATGGGGACGAACAAGAAGTGCAACAAAACCCTCACCATCCCAGATCTAAGAAAAGGGACTGCGGCCCTCATGGACACGTACTGGGTATGTGGCAACCAGGCATACCTACACCTCCCCCCGTCATGGAGTGGCAGCTGCTCAATGGCCACTCTGCACTCAGCGCTAATGGTGATACCAGAAAGCCACATTGGTGGAAGCAAAAGGACACAGGAACGCACACAACAGAGTGTGGCCCAACCAACTGCAGAATCACAAATGTATTTCCTGTCTTCTGGAAACAAAGGAGAGGTGCTAACCCGTCACAGACGAGCATCAAATTACATCTCACAAGCATCATCAGAACTATTGGCTCAGATCCCAGACAAATATCGATTATTCAGCTCAGCAGAAACATTTTTTGCCTCACTCGTATCAAGTGTCCAAGCAAGGGCAAACGCAAAATGGCTTCAGATAACCCATTGGGAATTGATTCAGCTGGCAAACGACACTGAAGAAGGATTTAACATAATAAAGGTCGAATTAAGAGCTCTGCGACTGATGACCATGCAAAACAGGTATGTCCTGGACCTGTTGACGGCGATGGACGGCGGTGTTTGCCGAAAAATAGGAAGTGCCTGCTGCACTTTTGTACCTTCTGAAGACGCAGAGAACGGCTCCCTGTCCCATGTGATCGAAGCAGTCCACAACCTAGGAGAAAAAATGAAGATGGAAGGCGGAGCAGAAGATAGTACATGGTTCGATAACATCTTCTCCTGGGTCCCCTCATGGCTTGGAACAACTGTGAAATTTTTGATGCCAGCTGTGGTGTTCCTCCTTTTGATTTTCTGCCTGTGCCAGGTGGGTCTTCGAGTCTGTGCTAGCGCAGTACCAAATGGTGCAATGATGATGGTGACAATGGGCAACTCACACGGTACAATAAAAACAATGCAAGAAGCACAAATACAAACAGGGATAGATAACACACCCAGGTACCAATTGGTGCCCATGTATCACGACAAGGATATTGTAGATAAGCTGTGGCACACCACCATCAAAGAGCCCCGCATACTAGAATGGTACGAGGAAGTTTGGGTGGATTTGGAGGGAGATGGTGGGTGTATATATCTCACGTGTACTCCAGATGAATACGCCAGGAGAGGTGAGAGCTTAAGGGGAGTGTGCAGAGCATGGATGCCTATCAAAGGAACTCCTGCATGGGATGAGGCGGTTATGGACGAAGCAGAATGTAGGAGAATAGAAGAGCTAAAGAATTTGTTACTTAAGTAACGAAAGGGGGGAAATGTAGGGGAGGACTGGTCCAAAAGACCCCTCTCGCCTGCGTTCCCTCCCCAGGTGAGGGCTATGGCTCATTGGGCGTTCCCTCATGCCACCCGGGCCCAGGTGGTGGAGGGCTCACCCACTGGAGACATTGCCCACACGTATCAATTGCCCATACAAATTTAGCTAGGCCCAGAAACCATTATTCTATCTGGTAAAGATGGTGTGAGCTCAGCGCACTGTAGCGCGGCCCCCACCCTTGGAGAGTTTTCATCCCTGTTGCCGCAGCACCCTGGCAGATCCGCTGCGAGCACGTTCCCACGAGCAAGACGGACATGAGGTAGCGCAATACGCTAACATTGTAACAATTCACCTCCCGCAGTGTACTAGCGCTATCAGCATGACCCGGCCAGCAGGCCTGAACAATGAGAAGAACGGTAAAATGGTCATCTGATGGCAGACAGTCTTAGTATATGTGTATATAGTAATGTCAAGACCCCTTGCAAAGTATACTTTCTTCCACAGAATCTCTTATATTACAAACGTCTGTAGAACGTATTAAAATGAGAGAGCATGCTCCCATGATATAAGCAATGGCGGGCTCACACCATTACAGGTGGATACTAATAATAAAGGAACGCTCAAGGGATCTGTTTGTTGCATGTATCACTGGGCAACCTACCTCCCATGGTTTTGCGTCATAACTAAGCTAATGCTGCTAGAGTACACGAGAAAGCGAATGCATTTATACTATGAACTCACGTAAAGGATGCGCGAGAATGTACTTATCATGTAGGTATGTCTAAGCCCCTTATGTGCCACCACCGTCACGTACAGTGGCGGGTCGTTTTCTATGTACTCCACCGACCCAACTACTACCTCATTTACTGCAAATGTATATGCATGTAACTAAAATATTGTAGCTGCTAGAATATAATGTACAAATATGGTGCGCGGACTGGATAGAATCGAGATACATCCAGCAAAATTTAAATGCATGTCTTGAAGCGATTTTGAATAAGTATTATAGAAAGTGTTCAAATATTCGTGATGTCTTTACCTACATTCGGCAACACACGAGGGAGATACCTTTGTGAATGCGTACAAGGCCATTCCCCCTCCCACCCTGCGAAGGCTGCCAAGACATGAGAACAGAGGCCCGCTATGCGCTATCCCACCTCCCCCGACCGGACTGGAGCCGCTTCAAAGATTTGTAGCCCCACTGCAGCACCCAAGGCCGCGACCAGCCACCTGCATTATTTACAGCACAGCAGTAAACCTTTGTTTAAACTCACGCGCCCCCTCGTAAACCCCACAACCCACCGGACCGTCTTAGACTTATAACCCTGGGCTATCAGGACACCCAACACTTTGACAACACACAGTGGAACATCCATAACAACTTCTAACAAGACAGAAAGACCTGTACCACTCGTCCCAGGCCCCGAAGCTTAGCCCCTCGACCTATGGCCCCGGTCGACAGGACAAGGGTAACCAGGCCTCGATGTATTACCTCCAGACCTCTCACAAGGTGCATTCCTCCTGTGTTGCATTAACCTATAGCATAAACTATTGAAAGATTTACTAAAGAGAATAACACTGTAAATGACTGGATGACTGCGGTGTGCATGGCCGAGGGCAAGTAAGTCAGGAAAGGCATTCGTCTCTGCCACAAGCCGCCTTGGCACACCAACACCGCCCGGATGAACTCAAGCCGACCTGCCAGGCCCAGCCCCACCCACGAGGGTGACCAGTGACGTCCTCCAGCCAAGACCAACCACGCCGCAGCAGCACCTATAGTTAGTCATCGCCACCCAATCCCAATGAACTTGTGCCCCCTATAGTATGTAGGTTTTGATGACGTTTTTTGTAAATATATACGCCTGTCTTTGCTATTGTCAGACAGAGCGCTCTCGGAGGTTGCAGAGTTCTTTGCATGCCCAATTCTGATTGATAAACTCCCATTTACGCTCACCCGCACTCTGTCTTGGCCTTATTCCCATTTTGGGAGAGTTCTTTATTGTCTCTCATTGCGGGGAGGATCGTGCTGTTTGGGGACACTTGCTTTCAATCTTCAGATTGTTATATTACGCTTTGCTTTAAAGGAATGTTTTTTCTGAATGGGAATTTAACCCAGACAAATGGAAAGTTACCAACTCTAGGAATATTGGTGGGTTTTCATGAAAAAGAATTACCCTGCGGGTGAGTGTGCTTCCCCCTTTTCTTCCCAATACTATCATTGTGGCCGTTTCCACAAGCAAGTATGTTGAGAGCCTTCATTCTGCATTGTGCAAATATTCATCACGAAGCCCTCATTTCTCTAAAGCGTGGTCACTCCTCGCTAAAGCCTGTTAGCTGAAATGTGTTCAATTAATCATAACCACTGGCATTGCAATGGAAAACCCTCCAATGACCCATTTCCAGCTTTTCTGCAACTACAGTAGGGGAAAGAACATATGCAACTCAAGCTTGGTTCCAACCCCCAAAATGTGCAGTACAGCCCAAACTGCTAAGTCATACCCCTACCTCATGAGACCATAAGCAACCCCAGGCATGGTTTAGCCTCATTGGGCCCCATCCATGAGACGCAGTTTAAGAAACTTCAGTGTTGCTTGGTCTGAGTTGTAATATATCGTCTATGGTCACCATTCTACGGTCAATTAAAACATGGTGTGCCCCAAATGAACAGTTTCAAATGCCATGGTGAACTTGAGCACACGACCATTCAATGTGTTCAATCAAGTTTTCTGAAGTTTCTGTTAATGCTTTTATTTTAAGAATAGCCAAAGATAAGGCGATGCAACCTTGATTCAAAAATAGGTGCACCGCTCGCCCAACCCTTCTATACATGCTTCTGAGATTCAAAGATCCTCGAAGGGGGACTGTTGAAGCCAGGATGCCAGTGTTCACAGCCTTTGTACCCAGTGCTCCAGGTAGGATTTTCAAGTGGGAGTATTTATCTCGCTATTTCTTAAAGTAGGAAGTAAAATAGTTTTTGTGGGAGTAGAAAATTAAGTCCCATTTCCCTTAGGAGTATTTTACAAATGATAAAAAATAAGGTTTAACTATGAAACGTTTACGTTTGTTTTGTAACACATATTTCGTAGCATCTAAGGCCTGATCACAAGTCTGGCTGTAATCCGGTGCAATTCCGCCATGCGGAAATAGTGTTAATGCCGGGTCATGCAGCAGTATTAGTGCTGCATCACAACCTGGTGTGAACGGGCACCCCACTCCGGCGGTAATGCTATTACTGCCTCGCAGAAATAGTGATGTAATAAGGTTTACCGCCAAAGCATCGGCACAAATAGAGCTACCGCCGGCGATCCTGGCACGAATGGTTCTGCCGATATTAGCATCAGTGGATGTTAGGGAGAATTCTCATTTATGGCTAATTTCCCTCACCTAGTGAGTCCCCCAGCAGCTTTGTTGGACTTCTGGAGTTTATTTTTTTCCACTTGGTAAGAGTGTGAGCTTTTACCCCAACTCTTGCCTGTGTTTTGCTATGTGTTTCTACCTGTTCCTTTGTGATTGTGGGCTTTGGAGTACACCACTTCAGTAGCCTCCTTCCTTGTGTGTGCAACCCAGAACCGTCTGTGCAGTGGCAAAGGGTTGTTGTTTAGACTCCCCCGACTCCATTTCTGAGGCAACTACCATCCCCCAGAAAAGGGTAAAGTTACTATTAACTTTACTTAGTCAATCCATCAAAGATCCAGTACACCCCATCTTCCATGGAGTACTGAAAAGGGTTAATTCGTATCCCTTTTTATCTTTACCTCCTAGAGCATTGTTTCGCTCTTTTAACATTTAGACTTGGCTGGTGGCAGTGAAATCTACCCTAACTTTTCTACCGCGATTATATTAGATAAACGTGGCATTGTTCTTGGCTATTATATTAGCCTCGAACATAAACCAGCTTGACCAAATTGTCTTTCTTTTGGCTCCGGTTGGGTTAATTCGCATTTCTTTTTGTTAAAGTCCTTCTTGTGTTTTACTTTGTGCGACAAACTAGGTTTGCCTTCTTTGTTCACCGTCTTTTGGCGGGTTTCTGCTCAGAAGCCCTCCACCAGGTGCCTGGGTGTCTATGTGGGCTGAATGTGAGGGAGGGGTGTAGTCACCCCCTGCACAGGGTATCCTAGGAAACCCAAGTCACACTTTGCCATGATTGGCTGAGGTGGTTGTCCAGGCTGGAAAACCCCCCTGCTGGGTGATTGACAGCCAGGCTGTGTGAATGGGGGTTTTGCGCATAAAAGGCAGGTCTTTTGGGCTAGGAGTCAGAGAGTCGCCACTGGTACTACAAGGAACCAAAGAGAAGCAGAGAGAACGATGGCTGCTGCAACTACCCCGTCCTGGTGAAGCCCTGCTGCAGTCCTGAGCTATCTACCCTTCAACAACTAAGAGAAGATCCAGTCCGGAGTCTTCTTCCCTTGAGCCTGGTGGGGATAACCAGCTCGTCTTCTTCAGCCAGAGGTCGCCTTTGTGGTCAAAATCGCTGCACTCTGCTGTAGTGGTCCGGATAGCCACCTGAAGAGCCTCTCCTGATCTGGACATATACTACGTTTGTTTGAAATAATCTTTGCATTGAAAGGACTGACCGTGAGCGCAAGACACTCCCCCGAAGCTTAACTCTCAATCTTCAATATTATATACAAACTTTGTGGAAAGTTTGAGGGGTTAGTATTTGTTTTGCTGCCAGGATAATCAGAACTAATTTTAAAGGCTGGTTCTGGAACCAATCGAAAGTGGTCACTAGCGCACCAACAGGGACTGATCCCACATTTACAATTATTTTCCTAACCAAAATATTGCCTGTGATTTTTGCCTCCAACTCCCTCTGGTTATCTCAGGTGCTATGTGTGTTTTTGCCCCGGTAGCTTTTCATGTCATGGATACGCGTTTATTTAGTAGACCGAACTGTCAAAAAGTGATCGCAATCGTGTTCGCGGTAACGTGTTTTGTGCCTAACACCGGTTCATTCAAACACAGGGTACTTACCTTGAGACATACTGTACAAAGGGAATTAGTTAGTTGTAGTATATTTAACATGTGGTTTTTGTTAAGTTTAATAGAAGGGTTGTGTTTATAATGAATGGCTTAAAAATAAATGTACTTATATTTTTTACCTGAAACCTTGTGCTCCATTTGTGTAATCTCTGCTTCTGCTCATATACTCTTGAGATAAGCCTGTCTGCTCCGCCACTCTGCCACTGCTACCACTCTGACATAGTAGTACAGGCTTGTACCAAAGGTAAAACTTGTATTGCCACCTGTAGTCTTAATTGTGTGTAGTGGTCCCTAAGGGCACTGCACAGGATTCTGCCTAACACTGGTGTACAGCGGTGAGGATTTGGAAGTAGAATGATTACACTTAGAGTGCTGCTGTTGCTTGGGTTCAACTAACCACGAGGTTAACAGCACTAATTTTATTTAACTAAGAAATCACGTCAAATATGGAAAGCTACACTGAAGAGAGTCTTTTACTCTATAGTGCTGAGGTTCTGAGAACCATGTATAGGAATAAGAATATCTCTGGTAAAGGAAAGAAATCTGAACTGGTTGCAAAGTTAATGGGAAAAAGTCTGGAGAGTGGGTCAAAAGGGCCTACCACTCCAGCAAATGTGGATTTTGATGTTTCTGATTCTGAGTGTGTTAATTGTGAAGAAGTAGATGAGTCCTTGTTAGGAAACCCTACAACTCCTTTGCCTGCTCAGAATGCACAACCTCTGTCCACAGGGACCCCCACAGGTCCTACACTTACTCCTGAGTTTATTGCACTTGAGAAAATGAGACTTGAATTGGAAGAGAAACGTATTGATGCACAAACTGCCATGAAACATCAAGAGTTAAGGCTCAAAGAAATGGAGCTGAACCATGAACTAGAAATGAAGAAACTGTCTCTAGAAAATGCTTCTCTCCCAGAGTCTTCTAGGTCTTCCATCCCTAAGAGACCCTGTATACCAAAGGAAATGATTGGTATGTATGAGACTAAACTTGATATTTTTGATTGGTTAGCAATGTTTGAGTACAATCATGGGATTCAAGGTATCTCAGGGAATCAGTTGATTCCTTGGCTGTTCTCTAGGCTCCCCCCTGTTGCAAGTGATGCTGTAATGGAGTTGGTGGAGGAGGCTAAAAAGGATTATGAGTGTGTGAAACTAGCATTATTAGCTAGATTTGATAAGACCCCTTCCAAGTATCTTAAGAGGTTTAGAACCCTCAAAAAGCATGATGGTACCCCTTGGGCTACCTGGGTGTGTGAATGTTTGAAAAGCTTAGATGGTTGGGTTAAGGGTTACAAAGTGAACACTTATGAAGGTTTGAGGAATCTTGTAATGTTGGAGTCTATTTTTGATGTCTGCTCTCCTGAGCTTAGACAGCACTTGGCTCATTCAAAGGAGATAGATCCTAAGAAGCTAGCTAAGGCTGCTGACTTGTGGGTTGGCAACAGGGCTACTCACAAGGATTCTGGGGCTACTCAGAAGATGGATGAGGGGAAGCAGCCAAACAAAGACAACAAAGAGAATTCCAATAATTCCAATCCAAAAGAGGGCCCCAAACATAACCGGGGTAAGCCACAAGGTAAACCGAATCAGGCTATTGTGCCACCTGGTTCCACACCAGATGGGGTTCAGAGCAAACGCACATTCCAAAGAGCATTTGGGTAATACTTTGTTTGTGGGTTGCCTGGCCACGTGAAAGGAGATCCCAAGTGTAAAGGTAAACCTTCAGGGATCAACACTGTCTCCTTAGCCTTCTCCCAGGTGGATGAGGTACCTATGACCAGTGGACACTTTCAGTTACTAGCTGATGAGCCCATGAGAGGCTCAGCTAGTGTTTCTTTAGTGTCCTTGGGTCTTTGGGAACAACAGAACTTAGATGTCGATAACTCAATCCCAGATAATACTAAAGAGTATTACAAAGATAGTGTTCTTGTGAATGGTCAGGAGACCTCTGCCATTAGAGACACTGGGGCCAGCATAACTGTGGTTGATGATTGCTTTTTTCAAGGTGGAGGATGTTGCTAAGGCACCCAAACACCTAACCAAGTCAGCTGAAGGCCCTGTGCAAATACTTCCCCAGTTACCAGCTCTCATCCAGTGTAATGACATGACTGGCAGGATACCTGTAAGTGTGCAAAATAACGTACCTGGGAAGGTCCTGAGGGTAATTTCCTTAAAGCTCTTGGAGATGTGTCTAGTAGCCCCAGGCCCCCCAGCAGAAGGAAGCAGGAGCTCACAAGGTCTGCAAGGGAGAGAACCATAAGAGGCTCTCCTGGGGACATGATAGAGGAAACTATCACCCCAGGTCCACAGGACTTACTTACTGCCATTGCAGGACAAGAAAAGACACAGGGGAAACCTAAGTCTGCCAGCAAGAAACCAGCAAGCACTCCTGGGCCCAGAAGGACATCTCAGAGACTGTCCAAAGTCACACCTGTGACTCCCATACCAGCTGAGGCTGAGTGTGAGGTTCAACCCTGTATGGTCAAACTAGATACTGAGGAATCAGATCTAGAAGATGATTTTACCTTGGTAGGAGATCTTGACCCTGTTGACCATCCTGAGCTGCAGTCTTTACTGGCAGAAGGTGGAACCAACAGAGAAGATTTCAGTAAGGGACAAAGAGAGTGTCCTACCTTGGAAGGTCGTCACCAACAGGCAGCTTCTCAGCTCAATGGGACTGAGCCTGGGAAGTATAGGTTGCACTGGGAGGATGGCCTCTTCTACAGTGAACCAACTGAGTCAACCCCTGGAGAGTACAAACGACTTGTAGTACCTCTAGTGAATGACTCCAGTTTCTGCAGTTAGCCCATGAGGTACCTTTGGCTGGTCACTTAGATTTTAAGAAGACCAAGGAAAGGCTATCTCTGCACTTCTACTGGCCTAAGATGGGTACAGAAGTAGACAAATTCTGCAGAAACTGCCACACTTGCCAAACCTCTGGCAAGAGTGGATCAAAGAATGTGGCACCTTTAGTGCCTCTCCCACTGGTGGAAATTCCTTTTGAGAGGGTTGGGATTTACATTGTTGGTCCTCTTGACCCTCCCACATCTTCAGGCAACAGGTTAATCCTGGTTGTAATGGACCATGCCACTAGATTTCCTGAAGCCATGCCTATGAGGACTGTTACGGCTCTGGCTGTGGCTAAGGCCCTACTTGGTATTTTTACCAGGGTAGCTTTTCCGAAGGAGGTGATATCTGACAGGGGATCACATTTTATGTCCCACTTCATGCAAAACATGTGGAAAACCTGTGGAGTCACCTACAAGTTCTCAACTGCCTACCACCCCCAAACCAATGGACTGGTAGAGAGGCTTAACAGAACTATGAAGATCATGATAGGTGCTTTAGAAGAACCTCTTAGAAAAAAATGGGACCTTCTACTGCCATGCCTTCTCTTTGCTTATAGAGAGTCTCTCAGGAGGGAGTAGGATTCAGTCCCTTTGAACTTCTCTATGGCCATCCAGTCAGAGGTCCATTGACCCTGATTAAGGAGGGGTTATAGAGTGCTCCTTCCCCCAAGCCAGTCAGAGTGACTGACTATGTGATAGGTCTCCAGAGGAGAATGTTACACATGATGGCAGAGGCAAGTGATAACTTGAGAGCTGGTCAAGCTCTGGTCAAACATTTGCATGGCCAGAAGGCTAACATGGTTGAGTTTATTCAAGACCAGCTTGTTCTTGTTATGGTCCCAACAACGCAGATGGTCTTGCAGGACAAATGGATAGGACCCCTCAAGGTTGTGGGTAAACTTGGAGAGGTGAACTATCTGGTAGACTTAGGCAATCCTAAGGAGGCTCCCAGAGTCTTTCACACCAACCGTTTAAAGGCTTATGTCTCTAGACCTAACATAGGCGCTCTGCTTCTAGCTTCAGCTCAGGAGGAGGAGGAGAGTGAACCTCTGTCTGACCTCCTCAAGGCTTACCTTTAGATGTGCAAGTTGGAAGGAGTTAGTCTCTCTTCCAGTCTCACATCTGACCGGCAGGATGAGTGCAAGTTACTGTTAAATCAGTTTGCCTCCCTGTTCTCACTTTCACCAGGGTTGACCCTTTGGGGCCAGCATGACATACACACTGGTGACTGTTTGCCTGTCAAAAGTAGGGGATACAGAATGTCAGACAATGTCATATCCCACATAAGGAATGAGGTCAACAAGATGCTTGAACTCTGGGTTATAGAGTGCATTACTAGCCCATGGTCTAGTCCAGTTGTGCTTGTACCAAAGGCAGGATGCAAGTAGTTGAGATTCTGCATGGACTATAGATCTCTAAATGCAGTCACCACGAATGATGCCCATCCTTTGCCTAGGACAGATGAGCTGGTGGACAAACTTGGTGCAGCCAAGTACCTCAGCACATTTGACCTAACGTCAGGCTATTGGCAAATAGCCCTGACGGACCATGCCAAAGAGAAAACTGCATTCTGCACCCCAGCTGGCCTCTACCAATTCAAGGTAATGCCTTTTGGATTAAAGAATGCACCTGATACATTTCAGAGGATGGTCAATCAAGTTCTGAATGGGATGGAGGACTTCTGCATGGCATACTTGGATGACATTGCAGTGTTCAGCCCTAGATGGAAAGAACATGTTGAACACCTAGGTTATGTACTGCAGACTCTTGAACAGGCCCATCTGACCATAAAGGCAAGCAAATGTCAAATTGGTCAGAGTTCAGTGGTCTACCTTGGGCATGAGGTTGGAGGAGGTGAAATAAGGCCATTGCCTAGCAAAGTACAAGCTGTACAAAACTGGGCCCCTACTACTCAAACCCAAGTGAGAGCCTTCCTAGGTCTCACTGGGTATTATAGGAACATCGTAGAGAACTATGGGACCATAGCTTCTCCCTTGAATGTCATCTCCTCTCCCAAATTTCCTAAAAAGGTCAGGTGGAATGAGGAGTGCAATCAAGCCTTTGACGGTCTAAAGAAAGCCCTTTGTCAAGCTGCAGTCCTAAGAGCTCCTGACTATCACCAACCCTTCATTGTACAAACTGATGCTTCTAATGTAGGTATAGGTGCAGTCATTAGTCAACTGGATGAGAAAGGTAGGGAACACCCCATTTGTTTCATCAGCAGGAAGTTAAAGGATCCTGAAACAAGGTGGCAACAATAGAAAGAAAATGCTTTACTATTGTGTGGGCACTGAAGAGGTTTAGACCATACTTGCATGGATCTACCTTCACTATTCAGACTGACCACCAATCCTTGAGATGGCTGATGCAAATGAAAGGGGAAACCCCAAAGTTACTCAGATGGTCAAACTGCCTGCAAGGATTTGATTTTTCCATTGAGCACAGGGCAGGAAGTCAAGGATGTTTGTAACCGACTAGAGGTATGAGGTCCATCCAGGAGTGGATTAAATCCTCCAGTCCCTTCGTCTGGGGGGGGGGGCGAGTGTTAGGGAGAATTCTCATTTATGGCTAATTTCTCTAACCCAGTAAGTCCCCCGGGATAACTAGCTCATCTTCTTCAGCCAGAGGTCGCCTTTGTGGTCGAAATAGATGCACTCTGCTGTAGTGATCTGGATAGCCAACTGAAGAGCCACTCCTGTTTTCAAGGAGCACACCTTTTATTCTTTGTCGCTGCTGCCGGCCTCATCCCTGTGTGGTGCAGACCCCCTTCAGACATCCTCAGTCACAACGAAGCTCCAGGAATCGTGGGTCTGCGGGAAACCATCAGGAACAACTGCCAGGGCACCAGCTGCACCATTGGAATAAGGTACTGTGTTCTACTGGAGGAAACTGGGTGAACCCCTTTTCTTCATCTCCAAGGCTTGCCCTTGTCTTCCCTTCTTCCTATAACTCTTGCTTCCGAACATTGACAATATCGAAGTACTTTTGGCTACGTTGAATTGTGAACTGTCTGACTGTGTGATCTTCGGCAACAGGCCCCGGTGTCACTTGACCCTGGCTCCGGCCCTTTGACTTTTGAACTCCTGTCTCTGAGTGTTTCTTGATTCTGTCTGCCTAACCAAAATATTGCCTGTGATTTTTCCCTCCAAATCCCTCTGGGTATTTCAGTTGCTAAGTGTGTTTTTGCCCCGGTAGCATTTCATGTCACGGATACGCGTTTATTTAGTAGACCGAACTGTCAAAAAGTGATCGCAATTGTGTTCGCGGTAACGTGTTTTGTGCCTAACACCGGTTCATTCAAACACAAGGTACTTACCTTGAGACATACTGTACAAAGTGAATTGGTTAGTTGTAGTATATTTAACGTGTGGTTTTTGTTTAAGTTTAATAGAAGTGTTGTTTTTATAACAACTGGTTTAAAAATAAATGTACTTATATTTTTTACCTGAAACCTTGAGTCAGTGTTTGCTTGAGTCACAGTAATTGTGGTCCCTTTGTGTAATCTCTGCTACTGCTCATATACTCTTGAGATAAGCCTGGCTGCTCTGCCACTGCTACCACTCTGACATAGTAGTACAGACTTGTACCAAAGGTAAAACTTGTATTGCCACCTGCAGGCTTAATTGTGTGTAGTGTTAGCTAAGGGCACTGCACAGGATTCTGCGTAACAGTGGAAATTGCGTCATTGCCTGAATGGGAAGCATTGCGGCGGCCCTTTTGAAGAACACAATCCATCAAATATCTCCATTTACTGTAGCCATCTGGACCTGGAAACAGGTCAGAATGTCTCAGGAGAGGACCAGAGGCAAGGTGCCTGAAAATCATCTGCAAAAACCCAGGGTTAGTTAGGGTGAACTGGTGGTCCTCACAGATGAGGTCTTTGCCCTCTGTAATGAACTGTATGGCAGCCGGCAGTGTAAGACCACAGCACTGCTCAGGACCACCATCTCCCATGCCATCAGCCAGAAGGTGACTGCAGAGGCGAGTGTACCCAATGAAAGAGGGGACTGCTGCAAGCGGTGGAATGAGGGCCAGGGAGCGTGGACTGCTGTCACAACACCACCAGGAATCCCTGGCAACTGGAGGAGGCACTGTGGAACCACTGGTGTTCACCGCCCAGGAGGAAAAGTGCAGCACAGTGCTAGATATGGTGGGAATAGTTAGAGTTGGAGGTGCAGAGGCTGGTGCCAGCAGCCAGGAGGCAGGAGGTGAGTCAATCACCCCAGCACAAGTGCTTGCGCATATGACGGCATAGCACAAGGTGCCCTAGTGGATAGGGACACATGCCAGCAGACCCAGTGGCTGGGAATGCCAACAGGGAGGCGTGAGGGGGTGGCACATCAGCCACACTCCACTGCAGTCATGGACAAGGGCACCATGGGCAACCCTGTGCGTAACAGTAACATGAAGGGGTGACAAGTTAACTATCCAAGTGACATGCACACCACACCCCTGCTGGTGCATCATGTGCCAGTAGGATTGTTGTGCGTGACCAACCACAAAACCGTGCAGCAGTCACACAGCATGTTGTGGGCCAAGATGCCTTGCCTCATGTTGGCATGGCAGACAAGCCACAGGGAAGTGCACGTCCCCCTACACCGACATAGGCTCAGCTGGTCCAACACTGTACACCACAGAGCAACCCTGCTGGCTGCACAGTAGTGCCCTATAGAACCACACCAGTTCCATAGGGTAAGCCACCACACCCAACCCCACAATGTGCGTGCCACCCGGGGGGGGGCATGTGGAGGCATGAAGGACCACAAGCATGCATGCCAGACATCAGCTGTCCCAGAATGGGCACACTGCCTTCCCCACACACAGGCCAAATACCAACTGCCTATGTGTCACACACTAATTGCTGCAAGCATCCCCATAATGCTGGGCCCACATGCAATCTGACTAACTATGTGCATCTGCCCAAATGTGTGGGTCCCACTCTGTACCATAGCAAATGTGTATTTCATGCCAACACATGTGGGGTAACCATACCTGACAACATTTCCCATGTCCCCTACAGGCTCTCACACATCGCCAGAGGCATCGGAGGAGGACGAGGGGTCAGGCCCATCTGTGAGTGGCACATTCAGGCCCTCAAGGTCTGTCACCACCACCCCACAAAGGCGCAGATAGGATAAGCTAAGGCAGATGTCCCTCTGTGCTACACTGAAACCTAGCATAGCCAAGCCAACTTCGACTCCACAGACCAACAGAACCACTGCAAGGCCCACTGGACCCACTGCTGCAGCTGGAGAGTTTGACACCGAGGCCAAACCTTCAGGTTCGGCAACTGTGGAAACAGAGGGGGACACCAGCCTGGGGTCACTTCATACAGAAGGGCCACAAACTCCTGAGCACCTTCGCTGCAGCCAGCGTCCATGAACCCCACAGAGCCTTCAGCACTGCCCTTGTCCACAAACCCCTGAGCACCCTCGCTGCAGCCAGCGTACCCTAGACACCTGAGCTGGACATTGACACACCTTCCATTGGCTCCCCTAACAACAGCCCAGAGCCACTGCATAGCCCCCCTCCCCATACCGCAGACACCACCAAGCAGCACCGTACTGCAGAGGCTGGAGGAGATGGAACAGAGACCGAGGGAGATGGAGGCGATAGGGCACCCACACTCAGAACACCTGCAGGCCATACGTGACAGCCTACAAGGAGCCACTTGCAGGACTGTGCAGGCCATCATGAGGCACGGGCCGAAGCAGCTGCCAGTACGGCCGCCCTCACACTGTATGCCCAGAGGGTCAGGGAGATGACTGAAGGGGTCTCAGCAATCACAGAGGCCACCCGCCAGAGCATGGAGGTCACACTATAACATATCTGGGAGCCAGGCTCCGTTCCTTCAAGTTCGGCGACTCCCACAGATGAGTCTCAGTAGAGCACACAGAGGCGCTGGTCCCAGTGCCATTTGCGTCCAAGTTCAGTGGGGGCTGGCATGGAGTTATAATTGACATTGATACACTTGGCAGATAGTTTGCTGGGGAGTTGGTGGTGGGCGGGGGGGGCATAGTTGGGGCACATCATTTCTTTAAAATAGTTAATCTTCACCAATGCGAGGCGATTCCTGTTTTTGTCATTGTCATGTTTATTGATAAAGGTGAGTGTCACACAGTTGTGCATGGCTTGTGCCATTTGATTGTGTCAGAAGAAATTGTCTATCAGCCCTTGGCAGGCAGGTTCCCCATCCGGAGAAACACCACAGGTGTGCCATAAATTACATATCATATCATTTTAATATCATATCATATCCCTCATGTCATCTCTGGGAATGTGTGCATTTGCCTCTGCCACATACATGCATCCTCTGGGGGTGTCATGTCCACATCAGAGTGTATCGGAACACTTCCCATCAGGCAGATATTGTGCAGCATGGCACACACAGGCACAATTTTACCCACTTTCTCTGGAGTGTACATCACGGCTCCACCGGTATGGTTGCCACAATGGAAACGTGCCTTTAGGAAGCCAAATGTATGCTTTATGCACACACGGGTTCTGCTGTGTGCATTGCTGTAGGCAATATCCTGTGGTGTTAGTGGATCATGCACAGGGGTCATTAGTTAGTGGATCATGCACAGCTGTGGGTATCCGGCAGGGGGGTAGGTACAGTCATTAATCACTGTGCAAGGTGTGGGATGTCCTTTCACAATATCAGGGCAATGGACATTGTGTGCATGCATATGGGCCTTCATTCCGTGGCATATGTCTACTCAACGGCTCTGCATGCTGTCTCACCCGTGTTATGCATTGTTTCTGCTTCTCATGCACCCTGTTCCCTTGCAGAATATGTTATGTGAGGTGTCTGTTGGTGACATGTGCAGCTAACAAGGTGGCTGTCATGTGGCAGTGTATTTCCAGTGTGCATGTGCCATGCTGGGTTTCCCATGGGCCCTCCCTGAGTATTTGGGCCCACCGTGACGCTGTTGTAGGCTGAGCGCACATGGGTGCATGGCTGTAGATCTGGCAGGGTTGTTGTTGTGTGTTGCGATGTGGCCATTTGTCAGCATTGCTTTGGTTTGAGCATCTTGCATTGTGGTACCTGTTGTCATGTTTGTGTTAATAGTTGCTACAGTATGTGTACATCAGCTTCTGCATTCAGGTGAGTCTGACATGTGCATGCTCCCTGGGCTGCATTGTGATGTTGGTGTGGGAGGCGGCCAGGTACAGATTTTGAATTTGCTTGCTTTTCATGCCATGCTTTGTATAGTTATCCTCCCCGTCCCCATTTGGACATGTATTTCGCAATGCATGTGTGCAGGCAACTTTCTTCACCCACTACCAGGTTCGTAATCCTCTGTGTCGTCTTGTATCCTGACAGTGTGCTGTTCCATAGGACCATGGAATTGTGGGTGGGAACAGGGTAGTGGGCACAGCAGTGGGCGATGTACAGGTTGGGGTTGCAGGCCACCTGCAAATTCAGGGAGTGGTAGTGCTTGTGATTACAGTACACTGCTTTGTGGGCCTGGGGAGCCACCAACTCAACATGTGTGCAGTCCGGGGCATCAAACACATTAGACATTTGGGCGACGGCATAGTACTGTGTCTTCATGGCATGGACCTGGGTGAGGGTGTTAGGCAGTGAGATGTTGGGTTTCCCTTGCTGCAGGAATGCTTGAAGCATCTGGCCCAACACTGCACAGAATGTGGGCTCTGCCACACCGTGTATCATGGCCACAGAGTGCTGGAAGGTGTCAGTTCCAAGGAATTGCAGGAAAGACACTAACTTCCGCGGGGGGGTGGGGGGGGTTCACAACTGTCCGGATGTTGATCCTGCTCCCGATGTCATGATGTATTGTGGTGAGCAAGTCTGTTATGGTCTCCCTGTTCAGGCGGTACAGGGTGACCACTGGCTGCCGGTGAGGGTCTAGAGTGAGGGCCTAACCCTGGGGATCGTTGTACGCCTTGTTTGGGCTCTCCTCCTCCTCAGCCCCCTCCACCCCGTACTCCCTGTGCCCTGGTTGGCCTGCCTCTCTACTTCCAGGTGCAGCATGAGCAGCTGCCTGTCCCAGCTCACAGTGGCAGCATGGTGTTGGAAACAGTGTTTGGGGTAGGGGTAGCCCTCTGGAGTGGATTGGGTTCACCTTTGGCGTCATTTTAGGCACCTGTGTTCATTTACCTCCAGCTGCAACCTGGAGGTAACTGTGCCGTTTTTTCGGCAGTATTAGTGCCGGTTTCTGGCGCCAATACCGCTGTACATGGACTTGTGATGCGTCTGTGTTTTCGCCTTGTGTGGCCGGCTGCAATAGGCTGCAATAGCGCCGGGTGCAACAGTGCCAGCTGTAATAGCATCAGCTGATTTTACAGTCAGCAGTATTTGCACCTGCTCATGATCCGACACAGCGGTATTGGCAGCGCTAATTCCATTACCGCCACTTTTAAGGGTTACCGCCGAACTTGTGATGAGGCCCCTAGTTATTCATGCACATTAAAAGATACATATTTACCTATTTGGACCAGTCAGTTATAATAATCGATTCTTCTTGTGGCGTCATGTGTGCTACTGGTCCGAACATATCAAGGGAGCTGTGTGGGTGAAAGCTCCCATATGTCGGTTTAATATTTTTTGTTTGGAGTATTTTTAATCCCTATTTCAGTTTTTTATTTGGCAATATTTAGGGAGGTAAGTATCCGATACACCCCCTATGTGTAGGGTTGTTTGCACCAGCAGACACGTCGCGTCTGGGTGCACAGCACTGCCAGGTTCACCACACTTGTACACTTCTCCGTTGTCAATCATTGCCTCTGGCATTTTATACTGGGGTGCAGATATGCACATTGAAGCACACATTGGGGTCAGATTTATCTTTCTATTTGCTTGTTTTGTGCTTTCAGATGTAGAATGCTAACTCTTTGTTTCTCTGCATTATAGCTTTTCTTTTCAAAAACATTCAGCTTTATAGGAAATTGGTGCCTTCCCAGCCACCTCTTTATGCCCGTGGGCAGCTGAGCGCTCTAAAAATGCAAATAAATAAATAAAAAATTAACACTTCCAGGGCCAGATTCTCAAAACCTTTTTTCGCTCAAGTGCATCTCATCACTTGTGCACAATAAATGCACCAAACGCGTAAAAGTCATTTGCACGTGCACTTTCAAATTCCCTTTTCCCCCCCTTTGCACATTTGCATGAATCAGAGAGCATTCCTGTGCATTTTGAAATATAACCTGTATTCATGAAAAGAATGTACTTTAAAATCGCATAGGCCAAAGACATTCCCATGCGCCTGTTATGAACAAGCACTGGCTAATGTGCATTGCAAAACAGGCTCACTTGTTTTTTGTTAATGGCACAATAGCGGTTCATGTCCTGAAACATGAACTGCATGGGCAGTCTGTGCTGTCGCCCCGAGCACTGCGTTCTTGGGGGCCCTGCAGCTATTTGTTGCCATTAATATAAGAAGTAACGCAGGCTGGGCTGCTTCAATCCACAGGGCTGTTCTTTGTGCCCGTTTTAGCGAGGCGTTCTGTCAGCTCCCAACCCCCTGTGACATGCTCGCAGAGACAAATAGCTCCCGTCCACCTCCCCAGCAGCCCATCAGATCCGTGGGGCCTCACAGTTAAGGCTTATCACACGCTTTGTTTAAAGTAATGGTCCATTTAAGAATCTTTGTTGTGGACAAGGGGTTGAACAGAGGCATTTTATTCTGAAATCACATAGAGAAAAACTGACAATAATAGAATTGTGCAGTATCTCCATATTATTCATATGTCTGAACTTGGTATGTTAAACAAAACAAATGGGGGTGAGGGTCACATGTCACTTGCAGCATATAAAGCATGCCTTTGTCAAACGATGCAAAAGGTTACCATTCACATAATTCTTTTATGATTAAGTCTTGAAAGAAAGCCTACAAGCTATTTTTTATAATTTTGTGGAACTGCATTCTGGTATTTGTAGTCTTCAAGATGGGGTGAAAATAACGCAACATCTGTTCTCTTTTTGCTTAACATATTTCTATAAGGATTCCTACATTGCTTGAGTGCTTTAATTATTATGTGCGCACTTTTCAAGTCTGATTTATGAAACAGAGTCTTGTTTAAAGCCAAACATTCTGGTGAGGAGGGGAAAGGATCAGAGGGCACAATTGTTGTGATGATTTGCCAGGTCCATGGATGTGGGAAGAGAGGTTGCTGGACTGAAGATGTTTTACCTGGCGTATTACCTTGTGCTGATTTTCAGGGTACAAGGTGAGATTACATGTGGGTTGACAGCGTCCACCCACTATTTTCACAGTGCCGTCTCCACCCCTCTTGGGTTTTTTAAGGCCTGTTTTAAAAACAAACTTGTTTGCTACAGTTTTCGCCCATGAGAATGTGAACTCATTAACCCATAAAACCACTTGAAAGTGTTTTCAAAGCACACGTCTTGTATTTGTATTTTGCTTTCCATAGAATATTTCAATGTAGACGTTGGGGTTAAAAGGAGCACACCTTTGCCAGCAGTGTTATAGGAAAGTCTCCTAGCAGTTTTTTTTCTCAGGTGTTGATGGTTCATTTCGTGAAAGACAATGCCCATTTCTATTTTTTAATTTCTTCTATTAGGAAAGGCCAGTTGAATTAACTGTCATATTTCACTTTAAATGTGTGTATTTCACTTTAGGATACGTTCAGTTTCTGTGTGTATTCACAATCCTGCAGCAAAAGCACTTTGCCCTGTCTGGCCCAGGGCCAATCTTTGCCCTTACATCCTTGGAACGTGCAGTCACATTATGTATGTTTGGATTACTTACCAGTGATCTTCATTACTCTGTGTCCTGCTCCGCCTCTTCACAGTACTTTCTTTTGAGTTACCCATCTCTACAAATGATTCAGGTCACTCGGTAGCCAACTCAAAAATAGGCCTCACTCCTGATATTGCTACAACCGTAATATTGACAGTTAAACTTCCAATATTGAACATCAGTTTATTTGATCCCCACGGATGTTAATGACTAATTTTGTGACATCATTTTCTGCTATTCAAATAAAGGAGCCCCACACATCTTTTGCCACCCAGGGCCCCGCTAACCCTAGGGCCGGTCCGGAACATGCGTATCTCAGTGACGGGCCCACACCCACATTGGTGCTTGGAGCCTGTCCTACACTAGCTTCAGGAGCCCACACCCAGCACTGATGGATGCCAGAGGGACTGTTAGTGAATATTTTACCCCCATGAAACGTGCAAGACACCGCTGTGTGAAAGGTGCCCTGCACATTCTCAAATAAGTACAAATAAAACAAAGTGCATCCTCAATGGATTTGATATTTGTGCTCGTTTTGGAGAATCTAGCCCCTGTCCCAGCTTCCACCATATACCCCCCCATACACCCTAGACACGCCCTTTCACTGTATACAAACCTGCAATGCAATCAGTCATGTCTGCCTGATTTTGTGAATAATCCGGTCAGTCTGCAAATTGATAATGAAGCATTTTGCTTTGCTCTCCTGTTTTTTTCAAGGCTGGGAGCAGTCTACTGAGCCTTTCATAATTCAAACAAGCCCTTCCTAGAAAGTCACATTATTCATTCTCCACTTCTCTTTGTACTCACGAGAAACGGCCCTTGCACTTCCCTTCCCTGTCAGAGTTCAAAGGCATCTGTTCAGAGGAGCAAATGCGCCTTTAGTTTGCCTCTCTACAATGCGTGCATTGTTCTTCTGAAAAGCGACCTAGTGGTATTGTGTTGTTGCGCTTTAGGTCCAAGTGTAGTACAAGGCCTCCACTGAATGAGGGTACTCCTGGTCATTTGTTGCTTGGCGTTGTTTGGCGAGTCATATCCTTCTGTTTGTCCCATTTTGCAATTCTCCATGGTGCCATGCTATCTAGTCTAGGCCGGTAGGACAACTCGGGGGCAACACGTTTGTCTTGGGAGCAAGAGAACCCATAGCAACACAAGTTCAAATCAGGGTTCATGCTTAGAAACTCGTCCCTGTATTAAGCACATTATAAAAGAACAATTGCTAAAACAAAACAGAATCTGCCCGAAGTAACGTCTACAGTAAAAGTAAGTATAATAGAGGCTCAACATCCCTCAGTGGCAAGTCTACCAATCAATGCCAGACGGCCAAAATCAAACCTGGGAAGATAGCTCAGCGGCAATGTGCTTGCTTTGGAAACAAGACGTCACAAAGCAACTCAGGTTCGATCCCTGCGTCTGCGCGCGTACGCAACTAAGACATATTCCTGTTACAGCGCCTCGATGCCTGCAGGCTGTGTGAGCGCTTTAAAAATGCTAATTAATAAATAAATAAACCAGCCCTCTGTGTTGTTCCTCAGCAACAAATGCAGTTCTACCACATGCCGGATTGCCTCCAGTGTTATCACGAAATAATGATGGGGGTCAAAAAAGGATTCCGATGGTCAGGGGACCCTTATCTGGACCAAAAGCCCCCAGGTTCATATGTGGAGATGTAGGGAAAATAATTCTGGTTGTGAAGGAGAAGAACCTGCAGGCGATGGTTGAGGAGAGGAAGAGTTTGATCCTAACTAATATGCCAAAGGTTACTTAGTCTGGCCCCTGAGAGCCTTGCTTGGTCATGGAAAGTCTAGATTGGATCCTGAATATGCACAATCTTCACCTCGGACTGGGACTCACAAATCAGTGGTTTAATTATCACATCGGGTGAATTAAATCTGAAAGAAGCTCTAAGGGGACGCGCAGCTTTGGACCCAGCCATCCTCAATCTTAAATTAATTCTTTGAAGTCATTTTGAATCTTAGGATGTTACTGTTTCATGTTTTGAGAACTCTCTTCTTAAATGTTTGCTTAGGACCTTTCAGTAGATAACACTTTGCTTGTAAAGTTATATGTTACCTATAAGTCCTTTACTGAATGTTGTGCTCGTTTTATTTTCAAACTAGTTTTGTTTCCTAATTGCTTTGCTTTATTTTTTTAAAATGTTGTATGCCAATGTTATTTTTGGTATTTTGATCGTACAGAACTCTGGGTGCCCACGATCAACGTTCACACTATATCAAGTACTCTTAATGAAATATATAATAATACATAAAAAAGGGTTATTGGCAACCATCTTAAGCAACAAAACTATAGCCGCAGGTCCTCAAACCAGTAACAAAAATATAACATTTCTCCATAAAGCCTACTAATGTCAAAGGTGTTGATGGAAGCCAACATGATCTTGACAGACTAACCTCATCATATGCATTTAGGGCCCACTCATTTCCCTCCAGTTGCAACTTTTCTAGCTTAATTTCTATTTCTGCCCAGTGATAGGGCCTGGGGAAATCCCAAGAAATGGAAGTTGAAGGGTCCCCAGTGGTGGTAAAAGGGCTCAAACCTCGCCACGCCTGAAATGTGGGTTCTGAGCCATGATTTATGCTTTTGATTATTGTTTGGACTAGCGGTTTATGCTTAGTATCGTACTGATTATCTCTTGAAAGTGCTGGAACGGGAGATTTCTGGTTGGGAGTAAAGAAACCAAGAATGCCAAAATATGTAATGTATATATCACTGGTATATATTGAAAGGGTCCACAGCTCCAAGGCGCAGGAGTGGCACGAACCAACCAACTGCACTGCGGTTTTGGTATTGCTTGCCCCTGGCCCTTTGGTCTCCCCATAACCTGCATTGGGCGTTGTCCTTGACACCCAGCCCTGATATATATACTCAGTCTGATCTAGTTCAATTTCAGGAATGCCTTGATGTTGACATAAGCTACAGGTCTATAGCTTCAGTGCCAAGAGTAAAAATAAGGGTACCTCAAAAGGCATCATAGTTGGGTGCTTTGTGATTGTGCTACTATTATGCCTGTGAAGCAAGAAGCCCCTTTCAAGGATTTAAACCCACTGCACCTCATAGTGGTGTTATCCTTTATGTGTTTGTTATAGCATGGGAAGATAACCATGTGTTATGAACCCCCTAGGCATTGTCACAGAAATGATGATCAGTGGATTCTGACATGCGGAACAAGTTGTCATCTAGTATTCATGAAGCAAGCCAACCCGGGTATACAGTGTTTATATCGAATATGGTATATCGAATCCCACATATATCCAAACTTAACCCAATACACATATGGTTTCTGATACAAAGCAGGAGCCTTGACAGCCTGGGTTGGGTGGCAACAGTCTTAACTGAGACAACCTAGTTTGCGGACAACTCTTCAAGGACCCTGAACAGCTGCATCTGAGTACGAAGCAGCTCTTGACTGTGTTCACCAGTTTTTTAGTTACCACGGCATCCACCATGAGACATGACCTCTAACATCAAATATTTGGAAAACAGCTCCCTTCACACGACAGCTCTTCTTTTCACAGCCAGGCCGCTATTCCGGCACACAGACCTGTTTCTTGCTGAGCTCATCCTAGCTCCAAGAGAGAGTCTTATCTCGAGTAATAGCTGATCTGGGCCCTTGCGGAGAAACAGCCTTTGCCATCTAGTAGTGTGCCATCCCTGAAGACATTAATGAACTCACCATTTCAAGCTGCAAGGTGTTCCTGGCTCCCATGACAAAGACATGTCTATCTGTCACTGCATGTGTAATGTATTAGAAGCTCTGTTAACCAGCCTCCATTAGCCCACACAGCTCTATTAACCAGCACCAGCCTTTGCCGGTAACAGTACCATTTTTGTTTTTTTAAATGCTGGATAACCAGATTTTCAGGCCTGATAACCGAGATTCCACACAACAAACTACCCGTAAACAGGGCAAGTAGGCCTGGTAGCATTGCTACCCTGCCTTGTTGCTTTGTTTAACCTCCCTGGTGCCACCCGGTATACGCACATTGTGAATCTCATTCTTATTGGTGCGATTTTAAAATTGGGGTGTAGCTTTGTATATTCACTACGTTTTCGTTACCCTTTTTTTCGATTGTTCTGACCCTTTGTCATCTTCAATTGTTGGGTAACTGCATGCCCCAGAATCCTTATTGTGTCACCAATGTGTTTTGTCATCTTTTGGCCACCGTAAGGCTTAATAGACTGACGCTAAGCCTGTTTAGAGCTGGTCAGGCCGGTTTAGCAGTTGGAGTACCATACTGCCAGTCCCGGTGAGTAAAGGTTTTAGGACGTTGTTTGGGTCACTGTGCTCGATCACCAGTTTCTGGGGAGATTACCAACAATTGTTACCTCCCCCACTACTCTAGGGAAGAACGCATGGTGCTAAGCAACGTGGGCTCTATTTCGATTAGCACTCTTAGCAAAATCGGAGTGTATGATATTACCTCGGCTTTATGTAAAAATAATAATATTGATCAAGGTAGTGTTCTCTCTGCTCTTACACACAGCCAGACTGGTAGAGTATTGGCATCGATCAATTCTAGATCTGTGCACAAGAAAACTAGCAGGTTTTGTGATGTGATAGCGGAGTATGACTTGGATTTTTTATTCATCGCAGACACATGGATGGCTGATGTTTCACAAGCCAGTCTAGATCTTAGTTCCAGAGGATTATGGACATGTTAGCCCTAACTCCCACCCACACTCACTGCCATCATACTGGAACAGTAGTAGAAGAGCTCAGTATGGCACCTCATGTATTGTTCCTAGACCGCCTCGAGTGTATGAGAGACGCTATGCACTCAGACAGCCATACCAAATGTACCCTTGCACTGAAAGTGTGGAAGGATGACATGTGGAAGGATGTCAGCACGTGCCTATGAACATCATGGAGTGCTGAGTTAAGTCTGACGAGAGCAGAGTGAAGTCAAGAAGAATAGCTATGAAGAAGCACTGAAACGATGTGAGAACTTCGTGAGAATAAATATGTAACTGAAGTTGTAAGAGAAAAATGTTCTTAAAGATGGAAAATTCATATATGCGACGAAGATAAAGTAACTTGTTGATCAATAAGTTTACATACACACTAATGCAAGGTAGAGAAGACATATAGAAGCTTGATCTAGAGGAATATATTACGTGGCCAGGACGGCCATCATTGGAAAATGGAAGCCGTCTCGTGTCAACATTCAATTCAGCTACCTGAGAGACAGACCAGGGCTGCATAGTTAGAAGACACTGGACGAACAGCTTGTGCAAAACGAAGAGCAGTCTAATGGCTTAGGATCAAGGATGTGATTTCAAGAAATAATTGCAAAGCACAAAGGTAGTCAGGATAAGCTATTCCCGTACAAACTATTTCTCTTAGATCGAAGGTCGCCAAATGGGCGATCGCGGGTGACTAGTAGCTCGCCTGAGCCTCTTCAGTCGCCCGGGCTGGAAATACTGAAAACTAAACACTTTTTTAAGTTAAATAATTCAATGCTGTGTTTTGTGGCTATTTTCCTTGATTAGGATCCGAACCCTGGCCGTCCCAATTGCGGGCAGGGAGTTTGGCTGCTGTGCCTCGTGGAGCTGCTTGTAAACTCCCTGACAGATGTCAGTATCACCTTCTGCTTCTGCAGGCCACCTGTAGTACCAGAGTTGGCCTTGTGTGCCCCCGACACTGTCTTGCTTAAGCAAGCTGCTCTTGTTTGCCAGAGATGTCAGAGGGGCTGGGGCAGGGTCAGGATCATTGTGACCACGCAATGAAAATATCACAGTAGCACTGCCGCTCGCCTGGAAATGTTCAAAATATTATTTAAAAAATGGTGCAATTTCTTTCATGTGGCTTCTTTCCAAACACTGCACTGTACATTTCCACTTTAAATCACTTCCATGACACAGGTACACCCACTCTTAGTACATTAAGCGATCCATAACAAGCTGTACAGTAGAAGCCTACCAGGGTAGCTTAGCAGGTTGACAGACCAATGCTGAGATGTTATATATTCAAAACTAAATGCTGTATCATATCATATGTGTTTCAAGGTGCGACGAGGCAAGGGAGGGGGAACAGAGAGAAGACAGACAATGATCCTACTAGGCCAGGTGTCATTCAGATCACACAAGTGCATGGGAAGGGGGAAGGAGGAAAGTGCGAGGGCGAGGGGAAGGGGACAGTGCAGTACATGGGATAATAACTAAGTAACAATAAGTAGCATCCGGCCGGCTGGTGGAAAGTGCAAGGGTAGTGCAGACATCAGGTGTCAAGTGCTAGTGGTGGAACTGTAGGGGTACAGAACAGTACCTAAGTGCGGGGGGTTGCCAGGAAGGCAGTGTAGGTGTGCAACTGGGGGTAAGGGGGCTGGGCTTGGGAGCAGGGGGGGTTGCCAGGTGACCAGTGCAGGTGACCAGTGCAGTTTCAGTATCGGCCAGTAAGTCAGAAGGGGAGAGAAGGAGAAAAGGCAGAAGCAAAGAGAAAGGTTTTGAGGTGCTTCCGGAACCGGAGATGATTCTCCTCAAGTTTCAGGGAGGCAGGGAGGCTGTTCCAGGGAGAAGCTCCAGCCGAGGAAAGAGATCTACCACCAACTCGTTGCTTGGAGAAGCGACTGACACTGATGGAGTTGGAGGCGGATGAGGAAAGAGCTCGAGAAGGAAGATATTTTGGAAGAGAGAGCTGAACGTATTGAGGCCCCAGGCCCCAGAAGGCTTGTGGACAATACAGAGGGTTTTGAACTTAATCCTCGCAGCAGAGTCCGGTGCAGAGTCCAGTCTGCCTCCAGTCCTCTGTTGTTACCTGTGGTGTGAGGAGCTGCACTACGTGGTCAGTCCTGTTTCTATTGCGACTGACTTCCACTTCAAAAATCTCCCCAGAGCGCGGAGCGCGGGGCGGAGTCCGGTGCAGAGTCCAGTCTGCCTCCAGTCCTCTGTTGTTACCTGTGGTGTGAGGAGCTGCACTACGTGGTCAGTCCTGTTTCTATTGCGACTGACTTCCACTTCAAAAATCTCCCCAGAGCGCGGAGCGCGGCGCGGAGTCCGGTGCAGAGCCCAGTCTGCCTCCAGTCCTCTGTTGTTACCTGTGGTGTGAGGAGCTGCACTACGTGGTCAGTCCTGTTTCTATTGCGACTGACTTCCACTTCAAAAATCTCCCCAGAGCGCGGAGCGCGGCGCGGAGTCCGGTGCAGAGTCCAGTCTGCCTCCAGTCCACCGTACACCGCCGCGCACCGCTGCAGAAGTTGAAGAAGCAGAAGAAAAACGTGTCTAGTTGCCGTCCTCTAGTAAGAACCAACATGGTAATGATAATTGACACGAGACCACAAACTCGTTTAAGAACGTTGAGCGCTCGTAGCCATGGGGAATTGTCTGTAAACATTGAACCCACGCCGGCGCCAGTAACAAAGGCACAAATCGAGCTGCTGCCTTCCCTTCCCTCCTCTCCGCCGTCCTCCCTCTCTCCCTCCTCTTCCCCCCCTTCTTCTATAACTCCTACCCACTGTTCCCTTTCCCTCCCGTCCTTTCCTTCTCCTTTTCCTGCCCTTGCTCCAGCTCAAAAAGCCGACAGCTCGTTAAAAATGAGGACAGCCGATACAGACGGCGAAGACAACACAGCTCCCAATGCCTTACCAGCTGTTGCGACAGCTAACCACCCGACCGAAAAGTGCTTGCCTAACACAGCAAATCCAGCCTTGATAAAGGCAGCGTGCAAAGAGCCAATATGTACGGCTCTAATCAAACACGATGGACCCGACTCCAAACTGCAACTGCGCTGGATAATGAACGCTTGCTAGCACTAAATGGGAGAGCAGAGGCCTCTATAAATGCTGTGAACGATCTTCGAAAAGAGGCAGCACAAAATCTGTTGCCTCTACCAATCGACGTGCACACGGTCAATGAAAACAAATCAACTCAGACGCTGGAAGTAAGTGCAATGGTGGAAATTGACACTGCCTCTTTCCAATCCCCCTTTGATGTCACTGACATCAAACTTCTGGCATTAAAATTACCAAATGGAATAGGCGACCACACAAACTTTACATTTGTTCCGCCACTAACTACTGACAATACAATTTCCAGGCTGTCCATTGATTGCCCTAACTTAAATCCATCTATGGAAATACAGATGCCAGTAATAGAAATGGGAGGAGGCGACCGGAAACTTCTCGCATGCCACAAAATGAAGCTGCCCGAAACGCCAATTGCAATGAAATGGCTCTACCTGCAAATGATGAAGCAATTACAGCGGTAGCCGCAACTAGAAGTGCGGTGGCTGTCTCTAAGGCTGTTCCTAATGCCACCACGGCAGAGTCGAGCTGCCTCTCTCACAACCCAGTATCCCATCACTTTTTGTCAACTCAAGCTCAGAACAATAGCCTTCGAGTTGACCTGGCAGGGCGAGAAGCACGGCTCACAGAACGTCTCACAGCAGACTATCAAATGGTGAAAGAGAAACTGATCAACAGCTTTACAAACGCCTCATCTAGTATGACTGCAAAAGAAAAAATACCTTCTAACCTTGCTAATAGACTGCAGCAGTCAAGGAACGACACCTTTTAAAGCTCTAACTAGTACACCCTTCCAAAAAGAAGTCCATCTTCAGTCAGACATGATAGCAAATATCAACTCAAAATCAGTAAGGGATCATTCTAGTTCTCTTCATCATCAACGAAATAAAACAGCAACTTACCAGCATGCTACAAACGAAAGTAGAGCAAGCCAACTAGAAGAGCCGTCCAGTCAAGACATAAATTCAGACACAGTTAATAAAGAGAATCTATCAGTGGCAGCCGGTATACAGATCCACAACAACGTACTAGCAGCTACATCATTAGCTTTGATACCATTTACTAAGCTATATGAAACCCTAAGTGAAACATCAAAAGATCAAAACTTATTGCTGCAAAATCTGGTAACCAAAGTCGCGACTCTCCAAGAAACCAATGATTATCTTATGGCAAGAGTCGATCGCGAAGCCGAGATTTCCTTCCAATGGCAAAACCGGCTAGGCGACCTTGCCATGAGAGACCATACTGACAAAACTGATCTAATGGAAGCGATCTTAGAAACACTGAAATGGGTCCGACATGCCGATGCAGCGAGATCCGTGGCCGTCGGAAGTGATCAAGACAGAAGACACCCACAGAAAGCAAGATGTGGAAGTGAAAATCCAATAAAAAACCTAACACAAAACACTTTGGCACCCTGTGGAAAGACTAAAACTAGGAAAAGTATCGTCCAAAATAACAACGACGGCCCCTCCCAAACTAGTGAGATAGATAGAGTGCCCTCCACAATACTCGACCTAACGGCCGCTGTCACTGTTCAAGACCATGATGAAGGCGAAACTGCGTCTGCAAATCAAGCACCTAATTGCAACTCAGCACCAATTAATAACCTACCCAGTGCAGTCCCGCTGGTCGAACAGCAAAACACCGATGGTGTAGTTCCCATAATAGGGAAGCTCAACACTTTTGGAATTTTTATGGGGTCTGCAAAGACGCTTGAATTTTCACAACAGTCAAAACCTTGTGAAAAGGTAACAAAAGTATCGCTTTCCAAACAGAATCTAAGAAAGAGAAAATTTAATGTGAGCAAAAACCGATCTAAAACTAAACAGTTCGTAAGAAATCTTTCCACCCCTCAAAAGCTTAGTCTTTTTTCTCGCTGTTTCTAGCGCAATTGCTAATCCAACGGTGGTGGAAAAACCGAATCCAAACAAAAGAAGACGTCTGGAGTCCGGATCGGGGGCAGATAGAAATGACTTAAGTGTTACCGACCTATGTGACCTCTCAACATATTCAGTTGAATCCGATGAAACAACGTCGCCTACACAAGATCTAGACAACTCACACCCTATCGTGATGAGCCTTTGTCCAGCTACGAAAAAATCACAGCAAGATAAAACAAAAAAAGATCAATTTCCAAATGTAAAAGCGATGCGCTCTACTCAAAGTCGCTCTTCTGGTCCCGACTCAAGTCAAAACGAGAAGAATAAAAGGGTATCTGACCGAAAAACAAAGACAAGCACGACAAAGCTAAATCCAAAGATGATGGCTGCACAGTGGCGAAAACAAAATCTAATTAAATTAAAAGAACCATCGAATGCACCGCAGACCAAACATCATAATCATTGGAAGGTCAGGCTTGAGAACATCTTTTCTGATGACAATGAGGTAAATTTAAATCGCAAAAATGTGATGTGTCGTCTACATAATTTCCCCACACTAAGAACGATAAACTCAAATGACATTGCAATCGTCGAATACATCGATGAAGACTCATTAGACAAAGTCTATTTACACATCAACTCTCAAGCTGTAGAAAATACACTAATCTCCGCCAAAGATGAACTGATGTTGTATGGCTTTGATCTAACTTTAGAGACCAAAAAAACTAAAAACTGTCCTGAAAAAAGACCTACTGAAGATCGCGAGTCTACACATGAACAAAGACGAGAAGCTCTCAGGAAACGATTCAACATAAATGAAAGAGCAGAAAATGAAAGACACTCACAACCTTCTACACAAAAAGCTTCCTCAAATTACATTTCACAAAACAAAACCCAAAGAACCTAGCTATTGGAAACCATTAGAGACGACACAAATGTATTAATATCATGGAATACCAGAGGCTTCCGACATTTGTTTCAGAACTTTGAGATCTCCCTGGAAAACAATTTTGCTGTCTGTTTACAGGAGACGTGGCTGCGGGAGGTACCATTAAGAGATGGATACTCTATGTTGCTTAATCCCGCAGGGAAAAATCAACTCGGTCGCCCTTTCTCAGGTCTGCTGACCATGATAAATAATGCAAATGGTTGGGAGATTTTGCAGTTTTTCTCTCCAAATTTATTTGTTCAAGGAACAATACTGCAAAACAAACTGGGCGCTGGTGCAAAATCAAATCACCTGCTCCTACTCAATACATATTGGAATACAACGATGATCTCTTCTCGTCGATTCATACAGTCAATAACAAAAATCATTGATGATAGCATGGAAAGCTACATCGATTTAAATGTGATCCTATGTGGAGATTTAAATTTCTCCTGGTTTGAAGATGGCAAGATCCTCACAAAGCATAAACACCAAACCAATGTAACTGGTAGAGGCTACCAATTTCAACAAGCAATGATCACCAGAAACTGTATGATGTTGAATGGTCAAACAAGAGGAGACATTCCTCCAAATCACACGTGGCACCGGGACGGGTGCAAAAAAATAATTGATTATATCTGGCCTCTAAAACGATGTGTCATGATATCAAACATCTGAAGATTTTGGATTCGACACTCAGTGACCATAATCCGCTACAATTAACTTCGAAAGCGCTACCAAAAACAGCGATGAGTAAATTTACTCAGTCGATGGAAGTAAATCAAAGAGGCAACAGACTCAAAATAAATAGTCGACAAATTGAGAGTCTAACTGAAAACATGTCTTCAAAAACTGTTGTTGCGAAGGACAAATTAAATTATACGGCACTGCTGGCACAGTTCCAAACCAAGTACAATCATGGAACCAATTGCAACTATATAAAGAAATATGAATTTAGTGCTTTAGTAGCTCAAAAGAAGAGACAATTACACCAAGATCTTCGAAAATTGAAAAAAAGACCAGATTTCAACAAGCTTGCGCTAATGAAACAACGCAAAATGAAATAACGTAATTGGTTGAAATGCTTCGCAATTATGAGAGATCAAGAGCGAGGTGAGAAAATTCTAATGATGATTAACTGTCACAAAACTAAGGAATTATGGAGCATCATAAACAACAAAGATGTATTTCAGAATGCTAAAATGCATCACAGTATATCAAAAGTAATCTGGCAACAACACTTTGAAAAGGTTTTTACAATCAAGGAAAATACCAAGGTCGATGATATTCCATCAGCTGATCAATTTTGGGACACAAACGAATCAAAAGAAGACATCATAACAGCTATTAAACACCTAAAAAATTCAAGAGCTGCTGGGCCAGATGGCCTCACAAATGTGATGCTAAAAGCAAACAACGAGCTTTGGGCAACATTCATCGTACATTTGTTTCGAGTGATAGCCACGACGAAGACCTTGCCTCACTCGTGGAACTCTGCCATCATAGCTCCCATATTCAAAAAGGGAAATCGGGAAGACTGGGTAAACTATCGTCCCATTGCCCTCTTGGACATTGTGGGCAAGATTTTTGCAACCTTCCTACAGCAGAAGCTTTCAAAATGGGCCTCAGCCTCTGGTCACTTTGATATACGTCAAACTGGTTTCACCAAGGGTGTTGGCATAGAATTAAATCTGACAATACTAAACGTGCTCAAACTAGAAGCCCTGAAAAATGGTAAAAACCTGTTTATTGCATTTATAGATATGAAACAAGCGTTCGACTCATTAAATCGACATAAATTATGGACAAAACTAAAGAAATGGTCCTGTCCACCAGAATTATTGCAACCAATAATGGCTCTCCATAAAGACACTTCTATCAGAGTACGTATAAATAAGGTAGGGGACCTTTCTGAGGAGATAATAACTAATAAGGGAGTCAAGCAGGGGTGCCCCTTGGCGGCCCTCCTCTTTAAACTATTCATATCTGATGTCTCTGAAGCCTTTCCATCGGTGCAATGTTTTACACCAAAAATAAACAATCAGACTATCAGTTGGACCATCTATGCTGATGACATTGTTCTAATAGATTCAACCCCCATTGGCCTTCAAAGACTGTTAGTAGCTCTCAATAGCTACCTAATAGACAACGATCTAGAAATTAATGTAGAGAAGTCTAAGATCGTGGCGATTGGTGACTCATCCAAAAGACTAATCAGAAAATTTAGATGGAAACTCGCAGACGTGCAGATAAAACACGTTTCACTGGTCC
The DNA here is from genome assembly GCF_040938575.1 of Ambystoma mexicanum. NCBI lineage: Eukaryota > Metazoa > Chordata > Amphibia > Caudata > Ambystomatidae > Ambystoma > Ambystoma mexicanum. The sequence goes on along the minus strand of NC_090933.1, from coordinate 1,235,103,233 downwards.
GCTATCTAGGCATCCAATTTAACACCTCAATTAGAGAAGTCGAATGGATGGAAGACTTAAAACAACGCATGATAACTTTTTCACTGCAAGGGGCAAAGTTACACGCCGAATACGGGAAATTCACACTGAACCCTGTATTAACCATTTACTCCCAAAAAGTGATTCCATCGATCACATTTGGAGCTGAGGCTGCCTGGAATTTAAGTTACAAAATGTGGTCTTCCCTGGAGGGAACGTTTTGGAGACGTATTTTCAAACTGCCAACGAGTGTATCCATGATCTCCATAAGACACGAGCTGGGAATTGATTCCATGCACAATATTGTCGTATGGAAATCTTTGGCTATGCTACGGAAGATGTCACTAGAAGATCCGGTTCCCGCCTATCAAATCTTATCCTTAGACCCCTCTAATTCATATCATGGCATTCTGTTAGAATGGATAACCAGATTAAAACGGATACTTGAATACGCAGACATAAAATGGGAAAGACTACTAGCAACACTGCAAATTGCCAAAAAAAAACTGAGAGAATGGAACTGGATCCAAAATTTGGAACGAAGAAATGTTCTGAAAACCTCAATTGACCTAGGACTAGCAGTCAACAGCTTAGATGGATTACCAAAATATCTGCGAAAATTTCCATCAAGGAAACATCGAAATCAATTCTTGAGAGTTCGATTGAATGCACTTAGAACTAAGGAGATTTTATGGTTTAGACACGACACACACGTCTCCAATAATTTGTGTAGGTTTTGTGAACTTTCGACAGAATCATTGAAACATCTGATCACGAAATGCCCACAATTTACGCATTCGTGAACTAGTTATCTCGGGAGCTACACGCCTGTTGATGGTGACACTGAAGGCTGGTGGTACAGGATACTATCAAGTAATAATGTACCACTTACATGTGCAGTATGTGACTTTCTAGAGCACAACCTGAACGATGATTTCCTCATTTCACCAAACACCAGTGTTGTATGATAACCAATACACTGGATGCTGTGTTGCGTTGAAAATAATTATACTGGAAACAACAATACTGAGTATTTATGATTCATGTGAACTATCTTGGTTTTCTTGATTGTAATTGAAGTTTGAAATGCAAACTAATTGTTACAAATAAAATAAAATAAAAATAAAAAATTAATCCTCGCAGCCACTGGGAGCCAGTGCAGAGATTTCAGTCCTGGAGCGATACGATCCCTGGGCTTGAGGCCTAGGACAAGTCTCGCAGTCCTGTTCTGGATGGGTTGCAGAGGGCGGAGAGTAGAAGCAGGCAGATTTAGAAAGAGGCTGTTGCAATAGTCCAGCCTAGAGAGAACCAGAGCTCTGGAGTCAGTGAGCTGCTGGGGGAAGGAGAGGAAAAGAAGAATGTCTCTGAGGAGGTGCAGCTGGTAGTGTGACTTCTTAGAGATGTAAGAGATGTGAGGAGAGAAGGAGAGTGTGGCGTCGAAGATGACCCCGAGGTTTTTAGCCTCACAGGTGGGAGCAGGAGGAGGGCCAAGGGAGGCCGGCCAGAGAGTGACAGGAAAGGAGGGAACAGGTGTTCCAATGAGGAGAATCTCGGCATTAAGGCAGAGATCATTGGCGGCACACCACTCCTGGATGTTGGACAGGCAGTCAGAGATGAGGGAGGGACAAGAGGTGGTTGATGGTAGCCTGAAAATGAACTGAGTGTCATCCGCATAGCACTGGAAGCATAAAAAAAGTGCTATAAAATGTGTTTGGCCAGGGTATGGGTTGGGCTGGTTTCTTGCTTATATTCAGGACAGAGGTGGGGATATTTCTGCCCCTGCAGTGAAAATTAAAAGTTGGTACCCATGAACCCACGGTTTAATTTCCTAAAAACTGCTGTCAGCACAACAGAAAGCATTTATTTGTGATTAACCAGTTTGACAAGCATATAACATCTTTATAAATATAACCTTTGCTAAAACACAGAGGGGCACACAAATAACAGAGTATGGGCCTCATCACGAGTTGGGCGGTAACGCTGGCGCTATTAGCACCGGCGCTAATAGCCCTACCGCCAAAACCCCCAGCGCTATTAGCGCCGGATCACAGGTTTGGTGGAAGGGTTATTGCCCATTCCCCATTGGGCCCATTCAGGAATTCCTCATTCCCCATTGGGCCCAATGGGGAAAATTCGCGCTATTACCACAGCGGATTTCCCGCCGGCGGTATGAGCACGAAATTTCAGCGGATTTCTCCCCCAGCTCAGAGCTGGGGGGAAATCTTCCAAACCCGTGAATTGGCGGACCCTTAAATGCGGTGGTAATAGCGCTACCGCCGCAAATAAGGGTTACCGCCAAACTCGTGATGAGGCCCTATGTGTGGTGTGTGACAAAAACAAACATTTTAATGAAAACTAATGAACGCAAGAAGCATTTTTCAATTTGGAAATTACTTTATTTTTATGGAAGTGTGAAATGCACAGTTGGAAAACAATAGTGTGCCTAGCATGTAGAAAGATGGAACAAAACGCAAACGAAGGGCACAAAAATTACAGGATATTTGAGTGGTAGTCCAACAAATATCTGTCTTTTTGAGACAGCTACTAATAAATAATAATGCAACAAAGAGGTTTTTGAAGTTCTTAATATAATCGTGAAGGCATATGTTATTCCATCTGTTTATAGAGAGGAAATAATTGGGCCCAAAAAAATTGGTAAAGATTCTGAGCTTTATAAATATCCCCACCGCGATATCGCCCGCTAGTAGCTCTCCACTGTTGACCTCCACTACAAGTAGCTCTAGCTAACGTAAAGGTTGGAGACCCCTATCTTAGATTAAAGAAAGAAGAAACTTTTGCAAGAGCCAAGAATTGGACAATTAAAAGTCCATAAAGTCGATGCAAGATCGAGTGAGCAAGTCTCTAGAGGCCAAGAGAAGCAAAGACACTCAGTATAATTCAATCAAATAGCAGTAAATCGAAGGTTGAAATGGACAAATTTGCGGTCTCTTCACACGTGATCCAGAAGTCAAAAACAAGCTCTATTCATTAAGGCTCGAATGAAGATAGTGATGTGCCTACACTCCTTTGAATGTCCAAGGACAGAGAACAGTCTACAAGGTTAACTACAAATGAGAAGCTTTGGCTTGGGGCCTGACTGATGAGAGATGATGTATTAAATTGGGAATGCAGGGAGTAATCTGGTGTGATTCAGGCACCAGGTTTTTGTTTCACTTAAATACTGTTAGCCGAGCCAAAACTCTAAGGTTGGGGTAGAATGCCAACCAATCAGAGGGTCTATGAAGCAGCATGCTATACAGCGTTACACGGGCCAGCCCACTGCTATTTTTCTGTTATAATCAGTATCATGAATATTTAGAGCTGGTTCGAGGCGTTCCTAACAGATAAGCGGCAGCCAATGATGATATTAACATTATGTATCCTATAAGTAGCACACGTTCCCCTAACCAGTCCCTCCCCTGGATATGTTGTTGGTTTGCAATGGAGGATGACATCATAGGTGGTGTACATCGGGGTATAAGCCCCATCTATAATCAAGTGTCCTTGTGAGTGAGCGACTTCAGCCTGATGATTGCCATATTGCCCTACTTTATGCAAGCTTTTAATAAAGTAGTATTTGATATATTCTTTGAGTCTGTCCGGTTATTTGGGTCTGAGATCTTTATTGGTAATTCCATCTAGCACATGAGTCGCTTCAAGGTGCTAGAGCACAAAAGGGTCAAGAGACAGGCCCATATCGGTGGCGGCATTGCCATTATTATTAGATCCCATTGGCTCGTTGCAAATTTTATGTCACAGTCATGGGAGGACTTTTCACACATTTGCTCTTTTACTGTGACGTTAGCTCCCACATTTTAATTTAAAACCCTGTTTTATTTCCACCCACCTGGCCCTTCCAGCCAACTCCTAATGATTTGAGTTGATTATTTATCTTCTATTGCATTTGATTTTACACGTGTTTTAATAGATTTTAATATTTGGCACAAATGCTCTTCTTTACTTGCCTCCTTTAAACGTATTGAGTTGCTCTATTCCCATTTCCTTATTTCATCCACAAACACTGTTTCCCATACCGGTGGTCACCGTCTGGACCCTATTATCTTGAGGCAGGTTGATGTTTCCAGTATTTCTACATGGCCTGTGTCATGGAGTGACCACTTTGATGGACATTTTCCTCTTGGTTTCACTAATCCTTCCAATTCCTTGATGGAGTCCTCCATGAATGGGGATTTATTCCATCAACCCGGCACACTTGATCTGGTGGTAATACTGCCAGACCGATTGCCGGAAACAGTATTACCATTTGCCGGTATCCTGGCAGAACTACTGGCAGGATACCAGCAAAATCTCAGTGAGTCCTATGGTATCCTGTAGATCTTCACACCCTTAAAATACAGGCCAGAAGAGCAGATAACAAATGGCATCAGGCTAAAAACTCACATAACTTCAAACTACAGAGCCTATAGAAAAGCATAGTGTATTGATATTGATGTTGATATTTTATTTGTATCGCGCTCATACTCAAGTGTTTCAGAGCGCGACAAGGAAAGGGAGGGAAACAAGGGAGAACAAAAACAACGATCTTACTAGGCCCAGAGACATTGAGAACGTGCAAGTGTAATGGCCAAGACTCACTCTCTTCACAAGCAGATGCAGTCCAAAGTACTTTTCTCCATTATAGAAATATGAGCCTTCACAAGCTGCACTGTGCGTTTCCCTATTGCTTCCTTTCAATTGGCCATTGACTTTATTGAGTATTTCATATCTAAAATTGCATCTTTTCAGGATAAACTGTAACACAAGAACTTATCCCTATACCTAGACTTCAGGATATGATAGACTGAACTCCTGCTGCTCTCAAGAATTTCAAGAAGTGACTGACAAGGTAGTTTGGCCTTTGTAGCAGGCTCTTGACCGTACTCAGTTTAAATTAGACGTCCTCCCAGGTTCGTCTGTTCACTATGGGGTTAACCAAAATGGTTAAACAGTTAACAATTCTCTCCCTCTGTCAAGGAGTCATGAGAGCTCAACTTACATCTATGTTTATTTTTCTGACAAACCATAACCTTGATCCCACACAAATGAGAAACTTAAGTCTTATTGCTAAATCTCCTTGCATGGCCAAGAATTTGGAAAAAGTGTTCACTTTACAACTGCAACCATTCTGAGAATGGTATTTGTTAATATGAACGTCCGGACACACATATTCTTTGGTCAACATTTATTTAAGTTATATTTTATGGAAAAGACCTCCAGCTGCATAACGTTACATCTAGGCACATTCAAAAACACAGCAACCGATTACAATGGAATACAGCTGAAAGTAAACAACTACATCACAACTAATTGGAATGTTACCTCATAAAATGACATACATGCCCTCCAGCCATCCCCTTAGATGACAAGGCTGCATTCTATCCATGACATGTTTGCATTCCAGTGCTATTGAATACATAAATACATTTATGTATATTTCTATACTTTTAAAGCTACACCCTAACCAATATGTATACAATGTATTAAAGCTACACAATAACACATCTCCCTCCTTTATTCATCAAACACACATAATCCACCTCTCCTCACCAAAGCAACATGATTCATGTTCAACGCTTATCCTCCCACAACACGAATCGCTCCACGCAGCACAGCAATCACCCTCACGGGATCACAGTATAGTGTTTCTCCTTTTCTCTTTAACACTCCCTTCTTTATCCTCACCATGTCTCCACATTCAATCCTCAATGTCTTCTTGCCTCTCCTTGCATTCTCACGTGCCACCCATTCCCCTTTTTTTCATTTTAAGTCTCTCTTCACACCATCCACCACATAGACGCTCTCCCTACTTCTACCCAACCACGGTGGGCTCATTGTAGTATTGGGATTACGGCCTCTCATCAACTCGAAAGGTATTATACCCGTGATTGAATGGGGTGACATGCTCAAACCAAAAATTCTGTCCTGAATAGCGACCTTCCTGTCACATCCTGTTTCAGTCGCAATACAAATACTCTCCATTATACATCTATTCATCCTTTCTACACATCCATTTGTTTCCAGATGATATAACAAAGTCCTCTTGTGTTTGATATCACATTCTTTGACATATATCTCTGGGATACCTTCCCTAGCAAATATTTGTTGCAGTTCCTTTACTACGACCTCTCCAGTAATCTCTCTTACAATACTGAACTCACACCATCGCGAAAATAAATCAACCAGCACGAGTACAAATGTTCCCCTTCCGTACCCAACATCAACTGGATATAGAATATCCACTACCACATCTCTCCAAACCCCACCCAGTACATCCACCTCTACCAGGGGTTGTTGTCTTGCAACTTCTCCCTTTCTAATTTTCTTACACATAACACACTCAAGTAGCCTTCTCTGTATATCTCTATCAAAACCAGGCCACCAATAGTCGTTTCGTAAAACACTTTTTGTCCTGCTAATGCCAATATGTCCTGTATGAGCTAAATCAACAACTCTATTTTTTAACGTTTTGGGTACCACAGCACACTCCCATCTAAATAAAATACCATCAACCACACTTAATTCATTTCTGACCTCCCAAAATGGTACTGTAACCTGTTCCAATTCGGTTTTCCTGGGCCATACGCCCGATTCTACATACGCATTGACCAATTTTAAACATTCATCTTTGTCCATCTCCTCCAACCATTCTTCCTTTGATACTATGCCATCGATATTAATAAAAACCATTTCCATTTCCATACTCTCCACACATTTATCATTATTATCTTCATTTCTCCTCAATCTTGACAAACTGTCCGCTAGTACATTCTCCTTGCCTGGAATTACTTTAACCGAAAAACTATGACACTGCATGCGGGTAATCCATCCGGCAACCCTTCTGGACACTTTATCTAACCCTTTATTTTCTAAAATTTCTTTCAAGGGTTTATGATCAGTACATAACACAAAACATGTCCCCCAAATAAAATTCCTAAATTTCTCCATGGCCCAGTAACAAGCCAAAGCCTCTTTTTCAGCACAGAATAGCGAAATTCAGCACCCCTTAATCCTCGCGATGCATGCGCTATGATCTCTTCCTTGCCATTTTCATCCACTTGAGATAATACCGCTCCAATCCCCCTTTCGGATGTATCTACTGTGACCTTACTCTGACGACGCATATCAAACTGGCCTAATGGTTGTGCCAAATCAATCTCCTTCTTTAATCTAACAAATTTATCTTCACACTTAGCCGACCACACAAACTCACTCCCTTTCTTCAGCAATTTTCTTAGTTCAATTACCTTACTGGCATAGTTGTACACAGACTTTTGATAAAACTCATCCCTAAGCATGATCTCAATTGTGCTTTGTCTTCTGGGCTTTTGATATCTTTTATGGCACTTACCAAACTCTCTTTTGGTCTTATTCCATTGATCGATATTTCATGGCCTAAATATTCAACTTTAGAAACACCAAATTTACATTTTAGTTCCCTTAGTACCATGCCGTTCTTTTCAAATATTTCTAGAACACTATCAAGGATGTTGTTATGTTCCTCCTCATTCTTCCCACAAACTAGCACATCATCCTGAAAACAATATACACCTCTAATTCTACCAACCAATCTGTACATGACTTTTTGAAAAACTGCCGAAGCAGACACGAGCCCAAACGGCATGCCTTTAAACTGGAATACTCATTCATGGGTGACAAATGCCGTCAATTTTCGGCACCGCTCCTCCAACTCCACCTGATGATAAGCACGAGCCCAAACGGCATGCCTTTAAACTGGAATACTCATTCATGGGTGACAAATGCCGTCAATTTTCGGCACCGCTCCTCCAACTCCACCTGATGATAAGCAGACGCCATGTCCAATTTGGAAAATGCCCTCCCTTGCCCAATCCTTGAAAGCATCTCTGACAAATTTGGAAGAGGGTGGCAATCCACCATCACACACTTATTGAGCTGGCATAAATCCACACACAAACGGAGTTCGCCTGAGCTTTTCTTAACAACTACCAAAGGAGAAGTCCAGTCTACTCCTCCCGCTCTTTCAATAACATCCAACTTCAACAGTTTCGTAAGCTCCTCCTTGACCCCTTCTCTCAATGCTAATGGCACCTGCCTCAATTTCGCTACCACAGGCACACTGTTAGCGAGAATTCTCATTTATGGCCAATTTCCCTCACCCAGTGAGTCCCTCAGCAGCTTTGCTGGATTTCTGTTTTTTTTTCCTCCACCTGGTAAGAGTGTGAGCCTTTTTTTCCCACTCTTAAATGTGCTTTGCCATGTGTATTTCTACTGTTGGTATGATCTTGGACTCTGGAGCTACACCACTCCACAAGCCCCACTTTTGCGTGTGTTACATAGCACCTTCTGTGCAGTGACACAGGGTTGTCTTTGAGACTTCCCTCTGACTCCATTTTTCTGGGGCTGACTACTGTCCCCCAGAAACAGGTAAAGTTGCCATTTACTTGTCATTTAAAAACTACAGACCCAGTACACCCCATCTTACAAGGAGTATTGTAAAGGGTTAGTTCCTATTCCTTTTTGTCTGTGCCTCTCTGAGCTTTATTTTGCTGGTATCTACCCTAACTTTAAGACCGCGATTATACTATATAAACATGGTACTGTATTAGGCTATTATATGAGCCTCAAACTTAAACCCGCTCGACCAAATACTTTTTATTTCGGCTCTGGTTGGGTTTTATCGCCATTTCTTTTTGTTAAAGTCCTTCTTGTGTTTTACTTTGCGTGGCAAACCAGGTTTGCCTTCTTTGTTCACCGTTATTTGGCGGGCTTCTACAGAGAAGCCCTCCTCCTGGCGCCTGGGTGTCTAGGTGGGCTGAATGTGAGGGAGGGGTGTAGTCACCCTCTGCAGTGGGTCTCCTTGGAAACCCAAGTCACACTTTGTCTTGATTGGCTGAGGTGGTTGTCCGGGCCGGACAACGCCCCTGCTGAGTGATTGACAGCCAGGCTATGTGAATGGGGGATTTTGGCATAAAAGGCAGGACTCTTGGGCCGGAAGTCAGAGTCACTACTGGAACTGCAAACAACCGAAGAGAAGCGGAGAAGAAGACGGCTGCTGCAACTCCCGAGTCCCGGTGAAGCCCTGCTGCATTTCTGAGCTATCTACCCTTCAACGACAAGAGAAGATCCAGTCCGGAGTCTTCTTCCCTTGAGCCTGGTGGGATCAACCAGCTCACCTTCCACAGGCAGAGGATCCTCTTCTCGGTTGAAATCGCTGCACACAGCTGTAGTGGTCCGGATAGCCATCTGAAGAGCCTCTCCTGTTTTTAAAGGAGCGTAACTTTTATTCACCGTTGCTTTTGCTGCTGCTGGCTTCATCCCTGGGAAGTGCAGATTGCTCCAGACGTCCTCCTTCTTGTCCCCACGACTGAAGCTTCAGGAACCGTGGGTCTGCAGGATCTACCAGGAACAACTGCCATGGCACCAGCTTTTCTGCATACGAATTAGGTACTGTGTCCGACTTCGAGGAACTAGGGTGAACCCCTTTCTCCTCACCAAAGGCTTGTCCTTATCTTCCATGCCTCTTATAACTTTTTCTTCCCCTTTTGACAATATCTAAGTACTCCTGGCAATCTCGAATCATGAACTGTTCTAACCTTGTGATCCTCGACAACAGGACCCCTGTCCCATTGACACTGGTGCAGGCCTATTGACTTTTATCTACATTTTAGAAAGTGTCTCTTGGTTCTATCTGCCTTGACAAAAGTATTGCCTATGATTTTTATCCCCAACTCTCTTGTGTTAATTCATGTGCTAAGTGTGTTTGACTACGGTAACATTTCTGCTCGCGGGTACGCTTCTCTTTCGTAAGATCGAACTGTCATTACTGTCAAAAAGTGATCACGTGATAACCCCCGGTCACGTCTTTGTTTCACAACAACGGTCTGTCAAATCCAAAGGTACTTACCTTGAATTGTTCTGCAGAAGGGGAATTGGTTGTGTGTAGTGTATTTGAAGTGTGGTTTTAATGTAATAGAAGTGAAGTGCTTTGTGAACAGATGGTCTAAAAATAAATGTACTTATATTTTTTAACCAGAAACCTTGAGTCAGTGTTTGCTTGAGTCACAGTAATTGTAGCCCTTTGTGTAATCCCTACCTCTGCTCATTTGCTCTTGAGATAAGTCTGGCTGCTCCGCTACTGCTACCACTCGAACTGTGTAGTACAGGCTTGTACCAAAGGTGAAATTGTACAACCACCTGTAGTTTTAATCTTGTGTAGTAGTCCCTAAGGGCACGGCCCAGGATTCTGCCTAACACACACTTCCCTTCCTTAAGATAATTTGATGTTGTGTACCTTTTATCTTGCCAATGACTTTCTTAAATACCATGGGATATTTACTCATGACTGATTCGCCTACTTGCAACACCTGCTCAGCACCATTGGGGTCTAATTTGATTTTCAGCTTTTTCTGCTCCCTCCACCCCAGCAAAGTTAGACCTCTTTTGGTTACATACATTTTTCCTTCACATTCCCGATCCTTGAATTGGAATCGATTCATGCTGTAACCCCAATTGGGTCCTGATTGTAACCCCCAGGTCTAATGTTGGCCTTGAGAAGTTTTTGTACACCACCCTTCACAATCCTTTCAAATACCTCTCTCGACATGAGGTTTTTTTTGATCCTGAATCTGCCATCATCCATACTTCCTTCCCATCCACTCTAATACTGGCATAGGGATGCTCACATTCATCATCATCATTCACATCGCCCACAACATTAATTGTGTTAACAATAACATTTTCCACAGGAAATTCATTTTCATCATCTGATGATTTCCGTCCTTCCTCCTCAGTAACATATAAAACCTCCTTCTGAGTGTTTTGGTAGTTTTTACTACAATTTACAAAATGTCCCCTCCTCTTGCATTTCGAACACACTGCTCTTCTTCCTGGACATACTACTGAGGTGTTGAAATGTGTGTTACTGGCACAACGATAACACAAACGCTCTTCTTTTTCTCCTGTCTCTCCTTTTTGCTTGTAGTTTTTTGACTCCTTTCCGTCTCGGTATGACTGTCTATCTTTATCTCTATTCTTCTTCTTGCTCTTTTGATCATTCACATTCAAAACCTCTGCCTTCATCTCATTAGTGTCTCTCTTTTCCAATTTAGCAATGCAAGCTAATGAATGTTCAACCCTTCTGGCAACGGCTAATACTTCATACAATGTAGGCTCATCCTTGAGCCATAATTCCTCACGTATCCGATCAGAGCCGCAATGAGTCATGAATTGGTTACGTATATGTTCACCATAGGCTCCTTGAAATGTACCCGAAGATGCCAATTGGCGGAGTGCAGCAATATACTCTTCTACTGATTCTCCTGGTTCTTGCACTCTCATGCGAAAATGATAACTTTCCAGTATCGTGCTTGTTTTTGGGTTAAAATGTAGATCCATTTTCACGAACGCACCTTCAAGTTCAGACATTGTATCTCCCTCACCATCACTTGCAATGTGTGGCAAAGTCTCAAAGATTCTCTGTCCTTCGTAGCTCCAATGATGCATTAATAGAGCCAACTTTCTGTCATTTGAAAAGGAGTTCCCACCAGCTGCTTTTAAATAATGCATACATCCTTTCTGCCATTGTGCCCATTTGATCTTTACTGGTCCTGGAGTTGCCATAAACATAGGTGGGCCACTGACATTTGACATGGCTATGATACTGCTTCAGTAGTTTTAGCTTGCGGTGAGATGCAACCAAGATTATGCTGCGTACACTTTTCACCCCTCAGTTTTCTTATGTGATGCTGCTTCTGAACACTTCCCCTAATGTGAGTACAGTCATAGTACTGCGGTTTGTTGATGCTTCAGTTCTTGATAGCTACTTAATGTTGCTGCTTCCTGACGTTTTCTGTTCCACTTTATATACGTGATGCTATCGTACTGTTGCTAGTTTGTTTTTGAATGACTTCAACCCGTGACTGCTGCTTATTGTCAGCTCCTGCATGAGGTGCAGTTCATCCACTGGGTGCACTCCACTCAGCACGTTTGCCCTTAAGCTACTGGTGCTTTACATTGCAACTTCTTTGCACCTTTGTCCTTATTTGGTATGTGGCTCTTTGTCCCTAGTTACTGGTGTGCTGTTTAATGTCCTCTTGTCATCTGTGCTATTTCTTCCCAAACGTTTACTTAGTAACAATCTTCACTTTTCACCACTTTTCACCCCTCCTCATCTCATTACTTATCCTAACCTCCTTCCTTCGCGCAATGTAAAATTACTTATTTTCCGGTGCGCGGCTCTACCGTGTGATACGGTATTAAGCGGCGAGGGAGGAGCAGCAGAGAGGAAGCTTCAAATTCAGCTCTTTGCGTTGGAGCGCGAGGGAATGGAGAGCCGCGTCGGGTGAGGAGGGGGCTTATATGACTTTATGGCTGTACACGATGATATCGGGGAAGAGGTGGGAGGGGCCAAAGCACTTACTTCTGGGCCGCTGCAACGTTCACCAGAACGGAGCGGACACAGCGTAGCAGCCATTCGGGGCACTTCAGACCATCACAGCTGGGAGGCAGGCGCGCAGCGGAGGTCTTGGCTTGCTTCTCCTTAAGGAATCCTCGTCGCCAATGTTAGATATGAACGTCCGCACACACGTATTCTTTGGGCAACATTTATTTAAGTTATTTCATGGAAAAGACCTCCAGCTGCATAACGTTACATCTAGGCACACTCAAAAACACAGCAACTGATTAAAATGGAACACAACTGAAAGTAAACTACATCACAACTAATTGGAATGTTACCTCATAAGAAGACATGCATACACTCCAGCAATTCCCTTACATGACAAGGCTGCATTCTATGTTTGCATTCCAGTGCTATTGAATACATAAATACATTTATGTATATTTCTATACCCTTAAAGCTACACCCTAACCAATATAAATAAAATTTATTAAAGCTACACCATAACAGTATTCTGGAACTGTGCCAGTCCAGTTTCCATCTAATAGATGGCCAGGAATCTGCCTTGGTCGCCGTATGGGTTGATATTCTAGCCTATGCTGATGTGGTGTATCTCTACTTATTCACCATGTATGAGCTTTCCTTAGCATTTGACACTGTAGAACATGTTCTTCCCTCATCATGCTTAGAAATCTTGATGGGGATGTCCACTCATACCTCAGAATAGTTTAGGAGTTTTCTTGAAGATCCATCGAAACAGGATCATAGTTGCCTCTTTTGTATCTAATCCTATCAAGGTAGCCTGTGGAGTCCCTCAGGGTTCTCCTTTGTCCCCAATGCTTTTTGATATCTATCTTCAACATTTAATGAATTTCCAGCTGCAGTATCACTCATTTGCCAATGATACCCAGGATACCCAGATACCTGCTCTAGTGTCTGGTTCTACAGTGGTCTTTTCCCACCTTGCTGAGGTGAACCAATGGATGATTTGCAATGGTCTCCAGCTCAACCTGAGATGGCCGTATGTCACTTGGTTCCCAAACACCTCCTTAACCATCGCTAACGCTCTCCTCTTCTCCCCACCATAGTCGGATTATCCACATCTTTCTCCAGCAGGGTGAGGAGTGAGGGTGATCTGATAATCTGATCCGCCACTCTCACACCCTGCATTCTTCTGTCTTCGTCAACTTAGGGGGACCATCTGCTTTATTCCTAAAGGGGATTAGGTGTTTGTAGTGGGTGCGCTCATAAACTCACAATTGGATAACTCTAATGCTTTGTATATCAGCATTTCTGATAAGCTTTTACATAAGCTGCATGTTGTTCTGAACGCTGATGTTCGATTTATGTTTAGACTTCCCAAAAGTTGTTCTATTTCCGTCTGTCGCCTAGATCTCCACTGGCTCCCAGTCCATCAGTGTGTCGTCTTCAAGATCATGTCTCTTAGATGAGTGCACTTGCGGGCTGGCTCCAACTTAACTTTGCACTAAGATCACAGTGTAAGTCAGTTAGGAGTCTGCCATTGGAGAACAAATATTTACCTACTATTCCTCTTACTCGTTGCACCACAAAAAGTGACCGGCGTTTTTCTGTGTCAGGGCGTATAATCTGGAATCAGCAGCCCTTGGAAATTCGCTCTGCAGAATCCTTTTCTGTATTCAGGAAACTAGTGAACTCTTTCCTTTTCAAATAAATGTGACCTTCTCCAACGGATCTCGTTTTGCTTGTTTGGTCCATCTGTGCCTGGATGCAGTTCATTCTGCCTGGATCCGCGAGAATGTGTGCATTATAAATACAATAAATCAAATCACTAACGCATTTGTTATCCGCCATATTTAATTACCAAACACCATTGTGTCCCCAATGGCTGGAGGCGTTGACTATCTAAAGGGAAAAGGTGATAGTCTTTCCTTTCTGGTGCAGGCTGCCAAGTTATTGCATGAGTGATTTGTCAAGCCTGGTTATATAGGCAATGTACCCATTTCCTAGTCCCATTATCTTTGTTTACTGAGTACATCCAATTGTTTGTAATCAACAAAATACATTCCATATGTCTTCAAAATGTATAACATCACAGTGTAAGCATAGATCTGAGGATTGTTATCGCATATAACAGTCCTGGAGTTAATGCCACAATCTTTTAGAGTGTCTTTCAATAGGGCTTTATCCTAGCCAAAATTGGGAGTGTAGTGGCTCAGCGTATGGTCAGCAGTTAGTGTTTAATCTTTAGATAGTAAGTGTGGACCATTATGGCGAGCCACTATGCTCCCAACTCTGCAATGATACAATGCAACATATATGCAAAGATGCCTGTGTAAACAGCCTTAATAAAGACCTTATGTGACACGTCTCTGCTGATCTTGTAGAATAATTGCTGTGATGCATAAATAAAAATTAAAATTGAAACTTAAAAGAAAAAAAAATAACAATGGTTCAAATGTGTCAATATTTTAATTCCTGTGTGGTCTGCTTATTACAAAGGCCAACTCATAATATTATTTATTTGTTTGTTTGTTTGTTTGTTTGTTTGTTTGTTTGTTTGTTTGTAACATGCACAAAGCCCAAAGGCAACTAGGCGCTGTAAATTACTTAAGGAAATGGTTAAAGGTTTACAAGTCTTAGATGGCAACGACTTCGTTACATATTTACACAGATAAACACATTATTACATTTCCTCATTATCGCATAAAACACCAATTTCGTTGCATATTTACACATTTTTTCACATTCGCACAATATTACGTTTCCTCATTACCTCATATAATTGGACATATGGACATTTGGCTATTTATTTATGCGACTATGTGCCTTTTGAGCAGGGTCAGACCTCAAGAGTAGAGTTTTTAGATTTTTTTCTAAATGACCAAAAAGAGGTATAATTTCTCAGTCGGGCAGGGAGGGCATTGCACAATTTGGGGCCTATTGCTGGGAAGCTTGAGCCTCCTGCCTTCATTCTTCTATACATAGGGGTGATGAGTAGTTTTGTGTAAGCAGAGCAGGTTGCTCTATTGGAGTGGGCATTGCGGATGAGGTTACTAAGGTATTTTGGTGCCTTGTTCGCAATACATTTGTGAGTTATCGTCAAGATTTAAAATGTGATCCTGTCATGGACAGGGAGCCAGTGGATATTCCTTCTAATAGATTAAATATGTTTGTAGTTTGGAATATTTAAGGCAGCTCTTATAGCGTTATTTTGTACAGTTTGTAGTTTTTTAATATTTCTGGAACTTGTTCCTGCAAAGAGCGAATTACAGTAATCGGTCCTGGAGTGTATCAAGGCCCTGGCCAAGGTGATAGAGATTTCTATATAGAGCAAGGGTCTACTGGCTCTAATCAGTTTAGTCATGTAACCTGCTGATGAAACAACAGCATTGACCTGTCTGTTTAAAATGAGTGATGAGTCGATATAGACTCCCAAGGTTTTTATTTCGTTGGGTACCGGGATGGTATTGCCATCAATGATAAATGATTTGTAGAGATAGGCGAGGTTGCTTAGTTTAGTTT
Source organism: Ambystoma mexicanum (assembly GCF_040938575.1). NCBI lineage: Eukaryota > Metazoa > Chordata > Amphibia > Caudata > Ambystomatidae > Ambystoma > Ambystoma mexicanum. Next base: position 1,235,087,335 of record NC_090933.1, on the reverse strand, counting down.
TGTTTCCAATGACGATCAACCCGGTCTTATCGTCATTGAGGCACAATTCATTGAGGGCCATCCAGGCCTGAATTGCAAGGTAGATTATGTTTAGTTTTTTGGAGTCAGTGTCATAACATCCTGTGATAGGTATGAGTATTTGAGTATCATCTGCATAAATTGTATACTTGATGCCTATTGTCAAACAGGAGTTCTGTAAATGCATTGTATAGTGTGGGTGATACACATGAGCCTTGCGGTACGCCACAGGTCACAGGGTCAGAGGGGGCTGCTGAGGTGTCCGAGAAGAGCCTCATGGTCCGATTAGATAGAAATGATTTAATCCACTTGATGGAATCTTGGGAGAATTGGGCAGCGGTCTAAAAGTGTTGGCACAAGATGTCATGATTGACCAGATCAAAAGCTGCTGAGAGATCTAGCAGAACGAGGATGCACAGTTCTCCTTTATCTTTTTATTGGTCCATTTGTGTTTTCAGGTCGAGTAGGGCTGTTTCAGTGCCATGCCCTGGTCTGTAGCCAGATTGTCCTAGGCCCAGGGGATGATTGTCTTCTAAGTATTTTTGGATCTGCAGATAGGCTGTGCGATCAAGTATTTTAGGTAAAAAAGGTACAGTGGTAATGGGGCGGAAATTAGTAGGGATATTGGGGTCTATAGTAGGTTTTTTGAGCACGGGTAGAACCCAAGCTGTTTTTAGATCTTTCTGGACTGAGTTAGTGGCAAATGAGTTATTGATGAGGCTGGTAATAAAAGGAGCAAGTTCGGCCGCGCATTCTTTTACTAAGGTTGCAGGGCAAATGTCACCTTTGCATCTAGAAGGTTTTAGACTTTTGATGATGTTAATGGTATCTGAGGTAGTGATTGGAGTGAATATGAATTTGGTAACCTTAAGGGTGTCCAATGAGGAGGGTGTAATTGGCAAGGTTTGGTTAAGGCTAAGTTTAGATTTATTTAGTTCTATTTTTTGTTGTAGTGAAATTTTATCAGCTACGGCATTTTGAATATTGGAACACCATAGTTAATCTTTGACAGTGTGATCTGGGGTGGGTGCTGGTGGTTCCAGTTTGCGGAGAATGGAGAATAGCTCTCTGGTATTGGATTGGGCATTCGAGATTCCCTGGTTATAGACTTCACTTTTAGATTTAATAATCTCTTGTAGTTGTTAGCTGAGGTCTGGAACAAGCTTTTATTTGCTTGAGTTGGCGATTTTAGCCATTTATTTTCAGCAGATCTTTTTGAAGCATACAAGGCTTTGAGTTCCGGGGTGCACAATGGGTTGATATGTGCCGAGGGATTGGCTTTTTTACTTTTTAGTGGGGCAACTTTTTCAATGGCTTCAGACATGATTACATTATATTGGCTGACCAGAATTGAGGGGTCACTGCCCAGGTGTGTCAAGTCAAGGATGGGAGTGAGGAGTGGTAACATGTTGTCTCGGTTGATATTTTTAGAGTTTTTAGAGGGAGCCATAAATGTTAGTGGGTGTTGTTTCAAATTTTTAATGATGATGGTAGTGGTGAATATGAAAGTGTTATGATGAGACCAGGGGAATGGGGTATTAGATTGGATGTTAGTGATACAATTGGTATCAGCTAACCAGTCTAAGGTACGTCCTTTTTCGTGAGTAGGGGCAAAAATCCTCTTTGTGAATCCTCGGGCCTCCATAGTGTTGGCAAAGAGACCTGCATGTGTGTCTAGTGGGTTTTTCAAGCCTAGATTGAAAACACCCATAATGATCACTTTGGAGTGTGGTTTCATATTAGTTGCCAAAAGTGTACTGATATCGTCTTCAAAGGTGGAGATAGCGCCTGGGGGCCTGTAGACGATGTGAAGTGTGAGTATGCAGTTAGGTGTAAGGGACATTTTTAGGGAGATAACTTTGCCAGTGGGGAACAGTGGTTTAGGAGAGATTCTTATGTTCAAGCCATGTTTGGCTACTAGGGCTACTCCTCCTCCTCTTGAGGTAGTTCTATCTTTTCTGTAGATGGTGTACTCTTCTGGGATGGCTAGGGAAAGGAGGGGTCCTGAGGCTGCATGTAGTTAGTAATAAACTATTGATCTGTGTAAAAGGTTGGGTGAGGGTGAAGGGCAAATTACACTTCTATCCATGTAATTTATGAGGGAAATTCAAGAGCCCAATTATTTTGGCCTACCTGCAACTATCATATGCAATATTGAGAACCAACCACCAAGGAGCAGTCCAGGCATTACAGTCTATTCTGATTCCTGCATCCATTTCTTCATCTTTCTGAAACATATGTCTTGTCTTTTTCTCTCATGCCAGGAGGAAACAGACTTCAGTTTGATTTCCCAGTGACCACCTGAAGCTTTGCCCTCATGCTTCATGCTTTTTCATCCTCATCTTGAGACCTGATCACGTGACCTATTCACGGGGCAGAAGAAGACAAGGCTGACATCTGTAACTTCCCCTGTTTGTGTAAATCCCGAGAAAGGGAGAGGGCCCTTGTGTCACCAGTGCATAAAGCATTTGTGTAATATGTCACTCTTCACAACCTACCTCGACCATTACCCACAAGCACATATCACCTCATAGTCATCAAGGAATGCACCATGGTATACATGCAGATGCAATCAAAGACCTTAAAACCATACACAGTCTTGGTAGACACTTCATCACAGAAACATGGCTGACACACTCCTCCAAACAGATCTGTGGCTCACCCACTCTTCCACAGAATCCATGGCTCACCCACCCCTCCACAGAGATCCATGGCTCCCCCATTCCTTTAACACGATCCTTGATGTCTCTTAATCCCCATGTGATACCGCATATGATGCGCCAACCTCACAGGCAGGACATGGAAAGGTCTCACAGTCATCCCCAACCCATCATGGCCTCCAGCCTCCAAAACCCACCCACAACCTGACTGTCACTAAACGCAAACACAAACTTGATAAGCAATGAAAGGTGCGCAGTTACCATACAAAGAATTCATAGAGAGAGTTGTTGATTTATTATATGAATTGAAGCAAAAGTGGTCTTTCAATGTTTCGAAGACACAGCCAAAGAAATGGTTTTGTTCAAAACTGCATGTTCAACTCTTCCATCCAGGATTGTGGCACGACATAGCGCTCAAGATATTTGGAACTCATCTCTACCCGTCTCAAGCATGACTATTGAATACCCTTGATTTTAATATGCATTTCTGTTGTTACATACGTTTATAGAGTATCTAGGCCTTCGACTCCACCTTTGACTTATTGGGCATGGAAGAATCTAGGGCAGAAATGGGAATTTAATTTCAGCTACTTATCATCAAGAGACCCAATAAGACGTCAAGTCTCGCCCTTCACTCTAGGCATGTGCATGGAGAGACACATGGTTGGCTATTTTCTTGGTTGTCTCCATTCCCATGCAATGCTATCACTACATGCCACCATTTTCCCACCTCACTGCACCACACCACCCCACCTTACCCCACTGCACCCCGCCACTCCACTCCACTACACCACTCTACAGAACACCCACTCTAACCTCCTGCCCCTACTACACCTATGTACCACAACGTGACCTCCTGACCCACTCGACCCCCACCCCACTCTACCTCCATCTCCCACCACTGTACACCCACTTTTTACTCTAGCCGTACCCATGTCCATGCTGCCAGAACATACTTATTCTAACCATATGCCCGTGCCTACCCACCCTTTCTGCACTTTCTACCCTCACTCTCTACTCCATCCCCCTTCTTCTCCCCTCAACTCCCACCCACACTCCCTCACCCCTCTATTCCCACCTACCTTCTTCACCACCTACACCCACCAAACCACCTTTTCTTCAGCACCCCTCTATTCCCACCAATTCATCCTCATCCCTCTCTACACCTACCCCTCTCACCCACGCACCATTCCTCACCCTTCTCTACCCACACCCCTCTTAGCCACCCACCCTTCCTCACCCTTTCTACCCTCATCATTCTTAGTCACTCACCCTTTCTCAACCTCTTACAACCACCCACCAACAGCTCATCTTCCTCATGTGCCCCATCAACCCACACTTCATCTCATCCTCTAGCCCCACCAACCTCTCCTTCCTCACCCCCTCAACCCCACTCACCAGTCCACAGCCCCTTCTAACTCTACCACTTGCCCTCAAGCCCCTCTGTCCCAACCCAATCACCCTTCCTACCCCTCATCCCCACTATGCCTCCTACTCTACCCCCACCCAACCCTTCTGGATCCATCTCTGCCAATCCACCTATACTTTCTCACCCATCTACCCCTACCCACCTATCTACCCCTACCCCTCTCGCCAACCCACCCTTTCTCACCCTCTCTACTGATGCCATCCAATCGATGTCTACTTTATGAGTTCTCTCACCACTCCCAGCCTCACCCCTCTCTAGTCGTTTTCACCAAACCCACTCTCCTCTCTCCATTTACAGCCACACACCTCCCATCCTGACCCTCCTGTACACCCTTCCTCACCTGACTCAACACTAACCACTCATTAGTCCTAACCCCTCTGCACCCACCCTTACACCCTTTATCAAACTTCCAACCACAGCCACCCACACTCCTCTCTACCCCTGCCGTTTCTCACCCCCTTCACTGAAGCAAACTAACCCTTTCACACACCCTTTACTCCCATACACGCACTGATTATTACCCCTCTACCGACCACCCACTGTTCCCCTCTCCTTCTACCCTCACCCATTACCCTTCCTCACCCTCCTTTACATCCATCCACCCTTCCTCATCCCCTCCACCTCACATCCTCAACCCCTTCTACCCACACCTACCCTTCCTCAAGACCCTCTACACCCACAACCCACACTTGCTCACCTCCCTCTGCCCCACCCACAAACCCATATGCCCCTTCTAACTCCACTCACCCACCCTTCCTCATCCCCTACTTTCCCACCTTCCGCACACTTCTCCACCCCAACCCATCCACCCAACCTCACCCAATCTACTTTCACCCACTCATTCTTTTTCAGCCCTTCTATCCCCATTTTCCCACCTGCCCACTGCTCCTCACCACCTTCTACCCCTGCAGACCCACCTTTGCTCATCCCTCTCTAAGCCCACCAACTGCACTCACCACCCACTGCCCCCACCCACGCATACTCACTTCTCTCTACCCCATGAACCCTTTCTCCCCACTCTACCCTCACCCCCGGTGTTTCCTCACCCTTCTCTACCCATTCCTCTTTACTCTCACTGACCCTTCCTCACCCTTCTTTTCCTCCCACCCTTACTGACGTCCTTACTACCCCCACCCAATCTTCCTCACCCATTTCTGCCCCCGTCTACCTGTCCCCACCCCTCTCTACTTCCACTGCACTCTGCCTCCACCACTTTAAACCTTCCACAATACCTCGCCTCTATGATTATTATTATTATTACTATTATTATTATTAGCATTATTATTATTAGGGTATTTATTGAGTGCAAATCTCGCTGTGGGAGGCAATGGAGCACTTTACAATCATAGGGGGAAGAACACAGTAAAGGAAACAGAGAAAATTGAAGCTGGGAGCTAGGAACGGGTGGGGCAAGCAAATTGGCAGCAAGGGATCTACAAGCAACCACGAGAGAAAACAGTGGTGAGAAGATCAACCAGTCTCATGCAGGGTGGGGCGTTGAGGGTGTGGGATCCAAGCTGTTAGAGAGGAGCCATTCCATGAAGAGGAGGGTCTTGAGCTCTTTCATGAGTGAGAGGACGAGTCTGATGTTGACGGGAGGAAGTTTCAGAGTCTTGGGTCATAGATAGAAAAGGCCTATCTTCTGGTTCATTACATCCTGCCACGTTCAAGTCTGCACATGTCCTTACTTCTGGTGGATTGTACATCTACAGAGATAATTAGTTTCTCAGTGAGGTTGCATGGGAACCTCAGGGTTACAGCCTTGGAGATGACGCAGCAGGATTTGAAAATGATACAGGCTTGCAATGAGAGCCTTTGCCGTTCGATACGGGTTGGGATGATGTGGTTGACTCGTTGGATGACTCGTGCTGCAGCATGCATCTCAGGGGTCCCCTGCTAGTTGCCAGAAGTACTTCCAAAAGGGCATAAGGGCATTGCCACCATCAGGATTGGATAGCAGATATGAAGTTGTTTTCTAGGATGAAGGGGCTGATGTTCTGCAGGAGAGAAAGTTGGTAGTAAGCCTTTTTGTCTTTCTTGCTATGTGCTGTTCGAAGGAGAGGTGCCCGTCGATGTTGAACCCAAGGAACTTGGAACAGGTGTGCAGCTGGGGTAAGAAGACCTTGAAGTTTTTTGCAGAGAGCCAGGTCTGAATGTCAGGGTATTCAGTGTTGTTGGTAAGCAGTAGGAATTAATTCTTGGAGCGTTTGAGTGTCCAGTAAGCACTAGAAATCCACCACTGGATTAATGTGAGGCAGTGTGTATGTCTTCAATGGAGGGTATCTAGAATTAGAGATGCATGTCATCTGAATATTGGTGGATATGGATTTTGTGTTGAGCGAGATAGGATCCGAGTAGTTCCTTGTAAAGATTTAAGATCAGGGGGGAGAGGATGGATCCTTGTGGAACTCCACCGGTGATGGATAAAGTTGGTGATCTGGAGGAACTGGTGGTTATTAGCTAGGTAGAATTAGAATCAGCTGTTTACCCATCCACTCTAATTCACTTCTCTGTAGAATGCCTCTCTCCATGCCAACCCCACAATGTCATGCTCTATCACCCCACTCTACCTTTACCTTTTATAGCACATCCATGGGCACCCAACTGCCCACTTTACCTCACCTCACCAGTCTATCTCAAAATACCACCCACCCAAGCTCACCTAAGCATGCCCTCACTAATCCTATCTCGTATATGCCTACCATCCACACCCCTGCCTACCACTTGCCCCCTTAGCTCACCCCTTATGCCTTCCACCTTACCTCACTCATATATCCGCCACCCTAGTTCACCCATAACATCACCATATGTACCTTAACATTTCCAATCATTTCTGCACATTAGTTTTTTCTGACATGTACCAATAGTGATACAAATAGTAGAAAGACTGCTGCACTGTAGGATGTTTTAATCGGGCGACATCTAATTCAGGGGATCTTTCCCACCCACCCCTAACCCGGCATGCACTCTTTTCCTTTATTTAATCAAGCTCTTTTTATGAATCTGGGACCCCAAATTTAATAACATTGATTCCTTACAACTTCCCTCCCCTTTCGAAACAACAAGCACACAGGGTTTCACAGAAGGTCTAACTATTAACAAAATAGAAATAATGGAATCATATTAAAGATTATGTTTCTTCATAAAAAAGCCAGTGATAAGAAATATTCAACACACTAGTCACTTCAGTTTTCAATGCTACAGTTAGTGAAATGGAGACTTTTGTAACACACACATCACCATAGGTATCTATGCATTTAATTCACCCTGAGCACAAAGGCACCATGGATTGAATGCATGAGAGTCCAGGGGGAATCTTTCATTTGTGAACAACAACAAATTAGTTTAAAATATCCCTGCCTATCCAATTCACGCTACTTCCCTTGTATGTAAATTGCATGTAAAAAGGAAAATGTGTGTATGTTGGCTAGATTCCTTTAGCGTTGTTTCTATCGAATTATTGTGTAAAAGTGTACCTTTCTCACTTTCAATGGGAATTTTAAAACAGCGAAAGAATGGGTAGAAAATAATCACCCTCTCCCTTTTATTTCAAATACTTAGCTTTAACAACAGTATTGTGCTTGATGGCATATCCAGAAAGTGACTTTGCTTTATTTTTCTAGGTATGCACACTGTGAGTTGTCCTTTGCTCTTCTGTACTTGTGCAATGCACAGAGAAGGAGTCAGGGGATCTCACTATATACAGATCAAAGGAACTATTTAATTGATCTATAATTCCAGAAAGACATACGCTTATTAAATATTTACTTATTTCCACAGATGTATAGCCAGTTTATATAGCCCCGCCCCTCAGTACATAACAGGGCCTGGAGTTAATCTAATTCCCTTTATAGCATCACTAACCTCTGGATGGTTTCCACTTTAGTTCATACTCACATATGAATTCTTTTTTGGCTGTATCACTGATAGGTGGTCACCGTCTTAAGGACTGGTTCAATTCTCCTCCTCTGGGAACACGTGGGCCTCAGTCAGCAAGAAGAGATCATCATTCTTCCACAGCCTGTCTGCTATTTGTGACCCTGAAGAAGGCCTGGGGCCTTAATTCCTGGTAGGCCTCTACCTCATGGGTACAGGCCCTTCTCTGCGTACGCTATGACATGATACACTACCATGCAACATGTCTTTGTGACTAAATGAACATTCGCCTAATTTGCATGCTGAAAATGACCTCACACACATCTTTCTGCCACCTAATAGAGCATTTCTAACTGAACAATGCAAAAGAAATAAGAACTTTCTACAACTTCCTGTTCAAGAATTATTGGCGAAATAGTGAATCCTACTGTAAAAATAATCTTTTTTACAATACCAAATATTGCATTATTTATTTATTTTACTGTGCATTCGTAAGGCACTTATACAGAAGGGACATGTGCTTCTAAGCGCCCACAAGCTGGGGAGGGAACATGGGATAAAGGCAATAGGATACAATAATGAACACTATAGAGTTGCTCCTGCTAGGCCTTGTGAGCATTCAGATTGTGCAAGTGCAGAGAGAGAGAAGAGACAGGGGAAGGGGGAGTAAGTGCTAGGATATTCCCCAGAGTGGGAAGCAGCAGGCAGTAAGTTGCCAGGAATCGGTAAGTGCTTAGCAGAGGTCACAAAGTAATGAGTGGTCATCTGCCGATGCAATAATGGGTCCTGTGAGGGAACACAGGCCAGTGGGTGCCCAAGGGCAAGGGGTGGAAGCTGGATGGGCTGAAGGTGATTGGGAGGAGGAAGGCCAGGCCCCAGAAGGACACGTAAGGGCCAAGGCCACCAATCGCAGTGACTGAGAGGCTTAGCACCGGAGGGGGAGGGGAAGAAGGAGGTGAAGAGGAATGTCTTGAGGCATTTCTGGAATTTGAGGATATTCTCAGAGTTCAGTTATGGCATCCTTTAATGTTGTCACATTAACACTTTCAGCTTTTAAAATGTACATTTTCCTCTTCCCCTTGGTTTTACGTTTTCCCCTAAACACAGCTGCATAAAATTCAATTTTTATTTTCTTTCTTGAAACTGCTGTTCTCTTTCTCCTCGGATTAAGCCGTTCCCCATTTTAACAAAGTTTCAGGTTATTTTATGGTAATCGATATGTTCATCTGAGTCCTTGTCGGTTATAGTTTTATCAGGTGGCTGTAAAACATTGCACATGTCGTGTGCAAGTGTGGTTTCCATGCTGCAGCTTATGTGTTGTTTTTAAATTGCCGCCTTGCTCTGCATCTTGTTTTATGAGTTCGACTTCCCTAGAGTATACTGCAGTCAAGATAAGTCTGCCTACTATGTCTTTTATTCAGTGTATTTGTCTGCAATAACTCATTTGAAGACATGTATGCAATTACTAAGTAGATCCTAGGTATTTATTGCATTCTTAAGCATTCTTAAGCATATTGGTAAAATGCAACAAGAAAATATGGGCGCCAGCACTGTTCAAAAGGCTGATAGTTCTTCAATCAACAAAAACAACAGCAAACACCAAAAATATTGGCTTTGCCAGTATTTGTTATTATTAGTCTTTAATGGCACGCTACACCCAAAAATTAACTAATTTAGTTGCAAAGTCCATTTCATTTAATTGTCTTATGTCTTTGTAACTTATCTCACTTTAAGATTCACGTTTTGCTACTACAGAATACATAAACAAGTAGGAATGTCTTTCTTCAATAAATAACAACACGTTGAGGAAAGACCGACTGTTCTGTGTCCCTTTAGGAATTCCAACATTGCAGATAGGCTGTCTAAGCATCTTCTGCCTAGGGTCTGATGTATGCAGATAGGGTCATTGGGCTCAGTATGCTTGTCTCCTATGGCAACATATTACCTAACTCAGGGTATTTACTCTTTCAGTCATGTTCCTAATTGTCAGGACGAAACCTCCCCATCCAGTCCACAGCACCCGCAACACTTAAAACAGCCAGGGACTCACTCTCATTTCCCAGCCCACCTACAACCTCCCCCACAGAAGAGTGATCCCTGCCACCCATTTGAGCCAGAAACACCAGAACCACAAAGACCAGTTCCCTGTGGATCAACCTGGCAAGGGAATTATAGGGAAAAACACCAATGAAAAACAATAACTGTGGGACAAACAGTGCTCCAGATAGGAATTTGAAGTGGGAGTATTTTACTCATTATTTGGGAGTAAAATGATTTTTTTAGGGTGTACAAAAGTGAATCTTATTCCTACTTGGAATATTTATTAAGCGAGTACAGATTCTGTTGAACTGTAAACAGAAATGGTTTTTGATAAAGCTTTTTATTCTTGCACTTTACAATATCAATTTCTACCTCTTCAGATCAGATTGTAGATTGTAGAGTTTATTCCTTTGGCTCTGCATGCACGACTGGTCCAAACATATTTATATGGTGGTGCGTGGGTAAAAGCCAGGACATGCTCCTATGTGGCAGTTTTACATTTTTTGGGAGTATTTTTACAGCATAATTTTTATTTTGGGGGAGTATTTGCCTATTTTTAGGGAGAAAAAGTGGTCCATACACCCCTTATCTGTAGGCATGTGGACAACAGCTGACAATCTTTCATTGGCTTAGACTAGGGCCTTAACAATCCATGACGTTTCTCATTTTAACAGGCCAAGAAAGGTTGCATCAGGCTTTCTGTCTTGCCTGAGGGGTGAGAAAGGGTAAGACTGTTTTGCAGTTTGAGAATAAACCAGGGTTGGACATATGTTTAGGTTTTCCAGCAGAAAATAAATGACATGGAGCATCTGATACTAAAATGCGAAATACCATCAATGATAGATGCTCCAAAATGAGTGGCCATGGTCAGTATTTAAGAGCCACAGGGAGCATCATTGCAACATGCCTCAGGTAAATACAGCACAGAGAAAAGGACAGACGAAATAAACAGAAACAAGACCTCAAAACAGAAAGATGAATACTGAATAGGGCGCCAAACTCAGCCTTTCATCCTTCTGAGGTCGATATATAAGCACCACACACTGTGGTTAATAATAAGCAGCACTAGGAAGCGGCCGTAGGAACAGCAGAGAGCAGAGAAGCGGCGGGTGCCCGGAGCAGCGCCAGAGGCAAGGTCTCCAATTATCTGGCGGAGTGGCGGCGAGTGGCAGTCCTGCAGAGGCAAGGTCTCCAATTATCTGGCGGAGTGGCGGCGAGTGGCAGTCCTGCAGTATCCCTTGCCTGAAGAGTCTGCTTTCCCTGTCTTCATAGGAGGTGGAGCCAATTCTCAACTACTCTATAACTACCTATACAGTCCGCGGAGCGGACGCGGAGTGGCGGCGAGTGGCAGTCCTGCAGTATCCCTTGCCTGAAGAGTCTGCTTTCCCTGTCTTCATAGGAGGTGGAGCCAATTCTCAACTACTCTATAACTACCTCTACAGTCCGTGGGGCGGACGCGGAGTGGCGGCGAGTGGCAGTCCTGCAGTCATGGCAGGCGAGGCTGCGAGGACTGCCACCTCCCCAACCTCACCATTTACTGACTTGGAAGCAAAATGCTGGATGCGCAGTTCGCGTCCTCCCTCTATTTTAGAAGAACTGACAAACACTAAACCAAAATCAAGTCTACTGTTTTTCCACAGCTTGTAGCTCATATGGAAAAACAGGAAAAACTGATAAGCCGGCAACAACACTGCTCAACTATAAACAGCAACGGAGGAAAGCAGCCGTTCTTACGGCCCCCTCGGCGCTCTCGACGGAAGAAAAACAACGAGAAACGATGCCGGAACCAGAGCCAGGAGTTTCTGCAACATCAATCATAGAGGACTTACATCTTGAGGCCCCCGACTCACCGGGTACCTCGTGGACCCTGCGATCACTGTCCCTCTGGTGCCCTCACCTATTGGTCCCGGAGGAGATATTAGGTCCGTGCCGTCCAGGGGAGAGGATCCAGGCCCACAAGGATGTACGTTGACGTCGTCCAAGGCCTCAGCCTCCGATGCAGCCTCGAGGACCGGCAAAAATCAAAGTCAGCCGCACGAAGAAGGCCCAGTAATTGCCGAGTCCGGAGTGGTCGAACCCTGCAACCGCGTCACAGTTGTAGCCTTCATACACAGCGACGCGGCCGCTGAAGAAGAAGACACCGCCCCGCGGGGGCGCGACCCACCGTCATCTGCCTCGGCACTGAGGACTCCCCCCCGAGTCTCTCCAACAGGATGAGGAACTCGTTTGCAATGACCAGGAAAATCCAGATAAGTTGTGCACTACTTCAACGCCGGCCAGGTCAAAACAAAGTAAACACCCTAGACACTCACCGGCAGCTCATAAAACAACAGAAAAGAAACACCTTAAAGGCGGTAAACAAGACAACAACAAAAAGAAGGCTGCTTTTAAATAAGGGCTTAGTCACAAAGATAACTAATAACAATGGCCTAACAGCCTACTCAAAAAGGTCAGGTAAGGCAATGCAAAACACTGCCTCACAAAACCTGCTCACCAGATTTTTCAATCCAAAAACTTCTCAATATTCTCAATACTCTCATCGCACTCTAGAGCTTACGGACACTGACATTTTGGAAGCACTAGCAGAAAACCCCCCACCGTCAAAATACAGGAAGACTGTGCAACTCACTCACCACCCACAAACATTGGCGACTTTAGCTACTGCTATTTTACACCAAAAGGAGAAGCAACTTTCCGACACCTCAGAGGCTACGCCACCACCGTTAAAACAGAAACCTCAGCCCCAGACGGAGAAGGGGAGAGAGCTCCAAACAAACCACCCAGTACAACCAAAAGCACCAACCGGGGAAATTTCCAACAAAAGCAATGACAAGGAGCACGACGTTGGCCTACCAATCAATACAAATGAACCAGTCAAGAACTCAACACCGGTGACCACAAAAGAGCAAGTTTTAACAATTCCCAGATCGGAAGATCTTCAACCCGATCCCCAAACCTCTTGGTCAGACTCTGGACCTCCTCCAGACCAGGAAAAGCATGATTCTATTCCGACGGTGGATTTGGCCCAACCTCTAACGCCAAATAGCGCCCATTACAGTGGACAAAGAACATTTTAGAAGTACTGGTCGTGAGACGGAAAGCCCAAAATCAATTTCTACAGTACCAGCCAGGCCTTCTCACAGAAGACACTGTCTCGACCATCCCTCCACAAGACATTATCATAAATCTTACAAGACGGCCTCTACTGTTTTTTCGCCTCAAAGAAATCCTAGCAACCAAGCAAAATCGCCTTCAAAAACTCCATCAGCGAAAAAAACAGACATTTTTTCCATCATGTCTGCAATTTCAATAGGCCTCACCCCATTCACCAAACTTAATGAATCCTTAAATGAGACTCTCAAAGACCACACTTCAATTCAAGCGATGATGTACACTAAACTCATTTTCCTGGAGGGCTATGTGATGGCCCACGAAGAGCGTCTGAAACAAGCAAAAGATCAAAACCTTTATTTTACTCCATCACAACAGAAAGCGAGAAAGGAAAATCCAACACTTGACGATTCACTGCATAATAAAACCACGAGAGAGGTGGGAGAACAAACCTCCACGTTCATAGATTTGACAGTGAAAACTACCACAAAAACTGTCAAACCCAAACCGAGACAAGCCAAACGAATTCTATAACAAAACCTGGAGGCCAAGATGAGAAAAAGGAAGTTGTGCTGGTAGTAGACGACACCTTCACCACAGACACTGGATACCCCTTCCAGAGCCAAAGCACTGAACAAGCCTACAAGATCTTTACCAAAAAAAAAACAGATAAGGACCAAAGCAAAAGGAGCGATGTCCAACCTTCCAACCCCAAGAAACAACAGGAACCCTCAATTAAACTCAGAACTAAACCGAACAGAGTCGACCCAGAATGTGCTAGAGAGGAGACTATTCCCTCGGCAACCCAGAGCACTCCCACCCCCAGAACACAGCCACTTATTCTCCCAAAACGACTGAAGACTTCATGATCCAGGAATCGTTGATGAATATTAGCCTGCACTTAGAGGAAGGCTATCCATCAGACACCATCGAGGAAATAGCTAAATCGCAAGGAAAAACAGAAATCCTAGTTGGCCATCATTCCAGCTTAGATGCCACCTTAGAAGAAGTGCGCCTAAACCAACTTGTACCCTTCCTCACATTAGAAGAACGTCGTAACAAAACAATTCAAAATTTAAAGAAGCTGGAACCGAAAGCAACGGAACTTCAGCCAACAACCCAACAAAAACTAACAACGAGCTCCTACAAGGTGAGGGACACTAGTTCAAGGTTTGACTCACAAAGATATCACGCTCGGAGCCATGAAGCCTCAAAAGAGGTGCAATCACAAGGAAAAAAGTCTAGCGAAGAAAGACCTGAACAAAGTAACCGAAAACAAAAAATCGAGGTTCTGCATTACAGATCCAAAACAGAAAAATACAAAAAGTTTTCCAAAGCCCTCAAGAACGACTGTGGGTCCTCAAATTGGAACAAATTCCAGGAAACCATGACGACGTGATTTTGAATAGAAGCTCAGTACTAATACTATTCAATCATGTGCCCAAGCTGAGGATAATTAATACGAATGACCTAAGGATAGTTGATCCAAGCCACAGGAAAGGTAAGGCGCAAACATATCTGCACATTTCTTCAACAACAATCAAAGACCTGCTAAGAAGAGAAGCAAAAAATCTACTAAAGATGGGATACGACCTCACAGAAACAACAAACAGCAGAGATCACTCGCGCACTAAACCCCTCACCCCGAGGGGAAACGGAAAATCCCAAGGCGACTATTCAAAAACTAATTCAATTACCCAAACGTGCCAAAGAAATGGGGAACGGTCGACGGCCAGAATAGAGCAGAGTGAGAACAGCGACACTAAAACCCACGCTTTACCCAGTCCAAAGGGGCGAGTCAAATCTATCTCGAAGTACGATGCAACAGGACCAAAAACAAACCTGAATATTCGAATGTCCTCTACAAACACTCCATCTACAGAAAACTTACGCAAGACCTTCAGCCAACCGGAACAACCTTCAACGTTGGACAAAACTGGAACTTTAACCAAGTCTACAGCAACGAGCCTATGGGCTTGGCTTCCAAAAGCACTAACATCAAAGAAAATTCAGTAGCAACTCAAGTACTCGGAAAACAGCCATATAGACCACCAGACAACAGACGTGGGTAGACATGAAATCCGTCTATGTTCTTGGAACACGAGGGGTTTCTACCATTTGACCAACCTTGGCGAAATCCATCTAGGGGATTATGATATACTATGTCTACAAGAAACGTGGCTAACAAAACTGCCGACTTTAAATGGCTACGAACTTGTCTTGGCGCCAGCTTTAAAAAGCACGAAAGGCCGGCCATCTTCTGGCCTTTTGACAGCCATCCGCATGGGGCACGGCTTACAACTGGAAAAAGTCTTAAGAGCCAACCAACACCTTCTAGTAGTTCTTCTAAAGTGGTCCCAACAAAGCAATCACGACAAGAAAGACCAAAACACATCTTTAGCTATTTTAAATATATACTGGAATCCAGCAAAAACAGAAGTGACTACGAGATTCTGAGACGAGATTCTGACAGTCCACCAAGTGACGCATATACTAATTTGCGGTGATCTAAATGCAGTATGTCCCCAACAAAAACCAAAAAAAGCCATAAACCCAGCCGTTTTAAGAGGAAGTCAGTGGCTCGACCTTATGAAGTCTAGACAGTTTCAGAATTTAGACACGGTCTTTCCAGACAAGTCACGTCCACCGACCTGGTCAAATGGGGTTTCCGAATCATCAATTGACCACATATTCGTATCACGCCCTTTCTTGAACTTGATCTTAGACTTCAAGGTGATACAAACAACGGCAAGTGATCACAACCCTCTAATTACAACGTGGCAAAGCTCCAACAAAGCAGTTGAATCGTTGAACTACCAGGTGGAACTAAATTCTCAGGGAAACAGATTACGCCTTACAGCGAAAGATATTATAGAACTATCCAATAAGTACAGTAAGGCCAAAACAAGTAACCTGGAGTTTGAGACCGATTATGGCCCCTTGCTAACAACATATAGGAAGCCTGGTACTACGAGATCTCTCCTCCTAGAATCAAAGCATTCGTATGACATACGGCTAGTGGAAAAATGAAGAGAATACCGCAAAGCAATTAGAATTGCCGGAAAACTTGAAGTTAAACAAGCAAAGAGGGAGAAAAGGAAAGTGAAGTCCACTTACCGCTCCTGGCTAAAATCTCACCGCAGAACTCTATATCAACAAGACTCCGAAGCTATTTTGAGAGCCATCTGCACAAAAAATGCGAACGATTTCTGGACATTAATAAACTCCAAATCATCTACCAGTAGTGCAAGCATTGAAAACGCTATTGGAGAAGCAACTTGGGACAAATACATAAAGAAAACTTTTGGTCTACCTTGGGGCCAGAAACCCGCTACACTAGAGAGTCAAGAACTACCCTGGGTAAAAATCAGCGATCAAGAAGAAATTTTCGACCTAATCGTCAACCTGAAAAATTCAAGGGCTCCTGGCCCCGAAGGTATTACAAATATAGACCTGAAATCCAACCCAGAAGCTTGGTCCTCTTTTATCTGTCAAGTCTTCTCAAGATGTGCGGAATCAAAATCAATTCCTGCTTCTTGGACCACAGCCACAATTGTACCCATATACAAGAATGGAGACATCAATGATCCAGTGAACTATCACCCCATAGCGCTCCTTGATCCAATAGGAAAGCTATTCGGCGCTTTGCTACTGAAAAAGATTCCAACAATGGGCCTTGAATGCCGCATGTAATGATCCATTTCAATCTGGATTTAAAAAGAACTTGGGAACTACAGCCAATATTCTACTGATAAGTATACTGAAAATCAAAATGCTCGAAGGAGGGCCTAGGTTACATCTGGCCTTCATAGACTTTTCCCAAGCATTTGACAGAGTCGACAGGTCTGCGCTTTGGAGGAAACTGAAAACCTGGTCTTGCCCTGAGTCCATACTGAACCCCATTAAAGCACTATATATGAACACGACAGTCCGTGTTAAACTGAACTACCAAGGCCTGCTATCAAAACCAATAGCAACCCAAAGAGGTGTCAAACAGGGATGCCCCTTGGCTCCCTCCCTCTTTTTGGCCTACCTCGGTGATTTTCAAATTTCAGATGCCTCTTTGAGAGCCTTCCCACCCCGGGTGGGTCAACACACCATTAGCAGAATTTTCTACGCCGATGACCTTATACTGATCGATCAAACACCCATAGGTCTACAGCGTCAACTGGACAACCTGTACGAGTATACTACAGCAAATAACCTGGAAGTAAACAAAACCAAAACAAAAATACTTACCTTGGGAAAATCAACGAAGAAAACTGAAAAACTAAAGTGGTTTTTTCAATCAGAGGAGATCAAAAAAGTTCAAAACTTCAAGTACCTGGGTATTGTGCTGGACAACACCAAAAAAGAAACAGCCATGCAAGATCATCTGAGAACAAAAACCAGGAAACTTGCCTCACAAGGAAAAGCTATCGATCATAAACTGGGTCACTTTTCTACGATCCCGGCAATTGATTTTTACAAAATGAAGGTGGTTCCTGCTCTAACCTACGGTACTGAAGCAATGATATTGCTTGCGCGTGAAGTTTGGCCAAAACTTGAAGCCTATTACTGGCGAACTGTTCTCGGCCTTCCTACGTCTACGCCAGTAGCATCAATTCGAAGGGAACTGAGTCTTCTGTCCCTGCAAGGGACGTTGAACTGTAATTCACTAAGGCTTTACAGAAAAATCTTACTTCCTGAAAGTCCACTGCTATACAGACTGAAAGACTGCTAAAAGAAATTGAATGTGACGAGAATGACTTGATCACAAATCCGGGAAAAATTCTGAAAAAAACTAAAGAGCTAGACTGGATTAAGATGTTGGCAAAAGCTTCAGAAAACAAGCTAACTCAACACTTGCCACCGAATACAAAGAAACTGAATGAATTACAGGGATACATCAAACAATTTCCCAACAGAGAAGCAAAACTGTATTCTAAGAGTGAGATTGAATTTGTTACCTACAAATGAAATTAGAGCCATTAGGGGTATGTCAACTCTATCACACTGCAGATTATGTCACAATACAAACGAAAAAGAGACAGTTCGACATCTCCTACTGGGTTGCCCAGAAACCAAACCAATTAGGACCGCCTACATGCAACACTTCTCATTGGACCCTTCTTTAGACAGTGAACTTTGTTGGTGGTCAAGAATGACTAGTGGAGATAGACCGACCTGGCTAACGGCTACCACGCAAATAGTTCACCAAATCATGGCAAAACTGGACACTTTGACCTCTCCAGAAATGACAGCAGAAAGTCAGGACGCAACGTTTGCCCTCTCAACTTCGCAAAACCTAGAGGTAGCAGCTGCGATTGAATAGAGATCATGATTAATCATATCTTCCACTCACTAATACCAGTTTGAAGAGGCCGTAGAAGGCTGAAAACCCTCGCAACTTTGCTTCTCATGTAAACAAAATCAACAAAAAGACATTTAACAGACATGGACAGTGACAAGCTCTTTGTAAAAATCAATCTTTTTATTTTGATTAATACAAATATTAAAAAAAAAAATAAAAAAAAAAAATAAAAATAATAAGCAGCACTCAGATGCCCGAGGGTTCATAGCGCTATATAAAAGCAAAAATATTATTAGTATAATTATTATGTAGTTTGCAAAGGTAGCGGGCGCCCCTCTCTCGACAGAACAAGGCCTGATAACCTGTTCAGTGGGTATTAACCACTGAACTTCAGGTTGGAATTGCCATTGCATTTCGGTGCTGGACTGCCCCTGGGCAGGACAAAGACTGATATGCAAATGGATATTTCCCATCTGTGAAAGGCACAGTGAGTAAAAGCGGTGGCTGCGAACTCTCAAGTGGTTAATAACCACTGAACAGGTTATCAGGCCTTGTTCTGTCGAGAAAGGGGCGCCCGCTACCTTTGCAAACTAAATTTCAAGGAACCTGGGATTGGTAACCCTAGGTCTCCTGGGGGCAACCAAACGTGGTCTCCCTCTCACTGTGCTTAGAGAGGCATCAGCTTCACCTCACTGATGATCCCCAACAAGGGTGAAACACGTGTATGGGGTTGCTGGTGGTACTCTCGTTCAGATTGGAATTGCCATTGTATTTCGGTGCTGGACTGCCCCTGGGCAGGACAAAGACTGATATGCAAATGGATATTACCCATCTGTGAAAGGCACAGTGAGTAAAAGCAGTGGCTGCGAACTCTCAAGTGGTTAATAACCACTGAACAGGTTATCATGTCTGTTCTTGCGAGAGAGGGGCGCCTGCTACCTTTGTAAAAATGTTTAAGGAACCTGGGATTGGTAACCCTGGGTCTCCTGGGGGCAACCAGACGTGGTCTCCCTCTCACTGTGCTTAGAGAGGCATCAGCTTCACCTCACTGATGATCCCCAACAAGGGTGAAACACGTGTATGGGGTTGCTGGTGGTACTCTCGTTCAGATTGGAATTGCCATTGTATTTCGGTGCTGGACTGCCCCTGGGCAGGACAAAGACTGATATGCAAATGGATATTACCCATCTGTGAAAGGCACAGTGAGTAAAAGCAGTGGCTGCGAACTCTCAAGTGGTTAATAACCACTGAACAGGTTATCATGTCTGTTCTTGCGAGAGAGGGGCGCCTGCTACCTTTGTAAAAATGTTTAAGGAACCTGGGATTGGTAACCCTGGGTCTCCTGGGGGCAACCAGACGTGGTCTCCCTCTCACTGTGCTTAGAGAGGCATCAGCTTCACCTCACTGATGATCCCCAACAAGGGTGAAACACGTGTATGGGGTTGCTGGTGGTACTCTCGTTCAGATTGGAATTGCCATTGTATTTCGGTGCTGGACTGCCCCTGGGCAGGACAAAGACTGATATGCAAATGGATATTACCCATCTGTGAAAGGCACAGTGAGTAAAAGCAGTGGCTGCGAACTCTCAAGTGGTTAATAACCACTGAACAGGTTATCATGTCTGTTCTTGCGAGAGAGGGGCGCCTGCTACCTTTGTAAAAATGTTTAAGGAACCTGGGATTGGTAACCCTGGGTCTCCTGGGGGCAACCAGATGTGGTCTCCCTCTCACTGTGCTTAGAGAGGCATCAGCTTCACCTCACTGATGATCCCCAACAAGGGTGAAACACGTGTATGGGGTTGCTGGTGGTACTCTCGTTCAGATTGGAATTGCCATTGTATTTCGGTGCTGGACTGCCCCTGGGCAGGACAAAGACTGATATGCAGATGGATATTACCCATCTGTGAAAGGCACAGTGAGTAAAAGCAGTGGCTGCGAACTCTCAAGTGGTTAATAACCACTGAACAGGTTATCATGTCTGTTCTTGCGAGAGAGGGGCGCCTGCTACCTTTGTAAAAATGTTTATGGAACCTGGGATTGGTAACCCTGGGTCTCCTGGGGGCAACCAGACGTGGTCTCCCTCTCACTGTGCTTAGAGAGGCATCAGCTTCACCTCACTGATGATCCCCAACAAGGGTGAAACACGTGTATGGGGTTGCTGGTGGTACTCTCGTTCAGATTGGAATTGCCATTGTATTTCGGTGCTGGACTGCCCCTGGGCAGGACAAAGACTGATATGCAAATGGATATTTCCCATCTGTGAAAGGCACAGTGAGTAAAAGCGGTGGCTGCGAACTCTCAAGTGGTTAATAACCACTGAACAGGTTATCAGGCCTTGTTCTGTCGAGAGAGGGGCGCCCGTATATGTTCGAATGTTTGTATAAGCATACATGTTTGTGTGTGTTTTGTATAGCAGAAACTGAGCTGGAAAGCTGTGGAGCACTTTCTAACAAGGGGCAACAACAATAGTATACAGCAATATTGATACAGTCAGGGGGATAGACTTTTAAGAGCACTGTTAGAAAGATAGGAAGAGAGGAGATACAGAGGGTACAGGCAGGGGATGTAGGTAATGGAGGGAAAGGTGGAAACTGTATGGCTGCAGAAGGTTTTGCATCACCAGTTCTCTTCAGAATCAGAGGAGAGAGGGAGTATCTGGCAGGCTTTAACATTATCTTAAGGCGTTGCAGGAAAAGACTTGCACTGGATTTTTTCCTTTTTGCAGTTCAAGTCTTCCAGTCTGGTTATGTTCAGGCTTCTGGTTTTCTATTGGAATCCAGAGATGGTGGTTAGTGCCATTTAGATGATGAAGGATGTCTTGAAGATGATACAGACCTCTGAGGCAGTTTAGCTCCCTAAAGAGCACAGCGATACGACCGCGCTTTCACAAGGTTTTAAGATGGACATCTGAGAATATGATGTTCTTGTATTGGGCCATAGTTTCTTCGGGGCCACCAGCTGGACTGGTATTTCCACCATCCAGGTGAGAGATGAATAATTCTTGGAAGACTGTCCTGAAGCCCACTTCAGAAATGTAGGGCTTGATTTTCCAGAGAAGGTAGAGTAAGTATTATGCTGTTTTCCTCTTCACATTGATGTGAGTATAGATGAAGTTGCCACAGTAGATGGAGAAGGTTCTATGCCATATTTCCGATTCTTCAATCCCGAACAAAAAAGACCGATTTCTTTTGGCTGTTTTGTATTGGCTTTAAAATGTGGAACTATGACATACTGCCCCCCTCTTTCCCTACCCCACCCTCTCATGTTTATTCTCTCGTTAATCCCCCTGAACACCCCATTTCACCACCCACCACCCCCTTCTCACCTCAACACACATCCTCCCCACACATACGCACACAGACACACACACGCCCAGATGCACACACACATACATATGAACACTCACCTCTCACTCCCTCAACGACTTCACTGGGGCTCAGAGAGCCTGTCAGCCCCTGCACGTGCTCATGTGAAGCAGGGGAATGGCTGTTTGATTTGGAAAGACACACAGCAATCTTTCTAAATCAATCTTTTTTTGGTTTGTTTTTGAAAAAAAGGTCTTTTGACCTAATACCGATGTAGAATAATAGTGGTTGGAATGGAGGATGACGAGGCAGTGCCCAAACTCATTTCATCAGTTATTGATCGAATTTGATATCTTGATTGTCAAAGAGTTCTCTAAGTGGCTCCATGTACAGACTGAAGTTGATTAGTGATAGAAAGGGTGCTTGGGGGACTCCACATGCTGCTAGTTAGAGTTCTGGTATGATAGATGAGAAGGTGGTGATTGTGCAGGTAGGCTGTTAACAAGTTCAGGACACTTTGGTGGATGTCCTCGAATAAATGTAGAATGATGGGTGTGAAGACACAAAAACGAAACCAAAACTTTTAAATCCCGCTTTGATAACCTTGTTATGATGAATTTCCATACTGGCTGTTATGAAAGAGTTTCTCTTTGCTGCTTTCCTTTCGTTGACATCTAAGGAGCCTCCCGCCCACATGTTTGTCTGTTCTGAACCAGGCCTGACATTTGTAGATAATCAATGCCTTTTTGCTATAATTACCTTCCTTAGCTCATCTGTTTTGGAGGCACTGATCAATCGCTTTGGCTATTAGGGCAGATGGACTCTGTGCCCCATTACTAAATTCACTGTTTGTTTCAATCTGCATACCTTACAGTAAAATCTGACACGGGCACTTTGTATCCTTTTCTCTTTATTTTAGGTAACTTGATGATGTGTCCAGGATGGGCTTGTGGCAGTGGATATTTTTCTACTGTGATATTTTCATTCTCACAGGCACATTTGCATTTTACTGTACAATATACTCTAAAATGGCTGTGCCACATGATTGTATAGTTCCTGTCCATTTGAATGGTGCAGATATTTACCATTGGTGGGCTCAGGGGGCTCATGTTTGACTCCAGCTAGAATCTGGGATAAAAGGAGGACTGCTGCAGCTATTCAGCAGATCATCATTGGAGCCAAGATCCCTTCAAAGAGGGAATTCCGGCTGAAAACCCAGAACTCCTTGGTGTAGCCAACCTACATTGGTTTTGTCAACCATTGCGGAGAAGCCCTTCTTCCCCTGGACCAGTATGAACATCCTGATCTCAAACGCTGCTCATGGATCCTGCCCTTAAAAGCCTTCAACAGTGTCCTGGAAGCATATTGTGGGATGGTCAGCTCTCCTCCTGTGCTCCCTCGCTTTATTGGCCACCATCCCGAGTTCAGACTTGGGGCTTTGTAGACCCTCAACTTGTGCAACCAGTGCCCCCTTTGCAGTTGCAGCTCTCCAGCATGAAGAAAGGCCTTGCAGGACCAGCTTCAATGTTTCTGCCATAAGGGTTGTCTTTTGCCGTTTGATCTAGGTTGCCATCGCTGTCGCCCAACTGCGTCATGTTCTGTGGATCCTACAAGGTCGTTGACAATGTGGTGGCCCTCTCTTCATTGTACAAAGGCCTTCCAGTGGTCCAGTGTCAAGAACTGTCTCACCATAGGGCGTAACCTCTGACTACCCAGAGCTAAATCCTGAAGATGAAAGTGACCTCTGGGACTCTGACAATTGAACCAAAGTACAAAGTAATTGGGCCCAATGATTTTAGGAGACCCAGGCGTGGTCCCTGAGAAAATCGGTGTACAGGGGATTACTTAACATACCTTTTTCTACCCCTGGACTACATAGAATTTAAACACAGAACAAAGTCAGCGGGAAAGATCGGGAGCGGAGTTTCACTACTTTTTACAACCATAATCACCGATCTGGAACTGTACTTTTAAAGTAAAAGCATACCACTCCACTTTACCATCTTATGGCAGTTTCAGCTAAATTGAATTCTGACTGTACATGTATGAACCCTAAATGACTTTGCTTGGCTGGAATCTAGCTGGCTTCATCCTAGCCAAGGGAAGATAGAGGAGGCCCTGCTAACACTCAGAAAGAAACTCTTGACTCACTCCATCTCCCCCTCGTTTTTGGAAAACCTGTCAAGTTTTTATCCGAGGTAAAATGATAAGACAGTATAGTCTTTAAGGGTCCATGCCAGTGGCAAGTGTTGCTTTTTTAAATATCAGGGGGATGTATAGGATTTTTCCATTAATGGTAGTAGAAGCCATAGTGACTAGTTGCTTGGACTATTGTAATGCACTCATTGGGGTACTTTAATTAAACCTATTAGCAGATTCCAAGTGGCTGAAAACTGATTGGTTTCTGGAAGTAGAAAATAAATCATGTTCAAGCTGTTTGCAGGAACTGGGCGTGGCTCCCAGTAGAGTAGAGAATTCAGCTTAAAAATCTTTGCATGCATTTTCAAATGCATCCATGGAGCTGCTCCTGTCACCCTTCAGGGCACCGCCACATGGTATAACCCGGGGTTGGAACCTTTGGTCTATGGGGGATCATAGACTATACCTGCCTAAGACTCTATGTCAGTCTAGAGGAGATACGAATTTCATTCTTGGGACTCCGAATTTGGAGTAAATTTCCCAATTCTGCTCATGACAACACTTGTTTTTCCTAGTTCAAGGCGCCTGTTGAAGAAGCATCTGTTCAGGTAGATGTAAGGAATTAATTCTAGTGAAGTTACGATCAGCAAGTGCAGGAAATAAATAAATGATCCCACTGAATGACTGAGCAAAGAAAAGTAAAACAATACAGGGGCACCACTTTCTTTCGCCCCTTTCCACCCACATGGTTTTCAACCTGCCCCGGCTGCAACACCTTTGATGTGTTGCACTATGCTCCCGCTACCCCATCCCTCACTGAGGTCCGAGTTAGGCTACTTTGTTTGGTACACTTCTACTGCAAGGAAATATAGCATTGCCTGACAAGTGACGTCCTGGCAAAGGATGCCCACTGGGATTCCCCTAAGGTGGCAGGATTGAGAAAAGATCTCCCAAGAACTTTGCTTACTTTTTTTCTCAGCTTTTCAGGCCCTTACAAACTACTTGTTGGCTTTCCAACACTTGTTCAGCCTGCACTAAATACTCTTTGCATCCTGAAAAGGGTTGTATTGTGACTTGTGACATTAAGGGGACTAGAACCCATCTCTTCTAGCAAGGGAATAACTTTAAAAGTGTAGAGCCTTGCTCTATTAAGGATGTGTATTGTGTTTTAACTCCTTTATTTCTATATATTAGTTCTCATATTGGTTTGATCTTACTTTGATTTAATTTTATTTGAATTACATTTAATAAGCGCAGCATTCACCCAAAGGTATCTTGGTGCTCCTAGTAGAAATTATTTTTTTAAAGAGAAGGGTCTTCAAAACCTTAAGAAAGGCAAGATGGTTAACTGTAGACCTGAGAGAGTGAGGTAGGGTATTCCAAAGGCCGGCCGCTACCACGGAACATGAGCAACCTCCAATACAGCTGTATTTCACCACAGGAATAAACAGTAGGCAGGTGTCGGCAGAATGCAGAGCATGACAAGGGATGCTGGGCCAAAAGTTCACTTGCAAATACCCTGCACCTAGTCCATAGAAAGCACGGTGGATCAGGCACAGAGATTTAAAGTGAATGCACTTAATCACCGGGAGCCAGTGCAGTTTGAGCAGAATAGAAGAGAGGTGCGAACAGCAGCGGGTGGAAGTGGCCAACCATGCAGCAGAGTTGTGAAGAACATGAAGACGCTGTACTACGTAGGCCAGTTGGGCGAGGAAGTGGGAGAAACAATAGTCAATAGAAGAGGAAACAAGTGCAGAGTCCACCGAAGGATGAAGGTGAACCAGAATGAAATGGAGAACCCGGTGAAGTAACTTAAGCTGAAAGTGGGCCCGCTGACAAACAACACTGACCTTGGGCTCCAAAGATAGTGAGGCAAAGAGCTTTACCCCTAGATCTTTAACAGTGGAGCCAGGTATCATAAAATGCCCAAGAGTGGAGGCCAGAAGTCAGTGGTCCAAAAAGAGGAAGCCATGAGGGGGGCCCACCACCAGCACCTCAGACTTTCCTACGTTCAGCTTGAGCCAGCTGTTCTGCATCCATTCCCCCATGGCCTCAAGACAGGCGTGAAACCTGGCCACCAACTTGGGAATAGAAAGACCAGGATCTGCGTGTCATTTGCATAAGAACAGCAGAGGCAGCCGTGAGAGAAGATCAGTTTGGTGTCAGCGGTTGTATGTAGACATTAAATAAGACCGGGGAGATAGCAGACCCTTGAGGGACACCACACGTCTGTCGCCAGAGGAAAAAAAGGATTCAGAGAGAGAGTTTGGCAACGGTCTGTGAGAAACAAAGTGAACCAGGCCAAGATGGTGCCCGAGACGCCGGCCGCCCCCCGCAAGCAGCTGCATCAGGACGCCATGGTTGATGGTGTCAAAGGCGGCAGATAAATCAAGCAATAGTAATGCGCTGATGCCGCCCTTGCCAAGGGCCTGTGCTGGATTGTCCACGACAGAAACCAGGACACTCTCCGTGCCACGTCCCAGCTGGAAACTAGACTGAGAAATGTGGAAAAAGGAGGAATCTTCAAGAAAGGTAGTGAGCAAAGGTCAAACTAAAGATTACAAGAGCTTCATAGCAAAAGGAAGAAGAGAGATGGGATGGAAACTAGCTGGGATCAAAGGATCCAGCAAGGTTTTTTTTAGTAATGGGATAACTGTAGAGAAGGAGAAATTCACTGCTTTAGTCAAAAGGTGCATAAGATGAGGAGCAACAGTCTTGATCATACTGAGTGGGATTGGGTCCCGGGGAGAGGAGGACTTTAATTTAGAAACCATAGCCACGACATCAGTGGAAGAAAAGGTAGGGAAAACAGAACAAGAAGCCACGGTGAGAGGAGATGTAGGAGATATAGGGGATGAAAAGGCAGTAGACCCACAAGGGAGCCTATAGCTAATATCAACTCTAATAGTGTTAATTGTATCCACATAGAAGGATGATAAAGAGTTGCAGAGATACTGTGAGGCAGGAGCTGAGGAAGAGAGACTGCGGATTACCTTAAATAATTCTTTAGAATGGTTGGGGGAGGTCTTCCATGCCACAGGAAAGGTGAGACCACTGTGGCCTCAGTATCAGGGCCTAGCCCAGGCGTGAAGCCAGGAACAAGTTGGTTGAGGGAGACTTCCTTCATTGAGAACAGGAAGTTTAGTACTTTAAGATTGCTATCATCATTGGCCCTGTAGTTAAAATCTCCAAAAATAAGATGGACATGCCTTAGTTATATTTAGTGATATACGCACCAAAATCCAGGCAAGCGGCAGCAAAAAGGGGATCATTACCAGGGGGTCGATAAACAATCCGTAAGTGAATGCAAACATTTGATGTGAGGGAGAGAGGCACCAACATAGCCTCCATTTTGATCTGGTGGTTAATAGTAAGAAGGGAACCAGTGTAGAGGGAACTAAAAATGACAGCAATTCCACCACCAATCTTCACCGGGGGACCATTGCTGTGCAAAATGTGCTTACTTTGCCTTTTTCTTCATTTACTTTACACTGCAGTGTCCTATTTCTGACCTTACTTAGTTTGGAAGTAAACTGGTGGTGGTCTGTAGCCAGAGCACGTCAAAATGAAAGTGTCTGCTTAGCTATGTGCTTATCTGTGATTTTTTGATTGATAACAATATCTATTTCTTATGTTGAGCTACACACCCATGGGTCTCAGAGCACTGAAATAACAGATGACAAATGGCCCTCATTAGGACCCTGGCGGTAAGGGGTATGCGCCAGCGTTAGCTGCGCCGACCCCTTACCGCCAACTACGAGTTCCCATAGCGCCATGGTCATTTTTCCGCCCGCTTTTTGCGGGCGTAGAAATCCATGGCGCTATGGGACCTTGGTGTTAATTACGCCACCGTAATTTACGGTGGCGTAATTAACTCCTTCCCCACTCCCATTATACCCTATGGGGCCGAAATGGGAATGGGGAAGGGTAAATGGGTCAATGGGGACTTACCGCCCCGCCGACCTCGGAATGGGGCGGTAAGTCCACCATCCGCCATGGCGTAAACGGACTTTACGCCATGGCCGGAAAGTCCGTCGATGGCGGAAAAAATCCGCCAGGGTCGTAATGAGGGCCATTATCATCCCACAGAGTGGTACTCAATGTATCGACCGCGGAAGGATGAAAGGCTGAGTTGACTTTGTCAAGATTTTAACCTGCCACAGGAGGCTGCGCACAGATATCATGGGTGTGCGTACAACCCGCAGTGCTATCTGACCCGCATGTACGAGTTTGTCATATGCCTAAATAAATATAATTGTACTTTTGTACGTTCTGCCACACTTGAATTATTAAGAGTGCTCTGTGTGTGCTTTACTGCACCCTTTACCACTGTCCTGCTCTCTTAGGTCTAAGGCGTACTGCTCAGTCACTCTACCTTGATGGAGGTAGGCTAGACATTAGTATATTTCCCTGTTCTCAGAACATGGTGGCCTCTCAGAATCTGGCCACAAGGCGGACTCGGAAAATCCACCTTAACACTGCCCATGCATTATTATTACCAGCAGGAAAAGGTAAGTGACGGATCTTAGAAAGAGGACACTAGTGTAAACAATGGAGCCATGTGAGAGGAGGGGGCAGTTGAAGAGGGGAGAGGGCTATGGGAGGTGGAACTCTGAAGCAGGAGACTTGCTTCTGTCATTCGCTCCTTTTTTATGAATCAGGGCGAATTTCAGGGCGAATTTGCACATTCAATTTCCAGGAGCTGCAAATTGCGCACTAATATCAAGGTACAATTTACGTGCAAGGACACGGGTACAAGTGCTGCAACCACACACGGCAGGTGCAAAGGCAGTGCCATGTTAATCGAGATTATTACTTATACCCAACATCTATAGCCCACCTTCAAGAACATTCTGACCACTCTCTTTACGGTTTAGAGATGAGTAGACCATTCTCCGACCACTCTCTTTACGGTTTAGAGGTGAGTAGACCATTCTCCAACCATTCTCTTTACGCCTTTAAGATGAGTGGACCATTCTCCGACCACTCTCTTTATGGTTTAGAGGTGAGTAGACCATTCTCTGGCCACTCTCTTTACGGTTAAGGGGTGAGTAGATCATTCTCCGACCACTCTCTTTCCGCCTTTAAGGTGAGTAGACCATTCTCCGTACACTCTCTTTACGGTTTAGAGGTGAGTAGACCATTCTTTGACCACTCTCTTTACGGTTATAGGAGAGTAAAGGAAGCTTTCCGATAGATGGGAAACATGAAATATTTCACATACATTTAATGGAAATGTATCAGAAAGCACTATCTTAACACACTAGTACGTCCTAGGGGAAATGTGACAGAGAGCCCTCACGTTATGTTGCCTGCACTGCCCGTGTTAGTGCTTGGAAGGGAATCTGAGCTCCCCACCCATGGGTTTGTTTCCCTTGCTTGTGTTGTTTGGAGGTTGTTGTCTAGTGATCATGGCTAGGCATCAGCAGCAAGGGGCCACGCCTCTGTCCAGGGTGTGTTGGAAAAACGATACCCTTTCATAATTTGAAAAATGAGCAGAGCAAACACAACCAATGCAACCGTTTTGTGTTGATGAATGTTCTTCTGGTTATTTAACGCAACCACAAAGGCATCCACCAACACAAAGCTGTATTTCTATAGACGAGTTTGAGGCAGCATGGCCACGCCTTTTAGCATTATGTAATGGGAGGAAGGAGAAACTCTCCCAGTATGGATACATGACCCAGAAAACTACTGCCCCCTCATTGTGCGGTTCATCTCTTTAATATGGGCTGCTGGTAAATGAAATTGGATTACTGAATAGCATTCCATTCATCCAATCACTATTTACATTACATTATTGTGTGAGGTGTCTAGTGTCTGCTGCAAACCAATGGTGAGTACATTGCATGTGGGGTTTAAGGGGGAAAACAGTGAGTTTATGTTCTTTTTTTAATTTTATTTTTTATTTGTATTTAATCAAAAAGCTAGATTTTTACAAAAGTAGAAGAAACAATCAATCAGTCACTAGATCTTTGTGTTAGGGTAAAGGGAATTTGCAAGTTTTTCATTTCATCATCATGCTAACAAAACTAAAGTTAATTTTAAAGTTGCTTGTATCAAGACTATTGAATCAAGCAAGTTGCAATTGGCACTGACTCTGATCACAGGAAGAGTCAGGTCAAGGTGGCTTGACTCATAGGGAATTTTATATGCTGTATAATTTTGTAGGTCGCAAGTAGCCACTTTGTTGAGTCGCCACTGATCAATCTGGACCAACATGTCAGCTCATCCATCAACACAAAGTCTGAGAGGGTGTTTTTCAAATAGCGTGATCTGATCTGTTGGTTGGTTGGGCACTGAAGGAGCAAGTGTCAATCGGTTTCTTTTTCAGTACTTGTATTGCAAAAGCGACAAAAATTAGTTGCTGCAAGGCCTTTGATGGCCAAGATTTCGTTCGTAGGAAGCAAGTAGAGCCTAGCTCACAGGAGGAGATCTCATCCCTGTTTGCTCAGAAATGTCTTTATAAAGCCCTGGAGCTCCTTCAGTTTTTTTTGTGTTGGGTGGAGATGAGCAGTCAATTTGTTTTTGGCTGCTGCTTCAATGGTAGATATCCAATCTTGCTCCTTTAGTTTTTTTGGATTCTACCTGGTTTATTGAGCAGAGTGTCTTTGTCGCACCCAATAGACTCGAGTGCGGCGACATTTGAATTTCGCCAGAAGAGGAGTTTTTTACATCGCGAGGCCTCTAGTTCTTGGTTGATCAGGTTGTAAATGAAGGAGCAGAGGCCATCCGACACTTTCGATAAAGCATCAACGTGCTAGATTTAACAGTTCCTTGGAGGGAGATCAAACTTAATTAACGGCGTAAGGAAGCCTCCGGGGTGGAATTGGGCAGGCCGAGAACTTTTCTCCAGAATAGAGCTTCAAGTTTTGGCCAAATTTCTTTTGGTATATTTGGCATCACGTCTTCTGTCCCAAAAGTCAGTGATGGGACCACCTTCTTTTTTATAAACCTCTGGAACCATAGAGAAGCAGCCACATTTTTTGTCTATGGCTTTTCCTTGTGCTGCCAATTTGATTGTTTTAGATCTTAAAGTCTCTAGCATGGCAGTTTCTTGCTGAGTGTTGTGAAGCATAACCTCCAGGTATTTAAATTCTTGCACTTTTTCAATACAATTGCCATCCAGTCTAAGCCGAGTCTTTTCGTGTTTTCTGTTTCGAATTTCTAGAGTCATAAACTTGGTCTTTTGTTCGTTTATTTCTAGGTTGTTTGACAATGTATTGATGTAGGTTGTTAAGCTGACGTTGTAGGCCAATTGGAGTATGATCGAGGAGAATAAGATCGTTGGCAGTAAACAGGAGATAGCTGTTTTGTGCAGTTTTGGTGGAAACGCCGGGACCGCTGCTTCTGACTCCTTAAGGTCTCCTAGGTATGCCAAGAAGAGAGCTGCGGCCAATGGGCACCCTTGCTTCACGCCTCTTGCCGTTGGGATCAGCGATGATAGGGCGCCTTGTTGATCTAATCGCACTTGCATTGTGGTATCAGTGTAAAGGGCCTTGGTGGGGGCTAAAAGAGCAGGTGGGCAATCCCAAGTTTCAAGTTTATTCCAGAGGCGAGCTCTATCTACTCTGTCAAATGCCTGTGTTAGGTCTATGAAGGCGATGAAAACTCGAGGCCCTCCCTCTAACTACCTATTCTTTAAGACATTTAACAAGAGGATGTTAGCTGCTGTTCTCATGTTCTTCTTAACTTAAGATAGTCATCGCATGGTGCTTGTTTGGCCCAGGCTTTGAATTTTTCCAGTAACAGTGTGCCGAAAACCTTCCCTATCGAATCTAACAATGCAATTGGCCGGTAGTTCGCCAGGTCACTCTTGTTTCCTTTCTTGAAAATCGGTACAACTATTGCGGATTTCCATGAGGGGGAGATGGATTTTAGATCTGCACATCTCTCAAAGATTTTGCTGAGAAGTCTTGACCATTCTTTCAGACAGGATTTCAAGTCCACATTTGTGACCCCGTCTGGACTTGATGTTCTAGAGTTCTTTAAAATTTTAATCCGATCTTCAATCTCTTTTTGGTCGTCTAGCATTACCCAATGCTGGGTCACTCTGCTTAGAGTTGATGTATTACAGGCGGATGGACACTGAAACAGGTTCCTGAAGTATGCTGTCCAAGTTTGCTCGCTTATACAGGTTAGCATCGAATTTTCTACTGCTGGCAATGTAGTTTTTAAATGAGTCCAGAATTCTCGAGGCTTAAGGCCACTTATTGCCTTTAAGATGTTTCCAGCATCTTGTTGGTAAAGGGAGAGCCGGTAGCTTCTCAGCCAGTTTTTATAGCATTTTGTTGCTGAAGCGGCCTCGATATCATAGGTGTGGATAGTTTGCACGCTTGGTCGGTGTTTGCAAGTGGGGGCTTTTTTGTACACCGTCAGAAGTGGGATGTAATCAATTTGTTGTAGTTGGTCAGTGTAAGACATCCCATTATATCTGGTCTCCAAGTCTCTTATTGAGCAGGCCTTCAATTTTAACCTAGTCCCTTGTGAGTTAATTTCTAGGTGCGTGCTCATCATTAAATGTCATAGACAGCAGATTGTAGTCACTAGCTTTGACTCTGGTGACCTCGAAGGCGGTCGTCACTTGGAGGAGAGATCTTGAGACAAATATGTTATTGATAGGGGCTTTTGAGGTGTCTCACTCTCACGACGGAGGTCTTTGCAGGTCAGGGAACACCTCATCTAAATTATGTAAATCTCTTGACTTCATTAACTGCATCCATAAGGAGCCGCGATGGACGGCGGGCGATGAATTGAGTTGGGAACTGGAACCAGATGAGTGTGATAAACATAAAGCATGCAGGTATCTGCATATCAAAAGGTGCGATGCCAAGTGCACTGCCATAGCCTCGTTGACTGCCCCTTCTATCATTTCAATATAAGTTGAAGAGTCCATGGAATCCGTATTCCAGTATGTATTTGTAATAATAATCGTCGTTTGGAGGAAGCTGTTCTTACTATGGTCTATATTTGACCATTTCGCCTTCACCATTAAGAGTGCTTGATTAAAGAAGAGTGTTTTTTCCACTGAGATTCCGCATCCGTGCCTACAGGCTATCAAAAGGACTGATGAGGGCCGTCTTAAAGGACCCTTTTTTGCTGGTACCAGGATTGTTTCATATCCTTCAAGAGTTGGTTGCTGAGTTAGCCAAGTCTCTTGTAAGCAGATTAGATCATATGCTCCGAGGTTTGTGTCGCGTGGCGTGGTCAAGTGATCATGCCCTCGGGTATTCCATGAACACAGTCTTATTGTTTTTTTAGGAGCATGTAGTTGATGGTCTTTCTGTTGAATGTGTTCTGGGGCAATGGATTGCTATTTATTCCTCTGTGCTGTTAGAACTTTTGGGAGCTATGGCCACAGGCCTTGCAATGAAGCTCCCATGTCTGCTGGTTTTGTCGTTGTTTGATTGACAGGAACTTTTTGTGAAATAGATCTTACAATGGGTATGACGTTTGCTTTCAGGGATCTATTCTTAGATTGCAGAAGGATGGCATTGACTAGTTCGTTGGATTGTGCATTGCGATGAGCTCTTACAGCTATTGATTAGTTGACTACCTGATTATTGCTTTTGCTGTTTATTAGGGAGTAACTGTTACTCCTCTCTGGTGCATGACCTCTAGACTTAGTCTCTGAAGCTTTATATGTTTTGTGCGGCACGTCTCTCAAAAGCGTATGTCACGACTTACGTTGGAAGAAATGAGTCATTTTGGGCTCGTCCTTCTTGTGTTGTGGAACTGCTGGATGAACAGGTTCTAGAGGAATCACTAGTTCATATCCCAATTTGAGGAGATCAGGAGCTTCAGCTCTTAATTTCTTCTTCACTCTAGAAGAAACTACATGTAAATGCGCTCTTGCTTTCTGGTACTTGTGGCTGGGCTCAACTATTAAAAGTTCGTCTGATTTAATCTGACGAAGATTCGGAATGTAATTGAAGAGCGATAATACTGATCTCCGGTTTAAGATGACTTCATCATGGTTTTCTTTGATTTGTTCTAGTTTCAGTATCCATTTCACTTGGTCACATTTTCTTGACTTCTCGTTGTATATTTGGGTTCTAGAACTGTAATTGACACCTGTGCTGGGTTTTTCTTTGGCGATATGACTTGTAGGTGACGGTTTTCGATCATCTGTCTTTTGCCTTTCTTTCCGTTGAACGTTTGATCTTAACGGATTACTCTTTAAGTGCTTTTTGGTCATGTGACGGTCAAGGTTGTCACAAATAGAGTGCGGGTACAGGTCTCGTGGAAGTTGCTCAGGCGTTGGTGTGATTTGTGAAGACCAGTTGTCCTTTTTAGTTAGTTTATTACACGTAGTTTCTAGGGTATAGTATGGGCTTTCTGTATTCTCGTCACTTTTGTTGGACTTTTCGTTCAACTTAAAGTTGATCTTTTTTTGACGCAGATTTGTATCTGTTGGGATTGTCAATTCTGGGGACAGTTGGTCTGTCAGATGTTGACTTATGTTAATTAATCTTTAATTTTCAAGAAAGTCATCAATTGTTATTGGCGATGAGGGCTGTGTGAACTTCTGGACCTTTGTTGGAGTCGCCGATTGTATTTCAGGTCTTTGAGACATTTTGTCTAGGTCTGCTTTTACATCTGATTTTTGTTTATGTAGGGTCGACTGGAATTGAAATATTGGTTCTATCGTTTGCTTTCCTGACTTACTCAGGCCTACAGTCAAAGTTTTCTTTGTGGTGTCGATCCTAGCCACAGCAAGCTCCTTCGCAGAGTTCTGTAGGTGTGCTTGACAGGGTTGAATAAGTGGTCCCCGCTCATTAAGGCTCTATTTGGGCCCTTACGACGTGACGCGTTGTTGGAAAGTGACAAGACGGAAGACAGGCAGACTTCAGGTTTGAAATTGGATGACAGACACTCTGATTATTGTCTGTCAAGTCGATCAGTATGGCTGTATGTGTTCCCATCTCTACACGTTTCCCCGCCGGTAAGCTTTGATTATGGGGCACCCGAGGTGGTGCTGTCGGATGATCTTGAGGTACCGTTGGAGGCATGGCTTTGTATTCTAAAGCCATGATATATGCTTCCAAAAAGATTACTTTGGTGTGAATCATTGCTTGTAACGTTGTGTGGTCCTTTAAAATGTCAGCAACCGCTTCATATAACTTGGTGAAGGGTGTGAGCGCAATAGTCACTGCAGACATTATTGAAAAAATGTCAGACTTCTTTGTCGGAGTGTCAATTTTGCTAGGCATAGGTTGATTTGTCGAGGCTCTTTTAGTCGGAGTATCGGGAGGAAAATCTGTGGCGGCCAACCGATGGGATTTAGATGGTCTATATGAGTCTAAGGAGTTTCTTCAGGCTGCATGAAGATGCGGACGACCAAAGTGATAACTTTCATCAGAGGGTCCATGTTGGTTGATCCATTTCCTAGCCCGGCTGAGTTCCTCACCATGATTCGTCGGAATCAGTAACTTTGGATCGCTGGGGCTGGGGACTGCAGGTTCATCAGTTGTTATTTCTTGATTGGTTAAAGGCGCTTGTCCCTCACCCAAGGCCTCCACCTGCCCTGGCTGGATTTGATCATCGCCGGTTTCTGAAGCAGCATCTTTCTCATCCAGATTTGCAATATAGTGATCGGATTCAATGCTGTCCGATTGAGCTGGGATCTTTCTGATTGGGGATATGTTTGGTGAAGGCTCTTGAAGTACTCCCACAGTCTCTGGAGTGCTGTTCTTTTCTTTCAAGGGCGTGTAGGGAGCAGTGACAACGTCCGCTTCATCTGGGACTATGAGATCACCTCCAAGTGGCCTTTGTTTGTCCCTTGGAGGCAACATTTGGTTATCGGAACTCGCTTGGACACTCTCTATCTTGCAGTGTTTTGCAAAGGGAAGGCATTCTTTCACTGCCTCTAATATTTCTGCATCGGAAAGTTCTAAAGGGTCCATCCTGCTTTCTGCTCTAGTGGTGGATCGAGTATGAAAGAAGTCAGTCAGGAGGTTACGGATTTCACTTGCCGTGTTCATTTTTTTGATGTTTGATAGTGCTTGATGTTTACGCCCTTGTTTAGTTGTTGTAGAAATAATTGGGCACTGGCTTTTGGATAAGAGTTTCTTGCGAGGCCCTTTTGGTTCGAGCAGGGACTTTTTTTCGTATTGGCTGACTGCGCAAGTAATTCTGATACTCTCAGAGGGACCAAATTGGAAGACTTGCTAGCTGACGGGAGCAATTTTCTGCTTTTCTCGCTGCATGATGGTGGATCTGTGTGAACCTGAACAATAACCATCAAGGGTGTCTGGTGAGGAAAAGTCACGTTTTTTATGTGCGGAGCCTTCTGAGGTGCGTTGGGTGGATTGACTTGCACGACGTGTATGGGGTGGACTCCAAACAGACTTCTTCTATCGATGGTCAGCCGGCGTCGCCTCCCACGCTGGAATTCATGGGAGAGCACGGCGTCTCAGCGATCTTGTCTTCTGTCATGCTGTGTCCCATTCCTGCTGCCTGTCGCACCCGAGACAACCTTCCCACTGCATTCCGCATCCTGCTCGTACGGTAGGCTCCCTCTCGGGTCCACCTCCGAGTGGGTCAAGCAGGGGCAAGCTGGGGAGGAGTCTTGGGCCGCAAGCGACTCTCGCTGGGTCGGTGAGGCCCGCGGTGAGGGATTTGGGCATCCCTCGCTGGCTTGAGCGTCCAAGTTAGCTTCGCTTCCGGACGCTTCACCCCATAAACTGGCATTCGCACTAGAGTCACTGAGCTTGGGGTTTTCAGATAACTGGGGTAAGGTTTTAGATGGAAGGGTGTTTGGTACCATTTCGTTTTCCATACCAGCTCATGAGTTAGTGCGCAGTGTTAGTCTGCAGTCCTCACTCGGTGTGCCGTCAATGATGACCCGTTTTTTTAACTCCTAAGGCACCGCCCAACGTCATCTTCTTTTGAAGCGGGGACGAGATCCGCCGGTCCTGACAGCCATGACTCCGCTCTGCGGCTGAAAACAGTCTTTAAACAAAACAGTCGATCCACCCACAGTGTTGAAAGCAAGGAAAGACTCTGGACCACACTTCCAACAGAGCTTTCCACTGGAGCAGGACTGCCACTCGTCGTCCACTCCGTTTGTGTTATTCGAATCAGTCGATGTGTAACCTTTGGAGGTGCTGCCATGGCCCTGCAGGAGCGCCGCCATTCAGGGCTGCCTCGTGGGCCATGGTGCTGGCCTCATTGTCTAGCCGGTCAGATATCACAGCAAGTAGAGCGCTCACTTTGACATCTGTGCAGAACCTGCTGATGCAGGTTTGAATCCCGGTGGTCAAACTCAACCTTTCGTCCTTCCTAGGTTGATTAATGAGCGCCACACACCGTGGGTGATAATAAGCAGCGCTCATATACCTAAGGGTTTGTAGCACTATATAAATGATAAATTATTATTATTGTTGTTGTTGTTATTATTAGTATTATTATTATTATTATTATTATTATTATTATTATTATTATTATTATTATTATTTATTATTATTATTATTATTATTATTATGAGGTTATTATGAGGTGCATGGGCAAGCAGCCCGAGAAACGTACCTGCATCCGGGGGTGGGGAGGCCCATCCATATAATGCGGGCCGGCCAGGAATCCCTCTCTTGCTTTCCCGCCACTGCTCCCCCACGGGCTCTTGGATTGTTGGAAGAAGTTTTGAAGTTTCACGCATTTTTGCCTGCTGGGCCCTTGGAGCAGTGTTGCTGCCTGTGTGCAGGAGGGGTAGCTGGCCGTTTCCCCCTTTTTGTCGTGCGAAGGCGTCCGGTGCAAGTGAAGTGCGCGTGCGGGATTGTCCCAGGAAAGTGAAAGTAAGGGACAGTCGCTAATCATGGTTGCGAGATACCGGAAGCAAGCCTTTGCCTTTGTTGTTCGTTTACATATGAGGGCAGTGGGTGGGGGGTGATGAATTGGTTGTCTGCCTCCAGGGCGTTGTTTAGCTAGTAGTTATGAACTTTACGAATGGCATAAGCGGTAAATCCAGAGAGTTAGAAGGCAGGTGCTCCAGGCTCTAATCCTGCCGTTGACTCGTGGTCAATGCGAGCCGGTTATTTTGTTTTATGGTGTGTTCAAATGGTCGGAAATGTAATGGCATTTATGCACTTTAAAGGCTAATCTCATCCCAGCTTGCAGGTGAATTGAGTGAAAAGGAAATTAAAGGCATTTAAAATGTTAAAGGCAGTATGCTCGGGTGAGGAGTTAAACATATATTGAGCCATTATGATCCATGTGGGGGACTGTAGCCCTTGTGGCACGCGGCAGTTAGAGCGTGGCTCCCAATGCTAGTGCGTGGAGTTGGGCGTTTTCGGTCACACTGCAGTTGGCAATTATCAGTAATGCAGCTGTTCAACAGGAATGGGTAGTGGGTGAGTAATGGCAGTGAAAAGGCTGCAAAATGTGGGGGAGTTCATACAGGCTCGTGGGTCACGGGCTGACATTGAAGGTACTAATTACCCATCGATATTGGCAATTATATAAACGGGTTGACCATTGGGATGGTAACAAACCCACCACTTTGCCAGAGCTAACAGAAGCAGAAGCAGAGCAATGATTTGGCCATTAAAACAGGGTGTGATTTCAGATTGATTATTTATTTATGTAAGTTAATGTTCTTCCACTTGTCATTCCTGGGTAGGCCGGAAACCTTGGTTGTAAGACCTTGACCTACAAGTTGATAATCTGTTTTAATTTCATTATGCTTTTGCTCATAGTTCTAGTGGAGCCATCCCACCAATAGGGCTGCTACTTATTGGGCCTCATTACGAGGGTGGAGGTAGCCATGGCTGCCTCCAAACTCGTTCCGACTCTGCCTTGTGAATGGAGCAATTACCGGTCCATTCCAAGGTTGGCGGGACCGGTAATTCCCCATTCACCAGGGCCATTCCCCATTTGGGGAAGGCGCTAATAACGGCACCGCAAATTATTTAGCTCTAGAGTCCCTATGCGGGTACCATCCTTAACGGCTGAAAAAAACAGGCGTTAAGGAAGGACACGCAAAGGGAACTCGTAGTAGAGCAGTAAGGGATTACCGGCACCTCGTAATGAGGTCCATTGTCTGAAAGGGGTTTGCCTTTATTCCCCCAACTGTTCAGCAAAGGGAATGGAGTTGTATTTGCTGTGAATAATTGGGGCTTTGCTAAGCGCGCGTTAAACAATGTTACTTTATGGGGCAACAATGTCCCTTGTGGTTAGTAGTGGTGATAGCATCTCAGATTGCATTCACAAAATTAGAGATGGCATGGTTATCATGGGACATTGTTCCCATGTACTTTCCCATGTCTCTGCAATACTAAGGGCACTTGGATAGCGTAATTAGCAGTAATAAGGTGCAATGATTTGAAGCATTGACAGTTTACCACTGGGTCGACACCGTAAACAAGTAATAACCCCTATCGCGGCATCGATTGTAGGCTAACACCCATCTAGAGGTGAACCTCAATTTAGGCTATCAGGAAACAAATGATGCCAAAGCCATTGACTTAGCAAGTGTTAGGGCCGACTTCGGCCTTACCTAGCATATTAGTGAGCCTACCCATATCAAGGGTCACACTCTTGACGGGGTCGCAGACATGAACTGTGCGCTTAAAGTAACCTCTGTGTCTCCATGCGCTTGGTCTGATCATCACAAAATATTATTCTCCATTAACTCTAGTCCACCTACAGATAAAAACCCACCCTTGCTCCTCCCACTTACACACGCAACAAGAAGGATATTACGGCTGAGAAATTACTCCCACTTATCCTCCCTCTACTGAACACGGCGTCTTCCACTTGCTCGGACCCCACAGTTCTAGTAGATACCTACAACCCCTGCCATGTTAAAAGCTCTCAACAACATTGCCCCCCTCAAATTGCCCAAACAAAAACCTCGCCTCCACCTTAATTCCTGGTTCACCCCTCACGCAACCTGCGTAAAGAAAAAAGAAAAGCTGAGGCTCATTGGAAAAGCTCACCTTCTCTAGTTAACAAAAATAACCTTACCACAGCCTCCCTGACCTACAAAGAAGCTATCCTAGCTGCAAAAAAGGAAGTGTACAACAAAAGGATCGTACAAGCCCAATCCAATACAAAGGAACTCTTCAAGATCTTCAAGGAACTAGAGTCGCCAGTTGCCCCGCTTGATAAGTGCACCCCTGACACTGAGTGGTGCTCCAACATTCAAAAGGCACTGTTAGACAAAATTGCCTTGCTCCAAGCCAAAATTAACACTAAAAAAAGCTACCTTTCTGACTCAACGGGCAACCCCCATTTTACAAACTCCCCTCACCTAAACACTCCTTCAAACCTTTTAGCTTCACACCCCTTACCATTAAGGAAGTCGAAAATATTATCATGAAGCTCAAGCCTTCCAATTGCCAAGGTCACGTTTGCCCTGCACCGGTCATAAAGGAAGCCGCACATGATCTCGCCCCATTCAATACCTCATTCATTAATGCCTCTTTCAAATCAGGCACTGTACCTGACAACCTCAAGGATGCGTGGGTCATCCCTTTAATCAAAAATCCTAATCTCGATCCCAGTAACCCCTTCAACTACAGGCCCATCACCACAGTGCCATACCTACTTAAAATTCTGGATCGAGCGGCCTATCTCCAAATCCAGGACTACCTCAAAACCAACAATCTATTAGGGCTTAGACAATCTGGTTTCTGTCCCAGACATGGCACGGAGACAGCCTTAAT
The DNA here is from genome assembly GCF_040938575.1 of Ambystoma mexicanum. Lineage (NCBI taxonomy): Eukaryota > Metazoa > Chordata > Amphibia > Caudata > Ambystomatidae > Ambystoma > Ambystoma mexicanum. The sequence goes on along the minus strand of NC_090933.1, from coordinate 1,235,046,801 downwards.
TGATTTGAAAACCCAAATCAGGGACCTGAAAGACAAGGACAAACAGGCGCTCCTGCTCCTCCTTGATCTCTCAGCAGCCTTTGATTTGGTCGATCATCAAATCCTCTGCCACCACCTCAAGATTGCTGCTCACTTCTCGGACGCAGCCACATTCTGGATCTGCTCTTCGCTGGCAAACAGAACCATGAGGGTCTTCTCTTCCTTAGCCGCAGCCGATCCAGCACTCGTCCCGTGCGGAGTCCCTCAAGGATCTTGTGTATCTCCCACACTTTACAATGTGTTTACTAAACCGCTCTTTGACATACTTGACTATCTGGGTGCCTCCTACACTAATTATGCGGACACACCCAGATACTCATCCCTATCACTGGCGACTATGTAACCGATGCCGAAGCACTCAATGCAGTCTACACTCTCTTCCAGGCCTAGATGGCACATCATGGGCTCTGCCTTAATGATGAACAAACTGAGTTACTCATCACTCCAAACTCACTAAACTTGACCCCAAATACAAATCCTTTATTATTGACGGGAACGATATCAAAGTCTTCAACGTCACTAAAACACTGGAATATACCTAGACTCTACTCTGTCCCTCAATAGAAAAACCAATGCAGTAGTCTCAGCGTCAACTTATACCTGTAAACTGATCACAGCGTGCCGCCCCTTTTTGACAACAGGCAACTGCCTAATCCTCGCCAGAACTCTCATCATGTCCAAAATCGACTATTGCAACACCCTCTACTTAGGGACCAGTCAAAGAAACCTTAATAAACTCCAGGTCACTCAGAACAATGCCATAAGGGCAGTTCTCAACGTACCCAGGCATTCTCACATCTCCAACACTAGACGTAACTTGCATTGGCTACCCATCACTCATCGCATATCTCTCAAAGCACTCGCTCTAACTTACAAGGCTCAGAACAATGCAGCCCCTGCCTACTTATCCACACGCTTTACTCAACATACAGCAACGAGACCCCTGAGATCTGCTCAGGCTCACACATTGACCATTCCCAGTTTCAAGCTACAGACAGCCAGAGGCTCGAGCTTCGCAGTCCTTGCGGCTAAGCTCTGGAACACCCTACCCAATGCTCTCAGAAATGTGCAGCCTTGGTGTAGGTTTAGTTTTAGGTTTAGTCTTGTAGAGGTGAATATATCAGAGGCCAAGGGGAGTGGTGCAGCCTAACAGTGCCCCTGAGTAAGGCTACTGCCACCGGTGTGCCCTTCATCCCATTTGATGACGATTCAGGATGGAGCACGTTGTCTGTGTCGGTAAATAGTTGGAAAGGGCAAAATAAATAAATCCAGAAGGGGTATTGTGACTGCAGTAGATGGAGCGATAGATATGAGATACCAGTACAGGACTCTTTGCAGATTCCAGTACATGAATCTTGACAGTACTGAGTTTAGCGATGGCCCAAGAAGAAGATAATTAGTAAGTTCATTTATTATGGCCGGCTGTTATAGGTGGCAGTGCCTGGTTTAATAAGTTACCTAGCTCGTGGATCTGTAGTTGTGGGAAGGGTGATATGTCCGAAGCCTTCAAAGGGGATTGCAAGACCCATTTTAGCGAATTGGCTGGGGCCAAGTAAAACATCTCGGCTTCTAGGTCTTTTGAAGGTAGCACTTTCATGCAAGGATCGCACTTAGGATCTGTCGACCAGGAACAAAAGAATCTCCCAGGTGTCGAACACTGCTTACGAGGGAGAACTACTCGGGGGAACAAGGAGGCAGTTGATGGCAAACAAGCAAACATAGCGTGTGCTGAAGTCACACATTTTGTTTATCTGCTGCATATTATGCAATATGCAATAACTCTCCCTCGGATGTGTCCTTTAATTTTTCCTTGAAGCACATACTTAACATTTAAAATGATCACAACATGGCTAGGTTTTCGAGCACCACATCCAGTGAGCTGAAAAGTAGCTCCAGATGTCGGTTGCTTCCAAGCTAGACTGGCCTGCCTCAGCTAGGAGCTCACTGACTCCTAGACCCTCCCCAATGTTTAACCCTGTTCTTCCTGTGGAGCAGGGGTGGATCGTGGACTCATTTTGGGAGATCCTTTTCGGAAGGCGATGCATTTTCTATCAGTAGAGCTCTTTTGGGGGCTGAGTAGTCTCTTCATGGTCTTTGGATGGAGTATATTTGTAAATATACTTATTGTTTGTTGTTTCTGTCTTATGTTTGCTAAAGTTTAATTACTTAAGATTGAATTAACTTGCTGTACCATGATGTCGATTGAGTCGTGTGCATTCCGGACACAAGGGTGCCCATAAGTGTACAACGGGGCTAGTGGGGAGAGGATAATCATGAGTTTTGTTTACAAGGAACTTGGGGTTGGTCACCCTGAGTTACCTGGGACAAACACTGATATGGAAATGGATATTTCCCATCTCTGAAAGGTAAAGTGAGCAAAATGTGATGGCTGCGGACTCTCAATGTTGGAAAAAAACACAGAACAGGTTATCATGCCTTGTTCTTTCTGGAGAGGGGTGCCTGCTACCTTTTTTGAAAAATGTTTGCAAGGAACTTGATGTTGGTCACCCTGAGGTACCTGGGGGAACCCAGACGTGGAGCCCCTGCTCACTGTGCTCAGAGAGGCACAGCTCCACCTCACTGATGAGGCCCAACAAGGCTGAAACACATGTATGGGGTTGCTGTTAGTACTCTTGTTTGGAAGGGAATTGCCATAGCATTTCGGTGCTGGACTGTTCATGTGGGCGGGACAAAGACTGATATGCAAATGAACATTTCCCAATCTGTGAAAGGTACAGTGAGCAAAAAGCGATGGCTGCTGACTTTCAAAGTAGGAAAAAACCTCAGAACAGGTTATCATGTCATGTACTTTCTGGAGAGGGCCGCCTGCTTCCTTTTTTGAAAAACTTGGGTTTTGTGCGTTAACCTATGGGGCTAAATGAAAAGTCATGCCAACACATGCCTTAATTGTGGTTGTTGTAGCCCGGGAATGGGCAACTAGGACTGCTCTGTCCAAGGCAACACACCTTCAGTGTGGTGGGGACTGTCTTTATACCAATGTTCCCATCTCCTTGGGGGTGGAGCAAGCTAGGCTGCAGATAACTGCACAAGGGCCATATATTTCATGCCTCAGCATTGATCCCTACCTATACAGGGGACGGCTTTTCTAGAATCTTTGTATGCTTCCCATTTCGCTGGTTTCTCTAGGGAGACTTAGTTATGTCTAGGACATGCACGGCCTTAGATATTTCCCTGTTGGTGTTGAAAATAAGATGATTGGGGCTGAGCCAGCCCAGGAATATATAATGGGTGTAAACTGAATTCAATGTGGGAGGGTGCAGAAATTGCACATAGGTTTACAACCCGTAAATTAGGTTGATATTTTCTCATCATGGGGCAATGCATCATAGTTGTATGGCCACAAGGATAGCTTGGGAATGAGGAGTTTGCTTGGAAGGAAGGCAAAGCAGAGTGACATAGGGTTGTATCTCGGTACCGTGCCCAGAAGATGGTCTCCAGTAGGAAGTGTGATGTAAAAGCTCAATTTAATTTTAGGGGAGCTTTAAGGGGAGCCCAGTCACTCGGAGGGCAGAGCATGGATCTACCAGCAGCAAAGTGCTTGGTTCAAGTCGCCTCTCGGGCATGTGAGAATGAAATGGCAATATAAGGTACTAGGGAATGTTGGGGCATTTCCTTCTTTCTGGCATTTATATGTCTTTGAGTCTCCTCTTCTCTCTTAAGGTGCAACACAATTCCTCTAGCATGTTCTGCGAAGCAATGGGCCTCAGCACGCTGCAGTATTGGGTTGGGGTGGCATGCCAAGTCAATGGCAATTTTTCTATGTTCTGCCCATTCAAGCTCCACCGATGTAGATCTCCTGTGGGCTCGGGCAAGCCAGCATGCTGGCATTTTCTGTTCTGCAGTTGTTGTTGCCTACCTAATCAAGAGCATGTTATGTGGCTTGTGACTGCACATTCTGAATTTCTAAGGGCTGGTGCAAATGGTTTGTGGTCTGTGATAACTTTTCTACCCGGTTTGTGGGCTCAGAAGTCGCCATTCGTCCAATAGACCAAGCTGGCAGGGACAATGGCTCCTCGGGTTGCCTATTGGGTAGAATTTGTAGCCCAGGCTTGGGCTCTTGGATTGTCCAGCTGGAGGGTCTCCCGGGCTGGAGGAAGTGTGTGCCCCCTGCAGCTATGAACACGGCAGTGAGGAGATGAACATGAAGTGGCAGGGTTGACTCGCACCCCTGCAGATTTGGACATGTGTCATTAAGACTTTCCTCCCCAGAGTCTTCCACAGGGATGGTTGGGAGCGGGGGTTTGCGCCTCAGGCATCTTAGGAAATATTGGTAGAAATATTGGAGCAGGGAAATGTTCCACACCCTGAGGTGTTGGTATTTCATGTAGGAAGGAATGACCTGGTCAGGTGCGGCAGGCGGCGAGTGAGGGAGTTTACGGTTAATGAGCTGGCTTTCCTAGCGCACTATTTCAAGGGAATGGTCATAGTGTGGTTAGAAATGATTCTGAATGCGGGTTTGGGGGAATGGGGTTAGCCCCGCAGCCATGAACTTATCAGTAAGGAAGTTAAACATGGTATTGGCAAATGAACGCGTATGCCCCGGCTGCACAGTTTTTTTGGCATGGTTTATTAAGTCTTTCCTCCCATGGATTTTGTCATGTAGATGGGGTTCATTTGTTGTGTTTTATTCACAATATATTGAGGGGTATTCAGTGGTGCCTGTGGCGGAACATGGGGGGGGGGGGGTATTGGACAGTAGCCCAATCAGCCCTGTGGTGCTATGGATGGAGACCTACACAATGGAGTGTGTAAATGTTCGGACCATGATCAAAATGTTGCATTAACAAGAACCATGAATTTGCTGTCCGGGTTGTTAGTTGAGAGGTCCACTCACATCCAATAGGCCAAGCAGGCAAGGACGGCGGTGGTGGCTGTTATGACTGCTTCTCAGTCATTGGGCTCACACATCAAGGACACTCTGGATACACAGTAGGTACTGTTCAAGGTTATTTTATAGCTTCTTTAGTTACAGATCTGATGTCATCAGTACCATAGAGAGGTCAAGAGGAATCAGGACAAGAACCCACTGGCTCCCACCACCCAGGTTTACATCTTTCAACTGCCTGGGCTAGAACCTATTCATCCACAAACATTCCAACCTCACATTCCACACTCACAGCCTATATTCCAAAGATGACATCAGTCCAAGCACCTCATACATACAGCATGGAAGACCAACCTTAACACCTCTTTTCCTTATAGCAAACAAGCACAGCTCATACATACATCAAGGGGACCAACACTAACACCTCCTTCTCTTACTCCAAGGACATACCCACACACAACCACAAAAAAAATCCATCCTCACTTACCACAGCACCAAACCGACACACCAATCAGCACACTCCTCCCACTCTACCAAGTTCCAAACACCCAGAAAATTGTACCATCAAGCATAACTAACATACTCATGCCAGGACCCAACCACCTCAACTACACTCCTAACCAACATAGAAAACATGCCTCCTTCTGCTTCCCCCTGCCACCAGGGAACCTCGAAGCTGCCACCTTCGAGCACCTCCAGCCCCACCTTGGGCAAACAAGCAAACTCAACCATAACCTTCCAAACATTATGACCTCCTTTTATCCACCTCTGCCACTGGCGGATCATGGGGATGCCACCCCCAAGCACAAACTCCTCACATCGGGACTGGCACAGAGCCTGCCGCAACTGAACGAAGAACTAACTGACTACCCAACAATCTACTCAGGCAGATCTGACCAGAACAACGAAAGAAAGCACACACCCAATAAACACACTAACACTTCATTCCAACAGGAGCTCAACCATACCCAGTTAAACCAACCAATCACTCAGAAAAAACACACCATTAATAGACGGCAACCAGCTGTCACTCCAGTCCCACAAACCACCAGCACAAAGCTGCAAGTGTTGGCCAGACACTCGAGCTCCATCATTATTACACCCATCACCACAAAGTGGATACAGCCACACAGATGATATGTTGCCATGCTCCTAGAATCATCCAAGGAGGAACTCTGGGATGATTCCAGAAACCACACAAATGTTCACAGAAAAAAACAAGATGCAAGCGCACCTGCATCCTCAGGGTCTCTGCAGAAATCCCTGAACATACACTACTCCGCAGAGCCACCACCTAACTAGCCTACCACCAGTTACTTATACCCGACTCCGCAGAACCGCAAAACAACACACATCAAAGCTCTGCAAATTTTCAAGCAACCAGCCTCACACTAGTCGCTTGAAGCCTGATTCTGCAAGCCATAACACAAAACACCTCAAAACTCTGCAGAGTTTCAAACAAGTAGTCTCCTTCCAGTTGCTCCAGAACTTTACTCCACAAAGCCGTAACCCAAAACACCTCAAAACTCTGCAGCGTTTCATGACCACCAGACGCACTGATCAATTCACACCACATAACTCCCGCAAGTCTCCTGGTCATGCACCAAATAATTCTCAGAATTATCACCATGACACAACACACACACACAACCTAGAAAGGACAACAAACCGCTATCAGAGCTGCAGTCACTGAAGTCAGAAACTAGGTGTGCCCACAATCACATACAACATCATACATTGAAGCGTGAAATCCTCAGACTGTAGATACACATTGTAAGAAGATTCAATTCAACACTACAGCTAAGTCAATGCCTAGTCTGGGATACTGAATGGAAACCCTTATTGATATATCTTTATGTCCAGTTCATGAGTTCTGGATGACTACCCCTATATAACACCCCTCTCTTAGAATCCTCCTGGCCCCACTGAGCCAAGAAGTAGTTCTGTTTTGCAAGTTTAAAAGGTTTATTTGAGAAATAAGACAAAATATAGATACCACGCTTTTATAATAAATTAATAATCGATATCGCCCTTATAAATATAATGTTAATCAACAATGGGTAACCTCCTGAGCTGTGTCCCTATTGGCCTGCTCCTTTCTTGCCAGAGCATCCTCCACCCTCCTGGTGTGCTCTAACAAGTTCTGGTGTTCTTTTTGGAGGTCACCCAGTCCCTGGAGGGCCAGGTGATTTTCTTCCATTTTCCTTTTTAAGTAGCAGACTTCATGGCCTAAGGTGTCCCTTTCATGACTAAGAGCCTGCATCTGTGCCGCCAGGTCGTCCCTTTGCCTTTGGAAGGCACCAGCTTTCTGGTGCTCCTGATCAAACTATGCCTGGGTATCCAGGTCTTTCAGAATCAATGTATTGCTTTCCTCTTTCTCTCTGTCTAATCAAATTTGCAGGGTGGCTACCTGTTCAGTGCATGCCCTGTTGAAGTCCAGTTGTTGCTCCAGCTTTTTCTGGCTCTGCAGAAGGGAGTCCAAACCTTCTTGGTACTCCTTCTGCAAGGCCAGAAATCTGGTAGCCTGGTCCGCCTTCTCCTGTTGCAGTCTATCCATGTCCTCTTTTATTTTAATGATATACTGCCTACTATCATTTTCTGACTCCTGGCTCCTCTGCAGCCCCTGCTCAGAAGAGACCAGGTCAGATTGGGCCTTTTCTAACGCCAGCTGTTGCCTATTTGCCAGATCTTGGCCTTCAGCACATTTGTCCTGCATGGCTCCCATATATAGATACAAATATGCTGCTATCCTGGCAATCTTATTATGTTCATCTTTGGCTTTAGGGGCCATATATACTTCACTCACGGCCACATGTAGGGGACCCTGATCTCCCCATATATCTGACCCTGTTTCAGTGACCTGTTGCGCGATTGCCTGCAACCAGACCGTTTGGTCCTGATGAGTCCACTCACCTCTCACAAATAGCTTATGTAAGAAGTGCTCTCTGGCTATTTTGATGTCTACCAGTGTCGTCATTCTGGAATTTGAGTTCCTTCCTGACTTACAGAAGTTTGTATTTTATTTTTGCAAAACAGACCGTTTCCTTAGAGCGTTCCTTTGAGGAGTGCTTTACAGCGTAACACAGCATGGTGATCCGACCGGATATGTGTATCTGGTCAGCTGGCACACTGTATTAATCTGCACAAATGGTAAATCTAACCCAGAATATCCCGGCTCGAGCCCCCACTTTGTAAGAAGATTCAATTCAACACTACAGCTAAGTCAATGCCTAGTCTGGGATACTGAATGGAAACCCTTATTGATATATCTTTATGTCCAGTTCATGAGTTCTGGATGACTACCCCTATATAACACCCCTCTCTTAGAATCCCCCTGACCCCACTGAGCCAAGAAGTAGTTCTGTTTTGCAAGTTTAAAAGGTTTATTTGAGAAATAAGACAAAATATAGATACCACGCTTTTATAATAAATTAATAATCAATATCGCCCTTATAAATATAATGTTAATCAACAATGGGTAATCTGACACTAGCACACTTCTTTATAATCAATGAGGAGTTAGTATAGGATGGATCAAGTAGCAAAAATACTTTTATGATTTCAAGGGAAAAGCAATGAGGAATAAAAGTCAGTACAGAAATACTTGAGATGATTTTAGCAAAAGATAATATAATCACTTTTTCTCTGGCAATTCACCCCCCTCCCCTATGCAATGTAAGACATGGAAGTAGATGGAAAGAGGAGCACACAGTTCTCAGGAATGCAATCAAATACAATACGAAATTCAGTTCCCCCCCAGCAAGCTTAGAGAAAACCGGTATGAGTTTTAAAACACAGGCCCAAGTGCTTTGAATGTGGTGGAAATGAAGTGAGAAATATGCCGAAATGCTTTTAATTCCCTTTAGGAGGTTCAGGGTGAGTGAGAGATACTTGGGATGAGTTCAGGCTCACTCTAGCAATGATTCAGAGATGGTGATTAAGAGGCAAACAAATTTTTAGCAAGGAAAGAAATGACTGCTGATGGTTACACGTGGCTGGATTTTTAACCAAATCGCAAATCGCGGTAAAATTCGCGAGTGCGTGAATCGTGATTGTGGAGAAAGTATAAGGTGTAGGAAGTCGGTACTAGGCTTGTTGGAAAGCTTAGATTCCAAGCTTTCAGAAGAAAGTTAAACCAACGGTTCTAGAGATTTGAACGATTTTGTAAAGGTAGTTTTTCGGATTTAAAGTAAACTCAAAATGACAGGTGACAGCTTTGCAGCTGCAGAATTGACAAATGACAGTGGTGCAGCTTTACAAATGACAGGTGACAGTTAGGAGGCAGTTCTACTTAGGTTAAATAGATTGAATTATATTACTTTAAACTAAGATATTTGGTTTTGCCCCGTCCTAGCTGTACACACAATATATTTGGAAGGACTGGGTCTCGTCACCGATCTGATCAATCAGGCTAGCGGCACTTCACAGCGATCTGGTCTCTGGGTCTGCGGTTCTGCATGGTCTGGTCGGGTGTGGCACTGGTCTGGTCTGTCCGGATACAGCGGTCTCTGCACAGCTCCTGGATCTCTGCACTGGTCCTGGCAAAAGTTCTTGGCAAGGGATTCAAGCAGCTCACCCGGCTGTGAGTAGCTTGCAATGATTTGAGGCCTGCTGCAGGGAACTCAGCTTGTGGTTTTAGGCCTCTGATTTAGGTAGCTGGAGTCAGTCTGGAACTGGTATCTTCTGGATGTTGTGGATGTTGTGTGGTCCGGCAAAACGCTCCGCAGCAACTGGATTTGACTGTCCTCTCTAGCTTCCAGTGGCTCTTTTTATGTCTTTTGAAAGTGGGTGTGTGCGCAGCATCACTAAGCCAACCCCTCTCTCAACTGATCATTGGTCAAGCTTTTCTCTCTTCCTTGATAGGGGAAAGGAAATGTGAGTCATGATGATGCTATTTTATGGCCTACAGAAAGGACACTCCCCTGTCAAATTGCACCCAAATCTATATTTGACCCAAATACATATTCCACAGATACACAGTTGTTTGTCATTGCATACACACATCATGCATTACTGATGGGAGGCACTGTTCCGACCCTGGTGTTTCTAGGAGCTTGGGTAAAGAAATGGCAACTTTTTGCGCTTTTTAGTAGCTTTCCCCATATCAGATTTTTCTCCAAATTTATACAATTGTGTGCAAGGCATGTGGGCATTTAGAAGGAAGTGTCAGATTTTTAACCTGCATACATTTAGAGTAACAACCTCTTTTCTGCTCGTAAACCCCAAGATCATACCACCGGGTCCTAAAACCTCTTAAAATGTGGGCAGCAAAAATCACAAGAATTATGGTATCATTTAGATAATTTTGACAAGTCCGCACCATGAGTTATACATCTTTCTTAAAATCATATTCTGGCCAACAGGGGTGTGTCTTCCCAGGTCACATGGTTGAGAAACCAGTTTGCCCACTTTCTTTAAGCTCAGCCTGTTCTCAGAGGGGACTGCCCCTCCACGTTTCTGCCAAGAGGAAGCCACTTTTACGACGCCCCCAATATAACATCTGCCTGAGTCAAGGAAGGGCTTTGTTCAAAAGGAAGCCATTTACGATCCCCCCAATAAACCATCTGCCTGGGCCCTTTGTTTAGTTTCTTGCAGTCCCCTGGTAATTCAATCAGAGAGTGTGTGACCTCCTTTTGGCAGGGGCAACAGAATGCAGCCAGGCCTGGGAATGCATTTGTTGGGCAAGCCCCCACTCCTGTCGGGGGTAGCTGTCTGGCAGAATTCCAGTTTCCTTAAGCCAGGTTTCCGCTAAATGTCACTTTTTGTTCCCCAGTTTAAGTCAATATAATTTTTACATATGCAGCTAGAATGCTGATTCTAAGTTCAAAACTACGACATTTTAACAGTTACAAACTATGTGACACTCAAAAGTAGGTCACTCAGTTAATTTAAACATTTCGATTTTGGTGGTTTTAATCCAGTTTCAGTTAGGCTGCTGACATGCATATCTCAGCCAGTTTGGATTAAAACCACCAAAATCGAAATGTTTAAATTAACTGAGTGACCTACTTTTGAGTGTCACATAGTTTGTAACTGTTAAAATGTCGTAGTTTTGAACTATGTGACACTCAAAAGTAGGTCACTCAGTTAATTTAAACATTTCGATTTTGGTGGTTTTAATCCAGTTTCAGTTAGGCTGCTGACATGCATAGCTCAGCCAGTTTTGTTATGAACATTGTTTTGGGCTCTTCATCTTCCCAGATTTTGTATGCACACATACTTCATTCTGCCAGATATCCGCTGGTGTTCAGTGAGATTTTTGGATGTGTTGCAATGTTTGAAAATAGGCATTTTAAGCTGGCATTCAGAGAAACCAAAGGTAATTTTAAAGCGTTTTTGAGCTAACAGGCGCTGCTGTTTTACCTTTGGCACCCATTCCACTCATGGCACCCTGGCCCATCATGCTCGCATTGGTGGGTGGCAAGTTAGGCAGCCATTTTGGTGTATGCACAAACTGCGTGGTTCTCCTGGATTCTGGCGCACATGTGGGCTTTTTGGCCATCTTGGATTTTCTAAGCCCACAGCACCAAATGTTGCAGCATGATAGCTCAAACGTGGTTCAGGACACCCAACAAGGCCCCCCCACACGACTGCACTTTGAATTTGAGTCGATGGGGAGTCGAGTGCACAGAAGGTTTTGACCCACGCACTGGTATGTCTGGATAATCTTCTTCCAATTCTGCTAATGGCACAGTTCAGCATCTTTTCCTCCCTCCAGTCGATCAATCAGTTCTCCTTGCTGGTCCTGATGGGAGGATTGGGCGGTACCCTGGGCCCCAGGGGTCTCTGCTCCCGGTCTCCGGATCGTCCTCCTTGGCCAGTCTCCAGGTTTTCTTTCTCCTAGGACGACAAAGGAAAAGCGGCAATACCTATTCATGGACATTTCTCCCCCACCATTGATATAGTGGTGTGGCATATCTATTTTAGAACTCAACAGATATGAACATGCACATTTTTTTAAATTAAGCGACAGGAACACATAAACTTGAGAAACACAGAATTTGATAGGCTATATGTAGGATATTTTAGGGTTGGAATTGAATTACTCTGGAGCGGTACCCTCTGGGATTACAGAGGACTCCTCCAGTTGCTGCAAAGTGTGCCTGGGTTGGCAACACTTCAACTGGTTTATGTGGACCCACTTGTCTTCCCCCTCTGCCAAACCGCCTTTGGGGATGCGGATCTTGTAGGCCACAGGGGAGATCTTGTCTATAATCTCAAAGGGTCCCTTCCATGTAGGCAAAAATTTGCGCTGTCTTGCCTGGTTTCTTTGGAAGTTGTATAAATAGACCCGGTCCCCCACCTGATATTCCTTCCTGGAAGTTTTCAGGTCATAGTGGGTCTTCATACTCTCGGCTGATCTTTCTAGATTCCGCTGAGCATAGGCAAAAGCATGTTGAAGGTGTTTCCTTAAATTCTCCACATACTCATGAGTTGTGGAGGCATTTACCAACGTTTGCTCTTGGGTTCTGTAGAGCAAATGCTGGGGAAGCACCATCTTGCGTCCAGTCATCAACTCACATGGTGACATTTTGGTTGCAGATGAAGGGGTAGATCTGATGGCCATTAGGACCAGAGGTAATCAGATATCCCAACTTGGCCCAGAATTTGCAACAAACTTCTTTAATATGCTCACAATGGTTCGGTTGTATCTTTCCACTGCTCCAGAAGAAGCTGGCCTGTAAGTAATGTGTAGCTTCCTTTTAACCCCCAGTATCTCCCACATCTTTGTCATTACTTCATTGGTGAAGTGGCTACCTCTGTCTGACTCAATCCTTTGAGGTAGACCAAAACGGGAAAAGATGTGGTTAATCATCAGGGCAGCTGCAGTTTCTGCCTTGCAATTTGGGGCTGGGAGACATTCCACCCACTTGGTAAACAAGCATCTAACAGTCAACATGTACTTGTTTCCTCTAGACAAGCGAATCACAGGGCCTACAAAGTCGATTTGCAAATCTGACCATGGCAGTGTCATCCCCCTCTTTTGGAGAGGCGCACGGTGCGTGAGGGATGATGGCTGAAATTGTGCACACACAAGAAACCCCTTCAAGTATTGGTCGAGGTCCTGCCCCATGTGTGGCCAGTATGTAACCTCTCTTAAGATTTCCAGTGTTGTGTGAAACCCCCTATGACCGGCGGTGGCCGCATCATGGGCGTGACTTAACATCAGGCTTCGGAATGAGGTAGGAACCACCCACTGATCATGGCCAGCTTGGGATTTCCTTACCAACAAACCGTCTTGGATTCGGAACATTTTTGGACATTTCATCAACACTCTTAGGTCCTCTTCCCCAATGTAATCGGTATCCGTCAGGGGAAAGTTCTCAGGGTCCTCAAGGTGTTGGTAAAACTTACCAATAATTGGATCCCCCTTCTGAGCTGTAATCAAATCAGCATCAGGGGTCTCCTTGCTCCATTGGGCAGTTGAAAGATCATTGTGAGCATTTGTCTGGGACCTAGTGATAGCAGTGACCTGGATTTCCCCCAACAGGGACTCTATTTCGATTAGATCCCCTTGGATGGCCCCGGTTTTGGCCAGCTGATCAGCTAAGTCATTTCCAGTTTTGTCTGGTCCCTCTACTTTGGAATGACCCTTGATCTTTTTCCAGTAGATGGTCATCCCATTCGATGTGACCAGATCATCAATGTTTTGGATTAAGTTCCCATGTTTCAAGGGTTTGTTATTAGCACATAACATGCCTCTGGTTTTCCAATTAACCAGGTGCTCCACGAACCCGTTCCGTACATAATCCGAATCTGTGATTATGACCAGTTCGTGGAGTTGATGCTGGACAGCAGTGAGGATGGCCTGATGCACAGCCATCAATTCTGCCACGTGACTACTTCGGGGACCAATTTTGTATCCAGCGGAGGGTTCTGGGAACTCCTTCACCCATGCATTCCCTATGCCAGCCACCAGTTCTTTCTCCCCGTCGTTGTCAACATGGTAAGAGCATCCATCCACATAGACAGTGGGCATTCCCTCACACTTGTCTTCTTCAAAGACTTTGGGCCTCATTACGACCCTGGCGGTAAGGGGTTTACGCCAGCGTTAGCTGCGCCGACCCCTTACCGCCAATTACGAGGTCCCTTAGCGCCATGGAGCTTTTAACACCCGCTTTTAGCGGGTGTTAAAATCCATGGCGCTAAGGGACCATGGAGTTAATTACGCCACCGTAATTTACGGTGGCGTAATTAACGCCTTCCCCACTCCCATTATGCCCAATGGGGCAAAAATGGGAATGGGGAAGGGTAAATGGGGATTGGGGACTTACCGCCCCGCCAAGGTCGGAATGGGGCGGTAAGTCCGCCAACCACCATGGCGTAAACGTAGTTTACGCCATGGTGGTAAAGTGACGGCCCAGGCGGTAACTTACCGCCTGGGTCGTAATGAGGCCCCTTGTGTGGGGAATTAAGGTATGCTTCCATGTTGTCCTTGATTTTTAGACTTTCGTCCTCGAGACAGTTTTCTCTGGCACAATCATGCAAGTCAGCCAGACCTTGCACGAGGGGATTCTTCTTGTTTTGGCCATATCTGACCTCCACAGGAAAGCCTTGCATTGACAGAATCCAGGAAGTAATTCGGGAATTACTCACATTTCCGGCCCGGATTCTGTCACTTTGGAGATATTGCAGAGGCTGGTGTGGAGTCTCCACTATGATGTGTTCCCCCTCGATAAACGGGCGGTAATTCTTCAATGCCCACACCGTTGCCAGGAGTGCCTTCTCACAATCGTTGAATTTTTCCTCCACAGAGGATAAAGTTTTGCTCGCATAGGAGATTACTTTATTGACTTTGTCATGCTTTTGGTATAATACTGCCGTCAAGCACGTATTAGAGAACCCCGTCTCCTGGAAGAACTCCTTGTTTCTGACAGGGTAAGCTAGGCAAGGCGCTTGTGAGAGGCTTCTTTTGAGTTGTCTTACTGCCTCGGATTGTTCTGGACTCCATTCCCACTTGACCCCCCCTTTCAGGAGATAAATCAGGGGTCTAGTGATCTCTGCGTAGCCCTCAATGAACTTTCTGCTGTAATTAGTCAGTCCAAGGAGGCTCCTTAGTTCCCGCAGAATTGTGGGGTCTTTCAGTTTCTGGAGTGCTTCCACTTTCTTTTCTTGGGGACAGAGACCCTGAGGAGTAATCTCATGCCCCAAGAAATTAACACGGGTTCTACACCACTGTGCTTTCTGAAAGGAAAGTTTTGCTTTGGCGGCCCTCAACTGTGTCAGAACATAACGGATCTCCGCTATGTGTTCCTCCACAGTTGAACTTTTGATGAGGACATCATCTACATAAGCAAGGTTACCCCTCGCACCCAGGTCGGGCATGGCCTTATGTAGGAAAATGTTGAATTCATTGCCGGAGTTGAGGTATCCGAAGGGAGTCCGGGTCCATGTGTACTGCTGGCCCCCAAAGATAAAAGCCAGTTTGTATTGGTCCTCCCTACTGACAGGCACGGTCCAGTATCCATTGGTCAGGTCTATTGCTGTGAATACCTGTGACCCCTGAATCTGGGCCAGCCCTTGGTCAATGTAGGGCAGAGGCCATCGGGAAGTATGGACCCGTTTGTTGAGCTCCCTGAGGTCGGCGCAGAGTCTCCACTGGCCGTTTGGCTTCAATATTCCCAGCACCGGGTTATTGAAGGTGCTGTGAACTGGACAGATTATTCCCTGGGACTCAAGGTTCTTAATTATTTCAGGAAGGGACTCAATGGATGCATGAGGCAAGCGATATTGCTTCACAAACACTGGAGTTATTCCAGGGTCCATGGGGATTGTTGTTGTGTGAATGTCGGTGCGGCCACAGTCATATGAGTCTACCGCAAAGAGATCTTGGAAATCCAAGAAAACTTGTTTCAACTTTTGCTTTTGTTCCAGAGTCACACAGGCATCAGCTAGGTTGACTCTCTATTCCACCATCTGCCTGAAGCCTGGAAAGACTTCTGGTTTGGCTATCTCAGCGGCCTCCTCCAGCTGGGTGGAGAAGTCCCTGGTCAGAGTGCTGATTTGGACTGGAGGCCTCAGGTGGGAAAGGCAACCCTCATTGACCTGGAAAATCACCTCATCCCTCTGAAGTCACAAGTCACATCTTCCTTACCATAGGGGCAGGAAGTGTACACCAGGAAGTTCCCCACATGCCGGGTAAAAATCCTGTCTGGTGTTGTATTGTCATCACTGTCACTGTCAAAGCAGTCCTTGGGGATTGGTCCTAACAGTTCATTTCCTAAATCAATGGAAAAATGTCGGTCATCAACCGCCATTCCAATAATGGTGCCTGCAGCTAGAGTAATACTCTTTAAGTCACTGTTATCCACCTCTATTAGAATGGTGTCATGTTCTATGTTGACTAATGGAGTTGGGTTTACCCCCAACCCTTGATGTTGGAGAGAAGCGTTTAGATGTATGTAAGCATCAGGGTTTTTCAAATGTTGTCCTCTTTTAACTTTCACTTCCAGGGAGAATTGTCGGGTCCTTTCTGGGATGGTGACTTCCTCTTTGATCTGAATTTCAACTGCATAAGGTAGCAATTGAGCTGACCTAAATGCTTTTTCTGGATCATCAAAGCCCATGGGATTATCCGCTAATCGGTACCAAGCTTTGAAGTTTATTAGGTCCAAACTAATGGCAAAGCGATTGAGAATGTCACTGCCTAAGTAAAAGGCGGCAGTGACGTCTCGCACGACCCAACAATTATGGACTATGCTCTTGTTGCCAATGGAGATTTTGAGCATACACCTGCTTGGCAGGAGATGTTTGGAATTAGGTGCTTCCAGGTCCATTTCCCATTTGTCTATCAGTTTGAATGTGGGAATGGCTGGATCTTTTGGGAGTTGGCGGAACATGGCTTCGCTGATGAAGCTCTTACCATTGTTCACACACACTCGAGCGAGAACAGAGTCCCTCCCATCATTTAACTGAACAGGGATGAACAACTGCTCTCCAATTTGCTGAATATCAGCCAGGCTCTGAGCTGATTTCACATCTCTCTGGACTATAGGAGTGGGAGTTTCTGATTGTGGATTAGTAAAGAATTTCAGGGTGTTTCCTTCCAGTGTGGAATACCACCCTAAACTGGAAGGAAGGTTGATTTTCAGAAATAGAGAGGACCCCCCATCACCAGTCTGTTGTCCTACTGCTATTACTGTCACGTCTGGAATTTGGTTGTTCTGGAAGTGAAATTCTACTTGGTCAGATTTTTGTTCAACCATGTGGCAGGTGCCGTTTAAACTAACATGGTTGACACTCTGTTTTAATTTTATTGGTCGGCTAGTCTGGGTCCAGAGGACCTTGTTTGCGCAATCTATTAGGGGTGGCAACCTTCTCAGGAGGTCATTCCCTAGTAAACAAGGGGTGCCCTCTGGAGTCACTACTATGACCTGGTGTTTCACCTTGTGTCGCCCAATTTTAATGTCCAAGTCTGCAGTCCCCTGAACGGGAATCTCCTTCCCGTCAAAGTTCTGCAGTTGTCCAGGAAGAGAGGTGAGAGGAATACGGTAATTCTCCCCCCTTCCTGCATTTAGTTTCTCAAAGGCCCTTTTGGACAGAAGGGTAGCTTGGGATCCAGTGTCCACCAGTGCCAAAATTGTACCCTGCCCCTGTACTTGTACCGGGGCATAGTATCTTCCCTCCTTCTCCTCAAGGGGGCACAGATAATGCACATTTTTGGACAACTGGTGGGCCAATTTTCTGGTTTTGGACATTGCTAGCGAAGAGATTTGGGCAGAATTCTGTGGAGAGCCTTGGGAATCTGAAAGAAAAAGTTGGCAACTGGAGATCAGAGCCATTGTGGGTTCCCCTGGTTCCGGTTCTGGGCCACCCCGCACTTTTTGGAGGCAGTCATCAGGATGGGTTTGAACCAGGGGATTTCGGTATTGTGGGTTCTGGGATGAGATGATGGGCGGCGGTAGCTCAGTCTCCATATCTCTCCAGTCTGAATTGGCATCCCTTGGGACCCATTTTTCCTTGGGAGGAGTCCCCCCATCTCTAAAGGCGAAGATCCTTTTCCCAGGATCTTCTGAGGATCCCTCTCCCTCAAATTGGAAGACCCGTACCTCCTCCACAAAGTGGGTCTGTTTGGGTCCTTTGTTTCTCCTACCCCCCCTCTGCTCCTTGGGAGGCAGGCTTTCAGGGGTAGGAGATTTTGTTTCCGGTTCCTGGTTTTCCAGGGGCTGTTTACAAGTTGGGAAGGAAGCTTCCTCCAAGGCTTTACACCCCCCTTCCCCTTGTGCCTCCTCCCTGGGAACCGGTGTGTTATCGGGGTGCTGCCCCCGTCATTGTTCTGGAGCACCAGGTCCAGAGTTTGGGGCATTCTGCGGTGGCATGCTCATCTGAGGGTTCTGTTGAGCCCTCATTATGTGACCCAGATCTCGTGCCATATTTTGGACCTGGCGCTCAAGTTGTGAAACCTGCTCAGGCTGATAGGGGGCTCTATTTTCTCCCCTGGGCTGATCCCGGGAAGGGTAGCTATCCCTTCTCTGGTAGTACCCTTGGTTGGGAAGATTTTGGTACCCCTCCACCCTTGGCCTCCCCTCTCCCGGATTAGGTTGTCTGGGCTCAGGGAATTGGGGAAAGAAGGATGGATGATTTTGAGGCTGGAAATTGGGTGGATACCTGGGGAAAAAGTTCTGCCCAGGATTTGGAGAATTTTTGCCCTCCTGTGGGAAGTTGGGAGGGAAGTTCCCTGGTTTAGGTGCTTGGCTGGATCCCCCCGTTGGGCTGGAGGAGTCCACACATAACCCAGGATTGGTCGGTTTCCCTTGTAGCGGGGACTTACATAGTCAGGGGGGCGGGGGACCCCATTTGTGGGACTACCTCCTCGACTCCCTGTCTGTGATTTGCCCGAGGGCCTTCTGGGCTGTGAATTATTTGGTGCAGGCAGGTTTTTAGGCCCCCCATCTCCAAATCTAAAATGGGGGCAACCTTTACCTCTGCCACCTTGGCAGCAGCCGGGGTGCTGTTGGTTTTGGGGTTTTTCGGCGCGTTATTTTTATTTTCGATAGGCTTCTGCACCTGATAGATCCAGGTAGCCTGTTCAGTGACCCAGTCTAAAGATCTTTTCTCATGAAAATCTCCCACGAGCTGGGTCATTATGTATTTGGGTAAGGCATGGAAAAACGTATTGATAAATTCTCTGCTATCCGTGCGCACCCTTCTGGTGGCCTGCGCAAAAGCACGTTTTAATTCTTGCACAAACTCTTGTGGGGCCTGATCCTCCACACATTGCAAATTGTAGGCTGCCTTGCGCGCCTCTTGAGGTTTTCTGTGAACAGAATTTTTTTCAAGATGGCCGCCTTATAGGTGGACCATCTTAAATGATTTTGGTCCTCCAGCCCCGCAAAGAAACTCGAGTATTCTGGGGAGAATGTCCATTTGACGTACTGGGTGCAGCTACTGCTGTCCTTCAAATGGAAAGTCTCCATCATTTGCTCATAGAGCTCCAAGTGTTCCCAAACTGAATATTTGGCGTTCTTATGATAAGGCGTGATGACACTCCTTATTGCCTTTATTTGCTTCAATGGGTCCTTAAGCAAGGCCCTTTTTGCCTTATTGGCCTTTTTGGTTCGGGTAACCCTGGTCCATTCATCCTCTGACTCAGAGGCACTGCTCCCAGAGGTTCCTGTCTGATCTTCCAGGTTTTCCCGGATTCTGCAAGCCTGGGAATGGCTGGCAGAATGTGGGGACCTGGTCTCCTGTGTCCTGCGCCGTTCAGAGGAGTCTTCAGATTCCTCCTTGCTGCCAGGATTTGATAGGTACCCCCCCCACTGACCTAACTGGGCAGAAGTTTTCAGGATGCCCTTACTCTCCTGGGGTTCCCCACTAAATTGCACTGTGCTTGGGTGCCCATACCCGGATGCCCGCCCATCCATTCCTGGGAGGTACTGGTCTATGAGCCCCATACTTCTAGCTGGATAGTAATCTGCCATCCCCGTGGCCCTGGGCTCATGTGCGCGAGGGGACATGGTGGTGGCAGAGTCCAGGGACTGGGAGAGATGAAGGCCTCTGGTACTAGGGCTCCTGAGGTTATGCTCAGGAGTTTCTCTTTCCCAGCGAACCTCATCTCTATCCGCCCCTGCTTCCTGTTGCAATGCAAGAGCCTGCGCTTTCAGTTCCTCAGTTAAGGCCTTACTCGACTCTATCAGTCTCTCCTGCATCGCTACCTGTTGCTGGAGCCTATCATTGTGCTGACTGAGAGCCTCATTTTCTCTCTGTGCCTCCTGATTGGTCCTGGAGTACTGGGCCAGTCTCTGCAGCAGGAGGGTTACCTCCTGAGCTGTGTCCCTATTGGCCTGCTCCTTTCTTGCCAGAGCATCCTCCACCCTCCTGGTGTGCTCTAACAAGTTCTGGTGTTCTTTTTGGAGGTCACCCAGTCCCTGGAGGGCCAGGTGATTTTCTTCCATTTTCCTTTTTAAGTGGCAGACTTCCTGGCCTAAGGTGTCCCTTTCCTGACTAAAAGCCTGCATCAGTGCCGCCAGGTCGTCCCTTTGCCTTTGGAA
This sequence comes from Ambystoma mexicanum, assembly GCF_040938575.1. NCBI lineage: Eukaryota > Metazoa > Chordata > Amphibia > Caudata > Ambystomatidae > Ambystoma > Ambystoma mexicanum. Next base: position 1,235,026,425 of record NC_090933.1, on the reverse strand, counting down.
GGCACCAGCTTTCTGGTGCTCCTGATCAAACTCTGCCTGGGTATCCAGGTCTTTCAGAATCAATTTATTGCTTTCCTCTTTCTCTCTGTCTAATCGAATTTGCAGGGTGGCTACCTGTTCTGTGCATGCCCTGTTGAAGTCCAGTTGTTGCTCCAGCTTTTTCTGGCTCTGCAGAAGGGAGCCCACTCCTTCTGCAAGGCCAGAAATCTGGTATCCTGGTCAGCCTTCTCCTGTTGCAGTCTATCCATGTCCTCTTTTATTTTAATGATATACTGCCTACTATCATTTTCTGACTCCTGGCTCCTCTGCACCCTCTGCAGAGGAGCCAGAAGAGACCAGGTCAGATTGGGCCTTTTCTAACGCCAGCTGTTGCCTATTTGCCAGATCTTGGCCTTCAGCACATTTGTCCTGCATGGCTCCCATATATAGATACAAATATGCTGCTATCCTGGCAATTTTATTATGTTCATCTTTGGCTTTAGGGGCCATATATAGTTCACTCAGGGCCACATTTAGGGGACCCTGATCTCCTCATATATCTGACCCTGTTTCAGTGACCTGTTGCGCGATTGCCTGCAACCAGACCGTTTGGTCCTGATGTGTCCACTCACCGCTCACAAATAGCTTATGTAAGAAGTGCTCTCTGGCTATTTTGATGTCTACCAGTGTCGTCATTCTGGAATTTGACTTCCTTCCTGACTTACAGAAGTTTGTATTTTATTTTTGCAAAACAGACCGTTTCCTTAGAGCGTTCCTTTGAGGAGTGCTTTACAGCGTAACACAGCGTGGTGATCCGACCGGATATGTGTATCTGGTCAGCTGGCACACTGTATTAATCTGCACAAATGGTAAATCTAACCCAGAATATCCCGGCTCGAGCCTCCACTTTGTAAGAAGATTCAACTCAACACTACAGCTAAGTCAATGCCTAGTCTGGGATACTGAATGGAAACCCTTATTGATATATCTTTATGTCCAGTTCATGACTTCTGGATGACTACCCCTATATAACACCCCTCTCTTAGAATCCCCCTGACCCCACTGAGCCAAGAGGTAGTTCTGTTTTGCAAGTTTAAAAGGTTTATTTGAGAAATAAGACAAAATATAGATACTACGCTTTTATAATAAATTAATAATCGATATCACCCTTATAAATATAATGTTAATCAACAATGGGTAATCTGACACTAGCACACTTCTTTATAATCAATGAGGAGTTAGTATAGGATGGATCAAGTAGCAAAAATACTTTTATGATTTCAAGGGAAAAGCAATGAGGAATAAAAGTCAGTACAGAAATACTTGAGATGATTTTAGCAAAAGATAATATAATCACTTTTTCTCTAGCAATTCACCCTCCTCCCCTATGCAATGTAAGACATGGAAGTAGATGGAAAGAGGAGCACACAGTTCTCAGGAATGCAATCAAATACAATACAAAATTCAGTTCCCCCCCAGCAAGCTTAGAGAAAACCGGTATGAGTTTTAAAACACAGGCCCAAGTGCTTTGAATGTGGTGGCAATGAAGTGAGAAATATGCTGAAATGCTTTTAATTCCCTTTAGGAGGTTCAGGGTGAGTGAGAGATACTTGGGATGAGTTCAGGCTCACTTTAGCAATGATTCAGAGATGGTGATTAAGAGGCAAACGAATTTTTAGCAAGGAAAGAAATGACTGCTGATGGTTACACGTGGCTGGATTTTTAACCAAATCGCAAATCGCGGTAAAATGTGCGAGTGCGTGAATCGTGATTGCGTAAAAAGTATAAGGAGTAGGAAGTCGGTTCTAGGCTTGTTGGAAAGATTCTAAGCTTTCAGGGGAAAGTTAAACCAAGTTCGTAGCCCAAACGGTTCCAGAGATATGAACGATTTTGTAAAGGTCGTTTTTCGGATTTAAAGTAAACTCAAAATGACAGGTGACAGCTTTGCAGCTGCAGAATTGACAAATGACAGTGGTGCAGCTTTACAAATGACAGGTGACAGTTAGGAGGCAGTTCTACTTAGGTTAAATAGATTGAATTATATTACTTTAAACTAAGAGATTTGGTTTTGCCCCGTCCTAGCTGTACTCACAATATATTTGGAAGGACTGGGTCTCGTCACGGATCTGATCAATCAGGCTAGTGGCACTTCACAGCGATCTGGTCTCTGGGTCTGCGGTTCTGCGCGGTCTGGTCTGGCACTGGTCTGGTCTGTCCGGATACAGCGGTCTCTGCACGGCTCCTGGATCTCTGCACTGGTCCTGGCAAAAGTTCTTGGCAAGGGATTCAAGCAGCTCGCCCGGCTGTGAGTAGCTTGCAATGATTTGAGGCCTGCTGCAGAGAACTCAGCTTGTGGTTTTAGGCCTCTGATTTAGGTTCTAAAGTATAAGTTCTAGGTTCTGGAGTATGTAGCTGGAGTCAGTCTGGAACTGGTATCTTCTGGATGTTGTGTGGTCCGGCAAAACGCTCCACAGCAACTGGATTTGACTGTCCTCTCTAGCTTCCAGTGGCTCTTTTTATGTCTTTTGAAAGTGGGTGTGTGCGCAGCATCACTAAGCCAACCCCTCTCTCAACTGATCATTGGTCAAGCTTTTCTCTCTTCCTTGATAGGGGAAAGGAAATGTGAGTCATGGTGATGCTGTTTTATGGCCTACAGAAAGGACACTCCCCTGTCAAATTGCACCCAAATCTATATTTGACCCAAATACATATTCCACAGATACACAGTTGTTTGTCATTGCATACACACATCATGCATTACTGATGGGAGGCACTGTTCCGACCCTGGCGTTTCCAGGAGCTTAGGTAAAGAAATGGCAACTTTTTGCGCTTTTTAGTAGCTTTCCCCATATCAGATTTTTCTCCAAATTTATACAATTGTGTGCAAGGCATGTGGGCATTTAGATAATGAAATGTCAGATTTTTAACCTGCATACATTTAGAGTAACAACCTCTTTTCCGCTCGTAAACCCCCAGATCATACCACCGGGTCCTAAAACCTCTTAAAATGTGGGCAGAAAAATCACAAGAATTATGGTATCATTTAGATAATTTTGACAAGTCCGCATCATGAGTTATACATCTTTCTTAAAATCATATTCTGGCCAACAGGGGTGTGTCTTCCCAGGTCACATGGTTGAGAAACCAGTTTGCCCACTTTCTTTAAGCTCAGCCTGTTCTCAGAGGGGGCTGCCCCTCCCCGTTTCTGCCAAGAGGAAGCCACTTTTACAGCGCCCCCAATATAACATCTGCCTGAGTCAAGGAAGGGCTTTGTTCAAAAGGAAGCCATTTACGATCCCCCCAATAAACCATCTGCCTGGGCCCTTTGTTTAGTTTCTTGCAGTCCCCTGGTAACTCAATCAGAGAGTGTGTGACCTCCTCTTGGCAGGGGCAACAGAATGCAGCCAGGCCTGGGAATGCATTTGTTGGGCAAGCCCCCACTCCTGTCGGTGGTAGCTGTCCGGCAGATATCCAGTTTCCTTAAGCCAAGTTTCCGCTAAATGTCAATTTTTGTTCCCCAGTTTAAGTCAATATAATTTTTACATATGCAGCTAGAATGCTGATTCTAAGTTCAAAACTACGACATTTTAACAGTTACAAACTATGTGACACTCAAAAGTAGGTCACTCAGTTAATTTAAACATTTCGATTTTGGTGGTTTTAATCCAGTTTCAGTTAGGCTGCTGACATGCATAGCTCAGCCAGTTTTGTTATGAACATTGTTTTGGGCTCTTCATCTTCCCAGATTTTGTATGCACACATACTTCATTCTGCCAGATGTCCGCTGGTGTTCATTGAGATTTTTGGATGTGTTGCAATGTTTGAAAATAGGCATTTTGAGCTGGCATTCAGAGAAACCAAAGGTAATTTTAAAGCGTTTTTGAGCTAACAGGCGCTGCTGTTTTACCTTTGGCACCCATTCCACTCATGGCACCCTGGCCCATCATGCTCGCACTTGTGGGTGGCAAGTTAGGCAGCCATTTTGGTGTACGCACAAACTGTGTGGTTCTCCTGGATTCTGGCGCACATGTGGGCTTTTTGGCCATCTTGGATTTTCTAAGCCCACAGCACCAAATGTTGCAGCATGATAGCTCAAAGGTGGCTCAGGACACCCAACAACATAAACATCGATCGATACGAAATACATTCGCAATAATAGTGCATCGATCGATACAAAAAACATTCGGAATAACAGTGAAAGTTCGTATTAGTCCATGTTGCCCTTACAAATGCAACTCTAAATGCTGAAATGCCTCAAACTTGTTATACTAACATGTCAAACTATGTAAATCGTTGCCAAATCTCAAATACCAATCAGGGTTTCCACATGTCCATGTTGCCCTTACAGAAAGCAGCTTAACCACCTGTAATGCCTAAAAGGTTGTTAAAACTAAACATCATGTGCATCATGAAAATACATTTCACATACTCCAGATTCTGAGTCCCACACACCAAATCCACGCAAACTCACTCAACCAGCTACAACAATAATGCATGGTATTGCACTTCCTAATAGCCTAAACTAATTACCACACTAGACAAACTCTAAAACCATGAAAACACTCACAAATGAGTTTCCTAGAACCCCCACAGTAATGCTCAGGCTCTTGGTAACAGCTGTAAAATCATTCATGTGATCCCGCACGGGACTGTACGAAGTAGATGGTACCACTGCCATCGATCAGCATTGCATCCGAAAAACATCGGAGGTATCATCTTCGTTGACCCATGCGCCACACTTACTTTATGGGCAGACCGACTCTCCTTGCCCATTGTTTGACTCTCCTTGGCCGCGCTGCCCCATCGACCCCTCTAATACACCCGAAAGCGAATTTCGTCCCACGTAGACCGCTCCGTCAGAGAACGCCAAACACACAGCTTATTCGACAACACTGGGCTAACTTCCTTGCCACATTGTCACGTTTACTCAGGTTCTTTACTCGAAATTCACTCCAACAGTCTCTTCATGCCGCGTATTACCAACACCAGCACAGCAAACCACATCACAATTCCAGGCGCGAATGCAGGTAAGATCAGGATTTCAACTGATTGCCATCACTGCCTGCAGCAGTCGTGATGTCATAAATCACCCTCTGGCCTCTGCACATCACAGATCTCTCCAGCCCCAACGGCCCAAGTGACATATCTGCACAGTTTCCTTCGCCACTCATGCCTGGCTGAGACCATCTCCACTGCATGCCCGCTCAGGTATTATGCTGGGAGGCACTGCACCTCCAATCACACCCGCAGATACCAACAGTTTCTATTTGCTCACGGGTGCACTTAGCACCTACTGGAACTGGCACCCCTTCTGACTCTGGTGCTCCCCTACCGTCTTCTGCCCTCGGGCAGCCTCCAAACTTTGGCACATTACTTGAAGGCTTTACAATAGCCCCGGGTTCACCAATCCTTTGTCGACTCCCAGACAGCCTCTTTAAATCCTGCCTGGACACAATCAGGACACTACTCCTCTCATGTCCCAGCAGTCTACTCCAAGCAGCCTTTTCTGATCCTGCCTGGGCACCGGCAGGCCACTCATGTCCCAGCGTACCCCTTGGACAGGCTGCCTCACTCAGCCCTGGGTGGTGGGCACTACACAGTCCATGGGGGCAGTGGGTTCTCCCTCTCTTCCAACAGTCACTCTAGTTCCTTTTAGCTGCACCCCCGCAGCAGTGTCTCTTCTCTCCTCTCCTCTCTCAAACAACATCACACAGGTACCTGCTTCTTGTTGTTCACTCCAAGGGCCCTCCTTGAGACCATTCCTCGTCGCCACTTGTTATGACTGCTTCTCAGTCATTGGATTCACACATCAAGGACACTCTGGATACACAGTATAGGTGCTCTTCAAGGCTACTTTAATATCTTCTTTAGTTACAGATCAGATGTCATTAGTACCATGGAGAGGTCATGAGGAATCAGGACAAGAGCCCACTGGCTCCCACCACCCAGGCTTACATCTTCCAACTGCCTTTGCTAGAACCTATTCATCTACAAACATTCCAACCTCACATTCAACACTCACAGCCTACATTCCAAAGATGACATCAGTCCAAGCACCTCATACATACAGCAAGGAAGACCAACCTTAACACCTCCTTTCCTTACAGCAAACAAGCACACCTCATACATACATCAAGGAGACCAACCCTAACAGTGGCCACTCGGGTTGCTCATAGAGTGGATTTCTTAGCCCAGGCTTGGGCCTTTGGACTATCCGGTTGGACATTGCACTTCCTAAAAGTAACCCGGGGCCAGCCTAGACAGCCAGTAGGCCAAACAGGCATCTGGCGCGTCGTCTGAGCCGCTAGAGGTCAAGGTCATGGAACTAATGAATACAAAATGTAAAGGAACTATTGGGTCCCTGTCATACGTGCTGAGATAATTAATAAAATGCAGCCTGTTTACTTAAAAAAATTGCCTGGGATCTCATCTGTCTAAAAGTACTGTGTATACGTTGTTGTTCAGAAGCCAGGGGCATACTACGAGTGCACCTCCTATAGAATGGGTTAAGGTACATTATCAGCTGTACACATTGTATGGTTAGATAGATAAAGGAAGGCAGAGGAAGAATGCAGGGCCAATGAGCAGTGTCCATTTCATTAAGGGCCGGCCAATAGTGCAGACCACAATTCTCTTTTTTCAACTCTCATTGTCCGAAGGAAGCAGATTTGTACTTTTCACTGCTTTGTGGCGCTAAAGACCAAATTATAGGCATTGGAGTACAGCTAGGAGGGCGATGGGATCTGAGGAGGGGCACCCAGCTCGTCGGTCACCTACTGAACACCCAAGGCAATCCCTATTCTCACCCAAAACCAGCACCTCTCCATCCAAAAACACACCCCCTGGGATCACTTTGAGATTGTTATATAATGCAATACCTTAAAGCATGGCCTTTTATGGACTGCCATTGTTATTCCTAAGCCGTCTCCTGGAAGGGAATGCGCACATATAAGTTGTAAATGAGCTCTTTGAATAATAAAAATGCCTTTACCAAGTGTATCTTCAGCCACTAGAGTTGTAAGCAATATGTGTGTCCTCACATCTATTCCTTGCATTGAATTCCTGATAAAGACAAGCTTCTATAGGCATTAGATAGGTATTTTCAAGGCACTGCTATCATATGCCTGGGTAATCATCCCAGGTGTTACCATTATAGAAATCTATGTCAAATGCCATTCCCATGACTATGCAAAAGTCAAAAATGTTAACTTTGCCACTGCCTGTTTTTTATTGCCAACGATCCTGGATTTAATTAAGGGAGGGGTGAGGTTGTTCTTCCTCACCTGACTTGCCATAAAGTCATGAGTCATCACCAACATGCAAATTGTGATAAAAGGCATGAGGAAACAGCAGGATTGTTGGGCGCCTTTCCGGTGAAATGTCACCGTGTTAGAGTTGGCTTCTTTCATTTGAAGATTATAGCAACAACATGCACTTTTGAGTAAACTGTACTTATGAAAAACAAAAACAATAATAAACTAGCACTGACGAGAGTGATGAGAGTGACGAGAGTGACGAGAGAGACGAGAGACGAGAGACGCTGCTTTTGCGTTGAGAGGTGCTTTCCTCTAGCCAGTGGCGGCTGAGAGGAAGAGAAGGAGCTGCGAGTAACGCTGAGAGCACCGGTAACCGTGAGCGGCTAGCCCGTGTGTGCCTAGCCCATGTGTGCATAGCCCGTGGAGCTGTTTGAGGGGGCAGCTGCAAGCTAGCGCCTACTTTAACATTGACATTGCAGAAAACTGCGAGGACGGCAAGGGAAACAAGTCACAGTGAAGCAGCATGCTTCACATCACATCACATTGCATTGTATTGCAGTCCTTCCAGAACCTGTGGGAGCCTTTCCTCCTTCCTCTGTAAAACTTAACGGACCTTGAATTAGATGAGACACCTACAATCAATTCACCTAAAGTGACAGAGAAAGTAATAGTGAGCCCCTCTTCAAGATACACGGTAAAGAGAACAAAATATGTAATGCAGAAAGATGGCCCATATGGCTATAACAATACATGGAGACCTTACAAGGTGGGGTGGGCAGCAAAACACGTAAGCCATCAGGGAGCTTTCAACACCAAAACCTCTAACCCTTGGAAACCCTTAACATTGATGAACAAACAATCAATAACTAGATTCCACTTCAGCTCGGAGCAATTGAAGAGGATGACGTGACATCCTCACTCGCAAGCCTAGAAGGCAATGAGGATGAGATATCAGATGACATTCTGCTCGAAACATCATTAAATGTGGAGAAATCGGCCATAGAAAATAGCAGAACTGCGATAGAGAAAAGAACCAACAGCAGGAATCATTAGCATCGAACAGAGAACAGGCAACACAGACTAGCGGCGAACATCTTTGCACGGACCAACAAAAGGCCGCAACACTGGGGGCACCAGAGAAGGAACCGTGCAAGAAAGCCGGGAGGTCGGAGGAAGAAAACTTCTTTGTAGTTACGACAATGACTTCCATTTTGGCCCCTGTTATGAAACTTTACAAGGAGATTGCCGGAACCCTGAAAGACCAATAAACTTTACTAGCAATGGTCCATTCAAGAACAATATTTATGGAATGGTTCATAACAGCTATAAAAAAGCAATCTGGACAACAGTACTGCAAGCGTTTTGCAGTTCTTGCACGTCATAATCGAACCTATAATGAAAGATAAAGAAGCAAGAAGGAAAAGGCGAACAGGAAGAGACGTATCAAGTACTGTAAACACTTGGGGGAACACAGCGGTACTTGCGACACCTAGAGTAGATTTGGAGAGCTCTAAAGCAACAATCTCGGAAAGTACCAGGGACGAAGAGTCTAGAGCCCAAGAACCAACCCCACAATTAAACCCCAGTACAAGACAACAGCCTGACTCACAAAAACCTGCAATCATGGAGAAAATAAACAAGGCTGGGGGGATGGCGAAAAAGGCCCTAACTTTAAAAAAAAATTCAATATGAGGACTTAATCGTCCCAATGGACCCGGAAACCACAACAACGGTAACCGGGGAGGACGGCCCCTTAAACTTGTCTGCTCGCATACATCCACCCAGCAAAAAATTGCAAGTGGCTAACCAAAAGAAGGAGCAACCCCTTAAGTACTCCAATAGCGTGGTGACAAAAACAAGAAAATTAACATCAGTGCTTCGAAAGAAACCAGTAACTTGGGTGGATGTGAGCTCTTAAAGGGAAAAACCTAAACATGGCGAACAACATACGAGAAGACGTCCCAACACAGAAAAAAGTGGGTGGAACAGAGAACAAACAAAAAGACGAGGGACACATTAGTGTCCCAGCAAAAAAACAGAAAAATCAAAAATTACCAAAAAAAACAAACTCCAATGCAAGTCGGGCATTTAATAAAAAAACTGTCAGTACCAAAAAATCAACCGACTATACTGGAACAGTTAATGAACCCAAAGAAAAAAGTCAGGATGGAACAGCCCATCAACGAAAACGCTACCCCAGAATTTGGGGATGATGAATACTCGGAACCAGACCTAATGGACCTCTCGACATACTCAATATCAGACGACGAAGAGAGGCAGTGGGAGAATGACCAAAAGGACGAGTCTACAATTATTGAGGATGGGGAAACGACGGAGATCTCAGGGAACATATCAAGAGCGAAGGGCTTTCATCGAACAAAGACACTCCGAATCATATCCAAGAAAGGAGGGAGGTCGAAAGTGACGAAGAAAGGGGTGAGGGCGGAAAAGAAGAAGAAGCGAGTGAGGCAGGTCGAACCTGTAGTAGTTCCATGTCTATGGCCCGAATAGCCCCAAAAGTTCCCAGCAGAAAAATGAGAATTCTCCCCCGAAACAAGTCCATCGAGTCAGAGCAGCGGGGAAAGGGATGGACAAACCACCCAGCCAAGGTCAGAATCCCAAAAAAGAAGTCGGACCGCTCCATAACGACCCCCAATAAAGTGCTGATTCAAGAGAAGGAGAGAAGAACGGACGATGATCTGAGAGAAACCATAAGCCAGCAGTGACAGCAAATCAACCATGATAACAACCGAACATCCAGACAACCAGGACTTATTCTGAAGCAAATACTACACTTTGAAGATGGATTGATCCTAAATAGGGCAAATATGATTCGCCTACTTCACCACATCCCACCATTAAGGCTAATCACAACCAACAACCTTGCTATAGTGGAATTCGTTAATTAAATTTGTACATATAAAGTCATCCTACATACAGTCTCGAACTTGGTCAGGCAATTGCTCTTGGAGGAAGCCCACCATCTAAGACCAATGGGCTTTGACCTTCAAGAAAGTAACGAGACAATGAAAGATCTGAAAAAACATTCACCTAGGCCGAACAATACGCAAAACAAAGAGCCTAAATAGCAGAAGAGCCATAGGTTAACACCAAGAGAAAGCCATAACAACGGCAGAAGGAACCAAAAAATGGAAAAAGTAAGAGTGTGCGAAGACAAGGAAGCAGCTAGATGGAAATGGCTAAAAAACTTAATAGCAGACAAAACGGATTCCCAATAACAACCAGAGAATCAGAAGGAGGAGTCTTGGTCCCTCGGAAGCTGGAACACCAGAGGCTTCAACCATCTTTTTACTCCGGGAGAATTACAAAAGGAAAACTTGAAAGTACTGTGCTTGCAAGAAATGTGGTTTCTACAGCCACTTATGCTGGATGGTTATTTGGTGATACTAAACCCAGCAACCAAAGGAAAAAGAGGTTGCCCCATGTCAGGGCTTCTGGTGGCAATCAAAAATGAACTAAATTGGAGGGCGATGGAGACAAACAACCCCTCCCCTTTCATTCAAATGCTGGCCATGAAACTAGACAAAGCAGAAACAGACAAACCAAGAGTCCTGATTCTGTTAAACCTGTACTGGAATCCCACAAACGAAAACAACGAGAACTTTCCAGAACAAATAGAATGCCTATTAGACGAGCAGCGAGAGAAGTGGAGGCATCCGATTTGCATATTGGTGGGAGACTTAAACTGTACATGCCTGGACAAAGGCAATCAGGCCTTGGTACATGATCTGTCGGAGGTCACAAGAAAGCAAAAAAGAGGAATAAGGTGGAGATACATGATACAATCTAGAGACTGTGTGATACTAAATGGAATAGTCCAAGGGGACATCCCGGCCCGAACAACATGGCAGGGTGCCCAAACAAAAGAAACCCTAGATTACATATGCACATCAAGTAACCTGTCGGCAAATATTCTAAAATGAGAGTTGATTCCAACCATCGCAAGCGACCACAACTTGATGAAACTTACCTGCAGGAACATCAGCAATAATAAGATCTGCATGTAGAAGCAAGACATACAGCTCTCAAGAAGAGGAGTCAAACTTAAGATACGTCCGGAAAAAATCGAAGAACTAAACCTTAAACTAAAAGACTCGATCTCGGACTTGGAACATAACCCAAAAACAAAAAAAAGAATCGATTATACACCGCTCATTGAAGGCTATAGAGTGGATGGGAAAACAAACACGAACCAACTGTCAAAGACCCATGCCCACGCATATGATAGTCTGGTACGAAAAAATAAAAAGGACCTGAGGATAAACACCACCCGCTTGAATAAGACCCGAAGCCCGAACAGTAGCATGGAAATCAACAAGCTGAAACAGAGCTTTCGGAACTGGCTATATCTTCACAAGAAAACCATGCTCAACCAAGACGCAGAAAGAATGTTAAAACAAATCAGATCAATAAACACAGCAGAAATATGGGCAATTATTAACGAGACAGACAATAGGCAAGATGTGTCTTTATCAAACCCAATTAGTGCAACAGTGTGGTGTGAGTTCTTTACTCAGCAGCAAGAGGATAATGGGAGCCCTTTACAACAAGGATCAGTGGCAAACACAAAGAAAGACAACCAGACATTTGTACAGAATCAATTGAAACCATATTAAAGAACCTAAATAACTCCAGAGCCCCGGGACCTGTCAAAATCTGGTTGACAAACATCATACTTAAAAGTAACATACCAGAGTGGACCCGGTTACTGCATCAAGTGTTCAAATACGTGATACGGACCGAAAAAAATCCCAGGGTCCTGGATGGCGGCGGTGGTCGTTCCAATTTATAAAAAAGGGCTGAGAACATCTCCCGATAATTATAGACCAAACGCCCTCCTGGACGTGGCGGGGAAAGTGTTTGCGTCCACATTACTGAAGGACGTAACAGAGACCCTTGACAATCTGGGTCCGTGAAAGGAATGGGCACTGCACTAAATATCTTCCTGATTAACCTGCTAAAAGCCAGAACTGCCAGAACCAAAGAACAGAACATTTACATCCCCTTTATTGACCTGTCGAAGGCCTTTGACACAATCACAAGAAAGAAACTTTGGGACAAACTGGAGAAGTGGGAACATCCCCAAATCATTGTGGAGAACATCAAAGACCTTTATTTGGACACAAACATTAGAATAAGGCTAGACAAGACAGGGTCGCTGTCGGACCAAATACCCATCAAAACGGGGCTGAAACAAGGTTGTCCACTAGCGCCGGAGCTCTACGACTTGTTTACATCAGATATGGGAGAAGAATTCGATCTTACCCGCAGCTATCCTCCTAAAGTTGCGGGGGCTCCAATAGGGAAACTACTTTACACAGATGACATCGTGTTAGTAGACCAGACCCCGATAGGCCTGCAAAGACAGTTGACTGCCTTACAGTCATATGTAGACGCAAACGATTTGACCATCAACCCGGAGAAATCAAGAATAATGAAGTTTCCGAAGGGAGGTAACAATGGTCAGATCCGGAAAATGAATTGGACACTAAAAGGGAAAAAATCTTGTAGGTAAACTTGTTCACTTACTTGGGAGTCTGCATCAATAATTCCAAAAGTGAAGCACCCAGAATTGAAGTGCTAAGAAGGAAAGCCATCAATTTAGCTTCACAGGGGAAAATCATTCTGAAAAGATATTGTAGGTTCACCATGATACCGCTGATCAAATTCTACAGTATTAAAATAGTACCCATAATGACTTACGGAGCAGAAACATCAACATCTTTGCCAATACAAACGTGGGCGACTCTGGAGGGCTTGGTCTGGCGGAAAGTGCTCTAACTCCCTAATTCAGTGCCGATACAAGTAATAAGGAGAAAGCTGGCCTTGACATTGCTGAAAGCGATAGTTGACTGGAAGCATATGTCGTTTTATCGCAAATGCCTGGAGGAGAATGCACCCGGAGGCTTCAATGTGCTGAAAAAATCCTTGAGAGAACAAACGGACCGAGTGTTAACAGAATGGCAAGAATTCTGCCAAGAAAAGCTTACAACTCTTAATGAATCAGAGGAGGATCTGTCAAACAATCCAGACAAAACAAAAAAAAAACTATACACGATGGACTGGATAGAAACTCAAGAGCACAACAAGAAATACAAGGACTATGAAGAATTCTGGGCTCAGCCAAGAAAATTGTCACTGTTTTCTAACTGGCACTTCAGGTCAATTCTAATGAGGTACAGACTTAACGTATTGCCGTCAGGAAAGATATTGCAAAGAAGAAACATCTTGAGCAAGCACATAGGATGCCGACTGTGTGAACTCTCGGGTGAGAACGAAACCCTAAAACATCTAATTCTTTGCTGTCGGGGCCTTAGCCAGGAACGTGAGAACTGCCTAGGGGAGACATTTAGAACCTATCCAACCAGAAGCATGGACGATTGGTGGAGAACACTGATTGAAGGAGGGAACACTGAAATCAATATAGCCCTTGTAAAACTGGCAATTACAATGCTCAAGAAACTAGATGCCCAGGAGGAAGAAGGTCTGAGGAAGAGGCACTAGTGCATTGGATTGCCAGTTTTCTTTGTTTTTAGTCTTTTTTTCTTTTCTTTTTTGGATGAAACTGTGGAAATTGAACTGAAGGGTTAAAGGTTTTCAAAGTGTAAACCAAATGACCTCGAATAAAAAATGTTTTAAAAAATAAAATAACCTTACACTGTGTCTTTCTAAACATCCCTGGTGCTTTTCGGTCATTGGAGGTTGTGCTGGGCACAAGTGGAAAACATTGTCAGCCTGGCCTAAGGAAAGAGTAGGGGTAGGTTCTGCAAGGTGGGAGCTGTTATCCACAATGGAGCAGGACCTGTTCAAGGGATGAGCCTTCAGACAGACAACCTCTAGCGAATGTGAGTACCTGTAACCAACACCAGATGAACAGCTGATGAGTTGAGTAAGCGTGAAATGACCTGAAACGCTGCATCAGAGTTAAGATGGTGGCGCTAAGGAGTTCTTCCTGGGGAATAAACAGGAGCAGCTGGCAATGTGTGGAGGCCCATTTCAACATGGTGGTTGAGGGACCCCCCTGCTTAGAGTGGAAAGCAGTCTGAGACACCTATGGGGGGAATACATTATAATGGAGATATAAATCAGTTCAATAGCTGCCAATTATCATGAGACAGTGAGCCAGCTGGAGCACTGAATGCCAGCTGAATAGCCATGAATCCTTTTTTGGAATCAAGTGGCTGACGTGGGGGAACTTGTGTTGAAAGGCAACGAGGTGATAACACTTCTGTTTTCCCCAATGTGAGTGACGGCCGGACGGGCTCCAGCAAATGCAATTTATAAGGCGAGCGCTGCAATGCGCACACTATAAGCCTCCGAACGTAAGTAATATATAAAGGAATATATTGCTGTGTTATTAGACTGCTGACTGGCAATATGAGGGCATTTGCTGCCCCCCCTCATGAGGCTTGAGGCCCCTTTAGTTTGAAAAAAGATTTAAATGCCCTGCTACCTTCCCTGGAACTACAACTATAAACTCTGGAGAACTGTGTCTTGGGTGTCATTAACAAAATAGAGTATGGACACATGCACCCTCCCTAGAAGTGAGGTGCTAAAAGTAGTGTAAATGCTTGTGAGGAATTTGACTATCCGCATGGTGGCCGTGGGCTCGCCTGGGCTTTTTTTACATGTTTAAGTAAATGGATGATAGTAGACCTGCCTCAGAAAAATGTTTGGGGCTAATCCACACACATTTTCCTTTGCTCAAATCACAAAAAACTCATAGACCTGTGTAGTCCGGCCAGGACACAACCTACAGGTACAGTCCGACACTGTCATATTTTGTTGGAATATGACAAGAGAGAACAGCACAATGTCATCCGAAGTGGGGGGGCTTCCCCTGCCATGGAGAGCCTGATTAACTGACAGGGACTCCATGGGACTGCCCTGCTCTTTTGTTAGCCCTGCAGCTGGTGACAGTGACTAACATACCAATAGAGGGTACTTCAAACAGGCCCCAAGGGGCTTGGCTGTAGAGGATAGCAAAGTAGACAGTAAAACCAACAAACCTTTCATATGTAACTGTTTCAACCTGAAGCCAGCTCCTGCCCTTCAGTATCAATGACAGTGAACTGACATGCCTGAGTCTTTTTGTAGTAGACAACCCCTTCTAGGGGGACTCCATTCATGATACAAGAATGTGGTTTGCAGAAACCAATGAGTCTGGTCTCTCAGCATCGTCAAGTGATTTCTGCCACTTTAAAAAGGAACCACCCAGGGAGATCCATTAACCAGAGAGACTCTTTGATCACAGCAGACAAGAAGGTGGGTGGGATCTATTATCACAGGGGAGTGATCCCAGAACTCTTTCTGGTGAGGGAAGGGTTCAGTCATATTGGTTCTGGGACACCCCTTGTTCCTGTAGGACCCCCTTATATTTTCCTGTTGCGAAGAAAAGTGTTGGTGGGGACCCCAGGATTGCTTCACTAAGGTGTGCTGAGCCTACACCAATCACTGCAGCCCAGTTGGCTTTAAGAGAAGGCTGGAGCCCCTCTCTCAGGAATATCATCTGAAGACTTCACTTGAAGCATGAAGAAGAACTCATCACTGGACCCTGGCTAAAAACGTTGTATTTATGTTTGCGGTCGCTTTTGAAGCGACCGCAAACATAAATACAACGTTATTGTGTTGGAAAACGCTGCGGTTTTTCTTTACAAGTTTCTCAGGCTCCTCCGGCTCGGAGGAGCCTGAGAAACTCGGAAAGAAAAACCGCAGCGTTTTCCAACACAACCGCGTTGTGTTTCTTCCTGAATCTGCTTTCCCATTTGGGGTTCTCGGATCCCCACGGGGAGCCCGCGAGCCCCAAATGGGAAAGCAGATTCAGGCAGAAACAACGCAGCATTGCGGAAAACAACCGCGTTGTTTCTGCCTGAATCTGCTTTCCCATTTGGGGCTCTCTGGCTCCCCACGGGAGCTCTCCGAGAGCCCCAAATGGGAAATCAGCTGTAGGCAGAAACACTACGCGGCATGTAAACACAACGGCGTTGTGTTTCTGCCTGCTGTGGCTATCACTTTGGGTCCGGTGCACCGGAGACCCAAAGTGATAGCCACAGCAGGCAGAAACACAACGCGGTTGTGTTGGAAAACTCTGCGGTTTTTCTTTCGGAGTTTCTCAGGCTCCTCCGACCCGGAGGAGCCTGAGAAACTTGGAAAGAAAAACCGCAGCGTTTTTCAACACAATAACGTTGTATTTATGTTTGCGGTCGCTTCAAAAGCGACCGCAAACATAAATACAACGTTTTTAAAGCTGCGGTTTTATTTCTATGTTTTCCGGGCTCCTCCAGCCCGGAAAACTTAGAAAAAAAAATGCAGCTAGTGCTTATTTTTTTTTTTTTTAAATAAATAGCACTTACCGAGATTCAGCTGCAGCTTTCCTGCTCTGGTCTCCGGGCCCCGTCCTCCGCGTACAGCACTAATGAAGGGAAAGCCACCCAGCGGTAGCTTTTGTTTACTACAGCTGGCTGGCTTTTCCTTCATTAGTGCCGCAAAAGCAAAAGCCAGCACAGGAGGGCATCCATTTCACAAAATGGATGCGCCCATGTGCTTGCTTTTGCGAATTTTGAGCTTGAATAGCTCAAAATTTTACATATGAAGTTTTAAAAAAGAGAATGCTAGTCTTTTTTTTATGTTGCCTATCTATTTTTTGAATAAAATGTTTTACTAGACCATGCCTTTAACATACCTATTTCTACCCTGGCCTCCCTAGGATTTAAACAGAGCTTGAAGATAATCAAGATTGGGAGTGTGGTTACAATACTTTTTACAACCATATTCACCATTAAGAGCTGTACTTTTAAAGTTAAAGCCCACCTCTTCACTTTACCATCTTATGGCAGTTGCAGCTTTATTGAAATCTGACTGTACATCTATGAGCTCTAATCTTGCTGGCATCCTCCTAGCCAAGGGAAGATAGAGGAGGCCCTGATGACACTAAGAAAGAAACTCTTGACTCACTCCATCTCCCCATCGTTTTTTGAAAACCTGTCAAGTTGTTATCTCAGGTAAAATGAGATAAGAGTCCATGCCATTCGCAAGGGATACTTTTTTAAATATCAGGGGGGTGTATAGGATTTGTCCATTCATTCCCAGAGACAAGTGTAAAATGGTAGTAGAAGCCATAGTGACTAGTTGCTTGGACTATTGCAGTGCACCCCTGGGAGTACTTCAATGAAACCTGTTATCAGACTCCAGGTGGCTCAAAACTGATTGGTTGCTGGATGTGGAAAAAGTAAGCATGTCCAAGCTGTTCACAGGAACTGGGCGTGGCTCCCAGTAGAGTCGAGAATTCAGCTTAAAAACCTTTGCATGCTTTTTCAAATGCATCCATGGAGCAGCTCCTGTCTGCCTTCCAGGTACCATCACATGGTATAACCCGGGATGGAACACATGATGTAAGGAGGATCATAGACTATTCCTGCCTAAGACGCTCTGTCAGGCTAGAGGACATGAGAGGTGCATTCTTGGGACTCAGATATTGGAGGAAATTGCCCAATTCCGTTCATGATAAAGCACGTTTTGTCTAGTTCCTGGATCCTGTTGAAGCAGCATTTCTTCATGTGGATGTTAGGTTTGAATTCTAGTGGAGTTACGATCAGCAAGTCTAGGTAATATATAAATGATACCACTAACTAATAAATGAAAACCAAAACAATACTGGGCTACCACTTTCTTTCGCCCTTTCCACCCACATGGGTTTCAACCTGCACTGGCCACAACACCTGTCATGTGTAGCACTATGCTCCCTGCTACCCCGTCCCTCACCGAGATCACAGTTCTGTTACTTTTCTTTGGTACACTTCTACCACATGGTTTCACAGGCGCAAAGTCCTAACCCTATCTCTCCATTGCCTGACTTTGATCGGTGGGGTTCTAGTCAAAAATGCCCCCTGGGCTTCCCTTAAGGTGGACGGATTGAGAACTGATCTTCCAAGAAATGTGCTTCCTTTGTTCTCATCTTTACTGGCCCTTACAAACTACCTGTTGGCTTTCCAACACTTGTTCAGCCTGCACCAAATATCCTTGCATCCTGAAAAGTGTTTTATTGTGACTTGTGACATTAAGGGCACTAGAACCCATCTCTTCTAGCAAGGGAAGAACTTTACAAGTGTAGAGCCTTGCTCTAATAAGGCTGTGTATTGCGTTTTAACTCCTTTATTTCTATCTATTAGTTTTCATATTAGCTTGATCTTACTTTGTCTTTTTCTGCATTTACTTTTACACTGCAGTGTCCTATTTCTGCTCTTACTGTGCCTGGAAGTAAAGTGGTGGTTGTCTGTAGCCAGAGAACATTAAAATGAAAGTGTCTGTTTAGTTATTTACTTATCTGCGATTTTTTCATTGAAAATAATAATATCTATTTCTTATATAGCGCTACACACTCATGGGACTCAGAGCCCTGAAAAAACAGATGGCATTATCATCCCACAGAGTCGTACTCAATTTATCGACCTCAGAGGGATGAAAGGCTGAGTTGACCTTGGCGGATTCGAACTGCCACACCAGGCTGCGCACAGATATGAGGTGCAAGCTTTCAACTCACTGGGCCTCATTACGACCCTGGCGGAATGGGTTAAACGGCGCTGTAAAAGGCTGCGGCGCCGTTCAACCCGTTCCGCCACATTACGAGGTCCCCTCGCGGGACACGTTAAGCACGCCTGGGAAAACCCGGCATGCATACCGGGTCGCGCGAGGGGAAGAGGGAGCAAACAACGGGCCATCTTGTAATGGCCCGTTGTTTACTCCCTCTCCCATTACCATTCAGCCCTATGGGGGCTGAAATGGGAATGGGGATGAACCGTGTCCGTGTCCTCGAGTGAGGAATTACCGGGCCATCCGAACTCGGAATGGTCCGGTAAGTCCTCATTCCGAGGACACGGACACGGATGCGGTTTTGCCGGCAGCCATGCCGCCAATAGCGGCATGGCTACCGGCATACCTCGTAATGAGGCCCACTGTGCTATTTGACCGGCATGTAAGAGTTTGTGATATGCCTAAATAAATATAATTGTACTTTTATACGTTCTGCCACACTTGAATTAATAAGAGTGCTCTGTGTGTGCTTTACTGCACCCTTTACCACTGTCCTGCTCTCTTAGGTCTAAGGCGTACTGCACAGTCACACTACCTTGATAGAGGTTGGCTAGACATTAGTGTGTTTCCCTGTTCCCAGAACATGGTGGCCTCTCAGAATCTAGCCACAAGGCGGACTCGGAAAATCCACCTTAACACTGCCCATGCATTATTATTACCAGCAGGAAAAGGTAAGTGACGGATCTTAGAAAGAGGACACTAGTGTAAACAATGGAGCCATGTGAGAGGAGGGGGCAGTTGAAGAGGGGGGAGGGCTATGGGAGGTGGAACTCTGAAGCAGGAGACTTGCTCCTGTCATTCGCTCCTTTTTTATGAATCAGGGCGAATTTGCACATGCAATTTCCAGGAGCTTGGCTGCAAATTGCGCACTAATATCATGGACTTTGTTGTGAATAATCCAAGGTTCACACAATTTACGTGCAAGGACACGGGCAAAATAGCTGCAATCACATACGGCAGGTGCAAAGGCAGTGTCATGTTAATCGGGATTATTATTTATACCCAACATCTATAGCCCACCTTCAAGACCATTCTCCAACCACTCTCTTTATGGTATTAAGGTGAGCAGACCATTCCATGACCACTCTCTTTACGCCTTTAAGGTGAGTAAACCATTCTCTGACCACTCTCTTTACGCTTTTAAGGTGAGTAGAGCATTCTCCGACCACTCTCTTTATGGTTTAGAGGTGAGTAGACCATTCTCCGACCATTCTCTTTATGCTTTTAAGGTGAGTAGACCATTCTCCAACCACTCTCTTTACGGTTTAGTGGTGAGTAGACCATTCTCTGACCACTCTCTTTACAGTTTAGAGGTAGGTAGACCATTCTCCGACCACTCTCTTTCCGCCTTTAAGGTGAGTAGAACATTCTCTGTACACTCGCTTTACGGTCTAGAGGTGAGTAGAGCATTCTCTGACCACTCTCTTTATGGTTTAGAGGTGAGTAGACCATTCTCCGACCACTCTCTTTACGGGTTGGAGGTGAGTAAAGGAAGCTTTCCGACAGATTGGAAACATGAAATATTCCCCATACATCTAATGGAAATGTATCAGGAAACACTATCTTAAAACAATGGTACATCGTATGGGAAATGTGACAGAGAGCCCTAACGTTAATAAAATGTTGCCTGCACTCGGTGGCGAAGGAAGTACGGGTGCTGGAGGTGCTGTAGCACCCCCATAAATGTTCAAACAAGTTAACTCTTGACAGCACGTTCTGAAAGTGATCCAGGGTCTGCAATTTATGTAAATGTGTAAAAGAGGCAGCTGCTCAGATTTCTTAACAGAAGGAGCTGGCAGATCAGTTCCAGAGTCTCTCGTTTCTTAACCCCTGCCGCACCGGTAGAGGAGGTCATTCCAGATAACTAGTAGGTATTCCTTGTCTGATGCTGGCTCATTTGAAAGGTTAATAGATTCAGTGCTGGACTTGGACATTTTTATCAGCTGTCCTGATTCTCTTGCTAATTGCTAGATTTCGCTTAATTTCCATCAAAGCACCTGTTGCAGCATAATGTTGCTAACATATTTTGAAACGCTTAGAATATTTAAAATCATTTCTGTTCTAATTTGGTCTAATGTCTGAGACTTTGCTTCGCTATTATTTTGTTTCTCTGTCCAGTAATATAAGAAGTCAACCAGTATTTTGGGGAATTCAGGTTTGATTGGAACACAAAAGGCCTGTGCACCAAAATAACATGGCCCTTACTTTTGCAAATATGGGAATTGTTGTGGCAAATGGTTCCTTTTAAAGCACGTTGGGCCAAATACATTGTTACAAATTACTAGCTGCATAATGAACTAAGCCATCAACGTGTCCCACAATGGATCGCAAAAGTGGAAAACACTAACCTTACTTTGCTATTCTTTGAGCATTACTATATTCATATATTCATATATGTGCCAATCACATGTTTGAATGGTTAGAGAACCACGTAGAGAAATTAATTTGTATGGGAATCTCCTCATACTCTACGTTCACCTAATTTCGGAGCAGCATTTAATGACTTTGAGTTTTGGGTGTAAGGAAGATTGATGTGGGCCTGCTCTGGATTTAGAGCCTGGTTCATGGAATTATCTGCATGGAAAATAGTGACTTTGCGTGCCAAACCGCATACAATATCCCATGTGTATATTCATGGAATCGACTGAGTGGTACTTTTTCATACTTTGTGGCGACTTTGTGCAGGCTCGCCAGGTCTCTGCGAGAGGCCGAGTGCCTTGCACGAGACACCATGCAGAACATGGGTGTGGCTTGTGCAGAGGGCAGGTTAGGGGGCGGAACTCGGAAAATGAGGAAGAACAAGGAACATGTGGGTGTTACGAGGGACAACCCACAGGCAGTCCATCACACACCCGAAAATGCCCGTAACGAGACGTATTCATGGATCTGACCGTGCAACCTCTCGTCGGGTAAATGGATACGCAAATCCCTCATTCATTTCGCCACCCGAAGGCAGGCATACAGACACCTTTGCAGTGTACGTAGCCGGGATTCTGATCTGATTTAGGGTTGAGCGTACGCAGTGGAGTGGGGTGCAGGGACAGTTTTCAGGAGTTCACACACATATTTTTCTGAATTTCACCAGAGTTACAGAAATTTGGAAAGCTTGTTGACTGGGTGCCGGTAACAGTTACGGGGGACCCCACGCCGTGTCCCCAGGGTGGAGACCTGGTTGCGGGGGACCCCAAACACTGTTTCAAGCTTCTTTTTTTCTTTGCATGGGTGCATGTCAGGGGTGTTCCGGCCGCGAAATTCGTTACTTTGCGCAAACATTTCCATGAAAACGCAGAGCGCACAGGAAAACTCTTGCATGCAGGCTCATGCAGAGTCGTTATCTGCATGCAGGCTTTGTGTGACCTTTGATCGCATTCCCATGAATCCGGCCCTTAATAGTGAAAAGGCCTCTGTGGGAAAACCAGTCTGATATGTCCAACAGAGAGGGCACGCGTTGGCTGGGCATGCAGTATATTGATTTTTGGTAGGCACTATAAGGATCTATTAGTGCTCGTAAAATAGATATACTATTAATGGCAGAGTACCCATACGTACTATTGGGGCTAATATTCTAACAAATTGGACCTATTACCTGTTAGCAGGGTTGCTAAAGGAGTCAGCAACAGTTCTACAAAGAATGCCAGGCTAAATGACAAAGTGCCACAATTTCTTAGTATGAGTGACATACTTTTTCTCTATTGAGATAGTGTCTATACGTCACAGAGATTTTGCTATGCTTGTAGTGGCACCGTGATGACAGGTGTTGCCCGTTTCAGCAAAGGACTGAATGGTACAATTGTTTGAATTCAGAGCTCCCTCTTCATCTGTACGAATTGTGGACACTCCCGGACAGTGTAAGAATCTTGTATTTCTTTAGGTGACATCCTGACTTAGTGGTCTTAATCCAATACCTTTTTTATAGCGTCTTCAACCCATCTAACTGAAAAGTGAGTGACACTTTCACAAACCAAGCAGCTTTAGAAAGGTATCAGCCTCTTTTTACATTTCCGGTTTTGCTTTGAAGGCATATCTTCATTTGCCAATAGTTCTGGGGCAGTCACAAGCGAGGTAAGTGTTACATGTTACTAACACTTGTCAAGCATTACAGGCCTGCTCACTCTTGATTTTGTAATAATACAAACACTTGTTATTAAAATGTTAGTACACGTTTGATAGAGGAGTGATGTAGGTGAAAAATACACCTGTAGTTTATTGATCCCAACATTTTCTTATACACAAATGCTTCTACGTTTTTCTTCAAAAAGAAGGTTTTTTTACTCAAAAAGAGTTTGTAATATTTGTATATGATTGTGTGTCATAAATAACATGTTCACAATATGTCATTCACATTGTGCAGTAATTTCCATACATACTGTGTAGTACATAGAAATCTCAGTAGTGACAAATTATGTAAATGTATAAGCTCAACGCGTTTCAGGATATCTCATCCCTTCTTCAGGAGAAAAGTTTCTCATAAGTCCAATTAATTCTTTTTCATAATTCGTACATTCTGTGAGTGGGCAATAGACAACGTACAAAATGTTCATTAGCTGTTGTCCATTAATGGTAATATTGTCCAAAACACTTAAAAACCAACTTTCTTAACCGTAATGTCATCATACGTCTCATGGGTGCCAGCTGGAGGTTGTTATGCATAAATACTGACAGTACTTTAAGTGGAGTAAGACATTGAGGGGGGGCCCTCGTTTGGGGGCGTTGCTTTCATTGTGGGCGTGGCCTAAAAGTGCACAAATCACAGTAAGTTACGCAAACAAATATATAAATGTATGTGAGCATTTGTATGTGTACTACTATGGTTTGTGTACTTTTCAAGCCACCTTTTATAAACATAGACATTTGTAACATGTTTCTATGTTTCTAAAAGATGGCTTGACACGTAAACAATTCAAGGCATCTTTTATAAAGTGTTGATGACAGACAAAACCTAAGGTGGCTTTGTCCACCGACAAAGCTTTATAAAAGATGCCTTGAATTGTGTACGTTTCAAGCCGTCTTTTATAAACATAGAAATATTTCTACGTTTATAAAAGTTACACTGACTGACAGAAGTGCCGCCAGCCTCAGCATCCTGTGGCTGGCTGGCACTTCTGTCAGCTTGCCTGACATAATGGCGGGTGCATCTCTCGTTGCGGCTGCGGCCACAGCGTCATAGTGCGTCCCGCCAATGTTGTGTGGGACCGGGGGGCCCCAGCAGGGCCCCGGCTCAGCCCCACTTTCTGGAGACTGTCGGGGCTCAGCTCCGGCAGGCCCTGGCCCACTTAAAGCACTGAATACTGACTGTAATTCAGGTACACTGGAACCTCATGACAGACTGGAATCTTAGGACATAATGTACAGAGAATATCTGCTCCAGCTGGTATAATATATCTATTCGATTTTAACTTTCTTCACTCTATAAGCACTGGCTCAAGACATTTCCTGCCTTATATCTATGGCTTTTGATTACATAGAGTGAGAGACAGGCACTAATACAATGATTGTAACGTGGGCATTGCCGCGTGGTGACGCCATGTGTTTGCATATGGCGCCCCCATGCCGGCTTGTGCTCCATTCGACACGGTTACCTGGGAAACCTTAAATGCCGGCTCCTTGTGGTCCGGTCCGTTCTCCTTTACTCTGGGACAGTGACCAATGGCGTCTAGACGGAAGGACCGCAGAACGAATCTACACTGGAAATGATTCGGGGTAAGTGGATTATGACAGACAGACACATAGCATCGCTCTGGTGACCTACACGACCGGCCTACTTACTCGCTCACTTTATTTCTTATTACAGTAAGAATGACACACAAATGAGACAAACTCGATCCGCAAGGTGACACTTATCCAGGAACGTGAACCCATTCTTTCTACCGATCACAGGTAGGACGGATGTGTGTACACTACTTCTGTGTAGTGGAGGAGTATTTTTAATACAACTGACTCATAAGGTTGTTACCTCTGTCAACAGATTATGGAATCTATAGCATTCCAGTGACCTTACTATATGTATTGGGAACACGTACATGGGGGCTCCATCCGAACTATTCTCCACACTCCTACCCAGCAGCAGGTAGGACTCCTAATAGCCTTGTTAACTGGTGACAGGATAAGATTTACGATCCACTGTATAGACCTAAGCACTATTTCTGAAAATGTTTGCCCATTTTTTAGGATACAGCTCCATTGGGGTGGCGCTACTCCAGAAGCCCTTGCACTAGTGATTTACATAACAACCTCCGGCTGGCACCCATGAGACCTATGATGACAATATGGTTAAGATAGTTGGTTTTGAACTGTTTTGGAAAATGTTTCAATTAATGGATAACAGCTAATTAACATGTTGTTCATTGTCTCTTCCCTCCTCGCAGAATGTGCGAATTATGAAAAAGAATTAGTGGACTTGTGTGAAACTTTGCTCTTGAAGAAGGGATAAGATATCCTGAAACACGTTGAGCTTATGAACTTATATATTTTTTCACTACTGAGATTTTTTCACTACTGAGATTTTTATGTACTATACACTGTGTATGGAAATTACTGTACATTATGAATGAAATATTGAGAAATGATACTTATGACACACAATCATATCCAAATATTAAAAACTCTTTTTTGATTAAAAAATCTTCTTTGTTGAAGAAAAACATAGATGCATTTGTGTTTAAGAAATTGTTGGGATCAATATACTACCGGTGTGTTTTTCACCTACATCACTCCTCTATCAAACTTGTACTAACATCTTAATAACAACTGTTTGTATCATTACAAAATCAAGAGTGTGCATGGGATGCGAGTGTTCCACAGAGCGTGGACACCGTTTGCCTTCTGTTTTGTTTAACTATAACCTAGTGCCAGGGCTGTCAACTACTCCCATGCACCCCCCTATAATCACTTAACTTGTGAAATCACAGTAACATGTGGTGTGCACTGGTGTATATCTTTGTTTCACGTATTACAGGCCTTCCAGGGGGACAGGCCATCTGAGAAATATTGTTCTGTCAGTTAATGAACCTGATGCAAAGATCTAGGATTAACCTTCAGGTGTCAATCTTGGCGAGATAGCTTGGATGGTTAACGTGCCTGCTGTTCTAAGGCGTGAATCCCAGCTCAGTTGCCCACACCTTATATTTTTCAACATAACTTCTATACCTCTAATGCAAAAGAGCACACATTCTCAGCTGCCCTGCTGTACTTTTAATGTAACAGTATGGAACTTTTTAGCAGAACTTCTATATCACTAAAGAGATTGTTAGGTATTTCTCCTCAGTATGTCTAAACGTTTAACTACACAACATAGAGGTATTCATGAGTTGTGTTATAATATGGCAACACAAATCCTTCAATATCCAAAACAACATACAACATAAATGTATCAAAACAATGCTTTTAATGACAAAATAGGTAGTATGATATGATATGGGATTTATAACGCGCCTATACACAAGTGTTTCAAGGCGTGACGAGGCAAGGGAGGAACAAAGGCAGGACAGACAAAGTAAAAGTGCGTGGGGGAAGGGAGAGGGAAAAGTGCAGTACATGAAAAAGTGGAATAAATAAGATAAATAAAACGGCCAGCTGGTGGCAAGTGCAAGGAAGTGCAGACATAAGTGCTGGTAGGGGACTGAAGGGATACAGAAAAACGCTCCCCCGGTTTCTAGGGAGGCAGTGCAGGTGGGCAATTGACGGGGCCTGGGCCAGAGATCAGAAAGGGTGGCCAGGTAGCCAGTGCAATTTCAGTCAGGAATTCAGCAGGGGAGAGGGGGAGAGAAAGCACGATCAAAGAGGAAGGTTTTGGGGTGCTTCCGGAACCGGAGATGGTTCTACTCGAGTTTCAGGGAGGCGGGAAGACTGTTCCAGAGAGAGGCCCCTGCCGAAGAGAGTGATCTGCCACCAACTTGTTGCTTGGAGAAGCAACTGACCCTGAGGGAGTTGGAGGCAGATGAGCGAAGAGCTTGAGAAGGAAGATATTTAGGAAAAGAGAGTTGAAGGTATTTTGGCCCCAGAAGGCCTTGTGTACAATGCATAGGGTTTTGAACTTAATCCTCGCAGCCACTGGGAGCCAGTGCAGAGATTTCAGTCCTGGAGAGATACGATCCCTGGGCTTGAGGCCAAGGACAAGTCTCGCAGTCCTGTTCTGGATAGGTTGCAGAGGGCGGAGAGTAGAGGCAGGCAGATTTAGACAGAGGCTGTTACAATAGTCCAGCTTAGAGAGAACCAGGGCTTTGGAGAAAGTGAGCTTATGGGGGAAGGAGAGGAAAGGAAGAATACCTCTAAGGATGTGCAGCTGGTAGTGTGACTTCTTAGGGATGTCAGAGATGTGAGGGGAGAAGGAGAGTGCAGAGTCGAAGATGACCCCAAGGTTTTTAGCCTTGCAGGTGGGTGTAAGAAGAGGGCCAAGAGAGGCCGGCCAGAGAGCTGCAGGGAAGGAGGCAGTGGGTGTGCTGATGAGGAGAATTTCAGTCTTACTGGCATTAAGGCAGAGGTCATTGGCAGCACATCATTCCTGGATGGCAGACAGACAGTCAGAGATGAGGGAACGAGAGGAGGAGGCGAAGGGTAGCCTGAAAATGAGCTGGGTATCATCCGCATCGCACTGAACGTTGGGACAGACAGCGGCAATGCAGTGAGCAAGAGGTGCCAGGTATTGGTTGAACAGCCAGGGAGAGACGTTAGATCCCTGGGGGACACCACAGGTAGAGAAAAATATGTCAGGGAGGAAGGACCCAAGTTGGACCTGGGAGGGTCGGTCAGAGAGGAAAGAAGTCAGCCACGCCAGAGCCTGACCAGTGATACCCAGGTTATCACGGAGACGGTTGAGCAGGACGGCATGGTTGACAGTGTCAAAGGCAGAAGAGAGATCAAGCAAGATCTAATAAAGTATATTACATTACAATTAAAAGTGTTGAATCACAAAGTGCTTAGAGGGTTAATAAGTGAACATAATACAATACTATTCATCAACATTTCATTATAACTTTCAAAGAATGGTGGTCCGTCTAAGTATTAGAAAGAATGAAAGACCGATTGTAAACAAAGTGCAATCTCTTAACAACGCTTTTGTTTGTCTTTATTAAGATCACATAGATATTTGCTCTACAATGGGAGTTCAACTCTCTTCTTGAGGACCTTATGTGATCAGTCTTATGCAAGAATAGTTGACACTGAGGGCCCGATTCATGGAATTCATTGCGTGGAAAATCAAGACTTTTCGTGCCATTCTGTGTACAAAATCCTGTTCTACGATTCATTCAAACGACCGCGCTGGACTTTGCTGGGACTTGTGTGGGGTTCACAGCGGGCCGGCACTTCTCTGCGAGTGTCCGAGTGCCATGCGCGAGACATCTCGCAGAGCCTGGGCATGGCTTGGACAGAGGGCAGGGAAGGGGGCGGAACTCATAGAATGAGGAAAAATAAGGGAACATGTGGGCGTTACAAGGGACGGCCTGCAGGGAGCCCAACGCACGCCCACCATTGCGCAGAGCAATACATATCCATGGATTTGACCATGCGACCTCTCGGCAGGGAAATGGCCACTCAAAGCCCTCAGACTATCCGCTACCCAAAGGCAGGCATACAGACACTTGTTCATAGGATTAACCGCACAGTTTTAAGATTGTGTGTCAGGTTAAGGGGGTGTGAATGCAGCCAGTGTTCCGATCGTACTCAGGGGTCCTCGTATGCAGTATAGTGGGGTGCAGGACAGTTTATGGGGGTTAGCATTAATTGTACTCATGTTGTCAGGGTGCCGGTAACAGTTATGGGGGACCCCGCACAGTTTCCCCGAGATTCAGGCCTGTCGGGTACATTCCGGCTGCAACTTACGTATATGGTTACTTTGCGCAAACAATTCCATGGATATGTGGAGCGCACAGAAAAACCTATGCGTGCAGGCTCACTCAGATGCATTCTCGGCGCGCGGACTTTGCAGGATTTCTGTGCACTTTTCCATGAAATGGGGCCTGCGTGTTTTGGCCTCTTCATAGTGTACAAAAAATGTACCTCTTTCATAGAAATTCCCCTTCATCAGAAGAGCATGCTTAGTTATACACAAAAAATGTCTCCTCTCTGTAGCGATGTGTGTGTGTGTGCTACAATCTATTTGCATAATTTCAATTCATTGACACAAATTGAACACCATTCATCGTGTGGAACCTCTTCCAAATAGGCTCCTCCTGGCACGTGTTCGGATCCCTCGCACTCTTACAAACATGTTGGTGGGCTGATACCAGTGTCATTGCACAATACCGAGCGGTCACGTGTACACTGTACTGACAGTTTACAGCAATGCTGTTGTGCTTTTAATTTGACAGTGGGGTCATACCGCCTATGCTACTGCATATCACTTTCCTCTCTCTCTTCCTCACATCAGATACACATGCATACATTTTTGATGTTGTTTCCACCTGGCAAAGTCTGCTACAGCCAAGTGATTTATCAGCCATTTGTAGAATGTTTCAATCAATGAACATGGGCTGTTATGTGCATTTTTGGTTGGTGGGATTCCACCACAAGTTAAATTCATCAAGAGTCACCAGAATATCATGTTGCACTGAATTGTGGTGTTCCACCCATCTCTATAGGCAGTGCACCATTTTTCAGCAAGAGGTTTTTCATCGTAATATACCCCACTTTTCAGTGTGGATGTTGTTCTCTAAAAGGGACAGAAACATCACTTTTCAATATGACTGTCATAGTTTTCATGGATAGCACATGCACTACTTAGCATAGAAACTATATATGTATTTATTTATTTATTTATTTATTTATTGCATTACTTATAGCGGAAATCTAGCTCGAGAGAAGCAGAGTGCTTTACAACAGGAGTGAATCAACATGAAAGTGTACCACTGTTTTCTTCTCAAAAGGAAAAACATACAAGTGACTAAATAGACCCATCTGTTTGGGGTATAAATTGATCAATTGGGTCTCTACAGTTAGGGATCCACAATCGAGGGTCTATGAGTACCCACCACTGGTCCTAACATAGCAGGGTTACAAATATAAGAAAAAGGACAGGAAAATGTTCAACAGGAGATTTTATATGTGAACATGTAAAATAAATCACAGTTTGATAATAATCATTGTGTCATAAAACCAAGTCTAGAATATTATAAAAATGTTGATAACAATTGATCCACACATCTTGTAAGTACAACTCAAACTTATGGTGCTTCATCTTATTTCGGGAACTCTCATTCTCACATGTAGTGTCGCCTCGAAACAGGTGTGAGCCAGGACTGGCCTTGGGAGTTTATAAAGTAGCGCAAGACTGTTGGTGGAGGGAGGGCTGGATTTCCATTTGTTCGTCATGTGTTGTTCAAAGAGCGACTTTTTTAGTGTTTTTCAGAACTGGACGAATGGTTAGGGCATGTTGAGCATCTGTCGGGGTTGAAGCAGAAGTCTTTCTCCCGCATGCCTGAAGATGGCTCAGAATGGCCAGTTGCTATGGCAGCGGGCCTTTCCAAGAGCCATTCCGGCACCACTAAAAGGAGCTCTTAAGAGGAAATTCAGTGGTGAACAGGTCTAAAAATAAAAGAACTAGCCCTTAGCACGCCATATAGTGTCTATGGGCCTCATTACGACCCAGGCGGTAAGTTACCGCCTGGGCCGTGACTTTACCACCATGGCGTAAACTACGTTTACGCCATGGTGGTTGGCGGACTTACCGCCCCATTCCGACCTAGGCGGGGCGGTAAGTCCCCAATCCCCATTTACCCTTCCCCATTCCCATTTTCGCCCCATAGGGCATAATGGGAGTGGGGAAGGCGTTAATTACGCCACCGTAAATTACGGTGGCGTAATTAACAACAAGGTCCCTTAGCGCCATGGATTTTAACACCTGCTAAAAGCAGGTGTTAAAAGCACCATGGCGCTAGGGGACCTCGTAATCAGGCGGTAAGGGTCGGCGCTGTTAACGCTGCCGTAAACCCCTTACCGCCTGAGTTGTAATGAGGCCCTATATATTGGTTTAGAAATGTGCTTCAAATGCACAACTGCTAGTTATAGTTTCAAAAATACATGGAGGTCAATACCCCACCCACACGCGAGTTCCTCAGAAAGGTGTTTTATTTGCTAACACAGTGGTTCAGTAGCACCAGGATGGTTTAGTCCCCAATAGTCTTTGCAATATGATATGATAAGTCATTTATAACGCGCCTGCACGCAAGTCTTTCTAGGCGCGACATGGTTTCTAGGAGTGACATATGATGTCACTGGCCAGCACCGCCACTCTGAAAAGTGTTCCAGCACCACTGCCTGCACGGCCCTTTTTGGTGCTTTGAAGGGAATCTGCCCTCCTCGCCCAGGGGTTTGTTTCTCTTGCTTGTGTGGTTTGACGGTTGTTGGCTGGTGATTCAGCGGTAAGGCACCACGCCTCACTCTTTCCAGGGTGTGTTGGCAAACCGACACCCTTTCAGGACTATTTGAAGAATAAACAGAGCAAACACGACCAATACAACCGTTTTGTGTTGATGTATGTTCTTCTGGTTATTTAAAGCACCCAAAAAGTCATCCACCAACACAAAGCTGTATTTCTATAGACGAGTTTGAGGCAGCATGGCCACGCCTTTTAGTATTATGTAATGGGAGGAAGGAGAAACTCCCAGAATGGACACATGAACCAGACAACTACTGCCGCGCCTCATTTTGCGGTTCATCTCTTTATTATTGGCTGGTGGTACATGAAATTGGATTACTGAATAACATTCCATTCATCCAATCACTATTTGCATTACATTATTGTGTGAGATGTCTAGTATCTGCTGCAAACCAATGGTGAGAGCATAGCATGTGGGCTTTAAGGGGAAAAACAGTGAGTTTATGTTATTCTAATCAGTCGATATTTAGCCTTTGGAATGAGTAAAGGTACATTATCAGCTGTACCCATTGTATGGTTAGATCGATAAAGAAAGGCAGAGGAAGAATGCAGGGCCGATGAGCAGGGTCCATTCCATCAAGGGCCGGCCAATGGTGCAGTCCACAATTCTCTTTTTTTCAACTCTCATTGTCCGAAGGAAGCAGATTTTAACTTTTCACTGCTAGGTGGCGCTAAAGACCAAAATATAGGCATTGGAGTACAGCTAGGAGGGATTTGGGATCTGAGGAGGGACACCCAGCTCGTCGGTCTCATTTGGATTTTGCCCCACCTACTGACCACACAAGGCAATCCCTATTCTCACCCAGATCACTTTGAGTTTGTAATATAATGCAATACCTTAAAACATGGGCTTTTATGGACTTCCATTGTTATTCATAAGCCGTCTCCTGGAAGGGAATGCTCATATTGCAGTTGTAAATGAGCACTTTGAATAATAAAATGTCTTAACCAAGTGTACCTCAGCCACTATAGTTGTAAGCAATATGTGTGCCCTCACATCTATTCCTTGCATTGAATTCCTGGTAAAGACAAACATTGGCAAATCTAGCAGTGTTGCCTCTGTTAAATGCCTTTCCCATGACTATGCAAAAGTCAAAACTGTTAACTTTGCCACTGTCTGCTTTTTATTGCCAATGATCCTGGATTTGATTAAGGGAGGGGTGAGGTTGTTCTTCCTCACCTGACTCGCCATAATGTCATGAGTCATCTCCAAAATGATAAAACGTCTGAGAAAACTGAATGCAAGATTGTAGGGAGCCTTGCAGGTGAAATGTCACTGTGTTAGAGTTGGCTTCTTTCCTTTGAAGATTAAAGCAACAACATGCACTTTTCAGAAATAGTATTTAAACAGTTTTTTATTTTAAAAAAAACTAGCCCTGGTGACTGAGCTGATCAATGTGCACCATGTTGCAACTTGTAAGCCGTTATACAGCCTCTTTCTAAATGTCCCTGGTGCTTTTCGGTCGTGGCGGGTTCAAGTGGAAAACATTGTCACCATGGCCTAAGAAAAGAGAAAGAGTAGGTTCTGCAAGGTGGGAGCGGTTATCCACAATGGAGCAGGACCTGTTCAACGGACGACCCTTCGGACAGACAAATTACCACCTCTTCTAGTGTAAGTGAGTACCTATAGCCAACACCATATGACCAACTGATGAGTTGAGTAAGCGTGAAATTACCTGAAGTGCTGGATCAGAGTTAGGATGATGGCTCTAAGGAGGTAGTCATGGGAAATGCAGGAAGGAGCAGCTGACAATGTGTGGAGTCCCATTTCAACATGGTGGTTGAGGCACCAATTGGGGGAATACATTATAATGAAAATAAAGATAAGTTTAATAGCTGCCAATTATTACGAGATGGCGAGCCAGCAGGGAGCCATGTCGTGGTTTATTATGCGGTCGCACTCAACTCAGGGAGTTCCTTTGCCCCCCAAGCAAGGTGGCACACAATAAAGCACTGTTTATTCAAGAACACTTTGGTGAGGCCTACAACCCGTCTCGCACCCAACCCCTACAACTACACTGTGCCACCAATGGACTCGGAACCAGGCCGGTGTTTAGTAAGAATATATATTTATTAAATGTTGAATCAATATTTGACAAACAGGCTAACATCAGCCACCAATGCTGTGGCAACAGCCAAAATCACAACTATGACTCAGCAATATAAAACCACACATGTGAAATTTGGAAACGTGCAATAACAATGTACACCAGATTGAATTTAACCAATGAAAAATATTTGCAATACAATACAAAATCCACAGAACTGACTTAATTTGAAACAATAATTTTCTCCCAGCAACCCCCCCCCCCCAAGCCTCAATTAAATATGACCTCTTTGATTGAAAGGCAAGGTGCATGGGGTGTGAGCACAATGGAAAATTGTTTTGCTGCTGATTGAAAAAGGCGCTGTTTGGGAAAGGAATTCAATGTGAAAAATCACTTTGGGCTTGTTATTTAAAAGGCAAGGTTGGGAAAAAGGAACTCAAATGAAACTCGTTTTTCAACACACTTGAAAATAAAAGACAGGACTTGATCAATTTCGATTTTGTACCCACAGACAGATACAATGCAATACTTTGTCATTCTGATTCAAAAGGAATGGGGAATTTAGTTTTTCAACACACATACAGATGCACACAATACTTTATCATTCTGATTTAAAATGAATAAAGAATTTCGTTTTCGCACCCTCCACACTGACTTGAAAGGTGGTGTTTTGTGGATTACTTCCTTTTTGGGATGATGGACACACCCCCCTCCCCTCCCTTTCTATGTGGAAATCAAGGATTTCAGACACAGTCAACCGGGTCTTTATGGATTATACCAGCTCTAACACACTGGGCATGAGCTATTGTTAGTTTTGAATTCTAACACCCTTCATCCCGTGATTTTATATGTGGGAATTAATTGATTTACTTTAATCAAATGTGCTAAGGATTTACACAGCTTCCCCCTCTCCACACTTTAATGGACAGGATTAAGGCTGGCTTCTCCCAACACAATGCAATTTTTAACAGAGGTGTGGTTTTCGAATGGGGAAATACGTTTGAATAAGATTTAATAAATTGTGCGAAGTGCCTACCCAGTTTCACTCCCTCTACCCACTAATGGAAAGGGATAAAGGCAGGTGGATCCCCACACAATGGATGGACTTGGGATATATACTTACATAGGAGGCTTTGGTCAGAGAAAACAGCAGGGTTCCTCTGAGGAAAGCACAGGTCCGGTTAAGGGCTTTCAGTCAGGGATTTTCTCCTGAACCCATACTCCTTCAGGTCCTCTGGTTTGGGTCCCAGGTAGCTTCTCTATGACCCAGCCACTGTCTCCAATGCAAGGATTAATGCCACTCTGCTAGTTGTTCCTCGCAAGAGTCCTGCAGCAGCTCTCTCCCAGAATAATTCACAAAAAGTCCAGTTCTGATGCAAACCTGCCCTTTTCTAGTGTTAGTGACACTGCAACCTTGTCATGATTCCCGTGGTCAGAATTGTCTAGTTACCTCCATTCACCTCCCCCACCACACCCCCTGCCTGCTGATAGGACCAGGAGTTGAGATATATGTATGATGTAGGCTGAGGGAGGATAACTGAGACTTTGGGCCTCATTACGAGTTTGGAGGTAGCCATGCCATTTTTACCGGCATGGCTACGCCCAAACTCGGCTCCGGGTCTCGAAAAATGGGAATTACCGGGACATTCTGACATTTGCGGGCCTGGTAATTCCCATTCGCGGGACCCAGACCCAGTACATTCCCATTCCCATTTGAGCCCCATAGGGCTCAATGGGAATGGGGAGGATGCTAACAACGGTCCCGTTAATGATGGGACTGTTGTTAGCATTCTGTTCTGCTAGCGGGTGCCGCTCTGCACGTCTGGTCTGACCAGGCGTACAGTGCGGCCCCACTTGCAGAACTCGTAATGTGGCAGTAGAGTGATAACGGCGCCGGCAGCACTACTGGCGCCGTTATCACTATACCGCCAGGGTCGTAATGAGGCCCATTATTTCAAATTGATAAGGATTAGTGCATCTTTTGGTCTCAAAAATCTCATACGGTAATAACTTCCTAGGTCTTTCAAATAACCCCATAAATATATATATTTATATATATATATAAGTTCTATATTTTACAGCGAATCAGACCATACTAATTTTTTGCGTTTTCTACTGTGCTGAAATAGCTAAAATTTGGACAGTTACCCATTTAGACCTTATTTGCTGATCTACCACCATGACAACTCTCCCATTACTCAGTTGTATGTAAATGCCAACAATTATACGTTTCCTCATAACTTAAAATATGTACATCACATACATTTCATTTTCGCAGGGTCCCAATGGGCTTTTTCTTCTTTTTAATGGGAACCCAGGGTGGGCTCACCCGGTCACACAATAATCCTTTTATTCTGGGAAAACTGTATTCAATGTTCAATCAATGGCAGTGCACAACATGGCCCTAATGAGTAGGGTTCCATTTCCCTGAAAACTTGTGACCAGCCATCTGGTTTACAGGTGTTTGTCTTAACATGTCCTTCTGCTGGGGTTCAATGGCCTTGCTCATTGCTTAATATGCAGTTTTATGGGAAGCTTGACCTCAAGATTACTTCTGCAGGATATGTTATCAGCAACTAATTGACAACCAGACATTCTTCTTGGTAGGCCCAGCTCCAAAAAGCCTGGAGTTTAGATTTCAAAGGGTCTTTGTTCAGAACTAATTTCACTTTTTGTGGGGCACCTGACCTTAAAGGTTGTCTCTGTTGGCTGTGTTATCAACAATTCTTCGTAGTTGAAATCTCTCCATCATATCTTTGTATTTTTTTCCTCTTTAAATTGAAGACCAGACATCTTTCTCCTAGAGAGCCCAAACCAACAGGTCATGGGTCAAAGTTTTGTTTCAGTTGAAATGCCCCTCTGCATCCATGCTTTTCAAAGCATAGCTTCAGTTTTTAATCTGTCCATGTGTAATGTCTTTCTTTCATATAACAGTTGAAATAAAATGAGTATCACAATGCTCCAAGTTGGCCTCTCCTTTTAAAATAAGTAATTTAAATGGTGACAAGTAAGTGTTTTTATGTGTGACAAATGCAAAGTGTGTGGCTTTACTTTAGATTTCTGGATTATAGCATTGTGCTGCATTGAAGTCGATGTAACATGCTGCTATCTATCACTTTAACTAAATTTGTAGCTTTTCATATATTATGAAAACAGCATTTTTAGCCACATATGTCTTTTGCCATGCATTGGGCACATCTAGCAATTTTAAGTTTTCAGGCATATTTTCCTTCACTTGAGAGCCTGTTCATTTCGGTAAAGTTGAAAGAGGCCCATTTCTGTTCATGTCCTAGGCCTTAAATCAGAAATAGAAATGTTTTGGGACTGGTCTCCTTTTTCCAGTGGGTATCACCAGCCAGCTTAACTCTTAAACAATGGCCTGGCGTTGTCTTTTATTTCTGACATTCATGGGCTATTTTTTACGCCAGGGGGTGTGATGGGGAGGTGAATGGAGCACTGAGTGTCAGCTGAATAGCATTGAATCCTTCTTGGTAAGCAAGTGGCTGACGTGGGGGAACTAGTGTTGAAAGGCTAAGAGGTGATAACACTTCTGTTTTCCCCAATGTAAGTGACAGCCGGATGGGCTCCAGCAAATGCAGCAATGTGCACCCTATAAGAGTCCGAAAAAAAAGTAATATATAAAGGAATATATTGCTCTGTTGTTATACTGCACTATGGCAATATGCGGGCTGCTGCTGCCCTCCTCGCCCCCATGAGGCTCGAGGCCCCTTTAGTTTGAAAAAAGTTGAAATGCCCTGACGCCTTCACTGGCACTACAACTCTAAACTCTGGAGAACTGTGTCTTCAGTGTCATTAACAAAATAGAGTATGTACACATGTACCATCATTAAAAGTTAGTTGTTAAAAGTAGTGTAAATGCTTGTGAGGAATTCGACTATCGGCATGGTGGGCGTGGGCTCACCTGGGCTTTTTTGACATTTTTAAGTAAATGTATGATGGTAGACCTGCCTCAGGAAAATGTGTGGGGCTAATCCACACACATTCTCCTATTGTCACATCACAACAAATGCGTAGACCTGTATACTCTGGCCTGGACACAGCCTACAGGTACAGTTCGCCATGGTCACGTTTAGTTGGAATATGACAAGAGAGAACAGCACAATGTCATGCCAAGTAGGGGAGCTTCCCCTTGTCATGGATAGCCTGATTAACTGACAGGGGCTCAATGAGACTGCCCTTCTCTTTTGTTAGCCATGCAGCTGGTGGCAGTGACTAACATACACATAGAGTATTCTTCAAACAGGCCCCCGTGGGGCCTGGCTGTAGAGGATAACAAAGTAGACAGGAAACCCAACAAACCTTTCATATGTAACTTTTCAACCTGAGTTAGCTCCTGCCCTCAGTATCAATGACAGTGAACTGACATGTCTGAGTCTTTTTGAAGCAGACAGCCCCTTCTAGGGGACCCCATTCATAAGATACAAGAATGAGGCTTGCAGAAACCAAATAGTCTGGTCTTTCAGCATCTTCAAATGATTTCCCATGGTGAACCATTAACCAGAGAGATTCTTTGATAACAGCAGTCAAGAAGGTGGGTGGGACCTAGTATCACAGGGAAGTGATCCCAAACATCTTTCTGTTCAGGGAAGGATTCAGCCATGTTGGTTCTGGAACACCCCTTCCGCTTGTAAGACCCCCTTATCTTTTCCTGTTGTAAAGTACTCAGCTTATGACCTCACATATACAGAAACTGTTATTAGGGACCCCAGGATTGGTATACAAAGGTAGGCTCAGCCTAGACCAGTCACTGTAGCCCACATGGCTTTAAGAGAAGGCTGAAGATCCTCATTCAGGAATATTATTGGAAGACTTCACTTGAAGCACAAAGACTAACACATCCTTGGACCCTGGCTGAAGGTACAGTGGGCCTTACTGCTTCAACCAGTGAAGGCAGGCCAGGAACTTCCAAAGAGGGAAGCAAGATCCCTCCACTGAACATATCCCATTGAACAGAGGGAGAAAGGAACTCA
This sequence comes from Ambystoma mexicanum, assembly GCF_040938575.1. Taxonomy (NCBI): domain Eukaryota; kingdom Metazoa; phylum Chordata; class Amphibia; order Caudata; family Ambystomatidae; genus Ambystoma; species Ambystoma mexicanum. The sequence goes on along the minus strand of NC_090933.1, from coordinate 1,234,988,168 downwards.
GAAAACTCTCCTTCTACTTCAGAACCGGTACATAGCCAGCACACAGCATGCTCTGCTAGGCTGAGCACCAAGCTCCCTGGATAGGGAGTGCCAGAAGGTATCTGAACCTAAAACCAAAGACAAGGCAGCTGCCTGCAACACACTTCCTAGCTCTGGGCCTTCTGCTTTAAAGGGCAATGCAATCCCATTGAATAGGTGGGAATAAGTGCAACGACAAGCATCTGCCGCTGTCCACCTTAAAGGACATTCTCGAGCCAGTGGACTTCCTCGATCCACAACTGCCTGCTACGCTGATTTCCGTCAAGCCTTGAGCTACCGCTGTAAAGCCGCTGTCACTGGAGGAACCCGAAACATCTGACTAGTGCTTCAGATTGCCAATCAACATTGAGATGACTCCTAAACTTGAGCCGTCGTGAAGGCCAGCCTGCAGCTGTTTGCTAACTATCTTGCCGCCTGATATCTTCTGCTGACTCCCATCTCGAACTCAGTCGCAAAAGTCTGAAAAGTGCCCTGAAGCTGACTCGACGTTGTATAGCACCAAGAACAACTACAGCAAGAGCTACATTGTGGTTCTGTCTCACCCTGTCCTTCCAAGAAGGCCCTGTGAGACATTGTAAGACAATTTCTCCATTTTTGCTGGAGCCAAGAAGCCTTTAAAAAAACGACTGTGGTTATTAACCATACCAACTACCCTCCTGTCAGTATCCAGAAAGCATCCCTTTTCCTTCTTAGAAACTGTCTTTTCTCTGCATTCTTTTACAGGGTGGGTTGAATTTAGAAGTGTTATTAGATTGTCTGTTGTGATAAAAATAAAGTGGAAATATTAATACAACCTTGACTGGACACTCCTTTTATCATTGGGCAATGATTGTATATTCGCAGCGTTGCAACCTTCAGATGAAATAAGCCTGCCGTTCTGTCCATGTTACCAAAATTGGACAAAGAGTTTTATCATTTTAATTGTATGCTTGTTTAGGCCAATCTGTTCAGATCCATGCTGGTGTATTAGAGGTATGGGGCTGATTGATGGTTTAGAAACCGGTATTCTCCCCTGGATCACTGGTGCCCTGGAATTTGATTTGTCACATTGGTGGCAGATGGTTGGATCTAGTTGGAGCCTTGGTCGCAGCTTCCTCACCCAATGATAAAAGTACTGTTGCAGTCATTGTTTAGAAAAATGCCAGGTATTTGACACAGAGCCTGTGAAAGTCATGAGCAAAGATGTTGGCGCATCCTTTGTCGCACAGGGCTTTTTGCTTTTTGCTTTAATTACCTTCCTCAGCTCATCTGTTTTGGAGGACCTGATCAATTGATTTGGCTCTCATGGCACATGGACTCTGTCCCCCATTACTAAATTCACTGTTTGTTTTACACTGCACACCCTACAGTGAAATTTGTTAGAGGCACTTTGTATCCCTTTCACTTTATGTGAGGTAACTTGACGGTTATTTGCATGATGTGTCCAGGATGGACTGGTGGCAGTGGATATTTTCTACTGTGTATTTTTTCATTCTCACAGGCACATTTGCAGTGTACTGTACAATAAACTCTATAATGGCTGCGCCTCATGATTGTATAGTGCCTGCCCATTTGAATGGTGCAGATATTTACCTTTGGTGGGCTCAGGTTTGACTCCAGCTAGAATCTGGGATAAAAAACGGAACTCCTGCAGCCATTCAGCAGATCGTCATTGGAGCCATGATCCCTTCAAAGAGGAACTTCCGGCTGAAAACCGAGAACTCCTTGTAGCCAATCTACATTGGTTTTGTCAACCATCGCGGAAAAACCCTTCTCCAATGCTGATCTATATAAAGCCTTCATTGGTGCTTCTTCACCTGGACTGGTAGTAACATCCAGATCTCAACCCCTGCTTGAGGATCCTGCTCTTGGAAGCCTTCAACAATGTCCTGGAAGCATATTGTGAGCTGATCAGCTCTCCTCCTGCGCTTCCTTGCTTCATCGGTCACTGTCCCGAGTTCACACTTGGAACTCTGTAGACCCTCAACATATGCAACAAGTGCCCCCCTGCAGTTGCAGCTCGCCAGCATGAGGGAACAAGTGCCCCAATGCAGTTGCAGCTCTCGAGCATGAAGAGAGGCTTTGCAGGACCAGCTTTTCCGCCATAAGGGTTGTCTTTTGCCATTTGATCTTGGTTGACATCGCTGTCGCTCAACTGCATCATGCCCTCTGGGTTCTACAAGGTCTTTGACAATGTGGTGGTCCTTTCTTCATCGTAGAAAATCATCCATCTGTCCAGTGGAGGAAATATCTCGCCAGAGGGCGTATCCTCTGACTACCCAGCTTCAAATCCTGAAGTCGAAAGTGACCTCAGCACCAATGACCCCTGGGACTCCCACAATTCAACCAATGTACAAAGTAAGTGGGCCCAGTGATTTTAGGAGACCAAGACATCTTACCATCTTATGGCAGTTGCAGTTAAATTGAAGTCTAAACTGTACATTTATGAAGCCCAAATGACTTTGCTTGGCTGGAATCTAGCTGGCTTCATTCTAGCCAAGGTAAGATAGAGGAGGCCCTGCTAACACCAAGAACGAAACTCTTGACACACTCCATCTACTTCTCGTTTTTGGAAAAATTGTCAAGTTGTTATCTCAGGTAAAATTAGATAAGGGTCCATGCCATTCGCAAGGGATGCTTTTTTACATATCAGGTGGCTGCAAAATTGTAGTAGGAGCCATAGTGACTAGTTGCTTGGACTATTGCAATGCACTCCTGGGGTTACTACAATGAAGCCTGTTATCAGACTTGCAGGTGGCTCAAAACTGCTTTGTTGCTGGATGTAGACAAAGTAATCATGACCAAACTGTTTGCATGAACTTGTTGTGGTTCCCAGTAGAGTAGAGAATTCAGCTTACAACCTTTGCATACTTTTTTCAAATGCATCCATGGAGCTTCTCCTGCCTGCCTTCAGTGTACCGTCACATGGTATAACCCAGGATGGAACCCTTTGTCTATGGAGGATCATAGACTATTCCTGCCTAAAACTCGGTATAACCCAGGATGAAACCCTTGGTCTATTGAGGATCATAGACTATTCCTGCCTAAGACTCTCTGCCAGGCTAGAGCACATAAGACTTTCATTTTTGGGACTCAGAATTTGGAGTACATTTCTCAATTCTGTTCATGGGAACACACATATTTTCTAGTTCATGTCACCCATTGAAGCAGCATCTGTTCAGGTAGATGTAAGGAATGAAATCTAGTTGAGTTACAATCAGCAATTCTAGGCAATATATAAATGATCCCACTGACTGACTGAGAAAAGAAAAGCAAAACAATACAGGGGCTCCACCTTCTATCACCCTTTCCACCCACATGGTTTTCAACCTGCCCCGGCTGCAATACCTTTCATGTGTTGCACTATGCTCCCGCTACCCCATCCCTCACTGAGGCTCTAGTTAGGCTACTTTGTTCGGTACACTTCTACCACAAGGTTATATAGCCACAAAGTCCTAATTCTACATCTACATTGCCAGAATTTGACCGGTGACATCCTGGTAAAGGATGCCCCCTCGACTTCCCCTAAGGTGGCAGGATTGAGAAAAGATTGCCCAAGAACTTTGCTTACTTTTTTCTCTGCTTTTCAGGCCCTTACAAACTGTCTGTTGGCTTTCCAACACTTGTTCAGCCTGCACTGAATACTCCTTGAATTTGCGTGTTATAGCAGACCCTTGAGGGACAAACAGGTGTGGTCCGTCGCCAGAGAAGAAGAAAAGGAGGGAGGGAGAGAGGGAGAGGGGGATAGAGGGAGAGAGGGAGAGAGAGAATGAGAAGCAAAATGACCCAGGCTAAGGTTTGTGCCCGAGATGCCGGTCCCCGCGGGCGCTCCAGCAGGTCGCCATGGTCGATGGTGTCAAAGGCGGTAGATAAATCAAGCAGCAGTTATGCGCTGATGCCGCCCCTAGTCAGTGAGGCATAATGAGACTGTTTAGAATTGGTAATGGCACGGTAGTACTGCTATGTGGCCTGGGACGGTGTCCGGACATTTCGTCGAAAGACATTTAGGGGGTAATTCATAGAATTAAGCGCACAAGTGGCGCACGCGGCTGGCGCACAGTGTGCGCGTGCGAATTCCTGCACCAGCCGCGTGCGCCAAAACCCATTTCCGCGCACAGCGTATTCATGGATTCCAGCCACCAAAACCAGCCGTGGCACACAGTGGCGCAGCGACCTTGCAGCAGCGCCAGTTACGCCCCCAAGAACGCCTTCCGCGCAGGGAAAAGCCATCAAAATCCCCAATCCAGCGCAAAGGGCTGCGCTAACCCTGTACCAGCACGGCAAGCGGGCTACGTGTATTTCAGGGGTTCGCGTGAACTTTCTCACGCGATCGGGCCTGGGGGAGTGTGATACGTGTATTTCAGGGGTTCGCGTGAACTTTCTCACGCGATCGGGGCTGGGGGAGCGTGCTACGTGTATTTCAGGGGTTCGCGTGAACTTTCTCACGCGATCGGGCCTGGGGGAGCGGGCTATGTGTATTTCAGGGGTGCGTGAGAAGTTCCACACGCGATTGGCCTGGCCGCGTGTATTTCAGGGGTGCGCGGGAAGTTCCACACGCGATTGGCCTGGGCGCGTGTATTTCAGGGGTGCGCGGGAAGTTCCACACGCGATTGGCCTGGGCGCGTGTATTTCAGGGGTGCGCGGGAAGTTCCACACGCGATTGTCCTGGGCGCGTGTATTTCAGGGGTGCGCGGGAAGTTCCACACGCGATTGTCCTGGGCGCGTGTATTTCAGGGGTGCGCGGGAAGTTTCACACGCGATTGTCCTGGGCACGTGTATTTCAGGGGTGCGCGGGACGTTCCACACGCAATTGGCCTGGGCGCGTGTTTTTCAGGGGTGCGCGGGAAGTTCCACACGCGATTGGCCTGGGCGCGTGTATTTCAGGGGTGCGCGGGAAGTTCCACACGCGATTGTCCTGGGCGCGTGTATTTCAGGGGTGCGCGGGAAGTTCCACACGCGATTGTCCTGGGCGCGTGTATTTCAGGGGTACGAGGGAAGTTCCACACGCGATTGTCCTGGGCGCGTGTATTTCAGGGGTGCGCGGGAAGTTCCACACGCGATTGTCCTGGGCGCGTGTATTTCAGGGGTGCGCGGGAAGTTCCACACGCGATTGGCCTGGGCGTGTGTATTTCAGGGGTGCGCACAAAGTTTTACACGCGATTCCAGCAGGGTACGTGTATTTCAGGGGTGCCGGGGAGTCCTACATGTGATTTGCCAGTGTGGGTCCTCCCAGGTTTCCCTGTACACCCTCCACGGCCCCTGCAGGCAGCCCACACCACAGGGGACTACCCTGCATCCCTGGTCATGTCCCGCGGGCAGCCCACCCAACATGGGCATGCCCCCCAGCAAAGGCACATGTCTCCTTGCACCAATGATCACCAACTCATGTCCCCTTGCACCCCCACCCCCAGCATTGCGGGGCACCTGCCAGCAGGCCCCCACCCTTGTCTCCCAGCACCCCCACCTCCCCAGTCACCAGGGGCAGCCTCCACCAGGCCCCCACCCATGTCTCCCAGCACCCCCACCCCCCCAGTCACCAGGGGCAGCCTCTACCAGGCCCGCACCCATGTCCCCCACCACCCCCACCCCCCAGCACTGTGGGGCACCTGCCAGCAGGCCCCCACCCATGTCCCATCCATGCCCCCCTGCACCTGGGTCCCAACAATCCCCAATCATGTCCGTAATGGCCATCCTCCCCTGCCAAAAGGCCCAACCCCCTATCACATCCACCCACATATCAAAGGCAATAACATGTTACACACCCAATGTAAATAATGCAAATGAACACATGTCTGTCACACACAATGGCTGCAAGTGAATGTTAAAACACCCAACATGACATGCATGAAAGTAATGAGATGATACGACACATTGAAGGATGAAAATAAAAATGTATTGAAAATCAACAAGAATGGAAATGAAATAAGAAAAACCACAAAGCAAAACAACAAAAAGAAGTTGAATGTCCATGAAAAAAATCCAATAAATCCAAAAATCCATTGAAGAACTATATACAAGACAATCCCGGGTCCATGAGCCCAACCAAATGAAACCTAACTATGTCAACTAACTAAAAACTGAACTATATACAAAAAAGTGGCGCATTGTCCAATCGCAACCAAATAAAAAAAAATAATAATTCAAAGGAAACCTACCACTAACTATATAACTATATACAATGGCAGCGGGCAAGTCCTGCGGCTCACTCTGTGATGTTGCCGGCCAGGGCATCATCGAACTCCATGTCGATGTCCTGGAGGCGGGACTCTGTCCTGGCCCCGAGGTCTCGCAGGGATAACCCCATGTCCAGCTCAAACTCCCTGCGAGCTTCCACGAGGCACTCAGCCCGCCTCAACGCCCGACGCATGGAGAACTCCGCCCTGACCATGGTGAGCCGCTCCTCTTCCGCCCGCTGCCGCTCCGCACCTATCCGCTGGACCAACTGCTCCCACACGGAAGACACTACCATCCCAGGGTTCTCCTGCCCTCCGGCCGATGCCTGCCCCTCTGATCTTGATGGCCCCGAGCCATGATGCCTCCCACGTCGAGCCTGCTGCTGCCTCCGACGCCACTGCCTCTGCCAGCACGACGGCATCCAGGATGATGGAAACCACCGACGCCGTCGTGCACGTGCCCTGCCCGATGATGCCGTCACATCCTCCATCTGCTGGGGTCCAGTTGCTGTGTTGTCCACCCCTGCTGGACCTCTGACTCCCGACTGTGGCAGGGATGGGATCCCCACCGAGCTGGCTGCATTGGTCAGGGCAGGTCCACAGGGGGCCCTGCTGGCATCTGGGCCGGAAGACGGCAAGGAGAACGACTGGCGTATAGTCTCCACAGAGGAGGAGAGGGCCGCCAGATTGGCCGACACATGCAGGAAACCCCCGAACAGGGCCGATCCCAATTGGGCCACGTCGGCACGGTGCTCTTCGTGATGACGTGCGTGCTCCTCCTGGAAAGCACGCACGGCATCACGAATCACAGCCGTGCGCATCGCGACCCCAATCAGGACCTTCTCCACACGGCCAGGGGTCCCCTCGTCCGCAGGTGGAGGGGAGTCAGATGACATGGACATCCCCTCTACCTGCGGACGGGCCTGGGACGGGGCATCCCTGCTGGTGCAAGGTGATGCACCCACAGGTTCAGGGACAGCGACATGCACAGGCCCCTCCACGGTGACCTGTGCTGTCTCCTGCCCCTGCCCCTGGACTGCACCACTTGCACCAGCAGGGATGCCCCCACCAGGCCCCATGTGCGCCTCAGTGGCGGCCTCCTCCTCCTCTGTGGAAACCACCAACCTGGATGGCTCCTCGTCGTCTACCGCCGTAGCAGGCCCCTGTGGGGGCTCACCCACCCCTTCCGCTGCAGCCCTGGGGGCATCCCCGCCGCCTTGCTCCACAGCGCCGTCTCCGCCCTCTCCTTCACTAGCCGCTGCGTAGAGGGAGACATAGAACACAAGCATCAGGGTACTGTACAATGGTCCCCTAGACAGGAAGCAATAGCAGATGAGTGCCACTGTCAAAGTACACTTCCATCATGTCACACCACAACACATGTGTCAGTCCAGGCAAAACACACACAGTGACAGTCATGGTGCGTGCCATGGACATTTCAATGCATGTCCAATGGACTCTCGAATCATACAATGTAATGGGACTCACATGCATCATGGGTCATGCCTATCACATGCACACACTTCACCTCAGTCACATCCATCTGGCCCCGTACACCCCAATCACAGTGCATACAAGGATGACTAGGCTGCATCAGTGAATCTGTACATTGTCACAGACATGTGTCATGCATCCATGGCACTCACAAGTCACAGACACGCAGGTCAGGCACACAGACATGGATACCACATATGTATCTGGCATCAGCACCCATCCCTCGCCCCCACCCATGTCCAGGAACAGAGACTGCCATGCTCTCATGTGTGCAATCTGCACAGGGCTCCCCATGTCGCATTCAAACACATGCAACAACCGTGCGGTTTACACATTACAGGTCGCACATGCATTCCCATGATGTCCCTGCACACATACATGCGTACATGGCCTATGTCACACATGCAGGCAAGTATCAGACAACCAGCACACTGCAACATGCCCTGTCTCACACAGCAATGCTTGGCCACTTACCGCTCAACTCCAGACGGGTCTCCCTCTCAAGGACCTGGGCGTGGAGCGCTGGGTGTGCGCGTTCCAGGACCCTCAACTGGATGGAACTCATGCGGCCCCGGCCCCCCTCCACGAGGCGCCGGGCCTTCATGAGGGTCCTGGACCTCAAGTCCTCCCAGCGCTTCTTGACCTTCAGGATGGTGCGGGTTGCCACCCCCTCCGTGTTGATGGCAACCACACAGTCGGCCCAGATCCTATCCCGTCCTTCCCTGTTGGCGCGGGACGATCCGAAGAGGGCATCATACTGCCCCAGGACTTGCTCCACCAGGACACCAACTTCGGTGGCAGTGAAGCTGGTGCCCCTCTGCCCCTCTGGCCGGGGGTTGCCACTGGGGTCAAATGTGGATGTACCCGACATGGCAACCCCAGGGGCAGGAGTGGGTGGGCAACTGGGTCCTGGGGCTGGGCTGTGGATCGATGTTATTCGAGTCGGGAGTCTTCTGTACCAGCAGGGGTGGACACAGCAACTGGACCCCTGCAGATGGCTGATGTGCAGGCACCAAATGGCAGGGCACGGTGGCAGCAGGCAGGCAGGCAGGCAGCAGCAGATGGCACGTGGGAGGCTGCTCGGGGCACTGGGGGGCAGTGATTCGGCCTTCTGGGCAGGAGCGTGGTCTTCCGTGTGTTTTCGCGTGGCCAGCTTGATACGGAGTGATTTGGCACGTGAAAAATCTGCACGTCAGCGTGTAATTCGAGGAAAGGCCCTTAGCGCGTAAGCGCGTCAGCACACGTACGCGATTTCATTGGACCAAAGGCCCTTACAGCGTAAGCGCGTCTGTGACGTTTTGCGCACGGGCGTTGCCCTGGCAGGGCTTGGAGATCCTGCGTGCCTTTATGTTCTGTACGTGCTTTTCGTGCGGTGCGTGTGTTTTCCATCCGTTGGGGTTCACACGCTATTACTTCACAGCGGGTGTTGGCTACGCGTTCTACTACACGCAAGGCAGACGGTGAGTGGTACCCCGCTCCCCCAGGCCCGATCGCGTGAGAAACTTCCCGCGCACCCCTGAAATACACGCGCCCAGGCTATTCGCGTGTAAAACTTCCCGCGCACCCCTGAAATACACGCGCCCAGGCTATTCGCGTGTAAAACTTCCCGCGCACCCCTGAAATACACGCGCCCAGGCTATTCGCGTGTAAAACTTCACGCGTACCCCTGAAATACACGCGCCCAGGCTATTCGCATGTAAAACTTCCCGCGCACCCCTGAAATACACGCGCCCAGGCTATTCGCGTGTAAAACTTCACGCGAACCCCTGAAATACACGTAGCCCGCTCCCCCAGGCCCGATCGCGTGAGAAACTTCACGCGAACCCCTGAAATACACGTAGCCCGCTCCCCCAGGCCCGATCGTGTGAGAAACTTCACGCAAACCCCTGAAATACACGTAGCCCGCTCCCCCAGGCCCGATCACGTAAGAACGCGAACCCCTGAAATACACGTACCCCGCTCAATCGCGTGTGTAACTTCCCGCGCAACCCCGAAATACACGTGCCCCGCTCGCACAAGCACTATTGCTGTATGTTGCCACTTTTGTAATGCGCAGGGACGCTACCGCCTGCCTTCGTGTGGCGGACGTGTATCGGCTTGTGCGTGTCTTTCGCTGTGCGTGGCTTTGCCCTATTCGGTTCCATGAATACGTGTGGTTCGGGTGCGTGTGGGCGTTCCCTCTGCTTCCCTGCAGTACATCCCCAGTTACGCCCTTGTTTTCGCAAGTTGTTCCCCATTCCGCGCGTTACGCCCCGTGTTCCGCCCACTTTCTAGTGTATGCGCAGAGGTTGTGCGCTTTCACTGTGCGCGTCGCGCACGTCTTTCGGGATGTTGCAGTGACGTGTGCGCCATGCACGGGTTTGGCGCACATCCCGAGGAAGACACGCGCAGGGACTTCCATGAATCGCACGCGCTCTTTTTTTCCGCTTGCGCCTGCTTGCGCCTGCTTGCGCGTAGATTTTCGGCGCACGTTTGTTCCATGAATCGGCCCCTTAGTCTACGGAATTTGGTCGAAAACCAAATGGTCGAATTTTTTTTTATTTATATATATTTTTTAGGTTTTAGTTTAGGGAAAAAAGGGAGTTGGGGGGGGGACCCCAAAAAAAAAAAAAAAAAGTGAAAATAATAAAAAAAAATTAGACCATTTGGTTTTTGACCAAATGGTTTCGACCAAATGTCCTGTCGACCATTTGTTTTCGACGAAATGTCTGGTAACCGCCTGGGACAGTGCATGTTTCGACGTGGGAGTATATTACAGTCTCCATTTGCGTTCAAGCTGTTTGCTCTGCAGATGCAGAGCCCAGAGATCATTAGTAACCCACGGTTGTGAGGGCCGAGCTGACAGCCTCAACCTCTTAAGCAGAGCAAGTTGATCCACTAATACCAGAACGGTGACTGATAGTAGGTCAATGTTGAAATGGGAAGTGTCAGAGTAATGGGTGCAGATGTGTGCAGCAATGTTGAGAAGTTCCACAGAGCACTAGCCCCAATGCAGAATGGCAGGAGGGCGAAGTGCCACTTCGGGGCCCTAATGTCCCAAAGAAATGTGACGATAAGGTGGTCGGTCCATGGCACAGGGGAAGGCATGGAACACCATGGCCTCAGCATCAGGTGTAAAGATGAATTTGAGAGTATTGCCTAGCCAATGCGTGGAGTGTGACTACCTTCATTGTTGTGAACAGGAAGTTTAGTACTTTAAGATCGCTATCATCATTGGCCCTATAGTTGAAATCTCCCAAAACAAGATGGACCTGCCTAAGTTGGGTATCAGCAGCAAAATCCAGTAAGGCAGCAGCAAAAAGGGAATCATTTCCAGGGGGTCGATAAGCAATCTGTAGGTGAATGCAAAAAATTCGACGTGAGGGAAAGTGGCACCAACATAGCCTCCATTTTGATCTGGTGGTTAATAGTAAGACGGAAACCAGTGTAGAGGGAACTATACATGACCGCAACTCCACCACCAATCTTCAGTGGGGGACCATTGCCGTGAAAAAATGTACTTACTTTTTTTTCATTTACTTTACACTGCAGAGTACTAGTTCTGAACTTACTTAGTTTGGAAGTAAACTGGTGGTGGTCTCTAGCCAGAGCACGTCAACATGATAGTGTCTGTTTAGCTATGTACTCATCTGTGATTTTTTGATTGATAACAATATCTTTTTCTTATGTTGAGCTACACACCCATGAGTCTCAGAGCACTGAAATAACAGATGACATTATCATCCCACAGAATGGTACTCAATGTATTGACCGCGGAAGGATGATAGGCTGAGTTGAATTTGCCAAGATTTGAACCTGCCACAGGAGGCAGCGCACAGATATCATGGGTGAGCGTTCAACCTGCCATGCTATCTAACCGGCATGTAAGAGTTTGTCATAATCCTAAATAAACATAATTGTACTTTTATACATTCTGCCTCACTTGAATTATTAAGAGTGCTCTGTGTGTGCTTAACTGGACCCCTCTACCACTGTCCTTCTCTCCTAGGTCTAAGGCGTACTGCTCAGTCACTCTACCTTGACGGAGGTCGGCTAGACATTAGTGTATTTCCCTGTTCTCAGAATCTGGTCTCAAAGTGGATTCTGAAAATCCATTTTAACACTGCCTGTACATTATTATTGCCCAATAAGAAAAGGGTAAGTGACGTATTTTAGAAAGAGGACACTATTGTAAACAATGGAGCCATGTGAGAGGAGGGGGCAGTTGAAGAGGGGGGAGGGCTATGGGAGGTGGAACTGTGAATCGGGAGACTTGCTCCTGTCATTCGCTCCTTTTTTATGAATAAGGGGGAATTTACACATGCAATTTCCAGTAGCTGCAAATTGCGCACTAATATCATGGACTTCTTTGGCCCTTTATTCATTGAATTATTTGCGTGTAAAACCGGGATTTGCTTGCCATTTTGCTAAATAACACGCACATCCCTGTTTTTCACGCAAATCAGGGCCTTTGTGAATAGCATTGTTCATACAATTTACGTGCAAGGGCACGGGCAAAAGTGCTGCAACCACTCACAGCAGGTGCAAAGGCAGTGGCATGTTAATCAGGATTATTATTTATAGCCAACATCTATAGCCCACCATCAAGAGCATTCTGACCACTCTCTTTCCAGTTTAGAGGTGAGTAGAGAAAGATCTAACCACTCTCCGACCACTCGCTTTGCTGGTTTAATGTGAATAAAGATACCTTCTAACCGATTGGAAACATGAGACCTTCCGCATGCATTAAGTGCAAATGTATCAGAAAACATTATCTTAAAACACTAGTACGTCGTATGGGGAATGTGATAGAGAACAATACGATGTTGCCAGCACTGTCTTTTTAGTGCTTTGAAGTGAATCTGCCCGCCTCACCCATTGTCCTTAATTGTGTCGTTTGGAGGTTGTTGGCTGGTGACCAGGGTGCGTGGTTATGAGTCAGTGACATAGGGGCCACGCCTCACTCTTTCTAGGGTTTGTTGGCAAAACTACTTCCTTTCAAGACTATTAGAAAAATAAGAAGAGCAAACAGGACAAATACAACAGCTTTGTGTTGATTTATGTTCGATTAATGTTTGTCTGATTATTTAAGTAGCACCAAAAAAGCGTAGACCAACACAAAGCTGTATTTCTATAGACGGGTTTGCAGGCCCGGCTCCAGGAATTTTCATCTGGGTGGGCCAGGGTTGTGACCAGGGGGGCCCACATTCCATTGGGTGTGGGTCTAGGAGAACCCTATTCAAAGTGCTGGCGTTGATCCAGATTTTGCAGATCTCCAAAAATAAATGTGCACACCTCTATAAAAAAAAGTACATAGCAAAAGAGAAGCAAGGAAAATCATGTTGCAGCATCAATCTACCTGTCTTCCCTTCCCATCTGCTCTCCCCTTTCTGTTATATCTGATCCTCCTACACCTTTCACTATCCAGACACGTTCCTTCAGCTGCCCTAATCACTGTACCCATTTACCTACCCTTTCACCTGTTCACACCAGCACCCATCATGCATTTCCTGGCCTGGCTTAAGAGAATTTAGGGCAATGCCTCCTCCTCTTCCTCTGAGAGGGCTGAGCAGATGGATGGTGTCTGCCCAACAAATACCTTCCTGAGCGCTGTGGCTACTCCCAGCGGGCCCCGAAGGGGATGCTTGTGCTCCCTCCATCCTGTTGTGAAAGATAGACCCCCCCCCACAATACTGAAGCAAGGAATAGGAGATTTTGTTTCCTACAAAATTACATTTTTTTCTAACTTTTTTTTATTTCATGAACAGAATATACCATGCCCAATCAATACAATCAATACAGGTAGTCTTGCTGATCTTAACAATATTTAGAGCACAACAACATATCCTCCAATAACATACACATGTATACAATTCTCCCTTCACCCACCCATTCCACAAATGCCCCCTCCTTTCCAACTGAACCCCTACATTAGTCCCATTCTGAATGTCTCCCATCAATGGTTCATGTCCAATATTAAATTTGAAACACAAAATGTTATATTTTGTTGAATTTTCGCAGCACATTTTAATTGATTTGAGAGTGCAAGGCTGTTCTAGGGTTGTAAGGGCTGCATCAGGAGGCAGACGGTGCTGGTTGAGGGTATTCCAGCTTCCTGGTATCGCTCCTGGTGGAGTTTGGCATGAAGGAGCGGGTCTTGCTCCTCTGTCACGCCCCTATACATCATTGTCTGGTACATACTGTTTACATACCGGTTATTAAATGCAATTGTCCGAGATGACTCTTTGTTTGATGTTTTCACTGGTAATGAATGACACAATTTTGTTCAATAAATGTGGCCTGGATATTTTCAAAGTTAGATGTGTGTGTGTGTGTCCTAATGCCTGTGCTGGCCATCTATTAAATCATGAGTGAGGTTTTTTGTAATAGCTTGTAATGCAAACTGAATCCCTTCTAGGGGCACCTACTTTTAACAGGCAAGGCATAGTGAAATTAAAAAAATATGCTGAGGATCACACACTTTGGTTGAGTGGTAAAGCCATAATTTCAGCGTAGCCTGAAATATAGATATTTGACCAAACATCTGCAGAGCTCAAGTTGGTACAAATATGTGTTGAAGTTTGGCTTTCAATAACTAAAAAAATCCTAAATTGTATACAGTTTACTTAAAAAATGCACCAGTCACTTGATAAACCAACTTGACAATGTATTCATCATTGTAGAAAAATGTTGATGAAAAGATTAAAGTGGGGCATTTTGTTTTGAATCCTGAACTGCATAGAGCAGAATTCTCCTGTTTGCGCTTTTTTTGCAAAAGGGGCCATTCATTAATTTTAATTGTTTCCACCAAATACTGGAAAAGTAAAGATTAAAACAGGTGAAAATCGCTTTTGATCTTTACTTTACCACTACGTGTCTGGAAAATTTTAAATCACCTCCACAATTAATGATTGTGGGAGTCATCCGCAATGGATTCCTTTTGACTCTGTCCGCTTTTACCACGTGTAAAAGTCAGTAGATGTCATAGGAATCCATTGGATTTCAGCCAACTTAAAAATACATGCTGCTGGAATGCCAATAGGATTTGGCAGGGGGGCCTTGTTAAGTCTGATCTGCTCTCCAACTTCGCTTGGCAAATCATACAAAATCCTGTAGCTCATACAAAGTGGAGCTAAATGCATTTAGCACCACTTCTTCCACTCTGCTTGACCTGGAAAAGAATCCCTTATGTAGCTTTATTTTCCCCATCCTGAATGGAAGCCTACAAGCTCCAGCATAGCAATGAATGAGAATTTACAAAAAATCTCTTACAGACACAAAGTGAAATGAAATGCATGTCAAGGTTATTGTTTCACACAGCTTGTTCTGTATCCCCTTAGTTACTAATCACCTAACAATCACACTTAAACAGCTTCTTAAAACCCTATATATGTTTTAAGTGCCACAGCAATGATCACTGCCTTTTTTACCTTTTCTCATTTCTAATTTATTTATTTATTGAATTTATTTCTAAAGCACAATGACAGTGGCCCGGGGGCATAAGAGCGCTGACATGACATACAATAAAAAACATAAAGCTCAGCGAAGCCTAAGGAGAAACCTGAGAGAAACTAGTCGAGGTCAAGGATCCATTTACTCAAAAGGCAAGGTTTTCAGGACACGTTTGAACCTGGGAAGACTGGCACACAGCCTCAAATCAGGCAGGAGAGTATTCCAAAAGTGAGGAATTGTGGCTGGGAAGCATCCATTTTGCACCTGTACCAGTTTGGCCTTTGGAGTGAAAAGCAACCCTGTGTTATTGGATCTTAGATTATGGCTGTTAGATAGCCACTTCAACTGTGCTGTCATATAAAAAGGGCTTATTCCATACATGCAAGCCCCTGAAATGCAAAGGGTACGAAACGTGATTCTCTTTGTAATAGGGAGTCAATGTAATGCTCGGTTTGCTGTTGAGACATGATCTGTTTTGCGCATCCCCATAACGACCCTAACTGCATTGGTCTGGACAGCTTGCAGACGATTGAGCTCTCCTTTGCCTACCCCAAGTAGACTGCTGCCACAGAAGTCCGGGCGGCTCCCAATGATCGCCCTGGCTAGGGTGGCACAACTGCAGGCCTCAAGGAATGGTCTGAGTTGTGCCAAAAGTATAATGTAATATAATGTTGAGTTTGACACTAGGCTGCTGATATGGGACCTCAATCGTGACTCCCAAGGTTTTTATTGTTTTTTCAAAGTGGGGAGCAGACAGTCTGCGATTTGAAAGAATGAATAGGACTGATCAAGCTGGCGCCACTTGGGGCTGGTGCCCAGGATAGTAATCTCAGTTTTTAAGTTATTCAGGGCTAGGCCATTATACAGCATCCAGAGCTCGATTTGGTTGTATGTGGCATTAATGACCTCAGTGACTTTGGAGTGGTCACCTGATAAAGTGAAAAGACACTGAGTATCAACAGCATATTTGGCATAGCACATCCTATTGTAAATAATCTGCCTCTGGGACTTGTTAAAAGATACAACCTCAATGGTAGGGCCTGTTCAGCCCTGATGTTTGCATGTGAGGGGTGATGGTAGAGCATGGGAGGGGCATTGGCATGTGTCCCTTGTCTAAATGTTAAATCCACCTCTGATTGTACTTTTTAGTAAATATTGAAATACTGATTATTATTTATATAAGATGTACACCTTATATACTTTGCCCTGGAACATTATAGAAAACGCTCCTCTTTTTTGTTTATTTTGTGGGTGTTCATGTTTAATTTCTGGCACTGCCTAAACACCCAGCACCCAGGATTTACATCATACTTTGCAAACTCTGTAAAGTTACTCAACAGATTAAGGTTATGAAGTCAGTACTTATCAGTTTGAATCATGAAACATTCTGTCAGAGTAGACTAGGCTTCCAAACAAAGATACATTCTATTTAGGTCAGATCCCCACTGGTAAGTATGCATGAGAAGATCTAAAACTTGTCAAAACTTGCCAACCTAGCCTTATAATTTTCAGGTATGGCCTTGTTGGACCAGCTCAGTGCTGCTTGATTCCCAAGGCGTAGCCAGCAAGACACCCACATCTGGGCATATACACATTAACTTAGGGAGACAAACAGAAGCCAACATGCATCGGCAAAGCCAACGGCTTGGGCTTTTGATTAGGCATGGATAGGCATTTGCCAGACACTTCCATAAGGGCACCACATAAGGGTACCACCTGGTCATAAGATGGGAACAGCTGGAAAATGGTGGCAGTAACTGGGCATATGATGGCATTGCCTGGCAAATGTCTAATACCTATAAACTAGCCAAAATGGATGGAATGTGATTGCTTGTTTAAGACATGACTTCAGTGCAATCACAGAGGCATTGACAAATATATTGCTTATAAAATCAACTGGCTAAAGACACACATTAAGAGAATTGTATTACACCAGGAGCTTATTTACACAGGTAATTAATTAAACACTCAAAGGAATGCTTAGATATAACACTGACAAGCCCTATACAGCAACATGTTTGGTGTTACTTTGTTATAGAGCTTTCTCATAGAGTTCTAGAAATGTTAGGTTTTTCTGGTGAGGTATTAACCCAGCCATGGCTAGTAATTAGGTGGGTAAATGAACAGACACACCCATAGGATGTGTGTTTTTCCCACATTTTATCGCCATCCTAACTGTGTTTCACTACATGCTTTCTGGTTGTACCTGATAGGTAAAAAGTGTATGAATCAATTAAAACCACCGTCATTGCTCTGGCCAGCCTTGCATACTATTGTTTGCATATCAGCCTTGGCCCTGTCACTAATATCAGAAGCCCGTCCCAAACTTCTAGACCACAGGGCCTAAAAATCCATGTGGTTACTTGTGTTCCAGTGAAAATGGAAATTGAGAATGACCTGCACCTTTTGGTGGCAGCACCAAAGGTCATTTGCTAATGGCTTGTCCCCTTCTCTAATGGTACAGACATGCTGCAAAATTATGTCATGGAATGTTGCGCAGAGCACCGGTAGTGGTAATGTTTAATTCAAAGCCCTGCATGTATCACTTTTTGATTTTACTACACTCTCCCCTCCAGAATTACATTTTTGTTACAACCAACCTTATCTTTTCACTTATACTCAAGTAGTTAATGCAGCAGAGTATATACTTTGAATGTAATTTGTAAGGACCCCAAGTCAGGTGATGCACCTTGCGCAGAAATCTGTGTTCAAGCATCTTACCTGTCATTTATATAACTTGATACAGTTAACCATTTTATTAAGCATGATGTGAAAAACCATTATATTTTCACAATAAATAAACACAATTTAAAATACAGAAACCAACAGTGTGATTGTAGGTTTGAGAAAATAGTTGTAGGCAACCTGCTTGAATATGTGTGCTACCTCACTTAGAGGTGTGTGTGGCTCTCCATCTCTCTGGTTAGTTGTACTTTCATGGCTGTGAGGCATAAATCATTGTCTAGGGCAATAAAACAAATCCTGCAGTTCAGCCTCTCAGAATGTCTTTGAGGTTGCTGATTAATGTTTAGAGTGCCGTCCATCCCCCCACTCCCTTGGTTACTAGTGGTGTATCACACCACTGACATGGCCTCCTTTCTAGGGGGGGCCAGGGGCTGGATCTGGGGGGGCCTGGCACCCATGGCCCCCCTGCTGGAGCTGGGCCTGCGGGTTCGAGGCAGCATGGCCACGCCTTTCAGCATCATGCAATGGGAGGAAGGAGACTGTGGGACATTTTCTGCTTAGGTGTGAGAGACATGTTGAGGAGAGAGAATTGATGAGGGTTCGGTTGTCTGCGCTGGGTGTGGCTGAGCTGAGTGGGAAGGCTTTGCTGGGAGGTGACGGGGTGAGAGGCAGGAGGAGGAGCAGTGTGCTGTTGGATTTTGTGAGGCAGACGGGGCGGTGGGAGGAGTTGTGAGTTTATGTGTGCTAAGTAATGATTGGTGGGTTTGGTGCACATCATCCTTTAGGATGGGGAAGACCCTGCGTGGGTCCGCCCACACATCCGATAATTAAGAAGAAGAAGAAGAAGAAGAAGACAAACTCTCCCAGAATGGACACCTGACCCAGACCCCCCTCATTGTGCGGTTCGTCTCTTTAATATGGCTGATGGTAAATTAAATTGGATTACTGAATAACATTCCTTTCTCCCCTCACAGGATTCTCAAACTTAGGTGGCCCGGTACCTAATACGCATTACTGTTTGCTCTGAACTGTGGTAAACTAGGGTGTTCTTTTTCTCCCCTCGCAGGATTCTCAAACTTAGGTGGCCCGGTACCTAATACGCTTTACTGTTTGTTTGCTCTAATTGTGGTAACTTGTGCTTGCTGCCCACTTCCTGTCTGCGTACTCTCGTTTTGTCTGTCTCCCCCCCCCTCCCTCCTACTCCATGGTGCTCTCTGTCTCGCCTATCTTCTCTAACTGCTTCTCCATTGACTATCCTGCTCTCCTCACTAAATCTGGTAGGAAAAGGTTTAAAAAGGACATCCTGGTCTCCAACCCAGGCCTCCCTATCGCTGACACCTACACTAGTGCCTGCTCTAAGGAAACTCTCACTGACATCCTCTTTTTCGTGCCTTCGCCTGACCTATGGACCCTTCATATGGTCTCTGTGCTCTCTCCTTTCTCCTCCTCTCCCATTAATGGTGGCACCCGTTGGGATGTCCTCTTGGCCCCCTTCCGCTCCTCCAAGGCCATCATTAATGTCTACGCTAATGGGACCATCTTGGTCCAAGGCCCTCAGGCCAACCTTCTCCTCTTTGATAGACGCTTCCCACACCTCATCAACTTCCTCTCCTCTCCTGCTGTCCCCCCTCCTCTATCCTTGGCTACCTTGCCTCTACCCTCCCTCCCAGCCCCCTCTCGTGCTCCTTCTTCACCTCCTTCTTCTACACCTCCGCAGGGCGTACCTCTGATCTGTACCCCTCCCCGTAAGTTCTTCAAGGAGGGCAACCTTCTCCACATTGCCACTCTAAATTCTCGCTCTGCCATCAAGCACTCCTCTGATATCTGTCACCTTCTTGGGGAACTGGACCTCGACGTCCTCTGTCTCACTGAGACATGGTTCACAGCCAGCTCTGCCATCAGCTTTGACACACTCCTACCTGACGGTTACAAGATCCTCTCCATGCCCAGGCCTAACCGTGCAGGGGATGGTGTTGCCCTTATCTTCCCTGAGTGGATTCCTGCCACTGTCACTCCTACGCAGACCTACTCCTCTTTTGAATGTCTTGTCTGCCGACTCTCTCTCTCTCCTAGCCATTCCCTTACCGTGGCTACTATCTATCGGCCACCTGGTCAAATTTCCTCCTTCCTCTCCGAGTGGGCTGACCTCTCCTCCTCACTCCTGTCCTCAACCACTCAACTCCTCTTTCTTGGCGACTTCAACATCCACCTTGATGCCTCCAGTCCCCCCACTGCTCTCTTTCGTGACCTCTGCGACTCTCTCTCACTCTCTATTCTCCCGTCTGGGCCTACTCACTCTGCTGGGCACACTCTTGATGCTCTGATCTCTTCTGACCTTCCCCTCTCCGTCCCTCTCTCCACTCCTCTCTCCTGGAGTGATCACTTTCTCCTATCCTCCCACCTCACCCTCCCTACCCCACAGGCAAAGCCACCCTCTTCTCTGCCACCCACCTTCTCGGTCATCCGACCCATGAAGCGCGTGTCAGTTGAGGCTTTCGCTGCTACCTTCTCGCCCCCCCTGCCCCTTCGGCTGACTCCCACCCTGACACAGCCCTCTCCATGCTCCACTCTGCTATATCTGTTACTCTTGATATCCTTGCCCCCGTCATGAGAATCCGCCTGAAGCCCAAAGCCAAATGTAACTCCTGGTATGACTCGGATCTCGCCACCCTAAAACGCAAGTGCAGGGTTGCAGAGAGGAAATGGCGTGCTTCATGTTCATCCTCTGACAAACTGGCCTGCCGCCTGCTCCAAAGGCAGTATCGGCTCTCCGTTCTCACCAAGAAGAGAGCACTTATCCAAGCCCGCATCTCTGCGGCATCTAACAACTCCGCCGAACTCTTTAAAATCTGCAAGGAGCTGGCCAACGCTGTTGCAGTCTCTACCTCTCCTGTCCCCTCCCAGGCCCTCTGCACTGCATTGGCCTCTCACTTCATCTCTAAAACTCAGGACATCCTGTCCTCGCTCTCCTCCTTTCACCTCCCTCCCTCCCTTCCCGGCTCTTCCTCTGGCCCTTCTGCAGTCACCCCTCCTCCCTCTTTCTCTGCCTTTCCACTTTTCTCTGCTGACGAGGTTTCCAGACAAGTCTGATCTATGAAAGTCTCGTCTAAACAGGTTCATGCCTGTTCCTCCAAAACTATCAAGGACCACATCGACTCCCTGGCTCCTGCCCTGGCTGACTTTTGCAACCACTCCTTCGCCTCTGGAGTCTTCCCTTCCCCCCTCAGGCACTCCCTTGTGCACCCTCTTCTCAAGAAACCCTCTTCCGACCCCTCCTGCCCGGCTAACTATCGCCCTATCTCCATCACTCCCTTCCTGGGCAAGCTCCTGGAGAAACTGGCCATCTCCCAGCTTAACCTCCATGCTGAATCTGTTGGTAGTCTTCATGACCATCAATCTGCTTTCAGAGCTGCCAGAAGCACGGAAACTGCTCTCCTGAACATCCGTGAAGACCTGCTCTTGAACCTCGATTCCAACACTCCGTGTGTTCTCATTCTGCTCGATCTCTCCTCTGCCTTTGACACTGTCAACCATGCCATCCTGCTCAACCGTCTCCGTGAAAACCTGGGTATCACTGGTCAGGCTCTGGCGTGGCTGACCTCTTTCCTTTCAAATCGACCCTCCCAGGTCCAACTGGGGTCCTTCCTCTCCGACATCTTTTTCTCCACCTGTGGTGTCCCCCAGGGATCTAATCTCTCTCCCTGGCTGTTCAACCAGTATCTGGCACTCCTTGCCCACCGCATCGCCGCTCTCTGCCCTAATTTCCAGTGCTATGCGGACGATACCCAGCTCATTTTCAGGCTACCCTCAGCCTCCCCCTCTCCTTCCCTCATCTCTGACTGTCTGTCTGCTATCCAGGAATGGTGTGCCGCCAATGACCTCTGCCTTAATGCCAGTAAGACTGAGATTCTACTCATCGGTACACCCACTCCCTCCTTCCCTGCGGCTCTCTGGCCTGCCTCCCTTGGCCCCCTCCCTGCTCCTACCTGCAATGCAAAAAACCTTGGGGTCATCTTCGACTCCACACTCTCCTTCTCTCCTCATATTTCTGATGTCGCTAAGAAGTCACACTACCAGCTGCACCTCCTCAGTGGTATTCTTCCCTTCCTCTCCTTCCCCCAGAAGCTCACTGTCTCCCGAGCCCTGGTTCTCTCGAAGCTGGATTACTGTAACAGCCTCTATCTTAATCTGCCTGCCTCCACTTTCCGCCCTCTGCAACTCATCCAGAACAGAACTGCGAGACTTGTCCTTGGCCTCAAGCCCAGGGACCGTATCTCTCCAGGACTGAAATCTCTACACTGGCTCCCAGTGGCTGCAAGGATAAAGTTCAAAACCCTCTGCATTGTCCACAAGGTCTTCTGGGGCCTTGGTCCTAAATACCTTCAACTCTCTCTTCCCAAATATCTTCCTTCCCGAGCCCTTCGCTCATCCGCCTCCAACTCCCTCAGGGTCAGCCGCTTCTCGAAGCAACGAGCTGGGGGTAGATCTCTCTCCGCGGCAGGGGCCTCCCTCTGGAACAGCCTTCCTGCCTCTCCGGTTCCGGAAGCACCTCAAAACCTTCCTCTTTGCTTCTGCTTTCTCTCTCCCTCTCCCCTGCTGAACAGCTAATATTCTTCACTGAAACTGCACTGATTCTGCAACTGGACCACTCTTAACGGCCTCGGTCCTGGGCCCAGCCACTCTCCACTTGCACTGATGCCCTGGAACCCCTCTGCACTGCGGGACTGTCTCTGTATCCCTACAGCCCCCCCCTTTTCCAGCACTTGTTCTGCACTTACCTTGCACTTGCCACCAGCTGGCCCTATTTATTTATTACTTTACGCCACTTACCTTGTACTGCACTTCCCCCCCTCCCCTTCCCCTTGCACTTTTCCCCCTCCCCCACCCCTGCACTTGCGCGATCTGAATGACACCTGGCCTAGTAGGATCGTTGTCTGTCTCCCCTTGTTCCTCCCCTCCCTGCCTCGTCGCGCCTTGAAACACCTGTGTATAGGCGCGTTACAAATGCCATATCATATCATATCATACATTACATTATTTCGTGAGATCTCTAGTGTCTCCTGCAAACCAATGGTGAGTACATAACATGTTGGGCTTAAGGGAAAAAACAGCGAGTCAATGTAATTGGAATCATTCAATATAAACCCTTTAAAATCGGTAAATGTACATTATGAGATCGATAAAAGAAATCAGAGAAGGAATGCAGGGCCGATGAGCAGGGTCCATTCCACCAAGAGCCGGTCAATGGTGCAGACCACAATTCTCTTTTTTTTCAATATATTGAGACCACTATTAACCTGAAGAGTTCCTTCCCACCCCAATCAAGGAGCCCTGTAATATTTGCTTATGTTTTTAAGCACTGGTAGGTCATTATTTTCAGTGGGCCCTTTAGTTCCCTTGGTTTGGGGCCTTTGATTACACCCCACATGAACCCCCCCATTCTTCCAAGATTCTTTCATGGGGAGAGCAGGGCAGAGTGGGGTTTTCATCCAAAGAAATTTTATTTTTGTTTTCTTTTATATTTTTCTTTCTGTTGGAGCCCGGCCGGCTCAATTTCCTTCTTTATGGAGTGGGCGCTCCTGTCTCCCCTTCTGTCTTCGGGTTGAGGGATGTAGCACGGCATCCAATTTCATCCTTCTTTCCTGCGTCCATGGGGTGCTCCCTGGACTGCCTTCTTTTCTCCAGGCTGGAAGTGAAGGAAATGAATTAGCTAGCAAATATCAAAAGGAGAGATGCAGTACTTTATATGCAACATATTCCACCAGAAGATTTTTCACAGAACAACAGCATACAATCATTACCCAAGACATTTTCACCATTTCAGAAAACTGTATTTATTTTCTTTCTCTTTACAATGAGCACTGCACTAAGCCAATCACTCGTATATATATATAATATATATATATATATATATATATATATATATATATATATATATATATATATATATATATATATATATATTACACTGCCACGATAGTGAAGCTATGGTTAAGTTGCTGTTTCCATAGGAAGAGCACGTTTTGGGCAGCTTATAACTTCGCTCCCCCTGGACGAATCCTCATCAAACTTTGCAAAAAAAAGTATATGGCCCACCCACCCCCCTCTCATGCCCCGTGTGTCTGTATCCCCCCCACCCCCCGCTCATGTCCTGTGTGTCAGTATCCTTCCCCCCCACCCCCCGCTCATGCCCTGTGTGTCTCTCCCCACCCCCCCTCGCTCATGCCCCGTGTGTCTCTATCCCTCCCCCACCCCCTGCTCATGCCCCGTGTGTCTCTATCCCTCCCCGCCCCCCCCTCGCTCCTGCCCCGTGTGTCTGTATCCCTCCCACCCACCCCCCTCTCATGCCCCGTGTGTCTGTATCCCTCCCCCCACCCCCCGCTCATGTCCCGTGTGTCAGTATCCCTCCCCCCACCCCCCGCTCATGCCCCGTGTGTCTCTCCCCACTCCCCCACCCCCCGCTCATGCCCCGTGTGTCTCTCCCCGACCCCCCATCCCCCGTTCATGCCCCGTGTGTCTCTATCCCTCCCACCAACCCTCCGCTCATGCCCCGTGTGTCTCTATCCCTCCCAACCCCCCGCTCATGCCCCGTGTGTCTATCCCCTCCCGCCCACCCCCCGCTCATGCCCCATGTGTCTATCCCCTCCCGCCCACCCCCCGCTCATGCCCTGTGTGTCTATCTGTGTCTATCCCCCCCGCTCAAGCCCCGCCCGTGTCTATATCCGCTCCCGCCCACCCCGCGCTCATGCCCCGTGTGTCTATCCCCTCCCGCCCATCCCCCACTCATGCTCCGTGTGTCTCTCCCCTCCCACCCACCCCCTGCTCATGCCTCGTGTGGCTCTCCCCTCCCACCCACCCCCTGCTCATGCCCCATGTGTCTCTCCCCTCCCCCCACCCGCTCATGTCCCGTGTGTCTCTATCCCTCCCGCCCACCCCCCCTCATGCCCCGTGTGTCTGTATCCCTACCACCCACCCCCCACTCATGCCCCGTGTGTCTGTATCACTCCCACCCACCCCCGCTCATGCCCCGTGTGTCTCTCCCCTCCCCCCGCTCATGCCCTGTGCGTCTCTATCCCTCCCCCCACCCCCTGCTCATGCCCCGTGTGTCTCTATCCCTCCCCCCACCCCCTGCTCATGCCCCGTGTGTCTCCATCTCTCCCACCCACCCCCCGCTCATGCCCCGTGTGTCTCTATCCCTCCCGCCCACCCCCCGCTCATGCCCCGTGTGTCTCTCCTGTTGCCCCCCACCCCCGATCATGTCCCGTGTCTTCCTGCTGTTTCCCCCCACCCCCCTATCATGCCCCGTGTCTCCCTGCTGTTTCCCCCACCCCCTCTCATGCCCCGTGCCTCTCTCCTGTTACCCCCACCCCCTCTCATGCCCTGTGTCTCTCTCCTGTTACCCCCCACCCACTCTCATGCCCCGTGTCTCCCTCCTGTTGCCCCCCACCCCCCGGTCATGCCCCGTGTCTCTCTGCTGTTGCCTCCCACGTCATGCTCCGTTTCTCTTTCCTGTTACCCCCCCTCTCATGCCCTTGTGTTCCCCCCACCCCCTGCTCATGCCCGTGTCTCCCTGCTGTTGCCCCCCGCTCATGCCCCGTGTCTCTCTCATGTTACCCCCCACCCCCTGCTCATGCCCTGTGTCTCTCTCCTGTTGCCCCCCACTCCCCGGCCATGCCCCGTGTCTCCCTCCTGTTGCCCCCCACCCCCCGCTCATGCCCTGTGTCTCTCTTCTGTTATCCCCCACCCCCCTCTCATGCCCCGTGTCTCCCTTGTTTTCCCCCCGCCCCCCGCTCATGCCCCGTGTCTCCCTGCTGTTGCCCCCCACCCCCCGCTCATTCCCCGTGTCTGTCTCCTGTTACCCCCCACCCCCCGCTCATGCCCCGTGTCTCTCTCCTGTTGCCCTCCCACCCCCTCTCATGCCCCGTGTCTCTCACCTGTTACCCCCCACCCCCCTCTCATGCCCCGTGTCTCCCTGCTGTTGCCCCCCACCCCCTGCTCATGCCCCATGTCTCCCTGCTGTTGCCCCCACCCCCCGCTCATGCCTCGTGTATCCCCTGTTCTACCCCATCCCCCGCTCATGCCGTGTCTCCCTCCTTTTCTCCCCCACCCCCCACTTAAGCCCCGTGTTTTCCCTGTTCCCCCACCCCACGCTCATGCCCCGTGTCTCCCCTGTTCCCCCCACCCCCTGTTCATGCCTGTGTCTCCCTGCTGTTGCCCCCCACCCCCCTCTCATGCCTCGTGTCTCTCTCCTGTTACCCCCGACCCCCCTCTCATGCCCTGTGTCTCTCTCCTGTTCCCCCATCCCCCGGTCATGCCCTGTGTCTCCCTGCTGTTGCCCCCCACCCCTTGCTCATGCCCTGTGTCTCTCTCCTGTTAGCCCCCACCCCCTGCTCATGCCCCGTGTCTCCCTGCTGTTGCCCCCCACCCCCCGCTCATGCCCCGTGTCTCTCTCCTGTTACCCCCACCCCCCTCTCATGCCCCGTGTCTCTCACCTGTTGCCCCCCAACCCCCGGTCAAGCCCTGTGTCTCCCTGCTGTTGGCCCCCACCCCTCACTCATGCCCCGTGTCTCTCTCCTGTTACCCCCCACCCCCTGGTCATGCCCCGTGTCTCCCTGCTGTTACCCCCCACCCCCGCTCATGCCCCGTGTCTCTCTCCTGTTTCCCCCACCCCCCGCTCATGCCCTGTGTGTCTCTCCTGTTGCCCCCCGCTCATGCCCCGTGTCTCCCCTGTTCTACCCCACCCCCCGCTCATGCCGTGTCTCCCTTCTTTTCTCCCCCACCCCCCGCTCATGCCCCGTGTTTTCCCTGTTCCCCCACCCCACACTCATGCCTCGTGTCTCGTCTGTTCCCCCCACCCCCCGCTCATGCCCCGTGTCTCCCTGCTGTTGCCCCCCACCCCCCTCTCATGCCCCGTGTCTCTCTCCTGTTGCCCCCACCCCCC
This sequence comes from Ambystoma mexicanum, assembly GCF_040938575.1. NCBI lineage: Eukaryota > Metazoa > Chordata > Amphibia > Caudata > Ambystomatidae > Ambystoma > Ambystoma mexicanum. The sequence continues at coordinate 1,234,961,426 of NC_090933.1, read as the reverse complement.
GCTCATGCCCCGTGTCTCTCTCCTGTTACCCCCCACCCCCTCTCATGCCCCGTGTCTCTCTCCTGTTACCCCCACCCCCCTCTCATGCCCTGTGTCTCTCTCCTGTTCCCCTCACCCCCCGGTCATGCCCCGTGTCTCCCTGCTGTTGCCCCCCACCCTCCGCTCATGCCCTGTGTCTCTCTCCTGTTACCCCCCACCCCCTGCTCATGCCCCGTGTCTCCTTGCTGTTGCCCCCACCCCCCGCTCATGCCCCGTGTCTCTCTCCTGTTACCCCCCACCCCCGTCTCATGCCCCGTGTCTCTCTCCTGTTACCCCCACCCCCCGCTCATGCCCCGTGTCTCTCTACTGTTTCCCCCACCCCCCGCTCATGCCCTGTGTGTCTCTCCTGTTGCCCCCACCCCCTGCTCATGCCCAGTGTCTGACTGCTGTTGCCCCCACCCTTCGCTCATGCCCCGTGTATCCCTGCTGTTGCCCCCGCTCATGCCCCGTGTCTGTCTCCTGTTACCCCCGACCCCCTCTCATGCCCCGTGTCTCTCTCCTGTTACCCCCACCCCCCTCTAATGCCCTGTGTCTCTCTCCTGTTACCCCCCACCCTCCTCTCATGCCCCGTGTCTCTCTCCTGTTGCCCCCCACCCCCCGCTCATGCCCCGTGTCTCTCCCCTGTTACCCCCCACCCTCCGGTCATGCCCTGTGTCTCCCTGGTGTTGCCCCACACCCCCCGCTCATGCCCCGTGTCTCTCTCCTGTTACCCCCACCCCATCTCATGCCCCGTGTCTCTCTCCTGTTGCCCCCCAACCCCGGTCATGCCCCGTGTCTCCCTGCTGTTGCCCCCCACCCCCCCGCTCATGCCCCGTGTCTCCCTGCTGTTGACCCCCACCCCCTGCTCATGCCCCACGTCTCTCTCTCCTGTTACCCCCACCCGACTCTCATGCCCCGTGTCTCTCTCCTGTTACCCCCCACCCCCTCTCATGCCCCGTGTCTCTCTCCTGTAGCCCCCCATCCCCGATCATGCTCCGTGTCTCCCTGCTGTTTCCCCCCACTCCTCGCTCATGCCCCGTGTCTCTCTCTTGTTACCCCCACGCCCCTCTCATGCCCCGTGTCTCTCTCCTGTTACCTCCACCCCCGCTCATGCCCCGTGTCTCCCCCGTGTTCCCCCCACCCCCCGCTCATGCCCTGTATCTCTCTCCTGTTACCCCCCCACCCCCCGCTCATGCCCCGTGTCTCCCTGCTGATGCCCCCCACACCCCGCTCATGCCCCGTGTCTCTCTCCTGTTACCCCCCACCCCCCTCTCATGCCCCGTGTCTCTCTCCTGTTGCCCCCACCCCCCAGTCATGCCCTGTGTCTCCCTGCTGTTGCCCCCCACCCCCCACTCATGCCCCGTGTCTCTCTCCTGTTACCCCCCACCCCCTGGTCATGCCCCGTGTCTCCCTGCTGATACCCCCCACCCCCCGCTCATGCCCCGTGTCTCTCTCCTGTTTCCCCCACCCCCCGCTCATGCCCTGTGTGTCTCTCCTGTTGCCCCCCACGCTCCGCTGATGCCCAGTGTCTGACTGCTGTTGCCCCCCACCCCCCGCTCATGCCCCGTGTATCCCTGCTGTTGCCCCCGCTCATGCCCCGTGTCTGTCTCCTGTTACCCCCGACCCCCTCTCATGCCCGTGTCTCTCTCCTGTTATCCCCACCCCCCTCTAATGCCCTGTGTCTCTCTCCTGTTACCCCACCAGCCCCCTCTCTTGCCCCGTGTCTCTCTCCTGTTGCCCCCCACCCCCCGCTCATGCCCCGTGTCTCTCTCCTGTTACCCCCACCCCCTCTCATGCCCCGTGTCTCTCTCCTGTTGCCCCCCACCCCCGATCATGCCCTGTGTCTTTCCCCTGTTACCCCCTACCCTCCGGTCATGCCCTGTGTCTCCCTGGTGTTGCCCCCCACCCCCCGCTCATGCCCCGTGTCTCTCTCCTTTTACCCCCCACGCCCCCTCTCATGCCCTGTGTCTCTCTCCTATTGCCCCCCACCCCTGGTCATGCCCCGTGTCTCCCTGCTGTTGCCCCCCACCCCCCGCTCATGCCCTGTTGTGTTCTCTTTATACACCCCGCCTTCCCTTTCCATGGTGGCCATCTTGGTAAAAGATTCTCCTTCCTGCACCGGGATGCCGCAGGCGTCCCGGTTTGGGAAGAAAAATCTTTTTTTTTTACCACCTGGGGTTCCCACTTTGAGAACCTAAGATGCTAGTGGTCTTCATCTATTGAAAAGGATGTTATGGTGACGTTGCACTAATAACAACCTATGAAATGCAGTAAAAAGAAATTGTGTCACAGGGACGTTATGGTTAAGTTGCACTAATAAAAACCTATGAAATTCAATGAAAACACTTTGTTAAAGGGACGTTATGGTTAAGTTGTGCTACTAAAAACCTATGAAATTCAGTGAAAAAACTTTGTTAAAGGGACGTTATGGTTAAGTTGCGCTACTAAAAACCTATGAAATTCAGTGAAAAAACGTTGTTAAAGGGACGTTATGGTTAAGTTGCACTACTAAAAACCTATGAAATTCAGTGAAAAAACGTTGTTAAAGGGACGTTATGGTTCCAAGTAAAACCGAAAAACCCTTGAAATTCGCCAGTTATGGGCAGCTAAGCAACCTCGTGCCACCACCGTGCACTGCTAAGACTAACACCCACAACATCAACAATGACATCACAAATGTCATTGATGACATCACTGATGACATCACATGTCTGACTCACTCTTTTTTCTTTTGCTGGCATATCTAGGCCACATGGTTTTCTTCAGTAACAGTCAGAAACTAAAACATTTATTTTATTTGTAGACGTATCCTTCAAGTAGGTTCTTACAGTAATTCCCTTAGAGTCCAGTCACATCATATGAAACATATACATAGGGGAAGATACAAGCTTAGCTTGAAAGACAGCAATACTTTTTGTGCATAAAGAAAATCAATAGACTTATCAGCACTTTCTGATAGTTCTGCTGTTTTTTTATGGCTGTACTTTCCCTGTATATGGTCATATTTGTATACATTGTACTCACACTACTTTCCTTAGGGTCCAATCACATCAAGTGATACATATACATAGGGTAAATAGCAGCTTTGAAACAGCAATCATTTATTTGCATGAAAATAATCAGTTAGGTTATGAATTGTTTCTGCTACTACTTGTGCTTTTTTGCTAACTTCGCTTTCCCTGTATATACCCATATTGGTATGTGTTCTTGTCTCTTTGTGTTTTTGTCATGATGCCTACCTCCAAGGAGCCAGGTCCGACCCAGCGACCCCAGAGGCAGGCATCATTTCCCCCAGGGGAGTGCCAGCGGGCCCAAGCTGGGGCCCTTTGGACGCAGTCCTGGCGCCTTAGGCGCCAGGCTCATGTTGGACCTCTGTCCTGGCGCCTTAGGCGCCAGGCTCATAAAGCTAGACATGTGTGCAAGTGTTTTCATGTGCACTTACCTGATGCAGACCATGCTGCCACATCCAGGCCCTCTTGAGGCCTGAATGGAACTACTTTACCTGTGGGACTACTTTCCACCCGGGTGTGGTCGGGGAAGGATACATACCTGATCAGAGGAAGGATACACACTTGGGACTTCTTCCAAAGCTATTTAAACCACACCCGATCAGCAACTCACGCTTCGCGTTGTTCTGCTCCTCGCAGCTGGACGCTCACCGTGTCAGCTCCTGCTTCTGGACTTCAGCCACGCCTGTCAGCATCCTGGGTCACCTGCAAAGGGAGACAAGAGACCTTACCAGCTAAATCTGCACCACGGAGACATCACCGACGATCCTGAAAGGGAAGACATTATTTTTAAAAGCATTTCGTTACGATCAGTGCAGCGCTGCATTTCACTCGCCTTTCCTGGGTTCCTCCATCTTCAGCAGCGATCATCCGGATACACAGCCACTTCCCAGAGCCTAGAGAAAAAGACAAGAATAAGAGGTGAGAGAAGGAAGGGAATAAGACTTACCTCATTTCATTTCGGGTCTTGCCACTTCCAGGCATTTTCCGGACCCCGGCCCCTATGGGGAAAAAAGACAAAGACATTGAATGAGCGTATGCAAAGACAGTTCCCGAGTGCTCATCCAGAACTAACCTGCCATTTACTGGAACTGGAACTGCACGTTTCACTTCGGGTCGGTGCCATATCTCCGGCATTCCGAACCCTGGCCCCTAAGGGGAAAAAAGACATAAACATTAGCGCTTGTTGCAAAAAGACAATGGGCCTCATTCCGAGTATGGCGGTAAGGGATAGCGGCCACCGCTAACGAGAGCGGTGGCGGTAATCCCTTACCGCCATACTCCGAGTTCCCTTTGCGCCATGGAGGTTTTAACACCTGCTTTTAGCAGGTGTTAAAAACCATGGCGCTAAGGGACCTTGATGTTAATTACGCCACCGTAATTTACGGTGGCGTAATTAATGCCTTCCCCACTCCCATTATGCCCTATGGGGCAAGAATGGGAATGGGGAAGGGTAAATGGGGATTGGGGAATTACCGCCCCGCCAACCCTGGAATGGGGCGGTAATTCCGCCATCCACCAAGGCGCTGCCGGTCCGGGTACGGCGTCAACCAAGGCGTTAATAGCGCCATTGGTTAGCGCCGTACTCGGAATGAGGCCCAATGAACATTATTATTAAGCTTGGACTTTTGAACTTGCAACAGAACTTTTACAGAGCTTTACCTGAATAGTCAAGCTTACCTGAACTCCCATCAATCCTCAATCCAGTGAAGTAACTGGGTTTCAACGCGCCCCTGCATCAGAAGCAGGATGGAGAGCTCATCTTTCCTGACCCTAAGGTGAGACTTCACGGGGAATCGGGCAGGGTATTGTGGAGGGTTGGAAGAGAGTGGGAGGCTTGATCATAACTCAGTCAGTAGGTAATACTCCCTTTTCACGCACAGGGGAATATTCCTGCGAGCCGGAGAAGCAAGAGTAGAGGGCCCTTCCTGTCCATCTTCAGAGTCCTGCGCTTCACCATTGAAGAAGCATCAGCACTCGAAGCCAGACCTGCGCCTCCGTGGGAATCAGGTGAGCGTTACAGAACGCGAAGCCTACCCACAATTTCCCACCCGGGCGCTATGGAGACTTCCGAGACTGACCAGCTGGCCCAGCTTTTGGGGGAATTACGGGCAGAGGTGCACTCAGCCCGCCAGGAGACTAACGCTCTCAAAAGAGAACTGATCTTATCCAAGGAAAGAACAGATGACCTAGCCAAAAGGTTATTACAGGCCCAGGCAGGGCACACTCCTTTACCTAATTCCGGAGACATTTCCACATCAATGGGTTTGAGTAACCCGGTACAAATTAATCTACCTGGACACATGCCTTTGGCCCCGCCTGAACGTTTTGCGGGGGATCCCAAGAAATATGCCGTCTTTATGAACCAATGTCGTTTACACTTTCTATGCAGACCCAGAGCCTTCCCTAACGACCAGACCAAGGTAGCCTTTATACTATCTTACCTCAGTGGCAGTGCTGCTGATTGGTCTATTCCATTGGTAAATCAGGATGATCCCATTCTCCAGAATTTTCAGGGCTTCCCGGCCAGCATGGAAAGATTGTTCGCTCGACACTCTCAAGGACAGGCCCTTGATAACGGACTGCTATCTTTACGACAAGCTAATCAGGATCTTCTGTCCTACATAGCCACCTTTAACAGACTGGTTGTGGAAACTGGATGGCCAGAAAGCAAAAGGATCACATTGTTTCATCGAGGCCTGCGTGGAGAGCTTAAGGATGTTCTAGCTCAGATAGTAAACCCAACCCAGGTCTGCGCAGACTACATTGACTTGGTGGTTCAACTTGATTACAGACTTCAAAATAGAAAAGCAGATCGGTTCAAGTATGAAAACCGAGCACCGATCAAAACCCACGCTAACTCCAAGAGTATCGACGTATCTGAACCTATGCAAATCGGTGGTGTTAAAGGATCATTAACGCAGAAAGAACGAGAGAGAAGGCGGCAAATGCAACTTTGTCTGTATTGCGGGACTTCCGGTCACTTTCTTCGAAATTGTTCAGTTAAACCACTTAAGAAGGTGGTTGGAGCTACTGATAACGAATTAGTGACACCTGATTCGGGAAACGACCTAGCCCGGCAAGCGTAGGGGTCCGCTTGCCGAGCTTGAAAACTAACTCTTTGACCTCGCATTTTGTCATACCAATGGTGCTCGTGGACCCAAAACAGCCTCAGCAGTTGCATGCTATAAAAGCATACATCGACAGTGGAGCTATTGGAAATTACATAGACCGTGAATCGGCTTCCAGGATTAAGCTTCCTCTCCGCCCGAAAGTAACCCAAGATGTCATTACTACAGTAGATGGAACCGAAATAGCCTCAGGGCCTATAACGCATTCCACTGTTGAAGTGACACTGGTGGGTCAGGATGGACATCAGGAAGCAATCGTGTTTGATGTTATCAAGGCCCCACAATTTCAAGTAATTCTTGGAATTCCTTGGTTAGAAACACATAATCCCAGAATTGACTGGCGAGCAAAGAAGATAAGTTTTCCTGATTGTGAACCAACTTGTTATCCAAGAAATCCAGCTATGGGTCTAGCCTCAGCAACTTCCACCCCTGTACAGCTACCGTCAGAATACCAAGAATTCCAAGACGTTTTTCAGAAAGAACAGGCTAACACGTTACCTCCCCATCGGTCTTATGATTGCCAAATCGATCTAGTACCCAATGCTCAACTACCTTGTAGTAGGATTTATGCTCTTACGGAACCTGAGAACCTGCATTTGCGTCAGTATTTAGATCAGTACCTAGCCAATGGTTTTATTCGCCCGTCCAAGTCTCCTGTCTCTTCAGCTCTGTTCGTCGTGCCGAAAAAAGAAGGCGACCTTAGAACGTGTATTGACTATCACGCCCTAAATCAAATAACGATTAAGAATCGTTATCCTCTGCCCTTGATCCCTGAGCTTATCGACCAGGTGAAAGACGCTTGTGTGTACACCAAGTTAGATCTCCGAGGAGCTTATCACCTGGTGCGCATAAAAGAAGGCGACGAATGGAAGACTGCATTCCGCACCAAGTTTGGGCTCTTCGAATATCAGGTGATGCCCTTCGGTTTGTGCAATGCACCTGCCGCCTTTCAGTACTTTATGAATGATGTTCTTCGGGAACTTATCGATGTCTGTGTCATTGTTTACATTGACGACATCTTGGTGTACTCTTCTTCAGAATCTGATCACAGAAAACATGTTAGGGTAGTTCTTGAGAAACTGCGCCAGCACAGATTATTTGCAAAACTCGAAAAATGCGTTTTTCATACCACAGAAGTTGAGTTTCTGGGATTCATCCTGACACCTCAAGGAGTCCGAATGGACTCGCGAAAGGTGTACGCCATCCTCAAATGGCCATCTCCAAGCTCTGTGAAGGGAGTTCAGAGCATGCTCGGCTTTGCCAATTTCTATCGAAGATTCATCCCGGAATTTTCCCGAACAGTCCAACCCATCACCGCTCTCCTAAAGAAAAACAAACGCTTAAAATGGACTCTTGAGGCCGAACAAGCCTTCCAGGACCTGAAAACCAAATTCACCTCTGCACCTGTATTGAAGCACCCGCACCCAGATCTCCCGTACATAGTGGAAACCGATCATCCAGTTCGGCCATGGGAGCTGTCCTGTCACAAAGAGACCCAAAAACTAACCAACTACACCCAGTGGCCTTTTGGTCCAGAAAATGTTCTCCTCCTGAAATCAACTACGCAATTACAGATAAAGAGTTACTGGCCATCAAATCTGCTTTCAAGGCTTGGCGTCACTACCTTCTCGGGGCAAGACACACCATCACCGTAATTACGGACCACAGAAACTTACACTATTTAAAAACGGCCAAAGCTCAATCTTCACGACAACTCCGATGGGCTCTATTCTTTGCGGAATTTGATTTTGTAATTACCTATCGCCCTGGCTGCAAGAATGGAAAAGCGGATGCCTTATCCCGTATTGGCATGGAAGAACCTAATTCAAACTTAGAACCTGTGCCCATCATACCTGAGCAAAGAATCTTAGGCTTGACTTCATTGCAAACTATTGAGGCTATCCAAACGCAAGTAAAACAACTTCTTGACTCTTCAACCTTACTGGAATGGAGTCAAAAGGGTCCTCATTACACCGTTAAGGATGACTTACCCTACTTCCAGGAGCGGTTGTTTCTGCCAAGTAAAGAATTGCAAGAACTTGTTATTGCCCATCATCATGAATCTTTAATGGAAGGACACCCTGGTATCGCTAAAACAGAGGAAAAAATCAAACGCCACTTCTGGTGGCCTTCTTGGAGAAAAGACATAAAGTGTTTTGTACTGTCTTGTGGAATTTGCGCCCAAAACAAGGCTCAAAAGAAAAGGCCAGCCGGCCTACTTCAGCGCTTGGATATTCCACCGGCGCCATGGCACACCCTGTCAATGGACTTTATAACAGACCTGCCTCCTTGTGCTGGTTACAACACAATCCTTGTAATTGTGGACCTATTCTCCAAAATGGCCCACTTTATCCCTTTAAAGGGTTTGCCTTCAGCTTCCACCTTGGCCAAGGAATTCCTGGAGAATATAGTTCTCATACATGGTTTCCCTTCCATATTGGTCTCGGATCGTGGAAGTCAATTTATCTCAAATTTTTGGAAGAAGTGTTGCCAACTAGCACAAATAGATGTGCGGTTATCCACCAGCCACCACCCCTAGACCGACGGACAAACCGAGAGAACCAATCAGACTCTCGAGCAATATCTTCGGTGCATGTTACACCAATCCGAGTTAAATTGGAAAGACATCCTTTGGATCGCAGAATATGCATACAACAATTCAGTGCATTCTGGAACCGGACAAACCCCCTTTTATACTTTGTATGGTCACCATCCTCGGACCTCTGACCTAGATCCACCTCTGACCCTGGAAATGCCCGCAGTAAATCATCTGCATTCCACAATAACCCGAGCCTTCAAAGAAGCTGCAACTCATTTTCAGCAAGCCAAGAAAAAGTATAAAGAAAACGCTGATTTGCACCGAAGTAGAACTCCTCCTTACCAAGTAGGAGACCAGGTATGGCTAGCAACAAAACATTTACCCCTCAAGGGCCCGCGAACCTTCAATCCCAGATTCATAAGACCTTATCCCATCAAAGCTATAATCAACCCAGTGGCCTTTAAACTGGATCTACCGTCCAACATGCGTATTCATCCAGTTTTTCATGCATCACTTTTGAAGCCAGTACAACCAGGAACCCGATTGTCCAAGCCTCCAGATCCAGTTCAAATTGAAGGGGAATTAGAATTCGAAGTTAAAGACATTTTAGACTCCAGGGTGGTAAAGTCAAAACTCTTCTATCTTGTTGACTGGAAGGGATATGGACCTCAAGAGAGATCGTGGGAGCCTAGTAACCATGTCCACGCACCTCGATTAGTACAAAGGTTTCACCGGAGATTTCCGAACAAGCCCAAACCCCCGGAGGGAAGAACCTTGGGAGGGGCCTTGAGGGGGGGTACTGTCATGATGCCTACCTCCAAGGAGCCAGGTCCGACCCAGCGACCCCAGAGGCAGGCATCATTTCCCCCAGGGGAGTGCCAGCGGGCCCAAGCTGGGGCCCTTTGGATGCAGTCCTGGCGCCTTAGGCGCCAGGCTCATGTTGGACCTCTGTCCTGGCGCCTTAGGCGCCAGGCTCATAAAGCTAGACATGTGTGCAAGTGTTTTCATGTGCACTTACCTGATGCAGACCATGCTGCCACATCCAGGCCCTACTTTACCTGTGGGACTACTTTCCACCCGGGTGTGGTCGGGGAAGGATACATACCTGATCGGAGGAAGGATACACACTTGGGACTTCTTCCAAAGCTATTTAAACCACACCCGATCAGCAACTCACGCTTCGCGTTGTTCTGCTCCTCGCAGCTGGACGCTCACCGTGTCAGCTCCTGCTTCTGGACTTCAGCCACGCCTGTCAGCATCCTGGGTCACCTGCAAAGGGAGACAAGAGACCTTAACAGCTAAATCTGCACAACGGAGACATCACCGACGATCCTGAAAGGGAAGACATTATTTTTTAAAGCATTTTGTTACGATCACTGCAGCGCTGCATTTCACTCACCTTTCCTGGGTTCCTCCATCTTCAGCAGCGATCATCCGGATACACAGCCACTTCCCAGAGCCTAGAGAAAAAGACAAGAATAAGAGATGAGAGAAGGAAGGGAATAAGACTTACCTCATTTCATTTCGGGTCTTGCCGCTTCCAGGCATTTTCCGGACCCCGGCCCCTATGGGGAAAAAAGACAAAGACATTGAATGAGCGTATGCAAAGTCAGTTCCCGAGTGCTCATCCAGAACTAACCTGCCATTTACTGGAACTGCAACTGCACATTTCACTTCGGGTCGGTGCCATATCTCCGGCATTGCGAACCCTGGCCCCTAAGGGGAAAAAAGACATAAACATTAGCGCTTGCTGCAAAAAGACAATGAACATTATTATTAAGCTTGGACTTTTGTTTTTGTTTTTTTTTTTAATTTTTTTTTTATTTATTTATTTACAAGTATATACAAAAATAATACCAAAGTACAGAGGAACAACAAGGAATATAGAAAAAACGGATCAAATAAAATCATTGAACATGTTCCAAATCTTTTCATATGTGGACAACTTACATTTCAATCTGTAGATCATTTTTTCTGTACTAGACAGGCTATGCATTTCTTGATCCCACTCCTCAAATGACGGAAGGAAAGCTTGGACTTTTGAACTTGCAACAGAACTTTTACAGAGCTTTACCTGAATAGTCAAGCTTACCTGAACTCCCATCAATCCTCAATCCAGTGAAGTAACTGGGTTTCAACGCGCCCCTGCATCAGAAGCAGGATGGAGAGCTCATCCTTCCTGACCCTAAGGTGAGACTTCACGGGGAATCGTGGCAGGGTATCGTGGAGGGTTGGAAGAGAGTGGGAGGCTTGATCATAACTCAGTCAGTAGGTAATACTCCCTTTTCACGCACAGGGGAATATTCCTGCGAGCCGGAGAAGCAAGAGAAGAGGGCCCTTCCTGTCCATCTTCAGAGTCCTGCGCTTCACCATTGAAGAAGCATCAGCACTCGAAGCCAGACCTGCGCCTCCGTGGGAATCAGGTGAGCGTTACAGTTTTGTCTATAGTAATGCAATTATGTAATACATGGGTTTTATTGGCTACTTATTACATATTTCACAGTACACAAAAATCTATTAAGAAAACAATTATCATTTCATTATTCAACATATTGACATTACGAATATTATACCTTCATCTTGTACGCTGCACACAATGCTATGTTTCTGCATGAGTAGCTTAGTATACTAGATAGAACCCCATAATAGAATGCTATTTATATCAATGCATCGTTCAATGCACTTATTAGGGTATGATATTTATTGCAATGATCCTTGACACTTTTTTCGCAACACTATAATAAGAATCCCTTTTACACATATTTCATGAAAAGTACATACACATGTGATGTCATCAGTGATGTCATCAAGGACATTTGTGATGTCATCTTTGATGTCGTGGGTGTTAGTCTTAGCAGTGCACGGTGGTGGCGCGAGTTATGATTGCTTAGCTTACCATAACTGGTGAATTTCAAGGGTTTTTCGGTTTACTTGGAACCATAACGTCCCTTTAACAAAGTTTTTTCACTGAATTTCATAGGTTTTTAGTAGTGCAACTTAACCATAACGTCCCTTTAACAAAGTTTTTTTCACTGAATATAGATATATATATATATATACATATCTTCTTTTCCATCCGATTTTTCATCCTTCCATTTAATTCTTCAGATGGTTCATTTGGCTCCTCAATCGGTAGTAAAGCTGGTCTGGGATGACAGCTTTTCAACTGATTGATGTGAACCCATTTTTCTTCTGTCTTTTCTGCTTTGGGATGCAGATCTTCTAGGCAACAATTTATATTTTATCTACAATTTCTAAGGCACCACGGCTAAATGGGCGAAACCTCAGCTCCTTGGTCTGATTCCTTTAAAAATTGTACAGGTAAACCTTGTCCCCTACTTAATATTCTTTCTTGGTGGACGTTAGATCGTAATAGGTTTTTGTTCCTTCAACCGACTTTTCTAAATTGCGCTCAGCCTGAGATAAAGTGTGCTGGATGTGCTTCCTTACATTTTCAATTTACTAATTGCTAGTGGACACATGTATCAGTGTCTGCTCCTGAGATCTGTAGAGCAGATGCTGAGGTGACACAATTTTTCATCCATTCATGAGCTCAAATGGAGGCAACTTTGTTGCAGAAGATGGTGTAGACCTAATAGCTATCTGAACATGCAGTAATCACATGTCTCAACTGGGTCCGGTGTCTGCTACAAACTTCTTTAAGATACTTACAGTTGTCTTGTTGTATCTCTCTAATGCCCCCCCCTTTCCCCGAAAGCCCAGGCAATAGGCAACATTGAGTAGTCTTTTTACTGCTAGAATCTCCCACATCTTTGCCATCACTTTAAAATTACTTCGTTGATCCGACTCAATCCTTTGCGGGAGGCTGAAACGAGAGAAGATGTGGTTGACCATTATCGCATCAGCTGTCTCTGCCTTACAATTTGGGGCTGGAAGATATTCTACCCACTTTGTGAACAAGCATGTCACAGTCAACTTGTACTTCTTTCCACTAGAGGAGCGAATCACTGGCCCAATGAAATCGACTTTCAAATCTGACCAAGGCAGTGCCATTCCCCTTTTTGTTGGGGACCTCTGTGTGTGAGTTAACAGGGTTGAAATTATGCACACACAAGATACCCCTTTAGGAAAGTGTCGCTGTCCTGGCCCATGTTTGGCCATTATACAAACTTGCACAAGATTTCTAATGTTGTGTGAAACCCCCTCGTGAGAGGCAGTGTCATAGATGTGGGTCAACATCAGACTTCGGAATGAGGTAGGTGCCATCCACTGCTCAGAACCAACAAACCAGATGGAGATCTCCTCACCAACAAACCATCTTGGATCCGGAACATCTTGGAAAACTGCATCTACACCCTGACATTCTATTTACCGGTATAATCCAACTATGTTAGAGGAAAACTCACAGGTCTTCAATGTGTTGATTGAATTTTCCAATGATCAGGTCCTCTTTCTGTGCAGTAATCAAATCTGCATTGTGGGTATCTTTACTCCATTGGGCAGTCGAGAGTTATCTATTCACATGAGTTTGTGACCTGGTGACAGTGGATACTTGGATTTCCCCCAGCAGGGATTCCGTTTCTATGAAATACCCCTGCAGGGCACTTGTTTTAGCCAGTGGGTTAGCCAGGTCACTCCCAGACTTATCTGGCCCCTCTATTTTGGAATGACCACTTAGCTTCTTCCAATAGATGGTCATCTCATTGGAGGTCACCAGATCATCAATTGTCTGGATCAGTTTGCCATGCTTTAAGGGTTTATCGTTGGCACAAAATATGCCTTGATTCATCCAGTTAATCAGCTGCTCCATGAACCCATTCCTAACATAATCAGATTCAGTGATTATGACCAGTTCATTGAGTTGGTGATGCACTGCAGTGAGGCTGGCTTGATGAACGGCCAGCAACTCTGCAAACCTGACTACTTTGGGGTCCTATTTCGTAACCAACAGGGTTCTGGGGTATCATTCACCCACACATTCCCAATTCCAGCCACTATTTATTTTTCCCCTTTGTTATCAACATGGGTGGAGCCCCCATCCACATAAACTGTGGGTATTCCCCTGACACATGTCTTCTTCATGGACCTTGTGTGGGGAAGTTAAGTATGCCTCTATGTTGTATTGATCATTAGACTTTCATCCTCGCGACAGTTTTCGTGAGCACAATCATGCAAGCTCGCCAGGCCTTGTGCTAGGGGACTCTTCTTGTTTTGCACCATATCTGACCTCCACAGAAAAGTCTTTCCTGGACAGAATCCTGGAAGTAATTCTGGAATTACTAACATTCCCCTCCCGGATTCTGTCACTTTGGAGATATTGCAATGGTTGATGAGGAGTCTCGACAATGATGTGCTCCTCCTGGATGAATGGGCTTTTATTTTTGCAATGCCCAGACTGTTGCCAGGCGAACCTCCACAGAGGGCAAAGTCTTGCTCACGTACGAGTTGACTTTGTTGACCTTGTCATGTTTTTGATACAACACTGTTGGTAGGCAAGTATCTGAGAACCCCATCTCCAAGCAGAACTCTTTGTTCTTTATGGGGTAAGCCAAACAAGGAGCCTGGGCAACTCTTGTTTTCAGTTGTTTAACTGTCTCGGCTTGTGCCGGGCCGCTCTCCAAATTGACTCTGGCCTTTAATAAATGGACCAAGTGTTGAGTGACCTCTGCGTAGTCTTTAATGAACTTCAAACTTTAATTAGTGAGTCCAAGAAGGCTTCTTAATTCTCAGAGTGGTAGGGTATTTAAATTTCAATAAGGCTTCCACCTTTTTCCCTGTCCAAAGGGGATCTCCTGCCCTAAGAAGTTCACTCGGGTCTTAGAACACTGTGCATTCTGAAAGGATAACTTTGCTCTGGTTTTCGGCAGGTGGGTTAGAACATACCAGATTTCTGTATGATATCTTGATCAGAACATCATCTACATAGGCAAGGTTTCCCCTTTCACCCAAGTCGGGCATTGCCTTATGTAGAAAGATGTTGAACTCAAATTGCCAGAGTTTATGTATCAAAAGGGGGTTCGGGTCCATGAGTACTGCTGTCCCCCGAAGGTAAAGGCAAGCTTGTACTGGTCTTCCCTGCTCATGGGTACTTTCCAGAAGCCATTGATCAGGTCAATTGCTGTGTACAACTTTGATCCTTGGATCTGGGCCAGCCCTTGATCGATGTAGGGAGGTTGCCACCTTGACATATGGACCCATTTTTTCAACTTCCTCAGGTTGCCACATAGGGCCTCATTTGGAGTGTTGTGGTAAGGCAACAACGGTGCTGGTAGTGCTACTGGCGCCGTTGTTACCTCGCCGCAACATTCTGAGTCTGCTCGCGGGTGCCGCTCTGGAATGCCTGGTCAGACCAGATGTGCAGAGCGGCACCCACAAGCAGTACCGGATGGCAGCAACGGCCCTGTTATCAACGGGGCTGTTGTTACCATCCTCCTCATTCCCATTGAGCCCTATGGGGGCTCAAATGGGAATGGGGACATACCGGGTCCGGGTCCCATGAAAGGGATTTACCGGGCCGTCCAAGGTCGAATGGCCCGGTAAGTCCCCTTTTCGCAGGACCCAGACCCGGGTTTGGGGGTAGCCATGCTCTCATTAAGGGCATGGCTACTTCCAAACTCGTAATGAGGCCCACAGTATTGATTGGCTGTTTGGTTTGAGTATCCCCAGTACCAGATTGTTAAAGGTTCTGTAGATCAGACACATTTTCCCATGGGATTAAAATTTCTTAATAATCTCCATGAGTGACTCCATGGATGCGAGAGGTAACCGGTATTGTTTCACAAACATTTGTGCAATTTTAGGCATTGTAATGAATTTTGTTTGGTTTCTAGGATAGTTTGTATGAAGATCCCGACTGTTTGAGTGATTGATTGACTGATTGATTTGTAATATGATTGATGTGTATATTTGTATTACTAAATGTATGTGCTTTTTTTTTAATTGTGTTGGTAATGTTGATTGTAAAGGTTCTTTCTAGAACTATGTACAATAACGTTATTGTTTCACAAATACAAGAAGCATCTCGGGGTCCGTGGGTATGGTGGTTGAATGAATGGATGTGCGTCCACCGTCATATGAGTCCACTGAAAAGATATCTTGGAATTCCAGGAAGACCTGTTTCAGCTTTTGTCTTTGCTCCTCGGTCTCGCAGGCATCCCCAAAATTGATCTTTTCTTCGACCATCTGCTTGAAACCTGGAAAGATCTCGGGCTTGGCAATTTCAGCGGTATCCTAAAGTTGGGTGGAGAGATCACTTTTGATAGTGTTGACCTGGACATTAGGTTCTAGGTATTCAAAGTAGTGACCATTGACTCTGAACACTACCCCTTGCCTTCTGATATCACAGATCACCTCTTCTACCCCTTAGGGGCAGGAAGAGTACACCAGGAAATTCCCCCCATGCCTAGTAAAAATCTTTTTTTTTGGAGGAATACCATCGCTGATATCGAAGCAGTCGTTTCAGATTGGTCCCATGATTTCATTACCTAGATCAATAGAATAATGTTGGGCATCAACCACCATGCCAATAAATGTGTCAGCTTCCAAAGTGATACTTTGAGGGTTGCTGTTATTCATCAATATTCTAATGGAGTCATGTTCTAGGTCTACTGGAGGTGACAGATCTAAATACAAACCTTGTTGTTGGAGATGAGAATTTAATGTATACAGGTGTCCTTATGTTTGAGGTTGTGTCCTAGCTTAATTTTGATGGGAATAGTGAATGGTTGCACCTGTCCTGGATGGTAATCTCGTCTCACACTTGAACTTCAAATCGCATAAGGCAGCAATTGAGCTGACCAGAATGCTTTATTAGTGTTGTCAAAGCCCATGGGGTTACCCCCCAAGTCGGGACCAGGCTTTGTTATTAATTATAACAAATTGATTGAAAATCAGTTGAAAATGTGACTTCCCAGAACAAGGTGGAAGGGACATCTCTCACAACCCAAAAAATATGATCTATGCTTGTGTTGCCAATGGGCATTTTTACCAGAGAACTGCTAGGCAGACAATGTTTGTAGTTGGGAGTTTCCAGACCTACTTCCCATTTGTCAATTAATTTAAAGGTGGGAATGGTCTGATCTTTTGTGAGTTTCTTGAATAATTCTTCACTGATGAAGCTCCTTCCATTATTCAGGCATACTCTGGCGAACACCGCTCCTACCCCTCAATTAACTGAAGGGGGAAAAACAACTATTCACCCTTTTTCTGAATGTTCATCAGACTTTGAGCGGGTTCTTCCTTGTCTGGTTTCATAGGACTCAATGTTTCTTCTGATTTTGGACTGGTATAACATTTTAGGGAATTCCCTTCCAGTGTGGATTGCCACTTAAAACTGGGAGGAAGGGTAATTTTCAAGAATGGAGAAGAGTTCCCATCATCAGTTTGTTCAGCTACAGCGATGACAGTGATGTCTGGGACTTGGTTATTCCTGAAATGGAATTCTACTTTCTCAGAACATCGAATAAATTAAATGACAGGTACCATTCATGCTTACATAATTGGTACTAATTTTTTATTTTATAAACCGGTTAGTCTGGGTCCAGAGGTCCTTGTTTGCACAGTCGATCAGAGGTGATAACCTCCTCAGGAGATTGTCCCCCAGTAAACAATGTGTGCCCTCTGGCGTCACAACTATCACCCGATGTTTCAGTCGATGTTGCAACATTTTCTGTTTCCAGATCTGCAGTCCCTTTGATGGAAATATCATTCCCGTCAAATTTCTATGGGGTCAGGAAGCTCTTTATGGCCTTGATTTGTCTTGTCAGGTCTTTCACAAAACCCTTGTTCTGTTTCCCTGTCTTTTTCTTTCTCTGCACCGGAGTCCATTAATTTTCTGACTCAGAGCTACTTTGTGTTCTCACTCCCTATCTCTTTGAGATCGGGAATATCTCCCAGAGGGATAGGATCTGGACTCCTCTCACCTGGACCACAGTGAGCTGTCGGGCTCACTTTCCCAGTAGTTACTTTTAGGCCCAGGATTACACTCAGTCTCTTCTTTCCTCAGTTCAGGTAACTGGGGAAATCCCCCCTATGCCCCTGGATGGATGGAGGTTTTTAATATGCGCATCCTGGGTGGAATCTATGGCTTTCAAGGAATGCAGGCAGGTGGTCTCTTTGTATCCTGAAAATCACCCTGTTCCTGCTTGATTTCTACACACAATGCCAAATCAAAAATCAATTCTTACTCAATCTCCTTTTTGCCTTAGCACTCTACACAGTCTTATTTTTCTACACCTATAAATGCCCCTGGAACTTAGGGGTCAAGAGTTACAGTGGTGTTTTAAAAATGCACGGCAACCTTATATCTACCTCAACGCAGTTACACCGCAATGAATAGCCTGTCACCTATTCACTTGTCACAAGTCAACAATAAAAGACCAGATCCCGGCGCACGAGCCCCCATTTTGTTGTGTTATCTTAAGAACACCCTTAACCTGGTGAGTTCCTTCCCACCTCCGATCAAGGAGCCCTGTAGTACTCGCTTAGGTTTTTTAGCGCTGGCCGGTCATTTTCTTCATTAGGCTGTAGTGACCAAGCTTCCCCTGGACCCTGAGTAGAATGCATGGAAAGTTGGAGTGAGCCACAGAGAATGCAGCTTGAGAGAATGTTGATGTATGAATGTGTTCTGTGAGAGTCAGTTGGAGATGTAGACCCCTGAGAGAGGATGCCGGTGCATGTTGCCCTTAACTTATGTGTACCTGACCTTATGTACCTGATGTAATGTACATGGAACTGATTAAAGAAGTCACTAGTACATCCCAAGATGTCAGAGTCATCGTTGGCCAAAACCCATCTTTACATTGGCGATGAGGATGGGGCGCCAACCCATGCAGTTTTTATCCCCACAAATGGAGACTATTGAAGGGGCTTGGAGCCCATGGCTGTGCATTGAAAGGCTTGGAGCCCACTGCAGAAATTGGAGGGGCTTGGAGACAATTGCAGCTGTTGGAGGGGCTTGGAGCCACTACAGAGTTTTGAAGAAGTTTCACTGGAGCTCATCACAGTGTTTTGAAGGGGTCGCCTAAAAAGCTAATTTGTGATTTTACTTAGAGAGAGACATTGATGAAGGCAGCTATAAGCCTTACCTGCTGGCGGATGCAGCTGTATCTGTAGCGAGGAGGCACAAAAAGAGACTGGAGGCCAGGTGGCATAGTGCAGCTCTGAATGAGGAAAAGGTTGGTGGAGCGGCTGTGAGCAGATTTTGGGTGCTGCGGCATGTGGCTGGTGAAGCGCTGCATAATTGGAGGCACAGGCACCTTCTACAGTGAAACTGGAGGGAAGGAGGGCGTTGTGGTAAGCTGCGACCGTTGGTTAAAGGAGGTCTGCCTTCCACCCAGGGTCAGGGCGATTGTGCTCCTGAGCTGAGGACATCACCAGTAAAGGTCCGTTGGTTTGGAACTTAGAAGAAGCTGAGCTGTCAAATAAAAGAACCTTACGACGTGTTCCAACGTCACAGCGTTACAGCCAGGGGATCAGATGTCCTTTTCTTGGAAATGACTTGCGGTGCAGATTTGTGATGAAGGCTCGGTGAGAAGTGTTTGCGCCTTCTTTTATTGAACTAACTATGAGAGGTGCCGCGTCCCTATGGGTGGTGCGCTGCCCAACGGGGTTGCGAGTGAAGGAGGCCGGTGGCAAGGAGGTCAGCGGCAGAGCTAGGCGTTGTTGGGCAGAGTGTAAAATAATGAAGATGAGGCGGACGCCGGCGAACAGCTGCAGTACTCTGGACATTCCCACATTAGTACTGACAGAGTTAATGAAGATGAGCTGGTCAAGAGATCAGTGGGAAGAGGGGCTGTGTCCCCAGAGGTACTATTGTTTTAAGTTGGTGCTGATACGAGGAGCAGCAATGAAGAAAAAATTGTTATTTGTTCTGGTTAGGGTTATTAGTTATTATAGTAGAGCTGTGATGTAATGCAACATTTAAAATGTAAGACTGATTTTGGTGCATTGAATGGGAAAATATGATGTTGTGGCCTCTGTTAGAAAATACATAGTAGTCATTTTAGCAGATGATTTTAGTACAGTGATAATTAGTGTGGAACAGTTGTGTTTAACAAGTTTATTTTTTTCCCACAGATGGACTTTGAAGATTAATAGGTAGTGTGGACTAGTACGTTTTACTATAAATGGAGTTCAGAAGCGCAATTTGTGACATTTTCCACACTAATGATTTTGCTTTTGCAGGTGGGACTTTTATTCAAAGTAGAGAACTCAGAAGTTTAAGAATAGTACTCTTTGTTGGCAAAGTTATTGAAATTGTATGACATGTAGAAGTGTTAGTAAAGCCAATGTTGACTTATGTCCTGTGGTATGATGAATAGTTGTATGATGCGGTGAGTGGTGTTATGAAGAGCTCCCGGTGGTTGAAGACGTGTGGTGTAGAAGGTGTTCTTTTAACCCGGGCACATGTGGGATAGTGACACTGAGGGCCTCATTACTGCCATGGCGCTCCCGTAATGAAGGGTGAATGTACGGGACCGGCACCCTTCATTACCGGACGCCTATTACGAGGTTCCCTTGCGGGACCCGGTAAGGACGCCGGCATCCTTAGCGGGGACCAGGGAGCTTATAATGGGCCTGTCATTAACGGGCCCATTATTAGCTCCCTCCCCATTCCCATTGAGCCCTATGGGGTCTCAAATGGGAATGGGTATGGGTTTTTCCAATGAGGACTTACCGTTAATTGCCCGGTAAGTCCTCATTGGATGAACCCGGTATGGAGGCATTATGTTAGAGTGTAGTGAAAACTTAAATGAGTCACCAAGTCCAGTGTGCATTATGTAAACAGGGATTCAGACTGATATTTTGGATGTGAGGATTGTAGTGATATATTGGGAGACCACCCTTAACATGGGGAGTTCCTTCCCCCCGCCTCCCGAATAAGGTGCCACACAACAGATCTATTATTTTTATTTTGTTCCAGCTAGCCATGTCTATGACTCATATAGAGCCACATAGATCCCTCCCCCTGTTCCACAATAAGTGAAGAATCAGGCCGGGGAACAGAAAGAATATTAATTAATTAATTAAATGATTTATTTATTTATTTAAAAAATATATTCATTAAATAAGAGGTTCCTTGAATATTTGCACTAAATGATTACACATGCCACCTTCTGTGTTGCACTAAACAAACCATAAAAAATGGACTGTTCTTTGAAGTTTGCTGTTGTCTCATATACAGGGAACACAGGCCAAATAAACAGTTCCAAACTCTTGTCCCATGAACCCCTTGATGTTAAAATTTACCAATAACGTTGGAACTTTACCAGATCTTGAGTATTAGCATTCCTTGATGAGGTTTAGATGTAATACAACTGCAACATTTTTCTGTGTTCAAAAACAAATTCACACATGCAGCGCTTTGTATTGATAATTTCCCTGCACACTGGAAAATGCTAGCAGTTTTGAAATCACAACAGACTTCTTATAAAACTTTGGATTGATAGAACCCTTCTTCCTTTTTCACCCTGAAGCAATACAACATCTCTCCCTTATCAAAGTCACATACTCACTCTCAGGAGAGAGTGTGCTTATTTCAATTAGAAATTACACTTGGTTGCACTTAGCAAAAGCGCTTTGCTTATCCAGCACCCAACCCCGAACTTCTGTGACATTCAGCACCCCTCTGCTTAAAGGCCAGATCTAAGTAATGGTGGCAGTTAAGAAATGCATTTTTGGGCAAGGACACCACTTTCCTTTGGGGAAGTCTGGGGGTGACAAGAAAAATAGTTGTACCCAATTACATTATAGACTCCAATTTCTAAAGTACACTTGGAAAGAAATGTGTTAATTTATTTTGAAGGTTAAACTAATCACCCCGTGGTATTTGGCTATAGGGGAATAATTCCATTATTATTCCCAAATATAATGAGGATCTACTTCCATACTGCCACCCATTAAAAAAGGGGAAGGTATTAAATCAAACCAATCCCACCACACTTGGTTTTGTTGGACAAGCTACTTACATTGGAGAACTCTGGGTTTGGCTCACAGGAAAGGCATCAGTGTTTCAGAACTCTCTCTTGTGGAAGCACAGGGATCTGGTCAGGCATTTCAGTCAAAGAAAGCCACTGGCATTGATGCCTTTATTTGGCTCTCTTTGGTCAGAGGGCCCAGTCAGATATAGATTTTCCCAATTGCTCTCTCCCAGGTAAAAAAAAAAAAACTGGTAAAAATAATCCGGAAGCAATCGTTAGTCCTTTCCAACAGAGGTAGTATTGGGCAGGTTTCCCAGATAATTTCAGGCAGTTGTCCCAGGATTCACTCAGATGGATTTTAGGCAAGTCCTCCTTAAAGATTTGTAGCCAGCTCTCCCAGACCCCATAGTGTGAGGCCTTTTTACCCTCTAAACCACACCTCTGCAATATTGAAATAAGGAAGAGTTAACTTATTAGCAACACATTTTCATTGGAGACTCATCGCCTTCTCGTCCTCCAAGGCCCAGCACCTCTCTAAGGAAAGGCCCCTCAGAATTATGAAGTTGAACTGATGGGAAGGATGAACCCACCCACCAGAGTTTTGATTTGACTTCTTTTTAACACATGTAGTTTTGCACTGATAAAGTCCTACATGAGAAACATGTTTGTTTTTCCAAGAAACCTAACAATATATATATGTATATACATGTTAGTGTTCCTCTACTCTTGCCAGTCTTATTAAGATGACTCCTGTCTCAGCAGGAGGTTGCAGGTTCAAATGGCAATTTTTTTGCACTTTACACAACTATTATAACAGTTACCAACCCAAAACCTTCGATGCCGACATCTCCTCTCTTAAGCCACCAGCACCAGAAATGAACATCACAAACTCGTAATAAGCTTTAAAATTATACTTGTCCCAATCCTGTAAGTATCACGGTTCAAAGATTAATGGCAAAATTGTCATTCCTGATATAAACCTATGGCCGCATATTTACAGACATAAGATTCTGAGTTTCATTCCTTGTTTGAGGTTTCACTTCTCTGGAAATGTATGCTCCATGCACTGTGGCTTTCTTGTTGAATAAGTGTGGAGTGAAACTATGAGCCTTTCTTCTCCGAAGGCTAATGGTCATTTTATTGCTTATCTGAGAAATAGAAACGAACAGCCATGCCTCTAGCAATTGATAATTATATGGGTGAAAGTTACATTTCCTTGGGCACTTGAGGCCTTTTTAATGTGGCATCAGAAATAAAAATACTGCATTTTCAATCTGTTGCATTAATGTTAATATCTCTCATCATGACATCAATGTCCCCTTCACTTGATGATCTTTATTTTAATGGTTCAGCCAGAGAATTTCACTGTAAAATCATTTGTTTCCGTCCAAACTGTAAAATGCCCTTATTTCCAAGGCATCTTTCTGTTGTTAGCAAGGTTGCCTGTGTTGGAAAATAGGTCTAACGAGTTCAGACAATGATATTCAAAGCCCTTTTGAATAAGTGTACTTCTCTTTATTTGCAAATGACCTTTTTAATGTGGCAGATGCAGTTAATTCTAGCATTCACAATATGCCATTCCAGTTTCTCTCTGTGGTTTTATTTTTCACATATTCCTTGTTTCAACTGCAGAAATGCACACAGTTTGGATTCACTGGGTACCTGGCAACCACTGGGAACCTTGGCAACCACTGGTAACCTGGCAACCACTGGGAACCTTGGTGATGTTAAGGTTCGGATACTAGTCAATCTGCCAATGTGCATTTCCATGAGAAGAATGTATTTCAGGATATTAGGCCCTTTCTGTTTATTTGATCCTGGGGATGCCATTAAACCCCACATATTCCCTCTGTCTCTTTATTTTGATTACTCCTGGGATATAGCATGGGAGAGTGGGGTTGTCCTCAGAATTCAAATTCTTTTGTATGGTCACAGAACCCCTACCTCTTTTTCTTTTTCCTTGGTTCACTTCTAGGGTCCCTGGGGTCCTCCCTGGACTCCAATTGTTCCATTCCCCAGGGTGGAAGAGAAGGTGATTAATTGTTCTACAAAGAGGAGTAAAAAGAGAGGTCAGGTATTTTGAACAGAACTTATTTCCCAGGAAAACTTTACATAGAATCTGAGAGACAGCATTACATAGAATTATGGGACAACATTGCATATAAGAGACATTTAGCATATTTTCAATTTGGCAATTGCAAGACCATATTTCTTTTAACATTTTCGATGAATATTAATTACATTTCTCATCTGTTACATATAGTTTAGTTTCCATCCAGAGTTTTCATTCTTACCTTTCATTCCTCAGATGGTTCTTCGGCTCTAACTTTCTTAGGCTCCTCAATCAGTCATAAAGCTTGTCTGCGATTACAGCTTTTCAACTGATTGATATGAACTCATTTCTCTAGCGCCTGTTCTTTTTGGGTACGGATCTTGTAGGCACCAGGTGAGATTTTGTCTATAATTTCAATGCTACCACACCAAGATGGAAGATATTTCTGTTGCTTGGTCTGATTCGGCTGAAGATTGTACAGGTACACCTTGTCCCCTACCTCAAAGTCCTTCCTAGACACAGAGTAAAATGGCATCTGTGTGGCTAGGATCAGCCATTTTGTTTTTCTGGTTAGTTTGTAATAGTCATTTTAGAGATATTAGATTTGTAATGCATTAGAGATATCCAGACACTTTCAGAATTCCTAACATAATCGGGCTACCTCCTAGTGGGTAATGGTTGTAGCAAAAATGAAGTTTATTCCAGAGCATTCATAATACAATCATAGTGCTTAGAAATGAGCTACTCTGAGATGCAAACCTTTTGTAAACAAGCAATCATTCCGTTTATTTCCCATTTAATCTGTGTGCCTCCATGGTATTCTATAGATTAAGATATATAATGGCTATAGTGTTCTAAAACAATATTACACAACATATTACTTGTAAACAATTAAAGTTGGCAGTTGTATTATTCCATACACAATTGCAATAAGGACAATACCTTTAATAATGCAGAATTAAAGGAGTTCCATGATTCCCAATCCTGGTCAGCATTATTGTTCCTTTAAGGCAGTATGTGACTGTACATCGGCGCTTGTAAATCGGGGCACAACCTATAAAGTTCACTTAAACTGGCGGACACACGCTCTGTGATACTTGAGTGGTGAAAGCGACTAAGGTGCATTCAGGTCATCTATTATATGGTTACATTTGTATCTTTGTATGAATCAGTGATTTAATCGTCTGCAATCAAGTCCCTCAGCATTTAATGGCACTCAACATAGCATGAAAATCCTTTCTGTAATTCTCCCTATGACAAGCAGGGGATCATGTATCCATAGCAATTTTAGGGACCATTGGTATAAGAGTTTTCCTTTACCTATTTTCCATCTAGGAAAAGTCACCATTTGGTGACAAATTGATTTTATATTATTTAACTCTAATTGATTAAGACCTCCCCACTTGCCCAATGTATACACATACATACATAAATACACACGCAAACACATATGGATACATACATATGTTCACACACATATACACATATTTTATTTTCTTACTGCACCAGTCACCACCAAAATAGCCTAACAGCACCTAGGCTACGTGCGTTATGATGTAGCATCCAGGGGCAGAAGGACAATGCAAACAAAGTACTTGTGCACCCTCAGGTCTCTTACAGTGCATCACTACTCACAATTACAGCATATTATAGTGGACCTGAGACCACCTCAAGGAATCTCTGCTAGACTTAAAGCAAGTATGTGTACACGTATATTTCATCTCAAGCAACTGGCCATCGGAGAAAATCACCCCATTCCTCTCAGACAGATTGCAAACAGTAGTTCTGCCTCCTCCTGAATCTTCAATGAGACCTTGAACGTGTGGGGTCCCTCATGGGTCCATCTCGTAGCCCGCTGCTGTTTAATGTGTATATGCGACCGCTGGCTGGCTCGATTCAGCCCTATTCTGCATCCTTTTACATCTATGCAGATGATTCCTAGCTGATGCTCTGTGTTAGTCATACGGATACAAATAAGGCAGCCTGCTTTAAAGACTGCTTAGAACAAAATAACCAGTGGGCGCTTGCTAACTGGTTGTGCTAACCTGTCAGCTAGACACCAAGCAGTGCTGTTTTTCAACACTCCCACTCATTTCTCAGCTGCAGATCTTAGGCTTGCTTGCACTTCACTGGCCCTCTAGTCGGTGCCCTTGCCCTGCTCGCAAAGTGAAAGGTAAAAACCTATGAGTTTTGCTGGACCCGCACTTATTCATGGATAACCAGATCAAGGCAGTCTCTTCCAGGCTTGGTTCTTCCTGCTCTGCACTTTGAAAGGATTTCTGGACTATTTGTCCATCCCTCAAGGTTCCGTTGATCAATGCTTTTATCCCTATCAGGCTGGACTTGGGTAATGTTGCCTAACTCTATCTGCGGAAGGATACCTTCCATAAATTACAGATTATTCCGAATTCAGCCGCCAGGATTCACCTATGATTGGAGCTTAGACATCATAGAAAGCTGTATCCATTTTAGAACCTTCTGTTTAGTACACAAATGATTTCACTCTCAAGCCCCTGCATTTCTTAGCATCTGTTTATTGCAATATGTTCCAGGGAGAGATTTCTGTTCAGCAATGGCTGGTCTGCTTACAGTGCCAATGTTCAGATACACCAGATGAGGAAGCAAACCTTTTTTGGTGCTGGCAGCCAAATGATGTAACCCGTTGCTGCCCGAATTGTGATTTACAGTCGATCATGCAATACTGAGGTGCACATTGTAAACTGTACTTTTCCCTCAGCGAGCATTGTGATCTCGGGAGGCTTCTTGTTTCATCACATAGATGCCATTTTCAGTGATTCTGTGCATTTGCAAGACTTTTTCCATGCCTTACTATTTTACATAATGTTACGCCTATAGGCAATTAAGGCACCCTTTGAGTTATTACAGTATCTGTCTATCCACACTTACAACATGTATTTGTATACAGATATAGTACCAAGACTACCCTCAGAGCTCTCCCAATGCACCTCTTTCTACACTTGCAGCATGTAATGCCATACCCACAATTGGCCACATACTATATTCCAGCCTTTCAAAATTGCAAATTGCGCAGATGTCTTTGCAGACACAGTATGCGGGTATTGCATCTGTATAGTTCTTTCAAGATGCTGACAGAAAAATATATGTCAAAATAGCGGTGCCGTAATTCGCGCCTTCCCCATTCCCATAGAGCCCTATGGGGCAGAAATGGGAATGGGGAAGGGCAATGGTGGAAGGGGGATTTACCCCCCTCCAACCTTGGAATGGGGCGGTAAATCCCCTTTCCACCAAGGCGGTGCCGGTATTTTACCGGCATGAGCCATGGCGCTAATAGCGCCATGGCTCACCGCCTACCGTGTAATGAGGCCCTTAGACTTCTAACCCATATACCGTTGTTTGGCCGAAATTAGTTTTTTCAATGGAATTTTTACCGGTAGGGTTTGGGTTTGGGGAAGGGTTTAAAATAAATGGAAGAGGGATTTGAAAGGGAGAGTGGGGGCAAATGGCTAATAAAAACATTTGATGTGTTTTTTTCGATGTCATTTTTTGCAAAAATGTACATGGAAAAAAGTAATCGGCAAACAGACACTCTTTCTCGTTTCTTACTGCCTCTGCTTGGTCCCAGTTCCCGCTCTCCCCCTCTGCTCTCTCTCCTGCCAGCCCTCTTTCCGCGATCATCTCAAAACCAGACTTCTCCCAGCTCACTAAATCCCCCTCTCGGATGCTTAGTGCCAAGAAACCACCTCAGTGGTGTTCGAGCGCTCGCCAACTGACCCTAGCATAACATACCATCACACGTATAACCTGCTGCTGATTTCAAAGCACACTTTAATGGCCAGCATAAGAAAATATTCTGCCCACCTCGCGCACAGGGCAAGGGATAATTACAGAGAAAAGAACCTCACAGCGCGCCATGCCATTCCCAATAAGAGAAAGCAAACCAGATGGCACCAGCTGCAATGAGATAGACACCATTGGCACACGGTGGGTGCCTTACGGCTTTTCTGGAGCATTTTATTCGGGGTGGGGGAGTGCCACCGACTTCTCATAGAGTATTTACGTCATGCGCTATTTAGCAAAATACACTACATGATGAGCGTGGTAAGCGCTGGAGACTGAGGCGCGTAAGGGCAAGCATTACAATGTATTGTCCACTGCTAAAATTCTAGCTAATGTATTCAAAGATGGCCAGAATGTACGTATAGATGGGCGCAGAACCCGCAACACCGTATTTCACAGAAAGGGCCAAAGCCATAACTTTAGTAATTATTTCAGGATTCTCATATTAGGGTGCCTGCAAGGTGTAGTATGCGTGGGTAGTACCATATGCAAGTTGATAATAAGGATTTGTGAACACATACGGGGCATAAATAAATGAGAGATCTATACTGACGCCATAAACATTGAAAACGGACTTGAGGGACAGCACTTGTGTGGCACCGGGCCGCGCAGCAAGTGTATGTTTCTTTTCAAAAGAAAAAATACAAACACTTTACAACCTTGTTGGAAATTACAGGGGTGCTAAGAGGTGAGGGTGGGGGGGGGGGGGGATAGGGCGTTGGCTACCCAATAACTGTAGCATACAATGCATCCCACATTCCGAGCATTCTGATTGGCCAGCGCCCCCTTCCAGGGTGCTAATGGACAATATTGACCAACACACAAAACAGACGCAAAGTATTCTTCGGCTTATCTCATGTTCAAGTAGAAGCACACAGAGAGTTGATGTTCGTATAGACCAGCTTTCATAATGTACTGTAGTCTGTTTTACAATTGCCAGGGTGAGGCCCCACAATGTTTTTAAAAGAAATCGGACATTATCGAAAAGATAGTCCAAAAAACCTTTCAAAGTATAAACTTATGCTGTATTGCCATCTAGTGGCTGAATTTGAGAAAGATTTGGTTTGAAACGTCTTGGATGGATTTTCGATGCAACTAATGTGAAAACAAACGGAGCAATCTGAAATTTGAGGGCAATGGATTTTGAAAGCGTGTGCGGTACACAATCAGCCATAGTGACACTCTAGTTGTGCTTGAGTTGTACTCCTCATAGGAAGATAACATTTTGGGTGGGGTTTGCCTTTGGCGCCACTCAACAACGCTTCATAAACCTTTTCAAAAAGAAAATTGCTCTGACTGAACTCTTTTTGGAGGCTACGTGCAACTTTGGCAACGTTATTGTGGGGTCGGCCATGATGTATGCTTTTTCGTTCATTCTTCATTGAATCATTGGTTCTCTCGCCTGCAGCCCCCAGACCTGTATGCATTTGTGCCCAGGCTTTGGGAGGACCTTACATCTGAGCTCACCCTTTATAGTCCACAAACCCAAATTTCACTTTCTGGCCACACATTGGCCAGTTGACTGCAAAATCATGGGCCCTCTCCAAAGGGACTCCTGCCCAGGGTGGGTGAACCTAGCAAGGGCCAATCAGATTGGCAACATTTTTCAATCGCCAACTATTCATGCTGGTGGACCCTATCCATCCATCCATCCATCCATCCATCCATCCATCCATCCATCCATCCATCCATCCATCCATCCATCCATCCATCCATCCATCCATCCATCCATCCATCCATCCATCCATCCATCCATCCATCCATCCATCCATCCATCCATCCATCCATCCATCCATCCATCCATCCATCCATCCATCCATCCATCCATCCATCCATCCATCCATCCATCCATCCATCCATCCATCCATCCATCCATCCAAAAGTGCACCTAACCCTGAGGCATCTGGGCGCTGGGGCCCTTAATACAAACATGTTTCAAAGGGGCATACTGAAACGTATTGTTAAAGGCTCACGTAATCATAATCTACGTGTGTAATTGAATCTTGGGTTTATTTAATGACATATACTATAATGTCCGCAGCACTCACTGGGCAGGTCAGTGGCAATTCCCAGTGGGAGCCTAGCTCCAGGCATGGCCTTCAGCAAAGCCCCAGGTTCCCCCAAGGTACCCAATGTGCCCCACGCCCCATTACATGTGTCAGCTTAACATGGTCTTTGGCCCAATGTTCACTTTGCACAATAGCAGACCTGAAACATGAAGAGTGGCCTGTGGTTTCCAAGGCGACCGCTCCTGCCCCAGTGAGTACTGTCAGTGTAATGTCAGAAAAAACAAACCAAGGCAGTGAAACAACATTGTTCACACTCTAGTTAAATGGCTGCTATGGCTTGATTGCCTTAAAGAAAAACCTAATTGTGGTCTTATGTCGATCCTCTTGCAAGGTCCAGGATACGACCCGAACTTGCCATGTTGCATTCACCTAACACACTCAAACAGGAACCTTGATCATGTTGGAAAGACGCTGTTTTAGCAAGTGCGTCACTGTGTGATGCAGTCTGCTAACGAACAGGCTTAGTGGCCCCCTGCATCATGCATTTTCAACATAGAAGCTCTGAAGGGGCAATCAATCAAGCTCTAGCTGCATTCCTTCCTCCCAGCACTAGAAGGTGCTCCAGATATTTTAGCACTCTCAAGGATCGTTTCTTCACCTTAATTTAGCAAGGACATGGCACGTGTGTTGGACACTCAATTATGGCCACTGGATACAATGTCCTGCCTCCAGCTCACTATTTTGGTTAATTTACACTCCCTCTAGGATTCACTCCTAAGCAGTCACAAAAAGAGAGCACACTCAGTTACAGCCACTAAATGTCAGTCTCTGGGGTGTCCCTTCCATAGTCACTCACTCACTGACGAGAAATCTCACCTATGGGCATGTGATGAAATGCGGTCCCCGAGGATCTCTCCTATTAGTAATAGTCATAGACTGATGACACACTCAGCTGCAGACGATGAATGGCAATCATGCGCTTGCCTCCATTAAACCCTGGGACAGCCTATTCCTCTTTCACTCACATTAACCCCATAAGTGCCAAGGACGAGTATGCTTATCCTTTTTGCGTAGACTTGCATAATAGCCTGCAACTTATGCCATGTGCACATCTGCAATGCCAAGTGTGCACTGGATTCCCTCCTCCATAGTACTATCCAAAAGAATATGGCATGTGTGCTGCCCACTCGGTTATATGATATGATATGATATGGCATTTATAATACGCATGTACACAAGTGTTTCTAGGCGCGACGGGGCAAGGGAGGGTAACAGAGGGAAGACAGAGACAATGATCCTACTAGGCCAGGTGACTTTGAGATCGCGCAAGTGCAGGGGAGCTGGGGAAGGGGAAAGTGCGAGAGGGAAGGGGATGGGGACGTGCAGAACGTAGGATAATGCTAAATAAATAGAAGTGATAAAATAGGACCAATGAATAAGAAGTGCGGCCAGCTGGGGGCAGCTGCAAGGTAAGTGCCGTCAACAGGTGTCAAGTGCTGGTAGGGGTGCTGTAGGGATACAGAAACAACCACAGGGTGCAAGGGTTGCCCGGGGGGCAGTGCAGGTGTGCAACTGGCGGGGAGGGGACCTGGGCCCCAGAACAGAGGGTAGCCAGGTGGCCAGTGTAGTTTTAGCCATGAGTTCAGAAGGGGAGTGGAGGAGAGAAAGCAGAAGTAAAGAGGAAGGTCTTGAGGTGCTTCCGGAACCGGAGATGGTTCTCCTCAATTTTCAAAGAGACAGGGAGGCTGCTCCAGAGGGAGGCCCCAGCCGAAGAAAGAGATCTACCACCAACTCATTGCTTGGAGAAGCGACTGACCCTGAGGGAGTTGGAGGTGGATGAGCGAAGAGCTTGAGAAGGAAGATATTTAGGTTACTGCCACTAAATTAAATCTTGTGCCTCGACCACCTTTGAGATGTTCTCATCCCTAGTATTATCTACTAATCAGTATTAAAAATATGCAGCGCTTAGTTCCCGGTGGAGCTGAATGGCACTCTCTGGCATTGCCTCGTTCCTAGTTATTGACAAGAAATGTCAAACATGTATGACCCACAATGTGGCCACTAGGATTCCCTCCGCTGTTGCCTCTAACCACAAGAAGATGCACGTGGCACATGCGTGGCTTGCTGAGCTACAGGAACTGCTTCTAACGAACTCTTTGATTTTCTCTTCGATTGTATGCTCTCCTAAGCAGCCATACAATGATGGAAAAGTCAGTTTCAGCCATTTTTATTTTTATTTATTTAGCTCTTCAGTCAGCAAAGCAAACTTTTAGCTGTGTATCATTATCAAAAGAAAAACATTTGAAGTCAATAAAATTACAGTCAACTTTAAAAACAAGATATTTCAGTTTAGATACAAAACTTTGCATCCTTTTAAAAAAAAACAAAAAAAGAAAGAAAACGTCTATCAATATAATCACTTCAACTTTATCTTAGATAAAAAAAAATGTTTTGTAAAAATATCCCCAGAGCTATGGAGAGATAACAATATTGCCCACTAATTAATAGCACCCACCAAGCTCCCTGAGTAAGTGTAGTATGCTGATTTAAACACCTGCCAAAGAGCAAGGCTCTTCTTTCAGCTAAGAATTCACAATCAAGCAAAGTATGTTTTAAAATTTCAGGTTTCAAGCTATTTTTGCAAAATCGGCAGCCTCTCTGATCCAAGACCCACTTCCCTCTGCGACCTAGAAAAGGTAGTAGTTTAAAACTTATTTTTAAAATAATTTTCATCAAAGGATGGTCACGAAACTTTAACAGATATGGGGCCAAATGATTGTAGGTTTTATGTTCTCCATTAAAATTGACAAAGGCTCTATATGTTTTGCATTTTTCTAGGGTGGCTATCCAATCACTCCTCCAGAGCTTTTTTCAGATCTTCTGCTTTTCCAATCAGAGCATCGATCTTTAAGTATCCGTAGGCAATCAGTTCTCCACCGTAATATAAACCAACCAAGATCTGTGGACAAAACCGGCCCCAAAATCACTAAAAAGGAGGAGTCCTCAGCTTTCAGGCATTTTCTGTTAAAAAGGGAACTTTTTCCCTTTAATCATGACTTTCAAAGAGAGTAACCCCAACTCATAGCATATTTATGGTATTGGGGTACTCTTGGGAAGCCTAACACTTTTTCCCATTATAGGCCTTACAAAAGATTCCAATTCATGTCAGCCATGCAAACCTCAGCTCTGTAGGTTGTAACTGGCACAACTTTCGCCTTATAGGATTTTAGAACTGGGAGAATGGAGAATTTTAGAACTAATGTTCTTGAATTTCCTGTATTTCCAAAAGATAAGCAAACCCAGACAAGCTAGGGACCCCACCCTTACCCTGAGAAGGTCAACATGTCTATTGTGTTTAGGATCAGTATTAAAATTGAAACCTAGATACTTATGCATATCAACCTCAGACAGCAAGCCTTCCGAGACACGTTAAACCTCTGTTTTGTTTGTAATGTTTAGAAGGTAAAACCATTATATCAGACTTGCTAGCATTAGTCTGCAGGTTATTTACATCAGAGCATACTTGAAGGGCGTTCAAAGATCTGTGCAATCCCACCCGGTGTTCTATCTAGCAGAACTTAGTCATCAGCATAGAACAGCCAGTGTATTCAGTGGCCCCCAATTCGTGGGGGTCTTAGCTCTTACTACATCCATAGACTCCCCAAAATTGGACAGATACAGGCTAAATAAAGCAGGGGACAAAATGCAGCCCTGCGTTAATGGTCTGTGTGCTAAGATTTGTTTTAAAAGCTTACCCTGCCCGTTGAACCTTACATATAGAGAAGTGTTTGCATATAAGTCTATTATCATCTATAGTGATCACTCCGGGCACCCCATTATTGCATTTTCACCCACAGACGTGACCTATTAATGCTGTCAAAGACGATAGCAAAGTCTATGAAAGCAAGATATATTCGGAGCATCTCAGTCAAGGCCCCCCCCTTTTGAGATAGTTTCAGATGGTTTAGTAAGTTTAGTAGGAACCCATTCAAAGACTTACCCACACCCTTGACGAAACCCGCCTGGTTCCTATCAAACTGCCTGACCGAACCTATGCAAACGTTCAGCTCCTTCAGTAAGAGGGATGCAAAAAGCTTGCCTGAGGCGGCCAAAGCGCTATAGGACGGTAAATTGAAGGGAGTGTTTTTTCACTTTTTTCTAAACTGGGATAATTATAGCAGACCAACACGCCTCATTACACGGAAGGCGGTAATGGTTAACGGCCACCGTTAATGGTAACGGTGACCGTTAACCAGTACCGCCTTACTACGAGGTCCCTTAGCGGGTTGGTGATTTAACGCCTGCTTTTTGCAGGCGTTAAAAACCAACCTGCTAAGGGACCTCGGAGCTAATTACGGCACCGCAAAATTGCGGTGCCGTAATTAGCGCCTTCCCCATTCCCATAGAGCCCTATGGGGCAGAAATGGGAATGGGGAAGGGCAATGGCGGAAGTGGGATTTACCGCCCCACCAACCTTGGAATGGAGCGGTAAATCCCCTTTCCGCCAAGGCGGTGCCGGTATTTTACCGGCATGAGCCATGGCGCTAATAGGGCCATGGCTCACCGCCTTCCGTGTAATGAGGCCCTTTTTGAGGGAATCATTCTTGCTTTAACATTGTTTTAAATATAGATGTTAATATATTGGCCCAGGTGTCTGGGTATTTTTTTAGAATGTCATTCGATAGCCCATCTAGGCCTGAAACTCTGGACTCACTGCATTTCAAAATAAGGACTCAAATGTCCTCTTTGTCTATCTACAAATACCATTGTACCTCCTCTGTTTGAAGTTCACACCCATCACACACGTCTTGTATTGTAATGTACTTGCATATGGCCGTAAAATAAACCACCCCGGATTCTTCTGCTATTGGATTTGTTTGCAGGGCAGGCTGAGTCATTTTGTGATCTTTCAACAGTTTCCACAATCATGCGGATCCTTAGGTTTTCAGCATACTTTCCGAGTCCTTTTGAAATTGAGACGCTCTATGAGACCTCATCTAATTTCTAAACCTCAGCCTAAGAGTGGTCATTTCCTTTCCCTGCCTTTTCTATAGGTTTAAAAACAAAATGTACGCACTGTAACCCTTAGGTCACTTTATTTTATTGAAAAATTGTATCAAACTGATGTTTATGGATAGAAGTCAGCCTTGGTTGGTAACCCTTCTTATTTACAAAGGTATTTATAAAAGTATCATCTGTACATATAATTCCAACGAGTCAACACCAGTGACATCAGGGTCATTTAATTTCTCCAATATTTTTCGATTCCATTTTTCTACAAGGTCTTCTGTCCACCTAATTTTATTTCTCCCCCAGGTAACTTCTAAAATCAGATTAGGCCTCAGAGATGACTACTTTACACTCAACGCACTGAAACTAACCAAGAGAATATCGCAATCACTTCTTTGATCAGATACTATTTTGAATTTTGCTCTACTCGAAGTAAAAGAGTCAGAGGCTTTTTAGTACAAAGTACAATATGGATGTCTGATTTAACCTGGTCTATGTAGGAATTAGCCGGAAATGTCTCCTTTAATGGCTCCATTTAACATTGTTAAACCTCTTGAGTGGTTTAAATTGGTCCATAATCTATCCTGAGACCCGGCTTTACCATGTACATCCCTTTGGACAATTAACTGTAAATCTAGTTCTTCACTAATTACATTCAAACCTCCACAAATGATAATGGCTGTTACTAAGGGGTCAGTCGAGCTCTCATCCAGGAGCTTGGCTACCCCATCTATTAAGGCCTTGAGTGCCATTGCGGCCGGGTTCCAATATAGATTAAGTATGATGAACAAATCTAGACCCGGAAAAATGTTATTACTCAGGCCCTTTTAACAGCCTGAGTAAAGATATTAGGAGAGTTCCAGCTTTTTAATGAAACACCACAGCCACATTCAGCTGCTAAGAGTAGGCCTGCCATTGGTCTGCCATTGACCCTCTCCACAGCTGGAATTGTTAAAATATTGAAACCATCGGAAACCGGGGCTTCTAAGAGTCAAGTCTCCTGCAAGGCTATTAAATCGCATCGTGCAAGAGTCTTATTTTTTGATTGGTACAAATGGTTATGCGCTCGGATATTCTAGGATCCACATTTAAAAGATCGATCAACTCCGTCTGTATTTAGTTCATTACCAGAGCCTCTGTTAGCCAAGGCACATGGCAACCAGGACAAAGACTGGTCCATGCATCGCTTCCAATCAGGTTTTTATGTGACAAAACCTTCTGGATATCAAGAACTCCAGAGGAACAAATTACTCTTAAAGGTGGGCATATTTTGTTACTCAAATGAGGGGCTTTCTTCAATTTGCGTTTCTAAACTACGTAAGAGGCTTTTTCGACCTCATAAATATCAAAAACCATAGGATGTAATAAACCTGCGTTCTCTAAAATGATGTTCTTGATCAAGGTCGAAGGAACATGCAAAAAGATTTTATCTAAATTTGTGCTGTTCAGAAATACCACCCGATTGATATCACTTGAGTTTCAGCTATTAAATGTTAATCTTTAGGATTTTCTCCTCCCGAGTCACTAACTCACTTAAAAGAAATTTCAAGTATGCGTTTTTCAGCTGGATTCTCATGTTCTTATCAATAGTCACTAACAGAGGGCACACTCAGTTACAGCCACTAAATGGTAACCAAATGTGGGATTTTCAAACATATAACCAACCTATCCTATTTCAGGTGTCTCTCTCTCTCAACTAAATCCTATTTCCAATTTCTACTGCTCCCTCAACAACTCTGACAACATCCTGCCTCTGCCTCTGATTGTAAGGCTGAGTAAACAGCCCAGCCACACATGCCTACTATAAACTTCCTGGCCCATCCAGACTGCCTGATCTAAGAAGGAAGTTTGAGAAAGTTTGTTACTGCCAATTCTATGGAAATTCGGGTGAATTGGATTTTACCAAACTACATTTGCTGAAGGTAAATCTGTATGCAGAAACCATCCACCAAGTTTGCATGGTCATTCAAGTCCCGAAGTCTGATGTCTGTGCTCTTAGCTTGTTTAATGAAATGATTAGTGTACGGACCATTAGGCACTCCGCACACTCTGCTGCACCCTGCACCCTATTGGTGCTTTTTAAGAGCTGTTTAACCCTCTTAGTACTTTAATAGCCACTGAAGAGAGCTTCTATATACAAGTGATTAAAATACTGTTGGTTATATCAAGCTAAAGGACCTTTTTGCATAAGATTATAAAATCAAAGAGTTACAGCAGTTCAATGTGGCGTCAGGCGGTGGGTGAGGTTAAAGAACTCTTGCTTCGGGTTGGTTCGGCTCACTCTTGTCATACTAGGGTGTCGTTGAAAGTGATGATGGGCGCAGGTGGGGCCCTCACATTGATTGCACTGTTCCATCTATAAGAACTTCTTTATCTTGTTCCTGTAATGCAGTGGGTTGTTTGAAAAGACTGGGAGCCTTCATGTCCCAAGGGCATCAGTGTGGGTTTCATGGTTTGTAGGCCATGCAGAAATCTGTTCTCCCTATTGATGGAGGAAGCAAGCACGAATACTGCTCTGCTTGTATGTAGACGCCACCCTGATGGCTGTACTCGGTGCTAATGTGGGAGGACAGTCATGTAAAAAGAACGTAAAACAATGTCCATATTCATGCATTTTCCAAAGGAGAGATTACATTACCAAAATACTGTCATGAAGCCTAGAATGGCAACATCAGCAGATACAGAGATATGTGTCAAGGAGGATTTATTAAAGATATTTAGAGGATTGGGTCATAATAAATGAGGATAAACAACTTAAAACAATGTTCAACATCTACATCCAGACTTCTCCTTGGGGTCGCAGTCCTTGGTTTTGCAAAGGTCAATCCTCGCTCCTTTCTGTAAGAGGGGGATTGGTTCACCGTCCTGGGGTTTTTAAGAGCTTCTGACATGTCTTACTTGTATCCTCGTTCCTTTGGATCCAGTACATTTTTGGTACAGTGGGAGGTCGAGCTGTACCAAGAATCAGAAGCAGGTGACTGGGGCCCCTTTTGGGGATCTCCTGGCCCATGTGAACCTCCATGCTAGGCCTCATAAAGAGCTGAAGCTGGGACTTGGTAAGGATTGGAAAAAGTGAAGAGCTTTAACTGAACTATTAATGATCTATCTTTCTTCACTGTCCCTTGCTTCATGACTCCCTCTCCCAGGGTTGTAGCTCTATTTCCTGAAGCACAGACCTGATGTTCCTCCCCAGTGATTCACAATGATCACACTACTTTGGGGACAACATCTTCTGCTCCACTCACCTGCTCTCCTCTCACCTGTTCTCCTCTCACCTGCTCTCCACTTGCCTGTCTCTCCTCCTGCACTCTTTTGGTTCTGCCTCTGATTGCGTATCTGATGACTCTTCCAACATCCTCCTCACAACTCCTGGCAACCTCTTTTTTTATTTTATCATAATCTCTCTCTTCGCAATTCCTTCAAACGTCCTCCTCACAACTCCTTCCAGATTCCTCCTCATAACTCATGCCAACCTCTTCTCGGATGTTATCTCCACCTCCCTCCTTACAATTCCATCCAACCTCCATCTTCCAAAAATGCCCGACTTCCTTGTGACAAGTCCTGCCAACCTCCTCTCTGGTTTTCACTCCAACGACAATCTATGCACTGAACCAGTTACCCAGGCTATAAATACCATACCTGAAAATACATGTCAGCTTTTAGTTGTGTGACAAAGTGCCCTGCGTAACCTTGGTGATTGACAGTAGAGTGGTCATGGGGCTGGAAGCTGACTGAAGCTAGTGGATGCTGCTCCCAAAGATGGTAAATGAGGTATTCCCTGACCACCCCTTCTGCATCTCAGCATTAAGGCAGGTGGCAGTCACATAGGTATTTCCTACCCCTACTGATGGGCATTGATTTTAAAGGGGGTAGTACTAGATGGTCTCACCCAACCTCTAAACCAACAGCTGGGCCGGGCCACCAAGGGGTGCAACAGGCAGCTTTTGACAGTGTATAGCAGTCTGAATGCATAACAGGATTCAGAGCGCAGAACACTCCCGGAGTGCACGAAGAGTGCAATTGACAGCATTACCTTTTGGAAGCTGTTGGTAGTTTACTTGTTTTTTCAACAGCTGCTTTCGACAGGGCTAAGCAGCCGTTATTCATAAGATGTTTGAGAGCGCTCTTGGAGTGCACAACAATTGCAGTTGATGGCAGTACCTGTTGGAACCTGTTTGTACTTTACCTATTTTCTCATTGGGCTGCTTTTAATGGGGCACAGCAGCAGTCATTCATAAAAGGTTTCAGAGAGCAGACTGCTCATGGAGTGCATGAAGGATGCAGTTGCCTGCAGTTAGGCATGAGTGCATGACGGATGCAGTTGCCCGCAGTTAGGCATGAGTGCATGACGGATGCAGTTGCCTGCAGTTAGGCATGAGTGCATGACGGATGCAGTTGCCCGCAGTTAGGCATGAGTGCATGACGGATGCATTTGCCTGCAGTTAGGCATGAGTGCATGACGGATGCAGTTGCCTGCAGTTAGGCATGAGTGCATGAAGGATGCAGTTGCCCGCAGTTAGGCATGAGTGCATGAAGGATGCAGTTGCCTGCAGTTAGGCATGGTTGGTGTTGAGAAGTCTTGCATCCATAAGTGTTGATTCTTTGTATTTGGTCAATGACTCTGGACGTTTTAAGATAACCAGGGAATTATAAAGAAACTAGATTTCACATCAAACTATGAGTAGATTGTCCATGTTAGTCTCCCTAAGCTGCCAAACCTGCAAAGTCCCCAGCTATCTGCTACCATTTTCCAACACAGGTGATGCTTATTGGGCAATCGACGTGAGAACTAAAAAAAGAAAGCAGAACTATTTTCTCTTGTTCCATTTGGTACATTACTAAATAATTTTCACTCAAATAACTAAGTATAAGAGGGTACAAAGGATTCCACAATTTAGGTAGGATAAGGCTACTCGCTTACACGAAGTAATACTGTCGCAGCTGGATGTGGCACCAAAGGCAAGAACTGGTGCAGATGTCTCCCAGTTAAAAATAACTTATTTCTTCCCACACAAGGACCCTCAATTATATAGTCAAGTTGTGATGGGAGCTGGCACAAACACAGAGGTCCCGGCAAACGGGAACACTAATGATTTACTTGGAGTCCATCAAGATGACTATCACGAGTCTCTTCAAGGGACCTCCCGAATGATAAAAGCTTAGAAGACAAGTTCTCTGCATTGGATGTTCCTGGTTCAACTCTAAGCACCTCACCATGCCTTTTTATTCCTTCAGTCAAGTCTTCAGACGACGGAGGAGGTGAAGTAGCCACAACTCAGTCTACCAGAAGTATTTCTGATGGTCCTTCTGGGGAATTTAACAGCTCTACT
The DNA here is from genome assembly GCF_040938575.1 of Ambystoma mexicanum. Lineage (NCBI taxonomy): Eukaryota > Metazoa > Chordata > Amphibia > Caudata > Ambystomatidae > Ambystoma > Ambystoma mexicanum. Next base: position 1,234,921,628 of record NC_090933.1, on the reverse strand, counting down.
TTCCCTGATTGTCCTGAATCATCTGCTATGGGGGCACCATTCATATCAGCGCTGGATTTAGTTCTGTAATCATTAGTGCAACTTTACGACAATATCAGTGGTGAAGTAATGCCACACTCTGCCTTCCTGGTTGAGATATCGAGATCTTTGAAATCAGTAAAATATTCTCTATCTTCAAAAAGCAGCTAACACACTACCTGCGAGGGAGGACTTGGATTCTTTGACCCTAGATCGCTCATGTAATCTAACTATCCTGATGCAAGAAGAATCATTTAAATTGAAAGATCCACAGAATTTAAGAGATCTGTCGTAATGTGCTGGCGCTGTAGAAGGTCCTGGCGCTGTGGAATCTCCTGTGGGTAGAATGTTGGTGTGGTGTGGAGTCTTGTGTGAGGAGGTTCCAAGGGTGTCAGTTGGAGTTGGAGAGTGAGCTGAGTGGATGGGCAAGTGTCTATACTTCTATTGCTCTGAGGAACATACCTGTACAACTGGCACAATAAACCACAAGAAACTTACCTGGTTCCTGTGTGCTGTGTGGTGGAAGGACCCTACTTAGGTTACTTCACTGGCGACGAGCATCCTTTTGTCAAAACCGGAGCTTCTGTGGGGGAGCAGCAGCCGGAAGACAGGCACTGCCCCCAAAGGTTCCCATCCACCAGCTACCCTTCTCAGGGTACCTCACAGGCCGGGCGTTGTGAGGAGGTGTTTTCAGGAGGACAATTGGGCAGAGGAGAGCTCAAGTGAAAGGTGTCGGTGGTGCAGGGGCACGGCAGTCCTTTGCTGGAGTGACAACGGTGCTTGAAACAGTGCTGGTGGTGTGGCCCAAGGCCCGGAGGGTGAGTCCTGAGTGTGCCCCACTGGGTGAGTCCTGAGCTCGAAGAACAGCTGAAGCAGCTGCGGGCCGGGTGGCGCAGCAACCGTTTCCTCTGCCGGTGTCAGTGTCGGCAGGGAGGCAGTGGTAGCCTTGGTAGAGTCCTGGTTCGTGGAGTGCTGGTGGGTGGCTGTGTGGTGCCGGAGCTAGCAGGGAGGCGGAGGTAGCTTCGGAGCATGCAGGGAGGCGGAGGTAGCCTCAGAGGAGTCTTAGGCCACGGAGGTGGAGGTAGCCTCGGAGGAGTCCTGGGCCGCGGAGTCCTGGCACAGGTATGTCGGAATAGAAACAATATTATGCCTCCTATTGTAATAATTTTATGTGTATTGGCCTAGGCCAAGTTGTCTAAACATCATGTGCAAACAAACTCCACGGCAAGGTCTTGACCTTAGAGAAAGTAATGTAAATCGCCATCTTGGATTGAGCCGCCATTTTAGGTTCTCTTGTTATGTAGAAGTCACCCTGAACATCAAAATGGAAGCCAAATGATATTCTGAGTAAGATTCTGGCTGTTGTGACCTCCATACAATTGAATAATTAATATGCCTGCAGGCCACTTGCCGGGGTCGCGAACAGAGACCTTGTCCTACCGTTGACCTATATGTAAATGTACAACTATATCAGTGAAACTAATCGAAATGCATATATTAAAGGATTGACCTGGCAAGGAACCCAAAGACCTGTTTCGTAGAATGGTTAACCCGCAAGAGGGATGACCAAGGGCTGGACAAATTGTATAAAAAGCCCGGGTATTCCAATGTACGGTCTCTCTCACTAACACATCGAACCCTCGTTGAAGTTCGTTATGTTATTCTGAGAGCCGAATAGCTATCCTTTTGTCAATTGACTTGGTAACTGTTGTAGCTTTTAATAAAGCACTTGTATGTTTCTTTGTAACCTGTGTTGGTGTGTTTTTTTTTGGACTTCCCGGCCTCATATTATTTCTCTGTTTCCACAGGTAGTCCTGGTGGAGCAGCGGCAAGCCGTGTGGCACAGCAACCGGTTCCTCTGCCGGTGTCAGTGTCAGCAGGGGTAGCCTCAGTGGAGACCTCGGCCGCGTGGGAGATGCAGGCTGGGTGTCCTGAGTTCGTGGGCACGGCAGGAGTCGGAGCAGTATTTCGTTTTGGATTCCCATTTCTAGGAGGGTATGGCATATCAACCTGTGGGCTGGTTCTGGGGGTGCTGACAAAGGGGTCAGTGGAGGACATAGCCAGGCCGGGAGGTGCCTGGGGCGTTGATGAGGAGACAGTAGAGCAGGGTCGTGGCAGCGCTGAGGAGAGTTAAGTAGCTGCGGTTTTCAAGTGGGATTATTTGCCTTTGTCAGAGCGGCGCAGGTGAAGTGCCATTGAGATCACAGTCATTGTTGTCTCCGTGCTGTGGCTGGGTGGCACAGTAACAACAGGTCGGAGGGGGAAGGCAAGCAGTGGTGTTCCTCCTTGGAAGCCGGTGGCAGGAGTGATGACGTCGGCGGCACAGATGAGGGCGTTCCAGCAGAAGAAGCTGGAACGCAAGGGTGTTTTGGAGCGCAGCGTGTGTCCATCCTGGGAGCGTAATGTACGTTCTACGCAGCACAGCAATGGAGCCATGGCAGCTGGGCCGGTGGCAGGAACGGCTGGGTCTGGCGTGGCTACATCACGAGGGACATTTTCTGAGGCAGCGGGGTCACAAGGGACATTTTCAGAGGCAGCATGGCTGGCTCATTGGCCACGTTGTCTGTGGTAGAGCCGAGGGCAGGAACGACTGGTCTTGGCATTGTTTCACTGAAGTGCATTAAAGAACTGGGAGCTAAGAGACGGTGCGCAGTTTCTACGAAAGGTAGTGGTGTGGATTATGGCCCTGTGGATGCTAAAATAATAGGTTGTATCTCTGGAGTTCTCATGGAGCATAATGTCTGTTTCATCTGCCACATGGGGGTGCGGGTCCAAGAGGATTTTTGTGGCAAGTGTTGCAGCGTTATGGAGAACTTGAGGGAGCTTGACCCCGATCTGTGGTGATTTTTACATGCGGATAGAGGTCCTTGCGTTGTCTGAAGTCTGATAGTGGTAGGTGTTGTGGAGGCCGGTAATTTTGTTGTAGTGTTTGGTGTTGTGGTCTCGGGGTTAGTGTTTCTATTGGGGTAGATATAGTGGGGTGGACATAGGTTGATGTTTTTGAGGGCCGGTAACCTGTGTGTGAGTGTACATGTGGTGGCCTGGGTACCCCATTAGCGTTCATTATGTGGTTTTAGGGTATTTATGTTATGCATTGTTTTGTGTATTTTAACATGTAATTCCTTTTCAGGGGGATCAGGGCATGAGGGTGTTGAGTTATTGATGGGACATTTGGGTTTGTTCCAAGATGCACAGTGTGTTTACCTGAGTCTGTGACAGGGTTTACCCTGTAGGTGCTAATTGGACATGTGGGTGCGGCAAGTGTATTGTATCCAGGGGGACAGAAAGGCTGTTTTCTCTTTTCATGTTAACAGTGTTTCTTTTACAGGTGGCAGGTTTGGACATGCGGGTGGGGCGGTTGGGATATGGCAAATGACCCAGGGTTTTTCTGCATGTATATTTGTATGTGTTTGTTTGTGTGGTTTGTGAGTGTGTCTCCTGATGGAGGGCGGTGTAGTGTGTGTGTGACTGTTAGGGTATGCTGGATGCATGGTATTGTTTCGGTGCATGCATGCTGTGCAGCCGGTGGTTCAGGTGTGTGTGTATGTCTTGTGTAGGTTATGTAGTTGCTTCAGTGGGGCTGTTGGTTACAGCCTGGGTGGTGACTGTCAGGTACAGTCGTTTGGTTGCTGTTGGTTACAGCAGGTTAGGGGCTGTTGGGAACAGCCAGGACATGACTGTCCGTTACAGTGGGTGGGGATTGCTGTTGTTGCAGCAAGTTAGGTGCTGTTGGCGGCCTGGAGTCAAGTGGGGTGCACAACTGTTTAAGTGCATGACTGTTTGGTACAGTCGGTCGGTTGCTGTACAGCAGGTTGGGGGCGTTGGGTGCAGCCAGGATATGATGGTCAGTGCATTTGGTTTAGGGCCATGTGAGATGCATGGTGTGAGGTTGAGGTGCATGTGGTATAGGGTCATGTGAGGTGCATGGCATTTGGGTAAAGGGCCGTGTGAGGTGCATGACATGAGTTTAGGGCCGTGTGAGGTGCATGGTGCCGGTTGACAGTTGAGTGCGGCAGGTTAGGGGCTGTTGGTTGCGGCTTGGATTGATGTGTGGTCATGACCATTGGGTAGAGTCGGTTGGTTGCTGTTGCTTACAGCATGTTAGAGGCTGAGAGGTGCATGGTGTTCTTGGGGTTTGGTCAGTTGTGATCACAATTGTGTTGGTAGTGTGCATACATTAGGTGTGTGAGCGGGATTCTGGTGAGTGAATGTCATGTGTGTGTTGTGTAGTTGGTCCAGTGTTGGTCACAGACAGGTGCATGGCGGTGTTGGTTTGGGGTAGTGTATGTTGTGTGTGTTTGGGTTGTTGGTTCAGTGGGGGCTGTTTGGTTGCAGTCAGGCGCATGGATGTGCGTGGTGGTGTTGGTATGGTTGGTATAGGGCCGTGTGAGGTGCATGGCATTTGGTATAGGGCCGTGTGAGTGTATGGTGTGAGGTGCATAACATTTGGTATAGGGCCGTGTGAGGTGCACGGTACTACTGGTTGACTGTTGGGTGCAGTTAGGGATTTGGTTTAGGGCTGTGTGAGGTGTATGATGGTCGGTGCATTTGGTTTAGGGCCGTGTGAGGTGCATGGTGTGAGGTGCATGGCATTTGGTATAGGGCCGTGTGATGTGCATGACATTTGGTGTAGGGCTGTGTGAGGTGCATGGTACTGGTTAACTGTGGGTTATGGTCGGGGCACTGTTGGTTACAGCAGGTTAGGGGATGTGAGGTCCGTGGTATTTTTGGGGTTTGGTCAGTTGTAGTCGCGATTGTTGGCATTATATATATATTAGGTGTGTGAGCGGGATTCTGGGGAGTGTAGGTTGTGTGTGCAGTGTTGTAGTGGCTCAGTGGTGGCTGTTGGTTGCGGCAGGTTAGAGGTTGTTGGTTGCAGTCTGGATTCATATGTGGTGCATGATTGTTGGGTTATAGTCGGTCGATTGCTGTTAGTTGCAGCAGGTTAGGGCTGATGGTTACATCCAGAGTCATCTGAAGTACGGGAGGTGCAGGGTACTGTTGGTATTGCTCAACTGTTGGTTGCAGTTGCGGTTTGGTAGGGGCCGTGTGAGGGGCATGGTATTGAGGTGCATGCAGGAGGTGCATGAGGTCAGTTGGTGTGTTCAAGTTGTTTTGGCAAGTTGTCAGGCAGGGGGTGCATGAGGTCAATTGGTGTTCACTTTGTTTTGGGAAGTTTTCATGGAGGTGTGGTTTATTTGTGGTGGTGCGTCTGTTGGGTCTACATTCTGCTGGTATGCAGCTTGGTTATTTGCTTTCTGCCGGTGTGCAGCTTGGTCATTTAGAGTTCTGTGTTCTGGTTGTGCTTTTTATAGGTGTGTTGTTTGGTGCACTGTTTCTGCCCAGTGTTCTGCCCTGTGTTAGTGTTAACTAATAGGGGAAGATGTGTCGTAATGTGCTGGCGCTGTAGAAGGTCCTGGCGCTATGGAATCTCCTGTGGGTAGGATGTTGGTGTGGTATGGAGTCAGGTTCCAAGGGTGTCATTTGGAGTTGGAGAGTGAGCTGGGTGGATGGGCCAGTGTCTTTACTTCTATTGTACTGAGGAACTTCCCTGTACAACTGGCACAATAAACCACAAGTAAATTACCTGGTTCCTGTGTTCTGTGTGGTGGAAGGACCCTACTTAGGTTACTTCAAGATCCTTTTGCAGGGTCACGCAAAACTCTCTAGCAAATCGCAAAAAAAAGAAGAAATTTAATAAATGGTCCATGCAAACTGGATCGTGGACCTTTTTAAGAAAGATTCTGAGAGCTTCTAAAGCCCTTACAACACAGTCTTGGTTAATGTTGATAATGCCATTTTACCTCCAGAAAAAAGGCAAATGTTAAAACAAGGATGGACACAAATAGCTTCCAAGTATGTAAGACCCCAGTGAGGCCTGAACGCCTTTTACAACCTGTGTGGCCAAGGGCACTGGGGATCTAGAAATTACCCTGTTTGTCAGTAAACTGAAGAAAAAAAGAACTTGAAATAATTTAAAAAGTTACTTGAAGTCTAAAAAACAAAAGTGATGAAAGACATTACGGGATATTTTGCTACAAATGCAGGGGTCCAGAGATTAGAGGAGGTTGACGACAGCCCAAGAGGCTGCAACAATTCCCCTCCATACTTTAACCCATTTTTGTCTCTGACATAGAGGCTCATTCTTGGTAAAGAAAATCAACCCTTTGGTCTCAGCAATAGGGGGGCCTTGGTAGTTTCTTTGGGGATTCAGAGAAGGATTGATGTCAGCTCTAAAACTGAACCTGGTAGCCTGAAAATGGAAAAGACAGGCCACAATCTTAACTTGAGGTTTGAAGCTATGGTAGAGGACAAATATTTAACCCCGATGATTTGGTCAAGACTCTTGTCAATTTTTAAAGGGATACCATCTTTGTCGGCCCTCACATCTGTTCGATTAAAATTAATTGAATTCCATGACGATTCAGAGATTAACAAATGCATGTGCACTTTTACTCCTTTTTAGCCTTTAATTTGGTAAGAGAGGCACAGGAAGAACTCCTGCAATGAGGATTTGATTCTTTCGTCCCTGTTGTTGAAATGGACTGGAATCCCAAAGGAACTTTACAAGACAGATTTCAAGAGAAGAAACTGTTTGAGTTTAAAGACATGATCATGAAATACAAAATTGATCAATCTGGTCGCAGGCTGATTAGTAAAGATTCAGAGGGGCCAGACAATCAAGGAGACTGAGCCTGGCTCTCTGAACTCCTGGCTGCCAAACCCAGCGTCTACACTGGTTGCTAATTAAGCAATAAAACCTGAGGAGGGAGGGGCATTACTGGTCTTTTAATGCCCCGGGACGTCAGTTACAAGCCTGAGTGAAGTGAATGCTTTAATGTAAGCCCTAGGGCATTACCAGACCGATAATTCCCTCGGCACAAGGTTTCTAATGCTATCAGTACTCCCCAATGAGGGTTCTATTGCTATTAGTACCCTGGCACATTGTACCCGGTTACTGATAGTATTATTCTCCAGTTGAGAAAAGGCATGTAAACCGTTTCTCAACTCGAGAAAAGAAACGCAAATAAAATGGCCACTGTAGATCGGGGTGAAGGGACTAGATCTAGCCCCTGATCCCTTTCCATGGCAGCCATTAAAGAGTGTTTAAAAAAAGTAAACAAAGAAAATGGCCACCGGGGAATGGGGAGAAGGGAATGCATGTATTCCCTTCTCCCTTTCGTTGGTGGCCATTCAAGAGGGGGAGATGTGCAAGGAACAATACTGTTCCCTGTGCCAGGGAGGGACAACACAGTCCAAGGTAAGTGGAGAGTGGTTGGGGGGCTAAAATATGAGGAAAAGTGGGGTGGGGGTGCGGGAAAGAGGGCAAAAGGGGAGTGGAGATTGCACTTACCTAATTCCTGATGAGAGAAGATGGTGGCCTCCCACTCTGAGGAGGCTCAAAATGGGGTCTTTCCATGTGCGATAAAGACCACGTTCCACACCCCTTCACAGGGTACTAATTGGAAAAATACTATCTCTGCTTAGTTGGAATACAAAAACTTTTAGAATCTTTTTAAATGATCAAGAGAAGGATTTTGTTTCTAGGTTTGACATTATTTTTCGGCTGGAAACATGGTTAGTCAAACCCCAGGCCATATATAGTTTAAATGTAACTTTTACGAAAACAACAAAGGGTTTCGAGATGTCGTCCTTTGGGGGGGGCTACTAACTGCTGGAGGAACCGACTTTGGGGGCAAAAGAGGAAAGAGTTAATTGTTTTTAGTTAATAACCCAAATGATAGTGCTCAAAATATTGTATTAATTAATTTGTGTTGTAATCCAAAAACCGAGTGTGAAGATTGTCATAGAGCTGAAATGGATAATATGTTGTTAGACTAGGTATCAAAATGTGGCACGCCCTCTGTTACATGTGCGGGTGATTTTAAATGCCACTGCCAAGAATTATCTAGAGTCAGAGAGGGCACTTATTTGAACCTACATCTCTGTTTTAAAAAAAGACAGGGAAATCGAGAGGCCTCCGTAGGTCAGAGTTTATGGAAAAGTAAAATGTATTGAAAGCCAATGGGCGTGTTGAAGGAGATTGGCCCACCCAACTGGCGTGGTTTAGATATTCTTCCCACACGATGATTGATCATTTTCTTTTCAACGTATTGATTTGACAAATCTGTGTTTTTTAGAGGGGACACATCATTTAAAAGTGATCATTCAAAGTTGGTGCTGAAATTCACTTTTAGTTTTAAAAAGTCTAGGATGTACAATTTGACATGCAAAAACCTGATTGTTAACAACTCAGATTGAAATGGTGTTCCTTGTCGATAGGTGATCTAAATCAGTTGCTCAGTAACTTCTGCCGAGCACTTTATGGAAACCATAAAGTCTTTAAAAGGCTCAAAGAAAGACTGTCATCAGCGTCCGTTTGTGATATCCCACACTCATTCCTCCAATGTTTTAATCAGGAATCGGAAAAGAGAGCTAAGACAAGCAGTCATAAAGACAAATTCCAACTGGGACTCTACGTACATGGAGAACACTGCAGCGATGAAGCTGATTAAAGAAAAAACTGGCTGAAAAGCAATAAAAGATTGGACACAAAAAACAACAACTGTAATTGGATCAATGTTGAAGTCTGAAGAAAGGAAACATTCTCTTTTCTCTAAACTCACAGTATAAACATAACTTTATTAAATCTATTATAATGAATTACAATTACTTCGTCCTGCTGGAGCGGGGAAGCTGCTTCTCTCGGTATGGACTGAGAAACCAAAAAATGTTCTAGTAGCCCCTCTACCGGGAACAAATTCGGCCAAATAACCTGTTCTGTGGAAGGTGCCCACTCGGGATGGTCTACAACCATGTTTTAGGTCACTGTAGCATACAAAGAGGAGAAATATCCATTTGCATGTCAGTCTGGTCCCACCCATTGGGCAGTCCAGCACCGAAATGCTAGTCAATTCTATTCTGAACAAGAGTACCAACAGCAACCCCAGACACATGTTTCAGCCTAGTCGGGCCTCATCAGTGAAGTGAAGCTGAACCTCTCTAAGGCACAGTGAGCAAGGGGTCCACGTCTTGATTACCCTGGATAACTTATGGTTAAACCCCAAGTTCCTGAAAATGCAAAATTCTGGGAGCCCATCTAAAGAGAACGAACAAAGCCAAATAACCTGTTCTCTGGGAAGGTGCCCACTCGGCAAAGAAAATAGTAAGGCAGACAGATACGAATAAAGCTACAGATTTAGTCATTGCAATCATTTTATTGATTCTTGTCCCACCCAATAGTCCACCGCATCTAAATCTTCAATATACTCAATATTTTGCATTAGGGATTTCTTTGGTGGATGTTTTATGAAGTTAAACCCTAGCGTGTGTTTCATTAATGCCTAACTACCATCAAATAGACACATCATCTTGTCACAGAGTAAGTAAAATCAAATGTTGTACTGCTTTGGTCTCCATTTCATTGCAGACACATCTAATGTAATGCACAGATTAAAGTACCCAGAAAAACATGTCCTTCGTTGCTTTCCAATAACCATCACTTGGCTAAAGAACAGAATTAAAACATTGGTGACTAGGGAGTAGGGGTGCACCAAAATGTGGCTTAGAGTAAGTGGCTAAATTCCCTGAAAATTAGATATTTGGCTGAATACGTCATTAATTATCCCTCAAAGCTGAATAGTTTTCCCCTACACAATACATCAACAACTACTTTTACTGCATGCCTGAAATCATTCAGGCATGTCATGTTTATCCTTTAAAAGATCATTAAATACTGTTGTCACTTTTTTTGATTGAGTACAGGTGTGAAAGTGCAAACAAGGTTGTTGGCCTTTTTTATCATAGCCAGAACGACTTTCATCTGGTGGTTTGCTAGGGAGGGGCGAGCTGAAGCAAAACTCTCAATATTTTGAATGTATCACTGATCTCCCTTGGGTTTTGCAGTTGAAAACCATTGAGCTGGAACAGTAGTTCACAAAGTCGCTATTGAAAATGGTATTTTCTGTAGGCACCTATTGATTTACTGATAACCTGTGTGGGCAATTTGACCGTCACAGGTTCCCATTCAAACAATACAATTAAGTGCGTTAATGTAGTTGTTGCAGAGAACCTAGTAAGTTACAAACTCTGAGTAAAATAGCTTAGTGGGTAGGGTGTCTACAGCAATGAACTGTATTCTGCCAGCAGGTTAAGGTTATAAATCAAGTAATATGGCTCAATGGGAAGCGTGCCTGTGGCAGAGATGTGCCTATAATATCGAAACATAGGTCCCTCCAACTTTCTCGTGTTGTTAAAATGAGTGCCATTGAATTGAGTAAAAGTGCCAGATGTTACTATAGAACATGGATTTCTTTTTTGTAACCAAAATGCATCAGTCTGTGGCAGCAGAAATTATCATCCCAACATAAGAGAATGAAATACAAGGGAAATACAAGTTGACAGTGTAGAAGTATTGGACCAAATGGATGTGCAAGTGAAACAAATAAGTAAAATAAACATGCACATGCCAATGAAAGATCTGAAAATCAGCACTGCCCCTTCCCTACAGGCTAATCAGTGTACAATGGAAGACTCAGCATTCCCTATATATATTTTTCTGGAGTCTTTTACCATGCCCCACAACACTGAAAACATACCCACTCGAAAAACAAAGAAAAATACCATTAATGAGGAGACAATTTTCCCATGCCTCATCCCAACTCAGTGGAGCAGGCAGAAAGCATGACTTCAGCATTCCAAAAGTTTGCATTCAGTAGCACTTCAGCGGTCAGCTGATGTAATCACTCCTTTTGTGTTCCAGTGTCTTGCTGGAGCCAGAAGGCTAAAGATGGCAGGTCCAAAAGGAACTTTGAAAGGACAAGTAGACACATCTCAGTCTGCCCTCTGAGTGATTGCATACATGCATACAATCCTTTTGGGCTAGTCTTAGTTCCTTGGGCCCTGCCTAACAAGCAACACTTATGAAAGCACAAAAATAGAAACTGTGCTTTTATTGAACAGTCTATTTTCTGATAATGCATTCCTTTCAGGGTTTATTCAAACATCTTCCATAGAGAACAAAGATTAGAAGTGCAATGAAGAATGGATATACACATTTTAAAGTGTATTTTTAATATATATATATTTTTAATTTGAAAAGTGTTTTCTTGTCTACATAACTTTATTCATAAAAAAGCAACTATCCGGCTCTGTATGCAGATAATGCACAGATAACAAAGCAACAATGCTTTTTTGTTATTGAGATTGACGGGAAATCTTACAATGCCTGTTGTGCTGCTTTTCCTCACCACATCCATGGGGAAACATTGTCCACACATTCCTGAAACTAGGGAAGGGGCCTGCAATCTGTGGATCTCCTGATATTATGGGCTAGAAATTAACCATGCTGTCTATCAGTGATGGGAACTGTAGTCCAAGACACCTGGTAGCCAACAGTTGCATATCCATGGACTGGAGAATCCTCCTGGTGGTCCCATTGGGTAGCCTGATGTTTCAGCAATGTAACAGGTAGGGACCAAGGATGCAAATGTCTGAATATCTATTCTGTGCAGGGGGTATGTCCGATGGTGGTGTAGTGCCTTCTGTATGATCAGTTCACAATAAAAGGGAAATGATAGTGGCCTATTCTGGGACTGGTTTAATTATGATGTTTATGAACACTGTTTCTGTAGTGTACATAGCTTTCATTTCTATGGAGCTGCTTGAACACATATTGGTACCACGACTAATATGTCTGCCTTACTCAAATTAACATTCATTTGACCTTCTTATGTGTGTATTTTGAAACAGCTGTCAAAGCGTTATACTGCCTTGGTTTATGTATCACATAGTTTGGCTCTATCTTTGAGCGACTGAGATATAGTCCCGGGAGGATAGCTCAGTGGCAACGTGCTCGCCTTGGAAGCAAGACGACACGAAGCAACACAGGTTTGATCCCCGATTCCGTGATTAGAATCTCTGGGTATTTAAGTGCATTATAAATATGCAACGAAGACAACAACAACAACAAAATTCTGTAACAGCGCCTCGATGCCCCCGGGCTGTGTGAGCGCTTTAAAGATGGCAATAAAAAAATAGTGTGCACAATGAACTTAGGCGACCATGCAAGTCCTTTCTTGTATTGAATAGTTCCTCTCGTTGCTGAATCTGGTAACATCGTTCCAAGAGTCTTAAGGGGAAATTTGCGTTGAGTGAGTTTCTTCCTGCTAGCACAGCTGGGATGCTGAAATATAATGGACACTCTAATGTCTATTGTAGTGTCCCTTGACAAGGGGGGTCCGGGGAGTCTCTCTGCCAGACATTAGTCCTGGTTACGAGAGACTTACCCAGGGTCTTTAGCTCACTTTCGTTCACAGAGAAGAAATATCCCAAACATATCAGTCTTTGTCCTGCCCTGGGGCAGTCCAGCACTGAAATGCTAGGCAATTCTCCTCTGAACAAGAATACCAACAGCATCCCCAGACACGTGTTTCGGTCTGGTTGGACCACATCAGTAGGGAGAAGCTGTGCCTCTCTAAGAATAGTGAGCAAGGGTCCACGTCTGGATTCCCCTAGTAACTTAGGGTGAGACCCAAAGTTACTTAAATATGCAAATTGACAAGGGGGGTCCTGGGAGTCTCTAAGTCCACCCTACTGATGAGGTCCAACCAGACCGAAACACGTGTCTGGGGTTTCTGTTGGTACTCTTGTTCAGAGGAGAATTGCCTAGCATTTCGGTGCTGGACTGCCCCAGGGCAAGACAAAGACTGATATGTTTGGGATATTTCTTCTCTGTGAAAGATAGTGAGCTGAAGACTCTGGGTAAGTCTCTTGTAACCAGGACTAATGTCTGGCAGAGGGACTCCCAGGACCCCCCTTGTTCATTTGCATATTAAGTAACTTTGGGTCTCACCCTAAGTTACTAGGGGAATCCAGAAGTGGACCCCTTGCTCACTATTCTTAGAGAGGCACAGATCCACCCTACTGATGAGGTCCAACCAGACCGAAACACGTGTCTGGGATTTCTGTTGGTACTCTTGTTCAGAGGAGAATTGCCTCGCATTTCGGTGCTGGACTGTCCCAGGGCAGGACAAAGACTGATATGTTTGGGATATTTCTTCTCTGTGAAAGATAGTGAGCTAAAGACTCTGGGTAAGTCTCTTGTAACCAGGACTAATGTCTGGCAGAGGGACTCCCAGGACCCCCCTTGTTCATTTGCATATTTAAGTAACTTTGGGTCTCACCCTAAATTACTAGGGGAATCCAGACGTGGACCCCTTGCTCACTATTCTTAGAGAGGCACAGATCCACCCTACTGATGAGGTCCAACCAAACCGAAACACGTGTCTGGGGTTTCTGTTGGTATTCTTGTTCAGAGGAGAATTGCCTAGCATTTCGGTGCTGGACTGTCCCAGGGCAGGACAAAGACTGATATGTTTGGGATATTTCTTCTCTGTGAAAGATAGTGAGCTAAAGACTCTGGGTAAGTCTCTTGTAACCAGGACTAATGTCTGGCAGAGGGACTCCCAGGACCCCCCTTGTTCATTTGCATATTGTAGTGTCCCAACAAACTATCTAAAAGACAGTTTGGAGCACAACTTTAAGGTAACCCCCAATCGGGAGCCTGAAAGTCGTCTCCGAGATCTACATAGTCAAGCTTTGGTGACCTGGTTAGGTAGGTTCTTGTGCACGGGTGATGGACGAGAAATTTGCCTTCTTGCAGGCTCTGGGTGGTACAGCAGATACCATCATAAACATTCCTTGATCAGGAGCATCTTAAGGCTCTTTTGAAGAATGAGATGCTGAGTAGGTTCTTTAGTTGTGATTTCACAACAATTCTGATATAGGGGCCAATGGTTTCATTGGTTAACCCCAATATCTCATCATCATTGAACTGGATTGCATATCTCAGTTTGCACTGCCTGATCTCAAAATCCAGCTAGGAATATAGTGCAGATCCATCCTGTGCAGATGATCTAGTCTTTTTCCTGCTGCTACCTTGCCAAGTGTGCATAGTACTTCCCATTGTGTTAGCTTCACTCTTAGACAGTGAATGACTCTCTTTCAGTTGTAGAGGTTAAATGAGAATCCTCTGGAGTTCTTAGCTGTCCCTTAATCTATCACAATTAAGTTATGATGGTGGATTTCTAGAGGAAACACACAAGTAAAACCAATGTTTGTAAATATGGAGGAGTACTCTACAGAGTAAGACAAGCTTCTAGCTACTTGTTGTGCTTCCTCTTCAGAGATACAGATGTGCTCACAAAGAGAGATGTGACCTGATCAAAAAAATGTGCTGTACACAAGATGGGTGTGCATCGCTAGCACAGGTAGAGGAAGTCTACTATTGTAGACCAATGAGATAAGGGCTTTCAACCTCCCTGTTATTGCCTTAGGGCTACTGGAAGAAGTTCCTCAAGCACCATTTCGGATTGAAACGTGTTAGACGGATGCACTAAGACACTCTCCCTAGGACTAATATTAAAATAGAAGGATTCCAAAAAGATCATGGGGCTCATTACTTTACTTTACTTTAATTAATTTATTCCAGCACAGCCAAAAAGGCCTGGAGGCATGCCAGAACCTGCAACTGAAGTTCGACAAAGATGTTACAGACAAAACAATCAGACCTACATATAGCTATCTAGACTAAATAGAGGCCTAACTATATTACTTTACTTGGATTCATTTATTCCAAGCATGGTGGTGCGGTAAACACATTGGTGGTAACGGAATTACAGCCACGTTTCCAGCACCGGCATACTACGAGTATGGCCCTGGAGTGGGCGATTTTCCCCCAGCAACATGCTGAGGTAAATCTCCCACTGTCCATCAGAAAATCAGCAATGGCGCAACAGTAATTACCCCGGCGGCAATTCCTGCAAACAAGCCCCGTAGAGTCCAATGGGGATTTACTACGCCACCACCACTTGTAATCCTTACTTGCAAATGGGATAAACAGAATGCATAGTCACAGGTCTAATGCCATGATAATGAATGGATGGTTGATTATTTAGACAATTGTTACTAATTGTAAAAAGGAAAAGGTTTGTATTTTTCACACACTTATCATCTGATGTGCCGAGGATCACATGGGATGGTGGAGGTACAGCCAGGTTTCATGTTTCTGTAGATGTCCTCATTTGTTTTTAGGACTTTACAGAAACAAAGGGAGAATACGTGTAGGAACAAGTAGTTTGAATTTTAGCCAGGCAGGAATTTTAGCGGGACCTCAGATTCCTATAGAAAGTGAATGCAAGTGTACAAATGAGGATGGTGTTGCAGCCGGTGTGTGTGGCTTAGCACTAATGTGAGACACTGATGAGAATCATACAAACCAAAGAAAGGTATGAGCATATTCTAGCATGAATTGATTGAATAAAATAGCATATCATAGCCTAGCATAGCATAGCATGACAGTTTAGTGTAGTATGTCAGGGACTAACCATTAATGTTATTAACCTACCTAACATACCTACTTCACTAGCTTTAAGCAAATTGATCTAATTAGTGTTTAGAGTGTTATTAGCCTAGGCCAAAACCAATGGTGCAAACTGTACTCTAGGTGCAAACTGTAGGTGCAGACTGTGGATGGTGGCTTAGAAAATAAAATGCATTGATTGCAATCCGATCCACAGTGGTGGACGTGAGGCTCACAGCGCAATGAATTGGAAGAATTAAGTTTGCAAAGACAACTCATTGTTTGAGCAGGAAGCACAGGATGCAAATGTTGCATGTTCGTCCGGGACTGGAGGATCAACTTTGTACAAAGGTGAACAGTAAAAATCTAAAAGACTTCTGGAAACTTACTGAAAGGCTGGACATACTAGAGGCATGATTAATGGATGACCTCACTGCAAGGGGTGGTGATATAATATACTTACTCTATGAAGTTATAGGAATAGTGGGACGTCAGGGAAAATGTTTTAAAAGGGAGAGAGATTGAGAAGGAGGGGCCTTTGCCGAGAGAAAGGGGGATCAAGAGGAGATTTGAGAAAGAAGGACAATTTGGGAGTTTTGGTGGTTGCTGCAGGAGGCATGTGTAATGAGCTGAGATCGAGCCAGGCTGCCGTGTGTGCTGAGAGTCTGCATTAGAGAAAGGAGGGTATCGGCTGGCCTTCACTGGACTGCCATGGCTGACGGGGGTACAGAGCTTGTGTGCTTTGGAGAAGGAGTTACATTGTCAGTGTCACAGACAGAGCACTTTTAAAGCTCTTGGTAAGCATAAGTTACGGCATTGGAATATAACTAAAATGAGTGATCTCATGCAATGGAATATAGAGGCTTGTTCCTTGTGCACGTTTAGTCACTTGCAGGATTGCGAAATCACCATAGAACATTCCAAAGATGCACATATAGCTCTGCATCGCCTGCCAAGTTCTCTTGCAGAAGGTTTGGAAGATAAAGAAAGGGATTCAGAGAGTGGTCACATTTGCTGAGCTGTCTAAAAATGCATAAATGTGAAATGTGCCATGTTCTTCTCGGTAGAACAGAGACACCCACGTTTGCATTTTAACAATGTCTATTTCCATGCACATGAGTGTTTTATGCCGTTCTGTTTCCTATTACCTTTTGGTAAACTGCATTTGGATTGTGTCCTATTTTGAACCAATCCAGATAAAAGCCAAAGAGCACTATTCAACAAAACGTGTGGCCTACCAATGTGTGAGTTTCTTTCGCAATATAAAGGTTTGTGTGTTCAGCACTGCACTAAATCTGGGATTGTAGCCAAGAAGACCTTAATAAAAAGTACATCACAGCAAGCTAATCCCCCATGTTGTGGATGCATGCTTTTGCAGGTGGTGAAGGTAACAAGAGATATAAAAAATCCTTCACCTCCCACTGTCCACCAAAAAATCAGCAAAGGCGCAACGGTCATTCCGACGGCTGTAATTCTGCCAAACAAGCCCCATAGAGTCCATTGGACTCTGAATAAAATGGGGATTTACTCTGCCTTCTGTGGCTGGCTGACTGGAATTTAACAATTGTGCCAGCCCTATCCAGGAGATGTGTACAGTAGATTAGGGCCACGATACCTGCAAAATCCCAGAGCATAACAAGATTGAAATGCCATCTATCATGGCCTTGAGTAGTATACAGACTACATTCTGATGACAGCCAGCGTTTGCACAGGGCCTGATATCACCCAATAGGAGTGTGTGCAGTTTGAGCTACACCCATCCAAGCAGGGTACTTGAAGTGAAAGGTGAGAATTTATTTGGACCCAAAATGCCTACCTTATGTGTGGATCCTTTCCCTAATCCAAAAATCCTAACAATTTGGGAGGAAATTAACATTACTGCTTACTTTTTGTTTTTAGAAATTCCACATAGGCTCTGCATTCGCATGGCACTGGAATAGGAAGCAGCAAAGAAAATGGTGGGGGCTTGGTTAGTGCTAGTAGAGAGAGAATCAAGCACACCTTGTTAATAAAAACAGCTCCCAGATTGCACACATCTGTACTCAGTCAACATGATTAGTTTTATGAAGAACTCCCATCCTCGTCACCATTTGTTATGAAGAATGCTCTACAGAAATTCAGGTAAGTCTTCATAAATTGAGTATTACGTTTATCCAATAGGTCCTTAAGATGTTAAGGGAAAGACCCACTGATGACCAGCACCTAAGCTACATAGCTCCAACTGACAATCAGTAGAACACTAGGGGGGAATTCCGGTATTTATAGAGATAAACATTCTGCATGTGACATCACTCAACTGACATCATTCCCATCATTCACATACCCAGACAGACATAGATAAGCCAGATACAACAATTAACTTTGACGTGTGTTTTGGCGATGGAAGACTACAGTGTTTAGAATGCACCATTGT
This sequence comes from Ambystoma mexicanum, assembly GCF_040938575.1. NCBI lineage: Eukaryota > Metazoa > Chordata > Amphibia > Caudata > Ambystomatidae > Ambystoma > Ambystoma mexicanum. The sequence goes on along the minus strand of NC_090933.1, from coordinate 1,234,903,836 downwards.
GGTTCTTCATCCCGGAGTAGGAGTGAGCAAAATATTCAGCCATGAATCGAAAAGTGCAGAATCCACAATAGATTCCACTTCTGCCTATTACACAAAATCAACATTACAGTACTGCCGCCACTGAAATTTCACATGGTTTTGTACGGTTTTGCACAGTGCGCGGTGTTTCGTTCCCATGTTAGCTTTGTGTAGCACAACGAGAAACTTTGCACAGGTCTTTTTTTTATCCATGAGAAACGTTGTGCAGATTTTTACAGAACCATGTTAGTTTCGCACAGTGCCACGAGAAACTTAATGCAGTTTTTTCATTCGTGATAGGCTCACAGAGAATGTTTTTGACTCAAAATTGCCACCTAGTGTGTGGATCCTTCCCCTAATCGCAAAATCCTTACAATCTGGGAGCAAATTAACATTCCTGCTTACATTTTGTTTTCAGAAATTCCACGTAGGCTCTGTATTCGCATGGCACTGGAAGAGTTGCCATGAGAATGGGCCATTACTCCACCTGGCAGTGGGCCCAATCCTTCCTGGAAGAGAATGTGATACTCAGCTGCCCAAGCTAAATGGACAATGGTGGAGCGGTGTACCCCTTCCATGCAGCAACTAATGTGAAGCTGGTGCCCTGGAGGCTTGGCACTCCAGAGCAAGAATGCCACCACTCCATTGCAAATACTTTGAGATCCAGTGTGCCATGGTCATCCTTACTTGGGAATGGCCTCTGTAGCAGATGGGCAACTGGGCCAGCTCCTCCCATATACCACTCTAGTCCATAGGGTTGCCTGTCATGAGCAGGACTCTTGAGCAGCGTGAGCTTTTGAACTCAGACCTGCATTTTGTTTGCTGCAGTTCCACTCTGACCCTGGCCTTCTCTCCTGAGATCTGACACTACCCACCACTTGTATCCTCCTGCATATCTTCCTCCTCGTTCACAGTGAATCCATTGATGAAGTTGACGTCTTCTAGTCAACTTTTTTCAAATGTGTATTATATATGAGTCTGCGTGTGCGTGTTTGTGTGTGTTTGTAGGAATAGCATGGGTTGGGTAAGTTAGAGGCTGGGAGTTATGATGGGAAAGTAGAGATTCAATAGTCGAACAAGAAGATAACTAACCAACTAACTAACTAACTTCGGGGTAAACTTACTATGATCGATGGAATCGCACAGAACAACTCCTCTTCCTCACTCCAGCCCTGCCCCCGCCCCTATCTGTGGACTTCAGGAACTCTTGTCCATAAATATAACATCCCTCTCCTTTCTAACCCCTCACAATTATGATTGCTCCCCCACTTCCACACCACACCCAAGTCAGTCTTCAAACACCTACTCTATTCTCATCATCCCTCCCTTATAACTGCTGTGGGCACTTCAACCTTTTGAACTAACATCTGACCTGCCTATCAAGCTCACCTTTGGACACTGGAATGCCCAGTCCCATTGTAATAAAACCTCCATCTTAACTGACCACTCTGGCCCTCACTTCCCCATCTCACATCTGTGGCCATCAGAGAAACATGGATCACCTCTGCCCTAAAACACAGATACACTCACTCCCTTTTCTCTTTTTCATTTTTTACAAGAAAGGTGACAGTCCGGGTCACCTGATAAGCATAGGTACTTTATCCATCCTTCTCCACACCCCTCTTCTTTTAAATACTTTGTTGTTCAACCCCTTACTCCAGATCCTCACGCCATCATTTCTATGGGTTGGGACATTTTTCCAAGGCTTTTAAAGACTTCTCATTTGAATCTATGCTTAGTGAAGTCCCTGTTATCCTCATTGGATTCTTGAACCTTTACAAACATAGCTAAATACCACCATTATTCGTGGGCACTACCTATCTACCTGCCGCAGCCAGTCAACCCACATTTGTGGCAACTCATTGGAACACATTATGTTTGGTATTTGGTGTATTTTCATGGGGGACGGCTTCAAACAGAAGGCAACTAAGTGATTGACCCAACAAGATTAAAGAAAAGGAATGAGGGGCCATGGGTGAACTGAGAAGGTAACTAAAATGTGGTAGTACAGATCTTCAATGCTATGGGCCTTCTCTGGTAGCATGTCGGTTCTAGGTCAAATGTTCGAATACAAAGGATCGAATGACCAAAGGGTCGAATCAAAAGGACCGAAAACCAAAGGGTCGTATTTTTGAATTTTTTTTATTTTTTTTGGGCCCCCCTCTAAACCCCTGTTTTTCGTGCAAAAAACACTTTTCTTTTTACTATATGAAAACCCAAAAAAATAATATATTTTAAAATAAATTCGACCCTTTGGTTTTCGGTCCTTTTGGTGTCGAACCTTTGATCGGACACCTAGCATGTCCCATAGCTTAGCAGCCAGGATGGAAGACATGCCAAACGTCCTGGATTTTCTAATCCACTATCCAGTCCACACCTATGACTATTGACCCTTCCCAACCATACCTTTCCTTCCTGCACTTCACTGTATCTGACTTCCTCCACTCTGTACTGTTCTCTCTTCTATGATGACAACGGACAGATTCTGATCTGACTCAATAGCACCCTTTGAGAACTAATACTTGCTTGCTCCTTCCACTCCTTCTAATTTGTATCCTCAACCATGCATCTCCCTGGCCATATGACAGCTTAAAATAAACACCTCCATCTTTGCCACTGGCGTACATCCGGGTTCTTGTCATTTGTTGCTGTGTTCAAGCAATCTCCCCACTCACTCTACTCAGTCACTGACTCTGCAAAGTTTTACTATTACACCAACATTATTTACTCTCTCTGCTCTCAACTAAGTAATTTATTCAGGACTGTTCAATCTAAGCTTGATCCTGTGACAAATTGGATTCTTCTCTGCAGGATGAGTAGGTTTAAAAATGAGCCACTCACCCCTCACACCTTGACAAACTAAAACACAATGCAACCATAAAGATAAATCGGGGACACTTAAGTGATATACCTCCTTTGCCTAATCTGGTAGCGTGGGCCGACGGAAGCATATGCTCTCCAGTGGAGTGTGGAGGTGAACCAGTACTAACCCAAGCAACACAGTTTCACAGTCCCAAATAAAGGGGATGTACAATCAAGGTTCTATAAAAATATAAACACTTTAATTAAATACACCATCTGCACACAGAATGAATAGGGCCATTCTTTAACCCAAACGGCATAACGATGAACTGGTAGAGCTTGTCTGGGGCGGAGAATGTGGACCTCACTTTTGCATGATTGGTCAAGCCGATCTGCAAGTACCCCACCATGAGGTCAAAGGTGCTCATGAACATGGCAGTGCCCAACTGGTCAATGAGTACATCTTCCTGAGGGATGGGGTGTGCATTTGTCTTTGTGACAGAGCTGAGCCCACAATATTTAGAACAAAAGTGGAGCTCAGCTTTCCCCATATTGGACTCTTTAGGGACCAGTATCACAGGGCTGGCCCAGGGGCTGCAGGGCGGCTTGATCACCCCCACGGTCAACATCTTGGAGACGTCTTCCTTGAGGGTATCTTTGACCTTGTTGGAAATTCGGTGAATCCTACTTTTCACCTCTTTACTGTCTCCAGTGTCAATATCACGAATGGGCAAATCAATTTTCCCGGGAGTCACGAGAACAGTCCGGCGAACTGATCCAGCAGCTGCTGTTTGGTGAGGTCTGGAGAGATTTGAGCTCCCTCAAGAGACTTGAGAACGAGGGCTCTGAGAGTAAAAAGTTGGGCAGGGAATCATTCTCCTCCTTGTTCTTGTCATCTGGGGCAGGGCCATCACTAAGTCATACAAGCTGAAATGAGGTTTCAGCAGTTGACATTAAAAGTCCCAATGCATCTGCCTCATTGTATTAATGTCAATGAGGTATCAATTTCACTTACTTTTTCTAGCACTAGATAGGTGCCAGTCCACTGGTCATATAAGGCACTGGGCTTGATGGGGTCCATGTCCCGACCATTTGGCATGGAGTTTACTCCGTCATGGTGGCCTTCTTGTCATGCAAGTGCTTCATGTGCGCCTGGCTTGCCTGCAGGTTCTGGGTGCTGTGTTCCGTGTACTTAGCCATCTTGGATTGCAAGCACATTGTCCACTATGTTTTGGGAAGGGGTTTGGGGATTGCCCTCTCATCCTTCCTGCACCAGACATAGGAGGCATGGCATGAAAATATCCCAACTTCTCTTGCAAGATTCCTATCAAGCCCTTGAGGGTCTTGTTGAACCGCTCAATACGCCTGTTGGTTTGTGTGTGAAAGGCTGTGGAGAATTTGTAGGTCACTCCACATCCATCCCACATTGCCTTCATATATGCAGATTTGAAGTTAGATCCACTGTCAGAAATGGCTCCTTTAGGGAATCCCGCATGGGAGAATATCCTGATAAAGGATTTTGTGACCACAGGGGCTTTTATGCTTTTCAGAGGGACAGCATCGAGGTACCAGTTGGCATGATCAACTACTACCAAAAAATACTGGTTTTCTGAGTAGGTTACTGGATCTAAAGAAACCACATCCTCTCGAAAGGCTGCCCAACCACAGGTATTGGCATTATGGGGACCTTGGTGGCGGTTCCAGCCTTTCCGGCTGCTTGGCAAGTGATGCAGGACTGGACAAATTATTTTATCTTTGACCCCACCTGGGGCCAACAGAAGTGGGCAGACAGTCTGTTGAACGTCTTTGTTATTTGAAGATGAACTGCCAACGGAATGTCATGAGCCAAGACCAAAAGAAGCCTTCTGTGGCACTAGGGAACCACCAAATGCTGCCAGGGCCCTGCCTCAGAAGCCTTGGGCTTACTGTACAGGAGACTATTGTCCCAGTACACGCTGATCCTTTCCATTTGTTGCTCACCCTTGAGCACCACAGCACCATTTCCATTCCCCTCCCTTCTGCACTCACAAGGCATAGTAGGTTAATCGCCCCTTCCCACTCTATATATATATTTATGTATTTTTATCATTTTTACATCTCCTTGTCCCCTCCCAGTTGCTTTGAAATAGTATTTACTTCCTGTATAAGCACATAGTGAGCAAACAATAAACACATACATAAACATCCCTAGGTCTTCCCCCTGAGCATGCTTCAATGCCTGTTCATGCAGGTCTGCCAAAGTTGGCCAGTCACGCTGTGCCTGACAAAATTCAGCCTGACTCACTTAGCTCAGGGAGACTCTTGAGGTCTAAAGCTACTGTGTCCTCCAGCTTAAGTTCGGGTTCTATGCCTGTAGGACACTCCGAGGTCACTCAGATGCGTGCCACTGCAGCAGTCACTTCAGTGGCTGCTAGAAAGTCTCGGGCAGGATAAGGATAAGTGGACTCTGGATCCGGACTGGTTAGTACCGGCAGAGTCCATCTCTTGCCATCATCAGCCAGAAGAGGCCCCGGCTGCTATGGCAACTTCCTATATTGCCTCCTTTGCCCTAGGTTGTATGACCTTGGCAATGATTTCAGCATCAGGTTTATTGTTTCCCAGCAGGCATTCCACTGGAATGGCATCTTGACCAGCAACGCACAGCTGAGAGGTTTCCCCCTGCAACTGTACTCCACAATAGCCAATGGGCATTGGGTGACACCATCAAATCCGCTGACTAGTCTGGGAGGACCAGAGATGATCTGATCCTCTCACATCCACTTCCTCTGACAGTGGTGATATTCACAGCAGCATCACACATTTCTGGGGCTCTGCTCCTGTTAATGAACATGTAGTCCGAATAGATCTCTCTATTAATGGGAACCGGGGACTCGGTGGGAGACCCAGTACGTTTCCTGCTCAAGGACGTGAGGGTGGGTTTGGCCAACTCCAGGTTGAGTGGCAATTCATCCTCTAAAATACCTACATTGACTATGTCTCCTTTTTCCTTCTGCTAAATAAGCACAGCGTTATCTACAGCCTGCTTGAGTCTCCCTTTCTATGCCTCTTATCTCCACAGACAAGGTAGCCTTGAGAGACTTTGAATGTGGGTGCCCCTGTGCTAGGGGTGCCCTCACTTCTTTCTGACAGACCGAATGATGCAGGTGACTGGAATTTCTCCTCTGCTTTTTGGGGCCCTTTCACAGCAAGAGGGTGTGGATATTTGCCCATTCCCTCTTTGAATTTAATTTTCTCAACCCCCTCGTTAATCTGGTTTGGATGCAATGGCCACTGTCTTTTGCTAGACGTGAGTAGGCACAAACCAGTCAGCTGCATTGGCAAGCTCACAAGGCTCTGTGACACTCTTGTCCGATAGATGCTTGTGTAACTCCATCCCACGTTGTTTATGAATGCTCTTACATGGAATCAGATGAAACATGCCCGTAAATGTGTCAACTGTGTTACCTGTGACCCAACCATTAAGATATTTCAAGGACTGATGTGTAAATACCTCAAAGAATTGACTCCCCTTTTTGGTTAGTTCACTAAAGTTCTTGAGGTATTGTTCTGTGGTCTTGCTGAACTTTCTGAGGATAGCATCCTTCATCTTGAAATAGATCAGCCTCTCTTCAGGAGGAGATGCAGTGATAAAATCGCAGCAAAAATGTCACCTGTGCAAAAAATCGCTGCAAAAATGCTGTGGTTTGACCGAGTAAAGGTGTACCCCATTATACCATTTAAGGGGAGCGGGCGTTGCAGTGGTGTCCCCTGCTTCCCTTACATGGTATAATGGGTCCGGGTGTTGCAGGGGTGTCTACCGCATCCTTTACATGTATTGCAGTGGCAAAACCACAGCCTTTTTGTCGAATTATTATGCGTCCACAGCAATTTTTGCTGCAATTTTAACACATGGAACCCTGCAGGAGTCCACTGAATAATTGCATCAGTTCCTTCTGTCAGTAGGCGGCTTGTAATGGCAGCATGCCACAGCTCCTCTTCCACCTCTTGGTGACGGAAAGCTAACTCCAGCTTTTTGAACCATTCCCTCATCTCCTATGGCTGGACTAATTCCTTGGGGGGTGGGCGCCTAGGCTTTCCTTGGGAACCACCACTGGAGATACTTCTTCCCACCCTTGGTGGCCTCCTTCTGAGCCTCAAGGTCCATCTTGCACAGCATCACAAGGTCCCTCTGCTTCTATTCCTCCAAGGCTACTCTCCTTTCTTCCTGGAGTTAAAGCCTGTCAGGGTCGAGCATAGCGAGATGCCCTACGTGCTTGGCTGAAGCATGGGAACCACAGGATTCCTGCGACTTTGGGGAAGCTTTCACCTTAGGGAGACCACAGTGCCCGCCAGGATGGGAAGCTGAGAAGCGCTATCGCTGTCAGTCTCTTCTGGTTTGGGCAGTAGGGCTAAGGGATCCAGCTCGCTGTCGGTCCTTGGATAACCCTCCTTCCCCCTAGCTTCCTTGAAAGTTTGGAGGCTTTTCAGCAGTTTGGCTTTCTTATCCTTACTACCATGAGGGAGACCCCTCTCTCAACAGAGATCATGTTACACGCTTGCTGTCGTCAAGGTCAGCACCATGCTCATGTCGAGGTCCATGGTTTTAAAAATATCTTGGCAGTGAAAACTAACATTAACTGCAAACCTTTATTTTGGCTGGCTGAGCTATAGTCACAGTCTGTTTCATATCCCACCAGTGTGACGAATTGGATTCTGCTGCACAGGAGTACAACAATGAGTAGGGATAAAAACGGCCCACTCAGCCCTCACACCTTTACAAACCAAAACACAAGGCAATCATAAAGGTAAAACAGGGACAGTTAAGCAATATACCTCCTTTGCCTTTTGTAGTAATGTTGGCCAAGGGAAGGCTATAATCTCGAGAGGGTGGGAAGGTGAACCCCTAGGGACCCAAACAACAAAGTATCAGAGCCCCAAAATAAAAGGGGATGCCCAATCAAGGTTCTAGAAAGATATAAACACACCTTCTGCACATAGAACAAATAGAAAATAAAAACTAAACAAAAATCCACATGAATGAAGAATAGAGACGATGTAAAAGACTGGAGAAGGAAGAACTATTGGCGTAGTTCGAGGGGTGGTAGGTAAATAACTAATCACAAAAAGGGATATCTTGGTACAGAATAGGTGTGATCATGACTTAACAAATCTCTAGGATCCTGGTGGACGGAGGGAGCAGCTCAGAGTCAACAGTGCCTGGATTCCATAGTTGCTGGGCTGGGGTCGAACATAGATGCAAGTTGATCAGGCTAAGTTCGGGCACATAGGATTATGGAAGCCCCGACAGCAAGCAGGCATTGAGTAGAGGTCAATGCGGGTGCCCTGTGCAGTAGAATGGCAGCTCTTCAGTGATGCAGGTTGGAGCAGTGCCAGGAACACTTTGCAGTTGACCAAGCCCGCAAGAGCTTTAGCTGTTGGGAGAACTCGATGAGTGACACTTCAGCGGTTGAAATCAATGCACGCTGGTTCTCGAAGTGGTGAACATGGGTGCGTCGATGTGCGATTAATGAGGCAGCAGTTCAAGGGCTAGCTGGGCCGAGATGCGGTTGTAACCACTTGTTAGAGTCGATGTGTGATTCTCCAATGATTCTATTCAGGTTTTGGTATTGAGCAGTCACTACGGGCCTACCAGGTGTCAAGCTTTGTCTGGGATGCAATGCAGTGTCGAACTGGTTGAAGGTGCCAGCAATGTTTGATGTGGTAGAGGAGAGCAGCAACCAGTTCTAGCGACTTCCCTCTTGTTCCATGTGTGGTGAACAAAGAGCGACTGGTTCAGTGTGGTGAACAGGGAGCTTCGGCTGGTCCTCTGTTCACTGTGAGGCCCACTCAGGGGGGCTTTACAATGGGATGGTTCGATTCAGGGTCTACTCTTCTAGGTCAGTAGATTCTGGTGCAGCGTAGTGCAGAGTGGTAGGTCCTGATTCACAGCAGAGGTTACTCCCAATGTGTCCTGGCAGCGGTAGGGGACAGATCTTGCTTCTGTATTGGATGATTCCTTGTTCACTTTAGGTTGGGGGCTTTGGAGAGTACAACTCTCCCAAAGGAAGTCCACTGAGTACTTCAGAGCAAATATGCAGCCTTAAATAATCAAAGAGGAACTTTGCAAATCTCCTGGAGGGGTGGAATACCCCTTCTTTTAAGGACAAAGGTCCTCCGGTGATTGGACTAAAGGAAAACCTGCCTTAGTGGTCCAATCCGTGCTCCGGAATGGAGTGAATTTTACACCTGGTGATGTCACATCTAAAGTGCTTTGCTCCAGAGGAAGTGGAGGGGACAGGGAAGAGAGAGAGGGAAAGGGAGAATCAAGATGGTGGACACCTTCTCCCATTGACCAGAGCCCTCCTGCCTATCATAATGCCGCCCCTTCCTTTATTACTCCGAACAAAGGCCTTTAGAGATGGAGTACTCTGGTTTGAGGCTAAACCTTTTTAATGGGTGTGCTCTCTTGATCCCCAGGACACCAGTCTGCTATGTAGCTGTCTCAGCTGGAGGGTATTACCTGCCCTCATAAACAGATCAAAGAGGAGTCCCAGCCCTCCAGGTTCTCATCCTTCCATTTGGCAGGCTACATCCAGCTGACTAGAATACACATCCCCTTCAGTGGATCTGACTCACAGGAGCTGACACATGTGAGATATCAATTGTAATGTGGCAGTTGTGATCATAAGTAACACAATTCACTATGCCAAGGCATAGTCATATCTTTTATTTAGAGTTAATTCTGCCACCGGCATGGGTGACTTATGATAATTATAGTTTTGGGTACACAGGGGCATATTTTAAAATCTGTTCCTGCGGCTGTCATGTGGGCATCTTGTGACCTTTGAACCGGCTCTGTGCCAAGAGTAGAGCAGGTGCCACGGATCAGACTACTGATGCGGCATGGCATGAGTGCAGTATGCATTTTCCATGGAGTTGACAAAAAGGGGGAATCTAGTTGGCAGATTATCCATTTGTTAGATGGAATTACCCTCATCATTTTATTTTTTAATAAAACATTTTTAAAAAGCAAGGGTGTTGCATCCTTGCCAGATGAAATTCCTCACATGTCCCTCTTGATCGATCTTCATTCCTTCCTCTTTCTTTGCTGATGACTTGGCCCGCTACTTCTCTATAAAGAATCTCTTAAATCTGTGTCACCATCAGTACCCTACCTCATGCCTTCCTCACCCACTTCACCATCTCCAAATTCTTTCTCACCCTGTTTCTCTTCACCATCTCCAACTCTCCCTCCCTCCCTTCTCTGTTCTTGTCACACCAATCTGGCTAAGTGAGCACACATTCTCAGGTCTGCTAATAATCTGCAACTCCTTTTAACCTCTTTGTAACCCAGACAATTTAAGAACTCTGATCCCTTACCTTTAACTACCACTCGCCTCAAACTCTCCTGGGCGTCAGGGGTCATCCAAACCTGTTACAAGATGGCCACCCTCTTATCCCTTCTTAAAGAATGTATGGTTAGCACAAACGCCCTGCTAAATACAGACATGTCTCTCTTCTTATTCACTATTCTACTCCACAGAAACACCTCTTACACGTGGCTCAACCATCCTCTCTATTGCCCACCGCGCCAACCTACCCAAATCCTCCTTGATCAATTTGCAGCCCTCAACTCCGTCAATCTTTCATCTTTCCGCTTTACTGTTTCATCTCGTCTTCCAGGGCACTTGCCATTTCTGGATTGCCTTTTACTTCTCTAGTTGCTCTTTTTCCATGTACCGGAACTCCAAAACATCCTCTGCAACCACTCTACCGGTAGGGGAACCCTCAAGGCTCATTAAGGCGATATTTGCTCATAATGCTAACAATTGCTGGGCAATGCCATTTTATGTGAGGTCGGGCTTTCAACCTAAGTTCAATGTGATAAATGATAATTTTAGGGTGAAAGTGAAAGGACGGTCGACAAACAGGGAATGCTAGGGTGGAAATGGCAGTGGAAAATATTATACTGTACAAGTAGGAGTAGCATTGTGCTAGACGTTTCTAAACAAAAAACGTTTTTGTGCATCTGAATGTATTCACATTTATTTTAGTATATTACAGTATGTTTTATATATGCACTCTATTAATAATGGACTTTCTAACAATTGTCAATTATGATAAGCAAGTTGATAATTTACACTATCACCCCTGCTTCCAGGCGCATCCATGGCCTGTCGGCTTGGGCTGTTGGGGGAGTACTGCACCATTACTGTCCCTGTACACTCCCCAAAAAGGGGGTGGTAGCTATTCACGCCCCGGGTCCCCATCCCGGTAGTGAATAGTTTTAATTTATTTGGGCTGGGACATGGGCTTGGCGTGGGTTGCGCGAGCCCAATCTCTAAACAATGGCTGCTGCATTAGCTAATATAAAAAGTCCCTTTTCTATTTCAATGGCAGCCCGATGTGGACAGTGAATGGGAGCTGGATCCGAGACCCACAGGCCAGAAGGTAAGTGGTGGATCAGGGATTTGTCGATGATGGGTTGGCCGGGGGGCAAGAGGGCCAGTGTAGGGAGAAGAGAGCTGAGATGCTGAGGCACTTTAAAAAAATGAAGGCACCCAGGGAACCCATAGCCCCCCACATCCTCCTCTACTCTCCAAACAATGCTGGCTCTCCTTAAAACTACATTTTTACTCTCTGCTAAGATTTAGCACTTTACTTCTCAACTAGAATCCCTAACCACCTTCCACTTCCTCCAGGATCATCCATAACTCTTCCCTTTTAGCCTTCGGTCCTTCTCAAATCTGGGTTCATTAGCCATCATTTCACTGAAATGTCACTGCCCCATTTTGAACTTTGTAACCGTTGGATCCTTTACTAAACTCTACTCCATCCTTATTGTTCTGAGTCTCTTGGTTTCAGTCATCGCTTTTGACCACTCTTTTCTCCTATCAATCCTCTGCAACGTTGGAATTCAAGACAATTACAGGGAAATGAACACGCTTCTTCTTCACATTGCATCCTCCAACACCACTTTCAGAAAGAGCCTTAAAACATACCTGTTTCCCACACATAACCCTGCCCTCCTCCACTGCGACCACTTTTCTATCCTAACCTTCACATCCCTTTCCTGAAAACATTTTGTAACTTCTTTTTTCAGCTCCCACCTTTTCAATATTAGAACCATGTAAGGCACTCCAAGAACCTCTGGGTAGGGCTAGCACTAAATTAAAATTCAAATAAAATAAAATAATGCCCTAACATTTGTGGCTTTCGACCTCACCAGTAAATTCTTCTCCATATACTGTAACAATGTATTACTCAATGCCACCCCTCTTCCAGTAGGATGTAGGGTAAAACGACAGCCCAATAGAGACAGAAATGAGTCACCAGGCAAGGCCCCATTGTGAGAGTGAAGCTGGCTCATTGTGGAGTCCAATTGAAATATAAAAGCCAGTACAAAACAGTGATTTCAATATGATGCCCAGTGAATGAGCAAAAATGGGCCTCGCTCCATTTTGTTACAATGTACAGTCATTGAGCCAGAAAAGAGTGAGACTTGGAATATTGTTAACTGCTGCAATGTTTTCCAAGTGCATGTGGCATTGCAGATGCTGACTTCGTTTAAATGCCCTCTTTGACAGATTCAAAGCTGTAACAGTGCACATGGAAAGAATAAATACATTTGAAATACGGTGCGTCTGGAAGCTAAAAAGGAGGAATGATGCCGTACATTGAGAAAATAAAGTCAAATGACAGACTACGTTTTCAGGAATAAAGAGACACAAGGGGTAATTCATGGATTATTTGCGCCAAAAAAAACGGGATTTGTGCACCAATCTGCCCTCAAATCCCATTTGTTAAACAGGGATTTGCGGGCAGAATGGCGCACAAATCCCATTTTTTTTTGGCGCAAATAATCCATGAATTACCCCCTCAATGTCAGCAAAAACAAATTGCAACATTTGTAAGGAAAGGACTGTTTTTTGTGTTGCATAAATGAACACTGTTTTCTTATGTAACTGTGGTATATTTGCATAGAATACCAACAGTGAACTTATTTCTATTTATACTATATATATATATATCTATATTGTGAACAACCGGCCCCGGTGCAATATTGAAAGTTACATGTACACGGTGGGTAAATGCAATATGCTAGCCTTTCAGAATTGTGAACTGTAACTTGTTTTTCTCTCTGAGCTGAAACTTTGACCGCAAGACCTTTGGAACAGGGCCCATCAAGGAAACAGTTCTGGTTGTCAATTTAAATGCTAAGATATACAAAGAGGTAGATTGAAATTATGGGATTTACAGATAACATGACCAACAGAAATTACATTTAAAGTCAGGTTTCACATACAATGTTTATTAGCTCTGAGCAAAGACCCATTGAAGCTCAGCAGAAGAGGGTAGCATAAACATTGGCCTGAGCAGGTGGCTGCTCACATGCTTAAGGAGAAATGGAAACTTGGAAGAGAAATGATACTACCTCTAATAGCATGCAGTGCCATTGATTAAGCATTGAATACATTTTCTCGATTAAAAAGTGCATTGTGTGTCACATCGAGCTCACCCTGGGTTAATTTTAAAGGGGATTAAAAGCCAGTTCGGACCATTTAAAACACATTTTTGTTATGTACATAATTTAAGTTATGATCAAAATTATGATTCTGGCATTTTCATAAATCTGGGGAATTAGAAATATTGATAGACTCATAGAAGGTGAAATTTATGTTGGAAGTATGTAGCGTCAGAGTTGTAACTATTTCAGCGCAGTAGCAAACCACGTAAAATGGTGACTCTGCCCAGAAAGTGTGTGCTGAAAGAAAATTAGTATTTTCCGACTGGCCATAAAGTGTAGAATCCAAAAATATATAGATTTATGTAGTTGTCTGAACAATTAGTGTAGTTGCCATGTTGTGAGATTTTCAGAACACAAAAAGGTTAAACCTAGGTGTCATTTTGGGATGACAAATATTTCTCCTCCCTCAGACTACATAATACATATCTGCCAACTTCTGGTTCTATCAGCAGCCAGTGGGCGTCTTGGTGGGACGTGAAGAGAGAGTGCTTGCCAATTATTAACGGGGGAATTATGACAAGGTTGGAGTGTCATCAGCCCTATGAGAGGGCATGTATGCATCGAAAAAGGGCTTTTCACTTTATTCCTGGGAGTTAGCCTGCTGATGGATGCTTTCGAGGAACAAACTAGCAGAGGGGCCACAATCCTTGCATTAGAGACAGATGCAGGGAAATCTAGAAGCTAACTGGGACGACCCAATCAGAAGGAGTCTGGGTGCAGGAGAAAATCCTGGACTGAAAATCCTTGATCAGATCTGTGCAGTCCTCAGAGGAGCCCTGCTGTTTTTCCCTGGCCAAATCCTCCCATGTAAGTAGAGATATCCTAAATGCCATCAACAGTGCCAGGGGTAAAACGGAGAGCCTTAATCTCCATCTCGCATAGCAGGTAGAGGGGTGGTACTGGGAAGGCCCTTGGCACATTGTATTGAATCCAAATCAAATTAATTCCACTATAATAAATCACCCTATCCATTTAAATTGCATTGTGTTGGGAACAACCCGCCTTAATCCTTTCCATTAAATTGTGGGGAAGAGGGAAGCAGTGTAGATCCTTAGCGCATTGAATTGAAGTTAAATCAATTAATTCCCATATAGCAAATCACGGGATGAGTGTTGTTAGAATGCAAAAGTAACAAAGTTCATGCCAAATGTTTTAGAGCCGGTATTAAGACTTGGGTGATTGTCGTTCTGAAATCCCTGACTCCTGTCCCGAAAAGGGGTGTCCATAATCACAAAATGAGTAATCCTGAACGCTAACTTTCCAGTGAATGTAGTGGGTACATAACAAAACTTCCCATTTATTCCCAGTGATTCTAAAGTCAGAATTACAAAGCCTTACATCTCATTTGAATGTGTGTTGCAAAACAGAATTTCCCTCCATGTATCCCAAAACAAAATTACCAAGCGCTGCTTCTCCTTTGAATGTGTGTTGAACATAATTTCCCTTTGAGTTCCTTTTCCCAACCGGGCTTTTCAAATGAAAGCCTAAAAATGAGATTTCCCATTGATTCCATTGCCTCCAAAACCAGAATCCCAAAGCACTGTCTGTCCTTTGAATGCATGCTGCAAAACGATTTTTACATTGTATTGTGAAAGTTTTTTATTGGTTAAATTGAAAGTCGTGACTGCATGTTTCAAAATGTTACCTGTGTTGTTTTATTAGCAGAAAGTAATTTGGAGTTGTTATATTAGGTGTCGCCACGGCATTGTTGTCTGATATTGGCTGCTAGACTTCTTTGTCAAACCTTAAATAACTTAATATTCTTACTATTCACCGGCCTGGTTCCTAGTCCATTGGTGACACAGGGTATTTATTGGGGTGGGTGCGAGACGGGTTGGAGGCCTCACAAAAGAGCAACTGAAATAGTGCTTTGGGAGCGCGCCACCTTGATTGGGTGGGAAAGGAATTCCCTGAGTTGGGTGTGGCCACCTAATAAACTGCGACAAGGCGCTGGCCTAGGAACTGCAATGGGCCCCTAACTCTGCACACTTGCCACTTCCACACTCTGCAAACTCATCACCTCTTTTGGTTCTGTTATCAAATATTTGCCTATTACACTCAAATATTCTTCTCCTTCCTTTCTTTTACCTCTGACCTTTGTTTGAAGATCTGCAACTGTATTACGCTGGATCGTGCATCACCTTTTTAGGCCAAACTCTGCTGACATTTGGATACCTCTCACTATTCTCCCTTATGCAAATTCTTTTGAGCACATTCCTCAATCTGTCTGTCCATAGCCGGTCCTGTGCTCCTACTTATTTCTACTTCTCTCCTTCCTAACCCCACCACTGAAACTCCATACCCCGTGACATTGACAGCATCAACCCACTCAAAGCCACTCTGAAGTCAAATCTCCTCTACCTCGAACATGCATCTTCCCACTCTCCTAAGAGTACTTCCACTTAAAACTGTAATCCCTTCTGCTGTATATTTGTTGATATTTCCCTGTAAATAATCCCCCCACCCTCCATGTCATGCTTCCACCCCACTACACAGTAGGTCATCCTACTATCATCTGGTCCTGTAGTTAATGCCCACTGTTCATTAATGCTATATAAGGCATCGGGTCCAAGCACTGCCTGGTCTACTGTATGCACCTATGTAAGTGCTTCTGATGAAAACACGATGTCCCAAATATAGTGTGTTGCGCTCTGAAACACTTGTGTATGAGCGCTATATAAATAAAATATCATTTCATTTCATATGCAAATATACCATTGGGCAGTCAGTCAATTATGCTTTATTTGAATAATATCAGGCATACAAAAACACATATATAACACAAGGAATCAAGATATCAGTAACATAGGCATACACATATCAGTGTGGGAGTAAACCATAATCAATCAATCAAATATGTATATGCAATCATAAAATTAAAAAAAGCAATACAAAATGTAAACAAATATCAACATGATCATTAAAGTAAAAGCTGCCTTGTAATGCTCCTAGCCACCACCAGGTACTACTACAGAGACCAATATATGACCTAATCCTTTCCTTGGGATAACAAAAACGAGGTGACTCCACACTGAACAAAATGATGAGTCCATCATTAAGCAGAGCAAGGTGCCTCTTTCTTGGCGCCACATAGACGCAAAAACAAAAATATACAATGTACGGTTCGATGTGTTAAAATCGCTGAAAAAATGGCCGTGGACACAAAAAAGGGAGTAATTCATAGAATTAAGCGCACAAGTGGCGCACGCGGTTGGGGCACAGTGTGCGCGTGCGATAGTCTGCGCCAGCCGCATGCGCCAAAATCCATTTCGGCGCACAGCGTATTCATGGATTTCAGCCACCAAAAGCAGCCGCGGTGCAGAGTGGCGCAGCGACCCTGCAGCAGCGCCAGTAACGCCCCCAAGAACACCCCTCGCGCAAGGAAAAGCCATCAAAATTCCCAGTCCAGCGCAAAGGGCTGCGCTAACCCTGGACCAGTATACAGGGCCGCCACACAGCACACAGCAAGTGGGGAACGAGTATTCCTGGGGTTCGCGGGAAGTTTCACCCGCGATTTCAGCAGGGTACGTGTATACCTGGGGTGCGGGGAAGTCTAACACGCGATTTCAGCAGGGTACGTGTATTTCTGGGGTGCGTGGGAAGTTCCACACGCGATTGCAGCAGGGTACGTGTATTTCTGGGGTGCGGGCAAGTTTAACACGCGATTTCAGCAGGGTACGTGTATTTCTGGGGTGCGGGCATGTTTAACACACGATTTCAGCAGGGTACGTGTATTTCTGGGGTGCGCGGGAAGTTCCACACGCAATTGCAGCAGGGTAGTGTATTTCTGTGGTGCGCGGGAAGTTTAACATGCGATTTCAGCAGGGTACATGTATTTCTGGGGTGCGTGGGAAGTTCCACACGCGATTGCATCAGGGTAACGTGTATTTCTGGGGTGGGGCAAGTTTACCACGCGATTTCAGCAGGGTAGGTGTATTTCTGGGGTGCGCGGGAAGTTCCACACGCGATAGGCCCTGTGCAAGTGGGGTACATGTATTTCGGGGGTGCAGGGGATTCCTACATGTGAAATTGCAGTGTGGGTCCTCCCAGGTGTTTCCTCTACACCCTCCACGGCCCCTGCAGGCAGACCACACCACAGGGGACTACCCTGCACCCCTGGGCATGTCCCGCAGGCAGCCCAACAACCATGGGCATGCCCCCCCAGCCAAGCCACATGTCACCTTGCACTAGTGATCACCAACGCATTACCCCCTTGCACCCCCACACCCCAGCAGTGCGGGGCACCTGCCTGCAGGCCCCCACTCATGTCCCCCAGCACCCCCACCCCCCAGCAGTCAGGGGCACCTGCCTGCAGGCCCCCACTCATCTCCCCTTGCACCCCCACCCCCAGCAGTGTGGGGCACCTGCCAGCAGGCCCCCACTCATGTCCCACGCATGTCCCCCTGCACCTCCACCCCCCAGCAGTGCAGGGCACCTGCCAGAGGCCCCCACTCATGTCCCCTTGCACACCCACCCCCCAGCAGTGCGGGGCACCTGCCAGCAGGCCCCCACTCTTGTCTCCCTGCACCCCCATCCCCCAGCAGTGCAGGGCACCTGCCAGCAGGCCCCCACTCATGTCCCCTTGCACACCCACCCCCAGCAGTGTGGGGCACCTGCCAACAGGCCCCCACTCATGTCCCTTTGCACCCCCCGCACTGAGGGGCACCTGCCAGCAGGCCCCCACTCATGTTCCCTTGCACCCCCACCCCCCAGCACTGAGGGGCACCTGCCAGCAGGCCCCCACTCATGTCCCCTTGCACACCCAGCACTGAGGGGCACATGCCAGCAGGCCCCCACTCATGTCCCCTTGCACCCCCACCCCCCAGCACAGAGGGGCACCTGCCAGCAGGCCCCCACTCATGTCCCCTTGCACACCCACCCCCCAGCAGTGCGGGGCACCTGCCAGCAGGCACCCACTCATGTCCCACTAATGTCCCCTTGCACCTCCACCCCCCAGCAGTGCGGGGCACCTGCCAACAGGCCCCGACACATGTCCCCCAGGCAACACGTCATCACAATCTCGATCCCTGGCCCTTATGGGCAGCCTCCACATGCCAAACACCCACCCAAGTATTGCATCCACCCACATAGAAATGCCAATTACATGATACAACCCCAATGCCAAGTATGTAAATGAAGACATGTCCCTCACACACACACAATGGGTGCAAGTGAATGTCAAAACCCATATCATGACATGCATGAAAACAATGAGATGATACCACACATCGAAGTTGGAAGAAAAAAATGTATTAAAAGCAACATGAATGGAATTAAAATCAAACAAACGACAATGGAAATTAAAAAAGAAAAGCTGCATGTCTGTAAAATAATGAAAAACAACAAATCATAATCCAAAAGGAAAGGTGTCCAAAGTCACAGTTCCAAAAATGAAATCCAAGGGCAAAACAAAAGCGAAAACCATTGCTCCAACGGGAAATCCAAAGGAAAAAGTAGAATCCAACAGTGAACTATATGCAGATGAACAATCCAGGGTCCATGATCCCAACTGAAGAAATGAAACCTATCAAAAACTCCTACCTAATAAAAAAAACTATATACAAAAATGTGGTCCATTGTCCTAAAGGTCCCAAATTAAGAAAAAACCAAAGGAAACCTAATACTATCCAACTATTTACAAGGGCAGCGGGCAAGTCCAACGGCTCACATGTTGATGTCCCGGGCCAGGGAATCATCGAGCTCGATGTCCCGGAGGCGGTCCTCTTCCATGGCCCTGAGGGTTCGCAGGGACGATAACATCTGGAACTCCAGGTCCCTGCGAATGGCCTCGAGGCACTCGGCCCACCTCCGGGCCCTACACATGGAGTTCTCCGCCCTGACCATCGTGAGCCGTGCCTCTTCCGCCCGCTGCCGCTGCGCATCTATCGCATGGCCCAACTGCTGCCACACGGAAGACACTTCCCGTCCAGGGTCTCCTGCCCTCTGGCCGATGCCTGCCTCTCCGATGATGAAGGCCCCGAGCCATCATGGCTCCCACCTTGTTGCTGCTGCTGCTGTGCTGCTGCCTGTGCCCTGGCTCCTGCTGCCTGCACATCCTCCTCCAGCTGGGATGCAGTTGTGGAGGTGGCCACCCCTGCTGGACGTCCAACTCCCAACTGTGGCAGGGATCTGTTGTCCACCAGCCTGGCCGCAGGGTCAGAGGCAGCTCCACAGGGCACCCAGGTGATACATGGGTGGGAAGATGGCATGGAGGACGACTGGGGCATAGGGGGTTCAGTTGAGGAGGTGGTCGGAACAAGGTCCAGGAAACGGAGGAATCCGGCCCTGGTGAGCTGTCCCAGTGGGTCACCGCGGTCAACGAGCCATGCGAGAAGACGTGCAGTCTCCTCATGAAAAGATTGCAGGTCACCTCGCATGGCACGTTGACACAACGCCACCCCACCCAGGACAGGCTCAACCTGGTGCCGGATAGCCACATCCGCAGGGAGAGGAAGGCCAGTTGGTGTAAGCCAATCCCCTCCCTGAGAACAGGTCTGGACGTAGGCATCCCTGCTGGTGCAAGATGATGCAGTGACAGGATCAGGGACAGGATTGCACACAGGCACTTCTGCGGCGGCCTGTGCTGCCTCCTGTCCCTGGTCCTGCACTGCACCACTAGCACCAGTGGAATCCCCACCTCCAGACCCCGTCTCTGTCCCTTGCACGGCCTCCTCCTCCACCAAACCCCCCACCAACCTGGATGACTCCATGCCATCTTCCTCCGTTGGGCCCTGTGGGGTCTCAGCTGCCCCTTCTGCTGCCAAGGAGTCCAACTCCGACCTCCGCCTCTTGGACCTCCCCTCGGCAGCTGAGGCCTGGGACGCGGCACTGGACTCCTCACTCCCCAACGAGATGACAACCTGGGAGGGGAGCCGGGCCTTGCGTCTCCGGCTGGCGGTGCGATCCCTGCCGCTGTGCTCCACAGCACCTTCTCCGCCCTCTTCATCAGTTGACGCTGCAGACAGGGAGAAATAAAACACAGGCATCAGAGCACTGTACAATGGACTCATACACACATGACAGTTGTACATGAGTGGCATTGTCAAACTTCAGACATGGCATCACAATCCCGAACACACATGTCATTTTGACTCACACACATGAGCTATTCCACAGCCATATTACAACAGCCATCACCATCCATACACATACAACAGCATGAGCAGCCAAAGGTGAGCCAGACATCACATGAAACACAGGGAGTGCACTACACATGCACACACGCCACCACACTTACATGCATGTGTACACCTCTGCCAACTGTCGCAGTGTTGAGATCGGCATCCATGTCACATCTGCAAATCAGTTTTCCACATATCAGTGTCACATGCATCCATGTTGCATCACTGTTGCACCCTTGTCAAATAGACACACATGCACGGTGCACATACATGCAGCTGGCACCAACATCTGTGAGTGACACCACAACCATGCCAACTGACATACACAGTAATCCAAACATGTGTGCTCACACATCTGCATTTGGCTTGCATGCTTACCCACACATACACCATCCATGTGTCTCACACATGAAAGGACTTGCATGTGTCTGCCTCACAGCCCTGTACATACTCATACATACATGGCCCTAGAAAAGCACATGTACAACCTGCACACTACTGGCACACCACCACACGCACAGCTTCCAATCAGTATGCATGTACACTTACCGCTCGACTCCAGACGGTTCTGCCTCTCAAGGACCTGGACGTGGAGCGCTGGGCATCTGCGTTCCAGGACCTTCATCTGATTTTCCGACAGGTGGCCCCGGCGCCCCATAGCATCCGCTGCCTTCAAGAGGCACCGGGCCTTGTTGAGGGTCCTGGACCTGAAGTCCTCCCAGCGCTTCTTGACATGTTGGAAGTCGCGGACTTCCAACCCCTCCGCGTTGATGGCAGTCACGATGTCCGTCCAGATCCAAGTCCGTCCGTCCTTGTCGGCGCGCAAACTTCCGAACAGGGCATCATACTGCCCCAGGACTTGCTCCACCAGGACACCAACTTCGGTGGCAGTGAAGCTGGTGGCCCTCTGCCTCTCTGGCTGGGGGTTGCCAGTGGTGCCAGATGGTGTAGTGCCTGACATGGCAACCCCAGAGGCAGGAGTGGGTGGGCAACTGGGTCCTGGGGCTGGGCTGTGGAGCGATGGTATCCCAGTCGGGAGTCTTCTGTTCTAGCAGGGGTGGTCACAGCAACTGCACCCCTGGCTGATGTGCAGGCAGCAAATAGCAGGGCACGTGGGCAGCAGGCAGTCAGGCAGCAGCAGATGGCAGGTGGGAGCGTGCTCGGGGCTCTGGGGGCAGTGATTCGGCCTTTTGGGCAGGAGCGTTGTCTTCTGTGTGTGAACGCGTGGCCAGCTTGATACGGAGTGATTTGGCACGTGAAAAATGTGCACGTCAGCGTGTGATTCGAGGAAAGGCCCCTAGCGCGTAAGCGCGTCAGCACTCGTACGCGCTTTCATTGGACCAAAGGCCCTTCAAGCGTAAGCGCCTCTGTGACGTGAAGCGCGCGGGCGTGCGTGGGCTTTTCCCTCATGACGTTAGCATAGTGGTTCAGCACGCTTGAAAAAACTGCACATCTGCGTGTGAATGCGTGTAATCCGAGGAAAGGGCCCATGAGCGTAAGTGACGCGACGCGCGCGGGCGTTTCCCTCAGCACGGGTTAAAGGTGAGCGGGGGCAGCAGTTTGCTGTACGTGCCTTTTGTGGAGACCGACGTGTGTTGCTGCTTCCTGTTGTTTCGCGCGCCATCACAACTTCACAGCTATCAAGGACGTATCTCTTCTTTTGGCAGGGGTATTGGCTACGCGTGTTTTTCTGCATCGCGCTAGTCAGACGGTGAGTCACACACGCTATTTTTCCCACTGCGGGTGCCCCTGTGTATCGCACCCATTTTCGAGGTCATAGTAGCCTGCGTGTCCCACGCATGCGCGTTATTCGTGTTACTGGGTGCCACCGCGTACTGCGGGAGGTTGATTCCACGCATGTAGGCTGCAGGGTTGTGTGCACGGTTTTACTGCAGTTTTGGGGTGCCTGAGCGTTGCGTATCCCGTCACTACATCACCGGGGTCACATACAGCCTTGCAGGTGCAGGGGGGCTGTTAACATCTTGCTTCCCACCCCCTTCACCCCAATTGCCCAGGTCAATTGTGCTGTACACCTCCCATTGGCACTACTCCATCTGTGCCGGCACTACTCCATCTGTGCCATGGTTGGGAGGCCAGCAAAGGTGAGGGGCGCCTCAGCTGGGCGTACTCCTCGTGGTCGGACACATGGCCGTGGTGACCAGGGAGTAGGGGGACTCCAGGGTGTCCAGGGCGGCCACAGAGGGGGAAGAGGCAGGGGTACGCCACTTGAGCACAATGTGTGTGCCATGTGTCAGTGCAGTCATGCCACCACCCCCTGTGGTTCCGGGAGATGCAGCTTCTGCATCTGGCACTGGCACCCGTGTGACACAGCAGTCCGTTCCATCGACTGCCAGGGGCCCAAGGGTAGTGGTAGCTGCAGGTGCAGCTGTGGACACCGCCACCCAGGCTCAGGGTCTGCCAGCGCAGGCTGCGTTGGCACTTGTGGAGCCCTTGGAAGATTTACAACAGGCCAGGAGGGAAACCGTAGGGGCATGCAGGGCTGCTCTGACCAAGACACGTGTCCCTGGGGCAGTTATGTCATCTGCTGCCCTGAACAGCCGGGTGTTGGCAAGTGCAGGGGCAGATGCACCCAACAACACCCCGGTTGTGAGTCTGCCAACCAGGACCGTTGCGGTCAATGACCCTGCCACAGCAGATGTTGCTGAGCAGGGTCCATTAGAGGGCACCCAGCTGCTACTGACACAAGTCAGGCCTTTGGTCGTCCCTCCACCTGCCACTCCCTTGGCTCAATCCACCGAACCCACTGGCCATACTGGTCAGGGCGGCATTAGCCAGCCAGGGTCTGCGCCACAGTCCAAGAGGAGGAAGGTTGCACCTGCAGCACAGGCTGGGACCCCACACACAGCCACGGCCTCTTGCACATCGAGGAAGAAGCCTTTCTACAAGCAGGAACTGGACTTCCTCGTGGACTACGTACGGGGCCACAGCCGTGACATGGTAGTGGGTGCCAATAGTCAGACTACGGCTGCCCACCGTGACACCCACTGGAAGCATGTTGCGGAACATGTCAGTTCATTCGGCCATGAGGTGCGCACGGCGCAAGAGTGCAAAAAGCTTTGGAATGACCTCAAACGCAGCGCTAAGGCTAAGCGTGCCTCAAATTACAACTTGACTCTGGTGACTGGCGGTGGGCCTGCACCAGAGGAGGAAGAGCTCACTCCGCATGAGTCACTCGTTGCAGAGTTCATACCACCTGAATCGGTCGAAGGAGTGGGAGAGATGCTGGACTTTGATGCCCAGTCCAGTGAGTGTTGATGCGTGTTTGTTGAGGACGTGTGCGTTTTACTTGTGGGATGTGTTGTGCATGATTGCCACTACATGTGACGTGTACATTGTTCTGATGAGCAAGTAATGCAATGCTTCCGTGATGCATGTCTGCTCTGCTGGATGGTGGACATGTGGAGCAGACGGGGACTGTCCGCATCACCATTATTGCACCTTACTCACATGCTGGTTACCAGTATACCCCTCTGGTCCATGTTCCAGCTCACTGGCCCTTCTGCATGTGGTGTGGGGTGACCTTCCTCTCAGCCCAGGCACAATGTCATAGCATGACTGACGTACATGTGTCCTCTGCCTGCATGCGGGTACTCCATATAGGCATGCTCCCTTGCCCCTCCTCCGCCACTCTGCACCCCAGTTCCACCTTTGCACTGGTCTGCTTCAATCTTGCCATTGTGTACTTTCCTGTTCATGCGTCCTGTGTACATGCTAACTTCCAGCGTACAATCTGCCAGACATATGCTGTGTGGTACAGCCTTAGTACTTGATGCAGGGTATCTCACTTGTACTGTGCATAGGTCAGATGCCCTGCAGGGACATGAGTGCCCATTCATGCTCCATGTGCATTGCACGCATGCCCCTATGTGTCCTTGACTGGATGATCACTGTAATACAAGTCCTGGGTGACATACATTGCATGGCATCTCATCAGCCTTCCCATGTCAACTGTGGCTCAGTACTGCGTTTCACACATGTTTAGGGTCTGACAATCTGTGTGGGTCACAGGCCTCAGCCTGTTTAATGGCCAATGATTCTGTCCGACTGTTGTAGTGTCTTCTTCACACGTGGGCGGCCTCCAGAGTTTTCATCATGTGTCCTGCTTACTGTCCCATCATCATTTGCAGTGTTGTCACTTGAATCACATTAAGCTGTTGATGCCAGTCAACACTGCCTGTCAATACACAGGTCTATGGTCAGCTTTTTGATACCATGCTAGGCATCCCTGCTTTTGTACTTGGGTGGAGGTGTGCTTTGCTTGTAGATGCTACCAATTGAATGCACAGTGCATGTGATGCCTGAATTTGACCTTGCACTGCCTTCACATTTCCTGACACACACCATGGAGTCCTTGTACATGTAGGTAGTGAGTGACATACACATTTGCTGCACTGCATAGACCCACTTCTATGCAAACTGCAACATCTCAACAGGTCTGATCACAGAAGCAATTCAAAGTTGACCCAGCATGCATGCCAGGTTCTATTTTGTGTGTCACATGTCTGCCTGATGTGTTAGTTGTCGGTGTGTGTGTGTGTTGTGTGCTTCTGACATGTGTAGTGACATTTTTTCTCTCTATTTTTCAGGTGATGACGCAATGGAGGCGGAGGATGGTGTTGTCATGCCAGACACGGGGTTGTTACCACTACATCAACCCGGCACAAGTGGGGGTCGTGGGGTGGTAGGCCACGAAAACCCCCACGTGCTACAGTCCATCTTGTCTCTGGCTGCCTATGAGTCCAGCCCTGATGACGACTCTGACGTCCATGTCGAGTTGGATGAGCATCAAGTCCATGTGTCAGGGGTGAGTAATTCTGATGTGGACACTCCTCTGTCCGTGACACCTGCACTGAGGGGTCAGACAGTCATGGTTCCTCCGCCCGTGGTGGATCGGGACGCAGGGTCACCCTCCACACCAGTCACTGATGTGCCTGGGACATCACGTCGACGGGGGCATGTAGTCGTGCAGCCGCGGGCGGTGCCAACACAGCGAGGACACCCGGTCCTTGGGTCCCGCAGGGGTCAAGCCCAGCAACGCGGTCGCCGCGCGCAACCGCAGTATACTGAGTGGGAGCAAGACATGACTGCCAATTTAGAATGGCAGGGGGCAGCAATGGAGAACATCTCTGAGAGCATGGAGCGTGTGGCCCGATCTGTGCTCCCCCCTGCTAGGCAGGTGCTTCTCCAGCAGCAGGCGGCACGGTCCTCAGACAGGGCAAGCCAGGCTGAAATGTTGTCTCTGCGTCAAGCAATTGCTGCTCACGCAGAGGCGCACATGGATGCCCTGAGGGAGGAGTATGCTTCCCTCAAATCCACTCTGGGTGTCCTTATGATGTGCCAGAGGCAGCGGGTAGAGGAGAGGTTTGCACAGCTTGAGCGTACCATCTCGGCTGAGCTACAGGCTTGCCGGGAGGTGCAGCGGTTGTCCAGCCAGGCCTTGCAGGAGGAACTCTGTGTTAAACGTGCTACCTTGCAAGAGGAAGCACGTGTATCACGTGAGGTGCTGCATGCAGACCCACGTCACATCGTCACACAGAACCAGGCTCACCCGTCTGGCAGACTTGCTGCCGTCAAGGGGCAAGCTGCGGCTAGGCGTGCCAGGCTACTGTGCCACGTCCTCCTTTCCAGGATGAGCCAGACTCGGACGACCATCTATCTCCCAAATAGGTCGGGCTGTGCAGGCGTTGAGCCCATGGAGGTTTTTTTTTTGGCTCAGCATCATCGCATGTGGGTGTTGAGCAGCACCCTGTACCTCCCCCCTCCTGGGTGCCTCCCCCCCCCCCCGGGTCGTATGTGGCCATTTTTGATTTTTCTTTTAGTTTAGTTAGTTAAGTTTCTGTTTGATAGTTAGTTTAATTAGGTAATGTAGGTTTTTCATAGTTAGTGTAATTAGTTAATATAGTTTAAAAATGCTTGTCTATTGTGCTTTCATGTGACGTGCAGTGCTTTGTGGCTTTTGAAAGCATCCACTGTCTGTTACAGCTGGGCCCTTCAGGCTTGTCTTGTGTATGTGCTTGCTGCTTGGGGTCCTTGACTTACATATGCCACTCCTGCCTCCCTTATCCATGGGCTCGCAAGGATGGTTCGGTGTAACAGCCTATTACACAAGGGCTTTGGACTGTCATATCTGTGGCATGCCTGGTGCTGTGTAACTTGTGTTAACACCCCTAGTGGGGATGATTGCGGTGTTATTGACCACTGTTCTGCTTTTGCTAGATGGGGTGTTTCATGATTAATGTGTACATTCATTGCTATGCATTGTGTAGTATGTTTCTTATCTTTACTGTACACCTGCTTGTTGCAATTCATGCCATAGATAGTGTGTTCCACACTTTGGATGTGAAAGACGGACTGATGGTGTGATTTCTGATGTACATCTCTGACATGGTCCAGTAATGAGATGCCTGAAGAGACACACACAGATGACTCTAAAGCATTAATCATGTGTTTCATGCCCTTTCTGCAGGGGGATGAGCCTCCAGACCACCTTTGCCAGCCAACATGGCCCATTGGACGTCTGGATTCTGGACACGTTTGTTGGTGCCCACATGCACATGTGTGCGCAAGCAAAGGCACAGGGATTGCAGACATACATCCTAGAACTGCTGACGTTTTCCAAGGCACTCCAGGCAAGGTGAGCAGCACAGGGGGGCCACAACACAGCAAAGCTTCCACCAGGCCAGTTGCAAATGCAGGCTTAGTAGCAGCACTGAGGGTGAGCTTGTCTGGGGCACCTTCAGGGGCAGTGGCACAGACCCTCCGGTCCACCATGGGCCATTGAGGCACTTGGATCACCCATGCTGCCTTCCAAGACATGGAAAGGAGCAGCTCACAGGGACATACAGCAAGGGACAGACTCGGGTGCAGTGCATTTCATTTCCATGTACATTTTGAAACATGCACTGCCTATTTTTTTACGGTCATGGTGGGACACGACTTTTTCTGAAATCATACCTTGCTATATGCATCTGTCTGCTTACCCAGGGAACCTTGCATGTTGTGTGAATCGTGACACATTGGTGTTCCATTTGCCACGCACCCACCGGCGCCTGACTTACTGCATTGACTGTGTATGAACCATCACAGGGGGAATGTTACGTATGGGTACGAAGCATCCACACCAGATTGCCTGTTTGTAGAGTAGTTTGTTGCTATGGGGCATATTTGGTGGTGTGTTTGTGTGTTATGGGCACACACAGATTATTAACTGTGGCTCTCTTTGCAGCATTGAAGTGCTCCTGTAACCGGACCTGAGAGTGCGCAGGCAGGAGGCCAGCACTCAAAACCAGAGCTGAGTGTCTTGTTGCTTTTCTTTGAAACTGCTCTACATAGGCTTGCTGGGGGGTGCACTGTTGCACGGATGAATGTGTAATTCAATTTGGTATGTTTTTTTTTTTCATAATCACCCGCGTCCTATCCAATTCTAAACCCTGTACCCTCTACCCGGTGTTCCTGCTTCCCGTACCTATCCAACCAACGTTCCCTAACCCTCTTTCCCCGCTGGGGTTGCGGATGCCTGTGTAAGCCCCAAGCTTGCAGGCGCCAAAACCCTAGAGGGGGTGGTTGGTTCGTGCCACTCCTGCGCCTGGACTCCAGAAGGCCCTGACAATGATGTACAAGTTTGTTATGATTGTGTATGTGTTAATGCAAGTACTCCATTTTAGTGCATTCCCTACTTTCACGTGTCATTCATACTCCCCTCTCCTGCCCCTCATTCCAGTTATCCAGTATGCCAACGACTGTCCCAACTGCATATCCCTGACCCTCCTTCCCCACCAGGGTCTCAGAGGTCTGTGTGAGTTTGACCTTGCAGGCACCAAGGCCACAGTGGGGTTGGTTGTTTCGTGCCACTCCTGCGCCTGTACACGGGAGCTGTGACAGTACACATCCGTTCATGGTGCATCATTCTATGTTATGTACCACACATGGTTCACATCCTGTTGTGACATTGTTTTACTGTGCTACCTTGGTTGTTACATCATTGTGGTAGTACTTGGACTTTGTGAGGTACTGCTACTTCGAGTCATCTACTGGAGGCTGTTCTGGTTCGTTTTTCTGCCTTGGTTTTTGTGTCTTTGCAAATGAAGGTGGACTCTGAGGGTGCAGGCAACTTTTGACACACAAGTGGGAGATGGTGACGAAGGGGAATGGTGATCCTGTGGCCAGGTGAAATTGAGGGTTGAAGGCTCCATGACCCAGGTGCAGTTGTTCAGTGGGTCATGGTCATTTGTGAGGGAGGGGGGGTGTTTTGTTGTTGATAGTTGCCTTGCCCTGCAGTGTGATGGGAACCCTGACATTGTAATTGTGGTATCCTATGTACATGATGTGTTCTGCTGATCAATGCATGTTCATGTGTTGTATTTACCTTTCAGGTGTGAGGGGATAGTTGTGGTTTGACATGCTGGGGTGTACACATGGTGAATGTTCACATGTGATGTGCAGAGGACACTGATGGTCAATTGATTGCACATGCATATGTTGAGTGCATGTCCTTGCTGACCCGCACACTCGCACTATGATGCACTACATGTACAACCACCCTTCGATATCCACATGTACACTCTGTTTGCCTTCTGCTGCCCACTGTGTCCCTGCAGCACATGTTCTGTGACCAATTATGGATCCTGTACATGCCTATTTTGCTTTTTGATGTGTTTTGTCGCTTAGATGTGATGCTCAGGGTGTGCATCACACACAATGGCTGTTCACTGTGCTGTGCGCTGAGCAGTGTGTTGCAGGAGTTGGACACAGCACACAGAAGCTGCAGCGTTGATTTTGCAATGCACAATGTGCATGTAGACAGGCATTCTTTGTTATGTTGCAGCTACTACTTTTGTGATGCATTTGGGAATGACTTATTTTGGGTGGGAGGTTGTTGGTCAGTCATTTCATCTGATTCCATGTCAGGCATCATTGTCTCATGCCAATTTACATTTTTCACATGGCAATGCGTACCTTATTGGTACTGTGTTGGTGTATGGCTATTGCTTGCCATGTCATGTTGTGGTTTTGGAGGGTTTGAGTGGCATAACAGTGATGGTCATGGCCTGTTTTGCAGGTGTGTGTGATTCACACCTTGCATGTCAGGATCAGCCGCTTCTCGAAGCAACAAGCTGGGGGTAGATCTCTCTCCGCGGCAGGGGCCTCCCTCTGGAACGGCTTTCCTGCCTCCCTGTAACTTGAGGAGAACCATCTCCACTTCAGGAAGCACCTCAACACCTTCCTCTTTGCTTCTGCTTTCTCTCTCCCTCTCCCTTGCTAATTTCTTCACTGAAACTGCACTGAATCTGCAACTGGACCACTCTCACCGACCTCGGTCCCTGGCCCAGCCACTCTCCACTTGCACTGCCTCCCTGGCAACCCCTGCACTGCGGGACTGTCTCTGTATCCCTACAGCCCCCCCTTCCCAGCACTTGTCTGCACTTATCTTTGCACTTGCCACCAGCTGGCCTATTTATTTATTTTTTATTCTACTTACCCTGTACTGCACTCCCCCCCCCTCCCCTTCCCCTTGCACTTTTCCCTTCCACCTACTCCTGCACTTACGCGATCTAAATGACACCTGGCCTAGTAGGATCGTTGTCTGTCTTCCCTTGTTCCCCCCTCCCTGCCTCGTTGCGCCTTGCAACACTTGTGTATAGGCGCGTTACAAATGCCATATCATATCATATCATATATCATGTGTGCCTTTTGGTGACACATGATAGCTTGTGTTTAAGTGGCTAGGGATGCACACAATGTGGCACTTCCATGGCAACAATCTCAGGGTGGTAAGGTTGTGACAGTTGACTGTCTCTTTGTCATCATCGATTGTCACCTGGTATGTGCCAGGCCTGTGTGCACTCCGCAGGGGTGGGAGTTTAGGTGAAAATATGTGGCCACAAGCTGGGTCCGGGCTTCCTCGCCACGTGCCCTATCCCCTCCCATGGGCAGCACCTGTGCCTGTGGTTGGAGATGTGGGGGCTCCACCATGTCCACCGGTACGCCCTGCCGTGTTGCAACATTGTGCAGGACACATGCTGCCACAATGATCCTGCACACTACTGGGGGTGCATAGAGTAGCTGCCCGCCAGAGCGGTCAAGGGAGCGGAAGCGTGACTTGAGCACTCCGAATGTGCGCTCCACTATGGCCCTGGTTGCAATATGGGCCGCGTTGTATCTTACCTGGGGTGGTGTGGTGGGGTTCCGGATTGGCGTCATCATGTGGTTGCTCAGAGGGTAGGCACTGTCCCCTGGCAGAGGTGATAATAATTGAGATTATGAGGGTTTGGGTATTTGTCTGTGTGTGACTTGCATGCATGTGCACAGGCATTTGTACTCACCTAGGAGCCATGTGTCACCATGCTGCCCAGCTTCCAGGGCCCGGCTCAGGATGAACATTCTGTATATGAAACTGTCATGGGTGGAGCCAGGGTAGTTTACATAGACAGAGGTGATGATTCCCTTTGCATCGCATACCACCTGTACGTTGATGGAATGCCAGTGCTTGCGGTTTCGGTAGATGTGCTCAGTGGCCCTAGGTGTACGTAGGGCCACATGGGTGCAATCTATGGCACCGAGCACTTTGGGGAAGTGTGCCACCCTGTAAAAATCCAGGACCACGGCCTGCCTTTCTGCGGGTGTTCTGTGCATGTATATGTGCCTGCGGACTGAGGGGCGCGCTGTCATGATTGCCAAGACCTGGTGTAGGCAGCATGACTGCGTGGCCTGTGAGACCCTCCCCACTATGGCAGTGGTCCGCTGAAATGACCCAGTGGCCAAAAAATGCAGGACATTGAGCACCTTCTCCAAGGGGCTCAATGCTTGGGAGCAAAGGGTAGGGGATGTAAGGTCATCTTCCCACTCCCTGATCAGGTCTAGGATGATGTGGGGTGGAAACCTATACCTGCCGTAGAACTGGTCGTCAGGCATCCCAAAAAGGCTTGTCTGTGGTAAGAAAATGCGTGCCCTGGCTATTCTCCTCCTCCTGCGGTATCCCACGATCAGTGCTGTTACAAATGGGGCATTCATCGTAGCTGTATATACGTGTTTGTTGTTTGCGCACACTTTTATACTGTGCACGGGGACGCTTCCGCCTGCCTTCGTGTGGCGGACGCGTTGACGCATGTGCGCGTCTTTTGCCGTGCGCGGGTTTCCCGTATTCAAATCCATGAATACGGGTTGTTCGCGTGCGAATGGGCGTTCTGTGTAGTTCCCTGCAGTACTTCCCCAGTTACGCCTTCTTTTTCACGCGTTGTTCCCCATTCCGTGTGTTACGCCCACTGTTCCGCCCACTTTTGTTGTGTGCGCCGCGCAATGTGCGCTTTTGCTGTGCGTGTAGCGCACGCCGTTTGATGACGTGTGTGCCCGTGTGCGACATGCATGGATTTGGCGCACGACCAGCGGGAAACTAGCGCAGTGCCTTCCTTGTATCGCACGCATGCGCGTGCGCTTGATTTCTCACGCTTGCGCCTCCTTGCGCCTGCTTGGCTGGGATTTTCGGCGCACGTTTGTTCCATGAATCGACCCCAAAATATTACTGCAAAAAGGCAGTGGTTTTGCTGCCGCAATCCATGATGTAAGGATTGCGGGGGACACCCCCGCAAACCCCGCTCCCCTTAAAATTTTGTAGTGGGAAACACCTTAAACGGGTCAAACCACAGCATTTTTGCTGTGATTCTTTGTACAGGCGACATTTTTTGCCGTGATTTTATCACTGCATACCCAATGTACTGTATCACCCTTGATCCTGGTGCTACAATGACAACTCTTGCCATCATTTGCAAACCAACATACAGTGTTTGATGCTAAGGGTAATTGATTAAAACACACCAAAGTGATGTTCCTTCTTGCAAAGGGCTATGATGCAAGTAACAGATACTTCTGCCTTTAAGTGACAATATGGAATGAAGATTCTCATAGAATCATAGAATCATTTTGACAAAATCACAGGACATTTGTTAAATACATTTGTGCGACAATGTTTGAGACACATTTTTTGCAGTAATCCACTTAAAGGACCTAGCTTTCACCATTGTGAGGACATTTTTTAGGATCTAAGGATTTAAAAATAGCCCTCTCATTTTGCCATATATTAAACCATAGACAACCTGGGGCCAAATACAACTTCACAGATAACGAGATGATGGTTTCTTGGTGGCTGATACTCCCCTGCCTATAGGGCTGTTTGGCAATAATCACTTAGTGGTAAGTTACATCATTGTAGGTTACTTCATATTCCCCCATGCTGCCCTTCCAATCCACTACACAACCCCATTCCTTCCATTTCCCTCCCTCCAGAACGCTCCTCATACATGTGTTTGAAAAGTTACCTACAACGACATTCTTGCCATGAGTAATTTCTGTAAATGGAACAGGTGCCTAGAGTATTTCTTTTAAATAGCGCTAGATCAGATCCGAAGATGGAATTGAATGTATAATCCATACACTGTGTCTACCCGAGCAAGGAGCACGTCCCATTACGACAATGCCATGGGCTTATGCTAGACAGAATATACATCTCCCAGCTGCTTTAGGTTACGTCATGACTAGATGACACTTGCTCCAACCAAGTACAAGTTCAAAAGAAGCAGAGCAATCACACATCCCTGATTAACTTCCTGTGCTATGGGGTACAGGTATATCTGCAATGCGGACATGTGCACTGATATAGTGCTCTCCCCTGCAGAGGGTCCTGAGCTGTGTATTAAAAAAAACATAATAAAAGGGTCCTTGCTTCATGACCATTTTTATGTTTATACAGTGCTGGAAGTCCCTGAATGTGGTGTTCTCTTGGCACTTTCCTCAATGCTTATGGTGGGGGAAGCAGGGGTTACAAGAGATTGTGTTGATTCTAAAAATCAACTTTGAAGGGCGCCTGGGCATATGATATGTAGTCGTCTCATTAAAGTATTCAGGCAGCTGTTTTCTGTTGGAAAGTCCACATCGTATGGTGTCTATTAGGTGGGCGGCAATAAAATTGTGGCAAGAAGTCATCTGTAAAAATAATCGTGGCAAAAACCAGTAAAGGTGTACCCATTATACCATTTAATTGGAGCTGGGTTTGCGGGGGTGACCCCCATTCCGGTTAAGTAGTATAATGGGTCCAGGATTTGCGGAGGTATCCCCTGCATCCATTACATGGATTGTGGCGGCAAAACCATAGCCTTTTGCCACGATATTTGTGTAAACGGGAATTTTTGCTCCGATTTTAACACATGGATCCGTTTAATATAAGTCGTTTGTGTGCTTTATTCGACAAATTTGCCTTTAGCATACATAATTCAAATACATCATCGTTCAATTCATATATTTTACATCAAGGATACCTATTTTATACATTCAAATCTAAAAAAATATTCATAGACCATGAAATAGATTTGATAGTAAATCAGAGGAATTTGAATCCATAGGTCAGACTTTGTTCAGTTGCCCAATCAGACAGTTCCTACCAGACCAGGCGCGATATATAAATACATATCATTGTCAGTTTCGGTCGATTGACATAATATTAAAGCTTCCACAGCACAAGTGGCACCGGCCCTCTTGCACAGTGGTAGCAAGTTCAGTCTTCTCAGATCCTTATATCTCTCACAGAACATCCAGACGTGCATAGTTGTCTCTGAACCTGAATCACACACCAGGCAAGTTTCAGAATGATGTGTTTTCCAGCCACGGGCACATTTCGCAACCTCGAGAATACCGGTCCTCAATTCCATAGATAAGCTACGTGCATAGGCGGTTTATTAGATCAAGTTAGTTCTCAGCTCCCTGGTCGGTTTTCAGGGACAGAGCCTATATGATAAGAGTAGATCCTCATTTATGGGAGCAGGTTTGCGAGATTGCTACTACTGCTGCAATCAAGAAATCCCCGTCTCCTATTCTAACCTGGCGAACCCTTCGTTTGGACTCTTCTGCAGATGTAACTTTTCTGGCAGTGGCAGGAACGTCTCAATGAGGCATTTAGGAGCAACCATGAATACAAGGGTTACATTGGCGTTCTAGAGCGCCAAACACACATTAGTATACACCTGAACGATCCGTGTGCCATTTCAATAGCAGCACCTGTCAATCATGCCAGTACCTGGGCATAGCATTGCAATGTATGTTGTATGATAGCACTCATTTCCATGTGATATACAACATGATATGAGAACCTGAGCTTTTCAAGAGAATACATGGCAAATGCTGTGAGTATGAAAGTATAAAATGTCAGTGCCTGTAAACGCCTAAACAAAATCCACATCTGCTTAGTAAACAACTGCACAGCATTAGCCAGCCTGATCTGGTATTGTTATCCCACTTGGCACACGGCCAAAGTGCTGACAATGCAGAGGTATGCTGATGGAACATTGAACACCTTAATGTTAGAGGCTCTCTGAACTGGATGGATGGATGGATGGATGGATGGATGGATGGATGGATGGATGGATGGATGGATGGATGGATGGATGGATGGATGGATGGATGGATGGATGGATGGATGGATGGATGGATTGTTTAGAGCCATAATGAATAACACAACTAGTTAAATTCCGTGTCACGCCGTATATATAGACCTATATACTCAAATAGTTAAACATGGCATGAATTAACCACAGACTCATTTGTTCCCCGATAACAGTAACCTCATAGAGACAGGTTCACCAGACAAACAAGGCTACATATCAACAACCATCATTTGATATTCTTTAGTGTATTTTAACAGTAAAGGCCAGGTCCCAAACTGACCTCAAAGGCCCCCCTATGCCCCCCAGAGCGACAACAGTGAAGACTTGTATGCATGTTGTCCATAAGAATCAGATTTTCTGGATCCGTGTAGTGTGAGGACAGAACTATACGATGAGGTATGGTTTAAAGCCTTGACATCTGATGGAGAGATGAGCTGAGCCTCAGGACCTCTGGCCTGTTGAATGATATCAACCCCTTGAATAGTATGGTCCAGCTGCATGTCTTGCATTCCATTCTTTCCTTGATGAGAGTTTGCCGTGGGCCGCAAAGTGACATAAAAGTGGGAAAGACCTCAACAGAGATATGTCAGTGCAGGAGGGGACCCTAACCTCCCCTCGGCCTCTCTAGCTCATATCCCTTTGATAATGGCCTGGTCTCAGTAATTTACCATGTGAATATATGTCAGAGTTGGAATATTGTATGGGGGAGATGGATCTGGAATCATATCCTTCCTTTGCCTCATGCATTACAGAGCACTGATGAAGGAGGCTATGACGAAACATGCTGCAATCCATAGGCTTAGGAAACTGCGGTCCTTCATGGGACTGGCTCGGTTGGTGTTACACAAATCAGTGTTGCAACAGGAAATGGAAATAGCTATTCCGTTGATCTCATTATTGCTGGGCACACATATCGGAGCACAGTTTTTGCTGATGGTGGAGCCTAAGGAAAGAGAGAATGTTCAAAGACATGAATTCCTCACAGACATTGTCATAGTTCTAATGCAGTGCTTTCCTTCACAACATGCAACAGATATCCGACATTTGAAACATATAGTGTGCCCTGTTGAGCATACCATGGCTACATACATTTACATTCATGTGACTTGAAGTGACAGCTGCTGGTGCATAGTAATATCTGAATGGGAATCCTAAAGTGGGAACCGAGCAAAGAAGCAACAGAGCGCAAGGGGGTTACACGCAAGAGTGCAGCGGTAGCTAGCTGGTAGAGGTAGAGGGAGCACCAGGTAAGGTAGTTGTTGTAGCAATCCACACTGTCCTAATCCGTTATAGGAAAACACCTACTTAACAAAATATCTTATTCAGGGGTCAATTCCTAAAAATTAAAGTGGGGGGGCTCATCAACAAATGCACTAGGAGGTGAAGTCGCCAGAAATTAGCATATCAAGGTGAATTATGCACATGTCATTAAATTGGCTTTGCATAACCACCCAAATTGAACAGGACGAATGGCATGTGCCTTGCATAAAATCAACACACACCTTACTGTACTGAAATTAAATATTTCACCTTTAGTTATTTTTCATCAGGTATATGTGAAGTGTCTGGCCTACAAACCTGACGACTGCGGTTTGATCCACGAGGTCGGCTTAAATTCATAAACTCAAGGAGGACGTTCAAGGTTTCTCATATTAGCTGGGGGGGACTGAGTCCACCCCCTGAATAAAGTGGGTGGACTCCGTCCCCCCGCGTGTACCCTCCACTTGAGCCCTCATAGCATTGCTCACCCATTTGAGACACACATCATGTTTAGTCTGCCTTGCAATACTTTTCAGGAATTTGAGAAGGGATATATCTGAAAGGAGAATTACCAGTGCACATCTTGTCCGTTATGTAAATCCTTCTCAAGATCTTGAGCAGATGTTTCTGCCTGCAAATGCAACTTTCTGAACAATAATGGTTTAATTGCAGCTATGAAACTGTTCCAGGTGTCCTGTAGATTTCTTGACCAGGTGTACCGTTCCTTCAATGGTGTATAAGCAATAAAGCATTCCTGCACACATCCATAGATTAAAGTACTCCGCTTGTGGTCCAGGAGTTACTGGAATGGGTTCTGCCACGCCTATTAACCCATCAAATGCTGGAAGCATGTGTGCAGATCGTCCAACACAATTTACATTTAAGGCAGACAGATCGAGTATGCCACTTTCTTACCACTGCCTACTTAAAGCAAAGAATGTGACATGCATATCCTCAGCAGTTGAGGGGTTAACTATTTATTTATTTATTTACTGTGCATTTGTAAGGTGCTTATACATCAAGAAATTGTGTTCCAATACATATGCCTCCAATTAGGCTCTAATGCACTGACCTAGCTATGCTTAGATTACATTTTGAGCACACTGATTCAATTAGAAATATTGTATTTCTTTCTAAAAATTCAGATTACCTGACAGCAACTTATGCTGCTGATTCTGACTTATAGAACTGTAAATAGCAACACATACTGCAAGAATGTAGGACTTTGCCTGTAAGATAGGTTATCTAGTATAACTGTATAGAGAAGGTGGTTACATTCATATGTGTTGTTTTGTGCTGGAAAAGGCAACTACTTGTGGTAACACATTATTTCATTTCCAAAAGAAAAGGCAGATGAATGTTATACATATTGTGAGACTGAATTGTTGGGAAAAATAAATTAATAAATAACCAATTACAAAAATGTGTCATATTTAACAGTTGTAATGCTAAAGAAATGGGCATGTGGATAATGGCTGCCTAAAGAAAATTCAAATCTGTTCGTTGTTTTGTCTCCAGTGCTTTAATATAATGGTCTTCTTTACAGTGGGAACTACATCTTTTTTTTCCTGATATTGGCATTAATAAACCTTTCTTGCACTCAGGCCCCACATGGCACCAGCCTTTTGCATTGGCAATGAGCTGTCTCGTGAGGATAGCTCAGGGGCAACGTTCTCGCCATAGAGCAAAACAGGTTCGATCCCTGGGTCTGCGCTTAGAAACCTCAGGATATTAAGCGCGTTATAATTAACCAATCCTATCATTTGTAACTCAAAGTCTGTCCTTGTTCGCATTGCTTTCTGTACCATTTTACATGACACATGGGTGTGAAGTAGTAGCACCCACTAGGTGTGCAAATATTGCAAAAGCAGGCCACTATATGTTGATCGGAGGAAGATAAGCCTTGCTTGAACCCTTAAATACTTCTCATTGAATGCAGAGTAAACTCAACAGACCCTGTGCACCTTTGAGGTAAATATCAAGCCTTAAAACCGTGGAAGGGGGCGCTAGCGAATCAGAATGTTGGGAACGCAGGCTGGATTGCATGGTACTAGCCTGCGTTCTGAGCAGCCTGGGCAGCCAGCTCCCTCTTCCCTTCCCACACCCCTCTCACCTTTTTTCAACTGTGTAGTTCCGTACATGGGTGCCAATGGTACTTTTTAAAAATGTCTTTTTAAAAAAACGGACCTTTGCTGCATGGCTGTCCCCGAAGTCCGTTTTCAATGTTGCTGACGCTCGGGCCCTTAACTTTGGTGCTGCATCGGGGCATATCGCCTCATTATATCAGCCAATCATAATCTAGAATCACACTTGGTACGCTACTCTATACTGAAAGGCATATGGTTACGTTCTGCTGTACCCCCAGTTGTTGTCTGTGTGACCCACAAATTGATCTCATCAGGACACCAACTCCGTTTGACCTCCGTCAGAGGCCTATGCACTTTCCGTGTAATACACCTGTGTCGCGCAGTGATTATTTCAGCAAATATAGGTGGATGAGGAAATCATGTCAATGACAGATGATCGTTCTAATGAAGTGGGCTTCTCTGCAGAGAGTAGAGACACTTTGCACACCACACGACTCTGAAATGTGCCTGCAGCAGGGGAGCGGTACCACAGCTTGGAACATCAGTGTCATTATTTTTTTTTATTTTTTATGAATGTGCTTTAGTTCACCAAGAACGTTTCACATATAGGATCAGCCAACACGTTAAAAACATATTAAACATCGCAAAAAAATAAACAAAACAAAAAACTTGACTTACTTTTATAATCGCATTTTTGTTTATAAAGCGATCATTTTTTTTCTTTTTTGTTGCTCATGGTTAAAAAGTAAACCTTTACAATATTGACAGTTAAATAACAGGAGAAAGAAAGAAGAAAACAAAGCTCATACAAATGTTCTTTCCCTTTTTCGTCTACACAAGTTCAACCAGTGCATAGAAAGCTATAATGTATATCAAGGAAGTGAGAGTTACCAGCACCGGGCTGAGGGATGTTTCTCACAAAATGCTCACGGTCTATTAGCCACCTCTGGCTGACCATCCCCTCCCCTTCCCTGCCACGTAACCTCTTGTCATTTACCAATGATCAGGTTAATGGGCTTAATTACAAGTTGGCGGTTGCCTAATAACATGCCGGCAATTAGTATACCGGCATTTTACCGCAGCGGCCAATTACGAATTTGCCAGTGGGGTGGAGGAATTACCACCTAACCAACAAAAATCGCCCATATTACAGTCACTGGTAACACCGGCGGCTATAATATTGGCAAAGTGCCATCGAATGGGGACTAATGCTGCATAATGGCACTCGTAATCCAGTGGTATTGCCGACGGACCGAGTGCCAGTATCGGTAATTCAGTTTGCCGTGTCCCCTTACGGAATTTACTGCCTGTAAACCAGCAAACCGCTCATGAGCCCCAATAACTTTACTGTGTAAGTACATGGCCCTATTTGAATATGAAATTCCTCTGAGATTGCCATTGCTCTGGCAAGTGCTATGTGTGAATCACAGCAGGAAAGTGGTGCATCCATCTTCAGTGGTTTTGCTTTTTATTGGTAAGTACAGTTTATTAATGAATGTATTATAATTTAGTATGTACACAATGTAAACAGACTTCTTGTGGGCACCATCGGTGACGAGGGTTATGAGAGGTCAGCATGGAGAAGAGAAGGCCGTGGAAGGGTGTTGGTTGTACAAGCCACATTCTCAGCTAGATCAAAGTTGTTTTCTTGGCAGGTGTCCCTGCTGAGCAGTAAGTACTCTATCTTGGGACGCGGCCCTGCTGAGCAGTAAGTACTCTATCTTGGGACTCGGCCCTGCTGAGCAGTAAGTACTCTTTCTTGGGACTCAGCCCTGCTGAGAAGTAAGTACTCTATCTTGGGACTCGGCCCTGCTGAGCAGTAAGTACTCTATCTTGGGACTCGGCCCTGCTGAGCAGTAAGTACTCTTTCTTGGGACTCGGCCCTGCTGAGTAGTAAGTACTGTTTCTTGGGACTCGGCACTGTTCAGCAGTAAGTACTCTTTCTTGGGACTCTACCCTGCTGAGCAGTAAGTACTCTTTCTTGGGACTATGCCCTGCTGAGCAGTAAGTACTCTTTCTTGGGACTTGGCCCTGCTCAGCAGTAAGTACTCTTTCTTGGGATTCGGCCCTGCTGAGCAGTAAGTACTCTTTCTTGGGACTAGGTCCTGCTGAGCATTAAGTACTCTTTCTTGGGACTTGGCACTGCTCAGCAGTAAGTACTGTTTCTTGGGACTCGGTACTGCTCAGCAGTAAGTACTCTTTCTTGGGACGTGGCCCTGCTGAGCAGTAAGTACTCTATCTTGGGACTCGGCCCTGCTCAGCAGTAAGTACTCTTTCTTGGGACTCGGCCCTGCTGAGCAGTAAGTACTCTTTCTTGGGACCCGGTCCTGCTGAGCATTAAGTACTCTTTCTTGGGACTTGGCACTGCTCAGCAGTAAGTACTGTTTCTTGGGACTCGGTACT
This sequence comes from Ambystoma mexicanum, assembly GCF_040938575.1. Taxonomy (NCBI): domain Eukaryota; kingdom Metazoa; phylum Chordata; class Amphibia; order Caudata; family Ambystomatidae; genus Ambystoma; species Ambystoma mexicanum. The sequence goes on along the minus strand of NC_090933.1, from coordinate 1,234,863,188 downwards.
GCTCAGCAGTAAGTACTCTTTCTTGGGACTCGGTCTTGCTGAGCATCAAGTACTCTTTCTTGGGACTTGGCCTTGCTGAGCAGTAAGTAATCTTTCTTGGGACTCAGCCCTGCTGAGCATTAAGTACTCTTTCTTGGGACTCGGCCCTGCTGAGCAGTAAGTACTCTTTCTTGAGACTCGACCCTCCTGTCAGTATTCAGAGTGCATCCCTTTCCTTTGTGAAACCGTCCGTCTCTGTGTTCCTCTACAGTGTGGGTTGTAATTGTAGTGTGCTAGAACTGTCTGGTGTAGTAATAACAAAGCAGAGATTTTTATACAACCTTTTATCATTGGGTAATAATTGTATTTTCGCTGTGTTGCAACTAAACAGTGATCCACGACCTTGCAGATTTAAGCCTGCTGTTCCGTCCACATTACCAAAATTGGACAAGGAATTCTCATTATTTACTTGTATTCCAATCTGTTCGGATACCTTCTCGTGTACTAGAGGTGTGGGGTTGATTGATGGTTTAGAAACCGATATTCATCCAAGGACCACTGGTGCCCCCCGGAAGTTGATTTGTCACAGTCCTTTTGCGATAAATGCTAATGGCATGCATGGGAAAACCAGCGTGTGCACTAAGGTGTTGCTGGTCCCCTGCACTCACTTTTCAACACTCACAAAGCAGAGCGTAATTGTGAAAACTAAATGAAGGCGAAATTGCCTTCACTCTTCACTTTGGGAGAAACGTGTTTAGCAAACAATGTTTTAAAATGAATTCCTGTCCGTGGTCGAAGTATATGGAAAGAAGTAGTGGAACTATGTTCCCTACTGGCATGCCCCCGCTCACCACAAACCCCATCGCCACGCCCCCTTCACACACAAGACAGACCTCCAAACACATGCTTCTGCTGTTTAAGGGAATGTTCAGCGCAGTGCACCGAAAGTGCAAGTTTCAACTTCTTCCTACACTTTCATTTTGAAAAGAAACCATTCCAGAACGGTTTCGTTTTAAAATAATAGTATAGGAACAGAAAAAGGTAATTAAAAAAAGCAGAGGAGAACCGCTCCCACCCACATTGACCACTGATTCCTGTAGAATAGGCCTGCTGTTTAGTGTAAAGGCGATGTGTATTCCATGAGAATCCTTTGTTTTTAAACATGCATGAAAATGTCCGTGCAGGTGTAAACTGGGTGCTCCTTCAAGACAGAGAAGGAAATCAGAGAGGACAGGCACACTCTGCTTTGCTGCCCTCCCATACCTTGGAAAGGCACTACAATGAGATGGAGTGCAGAATGAAAGCACACAATCTTGTTGTGCTAAACTCGACTGGGATTGGGCTCTACCTTTCCATGCAAATGTGGCAGACGAGGAGGAGATGAAGGATTATGCCACAGGAGTCAGTATGCTGCACTAGAACATCTGGGACCCTAACTTTCTAGGAGAACATCTGTCCTCCTGACAAAACAAGCTGTATGGGGCAGAGTTAGGCAGTGTTACCAGTAAACATTCCTAAGGTCAGTCGCTTTTGCCTTTAAAAAGAATGTGCCCTTTTGTAAGATAGACAGCAAGACAAACGTGTTTAAGGGAAAGAGCAGTGGTCGAAGTGAGCGGGAACGGTCAGGAGTGGTGTTCCACTATTTTTAGTTTTTATTGTTAACAGCTCCACTCATTATTGTAACCATTTTCACCATTCCGGAACTGTTCTTTCTGAAGTTGAAGCACACTTCTCCACTTTACCACGGATATCAGTTACAGCTAAACTGAAATGTATTTCAACTCAATTAACTGTCAAAAAGCATGAAAAACATGTTGCACGTTGCTCCTTTAAGGGACCACCTTTTGATCAGCTAGGCTGGTCCAAGGCTTGCTATGCAGAGTCAAATGCTCAGAAGGTTATGGAGGCAGAATACATATGGCTTATCACTTAAGAGTCCAATGAACATACAACGAAAGAGAAGGGGGCAGTGAGTGCTGTTAATGTTGAGGTTCTAAAATGGTTTACAGACTGAAAAAAACATCAGGAAATGGTGAAGAGGCTGAGCAGGGATGCAGTGGGTAGATGCAGAAAATAGTTAATCACTCTTTAAGGACATTCTTACCTGCTGCAGCAGTTGCCTGATGCAGGCATTAACATCGGGGTTGGACTGGGAACCAAAAGTGGCCCTGGAAATGTTTTTCAAGTGGAAAGATATTGAAGCAGGGGAACAAGTCCAACCCCTCCAAGAGGAGCAGAAAACAAGAGTACCCTCACAAAAAGGCCCATGGAGCAGAGGCCCACCAGGAAATCTCTAGGGCTCCCTTAGATTAGTCCAGCACTGACCAAAAGCACCATTGAGAACCTAGTCCTTTGAATGGCAGGTGGTTTTCTGGAAGGAGTAGACACCCTCCTCCAAGTCAGACTCTAATTCATAGACCCGACCAATCTGCTCCAATAGATGGCGCTGCTAGCCTGAGAGCAGAGCCTGCACCCAACTCTGGATAATAGTGAGTCATGGCCAGAGACTGGGTGTTGCCTGCATAATACAGTACACACATATGGCCACAGGAGCAGAGCTATTAGGGGTCGCGCCCAATGCACTTATTATGCGAGGTGCCAGGCACTTGCTCTTCCAATCCAATTCATTTGGAATGAGCACAACACCTGCAATGAAGCCCATCCTTTGGTGCAGAGTTGGAGCATGTTGTAGCACATGCAGGTAAGAACATTGGAACTTCCACAAAAAAGGACACCCTTCTTTGGTGTATCAAACTAACAGACATCAATGACAAACCTTGCCTAGTTTAAAAAACAGTTTCATTTTGTGACTCATTTTAAGTGCCTTGGAAGAGGGCATTACCAGGAGGGCGGTAAAAGATTAATGGCGCCGGTAAAGGTGCTGGAGCCATTAAACCCTTACCACCCCATTACGAGGTCCGCGAGCGACTCGCTCAGGACGCCTGGTTTTACCAGGCATCCTGAGCAGGTCCCGCGAGCGGCCCAGGATGCTAACAACCGGCCCGTCATTAACGAGCCCATTGTTAGCATGCTCTCCATTCGCATTGAGCCCAATGAGGGCTGAAATGGGAATGGGGATGGACCGGGTCCGGGATCCCTGAATGGGGAAATACCGGGCCCTCCAAGGTCGTAATGGCCCGGTATTTCCCCATTCAGGGAAACAGGACCCGGACCCGGTTTTGGGGGTAGCCATGCCCTTGTTAAGGGCATGGCTACCTCCAAACTGGTAATGAGGCCCATAGACTTGGTAAACACCTGAAGTTACCTGTGTGCTTTTGAGATGGCAAAGTGCCCATCATACTTCCAGTCCTCTAGAGACACAAGCGCTAGGCGCCCTCATAGGCAGCGTTGGTCCGCTCCAATGATCAAATGCCCACCCACCTTTTGGCCTGCTTCCATCTACTATAAATAAAGCGCTTCTCATTATAAAAGTGCTGCTAACAAAATATGATGCTGATAACAAAGAGAAATGCTAAAGACTGATTTGCCTTACCTGTGTGAAGATGCTCGGGGCCAGGTGCCCCACCACGCACTCTTTATAAAACGTCACCCTAGCCCGTGAGATATCTCTGTAGATGATGCCAGTGCTTGAGCGCCAGCGCAGAACTTTGGAGGATGTGGGGTTTTAACCCCAATTAGCCCAATGGTGTTACATAACTGACTGCATTAGGCCATGTGCATTACAAGGATAGAATAGTAAGCATCCATCTGTGGCGTGGTAAAAACCTTTCTCGCTACAAGAACATATTCACTTTCCTGTGCCAGCCACAAAATCTGTCCTAATTGGACCCTTTGGGACCTCCTTACTAGTGTGGAAGCAAAAGTAAAGTAAGCAGTATTTCCAAATCCAGCCTGCTTTGCCCGTCCTCCAGATTATGCATTTTGAAACCCATTGGCCCAAAAGGGCCACCTTATAAGTGGACATAATACCTCTACTCACGATGGAGGGAACGGTGGAGGCGGTATTTGCACAATCAAATCCTATGGGATTTCAGAATGGGGAGTAACTAAAACCCATAACCAGACAGTGAATAGCCATTGCCACTGAGGCAACGGTAATTCAGTTTTGGGGTATTAAGGGGGAGCAGGGAAAGTGTAGTTAGGGATGTACAGGGACGAAAACACCAATAACGTTCCTACTAGGTTATGAGACAATTCGGAATGTGCATGTGCCATAACAAGAATGCCGGGGATGGGAGGCGAGGAGGGTAGGTGAAGGTAAGAGGGGGAAGGGAAAGAAGACAAACAATAACGTTCCTACTAGGTTATGGCCCTCACTATAACTCTGGTAGTAGCCGTGACCTTGTTAAGGGCATGGCTGCCGCCGGATTTGTTTTTTTTCCGGCACCCGCGAATGGGCAGTAACCGGGTCATGCCGAGTTTGGCGGACCCGGTAATTGCCCATTCGCGGGTGCCATTATGGCTGGCCTCCCAATCCCCATTCTGCCCAATAGGGCAGAATGGGGGTCGGGAGCATGGTTGCACCAGCACCGTTTATAACGGTGCTGGTGCAATCATGAGTTCTGCTTGCGGGTGCCGGTATGCACACCTAGTCAGACCAGGCTTGCAGTACGACACCGGCGAGAAGAACTCATAGTGTGGTGGAGAGGTAACAACGGCGCTGGTAGCACTACCGGCGTCGTTTTTGCCTTTCCGCCACACTCATAAGGAGGCCCTACGAGGTAATTCAGAGCATGCAAGTGGAATAACAGAAAAAGAGGGGAGAGAGTGAGGATGGAAAGTGCAGGTGGGGGGTGAACAGGGAAGAAGACAAATAATAATGTTCCTACTAAGTCGTTAGACAATTTGGAGTGTATAAGTGCAGTAACAGAAAAGAGGTGGAGAGGGGGGATGAGGGGAACAATAGGATGGGATGAACAGAAAACAAGACAAACGATAATCTTCCTACTCGGTCGTGAGACAATTCCGAGCATGCAAGTGTGGCAACAGAAAGATGGGAGAGGGGAAGTAGGGGAAGTGTAGGTTGGGGATGAACAAGGACAAAGTTAACAATAACATTCCTATTAGGTCATGAGACAATTCGGAGCATGCAAGTGCAGTAACATAAAATAGGGCAGATGGAGGATGAGGTTACTAATAGGATGGGGTGAACAGAAAACAAGACAAACAATAAAGTTCCGTCTAGGTCGGGAGACAATTTGGAGCATGCAAGTACAGTAACAGAACATACGGGAGAGGGGGGATGAGGGCAAGAATAGGATGGGATGAACAGAAAACAACACAACCAATAACGTTCCTACTAGGTCGTGAGACAATTCGGAGCATGCAAGTGCGGTAACAGAAATGAGGGGGAGGAGGAGAAGTGCAGGATGGGGAAGAAGGGTAGTTCTCAGGCGGCAGGGAGGAGAAGGGGACATGAAGTGCAAGTGAACACGTTCACTTGCACTTTGAGGAGAGGGTGCAAAAGGGGGTGCTTGAGGAGAAGTGGGAAAGAGCACAATGGCAAGGAGTGATTGCAGAGACTACCAAGGCTGGATAATGGAGGCAATGTTGTCCTAGAAGTTCAGGAGGAGAAGGGGAACAACTGTTGGATGAGACTCTCACAGAGTGGGCCATCCAGAGACCTCACCAGGTGATGTGGGAGAGAGAAGTGTAGGAGGGAAGCCAAGAGGGGGGGCCAAGGGAGGCCTGAGCGCGGGTGATGGAGAAGCATGAGGCAACTTCAACACAACAGCAATGCAACTATCTATAATCAAGTGTTGAGGATAAAGGGAAATACCTAGGTTTCAACATACATCAGAGAAAGCAAAACACCTAGTTGCACATTCCCTGGAAAGGGGGAAAACATAAAGCAGAAAAAAAAGAAAAAAACTAGAAGCGAGTTTCCTGGGAAGTGGGAAAAGCCTAGGTTTCAACATACAGCAGAAAAAGCAAAACACCTAGATGGGAGCTTCCTGGAAAGGGGGAAAAACCTTAGGCTTTAACATGGAGCTTGAAAGCATAAACTCTAAAATGCAATACAAGAGGTTGGACAATTTAATAGGGAGCTGTAATGGATGTTCTACCTGCCTGCACCTTTCTTACCTTGTCAGTCGCTGATGGTTGATGGCTTTGCTGCATGCTCCACAGGCGATCACAGGCAAACACACTCTGAAGCTACTTCTTTAGGAGCTGTCCTTTGCCTCATGGCCCTTAGCCACATGGAGGTGCACGGGCAGTGGGGCTGCCCTGGGAGGATGGAAGGAAATAGGGCTCAAGGCCCAATCGGAGGCTTGGGGAGCGGTGCAGGAGGAAGGGACACAAGGAAGCGGGTGGGGGTGGGAGCAGGGGAGAGCGTCGCAAAAGAATGCCAGAGAAAACAAAGAAAAAGGGGGTTGCAGGCCCCAGGAACAAGTCCCCACCTTCAGGCATAATGGAAAAATGCCTTAAAGCAGTGTATGCACCGAGGAATGTATCCACGCTAAGATGTTCAAAGAGGGCTCTGGCCCAATCAGAGGCTCGGGCTGCTGCGGGAGGAGGGAGGAATGAACAAAAGGAAGGGAGCAGGGGTGGGAGCTGGGGATAGTGCAGCAAAAGAATGCCAAAGAAAACAAAGAAAAAGGGGGTCGCAGACCAAGTGGCAGTAATGTTAATACAGTTTGGTAGTACCCCAGCAAATTTACTTCAGAGATGCCACCAAACTTATAATGGGGCAGAAAGATTGCAAATGAGATTTCTCAATCTGTCGAGCTGTTTTACCGGCTAAAGCCAAATGCTGCCAGTGTTAGCCGCTTAATTAGATGCTGACCTGATATGCATGAAACAGATGTTTGGCTTGTCTATCATGCAGTGGGCACACATGAGTGCCACTGGTTTGATGCCAACCCTTACCAGCAGAGGACGTTGCCAATGTGGTTTGGCAGAACGTGTTTGAAATGGAGCAGTTGCTGATGGTCTGGCACTTGTCATGGCTGGGTTCTTGGTCGCACGTGTAGCACCGCAGGGTAGTGGCTGCGAAAGAGAGAAAAAAGATCACCTTAATATTGTGTGCTCATAAAGCCACTCCAGCGTACCCCAACATTTCAATGCTAAAGATGGGTGCATTTGCTTTTCAGAATATGTTTCCTGTAGTAGACATGAATACCTAACAGGGGCGATATTACAGAAACTTTGCACCACTGCTGCACCAGTGGACGTGCAATGTTGCATGGTATTAGCACTAGGGCATAGTTTGCCCTATTTGTGAAAACGATAGTAAGTATTTGAAAAGCCTTGTACCATGACAAGTGCAGTTTGACATGTTATAAGCACTGGTGGGAATATTGCCCTACTGCAAAAAAGGTAAATTTCCGATGTATTTTTGCACCAAGTCAAAGTTTGCCCTAGTGCTAATACCGTGCAACTTTGCACTCGGGCCAGTGCAAAGTTTCTGTCATCTGGCTCTGCCATAATGGCGCCACACTAGGTTTTTTTATCTGTACGCCTCATCTGAGATTAGAAGTGCAGCAATGGGACTGAGAGGGTCCTTGTAGGCTCTGTGCTTTCCCTTAACATAGGCAGTGCCAAGAGCTAACGCCACACATCATTGTGCATCCCTTTGCGAAATTGGGGTGCGCTATGAAGAATGGCAGCTTCTCTTCCGGAGCACTCGATGAGCACAAAAGCTGCCCGTGGGGCAACACATTTTTTACCAACTAGGTTCACCTATTTAGTCATTCGGGATGTTTATTTCAACAAAAACCTTGGGAAACCAGGGTGCGGGGCAAAGGGAATATTTAAATGTATTTATATGTGAATTAATGTGGGTATTTATTGACGGATGTATGTAAAAAATGTTTCCCAAAAGATCGAATTACAGAATCACGGAGCCCACTTGCCTGTATTTTGCAATTTGATCTCTTGGGATTTCACCGGTTTGTCCCCTGCACTGCCTAATGTATGCAGGGGAGAACCCTGCAAACCCTGCAGCCCATAATACAAAACTGGGGGGAATGGGCCACGCCCGCAACCCCCTCTCCCCTGTCCGGTGTTATGGGCTAAAGATCTAATCCACTATGCCGAATGCACAAAAAGGAATCCAGCCAAGCAACCTAACAAGGTGGAAGTAATTGATTTAATCAAACAATAATTACAGCTTAATGAGGGACACCTCAACTATAACGACATCCGTATGAAAACAGCTGCACAGATGATTATTCAGGAACTGACCTAACTTACTTAACTACAACATGGACTTTAACTAGAGAGAAGACTATTGGAAAACAAATTAAATCACACTGGAAATGAGTATTGGTTATACAATAACAATAGTTTAAAGAATACAGAGGTCTGTATGATATGACTGTAAATCTTTACTGTGATGCAACAGAGATGAATGTGACTGATATGATATGATATGGCATCTATAATGCACCTTTATACAGGTGTTTCAAGGTGCGATGAGGCAAGGGAGGGGAAACAGAGTGAAGACAGAGACAGCGATCCTACTTGGCCAGGTGACATTCAGATCGCGCAAGTGCGGTGGAGGGGGGGAAGGGGACAAGTGCAAGGGGGGGGACAGACCAGAGCATGGAATGAACAGTGAATTAATGAGGATAAACAGGATAAGAAGTGCAGTCCGCTGGTGGCAAGAGCAAGAGTAAGTGCAGACATCAGGTGTCAAGTGCTAGTAGGGGCTGTAGCGATACAGAAACAGTCCCCGAGTGCAAGAGTTGCCAGTGGGGCAGTGCAGGTGTGCAACTGGCGGGGGGGCTGGGCCCGAGATCAGAGGGTAGCCTGGTAAACCAGTGCAGATCAGATTCGGCCAGGAGATCAGCAAGGGAGAGGGGGAGAGAAAGCAGAAGCAAAGAGGAAGGTCTTGAGGTGCTTCCGGAACCTGAGATGGTTCTCCTCAAGTTTCAAAGAGGCAGGGAGGCTGTTCCAGAGGGAGGCCTCAGCAGAGGAAAGAGATCTACCACCAACTCGCTGCTTGGAGAAGCGACTAACCCTAAGAGAGTTGGAGGCGGATGAGCAAAGTGCTTGAGAAGGAAGATATTTAGGGAGAGAGAATTGAAGGTATTGGGGTCCCAGGCCCCAGAAGGCCTTGTGGACAATGCAGAGGGTTTTGAACTTAATCCTCGCCACCACTGGGAGCCAGTGCACAGATTTCATTCCTGGAGAGATGTGGTCCCTGGGCTTGAGGCCAAGGACAAGTCTCTCAGTCCTGTTTTGGATGAGTTGCAGAGGGCGGAGAGTAGAGGCAGGCAGATTTAGAAAGAGGCTATTGCAGTAGTCCAGACTTGAGAGGACCAGTATATCAGGAAAAGCATTATTTAGAATTAACACTAATGAAATGTGATGCACAATCAATGTATATGATAGAACCCCCTGATCCAACATGTATTAGAGCGACTATGCTTAAAGTTGGATAACTTGAATGTCGCTGTGTTCCTTGAGAAAGCCAGAGTAAGGGCAAACAATTGCACATGCCTTCAAATAGAGAATGTTGGCATTTATATATTAAAAGAAACTAAACTGGTATTAAACCAAATAATCAAAAATGTTCAAAACTCTAATTAATTAATCCCTTGGACCTTCGGAAGCCGAAGGCACAGGAACAAACCTAACATACCCGTACAATGCAAACCCACTTTTCTTTCATTGCTAGGTCAGCAGCCAGGCAACAGTATTGAAAAAACATACCTTTTTTCAGACACAAGGATGGCGCACTACCCTATACTCACTACCCCTCTTCTGTTACTTAGCCACGTGGCAACACATATGTTTGTTTAACCCTTGATGCATGGTCCGGTGCATCAAGAGTAAAGCAAAACAAGCATTGGCAATGCTAACAGTTTGGGCGTTCATGTAGGCATTTGAAAGGCATAGCGGTATTGGTATTAACTGGTTGCTGATGGTTGCAGGTGGAAAATGGTTGGACTACCTGATCATCTAATAGCAGTGCCTAGCAAAAGCGTAATACTTATGCACAAGCCAAAAACTTGTCTTTGCAGCGCTTGTTTTTAACAGGACATCAGTGCAACACACACATGTTATGTTATGCTATGGTATGTTAAATTTATATGTAGAGCGCAATGTTTGCCACAGAGGCTTCTTGCTGCTACTCAGCAGGACAGCAGGAAATAAATAAAAAGGGTAGGTTTTCAATGCCTGGCAAAAGGAGAAGTGGTTCACTGTGCCCCGAAGAGCACGGGGCTGAGAACTCCATAAAGATAAGGCAGTAACAGAGAAGGAGCTGCCGCTGATCTGACTAAACTTAAACCTAGGGACGGGGACAAGACAGGCATACGCAGACCGCAATGCACGATCAGGTAGATATGGGCGGCATTTCACCTGAAGGTATTCGGCACCGTGACCATAGAAGCCACGGTGCACCAAACATAAAACTTCAAATTAAATGCGCTGGGCGACAGGGAGCCAATGAAGGTGCTGTAACACACGTGAAATATGGGCACAGTGTGGAGTGGAAGGGGCCAAACAAGCTGACAAATTCTGAAGAATCTGGAGGCGTCTCAGTAGATTTACAGGGTGAGCCAGAAATAAAGAGTTGCAATAATCGAACGAGGATGTAACAAGGGAAGACACCACAGGAGCTCAGAGTTGTGTCTAGATGAAAGGGAGGACCCAGCGCAGCGGTTTTAATTGAAAGTAGGCCTGCTGGCATACTGCACTTACTTGTGGCTCCATAGCTAGAGAGGCAAATACTTTTACTCCTAAGTCCTTAAGCACAGGGATGGGGACAGGAAGAGGGCCTAAAGAAGATGGCTAGAAAGCAGAGGTCCAAAGTGAAGAAGCAGAAAGAGGGTCCACCACCAACACTTCAGGTTTCTTACTGTTCAACCCGATCCAGTTGTTACGCATCCATTCCACCACGGCTTCCATACAAGACCCGAACCAGGCTGTCGTCTCAGGATGAGAAAGGTCAAGGAGAATCTGGATCTGGGCGTCATGTATGTAAAAATAGCGGAGTAAGCCTTGGGAGGAAAGGAAGTGTGGTCATGGGTTGAATGTACATGTTGAAAAACACTAGTGCTATTGCGAACCTTGGAAGAACACCACATGTGAGAGTTGTAGGCTGAAAGCAGAGAAGGGGAGGAGAAAGGGTTTGATAGTGATCTGAGAGAGAGGAAGAGAACCAGGCAAATATGGTGCCAGAGAGGCCGGCCCTGTCAGACGATTCAGCAGGAATGCATTATCAATGGTGTCAAAGGCGGCGGAAAGGTCAAGGAACAACAAAACGCTGCCACCGCCTTGATCATGCATCTGGGCCATATTGTTCATGATGGAGACCAGTACACTCTCGGTCCCGCGGCCTGGGCGTAAACCAGATTGTGAATGGTGAAAGGACACAGATTCGTAAAGAAAGGAACTAAGAAGCAAACAGACCAACGATTCAAGAAGCTTCATTAAGAGAGGCAAGAGAGCTATAGGCCAAAAATGGCAGGAATTAGAGGGTCCAGAGATGGCTTCTTGAGTAAAGCAATCACTATGGCATGTTGAGGAGGCGCAGGGATCTGTTCAGATTGAAAAGAATCATGAACTTCCACCATGAACAAAGGGGCAATATGCTGTAGTATGTCATTAAGAATACAAAGAGGGATAGGGTCGCTGGGAGAAGCAGATTTCAATTTAGAAACAGCCATAGTGATTTCCTGCACTGTGAGAACAGGAATAACCGCTCATGACATAGAGGGAGATAACGTTGTAACGGTGACAGAAGAAAGTAACGTCCTAAATCCAGATGAGGAAATGTCAGGACAAATGTTGCCAATCTTCTCCACAAAGTAGAGAGACAGAGAGTTACAAAGTTCCTGGGAAGAGGGAATGGATTCAGAGGGAGCAGAGGACAGCGTGCGCACAAACTTAAAGAGTTAATTTCGAACAATCAATATCAGTCTCTGTGTGCGATCAAAAGTAAGGTTATTTAGCAGCAGAAATAGCTTCATGAGAAGCAGCAGCGGATCACTGAAAAGCCAGTTTGACAACCGGGTAAGTGCTAAAAAGCATTTGTGCTCGGCTTCTCTGCGCAAAAGGCCACAGGGTACGTAAGTCATCCAAGTACCAGGGTTCAGAAGGACAAGGTCATGGTTTCGAATTTTTAAGGGGAGCCAGCAAATCATACACCAAAACTAAGGTTGAAGATATGAACCTCGATCCAAGGGATTAGAATCAGTGTGGCGGCCTTTGATCTGCACAGTGATCTTGTCTTTAGACACTGTGCGCCAGCCCCAGCTAGGAGCAGACTGAGGTAGGGATGAAGCTTTGCCAGGCATTGAATGCCAAGAAAATGGGATAATAACATGGCCAGAGCAAGTGAGTGGGAGGGCAGGAAATATACTGCTAACTCAGTAGCAGGAGCAAATATGAGATCCAGCATCATGCTTTGAATTCGAGTGTCTGAAGGCAGACCTGGTCAAGACATTTATATTACACCAGCAGCGCACTTACTGCTCCAATTAAATCATTAACATTCCAAAGACTTGTTTGAGAAAACACTGGCAGGAACTCTTAGGGTAAGGTTTAATGCTAAGGCTTGATTAAAGTTAGCTCAAGAGTTCCAATGAGGATGTGTTTTGAGCTGAGGGACAGGAATCGGGAGGAAATTACCATAGAGATTAGCATGGCCATGGGCAGTCAATGGGTGGGCAAATAATCAAACAACACCTACAAGCTTTGTGTCCCTTCTCATATGCCAGTTCTCCCTATCTGTACTCAGTGCTGTCACTGGGACGGATCTTCCCAGCAAAAAAAAACGTCTCCCTGGATCTTAGATCCAGCTCCTGAATCCTGGGAAATCTATGTGCACTATACGTTCATTTTAGAATGCTGTGGGGCGTTTGTGCTTTAAACTATGTTGGTGAGCGAATTGAACCGTGGTTGCTAGGTTCAGCAGTGAGACACTTCCCGACAGGACCCCTTGAGGGTCTGAGCAGCTGCCCTGTGAAATCTATTGTCAATGTTGCACTGTCCTGGAACTATTGATGCCAATTTGTTAGGCTTAAAAGGGGTGCAGATTGTGTACTTTGCTGAAATGATAAACCTTCTGAGGGGAAGAGGAAAATATTTATCGGGGTCAATAAAATACCTCCCCTACTGCCTCCCAATCCTCCCCTCCCTATAGCCATCACTTTTTCCAGTGCTTGGTGGGATGCTCCAGTATAAAAAAGTCAATATCCTCCAGTGTCTGTTCTCTGAAGCAATAGTTTTGGTTTATTGGTGCCGCTTTAGTGCCACCTAATTGCCAAGACTAAAGAAAATGCATGCAGTGGTGCAACACCATTGAGCAGATTGGGCTCTAGCCCCCTCCCGAAATGTTGGGCTTTGTAGACTCGACCTGGCTGCCTGGGCAGCACCAGCCCCTGGCTAAAGAAGGCTGAAGCACTCCCACTTTGATGCAGAAAGCATCTTTCGATTTTTCGCCAGTCCATAGCTCCTACAGTGACATCAAGTTATGTTTAAGCACTCATTAACGATCGGCAGCAGCATCAAACTTGCAGAGGAGAAAAGCCTGCCCATGTGATATCAACAGAATCACTTTGAAGAAGCCAAAGTCTTAACTATTGGACTCAGCTTTTAGATTGCCCACTACTCCGGTGATTAGCATAGTATTATGAAAGTAAAAAGACTCTGAATTGGGGTGGTACAACTAATGCCAAAGGGAACGTGAAATATCTATTCAGCTTCCTAGCTGGGCTCAGGGAATTGGGAGGCAAGTGGGAGCAGGGCTGGCTGAAGATGTGTCAGGGCTGGTGGGGGCTGGTGGGGCACATTGTGTGTTGATGTTTGGGGGGCACCCCTTACTTACAGTTCAGCCACCCACCAGAGCACACCGCGCCAACCAGATTTATGTCCCCACGTTCAAAAGAACCAGAGCTGGAGGGTCTAGTTTCCAACACCTCGCACCCAAAAACTGGAATGCCCTGCCAACCACACTAAGGAACCAAGAATCTTACACCACCTTCCGCAAAAACCTAAAAACCTTTCTATTCCGTTAATGTTTTCAAACCAACATGCACAGTTATGCCTGCACTGTAACCACAGCAACGCATAACCTTCTCCTAACACCTGTCACTGCACGACTGCTACCAAATGTTGCAACCTACCTATGCTATGTTAATGCTTTGCTATGTTAAGCTCAAGCCTTCTGTAACAGCGCCACGATGCCTCAGGGCAGCTCTGTGCGCTTTATAAATGTAAATAAATAAATACATAAAAATAGACCAAGGCACCTGTGGAGTGCTTAAATAAATAATGAAGTCAAAAGAATGCAGCAGGGTGGTTAAAATCTGCAGAATATCGTTATGTTTCTCTGTCATAAGACTGCCAACATGGCGGTAGCTGCTTGGGGGCCATTTTCAACTGTAAAATCGGAAAGGTCCAGACGCTATCCCTCTGTGGGGAGACTGACAGTACAATGAGTTTTTTGGCCCAAGATTGGTAACTCACTAGCCTCTCTCAAAACTGTCACCCAGCCCCCCAAAATGTTGAGGCTGGCTCCACCGTAGTCTGTCTGACCTACAGAGCCGTGGCTGGACAGAACAGGACACAGACGTTAAACGGTACCTGGGCTTCGCTGTTAACAAAGCACCTGCATTCATATGCATACATTTTTAGAAAATTGAAATCGTGATGTGGGGTTAGCACTTGCATGCCAGTGTTGTGGGTAGAAGGGAAGTGGGGACATGAGACAGCTCATTCTCCCAGCAGTCCTTAAGTGTGACTTTTCAGAAATGAAGGAGAGAGCTAACTGCTTGTAACATTGAATCATCACCAGAATAGTCTCATTTGAATGCGGAAAAAAGTTACATACCCCCACATAAGTAAGTTAGCCCCTCCCCCACAGTCACCCAAAGTTTGAAGTGTTATTTTGCACCCATGAAGCCATGCCCCCACCCCTACATTTAGTGGCCCGCTGGGTTATTAAATTTAGGAGTTTGGGATGGCACACACCAGGGGCACAGACTTCGGGTTTTCCAGGGGGAGTGGTGGCACGCAAAAAAACAAAGTCCCATTTAAAGTATAGGGACTTTTACGCAAATGGCCTTTCCCGGGGGTGCACCAGCCCCAGAGCACCCATGTACTCGGCGCCCCTGGCACACCCACTGACATAAAACACTATCACCCAAGTATTCATCCACCAGTCACAACTCCTTGCATGCACGCACACATAAACACCAACATACACGCACATATTCATACACATATAAATACACATTTAATTTAAATACACATACATACACATTTAATTTAAAATTAAAAAAAACATTTAACCTTAGAAATCACCCGCGCAGCCACTGGAGGACCGGATGGCCCTCCCTTCTCTCTCTGACATGAAGACATGCTGCCTGACAGGAGAGAACTTCTCTCCTGTCAGCATTTTCACGCCGTGAACACACTGATTGACAGGAGAGGAGTCCCCTCCTGTGATTCAGCGTGTCTACTTTGTTAGCTGAATAGCGGGAGGTAGCAGAGCTCACTTCAGAGCCCTGCTTTCTCCCATTATTTATTGCAACAAACAGAAAAATCATTGCAGGAACAGAGAGCAGACAGCACAGTCCCCTGTGTGAATCAAGGACACGGGTGGACTGTGCTGCCTTCTACCCAGGGGGTGGGATGAGCGTAGCCCCCCTCAAGCACAAGGGCCTCCCTTCCTGCCCCCCCTCGTGATGGCCCTGCGTATCATTTTAAAGAGACACATCTGATTTGTATCATTTCCATGTCAGCACTATGAGCCTGGGTCAGCCGTGGAAGGGTTGTGTGTATTGTTCAGCGAGCAGACAGGAGATTGAAAAGAGCTGCCCAGGGGAAACAGGAATCAAAAGGGACACCCGAAAACAAAGACACTAGCCTCAGAGCAGGTTGTTGCAAACCAAAGGGGCTTTGATGCTATGCGTCTAAATTGGGGTTGCAACCAGGATAAGAAGGGGGAGCTTGTCTCCTATAGGAATTACATTGCAAAGCCGTAAGAGACCATTATGAATTCCAAACTACCAAATTCATGCTGGCTAGGTTGCTAGGGAAACAGAAGTGTTTCAGTTTAAGCTCCTCAACTGCGTTACAACATCCATCTAAGCGTAAGATCCTGATACGTTCTCATCTCCATAAACCTACTGGATTTTTAATTTGTAGAGTGGGCTCCATAAATCACTTAGACTAGCAAAACTTATGTATATGAAGATTGGAGCTTGTCAACTTCAGCACTGCCATCTAATAGAAAACCTTTTATATTCTTTTTCCAAAAGTTGGCATTCCCCTTGGTGCTTGTCGTTCTTGAAGTCTGCGCAGTTGCGGTTGCTTCGCGTCCTTCCACGGCCGGTAAGGTGTCCATGGTTTCCCAGGTATTTGTGGTAGCAAAATCATCCTGCTTCTCCTCTCGCACAACAGAGTGACCTGTGGAACGGGCAAAACAAAGACCTCCTCAATGATCTCTTCCCATTCATGGTTTACAAGTTGATGTTTCAAGTAATGTAAAGAATGATGAATGATCCACATACAATTACGTATATTTAATCCATGTTATGACATATATACCCAACATAGACTCATGAAAGGTGAAAAAACTCCAGACCCGCCATCTTGTACACATAGCTTTAGCTTGTACACATAGCTTTAGCTGGGTAATTGCTTTTTTACATTTAAATATTTGTATTAGCAGTTTTGATACAGAAGAGACCGGGGGCAAGATTTACAAAACGTTGCCCTTGGGAAAACAAAGGAGGACATGAATTTAGCAACAATTTTGATGCTTGTATAATTGGAAATGGAGCTAAGAGGTTATAACCCAATCTGTACTATCTAAACACGTTTTTTCTTGATGAAAAATAAAGCAGAATGTAATGTTTTACTTTTTTTGATGCAGAACATAAAAAAAACAGTTACTTTTATATTACAGAGCAAACATTGTATAACAAACAGTTTTCCTCATTTTTTGTCCTGGTGACAATGTTTTCTGACACTAAGGCTTGGGAATATGTTCTGTTTTCCCCCTTCTGTGCTATCTAAGGAGTTGCTCAATTTTTTCCACCAGTGCAAATGTTAGAACATCCACTCCCAGGCCCACTAAATAACCAACAACGGAAATATCCCCTCATCCTCCTCTCAGATCCCCAAACGTACCCAACCCCAGACAACTCATTACCTGTAACTCTTCCCAATTATCTTCCCTTCATAGGCACCGAATCGTAAAAACCATTCACAAAACCTTATATTACCCCAAACATTTTATTATGTCCCAGTTTGGCCCTGGAATACCAGCAATGTGTCTCTATTGTTCCATAAAACATGTCTCAAAATGCACCATATTTTTTCATTAGTTGCCGCTAAATATTTCGTGATAGTCAAATATGTCCTCATGTTCCTCTCCCTAAATAGTATCCAAGAGTTTACCATTTGTATCCTGTTCATCTTTTCTGGGGCAAATACATTCAATATGTGAAAACACTTACAGTGAAATTGCACACCTTAAACCAACTACCAGGCTTCAACTGCTTTGGGATTGGCTGGGATGTTTTTTCTTGTTAACCCTACCATGACCCCTCTTTTAAGAGGCAGATCGGTTCAAATCTAGTATGGACCTATTTTAGAAAAATAGGGGTGGAAACCAATTTGAATTATTCAAACCATTTGAAGACGAAATTCTAAATGAGTCACATGATTGCAAATATGATTTAATCTAGGCGAAAAGAGTACTTGTTGGCTTGACTGGCACAGGTGTCTTTGATATTTATCTGTTCTCATTTATTTTGATTTTAATTAGTTTTAATTTTGATTTCATTTAATATCAACTAATGTTATCCTGATATTAGAACTTTTCTGCTTAGAATCTGATTGAAATCTGAATTCAGGTGAATCAGGTATCCAAATGCTTGGAGCAGGATCCCCTCCTGAAAGGAGGTCAGCTGGTTTGAACTAGTTTGAACCATTATTTTAACTGTCCTGCCTGCTAATCTAGTGGAATACTTCATGTCTCAGCCCTCCGCTGGTTTACCCCATGCTCTTTGAGGCCACCTTCGGCCCCTTGGTAGCATAGCTCAAACCTTCATATGTAATCCCAATTCTAAATCACTGCAACTGAGAGACTGTGCTCCTCAAGGTCCCCTTTTATCATGTCCTTCCAATCCAGTGCTCATTATTTGAGCCAGGCAGAGCTGGCTCTTTAAGACTCCCACTCCCTCTCCTCCCTATGCATCTGGCTTACTTTCTAACTTCTTAAAAAGGATCTATTGTGACGGATATTACATTATGGTTTCTCCACCACCAGCCGAACAGTATCCTTCGCTACTGCTTCCACAACACCCTCACATGCCACATATGCATAACACATCCCAGCCTTTATGTTCCTATACCTGCATGTAAGACAACATCCTGTTCAATGACTTGGCAGGTGACCCTGCTGACATTTACAGATTCCACAGAGAAATGTTTATTTTGGCTTGAAGTGATGTAACAATACCTGAGAGCCCATGTTCGCAGTCAGGTCTCTATCTACCAAGGTGAATATGAAGAAGATGGGTGAGCTGGTGGTCCAGCATCCACCCATACTCCTCTTGATACTCAGCCGTCTACAGTTCCCTTTCCTCACCCCAGTTCTCTTCACATATCAGCCGGGCAATGGGTGTTATCTGTTAAGATGTATTGAGCTTTGTGGAGCTCTAGGATAAGGTCAGGTGGGCAGTGCTGTACCACACTACTCTCCATCACTCTTTGCGGTGTGGGGTGCACTCAACGGTCCCAAAATGAAGTCCCTTTCACACTAACTGCAAGATTCTAAACCCTGAAACAAAAAAACGGCTTGGCCTTTTTTTCAAGTAAAATTCAAGAGCCCTGTGCAAAGGGGGCCTACCTGTCATTACCAAAGTAAAAGCAGCATTTTAATTTGCAAAAAGTAAAAATCAAAGATCACTTTCCCATGGAAAGCAGGATTTTTAAACAGTGACAAAAAAAGCTTGCACAGGTGTGTGTGTAAATAAAAGCAGTTAAAATGTAAGATGTATCACTACTCACAAAAAAATGTCAGGGAAAAGACATGATGTGCGGGCTGACAAAAAACAATGTATATTATGTTCACATACAAAACTCCAGTGATATTTGAAAAGCCACTTTATGTTCATGAAAAAATGTCAGCCCAAGACTAACCCTTTTGCTGGCTCTGGGAAACTTCACAAGGAAATCTCCCACTCCCAGTCTGGAGGTCACATCTCCTATCTAATTACTCACTGAAATAAAGTGTTCTACTAAAGGTGTAAAAATTCAGTGTTCTCCAGTCCTGATGGCTATGAAGGCATTGACTGCAGAGGAAGCTCCCCTTCCTTGGCTAGAGGATGACTAATATGTGTGAAAATGGGGGCAACAACTTCAGGAGAGCAAGTTTCCAGCACAAAGAGATTGATACAAAAAAAACATTGGGTACAGGCTGGCCCAATGAAAACAAATGACCGGAAGGCAGGAGGAGGGCCATTTGTCCCATACAAAGATTCACAATGAATGTAAAATGACTATTATCATTTAGGCCTTTCTCACAGTAATCATAAGACAGATTGATTTCATGTATGTACCATTTGTTAGGTAATTTCCAGGCAATTTTGGAGATATACAATTCATCCACCTGTGACTCATGGAAATGTAATGGCTATCTAAGATGTTTTTCTGGCTGTTCTGAACATGTTCCAAATGTGAGAGTTGGTGAGCAGGTGGAAAATAAAATTAGGAATATGGGTAATAAATTACATATTCATAACTGTTATGCTTTTTATGGAAACAGCAGAAATGTGCCACATGGCTGTGCTACATGGTATGGACCTGGTGGTCGATTTATCTATTTACCCATGATTAGCTGAATCAGAAAATATGTATATTATGGCAATTGCTAATAAAATATGAAGTTGTGATACATAACTAGTTTTTGCAAAAATTTGAAAGGAGAACGAATGGTGATTACACATGGGAATTGCCCTATGTTGCTCCAGATCCCTAAACCACTCCTGACTTGGAGGCTGGGTTTGGGAGGAGAGAGAAGGGTAACAGTCCAATCCTAGTTGCAGGAATTATTGCATGATACTTCCCCAAGATTGTAAATTGGTGGTGTGATCACTGCTATAGGAAGAGGGCAGCACTAGGAGGAGGGACAGACAGACAGAGACAGACGGAAGGAGACAGAGAAACAGAGACTGGTGAAAGGTACCATATGACAGCTGTAAGGCAACACCAGAGGAGATTGCTGAGAGTGCATGTGGTCCGAGCTGTCTTTTTCGAGGAAGGCCTCAAAGCTGACTGGGACCTATGGTGGAGAGCGGGAGGCCATCTTTGAGAGTGGAGTGAGCAGACCCCTGCCCTATCTTTGCAGAGTGTCCTGAGAAGCAGCTGGCTTTCCTGAACTTCAAACAGAGGCTCTCTATGTAAGTAGAAATTAGCCCTGAGAAACCAAAAGGTCGGGGAGTCTGCTTGCCTTGAATCTTTTCCCTTTATAGTGGGAGGGGGGGCAAAGCTGTGTAGATCCTCACCCTATTTAACTAAAAATATTACTTTAACTCATTCCCTGTTTGGCAGAACACTACCCAGTGAATTCTGTTAAAATTCAAAATTAACAAAGCTTACATCCCTGTGTTTGCTTAAAACTATAGCCTATACATTAATTGGGTATTCACTGTTGTCCTGCTGACCTTGACTTCTTTAAGGAAGTGGGGTGTCTTTGTTCTTAAATCAGTCAAACCATTTTATCCAGCTTCCCCAACACAGGCCTATCAGTGGAGGGCGGTCTGAAAGCCAAAATTCACCAAATCATTCCAATTTCTCTGTCTAACTTCCCCAACACAGAGTAGGGGAGATCTGAAAAACAAGCCGCTAAATCACCCTGTGTTGATTTTAAACCAAAAGGGTGGGTGCAATTATAATTGCCATATGTATTTGTACCAATCTTGAAATCATACTGCTAGCCTTTTAAGCCCGCAGGAAAATCAAAATTGCACATCACTGCATGATAATTGCTTTTGATATTGATCAGTGTAATTATTTCTTGAAGTGAAATTTCCAGAAAAGTGCAGAATTCTGATTGTGTTCCTCTTAGCTCACTTTTGTGATTTATTTATGCTGAGAGAAGTTGATTGTGTTGTGCCATGGATAAAGTGGTGTTTGACATTTTCGTGCTAATTTCTACTACTTTTATATAAAAAAATACAAATATATTTCCGGTACACTGCCTGGTTCTTGGTTCATTGTTAGCTCACAGGGAGGGATCGAAGGGGCATGATATGTGTCTGAAGTAGGGCTGAAGAAAATAATCTGTTAAATAGTTTGTTGTGTGACACCTTGAGTGGGGAGGGAAGGAACTCCCTGTGTTAAGGCAAGTCTCTCAATAAGCTGTTACAGCCGGAGAGGTAGGAGGCCACATATGGCTGAAAAGTAACTGAAGGAATGGAGTGAACTAATTTGGTTGTCACACCACAGTGTAGTCATTCTAGTGCAGATTTTGAATGGTTGTACCATGTGGCTGCAAACTGAGCATATTCACAAGAAGGGTTCTTGTGAACCCCAGGGCAGGTCATTGTGAGCTAATGTTTAGACCATGTATTAAATCAATTGCAAACATGTGGTTCCCTTCCTGCCCAGGCTAGATCAATACTGTAATTGGAGGGAAGGAGAACAGCGCAAGTGGTAAGTGAAGGTTACTAATGCATGCCCTTGAATCAGGGGATTTGCTGAAATTCAGCTCTCTACTTTGTTTACATTGAGGAATGTTGACATACTGTGGGGCTGCAGAGGTGTGAGTCCAATCCTCAAACCACAAACTGAACTGAAATCTCCCCTAAGAGAAGGAACATGTATTGTGTCATGTTTAAGCAAATTATATTTACCTGTTTTCCACTTTGGGACAATATAAGAAATGAAGATTTTTTTTTGTTTTTGTGATAATTTCACAGTGGCAATATACAAATGCTGTCAGTAAATAATACGTTATAGGGCAGAGAAGTCTAAAGGTGCGGTTTCTATCTGATGAACTTTATTTTCTTCAACATATATGCTGAGTGTGTTTCTTTTTTTATATTAGTCTACATGTGAAAGCAAATACCAAGGGGGTTCAACTTTTCACTTGACGTCACGAAGGCAAAAGATGTTGCACTCCCCAGCCTTGTGGCTAAAGAGAGTAGTGGATTTCAAGAGAGAGGGCGAAGGGTGAGTGGAGTATGAAGAGAGCTCTTATCTTTATTTGACCACACTTGTCAATCTCTCTCTGTCTACTGCCTCCTTTCTGTCTTTATTTAAACATGCTGTAGTCATCCCAATTCTCAAAATAAATCTCCCTCGACCACTCACTACCATTGAAAATACAATCTATTTCTTTACCTCCTTTTCACTCTAAACTAGAAAGAGCAGTGTACTCCCAAATGTCCTCCTTGCTTGATATGATATGATATGATGTGGCATTCATAACACACCTGTACACAGGTGTTTCTAGGCGTGACACGACAAGGAGGAGGATACAAAGGGAGGACAAAATACCGATCTTACTATGCCTTGTGTCATTGAAATCATGCAGGTGGGGGGGAGAGGGAGGGCAGAAGTTCCATGGGGGAGGGGAAGGGGGAAGTGCAGTTAGCTCACAAGTGCAGCCAGCGTGTGGCTCATAAATGCAGAGAGAGGGGACTGTAGGTTTGCAGATATAGACTCTTAAGTGCTGGGGAGCCCGGAGGCAGTGCGAGAGCAACTGGACATGCAGGAGCCTGGGCCTGAGTTCAGAGGCTGACCAGGTGACCAGTGCGCAGAGCCATCAGGTGCATCAGCAGTGAAGAGGAAGCGAGAAAGCAGAAGCGAAAAGGAAGGTCTTGAGTTGCTTCCGGAACCAGAGGTGGTTCTGCTCAAGTTTGAGTGAGGCAGGGAGACTGTTGCAGAGGGAGGCCCCAGCCGAGGAGAAAGATCTGCCCCCAACTCTCTGCTTGGAGAAGCGTCTGACCCTCAGAGATTTGGAAGTGGATGAGCAGAGAGCTTCAGAAGGAAGGTGTTTAGGAAGAGAAAGTTGAAGGTAGAGCAGTCCTAGGCCCCAGAAAGCCTTTTGGATGATTCAGAGGGTCTTGTAGTTGATCCTTGGAGCCACAGGATCTTCATTCTTAATTGCCTTTAACCCAGTCTGGTTTCCCGCCAGACCACTCCACGGAAACTGCTTTTCTTCATGTCACAATGTCACAAACACCCTCCTCTCCACTCAGCACAATACATCTTCATTCATACTTACTCTACTTGATCGTTCTGCTGCCTTTGACATCCCCACTCTGTTTCTTAGGCTGGCCAAATGTATCCCCCTTATTCTCTTCTTTATAGTGTTCCTTAAGGTTCACTGCTTGGCCCTTTGATTGTCTCTATTTACAAAATCCAACTTTTTTCACTCATCGAGTCTTGCCATCTATCAGCACATTTCTATGTGGATGGCACACAGATTGTCTTCTCTTTCTTCTCTGAATCACTCCACTCTACTATCTCTTCTTCCTGTTTGCTGCAAAATCCTGGATTTCCTCACGCTTCTCATGTCTTGACTCTTCTAAAATGGAAGTTCTGTACTTCCCTTCTTCCTCTTCCTCTTCTTCTCCTCCCCCAGGACCATACTGTTCTTCTTCCCTCCTTTCATTTTAATCTTCAGCTCAAAACGTTGGTGTAACGTTTGACCCTTTGCTTTCCATCTCCTCCCATATCTATTCCACGGCTCGTACTTGTCACTTTCATTTACATAACATTCAGCGTATTCATCCTTTTCTGTCCTTCCATGCTACAAACTATTATTGTTACAGATTAAGTCTTTTCCCCCGTCTCGACTACTGTTCTGCTCTTCACATGGGTCTTCCTTCTCTGTATTCCACCCCCCTCCACTGTGTTTATAATGCAGCCATTAATCTTATTTTCTCTTTACCCCCTCATTCGTCTATTACCTCATCTCTTGTGAGCATCTCCCTCCTTCCTTTTGACTACTGTCTTTGTATCCATTTTCTTTCAATTGTTGTCAAGTGCTATTATGGCCTAGACCCTCCCTACCTTTCTGCTCTTACCGGGGCCTACAATCTCGCCCGTCCTCTTTGGTAACAACTTCTTCATCTTCTAACCTCCCTTTCTCCTCCTTGTGCCCTCTCTCGTTTCAGTTCATTTGCTCTCCCTGCCGCCAAACTGTGGAACTCCCTGCCCCTTGATATACGCTCTTCCTCTTCTCTACACATCCTGCGCTCTGGGCTGAAAGCTCATCTTCTCTCTTCCCCTCTCTCACTATAACCGTTTACTGATTTTAATGTACCGAATTATGTACATTGATTGTACATTGCTTTGGTAAAATCGCTATAAAAATCTCAATAAAGTACAAAAATGGAAACAAGTCAGAGAGAGAAAAAGAAAGGCAAGATAACTATGCAGGTGAGTTGGAAAATGGGAGAGAGAGAGAGAAAATTACTGTGAGAGAGCAATTTAGGTGACAGAAACAGTAACATGGGAAGATATGGCCAGAAAGAGTGACAGAGAGAGATGTGAAAGATTGCTATCTGGTGAGGGTGAGATAGCCCAAGCTTTTTTGACTTTTGATAAATGTAATCCAGCACAGAAAAGGGGTCTGCTAATCAGACACCCTTTCATGAAGCTTCATGCCAAAACCATAGTTCACACATGTGTTCTACTGCACCAGTCTTCTGATCTGCAGCACCTGCTCTTCGCTAGCACAGAGCAGGTTCAAAGGTGTCACATGTGCCTTCTTGCCACCAAAAACACTGCAGACAGAGGCTGCATCAAATGCCTACACCTCTGATCCAGAAACATAATAAAGATGGCCCTATTTATCTGGTGGCAGGGTAATCACTAAGAATAAGCCATACCTGTATTTATAGTGATTGATAGTCCACATAATTATCAAAGCCACATCAAATTGGTATCATACCAATGATCACCCTGTGAGCTCAGAAAAGCTATGGAATGGCTATGTGGATTCAATGGATAGCCTGCCTGTCTCCAGCAAGTAAAAAGAAATACGCAATGTTGTTCTCCTTTGACTCTCTGGGAAGATGGGTAACGCATGCCTGAAGCCACTTGAGGTCTCCTGGGAACCATACTTCAAAGAGACACTGCTATAACAAAGGCCAGCTTCACACCGGGTGTTGCTTACCAAAGGGCCATTGAAGCTGCATGCCTGGGAAGGGGGCTGGTTAGGGTAGCAGAATGGGCAGGGGGAATCTGAGGAGAGTTTTTCCATCTTCTTTTTCTGAGGGGTTCTCTTTCCTCCCCAGTCACTCCACTTCCTGTAGAACTAAAATACTCTGGGTCTGATGCAAGGTCCCTTGTTACATAGAGATTGGGCACCTACAGCAGGTTTGCAGTTATCCAATATCCTGTGCCCTTATACCTTTATAAAGAAGGGGTCTCCTACTCTTTCTTTGCACATTTTAGATGTACATAAAAAAAGTCATTCATAGGTCCTGCGGAGGTAATGATAGAGTAAATGCGAGGCAGAGGCGAGCTCTGTCCCCTAGCTAACCCTAAAACACATTGGGGATAACTTGATGTTGGTCCTAGACATGCACTATGCCAGCGGTACTTGAAATAAATGCTCCTCAATGGACCTCTGCAAGGGCCAGCTAAGCTCCTTGGCCTGTAGGTGATGATAAAACAGACTCACCTTGTCTCAGAGCCCCTAGAATGGGACTCAGGGCATCCCAAGAAGCCCAAAGATGCCAAACACCTGCATGCTATACTTCTAACTATCCTCAAATCAAACCTGACAGGGTTCGTAGCCCTCAAACCACAATGGACATGCTGTGCTGCCTTTTGCACGCACAACCAATCTTGAACTGCTGTTTGCATCCGTCAAACAGTTTGATGCCGCATTACGCCAGCCATGCTCATCACTGTTTCGGCTTGAATAGCAGCACATTGCTGCAGAAGTCGTCGGTTCATTGTGGCTTCGAACAGCACTGCGAACTGCCAGAATTTTCAGACTGATCCGACCTGGACCTTGACTCGAACCACTAGAACAATTGTCTCACTTGCCAACTCTACCCAGTGGTACCCATCATCTTGATCCAGCTCAACTGTCAAACCTAACCTGGTGGACTCTTCCAACTGCACTCACTGTTCTGCCGATAAATAGCACCACAAAGAGCTCTGCTTTGAACCTGATTCAACACTGACCCACTAACTGGACTAACGCAACTGGCCCCACCAGTTCGACCTTCAATGAAGGGACAGAGATGCCTAGTTCAACACTGTTGAACCACTCAATAATATATTAGCTGCTGTTGAGAGGCCCAGATCCCATGGGCCATTTTCGGGGCTATAGTGTGATGAGCCACCCTTTTTCACATTCTTCAAAGGCATTTCCTTTCAGCAAAAGTGACATTGTTGCAATGTCTCCCCTTTTCACAGAAATGTTCTTCTTTCTTTTAACAGAGGGAATGGGGCTGTTAGTGTCTATTCACACAGTTAATTGCAGATTAGTTTGATTATTTAAAGTATGTGTATATATTGATAGAATCTACAATGCACATTATTTGATTTTGGAGCCTTTGTGCTATTGCTGTTTTAATTATTCATTTGATCACATTCACACACCTCTTCAGGGTATTGCCTGCCCGCAGCTCACCTTACCCAAAACTGAAAAGGAGGTGGAGCTCTTGACTGCACCTGTTTCACCTTTATGATTGGGATCATTCTTGGTGTATAGTAGTGCGACGGCTGAGTAGGTGGTTTAGCCACTACTCATCTTTGCACTCCGGCAGAGCAGTAGTCATTTTGTCACATGGTCACATTGAAAGATGAAGAGAGAGAGAGAGAGAGAGGACTTGTAGGGAACAACTCGAGGAAGGGAGGGGGAGAACAAGGGATAGAGGAAGAGAGAAGGAAAGGGCAAGGGATCAAAAGAAAGTGCGAAACAGGTTACTTCCTGTACACAGTTCCTCAAATGTAGTGTGTAACAATCTTAACCCCTTAAGTGCCAAGGGTGAGTATGCTCGTCCTTTTTGCATAGACTTGCATAATAGCCTGGCAGATTAGCAAGCAAGGGAAAACTACAATCAGATGGAAAAATGAGAGAGAAATTGGGATGTGGTACCTAAAAACCGGAATGTTATATGGCAAGTGGCACAAAAAGGACATGTTACCGATTTAGGGTAATCTATGTTCCACATCACTGAGCACAGGTCCTCTACCAGGCTCGGTTCTCTATATTCCAATGTGGCAGATTTTCGACGATCTATACTGCGTTCGTGGAATCACACACACATGTTTTCAGCAGACACAGGATGCAGAACAACTGGTGGTCACATCACAAGGCGCGTCGTTGGCACCTGAGGCCCAAAAAGTCGTTAAGGTTCTGGGCATGGGCCACATGGCATTAGAACGCATTAAGCCAGATCCACCCGTAAGGCACCAATTCTAGCAACAATGTTTAGAGGCATGAATGACCCCCTTGCCTTCCCCAGCAGCTGGCCGGCTGAAACAAAATACTTTACAGGTGGATGCAAACAAACCTTCCAACTAGTGACACATTTCACTTCTAGGTGCGTTGTCAAACATCAATCATGGTCTTCGTACACTAAGGGGAGGATGTCTACTGTCAACCAGGTGTATCGCATAATCCTGCACTTTAAGAAATAGGTTATTCTAGGAAACCAGCCTCTGTACCTAACCGATTTAGATGTGAGGGCAGCCTTTGACAACATGTCATGGTCCCCAAAGGTGGAAAACATTGCTTGGATTATCTATCCTCCTACAGACAACTGTGCGGTTGTTCATTGGGACTCTGGAAGAGTAACTACCCCCCTGCCCAAAACAAACGGATCAGGAGAGGGTCTGTATTGAGACCCTTAGTATTTTCCTTGTATATCAATGAAATTGCAGCTAGTTTTTCTAACTTAGAGGTTTGTGCACCAATTTTGGCTGGTGAAAGGGCTGGGATCCACCTCTTTGCAGATGATACAGTGCTAATATCTGAATCACCCATGCTGTTGCAGTATGAAATCAATGTGCCTCATTACAACTGTTCCAGTCCGGAAACAAAGGTGCCGGTAAGCCTACCCGCACCGTTATTTCTGGGCCGGCACAGTACAACCTTTCCGGTCGGGTGCCGCCCCGCCCACCAAGGTCAGACCTGCCGGATGGGATGGCACCCACATACAGAGTGCTCAAGGGAGCACCGGCGCTGGTAATCCCATGTCCCCGTTCCCATGGAGTCGTATCCATGGGAATGGGGACTAACATTATTACGGGCGCCTGACTTCCCAGTGAGCTGGGTGTTCCCAAACAGCCCCTTAACATGAGTGGCAATATCCTGGAGATGGAGGGGGATGCAGTTTGATTCATACATCAATGCAAGGTTCTTCTGTTTTAGTGTCATGTATCTAAAACAGGGTGTACAACGAACATCAGCAATCACTCAATACTTTGACTCTAACTCGTTTAAGAAAAAACAACATTTTTATAGATAAAATGTGTCATCACTGACGTATAACCTACGTGTTTCCAACGTCATCCTATGGGGCAAACTACACAAGCCTAACGGGAGGTGGGATTGGTTCTAAGTGAATAACTAAGCATAGGTTCCATATCTGCATAGAGTAACAGAGAGAAATAATTGGATAGTTAACATCAGGTGAGGCAACTAAGCCCTCCCTAAAAATGGCCACTATGAACGTCACTAAATCTATGACGTTCCATTGGCTACACAAACTATAGGACCCCGAACTACATGATCCCCTACAATTGGTTGGCTTCTAACTCAGTACTTTTCAACCTACGTTAGAAGCACGCAGACTGAACAACGAGGTGCGGGTGAGCTCGTCTTAACACCACCTTCCCACCAATTAAAATATCATCCATCATCACCTCAATATCCAGTGTCAATTAGTGCTTTGAAATTGGCCTTGAGTTTGTATTGTTCTCTGAGAATTTTTAAGGAGTATGGGCACTAGCCTTCTTCTGTGCGTAGGTGTGACCATCTCGTGGTCCAACTTCCTTCTATCACGTGACTGGACACCATGAAATTGAGCCTCTTCGTGTATTTGATTTTATTTTCAATAGTCCTCTGACATATTTTTTTTTCTTGACCTCTCTGAACAGGAGCTTCTCTTCTTTCACGTTAACTGTATCCAATGTTAGCCAATTCCAGTGTGATAGGACCTTGGCTTTCTTGGCTCAGTCAACTCCTTAGCTGAGCTTTTATTCTGTTTAATTCAATTGCTTTTCTTGACTGCAACACTGAAATGAGGCCTTCTTGCTTTATTCAGTTCTGCTTATATACGTAGTGGAAACATCCATCCTTTCTTAGTCCATATGTATCTATGAGGTATATATGTGTGTATATATTTTGGCACTTGCCACACTCTAACTATTCAAAGGCATGTGGCTAGCTTCATGATTGGTTTGCTGCTTGTGTTTCATTGTGTCTGTACGCGTTTAAACTACCTAAGTATCTTCATCTGGTTTGTGGCACAAGTCTCTTCATCTTGATCCCAAGATGTCACTTATCCTTGGTGCTTCTTTGTTTTCATAAATCGGCTGCCTCTTTGGTCTGGTTTATCTTTCTATATGGGTGTCGATTCGCGTTGTATGACGTCACCATTCATCTTTGCCATTTAAATTCTCTGCTTCTTCAGGAATCTCATTTAAATGGCCATCATATTGTCTTGTATGCAGGTATGGTTTCATCAATGGGTACTTTACCTCCCATATTCTCTTAGGAATAGGTATTCTTATGGGTACTGCACAAAGTCTGCACTCTTCTCTTTGTTGGTTTACCTGTTCAGCATACATCACAAACTTTGGTTCATATGATTCATGTAATGTAGGCGGGGCATTTGGAGTAGGGGTACTTGGCTGCACCTCTAAACCAGTAACACCGGGGTATTGTCATGTCTAGAGGCAAGCCGCCGGTATCACTGGCAGGTTTACCGCCAGACCGTAATGAGACCAAAGGTTTTTTTCATGGTATCTGTTGACCTAAAGGTCTGGTGATCAATTTACAGAAGCAAAAATGTTGCATTGTCATGTTGGAGGGTCATTGACGCTTAACCTGTTCCTGTCTGGGGAGAAGATCCATTGTTGTAACAACTACAACAATCTGGGTGATCGACGCAATAAGAACTGTGATGAACAACTGACCAAAATCACTTGGGTTCTAGCGAGGAAGGATGAAGCAATTGCCTCTTTCGCTAAATGATTCGGGGGCAAAAGAATAGGCCCAGCTCAAGAGATCTTTAGGGCCCAGGCGCTGCAGTCAGCCCTTTAAGCATCAGAGATCTGGGGTATTGTAGATTCCAGCAAGATGAAAAGACAGAAGTGCAAGTTCTTTAAGAGAATCTTTTTCTTCCCTAATATCACCCTGTCTTTCTGGAATTGGGATATGTAGGGCATTCCATTATACTAAGCTATATAGCCTGCTCTATTTGATAAGACTGTGGAGTTCTCTCAATATATATATGCTTGCAGGAGAGCCCTTCAAGATATGCTAAGGGCAATTGGCCAGATTACCAAACATTTGTATGCGTTCCAAAAAGTGAGCAAATGCTTTGATAATATAGAATGGAGCAGACAGGTTTTGTCCGATCCGTATTATCTGAAATCATTTTCAACGGGGCAAAAATAAATCATACTTTTTTTGTACTATGTTTGCCTCATAAAATAAAAAGAAATCAGTGTTCTACATTTCTTTTCATGGTACTCATGAAACAAAGTATATAAAACAGTCTGTTTCCTTTTTGCCCTTGTGAAAGCATGTTTCGATAATACAAACTGGGGCTAAATCTGTTTGCTGCAATTCCAATGATCTAAGCAGAGAAATCCGTGCTAAATTCATTTGCTTCACTTTTTTGTACCAGTGCAAAGCTTTGACAATCTGGCCCCAGTGGTGCGAGCTCTCTCTCTCATGGGTTATATGTGTTATGGAACCTTTGGGAGTGCTAGATTTAGAGGAATGGTCGTCCAGGGCCAATAGGGAGCCAGTCAGTACCTGTTTTAAAGCAGTGTTTATGATGGATCTGCTCACGAAATGTAGACCTGGTGGACA
The DNA here is from genome assembly GCF_040938575.1 of Ambystoma mexicanum. Lineage (NCBI taxonomy): Eukaryota > Metazoa > Chordata > Amphibia > Caudata > Ambystomatidae > Ambystoma > Ambystoma mexicanum. The sequence goes on along the minus strand of NC_090933.1, from coordinate 1,234,832,254 downwards.
TTTAACTGGGTTTTTGGAGGTTAAAGAGACAGCTGATTCTGAAACATATGTAGGACCCCATTCATACAAACATATGTAGGACCCCATTGAGCCCCCATTCGCTAGGTTTTTCTGTGATTCTATGCAGGTGGTGCACTTTACAAACTGCAGATTTTACGGTGCCCGGGATAAGAGGCACAGAGAATGCTTTCCGTATTGCCTGGGCTGTAAAAAAGGGTTCTACGTTCTTTCATCGCCGGGTGTTATAACGTCAGCCTTCCTAACAAGTACATAATAACGAAAAGGGTCATCTAATTTTGTTCTTTTTTTGGGGGGTTTACCCTCAACCCCCCCTCACCCACCTATTTTTTACTATTCCCGACCCCCAACCCCTTATCTGCCCTTTCCCATCCCCTGAAAAAAAATTCGATGACTCTTTTCGTTATTATGTACTCGTTAGAAAGGCAGACGTTATAATACCCGACGTAAAAAGGAAACCACCCTTTTTGTTGTTTTTTGACTATACCAAAGAGCAACAAGGTACTGGCTGACACCTCTTTTGAGAAACGTCAATGCATGGTCTATATATAGCCAGTGTGATGCTATCCTAGCGAGTGACGACCTCTTATTTGGGCATGGAGACTAAGCAGCAACTTTGTGGAGCTAGCTCGTTGATATGCTATTGCAATCCATTGATTGACAATAAACGATACACTGTTACAAGACTGGATGATTGTATACACTGCCAGACATCTTTATCTGATGCCGCTATCCGCAAGAAGGGATAATGGACAATTCACTTCTATTGTGAGTTTATGAATGGCTTGGAAGACTCATGTTAATTCTACAGTGCAGTATTTTTCATAAGGATTTTATTGTTTTAACGTTTGTATTGATGATATATGTATTTGTAGTTCGATGGAGATTACATTTCGAATAAACTATAAGGACGATGATAGTGACAGATGGAGAAAAGTGAGAGAACGAGAAGAGTGGAGAGAGAAAGGGAGTCTAAAAGGTAAAAAAGACTGTGAGAGAGAGAGAGAAAATGAGCAAGAGAGAAAGAAAGACAGAGATGGCAAAAGAGAGAGGGGAGTGCCGGGGAGGACCACTGTGGAGAAAATTAGAGAGGGTGAGAGAGAGGATAACAGACAAGCGACAAAGAGAACGTGAGAGAAAAAGAGAGAGCGAGGGAGAAAGGGCTAGAGCAAGTGAAAGGTAGAGGTGTGAGAGAAAAATAGAGGGGGGATGGACATTGAGAGGGAAAGGCTAAAAGAGTGAGAGGGATAGGAACAGGATGAACAAAAAGATGAAAGAAAATCAAAGGCGGGAAATGTGGAAGCGAATAAACGCTAGATACACAAAATCGGAAAGCAAAAACTGAGAGAGGAGCAAATGGAGAAATGCGGGAGGGGGGACAAGAGAGAGTGAAAGTCAGAGAAAAAAGAGAGAGTGGAGGAGAAGGAATAGAGGGGTTAATAAAGTGAGAGGAAGAAAGTGTTGGGAAGCGTGGAAGAAATGGTGCATTAGAGATGGCAAAAGGGGAGGCGATGGGGGAGATGGAGGGAGAGACAGAGAGTGATGGAGATGGAGAAGTGGAAGGGTAGTGCCAGAAACGGGAGTGAGAAACTGCATAGGGCCTGATTCATGGAATTTTTAGCATGGTGCAAAGTGTACTTTTGGAAATGCATTAATGTCTCATTAAGATCACTCGATACCATCCAACCAGACCTCTTCGCTTAGGCTTGGCACTCCGTCTCGTAATTCCCCCCACAACTCCACCCGAATGGGAGGATCTGCCTTCCCTATCCGAGCTACCTCCATCTGGAACTCCCTTCAACCACACGTCCGCTGCAATGGACATTAAATCTCCTTCAGAAAGGACCTAAAATTGTGGCTATTTCCAGTATCGTCCTGAAAAGTGTAGTGGAATGGATTACCTACCCCATCCCCATCACAACACCATCACTCTTCCAGCCACAGCCGCGTTCCTATCCAAACCAGTCACTCTGCAAGGTGTAGCATAACACGGATCAGCCAGGCCATCTCCATCCAGCTAGCAACAACAGTGCAAAACTCAACCCAGGGACATGATCTGATACCCCAGGTGGCACCGCCCATTATCGCGGCCGGCCTCGCAAACTGGCTACCACAGACCACTTTCCACACAACTCAAGTCTTCCACTGACTACGGACATGCAAGGCTGTTGCTAATGTTGCTAATTCAATGCCCAATGAGGAACATGGCCATGCTCCTCTGGGCCTAGGCCGGCTGTAATTTCTGCACTCCTCTCTTACAGCGACACCAGCAAACCTCTAAATACGCAGCGCATATCATTAGTTCATTCTATAAACTACCACACAAACCCCGTCTTAAGTGTTCCTCCCATTACTCAATGCCAGTATTAGGATACCTTATCCTACGGACTCATCTCTCTCAAAACACCTACAAGACCTTGAATTTAGCCCATATAATGCACCTCTAGGTATGACCACTGCCAGAAATTGACAAATAAAGAGAAGCAGGGAGCATCGATATCGCATCTAGTAGATAATAGGATAATCAATCAATCCTGCCTAGAAGATGCAATAGGATTGATCGTCCATGATGCTTGGAAGACTTATTAGGGCAATGTGGCTAGTGGGCCTAGAGGACTCCTCCTCACAGACCACAGCACCAACACAAAAGCTCCATCCGAGCCTGAAGGTACGTATAAATGCACCACTTTGGTGAACATCGGCCACAGGCATGGCCACCCACACTCCTGTACCAGAATGCAGCAACGACCAATGATAAATTTAATGACTTACACCACACAAAGCCTCAACACTTCTGCCATTAAAATACAGTAACAACCTACAACAACATTCGGTCCAGCTGGACACATGAAGAGTCTCTTGCACTCACACATTCTCCTGACCTCCCTCAGCACCTGCCCACTTACCTGATCCCTGGGTTTGCTTGCCAGCCCACCTGATTCCTTACCTTGTCCAAATTGCACATACGCATTCTAAACCTTTATGAGAATTTCCCATACTCTGGACTGCGGTCCCAAAGCTCGTTCCCTCCACAAACGCGTTGAGACTATTGTGATGGTAAAAGGCGCAATACAAATGATGACTACTATTACAATTACAATTACCAAGCAGCAACTTAACAAAGATCTTCAATGCAGAAGGAGATCTGTTGGCTCTTACACAATGGCCTCTGTTTATTTTATTTTATTTTATTTATTTTTTGACATTTGTAAAGCACACCTAGCCCTAAGGCATCTAGGCACTGTTTTTTTTTTAAAGATGTAGAGTAGAAAAGTAACAGGCGTGAAAGGTATAGGTTAACAGTTCTGTACCGACTAAAGCATACAGTTAGACAGTGCTGGTAGAATTTGTGTGGGATTGTGCGAGAGAGTTAATTTCACCGCTCTTGTGTGAAAAGCCACGTTTTCAGGCTTTTACAGAAGGTCCAGAAGGAGGATTCAGATCTTAGTGACGGAGGTAGAGTGTTCCAGTGTTTGGCAGCTACCACTGGGAAGCTACTACCACCAGCTTTCTGTAGATCGTATCTGGGTATGGTAAGTAGATGCGTGTTGGCTGAGCGTGTAGGTATATTGGATTGGTTTTTGGAGAATTTGTTTGAAAAACACTTCAGAACTGAGTTGGATAGGCATGTGTGAGTCAGAGAGAGGGTTTTGAATAGGATTCGATCGTGCACGGGCAGCCAGTGGGCATTCCGTCTTACCGTGGTGATCTGATTATTTTTAAAGATTTTGAAACTGAACTTTTGCAGGTAAAGCTTGATCAAGTTGCTAGTCTTCCTCCAAACACGTAACTGTAATAGTCTGGCAACAAGCAAACCCTCTCGCTTGACCTGACAAGCTTCGGCTATAAAAACCAGGAGAGTTGGTACTGCTACTGACCAGGTCTATTCCCACTAATTGTCAATGAATGAAGCAACTCTACCTTAAGGATTGGGAATCCTGGTATTATTGGTACTAATGGGTAAAGTCGCTAAATTACTGACCCATAAATTTGTCCAGAAAGAAAAAGAGAATTGATAAAGAAAAATCACATACAATAAAGGTTGTAAATAAACATGGTTTGTATTGAAATAGAAAACATTCAAACATAGACAAAAGAACACATTTGTGGACAGTTTACATTAACCAATTCCAAATGGTCTTAACATAAATAAATGAGGAAATCAAAAAATCACAGTTTTTACTTCAGTGCATAAAACAGTTTGAAGTACTTTATTTTATAGCATAGCGTGAATAATCGGTGAAATCAAAAGAAACTAGGCTGTATTGTATTGGAGGTGCCTTCCAAAAAGCATCTGACAATCGTTGGCAACATCAAATGTTTTGGCTTTCATGTAGGCATGGCTTAGGCATTTAGCAGTAACTGCCATAATGGTGCAACCTAGCCATATGAGGGCAGCAGCTGGGACATAGTGTGATTATCTGGGGATATTTTAAGAGTGCCTGGCATATCCCTAGCTAAAATCTGTACTCCAGCCAAAATTGTTTCCTTTGTCAATGCTTGTTTTATTTAACAGGGTTTACGCGCAAGGAAGAGATGTAAATAAACTGTCTCGAAACACTCATGTTTAAGGCATTTTAATTATACAGCTAGCACATTTACACCGGAAATGAAGCCATCAACTCACAGCAGACAGTTTAGGAATAACACTGGCAAGACATAGCTTGATTTTACTGCTTGATATAGCTAGCTCCAAGAGATCCTGGGAAGCCGTGTTTGGGCAGGAGGTGCTAGTAGTGAGGGCATGGGGGAATACTCCAGGGATTAGCATAGCCATAGAGAGAAAATGGGTCAGTAAATAACGGAACAATAGCCACACACTCTTCGTCCCGCCTCACATGTCATCTCCCTGCTAGTTGTCCTTCTATGTAATTTTTTTGGCTATGTGGCTTTATGCTGATTTGGGAGCACTGCAAAATAAACCAAGCCCAGACATGCTGCTGACTCGTATTCATACCGAATATTCATACAGTGCACACTAGGCGCCTTGAGGCCATACAAATGGGGAAAGAGCGCTATATAAATAACTGAATACAATACTAAGCCGTAGGTTAAATTATTAGCCAACTGAATAATCTTCGTGGTAGCAACCTCAGCAGGGTGAAAAGTGCAGGCTGCCTGCACCATTAAACAATCCACTGCACCACCACAGCTTTTGCAAGCCCTGATTTGTATCACCCAAGTGCTGCGCCACATTAACTGCCCATCCTGTCCCATGCTATCCAATCTGCTCCTATCCTATCCTATCCATTTATAAAGGTTTGTGGATGTCTATGGCAAGCTATAGCCCATATGCACAGAGCAGCATCTCGCACCCACTCCCCAGAGTTCCCGGGATAACACAGCACACCGCACGTCTCACCAGTGTAGCTCATGGGCAGACAGCCACCGGCCAAACACAGCAGGCGGGGGTGGCGGTTAAGCGTGCAGCACAGAACCAGGGCAGGACCTGCACGCAACGCGGCTCACAGGGCACACAGTACCCTGGCCTGCCAGGCCAACAGAGCCGAGGACTGGAGCGAGGAGAGTGCCCTTGAAGAGTAAAAGCGAGCCACACCAGGCACAGCGCCCTGTGGGGTGGGTGCAGATAAGCTCAATTGACGCGGGCCATTTATTTTAGTTTGTCTATAAGGCGCCAGCCTCCAGGGCGCCGCAGACCTATGGTTGGGTGGTGCAAACCATCAGTTATATTTTAATTAGTTGTTTGGGGGTTTGCAGGTTTCCATACGCCTGTCACACTGAGAGATTGCTGTGTATCGGACTAACCGCGAGGGGCGCTAGTCAGTATGAAAACGACACTGTTCTGTATTTTCATGCCAGACTTCACTTTCAAAAGCCCTGCTTTTCTGTCACACAAACCCTGGTCAGTCAGAGTTCACATATTTCTTGTGTGTGGCAGAAATGTATATTTGATATATGTCCAGTCGATGAACTGTATATGGCATACATTATAGGTAACCTATGTCAAAAATGTTCCCGTCAAAAGGCGCTACTAATGAGTAATCGTGAGTTGTGCCTAAAAGCATGTGAGGGACACCGGTAGTGTAACTTCTTCATCTGTACCTTGATGGATATGCAATTATGGCACTGGTGTCTTCATAGAATCGACCAAACCCGCCAATGCCGGATTAAACCCCGTGGAGGCCCCCTGTGGAGGCCACTAGGCAGTCGAAAGGTCGCCTGCCGACTCCCACGCAAACGATCTCCTAATACAGTTTACATTTTTTGCACTGCTTTATTTTGATCCGTTGTCACGGGGTCCTTAAGAGGAGTGGGGTCCATAGGCCGGTGCCTACTTGGCCTAATGGCTATTCCGGTAATGTCTGGAACCCGCCTTTGAACTTTTGCCGCACTCACCCCCCACACACATGCAGACCCTGGGCATCATCAAAAGGGTCCCGTGGTCTGGATACGAAACCTTACCCTGATCTATACACTATTCACATGCATTGGAATGTTCGTATTACAACAATGGAAAGTAGAGCAAAATAAGGCAGTCCAACAGGATATACCACTTTGGTATAAATTATAATATGAAAACTAAACATAAATGCTTTCATATTAGGGTGTGAACTTAACAAAATCAGACACACCAGTTGAATGTTATATGTTAGGCTGCAGGTGTGTGAAGAGCCCACTTGCTACCTATGCAAAAGCCCCATAGGTCAAGCATTCTTTTTTTAATTCATGTTTTATTTATTTATGTAGTGGATATGAGCGGATCAATACAAAATACATTTTAAAAAAAAACAGGCACTGAAAGATCTAAGCAGTGAAAGATCACTATAGTTCACAAGTGCTCAATTAATAAGAATGAATAAAGAACAAAGACCAGAACCTGGGTTATTTTCAATGGAGCAAATCTGGTTTGGGATAGAAGGTGGGGGAGGGGTCTAGCGTCATAACATATTATGAATCAGAGGTGCTGGGCTGAAATGTAGCACTTGCCAGGGCTTGTTAGGGAATGGGTTGTTCCTTGGGCACTTCGGAATGGGCAGAATGTTTATGCAAATGGTCGAACGCGTGTGCACTATGTTTATCTGTGCCAACCTGCCTGGCAACCAGGATATTTTCCTTAGTCTGGTGCAGGGGCGCCGAGTACGGGGGGACTGCGGTGCCTGCCCCCCCCCGCAGAATGAAGTCAGGGCTGAGCCCCCCCCCCCCCCGCCGGAGAGAAGAGACGCAGTATGGATGGCCCTTTGCTCCATCCATACTGTGTCTTCTCTCTCTGGCGGCCAGGGTAAAAGCCAGGGAAAAACGATGCTTAGAAATTGTGGGACAGATGCAAAGCAAGAGGCTCCTGCTTTGCATCTGACCCTCAATTTTTAAAAATCGTTTTGGGTTGGGCATACTTCGACATCTGTGCACCGGCGTGCACAGATGTAGAGGTACTCCCAACCCAAAACGATTTTTAGAAATGGAGGCACAGATGCAAAGCAAGTCTGTCCCTCAATTTGTAAAAATCGTTTTTGGTTGGATGTATTTGTACATCTGTGAACCCCTCTTGGCAAGAGGGGTGAACAGATGTAGACGTACACCCAACCCAGAAGGATTTTTAGAAATGGAGGTACAGATGCAAAGCGAGGGAGGGGGCAGGGAGCAGGGGCAGGTAGAGGGCAAATGAGACTGTTTGCATGTCTCTGAGTGTGCACATGGTGAGGGTGAATGCTATGGGCGGGGAGCGGAGGCGTATGAGCCAGCGCTTTCTAGTAGAGCTGCCATATTTGAAATGGGGCAATGCTGTTACTCCTCAGTTAGCTCACTATACTCTTGATGGGATAGTACTGCTGTAACAGGGCTTCTATAATTGATGAATCTTCTCAGCGATAATACTATGCTTTTGTTGAGGCAATGCTAGTTCATCTTAGTGGGGCTGCTATACTTTTGATGGGACAACATCAGCACCTCTCAGTTGAGCTGCTACACTCTTATTGACAAGCCCCCAGCACTTCTCAACAGATGTATTTCTTTTTATTTTAATTGGTTATTTATAATGCGTGTACTACCCAGAGGTTTCTAAGCGCGGTCCGAGGGAGTGAACCTGTGATGCGCGGACCGAGGGATTGAACCTGTGTTGCTCTGTGTCGTCTTGCTTCCAAGGCGAGCACGTTGCCCCTGAGCTATCCTTCCGATACTCTAAAGATCTGAAGTACATTTAATGAAACAGAACCAGAACTATTGAGCAAGTATGTCATCATCAGAATAACTCAACACTGCAGTGGTTATACAAGAGCTCATATATTTAAAGGGATGGAATTACTCAGAATGTAGCAGCACTATTCAAAAACCCAAAGTACTAAGGCATAGTTAATGTGAAAATCCTACACTTCTTACCGTTGGGACAGTACTGCCACTTCTCACAGAGGCTTCTACACCTTTTATGGGGCAGCACTGATCCAGCCTACTGCTCACATGCTCAGAATTGTAATTTCTCTGCAGGACTGCAACACTATATCATTCTTACTTGACTTTAGTATATGCAGTACATGCTAGCCGATGTTTGCACTGTTCTGCGCTGCACGCGCCTCCACCCCCCACGCGCCGTCGAACCAAGTTGGCGACTACATGCAAATTTGCGGTTCTATAACTACCAGTGATGTCACTTCCTGTATTTGGGCCCCCTCCGGGAAAATCATAAGTCGGCTCCCCTGGTCTGGTGTACAGGTAGTCTCCTCAAAGGGCATGCAGTGATTTAATGCACAGAATGTGTCCAGTAGACACATATACCGAGCAGTGCCCACATTTTAGGTCCGCACATGACCTGTTCTATGGCATGAGAGTACACTATGCAAGAAGCATAAGCGTAGGTGCTGTATCGTGATAGCACGGGTAAGTGATGGGGGCCTGGGTGGGTATGGCGTGTTGCATGCGTGCCACTGCGCGACACGATGCATGGATGCAGGAACCCCATCACCTCCTGCATGTAAACGGGTGCCCTTATCAACGTATCACGGAGAATCAGGAGCTTGCGGCTTGCCTCAGGGGGCCTCATTGCACCCAAAGTGATCGTGGCCATGTGCACGTGTGCTCATGCAACATTGGCATCATGCACCACACACACACATGCATGCAGCACTGAGATTAGGCACCACACACATGCACTGCTCCTATCTGCCTAAGGAAACACTCACATACAGTGGGGCAATCCTGGTCCATGATGATATTGAGGGCAATAGAAAAAACATACATGTGGTAAAATAATGCCAAACACGTGGGCCACATATGCATGCGTTGTTCCACCGAGTTTCCTTTCCTGTGATTGTTTATTTATATCGCACTTAATACCCAGAGGTTTCTAAGCACGGACCCCTGGATCGAACCTCCGTTGCTTCCAAGGTGAGCGCGTTGCCCCTGAGCTATCCTCCCGAAGAAAATGGCCATAGTCCAAAGTGTTTTCAAAAGGACCCAGGTGCGCCTGCTGATTATGCTCGATTTCAGTGAGAAATGTAATAAGTGATACACGATACTTCCTAAATGCACATATGCCTTTATATATGGCTCTGTGAGAAAAGTATTGGAAGTCGTGGAGTAGCCCTGCACACATGACTGTTCATACACACTGGGTCTATTAAGCTTTTTACCACCCGCTTTATAAAAAACACACCTGGACTTCGCTTACAACAGATTACTGATATAGAAGATAACCAGGACATGGAAGAAAGGCTCAGCTAGAAAATGCACGTTGCATTACCCTGGCGGTCTTTGGGACCCCTTACCCAAGCTTGTAAAGAGGGCGGCAGCCAGCAGCAGAGCGAGCTGAGATGTCCCCATGCTGAGCGCTGAAGCGGACCTGTCGAGCAACGCTGGCCGCCTGCCCTGGGGTGCATTTATTTGCACCGTGTTTGCTTTTCACCTCGAAGACCATACTGGGCAGGAGTTTAAGAAGTGAAAACATGTTCTTTTCTTTACGGTAGTGTCGCAATTTCGCCCAAAACACTATTAATTTTGCAAAGCTTTGATGCACAAAGGCTGTTTAAAAAAACCTCACTTTTATCACACTAGCGGCCCGGGACACTAATGAGTTTCAGTGTTTACCCCTCAGTTGTAAAAGTTCGGTCTTACAAGGCCTCCTCAGCCCCTATTAACATTTTGCAAACACCGGCCCCTACCCATGCAGTGCTGTGTGTTGAAGGGGAGGTTTCAAGGCCATTTTCAATCAACAAGCGGAGGCTTAAGGGAGCGCGGGGTGGTGGGGTGCCCTCAGAGAATACGGTGTTGCGAAGTATACCCATGTGTTTGGAGAAACAGGGCCGGCCTTAGAGGTGGCAGAACCTGGCAGAAAAATAAAAATGTGGCACACCTCCCTCCTCCATGCGCCTCAGGTCATGCAGGGGGTGGAACATTTTTCAAGCATCAGCGCTCTATTGTTATTATTTGCGCCCCGAGTGGGGCGCATTTAATTTCAATAGGGTGCCTGCCATGCCTTCACCCACCACACCAGCTCGGGGGAAGTCCTTGAAAGACGCCCCCCCACCCCGAGCTGGCGTATTGGGGTACTAATGGCGCATCAGGCGGTCGCCCGGGTGTCCCTGCCATAAGGCCGGCCTATGGAGAAACGTCCAATTTCAGTCACTTCTATAAAAAGGTCATCAGCCATTTGAAAGGTCCCAGAAACATGTAATTGCCCTGGCAGTCCACCAGAAGGAGCACAGCGCACATCCAAGTGGCACTGAGCCCAATCAAGAGCTTAGGATCCCAGCATCCAGGAATGGCACCCCAGAGTGTGCCGGGCTGCCTGGGAATAGGCCCAAGCAGTTCAGTACCTCTTACCAACCCCTGCTCTCTTTGCAAAACTTAAATAGGCATTAACAAAGTGAAATGGCACACCGCAACCCACAACACAACCACCACACCACATTTCCCTTGCACCTCCTCCCTGCCTCGTTTCCTTCTGTGCTTAAACCGTCCTCCCATTCCTTGCTTCTTCTCGCCTTTATCTCAGCTGCCTTACGCCAACCCTCCTTAATCCCTCACCCTCGCTGTATTCCTCACCTATTCATCCTTCCATCATCCATCTATTATCCACTCCACCCACTCATCATCTCTCATCCATCCACCGATCCATGTATTCTTCATCTATCCACCAGCCTTCATCCTTTAATTGTCCATCCATCCAACATTGCTTCATTGTTCATCCATCCATACTCCATCCATTCTTTGTTTACCCATCATTCATTTCTCCTTCATCTAATGAGTCTTTTTGTACCTTCATCCATCTTTCAACTTTGAACCATCCATCATTCCTTCATCCATCTATTCAGCTGCAAGTGCTTCCTTCAGGTATACCTCTGCCAACCTCCACCCATCCATTCATAGAGGAAAGTGAAGCATGGTAGTAATATTGGAATATGAAGGTAATAAGGAAAATAATACATTACAGATTAGCAAAGAAGTGATACTGCTACAAAATTGAACAATTTAGCATTGCAAAGAGGCAAGCGAAGGCTTTGCGGTAATACTCCAGCACTTGCGCGATCTGAATGTCACCTGGCCTAGTAAGATTGTTGTCTTTGTCTTCCCTCTGTTCCCCCTCCCTTGCCTCATCGCGCCTTTAAACAATTGTGTATATGCGTGCTATAAATGCCATATCATATCATATCATAACACCCAATTTGATCAACATAAATTTTCCGTATGGACGTTTTGATCGAATTGAGTGTTACCAATTAACCAAACATGAGCAGCGGGGGTTGCTGGGGTGTCCCCTGCTCCCCAGGTTCGGTTAATTGGGGGTTTCAGAGGAGTGGGGGTGTCCCCCGCCTCCATAGCATTGCCAGGGGTGGGGGAGACGACAAAATAAATAAATAAACAAAAAAAGGGCCCGAGCAATAATGCTGTGGGCAGTTCACTTGCGGGCAATTGCGTTGCAAACCAATCACAAAGATCCGGCTCAGCAACTTCAGTAGGAGACCTAGACTTGTCACTCGACCTATCAGGGCTGTTAAGGGGATCTGCAGGGGTTGCTTATTCAGATGTATTGCAGTGACGTTATATTTTCCTTGTTAATTCTTACTTCTTTTAAAGATGGGTTGTTGCAGAAGAGACTGTGTTTGAATGGAAGGAGAGGAGGAATATAGTGAAGAAGTGGTTTCTATGGGTGTTGCTTGGAGAGATTCAATGAATTTAAAGAGGTAATTGGGGTCATTAAATTCCTTGTTAGGACCATCCGGAATCGTTATGAGCATTCTGGCGGGTTCTAATAGTCCGTATCTGATTCCCATCCTTTTCAAATGAGGGTTGCATGTCAAGCAAATTTTTTCCTCTTTGGCTGAGTATTTGTATAGAAGTCCGGAGAAACACATAAAGGCAGATTGCTTTTTAGCTGCAAGTAATATTTGCCATACTTGTTGATGCCTTAGGAAGCAAGCTATAAGGGGTCTGAGAGTAGAATTATTAGAGGAAAAACAAAGCTCTATTCTGTGTGCTCGTTGTAATTCAAATGGTGGAGAGAAAGTGATTTACAGAACTTTGGGGATCCAATTTATAAGGAAGTTTATATGGTCATCAGTTTCTATTTTTTCCGGAATGACTTCTAGATCAGTGATGTCTGCTTCCAAATGTAAACGTCTTTGCTGCATGCTCTCTAGGCCTTCCACCCAGTCTTGTAGGACAGGAATTCTATCTTCAGCCTCACCCAATCTTCCTGTTACTAATTTCATTGATTTTTTAAAGAATTTTAAATCTTGCTGAATGCTTGAAGAGCGTGTATCGAACAAAGACATTAAGGGGCGAATACTAGCAAGTTCATCCAGAACTGTTTGCATGCCTGAATTAAGTGAGGAGACATCAGGTGAAAATGCATTTTTGACATTTGTAGAGGAGGGGCCTCTCAGCTATTATTTAGACCAAAGAAACCTATGCTTGAAGAAGAGGGACAAGTTTTTCCCTTAGAACTACAAGCAGCCATTGTGCGAGGAGAAATGGCCCTGCTTGATGGGAATGATGTCAAAGGCAGACGATGGTGTGCAGCAATTGCCATCGGGCAAGGTTACAGGTTAACTGATGTCACTGATGAGGATATATTTGGAGATCATCCATCTGATGACAAAGTCATATTTGAGATTAGTATTACTTATTGGGTGAAAGCAATCAAATGAGAAGTGCCACAGAAAATGATGTTTGCACAAAAACGTCCTGAGTATTTTGATGAAGACATGGCTAAAGTGCCAGCTTCATTATGGACCACAGGCCCCTACGATGTAGGCCTGTTGAAGGGAGTTGGAGAAGTAAAGATTAAACTAAAACCAGAAGCAATTTTACCTCGAGCATGACAGTATCCTATGTCTCAAGAGGCAGATGAAGATATTTTCAAGACAATTTCCGCCATGATGGATCAGGGCATCTTAGTAACGTCAGAGTCACCATGCAATACTGCTGTGTATCCTATCAAAAAATCTAAGGGGGGGTGGTCTTAAGACTAATTCAAGATTTACGCCTGATAAACCAGATTGTAGAGGCTGAGTTTCCTCTAGTTTCTAATCCGGCTATAATCTTATTTAATATACCTGTTGGAGCACGATATTTCACTCTGATTGATTTGAAAAATGCATTTTTCTCAAATATTTCCCATTGCACAAGACTCGCAGGATCCGACATCATTTACGTTCAGACAAACCAAGCTAAAAAGTACTTGTTTGCCACAAAAGTATTGTGAGTGTCCATCGATTTTCAATAGTCCTCCAGATGGATTTGAGCAATATTGATTTGAAAAGCGTTGTCCTGCAATATGTGGATGATATTTTTGTCTGCCGCACTTCAGAGGAAGAGTGCAGACACAATTCTGTTCATCTAATGATTATACTTGCTGACAAAGGATATAAGGTTGACAAAGAGAATATTGTCAACAGGAGGTGTTGTTCATTGGCCAATTGATTTCACATGAAGAAAAGAAGGTTACTCCTGAGAGGGCTGAGGCCATTTTAAAAACAGCAAAACCACATACGATAAAGCACTTGCAGAGATTTTTGGGTCTGTGTAATTATGTCAGAGCTTGGGTCTTTGACTATATATTTTTATTTATTTATTCATATTTTTAAAGCGCACATCAGCCTGAGGGCATCGTGGCGCTACAGTTCGTATATAAGGCCTTTATTGCAGGCTTTAAAGAAAACACAGGCAACGCTAGAAAAAATTGTGTGGACTGAGGAAATGGAAACAGGGTTTGAGGAGTTGAAAAAAGCAATTTGCACAGCTCCAGTTTTAAGGATTCCTATTATGCTGAGGAATTCTTGTTGTTTTCGCACACAGATGGCACTGTTATGACAGCAGTCCTAACACAGAGAACCACATTGGGGTACAAGCCCTTTGTATATTACAGTGTGACTTAAGATCCAGTAATGAGAGGTCATTTTCCGTGCAAACAGTCTTTGGCTCCCGCTGCGGTCGCCATAAAGAAAGCTGCAAGTATAGTGATGGGATGCTCCTTGACGTTATTTGGAGAGCATGCATTATTTGCCATTTTAAAAAAAACAAAAGGAACACTGACTTCTCATAGGGCTTATGCTTATGAAGTAGTTATATTGAATCCAGCGATCAAAATAATTCGATGCAGAGTAGTGAATCCTGCCATGTTTGTAGCTGAACCACTGGCAGAGGATGAGCATGCGCACGACTGTTCGAACTGTGAAGAGTTCTATGATGAAATCCCGAGAGTGAAAGAAAATGCTTTGACAAGTGGAGAAATTGTTTTTATTGATGGTTTTTCATGGATCGATCAAGACAATGGACAGAGATATACAGGAGTCGCTGTGATAAAGCACACGGCACATGGAGAGTTTCAGACCTTGGTGAGTGAATGATTACTGTCTCACTATGCAGCACAGGCTGCAGAATAGTTGCAATTGAGAATCATGCAGACCAGGAAGTAACAGTGTACAGTGACTCAATCTATGTGACATCAACGATTCACGCAGGATTAGCACGTCAGAAAAGGAGGGGCTACCTCAGAGTGGATGGCACGCCAGTGCAGCATGCAGTCTTATTGGACAGGCTTATTAAGGCACTACAACTCCCAGTGGCCATCGCAGACATTAAGTGCACAGCTCACACTAAAAGGGCAGACTTTATCTCACGTGGAAACCAAGCAGCAGACGATGAGGGCAAACTCGCTGCATGTTCAGAAAATTTGATGACCTTTGATACAACTGATGTAAAAGAAAAAATAGTGGTGATGATTAATGTGTCTGAGAAATATAGTGATCTGCCTAAGACACAGATAATAGAGATCCAGGGGGAGGCACCTATAGATGAGAAGGGTTTGTGGATGTGAAGAGGGTGTTCTTTAAACCCCTCTGAAATATTGTGGTGACAAGACAGCACTGGTAAACCGGTGATGCCTGTAGCCTTATTAAGGGTGGCACTGGAACAGCTACACTAACCTGCACACACAGCTAGAGAGAACCTTGCTGCAACTATTACAGAGGATTGGTTTGTTCCAAATTTGTTAGAGCATGTTGCATTTTATGTAATACATTGCAGTGAGTGCCAAAAACATATGGCTGGGCATACACTGTGCACAGCTAGGGGAGTTATCCCGAGTGCCCACTGGCCCCTTTCAGCATTTTCAAATCGACTATGTCGACATGCTGCAAGTATGTAATGGATACAGGTACATGATTATTGTAGTTTGTCCATTTTCAAGAAGGATTGAGGCTGGTCTATGTACGCAACCAGACTCTACCTGTGCAGAAAAACAATTGGTGTAAGAAGTCTTTCCTAGATGGGGAGTATGTGAAGTAATGAGGTCAGACAATGGCCCCCATTTTGTGAATCACACATTTGAGCAGATCAGCTTGTTGCTTGGTAAAAAAACACAAGTTTTCTTCGGCCTATCATCCCCAAGGAAATGGGATATGCGAATGGCTCAATGGCTTGCTTAAAGAAAGGATTGCCAAGTTGAAGCTTACCTTGAAGAAAGGGTGGCTGCATTACCTACCATTGGCATTATATGCATTGAGGAACCAACCAGGTTCGGACCACCATCTCCCCCCCCACGATATTGTGACAGGGAGACGCATGAGGACACCCCTCACGCCTCCATCTAGCATTAGAAGTGATGCTCAGCCTACCTCTGAAATGTTAGGAATGGAGCTAGGTGCGTATCTTACTTGTATGACTCAAAGTATTTCTGTCATTTCAGGCCAGCTGCAGCGATAAGGATGTGGGGCAGTATGGAACACAGAAGGAGATGCTTCAACAGATGAATCTCAAGAACTACGTATTCCCCAACTGTTCCCCGGGGATGTGGTTCTAATCCTGAATCACACAAGGAAGGAGTGGGACAAACCCCGCTTTAACAATCCTTTTATTGTGGAGGACGTCACGCCATCTGCAGTCAACGTGCAGGGCAGGCATGCTTGGACTTTCCTAGAAGACGTCAAAATCTATGCTGGAGACGTGCAGACCAGATCTATGACGAGGAAGAAGGACACAGAAGCTGAAAAATAAAGACAAAGATTTTGGTGAATTGTGGCTTGGTTTGGGACACTCTTTTAGTCATTTGTAAAGGAGTGAAAGGGAAGCTGATTCGAAATACTCTGTGCAGTCACTTCAGGGTGAAAAGAAGATCTTTTGTTCTAAAGCCACAAGAGTCATTTACTTTGGACTGAGGCATGCTTTAAGCCTTGATAAGAAGAAAGATTTGCCAAACTCAGAGTTCATTTTTGACAACTGGAACAGGGTGCAGTACCCCGATTTGTTCCACACTGAGTTCCTGTTTGGGAGCACATATGCTATTGTCCAATGACAACGTCTCGAGGATCGTATTTGAAGTTTTTCTCTTTGTTTTGCGCTCTTATCCGAATATCATTGGGAGAACTACTTGTATATTTATGTTCCTGCAAGATCCTAAGAATGGTCCCATTGTAAGGAGACTACTCGCACAGTGGGGAGAGCACAAATGCCCCTATCAACTGATGCTACACACAGACTTGTCAGTAGAGTTTTCTTTCGTCTAATTGAAGAGTACCCGCATCTTGTTGGAAGACACACAGATGTGCTCACATTTCTAAGGGATCCTAGAAATACTGCACATTTTAATGTAATTTTGGAAGGCATTATAATCCAAGTGAACATATGTTACGAGCTAACCCATAGGTCAGTGTGAAACTTTCCCTCGATGGACAGATCGAGAGGTTGCTGGTAAGACAGAACATTTGTCTCATAATGAAAGAATTGATCATGTCGTCTGGTTAAAAGCAGATTTGAGGCATTGACTGGGAGATAGTATACATCATTGAACTTATCTAGATCTACTGAAATTGCTTTTCTTCATTGCTGGAGAAGTATTTGTATTTGTATTTATTTGTTTATATAGCGCTTTACGCCAAAGCGCTGCACAATTGAACAACTTGGTACACAAAACATAAACAATATAATGGTAGAAGCAAATTACATTATGAATAAATCAATCAACAAACCAGTAAGAAGAGAAATTAAACTGGAGGGAAACAGGGAGAGAAAAGCAGTGGGAATGTGAGGGAGAGGAGAGGGGGGGAGGATAATGAGGAGAGAGGGGAAAGGGTGAGAGTGGGCTAGTAGGTAGTGGAGGGAGGGAATCAAGTGAAGGAGAAAGAAAGGAGGGGGAGCAAGAAGGGGAGGGAGTTTCAAGGCGGGAGGTGGAGAAGGAGAGATTTAAGGGAGGTATGAAATGAGGAGAAAGTAGGAATAGAACGAATAGAGAGAGGTAGGGAGTTCCAGTGCAGGGGAGCTAGGAGCTGGATGGAGCAGAAACGGCAGGGGGCACAAGGGGACAGAGGCACAGTCAGAAGGAAGTGATCAGCTACCTGCATTTTACCTGATAAAAGCTGATCTAAGGAGATCTCTGAGAACTTTTGTCTTCAATCAGCTAGGACGGAATTGCTGAGCCCAATCAACAAGCTTCCAGAAACAATATATAATAGCGATGTATTAGAATTTACTTTTCCCTTCCTTAAGAAATAAAATGGGTGGAATAAACAGCAATATTATAATTCCAGATGCAAAGAGACGCCCACGTTGTCCACAGAATCAATGCTGCAAGATATCCTACTTGTGTATGATATATGCTTGCATTCTGTTCATCATAGTGTTACTTTAACTCACAGTACACACATCATACTTCATAGATGTACATGGGGCTAAGACTCCAGTGAATCTTCCTGAGTAGAAGGAAGGTACAATCGTGGCAACTACTAGGCAGCCCAGACCCTATTTAGTTATTCCTGTTCCAAAGAAAGATGATACCTTGCCTAAATCAGATATACACATTCTTAGCAATCAGTCACATGCAAGGAGTGTCATTAAGACTTTCTGGACATATGACACAGGCTTTGCAAGATAAACAGGAGAAAGAGGTGATAAAAAATGAATTTGTGCACACGTTACATGCAAGTAACCCAAAGATGATTCCTAAAAGAAAGACACACATAGAGATTTTGCAAGACATTTTCATGCCTAAATAGTCTGCTGTGCAGATAAGGCATTCTGAACTTTCTCTAACTCAAGGAACACTGATAGATGTGCCTATAATTGATTCAGCTAGAAGAAGTTATGCTAACACACTTCATGAAATGATTATAGAAAGTCATATGAGAAGAATGAGACCTAAAAGAAATGCCAGTGAGGATGATTCTGAGCTAAATGATTACTTGGACAGTACGGCTCACTTGGGAAATAACATTTGGTATCAACATATCAAGGAAGTAGGAAGACGAACTTAGACAGAGGAATGCTTTGAGTGTGCACTCCTGCCTTACAGTATGGGAAAATCCAAGATCTTCATAGCTATTGAAATAGATATCCAGACAGCACATTGTCTTTCGCACATAGCACTTTGCAAGACAAGAGGCCAGTTCATGGGATGAGATGCTTACCTAGAATGGGCAACTGAATTAACAGATCCAGATGAAGATGACTATGTGCAAGATACAAAGACAAGAGATAAAGAACACACCAAGAATCAGGTGATCGGATATGAGTAGCCTGGCGTGAAAGGAGCTGGAATCAGATGGGAAGTACAAAAATATACAGAAGACCAGGTAGCAAACCTGGCCACACAGCCGCTCTCTGTATAAGCCCTACCAAGGGCAGTGCAATTTGCAAAATTAGAGTCAACTAGTAAATGTTCACTGTATTTACAGAATGTAACTCATCCAAATAAATCTCTTAGTCGGATCCAAAAGTAATATGCGTTTATCAAAAAGAAAATTCCAAGTTGGTCACTAATAAAATCTTAGTGAGGCCGCGGCTAACTCATCCCATAATTGTTATAGACATAAAGTGCCAATGCATTTCGGAGCATACAGCTCCTTCATCAGGGCAGGTCTAATTTACACAAACTGTGGAACATTTATACCAAAAGCATCAAGTTTTGAAAAACATAAACAAAATCGTGATTGTGTTACAAAATATAACCATGCGTGAAAACAATATAAAAATAACATACCAATTTTCGATGAGTTGCAAGGTAAATGGAAAAGGTGAATTAAGCCACACAGTAGGGAAAAGAAAAGATGCCATAATAAATAGGCTGTCACGATCAAGGGAATTAACCCTCTGGACTGCCAAATCCAATTCATCCTTTCTGTATCCACGTGCTTCAAATTTCTCTCTCATGTTCAATTGCTGTGCTAAGTAGTCTTCAGGATCGCTCACGATCTTTTTAACTCTCAACAATTGACTGTAAGGAAAATTTTATATTAGTATGAGTAACCTTGGGAACGCTGTTCCCTGGCAATGCGGAATGGCGTCCCCTGCTTGACCGCAATCCCAGCCTCAGTACACTCGTAGCTTTACGAGTACAGGTAAGCCTGCAGACCTCTACAACTAGTGTCTATGACAAATTCTGAGACAACCCACTAAAACACATGTTGTTGCACCTACAGATTGAAGAATTGATTTGCTCTGGTTTCCAGACCTTTGATCTTGCGTGAAGTTGTTGTCAACTCCCCGCACATTTTTTCCACGGGCTACCTCGATCCCTTGAGGTAACTTTCCTTGGTTTTCTGATCATGTTCAAATTAACTGTGTTATTTCATTTACACATTATTTATTTTGGCATCTTTTCTTTTCCCTACTGTGTGGCTTAATTCACCTTTTCCATTTACCTTGCAACTCATCGAAAATTGGTATGTTATTTTTATATTGTTTTCACGCATGGTTATATTTTGTAACACAATCACGATTTTGTTTATGTTTTTCAAAACTTGATGCTTTTGGTATAATTGTTCCACAGTTTGTGTAAATTAGACCTGCCCTGATGAAGGAGCTGTATGCTCCGAAATGCATTGGCACTTTATGTCTATAACAATTATGGGATGAGTTAGCCGCGGCCTCACTAAGATTTTATTAGTGACCAACTTGGAATTTTC
Organism: Ambystoma mexicanum; assembly: GCF_040938575.1. Taxonomy (NCBI): domain Eukaryota; kingdom Metazoa; phylum Chordata; class Amphibia; order Caudata; family Ambystomatidae; genus Ambystoma; species Ambystoma mexicanum. Next base: position 1,234,811,888 of record NC_090933.1, on the reverse strand, counting down.
TTTTTGATAAACGCATATTACTTTTGGATCCGACTAAGAGATTTATTTGGATGAGTTACATTCTGTAAATACAGTGAACATTTACTAGTTGACTCTAATTTTGCAAATTGCACTGCCCTTGGTAGGGCTTATACAGAGAGCAGCTGTGTGGCCAGGTTTGTTACCTGGTCTTCTGTATATTTTTGTGTTCCACGAGTCAGGGTGTCTCCAGACTCATTGTAGCCAGCTCCTGTGAATTTTTTGAAAGATGATTTATAACCTCAACCTTTTTTGATCTGTTTGAAAGTGAATTTAAACAAGTGGTACCCACTTACTTACCTTCCTCCATCAGATGGGAAGTAAACAAGAAACTGGAGAGTCCAGGAAAATCTGCAGAAGAAATTTGTAGATGGAAGAGCATTGCCCAATTACTGACATGGGTTGAAGACAGAGGAGGACCCTTGCAAATAATTCAGTTAGAAAAAGCAAAGTTGTGCTTCAGAAATAATGACACTAGAAAAGTCAGAGAGAATCACAATTGTGACAGAATCTTTAATGCACCAACGATGAACATTGGTACTGCAGTGATCATTTATTATTATTGGGCATGTGGAGCCAGAGTTTATATCAGATTGCCTGCAGACTGGGGAGACATTTGCTCCATAGTAAATGTTCATGTTCCAGCATTGGTGATTCCAAAAAGTGATTTACACCTTGACAGTTTTCCAAAAGCAGATGCTGACCTAAGGAAGAGGAGATTTGTGGAGTTGATAAGAAGATTGAAGAGAGAGAACTATTTCTCAGCAAAATCTATAGAAGCTTTTAATGCTATTCCATATGAGCATAGACTGTTCAGCCAGACTTCTTCTGTGTTCACGTTGATCTTTATGCCGAGTATCCGAGTATCCAGGTTGGAGCAAACACCAAGTGGCTACAGAATATCCAGATGGGAATTATTACAAATGATCAACACAACTATAAAAGGATTCAATGCAATCAGAGAAGAGATGAGAGCCATAAGACTGATGACTCTCCAGAATAAATATATGTCTTGGAAATGATCACAGCTATGGATGGAGGTGATTGTGCAAAAATTGGAGAATCATGTTGCACATTTATACCTTCGCATGATGACGAGAATGGAACATTGACAGAGGCCATAGATATGCTGACGAAGCTCCATGGTCAGATGATAGACGAAGTTTAAGACATTGCTGATGACAGTTGGTTTGGATCACTTTTTTCTTGGATCCCACAATGGATGGCAGACATTTTCAAGTTCCTTGGTGTCAGAATCCTTCTTGATATTGTTGACCACGTAGTGTAGGCGAAGAATTCTGCCTAGCAATATACCCCTGTGTATTGATATAACCAAATTCAAAGGAGTTTATTCTTTGGGAGAATGGACCCGGACCGGACTGCAGGAAGACAGGAAACCGGACAGGACTGCAGGGCCCAATATAGACTGGACTGGAATGTGCCCTTTCTACTACCTAAAAAGGAAAGGTCCAGATTAAGGGACAATAACAAGAATAAGACTGGAGTACAAACAATGATATCCTTAACACTAACCTGATGGGGTTTTTAGAATGAAGCACAGAACATGTGAACCTAACGAGTAATAGAATAGAATCTGTTCAGTTTAGAAGGCAGAAATACATATACTGATAAAGACAGAAATGTAGTATAGAGAGGATCTTACCATGCAAAAAGTTCAGCTCTTTTCTCATTGATGAATGGATCGAAATCAATTACACAATCAGACAAAAGGGTTTTATGGAAAAGGACTATTCCTGACAAAACGCGAACATCTATGGCCAGGAAGTCCAAACTTGTCAAAAACCCAACGAAACAAGGATGCTCCGCACTCCCCAGCCGAGCACCAAGGCAGTCTCTAGTCCGGACCGGTATTGGAGGTGGAGGAGTACCTTGAGGCTAATGTGTGGATCTCTCCAGTTGAAATCGATACGGTCGTGCAGATCATCCAAGTTCCGGGTTTTGTTTCCAATGCAGGTGTTTCCGTAAACCAGAAGGAGCAGGCGAGGGCATGTAAGGTTGGAGTCCGAGTCGGCAACAGTTCTTGCACATGAGTATCCAGGGAGGTGGCGTGAGGAATCCATGAAGCAATCCAAGGTCGAAAAACAGTTTAGGCATAAAAGTATCCAGGGAGGCGGCGTGAGGAATCCGTGAAGCAATCTGCGGTCGTTACAGTTCAGGTAAGCCAAGGGATCGTGGGCAACACAGCAGACAAGGACACAAGAAATAAGCAATCCAGGAAACGTAGCAAGATATTCAGAAAACCAGAAAACAGGAAATAACAAGGAGAGCGCATACTTCACAAATCAGAAGCACCGATATTTAGTAAGGAGGGGCTTAAGATGCCATTCACAAGATGGGCAGTGTGTGTCTACGTAACTACATTAATGGGAGCTTCCTAGTCTCCAAGGCAACTGCCAACATTTCTTAAAGGAGATGCAATATTTACTTACAGCTGTCCTTGGGAACCGTATAACTTGGTGTTTAAAATGTGATGTGAGCCGTCTGGGTTTATCAGGAATGGAGAAACATTTTGTGTGTAAGCGAGTATTCTGGGAATGAGAGACCTTATTTCCTGATGATGTACCAACAGAATTGGAAACGTGCACTGCATTATTGACACTTAGAGCCCTGATAGTAATGATATTGCTTGGATTTTGTGTAATCAAGAGAATAATTTCACAATGCAAAAAGACAGAAAAGAAAACCATAGGAATGAATATCATGATCGATGTTGAATCAGGATGGAAGCCCAAAGACTTGACAGATGAAGAAATCAGAGACTTTGTGAAAGACAGTATGCATGCACCCAAAGGGACGAAGTTCCTGTATCCAAAGAATCATAAGAAATATGCAGGAAGATGGATCTATTGTAGTCCAAGTGGACAGTGCCAGTTTATGACATGGAATAAAGATGAGCATGTGAAAACAGCAGGATGACTGAAGGGAGTTACAAAGATGTGGATTACAAAGAAGTCTATATTCAGACCAGAATGTCTGGATGTGATGGATGATGTGAGAGGGGTGGATGAATCGCCCAGAGGGGGGAGTGTAGAGGAGGAGCCAAGTACCCCCACCTCAACCTTCCCGCCCATATTACCTATAGATTGATAGCCAGAGTACGTCACACACACGGAGCAGTTGAATCGACAAAGGGCAGAGTATGGACTCTGTGCAGTCCCAGTGAAAGTACCGACAGCAAAGAGACTCCTGGAGGCAAGGTTCCCTTTGAGAAAACCATACCTGCATACTAAACAATATGATGGTTGCTTCAATGAAATACCAGAAGATGCAGAGCCAATAAGTGGCAAAGATTAATGGTAAAGTCACCACCCTTCGCCAGTATACGTCACACAGAGCTGAAATGACTGGGCTCTGCATCTCAGTCCAGAGAATGCAGATATTCTATAAGGCATTGAGAAAATATCAAGGATAAGTGACATAATGGGATCAAGGAGAAGAAGCTTATGCCACGGAATTGATGAAGATATCAAGTTATTTTACATGTGTACAGATGCAAAGGTAATTCAAGTAAGCAAGTAAGCATGGTGTCATCTACACCAACTTTGCAGATGACACCCAGATCCTCATCCCTTTATCGGGAGATTACACTGAAGACACCGACACTATCAATAAAATATATGCCATAATCCAAAATTGGATGGCACTAAACAGCCTCTGCCTCAATGATGAGAAGACTGAGGTTCTCATTGTGGGCTCCCAATCCAAAATAGAAGCCTTACACCCTGATTACTCATCCATCAACATTGATGGCACAAACATATCAGTACTCAAACAAGTCAAAACACTAGGTGTCTACCTTGATGCCAACCTCACCATGACCAAGCACATTAACGCCCTTTCCTCCTCTACTTCCTACACCGCTAAACTTATTGCTCTCAGTCGCCAATTCTTGACACCCACTAACTGTATCACGCTGGCAAGAGCTTTAATCTTATCCAGACTCGACTACTGCAACGTACTCTACCTGGGCACCTCAAAAGCCAATCTAAACAAACTACAGCTTATTCAGAATAAAGCCCTTCGGGCGGCCCTTGGAATAAGGAAGTCAGATCATATCTCAAATATTAGAAGAAACCATCACTGGCTCCCCATCAAAGCCAGGGTCACATTCAAAGCCCTGTGCGTCACATACAAATGCATCCACTCATGTGTCCCCATCTACCTCAACCACGCCATCACCAAAAAAGTATCAAAGAGAACCCTCAGATCTAACAGTCAACTACTCCTAGCCATCCCCCGATACAAGACTACCAAGGCAGGAGGCAGTAGTTTCCAATATCTCGCACCCACATATTGGAACACTCTTCCCCTCCCCATCAAAAATGAGCAAACGTTCGCAGGCTTCAAGAAATCTCTGAAAACGTGGCTATTTAACCAAGACTAAAAGCCTCTTCCATGCTTCAGGAAATATCACTGTATTTAAGCCCTGCATTTAAAGTTTTCATGTATGATTATTTTGTATTCATATGCACTGCGCCCGACTGGCAATTTCCAAGAAATGTTTTAACTAAGCTGTCTGTAACATCGCCGTGGTACCTAAGGGTTTGGGCGAGTAACAAATGCAATAAATAAATAAATAAATAAACAAGGTAATTGTGAAGCTAGCCTTAAGCTTTATAGTTAATAGATTGCGACAAGCGCCAATATATGGATATAATTGAATCTCAGCCAACGAGGCTGGACGAGCCAAAGAAGCCAAGGTCTTCTCAGACTGGATAGGCTGGTATTGGATACAAAACGTGTGAAAGAACAAAACTCCTGTTCAGAGGACATGAGCAAAACAAGGACGGCATCGGAGGTCTATTAGAAAAGCTTGATTTCATGGTCTCCAGTCACATGGAAGGATGAAGTTGGACAAACGAAATGGTCACACCTTCGCATGAAAGCAGAATGTGCTTCTCACTCCCTAAATTTCCCAGAGCTAAGAACACTCTCAAGGCCGAGCTTCAAAGCCTAATTGCCAATAGACCACTGAGGTGATGATGGATTGATATACTAATTGGTGGGAAGCTAAAGTTAAGGCGACCTCACCGCACCTGGATGTTCAGCCTGCTTGCTGCTAATGTAGGTGGAAAAGTATTGACGGAGGTTAGAGTGCCAACCAATTGTAGAGGACCACGTAATTAGGGATCCTATAGTTGTGTAACCAATGGGACGTTGTATATTTAGTGATGTTCGTAGTGGTCATTTTTAGGGGAGGGCTTAATTGCCTCACCTGATGTAAAGTAACCAATCACATATTCACACTTCTGTAGACTAATATGGATCGTACATTTAGATATTCATTTAGAGCCAATCATCCACTCGTATGGGTTTTTGTAGTTTGCCACGTAGGATGACGTTGGTAGCATGTAGGTTAAACGTCAATGATGACGTATATTTTGTATAAAGCCTTAGTTTTTGCTAAAATTAATTGAGTAAGAAGATCGAGCAAGTTCGTTGATGTTTGTTATGCTCCCTATTTTAGAAAATTGATATTAAAACAGTCTTCCTTTTGCTAACTACCTGAGTCGTTTCGATTATTGATGTATGAATACTATCTGCATCCCTATCCATCTCTAGGGTAATTGCTACTCATCTTAAAGATTTGGTTGGTCCACATTGGTGCCCATTATATAACTAATACGTATATTGATAAATGAAGAAATTAAATGGGAGGTAGAAATTAGGATGTATACTGCAATATTGCTTATGGACACTTGATGTCAATAGTGAGCAGGCCTAACTGGAGACTAAGGAAGCCACAGAGTAGCCTGAGCTGTCACCCAACTGTCATTTGCAGATATCGGCAGCAAAGGGGAGAGAAAATCACTCTATGCGTGAAAGGGGGCCAACAACTGTGGGCACCTAGCCTATCTGGCCACAAAACAGTCATGATGAAAGGCGCAAGTGAGGTGAAACGCGATGCCTAAGGTGACAAGTGTTTTTTACAGTACAGGGAAGCCTGTAGCGTATAACAGGAGGTTAAATGATGGTGAGGAGAAGGGGAGTGTGCTGCATTTCTCCGTTGAAGCATATGGCAAAGACCTTACCAGCAACGGATAAAATGAGTCAGCAAGAGCCCATTGAGGCAGAACCCGCTTCTGCTCTGCGAGGACTCCGGTGCCTGACAGGAAATTGAAGCTGGCTAGGAGAAGAGGAGGGTGATGTGCTCCGTAGCCGAGGAAGAAGGCAGATATACCCCCGGCAAAGAAGGACCCCAGCTGCCAGTTGGTCAAAGGAACTACAGCTGTCTCACCAAACATTTTGTAAGCAGGCAGGCCCAAAATCCATAGACCCTGTGCTGCATCGTTCAAGCTCGGACCCCTGTCACCCGCGAGTGGCACCGCTGAGCCCCCAACAGCCAGGAAAATAAACGGTGATTAGCACAAACAAAAACGGGCAATGTAGTGTCCCATGTTTATGTTTATTGGTTACACGGAATGAACCTGTCCTCTGTTTATGCCGAGCGCTGAAGCTCACGTTGGTAGGCGGGGTTACCGCTGAAAGTTTCAGTTAACCTGCTTGATTAAAGAGGGAAAGACCTACGCTGCCCGCCTCTGTGTTATTATTATGCTGCACCACTTTCCATACTAGCAAGATCATAACAATGGCGACGAGGCAGTAGAATCCATCGCCCTGCTTCCCGTGATCCTTCTGATGCCCCCGCTACAGAGTGCCCACCGGCACTCCTGCATAGCCAACAGCCTGCTTGTGGTGCGAGGGGCGAGTGGCCCATGACTGACGTCCTGTGGAGAACACGTGTGCTCCAGTGTTTTCATCGGCAGCACTTTTCCTGCACCCACAAACTGTGAAGCACACCACATCAAGTAATACCCGACCGCGCAGTTGCAATCAGCGCTGTGGCCTGCTACGTTTGGGAACCCATTCTTTGCTGCGCGTGCCACGCTATATCTACAACGTGCACTGCATCAGATGACTACACTCTGCCACTACCCAGATGGCGCAGCAGGAGGGCAGGTGCCTCATCGTGAACCTATATTTCATTCGGTGAGCCATCACCATGTCTGAGGATGAGGCTGTCAGTAGCTTGTCCACTCAAGCATCGCCCCCCCGTCCCTGCACTACATGACGGGTCAGAAAGGAGCCATGAATCCCTGCAACTACATGCGGTCCCGCCTTTCGACATCATGGACACCAGCAGCTTAGCGCCACAATGGAATAGATGGCTTGAAGAAGTTCACATATATATTGACGCAACTGGAGTGAGGCAGGTACTCCGCCTCAGAGGAATCCTAATGCCCTCGCTAGGTCTGATAGTGCGTGACATTGTCTTTTAAATGCCAGAAAATAACACCACCACTTTTCAGGGCATCATCGACTCTCTGAATAACTATTTTGCGCCACTACAAAATGTAGATTATGAACGGCACTTCTTTCATACGTCCACGTAAGAGAAAGGGGAAATGCTAGATCCTTAGAAGAAATATTACAACTAGCCAGGGCAGACATGGCCCTCTCAATGCAGACTGAATTCCTGGGAAACATCAAAATTACGCAGACATCATCTACCGTGCCTTTATGCCAGGTCTGAGCGTGCGAGGGGGAACATATCAAAGACCAAAAGAAGTGCTAATGGGGTGGCTATAATTTCCCTCATGTGGCCCTGCCCAGGAGTCGGGGGGGGGGGGGGGGGGGAATCATTTTCAGTCGGTATGCACGAACATCAAATACGTCCTAAGGTCTGCAAAAAACGGCAGCGAACAAAATAGGAAGCGAGACAGTTTCCACTCTAGACAGACAAGATCTCCCACCAGCAGAAGTCAATGGTCAACAAGCCAAAGGAGAGAATCCTAACACAGAACCCGGCAACAGCAGGACAGAAAAGAGGACTCTCGACGAAGGCGTTCGCCTGAGGACACAAATAGAAGATTGAGAAATGTATCAGACGATGCTTGCTGCGAAAGTGAAAGAACTAGTGCTATTAATGGTCCATAATTGTAAAAAGTATCTCTCTGTCAGACAGCCCCACTAATTCATGCAACCATCCTATCACTGCTTGGCCACGCGTCTTCCAAACAGTGGCGTTTGAAACATAATTTGAACCATTTAGATTTAAAGCATAAAATGTCTCAAAAGATACAAGCCCGGGTTTGAAGAGCTGGAATAGATACTAATGTAACATGGCTCGCCCTGACTCCATGTTGGCTCGAATCGATTAGAAAATCTCTGTGATATTTCTAAATCCTAGAACCATGGCTCTTTAAGGAAACAGGACCCTCATTCCCAGCCCTGATCACTTGCATTCCACAGAGGGCAGGGGGAGACTTCTACACCTGGAGGTTTTCATCCCCAGCCGCTCATTATTTCCTCTTAACACCCAGTCACAAAAGTGAACTTTATATGTGGAGTGGATCGTTTTGACTGCAGTAACTAGTTTCATTTTGGCTCAATATGATTTAGGAAGATTGAAAACCGAAATCAGTGCCTCTTCCTGCGAAAGTTGCCTTTACTGGCAGGCAGCTACTGTCTCACACACTTGACTTTTATTTATACAATATTACTACGAATCAGAAAACAGTGCATGATTCGTCCATTGTAACTCTTGATGGGAGAGTGTAGCTCAGTAAGAGGGACATTTTTATCAGTAAAATAGCTGAGATTATACTTTCTTTTCAAACCATCGCACTGTTAGTTTGGTTGCTTTTGAAATAGTATATTTCAATATACTGTATTTCAATTTCATTTGATTCTAGAAATAAAAATAATAATAATAATAATAATAATAATAATAATAATAATAATAATAATAATAATAATAATAATAATAATAATAATAATAATAATAAATATCCTTTGTTTCCTAGGATGCTCCATTACTCTAGCATTGTTTGTTCAGTTTATTTCTTTCAAATATTTTTGGCGTTCATTTGAATTTATTTTTTGTTAGTTGGAATAATGCAGGCCTCTTAAAACAACTTTGGTTTGTGCCTAAATATAAGCATGGGCACTTTAAATATTTATGTTCTTTCATTCCATTCTTTTGAATAATTGATATATTTTGAATGTATTTATTTATTTGTTATGCAGCTGACATCTTAGTTAAATCCCTACTTTATGTATGAAAATAGGAAGTTATTCAGCAATAACACCATTTTAAAGTTCATTTCTCTAGATTTTGTTCTTTGCATCCAGTGTGTTCCTCTTACTTCAAGGCCCAACTATAGAGGCCGAAATGAATAATTATGAGCATAATTCATCTACTTAGGCCGATAGTGACATGCATGGGCCTATATAATAACATTTTCGGACAAATTAAGAAAATAACCAAAGGCCAAAATGTCTATGGAAACCAGAACATCAGCTGCTGAAATATGGAAGGACACAATATTGCAGAAGTCTGCAAACATTGCCAGAGTCGCTCTCTAACACACTGCATTCAATTAATTCTCTGTATAGGTATGTGGAGATGGCTTTACTTCTATGCATGATGTGTGTGACTTGAATATTTCTGGTAATGCCCCAGCATGAAAGCATGCATGTGGAAATGAAAAGGCGGGTACTGGCAAAACCTAGACACCTTGCTCAGTGTGCACAGAGAGGCACAGCTCCACCTCACTGATGAGGCCCAATAAGGCTGAAACAAGTGTCTGGGCTTGCGGTTGGTACTCTTGTTCAGAAGAGAATTGACTAGCATTTCAGTGCCGGACTGCCCATGTGGGTCGGACAAAGATTGATATGCAAATGGGTATTTTCTTTCTGTGAAAGGTACAGTGAGTGAAAGTAGTGTGGCTGCGGACTCTCGAGTGGGTACCTTCCCAAAGAACAGGTAATTTAGCTATGTGCGTCCTCACAGAGGGGTGCCTATGAATATTTTTTGATTGTTTAAGGAACTTCGGTTTAGACACTCTAAGATTCCTAGGGTCATCCAGATATGGACCCCTTGCTTACTGTGCTCAGAGAGGCACAGCTCTGCCTCACTGATGAGGCCCAACAAGGCTGAAATATGTGAATGGGGTTTCTGTTGGTACTCTTGTTCAGAAGGGAATTGCCATAGAATTTCGGTGCTGGACTGCCCATGTGAGCAGGACAAAGGCTGGTATGCAAATGGATATTTCCCATCTGGGAAAAGTACAGTGAGCTAAAATGTGGTTGCGGACTCTAAAGTGGGGACCATCGCACAGGACAGGCCATTTTGCCATGTTCATTCTCACAGAGGGGCGCCCATGACACATTTTTGATTGTTTAAGGGACTTAAGAATTGTCATCCTAAATTTCCCAGGGTCATCTAGAGGTGGACCCCTTGCTCACTGTGCTCAGAGAGGCACAGCTCTGCCTCACTGATGAGGCCTAACAAGGCTGAAATATTGGTCTGTGGTTGCTGTTGGCACTCTTGTTCAGAAGAAAATGTCCATAGAATTTTGGTGCTGGACTGCCCATGTGGGTGGGACAAAGACTGATATGCAAATGGAAATGTTACTTCTGTGTAAGGTACCGCGAGCTAAAGAGTTGCTGCGGACTCTCAAGTGCGTACCTTCAGAATAAACAGGTAATGTAGCCGTGTTCGTTCTCGCAGAGGGGCCCCAATGACTACTTTTTTAAAGTTAGCTACATAGACACACATTGGCAAAGCCAATAGGTCTGGCTTCATAAAAAGGCATTTCATCAAGAGGGATAGGTTTATGCTTTGTTTTCTGCTTATGAGAATCTGTGGGAGCATGGATGGAATGCATGCATGGAATGTTGGTGTGGAATGTGTGAGAAGCCCTGAGTGAGTGTTCTGCTGAATGAAAGTTGGAAGTTAGATGGCTGGGGAGCTGGAAGTCCAGTGGTTTCTCCTGTTCATGTGTGCCTATTTCCTAAGAGGGCTATATAAGTACTGTTCTAGAGGACTTACATGGACAATGGAATAAAGCTCTTACCTTTACAACTAGGTCCCGAGGTGGTACTTTCTGAAGGAGGAACCCACGACACTTGAAAGGGAAGACCCTTAATGATTTCCAGTAAATAAAGATGAGACACATCAAGTTGCAAAACAAACACAGGTTTAATACAGAATGGTAATGGCAAGGAGAGCCAGTCAGTCTCACAAGACCGAAAAGCTGAGAACTCACTTTGCCCACACCAGATAGTAATATTTAAGGACAAAAACCACAAAATTAGAATAAAATTGCATATAATATAAACATGACTTGTAACTACATTATAAGCATCATATTGGCTCCTGCCTATATAAAGCCTAAGTCAACAGAAATTGCCCTATTGTAATTGGTTAGTACGTTTCCCTATTCTCATTGGTTAGTATAATGACAGGTCACACTTGGATGTGCACCCCCCACAGATGACCTAATTATGTGCAGTCGGTGAGAAGAGCGAAATCTGCCCTCCCCAGCAATAAACTAAGTACAAGGCCATTCTCTTACGTGAGACTAGATAAATTGGCATCCCGTGGTACTCCCAGCACCTGCAGCTCTCCCTCGTGAAAGCCTGTCTTCATTACTAGCGCATACTTGTCTGGCTATGCAAAGGTCAAAAATCATTATTTCAAAGTGTGTTTGACTCCCTTGGGAATTATTTCATGAAACAGAGGCCTAACTCTTAGAGTACTAGCTAATATTTGTGCTCCCTGATCACCCAGTCATGAACACGGCAGCCTGGCTCTCTTGCATGCGGAAGAACCTAAACCTGCTTTCAACACGGAAGTGACACTAAAACAAAATGGCTGAACAGTCAGAGGCCTACCTCTTAATGCAGTGGTTAATGTTTGTGCTGCAGTCCAATCTGCCACATATTTGGCAGTCCATGACTCCCTAGAGTGATGCAGAAACAAGGCCTAATTCAATAATAATTGGCATAAAACTGAGATTAATAACATTCTCTTAGATTATACTTCCTCTTACGTTTAGGACTTTGCACCCCCATAATAGCACACTATGCTATCAGATTGAAGATGGATAAATAGAGACTCAAGCCAACAACATTCAACTCTGCCTTCTTCAGGGTCCCACAAAAGCAAGACAGTGAATTAAGTTTCTGTTTAATTAATCACTGTGCAAATGGATATCTTTCAAGAGTCCAATGTCCGAACAGCAGAGAAGTTTCATGAAGTCAAGGATAGGTTTCAAAACAAGAGATAATTTGGAATCACAGCAGGCCAGCGTTGGTTTTTATCATTTCTGTTGATTGATTGATAGTTTATTTGTATAGCGCCTATACACAATGTGTTTCAAAGCGCTTCAAGGCAAGGGATGAAGCAAGGGCAATTACAATGACTGTTAGGGCCTCATTACGACCCAGGCGGTAAGTTACCGCCTGGGTCGTACCTTTACCACCATGGCGTAAACTACGTTTAAGCCATGGTGGTTGGCGGACTTACCGCCCCATTCCGAGGTTGGCGGGGCGGTAAATCCCCAATCCCCATTTACCCTTCCCCATTCCCATTTTTGCCCCATAGGGCATAATGGGAGTGGGGAAGGCGTTAATTACGCCACCGTAAATTACGGTGGCGTAATAAACATCAAGGTCCCTTAGCGCCATGGATTTTAACACCTGCTAAAAGCAGGTGTTAAAACCTCCATGGCGCTAAGGGACCTCGGAATCAGGCGGTAAGGGTCGGCGCTGTTTACGCCGCCGTAAACCCCTCACCGCCTGAGTCGTAATGAGGCCCTTAGGCAAGATTGTGTGCAGTACCCTATGGGAGACTACAGCAACCTTGACCTCCTGGCAATAGGAACCCAACCTTTGGTTTAAGTCTGTACTACACAGGTTGGTAGTGTGGCCGAGCAGCCAGGCTTATCTCAAGAGGGGTCAATGTGAGCAGTAGGGTTTTTACACAGAGATTCACAGTGACAAGTATTCAAATAAACGCTTACACTCAAGGATTCTTGATTAAACAATTAATAATTTATTTAACAGTCAGTTCAATAAGCCTTCTTCAGAAAGGAACAGTATATAAGTAACACAAAACTACACTTCAAAATACACACTGTGAGTTTCTCTAAATCAGCAAGTACCCATTTTGGGATGGCACACAGATGGCTCCTACACCCTAAAATGACTTAAATAACTAGGACATTGTAGACATTAATATATCACGGGTACATTTAGAGCAATACTGAGTTGGTGTCAAAGAAAAGGGTTTGGGAAAAAAACAAAGATTAAACAAATATTCTGAAGCAGGAAAGTAATTTTTTAACCCCCCAATGCAAAGTAAATTAACCCTTTCCTGGAGTTAAAGCACAAAGTCAGAGGTAAGAAGAGTTTTTCAGGGAGCCAGGTCAGCCAATGTTAATTTGAGCAAAAGTCTAGGTGAGCTGAAGCACTTCTTGCATGTAAGTAAAAGGCTTGCACAATGTTTTCAGAAGTCTTTGTAGAACAAATAGAATCACTGTATGGCCACAAGCTGAGAGGCTTGTGAGGGGCCAAGCTGCAAGCAACTCTGCAAAAACAACCAAGACAAGTCTCAACTGAGAACAAGCAAGGCTACACAACAAGAGGTAAGTCCCGTTAGTTCTACAGTACCTTTTGTTAGAAGAATGTTAGAAGAAATTGGTTCCAGCTGGCTTCTGTTCCTATGTAGGTCTGCAGATCCTGATGTTCCTGGGCCTCAGTCATGGGGAAAAGAGGGAGGACGTCTGTGGACTTCTGCACTACAAATTGAAGGCCAGCGGCAGCAATGGGTAAATTTCAAAAGAAGTCATCAGCGCTTTGCGGTTTCAGCTCCTCACGTTTAGTTTAGTTTAGTTTATTATTTGATAATGCGCACCAAACCCAGGGGTAGCCGGGCGCCGCAGTAAAAGAATGCTTAAGCTTGGCTACATACAGTAAATGCATACATGTTATAACAATAGTTACAGTGCAAATATACATCATGTTACACAGGGGGGAGGGGAAAGTCTAAGATACAGATTTCAGCAAAATACGGGTTTTAGAGTATTTACATGCAAGAATCCAAAGTCGAGAGCCGGGGACCGGTTTAGTGGGTGTCATTAGCCTGGAGCCAATTTTTCACTTTACATCTGAATCTAGAGTATGGTTGATCATCTCTTAGTGCAGACGGAAGTGCGTTCCAGGCCTGGGTAGCTCTGATGGGGAAGCTTGCGCCGCCCGATTTTGTGAGCCTGAATCTAGGGGTTTCTAACAGAAGATGGTTAGAGGCTCTGGTGTGGTGACTGGTCAGTCTTGCCGATATATAAGGTGGCGCTGTATTATTGAGACCTTTGTAAGTGATAGATAGCGTCTTGAGGAGAATTCTATTACTAATTTTTAACCAGTGGTGGTCTTTCCTGATTTTGGTGATATGCTCTCTGCGGGGTATGTCCAAGGCTGCTCTAAGAACGTTGTTCTGCAGTATTTGCATTTTGTTTATGATAGTTTTATTGGCACCTGCATATAGGGCGTTACAGTAGTCTAATTTAGACATTATTAAGGCATTGGCTAATGTGATGCAGTTAATTTTGGAGAGGTAGGGTCTGCAGGCCCTGATTAATTTGCAGGTGTAGGCTGTAGATGAGGCCAGGGAGTTGACTTGTTTTTTGAGAGATAGTGTAGAATCAAGGTAGAAGCCTAGTGTTTTTACCTAGGTTACCACCTTGATTATATTACCATCTATATTAAAGGCTGCGTAGCTGGGGGCAATTTTTTTGAGGTTAGCGTCAGAAACCAAGATCAGTATCTCAGTTTTGTCGTCATTCAGACAGAGGCCGTGAGAGGCCATCCATGCCTGAATGATGAGGTAAATCTTGTTTACTAAGGCTGTATCTGCGACAAAGTTAGCAGAGAGTGTTATGAGGATCTGCGTGTCGTCCGGGTAATTAGTATAGGTTAACCCCAGTCTGTCAAGTTTGTCGAAGAGTGGCTTAGTGAATATATTGTACATTGTAGGAGAGACACATGAACCTTGTGGGACACAACAGGTGATTTGTATTGGATCCGCTGAGGCTAAGGAGGAGAAGACTCTCATTGTACGGTTGGCTAGGAAGGATTGTACCCAGGCTATAGCTTCACTTGAGAAATGGGCGGCAGACGCTAGATGCTTGCATAACACTGCATGGTCAACCAGGTCGAAGGCCGCCGATAAGTCAAGGAGGAGGAGCATAGCTGTTTTACCTTTATCCTTCACCTCGTCGATTTGTGTCTTAAGATCAATTAAGGCTGTTTCAGTGCCGTGTTGTGGTCTGAATCCAGATTGGCGTGATCCTAGTAGTTGGTTCGTCTCCAGGTATTTTTGGATCTGGAGGTAGGCTACTCTGTCAATGATTTTAAGGAGGAACGGGACCGTGGTGATGGGCCGGTAAATGGTAGGGATAGCTGGGTCAAGGGTCTGTTTTTTGAGGAGAGGCAGTACCCAAAATTCTTTAAGGCTAGTGGGCACAGTACTGGATCTAAAGGAGGCATTGATTAACTTCGAAATGAAGGGTGCTCAGTCTCTCACAGCATCCTTAATTACTTGTGCAGGGCAACTGTCACCCTGGCAATTCGATGGTTGCAAGGATGAGATAACCTTTTCAGTTTCCAGTATGGAGATGTTAGTGAACCTAAATGGTTTACAACTAACTAGTCCATCTGTATCCGTCAGGCGGGTGGTATGAGTTCCTGTGGAACTCAAGGAGGCTTTCTTCTTTGCAATTTTGGACTGTAGCGTTATTATCTTATTTGCTAATGCGTTTTGGATGCTCGTGCACCATTGTTTGTCCTTAGGGACATTGTCTGTGGGAGCGATAGGGTTTTCCATTTCCATGAGGATGGAGAAGAGTTCTTTAGAGTTGGAGTTAGCTTTGCTGATTCTCTCATTGAATGTATTTTTTTTTTGGTTTGGATTATTTCTTTCTTGTACTTATTTGCACGGTTGGCAAGTAGGGTTTTATTCTCAGCTGAAGGTGAGTGTCTCCAGATTGCTTGGAATTTGCGTTTCTGGATTCGTAGTTCTTTGAGAAGGGGGGTGAATCAGGAATTGAGGTGTGATTCTTGTTTGCTTTTACGTAGTTTGATAGGGGCAATGGTGTCCAAAGCTTTGGCCATAGAGATGTTAAATGTATCAACTAATGGTCAGGGTTATTGGCGCTAGCAGTAAGGGCTGGTAGGAGGAGAGGGAGTAGTTTTTCAACAGTAATATCTTTTTTGCTTCTGGTAGGCAGAGGTGGTGCAATTTCACAAGTAACTGTTTGAACAGTTTCTATGATAGATGAAAAGCAGATAAGATGGTGGTCTGTCCAGGTTTGAGGTATGATGTTATCAATAGTAGTAGTACAATTCAGGTTGACTATCCAATCTAGAGTACGTCCTTTTATGTGTGTGGGATCTAGGACTTTTTGTGTGAGGCCATGTTCGACTAGGCTTGATTGGATGGATTGGGCCTGTTTGTCCTCAACATCATGGAATCCCAGGTTAAAGTCACCTAGTAGTAGGAGCTGGGTGGAGTCTTTGATATTGTTAGTGAGGAGGTTGGAGAGGTCTTCCACAAAGTTCCCTAGAGGGCCAGCAAATAGCAACATCGTGGTTCTGGGATACCACTTTGGACTTTCCTCGCATCTAGGGTCCAGCACTCTGTTGAGGTTGCTCAGGCATGGTCAGTCCTGCTTCCTGGGAGTCTGGAGGATCTTCCTGGAGCTCGGGTCCGACTTAAAGATAATCACTCGATTCTGGTATTCCTCTCCCTGGCACTTCGGTTCCTGCAGCAGCAATGGAAGTACAGCCAGCTCCGAGAGGATTTCCAGATGAACTCGTCTTGAGGTTGATTGGTCCCACCAACCGAAGGGGAGAAGTCGTCCTTTGCAGGTCTTCTCTAGTCAAGGCGAATTCGGAGCTTCAGCACTGCAGCAGGGCTTCACCGGGCAAACCAACGGTCCAGGAGTTGCAACAGGCGTCCAAGTTCTTCTTCGGATTCCTTCATCCAGTGGTCGACTCTGCCTTCCAAGCAAAAAGTCTTGCCTTTTATGCAGGCTTCTCGCATTCATGTGCAGCCTAGCTGTCACTCACACAGCAGGGTGGCTGTCCTCCGAGGACAGCCCTCAAGCCAATCACTCTTGGGTGCATTCCTGTAACCAAGGAAACTAAGCACAGGGAGTTTTGGGCACCTTCCCCACTTCCTGCCCTGCTAGACATGCTGGAGCCAAAGACGGGCTTCACTCAAAAATCCTGCCAAAGTCAAAATGAACAAAGGGACCAAATCTCAAGACGGACCTTTCCAACAAGAAATGGCAAAAAAAGAAGGCCGGGCAATTTTGACAAAATGGGCACCAATGGGTGTCTTACTGCAAAAATCCTGCCAAAGTCAAAATGAACAAAGGGACCAGATCTCAAGACGGACTTTTCCAACATGAAATGGCAAAAACAGAAGGCTATGCCATTTTGACAAAATGGGCACCAATGGGTGTCTTACTGCAGCTGCATTTGCAGCCCGCAGTGAAAACACACAATGGTAGGAAAAGTTAAACCACTGCCACCAGCCATTAATTGTATAAAGGGTAACATAAAAATGTTACATGAGAAACTAGACAAAGGGGATACTAAGTAACCCCTCCAGCACCCTAGGGTAAAATAGTGTGTGCTGGGTCTAGAAAGTTACAAATTGTAAGTAAAGTCAATTTCACTTCACTGCTCTTGGAAACAGTAGTTTCACCAAGAGAAGGTATTTAAACCTTTGGGAAATCTAAGAGACTTCCCTGTGCCAATGCACTGAATGTGCTGTGTGTCACAATGTAAATATGATACCTATGGAGTTTGTAAGACTCCAAAGTCAAAAGAAACACAGACCAAATCACTGAAAAATCCACGAGAGAGAGGGAAAAAGGTCTCATGCTCTCCATGTTAGAAATGAAAAGTCCTAAAGTCCAGAAAAAAGAGCTGGGGTCTGTAAGGTAGAAGGGAAGCAGCACATTTCTGAGAATTATCCCTAACAATGACATTCTTACAAGGCCTTGAGACTTTCAGAATGTGAAAATTACTATCGTACTGGCCTGGCGACATTTCAGATAGTGTAAGAGCTATGACAAAGATAAGGAGGGGTGGTGGGGTATGAGATGAGACAGACAAGCAACTATCGTACTAGGCTTGATGACATTTTTGATAGAGCAGGAGAGTTGACAAGAGGTGCGGGGAGGAGAGGGAAGAGGTGAAGAACAAAACAAGCGACTATCGTACTAGGCCTGTCGACATTTCAGGTAGTGCTGGAAGGGGAGGGAGAAGAAACAAACAAGGAGGGATGGGGAGGAAATTAAACAAGCTACTATCATACTAGGTCAGATCACAATTCAGATACAGTCAGAGCTATGACAAAAATAAGGAGGGAGGGAGTAGGAGATGAGACAGACAACCAACTTTCGTACTAGTCCTGATGACATTTCTGGTAGAGGCGAGGGACAGAGGCAGGCATCACATACATACATTAGGGGGGGTTATGTTCCTCTTACAATTGAGGAACTTATTTTTCACTCTTGATTGTTAACAGGGGAACTTTAACATTGTTTTTCTACATCGTAGATGTTTTCTAGCACACTTTTATATCACTTAGGACTAGCCTCCATCGTTCAATGTGCCGTGTATTTCACTCTGTTACAGTGGCAGATTATTTCTTTATTTGCTGTTGTCAATACATTTCTGTATATACTCTGTCCTGCTTTGACAATCTATCCGCCACTGTAGTTCCACTTTGGGGGGTCACCTGTTCTATGATTAACAATCTATCTGCCAGGTCAGTTCCTGTTCTTAAAAGCCAGCAACTTGGAATGTTTTATGTCATGTTGATACTCATGCTTTGGTCAATTAACATGTTTTTTTCTTTTGTTTTTTCATTTATGTTTTTACATGTCATGTTTGGATTCACCTAGTTTTCAATTAATCGTCTTATGGTATTTGTGATCAATGATCTGTTGTGCCACTTGGTTTTCATCCCCTATATAACTCTTGGTCTGTGACATCCATCTATCTATGTTTTGCTCTATGAACTGTTGATTGCTATCAATGTTCTCCCTGATGAAGGACTGCATGTGGTCTGAAATGCATTGGCATCTTTGGCATCTGCTTAACACTATAATTTATTAAAATGATCACATCCTCTTTATCGTTAAATTGTTATACTGATTAATTGACATCAGAGTGTGCAGCCCTCACCACCTTTTTGCTTGTTACTTTGGTGTTTTCTGCGGAGGCACTTCTTGAGGATTTGAACCACACTCACATTTTCCCATCATCTATTTCAGGCTTGAACAGCATTAATTACTGTTAGTGGTGCCCACTCACGCCCCTTTTGCAATAACTTCCTTCACACATCCTTGTTGCACCCAACTCCACCCCATCTGCCATGCCATTAACAACTCACTTTCATGCTCACCTGAGTGCCACCTTGATGCTGGGTCTCTCAGCACCATTGCTGCTGGTCCTGCTCACCTCCCTACACCTCCACCATGTGGGTGCTCCTGCAAGTGTCATAGAATGGTTAACACCTTATGATGAAAAGGTTGTGTTTGTTCCTGAGATTTAGCAAGGGGGGCCTTTGCCATTTATATCTACTTAAAACATCTCTACTATGTAACCCTCTTCAGTGCTCTCTACCTCCCCTCAGTCATCATCATGCCCTTCCTCAAAAAGCCTCAATGCCCCCTTGTGGCTCCTATAGCACCCTGTACCACTTGACACCCCATACCCCAAGCGACTGCATCCTCCACATCTTACCAGGGAACCCCTACACATCTCTGCTCTGACCTGGGTGGGGACTGGCCTACCCCCTACCCTACTGCTCAAGACGTGTGTGGGCATATCACCTGTATCCCCCACCTCTGTCCCCAACCACGGTGAAGCCTCACCCCTCCTCTGTTGCCCTGCCGCGATCCCAGGCAGGGCGGGACCGGTTTCCCAGTCATCTGTTGCCATGTTTGTTGATGGAACCCTGCCCATACACTCACTCTTCCTCTGTCATGATGCCCGCTCCCGGGGAGCCGGTTCAAGCCCTGCGTCCCCGAAAGCGGACATCCAGTCCCCAAGGAAAGACCCAGCAACCCCATATAGGGGCCCTTTGGACAGTGTCCTGGCGCCTATGGCGCCAGGCTCATAAAAGACATCAGACCTGGCGCCATAGGCGCCAGGCTCATTATGGGAGTGCTTGGGTGCACTTACCTGATGCAGACCATGCTGCAGGATCCCATCCTCCTTGAGACCTGAAAGGAACTACTTTACCTGTGGGACTAATTTACCATCCGGGCGTGGTCAGGGAAGGATACATATCTGATTGGAGGAAGGATACATACCTGGAACTTCTTCCAAGGCTATTTAAACCCCACCCGAACATCCACACGTGCTTCGTGTTGTTCTGCATCTAGCAGCTGGACGCTCACCGTGTCTGCTCCTGCATACTGACTTCTGCCATGCCTGCCAGCATCCTGGATCACCTGCAAAGGAAGAGAAGAAAAGGACAGAAGAAGGAAAAGTCCTTACCTGCTAAAACCGCATCCCGGAGACATCTCGCCGACAATCCTGAAAAGGAAGACTTTTATTTAAAAGCTCATTGCGTCGATCGCTGCAGCGCCGCATTCCACTCACCTTTACAGGGCGCCTCCATATTCAGCAGCGATCATCCGATTCGCAGTCACGCCCCAGCGCCTAGGGAGAAAAAGGCAAGAACAAAAGGTGAGAGAGAGAAGGGAATAAGGAAAGCAAAATCTCCATGTTAAGACTTACCTGTTGATTCATTCCCTCTTCATTTCGGGTCCGCGCCGCATCCTGGCATTTCCGGACCCCGGCCCCTAAGGGGAAAAAAGACATCAGCGTTAATGAGCGAATGAAAAGACATTACCAAAAATCGCTCATTAAAGACTTACCTGATTTCTACAAGGATTTCACCTCTCATCTCGGGTTGGTGCCTGTTCCCCTGCATTCCGTACCCCGGCCCCTATGGGGAAAAAGACACTAGCATTAGTACATTAATGCATGGACACAAGGGGAACCTCTTATCAAAAAACTTACCTGGAAGCCAAGCAAGTTTGGTTCTCACCAATCCGAAAATCCAGTGAAGTAACTGGATACCAACGTGCCCCTGCATCAGAAGCAGGATGGAGAGCTCGTCCTTCCAGACCCTAAGGTGAGACGCTACGGGGAATCACAGAAGGGTTTCGAGGAGGGTGAGAGGGGAAAGTGGGAGGCCGATTGCATTACCCCGCAGACAGTTAATCCCCTATTTTCGCCTAAGAAGGATACTTCTGCGAGCCAGACAAGCCATATTTGGGGGCCCGGTCCAGTCCGTCTTCCGAACCCTGCGCATCTCCTTAGAAGAGGTCACAGCAGCGCGAACCAGGCCAGCGCCTCCGTGGGAGTCAGGTGAGCGTTACAGAACGCAAAGCCTTCCTACAAATTCCCACCCAGGCGCTATGGAAAGTTCTGAGACTGATCAGTTGGCCCAATTACTGGGGGAATTACGGGCCGAAGTACATGCCGCTCGTCAAGAGACTAATGCCCTCAGGAGGGAATTAATAATATCAAAGGAAAGAACTGATGACCTGGCCAGACAGCTTTTGCAAGGTCAAGCTGGGCAAACGCCTCTACCCGGTTCCGGAGGGAACCCCGCTCCTGTGGTTTCCAGTAACCCTGTGCAGATTAATCTACCTGGAAACATGCCGCTGGCCCCACCCGAACGCTTTACTGGGGACCCCAAACGATTCGCCGTATTCATGAATCAGTGTCATTTGCACTTCCTATGCAGACCTGGGGCCTTCCCTAATGATCAGACCAAGGTAGCCTTTGTATTGTCATATCTCAGCGGCTGCGCTGCCGATTGGTCAGTTCCACTGGTTACTCAAGATGACCCGATTCTCCGTGATTTTCAAGGGTTTCAAGCAAGCATGGAAAGGTTATTTGCTCGACACTCTGAGGGGCAGGCTCTGGATGACAAACTTCTATCCCTGCGACAGGGCAATCAGGACCTCCTATCCTATATTGCAACCTTTAATAGACTAATTGTGGAAACGGGATGGCCAGAGGATAAAAGAGTCACGTTGTTTTATCGAGGCCTACGCGGAGAACTTAAAGATGTCTTGGCCCAAGTTGTAAATCCGCCCCAAGAATGCACAGAGTATATAGACATAGTGGTCCAATTGGATCACAGACTTCAAAACAGAAAAGCAGATCGGTCCAGGTTTGAGACCCGGGTGTTGGTCAAGACCCATGCTAACACCAAGGGAGTTGATGTCTCTGAGCCTATGCAAATTGGAGGGGTTAAAGGACCCTTAACTCAAAAGGAACATGAAAGGAGGCGGCAGTTAAAATGATGTCTTTATTGTGGGAATTCTGGACACTTTCTACGAGATTGCCTGGCAAAACCGCCCGAAAGGCGGTAGGAGCCGCTGATAAAAACCATGAAGACTCTGTTTCGGGAAACGACTCCGCTCGACGAGCGTAGGGGTCCGCTTGCCGAGCTTGAAAACTAACTCTCAGACCTCGCATTTCATTGTGCCAATGGTTCTCGTAGATCCAGAACAGCCTAAGCGGTTGCATGCAATAAAGGCATACATCGATAGTGGGGCTATTGGAAACTATGTGGATCGTGAATTGGTCTCTAGGATTAACCTCCCTCTCCGTCCTAAAACCAGCAAAGATGTCATCACCACAGTCGATGGAACTGAAATTGCCTCAGGACCGGTAACACATTCCACTACTGAGGTGACTCTTATTGGTCCTGACGGCCATCGGGAGGGTGTTGTGTTTGATGTAATCAAGGCTCCACAGTTTCAGGTTATTCTTGGAATCCCTTGGTTAGAGACACATAATCCTCAAATTGATTGGCGAGCTAAGAGAATAACCTTCCCGGATTGTACACAAACCTGCTACCCAGAAAACCTGAAGATTAATCTAGCATCTGTAACCTCTGCCTCCATGCAACTACCTCCGGAATACCGAGACTTTCAGAACGTCTTCCAAAAGGAACAGGCCAACACGTTACCTCCTCACAGATCGTACGATTGCCAAATCGATCTGGTGCCCGGTGCACAACCCCCTTGTAGCAGGATTTATGCCCTTACCGAACCTGAGAACCTGCATTTGAGACAATATTTTGATCAATACCTAGCTAATGGTTTTATTCGCCCGTCAAAGTCCCCGGCATCCTTGGCTTTGTTCTTCGTGCCCAAAAAAGAAGGCGACCTTAGAACTTGTATCGATTACCGCTCATTGAACCAGATAACGGTTAAAAACCGTTATCCTCTGCCTCTGATCCCTGAACTCCTTGACCAGGTGAAGGACGCTTGCATATACACCAAGTTAGATCTCCGGGGGGCTTATCATCTGGTACGAGTTAAAGAAGGCGACGAATGGAAAACTGCCTTCCGTACTAAATACGGATTATTCGAGTACCAGGTGATGCCTTTCGGATTGTGTATCTCGCCTGCTGCCTTCCAATACTTCATGAATGATGTCCTTCGGGAGCTCATCGATGTTTGTGTTGTCATATATATCGATGACATTCTGGTGTACTCCTCTTCAGAATCTGATCACAGAAAACACGTCAGGGCAGTACTTGAAAAACTGCGCCAACACAAACTATTTGCTAAATTGGAGAAATGTGTTTTCCATACCACAGAAGTCGAGTTTCTAAGTTTCATCCTGACACCCAAAGGAGTCCGAATGGACTCAAGAAAAGTGGATGCCATCCTCAAATGGCCATCACCTAGCTCTGTAAAAGGGGTTCAAAGTATGCTCGGCTTTGCCAATTTCTATCGCAGGTTTATCCCGGAATTTTCACGCGTGGTACAACCAATTACTGCACTCTTGAGGAAAAATAAACGTTTTGAATGGTCTGAAGAAGCCGAGCAGGCCTTTCAGGATTTAAAAGCTAAGTTTACCTTCGCACCTATATTGAAACACCCGCGTCCAGATCTCCCTTATGTCGTCGAGACTGACGCATCCAGCCTAGCCATGGGAGTTGTCCTGTCCCAAAGAGATCCCGAAACCAACCAACTGCATCCCGTAGCATTTTGGTCCAGAAAATTCTCGGCACCCGAGGTTAATTATGCAATCACTGACAAAGAACTGTTAGCCATTAAGTCCGCTTTTAAAGCCTGGCGGCATTATCTGCTTGGGGCTTGACATACCTTCACAGTGATCACTGATCACTGGAATTTACAGTATTTGAAAACCGCCAAGGCTCAGTCATCACGGCAGCTCCGATGGGCTTTGTTTTTCGCTGAATTTGATTTTGTGATTACCTATCGACCTGGCTGCAAGAATGGCAAAGCAGACGCCTTATCTCGAATTGGAATGGGAGAATCTGATACAAACTCAGAACCAGTACCAATAATTCCCGAACAAAGGATTCTAGGCATGACTTTGTTACAGACGCTAGAAGACATTCAAGCCTGAGTGAAACAACTACTGGACCCTACAACCTTACAGGATTTGATACAAAAGGGATCAGACTTTACCATAGATAATGGTTTACCTTATTTCCGAGGACGCTTATTCCTGCCACATAAGGAATTACACGAACTAGTTATTTCTGGTTATCATGATACATTAATAGAGGGACACCCCGGTATTGCCAAGACATAGGAAAAGGAAACGATGATTTTGGTGGCCCTCTTGGCGAAAAGATGTTAAATCTTTTGTGATGTCCTGTGGTGTTTGCGCCCAAAATAAAAGTCAAAAGAAAAGACCAGCCGGTCTCCTTCAACCTCTAGACATACCGCCAGCACCCTGGCACACCCTATCAATGGATTTTATTACGGACCCGCCTCCTTGTTCGGGGTACAATACTATTCAGGTAATTGTGGATTTGTTTTCCAAAATGGCCCACTTTATTCCTTTGAAAGGTTTACCTTCAGCTTCTGTCCTAGCCAAAGAATTCCTCGAAAATATTGTTCGGCTATATGGATTCCCATCTATACTAATCTATGACCGGGGAAGCCAATTCATTTCCCACTTCTGGCGCAAATGTTGTCAAATGGCGCAGATCGACGTAAGATTATCGACCGGTCACCACCCTCAGACCGATGGTCAGACCGAGAGGACAAATCAGACCCTTGAGCAGTACTTACGGTGTATGTTACAGCAATCTGAAAGCAACTGGAAAGACATTCTTTGGATAGCCGAATACGCATATAATAATTCGGTACACTCTGGAACTGGCCACAGTCCTTTTAATACTTTGTTTGGGCATCACCCTCGAACCTCAAACCTTGACTCACCTCAGAACCTCGGAACGCCTGCAGTAGAACATCTGCATTCTACAATTACCCAAGCCTTCAAAGAGGCAACTACGCATTTACAACAAGCCAAGAGAAAATACAAGGAGAATGCTGATCTACATCGGAGTGAAGCACCTCAGTATCAGATTGGGGATCAAGTGTGGTTAGCTACCAGACATTTACCACTCAAAGGGCCTCGAACTTTTAACCCAAAATATCTGGGACCTTATTCTATTACGGCAATAATTAACCCAGTGGCTGTTAAACTTGATTTACCAGCTAGTATGCGAATTCACCCTGTTTTTCATGTGTCACTTCTGAAACCAGTGGTACCCGGAACCCGACTACTCAAACCTCCAGAACCTATTCTAATAGATGGGGAGCCCGAATTCGAAGTGAAGAACATTTTAGACTCAAAAATGTTTAGGTCAAAACTGTTCTACTTAATTGATTGGAAGGGGTACGGACCTCAGGAGAGGTCGTGGGAACCCAGCGGCCATGTGCATGCACCTCGATTAGTCAGGAAATTCCAACGACTCTTCCCAGACAAACCAAAACCCCCAGAGGGGGTTTTACATGACTTCTGCCACACCTTCCAGCATCCTGGATCACCTGCAAAGGAAGAGAAGAAGAGGACAGAAGAAGGAAAAGTCCTTACCTGCTAAATCCGCATCCCGGAGACATCTCGCCGACAATCCTGAAAAGGAAGACTTTTATTTAAAAGCTCATCGCGTCGATCGCTGCAGCGCCGCATTCCACTCACCTTTACAGGGCGCCTCCATGTTCAGCAGCAATCATCCGGATTCGCAGTCACGCCCCAGCGCCTAGGGTGAAAAAGGCAAGAACAAAAGGTGAGAGAGAGAAGGGAATAAGGAAAGTTAAATCTCCATGTTAAGACTTACCTGTTGATTCATTCCCTCTTCATTTCGGGTCCGCGCCGCATCCTGGCATTTCTGGACCCCGGCCCCTAAGGGGAAAAAAAGACATCAGCATTAATGAGCGAATGAAAAGACATTACCAAAAAACACTCATTAAAGACTTACCTGATTTCTACAAGGATTTCACCTCTCATCTCGGGTCGGTGCCTGTTCCCCGGCATTCCGTACCCCGGCCCCTATGGGGAAAAAGACACTAGCATTAGTACATTAATGCATGGACACAAGGGGAACCTCTTATCAAAAAACTTACCTGGAAGCCAAGCAAGTTTGGTTCTCACCAATCCGAAAATCCAGTGAAGTAACTGGATACCAACGCGCCCCTGCATCAGAAGCAGGATGGAGAGCTTGTCCTTCCAGACCCTAAGGTGAGACGCTACGGGGAATCACAGAAGGGTTTCGAGGAGGGTGAGAGGGGAAAGTGGGAGGCCGATTGCATTACCCCGCAAACAGTTAATCCTCTATTTTACCCTAAGAAGGATACTTCTGCGAGCCAGACAAGCCAGATTTGGGGGCCCGGTCCAGTCTGTCTTCCGAACCCTGCGCATCTCCTTTGAAGAGGTCACAGCAGCGCGAACCAGGCCAGCGCCTCCGTGGGAGTCAGGTGAGCGTTACATCCTCCTGCTCCCCAGAGCACACCCTTTTCTCCTTTACATAAACACTTGTGGTCCATATGCCTACAACCCCTTTCCATGTCACTCATAAATCCCCAACCCTGCAGCACGTATGGCAACCTCAACCCCTACTGCTCCCTGTTTGTCCTCCTGCCCACATGTTCCCATTCTTCATAATGACAGGGCCCACACCCACTACAAGCAGCCTAGCACCCTAGCAATGCCCGCAACAGAGCCAATGCCCCCCTTCCATTGCTATACACCCATGGCCACTGGCCCAGTCCCTGTCCGTGGAGGCAAAGGCCCCATTGCTAAATCTCAGGAACAAACACAACCTTTTCACCCTAAGATGTTTACCATTATATGACACTTGCCCTTGTCCCCCCCCTACCTCCAGTAAACACCCTGCTCTCCCTGCCAAACACAGATTAATGGTGTGAACCTTTGCCTTGCTCCCTGGAAAAGGGAAACATGGAGGCCTGCGACCCCCTCCACCCGCTAACTCACAGAACGGGCAATGCTTGCCTCCTTTGGCTGCCCCTCTTGTCATGGCTGTTCCTGCACTGTAGCAGGTTTCTCAAGCTCCTCTCAGCAAAGCTGAGTACTGCAGTTCCATATGCCCAGCCACATGGCATTATGTCAAGCGTGTGCTGGCAAAGCTATGATCAACAGGTTATGCAGCCAGGCTCAACTGTTCCTAAATCCTTGTCCTCCCAGCTGACATGTTCCTGGGCTGCTCGACCACGCCCCTTCCTGCAGTCCCTAACCCCAGAGCAGTGGCCATACATCCCTGGGTGACAAAATGCACAACATGCCCCCCGGGACCCACCATGCCGAGCATACTTCACTCATCATGTACAACCATACTTGTCATGTGGATCATCCTTTTACATGCATTGTTAGAGTTAGGTGTGTTGCATGCTCATGCATAATGGAGTGGCTACTTGGCATGACATAAGTCAGGAGATGACAAAAAAAGCTGTCATGACAGGAGTGTAAATGTAATTCCACACAAAAAATAAGTTACTGCATCACCCCTCACCAAAAACATGTCAAATGAACTCCAAGCAGCATGTTGTGGAAGTGGAGATAGTGGTCCGACCACAAAACCTGCCTTACTGGGGAAACACTGATAGTTGAAGCAAATTAATAGATAAGCTCCAAAATACAACCATGCACATGAGTTGACTCACGTACAGACTAATAGAGACCACGATCCAGCAAAAAATAAAAAAACACAGGAGCCTGTGGGGAGTTATACCTTATGTTAAAGTTCCCCAGCACCACCAGGCTGGTGAACATTATTCAGAAGGATGCCACAAAGTCGAGGAACGGGTTTAGGAACATATAAAACGCGCAAAGAGGGAAATGTAGACTTAAGAAATGCCAAGAAATTGACGCAGATACTGTATACAGGACTAAAAGAGCTTTCATCTTTAAGTTATGAGGTATAGGAATCATAGAAAATTGGTGAGCAGTTTTAAAAATGATATCTACTCCCCCAACAGGGTGGAGAGATACCCGATCTGGGTGGATAATGCTGTAGTCATCAGGAGTGCCTGTGACAGAGTGGGTGCAGAAGCATCTGTAAGCCATGTCTCTGTCATACAGACAACACCAGGTGAAATGTTCAGCCAGAAACTAAAAGATAAATGCAGCATGAGCCACAAATGAGTGGGCATTAATTAAAAAAGCATTAATTAAAAAAGAAACCTGTCCTCTCTCTCCCCCACATAACCTTCACCTGCACCCACTTCTCCTGGGACCCCCTCAGCCGCCACCCCCCTCTTCTCTCCTCCCGCTCCCATGTCACGTCTGCGCCCTCTAGACAAGTCTGGTCCATGAAAGCCTCCTCCAAACAGGTTGACCCTTGCCCTCCTAAAATCATCAAGGACAACATTGATTCTCCTGCTCCAGCCTTGGTCGACCTCTGCAACCTCTCGTTCGCCACTGGGGTTTTCCCCACTTCTCTCAAGCACTCTCTTGTGCACCCTCTGCTAAAAAAAAAAAACGGACCCTGGGGTGCCTTACCTCCCTTCTCACTGACCGTCCTTCGTAGGTGGATCTTGGGTCCTTTCTCTCCTCTATCACTCTCTCCACTTGTGGTATCCCCCAGAGATCTAACCTATCCCTGTGGTTCTTCAATGTCTACATGGCCCCTCTGGCGCACTTGATCTCTACCTTCACCTCTGACTTTTAGTGTTATGCAGATGACATACAGCTCTTGTTCAGGCTACCCTCAGCCTCTTCCTCCTCCTCACTCATTCCTGACTCTCTGTCCCCAATTCAGTCTTGGTGTGGTGCTAACAATCTCTGCCTCCATGCCAGTAAAACAGAGATTGTGCTCATTGGGACCCCTGCCCCCGCTTTCCCAATTTCCCAATGGCCTGCCTCCCTTGGCCCTGCGCCCTCACTTACTAGTGAGGCAAATATCTTTGGGGTCATTTTTGACTCCACTCTCTCCTTCTCTTCTCACATCTCACATCTCGGACATCTCTAAAAAGTTCCACTGTCAGCTGCACCTCCTCAGAGGTACTCTACCTTTCCTCACCTTCCCCCAAAGGCTCACCATCTCCAGAGCCCTGGTACTCTAGGCTGGACTACTGCAACATCCTCTTTCTCAATCTGCCTACTTCTACTCTCCGCCTGCTACAACTCAACCAGAACAGAACCACAAGACTTATTTTAGGCCTCAAGCACCGGGACCGCATCTCTCCAGCACTGAAGTCCCTCCACTGGCTCCCCGTGGCTGCTAAAATCAAGTTCAAGAACCTCTGCATACTCCACAATGCTTTCTGGGGCCGGGGCCCACACTATCTACAATGCACTCTTCCTAAATACTCTCCTTCTAGAGACCTCCACTCATTCTCCTCCAACTCTAAGCGTGCAAGATGTTTTCCCAAGCAGAGATTTGGGGGTAGATGCCTCACTCTAGAACAGCCTTCCTGCCTCTCTCCGCTTTGAGCCAGAACTCCTAAAATTCTGGAAACTCCTTAAGACCTTCCTTTTCTCTTCCTCTTTCTCTCTCCCTCTCCCTTGCAAATGTCCCCTCTCTTTCACTCCAGCCTCACTCCTCCATCTCTCCCCTAACTCTGTTGAGCTTTTGCTGACTGGCCGCCTGGCTCACCTCCAGAGCCTCACAGGTCCCAGGCTCCCCCGCCAGTTATTGCAGTTCCCTCTGGGCCTCTGCACTATGCCCAGCACTACTGCAGTTTCAGCTTTCGTTCTATTAGAGGGGTAACCCCTACTGCACTTCACCATGTGTTCCATGAGAGAGGTAACATCTCTGAACTTAACCCAGGGCCCTGCTGGACTGGGCACGCTTGTTTCCCCCTCCCCACTCTTGCACCTCCGTCTGTAAACTTGCATGACATGAATGTATTAGGCTGAGTAAGTTCTGTCTTGTCCCTCTTTTGTCTCTTCCCACTAATCTGGCTGTGCCTGTTGCACATCATGCACTTGCACTAGGTGAAATGCTGTCAGGCCTAGTAGCTAGTTACTTTTGTTAGATCATTCGGAAATTTCAAGGCCTAAGAATGACCACTGTTTTTTCCCTTGCACCCTTCCCAGCTTCAAGTGCTTTGAAGCACTTTACTTGTGTATAATCACTGTAAAAAATAAACAATTTCATTACATTGCATTCCAAGTATGCATTTCCCATCAGGTACACAAAAATCACTGAGCAGTGATGAAGTTTAAAGTTAACACTGTACCTGGCGGAGAAAGATCCAATATGGCTTTCAGCATGAAGCTCTGTCTGACTGTGTATTCAGGCCATCCTGACTGGTCCATGACCTGGACGGGCCCAGACAGGCTTACATTTGGCACAACTTTGGTGCGACCGGCACACTCCCACTGCACATGACCACTGCGCGGTCTATTGTAGTTAAGTTAAATATACCCACTATAGTATCGTAAGCCAATCCGGTCTCACAGTCGATAGGCAGTGACAACAGACTTCCGACAGCAAATGAATGCATGTCAGAAAATAAAAGAAAACACTGGCATTGACCTATCACGGGCCTCAGTTGACTCGGCGGGCAGGCACCCTAAGCCAGAACTACCTGGCATACAAGGAACGGAAACCAAATGAATAAAACTAACATGAAATAATTAACAGTAAATGAAAATAATGAAATAAAAATGCTATGATGTAGCATGATCGTAAATGAGTAGCGCCCAGTCACGCGCCACGGCCCGGGTATTAACCGGGTGTCTAAAAGGGGAATATAAGGTGTTGAAAAGTAAAATAATTAATACAATGAAACAGTGATTTAAACACACAGAGGCCAAGTGTCATACAATGAAATGTGTCATTCCGAAGCAGCCTGCCCTGCATTTGCATTGATGTTTGGAAACATGCGACAATCCATTGCCCTTAGTTCACTTCAAGATATGCCTACTTACTGAACACAAGATAACGAGACTGTCCCTTTCGTCGGAACATCCAATTTCCCATTCTAAGAAATAGTCTCTTGCAGTGCTTGTAAACTGGAAGATTCCGGGCCTGAAAGTTACAGCCAGGCACCGGTAGAGGGGGAAAAGCAGCAGAGATGGTCACAAGCCCAGCACACATGGAGTTGTATTTCATTGGCTGTTGCATTGCAGTCAAGCACTTCTGCTACAGTCAATCAGTTTGAAAACATGATTTGTACAGCTCCTGATTTTCTACAAATATATAACATTGGTGAAGATATGCTGGGACAGCACATACTGTGTTCATTGATAGAAACTTCATTTGTGGCCTCAGAAATGCATTTGTGCGGGAGCACATCCATG
Organism: Ambystoma mexicanum; assembly: GCF_040938575.1. Classification (NCBI taxonomy): domain Eukaryota; kingdom Metazoa; phylum Chordata; class Amphibia; order Caudata; family Ambystomatidae; genus Ambystoma; species Ambystoma mexicanum. The sequence goes on along the minus strand of NC_090933.1, from coordinate 1,234,780,415 downwards.
CACCTTACAGGGAACATTGCTGGGGCGCCATGTGAGTAGACATTTTGCAAAAGGGGATATTTTCATGGATATGTTGTCTGTTTCATTTTGGGGATGGGTACACACCTGTTTCGGTGTTTTGGCGATATGCTCTCCAGCCCTGGGTTATATGGGGATTCTGGAGACTGCTCAGTCACCTCTGCCCATTAAATTCTTCAGCTTCTATTTGTAGGGTATTTTGTATAAACTTGGGGCTTGGCAGTATTTTCTTACCGCCAAAAACAATGGTAATTTGACAGTGACTATTCCTTACATTCAGATTGGGTTTGGCTTTATAGTGGAATACATTTTGTTGGTGGTATTTTGGTGAGCATAATGTCTTTGTTTTATTTGTGGCCCCAACATACAAAACCCCTTTCTTTTGTTTAGACTGTTCTTGTGATCTCTAGAGGCCTCAGACTTCTACATTTTCATATGGAATGCCACCTATGGCTGTTATCACTAATTTATTTACATTAGTGAGACTATGTTTCCATGGAGTATTCACAATAACATGTGGTATTATCACTAATTTATTTACATTAGTGAGACTATGTTTCCATAGGCCTCTCTCTGCTGATTCATATACGCTCTGCAGACTATTGCATTATATTCCACTCAGAAGCCATACACACAAACCCTGAGTGGAATCACGCGCACGACTATTTATAAAGGCTCATGACATTGCTTCATCTCTATAAGAAACTTGGCACATTAAACATCATTAACTCCCCTACAGAGTGTTTTCTTTTTCTTTTTATAGGCACCAAATGAAGACCAGAGGCAAGAATACTCTCAGGCAGACTGTGTTATCACAATTTCATTTCAAAATGATACATTACCATTCTGGTGAGACAATTCTTTCTGAAATAAACATAAGAGAAACAAATGTAATAATACCACAAATTTCATTTCATGTTTGCAACAAGCAAAAGAGAGATTATATCATGTGTCTTGCAACATTATAACGTGGCAGTTAAACACAGGAGAATTCCCTATCGATACACTGCCTGTCTAATAGTAGATCATTCGTCCGGCAGTCACAGCAATCTCACTCCATTTGTATATTTACCAGCTATTTGTAGCTTTTCAGCATGCAAAATCTCCTGGCTTGTCGGTTTTGAGCAGTGACCCAGGGCTCTCTTTTTTTTTCTTTCTTTAAAGCACCCAGCGAGAACATGCAGTTCAATCTGCAATTTGCAGTTCTCAAGCCGGTGCCTAGTGACTAGGAAACCCCAGTCTCTGAAGGTCAGTGGTCCAGCTCCTCACAGCAGCAGAACGAAGGCGACCTCACTGCAACTCTGCAAAATGTCTTCTCCCTGTAATTCTGTCCGAGACACTCCAAAAAACCTCTGTTACCTCCCCTAAGTCTACGTAGATTATTGCCTCCTCCTTCCTCAACAATAGCTCACTTTTACAGAAAGCAACTGTATCTAACTGATTTTCTGGCATTCGAATTTTGCTTCCTGCAAAGACAGTGAAAAGGGCAAAGGAAAATTTCCCGTTTAAAAATGAATCTCAGCCTGCCTCATTTTGCACATGGAAAACACATTATAATGTTAAATAGTTAGAATCGTGTTAGTATTTGTTAGTTAAGTTAATTAATCAAGTATCTTATGTGTCTCCTGCAAGTGAGGCATTTCAAGTGAAGAAAAAAAATGGTGTGTTTTGAAATAGGCATTGAGAAAAAATGAGAAAAAAAATGGTGTGCTTTTAAAAATAAATAGCCTGTCTTCATATAGTGATTTTAAAATAGATATCCTGTCTTCATATACATGTCCATATGTTACCCTGGCAACACATGGCTTGCTGTACCACAGCACAGTAATAATGTGATCTCATGCAGTGGCGCTGCACTCCAAAACACGCTAAATTATACTAAATATCCCCTCCTTTTTCTGAGAATTTGGCCATGGTCCAAGCCACAATTGGAAGAAACCCAACTTGCTCTCTTTCTTCTTTTAAAATGTATGCGTATTGGGATATCTTTCTCTCCCCGTTGTATCTACTAACATGAGCAACATCTTCATCTTCACTGACAAAACAATCAACCATCCTCCCATTATTAGCACCAGGACAGCTAAGCCCACTATAGAGCGTTCCCCCCAGGTTCCCCAAATTAAACCTTTCCACTTCTATTATACCCAAGTTACTAACTGTAATATTGCTCTTTCTTAGATTAATTTTCACCACATGATTCAATAAGAACTCCACATCCGGGTCTATTGGAAATGCATCCCTTTGAAAAAATTCAATATTTTCTACTTGGCTTTCCCAAATGTCATTCGTAACATGAAATAATGTTAAACCCCCAATCAAAACAATTGTGTCCTTCGGAACCTGTAAGTAAAATTCATTATATTTCACTTGTTTGACCACAAATGTTCCATGATTCAAGTGTACTACTGTAAAATTCTTCATACAGGTGCTGACCAACCATTTACCTTTGACCATCTTAGCCTGTGCCAATTCTTCACCTCCCATATTGCTAATAATTACTTCACATCCTTCTGATATACTTGGGTCAGATTTCAAACCACAAATAGCGTCTGTAGCATCAGGAATAAATGGTTTACCTGGGCACATATAATTTTGTTCCTTAAATTTCACACAAGTTTCCAAATTTGGTATCAAGTAAACCTCGGGCTCTCATGACTGAAATGCCACCACTTCTGGAGTCTTAATCTTAATACATTTGTTTTCTTGCCAAAATCCCACATTGTGTACCCACTTAGTTTGATAAATGAGTTCAGGGGCTATATATGGGATGCATAGTAAAAACCCTATTTCCAACCTTTCCAAGTCCACATATAAGGGCATTGCATTACCCATTTCAAATGCAATTTTTACATGTACCTGTAAGGATATTTGGCGTGTTACAGTACACAGTACAGCAATACTGCACAAGTAGCACAATTTTTTTGCAGCACCACCACCACAAGGGTGCGGTGCATTGCTATATGGGTTAGCAGATTAACAAGGAAAGACAGGCTATTCAGTCAAAAACGATTTTAACATATAAGATGCAAAGCTATTTTTACAGTTAAAAGCACACGTGTTCAGTTAAAAATGCACACTATTTTTCACCTGAAATGCCTATATTGCTAGAGACACATTTGAAAATTAACAGCTAACCTATTAACCATTAACCTGACTAATAAAACCTTATTTTAATATAACCCACTAATAAAATGTGTTCTCTACTGCAGAATTAGGCATACTCTGAAAACCATTTAAATGAGTGTGCAGATTTTTCTCTTCTCTTCTCTGCCTGATTATCCGTGTTGTTGTGCACAGTAACTGCAGGAAGGAGGAAGTCAGATTTGCAACAATTGCAAATGTATAAGCGAAGCTATTGTTGAAGAGTAGGAGGATGAGAGATGATGGATTTCATTGGGACACGTCATAAAGAGGGCTGAGAGGAAAGTTTTAGTGGGCAGTAGCAGGGAAAAAGACAGGCAGACATCTTTCTGCACTACTGGGGAGAAGACCTGGCTGTGGGGTCCTGACTGAATGCAAATTCCGGTGTCCTGCTGCAGTCGAGACTGGGGAAAGCTGAAAGAAAAACCTTTCCACTGGCTGAGGCATTCCTATCTGAAAAAGCTGAGAATTCCAGGCAATGACCCCGGCTTGAGAAGGCAAGCGTTCCTTTTTGCTGGAGTTAATCCAAGAGAGCCACATTCACAGAGAGAAGCCTCTGAACAGATAAGGTAATTACCTAACTGGGGGAGCTGTGTGTGTGCACGGAAATATGCAGTCAGTGTAGAAAAATGAAAGTCCCGTGCGTGTCTTAATCAAGTGCTAATGTTGCAATTTAAGTTCTGTTCTCCGCCACTATAATTGCAGTGTGTCATAGAAAATGCTTTGATTGTTCCATTTTATTGCTGTAAAGAATGAGATCATGTCTAAGTGCAACTTTTATAATACAGAAAATATTTGAAAACAGACGGGTGGTTTATTTTCTATTTACCATTACAATGCCAATGATGTGGGGAGATTTTTAAACAGTGCAATGGTCATTTTAAGACAGATGTGTGTATGTCAGAATCAGTATGAATAATTGTGAGTGACTGTAGTATAACTTGTTGGAGGTACATGAGCCAACAGGAAGAGAGACTCTCTGAACATAGCTCCCTACCGTATATAAGGTAGTGGAAATTACCACAAGACTACCACATATAGCTCTCTGTCGTAAATAAGTCAGTGAGTTTGCCCATGGTGGCGCACCAACACTATCACTGGAAAATGTGGTATCTCTAGAATGCAGGTCTGAGGTCTCTCTAGTGATCACACGAAAAATCTAAGCGAAGATAAGGGATTCTGGACATTGGGGCCACAAATAAAACAAGGGAATTATGCTCACCAAAATACCACCAACCACGTATACCAAATAAGCAGGTCTGGGTGCTGAAATAATGCATGTCCATTGTATTATTGTTGCACATGGCCAAATCTGAATACAAAGAGTGATTATTGCTAAGTTATTTTTCGGCGGTAATAAAATACCGTCAGGCCCCAAATCTCCACAAAATACCCTACATATTTATGGTGCGTTGCAGGCCGGGAAAGTGATCACAGAATACCTACTGGGCGTGGCAAGCGTGTCTCACACTGCCATTTGCACATTAAAGGGAACCCATTTTATAATAGCAGTGTGCCACTAAAAACGAATTTCAGAATGTCACAAAGGGAAACCACAATCTCAGATCTAGTGCAATATTTAGAGGCAAAGTTATTTGCACATGGGAATTGGTCTTCGAACAGTACCTTAGAATGGAGTAACCGCATTCAGGGTGAGGTGCAGAAAGAAAAACTAGACAATATTTTTGCAGAAGGCAGCATAATTCAGGTCTGCCTTACAAGATTATTGAATGCAGCCGATAAAAGTGCAGAGAAAGACTGTTTAATACGGCTATGCGGCAAAATATGGTTTATTTTAAACAAGTCACTGCGAATGCAAGAGAATGATACTCAGCTAATTAACAGGTTAAAGACTGAATTAGATGGGGCAAGTAAAAATCAGGAAATGTTGAGAGCAGAATTGGATGTATGCCAAAAAGACATGCAATTAAAATGCAGAGACTTTGATACTCAGTTATCCAAAAGCAAGAAACAATTTGAAGATAGTGAGCAAGAATTGACACACTTAAAAGCCTTAGTGGATCACATTAGGCAGGATAAAGATGAGATTGTTTCAGAAATGCAGATTTTACAAAAAGAACATTGCGAAAAAGAAGGTGATCTCCAGGGTGTAGAACAAGAAATGATTAAAATGATTCAAGAAAGAGACAAAAGAAATAAAGAGTTCAATGAATGCCAAATGCAAATGTGTGACATGCAGGAGGCGATTAATAAAATGAGCGATGAAAATAATTATTTACAGAATGAAGCAACCAGACTCCTTAAAAAGTGTAAGGACTTAGAACAGCAAATGTGCATTCCCAGGTCCCAGGAGAGGCGGCAGGGTACCACATTCAATGGAGTGGAGGTGAATTCTAGCTCTGCCCAAAGAGCTAGTGCCCCAGTGACAGGGCCGGTGACTGAACTTGGTTGCAGCGCCCTTGGGGGATTTGATACTCCCATTGGGGGCAGTCACCAATCTCATACACCTGAAAACAGGATTGACTCACAAAATAGTGCAATTCCATGCATTGCAACAAGTAGCCCCATAAAAATAATGAAATCCATTAAAGCCCTGATCAAACCATTTAAAAAGGGAGGTGAATGCTGCATTGAGGATCACTTAGAAGCGGTGCATGACATTTTTAAAGCACTCCAGATACCTAAGGAACAGTACAGACAATATTTTCATTTAACTTTAGATGCCCCGACGGCCAGCATCATAAGGGGATTAAATGAACAGCAGAATATGACATGGCTGGAGTTTGAAAAAGAAATTAGGGGTCATTTTTCTCCTTTTCAGTCATTGCAGGAGGCAAAGAAAGTCGCGTACACTATTACTGCTGGACCTAATACATCACCTCGCCAATTTTTACAAGACTTAAAAAGAGCATTCTCTCGCTTTGATGTATCTTTTGACTCAAATTCCAATGAGTTTAAAACCGCATACTTCTATGGGCTACAGAAAGACATCATATCCCAATTGGTCCGTGAATTTGACCGTGACAAGTCCCTTGAATGGATTGTACATCAAAGCACCAAGCTATATGAGGTACTCTATTGTCAGGGTAGAGAAAGTGATAAAATGAAAGATACTAGGCCTAAATCTAAAGAACCCTCAGCCACAGTAATGGAAATCAGGTCAGCCAAAATGTCCCTTGAGTCTGCTCAAAGCCAAGGTAAAAATAATGTGACACCTGAACAAAGGGGTAATCAACAAAGATCGCCATTTCCTGTACCAATGTTCCAATCACATGATCCTAGTAATAAATAGAGAGAGCTACATCAGCCCTAGATATTTAGGAGATAGACCCCGGGTAAGATACCGGTCTGATATGGCAGGTATGAACAATAACCAGAGACAAAATCAAGATCAAAGAAATGATGGTCCCTACCAGTCATTGGGGACACAGAGCAGATTTGATCCCAGCACCATGATATATGGTAATCAGGATAGGCCCCGATATGTGGATCGATTTACTGATAATGGAAATCAATATAGGGGCCAGTACCCACAATCTGAGAGACAGGACATGAGGCAAAACGTGAACTACAGTCCACGCCAGTACAATGATTCCCCACCAGGGGACTATAATCAAAGGATGGGTGCAACCCGCTCCCCTCCACAAATGAATCAAGAGTTCAGAAACCATCCCAACCGGTATCAATCACCTGAGAGGTATCAGAATAGATCCAATCAGGGGGAAAACAACCAATATCGACCTAGGCCACAGAAAGAGGATCCTAGAGAGGTGGAAAGGTTCCAATGCCTTGAGGCCCAAGTGAAAATGTTAGCTGAGCAAATAGGAAAGCTCTATACAGCGCAAAAACAACCTTCCAAAGAGGGGGCTGATGGCCATAGCAATGACCGGGGGGCTTCCGAAAAGTGACTAAGTACTCATGATAACTGCAGTGCCAAAATGACAGATTGCTCTGATATAACTTTGCATAACGACTCTGAGATGACTAATGGATTAAAAATGAAAGTACCAGTAAATGAAATTGTGATGGAAAGTGTAAATACTTCTAAAAAAGAGGTACGGTTTAACTTAGAGCTAAATAAAACAGTAAAGATTTGCACAAATGAAAAAGAAACATTAGGAATTCCAAAAGAACAAAGGGACAGATTTAAGAAAAATGACTCATGCATGGGGAATACCAGTGAACAGGGAGTAAGTGGGGATGCCATAGCTCCTTCCCTGGGCAAGCAAAACAATGACCAAACACAGACAGAAAAAGGAAATACTCACAAGGAGGGTACAAGTCAATCACCTGAAAAATTCTTTGAGCCACATATTTTTGAAGAGGCTGAAAGGGCTGGTATTACACTAAATGATCACAAATGCACAGAATTAAAAAATGACAAATTGCTGAATGATGTTGTTACACATGTTCAGTTGGGAGGTTGTAATGTGGTCTCTGATGTTACCCAGATGGATGGGCGAACAGTGGCCACACTCCAAAAAACCTCTGAACATGGAGAAATGAATAAAATATCTCGCACAGAAATGGGTAAAAAGGAGGGAAAAATGTCTTTTCATTTACCAATGTGCTTAACCAAAAGTGAAAAAGACCTGAGAAAGGTGAGCCCTGAAATCAGTAAGAATTCACATTTCTTATGTGTATTAGAGGAAGTTGAGGACAGATATTATGCACCCATCACTGTAGAAGAAAAATGCCACACCTTTGCTATGATTGACACTGGCGCACAGGCCACAATTATGTCCAAGGAGCTGGTAAAGAGTATCAATGAAGGGAGGCCTCCACAGAGTCAGATCACAGTGAAGGCAAATCAAGGCCCAGTGCATAACTTTAATGGGGAGGAGGTGCCCATCATAGGTGTAACTGAGGTTGACATAAAAATAGGAAAGCACAGAATGAAACAAGAGGTATTGGTCACATCTATTTGTGAAATTCCATTTCTGATGGGGACAGATTGCCTGAAAAGATTGTCTCCTCTCATAGATGGGGTGAATGGAGTGCTGTGGTCCTTAACCAAAAAACCATTGAGGCCTAAGAAACTAAAATCACAAAACAGCAATATAAAAGAATGTCACACCGTTGCCAATACAAATGATGCTGTGGAGGTATATCTCCAGAATAGCTGCATACCTAGTGTCACTGTTATATTAATGTGTCAAGACAAAGATCAGAGCGACAATGAAAAACTACCTGTACAAATCTACTTGGACCCAAGGAAAGATTGGCAGACTGCTATAGATGAGCACACATTACGTTTTTACTTAAAAGAGAATACATGCAAACAGAATATTGTTCCTAAAACAGATTCAGAGAAACACATTACCACTCTGGCAGAGATACACATAGAAGATGAGCAACCATGGGTTCACGTTGGTATAAATGATTATCTTAAAACAATAAAAGCCACTTTAGCGCTTGAACATGAAAGGAGTTTCATTAATGAGAAATTGTTGCAAAAAATTATGGAGAGGGAAGAAATCCCGAAATTTAGGATTAAAAACCAATATGTTTCTGGGTTGGACAGTCCAGACTTTGAAAACCGAATTACAGGCAGATGCATGCTTAAAATTAGCAGTGGGCAGAAAACAATTTACCATAATGTATGGATAGTGAGTGGAGCACAAAATGAATTTTACATGGGCAATGACATCATGCACAGAATGTGTATGGTGTTAGATTTCCTTAATCAAAAAATATGGTCACGCCTAGGTGGGCCGGCGCCTGAATTTGAAGACAAAAGAAGGGCTTATCATTGTGCACAACTAGTTCCTTATGCAGTCGAATTACAGATGAGGAAAAATACTATTGTTCCTGCATTTACAAAACAGTTTGCAATAACACTGAAATGCAAAAATGGACAGCAGATGAAAGGCTCTGATGCATTTGTATGCCTGAATGAATCCATAAAACAGCAAGGCCTGGATTATGAATGCATTCCATTGGTAGACATTGGTGAAGGAACAGTAAAAATCATGGTAAATAATAAAGGTTGTCAGGACATTCATTTAGAGGAAAACTCCCCATTAGGAATGGCCATACAAAGATCACATTATACGGCAGATTTAAATAACATGGTGATTGGGAATATTCCTGAAAAATATGTAGATGCCAAGGGCGAGTTGCCAGAACACCTGGACTCTCAGCCCAAAGGAATATTTAAAATTCATTCTGTGTATCCTTATGATTCAAATGAGACAGTGTGCTGCCATCAAGAGGATTGCATAATATTTAATTTAAATGAAAATGAAACAGGAAATCAGCCCATTGAAGTGGAAGCTGATCTGCCAAAATATTTGAAAGTGGCAGCTCTACAAAAAGACACAGCCACACAGTTAGAGGAAAGCGCTGAGATTCCTTTACCAGAAGAGTTTCCAGAATTTTCCAGAATGGTAGAAGAGCAGATCTCCTTAGCGGATGCATGTGACAGCGATGAGGATCGACGCAATCTGAGGGAAATATTTATGGAGTTTAAGGATGTATTTGCAAAAGATGCTTATGATTGTGGTTTAACTGATTTACATGTGGCCACACTACCAGAAGGTTGTAGCAGAAATCCAGTGTTTGTACGCCAGTATAGACTACCGCTGGCATGTTTAGAATCATTGGCAGAGATTATTAAAAATTTGGAATCACGGGGAATAATCAGGCCCATTCATAGCACATCCAATACGCCTATTTTAGGTGTGTTAAAGCCAAATGGTCAATGGCGGCTGTGTGCAGACTTAAGAGAGTTAAATAAAAGAGTACCAGTATCTAGATGGCCACTACCATTCATTGATCAGGGCCTAGCTCAGATACATGGTTCAAATGTATTTACCACGTTAGATCTCACATCTGGATATTGGTGTGTGCCATTGGCAGAGGAGATACAACACCTATTTTCCTTTACATTTGACAGGACTCAATATGCCTGGCTTAGAGCTCCGTTCGGGTACATCAATAGTGGGAGTGAATTTGGCATATTTTTGAGAAAGGCCATGCCAGATGCAGCGGAAAGAGGAACAATAGTTTATGTGGATGATGTCTTGATAAGAAATGAAAACCTTAAAAGCCATTTTGATGAAATAAGACATGTGCTTGGCCAATTGCAGAAAGCAGGCGCCAAAGTATCTTTGCAAAAAGCACAATGGTGCAAGAAAAACGTGAACTTTCTAGGGCATGAAGTGACTGAACATGGGCTAAATCCACAAAGGAAGAAAATAGAGGCCATACAAAGATTAAAAGACCCTAAAAATGTGAAAGGAGTAAAAAGTTTATTAGGGATGACAGGCTATAACAGAAAGTTCATTGAGAATTATGCAGAAATCACTCAACCATTGACTAAACTGCTTAAACTAAATACTCCCTGGAGATGGGAAAGAGAGCAGTCTGATGCAGTGGCTAGATTGAAGGAATGTCTTGTAAAGGCACCATGTTTAGCATACCCCATAAAGGACAGGGATTTCTTTATAGAAATAGGCTTTTCTGAACATTGTATGTCAGCAGTGTTATCACAAAAACACGATTTGAATCACAAAACCATTGCATATGCAAGTAAGGCATTTTCCCAAGTTGAAATGAAATTTAATGAATGCGAAAAGGCCCTATTAACCACTGTGTGGGCGCTACAACATTTCCGCCCCATTGTTCAGGGAGAAAAGGTGATTATTGAAACAAATCATCAACCTTTGCAATTTTTAGAGAGTAAAAGAATTAGATCAGGCAATCTAGCGCAATCCAGAATCACTTCATGGACGCTGGCATTACAAGGTTTTCCCGTAGAAGTAAGATATGGACAAAATAAAAAGAGCCCAATTGCTCAAGGGTTAGCTGACTTACATGACTGTGCAGCTGAACAAATAACAAATGAAATGGATGTGGAAGCTAGTTTACAGGAATTTGAACAATCACCACACAAAGCTTTTGATGAAAAAACATGCAAGGATTTGCCAACTGTATATGTGGATGGTTGTGCTTTTCACATTGAAAATGACAGTAATAAACAATTAGTGGCAGGAATAGGAAATGTCTGGTTGAAATGTGAAGGCGTTCCTAGTATAGGGATGAGGATTGGAGATAGGAGCAGTCAGGTGGCGGAATTGGCAGCCATCTATAAAGCAATTGCTACTGCAGTTGATAAAAAGTTCAGTGAAATTGTCCTGGTGACTGATTCTGACTATGCACGGAATAGCTTTGTGGAGTATTTGCCTGGTTGGAAAGCAAGAGGCATGGTTACATACAACAAAAAGCCACTTAAACATGGAAAAATGATACAAGCCATAGACAAATTGGTGTCAGAAAATAATTTAACAATATACTGGAGAAAAATTCGTGGGCATTTAAAAACACCAGGAGAGGATAAGGAGGGAAATGATAAGGCAGACCATCTGGCTAAGATTGGGGCTGTGATGGGAGAATTGCTACCTATTGATTATTTAATGGGTGAAATACAAATTGATGCAGTCACACGTTCTAAAGCACCAAAGGAGATAGATCAACCGGTGGTGCAGTGGAGTCATGACACGCCAGACCAAGATTTGATTGAGGCACAAAAGAATGATCAAATTTTGGGAATCTATTATAATCATTTGATAGATCCTGAACAAAATCCTTTAACAGAAAATGATTGTATGGGAAAAGAAGAGTTGAGGGTGTTATTAAAGAACAAAACACAAATTAGATTACAGGATGGGCTCATGATTAGAGAGTCCATAACAGGGCAAATACAGTGGGTAGTACCCCTTTCATTCAGAGGACTAATGCTACACCATGCACATGATGCCATAACTGCAGGCCATAGAGGTTCACAAAAGACATTAGAAATACTAAAAGATTATGCTTACTGGCCACATATGTCCCAAGATGTGGAATTATATACTAGAGGATGTCTAGTATGCGCCCAATTTAAACCTGCTTCACCAATGCATAGAGCACCATTGATGAAAAGAGGCCTAACTCTCCCATGGTCAGATTTGCAAATAGACTATGTAGGTCCTTTAAAAAGGTCGAGCAGGGGACACCGCTATATTTTGAGTGTGGTATGTTTGATGTCAAAGTGGATTGAGTGCATTCCCGCACCAGATTGTAGTGCGCAAACAGCAGCCACATTGCTGGTGAACCATGTGTTCTCAAGGTTTGGGTTGCCACAAAGAATTGAGTCAGACAGAGGAAGTCATTTCACAAGTACTCTAATGAGTAAGGTATGGCAAATACTAGGTGTGAAAAGGAAACTACATATCGCATATCGGGCGGCGTCTTCAGGTACAGTTGAAAGAAGCAATAGGTCTGTTGTGGACATTTTAAAGAAATTTGTGGCAGAAGCAGGTTCCAGCTGGGATTTGCGTTTACCATTGGTTTTGATGGCAATCAGGTCGACTCCTGCCAAAGCAACAGGTGTTAGCCCCCATGAGGTCTTAACAGGTAGGAAAATGGTGTTACCACAACACCTACTATACAGAACACATGAGCAAACTCTAGTGAGTGCATCCACAGTTCATGAATATATTGATGAACTGAGGAGGCATTTGCAACATGCATTTGCTTTTGTGCAGAGAAATCTGGAAAGAGCTGCTGACAGTGCTAAGTCATATTATGACAAAAAGACATCAGTAAAGGAATACAATGTAGGGGATCAGGTGTACAAGTTTCATTTTGGAAAAAGTAAACAGAAAAATTCTAAATTTCTGGCAGCCTGGCAGGGGCCATTTCGAATTATAGATAAAGTCTCTCCTGTAGTGTATAAAATTTTGAAAAATGAAGGTGAAACAGCAATAGAGCAGTTTGTCCATGTAAATCAAATCAAACCATGCCATCCCAGACATGAGATCAGGCAGCTTGAGCATGTGGAAACGGATAGAGTCCCTTGAGAAAATAAATGGGTGTGATCAGGAGGCAGTGACAAAGAAGTTAAAAAAAGTTGATTGTTATGATGGCACATAAACACTGTAATATATGTGAAAATATATAATATAAAAAAATAAATAAATAAATAAATAAATAAATAAATAAATAAATGCACATATAACGGAAGCTCGTGGTTGGTGTGCAGAGAGAAAGTGTATTAAATATTGAATGCTGTTTTATATGTGTTTGTTTTCTTTTAACTTGTGTTTAATTTCAGAAAAAAGAAAAAAAAAACGAAGTATTTTTACCGAGCATGTTTTATTTTTGGCAAAAGGTGGAAATTAGTATTGTGCTATGTACTTAATCTGTTTATTTTCTATTTTGATTTAGACAATTAACATTATTTGGTCGGAGGTTCCAGGATCAGAGGCCACGGGAGACGATGGAGTCCTGGAGTCCCCTGGATGAAGACCAAAAGATGCCTGCCTCCAGGTGGAGGTGAAGACAAAATAACCGGAATGCCAAAAGAGATGACTACTGTGGATTCAAGATTGCCAAGATGAAAGAGTACTCGAATGAACCGAATAACGTCGCTGGTCGGGACATACCAAAAGAGACAAAGCAAAAGTTCCGGCATATGAAGTTCCACGTATTTATTATTTTAATTATTTATTTTAACTTGTTATATTACTTATTTGTTTTAGTTAGTTGTTTTATTTCATTGTTTTTTAATTGACTTGGAACATTTAAACTTAAAGTAATGCCACTTCCACTGAGAAGGCAAATGTGGAACATTTTATGAACTGATGGACTCAGATGAAATGTTGATTGCAAATTTTCATTGATGCACATGAATATTCATTTTGTTGGATTGCTATATTGTGAAAAAAATAGAACAAGTTGTTTTTAGGAATTGGCTTGGATTATAGCCAAGTTCTAAAAACAAAAGGAGGGTATATGTAAGGATATTTGGCGTGTTACAGTACACAGTACAGCAATACTGCACAAGTAGCACAATTTTTTTGCAGCACCACCACCACAAGGGTGCGGTGCATTGCTATATGGGTTAGCAGATTAACAAGGAAAGACAGGCTATTCAGTCAAAAACGATTTTAACATATAAGATGCAAAGCTATTTTTACAGTTAAAAGCACACGTGTTCAGTTAAAAATGCACACTATTTTTCACCTGAAATGCCTATATTGCTAGAGACACATTTGAAAATTAACAGCTAACCTATTAACCATTAACCTGACTAATGAAACCTTATTTTAATATAACCCACTAATAAAATGTGTTCTCTACTGCAGAATTAGGCATACTCTGAAAACCATTTAAATGAGTGTGCAGATTTTTCTCTTCTCTTCTCTGCCTGATTATCCGTGTTGTTGTGCACAGTAACTGCAGGAAGGAGGAAGTCAGATTTGCAACAATTGCAAATGTATAAGCGAAGCTATTGTTGAAGAGTAGGAGGATGAGAGATGATGGATTTCATTGGGACACGTCATAAAGAGGGCTGAGAGGAAAGTTTTAGTGGGCAGTAGCAGGGAAAAAGACAGGCAGACATCTTTCTGCACTACTGGGGAGAAGACCTGGCTGTGGGGTCCTGACTGAATGCAAATTCCGGTGTCCTGCTGCAGTCGAGACTGGGGAAAGCTGAAAGAAAAACCTTTCCACTGGCTGAGGCATTCCTATCTGAAAAAGCTGAGAATTCCAGGCAATGACCCCGGCTTGAGAAGGCAAGCGTTCCTTTTTGCTGGAGTTAATCCAAGAGAGCCACATTCACAGAGAGAAGCCTCTGAACAGATAAGGTAATTACCTAACTGGGGGAGCTGTGTGTGTGCACGGAAATATGCAGTCAGTGTGGAAAAATTAAAGTCCCGTGCGTGTCTTAATCAAGTGCTAATGTTGCAATTTAAGTTCTGTTCTCCGCCACTATAATTGCAGTGTGTCATAGAAAATGCTTTGATTGTTCCATTTTATTGCTGTAAAGAATGAGATCATGTCTAAGTGCAACTTTTATAATACAGAAAATATTTGAAAACAGACGGGTGGTTTATTTTCTATTTACCATTACAATGCCAATGATGTGGGGAGATTTTTAAACAGTGCAATGGTCATTTTAAGACAGATGTGTGTATGTCAGAATCAGTATGAATAATTGTGAGTGACTGTAGTATAACTTGTTGGAGGTACATGAGCCAACAGGAAGAGAGACTCTCTGAACATAGCTCCCTACCGTATATAAGGTAGTGGAAATTACCACAAGACTACCACATATAGCTCTCTGTCGTAAATAAGTCAGTGAGTTTGCCCATGGTGGCGCACCAACACTATCACTGGAAAATGTGGTATCTCTAGAATGCAGGTCTGAGGTCTCTCTAGTGATCACACGAAAAATCTAAGCGAAGATAAGGGATTCTGGACATTGGGGCCACAAATAAAACAAGGGAATTATGCTCACCAAAATACCACCAACCACGTATACCAAATAAGCAGGTCTGGGTGCTGAAATAATGCATGTCCATTGTATTATTGTTGCACATGGCCAAATCTGAATACAAAGAGTGATTATTGCTAAGTTATTTTTCGGCGGTAATAAAATACCGTCAGGCCCCAAATCTCCACAAAATACCCTACATACCACATCAATCTCCCTCCTGGTCAACCTTTCTATCATTTGATGAATAATATCCTGTGAAACGAAGTACAATGGTATATGTCCCTGAATCAATCGTAAAACTGCAGTTTGAACTTCTCTCATATAATTCGTTAACAGTCTATCAACAGGACTCATTATATTCAAAATCTCACTCAATGTTCTGTCATGCTTAATAATCAATTTAGTTGCTCGTTGAATTACATCCGCTTGTTCATTCAATATGATCGCAGTTTCATTTATGAACCTTACTTGTTCATCTAAACCCCCTCTAATTCCATCTAAAGTTTTTTGTATCATTTCTAGGTCAACACTCAATTGATGTGCTTTAATACTCATCGTCCCTACTGAAATGGCATTGGCTGTTGACATTGTGGTACCTATTATGGCTCCAATTATAGACATTACCAATGAGACTGCAAGCATTACTGCTCCTCTTTTTCCTCTCCTCTTCTTAATTTCTGCTGAATTCACAAATGTTTTCTTCAATTGCATTAACATATCTCTTATTGACTGCTTAGCGTCTTCTTTCCTTAGTTCCAGCCACTCTTTAGTCTGCTCAGCTTTAATTCCAGTTTTATTAAAATGATTTTCCATCAGAGGATCAGGATTCAATGGTATGTATGTAAATGTTCTGGAAAACCATCCTTCTATCACTCATGATGAATCCTGGTGCCTCTTCTACCGCAATACCAGATGCTGGTCCAGGCTCAATGACAACCTGTGCTTCTGAAGTTTTGAAGTTCCCTCCGAATGTCATCATAATTATCCATATTGTTGGCGTTATCATCAATGCTGATTGCTTTGTAGCCTTGGTCTTCACCCCCTTCCGGGGCTTCTCCGGAATCCATCCGCGTGGACTCCAGGACTCCATCGTCTCCCGTGTTCTCCGATCCCGTGACCTCCAAGCCAAAATGTGTTAATCAATAGTCTAAATTAAATAGAAAAGAAACAAATTAAGTACATAGCACAATACTAACTTCACCCTTTTGCCAAAAATAAAATTATATATATCCATACACTCCATAAATCACTTTGCCCTCTTCCTCTCGCTTTCTGAAATTAAGCACGTGTTAAAGATAAAACAAACATACATAAAATATCATTCAACATTTAATACATTTTCATTTTGGCAACCAACTCCATTAATTTCAGCTTCCATTTTTTTTTTTTTACATATATACATATGCAATAATCAATCCTCTATTTTATTCCTCTGCTGTTGCCCTTTGACTAAACCCATTTACCTTAAATTCTTTTATGTATTCAAGGGACTTTATCTGTTTCTACACGTTCAAGCCTTTTAATTTCGTGTCTGGGGTGCCAGGGTTTAATTTGATTTGCATGAACAAACTGTTCCGTTGCTGTTTCACCTTCAGTTTTCAAAATTTGATAAACCACAGGAGAGACCTTATCTATAATTCGAAATGGCCCCTGCCAGGCAGCTGGAAATTTGGAATTTTTCTGTTTACCTTTTCCAAATGACATTTATACACCTGATTGCCCACATAATACTCTTTCACTGATGTCTTTTTATCATAATATGACTTTGCACTGTCAGCAGCTCTTTCTAGATCTCGCTGTATAAAAGCAAATGTATGTTGTAAATGCTTCCTCAGTTCATCAATGTATTCATGAACTGTTGATGCGCTCACAAGTGTCTGCTCATGTGTTCTGTATAGCAGGTGTTGTGGTAATACCATTTTCCTGCCTGTCAAAACCTCATGTGGGCTAACACCTGTTGCTTTGGCAGGAGTTGATCTGATTGCCATTAGAACCAAAGGTAAATGTAAATCCCAGCTGTGACCTGCTTCTGCTACAAATTTCTTTAATATGTCCACAACAGACCTATTACAGCGTTCAACTCCCCCAGAAGAAGCAGCTCGATATGCAATATGTAGTTTCCTTTTCACACCCATTATTTGCCATACCTTACTCATTAGAGCAGTTGTGAAATGACTTCCTCTGTCTGATTCTATTATTTGTGGTAATCCAAACCTTGAAAACCCATGATTCACCAGTAATGTAGCTGCTGTTTGTGCACTACAATCTGGTGCAGGAATACACTCAATCCATTTCAACATCAAACACACCACACGCAAAATATGACGGTCCCCCCTGCTCGATCTCTTTACGGGCCCTACATAGTCTATTTGCAAATCTCTCCATGGAAGAGTTAAGCCTCTTTTCATTAATGGTGCTCTATGCATTGGTGAAGCAGGTTTAAATTGGGCACATACTAGACATCATCTAGTATATAATTCTACATCTTGGGACATATGTGGCCAGTAAGCATAATCTTTTAGTATTTGCAATGTTTTTGTGAACCTCTGTGGCCTGCAGTTATTGCATCATGTGCATGGTGTAGCATTAACCCTCTGAATGAAAGGGGTACCACCCACTGTATCTGTCCTGTTATGGACTCTCTAATCATGAGTCCATCCTGTAGTCTAATTCGTTTTTTATTCTTTAATAGCACCCTCAACTCTTCTTTTCCCATACAATCTTTTTCTGTTAAAGGGTTTTGTTCAGGATCTATCAAATTATTATAATAGATTCCCAGAATTCGATCATCCTTTTGTGCCTCAATTAGATCTTGATCTGGTGTATCATAACTCCATTGTACCACTGGCTGATCTATCTCCTTTGGTGCTTTAGAACGTGTGACTGCATCAATTTGTATTTCACCAAGTAGATGGTCAATAGGTAGCAATGCTCCCATCACAGCCCCAATTTTAGCCAGCTGATCTGCCTTATCATTTCCCTCCTTATCCTCTCCTGGAGTTTTTAAATGCCCACAAATTTTCCTCCAGTATATTGTTAAATCATTCCCTGACACCAATTTGTCTACGGCTTGTATCATCTTTCCATGTTTAAGTGGCTTTTTGTGGTATGTAATCATGCCTCTCGCTTTCCAGCCAAGTAAATATTCCACAAAACTATTTCGTGCATAGTCAGAATCAGTCACCAGGACAATTTCACTAAATTTATTATCAACTGAAGTTGCAATTGCTTTATAAATGGCTGCCAATTCCGCTACTTGACTGCTCCTAGCTCTAATTCTCATCCCTATACTGGGGACGCCTTCACATTTCAACCAGACATTTCCTATTCCTGACACTAATTGTTTATTACTGTCATTTTCAATCTGAAAAGCACAACCATCAACATATACAGTTGGCAAATCCTCGCATGTCTTTTCATCAAAAGCTTTGTGTGGTGATTGCCCAAAATCCTGTAAATTAGATTCCACTTCTACTTCGTTTGATACATGTTCAGCTGCACAGTCATGTAGATCTGCTAAACCTTGAGCAACTGGACTTTTTTTATTTTGCCCATATCTCACTTCTACAGGAAAACCTTGTAATGCTAGCTTCCATGAAGTGATTCTGGACTGTGCTAGGTTACCTGACCTGATTCTTTTACTCTCTAAACACTGCAATGGTTGATGATTGGTCTCAATAATTACCTTTTCTCCCTGAAAAATGGGGCGGAAATGCTGAAGCGCTCACACAGTGGTCAAAGGGGCCTTTTCACAATCACTGAATTTAATTTCAACTTGGGAAAACGCCTTACTTGCATAGGCAATGGTTTTGTGATTCAAATCATGTTTTTGTTATAGCACTGCTGACATTCACTGTTCAGAGAAACCTATTTCTATAAAGAAATCCCTATCCTTTATGGGGTATGCCAAACATGGTGCCTTTACAAGACATTCCTTTAATTTAACCACTGCCTCAGACTGCTCTTTTTCCCATTTCCAGGGTGTATTCAGCTTTAACAGCTTAGTTAATGGTTGAGTGATTTCAGCATCATTTTAAATGAACTTCCTGTTATAGCCCGTCATTCCTAATAAACATTTTACCCATTTCACATTTTTAGGGTCTTTTAGTTTTTGTATAGCCTCCACTTTCTTCTTTTGTGGGTTTAATCCATGTTCAGTCACTTCATGGCCTAGAAAAGTCACCTTTTTCTTGCACCATTGTGCCTTTTGTAAAGATACTTTGGCGCCTGCTTTCTGCAAACGGCCAAGAACATGTCTTATTTCATCAAAATGGTTTTTCAAGCTTTCACTTTTTATCAGTACATCATCCACATAAACTATGGTACCTCTTTCCGCTGCATCAGGCATGGCCTTTCTCAAAAATATTCCAAATTCACTCCCACTATTGACATACCCAAATGGAACTCTAACCCACGCGTATTGCGTCTTATCAAATGAAAATGAAAATAAATTCTGAATCTCCTCTGCCAATGGCACGCACCAATATCCAGAGGGGAGATCTAACGTGGTAAACACATTTGAACCATGTACCTGAGCTAGGCCCTGATCAATGAACGGCAGTGGCCATCTGGATACTAGCACTCTTTTATTTAACTCCCTCAAATCTGCACATAGCCGCCATTGACCATTTGGCTTTAACACACCTAAAATATGTGTTTGGGTGTGCTATGAATGGGCCTGATGATTCCCCGCAACTCCACATTTTTAATAATCTCTGCCAATGACTCTAAACATGCCAATGGTAATCTATACAGCTCTGAGCTGGGGGGAAATCCGCCAAAAATTCACACTCATACCGCCGGCGGGAAATCCGCCGGCGGTATGAGCGTGAAATTTCCCCATTGAGCCCAATGGGGAATGGGGCATTCCATTCCCGAATGGGCTCAATGGGGAATGGGGAATACCATTACTGCCAAAATTGTGATCCAGCGCTATTAGCGCTGGGGGGTTCGGCGGTAGTGCAGATACCGCCAGCGCTAATAGCGCCAGCGTTACTGCCAAAGTCGTGATGAGGCCCTTTGCAGATGATGAAAATAGATGTTGGATCCCTTTGATTCATTGGCTTCTCCAACTCACATTAGGACTTTATCACCTGAAGGGTAAATGGCCACAGTTTAGCAGCACAAACCGTGTGGATGGCAGTTGTTGTGCAGCAGAGTGTGATTCAAGGGCATGGCATGGAAGAGCTGATTGTCCTAGAAACACCAGAAGTGCTTCCACATGATGATAATGGATGATGAAATCTGCAAGATGTCGTTCATGGAAGACGCAGGCCAGAAGAGTTGAGGAAGGTAAGTGCTCAACACTGAACTGGGCCATCGATGAAGAAGGTGCATAGCTGGCAAGTGTCCTTGCGCTTACATACATTGTGAGGCTTAGGCCTCCATCTTGCTGAGCAAGACCTCCAAGCTGTTGTGCACTTTCTAGGGTCTGTGAGTGGGTGTAGGGATATATTACTGTTTGGCATGCGACTGTACTCTTTTCACAAGTGATCCTGAGTATGGGTCAGCATGCAGTTCTGTGTGTTCTCCAGCCAAGAAGTTTGGTACAGCAGTGGGAGTCCACGTGTTGTGGTCCTAAGTGCAAGGGTTAAGTAAGGAGCATACAGTAGCTCATTGTCCAGAGAGGGTTGCAGCAAAATGACATGGGAGTGGAGATGGCTTATTAAGGTGGGTGGAGCTTCATCATTGATCTCTGCAGCAGGCGAATTACAAAGGGTTTCACTCTGACATTACACGTTTCATCAAACAGCTGGTGACAGTGCTGTGCTGCATATGTTTGGATGTTAGGGTAATGTGTATTTGGGTTGCATGTATGTGTGCTGCCACCTTGTTAGGGCAAATACTGTGAGGAAGTACAGTGGGCATGGTGTGATGAGAGTGGGTGCAGGCTCAATTTAGGATTGCGGGATGCAGAGCAGTTGGCGTACTGGGGCGAGTTGTGGATGCAGGCTCAATGTAGAACTGGGGGCGCAGATCGAGATCGAACAGGGTACTAGGACGAGTTGTGGGTGCAGGCTCAATGTAGAATTGTGGGGTGCAGACTGGCCAGGGTACTGGGACAAGTTGTGGGAACAGACTCAATGTAGAAATAGGAGGTGCAGAGGTGGCGATCGGTTGGGGTAGTGGGCCGAGGTGTGTGTGCAGGTTCAATATAGAAATGGGGGCGCGGATTAGTCAGGGTACTGGGGCGAGGTGTAGGTGTTGGCTAAATCTAGAAATCGGGGTTCAGATGTGTAGCAGTGGGAGTAATGGGGAGTAATGGTGATTGCTGATAAGTAATCCTAGAATACTTCTTTCACATTTGCCTGGCCAATGTCACTGGTTATATTGTGGTGCAAAGTACTTCTTTGGCACTCTGTTCTTTAGGAAATGGGACATGTCATGGGTGTGCTGGACACTAGTATTTTCTCTTTGCGCTGCAGGTTTCTGCATGTATTTCATTCTGTGAATCGGCTCACAGTGCTATACATTTGCTTTGCACAATGTTTGCATTCACTTTATCACTTTTGTGTGCTGTTAGTGCTTTTTCTATAAACTAGGACCATGGCCTTTTAAGAAGGACATGGTAAACAATCACTGCAAAATAATTTCCGCAATGAATGACTTGAGTGATGAAGATTTCTGTGTTAAGCAACACAAACATGTAGGCAATAAATGAAGGGAGTATCTATTATTGACACAGAAAATGTGACATTTCTTTTGGGAAAAAAACACTACATTTGCATGATCAGCCATAAATAACACTTTTTTGGAGTATCTTGTATCTGGAACCCCAAGACTTTCCTGTACGAGCCTGGCAGTGGATAGTCTATGACTTCGGCCCTCATTACGAGTCTGGGCCAGCAGTACAGAATTACCGTTACCACCGTGGAGTGTAGAAGAATTACCTTATTGTGTATCTGGAACCCAGACTCTCCTGTACAGGCATGGCAGTGGGTAGTCTATGACTTTAGGCCTCATTACGAGTCTGGGCCACCAATACAGAATTACTGTTACCGCCGTTGAGTGTAGAAGAATTAACGCAGTATCACAACATGGCAGGCGTGCGCACCCACCATTGGCAATAACGGTAAATGTGCCCAGCGGAATGTCCGGCAAAAAAGGAGCTAACTTTGATAATTCCGCCAATGATCAGCAAAATTACTGTTACAGCTGGGTAGATCAGAGGAATTTCCATCAGTCAAAATCTGACAGCAGAAACTCATCACAGCGTGGAAAGAAGCACTGTGGTGGCCATTTTGAAAAATGGAATCTGTTAAAAGTCAGGCCGCAGGAGTGCCATCCGGACCCACAGCCAACTGCAAACATGTCAGCAGGGAAGGAAAAATCAGGGCGCCAGATGTGAGGATGAGAAAGCCAAAATGTACAGAGCAGGAGCTCACCGTACTGACTGATCAAGTGGTGGCCCACTCAGAAAAATTATATGGGACCCAACACAGAAAAACAAGCCAGCAGCGTAAAAATGCAAACTGGACAGAAATCTGGGGCAAGGTGGTGGCCATAGGACATGTCCAACACAATGCAAAGGATATGAAAAAACATGAATTATTTGAAGTCCAGAGTCCGTAGCATGATTGCTAACCATCACAGGGAGATGGCTGCCATTGGTGAGGAACTGTCAAACTACTCCAGCTGACTCCATGGGAGGAAATGGTTAATGGCATCCTCCACATAGTGAGCATAGAGGGTGTGGGCTCGGCTGAGATTGGACATTCTGCTATGCATGCATGCAACATCAACCCCAATAATGCAGGATCCATCCACGTGAGACTGCAGGCCATAACAACATGAGTCATTGAAGCCATGATACCCCTTGCATGACAACCAGGCAGGATGGGGAGGTCATGACTTAGCCAAGTCACAACACTGTACTGAAAGTTAGAAGGACCAATGGACATCTGGGGCGCACATCACAACCAACTCTTGTCTGCACACCGCTTACCCATGTACCGTCAACACAGCAAGCATTGAATGAAACACATAACACATGTCCAACAAAGAACATCAGTGGACGTATGTGTCCAACCAATAACCACAGCAAATTAAAAGTAGCCAAAAGTCCCACATAGACACAATGATGTCCAGCATCATGTCAAAATGACTCTTACACAACTAGCTGGTCACCCATCCACCAACGGCACCACATGAAAACCAAGTAAAAACCGTCCTGATGTAGATGTGCACAGGTGACGCTGTAGGACATTGATGCACAGGACTGGACACCCCAAGCAAACCAGGTTCCCCACACTGACCATATGGTCACCCTGAATCAATGCAGACAGCTTTGATTCTGCCAGTCACATGAGGCGTGTTCCCCTCGAAGCCCAACACAATGTGACACAGCATGTTGACTCACCAGCACATGACTAGCAATACCTTAACAAACATAATCATGTCTCCCAACAGGCACACAAGACACCCAGGAACCATTGATGGTGCCGATAACCTCCACAGCACCAGGACCACCATGCATCACAAAGGCCACAGGCCAAGACAGGTCTAGCAGCAGGAGCGCGCTACCCAAGAAAATGCCTTAGGCAACAGTGTCATCAACTGCCATGCCCACTGGCTCCAAGGACACAACCACAAGGCCTACACCAGACATTATTTAGCCAGCAGCACACCACCAGCTACAAGGGCACCCACCGCCAATGGTGGGGAAACTGCATAGACACTCACTGGCCAGAGGGGGACGACAGCCTGTCATGTCATCTACACCCACCTCCAGTCAATGTCTCTCATGCGTGAGGCAATACTCGCCTGAATCCTCACCCTGAGAAGCCTCTCACCATTGCATTCCTCAACCTCACACCTGTCATCCCGCTGTGCACTGCAATATCCGCATGACTCATCCTCTAATGATGACAAAGCCGAGCCACTTCGACATGCATCCCACAAAAATGGGTCTTGGACGTCGACAAACCCCACAGCCAGTGCCGGGCCCCACGTTGCAGCCGATCTGGCAACCTCTTGATAAGATGGAACAATGACAGGCCAAAAAGCGCACGATATCCCAGGAGCAATTGAGACATTCCCAGGTTATATGAAATGCAATCCAGGGGGCAGCAAGGCAGGTGTCACGATTAATCAATCATCTGTGCAGGAGCACTGTTCACAGAAACACCAGCAACATCCTCATCAGCCAGAGGGTGAGGGAACTGGCAAGCAGATATCGGCCTAACATGAGACCATGGCCAGGGGCATAAATCCTACTATGGAACATCTCCGGGACAGTGCACAAGGCAGTTCATTGTCTGCTACCCCTACGATGGTGTGTTGGCCAGCACTCCACCCAGGCGCTCACAGTGACCCATGTCCCGTACTACCCTGCCTGTGGACAAAGGGGACAAAAGGAAGTGGTAGTGTACTGCTCATGGGACATTCTCATAGTATGGGGTTGCCAACAGTGTTGTGGCTGAGGGCGTGGGGTGGGTGATGGTGTTGGGGCTGAGGGTGTGAGGTGGGAAATTGTTTTGCGGCTCAGGGTGTGGGGTGGGGGATGGTGTTGAGGATGTGTGGTGGGTGATGGATTTTGGGCTGAGTGTCAGTTGATCTGATAATTAAACACAGTTGAATCATGTATACGTGTACAGTATTTATTCCATGGTGTTGATACATGGCTTTCAGTATGTGTACAGTGACGTATAGGGTGCATGTGTGCCAAGTCAGAAGAAATTGTCCATGAGGTTCTGGAGGAGCTTTCGTCCTTCCATCGCTTCCCCACGTATGTCCTGAGGTGCGCTGTATTCACCCGAAATGTCTTCCTCATCGGAATCTGTGGGAGGAATGGTTCTCTTCTGGAGGCATTTCATAGTTGCTTCATATGCACAAGTTGTGCAACTTTGCACATATGATGACTATTTTGGCAACTTTCTCAGGTCTGTACATGAGGGCATCACCGGTGTGGTGGAGGCACCTGAATCAGGCGTTAACCAATCTGAAAGCTCGCTCAATGCATGACCTCGTCCTCCTCTGGGCTTCATCACAGGCTGTCTCCTGCGGTGTACCAGGGTCCCTCACATGTGTCATCAGGCATGGTAGCTGCCGGTAGCCTGCGTCACCTGCAAAACATGAATGGACTGTGTGAGACATGGCAGAGTGTGGGCCGTGAAATGTGTATATAGTCCAAATGTGATGTTAACCAATGTGCCCACCAATGTGCATGAGGATGGTGCACCTTGGATACATTGCAGTGGATGGTAATAGGACTACATGGTACACTTGCAGTTATTCACAGTGTAATATACGTCATTCATCATACATTTGTCTATGCAATGTCATCAACAATGCAGTTGTAACTATTGAAGTGGCTGTAGGCCATGTACGGTCAATGACCATGGTTTGTCAGGGGATGGGTTTGATGGGTGTCCTGATTAGGTTCAGCTGCCTTGCATGCCAGGATGTCCTGTATAGTTACATAAGTACCTTCTGTGTATTGAGGTGGGGTGTATTGGGGTGGGTCAGTCATGGTTTGTCACCTGTTTGTGTTTTTTGTCGATGCATCATGGGAATTGTAGTTGTGCTTGCATTACTCCTCATTGCATTCCCCATGTGCATCACAGTGATATGTCTATTTAGGATTGACTACTACTTACCCACAAGCCGGGTACATGGTCCTCTTTGTGTGTCCATGTATGCTGGTAGGGCGCTGTTGGTAAGTTTCATGGCATTGTGTATGGTCCCAGGGTATCTGGCACAGAAGTGCCTGATAGTGAGGTCCGTTTCACATGTCATTGAATGGTACTGTTTCTGGTATGCCTGGGGGGCATCAATGCCACATGTGTGCAATCCAATGCTGCAATGGTGTTGGGGAAATGGGCAATGGGCTAAAAAACGTGCCTTTGCAGCGTGCACCTGGGTGATGGGTGTCAACCAGGTGTTCAAAGGAAAGTGGGTCCATGCAAAAGGGGGAAGGCAGCAAATATTAACGTGAGGATATTTACAGTCTGGGGACTACCATGCAAACACATTCTATGCATTAACGTACAGTTCTGTACCTCGGAGCAAGGAATATGATTAGAATAGTAGGTTGACACCATTATGGGGTTCAGAAGCTTCATGAAAAGATAGAATGTGCATTTGTTGTGTGATCATGGACCTCTGAGCAGAGAAGAACACATTTCGGAAAATTGATGTGTTTTATATACGGTTCTATGTCATTTCATTGGTGCTCGTAATTTCAATGTTTTTTTTTAAGAAGTATTTTTTACCAAAACATCTCATCAAAATTGTTTGTTTTATTTTTGGTGGTTCCCCCCAAACTCCTGCTTCCCCTATTGTTTTTAACTATTCGCAACCCCCCAGCCCTTATATACACTTTCCAACCCCCCTATATATTTCAATGATTTTTTTCAGTAAAAAATACTCTTAAAAAAACCTATCGAAATTACGACCGTGGATGAAAGTACGTAATTTCGATAGGTTTTTTTAAGAGTATTTTTTACTGAAAAAAATCATTGAAATATATAGGGGGGTTCACTCTGGTATAAAATCAACCATAATGATTTTTAGAAAATGGTGGTTCTGTAGACTTCTCACATTTACACATTTACTCATTTTCCAATGTATTGTTTTTTTAAAATGTGTAATGCACACTCTATGAAGAATAAGAGATTCTGTTCTTCTACAAAATTGCTCCATGATATCAATTACTCTCTTACGATATGTAGGCGAGGCTGTAAGTGTGTACAGGAAGATACACATTTTGCTCATCCCTCTTTTTATTATTATTATTATTATTATTATTATTATTATTATTATTATTATTATTATTATTATCATTATCATTATTATTATTATTAAAGATGTTGTCCTGGAACATAGTAGGTCTCTCCAAACATCTGATGAGAGCGAATGGGTGGGGTCACAGGATCCTTACGATATCCTTTTTGAGATCAAATCTAAAAAGGGCCTCAGTGGGGACGTTGGGGTGGGGCTTCTCGGAGGTGTAAAGACAGTGTGTTACTGGGTAGTAAAGCAGATAACCACATGGTTTTTGGATCTGCTCTCCTTGGAAGCTTGGAAGTTACAATCTGCGGTTGTTGTCGTTTGTTTTTATTTAATGTCTATAATAGATCCAACATCAAGATCAAGACCAATGCAGTGTTGGCACTTAGTGACATTTTAGAGCAGCAAGTGCCTGCTGATGGTGGGAAGAACTGTGTTATTGTATTGGGGAACTTTAACACTCAACTGGAACCGCCTAAACTGCTGTAAGGCAGCTGGGACGATCAGGATGAGGCCTGGGGTGTCCCAGAAATAATTGCAGATATGCCTGTAAGACTTCATCAAGCCTCTTTGGAGACCGTTAGGAGAATGTATAATGTGGGGCTGAGATGTTGTAACGGCTGGTTTTCCAGTGACCAACCACCAGGAAATACCTTTATCGACCGTAACGGCTGCCTAAGGATAGATTAGGCTCAAGCCGGGACATTTGCTGGCCTGGTTATACAAAAGCGAATCTAAATGGGATAAGATACGGGCGATTGCAAAGGAAAATGGGGAGGCTTGCTTGACGCAAGAAGGCATTAACGAACGCTTTCATGATTATTACAAGGAGTTCTATGCAGAGACATCAGTGATAGAGGAGACCCTAGCGCAGATAGATCTGCCGAAACTCGATGCACAGGCAGTGGACAGGCTGGAGGCTCCCATTAGAACTAGAAGTCACCATAAGAGGGTTGCCTACTGGTAAAGCCCCAGGTGCAGATGGATTGCTCAGCGAATTCTATAAGAAATTCATGGCAGATGTTAAGCCTCCGCTGTAGCAATGCTGAACGAAGTGTTACACACAGGCACCTTACCAATGTCACTGAGAGAGTCAATTATCGTCCCACTATGGAAGCCCAACAAGCTTCATACTGACTGCGGATCTTATGGGCCCTTATCATTGCTTAATTAGGATGGGAAAATACTCACAGCCTTATTGGACAACAGGCTCAAGCCAGTAATATCTAAGCTCATACACCCGGACAAGTCGGATTATGTCCCCAATAGGAATGTCACATGTAACCTGAGGAGGTTGCACCACATCATTGATTATAGACACGATAGTACGCATACCTATGCGGTTGCCTCGCTAGATGTAGTCAAGGCATTTGACTCAGTTATATGGCCATGGTTGCTCGCAGTGCCGCAGAGTTTTAGCATGGGGACCACATACATTAAATGGGAATGGCTGCTATATACCAGTCCACTAGCAAGAGTCAAGACATGCACACACACATCTCGGACCAGTGGCTGCTAGGTAAAGGCACAAAGCAGGGTTGCACTTGGTCCCCTATGTTATTTACATTGGCCTTAGAACCCTTGGCTGTGTATGTCCGGAAGGAATATCAAGATGCGGCTGTAGTTATACAAGGCAACAGGAACTTGATATCCCTATATGCGGCTGACATTTTTTTATGCCTACAATACCCAGAGATGAACTTACAATATGTCCTGAATGTGTTTGAAAGCTAGGCATACTTATCTGGTATCACGGTCAGCGCGCGAAAATCATGCTTGTTTCCCGTAGCAGAATATAGAGGAAAACCACTGAACACATTGCCAGTGCTGAGTCAAAACACATACAGATTACACAAAAAGTGGTGGATAAAATAGAGACATCCATGACCTTTTGTGCTAGATTACTGTTCTCACTGATGGGCAGAGCAGCGTTGCTGGTGGTGCTCCCGAGGCTCCTTCATTTTTTCATCTATGTCCCGCATGCCATACCTAAAGACTTTTTTAAGAAACTCAATATTGTATGTTGTAGCTTTATATGGTATAATTCTAGGTGCACAGTGGCAGTAATGAAATTGCAGAGTCCGTACGACCAGGGGGTTATAAAAGTGCCTGATTCTAAAGCATATTTTGTCGTGAGCCAACTCCGATTTGTCACAAACTGGCTGTCAAATGAACAGATCTAGGACACCTGGTTGCTACAGGCGGCATGTGCCCAATTCTGTTTGAAAGAGGTGATATGGATAGTTGCGCCTCAAGACTGGAAACCCCTGCTGAGTCTCACTCTGGGCAGGACAATGTGGAACAGGGCATGTCTCTTTTTAGATAAGGAATCACCCTACTCTCCTCAGATCCCCTTAATGACATTAAAGGGAGAGGAGCCACACATCATACTAAATTTGAGGACGTATTGGGAACCATTGGAGGCGATGACGGTGGGTGATTTGCTACGAAAGGAGAGGCCGATGGACTTCAGTGCACTCACCTCAGAATCAGGCTTACATGTAGGACAACATATAGCACATGCTTCACTCCTCCCTAAGCTAAAGCAGAAATGGCCGGGAACAAACAGGGAACTAAAACCACTCAACTTCCCACATCCCCCTCTTGGGTTAACCCCACACATTACTTGAGAAGTATCACATCGATCACGCCCATCTCCACTTGTTTCCACATCCAAATGCCTCCTCTACTAAAGTGTATCAGCAAGCATACCCTCACATACAATTAGTCAGATGACATACACATAGCACCTCATTGCAGGGGAAAATCCACAGAGATACCACCAAAATAATGTACTGTTGCTGTCACCACCACCTGCTCCGACAGGATTACAAGTGGCGGTGTCAGTCCCCATTAATGGAGTCCCTAGTACTCCAGGGGGATTTTGGCAGAATTATCACAGAATTACCGTATTTTGGCAGTAAGGTGATAGAATTACCTCCAGCTTTTTGTTGGAGGTTTTTCCTCCACTTACCTCCAAACCCATAGTTTGGCGGTGCGGTAATGCGGCAGTAATGCAGTGGTAACTTCATTAGCACTACATTAACACCATTTTTTGCACACCACCATAATCATAATGAAGCCCATAGTACAAATCCCTGGCTAAAGGAAATGTAAGACTATGCACACATTTCTATATTGGTCAAAAACTCTAAAATAATGATTCATAATGGATTTTGGACGTTAGAACTGCAAATGCATGACCTAGTCAAACAAGTGTTGACAAATCAAACATTTAGATGGTGTGTAGACCTCAGATCTGTATTTTCCAGGGACTACCATAATGGTACTGCAGGGTTTTAAGATGGCAATGACTAGCAAAGGCTGTTAGTAGCTCGCCATGTTATGCCAGTGCCTGACAAATGTCTATGCAAGGGTCAATGGGAATGGGGAAAGGCGCTAATAACGGGCCTGCAAATTGCGGGCCCATTATTAGCTCCAAGGTTCCTTAACGGGTCCCGTAAACAACGGCTGGTTAGACCAGCCGTAACCTGGTGGGACCCGCTAAGGGACCTCGGAATAGGACTTTAGGGGTTTAACGGCACCGGTCTCCTTACCGGTAACCGTTAACCCTTACCGCCCAACTCGTAATGACCCCCAATGATCTATAGAACTGAACCACTTAAATGTACGCTGAGAACGAATCGGAACAACCCAAGTAAGATTGCCAAGGATAGACAGGGTGTGTGTAGGGGTCATGTCTGTGCAAACTGGCTTTATTTCAAATGGCTGGTCTCCACCTTTGGGGTGGGGGTAGATGGTGTTATATGGTGCAATTGCACTGAAACTACCTTTCAGTGTGTGGTGTACAGAGGAGTCTTGTTTCTCGTGTGTGGTGCAAGGATGCTGAAATGAGATACTCCCCTTCTGGTGAAAGACAAGGGCTGGTAGGTTTTCTGTTGTGTGCTTGAGCAAAGGGATGGGGTTTTCAGGAGTTTGGGAGGATGGATGACAGCTGAGGCTAGGTGCTGATGTCTTTTGGTGGGGAAGCGAAACAGAGGTACTGCAGTGAGTAGGAAGTGAGTGGCGGTGATGAGAAAGAGGCACATATATTTGTGTTGAGGTAGTTGTGGGGCATGGGCTTGGTGGGGGTCAGGAGAAGGTGCTGTTGGGGCTCAGTGGCAGAAGACCAGGACTGGTGTAAGCCATTTAGTGGGGTATGGTGCAGTGGTGTGGCTGTAGCTATTGACTGGTGTTCCTGATGGTGTAATGCAGATAGACCTAATTGTGTGGGTGTGATCGGAGTGTGTACTGACTGGTGGTGGAGCGGAGCACAGTGGCATGAGTCAGGTTCCTCCATTTGCTTGGTATAGAAAGGTGTGATATGGCAGGAGATGAAGGGAACATTGGCTGAAACAAGGACATTTTATGATCTGAGTTACAGGTGGCAGATGCTGGCAATGGCTCTTGACGGAATGGGGCATGGTGACAGAGCCAACTGTTATTTTATTGTTGATGGTGTAAGTAGGCGGTTGGATAAGAGAAAACAAGTGTATGTTGGTAATGTTGATGGCAGTAAGAATTGATGGCAGAGGATGTAGTGGTAAGTGTTGGTAGCAGCCAGAGTGCAAATTGTCGCAGAATAATTCTGCTCTCTGCTGCAATGTCACAGGTGTCATATAATTTACTAAAACGATGGCTAAAGCAGTGCAAAACAAGAATTGATGACGTATAGTACTGGATTGTTAGAACTGTGCATGTGGGCATATATTCTGCATGTAGCTAAGGGCTATCTTGCTCTAATCACACCTGCAAGTCCTGCTCTGCCTAGCCCTTCCTTCAGGAAGACATATGGGTGATTCCCTAGAAGGTGTACCGGAGTAGCACCCATTCATGGACTGCTCACACAATGTCTCGCACCACTGAGGATGTGCTTACCAGCCTCACAGTGGTGTCATGGCTTTACTTCAGTGGGTGGTGCCCATGTGTCCATTGACACAGTGCCTGGGTGGGCAAGACCATGCTTCTTTAGTTCTGATGCTAGAATTGCATGCCATATCGTGCTCCTCCACTGAGAGTCACCTCTCTTCCCCAGGATGCTCCCATGGCCTGGGCTTCTGAGGACTGACGCCCTACCGGACTATCATCTTTAAGTCTTCTCTCCCTGTGGTAGTGCTGACATGAACTGACCTGTTAATGCTCCTTCCAGCTCCTGCTCGCTCTCTGGCTCATCCGGGTGGGTGAAGACCTCCTTCATGCAAGCCACTCCGGATTTCTGACCGTTATCCCTGCCTATTTCTGGCACGCTTGTTCTACTGGGCCATCTCAGAACCTTTATCAAACCGCACTGCTGATCTGGCCCATGTGTCCAGTACACTGGGCTTGTCTCTCACGCTTTGTTCACACCGCTGCCATGCCATGTGAGGCTACTCTATGCCACGGCTTCCCAGGAAACCATATCCATCAGCTTCTCTCTTTGTTTCATTTCATTAGTTTTTATTTTTTCGAATGCATTAATGCTTTTTCCAGTGCTCCCTCTGCTCTTCACATATAGGGCCAGTCCACTCCCTATGAACAGGGGAGACCTGCCCTTTGTCCTTCGTGAAGACTCAAAGTGCAGCCTATTTAAGTGAAGCATGAAAGCACCAATACACGTTACCTCACCATACACAGCAAGCATTGTTTATTCCCATGCAGGTGTTATAACAGTGTAAGCACGTAATAGCCAGGCCCTGTATATTATTCACAACATCCTGATTGTCATTTAGAGTTTGTGTAAGGAGTCCAATGGATATTGAATGTGCACCAGTGTAATTCTAGACAGATTCATGATTGCACTTTAAAGTGCACTGTGATGAATAGAGAACATCCTCATTTGGGTTGAAATGGTCCTGTTGTTAACTGTTTATTTGATCTATGAATCACTGAACACTTTTCATATGTGCAGTTTTTTGCAATTATGAATTCAATTGGCGATAATTCAGTACAATCTACTTTACCTCCTCCTGGTTACGTTTCTTATTATGGGAGACATTTACAGCTCCTTAGGTGCAGCCAAGAAAAATGTCCCACATCCTCGCTATCCCGCAAGATATGAAACCCTGCCTTTGTCCCGTAACATCCTGTTTTTATCTATGATGGCCCTTGAATAAAACAGCTTTGCAAGCTATGCGATCTGAATTTAGGTGGTGGCCCTGAGGGTCATGTTGTTGACCGGATTTACCAATTATGAGTGAACATTGGCTTAAAACAGTCTCGTTAAAAAATGGGGTTGGTGATGCTGTGAAAAAACACATTGTCGGGTGTATACATGTGGATTTGTTTGCTTCTATTGATTCTTGACTGGCGATGGTTGCGGATATGACACCCCTTATCCCCCACACTTCCTCTTTATTCACGTAGGCACGGCAGAACTTGGAAAAAGTGGGAAAAAAGATTACAGAGGGACTCCAATGTAGGGAAGAGCCTGAGTGTACACTGGGGACTGAGAACAGAGTTTAGGAAAATGTAGAGGGAAGGATGCAGTGTAAAGTAACCAGAGGGATGGGATGTCATAGAAAGATATGTGAATTGTACAGGATATTAGGGAGAGGGCGAGGCACAGAAAAAGTGGGGAAAGTGCAAGGTGGACGAGTGATACAGAGATGTGAGTAGCAAAATAGTAATTGCACAGCCGAGTCAAGTACGAATGACACCGAATGGTGTAATTGTCTCCCAGCACAGTGCTGATTGCAATATGTATGCCTGCTTTGCTGTTATGCCAGCTTGAGATCGAGCCTCAATATTTGGTTAAGATAGCAGGAGATATTTTAGAGGTTGTCTAGAGCCGTGTGGCAGCAGAGACCACTGCATACAGGGGTGGGAGCTAAAGTACAGCACACATGTCTAATGGCTGTATAAAGGGCACTCCGTGAAAAGTAATGACAGGATCAAAAAGTAATCCAAAAAGGAGCATGCACCCGGCAAGAAGTAACTCAATTTATTAGGCCCAACATACAGCTGGGAAACAGTTCAGACAGTCCCGTGGAACTGAAGTGAATGAAATGCACAGTAAACAATGCCCACTGCGGGCAAACCTATTATACCATAGAATGAACATGAACATAATGCAAGTTAGTTACATTGTGTAGGCAGATCCCAAGAGTGGATTGGTGCAGGCCCATCAATCCACTGTATCCGAACATATGTTGCATTGTCCTTCTTGGATAAGATATGTTCGGACCCCATTACATTACCACCCATTGTGACATCACACACCACCCTGCAATTACGTGATTGTACATCATGTGATTGTGCTGACCAGTTGAAACATTTGCTCTTCTGTCATTGGTTGGTACTACACAAAATAACTTGAGTTGGCAAGAGGCAAGACATTCACACCGCATCCGACCAGTCGCATGCCTCACGGACATCAGCAAGGACACTGAACACTGTTGCATCTTAGGGACACCAAGGCCTCTCCGTTGATTGATTTCCCATTGTGCACTCTATTGCCTTCAGCCCTCTTCTCATACCCAGTTAGCAAAAGTAGTTTGAAAAAAGCTGCGTTCACCTGGAAACCGCCAGCTTTGCAACAAGTCAGCACACTGTTTTCTACTCAAAGTTCAAGAAATTCATGTCACTAGGTATTGGACCTGCACCTCTGAGCTTTCTGCTAGAAAGCTTTACTTACCTTGGGCCTACACTAAATATGGCTTCTGTCGTGTTCACATATTGCTAAAGCACCCCTTCTACTGTCTACCCCTGTCCTATACCACAAGTCCTTGATAGCCCCTCACCCTTGTAATCAGCCCCCCTTCTCCCATTGTGCACTCCTTTGGACTTCTCGCTCTGCACCTGAGTGTATGCTATATGGTGCTGTGAACAATGAGACCCCCATTCCTGGTTGTCCAAACCGACGACACTGCTTGTGTCATCCCACTACTTATGCAGTTGGTACATGCGCCTCCCTTGGCAGTGCTCAGTTTGAACCTTCAGCGCATGGCAATGGAGGTCTGAGCCTCCATAGATGTTCTGGTACAGTGACACCTCCTGCATCCTATTAGCTCCTCTTCAGTAGTCCCTATGGCCCACAAACTGTAACTGTAGACACCAACCTCTGTCGACTGCCATGATGAACCCCACAGCCAAGCCAATACAGGATGGCAGTTCCATTGTCTTTTGATCTACTGTTAGAAGATGTACGTATTTTAATTATATTATAATATACAAAATAATCTATTATTTTTGCCTCCACGGGTTCCATATCCCATGCATTTATTCACTATCAAAGAGATGGCAGTGGTGCAAATTCAAGCTCCTGTCAGATAAGTAACATTTCCTTGGAACACTTTTCCTCACTTAAATTACTACTTCTGAATGTCTCATGCAGCCAAACAGTGAAAAGCTTTTCTTTATATGTGTTTCCTTTAGGTTAAACAGAAGACCACCCAACAAAGGACACGCTTGTTGACCCTCACATATTTGGTATGTTTAAAATAATGTATCTTTCCCCTGTGCCAATACCGTGGGCATTGCAATTAAACTTGGATTTAGGTACTAAACTTAGCATCCCTTATCACAGACTGACCTGTTCATAAACATGCGTGAATCTGTCTTCCAGCCATACAACTCTATGTCATTCTACCACTGTTCTGTGCACTGATAAACACAGACACTCCTCCGCACATTCACTCACGCTGGGGCAGGAGAAGTAGATTGGTTCCATGGGGCTGTTTTTGTGTCTGAATGTACATGTGTGATGTGTGTACGTTATTTGTTCATGAGTATGCCATTATTTGGTCATGCATGCACGTATGTATTATCTGTATTTTTAGAGATCAGGCTATGTGTATACTTCTCTATTACCGCATTCAAATGATTATTTTTGCCTGCCATTATTGGAAATAATGTTGCTTGCTTGGTATTTGTATCAGTCTGTGCCAATGAAGCTGCAGTTTGGTGTGGCACCAGGAACAAAGCAGTGTGAGTACAATTGCAAAATGTGTGGCTTGAGCGTTGCACAGAGTTTATCTTGCCAACTGGCGAAGATTTGAATATGCGCACGAGTTGTATGTAATGTAACAAGAGTAGGGGGGTTCCATGTGTTAATATCCCCGCAACAATATCACCATACAAACATATC
This sequence comes from Ambystoma mexicanum, assembly GCF_040938575.1. NCBI lineage: Eukaryota > Metazoa > Chordata > Amphibia > Caudata > Ambystomatidae > Ambystoma > Ambystoma mexicanum. Next base: position 1,234,744,236 of record NC_090933.1, on the reverse strand, counting down.
ACCAGATTTTTACGCCGATATTAAGCCATGGAACTTGCGAAGCAGGGGACAATAACCCCATAAATTATCCCCACTAATAATATCGCCTATGGCCTTAACCCACGACCATATATATGGCGATATTATTGGTGGGGATAATAGTCTCCGATACCAGTAGAGGATGGAATGTGCACCAGATAATCCAGTGTTAGCAGCAGAATTTGTATTTTGCATTGTGTAAAAGCTTTTTTTGGGCCGTATGAAAAATGCTGGCACCATGTGCAAGACCTATTATTTTGTTCTCTTTGGTCCCCCGAAATGGAATTCAGGAAGTACAATTACAGGGAGCTATTTATCTTGTGCTTGTAAATTCAAAGAGCCCAGTTAGCTTGAAACCAAGGACTACCAGAAGCTACATTTGACTCCCTTGCCAAACTGGCTCCATATAAATATACCTATGTGAAATTAACCTGCTTTGGGAACTTGTATAAAAGAGCATTGTGACACATATAAGACATTTAAAAGGATAATGTAGCATATCTATATAAATAAAAGTCAAAGAAATGTGGCAGGATTTGTAGCTAAGCGTAGTTCCTTATACAATTCGACACTGTTTCACCAACCTGCGCCACATTTCGCATAGTTGCCTGTTGGGGCCCTCGGGACATTACTGACTACATCACGTTTGGACACACCACCCCTTTCCCCCGGATTTCAGCAAAAGTCAAAATGTTTTTGTGGCAAAGCATTGTTCCTTATACAATTACACACTATTTTGCCAATCAGCACCAAATGTTGCATATTTACCTGTTAGGACCCTCCGGAAACTGGCTACATGACATTTGGACACCTCCAACCCGTTGCCCAGATTTCAGCACCGTCCAAATTAGTTTGTGGGTCTGTGGCTTGACAAAGCGTTGTCCCTTATACAATATCACACCGTTTAACCAATCTGCACCACATTTTGCATGGTTACCTGTTAGGACCCTTCGGACATTACTGGCTACATGGCATTTGGACACCCCACCTCTTTCCCTGGATTTCAGCACCTTCACACATGAGACCGCTGCCTAAAATCGGCAAAACATTGATTTAGTCATAGAAGGACCGGTCCTCAACCGGCAGAATGCTCAGTTTCTGGGACAGCTGCACTGGAATGAACTGCACCATGCCAGGGTGAGGCAACAGGTGGGGGAGAGCACAGTAGATCCTAGCGTGCAGCTGCACACCATCTCTCGTATGCCCCCAACGCATGCTCCGGGGTATATCAACCAGCCACACACACCCATTCTCAGTGCAGTAAACTTCAGAGTGCGAGGTAAAGTGATAAGCTAATTGGAGCAGCGACCTACAGGTTCACTGATTTTCAACAATTGATGAGAGTGTTGTCATGTCTGTCCACAGAACACGTTTAGAATATGGGTAGTTTTTGCAGGTTAATAATAAAACATTGTGTGTAGCTTAAAATAAACTTTCCACAAAACAATCACACCATTATAAAAAGAAAATTAGAATGAGGCATATATAATGGACAATACTTTGGATATCAAATGAAAGTTACATTTGTGACATGCCATACACCAGCTGGTTGTTCTCCAGATACTGTTCCTGTATACTAGGTAATGCCAGATAACTTGTAGCTGCTCGTAGATGCTCCTGCTCATCAAATCTTTATTTTAATTAGTTGGAACATCTCCCCACTCACAATCTCATAAACTCATTGCTTGTACTAACAGGTAGAAGATTACCAGTCTATGTTCCAAGAGTTACTTCTATGCGATTATAGCTGCTCGGTAAGAGACCTAGACAACTGCTAGAATGAGGATGAGTTTTTGGAAAAAAATGAAACATAGTTGCATGTCAGGTGATTCCTCATATGTCGCTGGGCTCGTTCGTTGTCTGCTACAGTATCATTATTCGGACTCCACATTATGCCTGTGATCTACTTTTAAGGAAGGAAAAACTTCTTTAATCAGGTAAATTTGTCAGATGCTCAGGTAGCTGCATTTACGGATGCAGTACGGAAATGCGTCTAGCTGCCGAGAGGTATGTTTCTATATTTCTATGGACCATATTCAACATGCACCAATACTTGGAAGGCTCACTGTGTACAACTACTGGATCACAGTTGCACACATTGTAATTGCCATTGCTCTGTTTTGAACGCATGTGCCTTGTAAGTTGCTTGCATTTTAGTCAGATTTCCCTACTCCAATCGTATGATATGAAATCATGTTGGATACTTTCTGGATATAATAAAGTAAAATTGAACTGAAAAGACTGAACTGGTTACAATTTGCAAATGTTTACACACATTGTAAATGCTGTAAACCAAATGTTTACTAATATTGATAAATTTGAGGTGCACACTAGGTTTGCAAAAGTTTACAAATAATAGTTTATGCCTGAAACCAATTATTTACTAACATTGACATATCTGAGGTGTACACTAGGTTTTAAAAAGTTTACAAATAACAGTTCTGTTTGTAAATGAGATGTTCAAGTGTGCATGATACATTAAGTGAACAATCGCTTAGCAAAGTATTCCTGTTTTGTAAACCATGGAAAACGTAGGGTTTACAAATGTCTGGAACATAAAGTCCACATGGACTTGCAGAACTACAAATGTCAACTATTTGTAAACACAATGTAATCCAAAGGTTTACACACACACATTTCAAACGGATGCAAACCTTTGTAAACATATTTTTTGCAGAGGTTTGCATCCTGTTAGCCAAATTTGTATAACCATCATTTCCATGCAGTGTAAATGTTATGTTACTTTAGGTTATGTAATGATACATTACATTTTGCTATTCTGTGCTATGCTATGGTGTTTTCGGCTACATGATTCCAATCAAGGTTATAGTTTGCTATTTTATGCTAGTTGATAATCTGTTATGTAGATTTGTGTTTTATGAGATGTTGTGCTTAGGCTTAGCTATGCTATACCAGGTTAAATCGGATTAGGCCTTGTTGGGTCATGTTGTATTTTATTTACGTGTACTGATTTTATTAGAATGTATATTCAGTGCTGACTGTAGGACATGTGGGTCTCATAACTAAGGGAGACCCACAGAAAAGCCACTAAACATATAGACCACCTTAGAGGACCAAAAACCTCTTGGTGCAGTCTTTTTACTCTTAATACCACCTCCACCTCCTACAAAACAAATAGGGGGATTGTTAATATATGAGATAGTAAATCTTGTTTTTCAAATCAGATGCCAACTGAGAACATCTAACATAGCAGGAGTTATTCTCTGCTTCCGCAATAGACGGTTCTTCTACTTTTTGGAACCCTGCGCTAATCTCAATATTCACATCTTGCTTTTATACTTTTTTAGACACTTAGGGGCCAATTCATAGAATTCGGCGCACAAGTGGCGCACGCGGCTGGCGCACAGTGTGCGCGTCCGGTAGTCTGCGCCAGCCGCGTGCGCCGAAACACATTCAGGCGCACAGCGTATTCATGGATTCCAACATCCACAACCAGCCGTGGCGCAGAGTGGCGCAGCGACCCTGCAGCAGCGTCAGTTACGCCCCCAAGAACGCCCCTTGCGCAGGGAAAAGCCATCAAAATCCCCAATCCAGCGCAAAGGGCAGCAGCAAACGCAGAGCGGGGAGCGTGTATTTCAGGGGTGTGCGGGTGTCCCCACACGCGATAGGCCTGGGTACGTGTATTACAGGGGTGCGCGAGAAAATCTACACGCGATTGGCCTGGGTACGTGGATTTCAGGGGTGCGCGAGAAATTCTACACGCGATTGGCCTGGGTACGTGGATTACAGGGGTGCGCGAGAAATTCTACACGCGATTGGCCTGGGTACGTGTATTACAGGGGTGCGCGAGACACGCGATTGGCCTGGGTACGTGGATTTCAGGGGTGCGCGAGAAATTCTACACGCGATTGGCCTGGGTACGTGTATTACAGGGGTGCGCGAGAAAATCTACACGCGATTGGGCTGGGTACGTGGATTTCAGGGGTGCGCGAGAAATTCTACACGCGATTGGCCTGGGTACGTGGATTTCAGGGATGCGCGAGAAAATCTACACGCGATTGGGCTGGGTACGTGGATTTCAGGGGTGCGCGAGAAATTCTACACGCGATTGGCCTGGGTACGTGGATTTCAGGGGTGCGAGAGAAATTCTACAAGCGATTGGCCTGGGTACGTGGATTTCAGGGCTGCGCAGAAAATCTACACCCGATTGGGCTGGGTACGTGGATTTCAGGGGTGCGCGAGAAATTCTACACGCGATTGGCCTGGGTACGTGGATTTCAGGGGTGCGCGAGAAAATCTACACGCGATTGGCCTGGGTACGTGTATTACAGGGGTGCGCGAGAAATCCTACACGCGATTGGGCCTGTGCGAGTGGGGCAGTGTATTACGTAGGTGTGCGGGAAGTTGAAGAGGTGAATTGCCAGTGTGGGTCCTCCCAGGTCTCCCCTCTACCCCCTCCACGACCTCTGCAGGTCCCCTGCTCCCCTGGTCATGTCCCGCAGGCAGCCCATCCACCATGGGCATGCCCCCCAGCCAAGCCACATGTCCCCTTGCACCCCCACCCCCCAGCACCGTGGGGCACCTGCCAGCAGGCCCCCAACCATGTCCCACTCATGTCCCCTTGCACCCCCACCCCCCAGCAGGCCCCCACTCATGTCCCCTTGCACCCCCACCCCCCAGCACTGTGGGGCACCTGCCAGCAGGCCCCCAACCATGTCCCACTCATGTCCCCTTGCACCCCCACCCCTCCAGTCACCAGGGGCAGCCTCCACCAGGCCCCCACCCATGTCTCCCACCACCCCCACCCCTCCAGTCACCAGGGGCAGCCTCCACAAGGCCCCCACCCATGACTCCCACCACCCCCACCCCCCAGCACTGTGGGGCACCTGCCAGCAGGCCCCCAACCATGTCTCCCAGCACCCCCACCCCCAGTCACCAGGGGCAGCCTCCACCAGGCCCCCACCCATGTCTCCCACCACCCCCACTCCTCCAGTCACCAGGGGCAGCCTCCACAAGGCCCCCACCCATGTCTCCCACCACCCCCACCCCCCAGTCACCAGGGGCAGCCTCCACAAGGCCCCCACCCATGTCTCCCACCACCCCCACCCCCCAGTCACCAGGGGCAGCCTCCACAAGGCCCCCACCCATGTCTCCCACCACCCCCACCCCCCAGTCACCAGGGGCAGCCTCCACCAGGCCCCCACCAATGTCTCACACCACCCCCAGCCCCCAGTCACCAGGGGCAGCCTCCACCAGGCCCCCACCCATGTCTCCCACCACCCCCACCCCTCCAGTCACCAGGGGCAGCCTCCACAAGGCCCCCACCCATGTCTCCCACCACCCCCACCCCCCAGTCACCAGGGGCAGCCTCCACAAGGCCCCCACCCATGTCTCCCACCACCCCCACCCCCCAGTCACCAGGGGCAGCCTCCACAAGGCCCCCACCCATGTCTCCCACCACCCCCACCCCCCAGTCACCAGGGGCAGCCTCCACAAGGCCCCCACCCATGTCTCCCACCACCCCCACCCCTCCAGTCACCAGGGGAAGCCTCCACCAGGCCCCCAACCATGTCTCCCACCACCCCCACCCCCCAGTCACCAGGGGCAGCCTCCACAAGGCCCCCACCCATGTCTCCCACCACCCCCACCCCCCAGTCACCAGGGGCAGCCTCCACAAGGCCCCCACCCATGTCTCCCACCACCCCCACCCCCCAGTCACCAGGGGCAGCCTCCACAAGGCCCCCACCCATGTCTCCCACCACCCCCACCCCCCAGTCACCAGGGGCAGCCTCCACAAGGCCCCCAACCATGTCTCCCAGCACCCCCACCCCTCCAGTCACCAGGGGCAGCCTCCACCAGGCCCCCACCCATGTCTCCCACCACCCCCACTCCTCCAGTCACCAGGGGCAGCCTCCACAAGGCCCCCACCCATGTCTCCCACCACCCCCACTCCCCCAGTCACCAGGGGCAGCCTCCACAAGGCCCCCACCCATGTCTCCCACCACCTCCACTCCCCAGTCACCAGGGGTAGCCTCCACAAGGCCCCCACCCATGTCTCCCACCACCCCCACCCCCCAGTCACCAGGGGCAGCCTCCACAAGGCCCCCACCCATGTCTCCCACCACCCCCACCCCTCCAGTCACCAGGGGCAGCCTCCACCAGGCCCCCAACCATGTCTCCCACCACCCCCACCCCCCAGTCACCAGGGGCAGCCTCCACAAGGCCCCCACCCATGTCTCCCACCACCCCCACCCCCCAGTCACCAGGGGCAGCCTCCACAAGGCCCCCACCCATGTCTCCCACCACCCCCACCCCCCAGCACTGTGGGGCACCTGCCAGCAGGCCCCCAACCATGTCCCACTCATGTCCCCTTGCACCCCCACCCCCCAGCACTGTGGGGCACCTGCCAGCAGGCCCCCAACCATGTCCCCTTGAGCCCCCACCCCCCAGCAGGCCCCCACTCATGTCCCCCTGCACCCCCACCCCCCAGCACTGTGAGGCACCTGCCAGCAGGCCCCCACCCATGTCCCACTCATGTCCCCTTGCACCCCCACCAGGCCCCCACTCATGTCCCCTTGCACCCCCACCCCCCAGCACTGTGGGGCACCTGCCAGCAGGCCCCCAACCATGTCCCCTTGCACCCCCACCCCCCAGCAGGCCCCCACTGATGTCCCCTTGCACCCCCACCCCCCAGCAGGCCCCCACTCATTTCCCCCTGCACCCCCACCCCCCAGCACTGTGGGGCACCTGCCAGCAGGCCCCCAACCATGTCCCACTCATGTCCCCTTGCACCCCCACCCCCCAGCAGGCCCCCACTCATGGCCCCTTGCACCCCCACCCCCAGCACTGTGGGGCACCTGCCAGCAGGCCCCCAACCATGTCCCCTTGCACCCCCACCCCCCAGCAGGCCCCCACTCATGTCCCCCTGCACCCCCACCCCCCAGCACTGTGGGGCACCTGCCAGCAGGCCCCCAACCATGTCCCCTTGCACCCCCACCCCCCAGCAGGCCCCCACTCATGTCCCCCTGCACCCCCACCCCCCAGCACTGTGGGGCACCTGCCAGCAGGCCCCCAACCATGTCCCACTCATGTCCCCTTGCACCCCCACCCCCCAGCAGGCCCCCACTCATGTCCCCTTGCACCCCCACTCCCCTGCAGGCCCCCACCCATGTCCCCCTGCCTCCAGGTCCTGACGAAACGCAATCATGGCAGTAATGGGCAGCATACCCAGCACAAACACCCAGCCAAGGATTGCATCCACCCACATAGTAGATGCAATTACATGATACAACCCCAATGGCAAGTATGTAAATGAACACATGTCCGTCACACACACATACACAATGGGTGCAAGTGAATGTCAAAACCCATATCATGACATGCATGAAACCAATGAGAAAATACCACAAATGTAAGTAATAAATATATGTATTAAAGATGAAAATGAAGTAAAGAAATAAAACACACAACAATGGGGATGACAAAACAAATGGTCCATGTCCGAGAACTAATAGAAAAAATCAAAAAACAAAGGAATCCAAAAACTAATGTAGTCCAAAGCAAAATAATGGGGGAAAAAATAAGGAAAAACCATTGCCTCATGGTGAACACAAATATAAATCCAACAAATGTTTTCCAAACATCAAACTATGTACAAGAATATCCCAGGGTCCATGAGCCCAACACCATAAATTAAACCTACTACTACTAACTAATAATAAAAATATATACAGAAAAGTGGCCATTGTCCGAGCGGTCCAAAAAAAACTTAAAAAATAAAGGAAACCTAACACTAACTAACTAAAGAACTATATACAATGGCAGCGGGCAAGTCCTGCGGCTCACTCTGTGATGTTGCCGGCCAGGGCATCATCGAACTCCATGTCGATGTCCCGGAGGCGGGACTCTGTCCTGGCCCCGAGGTCTCGCAGGGACAACCCCGTGTCCACCTCAAACTCCCTGCGAGCTTCCTCGAGGCACTCAGCCCGCCTCAACGCCCGACGCATGGAGAACTCCGCCCTGACCATGGTGAGCCGCTCCTCTTCCGCCCGCTGCCGCTCCGCACCTATCCGCTGGACCAACTGCTCCCACACGGAAGACACTGCCATCCCAGGGTTCTCCTGCCCTCCGGCCGATGCCTGCCCCTTTGATCTTGATGGCCTCGAGCCATGATGCCTCCCACGTCGAGCCTGCTGCTGCCTCCGACGCCACTGCCTCTGCCAGCACGACGGCATCCAGGCTGATGGAATCCACCGATGCCGGCGTGCACATGCCCTGCCAGATGATGCCGGCACATCCTCCATCTGCAGGGGGACAGTTGCTGGTGTGTCCACCCCTGCTGGACCTTCGACTCCCGACTGTGGCAGGGATGGGGTCCCCACCGAGCTGGCTGCGTTGGTCGGGGCAGGTCCACAGGGGGCCCTGGTGGCATCTGGGCCGGAAGACGGCATGGAGCACGACTGGCGCATAGCCTCCACAGAGGAGGAGAGGGTCGCCAGAAGGCCACACACATGTAGGAAACCCCCGACCATGGCGGCTCCCAAATGGTTCACGTACGCACGGTGCTCTTCGTGATGATGTGCATGCTCCTCCCGGGAAGCATGCACCTCATCACGAATGCCAGCCGTGCGCAATGCGACACCAATCAGGACCCTCTCCACACGGCCAGGGGTCCCCTCGTCCGCAGGTAGAGGAGTGTCAGATGACATGGACATCTCCCCTACCTGCGGACGGGCCTGGGATGGGGCATCCCTGCTGGTGCATGGTGGTGCAGTCACAGTGTCAGGGACAGTGACATGCACAGGCACCTCCACGGCGACCTGTGCTGCCTCCTGCCCCTGGCCCTGGACTGCACCACTTGCACCAGCGGGGATGCCCCCACCAGGCCCCATGTGTGGCTCAGTAGCGGCCTCCTCCCCCTCTGTGGAAACCACCAACCTGGATGTCTCCACGCCGTCTTCCGCCGGTCCAAGCCCCTGTGGGGGCTCACCCACCCCTTCCGCTGCAGCCGTGGTGGCATCCCCGCCGCTCTGCTCCACAGCGCCTTCTCCGCCCTCTTCTTCACTTGCCACTGTGTAGAGGGAGACATAGAACACAAGCATCAGGGTACTGTACAATGGTCCCCTAGACAGGAAGCAACAGCAGATGAGTGGCACTGTCATACATCACTTCCATCATGTCCCTCCACAACACATGGGTCAGTGCAGGCAAAACACATACAGTAACAGGCATGGCGCATGCCATGGACATTGGCATACATGACCAAGGGACTCATGATTCATACAATGTTGGTTTTAAACTCACATGCATCATGGGTCTTGCCATCACATGCACACACCTCACCGTAGTTCCATCCATCTGGCCTCGTACACCACAGACGCAGTGGATACAAGGATGACTAGGCGGCATCAGTGAATCTGAACATTGTCACAGACATGTGTCATGCATCCATGGCAGTTACAAGTCACAGACACGCAGGTCAGACACACACACATGGACACCATACGTGTACATGGGACCAGCACCCATCCCTCACCCCCACCCATGTCCAGGAACAGAGACTGCCATGCTTCCATGTGTCCATTCCGCACAGAGCCCCCCATGTTGCAATAGAACACATGCACCAACCATGTGGTTCACACATCACTGTACTCACATGCCTGACCATGATGTCCCTGCACACACACATACGTACATGGCCTATGTCACACATACAGGCAGGTATCAGACAACCAGCACACTGCAACATGCCCTGTCTCACACAGTAATGCTTGGCCACTTACCGGCCAACTCCAGATGGGTCTGCCTCCGAAGGATCTGGGCGTGGAGCGCTGGGTCTACGCGTTCCAGGACCCTCATCTGGATGTCACACAGGCGTGCCCGGCCCCCCTCCGCGAGGCGCCGGGCCTTATTGAGGGTCCTGGACCTCAAGTCCTCCCAGCGCTTCTTGATGTGCTTGATGTCGCGGGTTGCCACCCCCTCCGCGTTGATGGCAACCACTACATCGTCCCAGATCCTCTCCCGTCCTTCCTTGTTGGCGCGTGGTCTTCCGAAGAGGGCATCATAATGCCCCAGGACATGCTCCACCAGGACACCAACTTCCTTCTCACTGAAGCTGGTGGCCCTCTGCCTCTCTGGCTGGGGGTCGCCACTGGTCTCAGATGGTGCTTGCCCCGACATGGCGACCCCCGAGGCAGGCGTGGGTGGGCAACTGGGTCCTGGGGCTGGGCTGTGGAGCGATGGTATCCCAGTCAGGAGTCTACTGTTCCAGCAGGGGTGGACACAGCAACTGGACCCCTGCAGATGGCTGATGTGCAGGCACCAAATGGCAGGGCACGGTGGCAGCAGGCAGGCAGGCAGGCAGCAGCAGATGGCACGTGGGAGGCTGCTCGGGGCACTGGGGGGCAGTGATTCGGCCTTCTGGGCAGGAGCGTGGTCTTCCGTGTGTATTCGCGTGGCCAGCTTGATACGGAGTGATTTGGCACGTGAAAAATCTGCACGTCAGCGTGTAATTCGAGGAAAGGCCCGTAGCGCGTAAGCGCGTCTGCACGCATACGCATTTTCATTGGACCAAAGGCCCTCAGCGCGTGAGCGCGTCTGTGACGTGTCGTGCGAGGGTGTATCCCTCATTGCACGTGATGACAGAACACACGTGGATTTCAACCAATCGCGTGTGAAAGTTCACGGCACCCCGGAACACACGTACCCAGGCTAATCGCGTGTGGAACTACCTGCGCACCCGGAAACACACGTACCCAGGCTAATCGCGTGTGGAACTACCCGCACACCACGAAAAACACGTACCCAGGCTAATCGCGTGTGGAACTACCCGCGCACCCGGAAACACACGTACCCAGGCTAATCGCGTGTGGAACTACCCGCGCACCCGGAAACACACGTACCCAGGCTAATCGCGTGTTGAACTACCCGCGCACCCGGAAACACACGTACCCAGGCCAATCGCGTTTACGCTCGCTCCCCTCCGATCACACGCGATGACACCCGAATACGGGAAACACGTGCACGGCAAAAGACGTGCACATGCGTCAACGAGTCCGCCCACACGGAGGCGTCCCGTGGACAGCATAAAAGTGCGTGCAAACAACAAACGCGTATATACAGCGACGATGAATGCCCCATTTGTTGCTGCACTGATCGTGGGACACCGCAGGAGGATGAGAATAGCCAGGGCACGCATTTTTGCACCACGGACAAGCCTTTTTGGGATGCCTGACGACCAGGTCTACGGCAGGTATAGGTTTCCACCCCATATCATCCTAGACCTGGTCAGGGAGTGGGAAGATGACCTCACATCCCCCACCCTTTGCTCCCAAGCATTGAGCCCCTTGGAGAAGCTGCTCAATGTCTTGCATTTTTTGGCCACTGGGTCGTTTCAGCGGACCACTGCCATAGTGGGGGGGGTCTCACAGGCCACGCAGTCACGCTGCCTACACCAGGTACTGGCAATCATGACAGCGCGCCCCTCAGTCCGCAGGCACATATACATGCCCAGAACACCCGCAGAAAGGCAGGCCGTTGTCCTGGATTTTTTCAGGGTGGCACACTTCCCCAAAGTGCTCGGTGCCATAGATTGCACCCATGTGGCCCTACGTCCACCTAGGGCCACTGAGCACATCTACCGAAACCGCAAGCACTGGCATTCCATCAATGTACAGGTGGTATGCGATGCAAAGGGAATCATCACCTCTGTCTATGCAAACTACCCTGGCTCCACCCATGACAGTTTCATATACAGAATGTCCGCCCTGAGCCGGGCCCTGGAAGCTGGGCAGCATGGCGACACATGGCTCCTAGGTCAGTACAAATGCCCTTGCACATGCATGCAAGTCACACACAGACAAATATCCCAACCCTAATAATCTCAATTATTATCACCTCCCCAGGGGACAGTGCCTACCCTCTGAGCAACCACATGATGATGCCAATCCGGAACCCCACCACACCACCCCAGGTAAGATACAACGCCGGCCATATTGCAACCAGGGGCATAGTGGAGCGCACATTCGGAGTGCTCAAGTCACGTTTCCGCTCCCTTGACCACTCTGGTGGGCAACTACTCTATGCACCACCAGTAGTGTGCAGGATCATTGTGGCAGCATGTGTCCTGCACAATGTTGCAACACGGCAGGGCGTCCCGGTGGACATGGTGGTGCCCTCACATCCCCAACCACAGGCACAGGCGCTGCCCATGGGAGGGGACAGGGCACGTGGCGAGGAAGCCCGGACCCAGCTTGTGGCCACATTTTTCACCTAAACTCCCACCCCTGCAGAGTGCACACAGGCCTGGCACATACCAGGTGACAATCGATGATGACAAAGTGACAGTCAACTGTCACAACCCTACCACCCTGAGATAGTTGCCATGGAAGTGCCACATCGTCTGCATCCCTAGCTACTTAAACACAAGCAATCCTGTGCAACCAAAATGCACACATATGACATGTGACATGACATGGGCCATACACAAGTATTCCAAGGCGCAATGAGGCAGGGAGGGGAGCAAGGGAACACAGAGAACGGTACTACTAGGCCAGGTGTCATTGAGATTGTGCAAGTGCAGGGGTAGGGGGAAGGGAAAAGTGCAAGGGGAAGGGTGGGGGGGAGTCCAGTACAGGGGAAGTAGGCCAAAAAAATAATACATAGGTCGCCTGGTGGCAACTGCAAAGGTAAGTGCAGACAAGTGCTGGGAAGGGAGGGCTGTAGGGATAGAGAGACAGTACTGCAGTGCAGGGGTTGCCAGGGTGGCAGTGCAAGTGGACAGTGGCTGGGCCAGGGACCGAGGTTGGTGAGAGTGTCCCAGTAGCAGCTCCTGTGCAGTTCCAGTGAAGAATTCTGCAAGGGAGAGGCAGAGAGTAAGCAGAAGCAAAGAGGAAGGTCTTGAGGTGCTTCCAGAACTGGAGATGGTTCCCCTCAAGTTCAAGTCAGGCAGGAAGTCTGTTCCAGGGGGAGGGCCCTGCTGCGGAGAGAAACCTACCCCCAGCTAGTTGCTCTGAGAAGCGGATGACCTGGACATGCAAGGTGTGCATCACTCACACCTGCAAAACAGGCCATGGCCATCACTGTCATGTCAGTCAAACCCTCCCAAACATCAACATGACATGGCAAGCAATACCCATACACTGACGCAGTAACAATAAGGTACACATTGCCATGTCCTAAATGTACAGTGGCATCGGACAATGATGCCTGACCAGGAATCAGATGAAATGACAGACCAACAAAATGTCCCACACAAAATAAGTCGTTTCCAAATGCATTGCAACAGTCGTAGACGTAACATCACAATGAATGCCTGTCTATATGCACATTATGCATTGCAAAATCAACACTGCAGCTCATGTGTGCAGTGTCCCACTCCTGCATCACACTGCTCAGCGCACAGCACAGTGAACAGCCATTGCGTGTGATGCACACCCTGAGCATCACATCTAAGTGACAGACTACATCAAACATCAAATTAGGCATGTACTGGAACCATAATCGGTCACAGAACATGTGCTGCCAGGACACAGTGGGCACCAGAAGGCAAACAGTGTACACGTGGATATGCAAGGGTGGGAGTACATGGAGTGCAAGTGTGTGGTTCTGCAGGGACATGCACTCCACATATGCATATGCACTCAAGTGACCATCAGTGTTCCCTACACATCACATGTGAACATCCACCATGTGTACACCCCAGCATGTCAAACCACAACTATCCCCTCGCACCTGAAAGGAAAAAACAACACATGAACAGGCATTGATCAGCAGAACACAACATGTACATAGGACAACAACATTACAATGTCAGAGTTCCCATCACACTGCAGGGCAATGCAACTATCAACAACAACCCCCCCCTCCCGCGCAAATGACCATGACCCACTGAACAACTGCACCTGGGTCATGGAGCCTCCAACCCTCATTTCCACCTGGCCACAGGATCACCTTTACCCTTCGTGTCCATCTCCCACCTTGTGTGTAAAAAGATGCCTGAACCCTCAGAATCCACACTCATTTCCAAAATCACAAAATCCAAGGCATGAAAACGAACCCAAACACCCTCCAGTAGATGACTTGACGTAGCAGTACCTCACAAACGCCAAGTACTACCACAATGATGCAACAACCAAGGTAGCACAGCAGAACAATGTCACGACAGGATGTGAGACATGTGTGCTACATGACATAGGATGATGCACCATGAATGGATGTGTACTGTCACAGGTCCCCTGTACAGGCGTGGGAGTCTCATGAAACAACCACCCACACCATGTCCCGGGTGCCTGCAAGGTCAAACTCACACAGGCCCCTGAGATCATGGTGGGGAATGAGGTTCAGGGATATGCAGTCGGGACAGGTGTAGACACACTGGATGACTGGAATGAGTGGCAGGTGAGGGGAGGAGGAATGACACATGAAACTAGGGAATGCACGAAAATGTACAACCTGCATGAACACATACACAATCCAAACAAACTTGGACATCATTGTCATGGCCTTCTGTAGTCCAGGCTCAGGAGTGGTACGAACCAACCACCCCCTCTAGGGTTTTGGCGCCTGCAAGTTCGGGGCTTACACAGGCATCCGCAACCCCAGTGGGGAAAGAGGGTCAGGGAACGTTGCTTGGATAGGCACGGGAAGCAGGAACACCGGGTAGAGGGTACAGGTTTCATAATTGCATAGGATCACGGGTGATTAGGGAAAAAAACATACCAAATAGGACCACACATACATCCATGCATCAGTACACTCCCCAGCAAGCCTATGCAGGGCAGTTTGTAAGGAAAACAACAAGACACTTAGCTCTGGTTTTGAGTGCTGGCCTCCTGCCTGCGCACTCTCAGGGCCGGTTACAGGAGCACTGCAATGCTGCAAAGAGAGACACAGTCAACAACCTATATGTGCCAATTACACGAAAACATAACACAAAACATGCCCCATAGCAACAAACTACTCTACAAACAGACAATCAGTGCTCGATGCTTCGTACCCATATATAACATCACCCCTGTGATGGGTCATACACAGTCAATGCAGTAAGTCAGGCGCGGTGGGTGCGTGGCAAATGGAACACCAATGTGTCACAATTCACACAACATGCAATGTTCCCTGGGTAAGCAGACAGACCCATATGGCAAGCCATGACTACAGAGCAAGTTGCGTACCACCATGACCAAAACAAAGTTGGCAGTGCATTTATCATGAAGTACGTGGAATAGACATGCACTGCACCCAAGTATGTCCCTTGCTGTATGTCCCTGTGAGCTGCCCCTTTCCATGTCTCGGAAGGCTACATGGTTGATACAAGTGCCTCAATGAACCTTGGTGTACCGCAGGGTATGTGCCACTGCTCCTGCATGTGTCCCAGACAACCCTACTATCAACAGCCATCAGTCCACAAACACATCTGAGCTGCATTGTGTGCTTCAACACCAATATTCGTCTAAGCTCACCCTCAGTGCTGTGACTAAGCCTGCATGTGCAACTCGCCTGGTGCAAGCTTTGCTGTGTCGTGGCCCCCCTGTGATGCTCACCTTGCCTGAAGTTCCTTGGAACATGTCAGCAGTTCTAGGATGTGGGTCTGCAATCACTGTGGCTCTGCTCGTGCACACATGTGCATGTGGGCACCAACAAACGGGTCAGGAATTCCGTCGTCCAATGGGCCATGTCTGCTGGCAAAGGTGCTCTGGTGCCTCATCCCCCTGCAGAAAGTGCATGAAACAAATGATTAATGCATCAAAGTGATCTGTGTGTGTCTCATCAGACATCTCATTACTTGACCATGTCAGAGAGTCACATCACAAATCACACCATCAGTCCGTCTTTGACTTCCAAAGTGTGGAACACTATCTACAGCATGAATTGCAACAGGCACGTGTACAGGAAAGATATGAGACATAATACACAATGCATAGCAATCAATGTCCACATTAATCATGACACACCCCATCTAGCAAAAGCTGAACAGTGGACAATTACACCTAAATCATCCCCACTAGGGGTGTCAACACAAGTCACAAAGCACCAGACATGCCACAGATATGACAGTCCAAAGCCCTTGTGTAAAATTCTGTAACACCGAACCATCCTTGCGAGCCCATGGATAAGGGAGGCAGGAGTGGCATATGTGAGTCAAGGAACCCAAGCAGCAAACACATACACAAGACAACCATGAAGGGCCCAGCTGGAACAGACAGTGGATGCCTTCAAAAACCACAAGGCACCGCACTGTCACATGAAAGCACAATAGACTACAAATTTTAAACTAACTCAACTATTAACTAATTACACTAACTATGGAAAACCTACATTACCTATTTAAACTAACTATCAAACAGAAACTTAACTAACTAAACTAAAAGAAAAATCAAAAATGGCCACATACGACCCGGGGGGGGGGGAGGCACCCAGGAGGGGGGAGGTACAGGGTGCTGCTCAACATCCACATGCGAAGATGCTGAGCCAAAAAAAAATACCTCCATGGGCTCAACGCCTGCACAGCACGACCTATGTGGGAGATAGATGGTCGTCCGAGTCTGGCTCATCCTGGAAAGGAGGACGTGGCACAGTAGCCTGGCCACGCCTAGCCGCAGCTTGCCCCTCGTCGGCAGCAAGTCTGCCAGACAGGTGAGCCTGGTTCTGTGTGGCGATGTTACATAGGTCTGCATGCAGAACCTCACGTGATACACGTGCTTCCTCTTGCAAGGTAGCACGTGTAACACGGAGTTCCTCCTGCAAGGCCTGGCTGGACAACCGCTGCACCTCCCGGCAAGCCTGTAGCTCAGCCGAGATGGTGCGCTCAAGCTGTGCAAACCTCTCCTCTGCCTGCTGCCTCTGGGACATCATAAGGACACCCAGAGTGGATCTGAGGGAGGCATACTCCTCCCTCAGGGCATCCATGTGCGCCTCTGTGTGAGCAGCAATTGCTTGACGCAGAGACGACATTTCAGCCTGGCGTGCCCTGTCTGAGGCCGCCATGCCCAGCCTGAGCGAGCGGGCCGTGGACCGTGCCGCCTGCTGCTGGAGAAGCACCTGCCTAGCAGGGGGGAGCACAGATCGGGCCACACGCTCCATGCTGTCAGCGATGTTCTCCATTGCTGCCCCCTGCCGTTCGGAATTGGCAGTCATGTCTTGCTCCCACTCAGTATACAGCGGATGCGCGCGGCGACCGCGTTGCCGGGCTTGACCCCTGCGGGACTCAAGGACCGGAGGTCCTCGCTGTGTTGGCACCGCCTGCGGCTGCACGACTACATGCCCCCGTCGACGTGATGTCCCAGGCACATCAGTGACTAGTGTGGAGGGTGACCCTGCGTCCCGATCCACCACGGGCGGAGGAACCAAGACTGTCTGATCCCTCAGTGCAGGTGTCGCAGACAGAGGAGTGTCCACATCAGAATCACTCACCCCTGACACATGGACTTGATGCTCATCCAACTCAACATGGACGTCAGAGTCGTCATCAAGGCTGGACTCATAGGCAGCCAGAGACAGGATGGACTGCAGCACTTGGGGGTTTTCGTGGCCTACCACCCCACGACCCCCACTAGTGCCGGGTTGATGTGGTCTTACCAACCCTGTGTCTGGCATGACAACACCATCCTCTGCATCCATTGCGTCATCACCTGAAAAATAGAGAGGAAAAGGTCACTACACATGTCAGAAGCACACAACACACACACACACCGACAGCAAAGGCATCCGGCAGACATGTGACACACAACATATGACTTGGCATGCATGCTGGGTCTACTTTGAATAGCCACTGTGATCAGACCTGTTGAAAGGTGGCAGTTTGCATGGAAGTGGGTCTATGCAGTGCTGAAAATGTGTACGCCACTCACTACCTACATATACAAGCACTCCATGGTGTGTGCCAGGAAATGTGAAGGCAGTGCAATGTCAAATTCAGACATCACGTGCATTGTGTATTCAATGTGTACCATGTCTAGCAGCCAAGCACCCCTCCACCCCAGTACCAAAGCAGGGATGCCTAGCATGGTATCAAAAGGCTGCCCATACACCTGTGTATTGACAAGCAGTGTTGACTGACATCAACAGCTTAATGTGATTCAAATTACAACACTGCAAATGATGCTGGGACAGTGGGCAGGACACATGATGGAAGATCCGGAGGCCAGCCACGTGTGAAGAAGACACGACAAGAGTTGGACAGAGTCATTGGCCATTGAACAGGCTGAGGCCTGTGAGCCACACAGATTGTCATTGCCTAAACATGTGTGCAACGCAGGACTGAGCCACAGTTGACATGGGGAGGCCGATAATATGGCAGGCAATGTATGTAACCAAGGACTCATATTACAGTGATCATCCAGTCAAGGACACATAGGGGCATGCGTGCAATGCACATGGAGCATGAATGGGCACTCATGTCCCTGCGGGACATCTGACCCATGCACAGTACAAGTGGGATACCCTGCATCGAGTACTAAGGCTGTACCACACGGCATATGTCTGGCAGTTTCTAAGCTGGAAGTTAGCATCTACACAGGACACATGAACAAGAAACTACACATTGGCAAGAATGTAGCAGACCAGTGCAAAGGTGGAACTGGGGTGCAGAGTGGCGGAGGAGGGGCAAGGGAGCATGCCCACATGGAGTCCCGCATGCAGGCAGAGGAGACATGCATGACGGTAGCATTGCATTACTTACACATCAGAACCATGTACACGTCACATGTAGCAGCAATCATGCACAACACATCCCACAAGTGAAACACACACGTCCTCAACAACTACGCATCAACACTCACTGGACTGGGCATCAAAGTCCAGCATCTCTCCCACACCTTCGACCAATTCTGGTGGTATGAACTCCGCAACGAGAGCCTCATGCGGAGTGAGTTCTTCCTCCTCTGGTGCAGGCCCACCGCCAGTCACCAGAGTCAAGTTGTAATTTGAGGCACGCTTAGCCTTAGTGCTGCGCTTGATGTCATTCCAGCGCTTTTTGCACTCTTGCGCCGTGCGCACCTCATGGCCGAATGAACTGACATGTTCCGCAACATGCTTCCAGTGGGTGTCACGTTGGGCAGCCGTAGTCTGACTATTGGCACCCACTAGCATGTCACGGCTGTGTCCCCGCACGTAGTCCACGAGGAAGTCCAGTTCCTGCTTACAGAAAGGCTTCTTCCTCGACGTGCAGGAGGTCGTGGCTGTGTGTGGGGTCCCAGCCTGTGCTGCAGGTGCAACCTTCCTCCTCTTGGACTGTGGCGCAGACCCTGGCTGGCTAATGCCGCCCTGACCAGTATGGCCAGTGGGTTCGGTGGATTGAGCCGAGGGAGTGGCAGGTGGAGGGATGACCAAAGGCCTGACTTGTGTCAGTGGCAGCTGGGTGCCCACTAATGGACCCTGCGCAGCAACATCAGCTGTGGCAGGGTCATTGACCGCAACGGTCCTGGTTGGCAGACTTACAACCGGGGTGCTGTTGGGTGCATCTGCCCCTGCACTTGCCAACACCCGGCTGTTCGGGGCAGCAGATGACATGACTGCCCCAGGGACACGTGTCTTGGTCTGAGCAGCCCGGCGTGCCCCTATGGTTTCCCCCCTGGCCTGTTGGAGATCTACCAAGGGCTCTTCAAGTGCCAACGCAGCCTGCGCTGGCAGACCCTGAGCCTGGGTGGCGGTGTCCACAGCTGCACCTGCAGCTACCGCTACCCTTGGGCCCGTGGCAGTCGATGGAACGGACTGCTGGGTCATACGGGTGCCAGTGCCAGATGCAGGAGCTGCATCCCCCGGAACCACAGGGGGTGGTGGCATGGCTGCACCAACACATGGCACAACATTGTGCTCAAGTGGCGCACCCCTGCCTCTTCCCCCTCTGTGGCTGCCCTGGACACCCTGGAGTCCCCCTACTCCCTGGTCACCACGGCCACGTCCCCGACCACGCCCGCCACGAGGAGTACGCCCAGCTGAGGCGCCCCTCACCTTTGGTGGCCTCCCAACCATGGCACAGATGTAATAGTGCTGGCACAGATGGAGTGGTGCCAATGGGAGGTGTACACCACAATTGACCTGGGCAATTGGGGTGAAGGGGTGGGAAGCAAGATGTTAACAGCCCCCCTGCACCTGCAAGGTTGTATGTGACCCCGGTGATGTGGTGACGGGTCACGCAACGCTCAGGCACCCCAAAACTGCAGTAAAACCGTGCACGCAACCCTGCAGCCTACGTGCGTGGATTTGACCTCCCGCAGTACGCGGTGGCACCCAGTAACACGAATAACGCGTACGCGTGGGACACGCAGGCTACGATGACATCGAAAATGGGTGCAATACACAGGGGCACCCGCAGTGGGAAAAGGAGCGTTTGCGACTCACCGTCTGACTAGCGCGATGCAGAAAAACACGCGTAGCCAATACCCCCGCCAAAAGAAGAGATACGTCCTTGAGAGCTGTGAAGTAGATGGCGCGCGAAACAACTGGAAGCAGCAACACACGTCGGTCTCCACGGAAGGCACGTACAGCGAACTGCTGGGCCCGCTCACCTTTAACCCGTGCTGAGGGAAACGCACGCGCGCGTCACGTCACATGCGGACGTGCAGTTTTTCACGCGCGATTACGCGCATTACACGCGGACGTGCAGTTTTTCACGCGCGATTACGCGCATTACACACGGACGTGCAGTTTTCCACACGCGATTAGCCTGGGTACGTGTGTTTCCGGGTGCGCGGGTAGTTCCACACGCGATTAGCCTGGGTACGTGTGTTTCCGGGTGCGCGGGTAGTTCCACACGCGATTAGCCTGGGTACGTGTTTTTCCGGGTGTGCGGGTAGTTCCACACGCGATTAGCCTGGGTACGTGTGTTTCCGGGTGCGCGGGTAGTTCCACACGCGATTAGCCTGGGTACGTGTGTTCCGGGGTGCCGTGAACTTTCACACGCGATTGGTTGAAATCCATGTGTGTTCTGTCATCACGTGCAATGAGGGATACACCCTCGCACGACACGTCACAGACGCGCTCACGCGCTGAGGGCCTTTGGTCCAATGAAAATGCGTATGCGTGCAGACGCGCTTACGCGCTACGGGCCTTTCCTCGAATTACACGCTGACGTGCAGATTTTTCACGTGCCAAATCACTCCGTATCAAGCTGGCCACGCGAATACACACGGAAGACCACGCTCCTGCCCAGAAGGCCGAATCACTGCCCCCCAGTGCCCCGAGCAGCCTCCCACGTGCCATCTGCTGCTGCCTGCCTGCCTGCCTGCCTGCCTGCTGCCACCGTGCCCTGCCATTTGGTGCCTGCACATCAGCCATCTGCAGGGGTCCAGTTGCTGTGTCCACCCCTGCTGGAACAGTAGACTCCCGACTGGGATACCATCGCTCCACAGCCCAGCCCCAGGACCCAGTTGCCCACCCACGCCTGCCTCGGGGGTCGCCATGTCGGGGCAAGCACCATCTGAGACCAGTGGCGACCCCCAGCCAGAGAGGCAGAGGGCCACCAGCTTCAGTGAGAAGGAAGTTGGTGTCCTGGTGGAGCATGTCCTGGGGCATTATGATGCCCTCTTCGGAAGACCATGCGCCAACAAGGAAGGACGGGAGAGGATCTGGGACGATGTAGTGGTTGCCATCAACGCGGAGGGGGTGGCAACCCGCGACATCAAGCACATCAAGAAGCGCTGGGAGGACTTGAGGTCCAGGACCCTCAATAAGGCCCGGCGCCTCGCGGAGGGGGGCCGGGCACGCCTGAGTGACATCCAGATGAGGGTCCTGGAACGCGTAGACCCAGCGCTCCACGCCCAGATCCTTCGGAGGCAGACCCATCTGGAGTTGGCCGGTAAGTGGCCAAGCATTACTGTGTGAGACAGGGCATGTTGCAGTGTGCTGGTTGTCTGATACCTGCCTGTATGTGTGACATAGGCCATGTACGTATGTGTGTGTGCAGGGACATCATGGTCAGACATGTGAGTACAGTGATGTGTGAACCACATGGTTGGTGCATGTGTTCTATTGCAACATGGGGGGCTCTGTGCGGAATGGACACATGGAAGCATGGCAGTCTCTGTTCCTGGACATGGGTGGGGGTGAGGGATGGGTGCTGGTCCCATGTACACGTATGGTGTCCATGTGTGTGTGTCTGACCTGCGTGTCTGTGACTTGTAACTGCCATGGATGCATGACACATGTCTGTGACAATGTTCAGATTCACTGATGCCGCGTAGTCATCCTTGTATCCACTGCGTCTGTGGTGTACGAGGCCAGATGGATGGAACTACGGTGAGGTGTGTGCATGTGATGGCAAGACCCATGATGCATGTGAGTTTAAAACCAACATTGTATGAATCATGAGTCCCTTGGTCATGTATACCAATGTCCATGGCATGCGCCATGCCTGTTACTGTATGTGTTTTGCCTGCACTGACCCATGTGTTGTGGAGGGACATGATGGAAGTGATGTATGACAGTGCCACTCATCTGCTGTTGCTTCCTGTCTAGGGGACCATTGTACAGTACCCTGATGCTTGTGTTCTATGTCTCCCTCTACACAGTGGCAAGTGAAGAAGAGGGCGGAGAAGGCGCTGTGGAGCAGAGCGGCGGGGATGCCACCACGGCTGCAGCGGAAGGGGTGGGTGAGCCCCCACAGGGGCTTGCACCGGCGGAAGACGGCGTGGAGACATCCAGGTTGGTGGTTTCCACAGAGGGGGAGGAGGCCGCTACTGAGCCACACATGGGGCCTGGTGGGGGCATCCCCGCTGGTGCAAGTGGTGCAGTCCAGGGCCAGGGGCAGGAGGCAGCACAGGTCGCCGTGGAGGTGCCTGTGCATGTCACTGTCCCTGACACTGTGACTGCACCACCATGCACCAGCAGGGATGCCCCATCCCAGGCCCGTCCGCAGGTAGGGGAGATGTCCATGTCATCTGACACTCCTCTACCTGCGGACGAGGGGACCCCTGGCCATGTGGAGAGGGTCCTGATTGGTGTCGCGTTGCGCATGGCTGGCATTCGTGATGAGGTGCATGCTTCCCGGGAGGAGCATGCACATCATCACGAAGAGCACCGTGCGTACGTGAACCATTTGGGAGCCGCCATGGTCGGGGGTTTCCTACATGTGTGTGGCCTTTTGGCGACCCTCTCCTCCTCTGTGGAGGCTATGCGCCAGTCGTGCTCCATGCCGTCTTCTGGCCCAGATGCCACCAGGGCCCCCTGTGGACCTGCCCCGACCAACGCAGCCAGCTCGGTGGGGACCCCATCCCTGCCACAGTCGGGAGTCGAAGGTCCAGCAGGGGTGGACACACCAGCAACTGTCCCCCTGCAGATGGAGGATGTGCCGGCATCATCTGGCAGGGAACGTGCACGACGGCATCGGTGGATTCCATCAGCCTGGATGCCGTCGTGCTGGCAGAGGCAGTGGCGTCGGAGGCAGCAGCAGGCTCGACGTGGGAGGCATCATGGCTCGGGGCCATCAAGATCAGAGGGGCAGGCATCGGCCGGAGGGCAGGAGAACCCTGGGATGGCAGTGTCTTCCGTGTGGGAGCAGTTGGTCCAGCGGATAGGTGCGGAGCGGCAGCGGGCGGAAGAGGAGCGGCTCACCATGGTCAGGGCGGAGTTCTCCATGCGTCGGGCGTTGAGGCGGGCTGAGTGCCTCGAGGAAGCTCGCAGGGAGTTTGAGGTGGACACGGGGTTGTCCCTGCGAGACCTCGGGGCCAGGACAGAGTCCCGCCTCCGGGACATCGACATAGAGTTCGATGATGCCCTGGCCGGCAACATCACAGAGTGAGCCGCAGGACTTGCCCGCTGCCATTGTATATAGTTCTTTAGTTAGTTAGTGTTAGGTTTCCTTTATTTTTTAAGTTTTTTTTGGACCGCTCGGACAATGGCCACTTTTCTGTATATATTTTTATTATTAGTTAGTAGTAGTAGGTTTCATTTATGGTGTTGGGCTCATGGACCCTGGGATATTCTTGTACATAGTTTGATGTTTGGAAAACATTTGTTGGATTTATATTTGTGTTCACCATGAGGCAATGGTTTTTCCTTATTTTTTCCCCCATTATTTTGCTTTGGACTACATTAGTTTTTGGATTCCTTTGTTTTTTGATTTTTTCTATTAGTTCTCGGACATGGACCATTTGTTTTGTCATCCCCATTGTTGTGTGTTTTATTTCTTTACTTCATTTTCATCTTTAATACATATATTTATTACTTACATTTGTGGTATTTTCTCATTGGTTTCATGCATGTCATGATATGGGTTTTGACATTCACTTGCACCCATTGTGTATGTGTGTGTGACGGACATGTGTTCATTTACATACTTGCCATTGGGGTTGTATCATGTAATTGCATCTACTATGTGGGTGGATGCAATCCTTGGCTGGGTGTTTGTGCTGGGTATGCTGCCCATTACTGCCATGATTGCGTTTCGTCAGGACCTGGGGGCAGGGGGACATGAGTGGGGGCCTGCAGGGGGGTGGGGGTGCAAGGGGACATGAGTGGGGGCCTGCTGGGGGGTGGGGGTGCAAGGGGACATGAGTGGGACATGGTTGGGGGCCTGCTGGCAGGTGCCCCACAGTGCTGGGGGGTGGGGGTGCAGGGGGACATGAGTGGGGGCCTGCTGGGGGGTGGGGGTGCAAGGGGACATGGTTGGGGGCCTGCTGGCAGGTGCCCCACAGTGCTGGGGGGTGGGGGTGCAGGGGGGCATGAGTGGGGGCCTGCTGGGGGGTGGGGGTGCAAGGGGACATGGTTGGGGGCCTGCTGGCAGGTGCCCCACAGTGCTGGGGGGTGGGGGTGCAAGGGGACATGAGTGGGGGCCTGCTGGGGGGTGGGGGTGCAAGGGGACATGAGTGGGACATGGTTGGGGGCCTGCTGGCAGGTGCCCCACAGTGCTGGGGGGTGGGGGTGCAGGGGGACATGAGTGGGGGCCTGCTGGTGGGTGGGGGTGCAAGGGGACATGAGTGGGGGCCTGCTGGGGGGTGGGGGTGCAAGGGGACATGGTTGGGGGCCTGCTGGCAGGTGCCCCACAGTGCTGGGGGGTGGGGGTGCAAGGGGACATGAGTTGGGGCCTGGTGGGGTGCAAGGGGACATGAGTGGGACATGGTTGGGGGCCTGCTGGCAGGTGCCCCACAGTGCTGGGGGGTGGGGGTGCAGGGGGACATGAGTGGGGGCCTGCTGGGGGGTGGGGGTGCAAGGGGACATGGTTGGGGGCCTGCTGGCAGGTGCCCCACAGTGCTGGGGGGTGGGGGTGCAAGGGGACATGAGTGGGACATGGTTGGGGGCCTGCTGGCAGGTGCCCCACAGTGCTGGGGGGTGGGGGTGCAGGGGGACATGAGTGGGGGCCTGCTGGGGGGTGGGGGTGCAAGGGGACATGGTTGGGGGCCTGCTGGCAGGTGCCCCACAGTGCTGGGGGGTGGGGGTGCAAGGGGACATGAGTGGGGGCCTGCTGGGGGTGGGGGTGCAAGGGGACATGAGTGGGACATGGTTGGGGGCCTGCTGGCAGGTGCCCCACAGTGCTGGGGGGTGGGGGTGCAGGGGGACATGAGTGGGGGCCTGCTGGGGGGTGGGGGTGCAAGGGGACATGAGTGGGGGCCTGCTGGGGGGTGGGGGTGCAAGGGGACATGAGTGGGACATGGTTGGGGGCCTGCTGGCAGGTGCCCCACAGTGCTGGGGGGTGAGGGTGCAGGGGGACATGAGTGGGGGCCTGCTGGGGGGTGGGGGTGCAAGGGGACATGGTTGGGGGCCTGCTGGCAGGTGCCCCACAGTGCTGGGGGGTGGGGGTGCAAGGGGACATGGTTGGGGGCCTGCTGGCAGGTGCCCCACAGTGCTGGGGGGTGGGGGTGCAAGGGGACATGAGTGGGGGCCTGCTGGGGCGTGGGGGTGGTGGGAGACATGGTTGGGGGCCTGGTGGAGGCTGCCCCTGGTGACTGGAGGGGTGGGGGTGGTGGGAGACATGGGTGGGGGTCTTGTGGAGGCTGCTCCTGGTGACTGGGGGGTGGGGGTGGTGGGAGACATGGGTGGGGGCCTGCTGGCAGGTGCCCCACAGTGCTGGGGGTGCAGGGGGACATGAGTGGGGGCCTGCTGGGGGTGGGGGTGCAAGGGGACATGGTTGGGGGCCTGCTGGCAGGTGCCCCACAGTGCTGGGGGGTGGGGGTGGAAGGGGACATGAGTGGGACATGGTTGGGGGCCTGCTGGCAGGTGCCCCACGGTGCTGGGGGGTGGGGGTGCAAGGGGACATGTGGCTTGGCTGGGGGGCATGCCCATGGTGGATGGGCTGCCTGCGGGACATGACCAGGGGTGCAGGGTAGTCCCCTGTGGTGTGGACTGCCTGCAGAGGTCGTGGACGGGGGTAGAGGGGAGACCTGGGTGGACCCACACTGGCAATTCACCTCTTCAACTTCCCGCACACCCACGTAATACACTGCCCCACTCGCACAGGCCCAATCGCGTGTAGGATTTCTCGCGCACCCCTGTAATACACGTACCCAGGCCAATCGCGTGTAGATTTTCTCGCGCACCCCTGAAATCCACGAACCCAGGCCAATCGCGTGTAGATTTTCTCGCGCACCCCTGTAATACACGTACCCAGGCCAATCGCGTGCAGCATTTCTCGCGCACCCCTGAAATCCACGTACCCAGGCCAATCGCGTGTAGATTTTCTCGCGCACCCCTGTAATACACGTACCCAGGCCAATCGCGTGTAGAATTTCTCGCGCACCCCTGAAATCCACGTACCCCGCTCAATCGCGTATTTAACTTCCCGCGCGCCACTTTTTTGATGCGCTGGGACTCTACCGCCTGCCTTCGTGTGGCGGCCTTGTTTCAGCTTGTGCGTGTCTTTGGCTGTGCGTGGCTTTGCCCTATTCGATTCCATGAATACGTGTGGTTCGAGTGCGTGTGGGCGTTCCGTCTGCTTCCCTGCAGTACATCCCCAGTTACGCCCTTATTTTCGCGTGTTGTTCCCCATTCCGCGCGTTACGCCCCATGTCCCGCCCACTTTCTGGTGTGTGCGCTGAGGTTGTGCGCTTTCACTGTGCGCGTCGCGCACGCCTTTCGCGATGTTGCAATGACTTGTGCGCCATGCACGGGTTTGGCGCACATCCCGCGGTGAACACGCGCAGGGACTTCCATGAATCGCACACGTGCGCGTGCGCCTGTTTTTTTCCGCTTGCGCATGCTTGCGCATGCTTGCGCGAAGATTTTCGGCGCACGTTTGTTCCATGATTCGGCCCCTAATTGTCTTTCATTACACTCTCGAGTGATACAAGCACACTTCACGGAGGGTAAATAAACTGTCTTTTCCGACCAAGAGTCCCACGCAAATTGCTTGATCAACCGAGATAGACATTATATGGGAAAAATACTGCCTCTTAACGGTTAATATTTTAATTGCATACAAGAATACATTAACTTGCCTCGAATGGCATTCATTGTAGTAATAGGGCAAGTTTCCCTCTCACCTATCCCTTTTAGATAGGCATTTCCACAGCTCTTTCTAGGGTTTGTCCACACCACCCAGGGAGAGGGTGTTCTTCTGTATAGGGCAAGTGCTAGAGTACACATTAGTAGTGTAATAAATGATGGCAGAATGATAGCCCCACATGTTCTTTTGGTTTGTGTGATACTGCTACTAGAAGCTAACATAGTGGACACCACCCCAGTTTTCTGAGGTGTACTCCAAAGACTAATCCCCATCCCTGTTTTGTTTGCAGTGCTGACTGTACCCAGTGGGTCTTGGAGCACCTTACAAGGTCCAAGAGTTCAAAAGGTGATAGGTGAAACTAAAGTTAGAAAAATCTTTCAGGACAGGATAAGTAGGTTAGTATAGACACGTACATGCAGGGGATGTAGTGAGGCCGGCTTAGGTGTGGGGAAGTAGGTATTTTTGAGGATTCTTAAGTAAGTGGTGATGGAGGGTGCAGGATGGATGTGATGTGGTTGGGTGTTCCAGGATCTGGGTGCCCACTGGCTAAATGCTTGTTTTGCATGCGTGTAGGTTTGCAGAGTGGAATGCGTGGAAGGTGCTGGATGGCTTCTTTGGGTTTTGTGTGGTTGATGGATTTCAGTTTGTTTTGAAGGCAAGATGGGGTTTTGAGCTGGATGGCTTTGAATACAATGTAGAGACCTTTGAAGCCAATCTCTGTGGTAAGGGGAGCCAGTTCTCTGTGGTATGGAGGGCCAGTGGAGCTGGGATGAACTGGAGTGATGTGTGAGTGTTTGCGTAGGTCGAGGATGAGTCTTGCTGCTTCAATCTGGGTGCTGTTTGGGACTCCAGTGAGGAGAGAGTTACCATAGTCCAGCTTGGGCAGAACCAGTACTTGGACTGTGCTTTCATGTTTTGGTGACTGCAGTTTTGCGGTGGGTGAAGGAAAAGTGGTTATTGATGGTGATGCCTAAGAATTTAACAGGTTTGGAGAAGGATATTTGTGGGTTTTTCACTGGTGAGTGATTGATCCAAGGTGTGAGGGTGGGTTAGTGCTTGGGAAGTAGATGAGGAGGTATTCCATTTTGATACAGTTGAGTTTGTGGAAGTGGGTCGCCATTCACGTGGTAATGGAGCAGAGACAGCTTTTGGGGGTGTAGATTTGTGAAGTGGATGCAATTTGGAAGTATATATGTGTGTTGTCAGTGTATTTCTTGAAATGGATGTTGTGGTTGCCAAGGGTCTGCCTGAGGGTTTTCACATATAGGTTGAAGAGGAGTGGAGAGACAATCCTTGCTAGACTTCTACTAGGCAGGGATGGAGTCAGACCTAGAAGGGGTCATGCAAAAAGAAGTGTGTCTTGTTAGTGAGGACGGTGGTGAACCAGTGAGGATAGTTACCTGAGAATTTCATTCTGTAGGATAGCACAATGAGGAGAATGGTGTGGTGTATGGTGTTGAAGGCAGCAGAGAGGCCAAGGAGTACGAGTAGAGCTGTGTGACCTGTGTCAGTGATTTTGTGGGGGTAATCGAGAATGTGAATTGTTGTGATCTCTGTGCACTGGCAAGGTCTAGAGTGAGATTGGAAGGGGTTGAGATGGTCATTTGTGGCAATGTGCTGTTGGAGTTGGGTTGTGAAGAAGTGTTTCATGGTTCTGGGGAGGTATGTCAGGATAGTGATGGGGTGGTAGTTTTCAGAAAGCATGGGGTCAGATGGTGTCTTTTTGAGATGGGGATATCTGCTGTGTTCTGAGTGTGGAGGCAATTGGACCATATGTCAGACAAGAGTTGATCATGCAGTTTGAGCTGGACATGCAACATGCAAGAAGTGTGCATGTTTTGGTTTGTTGGTGAGGCAGACAAGGGTCTCTGTCCATGGGATGGAAAGTGCCACATGTGTTGGAAGGTTTGAGGGTATGGGACACTAGTCAGAGTGCAGAGGGGAGGGCTTGTCTAATGTCTATTTGAGTGTTGAAGTAGTCCATGAATGATTTGCATACAGAGGTGGACGGGGAAGATGTGAATGGTAGTTTGAGTAGTGCCATGACAGTTCTGTAATGTTTCCGTGTATGATCGGTGGTGGATTGGAGTTTGTTGAAGAAGTGGCTGACTTTGGCCTGACATAATGCACTCTTCTATTTGTTGCAGCAGTGTTCCAGAGCTATCTGCATGGCAGGCCTGTTTTTCTTTGTCAGGATTTTCAAGGTGCCTGGGTTCCTGTTTGATGGAGAGGAAGGGACTGTTGAAGTATTTTGAGGGAGTCTTGTTTGTGGAGTGCCACAGTGATGGTGTTGTAATTGTTCAGGAGTTTGGACGGGTGGGTGTGCAGGGTGGATTGTGTTGGTATGAGTGGTGCCATGACTGTGTTTGATATGTGTTTGATTTGTCTGGCTGGGCGTGACGAGAATGTCCTCTTGTGTTGCAGAGTGAGAATGAAGGGGATCGCAAAGTGTTCAGACCACGATACCTTGATTTGATTTTCCACAGAAATGTGTTTTTTTCTAGACATCAGAAGGTTCAATGAGTTGCCAGCTATGTGTGTGGTGTAGGTGATATGTAGTGCGAGATCACAGGGTGAGTGGGGTGAGAAACTGTTCAGTATGGGTTTGTTGTCTGGCTGAGAACTGCCTGGTTCAAATCTCCATGGTAGAATTTTGGTGCAGGTGGAACTGTGGTTGTTATTGATAATGTCAGACACATCAGTGTGGAATTAACCCCATCCTACACAAACTACATTAACTTCCACTCCAAATCAGGATACTGTTCAGGACTGCATGTATCATTTACAATGGAGTCACATGGAATATTACCCCTGCATACCATGGAGGGAGTCTTGATTTTATTAAAGATAAGGAGGCAAGTATTATGCTTCAACTTCTTTAATACCACGCTTCAGCAGTTTCAACAAAATAACAGAAAAAACTCTGAAAATGTTTCCAACTAATGTTCCTTTTTTGCTTTCTTTTAAACTACATTCCCCTCTGTCAATGTTTTCCTTGACAGTGCTTGCCCAGTCCATATGTCACTTCCTGTCCACTGACTCCTCCTCTTCTTTGGATGCTCTAAACTGATCCATCGTTGTAACTTTAATTAACGAAAGTTCCCACAAACTCCTGGCTTTCAACTGCCTTGATCTAGCTGCACTCCTGCTTCGCCTTGTTGGTAACCCTGCCTTGTGGCGGCCTTACTTCTCCATTGCTCAATGAGTCTACTGGTCTTCTCCTGTGGAGCATACAAGACAACTATGTTAGGGTGGAATTCGTGTACTGCTTGTCACATCATAATCAATGTTCTCATTTTATGGTTCATACAGTACATGCGCTGGGCGGGAAATTAATTCTTGCCTGCTTGTCTTTAATAGAATCAAGACACGAGGCAAACATTATGCTTGTTCACAGCTTCCCATAAGAGTTGTCGCCATTGCTTGTATTGGCTTAAAGTAACAGGCTTAAAAGCACCATCGCTAGCCCAGTCTGCCGCTTGCATAACATCTTGCAGTGTTACTCCCGATGTGAAAGTTTTCGAGGACTAGCTCCTCTCACTGAGTGAGCCCCAGACAAACTCAAATCGGTACCTGCTAACTGAGTAATCTCTCACACCCATCTGGCTATTGTGGCTGTCACTATTGCCTGATAAGGCTTCCTATACGCTATCAACAGCTGGGTGGAGCCCACTGGCCTTGTCTCTGTCCTCCTATCCTCGTACATTCGCATACATGCAGCTACATTTCGGATGACTTGGTAAATAGGTATACGAAATACAAATAGAGTTTGGCCATCATTACGAGTTTGGAGGTAGCCGTGGAGCTATTAGCTCCATGACTGCTTCCAAACCAGGCTCCATTAACGGGTTCCTGCAATGGGGACTTCCCGGGTCATTCCGACATGGGAGGACCTGGTAAGTCTTCCTTGCAGGAACCATTCCCCATTCCCATTTGAGCCCCCATAGGGCTCAATGGGAATAGGGAGGGAGGTAACAACGGACACATTACAAGTGTCCCGTTGTTACCTCCCTCTTCCCCTCACGGGACCCAGAAAAGACGTCTGGTTTTACCAGACGTCTGATCCGGGTCCCGCAAAGGGAATCTTGTAATAGGCGCTCCCGTAATGAAGGCGGCCGGTCCCGTACCAGGGTCGTAATGAGGCCCTTCGTCTTTGTTCTCCTACTTAACGTGAAAGTCACCCCTTCTGGCCCAAAAGCCTTCCTGTTCACTTCCCGGACTGTGACATCTGCCAATCTCCTACACGACACTAGATTTAACAGCATGGCCAATTTGCCCGATAACTGTTTTAGGGATAGGTACTTGTTCGATGGCCAACTCGCCAGGAAGCGCAGTACCATGGACACGTCCCATAAATGAAGATGCTTAGGTTCTGGAGGCACCCTAAATCGAGCCCCTTTTATGGGCTTCACTACTGCCGGGTTCTCTCCTACTGTGGCTACATCTACTGGTAGGTGGCCTGCAGATATCGCTGACCTGTAGACTCCTATAGTCCTGAAGGCCTTACCGTCCAGTAACAGGTGAGCTAGGAAATTCAAAATTGCTACTATTGGGGCAGAAACCGGAAGCATATTTCTCCCTCTGCACCAGCTCGACCATTTGTTACAAGCCACGTCATAGCTCCTCCGTGTGGATGGAGCCCATGACACCGCAATGAGCTCTGCTGCCTGTTTCAAAATGTCTGGCAGTGGCCAGCGCTTCCTGATGTCCTGCACGCTATTAGCGGGTGAGTCCCGTTCATCCACAGAGGATGAAACTACCCAGCTGGGTCCGTGAGTAGGTGTTCTCTGGCCGGGAGGATCCGTGAGAGGTCCACGGATAACTCCATCAGCGTCGGAAACCACACTTGATATTTCCACATCGGGGCTACTACAATCAATTCTGCCCTCGCTCATCGGATCTTTGGTAACACTCTGCTCAGCTTCATGAAAAGGGCAAAGGCTTAATGCCGTTCTCCTCTTCAATCTTGCAGAAAAGCATCTATTCGCGTGGCTGATGGGTCCAGTCTCCAGTGGAAGTGACTGTCCTTCGGCGCATTCAATTGTGACGCAAACAGGTCCGCTTGTACTGGCCCCCACAGTAGTTTCAGATTCAGGAACACTTCTACATTCAGCTTCCAGTCGCTGGAGTCTGTCAAGTATCTGGAGTTCCAGTCTGCTATTATGTGCGTTCCTGGTAGATATTCCGCTGTGACTGAAGTCCCCGATTGTAGACTAAAATGCCCGAAATCCTTTGCAAGATCCACTAGAAACTTGAACCTCGTAACAATGCCTTAATTAGATAATTCATTAATTGTGTATTACTCGCTTAAGCTCAGGGCAGAGATTCAAACCTGTGTCACTCTGCCTTGTCTTGCTGGCAAGACAAAAGATTTGCCCCTGAGCTATCCTCCCTCCCCTCCGCTTTCTTGAAAGGGCCTGATTTAAAAAAAGACCTATCACAAAGGCGCAATCCCATTGGAAAATGCGCTGCCAATCAACCCCATTGAAAATCACTTTGCAAATCAGGCACAAAGGTGTACAGTTACTGTTGTGTCACTGAGCCCAGCCTGATGAAGTAGCCTGGCATGAAGTTAGCCTGGCCAATGTTTGTCTCGGGAGGATAGCTTAGGGGCAACGTGCGCCCCTTGGAAGCAATACAACACGGAGTATCACAAGTTCGATCCCCGATACCCGGGTCCGCACTTAGAAACCTCTGGGTTTCAGGCGTGATCATTTCATATCATTTACTGTACACCAGAGTCTTTACAAGTAGTTGGTAAAAAAAAAAAACACACCATTCCGTGTTAGCCAATGGAGATCAGGAGTTGACCAAACGCCACGTGCAAACACTCACTAGTGACGTCCGTCTGCAGAGGCCCCTACAAGTGCCTTTGTTTTTGTGCATGTTTGAGAAGGGAGGGCGGTAACATACCAGGAGGTTTATAAGCACTTAGTGCTGTGCTAACAGGGTTTGGCTGACCTTGGGCGAGATGTTGGACAAGAGGGTGGCAGGCTTGACATGCAATAAACACGAGTCACATGCGCACATCTTACATTTTGGCAACATTATTTATTAAATAGTGGCCGGGGTAGACAGCGTTCCTCACTAAGAAAATTCTGCCAGGATGCCGATTTCCAGAACTACCCCATGCGGTATTTCTGGACATCGGTGTGCCTTATTTTTCTATCCTTTTATTTAAATTCAGTATCCCTATTACCTTGAGGATGAAAAGCATTGTGCACCTTCGCAGTTTCGAATCCCGGCGGGGCCGAACTCAGCCTTTCATCCTTCCGAGTTCGATAAATGAACACCACACACCATGGTTAATAAGAAGTAGCGCTCAAATGCCTGAGGGTTGCTAGCGCTATATCCATGCAAACTTATTATTATTGTTATGCACAAAAACACATGTATGACCCTTAATGCAGTCACTTGCAAAGGTGGGAGAGTGGCAGAGATGCCCACCGTTTAACCCTTTGATTGTCCCTCAGAAATATCTGTTGCTGCTTTTAAGTACAAAAACAAAAAAAAAACACTCGCTTTCCTTGACGAAAAGATGAACGTATATAAAAGCTTAACAAGAGTTAAAAAAGGAGACATTTGACCTCATGCCACCGTGAAATCACAGCACGTGGGTCACTGCAGGCAGTAATTCCGCCAGGCTCTTATTCAGGTGTGCAGATAAATGCACTCAACATTTTCAAATCATGCCTGCTTTTCCTGTTACTGCCATACTCATACGTGAGGGGCACATTGAGGAACTTGCGGTATATTTTCTGTATGTGCAATACAGTGTTCTATCTAGATAACTTTTGTGCATGTTTCACTTTTCATCTGAGTTTATGGGTACGGGTAAAAAAAGAATGCAGAAAAGATTCAATGTCAGCAGTGCTTGAAATTTTAAAAGTAATAGAAATAGTGCCTGATTTAGGGAATTGTTTGCATGGTGCAAAGAGACTTTTCACTTGTGCAAAATGACTTTGCACTGCCAACAAGCACCCTGATTCATGGAGCAGTGCAAAGTGTATGTTTGCAGTGCAGAGCGACTTTGCACTTAAAAAATACACTTTGCGCTGTTCCATGAATCATGTTGGCAGTGCAGTCACTTTGCACCAGTGAAAAGTCACTTTGCACCGTGCAAAGAATGCCATGAATCAGGCCCATAATCCTTTCATTTGAGGTTCTCACCTATAATTAGGTGGACTATAATTGTCCCCTGCGACTCAGTGCACGCCTCTCAATTTTGACCTAGGGTATAGAGTATATGTGCCCGATTAACAGAATGCTCTGTGAATCATGCCCCCGGGGTTCTCGGAGTGCAGCACAGGATGTTAAGAGTCACAAAAAACAAGAACAATTGACGTGAAAATTAAGAGCATTGATCAAAGAAGGAAACAATTTGACAGTAAAAGCAGATCGACAACAGTGAAAACAAAAAAAGGCTATCAGAAACACATTGAAAAAAAGGGACAATGGGCCTCATTATAATGTTGGTGGACACGGTATGAACGGTGCCGGTAAGGCACCGGCACCGTTCATACCATGCTGCCGAACTAGGAGTTCTGCTCGCGGGTGCCTGGTAGCCGGCCAGGTGTAACCTCATAATTGTAACTCGTAATTACACTGGCACCGTTATCAACTGTGCCGGTGTAACCATGTTCCCCACCATGGAGCCCGGCAATACAGCCACCCAAGAATAGGCAATTACTGCCCCATTCAGCTCGTAATGGGCCGGTTATTGCCCAATCACAGGTGGCAGTGCCGGTAGCGAGTTTGGCGGTAGCCGTGCCACCACCACACTCGTAATGAGGCCCAATGAATAGAAAATATC
This sequence comes from Ambystoma mexicanum, assembly GCF_040938575.1. Classification (NCBI taxonomy): domain Eukaryota; kingdom Metazoa; phylum Chordata; class Amphibia; order Caudata; family Ambystomatidae; genus Ambystoma; species Ambystoma mexicanum. Next base: position 1,234,709,071 of record NC_090933.1, on the reverse strand, counting down.
ACTTAGGAAATGGGAACATGTGTAGTTCCGGATGAAATGCGAGCTTCAAGAGCCGATGTGCCAAGTTCCAAAAATGGATATCTATCTGCTTTTGGATTTGTGTGTTTCTCGCAATAGCAACACACATTGGCAATGCCAACAGTTTGGGCTTTTGTGTAGTCACGCTAAAAGCACTTGCCAGGATCTACCATACTAGTATTTACTGGCCACTGATAGTATCAGGTCCAAAATGGTGGGAGTACCTGGCCATCTAATAGCAGTACCTGGGAAATGCCTAATACTTATACACAAGTCAAAACTGTTGGCTTTGTCAATGCTTATTTTAAAAGGACTTCAGTGAAGGGCATTCATAGTGCTTATAAATAGAGTGGCTGAAGCCAGCATTGTTAAGGCATTTCTATTACACCAGTAGCAGGCTTACAACTTCAATTAAGACATTAACTCTCAGAGGACTTCTTTGAAAAAGAACTGGCAGGCATTTCGAGTGCAAAGTTTGATGGTAAGACTTGATTTAAGCAAACTCAAAGAGTTCCCGTGAGGAGGTGTTTTGGGTGGGGAGGAGCAGGAATGGGTGGGCATGGCCATAGGGATTAGCATGGCCAGGGTCAGTCAGTGGGTGGGCACATAACCAAACAACATTCACAGGCTGTGTATCCCTCCTCATATGCCATTCCTCCCTATCTGTACTCTAATGCAATAGTTTCAGGTGTTGCAAGTGACACTTATTATTATTATTATTATTATTATTATTATTATTATTATTATTATTATTATTATTGGTTATGTATAGCACGCTAGTAGCCCAAACTAATAAACTAAGGTAGCTATCCTGCAAACTGTGGAGCACACACTCCTCCCCAGCAGCTTGTGTTTAGAAGCTAGATAGACCTGTTCGTGAAAAAACAGTGATGTGATTTATAATCCAGCCAACATAGTTTCAAAAGTCTTCTGCACTCAAAGGGTAACCAGAGAAAGTAGTGTAACAACAGAGTGTCAAAATCGTTTGTTCTAACTCTCATTGCCAGGTGAGTCACCACTGGGGGTGTGATGGTTTGAGGTGGGGTTAGAGAGGTGGGAGAAACAGTGGGTAGGTGAGGTCCCTTTCTCACAGAAAGGGGTGAGAAAGAACTGGTGAACGGAGTAGAAAGGAGTTAGGAAGAGTGTGTGGTTTGGGGTACAGAGGTGCGGGTAGAGAGGGGTGAGGTAGAGTTTGCTGGGTGGAGGTGTGGGTGATGAGGAAGGGTGAGGGATTGGGAGTAGTGAGGGATGAGGAGGAGTGTTTGTGGGTAGTGTTGGCTGGAGCAATGGAGTTTGAGGTGGGCAGTGGAAGATTGGAGCAGGGGTTGTGTGGCAAGGGTAGTGTGTGAGGCAGTAGAGAAGGGTGGGTGGGTACTTGTTATGTTAGACAGGTATATGGCAGAGTGGGTACAGGAAGAAGACAGTGAAGCAGGGTAGGTTGGAGTGTGGCACTGTGAAGTTGAGTGGGTTAGGTATGGTACAGTTGGTTGGGATAGGGTAGGCTTTGTTAGAGTGGGGTAGATATCAGCTAGAGTTGGGGTTGAGTGGGGTAGGGGTACAGAGTGGTGAGGTGGGTAGAATGATTGGGTGGGCTAGAATGATGGGGTGGAGTATTGGTACAGTGGTCTGGTTGAATGGCAGGGTGGGGTAGTAGATGTACAGTGTTTGATGGAAGAGTGGGATGAGATGGGTAGAGTGGGTGGTGTTGGGTGTGGTGGAGTGGGGTGAGGTGATGCAGGGTAGGCAGAGTGGATGGGGTGGGGTAGATTGGGATAGGGAAAGTGAGATGGGATGGGTAGTAATGTGGGGCAAGTGGGAAGAGAATGGGCGGTGGAGAGGGATATAGAATTGTGGTGGGTTTGGTTAGTATCGTGGTGTTGGTTAGAACAACGGGGTGGAAAAGAGAAATGGGTATGAAGTGGGGTGAGGTGGGTTAGTGTGGTTTTGGGTTGGATGAGGTGAGGGTGTGGTAAATGGCATGGGGTAGAGTAGTGGGGTGGGGTAGAGTAGTGGGCTGGGTGTATAGTAGGGTAACATGGAGGAGAGTTGGTGACGTACGCTAGGGTTAGAGTAGGTTGGGTGAAGTTGGAGTGGAATGAGGTAGGGTTGATCATGGGGATGAGAGAGAGGGTACAGTTGGGTGTGGTAGGGTAGAGGTGGGTGTGGGTAAAGTTGATTCGGGCAGCATAGAGTTGGGTGGGTATAGATTTTAGTTAGGAGAGTAGTGCGGTGAGGATTGTGTGGGGTTTGAGAAGGGTGGGTGGTGGTAGAGTGGAGTAGGAATGAGGTTATAGTAGGGAGGGTGTGATGGTAGAGTTGAGTAGGACTGGGTAGAGTTGGCTGGGGGTAGATGGGAGTGGAGATACACTAGTGTGGTGAGGGTGGGGTGGGGGTAGTGTGGGGTGGCTGGTGGTATAGTTGGGTGGGTGTTAGTAGAGTCGGGTGAGTGGAGGTAAGGGTTGTTTCAGAAGAGGGAAGGAACGAAGGAAGGAAGGAAGGAAGGAAGGAAAAGAGGGAGGGGAGGAAGGAAGGAAGGAAGGAAGGAAGGAAGGAAGGAAGGAAGGAAGGAAGGAAGGAAGGAAGGAAGGAAGGAAGGAAGGAAGGAAGGAAGGAAGGAAGGAAGGAAGGAAGGAAGGAAGGAAGGAAGGAAGGAAGGAAGGAAGGAAGGAAGGAAAAGAGGGCGGGGAGGAGTGAGGTAGGAATAATTGTTTGGGCTGTTGTACCAGATTATGGTTTGTGTAGTTACCACATTCCAATGCTCTGCTGTATACTGTTCTGTTTTAGAGCTTCCCATTAGATGCCCATGGTGCCATTGGGGTGCCAATTTGGATTTTATGGGGTGTCTTCCTTCATCTTATTGGTTTTGGTAAATTTTGGTACTACATAGAATAGAGAGAGTAAAGGGGTGTCAGTAAACTGACTTTGTGGTTGGCATGACAACTGGAAATGCTGTGCCATAAACGGCCATTACACTAAATGTCATGTCTTGCTCCATTACGCCGATGTAAACCAATAGTGGCCTGTTTAGCACATGTTTTCCCAATCTGGAGTTCTGTACCATGTCATGTGACTGTGTCACTTTCAATTCTGGGCTGGCACAGTGCTATTTCTTTTCACAGCCAGCAGTAGTTGGGCTGCATTTGGGGTACTTTCTTGGGCCTGTTTCCCTGAATACTGTTACCATACACGCACTTATTTTTTGAAGAGGTGCTGTGCCTCTGACAACATACAGATGTCTTCATAATAAATATTTCTTATATAATAAGTTGTGAGGACATCTCTAAGTTGTAGTTCATTGGAGAGATGCATTATCACTGAAATATCTTTTCTCCTGTGCACAACCTGTTTCCTTTTCTATTTCATGTTTTCCTGGTCCTTGTTTATTTTATTTTATTTGTTGGAGAGGTTCAGACCCCTGACGACATACAGATGTCCTCATAAGAAATCTCAAAGTGATTTCTTATGAGGACATCTGTATGTTAAGGTAAAAGGCAGGTACATCTCCACGCAACCGTTCCAAGTAAAAAGAGTATTCAATTGCACGTTGTTCAGTTTATTAAATTAAACAACATAAACTGTGATAAGGACCACATAGAACGTATCCTGTGAGGTTTGTGTTAGTGAGTGACAGATATGCTGTGCTTTTTAGAGCATAGTGTTTGTTTGACTCCAGTTTAGGGCAATACAATACAGGGTTGCCCCTTCCTTTTACCCTTACCTTTGCAATAGTAACAAAAGGTTGAGTGTTACCCATCCCTGCAATCTGCAGCACCAAGTACCCTCACAAATATTATTAGTTAACAAGCAACTACCCTTGTTAGGATAAGCTCGGCTATAATGTCTGTCAACCAATGGCACTTGCTCACACAAAAACATCTGTATGTTGACAGTGGTACTGCATCTCTCTAACAAAATAAGTTGTGGGGACAGCTGCAGGTTGTAGTTCATTGGATAGGTGCAGTACCACTGAAAACATAGAGGTATACTTGTAAGGAATCACATTGAGATCAACATATTGTCTACTCCCCGCTTGTGCTATCTCCCCTCCACCTTACACTGTCCTTTCTACCCCTTGCACTGTTCCTCATCCCTCCTCTGCACTGTCCTACCGCCCCACTCCTAGCGCTTTTGGTCCTTCTCCCTTGCACTGTCGCTCCCTTACCCCTTTTGCTGTCACTCCTTCCCCATTGCACTGTCGCTCCTTCTCCCCTTGTGCTATTGCTCCTTTCCCTCTTGTGCTGTCCCTCCTCCCTCCATTGCGCTGCCACATCTCCTACCCTTGCATTGTCCACTCATCCCTCCATTGTGCTGTCCCTCCTCCCTCTCTTGCACTGTCCCTTCTCACCCTCTTGCGTGGTCTCCCATTGTGCTTTCCCTCCCTCCCTATTGTGCTTTCCACCCTCTCCCTTCCACTGTACCCCTCCCCTTTGTGCTGTCCCTCCTTACTTGCGCTGTGCCTCTTCCCCTGTTGCGCTGCCCTTCCTCCCCTTGTGCTGCCCCTCTGTGACAAATTGGATTCTGCTGCGCATGAGTACAAGGATGAGTAGGGGTAAAATGGCCCACTCCACCCTCACACTTTGAAGGCACGCTCCTGTATGCTCACGTCAGAAGGAATACAACCCGCTAGGGAAAAAGGCCAAGAGATTGCTTGCAAGGATAGGATGTTTTAATTGTGCAAAAAGTAAAGGTGCAAGCAAAGGACTGCGAATGTTCTGCCAGAGTCTGCATGAACAACACATTAGAAGGGTACACAGCGTCATCAGTGACATCATTGTTTGGTGCGACCCAATGCATCGGCCTGCTTCATAGGGGATGCCAGGCTTCGATTTGCTTCAGTCTTGTCCGCTTGTCTCCTCTCGCGTGGGGTCAGCTGGGCTTGTCTCTCTATGGACTGAAGGTCAGGCTTTTCACGTGTTGCAGTTTCAGAGTCACTATTGTACGATAACACTACTACATCATTATGGCATGCTCCAGGAAACTTGGGGAATGGCACAGGAGGAGGAACATGGTCATGCTGACCCACACATTCTCTGCTCAGTTCATATCGCACTCTATGCACCCAAGGCTTCCACCCTCGTTTTGAGCTATACTTTATTCCTTCCTGAACCATGTACTAAAAAGGGTGTATTTTATGGGATAAGGTGAAATGTTCCTGTTTGTTTAGTTCTTTTATGGTCATTGGTTTTATTGCTGGTGGTTGGAGTTCGGCCACTATCGGGGAATTCAGGGGTTCTTCAACTGGGTCAGTGGTGGGTGTCATTACCCCTGGGTGGGCTGAGTGGTAGTTGGAGGTCTGCTCTTGGCCTGGCTGTGATGAATGTGCTCTACGAGGAGCCTGGTGCTCTCACATTGCCTTGAAAGGCGCATTCCTCTCTGGGATAACAAGTAATTGCTCTAGTTAAGGATCAAAGGGAAGGTTATATGGCAATTAGCAGTGCAAACTCATCCGCCCTCAGCGTTTGGGCCTGTTCAGGATTCTCCACCGGGCCTACATTTACTGCGCAGGCATGTGTCTACCATAACTATAAAATGGCGTCTCTTTATGTGCATGCACTATAGGGCCTCATTACGACCCAGGCGGAAAACCATGGTGCTAATAGCACCATGGTCCATGCCAGTAACTTACTGACTCCGCCATGGAGAAAGGGGGAATTACCACCCCATTACAAGGTTTGCAGGGCGGTAATTCCCCCTTCCTCCATGGCCCTTCCCCATTCCCATTTTTGCCCCATAGGGCTCAATGGGAATGGGGAAGGCGCTAAGTACGGTACCGCAAATTGCAGTACCGTACTTAGCACCAAGGTCCCTTTTGCGGGTCCCTACTTTAACGGCTGGTGTAGACCAGCCGTTAAGGTCGGGTCCCGCAAATGGACCTCGTAATCAGGCGCTAATGGGTTAACGGCACCGCAGCCTTTTACAGCGCCGTTAACCCATTAGTGCCAGGGGTCCTTCTCGGGTCCTTCCTCTCTGACATCTTCTTCTCTACCTGTGGTGTCCCCCAGGGATCTAATCTCTCTCCCTGGCTGTTCAACCAGTATCTGGCACTCCTTGCCCACCGCATCGCCACTCTCTGCCCCAACTTTCAGTGCTATGCGGACGATACCCAGCTCATTTTAAGGCTACCCTCGGCCTCCTCCTCTCCTTCCCTCATCTCCGACTGTCTGACTGCTATCCAGGAATGGTGTGCCGCCAATGACCTCTGCCTTAATGCCAGTAAGACTGAGATTCTACTCATCGGAACACCCACTTCCTCCTTCCCTGCAGCCCTCTGGCCAGCCTCTCTTGGCCCGCTTCCTGCTCCTACTTGCAAGGCAAAAAACCTTTGGGTCATCTTCGACTCCACACTCTCCTTCTCTCATATAACTGAGGTCTCTAAGAAGTCTCACTACTAGCTGCACCTCCTCAGAGGTATTCTTCCCTTCCTCTCCTTCCCCCAGAAGCTCACGGTCTCCAGAGCCCTGGTTCTCTCGAAGCTGGACTACTGTAACAGCCTCTATCTTAATCTGCCTGCCTCTACTCTCCGCCCTCTGCAACTCATCCAGAACAGGAGTGCGAGACTTGTCCTTGGCCTCAAGCCCAGGGACCGTATCTCTCCAGGACTGAAATCTCTACACTGGCTCCCTGTGGCTGCGAGGATTAAGTTCAAAACCCTCTGCATTGTCCACAAGGCCTTCTGGGGCCTGGGGCCTAAATACCTTCAACTCTCTCTTCCTAAATATCTTCCATCCCGAGCCCTTCGCTCATCTGTCTCCAACTCCCTCAGGGTCAGCCGCTTCTCGAAGCAACGAGCTGGGGGTAGATCTCTCTCTGCGGCAGGGGCCTCCCTCTGGAACAGCCTTCCTGCCTCCCTGAAACTTGAGGAGAACCATCTTCGGTTCCGGAAGCACCTGAAAACCTTCCTCTTTGCTTCTGCTTTCTCTCTCCCTCTCCCCTGCTAATTCTTCATTGAAACTGCACGGAACCTGCACCTGGGCCACTCTCACCGACCTCGGTCCTTGGCCCAGCCACTCTCCACTTGCACTGCCTCCCTGGCAACCCCTGCAATGCGGGACTGTCTCTGCATCCCTTAAAGCCCCCCCTCCCAGCACTTGTCTGCACTTACCTTGCACTTGCCACCAGCTGGCCCTATTTATTATTTATTATTTTTTATTCTACTTACCCTGTTCAGCACTTCCCCCTCTCCCCTTCCCCTTGCACGTTTTCCCTTCCCCTTACCCCTGCACTTGCGCGATCCGAATGACACCTGGCCTAGTAGGATCGTTGTCTGTCTTTCCCCCCTGTTCCCCCCTCCCCGCCTCGTCGCGCCTTGAAACACTTGTGTATAGGCGTGTTACAAATGCCATATCATATCATATCATATCAGGGTCGTAATGAGGCCCACTGTATCTACAATTCCTTCAATAATGTATTTGTGCCGGGTTTCTTAGCACGGCCCCTTCTCCCCTGGTATAGCACACATCTATCTATGGGACTTGCCTCACTCTAAAGCGCCTATGGGGGTGGGAAAGGCCCCTTTTGTTACTTCTACAGTAACAAATTCCTCTGTATATTTGCACTCATTTTCCCTTCTCACTGCAGCTTCATATGGGGGCGTTCCCTTTATTGGCATCCACACCCTACTTACATTTTGCAGACTTTCTCCCGCTTGCATATACTTTTCAGGAGTACAGGTCATATAGATACAGCCCCCGTCCCCTGCTAAATATACCCATACTTCTTTGTAGTTTTCAGGGTCTGGAGGAGGGACAATGATCATGTGGTATAGCCTATCCACTTTGTCGCCATTGGGTATCAGGACCATGTGTGGGATCGGGTGGTCAGTTTTGTACTTCTATCTCCTTTGTGTTATGAGGTACTGTTGTGTGGTGCTTGGGGTTTATGGGAGAGAATATCAATGGAACTCTTAGATCAGAACACTGCTTAAGGTTCTGTAAGGGAATGCATAGCTTGTGTTTGAGGCAGTTGGAGAAGGCAGCCTTGAGAGTAGGTTGGGGGTCTTCTGTATGTGCATCTTCTTCCGGAGCATCCTTTCATTGGCGACAAGGATGGGATACGAACCCACGCATGTGGGAAGTAGTGCAGGCCCAAATCCTATTAATTGTCGGACTGTACCGAGCACTTTGCGGTCGGAAGAAGGTACTGTGATTTATTTTTTCTATTACTGGTAAAGTCCCGGTTTGCATCGTTTAAAAAGGCAGCGCATCACTTCAAATCATCGCTGCGTGTATCCCTGAAAGTGCGCAACATGGAAGGTGATGTCACAATCAGCCAGCAGTATTATGGACGCTCGAGGGTTGCAGCGTATCCTGGCAACGATTACAACGCCTTGTGATAACCAATAGCATTCCGCGCTGTAGGCAAGGGAACGGAGCAGCGTAAGCTTCCAAGGCACTGGTCTCAATGAGGATCGGCTTCAACATGGTGTGTGAGAATCTTTGTATACTTGGTATCATGTAGTCTGAAAGTCGTTAGCCCAGGGCCCGTTCAGGGGAGGTGTTTACAACAGCTCATGCTTGGAATCCTGTTGAAAGTACAAAGAATCTTGGACGCCCAGAACAGGGAAGTACTAATGCGATGGTCATAGTGCTGTGATGACCAAGAGAGTACTGATGTGAGAGTTTGATGCTATTTGTGTTCATTTAACACTGTGAATTTGTGCACCTGGATCAGGGAAGTGCTGATGCGACAGTTACAGCGACGTGATGACCAAGACAGTACTGTTATGAAAATATGATGCCATTTGTGTTCATTTAACACTGTGATTTGGTTTCTGTTGATCCTAGTGGATATTGAAACTGCCTTTCTTGTAGCCTAGTGCACGCAGCATATTGACTAGTCTTGTACCGGAGGGTTACTCATCTCTGGTTGGACATTTTCAGTGAAGGAGAACACCAACATGGCAACGTCAGGGGTACCAGGCATGCCTATGTTTATGCCCTCCCCTGGTACTTCAAAGATCAAATGGATGCCATGGAAGAAGGCTGCATATGGCAACAGTATCTGTACAGAAAGGAAAGTGTTGATGTTTATGCATTTTATAGGTTATGAAGGTCAAAGGATTTTTGACACATTACCTGATATTGATGAACTGGATGTGGATGGGAAAGTCAATGAGTTTGATGTGGCTTTGCAAAAACTTGATAGACACTTTGAGGCTCGCGTCAGCACAGAGGTCGAAAGATATAATTTCTGTATGAGGGCACAACATGAGGGGGAAAGTGTTGAGGAGTATATAACGGCTTTAAGGCAATTGTCATTAACTTGTAAGTTTGGGTCCTAGGTCGATGAGCACATTAGGTACCAATTGATGTTACATTACTCGAATGACAAATCCGGGAGGAAGTCTGGCTAAAGGATGAGCCGAATCTCGAGGAGGTCATTGGAATAACAAAGAGGGTTGAGCATACCTTCAAACGTGCTGTACGCATTAGGATTATCTCCTCATGTGGAAACTGTGATCAGTTCCTTTGAACTTATGAGGGGTTCGTAGGCAAATAACCTGGTGTCTCCAGCGTGGCTGGGTAGAGCCAGGGACACATGCAGTGTTGTGGATGAGATAAGGGAGCGATTGAATGTGAGGAAGGAGAAGTAAATGAGAGTCGGCCCAAATGTGCTGAGTCAGTAGAGGTGGGCGATATGGTAAGAGTGAAGAAGGGTGTGGTGAGAAGGAAGGGTGATTCTTTATAATCAGAACCTGTACAAGAGGCTCAGGTGCTAAAAGGAGCAGTTAGGTTGCGAAGTGGACAAGTGTGGCATTTTTCCAGGATTGTTAAAGTTCATTAAGTTGATTATCTGTTGATTATCTGTGATTATCTGTGACAGCATTGATTTGTTTTGTCACCTCGTTTATGTAATGCTCCATGTTTCATTTGTCATGTGTTGTGTGGTGCTTGGGGTTTATGGGAGAGAATAGCAATGGAACTCTTGGATCAGAACACTGCCTAAGGTTCTGCAAGGGAATGCATGAGTGTGTGAGGCAGTTGGTGAAGGCAGCCTTGAGAGTAGGTTGGGGGTCTTCTGCATGTACATCTTCTTGTAATAAAGTTCCTGATTGCTACCATTGGATGTTTCCTGAGCATCCTTTTGAAACGCCAATTGAAATCATCTTTTTTTATTTATTTTTATTTGTATATGGTTTACATAAAAAACCTTTACAATTACATTTAATAATTAGAAGAAAGGAAGAATACATATCTGTAAATTAGCAATACAGCAAAGCCCTAAACTCCTTCTAAAATGTGTACACAACATATAAAATTAGTGCAAGAAGATATAAAAAATCAAACTTAATACAAATACATACAAAACAGGGCATAACAGACACTCATAGTTAGCTGATATAGTTCAGATAGTACAATCATTGATCAGGGAATATAGATAAAAAAGCATTGAGCAAGAGACTAAAATTAGGGATGCATAGAGATCTAAAGATTTAATAAAGCCTGCAACCGCAAGGCCCTTCGTAACATTACAGATTGAGGGACATCTTGACCAGATAAACATATCCGCCCCCAGAAGTCCCAAAGTATTGAATTTTCCCAAATGAAGTACCCTTAAACCTTTCAATGCAACACAATCTAAAAACAGATGACGAACAGTTTCAATGACCCCTGTCGCATGACAAAAAAACAACAGAGGATATTTAAGTCCTTAATTGCATTCCTTCTGTGTAAAACTTTGTTGGTAGGAAGAATATTCCACCTAAGTTTGAAAAGGAGAGAATGATAGTAGCAATTGACAAATTGTATCAAGATAAAGGACATAGTACCTCTCTTCTTATGTTCAAGTTTTAGAACACAAAGAGGTCTCTAAATTTTAGAAAATATACATTACGATCCAAACATCCTTGTGAGAGAAGAATATTGCCCAAATCGACATAAAGTGAGTACTCTTAAGGACAGAGCAGAGAACGAAAAAGCGCCAGGACCTGCCAAAGATTTTTGGCTCGCAGAGATACCAGACCTAGTTCAAACCTTTAGCCACTGTTGGGGGTACTATTCAGAAGTTTCATAACCTTTCTCCAAAAGATACCCTCCAGAGAATCCCAGAAAGTATGGATATCCAAGTAATGGAGTTCCATGCCATATATTAATTTCGGAACAACCTTTCCTTCGAAAAAGTCTACTGCTGGCTTGAAAGAGAACCTACCATACGTATTGTCCAACTTAATAGTCTGAGAGATAAGGGGTAAGGCTTTATATCTAATAGATTGCCAAAGCTCACCACTGAGGGTTGAGCCAAGATCAGGAATCCCAAATAGACAATTTTCTGTGCTCTAACAATCGGTTCCGCACCAATTTTCCAGACTTGTTTGTTCCCTTTTTTTCCCTTGAGAAGACCATGTTATGAGTTTAACTAGGACTGATTTTTTTAACCCATTTATTACAGCATAGTCTTCAAACTTACATATTAATCGTTGTAAGCCAACTTTAATCTGATCAAAAAGCAGCCCTGTCTTACCCCTATATGTGTCCTTATTCTTCTGGAGAGGGTCCCTTCTAAATTAATTCTTATATGGACCACCAAATTCTCATACATGGCCATAATCTGCCGGTAGCCCCCACTTGGAGAGTTTGGCCAACAAACGGGACCTAATCACTACATCAAAAGCATTTGACAAATCGATTGATGCAACATATAAAGTACCGCCAAATTTGCTCCATGCTGAGCCTTGTAAAGCAGTTAGAATGAAACCATTTAGGTTCATTGAGTGACCAGCCCTGAACCCTGTTTGGAATTTCTCTAGAATATGATTCTCTTTAATCCAGACATTCACATGAGAGAGAAACAAAGAGGCAAACAGCTTGCAATCCGCATCAATAAGGGAGATCGGTCTATAGTTCTTAACAAGAGTCCGCTGACCTCTCTTACAGATGGGAACAACATGAGCAGTGTGCCAGCCAGTCGGTATAGTGCCAGTTCTCATTATGTCTTGAAAATGCATACATAGTAGGTTAGCCCAAATTTCCAGCAGAGCTTTCAGTGTATTATTCGTCAAACCATTTGGGCCTGGTGCCCTAGAGTTCTTAACTTTGACGATTAGCCCAAATACTGTCTCATAATCTACAGAAGGTTCCCACAAGTTGTTAAGTGCAGCCTTCCCAGTTGCAACTTCTTGAAGACCCTCTTCCCCTTGGCCGAAAAGCTCAGTATAGAAATCTACCCATTGGACCTCCGCGATGGAATTCAGTTGATCGATGGCAGTGACAGACTCTTAAGATGAAAAAAGAGCCCAAAAAGCCCTGAGATCCCTCTTGACCAGGACACTAAGTATCAGCTCTGCATAGTTTTGCAGCAAACTGGATTTTTTTGCTATGCAGCAGTTTTTATATTTTTGACGTATAGATTTAATCTTGGCACTTTTAGCAGTCTGGTCAATGTCGAGATATCGGGTTTCTCTAAGGAGTTTACGTACGCAGGTCTTTTCTCTAGCAAGCTCCTCATCGAACTTATGGACATGGTCTTCTTTATAGTATCCCATTCTCAGTGTATCATGAACACTACTATGAAGAACATTCAAAAATCTATCATAGTGTTGAGTATTAAAGACCACTTGTTTCCACAAAAGAGAAGTATGGTTCAAAGAAGAGAGGAGTTGGCCATTGAAGAGACTGATGTTTCCGGGCGAACAAACATACCCCCGTACCTTATCCCACCATTTTAAAGTTTTGTGAACCCCAGAGGGCAGCTTTTTAGAGGGAAGACAGAAGGAACCAGTCAGAGACCCATGAATGCTCCAGGGGTTAAAGAGTACCTGGACTTCAGAGGAAAGAGGTAGCAGAGAATGGTCTACATAGAAATAATCTATAGTAGAAGTTCAAAGACCTCTCTGCCAAGTAGGGATGAGTGGGTGGGTAGAGACATAGGTACCATTCAGGCATATCAGACCCACCGATTCTAAAGAAAGATTCCAAAGACTACCCCAAACATATTTTTGGCCACTGATCAGACTCCTCCAAATCTTGTCCCAGGTCCCCTTAATCAACGTCAGGGGACGTAGAGCAGTCAGAGTTCAAATCACCTGCCAAAATCACTTTTCCCCTGATATTCACAGATCTCCAAGCTAGGATCAATACCATTAGGCTTTCCAAGAAGGACGCAAGGACAGCTAGTCCTTGATGCTAATACATGTTAATCAAGAGAATGTCAACAGATCCCTCTCTAGACGCAGTCTCCACTGCCAGAATCCCAAATGGTATATGGGAGATAATCATACTTCAGAAACCCAAAGAAGACCATTGCCCAATAAGAAGGCCCCCTGAGGCTCTCCCTCCCAAACTAGGTTTGGCATTTTGAGAATAGATTTCGTAGCCATCAATATAGGGCAACCTGAGCAACCAGGTTTCCTGCAGATAGAAACAATCAGTACCTTTAATCATAGCTACTGTATTAGTATTAGTCAGGAGATGTATATTTCCACTTGTATTCGAGGACATAAAACCCAATTTATTAGAGTCTGTTATCTTTGTTACAAAGCCCAGACTTATATTAAATCCAGAGGTAACCTGGGCCCAATTTCGAGAGTCTCCATAATTCCTGGCCGAGAAATGCCTCAGTTGAGGTTGAGAGAGCCTTTCAGGGTGGTAAACCGTAGTAAGATTTCCCCTGTACTCTTCAGATCTTCCATGCATACTGAGTGTTTGACTTGGTTTTACCAATTTAATTTCAAAACCAAGCTCCATTAAAGCATTCTTTTTCTTCCATGATCAGGTCCAACACCACTCTTGATTTCAGGACAATGTTGCTGAGATCTAAACGATCCTTAAGGGGAAAGTAGATCCTTTCTAGATCATGGCTAGAGACCAAAGATAATGTAGGAATTTGATGTAAAATGTTAAGGATATTCCCTCGGTTGAGACACATGAGCATGCCACTACCCCAGAGACCTACTAGTTGTAAGGTCTCTAGGGGTTCTTCCTTATTTCAGAGTTTGAAGCAGGGAATCCGAGATATCCTTACTGAATTGATTCCATGAATTATCTTGGGATTCAGGGCCCCTTGCATCATGTAGTATTGTCCCTTTCTGTACAAAATGGGAACCCATCAGAAATATTTCCTGGCTACCAGAGGAGCCTAAATTAATATGCTTTGATTGAGCAGAACCCAAAATCCCAGGGACATAGAGATCCCCCACTGCCCTGAATCACACCATACGGTCCCCCATAGCCAATTGGGGCAGGTTCATATGAGCATCTAGAGGAAGAGTTGATTGACCAGCTATATGGAGAGAGCAAGTGTCAACAACATTGGGCTGATCAAGACCCGAAGTCGAGGTGACATCCACCAAAGAGGTGGGCTTCACTCTATATAGATCCAAAAGAAGTTGTTTTGCCATATCAATATTGACCAAAGTCAGAGGGCAGTAGTTGTAGGAATTAGAGAATCCATAGGAATCGGAATAGATGACAAATTCACAGGGGAAATACATGGCAGATTCACAGAAGAGAAAGTTTCAGTAAGATGTTCTTTTTGAGAATTAGAAGTACCCAGACTGCTGTTTACGGGGTCAAAGACCTCAGGGTTGTCATAAGAGATAGGGAGAGTAGTAATACCCTGAACCGAGATAGCCATGCCAGGGACCATCGAGCAATTGCTGTCATCAGGAGAAGGCATATTTACAAACAAATTTGTCTGAATACCTATAGCTGTTTTCAAAGGGAGTGGATTGACCTCACTAGCCAAAATATCGGCATTAGTGGCCATGGTGATAGGCGCCCTTGGTTCCCCAGAAGGCAAAACCCCCTCAGGAGGCACAGTCACACCAGAGGGAAAAGAGAGCATAGGTAAAACCAAGTTTTTAAAGAATGTATTTGTAAACAAATACATTTTTTAAATATTTTTCTGATTTTTGGTTTTCTTAATTTGTTGTAAAACAAATGCCTCAGCTAGCAAAGTTTTTTGCTAGCTGGGGCATGGCTTTTAAAGGAAAGATTTTCTTTTGTCAAATCTATGAAAACAGGAGCATTCTCCAGATTTTGCAAAACTTTTGAACCTGGAGTAGAGATAATATCAGCTCCCTTATCACGTTTAGGATCTTCAGATATATGAAGGTCACATGTATCTGCAGGTGCAGATACGGAAGGAATTTGAGGAGCCTACCTCTCTAAAGTTTCCTCAGACACAACAGTCGATTTAGTTAGCTCTATAATGGCAGCGACCTTCTCGAGTTTTTGCGGTTCTTTTACCCCTGAGACATAAGCAATGACATCTCCCTCATTCTGCAAAGAAGGGATGAGAGGGAATAGGGCAAGGAATCTTGATTAGACCTTCCCCAATAGCACTGACCGTAGCCAAACCCGAGGCCCTTACAATAGGTCCCCCCTCAGGATTTAACTGAGGCAGCATGGGAGAAGCAGAGCTTTGCTTAGTAACTATGGGATTATCTTCCCTAATAATCTTCACCAACTCTTCAACCCTGTCAAGCCCCTCTAGCCTGACATAGATTTCCGAGAGTAAGAGAGAATGGGGTCTAACCTCTGCCCAAATATTGTCATAGAGACTAACAAAAGAGCTCAGCACCATGTTTAAGGCGGAAACAGTAGGTTGGTTAAGCCTTATCCTTTCAGCAGCCTCCTTAAGAGTATTGTGCAGCATAGAGTCACTGGGATGTTCCTTAATCGGCTCCGGGAGAAGACCCCTCTCTCAACTAATTTTGATTTTCAGTGTACTCATCAATAAAGTTTGTGAGTTCAGATGGAGAACCCATAAATGAAGCATCACATGTCTGCTGGGTAATATTGTTAGTATCAGTCGGTCTAGTTTTCAGCCCACTCTCGGAAATTGCTTTGTCTGCACACTCAATGATAGTAATGTCATCAATATCATTATGTGATCATTACAGTGTTCAATCTTTTCACTACTTCTGCCAAATGCAAGTGATCTAGAGTGACAACTGAAAGGGCAGAAGAAGGAGGTTTAATTAGAGTGCTAGTATCTTTCCCAAAATAGTTAGAATTCTTTTTCCCTGGAATGGGTCCCCCCACGAGCCTAGTTTAGGTTTTGTTTTAGAGATACTAAGTATTGGTTTCCTTTAGGGAGTTTTAAAAACTGGTGCTTTCAAAATAGAACTGTCCGGGTTCCCAGCTATGCAGGCAGAAAGATTCATATGTGTAATTAAGCTCTGATTTACCACCCCACCTGGGGGGGGACCCCCCCAGAAAACTTAGAAGGAGAGGTTGTATGATTGATATGGCCACCAAATGAGAGGATTGTAAAGCAGTAGGGACACTAATAACAGCGTAGATATTTGTACACTTAGGACCAAGAACAACCAACTGAGCGGCAGGCAGGAATGTATTTAACTGTAAAGGAGTAGAAGTAATTTGGGTAGCATTCACCATTTCATCATCTACTTCAGCAATATGGGCCACCCCCCCTAAAGGAACTAGCCCTATCACCCAAGTGTAGGGCTAGAGTAGCCGCTAGCCGCTCCTCCTGAGCATCAATGGAAATATCATGGTTTCCATTAAAGATACAACTATCGTCACCCAGAATACGTGGGTATTAGTCAAAACATCGTCAAAACAAAAGGTCGAAAGTCAATTTTTTTTTACATACGAGAGCCAAAAAATAAATATAAATAAAAAAATAAATGATTTGACTTTTTTTTTCGGCTTTTTTTTCGACTTTTTTGTCTTTCAACATTTTCTTTTCTCGATATTTTGACTGCACACCACGTGGAATAATGCCCATAGTATTAAAAATTTCATTCCTATACTGAGGATGGATCTGGGCATGTACAATACTTTTCGGTGCAATAGTCCCTAGGGGACCAGGGATTTGAGTGCTAGGGAGTTGAACCTGGGTAGTGTCCTGTTTGCCTAGGAAGACAATAGCAGAAGATTGAGGGAGAGTACCTTCTTTTGAATCTGGAGAAAGAAGCTCCCCACCAGATTTCAGAGAATCAAGGGTAGCCTCCATGGCCGATTGACTCCTAAAACCCCTACGTGTCATCCAGATACAAAGCCACACAGAGAATTAGAGAACCAGAGAAACAAACTAGAGATAAAGATGAACAGTTCTCAGACCAACAAGGGCAAAAGGTCACCACAATATATAAATCACAAAGTTCATAAGCAGTAATGTAAGAAATAGAAACAGGATATTTCAATAAAATACACTGAGTAGGAGTAAGAGCTGAGTTGAATCATAAAATAATGATGTACAATCGCAACAAGAATACTAAAGCATCCACAAGTATATAAAAAAATGAGAGATAAACAGTGCTGCTTCTAGAAATAAAATGAGTGTTAATGTTTAAGCAAGTATAGGCACCAGAATTCCTAGAAAGCAACAGATATTCCAATAAATGCTATGTTGTCCAAAGTCACAGGGTAAGGAACGCCTGACAGCTTGAGGAGCTGCCAGAGTATGACTCTCCTCCCTCACCCTGTGAAGTTAAGCAATTAGAGTAGTAGGGACGACCAAGGTAGCAGTCTGGAGATTTCATACTGTCTTATGGTACTCACACATTTACTTCTGGGCAGTAATCAGCCATCAGCCAAGTCAGTGAATTGTCCCCTGGGACAAGGGCACAGGTCACAGCCAAACAGCTAAACAGCGGCTCCAGCCCTTACAGCTACAGTGCTTAAAGCCGCAAGGGTGGCTGTGTGTGCAATTTATTCTTCCCAGAACGTCACGTGATGCTGTCACGTGATCCTCACAGTCTCTGCCTCCGAGAATGCAGCAAGAGCAGGGGGCTCGCAGTACTGCCAAGAAGATTAGCAGGCAAGCCACACAGAGGTCCGGGGAACAATAATTAGAATTCACCAGTATCAGGTCTCAGCGCTGGACGGGTGGCTGTGTGCAATTTATTCTTCATGGAACGTGACGTGACGCTGTCACGTGATCCTCACAGTCTCTGCCTCCAAGAATGCAGCAAGAGCAGGGGGCTCGCAGTGCTGCCAAGAAGATTAGCAGGCAAGCCACACAGAGGTCCGGGGAACAATAATTGGAATTCACCAGTAGCAGGTCTCAGCACCGCAAGGGCGGCTATGTGTGCAATTTATTCTTCCTGGAACGTCACGTGATGCTGTCACGTGATCCTCACAGTCTCCAGCTCTGAGAATGCATCAAGAGCAGGGGGCTTGCAGTGCTGCCAATAAGATTAGCAGTTAAGCCACACAGAGGTCCGGGGAACAATAATTAGAATTCACCAGTAGCAGGTCTCAGCACCGCAAGGGCGGCTATGTGTGCAATTTATTCTTCCTGGAACATCACGTGACACTGTCACGTGATCCTCACAGTCTCCGCTGCTGAGAAAGCAGCAAGAACAGGGGACTTGCAGTGCTCCCAAGAAGATTAGCAGGTAAGCCACACAGAGGTCCGCAGAACAATAATTAGAATTCACCAGTAGCAGGTCTCAGCGCTGCACGGGCGGCTGTGTGTGTAATTTATTCTTCCCGGAACATCACGTGATGCTGTCACGTGATCCTCACAGTCAACGCCTCCAAGAATGCAGCAAGAGCAGGGGGCTCACAGTGCTGCCAAGAAGATTAGCAGGTAAGCCACACAGAGGTCCGGGGAACAATGCTTAGAATTCACCAGTAGCAGGTCTCAGCGCTGCACCGGTAGCTGTGTGCAATTTATTCTTCATGGAACATGACGTGACGCTGTCACGTGATCCTCACAGTCTCTGCCTCCAAGAATGCAGCAAGAGCAGGGGGCTTGCAGTGTTGCCAAGACGATTAGCAGGTAAGCCATACAGAGGTCCGGGGAACAATAATTAGAATTCCCCAGTAGCAGGTCTCAGCGCCGCACGGGCGGCTGTGTGTGCAATGTTTTCTTCCCGCAATGTCACGTGATGCTGTCACGTGATCCTCACAGTCTTCGCCTCCGAGAATGCAGCAAGAGCAGGTGACTCACAGTGCTGCCAAGAAGATTAGCAGGTAAGACACACAGAGGTCCGGGGAACAATAATTAGAATTCATCAATGGAAGGTCTCAGCGCCGCACGGGCTGCTGTGTGTGCAATTTATTCTTCTCGGAACGTCACGTGACACTGTCACGTGATCCTCACAGTCTCTGCCTCTGAGAATGCAGTAAGAGCAGGGGGCACGCAGTGCTGCCAAGAAGATTAGCAGGTAAGCCATACAGAGGTCCGGGGAACAAAAATTAGAATTCACCAGTAGCAGGTCTCAACCATCATCATTGCGCTATTACGTACTGCTTTGGCACAACATCGGAGACCCAATTGGCATGTGCAGAAAAGAACCAGGATAAACATGATGATAGGCACCAGCATCTTTACAAGTGCTCCCAGCCAGAATGGAGCCCAGCTGAAAGCCATTGTAAACCAGTCCTCCTCTTGAACAAAAGTTTCTTTCTTCATCTTGGCCCCTAGGTCAAGCACTGCAGCCATGACGTGTGGCAGGGTCCCATTTTCTGCATCCTATGATGGCACGAATGTGAAACATGAACACCCAATCTTTTTGCACACACCTCCTTCCATTGCTGTCACCATATCCAAGATGTAACGGTTCTGCATTATCATCAGCCTCAGTGCGTGCAACTCCACCCTTATGACGTTGAAATCCTGCTCAGTGTCATTCGCCAACTGGACAAGTTCCCAGTGCACAATTTGGAGCCATTTAACATTAGCTCATACTTGTGCATGGGTATCAATAATGATACAAAGAGTGTCTATGCTGAACTGAACAACTTGTATTCTTCAGGTCTACTAGTAGAGCCGAGTGTACCATGGCCAGCGAACAATAGGCCCTCTGTGATGATGTATGGTGCAAGTATGCTTGTTAGCCACACACCCAATAGTAGTCCATCAGGGCTACCCTGCCTCTCTTTAGATCTGGAATCATCAATGTTCTGTTGCATCGCTCGTTGGAGCTGACAAAGACAGTTCCTTTGCTAAAAAAGCACAACTCATAGGGCCTCATTACGACCCAGGCCGTAAGGGGTTTACGGCAGCGTAAACAGCGCCGACCCTTACCGCCTGATTCCGAGGTCCCTTAGCGCCATGGAGGATTTAACACCTGCTTTTAGCAGGTGTTAAAATCCATGGCGCTAAGGGACCTTGTTGTTAATTACGCCACCGTAATTTACGGTGGCGTAATTAACACCTTCCCCACTCCCAGTATGCCCTATGGGGCAAAAATGGGAATGGGGAAGGGTAAATGGGGATTGGGGACTTACCGCCCCGCCAACCTCGGAATGGGGCGGTAAGTCCGCCAACCACCATGGCGTAAACGTAGTTTACGCCATGGTGGTTAGCGTAAACTACCGCCCCATTCCGAGGGGCGGTAGTTTACGCCACCTTTACCACCATGGCGTAAACATAGTTTACGCCATGGTGGTAAAGGTACGACCCAGGCGGTAACTTACCGCCTGGGTCGTAATGAGGCCCATAGTTCTTCTCTCAGTGCACTTACTCTGGCATCTCCATTGCTGCAATCCATGTCAGTTTTGTAACATGCTCTGTCTATTATTTGCGCACACGTTCTTTCCACGAGGGTCACTGTTTTTTCTTGGTATACCAGGAGGCCTTCAGCTCGGCAAGTGAGGGTCGTTTCCTGCCATTTGTTATTGACATACTTTGCTCCTTCGATCACCAAATATGGATGCTTTAAACAATTGGTGTTTGTCAGATTGGTTTTGCATTTCTGGGCATCTGGATCGACAAGTTGTAGACACACGCTGTGTGCCTGGATGGTGCCTTTTAGCCTACTTAGCACAAGATGAATCAGGCATTGTGCCTATCTACTTGGTACTTCTTTTGGTACTAGAACCTTGGGTGCCCTCGATGCGTGTGGTATTAACAAGCATACATAGCAACTACTATTGGTTGTTCGTCTACCGACCGCACTCATGTCAGAATACCAACTATTTTAGTGCTCAGGATGATGGATATCTTCGACAGCGTCCAGGCCTAGGCCATGTTTACATCATATTTGTGGCTTCGTGCTTGTCTTTTCATCCTATCATGGCGTGATATATACCTCCTTGGTGATATGCTCCTGTTAACAGTGGTGCTACTACTGCTATTTGTGCTACAAACAAGGTTTTGAATAGTGGGAAATAATATTTTAAACAATTTACTTGTACATACAGTCATACAGATGCTGGTGTTACTTGCTTGGGACATGTTATACATATATGCAGTTGTGTTTGGCAGTTTAGTTATATTTAGAGGTGTGCTTTTGTTTGGGTTGCCCCTCTACCTCTTTTAGATGGCTTGCCCAGATAAAAGATTACCCCCAATATATTCCCAACATTATCATAAGGAAAGTGAACAAAATAGCAGTAAGGTGAGAGCTGCATTAATAAGCATACATTCTAATAGAACTAATAACATTTCTATCGTTATGCAATGAACAATTTGACGGCGAATGATTCATCTTCTTTCTCCAGTAATGGGAACAAAAATGGGAATGAAATAGGGATGGTAGGGCGAGAAGAGGGAAGGGGAAGAAAGGGAAGGAGAGAGAGAGAGTTTGTTTTAATTTACAGAGCTTATGCTTTTAGTAGAAATGCATGTCTGGCATCTTTGCACATGCACTTAGATTGGCAGCATTAAGCTAAGTAAGGTGAGGTATACTGGTTGTGTTGGTCTAGGGTACTGGTGAGGAATTTGGCGGTGCCTTGCGAATGTCTGAAAGGTGTATCCAATATCAAAGCCCTTTCAGCTTTACTGCGAGAGGGTTGCAAAACACCACTTGGTATGGTCTCTGGATCCTCAGATTGTTACACTTGAGCACAAAGCTCCTTACATACACATACTCCTCCAGCAACAGTGGTTGGATGGGTGTTGTGTCTGCGAGTTGATCTGTAGGGTTTTCTGTGTTGTTTGAGGGAGGTGGTGTGATTTGTTGCAAGACGCATTTGATCGCACGTGTTAAGCTTGTCAAGTATTATTTGAACTATTCACCCAGAACTGTTGCAGGTCTATGAGCATCTGCTGCTCTCCTCAAAGGGGAAATGGGTGTGTGCATGCACCTTCCCTTTACTATGTCATGTGGTGAGAGGTGGTGGTCCTTGCTTGGCTGAGTGCGCAAATTGAACACGGGCAGGGGTAAACATGCTCTTTTTTTGGGTGTTGGACAGTTTTGGAAGCTTACTCTTAAGAAGGCTGTTGATTCGTTCCAAAATGCCATTTGCTTGGGGGGTGGTATATGGAGCACATACAGTGTTTAATACCTAATAGTGTTGTGATTTCAATGAAGAGTTCATTAAAAAAGTGGGCCCCATTATGGGATCTCCAAACATTGCACACTCCCCACCGGGGAAACACCTCCCGTACGAGGAATTTTGTGGCACATTTGGCATCTGGGTGGGCAGAAGGGCCCGCCTCACCCCACCACGAGAATGGACACAATAGTACAATGAGGTATCGAGTTCCATTAAAGCTCTCTCCCATGTCTGCATAGTCAATATGGAGCTTGCAGAATGGCCCAATGGGGCGGGGCACAGTACCTCGAAATGTGGAGTGTCACTCAAGTACATTGTATGACCATGGTTGAGAGGTGTTTTAGAGATTTGATATGAACTAGCCCTCCTGTATGTCTGAGCAAAGTGTTGTTCAAAGGATGTGTATAATAGTTCCATGGGCATTACTGCCTTCCCTGTACATTGCCGCCTCCATAAGAGATCAGTTGGTGATTGTACACTCCCACACTTGAGCTAGATATCTTTTTCCTCCTCCGGTGCTCTATATTGGTGCTCTACTATTTTTGCTATGGACAGTAATGTGTATGGATCCTTCTCTGGTCGTGTGGAAATGGTAATAACAACATGTTCCAAAGGTATGGGTACTTGGAGGTACGCTGCCACTTTGTCCTCCGTATTTCCCAAAGAGATTTTGTCTGTGTTATTGGTGCCTCATTTGATGACCGCCACTACAGATTGCTCTGTTAGGGAGTATATCAGGGCACTTAGTAGCCCTGCATGTTGCACAGGTGATCCGTTTGCTCATCGAATGCCCCTTATTTTCCAGCGCGAGAAACCAGTATGCATCGTTGTCGTGACATATGCTGAGTCCGAATAAATGGTTACATGACAACCCTTTGATGCTCGAAATGCTTCTATGAGGGCTATGAGCTCTGCTGCTTGTGCTGAGTTGTGAATGGGTAGCCATTTTCATTAATAGTGTTGAATACTCCCCCGCTTCTTAGTGCACCACTGCCACCCCAGTATGTCTTTGTCCTGTGTCCTGGTTGATTGTCGCTGAGCCATAAACAAAGAACACCTCACACTCTCCTAGTGGACTACCCTTGGCTTTGGGGATGTCATCCTCTACGCCATCGTAGGTGGCGCAGTCGTGTTATTGAAAATCCTCATCTGTGCACGGTTCCATTAGGAACATGGAGGGGTTTACTGTTTTGCATCTTACAACATGGACACTTGGGCTTGAGATAATAATCTTATAAACCAACACCTTCTGAGTAGTGACGGTGGACTTTGATCTTTCTAGGATTGCAAATACTGAGTGTTCCACGTACAATGTCACTGAGAATCCCATTACAATTGTAGAGCTCTTCTCGATGGCAAAGGTGGATGCAGCGAGTGCTTGTTCGCATGCAAACTGTCCTTGCATTACTGAGACTAGTGTACCGCTGTAGTAGACCAGTGGCTTATGGCCCATTATGCTCTTCTGTGACAGTTCATGCTGTTTCAGCGTGACAATATGTACAATTCCTGCATGTAATTTGGGGTGGTGAGAACTGGAGCTGTGGAAATCAATTCTTTCAGGTCATCGACACTTTGCACCATGTCTGCTGTCCATTCTAGCTTATGGCTGCCTTTTTGCGCTTCCTTGAGTCCGTGTAAGAGTGGCCTTGTGTATGCTTGGTAGTGCAGAATCCAGGCCCTGCAGTAGTTACACAGCCCCAGGAAATTCTGAATGTCTTTTACTATGACTGGCTTAGGCATGGGCGCATTGTCACTCTCTGTCAGGTATAATTCTCTTGCTGTCTGCTGAAATGAGCTGCCATAGATAGAGTACTTTAAGTCGGCAGTATTGGAGCTTGGCCTTATCAACCTTATAACCCTTGCGGGTTAGCAGTTGCAGCATGGTGATGGAGTATCTGCGGCAGTCCTGCTCACTTTTACTGCACACCAATAAGTCATCTGTGTATTGGATGACCGTGCTCGCCACATGGATGTTACCTAGGTTTCGTGCAAAATCCTGTTAAATATGCTAGGACTCTCAGGGGTAAATGAGTGTGCTCAAAATCGCTTTTTGCCATGTGTAAATGCTGTGAGATACTGTGAGTCTGGGTGCAATGATATTGAGAAAAAAGCGTTCTTCAAGTCGACCACTATGTAGTGAGCTGCTTCTTTAGGGATGCTGCACAAGTTGGATGCCAGGTTTGGAACAAGAGGAAATTCCTTCTGTACTGTGTCATTGAGGGGGCAGAGATCCTGCATCATTCTCCAACTACCACCCATTGCCTTTTTGACAGGGTATATGGCCATGATGCATGGTGAGGTAGAAGGCACTATGATCCTTTGGTGTAGCAAGGCCTGTATTGTGTCCTTTATCCCCTCTTCCACCTCCCTCGAGAGTGGGTACGGTCTCACTCGGGGTAATACTGCTCCATTTATTAGTGTGATTCTTAATGGGGTCACTTCTTTTAGGAGCCCTACATCGTGTGGGTAGTTGTCCACAACTGTATTGGCACATGTTGTAAGTCACCTTGGGTGAATGGGGGCGGGGCGACAAAGGCCATGAGGGGGCTTTGCACTCTCCTATACTGCACCATGATATTGCAGGGGATACAAATCCCAATTATTATTTCCCCTTCTCTGTCATTATCCTCAAACAAAAAATTCTGCATCTGTTAATTCCTTGAGGAGTATAGTAGGATCAATGCACAGGATGGTGCGCCATTAGCATCCGTGAGTGTCCGTACCCAGGACCATGATTCTCTTGGCCGATACTAACAACCCGTGAAGATCAAGGGACAATATGGGGCCTGCCACTAACTCTGGGGACACTACAGGGCAGAAAATTACATCAGTTGGCATTTTCCAGCAGGTTTTGATAATTTGCAACGCTGCCTGTGCAAGCACTGTTATGCCATAGATGAACATGTCTGGGTAAACGGGGATGCCTCATACCACCACATCATGTATCAAAAGCATCGCCCTCATTGAGCACATGCCTGGCATGGTGCACAAAAATGCTGTTGTCTGTGTTTGAGATGTCATGTTCAACTTGACAGGAGAGCTCCCAGAATACAATAGGGGGGCACATATTACCTTTCCTCCCACCTTTACATCTAAATCTTTCGTATATGGAACCATCAAAACAGCCTCAGAGAATCCCTGCATGTCGAGAGTTTTGCCAGCTAGCGGGAAGTCACCTTCACTGATACATGATTTCTCAGCGCCTGAATCTTCCATAAAGATGAATTGTTTGTTTCCTATCCCTGCCCCAACCAGGGGTTCCCCTTCTGGGTTTAGGGTCATCGACAGGACTGGACACGCAAGTGCTCTCTGTGTGCTGGCCTAGTCAGAGTAGGTGTCTGTTCCTGGGAACGAGAAAGTATTTCCCCCGACAACTATAGTGCCTTGAAATGGGGCCACTGTATCATTGGGCATGCTGCCGAAGGCATTCACGTTCCCTGCCTGAATGTTGGGGTGGGGCTGGTACTGCTGGGGGTGTTGCAGTGGGAGGTATCTGTGAGGGTAACTGAGTTTAAGATTGGTGTGTCCCATATGACATTGAGATAATTCTGGGGGGTTGTCCTTGAGGGGTGCCCTGGGGTGGTGGTTCATAGTTCTGCTGGCCATATCCATATCCCATACCTTGTCTGCTCCTGCACTGCCTTGAGAAATTCCCCCATTTAGCACAAGTCCAACATTGTCCCGCTCCTCCTCCTCTTGATTCCCTTAAACCCACCTCGTCCTTTTTGCTGTTATACCATAAAGTAGAAAAAGGGTATTGACTGGTCGCAGGCGTTACCCGTTTCCTCCCTCCACATCTTTTGGACCATAAAAATGAATTGTGCGGTGTCCTCATCGTCGCCCATTGTACACTGCATAATGGACTGTCAAGCTGGCGTGTTCGGCAACGCTCCCCGCAGCGCAACACAAATCTTTGCTCTGATCTTGTTAAACGATGCTCCATCGTGAGCGTTGTTGCTCAGTGTTACTCCCGGGTACCCTGCCTTCACCCACACATCGGCAGCCTGATTCCCAATTACGGCCATCAATAAGCTTTTTATGTCTCCGATTGCTAAGGATACTCCCGGGGTGTGCTTCTCAAAAGTGCATATCCACTTCCCCGTGCCCACCGTGAGTGCCGGAAGCGTCTTTACTAGGTTAATCTTGTCCATTTGGGCCCAGTGTACATATTGTGGCATCCCTGCCCCCTTGTGTATTAGGGGCATTTGCATTTTCAGTCTGTTCCTTCCACCCTTGGTTACACTTCCCATTTTCCTTGCTACTGCCATCCTGCTACACCTCTCCCTCAACCTGTCACCCCATAAGCTCTCTTTGAGGTTGTGGTGCCTGTTCAGCCTCTCCATCTTCACAGTCCTCAACCTCAATTAACTTGCTCAACTCGTCTTTGTCTCCCCCACGGGACCCGGCATTCTCATAACCCAAGCTATCCGTGTTGCTGTCACGCTGTACGTGTACGGCTTTATATGGGCGCATTGTCTATTCTGAATAAAAAGTCTTGTGTCTTCCACTCATCTGTTTCCAGTGGCACCTGCATGTCTGCCTTTGTTATGTGACACACCACTCGTAGTCCGACTAATTGTGTTTGTGTCGAGGTCAGTGCTAATTCTAGGTCTCCTGAGCTCAAATTGGCATGTGCTGTGATCGCTGGAGGGGGGACATATGGAGGAGCTGGTGATGTCGCTGGTTTCGGTACATTTGAACCTGTTGACACATACGTTGGGTATTTGTATACCACAGTGGGACAGGCTACTAAAGGGTATAACCCCTTGTGTCCCACTGATGCCTTCTCACCTTCATCTGGGTCTGCGCCTCTACTATTGTTGCATACCCCTCCTTCCCCCTGCGCTCCTCTGTATCCTCAAACTGTTTTGTAATTGTTTCCCTTTGTAAGTCACCTATAGAAAGATGGACATGTGTTCTGAAATGCTCCTGTCAAAGGAAACCTGCACTGGCCATGAGCGGGGCTTCCCCCATCCCTTGTCTCAGTCATCCACTGGTTGTGACATTTCTTAATCCTGTCGCAGTACAAAGGCAGGGCCTTGCACATGTAGTCTATGGGCGTCTTTCCCCCTCCATGGTAGTGTCTCCCATGTGCTTGCTTAGTTAAGCTACGCCTGTGCTAATGCGTCACAGTGATGCAGATGTCATCAAAAACACAGTTCAACTCCCCCACCCCCTCTTTACCCACACAAAAATCAAAAAATGTTTGTCATCTCTTCTCTCCCCTCCCCTGTTCCCCGTTAATATTTCTTGTTTACAAAAACCACATTCCCCTCACCCACACTCACACACAAGCCATACAATACCCCACCTGGGCCCCCTCCCTACACAATAAATATACAGGAATAAAACAAACTAAAATAACAAGCTAAAATAACAACCGTTAAAATGCCCGAGCTCTCTAACTATGTGGGGCTCCTATGCATTTCCTCTTTTCCTCCTTTGTTAAACAATGGTTGTGACACCACCTTTCCTCCTCACTCGGGGAGGTTCCCTATATTCCCATTTACTTTCCTTATTATTCTCCTAAAAACATTTATAAAACATGCACACTCCCAATTGCATTTGCTGCGTGTTCACACTGTTCACACGTCCCCATATATCTGTCCTCAACTTGTTATCCATTGCAAGGTTATACTCATGTGCACGCATTCACATAAACTCCTCCGTTGATGGGTTCCAACACAGACCTACGCCTCTCCTTGGGGCCACAACCCTCTCCAAAGAGCAGGCAGGAAACATGGATAGGGCTTTTTCAACTTGGTATACAGAAAATATATCCGTCTAAAGATTTTCATGCATCAGATGAATTGATTGATGAGCTTTTAAATGAACGTAGGCCTGGTGCCACTGCGCCACCTCCTTATGTACCTATTCCTGTTGCCTTAGCTCTTCCTGCTGTTGCTCCTCCTCCGTAGTAATTCCTGCTCCTCTTATTACTCCTCTTATTACTCCTCTGCCGCCAGCTATCACTCTGTTTCCTACTGCTGTTCCTCCACCCGTACCTCCACCTTTGCCTGCTGTTGTGGTTCCGGTAGATTTGTCTTTGGCGCCAGTAATAGCACCTTCATTACCTATTGTACAAGATTTGTCTACACTTTCTCTTCCAAGCGGTTCTGCTCCGCTTGTAGTTGATAAGGGAACGGGTGCTGAATCAAAAATTGTAACTCATAATACAGTTTCTAAAGAGAGAAAAAGAGACCTGAATGCATGGGCTAGACAGTGCATGGAGAAAGGTGAACAATCAGATGTTTTCGCTACACTCTCCAATCTAAAAAGTTTTCCTGAGAATAATGTCTTTATTGAAGGGATGGGAATACATTTATCTGTAATGTGCAACAGACTAAATGATGTAGATGTCCCACAAGGGTTGAGGGATCTGAAAGTTTTAGCATATCCAAGAGATACTGTGGAGAAAGTATGTGAGCAAGTCATGCAGGTTTTTGAGTTTAGAAGGGAGTTAGAAAGGTTACGGAATGATGAAATAGATGGTGATAGTTTGGATGCTATTTTTGTACAGAAACAGTTCCTTCCTCTTTGTAAGTCGAGGAGTGAAGAAACACAAATTTGCACAAGAGATGCACTTAGATGGATAATTGTTGCAGCAACACAGCCGTCCTTAGTCTGTTCATGTGGTAGGAGGGGTAGAGGTGCTTTCTTCACATGGTTGGCATGAATCCAGTTTTTATGTCTGTCACACTTGACTGCTGATTGTCTTGCCAGGAGCACTTGCACCAGCATTTTCCACCTGTGTTGCAGACAGCAGGTACGTTAAAATTCATAGTGAAAATCCAGTCTCCCAGCAAAATAGTGTCCTGGTCCTTCCAGGGGCTGTGGCGGGCAGCCCTTGACCTGTTTATGAATAATGGACAATGCTTTAGTAAACTCCTTACAATAGTCAATCAGTATAGGATAGGGCACATCAGACAGTTTCTTTGGGTGAGGCAAGCCCAACACATTGGCTGGGCGGCCCTAACAACCTGATTGGGGGAAAAACCTACTACAGATTGCACAACAGTTCTCATCGAGAGTAAAGCCAGAAGTACAGCATCCACCCAGCTTAAGTTGATACTTGCACACATTTTGGATAGTTTGTTTTTTAATGTGGCATTACAGCGTTTTACTAAACCTGCCACCTGTGGATGATATATTGCATGAAACCTTTGCCCTGTTTCCAATGTCTGGCATACCAGGTCCATAATTTTATTCACATATGAACCCCATTATCACTCCATATTGAGCGGGGCAGACCATATTTTGGTAAATATTCTTTAACACAGGTTTTGGCTGTACTCAGTGCAGTGTTATCGCTCAAGCTCCTGGAGAAACTGGCCATCTCCCAGCTTAATCTCCATGCTGAATCTGTTGGTAGTCTTCATGACCATCAGTCTGGCTTCAGAGCTGCCAGAAGCACGGAAACTGCTCTCCTGAACATCCGTGAGGACCTGCTCTCGAACCTTGACTCCAACACTCCATGTGTTCTTATTTTGCTTGATCTCTCTTCTGCATTTTGACACTGTCAACCATACCATCCTGCTCAACCATCTCCGTGATAACCTGGGTATCACTGGTCAGGCTCTGGCGTGGCAGACCTCTTTCCTCTCCAATCGACCCTCCCAGGTCCAACTGGGGTCTTTCCTCTCTGGCATCTTTTTCTCTACCTGTGGATCTAACTGCTCTCCCTGGCTTTTCAACCAGTATCTGGCACTTCTCGTGCACCGCATCACCGATCTCTGCCCCACCTTCCAGTGCTATGCGGATGATACCCAGCTCATTTTCAGGCTACCCTCGGCCTCCTCTTCTCCTTCCCTCATCTCCGACTGTCTTTCTGCTATCTAGGACTGGTGTGCCGCCAATGACCTCTGCCTTAATTCCAGTAAGACTGAGATTCTACTCATCGGCACATCCACTCCCTCCTTCCCTGCAGCTCTCTGGACGGCCTCTCTTGGCCCTCTTCCTGCTCCTACCTGCAAGGCAAAAAACCTCGGGGTCATCTTTGACTCCACACTCTCCTTCTCTCCTCACATATCTGACGTCTCTAAGAAGTCACACTACCAGCTACACCTCCTCAGAGGTATCCTTCTTTTCCTATCCTTCCCCCAGAAACTCACTGTCTCTAGAGCCCTGGTTCTCTCAAAGCTGGACTACTGTAACAGCCTCTATCTAAATCTGCCTGCCTCTACTCTCCGCCCTTTGCAACTCATCCAGAACAGGACTGCGGGACTTGCCCTTGGCCTCAAGCCCAGGGACCGTATCTCTCCAGGACTGAAATCACTACACTGGCTCCCAGTGACTGCAAGGATCAAGTTCAAAACCCTCTACATTGTCCACAAGGCCTTCAGGGGCCTTGGGCCAAAAATACCTTCAACTCTCTCTTCCTAAATATCTCCCTTCTCGAGCTCTTCGGTCATCCGCCTCCAACTCCCTCAGGGTCAGCCGCTTCTCCAAACAACGAGTTGGGGGCAGAGCTCTTTCGGCTGCAGGGGCCTCCCTCTGGAACAGCCTTCCTGCCTCCCTGAAACTTGAGGAGAACCATCTCCGATTCCGGAAGCACCTCAAAACCTTCCTCTTCGCCTCCGCTTTCTCTCCCCCTCTCCCCTGCTAAAGTTACTGAAACTGCACTGAATCTGCAACTGGGCCACTCACTGTTCTCGGTCCTTGGCCCAGCCACTCTCCCCTTCACTGCCTCCCTGGCACCCCCTGCACTGCGGGACTGTGTCTGTATCCCTACAGCACCCCTTCCCAGCACTTGTCTGTACTTACCTCGCACTTGCCACTAGCTGGCCCTTGTTATTTATCCTGTAAGCTATTATCTCTGTACTGCACTTTCCCCTCTCCCTTTCCCCCCTGCACTTTTCCCTTCCCTTCTATCCTTGCACTTGCGCGATCTGAATGACACCTGGCCTAGTAGGATCGTTGTCTGTCTCCCTGTGTTCCCCTCCGCCTCGTCGCGCCTCGAAAGACTTGTGTATAGGCGCGTTACAAATGCCATATCATATCGTTACAAATGCCATATAATATCATATCAAGAGTAATGCCTCACCCCATTTACTGAATATGCAGACAACTACTAAAACATGTATGTACTTTTGACAAGGAGGCAACTCAATACAATCCATTTGTACTGTTTCAAATGGGAATTTTGGGAGACCAAAATGATTCCTTCGTGCTCCTTCTGCCTTTCCAACATTATGCGTGGCGCATACAATAAAATGTTTACAAAACCCTATTGCTGCTTTACGATTATTTGGGTGTAGTTAACAAATGAATCATACCATCCGCCCCTATGTGAGCCGCTTTATGGGCGACTGATAGCATCATAGATACATATTTGTTTGGCAACATCCATCTCTCCTTGTTTCCCCTGTCCACCCAACACCCATCCTCAAAAACTGCCTCAATAGCCCATTGACAAATAGCATCTGTTTGGATACTGACAATTATGTCAAGTGTATTTTCAAAAGGGGGATGATCTGTTGTGCGCGGACAGGAAACATACCTGAGAGAATATGGGGTTTGGGCAGTAGTTTTTGCAGTTGCATCTTCAAAAGCATTGCCCTTACCCACCTGAGTCTAAAAATATGGGTATTCCGTGATTTTTTGTTTACGGGGGGTTAATCTTGACAAAATAGGGAGAGCATTTAGACACAACACCACACCTCAAGATTAACTATCCCTCTCTTAGTCCCCTGTTGTTCAACAGAACAGTGGCACATGTCTCTACTTTCTTTTCATCAAGTAGACAGACAGAATCTCCGCGAAAGTTAACTACTCAAAACATTTTTTAATTTTATGAATACACCATAAAACGTCCAGAAAGCAAATGATCAAACACATGATAAAACAAATGACCATGAGTGCAAACAATAGGGTTAGTATGTGACATTAATTTGTCTCCTCCATTTATGCTACATATTGACGGAGATGTAGTTAGAGAACAGTTGTTATCAGTTCTCCTAATTTCAATGAACGATCATAAATCAAATGGATGACACGTAAGATTGTTCGGAAACCTCTAATGTGATATTCCAACATAGATAGATGAAGCGCGATGTTGGTGCTTCTTCAAAAGTCGACATATGTTTCGGCCTTCATTGTCCATACTGCACTATCTTAAGTGCTGTTGGTATGATGTTTATTGAGGCCATCTTCCGGACAAATTGCTTTAAATTGAGAACTCAATTCTAACCCCAATGATCGTGTGGTCAATCCCAATCTACAACAAATATATAAAAGACAGAGTATCACACAACTTGTATTTAAATTAAAAAACTTTCTTTGTAGGTGCTGTCTAGGCATCTGTCAACTGGGACCTATACATCCAGTGACCTGTTGCCCAAAACACTTGAGCTTGGATTATAGCCACCTTGTTAATTGAAGTCTGTCTCTTAAGGGGATAACACATATTATGTTTTACCCTTTGTTCTTTTATACAAATATATGGATATATTCGACAATGGGTACTGCTTTGGCTTATTGGCTCACCTGTAGCTTTTTTCCAAACACACAGTATGCTGTTTTCTTGATTTCTTTATTATCACTTCCCACTGCATTTTTTTCTGATAAAGCCTTCTTGGTTTAGCGTTGATGTTCAAAACTCAAACAGTCACATTAGAAAGCTTTTTGAAGACTTGCTAGCTACACTACCACTGTTTATCACCTTTATCTATTTACTTATTAGTTTTTATTCTGTTCTCTCCTCTGTTCTGCACTTCCCACTTCTCCCCCTTCCATGCACTTTCCCTTTCTCCCTTCCCCATGCACTTGCATGCTGTTAATGTTACTGGGCCTAGTAAGATCATTTGTTATCCCCTGTTTCCCCTCCCTTTTGCCTGCGCTCGCTCCGAAACACTTGTGTAAGAGCACAATATAAATAAAATATCATATCATATCATGACTTGCTCCCATATACTTGTGGGACTAACCGTTCTGAAGACCATCTGCATTTTGCACCATCCCAAGAAGAGCTGTGACCCTCCCGGGCTGCAAACAACCAATACCCTAGGGCCTGTGCCATTTTGTGGTGCAACTTCGTGTGAAGCACGTATATGGCTGAAACCTTGGAGGCGTCCTTCTGGGGCCCAGTGAAGTCTTTTTACTCCTTGAAGGCCCCTCAGCTGAGTCAAGGACTGAGAACCAAAGAAAAGTCTCCTGACGACAAGCCTTTAAATGGCTCCAACACACCAGTACCACAAAGATCCATAGGTGCGCATCCCACTGCTCAAGTGCATCTGTCTGTTCTAAGATCCATGGGTGCGCATCCCACTGCTCAAGTGCATCTGTCTGTTCTCTCCAAAGTTCCTTCTTCAGCCATCCAGGCCAAAAAAAACAAACCAGGGACAACTGTCGCTCATCTTGGGGGCCAACCTGCAGCACCAAGTTCTTCATTGATAAGGTATTGTTCTAAGCCTAGGTACTTACCTTTGTCATATTTTGCTGCTCAGTGTTCTTGTTCTTGAAGGGCTACAGTAAAGCTGTTACTTGCAACACCACCCAGGACACCCTGAGTCCCCTAGGGTGAACAAACCATTGGACTCTAAATTGCAAACCTGAAGACATCCTCATAGGCATTATTCTATTTGCTGCTTACCTACCTCTTTCCTCGTAAGCCCTTGGTCACTGGACCCCCGGTTCCCCCCATGACTCTTTGTGACTCATTTAGTATAGGGTTGGACTTTTGAACAATGAATAAGGAAGAGTTAACTAAAGTGGCAAGAATTCATCTAATCTGGTATTAGATATTTTTACAACCTTTTGTGTTGCTTTACCTTTGTGATTTAAGTGTGCTACCTTTTATTCTATTGTGATTTAAAGTGTACTGCCTTTTATTCTACTTTGATTTTTACTGTATAGATATTACTTAAATTGTTTATTTTCCAACGCCTTAGTCTATATACAAATAAATATGAGTCATATAACTTCTGGTGTGTTAGTGTTTGTTTGAACCAATTGTATGCTTTAAGCACTGTGTACCTCACTACAGCCCGTATCTCTCCCAGACGAAGCCTGGCTGCTCAGCCATTGCTACCAAACCTTTGGGTGGTTCAGGATACACCTAAGGGGTTAAACCCTGTCACTTAAGTTGGGCTTTTCCACATTCTATCACAGACAGTAACTTGTGTAACACTCCCTAACAAGTGGTGTTACAGCGGTGGGATTGTGTAGTTGTGGACACACTGACACTTGGAGATACAAGTGTCCATGGAAGCCATCCTCTGAGGCTGGTCACCAGAAAAGTTTTGTGTGGAAGTAAAACTTCAAAATCAGTAATAGGAGAAAGTTAAGCATGGGGCTCTTGTAATCCATAAAGTGAAACAATAAAAATAATTGTGTAAGAACAAAGGCCTCAGCCCAAAAGGCAACACATGTGATTTGATCGTTATGCAACTAGACTCCCAGAAGTTCCAAAGTAGGCCTGGATCACCGAGACTAAATATTGATGTAGGTGAGGATGTTGAAGTTGATATTGATTTGAGTTCAAACTTGGGTGAGGTGGAAGAAACTAAGGTTGAGGAAGATCTAGCACCAGTTAGGAGTCTACCACCAGACTTACCTTCCATACCCTCATCCCCACATAACATGTCTACAGCAATTCTTCTTGAGTTAGAGAAACAAAAAGAAAGGATTGTGGAGAAATGAGAGAGAAAGTACTAAGTCATGAATTAGAAATGAGGAGTATGATGTGTTTTGGCAACTCCCCTTCACTTTCAGGGTCCTCTGGTGGTGATGTCTACAGCATCTGGAAGTCCAAGCACCCTAAAGAGTTGGTGAGTCAATACGATGTTAAATGTGATATAATTGTTTGGCAGAAAGCTTTTGAGTTAACATTTGAGATGCAAGATGTGCCTGTTGAATATCAAGTTCATTGGGTTCTTTCTATGCTCCCCGGAATGGCTGTGATGTGATTCTGGAGATGGATGCAGTAGATTAGTGGGGCTACAGCTTGGTTGAAGAAGCTCTCATAGCCAGGTATGGGAAGACCCCTTCTTCCCAATATCTGAAAAGCTTTAGGTAACATGCGAATAATAATGATGTGTTATGGACAACCTGGGTTTGTGAAACCCTGAAAAACATAGATTGGTGGATTGAAGGCCACACAGTAAGGACCATTGAAGGTATGAGAAACCTCTTTATGCTGGAAAGTATTCTTGATGCCTTTTCTCCTGAGTTGAGACAGCACCTGGCTGACTCAAACAAACTAAATTACAAGAAGCTAGCACTAGCTTCTGATTTATGGGTAGACAACAGGGCACATCATAAGAATTCTGGGGCTTCTCACAAGAAGGAGGAGAAAGACATGGTTAAAGAGGAAGAGGCCACGATTATCCAACCCCCTGAAACTCCTGAGACCCATAAAAGTAACATGTTCTAAGAACCCCATGGGAAATTCAATAGGGCTAGTGAAACCTCAGCAGCCAAAAAACAGGGAGGGCAGGGAGGTCACCAGAACCCCCCATTCTCGAAAACATTTGATAAATGTGTAGTTTGTGAGTCTGGTGACCATGTACAAGAAGACTCCAAATGTAGGGGCAAACCCTTAGGGCTTCCCACTGTCTCTTTACCTTTTCCTCAAG
This sequence comes from Ambystoma mexicanum, assembly GCF_040938575.1. NCBI lineage: Eukaryota > Metazoa > Chordata > Amphibia > Caudata > Ambystomatidae > Ambystoma > Ambystoma mexicanum. The sequence goes on along the minus strand of NC_090933.1, from coordinate 1,234,673,340 downwards.
AGGAAGAACTCCCAGTGACCGGTACCTTTTATCACTCCCTGAACCAAGAACCAGATGGATTCCAGGCAAGAGTTGCTTTAGTAATCCCTGATTCTGACGATCAACTCCACCATTCCTATTCCGCTATCACAGAAAATACTAGGTGTTATATCAATGACAGTGTAGCTATTAACGGACAGGAGACCCCTTCCATTAGGGACACAGAAGCCAGCATCTCCATGGTAGATGCGTCTTTGCTCAACCTAGAGGATGTAGCTAAGGTTCCCCTCAGGCCTGTCAAGCTTGCAGAAGGCCCAGAACAACTGCTCCCCATAATGCTGGTTACTATAAAATGTAACAATATGACTGCCAGAATACCTGTGCGGCTTATGTGCCTGGTACTCTGCTTCTGGGCAATGAACTAACAACATTAGGTGTTGTTGGGGTTGTCAGGAAAGGTCCCGATTAAAAGAGGGGTGTATGCTGCGCACGCCATATCAGCGACTGGGGGAGCTGCGAAGTTGGTGCGATGTTGCAATTTTATATGTATGTAGCATAGTTAATGAGAATGGGATATGTGTTACTTTAATGTTACTTTGTGTTTAAGTTGATACGTTTAGATTAGAATATGTGCAGCAAGACAAATGTCAAAACCTGCTGATGAAATATAGCAAAATATAGGTATGGTGTGCCATGTAAGCACCTAGAAACTGGGCAACAAGGAGCTTCAAAATGAGCATGCGAGAAAGGAGATTTGTCATGAAGAAACCACTGTAAAGAGGACACAGTAGTTTTAAACATGCATGCACTGATATACATACATGGGGAATTTACAAATATATATGCATTGTGCTCTTTTCATAAATTGGTTAAACTCTGCAGTCAGGGTTTGCAAGGTGAATTCTGAGTGACTGAAAGAACTGGTTTGACAAGGATTGTAGGACGAGGAAGGGCAGCTGCAACAATAATCAGATGGTTGCACACAGGCAGTCCCAGGGTGTTTATGGCATGGCAGTACCGCAAAAAAGGAGATTCAATCTTTTATGTGCATGGGAGCTTGTTATTTATTGTTCAGGGGAAACCAGCCATTTGCTTTTGACCAGCAATACACCTGGGATGAAGGGACGCCTGAGGCCAGAGTTGACCGTTACATATGGGTTTCAATCATTTTCTCAGATTGTGTCTGGGGGTCATGTGTATTGAATTGGTAGTCATTTAGATTAGAGTGTTCCAGGGATGCCAGCAAGTCTGGGTCAGTGAGATAGTTATCACCAGTTCAAAGGAAACTTATCTACTTTCTCCCTCCCCATGTTGTTAGAAGTGTCCTTGCAAACTATGGGTAGTCCTGTCTGGAGTGAGAAGGTCCCAGGCTACATTATGTTTATGTTTAAATGTGTAACTATTTCATTATTTGTGATGATGTCACGACCTACCATGGATAAATCCTAAAAGGGGGTATGCTGTACCCATAAGCTAAAGATGGTAGTTAAGATAATTGTGACCAATGAGAACAGGGGAATTGGAGAAGAGTGGATTTCTTTTGTATAGGTTTTGACTAATCATGTGTGGGGGTGGTTTGTAATAAAATATATGAGAGCGTTTTATCTGTTGCAAAAATGCATATAATGCATGAATTTGTGTGGTTCAGGGAGCTTGACTTAGTTTGACTCTATAGAATAATCTAACCACTCCCTGCTGATTGTAAAATACATTTGTGTTACATATAAATGTGCACTCCATTCTTAAGTGGTGAGCCTGATTTGGGTAAAGGTGATTAGAGGCCTATCTGAACATTTGGTGAACCAGCGGTAGAAGGCCAAACTGTTTCAAGACGTTGGTCTTTCCTGTCCGAACAACTTGGCTGCAGTGCTTCTCTGTGGGGACGGGTCTTTGGTGCGCGATAAAAGGAGAGGTCCACAGGCATCCCATTGGTTAAGAGGCCTGCCTGTTCCCAGAGGTGTGGAACTGTGGTCCGGCTGTGCAGGGCGAATTGGAGGAGCACTGCTTCGGAGTGCTTCTGGTTCACCTGAATGCACTTTTGGCAGGTAAAGCAAGGGGGAAATAGGGTAAAAAGAGGGTTTCTTTGATTTAAGGGGTTTGGTAAGGGTAGAATCGGAGTGCATGTGTGGATTTATCCGAGGTTACATGGATTGAAAGGGTAAATGCTTTGAAGGAGTGAGTGAACTATTTTATGGTGCAAGTCTGTATATTACCTAGTTTGTTATTTTAGAGGTGTGAGGTGCTATTCCCACCAGCATGTCCATTGTGACATTTGTCCTGATACTATCAGTTTGTTTGTCAGCTTGGCTGGAGCCCTCACCTAGGGGTGAGGTGGCATCTTATGGTAAGTCCACCCGTAGACACCTTCCTGAAGTAAACCCTTGGCATACTTCATTTTGTATTGACTGAGCGGACAAAGCCCTCGCCAAGCTTTTCTTGTTTAGTCGAAGTAGTGAAATGAAATCTTCCTGTAGTCAGGGAAAGATGGTGTTGTAGTAAAAAATGCTGTACTAGTAATGAAGAGAGCAAGAGCAGGGGTGTTGCAGTGGGAAACATTATGCTCATTCTATGCTCAATTGAAGGAGATATCTCTGAGATATTGGCTGGCGTTTGTTTTTTTAAAAAGATGTTGTCTTTTGTGTAAAAGTGAGAAGTGTATCTAAAGTGAATAGCTAAGTGAGGTGATTGTGATGAAAGCGAGCAAGGTGAGTGATTGTGGGGGAAGACTAAGATACTGGGAAGGGGAAAAAGGGTTTCTTTGGGTTGAAATGTTGTGCCGCAGATTCGGCTTCTGTGGTTTAAGTCATTTATTCTGTAGTAATATTGTTAAAGGTTGGACTAGGTTCAGAGAATGGAAACTCCATTGAATTATTTGTGTCGGTGCTTCCTGACTATAAGGTAAAGATTTTAAAGTACCATTGGGAATGGCTGCGGGAAACTAAGGGTAAAATGCTCAGTTCTTGGCCTGCTGAGGGTACCTATGATAAGTGGATATTGGAGAAGCTGTATACTTTTATAGACGTAAGGCACAAGAGTTCAAAGTTAGAGAAGAGGTTAAACATCTTAGAGCTATGGAGGATGTATGAGTAAGGCGGGAACGCCCATAATGTTAAAGTATTAGAGGAAGGGCTGAAAAAGGAGGGTGCAGGAATTCCTTCTGTACCGCCTCCATATTGGTGGTATCCTTTATCGTCCTTAGAAGGGTATACAGACCCTGCATTCAAACCTCCATTTTCTCCAGTGGCCACTCCAGTGATCGCGAGACGGACACAAGTAACCCCTCCATCAGCTACGGTACTGAGAAAATGAGATATTGAGGAAAGTGGAAGGATAACTGCTTGAGTGGTTAGGGCTGTAGAAAGGTTGCGAATGGAGAGCGGAAAAGAAATAACTCTCCTGACTGCTAGGTTAGTAGAGAGATTAAGGGGGGAGAAACGAAAGAGAGTAAGGCTGGCAGCCAGAAGAGTAGATGAAGGATTAAGAATGATTGAGAAAGGAGCGATTATGCCTTTGACCGCTAGGATAGAGGATACGCTGCGAATGGCAGAACAAATACTTGAGCAGGAAAAATTAGAAGAAGCGCTGAGGCTAGAGGAAGAAGAGGTACCACTATTACTACAGCAGAGAAGTGAAGAGCAGGAAGAAGTGAATAGACAGGCAAAGGACGTAGATATAGGAAGGTGGAGGCATGGACAAAAATCTTTTTCGGTTGGATAAATTATTTATCAAAGAGGCCAATGTGGACCTGGAGGACAGAATTATTGCTATGAGTAAAGGATTCGAGCAGGGAGAACGAGAACCAACACCATACAGTAGTGCTAAATGTGCTTACGTGCCTATAGGAGTATAAGGGGAGGTGATAACATGAGTAGGAGACAAAGGTGAATGGGAATCGGATGTTCAGCAGGGAGAGTAGGGTGTAGCAGCCCCACCTCCTGACCAGTAGCAGTGACATAGAGTACACCATGTGGTCTTAGGAAGCGCTGTGGTACTTGCATGGCCATAGTAAGTAGTAGGAGAGAGATAGGGAAAGCCCAAGTAAAAGCGGGTATAACTCAATTTTCGTTGCTCCAGAAATGTCAAGGAAAGGCATATTATGTCCTGTGGTCACACATGGACTGTAATAATGTGCTGAAGATACTCCCTTCACTCACTGCAAGGGTGGGGCCGTGGATTTATGCATTAGAAAAACACACTGCCAGTGTCATGTTGGCCATAGGGGATATGACAAGCTTATTACGGGCTCTAATGGGGTAACGGTCCGACAAGCTTTGGAGGCTAGGGGGTATCCGGGAGTTCAGTTGGATACAAATACTCACGCTGGAGCAGTATTTAATAATTAAGGGCGCAGGTATGGGGGCCCCTGCCGGTTATGTATCCCAATACGTCCGATATACATTCTATTCTGTCCAAAACAATAAAGTTAGATGATGATCCTGTTGCACCCATCCTGTTAATTCAGGAGATGAGGAGGGCAGAGGCAGGGGAAGTGTGGGATATGAATGTGATGATTTTTCACCACATGCAAATAAAGTGACTTCCTAAAGAAGTCCAACATGATCTGGATAAAGTAGAAGGGATGGAGGCCAAGAGTTGTTTGGAAATTCAGGCATATATTGTGCAATTTTGTAAAAGGAGGCAAGAGAAGTAAAAAGAAAAAAAGAGTATAGAACAGGCCCAAAAGGCAGAGGCCAAGCATGTTCAGAAAAGGTAGCGAACATCTTTTTGGAAGGAGCAGTGATGAACAGCTCCATGTAGGGACGGCAGGGACATTGTGACGACAAAGAAATAGTGAATCGGGTATGACACAAAGTTGGATGGATGGATATGCTCCTGGTCCAAGGCAAATTGGATTCTGAGGGGTAGGAGAGGATTCTCACAAGGAAATGGGTCATTTGGCATGTTCAGACAGATGGGGCCCCAGTTTAATGGGCCAATGGGAAATAACTATGGAGGGTTGTATGGGGTTCAGTGTTGGTCGTGCGGAAGGATGGGGCAAGTTGCATGAAATTGCCTAAACTGGCCAAAGTTATTTAATGTAGGAGCTGTGCAAATGCAACAATGCCATATTCCCCAGGCTCTGTGCAATCACAGGAGGCACGGGTTGAACAGAACCCAGTGACTATGCTCCACAGACCTATGTGAACTGACCATGCTGGCAGAGGCACCGGTACAGACATGGGAGAAAAATCCATTACCCCAAGGAACGGTCACTCATTACACTGGAGCAAATGTTTTTGGAGGGAATCCTTGCTCGCTCCTCAGTGCTAATATGTACCAAGATTACGACAGCACACAGAGATCTGTGATGTGCCCAGTCCTGTCTGTTACCACCGATCTGGAAGAGGAACCCAGGATAGGTGTGCAGGTAGGTGACTGAACGTTTTCATTCATGGTCGATACAGGGTCTACAAAATCTTGCATGAAGGAAGGTGAGTTCTCCTTTTTAGTCAAAAAGATAGACACGCTGGGCTTCTCTGGGCTATCCTGTCAGTTCCTTACATTGAAGTTCTTCGTATTAAGGTAGTTACACAAAAAGTATCTGCTTCTTTATTGGATTGCACAGATACCCCAGCAAATCTCTTGGGCAGATATCTCCTCAGTTGACTCCACGTGTCGATTGCTTTCACAGAGAAAGGTATAGTATGCTCGACTCCAGGTTTGTATCCAGTAAGAAAAGCAGCTTGTTTCATGCATATTGTAGTAACAGTACAATTATAGGGGGAATTGGGGGGGGGTACCTGTACATTTGACTTTGTTTCTTTATGGAGTAATGGTTTTGTTGAGTTGGGTCTCGGGAAACCGAGATCAGACATAGCGGGTACCGATTGAGTTTTTGTTTCGGCCGGCTGTGCTGCAGCAGGTAACACCAGGCACCATTGTTCCAATTCTCCTAGAAGCAGTAGTAATCATGAACAACTGGGTGGTGTTCTCAGGAAGGTGCAGAGTGGCACACAGTTTTGTGCATCGATCCAACCTTATCACTAAGGGACGTGTCCGATGAGCAATTGTTTAAAAACAGAAAAGACAGAGGAGAGATGGGGTGCCTTGCCAGATAGCAATAAAGCAAAGGGATGTACCACACACCATGCTCATCATTAGAAATACATCACCACATTGGAAGGAGGATTTGGAAAAAAGTACCGGACCATTTATGGACCAGCATTCCTCATGATGAGGGGCTGTTAAAGAGAGTTGGGGCAGTGCAGATAAAATTGCAACCTGGTGCAAAATTACCATGGGTTAAGCAGTACCCCATGTCTAGAGAGGCAGACGAATTTATGAGACCATTATGGTGTTGTTTAAATATGGCATAATACAACATTGTGTGTCCCCATGTAACACGGCTGTCTACCCTGTGAAGAAAGTAAAGGGGTCCAGTTGGAGGATGGTCCAGGATTTGAACCGCTCAATAATTTTGTTGCGGTGGAGTTCTGGTGGTACCGAATCCTGCTACCATTCTCTGTAAAATTCCTACTGGGATATCCCACTTCACAGTGATTGATTTAAAGAATGCATTTTTCTCTGTCCCCTTAAACACCAATTCCCCCAGGTGTACTGTGAATCTCAGGGCGGTTCAAAGGATTTGGGGTGTAGAGAAGGTTCCAGATAGGGCCTGCACACCAGCCACCCATTGAGAGGTACCTGAAGCATACTCACCAAGGTAAGTGACGTATAAGGAGCAAATAAACCAACAGAGAGCCACAGTGGGGCTCTGTCCAGTACCCATCAGAAGGACTTGTATACCTATTGAAGCACCTATCACCAGACAACAATGGGCTGCACAGTATCCATTGAGACAACCATACCAGCAGTTGACACGGAATGAAAATTATGTACAGCCTGTCCCGAAGAGACCCAAAGGGCCGTAATCGAGCGCAAATGGTGAACAACACAAGGGCTCGGACAGGCGCATGGACGAACAAGACACGGATTAAGAAGTCACACAAGGATGAAATACTATGGATAATGATGTAATGAACATTGAAGAAGAGACGACATTGAAATGTAAAGAGACGTAACCATCATCGAATTATGCAACTGGCTGAATGCATGTAAATAGGCTCAGAATGCAAGAAGCTAAGCAACGGTACTGCTTGCAACGCTTAGTAGAAGAATAGAGCGGCAAGCGCAAAGTATATACCTACCTCAATGAAGCACAATATACAAGTGCGACTCCATTTTGTAAAAGCAGAATTAAGCCCAGGCTGCAAGGGACTAACAAGGTCAAGATTCATATTCCAGTAAAGCCAAAGGAAAGAGCGGAATCGAACTCAGTAAGAAGCAGCTCAATGCCTGGGAATTCGAGGTCAACCTAAGGAAGGGAGGAGAGCGGCAGCTTCCAAGAATCGAAACTTCAGAGCATACCAGCCAGCCAGTGAAGGTCATGATAAAGAGGCCCCAGGCAGGTGGCAAGGCTATGGAAGAATCAAATACACGAATAACAGGAAAATGAAGCAGATTGACGGTGAACAGACTCATGACTAGCCAAGGGCAAGCAGGTACCAACGTCTGATGTCACCCAGAACCCGAGGATGCCACAAATTCCCCTGATAAGAAGCTACAGTTCGAGGCCATCCACAGCCAACTAATTGACACATAGCCCTAAAGTACTGTATGATGGAAGAGAGGCAGGGTGAATCCTGGGGAACAAGGCACCTGGGTGTCCCTTCAGCACGCTGCTAATTAAAGTGGAGATTTATGTCTAGGGGTGTAACCCACCCAATCACAAGGGACCAAATAATCTGGGGTCCTATAGCTAGAAGAACCAATAAGACGTCGTACATGTAGTGACGTCTATCACGAGTGATGGGTGTAGACACCCACCCGATAATAGTTATCCAATCCTCACGCTCTGTTACCATATACAGATATAGCACCTATACTTAAGTTACCTTTTCCAACCAATAGAATTGAATGACAAACGTTTGAGTTTTACACGTCAATGATGACGAGAATTTGCTATAAAAGTTACTGTTTGCATGAAGAATTTGGGAGTTGAAGCGAGACAGGCGATCGCAACACTGCTGATTTCCAATTGTTTCCCCGTTTTTTGTACTTGTCATTAAACGGACTTCCCTTTGCCAAACCATTGAGTTGTACTTATTAATTTGTGTTGAAAATCCTGCACCCCGTTGCTAAAGAAAAAAATGGAGGATGACGTCATCGGACACTGCGCCCCCTTTTCCTGAGACTCCTCCAACCTGCGCCGCCCACATTTTTCTTTTTTTAAACACAAATCAACATCAAATTATGCAAGTCTGAGCAAGATTTATGGTCATCTGCCCATACATCGATGTGATTGGCTACTATCGATCTGTTTGTAGCCAATCACATCGAGATCTGGGCAGAGTTACTGGAAGGGCCGGAAGTCCCTGAGACTCCACGCTGTTCCCCGGAGACCCAGAGAAGAGCGTAAAAACCCTGAGTCTCTGGGATAAACCCATAGACTAGGCAGGTATGAGCAAAAGGTGTATTTATCTCCTGTAGATTTTTTCGTTGGATTTGGATACAATAGGCCTGATTTACACAAATGTTTTCAATGGGACTTTCCCATGTTAAAACATTTTTGCAAATCAGTCCCAAAGTCTGATGGCACAACATGGGCCGTGGTCATCACGAGATGCTGTTGCTATGCAGAATTGATGGCGCAATGCAAACCACATTTCTTTGTATTACACCACTTTTAAATACACTTTTTCAAAAGATCGAATTTAATCACTATCGCAAAACTGATTTTAAAAAAAATTCAGAACTGGAGCGCAAAGACTCCATGAAAGCCAGGCCCTGAATCTACTTCTGTCAGCTAAAAGGCATGTTAGAGACAATAGTACTTGCAGGGCTCAAAATTAAGAATGGATAAGCAGGAGCTAAAAGCAGCTCCTGGGTATCCAGCATTCACCAGTGACCAGGAGCTACCACTGGGAAACAAGGAGCTAGGAGGATAGCTCAGGGGCAACTCGTAGGGCTTGCGCTTACAAACCAGTCCACGGTATTGGAACAATTATATTTATAGTACATAGAGTTCAGCAAATTTAACTTCCAAAAAAGATCCATAGAGATTAATGTATCCATTATTTACGACCCCCTTATGCTTTAAATGGTGTATAGAAAAGTCCTAATGTTTATTTGTTTATTGTCCCAAATGCACACAGTTAAATTCACATTGGTGTGTTTGTTCAGCCACCGTTGGCCTGGGGAGCTAGAGGTAGCTCCTGGTAGCTGTTGCTGTTAGGCTAACCAGGATCTTCTAGTCTACTAGCAGGAGCTAAATAGTTCACAAAGCCGCTCAGTTTCAAACCTTGTACATGCTAGGTTGGGGGCCACCAGCATTCGCATGCGTGAATGCGAGGGTAAAGTGTCTATTTTACGCATAGAGTGTATCTCCTGGTGAAGGATCAATCAAGACATCCATATGTGCTTTATTTAAAAAAAAAAAAATATATATATATATATAAGATTATATCTGGCATTAGGCAGCCCTGACAGAGCCACCGAAAGAAGATGCTGGCCACAGGATGTGGAACAGTCCCTCCACTCACCATGCACCTATGGTAGGAGAAAGCAGACCTCAGGGGCCTCATTACAAGTATGGCGGTCTGGAAATAAGGTTTCTGGTAGCAACGTACCAGCATCCATTCCGGTCCACCATACTATGAGAAGGCTGGTAGGGCATGGATCCCCCGACAGTCCTGACCTGCCAGGAGTTTAGGCCCCTACCGGCATGTCTCTCATTTAAGCACAGGCACTGTTAGCAACAGTGTCAGTGCTTCAGTGTACCCATTCTCATGGAGTCCGCTTGCACTCCATGGGAATCGGGATTTACGTTTCCGCCGCCACTTGTGATATCCCGGTAGCGGATTCAGTGTTACGGGGTTGGAGGCAACCCACCGCCAGCACCGGCGGGTTACTGCCAACCTCGTAATGAGGCTGTCTTTTACATTAGGGGTTTTGATGGGAAGGGGGGAAGAAATATATTTAAACATAGTTATGTATACCAAGGTAAATAGCCCAACATAGCCAGTCCCTCTCTCCAAACCTACATGAGTCATGCATGCTTGTTATACGAACATTGCACTAGAACAGTTGCCCATCATTGCCCGTTTATTTTGTCACACAAAATATCAATTGCACCGGTGCAGACAATAATCCCCCCCAGCAGGGTACTGGCACAATCTCCTCTGCCAAACTCATAGCTTCCACTGCCACCACAGCCACCAGCTCCACTGCTACACCAACAGCTGCAACTGCCACCACCCACACTGCTACGACCACTGCTCCCACCATTGTCAGTGTCACCAGCATAGCAGACACTGCAATCAGCACATCCTCTGCCCCACCATAGGTGTGACCACCAACATTGCCTATGGTGTCACCATGACTCACTGCCTACCACCTCCCTTGTGACAACCACAGTTTCAAGTTCAACTAAGACCTCAACTGAAACCACCATAGTTGCCTCAACCATCATTACCACCACTGCTGCCAATACATCTGCTGGTAGCAGTGGTGGAAGTGGACAAAAGAAGAGAGTGGGATGGTCAGACCAGGATCACAATCTTTGGCTCTAATTGTTCGATTTTGAGGTCTACAGTAATAATGTCCAATAGAGTTTACGTACAAAAAACACAAATTGCATAATAAAGCCACATGTCAACATGAAAATCCTTATAGCAACATATTAAGGCAAAAGAAGGTCATTCCAGCTTTAATTTTCGCATCCTTGATGGTAAACTATAAGTCCCAGAATGCAAGATAATGCCAACCTGAAGACTCTAGTTAACCCTACTGTACTTTCAGTTATTTAAGACGTGATGTAATAAAATATGTTGTATAATAAACAAAGATAGATACGCAGATTCTCTGTCACAAACTTCCAGCTCGTTGTTACTCATGATGTTGAAAACATTTAATTGGTTACCTAAAGCTATTTTGTTTTTTTGTATGTCAAGATAGTAAACCTCATGGCTATAGACACATCTTTAAACGGGCACTTTGTGATGCTCACTACCACAGATGTGCAGGTTAACTGGGGCTTTGCGAGCTCTTTGAGTTGGACATGTGCCAGCATGCATATGAAAGGCTCTGCAACTGATAAAAGAAATGTGTTTGCAACCTGAGCCCGTTAACGAGCTGCAGAGCCACCAACGCTGTGCTTGTGTCTGCTATCTGAGACCCGGGATACTGGCAGTGCTCGAATCAGCCTGAGCCGATTCTATATTGGGCTGAGTAGAAGGGTAAACGCATCAAGGATGCGTTTCTTGGGCCTTTGAACTAAAGGGACGCTCTGTAAAAAGCAAACGAACTAGTGGTCCTGCGTACCAATGATTTATATTACACTTCTATCTCTGGCTGGCAGGGTCCGATACAACTGGCTACGAAATTACCAAGCCGGGAGGAAGCACGTGAGTGGTACAGAAGAAATACAGGGTCTGTCACTCCTTACTCCCACTAACAGCCTTCACGCTCATCACAGCAGCTGCTGCTCTACTGGGTGATGACAGAAATAAGCGAGAAGATGATGATGACACCGCAGATGATTCAGCATGACAGAAGACATAGAAGGAGTTTCTGGCACGATAGCTCACTTGGAAGCATATATTCCGTTTCAGTTGCACCCCACACCCAGAGTGTGCAAGGGTGCTGGTCGTGGCAACGCAGGACATCGCCCAGACTAAGAGGCAGCTGCCAGTGACCATTCTTAAAATGGGAAAGATGGTAGGGATCAGGAGTCGAGCCATGGGTATAATTATATAATTATAAGTGTTCTTTTATAACACACTTAATACCAGAGACCAGTTTCTAAGCGTGAGACCAGGATTCAAACCTGTGTTGCTATACGTTGTCTTGCTTCCAAGACAAACGCATTGCCTCTGAGCTATCCTCCCGGAAGTGCGGATAGTCACTCAAGCCGGAGGATGCGAATGGTGACATGTTAAAAAACACAGGCTTTCACACTAATGTACCACACCGAGGAGATCACAAACTCTCAGGTCTCTTTGGGGATGATGCAAGAACCTGAAACAGCATCAACTGCCACGTCCTCGTGCATCGCTCTCATCCAGAATTCACTGGGCAGCCTCCCAAGGGGCGTTTAGCTTGAGGAGGACTCTGCCCCTCCACTGCCTGTATTTCAGAGGATGTGATGGGTGTTGGGTTAGGTAGGCAGGGATTTGGGGCTGGTGCTGAGGTTATGGAGGGTGGAAAGGTGTGGGTATGATGGGTAGGAACGGGGGCAGGAGGGGTATCCAGTGATAATGTTGGCATGGAAATGGCCACCAGATGGTGATATGTCCCTAAAAATGCACCTCAAGACAAACACTTTCCCCAAATATTCTAGGATTGGAAGTAATGATATATAACTATACCCCATCTGGAATACTTAGGGAAATCATTTTAGGGGTCAGGAAAATAAAGTCGCCTACCTGGCGACTTCTTCATGGCGACATTATCACATGGAACCAGCAGGAGGTTGATTGGTGATGGGTCATGAATAAAATGCATTTTATAATGAGTCTAACATTTTTAAAGATTAATGTAGCAATACACCCCGAAAATCAGGGGCTTTACTGGAGCAGTAATGCCCCCTTCAAGTTGGAAGCCCGTGCAAAGTGAGAGTTTTAACGTTAAAGTGAAGGGACTACGTATAGTTTCCTTCTCCCTTTCCATGCCGACCCTTGCTGCAATGGGGATGCACTTGGAACATTGAGTGTTCCCGGTACTGGCGAGGCTCAAGGGAGCACAAGGTAAGTGGGGAGTGCGTGGGCACAGGTATTTGACATGCAAATTAGGGTTGGGGTTGGTAAAGGGAGTGTGGGGGAGGAACCCACCACAGATACACCAATAAATCTGCCCGCACTCTTTCAGCACAACTCTGACAGGCACCACAAACAACAACACAAACAATTTATATTCGCAACTTGGAGCACACTTTAACATCTGCTCCACAACTCATAAAATATGGGGGAGGTACCTACCTGATATGGCCAATGGGGAAGATGGAGGTCTCCTGCTACCGGGGAGCAGCGGTTTTACCCTGCAGTAAAGCCTGTGTTCAGAGCCTCCTGATTGGCCGAGAGGACACCTCTCATCCCCCAGCTAGGTATTAATACATAACTAGGATGTGGTATTGCATCATATTACAAAACGTTCTTCTAGAAATAGGAATGCAAATTATACACATGCCCTCCAATTAAATTCTTTATGTACTCCCAATACATAAGTCTGCTGTACCCAGCACCATCCTCACCGGGTGGATGGTGTTGGGTGTCCTGACCCACGTTTGAGCTATCATGCTGAAACATTTGGTGCTGTGGGCTTAGAAAATCCAAGATGACCAAAAAGCCCACATGTGCGCCAGAATCCAGGAGAACCACGCAGTTTGTGCGCACACCAAAATGGTTACCTCACTTGCCACCCACCAGTGTAAAGAAAGATCTTTGTTAACAAAATCCACTGTTACTGATGTCAAAAAGTTGCTGAAATCGTGGCTCATCGGACCACTTTAAAGATTCAACCCTTGTGGGGTTCCACGTAACCATTTTACTGTCAGGAGGCCCATCAAAACAATGTTAAGCAAGGATTATTTACTACCATGTAAGAACCATTCCTGTTTGGAATGCATTAATCCAAGAAATATACCAAAAATGCATGCAGTACCCGCTTTTGACTGAGGGCGGCGCTAGCGGTCTAAACTCTGACAGGGAAACTGCATGTCAGGAGTTGCAGGAGAGGCCTTTACATCAAAGGCTGGGAGTTAATTAAAATCTTAACCACATGCTGTTCCCAGAAGACAATCTGATTTAATTAACAGGCCAAAGGCTGGGAAACCTCTCACCTCCAGAGATTCACACCAGGAGTCAGAATCTCACATGACCTCTTGATGGATAGAAGGCAGACTGGCTGGGAGCCTCCTGGAGACCACACAATAGGCTCTCACACTTGAATAGAATATGTTGATTTTGACTGTTTCCTGTCAACAAAGGCCTGCCTGCCAGAAGACACATGTGATCACTGACCCACCCGAGTCTTGGAGGCGGACTCCAACACTCTGAGAACTGAATTGAAAGCAAAATATATATTTTACAGAAACACTGATAACTCTTTTTAATCAAATGACAGGAATGTATAACTTTGAGAGCCTTCATTTAAAAAATGTACCTTCGATTCAAGCCCAAACTCCAATTTGTGTGATGTTCTGGGGCTAAACCCCGCCATTTATTGATACTACAGACTCTGCGTTTAAGCTAGAGACATGGGAATTTACTGGAGTATGTATGGACAGGCCGTGTATATGTGTATAATTTTTAATGAAGAACCAAGGTTGCATAACCCACTAAAATCGAAAATAAGTTGCCATTTTGAATGCAAGCCCTCAGGAAGAGCAGAGTTTGAACAGAGTATAATGTGATAGGTAATATGTACATGCAATGACAAACCACTATGTATTTGAGAAATGTGTATTTTGATCAAATATAGATTTGTGTGCAATTTGACAGGGGAGTGTCCTTTCTGCAAGCCATTAAATGACATCATTCTGACACACAATCCTGCTCTCCAGTGAGAACGCAAAGAATGCTCCAACCTATCAGAACTCTGAAGGGGTTGGGCCTAGAAAGCTAGCCTCTCCACCCACTTTCAAAAGACATAAAAAGAGAAACTGGAAGCTAGAGAGGACAGTCAATTCCATCTGCTGCAGGACGCTCTGCCGGGAAAATCCATACTTTACCTCCATCAACCTCCAGAGAACCAATCTATCCACCTTCAGAGACCAAGACTTTACTTCAGAATTTGTAGCAGAGAGGTCAACTACAAGCTAAATCCCTCTTTAGCAGGCCTCACATCATTGCAAACTACTCACAGCCAGGCGAGCTGTTTGAATTCTTTGCCAAGAACTCTTGCCATTTGCCAGAAAGCAGTGTTGTATCCAGAGAGAGACCAGCTGAACCGGAGACCGCTGTACCTGGACCCACAGACCTGATCAGAACCAGAGACCCAGACCAGACCAGCAGAGTAGAGCTGACCCAGACACTGTGCGCAGAGACCGTCCGTGGCGAGTGAAGAAAACCTGTTGACCAGATCCGTGGCGAGGCCCATTCCTTTTAAAATTATATTGTGAGTACCTAGCAGAACTGTGCAGAACCTATCCCTTAGTTAAAATAATCTAATGCAAGCTATTTTAACTTAAGTAGAACTGTCTCCTAGAGATCCTGTCACCTGTCATTCTTAAGCTGCGAGCTGTCATCTGTAATTCCAAAGTTGCACGCTGTCACTTGTCATTTTGAGTTGTTTTAAATCTGAAAATCCACCTTTACTAAATCGTTCATAACTCCGGAACCGTTTGGGCTAGGAACGAAATTTAACTTTCATTTGAAGCTGAGATTCTAAGCTTTCCAAAAAACCCACCACGATAGTGCTACTCCTTATAGATGTTCTGTAATCGCGAGACACGCACTCTGAAATATTTACCGCGATTCGCGATTTGACCTGATTTCAGTCACGTGTAAAAATCTGCAGCTGCTTGCCTTCCGTTAAAAAAATTTGTTTGCAATCTGCTAATCATCCATAGAGCATTGCTAACCCGAGCCTGAACAATATAAAGGAGCCATCACCTACCCTGAACCTCTAGAGGGAATTAAAGGCATTTTTGGCGCATTTCACTTCCTTGCCACCACATTCCAAAGCATTTTGGGCCTGTGTTTAAAACTCCGACCTGTTTTCCTCTAAGCTTGCTGGGGGGGAACTGAATTTCATATTGTATTGATTGCATTCATGAGAACTGTGTGCTCTCCTTTCCATCTCCTTATATTGCATAAAGGGGGGGTGAATTTTCAAAGAAAAGTGATTACCTTGTCTTTTAGTGAAGTCCTATCAAGTCGATTTCTGTGCTGCATTCTTTTTCATCTGTGCAATGCATTGAAACCATAAAGCATTCTCTGATACTTTATTCCCCTGTTCCTAGTCATAAGTCACCAGAACTGTGCTATTGTAGGATTGCTTATTGCTGATTATTGCTCATATGCCTAAGTGTGCTATCAATTATTAATTTATTATCAAAGTGTGATATGTCTATAAATTGTTTAATTTTTTCAAATAAATCTTTTAAATTTGCAAAACAAACCTACTTCTTGGCTCAGTGGGGTCAGGGGGATTCTAAGAGAGGGGTGTTATACAGGGGTAGTCATCCAGAACTCATGAACTGGACATAAAGTTATATCAATAAGGGTTTTTATTCAGTATTCCAGACTAGGCGTTGACTTGGCTGTAGTGTTGAATTGAATATCTCTTACAAAGGAGAAGTGGGTCACCATCCTCATCCTCATCATAGTGCAGGTGAGGCATTAGCGACTGTTGTCAACAAGGCATAACCAACCTTCTGTTGACTGTACTGCTTCCCTTAAGCAGAGAAAGTGTAAAGGCCTGCACCCTAGCACCACAAGACCGGGTGCAGTGGGTCAAGTAGCTCAGTCTCATTGGGAGGATCATGGAGAGAACTGGGATGTAAGGGCACATCTGATAGGGGGATTCTACCTTGTGGAGTTCCTAGACCCCTACTAGAGCAAGGGGGGGGTCCCCATTCCATGCTAACAGATTAGCAGTACAAAAAACTGAATCACTTTGGAGAGCCACCTGCGAGAGAGACAAGAAGAGCGAAACAGGTAGAGAGAAAGAGACGGAGAGAAAGAGAGGGAGAGAGAGAGGGGGGGAGAAAGAGAGAGAGAGAGAGAGAGAGAGAGAGAGAGAGAGAGAGCGCACGAGTGTGAAAGTGGCAGAAAGACAGACATGGGTTCATCCTGTTTAACCTAGTGGAGGGATTTGGGTGCCCGGGTGGTCCAGATGGTTTAAACAAATAAGCTTTTCCCTGGGGGTATTTTCCAGAGCCCGCCAGCCCCCAGGGATCCAAATGAAGTGGAGCACCCACATTTTTCGCAAGGCTACTCCACCCTAAATCCTTTAGGATCTTGGGTGCAGTTGATCCTGCCATATGCCCAATAACACTCCACGTAAATCTACCCCCAAGGTCCTTAAAGTGAATAAAGTTTTCATCACACTTTCCACTAACAGTTCTAGAGTTAATGTGCTTGTTTAGTTGTTGGTTTTAAGTGGCCAATGTGAAAGATCTTCACTGACACCTAGCAGAAATTGTGGGTTGCTGTATGTCTTTTGTACAGCATCTTTTCACTAGATTCAGTACGATACAAATGGCCAGGGTACTTTCACAGCCTTGCTTTTCTGTCAGCCTTCAACGAGGTGCAGTCATGTGTGGCCTCTTTGGTTAGCAGCACCTTTCATATGTGTGAATGTTTGGGCAATTGGCGCTGTGATGGGCCCTTTCCCACCAAAAGACCCAATACTGCTCCATTTACCGACAACTATGTGCCTGTTGTCAAGACAAGTACAGTAAGACATGCAATAAAGCTCCCTTTTAAAGATCAATTGTTATCAAGGATGTCTACTAGTTTGCCATGTAACAAAAGGTGTTAATTTATAGCTCGAAAGTCACATGTTCTAATTATCATGCAATAAGTCAGGCTGGATGTCAGAGTCAAATAACCTCTGTACCTAAGTGTGATCATGACATGATGTATTTTAGTGTGGGTATCTTAAAATGCTAAAACTGCATTGGTTTAAAAATGGCAATTTTTCAGGTTTGCATTATTTTGTAGTCTGGGACTTGTATTTTCCATTCATGGTGTGGAAAATAAAGTTACCAGGATGTTCTTTTGGCTTAACATGTTGTCAGGTTGCTTCTTGATGTGATTTGCATATTTTGCAAGTAAATGTTATAAGAGAGTATTATGGCAGCACTTGAAAGACAAAACTTTAATATTTCTAGCACTTAAAGCTTGTTAATTATGTCATCAATTGTCTACGTTGCTGGGTGAGATAAAATCATTGGTTCACTGCTTAATAAAAGAGTGTGATAGTGGGCAACTGGTACAGCCCCCTGCCTTATTGCACTTACTCAGAGCCGTGCTGCCCTGTCTGCACTCACACAGAGCAACGCTGCTGTGACTGCACTTCCCCTTTACCTCTCCCGGGCCCTTCCCCCTCTCACACCTGCACTTTCACGCTGTCACACTTGCACATTCTGAATGACACAAGGCCTAGTAACGTTGTTTGACTTGTCCTCCTTTTATCTCCCCTTTCTTGTCTTGTCATGCCTAGAAACACTTGTGTGCAGGCGTGGTATAAATGACATATCAAATCTTATTATAGTTTCACTGTGACTTAAGTGCAAAAACTGGAGTCCCTAGAAGTGATTACATTCACACTGTTCGAAAAAGACACTTAGATGGGGCTGATTTAATGATTATATGGAACTGGTGTTATCTTGTGCTCCTCTGTTGGTGGCCATCAAGTCTGTCACCTAGAATTGCATTATTGTTACTGGCCCTCACTCAACTCCATACTACTTGATTTGATAGGTAGCCACAATGGACTAAGCAGCCTGTCAATGCATCAGGGATTCTAGCACAACACACTGATTACACCTGAATCAACATTAATTTCCTCCCCTGTTGTTGCCAATCACCAAGGTTGGTTGGGCCATCCATACTATTGCCACCAGGAGAAAGAGTGAAACAGTTTGGTAAGCCCTGCTCTGCTATGCTATTGAGTCTTGCAAATTTCCTGGAACCACATCATCTGTAAGGGGTAGGGTAAGGTACTAACGTAGGAGTAAGTGGAGAAAGGCAAGGTTGCTTTGTTGTAATCTTGATGTGTGCATGTTAAACGGTAATTATATAGTGCCTCCTTAGTATTTACATTGGACTAAGCCTATTCACGCTACATGGAAAACCGGGTTGCAAAGTTCCGATTTTTGGGGTTAACTTCGCCGCCATTTTAAGATTCATCCGCCATTTTGATTTCTACTCGTGTGTTCTTCATTCTAAAATGGTGGAATATGTTTTCGACTTGCAACCAAGCCTTCCGACCTTTGAGTTCTGTTAATGTTTAGGCTGTCCGAGAGCCAACTGTTTAGACTGAGCAATGAGACCTTGTGCTTCATATGAACTGTTGTTTAAGTGTTGTCTGCGCTCACAAGCCTCATCCTTGTATAAACATTGGACAATGAAGAACAAACCTCGAGCGTATGCATTGGCTGAACTGCATTGAAAAGGAACTTAGTACAAGGCTTACCACGGGATCCGAGAACATACATCACTATTGTGTCTTCATGGAAATGAAAACCTATGTAATCCTTTGCATAATATTTTATAATATGTATGTGAACTAGGCACAAACTCTAGACCACCAATTATTAACATGAAGAGAGGCTGGACAATATTACATGAATTGTATAAAAGCACGAATGTTTAGATGTTCAGCACTCTCTCACCTCTCCTTGTCGGCTGGCACACACTGCGAGGTGTTGGGAGCTAGATAGCTATCTGTTTTGCTTTGCAGACTGTACAGTAATAAAATATCTGTGAATCTTTTTAGCCCATTATTGGTGTATTTCCTTTGTGGTACTCAGCCTCGATATTTCTTTGTTCTTTCAGATGGCACCCTCAAGATTGATGCCACCTCGTTGAAGAGTTGACGCGGCTATCGGATCGGGATCGGACGGTGAGATAGGGGGCCCCTTTTTGGATGAGACACGACACCTCAACAGTACTGCACAATCCGATCCCTGGACTCTGAGCACGCGGTCCGAGATGGCATCTTGACGAGGGTCCATATATCGAGGCGGGCAATTTTGCCGAAATCACCAACCACGAGTGTCCTTTGTTGTCCTTTGTAATCCGATTGGACCTCCCTTTGTCCTTTGAATCAGGTGAGTTGTGCCCCGATTCCTAAGTAGGAAGAGTAGGGAGTTTGGTGTCGGGATGAGCAGGTCCCTTGCGTAACCCAGTTGTCTTTGGTGAGTGTTTGGCCTGCAGCCTAGCACATGGTTTTGTCCGGGAGCCAAACGCCAAGGACCCAGGGAGTTTTGAAAGTACTTGGTGGAGCAGCAAAACCTTGTTAGTTGCAGGCGCTGGCAGGGAGTAGGTACTCCTGAATTGTCAGTAGATATTCACACTATAGTCTTGAGTTTTGTTTGTGCTTTCTCATTTATTAATTCAAGTGCAGTATGGCACATGGGGCACAGTGTGCCATGGTGATAACACAGAAAAAAAAGCCGATGCGCGTTTCAACCAAAGTCTTTCTCAAGGCTGTGTGTGGTGGTGATTGATGAGTTGTGGGTGACGTGAGAGTGCACAAGGTGATAGCATGTTACATTACGAGGATAGTAATTGAGAGGACAAAAAAAAAATGAGATTTCGATAATGTTGGCCACAATACGGCAAAAGACAAGGCAGGAATTGAAGGAACATGATTTGCGAATATTGCAATGTGGTGAAAGTGGTTGGGGGTGGTTTGTGGTTAGTGACGATTGGATGTGACATTTGAGTACAATAATACAACGTTTGTTGTTACAAGGTAGAACACATATAGTAATGTATATTGTCATACAGTACCAAGGAGGGAAGAGCAAGTGGGAGAGATCAGAGAATAAGGGAGAGTTAGTTGAGCCTGAATAGTCTGGCATTGGGTGGAGCATTAGACAGAAGAAAAGGAAAGTAGGTGGCCCAGGGGCCCAGTGCTTACCTAATGGGTTATTATGGGGCTCACGTTGGAGCATCAGAAAGAGTCACCCTGGATAGGGAATTGGCTTGTGGCTTGCTGGCCCATCTGAAAAAAGAGGATGATATGGATTGCGGTTGCTAAGCTGGTCATTGTTGGGGAGAATAGAGAAAGGAGGCAAGGGTGTGCCAGGAATGTGACAATAGAAGGACCGGCGTTCTGCAGGGTTTACATGCCTGGAGCTGGCAGTAGGGCTGAGGAGATGTTCCGGTTAGTTCAAGTCCAAAGATTGCTGTCGGGGCCATGTTGGCAAGCATTCACCAAGGTGGGAAGGATGTTGAGGGGCTGAAAGGAAGATGAGGAGCAAGTCCCCATGAGGCGTGGCCAGGGGGCAGCGGGCAGGGTTGTGACCGGCTTGAGGGGTGGGTGGCCCGGGTGCTGATATGCACTGGAGGTCTTGTTGGAGATAGGGTGATGGTGCGGCTGGATGTTCGCATGGGGGAGGACTGTGAAGAGGGGGGGCCCAGTGGCCAGACATACCCCTATTCAGTGTCCCCAAGGGATAGAGAGAATGACCCACAGGGGTTAGAGACCCGAGATGGGGAGCGGATTCACAGTGCAGGGAAGGAAGGTGACCAAGTCGGCGCTCCCATTGGTGTACATAGGTGTGTGCACACGGACGAGCTGTTAGGCAACCTGTGCACGCCGCTTGCAAAAGGGGGGGAGGTGCCTGAGGTGGGAAATGGGCCGGCTGGGTGTGTGTAATGGCTGACCCTGTTGGGTCCGGAGTCGGGAGCCCCGTGAGGGGAGTCCTATTGAGGGTGAGCAGAGAGGAGGCCATGGTTGAGGCAGGGATAACGAGCAGGGCTGCTGGGACATTGGAGGGGGGAAGAGGCTTACCTGCGGTTCAATTGCCGTCTGGCATCCGTTCGTTCCTGACCGGCAATGTTGTCTCCTGGGTAGGTTAAAAGCACCCGCTTCCTGGTTTGGAAGGGAGTCACAATCTGATTGACTGTGGCTCAATGGGCTAGATGAAGTTGTGCAGTTGGCTCATTGTTCAAGAGTGGTGTCACTCAGAGGGCGTCATGAGCAGTCGTGGTGTGGGAGAAGTGTTGTCAGCGGCCCGTGTGGTCTGGGAACGGGGGTGGGAGTGGCTTGGGGTTGGAAGTCCTGAGGGAAGGAGGGGTTAATTAAACCAAAGGAAGGCAAGAAGGGGAACAATGGAAACTTGGAAAGGGGGGACCCCAGGGTCAATATATGCTTAGCAAGTGGGATCGGGGGCTCGGGTAAGTTATCCTAACAACGAGGGACAACGGATAAATTGTCAAACGTGCATTGTTAATTATTGATTTAAATATAGTACGGCACAAGGGGCACAGTGTGCCATGGTGATTGCAGAAAAAACAGAAAAAGCAGCCCGTGCTGTATGTAGTCTGAGAAGTCTGGAGGACTCATGTGTGAGACATGATGTGGGTGGGGGCCCGAGTTGGACCCAGGTGATAAGTACTGCCCAGAGGGCGGTAGGCTCCAAGGATGCGGAGGGAAGCCTGGGGGTCAGATTGGAAGGTTGGAAATTGTTCAAATCGAGGGAAAATTGTGGAGAACAAGCGAGGGGAGAAGGAGAGAAGGCCTCTCAGAGAAAAATATGGAAATCATGATCACTGTTGAGGCCAGATGTTATATTTCAGTATTTGCATATCAGTTTTGCTTCTCGCTGGCATAGACAAAGTTCCCTGTCTCCTCCTCTGGCGTCAGCTGGTGTAGTTTCCAGTCCCACAAAGGCGATTTGCTCTTTGCATGCCCACTTATGTTTTTATTGCCAGTGTAGCGCCAGTGGGTATTTTGCATCTTGAGAGTGCAGTGTGTTCAGGTGTTCGAGGATTCTTGTTCTGAGTTCTCTCTTGGTGCTTCCGATGTATTTGCGATTGCACACACATATTATGGCATAGATAACGTATTTGGATTTACAGTTAATAAACTGCCTGATGACATGTGTATCAATGTGACTAAATTCGATTGTCTTGCTGTTTCTGGCATGTTTACACATTGAGCATGTTCCACATTTGTAAAATCCCCTTGGTTTGGGTCTGGTAAGCCAATTGGTGTCAGTACTAGCAGTTGTTGTCATGAAAGAGGGGCTTAATATTGTCTTGAGAGTTCTGGCCTTGGTGTAGGTCAGACAGGGTTTGTCTGGTAGCCATGGTCTTATGTCTTCATCTATCATTAGGATATGTGTAACGCTCACCTGGTATCCACGGGGATATCATTCAGCCTGTTCTGACCTCTTATGACCTCACACCCTTCTCTGGAGTCTACTCAACTGGAGACTGGGCCTGAAACACAGGATTGGTAGAGTTTAACTCCCTATTGTCTCTGTGTGCTTGAACCCCTTCTTCCCCGGGGTCCAACCCTTCCTTTTGATCCACAGCTCACCTTGTTTTCTTGGAAAGTATGCTCTCCATCCTGCTTTCAGTGCAGGGGCGTGTTGATTGATGCAGGCTCATTGCTGCCTAGTTACTTCACTGGCAAGAGTCAGACAGGTAAGTATAATGAGTCTTTTGAACAGTTCTCTAACTTCGTTCCTTTCCTTCCTTAGATGATGGCCGGCGTCCAGGGATGGCGACGTGCTGCTGAGATGAGTAGCGCTGAAGGTGAGTGAGAGCGCGATGCGCAATCCAACCCTTTCGTATTTGTATTGAACTGAGATATTTTTCTGTGTCTTTTAGGTGCATTGACGTTTTCAGCGTGGATGAAGAAGAAATTCGGTGAGTAAGCGCAGTATGCGGTGCCTCTAGATGTTTCCACGCTAACCTGGAGTGTCTTTTCCCTCTTGCAGATGGATGAGAAGTTCCGTAGACAGAGTTCCCCCAGACCGACTGGGATTCAGGTAAGCGTTTGAAGCTCGCACAGTCTTTAAAAATAAGCGAAGATTTGCTGAATGCTTACTAATGCCTTTTTTCTGTTCTTTTCCCTTTTCCTTAGGAAGCGGCGTGCCGGGATGGGAATTAAACCGCCGAAGATGCCTGCAGAACAGAAGAAGCGATGAATGCTTCTATTAGGCCTTCCGATAGACTATCTAGATCTTTTCAATCGCTAACTTCTTTTAAGATGGCTCCTGTAGGCAACCGGGATGCTACACCCCCCTTCCTATACTATTAATCACAGCCCAAACTCTGTCTCCTTCTGCATACAATGGAATGGTTCTCAGTCAATAGGTACTTTTGAGGGTTGTACCAATATTGCAAATTTGACTGGTGAGGACAGACCTTTGTATGTAGGTGATCCTGTTTATTTCATCTGTGGCAATGAAGCTTATTCTTGGCTACCTAGGGATTGGCAGGCTACTTGTTATTTGGGTATCTTGCTACCAGGGGTATATGTAGCTAGCACCTCTGAGGTCTCTTGGGCTCATCCAAGGCGGTACGAGAACGGTGGTACTCCTTCACAAGTCATGGGTGATGTAGCGAAATCCTTTCTGCCATTTTGGGGACAGATCATGAATTCCGAGGATATTAGGAGACTAGCAAGAGTATTGGAGAGAACCCTCAACCAGACCACCGATATACTCTACAGCATGACGTTAGAACAGAAAGCAATTAGATTAGTGGCTCTACAGAACCAGATAGTGTTAGACATCATCCTGGCTGAGCGTGGTGGAGTATGTAAATTAGTGGGATCTGCTTGTTGCGTTTACGTACCTGACTCCTCCCCGACCATATTCAAGGCAATACAAAATCTGCACGTCCTAAGTACAGAAGTACATGTTCCGAGGGAAACTGAGATCTTAGTACTTGGTTCTGGGACTTTTTACGGTCTTGGGGATGGAAATTCTTTTTAGTCTTAATGATAATCCTTGGTATTCTCTTGTTCTGTTGTTGTTGCATACAATGTCTTCCTGCCATATGTTCGATGTTAGGGGTATGCTGTGCGCAAACTGTAGGAACATTAGGACCGAAAATACACACACCTGAGAAGATGACTAATGTTTTTGTAATGAAGGATATTACTGTTAAGGATTTGATAGCAATTGATATATCTGATGAATGTGATTCAGGATGTACGGACATTGAAACGTGGAGTTACGAGTAAAGTAAATATTTTTAGTAATGCTCTTGGCTTAGACAAAACGGAGGGTTTGTTAAACGGTAATTATATAGTGCCTCCTTTGTATTTATATTGGCCTAAACCTATTCGCGCACACATAAAACCGCGTTGCAAAGTTCAAATTTTTGGGTTAACTTCGCCGCCATTTTAAGATTCATCTGCCATTTTGATTTGTACTTGTGGGTTCTTCATTCTAAAATGGCTGACTATGTTTTTGACTTGCAACCAAGCCTTCCGACCTTTGAGTTCTGTTATTATTTAGGCTGTCTGAGAGCCAACTGTTTAGACTGAGCAATGAGACCTTGTGCTTCATGTGAACTGTTGTCTAAGTGTTGTCTGCACTCACAAGCCTCATCCTTATAGACACATTGGGAGAATGAAGAACAACCTCGAGCGTATGCATTGGCTGAACTGCATTGAAAAGGAACTTAGTACAAGGCTTACCGCAGGATCCGAGAACATACATCACTATTGTGTCTTCATGGAAATGCAAACCTATGTAATCCTTTGCATAATATTGTATAATCTGTATGTGAACTAAGCACAAACTTTAGACCACAAATTATTAACGTGAAAAGAGGCTGGACAATATTACACAAATTGTATAAAATCACAAATGTTTAGATGTTCAGCACTCTCTCACCTCTCCTTGTCGGCTGGTACACACTGCGAGGTGTTGGGAGCCAGATAACTATCTGTTTTGCTTTGTAGACTGCACAGTAATAAAAGATCTGTGAATCTTTTTAGCCCTTGATTGGTGTATTCCTTTGTGGTACTCAGCCTCAATATTTCTTTGTTCTTTCATGCAGATCTGAAAAGATTGTGCTCTCTGTGGTGCAACATTTTTAAGTATTTTATGAGTTGTGATGCAGATGTTAATGTGTGCTCCAAGTTGCAAATTTAAAATGTTTGAGTGGCTGTCTGTTGTGCCTGTCAGAGTTGTTCTGAAAGAGTGCGGGCAGATTTATTGGTGTATCTGTGGTGGGTTAGAGTGGTGTTTATGGACATTTAGTGTAGACGCGTGTCCGCAGGTGGTATACACTTTATTTTGTAACCTGTGTTTCGGAGCTGAAGTTGTGCGTTGTCCATCAGGATGGGAGGTACAGTGATTTTGAGATGGTTATTGTTATCATGCCTTGCCCCAACTGACCTCCCAATAACTGGGAACAGCCTTTTTCACAGGTGTGATGTATTCATTTCTTGAAATCATTGCAGAACATATGTATCTCCAGTGTGTATGTCTTGTTATGCTGCATGATGTGATCTTCGGCTAATTGATGCTATTTAAGGTGACACTGTGCCATGGGGCCATTTCAGGGCCCACAGTCTCTTGGCAGCTGCTCAGGAATTCGGTCTAACTGTAGTGTCAGCCAGTTTTACATTGGATTATGGTATAGTGTAGCTGGACATACAACATGATCAAGCATCTGACTATCCCAACCCACCACCACATGACAACCACAGCAATAGCATGCTGGCAAGTATCATTACACCTTTGCATTTCGCCATCATGTATTTGGGCAATGTCACATGCCTAGTATGCTTTAAATGTAACCATTTGTGGCCAATTTGATAATTGTTCCGTAAAACATTCCTTGGTGAGAACGGGAAGGGAGCTCCAACCAAGAAAGGTTTCACTGCCCCACAAGGTCTCTGAAAGAAGCCTACTACCCCCAAAGGTTATGTCTGGTACCCCTGGCAGCAGGCATGGCAAACAATGCAAAGGTAGCCCTTTCCTCTCAAAGAACTCAGCTCTCCTTAAGAGTTACAGCTGATTCATGTGGAAATGTGCACATTAAGCATAGCAAGAAGATGCATACATTTGTCAAACAGTGACTACAAGGAGATTGGTGTATCACAAAGGTTCTTATCTGGGTGTCTAACTCGTCAACTTATTAAGACCTATAGACCAGATTAAAGTGATCTCCAAGTTTTCCAATGTCACGTGTGAAATTAACAAACCATTGCTGGATTTTAGGCTTATAAAAAACAAACACAAGTTGCGAATTCTGAAAGTGGTTAATAACCACTGAACAGGTTATCATGCCGTGTTCTTTCGAGAGAGGGGCGCCTGCTACCTTTTTTGTATTTTATGTATAAAAATTGGTTTGCGTGAATGTGTAGGTGGACATATGTGTAGGTGTGGTTGTGTGTGTAGGTGTGCCTGGGGCAAAGCAGCAGCCTGTGGGGACTGGGGGCAACAGGGTGTAGAAAGGGGCAGTATAGGGACATATTGAAGGATGCTGGAGGGTTAGATTTGACAGTGGCAACTTGAAATGTGGGCAGGGAAGGTATATATTGTTGAGGCAGGCTATGTTACTTTCTTTGGATACAACCAGCATGAAAGGGGGCAGACACCATGGTCTTACTTGGGCAAGACTGGCTTGAAAGTGGGGAAATGCTGGCATATATCATTGAGACCTGCCTCATGGGTTTTCCTTGGTGAAAGCCAGTGTCAAAACATTATTTTAAAAAAGAAAATCTACGTGAAAGCATCCCTACAACCTTGCAAGATCGGTTCAGGGGGGCTTGCTTGAGCCAACTCTGGGAAAACGTTTAGATCTCTGCATTTCACAAATTCAACTCCTGCACCACTCTAAACTGTAGCGGTATTGTTGGGGTGGAGCATGAAAGCCCATGTTGGTTAAGTCTTTCTCTCTGCTTTGATCACACATTGGGAGAACCTTATTCCCCCATTGCAAAAACAGGGATTTTTCCATAGTTCACCCCCCACTTAATCTATGCTGGCTACTCCCCTGTCTTAGCATGCATTCTTAAAATAATTAGGTGGAGGCTCAACTACATGTTGTGCATCTTGAAAATTGGGCTGGAACCACAGAGTCATATTGAACGGATGATCACTGTGTTTTGTTACCTGCTTGCGATGGTGAGGACAAATTAATCAAATTGAGAAAGAAATGGCACTCGGGCGCAAAGGTGACCAGGAAACAGGATCAGAGTGGGAGGTTATTGCACCAGAGATTCAAGGATGGGAGGGAATATATTTGATTGTGCCACAGAAAATGCTTAGTGCTGGCTGGCAACGAGCAATGAAAATTAAAGACAAAAAACAACCACAGTGAAGGATGGGTTGTCACTTTCAAATGATAATTGGTTTTCTTTTGTTGAGATGTTGTACTGCAGAGACTATCAGCATTGGAAGCATCTTCTCTGATCAATATGTCATGTGATCTCATCAGTTCAAGGAACATTTGATGTCCTTCCCTGTGTTGTCATTATGATTAATTGGACTCTGCTCCTCAAGAGTACAAGGATGAGGTGGGGTAAATTGGCCCACTCTGCCCTGACAAATCTACAAACCAAAACACAACTCAATCATAAAGGTAAAACAGGGACAATTAAGAAATATACCTCCTTCTCCTTTTGTGGTAATGTGGGCCGAGGTAAGACTATGCTCTCAATAGTGGTTTGAAGATTAACCAGTTGTGACCCAAAAAAGACAGTATCACAGTCAAAAATAAAGGGAAAGTGCCACCATATACTTTAGTCAAACACACCATCTGCACGGGGAATGAATAGAAAATACAACATATACACCCACCCAAAGGAAGAATAGAGAAGATGCAACAGACTGGAATAGGTAGCGCTCTGAGCATAGTTCCAGGGGTGGAAGGTAAAGCACTAACCAAAAAAAGGATATCTTGTTGAAAATAGGAGCAATCATGATCAAACCAGTCTCTAGGGTCCAAATGGACCGAGGGGGCAGTTCACAGTCAACCGTATCTGGATTCAGTTCTTGGTGGGCAGATGCACTCAGACCCGGGGGTCTAACGTAAATGTGAGGTGATCTGGCTCAGATAAGGCATGTCGGAACATGGCAGCCCCAGCAGCAAGCAGGCGTCAAGTAGGGGTGATTGAGGGTGTTTAGTGTGATAGAAGAGTGGCTCCCAAAGATGCAGGTCAGAGCAGTGCCAGGAACGCAGGCAAATTCAGGTTTTAGCCACCAGGAGTGGTCGAAGAGTAATCCTCCAGCAATTTGAGTTGGTGGGCAACAGGCATCAAAGAGGTGATCTTTGATGCATCGATGCACAATTAGTGAGGTGGCAGTTCAAGTGCTAGCTGCGCTGAGCCATGATTGTAACCCCTGGTTGGAGTATGACTTTCCATTGATTCAGTTCAGGTCCCGGTGTTGAGCAGTCACTTTTGGCCTACCAGGTGATGAGCTTTGGCTGGGACACAATGCAGTGTCCAGCTAGTTGTAGGTGCAAGCAATGTTCAATGTGGTGGAGTAGTGCAGCAACCAGCACCAGCGACTTTCCTCTTGTTCTCGGTGCAGTGAAAATGTATCGAGCAGTTCGGTGCAGTAAAACAGGGTGCTTCCGCTGGTCTGGACATCCGGTTGCTGTGAGGCTCACTCAGGGAGACAGAAAGGTTCCATTCCGTGTCTTCTCTCCCAGCTCAGGAGATTACAGTGTAGAGTGGTAGGTCCCGATTCGCAGCAGAGGTTACTACAAATGTGCACTGGGAGAGGGTAGAGGAGAGATATTCCTTCTGTCTTGGATGATTCCTTCTCACCTCAGGCTGAGAGCTATGGGGACTGCAACTCTACCAAAGGAAGTCCAGTGAGATGTGCAGAATAATTCTGAGGCCTTTAAGGATCACAGAGGAACTGAGTGAATCTGCTGAAGGGGTGGAAGATGCCGACCCTTTCAATTAATGGCAAACATCCTCAGGTGATTGGACTAAAGCTAGCCTACCTTTGTAGTCCAATCCCTGCTCTTGAACAGAGTGCACTTTGTCCTTTTGATGTCACACCCAAAGTTCTTTGCTCTAGAGGAAATGGAGGGGACAGTAAAGAGAGAGACAGTGAGAATCAAGATCATGGAAGCCTCCTTCCCTTGACCAGAGCTCTCCTGCCTATCATGATCCCACCCTTTCCCTTTTTCATTGAAAACAAAGGCCTTAGAGATGCAGCACCCTGGTGTGAGGCTGTTCCTTTTGAATGGGTGTGCTCCCTTGATGCCCAAGCCCAGAATAGCTGCCTGTTTGCAGCTGTCTCAGGCAAAGGGTGTTACCTGCCCTCACAAAGAGATCAAAGATTAGGCGGCCCTCCAGGTGATCGCCCTGCTATTTTGCAGGTTGCACCTGGCATACCATAATACACATCACCTTCCAGATTGGCACTGACTCCCATGAGCTGACACGTGTGCCATATCAATTGGAATCTGGCGGCACCATTCACAATGCCTAAACGTAGGCATAGCTTTTCATTTTGAGTTTACTCCACCATCAGCATGGGCCACTCATGAGCATCATAGTTTTGGGTACAGAGGGGATCTCTTAAATGCCACCTCTGCGCTGCAGAGACTTGGCTGTCTCTACGGCTGTCTACGTTTAACCATGCTACCCACTACCCGCAATTACCAGCACTACCACTACCGATAATACACCCAGACACTCTTATCATTCAACTGCTATGTGATTACAAAAAAACTTAATTAGCCGGGAATAAACAGCCAGCCCTACCCAACCCAATTCAGGGCCACCCAAAGCGTTTACTCTGTTTCACCTTAGATCCAATTATTAGGATATTAGGTGATCGCAAAAAAATATAGGACTATTGCATTATTATTAGATGTATATCAAAACAGAAATAAAAATATCAAAAGATAAAATAGAACCTTAAAACATCACCTTAAAACATCCTAAAATTGACCATATCCATACAATCAGGTATCAGACTATCAATGTCCAGTGTCTAAAATCCAAGTACCAGAGTACAAATAAGAAACAGCAAAGAGTACCTACCTAGAGGAACGCCCGACTGGCTCACTGGGCTGCCATATTCAGACTCCCTGCCCTCTGGAGGCACTTCCGTTTCCCACGGCTTGCAGCCTGTTTCTGCAAGGAGGAGATAGTCTTCGGGAGAGCCTCTTGGAACTAGTTATCCAAAATCAAGCCTTCAGCTGTTTTGAACATGCAAACTTGCCGCTTGCCGCCTCCCAGGAACAGGAATGGAAACTAAAGAAACATCCCGCGAAATGGACGAACAAACACTGCCCCCGCCCCAGGACCGAAGCCCCCAGGTGTCAAAACAACAAGCGGCAAACAGCAATCAACAGGGAGGTTCCTTTTCTACGTTTCCTTCTTGGCCCTATCCTCGCTGCACACAGCTTTTCTAAACGGTTAGTGGATAATGGGTAGGGCTGGGGTGCAGCCACAAAAGAGTTACGTTATCACTTTGATGAGGACCACACCTAATTAGCAGCCTTTTCAGCAATTATACTCCGACTGTGACAGTCACAGTTACAGATCTGATACCGGTCCAGATGTTGTTTTCAAATGGAACTAAGAGTCAGAAGACTGAAAACACTGAGCACTAACATCGAAGAACTGCCGCTGGGCATCAGCATTGCCAGTGCCATTTCCCGGGGAAAGTACGGGCCATCTTCCTGAAGCAAGGAAGACCTCACAGGGCACATTCGCCTCTTCTTTCCTTAGGCTTGGTCTTGAGCAGTGTGATGTACTGTGGAGCTGTCCTGCTCTCTTTGGTCCTAAGAAGTGATGCAATAACTCCTCAGGGCCCCAGGGCTTTCAACATCCTCAGAAAGGACACAGCTGTTGCTCTGACACCATTTTGCTGGCAGGCTTGACTTTGAAGATCCAGTTGTCTTTGACTCTTACCCTTGCCCGGTTGCCTGCTGCTCCTCTCCACCATGAATAGGGGCCTGTGTGTTCAATCACCATGTTAACTGTGGCCTACTTGACCCTGTGCATGGTCAACAAAGCAACTCATCACAACTGAATTGTCCTGGGGTCCCCCAACATCATGGGAGCTGAAGCAGTCATCCATCACTGTGCTTAGTTCTGTCCAGCTGGTTGGTCTTTGACTTCCGAGCGACTTTGGTACCATTGTTAGCTGGATC
Organism: Ambystoma mexicanum; assembly: GCF_040938575.1. NCBI lineage: Eukaryota > Metazoa > Chordata > Amphibia > Caudata > Ambystomatidae > Ambystoma > Ambystoma mexicanum. The sequence continues at coordinate 1,234,641,799 of NC_090933.1, read as the reverse complement.
AGAAATTGACAGTGAAATGACCATTGCACTCGCAAATCCTGAACCTCCGGCAAACGGACCAACGACATGCATCGTAAAACCCAATGGCTTCTACTTACCAGGGGATGGTTTTCATTCTATCCAGAGTACAGGGTTAAGATTGAACACCATTATTAATGCCAACCCTGCCCCCGTTCATGAAGTGACTCAACGGGCTTAAAGTCCTATCCCTACTCCCTATCTTACCTGACTCTGAGTGGTGGACTTCTTGTCTAGGATTCTGTTTTAGGGATCCCTCAGTACTTAGGAATGAATAATTGCACCATCCTTTTATGGGGAACCCTTTATCTAAAATGGGTGTGTCGCTATCTAAAGTACTTGTCTATTGACTTTGGCACAACCTTCCTTTAGGGGACTTTGTGACTGCCTTTAGCCCTTTACAGGAACTTACCTTGACTTATAAAAATGGGGCCGATAGCGCAGTGAGTAGAGCGCTCGCTTTGACATCTGTATAGAACCTGCTGACATAGGTTCATATCCCGGCAGGGCCAAACTCAGCCATTCATCCTTCTGAGGTCGATTAATGAGCACCACACACCGTGGGTAATAATAAGCAGCGCTCAGATACCTAAGGGTTTGTAGCGCTATATAAATGCTAAATTATTATTATTAATATTATAATATTATTACTTATAAAGCCTTGTAGGTTATACATAATGAATATAATAAATATAATACTGACTGCTTCAAAATGTTATTGTTTTCCATCCCACTTTATTTAGAAAGGTATTGCTTGGGCTTTGCATTGCTTAATTGCACTGTGTGTATAATAAAATGAGTTGCAGCCCCTTATGTGAGGTACAAACTCTGTATGTGTACATGTCGATTCTGTTTTTATCTTGTCGGTAGTGATGTTGACTTTTATGTGTGTTCTTGAGTAATGGCAATCATTTACTTGTCCACTTTATTTAATGGCTGCTGCATATACCACCAAACCACTCATCTCCTAAGTGTAAGCCTTACAGCTCAGCATTCGCTACCAAGTGAGAGTTTGGTTTAGAATAAGCTGTGAAAAGCACTTGCAGCTCCATTAGGTTGGCTTCCCAGAACCCCACCCTGATGTTGATTCTGAAAAAACCTTCTTAATAATCAGCATTATATCAAGGCTGCCACCGAATCACCACTGCTACTAATCACAAAAGGTACTGCTAACAGTCTAGCGGTTCAGTACCCACGTATCTTTTTCTGCATTGAATGGGTTGTACTGCACCGCATCCTCCTTCATGATGAACTTCACTGCCTTTTTGTATGCCTCCAGGTCAGCAATGCAATGGTGGCGAGACATTCTCTCTGCTGGCATTGTCTATGCCACTACTTCTTCTTCTAGTCATCCAGAATGTAATCTCAAAGGTAGCTGGTTTCATCCAGGGCCGTCATGTGGGGGTCACCGAGGGTCACACCTGTGATGCCCTTGCTACCCCTTGTGGTCTACCCTGTTACCCCTTTTTTTTTTTTTTTTAAATTGAAGCTACTGGGCTCCGGCCAATGCCATGTGGTTCTGTGTTTCTGGAGTGGCTGGCTTTCTTGTTCAGGCCTCTTAAAAAAATAATTACAAAAAACAGGGTGTTTCACAAGTGTAACTCTTTGAACAGGGACCCTAAATAAGAGAGAATGGGAATGACAAATAATTTGTCTTTCTGGAATTCTATACAATAATTGCTAGAATTATTAAAGATTTATTTCAGGCACACTTTAGGAGGTGAGTCACTGATTTAGTCTGGTCATAAACACCTCAAATTCACAATGCAGAGAAAAACGTCCAAAACGCATTTAGGGTAGAATAAGCTTTCATTTTGGACTATGTATTTTGCTTTTCGTTAGTTTCAGTAATATCAAGTTTTTTTCTGCCATTGTCTCTGTTATGATCATAACAAGACATTCCATCTCGGTGTCCTTGGTCACTTGACAAAATCCTTGTGCCTAAAAGCTTGTTTACAGTGTAGATAAATTTGACCATAGCAGATGAAGTGTCCCTTGATTTCATTGCACAGTTAATGCTTTGTTGTAAGGTGTATATCTTTCATATCTCCATGGCATGCTGTTCAGGATGTTTGTTTGCATGTATGAGGCAACGACTGCCCAGAGTACGGGATGCTGTGTGAGTGCAGTGCTTTCCCTGTACTGTTCGAATTTCTTTAATGCACAGTTATGAACCCTCCTAATGGTATGTATTTTGCCAACCTCTGAAAAGTAGATCCACGCAGGCTTGACATGTGGCCAACTTTGCACCAGACCTGCAGATGAACGGGCCTGCTTTTAAATCTCACTCACCAGTTTAATGGTATCCAATACAGAGTGTAATTTGCTATCTGACTTTTAGAACATTCATGTAATTGCTCATTTTACTATAGCCAGTAAGATAGCTATAGCCGGTAAAATAGCTCAGTGGGTTGAATTCTCGCTGCTGTGATGTGTGTGTGTGATTTGCAGGTTCAAATCCCGGCATATAAAGCGCTTAAGCGTAATTGCTATATATTAACACATTATCATTTGGCCTTGAATGTCTGCTTGCTTTCACAGTAATTTGGTAATATGGGCCAATACACACTGATATTAACGATACATATGGCGATCCATTCTTGTATGAAATGTCTATCACGTTACAGTGAAATCGCAACCATAGTTTTCGAAGTGTACTTAGGAACAATTCTATGTGATGCCTCTTCCTGTTTTGTCAAGGAGTGAAAGGTTGTGTTCCATCGACTTCCTGTGATGTCACTTTGGGATGGGGTCAAATGACATCAATTCCTGCAGTGTCATCGGAGGTCAAGGGTCCTGCAATGTTACTTCCGCTACCCCTGGTATTTTAATGAAATGATGTCCCTGGTTTCATTTTGTCAAGTATTTGTATGCTTCCTCTGTTGAGTGTAAGCAGGGTATGATGATTTCCTTTTCAAAATATCCTTGACGTTTGCAAAAAGCGATGGAAGATTTCGCTGCGATGTGAGTACATTCCTGCACGTGAGGTATCTGGAATTTCTTTTGTCTACAATACTTTTAGGGATTTAGCAAGCTGTTTAGGGGGAATATATCTTTCTGAATGTACTTGCCTCTATATAAAACCCAGTTTTAACAACTTGGATAACAGAGGTCATCACTACCCAACTCAAAAGCACTGGCACGCTGAGAAGGAACTAGGAGTAGAATTTACAAATCCAACGTTTAGCCAGATATGTGTGCAACCAGCACCCCAACCCACTGAGCTTTCTAGCCTAGACTGTATCAAGTGGTTCACTTTATTTTCTCTGTTTCGAGACACATTAACTCTCTGAGCTTTCCAGCCAAGACACTAACTTGGACTCCTCTGTTTTAACATATTGATTGCACACGTTATTATAGTAAATGCAGTGTCCCACAGCCCACAAAACTCAAACTCGGACTAAATGTGACCAATTCTTCTTAAGCTAACAGTGGAGACACTATGACCCAGATAGAAAAAGTTAGTTTCAACGTACAGTAAAACCTGACAGAAGACCTTTAAATTGCTGCCACACATTAACAAACTTACTGCACTCAACACTGTGTGCTACGTGTATATGCTGTTCGCTGCACGGCTTCTCCTTTGTTTATTAAGTAAACGACGTATCGTCTGTTACATTTAATGATACGTAAAACTAGGACATTAGAAGTCAGTGGGGCGGGGACGGAAAGAGGCAAATTAAGGGACGACCGCTTTTGATAAAATACAACTTGCAAAAGATATAAAAGAAAATACTTAAGGGGGTTCAGGAGACACCACTTCACTCGTCTCCCTCCCAAGTGGGCGTCTAAGATGGCCGACTGCTGTGCATGACGGGTTTCTGGTGTCCCCGCAGTAAATGTGCGTCTAAAATAACTCCCCACAGCCTCTTAAGCCAGCATTGTAGTGGGATTGGAGAAGAAAGTAGGTCGGCTGCGGTGTGTAGCCCCTGAGGATTAGACACACGTGGCAAGAGAGGAATGTAGTAACACACGGCCATATGCCACTGGTATTGATAAATACATGTCAACATTCTGAAGCACCTGGGAGGGAGAGACAACATTCTGAAGCACCTGGGAGGGAGAGACAACATTCTGAAGCACCTGGGAGGGAGTGCCAACATTCTGGAGCACCTGGGAGGGAAAGCCAACATTCTGGAGCACCTGGAGGGAGTGCCAACATTCTGAAGCACCAGGGCAGGAGATTTTGGGACGGAAAGTGGGAGAAATTCATTTCCCCACAGGCTTGCATTGGGATTAGAATTATTTTAGGCAGTGGAATAACTTTTCTGAAAATTTTGGGGGGGGGGCATGACATCTGAAGAAAATGTGCCCCATCCAAGTGAATGGGGACAAAATGGTGTGCCATGGACGTTGTGGGGGGGGGACAAACACCCCTGCCCCCTAAAATTGCGCCCATGATTTTAGGCAGGAGCAAGGGAACAATAACTATATTTGTAATTGTAAGTATGTTGATAGAAGACTATGGCCCTGATTCATAGAATTATTTGCATGGTAAATTGCGACTTTGCGTGGCAAACCGTGTGCAGATCCCCATTTGTCGATTAATGGAATCGACTGCGCAGGACTTTTTCGTACATTGTGGGGACTAGGCGCAGGCTCAGCCATGTCTCTGCGAGAGGCCTAGTATCTTGTGCGAGACACTTCGCAGAGCGTGGGCGTGGCCTGTGCATAGACCGGAGTAGGGAGCAGAACATGTAAAATGGGGAAGAACAAGGGAAAATGTGGGCGTTCCAAGGGACGGCCCGCGTGAGACGATCGCAAGCCCACACCTGCGCACGTAAAATCGTATTCATGGATCTGACCGTGCAACATCACGTTGGGGAAATGACCACGCAAAGCACTCGATGTAACCGCGACCCGAAGGCATGCATACAGACACATGCGCATAGGAATCACCGCGCGGAGGTGAGATCGCATGTTGAATTTAGGGTTGCGTGTACGCAGTCGGGGTTCCGATCAGACTTAGGGGTGCGCGTAAGCATTCTAGCGGGTTGCAGGCACGGGTTACGGGGGTTTGCATGCATGTGTACCGGAATGTGGTGACTTTTATTTTACGTGCTAGGCATTTTGATGTGGTGCTGGGAATAGTTACGAGGGACACCACACAGCCCCGCCAGGGTACCTGCCTAGTTTTGGGAGTGTGCAGGCTGTTTTTTAGGGGTGCATTGCATCGCGCATGTGGAGTGTGCAAAGGTCTGTTTCCATGGCTGGAAAGGCTCTGTGTGTGGGCGTGTCGTGGGCCATGCAGATTTGTTCTCGGCACGCTGGCTTTCCGGGATCTCTGTGCACATTTCCATAAATCAGGCCCTATGGCCTTTTAATCCAAACTACAGCTGATGCAAGTAAACGAGCAAAGCTAATAACCATTATCTCTAGAGATCTTCACACCTCCAGCACTGCCCCATCTCCACCTAATTATACTCCAACACAGCCTTGAAATTCTTATGTGTGTATTATTTCAACGCATACTTTTTCTGCATCGTCTCACTGTCGAAGATAGTCCATGTACAGCAGACTAACGTGCATCCATACTAATTCAAACCATTTACCTTGGCTCCTTCACTGCTTCTGCAAACTCCTCCCCCACTCTGCCTTCCTCTTATGGAACTCTTGCTTATGCTCTCTTTGCCAGCAGACTAAGTTCTAGTTTCCCCGGGCGAAAGCACAATACGCTACACAGGGCCGGCCTGAGCGGTGGCAGAACCCCAGGCCATGAAACAAAGATGTGGCACTTGCCACCCTCCCCCCAGTAAAAGCCAATGCTGGGGGGTACCACATTTTTGTTTAACTCCCCTCTCCACTGGTGGAGCAGGGAGTTAATCACTGCAAAAGGGTGATGATGCTAATGCATCAGCGCCGTATTTTTATGAAAACCGCCCGCTCTCATGCTGGAGCAGGGACGCCATCACACCATCACTTCAATAGGGCGCTGATGCAAAAACATCAGTGCCCTATTATAACGAAAAGTGCACTGCTGCTGCGCTGGAACGCCCAGTGCCAGCTCAAGAGCGGGGCACACTTTATTAGAATAGGGGGCCTGCCGCACATTCTCCCACCACGCAAGCTGAGGGTATCCTTGAAAGCCTCCTGAGCTGGCATGGCAGGGGGCTAATGTGGTGACCCGGGTGGTCAACCCTGCCCGTGCGGGCCTAAAGCCAGCACTCACGCTACGGACAATGTATCAGCGCTTTGAAACTACTACAGTCGTGATATGCACACTCCAAAATCATAGTAACCTAAACTGCAAGCAACCTGCTACTTGAGAAGGTTGCATGCAAAAGATAGGCACTTTGACCATTCCATTGAGCATTTTATGTTGCATTTCAATGATAAACCACGATGGAAGGGAGCACTAGCAACATACACATCTAAAACTGCCACACAAATGTAAAATTGCCACGAAAAAAGAAGAACTTGCATATGCAGCAGAAAATCAGTCCAGACTCACAAATGGAATATGTAGGATCCCTCACACGCCGTTGCTTAATTGTGGTGGTGTAGTTAGTCATAACTCCCATTGGCCCTCATTACAACACTGGCGGTAACCCATGGCGCTATTAGCACCATGGTTGCTGCCGGTGTTGTAACGAGTCCGCCAATGTTCAATGGGGAATCACCACCCCATTCCAAGGTTGGCGGGGCGGTAATTCCCCATTGAACATTGGCCCTTCCCCATTTTTGCCCCATAGGGCTCAATGGGACTGGGGAAGGCGGTAATTACAGTACCGTAAATTGCAGAACCGTAATTACCTCGAAGGTCCCTTTGCGGGTCCCTACTTTAACGGCTGGTCAAGACCAGTCCCGCAAAGGGACCTCGTAATTAGGCGCTAAGGGGTTAATGGACGCCACAGCCTTTTACGGCGCCGTTAACCCCTTAGCGCCATGGTCGTAATGACCCCCATTGTCTCGATTGACAGCTACCACCCTGACTTGCTGCATTCATTTATTTGTATTTTTAAAGCACTCACACAGCCCGGGGCATCAAGGCGCTGTTGCAGGAATATGTCTCTTAGTTACGTATTTATAACGCGCTTAATACCCAGAGGTTTCTAAGTGCAGTCCCGGGGATCGAACCTGTGTTGCTTCGTGTGGTCTTGTTTCCAAGGTGAGCACGTTGCCGCTGAGCTATCCTCCCGGTACGTAATAACCGTGAAACTAGCTCAGCCATCAGCCCTCCAGTTGAGCTCCTTCGAGTTAGTAGTGCAGGATAAATACGAATTGTTCCCGCGTGCAATGTTTTCTGCACTCACACAGTGTTAACAGGTGAATAAATCCACGTTTTGGAAAATGTGCAACAAACACGCACGTGCACAAAATTAAAAAAAAAAAATGGTGATGGTGGGGCTGCTTGTCCTAGCAGAATGTGTTGCTGGAGTTTGGAATGAAAGGTGAAAAACACACACTCTGAAGACCAGTCTACAAATAAAAACAACTGTATTCTATTAATGAATTAAAAACACCTTGGCAAAGCCAGCAAAGTGGGCTTTTGTGTAGGCATCAGATGATACTTCATGGCATTAAGATGGAAACACCTGGCAAATGGTTTTAGTACATGGGCATATTATGGCAGTGCCTGGCGAATGCTTATCTAATGCCTACAGAAGAGCCAAAACTAGCTTTGCCATTACACATTTTTTAACAGGAAATCAGTGCAGGGAACAGATGCAAGGACTTTCATATTGCTTATGAATGAAAGTACTGAAGCCACACGTAGTCATGACACCTCAATTAATCTGCAACTAAGGTATTACTAACATTCAGAATCATTTCTAGAAACAACATGGGCATCCCATAAGAAGCACAGAGCTAGATCAAAGAGATTCTGGGAGATGGGATGTTCTTGAGGGTGGTAGTGCCATGGCAGTCAATGTGTGGGTAATATCCAAGCAATACCCAAAAGTCCTATTTCCCTCTTTATATCACATCTCGCTCCTATCTTCAGTTTCCATGCCAATAGTGTACGCTTATGGACAGCGCTTACAGCGTCACCCAGCAGCCAAAACTAAAAAGGTGCTTCATGCCATTAGGAAAACTAGCATTGGGCGTACACTCTTTTCTTCAACACAGCTTTCTCAAGCCATGATGTGGATAGCTGAAGCCTTGTGAATACCCACAATGCATGTTATCCTGAAAGTTACAAAGTGCAAAGGTTCTTGAATCCATTTCATACTGTCACACTTTAAAATTCTAAGTATATTCATATAAGGGGATATTATACATGTGACATGTGCATACAAAGAATATACTTATGTAAATTAATGTAGATTATATAATAACTCAACTCTAAATGTTTTAGAACAAAAGAGGTTCATGTGATATTTGATTATAAAATGCTTCACTGTCATAGAACAAAATGCCTGAATGTAATAGAATTCAGATTGGACCTTATCCAACCAAGTCACACGCAAATATCGCAAATACATTCCCAGTTATTTGCACACAGAGAAGGGCGCCCAGCCAATCAGGAGGCTGGAAATGTGGGCAGAAAGTGCCAGCGTCTGCCTGCATTCTCACAGTCCTCCGCAAACCCTTCCCCGGATGCAGGCATTCATATTTATGGTCCTCCACCCCGTCACGTCCCTGCCCCCTCCCCATCCTCCCTTCGAACCTGTGCCCACCATGCAGACCCCTACCCCATGGACTTACCTGCTGGCCTGGGGCTTCCTTCGCTGCCTGCCGTACTCCCTTGCTGTCTGCAGGAGAACCTCTTCAAAGAGCCAGGGATCGTGATATCATACAGAGGATTAAAAACTGTCCTCTATACGCCTTGCTGTCAGTCAGGCCTTGCTGGCCAAGGCCGCGCAGACGGGCAACATAGAACATGCAACTAAAGGAAGGCGCTTTTCCTACCTACGCAGCGCTGTAGCCCGAACAGGGCCATTTGATGGCCTGGCAATTACCTGTTCTACACTCCTCTGTTTCCACACTGGATTAGTAATGTGCACTCCTTTCATCTGTAGATCGGCAGGGATTGGGGAAAGATGGTTGAGGTGACCGTTGCATTCCCAAAGAGTGCTATATGGTTGAGTTATCGGAACTCTAAGCACTACATTATCATCTTCCATCCAAATGTTCACCTTCTTTAATAATCTGTGCCTTCTCCCAAGATAGCATGCAAGGGAAAATACAATGGGAAGCATGTTACCATATTGATGTCCATGAGGATTTTAGGTGCCGAGAAGGCAGTTGTTTATCAGTCTACGTGGCATGTCAGACCTCCCGCATGCAACGGCGCAGGCAGACACAGTTGCAGTCTGCCGGGCCAGAAAGGGTGCAGGTATGTTGCTACCGGCACCCTTATTTCCAGGACCGGCAGACATGTAATGGGGCCCATTGTGTGCAGTATACTGTGTGCAACCATATGCACTTGAAATATGGCCGGGCTAATTAAGATTTTCCTCCTGCGGCGAATTTGTTCTAAGACCTTTTTTCTAATCTCTGATTTGCTTATAGTGCAATGCAATTTTAAACAGTCTTATGTAGTGCGCCATGTACCATTTTGGCCGCCTCTTGGCTCTAGTTCCTGTAGGAGAGGGAGGGCAAGTTAGTGGCAGAAGAGGGGGGAGGCAAGATGGAAAACCCATTTGCTGGTGAGGGCAGAGTTATGGCCAATGTATTTTTTTTCAAGCACTTTAATCTTGATGAGTTTAAACAGAAACACATCAGCTTTACCGGCCCCAAATGTTTCGTTTTTCTGCCAACTAATATCACCCCTGTGTGTTTGAATGAGGCTCACCATCTGTGTATTGTTTTGTTGGTAATGATAGTATCTATCAGCTAGTGCTTAGAAGTAGGAGGAATCAGTGTTATATGACTGTGCAAAAACGAAGTTTAATACAAAACGGAAAGCTGCTTTCTGTCATACATTTGAAAATTAAACCAACCTTAAATTTAAATGGCCAGTATAAATATTTGAGGTGTAAAATGTGGAACAATAGTGGTTGAAACTTAAAATGCGTACAGAAAAAAAATGTAAAAAAAAAACATTCAAAACGTCATAAAGCCATATATATATATATATATTCAGTGAAAAAAACTTTGTTAAAGGGACGTTATGGTTAAGTTGCGCTACTAAAAACCTATGAAATTCAGTGAAAAAACTTTGTTAAAGGGACGTTATGGTTCCAAGTAAAACCGAAAAACCCTTGAAATTCGCCAGTTATGGTAAGTTAAGCAACCATAACTCGCGCCACCACCGTGCACTGCTAAGACTAACACCCAGGACATCAAAGATGACATCACAAATGTCATTGATGACATCACTGATGACATCACATGCCTGGCTCACTATTTTTTCTTTTGCAGACATATCTAGGCCACATGGTTTTCTTCAGTAACAGTCAGAAACTAAGAATTTTATTTTATTTGTAGACGTATCCTTCTAGTAGGTTCTTACAGTAATTCCCTTAGAGTACAGTCACATCATATGAAACATATACATACGGGAAAACACAAGCTTGAAAGACAGCAATCCTTTTTGTGCATAAAGATAATCACTAGACTTATTAGCACTTTCTGATAGTTCTGTTGTTTTTTTTATGGCTGTACTTTCCCTGTATATGGTCATATTTGTATACATTGTACTCACACTACTTTCCTTAGGGTCCAATCACATCAAGTGATACATATACATAGGGTAAATAGCAGCTTTGAAACAGGGCAATCATTTATTTGCATGAAACTAATCAGTTGAGTTATGAATTGTTTCTGCTACTACTTGTGCTTTTTTGCTAACTTCACTTTCCCTGTATATACCCATATTGGTATGTGTTCTTGTGTCTTTGTGTTTTGTCTATAGTAATGCAATTATGTAATACATGGGTTTTATTAGCTACTTATTACATATTTCACAGTACACAAAAATCTATTGAGAAAACAATTATCATTTCATCATTCAACATATTAACATTACGAATATCATACCTTCATCTTGTACGCTGCACACAATGTTATGTTTCTGTATGAGTAGCTTAGTATACTAGATAGAACCCCATAATAGGATGCTATTTATATCAATGCATCGTTCAATGCACTTACTAGGGTATATTTCTTGCAATGATTCTTGACACTTTTTTCGCAACATAATAAGAATCCCTTCTACACATATTTCATGAGAAGTACATACACATGTGATGTCATCTTTGATGTCCTGGGTGTTAGTCTTAGCAGTGCACGGTGGTGGCACGAGTTATGGTTGCTTAGCTTACCATAACTGGCGAATTTCAAGGGTTTTTCGGTTTTACTTGGAACCATAACGTCCCTTTAACAAAGTTTTTTCACTGAATTTCATAGGTTTTTAGTAGCGCAACTTAACCATAGCGTCCCTTTAACAAAGTTTTTTTCACTGAATTTCATAGGTTTTTAGTAGCGCAACTTAACCATAACGTCCCTTTAACTACGTTTTTTCACTGAATTTCATAGTTTTTTAGTAGCACAACTTAACAATAATGACTTTGACTTTATATACATGTCATATGGAACTGACTAGATTTCTTCTTATGAACGTGATGTCCGCGCACTTATTCAATGTTCGCGGACATGTTCGGAGAACAGTACCACTACCTAAAAACTGTGGGGGGGGTGGTGGGGTATGTTTGATTGTTATATCATAATATAGGAACATTTAACAAATTCAAAAAGCAGCACACAAACACATTATATATAGTAATACATAAGAAATGTAACCCATATATGTAACACACTAACCATTCATTTAAATACAATATGTTCTGAAATGGAATATACCACAAGAAGATAAATTGGCTTCCAACATAATTACCTCACAGACACAACAGAACTGAGAACAAGACCAGACCCACTGAATACATAGGACTTATCTTACCAGAAATAGTAAGTGTACTTCATTTTACTCATATATTTATAAACCTTCTGTATTAGATTAAAAAATATATTATCTTATAATGTTTTTCTCACAGAAATGTCTAGTACTCTGGAATAGCTAGATGACAATTTCCCACATGAAGAAATGTCACAAGATAGTGAAACTAATGGTAAACACTTTATAATATAAACCATTTATTTATTATTTTTTTATATACATTTAACATATATATTATTTTTTTGTACAGAGCATACCAGAATAGAAACAACTTCAGAAAACCCTGTTATGGATAACAGTCTTCACAATATAGAAGAAAACATGGATGTATTGTTGGCTAATTTTAATAATTTAAAAACTTTTGTAGAAAATCATTTCAAACCAAAAACCTCGTACCATTGCCCCACATGTACTTGTCCCTCCTCACCATATCCCAGTCAATTATCCCCAAACCCTCTCCATAATCCAAAACGTTTTGATGAGATTTCCATCCCTTCTTCACCTAATACCAATCATGTTGAAACCCCAAATTCTCCTGTTTTTGTTTCTGTTTCTGCCTCACCTTCTCTGTCATAAATTATTAATATATGTTAAATAAAGTTTAATTTTTACATTGTATTGTGAATAGTTTCCGTTTTTTTTTTTTTAAAACAATAAAAGTGTCCGCGGACAGTGCGAGTATTCTGAAATGTTCGTACATAAACGAAAATGGAGGTGTCCTGAAGAACACCACACCTGTTCGTACTGTTCGCTAGCAAGTTGAAACTGTTCTAAGAACACACGTGGTGTCCTGAAATGTTCGTAAAGAAACAAAAATTAAAGTGTTCTAAAGAACACTATATCTGTCTGTAATGTTCGCTATCAACTTAAAACTGTCCTAAGAACACAATTGGTGTCCTGAAATGTTCGTAAATAAACGAAAATGATGTGTCCTGAACAACAGTACAACTGTTCGTAGTGTTCGCTAGCAACATGAAACTGTACTAAGAACACACGCAGTGTCCTGAATTGTTCGTAAACAAACAAAAATTAAAGTGTCCTAAAGAACACTATACCTGTCCGGTACTGTTCGCTAGCAAGTTCAAACTGTTCTAAGAACGCTATTGGTGACCTGAAATGTTTGTACGTAAATGAAAATGGAGGTGTCCTGAAGAACACTATACCTGTGCGTAGTGTTCGCTACCCAATTGAAACTGTTCTAAGAACACAATTGGTGTCCTGAAATGTTCGTACATAAACTAAATTACACGTGTCCTGAAGAACACTATATCTGTCCTTACTGTTCTTACTGTTCGCTACCAAGTTTAAACTGTTCTAAGAACACACGCGTTGTCCTAAAATGTTCGTTTCACGTGTGACACACTTTTAATTACTTCAGAACCTGAACAGTGTCCGTAGGACATCAATGCGCATGCGCTAACCAATCTCTGTGCACCTGGTGTCCTGCGGACAGGCGCATCCTTCGCGGACTAGTTCGCAAACAGATCATATGACTGCGCCCACGCTCAACGTGTGTCCTGAAATGCGGACACTGTTCGTGTCCCCGAACAATTTAAAAGTACATTTTCAGTTAATCCATAATATTTTTCAATAAAATCTCACCATGGCACAAGTCCCAAATAGCAATCTTGAGTTTCTATATACCTTTTGAAACTTTCCGGTCCTTTTTTTGTGTTCGATCTGTCCGCGGACAGTGCGCATGTCTGCGGACCGCGCACAAGCACCCCTATAAAAGACCATGCCCAAGAGCTTATTCCCATTGTGTTTCTTCAGAACACAGTGATTTTTGGTGCCACCTGCAGACTACACCATCATCGAGATGGCATCCTTGGCTGCTGAACTGCCACTTGGTGCTGCACCTGCTTCAGCACCACCCCCACCCCCTCCACCACCACCACCTCCCCAAGGGCCTGAAGAGGGGAACAGGAGTGAGGATGCGGAGGAGGAAGAAGAGGATGATGAGAATGAGGTAGAGGAAATCCCTACTACCCGCACTAAGCGTGAGTCTTGGGTGTGGCGGTTATTTACCATTCATGGGAATGGTCTTAAGGCTCGTGCGAACCATGTTACCTGCAATGAGTGCAAAATGATACTCAGTCACGGGAAGCACGGTAAGTACAGCTTTGGGACCACTACTATGAAGCGACACCTGAGGTCATTTCACTCTGGGGCTATTCGCAGGGTTGTACCTTGCGAAGAACGTAGCAGGTTGATTTCCTCTACTTCATCCTCTGTTTCTGGTCCTGTCACCACAAGGACCACCTCTGTGGGACAGCGTCTTTCTCAAGCTGCCTCACAGGCCATACAGAATGCTGATGACCCTTACCTTTCGTGGGTCACAGTTGTATGTATGTACTGTGACACAGTACTCTGCAGGGGGGAGTGACTTCGGAGTGCTATTGAGACTATCGTCTCAGAGCACGAGAAGACCTGCTCACTACCCAAATAAAACCCACTCTACATCTTCCTCTCTCAGCTTGCCCTTTCTTATCCCTGTGGTTGTTGTCCCCCCCTTTACCCTCCTTTACCCTCCTCTCCTAGTGTGTCGTGTCTGAAAAACCAAAAGAAATACAAAATTACAAAAATCAAAAAAAAATAAGGCTCTTTTCAGAGCCGCCTTTCCCAGTTAAAAAATAGAAGTGAAAATAAATGAAGCAGGGCTCTTTGTATTTTTTAGAAGTCCGCGGACAGTTCGCGAACATTAAAAAAATTGGGTTGCTACTCCATCACAAACATTGTAATTTTCTCTGGAAAGAAGTGGTGGCTCTGAAAAGAGCCTTTGGGTGGTGTTTGTAAGTCAGAAATTGTAAATGTTTAACATCTACTTCAAAATCGTTGTTGTAATTCCAAAAAAGGTCGCAATGCATTTTGTACATTTCTCAGAAAAATCTGATTGCCAGCATAAGTAAGATGGACTCCATCTCTGCGAAAAATGTATGTACTACAAAACATAATATTTTCATTGTGAAAAGAAGACATGCCAAAATCTCTTAGAAAGCCACAAACAGCCTTATTAACATTGCGCCTTGCTTTTTCCATTTGTGGACCAAATGAAGAAGAACAAAGCCACATTTGTCTCTGCGCAATCCGTGAAAATATCACTTGAGAATTAGGAAACATGTCCATAACCTTCCTAAGTCCTTCTTTCATAGCAAATTGCAAAAGAATTCCAGTCACATGTCCTAAACTGTTCCCTCCACAATGAATTACAATTATGTCTGGATGTTGCTCTGTCTCCAAAGTAGCACAGAGAGGTAGCAAGTCCAACCACTTCATTCCACGTACTCCATGCGAGTGTACTTCCACATGTGGGAATCCAAGATCTACAGCTACTCCACAACTTTCTGCATGCACCTTCAACCAATGTATCCACAAATCTCCAAAAATCCAAACAATCTGTTTTCTGAAACACACAGCCATAGCTATCTTTTGTTCTCTCAGCAAAAAGAGTATCTGAGAAAATATCTCCCGGCACAACACACCCACCAAACTTTCCTGACCAATCCCTTTCAGTGCTTATTCTCATTTGCATGACTTCTGAACCCAAAAATCCCCAGATGTAACTCCCGATGTCCGCGAACTACCGACATGTCTGCGGACATATCGTAACATATCGGACATAAAGAACACTATATCTGTCCGTAATGTTCGCTATCAACTTAAAACTGTCCTAAGAACACAATTGGTGTCCTGAAATGTTCGTAAATAAACGAAAATGATGTGTCCTGAACAACAGTACAACTGTTCGTAGTGTTCGCTAGCAATATGAAACTGTACTAAGAACACACGCAGTGTCCTGAATTGTTCGTAAACAAACAAAAATAAAAGTGTCCTAAAGAACACTATACCTGTCCGGTACTGTTCACTAGCAAGTTCAAACTGTTCTAAGAACGCTATTGGTGTCCTGAAATGTTTGTACGTAAATGAAAATGGAGGTGTCCTGAAGAACACTATACCTGTGCGTAGTGTTCGCTACCCAATTGAAACTGTTCTAAGAACACAATTGGTGTCCTGAAATGTTCGTACATAAACTAAATTACACGTGTCTTGAAGAACACTATATCTGTCCTTACTGTTCTTACTGTTCGCTACCAAGTTTAAACTGTTCTAAGAACACACGCGTTGTCCTGAAATGTTCGTTTCACGTGTGACACACTTTTAATTACTTCAGAACCCGAACAGTGTCCGTAGGACATCAATACGCATGCGCTAACCAATCTCTGTGCACTTGGTGTCCTGCGGATAGGCGCATCCTTCGCGGACTAGTTCGCAAACAGATCATATGACTGCGCCCACGCTCAACGTGTGTCCTGAAATGCGGACACTGTTCGTGTCCCCGAACAATTTAAAAGTACATTTTCAGTTAATCCATAATATTTTTCAATAAAATCTCACCATGGCACAAGTCCCAAATAGCAATCTTGAGTTTCTATATACCTTTTGAAACTTTCCGGTCCTTTTTTGTGTTCGATCTGTCCGCGGACAGTGCGCATGTCCGCGGACCGCGCACAAGCACCCCTATAAAAGACCATGCCCAAGAGCTTATTCCCATTGTGTTTCTTCAGAACACAGTGATTTTTGGTGCCACCTGCAGACTACACCATCATCGAGATGGCATCCTTGGCTGCTGAACTGCCACTTGGTGCTGCACCTGCTTCAGCACCACCCCCACCCCCTCCACCACCACCACCTCCCCAAGGGCCTGAAGAGGGGAACAGGAGTGAGGATGCGGAGGAGGAAGAAGAGGATGATGAGAATGAGGTAGAGGAAATCCCTACTACCCGCACTAAGCGTGAGTCTTGGGTGTGGCGGTTATTTACCATTCATGGGAATGGTCTTAAGGCTCGTGCGAACCATGTTACCTGCAATGGGGGCAAAATGATACTCAGTCGCGGGAAGCACGGTAAGTACAGCTTTGGGACCACTACTATGAAGCGACACCTGAGGTCATTTCACTCTGGGGCTATTCGCAGGGTTGTACCTTGCGAAGAACGTAGCAGGTTGATTTCCTCTACTTCATCCTCTGTTTCTGATCCTGTCACCACAAGGACCACCTCTGTGGGACAGCGTCTTTCTGAAGCTGCCTCACAGGCCATACAGAATGCTGATGACCCTTACCTTTCGAGGGTCACAGTTGCATGTATGTACTGTGACACAGTACTCTGCAGGGGGGAGTGACTTCAGAGTGCTTTTGAGATTATCGTCTCAGAGCACGAGAAGACCTGCTCACTACCCAAATAAAACCCACTCTACATCTTCCTCTCTCAGCTTGCCCTTTCTTATCCCTGTGGTTGTTGTCCCCCCCTTTACCCTCCTTTACCCTCCTCTCCTAGTGTGTCGTGTCTGAAAAACCAAAAGAAATACAAAATTACAAAAATCAAAAAAAAATAAGGCTCTTTTCAGAGCCGCCTTTCCCAGTTAAAAAATAGAAGTGAAAATAAATGAAGCAGGGCTCTTTGTATTTTTTAGAAGTCCGTGGACAGTTCGCGAACATTAAAAAAATTGGGTTGCTACTCCATCACAAACATTGTAATTTTCTCTGGAAAGAAGTGGTGGCTCTGAAAAGAGCCTTTGGGTGGTGTTTGTAAGTCAGAAATTGTAAATGCTTAACATCTACTTCAAAATCGTTGTTGTAATTCCAAAAAAGGTCGCAATGCATTTTGTACATTTCTCAGAAAAACCTGATTGCCAGCATAAGTAAGATGGACTCCATCTCTGCGAAAAATGTATGTACTACAAAACATAATATTTTCATTGTGAAAAGAAGACATGCCAAAATCTCTTAGAAAGCCACAAAAGGCCTTATTAACATTGCGCCTTGCTTTTTCCATTTGTGAACCAAATGAAGAAGAACAAAGCCACATTTGTCTCTGCGCAATCCGTGAAAATATCACTTGAGAATTAGGAAACATGTCCATAACCTTCCTAAGTCCTTCTTTCATAGCAAATTGCAAAAGAATTCCAGTCACATGTCCTAAACTGTTCCCTCCACAATGAATTACAATTATGTCTGGATGTTGCTCTGTCTCCAAAGTAGCACAGAGAGGTAGCAAGTCCAACCACTTCATTCCACGTACTCCATGCCAGTGTACTTCCAAATGTGGGAATCCAAGATCTACAGCTACTCCACAGCTTTCTGCATGCACCTTCAACCAATGTATCCACGAATCTCCAAAAATCCAAACAATCTGTTTTCTGAAACACACAGCCATAGCTATCTTTTGTTCTCTCAGCAAAATGAGTATCTGAGAAAATATCTCCTGGCACAACACACCCACCAAACTTTCCTGACCAATCCCTTTCAGTGCTTATTCTCATTTGCATGACTTCTGAACCCAAAAATCCCCAGATGTAACTCCCGATGTCCGCGAACTACCGCCATGTCTGCGGACATATCGTAACATGAACAGTCCTTCTGCCATTTCCACTACACTCTCTCTGCCATTCTCTCATTGGATGTACCTCAAAAATCACATGACCATTCACCAATCACATTCAAGACCTCTACATCTAACTGCATCATCATAGATCAGCACTGCAAATGTACTCTGAATCTCTCTGAGTACAAGTGTCATATCATTGGCAAGCAGCATCTACCAGAAATACTGTACACGTCTTCATGATTTCTACTTGCAGCTCTATGCATATCCATATGCATGAACACAAACTTCAGGTATGCATATTTTCTGTATAGTAGATGAACACATTTTCAAACAGACTTTTACCTTGTAAAATCTGTAAAATGAATTTACTGTACTTTTTTCAATTTCCTAAAATCACTATCACTTATAAACCTTTATACTTTTTACTTTCTTTATACACACACACTCAAATCATGTTAAACTAACATTTTTTAAATGAAATATATAGACTACATATATTCAAACAAAATTGCATCCAAACACAATCTATGTTTAAACCTTTATAAAAATACTTATACAATTTCATATTTTTTGTTTTTATTTATTTATTTACTTAATTACTTTAAATTAGACATGACATTGAGGCGCTATTACCTAGAACAGTTTACTTACAGATATAGTGGTATTCACTAATATATTATAAATTTCACAAGACATAGTAAAGATATTTTTTTTTTGCTACAGTTAGTCATTCAATACAATTTGTTCATTAAGAACATATGATATGTACTGAACTGATGCAATGTATCTTATGTAAATAAATTAGTTTAATGGTTATACAGAAGGCACTGAGGATTTCAATTAAAAAAATCAATATCTAAATTAAAAACAGTGCTATATACAAACAAAGTTACTAATTTGAAGCTTTTACAATTGCAGTGAAGAATAGTTTCTTGAAAAGAAGCAGCCGAATTCGAAGAAGAAAGAAAAACTAAGAAGTTACCTGTTAATTTTAAAAAAAAGTAAGTAAAATATCACCATCATATTTGAATTATTAATCAAATATACTATAACATTAATACGAGCTATTTTGGTTTCTTAAAATAGAGATTTTGTACCATTTTGTCCAAAAATGTGCCTGTCTTAAACAGCAATTTACAGCCAGAATGGCCCACAAATTTCTATTTTTGGACACACAAATTAGCCAACTGAACCACTACAATTTTCATATTATAGAACAAACAACTGTTTTAATTGTATACATTAGATTTACTATTTGTACTTTTCCACACCACTAGCTTACTTTTTTTTTTGTTTTGTCATCTGAACCTCAGTTTAGTAACACATAAATTCAAGAATACCTATCCCTACTAGTTTTAGTTCCCAATGCACAATCACACACCATTACATACATCTTTATCATCTTACTCAAACACTCATGCACACAGCACGCATACATTCCAGAACACCCCAACCCATATCTTCTTTATTTTTTTCAACAGACCCTAAAGAATGCCTACCAAAAGTCAAGTCCGTAGAAAGCAACGCAAAAGTAGAGCAAATGAAAATAAAGGTGTCCAACATAAGCATCCATCTCTAGCAGAATTTGTAAAAAAAAGTTGAAACAAAACAGCTAATACAATCATTTAGTGAAACACAAGAAGTTTCAAGTACAACAGCTTCGCTTCCTCTATCAAAATGTGAAACAAACCAAAAAACAATTAACAGAAAATCAGCTATCAGTACAGATAAAACTACTTCTTCAAATTTTAATATAGTGCAAAGTAAGCATACCAAGAAAAGTATTTTAGCCAAAATATACCGTCACAAAGTCCTTCAAAATCTTATAAAAACAGGAGAGAAATCAGGTTCAAAGCTTAAAACCTATCGTAGGAAATTAATCTTAGAAGCATTCATGGACAGTGCAATTCTTCTCAAACGAAATGTATTTATTTTACAGTTAAACAAAATGAAACCACTAACAAAACTAATAACTAAATTACAAAAAAGACTTCTCAATAAGCGAAATGTCAACAGAAAGAACTTCTTAAGTATCTGCGGAGGTGAATGGAATCACACTACGAGCACAGAACCATATTTTAATGAAGAAGCGTACAAACAAAAGCAAACAAATACAATTGCCATAAATAGCAGTGGTCGAGGTTATGAAAAAGTGAATAATACCATAATGGAACAAGAAGTACTCCTTACAAAAATATGCCCTGAAAACTTAGAATTACCCCTCCATTCAACTGAATAAGAACGTCTAGTGTACAAATGACCATGCACGTCAATGTGTAACATTCCCAAACAATGTTTCAAATCTTTACGCCAATTCCTCAATAAATATGTAAAGAGCAAAGACAAAATCAAAATTAAATTATTGCAAAATATAGATACCTGTCCAGTGCGCAAGTACACAGGACTACAAGGACATTCATTGGCCTGCATTACAGGACCTACTTGTAAAACCACTTTCCATGATATCAAAAGGGTATCAACACATCATTCAACTATAAGAAATCTAGTCTATAAACTGTACTATGCTAAAAGTCCTGCTTTAGCACTAGCAAAGTTAAATAACATCCTTCTACATGGTACAGCAAAAGACCTACTTGAAGAAATTCACTATATCCAGAAAAAATATTTTGGAAGTGAAAGACATTTACAGAATGAAATAGCTTTAAACCAATTAAGCAACAATTCTACACATGGCAACCTTTTGCTAAACACATACACAAAAGAAATACTAAAATTTAAAAGTACATCAGCTGAAGTACCAAACCATGTATGTGTATGTTGCCGTAGAATTTTTTATAAAAGTGACACAAAAACTGTGGACCTATCATACAAAATAGAAGACAATGAAGATTCTAAATGGTTTGAATTAGCTCTCTACCTTGTAGCAGAAAACAAATATGAAATAACTGAGCCCTTAATACTTTGCAGTTATTGCACTACAAAACTTGACAACAACCAAACTCCTTCACGTTCTATCACAAATAATTTGGAATTATACCCAGTACCAAAACCTCTACAACAACTTAATTTATATGAGAGCATCATAATTCAAACAGTACACCCATTTCAAGCAATAATACGCCTTCAACCAAAAACAGCAAAATTACCTCCCTCTGAATTGGTAAAAGGCATTCGTGGAAAAGTAGTTTATTTACCATTAAATCTAAAAGAAAATGTGCATACTCTAGGAGTGCAACGTCCAATGCAGCAATCTTTAATTATATTAGTAAATGGAGTACCTACAAAAGACAAAAAAATATGGAAACAGCTGGTAGATTTATATAAAGTTAGACAAGCCTTCCAATATCTTAAAGAGAATAATTAATATTACAAAGAAATTAATATTGAAGAAAACTTGAAAGATACAACTGAAATAATTCAAGAAACACAAGAAGCTGGTCAATTTGAGCTACTAGATCCTGCTACAATATCAAATACTTTAGACCATTATACAATTCATCCCTTGCACTGTAATGACACCGTACAAGATTTACTGGAAACTTACCAAATGCGTCAAACAAAAGGATCGCCAATCAGTATATGGGAAAAAAGTATAGAAGCACGTGCTTTTCCTCTACTCTTTCCTACTGGCAAAGGAGGAAGGTATGATGATAGACCTATTCAAATATCAGCTTCAGAATACCGCTCATTACAGATGTATTCTGAAGATCCCAGATTTAGACAAAATGTAGAATACATATTCCACCTACTCTTTGAAAGTGAACTAGCAACTTTATGTTACAGAGTTGCACACATATTAAAATCAGGATCACACTTTCAAAATATGACAGCTACACAATTATTAGAGAAAGTGCAACAAAAGGATAAGGTTTTACCATCAGATATTACAAATCTATTAGCAAATATGCGTGGTACTAAAGAGTACTGGTTTCAACGTCATGGAGATGTACGTTGTATGATCAGAAACCTTGGGCCACCCACTTGGTTTGTTACATTAAGTTGTGCAGAATATGCATGGGAAGATTTACATGATTTCCTACGCATATCAAATAAAAACAAAACAAACATAGATATTCTAACACCTGGAGAACTTTGTTCTTTGGATCCTGTTAATGTTTCAAGATATTTTCACCATCGCTTCATTGCTATGCTACATTTTATTTGTAATAAAACTGTTCCTCCCCTTGGAGAAGTGCAACACTACTTTTGGAGAAAAGAATACCAAGCCAGAGGAGCACCACATATCCACATGCTTTTATGGATTAAAGATGCTCCTAAATTTGGTCAAGACAGTGATGCCACTGTTTTACAGTATATTGAAAAATATGTCACTTGTGAAATTCCATCAGAAGCCACAAATAGTGATCTTCGTGCACAAATTTTACAATTTCAAAGACACAAATGTGGAAAATATTGTTGTTGCAAATACAAAAACAAAGGCAAATACTACACCAAATGCCGATTTGGTTTCCCTAGACCAGTTACAAATACAGGTCAAGTAAACAACCTCATGTCTTCAGTTAGACATAGTGTTAAAGGTAAGTCACCTAAAAATACATATTACATAAAAAGAAAAGAAGAAGAAAAATATATCAATGATTATAATGCAATCATTGCCCACTTATGGAATGCAAACATAGATGTGCACTACATTGCAGACAATTCTACTGCAGTTGCACGATATGTCACAGCATACTTAACTAAAGCAGAAAAGACAGAGCTCCAAGACCTCTGGAATGACCTGTCATCAGATAAAACAGTATCTCAGAAATTATACAGCTTGGGCATAAAAATGCCCACCCATAGAGAATGTGGATCTTATGAAGCAGCTGATCGTTTAACTGGTACTTCATTGTATGGTAAATCTGAAAATATAGTATGGCTAAGTCTTGGTCCAGCTAAACCTAGAAAAAGAGTTCTAAAATCATATGAAGATATAGAAACAATAGCCAAACATGATCCCAACAGCCAAGACATTTTAAAAAACAATTTATTGGACACATACTACCCAAACAGAAGTAATACTTTGGAAAACATGTGTCTATACCAAATAGCCCAAAACTACACATACAAAAATAATATGAAACCTGATGAAAAAAAAGGTAAATATAGAGTGACAGACTGTGAAGGCAGCTTAGTTAAACTCACTAAACCAAATTTAATTAATCATATCAAATTGTCATTGAAGACTCCTCAACATAAAGAAGTATATTACATGTCCCTGCTACAACTCTTCAGACCATGGAGAAAAGAAGAACAATTACTAGATAACTATGACTCATATGAGGATGCTTTCAAAGCAAATGAAAGCACTATAACTGATGTAAACTTTACACAGTACAAAACAATGTTGCACAATGAACAGCAACATGAAGAAGAACTCCAAGCCCAACTAGATAAGGATACTCCTGACAGTAGTCAACCTTCTGTAACAGGAAGCCAAGAACCACTGGGAGAACCACGACTAACAAATGAGGCAGAATTAGCTATGATAGAAGTAGAAAACACAATGTGTCAGTATGAAGATAAGGAAGACTTAACTATACTACAATCAAAACTAAACAATGGGCAAAGTAGCATTTTTCAAGAAGTAACAAAACAAATTGCACATGTTGTAAAACATGAAAATAAAGAATGTTCCTGCCATAATTATAAACCGATACTACTGTACGTCAGTGGTGAAGCTGGTTCTGGCAAAACATTCCTAATCAAAATCATTAGTAAGTTCCTTCAACAATTGACAAACAACAAACTGTCAGCTGTTGTCACTGCCCCCGCAGGTTTAGCTGCCTACAACATAGGTGGTGTTACATTACACTGAATACTACTATTACCAGTAGAACACCAGAACAAATTAGACTATTACAAACTTTCTGCAGAAGCTGCAATGGAATTACGCAGAGTATTGAAACAAATGAAAATCCTACTAATAGATGAAGTGAGCATGGTCTCCAACCTGATGTTAGCTTTGATTCACCTCAGATTACAAGAAGTACTCAAAACAGACTATGAAGAGCTCTTTGCAGGAAAACACATTATAGTTTTTGGAGATCTGCTTCAATTAACACCAGTAAAAGGTGAACCTATTTTTAAAACATTAGGGCACAAACTCTGCCGTAAAACTGTTGGCAGCATTGGAAATGTCAACCTTTGGCAACATTTCCAATACAGAGAATTAACAGAAAACATGCGCCAATCTGCAGATCTAACTTATGCCAACATTTTAAAAAGTTTGAGAGTTGGTATACTTTCTAAAGAAGCAGAAGCAACATTGAAAACCCGGCACATTAATGCACTTTATGGCGATAATGCATGTGCTACAGATGTTATGGAACAATTACCCCACAAAAATAACAATTGTATGGCCTTAATGCCAACTCTTGCAAGCTGTCTCAAATTCAATGAAATAATGTTAAGTAAAGAAATGCAACCAATAATGGAAATTAGCGCCACAGACAAACTAGATGTACATGGTATGACACTACCCATGTGTGACCAAGCCACAACAAGACTAAATAATTTAGAAAAATCAATCTCAAACACAGCAGGCTTAGAAAAGATGTTAAAATTATCCTTAAATTGCAGAGTAATGCTTAAACGTAACCTTGACATGGACCAAGGACTAGTTAATGGAGCACTGGGTACAGTTGTTGGCTTTCAAACATACCCACGTGACAACAAAATTCAGTTTGTCAATATACTCTTTGACAAACTTTCAGAAGTAAAACGGATACGACGCTCAACAGCTAGATTCCTTCTCTTCAAAGATATGTATGTACGCAAAGAACAATTTTCTCTAACTCTTGCATACGCAGTCACGATTCATAAATCACAAGGTCTTACCCTAGACAAAGCAATGATAGATATTGGTAACACAGTCTTTAAAGAAGGCATGAGCTACGTAGCACTATCACGCTTACGTACACTTGACGGTCTATTTCTAATCAACTTTGATGCAAGTAAAGTAAACGCTGATATTCCTTGCATTTTAGAATATAATAGACTTCGCTCACTATACACTCCCCATCTAAACACATATTCTGTTCCACAAAAACTAAAACGTTGTAAAAGAAAACTAAATCAAACAGAAATGCAACAGGACGTCACTGCAAATCCTCCAAAGAGAGTAAAAGAAACTAATACTTCATCAAGTACCACAAACAAAAAAGAATCAATTAGAGAAAGTAAACTAGGTACTTCGTTAAAGAAGGAAGACAAACTCCAAAAAAAGCAGTTAGATACAGAACTACCTGGACCATTTTAATTCTCAAATACAGTTGGTCCAAGTTGCTATGCAAATGTAGCAATGAATATTCTATTTCAATTACCACCAATTGTTAACAACATTTACTTACACAGTACAGACCCATTGTGTTTGCAAATGTTAGTACTTCACAGAAATGCAGCAAACAATCCTGACAACACATATAGGGCCTCATTACGACCCTGGCGGAGAGGGTTTTACGCCAGCGTAGTGCATGGCGTACCTCTCCGCCATACTACGAGTTCCCGTAGCGCCATGGCGGCTTTTTCCGCCTGGTTTTACCAGGCGGAGAAAACCATGGCGCTACGGGACCTCGTTGTTAATTACGCCACCGTATTTTACGGTGGCGTAATTAACTCCTTCCCCACTCCCATTATACCCTATGGGGCAAAAATGGGAATGGGGAAGGGCAGAATGGGGATTGGGGATTTACCGCCCCGCCAAGGTCGGAATGGGGCGGTAAATCCGCCAACCCCCATGGCGCTATCGGCGGCTTTCCGCCATGCTTCGCGGTGCATTTAGCACCGCGAAATCCGCCTGGGTCGTAATGAGGCCCATAGTGTTTTTGGAATAAGACGACAATTGGACTACTGTGCTGGAATGGTGAAATTCACTATAAACTCACAGGAAGATCCACAAGAATTTCTAATGTACTTACTACAAGTACTGGAAAACAAAAACATACCTATAAATGAAATCTTTCAGATTTCATACATGTGGAAACATACATGCACTCTCTGCAACAATGTGACACAAGAAGAAATCCCCAATGAACGCTTCATATATATATCAATACCAAATTGTGAATCCATTCCATTTCAGCAACTTGCACAAAATGCAAACCATGGTAGATTATGCTCTACCTGCAATACAGATAATCGCTCCACGTTAGTAGTACAAACACATAGTAAATACGTAGTACTAATGCTTCTACGTTACAATGCAGATGGTACCAAAAACAACTGCAAGCTGACTGGATTCACACATGGTCAAATATCACTTGGTAAGAAAACCTTCACAACAATAGGTATAATCTACCACGCAGGAGCCACAACCAATTCAGGGCACTACACTGCATATATAAAAAAGAAATGTGGAGGGTTTGAATGTAATGATAGTACCATTACTCTAAAGCAGAGATTACCAGCAAATCTTACAAACGCTTATTTGATGTTCTTAAAACCACAATTTGATAAATAAACTGTATTTAAACCTTTAAATAAATTTGCGTTAAAAAAATATAAACTGTTAGAATACTCCAAAAGCTATCTAACTGCTCAAAGATTCTACAACAACTAATCAGATAAATGAATACCACTAAATTAGACCAAATAATACACAGTTAGAATACGCCAATTGGTATCTAACTGTCCCAAAATTATAAATTTGTGTTAAAATAATATAAACTGTTAGAATACTCCAAAAGCTATCTAACAGCTCAAAGATTCTACAACAACTAATCAGATGAATGAATACCACTAAATTAGGCCAGAAAATACACAGTTAGAATACGTCAATTGGTATCTAACTGTCCCAAAATTTAACAATATCCAAATAGATAAATCAAAACCACTAAAATATATTAAATAAATAGACAGTTAGAATACTCCAATTGGTATCTAACTGTTCCAAAATTGTATAATATCAAAACAAATGAAGAATCTCTTACTGCTCCAAAAAAAATACAACAAAGCAAAGTATAAAGCATTAGCCAGAAACAACAAGTGAACACTGAAAACAAACAAACAAATAAACTGTAGCATAACAGAAAAAGTTTTTTTTTTAATCCAACATGGATTTTTTTTACTCCCACAGACCCAATGATTTTAGCAACAAATACAGAAACTGAGCAAATTGCACAGTACTCTGATTTGTACTCTACTAAATATGAGGGTCGAAAAAAAATAAAAGTATATTGCTTATACAATGTAATAAGTCATTACAAAATACTAATACTAACATGCTATTTTCTTTTATCACAGAAATGAAGAAAAACATTACTAGACCAAACAGTAAGTATACAATAATAAGGACAACCATAGCAGCATATCACATCCATAGTATCTAATACCTTTGTTCCTTATACATTTGTTTTTCACCCAAAGTTATAAGCAAATATGAATGTGATATGCTGCGGTGGTTGTTGCCAGGGCATAGAGTCTTGGGTGCATGGCATGCACCCAAGACTCTATGCCCTGGCAACAACCACCGCAGCATATCACATCCATAGAGTCAAACATTTCAACTATGATCTATGGGAAACTTTTAATGTCCGCGAACAATGTGAGTTTTATTAGAACACTTTGAACTTGCCAGCGAACAATACGGACACCGTTTTCAGGACACCCCCTACGAACATTTCAGAACAATGCGATAGTTCTTAGAACACTTTCAACTTAACAACGATCAATACGGACAGCGTCCTAAGGACACCCCCTACGAACATTCCAGGACACCGGGAGTGTTCTCAAAAACATCTTCAGAACACCCCCATCTTGTTTATTTGCGAACATTTCAGGACACCACGAGTGTTCTTAGGAAACATTCAACTTGACAGAGAACAATACGGACAGCGTTCTCAGGACACCCCCTATGAACATTCCAGGACACCGGTAGTGTTCTTAGAAGCGTCTTCAGAACACCCCCATTTTGTTTATTTGCGAACATTTCAGGACACCACGGGTGTTCTTAGAACACATTCAACTTGACAGAGAACAATACGGACAGCGTCCTCAGGACACCCCCTACGAACATTCCAGGACACAGGGAGTGTTCTTAGAAGCGTCTTCAGAACACCACCATCTCGTTTATTTGCGAACATGTCAGGACACCGCGAGTGTTCTTAGGACACATTCAACTTGCCAAAGAACAATACGGACAGCGTCCTCAGGACACCCCCTACGAACACTCCCCGGACACCGCGAGTGTTCTTAGAAGCGTCTTCAGAACACCCCCATTTTGTTTATTTGCGAACATTTCAGGACACCGCAAGTGTTCTTATGACACATTCAACTTGACAGAGAACAATATGGACAGCGTCCTCAGGACACCCCCTACGAACACTCCCCGGACACCGTGAGTGTTCTTAGAAGCGTCTTCAGAACACCACCATCTTGTTTATTTGAGAACATTTCAGGACACCGCAAGTGTTCTTAGGACACATTCAGCTTGACAGAGAACAATACAGACAGCGTCCTCAGGACACCCCCTACGAACACTCCCCGGACACCGCGAGTGTTCTTAGAAGCGTCTTCAGAACACCCCCATTTTGTTTATTTGCGAACATTTCAGGACACCGCGAGTGTTCTTAGGACACATTCAACTTGACAGAGAACAATACGGACAGCGTCCTCAGGACACCCCATACGAACACTCCCCGGACACCGCAAGTGTTCTTAGAACAGTTTCACTTTGCTTGCGAACAAAACGGACACATATTGAGTCCTTAGAACACCCCCTAGTCAGTTTATTTAGAACATTTCAGAACACCCGTGATGTCCGCAAACAAATCGAACACAAAAAGAACGTCTAACACATAAAAAACACAACTTTCATCCTATCTCATACACTCCCACCCTCCCCAAACACTCCTACACACCAACACACTCTACAAAATACACATTTTGAACAAAGTTTCACCGCGCTGTCCGGGGACGTCCGTGAATCCAAGATGGCGGGCGCTACCGAAAAATCTGACGCGCTTCACGCTCCACGCCGTCCAATCAGCGAACACGTTACATGTCCGCGAACATCACGCAAGACGATTGGCCAATCAGGACACTGTCCGCGGAGCGAACAGGGAAGTGTGTCCGCGAATCGAACACAGATATCAGTAATTTTTTTTTACCTACTTTTTGGTCATTTCAAAAAAAACTACTGGACGGATTTTCACCAAATTTGCAAAAGCACGCTTTCGGGACCAAGCCGCTGCTCCTGGTCCAAATTTGGTGGAAATCCGTCCAGCGGTTTGGGCTGTAGGCGCGAGCAAAATTTTTTTCCCATTCAGTCTATGGAGAGTGAGTATAATGTATACAAATATGAGCATATAGAGGGAAGGTAGAGTAATAAAAATAAAACTATGAGAAAGTGCTGATAACCATAATGATTATCTTCATGCACAGAAAGGATTGCTCTCTTTCAAACCTGTGTCTTCCGCTATGTATATGTTTCATATGATGTGACTTGACCCTAAGTCTACAAATATAGTACCTTTTCAATTTTTACTTCCTGACTGTTACTGAAGAAAACTATGTGGCTTCGATATGTCAGTAAAGGATAAAAAGGGAGAGCCAGCCATGTGATGTCATCAGTGATGTCATCAATGACATTTGTGATGTCATCTTTGATGTCCTGGGTGTTAGTGTTACCAGTGCACGGTGGCGCGAGTTATGGTTGCTTATGTTACCATAACTGCCGAATTTCAGGGTTTTTTCGGTTTTACTTTGAGCCATAACGTCCCTTTAACAAAGTTTTTTCACTGAATTTCATAGGTTTTTAGTAGCACAACTTAACCATAATATCCCTGACTTCATATACATGTAACATAGAACATACTAACCCCCTCGTAGTGACACATCGAAAATCTGAGCGTGGTGAATGTAAATTTAAATAGTGTGCCCTATTTCCCCTTTGAAGTTGGCTCTGAAAAGAGCCGTTTTTTTTTTTTTTTTACAGATGCTTGACAGACACCTGTTATTTTATATTTTTTTTCTTGTTTTTTTTTCTTACTTTACTCCTAAAATCTTCACATAACCTTCTCCAAAGCAACCCTTACATTCCAAAATAGAAAGGCATTTCCCGTAAAAGATAAAGAAATGCCATCTTCTTTAAAATTAATACTGGCATCAATATTCTCATTGTTACAGAAGAACATACCAACTCTAAGCATGAAGGCACACATGCCTCGGTTGATGACACACCTAGCAATATTTTGCTGAGGACAAAAAACTGAACTATTGTCCCATATTGCCCTAGGTAGTAATCCAGAAAAAATTACTTTCGCATTTGGAAGGATCTTCATTACGGCTTGAACCAAGCGTTCCAAATCAGCCAACAAAGTAGGGGCACTGACGTTGCCCAAATGGAAAGCACCATAGTGCAAAACTACCACATGCGGACTGTTCATCGTGGCCATATCCTCACAAACTTGTACAATTCCCTGTACATTGCAATCAGGCACAGTGCTCCACACC
Organism: Ambystoma mexicanum; assembly: GCF_040938575.1. Classification (NCBI taxonomy): domain Eukaryota; kingdom Metazoa; phylum Chordata; class Amphibia; order Caudata; family Ambystomatidae; genus Ambystoma; species Ambystoma mexicanum. The sequence goes on along the minus strand of NC_090933.1, from coordinate 1,234,611,139 downwards.
ACCTCCACTCCTTTCACATCAAAGTTCTTTGCAACATGCCTGCATTCAGCGTACTGCTGTAAACCATGCACAAACATATCTCCGAGCACCAACACCCTGACTTTCTCCACTTCTGCCATCTTCACCACACACAGTCTCTTTCAACACAAATCCACAACCTCGACATCTGATTGGCTGATCCGTACAGTCTTCTTTTCATGTTGGATTTCCTGGAAAAACCCGGATGTAGCACGCCCTGTCCACGAACAGCCACGGTGTCCGCGGACGGCGTCCACTTTACTCTCTGTGCCATTCCCTCATTGCATACAGCTAAGCAATCACACAATACAAATAACGTTCTCAGAACACCCCCATTTTGTGAATTTTCTAACATTTCAGGACAATTATTATTTCATTATTCAACATATTAACATTACAAATATTATACTTTCATCTTGTACTCTGCACACAATGCTATGTTTCTCCATTAGTAGCTCAGTATACTAGATAGAATCCCATGATACAATGCTATTTATATCAATGCATCGTTCAAAGCACTAATAACGGTATGATATTTATTGCAATATCCTTGACACTTTTTTCGCAACATTATAATAAAAATCCCTAGTACACAAATTCCATGAAAAGTACATACACATGTGATGTCATCAGTGATTTCATCAATGACATTTGCGATGTCATCTTTGATGTCCTGGGTGTTAGTCTTAGCAGTGCACGGTGGTGGCGCCAGTTATTTTTCATAGCTTACCATAACTTGCGATTTTCAGGGGTCTTTCGGCTGTACTTAGAACCATAACGTCCTTTAAACAAACTTTTTTTAATATCACACAAACAATATACAAACATGGCGTGCAAAAACCAACTTCTACAGATGGCTTTACACAGAATGTTGCAAAGTAAGAATTTATGCTCGTTCACAGTGAAGGTCAGCTGCTTCCATTTTTTTCTCGGGCCCCGGAGAGGCTCACGAAGCGGACTATAAGGTTGTATTGTGTTTTGACCTTGACAGACAGAGATTGTGATGAAGGAGTGTTGCTAAAACGTAAGAGAAGATAAAGATGAAATTTCTGAAACGAAACCACTTTTATATATTATATCACTATGCGAAAGATCGTTGGCACACGCGGAGTCGTATTTTGGGACTGCACCACTCGTAGAAAATGGAAATTGCAATTGTACTGTAAGTAACCCTTTAGATTATTTTATACCAAATATAATTACAATAGCGTAGCATTAAAGACCGCTCAAGTTGAACTTGTTCGTTGAAAGTGGCATAATGTTTTCTACCGTGCACTATCACCGCCGAATTGATCCCCTGTCGTTTAGAGGGCTCTGAAAAAGGCAGACGACACAAGGTGGGTTAATAGAAATAATTTAACCGGTATAAAGGCGGTCAAGCGCTCTACTCGCTGTGTCACTTCACTGTAGCCTATCAAGTGGCACAGCGAGTACAGCGCTCGCTTTGACATGCGTGCACAGCTTGCTAACGCAAGTTTGAATCCCGGCAAGGCCAAACTCAGCCTTTCATCATTCCATGGTCGATAAATGAGCACAACACACCGTGGTTAATAATAAGCACCGCTTAGATACCTCACGGTTCTTAGCGCCATATGAATGGGAAAATATTATTATTTTATTATTAACATACTCCGTTGCACTATCTTCGATAGCAAATAGTTCCACGCCCTAATAAATAAAATGATGATTTTTAATGAAGATCGGCTGGTGAGACTAATTTATGTTTTTTAAAACAGGTATGTGGCTCCATTTTGCCTATGTCACGATTTACAGACTCCAGCAGATGGGGTCTTCAACTGCCAGGTGCAGGTCCAAATATGCAACTTCATGACCCTCACCATTTTATGGGACAATCGCCAAGGACCAATATGCCCTTACGCAGTACTAGCGGCTACAAACAACATACCAACCAATAGGGTGGTCTAATGGCTCGTTATTGGAGCAACCTTCCGATTATCAGAGCGACCATTTACTGCTTTTATCATAAACCAACAGCCTATCTACCGCAAAGGAACAACGCGTGGCTCCAAATAAACTTTTGCTGATCAACAGCAGAGACAATAGCAAATCGCTGAATATTCACTAAACATTTCATGTGAAATAAATGTACTTTACCAAATGTACAATCCTGCTGTTTACTTTTAAACCACAGTTTCATATTCCGAATTGTGGCGCACTGAGTTGTAAGCTGATCTAACACCCTCTGTACTGCAAAGAAACATTGCGTGCCTCAACATGAACTTTTGCGGATCGACAACAAAGACAAATGCAAATTGCTGAATATTCTCTAAACATTTGATGTCAAATAAATGTACTTTACAACATTTACAATCTTGCTGTTTGCTTTTAAATCACTGTTTCATATTCCGAATTGTGGCTCGCTGTGTTGTGACATAATATGTGTTGTCTTCCGGGTTCTGTGTAAAGTCACTTAGACTGCAGAGAACTGGGCGTGTTTGATTACGCACCCTGTAACGTCACGGAGAGAGGCGGGGAATATGAATGCTTTGATAATATCAGGAATAGGGGCGGCAGATATGATTTAGTGTCGCAAAAGCAAGTCAGCCAGGTCAATAGCGCCAATCATAGGATTATCACATAATGTCGGCGCACACCAGCTGGATTTATCGTTTCTTTAGTGGACAAAAAGTCGGTTGACGCTCCTAGGAAATTGTACTATTAGCGGACAAAAGGAGTGGTCTTAAAACACTTTCACCCTGACAACGAACAATACAAACAAAGTTCTCAGAACACCCCCATTTTGTGTAATTGCAACCATTTCGGGACACTGCGAGTGTTCTTAGAACACATTCAACTAGACAGATTACAATACGGACAGCGTCCTGAGGACACCCCCAGTTTGTGTATTTACGAACAATTAAGTACACCGCGAGTGTTCATAGCTCATTTTTACCTTCCTTGCGAACAAAAATGACACATACTCCGTCCTCTAAACACCCCACCATTTAGTTTATTTACAAAATGTCAGAACAGCCGTGTCCTCCGCGGACAAATCGAACGCAACAAAAACGTCTAGCACATAAAAAAACAAAGCATTGAACCTATCTCATACTCCCCCGCCCTCCCCAAACACTCTTACACACCAGCACACGGCACTAAATACAATTTTTTATCCACGTTTCACTGCGCTGTACGCGGTCGACTGCGAATACAAGATGGCGGGCGCCACAGAAAATCTGACGTGCTCCACGCCCCTCGCCGTCCAATCAGCGAACACGTCGCATGTCCGCAGACATGACGCAAGGCCATGGGCCAATCGGGGTGCTGTCCGTGGAGCGAACAGGGAAGTCCGTCCGCGAAGCGAACACAGATACCACTAATTTTTTTGCCTTACATTTTGGTCATTTTTTTAAAAACTACTGGACAGATTTACACCAAATTTACAAAAGCACGCTTTTGGGACCAGGCCGCCGCTCCTGCCGCAAATTTGGTGTAAATCCGTCCAGCGGTTCGGGCTGTAGCCGTGCGCAAAGTTTTTTCCCATTCAGTCTATGGGAAAAAAAAAGTTTTGGGACCCCCCCTATAAATTCCCCCCCCCTGGACGAATCCTCACCAAACTTTGCAAAAATAATTCAGAGTGACCCAACTACTTTTTTTGCAAAGTTTGGTGAGGATCCGTCCAGGGAGAGCGAAGTTATAAGCCGCCCAAAAAGTGCTCTTCCTATGGAAACATCAACTTAACCATAACTACATGGCCACTACCGTGGCCATGTAATATATATACATATATATATATATATATATATATATATATATATAATGCAAAACAAGACAGGGAGGGCTTAGTGCTAAAATTCCAAAGAACTACCACTTTATAGAGAGCCGACATGACCGTGGTGGAAGTGATTCTGAAAAGGTGTGATTACACAGGGGCAATCTGTCATGTTGTTAATTCTGGTGTCCACAAGGAACAGGGTGTTAGCTGTGCTAACATTGCAGTCAGTGCTAAACCTAGCGAGCCAGTATGTGCACAGAAAAGGTAAGCTTTCCCAGGCCAGATGATCCGAGGTTTACAGACATGTCTGGGGCCAGCTGATGGCTGTAAAACTGCTCTTCACTGTCGAGGTAAGTGCTGAGGATCCTGTGGGTCGCGACTAGCTTGCTAAATCCCTACTGATGCAGGGGAGGGCTTGCTGTTTAGGGTTTCAGGTTGCCTGACAACAGGATTTGTTTTGAATCTCTTGTGGTGGCGTTTTGTTTTTAGGTTGAGAAGGTGTTTAAATGCAAGTTTAAATATGTGTTACCATATACAGAAACCCGTTCCTTTCTGTGCTAATTACAACTCTCAGTTCCTAACACTTTACATTATCCGCACCAAGCCCTGCTAAAATGGCCGCCGCCATTACCGAGCCCCTAGGTAGGGGTAGTATAGCTCAGTGGCAACACGCTCGTCTTGGAGGCAAGACGACGCAGAGCAACACAGGTTCAAATCCCGTGTGCTTAGAAACCTCTTTGTTATTAAGCACCTTATAAAAAAACAAGTATAACTTACAGCCGGCCACAAACAAAGGCCATTCATTTCAGGCGCTGCCGGTCTCCACCGGTGAGTGTGCAAGGTTATTCTCACACCAAGCGAGACACGTAAAACCTTGGCCTCCAATTCTCTAACTATAAGTAAACAACCAGCGCGGACACCTATATGACGCTACCTTGAAAGGGAATCCTCCCAAACTGATCGTGTGCCTCTTTCATCCCTATGCCGTCATATGCCGTCACCCTCCCATCTCATTCCCATGAGCTGTTCCACCCACTATCCTCAAAGAAGAATAGGGACGCCAGTAAGTTGCATCCTGAACACCCTCCCAGCTGCTTAGTGCCCCCCCAATCCTGGCCTCTCACATGGGTGACTGACCCTGACTTCCACGGCCCAGAGATCACTGCGCCACCGCCAGAGTTCGGTACATCCTCAGAAAGCCTGCCAAAAGCGCCCTGACACTCAATTTAAAGAGACTGCAGAAATTGAAGTCCAATCCATCCTTAACAGTCTTAAAACCACATGTCTGCCCAGCTTCCATTATCAAGGGAATGCGCCAAGGCCCCCATTCATCACTGCATTCATAAATGCCTCCTTCTCCACAGGTCTAGTATCTTCTAGCCTCAAGGAAACCTGGGTACTCCCGCTTCCAATAAAAATCTACATTAGACTCCACTAACCCTTACAGCTACAGGCCTATCACCACAGTGCCTTTCCTATTGAAAATACTCGATCGAACGGCATACCTTCAAGTCCAACATTTCCTTGAAACCAACCACATACTGGGAATGAGGCAATCAAGTCTTCGCCCGAGCTACAGCACCAAATCTGCGCTCTTGGATCTAAAAAAAGAACCGGACGAGATCAGTGACTCCGGTAAACCTGCCCTCCTCCTCTTTTAGACTTATCAGCGGCCTTCAACCTGGTGGATCATAAAATCCTCTGCCACCATCTCAGGACCACAGAAAACTTATCTTCCAAAGCCACAGCCTGGATTGTCTCGTTCCTACAAAGAAGGGACATGAGAGTATTTTCAGATACCACCAATGTGGCTCCCACCACTATCCACTGTGGAGTTCCACAAGCCTTGTGCATATCCCCTAATTATATAACAAATTCACCAAATACGTCTTCGATATCCTTGACTCCATCGAATACCCTAGACCAACTTCGCCAATGACACGCAAATTCTACTCTCGCTCACTGGAAACTAAGAGGAAGACTCCAGAACTCTCAATTCCACATACGCCACCATCTAGGCCTGGATGGCAGCAAACCGCCTGTGTTTAAATAGAGAAAAGACCGAAATCCTACCGGTTTGCTCCCCAGCGGTACTTGAGAATCTCAATGACCAATATTCTGCCTTCCTCATCAACGACATTGCAATCCCAGTCTTGGTATCCGTCAAGACTCTAGGGGTCTAACTCGACTCCACACTCTCTATGTCCTATCAAGTAGACGCCATAGCCTCCCCTGCGGCCTATGAGACAAAATCGTCAATGTCGCCAACCCCTTCCTAACCACAAATAGTTGCCTCATTATCGCCCGGGTAGTCATTGGCTCGAGGCTGGACTACTGTAAGGCACTTTTTGTAGGCACCTCATCAAAAAATATCCTGAAGTTACAAGTCATTCAAAAAAATGCTGGTAGCAGCACTCAGCATTCCCAAGAGAGATCATATCTCTGCTGCTTGGGGATCGGTGCACTGGCTACCGATTAAGAAACTAATCATCTTCAAATCCATGCCCATTACCCACAGATGCCTTTCCAACTCTGCACCCCTCTCCCTGTCCTAGAATGTAGTTAGAGCCCATTCCACCAGACCAGCCAGAACACCATATGCCCACTGCATAGTTCTACCCAAATTCAGACTCACAAAAGCAGGGGGCTCCAGCTTCCCGTACACAGCAACAAAACAGTGGAACACCCTGCCACCCACACTCAGAGTCGACCCTTCATACTGGACATTCCACAAAGCCCTGAACACTCTGCTATTTGAATAATCTGTATTACAACTCTGTATATATGCTCATCTGATGTTGCTGAATTGTAAGTAACTGGTTGTAACAGCGCCTCGATGCCTCCTGGCTGCTGCACGCTTTGGAAGTGAAATAAAGACATAAATAAAAATATCTTCTACCCCACCTGCCAGTAACTTTTTTCATCATAGTCTGGGCTGAAAGCCAGTGTGGTAAGTCTTTCAAAGTCTTCAACAGGGGCACCCTGTTCCTACAGTTTCAACATGTAGATCCAACTTCGAAAGGAGGCTGTGTAAAAGCGCTGTAATGGGGCCTGCTCTATATCCAAGAATGGTGTGCCCTGGGGGAGGGGAGGTTTTCTGTGGGCACAGCCCTATCATACATGGATGAACAGTCCTCTTTTAACTTCAGCTTTGTTACTACATGGAACACAGGGTATAGTACTGACACCTCTAAATGAACCAAAGCAAAGATCCCACATAATAGCTCTGTGACCTGTTATCTTTCAGACCCCCTAAATGATTCTGTGATAGGTGTAACCATAGGGGTGTCAGCTAGAGTTTAGGTGTGTGTGCAGACGTGATTGTTGAGATGGAATAATTCTCAGGAAACTAAGTCATTCAAGCAAACCTAGGTTTATTATAAAGTTCCTGAGCAGCGAGCTCCCAGCTCAGCAGACCAACCAACTGACACCACTGGATCCTGGAACCTCTCCACACTCCAGACCTTCATAGAGGCTCCAGGTTCCAAGAATGTTAACAGATAGAACACACAACACCATATGCCGTGATTACATGGCAACGCTTTTACAATTGCTAAATTTAACATTACTTGAACTATGTACAATGCCTCATCATTGACTCATGAAGAAGGTACAATGCCTCATTCCTAACAGAGTCACAGTTAGATTAAGTGCAAAGATGTTTCAGCGTATTCAGACACATATATGATCTGCATCTTTGCCACTAGAGACCGAGTTCCTCCCTGGGACACCTAGTCTTAACATGCCCTGCTACACTCATACCCTCATAATCATTACCCACTCCGTACCCTTCCCTCCATGACCCACATTTACTCTCCTTTGTCTCTCTCTCTCCCTCTCTCTCTCTCTCTCTCTCCGTCTCTTTGAGGAGACTCACTAGAGTGTACCTGCTATGGCTGATCTCCTTTGTTATAAACATGCTATGTTTAATGCCAAAGCTGTCTTCACTCAGAAGAAAACCAACTTGCCTTTCTAAGCAACCCGACATATCCCTCAGAAGTCTTCCCTGCCTTGCACACTCTACCAAACACCTTCTGTACCAACACTAAACGACTTCAACATCTTCTTTATGTTCAAAATTAGGGACATTCAAGAAGATAGCTCCTCTTAAAGGAAATTGGTATCACTCTATTTACAGCATAACAATAGTTCTCTAACATCTCTGCTTCAGGTTTGACCCATTCTGCAGAGGGACCACCCTCTCTCAGGCGAACCTGATACCAACCGGTAAAGCTGAAGACACCAGTCCTGTTTTTGTGGCAAATCATCATGCCAGTACTTTAGCATTTTATATATAACATATCATGTATTCAGCACTTTCACAGGTGGTGATTCTACCCTCATTCAAGCAATCACTACTAACTACTCTTGTTCCAGAAATAAGGCAAACTATCGTCCCATTGATGTGCTGCCTGGGTCCCCTGAATCATTGTGAAAAGTGTTTACTGTCCAGTTGCATACCTTCTTGGAATCATCCAAGTATGGTTTACAACCATAACAAGTAACAGGTTCTTCTGTGGATATTGTATGGGGAGATATAGGGGCCGATGCTGGCTATGGGTGCCCCTCTCCTGGCCACGCTTGATCTCTTTACGTCCTCCAACGCGGTCAACCGTGAGGTTCTTCTGTGCCTTCTGAGACCATCACCTGGCTTGTTAGGTGCAACCTTTGATAGGTTTAGGTCCTTACTATCAGAGAGATCAAAGAGAGTGAAATAGGGTCTTTTCTTTACCAAACCCTGTTCCTGTTCACTATGGGGCACTGCAGGGGTATCCAGTATCCCACTTGCTGTTTGTCTATAGTCAGCTCCCATGACATTATTCAGAAAATGTAAACTCAATTATCATTCATACACTGATGATAGGCAAGTCTATTTTACAACAACTGACCCATGTGTGGGCAGGGAAGATCCCACAGCCTGCCTAAGTGAAGTTTGTGATTGGAAGTTTAGGAATTGACTCCATTTGAAGCCGGTGAAAACTGACATAATACTCCTAGAGACCTCCTTAAAAAGCCTAAGAGGGGCCCTAGTGCACCCATTTACTTCGGCTTGCCTATCTCAGATACCAGCAAAGTCAAGAGCCTTCGGTTTATTTGTGAATCCAACCTGGACTTGAAAGTCTCATATTACTGGATGTTTTTGCTGCAGCGGGTGCCCACTGATGGTCATGCTGTGGTAGATGGCACTTTGATCATCTCTAAGCTTGACTATGCCAATGCATTGTTTGCTGACCTACCGGCTCACCAGTGTCATTGTCCGCAGACCATGCAAAAAGCTGCTTGCCGCCTAGTTTTCAAACTTCCAAAGGTTTGCAGCATTCCACAGGTTTGCCGTTGTCTTCATTGGTTAACGGTTTGTCAAAGTATGTCTTTCAAAGTCCTTTGTATGGCCTTCAAATGCTTCTATGGACTGGCAGCCCAGTATCTAACTGAGAACAATCAGGGATATAAACCTTTTCTCAAAATACATTTTTATTGGACACGTGTGTCTCCAAATGTAAATTGAGAGGTGACTGCAGATTTTCTGTTTTAGGTCCACATCTTGACACTCACTTCCTCGTACCTATTCATTTAAAGCTCTGTGCTTGTCTTTCTTCCCAATGCCTTGTGGGATAAGCTATAACCTTCGCAGTCTCATCGGCCAGGTGGCGAGGGCAGGAGCCCCCACCCTCCCCAGCCCAGGATCAGCTCATCTGAGCTGCTGCACCGTGCCACAAGGCACGAAGAGGATCGCCGCCCAGACAGGCCCCCACGAGCCCCCACCAGCACCCCTGTGCTGCCCACCCTTCCAAGAGCGCATTTCCACCGCCCTGCCGCCCACCCCTCACCCAGAAGCGGCCCGGGTCACGCTCCTGCAGCCGCGCCGACATCAAAACAAAAAAAAAAAGAAAACAAAATGTCGGGCGCGATGCGGCACCAGAGCGAGGCTCAGCATCCTGGTTGCTAACCAACCGTGCTTAATAGCACCCAACATCCGCCGGCAGGCGGAAGAGCCGGCCACCTTCAAAGGCCATTCTAAGGCCCTGTTTGCCCCTCTGCACTCAGTCTCATCGGCCAGGTGGCGAGGGCAGGAGCCCCCGCCCTCCCCAGCCCAGGATCAGCTCATCTGAGCTGCTGCACCATGCCACGAGGCACGAAGAGGATCGCCGCCCAGACAGGCCCCCACGAGCCCCCTCCAGCACCCCTGTGCTGCCCACCCTTCCAAGAGCGCCTTTCCACCGCCCTGCCGCCCACCCCTCACCCAGAAGCGGCCTGGGTCGCGCTCCTGCAGCCGCGCCGACATCAAAACAAAAAAAAAGAAAACAAAATGTCGGGCGCGATGCGACGCCAGAGCGAGGCTCAGCGTCCTGGTTGCTAACCAACCGTGCTTAATAGCGGAAGAGCCGGCCACCTTCAAAGGCCATTCGAAGGCCCTGTTTGCCCCTGTTCGCCGTGCTCGGCGCGTGGCCAGTTGCCCAGGATATCCTTAAACAAACTCTGCCCCATCATGGACAAAATCCCGCTGTAAGTACCACCACGCCATTCTAAGCTGCTCTATAGAGCATACATATGCGCATTCAAATGTACGCAGCTCCCTAGCGTGACTCTTGTTCCTGTACGTCTGATTCAGGCCCCACTCCTAGCCGCTGCCCAGGAATATTAGTGAATTGCTGCATTGTGCCTGTGCCCCACACTGTTAGTGAATTGCTGCTATGTGCCTAACCCCTGTGTCCCGCACTGCTTGTGAATTGCTGCTATGTGCCTGTGCCCCACACTGTTAGTGAATTGCTGCATTGTGCCTGTGCCCCACACTGTTAGTGAATTGCTGCTATGTGCCTAACTCCTGTGCCCCACACTGTTAGTGAATTGCTGCATTGTGCCTGTGCCCCACACTGTTAGTGAATTGCTGCTATGTGCCTAACTCCTGTGCCCCACACTGCTAGTGAATTGCTGCTATGTGCCTGTGCCCCACACTGTTAGTGAATTGCTGCTATGTGCCTGTGCCCACACTGCTAGTAAACAGGGCCCAAACCTCTGTTACCTGACTTCCACACTGTGCCTTAACTAACTGCACCTACAGATGACTGCTACCCTATGCTCACCCATCATGCCCAATACCACACCCCCACCATCCGCACTCATCGCCCCTACGCCTTTCCTCCCATCTTTTTTCACCAAACCTACAGAACACAAACCCAACCAACCCTCAACGCACCCCAGAACCACAAACTCTAGAAATCAAAAATTAGGCCTCTGCTCCAGACATTCACAGCAAACCCCTCTAAGCAAAATTGAAAACAAAATAGCCCCTGAACACAAGAAACTGTCCACTCCCAAGAAGGTAGCCAAAAAGCCCAATACCACTCCCACACCTCGCCCAGACTTACAGTGTGCATTATTTAATGCCAGATCCCTCCCCGCCCACGCCACCGAAATCCATGACCTTCTCACCAACCTTGACCTCGACATTCTTGCCATCACCGAAACCTGGCTACACAACGCCGCCGGCCCAGCCATCTCACTAGCCATTCCACCAGGATACTCCATCCTCAGACAGGACAGAACATCATCTACAGGTGGAGGAGTGGCACTCATAGTCAAAGACCACCTTGAATTAAGACAAACTCCCTCCAAACTAGGGGATAACATCGACTTTCTATTTGCCAAGATCGCACAACACCACCATCACTCTCAATCTAGTATATCGCCCACCAGGCCCTTTACTGGACTTCCAAGACAACCTCACACACCTGCTAGGTGAAAACCTTAAAACCACTACCAAAACCATTATCCTAGGAGACCTCAACTTGGGGCTCCACGACCAGAAAGATAAACCATCCACTAAGCTAGCACAAGCTCTCCAAGAAATGGGCTTTGTACAAAGAGTTCTCCAACCTACCCACAGTAAAGGGCGCACTCTTGACTGGGTAGTTGACCACAACTGCGGCATCGACATCAGCTCCACCACACCCACGCCATGGTCCGACCACTTTCTCATTCACTTCTTCATCCCCCTACCTATCAACTCGGTAAAAAAACTCTCACCTGCACCCCCAGCCATGGCCAGGAGCGCCAAGAACCTCACCAAAGAAAGCATCACACCCTACCTAGCTCCTCTCACGAACAACGTCCCTGCCTCATTTGACCCAGCTGCACTGGCAGATATCTACAAAACCACCATTAGCACTGCCATTGACATCATCGCCCCCCTACAAAAGAAAAAATCCAAAAACTCCAAACACTCCAATACGTGGTTCTCAGCAGAACTAAAAGAACTACGAACTAAAAAACGCAAAGCCCTCAACGTATGGAAAAAAGCATCCAATGCCTCCTCACTATCGTCCTACAAATCACTGGCCACCCAATACAAAAAAAGCATCATAGCAGCCAAATCTGCATCATATAATGAAAGAATCTCCAACGCCACCTCAGAATCCAAAGAGCTCTTCGCCATCTTCAAGGAACTCTCCACACCAGCCACTAATTCACAAGAGATTGTCAAGGACCAAGCCTGGTGTAACACCATACAAACCGCCCTTCTAAAAAAAATCGAACTCCTCCAAGCCAAAATCTTAAACCATCACAAAAATCTCACTCAGCAAACCTTAGTTGCATCCCCTAAGGAAACAGTGATTGAGAACAAAAAGATAAGTCACATCACACCCTTTAAATTTAGATAAGTCTCAGAAAAAGAGGTAATCGATATCGTTAACAGAATCAAACCCTCCAACTGCAAAGGCGACGCCTGCCCCGCCAAACTAGTCAAAGACTGTGTTGAGACACTAGCACCATTCCTCAAATCCTTCATTAATGCATCCTTCAACTCTAACTCAGTCCCAACCAGCCTAAAAGAAGCTTGGGTGCGCCCCCTTCTCAAGAAACCCACTCTAGATCCAGAAAACGCCAACAACTATAGACTCATTACAACAGTTCCCTTCCTGCTCAAGATCCTCAACAAAGTCGCCTACTCACAAATACAGCACTACCTCGAAGAAAATCGCATTTTAGGCAAAAGGCAATCGGGCTTCCGCACGGAGCATTGGACCGAATCAGCCCTTCTAGACCTTAAAATTCAACTTAATGACATCATGGACAAAGGCAAACCGGCTCTCCTCCTACTATTAGACCTATCTGCTGCCTTCGACCTGGTCAATCATGACAATCTAGGCACGCAACTTAAAAATGAAGCTCACTTCTCGCCGGAAGCCGTCTCCTGGGTCAAATCCTTCCTCGAGGGTCGACTTATGAAAGTCTTTTCTGAATCTGCAAAAGCTACCCCAACCACCATCCACTGTGGCGTCCCACAAGGATCCTACACTGCACCCACCCTATACAACATTTCACCCTCCCTCTGTTCAATGACCTCGACCATCACCACATAGTTTACACCAACTATGCTGACGACACACAAGTCCTGCTCCCCCTTACTGGCTTATATGAACAAGACGCCGCAGCACTAACTAAAATATACACAGCCATTCAAACCTGGATGGCAGCCAACGGACTCTGCCTTAAAGGGGACAAAACAGAGATCCTACTAGTTGGCACCAAAGAAACACTAAATAAACTCCCGCCTCTATACAAATCCTTTAACGTCGATAACTGCACCATCACAGTCTCCACTGCGGTAAAAACGCTAGGAGTATACCTCGACTCCACTCTCTCCATGACAAGGCAAGTCAATGCCATAGCCTCCTCTGCTGCACTAACCACTAAGATAATCAACGCCGTTAAACCCTTCCTATCCCCTAAAAACTGCCTGAATGTAGCCAGAGCCACAGTAGGTACCAAATTGGACTACTGCAACGCCCTCTTCCTGGGCACATCTGCACAAAACATTAAAAAAATGCAAGTCACACAAAACAATGCTCTAAGAGCAGCCCTAAGCATTCCAAAAAGGGAGCACATCACCCAAGCCAGAAAAGAAGCACACTGGCTACCTATAAAAGAATGCATACTATTTAAATCCATGGCCATCACACATAGATGCCTCTCTGCCAATGCCCCACCCTATCTTTCTGAAAGGATCACCCTCCATATCTCCACTAGACCTACCAGGTCACACCTGACCAACCAGACCTATGTACCCACTTTCAAAAGAAGCAAAGCCGGAGGGTCCAGCTTCCAACACCTAGCACCCAAAAATTGGAACGCACTCCCCACCGCCTTAAGAAGCGAAAAATCATACCATGCCTCCGTAGACTACTCAAAACCATGCTGTTCCACTAACCCCGCCTCACCTGTATTCTCACCACTGTAATTATGGAATTAACAGCAAATGTATGAAAAAACGCGTCTATGCTAATCTGTATATCTGTATATTCACCATGTATGCCTGTACCAAGTAAGACTTCTTAGCGCCACGATGCCCCCGGGCAGATGTGCGCTCTACAAATCCAAATAAATAAAATAAATAAATAAATTAATATGTGCAGCTTGTTCGGCTCGATGCATGATGTAGATTTCTCAAATCAAATCCTATAAATCAAATGCATTTCTTAAATCAATTAAATTAAATACTCTCTCCTTCAGGTTCTGTAATTCTCAATCTCTATGCAAAAAGATTCCCTCCCTCGTGGATCGTTTTCTCTCTCATAAAACCACGCTTGCTACACTTCATAGTGATTATGATCTCTTCTCATACTCCCCCAGATCCACCCCTCACTTTGACATGCTCCCCCTTATCGTTGGAGTACTCTACCTCTCACTGTCTAGCTTGCCTTAACCAGCTGCTCTCAACTTGTTTTTCCTTTTTCTGACCTGCCTTTTGCCTACCTGCTGACTATCACCCTTTAGCTGCCTTTAACCTTCCATACATCTCCTACCAGCAAACAGAACTTAAATCCCTATTCTCTGACCACTCCCTGAATGACCTGTTGGAATTGAAATTATATTATGCCTCCTATCGCAGTATTTGTATGTGTGTTGGCCTACGCCAAGTTGTCTAAAATATCATGTAAATAGACTCCGCGGCAAGGTCTTGACCTTAACGAAAAATTGTGTAAGTCGCCATCTTGGATTTAGCTGCCATTTTAGGTTCTCCTGTAATGTGGAAGTCACCCTGAACATCAAAATGGAGGCCGAATGACATTCTGAGTGAAATTCTGGCCGTTGTGACCTCCGCACACATGAATAAGTAATATGCCTGCAGGCCACTTGTCGGGGTCGCGAACTGAGACCTTGTCCTATCCCTGACCTATGTGTAAATGAACAACTGTATCAGCGGAACTGATCAAAATGCATACATTATGGGATTGACCTGGCAAGGAACCCTAGGCCTGGTCCCAAGAATGGTTAACCCGCGAGGGGGTTGGCCAGGGCTGGATAAAAAATATAAAAGCACAAGTATTCCAATGTACGGTCTCTCTACTAATGCATCGAACCTTCGTTGAAGTTCGTTACGTTACTCTCAGAGCCGAATAGCTATCCGTTTGTCAATTGACTTTTTTGGTAACTGTGTAGCTTTTAAATAAAGCACTTTGTATGTCCTTTGTAACCTGTGTTGGTGTGTTTCCTTTGGGCTTCCCAGCCTCATATCAATTTCTTTGTTTTCACAGTTGGCGCCCGAATAGGGACCCTCAAGATTGATGCCGGATCATTGAAGGTTGACGCAGACTATCGAACCGGGATCGGACGGTGTGATTCTACGGGCCCGACTGAACGAGACGCGATACCTCGGCAGCGCTGCATGATCCGATCCTTGGACGATAGTCGTGTGGTCTGACACGGCATCTTGACGAGGGTACATTTTTGAGGCGGGCAGATTTGTCGAAACCACCAAACACAAGGTAAAATTCTTTAGGTAAGTTCTTTGATAAACCGTACGGTCCTCCTTAGGTTTGGTCAGGTGCAGTCGTGACCCGGCTCTTAATTTAACCCTGACAATTTGAATTTAGCGTATTGTATCTGCAGACACAATTATTGACCAGGTAACACCAATTTTTTGTGAAATGCCTGGGAAATTGTCTAGCTGCTTTAGGGCTCTGTTCCGCAGCGATCGACAATCTTTGGAATTTAGCCGCCCGGCACCACAGGAGGGGTCGCCGGCATGTACTATGTACTGTAAGTATGGCATTGGTAGTATAGTATTTAATGATATTTGCAACAGACACACCAGACATGCCTCCAAATTTCAGTGGCCAATCAACGGCAGTTTCGAGATCCCCCGTATTGAATACCTAGAATCAGTCTTGTTGAAAAAGAAGGCTAGACCTGCAGCCTTTGATGTTTTACAGAATTGGAAAAAAGAAGCGTTACAGCAGCTTAAAAGTAGGGACAAACATGCACGCCGTCATAAAACAAACGCCGAAAAAGCATTGTTATATGATAAAGAAAAACATTCAGAATCAGTTAAAAGTATGGACAGGGCTTTTTCACTTGGAATCCAGAAAATGTACCCCTCTAAAGATTTCCATGTTTCCGAGGAATGTATTGAGAAATTGTTAAACGAACGCAGGCCTGATGCCTCTGCGCCACCTCCGTATGTTCCTATTTTTGGCGCTCTGCCCATTCCTGCTGTTGTTCCTGCCGTTATTCCTGTTCCCCCTGTACAACCTATTGTTCCTAGTCCCATAGTTGTTGTTCCTCCACCTATCGCACCGCCCCTTCCTTCTGCACCGATAGTTGCACCTTTATTAAATTTACCTACACCTCCGCTCCCGAGTGGCCCCGTATTGACTGAAGTTGATCCAGGTGCAGGATCAAAGATCGTCACGCGTAATACTGTTTCTGCAGATAAGAAACAGGAATTGTTTGCATGGGCTAAGCATTGTATGGAGAAAGGTGATCAAGTTAATGTTTTTTCCACATTATCTAATTTGAATAGTTTTCCTGAGAAAAATGTTTTTATCGAAGGTTTGGGGACTCATTTATGTGTGATGTGGGGTAGATTACAAAATTCGGATCTTCCACAAGGAGTGAGAGATCTGAATGCTTTGGCACTTTCGAGGGACACAGAGCAGAAAGTATATGGGCATGTTGAAAAATTGTTTGAGTTTAGGAAAGACTTTGAAAAGTCACGAGATGAGGACGACGAAGACGATAGAATATATGTACAGAAACGGTTCTTTCCGTGTCGTAGATCGGCACCTAAGGAAATACGAATTTGTACCAAAGATGCGATTCGATGGATCTCGGATTCATCGATTCCGCCAGATGAAGTATATGACACGTATAGTCAGTATACAGTAGAAATGCAAAGAAAGGTAATTCAGGTAATGGTACAGTACCTGCAAGAAGAATGTGTAAGAAAGAATGTTAGTTGCCCCATAGAGTTATTGGGGATTTGTAAAAGGGCTTTTTCGCCCGACACTTCTTCAGCTGCCTTAGCGCCCGACCTGGCTCTGTTGCTTAGTAAGCGGCCGGAGGTACCTATATCTCAGTTGCCTATGAGAGAGGTTCCCCCGACCTTTGTCCCAAAAGTTGAGATTCCCGGCAACGCTGGGACTGGTGCCCCCACTGTGGATATCCCTGCACATTATGTATCGCAATTCGTTCACGTCCCGTTTTCACGACAGGAAGTGAACACTATTAGGCAATCAGTTCCCGATATTATGAAAAACCCGACAGGGTTTTACAAAGAAATAGAGTCCGTTTTGCAGTCCTCTGTGGTCACCTTAAGTGATATTGACTTGCTATTTCCTGTACTCCTACCCGTAGATGTATGGAAACAGGTTCGGACAATAGACGATGTGCCAGGGTTGGGAGATACGTGGGCTAATATGATTAGGATTGATGGAGAAAGACCAGCAGGTGAGAAACCACCACAGGTAATACTTACTTTGCCTAATAGAATTGTCAAAAAATTAAAAACTATAATTCCAGAGAAAATAATTATTTGGGACAAGCTTACGGCTTGTGTTGAAGGAAAAACTGAAGGCGCCACCGAATTCTTTAACAGATTCGAGCAGGTATTTTCTGACTTCAGTGGACAGGATTTGGGTACAGAGTCTGGGAAAAGGTTGTTTGTGGACAAATTTGTACGTGGATTGTTGCCTGACATCCAGTCACAGATTATGTCCTCTGAGAGCGCTTGGCAGGCAAAATCTCAATCTGAGGTTTTGCAATGGCTCAGTATTATGAGAACCGTGTTAATAATGAGAAGGAAAAAATTGAAAAGAGGAAAGGAGATTTGAAAACCAAAGTATTATTACAGCAAATTGTTAGAAACCCCAGAGGAGGCACGACACAGACCAGAGGTCAGTATGTCCCAAAAGGAAATGCTCCTTTGGGTCCTGTGAATATTAATAAATGTGCTTATTGCCGCCAGGAAGGTCATTGGCGAGCACAGTGCCCCGTCCTTCGCCAAAGGTCAAACAGTGCGTTTGGGAGTATGGGTAGACGACCTAGGGGCCGCCCTGCAGCAGGGGGCCCTGATAGAGGTCAGTTTTTACAAGATCCTCAGCAACCTTTTTCACAGGAAAATCAGACCTCGAGTGTGGACTCGAGGAACATATTTGATCACCCTTCTGCTGCCTACCTTTCTGAAGAGCTTCCTTCTGACGAGGCTCTATTTCATTAGGACTGCCCAAAGCAGGGTTTGGAACCTTCACCTATTCCCGTTAATCAGAAAGGCCCCTACGTTGAATTATTAGTAGGGAATAGGAAACACCAGTTTTTGATAGACACTGGAGCACAGAAGTGCTCCATTGATCATTCTTGGGTTCCAAACATTCCACTATCAGGGCAAACCAATGTTTCCGTAGGGTTTTCTGGTATACCAATTGTTTGTCCGGTTTCTTCACCGGTGTCTGTTTCTTTGGGTCCCTTTAGGGACCATTGCCCTTTTCTTCTCACTTCGAACTGTGGAGAGAATTTGCTGGGGTTGAATTTGTTAAAGAAATTGAATGCAGTAATTCATTGTTCTTCTGATGGAGTACGGCTGATGGTTTCACCACAGCAACTTCCTAATTCTCAGTTACTGATTCGACCTTTACCTCCTGAGTTTAGCATTGTCCCGGAATGTTCATGGGTGGTAGACGACAATGATGTCGGGGTATTACAGATTGAGCCCGTTAAAATAGTTTTGAAACATGGAGTGAAACTACCACACATTCTGCAATATAAAATATCAGTTGAGGGCGAGCGTGCTTTGAAATGCATTGTCTCCGATTTTGTGCATCGTGGGGTGATCGAGGAGATTACCGGTAGTCTGTGTAACAGTCCGATCCTGCCTGTATATAAGAAAGGCGACAATGCAATTCCATATCGGTTCATAATTGATCTTCGTGCTATTAACAGAGTTGTCGCCCCACAATTTCCAATTGTGCCTGATGTGACGACGATATTGACAATGATCCCTGCTACGGCTACGCACTTCAGCGTTGTGGAGTTAAAAAACGCTTTCTTTAGCATTCCTATACATAAGGAAAGCAGATATCTGTTTGCGTTCACCTTGGGGGGACGCTCAGTTACATTTACCAGGGCACCTCAAAGGTATACTGAAAGTCCAAGCATTTATAGTAGAGCTTTGAAAGAACAGCTCAACACCCTTGAATTGCCACCTACTTGTACGCTGCTTCAATATGTAGATGATTTGCTTTTGGCTGCAGACTCTGAGAGTGCTTGTTAAGAAGGCACTGTACTGTTGCTTGTTCATTTAGCTAAAAATGGTCATAAAGCTTCGTTAAAAAATTTCAATATTGTTGTCAGGAGGTCACCTATTTAGGCTACCTCCTGTCAAAGGAGGGGAGAAGATTGACACCTGAAAGAATAAAACACATTTCTGGCATGTCTGTTCCAAATACACAGAAGGAAGTCAGAGCCTTAATAGGCATGGCTTCCTACTGTAGGTTGTGGATCCCGAACTTTTCGCTAGTGATAAAACCGATGTTGGCTTTGACGAAGAAGGGCATTTCTCTGCCACTGCCATGGAAATTGGAACATCAACGGTCATTTCAGCTTCTCAAAACCGCGTTATGCTCTGCACCGGTTCTGGGTACTCCAAATTATGACAAGGCCTTTGTGTTGTTTGTGCATGAATGTGATGGATGTGCTTTGGCTGTGTTAACACAGGAACACGGAGGGAAGAATAGGCCGTGCGGCTACTACTCCTCCGCGCTTGATCCTGTCGCATGCGCTTTGCCAAGATGTTTGCGCGCTGTCGCTGCTGCTGCCGCGTCTGTGAAACAGAGTAAGGGAATGGTCCTAGGCCATGATTTGATTTTGATGGTACCTCACTCTGTTGATATTTTATTGAACAAAACCCTAACACAACACCCCACCTCTGTGCGGTTAACAATGTATGAATTAATTCTGTTTGCCCCCCACATCCAAATTAAGAGGTGGTGTGTTCTGAATCCGGCTGAACTCTTACCTTTCCCGCAAAACACTGTTTGCGGTGACGAAGAATTACATGACTGCCTGTATACCACTGAACAAGAAACGAAGGGCAGGATAGATCTCATAGATACTCCTTTGGATAATGCAGAAGGGGAGCTGTTTTGTGATGGCTCCTGCTTCAAACTTTCAGATGGTACATCTACAGCTGCTTATGCAGTTACTACATTAAGTAAAGTTGTTGAAACTAAGAGAATTTCGCACAACTCTGCGCAGGCCGCAGAGATTATAGCGTTTACCCGAGCTTGTGAACTCTCCCAAGGCCGTATAGTAAATATATATACTGAAATCCAGTACGCATTTGGGGTGGCTCACAACTTTGGAAGGCTCTGGTTGGAAAGATGGTTCCTGACCAAACATGGGAAAAAGATCCAGCATGGCCACTCACACTCCCTAAACAGTTAGCGATCATGAAATGTGCAGCACATCGTAAGGTCATAGATGATGTGGGGAAAGGGAACGCTTTTGCGGACCTGATAGCCAGACAAACGGCCACAGACCTCAGCACGGGCATGTATGCTTTGAGGGAAATGAGAGATGCTTATATAATGGATGAAGGTATTGGGTCTGTGCGAGATATTCAAACTGATGCCACAGTAGAAGAATCTAAAAGGTGGGATGAAGGAATGGGTAAACTGGATGATGAAGGGTGTTGGGTGGATACATCTGAAGGAAAATGGTTGCTCCCTGATTCATATGTATTGGCAATGGTTACGATGGCAAACGGTCCTACACATGTGTGTGCCCAGCAGATCACGAAAATGTTAGAACAAGTTTGGGTGAATAACAAGATTCTGGAGACTGCGAAAAGATACGTCCGGAATTGTATGATCTGCTTACAGCAAAATGCGGGTAAGGGGACAGTAACTCCAAGGGGAAGCTTTGGGCCCCCTTCTGTTCCCTTCGAGGTCATTCATTTTGATTTTATTGAGATGGAACGATGTAACAATCTGAAATATGTTCTTGTAATTATTTGTGCCTTTAGTAAACGGGTCGAGGCTTTCCCCGTTAAAGATGCTACCGCCATGACCACTGCAAAGATTATGGTAAAATAATTCTTTCCTCGATTTGGGCTCCCGAGGGTAATTTGGTCGGATAATGGTCCCCATTTTATTGCAGCAGTAATTTTGCAGATATGCACAGCCTTACGTATTGAAAAACAATTTCACTCAGCTAGACATCCTCAAAGTGCTGGGTTGGTGGAAAGACACAATGGTATCTTAAAGAATAAGCTTGCGAAAACATGTGCTGATACCAAACTGAAATGGCCAGATGCCTTACCTATTGTATTATTAGCTATGGGTACCACACCTCAGACTAAGACTGG
This sequence comes from Ambystoma mexicanum, assembly GCF_040938575.1. NCBI lineage: Eukaryota > Metazoa > Chordata > Amphibia > Caudata > Ambystomatidae > Ambystoma > Ambystoma mexicanum. The sequence continues at coordinate 1,234,589,741 of NC_090933.1, read as the reverse complement.
GCTTTCTCCATTTGAGGTAGTGATGGGGAGACCTGCTAACATTTGGGGTCTCCCAAAACCTAAAGCCCTGAGAGAGGTGGAAAATGTATTGCTTGTAGACTACTGTAACCAGTTAACTAAAAACCTGTATTTCATTTATCACCAGGTGCACTCAGCTTTACCTGTACGGTTCACGGGCCCAGGACACGATATACAGCCTGGAAGTTGGGTCCTAGTGAAGGCCTACGAGAGGTCTTCCTGTCTCGCGCCTCGCTGGCAGGGACCCTACCAGGTGTTGCTGGTCACCCGGACAGCAGTGCGGGTGGCTGGAAAGAAGCACTGGATCCACACGACGCATGTCAAGAAACTTCCTCACCCGACGCCACACGTTACAGAAGAAGCCGAACCCCTCGCTGATGCTACAATCTCTGATCCTGAAGTAGCAAACAGCGCTGTGAGTGCATCAGAGAATTTCTCTGAGCCCGAGGAGCTTGGGGAACAGTCCATTTTGTCTCCGCACTCTCTTGAAAATTCACTTCTGGAAAATACTGTTTCAAGCTCTGCAACTTCCGTCGCCTCCGATACGTCGCTTCCCTCAGGAAGTGACAACACTTTATTTCCGGATCAGACAATCTTGGGTACCACCAGGTACAACCTTCGACGAAGGAAATAGAATTACGGCACAGGTTTTTCCGTGCATCTGGAAAAGGGAAGTGATTGGAAGTTCTGTTGAACAAAAAGGGATTCTGCTGGCTAGGGTTGGGAAGGACTAAGAAATCGCGCGACCGTAGTGTCGCCAGCAACGAACATTGGGGTTGTCGATTGAAGAACTACAATGCCTGCCACCTCCACTGCTGCTCCCCGCACTGGACTTGTGAATAAGGGGGTGACCAACTTGGACAATGAACAATGTGCCTGGGCCCCGAAAACGTACTGCTGTGTTTTGATAATGATAATTGTTATTTTTGCAACTACTGCTGTAGGGCTTTGGTATTTTGAAGAAATCTATCCTCTGAAACCTTTACTACCGACCGAGATTGTACCAACTGCTTTGACTCCCTCTGTACACCTTCACACTCTGTCCCCTAGAGACTCCCAACATAGACAAAAGTATCATAATAACACTTTAATGATAGTAATGAATGCACTCATGCCATTTTTAATAAGAGTAATTGTTGGATTTGTACTCATTTACCGCAACATGGGAACAAGGGACTGGGATGGTATATACATCCTTTACCTTTAACAACTGCTTGCTATGCCTCTCTTAGAGCACTATTCCTTGGCAGTTGGAATGATAGCATCTCAGGGAACTCTGATGGCACTAATTTGAATGATTTCGAGAAACGTGAATTAACTCCCCTGGGATGCTCGCTTTTTGCAAATAGAAGTAAACCTAATGTCGCTTCTATTAGGCCGTCTGATAAACTGTCTCTTCCTTTTCAAACTTTAATTTCTTTTAAAATGGCTCCGATAGGCAATAAGGACGCAGTGCCTCCTTCTTACTCTATAAATCATAGCCCTGACTCGGTCCCCTTTTGTGTACAAAGAAAAGGCACTAGGCCAATGGGAGATTTTGAAGGTTGTAAAAACATTGTAAATTTGACTGGAGAAAACAGGCCTCTGTATGTAGGGAGGCCTGTTTATTTTGTTTGTGGTAGTTTAGCATTTCCCTGGTTGCCCAAGGACTGGCAGGGAACCTGTTATTTAGGAATACCGTTACCTGGGGTATTTGTAGCTAGTACATTTGAGGTTTCTAAGGCTCGCCCACGGCGGGACAAGAACGGAGATACCCCTGGGCAAGTATTGGGAGATATAGCGAAATCAGTTGTGCCCTTTTGGGGACAAATAACAAACTCTGAGAACATTAGGGGATTAGCAAGGGTACTGGAGAGAACGATCAACCGGACCACGGACATACTCTACAATATGACCTTAGATCAAAAAGCAATAAGATTGGTAGCACTCCAAAATCGGATGGCATTAGATGTCATAATGGCCGAACGAGGTGGAGTATGTAAATTAGTGGGGTCTGCTTGCTGTGTTTTCGTACCAGATTCATCACCGACAATTTTTAAAGCAATACAGAACTTGCATACTCTTAGTTCTGAAGTACATATCCCTGTAGGAGATTTGAATCTTAGCACCTGGTTCTGGGATTCTTTACGATCTTGGGGTTGGAAGGTGCTTTCTGTTATTCTGGTTATTTTGGGGATCCTGCTATTTCTTTGTTGCTGTTTTCAATGTCCTTCGAGTATATGTGGAATGCTAGGGGGATGTTGTGCCCAAGCAGTGAGCACAATAGGGCATAGAATATGTGCCCCAGATACAGCTTCTAAAGAGTTTGTGGTACAAGAGGTTCTGATGAACGACCTAATGGCTATAGATATTACAGACAATGATTCGGGATGTATGGATGACAACACATGGAGTTATTTGCAAATGTATTAGAAATGATGTTAGCACTTGGCATAGGCCAAAAGGAGGGTCTGTTGGAATTGAAATGATATTATGCATCCTATCGCACTATTTGTATGTGTGTTGGCCTACGCCAAGTTGTCTAAAATATCATGTAAATAGACTCCGCGGCAAGGTCTTGACCTTAACGAAAAATTGTGTAAGTCGTCATCTTGGATTTAGCCACCATTTTAGGTTCTCTTGTAATGTGGAAGTCACCCTGAACATCAAAATGGAGGCCGAATGACATTCTGAGTGAAATTCTGGCCGTTGTGACCTCCGCACACATGAATAAGTAATATGCCTGCAGGCCACTTGTCGGGGTCGCGAACTGAGACCTTGTCCTATCCCTGACCTATGTGTAAATGAACAACTGTATCAGCGGAACTGATCAAAATGCATACATTATGGGATTGACCTGGCAAGGAACCCTAGGCCTGGTCCCAAGAATGGTTAACCCGCGAGGGGGTTGGCCAGGGCTGGATAAAGAATATAAAAGCACAAGTATTCCAATGTACGGTCTCTCTACTAATGCATCGAACCTACATTGAAGTTCTTTACGTTACTATGAGAGCCGAATAGCTATACGTTTGTCAATTGACTTTTTTGGTAACTGTTATAGCTTTTAAATAAAGCACTTTGTATGTACTTTGTAACCTGTGTTGGTGTGTTTCCTTTGGGCTTCCCAGCCTCATATCAATTTCTTTGTTTTCACAGACCAACCAACCCACATCTATGGCAATTCTTTTCAACTTGTGATTATATTATCCTCATTCACCTCCTCTGTCCTCTCTATCTGCCACTCTTCATCTGGCCACTGACATGTCTACTTCCAGGTTGCTGCTCCCCCTTTACTACCCACAACTCCTAGCTGATGAAACATAGCTTTAAACTTGACGCAATGACTCCCTATTTATCCTAAGTCAGAGCCTCTCTCTGCACTCCAGCTCCACCCCATTGAGCATCTGTCAGTTTCAAGTCACCCCTTAGTTCTCGCTGTCAACGCCATGACACAGCTTTAACATGTACCAAAACTATTGCTTGTCCTAGCCCTAGATCAGCCCTGAGATGGACCATCTTAAGACCGACTTACCTCTACATTTGTGACATTGGGGAAGAGACTACCCCGCCACCCATTATGTATGACCTCATATGTGCTGCTCTTTCTGCCCCGACTGCTGTCATGGAAACAACGGATCAATGTGATTACTGCGAATCCCGAACATGTCACACAAATACACCTCAAATGTTTCCACTTTTTCTCAAAATTAGATGCAGGGGGAGACCCCACTCCACCTCCGCCATGCTTAATTAATACCCCCATCTCACTTAACATCTATTTTTGCGTGGAAAGTGCAGGCATTTTCGGGTTCTCAGTGATTGCATTCAATGTTTTGAATCGATACCGAAAAACCTAAGTCCAGCTATTTCAACATTATTTGCTCAATCCAACCGCATCCCTCAAAACCTTGCAGTAGACTTCAGTCCATGCGGCCCCTCTTCCATCCACACTCCAGTTTCTCATCCATAAATAAATAAACAAATACATTCCCCCCTGTTCCTCTCATCCAAGATATCCAAGAATGATCTACTGCTCCCCAAACCCCCCTACTTTTTTCAATAATTCAATTCAATGGTTTATTTCGTTGGACTACTCCATTAACACAAATTACATTAAAACATTAGATGCAATTCAGGCAAAGCTAGAATGCAGTAAAAGCACAGCTTTAACATATTCAGGTATCAGGTAACAATGTCCCCATACATAATGTTCGCATACATAATGTCGCCTGGAAAAGCCATTGGCGACATTATATATGGTATCAGTATGTATGGGGATGGGTTGCGGGGATGTCCCCTGCTCCACTTGTCAAAAAGAAAAAAGAATGTAGGGTTTGCAGGAGTGTCTCCTGCATGTTCAATGTAATAATGTCCTCGCAAAAAACGGCCACCTTTTTGTCAGGAGACATTTTTGCGGGGCATTATTACATGGAACCCATATTCATACATACTATGAATATAAATGGAGTTCTTACATTCCATTATACACAACATGGCCTCTGCTAAAGTACTCATATTATTTAAAAGAGTTATTGTGCAACTCAACAAAAGATTTTCAAAAGATGTGGCAGATCTTCGTCTACCCCGTCCTACTTCCTCCAAGCATTGAGGGGGGTATATTCAAATTGATCATCAGAACCAGCCTCCTGCAATGGTGATTTAATCTCATAAATATGTCTCCTCCCTGAAGAGCATGTCCTGCAAACCATGATAACTTATTCAAACTTGTCCTCTTTTGGCTTCATGCCCCCTACCTCACTTGCTGAACTAGCACCCATTCTACTGCAGGTTAACCCATCTTGTTCCTTATTTGAACCTTTTGTTCTTTAAACAATAAAGACTCAGCCTTCCCTCCTCAGAAAAATGTCCCTCTTGGTCATCCCCAAAGCTTAACATTTCGGGTCCTCTTCAACAGGGATCTAAAAGAGGAGGGGTCATTACGAGTTTGGAGGCAGCCATGGTGCTATTAGCGCCATGGCTGCCTCCAAACCCGGTTCCGGGTCTGGTCTCTCTGAATGGGAACTTACCGGGTCATTCCAACCTTGGAGGACCCGGTAAGACCCCATTCAGAAAACCATTCCCCAGTCCCATTTGAGCCCCCATAGGGCTCAATGGGAATGGGGAAGGAGCAAATAACGGGCCCGCTAATAGCGTGCCTGTTATTTGCTCCATGGTCCCTTAGCGGGTCCCGCTAAGAACGGCTGGTCAGACCACCCATTTCTGCTGACACCCACTAAGGGACCATGGAATATGGCGGTAGGGGCTTAATGGCACCACCATCATTAACAATGCCGTTAAGCCCCTACCCGCATTCTCGTAATGACCCCCAATGTCTCTTCCACCGTAACTGCGGCAAGGCTTAACCTTATCAAAATCACCAATATCTTCCTCCTTCTAGGATACAGCTAAAGCAACTCTTGTCCTTTCTCATTAATTTCATCCAGACTTCTCTACCTCTGTGTCTCCCTCCCAACTTATTTGCCCCCTCAAGAACATTCTTAACTTGTCTAGTCATACGGTTTACAACATCTCCCATGGTGCCCGCCTCTCTGTGTTGCACTTCACTTCATAATACCTCTACTTGTATTTAAATCTATCCTTGGCACATATCTAGGTAACTGTCACCTTTTAGCCCCCCTTAGCATCTGTACCATTCACCGCAGCCACCCTACTTCATCTCTCTACTCCACACCCCTCTATGATGCTTTCTGATTATATTCTTTTGCCCTCTCTCCCCCCTTACACCTCATCTCCCTTCTCCAAGTCCACGTTGAAGGCTGGGTGATGGGTATGGGTGACCTTGGGGCCTGAGGGATACCACCTGCTATGTGATGCTGGCCCTGCAGGTGTAGTGCAGGAGATCATCCCCACACTCCACAGCCCATCATCGGCCTTCTTTTATTAGTCTCATTCAGGAGCCATGATGAGCTCTGGCCATCGGAGTTTGGTCAGAACAGGAAGGTGCCAAAGTAGGAGAGTAGTACCCTGAAAGAAACAGTGTCCAAGGGTCATAGGTCAGGGAGAAGGTCATGCATCAACAGGTAGCTTCAAGAGCCTGGGTTGATACCCTTTGGTACCCCTAGCGGAGTGTAAGATGATTGAAGGGCTCTGTTCAGCAGGGAGAAGCCTGAGCACTATTGAAGCCCCCCAGCACCCGTGCCCATCAGTAGGAAAGACCTGTATGTCTGTCATTACATGAGAGCTATGACATTGAGAATTGTGAAGGTTCTCTCAGCAGCACACGAGAGAGGTTCGGATACCCTGTGATGATGTGTGGGGGTAGATCATGAATTCAGGAACTGGAATTCTAGAGCAATAGTGTAATAAAAGGGAGTATTCTCTGGGAGATATTAGCAAGAACATAGACACTGTGGGGGACATCTAGGGAGCATGAATGTGATGTGTATGACTGGGAGTTCCTTCCAAGTGCAGGACATGGAATTGGAGATGCAACTTCAAAGTAAACATGTTTTTAAAAAAATAATAATTTTATTGGTTTAAATTCAAACCTTTAAAATACAAACAAAACAAACATTCATTCATTCCTTCATTCCACTTCAATCTATCTCTTTACGCTCTGCTATGTTACTGAGTCCACTGCATCCGTGTACGTGGGTGTTTAGCTATTACAGCCTTACTGTAAACACACCTTTGAAAATTTCTCCAGGGTCCAATAGATATTTCACGTCCTCACTTATTTGCAAGTACACTTAGAGATGACAGTCGATTTTCAATTATCGCCAAAAAATGTGTTAAAGGTAGGAATAACTTCATGTCTCTCCCATTAAACATTTGTTGCCACCATTCTTCAGCATTAAGAGATGGATGGGAATCACTCCAGAGGCCCAGGAGACGAGTTATTTCCGTGCGTAGACTACTGAAGAATAGCACCAAGTGTTTCAAAGTTTCGGGTTCTTGTGAGCAGCAACGACACATTGGGTTCAAGCTTGCGTATGTTGACCAGGCTCGTAGCCTCTCGATGGTTTTAAACCCATTCAGTCTAAACTGCATGAACAGCCTTCGAGCGTTGGGATCGGGGAATAAGTTGATGTATTTTTGTGTGCGGTTATGCCCGGGCTTCAATCGGGGCCTCGCACAAAGCCTTTGAGGACAGTCGTTCGAGCATGTTAAATCCCAATCTGCTCGCCAGATTTTTATTTTTGCTGCATTCGGGTTACCTTGGAGCAGCTCGGGCCTGATGTCATACTCAGACACTAGGTTTTCACAGCGTTTCGTCCACATTGACATAACGTCTGATCCAGATGAAGTGGCACCATGGAGGATCTCGAATTGCGGGATTCCTTTGCATGCTTTTGTTTTGCGGTAGAGTGATAGCAAGCTCCAACAAACTCTCGCGTGGATTGAAATTAGAGATAATTCATATCTTATGGATGTCGTTGCGATGCCTTTCGGTAAGTTAAGTACTTTGTCCAAAAGATATTCTCAAGCGTGGGCCACGCCTCCCATGTGCAGCCCAATGCATTTTCTGCCCCATACGTTAGTATGAGTATGACCTTTTGTTCGTAAAATCGCAAGACCGCCTTCAAGGAGAATTTCCCATATCTATTTTTTATCACAAGAGCTTGGCACGTCAGTTGCTTACATTTCCGTTTGGTCTCTATCATCCACCGGCCATCATTTAGACAAGAACTGACCGTCATTCCAAGATATTTCACACTAGGAGAAATTGTCAGTTTTTCTTGACCCATGAACCATGCTACTCTTTTTACAAGGACGACGGAGGCGGCCTCTTGAACCTTGACCCAGCTGACCAGGCAGCTGCAAGGGTTAAAGGCGCAGACACACGCACCTCCTGGGAGTCTCTGAGTCTTGCTGAAAAAAAAAGAAAAAAAAAAAAGAAAGGATGCAATGCTTGTAAATCCAGCAGAATTGGGCACTCGCCACAGCCCAACAGCAGTCGTGAATCAGCCCTTCACTCCTTAGGGTTTAGCGCCACAAGGGCGACGGAGGCGGCCTCTTGAACCTTGACCCAGCTGACCTGGCAGCTGCAAGGGTTAAAGGCGCAGGCACACACACCTCCCGGGAGTCTCTGAGTCTTGGTGGAAAAAAAAAAAAATGAAAGGATGCAATGTTTGTAAATCCAGCAGAATTGGGCACTCGCCACAGCCCAACAGCAGTCGTGAATCAGCCCTTCACTCCTCAGGGCTTAGCCAACATGTTGGTGGTGTTTTTGATTTCCGGGGGAGTCCCAGTGGCTGCAGGGCACGGAAGGTGAAGGAGCGGAAGTGATGGGTCACACAGGGAAGTCAAAGGATAGACAGCTTAAGAAGGGTGCTAGAGCGTGGCCAGGAGTGCCAGAAGGACAGTGGCGAGAGAGGAGCAGCCAGGTCACAGATCTAATCCTTGTAAAAATATGGAACGTTTGTCAATCTTTCTCCCATTGCTCAATTTAGTGGGGGATGTTGTGGTGATAGATTTTCAAATGAACCTCCAGTACTTCTTGGATGCTAATGTCGTACAGCTTCCATAGCTGAACACCACAATGCAGTGTCAGAACTGTGTGTCTGCATCCTGGGATAGGCGATCATGCTGGCTGCTTGTGTGTGTAGGTGTCGCCATCCTTTCATCCACAGGTGTGTGGGGAGCAAGCATGGGTAACACAGACTGGTGCAGATGGCTTTGACTGGCCCTTTGTCCCATGCTGCCAGGCTATAAACTGGGGTGGGGAAGGACCGGCATGTCTAGGCAGTTTGGAGATGCTTCCTCCACACCGTTAATGTGGGAGTGGGGGTGACAATCAATATAAAATACAGTTTATGCCAATGCCAACTGTGTCTCCACAATGCAATTGTGCCCAATGTGTAAAGTTTAATCTTCTTGCCCTACGTCAATTCGCTTTTGCAGAGCGTGCACACAACAACAAGTGTTTGGACCGGCCCCTCATGTAGGAGACAGTTCTGCCACACCCCGGGCTCTGGGGGAGGGGGGCAGCTTAGAAAGTGCCAGAGCAGTATTCTGACCTGCGTTGCCTCCTCCATAGGGCAGGATTCACATCATCCTACCCCACCCTGTCTTGGGAGGGTAGCTCAGGGGCAACGTGCTCGTCTTGGAAGCAAGACGACATGGAGCACCACAGGTTCGATCCCCGGTCCGCGCTTAGAAACCTCTGGGTATTAATCGCGTTATAAATAACCTATCATATCATTTCACCTCCTCCTTCCCAACATCCATCTCATCTTCCTCCTCCTTCCTTGCATCTGCCTCCTCCTATTCCACCCTCACGTAACACCTGTTGCTCCTAACCCCCTTTCATATACCCTATCTGACCATCATTTTATGTGACCCTCATGTTCCCTCACCATCTCTTTCTCCATCAGTTCCCCCTCCTTCTGCCTCACCATCTCTAGCTCCTCCCAGACCTGCTTACCCTCCATCTTTAACTCCTCCTGCTCGACCGTCCTGTGGATCCTCCATCTCTGGCTCCTCCCAGTCTATGTCCTTCTGACCCTCCACCCACACACACTCCTGCTGGACCTTCCTGTTGATCCTCCATCTCTGGCTCCTCCCAATCCTGCTGACCCTCCACCTACACCCCCTCTTGCTCGACCTTCCTGTTGATCCTCCATCTCTGGCTACGCCTGCTGACCCTCCATCTCTGCCTGCTCCTGCTCCACCTCCTGCGTCTGACCCTTCTCTTCAATCGAAGATGCATTTATGTTAAAAAGATCCCCTTGTGCCATCAACCTTTTAGCAACAGGGGAAACAATGGGTAGGTGTTCAAAATGAGTTTACACTAGTATTAGGGGTCCTACAGTTATGGTGGTCTAAAGGGCAGGGAATGAAACATCAACAATCACAAAGGCCTTGAGAAAAGGTTTTCACAAAGGGTGTCTTTTATCTATTCTTTTTCGTTTTGGGGGATGGACGAAAGGGAAGGGAAAGGCAGTCAAAAAACAAACTATCACAAAATGCTTCACAATATGTTTCTCAAAGAGAGAATTGACTTTAAATAACTTTAAAAAAAAAAGAAGTACACTGCACAATACAATTACACAGGGAATCAAATGTGAAACATGCACACACAAAGCATTCCCTCAATGGATACAGCTAAACCTCTGCAGCTCTCTGCATCAGCCCTGTTCCTGCCTCTAACAGTCAATCACAACTAACTGAGAACCAGGAAGTGTGTTTGGTCATTTTTCAGGCCACTAAGCCTCTGTAGAGGATTGGTAGCTCTGATTGTTCCGCTGAAGCTCTGAGTAACATTCATTGGCTTATTCGCCACCCAATGTGCACGTTACACGTGTTGAATCCCACTGCTGAATTACCACAGCAGTTACCACAGCCCATCCGAGGAGCAGGAGCTCCTCCACGCAGGACCGATCCCTGCAGGAGCAGTGGACCCACTTAGGAAGGCCCCACATCCAACACGCAAATTGTGGTAAGAGCTGTCTGCTTAGCGCTACTTTTCTCAAAAAATGCCTTTTTAAATCCACTTTGACGCACACGAAAAATCGGTGACATCTGGCACTAAAAGAAACAGATTTGTGGCGATCTGCGGCTAAAGCACTATACCTGTGCCATCATCACCATTAAGGTACACGAGGTACCTAAATCCTTCAAGATGGCCGATCGTTGTCTTCCTCCAGCCACCCCTGCCTAACCAAGCCCACACCAGCCTCACACCGCAGCCGATTGACTTCCTGGCCTACTTTAACCCTCATTGGTCGCCGACAAGCGAAGTTGTTCCACTCAGGACAAGTCCCGGGAAAACAAGGCCACCCTCTGTTCCGAGCCTGCTCTAGCCGTGTCTGCCGTCTGCCAGTCCCCCTGGCTCTCACACGCCGGCTCAAAGGTAACATTTCTTGCTGAACTTTAATCGCTGCATCTTTCTGGGTGCCCTTCATTGCCGCACTCACCCACTAGCCTCTAGACTCTGGCACCGCACATGTACTGTCTCATTTTACCCAACTAACATTGACCAAGGCACCCTAGTACCTATATCGCGACATCGATGCTCGCATCATCACCAAAACGCAGACCCCCATGCTATGCTTGTCCCTAGCAGCGCGATGCACCTCGCCTTGACGGCTACACACTACCCCGCGCACTAGAACATGCGCTCTGTTCTCTCTTCTCACGCCCATTCGCTATTGCCTACCCCCTTCTTAGCCCACTGATGCACAGCCTCCTCAAACTACCCCTAAGTCTATCACTGTTACCCACCACCAATTCTGACATATTGTTGGATACTCGAACCCAGGTATTTGCACAGCCTTAGTCCAAGATCTCACTATTAATGATTGACAATTGTTCTTTGCAAAATTTTATCCTGTAAATTCTGCCACTGCTAGTCACCGCTGTTTTTGCCATAATGCTTGTAAATCGAACCCAGGTATTCGCACAGCCTTAATCCAAGATCTCACTATTAAAGATTGACAATTGTTCCTTGCAAAATGTTATCCTGTAAGTTCTGCCATTGCTACTCATCGCTGTTTTTGCCATACTGCTTGTAAATCGAACCCAGGTATTCGCACAGTCCTGACCAATTTCCCATCATTATTGGTTGCCAATGCCACTACGGCTACTACCGGCCACCATTGCACCTTACTTTATGTATTGAAGGCTGCCATCTAATTGTGTCCCACCACAACTGCCACCACCAGCCCACCACTGCCCAACCCGACCATTGCCCAGCTTCGCATTATACCAATTGTCGCTCCTACCTGATGCCAGCCAAGGTGAAACGTCGCCTCCACCAACGTAACGTGCACACAATGTATGCCAAACTAAATCAAACAGCCATCTTAATATACCTTCTTACGACCATCATCATCTCCACTGCTAGAACAACCATGTCCACTATAGAAACTGCACCTTGCCCTCCCACAGAAAGAAACCTCAGACTTTGCGCAAGACTACCCTGTCTCTATGAGCCTATCTACCATAACAAGTGCCTCAATCCGCCCTTGAGATCCACCTCACAACACCCTAAAGTATGCCCTCACTCTACTACGCCCTGCAGCAACTCCAACCAATTCAAACTCATCCCTATAACCACCCAGGACCTACACAACACAACCACCCTAACCGGAGCTCTGATCAACGCCAGATCCTTAGTGGCCCACGTCACAGAAATATCAGACACCCTATCTAATAACATCCTCAACCTACTAGCAATCACCGAAACATGGCTGCATGAAGCCGCAGGCCCAGCCCTTTCAATAGCCATCCCCGAAAATGACCAAATAATCAGATTGGATAGACCCAACAACAGAGGAGGCGGTCTAGCCATCATAGCAAAGACCGACCTGGAGCTAAGATTCCTCAACCAATTGCCCCTCAAATCCTGCGAGCTCCACACGGCAAAACTACCCATCTCCAATTGCTGCACCTTAACCATACACCTCATATATAGGCCTCCCGGACCCATTGGCTCATTCAAAGCAGACCTATCCAGCCTCATAGCCAACAACACAAAAGACGCCTCTCAACTACTTTTACTTGGCGACCTAAATCTTGGCCTGAACGACCCTGATGACAAGTCAGCACAAGCCATAGCCACCATGCTAGCCGAACATGGCCTACGCCAAAAAGTACTCACCCCCAACCACAACAAAGGCAGGACCCTGGAGTGGATCGCCACCTTGAACTGCGATACCACCATTACTAAAACCACCCCTCTACATTGGACAGACCACTATCTCATTGACTTCACATTATCACTTAATAATGTACCCTCAAGTACCGCTTGGCGGCTCTCCCTTGGCGTCTTCAGGAAACACGATTTTGTTGGAATTTGATGTACTTTATACTTGTGGACTTCTATTACCAGAAGGCTCTCTGCTTAAGGGCGTGTACATGACAGGACGGCCGCGCGCACCACGTGCGCGCACCCAGCAAGTACCCTTAAGTACCGCTTGGCCGCTCTCCCTTGGCGTCTTCAGGAAACACGATTTCGTTGGACTTTGATGTACTTTATACTTGTGGACTTCTATTACCAGAAGGTGATTTACGTTTAGAGAGAATAACACACTAAGTGTTTACTTTGTACTTCACCTAATTACACTCCTCTACTATGTTTAGGCTCTCTGCTTAAGGGTGTGTATATAACAGGACGGTCGCGCGCACCGCACGCGCGCACCCAGCAAATACCCTCAAGTACTGCTTGGCCGCTTAGCCGCGGTGCTGAGGGCTTGAGAGGAATATTTACCCGTTAGTTAAATTGTATTTTTACTTTTTCCTGTATGTTGAAAATATTATTTTATTGTTGTATTTCATAAACCAAGCGCAGTCACCAGACTTTAACCAAATTATATTTGTAAATATACACTAAAATCAGACATGCCTGATATGTGCGATCTCCTGCTCACACCGGTGAGAAAGTCCTCCTTGGTTAAAGTAAATGCGGCACCAAGCAAGCAAAAACGTGTGGCAACTCGAAAATCGATAATTCTCACTCCGGTCGCCAGAACACTGCGACCAAATCAAGACGTCCACGTCTTCTGCGCCCCAGCAAAACATATCGACCAGCGAGTAATGTCTCCACCTCCATTGTTAAGCCAAATTGAGCAAGGTGTTGTGACTCCTTCTCCGCTGTCGGAACAAGATGTTCAAGATGCGGTTAATCCAGCGGCACAGAACCTACCTGTTGACAAGCCGGCGCAAACAGCGAGCGAAGTAAATGGTGCCGACACAGTTTCGACACTGCATAATGGACAAAAACGGACACAGATTATCTCAGACAACACATTATTACAAACTGTGTTGTCTCCGGGGCAGAGAACTCAACAAAAAGAACAGATGCCTCAGATTGAAGAAATTCCGGAAAATGACGAAGTGTTTGCAAACAATCTAACGCATGTCAGTATAACTAATATTAACTCGTCATCCACTTCCAACTTACCTGATTATCGAGTGCCGTGCTCCATGTATTCGAGTATCTCCCTCGCGGTCTCATACATTCAGCCTACCCCGAGACGACAGTCTTCAACGACAGATAAAGCTGCCAAAACAGTATCAGATAATCTTTTACAAATCACTCTAACAGCGGTTAACTCAACTATTAAAAGTTTACACAAAATGTTCGAATCTCTTGACTTTAAACTTAATCAACAGTCAAGACAAATCGATAAAATCGTAGCATGGATAGACTCAAATACTAATCCAGTGCACGTAACCAACGTAATGACTAACTCAAAGCAAAAGAATGGAAATTGCACACATCGCATGAGTTCCAAGCAAGCAGTACCTACTGCAGTTCCAATATTTGAGCAAATCATGCGACCAATTGAAAGTGAAGAACCAATCACAGAAGAGGTGAACTCTTCATGGGTTAGTGTAGATTGCTCTCCTTCTGAAACTGAAAGTCCTGCATTGCTGGAGTCATACGACGTCTTCACCAAACAGCCTCGATCAACCAATCGAATGAAGCTAGTTCTTACAAAGCCATACCAAAACAACAAGACAAAAAAAAGGCAACTACGAAGACTAGACAACGAAATATGATAGTTGACCTAACACAAGCACCGCTGACATCACAACTTCATACTACAAAGCCTCTTGAGCAGGCATTAAAAAGTCAATACCCATTGACATGTGATAGGGAACGCTCCGTAATTATTGCAGTAGAAACTCAACAGAGTCAAAAGCAATCCCAGCAAATTCTGCCATCAACTAATCCATCAGCTCATTCACCGTTGAATGCTCTACTAGCACTAGCTGAAAAGTCTAATAAAGAGCATAACGATAATCTAATTTGCATACTTTCTGCAAATAGATCTGAACCATTACAAATGCATTCCTTGCAATCAGCCAATAAAAATTAACGACTCAACAATATATCCTCGAACAAAGTAAACAGATCAAAGCAGCTGTGGATGAATACTTACAATCCAGAATAAAGAATTTGCGACACTGTTCTCCCCATGAAGATAACCGCGCCCCCAATGACCTCGCAAAGAGATAGACAACTTTATTCACCACATGAGAGATATCATTCACCAGTCCTCTGCCAGACACAAGCAAACAAGAACCACTGGTCAAACCAGAATGAACATCGACATGAACAAATGGAAACAAGGCTGAGATTCAACACATTTCCAGGAGATACCAATAGTAAACAAACAAAAGAGAATACCAAAATAAATAAATTCAAGCAATTCCACACACTAATATTCAAATGCAGAAATGCACCATATGAGAAATATGACCTATGCAGATTGAGTATCTTGAACATTTTTAACGAACTTCAAGAACTAGAAGATATCTCCTCTGCTGACATTGATCAGGTGGAATTCCTATGTGATACCAATCTCTCTATAGTGCGACTATGGATCCACTCTGGTCTAGTTTTAAACACCTTATGGCAAGCAAAAATTGCCTTTTTTGAGATGGGTTTTTTACTCGCTCAAGATCCCGAAAGAAACACCGAGAGACCATCAAATGCTAAAAATCCATCTGAAGAACTGCAGAAAAAAACACAATTTGAACCAGTGTGTAGTTGTGCCTTTTGCACTCTGCCACTTAAATCATAACCACCACCAGATCCAATAAAAAGTGAGGTGTCGTTGGCATCATGGAACACCCGGGGCCACAACCATCTTGAGACAAATCAAACCAATGACCTTAACAACTTTGAAATCGTGGCACTGCAAGAGACATGGATGATGGCAAAACCAATCTGGGATGATCACTCCTTAGCCTTTCTTCCTACTATTAAATCAACCAAAGGCCGACCAATGGCAGGATTATTGGTTGCAGTGAAATCTAGCAGGGGCTTCATCATCAACGAATGGGAAACACCCAACCAATTCATGCAGCTGTTAAAAATCTCTAAAGGCGATGTGAACATAGCCCCAATTAAGCTGTATAGAAACCCGGCAGCCATCACTGATAACCTCTTCTACAGAGATTTATCGTCCCTGTTAGAAACAATAGCCAAAACAACCACAATAACTAACACCATCATCACAGGAGACTTCAATCTAAAAAACATGAGCTCCAATTCCAAGCAAACATGCAAAGATACTATAAGAGGTCTAAGTTTTATGAATTAATGGAATTTCCACATGGCTAATGGTTCACTACCGGGAGACACACCACCAAATCCGACCTGGCATAGAGGTTCCTCCACAAGTATCATTGATTACACTTTTGTGACTAAAGAATTGTTTATGAAGGCGACAACATTTGAAATCCAAAAACAGTCATCAAGTGACCTCAATATTTTTATCCTCACTTGGCCTTGGCATAATGACATTAGTGAACAACCACAACAATGGATGACACCACAATTGATAATTAACAACTTGAGAATAAGATTCAAATGTACTCATGAAAAGTTGAGGGCACTAAATCAAATTCTCCAAACACAAGAATTGCAAGCTCCTGTTGACTCCTACCCAGATACCCTGCTGATGTTCAAACACGTCCAGCACATCCAAAACGTCAATTACAAGAAACATAAACATATGTATGACAATCAACTTCAGCAAGAGAAGAAAAATTAGAGGCGAGCCCTAAGAACTATTCTCAAATTACCAATAAAAGAAAGACAGCAAGCCAAGACTAGCATGAAGTGCAAGTATAAGAACTGGATACGAGCGCACAAGAGCACCATGTTTCAACGTGATGGAGAACATTTCTTAAAATTGGCTCATAACAAGAGCACCACACAGATTTGGTCTATGCTAAACGAAATTTCAGGCCATAAACAACTAGACACCCAACTAAATGGAGTTACAGAAGAACAATGGACTAAACACTTCTCAACGCTGTACCAAGATGATCAATTTGAAAAATATTGATATACTAGACAATAATTTTCGCCTTGGCAGATAGAATGTACTCCTGAAATCATTAAAGAACTAATCAATAAATCTTCTCCATCGCGTGCAGCAGGGCCTGATGGTTTAACCAACCTCACGATGAAGGAACATCCGAAACAATGGTCCTTTATTCTTCATAATATTTTTTCACAAATTCTACAGTTACAATCTATACCTAAATCGTGGCGCACGTCGCTAATTGTTCCTATTTTCAAAAAAGGAGATCGAGCAGAACCATCACATTACCGACCCATGCCCTTCTTGACACTCCAGGAAAACTCTTATCGCGCTTAGTATTGAGAGATCTCAATCAATGGATGAATACAGCTCACCAGCGAGATCCAAATCAAACAGGCTTCATCCCAGGGATGGGCACAGCGATAAACCTCCTAACCATCAATGCAATTAAACATCAGGCACATTGCAACAAAACGCCAATCTATTTTGCCTTCATTGATCTTAAAGCGGCGTTTGATTCGGTGTCAAGAGTCAAACTACTTACAAAATTGGAAGAAGCAAAATGCCCAGGTCATTTAATTGATATCATATATGCATTACATTCCGAGACATCCGTCAAGATTAGACTGTCTATCATGGGCCTCCTCTCTAAATCCATCAAAACAACAAAAGGCCTGAAACAAGGCTGTATTTTGGCCTCAGCATTATTTAATTTCTTTATTCAGACCATAAAAATAATATTACAAGACCTTTCCTCAGATTCTCCAAATTTGAACAATGTGGCCATAAAGGCGCTCTGGTATGTGGATGATCTTGTTCTTATTTCGAAATCTCCTAGTGGGCTTCAAAAAGACACAGTAAAATGATGTGGCAAATCAAAAATGTAAATCTTGAAGTTGTGCCGAGCTACATTTTTTTGGGTGTGACTTTTGATGCTGCATCACTCACTGCAACTCAATTAAGGATACTCTCTGATAAAAATGATCCCTGCTATATCTCAAACCAGGCTCATTTTGCATGAATTTGGCAAATTTTCTATATCAGCAGCCATCTTATATTGGCGGCAAAAAGTGACACCGACCTTATTATATGGATAGCCCCATTAAAAATCAATATTTGGATAAATTGGAAGCATAATATTGGCGTCAAGTTTTGGGAGTACCTCAAAATACCCTGGGAGCCTGGTTAAGATATGAGCTGGGCCTCACATCCCTACATGCAAAATACCAATGGCAAGTATGCGCTTTGTATCGCAAATGTTTGGTATATGATCAGTCAAACACGTTGTTATCGGTATTAGCAAGCTATATTCTCAATGCTACGCATTTTATTGTTAAAGAATGGTCTAATTATATAATGCAAATTATGGTCAAAGCTGATGTTACTGTAGATAATTTAGCGTGTAATCCAGATCTTGCCAAAACAAAAATATTCAGACAAGATTGGATTGACACACGGACCATCTGTCTTTCTTATAAGCATTTCGTTTCGAATCGCTTTGGTGACAAAAAAATGGGAACCCCTGAAGGGTATCTTTGTAAAGCTCCGAACCCAAACATTCAATCTGCAATTTTACATTTGCGTTTGAACCTACGGCCAACTCGTGATATTCTGGCACAGAGAAAACAAATTAGCCAAGAATGCAACTGTTGTAGATTTTGCTGTGACATAACTGTTAAAGAAACTTTAGAACATTTAATTCTACATTGTATCAATTTGTCTCAGATGAGAAATAAGCATTTTGTTAATCATATGTATAAAATAGCGAATTCTCATCCGGAACGCAGATGGTCTTTAATTCTGAGTATACAATCTATGAGTATTCAAATAGCTACAGTTGGTTTTCTTAATGACCTCAAACTAGAAGTTTAAATCTTGTAGACGAACTTCAGGAGGTGATTTAGAATTTTAATACTGATGTGTAATTTAGTTTAAACAAATAATCTTTTTGTATGTGACAATCACCTCTTTGTCTTTGTGTGTGTACTTGTATTGACTAATCTCTATTTTATTCTATGTTACTTAAAAATTGTTTTATATAAATTGAAAAGTTGAGCAATCAGCTAAATCAATAAAAAAAAAATAGACCATGGCACCACCCCTGCCTACCAGAGCAAAAAAACACATAACCCCCGACAATCTCATACCACTCTTACTGCCAACCCTTAATGCCCTCTGCGACAATCTATATCCTGCATGCCTTGTAGAAAGCTACAACCATGCCATGAAAAACGGACTAGACATCATTGCCCCACTAAAAATACAAAAAAGCACACAACAAGCTCACCTAAACAATTGGTTCACCCCCCAACTAAAAGAACTAAGAATGCGCAAAAGGAAACTAGAGTCCCAATGGCGCAATACTCCCCTTCTCACTAAAAAGAACATACTCAACAAAAGAATAGAAAATTCCAACTCCAATACAAGAGAGCTATTTGCTATACTAAGGGAACTAGAATCCCCAATACCCCCGCCTGACAACATAACCAAGGACAAGAAATGGTGCACCAGCGTGCAAAACGCTCTCTCTAACAAAATCACAACGCTCCAAACCAAAATCAAACTAAAGAAAGACTCCTTAAGCCCTACCATATCATCACACAGTCACCACACAAAAACAACCAATCCATCCAACCTGAATCCGTTCAGGTTCTCCAAAATATCTATCTTAGAAACTGAAAGGGTCATAGCCTCACTAAACCATCGAATTGCATAGGTGACAACTGCCCACCACAAATACTAAAGGATGCTGCCAGGGATCTAGCCCCCTTTATAACCAAACTGATCAACGCATCCTTCTCCTCTAACACCATACCTAATAATCTCAAAGAATCTTGGGTCCTACCTCTACTCAAGAAGCAAACTCTAGACCCCGCTATTCCCACCAACTACAGGCCCATCACTACAGTACCATTCTTGTTAAAGATAATAGACAGAGTAGCATACCTACAAATCCAGCAATACCTAGAAACCCACAAACTCTTAGGCACACACCAATCAGGCTTCAGACCACAACACGGTACAGAGACAGCTCTTATCGTCCTAAAAACCCAGATCAACGAAATCAATGACAAAGTTAAAACCGTCATGCTACTCCTCCTCGACCTATTGGCAGCTTTCGACCTGGTGGATCACACAGTCCTGTGTGAACACCTGGCCTCAGCAGCCAACTTCTCGAAAGAGGCCATAAACTGGATACAATCATTCCTAGAAAACCGCACTATGAGAGTCTTCTCCTCAATAGCCTCAGCAGACCCCATCAGCATAACTTGCGGTGTGCCTCAGGGATCCTGCGTCTCCCTGACCCTCTACAACATCTTTACCAAGCCCCTATTTGACAAGTTGGACAGACTGGGCGTCTCATACACTAACAATGCAGATGACACCCAGATCCTCATACCCCTTTCGGGCAACTTTGACTCAGACAGGGCCTTGGGAAACAAAATATATCCCATCATTCAGGCATGGATGGCCACACACGGCCTATGCCTGAACGATGAGAAAACTGAAATCCTGCTCCTTGGCTCCAATGCCAACCTAAAAAACTCTGCCCCAGCTACAAAGCGTGCAACATCGATGGTAATATCATCCCAGCCGCCAAAACAGTGAAAACCCTTGGCTTTCACCTAGACTCAGCCCTATCACTAAATAAACAAGTAAATTCACTCGCTTCCTCCACCGCTTAAACCTGCAAGCTAATCAGAGCATGTAGAGCATTTCTTTCCCAAGTCAGCTGCATCATTATCGCTAATACCCTAGTACTCTCCAAACTCGATTATCGTAACGCCATGTACCTAGCAGCCAACAAACACATAATTAACAAACTCCAAATACTGCAAAATAATGCACTCAGAACAGCCCTCAACCTACCCTCCAAAGAACACATCTCCAACAAAAGAAGAGAACACAAATGGCTCAAAATCTGCGACCGCATTGCACTCAAAACAGCCTCACTTACCTTCAAATGCTTGAACAATGCAGCCCCCTCCTACCTCGCTGCCAGAATTATGAAATAGACCTCCAACCACCCCACCAGAACAATTAACTCCTTCCAACTCCAGGTCCCCAAATTCAGACAAAAGAAAACGGGGGCAGTAGCTTCCCTGTCATGGCAGCCCTACACTGGAACGCCCTCCCCCTCAACACCAGAGCTGACCAATCCTACAACAGCTTCAGCCGTAACATTCTCACCTGGTTACACTCCAATGATCCCCACGACTGATCATACCCACAGACTAAAGCCTATCTGAATGATTATATGTATATGCTGAATTGTAATTACTATATGTTAATATGTAAATATGTGCCTACCCTGTAACCAAGTTTTTATGTAACCTTATCTTCCTGCCCTCTGTTGCGCCCTGTTACCTCTGGGTTTTGCGCTATACCAAATAAACAAACAAACAAACAAACCAAATAGGCAAAGTAGGCACCAGCCTATGGGCCCCACTCCTTTTAGGGGCCGTGACAACGGATCAAAATAATAATGATTTGATATTGAAAGAATATTTCAATCAAGCTTTCTTAAATTATTTCCGAAAGATAGAAAAAAGAATCAACTCAAAGAAACCGGCAAAAACTTTACATTTAAGACTCTATAGACTATAGAGAAAATACTGTGTTGATGTAATGTACTCATTAACAACTTAAAGTCCATACACGAGAGACAGCAGATTCACATAACAGTTTGTCTCTTAAAAGATCATTTTCTGGCGGCTACCAGCTTGTAAAATAATTGGGTGAAAACTACTTATGTGTAATGTGCAGTCGTGATGGTCATCTCCACCTAGCGGCCAACGTACACACTACTTAGTTCAATGTTATCCCGCAAGAGCGCACAGCGCGCAGTCGTGCACCATAAACCTCCAGAAACAAAGCTTTCTGTGACTCCCGAACCTAGTAGAATATTTGTGAGTAGAAGCTTCGAGAACACTGACAAGTACATATGCGGTACCCGACTCCTACATTAGCTTTTCTGAGTTATAATGAGGAGTAATTAACTTCACCGTCTAATGTCTACCATAACTGCACAAATCTATCTTGTTCAGGCACTTTTACTCATTTTTGACTGAGACTTAAGAATCCTTTCATTTTTTTGAACAAAGAGTAAATATTGTTTGTCGTCACTCTTTTGAAGACTCATCATGTCAGCGCCCGAAAAGAAGAGGTACGAAAGCAGTGCAGAAAATTAAAAACAAATTAGGAGGTAATTTGGGAGGGTGGCCCTGAAATTCCGACTGCCTAGGGGCCACCCAGGGTTTAATCCGGCATTGTGAATCTCTGGCGTGGGGGGCTGAGGGGTTCAGGCGGGATTCCGGTCTGGCAAGTCCTTTGAGATATCGCTTAAATGCTGAATATCACTGTCCATATTTGGATTTTCCCGTGAGATTGCTTCGGTTAGGAATCACCCACAATTAATGAAAACTTTAAATATAATTCCAGAAAAAATATATACTGGCAATTGCCCAGCTCCTCCACTCCCACACAAACACACATTGAGCACTGGGACAAATTGAAATATTTGATGGGCTGCAGATTGTGTCTCTATGTTCAAAACCGAAGAACAGTAGAAAGAGAAACATCTTTTTCTGTGTAGTTTCTTAAATCTCACTCCCTGCTTCCAGCTTACGTCTGACAGATTCTAAACTCTGTCAAGATAAACAGTCCTCACCTTGCCTGCTGAGGAACATGTCAGTAGTGTTGTATTCTTTTTTCTTAGGGGATGTCAAAACAGCGATGATTTCCTAAAGTGTGTCTCCTGCTTTCATTCGCCCTGGCGGCGGCTGATGGTCAGGTACATTTCATCCTGCACAACGGTTTATTTTTCTGTTCTACCCAGCAGATAAATACGTTATGGGTATGTTGGAAAGGAGATTAACAGGGGACTTCACGTATGTGCATGTTTCTTTAATGCTCCTCTTTAAATGCCTCCAGAGGGGAACTGCTGCTTGTTTTCCTGCTCCCGATCCCTCTCATAAATGTGCCACCTTTTAACCTTGTAGTCCCTCCATCTGGCTAATCTGTGACTCAGCCCCAAATTCCCCCTGCGCCTGCGGGAGTAGAAAGCAGACTGGGGCTTTAAGAGAGTGAACGTGGAGCAAAGGTGTGTGTGGTGGGGGAGGGTTGGTCTACCTTTTTGGTATCTACCCAATGTGACCTCCTTGGTCCTTCACCTCAATGCTTTGGTGTTACTCAATTTTTCCACCTCCATCTTTGCCCCTTTTTTTTACCACTTTTTTACAGCAAAAATGTAGTAGGTAAGTGTGGGTTTCGTACATGGTAGGGGCAAGGGCCCGTGGAAGGGGTGAGGACAGTGGGGTTTCGGCATGCTTTTTGCAGTAAATAAACTTGGTACAATCAGGCCAAAAATATTTGCCCAAATTGCAGCTGGCGAACAGAATTCGAGGAATCATTATATATGTTTCTTCGTAATGCTTTCCTTGTTGTCTGATACAAGACAACCTCAAGCCTAAAACGCAGCAATCTGCACAAACTTCACTACACTGCAACAACAAAGCAAACCACACATAGAACAGCACACAATGACTACCTATCGTACAACACACCAAGCCGAGCCAACTGACCCACTGGGCTCAGGCTGCCAACAGCACATCACTGCTTTCTTGCACTTTTCCAGCTCATTTCCACTAATTCATCCCCCACTCTCCCTCTTTCAGAGCCACCAGAGCGCCAGGGGCGCGGTACAAATATCCTTTAACATTAACATTAACAAGATACCAGCCCCACTCATGTTCGGACCACACCTCATGTTGGCAAGTTCTCTACTTGTGCTTTGTGCCTTTGCTACAGTGCAATTATTACAACCTTCTAGATGTTGCTGTCATTGGTCCTTACTGTTTTCCAATACACCTTTCCAATTTGCATGACCTTCCAGTACTTTAAGTAAGTATCACTGTCTTTATGCACCAACTTAACTTTTACTCATTCTCCCTCCTTTACGTATCGGGTTCTTTGCGGCATGCCTTGTGTCATAGAAGCTTTACCTTTGTTGTTGTGGTGGGTGCCATTGATGTCACTGTGCGTGGGCAAACTGGTGGTTTTGCTCGGTTGGATCTTCAGTGGTGTCTACTGAATCTTTGTCTGACGCTTGCTCTTAATGTAGTTTGGCTTGTTCTGTGACCTGTTATTTGGACGGTTCTGTTCATTCTTTCCACCAGCCTGTTTCCTTGGGGTTGTTATGGGGCAGCCCTGATTTGCAGAATTCCATTCTCCTTCTGGCACCGCTGCATCTCCTCTCACAACAATTGGACTGACCATCTCCATATCCACTTGAGAATGGAAGCCCTCCTTCTGAAACACTTCCCTGAAGGATTCAACACAAGCCTTAGCTGTGAAGGTCTCCAACAACAGTTTTTCTACCCACATTGAGGGATAGTCGATTACTATTATAACATACTGTTTTTGGCAAGGCCTGTGTTCCATGAAAGCTATGAAGTTTAATCCTGCTTTCTTCCATACTTCACTTTCCCAATTCACGTTCGTGAGTGGAGTGGATCTCTTGGTGAGGCTTACGTCACACTCACAGCACACACATGATGGTCCATCCGAGGCTACCAATAATGCATGTGTGTCATCTTTTAGTAGACATTTTTCACAGATTGACATCATATGTAGGCAGGTAGATCTCATCTGGGCTGCCTTGGGCAATACAATCCTGTTAGATGGTTGGAGGATGTTTGCATTTTCATGCAAGTGTGATGCTACTTTGCAATAAGGTTGTAGGCCCGTCATCCAGTGGAGAAATGAACATCGAGAATACGTCTCACAATTACCCCTCCTGGATGACCATGAGGGAAGCTATCCCAAGGGAGACTGTGTGTAGCAACATCACACAAACTGCATATTCAATCAGGTCTGGGAGGATAGCTCGCTGCAACGTGCTCGCCTTGGAAACAAGACGACACGAAGCAACACAGGTTCGATCCCGGGTCCGCGCCTAGAAACCTCTGGGTATTAAGCGCCTTATAAATGCGCAACTAAGACATATTCCTGTAACAGCGCTTCAGTGCCCCCGGGCTGTGTGAGCGCTTTAAAAATGCAAATAAATAAATAAATAAATCAACTACAATGGGAAGAAAACTTGAAAGCAGATACCACTTTCGCTGAAGTGATGGGAAACACTTCCGGCCCATCCCTTTTTCATGTTTTCCTACACTGCAGTCAAGGGCAAGTTCTCACTGGCAACCTTCCTGGCTGGGAAGGGAAGTAGGACTTACCTTAACCTTGGAGCCCTTGGACAGGGTCCCAGAACCACCAAAGAGCAAAATAAACAGGTTTTGGCTCTGTTGACTAGAATCACTTTTGGGCCGACTCAACCACTTTCAAAGTGATTTTTCCAGCCACTGCAATACTCATGGTCTGCCCTTGACAATTGAAACCTTTGAAACTGGTAGAGCCATTGAACCACTGACCCAAACAACGCCAGCCTGGTTTCCAGCTGTTACGAGCTGATCACTTCTTCAGGACTACATTGCATTGCAGGACTGTTTTGCGTCACTTGCGTTTCCATTGGCTGCCTGTTCTCCGGCCGATTCAGGCTGATTCCTGCTGCAGAACCGCATTGACTCGCTGGAAAGTGTTGATCCAACTCAACCATCTCAATACTGACCGGATCCATTGGAAAAACTTGAACTTGACTCAACCGCTTCATCACCGACAGCCTGCAAGAGATAGCTAAAAGGAGTTCATAATATTTTTGCCTCCCTGGACTGGTTGCAAAGACCCTGGTGACGAAGACCCTACTCCATTTAACGTCTTTAAAAGCGTACTTCATACGCTTTTAGAGACATAACCTTAAAATACGACATTGCTGCAAAGGCAATTGTCTGCAGACCCCTGTCGTCATACCCCCAGGACCTCATTCCTCAAGTCTGAATTTTCTGTGTATTTCCGGACGTGGGCGGGTTATTGGTGCTTTTAATAATGTGTTTGCATTTTTAAATTAATTGAAGACTCCTATTTTGTTTTTAATAGAACCTTGAATGGGCATTTCTTTTCATTTGGAATTCAGATGTGTCCATGCTGGCTCACACCCCTCTGGAGGGGTGTATCCTGCCCTCCACCCAGAGTAACTTAAAGCGGTAAACGTGGTGTGCCATTCCTGCTGCCCCTGTTTCACCTTTATGACTGCGATAACTGCTTGTCTACCTTTATTTCTTCGGTTTGAGGGTCCCTAAATACGTCTGTGCCCCTTCCCCAAACTCAAGATGGCCCCAAGAAGGGGAACTGATGGACATTGGTCTTAAGCTCTTTTTGTTACTGTGATCAAGGGGATGTGGAGCCAGTCTGGCTAAAAGATGAAGCTTGAGCTTGCTCTAGAATCTGGGTGTATATACGGATGACTGCATCTGAATCTCTGCCTATTCTTGAAAAAAGCCATGTGGCTACTGGCATGCTGGGTGTCTCTAAAGTGCATATAATCTGAAATCTAATTGCGACCTTAATGAATATAAAGCCACTTGCATTCATCCCCACATGGGATACAATAATTGATTCCAGAGGTTTACAATCCTTGAGAGCAAGGGCTAAGCAGATACTGTGATTGCCCAAGCCCCATATATGAGATGCTGTGATGTCCCAAGCCCCATCTATGAGATTCTGTGATTTCCCAAGCCCCATCTATGAGATCCTGTGATTTCCCAAGCCCCATCTATGGGATCCTGTGATTTCCCAAGCCCCATCTGTGAGATGCTGTGAATTCCCGAGCCCCATCTGTGAGATGCTGTGAATTCCCGAGCCCCATCTGTGAGATGCTGATTGCCCGAGCCCCATCTGTGAGATTCTGTGAACTCCTGAGCCCCATCTGTGAGATGCTGTGATTGCCCGAGCCCCATCTGTGAGATGCTGTGATCGCCCGAGCCCCATCTATGAGATGCTATGACCGCCCGAGCCCCATCTATGAGATGCTGTGATCGCCCAAGGTCTATCTGAGATGCTGTGATCGGCCATGCCCCATCTATGAGATGCTGTAATTGCCAAGCTCTATCTATGAGATGCTGCGATTGCCAAGCTCTATCTATGAGATCCTGTGATTTCCCAAGCCCCAGCTATGAGATACTGTGATTTCCCAAGCCCCATCTGTGAGATGATGTGATTGTCCAAGCCCCATCTGAAAGGTGCTGTGATTGTCCATGTCCCATCTGTGAGATGCTGTGAATTCCCGAGCCCCATCTGTGAGAGGCTGTGATTGTCCAAGCTCCATCTGTGCGATACTATGATTGCCCAATCCCCATCTGTGAGATGCTGTGAATTACTGAGCCCCATCTGTGAGATGTTGTGACCCCATCTGTGAGATGCTGTGAATTCCCGAGCCCCATCTGTAAGATGCTGTGATTGTCCAAGCTCCATCTGTGAGATGCTGTGAATTCCCGAGCCCCATCTGTGAAATGCTGTGATTGACCGAGCCACATTTGTGAGCTGCTGTGAATTCCCGAGCCCATCTGTGAGATGCTGTGATTGCCCGAGCCCCATCTGTGAGATGCTGTGAATTCCTGAGACCCATCTGTGAGATGCTGTGATTGCCCAAGTTCTATCTATGAGATGCTGTGATTTCCCGAGCCCCATCTATGAGATGCTGTGATCGCCCGAGCCCCATCTATGAGATGCAGTGATCGCACAAGCCCCATCTATGAGGTGCTGTGATCGCCCGAGCCCCATCTGTGAGATGCTGTGATTGCCCAAGCTCTATCTATGAGATGCTGTGATCGCCCAAGTCCTATCTATGAGATGCTGTAATTGCCCAATCCCCATCTATGAGATGCTGTGATTGCCCAAGCCCCATCTGTGAGCTGCTGTGAATTCCTGAGCCCCATCTGTGAGATTCTGTGATTGCCCAAGCCCCATCTGTGAGATGCTGTGATTGCCCGAGCCCCATCTGTGAGATGCTGTGAATTCCCAAGCCCCATCTGTGAGATGCTGTAATTGCCCGAGCCCCTTCTGTGAGATGCTGCATTCCTGAGACCCATTTATGAGATGCTGTGATCGCCCGAGCTCCATCTATGAGATGCTGTCATTTCCCAGGCCCCATCTATGAAATGTTGTGATTGCCCAAACCCCATCTATGAGATGCTGTGATTGCCCAAACCCCATCTATGAGATGCTGTGATTTCCCATGCCCCATCTATGAAATGTTGTGATTGCCGCAATGCTGTGATTTCCCAAGCCCCATCTGTGAGATGCTGTGATTTCCCGAGCCCCATCTGTGAGATGCTGTGATTGCCCAAGTCCCATTTGTGAGATGCTGTGTATTCCCGAGCCCCATCTGTGAAATGCTGTGAATTCCCAAGCCTCATCTGTGAGATGCAGTGATTGCCCGAGCGCCATCTGTGAGATGCTGTGAATTCCCGAGCCCCATCTGTGAGATGCTGTGATTGCCCGAGCCTCATCTGTGAGATAGTGTGATCGTCCGAGCCCCATCTATGAGATGCTGTGATCGCCGAAGGTCTATCTATGAGATGCTGTGATCGGCAAAGCCCCATCTATGACATGCTGTAATTGCCCGATCCCTATCTATGAGATGCTGTGATCGCCCAAGCCCCATCTATGAGATGCTGTGATTGCCCAAACCCCAGCTATGAGATGCTGTGATTGTCCAAGCCCCATCTGTGAGATGCTGTGATTGTCCAAGCCCCATCTGTGAGATGCTGTGAATTCCCGAGCCCCATCTGTGAGATGCTGTGATTGTCCAAGCCCCATCTGTGAGATGCTGTGAATTCCCGTGCCCCATCTGTAATATGCTGTGATTGTCCAAGCTCCATCTGTGAGATGCTGTGAATTCCCGAGCCCCATCTGTGAGATGCTGTGATTGCCCAAGCCCCATCTGTGAGATGTTGTGAATTCCCGAGCCCCATCTGTGATATGCTGTGATTGCCCAAGCCCCATCTGTGAGATGCTGTGATTTCCCAAGCCCCATCTGTGAGATGCTGTGATTGTCCAAGCCCCATCTGTGAGATGCTGTGAATTCCCAAGCACCATCTGTGAGATTCTGTGATTGCCCGAGCCACATTTGTGAGATGCTGTGAATTCCCAAGCCCCATCTGTGAGATGCTCTGATTGCCCAAGGCCCATCTATGAGATGCTGTGATTTCCCAAGCCCCATCTATGAAATGTTGTGATTGTCACGATGCTGTGATTTCCCAAGCCCCATCTATGAGATGCTGTGATTGCCCAAGCCCCATCTGTGAGATTCTTTGATTTCCCAAGCCCCATCTGTGAGATGCTGTGATTGTCCAAGCCCCATCTGTGAGATGCTGTGAATTCCGAGCCCTATCTGTGAGATTCTGTGATTGCCCGAGCCCCATTTGTGAGATGCTGTGAATTCCCGAGCCCCATCTGTGAGATGCTGTGATTGCCCAAGCCCCATCTGTGAGATGCTGTGAATTCCAGAGCCCCATCTGTGAGATGCTGTGATTGCCCGAGCTCCATCTGCGAGATGCTGTGAATTCCCGATCCTCATCTGTGAGATGCTGTGATTGCCCGAGCCCCATCTGTGAGATGCTGTGAATTCCCAAGCCCCATCTGTGAGATGCTGTGAATTCTCGAGACCCATCTGTGAGATGCTGTGATTGCCCAAGCCCCATCTCTGAGATGCTGTGAATTCCCAGATCCCATCTGTGAGATGCTGTGATTGCCCAAGTTCTATCTATGAGATGCAGTGATCGCCCAAGCCTCATCTATGAGATACTGTGATCACCCGAGCCCCATCTGTGAGATGCTGTGATTGGTCAAGGTCTATTTATGAGATGCTGTTATCGCCCAAGCCCCATCTATGAGATGCTGTAATTGCCAGATCCCCATCTATGTGAGATGCTGTGAATTACCGAGCCCCATCTGTGAGATTCTGTGATTACCCGAGCCCCATCTGTGAGATGCTGTGATTGCCCGAGCCCCATCTGTGAGATGCTGTGAATTCCCGAGCCCCATCTGTGAGATTCTGTGATTACCCGAGCCCCATCTGTGAGATGCTGTGATTGTCCGAGCCCCATCTGTGAGATGCCCTGAATTCCTGAGCCCCATTTATGAGATGCTTTGATTGCCCGAACCCCATCTATGAGATGCTGTGATTGCCCAAACCCCATCTATGAGATGCTGTGATTTCCCATGCCCCATCTATGAAATGTTGTGATTGCCGGGATGCTGTGATTTCCCAAGCCCCATCTGTGAAATGCTGTGAATTCATGAACCCCATCTGTGAGATGCTGTGATTTCCCAAGCCCCATCTGTGAGATGCTGTGATTGTCGAAGCCCATCTGTGAAATGCTGTGAATTCCCGAGCCCCATCTGTGAGATGCTGTGATTGCCCGAGCGCCATCTGTGAGATGCTGTGAATTTCCGAGCCCCATCTGTGAGATGCTGTGATTTCCCAAGCCCCATCTGTGAGATGCTGTGATTGTCCAAGCCCCATCTGTGAGATGCTGTGATTGTCCAAGCCCCATCTGTGAGATGCTGTGAATTCCCGAGCCCCATCTGTGAGATGCTGTGATTGTCCAAGCCCCATCTGTGAGATCCTGTGAATTCCTGAGCCCCATCTGTGAGATTCTTTGATTACCCGAGCCCCATCTGTGAGATTCTGTGATTACCCGAGCCCCATCTGTGAGATGCTGTGATTGCCCGAGCCCCATCTGTGAGATGCCCTGAATTCCTGAGCCCCATTTATGAGATGCTTTGATTGCCCGAACCCCATCTATGAGATGCTGTGATTGCACAAACCCCATCTATGAGATGCTGTGATTTCCCAGGCCCCATCTATGAAATGTTGTGATTGCCGCGATGCTGTGATTTCCCAAGCCCCATCTGTGAAATGCTGTGAATTCATGAACCCCATCTGTGAGATGCTGTGATTTCCCAAGCCCCATCTGTGAGATGCTGTGATTGTCGAAGCCCATCAGTGAAATGCTGTGATTGCCCGAGCGCCATCTGTGAGATGCTGTGAATTCCCGAGCCCCATCTGTGAGATGCTGTGATTTCCCAAGCCCCATCTGTGAGATGCTGTGGTTGTCCAAGCCCCATCTGTGATATGCTGTGATTGTCCAAGCCCCATCTGTGAGATGCTGTGAATTCCCGAGCCCCATCTGTGAGATGCTGTGATTGTCCAAGCCCCATCTGTGAGATGCTGTGAATTCCCGAGCCCCATCTGTGAGATGCTGTGATTGCCCAAGCCCCATCTGTGAGATGTTGTGAATTCCCGAGCCCCATCCGTGAGATGCTGTGATTGCCCAAGCCCCATCTGTGAGATGCTGTGATTTCCCAAGCCCCATCTGTGAGATGCTGTGATTGTCCAAGCCCCATCTGTGAGATGCTGTGAATTCCCAAGCCCCATCTGTGAGATGCTCTGATTGCCCAAGCCCAATCTATGAGATGCTGTGATTTCCCAAGCCCCATTTATGAAATGTTGTGATAGTCACGATGCTGTGATTTCCCAAGCCCCATCTATGAGATGCTGTGATTGCCCAAGCCCCATCTGTGAGATGCTGTGATTTCCCAAGCCCCATCTGTGAGATGCTGTGATTGTCCAAGCCCCATCTGTGAGATGCTGTGAATTCCGAGCCCCATCTGTGAGATTCTGTGATTGCCCGAGCCCCATTTGTGAGATGCTGTGAATTCCCGAGCCCCATCTGTGAGACGCTGTGAATGCCCGAGCCCCATCTGTGAGATGCTGTGAATGCCAAAGCCCCATCTGTGAGATGCTGTGATTGCTCGAGCCCCATCTGCAAGATGCCGTGAATTCCCGAGCCCCATCTGTGAGATGCTGTGATTGCCCGAGCCCCATCTGTGAGATGCTGTGAATTCCCAAGCCCCATCTGTGAGATGCTGTGAATTCTCGAGACCCATCTGTGAGATGCTGTGATTGCCCAAGCCCCATCTCTGAGATGTTGTGAATTCCCGGACCCCATCTGTGAGATGCTGTGATTGCCCAAGTTCTATCTATGAGATGCAGTGATCGCCCGAGCCCCATCTATGAGATACTGTGATCGCCCGAGCCCCATCTGTGAGATGCTCCGATTGGTCGAGGTCTATCTATGAGATGCTGTTATCGCCCAAGCCCCATCTATGAGATGCTGCAATTGCCAGATCCCCATCTATGTGAGATGCTGTGAATTACCGAGCCCCATCTGTCAGATTCTCTGATTACCCGAGCCCCATCTGTGAGATGCTGTGATTGCCTGAGCCCCATCTGTGAGATGCTGTGAATTCCCGAGCCCCATCTGTGAGATTCTGTGATTACCCGAGCCCCATCTGTGAGATGCTGTGATTGCCCGAGCCCCATCTCTGAGATGCCCTGAATTCCTGAGCCCCATTTATGAGATGCTGTGATTGCCCGAACCCCATCTATGAGATGCTGTGATTGCCCAAACCCCATCTATGAGATGCTGTGATTTCCCAAGCCCCATCTATGAGATGCTGTGATTTCCCATGCCCCATCTATGAAATGTTGTGATTGCCGGGATGCTGTGATTTCCCAAGCCCCATCTGTGAGATGCTGTGATTTCCCAAGCCCCATCTGTGAGATGCTGTGATTGTCAAAGCCCATCTGTGAGATGCTGTGAATTCCCGAGCCCCATCTGTGAGATGGTGTGATTGCCCGAGCGCCATCTGTGAGATGCTGTGAATTCCCGAGCCCCATCTGTGAGATGCTGTGATTGCCCGAGCCCATCTATGAAATGTAATTGCCGTGATGTTCTGATTTCCCAAGCCCCATCTATGAGATGCGGTGATGGCCTGACCCCCATCTGTGAAATGCTGTGATTGCCACGATGCTGTGATTTCCCAAGCCCCATCTGTGAGATGCTGTGATTTCCCGAGCCCCATCTGTGAGATGCTGTGATTGTTCAAGCCCCATCTGTGAGATGCTGTGAAGTCCCGAGCCCCATCTGTGAGATACTGTGATTGCCCAAGTTCTATCTATGAGATGCTGTGATTTCCCGAGCCCCATCTGTGAGATGCTGTGAATTCCCGAGCCCCATCTGTGAGATGCTGTGAATTCCCGAGCCCCATCTGTGAGATGCTGTGATTGGCCGAGCGCCATCTGTGAGATGCTGTGATTGCCCGAGCGCCATCTGTGAGGTGCTGTGAATTCCCGAGCCCCATCTGTGAGGTGCTGTGATTGCCCGAGCCCCATCTATGAAATGTTGTGATTGCCGCGATGCTGTGATTTCCCAAGCCCAATCTATGAGATGCTGTGATCTCCCAAACCCCAGCTATGAGATGCTGCGATTGCCGCGATGCTGTGATTTCCCAAGCCCCATCTGTGAGATGCTGGGATTGTTCAAGCCCCATCTGTGAGATGCTGTGACGTCCCGAGCCCCATCTGTGAGATGCTGTGATTTCCCGAGCCCCATCTGTGAGATGCTGTGATTTCCCGAGCCCCATTTGTGAGATGCTGTGATTGCCCGAGCCCCATCTGTGAGATGCTGTGATTGCCCGAGCCCCATCTATGCTGCCATCGTCATTATTCTCTTTCATGTTAGTGGATTGCATTCTGCTGGGTATCATTGCCATTTTTAAATATTCTCTCATATCTGGTCACTTAGCACCCTCACCTCACAGTCTGGCTGGCTATTGCTAAAAATATAATCCTACAGGGTTATGGTGTGGTATGAATGCAATTTTAGATACAATATTGCAGGGATATGCTTTGGTATGGACATAGTATTTGTTATGAAGAATCCCATTTTTACCATTGAAATGTACTGTATCCCGACTGTGATTTGAGTCAGATGTTGTGTGATTTGGATCTGCATCCTGTTCGCTCAGAACTGACACCAGTTGGCCTAGGCCGAAGCTTTGACTGTCCTTTTCTCTTACCATCCAAGTGTGAAGGGGCGACTTCCAAAGTTTGGGATGATCACATTTCAGCAAGGGATTAATAAATGCAACCAAGGTCCCTTGTTCTTGAGCAGACAGGACATGCAGACTGGAATCTCACTTCTGCCATTTTGAATCTCCCAGCATGCCCAGCTTCTGCCACTCTATAACTCCACTAGAAGGAAGGTACTCTGGAAATTGTTGCTACAGGGGGAGAATGACCTGGGGAGGAGGCAGGGGCATTGAAACCTTGCCCAGGATTTGCTAATAGTTAGAGTGGGATACATACACTGTGCTGGATAACTTGTTGAAGTTTTTACGACTCACAGCCTCCTACCAAGGCCAGAAGAAAGGCACATTTAGAACGGCGAAAATGGAGGGGAAGGCTGCTAAGGAAACTAGGAAGTGTGCGTTCTGCTATGCACCATAGATCCAGGACATGCATATACCAACACGTAGACAAGCTGTCTGGGAGTTTCTCATGGGCTTCAGACTAGGGAGAAAGAGCAGAAGAGGTCTCCTTTGTGTGAGTGCTTGGAAGGAGAAATCCCAGTAGCCAAATGCTGCTGATTCACCGTCGAATTGACAGCTACACAATGAAATGCAACAGAATGCGATCTGACCCATGGACTCAAGCTTCTCACCATCAAACCCACAATCAAGCCATTGCTCACTGCTGCTACGCGTGCATAAGCGCTGAGACAGAGCACAGTGATGCCAACTTGAAGACTGCGAGACAACTTGAATGAATCCAGTTTCTTGCCGCTGTGCTGCCAATTGAGCTTGTTGAACTCTGTTGGTTTGACCAAGTGCTATCGAAACAGCTCGAATATTGTGGAAAGCACCCTAAAGACTATCTAAATGCCATAGCACCTCCCAAGGCAGGAGCCAGAGGCATCCAATGGACCTTCGGCCCCAGATCTTAGCCTGGGACATAGAGACTGGATAATGTCCCTAACCGCACCATGACCCAAAGTACGAAGATTGCATAAAGACTATGGACCTCATTACGAGTTTGGAGGTAGCCCTGCCCGTAATAAGGGTATGGCTGCTTCCAAACTCGGGTCCGGTTCCGGGTTCCCTGAATGAGTAAATACTGGGCCATTCCGACCTTGGAGGGCCTGGTATTTCCCCATTCAGGGAACCCGGACCCAGACCATCCCCATTCCCATTTGAGCCCTCATAGGGCTCAATGGGAATGGGGAGCATGCTAACAACGGGCCTGTTAATGACGGGCCCGTTGTTAGCATGCTGGGACGCTCGCTGAACCCGCTAAGGACCTCTGGTAAAATCAGGCGTCCAGAGTGGGTCCCGCGAGCGGACCTCGTAATAGGGCGGTAAGGGGTTAACGGCTCCGGCACCTTTACTGCCACCGTTAACCCCTTACCGCCCACCTCGTAATGAGGCCCTATGTCTGGTCATTCGGTATTGCTTTTCAAGTCATTCTGCCGGCCTATTGTATTGATTTTCTTTCTGTGCTTTCTGGGAATTATTCTTGCAAGGGGTGGGTTGTTACTGCTTTCAGGATTGTTTGCACCTTTTCAGGAAAGAGGAAAACATGCTATTTTGATATAGGCTTGATAGGCCCTTTATGTTAATCAGTAATTACTGTACTGGTGGGACACTTCCTCTGTGGATCTACCTCTCTGGAGAGTGCAGTCTGCCTTCAGTCATTGCTACTTAAGGGAAAGGGGCTGTACTATCCACTACAGGTTTGAGCAAAGTGCATATACTCCTTTGACCCCCTTGTGCGTCTTCTGGGCATACAAGGATTTCCGCACAGCCACACTCTGATACTGTGCTGCTTGAGCTGCAGAGGCGCTCTTTTTTAAAAAATAACTTTATTTAACAGTTAGCTTGGTATCGCATCAGAGAACAATCGGAACATTTTAAACCACTGAGACCGTTTGTGGTACAATTAGAGCATCATGTATCAACCTCAGGGGCAATGTAGCATTGAGATATATATGTACAGCCAGCATCTGGTTAACCATATATTCCTCATGCACTTCCATTAGTCCGTGGCAGGGAGAGGAGAAGGCGGCGTATCGGCTTCTTCCCATGAATCGTCAGCCAAAGAGGAGACATACTGTCGAAAGGGCCCCCAAATGTTCCTCGGTCTAGACCTGCTCGGTTGTGTCAGTATCCAGCACTCCTCGGTATCCAAGGTCCACGTAAGGGCTCAGAGCCACTGTTCGTGTGTAGGGGGTCTGGGTCGAAGTCATACCAGAAGAACACAACGGGTTGCAAGGAGGAGCCCCAGGCTCGCCAACTTCTTAAGGTCTAGGTGTAGTGCAAGTAACTCATAGAAGAAACAGTTTAACAGGGATGGGGAAATGGTGCATCCTAACATGTCTGATAGGGATGTGCATACTGTAGCCCAGAACTGGGCAATTCAGGAGCATGTCCATATCATATGGATGTAGTCGGCATTAGCAGCGTTGCATCGTGGGCACATCTGTGGGTGCTCTCATGACATACGATGTAGCCTAGCCGGTGTGTAGTGAAATCTATGTAGTAGTTTACACTGAATTAGTTTGAAGCAAGATTTGAAATCGATTGTGAGCGGGCACACATAAAATCCCGGGGCTGATCAGTTAATTCGACCTTCAGGTCTCTGGCCCAGGATTGCCTACGTTTGGTGAACGGGGGAAGGCTTGGGTTTGGAATATGGTGTATAGTCTTGAGATCTTACCCCTCATGGACGCAATGCCATCGATTTCTGATAGGATTGGGTCATCCTGTGAGATGGCGGGAAAGTCAGGGAGCCTAGCTTTCAATGCCCGACGCAAGCCGCCGGACTGCAGCCAGCAAGTAGGTCTACCTCGTAGTTGCCTAGGGAGTTCACTCCACTCTGTGAAGGCAACTTGTGCGAATACATCTCGGACTGTCAAGTAACCTGACTCTGCCCAGTGGTCCACGGTTCTGGAGTCCCCCCAGGGGGAGTTGAGGAAGAGATTCCAGAGGGGAAAATCTCCATGGAATGGGTGCATATTGCCCATTTGTTTCCATAGCCTGGCCAGGGCTTCAACCGTAGCACCCACAGGGTCTGAAGGTACGAACCGAACTGTGCAGTTGGGGAACACCAAGGAACGGATGTCACATTCATTTGTAGCTAGGTGTTCTAGTTCAACATGCAGGGGCGGATCTATAGGAACAAACCAAAACGATGCAAAGTGGGTTTGGGCAGCTATCCAGTACGCCTCAAAATTAGGGGCTCCGAGACCCCACCTTACCACCGGGGTCATCAATGTCGTGAGCTTCAGGCGGACCGCGCCCGAGTGCCAGAGGAAACAGTTAGTGGTGTGGGTGAGCATTGTAAAGAAGCCATAGCCAGGCCAGATCAGGACATTTAAGAACCTGTATAGTAGCTGAGATAGTACCACCATTTTAAGAACAGCTATCCTACCCGCTAGGGTTATCAGAAGATTCACCCACCTGTCGCATTTCCGAGACAATTTAACCAGATAATTGCAATAGTTGTTATCTTCAAGAGAAGCAGGGTCCCGCGTAATAACCACCCCCAGGTATGTGAACTCGGATTGGGCCCAGACAAAGCCCTGCATGTCAGAGGGAGGTGCAGTGGCCTCTGTCAATGGGAAGAGAATTGATTTAGTGCAGTTCACATGAAGATCGGATAATTCGCCAAAGCGAATAATGTCTTCCAGTATTGGGTAAAGGTTTTTTCGGGCTGTCAGATGAAAAGAAAGGCGTCATCCGCATATAACGAGATTATCTCGGGGGAGCCAGAAAGACGCAGTCCTTGATGTGAATGTCGTTGTCGTATATCGTCGGCCAGTGGCTCCATGACCATGGTGAATATCAATGGCGAGAAAGAGCACCCTTGTCTCGTGCCTCTCTCTATCTGGAAGTGTGTAGAACACAAATTGTTAGTGCGGACCCTGGCAACTGGAGAGGAGTGTAATAGCTTCACCCAGGTTCTGAATTGGGGACCAAAATTACATTTTTCGAGAACACGCCACAGAAACCTCCAGCATACAGACTCGAATGCTTTTTGCATGTCTCGGGTTGCTGCAACAGCCAGGGCATCAGGGTCAATGCAGGTTAGTACGTTAAATAGTCGGTGCAAGTTATAGGAAGTGGAGCGGCCTGGGATGAACCCTGACTGGTCCGGATGTATGATGTAGTGCATATATGGGGCCAATCAAAGGGCCAGAACCTTGGCGTAGATCTTAGCATTGCAGTTGATAAGCGAATGGGGCCAGTAAGAACCACACTGAGTGGTAGGTTTACCTGGTTTGGGCAACACCGTTATTATTGCTTCACAGAGGGAGGATGGTAGGATTCCTGTGAGGCATGCTTCGTTTCGTTCCAGAGGGTAAGTAACGGGGGGACAAGACGAGATTTGTAGTTTTTATAAAACTTGATCGCTATGTCTCTCCTAATAGTTCGGAGCACCCCTGCTTCTCTGGAATTTAACATTCCCCTTATGTATGCTTTGAAAGCCTCCCATAAATTGGCCTGGGACGAAACAGAGCCAGTATTTAAAGTAAAGAAATCATCAATATCGGTGCCTAATTCATCTTTGTATGCGACGTCCAGTAGGGAGTGTGGTTTGAATCTCCATGTCCGGCTCGTGGGGGACGTCCGCGGACCATCGAAAGGATATAAGCACTGGTGAGTGATCAGAGAAGGTCCTAGCGAGAATGGAGGTATGGGTGATGTTTGCTAATAAAGTGTCTGTAATGAGCCACTTACCAAATCAGGAATGGGAATCGTGTACTGACGAATAAAAGGAGAATGTGCAAGAGTCCGGGTGGAGTATTCGCCTTGGGTCGGCCAAATTAAAGTGGGTTTGCATGTCCAGAATAGTCCTAGCCGTCTTGGAGAGTTGGCGAGGCCTGGAGCCAGATCTAGCGTAGTGGACATGAAAGATGGTGTTAAGGTCTCGCCTGCGGAGTATCGGGACAAGTGGCAATCCAGATAAAAGTGTGGATAAGTGTTCATAGAAATCAGGATCATCCACATTCGGTCCATACATGTTTAACAATACAACATCTTTGCCCTGCAAAGTGCCAAACAATAAGACATATCGCCCCACATGGTCAATGTGGACTGACTGTTGTTTAAATTGGAGACTTTTGTAATGATGACCTTAACACCCCAGTTATGAGAAGAGTAAACAGTGCTGTTGAGAACCCCAGGACTTAGCAAATTTCTCACATGTGGGAGCAAGGCCGTGTGTCTCGTGTAGGAAGAGTAGGTTAGCATGGTGTCTTTCAGCATAGAACTGCAGTTTCCGCATTT
This sequence comes from Ambystoma mexicanum, assembly GCF_040938575.1. NCBI lineage: Eukaryota > Metazoa > Chordata > Amphibia > Caudata > Ambystomatidae > Ambystoma > Ambystoma mexicanum. Next base: position 1,234,550,904 of record NC_090933.1, on the reverse strand, counting down.
TGACAGAGTTACCCAACCCCCTTATGTTCCAGCTCATGCAAGTTACGGTATCAGCCATCATTCCCCCAGTTGTATGTTACCAGTAGGAGATGGTCTGGGATAACAGTCACCCCCCTCCATCCCGGGCCATGTACTTGTAGCAATAGGCTCAGTGGTCCCAGTGAGTACGGTATGCAAACTTCAGTCCCCCGTTGCTCGCCAAGTAATTTTCCTGATGCAACCCCCCACAATCCCCCACCGAAAACCCTCCCCCAATCAGAAGGATGACCCCCAACCCAATATTAACCCAAAACACAACCATTGGCAACTTCGCCTGGGGGCCTCAGCGCCAACCGAACAATAGCACACTTTGTTTCTGCAACATGGTTCAAACGTGTGGGATCCAGTCGCGGACCTTTGGGACCCCCCCAGCAAGGATGAATGTCATGAGTCACTTCGGATTCTGGCCCACGGGGGAGGTCAAACAGCACTACGGGGAAGCGGAGGGGCGTCCCCAGGAGTGATTGCGACAACAAGGGAGCCTCCCAGCGGGGGGTGCATGACAAGGAGCAATCTGAGGCCCGGCCCATAATGAAGAGCCGGGGTCCCCAAGGGCATAGTTAGGAGTGACCCTAGGAGCATTCACACGGGGCGGGTCATCCAGGGAAATGTTCCTCTATAAATGTGGTCACCTCTTCAGGATTAGTGAAGAAGTAAACGCGGTTTGCGTGCTCGACCCTAAGCTTTGCAGGGTACAACATGGAGTACCTCACACCCAAATCCCGCAGTCTCTTCTTTACGGCCAGAAAGATTTTACGTTCTTGTTGGATGACAGTGGAGAAATCTGGGTAGAGATGGATTCTGGAGGACCCCAGGAGAAGTTCACCTTTGATCCTTGCAGCACATAGTAGGGCGTCCCTGTCACGGTAATTCAGCACCCTCACTATAACCGGGTGTGGAGGGGCTCCTGGCTTAGGTTTGGCTGTTAGAACTCGGTGGGCCCTTACAATGGCAAATTGTGGAGACAGTTTGGGAGAGTCCAGCAGGGATAACAGGGTTTGCTCTCTGTATTCCTCCATGGGGCCTGCGATGTTGTCCTCCGGCATGCCGATGTTGCAGATATTATTGCGCCTAGAGCGCGATTCAAAGTCTTAATTTTTCTTGCTGACCTCTTGGACAAGTTTGGATAGATTGTGCACCTCAGCTCGGAGGGAGCCAATGTCGTCTTCCGCGGTGCTCACTCTGTTTTCCACCTCCGTAACCCTGAAGTCTGTCTTTTCCATATGAGCCTTAATTGAACAGATAGTCCCGCTCATGCCGGCTAGCTTAGAGTGGAGGGCAGTGAACTCCTCCTGCATATATTCGAACACGTTTGATGTGTCCTGGTTGTCAGAAGGGGGACGACATGGCTGCCCCCCATTTTAGTTGTGGTTCTGCCGGTTTCTGTGTTGCCTTCGTGAACATATTGATGGTGCTCTGTTTCCTGTTGGCCCCTCTGGGCATGCTGCCCATATGGATGCCAACCAACCGTGGGTTAGACAGTGGGCCTTACATCACGCAGGTTTCGTTGAAATCCATTGGGCCGCAGTACTCAGCAAGATGAATTAGTTGGACCGGGCAAGAGAACCCCGCACCTCCACCGCCAGAGTAGGCAGCTACAGCAGGACCGAGGGGTGCCTGTCACTGTTAGGTAGGCTGTGTGTTGTCCCCTATGTGGGTTGTGACCTCCAATGTAGGCCCAGTGTGCTGACCCTAGAGCCACTTCGGATTACTCATCAAGGGCTATGCCGGCCTACTATGTCCATCTATTTTGCTTTGTGATTGACTGGCTGGGGCCTCTGTGTGTCTCAGGCAGGTGTTAATTATGGGTTCCCCCCATCAGGTGCTGTGCCCACCGGGAGGTGAGGTCACACGTACAATTAGTGCCAGAAGTGGTTTTAGTAGGGATATGTATTAGCTGCCCCCCCTCCGGGGGTCGCCGGTCTGAGCATGGAGATTGCGATTGATCTGCAGGGCTAGGGGCTCAACCCCACACACTCCTCGGTATAGTAATAGCGTGTGCAATCAAAGGGAGCCCACTTCAAGTGTTAGACCAGGGGGTTCATGGAGGAAGATCAGTGCAAGACAGGCGCGTGATCCAGTTAGACAACACTGGTACGTGGCAAGGAAACAAGACCTTCCCCGCAGGAAACAGTTGCGGGCTTGATAATTGTCCTCCTCATTCCGGGCAGCAGCCCGCTGTGTGCAGCAATGTTTACAGGCGCTGCCCACCCACGGGGTTTCAGCTGTCCGAGCGCGGCTGTGGCGGGTCCTCCCTTGTGCGAGGTGGACAGCAGCTGAGCAGGAGATTTGCCCGCTCTGCAACACAGCCAGTCAGGGGGGAGAACCAGTTGCTCCCGGCGGGACGGTACACAGCAGGTTCTCCAGCAAGGACTGGGCAACGGAACCATGTCTCAGATGGCGGGGCAATGGAAGAAAGGCCCCGCCGCAGAATGGTCCCGATGCTGCTGCAGACAGGAGCACATGGATAGTGCATATGTCCAGGCCAACAGCGCGCTCCTCCCCCAGCAGGCCCGCCGAGCCGGGCGCTCAGGGGCCAGATGGAGAGCACCGCGTGGAGACGCTCGGTGGCCACTCTGAGAAGTTCCTGGTGGTGGATTTCAGAACACAGCAACTCTCCAGAAACGGTCCCTTCGGGGGCAGGATTCGGCCAGCAGCTGCAGGCGAACTTCACAGAAACGTCAGCTCAATGTGGACAAAAACCGCTAAGCCACAGTGGGTTAACTCCATAATACGGATGTCCCCAGCACAGAGCTCCTGCTCTATGCAGCCATATTTGATCATGCGCAACAGCGCCCCCCTGCAGAGGCACTCTTTGGCATTACAGATAGAGGAGCCCACATTTCTATTTTGGAAGTGTGCACCTGTTAGCACTAATTCATCCCCCAAGTGTGCACACGCTGACACTCATTCATCCCAAATGTGTGCCAGCTGGCTCTCATTAGTTCCCAAATATGCACCCGCTGACAATCATTCACCCCCAAATGTGCACCCGCAGGTGGTCATTCATCCCCAAATGTGCGCCCATTGGCTCTCAATGTTTCCACCATGTAGGACTTTCATGAAAAGGAGGGAACCGACTGCTGATGGCATTCTATGCATTAACAGCCAATGTGCTCAAACTTTCAGTGAACACACACAGCACATACATGTAAAGAGGGCCCATGGGACATGAGCGTTCCAGAACCCCTTTAATGGGACCCCCGTGGTCGGGTACAGCTACAGCAATGAGGATCAAAGCCAAGCAGGCCCGCTTATTTTTTGTATCATTGGGCACAGAGGCCCTGCCTGGTGGCTGCACGAGGTGCACCCAAGCTGCATTGTTTGAAGTGAAGCCTGAGGCTTTAGTTATGTACCACCCCCTCCCCAATTGCTCTAGCTTTGGTCACTCAGTTGACATCAGAGCTGTTCCATGAAACAAGCTTGTCCTTTCCAGGTCAGAGCCGCTTCTAAGCACTGCCTGGACTCAGTTCAGTTGTCAATGCATTAATTCATACAGTCAAGGTATTTATTATTGATGGTGATCAAATGACATCCACTGAATTTCTCCAACCACTCCTTGCATTTCTCAAACATACTTTAATAGTCCAATATTTATTTATCGTATTTATCTATTTATTTAATTCATTAATTTAACATTTGTATTGCGTGCCAAACTTTGAGACTTCAGAGCGGTGGTTACATGAATAGGATGTAGAGAGAGACGAAGGTACATAGCAGAGATACAGGTGCAGGAAAAGGAGGAAAGTAGTGCTGCAGCCGCAGAGTGCGATCCTATGGTGGCGGCGGCAGCCAATTTCTATGAGTATGAAGGTTTCCCTCTGCTACAGTGCGCCGGGAAAATAGGAAGGTTTGGAGCTGCTTGAGGAAGACCCCATGTGAACGTTCTGTTCTCATTTTGTGTGGGAGATTGTTCCATTGTCCTGCAGCAAGGGCAGGGAAGATAGTGCCCCCAGCTCGTTTCAGTCTGTAGGGGGGTGGTTAGGTGGTTGGCATTGAGTGATCGGGTGAGTCTGGAAGATTGCGTTTTTAGTATTTTTTGCGAGAGGTACCTTGTGATGGCTAGTGTTTTGAATAGGATGCGCTGCCTAAGGGGTGGCCAGTGGGCCTTTTTCCTGGGCACTGAAATGTGTTTGCGTCTTGGAATATTTAGTGCGACTCTGAGGGTGTTGTTTTGAATTACCTGCAGCTTGTTAAGATTTTGAGTAGAGGTGCCTGCAAATAGTGTGTTGCAATAATCCAGGCTGGACCCTATGAGGGCCCTTTCAATCGTGAGACAACTCTCTTGGGACAGGAATGGTCTGCAGGCATGAATGAGTTGTGTCATGTATGCCACTGAGGAAGCGATGGCCTGTCAGGAGGATCTCATTTCTCTCATAATTTAGGCATAGCGTGTTGGCTGCCATCAATGCTTTGATTGTATGATAGATGAAGTTCAAGGCATTTGAGTCGGTAATATAGTTGCCTGAGATGGGTATAAGTATTTGCTCGTCATCCGCATAGTTTGTGTATAAAATTCCAAGACTGTCTAGGATGTCATATAGGGCTTTCGTGAATATAATACCAAGTGTTGGAGAACTGCTGGAGCCTTGGGGGCTCTGCAGGAGATTGGGGTGGGTGAGACAGAGAAGACCATGAAAGTTCTGTTGGAATGGAAGGATGAGATGCAGGTAGTGGCTTATTCTAAGAAATGAGCAGCTGAGGCGAGGTGCTGGCAGAGGATGCAATGGTCAACCAGGTCAAAGGCTGCTGACAGATCTAAAAGGAGTAGAAGGGAACCTTGCCAGAGTAAAAGGAGTAGAAGGGAACCTTGCCAGAGTTTTTGGCCTTATTTGTCTGTTTTTTTTTTTTTTAGATCCAGGAGTGCTGATTCTGTGCCGTGTCCTGTTCTAACCTTAGGCCCAGGAGTTTGGGGGGAGGGGGGCCCATGCATCCTTAAGGTATGTGGGCACTTCGCAGGTGGGGAAGGAGGCCTTGATCAGGGCACTGATAAAGGGTGCCAGTTCCAGGGCACAGTCCTTGATTACGGTAGTTGAGCAGGTGTTGCCTTGGCATCTTGTGGGTTTCAGGCTTTGGATAATGCTCAAGGTTTCTTGTGATGAGAGTGGTTTAAAGTGTAATGTCAGGGGTGCAGGTAGAGGTGGTCTTGTCTTAGAGGGAATGGTTGGGGTAAGGGAGTTCTGTTTTAGTAGAATATTTTGCTGCAGGGAGTCCAGTTTGCCAAGTAGTGCATTTTGAATGTTGACGCACCAGGCTTCCTCTTTGTTGCAGTTGTCTTTGGGGATGGTTGGTGTTTCTAGTTTGCATAGAGTAGCAAAGAGTTCCTGCAAGCTGGAGTTGGCGATTCTTTCCTCGTTGGTGGATTTCTTGGCCAGGAAGAGGGTGTTTTTGTAGGTTTTGGCTATTGATAGGACGTTACTTTTGTTTGTGTCAGATGGTGAGTTCTTGCATGGTTGCTGAGTGTGTGGTGATTTCTGATAGTAATGGGCAGGAGGGTTTTGTGGATGTTGGCCTTTTTGTTTGGGTAGAGTGTGTTGCCAAAGGGTCGTCACATAATTTATCAAATGTAATTACCATGGGGGCATCACATAATGTAGCAGGCATAATTACCATGGGGGCATCACATAATGTAGCAGGCATAATTACTACAGGCATCATTACCTGCCAACTTATCTCTGATGCTTCAAGTGATCAGAGCGCGAGAACGTTTCATCCGAAGATATGTTATTATTCTGGATAGGAACCCAGCGTCCTCTCATAGATAATTTTGAGTGTAATCAGTAAGAGTCGGGCTCATTTCACCAGAAACACTAATCATTTGATCCATGTACATTCACTTGTCACAAATGCGCTGCGTCTCTGTCTTTGGCCGCTAGATGGCGGTGTTGTACTATCTTTGGTTTCCGTAGCTCGCCTTCTTTGCTGCCAACAGTCTGCTAGAATGTTTATTTAGAAACCTCACGCCTCCAGAGCATCAAGCATGCATTTGGCATTCCTTGTCATTTTGCTAATTGCTATATTCTTTCAATTGCGGAAGCGTCTGTGTGGGTTCCCAGCTAACCTGCTTTGCGCTCGACGCACATACACAGCATATTCTGCCAGGTCTGTGCATGGGGGGATTCCAGTGGGCTCTCCCTGAAACCCCCCTGTGTTTTTTACCTGATTTCTCTTTATTCCTCAAAAGGAACAACCGTCGCTGCCTCAATATAGCTACGCAGGCAGCATTGGTCAAAAATTGTCCACGGTTTCCTGCCCTGGGCAATTTGTGTATGTATTTATTTAGTTGCATTTATAAAGTGCACAACAGCCCTCGGGGATCGCGGCGCTGTTGCAGAAAGCTTGCTTAGTGATAAAGCATTCTTTTGGGGATAGAATCAGGAATTACGAGTGTGATGTAACCCTGCCAATCTTGGGGTGGTCACCCCCACTATGCCTAGGTAAGACATCAAAAATATGTGCATGAGACATACATTCTCCAGAGGCTGCCATTGGCCAACAGCGCAGATTCTCGGTAAGTAGGGGTGGTTTGAAAGGGGCAGAACTTTCTCTGCAGTGGCGAAGTTTGGCCAATAAGATGGTTTTAAGTGCAAATGTCAATTTCAAACCTGTTCCCATCTTAATTTTCTCCTTTTTGCCTTTATTGAATGGAATTTCGTTCTTGCTCAAAATCGTGCTTATTTTGCTAACATTGTTGTCTCATAAGGACCGCCTAATTGGCTGAAATTTCGGGTAAAAAAGGAAAATTCCCAAAGTGTCAGCGAAAGCAAAATTCGCCTAAAAATAATTGGCGGCTGATTCCGCCAACTTTATTTCACCAGCTTTAATTTCACCCACAAACCCTGTAAAACAAATTAATATAACTGTGCTCAGAAGAGGCCCTTTATGTGCTCATGCAAAAGTCAGCGTGCAAGACTCAGGGGTACAGATCATGCTTTGTAATGGCTCCCCAACTTTAGTACTCCTAGTAGCGTGTGTGCAGTGTTGCCTGCGTGCACCGCACACACACTACTGGGAGCATAATATAGATTCTATTTATTTGCATTTTTAAAGCACTCACACAGCCCGAGGGCATTGAGGCGCTGTTACTGTTACCGGAATATGTCTTAGTTGCGTATTTATAACGCGCTTAATACCCACAGGTTTCTAAGTACGGACCCGGGGATCGAAACATGTTTTGCTTCATGCCGTCTTGCTTCCAAGGCGAGCACGTTGCCGCTGAGCTATCCTCACGGGACTGTTTTCAGATTTGTAAGGGTGATAACAGGGAAAGCGAATTCACGGAGGTTAATATACTTTTTACATGAGTTGTGAGGTGTAGTCTTGATTAGAAGAGACTAACTGTCAACCTACGAATTTGGAAAAAGTCGATGTTATTTAATAAATAGCTTTATCAGCCAATACAGAGCCCTTTCAAGGATCTAGCAACTGACCACATGTGTGTTTCACCCGTACTGCAGATCATCAGTGAATACAGGTTGGGATTTGGAGCAAATACATCCTGGTGATTTGGTCCAAACAAATTAACATAAATAGGAGAAATCTATAGGTGCTAAGCAGAAATAAGAATGTTAAACGTGTGACTGGTCTAATTTAAGACTAGTGTGGTGATGCTTAAACATGTCCAACCTATTCGCCTGTATCCTGTTTACATCTAACACAGTGATGGCCTAGGTACTTACCGGTATTCTTCATTACTCCTAGGCATATTCTTCCATATCACAGTACTTAGGGCCCCATTCATGGAACTTTTGGCGTGGTGCAAAGTGACTGTGCACTGTCAATAAAAGCCCAGATTCACAGAGCAGTGGGAAGTGTATTTTTGCAGTGCAAAGTGCACCGCACTAAAAGTTCCATGAATCGGGCCCTTATTCTATTATGGCTATCCACCTTCTGACAGAATCCCTTCCCAGAATTCTTCTTTTTGTCTTTGGCCTCTCCCACTTCATAGCCCAGGGTATAAAGCACCTGGCTTGTCCCATAATCCTAATGGCTATACAAAAGAAACCTGGATGATCTTACCACAAGGAAGGGAGAGGCGGGCGTCAGTACCGTGACGAGGAAGAGTAGGACTAGGCATAGTGAAGATTACTGTTATATTATCAGAGCATTAGCTGCATGTCCTGTCTTCCTCTTCCCAGTACTTCTTCTATGAAGTAAATCAATGATCCAAAGATGAGACCAGTACATAAATAAATTTTAAAAGCCAAGAGCCCCCCCTCCCGCCCCCCTGCACAACGGGTGCAGTGGCCATTCCGTGGAGAATCACGAGCAAACGCCTCCAAGGAGATACAGGAGGGAGATGTGAGGGACATCCCTCATAGAGACCAACATGGGTGGGTGATAAATCCAGGTGCTATATATAGACATGTCATCAGACACCTCAAATGGCATACTTCAGGGGAGCCAAGGGCCCCAGCCCAGAACAGTCCAAGCCTAGGGACTGCCAGAGAAGCAAAGAGGTTCCAGGCAAAGACCGGGGAAGAAAGCAAAACTAGTCCAACCACCAAATTGAGGACGCTGGAGGAATAACTGAGCAAGACAGGGGTCCTGCATTCCCCACGGCATACAAGAGAAACAACTGCAACTCTATTTCTAGAGCCAGATGGTCAGGAAGAACCTTCCAGAAAAGACCCCCTACCCTACAATTCACCACCGACTTGTGCTCAGTCAGGAATTCCAAGTGTGGTATTGCCCAATCATTGGAAAAAAAAAGGGGGAGACAAAGGACTTCAATAAGGCTGCCAGGGTCATGGAGTGATAACTGAGTACCAGGGCGGTCACTCCTCAACAAAGCAGGAAAGAGGCTGGTGTTCATTAAACTCAAACCGCCACAGAGGGAACAGGGGTCAGAAGGAGAGAAAAGAAAAATGAACTTAGGGCCATGCCAACGACCTAGCCAGAGGCTGGTACCTGAAAAGTTACCAACAAAGAATTGTTTCCTCCAGAATGATGCCCCTAGAGCTGCATCTCCGGTGGTCCAAAAAAGCAAATACCAAATGTGTGAAAAAAACAGATGCCACAAAGTACCCAAATTCATATGCCTTCTTCCCCTCTCAACTAACATAAACGTGAAATCTCAACCATGTTCCAATATTCCAAACATGACACCCTACAGGACTGCAAGAACTGTCTATATTCCTTCATCAGTCAGAAGGTAGTAACCTAAAGAGGGCCAGAACCCCCTTCCCCTCAACTGGGAGGGTGGAAGGCACAGGAGAATTCAAAGCATCCACCCGACCTCTTAAAGTGCTAGATAACAATCATAGGTTATAAATGAGTGCGGACAGAGGTTGTATACTAATTGACGTTTTTACAATTGACCTCGGGAGAATTGACCTAATTTAGAAGGTCAATTAGGACATATATGTGGGGGGAAACCCCCCACAAACCACCACCCAATCCAAAACCCCCTGCAGCCCCCCACCCAATCCACTTAAATTATTTATAATCCAAAACCAACCCAATACATATATAAAATAACTAAAATAATATAAAGGTCAATTGTGCAGAAGGTCAATTAGGACCACCATAATTAGGTCAATTGTGCAAAAGGTCAATTGTAAAAGGTCAATTTGAATAATACCCGGACAGAAACAGTGCCCATCCCATACGCAGACATTTACCCACAGTGGGAGGGCTTGCTAGAGCAGTCTTGACCAACCAAGAGGCAATGCGCATCTGGTAGCAGCAGACTGCCAAACCTGGCAACTCCAAATAAACCCTGGAAGCGGGAATCCAGCATGTACATCAGATTGTGCACACATCCCAGTCAAAATGGTTGGGACCAGTAACCCTGCCTTCCGAAAGGAGATAGTGCCATACATTACCTGGAGCCCTGAAGTCCCATCCCACTTGCAGAGGGACGGCCACCTTGTAGCCGAGACGACCCTGTGTTCCTAACATTACGGGAAGGTATGAAAGGCTGAACATTTAAAATTCCCTTTGTGACCATTTTTTATTTTCAAAAGTAGGATGCACACTTTCACGATGCAACCATGGGGAGAGGGGTCACTGACTCCCATTTGTGGGGCTCATAGTTCAATGCTTTAAAATGGTGCTATGCAGGTTCTACCAATCCAGCTGCCGTATAAGGACATACATGGACATTTTGTTTCAAGTCCAACGTAATTGTACAACATTTGTCACTGCAAACAAGACCTTTCCTCCACAGTATTGCTTGTATCACATTCACTTTTTCCTTCATACATTTTCCAAGGCTGAAACCAACACAATCTGATTGAGATCAAATACATTTCTGCAAGCCGGAAATCTAACACAAAACAGGCCTGGATCCTCAGACCTGAATCTGAAAAAAACAGCCCATAGGCAGGTCACTACACCAATTAGTTTCAGCTGCTTGTGTTGGCAATATTACCATGGAAACAGCTGAAAAAAGTTCATGCACAAGGACAGGCAGTCCTGTCAGCACAGAAAATGAACAACAACTCTCTGTTGCTGTGACTGACTGCAAAGAACTACAGGTACAGCAGGGGAATTGAGGCGAGAGGGAGGGGGGGAGCCTTCAGGCCAGTTTGTCTGCCAAACAATTTAATTGAGACAACACTAAAAAGCCCCAACCATATTTTTTTGGGGGACAGGAGATTCACATCTGAAATATCGCTAACCCCCAACAGCTGCCTGCCACTGATATGACAGTGGGCAGAACTCAGATCTGTAGCCACATGATATGATACAATATGGCATGTATAACATATCCTCCCTTACTCATTGTGACCTCTAGGCTTATTGGAGGTGAATTTGCAATCTGCACGTACCCATGCAGTTATCCTTCCACCAATTAGGGGTGGGGGTGGAAGACAGGGTAAACCCAGCAGCACCTATTGTTCTCCGAGAGAAACCCCCACAATGTCACTCATCGCCAAATGCCATGCTCGAGCTGCCACTGCCGCTAAAAGGGCAGTGCCACACAGAGGCAGGGAAGTCCAGTGGGACCAGCCAGAAGTCTTGTCCATTACACCTTCAGAGTGGGGACCACCAGGCCCACTACATATAATAGCGGCCACATACATGAGACATAGAGAATGAAACCGTGACCATAGTCAAGTTGTCTCCTACTCACTGTGACATCAAGGCCCATCGGAAGGATGTTTGCAATCCATACATCCTCATGCAGTACTCCATCCTTCAAGTTGGCGAGGGAGGGACTGGGGGGGGGCTGGAGATAGGGTTATCAGAACATCACCAGCAACCTGTCCATTGTGCTTAAGGGAGAATTCCCCAAATGACGATCACCCCCTAAGCCAAGCTCAAGCTGACACTGGTGCAACATGACACAATGCCAATAAGATACTGGGAAGCCCAGGAAAACCTACAAGGCACCTTATTGTTTTCAAACTTGAGAGTGGGGAACCACCAGACCCCTTACACAGAATACCAGCCAAGTACATAGGATGTAGAAAATAACAAAGTGAAACAGTTCATTTCTCTTCTATTCACTGTGACCTCAAGGCTCCTTAGGGGGGCCTCTGAGATCCACAAAACCCAAAGAGCGCCCTGTAATCTGTGGACTTCTGATGCTCGATTCCAGTGCCTTGATAGTTGCAGGCCCAAGGAGAAGCATCCCCACCCACCTTCAAGCCGGGGCACTGACGTCCCTGGCACTCATGCCAGTAGACTGCCGGGATGCCCCATACTCACCATGCCTGGAGCTGTCCTCCTCCCCCAAAGTCAAAAGCCCGCCAGGAACTGAGGGGCAGTAAAACAGTAAACTTATAACCACAAAGCCCAGTAGCAATGTCAAGGTTTCGGGGAGCAAGCGACCAGCTGGTCAGCTTGCTGAAGCCACTGGAATCCTGGGCACCTTTGGAGATCAAGCTCAAAGAGACTCCTCGGGGTGATGGGGGGGACAAACTCACATGCCTGGGGCTGCCTATTCCTCCTCAGGAAATTAAAGCCCAGCAGGGACTGAGGAGAAGATTACAAAACAGCATTCTTAGACCCATAAAGCCCAGCACCAGGGTCAAAACCGCAGGAAAACAAGAGCCCAGCCCAGCAGACCTCTCCCCGGTCCAATGTCTGGAATGACAGAAAGGAAAACAAGAGGATTATGGAGCAGCTCATGTAGGCTATGAGGGGGAGAGTCCAAAGAAACAATGAAGCATATTGGGAAAGGTTTCTGTGGGAAGGCGGCTGTCTTTCATAGAGTAAATACCGGGACGAAGAAGAGAGGATGTGGAGGTAATGATGACTCACCTGTACTTGTGTGCAGTGCGGATGCTTTTGGGTGCACTTCTCAGGCATAGGAAAAGTGAATGTGTTGACTGGGGAATCTCCAACTGGAATCCTTTTTAACCTTCAATGAAAAGTACTTGTGCAGTGAACGTCTCCCCTTCACACACACTCTCTGTGTCAATGGGAGATGTAGCCACTCTATCGCGATACTCTCCACACCCCTTAACACATGACTATACATGTGATGCACAGATAAGTGCACTGAATGCATTTCAGGATATGTGTGAATACCTTCCAAACTGCAAGTATATGGCTGATCTGCACGTGCTTCATTTACAGGCCGTCACTCTGACACAGCGCTGACTGTACGCAAGTCTATTTGCAATTTACATGACACATAATTTACAATGTGATTTAACACATGTATTCTTTGTGTGATTTTGTAATTTACAAGAGCATAAATGACAACTTTTTTCCAGGTGTAATTAAATTATAATTTACGCTTATAAACAGCTTCTCAAATCAGCCAGCAATATCTATCTTTTTAAAGGTAACAATAAATTGCAATAGCAGGTGCTGTACTGTGTTGTATTCGCTCTATGCCTTTTGCATCGACTTTTTCGCTTTCAATTCACGGTGTGCCCCATTTTCATCTATTTGTATGGCGGAGAGAAGGGGCGGAACACAACGTGCGCTTCCCCGCCTCCCTCCCACTCCACCATTCAAATGCCTCAGCATTTGTGCCAGCATGCATTTTCATCCAGTCAAAATTGCTGGTGATCCTTATGGAGCCCTCTGGCTTCATGTGCCAGCATAAAGCAGGCAGACTCCATAGGTATCCATTGTAACACTGCCTGCTATGCTCGTTTAATGGTAGACAGTGTTTAGTAGGAACTGTAATTGTGAATGCTGCCTGCCCTGTGAGGTTAGTAGGCTGAGGTCACTAATTTGCACTGTGGATATGCTGTGTATGCCGCCTTTTGCCCTGCATATTTGCACTTGACTGTGCAAATGACCAAAATATGGTGGGGGGTAGTTGTCTACGTAAAATGAGCTGCAGAGACTCTCCACAAACAGAGTTCCGCCCAATCCATGGTTTCACCGTTTAGCAGACTTTTGTGATGACTTGCAATATCCTTATAATGTAAGCTTGGGTGCACTTCATCCTATGTATTATTATCATTATTATTGATATTGAAATGCTATTAGCACCCTGGTGGGTGGGGGGAACCAGCCAATTAGGCGGCTAGGAACGCGGCCTTGAACTGCCGGTGAAAGACTGCATTCCGTCCCGCCTGATGGCCGGCTCTGTATAACACCATCGTCCCCCCAACCATGTCCCTATTTTTTTTTGTTGCCCTTTCCCACCCTCCACTTACCTTATTTATTCAGCAGCTGCACTCCCCGATGCCACCGCTCCTTCATCTCCGCTCCTGCAGGGCACCATGGAGCCATCTTGGAAAAGTAATTTCCTTCGTTCAATGTGGCGCCGTTGAATGAAGAAAATATTTTTTTTACTAGCACCCTGGGTTACCGCTTTGGAAACTGTGATGCTAAAACCCTTAATGGGATGGGAATGGGGATAACGACCTGGTGCCAACGTTACGCGCGGGCCGATAACTTAGAATGATGGGCTGTTACCCCCCGTTCCAGCCCTTTGAACGGGGGATTCACATTATAATAACATATTGAGTAGGAATGAGATGTACAATTGGGGCACATTATTCTGTAATAAATCAAAATAATAATAGTTATATTGTTTGTATTTAAATTGTACACATGACAAACTGAATGACCTCTTGGCGCCTAATACAGGTTTAAATTGTGTTTTTTTCAGTAGTAACAATAAATTATTATTGCCCGATTTACAGTACTTTATAAAAAAAAAATAATAGTGAGTTGGTTTGTTCAATATAAACCTTTTCACTATGTACAATAATACAAGAATATGGATATAGATGTAAAAATCATCAAATTCAAAATATACATAGAAAAAATAAGACATCATTATACAAATCATTAGAAAAATATAAATCTATGTAATATATGCCTCAGGGTGGTTATATTTGGATTCCTAGCATTTCAAAACCATCTACCAAAATCCAATATAAATTAAACAATGTAGGTATACTATTAACCCAGATCAATACAGTCTATAGAATATTGTCCACCTCATTGAAACAGTATTCATAAAAACATCGAAAATGCTTGCTCTTAATTTGTCTAGTAGACTCACAAGAGAGTACAAGGTGTTTGATTGTCTAATAAAATTCAGTTTTTTTTCATAGTCGACAGTTCTAATATTTTTCAGTAAAACAATTCTTGGATCCATACATTCCAAGGTGGGGAGTAGGTAGAATTTAAATCTAATGTAGGGATCGGGGCCCTTGGGTCAACGAAAAAGTGAAATATATCTTGGTAGCAATGTTCTTTTCCTGGGGAAACAGGTATAATCCTTATAAAGTGAATATATACCCACGTTATCAACCGTCTCACACCAATCATGGTCAAAGATACTTTTTTTCACCAAGAGAGGATTTTCTATAAGAACATTTTCGTCTACACCAAGTCTAGCTAAAATCTGTGTCATATCAGTTCTCATACAATTCAATGAAGCTATAGCTTTTTTTCCGTTAGCAGTATGTTTAAGTCCTCAAATGTCGATTTAGTGGGATGATTACGTATATTAGAGTATATTACAAAACAGTCTCAGTTTTGCCCACAATAAACATGTTGCCAAAGCAGTCAATCCAAATTCACATTGAATGACACAATTTAGTACTGCCATAGGAAGACCCAATTCTTACTTCCAGAGAATTCCCTCTAGGGAATTTAGAAATGCGCCTATATCTATCAAAGAGAATTCCAAACTGTAAATTAAGACCGGGATTACTTTAGAAATGTAACATTTCCAAAATGGAATTAGAGAAAAATTACATAGGGCCTCATTACGACTGGCGGTCCCGTAATGAACGGTGCCGGTACGTGACCGGCACCCTTCATTATGGGATGTCCTATTACGAGGTTCCGTTGCAGGACCCGCACCGAATGTCTGGTCAGACCAGACATCCTTAGCGGATCCTGCAAGGGGATCAGGGAGCTAATAACGGGCCCGTTATTAATGGGCCCGTTATTAGCTTCCTTCCCATTCCCATTGAGACTTATGGGGGCTCAAATGGGAATGCGGATTGGCTTTTTCAATGAGGAATTACTGGGTCCTCCAAGGTTGGAATGGCCCGGTAATTCCTCATTGAAGGAACCCGGAGCTGGAACCCGGTATGGAGGCAGCCATGCCTTTATTAAGGGCATGACTGCCTCCATACTCGTAATGAGGCCCATAGAAATACGTTTAACCAAGGCTAGAGGAACCCCTGTACTAGTAGGTTATGCCACTGTCTTTGTCTAAAAACACTATCAAAGGCACTAGATAGATCGAGGGATGCCATATAGACAGTTCCCAAGGTGCCTTTTGAGACAGAGGCACGCACATGAGCTAGGACGGTATCAGGCAGGGAGGATTCAACCCATTTCCTAAAACCCACTTGGTTATGGACCAATATGTTAAGTCTGTCTACCCAAAGTTCAAGTTCTTTTAGCATTGAGGACGCACATATCTTGCTACTTCCATCCAAGAGAGCGAGTGGCCTGTGATTAGCTGGATCAGACCGATCAACCTTCTGAAAATGTTGAATGATATAAAATAGATGCCAAGACACAGGTAAAATACCAGTGTCAAGAATATCAAGCAAAGATGAGATAGAGTATTAGAGCATAATTCTGGGACATGCTTTAACGTAATGGTGGCCCGATTATCTGGTCCTGGAGCCCTGGACCCTTTGCCCTTTTGAATAAGAATCTCTTACAGTTCCAGAGATGTCAGTAGGTAGAGAGAGAGGACCGGTGTTGGTGGGCTCTGCGACAATGTTGGTATAGTCTCTGACCCAAAGATCTTCACTAACAATATTTCCATCTTCACTCCTTCCGTTGTCAGCCATAGAGTTAGTTAATTTCCAAAATTGGACCGCATATTTTTTTGATCAGATGTTCAACTTCTGCTTGGCTGTCCTTAATGCACAATTGTAATCTCAATCTTTTTATGTTGTTTTGATAATTCTGCATAATTCTCTTTTTATGAAGTGTATAAGCCTCCTTTGCTAATCCCTGGGTACGTAAATTTCATATAAGAACATTTTTAGTTTTTTTTAGCATTAACCACTTTACTGTCGTACCTGTGAGTGTGTTGAGATGTCATTGGGCGAGTACCCTTGTTCACAGACCTATTTAAACAACTGTCAATTATTTCCCTTAAACTGTCGTAAGTGGTGTTTCCCCATATCAAATAATATAGTTCTCACTCGACTAGTGTACCATTAATTCTTCAGGGTTGAGATATGGTAGGCGTGAATTAAGCCAACATCTGTTCATGAAACTTTTATTTTTGTTGGCAGCGGCATATAACATACACATACATCTGTGCAGTCAATGAATTCAATACATATAAAAATCAATACAGTGGTAGAAAAACAACGATAGGACAGCTGGTGAGAGGTAATGGCATCACAGTATATCAAGATATTACAGTGCCTTAATGTGAGGTTTGGGAAGAATCTTCCGCAGAGGTAGATTATGTAGGTAACTGTTGAAGGCAGTCCAAATGTTTTTGGGGTGGGATCCTACTGGGATCATATTGAGAAACTTCTCTTCACAATTGCGGGACCAGGTAAGTAGATTTAACCATTTCTGGAATGAGGGAGGGGGGGCTCTTCCAGTTCTGTAGAATACACTTTTTAGCCACAGTGCAGCCCACACTCAAAAATGTGGCCATACATTTAGCCCCTTCAGCCTGCCACACCCCAAACAGAACTGCCATCGGGTCTGGGTCGACAGCAGTGTCACAGATCTCAGACAGTGTCTCCAGGATCTTGCCCCAGAATTCTGCAAGCTTCGGGCACACCCAGAACATGTGTAAATGATGAGATTCTTCTGCACCACAGCGAGGGCAGGGTTGTGGATTGGTTCGAGTGAACGTGGAGATCCTGTATGGGGTATAGTACGGCCTGTTTAGTAATTTGTATTGTATGGTGCGGTAGCGGAAGCTGGGGGAGACTCTGCTGGTCTGTGAACACATCTTCCCCCACAGGTGGTCAGTGAGCTCCAGCTCCAGGTCAGTCGCCCAGTCATCCCGCGCCCTGGAGGGTTGGGGCGGTGCACCCAGTAGCAAAATCTTGTATAGTGAGGAGACCACCCCACGGGCGCCACCCGAGTTGGCAATATAGGCAATCCCAGGGGAATCCGGGGGTTCATTGGGGAAGCCAGGCCAGGTGGTTTGGAAGGCAGCACGAAGTCTATAATATTGCAAGAGTTCCAGAGCTGAACCTGAATGGCCCGGTCTCCATGTCTGTGGCGTTATAAACTGCCCATCCGGGTAAAAATCTGTTAGAGCAAGGTACCCCAGGGTTTCCCAATGACGGGCCAGGGCCGTGTCATGTGTGGGTTCCAGCCCGGGAAATCACCAGGTGGGGAGCCACTTATAGTATGGATGGTGTTTGGCACAAAATTTAAATATTCGACCGCAAGCATGCACAGTGGTTTGAACCAGGTCAACGGGAGAGTCCGGCTCGTATAGCCGGTGCAGTATTAGTGACATTTCATTGATGCTCGCAGCCGCCAGAATTTGCAACTTGACATGGGGGCGAGGACGGGGTCCAGGGTACCAATAAGAGGCAAATTGTGCCTGTGCCGCGATCAAATACTGCATCATGTCAGGGGCGGTGAACCCCCCCTCTATCGTATGGGGGTGTCATGTGAGACCATTTTTTGCAAACCATGCCAGAGTGCCATAAGAACTGTGCGCACGCCTTGTGCAGTCTTGTAAAGTATTTCTTTCCCGGCCAAATGGACACATTACGGAATATGTACAGTAGTTTGGGGATTAGTATCATCTTGATAAGTGAGAGTCTCCCGGCCATCGATAATGGGAGGGAGCGCCATCGCGCCATTTTTGCTTCAGCTTGTTGTGCCGCGGCTAGGTAGTTGTCTGCTAGCAGTGTTTCTTTGGTCAGGGACACCTGGACCCCCAAGTACTTAACCCCCTCAGGCGACCATCGAAGCGGGTATTCAGTGGCGGGTTGTGGAGTGGACCTGGTGAGAGGAAAGAGCTCGGATTTAGTGTAGTTTATGGTAAATTCAGAGTGTGTGCCTATGCGGGTGATGTCGCGTAGTATTGGATCAAGGTGAGTAGCGGGGTCTCTAATGAACAATAATACATCATCGGCATAGAGTGAAATGATTTCAGGAGCATCTTTCAGCTGTATCCCTTTACGTGATTGCCGTGCCCTGACGTGATCCGCCATTGGTTGTATCGCTAAGGCGAAAAGAATCGAGGAGAACGGGCAGCCCTGTCAGGTGCCTCTGAAGAGTGGCATCAGGCCAGACATCTGGGAGTTGACTAGAACCCTGGCTACAGGAGAGGTGTATAGTAATTTAATATATCCAATCATATTAGGTCTAATGCCCATAGTTTCGAGTACCAACCACATATACTTCCAGGACACCATATCAAACACCTTCTGGGCGTCCAGTGTGACCGCAACTGCATTATTGCCTTGATCAATTTGCGACATGACATTAAGTAGTCTTCTGATATTGTGGGACGTGGATCTCCCAGGTACAAAGCCTGATTGATCATCATGGACCATGTATGTCATGACTGGGAGGAAGCGGTTGGCAATTACTTTAGCGAAAATGTTGGTGTCTAGATTCATCAGCGAGAGGGGTCTGTATGACCCACATTCATCGCTGGGTTTGCCGGGTTTGAGTAATACCGTGATAACGGCCAAGCGTAATGTAGGGGGGAGTGTCTTTAG
The DNA here is from genome assembly GCF_040938575.1 of Ambystoma mexicanum. Lineage (NCBI taxonomy): Eukaryota > Metazoa > Chordata > Amphibia > Caudata > Ambystomatidae > Ambystoma > Ambystoma mexicanum. Next base: position 1,234,531,807 of record NC_090933.1, on the reverse strand, counting down.
CTGGAGTGCCTCGTCCCATACTTCAAGTAGTTTAGGGGCCAGTACAGCAACGTGCTCTTGGTAAAATTCTGCCATAAGCCCGTCGGGGCCCGGCGCCTTGCCCATAGGGAGACTGGATATGGGCTCGACAATTTCATCTAATAGGACTGGAGAGTCCAGTTGGTCTCTGTTTGCGGGTGAGACACAGGTCGTGGGAATTTGCTCAAGGAGGTCTCTCATATGGGATACACTGGGCCTCATTACAAATCAGGCGTTCCGGAAATAACGGTGGCGATAAACCCGCCGCCACCGTTGTTTCCGGACCGCCTGATCCCGACTCCTCAGGCGGGAGGTGATGTTGCCGCCAGGTTTGACCTGGCGGGTTTAACACTGCCCGCCTGCAGGCGGACGAGGAAACACTGGCAGCATTACGAGATACTGCCGGTGTTTCCATGATGCCCATTCCCATTGAGTCCCATAGGACTCAATGGGAATGGGGATTAACACCATTCCGCCTCCTTGATTCCCGGAAAACCGGGGTTGTAATGCCCCGGTAATTCTGGGAATCGGAGGCGGAATGGTAATACGAGTCCGGCGGTAACCAGGCGGTTTCACCACCTCGGTTACCGCCGGACTCATAATGAGGTCCACTGTGTACGGGGGGGTTGGGAGTATAGTTTTGTGTAGAATTCCGTGAAGACGTCTAATATCTGTTGGTCAGACCACTGTATTGCACCCCGACTATCCTTGACACAAGTGATCTGAGTTTGGCCCCACTCTCCCCTTGTCAAAGCGGCCAGTGCTTTGTCGGGTCTATCACCCTCCCCATACTTCCGGGCGGCCTGAGGCCGGCTAAAGTATTGGACTTCCCTTGTAGCATGTTCATTGAATAATTGCAGTTCTTCACTAATCTGAGAGAGGACAGCGGGGTCAACTGATGTCGGGTGCGCCCGCTCTAATTCGTGTAGTCTGGCTTCGGAGCGGCCAAGGGCCGCTCTTATAGTTTTGAGGACTCCCATCTCCCTGGAGATGGCCATTCCCCTGATAAAAGCCTTGAAGGCGTCCCATCGGACTCCCATGGTGGTGGATTGGGGTGTGTTGTGTTCAAAGTAGGACTGGATGTCAGCAAGGATGTCTGCCTTGAATACAATATCCTGCAGGGCGGCCAACTTAAATTGCCACCTGTTGATGGTAGGTGTAGGGGCTCCCAGATCCAGAGAGATTGGGGCATGGTCCGACAGGGTGCAAGCAAGTATACGTGTGTCCACCACTCTACCCAGCATTCCTCTTGACAGTAAAAACATGTCTATTCTGGAAGAACTATCATGAACTGAGGAGTAGTAGGTATATTCTCGTGCTTGTGGGTGCAATGTCCTCCATACATCTCGAATATCGAGCGTTGTGGTATGAGCTAGCAGTCTACATGACGCACCAGACAGCAGTCTAGGAGCTGTGCCAGTTCTGTCCAAGGCAGTGTCCAATATGAAATTCACATCCCGTCCCCAGATAATCTGTACCTCCACATAGCCCAGTAGTATGGATGCCACCAGATCTATAAAATCGGGCGAGTCTACATTAGGACCGTAAGTGTTCACCAGGAGATACTCCCTATTAGCTATTGTGCAGTGCAGTATGATATATCTACCCTCCAGGTCAATGTAGTTCCTGTGTAGTACAAACTTGAGCGACTTGTGAATCATTGTCAGGACTCCCCTGGCACGCGTGGAGTATGAAGTGGAATATCTGTTGGGGCCCCTGGATGGTGCCATACATTTCGTAAGAGGGCCCTGTAAAGCTCACCTGGTATCCACGGGGACGTCACACCGCCTGTTCTGACCTCTTACGACCTCGAACCCTTCCCTGGAGGCTATTTGACTGGAGACTGGGCCTGAAACACAGGATTGGTAGAGTTTAACTCCCTATTGTCTCTGTGTGCTTGAACCCCTTCTTCCCCGGGGTCCAACCCTTCCCTTTGATCCACAGCTCACCTTGTTTTCTTGGATAGTGTGCTCTCCATCCTGCTTTCAGCGCAGGGGCGCGTTGATTGATGCGGGCTCGTTGCTGCCTAGTTACTTCACTGGCAAGAGTCCGACAGGTAAGTAAAATGAGTCTTTTGTACAGTTCTCTAACTTTGTTCCTTTCCTTCCTTAGATGATGGCCGGCGTCCGTGGATGGCGGGGTGCTGCTGAGATGAGTAGCGCTGAAGGTGAGTGAGAGCGCGATGCGCGATGCACCCCTTTCGTATTTGCATTGAACTGAGTTATTTTTTTGTTTCTTTTAGGTGCCGTTACGTTTTCAGCGTGGATGCTGGTTATGAAGAACAAATGCGGTGGGTAAGCGCGGTGTGCAGCGCCTCTAGATGTTTCCACGCTAACCTGGAGTGTCTTTTCCCTCTTGCAGATGGATGAGAAGTCCCGGAGACAGAGTTCCCCCAGAGCGGCTGGGATTCAGGTAAGCGTTTGAAGCTCGTACAGTATTTAAAAATAAGCGAAGATTTGCAGAATGCTTACAAATGCCTTTTCTCTGTTCTTTTCCCTTTTCCTTAGGAAGCGGCGTGCCGGGATGGGAATGACACCGCTGAAGATGCCCGCAGAACAGAAGGAGCGATGAATGATGGGCAGAAGTGCCACAAGGTAATGCTGTTCCTAACAGTGTTCTTGTTCTTGCAGGAGCTGAGCGCAGAAGAAAGATGCAGGCCTACTGGAGACCGATCAGAACACGGTGAGTGTCACGCTGCAGGTGCAGAAAACGCAAAGCATGTTTCTCAGCATGGCTGTGGCTTAAATAGTCTCTGGATATCCCAGGTGTCTCTCGGCTGAACCACACCCAAAAGACTAGACCGCACATGCAGTTCTGGGAACCGAAATATATGGGGGCATCCATCTTGTCCCCATCAATGCACTACAAGTCCAATCCCCAATGTTATCCTATGGGAGTGAGTGAGTCTGGTGCCCCAAGCGCCAAGTCTGACTCCAAGTGGGTCTTTGGAGGGATGGAGAGGCCCTTGAGGGCCATGTAGGTGATTGTGGCCTGGCTCCAGCCTGATATCTTGGAGGGCTGGGGACATGAGGGGCAGGAATCATGACAGCACTCCCCCAAGGCCCCTCTCAAGATGGCTCTTCTGTCTGGTCCTGGTTTGGTTGGATGGTTTTGATGAAATCGCCTAAGCAAGCGAGGTGCATGGATGTACTGACAAGGCTCCCATGTCCTGTCTTGTGGACCATACCCGTCCAGTCTACTAAGTAGTATAATTTGGATCTGACGTACTTTGAATCTAGGATGTCCTTGACTTCGAATTCTGGTTCCCTGGCGACTACTACTGGCTGCGGTGGCTTTGCTACCCGGGTCCCAGTTTGAACAGGTTTAAGGAGAGACACGTGGAACACAGGATGAATCTGCATGTTTGACGGTAAAGCTAGTCTGACCGCCACAAGATTTATCATGGAGGTGACGGTGAATGGACCCAGGTATCTTGGATGGAAAGTTCGGGCTCCTTTAATGGACACGTATTTAGACGCCAGCCAGAGTTTGTCTCCCACTTGGTAGTTGGGGGTCTTTGCTCAGTGTTGATCAGCAAACTTCTTTTGGCGATTCTTAGCTTGAAGTAGGTATTCAGCTGCCCTTTGAAAGGTTTGAGAAATGGTCATGTGCAAGGTTTTGACTGCTGGCATTTTCAGGGTTGTAGGAACGTCCAACTCAGAAGTACGTGGGTGCCTGTCATACATGGTATAGAAGGGTGTCTGCCCAGTGCTGGTGTGAAGGGAATTATTATAAGCATATTCAGCTATCCATAATAGGTCGAACCAGCTTCCTTCAGCTTGGTGTAACATGCAACGCAGATACTGCTCGAGCGTCTGATTTGTCCTCTCAGTTTGACCATCCGTTTGGGGAGATGGTGACTGGTGGATAGCCGGATGTCGATCTGGGCCATAGAGCAGCATTTTCTCCAGAAGTTAGATACGAATTGAGTACCTCGGTCTGAGACTTCAAGAAATACCTTTGCCAGAGTGGAAGCATTTGGGAGCCCCTTAAGAGGAATGAAATGTGACATTTTTGAAAATAGGTCAACAACCACAAGACTAGTGTTAAACCCTTGACTGGGTGGTAAGTCAGTAATAAAATCGAGGGACAACGTGTGCCAGGGTGCTGGTGGGATTTCCAATGGTTGTAATAGCCCAGCCGGTTTCTGCTTGGATGACTTGTTTTGAGCACACACTCCACAAGATAGGATGAATTGGATAATGTCTTTATGCTACGTGGGCCACCAATCATTTCGTTTTACCTTGGCTAGGGTTTTAGCGATTCCGGGGTGGCCCTTGAAGGCAAGCGTCCCCAACCAGCACGATCCTCCCAGCAATGAGAGACAATAAAGGACTCTCCCAAATCGGGAATAAAGCCAAGACAGAGTGCGGGTGAGCTTAAATGGGAGTTTATCAATTAGAATAGGGCATGCAAAGAACTCTGCAAAACTCTGAGAGCGCTCTGACAATCGCAAAGACAGGCGTATATATTTACAAAAAACGTCATAAGAACCTACACACTATAGGGGGCACAAGTTCAATGGGATTGGGTGGCGACGACTAACTATAGGTGCTGCTGCGATGTGGTTGGCCGTGGCTGGAGAACGTCACTGGTCGGCCTCGTGGGTTGGGCTGGGCCTGGCAGGTTGGCAGAGTTCGTCCGGGCGGTGTGTTGTGCCCTCGCGGCCAGTGTCAGAGATGAACGTCTTTTCCTGACTTATTTGCCCTAGGCCATGCACACCGCAGTCATTCAGTCATTGCAATAATATCTTCTTTAGTAAATCTTTCAATAGGTTATTCTACAGGTTAATGCAACACAGGAGGAATGCACCTTGTGAGGGGTCTGGTGGTAATACGTCAGGACATGGTTACCAGTGTCCTATTGACCAGGGCCACAGGTCGAGGGGCTAAGCTTCAGGGCCTGGGACGGGCGGTTCAGGTCTTTCTGCCTTGTTAGAAGTTGTTATGGATGTGCCGCTGTGTGTTGTCAAAGTGTTGGGTGTCCTGATTGCACAGGGCCATACGTCTAAGATGATCCGGTGGGTTGTGGGGTTTACGAGGGGGCGCCTTTGGAAGTGTGTGTTCAGGCAGAGGTTTACTGCTGTGCTGTAAATAATGCAGGTGGCGGGCCGTGGCCTTGGATGCTGCAGAGGGGGCTACAAATCTTTGAAGCGGCTCCAGTCTGGTTGGGGGAGGTAGAGCAGCGCGGCGCGGGCCTCTGTTCTCATGTTTGGCAGTCTTCGCAGGGTGGGAGGGGAAGTGGCCTTGCACATATTCACAAAAGGTATCTTCCTCGTATGTGGCCGATTTTAGGTAAAAACATCATAAACATTTAAACATTCTGTACTACTTATTCGGATCACTTTAAAACATGCATTTCAACTTTGCTGGGTGTGTCTTGATTATATCCAGCCTGAGCACCTTATTCGTACACTATGTTTTAACAATTACAGTAATTGGTTCTATGCATATACATTTGCAGTAAGTGAGGTAGTATTACGGTTGGTGGAGTACATAGAAAATGACCCGCCACTGTACGTGACAGCGGTGGCACATATGGGGCTTAGACATACACACATGACAAGTGCATTCTCGCGCATCCTTCACATGAGCCCTCTGTATGGTTATATTTGTCTTTTCGCGTACTCTAGCAGCATTAGTTCAGTCATGGTGCAAAAACCATGAAGTGTAAGTTCCCCAGTGATATACGTAACAAATAGATCCCTAGAACGCTCCTTCATTATCAGTACCCAACTGCAGTGGTGTGGGCTCACCATTGCTTATATCATGGAAGCATGCTTTCTATGTTTATACACTTTACAGGTTTTTGTAATATAAGAGATTTTGTGGAGAAAAGCATATTTTGCCAGTGGTCTTGGCATTAATATGTAGAGATTTTCTGCCATCTGATGACCATTTTACCGTTCTTTTCATCGCTCAGGCCTGCTGGCCGGGTCATGCTGGGAGCGATGATACACTGCGGAAGGTGAACTGTTACAATGTTAGTCTCTTATGCTAGCTCATGTCCGTCTTGTTCGTGGGAACGGGCTCACAGCGGATCTGCCAGGCTACAGGGATAACTGAAACTCTCCGAGGGTGGGGGCCGCGCTACAGTGCGCTAAGCTCACACCATGTTTAGTAGACAAAATGGTTTCTGAGGCCCAGCTAACTTTAATGCGTGCAGGCAATGTCTTCAGCAGGTGAGCCATCCACCACCTGGGCCCTGGTTGTAGGAGGGGACGCCCGATGAGCCATGGCCCTCACCTGGGGTGGAGATGTAGGCAAGGGGGGGTCTTTTGGACCACTCCTCCCCTGCATTTCCCCCCTTTCGTTACTTAAGTAACGAATACTTTAACTCCTCCAACCTTCTACATTCTACTTCGTCCATCACTGCCTCGTCCCATGCAGGTGTGCCTTTTATGGGCATCCATGCTCTGCACACCCCCCATAAGCTTTTCCCTCTTCTGGCATATTCATCTGGGGTACAAGTCAGGTATATACATCCGCCATCTCCCGCCAAGTCTACCCACACCTCCTGGTACCATTCTAATACACGGGGCTCTCTAATGGTGGTGTGCCATGCTTTATCTATGATATCTTTGTTGTGATAGATAGGCACTAGCTGATATCTTGGTGTGTCATCTGTTCCTGTTTGTACCTGCACTTCCTGCATCTTTTGTATTGTCCTACGGGTGTTGCCCATTGTCACCATCATCATTGCACCATTTGGTACTGCGTTAGCACAGACTCGAAGACCCACCTGACACAGACAAAAAATTAAAAGGAGGAACACCACAGCTGGCATCAAAAATTTCACAGTTGTTCCAAGCCATGAGGGGACCCAGGAGAAGATGTTATCGAACCATGTACTGTCTTCTGCTCCACCTTCCATTTTCATTTTTTCTCCTAGGTTGTGGACTGCTTCGATCACATGGGACAGGGAGCCATTTTCTGCGTCTTCAGAAGGTACGAAAGTGCAGCAGGCACTTCCTATTTTTCGGCAAACACCTCCATCCATTGCCGTCAACAGGTCCAGGACATACCTGTTTTGCATGGTCATCAGTCGTAAAGCCCTTAGTTCCACTTTTATTACGTTGAACCCTTCTTCAGTGTCGTTCGCCAGCTGAATCAATTCCCAGCGTGTTATCTGGAGACATTTTGCGTTTGCTCTTGCTTGGACACTTGAGACAAGTGAGGCAAAGAATGTTTCTGCTGAACTAAATAATCGATATTTGTCTGGGATCTGAGCCAATAGTTCTGATGATTCCTTTGATATGTAGTTTGATGCACGTCTGTTACGGGTCAGCACTTTTCCCTTGTTTCCGGAAGACAGGACATACATTTGTGACTCCGCAGTTGGCTGGGCTGCACTCTGTTGCCGGCGTTCCGGTGTCTTTTTGTTCCCGTCAATGTGGCTTTCTGGTATTACCATTAGGGCTGAGTGCAGAGTGGCCATTGAGCAGCTGCCACTCCATGACGGGGGGAGGTGTAGGTATGCCTGGTTGCCGCATACCCAGTACGTGTCCATAAGGGCCGCTGTCCCTTTTCTCAGATCTGGGATGGTGAGGGTCTTGTTACAGTTCTTGTTTGTTCCCATGGAGGTCTTCCCCTCTCCTTTAAAACACAGTTCATAGTCTATTTCGTTCTGTAGTTTGAAAGGTTTTTCAATGGCGGTTACCCAAGTTAGTTTTGAAATGTGCTCTTTCCATACTGGTGTGCATGTTTCTTCTATCCACTGCAATTTCTCTGGTGCCACACCTCTTAGTGCTTCCGCCTTGCACATTACTTCTTCATCCTTCCACTTGTTATCAGAAAAAAGTGTTCCTTGTATTACAAAAAACGGTTCTTTCAAACATACCACCCCTGCCGTCTTTGGATAGCACGTTTTCTCGTTCTGCAGCATTTCAAAAGTAACTTTGTGTGCCTGGAAGGTGTTCTTAATCCTGCATAACGTGAGATGAAGGAGACATTGGGCATCTATAATTGGCAACTCTTTGGGTAGCAATACTTTGGGTGTACCTGAAGCGTGAGGGATGAGGGAGCAGACATAACAGCTCTCGTTTGTTGTTTGTTTAGCCGTGGCACTCATATCCGCATACCATTTATTTGTTTGGTGGGGGTGTCGTGGGTCTTCCATCTTATCTAGACCTAACCCATAGTACTCATCATACTTCCACCTCCCTGCTTCCCTCTTTCGTCTGTTGTTCTTGTTCCTCATGTACTTCCCAACTTCCTGGGCGAGGGATAAAATAGACCCCCCTTTCTCATTCCCACCCCCCGTGGCCCATGCATCATATAATATTTCGTGTATTGCTAGCAACTTTTCCTTTTCGTTCCTGACGTTATCTTGCAGGTCATTTTTTAGGGTGGGGGCAGGCTGGCTGGTGGGGGTGTTATACAACCATGATATGGCAGACGGGTTTCGGTCATTTAAACTACGGGCATTGTAATTAGGTATCCCGGGTGGAGACACTGTGTTGTCTTGCCCTCCACCCTGTGGCTCTTTCTTTTCCGATATGATATTATTGGATGGTGTGGTGTGATAACCCCATACAAGTTTAGTTCCATCCCATACCAGAAAATCACCTTCCCTCATATTGACACTTGTAGTTACATTGGTCCCAGTGGTGCTGTTGATCCCAGTGCTGTTAATCCCTCCCCCCTCGTTCATCTCGATAGAGATGAACGCTATAAACCAATATGTAATCAGGCCAAACATTAGCATAAAAAACATCGTAATGCACATAGATAATCCGCACTCATACGAATATCTGCATCTCTCATTTAATATTTCTCTCATTCTACTAATTCTATCCGTTGCAGGCTGCCTGTTAGATGCCATGGTAGTTCCTCTTTAAGATACAAAAGTGCATTAAGTGCATGCATGTAAACATTTTGTTGGCACCATTAGGGCCGATATATGTTGACTGGTAATGGAAGCGGGTAGGGTTGTAGGGAAGGGAATTCACAGACAAGGGTGTAAACAAGTCATAATTTGGTCACTTCATTAATCATACATAAGTCCAAAACAAACCCCCCCCCTTTTTTTTTTTTTCCAGTATTCACATAAAAAGAGAATGCAGCAATACTTCATCAGTCACTTTCCCATTCATATTTATTGCTGACGCACACACACAAGTCAATGTTCAGCCATTTTGTTCAGTTGGATTGGTTGCTGTTGTCTGTGCCTCCTCATCTGCCTCCTCTTGCACATTATTATAAGCTCTTCACACATCTGTCAAGTGTACCCAGTACCTTAAGCCCTTCACCTTCACAGCTGTGGGCGTACAGAACACTACCTCGTATGGGCCGTGGAACCGTGGTGCATTCCATCGACGCACAAAACTCCTGACATAAATTAGTTCACCCGGCATTAGCTGTAGCTGTTGCTCAGGCTCTGTGACAGACCCTGTTATGTTTCCCTCCTCTCTAGTGAAGGGTGGGGAGAGCTGCTTTGATATTACGCGCGCTGCCCTTGTTAGTTTTTTCAAATAGTCCGTGAATTCTTCTCCCAATATCGCGGCGCTCCTGTGTGCATCTGAGTGTTCGCGCAGTGGGGAGTGTGCTGTGTGCAATCGTCTCCCAGTCATGATTTAGTGCGGGGACAAATGGTGGTCTTTACTTGGCTGATTTCTCAGTTCAAATAGCGCAAGGGGCAGACAGTAGATCCAATTCTTTTTCAATGAAAAGCATAGTTTTGATAACCTGCCCTTTAGCAGTCCGTTCATCTTTTCCACTACGCCATTACTTTGAGGATGATAAATCGAACACAATTTATGTTTTATTCCCAATAATGCAGTGACTTCCTTGAAAAGTTCATTCACAAAATGAGTGCCATTGTCTGAGCGAATCACGTCACAAATTCTCCAGCGCGGGAACACTTCCCTCACTAGGAACTTGGCGGCCCTTTTGGCATCAGGTCGTGCACATGGTCCAGCTTCCACCCACCTTGAGAATGGGCACGCAACCACGATCATGTACCGTGCGCCATTACACCTTTCCCCCATGTCTGCGTAATCAATATGTAGTTCTCTGAATGGGCCAATGGGTTTAGGAATTGTTCCCCGGAGTGTGCGTAATGTCATTCCTGAATTGTAGATCTGGCATGTTGTACATTCCATTGCTAATCAAGACACGTGCTCCTGGAGACAGGGCACGAACCATTCTTCCTGTATTTCTGCTGCGATGTGCTGTTTGGTATTATGTGCAGGGAAGTGTAGCTGTTGAAATGCAATTTCTAGTAACTGTATTGGCATTACCACTTTCCCTGAGTTATTTTGCCGCCACAGCAGGTCTGTTCCCGACTTGCTGCACCCCCGTTTTGTTCACATCAATTTTTCCTCTGCACTAGCTCCTTCCTGCAATTCTAGTATTTGTGATATGGGCATCATGTTGTACCCTTCTGGGGGCTCTTCGTTTCTCTTGTGCTGCAGCATGTACTCACCTGCGTCATATTTCTGAAAATAGGAAGCCTCCTTGGCGGCAGCGTCCGCTGCCGCGTTCCCCAAAGACACAACGTCTGTGTTGGATGTATGTGCTTGGCACTTTACTATTGCTACTGCAGTAGGGTTTTGTAGGGCCTCAATTAACTCTTTCAACAATTCTGCATGCTGTACTGGTGTTCCGTCTGCCCGTCGAAATCCCCTACGCCCCCACCTTGCTAGACCTCCGTGTACTGTCGTCGTCATGTAAGCTGAGTCTGTGTATATTGTCACTGCACAACCCTTTGCTGCATGTAGTGCTTCTATGAGCTCAATCAGTTCTGCTGCTTGTGCGGAGTAATGTGATGGGAGTCGGTATTGTACTAGTGTTTCATACTCACCGTCTTCTAACCTCACTACTGCCATGCCAACGTGTTTTTCTCCCGTGTCCACGTCAATCGATGCAGACCCATCCACAAAGTACACTTCCCCCTCGCTCAGAGCGTTCTTACACACCACTGTGTCCTCCCCTCTTTCTCCTGTGTAGGTTGCGCGATCGTGGTCCTGCATGTCCTCTAGCGTGCATGCTTCTGTAATGAATGTGGCGGGGTTCACTGTCTTGCATCTCACTACATGGATGTTGGCGCTAGACAATATAATCTCGTAGGCTGTCGCCCGCTGTGTGGTCAGTGTGCTTTTTGACCTCTCAAGTATTGCAAATAATGAATGTTCCACAAACAACGTCACAGGACAACCCATTACTATTGTGGCACTTTTCTCAGTCGCGAACGCAGCTGCAGCGAGTGATTGCTCGCACGCGAAATGCCCTTGCATCACGGCATCCAAAGTACCACTATAGTAGGCCAATGGCTTGTGTCCTAGAGACGTTTTTTGTGTCAATACAGCTGTCATGAGTGTTCCCTTGCAATGTGAAAATAGGTAGAATTCGCGTCCATAATCAGGGTTTGCTAGCACTGGAGCGCTTGAAATTAGCTCTTTTAATGCTTGGAATGATGTGCTCATTTCTTCTGACCATTCTATTTTTTTGTTCTCCTGTTGTGCTTCCTTGAGTGCTTGTAGGAGGGGCCTCGTGTATGCTGCATAGTCTAATATCCATGCTCGGCAATAGTTGCACATCCCCAAGAATTTCTGCATGTCTTTCACTGTTGTGGGTTCTCCTACTGATCTTATTGCTTCTACCCTGTCGGGAATTATTCTTTTTCCATCTTTTGATATGAGCTGTCCCAAGTATAAGACCTCTGTCAGGCAGTACTGTAACTTCTCCTTGTCTACCTTGTACCCCTTGTTGGCCAGTAGAGTCAGGAGCGTTGTTGAATCCTTTCTGCATGCTACCTCGTCTTGTGCACACACTAATAAGTCGTCTACGTACTGAATAATCGTACTCTCAACTGATAGGTTTCCCAAGTCTTCATGCAATATGCGGTTAATATGCTCGGGCTCTCACAGTATCCCTGTGGTAGTCTGCAGTGTTCATATCTTTTACCCCCCAGTGTGAATGCTGTGAGGTATCTACTCTCTTCAGCCAGGGGTATTGAGAAAAATGCGTTTTTCAAGTCCACTACTGTGAAATGTGATGCCACTTTCGGGATGCTGCATAGTATTGATGCTGGGTTCGGGACTAGAGGGAACTCTTTCTGGATTACATCATTGAGGGGGCGCAAGTCCTGTATCATCCTCCAAGACCCTCCTTTCGCTTTTTTGATTGGATAAATACATGTGTTACGTGGGGAGGTTGAAGGCACTATTATCCCTTGTGCTAGTAGTGCATTTATTGTCTCTCTTATCCCTTCTTCTGCCTCACGGGACAATGGATACTGTTTCACTCGGGGTAAAATTGCTCCTTGCTTTAGTTTTATTACCACAGGTTGTACTCCGTGCAACAACCCTACATATGGGGGCCTGTTGTCCATAAATTATTTGGTACGAGCCTCATGTCGTCATCAAAAAATGACGGCGGTGCTCCTACCACTGCCATCAATTGGACGGGGGTTTCCCTGGCTTGAATCAAAATGTCACAGGGCATCGCTATTTCCATTACTATCTCACCATCCCCTTCTGTGTCTGAAACGAGATCCTCATCTGTTAACTCTCGTAGGGCGATGTTGGCGTTTGTACACAGCACTGTACGCCACTTACATCCTTCCCTGTCCACTCCAATCACAGCGATCCTTTTCGCTGATACCTGTACAGCGTGCAAGTCTAATGATACCACTGATCCTGGTGCTGTGTCGGGACACACTATGGGGCGGAAGAGGAACTCCGCTGGAATCCTCCAGTCCATTCTTCTTAGCTCTGGAATTATGAGGGCCAAAGTCTTTAGCCCTTCAATAAACATTTCCTCATTTTGTGGCAGGCCTCGTACTTCCTGTGTGGTTGTGTAGGCTTGCACTACCAACATCGCACGCAAGGGGCATATCCCGGGTGTAGAACACACTATTCCTCTCTCGGTAAATGATATGGTCATGTTAAGTTTACTCAGGAGATCCCTCCCTAATAAATTTATTGGTGAGTGTTCATAATACAGCAAGGGTGTCTTTACAGTTTTACCCCCTACTGTTACATCCAAAGCTTCTGTGTAAGGAACTTCAATTACAGCCCCAGAGAACCCCTGCGTCTCTAACTTCCGGTTAGATAACGCGAACCGGCCCTCTCTGATACATGATTTCTCCGCTCCCGAATCAACCATGAATATGAACTGCTTGTCTCCTATCTGTGCCCCTACCAATGGTTCCTCTGCTGCATTGTAGGTTGTAGATAGAACTGGACACGCAAGTGTTCTCTGTGGGCTGTCCTATGCGGGGTGTCTCATCACCCCCCCTGATTAAAGACATTTCCTGAGACCACTGACATGCCGTTGTAAGGTGCTGGTGCGGGGGCCCCGTTTGCTGTTGTCGCAAAAGGGTTGCCTGGCGTATACTGCATATTGTCGTTGTTTTGTGGGTGGTTCTGTGTTCTATACTGGTGCCCCTGTTGCTGCTCAGCATCACCTTGGCCTGTGTTTCTGAGTTGTTGTTGTCCCATTGGAAGACCATATGGGCTCCCCGGGTGGGGATGGCCATACTGTTCTACCTCTTGGAACCCATTGTTGGGTCTAGCTCTGCACTCCCTAGAGTAATGCCCCCATCTTCCGCAGTTCCAGCAACTCCCTTGTGCACCTCTAGGGCCCTGCCATCCATTCCCTCCCATTCCTCCGTATCCCGGTCCACCTCCTCTTCAGCCCCTGTACCCACCTCATCCCCCTCGAGGGGTCCACTCTTGCCACTGCGGACCTCCGCCTTGCTCCTGCTCGTTCCACTGCCGCTGTCCTGCTCCCGCCCAATTAGTTGCTACCCTTCCTTGTATTGCTATCAGCCCCTCCTCCTCATCATCTCCCTCCCTGCTGTGTGGGAGCGCGGCTACTGCTGCTGCAACCTTCACCAGCTTTGTCTGTACTAACTTCGCTTCGTCTGCCAATCTTTTCTGCGCCACCTCCTTCTCCCTTTCCTTTATTCACTTACAATGGTGTACTATTATGCTCTGAATCTCAGGCCATCCCTTCGCTTCAATACCTGCTATCTTGTCGAGCGCCTTTTGCACTTCCTTTGGGAGTCCTCTTTTTATAATGAAGTAAAACAAAGATGTCGATTGATACCAGGGCGTACCCGTTTCTGCTCTCCACATCTCTTGGACCCGGAAAATGTAATCCATAGCCTCCTCCCCGTCATTCATTGTACACTGCTTTACTGACTGTAAGTCTGGCGTATTTGGGAATGTTTCGCATAAGGCATCCCACACCCTGGCACGCACTGTATTAAAGGAGGCCCCATCATGGCGGTCACAGTCTAATGTTACTCCCGGGAAACCGGCCTTAACCCATACTCTCTCCGCCTGATCGCCCACTGCTGATACGAGCAAGCTCTTCACATCTCCTATTGCTAGGGGTACCCCAGCAGTGTGCTTCTCAAAGGCGTATATCCACTTACTTGCCCCTCCCGACAGCGGGGGCAATAGTTTTAATAAATTGGCTTTATCCATCTGAGCCCAGGGGATATAATTCGGCCTCCCTCCTCCCCTATGTATCAATGGGAGCTGTAGCCTTCCTTTTGTCTTTTCATCTACACCTGTTTTGGCTGCCGATGTTCCCAGTGATGCCATTTCCGCCACCCTGTTCCTCAATCGCCCCGTCCACTCATCATCCAGTGTTCTCAGTGAACATGTACCATCCACCCCTTCACATCCCCCTCCCATTGCCATGCTCAACCTGTCGCTTTCTTCTACATTGTCCCTTATATCACATAGTAGTTCCTCTCTGTCCCCTATAGGCCTTTCTTCATTATCAACACCTCCCTCTCGTGCCCCTACTTCAATTATTCGTGTCGGTTCTTCCTCAATTCTGAACAGTATCTCACCTTTTTTCCACCCGTCTTCAAGTGTTCTATTCTCACTCGGCGCTCTAGACGTGCGCCCTGACCTTGCAGCATTAAGTGCTGTTTGTTCACATATATCTCTTATCCTTGAAAGCTCATCTTTTGCTATTGAGAGCCTTGATTGTAAATCATCTGTTAGCTTTTCTATGTCCACCCTGTGTGTACTTGTCTGGGCTCGCTCCCTTGTGCTTTCATACGGCGGGGGTGCCGTTGGTCGGTGGGGTGTAGTAGTTGTCGGGGGAGGCACATAAGCGGGATCACTGTACCCCTCTGCGGGCACAGGTTTGTTCAGTATCGGGTACAAACTTATTACCTCGGTTGGTGGCTCTACTTTTGACACTTCTTTAGTATCTTTCTGTATCATCGGTGGGTTGTCTGTGGTGGATGGTAGGTCAGGGTTTACTGCTGGTGCCTTAGGCGGTGGTACCTCTTCAAACAACCTCCAGAGATCCAATATTTCCCTCCTATTATGCAAGTGCTTCCACTTGTATTTCAAACAAATACATGTGGCCACCATATCCAGAACACTTTTATCAAAGGACCCTCCCTCTGGCCATATCTAGGGCAACCCCTCTCCCTTCAGCTCTGTTATCCATTGATCGTGATATTTCTTAATCCGCTCCGCGTACCCTGGTAGATTCTTACAAATATGTGATAAGGGTGTTTCAGCCCCCATCTCTGTGCCCTCCTAGTACTTGTGTGTCTCTGTGTGTCTGCAACTACAAGGTAGATGTATTATCAATATTATTTTTCGTTTTCTACTTCACATTCAATAATGGGCTCCTCTGTGCTCTTCCCCCCCTACCTGCACAATACAAACCTGGCTGTACACAGTTTCTACTCTATTCTCTTTGGGGGGCACATACAAGAGCAAACCATCATTTATTTTGACAATATCAACCCGGAAATCAAAAAAGGTACCCACTCACTTCACTGTATCAACGTTGTCTTCAAAAAGTTCTATCCGGTCACACTTACCATGACCATTTAACTACTATACATTTATAACCGTTTTACACATTCACAACATCCAATTGTCTTCTGACACATACGAGGTGCACACACCTCTTGGCAACACTCAATTCACCATTCAAGCTGCTCTCCCTTTCCTCCCTAGCCGGCTGTCCCTGTCCGTATTATTTGAATATATGGATGCGCATATATATATATATATATATATATTGGCCTGCTCTCCCCCCTTCCAGTAGGACTCTTTTTCTCTTACTTTCTCCCTAAGTTTGTGTTAATCTCACTTTTTATTCCCCCCCTACCCCTAAAGAAAAGAAAAGAAAGAAGTAATAGCGGTCCCTAATATATTCTCAGTGCCCCCTTTTGCTGAACACTTTTATCTTATATTCCACTTCTTCATATATTCCCAGTACTAGTCAAGATAGCACTATGCAGCGCCGCCTTCCACCCCCTTTCGGAGCTAGGTTCCCGTCACTTTTATCTCTTATTCACCTCTTAATCCTAATGGCCATATGCAAAGAAAAAGCAAGGAAATTTTAGGATGATCCTTAGTAGATCTACGTACCCCCTCTTCGTTACCTGTCCTACACTTCTTTCCCCACTCCCTTTACAATCGCTCGCACTCAATACTCACGTGCCCGTCTTGAACCGATAGTCTCCGAAACTGGGTCCGTCCAGGCAGTGTTGCCGTCAGCTCAACAGTCAGCCCCGGCTCCGGCGAGCGGTACTCAAAGGGGATTTTTCAACCGGGATCCCGTACCCTCTCTCTATTGAGTGCGCACTTCTTAGTGTACCGGTCGCCGTTGGCGGGCAGCCTCCCGGAGCCGGCTCACTGTGCGTATCCCTTTTCGACCGGAGATTCTCGTGCCAAAAGGGGACGGTAATGTTAGGTCGGGAAAAAATAATAATAATAATGATCACGCTTTCGGGGTCACCACTGAAGGCAAGCGTCCCCAACCAGCACGATCCTCCCCACAATGAGAGACAATAAAGGACTCTCCCAAATCGGGAATAAAGCCAAGACAGAGTGCGGGTGAGCTTAAATGGGAGTTTATCAATTAGAATAGGGCATGCAAAGAACTCTGCAAAACTCCGAGAGCGCTCTGTCTGACAATCGCAAAGACAGGCGTATATATTCACAAAAAACGTCATAAGAACCTACACACTATAGGGGGCACAAGTTCAATGGGATTGGGTGGCGACGACTAACTATAGGTGCTGCTGCGATGTGGTTGGCCGTGGCTGGAGAACGTCACTGGTCGGCCTCGTGGGTTGGGCTGGGCCTGGCAGGTTGGCAGAGTTCGTCCGGGCGGTGTTGTTGTGCGGCCAGTGTCAGAGATGAACGTCTTTTCCTGACTTATTTGCCCTAGGCCATGCACACCTCAGTCATTCAGTCATTGCAATAATATCTTCTTTAGTAAATCTTTCAATAGGTTATTCTACAGGTTAATGCAACACAGGAGGAATGCACCTTGTGAGGGGTCTGGTGGTAATACGTCAGGACATGGTTACCAGTGTCCTATTGACCGGGGCCACAGGTCGAGGGGCTAAGCTTCAGGGCCTGGGACGGGCGGTACAGGTCTTTCTGCCTTGTTAGAGGTTGTTATGGATGTGCCGCTGTGTGTTGTCAAAGTGTTGGGTGTCCTGATTGCACAGGGCCATAAGTCTAAGATGATCCGGTGGGTTGTGGGGTTTACGAGGGGGCGCCTTTGGAAGTGTGTGTTCAGGCAGAGGTTTACTGCTGTGCTGTAAATAATGCAGGTGGCGGGCCGTGGCCTTGGATGCTGCAGAGGGGGCTACAAATCTTTGAAGCGGCTCCAGTCTGGTTGGGGGAGGTAGAGCAGCGCGGCGCGGGCCTCTGTTCTCATGTTTGGCAGTCTTCGCAGGGTGGGAGGGGAAGTGGCCTTGCACATATTCACAAAAGGTATCTTCCTCGTATGTGGCCGATTTTAGGCAAAAACATCATAAACATTTAAACATTCTGTACTACTTATTCGGATCACTTTAAAACATGCATTTCAACTTTGCTGGGTGTGTCTTGATTATATCCAGCCTGAGCACCTTATTCGTACACTATGTTTTAACAATTACAGTAATTGGTTCTATGCATATACATTTGCAGTAAGTGAGGTAGTATTACGGTTGGTGGAGTACATAGAAAATGACCCGCCACTGTACGTGACGGCGGTGGCACATATGGGGCTTAGACATACACACATGACAAGTGCATTCTCGCGCATCCTTCACATGAGCCCTCTGTATGGTTATATTTGTCTTTTCGCGTACTCTAGCAGCATTAGTTCAGTTATGGTGCAAAAACCATGAAGTGTAAGTTCCCCAGTGATATACGTAACAAATAGATCCCTAGAACGCTCCTTCATTATCAGTACCCAACTGCAGTGGTGTGGGCTCACCATTGCTTATATCATGGAAGCATGCTTTCTATGTTTATACACTTTACAGGTTTTTGTAATATAAGAGATTTTGTGGAGAAAAGCATATTTTGCCAGTGGTCTTGGCATTAATATGTAGAGATTTTCTGCCATCTGATGACCATTTTACCGTTCTTTTCATCGCTCAGGCCTGCTGGCCGGGTCATGCTGGGAGCGATGATACACTGCGGAAGGTGAACTGTTACAATGTTAGTCTCTTATGCTAGCTCATGTCCGTCTTTTTCGTGGGAACGGGCTCACAGCGGATCTGCCAGGCTACTGCGGCGACAGGGATAACTGAAACTCTCCGAGGGTGGGGGCCGCGCTACAGTGCGCTAAGCTCACACCATGTTTAGTAGACAAAATGGTTTCTGAGGCCCAGCTAACTTTAATGCGTGCAGGCAATGTCTTCAGCAGGTGAGCCATCCACCACCTGGGCCCTGGTGGTAGGAGGGGACGCCCGATGAGCCATGGCCCTCACCTGGGGTGGAGATGTAGGCAAGGGGGGGTCTTTTGGACCACTCCTCCCCTACACCCTCGATCAAGAAATCATGATAACTGGACATGACTTGTTCTCGTAGTTCTTGGTTTGGTAAGAATAAACGATTCCTGAAGTAGGGCAACTGATCTTTTATCATGTAACGTTCTCCTTGTGCACTCCACACTTGTAATTGCTCCGGACTCAATGGGTTTTGGATTTCTTCATGTAATTCTTTCTGAGTTATGGTTGCTGTGATTCCTAGGAGCTTGACACTCGGGATGATTGCTTTTGGGTCAGGGGTCTGATACCCTTGCTCTTCCATCCCCATACAGGAAAGGGCATCGGCCTTCCCGTTTTTCAACCCTGGTCGAAATGTAATCACGTAGTCATATTCAGCAAAAAAAGAGCCCAACGTAGATGTCGTGAGGATTGGGCCTTTGCCGTTTTTAAGTACTGGAGGGTCCGGTGGTCAACTATTACGGTGATTGTGTGTCTGGCGCCCAAGAGCTAGTGCCGCCATGCATTAAAGGCTGACTTAATGGCCAGGAGTTCTTTGTCTGTGATAGCGTAATTGAGTTCAGGGGGTGTGAATTTACGCAACCAGAAGGCATTAGGGTGTAACTGGCCTGTTTCGGGGTCCTTTTGTGAGGGGACGGCTCCCATAGCCATGCTTGAGGTGTCCGTTTCCACCAGGTATGGGAGATCAGGGCGAGGGTGGCGTAAGATTGGGGCAGATGTGAATCTTGCTTTGAGTTCCTGGCAAGCCTCCTCGGCTTCTGTTGTCCACTGGAACTTTTTGTTGCTTTTCCTTAGTAATGACATGATGGGATGCACGATTTGCAAAAATCCTGGGATGAACCGGCGGTAGAAGTTTGCAAAACCCATCATACTTTGAAACCCCTTGAATGAATTTGGGGATGGCCAGTTCAGGATAGCATCTACCTTGTGTACATCCATTCGGATTCCATTCGGCTGAGAATAAAGCCCAGGAATTCCACCTCGGAGACATGGAATGAGCACTTTTCGAGCTTGGCGTAGAGCTGGTGTTGACAGAGTTTCTCCAATACGGATCGGACGTGTTTAATGTGGTCCTGCTTTGATGCTGAATATACTAGGATATCGTCGATGTACACTAGAGCACAGACATCAATCAATTCCCATAGGACATCGTTCATGAAGTATTGAAATGCAGCAGGCGCGTTGCAAAGGCCAAAGGGCATTACTTGATATTCGTAAAAGCCGTATTTGGTGCGAAAAGCGGTTTTCCATTTGTCCCCCTGTTTTACGCAGACAAGGTGATATGCCCCCCTCAGGTCTAGTTTTGTGTAGATTTGGATATCTTTGACTTGATCAAACAATTCAGGCATCAGTGGCAGGGGGTAGCGATTTTTTACGGTAATCTGGTTCAGTGCACGATAGTCCATGCACATTCTCAAGTCCCCCTCCTTTTTTGGTACGAAGAATAGATGACTGGCTGCTGGAGACTTCGAGGGACGGATGAACCCGTTGGCCAGGTATTGGTCAAGATAGGCCTTCAGGTGCTGGTCTCTGGTTCCGTGAGTGCGTAAATTCACCCACAAGGGATTTCTGCACTGGGTATCAGGTTGATTTGGCAATCGTATGGTCTATGCGGTGGCAGGGTATTAGTCTGTTCTTTCTGAAAGACATCTTAAAAGTCCTGGTATTCACTTGGTAGGGTGCCGATTGCCAAAGTCGCAAGCGTGGAGGTTCTGGTGTCTATTGGTTGTTTCTCTTGGCGATAACATGTGTGGGCGCAAGTCTCGGGAAAGGCCAATTATTTTGCTCGCCAATCGATTTGAGGATTGTGAGCTACCAACCATGGCATTCCCAAAATCAACCGGAACCGTGGTGCCTTAATGAGGTCGAAAACGATAGATTCTTGGTGTCCATCCTGGCACAGAAGGGTTAAAGCTGCAGTGCATTGGGATACTGGACCAGAAGCTATTTCTATGCCGTTGACAGTGGTAACATTGTCAGTGGTTGATTTAGGGCATAACGGAAGCCCCATCTTTGCCGCAAGATCCTGGTCGATGTAATTCCCAACGTCTCCACTGTCAATGTGCGCTCTTACTGCGTGCATCCGAGATGGTTGTTGGTGATTGATCAAGACCACAGATATTGCAAAATGGGAGGTCTGTAGTTCACTTTCTTCACTCGACAAGTGGACCCCTACGCTTGCCGGGCTGGGGAGTTTTCCGATTCCTTGATGGTATCTTCCTTGTCCGTGGCCCCTATCGTCCTCCTCGGAGGCTTCACAGGGCACTCTTTAAGGAAATTACCTGACCTTCCACAGTACAGACATAACTGCTGCTGTCTCCTTTTATCCCTTTCAGCTTTAGTCAAGGGGGATCTGACCCCCCCATTTTGCATTGGTTCTTCTGAACTGTCCGTTGTTCGGGCAGTATTGTCCTTTGAACGCACATACATAGGGCGAGGGTCCGGTCTGGTTTGATCTGCTCTTCGGTCCTGCAACCTATGATCCAGTTGAACAACAAGGTCAGTGAATTCTGAGCAGTCTTTCGGGAGGTTCACTACTTGTGTGAGAACATCTTTGAGCTCCCCTCGCAACCCCTGATGAAATAACGTGGTTCTCTTCTCCACTGGCCATTCTGCTTCAACTACGAGTCTATTGAACGTATTCTATGTATGTTAATAGGTCTTGATTCCCTTGGCATAGGGACAGAAGTTCGTTGTCTAATGCCTGCCCATGAGTACGACGGGCGAACAGCTTTTCCATCTTCTGCTGAAAGCCCCTTAAGTCATGCAGCAAAGGATCGTCTTGGGCCACAAAGGGTACAGACCAGTCCACGTCGCTACCACTCAGGTAGGATAGCACAAAAGTGACCCGTGATTGGTCATTCGGAAAGGCCCCTGGCCTACAAAGGAAGTGCAGGCGGCACTGGTTCATGAACGTTGCAAACCTCTTGGGATCCCCCGTAAATCTTTCAGGCGGGGCCAAGGGAACTGCCCCAGGAAGGGTTATCTGAACGGGATTGGCTGATGGCGCTAGCATCGAGGGCACGCTTCCCGGCAATGGTGCATGCCCTGCTTGTGACTTGAGAAGTTGCCGACTTAAATCATCAGTGCGTTCTTTGGCTACTATCATCTCTCTCCTCAGGGTGTTGGTCTCCTGCCTGGCTGCATGTACTTCGGAACGTAGCTGCCACAACATGTGGGCTAACTGGTCCATTTCTGATGTTTCCATGACGCCCAGGTGGAATTTGATGTGAGGCTTTGTGTTCTGCAAGGCTCACCTGGTATCCACGGGAACGTCACTCAGCCTGTTCTGACCTCTTACGACCTTAAACCCTTGTCTGGAGGCTATTCGACTGGAGAAGGGGCCTGAAACACAGGATTGGTTAACTCCCTATTGTCTCTGTGTGCTTGAACCCCTTCTTCCCCAGGGTCCAACCCTTCCCTTTGATCCACAGCTCACCTTGTTTTCTTGGATAGTGTGCTCTCCATCCTGCTTTCAGCACAGAGGCGTGTTGATTGATGCGGGTTCGTTGCTGCCTAGTTACTTCACTGGCAAGATTCTGACAGGTAAGTATAATGAGTCTTTTGAACAGTTCTCTAACTTTGTTCCTTTCCTTCCTTAGATGATGTCCGGCATCCGGGGATGGCGGTGGCGTGCTACTGAGATGAGTAGCGCTGAAGGGGAGTGAGAGCGCGATGCGTGATGCACCCCTTTCGTATTTGCATTGAACTGAGTTCTTTTTCTGTGTCTTTTAGGTGCCGCAACGTTTTCCGCGTGGATGCCGGTTATGAAGAACAAATGCGGTGGGTAAGCGTGGTATGCGGCACCTCTAGATGTTTCCACGCTAACCTGGAGTGTCTTTTCCCTCTTGCAGATGGATGAGAAGTTCCGGAGACAGAGTTCCCTAAGAGCGGCTGGGATTCAGGTAAGCGTTTGAAGCTCGTACAGTATTTAAAAATAAGCGAAGATTTGCAGAATGCTTACTAATGCCTTTTCTCTGTTCTTTTCCCTTTTCATTAGGAAGCGGCGTGCCGGGATGGGAATGACACCGCCGAAGATGCCCGCAGAACAGAAAGAGCGATGAATGATGGACAGAAGCGCCGCAAGATAAGGCTGTTCCTAACAGTGTACTTGTTCTTGCAGGAGCTGAGCGCAGAAGAAAGATGCAGGTCTACTGGAGACCGATCCGAACACGGTGAGTGTCACGCTGCAGGTGCAGAAAACGCAAAGTATGTTTCTCAGCCTGGGTGTGCCTTAAATAGTCTCTGGATATCCCAGGTGTCTCTGGGCTGAACCACACCCAAAAGACTAGACTGCACATGCAGTTCTGGGAACCAAAATATGTGGGGGCATCCATCTTGTCCCCATCAATGCACTACAAGTCCAATATCCAATGTTATCCTATGTGAGCCACAAGCGCCAAGTCTAACTCCAAGTGGGTGTTTGGAGGGATGGAGAGGCCCTTGAGGGCCATGTAGGTGATTGTGGCCTGGCTCCAGTCTGACATCTTGGAGGGCTGGGGACATGAGGGGCAGGAATCATGACAGGCCCATAGAGTGAGTCTCCTGCAAGAATAATATTTTGCATCCATGTCTGTTAGCGTAGGCCATGATTCTACCCTTCTTAGTATAATTACTCAAGCCCCGAATGTTCCAGGACATTACTGTAGTAGGCATTCTAGGGGTCTAGGGTACATCCCAGCACTGTCGCCGTGTAACATGTTCACAGCGGGAGCCGCCACTATGCGTGCGCCCTGATGTTGTGTGGTCTGTCAATCTGCCTCTGCCTTTTCCAATAACATTTCCTGATCCATGGCCACCACCCACCCACACCACCCCTTTTTTAGGTAGTGTATCCAACCTCCCCCCTCCCTATAGAACCGAAATTCCACATGAAACAGGGGTCAGCCATGGAGTCCCAACGTGGGTCCGGATCGCTAGTGGCCCAACCGGGGCCAATACCCAATAATAATTTAACAAAAATGAACATTGTAATCGCAGTGGGGTGCGCTGTTGCCGTGTGGTGGACCTTGAGCAAACGCAGATAACATAGAGTATCAAGCAGTACATGAAACAATAGAACACATAGTAATCACATTATCCCACACCAGTCGGTTTGGTCAGAAGGCAGAACACCCACATCATGGATGATAAATGCCCAGGGGTATGGGAACAGTTGAATAAACACAAGATCAAATGTGGGTGAATGAGAGCAGACAAGCAGGGACTGGTGAGAGACTGCAGATCTCTCGAGTGGGGCACTTGTCAGGTGTGGTTGTTTCGAGCAACAAATGTGTATGCATGATTGAGTCAGTGGAATGTCGTTACCATCAGCACATTAGAGAATATTAATGACTAGGGTACATGATTTCTGGATAACTGGGGCTCAGTCATTGACCGCAGGGCCTTCATTCACATTGTGGAGTGGTATCTGAGACTCTATAAATTTCACGGCTTCCTCCGGGACGTTGAAAAAGTGCAGTTTTTCCCTGAAGGTGATCTTGAGCCGGGCCGGGAAAAGGATTGCATAGGGGATTTTGCATTCTTGTAATAATTTTTTGACTCCTAAGAACTGACGTCTTTCCTGTTGTACCCCAACAGAGAAGTTGGGGAATATACGGATGGTATGTGAGTCAAGGCGGAGGTCCCCTTTCTCACGGACAAGCGGAGGATAAGGTCCCTATCTCTGTAATTGAGGATTCTGGCGATGATAGGCCTGGGGAAGTCTCCTGGCTTGGGGCGTGTTGATAGGGCTCGGTGAGCTCGCTCGATCGTGAAGTATGGGGACAGAATGGGGTCACCCAGTAGGTCTTTAAGTAGGGTCTCGACTGCCAATTCCATGCGCCCCTTGAGGGTGTTCTCAGGGACCCCGACAATGCTAAGGTTGTTCCTGTGCGAGCAGGACTCGATATCATCACATTTTCCCTTCACAGTTTTCATATCCCGGGTCAGGGTGGCCACCGTGTCTTGCAGCGAGTGTAGACTGTCTTCATTTACCCCAATTCGACCTTCGGCCTCAGTGATTCTGGTCCCTGCCTGATCAACCCGTGACTTGAGAGATGCAACATTGGCGTTGATATTGTCCAGTTTTTCGTGGAACGAAGCAAAATTCTTGGCCATAGATTCCATCATTGCGGTAAAGTCGGGGTTAAGTGCATTGGAAGGAGGCTCGGGTTCAGGGTTCTCCTGGGCGGATGTCGCGGGTTTGGAGTCCGCTCGCAGGGTGGATTTCGCAAATTTGTCCATATTGGCCCCTCTGGATCTCTTAGACATTGCGAGTGCGTTTGGGGGAGCCCAAGCGGCTCAGGCCCGGGGCAGTATAGAGCAGTATAGAGCGCAGGTGTGTAGTACCAAGTCCACTGCCCAATGACGAGACCAGGAGTAGGCGGCAACCCAGCAGTTGTATTCAAAGTCATTTGATGGTGGAGCACTAGGGATTCAATGGGATTCAATGGGATCAGTTGCTCTGGGAATGTAATGGGGTCAGTTAACCATGTGGCCCTCAGCGTTGAGGATGTCAGAGCAATGAGGGGTCGTGTTGTGGGGCGCCCAGAGCAATGGTGGGCGCAACAATAAGAGTGAGGCGCCTGTCGGCTCAGCACTGTAACGTTGGAGAAATGATGTCGCTGTGGGCCCCTTGGTGGGCGAATTGGAGAGTACACGACATCCACAACCCCACTGCCATTGACAAAGCCCGTTAGTCAGGGGAACCTGAGGTCGGATACAGCCAGGCCGTAGGCAGGAGGGCAGTATGGTGCCCACCGGGAGAATGGGCAGTGGCCAAGGTGGCACGGATGATCGGGCAGTCCTGAAAAGGAGTAAGAAGGTATTGGTGGGAGGCCGACGCCCAGCAAACAAAATTATTGCTGAGGTTTTTCTTAGGGCCTAAGTGTCAAACGTGTTAAGGGACACAGCTCAGGACAAGCAGGGGGGGCGCCCGTGGCGGGGAGGCACCAACTTAGGTGTTATATGTAGGAGAAATCAGCCTCACTCCCCCCAACTCCTCACCTGCCCCCCGCAAGCACATACCTCAGCCCAAGGGTATGTCATCAGGTCCCGGGGGCGTGCACGTCCAGCCCCCGAGGCCTAGTGCAGCTCCGGCCCGCAGCATTCAGCGAGATTGTTGAGAAAAGACACAGGGGGTACGGCCAGGCAGTCTGCAGCGCCGCAGCTTTGGGAAGGGGGGTGGCCTCAGGTGTCAGGCAGATGGAGCCCAGGCCTCCGGCACTGCGCGGCCAGATGGAGAAGGTGCAGTGGAACCCAGGGGAGGGGAAAGACACGACCTTGGTCGCTCACAGGGACCAGGCGAGCGGGTGCTGAGGGCCGACGGGCAGGCAGGCACAATTAAGCCCAGCGATGAAGAGGGGTGCAGGCGCCCACTGGAATGACACAACATTCCATCAATTCCTCCTGACCTAAATTGAGACCATCACAGCTTTCCCATTCTCCTGTATTCTTCAGATTCTGGTTTCCCTTGTATAGTGCACTAGACTCAGCGGTTATTTCACTTGAGGAAGGGACAATACTGCTGATTATTTCTAACTGCTGACAGTTCTTGGAGCACAAATCATTGATTTCTTTGGGTCTTAAGGAAAGGACAGAGATGGCAATAAGAAGACCCAAAGAACTGAAGCCGAGGTAGGGGGCTGCGGCTGCCAGAGACACCCACGCCCGTTAGATGGGGCATCACCCCGCAGGGCAGAGACGAGCCGGTTGGATGCAGGGTGGGGGGCCGCGGTCACACCAGGAGCGGAGGTGACAGCTACGGCGGCCCCCACAGCGTGGCGCAGGCCGCTCAGGCACCAGTTGGAGTGGCTCCAGCCGCAAAGCAGGGGTGCCCCACGCCTCAGAAAGATACCTATACATAAGTTTACCTGATATCATTTAGCTGCTTCGTCGGCCATGACCAGTGCATCCTGCTGTTAGGAACGATTTCTTAATTGTGGGTAATTTTCCTTCCATGTGGCAACCCCTAAACTTTTTGCTGTTGTTTTCACCATAATCTAGACTTTGCCAGCAAAGTGCAGCCTTCTGCCGCACTCCTCTGGGCTTTCGCTCCATTCTTACGGGGAAACTGACATGCCCTTAAGACAGTCAGTACCGGGAAACGTTGTTTTCCGTAGTTTTTTATCATGTTGCAGCTTTCGCCCAACATGGCACAAGAGGGCACTGTAAGCTAAGTTACTGCTCTCTTGGGTCTCTAGTCTTCGACAGGCCCTAGATACTCTCTTTGGATTCTTAATGAACGGTGCAAGTGAATCATGGATGGGACTGGTGGCAGCGATCGTTTCTTTGTGTTTTCAGCTCCTGTGGCTGTTTAAGCGTGTTTCTCGCGCTTAGCCCAAAATAGTGGCCTGGCTTACAAAATGGCCAGACCACGAGGCTCTTTGTCCTGCCCGCTGACCATCTTGCCCCTTCACCTTCCCCAGGTCGAGCCGACCCGAGGCCTTCCTTATTTGGGCATGTACTTTCCTGCGAAACAAAGATGCTTTCGCGGGCTTCTACAGGCCTTGTGAGTGCCTCCAGGATGTGGCGCAGGCCGCTCAGGCACCAGTTGGAGCGGCTCCAGCCGCGAAGCTGACACAGCCCCAGGGGCACCCGGGCAAGGACGGGGCAGCCCCGTGCAGCGGCGGGGCTCAGGTGCACCGCGCCTCAGAGAGTGTAGAATCCAGCGCGGGAGGTGCAGTCACAGCAATATTGGAGGGACGGGCCCGCGCTGGCAACGCGCGGCCCGGCAGGGCGCAGCAGGTGAGGCAGTCAGCCGGGGAGGGGGAAAAGGATCACAATTCGGCCGTAGTGCTCCGTTTTCGTTCGGGGACGGTTCTGTTTGCTGCGCTGGGTTCCATTCACACAACACACTGGTTCCAATCACAGGATACTGAAGAGGACCGCTGACATTGGCAGATGTTTGGCAGTCGGGCACGGAGCTCAAAGCTAAGCAGCCATCTTGCAGGCTGCTCAACAGCGCCCTCCCCTCTTCATGAATTATTAATGGAAATAGTAATCACAAAGAACTATGATAAATAAATATACCATGCCCAGAACGAGTGTACATTTCCCTTTTATTAACTAATGCCTTCTATGAGTATTGTATTAAATGCTTACATTATGCACTGTTTAAGTTTAAATGGGAACAAAGGCATCGAAAAACTATAACTTTTAAAATCCTATTCTGTGTCTTGTTGCAGCGAGCTTGGCTCACCTACTTCCAAACTAATAAAGATACCTATATATAAGTTTACCTGATATCATTCAGCTGCTTCGTCGGCCATGACCAGTGCATCCTGCTGTTAGGAAAGATTTCTTAATTGTGGGTAATTTTCCTTCCATGTGGCAACCCCTAAACTTTTTGCTGTTGTTTTCACCATGATCTAGACTTTGCCAGCAAAGTGCAGCCTTCTGCCGCACTCCTCTGGGCTTTCGCTCCATTCTTACGGGGAAACTGACATGCCCTGAAGACAGTCAGTACCGGGAAATGTTGTTTTCCGTAGTTTCTTTATCATGTTGCAGCTTTCGCGCAACATAGCACAAGAGGGCACTGTAAGCTAAGTTACTGCTCTCTTGGGTCTCTAGTCTTCTACAGGCCCTAGATACTCTCTTTGGATTGTTAATGAACGGTGCAATTGAATCACGGATGGGACTGGTGGCAGCGATCGTTTCTTTGTGTTTTGAGCTCCTTTTGGCTGTTTAAGCGCGTTTCTCGCGCTTAGCCCAAAATGGTGGCCTGGCTTCCAAAATGGCCAGACCACGAGGCTCTTTGTCCTGCCCGCTGACCGTCTTGCCCCCTTCACCTTCCCCAGGTCGAGCCGACCCGGGGCCTTCCTTATTTGGGCATGTACTTTCCCACGAAACACAGATGCTTTTTCGGGCTTCTACAGACCTTGTGAGTGCCTCCAGGATGTGGGCTGGGATGTCTGGTCCCAATACACATCCTGGGTGCCAGAGAGTCTAGTGTGTCGTGAATGCCTGGGACCTCCGTGGTCCGTGATAGGTCCACGTATGGTGTGAGTGTTTTGTGAGCAGATCTCCCATTGGGTCCCCTCCATTTTGGCGCAAAGGGAACCGTGGATAAGAGGAGGCTGGAAACACCACTACCATGTCGATCTCCTGAGTTCTCACGAACAAAGGAATACAGGAGCCAAGTATCCTGCAACTACGAGGCTGAACCGAGGAATCGCTGGTGACCCGCTGAAGGACTGCTCCTCTGCACTGCTGTCGCTTTGTGAAACCCTTTCTACCTCTGATCGCACGAGAAGGCCTGTACTGGTACTTCAACCCTTTGGAATAGTGGGAACAACTATTCTTGGCATCTTCACCATCTCCTGCACGTAAGCCTTCGGAAGTGTCTCTGGGCCATCCAGTGGACTGACCAGCCTACCCAGGAGTCTTGCTCTGTAACCGCCGTCAGGTTGTGTTGTATTACGAGTCCTTGTCACTCTCACACGATTCGTACACTTGGCATTCCCAGGTCTGAAGTGAGTAGTATACATTGGGCTGAAATACACACGGCCGCTCCGTTGCCCTGCTGTGGTAACAAACTGTGCGGGTTCACTGCGTTTGGGACATCCTCAACTCTAACTTCTGCTGCTGCGGAATCTACACGACGTTGAAACGTCCCCTGCTCGTATCTGAACACGCCAGCACTGAAACTGATGCGGAGAAGCCTGGGTCTGCCTGCATCGGGGAACGGTGAGTAGCATCACTAGGAAATGGTCGCCCTCCTGCAGTAGCCCATAGCTTTTCCCCGCTGTGTCAAACAGCACGCCTTTCAGTACTCGCGCTCTCCTTCGGCCCACAGTGGAGGCTGCGCTTGAGTCGCGGAGCTCTGTTCATCTTCATTTGTTCATCAAACTGAACTGCCTGATTCCCTCGAGGAGACTCCCCTTTGGCCGTTGGCACCCGCATGTGCAGGTACTTTTGAGCACAAACTCCACTCTTCGTAGGGCTCAGACTTCCTTCTAGTTATGTGCCTCTGAAGGCGGACTGGGTCTAACGATCACTGCCTGTTTTCCTCCCCATCTAGGTGGTCTGCACATTTCGTGCGTCTAACTCGTTAGACTCGTTGGTAATTGTATATATATTGTGTTTGATTGTGATGTGTTGGTTTACTTGAGTTTTATTGGGATTTCTCGCTACGGTCAATGTTACAAAGGCCTTGTAATAAATGTGTCTATATTTTTAATATAACACCTGTTTGGAGTAGTTTGTAAGTGACCTTGCTTTGTGTGCTCATTGCGGGCTTTCAGTCACCCTCACCCCTCTTGAGACCTAGTCTTGACCGCCGCGATCGCTACCTTGATTGGTCTGGCTTGTCCAGAGGTTACCCTGTTCCAAGAAACTAGGCTGGCCTTCTGAACCTCTGCCCCTCCAGGACAGAGTTCAGAAATCCATCTTAACACCTGCTAAACCCACTGCTACAGCAGCAGACATTTTGTAAGGGGCAGTGAAACTGTTTAAGTTGGTAAGAGTTTTGCTGAATTTAGGTATCAAGGGCCTGGGTTTTTTCCTTGCTGATTAATCCCAGGCCCTTGATACCTATACTGGGTTTTTTCCTTGCTGATTAATCCCAGGATGCGTTTTCCTCATTGGTGCTCCATTACATTGGGGGTCATTCTGAGGTTGGAGGTATGGGAAAATCGATGGCAGTAAAGGGTTACCGGCATCTCTTACCGCTACGGGCTATTCTGACCAACCAGACCGCTATTTACGGCACCGTAAAGTACGATACCGTAAATATCGGTCTAGGGTCGTGCACGCGACACTCCATTCCGATATTAGCGGCATGCCGTAAACCGGAGCTGATCCCAAGTAATGCGGACATGCAAATAACGGCCTCCTGCAGCCCGAAAAGTACCATACCAGCATGGAGTAATTACCGGAATCTCTGAGAAGGTGAAAAGAACCCTGAGCAGTGTTTCCAAGAGCCACAGGTGCACACAATCAGCACAGGTGGAGGCAATGGAGTCTGGCACAGCACAAAAGGAGCACACGCATACACGACACCCCCCCCCCCCCCACACCAAGATGATACAAATAGTATAAAAAGCAGGTGGGGTGAGCTTCCCTGTCCTAGCCTCCAAACTTTGGAACACCCTGCCCACGCCCATTAGAACTGAACCATCGTTCCACTCCTTCAAGAACAATGCCAAAACATGGCTGTTCTCCCAAGATCTATGAGACCCTTACTCAGTCCAGCCCCTCTATGTGATACAGGACATGTATATACTTCTCTCTCTGCTATGCACTGTATTATACTCTGTTAATGGTACCCCTCGGTATATGTATATATGCTGTATATTTTGTAATGTACTGTGTAACTACTGTTTATTGTAACATGTTTAAGAGTATGCGCCCAGTTGCCCCTGGGCCTGGTTTCTGCGCTTTATAAATAAATAAAATACAAATACAAATACAAATAGTAGTAGCATTACTGGAGCTGGAGGCCCTGCTTGCAAGGCAGCAACAACAACAACAACAACCACAGCCCCCACCACAGAGGATACACAGGAGGAGAAGGAGGGTGAGACAGGCCCAGCATGCCCCAACAGTGCAGCCACCGTTACCACGCCGGCAGCCCCCATTCAACCTAACACCAGAGCAGATCCAGTCCCTGTACCGGCTTGACCGTGACACGATCACCACCATAGTGGACCTGATACACAACAACATAGTCAGCCTCATAGAAATAGGCACTGCCATACCCCCTCTACTGAAGGTAGTGTCTGTGCTCCACTTCCTTGCCACAGGCACCTACCAGCACACAGTGGGGCACATGCATGGCATATCACAACCCTTATTTTCCCGGACACTCAACCAAGTGCTGGATGCCCTCCTAAAGCTCACAAGGGACCACATATCCCTACCGCTGACTCCCCAGGAGATATTCGATACAAAAGTTGCCTTCCATGCACTGGCAGGCATGCCAAATTGTATAGGTGCCCTTGACTGCACCCACGTGGAGTTGGTGGTCCTGCATGCCATGGAGGTGGCGTATCGCAACCGTAAGCAATACCACTCCATCAACGTGCAGATGGTATGCAATGCAAGCAAGATCATCACACATTGCTGTGCCCGATATCCAGGATCAACTCATGACTCTTTGGTCCTGCGGAACTCCACGCTACCACACTATATGGAGCGACATGCTGGACAACGTGCCTGGCTGCTTGGTGAGTTGCCTGACTGGGCCATGGCAGTGCATTGGGGTTGTGAGGTGGGTGCCTGCATACTCCACCTGGGTGGGAAGTGTGGGGAGAGATGCATACTCCACCTGGGTGGGAAGTGTGGGGGGAGATGCATACTCCTCCTGGGTGGGAAGTGGGGGGGCATACTCCACCTGGGTGGGAAGTGGAGGGGGAGATGCATACTCCACCTGGGTGGGAAGTGGGGGGAAGATGCATACTCCACCTGGGTGGTAAGTGGGGGGGATGCATACTCCACCTGGGTGGAAATCTTGACGCCAGTGCACGATGTGCACCTCACCGAACACTGTGCCCCAGAGCCAGTGAAACGGCATATGACTATCAAATCCCACAGTGATGAACTAAGGCCGACACCTAACACTACATGACTAACAGGTGACCAGGCCACATCCCACAACACATGCACCACTCATCGGCGGCCCTCACACACCGTAAGGGCATCTAGCACTATGCACTGCATATGCACTATGTCGCTTCCTCCAGCAAATCACCACACCGGAGAGTCATCTCTGGGAGTGCATTGAACTGAGCCTAACATGGATACCTCAGCGTGGTACGAATATGCTACTGACAACAGCCAACACTCCCTACTACCAAATCTCAAAGAACACAACACATCAATGATTTCACTCCAACACTGCTGCATGCATATACGATGCATGTGCAACAAGATGTGAGTGCACACCATAACCCATACTGAGGATGCTACCCACTCCATCATCCCATTGCACAGCACACATAGCGGGGTCAGAAATGGGGCCAATGCATCCAGGGACATGTGTGTATGGGCAGAAATTACCTGCTGCCATGTAAGACTAGTACAGTTGTCCGCCATGAATGTACAAACACCTACCTTCATTCCCCGCTCATGCAGGTGATGGTGACTATACCTTGAAGCTGTGGCTCATGACCCCTGTCCGAAACCCACAGAATAGGCACGAGGAGGACTACAATCGTTCCCATACCCATACACGTGTGGTGATTGAGCAGACCTTTGGCCTGTTGAAGGCACAATTTCGTTGCCTCAGCCGGTAGGGTGGGGCACTCATCTAGAGCCATGAGGAGGTGGCCAAGATCACCATGGCATGTGTAATGCTGCACAATATGTGCATCCATCAGAACGTACCCCTGCCCCCTGACACGGAGCTGCTACCACTTAATGATGATGAAGGGGAGGTGGAGGAAGAAGTGGCAGGACAGCATCACAGTGCCGATGCACAGGAGGGATGTGCCGTGCGGCAATCATTGATTGGACAATATTTCTAACACACAAGTCAGCAGAGGGTGTGAGGATGTCAGGACATTGGGCTCTGGGTGTGGGGTTACATGTACACTATGCACTGTGAAACATTAAATGACACATGCGCAATGATGAATGTCCACTCTGTTGTTTTTTTGATGAACAACCGGTGTATTGAATTAGAAGGTTCAAACGTGAAAAACAAACCCTCCACCACCCTCTCCCTCCCCCCACAACTCCCATACACACCCTCAAGCCCTTCCCCCTCCCACCACAACGACCCCACACCAGTCCCATAAGGACCACATAGGGCATATGTTTATGTCAGCTTTGTTAGTGTGTGCTCCCAGAACAAGGGGGAGGCATGTCCTGGCAGCGCAATGTACGTTGTGAGCGACGGAGCTGGCTGGTCTGGCTAGAGGAGCATTCAGACGGTGTGTCCTCCTGCTGGGGCTGTCGTGCAGGAGGTGCTGCCTCCAGGGCATCCGCAATCCGGCCAAGGACCTCGCAGAGCTGGTTTGTGCTGACTGTGATGACCTCGCCCAGTGCCCTAAGTTCATTCCGCCACTCCTCCCAGGCCTTCCGATTGTCTCGGATGAAGTCATTTATGAGGCCTGTGAGCTGCTGAGAATGCTCTGCATCAAAGGCTGATGTGGCAGATGTGGTTGGCCCGCTGGGAATTGGGCTTGCATGTCTTTCCGGTGCTTCGCTAAGGGAAGTGGATACAGGACTGGCATGTTCCAGTCTAGCTCCTTGCCCTGTAAACCCTGGTGTATCACTCTCACCAGAGTCACTGTATGAGACCTGGGGGTTGGTTTGGGTGTCAGGGGTGTGTACATCAGTGTCCTCCTCAGTTGCTCCACATATAGATGAGGGGCTGTCAGGAACATCAAAGGGGCCCATGGCTGCAATCTCCCCAGCCACACGGGACTCCTCAGAGTGCAGCATGGGGCATGTCTCCTGCGCCAGTGCAGGGTGGGGTAGGGGTGGGGTTGGGGGTTGTGCACCCTCCATGGGCCTTGCTGGAGCTGGTGGTGTCACTTGCAGTGTCTTCCTGCTTGCAGGTAGATGGCGGGCCGTGACTTGGCCCCTGGAGGTACTAGGCCGGTTGCTTGCCTGGTCCTTGCTGTCATGCTCGTTGCCTGTGTGAGTGGAAGAGAGAGACGGCATGAGTGATGATTTGAGAGTCAGCATTTGGACATGCCTACAATATCACAATGGCATTCTAGTGGGTTGTCGCCATTCGGGTGGTGAGCCGCACATTGATCTATGCTTGGATGGTAAATGCATGCATATGTCTGGGTCACTCATGTTGGCCGGGTACTGTGCTGGTTCACATGCACACTGTTTACATCAACTGCCCTGTGTGCCTCACGGAATGGGTCTCTTCGTGTGGTATGTGCCATATAGGTTACAGCCTTGCACCTGGCATTAGCCTGGGTCTCACTTGTTTTGGCATGATTTAAAGGGGGGGGGTTTGGCCAACCATGACGTGACACCTTGCCCAACCCTTAGCAGTGACTTTCATAACAAATGCGTTGGCAGTATTGACTTTGGACACTCACCTCCATCGACGGATGACGTTTCCCCGCACTGCATGTCGCCAACCCCTTCAATGGCTTCTGGGCCTATCATGGCCGCACACATCTCCTCCCACGGCATCAATTTAATGGGGGAACCTGGCCCTCCTCCTGTCCCCAGGGCCTGGCTTCTGTTGGCTGAGAGGATGCTTCGCACCCTCAGCCGCAGGTCGTCCCACTGTTTTCGGCAGTCCTTGGTGGTGCGGGGGGTGTTGCCCACGGCGCTCACCTTCTGTGCTACCGGGGGCCACATCTCTTTCTTTTTAATTACCGCCACCCTCCGCATGTCACCGCTGAAAACGGTGTCTGAATGCTCGTTCCACCATCCACCATCATCTGGAGCTCATCCGAGCTGAAGCGCTCCTTCCTGAGGTGGGCAGCTCCCTTTTTGGTGCTTTTGGCATGATGCTGGTGTTGATGGTCGATGTCTGTAATCAGAAAATGGCTACGGGTCCTGTGTGGTGAGGATGGCAATGGATTGTGTTTTTAAAGATGGCAGCCATGCTCCTTCCAGTTCCTGTGCTATGACGTTGTTTCCAGTTCCGCATTTATAAGGTACAATCCTTCCCTTCCACCATGTCTCCTGCAGAGGATTGCCCCACCTAGCCCATAACGTACAATCCTTTTCTGTTCAGTTTCCTGCCCTAGATATTTGTATTGTTATCTATTTGAACTTATAAAGAGCTTTCACCAAAACACAGTACATATCTAATGCAAAGCATTACGTACACAAGCAAAAATGAGAACGATTAAGTAGAGGTACGATTAAAAAACAATCGATTGTTGG
Source organism: Ambystoma mexicanum (assembly GCF_040938575.1). Taxonomy (NCBI): domain Eukaryota; kingdom Metazoa; phylum Chordata; class Amphibia; order Caudata; family Ambystomatidae; genus Ambystoma; species Ambystoma mexicanum. The sequence continues at coordinate 1,234,496,272 of NC_090933.1, read as the reverse complement.
AGAGGGAAGATAGAAGATGGGATTTTAGATGGAATAACATATAAGTGAGGGCAAGAATCCAATAGAAAGAGGGAAAACATTCCTGTGCTTAGAGGCAAAGAGAGAGAGAGAGAGAATGGAAATGTGAGGGGCATAGAGGGTTTGGCAACAGTAAGGACGTATTGTGATTGTGATTGACGGGTGCATGCAGGAATGTATAGAGAGATGAACGAGGAGAGGTAGAGTGGGAAAGAGCATTGATACACCTTTAAAGAATAGTGAGGTTGTGGAATAAAGGGGAAAGTAGAAGGAGAGAAGGGAATAAGTAGTAAAGGAACGTGAAGGAAGCAAAAAAAAGGAGTTTGATGATGGAGTTGTAGACAGAGTCAAGAAGTGTAAGGTGGGAGGAGGGCCATAAACTGGAGAGCAGACAAATCTAGTCAAGACAAGACAAATTATATAATTAATTATCTACCAATGACTAGATGTTTGGTAGTGGTTGGTGGAAGACCCAAGCTGCTAGCATGCCGTTCGCAATCTTCCAAGCCTCCTAGAAGGCACACATGTTGGCAGAAGGCAGGGAACCATATTAAGTCATATGCACTGCGTTATCCATATCCCTAGAAGGCACAACAGTAAGTAACAGGCAGTCACCCACATGATTGCCGGGTTAATGTCCTAGTTAATTTTCGAATGAGCCCTTTTACCGGCCGAGTTAGTGGATAAAAATGGCCTGATGTCCTCAACACGTTCTGCCTGATTAATTAGACATGTTCTTATTTTGTTTAGAATACAACATACTTTCGTCGATTCATGGAACAGACTATACGCGCATTTCTGTGGCCTTGTGGGGACTTTTTGCAGGATCGTCACGTCTTTGCATGTGGTTGGGCAATCTGTGCGAGACTCCAAAATTTGGGACGGGCCTGCACAAGGAAACAAATAGAGGGCAGAACATGCATATTCCTCATTCCCTACGCAAAATGAGGAAGAACAAGGACTTATGTGGGCGTGTTGAGGTACGGGCTATGCAAAGTAATCGCATGTCCAGCGATGCGCAAACTCAAGCGTATTCATGGATCTGACCGTGCAACGTCATGTCGGGTGAGGAAGCATGCAAAGCTTGCGATCCCACCGCCACATGAAAGTACCTGCAAAGTCCCACTCGCATAGGAATGAATGCACAAAGGTAAGGTAAAGTCTGGAATTTACGGGTGCCGGCACACAGTTGAGGTGCTGATTGAACTTAGGGATGCTTGCATGCAGATTAGCAGGGTGCAGCCATCATTACAGGAGTTCACACAGAGATTTACCGGAGGACAACTTGAGTTACGTGACATGTAATGCATTTTATCGGGGTGCAGTTAGGAGTTACGGGGGACCATATGCAGTTTCACCAGGGTGCTGCCTTGTTTGCGAGGGGACGGCCCACAAGTATTGAATGGGTGCATGATGGTGGGATGCGGACTGCACACATGTCGGCATATTTGGCTAGATCCGCTTTATGTGGGGGCGTCTTGTGGGCGTTCCGGATGCTACTTGCACCAAGGGTTATTTTGCGGTTCAAATTCCAAGAATACGCAGACCACGCATAACGTGCTATTGCGTGCAGTTTCACGCAAAGTGGTGTTACGCGCAGAGTACTTTGCAGGGTCTATAAGGTTTTTCTATAAATCGGCCCCTATAAGTACTCGAATTTCAAATGATCGGAGCCAAGAAGTCTGGACTGGCTGAGTAACTCAAGCCTGACATGGGTCAATCGTCCTCTGAGTTATACATGTGTGATACATGTGCTTGTTCCTAGCTTGTTGTTTGAAACATGTTCAGCTTGTTTCATTTCATGAGCTGATTTGCCCCAAATTTCCAAAAAATAGATAGTGGTTTTGAAACCTACAATAATTTATAGGATGGATTAAAGAGTCTCTAGATTTGTGATGTATGTAATTTCAAGAAAATAAATATAAAATCATGTTATATACATCACCATACCATTTTGAATTACATAGTAAGCATGTGACCACTTAATAATTCAATGCTGCCACAGGGTTAAGGTGCAGGCACTCCTGTATGGTCTGGCTCTATAACCCAATAGACAGGAACTCAACTTCAGCGACATAACCAAAGAACGTATGTTCTTAGTATGCAGAGTAACCAAGGATAAAAGAAGTGATTTTTCACCTCAGTCAGTTTTACAATGACCACATGTGGGAACACAGAACAGCACATTTATTATAGCATGCGTCTAATTTATCATCCAAATGATGTGCATTTCAATGCAAATACATGTAACAGTGAAGTCATAATGTAAATAACACAGCATTAACTTTCTCAGATCTTGCATATGCATCAACGTGGTATTGGTGGCATTGATGTCACCATATTTGAAGGAGAAAACACAGAGCAATCCTATAGAAGCAACTAGATACAACCAATCTGAATCTACAGACATATCTAGTATAGACAGGTACAGTTACTGAAAGAGGATTGTTTAACTACAATTACAGCTAAATAAATGAGGCCAGGTCATAGGAATGTTAGACAGAAAATTGCATAGCATGGTTAAAGATATTTAGAATCCACACAGTAAGATGGGCCACTCCATATTCACATTCAGGCCTGTTATATGGCTAGTCAGTCTGTTCATCTAATGTTCTAATGTTCTAATCTGTGCAGTATTGCCACATTGGAGAATTGTTTCTATGTCCATCTTGGTAAGCATGTATGCCTTAGAATCCTTTTCTTGTAAACTAGTGCAATCGAAAAATAACTCTTAAATCAATCAGTCGCCCTTTTGATTGGGGTATACAACCAGACCACTCACAAATGTGAGGTCCTTGACATTTTGGTCGTATTGATAAATTAAATTGTCTCATGCCTACCATATCATTTGAAATGGTATGGTGGTGTATATGAAACTATTTTGCATTTTATTCATTGAGTAGATATACATTACAAATCAAGTGACCAATCCTTGCTGTAAAAAAAAAAAAACGTATATTTTAAAGAAGCACTGCCTATTTTTTGCATAAGTGTAACATAGGTACCTGTACTACAGAAGGCTATGTATTAATTATGACTTTTCTGTACCCACAAATAAAGCTGATTAGCCTCGGTCTCACTTGTTTTGGCATGATTTAAAGGGGGGGGGTTTGGCCAACCATGACGTGACACCTTGCCCAACCCTTAGCAGTGACTTTCATAACAAATGCGTTGGCAGTATTGACTTTGGACACTCACCTCCATCGACGGATGACGTTTCCCCGCACTGCATGTCGCCAACCCCTTCAATGGTTTCTGGGCCTATCATTGCCGCACACGTCTCCTCCCACGCCATCAATTTAATGGGGGAGCCTGGCCCTCCTCCTGTCTCCAGGGCATGGCTTCTGTTGGCTGAGAGGATGCTTCGCACCTTCAGCCGCAGGTCGTCCCACCGTTTTCGGCAGTCCTTGGTGGCGTGGTGGGTGTTGCCCATGGCGCTCACCTTCTGTGCTACCGGGGCCCAGGTCTCTTTCTTTTTAATTACCGCCACCCCTCCGCATGTCACCGCTGAAAACGGTGTCTGAATGCTCGTGGAGATCCACCATCATCTGGAGCTCATCCGAGCTGAAGCACTCCTTCCTGAGGCGGGCAGCTCCCTTTTTGGTGCTTTTGGCATGATGCTGGTGTTGATGGTCGATGTCTGTAATCAGAAAATGGCTACGGGTCCTGTGTGGTGAGGATGGCAATGGATTGTGTTTTTAAAGATGGCCGCCATGCTCCTTCCAGTTCCTGTGCGATGACGCTGTTTCCAGTTCCGCTATTTAACAGTAACCACAAATCTGCCCACCCATCCACCTAATCACACCGATTCACACAATTACATCCATTATCCAATCACCAATGCATGCATGCATTCTACATCCACACAAACACATCCATTCATAAAAGAACACTAGCACCTTTATAAAAGCAAATCTATTGGCTTTGTCAATGATTCTTCTCTTGCACGCATGCTGTTAATGCGATAGGAATGTGTGCACTATCCGAGACTTATTGCACTACTTGCACCACAGTAACTCAAGTGTGGGTAAGCCAGAGAAACACATGTTTAGATGTTTGTGAACCTCATTCGTTTATGACTAAGAGTATTTCCCCACCTGGCCCGCAACGTACAATCCTTCTCTTCCACCATTTCTTCTGCCGAGGATTGCCCCACCTGGCCCACAACATACAATCCTTCTCTTCCACCATGTCTCCTGCAGAGGATTGCCCCACCTAGCCCACAACGTACAATCCTTTTCTGTTCAGTTTCCTGCCCTAGATATTTGTATTTTTATCTATTTGAACTTATAAAGAGCTTTCACCAAAACACAGTACATATCTAATACAAAGCATAACGTACACAAGCAAAAATGAGAACGATTAAGTAGATGTACTGAAAAGGGCCTCTAGGGGACCCTGACGTCTATGGAAACAAGGCGGGTCACCACACACGATAGAGACGCCAGACACGAGGTTGTATTCCCAAAGCTAGGGTTTTATTGCAAAGCAAAAGTCTCAGTTGGCCAACTCGGTCTCACGCCCCGCGACGTGTATATCTAGTCCTCGAGGTACGCAAGGGAGTCAATTACGTACATCAGTTACATATATACAAAATGCATATCAAACAATCAGCTATGACATGTTTAACACCCCCCTTTATTGGGTTTCTTTGAACTTGTTGTGATGATGGACATCTCCGACCACTATGACACCTTCAAACATCTATTCTAGTAACAATTTGCAATTTGGGAGTGGGAAGGCATCTTTCGGTTATTGAATAGAACACGGCGCTTCTGTTCTTGGAAGTGAACTACATACGGGGGGGTTGCATTCCAGACCTTGCTATCTATCAGGTGCTATTTGCGTCCTGGGAGCCGACATGCTCTAGCGGGCTCAGCAAAAGGGGGGCCGTTAGAAAAGCATAATTCAAGCCTTTAGCGGTATTATTCTAACATACTCTACCATATAACGAGACTGGCTGGCAGCCGTGAAATGATTAAATGCCCTGACGGTCTGCTTCAAGGCTACATTCGGGAGGGAGCCAGGCATTCTTCCTGGCACTGCCTACGTTTGTGTTTCAGCTAACTCTTGTTATCCTCACGGCCCTGCGGCCTTGTCCTTTTCACATACAGACAACAATGTTCCACAGTCGAGCAGTGTAAGCGGAAAATAAACTGTGAAGCAATAGGAACAGAAAGCAATGAGCAATGGTTAGAAAACAAAATGGCGATTCTTGTTACATCAAAATGGTCATTCAATGGCAAACTCGAAAACCTATATTCTGTCATATCGTGCATGAGATGGTTGGCCCACGGCCACCAAAATGTGTTTGCGGTCTCAAAGTAGAGGTATCTGTATTTCTAGACTGACAAACCCTCCTTTGGCCGTATGCCAAATGTCTCATCTATTTATTGAAACCTCCTCTAGTGATGATGAATCTGAAGTACTTATGTCTGAGTCTTGCATGCTATTGTGGACATCATTGTCTTCATCAATATCTATTGCCATCAACTCTTTTACCGCTCTCATTTCATTTGGGTCTGGGCTAGTTCGATCAAGAGGTTGTTTTTTCTTTGTTATCATATGCATACATCCTTCTGCATCTTTGTCCCCTTCTGTTCTTACACGAAACGTCATTACAGATGTTTTTTCTGGTGGGGACAATCTATCTCATCTATTTTGTCATGTTATCTTTCGTGTACTTTTTCTCGTGGGCTCTGGGGCTATTACTTGTGCTTTATGGAAAATGGAACAACCCACAGGCTTCATTATTATCTCCTCAAACTCATTCATGTTGGTTCTCTTTAATTGACCCGTATTACTCTTATTCCATTTCCCATAGAACATTGCACCTAAAGATGCACTACATGCAGAACTTAATGGTAATGGCTGCACATACCACCCTATCCCTTTCCCGGCATGCTGTGGTAAATGGGCACATACCCAGCAATTTGTTTTCTTCAGGATTGCATGTGTCATGTTCAGGATCAACAGTAAAGTTTTATTTCCAAAACCTTCCCTGTGTTTTTCTTCCATTGGGGGTAGGGTATAAGTGATCACCTGAACCGGGCTTTCAGTAGTGGATATATTAATTATTGGTAAAAACATTTCTAATGGGTGTATTGTTTCTACCCACCATAATATTAGGGCTGTCGATATTGGTGCTACCACGCTCATAAAGCACATTATTATCGTTAGTTCCAGCATGCAATTTGTTTTATCATGCGTTTTTCTTAAACTTACAGTCTTTATAACTGACTCATTCTCAGCGGTGGTGGTGCAGGAGGAGGCTGGAACCGGTCCCGGCATGTTTCTCGTCGTCCTTCTTTTTTATCACAGCTCGTTGTGGATATCTTTCTTCGTCACGCTTGCTCTGATGTTGATAAGTTCAATGGAATTGTCACAGTTCAGTTTTGCCTGTCCTTTTTCGCCTGGATTCGATTATTCATTTTTAGGCGAGATCACTTGTCCCTTCTTATACTGCTCAGAGGACCTTTGATCAGTTATCGCCTCAGTATCATGTGCACCAAGCTTGTCCGCTCTGGTTCCAGACACATGGGGGGTAATTCATAGAATTTAGCGCACAAGTGGCACAGGCGGCTGGCGCACAGTGTGCACGTGCGAATCTCTGCGCCAGCCGCGTGCGATAAAATCCATTTCTGCGCACAGCGTATTCATGGATTTCAGCTACCAAAACCAGCCGTGGCGCACAGTGGCGCAGCGACCCTGCAGCAGCGCCAGATATGCCCCCAAGAACGCCCCTCGCGCAGGGCAAAGCCATCAAAATCCCCAATCCAGCGCGAAGGGCTGCGCTAACCCTGTACCAGCACGGCAAGCGGGGTACGTGTATTATTGGGGTTCGCGGGAAGTTTCACACGCGATTGGCCCTGTGCGAGCAGGGTACGTGCATTTCAGGGGTGCGCGGGAAGTTACACACGCGATTTCAGCAGGGTATGTGTATTACAGGGGTGCGTGGGAAGTTTCACACGCGATTTCAGCTGGGTACGTGTATTTCAGGGGTGCGCGGGAAGTTTCACACGTGCTTTCAGCAGGGTACATGTATTACAGGGGTGCGCCGGAAGTTTCACATGCGATTTCAGCAGGATACGTGTATTTTAGGGGTGCGCGGGAAGTTTCACACACGATTTCAGCAGGGTACGTGTATTTCAGGGTTGCGTGGGAAGTTTCACACGCGATTTCAGCAGGGTACGTGTATTTCTGGGGTACGCAGGAAGTTTTACACGCAATTGGCCTGGGTACATGTATTTCAGGGGTGCGCTTGAAGTGTTACATGCGATTCCAGCAGGGAACGTCTATTTCAGGGGTGCGCGGGAAGTTACGTGTATTTCAGGGGTGCGCGGGAAGTTAAACACGCGATTGGCCTGGGTACGTGTATTTCAGGGGTGCGCGTGAAGTGTTACACTCGATTTCAGCAGGGTACGTGTATTTCAGGGGTGCACGGGAAGTTTCACATGCGATACGCCCTGTGCGAGTGGGGTACGTGTATAACTGGGGTTCGCGGGAAGTTTTACCCACGATCTCAGCAGGGTACATGTATAACTGGGGTTCGCGTGAAGTTTCACACGCGATTGGAGCATGATACGTGTATTACGGTGTTCGCGGGAAGTTTCACACGCGATTTCAGCAGGGTACATGTATTTCGGGGGTGCCGGGGAGTCCTACACGTGATTTGGCAGTGTAGGTCCTCCCAGGTGTTCCCTGTACACCCTCCACGGCCCCTGCAGGCAGCCCACCCAACATGGGCATGCCCCCCAGCAAAGCCACATGTCTCCTTGCACTACTGATCACCAACTCATGTCCCCTTGCACCCCCACCCCCCAGCAGTGCAGGGCACCTCCCAGCAGGCCCCCACTCATGTCCCCTTGCACCCCCACCCCCAGCAGTGCGGGGCACCTGCCAGCAGGTCCCCACTCATGTCCCACTCATGTCCCCCTGCACCCCCACCCCCCAGCAGTCAGGGGCACCTGCTGAAACCTATCAAAAATACTACCTAATAAAAAACTATATACAGAAACGTGGTGCATTGTCTAAGCGCAACCAAAATAAAGAAAAAAAACAAAAGGAAACCTAACATTATCTAACTATATACAATGGCGGCGGGCAAGTCCAGCGGCTCACTCTGTGGTGTCCCGGGCCAGGGCATCATCGAACTCCATGTCGATGTCCCGGAGGCGGGCACTCTGCCCGCCTCAACGCCCGACGCATTGAGTTCTCCGCCCTGACCATCGTGAGCCGCGCCTCTTCCGCCCGCCGCCGCTCCGCACCTATCTGCTGGCCCAACCGCAGCCACACGGAAGACACTCCCGTTCCTGGGTCCTCCTGCCCTATGGCCGATGCCTGCCCCTCCGATGTTGATGGCCCCGAGCCATCATTGCTCCCACCTACAGCCTGCTCCTGCTGCTGCTGTCCATGTGCCCTGTCCGATGGTGCCTGCACATCCTCCATCTGCTGGTCTCCAGTTGTGGTGTCCACCCCTGCTGGACCGCCAACTCCCGACTGTGGCAGGGATGGGATCTCCACCAAGCTGGCTGTGTTGGTCAGGCCAGGTCCACAGGGGGCCCTGGTGGAATCTGGGCCAGAAGACGATGTGGAGAACGACCGGCGCATAGCCTCCACAGAGGAGGAGAGGTCCGCCAGAGTGCGCGTCACATGTAGGAACCCACCGATCAGGGCCCCTCCCAGCAGTGCCACGTCACAACGCTGCTCTTCGTGATGGCGTGCATTCTCTGCCCAGGAAGAACGCACGTCATCACGAATGACACGTGTGCACAAGGCGACACCCACCAGGACGGATCCCATACGGTCGCGGGACCCCTCGCCTGCAGGTAGTGGAGAGGCAGGTGATATGGCACTCTCCCCTACCTGCGGACGGGACTGGGACAGGGCCTCCCTGCTGGTGCATGATGGTGCAGTCACAGGGTCAAGGACAGCGAAATGCACAGGCCCCTCCGTGGTGACCTGTGCTGCCTCCTGACCCTGGCCCTGGACTGCACCACTTGCACCACTGGTACTACCCCCACCAGGCCCCATGTGCGGCTCCGTAGCGGGCTCCTCCTCCTCTGTGGAGCCCACCAAACTGGATGTCTCCACTCCGTCTTCTGCCATTGGAAGCCCCTGTGGGGGCTCATCCGGCCCTTCCGCCACAGCCGTTGTGGCAGACGCGGCACCAGCCCCCTCGCTCCCGGATGATAGTAATTCCTGGGAGGGTGGCTGGGCCATGCGTCACCGCCCGGTGGAGGCATCCCTGCCACTTGGCTCCACAGTGCCGTCTCCGCCCTCTTCTTCACTTGACGCTGCGTAGAGGGAGACATAGAACACAAGCATCAGGGTACAGTACAAAATACCCTAGACAGGAAGCAATAACACATGAGTGGCACTGTCAAATGTCACTTCCATTCTGTCCTTCCACAACACATGGGTCAATGCATGCAGCACACATGCAGAAACACTCCCGGCGCCTGCAATCAACATCAACACCCATGTACAAGGGCCCCTGTAAACCAAGATGTTGCCTTCAAAGTCACATGCATCCATGGCGTTTCAAAGTCAAACACACACTTCTCTGGCGAACACACAAACACACACACACACACACACACACACACACACACACACACACACACACACACACACACACACACGTGCACCATACATGTATATGACATCAGCACCCATTCCTCACCCCCCCCTCCATGTCCAGGAACAGAGACTGGCATGCTTTCAGGTGTGCATTCTGCATAGAAGTCCCCATGTTGCATTAAAACACATGCACCTACCATGTGGTTCACACATAGCTGGTCCCACATGCATGACCATGATGTCCCTGCACACACACATCCATACATGGCCTATGTCACACACAGGCAAGTACCAGACTACCAGCACACTGCAAAATGCCCTGTCTCACACAGCAATGCTTGGCCACTTACCGCTCAACTCCAGACGGGTCTGCCTCCGAAGGATCTGGGCATGGAGTGCTGGGCCTATGCGTTCCAGGACCCTCATCTGGATGTTGCTCAGGCTGCCCCTCCTCCCCTCTGCGAGGCGCCGCGCCTTGTTGAGGGTCCTGGACCTGAAGTCCTCCCAGCACTTTTTGACATCATGGAATTTGCGGACTGCCACCCCCTCTGCGTTGATGGCAGTCACAATGTCCGTCCAGATCCTGGTCCGTCCTTCCTTGTTGGCGCGTCTTGTTCCGAAGAGGGCATCATAATGCCCCAGGACATGCTCCACCAGGACACCAACTTCGGTGGCAGTGAAGCAGGTGGCCCTCTGCCTCTCTGGCTGGGGGTTGTCAGTGGTGCCAGATGGTGTAGTGCCCGACATGGCAACCCCAGAGGCAAGTGTAGGTGGGCAACTGGGTCCTGGGGCTGGGCTGTGGAGCGATGGAATAGCAGTCGGGAGTCTTCGGTTCCAGCAGGGGTGGTCACAGCAACAGCACCTCTGGCTGACGTGCAGGCAGCAAATGGCAGGGCACGTGGGCAGCAGGAAATCAGGCAGCAGCAGATGGCAGGTGGGAGCGTGCTCGGGGCTCTGGGGGGCAGTAATTCGGCCTTCTGGGCAGGAGCGTGGTCTTCCGTGTGTGAACGCGTGGCCAGCTTGATACGGAGTGATTTGGCACGTGAAAATCTTGCACGTCAGCATGTAATTTGAGGAAAGACCCTTAGCGCGTGAGCACGTCAGCGATTTTATTGGACAAAGGCCCTTCGCGTGTAAGCGCTTCTGTGACGTGAGGCGCGGGGGCGTGCGCCAGCGTTTCCCCCATGACGTGGGCATACTGGATTAGCGTGCGCGCAAAAAAAATGCACGTCCCCGAGTGAATGCATGTAATCCGAGGAAAGGGCCTACGCGCGTAAGTGACGTGACACGCGCTGGCGTTTCCCTCAGCATGGGTTAAAGGTGAGCGGGGCCAGCAGTTCGCTGTACGTGCCTTTCGTGGAGACCGACGTGTGTTGCTGCTTCCTGTTGTTTCGCGCGCCATCACAACTTCACAGCTATCAAGGACGCATCTCTTCTTTTAGCGGGGGGATTGGCTACGCGTGTTTTTCTGCATCACGCTAGTCAGACGGTGAGTCGCGCACGCTATTTTTCCCACTGCGGGTGCCCCTGTGTATCGCACCGTTTTTGATGTCATAGTAGCCTGCGTGTCCCACGCCTTACGCGATTTCCGTGTTACTGGGTGCCACCGCATACTGCGGGTGGTTGATTCCACGCACGTAGGCTGCAGGGTTGCGTTCACGGTTTTCCAGCAGTTTTGGGGTGCCTGAGCGTTGCGTGACCCGTCACTACATCACCGGGGTCACATCCAGCCTTGCAGGTGCAGGGGGGCTGTTAACATCTTGCTTCCCACCCCCTTCAACCCAATTGCCCAGGTCAATTGTGGTGTACACCTCCCATTGGCACAACTCCATCTGTGCCAGCACTACTACATCTGTGCCATGATTGGGAGGCTACCAAAGGTGAGGGGCGCCTCAGCTGGGCGTACTCCTCGTGGCGGGCATGGTCAGGGACGTGGCCGGGGTGACCAGGGAGTAGGGGGACTCCAGGGTGTCCAGGGCAGCTGCAGAGGGGGAAGAGGCAGGGGTGCGCCGCTTGAGCACGATGACGTGCCATGTGTCGGTGCAGTCATGCCACCACCCCCTGTGGTTCCGGGAGATGCAGCTTCTGCATCTGTCACTGGCACCCGTGTGACCCGTCAGTCCGTTCCATCGACTGCCACGGGCCTAAGGGTAGTGGTAGCTGCAGGTGCAGCTGTGGACACTGCCACCCAGGCTCAGGGTCTGCCAGTGCAGCCTGCGTTGGCACTGGAGGAGCCCTTGGAAGATTTCCAACAGGCCAGGAGGGAAACCGTAGGGGCACGCAGGGCTGCCCTGAACAAGACACGTGTCCCTGGGGCAGTTATGTCATCTGCTGCCCCAAACAGCCGGGTGTTGGCAAGTGCAGGGGTAGATGCACCCAACAACACCCCGCTTGTGAGTCTGCCAACCAGGACAGTTGCGGTCAATGACCCTGCCATAGCGGATGTTGCTGCGCAGGGTCCATTAGACGGCACCCAGCTGCCACAGACAGAAGTCAGCCCTTTGGTCGTCCCTCCACCTGCCACTCCCTTGGCTCAATCCACCGAACCCACTGGCCATACTGGTCAGGGTGGCATTAGCCTGCCAGGGTCTGAGCCACATTCCAAGAGGAGGAAGGTTGCACCTGCAGCACAGGCTGGGACCTCACACACAGCCACAACCTCCTGCACGGCGAGGAAGAAGCCTTTCTGCAACCAGGAACTGGACTTCCTCGTGGGTTACGTGCGGGGCCACAGCCGTGACATGCTAGTGGGTGCCAATAGTCAGACTACGGCTGCCCAACGTGATACCCAATGGAAGCATGTTGCGGAAAATGTCAGTGCATTCGGCCATGAGGTGCGCACGGCGCAAGAGTGTAAAAAGCGTTGGAATGACATCAAATGCATCGCTAAGGCTAAGCGTGCCTCTAATTACAACTTGACTCTGGTGACTGGCGGTAGGCCTGCACCAGAGGAGGAAGTCCTCACTCCGCATGAGTCACTTGCTGCGGAGTTCATACCATCTGAATCGGTCAAAGGAGTGGGAGAGATGCCGGACTTTGATGCCCAGTCCAGTGAGTGTTGATGCGTGTTTGTTGAGGAAGTGTGTGTTTTACTTGTGGGATGTGTTGTGCATGATTGCCACTGCATGTGAGGTGTACATGGTTCGGATGTGCAAGTAATGCAATGCTTCCGTGATGCATGTCTGCTCTGCTGGATGGTGGACATGTGGAGCAGAAGGGGACTGTCGGCATCAACACCATTGCATCCTACTCACATGCTGGTTACCAGGATGCCCCTCCGGTCCATGTCCCAGCTCGCTGGCCCTTCTGCATGTAGCGTGGGGTGACCTTCCTCTCAGCCCAGGCATGATGTCATAGCATGACTGATGTGCATGTGTCCTCTGCCTGCATGCGGGTACTCCATTTTTTTTTTTTTTAAATATATTCATTGATTTTTCAAAGAAACTTATACAACCAGCATCATCCACATAGCAATCAGTTATATATCCACAATAACTTCCCATTCCCTCCTCCCCCCATGCGAACCCGGACCGGGGTTGCGCGGTCTGCCATTGGTGTTAGGGTGAGCCCGGGCTGTCCAGGTCCTCACCTGAGGTACTGACTTCTTTAGGACGGAACAGGGTTGTCGTGAGGGCTATCCATTGCAAGAGGTCTTCCGAGTCACCTGTTTTCTGCTGTCGCTGTGCCAGCTCCCAGGCCCCGGTTTCAGCCACAGACCACCTACGGAGGTCTTCCCACCATGTCACAAGTCTAGGGGCCCTGGGGCACTTCCAGGCCATTGCGATGCGCCTTTTTGCGAGGATGTACATCAAGTCCTTGAGCCTATTGAGGGGTTTGTTTTTTTTGCCTTGCTGATATGAGCCCAATAGACATGCCTTAGGGGATTGCACGTCTAGCGTTATGTCCTCCTCCGCTATCCTGGTCTGAATTTGCGACCAGAAGGTTTGTATATCCGGGCAGGCCCAAAACATGTGGGTCAGTGAAGCCGCGGGTTCTTGGCACTTGGGGCACGGCACTACGCCGGCGCCATTGAATCTCGAGATGACAGCAGGGGTAAGGTAGGCCCTGTGGATGATGTAAAATTGGATAAGCTGGAATCGGGCATTCCTGGAGACTTTTTTATGGTAGTGTGTTATTGTTTCCCACTCCGTATCTCCGAATAGCGTGTTTAGCTCGGCTTCCCATTTACCCTTGCATGTGAGTTTGTTATGTGTGGTGTTGTCAATTAGGATCTCATAAAGCCTAGAGGTTTCGTGTCCCCCCTCTGCAACGCCCACCAAGTTCTCAATGGTCTCGTGTCCGGCGCATTGGGATTCCGCTTCCGGCCATCGCTTCCTAAGCCTGTCCATCACCGCCCCATGCAAAAGGAACTGACCCAGTGGAACCCCAGTCAACTCGTGCAGTTCGGAAAATGTGTGAGTGCCCTGGTCGTCTATCAGATCGCCCAGGGTGGCAACACCGGAGGGTTCCCACATGTTCCGGATCGCCTTCCGGTCCTCCGGTCTAGTGGACATGATGGCGGCTATAGGGATTTGTGGGGAGTAGGGGTCGGTCAACCTGACCGATTTGCAGGCCCGACTCCAGATCTGAGTGCCTAGGCGGATGAGGTGTGCATCCAGCGTTTTAGGTATTGGTCTGATCCAGAGGAGGTCCCTAAGCAACCAAGGTGCGTCTGGGGGCTGCAATAGGCGTGTGTCCGTCGTGGCATCATCGGCCATCCACTGGATCACGTGCTTAAACTGGGCCGCTATGTAGTAGAGCTCAAAGTTAGGGGTTTTCAGGCCTCCCCTCTCGTACGGTCTTTGAGTTATGTCTAGGGCAACTCTGTGCCTCCCCTCCCGCCATAGGAGTTTCCTACATAGTTTGCTCAGGTCTTTGAAGAAACGTTGGGGGATGTTGTAGGGGACGTTAGTGAAGAAATGTAGAAGACGCGGGAGTGCAACCATTTTAAGGAGTCCCGCCCTGCCAGCCATTGAAAGGGGCAATTTACACCATAGGTCAATTGATTTAGCCAGTCCCTCCTTAGCCCTGCCCGTGTTTAATGCATGTTCGGCTTCGGGGTCCCGGTGGATCGCGACGCCCAGATATTTGAACGTGGTGGGTTCCCATTTCAGGGCCAGAGGGGGGAGGTGTTCTTTCTTGGTTCCACTAAGTGCAGCCAGGGGGAATAGGCAAGACTTGCCGTGGTTAATCTGGATCCCGGTGCATCTGTGGAACCCATCTAGGGTTTCGAGAATGTAGGGGAGAAGAAGTTCGGGATCCCTTAGGTAGAGGAGCGTGTCATCCGCATACATGGAGACAAGGTGGTTCACTCCATTTACCACTATCCCCCCGTCTCCACACTCCTGCCTAAGGTATGCCGCCACTGGTTCAATCGCCAGGATGTAGAGGAAAGGGGATAGGGGGCACCCTTGCCGAGTGCCCCTGGCCAGGCTCCATTTTTCAGAAAAGGTGTTGTTGGTTCGCACTCTGGCTGTGGGATTAGTGTAAATGAGTTTGACCCAATTCAAGAAAGCCGTTCCGATCCCCATCTTGGCAAGGGTGGCATAGAGCCATGTCCATCGGACCGAATCAAAGGCCTTAGAGGCGTCTAGGGACACAACTGCATATTTACCGGGCATGCCGTTTGTGCTGTGTATCACATGATGCAGCCTTCGCAGGTTCTCAGACATGGAGCGGCCCTGCATGTAGCCTGTCTGATCTTGGCTGATCTTGTACGCAGCCTTCTGGCCAGTAGTGCGGTAAGGATCTTATTGTCTACATTCAGCATGGATAAGGGGCGGTATGAGCCGCAGTCAGAGCTTTCCTTGCCGGGCTTAAGTAAGGGGATGATGGTGGCTTCGGTCATGGAGTCGGGGAGGTGGCCTGTTTCATACGCCTCGTTGTATACTTTGGACAGTAGGGGGGCCAGTATGTCCTCATTGGTCTTATAAAATTCGCCCGGGAGACCGTCCGGTCCCGGCGTTTTACTGGAGGGCAGTGCCCTAATGGTGGCTGCGACCTCATCTGGGGTGACGGGGCCTCCGAGGGAATCTGCCAAATGGTCCTCCAGGCGAGGGAGCCTGATGGCGTCCAGGGCGTCTTCGATCGCGTGGTCTGGGGGCTGGGCTGGATCGGAGTAAAGGGTTTGGTAATATTGCTTAAACACTGCGTTAATACCCACTTGCGTGTGAAGGGTCAAGCCGTCTGTATTACGGATGGAGCATATGGGGTGTCTGGGGGTTTCTCGTTTATAAAGCCATGCAAGGAGTTTCCCGGGTTTGTCGCCCAGGGCGTGGTTCCTTTCCGTGAATTTGGTATAACTGAGCCTCCCCAGCGTCTCCCAGTGTGTTAAGCACGTTTGTTTAAGTTCAATCATTTTCTGCAGGTGGGCGGGATCAGGGGATGGGGTGGCTTCGAGGTCTTGGAGTTCGGTCTCAGCGTGCTCTAGCAGGGTCGTGACGGATTTCAGGGCCCCTCCGGCCGCGGCTATCATTTCCCCTCTAGTTACCACCTTGTAGGCTTCCCATGCTGTGCCCAAGTATCTGACGCTATCAATGTTGGTTTGCCAATAGTGTGTGGAGCCCTCCCTGATTTGTTCATTGAAGGCTTTGTCTAATAGCGCTTCGCTTCTTAATTTCCACGTCGGGATGGGGGGCCTGGGGGCTGTGGTCACCCACGAGGTCATCAGTGGGGAGTGGTCTGAAAGCACCCTGGCCAGATACTGCGTATCCTCAAACCCGGCCACGTGCTCTTCGCTAATGAACAGGCAGTCTATCCTGGTGTGGACCTTATGTGGGGGGGAGTAGAAGGAGTAGCCTCTGATTCCGGGGTTTTGCGCTCTCCACAGGTCTGCATGCGGGTACTCCATGTTGGCATGCTCCCTTGCCCCTCCACCCCCCGCTCTGCACCCCAATTCCACCTTTTCACTGGGCTGCTTCAATATTGCCGTTGAGTACTTCCCTGTTAATGCTTCCTGTGTACATGCTAACTTCCCGCAACCAATCTGCCAGGCATATGCTCTGTGGTACAGCCTTAGTTCTTGATGCAGGGTATCTCACTTGTACTGTGCAGAGGTCAGATGCCCCGCAGGGACATGAGTGCCCATTCATGCTCCATGTGCATTGCACGCATGCCCCTATGTGTCCTTGACTAAATGATCACTGTAATAGAAGTCCTGGGTGACATACATTGCTTGGCATTTCATCAGCCTTCCCATGTCTACTGTGGCTCAGTACTGCGTTGCACACATGTTTAGGGTCTGACAATCTGGGTGGGTCACAGGCCTCAGCCTGTTTAATGGCCAATGACTCTGTCCAAATGGTGTAGTGTCCTCTTCACACCTGGGTGGCCTCCAGTTGTTTCATCATGTGTCCTGCTTACTGTCCCATCATCATTTGCAGTGTTGTCACTTGACTCACATGAAGCTGTTGATGCTAGTCAACACTGTCTGTCAATACACAGGTCTATGGTCAGCCTTTTGATACCATGCTAGGCATCCCTGCTTTTGCACTTGGGTGGAGGGGTGCTTTGCTTGTAGATATGCTACCCATTGAATGCACATTGCACGTGATGCCTGAAGTTGACCTTGCACTACCTTCACATTTTCTGACACACACCATGGAGTCCTTGTACATGTAGGTAGTGAGTAACATATATATTTGCTGTACTGCATAGACCCACTTCAATGCAGTCTGCCACCTTTCAACAGGTCTGATCACAGAAGCAATTCCAAGTTGACCCAGCATGCATGCCAGGTTCTATTTTGTTTGTCACATGTCTGCCTGATGTTGTCTGTGTGTGTGTGTGTTGTGTGCTTCTGACATGTGTAGCCACCTTTTTTTCTCTATTTTTCAGATGATGACGCAATGGAGCCGGAGGATGGTGTTGTCATGCCAGGCACAGGGTTGGTAAAACTACATCAACCCGGCACAAGTGGGGGTCGTGGGGTGGCAGGCCACGAAAACCCCCAAGTGCTACAGGCCATCTTGTCTCTGGCTGCCTATGAGTCCAGCCCTGATGACGACTCTGATGTTCATGTCGAGTTGGATGAGCATCAGGTCCATGTGTCAGGGGTGAGTGATTCTGATGTGGACACTCCTCTGTCCGCGACACCTGCACTGAGGGGTCAGACTGTCTTGGAACCTCTGCCCGTGGTGGATCAGGACGCAGGGTCACCCTCCACACCAGTCACTGATGTGCCTGGGACATCACGTCGACGGGGGCATGTAGTCGTGCAGCCGCGGGCGGTGCCAACACGACGAGGACAACCAGTCCTTGGGTCCCGCAGGGGTCAAGCCCAGCAACGCGGTCACCACGCACAACCGCTGTATACTGAGTGGGAGCAAGACATGACTACCAATTCAGAACGGCAGGGGGCAGCAATGGAGAACATCGCTGAGAGCATGGAGCGTGTGGCCCGATCCGTGCTCCCCCTTGCTAGGCAGGTGCTTCTCCAGCAGCAGGCGGCACGATCCATGGCCCGCTCGCTCAGGCTGGGCATGGTGGCCTCAGACAGGACACGCCAGGCTGAAATGTCGTCTCTGCGTCAAGCAATTGCTGCTCACGCAGAGGCACACATGGAGGCCTTGAGGGGGAGTATGCTTCCCTCAGATCCACTCTGGGTGTCCTTCTGATGTTCCAGAGGGAGCGGTCAGAGGAAAGGTTTGCATAGCTTGAGCGTACCATCTCGGCTGAGCTACAGGCTTTCCGGGAGGTGCAGTGGTTGTCAAGCCAGGCCTTGCAGGAGGAACTCTGTGTTACACGTGCTACCTTGCAAGAGGAAGCACGTGTATCACGGGAGGTTCTGCATGCAGACCTACGTGTCATCGCCACACAGAACCAGGCTCACCCGTCCGGCAGACTTGCTGCCGACGAGGGACAAGCTGCGGCTAGGCGTGGCCAGGCTACTGTGCCACGTCCTCCTTTCCAGGATGAGCCAGACTCAGACGACCATCTATCTCCCACATAGGTCGGGCTGTGCAGGCGTTGAGCCCATGGAGGTTTTTTTTTTGGCTCAGCATCATCGCATGTGGGTGTTGAGCAGCACCCTGTACCTCCCCCCTCCTGGGTGCCCCCCCCCGGGTCGTATGTGGCCATTTTTAATTTTTCTTTTAGTTTAATTAGTTAAGTTTCTGTTTGATAGTTAGTTTAATTAGGTAAAGTAGGTTTTTCGTAGTTAGTGTAATTAGTTAATATAGTTTAAAATTGCTTGTCTATTCTGCTTTCATGTGACAGTGTGGTGCTTTGTGGCTTTCGAAAGCATCCACTGTCTGTTCCAGCTGGGCCCTTCAGGCTTGTCTTGTGTATGTGTTTGCTGCTTGGGGTCCTTGACTCACATATGCCACTCCCTGCTTCCCTTATCCATGGGTTTGCAAGGATGGTTCGGTGTAACAGCCTATTACACAAGGGCTTTGGACTGTCATATCTGTGGCATGTATGATGCTGTGGAACTTGTGTTAACACCCCTAGTGGGGATGATTGGGGTGTTATTGACCACTTTTCTGCTTTTGCTAGATGGGGTGTTTCATGATTGATGTTTACATTCATTGCCATGCATTGTGTAGTATGTTTCTTATCTTTACTGTACATGTGCTTGTTGCAATTCATGCCGTAGATGGTGTTTTCCACACTTTGGCTGTGAAAGACGGACTATGGTGTGATTTCTGATGTTCATCTCTGACATGGTCCAGTGATGTGATGCCTGAAGAGAAACACACAGATGAATCTAATGCATTAATCATGTGTTTCATGCCCTTTCTGCAGGGGGATGAGCCTCCAGACCACCTTTGCCAGCAGACATGCGCCTTTGGACGTCTGGAATCTGGACACGTTTGGTGGTGCCCACATGCACATGTGTGCGCAAGCAGAGCCACAGGGATTGTAATCATACATCCGAAAACTGCTAACATGTTTGAAGGGACTCCAGGCAAGGTGAGCAGCACAGGGGGGCTACAACACAGCAAACCTTCCACCAGGCCAGTTGCACATGCATGCTTAGTAGCAGCACTGAGGGTGAGCTTGGATTTGTGTTGAAAAGTACAATACAGCTCAGATGTGTTGGTGGACTCATGGCTAGTTCATTGTAAGGTTGTCTGGGGCACCTGCAGGGGCAGTGGCACATTCCCTCCGGTCCACCATGGTCCATTGAGGCACTTGTATCGCCCAAGTAGCGTTCCGAGACATGTAAAGAAGCAGCTGACAGGGACAGACGGCAAGGGACAGACTCGGGTGCAGTGCATTTCATTTCCATGTAGAATTTGAAACATGCACTGCCTACTTTATTGGGGTCGTGGTGGAACACGACTTGTTTGGAAGTCATACCTTGCTATATGCGTCTGTCTGCTTACCCAGGGAACATTGCATGTTGTGTGATTCGTGACACATTGGTGTTCCATTTGCCACGCACCCACCGGTGCCTGACTTACTGCATTGACTGTGTATGAATCATCACAGGGGTAATGTTACGTATGGGTACGAAGCATCCACACCAGATTGTCTGTTTGGAGAGTAGTTTGTTACTTTGAGGCATATTTGGTGGTTGTTTGTGTGTTATGGGCACGCACAGATTTTTAACTGTGGCTCTCTTTGCAGCATTGAGGTGCTGCTGTTACTGGACCTCAGAGTGCGCAGGCAGGAGGCCAGCACTCACCCCAGAGATAAGTTTCTCTTTGACTTCCATTTCAGTGAATTTCTGCTATGTTTATGATGAACAAGTTTGGTATGATTGTGCATGTGTTAATGTGAGTACTGCATTCTTGGCCATTCCCTACTTTCCTGTGTCAATCCTACTCCCCTCTCCTGCCCCTCATTCCGGTTATCCAGTATGCCAACGCCTGTCCCGACTCATATACCTGACCCTCCTTCCCCACCAGGGTCTCAGAGGCCTGTGTGAGTTTGAGCTTGCAGCCACCCAGACCACGGTGGGGGTGGTTGGTTCGTGCCACTCCTGCACCTGTACACGGGAGCAGTGACAGTACACATCCATTTGTGGTGCCTCATTCTATGTTATCTACCACACATGGTACACATCCTGTTGTGACATTGTTTTACTGTGCTACTTTGGTTGTTACGTCATTGTGGTAGTCCTTGGCCTTTGTGAGGTACTGCTACTTCAAGTCATCTACTGGAGGCTGTTCTGGCTAGTTTTTCTGCCTGCAAGCTTTTTGCTTGGCTTCTGTGTTGGCCTGCTTTGAGTTCTCTTGGATGTAGTGTTTTTGCAAATCAAGGTGGACTCTGAGGGTGCAGGCAACTTTTTACGCACAAGGTGGGAGATGGTGACACAGGGGAAGGGTGATCCTGTGGCCAGGTGAAATTCAAGGATGTAGGCTCCATAACCCCAGTGCAGTTGTTCAGTGGGTCATGGTGATTTGTGAGGGAGGGGTGGTGCTTGGTTGGTGATAGTTGCCTTGCCCTGCAGTGTGATGGGCGCCCTGACATTGTAATCGTGGTAACCTGTGTACATGATGTGTTATGCTGATCAATGCCTGTTCATGTGTTGTGTTTACCTTTCAGGTGTGAGGGGATAGTTGTGGTTTGACATGCTGGGGTGTACACATGGTGAATGTTCACATGTGATGTGCAGAGGACACTGATGGTCACTTGATTGCACATGCATATGTTGAGTGCATGTCCCTATTGACCCACACACTCGCACTATAATGCACTACATGTACAACCACCCTTCCATGTCCACGTGTACACTCTGTTTTCCTTCTGGTGCCCACTGTGTCCCTGCAGCACATGTCCTATGACCATTGGGGATCCTGTACATGCCTAATTTGCTTTTTGATGTGGTTTGTCGCTTAGATGTGATGCTCAGGGTGTGCATCACACGCAATGGCTGTTAACTGTGCTATGCACTGAGCAGTGTGTTGCAGGAGGTGGACACGGCACACAGAAGCTGCAGTGTTGATTTTTCAATGCACAATGTGCATGTAGACAGGCATTCATTGTTATGTCACAACATCGACTTTTGGAATGCATTTGGGAATGACTTCTTTTGGGTGGGAGGTTGTTGGTCAGTCATTTCATCTGATTCCATGTCAGGCATCATTGTCTGATGCCAATTTACATTTTTCACATGGCAATGTGTGCCTTATTGGTACTGTGTTGGTGTATGGCTATTGCTTTAGATGTCATGTTGTCCTTTGGGAGGGTTTGAGTGACATACCAGTGATAGTCATGGCCTGTTTTGCAGGTGTGTGTGATTCACACCTTGCATGTGTGCCTTTTGTTCACACAGGATTGCTTGTGTTTAAGTAGCTAGGGATGCACACAATGTGGCACTTCCATGGCAACAATCTCAGGGTGGTAAGGTTGTGACAGTTGACTGTCTCTTTGTCATCATTGGTTGTCACCTGGTATGTGCCAGGCCTGTGTGCACTCTGCAGGGGTGGGAGTTTAGGTGAAAAATGTGTCCAAAAGCTGGGTCCGGGCATCCTCGCCACATGCCCTATCCCCACCCATGGGCAGCGCCTGTGCCTGTGGTTGGGGATGTGGGGGCACCACCATGTCCACCGGTACGCCCTGCCATGTTGCAACATTGTGCAGGACACATGCTGCCACAATGATCCTGCACACTACTGGGGGTGCATAGAGTAGCTGCCCACCAGAGCGGTCAAGGGAGCGGAAGCGTGACTTGAGCACTCCGAATGTGCGCTCCACTATGGCCCTGGTTGCAATATGGGCCGCATTGTATTTTACCTGGGGTGGTGTGGTGGGGTTCCGGATTGGCGTCATCATGTGGTTGCTCAGAGGGTAGGCACTGTCCCCTGGAGAGGTGATAATGGTTGTTATTATTGGGGTTTGTGTATTTGTGTGTGTGTGTGACATGCATGCATGTGCAAGGGCATTTGTACTCACCTAGGAGCCATGTGACGCCATGCTGCCCAGCTTCCAGAGCCCGGCTCAGGGCAGACATTCTGTATATGAAACTGTCATGGGTGGAGCCAGGGTAGTTTGCATAGACAGAGGTGATGATTCCCTTTGCATCGCATACCACCTGTAGATTGATGGAATGCCAGTGCTTGTGGTTTCAGTAGATGTGCTCAGTGGCCCTAGGTGGACGTAGGGCCACATGGGTGCAATCTATGGCACCGAGCACTTTGGGGAAGTGTGCCACTCTGTAAAAGTCCTGGACAACGGCCTGCCTTTCTGCGGGTGTTCTGGGCATGTATATGTGCCTGCGGACTGAGAGGCGTGCAGTCATGATTGCCAACACCTGGTGTAGGCAGCGTGACTGCGTGGCCTGTGAGACCCCCCCCCACTATGGCAGTAGACCGCTGAAATGACCCAGTGGTCAAAAATGCAGGACATTGAGCACCTTCTCCAAGGGGCTCAATGCTTGGGAGCAAAAGGTGGGGGATGTAAGGTCATCTTCCCACTCCCTGACCAGGTCTAGGATGATACAGGGTGGAAACCTATACCTGCCGTAGACCTGGTCATGCGGCATCCCAAAAAGGCTTGTCCGTGGTGAAAAAATGCGTGCCCTGGCTATTCTCCTCCTGCGGTGTCCCACGATCAGTGCTGTGACAAATGGGGCATTCATCGTAGCTGTATATACGTGTTTGTTGTTTGTGCGCACTTTTATACTGTGCGCGGGGACGCTTCCGCCTGCCTTCGTGTGGCGGACACATTCACGCCTGTGTGCGTCTTTTGCCGTGCGCGGGTTTCCCGTATTCGTATCCATGAATACGGGTTGTTCGCGTGCGTGTGGGCGTTCCGTGTAGTTCCCTGCAGTACTTCCCCAGTTACGCCTTCTTTTTCAAACGTTATTCCCCATTCTGCATGTTACGCCCACTGTTCCGCCTACTTTTGTTGTGTGCGCTGCGCTATGTGCGCTTTTGCTGTGCGTGTAGCGCACGCTGTTTGATGACGTGTGTGCCCGCATGCGACATGCACCGATTTGGCGCACAACCAGTGGGAAACAAGCGCAGTACCTTCCTTGAATCGCACGCGTGCACGTGCGCTTGCTTTCTCACGCTTGCGCCATCTTGCGCCTGCTTGCGCTGGGATTTTCGGCGCACGTTTGTTCCATGAATCGGCCCCACATACTGTTAATCAGTTATCTCACTTGCCATAGTACCATGTGCGCCCAGCTTGTCCGCTCTGGTTCCGGACACATGTACTTTTTAAGATCGCACCGAGGAGCCGCGAGTCTTGAATTGTCCGATTTGCACAATTCTCACGCTTCTCTCCTCTACACCTCTGGTTCCTTCTTCGTCCATGAACTGAACCAGAGGTTGACATAAACACCAAAAAAGGCTGCGGATCACTTTGTCTTCCGAGGCCGCAGGTTGTATCGCCTTGCTCCTGGTATTGTATGATCCGTGAACAGTGCGGGTGCACTTTCAGATTCAGATTTGAAGTCAGCCTGTGGCGCTACTGCAGGTGCTGGTGTGCGCTGCGCCAATGATGCAGATCCGTTTTTTGGCGTGCTGGCAAGTGCTGGTGGGCGCTAAAGGGGTACATGATTTGGTTTTGCTGGTATCTGCAAGGCAGATTTCACGTCGGTCAGCAGTGATGTCGATCCTGCTGGGCAACGTTGGGGCACTCTTTGCCCTTCCCCCTCTTTGGCAATCGTCTCAGGCTTTGTTTCGAGTTTCACTTCTCGTTTTGGCAGATTAGGTGGCTGCTCACTGGCAACAGTTTCTTTCGTTTCTGGGACCGCTGTCTCTTTCCGGTCATCAGTGTCAGGCAAGACTTTCAGTGCAGTTGGAATCTTTTTGGCATGGATGCACGACTTCCTTCCATCCACCCGTATTGCCGTCTGCATCGCCAAAAGTACTTGATGGGGCCCGAGCCACCTGGGTGCTAATGATGACTTTCCTTCAAAGTTTTTTAGCAGCACCCAGTCTCCTGGCTCCAACGCGTGCCCCGGACCAGTATATCTCACTGGTAATGCCTCCTGCACCTGCTGATGAATCAAATGCAATTTCTGCATTAAAAGGCCACAGTAAGTACTAAGCACAGGATGTTCTATCTCACTAAGTCGTTTTGGCTGAGGTGCGCACCAAACATTTGCCGGCCTCCCCATTACGATTTTGTACGGGGAGATCTCAGTTGTAGCTTGTACAGACGTACGCATGCATAATAGTGCTATTGGTAATGTATCCACCCAACTCAACTTGCTTCCTGCCCAAATCTTGCTAATCTTATTTAAGAATCCCGTTGTGCCTCTCCACAAGACCGGCAGAACTCGGATGCCTTGAACTATGGAATCTCTTATCAATCTGGAGACTAGCACATATCTGTAATACCACTGCACCCACAAAATGCGGTCCATTATCAGACCATAGGACCCAGGGCAAGCCAAATCTGGAAAAATACTCCTTCAACATTACTTTTGCCGTACTCATTGCTGTGCAATCTTTCAAAGGATATGCCTCCACCCACTTACTGAATGCACAGATCACCACCAAGACGAGTTTTAAGTTTTGGCACCTCTCCATCTCTATGAAATCAAAATGAACTACCTCAAATGGCATGGAGGGCTGGCCAAAACTGCCTGTTGGAGTCACTGTTTCCTTTCCTACATTGTGTTGTAAACACGTGATACAGTTCTGCACCAACCTCTCTGCATTCTTTTTTATGTTTACATTATGCCATACTGTAGAAGGGTGCTGTATCATTTTCTTGGCACAAATGTGCATAGGGCTGTGGGCCATTAGGACCATTGCAGTCACATACGGATTTGGCAACATCCAGTTTCTAGTTCCCTTGTCCACCCAACAACCCTCCAAATCCAACTCAGCAGATCCCTCTGCCCATCCCTGTATTTCATCGGCCGTAGCCTCGGCCTGCATTTCTTTGACAGTCGCAACTCCATCTTCTATCATACAGGGTACTTCCTCTGTCTGAACCGTCATCATCTTGGTATTCAAATCAGTGGCAGTTTGTTTCGCAATTCTGTCTGCAAATGCGTTTCCCTCTCCTATTTTGCATGTTACTTTTTATGTGCCTCGCATTTCACTATTGCTAGGCACTTTGGAAACGTGAGTGCAGACAGCAATCGTACAATCAAAGGGCCATGTTGAATTCTGGCACCATGTGATGTCAGAAACCCTCTCTCAGCCCAGAGTCGACCAAAGTTATGAACCACTCCAAAAGCATACTGACTATCAGTATATATATTCACATTCAAATTTTCAGAAATCTCGCAGGCTCTGGTCAATGCTATTATTTCCGCGGCTTGTGCTGAATTATAGGGGATTCTTTTACTTTCTACAACACTCTCTAGGGTAGTGATAGCGTATGCGGCAGTTGTCGTGCCATCTGGTAATTTAAAACATGAGCCGTCACAAAATAACTCTCCATCCGGCTCTTTCTGTGGAATATCACTTAAATCAACTCTTCCCTTGGTTTCTTCCTCAGTGACCATTAAGCAATCGTGGGGGGGTGATTCAGTCTTCCCAATTTCTTTTATGGTTAGTGGCATCAATTCTGCAGGATTAAAAGCGCTACACCTCATAATTTGGATATGGGGCGCGAACAAGATAATCTCATATCTTGTCAATCTAGCAGAGGTGAGGTGTTGCGTCTGTGTCCTATTTAATAGAACTTCTATGGCATGTGGCACCATCAGAATTAAAGTGTGCCCCAATACCATCCCTTCCGTTTGTTTCACTGATGCAGCAGCCGCCGCGACAGATCACAAACATCGTGGTAGTGCGCGCGCTACAGGGTCCAGCGCAGAAGAAAAATAGCCGCACGGCCTATTTCTTCCACCTTGTTCCTGTGTCAAAACCGCCAATGCACTTTCACACACAAACAGTCTGAAACTGTTCTCATAGTTCGGCGTACCCAAAACTGGAGCCGAGCATAATGCAGTTTTCAATCCATCAAATGCTCTCTGACATTCCTCATCCCACTGCAAAGGCATAGCCGCATCCTTTCTAGTTAAATTCACTAATGGTTTCACAATTAACGCAAAATTACCAATCCATTGTCGGCAATATGAAGCCATGCCTATTATGGCTCTGACTCCTTTTTGTGTCTTTGGAATAGGCATACAAGAAATACTTTCTATGCGTTCTGGCGTTAGTCTTCTCCCTCCTTTCGAAAGTAGGTAGCCCAAATAAGCCACCTCCTTTCGATTATACTGACATTTCTTCAAACTAGCTTTATGGCCATGTGCCGCTAGGTGTGACAGTAGTAATACAGTGCTTTCTTTACAAATCTCCTCTGTGTCTGCAGCTAGCAATAAATCGTCTATGTATTGAAAAAGTAGACAACCCATGGGTAATTCCGGCATGTCTAGCTGTTCTTTTAATGCTCTACTGTAAATACTTGGACTTTCCGTATAACCTTGCGGAATCCGCGTAAATGTAAATGATCGTCCTCCTAATGTGAACGCGAACAAATATCTACTGTCCTTGTCCACTGGAATACTAAAGAATGAGTTTTTCAAATCTATTACACTAAAATATTCTGCTGAAACAGGTATCATTGTCAATATTGTAGTGACGTCTGGCACTAGAGGAAATTGCGGATCTACTACCTTGTTCAATGCGCGTAGATCAATTATGAAACGCTATGGAACCTCATTACCTCCTTTTTTATAAACCGGAAGAATCAGGCTGTTGCGTCTACTGCCTGTGATTTCCTCTATTACCCCTAATTTCACCAAATCGGTAACAATACTCTTCAATCCTTTCTCACCTTCAACCAAAATTTTGTATTGGGGTATTTGCGGTAAATAATCTTTACTGGCTCTATCTTTAACATCTTTAACATCCCACATCATTGTCATGCATTGCCCATGTACAGGTTGGTACTTTACTTAGTTCTCCTGGTAACGCTTCAGACATGAATTCTGACACAGGGGCATCGTGTGGCCATATCGTTAGAAACACTCCGTCTGCATTGCAATGTATAACAGAACCTAGTTTTTTCAACAAATTTAATCCCAACAAATTTTCTCCACAATTTTCTGTTAGAAGTTAAGGACAATGTTCGGTAAATGGTCCTATGGTAACTGGGACTGGTTTGGACACTGGGTTTATGACTGGTGTACCTGCGAACCCTACGGAAATATTCTTTTGCCCTGACAGTGGTATATTCGGAACCAAGTGATGGTCTATTGAACACCTCTGTGCTCGTGTATCTACAAGAAAGCGGTGTTCCTCAATCCCGACTCTCATTTCTACGTAGGTTCCTCTCTGATTCACGGGAATAGATACTGGTTCCGACCCATGTCCTGGGCTGTCCTATTGGGGAAATAACACATCGTCCGATGTGTAATCATTACTATTACTGTAATACGTGTTTGGCTGTGTATCGAAAACATTTCCACTCTTCCCTCTATTTCCCCCACTCTGATTTCCATATTGTTGATTTTGCTGTCCCTGACTCTGGTTTGGGGCATTTTGGTTTTGGCCTTGGTTTTGATTACCTCCGTTATTATGATGCTGCTGCATACTATTCCTATTTGGTCCATTCGCTCCTGGGTGTCCTCTATGCTGTCTCCTCTGACCAGACCCATTTCTATTCTGTAGATGCGGGCATTGCGCTCGCCAATGTCCTTCCTCTTTACAATATGCACACTGATTCGGCCCCACTGTTCCCCCATTCATATTCAAACTACTCCTTCCTTGTGCGTTCCCTCGCCCTACATTATGTCCTGTTACTTGCTGCAATAGTACCTGTGTTCTAATTAGATATTCCTTCAAGTCTGCCCCCACCTGTTTTAGCAACGATAATTTGATTTGTTCACCATCTCCTTCTGCCCCGGCGATGGTAACTGCTGCAGTTTATTATGCAACCCCTTTTCCCCCTTCCCAGGTCTCCCGACGCGGGTGTAGTAAACACTTTGACAGGTGCAGTCAATGTTTTGACATAATCATTATCTAATTCATCTTTAAGCTCAAAAAGTCTATACACATGTTCTCTCACTTCTTCATCCCTCTCCCTACAGCGTGCTAATGCATTCAAATCTAACAATAGCTGCGGTGGTAATTTCCCAATTAGCTGTCCACCAAATATTCACCCATGCATTCCAACACTACCTGTCTTTCATTGCTTCTACGGAAGTCATATATCGAAGCCAATGTTGCCGTCCCATCATTCCCGTCTATATACATCTCTGCATGTTGGTGCAATTCCACCTTCCTTTCTTTGCTGATTGCGCTGCGGGTTACCCTTGTGCACCCCCTTTGGTCAGTCCCGCCTCTTGCCCCCGCGGTTTCAACTTCAACCCCGGGAGGATCGGACGGTACTGAGTCTGTGTCTAAAGCGGGAGGTGCGGATGGGACAATGGGAACAGGGAGTGTCTGTTGTGGGCATGGTTGGCTAATAGGAAGTGTTACGTGCATGGTCTGTGGCTGTGGGAGGGCTTGAGCTACCAGAAGGGGAGCTTGGGCCACGGGAGGGGTCTGGACAATAGCTACTGACATGTCTGGTCTTACTTCTGATCTTGGGCCTTGTTTTGTATGGGTCAATATATTTTCTATCAATTCATCTGCTATGTGTAATTCTCGCTGTGGGTATATCTTTTCTATATTCAACTGGTCACGCCTGCTTGCCCTTCTTAGACTCTCAGTCCACTCCTCCTCTTCTTTTTGTTCCGCTACCTCACCTTTTGATTTATGCCTGCGCGCATGCTTTGCTCTGCTTTTAAATCGAAGCATTGCTTCCTTTCTCCAATCTTTAATAGTCTCAAATGCTGCAGGATGTGCTTTCTTTCTTCTCAACACCCTTTCCAAGTTATCTATCCTCGCCATCTCAAAACTACCATTAATCAGCCACTGATGGTCTTGTTGCTTTCTGGTTTGCCTATGCCAAGTCTCACAGAATATTATCGCACCCACTCCATACTTCACATACATCTCATACGCCAGCGTTCCCCCAGGTGGTACAATTTGGCCATCTTCCAAAGATTGTCTACCACAGCGGAAAAACCCTGCTAGGGTGGACAATACCCCAGGCATGTTTCAACCTTCCTCCTGGTTAATCAACCTTACCTAGGGCGTTTGATTTTGCAAAGTCAACTCTCAACCAATATCAGGATGCTTTGAATCGGGGAATGACTCACCTGATAAATCAAGTCTTCTGTATACTGACGCACCAAAGGACCTCGTGTCTACATTTCGTGGCTTCCGCCTCGTTTCGGGACCCTCGCCTCCTTGTTCTCTAGCCAAGCACGTCGATCAGGGATCAGATGTGTGCAGATCTGCAAAGGAGTCTCTCATCACTATTACAGTGCGCCCCGAACACCTCTTGATCCCGGCTTGATCGTCCCGTCCTCGCCGTTCTCTGCCTTTCTCAATTACAACGTTACGCAAAGGAACAAGTGGGGGAGGGTCCCTATTTGGGCGCCATCTTGAAAGGGCCCCTAGGGGACCCTGACGTCTATGGAAACAAGGCGGGTCACCACACACGATAGAGATGCCAGACACGAGGTTGTATTCCCAAAACTAGGGTTTTATTGCAAAGCAAAAGTCTCAGTTGGCCAACTCGGTCTCACGCCCCGCGACATGTATCTCTAGACCTCGAGGGACGCAAGAGAGTGAATTACATACATCAGTTACATATATACAAAATGTATATCAAACAATCAGCTATGACATGTTTAACACTCCCCTTTATTGGGTTTCTTTGAACTTGGTGTGATGTTGGACATCTCCGACCACTATGACACCTTCAAACATCTATTCTAGTAACAATTTGCAATTTGTGAGTGTGAAGGCATCTTTCGGTTATTGAATAGAACACGGCGCTTCTGTTCTTGGAAGCGAACTACATACGGGGGGGGAGTTGTATTCCGGAACTTGCTATCTATCAGATGCTATACGCGTCCTGGGCGCCGACATGCTCTAGTGGGCTCAGCAAAAGGGGGACCGTTAGAAAAGCATAATTCAAGCCTTTAGCAGTATTATTCTAACTTATTCTACCGTATAACGAGACTGGCTGGCAGCTGTGAAATGATTAAATGCCCTGTAGCTCTGCTTCAAGGCTACATTCGGGAGGGAGCCGGGCATTCTTCCTGGCGCTGTCTACGTTTGTGTTTCAGCTAACTCTTCTTATCCTCACTGCCCTGAGGCCTTGTCCTTTTCACATACAGACAACAATGTTCCACAGTCGAGCAGTGTAAGCGGAAAATATACTGCGAAGCAATAAGAAGAGAAAGCAATGAGCAATGGTTAGAAAACAAAATGGTGATTCTTGTTACATCAAAATGGTAGTTCATTGGCAAACTCGAAAACCTATATTCTGTCATATCGTGCATGAGACGGTTGGCCCACGGCCACCAAACTGCGTTTGCGGTCTCAAAGTAGAAGTATCCGTATTTCTAGACTGACAGTACGATTAAAAAACAATCGATTGTTGGAGAGGGAAGATAGAAGATGGGATTTTAGATGGAATACTATATAAGTGAGGGCGAGAATCCAATAGAAAGAGGGAAAACATTCCTGTGCTTAGAGGCCAAGAGAGAGAGAGAATGGAAATGTGAGGGGCATAGAGGGTTTGGGAACAGTAAGGACGTATTGTGATTGTGATTGACGGGAGCATGCAGGAATGTATAGAGAGATGAACGAGGAGAGGTAGAGTGGGGAAAGAGCATCAATACACCTTTAAAGAATAGAGAGGTTGCGGAATAAAGGGGAAAGTAGAAGGAGAGAAGGGAGTAAGTAATAAAGGAACGTGAAGGAAGCAAAAAAAAGGAGTTGGATGATGGAGTTATAGACAGAGCCAAGAAGTGTAAGGTGGGAGGAGGGGCATAAACTGGAGAGCAGAACAGTAGTCAAGACAAGAGAAATTATATAATTAATTATCTACCAATGACTAGATGTTTGGTAGTGGTTGATGGAAGACCCAAGCTGCTAGCATGCCGTTCGCAATCTCGCCAATCCTCCTGTTGGCAGAAGGCAGGGAACCATATTAAGTCAAATGCACTGCGTTATCCATATCCCTAGAAGGCACAACAGTAAGTAACAGGCAGTCACCCACATGGTTGCCGGGTTAATGTCCTAGTTAATTTTCGAATGAGCCCTTTTACCGGCCGAGTTAGTGGATAAAAATGGCCTGATGTCCTCAACACGTTTTGCCTGATTAATTAGACATGTCCTTATTTTGTTTAGAATACAACATACTTTTGTCGATTCATGGAACAGACTATACACGCATTTCCGTGGCCTTGTGGGGACTTTTCGCAGGTTCGTCACGTCTTTGCGTGTGGTTGGGCAATCTGTGCGAGACTCCAAAGTTTGGGACGGGCCTGCACAAGGAAACAAATAGAGGGCAGAACATGCATATTCCTCATTCCCTACGCAAAATGAGGAAGAACAAGGACTTATGTGGGCGTGTCGAGGTACGGGCTACGCAAAGTAATCGCATGCCCAGCGATGCGCAAACACAAGCGTATTCATGGATCTGACCGTGCAACGTCATGTCGGGTGAGGAAGCATGCAAAGCTTGCGATCCCACTGCCACATGAAAGTACCTGCAAAGTCCCACTCGCATAGGAATGAATGCACAAAGGTAAGGTAAAGTCTGGAATTTACGGGTGCCTGCACACAGTTGAGGCGCTGATTGAAGTTAGGGATGCTTGCATGCAGATTAGCAGGGTGCAGACATCATTACAGGGGTTCACACAGAGATTTACCGGAGGACGACTTGAGTTACGTGACATGTAATGCATTTTATCGGGGTACAATTAGGAGTTATGGGGGACCATATGCAGTTTCACCGGGGTGCTGCCTTGTTTGCGAGGGGACGGCCCGCAAGTATTGAATGGGTGCATGATGGTGGGATGCGGACTGCACACATGTTGGCATATTTGGCTAGATCCGCTTTATGTGGGGGCGTCTTGTGGGCGTTCCGGATGCTACTTGCACCAAGGGTTATTTCGTGGTTCAAATTCCAAGAATACACAGACCACGCATAACGTGCTATTGCGTGCAGGTTCACGCAAAGTGGTGTTACACGCAGAGTACTTTGCAGGGTCTATGAGGTTTTTCTATAAATCGGGCCCTATAAGTACTAGAATTTCAAATGATCGGAGCCAAGAAGTCTGGACTGGCTGAGTAACTCAAGTCTGACATGAGTCAATTGTCCTCTGAGTTATACATGTGTGATACATGTGCTTGTTCCTAGCTTGTTGTTTGAAACATGTTCAGCTTGTTTCATTTCATGAGCTGATTTGCCCCTAATTTCCAAAAAATAGATAGTGGTTCTGAAACCTACAATCATTTATAGGATGGATTAAAGAGTCTCTAGATTTGTGATATATGTAATTTCAAGAAAATAAATATAAAATCATGTTATATACATCACCATACCATTTTGAATTACGTAGTAAGCATGTGACCACTTAATGATTCAATGCTGCCACAGGGTTAAGGTGCAGGCACTCCTGTATGGTCTGGCTCTATAACCCAATAGACAGGAACTCACCACCAGATACATAACCAAAGAATGTATATTCTTAGTATGCAGAGTAACCAAGGATAAAAGAAGTGATTTTTCACCTCAGTCAGTTTTACAATGACCACATGTGGGAACACAGAACAGCACATTTATTATAGCATGCGTCTAATTTATCATCCAAATGATGTGCATTTAAATGCAAATACATGCAACAGTGAAGTCATAATGTAAATAACACAGCATTAACTTTCTCAGATCTTGCATATGCATCAACGTGGTATTGGTGGCATTGATGCCACCATATTTGAAGGAGAAAACACAGAGCAATCCTATAGAAGCAACTAGATACAATAAATCTGAATCTACAGACATATCTAGTATAGACAGGTACAGTTACTGAAAGAGGATTGGTTAACTACAATTACAGCTAAATAAATGAGGCCAGGTCATAGGAATGTTAGACAGAAAATTGCATAGCATGGTTAAAGATATTTAGAATCCACACAGTAAGATGGGCCACTCCATATTCACATTCAGGCCTGTTATATGGCTAGTCAGTCTGTTAATCTAATGTTCTAATGTTCTAATCTGTGCAGTATTGCCACATTGGAGAATTGTTTCTATGTGCATTTTGGTAAGCATGTATGCCTTAGAATCCTTTTCTTGTAAACTATTGCAATCTAAAAATAACTCTTAAATCAATCAGTCTCCCTTTTGTTTTGATTGGGTTATACAACCAGACCACTCACAAATGTGAGGTCCTTGACATTTTGGTCGTATTGATAAATTAAATTGTCTCATGCCTACCATATCATTTGAAATGGTATGGTGGTGTATATGAAACTATTTTGTATTTAATTCATTGAGTAGACATACATTACAAATCAAGTGACCAATCCTTGCTGTAAAATAAACGTATATTTTAAAGAAGCACTGCCTATTTTTTGCATATGTGTAACATAGGTACCTGTACTGCAGAAGGCTATGTCATTAATTATGACTTTTCTATACCCACAAATAAAGCTGATATTTATAAAAGGCATTCTGATTCGTGAATACCATTTGAGATAGAAAATGTGTACTTTAAGGACCAAATCTAAGGTCAAAGATGGATCATGTACTTACATCAAACCAGTGTATTTTGCTTACTGTAGTGCACATGCAAAAATGTCTGCTCCAGGGCTTTGAAAATCACCTTTACTTTTTTGGGCTTCATATGTTTCATGCTGTTTTTACAGTTGCAATGCAACAGGTTTGTGGGTGTATTCATCTGTAAGCAGGTGACACATTATACTTCAACCCTATCACTCCCAACAACCTCTCAGACCTCTCAGACCTTCGCCCCCTCCCTCCTGTATGTTTCTCTACGATCAAATGTCCCCTTTTATCTACCAACACATAACTCCATAACTCCTGACCGGCTGGCCTGTACCATTATGATCATGGAAACGATTGCATGGGACCCTAAAAGTGTACCGCATTCCGTGTCTGTATTGTTCCCTCTATTTACGATACTTCTGGTAGAGGTGTTTGCTAAGCCAACAAACCAAATAAATATTAGCAAATACAAACTGCCCATGTGTTATCCTTGGATTGGTGATAAAGGGCATTTCATTCCCACCACTGAATTAACATTGAGAACATTAGAAAATGACTTCTCTCTTATGTTTTTCTTCTCACATCTCCAAGATACGCTTGTACAGTGGTATCTCAATCCGCTGTTCTAGTTTCACAATGAGAAGGGCTTAAATGCCTAAAATTACATATTTTTAGCAGCTTTATTTTACAGGGCTTGAAACAATATGCATTCAAACATTCACCAAAACGGCCCTCTTTAGTTGCAGTAAAAAGGCCTTTTGCTATTTCCATACAGCAAAAAAACACCCCCTTTTAAGAAGCTGCAACATACAGGGTGTCTGTTAAGCAATATTCCTTCTTAGAATGAGTCACTCATTACCTTCCACTTTCTAGTCACAATCCTTACTAAACAATCACCATCAAAGTTATGGTTTGTTTAGAAATGGTCTGAACAAAATCCCTTCACCCTGAAAGTTGAAAGTAGATTAGGACATTTCAGCTTAAAAGTGCAAAATGCCACAATGCCACCCTGTAGCCATCCCGGGGCATTCACCTCTAGTTATGAACAAATGCGCAAAGCAATTTGGGTATGCAAATTAGCTTGAAACATACATTTTACCTTCCTGTCATAAAAGTACCTTTGCCATATCGGGAGCCATTATTATATTGATAGATTTTTTATAAAACCACCAAAAAGTATACATACTTTGCATGGGTTATGTAGGCAGACATGATAACACTCTCATCACCTGTTGACAACCAATTATTCTGTAGGTCCCTGTTGTGAGTCACTTATAAAAATCAATATTCCAGTAGGTCCCTGTTCTGAGTGGCTTATCGTTTGATCTGCTTTGTACTCTGAAGTGAACTGCACTGAGAATGGGCGCGTGTGGCTGCTTACATACTCCAGAGAAGAAGTGGAGGGGAGGTGAGTGCGAGCATGCTGCACCATGATGGGACCTTCTGTGCGCTGTGAGGCGTCAGAACTGTGAGGCTGACAACTTGGTAAAAGTTTTTCACAAGAAGCCATTTTATTAATTCATAAGGGCTTTATAAACGCCTCACTATCCCTAACCTAATAGGGATGTTCACTGCCTATCAAATAAACTAAAGGAAAACACTGTAATAAAAGAAATCTGTTCCTCACAGTAATACATACATCAAACTCATAAAGGAAATATATGGCAATACTTATGTAACATAAATAACAGTTAAGTTCAACATAGACCCTATTACTGTATATCCTTCTTACCTGGGTCTGCTCCCCTTTCCCAGATTCAAAGCAGGATTTTCAATCAGAAGTTCAAGTAAGCAAGTTCTGTTTTGTAGCCAAATTCTGACCATAAAGTTCTTGGACTTTAACCAACAGTTCTAGCAAAAGGTAAATCTTTAACTCTCCACTTATAGCAAAGAGTTCAACATAACTTATTCTTCTTAGGATACAAAACACTTTCACAATTCTTCTTTATCAACAACAGTGTTTTGTCAGGATGATTCCACAACAATTCATGAAACACTTAAGTTGCTTTGCCACTTCTTCTCCACACAACCACAATGCAGTAATGTAATTCTTTCTGGTCCACTAACCTGGCAGGACTACCACTAAAAGGCCCCTATCCTAGTATACTCACCTACCAGGACAAAAGCTTCTAACACTACAACAAGCCCTCTGTGGTGAGGTCTACTTCAAGCTTTAAGAAAGTATTTAACTTTCAACAACATTGAAATTCACAACTTCTTTTGGTGAAGCATGATACACATTGGTGATGTTTGTTCCACTCTTGCCTTTGCCACAGAAAATGCAGGTTATGCCCCTCTCTTCCTTGATACTCTTCATCAGGAGGGCCTTTTTCCTGCTACTTCTTTTTTCCCACTTTAACATCAATTAACTGCTGACAATGGCCCTCACTATAACTCTGGTAGTAGCCGTGACCTTATTAAGGGCACGGCTGCCGCCGGAGTTTTTTTTATCCGGCACCTGTGAATGGGCAGTAACCGGGTCATGCCGAGTTTGGCGGACCCGGTAATTGGCCATTCGCGGGTGCCGTTATGGCCGGCCTCCCGATCCACATTCTGCCCCACAGGGCAGAATGGGGGTCGGGAGCATGGTTGCACCGGCACCGTTTATAACGGTGCTGGTGCAATCATGAGTTCTGCTTGCGGGTGCCGGTATGCACGCCAGGTCAGACCAGGCCTGCAGTCCGGCACTGGCAAGCAGAACTCGTAGTGTGGTGGAGAGGTAACATGGCGGCGGTAGCACTACCGGTGCCGTTGTTGCCTTTCCGCCACACTCATAATGAGGCCCAATGTTTCTCTTTTACACGTGGCCCTTTTTGGGCTTAGGCAATGATTGTTGAAGTCTTGCTTAAATATTACCTCTTCCTCACTCTGGAAACAATAGTCACAATCTTCCTGCAACAATGTTCTCTTATTAATTAGCCACCATGTATTATTTCTAACAGCAGACTGTTTCAGTGTTCCCGCAGCCTGCGTCGATCGGGAAAGGAGCTTCTCTCGCTTCAAATGTACACCAGTGTTCACCAGACATTGGGACAATGCACCCAATCCGGAAATAATCTCTTGCCAGGGGGAAAGGCTGCCACAACGACGCTTCCTGCTGCGCACTCTCTGCAATTAAGTTTATCAATCTTGGAGACCCTCTTAGGTCTGACATCTGCTTCAAAGATAGCTGTGCTCCGTCGTCTCCTTTCTTCTTCCTTTGCAAATGGAAAAGGTGGTCTCTGCAAATCCACTTTCTTGTTCTAATGTCCTGCAACTGAGGAGGCCTTATACATTCAAAGGTCCTCTTCAGGTGAGGGTCATTAGCACCTCTAGACTGCATACTGCAGTTTCGGGCTTCTGACTCCTTCTTCCTCGTCCCAGTACTTGGGGCATTGTGGGACTTGAAGTCTGCAATGTTCTGATTTCCTTTTCTTTTAGAAATACACATTTCAACTTGGATTTACTCTGTTTATTAAATAGAGCCCATGGGAAGGGTTTTAAAGAAGTAAACGTTTGGATCAGATGTAAGGGAAAATTACATTTATCAGAAGTCAGGGTAGTAAGGTTCTGATTCCAACACATATTATTCCCCTGTTGATCATAAATATTTTCAAGACTATCAATGTACGTAGCTTTGTGAAGGGAAACCTGACTCTGACAGCAAGCAATTAAATGTTCTGGCACCATAGAAATCACCCTCTGTGAAGAAGATACATACTGTGTCTCTCCTAACGGAGTCCTCATGTTCCTTGTTCCGTTGTTTTTCGAGACCTTCGAGTTTTGTTCCTGACGTCGAGACGCTTAAAACTGTGCTTTGTCCAGTCCTTGTACGACCATGTTTATGTTTCACCGATTCTGTGCATTGCAGTGCAAACATCTTGGAAACAATGGTTCCAAGGGCCTTGAAACATGGTTTTCAAGGGGAAATTTGAGTTTTATTTTTGGCTTTGAGACACCTTAAATGAGCTTTGTGTGGTCCTTCTATGACCACATTGACGGTTCACCAATTTCGTGCATTGCAGTGCACATACTTATACTCTGCACGGGTTCTGTAGACAGACATGATGACATACTCATTAAGTGTTGAAAATCAATGATCCTTTAGGTCCCTGTTGTGAGTCGCTTGTGTATATCCATGATCCTATAGGTCGTTGTTTTCCAAGTCACTTATTGTTTGATGAGCTTTACACTCTGCACTGAGAATCAGCACGTGTGGCTGGCTTACACATATGGAGGGGAGATTTGGCATG
Organism: Ambystoma mexicanum; assembly: GCF_040938575.1. Taxonomy (NCBI): domain Eukaryota; kingdom Metazoa; phylum Chordata; class Amphibia; order Caudata; family Ambystomatidae; genus Ambystoma; species Ambystoma mexicanum. The sequence goes on along the minus strand of NC_090933.1, from coordinate 1,234,457,996 downwards.
CAGCAGCATAATGGGACCTTCTGTGTGCTCTCCCTACCTGTCACCTCACCCTGGCAAAGTGCAGTGCATTCTAGTGCATTGTGGTGCGTTGCAGTGCAGATATTATGGAAACAGTGCATCCAAGGCCCTTGAAACGTGGTTTTCAAGGCCTTTGAATTGTGTTCCTGGCATTGAGATGCTTAAAATTAGCTTTGTCTGGTCCTTTCACGATTACATTGATGGGTTACGGTGCAAATAACTCGGAAACAGTGCATCCTAGGGTCTTGAAATGTGGTTTTCAAGTGGACCTTGATGTTTTTTTCCTTTCGTCCAGCCGCTTGAAATTAGCTCTCTTGAATACTTCTACGACCACCTTGATGTTTCGCTGCTTCCAGGCAACCATCTCATATGTGCAGGAGCTAAAATATGGGGAATGGGGCAGAGTGTCCACATGTGGGGCAGGGTGTCCACATGAAAAGTCATGTCCAGAGGCGCTAACAGGTAACAATACAACATTTGGTGCAGATTGGTGGAACTGTGTGGAATTGTATGAGGAACAAACAAACAGATTTTCCATTTTATATATCTAGATAGCGAGTCCTTACTAAGGGATCATGGGCCGACTTTTAGACAGATACCTAAAAGTTTCTTTTAAAATGTCTTGTAATTTAACTTTTTTGTATCACAACAGTATGATCTAGAATCTCTGGGGAATTGTTGTTGATGGTGTCAGCCAAACAAAAATTCAAAAGGTAAGTTGAGCCCTGGGGCCACGGTGTTACAGGATCTATGCTACCAACCTATCTTCCTGAGGTAGGTGGTACTATTGCGGATTCAGATTTACAATATCCGTCGCACTGTAGTGGTCACTGAAGGAGGCCATCAGGGACAACCTAATTACCCATAACGACTCATGAGTCAGAGCAAGGTGACCCTTTGTGAATCGCAAAAAAGGAAGAATGCTCTGAAAAACCAGAGTGAAATTCCCAACCTGATAGGCATGATAGGGAAGAAGTGGGCATGGTATTTGCGGGATCTCTGAAAAGTACTTTCAACGTGGGGGACCGGGGATGCTGCTGAGCGGTGAGCAAGATGGACACTTCACCATTGAGCTCTGGCATCCGACGATAATCCTTTATTCTAGCCTGAAGGTACAGACTTCATTTCATCTCAAAACTACGGCAGTGTGCCCAGTGGACCCTGTGGAATCACCCGCAGAAATCTCCTGTTTTCTGCATTTTGCCATCCTGCGGCAGAGGTTGGTACTCCCTGCTGGGCCTGCCACTGTGAATACGGGTGGCACTGAGGCCATGTGTTTAGCTGCGCCACTGGACACCACTTTGGACGCTCTGAGATTGTTGTTCAGTGTAGTGGCCTGCCCCTGGGTCGCTGGGGAGGCCGACGCAAACCTTGAGGATCGGTGTTCTGTACACCTACATTCTGTCTGGCATTGGACAGACAAGTGCATACCCAACATGACCTTGCCAGCTAAAATAAGCTACCTACAAACTAAACTTGAGAAGGAATCTGGCCAGATTACACAGGCGGAGACCAGAATTAACAACACCGAAGATAGGGTGACCACTGTGAAGGCAGATGTGAAGGCCCTCAGGAAGTAATTGGTGACCATTAGGGCAAAATCGCTACAGCACTCTCAGGCTTTCTGTAGGGAAAAGCTCACGGCTCTGACGATTTACTGGCAGAGTTCAATAAGTATAAATGTACCTTTGTGCCGCTCCTCTTGCAAGTATGGATGGAATCCATGGCCTGCGGGATATTACTGCCCACGCTACATGAAGCAGTTATACGGTTTACTCAACAAAAAAAAAACTTCATAACATATGGAGTATTACCGTTCCCACTAGATCAATGACATTAAACTTAAGGTGGCTCTTTGGTCTCCTGTCACAGATCGACCCTCGTGTGAATGCCGTTGTGATGACCTTGGATGCAGAGAAGGCAGTCAACTCGGTCTCCTGGAACTTTCTGTTCCCAGTGTTGGCGTTTTACCGAGTAGGCACTTTCTTTAATTGGGATGTCCCCCCTACTATTTTCCTCCCCACATGCCAGGATACATGCAAATGGAGTCATGTCAGCATTGATAGCACTGGGTAGAGATACGTGGCAGGGATGCTCCCTGTTCCCCTTCTTTTTGCTCTATGCAAGGAGCCTATGATGGAACGTCTCTAAACAAAATACAGATGGTGCAGCCTGTGCATATTTGGTCCTCTGGAAGTTATATCTCTATATGCAGATGATGTTCTGCTGTACAGCTGTAATCCGGAACACAACCTTAATTTAATTCTTGAAGAAATACAAACCTTCTCACTGTACTTGTACAAAATGGTCAAAATCGGAATGATTGCACTCAACACAGAACACAAATCCACCTATGGACATGTTGGGGTTCAAGTGGGCTCCAGGGGCTATCTCGTACTTGTGATTTGAGTTTCCACATCTGCTAGGTCTCTCTACACCGACAATCTATCTGTTTATCTCCCATCTCTGGTCACTAAATTGGACTTCTGCTCTAGATTACAACTTTCTTTATATGGCCATCTCTTACTGTTGAAGATGGTGGTGCTGCCTAAATTGCTATATGACTTCGCGAACATACCGATTTGGCCTGGTAGGACAATCTTCGAAACTATGCAATCCATGGCTTTGAAATTCCTTTGTGGCTCCAGAACTGCTAGAATGGCCTAGGCTGACATGACAAAACAATATGACCATGGAGGTTTGGCGACCCCTGACTTTGAGTTATATTTTCTGGTCACAGAGGCACCATTTTGTTCGCATTTGTAAGCAGTGTCTCCAATCCATCAGCACGTGACGATTGAAGAATTCAGTGTAAGACGGCACAACGTATGATCCGTTCTATTTTGGGATACATAATATGATACTTGCACCTTCGACTGCTCTGAACAACGGTTAGTGCTTGGTCTAGGCTGTTCAAACGACTGAATATTGTTGCCCCGTATAGCAGGAAGGCAAACTTGTGGGGTTTCCCAGTAATACTACCCATCCAGGACAAGCGTATACAAGTAACATGGGACACTGCGGGTAAACTTACAATGGGTGACATGTTTCCAGATGCAAGGCAAATACCCCTACTGACTTTACTGCCATGCTGGGAAACAGACCAATTATATTGTTGCAAAACGACCAAATTGGCACAACCTTTAGGAGAAAGTGGACATCCTATCCTGCTGAACCCGAAAAGCATACATTATTGGACACAAGCAAGAAACGATTGAGCACAGACTAGTTCGACTCTATATAGAAAAGTGCAGCAGGCCTCTGAAAGTACGTTACAAATGCAAACCCAATGGGAATCCGATAAGGAACACAGTATATTTATTATGTATTTATTTATTTATTTACTTATCTATTTATTTACAGGAGGAACAATGCTCTTTTGATCACAAAAGAACATACAATAGATACAAAATCAGATTTGAAGTGTAGCAGTGAACTTCGTACAATGTGGTAAGTTTGAGGGACATTCTGACCAGGTTGTGGAGGTACAAGGTCCTTTCATCGCGAGATGTTTTTTTTGCTGGTTATTTTTTACCACAAATGTTTTTGCCGAAAAAACTCATCACATTTTTTTTGGGGGGGTTAGAAAAATATATAAATTGGGTGTGGGTGTACAGGCATATAAAAATAAATAAATGAGATGGGAGGTTCAGGGTGGTAACCCCCCCCCAAAAATAATTGAAACAAGTTTTTTCATAAACAATTCTGCTGTAAAAAACCCTGCGAAAAAAATCATTGCGCGATGAAATGACATGGAACCGTTGTGGAGGGGAATAAATAGAACAGTCACCGGGGACAACACATAAGTGAACATACATAGATTAAGGACAACCAACATTCCACATTTTTGACTATGATGAGTGAAGTGCTAGAGTGGAAGCAGAGGAGGTGAGGGACATAGGCAAGTTACAGTCAATGCAAAATTGTTAGGTAGAAGGCAGATGAGAGGTAATTTAACAGGGTAACTCAGAGGTGAGGAAGTAGGCTTTTAGTTTGGTTTTTAACACATCCCTGTGGATTGTTTATCGGATGTCTGGGGGAAGAGAATTCCATGCAAGTGGAGCAAGAAGAGATAAAGATCAGAAGCGAGAGGAAGCACAAGGAGGGTGACATGACACAAGGGTAGTCGAAGAAAGCAGAGCAGAGATTACGAGAAGGCTTGTAGAGTTGGATAGAGGATAGATAGAGGATTGACACAGTGGTGCCTTAGCATGGATAGATTTGTGAACTAGGAGAATACATTTAAATCTGGCCCTGCTTTGCATGATCAGCCATTGTTAAGGAGAATTCAAATTTCTGTACTAATTCCTTACAATCTTAGAGACCTCGAGCCCTTTTGCTGGACTTTAGGACTTTTTAATTTTAACCCTGGAGAGAGGGAGCCCTTTTTCTCACTCTCACATGTGTTTTGATCTGATTTTGATTATGTGCCTCCTTTGTTTTTGGAGTCTGACAAACTCCATAGGCATCTACTTTTTGAATGGTTCCACACAGCACCTTCAGTGCAGCGTCACAGATAAATACTTTAGATTTCTCATAAGGTTTAAATACCTTTTCCTGTGAGATCTACGGTTCCCAAGAATAGTAAAGTGAAATTGACTTTACATACCTTTTCTCTTAGTAGCCCATTTTCCTACTTACTTATGTAACTTATTTATGTTACCCTCACTACTTTAAATAGCTGGTGGCAGTGGTTTCATTTTCCTACCATTGTGCTTTTCTACCGCAGACTGAATCCTCAGCTGCAGTATAACACCCATGGGAGACCATTGTGTCAAAATGGCCCGTCTCCTTTTGTCACCATTCTGAGAGCCATTCTGAGGCAGAGAAAGAGATGAGATGAGAGAGAGCTCCAGTGCGTCTGGAAGGGCAGGAAGTGAGGGAGGTGCTCGAAACTCGCCTCTCCTTTGTCTCTATGGTTACGTGAATTCACCCAGTCCTGATTGGCTAGCTATCCTTTCAGGACAGTCACCCTGCTGTGTGAGTGACAGCTAGGCTCTACATGAATGGGAAAAACCTGCTTAAAAGGGGATGCTTCTTGGACTGAAGACAGAGTCGACCACTGGGAAGAACAACCCGACAAGGAAACCGTGAACGAAGCTTGTTGCATCCTCCTGGACCGATGAACTGCCCGGCGAATCCCTGCTGCTGTGCTGAAACTCCTTTTTCTGATTGACAAGAGAAACTCCGGAAAGGACAACTTCTTTCCTTCAGTTATTTGGGACCAACTAACCCAGAGGAGAACTTGACTGGAAGACCTTCCCCAACTGACTTCTTTGCTGCTGCTGGAACCGAGTGCCAGGGGTAGAGAAATCCGTAGTCGAGTGCAACGTCGGTAAACTGGCCCAAAGCTCCAGGAGTCTCCTGAGGACCCTCCGGATGCAGGACGACCCACGCTCGAGTCACCTCACAAGAGTGCTGGACTCAAGGAGTGAAGGAAGCCCAACCGGTGTCCAAGATCTGTGGTGGTGCTGCTTACCGAGCGCTGAGACCATGAAGTGCAGCTGATCTAAAGAATGCCTGTAGCTGTCACTGACCTTTGAATTGCTGTGCAGGAGTCCTCCAGATGCCCTGCCTCTTGTCCCCTCGACTTAGGCCCAGGAACACAGGATCTGTATCACTGCAACGAAACCGAAGCCAGCTGAATCTTCTTCTTCTAACCAAAGGTACTGTTCCGACTTCGGGGTACTTACCTGCTTGTCTGTAGCTAGCTCTTCTCAGTTGAGACTTGCAGTAGCTGCTTTTCTAGAGTTGATTGTAGCTCTAACTTTCACAAGTGCAACAGCGTGTGACCATACAGCGATGTTTCTGCAACAAACTCTAACTTTGCGCAAGACTTTAACTATCTAAGAAGTCCCTCAGCTCCATAGACTTTGCTCCAATTTACTTTGGCTGTCCTGGATATCCTGACTCCTTGCACACTCTTCTATTCATTGACTTCGATTCGTACTGTCCCTCATAGGTGATACATTGGTTTTTAACTAATATTGCTGGGAAAGTTTTTTTCTATCTGAACTTCAATTGAAGATTTAAAGTGCTCACATGCTTTGAGAACCTATTTAACCTTTTTCCTTCCTTTAACTTTAACTTTCTTCTAATCTCAGAATTTACAAAGTGCAAAAGTGATATATAAATGCCATTACTGTCCTAGTTAGTGAAGTCACCACAGGTTGTAGGAAGTGTGTGTGAAGCATCTCTAAAGAGTATCTACTTGCTTTGCCATGATTCTGAGAAGGTATTTTGAAGTGTACTTTTATTGTTACACATTGCCCTTTTTAAAGAATGCTTATTTAAAACTGACCGTTAAAAAGTAAATAATTATTTTACTAGAAAACTTTGAGTGTAAGTGTCATTTGGACACTTGTATTGATGAATTTCAATGCTACAGTTCTACAGCTCACATTTACCCCTCTTGAGATACGTCTGGCTGCTCAGTCACATTACCAACTTGTGTAGTACGGACCTATACCAATAGGTGGGTTACCTAATACCAAGAGGACAATGGTTGTGTAGTCTCCCACAGGGTTACTACATCAATTCTTGCCTAACAGCCATCCAGCCTGGTGACTGTACGAGAAAGTTTGTGTGAAGCGAGGGAGTTCAAAGAGAGTCCTTTTAGCACAATTAATGAGCTTGTCGAGAGGACAGAAGGCATAGTTGGGGAGACCAAAGAGGATGCAGGCGCAGTAGTCCAGTTTAGAGAAGACAAGAGCGGTTACAAGATGCTTGGCAGTGTTGAAATGAAATAGGCGCCTGATTTTCCTAATATTTGGGAGGTTGAGGTGAGCTGCTGTTCCAGTTTTGGAGATGAAAGTGGAGAAGGTGTGGAAAGGGTCATAGATGATTCTGATATTTCTAGTTGAAGAAGAGTAAGGGAGAGTGTCAGGTGGGACCTGGATAGACAGAGGAAGAGATGAGAGAGGGCTTTTGGGAGGGAAGAAGAGCACCTCTGTTTTGGTAGAGTTTAAAATCATAGAGTGTAGAGACATCCAATATTTAATACCAGATGACACATGGGGCAAGGTACTGTCTCCGCACTAAAGAACTCTCAGTTAGTGCTAGGTACTGCTTGATCCAATTTGAGGTTTTTTACCTATTGCATTATACAACGGCAATGGTTGCTAAAGTCTTCCCTTATTCCCTAATACCAGTAGTGCATGCCCTAAATGTCACATGACACCAGACAGCTTCTTGCATATGTTCTGGGTCTGTCCGGTGATACTGGAGTTCTGGTCCAAGGTAGCAGGCACATTGGCAGAGATCAATGACGTGCCCCAACATTATGGCTAGCAAAACACATACTGGGGGCATAGTTAAAACAACGGTGACAAAAGGCAGATTTTTTAATCTGGCCTGCCTAATTGCCAATTCATGTATACTTAAACAATGGAAATCAAACCTAGCCCTACACACCAGGCATGGCTAGCAGAGTTGGCATTCTCAAATGATAGGGAAAAAACCTACATTTACATCGTCGCACTTATCTGTTGCCCCCAAGAATATATGGTATTGTCACAATATTACAAAAAGAATGCAGAACGTGTGTTTACTGCACATTCAGTAGATACAAAAATACTGAATCCCACTTTACGAAACATGGGGAGAGAGGGATGCAGGGGTGTCTCCCGCTCCCCATGTTTGGTAAAATGGTATTTGGGGATTGCGGGTGTTGCCCCTTGCTTCCTTTACATGGAATACAGGGGAAAATACATTTAAAAAAAGAAAAAAAGGGACCCTGCAGCGGCAATTCTCACTCACGTTGGGCATAGGGAACTGATGTCTCTGGGGCATGGGGGATTTGAGGCCACGGAAAGAAGTGTGCTGGCAAAAGGTAAGTAGGGGCAAAGGGGTAGCAGGTAGGGGGGGATGCAGGAAAAAGTGATCATTTTCGGATTCAACATTTTTGCTGTTGAAATGTAAGGCCGCGCAGTGATCACATAGATCTGAATACATGGGACAGTTATCAGGCCCATATGTACAATGTATACTAAATATTAGTTAGTAATATGTAGAATGGCTATCTACATACCCAAAGTCGTCTTGTGTTGAAACCCAAGCTGTGCACTATTCTTGCAGGATCCTTCATGATGAATCCATCTGTAATATTGGGAACTATATTCTGTGTTATTGACAACGTTTCTTGATGAAGAGTACCCAATGATGACTAAATAAAGTTGTTAAAAAAATCAACACACTACCCTCTTCCTATTCCATGAGGACATGGAACATGTATTTTTAAAAGACAGGACAAGCTTTCGAGAGACCTTCTTTCCCACACTATCTATTCAAACTAGAACCATAAGAAGACTTTGATAGTAATGTCACGTGCAATGCATGATGGGAGGACCCAACCAAGCAGTTTTATGGCAGAAGAGGCAACCCCTGTGTACCCAGTTGAAAATAAGTCTGATGAGCCATAATCTTATCATCATGGAAGGATCCTACTAAGGACAGGAAGCCCAGATTACCAAGCATTACCAAGCATTTCACATGGTCTTCCCGGACTGGGTGACTTTACCTCTCTCTGTTATTTCCTGTCTGTGGGTGTGATATGTAGTATTCTGGCTGTTCCCTTTCACCGCCCATATACCATGGTGTTGGTCACCCTTCTACCCACACTGGTGGACCTAGATGCTAGGCGTTCCCACCCCCACCCTCCTCTCATGGGCTTTGTGTCTTTACTCCAGCTCTTCCTTTTGGAGCTTTACCAGACATCTCTTCACCCATTTCCGTTACTCTTCACTTTCTTTTTTGCTTATATTTCCTTCCCCTTTTCTATGACCACTCAATCCCTATGTTCATACCCCTTGCACCTCTTCTCATCCCCACCCTTTCCTATTGTCTCTCCCACTATTTGTGTTGACCTTCTGAATGCTTGCTCTCTAGCCAATAGATACGATTCTGTTCTGGACGCTTGCTTTTTATTGGCTCAATATGCACGTTCTCTATTTAACAGAGACATGACTTCTCCCAAGAAGATTACCACTCCTGCCTCTATATGTTGTCCTCTTCCCCCCTTTTACCACCCTTCTCACCTCACCTTCAGCCCAGGGACCTCACTTCACCTCAACCCCAGGGACTGCATCTCTCCGGCCCTGAAATCCCTCCATTGGCTCCCAGTGGCTGCAAGGATCAAGTTTAAAATCCTCTGCATCATCCATAAGGCGTTCTGGGGCTGTGGCCCTCACAACCTTCAACTCTCTCTTCCTAAGTACCTTCCTCTTAGAGCCCTCCGATCGTCTATTTCTAAATCTCTGCAGGTGAGTTGCTACTCCAAGCAGATAATGGGTGGTAGATCTCTCTCCTCTGCAGGTGCCTCCCTCTAGAATGGCCTCCCTGCCTCTCTCAGCCTTGAGCCGGATCTCCATAAGTTCTGGAAGCTCCTTAAGACCTCTTCTTTCTCGCTCCCCCTCCCCTGCTAACCTTCTCTTGGTCCTTCTCGGTCTGCTGACTGGCAGCTTGGTGTCCTCTGAGTCTTACAAGACACCCCTAACCCCGACCAGTCCCCCTGCACTTGCCACTTGCTGCCATGTCCAAACTTGCACTGCCAGGCTGGGTTTGCCCCCTATTGTCCAAGCCTTCCTTACACTTTACTCAGGACCCTGCTGCTCTGGGTGCACTTTTCCCTGTACCCTCCCCCTGCACTTCTTTTTGCACACTTGCATAATCTCAATGACACAAGGACTAGTAAGATCTCCTCCACTTCCTGTTTATTCCCATCTACTTTTTTCTTCCTTTGAATTTCACCTCCTTTTCTAAACCATATCTTTGTCGTGTATGAACATTTGCCACCCTCCTTAACACCCTTTCTCATTTTGTGACTGGCTGGATTCCTTACTTTCATTTGTATTTACTCTTGATGTTTCTTATTCTTCCTTTGTGATTCCAATCTTCATCTTTCTACTATTCAAGCATCTTCACCTTTCCCTTTGTTGCTTCAGTCTTAACTTTATCAACATTCCTCTTCAACTTCATAGAACTCTGACACGTCGCTTGATTTAATTTGTTCTTCTCTTCCTTAGGACGCTCACATCACTCTATTCCACTTGATTTCTCTAACCATCTTCTACTTACCAATATGATCCATTTCATTATGTAGGTGCTTATCCAGTCCAGGGTTTTTTCTTTGCATTATGGGATTATAGTTCATTTATTCCAATTTAAAACTCGAACTACCAGTCCCAGAATGCAAAGAAAAGTGATGACTGGATAAACACCTACAGATTGGAACGGATCATGTTGGCAAATATGCTTTGCCTCCTTACTCCACCACTAACCCTCATCTACACACCTCTGTTCATCTTGATGTAACCGTATAACCTTCAAGATTCTTCATTTAATTTCCTCACTTTAATCCATCATTGCTTTCTCCTCTGAATTTTCCATCTTCTTTTATGATGCTGGTTTATGCCCTCTTAATTCTACTCTTCTTTTTATTTAGGTCATCAGTATCATCCTCATCCGCTTTTGGCCATCACATTCAATGGAGACAGGGCTCCTTTGTGTCACTAACTCTCCACTGGCTGTGCAACATGCTGAGCCATCCTCAGATCTTATTTTTCTTGTCCTATCAGCCACCTTTGATACAGTTGATTCTCACTCTGATTACCACTCCTAACTATTTGGGCTTCTCTGACTCTGTTATGCAGTGGTTCCAATCCAATGTATGGGCTGATAAGTAGTCTCCCACTTTTCCTCTTCAAAATGTTGTCCCACAGAGTTCTGTTCTTGATCCCTTTTTTCTCATCCCATCTCCCGACCTCTAGACCTCTTACCTCACTGCCACTCTCCCACCTTATTCTTCAACTTCCATTAATGATGGCACCAAGTGGGAAGTCCTCCTTGCAGGATTCTTCTCTTCTCACTGCTGCATCAATGTTTACGTCACATGCACAATCCTGGTTCAATGCCCTCAGGCCACCCTCCTCCTTTTTGACCAGCACCTGCCTTCTCTCATCAACTTCCTTCCTTCCTCTGCCCCTCCCCCTTCTTTCTCCTCTTCTCCACTTCTCCAGTCGGATGCCCCACGTCCGGACACTCCACCTCAAACAACCTTCAAAGGCAGTTAGCGTCTTCATCTGGAAACCCTCAACTCTTGCTCAGCCATCAAACACTGCTGACATCTGCCTTCTCCTTGAAGACACTGACCTGGAGATACTTGCACTCACATAAACCTGGTTCAAAGCCAGCTCAGTCACTTCCTTTGACTCACTCCTCCCAGACGGTTATAGGATCACCTCTAAACCTTGACCCCACCGTGCTCGCGGTGGAGTTGCCTTAATCTCCCAGAGTGGATTCCTTCTACCATACTTACCACTTAGCACTATTCATCCTTTGAGAGTCTAGTGTGCAAATTGGTCACCTCGCCTTCCTCCAGCATGATCATTGCTACTATCTATCGGCCCCCTGACACTTCTCCTCTTTTCCTACCTGAGTGGGCGGACTTCTGTTCCTCCCTACTCTCTACCACCTCCAACCTGCTACTATTAGGTGACTTCAACATCCACCTAGACTCACCTTGCACAGCAACCACCCTCTTCATTGATCTCTGCTCCTCCTTATCTCTCTCCATTCTTCCATCTGGCCCTACCCATTCTGCCGGACACACGCTAGATGCCATCACCCACTCCAACCTCACTCTCTCTTCTCTTCTGGTGACCCCTCTCTTCTGGTCAGACCACTATCTCCTCACCTCCCACCCTATGGCACTGTGACAACCCCCATGAAGCTCTGCCAACCTTGTTCACGAACATCCATCCGATGAACCGAGTGTCAGCTGCTGCCTTCTCTTACACCTTCATTTCCCCTTGCCCTCCCAACAAAGACGCTTCAGCTGATTCTGCCCTCAGCAACCTCTATCTGTCCATCAGTAACAACCTTGACATCCTTGTCCCAGTCATGAAGATCCACCTGAAACCTGCCTCCAAGCATAACACCGGGTACGATTCCGTTCCTGCAGACCAAAAACAGTCTATTGCCTGATCCAGAGACACTGCAGACTTTCCATCCATGCCAAAAAAGAGCCCACTTTCAGGCATGAGTGTTCAATGCTCCAACAACATGGCTGAACTCTTCAGAATTTGCAGGGAAGTTGTCAACACATCTGGAGCATCCTCTGCCCTTACTCTTTACTCTGCAATGCACTCACCTCTCACTTCACCTCCAAAACCCAGGACATACTGAACAGCCTTGTCATGCACTCTCCGAATCCAACAGTTCCCCTCTATCCCCCTTACCATTCACCCTCGTCCTTCCTCCTTTTCCTCTTTCAACTCTGTCTCCCCTGAAGAAATCACCAGAGTTGTCAACTGCATGAAGGTCTCATCCAAGCAGGTTGATCCTTGCTCCTCCTGAACCATCAAGGAAAATATTGCCTCTCTCGCCCGTACTCTGGCTGATCTCTGCTACCATTCCTTCGCTACTGGTTCTTTTCCATCTTCCCTCAAGCACTCCCTTGTGTACCCCCTCCTTAAAAAACCTTCTGCAGACCCTTTTTGCCCAGCCAACTAGCACCCCATTTCCATCACCCCCTTCCTGGGAAAAATGTTTGAGAAGCTTGTCATTCCCCAACTCAAATGTCATACTGAACTTGTTGGCGACCTACATGACCACCAGTCTGCATTCAAAGCATCCAGGGGCATGGAGACGGCTCTTCTGAACACCTGTGAAGAACTGCTCGCATCTCTTGACTCCAGCTCCCCTGCTGTCCTCATCCTCCTTGACCTCTCTTCTGCATTTGACACAGTGAATCATTCCATCCTCATAAAAAGGCTCCATGACACCATTGGCACCGTGGAGCGGGCACTGGACTGGCTTACCTCATTCCTAACTGACTGTTCCCCAAAACCATTCTGGGACCTTTTTCCTCCCCTTCTCCACTACCTGTGGCATCCCTCAGGGCTCCATTATTTTGCCCTGGCTCTTTAACATATACCTTTCTCTTCTGGCATGACCAATTTCCTCCTTCTCCCCCAACTTCCAGTGCTACACTGACGATACACAACTTTTCTTCAAACTTTCCACTGACGCCCTTGCACCCTCCTTCATCCCTGACTGCCTCTCTGCCATCCAGGCATGGTGCACTGCCAATGACCTCATTTTCAATGCCAGCAAAACAAAAATTCTCTCTATTGGGTCCCCTGCACCATACTTCTTCCCTACACTCTGGCCTTCATCCATGCTCCCCCCGACACCCTCCACTGTAGCTAGGAATTTCATAGTCATCTTTGACTCCTCCCTTTTCTTCATCCCTCATATTCATGACATTGTCAATAAGTCCCACTTTCAGCTCTTCCTTCTGTAAGGGACTCTACCCTTCCTGACCTTTCCCCAGAGACCCAATGTTACTAGTGCTCTGGTTCTCTCCAGGCTGGACTACTGAAATAGCCACCGCCTTATTCTTTCTTCCTCCTCCCTGTGGCAACTCCAGCTAACCCAGAATAGGGCAGCAAGGATTATCCTTGCCCTCAAGCACAAAAGCCGCATCTCTCCTGCCCTTCAAAGCCTTCACTGACTCCCGGTCTCAGCACAGATTCAATTCAAAACCCTCTGTATCATACACAAGGCTATCTGGGGACAGGGACAGCTCTATCTTCAATGCTGCCTGACCAAATACTCTCCTTCTAGAATCCTTTGTTCCTCTGGCACTTTGTTAAACAGAGAGCTGGTGGGTGATCACTTTCCTCGGCTTACTCCCACCTGTGGAACAGCCCCCCTCTCCCTCTGCGTCTTGAGAAAGACCTCCTTAAGTTCTGAAAAAGTCTCAAGACCTTTCTCTTTACCTCTTCCTTCTCCTCCTCTCGTCCTTGCTAATCTCACAGCAGAGTGACTGATGTGCAGGGCCCTTATGTGTCCTTGGGGCCTTGACCCCTCACATCTCTCATCCCAGCTGCTGTCTTTCTGCTGCCCTTAATTGGGCTCACCCTACCCATGGGTGATTGCACTTACTTTCTTCTCTTCTCAGCACTTAGCCTTAGCACTTCTCCATGAGCATCATAGCACTGTATCCTTCACCCCACCACCCCCTGCTCTTGTACGTTCTGAACACTCACAAGGCATAGTAGATTTGTCTACCCCTCACTCTATTCTCATTATTCTCATTATTTGTTGTACTATTAATGCAATTATTTATCCTTGCCTTAATTCATTGTCTACCTTCCCCTGTTCCCCACCCTGGTTGCCCTGAGTTTTTTGCTAACTGTATAAGCGCCTAATAAGTGACCAATAAATAAATGAACAGGGATATGTTTCTGTGTAAAAGATTTCATAGTCTGGAAAAAAGAAGAACACAATGATTGCCTGGGGGTCGCAAAGCAACGAGCCCAAAAAGCAAAGGGTGAAGGAAAATGGTAGCCTCAGAACACAGTCACCTGTTCAGGTCAGAGAAGGTATTGCTTTTGTACTAGTGATTATTGGACTTACCATGTTAAATGATGTTGTGTGAAGCCGCTCCTCTTTCAAGCCTCCAGACTCTTTACATATCCATTGTATGTCCTGGATTTACACCTCCCCAGCCTCTTGAGGTCTTCCACCTGCAACCCCATCCTGCTTCATTTTGCACACCCCTCTCCTGAAGGAATGAGTCACATAACCCTTCCCTTCCAGAGTCATCCTTTGTAGCACCTTCCTGAGCACCTTCCGCTCCAGTGTTGCTTTCAATCCCACCCCTCCCTCATGCCGCAATGCAGTCCCACAACCCCTCCCCTCAATCTTCCCCAACATTGACATGCCTTAATTGGGCACAATGCTCTAGGCTAATCCATGCCACTCCATCTTCTGATTTCCTTTTTCCACCTAGAATACCCCAATAAAACAGTGACAAGTAGCAAATCTTGAACATCTCTCATTTCTCACTCCCATTCCAATGGAAAAACTGCTCTGTGCATCCCTGCAAGCTGTAAAAGACAATCCTTGCCACCTTCCTTGGTATAATAGACCTCAGCCATTATTTATTTATTTTCTTATTTATTTATTTATTTATTTATTTATTTATTTATGTGTATCATGTTTACCACATCATTTCTCCCCCTGATGCTCGCATTGCTGTAACCTTTCCAATGTTGAGCTCTGCTACTTACAAAATCCCTCCCGGCTTTCCTATAATTCTCCAGAGACAAGTAGACCAAAACCCCTCTATGAGTCCCAATGCCCCAAGTCTTCTAGGTTCCACAGATCCTCTGCACCTTCATCAGCCATTCCTCTACACCAGGTGCCAGCAAACAGAACCTCTGCCACTGTGAATGTGACAAAGCATCTGATACCCAGAGTACACAGAAGGAATGTGCTTTGCTCTAAGCACAACATTCCATTATGGGCAACTCAACACAAACACTCTCCGCAGCCCGAAAACATATTATTACTCTGCAGACTGCTTTTTCAGGTGGAATCAGCACCTCTTTCCACTGTTGCATTAACATTAGTGTAACAAGCCAATGGGCCTCATTACAACAATGGAGGTAGCCATGCCGCTATTTGTGACATGGTTACCCGGGTACCGGGTCCGGGTCCCCTGAGTGGGGAAATACCGGGCCATTCCGACCTTGGAGGGCCCGGTATTTCTCCATTCAGGGAACCGGACCCGGCACATCCACATTCCGATTCGAGCCCCCATAGGGCTCAATGGGAATGGGGAGGATGCAAACAAAGGGCCCGTTAATGATGGGCCCATTGTTTACATCCTGGTCTGCTCACTGGACCCGTTAAGGAGACCTTGTAATGAGGCGGTAGAGTGATAATGGGGCCGGCATCCCTACCGGCCCCGTTATCCCCCTACCGCATACCTCATAATGAGGCCCAATGAGTTAGAAGCACTTCATCTGGGAGAACTACTCATGATCATGCTGACACTAACAAATCATTACAAATATACCTATTTATTTTCTGCATACTTTGCTCGCTACACCAGGACAACGATCATTGAGAAAAATCTAAGAAAAGCAATTCTCAGCTTTTTAGCCCTCTATCTATCTGGTTGGGCTGTTGTTGTAGTCTGGATCATCTGACCCCCCCACACACATGCTTTTTTTCCTTTTTAGCTTTGGCTATTAGGTCTTGCAACACCTATAAGTCAAAACTTTTGCATTGGAGTACATATAGGGAGGAAAAGGGGTGGACTGGGAACCAAAAGAAGCCCTGCCCGGAATGACATGTGAGGAGGGAATCTGTAGGTGTTGTTTGGTTATGTGCCCACCGAAATAAATGTATTTTGGGGTTCTGGGAAACCACGTTCTCTGTACAAACGTCTTGCTAGGACAAACGTTTGGGGTGAGAGCCTGGTGACCTGAGCACCCCAACGCATACTCGTGCTGGGTTGCACTTGCTTGTTATCCGGTTCTTGTTTGTTTTGCGCTGCATTTGTCATCTGCACATATGCATCACAAAAGCAAACCCCACACTGCCCATAACCGTCTTCTTAATATTTACCTGAATTCAAGAAAACAAAAACAAAATAAAATAAGGGAATGGCTCAAAGAGATATATTTGATTTGTATGATGACGTTTTGTTTGACTGCTGTAGAAATACAGATTGAATCTCATCAGGAATAACAGGAAGGTGCATTCACAGGATTAAGAATGATTGAAAACAGGGGCTACCCTGCAGGCTTCTTTGGTGTCTTTAAATCTTTTAGGTGGTAGCCAGTTTGCATAGATCTCAAGTTGTTCCTTTCCAGCCGTAAGGTGTTCAGCTAGCTTTGTTTATGAAGTTTACAACACTTTTAGTCTGATCACGAGTCTGGCGGTATCATGGTGGTAATACCGCTGGGATACCGTCAGCACAGATAGTGCTACCGCAACTCAGTCTGCCGCTAATAGCGCTGGATCACGAGTAGCAGTTGGGCGGTTATTTCCCATTCTCCATTGGGTCCATTGTAACCAATGGGGTTTTCATGGCGCAATTAGCGCTGCGCTAATAGCACTGTTAGGAATTGTGTCAGAGGGCTATACCAAATTTGGTGGTATTTTAGCACCATGGTAAAATTGTGTTAAAATGGACTAGGTTATTATGATATTGCCCTTTATGGTGTGAAAAGACTCCCCTCTAATACCTGTATTCTCTTTAGGGTCGACTCTAAACACAGAATAATGGGCTTCGTACATGTGGAAACTCAACAGTGCTAACTGTCACTCCAGCCACTTATCTATGAGACTGGACTACTGTCTTTGCCAGATTTGTTCATGAAACATTTTTAATTGTGAATAATTCACCAATCACCCATGCATAATACGCTTTTACTTGCTTGCTAAGAGCATGTAATGCTTGTGCGTAATGCAAGCTAAAATAGCATGACGTCAGGGTGCAGCCATTTGGGACACTCATCTCCCATTACCGTAATAAAAAGTCTGCGTCCCTGCGGGCCTCAGATAACAAACAAGCATTTCAGTAGCAAAAGCAGAACAAGGTCACATAACCACATAAGTATTATTTCTGAGTGGATTTACTGTGAAGAATAGTTATTGTATTGTCCACTGAAGGATGAATATGGGGAGAGAGTCAGAGTGTCCTGTAGGTGCATGATAAGGGGTTCTGGAAATGAATGCGTGAAGAGGGGCGCTGGGTTTTTCCACTTCTGACTGGTTATTTCCACCCTCTGTCCCTTCGATTTGTGATCTGCTCTTTGGCCAAGGGCAGAGGCAACTGAGAAGGGCGGAGATATGCCCCCATAAAGGAGAGGGCATTGCGTAGCAGAGTTAGTTAGAATTTGGACCCTGGGTAATACAATCTCGCTGAGTGGGAGGACGCTCTGCCTCAGACCCCATTAGCACGAGTGATCTCTTCGCCTACCTGCTGAGGGAATAAGCAGTGTCGTAGTGGCCAAGATGAAGGTGTCTTCTGCTGCCTTATTAATGGTGATGCTATTTATATCTATCTTTTTAGATATCTAAGTTTATGTTTGTTTATGTATGCCTATATTGTGTGAATAAGAGGCCTGTAATGAGCCATTTGTTTTATTTTAACAATTAGCCTATATGTGATTGCTTGCCTGTCTGAATCCAATAACTTGTTTTGCCTGGGTCCAGGGAAACATAAGTGTAAGTGTTCTCCTCACGTGGCCAAGCAAAAGCAAAACAGAGTACCAAATTTGACCTCTTGTTTTAACACCCGTGGTAAAATGTGTTAACTCGTTTGACACACTGGGGCTCTTCCCTGTATTTTCACACCCTCTTAAGCACGGAAAACACAACCCCACTGATTCACTTTTAAAATGCTTTTCTTTTATATGCACTATTATTTGAAACAGGTTATGCAGTATGAACATTAACATAAAATAGCACCTCTATATTAGATTACATGACCAGTCTGTATTCATGACAAAACATCCACATTTCTTATCTTACCACAGACCTTGGGTCCTAACACAATTGGTAGAATACAGTCTAAGAGAAAAAACAAAAACAGAAACACTACAGCAGGCCAACTTTCGTTTTCTCCCTTTACACTTCAGCATTTATCCCTTGCAAATGCTAACAAGACATTGTTCATAAAATGACCATTTGATCCTGACTGATGGTAAAGATAAACTCTATTATCCGTGCGTTCACCTCACTTTACAAGTGAGAGATTTCTGCGCTGTTATCACAGGAAACACCTCTGAACTGGATTATCAGTATGCAGGAGTGATGCAGATTCTGCTAAGCTCAGCCACCCACAAAAGACACACCTCAAGGCCTCAGCTCCTTGAAAATCGTGCACTGCATGATTCTGCTCTCTGTCTGCTGCTCTGCTATTCTGTCAGCTCACATCACGTTCTTCTCTGAACAACATCTTCCCACACCCATTCTGACTCCTGAATTTATATTCTAACCCTGTCAATCTCACTAAAACCTGCCTTTTTCCTGACGTATACAAGGATATTTGTATCAATTGTTTCCTGCAGCACACAATAGCTCCTTTTACAACTTGCATATTTTCCTTTGCAGCTTGTGTACTGAAATCACAGCTAACACACTCTGCCTGCACATTTTTTTTCTACTGTAAAAACAGCACATTACTTTTGACAGTTCATCTGGACCTGGTTTGCACTGCTTTGTTAAGGGTAAATTATCAATTAATAGGAATTCTGTTAATTGGTTAGTTTGGGTTGATATATATACACACACTGCAAATTGGACAGATGACCTATTCACCCTGAAGTGGATCATTTCAAAACATTCTTATTACATTAAAGGGCATTTACATCTGTAATGTGGGCTAACTATTTGATGTCTGTATTCTGTTTACTTCCTCGTCTTTCTATAATGCCATGGCTCACTTACTGCCTCCATATACATTATCCCTTCCTCCACAGCATCTCTCCTACTCTCTCCTACATCTCCCTCATTTTTCTCTTGCTGGGATCGCCTGGGATACCAATTGGATAAAATTAAACATTAAAATGTGTACTCCCACTCGAAGTGTCCATATGTGAAATAAATACCACACACATTGAACCACAGGCATCATTAATTATGTACATTCTCCAGCTTTATGGAACAATCAACATTTCCAACCATATATTCATTACGGATTTTTCAACACATCAATACATATTATATATTTAGAGGAACATTTTGCTTTTTGTTTTTGTTTTTTTATCAGATCTCATCATCTTTTATCAGTGGTCCAATGACCATTTTTTAATGATATATTTCTTTGTGGAACACCTCCTTTATTTTAAGAGATCTTTATCTTGTTTTTGTCTGATCACTATCTGGGAATGTATATATGTATTTTATCAGTATTTTGATTTTTTTACAGTGATCCAATGAGATATATATATATATATATATATATATATATATATATATATATATATAATTTATAATATCTCATTACCATTTCCAGACAACATAAAATCAAAAGCAAAACAATAAATGAAAAATAACAACAACAGTGAAAGTTATTTCTTCTTTACTTCTTGGTAACCAGAACATACTGGATCTCCAGAATGTCCTGTCCATTAGTCTCTGCACAACTACTGCATTCAACGCTGTCATCAGCAGAACTCCTCTAGTACGGCACTCCATGAGATTTCCTCCAAAGGCATCCTCTTTATGGCATCTCGGGCTCCTTATCGTCACCCCCTTCTCTCGGTCCGGGGGCTTTCTTGGGGCCTCCGATCATGTGGCATCCTCTAAGGGTCCATCGCTCCAAGGATCCGGTTCTGCCTTTGCCGGGGCAAGGAATTAGTCATCTAAAGTAAAAAGAAACAAAACATATTAAGTATCTAGCACAACACATTTTTCTATCCCTCTTCTGCTGCAATGACTGAAAATAAAATTGGGTTGTCATTGTTAATATGGCTGCCCCGTGGATACTGGACAATCTCACTGGAATGCCTGAAAATAAGTTTATCATTATACAAAACAAAACATACATCCCACATCATGCAACCAAAATAATTGTAAAAATACATGCCTTCCCACGCTATATTTCCTCATACCAGAACCTCTTAGCATTTCTCATTAAATTCACTGAAAGTCAGGTGTGTTTACATTGATTCCCCTTTTAGCTCAATTTTGACTCTGCACTCCCTATTTTCATTTAACTAGCCTCACTTTGCTCCAGCCTTCGCACCTCATGTTTCGGGTGGAAAGGCTTGATTTGATTTACATGGACAAACTGCGCAATTGTCATCTCACCCTCCTTTTGAATTATTCTGTATAGTATGGGGAGACCTTGTCTATGATTCAAAATGGTTCTTGCCATGCTGCAAGAAACCTAGAGTTGTTATGCTTACTTTTCCCAAAGTTAAATTTGTAGACCTGATCTCCCACCTCGTATTCTCCTGCAGATGTGTTCCTATCATAATATGTTTTGCACTATCAGCGGCCTTCTCCAAATTACGCTGCACAAATGCAAATGCATGTTGTAAGTGGTTCCTCAACTCTTCCACATATTTGTGAATTGTGGTAGCATTCACAAGTATTTTCCCATGAGTCCTATACAAGAAATCCTGTGGCAACACCATCTTTCTCCCTGTCAGTATTTCCTGACGACTGAGGTTTATTGTTTTAGCGGGGGTTGATCTAATGGCCATCAATACTAAGTGCAGCCAAAGATCCCAATTAGAACCTGCCTCAGCCACACATGTCTTTAATATGTCCACAATAGACCTATTGTTTCTTTCCACCTGAAGAAGAAGGCTGATATGAGATGTGCAGTTTCCTTTTCACACCCAATATTTGCCAAACTTTGGTCATGTGAAATTATATTTTCCCCTCCTTCTTGCCCATTTCATGTTGGGAAACCTTGTCTATTTTTCCATGTTCAGAACACATTTGGAGTGTGCCACTGTCCGTCCCTTTGACCTGGGACTATCAGTGTTTACACTGCAGTTTTTTCACTGAACATTCTCACAAAGAACATGTCGTAGCTTGTCCTTTTCTGGCTCAGAACACCTATTTGCATTTTGCATGGTATCTGTCCTTTCATTCTCTTGAAATACGTGTGGCTCAAAATACTCCTCAGGTGACTGGCCTGCACCCTCCTTTTGAGCACCTCTTTTCCTGTCTGGACATCATCAGTATTCTGACTATCAAGGGAGGATCTTTTAACAACTAATCCTACCTCTTTATCAGATATTTTATCTTCACATAAGATGTCCTTTTTTAAATGTGTCACTCTGTTTTTTAGAATTTACTTGTTCATTTTCTCCTTTTTGTTTTTCATCTGTACAAACTTCGATAGTCTGGTTCAACTCTAAATTGAACCACACTCCCTTTTTGTGTGTGTGTGTGTGTGTGTATATCCCTTGTCTCACTTTCATTGGTGGGTATTTTCGTTTTTGAATCAGCAAACAATTCTGGACTGTTACACAAAACTGGCTCATGTGCTCCTGTTTTTGTATCAATGCAGGGGCTATTACATAGTTACATATTGTCAGGACGCACAAGATCACTTCTATGACCTTCTGCACCTTGACTTGGCTGGTATTTTTGGGCTCCACAGAGTTTTCCGATTTTCTCAGACAACAGTTTATCTTGGACCTCAAGGCATTGCAATCTGTCCATTTCCCCGGATTCCTCTCTTTGCGTCCTAGGCTGGTATTGGTTAAACTCACCCGAGTCAACTGCACCCACAACGGGCGGAAAGCAGGATTTTTACCTCCAGCAGAAAGCTTGAGGTAAAACTCCACACTTTCCACCCAGCCCACCATAGGGACAGCCCTTAAATGCAGTAGTAATGGTGTTACCCCCTCATGTTAGGCTGTTGTCAAACTCGTGATGAGGCCCTTTGTGTTCTAGTACTTATACTCCTATAAAAGGGTATGTGCATATATTCTCTTACCATCTGTACCAGCATACAGTGGTTGAATAGAATTTCCTGCTCGCTCCTCCAGTGATAAGATCAGTGTTCCCTTTGTCAAGTGCTGCATGTTGACCCGCCCCCCTGCCTCAGCCAATCCACCGGCTTGGACTACTATACAACATCTGGCCTGGGTGAAGCCCAGGCGAAGACAGGCAAAGTCTGAGGATGCTGTCTGCAGGTATCCGCTCAGGGATGTTGCCTAGAACCAAATATTCTTAAAATATTTACTCTGTCATCCCTTCTAAGCAGCCCTCATGCAACACACGGCAGTCTTTCCTGACTCCCCAGCTACAGCACATCCAGCATACTCACCTGCTGGCCATTTTGTGTATACCATCTCAGTGTCTGTTTTATTTTTCCTCCGTCATGCTGTTTACTCTTCTTCTTTTCATACTAAAAATCTATGCCACCTGCATCTTTTGCACATTCTTCTTGTGGCTTTTAGCTCCCCTCTTTTTGTAACTATGCCAATGTTATCTATCCCTACTGTACTTCTCATACTCTTTCTCTTGGTTTGGCCCTCTAGAATTTCAGATAACTTTGCAATACATCCACATCTGTATCACGTCTCTTTTTTGGACTAAATCTGCATTTCCTCTGTATCACTGAAACTAGGATTTCATCTTTCAATACTTTTATTCCTAATTCTTTTTCGACATCCTTGACATCTTTTTGTCATACCCTGCTTCGATCTGCTTGTGACGGGGGTGTTGACATTCTCTGTCGTTCTTCCTCTGTACTTGTTTCTTTCACGTTGACTCTTCCAGTCTTTCCCTCATTTGAATATTCATGTACTTCATTCTCTAAGCCTTATTGTTTATCTTTTCTACTTATCTATTGTCCACCTGCTCCAGTTGGGCCATTCTGCGATGATATTAGCAATCTTCTTTCTTTCATTCTACCTTCTATTACTCACCTTATTTTCTTGGGGGACTTTAATCACTATCTCTCTTCTACACATGAAAATCTCTAATTTCTTGACATATTTGATCCACATTTCCTTTCTCCCTTTTCTACCCCTCCGTCTCATGTATTAGGTTATTCATTAGATCTTACCTTTACTTCGTTTCTCTATAAATCTCTTGTGTCTGCACTTCCAGTCTATCTCTCCGATCATCATCTTCTTTCTGTCTCAATGTTCCCAGCACCTTTAGTACCTGATTCTCTCACGTCCATTACATCTTATGGTAGATAGGATATGCACACTTGTAATACTCCCTGTTTGTTATGTCATGTATCATTTCTCTTCCCTCTATTTTGCTATTCTATCTGCTGACAAGGCTGCTACTACCTTGTCATCTTCTCCTATTTCCTCACTGGATGTTCTCTATCCAACATCAACATTCTATACTTCTTCTCGAAAACCCCCTCAGCACTGGCTGTCCTTTCATCTTTGCCCTATGTGACGTGTACTGCGTTGTCTTGAGCATCGCTGGTGCAAGTCCTGGTATGTTGGGGATCATCTGTCTTATTCTTCTTACCATGTACTTTAGGATGGTCTCTCACTTTCTGCTAAATGTTCTTACTTTTCTGATCTGCTACGTACTCAGTCAACCCACCATAGGTGTTTATTTCAAACTTTTTTACGTCTCCTTTCTCCTGTTAATCCTGATCACTCTAATAACTCTACTTTATCTGCCTCTGATCTTGCTTTATTCTTCTCCTCAATGGTGGCCTCTCTGTGAGCCACCATTGAGCCTTCTATTTCCCCTACTGGCATTACTATCACACCATTGCCTCTTAACATCACCATTTCTTGTTTTTCTTCTATCTTGAACAATGAGACTTCTCTTGTGTTAACTCTGGCTCATCCTACCGCCTCTCCGCTTGACCTATGCAGTGCTTATTCCTAAAATCTATCTTTTTCTCATCTCACATCTAACCTCCTTTTCAATATTTGTCTTTCGATTTCTGTCTTTCCTGCTTCTTTTAAACATGCTTCTAGTCTTCCTATTTTAAAGAAACCTTCTCTGGCTTCTAATTTTCGTTCTATTTCTCTTTTACTGTATCTCTCTATATTACTCGAAAGTCTTGTTTAAGCTCAAATTTTCCCCTTTTGTCTCACATAATTCTATTATTCCCTGCTTTCTTTTGGGGTTCCAGCCATTTTCATTCCACTGAAACTGTTCTCCTTTCTGGCTCTAATTCTGTACTCTCTGCACGTTCTCAAAACATTAATCTTTGCTTATTCGTCGCAACTTGTCTGCGGCTTTTGATATTGTCGGTCACTCTCTCCTACTTTTTTATTTTTCTTACATTGGATTTACGGGGTCTGTTCTTTCTTGGTTTCAGTCACATCTATCCCAAAGGATATTCTCTGTGTGTTGGGCTGGATCAATTTTCGTCACTCTTTCGCTTGTCCATGCTGTTCACCAAGGCTGTGGCCATGGACATTTCCTTTTTTCCCTCTTTACTTCTTCTTTGGTTGAAGTTATTTCATCTTTCGGTCTCTGTCACCACTTTATCCAGACAAGACTTGTTCTGTCTTTTTCCTCTTTTACTCCTCAAGTTCTAAACAAACTCTCGACATGTCTCGTAGCCAACAATTCTTACATGATGGACCACTTTCCACTAATAAATGCTGCCAAGAATTAAGTACATTTTTCCCCAGCAAAAACAATTCCATCTTCTCTTCCGACCTCCTCCATTTCTTGACCTCCTTCTCAGCTTCCTATTTCTTCTATGGCTCGTAACTTGGGACTCTACTTTGATTCTGATCTATCTTTGCCCACCACATTTCCCTATCCTCGTGTGCCCGTTGTCATCACTTGTGCAAAATCTGTAAAGCTTGTTCTTTCTTAACTTTTGACTCAAGAAAACATTGATCTCTTCATTACTGTTTTTCAACTTTTCTATTGTTCAGTTTTTCTATTTGGTCTTCCTCTCTCTTGTCTTGCCCCATTGAAATCAGTTTTCACTGCCTCGATTCGTCTTCTCTGTCTTCTCGCCCCATATAATTCTATTGTCTCTTCTCTATACACTTGGTTGGCTCTCTTTCCATTCTCATCTCAAATGTCATGTTCTATGTGTGGTCTTTAAATCCTTCTACAGTCTTGCACCGACCTACCTTTCTTCTCTTGTTTCTTTTTATATTCCTACTTGTTCTCTTCGCCCTCAGTCACAATTTCTTCTTCTAGTCTCCCGTCATCTTTGTGCTAATACCCGTTTTTGATCTTTTACTTTGTCAGTTCCTTTTCACTCAAGCTATCTCCCACTTTTTCCCCCACTCTGTTTCTTCATTCTCTTTAATCCATTCCTTACTGAAGACCTATCTTCTTCAAACTGGCATACAGACATACAAAGCTGATTGTTTTTATAATGTCACTTGTTTTTTAAGAATCTATGCACAGCACTTTGGTTTAAAGAGCATTATCAATCCCCCCCAAAAAAAAACCAAAAAACAAATGGAAACTAACACTACAAGTAGATTATTACTCCGTAGCAGAATAGAAACATGTTCTACTGCCAATCAAGTGAATTAATCACTTCGGCTGAGTACAGACCTGTGTCCTAAAAGAGACTGGTGGTTATGTTGCTATGTGTTAGTGTCCTGCCATGTCACTTCCGGAAGTATTGTGCATTGCTAATGCCAATTCATCTCTCCAATTATTAGTTTTTGTTATTAGGTGGTACTCACGCACCACCTATAAGCCACATTTTTGGCATTGGAATATGAGAAGAGCGAGATGGGATATTAGGAGGGACACACAGATGGTGGATGTTGTTTATTTATTCATCCATTGATAAGCCATGGTCCTGCTAATCCCTATAGCAATTCATGCCCCCAGTCTGCTGTTCCCTATCAAAATCTAAAATTTGAGCTAGCTTTATCACGCAGTAACATCAAACTTTGTGGTGTAAATAGTCTGACAGTTTTATTTAAAAGCAAATACATATACTACTGCTGTAATACACATGTCTTAAACAAAAAGAGCCTTCAGCCACTTGATTTATAAAACAATTTGTATCCTTGCATCTGTTCCTTGCACTGAAGTTCTGATAAAAACATGCTTTGGATAAAACACCATGTTTGGCTTGTGTGTAGGCATTAGGTAGACACCTGCCATGCACTGCTATCTTATGCCCAGGTACTCACATCATTGTTAGCTGGTACCTCCTTCTGGCAATGCAGTACCATTATGGCAGTGCCTGGCAAATGCCTTTCCAATGCCTACTCAAACCTAAAACTGTTGGCTTTGCCAAAACTTGTTTTTTATGGACTTCATTAATACAAGTGATTTTCTCAGCAGCAGGATGAGGAATGTTGCAACTCTTGACAAACTTGGAAGGAGGCCGGCACACCAGCTAGCTAGGAGGTTTCTAGTTCTCCCACTACAAGGTAAAGGGACCTGCGAGCAGAGGAGTTCTGGCATCACATTTTAAGCTGCCACCATGAGCAGCAACTGACACAGAATAGTGAATTGAAATAATACTTTTTCATTTCATATTATTAGATTATTTTCTTGTACATTTGCTCTCTGAAGTTTACAGTCATCAAATAATAAGGAAAATGTAGTGCACTTCAGCAGTTTTGCACACATAAGCACCTGCATATAGACGCATATAGACGTACATTTTAAAATAGGTGGTCAGCTGGTAATGGAACAGATTTATGTTAAACTGCTTAAAATATAAGTTGGCCACAAATTACGGGTTGCATATTTGTTGATATAGTTCCGACGTATGAGTTCACATATTTCTACATAATTGCTCGAAGATGTCTATTGGTGCTGAGGGTTCAATGACATCAAGTATTAAAGGAGGGGTGTGGGAATTGGGGACTGCTCTGCATATTGTGTTAGAAATAAAGTACTCAGCGATGCAGAAAGATATGGTAAGTCACCTCAGAGTTCCCTGACCTTATAAGTAAATTCCTCCTGCCTTATCACATACAACGGTGGGGGAGAAATGGAGGTGGTTTGCTCAAATATAATAAATAATCTAGTGGATGGACAGTTTAAGGTATTTTGTGCTTCATTAAAGGCTTGATGGTAATGTTAAAAACTAAGTGTATTTTTAATACACACTCATTTAAAAATACAACCTATTTCCAGGTTGGAATCACCTGGGATATTTACATCAAGGAGTAAATAGAAAATATTGAATGTACATGTACTATACTTTATACCCTGCAATACATTTCAATATTGACATGAAAAATAGAAAATGTGGTATTATTACAGTCCACGCATTAGAGCCCTTTGCCTCATAAAGCTCAAGGTGCATGCCTACTGTTGCAATGTCTTCAAACCCATGGCCTAGCAAGCATGTTGTGGACTTTGCAACCAAGTAGCATGAGTTCTAATCCTGGCTTCCCCACTTGCCTAAACGTAGGTGATCCTGGGCAATCACTTTATCTTAGAGAGTTAATTTATTTGGTAAAATGAATTTTGGAAAAAAAGTGATACCCAATACTAAACACCATATTAAAACAAAGAAATTACAAAGGCAATTTGAGTCCTAGTTACGAGACCGCATTAAGCAGTAGCTGTGTTCGGAATGTTTTATTTTTTCCCTATGGTTTTGATGGCATGCTGCTCTTCAATTAATTAGTTATGCTATTTTTATCTGATTCAAATTAAATCGAATGGCTATTTGTGTTATTCTAAGGCTGTTGTTCAGAGGTGCACAAATGTCTGCAGCCCTGAGAGCAATGGGCTGGTGGTGGCGCTCAGTGGTAGCTACTCACCGTTTAAAGTGGGGAGGCAGAAATATTTTCCCTGAATCCTGTGAGCAAGCAAGCAAAGCATGGATCCCTGAATATAACAAAAGGGTTTGGGAGGGTTCTCCACCATGACCTGGTTTACAAAAATCTGAATTAATTGATCCATTTTATAACTCATTTTCTTTGAGATATTGAATAAAACGCCTTAGGGTTTGCAGTTGGTTCTGAAGGGGGATACAATATGTAATCAAATGCGTGAGATGCTGGGTCACTTGCATGTGGTACACATGTGAATGCAGCAAAGTATGTACAGATCTATCATAAAATTGTGCTCACAAAAGAAAAGAAAACTGTGCTACATCACTGACACAGTGCCAATACAGCTTTCCACCAAGCACTTTAAAACCAGTCCATCAAAAACCATGTGCAAGTAGACATTACAACTTTTTTTGTTTCGGCTGTTGTGACACCTATTGCAATGGAGTACCAACAGGGAGAAATGTCCTTTGAGGAAGAACGCAAAACTTGTAGGTATTGTTGGTTATTTTCACACCCATTGACTGCCCATGTCCCGCTAATCATTATGGCCAATCCCACCAAGTTCCTGCCCCTCCCCGCCCAAAACACCACCTCATGGGAACTCTTTGAGCATGCTTTAACCAAGCCCTACCATGAAAATAGCACTTAAAGTGCCTGCCAGTGTTTGTTCAAAGCAGTCTTCTGAGAACTAATGACTTAATTGGAGCTGTAAACACACCACTGGTGTATTACAAATGTCTTACCAGGTGTGCCTTCAGTTACTCGATTTATACACCCTCTGCATGTCCTTCACTGAGGTCCTGTTAAAAACAAGCATTTGCAAACCCACTGAAGTCCTGTTTAAAACAAGCATTGGCAAGGCCAACATTTTTGGCTTGTTCATAAGTGTTAAGCTTTTGCCAGGCACTGCTTTTAAATTCCCAGGTACTTGCACCATTTTTCACCTGCTGCCAACAATGGGTAGTTAACACGACTACGGCTGTGCCTGGCAAGTCCCTTTCCCATGTCTACACAAAAACCCAAGCTGCTGGCATTGCCAATGCTTGTTTATTTTGTTGTAGGCTCTACTCTCAACTTCATATGTTTGTCATTTGACCACGTGAACTATATGTTCTGTAAAGGTTTCATATGTGACTGAATACTTGTGACAACAATTTACAGTTCACTATAACCTATCACTTTAGCCGACTTCCCTTTTTGGATATGTATATTGAGAAACTGATTACATATATTGCTGCAATTGTTCAGTATTCCCCCAGATGAGAAATGTTACCTACACGTTTCAGCTGGGAACTGACCAAACATACACCTTTTAAAATTAGGAACGTGATATATGGCATTTAGTGTCCATGTGATTTACTATATATTGATAGAAGAACAATAGAAGTCTGACGTGGCATATGTGAACATTGGTCTTGCATACACAATAGACAGTGAATGAAGTGTACGAAAAAAAGTAGTGGAATATGTTCCCTGCTGGCCGGACCCAGCTCTGCACAATCCCCATTGCTGCACCCCTCCCACATGCAATACAAACTCCCAAATAAACACAACTACTGTCTAAGAGAATGTTCACTGCAGTGCACTGAAGTGCAATTTTCAACTTCTTCCTACACTTTTATTTTAAAACTTAGACATTCTGGAACAGTTGCTTTTTAAAATCAAAGTATACCCGACCGCTCCCGCCCACTTTGACCACTGGCAATAAGCGGAGAGTTCGCTCTCACTGCAAATCGAGTAGCGTGATTTGTAAATCAACACCCAATCCAAGAGGGGGGAAAGTTGGAACAGAAATTGATCCGACGCTGAGACTCTGCAGAGGAAGGATTAGATCAGTGCATTGACTGGAAACATTTATTTACACAATGACGTGTATTTCTCATTCTCATTCCATGCACCTCTGCATATGCCAATGGTTTTACCTGCGAGACAAGGCTATGGTAGCCCAGGTGTCGTGCCAAGCATATGATAATAAGTCCATTTTAATAGCAATATTATCAATTAACATTCAGTATAGTGCATTGGTCACAGCACTGTAGTTGAGTATCAAGTTCCATAGGAAACACGAGAACTGAATTGTTCATAAGCTTTGACAGATTTTGCGGAAATGTTCAAACAAATAGTTTGTGACTGCCCCACACACCCTTCCAGATTGTACATTTTTGGAAAGATTTGTAAAAAAAAAAAAAAGATGTTAAGAAAGCAAAAAATGTTGTTTTCGGCCTACACCCATTTGTTTCCCAATAGAAAGAATGTCCACATTTCTGTGCCGGGCAGAGCAAAAACCGTTGGACGGAATTGTACCAGGTATGAAACAATTGGGGCAAGAAGCGTTGACTCGATTTCTGGGAGGGGCCTTGGGTTTATTCAGTCCAGTAGTAATTCAAATATTTGACACGGAATGGGGTGCCCCCTTCTCCCAAAATTATAGTTATATCTCCCATGGAGCTTAGCAGCAGAGAGGATTTTTAGAAATGAAAAATCTGACCTGTTTGTTATGTTCGGTGCAAGAGATAACCAGGGTTATATCTCCCATGGAGCTTAGCAGCAGAGAGGATTTTTAGAAATGAAAATTCTGACCTGTTTGTTATGTTCGGTGCAAGAGATAACCAGGGTTAGCCGAAAATGAATAGTGGAAACAATGCCATTTGGATTAAGAAATGGGATGACATGGCATCTGGCTAGAGGTGGGGAGGATGACAGAGGACACCATGTTAAATTAGGGGGTTGGGGTTTGTGGGCTTGTGGGCTGTGGCCAAGTTTAGAGCTCAAACGTTTTCTCATATCGGCGTTATTTTCGCATAACCGGGATCATAGCACAAAACGGGATCGGGAATGCAAGTGTGTCGCATGAATAACCAGGGTTATTTTATGAATAACCAGGGTTATTTGTAGTACATTACTATTATCAGGGCTATGGAAAACGTTTTTTTTTTTAAAAAGAAATTTAAAATAAATGTGATTTATACAAATTAAAGTGAAATGTTACAGCTACAGTGATGTGGTGAGTATTGGGTGGCCGAAGACTATGACTACTGGGTTACGTTAAGGAATCGAATGGTGCAATATGAAAAGTGGACATGACCGAAGTCCGTTGCTACTGCAGAAGGCCTTAGCTAGTTGGTCCCAACGAAACCTATTGGGATAACATTTCAATGGACTACGGTGAAAGGCCGTGGCCACTGGCCAGTTTAGGAAAGCTACTGGAGCAATATGTAGCGTGACCACAGCCGAAGGCTATGGCTAGTGAGATTGGACGAAAACTATTGGGCCAAAATGTAAAGGCACCACCTTCAAAGGCCACGTCCAATGGTCATGGGCGAAGGCCATGGATAGTGAGCGGGAAAAAAAGGTAGTGTTTAAAAGATATAGTAGGATCCGCCGAATGCCGTGCTCACTGGCCTGGGTTGAAGGACCTAGTGGGTCCAAATGAAACATATTGGGAACACATGTATAGTGACTAGTGTCCTGTAAAAAAACTTTGGTATAACAAAACACTTGGAATTCACTGAAAAAAAACCTTAGTTAAGGTGCAGTTAAATTGTGCAGATTTAACATAACAAAACCCTTGAAATTCAGTGGATGTGGGAGCTCATGACTTGCTTAACCCGGCGTGTTCCCGTTGCAAAGCCTGTGAGCACATACAAATTATAAGAGAAGGGATTCAGAATGACATACAAAACAACATTATGGGGGACATCAACAAGAGCGCACCAAGTTAAGAAATTAATGAGTTCCCACATGCACAGAATTTCAAGGGTTTTGTTGCGTTATATCTGCACAACTTAACTGCACCTTAACTAAGTCAGGATAAAATAAAGGCGATGGAGTGCAGTCATTGGCTGGTCTCTTGTATGCAATCTGTTCAGTTTAGCAAGATCATTTTTCCAATATGATGTCAACTAGTCCCATATGAATTAAGGAGAGCAGAATAGCTGTGCAAGTCAGAGTCAACGAGTAATTCCAGTGAGTGGATGCCACTGACCTCAATATACAGGTGTGCTGGGGGTTAGTTATGTTTGTCCCAACAAACACAGCCCCCTTCAGCTACATATGACCCTTGATTGAGGATTGGGTTTGGATGTCTGCGATGGGTAGGCCAACATTAACCGAATCTTGCAAAGGCGACCCCGAGGACATTGGTAGACAGGTTCCTCATTGAACACCTTAACATTAAGCATACATGTGGACATGTGTGTTGATTCATTATGAGCATAAAATGGTAGAATGTACAAAACAGATGCTCACAACCCTATTTTCAGTATAGAATGTGAGGCAGCAAATACTGACGCGGGAGATTACAGAAGTTGGTGTGAGATTAATATACAATTTGTGGATAAACAAAACCCCAATGAGAATAAACTAAAGGGTTATTCAAGTAAAGAAACAGGTTTTGAACCTGCCTTTAGGAGTATTGTGAAGTACTCACAAGAAGCTAATATTACATTAGAGGTTAAACTAGTGTATACAAAAGTGGATGCTACCGATATGTGGAAAGATGTCCATGAGAATTTATAGCATACTAATACCTCCTCTACATTTGCTGTGGGACAATTATAGATCTCTTGAACTACTATCCACTGTGGTAAATTAATGGCTCAGTAATTGTTTTTTTCTGTCAGTTTATTTGTAGAACATTGCAGAAATGGGGCACATCTAGTATATAATTTATTATGTCCTGATGAAGGCTGGAATGTTGAAATTAGATGATCCTGGAACCACTGCAAATGGCCGAAACACATGGTGTCTTTATGAGTTGATAATAAAAAACACTGATACGAGGCATGCCTAGAGGATGCACAGATAGTGACTCTGTTCCCATCCAGGAATGGAGAGACAATCTAAAATAGAATAAGATACAACTGTCGGCACCAAGTCACCATGGTGAAGAGTCTAAAGTGGAATAGCATGAATTTTCTGATTTCTAGTGTTTTTAAGATCGTGTGAATGTGTGTCTATTGAGCACTTACAAACCCCTATGCACTTTAAGAATTGTGAATAGTAATGATTTTATATATATATTCACTGAAAAATAATTGTTATAGGGATGTTATAGTTAAGATGCACTAATAAAAACCTATGAAATTCAGTGAAAAATGTTGTTAAAGGAACGATATGGTTACAAGTAAAATAAAATAAAAACAAGATATTCGCCAGTTATGGTAAGCTATGCAACCATAACTCGCCCCAGCGCTATGCACTGCTAACACTAACACACAGGACATCAAATTACATCATATATTTTTTCCCGATTTTTGGCTTTTTATTGCCATATCATTCCATTCCTATCACCCTTCACCTCCCCAAAGATTGTTTAATAAGTTTGACAAGTCTAATGGTGTGTTTTAATATGTTTTTACTGCAACGTTCGTGGACTGTTGGCACAGTCCGCCAAACCAACATGGCATCCATTTCAAAAGTTTTGACCTACCTCTTGTTTTTAATTGACCAATCAGTGTGTGTGCTTGATGTCAGCAAACATTACGCGGCTCTCTGATTGGTCCAAAGATGTCCGTGGACACCGAATCAGCAAATGAGTCCGCAAACCGGACGCAGATATCACTAATTTTGTTTGACCTACTTTTTGGCTATTTTTTTAAAACCTACTGGACAGATCTACTCCAAATTTGAAAGAGCAGGCTTTCTGGGCCAAGCCGCCGCTCCTCGTGTAAGTTTGGTGCAAATCCGTGGAGCGGATTTGGCTGTAGGAGTGAGCAAAAATGTGTTTCCATTATGTCTATAAGGATTTCTAAAGTTTTGGGTCCCTCTATAACTTTGCCCTCCCTTGACAAAACCACACCAAACTTTGCACAATGATTCAGAGGTGGCTTTATACGTTTATTGCAAAGTTGAGGATTTGTCAAACAGCACCTAAGTTATAAGCCACCCAAAAAGTGCTCTTCCTATGCGTTGAGCATCTTAACCATAACTACACAGCCGCTACAGCATGCCATGTAATATGTTTATTTATTTATTTATTTATTGTGATATAGTTCTAACATACTTTTCACAAAGAACAATGAATATACAAAACTAAAACCATTGATATAGTAATATAAATACATGTTCTTAGTTGTATACACAATACATACAATGCATACAAATGTTCAACTATTAGACATCCAACTAAACATTAAAATATATATATTTTTTAAATAAACAAAAAACCTATAAGTGGCTATTATGCATTTCCCAATTACCAAGATATTATTGTTCTCTGCATTTCACTCTTTACGACAACATCTTGCAGTGCATATTAAGGTCAGGGTAGTGCAGTGCTCAAGTCGAGGGTACACGCAGGGGGACGGAGCGATTCATCCACAAAAATGAAGCCAGCCTTCTGCATACTCAATAGCTAAAATTCTTGTGGGTTTATGGGCAGGAGCCTAATTTCTGATTTAATGACTGACTTGCCCATCTAAGTGTCCTGCCCACACACACTCTACATCACTATTGCTTGACCACAGTCACATAAGACAATGTTCAATCCCCCCGTGCAATATAATTGCTTAACGACAGACCCTCCAGCCATAAAATGTGTTGAGTCAACCAGAACATATTTTTTATTTTTTTCGAAACCACTCCAACAGTGATATAACCAGGTGACACAGAGTCCAATCCCCAAAATTTCCCGCCACCCTACCTTCTTACATTTCTTCTGCTTCCATTCAACTGCCATTTTCTAAGCTGAATGCAAATTCTCAGACCACCTACTCTGTCTAGGCACCCTATATCCCAATCTAAAGACATCCATAACACCATGCTCTAACAACTTGCACGCACCAAATGTGGACACTATTGCAGCCATTTGTATATTTCCCCCCACCTTAAACATGGTATGTGACCTTCACATCCACTCCCTTATCTGTCCCTCTACCCTGGAACCCTTTCCAAATTCCTTGAAGCAATGAGTGACAGGTTGCTGTTCCTCATGATGGCATGCAGCAAAAAATGCTGATAAAGCAAAGGTGATCCTTGTTGGTGTGTGCCACAGAGGCACCTACCACTGTATCTCAAACTGTACCCAAATCGCCATACAACTGAACCATTCTCACCCATTCTACAACAGTAGTCCTCATAGCTCACAAGAGCCATGCCCTGAAATGCACTTTGCTTTCCTTATCACATCCATATACTTCAATAGCGCCACACTTCTCTCTGGCATATGCTTCACAACATACACTCGAAGGCCCATGTTTAATACTCTACCACCACTGGAGGTTTCGGTCTCTTAGCCAACTCCATGTCTTCCTCCTTGAATCCCTCCTTGTCTCTGATCTCCCTGTGCAGTAGCGCAAATACACCCACATGCTCGCTCTCCCAAATCTTCTCTTTAGTGGAAGCCATCAAATGTGCCCCCAAGAGCAATGCAATCGTATGTAAGGAAATCTACCCTTCCTTGGCATTTGTCACAACCCCTCGCTCTCCATTTTTCCATGACCTTCTTTCATTCCATGCTATATGCTGACACTGTCTGCATCTCTGTTCACCTTCACCCATCCCCACTCTCCTCCTCTAGACCCACTCTGATGTCCCTGCACTCACCCTTATTTCCTGCTCTCTCTTGCCCACTCTTCCCCTTCTGAACAAGCTCCCTTCTGGCCCTCTTTGCAGTGCTGTCCTGCACCTAAACCACTTCCCCAAGCTGCAAACCTACCTTCCTCATCTGATGGCGGCCACTATTTGGTGCTCACTCCCCAACTGTCGCGTCCAGCTCATCTTCTTGCTTCCTGCATTGTGCCAGTCCTAGCCCGTTTCTCATCGTGGTCCTACTACAAGACAAAACATCTGCCCCCTCCTCTATGTTAGATTCCCCCAAAATTGTTCCCTTCCTCTCCTGTCTATTCCCTAACTTCTGCCACCACTACAAGCCCCCTGACTTCCTAGAGCGGCAGGTTTTCCTCCCAACAGAGGCATCATCTTCCCTGCTCTTCCTATCGTCCATACTTTCCTCTCTCTGCACCCATTCCCCGCGGTCCGAAGCCTCCCATTTTATATCGCTAGCCTCACCTGACATGTTGCCATCACCCACCATCTAGCACAGGCCCAAACAATACATCCCTAGCACCTCGCCATGTGCTAATAACATGCATACCTGATACTCGTGTCTGTGGGTAGCTGTCACAAACCTGTCTGCCAGTCCTGTCCTCAATGGGTGTGGCATGTCGCTTGCTGCCTGATGGCGGCATTCCACTGGGCCGAGGGGAACGGTCATAAAGTCCTAAGCGTTTTCTTACTACTGCTGCCAAGAAGCCATCCTTGTTCAATTGCTTCCAAATCAGGGGTGTCCAGCTCCTACCTATAGGTAGGGAACCTATGGACTATGGCATGCATTGTAACTACTAGACCCCAAAAGTATTCATCTTGGTCAGGTTGACCCTTGTATGTTATCAGTGTTCTATACATAAACCTCAAGACTATTAAAACCAAAGTTATTCATGTTCACTATTGACTAAAACCGCACATAACTCCAAAAACAAACAACATTCAAGTGATGAGATTATGAAATGGTGAAAGAAAATGAAATAAATATGTCATCACTCATACTAATTCACAAATATATTTAAAATCACACTGTTCCATATGCCATTATCCCAACACTTCTCCTTTCTTTACCATATCAGGTGTCATAATCCATAGGTTATTGCAAGAGACACTCAATAAAATAAACTTTATTTTAGGCTCTCCCAGGACGACTATCCTTTTCTCTTAGCTAATTGATTTCAATTCACCCTGAAATAGGTCTTTTAGCTTTTCAGAAAGTTTTGAAATGCTGATAAAGTATCTGTCGTATTTTTCCACGAGGCAAACACAGACTCCTTGTTATAGTTGGATGGCTTCTGTGAAAAAATCGAATTTGAAAGGTTTTATGTCAGATCTAAGGTGCCAGGTGTATTAATTTGAAACTCAAAACGTGCAGCCAACTATATTGTATTCTGCCTCTTACTTCTTGTGGATAAACCACTGTAGACATGAACACATGCAAATCTGTCTTATGTACGATCCTTTTACAATGCAGTGTTTCCTTTTCGTGCACTCCTGGAGCTGTAGAGAATTAATCAGGATATTCAATTCTCTGTCTGTATTTGCCTTAGTGATGTCTCCTTGTCTCATACATTCGGTAATCCTGAGTTTCTTTTTAATGTGAAATTTAATTTGAAAAGACTAACCTGCCTTAGACCTGGCATATCCTCAATGTTATGACTTTGTTTGTGTCTCAACCCCTCCAAGACTGAATTTCTACTCCTCACCAACAACACCGAACACCCAGACGTACAGGTCTGGCTTTCAACTATGTACCATGAGGGCTTTTCACTTGAGCTCACCTCCTGCACCACGTCCCTCAGGTTCCACATCAACAAACACAGCTCCTGCAAGACACACATAGCTAAGAAAACTCAGACAGCTTGGTATCATCACTACCTCCTGTGGAAAGTCAAGCCATTCACCCTCCAGGCAGCTTTACATCCAACATTGAAGTACTGGTCCTATCCCACCTGGATGGGAGCAAAGCCTTCCTCGAAGGCGTCCCTTTGTCCTCCCTTGTACCCCTGAGAAGTGTCCTACACACAGCTGCATGCCTCATCAAGTGTCCACGCCCATACAACTACATTTCCCAGGCCCTCATCAACCTTCACTGGCTTCCACTGCATGCACAAATCACCTTCAAGCCTTCCTGCATCATCTATAAAGCAGTCACCCTCAAGTCATCCCGCTACTTTGCAGAGAAACTCAGCATCTCTGGCACACAGTGCACCACCAGAAGCCAGGACAAGTGTATACTTCCAATCCACCACTGCAAAAAGGAAAGGACCAGAAAACAAGCCTTCTCTCCCTATGTCCCAAGACCATAGATCCCCCTCCCCATCAGAATCAGACTTGCCCCCATGCTCCTACAATTCAGAAAAGAACTCAAGACTCATCTCTTCAATGAGTATCTCAACACCTGGGCCATCATGTTGCCCCTGAGCCACCCGACTCGCTAGATGCCAACCGCTCCTCTCCTCCCTGCCACGCTGCACAGCATAACCCCTCCTCTGCTCCCCTCTGTATCTTACCCCCGGCTGTACACTTGGTCTGTTGCCTCTGAAAGGTGCTCTGCTATGATTCCGTACTGTTGTACACCTCTTTAAAGCACTCAATAAATAGCATTAATAATAATAACAATAATAATAATAATAACAATAATAATAATAATAATAATAATAATAATAATAATAATAATAATAATAATAATGTGGCATGGAATTATGCGTCTGAGTGCTTCCCTTATGTTTTGCAGTACCTCACTGGTACAGGGATGAAAAGATCTGCTTAAAATGAAGTTAATTTGTATGATTGAATGTTGAAAAACTGATCTATCAAATCTTGTTCAGGTCACTGGAATGAACTAGGCCAATCAATCAATAGCTATTAATTATGTCTATACCAATAGTGTGCTATCTGTACTCATTGTCTGCCTATTTGGTATTTGGTTTATAATTTGTTTTTTATTGTGATTTGATTTACAAAACCTTACACATCATACTATATAATAATTGGCCAATTTTATGCTTTTCTGAAGTCGTCATGCGCCTGCTTTGCGTGTTATCACCAACAGAGGGCGTTGTTGCCTTATGCATAAAACAATAAGTCTTCAAGTTACACAGTAGAGAATGCCTGCTTCGCCTGTTGTCACCGTTAGAGGGAGCTGTTGTCTTACGCATACAATAATACGACTTCATGTTCATCTTCCAGGCGAACAAAATGTGATGAAACACAATTAGCTGCAGAAACGGCCCAAGACACAGATACTACTTGAACAGCATACTTCAGCTACATACAATAAGTAAATATATAATTTATTTTTAAAGCCACATAAACAGAAATTCATTTGATTAAGTACTATTTCATGAACAAAATCAATTATCTTTTCCCTCATACAGAGGGCTTTCTGTAACTATAAGTATTTTCAGCATATCACTCCTCCACAATGCCTCTGAAGAGAATTTTAACACATGTAAATGCAGAAAATGTTAAACACAGAAGAAATGAGGATCAACATATACGTTGGAAAAACATGACTGAGCAACACACAGCTCAGGAAAAAGCTCTCCAACGGGACATAGAACAAACACGTTTTGCTGCCCATGGAATATATATGACAGATGCAGAAAGAGCCCTTGAAAGGGAAAAGAATTGTGAACACAACAAAAATGTCCATGCCAACATCACTGATGGAGAAAATGCTGCTCAAAGGAAATGTAACACAAGCAATTGTGGGAAACCTCCATCCAACACAACTTACAACCATTTGGAATTTAATGAAGACAATGTCCACACGCACACCTGTGGTCAACCTAACATTTTGTGCAACTTCTGCATGGCAAAGCATGTTCCACAGGAACAACCATGAGATAAGCTCTTTAATAAATGTTGAAATAAAGGCATAATCCAAATACAAGTTTCACCACTGATCCAACGACTAATGACTGGATATCACACACATTCAAAAAATGCTGTGGATAATACCTTTTGTATCAATAGTTCATCGGCTTTTGCATATATGGGGCAAACATTGAACCAGCTCCAGGATAAGGACCATAGTGCTTTAGAATCCATGGCCAAATCTATCACCATTCTGGTGCCTTGCATTCTGAACATGGTGATTGCTGCAAATTTGCACAACTATACATTTTGGATCCTGAGGAAGCTTGGAACCAAATTGCTGCACTACATGAACATTCCGTGTGTCACTTCGATCTTTTGAGAGAGTTAATTTCACATATGTCTCAGTAAAACCCTTTTGCTGAAGCATGTAAGATGCTGTATGAGGTAGTGCAACATGCATCCATGAAGCCGAAGTTCAACCATCAAAAGGTTCTATGGTAATTTTTTAGGACCGGACATCTGATTCCCGAAGATATAATGCCCAAAGAGTTAATGAGGTGGCTATTATCTTCCAAAATTCATATGATGAACCTCCCCTTGAACACAACCTTCCTATTAATTCCTGCACTACCGATCAAACAAACAAGACAGAAAGAATAAGTATCTCGCACCCTGATCTCAAACCATTGGTGTATTCTATGTTATTCCCATATAGGGACCAAAGTTGGGGTCCTAGCATCGCTCTTAACTACAGCCCAACCTCAATCAGTAATGTACAAGGACGACTACCCACCAACCAAAGGACAAGAGTTAGTCAAATTAAATACTACTGTTACCGGATGTCCATTTGAGATCAATTAAATCCCTTCCTTATTGCTGGCATGTTGATGCAGCAGTACTTTGTTGACGATTATGTCAAGGCTAGGGCTAACAGACTCAACTATATCTATCAAAATGAAGCAAACGTTTGGATTCGTGGATTACATTCAAAGTGAAGCTGCTGCACACAACCTAATGCCAGTAAAAGCAGTTGTGTTGCCATCATTGTTCTAGGGAAGTCCACAAAATATGGCCCAAAACTACCATGATTCAATTGCCATTGTCAGGAAATAGGGAAAACCTGATTAGAATAGAGAGCTCATATCCAAGCCCGCGTCTCTGCAGCATCTAACAACTCGGCTGAACTCATTAAAATCTGCAAGGAACTGGCCAATCCTGCCACAGTCTCTACCTCTCCTGTCCCTTCCCAGGCCCTCTGCATGGCACTGGCTTCTCACTTCATCTCTAAAACTCAGGACATCCTGTCCTCTCTCTCCTCCTATCCCCTCACTCCCCCTACTCCCTGCTCTTTCTGCAGCCACCTCACCTCCCTCCTTCTCTGCCTTTCCCCTTTTCTATAAAGACGAGGTTTCTAGACAAGTCCAGTCTATGTAAGTCTTGTTGAAAAAGGTTACCCCTGTTCCTCCCAAAGTATCAAGGACCACATCGACTCCCTGGCTCCTGCCCTGGCTGATTTCTGAAATCACTCCTTCACCACTGGATTCTTCCTATCCCCCCTGAAGCACTCCCTTGTTCACCCTCTTCTTAAGAAACCCTCTGCTGACCCCTCCTGCCTGGCTAACTATCGCCCACTCCCCATCACTCCCTTCCTTGGCAAGCTTCTGGAGAAACTGGCCTTCTCCCAGCTTAATCTCTACACTAAATCTTTTGGTTGTCTTCATGACCATCAGAATGGCTTCAGAGCTACCATAAGCACGGAAACTGCTCTCCTGAACATCCGTGAAGACCTACTCCCCACCTTGACTCTAACACCCCGTGTCCTCATCTTGCTTGATCTCTTCTGCCTTTGACACTGTCAACCATGCCATCATGCTCATCCGTCTCCATGATAACCTGGGTATTACTGGTCAGGCTATGGCTTGGCTGACTTCTTTCCTCTCTGACCGACCCTCCCAGGTCCAACTTGGGTCCTTCCTCTCTGCTATCCTTTTCTCCACCTGTGGTGTCCCCCAGGAGTCTAACCTCTCTCCCTGGCTCTTCAACGAATACCTGGCACTCCTTGCCCAACACATCGGCACTCTCTGCCCCAACTTTCAGTGCTATGCCGATGACACCCAGCTCATTCGCAGGCTACCCTCTGCCTCTTCCTCTCCTTCCCTCATCTCTGACAGTCTGTCTGCTATCCAGGAGTGGTGTGCCGCCAATGACCTCTGCCTTAATGCCAGTAAGACTGAGATTCTCCTCATCGGCACACCCGCTCCTTCCTTCCCTTCAACTCTCTGGCCGGCCTGTCTTGGCCCTCTTCCTGCTCCCACCTGCAAGGCTAAAAACCATGGGGTCATCTTCGACTCCACACTCTCCTCTCCTGACATCTCAGACATCTCTAATAAGTCACACTACCAGCTGCCCCTCCTCAGAGGTATTCTTCCTTTCCTCTCCTTCCCCCAGAAGCTCACTGTCTCCAGAGCTCTGGTTCTCTCTAGGTTGGACTATTGCAACAGCCTCTTTCTAAATCTGCCTGCTTCTACTCTCCGCCCACTGCAACTTATCCAGAAAAGGACTGCAAGACTTGTCCTTGGCCTCAAGCCCAGGAATCATATCTGTCCAGGACTGAAATCTCTGCACTGGCTCCCAGTGGCTATGAGGATTAAGTTCAAAACCCTCTGCATCATCCACAAGGCCGTCTGGGGCCTGAGGCCTCAATACATTCAACTCTCTCTTCCTGAATATCTTCCTTCTCGAGCTCTTCAC
Source organism: Ambystoma mexicanum (assembly GCF_040938575.1). Lineage (NCBI taxonomy): Eukaryota > Metazoa > Chordata > Amphibia > Caudata > Ambystomatidae > Ambystoma > Ambystoma mexicanum. The sequence goes on along the minus strand of NC_090933.1, from coordinate 1,234,415,865 downwards.
TCATCCGCCTCCAACTTCCTCAGGGTCAGTCACTTCTCCAAGCAATGAGTTGGTGAGAGATCTCTTTCCTCACCTGGGGCCTCCCGCTGGAACAGCCACCCTGCCTCCCTTAGAACTGGAGGAGAACCATCTCCGGTTCCAGAAGCTCCTCAAAACCTTTCTCTTTGCTTCTGCTTTTTCTCATCCCCTCCTCTGCTGACCTCCTAGTTGTAACTGGAACTACACTGGCTACCTAGACACCCTCTGATCTCGGGACCAGGTCCTCCCCCGCCAGCGTTTTACACCTGTACTGACCATCTGGCAACCCCCACACTTGGGGACTGTCTATGTATCCCTACAGTCCCCCTCCCAGCTCTTGATACCTGGTGTCTGCACTTACCCATGCACTTGCCACATGCTGGCCGCTACTTACTTATTGTTATCATCTTTGCCATGTACTGCACTGTCCCAACCCCCTTCCCACACACTTGCGCGATCTGAATGACACCTGGCCTAGTAGGATCGTTGTCTGTTCACCCTTTGTTCCCCTCCCTTGCCTCGTCGCGCCTTGAAACACTTGTGTATAGGCGCGTTATAAATGCCATATCATATATCATATCATTAGTTCATCACCATGACCTGCAACCCTTAATGGTCAGAGATAGTGGATATCCTGCAAGAAGGTCAAGCAGGGAGTTCTGATCAGATTTGACAGCAAGAGTTTTGAACCTCAAACTGAAAACTCTTTTGGATGATATCTTCAACAAGCATGTTCTTGGAAGTCCTTGCGGAAAAGTACATGTTATCGAGTTTCAAAAGAGAGGACTACCACTTGCTCATATGCTCTTAAAATTGAAAGCAGAAGACAAGCCAAAGGATGTTGAAATAAATGACAAATGTAAATCAGCCGAAATTCCAGATGAACACTTTTATCCCCGGCTACATGCCACTGTGATAAAGCATATGATACACACCCCATGTGTGGAACGCAATTTCAATTCACTGTGCATGGTAGATGGCAACTGCTCCAAAGACTTCGCCAAACAGTTTCAAGAAGAAACATTACTTAAAGTGGACAGATATCCTCGATATCGGAGGCGAAAAAAAGTGACCCCAGTAATTGTCAATGGTAAAAAAATAGACAATTCTTGACGAGTTCCATATAGCCCATACTTCAGCTTGAAATACAACTGCCATATAAATATGAAGAGTTGTGCGTCAGTGAAAAGCGCTACAATTGTACTTTGTTTTATGATCTCATTTCTACTTCAGTGTTTATATTTTTAATTCTTTTCATTCAATAGTTTTTTTTTTCTATTAACATAAATTACATTAAAATATACCACATAATATTAACACTATGAACATTTCTTCCTTTACGTACTTCAGCCCATGTACACAGGCTTCAACACTAGTTGAATAAAAAACAAAAAATAACAAAGAAGAAAAGTGATCCATAATAACATTCACACTCATCCGACTTTGACATGCTTCGTTAACCTGATTGTTAAGACACAATTTATATCCAACATTCACTTAAAAATACAATTATTTTAAAAAAAAATAATGGTATTCATTGCTCACCTTTTCAGATGAGGCACTTTCATATTCAAAGGTCGCTTTTGACTCTGAAGAACACCGTTTTTCTTCCTAGATTTCGTATTTTTTTTTACCGACATGTTACCGGCATGTGTGATAAAGTGTACCTAAGTGTCCCTTCTTGTACCTAAACTCAAGCCCAGCATCTCAACAACATTTTGCATACGTTTGTTAAAGAAAGTCCAACATATTTGATGAGAATCTTGCATCACATGCGTAGTGGCTTAAAACATGAATTAAGGCACTCTCACCCCCCCCCCACTTCCACCTTGCAACCACTGCCACTCTCATCCCCTTGGGCCATCCCACCTCTGAGGGGCCTAGAAGGCCACCTTTCCTGACGTCATGCTCCACCCTGCCTCTCCCTCACCCACACTTCTCCCCTTTAAGCTTGCAGAGTGCCTAGAGCAGTGGTCTTCAAACTATGGCGCTGGGGTTGGGATGAACCCACAGGACGTCCAGAGGGGGTGCAACACTCTTCCAAAAGGGAGTATGATGACAGATTTTAATACATAATATAGGTAGAAATGATATCTATGGAGGCACAGCAACAACATTTTTACTCAAAGGGGGCTCAGCATACAAAAAAGGTTGAATACCACTGGCCTAGAGGCAAAGCCTGGCCCCTAACCCCTTTTATCCCTTTTTCCTGCCACCGCTTTCTCTGCAACCTTTGCACCCCAAAAATCACTGTGATGAAGATGTTTGAGGCCACCCTCCCTTTCTTACTCTCCACCGTCTCCCTGCCTTCCAGGCTCTCAACTAAAAACCTCCGACATCTCAAACTCCATATAAAAACCACATCGACCCCTGCCAAGAAACCACCATCAGAAGGCAACAGCACTGCCCTGCTAACAACCTTTAAGAAAACGGTGCCCCGAAAAACGAACACTGGCCAGCGGGGCAGGAGTCAAAGTCCGCTCCTAGGAAGGTTAAGATGGGGCAGCAGGGTTTAAAACCATTCAATCCTCACCCTCCCTCTATTTCATCTAGCCCCTTTAACCCCCAACTCGACCCTGCCTTTTGTCAGCTCGCTTTGCATATTTAGGGCAACGAAGAGAGTGTTTTGAATGTTTCTCCCATTCCTCAGTGAAATAGCTCAATCGAACCACCAAGCGCCGTCTGAGGGCCACAGCCAAGCGACTCCCTGGAACACGGCCCCAAAAGTGAGCAGGATTCTCCTACTAGGCAGGTCCAGAGGCCGGATCCAAAACCCGGCCTCGTCTTGGAAATTAGGATCTCCCCCACTGCTCCACTGAAACAGCACATCCGGGTGACTGTGACAGACCACGTGCAGGGCTGGAAAAATGGTTTGAGGTTCCAGCACCTCTGCAGACTCCCCCAACACTCCATTCTACCAAACAGAGGGCTGACCTTGCCCAGGGTGCTACCACAGCTCCAATCGCCCGGGAAGGCTCACATCCCCCTTCCCTGGTATCCCTTTAAGCTGCCTTGTGTTTACATTGATGTACTCTATGTATGGATATAGTGCCTCATGCAGGTTCCAGGTTGCTAAGCACTGTGATAAAAGGGGTTAGCTTTACTCCATCTAATGGTAATCAATTGATCAAACATGGAAGGATAAAGGGCTTGAGGTCAGATTCAAATTTCCGAAGTACAGACATGCCCCATATAAGAAGCGAGCACTTAACCCGTGAGCTCTCCGCCTGGACACAATAATCTAAACTTGAACTAAGCAGAAGGAAAGAATATTAAGGCAGCATGGAGGGGTAGAGGCAGGGGATATAGGTTTTGGAAGAAATGGTCGACCAGTGTCTAGAATGAGCTTTGTGAAACGGCCGCAACATTACCTGCAAGTGAGTATTGCAATGAAAGCCAAACTCTGGCTTAGTTTTCTCATATCTCAGGTGCAGCTTTCTGCTTGTTGATCAAAAAGATGCTACCAGTGGACAGTGCCAGGCCATGGACATGCCAAGCTCATCAACAAGCTGCATTTTCATCACTCTCTCCATGACCAACGCCTACACGTTTCCCTCCGTAAATCTAAAATGGTGGCAATTTGGTTGCCACTCCCCTCAGAGCGCTAACCAGTGGAGCCGTCTACACAGGCAGCCATCTTCTCCCCTAATCCCTCTATCCATTGCCCTTCAAAGACACACTCAATGACAATACCTTTGATTGCAGCATTCAAAATATGTTTCATTGCAATCAAGAAGGCATGTCAAGCCCCTCAGTTTCAAGTAAAGAGCTCCAGTAATTGTTTAAGATAAGATTACCAGATTGCGGTCCCTGACATATTTTGATTAGCCATCACTTCATGCACCGACTGCACATTGTGTCTGCACATGGCAACCCTGCTTTTATATGTGCTATGATGGAGTAGATTCTCCATAAACTCAGACGGCTACCGCGCCCGCCTAACTGACTCGCTCTGCGCGACTCTTCTGACTCAGTAACTGTAACAGTGAAAGGTGGGGGATATCCGGTCAGACCCCGTGCTCCTATGTGTTTAACTGCTGCATGCTCTGAATCTGTGTTGATATCTGGGAGGCATGCAGGTCCACAGGGCATGCAACCATTATTGCAATGGACTCTTACGGAGTGCACCTGCTTATTCCTGTTGGAGGAAAGGTTAGTGCAGTCTGCAGGAATCCAGCTGGTATGCTGGGACTAAGATGCGTATCCCTGAGAATAGGCGTTGCATTCCCGGCACAGTGTGGGAAACCCAGCGTGGGAAACTTCGGTTTCGATTTCCCTCATCAAATTCTCAAATTCTCAAACCGTGTAAACCAGAGTAATAGTTTTTCATTGGATTTCTACTACAATCTCTCATTGCATAATGAGGGTCACTGTAAGGCACGGTTCACTGTTTGGTACACCACAATATGATGGCTGGAATGTTTTGAATCAATCATAACCACGGGTACAGTTCTGGGCAACCCTCCAGATCATTGTTTTTCAGCCTGTCAAGCCATTACATTTTATTTTATTTTATTTATTTTTGTATTTATAGCAGTGCATAAAACCCTCAGGCATCTAGGCGCTTGTTACAGTAAGTGCAAAACTGGATGATGTACTTTGCAAGACCATGCATAAGGGTTACAACATGCAGGTGTATCTTGAAAAGCATAAACTGGCAGGCACACCTCAAGGTACAGGGGGCAGCTGCAGGTGTATAAGAATGCATGAAAGACAAATTAGAGTAAGTGCATAGTCTGGCAAAGCTGCACCTCGTGTTACGGGGCTACATCAGGTATACATATACGCAAAGAACAAATTAAAGTAGGTGCATAGTCTGGCAAAGCTACGCCTCATGTTATGGGGGCTACATGAGGTATACATAAACGCAAAGGACAAATTAAAGTAGGTGCATAGTCTGGCAAAGCCACACCTCGTGTTACGGGGGCTACATCAGGTATACATTTACGCAAAGGACAAATTAAAGTAGGTGCTTAGTCTGGCAAAGCCACACCTCGTTTTCTGGGGTACATCAGGTATATATATACGCAAAGCACAAATTAAAGTAGGTGCATAGTCTGGCAAAGCTACGCCTCATGTTACGGGGGCTACATGAGGTATACATATACGCAAAGCACAAATTAAAGTAGGTGCTTAGTCTGGCAAAGCCGCACCTCGTGTTACGGGGGCTACATCAGGTATACATTTACGCAAAGGACAAATTAAAGTAGGTGCTTAGTCTGGCAAAGCCACACCTCGTTTTCTGGGGTACATCAGGTATATATATACGCAAAGCACAAATTAAAGTAGGTGCATAGTCTGGCAAAGCTACGCCTCATGTTACGGGGGCTACATGAGGTATACATAAACGCAAAGGACAAATTAAAGTAGGTGCATAGTCTGGCAAAGCCACACCTCGTGTTACGGGGGCTACATCAGGTATACATTTACGCAAAGGACAAATTAAAGTAGGTGCTTAGTCTGGCAAAGCCACACCTCGTTTTCTGGGGTACATCAGGTATATATATACGCAAAGCACAAATTAAAGTAGGTGCATAGTCTGGCAAAGCTACGCCTCATGTTACGGGGGCTACATGAGGTATACATATACGCAAAGCACAAATTAAAGTAGGTGCTTAGTCTGGCAAAGCCGCACCTCGTGTTACGGGGGCTACATCAGGTATACATTTACGCAAAGGACAAATTAAAGTAGGTGCTTAGTCTGGCAAAGCCACACCTCGTTTTCTGGGGTACATCAGGTATATATATACGCAAAGCACAAATTAAAGTAGGTGCATAGTCTGGCAAAGCTACGCCTCATGTTACGGGGGCTACATGAGGTATACATATACGCAAAGCACAAATTAAAGTAGGTGCTTAGTCTGGCAAAGCCGCACCTCGTGTTACGGGGGCTACATCAGGTATACATTTACGCAAAGGACAAATTAAAGTAGGTGCTTAGTCTGGCAAAGCCACACCTCGTTTTCTGGGGTACATCAGGTGTATATATACGCAAAGCACAAATTAAAGTAGGTGCATAGTCTGGCAAAGCCACACCTCGTGTTACGGGGGCTACATCAGGTATACATTTACGCAAAGGACAAATTAAAGTAGGTGCTTAGTCTGGCAAAGCCACACCTCGTGTTATGGGGTACATCAGGTATATATATACGCAAAGCACAAATTAAAGTAGGTGCATAGTCTGGCAAAGCCGCTCCTCGTGTTACGGGGCTACATGAGGTATACATAAACGCAAAGCACAAATTAAAGTAGGTGCATAGTCTGGCAAAGCCGCTCCTCATGTTATGGGGTACATCAGGTATACATATACGCAAAACACAAATGAAAGTAGGTGCATAGTCTGGCAAAAGTCGGGAATGAACATATGCAAATAAGGCTTGGTCCCATCCCAAAGGGGCAGTCCAGCCTGAACTGCTAGGTCACATCCCTTCTGCACGAGACCACAAGCATCTCCAGATATGTTTCGGCCTCATTTCCAGCTGGCGCAGGGAAATTAACTGGAAATGCTGTGATAGCTCATTCACTCGTCAACTCATGTTCACTCTTGCAAGAGTGTGTGGCAACTGAGAGCAGAGTGCACGTTGGAATTACATGACATCTAGCTGGCACGTTGAGGTTATTGGAAGCCATTTTGGTATTTCTCCTATGTAACTGGCCGGCTTTCTCATAGCTGGAGGCTTTTTGTTTGTATATCTATGCGCATCCCCTCTTTCTGGAAAATAGCCATCCTCACAGGCTTTTCCATGGAGTATATCGTGATGTCTGGTGGTCTTTGCCACCGGCTTGATTTAACAGGAGCCTGCGGACTCCAGGATTTCTGCCTAAACCCCCGAATGATCAACCACAGACTTCTTACTTTGGTTTACCCCACTTTAAATGGGAGCACTCAAATGGCTCGGAACTACAAGGTGCAATGCCCCCACCCACAAATAGTCACATCCCCATATGTACACTGGGAGAGAAGGGGCAAGGATGGGAATATGTACCCTCCAAGTAAACAAACAATGACCTCTGTCCATGTCTTTCAGGGATCCAATGATTCAGAGTGTTTCTTTCCACTAACTGCAGGGCATTTAACTCAATGGTCAATTGCTTGATTTCAGTCCCTTGCCTCACTTCCTTATGTCAATTACACTTCATCTCTCTATGCTGCTGCTTCCTTACTGCTTATTGTCACACAGTGAGTCCCATAATCAATTAAAAACATAAACTAAGGCTCTGTTAGGAGTTCAAATTATGAGGACACCATGGCGTTCTATATTGAATCTATGCTGTAAAGTAAATCATCATGGCTCCATAGGTAAGCTCTTCTTAAGTTACTCTATTTAGATATATAACAAGTTCAAGCATGTTACAGGATAGGAACCCACCAGTGGCCACCACTGCCTCTGATGGAACACCTGGGTTTAACATTCACATATTCATATTTGCACATTCAACAGTGACATCACTCACTCTAATCTCTCACATACTAGGCATTCATTCACCCAGATATATACTAAAAGATCCTGCCTCAGTGTTATTTTTTAACCTTTCATGATATTGTGATTTTGGTCACTAAATCCTACCTGCTATAGCTGCTTTCCAGTTTCCGCCTTGTTTGCTGTTAAAGCTAATATGTTTTCTGAATGTATTTGTCCTGCCTTTTTGCCTTTCCTAAAACCTTGTTTTCCTGTGAGCAGATTTACCTCCCCAGCTCACAGGCTCACCTTGTTTCTGGTAAAGCTGTCCCTTCCCCATGTCCCCTTAGTTTAGTTTAGTTTATTGCTTGCATGTTAGGCAGCAAATAAATTCAGTTTCAAATCACCCAAAGGCCAACAGGGAGGCAACAGGGATTGCAGTACAATTACAATATACAAAAAATACAGCGGGGGAAGGGATGGCCGAACCTACTGTTCCTTGTGAATATTCAGAACGTGCAGGTGCAGCAAGGGAGAGGGCAGTGGGGTAGGTGCTGGCATGTCCATGCTCAAGTGTGAGCCACAGGTGAAATGCAAGGTATGGTAAGTGCTATGCATCCAGGAGCTGCGTTGGGTGGAAAGTGCAAGTCTCCAGTGCGGAGGGTGGGCTTAGGGATGTGCTGAAGGTAGACAGAAGCTGGGGAGACTGGAAGTGAGTGGTCCAGGGCCCTAAAGATGCCTAAGGGACCAAGACATCAATCACAGCAACTGTGAGATTAGCAGATGAGGGATGAAGGGAAGGAAAAGGAAATGAGGACATTCTTGAGGTGCTTTCGGAACTTAAGAAGGTCCGATTCAAGACGTAGAGGGTGGGAAGGCTGTTCCACAGGAGGGATCCAGCTGAGGAAAGCGGACAACCTCCTGTTCTCTGTTTAGCGAAATGCCTTACACACAGGGAGTTGATGCCAGAGGAACTTAGAGGTCTTGAAGGAGAGTATTTTGTAAGAGAGAGTTGCAGGTATTGTGGTCCCTGGCTCCAGATCGCTTTGTGATGCAGAGGTATTTGAATTTGATCCATTCAGCAACCAGCATCCAGTGGAGACATTTTAGGGCAGGAGGCAGGAGAGTTGCAGTCCCTGGGCTTAAGGCAAAGGAAAAGTCTTGCTGCTCCATTCTGGATAAGCTGAAGGGGTCGCAGAGTGGAAGAAGGTAGATTGAGGAGGAGGGTGTTGCAATAGGCAGGCCTGGAGAGAACCAGGGCTTGGGAAACATTGAGCTTCTGGGGACAAGTGAGAAAAGCGAGAATTCCTTGAGAGGGAAGAGTTTAAAGTGGGACTTCTTAGCAATGTCCTGAGTGTGAGGGAGGAAGGAGGGAGAGGAGACAAAGATGATGCCAAGGTTTCTGAGTTCAGAAGAAGGAGCAGGGGGGAGAGCAGGAGGAACAGGCTTTGCAATCTCAGTTCCATGCTTTACTTGCTAAGACCTTTGTCCATAGTTTAAGTACCTGCTTTTTAGTGTACTTAGTTTTGTGAACCATGTGTTTGCAGCAACTTGTCTTGTCTGTGATTAGTGCACTAGTTTCATTAACCACATATTCGCCGCGTTTCTTGAACCATGTATTCAGACGGTTGGCAGTGACCGCCTATATATTTACCATGACTGAAGCTTTATGTTTCATGATATTCCTAGAAAGCTAGGTTTCCAAGTTTATGTGTGGCAACTTTCCCCTTCTACAGCCTCTCTCTACAGTTTCTGCCCTTTGCTTTTTTATTCCACCTATCCTGTACTTGGTTATTTCTATCCACTCTGCTTTTCCATCTTGATTACATATTGGTCCACTGTTGTGTCTAAGCCCTGTATCCATATACAGTGTGACCACTGGGTTGGTCTCTGTTAAGATCAGATAAGGGAAAGACTTTGCTTGCCTTAGTCTAGTTCATTCGAATATTACCGGTCTCAATATATGGTCTCCCGCTTTCCTCTTCCACTGAGTACAACCATCTCATCAGCATGTCTTCCCCATCACGTTGCTGCATGATTGTTCTTAAGAGTAATGTCTGGTACCGATCACAAGGGTTTTCCCTAATTTCACGGAGACCTCTTATCATATTCAAGTACACCCTTTCTTGTGATCAATCTGTGTTACCCAGTATATTGTCTGCCTTCCCTTTTTCTCAGTGTCACTTTTCTTTCAGCCCACTCCTGCCCCTACAGTTCTTGTGACTACATGTCTCCATTAAGATCAGTTTGGTATGTACCCTGCCTCTCTTATATGCTTAGTGTTACTGCTTAAGCCACCCAAAAATGACAGTGTATACTACAACATATATCTATTGACTTGTGTAATCCTGGAAATGCCAAAAGCTAAGTGTACATGTGTGCCCTGCTGTTTCAGTACCTTCAACTGCAAGGCCCGGTCTACCAGTGGCACAGTGCTGGCTCAGAGGTCACAGGTGGCCATGTGACATCTGCTGTCATTGCCAAGTCACTGCAGCAAAGAGGATACATTTAATGGCTGCACCTCAATTCATAAACCCCATAATTATGAGTATTACTATCCAGGTGGCTTATTCAACATTAAATATAAACCATACCTGAGTTAGGGTACATGGAAGTTATCACTCATAATTATTACAACTACATCAATTTGATCACACAGTGGTGTCAGCTCTGTGAGCCCAATTCAGCTGTGGGAGAATGATGTGTATTCTCCCCAGTCAAGCTGTCTCTACTGCTTCCAGCAAAACCAAAAGAGTTGATGGCTGAAATGTGTAGAATAAATCTTAACCTCTGGCGTTGCTCTGGGCAACCCTCCAGACCGTCGTTCTTCACCTGCCGAGCCATTATGAAAAGGGAGCAATCACATGCAAGTCAGTCCTGTTCCTACCCCAAAAGAGGCAGTCCAGCCCGAACTGCTAGGTCACATCCCTTCTGCACGAGACCACAAGCATCCCCAGATATGTTTCGGCCTCATTGGTTGTCATCAGTGAGGAGTAGCTTTGATCTAAACCTGCCAGATGACATATCCACTCTCTATGCTGAGAAGGTAGGCTTGGAACTGCAATTCATTGCATGGGCAGTTGTCGAAGTGTACGAAAAGAAGTAGTGGAAGTATGTCCCCTGCTGGTCTGCCCCTGCTCCCCACAAACCCAATGTCCACACCACTTCTCACACGCAATTCAAGCCCCATACCTGGATCCCTCTATTCCACCCCATCACTGTGTAAAGACTGAAAGAAATAAAATGCATTCTAAATGACTCAATTACATTTATTAATTGTCCCCCACAGCATGCAGCTTTATGCGCCTCCCTTTCTTATTCCCCACCATTCGCACCTCTTAAGACGCCTGATAAAGATTGAAGCCAACCCCCCACCTACCCATTAACTGCACGCACAGCTGTGCCTGCAGTAATCTCATTTTAAGTAGCTTAAATGCAAAAGAAACATTCTGATTACTGTGGGAGGAGGGCAATGATGGGGCTTGGGGATGTGCTTTGCCCCAAGCAACCCACTGTAAACAATAACACCAAATCAGCAGTTCTACAAGTAGCTCACCGTGATGTGAGGTCGGAGCTGATTTTGCAGGTCCTATGTTCGAATATTCAGGACAGAGAATGCAAAAAAACCCGCCTGCTGTTTAAGGGGATGTGGTTCAAGTTTCAACGTATTCCTATGCTGTTATTTTTAAGAGCAACACCATTCCAAAATGGTTTCTTTTTAAAATAAAAGTATAGGAACAGTAAAACTGAATTAAAAAAAGAAGAGGAACACTGCTCCCAATCGCTACCCACTCCTGTCCACTTCGACCACTGAGTATAACTCCTTTACTCCTCATTCATGAGACAAATTTGCATACATTGATTCTATATGAATGCACATTTTTCTTCATGAATATTAATGAGGATTATCCTAAACCCATCAGGACAGTCCCTCGAGCTCCAGATTTGCACAACCATGGTCTAGCCCATCCCTAGATTTTTCTGTTTCACTTGTTCCAAGATCGTAGCACCCTTTTTAGACAGTTTTATTGTTAATCTCATAACCCTTGAAGGCACTTAACCTAATCACTTTCTTACTTCAATACAAAAAGTTCAAACATATATCACGTGTCATGGGTTTGTTGGTCTGCCACAACACACATACACACACAGAAATCTAGAAGTGATAGAATCTAGATGTTTGATTTCGCTTGTTCCTTCCATGTTCAAAGAAATACACAGCCTTTGACCAAAGCTACACGGTTGACATAGACTTCCTAAGAGAAGTGGTCTCCTTTGGTGGATAACAGCCTTCCCTGAATTAATATCTGATGAAAGTATGAGAAGAGAGAAGAAATGCATTGGCAAGGTAACAGTCATCAGGGCGGTGACATGCAGGAGTTGACATGCATCTCAATCCCATCACCCACTTATATACACACACTACTGACCAATGAGCGGAGGATGGCCTGCACAATAGACAAAAGGCAAACTCTTAGACCAAAGCATCACTAGGATCCTATAGAAGTATAGTGACGAAAGCATGCTCTTTCATGTCACGTAACCTGGATTCAGACCAGGGGGAGGCAGTGAAACAACTACACAAGAGAATACAAACTGTGGAGCCTTTACTCACCCCAACATCTGAGAAGCACCTAACTAGACTTCTCCACAGCTTATGAATGGTGGGCCATGCAGTTCTTGGTACTAGACTGTGATCTCATAGGGGCATCATGGAGAGAACAGTTAAGTGGATGGTATCCTTACTGAAGAACTGGTCAGCCAGGGTGAGAGGGGGTCATTTCTTGTCACAATCTGCCACCACTCTGTGTGGCATGCCTCATGGGTCCTCTCTTTCCCTACTCTCCTCAAAAAATCTAAAACCAAACATTAAAAAAAGAATGAACACTTGAAGACAGATTTCAACATGTGCATCTACACTCAACCAATGATCTACCTCGACATGATTTACCAACCCTAGGTTTCTGTCACTGCTGCTGCTCTCATTCTACTTTTAACCAAATTAAACACAGCATCTCCCTCCCTGCTCTCTTCCCAGATATATGTTTTCTCTGCTGCGAGTGATGTCTGGTGGGTGGGGCTGGGTGAAATTGTTAAATTTCCGTTCCGCCAGCCACAGAAGCAAAATCTGTAAGATGTTGATCCGTTTTGCTGCTATCTGCCGTTTCCACCACCCTTGAGTATCGAAAAGAGCATCACAACGTTCCTCATGCCACTGCACTAAACTAACATGAATTGAAAAAACGTTCCTCATGCCACTGCACTAAACTAACATGAATTGAAAAAACGTTGCACTAAACTAACATGAATTGAAAAAACGTTCCTCATGCCACTGCACTAAACTAACATGAATTGAAAAAACGTTCCTCATGCCACTGCACTAAACTAACATGAATTGAAAAAGCGTCCCTCATGCCACTGCACTAAACTAACATGAATTGAAAAAGCGTCCCTCATGCCACTGCACTAAACTAACATGAATTGAAAAAGCGTCCCTCATGCCACTGCACTAAACTAACATGAATTGAAAAAGCGTCCCTCATGCCACTGCACTAAACTAACATGAATTGAAAAAGCGTCCCTCATGCCACTGCACTAAACTAACATGAATTGAAAAAGCGTCCCTCATGCCACTGCACTAAACTAACATGAATTGAAAAAGCGTCCCTCATGCCACTGCACTAAACTAACATGAATTGAAAAAACGTCCCTCATGCCACTGCACTAAACTAACATGAATTGAAAAAGCGTCCCTCATGCCACTGCACTAAACTAACATGAATTGAAAAAGCGTCCCTCATGCCACTGCACTAAACTAACATGAATTGAAAAAGCGTCCCTCATGCCACTGCACTGAAAAAAGTGGCACAAAGTCTTGTGCTACTGCTTGAACCTAGCACAATTCTAATGAAAAGCTAGGCAAAGTTTCTTGTGCCACTGTGCGAAACTAGCACAAACAGAAAAGAGCATCACAAAGTTTATCGTGCTGCTGCGTGAGCCTACCACGAATCAAACAAAAAGCTGTGTGAAGTTTCTCGTGCCATTGTGCAAACCTAGCACAGTTAAAACATACATGCAAAGTAAAACTAATACAGATTTAAAATTAGCCTGCGTTACGTTTCTCGTGCCACTGCAAGAAAATAGCACAGATCTAAAAAGACCCATACAACGTTTCTCGTGTCACTGCGTGAAACTAGCACGGATCGAAAAAAAAAGACCTGTGCAAAGTTTCTTATCTCGCTAGACAAAACTAACATGGGAACAAAACATCACACTCCACACAAAAGCGTACAAATCCAGGTGAAATTTCAGTGGCAACAGAATCGTAATGCTGATTTCGTGGAAAGTGGGTAAGCAGATTCCAGTGCAGATTTTGCACTTTTTTGCTTTGCGGGCAAGAATTATACTCACCCCTACTGATGTGGCTTTTGAAAATATGCACCTGACAATGAATTGCTTGCCCATGTAGAGCAGGAGAGGGAGAAACAATGATATAGGGTGAGACAGGGAGAGAGGGACAGTTCAGGTAGAAAGAGACATAGAGAGAGACAAATAAGTGTCTGAACGCCGGATGCAGCTAATTTACAAAGTACTCATTGGGCCTCATTCCGAGTTGGGCGGTAAGGGTCAACGGTCACCGGCAAGGAGACCGGTGCCAATAAACCCTTACGCCCAATTCCGAGGTCCCTTAGCGGGACCCGCAAAGGCTATGTGGTCTGATCACACGTCCTTTGCGGGTCCCGCTAAGGGACCAGGGCGCTAATAACGGGCCCGTAATTTACGTCCACGTAATTAGCGCCTTCCCCTTTCTCATTGAGCCCTATGTGGGCTCAAATGGTAATGGGGAATGGTTGGTTGAATGGGGACTTACTGAGTCCGCACAGGTCGGAATGTCCCTGTAAGTCCCCATTCACCCAGACCGGACACGGACCCGGGTTCGGAGGAAGCCATGGCACAAATAGCGCCATGGCTACCTCCAAACTCGGAATGAGGCCCATTGTTTCAGAGATTATCTGCATGCTTCCTGATCCTTCTAAAAACACGATTTGCTTTCAAAATTCAATAAGGTGATGCGCTGAGCCCTAGTCTTTTGGTGATTTGACCCCTCTATAGAACAGTTGTGTTAGCGGTGTTGCTTAGAACACATGTGGATAGGCAGCAATAATATAGCACTGGCCACGCTAACACATGAAACTCAAAATCTACAGTGTAGTGATGTTGGTGAAATTGTGCATTTCTTTGAGATTGCTTTAAAGATCCTTTCAGGAGCAGAGGCGGCCATCTTGATGCGCATCCGCACAGCGCTCTCCCGCAGTGTATGGCAAGCACCAAACAGATGGAGCCAGTGTGAGATGCTATGGCCCCATTGCTCTTAATGTGGAATGATCACCCTCATCCGGGCTCCTAATGAGGTGTGAACATTGCTCATTCATTCCAGTAGAGTCAGGTCATGCCGCGCGCCAGACACTGTGGAAAATTTGTCAGCAATCGGGCAGTTGCATCTTCTGTTGGAGATGGAGCTAGAGAATAAAAGACATCCACAGAGTAAGAGAAAAAGCAAAACACTTAGTTGAGTTTAATTGTGTTGAATTGTCCAGAGATGCTCGGTTTAGACCAAACTTTACTCCGGAAATGCAAAAGAAATATTCATTTCTTAATTATATAGTGCTTTTGCTAAAGCACTGCACATGGAATCTTTTTATATACAATTATTATTGCCCTCCTAAAGTTGGTACCCATTTATCAACCTCGGAAGGATGAAAGGCTGCATTGCAATAGCTGCCCATCCCATGCAGAAGAGTGGATGAGGTTCTTTGACCACAACTAGCCCAAAGAAAGATGTCATTTAATTAGGTAGGTAACTTCAGAGAATTACCCAATTCAGTCACCTATAACATTGAGAAATATCCCCACGCCTAAATGTAATGGCTCACGATTATTGTATCACTGTAAACACGTTTAAGGTTTAATTGAATAATCTGTCTGCGCACCACTCTTGAAAACAGTCCAATATGATAGGTCCAAAAATATATATATATAAATGAGGAGAATCCTGGCTGCAGATGCCTAACTGTGACCGATATTCACTCAGTTAGTCCAAGAAATAACATAAACGCAGAGTAGTTAGGTAGTTTACCGTGCCTGTGCAATTCAACTCAATTCAAGTATGTATATGAAAAATAGATGTATTGGTTACAAAACGTGTGTCCTTAGGTACTTAAATCAAGTACTGAGTCATGTTAAGCTATTCTTAACCTATCCTAAGCCAACGTCATCCTAATGGTGGCAAATGCTAACGTTTCTCCCGTGACCGGGCTTTGTCAAGGCGTAGAGAAATCCAAACTATTTCAAACCAATTATCCTGTTTCTTAATTTAACAGGTTATCTATCTCTTTCTTTTCTTTCTTTCTTTAAATTAGAGTAGGCGTGGGCGGACCCACGCAGGCGCTTCCCCATCCAATTGGATGATGTGCACCTATCCACCATTCAGCATTCAACCTACGTAAAACTCACAATTCCTCCCACCGCCCTGTCTGCCTCACAAAATCCAACAACACACTACCCCTCCTCCTGCCACTCACCCCGTCACCTCCCAACAAAGCCTTCCCACTCAACTCAGCCACACCTTGCGCAGACAATCGAACCCTCATCAATTCTCTCTCTACAGCGTGTCTCTCACACCTAAACAGAAAATGTTCCACAGTCTCAGGCTCTCCACACACCGCACATTCCCTCGACTCTCGTTTCCCAACTCTAAACAGATATTCATTCAGCCCCACATGTCCTATTCTCAGTCGATTCAGCATCACCTCCTCCCCCCTCCTCCATTCTAGACTTCCCGGATCCACCTTTACTGACACTTTCTCACGAATACCAAACATCCACCTACCTTTTACCCCACTCACCCACTTCTCCTGCCACTCATCCATGACCCGCCTCACCATCACTACCTTTGTCTCATCCACACTCAAAGGCAACCTTACATCAACCGCTTCCCTTCTCATACCCTCACCCGCCGCCAGATCCACTAACTCATTTCCCAGAATGCCGCTATGACTGGGGACCCACGCCAACTCCAGATCCATCCCCCCACACACACATTGATCAATCTTTCTCCTGATATCCAAAATCACATCCTTCCTATCTCCATCCCCTGCCACAATCGCCTGCAACCCACTCAATGAATCTGAAAATACCACTACTTTCTCAAACCTCAACTCGCATACCCTTCCAATCGCCATTACAATCGCCACCAATTCAGCCGTACAAATTGACACATCATCCATCAGACGCCCCACTTTATACTCCCCAGTGCTTTCCAAATAATACGCCATTCCCACTCTTCCAGATACCGGATCCTTTGAACCATCCGTGAACACCCTGCACCCTTCTTTCTCTGCCACATATGCCTGACCCAAATCTTTGATCTCACCCCGCAGTCCCCGCTTCTTTGACACCACACTCGTCAACTCCAAGCACACCTTTGGAGACCCCATCATCCACATCGGACACCTCACCAGATCCATATCTGTCACAACCATCAACTCGCCCACACCCCACTGCACCCCCTTCTCCCACATGTGAAACCCCAAAGGGCCCCCTTTCCTCCTCCACCGATCCCCATAATAGTCAAACCTCCAATTATACCGCAAACATTCACGTACCTATCTCATATGATCATTAAATGTACAACATTCCATTGCTCATCAATCCATCCTCATATTGTTACTTCACAATCCAAAATGCTCACAACCAATGCTTGGTCTGATCTGTTCCAAGTAATGAGAATACACTTTTGCTGCTAATACATCATCATCTCTGCTACATATTAGTTACAGTTTCAACTCTTCAGGTATTGTTACAAAGTCAAATTGCATAGGGCCACTTCCCACATTACAATGAAACCTGTAATGGTAAGTACCTGAAGTGGGGGAAGAGAAAAGAAAAGAAAGAAGAAAGATGTCAGGGTGGAATGGGATGTTAGGGGGGATGGTATACAATTATATTTTTCGTCATTCATAATTCCTAAATAGAGATGACTCAAGTGTCCAGGCAATCACCTTGCTAGTCATAATAGGAAAACAAGGTCTTCCTCCTGACATCATCATTCTCTCGGTAGATTAGGTTAAAGTGAACAAAGGTACATGGATGTCTCTTGGTATCAAAGAATGTATTTGTTTTCAATCTATTGATCTACACAAGTTCATCGATGAGCTAAATAAATGGCAATTGAGTACATGCAAGGGTAGTGCTTAGGGGATATGCTCTGATAGAGAGTGTGAGCTGTATATCTCCATAAGACTAGTGACAGGATAGGGAGTACACGTTTCAGCAGAAATATGAGACACTTGTAAAACATCCTCAAGAACTAGTACAACAGGTGTCTCACCTAAAGTTCGGATGCAGTTAGCAAGGGAGAAAACTTGACAAACATTCAATCAGACAACCTAGTAATAACTAAAAGCTTTTTTTTTTTTTAGAACAGATAAAAAGGTACCATTGTGGAAACAAATGAATAAACCCGAAGCAAGTATGCTACCTAACTACTCTGCATTTATAGCAAGTAAACACCCTTTCAGAGAATTCCACATTCCAAGAAAAACAATTCATATGCTAAACCAGGCCGATCTGGTATATGCCAGGGTGCTGTCTAGCAGAGGAGTGTGAACGTTGCTCTCTCCAAGAAATTACAGAACCAGATTACAGTATTCCAAAATGTAATAGACTTAAGCCACATCACATAACACATCAGTGGAGAATGTAACCAAGGGTGCCTGTGAAGATACTATGGGCCTCATCACGACCTCAGCGGTTACGCCGGCGGTATTAGCGCGGGGGCTATTAGCGCAACCGCCATAGCCCCCGGCGCTAATAGCGCGGGATCACGAGTTGGGCGGACTTGGAAGTCTCATTCCCCATTGAGTCCATTCGGGAATGCCCCATTCACCATTGGGCTCAATGGGGAAATTTCGCGCTCATACCGCCGGCGGATTTCCCGCCGGCGGTATGAGCGCGAATTCTCGACAGATTTCACACCAGCTCAGAGCTGGATTGAAATCTGCCGAGGCCCTGATTCGGCAGACCCTTAAATCCAGCGGTAATAGCGCTGCCGCCGGATTTAAGGGTTACCGCCAAGGTCGTGATGAGGCCCTATGTGACCTTACCCAAGTTCAAAATAGATTGAAGCATTGGCATGTTGGTTGTTCCTTTGAAGACAGTGCATTTGCCGTGGGGCAATAATGGCTTTTCTAAGTCCTTTTGCTCAAAATCCCAGTCTTTCTCCATTGTCTTGCCTAGTTTTATACAGACCATTCCACCATCAACGATTTGAAGGTTTTAATTGCAATAATGGCTGCCTCCTCAGGTCATTAGCAGGTGGTAACGGCCCTTGGCCCTCGTAAGATGCTCTCGCTTTGCTCAGGCTGTTGACTTTGGTGAAAGGTCACAACCACCTTGTAATCCCCTCAGAATGTGTCAGATGCTTACTTACACAAGGACACATAGGTCCTGATTTAACAATGGTAGACTCTCATTGAAAAATGATCTGTAAACAATGCCCTCAATACATTTAACTAAAACGCTTTGCAGTTGGCACATATCCATTCATTTGCTCCCTCATTCCTTATTGATTTTTCATTGTAGGATATCTCAAAACAGTTTTAAACCAAACAGTGTTGGCTTTGCAATCGGCATTAAATAACCATACACTGGGCTCTGTCATAAAAAGTTCATTTGTCAGCTCTTGCCATCTTATGGCCGAGCAGTACATCAAACCAATGATGGAAAATGCTCCTACCAAGTCTTCAGAAAATGCAAAAACTGTTGGCTTTGCCAATGATGAGTCATATTTTCCAATATGATTTGCAGAAAGTCTAATGTCTGCACACTTGTATGTATACTTATGTACCTGTAACCAAGAGACCTCACGGTCGCATGTGAACCACTTAATCTAAAAACTCTACAAAATCTCATGTAACAGCGCCTCGATGCCCCTGGGCTGCAAGTGCGCTATACAAATGCAAATGAATTAAATACAATAAATAAGATGCTTTACCAACCCCAGTATGAGTTAGCCAGGTTTGTTTTCCAAGGCGTACTGAAGCGGTGAATACTGCTCTTGGAATCCCTCTCACTACAAGAATATCACTGGGTTGTTGGTGATAGATGTCGGTCTCCAGAAATACCACATGCGGTATATCTTAAAACCTCCCTACCTTATTTATTTACATTTGTATTTATCAAATTGCATCGCTTGTTTTGAGGATAAAAATGGATTTTCAAAAGTAGTGTATCATACCATTAATTCGCAATTTTTCATAATCTAGAAAAGCGTGACACTTTTTTACCGTTTTCTACATTATATTGGAAAAGGAGTGGAAAAGTAACATCAGGGGTAGCAGGTTTTTCATCCACTTTTGGGGCTGCATGAAGCCATTTATTTTCTGCCATGTTGAGAAGCCCTTGTACTGCCCATCACAATTTGTGGAGAAATGTATGAAATCTGTACTTCTATCTCTTGGGTGGGGATAGAAATGTGAGTAAAATATGTGAGCGAGTTCAACTCACAATCAAGGGGTATTTCGTGCATGCAGCCAAGACGTTTTTTCTCTGCCTTTAACCACAACAATCTCTCAGTGTGTGACCCCATTTTGTAAATGGTTTGCTCACAGTTGTAATGACGTTTCCAAAAAAAGAGGTTGCACTCAGAAGGCAGCACTCTGCCGCGACTCTCATCACAGGGTTCTGACGGGAAAAGGATGCTTCCACAAGAGCCTGTCAACTTTCTTACCTGCGAGAGATGAGAGATGTAAACAATTATTAACATGGTGGCTGCAACAGACGTACAGTGACAGAGAACACAAGCCTGCCCGGGCATTATCAATGTACATTGTATGATGAGGCCAAAGGCTTAACTGCTGGGTCCAACTCCTCCAATGCTTAGCATCTCGTTGGGACCTAAATAGCCTCTGAATTGCGGTGAACGATTTTATTTATTTATTTATTTATTGGTCATTTGTAATGTGCACTATATAGAAAACATTGTGGTTCAAGGCGGATCGAGACAGAGGGATAGGAAGAAGGGAAGAGGAAAAAAGGTATACAAGAAAAACAGCACGTTCTTAAAAGGTCTTGAAACATTGAGAAGGTGCAAGTGCTAATACATACGAGCGGGGGAAGGGGGAGGAGGGAAGTGTAGGGAGGGGTGGAAAGGAGAGAAAACAACAAAAAATATTCTGACTAGATCGTGAGACGATTTGGAACCTGTAAGTGCTGGACATGAAAGAGGGGGCTACGGGAAGGAAGTGAAGTGCAGGAAGGGAAGAGGAGAGGATCAATAAACAGAAAACAGTTCAAAGTGCAGGACAAGTAGGTAAAAACTGCAACAAGGAAATAAAACCGAACATGCAATTATGACAAGTAGGTGTGAGCGGCTGCAGACTGGGAAAGCACCCCCTGTTGGAGAAAGGGGATACGTCAGGCAAGCAGGCAAACAATTTAGTCAATGCAGGGAGAGTGAAGTCGATCCAGTGATTTAGGTATTCAAGAGGGGATCACTGCGCAAGATGCATCTAATGGGCCAAAGGGAGGCACAGTAGCTATTCAGATGTCTCTGCTCATAGGAGGGCTGGGGTGCCAACAACCAAATGGGTTAATGGCCTCACTCCCAACCAACTTTCAGAACTGTCATCCGCCCACTCCACCCCCCCAATTCTTTAGGCTTGCTCCACCTAGGGCCCCAGTGCTCAGGGATCTCCAAATGTGCACCATTCTTACACAGATCCAGTGTACCTGTTATTTACCTAAACAACTTTGCAAGAAAACACTTAATAGCAGTTTTTCTGCCATTCTTTTACCCTTTCCCCCCAAAATAAATGATGTTTCTACTTGTTCGGTATGAAGCATGTCTTATGCTATGTGCTGGCATCTGATTATTCTATGTTTCTCCTCACTGACAGTAGATGCAGCTCTATTGACAGAGCCAACAGCGTCGGCTTTTCTGCGGGCAACGGATATGCCTTTGAAAAGATTGTATGAGCTGCGAGATGGTGTTAACTGGTCATATTGTAGCAGTGCCTGACACATGCCTATGTGATACCTATACACCAGCCAAAATTGTTGGCTTTGCCAATGTTTATTTTTTTAAAAGGAGTTCAGTGCAAGGACACATACTGCTTATAACTCATGTGGTTGACGGAACACTTGATTTAGACATTTACATTACAACAGAAGCCCATTGCAGCTGCAATTAGGCCATCAAATATGAGAAGACTGCTTTCAAATAACACTGCACGAAATTGAATGTTACTGCTTGATAGAGCTATCTCAAAAAAGATCTCAGGAGGGTGTGTTTTGTGCGGAGTCAGGCAGGGAGGGAGTCAGGCATGGCCATGGGCAGTCAATGGGTGGCTGACAAACTAAACACCACTAGAAAACTGTTCCCCTCCATGCACACTATCTCCCCCTAACTGTACTCCAATGCAATCATTTTGGCTCATAGGCGGTGCACCACGTCGCAGTCGAAACTAATATTAGAAGCATGAAAAATACTTAGAAATAATTCCCACAATTACAAGAATTGGATCACTTTGAGTGCAATGTTCAGATACAAAAGGATCATTTTGATGCTGATAAAGCAAGCAAGTATTGCACCTTTGTGTTTCTCACTTACATACTGCACCATAAAGTAGGTAAGCTTGTGAGAATACTGTAAGCAAATAATGACCCTCCTTATTTCTGTGTGTCTCTTGTTATGGACCCTCTTACTCACGTTTTTGTGTTTTATCTCCAAACATCTTGGAACGTCTAATAAATCACCAATATTTGATTATTTATTTATTTATTTAAATTCTTGACAGAGCACCAAATTGCCCGCAGGCCTCACGGCGCACAAAAAACAAAAAACAGGACATAAGAATTCAAAGAACTAACAGCAAATGCAGCGTCTGCTAAGCCATGCAATTTGCAAATCCAGTCATCAGAGCATGGTTCCTGAAGATTTGCATCCATTCAAGCACGATTTTGCACACTATTGGCAGCCCTTGAGCAAAAGATATATTCTTTCAATGCATGTTTGCAACAAGCCAAATTCAGGCAGGCACTGGGCTAAATGTTGGCCTGGACCCAGCATACATTGACAGAAAATGTATTTTCATTAGGGCAGTTTTTGGACGTTTATTAATACTGTGCAAACTTGCATGTGCACCTGCATAACTAGCAAAGGGGGGCCGCCAGCAAAGATCAGGAGACACTTAAAGGAATCATCATTGTGAGTGCATCTCTGTGCAGGTAAACAGAGGGCCTCTCGAGCTCCTGCTCCTTTCCCCCTGTGCAACATTCCCTTAAAAACATCAATACAAACAGAACATGAAATTGATCAGAAAACGGTTAATGAGCTGTTCCTTTTCCCTGGGAAAGAAAACAAGCATTTTCTGGAAAAGACAGAGGGGCGAGGAATTGACATGCCAGCGTAAACCCGAACTCAAAAGCTCCCTTTAATTGGAAACTATTTTCCATCTGAAAACTGACATAAAACCAGTAATGTCTTCCTGACAGGAAGTGCCAGGGAGGGCGCAGAAGATTAGGCGAATGAGAGTGTGCGGATGCCAGGGTATTATGCATATGCCGCGCTGTGCAGCTGCTGGAAACAAACACTCATTGCCATGCATTTGTTATTCCAAATCTTGGGGCGAGCGGAGCTGTCGGCTGAATGCAAAGCGTTCTGGGTCCATTGCTTCCCCAACTCAATTTAGCAGGGGTGGAGAGAAAACAAGTCCTCTTCGGCGGTTTTGCTCTCTGATCATGCGCCGCAGCGCTCATCCAGGGAGAGGCTTCACAGCTGCCTCCGCGGCCAGATGCGCCGTTTGCTGCATCTCCCTGCCACGACTGGAATATTAACAGAGAGCTTTTCAGCCCAGCAATTTCTTTTTGTTTTCGCTTCCCCTTCACGCTTGTGTCTGTAGATAAGAGCAGCTAACCGGCTCAGTGACCTCTTGAAACCAAACAATTCCCAAATAGTCATCCTGCAGAAGTGACCAAAATAGTTGTCCTTTTTTATTGTTCATGAGTGTGCAAGTTAAACATGCATAAATGTGGCGTTTGGTGATGGAAACTGTTTCGTTGACCACGTCTATTAATTCATTAATCTTTGATAACGCGCTTAACACTGCAGTCCAGCCTCTAAGTTTGGCAACGGAGCGAGGTTAGGCTTGAACTTGTGTTGGTCTGCGTTGTCTTTATTCCAATGTTAATGATAATGTGATTTCTACCGCACATCGCTGCGATATTTCATGGTGACCAGGTGCTCAGGCGGATCTGAAAAGGAAGAGGGTTGGGGTGGTAGGTTAGTAGGATTGAGAGTGGAAAGCACAAGAGCGCTTTCATGTGCTATTGGTAGCTTCAGTTCGGAAACAAACAGTCACAGGCTGCTGGTATGATGTGGGTAGATTGTCGTTTGCGTGCTGTTTTTGTGGACGTTTGTATGTGGATATTTCATATGTGTATTGGGTGTTGTGGGGAATTGGTAAAGTGCCTGTGGTTCGGGTGTATTCTGTTGAGGTCTGTGTTACATTACTTGCGTGTTAGGTGGTGGTATGCTGAATGTTAGAGAGTTTTTGGCATAGTCCACACTTTTAGGAGACAACTGAAAACTCACTTATTTGAGTAATCTTCATGCCCTTAATTGCCTGACTCCCATCGTCTGATTTCTTCTATTTGTTATCGTGTGTCTATGTTTGTAGTGTGTGTGCGAAAATTAGCTAAAACATGGACCTTCACTTCCAAACCGCAATGAAAGTCAACGTTTCTGTGAGCTCAGTTAGGGATGTGTCGTCAGTTTTGAAAGCCATCTTTTGTTTCATTGGGATATGGTAGCTGATTGTCCAAGGGGTAGATGAGCTAAAACATGGCACCGGTGTGCTGCCATTTTGGACATTCACTTCCAAACTGCAATGAAAGTCTATGTTTCTGTGAGCTTAGTTAGAAGGCAGACAGGAGTTCTGCCACAGTTGCAATATTTTAGTGTGAAGCAGATGAGGTTTTTATGGAGGATAGTTTTTGCATTGTTCACTCAAGGACGAGCCGAAAAGGAAGTCAGAGATGTGCAGGTGCATTGATAGGGGGTGCTGGAATGAGCACACAAGAGACGAGCTTGGGTTTTCCACTACTGTCTGGATTTTTCCTCTCTTGCCTCCCATGCTTGCTGTCTGTCCTCCAGCCGGGTGCAGTCTGCAACTTATGAAGGACAGGGATTTGTCCCACTTAAGAAGAGAGGTATCCTGAGATGAGACAGAGAATTGGAACCCCGGGTGATGAAGTCTCGCTGAGAGAGAGGCCGCTCTCCAGGCCCCGTTAGTTGAAGTGTGACCTCTCTGCCTACCTGCCTTGGGACTGGGTGGTGTTGTTGTGGCTGAGATGACGTTATCTCCTACAACTGCACTAACAGTGATGTATATCCATCATACCTGTCTATGTTCATTTATCATGTACACTCAGTTGCATTTATTCTTCAGGTATGTATGTTAATTTCAGTGTGCATAAAGGGACTGTAAAGAGCCAAATAATTCCAAACTAATGGTTTGAGTGTGCATTATTGCCTTCCTGTGTCCAAGAACTTTTAGTCCGTGTAATAGGGCGAGTATTCTAAGTTCATTACACGCGTCTGAAAAGCAGAACATAGTGGCACTGTGAGCAGGTTATTTGTGATAAAATTGGTTCTGAATACTAAACTAATCAGAAACTTCGACACAGAAGGGCAATTTTCCTGTGCTTTAGTTTTTTGTGAATTGTGCAATTGGGTTTCAGGTATTTTGGTAAGGACGTGAAACATTCATTGAGACAATGAGTTCCTTATTCAGGGAAAAGGGAATTTCCGCAGGCAGAAATTGTCCTGAAGTGATGATTCCAGGGTGGACAAAGAGCCCATATGACAAACGTGCACAGACTTTGGCCTGTGGTGCAGGTTTGGGTGAGATTTTGGATATGTCTATAGAAGTGTTTCCGGCTTATGTGGCTGTTTGCTTGCAACAAATACTTGTAGAGAAGGGAAAGGAGTGCTCAGCTTTGGGCAGAAGAGTTTGGGTTTTGTTGCATGTGTTTAGAAAAGTGCAATAGCAGAATGGCAGGCGAGTGTCTTGAAGTTGGAAAAAGAGCTGGCTGCTGAGAAACAGATTGTGTTAATGCAGGAACTGCAGATGAAATTGCATCATGACAAGGCGCATAAATATCAAGCAGTACTCAAGCGAGCTGCTGTGAGAGTTGCCCGATACAAATATCGAAAGAGAAGAGGGAGAGTGAATACCCGCAAGGTAGCAACAGTGATTGCCTCCGCAGGTGTTGATTGGGATCCCGACCAATGGGACAGAAATGTATTTGACAGCACAAGTTCAGAGAGTGGCTCAGACAGGGAAACACCATCTAAACCAGTGCCTGACTGTTAAACGAGTTACACGCAGACGAGTGTGCCACATCCAAATAATCCCTGGGGTGGTTTAGTAGATACGACAACATTGGAGGATTATTCTTAACGAGAGGTTGAGGAAATAATTAATCGATTGAAACTTAGGGCTGGTGAGTCTCTGTTATCATGGATGGTCAGGTTATTTGATGGGGATGTGGCAGGCGTTCTTGTAGATCTGACCGATTCACCAAGAATACTGCCCTTGTCCCATGCAACCCATATTTAGGAGGTATTGTGTGCAGGGCCGCCTCCCGATGCCCAGGTGAGGGAGTCGGAAGTGTCTTTGCTACAGTTAACTGCTCAAGGGTGTAATCCCAAGTATCCGATTACATCAGACCGGCCTAGCGATGAGAACAGATGGTATACGCTGAGAGAAGCAATCCAAAGGCTTATGAAGCATGCTATGAAGGAAGTCATCCATATTGCTGATCCCGAACATATGGGGGGGTAGCATTGTCGGTCTCAGCACAAAATAAAATCATTTGGACCGCCCCACCGGCCTACAAAAATGTAATTACGACTTTACTGGTCGGGATGACAGGTAAATTAACAGATGAAGTGGTCGATGTTATCCGACAGTTAGCCGACCTGGGGGGATGGGATAAAGCTGAAGGGAGGCCCTGTGAAAGAAAAAGAGAGGGGCAAAATGATAAATGGACCCCTGGCAAGAGGTCCGACCATAGGGATTCTTGTGTATCAAGAAAAGACATGTTCTTGGCGCTACTAAAAGATGGAGTGTGGCGAGAAGACATTGATGGTATTGAAACCCACAGGTGTACCATCAGTATAAAAAGCGGGGGCTTGAAGGATAAGAGCAGTACAAACAAGTGAAAAGGCAAGACATGAACCAGTGAGTTGGAGACAAATTCCCTTCTGCGCCGCCTGAAGAGGAGATGGTTGAAGAGTCCATGGGGACGCCTTCACCATATCAGCCGACTTATGCTGATTTACGAAAAGTTGTGAGTGAGATGTTGAAGACATGGTCCAAATAAACGCATTCAAAATACGAATAGGATTGTGGTCAAACTCCAGTAGCAAATGTCCGGATTAAGGTAGACAGACAGCCTATTCTGGCAATCAGGGAAAACACAAGAGGTTCGAGCTTTAATTGATTCTGGGGCAGAGGCCTCATTGATCCATGGTAATACCTCAAAGTGTAATGGTAGACATTTTACCATAACTGGGCTGGGAGGAAATGTGACCCCTGCAGTCCAGACAAAAGAGGATATTAAAATTGGAAATTTGAAAAGGAGTAAATCCTATCTCTGAATATATTTTTGGCTTTGATATTCTGGAGGGATTGATGTTATGGCTGGGAGGTAAGACTTATCAGTTCGGGGTATGCATTGACATGTAACCTTCTTATTGTTGGAAAATTAAAAATGCCCCCAGTGCAGGTTCCTTTGGCAACAAAACGTGTGTCGATGGAGCAATATCGTATTCCCGGGGGCATAAGGAAATATTAAATATTATCAAGGAATAACAACCCGGCCTGGCTGGTGAAGAAGCCAGACAGGAGCTACAGGATGACTGTAGATTATTGTGAGTTAAATAAGTACACTCCTCCGTTATTAGCCGCATTCCCTGACACCATTACTTTGATTGAAAATGTGCAGAATTTCGAGGGAACTTGGTATGCGGTGATAGATTTGGCCAATGCATTTTTCACTGTACCAATTGCAGACGAGTGTCAGAAGCAGTTTGCATTCTCGTGGAATGTCAGGCAGTATACGTTTCAATGTTTGCTAATGGGATTCGGTATACACGCATTTCATCGAATGATTTTACAACGTGGGACTTTTCATCCCTAACCCTTTCATCGCCAAAAACTCTTATTTTTTTACTTTTATATGGGGGGGTGTATGGTGCGGTTGGGGTATGTTTATTTAAGTAAGGGGGGTTTGGTGGGCGAAGCCCCCCCATAAATACATTTTTTTAAAAAAAAGGAGTTCTTGGCGATGAAAGGGTGGCGATGAAAAGTCCCACGATGTACAATCATTCGGCGAAATAACGTAGAACCTAGGATTCTTGCACAGTCCAACCATCTGTCACTGTCTGGTGGCAACATTTGGATAAGATACAATGCAAACTTGATGTACAGATCTCACACTATATTGGTGACACACTTAAATTCAAGGAAAGGATGAGTGTTGAATATTTAGAATTAGGCGTGTTGCATCCTGTAACCACAGCTTGAAGCAACCCGACCTGGCTGGTGAAGAAGCCAGGCGGGAGCAGTAGGATGACTGTAGATTATCGTGAGTTAAATAAGTACACCCCTCCATTAGTAGCCACAGTCCCAGACACTGTTAATTTGATTAAAAATGTGCAGACGTTCGAGGGAACTTGGTATCCGGTGATAGATTTGGCCAATGCATTTTTCAACGTACCAATTGCAGACGAGTGTCAGTAGCAGTTTCCATTCTCTTGGATTTGGAGGCAGTATACATTTCAACATTTGCCCAGGGGATACCTGCACAGTCCAACCATCTGTCACCGACTGGTGGCAGACCATTTGGATAAGATACTGTTCAAACCTGATTTACAGATCTCACACTATATTGATGACATTTCAATTCAAGGAAAGGATGATCAGAGTGTGCGGACACACCTAGAGGTAATCATTGAAGGTTTGAGAAAAGAAGGGAGGGAAATTAATGAAACAAATATTCAAGGTCTAGCAGAGACCATGATTTTTCTGGGAATTCAGTGGCCTAATGGGCATCATGAAATGGTGCTAAAAGCCAAACAAAAGATTCTAGATTTCACTACACCTGTGAATAAGAAACAAGTTCAACAGTTCATGGGGTTGTTTGGATTTTGGAAACATCATATACCACTTTTGGGGCAGATTCTAGGCCTCTTTACAAAGAGACACAATAGAAATTTGACTTTGATTGAGATGATGAGCAAGAGAAAGCAGTTCAACTAGCGAAAGATTCAAAAAGGGCTTGATTTATGGCCATTGAGGGCAGGTAAAGTGGAAGTAAATGTGTCTGTGCCTAACAATTATGCCAATTTGTGCCATAAACAGGACCGGAAGCAGGTTTCTTTTGGATTGTGGAGTCGTAAGTTACCCAAAGCTGGAGAAAGATACATTCCCTTTGAAAAGCAGTTGTTGGCATGTTATTGAGCTCTTGTGGATACAGAATAATTGACGTGGGTCATGATGTATTGATACGACCTGGAATTCCGATCATGCAATGGGTACTGAGCTCTCCTAAAACACATCAAATAAGACATGCTCAAGCGAACAGTATCATTAAATGGAAATGGTACATTCAGGATTGTTCAAAAACAGGGAAAGTTGGGGTTGCGAAATTACACAAGCAAGTGGCTGGCGTTCCGCTGGTTGTCTTGCAACCACCCAATGAGACCGAAATCTGTGTGTCTTCGGTGAAATGGGAGTCCTTCATGGGGATTTGACTAGTGAACAAACTGAAGATACTTGGTTCATGGATGGTTCAGCCAAATATGTCAGGACTTAACGACACTGGAAGGCAGTGTCATATAATCCCAAAACAAAGAAAATATTGACAACAACAGGAAAAGGTAAGAGCAGTCAGTTTGCAGAATTGTATGCAGTTGATCAGGCATTGAAGCAAGAAGCACCTGGCCATTTTTATGTATATACTGACTTATGGTCTGTGGTGAATGGATTAGCTGTTTGGCTGAACACATTGCAGAAGAATGGATGGAAGATTCATGCAAAAAAATTAAGGGGCAAAGAACTGTGGCAAGATATTGCTGAAATGTTGATGCATGGTACAGTGACTGTGTATCATGTAGATGCACATTGTGCAACAGACTCATAGAAACGTTGTTTCAATTCTCTGGCAAATGAACATGCCAACATTTCAGCTATGGGCACGAGATCTGAGGAAGATGATCTGGAAGGGATTGCTCAGTGGGCACACCAGAAATGTGGACATTTTGGAGGAAAGACTCCTATCAAGTGGGCACAAGATCAAGGAATTAGCATTTCTTTAGAAATAGGGAAACCAGTGATTTTGCAGTGTACCAGCATCAGAAACAGAGATCTATTCCATGTGTGATTCAAGGCACATTGAAATGAGGTAAATTACCTGGACAAATTTGGCAAATTGATTACAGTGGTCTGATGCCAATCAGCAGAGTATGTCAATATGTGTGTACGATTGTGGATACATTTTCAGGATACTTGATGGTATTACCATGCAAAAGAGCTACTCAATTGAATACCAGTAAATTATTAGATCAAGTGGCAGTGTACTTTGGTATATGTTTACAGATTCAAAGTAACAATGGGTCACATTTCAAAGGAAAACTGATTCAAGACTATTGTCAGGAGAAGGGCGTTAAATGGATTTTCCACGTCCCTTATCACCCGGAGGCTTTGGGATTGATTGAAAGAATTAATGGTTTGTTGAAAGAACAGATTGCAAAAGACTGGTGATGGTGACTTGAAAGGGTGGCATAAGTGCATTATGTATGCAGTGCAATTGTTAAATAACAGACCGATTGCAAATGGTGAGACTCCATTGATGCATATGTTAACACCAGCTTTGCAAATGAAACCAAATAGGGCATTTCAAATGTTGATGTACTGAGAAATGTCACCTGGGCCTCTAGCTCCTTATCGAGTGAAATCAGAGTCTGCAGGGGTAGATGTGCATGCTATGGAAGAGATTAGACTTGAACCAAGAGGAATCAGTGTAATTGACATGGGAATTGGAGAACACATTCCATCAGAACATATGGTATTAATTTCCCCAGATCTGGGTTAGCATTGAGAGGAATCCAGATACTTGTAGGGATTATTGATGCAGATTATCAATGAGAAATAAAAATGATCCTAATCAATAGTGGAGAAAAAAATGCTACCTATCCCTAAAGGTGATAGAATGGCACAGTTGATTAATGTCCCTGTGAAATTTTCTATGGTAAAGAATGGAGAGCCACCCACAGTGAAAACTACACATGGGGACAAAGGTTTTGGCTCATCAGACAAAATGGTTCCAGGAGAAAAAGTTTGGGTTGAGAAACCTAGTGGCCTGCCGGTTCTGGCAGATGTAATTGAGGCAGGGGAGGATAAAGTTGTTCTAGTAATAGAACCAGGAAAGAGCAAATGGAGCCACATTCCTGCTGACAAATTTTATTTACGTGAAAGATGTACTTCACTCATATCTGTTTTTTTCTGTAATTTTTTTGTCTGACCCTGTGTGTGAGATTTTTGCTTGTGGATTTGTGTGGAGTCCACGGGCGAGTATCTGGGGACATGTGAAAAGATGTGGCAAATGTTTCCATCCTGCAACTGAATTCACTGATCTGGATGAAGACTATCAGCTTTGATGTTACCGCATTGCCTGACACCGAATCGACTGCTATGCACTGTGGATTTTTGAGAAAGCATCGTGTTCATGGGCGTGATGTTTGCCCTCTTCCGCATCTTCCATGTCTTTTGTGTAATTGATGAGCAGCCTGACAATGTGTGGGTTTTTCTAGCCCGCCGAGTGCTGAACATCTGCACTTTTGCCTTGCTGATGTTCATGATGCTGCAAACTTGATTTCAACGTGTCTTGTGGCCATACCTACACTGGCCCTTGTGCTGCAACACGTTTTTGGAGTACTGCATATTGATTCTCTAGTGGAGGACTCAGAAGTGCAAAATTCTTTTTCTGTTTATGAATACTGCACATTTTGTGCTGACATGAGCGCAAATGGACAAATTTGACTTGTATTGTCACCTATGACGTTGCTCCGGTTGACGACTGTTATATATTAACTTGTGATCCTCGATGCATTGGCAAATGCCAACAGCTGGACTTGACGGATGAAAGCTGTGGAATTGATTTTGAGAAGCGTTTATGTGCACGTTTTACTGAAGTTTCTAATGCGATGTTATGTAATTTTACTTTTATAGCTGCCAGCCATCTTCGAAATGGGAAACTTCCAAAAGGTTGGTTATTTTCCTGTGGTAACTTTACCTTCCCTGATTCATAAACACGGCCTCCTGGAGAAAACCTATTCTGCCCAGGATGGCTTCATGGTAAACAAAAATACAAGTGAACGGGTCAGTGAAACTGGTGTAGCCCCTTACAGTTCAATCACCATTAACACTTAAAAATCGAGTACTGCACCTGGATATTTTGAATACTGGTTTTTATATTTAACAGCATCTATTTGTATAATGTTTTTGTTATAGTGCTATACATCATGGGTTACAAAGTAAAGTCATACAGATTTACACAAGACAACAATCATCAAGTCAAATTACTTATACAGTGAACAAAGTGCAGATTTCTACTGTCGATGCATAACGACAGGGGTCAGAAACATATGAAGAATTGAAACAAATATACAAAATGTAGAATGCCGGGTAATTAGTAACTTTTTATATGCACCCACATGTCATTTTGGCGGTCTCGCTACATTCATGTTATGCAATTTTCTACACATTATGTATGTTGTATCTGAATAAATGCATTTGACAGAACACTTTTTGCAATGCTTTTGTGATGTTGCTGCAAGTTTTTTACCTTACCCCGATTATTAGGTCAATTAGGACATATATGCCGGGGAAACCCCCCGCCACCCCACACCCAATCGCCCTATATTATTTATTACCCCAAACCCACCTCACACATATATTTTCAGGCAGATACAGGTAAGTGCAATTGAAAGGTCTATTGTGCAAAAGTGAAATTTGGACCAAAATGATTAGGTCAATTAGGACAAAAAGGTCAATTGTAAAAGGTCAATTTGGGTAATACCCTAATTTAGACATTAGTCAAAGTAGAACTCGTGTACGTCTTAAACCTATCTGGTAATATAAATTATGCCCCTCTGCTTCTAGAGTTTAATGTCATTACTAAAGCAGGACAAAAATGAGCCTGACCACACAAGCATGTATTGGGTGGCGTATTACCGTAGGAAAAAAACAACTTCATAAGGACTTGAGGATCATTAGGCAAGACCCAAATGTTACAACAAGATGAGGAAGAAATGCTAGCGGTGTTGGAATAAAAAGACACAATGCCGATCTGGCAGTGGATGAACAATTGCTCCGTCTCCCAAACTGGTTCCCTGCCGAATGTGGTCTCTGAAGACGATTGGACCAAGTTTTATGAGGAGCTATTTCTAAAAGGGGGGGATGGGGCTGAAAGCGATCAAAATATAACAATAAAGGCAGCATGGTCCTTTACGTTCAATATGCTAGACATTGAACTTTAATCAAAAAGACAAATCCGTCCAGGGCCCAGGGCCCAGACGGGCTCACAAATTCTACGATTAAAGAGTCTCTTTTACTTTCTTAGTAACATTTACATTTTTTAACCAATGTGTCCCAAAGTTTCCACTATGGGTGGGGGCTTGAGGGAAGTGGAGCTGTGACAAACTTTTTGTTTGCAATTTAATATTAAATGTGTATTGGAAATGGGCTAGAAATAAAAACTGCTAAAACCACTATTCTAGTTCTTAACACTAAGAGGGGTAGACAGAAGTGTCCTGCTAAATGGCAACTGGGCGGTGACAAGCTGAAACAAGTTCCACACTTGATCTACCTAGGAGCCGACGCCAACTCTAGTGTAGCTGACACACCGGGACAAAAGGCCCAGAAGATCATAAATTAAAACGCACAAGATGTTCTGATCCATATAAAATACCGCAAGTATTCCATCTTCCCAGTTTTGACCTTTTATCAAACTAAAGTAATCACCATTGTAACCTACGCCACTGAAGCCTTGTTGCCCACTCCATGGGACATTTGGGCCTCAGTAGAGGGTGTCTTTTGGAGGAAAATATTGCGGCTCCCTGGGATACTCCCTATGTCTGCCATCAGATCGAATTGGATTTGATCTCCATGCATGCAAGAATGCTATGGAAGACCCTTTTTGTTTTTCTTCAGGAAATGTATGATGTCTCCGCCTGCGCTTCCATTTCAATTATTAAAACTGGAACTGGCGGAAGCCAAGAATTAAATGTTGGGCCAAACATGTTGTGGCTCCCTATTGGAATAATTTGGAGCCGAATCGGAAATGTTGCTATTAAACCCAGAGAAGGTAAAGAAAAAGCTGTGGGAATCTGTTTGGATTAGGACCATAGAGGGGAAAAATGCTCATTAATTTCAGACTAAACTTGAAACAAGAAAATAAATTATAAGAGCCTGCTGACATATATGTAGGGAGATTCCCCAATGCTTGATATAGACAGCAGTATATGAACTTGCGTTTAAATACTAATTTGACAAAGCAGATTTGGAAGATATATGGGAAACACGGAAATGTTACAGAACATTACATTGTTTTGTACAGGGCTGACAAATGATCCAACCAGGCCCAGAGGCAGCTTTATGTTCACTAGAGAGCTTCAGATGCAGAGGAGATGTGGGCGTGGCTGTTAGCAGGCAAACATTTTTCCTTGATCTTTAGTTTAGTACAGTTTCTGAAGGAAATCCTTGTACTGAAGGAAAAATGTCCTTGAGCCCATGGTACATTTTAATAGATGGAGTAGACAACAGCAACAAGATATAGCTGTAAGCGATATTCAATCAACACTACAGCTAAGTCAATGCCTAGTCTGGGATGCTGAGGAAAACCCTTATTGATGTATTTTTATATTCAGTTCAGTACTCTGGATGACCACCCTTGTATAACACCCCCCTCTTAGAATCCCCCTGACCCCACTGAGCCAAGAAGTAGGTTTGTTTTGCAAATTAAAAGGTTTATTTGAGAATTTAAACAATATATATATATCACATTGTATAATAAATTAATATCTGATAGTACACTTAGACATATGATGTTGATCAACAATGGGTAATCTGGCACTAGCACACTTCTTTACAATCAATGAGGAGTTAGTATAGGATGGATAAAGTAGCAAAAATACTTTTATGATTTCAAGGGAAAAGCAATGAGGAATAAAATGCAGTACAGAAATACTTGATATGATTTTAGCAAAAGAAAAGATAATCACTTTTTCTCTGGCAATTCACCCCCTCCCCTATGCAATGTAAGAAATGGAAGGAGATGGAAAGAAGAGCACACATTTCTCAGGAATGCAATCAAATACAATACCAAATTCAGTTCCCCCCCCCAGCAAGCTTAGAGGAAACAGGTAGGAGTTTTAAAACACAGGCCCAAGTGCTTTGAATGTGGTGGCAGTGAAGTGAGAAATATGCTGAAAATGCTTTGAATTCCTTTTAGGAGGTTCAGGGTGAGTGAGAGATACTTGGGATGAGCTTAGGCTCACTTTAGCCATGATTCACGGATGGTTATTTAGAGGCAACCAAATATTTAGCAAAGGAAAGTAAAAAGCTGCTATCTTTTTACAGGTAAAGAAATCAGGCCAAATCGCAAATTGCGGCAAAATTCGCGAGTGTGTGAATCGTGATTGCGGAATAAGTATAAGTATTAGATTCTAAGCTTTCAGAGGAAAGTTAAACCTCGTTCCTAGCCCAAACGGTTCCAGAGATACAGACGATTAAATAAAGGTAGTTTTTCGGATTTAAAGTAAACTCAAAATGACAGGTGACAGCTTGCAGCTTTACAAATGACAGATGACACGATTTGTAGGAGGCTGTTCTACTTAGGTTAAAATAGTTTGGATTAGATTATTTTAACTAAGAGATTGGTTCTGCACAGTTCTGCTAGGTACTCACAATGTAAATTTGAAATAGGCCTCGCCACGGATCTGGTCAGGTTTTGGACTGGACTCCGGTTCTGGTCTCGGCACTTCACAGTGATCTGTGTCAGCTCTCTGGTTCTGCTCACAGCGGTCTGGGTCACTCTGGATCTCTGGTCTGGTCTCTGGCAATTGTTCTTGGCAAAAGAATTCAAACAGCTCGCTGTGGAATAGTTTGCAAATGATTTTAAGGATGCTGAGGCCTCCTGAGAAGAGTTCTCAGTTTGTGGGTTTAGGCCCTTGCTTTAAGTTCTGAAGTAAAGTTCTGGTCTTTGGAGATTGATGGATTTGAAGTCTGGCCCTCTGGATGTGAAGTCGTCGGTCAGCATGCTCCGCAGCAAATGGAATTGAATGTCTCTACCTGTCCCAGCAGTCTCTTTTTTATGTGTTTTGAAAATGGGTGTGTGCATGGGCCTAGCTAAGCCTGCCCCTCTCTACTTGTCATTGGCCCAATTCTCCCCTCTCCCATGATTGGGGGAAGGAAATGTGAGTCAGAGTGATGCTGTAGGTTTTATGGTCAGAGGAACCTCCCCTTGTCAGATTGCACACAAATCTATTTCTGACCCAAATACATATTTATCTATGTACCATTTTTCTAATATTATAGGTCCAGCTAACATATTTTCTGTAGCACCAAACCATCCGATCCCTGTCTTCGTACGATGTCGTTTCCACTGATGACAGAATTCTCCCCTTTTCATCCAGATAATGACCTCTAAACCTTTCCAGATTTTACACAAATGTGCACCAGGGATATGGGTTACAGATGATAAAGTGTCAGATTTTTAACATGCATACATTTGGAGTGAGACCCTATTTTACCCTAGCAACCCCCCAGAATACACCACAGGGTCCTAACGCCTCTTAAAATGTTCACAGAAGAATCACAAAAATAATGATATTACTTATATAATTCTGACAAGTCTGCACTATGAGTTATCTATCTTTTTAAAATTATGCTCTGGTCAAAAAGGGGTGTGGCTTCCCACATCACAGGGTGGAATAACTAGTTTATCCACTTCCCCCAAGCTCAGCTGGCTTGCAGAGGCACTGCCTCTCCCAGTTTCCCCTTAGAGGAAGCCACTTTACGCCCCCCCCCAATATAACATTTGCCTGAGTCCAGGACAGGCCTTTGTTCAACTCCCTGTAGTCCCCAGCTGCCACTCCCCTTTCAATCAACAGGGCCATGTGACCTCAGGATGCAGCCAGGCCTGGCAGCCAGGCCTGGGAACACAGGTGTTGATCCAGTTTCAACTCCTGTCTGGGGTAGTTGTCAGGCAGAATTCAGTTTCATTAAGCCAGGTTTCAGCTAAATGTCACTTTTTGTTCCCAGTTTTCTACATTCAAATCAAACTGACAATTTTTACATATACATTAAATGATTACTTCCTTCAAGTCATTTCAGAATATAGTTTTACATTGTATCCACCTCTTAGCAAGTCTTTCCTTGGTCTGGTTTTGTTTTATTTGTTCAGTTTTACACAAAAGTCTGGTGGTTTTAAAACGCTGGCTTTCTGATAGTGGTGAGTACTGGTAATGCAACCATTTTTGGGATTAAGAAAATGAATTCCCCACAGTTCTGAGTTGCTTTTTGGCAATCAGCATTGCCATGCCCAATGGTTTCAGGCTACTGTGTGTGTAGCCCAATGGTGGTTTTAGGCAGTGCCCTCCTGTGCTCACAACATAGGCAAAAATGAGTGGCAGCCTATTCTTCATGTTTTCCCTGTGCACTCTCTGGGGAGTTCTGGCCATCACGATGTTCTCCATGCCAGTACTGCACAGTTTTTATGATAGGGCTCGGATGCATGGGTAAAAACATCCCAGAAGCCCCCCTTCTTGCGATGGCCATTCTGATCCTTCACAGATGGAACTCGCAAGATCTGGGATGTTCTCCTCATCTTCTTTCGGTAGATGGCACAGTTCAGCATCTTTTCCCCCATCCGGTTAGATCGATCGGTTCTACTTGCCGATCCTGATGGGAATATTGGGCAGTACACCGGGCCCCTCGGGTCTCTGCTCCCGGTCCCCGGTCGTCCTCCTTGGCCCTCTTCAGGTTTTCTTTCTCCTAGGACGACAAAGGAAAAGCGGCAATACCTATTCGTAGACATTTTTATCATTCAAAGACAGTGGCTTATAAGAGTTTAATATTTTAGAGACTATATGTGGGATATTTTAGGGTTGGAACTGAATTAATCTGGAGCGGTCCCCTCTGGTATTGCGGAGGACTCCTCCAGTTGCTGCAAAGTGTGCCTGGGATGGCAACACTTTAGCTGGTTAATATGGATCCACTTGTCTTCCCCTTCCGCCAAACTGCCTTTGGGGATGCGGATCTTATAGGCAACAGGGGAGATCTTGTCTATAATTTCAAACGGTCCCTTCCATGTAGGCAAGAATTTTCGCTGTTTGACCTGGTTCCTTTGGAAATTGTATAGATAGACCCGATCACCCACCTTATATTCCTTTCGGGTAGTTTTTAAATCATAGTGGGTCTTCATGCTCTTGGCTGATCTTTCTAGATTCCGCTGAGCATAGGCAAAAGCATGCTGAATGTGTTTCCTTAAATTCTCCACATACTCATGAGTTGTGGAGGCATTTATCAACGTTTGCTCTTGGGTTCTGTAGAGCAAATGCTTGGGAAGCACCATCTTGCGTCCTGTCATCAACTCAAATGGTGACATTTTAGTTGCAGATGAAGGGGTAGATCTGATGGCCATTAGGACCAGAGGTAATCGGATATCCCAACTTGGCCCAGAATCTGCCACAAACTTTTTTAATATGCTCACAATGGTTTGGCTGTATCTCTCCACTGCTCCAGAAGAAGCTGGCCTGTAAGCAGTGTGTAACTTCCCTTTGACCCCCAGTATCTCCCACATCTTTGTCATTACTTCACTGTTGAAGTGGCTAACTCTGTCTGACTCAATCCTTTGAGGTAGACCAAAACGGGAAAAGATGTGGTTAATCATCAGGGCAGCTGCTGTTTCTGCCTTGCAGTTTGGGGCTGGGAGACATTCCACCCACTTGGTAAACAAGCATGTAACGGTCAACATGTACTTGTTTCCTCTAGATGAGCGAATCACAGGGCCTACAAATTCGATTTGCAAATCTGACCATGGCAGTGTCATCCCCCTCTTTTGGAGAGGCGGACGGTGTGTGAGGGATGATGGCTGAAATTGTGCACACACAAGACACCCCTTCCAGTATTGGTCAAGGTCCTGCCCCATGTGTGGCCAGTATGCAACCTCTCTTAAGATTTCCAGTGTTGTGTGAAACCCCCTATGACCGGCGGTGGCCGCTTCATGGGCGTGACTTAACATCAGGCTTCGGAATGAGGTAGGAACCACCCACTGATCATGGCCAGCTTGGGATTTCCTTACCAACAAACCGTCCTGGATTCGGAACATTTTTGGACATTTCATCAACACTCTTAGGTCCTCTTTCCCAATGTAATCGGTATCCATCAGGGGAAAGTTCTCAGGGTAATCAGCATCAGGGGTCTCCTTACTCCATTGTGCAGTTGAAAGATCATTGTGAGCATTTGTCTGGGACCTAGAGATAGCAGTGACCTGGATTTCCCCCAACAGGGACTCTATTTCTATTTGATCCCCTTGGATGGCCATGGTTTTGGCCAACTGATCAGCTAAGTCATTTCCTGTTTTGTCTGGTCCCTCTACTTTGGAATGACCCTTGATCTTTTTCCAGTAGATGGTCATCCCATTCGATGTGACCAGATCATCAATATTTTGGATTAGCTTCCCATGTTTCAGGGGTTTGTTGTTAGTGCATAACATTCCTCTGGTTTTCCAATTAACCAGGTGCTCCACGAACCTGTTCCGTACATAATCCAAATCGGTGATTATGACCAGTGCGTGGAGTTGATGTTGGACAGCAGTGAGGATGGCCTGATGCACAGCCATCAACTCTGCCACCTGACTACTTCGGGGACCAATTTTGTATCCAGCGGAGGGTTCTGGAAACTCCTTCTCCCAGGCATTCCCTACGCCGGCCACCAGTTCTTTCTCCCCTGTTGTTGTCAACATGGTAAGAGCATCCATCCACATAGACAGTGGGCATTCCCTCACACTTGTCTTCTTCAAAGACTTTGTGTGGGGAATTAAGGTATGCCTCCATGTTGTCCTTGATTGTTAGACTTTCGTCATCGAGACAGTTTTCTCTGGCACAATCATGCAAGTCAGCCAGACCTTGCACGAGGGGACTCTTCTTGTTTTGGCCATATCTGACCTCCACAGGAAAGCATTGCATTGACAGAATCCAGGAAGTAATTCGGGAATTACTCCCATTTCCGGCCCGGATTTTGTCACTGTGGAGGTATTGCAGAGGCTGGTATGGAGTCTCCACTATGATGTGTTACCCCTGGATAGACGGGCGGTAATTCTTCAATGCCCACACTGTAGCCAGGAGTGCCTTCTCACAATCGTTGAATTTTTCCTCCACAGAGGATAAAGTTTTGCTCGCATAGGAGATTACTTTATTGACCTTGTCATGCTTTTGGTATAATACTGCCGTCAAGCACGTATTAGAGAACCCTGTCTCCAGGAAGAACTCCTTGTTTCTGACAGATTAAGCGAGGCAAGGCGCTTGTGAGAGGCTTCTCTTGAGTTGTCTTACTGCCTCGGATTGTTCTGGACCCCATTCCCACTTGACCCCCCCGTTCAAGAGATGAATCAGGGGTCTAGTGATCTCTGCGTAGCCTTCAATGAACTTTCTGCTGTAATTAGTCAGTCCAAGGAGGCTCCTTAGTTCCCGCAGAGTTGTGGGGTCTTTCAGTTTCTGAAGTGCTTCCACTTTCTTTTCCTGGGGACAGAGACCCTGAGGAGTAATCTCATGCCCAAGAAATTAACACGGGTTCTACACCACTGTGCTTTCTGAAAGGAAAGTTTTGCTCCGGCGGTCCTCAACTGTGTCAGAACATAACGGATCTGCGCTATGTGTTCCTCCACAGATGAACTTTTGATGAGGACATCATCTACATAAGCCAGGTTACCCCTCGCACCCAGGTCGGGCATAGCCTTATGTAGGAAAATGTTGAATTCATTGCCGGAGTTGAGGTATCCGAAGGGAGTCCGGGTCCATGTGTACTCCTGGCCCCCAAAGGTAAAAGCCAGTTTGTATTGGTCCTCCCTACTGACAGGCACGGTCCAGTATCCATTGGTCAGGTCTATTGCTGTGAATACCTGTGACTCCTGAATCTGGGCCAGCCCTTGATCAATGTAGGGCAGAGGCCATCGGGAAGTATGGACCCGTTTGTTGAGCTCCCTAAGGTCGGCGCAGAGTCTCCACTGGCCGTTTGGCTTCAA
Organism: Ambystoma mexicanum; assembly: GCF_040938575.1. NCBI lineage: Eukaryota > Metazoa > Chordata > Amphibia > Caudata > Ambystomatidae > Ambystoma > Ambystoma mexicanum. Next base: position 1,234,375,012 of record NC_090933.1, on the reverse strand, counting down.
TATTCCCAGCACCGGATTATTGGAAGTGCTGTGGACTGGAAGGATTATTCCCCGGGACTCAAGGTTCTTAATTATTTCAGTAAGGGACTCCATGGATGCGAGAGGCAAGCGATATTGCTTCACAAACACTGGAGTCATTCCAGGGTCCGTGGGAATTGTTGTGGTGTGGATGTCGGTGCGACCACAGTCATATGAGTCTACCGCAAAGAGATCTTGGAAATCCAAGAAAACTTGTTTCAACTTTTGCTTCTGTTCCAGAGTCACACAGGCGTCAGCTAGGTTGACTCTCTCTTCCACCATCTGCCTGAAGCCTGGAAAGACTTCTGGTTTGGCTATCTCAGCGGCCTCCTCCAGCTGGGTGGAGAAGTCCCTGGTCAGAGTGCTGATTTGGACTGGAGGCTTCAGGTGGGAAAGGCAGCCCTCATGGACCTGGAAAATCACCTCATCCCTCCTGAAGTCACAAGTCACATCTTCCTTACCATAAGGGCAAGACGTGTACACCAGGAAGTTCCCCCCATGCCAGGTGAAAATCCTGTCTGGTGTTGTATTGTCCTCTCTGTCACTGTCAAAACAGTCCTTAGGGATTGGTCCTAACAGTTAATTTCCTAAATCAATGGAGAAATGTCGGTCATCAATCGCCATTACAATAATGGTGCCTGCGGCTAGAGTAATACTCCTTAAGTCGCTGTTATCCACCTCTATTGGAATGGTGTCATGTTCTATGTTGACTAATGGTGTTGGGTTTACCCCTAACCCTTGCTGTTGGAGAGAAGCATTTAGATGGATATAAGCATCAGGGATTTTCAATTTTTGTCCTCTTTTAACTTTCACTTCCAGGGAGAATTGTCGGGTCCTTTCTGGGATGGTGACTTCCTCTTTGATCTGAATTTCAACTGCATAAGGTAGCAATTGAGCTGACCTAAATGCTTTTTCTGGATCATCAAAGCCCATGGGATTATCCGCTAATCGGGACCAAGCTTTGAAGTTTATTAGGTCCAAACTAATGGCAAAGCGATTGAGAATGTCACTGCCTAAGTAAAAGGCGGCAGTGACGTCTCGCATGACCCAACAATTATGGACTATACTCTTGTTGCCAATGGAGATTTTGAGCATACACCTGATGTTTGGAATTAGGTGCTTCCAGGTCCATTTCCCATTTGTCTATCAGTTTGAATGTGGGAATGGCTGGATCTTTTGGGAGTTGGCGGAACATGGCTTCGCTGATGAAGCTCTTACCGTTGTTCACACACACTCGAGCAAGAACAGAGTCCTTCCCATCATTTAACTGAACAGGGATGAACAACTGCTCTCCAATTTGCTGAATATCAGCCAGGCTCTGAGCTGATTTCACCTCTTTCTGGACTATAGGTGTGGGAGTGTCTGATTGTGGATTGGTAAAGAATTTCAGAGTGTTTCCTTCCAGTGTGGAATACCACCTTAGACTGGAAGGAAGGTTGATTTTCAGAAATAGAGAGGACCCCCCATCACCAGTCTGTTGTCCTACTGCTATTACTGTCACGTCTGGAGTTTGGTTGTTCTAGAAGTGAAATTCTACTTGGTCAGATTTTTGTTCAACCATGTGGCAGGTGCCATTTAAACTAACATGGTTGACACTCTGTTTTAATTTTATTGGTCGGCTAGTCTGGGTCCAGAGGACCTTGTTTACGCAATCTATTAGGGGTGACAACCTTCTCAGGAGGTCATTCCCTAGTAAACAAGGGGTGCCCTCTGTAGTCACTACTATGACCGTGAGTTTCACCTTGTGTCGCACAATTTTAATGTCCAAATCTACAGTCCCCTCGACAGGAATTTCCTTCCCGTCAAAGTTCTGCAGTTGTCCAGGAAGAGAGGTGAGAGGAATACAGTAATTCTCCCCCCTTCCTGCATTTAGTTCCTCAAAGGCCCTTTTGGACAGAAGCGTAGCTTGGGATCCAGTGTCCACCAGTGCCAAAATTGTACCCTGCCCCTGTACTTGTACCGGGGCATAGTATCTTCCCTCCTTCTCCTCAAGGGGGCACAGATAATGCACATTTTTGGACAACTGGTGGGCTAACTTTCTGGTTTTGGACATGGCGAGAGAAGAGATTTGGGCAGAATTCTGTGGAGAGTCTTGGGAATCTGAAAGAAAAAGTTGGCAACTGGAGATCAGAGCCATTGTGGGTTCCCCTGGTTCCGGTTCTGGGCCGCCCCGCCCTTTTTGGAGGCAGTCATCAGGATGGGTTTGACCCTTGGGATTTTGGTATTGTCGGTTCTGGGATGAGATGATGGGCGGCGGTAGCTCAGTCTCCACATCTCCCCAGTCTGGATTGGAATTCCTTGGGACCCATTTTTCCTTGGGAGGAGTTCCCCCATCTCTGAAGGAGAAGATCCTTTTCCCAGGGTCTTCTGAGGATCCCTCTCCCTCAAATTGGAAGACCTGTACCTCCTCCACAAAGTGGGTCTGTTTGGGTCCTTTGTTTCTCCTACCCCCTCTCTGCTCCTTGGGTGGCAGACTTTCAGGGGTAGGAGATTTTGTTTCCGGTTTCTGGTTTTCCAGGGGCTGTTTACAAGTTGGGAAGGAAGCTTCCTCCAAGGCTTTACACCCCCCTTCCCCTTGTGCCTCCTCCCTGGGAACTGGTGGGTTATCGGGGTGCTGCCCCCATCATTGTTCTGGAGCACCAGGTCCAGAGTTTGGGGCATTCTGCGGTGCCATGCTCATCTGAGGGTTCTGTTGAGCCCTCAGTATGTGACCCAGATCTCGTGCCATATTTTGGAGCTGGCGCTCAAGTTGTGAAACCCGCTCAGGCTGATACGGGGCTCTATTTTCTCCCCTGGGCTGATCCCGGGAAGGGTAGCTATCCCTTCTCTGGTAGTACCCCTGGTTGGGAAGATTTTGGTACCCCTCCACCCTTGGCCTCCCCTCTCCCGGATTAGGTTGTCTTGGCTCAGGGAATTGGGGAAAGAAGGATGGATGATTTTGGGGCTGGAAATTGGGTGGATACCTGGGGAAAAAGTTCTGCCCAGGATTTGGAGAATTTCTGCCCTCCTGTGGGAAGTTGGGAGGGAAGTTCCCTGGGTTAGGTTCTTGGCTGGATCCCCCCCTTGGGCTGGAGGAGTCCACACATAACCCAGGATTGGTCGGTTTCCCTTGTAGGGAGGACTTACATAGTCAGGGGAGCAGGGGACCCCATTTGTGGGACTACCTCCTCGACTCCCTATCTGTGACTGGCCCGAGGGCCTTCTGGGCTGTGAATTATTTGGTGCAGGCAGGTTTTTAGGCCCCCCCATCTCCAAATCTAAAACGGGGGCAACCTTTACCTCTGCCACTTTGGCAGCAGCAGGGGTGCTGTTGGTTTTGGGGTTTTTCGGCGCGTTATTTTTATTTTCGATGGGCTTCTGCACCTCATAGATCCGGGTAGCCTGTTCAATGACCCAGTCTAAAGATCTTTTCTCATGAAAATCTCTCACGAGCTGGGTCATTATGTATTTGGGTAAGGCATGGAAAAACGCATTGATAAATTCTCTGCTATCCGTGCGCACCCTTCTGGTGGTCTGCGCAAAAGCAGCGTTTAATTCTTGCACAAACTCTTGTGGGGCCTGATCCTCCCCACATTGCAAATTGTAGGCTGCCTTGCGAGCCTCTTGAGGATTTCTGTGCACAGAAAAATGTTTCAAGATGGCCGCCCTGTATGTGGACCACCTTGAATGGTTTTGATCCTCCAGGTCTGGAAAGAAACTGGGGTATTCTGTCGAGAAGGTCCACTTTACATATTGAATACAGCTTTGGCTGTCCTTCAAGTGGAAAGTCTCCATCATTTGCTCATAGAGCTCCAAGTGTTCCCAAACAGAATACTTGGCGTTCTTATGATAAGGCGTGACGACACTCCTTATTGCCTTTATTTGTTTCAATGGGTCCGTAAGCAAGGCCCTTTTTGCCTTATTGGCCTTTTTGGTTCGGGTAACCCTGGTCCATTCATCCTCCGACTCAGAAGCGCTGCTCCCAGAGGTGCCCGTCTGATCTTCCAGGTTTTCCCGGATTCTGCGAGCCTGGGAATGGCTGGCAGAATGTGGGGACCTGGTCTCCTGCGTCCTGTGACACTCAGAGGAGTCTTCAGATCCCGCCTTGCTACCAGGATTTGCTGGGTATCCCCCCACTGACCTAACTGGGCAGAGGTTTTCAGGATGCCCTTAATGGGCCTACTCTCCTGGGGTTCCCCACTAAATTGCACTGTGCTTGGGTGCCCATACCCGGATACCCGCCCATCCATTCCTGGGAGGTACTGGCCTATGAGCCCCATACGTCTAGCTGGATAGTAATCTGCCATCCCCGTGGCCCTGGGCTCATGTGCGTGAGGGGACATGGGGGTGGCAGAGTCCAGGGACTGGGAGAGATGAAGGCCTCTGGTACTAGGGCTCCTGAGGTTATGCTCAGGAGTTTCTCTTTCCCAGCAAACCTCATCTCCATCCGCCCCTGCTTCCTGTTGCAATGCAAGAGCCTGCGCTTTCAGTTCCTCAGTTAAGGCCTTACTAGACTCTATCAGTCTCTCCTGCATCGCTACCTGTTGCTGGAGCCTATCATTGTGCTGACAGAGAGCCTCATTTTCTCTCTGTGCCTCCTGATTGGTCCTGGAGTACTGGGCCAGTCTCTGCTGCAGGAGGTTACCTCCTGAGCTGTGTCCCTATTGGCCTGGTCCTTTCTTGCCAGAGCATCCTCCACCCTCCTGGTGTGCTCTAACAAGTTCTGGTGTTCTTTTTGGAGGTCACCCAGTCCCTGGAGGGCCAGGTGATTTTCTTCCATTTTCCTTTTTAAGTGGCAGACTTCCTGGCCTAAGGTATCCCTTTCCTGACTAAGAGCCTGCATCTGTGCCGCCAGGTCGTCCCTTTGCCTTTGAAAGGCACCAGCTTTCTGGCGCTCCTGATCAAACTCTGCCTGGGTATCCAGGTCTTTCAGAATCAATGTATTGCTTTCCTCTTTCTCTCTGTCTAATCGAATTTGCATGGTGGCTACCTGCTCTGTGCATGCCCTGTTGAAGTCCAGTTGTTGCTCCAGCTTTTTCTGGCTCTGCAGAAGGGAGTCCAAACCTTCTTGGTACTCCTTCTGCAAGGCCAGAAATCTGGTATCCTGGTCAGCCTTCTCCTGTTGCAGTCTATCCATGTCCTCTTTTATCTTAATGATATACTGCCTACTATCATTTTCTGACTCCTGGCTCCTCTGCAGCCTCTGCTCAGAAGAGACCAGGTCAGATTGGGCCTTTTCTAATGCCAGCTGTTGCCTATTTGCCAGGTCTTGGCCTTCAGCACATTTGTCCTGCATGGCTCCCATATATAGATACAAATATGCCGCTATCCTAACCATCTTGTCGTGTTCATCTTTAACTTTAGGAGCCATGTATAATTCACTCAGGGCCACATTTAATGGACCCTGATCTCTCCATGTATCTGACCCTGTTTCAGTGACTTGTTGCGCGATTGCCTGCAACCAGACCGTTTGGTCCTGATGAGTCCACTCACCTCTCACAAATAGCTTATGTAAGAAGTGCTCTCTGGCTATTTTCATATCTAACAAGGTCGTCATTCTGGAATTTGAGTTCCTTCCTGACTTACAGAAGTTTGTATTTTATTTTGCAAAACAGACCGTTTCCTTAGAGCGTTCCTTTGAGGGGTGCTTTCACAGTGTAAAACAGCGTGGTGATCTAACCGGATATGTGTATCTGGTCAGTTGGCACACTGTATTAATCTGCACAAATGGTAAATCTAACCCAGAATATCCTGGCTACGAGCCCCCACTTTTGTAAGCGATATTCAATCAACACTACAGCTAAGTCAATGCCTAGTCTGTGATGCTGAGGAAATCACTTATTGATGTATTTTTATATTCAGTTCAGTACTCTAGATGACCACCCTTGTATAACACCCCCTCTTAGAATCACCCTGACCCCACTGAGCCAAGAAGTAGGTTTGGTTTGCAAATTAAAAGGTTTATTTGAGAATTTAAACAATATATATATATATCACACTTTATAATAAATTAATATCTGATAGTACACTTAGACATATGATGTTGATCAACAATGGGTAATCTGGCACTAGCACACTTCTTTACAATCAATGAGGAGTTAGTATTGGATGGATAAAGTAGCAAAAATACTTTTATGATTTCAAGGGAAAAGCAATGAGGAATAAAATGCAGTACAGAAATACTTGATATGATTTTAGCAAAAGATAAGATAATCACTTTTTCTCTGGCAATTCACCCCCCTCCCCTATGCAATGTAAGAAATGGAAGGAGATGGAAAGAGGAGCACACAGTTCTCAGGAATGCAATCAAATACAATACGAAATTCAGTCCCCCCACCCCAGCAAGCTTAGAGGAAACAGGTAGGAGTTTTAAAACACAGGCCCAAGTGCTTTGAATGTGGTGGCAGTGAAGTGAGAAATATGCTGAAAATGCTTTTAATTCCCTTTAGGAGGTTCAGGGTGAGTGAGAGATACTTGGGATGAGCTCAGGCTCACTTTAGCAATGATTCAGGGATGGTTATTAAGAGGCAAATGAATTTTTAGCAAAGGAAAGCAAAAAGCTGCTATCTTTTTACAGGTAAAGAAATCAGGCAAAATCGCAAATCGCTGCAAAATTCGCGAGTGCGTGAATCGTGTGGGGATTCTCCAATGAGGATTCGAGGGGGTGGTTCACCAGAAGAGGCAGTGACATGTTTACCCAAAGTTTGATGCAGTGAAGTTGGCAGATATGGACAGATGGCAAGTAATTATAGTTGGTAATACCTTTGTGCACGATCTGCACAGGTGTGCTGTGGAAAAAGGCTTCAATACTGACTTTCAGTTGGAAGGAGTGCAGGCTTTTTGGGGCACAGTTTATGAGTGGGGTTTCGGGTGCATGGATCTCCTTTGCAAATGTGTGGCATCTGTTGGTCCTGTAGATATGGTGATCTTGCATTTTGGAATCTTTGGCATTACTGTGCTAGAAACCCTTTCCATGTGCTTCTTCTTTTTGCTAACATACATCCAGTGGTGGCTTTAGTGACTTCTTTTTACGAGTTATGTAGTAGGTGGGTTAGTGGGGAACAATGTGCATGCCTTTGTGGGGAGGAAAGAACAGAGTTCCTGTTTCACTAATATAGTGTATTACATGGGTAAATGAAAATGTTGCAAGCACAAACCAACAAATTGCCACTTGATGGTAGGAGATGAGAGGAACATCATATGCGTTTTAATCACAGAGTGGACGCTTAGAGGCAGCTATCATGCGCACAGGCACTTATAACAGAGTTTTGACAATACTGCCAAAAGAAAGTTCATACCTTTGTTTTGTGGTGATGGGTGCTTATGTGGATGAATGTGCAAGTATAACTCCTGGAATGTTTCACTGAACTTTCCACTGGATGTGCGTCCCAATAACAGCATGTGTAGGCTGATTTTGCAACGGTACATATGAAGTCTTTTGGAAAACTGTGATTGTAAGATGGTGAAGTCTTGGAGGCCATTAGTGGATGCGTTTGTGAGTACTTACCGATATCTAATAAGGGCGTGGTGTGGAGCGGATAGTGGAAAGGGAAGAAGGACTGTTCATGATTTACTGGGGAGCGACTCTCACGATACTTTGCGAGGCGCACGTGCTACATTCTGCTCTTTTGAACATGCTGGCCAATGGAAATGCGATTGTTGCAATTGTCCAATCAGGTGGTTAGAGTGTACATAACAGGAAAGGGTGGCCATATTTGTTTTCATTACTGTGTGAAGTGAGGCTGGCAGAGATGGCGAGATGCACAGTTTTCCTAGTGGGTGATCGCTTTGTGCTAGATCTGCTCCAGTATGCCGTGGAAAGAGGCCTTAATAGCAATTTTAATTTGGACAAAGTGGACGCTTTGTGGTGCGGTGTCCCTGTCCATACTTTCGACAATTTTCTTGCAGAATGTCAACGAGTGGCCTCTTTAGGGTCTGCGCAAATTGTTGTAGTGCACTATGGAGCATTCCTTTTGCATTCCATATCTTGTGCAAGTGTGTACCGTCAACTCAAAAATATGATGAAAGAAGTGCAGTGCATTTTTGCCAGTGTGAAGGTGCTTTTCTCATGTATACCACCAAGTCCAGTATATAATTATTCCAATGAATGTTGTCGGCAGCCAGATGTGGGAAGACATCTTATCAACAGAAGCATGTGTAACTTTTTGTGTACTCCTGTGAGAATGACAACATTGGTTATCGATATGTGGACCTTCCCAATGGAAACAGTGCCAATGACATATGTTTTTCCAATCTACAGGCTGCACTGAATATGCTATAGTAAGAATGTGAGGTGCCATGCAACAAATAAAAACAATTATAAAAACCAGAAAACAAGAGTTGTTACTGTGGAAGCTGGTTTAAAAACAAAATGGCATTTTTAAGAGCCACAAGTAAAAAGGACATCCCCTAGCCTGGTTGACATTTATTCCCGTACTCCCGCACGCGCATACCTGCAAAGGTCTGTGGACATCCTGACAGTTGGAGGGTTGTACGTGTAACGTTCGTCCCTTTTGCATATGGCCATCTTATATTTGGGATTGTGGAGAGCATGGGATTGTTAAATAGGCTTTCTGGCTGTAAAGTGCTCGCACAGACTGTGGTATACAGTATATTTGTCAACCTACATGCAGAGGGAGAGCTTATGGATGTGTGTTGTACGCGCCAGAGCATATGCTTTGTGGGTGCATTTTATGTACATTACTTGACAGTAAATTGTAAACAGAGTCCGGTGGGAGTTGTGTGGAGTGCATCATGTGGGTTTGTACAAGTATGGAACACCTACACTGCAGTGATTGCTTTTCATTTGTGTGTATGAGACTTCGGTGATGCTCAAACCCAACAATAGTATTATTGTTGTTGATTGTGGAGGGACAAATGCAGACCATGTAACAAGATTTTCCGTGGCGTTCCCACTGAGGGAGGTAGTAGGCCAGGTAATGCTTCTGTTTCCCAATATGCAGACACCCATGTAGGTGCGTTATTTTTAATTTGGTCCAGAAAAGGAGAAAGCGTGGTACATTGTGAAGACCTGTATTTTGTGTCTTTTTACAACTTGTGCTATTGTACTGTAGAAATGGGAATCTATCGTTTCACAGCATGAACAGTTTCCCCCACAAATAGTGTTCTTGTTGATATTACTGCATTTCAATATTCAACACGCTCTATACACATTGCCTTGCTGCCCTTTTTGGAAGTATAGGAAAAATGTTTGTGCTTGCTGTTGCGCACTTGCGCTCTTGAAAACGCTCTGCAACACGCACAACTTTCTGTTTCAACAGCCACCCATTTCTACCTGTTTGCACTGCAGTGTTTTCCACAGTACCACGGTTCCTTCCATTTAGCACACAATTGTGCGGAGGGTATATGATGTGCATCGCACTGCCTCCCTTCATTGCCACTTACATTGTGACACTCTGCAAGGAGCTTTATATCATAATCATCCACAAAACATATTGCTAAAAGGACGTTATTGTGCAGCTGCGATACTACAAACATAGCATCATTTATAAATACACTATGCTAAAGCGATGCTCGGTTTACAGTGCCCTACTAAAAACCTATATAATTCACTAACAAAAACGTTGTTAAAGGGACATTATGGTTAAGTTGCACTAGCAAAAACCTATGCAATTCAATGGAAAAACATTGTTACAGGAACGTTATGGTTACAGGTAAAACCGAACAAAACCCGGAATTCGACAGTTATGGTAAACTAAGCAACCATAACTCGTGCCACCAGTGTGCACTGCAAGGACTAACACCCATGACATCAAAGATGCCATCACAAATCTCATTCATGACATCACTGATGACGTCACATGTGCATGTAGTTTCAATAGGAAGCCTCCACAAGGGATTGTTATTGTAATGGTGGCAGAAAACTATGAAAGATTATTGGAAGAACTATCATGAGAAAAGTAGGTAATGGTGGAATGAGTTACTGTACGCATCATTGTATTACACAGTTCTTCACTGGAAAGCACAATGAACCAGTAGATTGAGGATGACAGGATTCTCGAATTCTATTTGTTTCTTCACAATTTTATTTCATCAATACAAAAATACATACATGTATATGTACATCATTATTATTCTACAGTACATTTCAATACCATTAAAACACTTTCTACACCAATTTTATACAATTTTGGACTCACAGAATTTCTCTGTCATTCATTCACACACACACTCTCATATAAACAACAACTCTCCAATTTCTTGTGTAAATGGAACTTTACATTACACCATACTTAGGACAAGTACTTTAGTATCATATTTGGACGCTTTCTTTAAAACAGGTGTCGTTATCCATTTGTTAATGTTACAAACAGTTTTATAGTCGACACGTGTTTCGGTCATATATGTTGGGCACTACCAATCTCACCCATCTGCTGTCTTAGACCTTCATCGGGACGTAAAGCGAAGATCCTGTTATGTCTTGCCTCTCATGAACTGGAGTGAGCCCCCTCATCTATAAAAAACATATAATAACATCTATACAACCTATCATGGTGTAGAGGAGGTCCCAGACATGGCCTGCACCCCTGCCCCCCATTCGAGGTACCAGGAACGTACTCGCCAAGGTATGTGACATATGAGGAGCAGATGAACCAACAGAGAGCTGCACTTGGACTCTCCCCAGTGCACATTAGAAGAGCAATACCTGTTGAAGCACCCATAACCAGACAACCATGGGCTGCACGGTACCCACTTAGGCACCCGTGCCAGCAGCTGACATGAACTGAAGAGTACCTACAGTCTGTCCACGAAGAGACCCAAAGAGCCCTAATGGATGGCAAGTGGTAATGACACACAGGCCCGGACAGACTCACGGATGAACGAAAATGACAAACACAGATAACATGCCAGTGCGAGTAGCTATGAAAACAGATGTAATGGATGCAGAAGAGGAGACGATGTTGAAACGTAAGGAAACATCGCTGTAAAACAAGATGGAAGTATCCAACCAGCGAACACGTGTAAATAGGCTTGGAATGCAAGAAGCTAAGAAAACGGTACTGCTTGCAATGCTTAGTAGAATAGAGCAGCAAGCGCCAACCATATATCTACCTCAATAAAGCACACTATACAAGTGCGACTCCATTTTGTAAGCAGAAGTATGCCCAGGCGGCCACAGGCCTACCAGGCCAGGTTTCATATTCCTGTTAAAGCCAGAAGGAAGAGCGGAATCGAAACTCAGCAAAGAAGCAGCTCACGCCTGGGAATTCGAGGTCAACAACGTTTTTTTTAGTGAATATATATATATATATATATATACATATCATTTATTATTTTTTTATTGTGTTTAGTTCATATTGAACTTTTCACAAACATAAGCATAAATAACATATTAACATATTAATTAGTTTACTTTAACATCGCTTACAAAAGACATTGAATCATGAAATTCGAAGCACACATTCAAAATCAAAGAATTTCATCTTCAGAAGATGTAACGTTAAAACATTAAGTAACAGATTCTGAGCTAAGATTGGAAAGTCTCCGTACCAGCACCAAGAAGTTTACTATGGGTACAGATGAAATTCTCAACTCCATCATTTTAGACTTGCACCGTCTGTGCTTCTTACCATACTAAGAGAATCTGGGAGCCAAGGTACCCATTGAAAAAAACATATCTGTATACAAGGAAATATGATAGCCATTTGAATGAAATCCCTGAAGGAGTAGAGCCAATAAGCAGCAAGGATGAATGGTAATGTCACTAACAATTGCCAGTATATGTTACATGGAGCTGAAAATAACGCACATAGAAGAGATGCAGTGACCAGAGAATGCAGATATTCTATAATGCATCAAAAAGTAATAAGGATAAGTGACATCTTGGGCAAAGGTTGAAGAAGCTTATGCCACAGAAACAGAAGAAGATATCAAGTTATTTTACATGTGTACAGATGCAAAACAAACGCAAGCAGCAAAGTAATCGTGAAGCTAGCTTTAAGCTCATAGTGAATAGATTGCGGCAAGCGCCAATGTACACATAAATAAGAATAAGAGAACTATGGATGTTTCCACTAAACGTATTATAGCAGATTGGACAGTAGCAAAGAAGGCCTCATTTTAGTGTGTCGCAGTAAAAAGCAAGTTGAATTACAAGTGAAGTTCAGAAGGAGAGGCTGGACGAGGCAAGAAACCAATGTCTTATCAAACTGGAGTGAACTGACATTGGCTAGTCGTGTGAAAGAACTAGAGTCCTGTTCAGAAGGCACAAACATAACAAGGAAAATGTCAGAGGTTTACTAAAAAATAATATTAAATGCACGAAAAGGCTCGATTCCATGGTCTCCAGTCACATGGAAACATGATGTTGAATGAACGAGATGGTCACACCTACGCACGGAAGCAGACTGTGCTACTCACTCCCTAATTTTCTCAAGCAAGAGCTAAGAACACTCTCAAGGAAGAGCTTCAAAAGCCTAATTGACAGTAGACCACTCAGGTGATGATAGATTGATATGCTAATTTGTGGGAAGCTAAAATTAAGGCAACCTCACCAGTACCTGGATGGCCAGCCTGCAGGCTGCTAACATAGGTGGAAAAGTACTGAAGGAGGATAGAGTGCCAACCAATTGTAGAGGACCTACATATGTAGGGTTCCTATCGTGTGTAAACCAATGGGATTTGTGTATTTAGTGACGTTCATAGTGGTCATTTTCAGGGGAGGGCTTAGTTGCCCCACCTGATGTTAAGTAACCAATCAGATAGTTACACTTTTTCAGACTAGTATGGATCATGTACTTAGATGTTCACTCAGAGCCAATCACTCATGCTTATAGGTTTTTGTAGTTTGCCACATAGGAGGACGATAGTGCACTCGTAGGTTAATGTAATTGATAATGAATAGTGCTTATAAATGATCCGTTTTTTCTTAAATAGATTGAGTAAGAGGATTGAGCGATTGTGTTGATGTTCGTTAGGCTCTCTGTTTTAGAAAATTGATATTAAAACAGTCTTCCTTTTGTCAACTTCCTGAGTCGGCTCTATTATTGATGTATAAGTAAAGTCTGCATCCGCATCCATCTCCAGGGTAATTGCTACTCATCAAAGGGATTGGGCTATCCAGTTCAAGAGTGATTGATGTTATAGGTTGTTATTAGTATAGTCATCATCATCGACTTCTTTTTAAATTATTAAATTATTTCAAATGCCTTTCAATATGTTTCCATAAGTGATAGAGAGCAATTTGCATGGCGATTGAGTCAGTATTCAGGCAGTAATTCCAGAAGTCTTCAGACTTGATCACATCATAAGCGTGCACAAATGTTCCCAGGATACACATGCAAAGAGAACCAATTTCAATTGGTTCTCTTTGCATGTGTATCACACATTCAGAGAAGCCATGCTTGGCCGATTTAAGCATATGAGGCAACTTGCGCGTACAACAAAATCCTGCCTCAAACGTAACTTTCAACTGGGCTTCACATATTGCCAAAAGGGGAAGCTGGTCTGTGTAAAGTAGAAGAATCAATCTACGCACTTCTGGATCAGGACACAAGAGCAGCTAGGGCTGAGCCTTCTTGAAACGATGTACCACACTTAAAACTGTTCAACTAAGAAGAATGTAAATATTTATTACACCAATACCACCTTTCCAACCTTCTTTTAAAGCATACTTTAACATGGCATAACTCTTACCTCATTCAAAGTTAGGTATCCAGTTTATATCTTTAAACAATGCAGTGTTAAGCTGCTTAAAATTCCTTCCTGTCGAAACAGACTCTGTGTCACAGTTTCCCCCCCATTTCTGTTCATAATAGGCAGTTTGCGGGAGACTCTTGATTTAATATACAATTCTCCTCTCTTTCATAATGCCAATCCCCTCAAGTAGATTAGCCCTAACTCCAGCCGCAAGTACTTCATAGAAGTAGACAGAGGCAAGCATAATATTTTGCGCTAGAAAAAGCCTTCTAGTCTTTTCAACCATGTGAAGTCCTTCATGGCCAATGCCTACAATCCATAAAGTATGGTGAGACAAAGGATCACTTGAATCAATATACCTTCTATGGAGTATCCAGCATATTGTCCTGAAAACCTACATACCTGGTACGTAAGTTGACACGCTTTCCTAGTTTTAATTTCTTTTATATCAATGTAGTCAGCTGAGGAACTCATTTCAAGACCCAGATATGGATAGCTTACAGTGTAATCTATAGTGCACAATGTGGTTAACATTGCTACTTAGTTTACTTTTTACCGGTTACCAACATGACTCAAGTCTTGTCAAGGTTTATAGTTAAATCATTTTCTGCTGCATAGACACCCAATTTGTTAATCATTCTCTTCTTACAAGTGAAGGTCTGGTCAAAAACAACTGGATCGTCTGCGTATAACATGGCAAAGTGTGGCACATTTTTGGCGTGCCATTGGCCTTATCTCTCAAACGCAGTGGAAGGTCTACTAAGTATAAATTAAATAACAGGGCAGCCAGCACACAACCTTCCTTGACTCCCCTATTCATCAACACTGGAGCTGATAAAAGTCCCTCATTGTAAACACGTAAGCAAGCTCTTGTGTTGTTATGCAGCTAAATGATTATGTGCAGCAACCACCTGGGACATCCCAATTTCCCCAATTTTTGCCACATGGTGTCCCAGTTTACCTGATCGAAAGCAGATCAAAAGTCCACGTAAGTTATATATAAAGAGGGACCATCACTGGGCGGGCCCCATGATTCAGGGCATCTAATAATCTGATGTTATGTTCAATGGCAGACCCCGGGCGATCGCCAGTCTGGAAGAGCTATAGGATGTTATTTGTCTCGCCCCAATGTTGCAGTTCTTTTCATACAAAAGCGGCAAAACGTTTCCCAGTAACGTCCAGCATGGACAGCAGTCTATAGTTGTCAGGTATCAACCGGGCCCACTTCTGTTACACGGGTATCAGAATAGAATGCTGCCATGATTCAGGGATGTTACGCTCCGTACAGACCCTCTGATAAAAAGGTGCAGAACTCAGGCCCATCCTTCAATATCTTTCTTAAGGACAACGTTAGCCAGGCCTTTTGGACCTGGTGCCTTGGAGTATTTTAGCTTTACTATTACAGATCTTCATGGCTGATTTTGAGAGGCCAGGGGACTGCTTCTCTCTTGATGATTACGAAATATATTATCAAATAGACCACTACACGGATTGTTAGTAACCCAAGTCTAATTTTCCCTTGACGCTGCCCTCTATATAGGTCACTTGACTGACACAGTTTTCAATCTCAGTGGCGGTTAGTCCATTGAGATTAGTCAAATCAGCTGCCCCTGTGTCTAAAATTCTCACACAAGCCTTTTCTATGCTGGCTCTGGATCAATGCAGACGATTGCCAGCCTGGTTATTTGTCAGATGCTGAGACACCTGGACCATCATTTATATTAGAAATCATCATGCTGGTTTACCCAGGCTTATACGTGACCTCCACCCCCACTACTTTCCCACTTTTGTCTTAAGGCAGAATACAGGTAGAATTCAGGTCATTTTTCACCCCTACTAAGAGATAACCTTAGTGGCACCCCTTGCTACCTTTCTTTGCACTAGCGTGGTAGTGTGTGAAACCGTCAATGTAAACTGGAAACAGCAGCCAAGTCTCTTGTAGCATGAATATGTCGTAATTCAGAAATGTGTCTAAGGATCTGTCCTTCAAAAGGAAGTGAGACTAATCCCTGGAACTCCAGTAGGCCATCATGTGGGTTTCCGACCCACACACACCATCATGATTTGGGAAGTTGGGCGCGGGGCCTATTTTCCTTCATTATATTTCGCAATCGACTCTCCCGGGCATTTTCGACAGCAAGATCTCAATTTGATAGCCCGCACTCACTTGTCCAGTGCGTATCCCAAGTAATATGAAGATGTTTGGTGGGTACGTGTAATTGTTGCAGTTATCAGTAGAAAGCAGTGTATGTGGGATATGTTTCCATGTTCGTCACTTAGTGGCTCAACAAAGTGGAAATCGCTGGAATTCAGTGTTCTTAATGTGGGGATTTTGTGAGCGGTTTATTCATCTTTTGAGTTTGTAAGGCGGGTCTACCCCAATTGTAAGTACTCTGGAGTCGAGGGCAGGTGGGTCACTCGCCTCCTTCGACTCTTTTTTGCAACTTAACTTCCGTAGTGGGATCAGCATGCGTGCCGTTTACGATTGTAGTCACATTAAGTGCCGTTAATCGTGCCTGTGGCAGTTCGCACAAATTCATTTCTGCAAACATTGGGCCTCACTACAACTTTGCCTGCTGGCACCGTTGTTTTCCCGACCGGCAAAGTACAAGTCTGCAGGCAGGTTGCCTTTCCGCCTGCCAGGAACTGGAATGGCACCCGCCCGCAGATTTTCATGGAAGCACAGTGCCGGTGCTTCCATGGTCCACATTCTCATTGAGTCCTATGGGACTGAAATGGGAATGGGGACTAACAATTACTGCCGCCTCACTTTCTGGACTGCCGGGGCTGTAATGCCCCAGTGTTTCCAGGAAGTCAGGGGGTGGCTAACCATCACGGGTCCGCCGGTCTCGTAATGATGCCCGTTGTCTTGTTTGAGCCAGCTTGTTAAGGTTCCTGAATTATGATGAGACCCTCTCTTTCGCTGAGAGTCTCTTTTCCTTGATTTTTTAGATTTTACTTATGATACTGACACAATTGTAGAATTAAGAGGCTGGCTTGTTACAACATTGATCTGAGGGATTGCCAATTGCGCTGTTGTTGTTTTTCCCTCCACCTTTCCTTACGTGTGGGGTAATAGAAGGGTGAGAGTGCAGTTTCCTCAACTAAATTATTTTCTTCTTAGGTGCCCATCAATATAAACTCAGGCAACAGGGGTAATGGCTGTGGTTCTTCTCTATTGTCATACGGAACATCTATTTTATCTGTGCTCGAGCAAACTTTGCAGATTTAGAATCGCATCACCTTGCCAAATGAGGTCCTCATGGATTCTGTCATGCAATTTTAATAACATTTTGACTGCAAATTGCAGGGCCTCTTGGCTGGAGTTAGAACTTGCTTTAATTAAGTCGTCCACACTGCTGCCTGACAATGAAGACGCTTTCGAATTGGCTCGACAGTCGACTTCAAGTTCTAGGTCGTGCTTGAAACTGATACACAGTGAGCTGATAATCATTACTGATTGTTTTGAGTAGAGGAATTCTGCAGGTTTTGCAATAAAGGTAACAGTGCTGGCAGGGTCTCTCCTGTCACTCATAGCCATAACCCCATCCGACTGATCAGCAACCTTAGTCTCCAGGTCAACAGGATTTTTTTTTACAGTGTACTTTTTTTAAGGTGTGGCTTTCCTAAAATTAGACACTTTTGTCCTGTTGGTTAATTTCCCAGACATTTATTTTTATTTTTTATTACACAGATTTATATGGTTTTCCTTATTTTAAACCTTTAATCTGTTGTAGACCAAGTTTCCGTGATTTGTCTACCACCTTTGTTTAGCTCACACGTCTTTGGTAACTGTCCCTTTGTCTGTGTCACTACGTAGCCCTTCCAACTTTTTAAGTATTAAAATCACCAGTCTTACAAGCGCTATATTGATTTTCATTATTTCTCCTTCTATGAGGATCTTCCACAAGTCTTCTGCGCTCCTTGTCACGAAGCTTCTCAGGGCATTGCCCAAACATTGCTCACAAGCTTCTCGTAGTCCCGTGCAATGGAGTGTGAGATGTTTCAGGGTTTCTTTTTCTCCTTCGAGTTCACACACTCTGCATTTTGCATCTCTGCTCATGACTTTCCTCCTTTGTAATACTTCTCCCGTTGGCAGGATGCTCAGTCTGAATCTTAAAAAGAGAGCTTGAAAGTACCAGTTTGGGAATAAAGTCAAGTAGCTCGGCATCTGATTCAATTTTCGTGGTTGTGCCCAGAAGTCTATTTCCCAGGCATTTTTACGGACTCAAAGTCCAAACAGACAATGGCCCTCATTACAACACTGGCGCTAAACCATGGCGCTATTAGCACCATGGTTGCTGCCGGTATAGTAACGAGTCCACCACAGTGAAATGGGGAGGTACCACCACATTCCAAGGTTGGCGGGGTGGTACTTCCCCATTTCACCATGGCCCTTCCCCATCCCCATTTTTGCCCCATAGGGCATAATGGGAATGGGGAAAGGCGGTAATTACGGTACCGCAAATTGCGGTACCGTAATTATCGCCAGGGTCCCTTTGCGGGTCCCTGCAATAACGGCTGGTTCCAGCCACCGTTATGGGAATTGGGCGCTAAGGGATTACCGGTACCCTTACCGGTACCGGTAATCCCTTACCGACGGGGTCGTAATGACCCCCCAAAACTTTTAAGTGGTCTTTCTTTCAATGTAAAGTGCGTATCACAGATATATCACCAGTAATTATACAATTCTTGGTCGGCTTATCTTACACTCCTTTGGGTAAGCACCTGTCTACGGAGTACGGAGTAGATATTCTAATCCTGGGGCTGTGCCGATCCCTCTGTCCCCGGAGCAGACCACATACAGACTACTTGTTCAACCACTTTGCTTACCACGCAGCACTCCGCGCTACAGCTGCTGTTTTATAGCAGTCCATGTAATCTTGGGCGAACAACTCTTCGAGCAGTTAGCAGTGAAAAAAAGACTATGAGGGTCATTACAAGGTTGGAGGTAATGGAAAAACGATGCCGTTAAGAGATTACTGGCACTGCATACCACTCCGAGCTATTGCGACTCAACAACCCGGCATTAGCACTGCCGCTGATAGCGTGCATCCCCGCGCGGGCACGCGTCCCTTGGGCCCGGCAATAGCAGGTAGGCGCTAACAGGAGGACATCACAAGTCAGGCGGACATGTAAATACCGGCATCATGAAGGCGGTAAGGAGGGATACCGGGATGCAATACCAGCATCACGAACCACCCGCAAACAGCAATGTGCTGTGTTCCCAACTGCCACAAGTGCACACAATTAGCACAGGTGGTGGCAATGGAGTCTGGCCCAGCACAAAAGGAGCACACCCACACACCACACCCCTTACCACACCAAAATGATTCCACTTGTAGTAGCAATACTGGGGCTGGAGAACATGCTCGCATTGCTACACCAGCAACAACAACAGGCACCACAGAGGAGACGCAGGAGGAGAAGGAGGGTGAGACAGGGCCAGCAAGCCCCACTAGTGCAGCCAGTGGTATCACGCAGGTAGCACCCAATCCCTCGCATCAGAGCCAGTCCATTCAACCTAACCCCTGAGCAGATCCTCACCCTGTACCGTCTGGACCGGGACACCATCACCACCATTGTGGACATGATACATGATGACATTGTCAGCCTGATTGAAATACGCACCGCCATTCCACCACTACTGAAGGTAGTGTTTGTGCTCCACTTCCTGGCTACAGGCACCTACCAGCACACAGTGGGGCACATGCATGGCATTTCACAACCCTTATTTTCTCGCATGCCGATCCAAGTGCTGGATGCCCTCCTGAATCACACAAGGAACTACATATCCCTACCACGGACTGCCCAGGAGATCTTTGACACAAAGGTTAGTTTCCAGGCACTGGCAGGCATGCCAAATTATATTGGTGCACTTGACTGCACCCATGTGGAATTGGTGGTTCCGCATGCAACGGAGGTGGTGTACCGCAATCGTAAGCGATATCACTCAATCAATGTACAGATGGTATGTGACTCCAGCAAGATCATCACACATTGTTGTGCCCGATTTCTCGGATCAACTCATGACTCAATGGTCCTGCGGAACTCCACGCTACCACGCTACATGGAGCGACATGCAGGACGACGTGCCTGGCTGCTTGGTAAATTGCATGACAGGCACATGGAAGTGAAATGGGGGGAGAGATGCACACACCATCATGGTGTCATTGTTGTGGTGAAAGCACTATGTTCACATCCCACAACACTGTGCCTCAAAGCATCCCAAACCGAACCAGACAACCAATCTCTATAGCAATGAAGGAAGCTGCACACCAATCACAACATGCCAAACTTTCAACCACCCCACATCCAACAACACGTGCACCACCCATCATCAGACCTCACCCTCCGTAACACAATCCAGCAACATGCTGTGAGTATACACTGCGTAAATGTCAGCGTCAAATCACTACACAGGACAAGCATCCATGAGAGCGCACAATACAAAATCACCAAAGGAATCCACTGCTTGTCACAGGACCACCACCACAGTAGTGCAGCATGTCACCATGGGAATAATCAGCGCTGAATGCCAATTAATGCAGAGACTACTGCCAACGCTGCCAGTAAGCAAATCATACAGAACACTACACATCACATATATAACACAAACACATCGGTATGCATCCACAATGCATGAACAACATCAAGGCAGTGTACACCATGTATCATCTTGAAGACATAATCCACACCATAAGACCATGGCACAGCACACATTGAGGCAAGGTAACATTTGTTGGCCGCATGCACATGTCCCCGGTTGTATGCACACATATCTGCAGGCATGTGTGATAACTACAGCAGTCTATCATGAATTGACTAACACATACCTTATTTTGCACCCATGCAGGTAATAGTGGCTATCCCTTGAAGACGTGGCTCCTCACCCCTGTCCAGAACCCACAGAACAGGCACGAAGAGGGCTACATTCGTTCCCATACCTGTACCCGTGTGGTCATCGAGCAGACCTTTGGCCTGTTGAAGGCACGTTTTCGCTGCCTCAGCCGGTCGGGTGTGGGCTCTCCTCTACAGGCATGAGAAGGTGGCCAAGATCATCATGGCATGTGTCATGCTGCACAACATGTGTATCCGACGGAACATGCCCCTGCCCCCTGACAATGCAGTGCAACCACCAGGTGCTGATGAAGACGATGAAGATGTGGGTGCACATCATCGCGGTGCAGATGCACAGGAGGGACGTGCTGTGCGTCAGTCTGTGATTGGCCAATATTTGTAAGACACATGGGTGCAGAGGGTGCCATGAAAGTGGGACTGAGGGCACTGGTTGTGGGAGTACATTTACACAATGCATAGTAGACCAATAAATGACACATATACAATAATGAATGTCCACTCAAGTATTTTTTCTGGTACACAACGGGTGTATTAAACAGTAAAATAGTGAACAGTGCTCATGCCCTCCACCTCAAACACACCCTTTCCCCCCTTCCCCTCCCCCCACAACTCCCCCACACACCCTCTCCCTCCTCCCTCTCCCCCCACAACTCCCCCACACACCCTCCAACCCCTTCCCCCTCCCCCACAACTCCCCCACACATGGTGTCCAAGCAAATGCTGTAGGTCTCTGCATCAATTGCCATTATCAGGCTGCCCCATCTACTTTTTTCCACTTCCCATATCTGGTGGCAACATGTCTGAGCGCTGCAAGGTGCGCGCAGACCTGCGAAGGGGGCTGGTCTGAGTGGAGCTCGATGATGATGACATGCCCGCTTGCTCCAGTCTCGGGGCAGGACGCTCTGCCTCCAAGGCATCAGCTATGTGGGAAAGAACATGCCTCAGAGCAGACACCTCCTCACAGATACGAGTAGTGCTGTCCTCAATGGCCTGTCTCAGGGACGCAGTGTTGTCTCGTCCCTCCTGCCTTGCCTGGGCACCGTCCGTTACAAACTGCCTGACTAGGCCTGTCAGCTCCTCCTGGTGCTGCACCATATGTGCCATTTGCTGCACCCCATCCAGGACATCAGTGGAGGTGGATGCTGCATGTGGTAAATTACCAAAATCGTGTGGGTCCTCTGTGGGGCTCATGCTCCCTTTCCCTGGCTCCCCTCCGGACTGCACCTGTAAGCTGTCAGTGGTGGAGTACAATGGTGTGATCAGAGGTGATGGTGGGGGACTGGGTGTGGCAGGTAAATCAGATGAGTTATCCTCCACAGGGACACACACCTGGCCTTGGCTCTGCACATCCTCGTCGTACTGGGGTGCCATGGCTGCCGCCTCCCCAACAGAGCTGTTGGCAGTTGAAAGGGCCCTATCGGCCACTGGCTCCTGTGCAGGGAACACAGATGTTGTGGGGACTGTTGCTGTAGCAGTGGCCTTTAGCCGCAGCAGTGATGTGGCATCCTCCCATGCCTTCCCATTCAGTGGCAGTCGTGGCTTGCCTGGCCCTTTTGATGTTAAAGGCCTGTCGCCTTCTGCCCTGTCCCTGGCCTTCTTCCGGGTAGTTTTTGCCTGTGCCGCTGAGTCCCGGGCCTCGCTGTCAGGATCTGAGCCTGTGGAGACCGAGAGAGGGACGGCATCAGTGATGGATCTACAAGCATCATGCATATATTGGTATTATTGCTGTTCTACACATTAGAGGGGATTATGTATTGGAGTTTTGACAATCAGGTTGCTTTCTATATGGAGGAGCATGCAGGCATACGTCAGGGTCACACATGTTTGAGGTGGTGTATGCTGTGTGACATGCATTTCTGTTGTGGACTGCGTGCACTGTGACTAATGCTGTTTCCATGTTTTGTTTGTGGGGTGTGTCTCAGGTATGGCATTGGCATGCTGCATGCATGTGGATGTGTCAGTGCTGAGGACGGCATCTAGGCAGGGATGTGTCCTGTCTGTAATGGGCCTTGTATTGCCTCATGGCACGGTCAAATTGCTGGAATATCATCATACTTTGCTTTACAGTGTTTTCTTAGGACACTCACCTCCATCTGCCAATGAGGTGGCGCCACGTTCCATGTGGCCCACACCTTCAATCGCCTCAATGCCAATAGTGCTGGCACAGTTTTCCTCCCAGCGGCTTAGTTTGATTGGGGATCTAGGCCCACCGCCAGTAGTCCGGCCCTGGCTCTGGTTGGCCGACATGATGTTTCGGACTCTGAGGCGCAGGTCGTCCATTCTTTTGCACACATCCTTCACTGTGCGGGGGGTGTTCCCAACTGAACTCACTTTCTGGGCAACTATTTGCCAGATCTCTTTATTCTTGATTTGAGCTTCTCTCTTGAGGTTTTTCGTAAAGACAACCTCAGCATTTTCTGCCCGTGTGTCAGCTAGCATTGTGAACTTGTCCTCCGTGAAGCGCTCTTTACACTGACGGGATGCCCCTTTTTTCACTGCCTTTGGCACGATGTTGGTGGTGACAATGTTTTTCTGCTGTCGGAATGAGTCTCCAGGTGCTGTTTAGAGAAGTACCCGCTAATGCCATATCCATTGATGCCGGGCACATTATTTAGAGGTAGACGGCGGTGGTAGTGCTATCTGCGCTTCTGATGATGCCACTAAAGGGCTTTCTAGGGACTTTAACAACATGTCGGTACTGTTGATACCGCCATGCCGCTACGCTCATGCACACAAACTCGTAATACGCCACTGTTAGCGGACTCTTTCCTAAACGGACACGGTATTTGCTCCATGCCGGTAAAAACTGTTTTTTACCTCCAACCTCGTAATGACCCCCTATGAGTGTCTGACCACGAACAGGCCACTTGTTCAACCACTTTGATAACTGTGCAGTGCTCAGTGCTACAGCTGCAGTTTTACAGCAGTCTAGGTAATATCGGGCAATCACCACCTCAAGCAATTAGCAGTGAAAAAAGACTATGGGCCTCATTACACGGTAGGTGGTAAGGGATTCCCGGGCACTGGTAATGTCACTGGTACTGGTAATCCCTTACCGCCCTACTACGAGGTCCCTTAGCGGGTCCCTTCCTTAACGCCTGGTCTGACCAGGTGTTAAGGACGGGACCCATTATGGGACTTCAGAGCTAATACGGTACCGCAAATTGCGGTACCGTTATCAACTCCATCCCCATTCCCATTTGAGCCCTATGGGGGTTCTAATGGGAATGGGGAATGGTTCCCGGAATGGGGACTTAACGGTTCCTCCAAGGTTGGAATGACCCGGTAAGTCCCTATTTCGAGAACCCGGACCCGGAATGCGGTAAGGGGGTAGCCATGGTGCTAGTAGCACATGGTTACCTCCTACCGCGTAGTGAAGCCCTATGAGTGTCTGACCACGAACAGACCACTTATTCAACCACTTTGCTAACACAGCAGTCCAGGTAATCTCGGGCGAACACCTCTTCCCGCAGTTTGTTATGAAAAAAGGCTACGAGGGTCTGACCATGAACACACCACTTATTCAACCACTTTGCTAACCATGCAATCATATTATGTAAATTAATGTCAGATATAACAGGAAGAAGTGTTTCTTTTCCCAACAAAACTGCCTGCTGCAAAGAGACTTTGTTTGTGCAGCCGTATTTATGAACAACATACAGATGTATACGAACAGAAGATGACAGGTCGATGTTTATTATAAATAATATAGATTGAGCTAAATTTGCTAACAAGTCCTACACTTTATTAAATTGTCATTATCGGGTATAATTTCAAACAACATTTTTCCCATTTGACATGTAACTTTGAAATCATCACATTAATTGAACTCTAGCTAAACCTGAGTTATATCTATCCATAGCTCAGCTCAAAAGGCAAAGAGTGCACAGGTGAGCTTTCTGTAAAACAGAACTTCCCATCATTCAGTGTCTAACTCATTGACAGAGAATTATGCACAAATGTGTGTGCTCAGAAAAAAAGGCTTTATTTTAAAATATCAACGCAAGCCACATAGCCACATACTAGAGTTAAATCAAATGAGTGTTCCTTTAGGTTTTTTTTTGGAGAGCAACGTCACAATTTAGGATACATGGTCATCCAGTAGTAGTAACTTCAAAGGAACAGAGGCACGCATAAAACGCTAAATTAAGCAAAGTGGGTCCAAGTACATTAATAGGAAAACAAGATATTACTATGCATATTATTAATGCATTAGTGCATTTAAATAACTGTGTTATTTCTGAAGTTAACAAAACTTGAAGAATATCTCTGAATTCAGAATGTTGTTGTGATTCTGAACATACAGGCCTCAGCAATGGCACATGTCAATTAAAGACATTACAAGGGAAAGACATATTTCTGTCCAATTTGAACACAATTCTTGAGTGGAGGGCTAACTCAGTTTGATTCCTCCGCTTATGTCACAGCAAAATACATTGAGCCCATTGAAGCAAAAAGAAGGAATTTTCTGGTGTGAATATATGAAGAGAAACTATCCAGGCTCCAAGCAATTTGATATTGCCATGTCAAATGATGCTGCATAGGTGGAGTTTGTTGAGTATTTGAAGCTAAACAGAGAGAAAGTGGAGGGAATTTATTTTGTAAAGCAGCAGAGGAAGAGAGCTGTTTGGGGTTCCAGCTAGATGAAGTGTATGGAAAATCTCATTAAAAATTACTTTTCCATAGGAAGCAAAATACAAAAGCCTTTCCCAAGGCAGATCCAGGTTGCCTGAGAGGTATTTGGGAGCAGGGAGAAAGAAGAGCTTACCTCACTCAGTTACCTGAAGCTGTAGATGTCCCTACCCTGGCCCTTTAAAAGACAAACCCATACTGAGTACAAAAACCCCATTGTATTTAGATACATGTCCCGATAATTCATTTAATCTCAGATAGCAACTATATGTATTTTGAGGGAGCCCTGTTTACAAATCTTTTCACTAAATGGTGCCAGGGCAATAACTGAATTTCGTGGAAGTATATTTAAAATAGCATGCCCTACAATTTATAATTGTGCAGGACATATAAGTCTCAGACAATCATGTTCACATTCATTTTCACATGCACACATTACATCTGGGATTGTAAGCATGGTCTACAACGTGGCTCAGGAATTAATATACTTCTTGGACTGTGAAAACTATAGAACTCAAAAGCAACAAATCCTGATTAGACTTTCTACCCCTCAAAATTGATAATAAGGAAATTATTTCTGCCCTTTAATTCCCAAGGAAATAATGTCAATTTAAATTATCAACATCACTTTTGCACAGAAAAGAAAGGATTCTGCATTAAGCGGGCTCCTAATGACAATTAAAGTTAATTTGATGATTCAATTTCTACTACAATTATATGATCTTATGCTAGTATCTCAAGCAAGTTTCCTTTTAAAGAACACAGGGTTTTTTTCTCCCAAAATAAAAGCTTCTATCCTTAACCTAAACCTGTAGAAAAAGTATCCAAATTGACACTAACAAACATTACTGAATATGTGTCCAATCTAGAATCCAATAGTGTACAACCTTCTAATCTGTTACAAGTATATAACAACGTACAATATATGAAGCCACAGTGATCGATAGTCTGTAAAATGTATTCTGAAAATTGCTGTGCCCTTTTAACATTGATATTCAATGGTAATATGTTCATATTATAAATATTATTTGTATTATTATTGTTAATATTATTATTATTATCATTTATTTTTATACTGTCCAGTTCACCTATTGCAGAGAATTGTATTGTTTGTCTAGAACAGTTATTCTGATTTCCTTCTATACATGTGAACGTTTGCATGCATCGGCAATGTAAACATTAGCAAGACA
The DNA here is from genome assembly GCF_040938575.1 of Ambystoma mexicanum. NCBI lineage: Eukaryota > Metazoa > Chordata > Amphibia > Caudata > Ambystomatidae > Ambystoma > Ambystoma mexicanum. Next base: position 1,234,348,673 of record NC_090933.1, on the reverse strand, counting down.
ATAATTCTATTTATCTTCAAACTGCCTATATTTTGGTGGAATTTTGTGGGTGACTCCCCATTATTGAAAGTTCAGGGACTATCTTTAAGTCTGTGTTACATTATTTTAAAACAAAATTTTAGGATTAAAACAGCTTGTTTTTTGTCCCACATTTTGGGGTGGGAGTGTCTTGGGGTAGGGTGGTAAATCAAAGATATTTCTTTGTCAAAGAACTGATGCTAAAAATGCAGATACATTTCATTGGTTAAAATAAATCAAAACATTGATGAATTGTGTAACACAGGTTGTGCCCAAGATCACAGAGATGTATGACATTACATTTTCTATACTGAATTGGATGGTTCCTGTTGGATAATCTCATAAAGTGTACATGTTCTTGGAATAAGAAAGAGATAGATAGAAAATATGAATTATGTTGTATATTTGCAGGGTTGTGGTGTGAGGAGCAAATCAGTTTTGGAAGTGAGAATACAATTCAGGTAGTTTGCTTATTTGGTGAAAGATGAATAATCGTTAATTACCAGTCTACTAATGCCTTGAAAGTTAATGGCTGATTTAGAAATGGTCCAGGATCATGTGCTGCCTAGAGGATTTCTACAAGGGTAATGCATGACAACATGAGGGAAAGAGTGGAGAAAGTAGAAGCAATCATTTGGGAAGAACAGATTCTGTTAGAAAAGTCTTTGCAGAAGCTGTACATGACCTTCACTAACAAAGGAGAACCTTCCAACGCATTCCTTTTTCCACCTCGAGTTTGTGGAGGACAGACTAGCTGAAAGCGAAACTTGTATGAATGCAATCCGAGAAGCTGATCAAATTACATCAGATTAATTAACATGATTCAAGAAGTAAGTGATCAGCATGAGCAAAAAATAAAAAGCATTAAAAGAGGCCCTGGAATACACCATTTGTCATTACAAAAGCAACACAGACTTTATGAGGCCATACCAGATTAATTGAAAGTGTGCAGAGAAGCCAGCCAATACTTACAAAGGGTAGTGTTGAATATTAATGGCACTCATTTGGCCTCATTACGAGGTATGCCGGCAAGGCAAAACCGATGCCGGTATACTAATACCGGCATCGTTTACCGTCCTGTCGCATTCTGACCCGCAAACCCGGTATTAGGCGCACACTAAACAACGGTGCCGGTAATAACGGCATATGCGCGTACACACGTACCTTCAGAGAGCAAATACCAGCATGCCGGTAATAGGGGGTAATTCCAACCCACGGATACATGCAAATACCGGCATCGCAAAGCCGGTAATCACGGGCTGCACGATGCCGGCCATACAGGCATCGCGGACCACCCGCAAACAGCAAGCAGGATACAAGGCAGCTGCCACAGGTGCACACAATCCCCACAGGTGGAGTCAATGGAGGCTGTGCCAGTATAACCTGAGCACACCCACACACCACAACCCCCCCCACAGGTGTAGGCAATGTTGAGTGGCCCAGAACAAAAGGAGCACACCTACACGCCACCCCCTTCCTACACCAAAATGCTACCACTAGCAGTTGCAATCATGGCGCTGGAGTACATGCCTATACTGCTACAACCACAGCAACAACAGCAACAACAACAACAACTACAGCAGCAACAACAGGCAGCACAGATGAGACGCAGGAGGAGAAGGTGGTGTCTGTGCTACACCTCCTGGCCACAGGCACCAACCAACACACAGTTGGCCAGCTGCATGGCATTTCACAACCACCATTCTCACACATGCTGGACCACGTGCCTGGCTGTTCGGTGAGTTGCACAACAGGCCCATGGGCATGCTGTGGGGTACTGATGTGTGCGGATGTAGAAGGGGTGGGCCTACTGTACCTGGGTGGGAAAGGGGAGGGGGATAGTTCACCAGGGTGGGAAAGGGGGAGAATAGTGCACCAGGGTGGCAATAGCCAGTGATTGGAGAATGCATGCAGATCTAAACACACCTCACCTGAACTAGCCAAACGGAACATGACACATTACTGGGCCACATATCCCAAATAATTCATACGGATGACTACAAGTAAGTGGCACAACCAGGGCACCATGGTGATGGCAGGCAATGCATGACTGAATAGGATGGCAATTGTGGCAATGCGGCTAGTGTGACCATGCATAGTAAAGAATATACATCATTAATTGGAGGCTAAACATTGTTGCACTACCACTGCACTTCTGCCACAGCATGCATGATTGCACCCTGCATCATCTATTGAACCCCATCTAGTGTACCGCACCCCTTTACAGTATACATTGCATATAGGTGACTATTTTGTACACATACTGGGACATGTGCATGCCCACACCAAATAGCTGCTGCCATGACTGTGCTCCCTGAAGGTGGCAGTTCAGAGTGACACACTCCTATTTGTATCTGCTTGCAGGTGATGGAGGATATCCCTTGAGGCCGTGGCTACTTACCCCTGTGCGGAACCCGCAGAACAGCCATGAAGAGGAGTAAAATCGTGTGCACACTCATACCCGTGTTGTGAATGAGCAGACCTTTGGCCTGTTGAAGGCGCGGTTCCGCTGCCTAAGCAGGTCAGGCACTCCCATATAGGCTTAATAAGGTGGCAAAGATCACAATGGCCTGTGTCATGCGCACAACATGTGCGTCCAAAGGAATGTACCACTGCCACCTGACATTGAAATGCGTGGGCCAGGTGAGGATGAAGGGGATGGAGACGGAGGCGAAGGAGCCCCCCTGCCAGTACGTGATGCATGGGATGGCCATGCTGTACACCAAGCACTGATTGACAGATACTTTTGAAATGCAGGGACCATGAAAGTAATGTTCCTGTGACCCACTGGCTGCATGTGGACATGCACACTTGTTTTGTCAGAAGTGCCCCACTGTACACCATTACACATTAAATGTACATGCACAAAAAGAAGTATGTCCAGCCAATGATTTTCTTGCACACAACGGGTGTATTTTCCAGACATGTGATAATGTGAACATAATCCCCTCACAACCCCCAGTGAACTCCCTCACCCACCCTAAAAACCCCAAAAATACCCAAGTAAACTCCCTCACCCACCCTACAAACCCCACAAATACCCAAGTAAACTCCCTCACCCACCCTACAAACCCCCCAAATGTCCCCATATGTACAACAAACATTGGTCCCTTGACCAACGTACATTTTTCAAATGTCATTGTCTGCCTACTCTATTTCTTTGTTTTTTTGGGATCCGGGGGTGCCATGGTCAAGCGCCGTGCACTCCTCCGCATCATCCGCAAGGGGCTCGATTGGGCCGAGGTAGAAGGGGTTGTGGCAGTGGAGGTGTCGATGGTCAGTCCCATGCTTGCCCCAAGGTGTGGCCGCTGCATATGAGGCAGGTTTGCAAGCAGGGCTTGCGTAAATGCCCCCAGACACTCCTTCATGGCACTTGTGGATGCCTCAACAGCAGCAGTGTTGGCTGCGATGGCTGTGGCAATGGCCCTCATGGAGTCATTTCCATCTCATATTTTTTGCGGCATCAGTTCAAGCATCGACTCCTGTTGTGCCTCAACCCTTGACAGGCGAGCCTCGGAGGAATCGTTGGCTGCAGGAGTGCTGGTGACCGGGGTGGTTGTAGGCAGGGTGGTGGATGGCACTTGTGTGGTGCCCACGTCCAGGGCACACTCTTCCTCAAAGAGGCATATGTCTGACTCATCAAGGTCTGAGTCGTGGAGGCAGGGATCGTACATGCTCTCTACCTCTGTAGGGGTAGGGATGCTGGTAATGGGGCTTGGGGTGGGTGTGCCGGACATGATGTCACCCTGATTCTCCACCTCTGCATCCACAACGTCCACAGTGGTTGGCGGAGCATGAATAGAAACACTCCCACTGTGTTGGGTGGCTGCTGCTGGACAGTGGTTGCAGGTGTTTCCTGCAGGGTTACTGCCTGGTGTGACACACTGCCTGTTGCTCTGGTCAGTTTCTTGGGCTGGGTGGTGGCGGTGGCCCTGGTCCCTTGCCGTGCAGTGGATGAACTTGCACCCCTGTCCTGCATGCCATCTTCCTCATCGGTGCCTGGGGGATAGAAGAGATGCAGGTCATCAGTGATGGTGTCACATGGCAGCGATAATCCATTGCGCTGTGATATGTTCATACATTCATGCTTCAAATTATTTTAGGGGTGTGGCAGTTGGTGTTCTGAGGGGGCATGTGGGCAATCAATGCATGGCTGGTGGCATGGCATTGGTATGGTGGATGTGTGGTGAGTTCCATGGGCACGGTTGGGTCACATTGCACTTGTGTTGGGATTGGGATTGGCACTCAGCATGCGTGTGTAGCAGGGTGTGGCACACATTCTTGACTGGATATGTTGATGTGGGCCTGGGACATGCATTGCCTTGGCTAGTCTCACTTCCACGTCACTTGTGCCACATCATGGTTTAGCCTATTGCAGCCCTCCTGTTCTCTGACAATATCTTCCTCACCCTGAGGCGGAGATCATCCTACCGCTTCCGACAGTCACGCACACTCCTTGGGTGGTTCCCACTGCTGGCACCCTCTGTGAGACCTCCTGCCATACCTCCTTCTTTTTGGTCTGGGCGGCATGCTTCATGTCGGTGCTCCTGATGGTGTCCGCATGCTGGGCCAGGTTGTCAGCGAGCATACTTAGCTCAGTGTCTGAAAAATGTTGTTTGCGCTTCCTGGGGGTCGCCTTCCTGGTAGCCTTGGACATCCTGCTTCTATTCTGCCACAGCACAACACAAAAGAACTGGTGGTTGGGGAGCAAGGCAATGGATTGTGTTTTTAAAGATGGCCGCCGGCCCATTTCCCGTTCCTGCGCAATGACGTAATTTCCGGGTCAGTTTTTTGCGAACACGGTATTACCATGCCGGTATTACCATGCCGGTATTTAGGGGTTGGTATGAGGTGGTACCGCTATCGGCGGGTCCCGCAATGCCAGTATAGGGGGGTTGGAGGGCCTTTAGCGGCATGCCGGTATTACCATTACCGGCATGGAGGCTCGCACGTGCTCGCGCACTCGTAATCACCCGCTATTAGCGGGTTCATACGAGCACGGACCCGCTCTTACCGGCATGCTGGTAATGGACCCGTTTTTACCGGCCAACTCGTAATGAGGCCCATTGTCTTAGAGTTTAAAGACGCATGACAAATTAAAGAGCAAATTAAATGATCACAACACTTACACCAATGCATTGATATTTTGGCATTGTGTTTATAAAAATACAGCTCGAAGAAAGTCGGAAAACAGCTGCTATGTAAGGCTACCTGTCTGTGCAGGAGCACTGACCTCAGCTGCATCTGAGGCCTCCATCTGCCTCATGGACCCCGTAAACCTCAGCAACATGTGGTCTGCTTTGATGGCAGCAAGTTGTTCATTACGAAAAACGAAGACACACGCCATAGTAAGATAGATGCTGCCATTTGTCTCCATCCGCCCTCCCCTGCCATTTCTGCCGAGCCTCCGACCACGATGTGCCCTGATAGGCTGTCCTTTGCCCAATTGTCTGCATGCAAGAAAAGCCGGCTGGCCCTGCCGCCTGGCCCCTAGAGCGAAGACCCAGAGCAAAGGCTGATATCTCTCTGTGCAAGTCCGTGCTCCGATGTGCAGGCAACTATCCCCCACAAGTCGAACCATCCACCCAGCTTCAGACGTGATGGCGATCGCCCCGCCCTGGAATCCGCCTGCATTCAGACCCAACAACACGATAACAAGAGTGCCATTGCTGTTAGAAACCTCCACAGCACCCCCAATGTTTACATGATCTCCATAACCCCACGCGTTCTCCTTTTATATATCCCTGTATCCCCCACAACCTGTGAATATAGCACTAGGGAACATGCATTCATGATCCACAAATGATTGACCTCTTTGAATGAATCTTGTGCCCATCCCCCCGGATTACACTGCATCAGCCTCGTGCTGCACTTTCATTATGCATCATTTATCAGCCTTGCACTACTTCTGAATTGTACTTGTAACCTAACGGACTACACCTTTTTAGCCTCGCTCTGCATTTTGAACCTTCAATGACTTATTAGACTTGCACTACATATGTATGATGCCTGCAATATACCTGGCTATGCTTTTTCAGCATCGCCCTGCATTGGCATACCGTTTTATTCCCAGCCCTGCACTGCATTTGGATTTTGACCCCATCCTACCTGACTATGCCAATGCAGCATGTCCTTCTCAGGAGGCCAAATACAGCATTTCACTTTCCCAAACACACCCAGAGCGACAAGAAGAGCTGACATCCCTGTCAGATACAGAAGAATATCTAGACCTTCAGGTGAGGGGGTGGGGGAGAATGGCGTCTCACTTAGGATGACGTATTCCTAAACAATGATTCATAGAAGAAAACAATAAAAATGAATTCAGAGAACAAGAATTACAATATATTATCCAACAGCCCATCTGGCTAACCTTGAGAAAATAAAAAACTTTCCACAGCAGGCACTTGGAAAGGAAACCCAGAACCCTTAGGTAGATGGGGAAACACTGATTTTGAGCAAAGACAGAGAGAAACACAATATAATCCAATTCCTCCGAAAATATGTGTGTTCCACAAACGAGAAGAGGAATGGAGGGAAGGGAAAAGGGGGGTCCCCCTGTAAAGTACACATAACAAACCTTGCTACAGTCACTATGACTGTGATAGTAAATATTCAATCATGGAGTGGGGTTCAAGTAGTGGTGCCAGACTCTGATTCTGATGAGGAGAATTGAACTTGAGTAAGAACATTTAAGCCCTCCTTACTATTTTGTTGGTATCCTGCTGGTAACACCAGCGGGATACCACCAAACGGAATTAGCAATCCCTGCACCTGCTATCCCGGTACTACCGGGACATTTCAGCATCGGGAATGCGGGTAATTCCACATTCCATGGAGCCCCATAGGGGGGAATTAATTGAATTACCGGCATCCAGTATTACAGGTGCTGGTAATTCTGGCAGTTTTCGACTGGAGGCAAATCAGTGACTTGTAATTTGCCAGTATGTGAAAAGTGCCCATAATGGAATTACCAGCGCTTTTACTACCACTTTTCCCACACTGCAAAAACTGTAATGAGGCCCATAGAAGGAAAATCACAATCATATTTTGTGAATAACAACCTCAAACAGATTAAGGCCATCACAAAGTGTTTTGCTTGCTTTTCATTAAAATACAAAATATTATGTTTAAGAACATTTAGAATTGTATGAACAGATGATGGCACCATTTTGACTAAAAAAGGACTGCATGCATATTAAATGCATTCAATGGACGTTTTCTCAACTTTCTTTCTTTAGGTTCAAGTTAGTTCTAGTTTCATTAAGGGACTGGCAGCCCAAAATCATTAGAAATGGTCCTCTTACATGGCAGATATTTTAAAATGTGTGTCTTTTTAAGACCGTGTCTTTCTTTCTGCCCACAGGTGTTGGTTCAGATCTTGATTCTGTTGCTCTATGACAGGCTTAGACACAATTGTTAGATGAGCTACGGGCACTACAAGAATAGCTGAGTGCAATGTTGTTAATGCACAGGTGCCTCGCCAAGATGGTGGAAGATGCAGGTATGCTAGCTGGCCACACACCCAGTAGAGAACCATTAGGGCTGCGGTTCCTCTTTCGAGATCTGGAATGAAAAAATGAAGTGTTTTATTAAACTTGATATTTGTGCCAACAGGAATTGTTCTGTGCCCTAGAAACCAAAACTCATATTTTTCCACTGCTTGGATCTTCACTGGAATTTCTCATTTCACCATCCAAGTCAATTTTGAAACATACACGGCCCATATTGTGAATCAGTTCTTATTGATATTCCATATCCCTTCTTCTCCGAACCTTGCTAACTCCCCTGCCGTGCAGCTCACCACCACCTTTTCCCACCTGTTTGACACAAACAACACTCCATTCAATTTTAGCATGGGTCGTAGCTTACATTAAGGGGTGCTATGTTCTTTGGTACATTTTCTTTGTCTTTGTCCATTACTACAACTTGTACTTTGTGCCGTTGCAACAGGCTGTGAACCAGACGCAGCACAAGAGGAACCAAACACTAGGTTTCCAAGGACACCATTTATTGTGGCAGTAACATTTTGGGAGCCCTGGCATGTGGGGGATGAGGGAGCAGACATAACAGCTCCTGTTATACCTCTGTTTTGCCACCGAGCTGATGTGGCTGTACTACATGTTGCTAAATTCTGGATGGCGCACATCAGACATTGTGGAAAGAACTACTCCTTTATATTTATTATACTCATTTTCTTCATCAAATCCCCTTTAAATCACAATTATTCAGTACTGTGGTCATAAAATCATTAGTAGGTGTTGTGATGTCAGAAAGTACTTCCGAATATACTTTATTTCCACATCCCCCTGCTGCATTGCACCTCCACCCCCCTTATATGTCCTAACGAAATAAACCTACTTGACAAATACAAAAACATACCCAAATGAAATCTGCATCCAAGATAAAAAACAAACTGTTGCATAACAAGACCTAAAAAACAATGGAGTGCCTTCCGAACATCAGAAAGTTGTACCCAATACTGCAGGTCTTTCATCTTGACCATAAGTGGAGTGGCATACACTACCGTATAAGGTCTGTTATAGCGTGGCTCACTCCACCTGCGGACAGCGCTTTTGACATACACCTTGTTCCAAGGTAACAACTCGAGTGGTGGTGAGCTTGCAAAATCTGGTGCAGCTCTATTGTCCTCTTCCACTCATGGTGATGAAATATGTCGAGAAAGACATTTTATGCATTTTGTTAACTCGGTAAAATAACATTTGAACTCACTTCCTAAAATTGAGCCCTGTGAGAATCAGATGTGCTACACACAGGGATATGTCCCCCTTCACTATCTCATGAGGGGAGAGGTGAAGGTACTTGGAGGGTTGAGTCCTTAAACTAAAAAGGGCCAAAGGTAAACAATGGACCCAGTTATTTCTAAGTGTGACATACAGTTTCGATAACTTTGCCTTCAAGAGGCCGTTCATACTTTCAACAACACTGTTGGCCTGGCGATGGTAAATTGAGTGAATCTTATGTTTAATCACTAAAAAGAGCTGCAATTTCTTTAAACAGCTTATTAAAAAAGTGGATGCCATTATCACTTTTAAGAGTTTCATACACTTCCCATTGGGGAAATACTTCTCTAACTAAACATGTGGCTGCTGACTTTGCCTCGGGATGTGTGCATGGACCAGCCTTAATTCAATGGGAGAAAGGTCATACCACAAATATGAGATAGCAAAAGGTGTTGCACTATTCTCCCATATCGGCAATGTCAATATGAGGATCCCAAAATGGGCCAGTGAGATGGGGCAGTGTGCCCCGCAATGTCTTTAAGGTGTGCCCAGTGTTGCATGGCTGGCAAACCACACAGTTAGATGTAAACATATTGAGAAGTTCCTGAATATTCAGCTCATACCAGTCCTCTTGTATGTCAGCAGTGATGTGCTGCTTAGACACATGTGAGGTGTAGTGCAACTGATCAGATGCTACTAAAACCAATTCCTGGAACATCACCACCTTCCCTGTGCTAACCTGTCTCCATACTAGGTCTGTAGGCGACTATGCACACACCCTCCTTTGCCACAGGAACTTTTTACTCTGGGGTGCTTGAGCATGTAACTCAATGACTTGGGTAACATATTATAAAGGAACAGTATTTGAGATTGCATACCATTAGTGCTGGGTGTTCAGGGATGTCCGTACTGGTAAATATGCGGCCACTTTTGTGGCTATGTCTGATGCTTCGTTGCCAAGAGAAATGAAGTCTGCACCACTGGTATGGGCGGCACACCTGACAATTGCAGAAAGTGTTGACTGCGAGAGAGCATGAATCAATCTGTCTAAAAGAGCTGCATGCTGTACTGGGCACCCATCGGCTATCCAACAATGCTCTTCTCATTCATTTCAACAATCCCAAATGTACAGTTGTTGTTACATATGCTGAGTCCAAAGAAATCATTGCTCAGCATCCTTGTGCTGCTTCTAGCGATTGAAAGAGAGCAATCAGTTTCACCACCTGGGCAGAGTAATGCCCCGGTAGACTCCATTGAACAAAGACCTTGTTCTCTCCATCAACCAGTCAGACCACATTTGACCCAGTATGTCGCTGGTCAGTCTCCGGATCACTTGTTGATGACCCATCAACAAAGAACACCTCTCCATCATCTAATGCATAGTCTTGTGCTTTAGGAATGTCAGTGTCCGTTCCTTCATAGGTAACCTCATTATCTTCAGTAATGGGTTCTGTCAAAAAAGGTGGCAGGATATACTGTCTAGAGTGAACAATATGAATGGTCGTGCTGAACTGTGTAACTTCACATGCTGAGGTCCTCTGTGTGGTTATTGTGGATTTGGACATCTCAAATATCGCAAATACTACGTGTTCTACATATACAGTCACTGACAATTGTGGTTGACTTCTCAGTAGTGAAAGCAGCTGCAGTTACGTGTTCACAAGGGAACTGTCCTTGCATGACAGAATCTAGCATACCAGTGTAGTACGCCAGAGGTTTGTGGGCCATAGAGCTGTGTTGTGTCAGGACTGCCGTTAACATTTGGCAATCAAAATGTCACAAAAGATCAAACTTTTTAGTATAATCAGGGAGTCGCTAAAACAGGAGCAGTCAAAATAACATTTTTCAATTCCAGAAAACTGGTAAGCATCTCATCAGTCAAAATACATTAGTTTTGTGTTAGTTGTGCTTATTTAAGGGCCTGCAGCAGTGGCCGAGTATATGATGAATAGTCAAAAATCTAAGCCCTGCAATAATTACACAGCCCGAGAAAATTATGCTTATCCTTAACCGTTACTGCCTGTGGCATGCCATGCACCTCTGCTGCGCTTTCTGGAGTCACTCTCTTACCGTTGACTGAAATCAATAGCGCTAAATACAACACCTCCTGCAGACAATACTGCAACTTTGCTCTATCCATCTTGTATCCTTTGCCCGCCAACAACTGCAATAGTATAATAGAATCTTTCCTTCACTGTTGCTCAGTGTCGCTAAACACCAACAAGTTATCCACATATTGAATGACGGTACTGGGCCCTTGAATGTTACCCAAATCCTCATGCAGAACCCTGTTAAAGATAATGGGGGACTCATTGTGCCATTGTGGAAACCTAGAATGTTGAGATCGCAAACGTAAACCCATTGCGATATAAAGAATCAGGATATAATGTGACCAAGAAGAAAGCATTCTTCTGGTCTACCCACCATGGGTATGTTACATAATATTGTGGCAGGATTAAGAATCACAGGAAATTGTTCCTGTACTACATTTTGATTGGGTGTAAATCCTGTACCATTCTCCAACTTGCCCCCTTCGATTTCTTCACAGGATAAATAGCTGTTAAATGGAGAATTGGATGGAACTATGATACCCTGGTGTAAAAGGGCCATGATGGTGTCAAGAATTCCTTCTTCAGCTGTCCTAGACAGGGGGTATTGTTTCACTCTGGGTAACACTGTGCCTGGCTTCAATATAATGAGAATTGATACAACACTCTGCAGGAGTCCTCCATCATGAGGGTTACTTGCCTACAATTTGTCAGGTACCTGAGATAAATCTTAATGGGCAAATGAAGGGGCACTCCTCACCAATAACATCAGACATGGAATGTGTCAATACTGTATCATTACTTCACAAGGGACACACACTTCCAATAATATTTCTCCATCGTTATCGTTGTTCTCAAAAAGGTCCTCATCAGTTATAGCTCTCAGAGGCTGGGTTGGGTCAATACACAAAACTGTACACCACTCTCCCCTGTCCGGGTCTGTGGCGATCAACATAATCCTTTCCTTTCACACAAACACTCATTTTATGTCAAATATGATGATAGCCCCTGCAACAACTTCTTGAGGCTGAGCAGGATTGAGCAAGAATTCAGAGAGCCTGCACCAATACTGTTTGGCTACCTGCGGTTCTGCACTAATAAGAACTGTGATCCCATAAATAAACAAATCAGGGGCCACTGGTATTCCTCTCACCACTGCTTCATTTCCAAAAGCATGTGGCTCTGATGAAATGACCGCTGGGCCGCAGGTGTACAGGGAGGAGTAGTCAAAAGTGTCCTTTTAGGTTCACTATGGTGACAAGGACACTTCAATACTATATTTTCCTTTCTTTTGGGCTCATGGCGACAGGGTCACTTCAAATACCTATAATTTATTGTCTTTCAGGCTCAAATGCATCGAGACAGACTTTTCATTGTTGAACAGGGAGTCTTGGAGCTTTTGAAGGCACGCTGGTATTAAGTTATGGAGCAGTCCTCGCACTTACACCATTGAGGTGCCATTCGGCCGTGGTGACGGCTTGCATGTTGAAGATGCTGGGAGTTGCTGGCAGTGTTGGATCCACAGCATTGGAAGACTCAGTGGTTTAGATTGCGGATAAGCAGAGGCTGGCCTTGAGTGGGCTCAGTTTAGGACGTAACATGGCACCTCAGTACTGCAGCTAATTCTTTTTTGTTTCTTCTCTCCTCTCGTCTTGTTTTTCCATCCATGAACCATAGAGACAAGATACAGGTTTACGATCTTTGGCGATTGGCGATATGCAAAAATTAAATGGCTACTGATTATTGATGGTGTGAGTGTATTGTCATACCATGTTTATATGTTGTACTGAAGAATGCAGGGCATTACAATGAAGAGCCTTAATGACAAAACTAGCCCAAGTAGAGGTTTGATGAAAATGAAGTCTCCTTGTTTGATATTTATTTGTCTTATTGTGTCATCTGTTAGTTGTTAGTTCTCATTAGACAATATATTAGTGATTGTACTATTTGTTAGGAAAGAGAATATTTATTGTTTATGAAATCAATTATTTATTTTCTCTATTAAACTGTCAAAATTACTCTTTTTAATATGTCGATGTGGATGGTTGAAATTGTGATATTGACCTACTGTATTTATTTTGTGATAAATAACTCGTTCAATAGCATTTAGATCAACCCTGGTGTCATTCGGCTGCTCACTCATGCAGAAATAGTGCTCTGTTATTGTGTTGATTACTTGTTTCCCATGCGACTCTCTACATTCATGTGTTATAGATTTTTGTGCTGCATTACATCATCACCGTTGTTATTGTTTTATTTATGCTACATGGTACATTCATGAACTTATTTTTGTTTACTATTAGAATGTCCTCTGTATTTGCCTGTGGTTGCCATTGTTAATGTGTTTAACCACTTAAGTGCCATGGACGAGTATGCTCGTCCCTTTTGCATAGACTTGCACAATAGCTTGGCAGTTAAGAACCAGTCTTCCAAGACATGATTCAGAGAGTGCAATTCATTGTACCATTGCATATAAACAAAAACATATCTCCTGCAATGTTGTAAATGACTGCCAATTTCATTGGATACATTTGTGTATTAGCTCCATGATAATGTTTCTAACTGTGGGCTCAATTCATGGGGGGTCATTACGACCCTGTAAAAGGCTGCGGCACCATTAACCCCTAAGCGCCTAATTACGAGGTCCTTTTGCGGGACCCGACCTTAACGGCTGGTCTAGACCAGCCGTTAAAGTAGGGACCCGCAAAGGGACTTTCGAGGTAAGTACGGTACCACAATTTGCGGTACCGTACTTACCGCCTTCCCCATTCCCATTATGCCCTATGAGGTGAAAATGGGAATGGGGAAGGGCCATGGTGAAATGGGGAAGTACCGCCCCGCCAACCTTGGAATGGGGTGGTACTTCCCCATTTCACCATGGCGGACTCGTTACAATACCGGCACCAACCATGGATTTCCAAAACCCCTTTCAACGATTTTTTGTGGAATCGTCTGCACTGCACTCACTTTTTTCGTAACTTGCGGGGACTTCGCTGAGGCTCAGCACATCTCTGCAAATGGTCAAATGCCTTGCGCTAGACACCACGCAGAACGTGGCGAGGCCTGCACAGAGGGAAGAGTAGGGGCAGAACTCTGAAAATGAGGAAGAACAAGTGAAAAAGTGGGCATTACGAGGGACGGGTGGCAGGCAGTCCATAGTACGCGCACAAATGCGCACAACAAAGCGTATTCATGGTGGTAACCGCGCAACCTCTCACCTGCAAAATGCCCACGCAAATCCCTCCATCTCTCCACCACCCAAAGGCAGACGTAAGAACACTTGCACATAGGAATCGCAGAGCGCAGTTGGGTTTGCATGTCGGATTTAGGGGTGTGTGTATGCAGCCGGGGATCCGATCAGACTTAGGGTTGCATGTACACATTGTAGTGTGGTGCAGGAAAGGTTTTCAGGGGTTCGCACGCAGATATTCTGAGTTTTACCTGAGATACCATGTATCGTACTCATGTTGTCGGCTTGCTGAGAACAGTTACGGGGGAACCCGTGCAGGGTCCCCGAGTTGCAGGGCCACTTGCGGGGGACCGCACACACTGTTTAAATGGTGCATGTATTTGTGCCTGGGGGAGCATGCAAAGGTAGCTGTTCTGGCTGTTTATCCTTTGCATTGGGGCGTGGCAGGGGGCGTTCCATTTACGGCTTGAGTGTACGGTTTGTTTGCGCAGAAAATTCCATGAATACACGGGGCGTGTATTTATCATTTTGCACGCAGGCTCAGGTAGTGTTGTCCTCGGGGCATGCCCTTTGCGCGAATAATGCACCCTTTTCCATGAATCGGGGCCACATGTTTTGCTGTGTGTGCCAGCTTTCAGCAGCAGGTCGTGATGTAGACATAGTGACAGTGAACTAATCGCTGGACTACGTTACTGGAGAAAATGTTTTGCTTACAGACTAGGAATGATTTCAAGAAATTGTAATTCTTGTACAAAATTGCTGGTGGGGAGGTGTCTGTGTGTGCATTTCTTGAAATAACTTGTGATATTTCTCACGAGGAAGAAACCAGCAGAATCTCATCCACGAACCATGTGTCAAGGCCTTGGAATTCTGCTCCATGCATGACAGATGCTGGTCAGAGCCATTAGGCCGCGTTTTCGCCACCAGTGTTTTACACGTCTGCACTTTCGACGTGTTGTTTTCGGCACCGCATTTTTCATCGCGTTTTACTTTACGAATACACATGTGTTGTGTGTTTGGGGTAGGGATCTGGGCGGTGGCAGGTTAAGGTGGTCGGTTTGAGTTGGATGGGGTAATAGTTGGGACCCCCATTTAAAAAAATAAAAAAATAAAAGTAACATCGATGAAAACACCTGCGGCAACAACTGCCCTTTGAAAGTGTAAAATGTGTAACACACTGGCGGCCAAAACACATGGCTCCATTAAAACACGACTGAGGCTGCAGGGAAAAAAAAGGGTTTGGGAATCTGGCAGACACCACTCATTGGACGCTTTGAGAATTACCTTCAATGATGAATCCGCAAAAGTAAGTATTGGCAAAGCCAACAGTTCTGGCACTGTAAATGTAGAAGTAAATGTAGCAGGGCTTTACAAAAAACAAAAATAGCCTATTGGATCTTCCGAATGTATGTTTTTTTCTTTTTTTTTACTTTTAAGGAATCTTAGCCCGAGAGTTTATGGCTAAAGAACATGTTTCTCCATTGTTCAAATCTCACAGCAAGGTTCATGCTGGTGGATCTGTCCTTTGATTCCAAGGAATCCCTCCAGGTTCCTCAAGAAACTGAGTGAGGACCTGCAAGTCAATTTAAGCAAAACCAAGAGACATCCACGGGGAAGGTGCAGATACAGGGGGGCACCCATATTCAGAACTGGTGTAGCCGTGGGTGTCTGGCATCAACACTATAGCTTGAGTTGATTATGTTGTTCAAATCATGGGCTAGAGACAAAATCAATATCTCATGGGACCTCCATTAATTCTAAATGATTCTAAAGACACGGAGTACAGACCATATTGGAAGAAATTGAGAGCGAAAAGGTCAGTTTGGGCTACTCATATATCCACATAATTTTTGATCAAATTCTTTATTTAGTTGATATTCATTTTCTTAAATTTATTTAACGTACAGACTTATATATAAACATTTACAACATACAACAACACTTTCTGTTAAAACAAGCACATATATATCATATAGATCATCACATGCTTTTATCCACATAGGGTAAACTCTTTAGTGCAAAAAAAGTGCATGTTCAAAACAGGAGTCAATAAAACAGCGTTTTATTGACTCCTGTTTGTAAATGTTGTAGGTGTTTGTATTGTATTGTATTGTATTGTTTATTTGATAATGCGCACAAAACCCAGGGGTAGCCGGGCGCAGCAGGTACAAGGTTACTTAAGCTTGGGTTACATACAGAGTATAGGCGAGAAACAACATAACAGTACAGTAAGACATATCAATACACGCCGTGTGGAAGAAGAAAAAAAACTAGCATATTGTAGATTTGAGGGAGTGTACAGGTATAGGTATGAGAACAGAATCATTTTGGACAACGGTATCATGGTCATTGGGTGCCTCAAGAGTTAGTTGTCGTTTGTCCAGAGCCAGTTTTTTACCTTGCATCTAAAATTGGAGTAGGGTAAGTTGGCTCTTAGTGCAGTGGGCAGTGCGTTCCAGGCCTGGGCAGCTTTGACAGGGAAGCTTGCTCCGCCCGCTTTGGAGCGTCTGAATCTAGGGGTTTCGAGCAGGTAGTGGTTAGTAGCCCTGGTATGGTGCCTGGATGATTTTCTAGTCAGTCTGGCTGAGATGTAGGGGGGAGCAGTGTTGTTGAGCCCTTTATGGGTAAGCGATAGTGTCTTGAGCAGGACTCTGTCGCTGATTTTGAGCCAGTGGTGGTCTTTCCTAACATTTGAGATATGTGCTTTGCGGGGTATGTCAAGGGCTGCTCTAAGAGCGTTGTTTTGAAGGATTTGCTTTTTATTTATGATGGATTTGCTGGCACCTGCATAGAGGGCATTGCAATAGTCCAGTTTGGACATGACTAACGCATTGGCAAGCATGATGCAGTTGGTTTTAGAGAGGTAAGGTCTACAGGTCCTGATTAGTTTGCAGGTGTACGCTGTAGAGGATGCCAGGGTGTTGACTTGTTTTTTGAGGGATAGAGTGGAATCGAGGTAAAAGCCCATGGTTTTTACTTCGGTAGCCACCTTGATTGTGTTGCCATCTATGTTAAAATTACGATAGTTGGGGCTCAGTTTTTTTAGGTTGGAGTCGGAACCCAGTATTAGTATCTCAGTTTTGTCGTCATTTAGGCAGAGGCCGTGGGAGGCCATCCATGCCTGAATGAGGAGGTAGATTTTGTTTACTAGAGCTGTATCTTCGACAAAGTTGCATGATAGAGGTATGAGAATCTGCGTATCGTCCGCATAATTCGTGTAGGTTACCCCTAATTTGTCAAGTTTGTCGAAGAGAGGCTTAGTAAAGATATTGTACATAGTCGGGGAGACACATGAGCCTTGTGGGCCACCACAAGTGATCTGGATTGGGTCCGCTGCTGCTACAGGGGAGAACACTCTCATCGAACGGTTGGCTAGGAAGGATTGTACCCATGCTATAGCTTCACTTGAGAAGTGAGCGGCAGACGCTAGATGGTTGCATAATACTGCGTGATCCACAAGGTCAAAGGCCGCTGACAGGTCAAGGAGGAGGAGCATAGCTGTATTACCTTTGTCCTTCAGCTCGTCAATTTGTGTCTTGAGGTCAATGAGGGCTGTTTCGGTACCGTGCAGTGGTCTGAAGCCAGATTGCCGTGTACCTAACAGTTGGTGCGTCTCCAAATGATTTTGGATTTGGAGGTAGGCTACTCTATCAATAATTTTAAGGAGGAATGGGACCGTAGTAATAGGCCTGTAGTTAGTGGGGATAGCTGGGTCAAGTGTCTGTTTTTTGAGAAGGGGGAGAACCCAGGATCCTTTAAGGTTGGTGGGTACAGTGCTCGTGCTAAAGGAGGCATTGATAAGTTTCGAGATGAAAGGTGCTAGATCTCTGGCTGCATCCTTGATGATTTGCGCAGGGCAACTGTCGCCTTGGCAGTTTGATGGTTTAAGGGACAGAATGACCTTTTCAGTTTCCAATATAGAGATATTGGTGAACCTGAAGGGTTTATCGTTGTTTTGTGAGGGTGTGCTGGGTAACTCCTTCAATGGGGTGGTGTGAGTACCGTGAGGGTGCAAGGAGGCTTTTTTCTCAGCAATTTTAGATTGAAGGGTTGTGATTTTATTTGCAAGAGCATTTTGGATGCTAGTGCACCAGGATTTGTCCTTAGGGACATTGTCTGTGGGGGCAATAGGGTTTTCCAATTCACGAAGAATAGTGAAGAGCTCTTTGGAATTAGAATTGGCTTTACTAATTCTATGATTGAATGAGTCTTTTTTCGTTTGAATAATTTCCTTTTTGTATTTTTTGGCAAAGTTAGCAAGTGTGGTTTTATTGTCGGCAGAGGGAGTATGCCTCCAAATAGCTTGGAGTTTACGTTTTTGGATACGCATTTCTTTGAGATGGGGGGTGAACCAAGAGTTAAGGTGAGTTTCACGTTTACTTTTGTGAAGTTTGGTAGGGGCAATCAAGTCTAACGCTTTGGTCATGGCGTTGTTAAAGGATTCAACTAACTCACTAGGGTTGGAATCGTTAGGACTAGCTATGAGAGTTGGTAGGAGAAGTGGGAGTAGTTTTTCAGCTGTAATTTCTTTTTTACTTCTTGATGGCATGGGGGGTGCTATTTTATTCTTATTGGGTTTGGGAGGTTCGATGTTGGCTGTGAAGTATATAAGATGATGGTCAGTCCATATTTGAGGTAGGATACTGGAGATGGTGATGTTGCAGTTGTGGTTGGCTATCCAGTCTAGCGTGCGGCCTTTTGTATGTGTAGGAGCTAGGACATTTTGGGTAATGTTGTGATTGGCTAGAATAGATTGGATTGCTTGTGCTTGTTTGTCTTCAGCGTCATTAAAGCCTAGGTTAAAGTCGCCTAGTAGAAGGAGCTGAGTGGAGTCTTTAATGCTGTCAATGAGGAGGCTAGATTGGTCTTCCTCAAAATTGCCTAGTGGGCCTGGTGGTCTGTACACAAGAAATATTGTTAGTGTGCTGTTGTTTGAGATAGGTATTTTGGCTGAGAGAAGTTTGCACGATGTGAGAGCTGGGTGTGAGGTGAGTCTGGCAGCTAGATGTGTTTTGGTTATGATGGCTAGGCCACCTCCTCTAGTGTTGGGTCGGTCGACTCTAAGGATATTGAAGTTATCTGGTATGGCCGTCGAGAGGGCAGGGCCAGCTGCATCATGGAGCCAGGTTTCAGTGACAGCAAGGATATCTAAATTGTCCGAAGACAGTATATCTGCTATTTCGGTGTTGTGTGCTATAATGGACCTAGCATTGATGAGGGCTCCTGATAGTGTTGGATTTATATTGTTATCTTTGGTAGTTCTGGGATTGGGGTGGTTGGGTCTCCTCTGTTTGTAGCATGGGTAATCAAGTGGTTGAGGACGATTTATCGTCGCAGGGTCTAGGAGGTTAAGATTGATGGTAGTGGAGGTGCTGGTGGGTTGGTTCTCTTATTTTTGATGTCATAAAGTCGTGGGAGCCTAGCTCTAAGTCGCAGGTTTCTCTCTTGCAAGTTGCAAGGTGTAGAGTTGGTAAGGGCCATTATGATGGTGATGGTTAGGAGAGTCCAGGCTATGGTCCCACGTGAGTGTGAGAGGCAGGTAGTAGTGTACATATTGTGAGAGCGACAAGATAATGCTTGTATTTGATGAGTTCGGAGGGGATAGGGGTGCAAATGTACTATCAGTCTAGGTTGGAAGATCCTGTTAGTAGTTTATATTTGTAACAAGTCTGTATGTTAAAAATATTTAAGAAAATGAATATCAACTAAATAAAGAATTTGATTAAAATTATGTGGATATATGAGTAGCCCAAACTGGCCTTTTTCGCTCTCAATTTCTTCCAATATGGTCTGTACTCCTTGTTTTTAGAATAATTTAGATTTAATGGAGGTCCCATGCAGCATTCCCCTTTGTCTCTTCTCTAGTCTATTGATTCATCCCCAGATGCCCATGAAGAAGGTGACACCCACTCTACTGTTTTTGATGTTTAGATCCTTTCTCAGGCTCCCATCTTTCTAAGGGAGCAACATTGATCTGGGTCAAAGCAATTAGTGAATGGATAAGCGGTGTATGTGTAATATTCTAACATATACACGGCTGTTGGAATTGGGGCTGCTTTTTCATGTAGATTCCTCATTTACCATTTTTAACCATCAATTACAAACAGTAAGTCTGCTGCATATCATTCAATGGTGCAAACAGGGTTATGCTTGCCTCCCCCAAACCATATTGAATTCTCCTATCTAAATTGAAGTATCTTTCTAAATGAATATGATCTACTGGAAGCCTTAGGTCTGCCTAAATCAATCATGATTAACTGAAGTTAAATGCATTACAGGAAAGGCATGCTGCAGCAGAAATGGCACGGAACACCTGGAGGCGGTCTTCTGCCTCATCTCTACTGGCTAAAATTCATTGGCTTCCGGTGAGAAGGCATACAAAATGTAAAGACCTTTGCGTTGCACATCCTGCTTTTTCTTTCACCGGCCCATCTTTGAGTCTAAAATGATTCGCTATGCTGCCCGACGTTTTCTGCGTTCAGCCTCGGCTAATTTGTTGCAAGTTCCGCGCTTTTGTAAAACTCGAGCAGGAGGGCGTTTTTTCTCGATCCTAGCCCCTGCACTGTGGAATTCGTTCCCTACTTGCTTGCGGGACATTTCGGATCATATGTGCTTCCGTAGAGCTCTCAAGACTTTCTTATTTTCAGGAGGGAGTGTGGTCCAGTAGGTTTTCTTGCTTTGGCTTTTAGCACTGTGTTAGGGAGAAGTCTCAAAATGTGCTAATTTCCCTTATCTTTTGAGACCCCCAGCAACTTTGCTGGATTTCTAGGACTTTATTTTTCTAACTGGGAAGACTGTGAGCCTTTTTTTCCAACTCTTCCATGTATTTTGTGTGTGTTTTACTTTTCTGTTCTTTGGTTATGGAGTTTTAAAACACCTCCAGTGGCATCATCTTTTTCTGTGTGTCACACAGCACCTTCAGTGCAGTGGCACAGGGATGTCTTTTAGACTCCCCAAGGTTTAAATACCTTCTCTGGGACTGACTACTGTCTCCAAGAGCATGTAAAGTTAAATTGACTTTACTAGTCTCTTTAAATTTACTGACCCGGCACACCCTATCTTCCTATAGAGTGCTGGAGGGGTTGCCCAGCTTTCCCTGAGTCAAATCACTCATGTAACAGTAAAATTGTACCCGTTCCTACTTTAAATGGCTGGTGGCAGTGGTTTAGATCAAACTACCATGATTTTTCCCGACCGCTAACAACGGTAGCTAAAAATCGGGTCAGCCACTTTTTTCAATATGCCACCCAAGACCTATCTGTAAAGGCAGACTCCGGTCACCTTTTTTCGCCATTTCTTTTAGGAAAGGTCCTTCTTGTGTTTGTCTCTGCGCGCAAACCAGGTTTGGTCCCTTTGTTTGTTGGTCTTTGGCCGGCTTTAGTGCTGAAGACCTCCTCTGGCGCCAGTGTGTCTGGGGTGGACAGGATGTGAGGGAGGTGCCCGAAATTCTCTGTGGTTAGTCTCTTAGGAGACCTGAATGCTCTCCGGCATGATTGGCCAGCTGGCTGTCCGGCAAGGACAGCCACCATGCTGTGTGAGTGACAGTCAGACTGAAAGGAATGGGGGAAAACTGTTTAAAATCAGGTCTCTGGGGCTTGGACAGCAGAGTCGACCACTGGAACGAAAGAACCAAAAACGAGCTGAAGGAAGAGGACTGCTGCGACTCCTGGACGACCAGTGAAGCCCTGCTGCAGGTGCAAATTGCATGAAACTCCATCGACAGAGAAGCCCTTCAAGGTTTATTTCTTCCCTTGAGTTTGGTGGGAACAACCAACTCGCAAGCCTCCTGGACAACGTCCCCATCTGGTTGAATTTTCATCAGAGTGCTGTTGAAAACCGGATAGACATAGGGAAGGAAACCAGCTTGTGGACTTTAAGGCACTCACACCTTAAACCAACGTCTTGCTACAGCTTTTGGCCTCATCCCTGGGCAGTGCAGGTACCTCCTGACGTCCTTCTTCTTGTCCCCACGACTAAAGCTCAGGAAAAGCGAGATGTGCTTGAACTGCCAGGAACAACTGCCTCAGCTACAGCTTCCTTCATTGACAAGGTACTGTGCAAACGCGGTGCGGAAATCTTTTCGGCCATCGAGAAAGTGTGTGAAACTTTCCTCAACTACGAAGGCTTGTCCTTCCCTTCACATTCGTCAAACATTTCACCTAGCCAAATTCTTCTAATCTCCATGGCAAAGACTTAACCGTTATCTACCAGAACTGTGCTCTCCTATACAAAAGTCTCTGAACCATTGACTATGGCCCAGGCCTATTGAGAAGAATTGCTGGTTATATTTAACTGAAACCCTTTGCCCTGCCTATGAATGTATTTCGGCTGTCTATTCTTATAACCGTGTCTTTTTACCCCTTCATTAAGTATCTGAAGTGCCATTTTGATCCCACTTCATTTGGATCTAAATTGTTCATTTACTTACCGGTTAGATTTTTGTGGTTTATTAGTGTGTGATATTGAGCTGTTTATGTTAGTGTAACGTTTTCTAACTGAGTGAGTAAATAAATGTATATTCTTTCACCAAGAAACCTTGAGTAAGTAATTACTTGAATCACTGTATTAGTTGGTCCTTTGTGTAACTTGTTCTACTGTTTACTTAAACTCTTGAGATAAGTCTGGCTGCTCAGCCATCGCTACCACTTTACTGTGTAGTACAGGCTTGTAGAAAAGGTGAAATTGTGCTTACACTTGTAGTCCTAATTGCCTGTAGTGTTCCCAAAGGGTACTGCAGGAGATTCTGCCTAACACACCCAGATGCCTTCTGGTGTTGGTATGCGCGCAATACATGTATTTGCAACATTACATTACAAACAATAGGCTTGATTTTGTTTTTCCCTTTTGAGCAACACGTGTGCAATATGCCCAATGTGCACAGTATATTTTGTTTGACTAAGAATGATCTAGAACTATAGGACAGTAAAGGAAAAAGCACCAATTGGAAGGGCCTGATGGTGACGGCTCAATGCCAGCTTCCGCTGGTGGGCTGAGGAGCGTGGCCATGGATATTTTTCCACTCACTCTTTCTCTGCAGACACACTTGATAGGAAGCTTGTCAGATTTGGAAGACAGAGGAGACTGGAATAGGACTTTTTTCCTCTCTTTTTTCTGCCCGAGCACAATGTGATTTGTCTTTCTTCATAACGCTGCACATCATGTCTTTTCAGGTCCCAGCCGCATCCTTCCCTTTACCGCCAAAGTATCTATATTTATAGCAATGGCCTTAAGAGTGAGCAGAAGCAGGAGGCAAGAGCAAATTGTGCTGGAGCTGCACTGATTGAATTGCTGAACTATATAAAAAAAAGACACCGGAGTGAAGCAGACATGGACAGGTGTCGTGAAGGCACAAAACGCAGGGCCTGTAAGCTTGATCTTCAACGCATGCATTGCCAATGTAAGCTTCCCTGGACAAGAATAAACAGCGCCAGCCAAATAACATTTGACTGACACCTTTGTAGGCCAAATGTTCCTGGACTCTGATTTTTTCCTTTCCTTTCCTTTCCTTTCCTTTCCCTTCCCTTCCCTTCCCTTCCCTTCCCTTCCCTTCCCTTCCCTTCCCTTCCCTTCCCTTCCCTTCCCTTCCCTTCCCTTCCCTTCCCTTCCCTTCCCTTCCCTTCCCTTCCCTTCCCTTCCCTTCCCTTCCCTTCCCTTCCCTTCCCTTCCCTTCCCTTCCTCGATCCTTTCCCTTCCATGCTCTTCCTCCCTTACCATACCTTTCCTTCAATTGCTTCCTCGACTCGATCCTTTCCCTTCCATGCTTTTATGGACAGCATCAATCCCTGCTACCAGTTAATTGTGTCATTGGTGTCCCCCCTGCACTCTGTGCCTACCACTAAGGTCACTCACTCCAGGGTAGTATGCTGGCTTCTCTCACTGTTAGCTGCGTCTTGTCTTGCAGCTTATCCTCTGCTTTTTCATCAGCCCCCCCCCCATTATCACTTTATTTCTTTCCTGCACTGAAGACTGTCAGCAACAATGGGCAATTCTAGGAGACCTCGCTCTACAGACTACTCCTTTGAATTAATTTGGGAATCATAACAAGAAAGTCGACCATGGTTTGGGCATGGAGTTATTCCTCATTTCCTTCTTTCTTCAGGACAGGATAGGTAGATGGGATACAAAGGGGGGTCTGGGAATATCTCTTCCAGCACAAACACAGCCCAATGACCTGTTCTTGGGGGAATAACCTCTGGGAGAGACTCTACCAAGTCCTTAGCTCACCGTCCCTTTTACAGAGAAGAAATATCCCCGCATATCAGACTTTGTCCTGCCCAGGGGCAGTCCAGCACCAAAATGCTAGCAATTCTCCTCTGAACAAGAGTACCAGCAGCATCTCCAAACACGTGTTTCATCCTTGTTGGGCATCATCAGTGAAGTGAAGCTGTGCACCTCTAAGAACAGTGAGCAAGGGGTCCACGTCTGGATCGCCCTGGTAACCTAGGGTGAGACCCTAAGTTAATTTATGCAAAGCAAAGGGGGTCTGGGAATCTCTCTACCAGCACGAACACAGCCCAATGACCTGTTCTTGGGTGAATAACCTCTGGGAGAGACTCTAGCAAGTCTTTAGCTCACTGTCCCTTTCACAGAGAAGAAATATCCCCACATATCAGTCTTTGTCCTGCCCGGGGGCAGTCCAGCACCGAAATGCTAGGCCATTCTCCTATGAACAAGAGTACCAACAGCAACTCTAAACACGTGTTTCAGCCTTGTTGGGCATCATCAGTGAAGTGAAGCTGTGCCTCCCTAAGAACAGTGAGCAAGGGGCCCACATCTGGATCGCCCTTTTAACCTAGGGTGAGACCCTAAATTAATTTATGCAAAACAAAGGGGGTCTGGGAATCTTTCTACCAGCACAAACACAGCCCAATTACCTGTTCTTGGGTGAATAACCCCTGAGGAAGACTCTACCAAGTCTTTAGCTCACTGTCCCTTTAACAGAGAAGAAATATCCCCACATATCAGTATTTGTCCTGCCCAGGGGCAGTCCAGCACCGAAATGCTAGGCAATTCTCCTCTGAACAAGAGTACCAACAGCAACTCCAAACATGTGTTTCAGCCTTGTTGGGCATCATCAGTGAAGTGAAGCTGTGCCCCTCTAGGTACAGTGAGCAAGGGGTCCACGTCTGGATCACCCTGGTAACATAGGATGAGACCCTAATTTAATTTATGCAAAAAAAGGGGGTTTGGGAATCTCTCTACCAGCACGAACACAGCCCAATGACCTGTTCTTGGGTGAATAACCCCTGGGTGAGACTCTACCAAGTCTTTAGCTCACTGTCCCTTTCACAGAGAAGAAATATTCCTGCATATCAGTCTTTGTCCTGCCCAGGGGCAGTCCAGCACCAAAATGCTAGGCAATTCTCCTCTAAACATGAGTACCAACAGCAACTCCAAACACATGTTTCAGCCTTGTTGGGCATCATCAGTGAAGTGAAGCTGTGCCCCTTTAAGAACATTGAGCAAGGGGTCCACGTCTTGATCGCCCTGGTAACCTAGGGTGAGACCCTAAGTTAATTTATGCAAAACAAAGGGGGTTCTGGGAATCTCTCTACCAGCATGAACACAGCCCAATGACCTGTTCTTGGGTGAATAACCCCTGGGAAAGATTCCACCAAGTCTTTAGCTCACTGTCCCTTTCACAGAGAAGAAATATCCCCGCATATCAGTCTTTGTCCTGCCCAGGGGCAGTCCAGCACCAAAATGCTAGGCAATTCTCCTCTGAACAAGAGTACCAAAAGCAAATCCAAACATGCATTTCAGCCTTGTTGGGCATTATCATTGAAGTGAAGCTGTGCCCCTCTAAGAACAGTGAGCAAGGGGTCCATGTCTGGATCGCCTGGTAACCTAGGGTGAGACCCTAAGTTAATTTATGCAAAACAAAAGGGGATCGGAATCTCTCTACCAGCACGAACACAGCCCAATGACCTGTTCTTGGGTGAATAACCACTGTGGGAGACTCTACCAAGTCTTTAGCTTACTGTCCCTTTCACAGAGAAGAAATATCCCCGCATATCAGTCTTTGTCCTGCCCAGGGGCAGTCCAGCACCAAAATGCTAGGCAATTGTCCTCTGAACAAGAGTACCAACAGCAACTCCAAACATGTGTTTCAGCCTTGTTGGGCATCATCAGTGAAGTGAAGCTGTGCCCCTCTAAGTACAGTGAGCAAGGGGTCCACGTCTGGATCACCCTGGTAACCTAGGGTGAGACCCTAAGTCAGTTTATGCAAAACAAAGGGGGATCTGGGAATCTCTCTACCAGCACAAACACAGCCCAATGTCCTTTTCTTGGGTGAATAACCCCTGGGAGAGACTCTACCAAGTCTTTAGCTCACTGTGCCTTCCACAGAGAAGAAATATCCCCGGATATCAGTCTGTGGGCCTCATTACGACTCAGGCGGTAAGGGGTTTACGGCAGCGTAAACAGCGCCGACCCTTACCGCCTGATTCCGAGGTCCCTTAGCGCCATGGAGGATTTAACACCTGCTTTTAGCAGGTGTTAAAATTCATGGCGCTAAGGGACCTTGTTGTAACGCCTTCCCCACTCCCATTATGCCCTATGGGGCAAAAATGGGAATGGGGAAGGGTAAATGGGGATTGGGGACTTACCGCCCCGCCAACCTCGGAATGGGGCAGTAAGTCCGCCAACCACCATGGCGTAAACGTAGTTTACGCCATGGTGGTAAAGGTACGACCCAGGCGGTAACTTACCGCCTGGGTCGTAATGAGGCCCAGTGTCCTGCCCGGGGCAGTCCAGCACCGAAATGCTAGGCAATTTTTCTCTAAACAAGACTACCAACAGCAACTCCAAACACGTGTTTCAGCCTTGTTGGGCATCATCAGTGAAGTGAAGCTGTGCCCCTCTAAGAACAGTGAGCAAGGGCTCCATGTCTGGATCGCCCTGGTAACCTAGGGTGAGACCCTAAGTTAATTTATGCAAAACAAAGGAGGGTGTGGGAATATTTCTACCAGCACGGACACAGCAAAATGACCTGTTTTTGGGTGAATAACCCCTGGGAGAGACTCTGTTCGTGCTGGTAGAGAGATTCCCAAACCCCCCTTGTTTTGCATAAATTAACTTTGGGTCTCACCCTAAGTTAAAAGGGCAATCCAGACGTCGACCCCTTGCTCACTGTTCTTAGAGAGGTGCAGGTTCACCTCACTGATGATGCCCAACAAGGCTGAAACACGTGTATGGGGTTGTTGTTGGTACTTTTGTTCAGAGGAGAATTGCCTAGTATTTTGCTGCTCGACTGCCCCTGGGCAGGACAAAGAGTGATATGCTGGGAAATTTCTTCTCTGTGAAAGGGACAGTGAGCTAAAGTCTTGGTAGAGTCTCTCCCAGGGGTTACTCACCCAAGAACAGGTCATTGGGCTGTGTTCGTGCTGGTAGAGAGATTCCCAGACCGCCCCTTGTTTTAGGTAGATGGGATGATTTTAGAATAACACAGAAACATCCTGTTATGTAAATGCAGAATGTACAAAAATCATTTCATGACCCAAAATGTATATTGAGAAAAGGATATCAGTTTAACTGTTATAGAGAAGCATGTTTCCATGGATATACTTTTCAGGCCATATAGCACCTACATCAACAATATTTATTATAATTAGAACATAGGCATTTCAGATGGACCATTACAATTAAGTGAGCTTCCTAGCCTTTGATCAATTTACTGGGATTAGGCCTCATTACGAGTCCAACGTTAACCTTGCCGGTGCTACCGGCAGGTTGCCACTGGACGCGTGAAATTTAACCGCCGCCTGACATCCCGGTGCCACTGGGAGATTCCAAGTCCAGCGGCCGGGGAAGTCAGGCGCCAGTAAAATGTAAGTCCCCATTCCCTTAGACTACAATAGGACTCTTTGGGAGTGGGGAATCTGAAGCGCAGGCACCGTTGTTAACGGTGCCAGCTGTCGGGGTGATTCTTCCGGGTCCGGCAGAGCCGTCCGCAGGACTCCGGCTGGGGAGGCCCCAACTCCACCCGTGTACCCAAAAGGAGTATGAGACACACAAAAGAAGCAAGGTGGTTCTGCTGTTTATTATAACAACGGCAGGGATGGGTCTCGGATCGTACGCGTCCAATGAGACTCTCACTCATAGTGGGGCTCGCAGGCCCTTTTTACGGCAGTATGACGCGCTTCTCGCGTCACCTGAGAAAGTTAGCACAAAACCTATCGCCACTCTGGATTGGTTCCCCGAGTGGTAGGGTTAGTATAGGTAACATATGGAAAGAAATATTAGTGGATGAGGATGGGTCACTTGGGTTGTCCCTTGCAGTTGTTACTTTAGAATTGTTACAGGGGGACCCTTGGTGATTGGTTAAGGGTAATGGCATCAGTAATAAGCCCCCCTGGATTCTGATTAGTTCTCCCGCGAGCCCCCAAGCCTGGGACCATCGTCGTTCCCAGCTCACGGTGTACCTGTCATTAGCAACAATGTGCAAGTATGTACTTGTGCAGGCAACGGACAGGTCTGCTCATGGCTTGTGAGCGGGTCTTTCCCATCCCTGTAGGTGTCCATCTTGCCGCTTCGTTGTTGCAACCTGTGTCCCAGACGTGGGACCTTGGCGACTTTCTGTCTCGTGAGCTTGGCACTTTGTCAGTTCGGCTTGGTCACGTGTGGAGAGACCGTAGCTGGAGCAGAATTATGAGCATTAGATTTGTATTTCATTTCTGTGGGCTTTGCATTTTACAGGCATAACCTTGGCGCTGGGCTTGCGGCATGCGGGTTGCAACATTGTGGTCTTAGCTGTGAGCTCTCGCCGCGGACTTGTTCTGCATGGTCAGCACTTGTACTCTTGTTCTGGGAGGATTTTCATTGCTAGGCTCCTGCCTGGGGACTCTTGCTTGCGGCCTTCTCAGACCTAGTTCATGGGTGGCGGTACATAATCCCTGGTATGGAGGTCGCGGGTTGACAGGGTGTCACAAGCAGCATGAGATATAATTGATGGTATTGTCATAGGGGTGGGTGGCGGGAGAAGCGTCAGCAAGCATATACACGAGCTCTTCAGGCGTCTTGCATTTACACGGTGCTGTAAAAAGGCTTATGTGAAAAATAACAACGATGCACGTCAGTGGGTGTGTCAGTCACCTACATCATAGCACTGTGTATGTTCATCATGTAGGTTGGTGTGTGAATGACCAGTGTGCATGGTGGTACGCGTGTTCTTGGCAGTTGGCTATGTCATTATGGCATCTCTAATGATGTGGATACTTGCGGCTGTTGTTGTAGTCGAGCTCATCCATGTCGCAGGCATCGGCTTGATCAGGCGGGCTGGTGCCGGGCATGCTGGTGGGCATACTCCTCTTACGTGTACGTTTCTGAACCAGGGTATTTTGTCATCTGGTAAGTAGACGAACTCGTCTCGTGGGGGGTGTCTGGATCGTGATCCTCTAGGCCATGGTCTGGATGAGATTGGGGGGAGGGTATTGTCCCATTCTCCCACTTCAGTCCCCCCTCTGGTCGATTTGTCAACCACAAACTCATCCTTTTCCTTATCTCCTTTCACTCTCCATACTTTTGTTATTCCAGCCAAGTGCCCATAATGGTTGACATGATCTTCAAATGACCAATACATGTAAACGCAGCCGCCGCCGGGTTTGCAGTATACCCATTTTCCGATATAGCTCCTCGGGTTTCTTGGGTTCTCCACCTTCACAGATGGTGGATCCATGTGGTTGTCAAGAATCTGTTTGCGCAACCTCTCTCTTTCCTGTATTATCATGTCGGTGTGCTTGCCATCATCGGCGGTAGTAAGGCGTGCATGCCGACCATCTCCATCATTTCGTCCGTTGTGCGTGCTTTTCTAGCTTTCCAGAACTTTATTACAATCAACACAGCTGCAGCTAATATTATACATCCTACTATTAGCTTCAGCCCATCTGACAGCCATGATGACATCCATGACCATATGAACGAGAACCAGCTGGCATCTTTCTTTATTCCTTTACTTTCTTCCACCATTTTGGAGTGCATCAGGGCCAGTTATGATATTGCTTCAGTAAGTGTTCCATTGCCTGCGTCGTTAGCAGGAGAAACGTACAACATGATTGTCCTATTTTGGCACAAACTCCCCCTTCCATCGCCGTGAGGAGGTCTAGCACATACCTGTTTTGTAGTGCTACCATTCCAACCGCCCTCAGTTCTTCTTTTATTGCGTTGAATCCCTTTACTGTCGAATTTATTGTCATCATCAGCTCCCATCTGGTGATCTGTAGCCATTTTGCATTTGCATATGCCTGTATTCCTTGGTTTATTATGGATGAGAAGAACATTGCTGCTCTGCTGAATAGCCTGTGTTCTGGTGGGATTAAGGTGAGGGCTGTTTCCGATCTTCCCCACAGGTAGTTTCCTGTCAGTGGTTCCCCTTGTCTTTTCACTCTTGGCAAAACGTTATTGTCGTTATTCTTATCGCCTTCTTGTGATTGTACAGATCTTTTCCTCCTCTTGTTCCCTTCATCCATCTTGGGGAAGTCGGCTATGTTGACATGTTTCTGAGCCACACACAGGAATGGCACATTGATGTGTACCATAGTGCATATTCCATTCCATGATGGAGGCAATGTGTGGTACGCCTTATCACCACAGGCCCAATAGTGGTCCATTAGAACTGCTGTGCCAGCACCCCACTCAGGTATCTCTACCGTGCATTCACAGTTGGTGTTGTATCCCACATCCACATCACCTTTGTGTTGATAGCACAGTGTGGGTGCAGTTAGTGGTAGTATGCTTATTGGATCTTCGTCCTCCATCCACGTCAGCATTGATACATATTTACCCCACATCGTCCAACATCTGTCGTTGTGCTCTTTTGTGGTGGTAATATTTTCTCTTGTTATCATGTTGCTCCCAACCACTCCTATTTCCCATTCATTGTTCATATATATTTTCCCAGTTATTGTTATTAGCGGTCTTTCCCAGCACCCTTGTTCACCAGCAACTTCAGTTGCATACCAATCACACGGCAGGTATTCTAGCGATACTTTCTTTGTTTCTCCTTTGTCGGGGCCATCCGTCATGTATCTGAAAGCTTCAGCATGTAGGCTTCTTTTATGGTAGCTCAAATATGTTTTGAGGAAATTGTTTTCGTATGGATATGTGTACCTTGTTTTCCATTGAAGTGTCACCACAATTCCATTGGAATTGTTTTTTGTTTGGAATAGCACCAAATATATCAGACATTGCACCGTTTTTGCTGGCACTTCAGTAGCCACAAATGTTCTAGATGTGCTCATAGCGTACGGGATCAACGAGCACACATAGCAGTTGTCCTCTGTTGTCTGCTTACCAATTTTGGTCATGTGCTTTTACCACATGTTGTTCGAGATGTGTGCTGAATCTGTAAGATATGTGTCAATTCCCTTATCTCCATATGTGCTGTGTTTAACTCTATGTCCCTTAGCTCTAGGGTTTCTTGTACCACCTGACATCATACCTGTTGCAGCTGTGGGGGGAGGTAAATTAGTTTTGGGTGCAGCCATAATCTTTAAAGCATAGTTTTTCTGCCAGACAGAGGCAGCCAATAGACCAGTGACAACCAACACGCCTATGATCTTTATTACAGTAGCTAATCTCACTGGCATTTTTGTTCTTACGTTTGCTGCGGTCCTGCAGCTTATTCTTTGCGATGATAAAGTACACGCGTATCCTTCTCCTTTTCAGATACTTTGGCCTCTTTATATGGTATACAAATTGGTGTGATAGGGCCTCAGGGGTGTTATCATCTGTGGGTAGCATTTACTTCTGGGCAGAACACGACCTTAGTTACGTCACCGTCTAAACAACACAGTAATATGCGGTACCTTTATTCGGTGATGGCAGGGATGGGGCTGAGCGGGGCAGAGGTTTGTTTGCTTCGAGATCTCGTGACCATGGGGTGAGCTACGGGCGATTGTCCAAAGTCTATGGTGGTGTTTGTGGCTGGGGAGGGGTCAGGGGCAGTGTCACAATTGTCCTTTTTTGCAGTTGCTGTGTCTGTATCTGTCGCTGGCGTTGCTGATGCTGTTGTTTTTACGGTGGCCCTGCTGTCAACGCTAGGGCGGGTCTGGCCTTTGTAGGGCTTGACATCATGCAGGTGATGCCAAGCTCATTTGTCTTGTAGTTTAACGGCTCTAGGAGCCACTGCATCTACCAAGTGGGGCCCCGTAAATCTGGAGCTGTTCCACTTCCTGTTGAAATTGCGGAGGAGAATGTTGTCTCCTTCCGCAATAGTCCACTCTTTTTGCTGCTCTAGTTGTTCGTTTGTATCTTCTGGTTGGGTGATCTTCGACCCGCCCCACGTACGCTTGAGCTGTTGATAGATAAAGGCGACACTAGTAATCAAGGAAGACACATATTGATACACTTCATCACCAAAGACATTTGCAGTACTTTCATAATCTGTGAGGGCTCTTGATGTTGATGTTAGTGAAAGGTGCATCTGACGTCCAGTCCCCATCTCGTGGGGAGTGAGGTGGTGATCAGACCCTGGCCTATTCCTTAGCTTGAATAGGGCCAAGGAAAGGCAGTACAACCAGCTTCTCATAGTTGTCTGCTGTATTGTGGCTATCTCCTCCTTTAGCAGGCCATTCAGGCGTTCACAGACATCATTAGCCTGTGGATGATATGCACATGCAAACTTGTGCTTTATGCCCAGCAGAGCTGTGATGTGCTCAAACATTTCGTTTGCAAAGTGTGGGCCATTATCTGACCACAGCACTTCGCAAACACCTCACCTGGGGAAGACCTCCCTCACTAAAAATTTAGCTGCTCAGAAAGCATCCGCGTGTGAGCAGGGTCCAGCCTCAATCCACCTTGAAAATGGGCACACCACTACAATCATGTATCTTTATCCTTGACATACCTTATGTCAACGTAGTCAATATGTAAGTTTAGGCCGGGGTATAGTACCTTTTATCACTTGCAGCATGTGACTGGCTGTAAACTTTTGGCACGTTAGACAATTGCTGATAAAGTTTGCAACATGGGAATTTAACCCGGGACAGAACCATGCTTCTTTAATTCTTTAATTTGTGCTGCAATCACTTCACGTACCCATCCTTCATCAACATCTGTCTTGCTATCAACCTCCCTCTGGCTCTCTCGTGTTCTGGGGGAATCCACATTTCGCCAAAATATGCGGCATGCTTGGCATGCGCGTCTGCTGTTTCATTACCTTTTGAGATAGGGTCATCTCCATTTTTGTGTGCCTGACATTTAACCAAAACTATTTCATGAGGATCGTTAATTACTTCAATCAATTCGGCCAGTAGGAGGGCATGTTGCACCTGGGTGCCATCAGCTCTTCTAAACCCCCTTCTTTGCCATTTTATTAATCCCGAGTGCGCCATTGATTTTACATATGCACTGTCAGCGTATATGGTCACTCTCTTGTCAAAGCTTTCTTTTAGTGCCAAAATCAGTGCTACCAATTCTGCTGTCTGAGCTGAATAATGCAGTGGTAATGGAACACACTTCACTGGGACATATATCAAATCCTCCATCATTCTAACCACTGCTGCTCCCGTTCTCCTTATCCCATCACTCTGATCAATAGTTGATGACCCATCAATGTACATTATCTCACCCCCTTTTAGGGCATCCTCCTCAACCTTCCTTGTGCTGGAATACGTTTCAATAGCCTGTGTGCCATCATGGGTATAATAACCTTCCTCAACTACTTCTGCTATGAACCTAGCTGGGTTTACATTACTGCACCTGACGATTGTCAACTCCGGTCTGGATAGGATGATCTCATAACCTGGTGCCCTCTGTGTGGTCAGGGTGGACTTGGGCTTGTTCAAAATTGCGAACAGTGCATGTTCCACAAATAATGTGGTGGGTCACCCCATTGTTATTGATGATGATTTTTCCACTGCAAATGCAAATGCTGCGAGACTCTGTTCGCAAGGGAAGTGACCTAACATTACAGGGTCCAAGTGGCCGCTGTAGAAAGCTATTGGTTTTCAACTCATCAAACGCCTCTTTCATTTCTCTTGTCCACCCCAAACTTTTGTCCCCTTTTTGTGCTTCTCTTAGTGCTTCGAGCAGGGGTCTTATGTATGAACTGTAATCAAAAACCCATGCTCTGCAGTAGTTGCATAGTCCCAGGAACTGCTGCAGTTCCCGCACTGTTTGTGGTTGTGGTGTGTTAATTATTGCTTGTGCTCTCTGTGGGGCAATGTTTCTTCCATTCTGGGAAATGAGTTGGCCAATGTATAGTACCTGTCCCTGAAAGTACTGTAACCTTTCCTTGTCCACCTTGTACCCTTTCTCAGCCAACACTGTCAGCTTCTTTACTGAGTCTTCCCTGCACCTTTCTTCAGTGGTGCTGCAAATTATTATGTCATCAACATATTGCAACACTGTGCTCTCCATTTCAATGTTTCCCAAATCCATCTGTATTCCTCTGTTGAAGATGGAGGGTGACTCACAGTACCCTTGAGGCAACCTTGTGTGCTTCCATTTTGTGTTCCTGTACGTGAAGCTTGTGAGGTCTTGTGAATCTGGGTGTAGAGGTATCGAGAAAAAGGTGCTTTTGAGGTCAATTACAGTAAACCGTGATGCCTCTGCTGGTATTCCACACAGTATTTTGGCTGGGTTTGCGGCTATGGGGTACTCTGCCTCTACAATGTAGTTCAAGGGCCTAAGGTCCTGGATGAAACGCCAAGACCCTCCCTTCGCTTTGCGCACCGGGTACACAGCCGTGTTGCATGTTTATTCTGATGGTACCAATATGCCATTGTTTATCAGGGCTGTTATTGTTTCGTTTATGCCCTCGTCTGCCTCTTTTGATAGTGGGTACTGCTTTACCCTAGGTAATATTGCTCCCCTTTTCAACTTTATTTTTACTCCTCCAATACTCTTTATGCAGCCCACGTCATGTGGACTGGTGGTCCACAGTGATGCGGGAACGTTAGCCATATCTTCCTCATAAAATGGTACTGGGGTAGGGACAGATGCTTCTAGTGCCACTGCCATTTCTAGGGCCACTTGCTTGTATGTCACTCTTAACCAGATATCAACACTCATCATAAACACCATCTCCCCTCCTTCTTTATCATCTGAGAAGAGCTCCTCATCTGATACCTGTGTGAGCCTGAACCCCTCAGCCAGTGCTATTACTGCTCTCCATGCCCTTCCCTCCCTGTCTTGGGCATGAACTGCGATGTAATCTGCAGTTGCCATGATGCTCTCAATGCTCACTGAAATCACCTTCCCCTCTGGTTCATTTGCTGGTGTCTCTGGCCTGAACAAATATGCTGCTGGCCACCTCCAAATCTTGCCCTCAATCCCTGGCATCAATGCGAATGCCATGTCTGTTCCATATTGGAACATCTCTCCATCTACTGGCTCAGCCTGAGCTACTGTTTGGCCACAGTAAGCTTGCAGTATTTGTCGTGCTGTGAGCATGTTTATTCCCGGTGTGGAGCAAATTATGCCATTCTCCCTGAAGGAGATTGCCATGTTTAACCTGCTCATTATGTCCCTCCCAAGTTTGTTTACTGGCGACTCCTTCGAGTACAGGAGCGGGACAGA
This sequence comes from Ambystoma mexicanum, assembly GCF_040938575.1. Taxonomy (NCBI): domain Eukaryota; kingdom Metazoa; phylum Chordata; class Amphibia; order Caudata; family Ambystomatidae; genus Ambystoma; species Ambystoma mexicanum. The sequence continues at coordinate 1,234,313,157 of NC_090933.1, read as the reverse complement.
CATATCATTATCTCCTATAGATAAGGAGATGTTATCAGTAAAGGGAACCAACCCTCGAGCCCCAGAGAATCCTTGAGTGTGCATGGCTTCACCTGCCATCTTAAATTTACCCTCCCATATGCAGGACCTAGTGGGCCCGGTGTCAACAAGAAAGGAACATTTTTTGTCACCTATCGCTACCTGTATGCGTGGTTCCTCCGCACTATTAGGTGTTACCGATAGGATGGGACACATCAAGGACATCTGTGAGCTGTCCTATTACGGGTACAGTGACTGGCCACCCCCTGGATAAGGGTTGTGCCCCAATATTGTCACCCTCCCCAATTGTATCTGATGTAGGGGTACATCAGTTGTTGATACTGCATTGTCCTGTATCTGTGTGAGCTGCTGGACTGGTTGCACTTAATGTTGTTGTGTTGCTATCACTTGTTGTGGTAGTGCGTATGTTTGTATCTGTGTCGCTTGTTGCTGAGGTGCTACGTACGTTTATATCTGTTGCTGCTGTTGCGAGGGTGTTTGCACTTGTATCTGTGGCTGCGGTTGTTGCAGTGGCATTTGTTGTTGTGGGGTGCACTGTTGTGTTCCTTGTTGTTGCTGGTATACTTGTTGCTCCCCCATAAGCCCTTGTTGCCCCTCTTCCCTCCAAGCTGTGGGATGTGCACGACATGTGTCCCACCATCCCACAGACCCAACATGTTGGTGGTTCTCTGGCCTTCCATGGAAAGTTCCCTGTGTTATCCTGATACCCTTGTTGCCCGTTTGAGTAGAAGCCCCGGAACACTCCCCCTTGTTGTTGTGCATGCTGGCCATACCCTCTCCCTCACATCACCCCCCCTTCCTCTGTAGCTGTTATAATATCCATTTCCCATTGGCATATATCCCCCCCTGCGGTTGCCGTGTATGGTGGGGGCGGGGGCATTTGCTGTTATCATTTGTGCTGGCTGCTGAAGTTGTGCTACATGTTGTTGTGCCATGCCTTGTGCAACTATGGCCTGAGCAGGTGCTGGTGTTGCTAACACGGGCGCTGCTAATAATGCTCCTTCCATGGCGTATTAGGATTGTTTTTTTGTACCAATTTTGCCTCCTCTGCCTTCCTATATTCCTCCTTTTGCTTCATCTTTTCCTGCCACATCCTACAGTGATGTACTATAGTTAGTTGTATTTCTGGCCATGGCTTTACCTCCATCCCCACAATTTTCTTCAGCTGTCTCTGCACTTGTTCGGGGAGACCTTGTATCAGTACGTGGTAGAAAATGGCTAGTGTTTTATCCCACGGTTCCCGAGTTTCCAAGCGCCACTTCTCCTGAATCTCCTGGATGTAATCAACAGGATCTTCATTCTCACGCATTTTGTGTGACGTAATTTCCCCTATGTCTGACGTGTCTGGGTACTGGACCCTTAATACCTGCCATAGTGTGTGCCTGCAGTTGGCAAATGGTGCCCCGTCATGTGACGTGTCTGTTGTTGTGACCCCTGGGAAACCTGCCCTTTTCAAGATGTCATGTGCAGCATCCCCTAATATTGATATTAGGAGCCCTTTCACATCCCCTACCGCTAGTTTTTGTCCTGCAGTATGTTTCTCCATCTCATATATCCATTTCCCAGCTCCACCACTTAGAGATGGGAGCCTGCACTTTATGTTTTCTTTATCGCCATGCTTCCATGGGACGTATTGTGGTCTGCCCCTCCCCTTTCTAGAAGTGGCATTAAGTTCCCCCCCTTCACTTCCCTAATGCTCGTGGGGCTATGTCAGTGTATTCGTCCTCTTCCTCCGTGTCATGTGATGCTATCATTATATCATTACAGTTATCTGTTCTGTTGTCCCCTCCACTCCTCCTCCCTCTTATGTTACCCACATGTTTCACCACCGGCGTGCTCGTCCTGTCCTCCTGTCTGCACCCCGGGAGATCTCTAAGTCTGTCAACATATGGAGTGTGTGCAGGTGTGGGTGTCTGAGGGCGTGGTGTTGGTGTCACTGGTTGTGGCGCTCTCCCTGCTACTTCTCTTACCTGTTCTTCGCTCGTCTTTTCCTCCTCCCTTTTCCTGCATGCCCAGGGTGATTCGCAATTTACCTATGTAATGTACAGTTTGTCTAAGCTTTCCCGGTTGTCATCTCCTCCATTCCTTCTGGAAAATCCTTCCTCCTCGCTACAAAATTCATCAAGGAAAGACAATCTCCAGTCTGTTAGTTTTCCCCCCACTGTAACTGTCTTCAAATCGATCAAGTTCGCCTCCTTGCGTTCTCCTCCTTTAATGGTTGTCCCAGAGGTTTTAGGCACCTCTGAGTCCTGGTGAGTGTATGTTCTTACTTCATTCTCCGTTCTCCTATCCCCCCTCTCTTTTCCCTCATTTCCCAATATTTCACCCCCTATTTCCTCTCTCTTTTTGCTTAATTCTTCCATTACTTCGGCACTTACCGTCGCCAGTATCCTTTCGTCTTCTTCCCGTCTTCCCCATTTTGCCCCTCCTCTTTTCAATATGCTCTCTATTACTTTAACTTCTTCATACTTCTGTGTGCTTTCAGACAATATTTTCTTTTTCCACATTTCCATTTCTTTTTCCTTTTCCTCCTCCTTCCTTTTCATTTCCCGCTGCTCCATACGCAACACTCTCTCTGCTATCGCTTTCATTCTTTCTGCTTCTTTCTTTCTCTCCTACAGTCTCTCCCTCATCCTCTCCTGCTCCTCCCTACTCTCCTTTCTTTCCTTCTTTCTCCCCCGTGTTTCTTGCTCCTACTGTCTAATCAGGTTGCTTCGTACTTCTCTTAGTTCAGCCAATCTTTCCTCCAGCATCTCTCCCTCCACCTATGATAGCCGTCCTTCCTCTGTGTTACTCACCTCAGTCCCTGTCAGTGTGTTTTCCATTCCCTCCTCTTTAGTGTCACTCGGAGTTTTAGGAGTACCTGTGCTGCTATCCATTCATTTGGTCCTATGCTTGCAACTAGTTCTCCACTTTTCTTCCCTCCCCCCGTACCGTCCTGTGTTGTGTTGAACTCTGGCACGCCCGTTGCTGCCGCCCCCCCCTCTGGTAGCTATCCTTAGGGGCGTAGGGTGGAGAGCTGTATGCGGGGTTTGAATACCCCTCAGCAGCTGTTAATTGTGGCCTAGCGGCTTCTCTTAATTCCGTCACTGGGTACAATCCTCCCTCCTCTTTTTTTACTACCTTCGCTAGAGGCATATCGTCTGTCCCTTCCTTCTCCATCTTTACTTCTGATACTGCAACCGGTCCTCCTTCGTGCCCTCCTCCACACGTGGGGCATTGCTTTTTGCCGTGCTCATGTCCCCATCTTCTTCCTTCATCTCCTTACCCTCCTTTGTTTCTTTGCACCCCTTCTCTGTTGCCCATTCCATAGTAAACATCCCTGTTGCTCCTGGCCTGAATCCCTGGGACATTCTCCACAAGTTAAATATCTCTACATGATGAGCTAATTTCTTCCCTTTGTATGTGTTATGTATGAACGTCAACAGCGAGTGTTGGGCGTATGGGTGAAAGCTGCCGTTAGGCGGCCATGGTGTCGTCATTTTGTTGTCTGTTCCTTGTGTCCAATCTATACTATACTTGATAAGTTTCTCCTTGTGGGGTGATAGTGTCTTACAGATGTGTTGGAGGGGGGTAGTTAGAGCTTTTCCCCACCCCCCGTATCCTGACCCGTGAGACATTGCTATGTTATATTTCAACTTCTGCAGTAACCAACTTCTTTACCTGGCACCGTAATTGGGGACTTCCGACCGTCCGCTGAAATGTAAGGCAGTGCAAATGTACAGTTCTTTTCCTCTATTTGTTTTTCCTCGTGTTTCTTTTCTTTGATATCACTTGTATGCCCCCTGCGGCCGCGGCGCACGGAGCCACCTGCGGCTGCATGCCCTGTGTGACGTGCTAGTACAGCCGCCCCACCTTTCCTTTCCCCTTTTCAAACCTCTCCCTCCCCTTTTCAACCACCTTGCTCACGTGAACGGTGTTCTCCGTGCGCGGCCACCTTTCCCCTCTTTGCCCTCCCCTTATCGAGCGGTGCCGGCGTTCTCCGTGTGCGGCCTCCCCACCTCTTCTACGCCTCCCCCTCCACGATACTTATTCCCTGGCCACTCCTTTTACCAACAAGGTGTGTTCGCGGTGTCCTATGGAAGCCCTACGGGTGACGTCACCAACTTCTTCAAACTATTACTGGTATGAACTTCTATATATTGAGAGAGCGCGCGATATGTTTTAACTCTTTGTCCCCGTCAACGCCACAGCTGTCCTCTTGTTATGCCCGGAACAAGGTAACCAACAATAAACTCTTAATCGAACTGCACATGCTGCGTCACTTCGCGTGTGATACGCACCTCGCCGGGGGTGCTTAACCAGCCAATTATCTTCCGCACTCGGCAACAACCTAGCTACCTCCTATGGGAAAACATCATCTACCTAATGAGCTTCAACACTCAATTAGTAGGGATCCTTATCTACTCATTGATCCAAAACGCCAATTCATAGGAAAGCCACACCCCTTTCCTACAGGTGCCCACGATCTAGACAAATCAGTACCTTCGAGCAACCGCACGTGGTACCTTCTGGCTCCACCCACCCTGCTTCTGTGATGCGGTAGGAGACGGCGCTTGTGCCTGTCCCTCTACGACTCACTCGTCTGTCAACATTTATTAATCAAATCTTTGCAACACACTGTAAAAACACCTCTCGCCGCCCGTATTACAATTCCTCCCCCCTCCCTCAGAATGTCACATTGCTTGTTGGGTGTGTCATACTCACCAAGTTCCCTTGGTGCGGGGCCGCTCGACTGCGTGCTCCCCTCCAAGCGGCTCGCCACCTCCCCTCGTCTGGACCACGTCTGGTCACTCGCCGACCGCGGGCGGGATACTTCTCAATCGGCTCCCGATGGCCAATATCCGGACTGCGCTGTCCGGTCTTCTCGCAGTTCTGTGATGGTCCTGTAGTCCTCAAAAGGGGGCCACGGCGGAGGGGGCCGTGCTGCCGGGTCACCTCGCTGCAAGGGCCTTGGAATGAAGTTCCTAGGAGATAGACCTCAAACAGATCTCAGCAGTGCCTCCAACTTGTCGGGGTGATTCTCCCAGGGCCGGCAGAGCCGTCCGCAGGCCTCTGGGCTGGGGAGGCCCCAACTCCTCCCGTGTACCCAAAAGGAGTATGAGACACACACAAGAAGCAAGGTGGTTCTGCTGTTTATTATAACAACGGGTCTCGGATCGTATGCATCCAATGAGACTCTCACTCTTAGTGGGGCTCGCAGGCCCTTTTTACGGCAGTATGACGCGCTACTCGCGTCACCTGGGAAAGTTAGCACAAAACCTATCACCACTCTGGATTGGTTCCCCAAGTGGTAGGGTTAGTATAGGTAACATATGGAAAGAAATATTGGTGGTTGCGGATGGGTCAGGTGGTACACTTGGGTTGTCCCTTGCAGTTGTTACTTTAGAATTGTTACAGGGGGACCCTTGGTGATTTGATTGGTTAAGGGTAATGGCGTCAGTAATAAGCCCCCCTGGATTCTGATTGGTTCTCCTGTGAGCCCCCAAGCCTGGGACCATCGTCGTTCCCAGCTTGCGGTGTACCTGTCATTAGCAACAATGTGCAACTATGTGTTTGTGCAGGCAACAGACAGGTCTGCTCATGGCTTGTGAGCGGGTCTTTCCCATCGCTGTAGGTGTCCATCTTGCCGCTTCATTGTTGCAACCTGTGTCCCAGACATGGGACCCTGGCGACTTTCTGTCTCGTGAGCTTGGCACTTTGTCAGTTCAGCTTGGTCACGTGTGGGGAGACCGTAACTGGAGCATTACATTTGTATTTCGTTTCTGTGGGCTTGGCATTTTACAGGTATAACCTTGGCGCTGGGCTTGCGGGATGTGGGTTGCAACATTGTGGCCTTGGCTGTGAGCTCTCGCCGGGGACTTGTTCTGCATGGTCAGCACTTGTACTCTTGTTCTGGGAGGATTTTCATTGCTAGGCTCCTGCCTGGGGACTCTTGCTTGCGGCCTACTCGGGCCTAGTTCATGGGTGGCGGTACATAATCCATGGTATGGAGGTCGCGGGTTGACAGGGTGTCACAAGCAGCATTAGATATACATGATGGTATCGTCATAGGGGTGGGTGGCGGGAGAAGCGTCAGCAAGCATATACACGAGCTATTCAGGCGTCTTGCATTTCTGCCGTGCTGTAAAAAGGCCTATGTGAAAAATAACAACGAAGCACGTCAGTGGGTGTGTTAGTCACCTACATCATAGCACTGTGTATGTTCTTCGTGTAGGTTGGTGTGTGAGTGACCAGTGTGCATGGTGGCACGTGTGTTCTTGGCAGTTGGCTATGTCGTTATGGCATCTCTAACGGTGTGGATACTTGCGGCTGTTGTTCTAGTCGAGCTCATCCATGTCGCAGGCGTCGGCTTGAGCCGGGCGGGCTGGTGCCGGGCGTGCTGGTGGGCATACTCCTCTTATGTGTACGTTTCTGAACCAGGGTATTTTGTCATCTGGTAAGTAGACAAACTCGTCTCGTGGGGGTTGTCTGGGTCGTGATCCTCTAGGCCATGGTCTGGATGAGATTGGGGGAGGGTATTGTCCCATTCTCCCACTTCACAGCGCTTCTGTGAATGGCCTGCCTACAGCGGCTGCTTCGCCCGGCAGGGTCAGACATGTCGGGCACGGCAGCCACGACAGGCAGACACATAATATGCCGGTCTGGAAACATGGGTGCCGGTGAGCTTACCGGCACCCTTGTCTCTGGACTGGCAAACTTATAATGAGGCCCATTCCTTTGCTATTTGCTTGCGGTAAAGTGATGGGTGTGCCAAGGGGGCTGGGTGCCACCACCATTCCGCATTGCTGGCTTTGGAACAGTTCTGGAAGGATTCTCGTTCTCAGCCACCATACCCGTAAGGTTTGCAGGGGCTAATCACTGCAAGCAAATATTTTTCTCTTTCCATTTTAGGGGAACTCCAGGTATTGGCAGTACACCCGGATCCTAACACTATGGCACACATATTTACAAACCAGCTGCATGAATTATCCCCAAGATTAGCATGACATGTTAGATATTTCAATATCCACACGGTGAGGGGTTATTCAAAGCATGAACACTTCTGGTAACCTTCAGGCACCCTTGTAGAGCAGAATAGCTCAAAGCACAGGCAGCAGCTACCAAACGTAAGTTATGTTTGCCATGGATCTGGTCTTCCTCACAGTACCAGCGGTTGCAGAAGTGGAACCCTTAAAGCAGTCTCTTCTGCAGGCCACAAGCAGTAAATCAATAATCTGAGGAGGACAAGTCTAACAGAGGCCCAGTCTGCCTCATGATGCAATGTGGTGCCCACCGTGGTACCCGACGCGGTTCCCAACCTTGGGCTTGATTCATGGAAAAGTATGCAGAGATCAACTTGCTGACTCTTTGGAGCATGCGTGCAAAGATTTTTCTGCACACTCTGCTATTCATGGAATTATTCGCTCAAAGTAATCGTAAACGCGAGTCCTGGCCAGAACGCCCCAGACACCCCCCCATGCAAAGCAAAAACAGCCAGTAACAGCTACCTTTGCATGCTCCTCCAGGTTCAAATACATGCACCCTTAAAACAGTGCATGGGGTCCCTCGCAAGCAATCCTGCATCTCAGGGCCCCTGTGCAGGGTCCCCGTAACTGTTATCGGCACCCCGACAACATGCGTACGATTTAGCGTAACTCTGAAAATATGTGTGCGAACCCTGGTAAAACATTCCTGCACACGATAAACTGCGTCTGTGTACCCCTAAATTAGATTAGAACACTGGCTGCATACACGCACTGTTAGGGAGAATTCTCTGTTTAGGCTGAATTTCCTAACCTAGTGAGTCCCCCAGCAGCTTTGCTGGATTTCTGGAGTTTGTTTTTTTCCATCTTGCCAAGAGGGAGTCTCTTTTTCTCCCACTCTTGGACATGAATGTGTGTAATTCCTTTGAATGTCAATGTGTTCTATGGGCTATGGGGTCTTTTACTCCATAGGGTCTCATATGTTTTGCTATGTCTGTTACACTGCACCCTCCGTGCCGTAGCACTGGGGCGTCCTAGCGGACCTCCATCATAGACTCCAAACCCGGGGACTGACTACTGTCTCCCCGGGCATGTAAAGTGACCATTGGCTTTACTAGACCTAAATTTACTAACAGAACTAGTACAAACCATCCTATTGTGGACGTACTAGTAGTGGTAATTCGACCCCGAACATAACCCTATGGGATTTTTCCCATTGTTGGAGATTGATACTTTTCCTCGTTAATCTCTAGCGTACCACCGGTTTACTTATCTTAAATAAGTCTATCGGATGGTATTTTCTGCCAGAACTCGGTTTTTAAAATGGCGTCTGTGTTCGTCTCTGTGACTCCTAAACCAAAAGATTGAGCCCTTTGTTCCACTTTTGGCGGGCTTCTGTACAGAGACCCTCCAAAGTGGTGCCATTCTGTCTGGGTTACCACAGGGGTGTGGGAGGGGGTTTAGGCACCCTGGACTGAGTTGCCTTGCCAACTCCAGTCACACTCTGGTGTGATTGGCCCAAGTGGTGAGCCACACCGCTCACCACTTAGCATGTTTTGATTGACAGCTAGGCTGAATGAATGGGGGTTTTCTGCATAAAAGCAGGGCTTTTGGGACTGGATCTTTAGAAGCCGCCACAGGACCTAAGAATCCGACAAGGGTAACGCTGAGCCGACCTGCAACGACAACCTCCGGTGGAGCCCTGCGGAACGGACTCACCACTTCCCGACGACAGAGGAGATCTCCCTGCCGGAGAGTCTCTTCCCCTGACTGGTGGGAACAACCAGTCCCCTTTGCTTTTTCTTCGCTCCAGGACGCAGTGGTCGAATTGCCCATGCAGAGCACCTCGGCAACCGGATAGCCACTACCCCTGTAAAGCGACCAAAAGATGGTGCCTTGTGACGGAGCACTCCGCGGCTGGTCTCTTCCCTGGTGGTGCACCGGACTTCACTTTTCTTCGACGACGAGATCATCTCTACTCTTGGCAAAGACCCGACGTGCATCCACTACCAGGAACAACTGCCCCCGCCGGAGCTGTCTCTCCACAAACAAGGTACCGTGTCCGCCTGGCTTCCCTTTCTGCCGGATCGAGTGAGGTGTCTTAATCCTCGCCTTTCCATTGGGTCGCCTCCAAGCTTTCTTTAACGTGTTGTTCTGAACTGGTCCAATCTTTCCATAACAATTTTGCGATAAAGACTCGAAGCGCATTTCCACTGAGACACTTTTTGGGACATATCGCCTTGCCTCTCTCCGAGTGGGCCTGGCCTCTGAACTTTGTGATCTGCAGTAGACCTTGCCTTACATTTCTCCAAAAAGTATTGGTACCGAGTTGACTTCATAACCTGCCTTATTTTTCTCTCCCGAGTACCATCTAGGTTAAAGCATACACCTCTGTCTGCAAATAGGTGATGCCGGTGAACCTAGACTTGCCAAACTATTGTTAGGGGGATTGATCTTTTTCTTCGTATAGTAATTGTGATTGAAGTTGTTTGCCGTATTAGTGCCAGAGTGTTTTCCGTAGATGTGTTGTTATAAATAAATACCTTTATATCTTTACACCGAAGCCTTGTTCCGTGTTTGCTTGTTCTACTGTGTAGATTGCCCTATATTGTATACTCCACATACTGCCTAACTCTTCTTGAGGGAAGTCTGACTGCTCAGCCGCAGCTACCAAGTGAATCTGTGTTGTACAGACTGCTACCAAGTGGGTTTACTGCCAAACACCTGTAGTCCTAAATCTTTTGCAGTGGTCCCAGAGGGAACTGCACAGGTTTCCGCCTAACACTGGTGTACAGCGGTGGGATTTGTATCGAGTATACAGTTTAGAGTGCTTTTCGACACTTTAGGATAACTAACCACAAAGCTTAGCACTAAAACGCAACTTTCAAAAACATGTCTACTATGGAAGCTTACAGTCAAGAATCCTTGTCAGGTGAAAATACTGAGGGTTTACGAGCTCTCTGTAGGCAAGAGAATCTTTCTGTAAGAGGCAAGAAGTTAGAACTGATTGTGAGATTGCTGGAAAACCAAAGTCTGGGTACTGGTTCAGAGGGACCAACTTCTCCAGCAGATGTAGATAACAGTGATGGTGTTGATCTAAATCGTAATTCTGACGATAGTGATGAAGAGGCTGACGAGGAAGGAGAGGCTAACGAAACTGTCTCCCCTGCTCCTCTACCTGCCTTACCAGCTGTACCTACGGGGCCCATACCAGGTCCCACATGTAACCCTGCTTATTTTGAACTTGAAAAAATGAAGCTCGAATTAGAATACAAACGGTTCTTGGCTCAATCGGAACAAAACCAAGAGCTCGAGTTCAGACGGATGAATGCCCAGGCTGAGCGGAAGCAAGCTGAGTTAAGACTCAGGGAAATAGAACTTAATCACGAGTTAGAGATGAAAAAGTTGTCTGTGGAAAATGCTTCTCTCTCCTCTGGTTCCTCTAGATGCCGAAGGAATTAGTGGGTATGTATGAACCGAGATTGGATGTGTTGGATTGGTTAAAACTGTTTGAGTACAATCATGGGCTCCAGGACATCACCGGGAATGATTTACCTCTCTGGCTGTTCTCTAGGCTCCCGTTGCGACTGATGTGGTAATGGAGTTGGGGTAGGCGGATAAGACGGATTACGAAAGTGTGAAACTAGCTTTGATAGCTAGATTTGGGAAGACCCCTTCCCAGTATCTTAAGAGGTTTAGAACCCTCAAAAAGCATGATGGTACCCCTTGGGCTACCTGGGTGAGTGAAGGGTTGTAAAACTTAGAGGGATGGATTAAGGGTTACAAAGTGAACACTTATGAGGGTATGAAGAATCTTTTTATGTTGGAGTCGATTTATGATGCCTGTTCTCCTGAGCTCAGACAGCACTTGGCTGATTCGAAGGAAGTGGATTCCCGGAAGCTAGCTAAGGCTGCTGACTTATGGGTTGCCAACAGGGCTACTCATAAGGATTCTGGGGCAACTCAGAAGAAGCATGAGGGAAAACAGCCTAAAAAAGACTCAAAAGAGAATTCGAATAACTCAAAATCCAAAGAGGGCCCCAAACAAAACCAGAAGGGTAAGCCACAAGGAAAACCGTAGCAGAATAGTGTCTCTTCTGGTGTCAAACCGGAAGGAGGCCAGAACAAGCCACCATTCCAAAAAGCATTCAGTAAATGCTTTGTTTGTGGCTCGACTGCCCACGTGAAAGGAGATCCCAGATGTAAGGGTAAACCTTCAGGGGTCCAGCTTTTCTCCTTAGCCTTCGCTCCAGAGGAGGAAGTCCAAATGGCAAGTGGAAACTTTCTACTGCTAGCTGACGAACCCATTGGAGTCTCAGCCAGCGTTTCTTTAGTATCTCTGGGGTTGTGGGAACAACAGAATTTAGATGTCTATAATTCTATACCCGATAATACTAAAGAGTATTATAAGGACAGTGTCCAGGTGAATGGTCAGGAGACTCCAGCATAACTGTGGTGGATAAATCGTTTTTTCAGGCTGAGGATGTTGCTAAGGCACCCAAACGCCTCACCAAGTTAGCTGGAGGGCCTTTGCAGATGCTTCCCCAATTACCAGTTCTCATCCAGTGTAACGACATGACTGTGAAGATACCTGTCAGCATACAGAGTGAGGTACCAGGACGCGTACTGTTGGGTAACGATTTGAAAACTCTCGGAGTTGTATCACATACTCCCAGACCTCCTAGTAAACGGTTACAGGAGCTAACCAGACCCGCAAGAGAGAGGACCATGCGCGGTACTCTCGAGGAGATGATGAAGAAAGAGATCACTCCTGCTCCACTGGAATTGTCGGCAGCTGTCTCGAAGAAATCAGAAGCGAAAGGGAAACCTAAGACTTCTACCCCGAAACCAGCAGCCAGCATTTCAGTGCAGCCAACACGGACTTCCCCGCGGTTGTCCAAAGTTACACCCGTAACTCCACCTCCAGCTGCGGCTGAGAGGGAGGTACAACCCTGTGTGGTAGAATTAGACTCTGAGGAGGAGCTAATAGAAGGCCAGGAACTCATTGGAGATCTGGATCCTGTTGACCATCCTGAGCTGCAGTCTTTACTGGCAGAAGGTGGACCCAGCAGGGCAGACTTCAGTAAGGGACAGAGAGAATGTCCAACTCTGGAAGGTCTTCGCCACCAGGCAGAAGCTCAGGCTGAAGGGCAAGAGCCTGGGAAATACAGGTTGCACTGGGAAGATGGCCTCTTCTACAGTGAACCGACCGAGTCTGAACCTGGAGACTACGAGCGGCTTGTAGTACCCGAAGAGAACAGACCACAGTTCTTGCAGTAAGCCCATGAGATTCCTTTGGCTGGTCACTTGAGTTTCAAGAAGACTAAGGAAAGGCTATCTCTCTACTTCTATTGGCCAAAGATGGGGGCCGAAGTAGAAAAACACTGCAGGAGCTGCCACACCTGCCAGACCTCTGGTAAGGTTGTCTCCAAGAATGTGGCACCTTTAGTGCCTCTCCCAGTTGTGGGAGAGGCACTAAAGGTGAGAGTAGGGATTGACATTGTTGGTCCCCTTGATCCTCCAACCTCCTCAGGCAACAGGTTTATACTTGTTGTAGTAGACCATGCTACTAGGTATCCTGAGGCAATTCCTATGAGGACTGTTACAGCTCCGGCTGTGGCTAAGGCCCTCCTTGGTATTTTTACTAGGGTCGGGTTTCCTAAGGAAGTAATCTCTGACAGGGGGTCAAACTTTATGTCCCACTACATGAAAGCCATGTGGAAAACCTGTGGAGTTACTTACAAGTTCTCAACAGCTTACCACCCACAAGCCAATGGATTGGTAGAACGGTTCAACCGAACCATGAAGAGCATGATAGGTGCTTTTGAGGAACCCCTTAAGCGTAAGTGGGACCTTCTACTGCCATGCCTTCTCTTTGCTTATAGAGAAGTCCCTCTGGAGGGAGTAGGTTATTCTCCCTTCGAACTTCTCTATGGTCATCCCGTCAGAGGTCCATTGGCCCTGATTAAGGAGGGGTTGGAGAGTGCTCCTTCCCCCAAGCCAGTCAGAGTGACTGACTACGTGATAGGTCTCCGGAGGAGAATGTCGCACATAATGACAGAAGCAAGCGATAACTTGAAAGCTGGACAAGCATTGGTCAAGCACTGGCACGATCAAAAGGCTAACATGGTTGAGTTTGCTCAAGACCAGCTCGTTCTCGTTATGATCCCAACAAGGCAGAGGGCCTTGCAAGACAAATGGATGGGACCCTTCAGAGTTGTGGGTTAACTCGGAGAGGTTAACTATCTGGTGGACTTGGGCAATCCCAAGGAGGCTCCGACAGACTTCCACACCAACCGACTCAAAGCGTATGTCTCACGACCTGATGTAGGAGCGTTGCTTCTAGCATCATCCGAGGAAGAAGAAGAGAGTGAAGCTCTTCCGGATCTCCTCAGAGGCTTGCCTTTAGACGAACAAATTGAAGGAGTAAATCTCTCCTCCAATCTGACACCCGAGCAACAAGAAGAGTGCAAATTCATGTTGAATCAGTTTGCCTCTCTGTTCTCGCTTTCACCAGGCTTGACCCCTTGGGGCCAGCATGACATACTCACTGGTGACTGTCTGCCAGTCAAATGCAGAGGATACCGAATGTCAGAACACGCACGAACCCACATCAAAGGTGAGGTCAGCAAGATGCTTGATCTCGGGGTAATAGAGGCCTCTACTAGTCCATGGTCTAGCCCAGTTGTGTTAGTACCAAAGGCCGGATCTAAAAAGCTTAGATTCTGCATGGATTATAGAGCTCTTAATGCAGTCACCAAGACTGATGCCCACCCTTTGCAAAGAACAGATGAGTTGGTGGATAAACTTGGCGCCGCCAAGTTCCTCAGCACATTTGACTTGACGTCAGGCTATTGGCAAATAGCCCTGACAGACCATGCCAAGGAGAAAACTGCATTTTCGACCCCCGTTGGCTTATACCAATTTAAGGTAATGCCTTTCGGATTGAAGAATGCACCTGCTATGTTTCAACGGATGGTAAACCAGGTTCTGAATGGGATGGAGGACTTCTGCATGGAATACTTGGATGACATTGCAGTGTTCAGCAATTCCTGGGAAGAACATGTAACCCACCTGAGAGATGTTTTGCAGGCTCTTGGACGAGCCAATCTCACCATAAAGGCGAGTAAATGCCAAATTGGACAGAGTAAGGTAGTCTATCTTGGACATGAGGTAGGAGGTGGAGAAATAAGGCCTTTGCTCAGTAAGATTGAAGCTGTGCAAAATTGGACAACACCTACTACTCAAACCCAAGTGAGAGCTTTCCTCGGCCTCACTGGGTATTACAGGAATTTCATCGAGAACTATGGGACCATAGCTTCTCCACTGAATGTCATCTCCTCGCCCAAATTTCCTAAAAAGGTTAGATGGAACGAGGAGTGCAATCAGGCTTTTGAAAACCTGAAAAAGGCTCTTTGCCAAGCCCCAGTACTCAGAGCTCCTGATTACCGCCAACACTTCATTGTGCAGACAGATGCTTCAAAAGTAGGAATAGATGCCGTACTCAGTCAACTGGATGGGAAAGGTAGGGAGAACCCCGTTTGCTTCATCAGCCGCAAGCTGAAGGATCCTGAAACAAGGTGGACAACAATCGAAAGAGAGTGCTTTGCTATCGTGTGGGCTCTGAAGAAGTTTAGGCCGTACTTGTATGGTTCTACTTTTGTCATTCAGACTGACCACCAACCCTTGAGATGGTTAATGCAAATGAAAGGGGAAACACGAAACTATTGAGATGGTCGATCTGCCTGCCAGGGTTTGATTTCACCATTGAGCACAGGTCAGGGTGTCACCACCAAAATGCTGATGGTCTCTCTAGAATGTATGTCATCGACTAGAGGTATGAGATTCATCCAGGAGTGGATTAAATCCTCCTGTCCCTTAGTCTGGGGGGGGGGGGCGAGTGCTAGGGAGAATTCTCTGTTTAGGCTGAATTTCCTAACCTAGTGAGTCCCCCAGCAGCTTTGCTGGATTTCTGGAGTTTGTTTTTTTCCATCCTGCCAAGAGTGAGACTCTTTTTCTCCCACTCTTGGACATGAATGCGTGTAATTCCTTTGAATGTCAATGTGTTCTATGGGCTATGGGGTCTTTTACTCCATAGGGTCTCATATGGTTTGCTATGTTTGTTACACTGCACCCTCCGTGCTGTAGCACTGGGGCATCCTAGCGGACCTCCATCATAGACTCCATACCCGGGGACTGACTACTGTCTCAGCGGGCATGTAAAGTCACCATTGGCTTTACTAGACCTGAATTTACTAACAGAACTAGTACAAACCATCCTATTGTGGACGTACTAGTATGGGTAATTCGATTACTCATGGGTCTGTTATTCGAGGGGGCACTGTCCCGTCCCCCCTCGTCGAGTTTTGGCTGGTGGCAGTGGAAACTACTTGTTATGTTCGACCCCGAACATAACCCAATGGGATTCTTCCCATTGTTGGAGATTGATACTTTTCCTCGTTAATCTCTAGCATACCACCGGTTTACTTATCTTAAATAAGTCTATCGGATGGTATTTTCTGCCAGAACTCGGTTTTTAAAATGGCGTCTGTGTTCGTCTCTGTGACTCCTAAACCAAAAGGTTGAGCCCTTTGTTCCACTTTTGGCGGGCTTCTGTACAGAGACCCTCCAAAGTGGTGCCATTCTGTCTGGGTTACCACGGAGGTGTGGGAGGGGGTTTAGGCACCCTGGACTGAGTTGCCTTGCCAACTCCAGTCGCACTCTGGTGTGATTGGCCCAAGTGGTGAGCCACCCCGCTCACCACTTAGCGTGTTTTGATTGACAGCTAGGCTGAATGAATGGGGGTTTTCTGCATAAAAGCAGGGCTTTTGGGACTGGATCTTTAGAAGTCGCCACAGGACCTAAGAATCCGACAAGGGTAACGCTGAGCCGACCTGCAACGACGACACCTCCGGTGGAGCCCTGCGGAACCGACTCACCACTTCCCGACGACAGAGGAGATCTCCCTGCCGGAGAGTCTCTTCCCCTGACTGGTGGGAACAACCAGTCCCCTTTGCTTTTTCTTCGCTCCAGGACGCAGTGGTTGAATTGCCCGTGCAGAGCACCTCGGCAACCGGATAGCCCTTACCCCTGTACCAAAAGGTGGTGCCTTGTGACGGAGCACTCCGTGGCTGGTCTCTTCCCTGGTGGTGCACCGGACTTCACTTTTCTTCGACGAGATCATCTCTACTCTTGGCAAAGACCCGACGTGCATCCACCACCAGGAACAACTGCCCCCGCTGGAGCTGTCTCTCCACAAACAAGGTACCGTGTCCGCCTGGCTTCCCTTTCTGCCGGATCGAGTGAGGTGTCTTAATCCTCACCTTTCCATTGGGTCGCCTCCAAGCTTTCTTTAACGTGTTGTTCTGAACTGGTCCAATCTTTCCATAACAATTTTGCGATAAAGACTCGAAGCGCATTTCCACTGAGACACTTTTTGGGACATATCGCCTTGCCTCTCTCCGAGTGGGCCTGGCCTCTGAACTTTGTGATCTGCAGTAGACCTTGCCTTACTTGCCTTCCATTTGTCCAAAAAGTATTGGTACCGAGTTGACTTCATAACCTGCCTTATTTTTCTCTCCCGTCCTAACGAATACTAGAGTACCATCTAGGTTAAAGCATACACCTCTGTCTGCAAATAAGTGATGCCGATGAACCTAGACTTGTCAAACTATTGTTAGGGGGATTGATCTTTTTCTTCGTATAGTAATTGTGATTGAGGTTGTTTGCCATATTAGTGCCAGAGTGTTTTCCATAGATGTGTTGTTATAAATAAATACCTTTATATCTTTACACCGAAGCCTTGCTCCGTGTTTGCTTGTTCTACTGTGTAGATTGCCCTATATTGTATACTACACATACTGCCTAACTCTTCTTGAGGGAAGTCTGACTGCTCAGCCGCAGCTACCAAGTGAATCTGTGTGGTACAGACTGCTACCAAGTGGGTTTACTGCCAAACACCTGTAGTCCTAAATCTTTTGCAGTGGTCCCAGAGGGAACTGAATAGGTTTACGCCTAACACGCACCCCTACATCCAACACCCAATCTTACCTCTGCGTGGTACATCCTAGGTGCAAGTGTCTGTACGCCTGCCTTCGGGTGGTGGATGGTATGAGGGATTTGTGTGGCCATTTCCCCACCAAGAGGTTGCGTGGTCAGATCCATGAATATGATATGGCATTTATAACGCACCTATACACAAGTGTTTGAAAGCGCAAGATACATATTGTTCCACGCAATAACGGGCGTGAGATGGACTGTCTGTGTGCCGTCCCTCCCAATGCCCTCCTTTTCCCTTGTTCTTTCTCATTTTCTGCATTCTGCCCCCTACCCTGACCTCTTCACAAGCCATGCCCACGTTGTGTGGTGTCTCGCGCAGGGCACTCGGCTTCTTGAAGTGACATGTAGAGCCTTCGTGAGGTCCACACAAAGTACAAAAAAGTCCCATGCAGTCAATTCCATGAATTGACAAACAAGATTTTTCACGCAGTTTTGTGCACAAAGTCCCAATTTTCTATGCAGATAATCCACAATTTGGGGCCAATATGTGCACTTCGCTGTGCAAAGAAAAGTACATGTCTTTTAGAATAAATACCTGTAGAATCCAGTGCATTCTCGCAGCATGAAAATTACCTGCTTGTGTAAATTCATTTATTTTAGGCAGTTAGAGTGGCTAGATTAGTCGAAAATGTTGATTCCTTTCGTATCCTGCTCTGCAGGACTACAACGGCAAAATCTCCCAGTGTGTTAAGTAAAGTGTAATATAAAGCATAGACCTTAAACACACACTTTACACACTTCAATTTACACTCCAGTGATTTGGCAAATCATCGCATTAGTGTATTAAGAGCAGGGCTCAGCTCACCTGTGTTACAGGTCTGACTGTGGCAGTGAGGGAGAGCAAGACAGTAGCCCTAGGTCATGTGACCATCCCAAAGTAAATACCCTACTGCACAACCAGGCAGTCTAGGAGAGGTTCAAGCCTGGGTCATGGGCCATCTGGATTTTGCTTTTAAAACGTAAATAAATCAATAAACTAGAAGGGTTATTGAAGGTAAGTCCCTCTTTAAGCACACTCCAGAGTGAATGCAACCTTCTAGGGAAATAAAACAGAAAATAGCTTTGCAAGGATAACAAGGTTGAATTGTACAGAATACAAAATATCAGCAAACGACTCTGCTGCTTGGGAACATTCGACTGTCAGAATGCATGTTCAAGCTTTTGAGGGGCCACAGCGTCATAGGTGACATCACATATATGGTCTAAACCAGGGGTGCACAACTGATTTTGACAGAGGGCCGAAAGTACCCTACATGATGGCTATAGTGGGCCGAAAAGTAAATGTGGGTGGGGCGGTAGGCGTGGCCTGGCAGGAGGCTTTTTCAACCCCTAATTTTTATTAAACACTATGCCCCATAGCCCCTCCCCCTCAAGCAAACACTATGCCCCATGGCTCCCACCCCTCATGCAAACACTATGCCCCAAGGCCCCCACCCCTCAAGCAAACACTATGCCCCATGGCCCCCACTCCCCAACCAAACACTATGCCCCATGGCCCCCACCCCCCATGAAACACTATGCCCCAAGACACCCCCCCTCAAGCAAACACTATGCCCCATGACACCCCCCCTCATGCAAACACTATGCCCCAAGTCCCCCACCCCTCAAGCAAACACTATGCACCATGGCCCCCACTCCCCAACCAAACACTATGCCCCATGGCCCCCATCTCTCATGCAAACACTATGCCCCAAGACACCCCCCTCAAGCAAACACTATGCCCCATGACACCCCCCTCAAGCAAACACTATGCCCCATGGCCCCCACTCCCCAACCAAACACTATGCCCCATAGCCACCATCCCTCATGCAAACACTAGGCCCCAAGACACCCACCCCTCATGCAAACACACTGTCCCATGGCCCCCACTCCCCAACCAAACACTATGCCCCATGACACCCACCCATCATGCAAACACTATGCCCCAAGACACCCACCCCTCAAGCAAACACTATGCCCCATGGCACCCCCCTCATGCAAACACTATGCCCCAAGGCCCCCACTCCCCAACCAAACACTATGCCCCACGGCCCCCACCCCTCATGCAAACACTAGGCCCCAAGGCACCCACCCCTCATGCAAACACTATGTCCCATGGCCCCCACTCCCCAACCAAACACTATGCCCCATGACACCCACCCCTCATGCAAACACTATGCCCCAAGACACCCACCCCTCAAGCAAACACTATGCCCCATAGCCCCCACTCCCCGACCAAACACTATGCCCCATGACACCCACCCCTCATGCAAACACTATGCCCCAAGACACCCACCCCTCATGCAAACACTATGCCCCATGACACCCACCCCTCATGCAAACACTATGCCCTAAGACACCCACCCCTCATGCAAACACTATGCCCCAAGACACCCACCCCTCATGCAAACACTATGCCCCATGACACCCACCCCTCATGACACTATGCCCCAAGACACCCCCCCTCAAGCAAACACTATGCCCCATGACACCCCCTTCAAGCAAACACTATGCCCCAAGTCCCCCACCCCTCAAGCAAACACTATGCCCCATGGCCCCCACTCCCCAACCAAACACTATGCCCCATGGCCCCCACCCCTCATGCAAACACTATGCCCCAAGACACCCCCCCTCAATCAAACACTATGCCCCATGACACCCCCCCTCATGCAAACACTATGCCCCAAGGCCCCCACCCCTCAAGCAAACACTATGCCCCATGGCCCCCACTCCCCAACCAAACACTATGCCCCATGACACCCATCCCTCATGCAAACACTATGCCCCAAGACACCCACCCTAAAGCAAATACTATGCCCCATAGCCCCCACTCCCCGACCAAACACTATGCCACATGACACCCACCCCTCATGCAAACACTATGCCCCAAGACACCCACCCCTCATGCAAACACTATGCCCCATGACACCCACCCCTCATGCAAACACTATGCCCCAAGACACCCACCCCTCATGCAAACACTATGCTCCAAGACACCCACCCCTCAAGCAAACACTATGCCCCATGCCACCAAGCATGCACCATGCATACATACTCATACAGACCCCAACCCCCCACCCCTGTATACAAACTAACAAGCATACACCATGCACCCATACAGACCCGAACCCCCCACCCCCAACTCAGCACACAAACCCACAAGCATACACCATGCACCCATACAGACCCGAACACCCCACCCCCAACTCAGCACACAAACCCACAAGCATACACCATGCACCCATACAGACCCGAACCCCCCCACCCCCAACTCACCATACAAACTCACAAGTATACACCATGCATCCATACAGACCCGAACCCCCCCACCCCCAACTCAGCACACAAACTCACAAGCATACACCATGCACCCATACAGACCCGAACCCCCCCACCCCCAACTCACCATACAAACTCACATGCATACACCATGCATCCATACAGACCTGAACCCCCGCACCCTCCAACTCACCAAACAAACTCACAAGCATGCACGCATACAGACCCGGACCCCCCACCCCCACATCTCAACATACACTTCACTTGCACACAAACACATTCAGGCAGACCCGACACACACCCCACCCCCGCATCTCAACACACACTGCACTTGCACACAAACACATTCAAGCAGACCCGACACACACCCCACCCCTGCATCTCAACATACACTGAACTTGCACACAAACACATTCAGGCACACCCGACCCCCACACCCCCTCCGCCATCTCAACACACACTGCACTTGCACACAAACACATTCAAGCAGACCCGACACACACCCCACCACCGCATCTCAAAATACACTGAACTGGCACACAAACACATTCAGGCAGACCCGACCGCCCCCCCCCGCATCTCAACATACAATCCACTTGCACACAAACACATTCAGGCAGACGCGACACACACCCCACCCCCGCATCTCAACATACACTGAACGTGCACACAAACACATTCAGGCAGACCCGACCCCCACACCCCCTCCGCATCTCAACACACACTGCACTTGCACACAAACACATTCAGGCAGACCCGACACACACCCCACCCCCGCATCTCAACATACACTGAACTTGCACACAAACACATTCAGGCAGACCCGACACACACACCCCCTCCGCATCTCAACATACAATCCACTTGCACACAAACACATTCAGGCAGACCCGACACACACCCCAGCCCCGCATCTCAACATACACTGAACTTGCACACAAACACATTCAGGCAGACCCGACACACACACCCCCTCTGCATCTCAACATACACTGCAGACATACAAATACAAACACACCCATACACACGCGACACACCCCCACCTCCGCATCTCAACATACATACAAAAACAAAAAAACACAGTCAGGACGGACCCGAGACAGACACACACAATCATACAGCCCCCCCCCCCCCCCAAATGTACTTACCCAGACGTGCTGGAAAGCTGGCGAGGCTGCTGGCACTATCGCTGGCGTGGCAAGCAAGGCTGAAATGCCTTCCGGCATCAAGCCTTTCTGGCCACGCCAGCCGTAGTGCTGGCACTCCATTGGTGCAGCACACACGCACTACATGGCTCGTAGGAGCAGCGTGGTTCGTGTGCACTGAACCAATGAGGGCCAGTGTTTTGTCCGCCCGAAAGACAACAAAGACTTTCCTAATGGAGGGCGGCCGATGCTGCTTGCGGGCCGCCCTCCATTAGGAAAGTCTTTGTGCCTCGCGGGCTGGACAAAACGGCATGGCGGGCCGCAACTGGCCCGCGTGCCGTATGTTGTGCACCCATGGTCTAAACCCACCCAATTGATTGGAGGATGCCTTATACATGATCCTTCTCCATGCGGGATGCCAGCCCGCTATTAGTTGGTTTCTCTGCCGCCTGTCAGGCACCATGTGGGTCAGCTAAGCTCATCCTTTCTGTGGGTGAAGGTCAGGTTGCTCAAGAGACTTACATTGTTAAATATAAACTAGCATACTAAGCTTGCTCCTATGACTGTGCCATGCACCTGGGAGACTTGGGACTCAGTGCCGCCAGGGGGGAAGGTAGGAAGAAATACAGTCATACTGACCCACACATTCTGGGCTTTGTTAATACTACACCTCCCGAACTCAAGCAGCACACGCTTACCTTGATCTACAATGTATCCCTCCCTGTACCTCGTGTTACAAAGGATTTATTTTATGCTGAGGTGCGAAACAGCCTTGCATGTTTAGATCTTTTATGGTCACTTGATTTGTGCTAGGACAGTGGGGTTGCTCGATTATCATGGAATGCAGGGATGTGGGGGTCCGGTCAGTGGTGTGGCTCTGAGTCTGGGCTGGCTGGGTGGGGGTTAGAAGCCTGCTGGTAGCTTGGTTGTGATGAATGGGCACTGTGCGGAACCTGGTGTCTCACACTCTTGGAGGGTGCATTCCTCCGAAAGATACTAAATGTTTGCAACAATGAAGGGACATGGGGAAAGTGGACTTCCGTGAGAACTGGCGGTGCAAGTCGGACCTGGCAGGCAGAAAGGCCCCCGCGAGCACAGCATGTCGGATGCACCGCTACCGTTATAAACGGCGCTGGTGCATCCAACCTCCCCATTCACATTTAGCCCTATGGAGCATGAATGGGGAGTAATGGATTCCAGCCTGTGGCAATGGGGACATACAGGGCCCTCCAAGGTCGGAATGGCCCTGTATGTCCCCATTGCCAGAGGCTGGAAAAAACACAACTCCGCCGGCAGCCATGCCTGTGTGACCGGCATGGCTACCGCCAGGGTTGTAATGAGGCCCAATGTTTTAAAGGCTGTGTTTCAGGAGTTTACTAACAAAACCTCATACATACAGACCTGGAATCTACTGCAGTAGCTGTTCTCCCCACTCTGCATTGACTTCAAAAAGGTACATATGATTTGAAGAAAACAACTTGATTGTGCATCACTGGCAGCACACCTAAAAAAAAGGTTATACAAATATTTAAAGACGCTCAACCATGTGATTGCATGCCAACATTACACTGCAGACAACACATAAGATGTAGATCTATACAAAAAACATGCAAAACAATAGTGGGGATTTAGTTAATTACTTCTGACACCCCAGGTAAGTGGTGCTGTATAAACACAGTTATGTAATATTAACTGGGTAGGTTTGGGTATGTGCATTAAAGAGAATCATGCACACACTTAGACATTTAAAGCATATTGGATAATATATAAATGGACAATAAGTAGAGTGTGTGTCTTAAGCAAAGGTTACATTTTCTGTGTTCTATGCACTTGCTCCTCATTCCCCCGGCATAGCTCCTGCCTAATTGGTGATGCCTGATGCAAAATTTGCTCCTGGTCATGAAATCCTTTCACGCCTGCAATTGTAACCACCAATTTTCTCTAAGACGCCAAACTCTTGCTACACCACACCTACATGTCTTATGAATTGTTGGTTAATCATCCAGTTATGGCTCTTTAGTTTGTCTTTCTTTTATCTAAATTCAACTCACTAAAATGTTGTCAGTGTGCCAGAGTATCAAAATTAACTTTCACATGGCAAATTAGTACAAGCAACAGCTACATAACATGTATACAGCTATGTGAACCAACTGGTTAGCGGGTTTAAAAACGAAAGAAAACAATGTATGCTGAACATTAGGCATATATGCTGAACATTACATTGGCCACTGGCAAATGTAATTAAGAAAAAACACGGATTAAGGCAGATTGAGGTTCTACAGCACATAGAAGAGAACTGTAGATTAAGCTCATGTACGCTATATTGGAAACGCACAATAAAAGCATGCGATATACAATGCCCTATATTTAGAGAAGCCCAGCATTTGCACCTTCGAGCATGCTAAAGTATTGGTGTACGCTTCAACCCTGCTTCGACGCTAAACACCAGTTCTAACCTCCCAGAGGTTTCATCAAAATCACCATTATCCCATAAAGTATCCAGGATGATTTTGTATCCTATGATTGGAGAGGGGAAATCTGACTGAAACGCAAGCAACAAACAAGGCACATGCATTCAAAACAGAGTAATTGCAATGAGTGTGACACTGGTCAAGTAGTTGTACACAGTGAGCCTTCCAAGTATTGGAGCATGTTGAAAGTGGTCATTAGAAATATAGGAACAAACCTATGGGCAGTTAGACACATCTGCTCTGTCAATTCCCTTCTGCATCATCTTCTTAGCATCAGCTACTGATTACTTTTCAGAGTTCATAAAATAGTATATTGACCACCTAGAAAGCAAACATAAACTCATGAGAGTATTGAATCATTGTTTGGAAGAATATTTCCTGTGTAAAAATCATTTGTGGCATATAAGGGAATAGAGGCCAATAGACATTGTAATTTGGCAATGATCAGAGTGTTGTCAAGTGGGGGACTTACAAATAAAGTCTACTAATTCTCCAGTTTATTGAGGCATGTCACTTACTTTTGAAACAGGTGTCCACATCAATGTGTTCCCCATACCCACTTTGTAAAGTTTGGTCTCCCCATTGTGATGGTCTTTCTTCTATGTGCCATGATTATGGAGCTATGGTTCCGTTCGCCACTTTGTGAAGCCCTGTATCCCCCATGTGAACATGGGTATGAAATGAGCATTGTGTGACTGACCACATACACACGCATAACTGAAATTCTAAAAAAGCAAAACGAGGACTATTAGTTAATTGTGACTTACTGCTTATAATGAAAAGCAAGGAAGAGAGACAGATAGGCATGAAGAGAAGAAGGGAGAAAGAGGGAGAGAAAGAACCATTAGCACAGAGTGGCAGACCGCTTATAGCGAGCGCCTCCTCCATGGCAGATTGTAAGAAAGCAAGCTAACCATTAGCAATGTGTGGCAGACCGCTTGGAGCGAGCGCCTCCACAGTGCCTCTGATTCAAAGAAAGGAGGAGGGACATTAGAAAAGTGTGAGGCTGCTTAGAGACAGATATTTACTTAGGAGCCAAGGGAGTGGAGGGAGGTTGGAGAATTCCAAGCTGGAGTGAGAGAATTGCACAAAGAGGGTACAGACAAGACCAAGCTTTAAATGCTGGTCTAAAAATGTTAATTGGGACAATGGTGCAGTTTACATCACTAAGCCTTATGCATTATCAGACACTGAGGAGTCCTGCCTTACATTAGCTGTTCATTACCGCTTTGCATGCATGTGAGGTCTAAAAACTACTAACCCTTTAAACATATTCCCTTAGCCCCTTCATTTCAAGAGGTACAACATTCTTCGGTGAAGATGTGTCTGTGAGGCTAAGTTCTATAGTGCTTTTAATCAACTACCAATACATTCACAACCGAATCAAAACAGCCACCCCAAAATGAAGAGAATGTATTTATTACCAATCGTGTTTAGCATTAAAATCCACCACCAACATAAGTCAGTGTGGTGCTGATGTTCCCTCCGACCTAATCAGATTACCAGAAACCCAACTCATGATTGTAAAAGGCATCAGGTGCAAACCCTGGCATGCAACTAGGTTTCATCCATTTTCAAATGCCCATCCTTACACTAGCAGTTGGCTAGCTCTCTTACCGGGCAGCTGGAATGGCATAGAAGTAACTCTTGGAACACAGATTGGGCTATCAGCAATTTGGCTTATAACTGAAGTAATTTCACTATCTTCTACCAGTTATTACCAGCACAGATTTTGAGTGGGGACATGTTCCTACTACTCAAAATAAAGATTTGATGAGAAGGAGCTACATAGGAGCAGCTCCAATGTATACGTTAATATCTAGTATACAGGAACTGTGTCTGGATAACTAGAAGCTAGTACATGGCCTGCCACAAATGTTCATTTGAAATCCAAACTAATTTCCATTATATATGCCTTGCTGTAATTTTCTTTTTATTATGGTGTGATTGTTTTGTGGAAGGTTTATTTTAAGCATGATATACAGAATGTTTTATTATTAATATGCTGCATGTTTTATATGTGTCACAATGCTCCTTTATACACATACCCAAAAGAGGTTATTTTCATATACTTATATTTGCATGGCGCCAGTTTGACTAGGGAGTCAAATGTAGCTCCTGGTATTGTTTATTGCTTGGTGTCAAGCTAACTGGGTTCTTTGAATCTACAAGTATGGGATAAATAGCTCCCAGCATTTTCACTTCCTTCATTCCATTTGAGGAGGACAAAAGATAACAAAACGATCAGTCTTGCTCATGGTGCTAACATTGTTCATATGGGCCGAAGCTTTGCACTTTCCACAATGCAAAATAGATAATCTACTGCTAAAACTGAATGGCACACATTCCCACCCCCCCACTCTTGTTACATTACATGTGAACCATGCGCATATACATCACCAGTTGCCAAGATGAACTCTGTGCAAGCCTCAAGCCACACATTTTTCGGTTGTCCTCACACTGCTTTGTTCCTGGCACCACACTAACTGCAGCTTCATTGGCAGGGACTGACACAAATACCAAGCAAGCACCATTATTACCAATGATGGCAGCAAATAATCATTTGAATGAGATAATAGAGATGTACACACACACTGCCCAATATGAATGGATACATGGACAAATAATGGCACAAACTCGAACAAATAATGAACACACACCACAGAGTGCACATGCAGACACAAAAATAGCCCCATGACACCAATTTGCTTCTCCTGCCCCAGCATGGGTGAATGTGTGGATGAGTGACTGTTTATCTGTGAACAGAACAGTGGTAGAATTACATGGGGTTATATGGATGGAAGACAGATTCATGCATGTATATGAACAGGACAGTATGTGATAAGGGATGATAGGATCCAGGTTCAATTGCCATACCCACGGTTTAATTGCAATACCTATGTAATTGGCACAGGGAAAAGATACATTATTTTAGACATACCAAAGTCGTGAGGGTCAACAGGAGTGTCCTGTTGGCCGGTCCTGTGCAGTTGGTTGGTCTTCTGTTTAACCTATAGAAAACACAAATAAAGAAAATCTTTACACTGCGGAGCTGCATGGGACATTCAGAAGTAGTCATTTGAGTGAGGAAAGGTTAGCAGGAAATTTTATTTTATCTGATGGGAGCTTGGATTTGCAACACTGCCATCTCTTTGATGGTCAATAAATGCAGGGGATTTGGAACCTGCGAGGTACAAATGAATACATTTGTTTGGATTCCATGATTATACTTAACATACTTCCATCTTCTCACAAAAATCAAAGGACAATGGCACTGCCATCCAGTTTTGGCTTGGCTTTGGGTTTCATTATGGCAGAGCACAGTAGCTAGTGTCCACAGTTACTGTTTGGGGGCCGTAGGGATTACTGAAGAAGAGCTAATTGGATGCATGAAGTGTCACCATACCAAAACATCTATGGTGGCCATCGACCTCAATTGCCATGTGCTGAAGGTTCAAATTCAGTGCTGTAAGGGAGGTGCACGTACCAACTGTGTAAATATGACGCAACCAGTGACGTAGGTGGTGACAACCAGGGGTAGGGGCATCATTGATCACAGCACCATATTGCGTACATGCAGCTGTAGTGCGAGAGGTCCAATGGGTGCATGATGGGAGAGTGGGGGCAGTGTACAAGGGTGAGGAGCTACCAGGGACTAGTGGAATGGGGCAGGGATAGACAGAAGGGATGCTTTAACAATATGTCAACAAGACAGAAGCCATATTTAGTGTAAGCCCAAGGTAAGTAAAGCTTTATAGCGGACAGCTCAGAGCTGCAGGCCCCATTTAGCTGGTGACATGAATTTCTTGAACTTTCAGCAGCAAACAGTGTGCTAAATTGTTGCAAAGCTGGCGGTTCCCAGGAGAACGCAGAAACAATGGAATGAGACAAGCAGATACTTCGTGGCCAAGGAGCCAGGTACCTGGGTGCACACTAGGAATAGGCAGGTAAGAAAGAATTAAATGCAAATAAATAAAATTAAACCACAGTGTTGTGCAGCTTTTTTCAAACTACTGTCGGCAGCTGGGTGTGAGAGGAGGGCTAAGGGCTAGGGAGAGCACAATGGGGAACCAATCAACAGAGGCTTTGGTGTCCCTAAAATGAAACAGTGCTCAGTGGTCTCGCTGAGGTCTGCGAGGAATGGAACTGGTCGGATACGATGTGAATGTCTTGCCAAAGTTATTTTGTGTAGTGCCAACCAATGGCAGAAGAGTAAAAGTTTCAACTGGTCAGCACAATCACATAATTGTGGGGTGGTTTGTGATGTCACAACGGGTGGTAATAAAAATGGGGTTCGAAAATGTCTTATCCAATCAGGACAATACAACATATGTTCGGATATGGGGGACTGCACCAATCCACTCTGGGGATCTGCTTACAAAATTTGACTCACTCGTATTATGTTCATCTATGGTATAAAAGGTTTGGCCACTGTGGGTGTTGTTGACTGCGCATTTCATTCAGTTCAGTTCCACGGGACTGTCTGAACGGTGTTTCCCAGCTGTATTTTGGTCCTAATTATGTCTGTTACTTCTTGTTCAGCTCAGCCCTGCCACAGAACAAAGCCATGGGAGAGTAGGACGTGGCTCTCAGTGGGAGAGCAAGATATGGCGCAGGCTTCCAGCATCAGAACTACAGAAGGGTGTGCTTGCCCACCGAAGCACTGTCAATGGGCAGATGGTCACCACCCTCCGACGTAAAGCCAAGACACCACTGTTGAGGCTGGTATGCACATCCCCAGTGGGGCGAGACATTGTACAAGCAGTCAATGACCGTAGGAAGGGCATATCCACCCGAGAAGCCCTCAGGCTCTGAGCCAAGGAGTGGGTGGGGGCTGTCGACTGGAGGAGGCGATCACGTCAGTCAGAGGATTTGATGTGAGGAGCAAAGTTTAGCCCCGTCAGTGGCTGGCTTTCTAGCACTAGCACAGGTACGGGTTTAGGAAACAACAATGTGCACAAACTGTATTGTCTGTCTTCAGCTGCCTTTAGTTAGGTTTACTTATGCACTGGTTAGGCAAAATTAATCAGCTTTACACAAGATACAGCAGGGTGGAGGGGGAAAAAGGTACAGTGATGTGGCTATGATATGGGAGGTGAAATGCTCTAGGCCACACTGGTTGATTAGGTCCCCAGAGAGCTACCTCCTAGGTCAAGGATCCGGGTTAAACCAAAGAGAGAGTGATAGACATGGAATGCGTACGCCATCTAAGGAATCGCCCATGTATCTTCCTTGAGGAAGGGGTAGGCAGATCAGAACTCGCAGGTCTGATTAGTGCAAGAGAGCCCTAAGGTACAGGCAGAATATATGCCCACATGCATATGTCTAACAATTCAGTACTATAAGTCATCAACTCTTGTTTTAAACTGCTTTAGCTCTTGTTTTGGTAAATTATATGACACCTATGACATTGCAGCAGGGTGCAAAGTTAATCTGCAGCACTTCATACTCTGGCTGCTGCCACTCCCATCACACCTGACAACCCTACTCACAACATAAGCACCGGCAACTCGTGAAACGGTAGAGACCAACACTTAGCACTACAACCCCTACCATTGTTTCTTTTACCATCAACGCTACCATCATAGACTTGGCTTCTCTTAACTAACCACCTACTTAGAAGGCAAGAGTAGCACAGCCAAAGCTCCTGTAATAATAGGCTACATTAGCAAGTACTTTCACTTTAATTTTTTGCCTTTCAATTCATGACGCTGGCCCTAGCCACTTCTGCATGGCACCAAGCACCCGCTAAATTTGGATCCCAGCGTATGGAATCCCAGCATAGGTTTTCTTTTCCATTTCCAGCACTGATTTGAAGTGTAATGGCACACAGCATTGGCAATGCCAAAGGTTTTGCTGTGTGTAGGCATGGGAAATGCATTTTGCCAGGCACTGCTGTAGTGGGATTAACTGGCTATTAATAGCAGCAGCTGCAAAATGGTGTCAATACCCGAGTATATAATAGCAGTGCATGGGAAATGTCCAATACTTATATACAAGGCAAAACTGTTGGCTTTGCCAATGTTAGTTTGTTAACAGGATTTCAGTGAAGGGCATGTATATGCAGGCATAGTTAAGAAATGTTTTACATAGTAAGGCATATACTGCCCCAATTAAGTCATTCACTCGCAGAAGACTGCTTTAAAAAAAAACGCTGGCAGGCCCTTCCAGTGCAAGGTTTGATGGCAAAGCTTGAAAAGGATCACAGGCAGGTGAGCTTTGGGCAGGGAGGGTCAGGAAGTGGGTTGCATTTTAATGTCAGATTTGCAGCTCAAACAAAGATTGCGTGGTGCTCGGCAGCCAGTCGCACTGTGCCAAAATGGATGATGCTTGGAGAAAAACCCACTAATCGTCCCGATTCCTGAAGGTCGAATTGTTTAAAGTGCCACATCATTGGATCACACAGACATATGCCTACTATTCAGCAGTATTGCAGCTGGGATGTGAGTCCATTCTAAAAAGTGTCCATATTTCCACCCCAAAAGTCATATTGAAATTACACACTGCATAATGTTGTAAGTAGTCAGTGTTCGACCTCCCTTGACTCAGGAATCTCTCTTCCCCTCCGTTACATGGGTGCAAAAATGTAACACAAGTTGAAGAAATGCACTGTGAGAGTGCATTACAATGCTTAACTATATGGGACCACCTCACACCCATGGCTCAGAGCTCTTCACAGCACTCCAGGCACTTGGTCATTTAACAAAGTAATGCATCCTGAGGGCGGTAGTTCTAGTTTACTGCATTTTCACATAGATTTGAACACTTGGTACCAATGATTCTGGTAAAACGTAAAGAGGTCCAGTATACCACCCTTATTTCTGCCGTGGCCTCACTAAACTCTTCAACTTCCTTGTGTGCTTCTGATGAAGTGGTGGACCTAAGATAAGTATGTAATAGCACGCAGATTGAAAACAAAAGTATTACCAGCTTCTCCTCTGGAACAAAAAGGTCTCATTACCTATTGATTCTCTTTGCTGCAGTCCCTTGCTCTGCAAGAAGATCAGTGCCAAGAAACAGCGTGAGCAACAACATTAAGTGCTGCGTGGGAAACAGCGTGGTGTATGTTACAGGGAAACGCCTAGAGTCGTCGGTATGTGTGAGTTGCACACGTCTCCCCACTCTCTCGGCGAGTTGAATGACTCCAGTTGTGGGGGAAAAAATGGTGCTGCCAAGATTACCTCAGTGATACACCAGAGGCTCGGGGTAACCTCCGCAACCCTCAGACATTCCACTTGTCTGCATTGTAAGGGGCATGGCGCTTGCTTCGCTGTAGCATCCCCAGGCGGCTAACCCCACGAGGACCCGGAAACTGCAAGCGCATTGTGCATATGGAGGGAAGGTGTGACATAAGGCACTCATGTGATTACGCCAAATAAGAAGGAGGGGTGCCACTGCCAAATTAGCATGATCCTGTTTCGCGCTACTTTCCAGTTGCGTCGTGTAAGGTGTCTTACTTCGCCAGAACACGTTTGATTTTGATTTGCTCCATGTTGTCTCCACCACAACCAAAAACATTCTGTATTTTTCTAAGTGTATGCACTTTCACTGGCTCGTCCCCCAATTAACCAGCGTGGCCACTTACTGCTGTCTCGTAATGTCTGTCTCATCTGTGCTTATATGTGATGCCACCTACCGGCGGAATGGAGTCACCCTGCTTGAACTGTCAGCATACATTCCACGCCATGGGAACTGGTTTCTAGTGACATTTTGGTCTCATGACTTAAGGAACTAGATTAGAAAGATGCCAGGTCATGCAGGGCCTAGACTCATTCCGCAGATATGCCATCTGGACCCAAGAGAAACTGTCTGCTAACCGGTCCACAGCACATTTCAGCAGAGCACAGAGGAACACCAGTGCCTGCCAGGAGATGCCCAACAAGGCAGGCTTTGCCAAGGTAAACACACTGGGCGCATGCAGCAGCCCAGGGCGCATGGAGTTTCCAGACTGATTTATTGGAAGTGTTGTGGTTTTGCGGGCCATGGTGATCCCCAGTGACATGTTTTGCTCGTGGGCAAACACAATTATTGTTTTAAGTCCCAACGCTGCAAGAAGGTGAGCATACTAGCAATCAAAGGCAAACGCGGTAGGTCGCTTAATTCACATGTATGTGTTTCCTGTTTGTAAAGCCAAATGTCAAGGTGTACGCTGCATATGCAGAATTAAATGTTACAGAAACACGAGGAAAACAGTAAGGTATCTCAGTGGGTTAGGTGTGTGTTGCACATCTCTGCGCCAACGTGCGAGAGACATGACAGACCCGATCCAGCTTTTCAATTTTTGCAAGGCCTGAGACGGAGTCCCTTTTATAGGGTACTTTCAAATGGAGCCTTTTTGTTCAAGTGACCAGTCATAGCACAGGTGATGCACAAAAGAAAAAAACAATCACCAGAGTTTGATAAACTGAGTTGGATCACAACACCCTGTAATGCAAACGATAAAAACAATGGCAGAAAGCACTGTACACAAACACATTTGTTATTAGCTACGGTACACATTTCTGTGTGAGCTCAAAGCAGCAAAATGCTGTCCTTTCCAGCACCAGACTCCCAACCCTTCCCCTCCATATAAACACTTGGGATAAACAGCGCTCAAAGACATTGGGCCTCATTACACGGTAGGCGGAAAGGGTTAACGGTCACCCCTTACCACCTTATTACGAGGTTCCTTTGCGGGTTGGTACTTAACGAACCCGCAAAGGGACCTTGGTGCTAATTACGGTACCGCAATTTGCGGTAGCATAATAGTGCCTTCCCCATTCCCATTATGCCCTATGGGAGCAGAAATGAGAATGGGGAAGGGCCTTGGTGAATGGGGAATTACTGCCCCCGCTCACCTTGGAGTAGGGCGGCAATTCCGCCATCCACCAAGGCGGACACGGTAAAATACCGGCGGCAACCATGGCGCTAATAGCGCCATGGTAACCGCCTACCGTGTAATGAGGCCCATTGTATGTTATATGGAGGAATGGAGCGGGGCGGTACACCCCATTTCGGCGCCGCCGGTTCGGCGTGAGCCGATTCGCCGCGGGCTGTTCGGCATTGGGATGTTTTGGCACGGGGATGTTTTGGAGCGCCAGCGCCGAACCGGCCGCGCCAAATCGTCCTGCACCGGCCTGGGGAGGGGTAGCAGAGCTGGGATGGATAGGAGGGCAGATAAATCCATGCCCATGTGGATGTCTCCCCCACACACTGTTGCACTGTGGAAAGGAATCTGCATTCCTTTTAGAGCAAAGAGCAACGCTAGCGTGTGGGACGCACTGACATTGCGTTTCAGAAGCGGCTTTATCAGCACTTCCCTCGTGCCAGCGGCGTGCATGGATTAGCTTTCTTTTCGTGCACACGGCCCCAGTCCGCCTTTGTTTTGATATGGGAGGCGATGAAGACCTTTTGTCAACTCACAGAGGCTTCTGTGTATGCGAGATAGCTTACGTTAGGCGAGTTTATGGCTTGAATCTTTGCCCTAACGTCAGTTCACATTTTTTAAATGGGATGCACCGATAGTCGTCACATGGCAGAATATAAACTAAAGTAAGTCCGCAGCATCGCTGAAACGCTCACCGGCACAATTTAGAGAACCAGTTGCTAGGCTTTCATTGGGGAACCTAAGGCGCCGTCAAGAAAGTGCATTTAAATTACTTGTAGAAAAAGGTTGTGGCTTTTGTCAAGGCATGGGATGCAAGGCGCTACCATAATGATACTACCTGGCAATACGATGGTAACTGCTGAAAAGTTATGTGGGAAGGGTACCAGGGCATCGTTGGAAGTGCTTGGTAAATGTGAACCTAATACCTACACACGAGTCAATACTGTTGGCTTGGCTTTGCCAGTGCTTGTTCTTGCGACAACTTCCGTGCAAGTGACAGATGTGAGGACACCCATACTGCGTATAAATCAAGGGGCTGAAGGAACACTTGGTTAAGGCATTTTATTACGCGTGTAGAGCATTTACAGCTGCAATGAAATCATTATCTCACAAAAAGCTGATTAGAATAACACTGGCTTGCCATAAACAGCAGTTTAATGTGACTGTTTGATAGAGCTAGCTCAAAAAAGATACACTGGATTTGTTCTTTGCAGGAAGGCACAGGTGGTGGAAGAAAATGACAGGTGGGATAAGCTGTGTCTCTCCTCACCTCCAATCTCCCTCCTAGCTGTACACCAATGCAGCTGTTTTGGCTTATGCATGGTCTGAATCGTCACCAAATTGCCAAAACCAAAAAGTGGAGTTCAATCTGAAACCAGTCTCGCAACATTTTTTAAACGCATGAAACAACCATACTATAGAACAAACAGAATGTTTATCATAATCCTCATGCATAGAACTGTCTCCATAGTAATCATTTTAATAAACACGTGCATCACTATGTACTTATGTCACATGCTTTACTTTGTAACCTCAGTGTGCTTGTCTAAAGAACTTATCAGGAGAGATTGTTTACACACAGAAACACATTCTTTTCTTTTGTGTTTCAAGTTCAGCTTGAAAACCTACTTAGATATTTTGCAGCACTTAAACTGTAACCCTCCACCGCAAAATTAAACGAAAGTTGGGCTTTGAGATCCAGCCCTTTGAAAGGCTCTAACGTGCTAAGATGGCGTCATGTCTTCTGATGCTTTCCCCAGTGTGCTAGAGTCGTCTGTAGCAAGCCGTGCATCCATTGTTTCTGTGGGGCGCCCAAATTTCTGATGGCCATGTCATTGGTTTGCTGTAGATAAAATCTCCTGTGCACTGTTGATAATTTGGCACCTATTTTGTGTTTCCCTACATAATCATTTAATTTTTCGATGCTCTTTTTAAATCCAATTTCTCATTACATTTGTAACGTAAAGTGCACCATTTGAAAACATTTTTGTGGAGGGAAATCCCTTGTGAACCTTCCTGAGCGTCATCAGCCTGGCTCATTTCACTTGTTCACGTGCACCAATAGCTTGCAAACTGGCTTTAAAAACCCACGAGTTGCCAGGGTGCATTATGCTTTTACTTATTCCAGGTGCAATAGTTCGGCCCGCGAGAGGCACATTTGAATCCAAAACGGACCCCTGTCCAGTTAGGATTGACGTCTGTTCTCTGACACCTCGCCACGGAGACAGGATTCCTGAAGCCGCCCCGTCATCACCCACCGAACCAACTTACTCACCTTAAAATCCCATGCTACCTTTACACTACTCACAATAACTCGTGCAACGAGGCCCCACCACCACATTACCACCTGTGGTAATGTGCTCTCTTCCTGCCTTGTCTTCTACGCGTGCCTGCGATGCCATGAGTGTTCTGAGTGTAGAGTGTGGTGGGAGTATCCCCGTCGGAAATGGCAGCTAAGGAGATACAAGTGTCACAAACAGTTTGCTGATCTATTACAATTTTAGAGACCAACTCAACAAAGATTTCTTGACACCAGGTAGAATACTTAAGTCTTCCCCTCAGAATCATGAAGGGCTCCTTCGAATTCAATTTAGCCTGTGCTATCCCAATTTTATAACAGGTGGTTTTTGGCCTGAACAATGGCAGCGTTAAACTTCGTCTGATATTAAGGATGGCACACGACACCCCCTATGAACAAGAGACCCGTCTCCTTTTTGAAAGGAACTGCCAATCAGAGGCAGAATCACTAGAACCCCGAGGAGTCCTCTCCCTAGTAGTGCCCCCATAACGGCGTGCAGCCCCAGCTGGTGCCCCCGCTCATTCTAGCCACATGCCCACCCCATATGTCCACCCATCCCCCACACTGCTACAGTATCATCGTTCTCTCTCAGTCTAGGGGGGGAGGGTCCTCTTTAAGACAGACAACAAGCACTCCCTCTCATGTCACCTCTCGGGCCTGAGGCTCTCTTTTCCCGTCAGGCCGCTTTCGTGACTCCCTTCTGTCGTGGTGTCTCCTGGGACATGTAGTCTCGCCCACCTCAATGTAAACTTGCAGCATATCCTGCTCTGCGACTCCAAGGTCATGCACATGACAGGGCGACGCAGTCTAACGACAGCTTTTCTAATATGACGCGGTACTTGCAAGCTTTAAATTAGCAATGACGGCTCCATGTCGACAACACCTTCTGAATAATTAAAACAACTCTGAAAACATTTCCCATTTGAACATTTCACCGACCTTATTAATGACGCTTTACGGTCAGCGCCAACATATGATTTCCTTGAGCAAAATAGTGTTAATCTGCAGTCATATATTGACATCTAGTAGATTTTGTGGGAATAACAGCGCATTTGGAGGTGTAGGTTCATACTTTGTCAAGAAGCCTGGCGGCAAGAATCCTTGTTCATTGCTGTGCAGCCAGTTCGGCGAGGGTTCTGTGTGGCCAGTTTGCGGCCAGGCCAGTTCGGCGCCGGCTCCCGCGCCGAACCGGCTGCGCCAAATCGTCCCGCGCCAAATCGTCCTGCTCCGGAGCGGGGCGTTCATGCCGAGCATCCGAACCACACACCTGGGCTCTGTCAACAAACGTCGTTTTTCTTAATTAATGTCTTTGTCCGTACCATGGCAGATTGTTGTTCCCTGCACGAGATGCAAAGCTCTTTATTCAAATACGAGAGGTGGGGAGGGCATACTCATCACTGCTGTGTATCCGCCAGCCCGAACAAAACACTCTTGAGTTGAATTTGGTGCAATTACAAAGCCTGCCAGGAAATACAAATCCAGGAACTGGAAACCAGAAGGCATAATGGGCGTTGCAGTCAGTGAGTGACACATGCTGGTAGATGATTCGGACATGTTTAAAACAAGCATTTGCAAAGCCACTGAAACCACTGAAGTCCTGTTTAAAATAAGCAATGGCAAAGCCACTGACACCATGTTTAAAACAGGCATTGTCATAGCCACTGACGTCATGTTTAAAACAAGCATTGGCAAAGCCACTGAATCCCTGTTTGAAACAGGCATTGGCAAAGCCACTGACGTCCTGTTTAAAACAAGAATTGGCAAAGCCACTGACGCCATGTTTAAAACAAGCATTGGCAAAGCCACTGAAGCCCTGTTTAAAACAGGCATTGGCAAAGCCACTGACGTCATGTTTAAAACAAGCATTGGCAAAGCCGCTGACGTCCTGTTTAAAACAAGCAATGGCAAAGCCACTGATGCCATGTTTAAAACAAGCATTGGCTAAGCCACTGAAGACCTGTTTAAAACAAGCATTGACAAAGCCACTGAATACACTGAAGCTCTGTTTAAAACAAGCATCAGCAAAGCCCCTAAAGCCTTGTTTAAAGCAAGCATTGTCGGAGCCCCTTACGTCCTCTTTAAAACAACACTGGCAAAGCCATCGAAGCCCTGGTTAAAACAAACATTGGCAAAGCCACTGAAGTCACTGAATCCTTGGTTAAAACAATCATTGGCAAAGTCACTGAAGTCCTGTTTAAAACAAGCATTGGCAAAGCCACTGACGTCATGTTTAAAACAAGCATTGGCAAAGCCGCTGACGTCCCGTTTAAAACAAGCAATGGCAAAGCCACTGATGCCATGTTTAAAACAAGCATTGGCTAAGCCACTGAAGACCTGTTTAAAACAAGCATTGACAAAGCCACTGAATACACTGAAGCTCTGTTTAAAACAAGCATCAGCAAAGCCCCTAAAGCCTTGTTTAAAGCAAGCATTGTCGGAGCCCCTTACGTCCTCTTTAAAACAACACTGGCAAAGCCATCGAAGCCCTGGTTAAAACAAGCATTGGCAAAGCCACTGAAGTCACTGAATCCTTGGTTAAAACAATCATTGGCAAAGTCACTGATGTCCTGTTTAAAACAATCACTGGCAAAGCCACTGAAGTCAATCCTGATTAAAACAATCATTAGTAAAGGAACTGATGCCCGGTTTAAAACAAGCATCAGCAAAGCCACTGAAGCCACTGAAGCCCTGTTTAAGACAAGCATTAACAAAGCCACTGACGACAATGGAGAGACTGCTATTCCTATTCCTGCAAATTGGTATACCCTGAAGATAAAGCTTAGTGATTGGGCATTATTTGCTAAAGAAATAGTAAAGTGCAGTTGATCAGTCCAAAATAAATAAAACCTAAACTATTTGACATGTTTTACCACAATAAAATCCTAAATAACTGCAAACAAAACATTGAAACTAGGTTGTCATTATTTTTACAACATTTAAATCCAGTCAAAATGTGTGCCTATGATCCTGTGAATCGTCACTTCTGATAAACACCTCAGAATGCTGCAGCGCCATAAACACATAATCTTTGCATTCAATACCTTTTTCCCATATCAATAGAATTCCTTCGATATATTTTAAGGATTATGAGTACTCCGAAGTGCACAAATGAGAGGTCTGCCCCCAGACACTTCGGCATATTGTTAGCATGTGAATGATGTTGACAGTTGATTTTAAGTTAAAAGTCAAAAAAGGACATTGCATTTTAATTAAACTACAGTTGGCAAATGTTGTCAGATTTGTAAACTATTGAATAACCTCAGCTTTGCAACTGTTTACAAAGCTCCTTTCAACATTTCACAAACATAATGTTTTCTTATGTTTACACAATATTTAAATGAGTGTACAACTTGTGTGAGATTGGCATC
The DNA here is from genome assembly GCF_040938575.1 of Ambystoma mexicanum. NCBI lineage: Eukaryota > Metazoa > Chordata > Amphibia > Caudata > Ambystomatidae > Ambystoma > Ambystoma mexicanum. The sequence continues at coordinate 1,234,274,687 of NC_090933.1, read as the reverse complement.
ATAGAAGGAGACACAGACAACAAGTTCAAAGTATAACAAAAGCTTTTATTAATGAAAATGTCTGGATGGAGTAAGGCCTAACTTGCCATATAGTAAGGTGGGATTTCCCTACCTAAAGAAACTAAGGAAGGTCTGTGCTAATATGTCCAACTGAAAAGTCTGTCTGTGTCCAAAACCTATACTTGCCCCCACAACTAATACAAAACAATGTGTTGGGGTGTTAACCATAAACTAAATAGTGTTCCATAAATAAAGGTTTGAGCTATTTCCAGATCAAGCTTAATCTTCAGCTTCTTTGCCCCAAATACCAATATGTTCATTACAATGTTCAGTTTACCTTCTTTCTTTGAAGCAATAAAGTTCCACACTTTTTCAAGGTCAGGATGCCCTTCCCCACTTCAGTAAGCAATTTTAGTGCAACTGTAATGAACCTCGTACCAATCTGCACTTCATGTACTATCATTAATCAGAGCTTAGCACTGACCTGAGTCGGAAGCAGCAGTATGTGGAAAGGAGAATCCTCCTGGTCACCCTATTTAACGCCCATGGCCACTCCCTGTTTCTGCTTGAAATATCTTTTATCGAACAAAAAGATATTGTTTTCCAGAGTTGTTGTCAGCATTTCTTTCAACATGGTCACGTAATGGTAATGTGAAGCAGTTTCCCCACGAAATGTGTATTCTATGGTTTCAATGGCTGCCTCGTGCCTTATCGAGGTATATAGGGCTCGGACATCCCAGGTAACAAGTTTGTATGTATCCTTCCAGTTAATGAGTTGAAGTTTGTTGATAACATCAGTAGAATCTTTGCAGAAAGCTCTAATTACAGGTACACGTGGACTAAGTATGTTGTCGATAAACTCGCTAATTTTCTCTGTGACCCAACCAATACCGCTAACAATGGGTCTTCCTTCCGGTATCTTATCAAATGTTTTATGCACTTTTGGTAAAAAATAAATAGTCGGGACCACAGGGTGCAAGACAGATAAATAAGCTTTTTATAAGCTTTATAGAGCAATTGATGCATACAAATAAGGTAATGTGCTTTAGCGATAATATTGTGAACGAGCCCAAAACATGGCACTCATTATTTTGTCTGACTTTGTGTATGGGACCTAATAGAAATAGTTGTAGGACTAGGGTTGTCTAGACAACCCCGGTAAACTCAGGACTAGCGGTTCACAGATTTATCCAGATGACAGGAGATTGTGTGCGACTCAGAGGTAAGCTCCAGGTAAACTTATTTCTCGAAGGTAAACGGGCAGTTCAAACCTGCACGCTGATATTGTGCACGAGCGCAATTATAGCTCTGTGTACCGCACGGCTGTATCCTTGCCGTGTTTGTCTAAAAACCAGCATTTATGTCACGAGCACAATCATAGCGCTTATACTTTGATATTGTGTGCACCAGCACAATCCATAGTGCTGTACACCACACGGCTTTATCAGAAGCATTCACCTTGCTGTGTCCATTCTTTAAATCAGTGTTTAGGCTACGAGCGCAACTATAGCGCTGTTGCAACCGCTGCATTTTCTTTGCACGATTGCAGTATTTACCAGTCAAGTACCTTGTCCATTTTTTAATCATTATGTGCACTTACTTCAATTGCTAATTGTTTGACTACCCTTAATAGATGAAACATCACTACTCATTTACACATAATTTATGACACTAAAAGGAAATTTATATGCTTTGCAACTGCTGGTTAACTCGGGATTTTTGGAACCCTTTTCAATAGGGGGATTTATCCCGTGACTGTTTGTTTCATTAAATTTAAAAATCTAGATTTGGAATATAGGTAAGGCCCCAAAGGGCGAAACTCTTTATAACTTATCTTCAAAGGACAAATGATCATTTGTTTTATGAGCTACACATTTGATTTAAAGCATTTATTAACGTGTTGTTTCTATTCCTTTTTCCATACTGTGTTTTTTCTTGTACTTACCGTCAACCTCCTTCCCTCTCCCTCCTCCTTATTTCTCTGTGATTACACCACTGTCATGATGCCTACCTCCAAGGAGCCAGGTCCGACCCAGTGACCCCAGAGGCAGGCATCATTTCCCCCAGGGCAGTGCCAGCGGGCCCAAGCTGGGGCCCTTTGGACGCAGTCCTGGCGCCTTAGGCGCCAGGCTCATGTTGGACCTCTGTCCTGGCGCCTTAGGAGCCAGGCTCATAAAGCTAGACATGTGTTCAAGTGTTTTAATGTGCACTTACCTGATGCAGACCATGCTGCCACATCCAGGCCCTCTTGAGGCCTGAATGGAACTACTTTACCTGTGGGACTACTTTCCACCCGGGTGTGGTCGGGGAAGGATACATACCTAATAGGAGGAAGGATACACACTTGGGTCTTCTTCCAAAGCTATTTAAACCACACCCGATCAGCAACTCACGCTTCACGTTGTTCTGTTCCTCGCAGCTGGACGCTCACCGTGTCAGCTCCTGCATCTGGACTTCAGCCACGCCTGTCAGCATCCTGGGTCACCTGCAAAGGGAGATAAGAGACCTTACCAGCTAAATCTGCACCACGGAGACATCACCGACGATCCTGAAAGGGAAGACATTATTTTTAAAAGCATTTTGTTACGATCGCTGCAGCGCTGCATTTCACTCACCTTTCCTGGGTTCCTCCATCTTCAGCAGCGATCATCCGGATACACAGCCACTTCCCAGAGCCTAGAGAAAAAGACAAGAATAAGAGGTGAGAGAAGGAAGGGAATAAGACTTACCTCATTTCATTTCGGGTCTTGCCGCTTCCAGGCATTTTCCGGACCCCGGCCCCTATGGGGAAAAAAGACAAAGACATTGAATGAGCGAATGCAAAGACAGTTCCCGAGCGCTAATCCAGAACTAACCTGCCATTTACTGGAACTGGAAATGCACGTTTCACTTCGGGTCGGCGCCATATCTCCGGCATTCCGAACCCCGGCCCCTAAGGGGAAAAGAGACATAAGCATTAGCGCTTACTGCAAAAAGACAATGAACATTATTATTAAGCTTGGACTTTTGAACTTGCAACAGAACTTTTACAGAGCCTTACCTGAATAGTCAAGCTTACCTGAACTCCCATCAATCCTCAATCCAGTGAAGTAACTGGGTTTCAACGCGCCCCTGCATCAGAAGCAGGATGGAGAGCTCATCCTTCCTGACCGTAAGGTGAGACTTCACGGGGAATCGTGGAAGGGTATCGTGGAGGGTTGGAAGAGAGTTGGAGGCTTGAGCATAACTCAGTCAGTAGGTAATACTCCCTTTTCACGCACAAGGGAATATTCCTGCGAGCCGGAGAAGCCAGAGTAGAGGGCCCTTCCTGTCCATCTTCAGAGTCCTGCGCTTCACCATAGAAGAAGCATCAGCACTCGAAGCCAGACCTGCGCCTCCGTGGGAATCAGGTGAGCGTTACAACCACACCATGATCATTTTCTTTTATTATGGCCTTTTCCTATATTTGTTTTATTTTACATGTTGACCTCAAATATATGCTTACTCTGTGAATTTTATCACATGAACAATATATATATTTTGTCGTAGCTTTGCTAATAGCCCTGATTTGAAAAAGACACTGGTGTGTCGAAACACGTGTTATCCAGAAAGGGCAATACAATAAATACCAACTTTCTCACCAGTATTCAGTGTGGCGCAGTTCCTGAAGTGTGGAGCAATATTTTTAACTGTTTTCAGAAAAGGTAACTTTGCTTGTTGCCATGAACCGCTACTACTTTCATGGTCCTTTGGATCGCCCCAGTTGTTCCAGTGTCCCTGACACTTATCCAAGCTTAGCAGCTCAGTTTCAGTGAACGACTTTTCCCAAAAAGCCTGTGCACCAGGTGCTTCACTCTGCACTCTTCGGCTTTCATGCGCAGCTCCGCCTCCGCTTCTCAGCAGCGCTTGCTGCCAGTCTCCCCTTCTGTGGCGTCCTCGTCCTGTAATATTACACCAGCAGGACTCCCAGGGTTTTGGTTGGCTTCTCAGCATCTCAGGTTCTCCTGCTTCAGCACGACTCCTGGTTCTGCTTCTTGCTCTTTCTCTGCCTCTCAATTGTGGTTAAGCCTTCCACCTTTTATACATCTGTGGTCCATTGATGGGCTGCAGGTGTATACGATTAACCAACACTGCCTGGCCCTGATTACATGGACATCACTGACCTTTCCACATCTTCTTTGTCGCTGTACCATAGTGGTAAGAGGAAATTGTATCCATTACTCTCAGTTGCTTCTTCCTCGTCTCAGTACCAGAGTGGGGAAAATGTGTATTATTCATAACTCTCAGTTGTTTCTTCCTTGTCACAGTACAGTTATGTATTCCAAGAGGGGAACACAGTGGGACTGCCTTATAATGACCCATAAAGGTCAGTAAAGGTATAAGCTAGTTATCACAAGGATAAAAGGGATACTGTGTTTTGGTCCACAGTATCTTATTCCTAGTTTTTCTCCCTCCCTGTCTAACACTTTGGGGATTATAGGATCTCCTGCTCTTTTCAGAGATAAGGGAGCATGGTGTGCAATATCCCATAAGTACTTATTTCATACTTTCTTTCTCTTCGACTTCAGAGTAACAACGACATGGAGGCTTTCCAGCTGCCTCACCTTACTTACTGCTGTTCCCTCATCTTACTGGGGTAAGCCTGGTGTTATTTAGCGATTGCATGTTGGTGCAGTCACTTTTGCAACAAAAAAAAAGAAATTGCTTTTAAAATGGTCATTCTTTAAAAGCGCATATCGCGCACATCGTGGTTTGCACCTTTTGGACAGTTCGTGTCCTTTCTGCGCATTTACAGCCTTACTCTCATCTCAGAACAGGTTATCATGTCATGTTCTTTCTGGAGAGGAGCGCCTGCTACCTTCTTTGAAATGTGGGGGCAACCAGACGTGGACTCCCTGCTCACTGTGCTCAGAGAGGCAAAGCTTCACCTCACTGATGAGGCCCAACAAGGCTGAAACACGTGTATGGGGTTGCTTTTGGTACTCTTGTTCAGAGTGGAATTGCCATAGCATTTCGGTGCTGGACTGCCCATGTCGGCGGGACAAAGACTGATATGCAAATGGATATTTCCCATCTGTGAAAGGTACAGTGAGCAAAAAGTGTGTGCTGCAAACTCTCATCTCAGAACATGTTATCATGCCATGTTCTTTCTGGAGAGGAGCGCCTGCTACCTTCTTTGAAACATTTACAGCCTTGTGCCAGTTTCCTGGGCACAATGCAGCCTTTTCCTTATGGTTTGTGGCCTTCCAAGATGGCCACATTTGTTTTCTCTTGCCTTACTGCCTGGACCCGGCCCTGCTCCCCCTCCCATTGATTGCACTCGGCTTGGTAAGCCAATCGCAGCAACCAGGAGGCAGGAGCCGGCCCATTCACCTAAGGCCCACATCGAGGCCCATCTCATTCATACTTTCTTTCTCTTCAACTTCGGAGGAACGACGACGTGGAAGCTTTCCATCTGCCTCACCTTGCTTACTGCTGTTCCCTCATCTTACTGTGGTAAGCCTGGTGTTATTTAGAGATCGCATGGCGGTGCGGTCACTTTTGCACATAAAAATAAATTGCTTTTAAAATTGTCATTCTTTAAAAGCGCACATTGTGGATTGAACCTTTTGGACAGTGCATGTGCCTTTTGCCCATTTACAACCTTGTGCTAGTTTCCTCAGCACCCTGCAGCCTTTTCCTCATGGTTTGTGGCCTTCCAACATGGCCATATTTGTTTCCTCTTGCCTTGCTGCCTGGCCTGGCCCGTCTCCCGCTCCCATTGGTTGCACTTGGCTTGGTAACCGGGAGTCGGGAGCCGGCCCATTCCCCTAAGGCCCATATCGAGTCCCCTGTCTGCTCCCTGTCCACTCCCTGTCGGCTACCAGAATGCTGCTTGAGGTATTCACTTGTCACCCCTGCATTTGAACTTCCATAATGCTGCTACCTCACTTTACTAAGAAATCTGGACTTCCATAACATTCACACCTCCATAACTATGGGTTAATTCCCTCCTTTTGAACACGCTTCAACCCTCCTTTGACTAGTTTCCTTCTCTCCTTGTCTCCATGTTTGCACTCCTGATTGCATTGTGTTTTTGCACCAACTGCTAGCATCTGATTCTGGTTTCTATTAAAATCTGGCTGTGTTTATGCATTTAGCTTAGTTTGAAATCTGGCTGTGTTTTATTCATTTAGTTTAGTTTCAAATCCTGCTGTATTTTATTCATACCTACTGTGCCATTTGTGCAGCCCCCCCTGCTGTATGCTTGTGATACCTGTATGCCTGCCTGTTGTACTTTGCTCCACCCTACTGTATGCTTGTGATGTCTGTTTTGATGTCTGTTTGCCTTGCTGTTGTACTACGTTCCCCCTGCTGTATGCTTGTTATACCTGTATGCCTCATGAAATATCTGCATTTGTAAGAAAAACATCTATAAGTGTAGACTTTATCCCACTCTTTCCTGCTACCCCTGGAATTATTACCGCATGTACTGATTGTTTTGTATATGTTTTTTAAAACTGTCTTTTGATATTTAAATTAAAATATGTTTTTGCTAACACCATATTATGGCTGCAAATGTAATTGGATGATATTAAGCAGCTTTCTATGAATAGGTAACCCTATAACTATAATGTGGTAGAGGTGGGTAGCTAGTGGTGTACCCTTGCTGTCTTATGTATGCCTGCCTGCTGTACTACGCTCCCCACCCCCGGCTGTATGCTTGTGATACCTGTATGCCTGCCTTTTGTACTTCGCTCCCCCCGCTGTATGCCTGTGAGGTCTGTTTGCCTGACTGTTGTACTATGCCCCCCTGCTGTATGCTTGTGATGTCTGTGTGCCTGCCTGTTGTACTATGCTCCCCCCTGCTGTATGGTATGATATGATATGATATGGCATTTATTACACGCCTATACACAAGTGTTACAAGGCCCGACGAGGCAAGGGAGGGGAGCAGAGGAAAGACGGAGACAACAATCTTATTAGGCCAGGTGACATTGAGATCGTGCAAGTGCAGGGGAGGTGGGGAAGGGGAAAAGTGCGAGGGGAAGTGCAGTACATGGGATAAGCAGTAAATAAATAGAAACAATAAATAGGAACAATAAATAAGAAGTGCGGCCAGCTGGTGGAAGGTGAAGGGTAAGTGCAGACATCATTTGTCAAGTGTTGGAAGGGGGCTGTGGGGATACAGAACCAGCCCCAGAGTGCAACGGCTGCCAGGGGGACAGTGCAGGTGTGCAACTGCCAGGGAGGGTACCTGTGCCCCGGAACAAAGGGTAGCCAGGTGACTAGTGCAGTTTCAGCCAGGAGTTCAGCAGGGGAGATCAGGATAGAAAGCAGAGGCATAGAGGAAGGTCTTGTGGGGCTTCCGGAACCGGAGATGGTTCTCCTCAATTTTCAGAGGCAGGGAGGCTGTTTCAGAGGGAGGCCCCAGCCGAAGAAAGTGACCTACCACCAACTCGTTGCTTGGAGAAGCGACTGACCCTGAGGGAGTTGAAGGCAGATGAGCGAAGAGCTCAAGAAGGAAGAGAGAGTTGAAGGTATTGAGGCCCCAGGCCACAGAAGGCATTGTGGACAATGCAGAGGGGTTTGAACTTAATCCTTGCAGCCACTAGGAGCCAGTGCTGAGATTTCAGTCCTGGAGAGATACGATCCCTGGGCTTGAGGCTTGTGATGTTTGTTTGCGTGCCTGTTGTACTACGCTCCCTGCCCTGCTGTATGCTTGTGATGTCTGTTTGCCTGCCTGTTGTACCATGCTCCCCCCTGCTGTATGCTTGTGATGCCTGTTTTCCTGCCTGTTTGCCTGCATCTACTTTGCCCCCTGCATGCCTCTTCTACTCTTTCACCTCACGCACCATTTCTCAGTCTTCTCTTCCTCTCCCTATCTTTATCCCTTTCCCCTCTCCCCCTCCTCCCCCCTTACTATATTCATTGCACTTACTCTATCCAAAATGTCACCACACCTAGTACGATAGTAGCTTGTTTTCCTCTGCCTCCCTCCTTGTTTGCTCCTCTCCCTCCCCCCCAGCACTACCTGTAATGTTGTCAGGCCTAGTACGATAGACGCTCGTTTTGTTCCTCTCCTCCTCCCTCCTCCCCCCACCCTGCAGCTCTTGTCAATTCTCTGGCTCTATCAAAAATGTTGTCAGGCCTAGTATGATAGTCGCTCGTTTTGTTCCTCTCCTCCTCCCTCCTCCCCCCACCCTGCAGCTCTTGTCAATTCTCTGGCTCTATCAGAAATGTCGTCAGGCCTAGTACGATATTCGCTTGTCTGTTCTCACCTCCTGCCCCTCAGCCTTATCTTTGTCATAGCTCTTGCACTATCTGAAATGTCACCAGGCCTAGTACGATAGTAATTTCACATTCTTAATGTCTCAAGGCCTTGTAAGATGTCATTGTGTGTTCCCTTGCCCCCTCCCTTGCCTTGAAGCACTTTAAAACACATTTTGAATAGGCGCTATGCAAATAAACTATCAGTCAATCAATCAATCAATAGGGGTTCTCTCCGGAAAGGAGGAAATGGAATACTGCATCTTACCTAAGGGTATCTCACCTCTAATCCCCAAGGACCCCTTTCCTCCCTCACTTATCCAACCCCAGGGGCAGGATCCAAAAGTGATGGCCATTCCCTGGCCACCTGCACTAAGGATACCAGGGTAGTAAATGTGAGAAGGCTCTCAGGTTTCTCACACGTTTGTCAATGTTTTACAAAAATGTAAATGACATGCAATACCTTGCATTTACAATGTTTGCTTTTTTGTAAACCTAACCAAAATTATGGTTTGAAAGGTTTACACATGTTTTTGAACCATTAAAACAAAAGGTGTGCAGCATTCTTGTAAACTGTTGTAAATCTTTTGTTAATGGTTCACTAAATATTTATAAATCTTTCAAACCAAAGGTTGGGTATGGTTTACAAACATGCAAACCATTGGAAACACAAGGTTTTGCATGTAGTTTACATTGTTGTAAAATGTTTGCAAACATAGTGTACACTCATTCACATGTTGTGTAAACTCCAAGTAGACATTATGTTTGCAAAATGTTTGCAATAGCTTTGTAAACTATTGCAAAGTTGAGGTTACGCAATTTTTTACCAATCTGAGAACATTCGTAAACTATCGTTTTCATGCAGTGAAAACCAGTGGCCAGCTGGACCACCAAGCAGTCTGGGAGGGGGTTGGGATGGAGTGATAGTTCCAGGCTATGCAGTGCTTGAATGCTGGTTCTAAAACTTTATATATAAATACCTCAAGGACATGAACAATGTAATGCAATGTCTGATATATTAAGACAGACATTGCATGAAGGGTTTGCCCCCTGTGGATACAACTGCATGAACATTTTCAAACATCACATACAGCCAACTTTCAACATTTTTGGAATGTCTTGTTAAGAGATCTATGTAGGGGATACACTTATGATGTGGGGAAGGGGGCAACGGCTCCAAGAAAACAGTTACCATTCCGCTTTTTCCACCCACGGATGTATCTTTAAAGACGGTACAAAGTTAGAGAAAGTTCAAAATAAAGCTTTCCCATTCAAATTCATATAGCATTTGCCGGTATGCAGCATAAAAGACAACTGAAGGATTGATATCTAAATTGCATGAGGGCTTCTTCTTGTTTCCTGAGACAATCTTAAAAGGGGAGGACAGTCTTCAACGCACACCCTATGAGAATTATATATTTAGAATTGTATGTTATGTTAACATAAACGAGTGCGAGTAACCCCTGACCGGCCCATAGAATCAGAGCTCGCTCTCGAATACTTTAAGACGAGATAGCTGCACCTTGAGGTTGATGGGGGTGCAGGTTTCTTACTCCAGCACCAATCAATAAGGACAACCCAATGGTTTGGCAAAGGGGAGTCCGTTTAATGACAAGTACAAAAAACGGGGAAACATGGAGATCAACAATGGTGCGATGGCCCGTCTCGCCTCAACTCCCAGCAATCTTCATTCAAACAGTAACAGTTGTACTCAAAAAGTCATCATCATTGACGTGTAACATTCATAAGTTTGTCATACAATTCTATTGGTTGGAAAAGGTAACTTAAGTATAGGTGCTATATCTGTATATGGTAATGGAGTGTGGGGATTGGATAACTCTTATTGGTGGGCATCTACACCCTTCCCTCTAACATCACTCATGTAAACGTCACTAAAAGTTCGATGTCTCATTGGTTCTACTAGCTATAGGACCATAGATTATTTATTCCACTGTGATTGGGTTAGCTATAACCCCAAGCATACATCTCCACTTTAATTAGCAGCATGCAGAACGGACACCCAGATACAGGATGCCCCAAGATTCACCCAGCCTCCCTTCCATCAATCAGTACTTGGGTGGCTATGTGTCAATTAGTTAGCTGAGGTTGGCTTTGAAACTGTAGCTTCTTGTCAGGAAAAGTTATGTTATCTTCTGCTTTGGGTGACATCAGACGTTGGTACCTCTTCCCGCTTGGCTGGTCATGTGTTAGCACACCGTGAATTTGCTTCGCTTTCCTTCTATTTGCGCATTTAATTCTCATTTTCGGCTGCCACCTGCCTGGGCCTCCTTATCTCGACCTTCACGGGACAGGCTGCTCTGCTCCTTAAGTTTTGATTCTCCGAAGTTACCATCCGCCTCCCATTCTTGGTTTGACCTTGATTTCCCAGGCACGGCCTGCTTTTCGATGAGTTTCGATTCAGCCCTCTCTTCTTGCTTTCTGCTGGAATACGAATCCTGGCCTGTTTGACCCGTAGTAACCTGGGTTAGTTCTGCTTTTGTATAAAGTGGACTCGCACTTATATAATGTGCTTCGTTGAGGTAGATATTTGGTTGGCACTTGCTGCGCTATACTTCTACCAAGCATAGCAAGCCGCACTGTTTTCTTACCTTCTTGCGTTACAAGCATATGTACAGGCATTAGTTGGTTGAATATTTTCATCCTGTGTTACAGTTTAAATTTCTATCTAGTTCAACATCGCCTCTCCTTCTAAATTCATTACATCCTTATTCATAACATTTCGTCTTTGTGTGTCATCTTTTGGTTGTCGTTTCATTCATCTGTGAGTATGTCCGGGCCCTTGCAATGTCACCATTCGTCTTCAATTAATGCCTTTTGAGTTTCTTCTGGGACAGTGTTTAAGCAATCTTCATTTCGTGTCATTTGCTGGTATGGTTATCTCAATGGATACCTTACTGTCCATGGTTGTCTGGTTATTGGCACTTCAATAGGTACTGCTCTTCTGATGGACACTGGGCAGAGCCCTAGTGCGGCGCTCTGCTGGTTTATTTGTTCATCATACATCACATATCTCGGTGAGAACATTCCTGGTACTTCAAAATGGGCGACTGGAGTGCAGGTTACATTTGGGACCTCCTCTACACTATGTTACTCTGATTTGCACTGCCCGACATCATTAACATAACAATGCCCTCAAATAAAGTCATGTTTAACATTCTGTTATACAAACCTTTGAAGATCACTGAAAATCTTTTATTGATGGGAGGTTATAGTTACAGTTCAAAATCTAAAAAACAATTAATTTCACCAGTTAGCATTATCAGCTCAACCTGAGCTCAATTTCTGGAATAAAATGGTTGTGATTTCACACATGATATCACAGACAAGAGAAGAACGATGGTTTCGAGGGTTGCCTAGAGCGATTCCAGAGGTTAAGATTAAATTTAAACCTTCCACCCATCAGCTCTTGTGTTTTGCTTTAGTCACCCGAGTGGGAATGGTATGCACATACATGGGTCCTGAGCCTGCTGGGCCTAGAGACACAAGCTGCACCTCATTGATAATGCCCAATAATACAGAAACATGTTTGAGGTGCTTGTGGTCTTCTGCAGAAAAGATGTGACCAAGCAGTTTGGGCTAGACTACCTCTTTTGGGTGGGACAAAGACTGATTAGCATATGGTCTTTCCCCTTTCTGCAATGGCTTGGCAGGCCAGGAACACTGGTCTGTAGGGTTTCCCAGAGCAATGCCAGAGGTTAAGATTAATTCTAAATCTTCCAGCCAAGGACTCAAGAGATGTACTCTTGGGCGCTATGAGTACATTTTAATTTCTGACATCTGACAAAGACGCCTTCACAAGGTCCACCGGAGCAGGCCTGAATTTAAATGCCCTGCAGAAAAGGTGGCACTACAATCAACAGACATGTGATGGATATTGCTGACTATGTAGCATGTCCACAGAAAGTACAACTCATTAGGATATAGATACACAACAATGTATCTGTGTTAGTGGGAAGCATTGCAGCTGGCACACGTGTTCAGTGGCAGTGACAGTGGGAAGTGAACATGTTGCATGCAAACACAACTAAAAACCAAGCTATGCAAAATGGCCATGCAATAGTGCCTCGCGACATGCTTTGCCCCCATAAATCAGTGTCCTTTGTTATTTCTCTTCTTGGGTGTACCCTTTTAATCTGCGAAACCACGACTTGTGTCTTCACAAGCCTCGACACCTCACTGTTCTCTAATACTGCCTGTTTTATTCCTTCAACAGTCCCCCCTCGACTCCTCAGTTTCCTTTACTACCTCCTCCTTCACTTCCTGAAGGAAAACCAATATTCCTCCTTCAATTATTTCCGTCACCTCTTTTCTCCACTCCTTAACTTAGTTAAATGCTTCCTCAGTCCCCTCTGATTCATATTCCCCTATCTCCTGTTCTTTCCTTATTCATGTCTCATCAATTATTTCTCTTAACTTCTCCTCCAAATATGCTTCCCAGTTACACTCCTTACTCTCCCAAATGTATCTCCCTTTTGGGAGTCTTCATCATGAGCTCCACTGTTCACCGCCGTTCCCCTGTCTTAGACATATCTGGAATTTCTAGACCCCAGCCTCCTGGGTCCCCCTTCTCCCAGAACATTGGCTCCCTCAACTCCCCAACGTTTGAGTGTGACTTTACCTAGTCTCCAAGATCCTCCCTGAAGCCTTCTATCCCCTCCTTACCCCTGCCTTCTAAGTCTCTCCTTTTGCCTTCTGCCCCCTTCTCTCCCAAGACTCCAAGGCTCTACTGTAGTTATATGCTGTTTGCTCCTTCCATAGATCATACTACTCCTCTCTTCAGCCAGCACCAAAGGCATGCTGTTCCTATTACCACTTCCACCCACTACATGCCTGCTTAAGTTATTTCTGGTCTTTGGCCCCTTCTTCTATCCTTTCTCTAATGGAATGGGGATCGGGAATGGTGCTTTCACATGAGGAAATTGGGAATTGGACTTCTCTGGGCATAGATGGATCTGGACCACAGCTTTGAGAATAATGTCTGTCATGTTAGAGTTCCAAACTCCCTCTTGTTCTATACACTGCTGGCTGACTGTCTTGGGGACATCTTGGTCTAGGTCAGGACCTACTCTTGGAACCCGCAGGAGAATCAGCACCCGTGTGAGGGGACTCAAGCATCCTGGTGCTGCCAGATCCACAGAAATGCTGCTAAACCTTCATAAAGGGGTCCAGAGTAGCTGCCGTTATCCTATGATGTAGTGCCTCTTTTGCGACCTCAGCATCCACACACTCAGTCAAACAGTGCACTTCATGACACCAATGAATCGCCAATGTTGCAGTAATGTTGCAACCATTGTGCTGTAGGTGCAGCCCTGGCATTGGGGGTGACACCATTTCTGCAATGCTGTTCCCATGGTATAGTCCACAGCATGCATGTGGGACCCCAATGTGAGGTGCCATATGTATGCTTGGTGTTTTGTGCCTGCCATGAACTCTGGTGATCTGCATGGGTCAAGTTGTAGGGTGTGATGGCATGGCTTGAGGGGTTGTGCCAGAGTCTTGTTTACAGGTTCCTTTGCTGGCGTCCCCTTGCTATCATGATGTGCCTATGCACCTTAGGTTTAGCTGGGGTTACGTATGTGGACAATATATGTCGGCATACAAACCATAAAATCCACAAATTAAAATAAAGAGATTAATCACAATATAGTAATAGAAAATAAGTGCCACGACTAAAACATTTCTTAAAAACACACCAACTGTCATTATATGAAATCCCAATTTAAAAAGAAGCAGTTTCAAAACAAATTTGATGACCAAGATACACTTAATCCAAACAGAGAAAGAGGATTTACTGCATTGTGTAATCTTTTGTCCTCTATATAACAACTTGAGGTAAAGATGGCTTTTCCCAATTTATAACAACGTAAATATTGTGACTACCAGTCAGGCCATTGAAAACGTTCTGGGAACCCGGAGCGATTCTGAACTCTAGGCTCACTCTCAATAGTATTTTCCCACAGATTGTAGAGGCAGCATCAGTTAAGGAGATGGGCCTGTAACTGGGACGATTATGGCTTCTCTCCAAGTTAGTGGTAACAATCGGCTGCTACTTATACTATCAAACATTTGCCAAATAATAGGCCCCCACACTATTAGATCTGTGAGAAAGAGATATGCCGGTATTAAATCCAGGCCTGAAGCTTTATTTTTTTTTCTATGTCAAGATTGCCTATTCCACCTCCTCAGGAGAAATGTCCAACACGTTTTGGTGTCTTTTCTTTCGGTTACTAATTTGAGCTCATCCCATTTCTTTTTTTTCGAATTTTGCTTTCTTTTGTGCCAAAACGACCTTCTATTCGTTTCTTATTCGCCCATACTGCCTGACTATCCCTTTGTTGCTTTGATTTCAGAGTTGCCAATAAATTGGCTTTCTTGGAGCGGCATTCCCAGTCAAACCACCAACGTTGGTATATGCCATTTCTCCTTCTGAATAAGCAAGGCTTTGTCAGTAGTGGGAGGAGTGCATTGGGGACTTCTTCCCAAAGATGTTTGGGTGAAAGTTCAGCAGAATCCGATGCTAGAATGTAGGGATTAGCACTTCATACATTAGGCCTAATTTGATTCTTGTTGACTAACACTTGCCATGGTACTCTAACCCGTTCCAAGTTCTGCTTCATCCCAATAAGTAGTTTGACTATTCTTTCCGGCTTGCGGGGGAGACGGTGACAGACACAAATGGTCATGACAGCTTTCTCCATGCTGGCTAACTTGGAAATCATTTATCAATTTCCAACTAGCTACTTTAAGGAGTATGTTGTCTACATAGGTAATATGATACCCTGAGTTAAAGGTTGGTTTGGAAGGGAAGTCATGAGTAAATCTACCATTGCATGCCCTGTAGCCCTTAGCCATGCCTTCTTTGTCAGAAAAGCCAGTGCAAGGTACACAGACAGTGCTATGCAAGGGGGGATCCTCTCACCTCTTGTCATTGTCTTTACATGAAAATGTACACTTGTTTACTGTTTTCAGTTGCATATTAAAATCACCCTAAAAGTATACGATAATCCTATTAAATTGTTTGTTTGTAAAAGATTCAAATTCTTCGATATGAGTCAATAAAGCCTCAATAACTTTTTCGTTGGGTCTTAGATAGAATTTGACAATAGAAAAGGCAGGTCTAACATCAATATCCCATTTTACAGAAAAATGGTATGGTATGATATGGCATTTATAACGCGCCTATACACAAGTGTTTCAAGGCGCGAAATAACATCGGCGGAATAAGAATGGTCCAAAGTTTTAGTGGCAGAGGAGTGTTTTTGATTCAAGCAATCAGATTTTCCAGATTTCTTCTCAAGTGAGCTCTAGGAGGTAGAACCCTGCCTGTCTTCTCATAGCAAGAGCCATGTCTCCTTAAGACACATCATTTCAAAAGTGTCCAGACATTGTTGCCAATCTTCCCTTTCACCCTTTACTACTGCAACATTCCACAATATAAGATTCCATTTGAATTCACCAGATGTTGGTCCTCACGGGAGTATTCGGCTTGTTGTACAGCCTATGATTTTTTACAGTCTTTGGGAACGTACTGTTTTTTGGGGGGGTTGCCTCCTAATAAAGCAGCACAATTATTTGTTGGCCCCTATAAAGGTACGGCAGGGGGCACACGTGAAATGCAGCGATATGCTGCATCAGCGGCACGGATTGACAAAGTGTGGACGTTTTTTTAAGTGTACAGTCCAATTCAGCCTTAGATAGATCCAAGATTAGTGGATTTTGGGTGTCTTGGTTCAGCAGGCCAATTTTTGTGGCCACAAGGTTATTGCCTGAATTGTGGGCGGAAAAGGCCTGTAGTGGTTTGTGCCACGTGGCATGCTGGTGGCGTCTGTTGTGCTTCGAGTCCTGGTATACCTCTATGTGATATTGCAGTGATGCAATTCATTATGCAGTAGTGGAAGCATACATTATAGATCCCAAAACTCACGTTGCAGCCCCTGCAGAACATACAATCTGATGAAATCCTAGTCACTGTAAACATTTCCAAAAATATATCTGGGGTTCACAAAGTTTCTGTCATGGCTTACTTTAAAGTTCGTATTCCAGTAAGTGAGGCCTTTGAAGCAGGATGTAATGTTATGATTTCTCCAGCTAGCCAATATGTATTTATTCATTTATTGTATCTATTTATTATGTCTGACTTTTCCAAGTCCACCTCACTATCTTAGTTACATTCCCTAGAGAATTTAGTCTGGAGTGGGTTCAGACCTGCTAAGGGTTAATTCGGCTGGGGCTGGTATTTCTTGCGTACACTTCTTAACGCTCACCGAGCATGTACCAGTGTGGCGCATCTTTCCTCCTTCCGGCTGCCCAAGCATTGCAGGGCATATAGCAGTCTTTGCCAAAGAAAGTAGCAGCTGGGCTGGGTTTGGATATAGGTTGCCAATTTCTCTCACAGCATATTATGTATCTGGAGTTATTCTGTGATATTGCATGTTGGGCTGCATGCATTACATATGCCACATGGCTGAGATGATGTCTGAAGCTTTATCCTGGGGAAGTCACATGTGCATTGGCATGGCAGGTGTTTGGTCAATGTTGTCATCCGTTGTGTGTGGTGGTGACATTTGGTATTGATACATCACAAGTGGTGATTACTCCATTTCTGTTCACCAGCTGGTCGGGCATTTGGTGGTCAGAAGGGTGTTGGTGAACCCTCTCATTTGCACTTTGCTTGGGGGGGCTGATTCTCAAGGTTGTTCTCTACTGATCTGGGTCCCTAGCACTGTTTGTGGTTCAGATTGAGGCAGTGAATGCATGCTGGTCCTTTTCCATGCATGGGTATGTTTGTAATATTGCAGAGTGCTTTGTTTTGTGGGCATCCACCTACACACTGATGACTGTTGTGCTACTGCTGCTGTGTGGCGTGTGGATTTGTATTCAGTGTACATATCTTCTGCTGGATGAATGCTGCAAAACGGTATGTCTTGCCATCTTTGTATCTGTTGGGCTGCCACACCTCAGGGTGCAGCGTTTGGTGGATAGGATGGGATTTTATTGCTGGGTTTTTAATGACAGTTGGGTGGTTGTAGAGGCAAATGAAACAGTTGTTGGAGAGAGGTTGGGGCTGCACTCTTGCTTTCCTGGGGGCCTTCATGGCCAGGTCCATGGGATGTTGCGAAGTGCACAAGGCAGGGGGAAATCAGGAGTCTTCCTTAACATGTATTATTTGTTTGTTTTTTTTGGTATCCAATGTGGTTGACTTTCATGTCGGTGTAGTGGGCCATTATCTTTTTTCTATTCACCTCATTAGCCCATTGTGTTGTTGTGCATTGTCCTGTTTATTGCACGGTATCCTGTTGTTTTGCTTGGCACCATCTCTGAGCACAGGCGTGGGCACAGTTGTGGTGTTTGCTTGAGACAGCCAATCAGGTGGCTAGGAACATGGGCTGAAATTGGAGATCTCAGCCAGAGTTCCAAGACATCTGATGGCAGCCATCCTCCACCCATCCCGACCCCTTTTTAAAACATCCCCCCTGCCCATTCACCTCAAATCCGCAGCTTCCTTCTTCCTCTTCTCCTCCGTGTGGCTGCCATGGAAAGGGAAGGCTTGGCTCTGTGGAGCCCCGCCTTCCCTTTCCATGAGGGCTGTCTTTGAGCAGCCTTTTCGTTCCATGAACAGTACGCCTCGATGCGCCCCGTTCACAGAAGGAAAATACCTTCAATTAACCCCAATACCACCATGCACTGTTCATGACGCCACACATGGCATAACTGATGGCATGACCAATTGCATCATCAATGAAAATACTGTTGATGGATTTTGAACAAAAAAAGATCACAAGCTGGTCCAGATATCAACTTTTTTTATCAAGGCTTAGCATAGTCAGCCTAGTGGAATCTGGAATACACTTGCCCACCCCATGACAAAACTTTACCAAACCTTTGTTGAAAATGTAGGTTTGGTAAAGTTTTGGTCACAGTCACAACACTTTCCCAAAATCACCCTAACCCACGGGAGTCCAACCTACCCATAACGACAGATGTGGTATTGTGCCGTTCTGTAATATTTATCATTTGATAACATAGGGGCTGGCCTCAATCCACGGATCAGCAGAAAAGTATAGATTATGTTACTGGTTTTGAATCCTACAAAACAAACAGTACGTGTTGTAGTGTAGGGGGACATGCAATTAGGGAAATGCTAGATAGCACACTGTGCAGTTGCTGATTATGGGGCTACCTGCATGCTCGTGCTGACTGTTCTGTAAGAGACTTTGGGCCTCATTACACGGTAGGCGGTAAGGGTTAACAGTCACCGGTAATGGTACCGTGACCGTTAACCCTTACCGCCTTACTACGAGGTCCCTTAGCGGGTTGGTACTTTAACACCTGCTTTTAGCAGGCGTTAAAAACCAACCCGCTAAGGGACCTTGGTGCTAATTACGGCACCGCAAATTTGCGGTACCTTAATTAGCACCTTCCCCATTCCCATTATGCCCTATGGGGCAAACATGGGAATTGGGAAGGGCAATGGTGGAAGGGGGAATTACCGCCCCGCCAACCATGGAATAAGGCGGTAATTCCCCTTTCCACCAAGGCGGTGCCGGTATTTTACCGGCATGGACCAAGGTGCTAATAGCACCTTGGTCCACCGCCTACCGTGTAATGAGGCCCTTTGACCAGGATGGACCATGGAGCACTCGATCCTATTGTGTCATCTCTCGTAGTGCTGCAATGCATTTAATCTACACATGTTAGCTGCACTCAGTGTTAGGTTATGCTGCTTGTTATTTATATAGGGCCCAAATGTCCTCGAAGTGCAAGGGATAGCTGTGAATGATTGTCATCTGGCAAGGGGGTAGGAGGCCTTGCATTTCTGTTTGTTATGCATAATAAAATGATGTTGTCTATCCGTCTCAGAAAGGGCAGTCTGCTGTACAGGCAACCCACCCCTTTCAGAAAGCTCTGTGCCAAAAGGCTCAGTGTACACCAGTGCCCTGCTCCATCCGTCTCTTTGATCTGTAGCTCCTGCTCCTTAGTGGCACAGAGTAGACTCAGAGGGCACATGTGCCCTGTTTGACAGCTGCTGTGTCAGGAAGGTCACTGCTGACAGAAGTTGTACTTAAATCTGAACCTCTGATCCAAAACCATAACAAAATATTATTCATTAACTACCACTTGGTGGCAGGGTAATTTTGAAACGTAAGCTACACATGGGTTTTATTATGGTGGATGGTATTTTAGCATACACATGTCAACACCTCGAGCCCAGGTCAGCCATGGACAGGATGGGTGTATTTTATCAATACTGGCTGTGTCTGCTGCTGACCGCAGGACCACAGGCAGAGGGAGTTGTCTCTCTTTGATTCTTTGTGTGGTCAGGCAACCCCTCTCTAGCACAGGAGCCCTGAGCAGTGGAGTCCTGGGAAACAAGCTTCCAAGTGGCACACCGTAATCAAATCATACAGTCTCACACCAGGCTGTTGAATACCAATGAGTCTTTAAAGTTGCAGGCTTGTCAAGGGGAACGGATTAGACAGGCAGACAATGCAGAATGGGAAGGAGAAACTGTTCCTCCATCTTAGTTTTCTCTGAGCTTATCTTCCTTCCTGTCTCCGATGCCTCCTGCAGAGCAAAGCATTCTGGGTATGATGCAAGAAGGCAAAGGTCACTGATTGCTTTACAGGGAGCATACTCCTTAAAGCAGGGTTAGCTTTATTCTGTGACCTTTTCCCTTCATAAGAAAGGGTTCACCCACTCCTTCATTAATTACAATGGACCTTTCAAGAAGAAAAGTCGCACCTAGAAACACTTGTGTACAGGCACATTATAAATGACTTACATCATATAATAACATAACAGAAGCATTTGTTTGAATCCTGTTGGGAAGGCTGCCCTTTCCAAAGTCTTCCAGTTGTGATGTGAAGGCAGGTGTTCCACGGCATTAATAAACTCTGCTCTATACCCTCCCCAGGACACTTAGTTGTTTAACTGATGTTGGACCAAGGCCTGCCTTCATACCAGCTGCACTGGCACTGGACGTGAAGGACTCTTACAGGGGGGTAGCTACCCCCCTCCTGGTAGCAGTGAAGAGAACAAGGACCAATCATCTCTCTGAGACCCCAGATTGGGACCCACAGCACCAGAAAAAGTAAAACAGCTGGAGTCCTGCATTCTACAGCTACACAGTATCACTGAACCAGAGTCGACCACATTCCAACACCTTTGCAGCACCAGGACCTGCAGTACTTCGATCCCCTGCTGCTGAATTCATTGAACCAGCGTGATGTTGCACTGTACCAAGTAGAGCATGTTTCCTGTTCGGTTAGAACAACCAGATCATGTTGCAGACAAAATAGAATTGCCACCTCATTAAACAGTGCCTCAAATCAACATGGTCACTGCTTTGAAACCCCCAGACCTTGATTTGAACTGCTGGAAGCATCACATCCCTTCTTGACCCAACCCAGCGGTTTGTCAAACCGACTTGATTTTCAAACGTACCCTCTTGGGCCATCCAAACTGCATTGCTTGAACGCTGTCTTTGAACCAAATGGAGCAAACCATTTTAAACCGACTCAATGCCTTCTGAGCACTTGGACCAATATGACTTGCCATATCTGAACCTGACTGGGCCTGCACCGACTGCATCCCAAAGCCTGGTTCGATGCCATCAAACGGCCAATGAACAAAAAAGGTACTGTTGCAAATCCTTGGCTTGTAGGTCTCTGCAGCTCACCAGGGGTTGTTGGGATCTGCAAGTTTTTTTATCTAGATCAACATGTGTCAGTTGTCATACCATCAAAGTTCTGTGTCGTCGATCCATGCAGGATGACACAGTGTTGAGTAGTGCTTTGTGGTTGACCATGTCAAATGTGGCAGAGAGACTGGGCAGGACCAGTATGCATGTTTCAATTGTGTTCATGACGAGAGGTGCCTTATGAATGACCTGGATGGTGTCTGACTTGGTGCTGCATCATGGTCAGAAGACGGACTGATTTTCTTGAAGTATATGGTGTTCTTGTAGCTGGAGCATGGTGATCTTCTTAATGACCTTGACAATGAAGGGTAGATGGGTGATGGGCCGACAGTTTGCTACAATGTGTATGCATTGTACTGTCTGAACCTTGATTGTAAAAACACAGTTAGCTATATTATGGCAAGGTTTGTCTTTTCTCAAATATTTCAAATATGGTATATTTCACAAGTTCACATTACATATGTTCTTTACAATTCGACGTGCAAGGAGGGAAGTGAATGTCGAATACTGCGAACCAAGGACGGATAGATAAAAAGCATGCTTGTAAAGCTGTTTGCATGACTCTCATAGACATTAATATTCTCTTCCAGAGAGAAATCTGACATGAAGCGCTATTTCAAAACGTGATATTATTTTAATTACTTTGTAGCGCCTATGAAAAGTAGGGCCCAATGACCCACACAGAGCGCTGAGTACTTGACAATGCATTGATATGGCACTGTTTGAAACGCTGTGGTAGAATGTGTCATGCCAGTGACATGAAGCCAACTTCTCAATGCTTTTGCATGCCTTGACTCCAGCATTCGGTTCTGCACACATGATCTGTGATAAGGCAGTGTGGGGTAGCAGATTGCTATCCAGGCGGGGCAAGCATCTGCTTCACCTCCCACCTGCCCAGCGTGGATGCGGGGGTCACCCGTCTGCTCAGCGCGGAAGGCTGCCATTGGATCCAGGCAATTAATTAGATATGCTCGGCTTTATTTTTATATTGCAATTAGTGAGTTGTAGCCAGTCCCCTGCTAATTAGAGCAGCTGACACAGAAATGATAACAATTTCTAACAAGCAGAACGTTTCTGCACGGATGGTTCTGCCATACACGGCACGGTAGGGTGGAAGAAGGCCGCCTGGTTGCTGTGCCCGGGTCTAAAAATAAGCCATAATTGCAGAGAGGAAGGGGGACACAAACAACACAACTCTGCAAATCAGCAGTTAATGGATGAAACACAGCCAGGCTTCATGCCAGGCTGCAATGCTTTCACATGAATGGAGGCATTTCGGAACGCGTACCCATGCCAGGAGAACGATCTTCCCTGTGCAAGGAGCAACAACATGCCATGACATATGAACAAGCATTGGCAAAGCCAATATGTATGGGCTAATCCATGGCAAGTGCAGCCGCAAATTCGTTTTCCTATGGGATTGCACCATTATAATACACTTCCATGAATCAGGTCCTATGCTTGCCTACATTCCTCCTGCTTCAACAGCAGGTGTTATTATAACTCTATTAAATGTCCACAAGTTGTTCACCCGGGAAGCATACATGTCTGAGTCATCTCTGGAACAAGTTTGTAAATTGTGAAGTGTAGGCAGGACCCATAGCTGAGGTCAGTGCTTAACTCCTGCAATGCCGTATGCCTATTATACTCACCTTACTGCGAACCATTGCCACATGTGTGCAGCGGCTGCCATCACATGCCATGTGCAGTACAACATGTCACAATAATCCCACAATAATCCCAAGAGTGCCCTGGTGCCTCAGGGTTTAGGCGGGTTACAAATTAAATACATAAGTAAATAAATAAATGCGTGTGCCTCAGGGTCACATTATGTGCGGTGTAGTGCAATGGCTGTCACCATAATTTACCAAGAGCAGGCAGAAGTGGCCCAATAATGCATTATAGGCTTAGTACGTCAACATGTAGAAGCTATACCCTATATATGTACACTTTACCTGAAACTTGAAACTGCTGGCTATGTCATTGTTCTGTGAGAAATCTGTTTTATCATCTAACTAGCTTCCCACAAAGCTCTGTATGGTCCTTTAACACCATCATCCTCTCATACGCCCACCTCACATTCCTAGGCAGCGTTTGAAATGCCCTAGGAGAGGCTGGTTACCTTCAAACCAACAATTACCAGGAGCTACTTTTGGCTCCCCAGGTCGTTCAACTGGTGCAATACAATCATGCATTTCTGACAGTAACTTCGGGTGTTTTAGAATGTAAATAAAGAAGAATTAGGACTCATCTAGGAGAGATTTAAATATAATGGATCATGTAATGTGTGCATCTCGTGTGAAAGTTAGATTTGCGGTGCGGCTGGACTTGCTTCTGGGTCCCCAGTGGCAGCTCCCGTCTACTGTGGGATGCCCAATACCTAGGAGCTGGTTTTAACTCCTACTCATCAAATTCAAATTTCAAACCCTGCAAGGTGACTTTAGTTTCTGATTTCAACATGCCAAACTACCCGGGACCAAATCCTTTACAAGCTAGCTCTCGGACTTACAAAGTTGGTTCAAGTTCTCAACCATTCTGTTAGATACATGCTGAGCAAACAGTGGGCCTCATTACGGGTCTGGCGGTAACCCTGCCGGTGATAATGGTGGGTTGCTCCTGGACCCGTAAAAATTACCGGCACCGGACTTCCCGGTAACACCGGGGTATTACGACCCCGGCGACCGGGAAGTAAGGAGCTGGTAAATTTGTAAATCCCCGTTCCCATGGAGTCTCTAAGGACTCCATCGGTATGGTGACCACAGAAGCACCGGCACCATTAACAATGGTGCTGGTTCTTCCGTGAAAATCTGCGGGTGGGCCTCATTATGCCTATGCCGGTACGGTAGCAATGGTGCCGGTAAGCCTACCGGCACCATTGTTACCGGAATGGCACAGTACGCCTCTGCGGGCGGGACGGCTCCCGTCCGCAGAGTCCTACTGTGCCGGTCCAGTAACAATGGTGCCAGTAGGCTTACCGGCACCGTTGCTACCGTACCAGCATAGTTAAAATGAGGCCCAGTGTGTCTCTCATTTAATATTTAGGTGGATAGCTCAAGAGGAAAGCAGTGGCCTCAGACAGGAGATCAGCCAGCACCTTTCAAGTTCAACCTCCTGCAGGCAGTACTCGGCTTTCTATTCTTCTGAGCATGATATATTGAGCACTTGCAATTACTGCAATTAGAAGCTGGAGAAATCGAGCATAACGTGTTACATTAAAACTACATATTTTTATGGGGCATGGCAACATGTGGTAAAATCCATGAAAGCAGCCCAACTGTATTGGAATCTGCCAAAGTGTATTATAATTTCAGTGAAGGATAGCATGATGCAGGGAACGCACTGAAAAGAGTGGCCAATATTGAAAGGCAGGACCGCGTACTCATAGTTATGTATTTTATGGGGTGCATAGCTGAAATTCAGCCCCTGCACTGCAGAGGCTTGGCTGTCACTGTAGCTGTCAGGTGGGCACTTGGAGAACAGGTGCTGTAGGTCAGGCTACTGACGCAGCAACGCACAGTGCACACTATGCTTTGCGCATTAAGCTTGTGAACGGGGAATCTGATTAATAGTTTACCCTTTCAGAAGGAATTACCCACATTATTGTATTAATTAATACAAAACTAAAAAGCCAGGGCGTCTACAGCCTTGCCAGATGGCAATTCTTAACAGATCCCAAAAGCCACTTGAAACAGGACTAATATTATGCTGTTGGCAATTCTGAGCGCAACGGTCAGCAAACGCAGGAGTCTTGGCGCTAGATAGCCTACTGATAAACAAGGAGACGTTAGCCAGCACAAACAGCAAAACGGTTTGCTTTTTCTAAAAAAAAAAATGAGATGGTCATATTTATGGCCTGTTTGAAATGATGAGTGGTCTCAAGGTCTAGACCACTGAATCGGGCATAATCTTGCAATGGGAACCATGATCATGCATGCGTCTCGGAGGTTCATACAAAGTATGGATTAAACCTAATCCCAAATATATGAAAACAAATATGGAGAGAATACTTTATAGTTACCTGATTCAAGGCTTTTCATCCTGCTTTAAGGAATCCCATTAGGCTCATTTGGCTTGGCAGTTAAGTGGTTAAAAGTCCACGACTCATAGGATGCTCCTACATTAGCTGGTGGCAGCTGAGACCGCTATTGTCGCATCACATTCATATTTGCGTGCATCCTACTTTTTTGATTGAGTTGGTTATATCTTCGATATATCTCTATCCACTTCCAAGTAATTGTTGCAAAAAGTGGCCGATACAAAAACACAATTCTACTGTGATGCAGTTGGCCTACGCGAAAGCCTCATGCCTCATGATTTATGAATTAGTCCCTACCATTTCTATGATATCATTAACCAATACGACAAACTACTATATAAATGTGCTGGAATACCGCCGAACAGAATTATCATTACCGCCACTTGGTCTGGCGGATTTATCACATTACAAGTGGTGGTACTTGGAGTTAGTCCCCATTTTTTTTACTCCATAGGACACCATGGGGATTTTCAGTGGCAATACCGCCGGTAGCATTTTGCCAATTCTTCAGCATAAAGTTGGAGAATTTACCTCCAGCGTGCCGCTGGAGGTAAATACTCCACTTCAAGGTCAAACTCGGAATATACCGGAGCAGTTAAATCAGCGATAATTCTGTTACCACTACTTTTTTATCGATCCGCCATACTCAGAATAAGGGCCATTTGTAATGTCTGGTGACTACGTTGCACAAGAACAGCTCTTTGTTACATACTTCTTTAATTTAAGGATTTGGCTCTAGCATATTGATAAAAGCCCGGAAACACAGTCTCTGGGAGTGGTTTAAGATAGGACCACCACACTAACCACTTTTGGTGTTGCCTCCTTTTTGGGTAGACCCTGTAAAAATTAATTTAAGGTTCAGCAGCGCCTTACAAGCAAAATGACTACACAACAGGTGACACTGATGCGTCTGTCCAAGAATAGTTGTTAGCAATGTGGCAGGGGGTCAGGCAGCCTCCCAGCTAATCAGGAAACTCAGAACAGTGGGCCTCATTACAAGGATGGAGATAGCCTTGCCAGTAAAACCGGCAGCCTACCTCCAAACTTGCAAGAAAGTCCAGCACCCGCGAATGGGCAATTACCGGGGTATTCTGGTCCCACCAGACCCAGTAATTGCCCTTTCGCGTGTGCCAGAATCGGGTGATCCCCATTTCCAGTTGAGCCCCATAGGGCTCAATGGGAATGGGGATGCCTGTAGCAACGGCACGGTTCATTACCATGCCGCTGCTACAGGAAAGCTGTGCTCGCGGGTGCCTTTCATTCTGCCAGGTCAGATCTGGCGGAATGAAAGGCACCCGCGAGCACAACTCAGAGTTTGCCAGTTTGTATACAACGGTAGCGGCAAGCTTACCGGTACCGTTGTATCCGGACTGGCAAGCTCGTAATGAGGCCCAGTGTCTTTATGGCAGAAATTGGAGGCTCCCTGCATCTCCTTCCCCACCCAACTACCCACCCACAGTTTCCACATCCCGAACCCACCCACTCTGCCACCCCACTTACCGGGGTCTACCTTATCCCTGCCAGTGCTGGGAATGCTGTGTTCCGGGCGTTTCCACTATTGCAGCAATGGATATGATATGATATGATAGTTTATTTATATAGCGCCTACACACAATGAGGGTAATTCATGGAATAAATGTATGCCGAAATTTGTGGCGCAAGCTGGTGCAAGCGTGAAAAAGCCGGTACACGTGTGCGAATCGCACGTGTGCGATTCATGGAAGGCCCTGCGCGTGTTTTCCCCGGGATGTGTGTGAATCCGCATGTGGTGCACAAAGGCGCACACGTCACTGCAACATCCCGAACGCCGTGCACGACGCGCACAGTTAATGCGCACAACGTTAGCGCACACACCAAAAAGGGGGTGGAACACGCGGAATGGGGAACAACGCGTAACTGGGGAAGTACTGCTGCGAAATACACGGAACGCCCACATGCACGCGAAACAAAATGTATTCATGGAACCGAATAGTGGAAACACGCGCACGCCAAAAGACACGCACAAGCCTAAACACGTCTGTCACACGAAGGCAGGCAGACGTGTCCCAGCGCAGTATAAAAGGGCTCACAAACAACAGACACGTATGTAAAGCTACGATCAATGTCCCATTCTTTGACCCCTTAGGAGAAATGACGTGTCACGCAATGCTCAGGCATCCCAAAAAAGCAAGAAAAGAGATACGCGACCCCTGTAGCCCATGTGCATGTAAAAAAACACATGCAGTACGCTGTGGCAGCCAGGAACACAAAAAATGCATACGCGATCATCACGCAGGCTAGTATGCCCAAAAAAAGGGGTACGTGACTAACAGGAACACCTGCAGTAGGAAAAATAGCATGTGCTACTCACTGCCTTGCATGTAGAAGAAGAACACGTAGCCAACACCCACGCCCAAAGAAGAAATTACACACTGTAGCCGCTGTGAAGTAATCGCGTGTGAACCCCAACATCTGGAAAACACACGCACCGCTTTCCACGAAAAGCACGTACAGAGCGCTGGAAACCCACGTGGGACTTTCAGCCTGTGCCGGGGGAAACACCCGCGCGCATGTTATGTCACCTACATGTTTACGCGCTAAGGGCCTTTCCTCGGAATTGACGCAAACGTGCTGTTTTAACGTGCCAAATCACTCCATATCAAGCTGGCCACATGACAACACACGGAAGACCACGCTCATGCCCAGAAGGCCAAATTACTGCCCACCAGATCCCCGAGCAGCCTCCCATGAGCCATCTGCTGCTGCCTGCCTGCCTGCTGCCACCGTGCCCTGCCATTTGGTGCCTGCACATCTGTCATCTGCAGGGGTCCAGTTGCTGTGACCACCCCTGCTGGAACAGAAGACTCCCGACTGGTGTTCCATCACTCCACAGCCCAGCCCCAGGACCCAGTTGCCCAAACACACCTGCCTCAGGGTTTGCCATGTCCGACACAACACCTTCCGGCACCAGTGGCAATCCCCCAGCAGAGAGGCAGAGGGCTACCAGCTTCAGCGAAAAGGAAGTTGGTATCCTGGTGGAGCAAGTTCTGTGGCATTATGATGCCCTCTTTACACACGCGCGACAAGGAAGGACGGAAGAGGATATGGAAGGACATAGTGGGTGCCATCAACGCGGAGGGGGTGGCACCCTGTGACATCAAACACGTCCAGAAGCGCTGGGAGGACTACAAGTCCAGGACCCTCAAGAAGGCCTGGCACCTCTTGGAAGCAGCGGGTGCAGTGGGGCTTTGGGTCCAGCTTACCATCCAGCAGATGGGGGTCCTGGAGCACATTCACCCAGTGCTTCACCACCAGACCCTCAGGATGCAGGCCCTTCTGGAGTTGAGCGGTAAGTGGGCATGCATTCACGTTTAAAACAGTGAATGCTGCAGTGTGGTGGTAGTTAGCTACTTGGCTGCATGTGTGACATGAGTCATTTTTGGATATGTGTGTGTGTAGGGACATAATGGTGCTGCATGTCCAGTCAGGCGTGACCCACATGGATGGTGTATGTGTTACAATGCATCATGCGGAATGCACACATGTATGCATGCCTGTGTCTGTACTTTGACTTGTTTGGGGTGTGAGAGATGTGTGCTGCTGTCATGGACATGCATGATGTACATGTCCGTGTGTCTGAGTAGTGTGTGTGCCATGGATGCATGACACATGTCGGTGACGATGTGTTGATTCACTGATACAGCCTAGTCATCCTTGTATCCACTGTGTCTGTGGGTATACGGGGCCAGATGCATGACCCTCCGGTGATGCGTGTGCATGTGATCAGCATGTCCCATGATGCATGTGAGTTTCAGCCCACCATTGGATGTTTCTACGGTGCCGTGGGCATGGATGCAAATGTTTGTTGCATGTGCCATGCCGGTTCCTGCATGTGTGGTGCCTGCACCAATCCATCTATTATTGGGAGACATGATGGAAGTGATGTTTGACAGTGCCACTTATGTGCTTTTGCTTTCTGTCTAGGGGACTATTGTACAGTACCCTGATGCTTGTGTTCAATATCTCCCTTTACACAGCGGCGAGTGAAGGAGAGGGTGGAGACAGCGCTGTGGAGGAAAGCGGCAGGGATGCCTGCACCAGCCGGTGATGTAAGGCCCAGTTACCCTCCCAGGAAATTCCATCATCCGGGAGCGAGGGGATTGGTGCCGCGTCCGCCGCTACTGCTGCAGCAGAAGGGGTGGGTGATCCCCCACAGGGGTCTGCGATGGCGGAAGACGGTGCATAGCCATCCAGGTTGGTGGTGTGTACAGAGGAGGAGGAGGCTACTACAGAGCCGCACATGGGGCCTGGTGGGGATGGTACCATTGGTGCAAGTGGTGCAGTCGAGGGGCATGGGCAGGAGGCAGCACACGTCACGCGGATGGGCCTGTGTGTGTCACTGTCCCTGACACTGTGACTGCATCACCATGCACCAGCAGGGATGACCCATCCCAGGCCCATCCGCAGGTAGGGGGGAGGTCCATGTCATCTGGCACTGCGGACGAGGGGACCTGTGACTGGATTGAGTCCATCCTGATTGGTGTCGCATTGCGCACACGTGACATTCGTGATTACAGGGGAGACCACGCACGTCATCATGAAGAGCTGTGTGCCAACATGGCCCAGTTGGGAGGGACCGTGGTTGGGGGTTTCCTCCATGTTTTGGCCAGTCTTGCGGCCCTCTCCTTCTCTGCGCACACTATATGCCAGTCGTTCTCCTTGTTGTCTTCCGGCCCAGATGCCACCAGGGCCCCCTGTGGACCTTCCCCAACCAACGCAGCCAGCCTGTTGGAGATCCCATCCCTGCCACAGTTGGGAGTCGAAATTTCAGCAGGGGTGGCCACCCCACCAACTGGACCCCAGCGGATGGAGGATGTGCTAGCATCATCGGACAGGACACATGCACGACGGCGCCGGGGGATTCCATCAGCCCGGATGCCGTCGTGGTGGCAGAGGCAGTTGCATCGGAGGCAGCAGCAGGCTCAGTATGGGAGGCATCATGGCTCGGGGCAATCAACACCCCAGGTGCAGGCATCGGCCGAGGGGCAGGAGGACCCCGGACTGGGAGTGTCTTCCATGTGGCAGCGGTTGGGCCGGCAAATAAGTGCAGAGAGGCGGTGGGCGGAGAGGGCATGGCTCAGGATGGTCAGGGCGGAGGACTCCATGCATCAGGCTTTGAGGCGGGTGGAGGACCTCGAGGAAACTCACAGGGAGTTGAGGGATTCCATGGCTGCATCCTTGCGAGACCTCGAGGCCAGGGAACAGGCCCGCCTCCAGAACATCGACATGGAGTTCGATGATGCCCCTGCCCGGAACATCACTAAATGACTTTCTTATTTTTATTTGGGGCGCATGGACTATGCCCTGCCTTTTTGTAAATAGTTGTTTATTAGGTAGGTTTTTTGTTAGATTTCCTTTGGATTCTTGGGCTCATGGACCCTTGATTTTATATTTGTACATGGACCAGATATTACTGTATCATTTTTACCATGGAGGAATGGTTTGCTTTTTTTTTAACTTTGGATTTTGGTTTATGTACATGAGTTGGGGCCTGCTGGCAGGTGCCCATCACTGGGGGTGGGGGTGGGGGACATGTGTCGGGGCCCCCAAGTGCATGGTGCCATTTGGCCTTCCTGCGGGTCATGGTCTGGTGTGATGGGCTGTCTGCAGGGCATGGCCAGGGGTGTAGGGTGGTCCCCTGTGGTTGGGGCTGCCTGCAGGGCATGGGGAGGGGCACACCCGGGAGGGCCACACTGCCATGCACACCCCTTGGAATGCACATACCCTGCTCACGCCAGTGAAATCGTGTGTAAAACTCTATGCGCACCCCCGGAATACACGCATGCAGCCAATTCACCCACCCCATGGCCCACAGGCAGCCCATCCACCCCTGGGCATGCCCCGCAGGCATCCCACACCAAAGTGGTAATTTCTCCATGCGATTTAGCTGGCGTAAGCGGAGTACGTGTATTCCAAGGGGTGCGCGTGGAGTTTTACATGTGATTGGCCTGGCGCGAGCGGGGTATGTGTATTCCGAGGGGTGCGTGTGGAGTTTTACACGCGATTGGCCTGGCGCGAGCGGAGTACGTGTATTCCGAGGGGTACGCGTGGAGTTTTCCACGTGATTAGCCTGCCGCGAGTGGGATACGTGTATTCTGAGCAGTGCACATGGTGTTTTACACGCGATTGGCCTGGCGCGAGCGGGGTACGTGTATTACGAGGGGTGCGCGTGGAGTTTTACACGCGATTGGCATGGCGCGAGTGGGATACCTGTATTTCAAGGGGTGCGCATGGAGTTTTACACACGATTTCGCTGGTGCTAGCGGGGTACGTGTATTCCGAGGGGTGCGCATGGAGTTTTACATGCAAATTCGTTGGCGCGAGCGGGGTACATGTATTCCGAGGGGTGCGCATGGAGTTTTGCCCGCGATTTAGCTGGCGCGAGCGGGGTATGTGTATTCCAGGGGTGCGCGTGTAGGTTTACATGCGATTTCGTGGTTGGGGGGTTGTATGCTGGTCCACTGGCCTTTGCGCCATGTACTGGATTTGTGCAATGTTTTTGGCCCACGGGGCGAAGTTGGGGGTGTAACTCGCGCTGCTTCCGGGCCGTTGCACCACCCTGCGCCACGACTGATTATGGATGTTGGTATCCATGAATACGCTGTGCGGTAAAATGGATTTTGGTGCACACAGCTGGCGCAGACTGCCGCACACGCATTCTGTGCGCCAGCTGCGTGTGCCACTTGTGTGCTAAATACTGTGAATTAGCCCCAATCTGTTCCAAAGCGCTTCAAGGCAAGGGAGGGAACAAGGGAAAATACAATGACATTCTTACAGACCATGAACAGTAAGGATGTGAAATTAACTATTGTACTCGGCCTGACGAGTAGCTAAGACATAGATAAGGAAGGGAAGGGGAGAGTGCAAAGGAAATGGAAACAGACAGGCGACTACCGTACTAGGCCTGACGACATTTCTGGTAGAGCCGGAGAAAACAAAAAGTGAGGGAGAGAGGTGGAGAAAGGGAGGGGAGGAACAAAGCAAGCGACTTTCATGCTAGGCCTCACGACATTTCAGATAGTGCTGGAGGGCTGTGGGGTTAAGGGGAGGGGGGAGACAGACGAGGTTGCTATCACACCAGGGACAATTCTGATAGAGTAAGTGCATAGAAGAAAGTAAGGGGAGGAGGGCAGGAGATAAGAAAAGGGAGAAAGGGAGAGGAGGAGAGAACCGAGAGTTAGCAGTCAAAACAAGTGGAGTAGCAAGAGAGGAGAGCGAATACAATTGCAGAAGTCAGTAGTGACACATAATGTTGCAAGCCTGGATAAAAGATGAAGGTGGGAACAGTATGAGAGTTGAGAAAGGGTGACGCACCGTGAATCAATGAAGTCCATAAAAGTCAAATCTAGCATTGGCCACAAGACAGGGATGGTGAAACCAGAATGTATCAGGACAGATTCTTGCAGAAGTAGGCTTGAGTAGGGTGAGGGGGGAGAAGGGTAGAAGAATGGAGCAAAACAGGCAACACCTGTGTGCGAGAAGGGGGGTGACAAGGAAACATCACGAGGGGACCACAGGGGATGGCATGGAAAGGCTGAACTAGAAAGGGAGAAGGGACTATGTATAGTTCTCTTCTCCCTTGTCCATGGCACCATTTTGATTTGTCGTTTTTTTAAAAAAGTTGAGAAATGGCAAAAGCACAGTTCATTGGGCCTCATTACGAGGTTGGAGGTAGCCATGCCCTTAATGAGGGCATGGGTAGCCCTAAACTCGGGTCCGGCTCTGGGTCCTGCGAAAGGGGAATTACCGTGCCATTCCAACCTTGGAGGGCCCGGTAATTTCCCTTTCATGGGACCCAGAACCGGTACGTCCCCATTCCCATTGAACCCTGAAAGGGCTCAATGGGAATGGGGAGGATGGTAGCAGTGGAACCATTAATAACGGTACCGTTGCTACCATCCTGGTCTGCTCGGGGGTGCCGCTCTGCACGCCTGGTCTGACCAGGTGTCCAGAGCGGCACCCCCGAGCAAACTCGTAATGTTGTGGTAAGGCCTTACCACAACATTTGCAATGAGGCCCATTAAGTCAGTGGTTTCCCAATTGTTTTTCTGAGCTCCCTTGGAGTAAAGGATAGTGCCTCCCTCCCACAAAAATCCTAAAACTATTTATGTTTTCTATTTTAAAAGTGCTTTGTATCCTCTGCCTGGACATCACCTCTGGGGGTGGGCTTAGCCTCACAGTCTGCAGATCACTTCCTTTAATACTAGTGCTCAAAATTCATGAAAGGTGCTATTCTCTTCCAACCTCCTATGCTACTTTTACCATCCCCATACAGCACGCAGTAATCTTCAAGAACCTATAGGGAGTGAGAGCAAGCATCCCCAAAAGGCATTACCCTCCCCGCAATGAGAGGCAATAAGAGACACACCCAAAAGGGAATAAGGCTAGGACCAAGTGTGGGTAAAAGTAAAAGGGTTCTTTATCTAATCAAATACGGCATGCAAAGGACTCTGCAAGCTCCGAGAGCGCTCTGTCTGACAATAGCAAAGACAGTCTTATTTATTACAACATTTCGTCATAGAAACCTACACACTATAGGGGACACATAATCTTGGGGATTGGTTGGCGTCGACTAACTATAGGTGCATTTGTGACGAGCCGCTCCGTGGTTGGTGGACATCAGTGTGGTGCCAACGTGGGGCAGATAGGTCAGCTGGGCTCATCGGGGTGTAGCTGCCAGGTGCGGTCAGTGTCGTTGATGGACGAGTGCCCTGACTTTTCTGCCCTTGTGGCCACACACACAACATTCATTCATTTAGATAATTCCGGTTGTCCTGTAAATCCTACAATAGGTTACTCTAAAGGTTAATAAGACACAGGAGGAATACATATAATGTGAGGCTTTACCAATACATCAAGACACTGTTACTTCTGACCTGTTGCCCGGGTGTCATAAACCTGGGGGTCTGGTCTGAAAGCATGGGGTGGGCTGCACTGCCATTCTGGTCTCGTTAGATGTAGTGAAGAATTATAATGTGTTAGTATAGGGTTGAATATCTGGTTCACAAGGCCCATTAATTTAGGGTGAACCGGAGGGTCATTGGACCAGTGAGGGTGTACCTCTGGCCCCTTGGGGCAGTGGGGTTTTAGGACGGGTTGTAAATAATTCATTTGGCTGGCCATGGCGGTCTGGGACATGGGGGGAGGCGAATACTTGAAGCGGGTCCAGCTGAATGGGGGGAGGTGAGACTGTGCTGCTCGTACAACAGCTTGCCCTGGCGTGCCTTGGTGGGAGGGGAGGGGAGATGGCCTTGGGTGTGTGCGTGTGAGCAACTCTCTGTGCTTAAGCTGATCACTATGTAAAACAAAGAGATGACTAATAAAGTTGGTAATATTAAAAACGATCACACGTTTCCACCGTCTATACATTTGTATATTATTTTATATCTGTCTACAATAATTTGGCAGTGTTATATACATCATTAAACAGCGGACGACCATATTTTAGCAATGTCACACGGTAGTGGCTGAATAACACATGAGGTAGCATTAGGTTTGATGTTGTACTCAGAAGCATGGAAGCAATACATTCATAGACGATAATGCATTTTCATTCGGGCTTATACATTTAACTGTGTCCCGCTAT
Organism: Ambystoma mexicanum; assembly: GCF_040938575.1. NCBI lineage: Eukaryota > Metazoa > Chordata > Amphibia > Caudata > Ambystomatidae > Ambystoma > Ambystoma mexicanum. The sequence continues at coordinate 1,234,240,076 of NC_090933.1, read as the reverse complement.
GCACATACACACACAGGCACATGCTTGCAGTAATGCACCCTTTGCCTTCCTTTGTACTTAGCAGCATTCGTTAGTTAACCCTAGGCGGTCAGTATCAATTTCTTTTCATTACACATAGTACCGCATATGAGCTGAGACCATGCTTGTTTTAACAGAATGTATGACTTAGTTCTTCCTTAAACATGAGTGTTTGTATTTGATATAGCAACCTTTGTAAACCGTCAGGCATTGGAGTGTGGTTGGACATCGACAAGCGTTCATACAAAGAGGGTATTGGCATCATATATTTTACATGTTAGGGGTTAGATGCAGGGTCAAGGCCTGTTCTGTTAGGATGGTTTTCTGTTATTTTCCAGGCTTGAACCGCGAGTCAGGTCACTTCGGGGACAGTGATGTACTGTGGAAGGTAAATGATAGAGTGTGTGTTCTGATACTTATTCATGTCTGGTTGCTCGTGAGAACGGGCCTTCAGCGGATCTGCCATGGAGCAGAGGTGCCAGGGGAAGGGCATGGCTCTCTGTGGGTGGGGGCCAAGCTGCAGCATTCGCAGGCAGGCTGTCTCGTTGGGTTTCAGATTGTCAGCATCTAGAATGGAGTCCTGATGCTTTCCAAAATGGTGTCCATGGTACAGCATGATCAGTCCTGTGTGTCGATCAGTAGTTACCCCGTCACCTGGGCCCTGGCGACAGGGGGGCCCCTGACGAGCCACGAACTTCACATAGGTGGGGCTTGTCTGGGAGGGTGGTCTTTCAGACCTGTCCTCCCATACAAGAGCCAAGCCAAAGAACTTGATCCCAGATGAGCGACAGATCAAAACTCACCCTCTCTTAAGAATGCTGTAGTTTCTCGCAGGTTTCCCATCTATAGAACATAGCCATTTGTGGTGGTTTGGGGGCAAGCGAGTAAGTAGAAGCATGTCTGCTCTCTTGTTCCCTTGGGCATTGGTTGATCAAACTTAGGCAGAGCAGGAAGCCCTCACAACCTTTACCTTATGTGCCAGAGTATCACTGCAAACAAGCCTTATAATGGATATAAGCCCTCTTAGAGTTGTTTGACTTAATGTGAATATCGACCTAGCTAGCCTGACATACATTATTTTACAGCCTTAATTCTAATTACATTATTTTCATACTGCATCTCATTAGCCGTCATTATGAGTCCAGCATTAACCGTTCCGGAGAAACCGGCAGGTAGCTGCCGGACCCGTAATGATTTACCAGTGCCTGACTTGCCAGAATAACCGGAGCATTAAAGCCCTGGTGGTCCGGTAAATCAGGTGCCAGTAAAATGTTGATCCCCATTCCCGTGGAGTCCCATAGGACTCCACGGGAATGGGGACCATGGAAACACTGTGTTAATAACTGTGCTGGTGCTTCCGTGAAAGTCTGCTGGTGGGTTCTTTTCTGCCCACCAGGGTCAGACCTGGCAGGCAGAATGCCACCCGCCAGAAGAATCGTAGTTTGCCGGTCTGGAAACAACAGTGCTGGGAAGCTTGCCGGCACCGTTGTTTTGGGACTGGCAAACTTGTAATGAGGGCCACTGTCTCAGTTATCAGCTCACTATATACAGAGGATTGAAGCCGACTTAGTTTGTAACATTCCTGATACAAAGACCCCCAAACCCAAGACAGTACATTGTTTAGCATTAGATGCAGCAACATTATGGTTTAGAGCCGGGATGAGAGCCCTTAATAGTAGCTTCATAGATGACATTCTAGCTAGGCCTACATATTGCTGCAGGGCTTATATAGTTATATCGATAATGCTTTAATCAATATTCTGTCATGCCATTTTTTCAAATGATTTAAAGTTACTACACGCCAGGAGAGTGATTATGATGCCCTATGTACTGCTTGAATCTTTCAAATGTGCCCAGCGTTGAGTCCCTGCAATTAGCAAATTTTAGCACAAGAGAATGTTCAATAACCAAAAGCCAATTAAAAACGAATACACTGGACCTGGATATTGTATTGCCAAAGTTGTATGAAATCTTAATGCCAATAATGGAAATGACACTAACGCACAGAATTAATCCTGGACTCTGCATCTAATGTAGCACATTGTGTTTCCAAATGCATTTCGAAACAGTTCAGTAGAGGAGTTCTTCCCATGGCAGGGCTGCCGCTGTGCAGTAGCACTTTTGAGCGTTCTCATGCACAGAATGGGATTACCATAATAAACGATCTCAGACCCAAATAACCAGACAAGCTCAAAGAATATGGCAAAATACTACTTTATAATCATTTCAATAAAGTAGGGCAACCTGGCGAACAACAAATCGTAGCTCACACGCTCTCGATTACATTTCGGTTACACAAGGCTTTATACCACGATGTGTGTCGTTTCTGCGTATATACATTTACTAATCATCTAGCTACTTATCTTCTTTGTATATATAGTTTCTTCTCACTCCTATACATGTTTAATTTGCTTCATTTATATCTTCATTCTTTAAGTGTTCTTATATCGTTTCAGTGCCTCATTGTATCTTCTCTTTATGACACCACTTTGTACCTGTCAAATGTCCTTTACAGCTCTTCTATGTTCAGTGGTGTCTGCAACTCACTTGCTACCACTTCAGTTCAAGGGTACTGTAGAGGAGGTTTAAACCCCCACTCTCGTATATGACTGGCAGGTAAATATGGTAGTCAGGGCCATTGCCTCACCCCCCTGAACAACATTGTAAACATCAGGATTATTGTGTGTTTAGGTACTAAAGCTGCACCTATTCAAGGAAACATACACATATAAGTATGTTTACATTTCACACAAACATTAAATGTATAGGTTAGCAAAAGATAGCTATTGCATTACAACATGGTTGTAAGCCCCAGCTCTCAGGGAAATGTGGTGACAATACAGAAATTAAGTGTTGTGTGCAGAAATTGGAGTTTATTTAAGAGGCCAGAATGAGGTGATTTAGAATTAAAACAGTATTTTCACTGTGCTGTTTTGCAAGTGAACCTGGAATATAGTCAAAAGTAGATACACAAGGCAAGATGACCATCAACAAAATGTGCTAAGAAGTCTGGAACAAATGTGTCCTTCTCAGGAACTTGTTTTGTTCAGTATAAAGGCTGAAACATATATCGCATGGTCAGTGAAATTTAGAAAACCACCAAGTCTTGCTAATTTGCATAAGTAGTTTTGCACTCCAAAACAAATTGGGAAATATCAAGTCATCCTAATCAGGAAGTGTTTTTGTCCAATAGGGACACCAGTAGTACTTTAACCTTTTAGTAAGATGACCAATTAGAATGTGCTGAAATGTAAAAGTCCACATTAGCAATTATAAATTGTTGCACAATCGGTTTGCGATGCTATAGAAATCCATGATGTATGTATTACAGTGTGAGATGTTCCTTTTTTGACTGTGGAGAGGAGTGAATAAACAAATACAATCCCAGAGCCGGCTAATGTCTCCCTTCTTCACACGAGAAGTATGTGCTGACAGGATGGATGGCTGCAAGAAGATTATGGCTGAGAATTAATCTGTTAACAGTACATTCAGGTGGTCTGAGTGCATAACGTCTCTCATACACTCAATGCAGCATTGGAATGATACCTGGTGTCATGCACAGTGTCTTCTGATTCTTCATCCAGTATGTTGGAGGTGAGGGGACAGGTTCTATCAATGACATACACGTCTGCTTCTCTACACCGCCACAAAGCCCCACCCACCAACCACACCATTTCTACAAAAAATCTCATCAACACCCTTGGGGAGAACGGCACGGGTGTACAATCTGGCAGGAGCAGGTCAGAAGAGGAGTTCTTGGTACAGCAACGCTGCCACCATGAAGCACCACCCACCAACCACAAGGTTTCTACAAAACATCCCTGCAACCCCCGCAAGGGAAAAACCCACAAGTGGAAAGGCTGCGTGTGTTCACTCCTGCAGGAAACGCTAAGGAGATAAGTTCTTCCCTGCCCCCGGCTGCCACCTGCCAGCCCAGCCCACTAACCACACCATTTCTACAAAACATCCCTGAACCCCCAGGAGGGTGAACCCCACGTAGGGAAAAAGCACATATATTCACTCCTGCAGGAGCTGCACAGGAGAGGAGTTATTTCTGCGACAGGGCTGCTGCCACCAAGCTCCACCCACCTACCACACAGTTTCTTCTAAATATCCCCTCACACCCCGCAAGGGCAAAGCCCATGGGGAAAAGGGCACATGGGTGTTCACTACCACAGGGGCAGCTCAGGAGAGGGCTTCTTGCCGGGACAGGGCTGCCGGCACAAAGCCCAACCCATCAACCACACCGTTTCTACAAAACATCCTGGCACCCCCCATGAGGGCGATGCCCGCTGGGGGAAAGTGCATCAGTTTTCACTCCCACAGGGTGTTCGGTGCCAGCAGGAAGAGGTCGCTGAGGCTCTACCAAAACTGAAGCTGCAGTGGACTCCATGGCATTTCATTGAGGAACTAGCCTGCTAAGCGGGGTAGTTGGCGAGCAAATTCGAAATGCTGAATGACTCCTGAATGCATCCTGTATGGCTCTTCAATGCATGTAAAGGTGAGCAGATAGACAGGGGTAATCAGTAGTGATGTAACCCTGTGGCAGCAGTATGTTCACATGCTGGGATGAATAATCTAGCTCAGCCTTCAAAATGGATCAACGTTCATTCATCTGCTGTTTCTTTTTCGCAGCACTTTTTGCTAAAATACTTTTGCCGAAAAAAAACATTGACAAATATGGGGGTGGGAGGGAGGGCATCTAAGGGGTAGGGAGGGGTGATGTATAGGGATAAATACTAGGGTAGAAGAGATTGGGAGGAGCCACGCCCCAAATAAAATAAACAAATGTTTTTTTTCCGGAAACTTTTTTGGCAAAAAGTGCCCCGAAAAGAAAACAGACAAAAAATGAACATAGAACCTCAAAATGTTTCCCATCAGATGCAAAAACTCAAAGAGTATCACTCTTTCACCCTCCCAACATGTTGCAATGCACCCAGTGGTGGACTGGTCTATAGGGATCTCTGGAGATTTCCCGGTGGGCCTCTGCAACCTGGGCCTCTTTTGTGTGGTATTTTCAAATGTTCTCATAAGAAAAGCATTGGGCTTGCTGATAATGTGTCAAATGGGGCCACTTTGAAAATTATTTCCAGGGCCTCTTTTGGTCCCCAGTAATTATTTCCAGGGCCTCTTTTAGTTCCCAGTCCACCTCTGACTGCACCCTCACAACTCCCGCTACCAGGTGCAGTAAAGATCAGGCCCAACAACTGTTCAAGTTCGCTGGGGGACGCACACATACTCATCAGCAAAATCCATCAAGCCCTTGGCACTACCAATGTCCCTGTAAGCCTGGACCCCTGGAGGGGGGAGTCACTGAACAGGTTATCGAGGTTACCAAGGCCAATAAACTGGATCCAGGCTCTATTAAAAGGGACATGGATTCCCCCTGCAGCCCTGTGGTATGGGTCAACTGGGACCTAGGCAAGGCTACACTCAGCCAATCAACATCTACCCCTGGCCCTGGAAAGATCCTGATCACCTGTGGCTATAGGAAGTCCAAGGATCCACACCAATGGTACAGCAGACACAATAACTTTAATGCCAACCATCAAATCCCCTGCTAGCCAGATGTTTAGACAGCCTCAGTTGATTAACTCTAACATTACTGCCACTTGCAAGACCTGGGAGTTTGCAACAACTAGTTTGGGGGAGGCCTAACTACAGACTAAAGTGACGACAGACAGCAGGGGTACAAGCACTCCGAACAGAATGCAAACTAATGAATACCAGGGAAGTGGGGAATGGAGAGGAGCTTCTGCAAAATGATGAACAGGTGCTCTGCAAATGTGCCGATGCTGGTCGAACTAACAGGGGCCAATTGTGGTTTCCATTTTTGTATCAACTCCCCCTACTTCACCCCTTTCCCTGGCTAACTCCCCTTACATTGTACCTGTACCAACAGGCCTGTCAGAAGATGTGGTGAGGCCCGGGCCAAAACATTTGGTGAGGCCCCATTACAATTTTTTGCACTTGGTCAGCGGCGGCACCTCAGCAAACAGGAAACTCGAGAAATCTCTCCTTGATTTTGTGAGCAGGATCCCAAATATGGTTTATTACTACAACTCCAAATCAACTACAGCAAAGTTAGATTTCTCTACTGAAGAAAGGTTCATGCAAGACTAACTTTTCTATCATATGAATAAATGTATATAAGATAGCTTGAGCTCTCCACTGCGCCACCTCCAATTCTCTGAGGGTCTGTCACTTTTCCAAGCAAAGAGTTGAGGGCAGATCTCTTTCTTCGGCTGGGGCCTCCCTCTGGAAACAGCCTCCCTGCCTCGCTGAAACTTGAGGAGAACCATCTCTGGTTCCCGGAAGCACCTCAAGACCTGTCGCTTTGCTTCTGCCTTCTCAGAAGCCGGTCAAGTGGCACAGCGAGTAGAGCGCTCGCTTTGGCATCAGTGCAGAGCCTGCGAACGCAGGTTCGAATCCCGGAAGCGCCAAATCATCCTTCCGAGGTCGATAAATGAGCACCACACACCGTGGGTAATAATAAGCAGCGCTCAGATACCTGAGGGTTCGTAGCGCTATATAAATGCCAAATTATTATTATTATTATTATTATTATTCCCTCTTCCTCTCCCCTGCTGATCACCTGCCTGATCAGTGCACTGGTCACCTGGTCAAGCTCTGAATTCGGACATAGGTCCCTGCCTGTCCTGTTGCAATCCCGCACTGCCTCTTGGCTCCCTTGCACTTGTGGTCTGTATCTGTAACCCTAGAGTCCCCGCTCTTGCTCTTATTCTCCACCCGTTGGCTGCACTTATGAGTACCCACACTTGCCACCCGTTGGCTGCACTCTTGTTTCTCCTTTGTTCCTGCACTTCTGCATCCTACCCCACCCTCGTCACTTCTCTCCTCCCCCCTTCCCTGCTCTTGCGCGATCTGAATGACACAAAGCCTACTAAGATCTGTGTTTTGTCCTACGCTTTTGTTTCCCCCTCCTTGCCTTGTTGCGCCTAGAAACACTTGTGTACAGGCACGTTATAAATGCCATATCATATCATTAAGGAGCACCCTGCCCCTGTGTGCGCATTAAAACACACATCATACACAGTGACAAATGATGTACAGTGGAGGCTGGTACATTTCTGAACTTAAGAGGCTTACCTGTTTGTGCCAATTAGGCAGGATCAACAGAGCACAGTGAGGGAGCCCAAACCAAACAAGGGTTGCTTGAGGGGGGTTCTCCCAAGAAAATGTTTGAAACATTGGGTTAAAAGTATGCATTTTACAGCACTTTCTTTGCAAAATTGGGTAGAAAACCATACAGTTTGCAAATGGTTTTGGATGGAAGCACATGGAAATTCCCAATAGTTGCATATCACAAATTGTGCATAGAAACATTTTCCAATACATTTCATGCCGCCTTTCCACGCGACATATGCTAGCATAAAAATATATTCATGCTGGTTGTTCTAATTATGTCGATGCAGGCTGCATCAATATATGCCATTATTACCATGTACGGACTCCCAGCTAGTAAAAATGCCATGTCACAGAAAGTGACTGTGTACCATAAGTGTTATTACTGGCTAGAATGACTACACTCAATGTGGGCCAATTTAGCCAAGTAGTATGTTTGCTTTAACCTTGATGCATAGTCCTGTGCATCAAGGGTAAAGCAAAAAGAGCACTGGCAATGCTAACAGTTTGGGCATTTGTGTAGGCATGGGAAAGACACTTCTGTATTGGTATTAGCTGGCCATTGATAGTGCCAGTGCAAAATGGTTTGAGCACCTGAGCAGCTAATAGCAGTGCATGGTAAATGCCTAATATTTATACACAAGCCAAAACTGTTGGCGTTGCCAATACTTATTTTTATAAGAACTTCAGTGAAAGACACGCAGGGTGTTTTCAAATTGAGTGGCCAAAGGCAGACCTTATTAAGACATTTTTATTACACCAGTTCCGTGTTTACAACTCCAATGAACTCATGAACTCTCAGAAGACTCCTTTGAGGAAACACTTTCTGGTACATTGAGGGCAAAGTTTGATGACAAGGCATGTTTAAAGCTAGCTCAAAGAGTTCCAGTGAGGAGGTGTTTTGGGTGGGGAGGGCAGGAACTGGCTGATAATTGCCATAGGCATTAGCATGGCCATGAGAAGTCATTTCAATGTTCGCACCTGCATTCATAACCATACATTTTTAGGTAATTGAAATTGTGATGTGGGGTTAGCACTTGCATGCTAGGGCAGTGATTATAAGAGAAGTGGTGACACGAGACATCTCATTCTCAAAGCAGTCCTTAAGTGTCACGTTTCAGAAATGAAGGCAAGAGATAGCTGCTTGTAACATTGAAGCTTCACCAGAATAGTCTCATTCGAAATGTGGAAAGATGTTACGTGCCCCCACACAAGGAAGTTTGCCCCTTCCTCACAGCCTCTGACTTTAGCGCCTCTCCCAACATTTGAAGTGTTAGTCCCCTTTCCCCCCTGACATTTTAGCTTAGGTGCACCTCTGATGTCATGAACCCACCCCTTAATGAAGTGGCCCCCAGGGCGGCTACATTTAGGGGTGGTGCTGAATATACACTCACAAAAAACACTTTCACCCATATACACTTTTAATTTAAAATAAAAAAACACTTACCTTACCTCCATTCACCCTTAAAAAGCATCCACACAGACGACAGGTAGACCTGCAGCCTGACAAGAGAGAAATCCTCTCCCATCAGTCAGCATGATCACGCTGACAACATGAACGCACTGGCTGACAGGAGAGGAGTCCTCTCCTATCAGTCAGCGTGGTCATGCTGAGAAACGTGAACACACTGACTGACAAGAGAGAACTCCTCTACCATCAGTCAATGTGGTCATGCTGAGCAACGTGAACACACTGACTGACAAGAGAGAATTCCTCTCCAATTAGTCAGCATGATCACGCTGACAACATGAACACATTGACGGACAGGAGAGAACTCCTCTACCATCAGTCAGCGAGATCACGCTGACAACATGAACACACTGACAGACAGGAGAGGATCCCTCTCCCATCAGTCCGCGTGGTCATGCTGAGCAACGTGAACACACTGACTGACAAGAGAGGAGTCCTCTCCCATCAGTCCGCGTGGTCACGCTGAGCAACGTGAACACACTGTCTGACAAGAGAGGAGTCCTCTCCCATCAGTCCGCGTGGCCACGCTGAGCAACATGAGCACACTGACTGACAGGAGAGTAGTCCTCTCCCATCAGTCAGCAGGATCACGCTGACAACATGAACACACTGACTGACAGGAGAGGAGTCCTGTCCCGTCAGTCAGCCTGGTCATGCTGAGCAACGTGAACACACTGACTGACAAGAGAGAACTCCTCTCCCATCAGTCAGCGTGATTACGCTGACAACATGAACACACTGACTGACAAGAGAGAACGCCTCTCCCATCAGTCAGCGTGGTCACGCTGAGCAACGTGAACACACTGACTGACAAGAGAGGACTCCTCTCCTATCAGTCAGCGTGATCACACTGAGCAACGTGAACACACTGACTGACAAGAGAGAACTCCTCTCCCATCAGTCAGCGTGATCATGCTGACAACATGAACACATTGACTGACAGGAGAGTAGTCCTCTCCCATCAGTCAGTGTGATCACGCTGACAACATGAACACACTGACTGACGGGAGAGGAGTCCAGTCCCGTCAGTCAGCCTGGTCATGCTGAGCAACGTGAACACACTGACTGACAAGAGAGAACTCCTCTCCCATCACTCAGCATGGTCACACTGAGCAACGTGAACACACTGACTGACAAGAGAGAACTCCTCTCCCATCAGTCAGCGTGGTCACGCTGAGCAACGTGAACACACTGACGGACAAGAGGGAACTCCTCTCCCATCAGTCAGCGTGATCACACTGACAACATGAACACACTGACTGACAGGAGAGGAGTCCTGTCCCGTCAGTCAGCCTGGTCATGCTGAGCAACGTGAACACACTGACTGACAGGAGAGGAGTCCTCTCTTGTCATTCAGCATATCCACGTTTTCCGCTGAATGAAGGGAGGCAGCAGAGCCCACTTCTGAGCCCTGCTGTCTCCCATTATTTAGCTGTTTGTTGCGGAGCCAAACGGCTTCGCAACAAACAGCAAAATCATTTCAACGGGCAGAGAGGAGACAGCACAGTCCCCTGTGTGAATAAAGGACACGAGAGACTGTGCTGCCTTCCACTTAGGAGAGAGGGCCACAAGGCCCCCCGCAAGTACGAGGCCCGGGGCAGTTTGCCCCCCCTGCACCCCCCTCGTGACGGCACAGTGTACCAATTTATTTTGATGATCAGGAAGGGGTGGACAACCTGGGGGCCCATGCATGCAAATGCAATCTTGTTTTGTCCGAATTGGTGTCAATCAAAAAGTTAACATTGGAAAGGAGGTACCAAGGGGAAGGCATCAACCACCCAGGGGAGCAAAAGTGGGGACCCAAATGTTTTGCTGGTTGTACCGCTTGTTATCTCTATCAATAATGCAAACCCTAACCATGTTAGGCTGGGGTGCACTCGCGGCTGTAATGTGAGCCGCAAAATTGAAAGTAACCTGATTGACACAACGCCTATGGCCCCTACAGCCTCCCACACGGAAGGCCAAATGACACCCACCCTCACAGTCCTCTACCAGGAGGGCAGAAGGTGGACTTAGGCTGTATGCCCCCAGGGGAAAACCACTAGGAGTAAGCCATCCAGTGGAGTTGACTAAGCGTCATTGAATCATACTGCCTATTCCAGTAAGTGCCCAGAAGGGGAGGGTCAATCTATTTACAAAAGGTCCCTAAGCTGCCCTTAAATGACCACAAACCCAGGGAAGATCATGCAAACAAGGGTATTCACCTGATCTGGGCTGTGCGGGACTGCCCATTCATAACACAGTAAAAGATGCTATGGTGTACCAGCCTTCCCTACCAGGGGGGAAAGTGACCATGACAATGTTCAAATTGACTTTAGGGGGCCCAGCGTGGGAAAAAGTATATTGGGCTTTGTCAGTACAGTCTCTCAGCTGAAACTTTGCCTCCTGACTATTTCCTCTGTGTTGTGGCGCTGGACCTCTTTGAGAGTAAGCCTTGCTTTGTCCCTCACTCAAAAAATGGCAAAATACAAAGATCTTCATCTGCCTGTAATTTGATCATCTGTGACAGTTCAATGGAGAAGCATTTTAGGCACCCCACCACCCACGGTCCAGTCTTCGAAAAGTCTGTAGCGCAATAGGACAATATCCAAAGTGCAAGCCCAACATGCTAGAGCGGGCCAGTTTTAAGGCCAAATTAGGCCAGTTTGATGAGTTACCTCACTTTGCAGCTTCTTGCATTGATAATTTTTACTGAACAGATATTCTTTAAAATGCCCAATTTGCAGCACCTTCGTCAAAAATACTCCCCATAGGGTACATCTCAAACAGTTGTCATGTTAGTAACAAACTACAGTTTGAAACTCTGGATAACCTATTAATGAGTGCCTAAGCCTGTTGTATGCCCCATTCTGACTCTGCCCCCATCACATCATCCACTCCCCCAGAAGCAGGAAACAGAAGGATCCCAGAAGTGGACTTGTTTGCTGCTGGTTTGCATTTCCCCCCTACTTGTTATCTATAGCACTTACCTTTGCCTTCCATAAGTTTTATTTTTGGAGACTGGAGATATCAGATGGCACATTCATAGCCATTAGTACCTCTGGATAAGTAAGGCATGCCCAAATGCACGCCTTGTTGTCAGCCCTAGGCAAAACAGCACAACGTCAACATTAAGGTGTAAATATCTCTCCAAGGTCACCTCTGGCATAGGGATGTCTCTAATCATCCACTTGAAACTCTCTTACAACAAAGCAATTGACAGTGATTTACCTAATTAGACCTGGGTAAAGATGCCTCTAGCATAGTAGAGTTCACTCCAGTGTGCTCCAGAGATGCTTGTTTCAAGTAGAGTTCAGTATGTGCAAGCCCTTGTAGTAGTACTGCATGGTCCTCCCACAAAGAAAAAAACAAAAAATAAACACATCCTTCAATAAAAAGGGGAACAGTGCAGCCCTGTGGCCTGGGCATGGCTCTCTCGTATGTGGAATTGCACCTCGCTCATTGATTTCTGGAGGAGCATCTGCCCAGTTTGAGTGTCAATTCTTATATGTCTCATCACAGCAATCATCATCCTTGGGTCATTGGAAAGCAGTGGTAAGTCTTTGGAATGCAATTCCAGGTGGATTACTTCATAACCACCAGCTGAGGGCGCCAGGTAAGGACATACTGGCTTTGCAAACACAAAACCTGTAACCACTTCAAAGAGGAAAATACAAGGCCTCTACCAGTGCTGCTATAAATAATGTCAACAGTTCTCCTGAAAAGTGATGACCTCCCCCAAATAGGGATGACATCTGTCAGAAACATATGCCATTTCCAGGACTGTTCTCTAAAGTTAGCATAGCTACATAACAACAAGCTCACTGGAATCATGAAAAAATGGCAAATCCTGAGCAAACATTCTAGGTCAAAAGACAATATTTATTTCAGCATAAATTGTTCAAGGGATGTTGTTCCTTGTATCCGGTGCACTCCATTGCATATTGTTGTGGGGCAGATGAATACGCCATCCAATACCACAAGGGTGAGAGATGTGAATCACTGAAACAGCCCTGCCACCCATATCCCCTGCAGGTACAGCTGGACATGGAGACAATATGAACTGAAGAGGGCAAAAGCATTTTAGGGGCAGACCCCTAATTACCTCATCCCACCCCGGGCCCACCACCTGAGGAACAAGTGAACGTTTTCTACATAAAGCAAGTTCTATTGTACAATTATACAGGGAGCAGTTAGATGGTACTGTAGGACCAAACTTAGCCAAGTCTCTATAGACAACATCAGTTCACATCTTATATACATGTTGGCAACAGTTAAAACAGATACTCTATAGTACAATCCATCCCCTACATATGATTGGACAAGAACCTCTTCAAAGAAACCACATCTTTCTCCAATCCCTACATTTCCATTAGCCAGTTTTATCTTAATTTTCATCTTCAGATCAAATGTAGAGCACACCTCTTCTTAGGAGTCGTTGGTGGTAGGTCATGAAATCAGCACATGGTTAAACATTGGTATTGAAACATAATTCATTACTAGCAATAACTGGCCTAAGCTTGTTAGCCTTAACTTTTAATGTGCACATAGTTTGTGTAAATATTTCAAGCAATATGAGGAAGGCTTGGTAAATAATTTATCTCTGAGTTAGCAATACTATCTCATTCCCCAGGTCACCGTTCCATTGAAACTTTCCAAACTACAAAACTGCCATTTTATCGCACATTTGAAACTCCTGGGTAGCTTCGGGCATTGACTTACCCTGCGCTTCACTGCTGACCAAAACTAATAATGAAACCCCTTCTGTCATTCTCTCAGGCATCAGGATAATAGATCTACCATCTATGATACATATCAGATCATAAAACTCATGGCTAGTTTCTGCAGCTGTGTTGACCACGAAGATAGAGTTACTTATTTACTCGTCCTCTGGCTTCTGAAACTCGTAGCAAAGTTCACTTTAAATATAGCCCCACATACTGTATGTTTGATTCATTTGTAAAGAGCCCATTATATTTTAGATTTGCGGGTTCCCCATGTATTTGTATCAATGCGCATGCATGCTTAATACCTGTTTTCTATAACAAGTCCTCTTCATTGCTTGTGCTTAAAAACCCTCCCCATCTCTTAGTGTCCATGTACTTCAAAGCACCCGGTGTTTAGATCGTGTTCATGTTGCATTTGCTGTTTTAACATTGTATCTTTCTACGTGAGTGCAGACCTGATTTGTATCAATTCTAAACAAAAGTGACACTAACAGTAACATATCCCACCCATACTTAACTGCGTTTGATATATATAGTATTGCAACATCACAGCCAGTTTGCCATTACCCCTAGTCATCAATGTGTTGCATACACCATGAACCCTTGGTAATCATGGGGGCCCTTCCTCACCACCCTACCAGAATTCAAACTAACATTGTAACAGTAACATCACATGCATTAGACACAAATCAAACATGCACTCCACATGAAGAACACGTGCAATAGGTAATATATGCATCTAGACATGAAGGATATTATCATTGCATCCACACACAAGAAGAACACTAACATAACCAATGTATACGGTGGATGCAACATGAACAACACACAAACATAGCTTGCTAACACAGAAACAAAATGTTTAATTGGGCACCCATCTTTTTTTGAAATGGACGTCACATCATGTCTTTGAATGAGCTTCAAGACTTTGAGAAAACTCAAAAGGTTTGAAATTAACCAAATGCTAAATTAAAAAAATAAAGAAATAATACAAAAAATAAAAGGTAGTGAAATAAGGGAGGATGGGACTAGTAGAACTAAGGTAGCAACTCGCAAGACGCAAGCAGTATACTTCCAGACTTATTAAGGTCTTATAAAAGAAAAAGAAACTCTTTGTTAGCCAGGTACAGTAAAACAGCAAGCCAACGGACTCCATGAAGAATAACTCAAGAGTGTGTCTGGTGGAAACAGAAAGAACAACACACACATTTAGCTAAATCCTCAATAAATAGGAGGTACTTCAATTCCATCACAGTTTGGTAGCACATGACCCATAATTGGAGAACACTGACTATTCTTTGGAAGCCAAATTAGATAAGACACCTATAGTACTCCCTAAATGCACACATAGATGCAAGGTGCAACACAAGGCCAAGGATAAAGGTATTGCCTGGTCTCATGCCCTGAGAATGAGGGATGGTGACTTTTTATTAAAGAAAGTGCAGTCCATGGTCCTTTGTCCCCCTACTCTCTGTCCGGCTCATATATTGACAACCTGTCAAATCTCCAATGTTGGTTAGCAGAGAGTCAACCTATCAGAATCCCTAGCTTCATGCCGCCCTTCAAGTAGCATGCCAACCAATCACTTATCAGAGAGATTATGTATTTGTTACCTTTATCAATATAGGGGCAGGTCCAGATGGAGCTGTCAGATATATGTAACCCAATGAAATGTTTAACCCCTACAGAATGCATTTGTAGCCAAACCCACTAACCTATCCCCAATCCCTGTAGGTTTGTAAACTGAGATTATGTTATGATGTCATTGATTAAATATTTATAGTACTTAAGCACTTGTTTCTTATTAACATGCTGAGAGCAATGAGATTTGAATGCGTGTTTGCTGCCCCGGCTTTGTTTTGATGACAGTAAATGCTGGATTTTGCCTCCATCATTGAGGCTGGTTTGGACTGACTCCAACTCCTCTGGGCCTATTTAGAATTTTGGGGCCACCTTAACAATATGCTTTGTATCCCAAAACTTGTTTTCGGTGCAAGTGATGAGCTATACTTGGGCCAGAAAAAGGAGTAGGGCTATTCACAAAGGACATCTGTAGGAGTGCAACTTAGATGCGCTCTTTAGGATTTACCTTTCCACCCCTTTGTGAATATCAGGGGGGATTTCTGCGCATTTAAAAGCGCATCCTGATTGGGATTTGCTTTTACATGCTCAGAAGTGAGGGTGGTCTTCTACCTACCCCTGTAGGGAGTAGTCGCAAGGGGCAGGTGGAAATCTTGGCCTGGTCATTTCTGAGGCTGTCTTTATTATTTCTTGAGGTGTAACAGCTGTGGCTTAAACTTGCATTTCCATCTCCCATCTCCCAGGGATGTGAATACTTTTCTTTTTAGCATTTCACAGACAAGGCCTGTTAAAGGCCTGTCTCCGCGAAATGCACTCCCAGCAACCATGTTGTTGCTGGGAGCCTATCATACATTAGAGTTTTGAGTGCTCCCCCGACATTGGTGTATGATGCAAGGGGGCTGGACAGCCCCTCCTGAAATACTCAGATCACCATTGAGAACAAGGTGACCTGTGCATTTCAGCAATGAGTGCAAATGAAAAAGTGCATCATCTATGAATCGGTCCCCATGTATCCTGACTATAGCATCCCTTCCCGCTAAATGTGTCTTGACGCATTCACATGCACGTCCTGCCCACCACGATTGCAAGCTGCCATGCTACCTTCATATTTTAAACGTTCTTTTCATAACAAGGTAACATCAAAGTACTCTTATGCACAACCTAACACTCATCCAGTATTGGGAAACATCTATATCAGAAACAATTAAAAATGATGACGATCAAGCATCCCCACCCCGCAATGTTCCCCGTTGCCCACATATCCGGGCCAAAAAAAAACACACATACACACACAGACCCACATACACACACACGCACACACCCGTGTGAGCCCCATTTTATGGGGCCAATGTGTACCACTTTATCGGCCTACAGTAGGCTTGTTTAAAGGATGATGGAAGACGGCTTCCACCGCTGGCTCTGCTTGAAGTATCTTTGACCTGCCTGAGTCAGTGAAAGATAGAGAGTGTTGTTGGCTGACAGTAGCTTTACTCCTGCCACCTGTATCTCAGGGTTGGCGTTATTGCACCTCACACCCTCCTTTCAGGCATCAGAGACAGCAAAGAAATACCCTGTGTTTGACCATGCATGTCCGGGCCGAATGGATGGACTCCCTTTGGCTTTTTTGCAGATGCCTGGGAGGAGGATAGGAGTGGGACTGTCCCCTCCTGATCTGAGCAGGTGGTTTTCTACCCATCATATGATGCAGGTCAGTTATTCAGCCAGGCCGATAACTGCCAATAGGCAGCGGTTAGCAGTGGATGTGAAAATGGGGTAGTGGTTCTACCTCCAGACCTGGCCACCAGGAGGTGGAGTGGAGTGGTGGTGAAAGCTCTGCTTCACTAGATGTCCAAAGTAGGGGCTTTACTGCACTGTATAGCTGTGGGTTTTAACCAATTGCCCTGACCCAATATTCTTTCAAATGTGTCATTTCACACAGACCTGTCCCCAGAAAGGTCTCCCTGGTGGTGCGTAGTTTGCTGTGGAAAGTTATGAATTGTGGTTTGTGAATGTGGGTCATGGCCATGATTTCTCAACTCCCAAAAACAGGTCCAGTGCTGGCAAAATGAGGGCACATTTTATTCGCACACAGGCAATAATGCACATGCATCAGAAGCCCAACCTTCCCTGACATACTGGGTAAGTACAATCTGGATAGCATCCATGTAAGTGAACCCAACACAACGAACAGATGCATCACCGGAAGCAGTTTTAATGATAATAATGTGCTATTTATATAGTTAATCCAAAGCACTTTATAGAGCATATATTTACATACAATATCACCCACATGAAATTGGCACTCATTTATCGACCATGAAAGAATGAAAGGCTAAGTTGGCCTTGCCGGGATTCAAACCTGCGACCTGCAGATCACGCTCAGATTGCAGCAGCGAGCGCTCAAACTGCTGAGCTATCTTACCTGTATGGGTTGGAACAGCTGCCCCCACTGCTGACCCGACCCAAAAAAACAATAAAAAAAGCTGCGGGGGCTGCTGGTGTCCCCCCCGCAACACCCCGCTCACTACAGTGAGCGGGGTGTTGCGGGGGACACCCCTGCAGCGGACCCAAAAAAATAAAAAAAATAAACATAAAAAGTGAAAGGGAACTGACGTTGCAGGGTACAGCGAGACTCAAGGAAAGGTAAGTAGTGGGGTGGGGGTGTGGGTGGGTTTTTGTTGGGAGTTGGGTTAGGGCTTCTTTAGATTTGAGGTTGTTTCATCTAGAATAACCGAATGGGAAATGTACGAACAATTTTGCATTACGCACATTTCTAATTCGGTTATTTCCATCGCGGTTATTTCTGTCGCACTAAAACAAGCCCAGTTTAATCTATCAGGTATAGTATGGGCAGGGCCAATGGACGTTGTTCTCACAAATAGGTGCATGGTCACTGCAACAGGTTTAGCATGGACAGGGCCAGTGCAAACCTTCTACTCAAAGAGGTATGGTATTGTTGGGACAAAGGCCAGCTTCCCTGACAAAATGAACAGCATGGGCTTAGTAAATGAACATTTCCCTCAAAAACAGGTACAGAATGGAGAGGACCAGTGCAGGCTTCCCTCACTGGCGGTTACAGGTACAGCATGGGCATAGCTAATACCTGTTTCCATCGACAGCACTTGTTGGGCCAGGTGAAGCTTCCCCAATAAATGGGTACACCTAGGGCCAATGAAAACACCACTTAGAAGCAAATACAACATGTGCAAGGCCTTTGAAAGCTTCCTTCACATGTAGGTACAGCCTGGACAGGATGTCATGCTTTCTTCACAAAGAGGTACAACATGGAGAGGTTCAGTGGGAGTCCCAGGCATGGGGGCGACAGTACAGCATTCTGGGGCAAGTGCATGTTTCCATTACAAACATGCTCATCACCATTAGCGTCCCCTGCTGATCAGCAACCTGGGCAGCTGCCTGCATTGCCTAGTGGTTGCTGCAGCCCTGCTGGAATATAGACCTCAACGTTTTGCTCAACCTTCAGTCTTCAGTTCTCACCCTTCTAGCCTATTTCCCATAATGTAGTATTAAATAAAGGTCTGATGGCCTGGGCGCCCTCGTGAGCAGCATTGCCACCTTGATATCCGCAAAGTCCAATACGTGTTTGAATGTCTTCACGGATAGAAAGCACACGCTCCATTGCTGACAAGATGCTGTCTCCCTCCTAATGGAATTCTATCAATTTTTGGAGCACTTCAGATTTGTTCTCAGAATAATTGGGAGGGGAAGTGTAAGTGGTCGCTAAATGCTGAGAAACAAAATAATGAATGGGAAACATCCAGAAGTGGTTCCAAGAATTCCACCAGGGAGGCGCTTTGCTGTGACATCATAAACAATGAGCGCCCAGCTGGCCGTTCTGGAAGCATTCTGTGTGATATACCGGAAGGAGGGAGGAGGCAGGAGTTAGAGGGGGGGTGTACTAAGTACACTTTAAGCTCTTCTGCAGCCACTCACTAGTATAATGCAACGAATAATGAATGACCTGCCAGGCAGTTCAGCAGGTCGGGAATCCTCTCTACAGCGTATTCACTTCAATGGCTGAATGAGATGAACTGCACAGCTGACAGTCTGATTTAGAACATATAATATATTGTCTAAGAATTTTAGGCAGCGAAGATTTTACACTGCAAGTTTTCTTAATTACTGCAGTGTTAGTTAGTATAAGGCATGGGGACGTTTTCATTGTCTAAACAGGGTACTTTTTTTAATATGGTCAAGGAGCCTATATCATACACCCAGACCAGGGCATGAGCAGGTGCACGTCTTAGTCGCTGAATGTTTTCTTCATTCTCACGTTGTCTACATATTCCTTCCTTCCTTCCTTCCTTCCTTCCTTCCTTCCTTCCTTCCTTCCTTCCTTCCTTCCTTCCTTCCTTCCTTCCTTCCTTCCTTCCTTCCTTCCTTCCTTCCTTCCTTCCTTCCTTCCTTCCTTCCTTCCTTCCTTCCTTCCTTCCTTCCTTCCTTCCTTCCTTCCTTCCTCCCCTCCCTCCCTCCCACTCCCCTCCCTTCCTTCCTTCCTTCCTTCCTCCCTTTCTCCCTTCCTGCCATCATTCCTTCTTCTCTCTTTCCCTCCTTTACTTCTCTTCCTTCCTTCCCTCCTTTACTTCCCTCCTTTACTTCTCTTCCTTCCTTCCTTCCTTCCTTCCTTCCTTCCTTCCTTCCTTCCTTCCTTCCTTCCTTCCTTCCTTCCTTCCTTCCTTCCTTCCTTCCTTCCTTCCTTCCTTCCTTCCTTCCTTCCTCTATCGTCGCACTCCATCACAACACGCACATCCAGTAATTCATTCATCTATATCACACTAATACATGCATCTGTCCATACATTCTCACATCAACATTTGCCCTTAAGTAGCCCCTGTTTCCAATCCCTGGTACAAGTAAGGGTGTCCACCTCCTACAACCCAGACCAGCAACAGTCCCCATGGGAACCGCCAGCCTCATCCAGCAGGCTAGCCGGTTAGGGATGTGCGCTGTACGTGCAAGGTAAATAGCAACTAACAGGATATGGGTTACACCCTGAGTTCTTAGCTAGCTAAATGGACACAGAAATCAGAATGGGTTGTATATGGATCCCAAAGGGGACCCCTCTTTATTTATACAAAGTATTATTTTTAAAACCCTTCCTATTCCCTTCCTAACATTCTCCTGATTTGAGCACCAACTGCGCTACTTCAGCACCTGCATCCTTGGAGAGGTCTGATGCAGCAGACCCCTTCCATAACACTTGATTCCGTGACATGTAGTCTGAGGCCAGAGGATGGCTTCTGTGGGTGGTCCCATCTCTCCAAACAGACTCAGGCAGGCCACCACATCCCCCCACTACCTCACACCAGAGTACCCCCCTCTAGCCCCTTTTCCTATTCCAATAGCCTTCTACATCTACTTAACTTTTAACCTACATAACTTTCCCTTTCTAAATACTCCCCACTCTACGTTTCCCCTACTTAACATCCTACCTAACTTTTAGTACTTAAATATATAGATATATAGATGCATATATACACTGACACAACATACATACAACACATAATGCACTCTGTCACAATAGGGGTGACTGCTGCAGTCAGTTACCCCCTTCACAGTGACTGCTATGGATCTGTCCTGCTGGTTGTCAGGCTGGTACCTGTCCCCTGATTGTGTAGGGGGCCTGGCCCCACGTTTTCTTGCGTCAGGGTCTCACTGTGCATGACCCGTGCCTTTAAACGTGTTAATGAGTGGCCCCCTGCATGACTGAGCACTCACACAAGTAACAGACGCTCCTGTGGCCCTTTTCAATCTTCTGGGTGGCTCTATCAGCAAGGCTAGTCACGCACGATCACTGTCGCACTCGCGGCCTCTTGTTCTTCAGGCTCGGCCCCATAGACTGAAAGGAGTTTTATGCGGATTCATGGTCATATGGAAACCTATGTTTTGCCCGTTTCATGGGACAGATTACACATTAGACCCACAATCTCACATCCGCACAAACATTGGAGTGTGTTTTCCCAGAACTGCTAGATGCAGCTCCTGATTCCAGTGGAGAGGGAAACTGCTGTTGTGGCTGCAGTTCCGAAATTTGTGTGACTCTGCCTTGCCCATAATAGCTACCACCAATATGAGGAGGCTGAGGTGGGGAGCTACAGTGGAAGATCTCACTCATCAGGAAGTCCAGGCGTCATCCACCACCTCGAATTTGAGGGGGTTGCCTGCAGCAGAGAGGGCCTACATGTTTGTGCATCTATTCTCCAGGGGAAGGCAGTCATTGTTAGAACAGATAACAGCACAGTTGTGGCTTCTATCTACAGTTAATGGGACCAGATCCAGGGATCTGTAGATATTGGCAAACTCCTTGAGGGAATGAGCCGAGACTCAACTTCTGTCTGTACAGGTGGTCCTTGTTAGAGTGGAGGAAAATATGATAGCAGACCGCCTGAGCAGGGCTTTTCCTTCTGACACTTGGGAATTGCCTCCAGGTTTGTGACAACATAAACTCCTGAACTGGACTTTTTTCCCCCCAACGAAATGCAAAGGTGGAGAGGTTCTGCTCCAGTTTCCCATGCCAGCGACGAAGGGGGATATATTCCATGAACATGCAGTGGCTGGTATGTCTCTTATATGCTTTTCCACTGCTACCAGTGATTCAGAAAGTGCTGCTCAAGATCAGGGATTCTACAGTAGATGTACTCCTCATAGTGCCCTTCCACACGTTTTTCCTCTCTTTTTGTCCACATTTGTTGATACTCTTCCTTCTGCCGGTAGGTGTCGGCTCCATGTGGCATAATGATATTGTTTGGCGGTGGGTCCTAATCAAAGAATTTCAAAGGACAGTAAATCAACTATAGTGTTCCTTTTTCAACCACTAGAGGGCTTGTAGTCGATATGGCTCCCACTAAACACCAAAAAGGGACTACGGACCTGTATGGAGTCCTCATACACTAGATGACTAAATACACATGTAAGAGGGCACCTGCTAACTTTTTCCGGCGTTCTACAGCGAACTCGGGAATAACAACTTCGACTAGAAGGCTCCTCCTGACTGCACGACCCGTGTAAACGCAGGAGCCTGAAACAACAGGAAATAGCCGCCGATATGACGAGCGAATGATGGGCAATAGCAAAGGCTAATTCCTCATAGCGTTAAGATGGGAGAGCCCATAATGATTTCCTTAGCAGGTTTCTGCTTTTTGGTTCCCCCTGTTTTTATGCACCGGTTGTCTGTATTGAAAAGTCGCTGGATAACGACCTACGGCTCATCTTGAGGGACACAGAGTTTTTTGGGGATCCCTACTGCAAACCAAATAAGCTAACATCCGGAGAATTCCGTTTAAGAATTTTATTTTATGACTCATTAATGTGAAATAGATTAAAATGGCAGAGACTAGGCACGAGTCTTTAGAATGATGTGAACTTGTGACTAACAGCCAGATGGACTTCTGAGGCCCTCTTTAGAGAGGAATCTCTTTTTTCTTGGTTTTTTCTTGGTTACTCCGCATAGGTGCATTTGTTGTTACTCTTCTATATGAAGCGCCCTTCAGATGATTTAATTTAGTTTTATAGATGAAAAGACTGATAAATAATATCTTCTAAAAGTGCGGGCAGTGAATCTACCTGCCACCTGTGTCGCCATACTATTTAGTATGTTAAACAGAAACTGTTATATGAATTGGACCGTTAGAGCATTGGCACCTTGGTAATTGTCTGATTTTCTTCGATATGTATCTCCTATAGACAAGACCATCTTGTAGGTGGAACAAATAAATAATGGTTGAATAAATTGAAACCAGCCATCCCCCTCATTTTCAGACGCCCACTACAACAAACCGAGGTAATGAAATGTTTACTTACCCCTGTTTGCACAGATTAAATCTGTTCCCAAATAAGTATTTAAGGTTCTTATTTTGGTTTTATTTGTTTGTCTACCAACAGTTATCCTGTACAAACTACACAGATTTAGATGCTTTGAGGCAAGATGGCCTCTAATGTTGTGTTTCAATTTCAAGTGATGTATCTAGAAATCCTACTGAAGAAAGTTCTAAACTATCGTGAATGAACTGAAACATGTCGAGGCAAAATACCAGGATTTTTTAAATACTTGGTTCTCTTGGAAAAATATCTGTAAAGAACAGAGTTCACCTTTACACGCTTTATTGAATAAGCAAAAGTGGAACTTAACTGATCCATTGAATGGCACTCAGGAATTGTGATTATTGATAGTCATGCTTTTGTCACTAGCATTTTGCTTTTTAAATGTATTTGATTTTATCATATTTTATGAATATTGAATAAAATGTATATGTTTTGTAAGTACCCTTGAGACTGAAGGATTTGCTGTTGGTTAGTGTTCTTGACCCTATTTCTTTATATATGATTGTCTTCGGTACATCATTTTCTTTCCCGGCGCAGATCGCTTTAGTGGTTCAATCTGTCACTTTCATTTATTTAATATCAGAAATATGTGTCATCTTCTCACTTTGTTTTCCACCAAGACTTTACTTCACTCTATTCTATTTCGCATACACTAATGCTGCTCTCTCTCTCTATGGCGGGCTTCCTAAATATGCACTTGCAACATTACAATCTATTCTTCATTCTGCTCTTAGGGTTCATTTCTGCCTTCCCACTTCTGCTCACATCATTCCATGTATTTCTAATTGACAGTGGCTTCCGATTAAACATCACTCTGAACATCAGTTTCTTTGTCTTGTTTTAAATCTATGTAGGCTTTAGACCCTCTTTATCTAGCTTCTCTTATATCTTTACATCATCCTCTCGTAATCTTCACTTTTTCTGTTGCCTGTCCATTGTCCACCATGTGCTTCTTCACGATTCTGTTTCTTCTAACTCCTTGCACCTGAGATTTGGAAGGCACTACCTTTGGAGTTTGCTGTTCTCCTTTTACTGTTCTATTTCAAAAAGCTTCTAAAATCTCATCTTCAGCATTCTGCCTTTTCATATGCTGTCATGTAATTGGATCTGTCTAGCTGTGGTGTTTTTATCACATACTCACTTTTGTACTGTTTTACACTATTGTGAAGCGCTATGGATAGGGGGACCAGATTTGCAAAAAATAAAAAATAAACAGTCCAGGTCAATGACATAGAAGTAGGGTTACACTTTCACTCTGGTTGCTGACACAAAAGCCGCGCTCCCGTAAGAACCAGGACAGTCCCGGGAAAATTGGGACGCCTGGTCACCCTATGTACAACTGACATGGGTCTTGGCCTCTTGAAATAAATCAATTGAATGATGGGATATAGGGAGTGTTATGCTCTCTGGCAAGAGGTGAGGGGCAAGATCAAAGAAATAGAAAAGAAATACAAAAGAAATCCAAAAGAATTAGAAAAGAGGTTCCTGTCAGTGGAGGATAATACCTCACAAATATGTTCTGTGACAAGGAAGAGCAGGACTAGGAGAAATGAAGATTATTGGTAAATAATTTCATTAATAACAATCCTCTCCCACTCCTAGGTCAGTGCAGAATTACTTGATACATTATGACACAAATAACTTGTCTGGAGTATCTTTTCCTTAGAAAACACCCTAGGCAAAAGCAAAAGAGCAGGAGAACAAATGTCACAAGTTCAGGGAGTCTTCATAACCCTCTCCAGAATGAGGAGACCCCGAACTTTAAACTAGACGAGGAAAACTGCTAAGTACTTTGTCTGTATTTGTTGTTCGAGCATTTTGAAAGATGCAGTGAGAAGGGTTAAGGATTTCTCAGGAGTGAAACGTTGGCCTGAACATGTGATTCAATGTCTGAGGTTTACCCTTAGTAAACCTGTCTATGGATTGGGAATTGCCCTCCTTTTCAGAAACTTTCTCTTGAAACAAGAGGTGCCAATAGTTTGCCAAGCCACCCAGCTATCTCGCTGAGAAGCTCAGCATCTCCGGCAGACTTCATACCACCAGAAGCCAGGAAACGTGCAGACCTGAAATCCATTGCTGCAAAAAGGAAAGGACCACAAAAAAAGTCTTCTCTGCCTACGCTACAAGACTATGGTATCTCCTCTCCGTCAGCATCAGACTCGCCCCCACGCTCCTACAATGAAAGAAAGAGCTCAAGACCCACTTCTTCAAGGAATCTCTCTGCCTCAACACCTAGGCCATCGCATCCCCCCACGCGCCAACTGACTCACTAGATACCATACGCCCATCTCCTCCGGCCACCCAGTACAGCTGTACCCTTCCTCTGTGGCCCTATATATCCTACTCCAGCTGTATATCTGTTCTGTTATCTCTGTAAAGTGCTCTGTTGCTTCTAGAAACTAGGTCCACTCTTTAAATACTGTAATAATAATAATAATAATAATAATAATAATAATAATAATAATAATAATATGGACTTAGTAATATAGACTTGGTAGATCGTGCAGTCTTATGCAATCACCTCAGCTCAGCCGCCCATTTCTCAAGTGACGCCATAGCCTGGGTGCAATCCTTCCTTGCAAACCGTACAATGAGAGTCTTCTCCCCCCCTAGCAGCTGCCGATCCCATACAAGTCTCCTGCGGCGTCCCCCAAGGATCCTGTGTATCTCCTACGATGTACAAAATCTTTACCAAGCCCTTATTTGACAAGTTGGACAGACTGGGTGTTATCTACACAAATTATGCTGATGACACTCAGATCCTCATCCCCCTTTCGGGCAACTATGCGGAAGATTCGGCCTTGGTAAACAAGATATATCTCCTCATTCAGGCACGGATGGCATCCCATGGCCTCTGCCTGAATGACGACAAAACGGAGCTGCTAATCCTTGGCACAGAGATAGCAATTAAAAAACTTGACCCCAACTATACCTCATTTAACATCGACAACAATGTAATTAAAGTGATGCCTGCAGTCAAAACCCTTGGGGTGTATCTTGACTCAGCACTCACCTTCAAGAAGCAAATCAATACCCTAGCATCCTCCACAGCGTATACCTGTAAATGAATCCGAGCTTGCAGACCTTTCCTATCCGAGACCAGCTGCATCACACTGGCTAATGCTCTAATCGTATCTAGATTGGACTATTGCAACGCTCTGTAGGCAGGATCAAACAAATACATCCTCGATAAATTATAAACTCTCCAAAATAACGCTTTAAGAGCAGCCTTAAACATCCCACCCAGAAATCATATATCCACCGCCAGAAGAAACATCCACTGGCTAAGGACAGGATTACCCTAAAAACCCTCTCCCTCACATCTAAATGCCTCACCAACATTGCCCCTCCCTACCTGACAGAAAGAATCACCAAGAGATCGTCAAACCGTCCCACTAGAAGGGCCAGCGCAGACAACTTAATGGTGCCCAGATACAAAAAATTACTGCCGGCGGCTCCAGCTTTCCGGTCATAGCAGCCCAGACCTGGAACAGACTCTCCGTTAATCTCAGAACTGACCAACCCTACCCAAGCTTCAGACGCCAGGCCCTCACCTGGCTACGTACTAATGACACATAACCTGACTGAACAATCCGCCCTCCTGACTATGCCATCAATGCTCACCCTCTTACCTCTTGCTTATCTCATCTTGCCTTAATGATCTTACCTTACCAACATTTGTAGATATATGTCTCAACTGCTTTTTATTTGTGTACCACTCTGTAACCAAGTTTTCAAGTATTCTTGTAATGTCGGCGCTCTTCTACCCTCGTGTTTGGTTTTGCGCTATATCGAATAAACAAACAAACAAACAAACAAATAATAATAATAATAGAGGCATGTTATCCTCAAATCCAAACACGGAAGATTCTTCTTGTCAGAATTCATGGAGCACATTCTTTGTCATATTTCATGTTCCTCCCCTCCTAGCCCATATTTTTATATCCGGTCTTCCTGGGATGTCTGGAAAAAGAAATTTAGAAGGCCTTATTCCTTTTCTGTTGCAGTTATTGTCTTCTACCCTTAAATCGTCAATGTCAACACTCACTTTTACCTCTAATACTTTAAGGGAGTGGAACAATGAGGCTCCTTGGATCCTGTACCATTCAATGTCCATAATATAATGCATGACTGTCTCATATTGTACACTATTTGCACTCTTTCCATCCTGCCGACATACAATGGTATGCAATATGCAGCTAAATCCTGTGTGTCCGGCTTCTCTTCCATTAATCACCACCTCCTACTTCCTGGGGAATCTCCCATTGCTCTCAAATGTGTCTGAAACAAGTGGCTGTATTCTCTCATAGTATCTCTCCTGGGTGTCTTTCGCTCATTGTTCCTGCCATAACTGCAATAGTCTCCTTCCATTTTCCTTCTGGTAATCATTTAATTTCATTTGCACTTAGGGAGGCGTTTAAATCAACCCCGATGTTGCTGCTAAGTGCACTTTCTCATTCCCTTCGATACAGGGGGGACTGGGCATTCATGCTATTTCTAGCAACAGTCCTTCCATGAACCATTTCGTTCCATTGCATTATATCGATTATAATCACTTACCTGCCTCCTTTAAATATGTTGATTGCTTGAAGTGCATTTAAATAATCTGTAAAAATCATGTTTCTTCTTTATAATTTCTTAATTTTTCACAGCATGATCACTAGTAATTCTAATGATTTCTCCAATGTTTCACAACATGACCACTAGTAATTCTTATAATTTCTCCAATGTTTCACAGCATGATGACTAGTAATTCTTATAATTTCTCCAATCCTTCACAGCATGACCACTAGTAATTCTTATAATTTATCCAATGTTTCACAGCAGGATCACTAGTAATTCTTATAATTTCTCCAATGTTTCACAGCATCATCACTAGTAATTCTTATAATTTCTCCAATGTTTCACAGCATGATCACTAATAATTCTTATAATTTCTCCAATGTTTCACAGCATGATCACTAGTAATTCTTATAATTTTGCCTATGTTTCACAGCATGATCACTAGTAATTCTTATAATTTATCCAATGTTTCACAGCAGGATCACTAGTAATTCTTATAATTTATCCAATGTTTCACAGCAGGATCACTAGTAATTCTTATAATTTCTCCAATGTTTCACAGCATCATCACTAGTAATTCTTATAATTTCTCCAATGTTTCACAGCATGATCACTAATAATTCTTATAATTTCTCCAATGTTTCACAGCATGATCACTAGTAATTCTTATAATTTTGCCTGTTTCACAGCATCATCACTAGTAATTCTTATAATTTATCCAATTTTTCACAGCAGGATCACTAGTAATTCTTATAATTTCTCCAATGTTTCACAGCATCATCACTAGTAATTCTTATAATTTCTCCAATGTTTCACAGCATGATCACTAGTAATTCTTATAATTTCTCCAATGTTTCACAGCATGATCACTAGTAATTCTTATAATTTCGCCCATGTTTCACAGCAGGATCACTAGTAATTCTTATAATTTCTCCAATGTTTCACAGCATCATCACTAGTAATTCTTATAATTTCTCCAATGTTTCACAACATGAATACTAGTAATTCTGCTCTTATTGATATGACATCTGTTATTCTTGCTGTTTTTCAAGTGTTCAGGGGTGGGTTGTAGTATGCTAGCCCCACTTCCCCACTATTTGGAAGTTTAAACCCATCAGTGAATGCAGCGCTGTTGCCTTACTTTGAACATAACGTACACCTTTATTTTAAGTTCCCTTTTTCTCTCTATTTAGTAAGCTGTCATAATTAGTATGTATCGCTTTGGTTACATACATTTTAATTTTGGGGTGAGTATTGCGAAAAATTAAATGGGCACCAAGCCAGATGTGCATTGTGTCGGAGATTCATGCATACATCCCTTTTATCACATACACATTTATTTATTTATTTATTTATTTATTTATTTATTTCATATTGTGATTTGGTTGCACTGCAGAAACCTTACACACATACAGCTCTCAACACACAATTGATAAAAGAGTTAACAAAACAACACTCCATTTCTTAATATACTAAGTGCAGCATAATAAAGACATTAAAACACAGTGTTAAAAACAAAAAGCATCTATTAATTCAGTCAATGATCATCGTCACAAATGTCAAACAACTGCATTTGATATCACAACTCAATCGGTAGTGGTCATCAGGCCCTTAGATAAAAGAGGGAGATCACCTGTGCAGATCCAAACCAGGATATCCAAAAGGGCTACTGAACGAGAAAAATGAACAGTACTCATTAGGGTTGCCTGTAATCTTTCCGGAATAATCGAAGAGAGGTCACAAAACAATGAAGTTATTTATTTATTTTTGCCATTTATACAGCGCGCCTATCCCTTATTCCTTTGAGGTGATAGTGCCGGGCTCCTTCAAACGAAAAGATATAAAGACTCAAAGTCAGTTTTACGCAAACAAGTAAAATCCAGAAGCCCCTTTGGCAGTCCCACCATCTTCAAGGTTGGAAGACAAGTCAGTGTAAATTGTAGTAGGTTATTCCCGAATGCTCGAGAAGGGGGATTTACAATACATGGTTGAGGAAACATAGGCAAAGTGGCCAAGTCCATACTGGAAACATAGTTTGTAAATAGTTTCAATACTTTAAAATGCTGAAACGCTCATTCTGATCCAAGTCACTCCGTCTGGAAGTTATATTAGACAGAACCATATCCCCATCCCAAGCTACTGAATGTAGGTACTGTTCACATTCTTTAGAGAAGACAGATATTAGGACATTTGGTTTAGCCCACGTTGCCTCGCTCAACCTGGTAAAAACATTAGTTGTGCCTTTGTTCTGCAACTTAAAATACAAACAAAGTTGAAACCATTTATAATCAGGGACGTCATTTCACCGAAGTTTCAAGGGTAGCGGAAGTGACATTATACAACCCTTGACCTCTAATGACATCCCCACCCCAAAGTGGCCTCTCGGGAAGTTATACTACATGACATTTCACCCCTCGACAAAACAGGAACTGCCATCACATAGCATTGTTCCCAAGTACACTACGAAAAATATGGCTATGATATCAATGTCATGTGATATACATTTCATACAAGAACGGATCACCTTATGTATCATTAATATCAGTGTGTATATGCCCATATTACCAAATTACGGTGAATGCAAGCAGACGTCCAAGGCCAAATGATAATGATGTGTTACTATATAGCACTTATGCTTAAGCGCTGTATATAGAACAAATGTACAAACAATATCACCCAACCTGTGTTGGTACTCATGTATCGACCTCAGGAGGATGAAAGGCTGAGTTGGCTTTGTTGGGATTCAAACTTCCAACCTGCAGATCACACACACATCACAGAATGAGCAAAATAAACGCTCAACCCACTGAGCTATTTTAACGGCTATGGCAAAATTAGCAATTACATGCCTGAATGTTCTCAAAGTCAGAAAGCAAATTACACTCTGTAGTGGATACAATTAAACTGGTAACTGTGAACAGCAGGCCAGTTCATCTGCAGGTCTGGTGCAAATTTGGCCATATGTCAAGCTTGCGTGGATCTACTTGTCAGGCTTCAGAGGTTGGCAAAATACATACCATTGGGAGGGTTTATAACCGTGTATTAAAGAATTTAGAGTAGCACAGGGAAAGCAGCACACTCAAATGGCATCCCATACTCTGGACACTTATTACCTCATACATGTAAACAAACATCCTGAACAGCATGCCAGGGAGATAGGAAAGATAGAGACATTACAACAAAGCATTAATTGTGGCACAGTGAAATCAAGCTTCACTATGTGCTATGGTCAAACATGTCTGCACTGCATACAAGCTTTTAAGGAAAAGGATTTTGTGAAGTGACTGAGGACACCGAGATGGAATGTCTTGTGATGATCAGAACAGAAGCAATGGCAGAAAAAAAACATGCTATAACTGCAATCTGCGAAAGGCAAAATACATAGTCCAAAATCGATTCTCATTCTACTCTAAATGGTTTTTGGACGTTTTTTTTCTGCATTGTGTATTTTAGGTGTTTAAGAACAGACTAAATCAGTGACTCAACCCCTGAAGTATGCCTAAAATAAACCTTTAATGAGTCTAGCAATTATTGTATAGAATTCCAGAAAGAAAAAATATTTTCTTTGCCTATTCTTTCATATTTAGAGTCACTGTTTATCACAATGGGCTGGCAGACTCGCCACCTTTTCAGGTTGATCGGTAATGTCTTCCTCATCAGTAGAACTCAACTCGTTCCCCCGTTCCCTTTCCTCCTCACCTGAGCTTGAAGAGTAATTTAACTTCTTTCTTCTGGTGTGCAGAGCGGGAAGCCTTTTCTTCTGTAGAAGGTAAGGTCGGCCTCGAAAGGAAGCCACCGCGGCTCCACACAGGAGGCACGGTGACCCCCCTCCGCGACGGACTAAAAACGAAGTGAGGGGAAAAGCCAAACGGCATAAAAACCACTCCGGAGTGCTTGAGCCGGCAGGAAACCAGAAACCAAAACAGGAATACTCGGTGAAGTAATCAGGCGATCCTAGGCAAGATAAGTATGAGAGTGAAACAAGAGAGGCAAGCTCCGTAGAGAAAGGAGCAGAGCGAGAGACAGCAAGGAAAAGGAACGGACCGGTGTAAAACAACCGGGGGGGGGGAAACTGGAAAGACTGTAAGAAGGAGGAGCAAGGGGAAAGAGAGCAAGGGCTTGGAAGAAACAGAACAGCACGGGCGGAGCACCGCCAAGGAGAAAACTATAGAGGAGCGTGAGCAACAGAGGGAAATCCGAAGTTGCAACGCGCCGAGCTGCCTAGCGTGTGGAAGTGAATACGCGTAGGCGGCGGCCATGTTGAAAAAGACTAGAACGTTAGCGCTGTCAGGGAAAAAACGTGACGCCACAATTTAATGGCGGCCCAGCTTACACCTCTTCCACAGCCGCCAGCGCCCAGCGGTCGTGATACTGTTACATTTGTGAAACCCTGTGTTTCTTTAAGAGGTCTGAGCAAGTACGCCAGCCACTCCAGAAACAAATAGCTGCATGTAGCTTCGGTGGAGTTTTGGTTTGTTTAGGGGTTGCAAAGGGGACTATAGGGGTAGCAAGGGAGACCACAGGGGTTACGTCCCTGGCAACCCCCACATGCCGTCCCTGTTTATAATAAAACCACCATGATTTTACACCCAATTCGAGCCTAATGCCTTCTATAGGAATATGCGGATGGAGATTTAAAACCTTCATCCTCAACATCCCTTCTTTAACCTTTAGCCATGTTTTGGATGGATGGTGGAAGCAGCTTGTCGCCATACAAAATCGCCAGTGTTACCTTGGTTTTGAAAAACTAAACAGCCGAAAATAATGAATAAATACATCGCCTCCTTTGATCCCTATCATCTGTGAACTAAATGCTTCCATCTTCATATCAAGTCTGTTTTTCACTAAACACAGATCACTTTTTAGTGTAAACAAATAACCCACATAAATTGTTCAACTTTAAGGGGGAATTAAAAGCTAAAACACCGGACTTACTTGGAGTAATAATGCGACTGTGTGAACCCAGATACTGGGATTTTAGGTCTGACCTACCCTGCAATCAAATTGGTTAAGCATCCATAAGAGAAAGGTCGTCAGCATAGGCTAGCCATCCCACCTCTCAAGTGCCAAGTCTAGGAGGGAAAACAGAAGCATGTGTTTATGCAAGAGGAAGATCTCAAATATATACATTAAATAAAACAGGTGCTAATACACATCGCTGGCATAGGCCAGTCACTACCGGAACATTTCTAGAAAGTGACCCCTCATAATTCAGTCTAACCTTCAGTCTATTGGTAATATGAAAGAGAATGAGCATAGTTAGCTGCCCCTGAAGTATTTCCCAACACTGCAATCTTCTCCATAGATGACTCCAGTCCACCTTATCGAAAGCGGAGACAAGGTCCAAGCTAGCCACGTATAACCAAAAATCCCTATCACATTTGGCAGAGGATTGACACTATGAGATTATCCATTCATATGTTATGGTTCCTACACCTTAGTTTCCTTAGTCCAAAGAACCAAATCATTCAATACATAGTTATTATTATCATTATTATTATTATGGTATTTATTGAGCACAGACCTGGCTTCGAGAAGCAACTGAGCACTTTAGAGAGGTATACAACAATATAGATACATAACAGAGCACTTTACAGAGGTATTCAACAGTACAGGTGCATTATGAAGTGCTTTTCAGAGGTGACAACAAAACAAATATACAGGGGGGGTTAGGATACATAGGGACACAGAGGAGGGGTACATCTTTACTGGGTGGCGGGGATAAGAGGGGTAAGCTAGAATCTTTGAAGAGGAGTCCAGGAAATTGCTTTCTATTTATCTGGGGAAGACCAATCCCCTTTTTTATAGATTGGTACCACTGTTGCTTCAGACCAGGATTTTGGAAGCTCCATGTCATTCATTGACCAATAGAGTGAATAGACCACATAACACATTTGACCAGAACTCAGGATTGCCTCTTAGAATATAATTAGAAAGCCAATCCGGGCCTGCCGCTCTAGACGGTTTTAAATGGGAAATAGTCTTGTTCATTTCCTCTAGGTCAAAAGTAAACCTCCATCGAGCAGCAGTAAGCTACTGGGTCTTGTGTACTACAGACAAATTGAATGGTATAAAATGTCACCCACTCTGATTCCATGACGGAAGTAGACTGCACCAATCTTTGATGGGAGACCAGACTGTTCAGCTGTCACCAAAGTCCTCTGGCATCATGGCCAATCAGTTTCTGAAGAATAACCTGGTTCTGAACAGGGTATAAGTATACCCTATTGGCCTTTAACCAGTTCGTATAGAGCTGTTCTATTTAGACACAAAATAGCTCTCTGGACCTGTTCAACTTTAGCTTGGTTTGTAAGAATTACATATTACGTATCATTTGGCATTGCAGAAATTAATCTCATGAGTCATTTGATATTGAACTTGACAAAATAAAAGGCTTCTGTCACCAACAGAGGAGAACTTAACTCCTAACTTACATGAAAACAACGTGGTTACAAAATGTTTGAGGAAACTATTATTATCACCTACTTATTTGTGAGAAAGAAAGATGTGTGGTCTTTCGTATGTTCTAAAATACTCTTTGATTGTCATGCAAAGCAGCCAGGAACTGACATTGGTGCTATTTGCCCATGTGCCCTTTCTCTAAGAGGTATTCAGAAAAAGTACAGTAGGAATTAGTATAGGTATTCTAGTTTTCCATAATGTGCTTTGACAATAATACAAATCTAAAATTCTTAAAATTACAACAATTTATGTTACAAATGATCTTTGAAATAAATATTGAAACATTTTACAATTATTCAGTGTACAACGTTAATACAATTAAGTAATTGCATATCATGGGCAATGATAAGTGTTTCTGAATACACGTGTTTGTTACAGTTTGCATAAACACCAATATCCAAAATTCAGATCCTATGCACATCTTTCTCAACATGTAGAAATATTTGTATAATTTTTAAATATTTTGATTGCTAAGCTCATGCTGGCATACCATGTCAATCTTACAACCCCCTTTATACGATCCTATCCCACAATTCTGGCCAAGGAACAGACAGTGAGGTAGTCAGAAATCGAAATGTATTTAAAAGAATAATGTAACTTCAACAATGTTTACCATGGAGTTCAAAACAAAGCCAGACCTGGCACATCCCAAAATATTTCCAATAATGAATAACTTACCTACTTGAATCTTACCATAGTGAGTCCACACGAGTATTCGTTTTCATTCCATAATATTGTCCTCAATATAATATATAATTTTACTTCATTATTAACATTGTCACTTTTCAGACAGTGTATGTATATTTAGATTTACACATTTTCAAACACCTTTTCAGAATAATAGTTTAACTCCAGTATCAATGAATGTTTTTTTTACAAAGTAAGTTAGTTTCAATACTTACTTGATAGTACATCCACTATCAACCACCTCCCATGAATGTATTTGCTATGTCTACGTTATTCAAAGTAGACAATGATCAACATAATTTGTAGTTTAGATTGGAAAATGTTCTCAATGATTATTTATCCCTTTCTGAGCCCACATGAATACTGTGTTCTCAAAATATATGGATGCAGCATTCTCTGAACATGTATATGCGCCTTTCGGTAAACATGAGTGTGTTATTGCAGTCCATGCTTGTCTATGCAACTGTGAATACAGCTATGTATGCAGTTTTAAATTCACATTTGTGTGGTCTGTTTTCAAGCTACTTGCATGTGCCAGCAAATATTAATCTTTGCATGTGGTTTTTAATCTGCATGTGTTTTTGGGTTGGAGCTATACTACAAGAACTCCCTTCTCAAACACATTACCCATGATATTGTCCGTTAAAGATAAGGGATTGGAAGGGCTTGCATTTTGCACAATTCTTCATAAAGAACATTAATTATTTACACTAATTTTGACTGTTTCAACATCTGATCTATGACTATGGCTTCTTAATGCTACATAACTGCTCATTATCACCGTGGGAAATTATATTTTGCAAAAACTATCATGACCCAGAATGAGTCTGGACTAGCTTATTGTTATATATGTGGTGAATGTGGAGTTTGTGGAATGGAATGTGGAGGGAGGGAGAACCTTTGGTGGTCAGGCTTCTGGAACACTGAGTGTTCCTGCAGAGGTGGTTGGTGGAGTTAGGGCTGAAGGGAGGAGGTTGCTGTGAAGGGCTCATTATCCATGTACATTAAGCAAACTTGAATAAATGGGAATCTGTGCTCAGTACTTAAATTTACAAGGCAATTCCACTTTAAAGTAGAGCTGCATTGAGCTTTACATTTTGTTTCTCAATATTAAGAAGACTAGGCTCTAAAGAACAACATCTGCTTTGTATTGTATGTAAATGGAGGAACACATGCCATTGGTATATTAACACGTGTACTCCTATTTTCACTTGTAGACTGTTTCCACACAGATCCCTTTCCTCTATTTGTTTATTTATTTATATAGCACACCTAGACCAGAGGCACCTGGACGCATTGCTTGGTTATAAGGACAATATATTTACAGGTACATAAAATAAATGGTTACATAGGCAATATATTCACAGATGCATATGGTATAGGTTAACAAGACAATACATTTACAATTGCATGTGATACAAGATAAGACATATACGTTATTTACAGTAGATTACAGTGATGCAAGATGAGTTATTATTTTTGGTCCCATAAGGTGAAAAAGCTATAGTTGAGGTGAGAAGAGAGGAGACAGTGGTTACTGTGATGCATAGTGATGTACAGTGCAACTAAGGTTCTTAGTCCTCTTTCGAGAGAATCCAAGTTTTGGATTTTTTTCTTAAGAGGTGGCAGGAAGGTTCTGTTCTTAAGGTCAGTGGTAGAGTGTTCCACAGTTTAGCGGCAAGCGCAGGGAATCTGGTGCCTCCCGCTTTCTGAAGCTTGAACCTGGGGACCTTCAGGCAGTAAGCTTGGCCGATCTGGTGGGACATGTAGTGATGTTACGGGTGAAGATGTCAGCCAGGTAGCTTGCTGCAAGGTTGGCAAGGCACTTATGAGTAAGTGACAGTGTTCTGTACTCTATCGTTTGGAATACGGAGAGCCATTGGGTGTTTCGTCTCAGATCAGAGATATGTTGGGACCTTGGGAGATTCAATGATGCTCTCAGGGCATTGTTTTAAATTACTTGCAACTTGTTAAGGTTGCGTTGACTTGTGCCCAGGTAGAGTGTGTTGCAGTATTACATTTTGGAGAGTACTAGTGCTCTGGCTATGGCGGTGCAGTTAGTGGTGGGTAGAAATGGTCTACATGCATTGATTAGCTTGCTGGTGTAGGTGGTGGATGAAGATATTGCATTGATTTGTCTAGTCAGGGTAAGAGAGGAGTCTAGGTATCATCATCCCACATTTCAAATGGGAGTAATCTACTCTTTGAATGTAACAATTGATTTTAGAGAGCCATCAGGGGACTAAGTCATTGTGAAATCATTCATTTAGCAAACTATCTCTTCAGGTGGCTTTTTTGAAATCAATCGCCCCTAAACTGGCCAGTCTTCACTCAATGGACTTGTCTGCTTCTCTGCTGGGGACAATCCTTCAAGTTCTGTTCTCTCCTCTCCTGATAGTTCCTCATGCCCATCTCCCATCTGTGTGTGAGCATACAATTATATATTGTTTCTGACCCATGATATAGGTGTCATTTTCAATACCATGATCAGCAAGGTTGGGAGAGAAAACTACTCCATTTGCAGAAAATCCAGTTTCATTGTCATGCTCTCATCCCAATTTAAAATATGTAAGATTAATACAACTAATACATTCCATTTCTGCAAGTCAATGGACACATTTAGAGGGTTTGAATGGATGCATTCAGATACAAATGTGGCACATTTATGCACTTTTGCCATTTTTCACTAGTTCAAAACATGACACACAATAAATATAAATATTTACAGAATCTGACAGATATTACTTTTATCTATAAGCTCTAAAAATGTTGTGTTGACTGAGACACAGTGATCAATTTATTGATTACACATGTTAATACGAAAAGGCAATTCATGTTAAGATGCATTATGTTTTCTTGAAGATATTTTCCTACAGGTGGCAGTGGCGGTGCTTCACCTTTGCCAGACATACATTCCATAAACTTCACTGAACTGAGTTCAGAGCAGATGTACGTTTGCTATGCATAGTTCAGTGACCTTTCCCTTAGTCTGGGCTAATGGAGATTTTATGGTATGCCTGGACTTTTACACATGATGCAATGGCCGTTGTGCTGAAGACTTGAATCCATTAGTGTAACATCTGGCATAGCCATTATAGATATAATGTACAGAACTGGCCAAATCCTGTCAAGGCCCTTTGTGTGTGTGCTCTTCATGCGCATGCCTGGGCGGAGCCCAACCTTTTATGTATTACACCTGAGAATTACATCTTGGAAGGTTTCATTTCCCCATTTTGATCATTTCCAACATGCATGGTAAAGCAGAAATGAAATGTTAAATTAGCTTTTGGTTCTACCCTATGTTTCAGATTCTGTTGATTAAAATAGAACCTATATAAATCTATTCACTGGATTTGTATATACAGTCATATTTCACATAATGCAGCAATACGCCTTATATTGGTTTTAACAATTGTGTTCTGTACTCAACAATATATAACAAAGTCAGACCTAAATTACAAATCACAGTTAACTGTGGATACACTTACTTCTATACAGGGCATGTTTGCAAATATTTTGACATGCTAAGAAATATACTGCTTTTAAACTGCAAAGTTGTGAGAGTACGTGTTCTATAGATACAGGCTGAATTGTCATGTAAATAACATATTGCAATTTGCTTAGGCCTTGTCGTCATATTTCTACATACAAAAAGCTTTTGTTTAAATACGCTTCATTCCGAAAATGTCATCAGCATTAATGAGGCAACAACTGAAGAATGGTTTTGGTGCTGTAATGTTTTGAATTCCAAATAAATACAGGTCTATGCATTTCCTTCAGCTCTGATAAGCCAGTCTTTACATGTAGGGCCTCATCACGAGTTTGGCGATAACCATTAAATGTGGTGGTAGTGCTATTACCGCTGCATTTAAGGGTGTGCCAGATCATGGCCTTGGCGGATTTCCCCCCAGCTCTGAGTTGGGGGTAAATTCGCTGAAAATTTGCTGATTTTCGCCGCAATTACCGCTGGCGGGAAATCCGCCGGCGGTAATAGCGCACATTTTCCCCATTGGGCCCAATGGGGAATGAGGAATTCCTGAATTGGCCCAATGGGGAATGGGCACTAACCGCTCCGCCAAACTCGTGATCCAGCGCTCATAGTGCAGGGGGTTTGGCGGCAGGGCTAATAGCGCTGGCAGTAATAGGGCCAGCGTTATCGCCCAACTCGTGATGAGGCCCACAATGTCACAACACTAAACCTTGTAAACATTATTGTAAACAGACGCACATCTAGGTTGATCTTGAATGTTTCCAGAGTCAACCTTTTGTCATAACAGTGAGCAACATGTCTGGATTTTCAATAAATGCCATAATTAGGGAATCATGCCTCTCTTAAGGAAGGACTTTTTTCAAAGCACTTTATTTTAGGCCAGTTCCTTTGCTACATAGGAGCAGGAGTAACAAACCACTCTGTGTAACTAGTTGAGGGGGCAATCAACCTGAACATTTGCATGTTCATAGGCACTGGGATTACAAAGAGGATCCACTTCAATAGAGGGATCTTCATCTGGGGAAAAAATAGGTATCTTGCATCATGTGGAAGGACCCAGGTCAGTGGAATTTGAGTGACACACAGGACACAACTCAATCATACAATGAGTCATTATCCTTATAAAAAGTGTTTTTGTTATTGTAGATAGAGTGACACCGCAGCACAATCAGGGGTATAACAGATGCTGAGCACTTTAAAGATTGAACTCCTTGAGTCCTGTTGAAGGCTGATTACAAATAAAAAGATGGAAGGACATGTGGTAGAGATGCGTACAATATTGTAGAAGGACTAAACAGAGAAATTCAGCATCACAGAATATATAACCTTGTGAATGACATTTATTGTTGTGAGTGCCTAAAACCAGGTTTTCAGGGTGACTCCCCATATGAGGAGCACTTAAAAGGCATGTTAATGCCAAGACCACTGCCAGAGGTGTCTGGCCATGTGCTGAATGAAGATGGGGGAAACAAAAGGGCAATAAGGCAGGGGATTTCCCCACACCGAGCAACACTAGGATAGCAACCAGTGAAAGGGAGAGGGTGAGTGTGACAACCATATAATAGAATGTACTGATCATTCCTCAGCTAAATGGGGCCATGGGACATTATAATTACCATGGCACTTGTGGTGCAGTGTTCTGGCTAAATACAATGGTTGATCACCTAATAGAACCAAGGGAACCATATAGCTGCTTGTTATATCACGTGTGCCAAGGGAAAGCCAATGCCACAATGCTTATTCCAGGTGGCGGCATTGGACAACCAGCTGGGATGCTGGAGGGTACCCCATTTGTCCCAAAGTCTGTCTGATTGTTGGGACATTGCTCCTTCCAAAATAGTGTGAAATTAATAACTCAAGGGGACTCCAACTCGTGCAGCCAAGTCAGAGATGAAGCAAACCATCTACCTGGATCAAGCAACCCAGCCAACCCAATAAGGCTCTATTTATTATTTCAATTGTGGGTGCAATTTCAAGGGCTGCATCACGGTAGAGCACATCTCACACCACGAGATGTGTCTATTTTGAGTTAACATGAATATGACATTTCCTATTTTGGCAAGGGATTTACTGCCTTATTTGAATGCAGTAGAAAAGTGAACATGCAAAAGGCTGATTTCTGCAGGTTTTAACTTGTGCAGAAGCCCAGACAACACAAAGTTTGAGAGGAATCTCCTGTGTGGTTTGAATCGTCCATTTAAAGTTGGCAAGTCCTGAGAATATTCAGCTAAAATGTAATGAGAGAGATGAGGAATAATTGTAGACACACCTGAAATTCGAACTCTAGAACTTAAAACAAAAGTTAGGGCACTGATGTTTAGTAAGGATCGCTGGAGGGGAGTGTCGAGTCCTGCGATCTGTCACCAAGCCTGAACACCTAGGGAAACTCAATGCACCTAAAGGCTCTGTTAACTCCTCCCACTGTGCCTCTACCCCGCCTCCCCACCCCCGCCTAGCTCTATGTTCGTGAGTTTTTCTGAGATCTTTAATCCGAAACTTGTAACCAATGTTACCAATGGTCAATTTGCCACATATCAAGCTGAGTTCATAATAGAAATCATTAGTGCTTTGTGTTTTCTCATCCAATCGCCATAATCCAGATGTCTAGCTTTCTTGGAGTAGTAGGCTGCTAGCACGGCTTGCATGTGTGCTGATTGACATTGTGTGTCTTATGTAGACCTTCCAGGAGAAGCGTGAAAAGAATACAATGAGAACAAGCAAACACACCAGCACCTGCCTTATTGCATTCAAGTTGGAAAAGGCTCTGAGCGCATGGAGATGATGGGGTGGCATCTGCACACCAATAAATGACCAATGCCTCTTCTTGTTGGAATGGATCATTTGGGACAGTTCATATGGATGGTCTGTAAAGGTGTAGGGACGGGTTTCCATTGATACCGGACCCTCCGTGATAAACTATTGTGTCGGCTCAGGGGTCTTTCCCATATCTACCACCTCTTGCACCTAGAGCTTTTTTTTTATTTTTTATGATCTATTGTGATATTTGCGCATTGATACTAAGCCCCATGCACTTAACTGTTAGAAAGGTTGATGTCTTTAAATGCTGGAGTACATTGTATAGGATGTTCTTTGTGAGCAAAGCAGTGCGATGCATATCACACTAATACATTGAATGTCATGCTTATCTAACAGGTCATGTTTCTGTGTCCATTTGGATCGTACCAATACCTGAGGACTCATGTAAACACAGGTGGTCAGGTGGTGGTTCCTGCTTTTCTTTTTAGATTTTGGCTTTGGCCATTTATCCAAACAAAACCCACCCCTCGTACGAACAATGCACCCTCAGTGGGATAGCGACATTCCAGTGGGACACGGGCAATGACAATGTAGGTCTCCAAATACCACTCAGGTACCCAAGTGGCAGCTGCCTTTGCCACTGCTGCACTTTTAACCAGAGCACCTCCTCGTTCAAGATATGTTTTATTTTTTTCATTTTTTTTATTTTTGTACTGTGCACTTAGTTAATTACAAAACTTTAGGCATAAAAAAATAAAAAAACAACATAAACAAAAACAGTAATACAATTAATATTAAGACATATCCTAAAAAGAAAACCAAGAGTTAATTGCTGTTTATAATCAACCAAATCACAATTCATTATTTTAACATTTCTTCAGCGCTTCCTTCCATATAGTAAAAGCAGCAGCCACTATAAACATTGATGATGCACCAAGTAAAGCAGACCGAAATTGATCACTTGAGCAATCCTCAATAGTACTTACAAAATCAATGTAACCCTGTAGGCAAAGGGTGTGCAGTGACACAGTGGCCCTCATAACGACCCTTGCGGAAATCGACTGACCGGAGCGCCACAGCGTAAATAGCGTTTCCGCCATTGCACGAAGGAGCAAAGTGCGGCCCATTCCGACCCATCGGGCACGAGCACCACGCCACGGCGGAAGTGCAAAGTCCGCGATGGCGGAAATGACCCCAAAACGGCCCACACCGCCGCCGTACGGCGCCCTAGGTGCAATACCGCCACCCCTCTCAGCGGTCACCGGAGTGTGCGCCTACCGGAAAGTACGGTGACCGGAAATATACGGAAACGGAAGTTAAAACATGGGCCCGGAACGGGAAACATCCCGGCGTACACCTATAAAACCACTAAAACCACACAACCACTAAAATCACCACCCTGAAACACACCCCAACCCGTCAACCACCCTAGCGAAACCAAGAAAAATGGGAAAAGTAGCGAAGAAAGCGTGCGACCGCAAGCGGCAGGTCCACTTCTCCCGTGAGGAACTCACCGTGCTAACAGAGACCCTCCAGGAGAATGCTGCCGTCGTCTTCAGCACGCAAATGACCAGGACGGCACTTGCAAACAAGAAGGCCATATGGGCTCTGGTGGCACAGCGGGTAAGTGCGGTGGGGACCGCACCCCGCACCCCACAGCAATGCCGCAAGCGATGGGACGACCTGCGGATACGCGTCCGCAGCATACTCTCTGCCAACCGCAACATTGCCACAGCCACCGGGGGAGGTCCTGAATCACCCATCAAGTTGACCCCCTGGGAAGAAATCTGTGCCTCCACCATCGGAATGGAGAGCATAGAGGGAGTCGGAGGGATGGAGAAA
The DNA here is from genome assembly GCF_040938575.1 of Ambystoma mexicanum. Lineage (NCBI taxonomy): Eukaryota > Metazoa > Chordata > Amphibia > Caudata > Ambystomatidae > Ambystoma > Ambystoma mexicanum. The sequence goes on along the minus strand of NC_090933.1, from coordinate 1,234,197,514 downwards.
GGAGTGCAGACATCCGAAGATTCAGGTAGGTGGGCCAGATAAAACAATGCCAAATCCACACAGTCCATCCATGTGAAGTACCATGCGTCCACATAGTGCAACAGAAACACATGGCCAGGAGAACGTCCACACACATCGGCCTGATAGCGCACGTTAAAACCCACAATAAATACATAAATAATTAAAAACCCCTAAAACACGCACTACACGTGCAGCAGGCACACCCTAACTGCAGGCTGCCAAACAACTGCACCCTCACTCCACACACAAATCAAAGCACCTCCAAGGCCCCGACCCAAATCACCCTCAGGTACCACCCCAATGCATGTGATACAATGCCATTACAATTCCCACAGACCCATCAATAACCCTCGCCCTCCTTTACTCCACCACAGGGTCCGATCCAAACGACGAGCCACAGGACACCCCTACCAGCACACCTGCAAAGAGGGCCAAGACCAACGGCCAGAGACCCTCCACCTCAGCTGCACGCAACAAGACACGGCAGCAGCACAAATCAGGTGCCAGCACAGAGGAGGGAACATCAACAGGCACCCCAGCAGCCAGCATGCCCACAACACCACCACCACAGGTCCCCCCAATGGATGCCACAGAAGGCACTGCCTCAGGTGGCAGCAGCACCATATGCGACACCCCATTGATGGCAGCATGCTCCGACACAGAAAACGGGGATGCCGAAGTCAGATCCATCCATGACCTGTCCCAATCCCCCTGTCTGTCCCATCCCGTACAACATGAAGATACCACGCAGGGGCACCCACAAGACGACGACTGGCCATCCCCCCCAAGCCCTGTGGCAAGGCAACATGAGGTCAACAGCCCCTCTGCGACACCCCCGCAAATGGCCATGGCCCAGCAGAGGCAACAGTCCCTCGACCAGTTGATCGAACAACAGCAGCAACTGGCCACACTCCTCAAGGACCATGCCGATGAATGTGGGGGCACCAAGGCAGACATAGAAACATCAACTGAGACACTTAGGGCAGAAATGGAGAGAGGCACAGAGACGCTAAGGGCACAAATTGAGAGAAGCACCGAGAGCCTGAGGGGGGAACTGCATGCGACGTCCAAAGACGTATGTGCCGAACTTGCCGCAGTGCGCCGTGTGCTCACTGAGCTCTCGCAAACCCTTAGGGACATGCATGGACGTGAGCAGGCAGACACATCATCCGTTGCAAGTTCCGTCCAGGGCAGCCCCCAACGTAGATCTGGAAGGAACCTGCGCTCCACAGGCAGGGGTGCCCCTGATACCCGCAGAGGGGGCTTGCAATAGCGACAGCCCACTGACAATGAGCATCTTTGTACACTGGTGTTCGGGGGGGAGGTAGGAGGGTGGAGGGGGTGTGTTGGGCTCACTTGGGTGGCGGGTCGATAGGGTGTTCAACATAATATCACATATGCCATAAACAGTGCACGATCAACCAATGAGATGTGTGGACATTGATCTTTGTGTACTAGGCCATCATAGGCGTACAGTCCATATTGTGCATGTTCCAGACACACACAGTGCCACGAGTCCCGTGTCCATGTATCAGCCACCAGGCATGAGTGCTAGAAGCATACATCAATGAGATGCTGACGAATGTCACGGGCCTCCGGTGCCTCGCAGACTCCATGAGGTGCTGCCACATCCCCACCCTCATCATGACCATCATCAGGTGCTTGCAGTTCTGCGTCAGGGGGCATGGGCACATTTCTACGTACGCACATGTTGTGGAGCATGACACATGCCATCACCATCTTTGCAACCTTCTCATGGCGGTACAGGAGTGCCCCGCCAGACCTGCTGAGGCAGCGGAAACGGCCCTTCAGTAGGCCGAATGCCTGCTCAATGACTACTCGGGTACGTGAGTGTGCATGGTTGTAGTCCTCCTCATGCTGGTCCCGTGGGTTCCGGACTGGTGTGAGGAGCCATCTCTTCAGTGGATATCCAGCATCACCTGTATGTGGACGAGAAACGTAGGATGTGGAATGCCATTGATACGTACGCACACCCCCCCCCTTCCTGCCAGTACATTGCCAAATCACATACCCCACATCATCATGCATGTAATGAGACTCACCGAGTAGCCAGGATCTGTTCCCTGCGTGTCGCTCCATGTAGCGTGGTATTGTAGAGTTCCTCAAGACCATGGAATCATGGGTTGATCCAGGGAATCGGGCACAACAATGCGTAAAGATCCTGTTGGAGTCACACACCATTTGTACATTCAGGGAATGAAATTGTTTTCGGTTGCGGTACTGGGCCTCCATGGCATGTGGGACGACCAATTCAACATGGGTGCAGTCGATGGCACCAATGCAACCCGGTATGCCGGCAAGTGCATGGAATCCCACTTTTGTGTTGGTTATTTCCTGCTCCGAGCGTGGTAGAGAGATGTAGTCGTCTGCGTGCTGCAGGAGGGCATCGAGCACTTGGAATAGTGTCCGTGAGAACAGTGGCTGTGATATGCCATGCAACTGTCCGACTGTGTGCTGGTAGGTGCCTGTGGCCAGGAAGTGGAGTACAGACACCACCTTCAGTAGGGGTGGGATGGCGGTTGGGCTATCTATCATGCTGACTAGGTCAGCCTGTGTCATGTCCACAATGGCGGCTATGGTGTCCCGGTCCAGACGGTAGAGGGTGTGGATCTGCTCATCAGTGAGGTTGAACGGATGTGCTCGGAGGCGTGGGATTGCGGGCTGCCTGCGTGGTGGTAGTGGCTGTGCTGCTGGGCCTTGCTGGCCCTGCCTTGGCCTCCTCCTCCTCCTGCGTCTCCTCCGTGCGGCTGGTTGTAGTTGTTGTTCGTCTTCTTCTTGGAGTCGGAGCACTTGCAGTGCTATCAGGTCCCCCAGGGCCAACATCGCGAGTCCTGCCGGTAGCATTTCGCTGTGGTTGTGGGAGGAGACTGGGTGTGCAATTTATGTGTTTCCAGGCTGTATGGCCTCCACCTGTGGTGATTGATTCCACCTGTGCAAACTGCTCTCCCCTTTGGCCGAGCACGTCCCGCGCACAACGCTGCAAATCGGGTAATGGTATCTTGCTATTGCAATCATGTATTTGTACCCGATGGGCGTGTAAGATTGGTTGATATGTTCATTCTGCTGTGGTCCCATTGTTTCCCATACTATCTGTGCAGTCGCGAACGGACTTGTGAAGGGTCAGTGGAACGTAGTACTCGAGTAACGGTGGGCCCTCATGCATCACTGTACCGAGTTGCAACGACGGGCGTGGCTTACCATTTGTGGGTGAAGGCAGTTGCCATTTTCACACACAGCCGCACTCGATGGAATAATTAGTGATCTCAAACGGCCACAGATGCCTTCTCGACGTGATGTTGCAAATGAGGAATTCGAAGGGCGGCGCTTTCGGTTTCCAGCTAGCGGCGAGGAGATGCCCACAGGTCTGACTGCAAATATAACGTTCTATTGTTCTATGTCCTTGAGACAGGGCCCATGGCGAGGGAGCAATGATTGATATGAATAGTTTGTGATGCGCAATGGCTACGTGGGCGATGAGGCCGGCCATTCCCAAATACATGTTACTTCACAACACTGGATTTACGGGCTGGGGCACTGTGGATTTAGCAGGCTGCATTACGCACAGACTCAATGGATGTTTCTAATGTCATGTGAGTAATTATTCAGGCGTTTTGATCCCGGTATGAGGGAATGATGAATGGATGCATGGGCAGGTGATTTGATACAGAGTTTGCCATGTACAGGGCTTCTTGGGATCTATCCGCCTCCCCTACGCTATGTGATGCAGGGCTGCCATAGTGGGACCATCGTCTATCTGGCCTTGTTGAGCCCTCCCTGTCTCGACGCGCCCTCAGACACTTGTGTCCATGCACGTTAACATTCCCATCTGATGGATTCTGTTTTGGCAGACGCATGCACAGGTACACTCGTTCGTGATGGTGTTTACACCTAGGTATAGATGGTTATGAGTCGCAAGTGGCTTTGGGGTGGTGATGATCCTTTGGAGTGGGCTAGCATGCATATGGCTGTGGATTACGTGTGATCATTGAAGTGAGTTGTTTGAATGCAGTTCTGATGGCCATTCTGTTCTTGTTCTTTTCTTTTGGTTGACAGGTATCTCCTCCCCTTTTGCCACTGCCATCTGCATGCCACTCCTGCAGATGGATTTTACTCCCGACACCTGCTGCTTCGTGTTAATCGGTGGAGCAGCATTACGATCTTATGGGACGATCGCCAGTGGCCCACATGCCCTTACGCAGTACTGGTGGCTCGGAGCAACATTTCGGCCTTTCAGCTGGACTAGTGCCTCCCCATTGGGTCGGCCATGCGGTTCTGTGCGCTTCCATGTTGCCTTTTCGTACGTGAATGTGGCTCTGTGTACCATGGGGGAACAGGGCGACACTCAGGTAGTGGCTGGTCATTTCTTGCGGATGCAGCCCACAATGGTGATTTGTGTTTTGTAGTTCATGGCCTGATGGCTGTATGGGCTTGGTGACTTTGATGTGCATTAAATTCAATTCTGATTTGGCCCGTGTAGCTTTTTTCTTTGCAAGTGATGTGGCATATGCCTATTTGTGGGGCGATGTATTGTGAGGAGATCTGCATTGGGTTCCAGCTTCGGGGTTTAGTTGCGTGGTACTGTGCTGGGCGCGTTTGCCTACGTAGCACAGTGAGGTCAGGGATGGGGGCTGCCAATATGACTGTTTGAATGTTGTCATGCTCAGGGGCGGGGGATTGGGTTTTGGGTGACAGATGCCGGTCAGCCAGGTGTACTGGTGGAATGATGTGTTTTTCGGAATATTGCTGGTCACAGGTGTCTGTGTTTGCGTGCGTTTCTTGGTGGGGGACTGTGGTCATGTCCATTGGGATGGCTTCTGTATTCGTGCCATCTGTGCCCTGCAGCTCCCATTGGCCCCTCTTGTGTTTCTTTTGTTCGTTGCCATGCAGGGGTGACTTGTGCATTTCAATGGTTGCATTGTGACTTCATTGCACCTACGGGGAGTTGTACTTTGTGGGCAGGGAGCGGTGTACAGGCACTCAGTGGGGCCGTTTACGGTTGATTCGCGATGCCGTACTTCTCGCCATGGCGGAATGGTACATTACGCCATGCCTGATGGCGTTAGGTACATGTCCGCTAGGGTCGGAATTGGCGTACCCTTGCGCCATGGTGGTGTTTGCGGTTTGGCATGGCGCGCGCGCGCGTGCTTGGTGCAGTTAGCGTTGGCGTTCACTACGGTGTCGCTAATGGCTTCGTACTTTCCGGTGACGGGTCATAGTCGCAACGAGCGCTATTCGATGGCGGAATTGCATTTCCGCCATCGTTTTCACCTTTCCGCCAGGGTCGTAATGAGGGCCAGTGTCCCGAGAGGATACCTCCGCGGCATCTTGCTGGCTTTGGAATCAAGACGACACAAAGCAACACTGGTTTGATCCCCAGGTCCACGCTTAGAAACCTCTGGGCATTAATCACGTTATAAATAACCTATCATATTATACATTTGGTCAGGACATGTCTGCAAGTCTCAGTATAAACATGACAAAGTCTTACAATGTCGGTCTTTGTGGTGGATTTTTTGCTAAGCACCAACAAGGTCAATAGAAGGTAATAAATTGAGCCGAGGGGAATGGCTATTAAAGCTTTGTATAGACATGTCTCCATACCTGGCCTTACCATGGAGCTTATCAACATTTTTTACCATGTCCCAACACCTAGCTTTCTTTCTTATTTTGCTTTCGAAGTTGGGGTTCGTTATTAGTACATTGGTATCGAGTCTTATTTCAGCTATAAACGTTGTTGCAGTGTTCTTTAGATCAGCAATGAAGCCATTTCCATCAGTATGGCCTACACTGCTACCCATTAATAGCAGGCGATCAATAGAGACTTGGCTACTGTTCAAAAACTTAGCGTATAGAAGAGTTCTTTGGACATACCATAATATCCTAAGTGAGGTAACCACCAACTCAAGTCGCAAGGCCTCTACGGGTACTGAATTAGGCAAATTCATGACAGAACTCAAGAGTTTGCCTTCAAATTGTTTTAGCCAAGATATTTGCTTATGACTCAAGGCTATCATCCTATAAAGTATAGAGGGTACCATACTTACACGGTACACCTCCAAAAGCCCTTCACTGTTGTAACCACCACGGTGTACGATATAATGTTGTATTGCAATCCATTTTCTCCAGGCTTTAGTAACAATCTTTTCATGATAAAACGTTGGACATGGATTCGAGGTAACCAGAACACCCAAGTAATTATATTCAACGACTCTATCAAGGTGATTGTCATTAATGTGCCATACAAACTTCCTCTTTTCTGTGCTCTTTTTGCTTTTTGCTTAAGCATGTTTTATCTCTGCTCATGCTGCTGTCAGCAACGGCTGACGTCGCTCTAGCAAATGTGATGATGTAATGTGTTATTAGATAAGAACTGCCTCTTTGCATTACTTCTCCAATTGGCTGTTTGCCTGCACATCTCCCTGAGTAACAGAACAAAAGAATCAGACAATAGCACATTTTAAATTCAATTCAATTCACTGTAATAACACTTTAATGGCATGAGTGCAGTTGGGCAAATAGTTGTATTATAATGACTTTGATTAGCATTGCAAGTTAAGCATTCCTTGCCAAAGTTTTGACATGACAAATGTGAAAACATTATGGGCCATATTACAGAAACATAGCAGGTGCAATTGTAATTAGCCTTGTTGAATAAATTGCTCTAGTGCAAAAACGTATTTTTTGTTTCGGCAATAATACTCTATCATAGATCAATTACAGGTCTTGAGCAAACTGAGGGTCGTTATCAAGGTCCCAAGCATCGTTACGGGCTGTGAAAGCCTGCAAAGGGTGCTTCTATACTAATTAGCAACTGGCAGCATTTTGAGGAGTAACCACGACTTATATTCACATGAGAAACACTGTGCAGACAGATGTGGCCGTTTCTGATGCACAAATGAAAAAATAAAGTCAAAGATGGTGGCAATGGAGGGAAATGGTCAAGGGAGATGAAAGTCTTCAAGGGCGGGGGCAGAAGCGGAGGACGCAGGTGTGGAAATGGCAGCTGGTGAGGCACAGTGAGTAAGGGTGGCCATCCAGCATTCCAAGCTGACCAGAGGGTTCGGAATGCGGCCCTTACACAAGGGTAACACCGGCATTCCGCGCCCTCTGAATAGCCACGGTGCTAACATCTGATATTGACGAGAAGATAGCAGTTATCTCATGTCCTTTTGCACATGATAATAGCATGGGACTTAGGTTGGGCTAAACATGAGAAGGAGCTTGTAACACCCAGAAGAGACTTCTGGAAGTGGGAGATGATGCTCAAAGCAGCCAGGTACAATCACAAACCATATAACCAGTGGCCTAGAAAGGAGATCCTGGGTCATGCTGGAATTCCACAGGATGACCTTAAAATGTCTACATAATGTCACAGGGCAACGGGTACATTGGAATTATAGTGGCGTGTTAAGGAATAAGGAAAGGAAAGGGGGTTTAGATATTCTAATGTAGAGAGTACCTCACCTTCAAAAGGGTAAAGGCATTTGGAGACCGCCAAAGGAAGTGGTGAATTCTTCAAACAAATGTTCACCAAACACAAATATGCACATTTTGGAACAATTACTTGATGGGGATTTGATGGAGACGCACAATCCTACAACAACTAACACATTAGAGGTGAAACGTATTTTCCAGAAGCATATGACTCTTAGAACTGTAAAGCACAGAATCTTCATTAACCCGACACCCAGCCGGAGTGGCCGAAGGCACATTGGGAAATCAGTATTTCTAAAGACCTCGCAGCATCTCGACACTTACACACCTGATCTAGGCTGCAACGTAGCTCGGATCGCAACGTCAAGGGGCCTTGCGCAGGCACACTCCTGACCGTTTCTCCAGTACTAGTGTGTCCTGCCGTCGCGTCCTTGGCATTGGTCCATCGTTCCAACACCCCTCAGAAACTCAGCAAGTGTCCGTGTACTCGCAGCCACGGGTTAGGTGTGCATCAGTGTTCCATCTTGCAGTGGCGCTCTGGGCAGATTGGGAATCCAGTCAGAGTCTGAAAACGGCCCTCTCTCAATGGCTCTCTGCTCATTTATTGGCCGTTTTTGTGAGTTGCATTTTTTGGCAAAAATGTTGCCTGACAAAATCATCGATTAATTTTTTTATATATGTTATTGGGATGGTCCCCCCATAACTCCCGTGCCCTATTATTTATGACCTATTGCCAAACCTACGCGTTGTATTCCTCCACCCACAGACCCTTACCCCCAAAATGTTCACAGACACAGCATGTTGACTAAAAGTATAGCAGAAAAAAAAACAGGTGATAAATGAACGTTGGAACGTCGCATTCAGTACTGCTGCTAAGAACCTATAACAGGGATCAGCAAACCGTTGTCCCTCAAGGTGTTTTGGACTACAATTTCCTGTAAGTATATACGTGAACGGAGGATAGCAGAGGGGCAACATGCTGGTCTTGGAAGCAAGACTACACCGAACAACAGAGGTCCGAATCCCGGGTCAGTGCTTGCGTTATAAAAGAACAATTAAATAAATAACATTTCCATTGACTATAATGACTCCTACTAAGGATGAAGGAGCTGTAGTCCAAATCATATGTAGAGCCAAAGATTTCAGACCCCTGCTCCATAAGAAAGTCCTCAGTCAAGGATTGGTCGCATTCCTTGTCTCCCTCTCAGTCACTTGTAGATTCTGATGTCCTCAATCTGCCCCCACACTGTGCACTTTCGAGCTCGATTGCTACAGTTCCAAGGAGCACGAGCACCTGTAAAAGGTCATAGTGCAGTATAGCAGCAACAGAGAACTTACCTGTGAGTGTCAGTTACAATGCACATAATCCACTTTTTACAGATTATGGGTAACAAGGGTGGGGCATAAGTAAGTGTAACAATGACGATCCAGTAGTATCAGCATCTGGATGGAAAGTCACCCATACATTGCTCCCCTCATTTATGATCTGCCATCAAATACATGTTCCCATAGCTCCATGGGGCAGAAACGCAGCACTTGATCCACGCGGTGAGATGTAATTCAATTTTCCTAGCTCCTGCTTTCTGCTCTACCCATCACTTGATACCACTGCCGACTCTACAGGGGTAGTGCTTGCAACTTGTGCAGCACCTTTTATTTTGGGCACCTCATGGGCCAAGAATAGAAGCCCAAGCCAAGCTTGGCACATTGCCAACGTTGCAAACCGGACACACGATGTAGCTCCCACTTATTTATTTATTTATTTATTTATTTATTTATTTATTTATTTATTTATTTATTTATTTATTCAAATTTGTAGAGCACGTAGCAGCCCGGAGGCATCATGGCGTTTGTTACAAACTAAATGCTTAGTTACAGGCAAAGGAACAGTGGACAAACAGATCAGTTACATACATCCAGGTTTGCGGGGAACAATCATACAGAGGGTTAGATAAAAAGGGAAGTTTAGATTTTTTTTCCAGAAGGCAAGGAGAGAGTTTTCTGCTCTGATCTCTGGGAGTAGAGCGTTCCATTGCTTGGCAGCTATGTAGGGAAAGCCCAGTCCTCCAGCTTTGGCTCTGTTGATGCGTGGAATGTGTAGTTGGTTTTGGTTATAGTCTCTGCAAGGTACGATGGTGCTGTGAAGTTGAGACATTTATGGGAGAGAGTGAGGATTTTAAATGTGATACGCACTTGAACTGGGAGCCAGTGAGCTTTCTGTCTGGCAAGGGAGATGTGTTCCCTTTTGGGGACGCTCAGTGCCGCTCTTAGGGCATTGTTTTGTGTTACTTGGAGTCGGTTAAGGTTTTTTGTGGATGTACCTACTAGGAGGGTCTTGCAATAGTCTAGTCTTGCGGCAATGGTGGCTCTATCTATAGACAGACAGTTAGGTTTGGATAGATATGTTTTCATTGCGTTGATGAGTTTAGTGGTGTGGGCTGAAGCGGAGGTGATGGCGCTGACCTGTCTAGTCATAGATACTGTGGAATCTATGTAGACACCTAGAGTCTTAACAGATGCGGAGACAGGTATTATAGTCTATGGTAAAATTGGAGTACCGTTTATCTAGTTTGGCCAGTGTAGTTTTTTGACCTAGTATGTTGATTTCGGTCTTCTCCCCATTGAGACAGAGGCCATTGGCTGCCATCCAAGCTTGAATGGTGGTGTATATAGAGTGTAGAGCTTGGGTGTCCCTGTTGTAGGAGCCGGTGAGAAGTACAAGTACCTGAGTATCGTCAGCGTAATTGGTATACGTGATACATAGGGCGTCAAGCTTGTAGTAGAGGGGCTTTGTGAAGAGGTTGTATAATGTGGGTGCTGTGCAGGAGCCTTGAGGGACTCCGCAGTAGATAGTGGTGGGGGCAGCACTGGCCATGTTGGAAAATACTTTCATTGCCCTGCCTTCCAGGAAGGAAGTGATCCAGAGAGCTGCTTCATTGGAGAAGTTAGTTGATTGGGTGAGGTGTGAGGTGAGTGTTTTATGATCCACCAAATCAAAAGCTGCCAAGAGGTCAAGGAGTAGTAGGAGGGCTGGCTTCCCTTTGTCCATGCTTTGGGTGATCTGGTTTTTGAGGTCCACCAAGGCTGTTTCCGTGCCGTGACCTTTGCAGAACCCTGATTGCCTAGTCCCGAGAATGGAATGGGATTCTAGGAAATGTTGGATTTGGCAGTGGGCTGCTTTATTAAAGATCTTGAGGAGGAACGGTGTAAGAGGATTCAATTCAGCACTACAGCTAAGTTAACGCCTAGTCTAGAATACTGAATGAAAACCCTTATTGATATATCTTTAGGTCCAGTTCATGCGTTCTGGATGACTACCCCTATATAACACCCCTCTCTTGGAATCCCCCTGACCCCACTGAGCCAAGAAGTAGTTCTGTTTTGCAAGTTTAAAAGGTTTATTTGATAATTTAAACAATAGATATATATATGACACTTTATAGTAAATTAATAATTGAATAGCACACTTAATCTGATATGATAAAGATCAACAACGGAGAATCTGGCACTAGCACACTTCTTATAATCACTAATGAGTTGAGATGAAATGGATAAGGTAGCACACTGGTAAATAGGTACAGAAGTATAATGTGGTAGAAAATGCTTTATAGAGTTCAAATGGATGTAATGTTGAATGAAAATGCAATACAGAAAATACTCAATATGATTTCAACAAACAAGGTAATCACTTTTCTCTGGCAATCCCCTCCCCCCCTTGATGCAATGCAAGGAAATGGAAGGAAGCACACAGTTCTCAGAAATGCAATCAATGTAATCAGTTCAATCCCCCCCAAGCTTAGACAACAGAAGTTTAAAAAACAGATAGGAGTTTTGAAAACACGGGCCCAAATGCTTTGATATGTGCTAGCAATGGATGAGAAATATGCTGGAAATGCTTTTAATTCCCTTTCAGAGGTTCAGGGTGAGTGGTATCTAGTTAATATTAGTCCAGGCTCACACTAGCAATAAGGCAGGGATAGTTAGCAGGTTAAACGAATTTCTGGCAAATGGAAGGCAAGCAGCAGCAGTTTTTACATGTGAAGAAATTGCAAATCGCGGTAAAATTCGCGGATGCGTGTTCCGCGATTGCGGTAAAACAATAAGGGGTAGGAATGCGGTTCTTGGTGCGATTCAAAGCTACGATTCTAAGCTATCAGAGGAAAGTTACTGCAAGTCTCTAGCCCAAACGGTCGCGGAGATATGAGCGATTTAATAAAGGTCGTTTTTGGGTTTGCAAATTTCAAAAGCTCAAAATGACAAGTGCAGCTTGCAACTAGAAATGACAGGTGACAGCTAGGAGGCAGTTCTACTTAGGTTAAATAGATTGAATTAGATGAATTTAAACTAAGAGATTGGTTCTACACAGTTCTGCTGGGTACTCACACTATATTCTTGAATTAAATGGGCCTCATCACGGATCTGGTCAGGGTTTTAGACTGGGCTCTGGTCACTCTCTGGGCACAGCACTGCTTTCTCTCTGGGTACAGCACTGCTTTCTCCCTCTGGTCTGGTCTCTAGTTCTGGATAGATTGAAGTCTCTAGTTTGGCTCTCTGGAGGTTGATGGAGGTAAGTATGGATTTTTCCGGCAGAGCGTCCCGCTGCAGATGGATTTGGAAAAGTCCCTATCTGTCCTGTCTGTCTGCTTTTATGTGTTTAGAATGTGGGTGTGTTCTAGCATCACTGACCCTACCTCTCTCTCAGCTTCTAATTGGTCAAACTTCCATTTATCATTTGATTGGGGAATGAACTGTGAGTCAGAGTGATGTCATTTTACAGCCTGCAGAAAGTCCACTCCTCCTGTCAACTTACACACAAATCTAGATTTGAAACAAATACATATTTGCAGAGGTACATATTGTTTTAAAATCATATGCACCCATCATGCATTACAGGAGGTATACCCTGTTCAAACTCTGCTCTTCCTGGGAGCTTGCATTCAGAAATGGCACATATTTCACTTTTTAACTGATTTTGCAATTTCTGACATTGACCCAACTTTACATACATGTGTGCAGGGAGTAGGGACATTAACTGATGAAGTTTCAGATTTTTAACATGCATACATTTAGAGTAATATCCACTTTTCCGCTGACACCCCCCTGAACATGCCACCGGGTCGAAAAACCTCTTAAAATGTGGGCAGAAAAATCACAAGAATTATGGTATCATTTATAAAATTTTCACATGTCCGCTCTATGAGTTATTCATCTTTTTAAAGTTATGTTCTGGCTCCAAAGGGGTGTGGTTTCCCAGGTCACATGGTATAGAAACCAGTCTTTCCAGTTTCTGCCAAGCCAGCTTGCTCTCACAGGCAGTGCCCCTCCCAGCTCTTGCCAAGAGGAAGCTACATTTTACGACTGCGGTAATAAAAACCTTTGCCTGAGTGAAGAGGGCTTTGTTCACTCTCCTGCAGAGCACAGATAATTCAATTATCAGATAGATGGCATATCCTTCGTGTGGGCAGCAAAAGGAAGGTTGGCCTGGGAACACAGTGGTGACTCAAATTTCCCTCCTGATGGGGGTAGTTGCCAGGCAGAATTCAGTTCCTTAAGCCGGGTTTCAGATAAAATGTCACTTTTTGTTCCCCAGTCTAAGTCAAGACATTTTTTTACATATGCAGCTATGATGCTGATTCTAAGTTTAAACTATGACATTTAAACAATTGCAACCTATGTGACACTCAAAAGTAGGTCACTCAGTCAATTTAAACATTTTCGATTTTAGTGTCTTTAAATCCAGTGCAACTTAAACTGCTGCAATCCACAGCGCAGCCAGTCTTGTTATAAGCATTTTTCTGGGCTCTTCATTTCCCAGATTTTGTAGGCACACAAAACTCCATTCTACCAAATGTCTGCTGGTGTTCAGTGAATATTTTGCACATATTGCAATGTTTGAAAATAGGCATTTTGACTTGCCTTCAGGGAAACAGAGTGGTTTTAAAACGCCGGCTTTTGGATAGTGGTGAGTACTGGTACTGCTCCCATTTTTGGGATTTAAGAAAATGAATTCCCAACAATTCTAGGTTGCATTTGGCAATCAGCATTGCCATTCCCAATGGTTTCAGACTACTGTGTGGGTAGTCCAATGGTGGTTTTAGGCAGTTTCCTTCTGTGCCCATAACATCGGCAAAAATGAATGGCAGCCTATTCTTCATGCATTTCCCTGTGCATTTTCTGGGAAGCTCTGGCCATCAGGAGTTTTCCATGTCAGTACTGCACAGTTTTGAGGTATGGCTCGGATGCATGGGTAAATACATCCCACAAGCCCCCCTCTTGCGATGGCCATTCTATTTCACGAATGGGACTCACAAGACCTGGGATGTTTCCTCATCTTCTTCCAATAGATGGCACAGTTCAGCATCTTTTCCTCCATCCGGTCGGATCGATCGGTTCTCCTCGCCGGTCCTGATGGGAATATTGGGCGGTACCCCGAGCCCGTTGCGTCTCAGCTCCTGGTCTCCGGATCGTCCTCCTTGGCCCGTCTCAAGGTTTTCTTTCTCCTAGGACGACAAAGGAAGAGCGGCAATACCTACTCATAGACGTTTTTCCACCACTGTTGAGATAGTGGGGCAGCATATGCATTTCATCATACCAAAACATTACATTCTTATTTTGAAAAAATAAAAACAGTATAACTAAGAGACAGTTTCATGCAAATCACAATATTTTAGAGACTAGATGTGGTATGTTTTATGATTGGAACAGAATTAGTCTGAGACAGTACCCGCTAGGATTCCAGAGGATTCCTCCAGTTGTTGCAGAGTGTGCCTGGGATGGCAACATTTCAACTGGTTTATGTGGACCCACTTGTCTTCCCCCTCTGCCGAACCGCCTTTGGGGATGCGGATCTTGTAGGCCACAGGGGAGATCTTATCGACGATCTCAAAGGGTCCCTTCCATGTAGGCAAAAATTTGCGCTGCTTGGCCTGGTTCCTTTCGAAGTTGTATAGATAGACCCGGTCTCCCACCTGATATTCCTTCCTGGAAGTTTTCAGGTCATAATGGGTCTTCATGCTATCAGCCGATCTTTCTAGATTCCGCTGAGCATAAGCAAAAGCATGTTGGAGGTGTTTCCTTAAATTCTCTACATACTCATGAGTAGTGGAGGCATTTATCAGTGTCTGCTCTTGGGTCCTATAGAGCAAATGCTGAGGAAGCACCATCTTGCGCCCAGTCATCAATTCAAATGGTGACATTTTGGTTGCAGATGAAGGGGTAGATCTGATAGCCATTAGGACCAGAGGTAATCGGATATCCCAACTTGGCCCAGAATCTGCCACAAACTTCTTTAATATGCTCACAATTGTCCGGTTATATCTCTCTACTGCCCCAGAAGAAGCTGGTCTATAAGCAATATGCAGCTTTCTCTTGACCCCCAGTATCTCCCACATCTTTGTCATTACTTCACTAGTGAAGTGGCTACCTCTGTCTGACTCAATCCTTTGAGGTAGACCAAAACGGGAAAAGATGTGGTTAATCATCAAGGCAGCTGCAGTTTCTGCCTTGCAATTTGGGGCTGGGAGACATTCCACCCACTTGGTAAACAAGCATGTCACAGTCAACATGTACTTATTCCCCCTAGCCGAGCGAATCACAGGGCCTACAAAGTCGATTTGTAAATCTGACCATGGGAGTGTCATTCCCCTCTTTTGTAAAGGCGCCCGGTGTGTGAGGGATGTCGGCTGAAATTGTGCACACACAAGACAACCCTTCAAATATTGGTTGAGGTCCTGGCCCATGTGTGGCCAGTATGCAACCTCTCTTAAGATTTCCAATGTTGTGTGAAACCCCCTATGACCGGCGGTGGCCGCATCATGGGCGTGACTTAACATCAGGCTTCGGAATGAGGTAGGAACCACCCACTGATCGTGGCCAGCTTTGGATTTCCTTACCAACAAACCGTCTTGGATTCGGAACATTTTTGGACATTTCATCAACACTCTTAGGTCCTCTTTCCCAATGTAATCGGTATCCGTCAGGGGAAAGTTCTCAGGGTCCTCAAGGTGCTGGTAAAATTTACCAATTATTGGATCCCCCTTCTGAGCAGTAATCAAATCAGCATCAGGGGTCTCCTTACTCCATTGTGCAATTGAAAGGTCGTTGTGAGCATTTGTCTGGGACCTAGTGATAGCAGTGACCTGGATTTCCCCCAACAGGGACTCAATCTCAATTATATCCCCTTGGATGGCCCCGGTTTTGGCCAGCTGATCAGCTAAGTCATTTCCAGTTTTGTCTGGTCCCTCAACTTTGGAATGACCCTTGATCTTCTTCCAATAGATGGTCATCCCATTCGATGTGACCAGATCATCAATGTTTTGGATCAACTTCCCATGTTTCAAGGGTTTGTTGTTAGCACATAACATGCCTCTGGTTTTCCAATTAACCAGGTGCTCCACGAACCCATTCGGTACATAATCCGAATCTGTGATTATGACCAGTTCGTGGAGTTGATGCTGGACAGCAGTGAGGATGGCCTGATGCACAGCCATCAATTCTGCCACCTGACTACTTCGGGGACCAATTTTGTATCCAGCGGAGGGTTCTGGGGACTCATTCACCCATGCATTCCCTACGCCGGCCACCAGTTCTTTCTCCCCGTTGTTGTCAACATGGTAAGAGCATCCATCCACATAGACAGTGGGCATTCCCTCACACTTGTCTTCTTCAAAGACCTTGTGTGGGGAATTAAGGTATGCCTCCATGTTGTCCTTGATTTTTAGACTTTCGTCCTCGAGACAGTTTTCTCTGGCACAATCATGCAAGTCAGCCAGACCTTGCGCGAGGGGACTCTTCTTGTTTTGGCCATATCTGACCTCCACAGGAAAGCCTTGCATTGACAGAATCCAGGAAGTAATTCGGGAATTACTCACATTTCCGGCCCGGATTCTGTCACTTTGGAGATATTGCAGAGGCTGGTGTGGAGTCTCCACTATGATGTGTTCCCCCTGGATAAACGGGCGGTAATTCTTCAATGCCCACACCGTTGCCAGGAGTGCCTTCTCACAATCGTTGAATTTTTCCTCCACAGAGGATAAAGTTTTGCTCGCATAGGAGATTACTTTATTGACCTTGTCATGCTTTTGGTATAATACTGCCGTCAAGCACGTATTAGAGAACCCCGTCTCCAGGAAGAACTCCTTGTTTCTGACAGGGTAAGCTAGGCAAGGCGCTTGTGAGAGGCTTCTTTTGAGTTGTTTTACTGCCTCGGATTGTTCTGGACCCCATTCCCACTTGACCCCCCCCCTTCAGGAGATGAATCAGGGGTCTGGTGATCTCTGCGTAGCCCTCAATGAACTTTCTGCTGTAATTAGTCAGTCCAAGGAGGCTCCTTAGTTCCCGCAGAGTTGTAGGGTCTTTCAGTTTCTGAAGTGCTTCCACTTTCTTTTCCTGGGGACAGAGACCCTGAGGAGCAATCTCATGCCCCAAGAAATTAACACGGGTTCTACACCACTGTGCTTTCTGAAAGGAAAGTTTTGCTCCGGCGGCCCTCAACTGCGTCAGAACATAACGGATCTCCGCTATGTGTTCCTCCACAGATGAACTTTTGATGAGGACATCATCTACATAAGCCAGGTTACCCCTCGCGCCCAGGTCGGGCATGGCCTTATGTAGGAAAATGTTGAATTCATTGCCGGAGTTGAGGTATCCGAAGGGAGTCCGGGTCCATGTGTACTGCTGGCCCCCAAAGGTAAAAGCCAGCTTGTATTGGTCCTCCCTGCTGACAGGCACGGTCCAGTATCCATTGGTCAGGTCTATTGCAGTGAATACCTGTGACCCCTGGATCTGGGCCAGCCCTTGGTCAATGTAGGGCAGAGGCCATCGGGAAGTATGGACCCGTTTGTTGAGCTCCCTAAGGTCAGCACAGAGTCTCCACTGGCCGTTTGGCTTCAATATTCCCAGCACCGGATTATTGAAGGTGCTGTGGACTGGACGGATTATTCCCCGGGACTCAAGGTTCTTAATTATTTCAGTAAGGGACTCCATTGATGCGAGAGGCAAGCGATATTGCTTCACAAACACAGGAGTCATGCCAGGGTCCGTGGGGATTGTTGTTGTGTGGATGTCAGTGCGACCACAGTCATATGAGTCTACCGCAAAGAGATCTTGGAAATCCAAGAAAACTTGTTTCAACTTTTGCTTTTGTTCCAGAGTCACACAGGCATCAGCTAGGTTGACTCTCTCTTCCACCATCTGCCTGAAGCCTGGAAAGACTTCTGGTTTGGCTATCTCAGCGGCCTCCTCCAACTGGGTGGAGAAGTCCCTGGTCAGAGTGCTGATTTGGACCGGAGGCTTCAGGTGGGAAAGGCAGCCCTCATGTACCTGGAAAATCACCTCATCCCTCCTGAAGTCACAAGTCACATCTTCCTTACCATAGGGGCAGGAAGTGTACACCAGGAAGTTCCCCCCATACCGGGTAAAAATCCTGTCTGGTGTTGTATTGTCATCACTGTCACTGTCAAAACAGTCCTTGGGGATTGGTCCTAACAGTTCGTTACCTAAATCCATGGAAAAATGTCGGTCATCAACCGCCATTCCAATAATGGTGCCTGCGGCTAGAGTAACACTCTTTAAGTCGCTGTTATCCACCTCTATTGGAATGGTGTCATGTTCTATGTTGACTAATGGTGTTGGGTTTACCCCCAACCCTTGCTGTTGGAGAGAAGCATTTAGATGTATGTAAGCATCAGGGTTTTTCAACTCTTGTCCCCTTTTAACTTTCACTTCCGGGGAGAATTGTCGGGTCCTTTCTGGGATGGTGACTTCCTCTTTGATCTGAATTTCAACTGCATAAGGTAGCAATTGAGCTGACCTAAATGCTTTTTCTGGATCATCAAAGCCCATGGGATTATCCGCTAATCGGGACCAAGCTTTGAAGTTTATTATGTCCAAACTAATGGCAAAGCGATTGAGAATGTCACTGCCTAAGTAAAAGGCGGCAGGGACGTCTCGCACGACCCAACAATTGTGGACTATGCTCTTGTTGCCAATGGAGATTTTGAGCATACACCTGCTTGGCAGGAGATGTTTGGAATTAGGTGCTTCCAGGTCCATTTCCCATTTGTCTATCAGTTTGAAGGTGGGAATGGCTGGATCTTTTGGGAGTTGGCGAAACATGGCTTCGCTGATGAAGCTCTTACCGTTGTTCACACACACTCGAGCGAGAACAGAGTCCTTCCCATCATTTAACTGAACAGGGATGAACAACTGCTCTCCAATTTGCTGAATATCAGCCAGGCTCTGAGCTGATTTCACATCTTTCTGGACTGTAGGAGTGGGAGTTTCAGATTGTGGATTGGTATAGAATTTCAAAGTGTTTCCTTCCAGCGTGGAGTACCACTTTAGACTGGAAGGAAGGTTGATTTTCAGAGATAGAGAGGACCCCCCATCACCAGTCTGTTGTCCTACTGCTATTACTGTCACGTCTGGAATCTGGTTGTTCTGGAAGTGAAATTCTACTTGGTCAGATTTTTGTTCAACCATGTGGCAGGTGCCGTTTAAACTAACATGGTTGACACTCTGTTTTAATTTTATTGGTCGGCTAGTCTGGGTCCAGAGGACCTTGTTTACACAATCTATTAGGGGTGACAACCTTCTCAGGAGGTCATTCCCTAGTAAACAAGGGGTGCCCTCTGGGGACACAACTATGACCGGGTGTTTCAACTTATGTCGCCCAATTTTAATGTCCAAGTCTGCAGTCCCCTCAACGGGAATTTCCTTCCCGTCAAAGTTCTGTAGTTGTCCCGGAAGAGAGGTGAGAGGAATTTGGTAATTCTCTCCCCTTCCTGCATTCAGTTCGTCAAAGGCCCTTCTGGACAGAAGGGTAGCTTGAGATCCAGTGTCCACCAGTGCCAAGATTGTACCCTGCCCCTGTACTTGTACCGGGGCATAATATCTTCCCTCCTTCTCCTCAAGGGGGCACAGATAATGTACATTTTTGGACAACTGGTGGGCTAATTTTCTGGTTTTGGACATCGCGAGAGAAGAATTTTGGGCAGAATTCTGTGGAGAGCCTTGGGAATCTGAAAGAAAAAGTTGGCAACTGGGGATCAGAGCCATTGTGGGTTCCCCTGGTTCCGGTTCTGGGCTGCCCCCCCCTTTTTGGAGGCAGTCACCAGGATGGGTTTGGACCAGGGGATTTTCTTGCTGTTGGTTCTGGGATGAGATGGTGGGCGGCGGTAGCTCAGTCAACACATCTCCCCAGTCTGGATTTGCATCCCTAGGGACCCATTTTTCTTTGGGAGGAGTTCCCCCCTCTCTGAAGGAGAAGATCCTTTTCCCAGGATCCTCTGAGGATCCCTCTCCCTCAAATTGGAAGATCTGTACCTCCTCCTCAAACTGAGTCTGTTTGGGTCTTTTGTTTCTCCTACCCCCCCTCTGCTCCTTAGGAGGCAGACTTTCAGGGGCAAGAGATTTCGTTTCCGGTTCCTGGGTTTCCAGGGGCTGTTTACAAGTGAGGAAGGAAGCTTCCTCCAAGGCTTTACACCCCCCTTCCCTTTGTGCCTCCTCCCTGGGAACCGGTGAGTTATCGGGGTGCTGCCCCCGTCATTGTTCTGGAGCACCAGGTCCAGAGTTGGGTGCGATCTGCGCCGGCACGCCCATCTGAGGGTTCTGCTGAGCCCTCAGTATGTGACCCAGATCCCGCGCCATGTTTTGAACCTGGCGCTCTAACTGGGAAACCCGCTCAGGCTGATACGGGGCCCTGTTTTCTCCCCTGGGCTGATCCCGGGAAGGGTAGCTGTCCCTTCTTTGGTAGTACCCCTGGTTGGGAAGAGTTGGGTACCCCTCCACCCTTGGCCTCCCCTCTCCCGGATTCAGTGGTCTGGGCTCTGGGAATTGGGGAAAGAAGGATGGATGGTTTTGGGGCTGAAAGTCGGGAGGATATCTGGGGAAAAAGTTCTGCCCAGGGTTTGGTAAATTTCTGCCCTCCTGTGGGAAGTTTGGAGGGAAGTTCCCTGGGTTAGGTGCTTGTCTGGATCCCCCCCCTTGGGCTGGAGGAGTCCACACATAACCCAGGATGGGTCGATTTCCCTTGTAACGTGGACTTACATAATCAGGAGAGCGAGGGACCCCATTTGTGGGGCTGCCTCCCTGGCTCCCTGTCTGTGACTGTCCCGAGGACCTTCTGGGCCTAGCATTATTAGGTGCAGGTAGGTTTTTAGGCCCCCCCATCTCCAAATCGAAAACGGGGGTGACCTTTACCTCTGCCACCTTGGCAGCAGCAGGGGTGCTGTTGGCTTTGGGGTTTTTCTGGGCATTGCTTTTATTTTCTATGGGCTTCTGCACCTCATAGATCCGGGTAGCCTGTTAAATGACCCAGTCTAAAGATCTTTTCTCATGAAAATCCCTCACAAGCTGGGTCATGATATATTTGGGCAAGGCATGGAAAAATGTATTGACAAACTCTCTACTATCTGTGCGCACCCTTCTGGTGGTTTGCGCAAAAGCACGCTTTAACTCCTGCACAAATTCTCGTGGGGCCTGATCCTCCCCACATTGCAAATTGTAGGCCGCCTTGCGAGCCTCTTGAGGATTTCTGTGAACAGAAAAATGTTTCAGGATGGCCGCCTTATATGTGGACCATCTTAAATGATTTTGGTCCTCCAGCCCCGCAAAGAAACTGGAGTATTCCGGGGAGAGTGTCCACTTTACATATTGAATACAGCTTTGGCTGTCCTTCAAATGGAAAGTCTCCATCATTTGTTCAAACAACTCTAAGTGCTCCCAAACAGAATACTTAGCGTTCTTATGGTAAGGCGTGATGACGCTCCTGATCGCCTTAATCTGCTTTAAGGGGTCCTTAAGCAAGGCCCTTTTTGCCTTATTGGCCTTTTTGGTTCGGGTAACCCTTGTCCATTCTTCCTCGGACTCAGAGGCACTGCTCCCAGAGGTTCCCGTCTGTTCTTCCAGGTTTTCCCGGATTCTGCGAGCCTGGGAATGGCTGGCAGAATGTGGGGACCTGGTCTCCTGTGTCCTGCGCAGTTCAGAGGAGTCTTCAGATTCCTCCTTGCTGCCAGGATTTGATGGGTACCCCCTCCACTGACCTAACTGGGCAGAGGTTTTCAGGATGCCCTTAATGGGCCTACTCTCCTGGGGTTCCCCACTGAACTGTACTGTACTTGGGTGCCCATACCCGGATGCCCACCCCTCCATTCCTGAGTGGTTCTGGCCTATGAGCCCCATACTCTTAGCTGGATAGTAATCTGCCATCCCTGTGGCCCTGTGCTCATGTGCGCCAGGGAACATGGGGGTGGCAGAGTCCAGGGACTGAGAGGTATGAGGGCCTCTGGTACTAGGGCTCCTGAGGTTATGCTCCGGAGTTTCCCCTTCCCAGCGAACCTCATCTCTATCCGCCCCTGCTCCCTGTTGCAATGCAAGAGCCTGCATTTGTGCCTTCAGTTCTTCAGTTAAGGCCTTACTGGACTCTATCAGTCTCTCCTGCATCGCTACCTGTTGTTGGAGCCTATCATTGTGTTCACAGAGGGCCTCGTTTTCCCTCTGTGCTTCCTGGTTGGTCCTGGAGAACTGGGCCAGTCTTTGCTGCAGGAGGGTTACCTCCTGAGCTGTGTCCCTATTGGCCTGCTCCTTTCTTGCTAGAGCATCCTCCACCCTCCTGGTGTGCTCTAACAAGTTCTGGTGTTCTTTTTGGAGATCACCCAGTCCCTGGTGGGCCAGGTGATTTTCTTCCATTTTTCTTTTTAAATGGCAGACTTCCTGGCCTAAGGCGTCTCTTTCCTGACTAAGAGCCTGCATTTGTGCCGCCAGGTCGTCCCTTTGCCATTGAAGGGCACCAGCTTTTTGGCGCTCCTCATCAAACTCTGCCTGGGTATCCAGGTCTTTCAAGATCAGCTTGTTGCTCTCTACCTTCACTCTATCTAGATGACTTTGCAGGGTGGCTACCTGCTCCGTGCATGCCCTGTTAAAGTCTAATTGTTGCTCCAGCTTTTTCTGGCTCTGCAGTAAGGAGTCCAAACTATCTTGGTGCTCCTTCTGCAGGGCCAGAAATCTGGTATCCTGTTCTGACTTTTCCTTTTGCAGCACATCCATATCCTTTTTTATTTTAATGATATATTGCCTACTATTATTTTCTGCCTCCTGGCTCCTCTGCAGCCTCTGCTCAGAAGAGTCCAGATCAGATTGGGCCTTCTGTAATGCCATCTGTTGCCTATTTGCCAGATTTTGGCTTTCAGCACATCTATCCTGCATGTCTCCCATATATAGGTACAGGTATGCTGCTATCCTGGCAATCTTATTGTGTTCCTCTTTGGCTTTAGGAGCCATATATAGTTCACTCAGGGCCACATGTAAGGGACCCTGATCTCTATATATATCTGACCCTGTTTCAGTGACCTGTTGTGTGATGGCCTGCAACCACACATCCTGGCCCTGTTCGGTCCATTCACCTCTCACAAATAGCTTATGCAAGAGGTGCTCTCTGGCTATTTTCATGTCTACTAAGGTCGTCATTCTAGAGATTGGTCTCTGTCCTGACTTACAGAAGTTTGTATTTTATTTTTGCAGAACAGAACTTTTCTTGGAGTGTCCCTTTTGAGGAATGCTTCACAGCGTAATGCAGCGTGGCGATCCGACCGGATGTATGTATCCCGTCAGTTCGCACACTGTATTAAGCTGCACAAATGGTAAATCTAACCCAACGTCTCGGCTCGAGCCCCCAATTTGTAAGAGGATTCAATTCAGCACTACAGCTAAGTTAACGCCTAGTCTAGAATACTGAATGAAAACCCTTATTGATATATCTTTAGGTCCAGTTCATGCGTTCTGGATGACTACCCCTATATAACACCCCTCTCTTGGAATCCCCCTGACCCCACTGAGCCAAGAAGTAGTTCTGTTTTGCAAGTTTAAAAGGTTTATTTGATAATTTAAACAATAGATATATATATGACACTTTATAGTAAATTAATAATTGAATAGCACACTTAATCTGATATGATAAAGATCAACAACGGAGAATCTGGCACTAGCACACTTCTTATAATCACTAATGAGTTGAGATGAAATGGATAAGGTAGCACACTGGTAAATAGGTACAGAAGTATAATGTGGTAGAAAATGCTTTATAGAGTTCAAATGGATGTAATGTTGAATGAAAATGCAATACAGAAAATACTCAATATGATTTCAACAAACAAGGTAATCACTTTTCTCTGGCAATCCCCTCCCCCCCTTGATGCAATGCAAGGAAATGGAAGGAAGCACACAGTTCTCAGAAATGCAATCAATGTAATCAGATCAATCCCCCCCATGCTTAGACAACAGAAGTTTAAAACACAGATAGGAGTTTTGAAAACACGGGCCCAAATGCTTTGATATGTGCTAGCAATGGATGAGAAATATGCTGGAAATGCTTTTAATTCCCTTTCAGAGGTTCAGGGTGAGTGGTATCTAGTTAATATTAGTCCAGGCTCACACTAGCAATGAGGCAGGGATAGTTAGCAGGTTAAACGAATTTCTGGCAAATGGAAGGCAAGCAGCAGCAGTTTTTACATGTGAAGAAATTGCAAATCGCGGTAAAATTCGCGGATGCGTGTTCCGCGATTGCGGTAAAACTATAAGGGGTAGGAATGCGGTTCTTGGTGCGATTCAAAGCTACGATTCTAAGCTATCAGAGGAAAGTTACTGCAAGTCTCTAGCCCAAACGGTCGCGGAGATATGAGCAATTTAATAAAGGTCGTTTTTGGGTTTGCAAATTTCAAAAGCTCAAAATGACAAGTGCAGCTTGCAACTAGAAATGACAGGTGACAGCTAGGAGGCAGTTCTACTTAGGTTAAATAGATTGAATTAGATGAATTTAAACTAAGAGATTGGTTCTACACAGTTCTGCTGGGTACTCACACTATATTCTTGAATTAAATGGGCTTCATCACGGATCTGGTCAGGGTTTTAGACTGGGCTCTGGTCACTCTCTGGGCACAGCACTGCTTTCTCTCTGGGTACAGCACTGCTTTCTCCCTCTGGTCTGGTCTCTAGTTCTGGATAGATTGAAGTCTCTAGTTTGGCTCTCTGGAGGTTGATGGAGGTAAGTATGGATTTTTCCGGCAGAGCGTCCCGCTGCAGATGGATTTGAAAAAGTCCCTATCTGTCCTGTCTGTCTGCTTTTATGTGTTTAGAATGTGGGTGTGTTCTAGCATCACTGACCCTACCTCTCTCTCAGCTTCTAATTGGTCAAACTTCCATTTATCATTTGATTGGGGAATGAACTGTGAGTCAGAGTGATGTCATTTTACAGCCTGCAGAAAGTCCACTCCTCCTGTCAACTTACACACAAATCTAGATTTGAAACAAATACATATTTGCAGAGGTACATATTGTTTTAAAGTCATATGCACCCATCATGCATTACAGGAGGTATACCCTGTTCAAACTCTGCTCTTCCTGGGAGCTTGCATTCAGAAATGGCACATATTTCACTTTTTAACTGATTTTGCAATTTCTGACATTGACCCAACTTTACATACATGTGTGCAGGGAGTAGGGACATTAACTGATGAAGTTTCAGATTTTTAACATGCATACATTTAGAGTAATATCCACTTTTCCGATGACACCCCCCTGAACATGCCACCGGGTCGAAAAACCTCTTAAAATGTGGGCAGAAAAATCACAAGAATTATGGTATCATTTATAAAATTTTCACATGTCCGCTCTATGAGTTATTCATCTTTTTAAAGTTATGTTCTGGCTCCAAAGGGGTGTGGTTTCCCAGGTCACATGGTATAGAAACCAGTCTTTCCAGTTTCTGCCAAGCCAGCTTGCTCTCACAGGCAGTGCCCCTCCCAGCTCTTGCCAAGAGGAAGCTACATTTTACGACTGCGGTAATAAAAACCTTTGCCTGAGTGAAGAGGGCTTTGTTCACTCTCCTGCAGAGCACAGATAATTCAATTATCAGATAGATGGCATATCCTTCGTGTGGGCAGCAAAAGGAAGGTTGGCCTGGGAACACAGTGGTGACTCAAATTTCCCTCCTGATGGGGGTAGTTGCCAGGCAGAATTCAGTTCCTTAAGCCGGGTTTCAGATAAAATGTCACTTTTTGTTCCCCAGTCTAAGTCAAGACATTTTTTTACATATGCAGCTATGATGCTGATTCTAAGTTTAAACTATGACATTTAAACAATTGCAACCTATGTGACACTCAAAAGTAGGTCACTCAGTCAATTTAAACATTTTCGATTTTAGTGTCTTTAAATCCAGTGCAACTTAAACTGCTGCAATCCACAGCGCAGCCAGTCTTGTTATAAGCATTTTTCCGGGCTCTTCATTTCCCAGATTTTGTAGGCACACAAAACTCCATTCTACCAAATGTCTGCTGGTGTTCAGTGAATATTTTGCACATATTGCAATGTTTGAAAATAGGCATTTTGACTTGCCTTCAGGGAAACAGAGTGGTTTTAAAACGCCGGCTTTTGGATAGTGGTGAGTACTGGTACTGCACCCATTTTTGGGATTTAAGAAAATGAATTCCCAACAATTCTAGGTTGCATTTGGCAATCAGCATTGCCATTCCCAATGGTTTCAGACTACTGTGTGGGTAGTCCAATGGTGGTTTTAGGCAGTTTCCTTCTGTGCCCATAACATCGGCAAAAATGAATGGCAGCCTATTCTTCATGCATTTCCCTGTGCATTTTCTGGGAAGCTCTGGCCATCAGGAGTTTTCCATGTCAGTACTGCACAGCTTTGAGGTATGGCTCGGATGCATGGGTAAATACATCCCACAACGGCACAGTAGTAATGGGATGATAATTGTTGGGCTTTGAAGGGTCTAGTGTAGGCTTTTTCAGAGGGGGGCAAACCCATGCTTCTTTGAGGCTGACGGGAATGGTGCCTGTTCTGAAGGAAGCATTAATAAAGGCTGTCAGAAGAGGGGCAAGGAGGTCTGCGCAGTCCTTTATGAGCTTGGGTGGAAGATTGTCCCCTTTGCACATGGAGGGTTTAAAGTTTTTAGGAGGCTGATGACTTTGGGTTCAGCGATGTCTCTAAAAGAGAAGAGAGATTTGGTAGTGTTTGGTGGAGGGGAGGTGGGGTCAGGTGGTATCGGCCCAGTATGGCGAGGTAGGGCTTTGTAGTGGTCCTTAATTTTTTGTTGTTGAAGGAGTTCAATTTTATTGAGCATGGCAAATTGGATACTAGCACACCATGCTTTATCTTTGATGATCTCATCTGGAGTGTTTGGAGGAGAGATGAGTTCATTGAAGATGGCGAAGTTTTCCTTAGATTGTGAATTAGCATTGGAGATTCGGACATTGAAGGTGTCAAATATTTCCCCCCGGCTCACCTGAGTTCTCTTCTTGTGGCGTTCCGCAGAGGACTCCTTCTCCCGGCCGGACCGGGACTTGTATAAGTGCGCGCGAGTCGAGTCTGAAAGGTAAGAGATACTGGAAACAAGGGAAATGGGAAGAAAGAATAAGGGAGTTGGCCAGGAACTTGGAAGGGTAACGCCGAGCAGCACACACACGTCGAGACACCACCTAGAGATAGCGTTGAGACGCGCGGAGACGCAGGGGCGTGGCCCATTTATAGAACGTGCCGTGTCCGACGTACAGGCTAGTACGGAACACGGCACTGGGCACGGCCATGTTGGAAGTATCAAGGAGCACACATAGACCAGAAGGGGCTATGTCCATGGTTCATGACAGCATGCCTCCTCCGAAACCCCGTCCCACCAGGCTTGCCAGGGTGTATGAGATGGAATCTTCTCAGCAATCGAGGGGTGTTTAGGTTGGATAGTGGTTCCCATGTTCTCTCGCTAGGAGGATAGCCTTTCCACTCGACCAGGTATTGAAGCCGACCCCGTTTGTACCTGGAGTCACATATTCTGGATACTTCATATTCCAGCTGATTGTCCACAATCACAGGACTGGGTCTGCCGGTTTTCCGGGTGGAGTGGATGTAGGGTTTGAGTAGAGAAGTGTGAAAAACTGGATGTATTCTCTTCCATGAGTCTGGTAGCTTGAGCCGATAAGAAACAGGATTGATGATTTCTTTTATGGAAAATGGACCATAATATCGGGGGGCTAACTTGTTAGGGAGTAGATGTCGTGGTAATAGTTTCGAGGACAACCAGACCTGGTCACCAATAGAATAGGAGGGTGCTGGTCTTCTTTGGAATCAGCATATCGCTTAGTGCGAATCTGGGCCTTTCCCAATTGTTCCTTGGCTTCCTTGTGGATGTTGAGGAGAGTTTCAATCCAGGAATCAAGTGAAGGTACTGGAGTTGGATGTGGTAGAACTGAAGGTAACACGGAGGGATGAAAACCTTGACTGCAATAGAAGGGGCTAACGTTGATTGCTGAGTGATCTGAATTGTTATAGGCAAATTCGGCCAAGGGTACAAGGAGGGACCAATCATCCTGTACCTTGGTTGCGAAACAATGAAGATATTGCTCCAGGGTTTGATTAACACATTCTGTGGCCCCGTTGGTCTGTGGGTGATATCCAGATGAAAGAGCGCGTTGAATCCCTAGAACACGACAGAGATGTTTCCAGAATTGTGAAATATATTGCGGTCCTCGGTCCGATATGATCTTGGAAGAGAGTCCATGAAGACGGAAAATGTGTTGTAGGAAAATTCCTGCGAGCTCTGAAGAGGAAGGAAGTTTATAGAGAGGCGTGAAATGTGCCATATGAGTAAACAAGTCTCTTATTGTCATGCTTATTCTGACTGCAGACAGTACAGGTCTTGATGTACTCTTGTACCTTGCATTTCATTTCCGGCCACCAAAACTGTCTTTGTGTAAGACGGAGCGTGTTGGTTACACCACGATGTCCAGAATGAAAAGTATCATGGCAGAGAGTTATTATTTTATGTTGAAGTTCCGGTGTGGGAATGACCAAGGCATTGTCCTTGAATAAGTATCCTTCCTTGATTCTTAAGTTCCAGGGATTCTTCCTAGAGACGTCCTTCCAGAGGTCAGAGGACTGGGTTTTGGCTCGAATCTCTTCCAAGAGGTTGATCGCTTAAGCTATAAAGATTGTTTTGGGAAACATTGTAGGATAGGTCCTATCTTCAGTGGTTAAATAGTCAGGACGTCAGGACAAGGCGTTCGCAATCACGTTTTGTGATCCAGGAACATGAGTGATTTGGAATTGGTACTGGGCAAAGAAGTAGGCCCAACGCGCCTGACGACCGTTCCTGCACTCCATAGATTGGAGAATTTGTAGATTTGGATGGTCCATATGGACCTGGACTGGATATCTAGCACCAGGCGTAAATGTCGCCATTCTGTGAAGGCTTGGCGGATTGCCAACAGCACCTTTTCCAGGACGGAGTAATGGGTTTCGCTGGTTGTTAGGGTTCTAGAGAGGTAAGCCACTGGGTGGTCCATCTTGTCCTCAAGCACCTGTTTCAAGACTGCTCCTATGGCATGGTTGGAGGCATCCGTTTCCACTGTGAAAGGGCGATCTAAGTCAGGCTGAGTCAGGACGGGGGCTTGCGTGAATCTTGTCTTCAAGCGTTGAAAAGCCTTCTCTTGCGAGGAAGAACAGATGAAGGGAACATCCTTCTTCAGCAGAGCAACGATCGGTTGGACGAGCTCAGAAAAGGTAGGAATGAACTTTCGATAAAAGTTAGCAAGTCCCAAGAAAGACTGAACCTGTTTCACTGATGTAGGAGCAGGCCAGGCCAGTATGGCCTTTACCTTTGATGGGTCCATTCCAACTCCTTCTGGGCTGAGGATGAATCAAAGGTTAATGAACTGAAGTCACGTGAAAAAGACATTTCTCAGGTTTGACCAAGAGCTTGTTTTCACGGAGCCGTTGTAGTACCGCCATGACATGTTCTTCATGTTTCAAGGGATCCTTGGAATAAATCAAAATGTCGTCTAGATAGA
This sequence comes from Ambystoma mexicanum, assembly GCF_040938575.1. NCBI lineage: Eukaryota > Metazoa > Chordata > Amphibia > Caudata > Ambystomatidae > Ambystoma > Ambystoma mexicanum. The sequence continues at coordinate 1,234,168,192 of NC_090933.1, read as the reverse complement.
CAATGACAAAGAGAAAAAGCATGTCAGAAAACACCCTATCCATGAAACGTTGAAAAACTGCAGGGGCATTAGCTAATCCAAAGGGCATGACTAGATATTCAAAGTGACCAAAGGGCGTTCTAAAGGCGGTCTTCCATTCGTCCCCTTCCCGGATACGGATTAAGTGATAGGCAGCCCGGAGGTCCAACTTCGTTAATATTACGGCGCCTCTGACAGCTTCCAGGATATCTGAAATCAGAGGCAGAGGGTACCGATCTTTGAGGGTGCATTGATTTAGACCACGGTAGTCGAGGCAGGGTCTGAGTTCCTTGGAATCCTTCTTAGGAACGAAGAACAATGAGGCACCCGCTGGAGATTTTGAGGGTCTTATGGTGCCATTTTCCAAATTGATGTCCAGGTATTCTCGGAGGGCCTTTTTCTCAGGTCCTGAAAGGATAAACATTCTGCCAAAGGGAATTACTGCCGAAGGATCTGTCTCAATGGCACAATCATCGGGTCTGTGAGGGGGTAAAGCCTGGACTATGGCAGTCGAAAAGACATCAGTATATCCTTGGTAGACCTCTGGGACTTGTACAATGTTGGAAACCATGAGTGAGGTTTTTTGCTCTCCTGAATGTTCAATAGCTGGTGTTAAGGAGAGATCCAGGGATAAACAGTGGGACATACAAAACTCTGAGCCCAGAAACAATGACCCTGCTGTCCAATTAATGTACGGATTATGTCTTTGAAGCCAGGGCATACCCAGAACCATTGGGTAATGGGCTGATTTGATGATGTCAAATGTAATCTGCTCTTGGTGGTGGTTTATGGAGAGACGGAGCTCTTTTGTCTGTAGGGTTATGGGTCCTGAAGAGAGAGGTCTCCCATCAATTGCTTCTACCGGCTGTTTAATGTTCCGTTACTCATATGGTATTTTATGTCTGATAACCCAGTCTTGATCAATGAAAATTCCCATAGCTCCACAGTCCACCAGGGCCAGTATGGGATAGGTCTTGTGCTTGGAGGGCGATAGAAAGGCCTGTAGCACCACCAGGTTATTCTGTCCAGGAGAGTTCAAGGATGTGATTGACGTGGAGCAGACATCTTTCTCCCGAAACCTCGCCCCATCTAGGGCCAGGAGCTGGTGTTTCCCGAACGCCGTGGAGTGTCATGATGCTTACCCCCGGAGCATCAGGCCAGGCCCAGCACCCCCGGAAGCAGGCATCATGCCCTCGGGTAAAAGCCCAGCGGCCCCTTATAGGGACTCTTTGGACTCAGTCCTGGCGCCTTTGGCGCCAGGCTCATGTTGGGCATCAGTCCTGGCGCCATAGGCGCCAGGCTCATAAAGGGAGGTGTTTTGTGCACTTACCTGATGCAGACCATGCTGCACGCTTCAGGCCTCCCTGAGACCTGAAAGGGACTATTTTTTCATAGGGACTATTTTTTCACTCGGGCGTGGCCAGGGAATGATACATAACTAGTTGGGGAAGGATACATACCTGGGACTTCTTTGGAGGCTATTTAAGCCACGCCCAGACAGCAGCTCATGCTTCGCATTGTTCTGCTTCCTGCAGCTTAACGCTCACCGTGTCTGCTCCTGCTCCTGGACTACAGCCATGCCCGTCTTGAACCTGGAAGACCTGCAAGGAAGGAAGAGAAGAGAAAGGTGAAAACCAAGGATTATTTCAAGCTTCTTACCTGCATCCGGAATCTTCTCGCCAGCATCCCTGAAGGAAGACTTCAATTTAAAAGCATCGTGTTGCTCGCTGCAGCGCCACGCTTCACTCACCTGTCCTGTCCTCGAGACATCTACCGGCTCCATCGCGGCTGTCAGCATCGGACGCCACATCTCTGCACCCAGGGGAGAGAGGAAGAAACAAAAGGTGAGCAGAAGGACACACAGAAGGAAAGCCTGATTTACAGCCATAATACTTACCGGCTTTTCTTCCACATTTTGGGTCCGCGCCGCCCCGTGGGCAGGTACCGTACCCCGGCCCCTATGGGGAAAGGACTAGAGACATTTCAGAGGAATGATAAGGACATCTAGAGGGATCGCCCTCATTACTACTCACCTCGGCAGGTTAACCCCTCGACGCATCGCCTTCATTCTGCACCTGAAATAAAGGACAGATCACACGTGAGAAAGACAGCATAAAGGGGGCCTTACTTGAACTTTGAACTTTCATACTTACGGCGCATCGCTCAGGAAAGTCAAGTGGATTTTGCCAGCGCCATTCTGAAAACCAGTGAGGATGGAGAGTTCAACCTTCCAAACCATAAGATGAGCTTAAACCGGGTTTGGAGGAATAGAGAGGAACGGAGGGGGGAAGGGGGAGCTAGCACACCATTCTGCAGACTGTTAATCCCCTTTCTCATCTGCAGAAGGATATTCCTACGGGCCAAGGAAGCACGATTTGGAGGTCCTGTCCAATCGGTGTTCCGGGTCCTGCGCATCACGCTAGAAGAGGCCGCAGTAATCCAGACTAGATCAGCGCCCCCGTGGGAACCAGGTGAGCATTACAGAATGCGAAGCCTCCCTACAATTTCCCACCCAGGCGCTATGGAAACTTCTGAGACTGACCAACTGGCCCAATTACTGGGGGAATTACGGGCCGAGGTACACGCTGCTCGTCAAGAGACTAATGCCCTCAGAAGAGAAGTGATTGTAACAAGGGAAAGGACTGATGACCTGGCTAGACAGCTTTTGCAAGGTCAAGCTGGACAAACTCCTTTACCCGGTTCCGGGGGGAACCCCACTCCTGTGGTTTCCAGTAACCCTGTGCTGATTAATCTACCTGCAAACATGCCGCTGGCCCCACCCGAACGCTTTGCTGGGGACCCCAAACGATTCGCCGTATTCATGAATCAGTGTCGTTTGCACTTCCTATGCAGACCCGGGGCCTTCCCTAATGATCAGACCAAGGTAGCCTTTGTGTTGTCATATCTCAGCGGCTGTGCTGCCGATTGGTCAGTCCCACTGGTAACTCAAGATGACCCGATTCTTCGTGATTTTCAAGGATTTCAAACAAGCATTGAAAGGTTATTTGCTCGACATTCCCAGGGACAGGCTCTGGATGACGAACTTCTATCTCTGCGACAGGGCAATCAAGACCTTCTATCCTACATTGCAACCTTCAATAGACTAATTGTGGAAACTGGTTGGCCAGAGGATAAAAGAATCACGTTATTCTATCGAGGTCTACGCGGAGAACTTAAAGATGTCCTGGCACAAGTTGTAAATCCGCCCCAAGAATGCACTGAATATATAGACTTAGTGGTCCAGTTGGATCACAGGCTGCAAAACAGAAAAGCAGATCGGTCCAAGTTTGAAACCCGGGTGTGGGCCAAAACCCACGCTAACCCCAAGGGGGCTGATGCCTCGGAGCCTATGCAAATCGGAGGAGTTAAAGGACCCCTAACTCAAAAAGAACGGGAAAGAAGACGACAGATGCAATTATGCCTTTATTGTGAGTCCTCAGGACACTTTCTTCAAGATTGCCCGGTTAAGCCGCCCAAGAAGGTGGTAGGAGCCGCTGATAAAATCCATGGAAACTCTGTATCGGGAAACAACCACGCCCGGCAAGCGTAGGGGTCCGCTTGCCGAGCTTGAAAGCTAACTCTCAGACCTCGCATTTCATTGTGCCAATGGTCCTCATAGATCCGGAACAGCCAAAACGGTTGCATGCTATAAAGGCATACATCGATAGCGGGGCTATAGGAAACTATGTGGATCGAGAATTGGTCTCTAGGATAAACCTCCCTCTGCGTCCTAAAACCAGCAAAGATGTCATCACCACTGTAGATGGAACCAAAATTGCCTCTGGACCGGTAACACATTCCACAGCTGAGGTGACACTTGTAGGTCCGGATGGCCATCGGGAGGCATTTGTGTTTGATGTGATCAAGGCTCCACAGTTTCAGCTTATTCTCGGAGTCCCTTGGTTAGAGACACATAATCCTCGAATTGATTGGCGAGCGAAGAGAATAACCTTCCCGGATTGTGCACAAACCTGCTACCCAGAAAATCCAAAGATTAATCTAGCATCAGTAACCTCTGTCCCCGTGCAACTACCTCCAGAGTACCAAGACTTTCAGGACGTCTTCCAAAAGGAACAGGCCAACACGTTACCTCCCCACAGATCGTACGATTGCCAAATCGATCTGGTGCCCGGTGCACAACCCCCTTGTAGCAGGATTTATGCCCTTACTGAACCTGAGAATCTGCATTTGAGACAATATTTAGATCAATACCTCGCCAATGGTTTCATTCGCCCGTCAAAGTCCTCGGCATCTTCAGCTTTGTTCTTCGTGCCTAAAAAAGAGGGCGACCTTAGGACTTGTATCGATTACCGCGCATTGAACCAGATAACTGTTAAAAATCGTTACCCTCTGCCTCTGATCCCTGAACTCCTTGACCAGGTGAAGGATGCTTGCGTATACACCAAGTTAGATCTCCGGGGGGCTTATCATCTGGTACGAGTAAAAGAAGGCGATGAATGGAAAACGGCCTTCCGTACAAAATATGGACTATTCGAATACCAGGTGATGCCTTTCGGGTTGTGCAACGCGCCTGCTGCCTTCCAATTCTTCATGAATGATGTCCTTCGGGTACTCATCGATGTCTGTGTTATCGTGTATATCGATGACATTCTTGTGTACTCCTCTTCGGAATCTGATCACAGAAAACATGTCAGGGCCGTCCTAGAGAAACTGCGCCAGCACAAACTGTTTGCCAAGCTGGAAAAATGTGTTTTCCATACCACCGAGGTTGAGTTTCTCGGATTCATCCTGACACCTAAAGGGGTCTGAATGGATTCACGGAAAGTGGATGCCATCCTCAAATGGCCATCACCTAGTTCAGTGAAAGGTGTCCAAAGCATGCTTGGTTTTGCCAACTTTTATCGCAGGTTTATCCCGGGGTTTTCACGTGTGGTGCAACCCATCACTGCACTCTTGCGAAAAAATAAACGTTTTGAATGGACCGAGGAAGCCGAACAGGCCTTTCAGGAGTTGAAAGCTAAGTTCACGTCCGCACCTATTTTGAAGCACCTGCGTCCTGATCTCCCATATATAGTCGAAACCGACGCGTCCAGTTTAGCCATGGGAGCTGTCCTGTCTCAGAGAGACCCTGAAACCAACCAACTGCACCCCGTAGCATTTTGGTCCAGAAAGTTCTCACCGCCGGAGATAAATTATGCGATTACCGATAAGGAACTATTAGCCATTAAGTCCGCCTTTAAGGCTTGGCGGCATTATCTCCTCGGCGCCCAGCATACCATCACCGTGATCACTGATTACCGAAATATACAATATTTAAAAACTGCCAAGGCCCAATCGTCTCGACAGCTCCGATGGGCTTTGTTCTTTGCTGAGTTCGATTTTGTAATCACCTACCGCCCCGGTACTAAGAATGGTAAGGCGGACGCTCTATCCCGAATTGGAATGGAAGAAATAGACACAAACTCAGAACCTGTGCCGATAATTCCCGAACAAAGAATTTTGGGAATAACCACTTTACAAACCCTTGAAGACATTCAAGCACGAGTAAAACAAGTCCTGGACTCTTCAGCCTTGCAGGATTGGATCAAAAAGGGGTCTAAATTTTCAGTCTTCCAAGGACGCTTATTTTTGCCAGAAAAGGAATTGCAAGAACTGGTTATTTCCCGTCATCATGACACCCTGATGGAAGGACATCCTGGCATTGCCAAAACTGAGGAAAAGGTTAGACGACAATTCTGGTGGCCTTCCTGGTGAAAGGATATTAAATCTTTCGTGATGTCCTGGGAGTTTGTGCCCAAAACAAAGGTCAAAAGACAAGACCCGCTGGTATTCTTCAGCCCTAAGACATTACACCAGCACCTTGGCACACCCTGTCACTAGATTTTATCACAGACCTGCCCTCTTGTAATGGTTACAATACTATTCTGGTCGTGGTGGATTTATTTTCCAAAATGGCCCACTTTATTCCGTTGAAAGGATTACCTTCAGCCTTTGTTCTTGCCAAGGAATTCCTCGAGATTATCATCTGTTTGCATGGATTCCCGTCCATACTAGTCTCCGATCGGGGAAGCCAGTTTATTTCTCATTTTTGGAAAAAGTGTTGTCAGCTGGCACAAATCGACGTAAGACTCTCGACCAGCCACCACCCACAGACCGATGGTCAGACGGAGAGAACGAACCAGACCCTTGAACAATTTCTACGATGTATGTTGCACCAATCGGAGGGTAATTGGAAGGATATTCTGTGGGTGGCTGAATATGCTTATAATAACTCGATACACTCTGGAACGGGTCAAAGCCCCTTTTTTACCCTATATGGACATCACCCTCGTACTTCAGACTTGGACTCACCTTCGAGCCTTGAAATGCCCGCAGTGGATCATTTGCATTCTACGATAACTCAAGCCTTCAAGGATGCAACTGCACATTTGCAACATGCGAAAGAGAAATACAAAAAGAATGCGGATCTACAATCGAAAGGAGGCGCCTCCGTACCAAATTGGGGATCAAGTATGGTTGGCTACCAAACACTTATCGCTCAAGGGACCTCAAACTTTTAATCCAAGGTATTTAGGCCCTTACTCAATCAAAGCTATAATTAACCCAGTAGCAGTCAAGCTCGATCTACCAGCCAACATGCGGATTCACCCCGTTTTTCATGTGTCACTTTTGAAACCAGTACAACCAGGAACCAGATTAATAAAGCCACCAGACCCAATCCTGATAGATGGAGAGCCAGAATTCGAAGTAAAGAACATTTTGGATTCAAAAATCTTAAAATCAAAGCTTTTCTATCTAATTGATTGGAAAGGGTACGGGCCTCAGGAAAGGTCTTGGGAACCCAGTGATCACGTACATGCACCTTGGCTGGTAAAAAAGTTCCATCGGAATTTCCCAAACAAACCGAAACCTCCAGAAGGAACGACCTTGGGAGGGGCCTTGGGGGGGAGTGCTGTAATGATGCCTACCCATGGAGCATCAGGCCAGGCCCAGCACCCCCAGAAGCAGGCATCATGCCCTCGGGTAAAAGCCCAGCGGCCCCTTATAGTGACTCTTTGGACTCAGTCCTGGCGCCTTTGGCACCAGGCTCATGTTGGGCATCAGTCCTGGCGCCATAGGCGCCAGGCTCATAAAGGGAGGTGTTTTGTGCACTTACCTGATGCAGACCATGCTGCACGCTTCAGGCCTCCCTGAGACCTGAAAGGGACTATTTTTTCATAGGGACTATTTTTTCACTTGGTCGTGGCCAGGGAAGGATACATACCTAGTTGGGGAAGGATACATACCTGGGACTTCTTTGGAGGCTATTTAAGCCACGCTCAGACAGCAGCTCATGCTTCGCATTGTTCTGCTTCCTGCAGCTTAACGCTCACCGTGTCTGCTCCTGCTCCTGGACTACAGTCATGCCCGTCTTGAACCTGGAAGACCTGCAAGGAAGGAAGAGAAGAGAAAGGTGAAAACCAAGGATTATTTCAAGCTTCTTACCTGCATCCGGAATCTTCTCGCCAGCATCCCTGAAGGAAGACTTCAATTTAAAAGCATCGTGTTGCTCGCTGCAGCGCCACGCTTCACTCATCTGTCCTGTCCTCGAGACATCTCCCGGCTCCATCGCGGCTGTCAGCATCGGACGCCACATCTCTGCACCTAGGGGAGAGAGGAAGAAACAAAAGGTGAGCAGAAGGACACACAGAAGGAAAGCCTGATTAACAGCCATAATACTTACCGGCTTTTCTTCCACATTTTGGGTCGGCGCCGCCCCGTGGGCAGGTACCGTACCCCGGCCCCTATGGGGAAAGGACTAGAGACATTTCAGAGGAATGATAAGGATATCTAGAGGGATCGCCCTCATTACTACTCACCTCGGCAGGTTAACCCCTCGACGCATCGCCTTCATTCTGCACCTGAAATAAAGGACAGATCACAGGTGAGAAAGACAGCATAAAGGGGGCCTCACTTGAACTTTGAACTTTCATACTTACGGCGCATCGCTCAGGAAAGTCAAGTGGATTTTTCCAGCGCCATTCTGAAAACCAGTGAAGTAACTGGACGAACGCGCGCCCCTGCACCAGAAGCAGGATGGAGAGTTCAACCTTCCAAACCATAAGGTGAGCTTAAACCGGGTTTGGAGGAATAGAGAGGAACGGAGGGGAGAAGGGGGAGCTAGCTTACCATTCTGCAGACTGTTAATCCCCTTTCACATCTGCAGAAGGATATTCCTACGGGCCAAGGAAGCACGATTTGGAGGTCCTGTCCAATCGGTGTTCCGGGTCCTGCGCATCACGCTAGAAGAGGCCGCAGTAATCCAGACTAGATCAGCGCCCCCGTGGGAACCAGGTGAGCGTTACATGGAGGGGCTAAAGGACATTCTCTAACGAGATGCTTGTCTGAGGCACAATACATACACAGGCCGGTGTGAATTCTTCTCATCCTTTCTTGTGGAGTAATTGGCCCACGAAAGGCGCCTATTTGCATTGGTTCGGAGTCGTTATCAGGGGTTGAGACAGGATCGGATTTCACAGTCGACTCCGGAGGGGTTCGTTGAAAGGCAGTCTTAGCCTTTTTCCTTTCAGCCCTTCTTTCCTGGATACGAAAGTCTATTTGTAAGGCTAGATCTACCAAAGCCTGAAACGAACTGGGGCGAGCCACTCTGGCTAGTTCATCCTTGATATCGTCATTTAGACCCCTGCGAAATAAGGTAAAACTCGCTTCAGGGCCCCAATCAGCCTCCTCTACCAGCTGTTTGAATCTCGTAACGAACGTTAGCATATCCTGGGATCCTTGCCGAAAATCAAGTAAGTGTTCCTGGGCGCTGAACACTTGTTCGGGGCGGTCAAACATAGACTTGAGCGCCTGGATAAATGCATCATAATCGTCCAGGAAGACGTCTCCAGAGTTCACTAGGGGAGTGGCCCAAGATAACGCATTCCCTGTAAAATGGGAGATTATGAAGCCCACCTTGGCCCTGGAAGTTGAAAAATAATAGGGCTTGCATGTAAAATGCACCAAGCAGGAATCCAGAAATCCACGTAAGGATTTTGGCGAGCCATCGTATTTGTCTACCACTCCACCCAGTATCACGCTTTCCTTATTGGCAGAGTCATGTGACAGCACTAATTGTTTCAAGGCTGCGTTCTCTGCCTTTAAGTTCTGTACCTCGGTTGTTAGTTCCTGCATGCCGTGCATGAGGTCCTGGACCGCTTTATCCATAGCGGGATCAGTGTTGATCGTTTGGCGTCTCAATCTGTCAAAGGTTTCCCCCCGGCTCATCTAAGTTCTCTTCTTGTGGCGTTCCGCGGAGGACTCCTTCTCCCGGCCGGACCGGGACTTGTATAAGTGCGCGCGAGTCGAGTCTGACTCCAGCGCGAGCGTTCAAAGTTCCAGGAAGTCGCGTGTTCCAGGACGTCCAGGAAGAGGATTGAAGAAAGGTAAGAGATACTGGAAACAGGGGAAAAGGGAAGAAAGAATAAGGGAGTTGGCCAGGAACTTGGAAGGGTAACGCCGAGCAGCACACACACGTCGAGACACTACCTAGAGATAGCGTTGAGACGCGCGGAAGCGCGGGGCGTGGCTCATTTATAGAACGTGCCGCGTCCGACGTACAGGTTAGTACGGAAAACGGCACTGGGCACGGCCATGTTGGAAGTATCAAGGAGCACACTCTCCGTCTGGACCAGGACCAGGAAGACCAGAAGGGGCTATGTCCAAGGTTCATGACAGAAGGAGTTTGCTTTGGCTTTGGTAATAGCATATTTATACTGGCGGTTCTTAGTGTAGTCGCAGGGGTTGGTTTGCCAGTTTTTCAGAGCCTCACTTTTGAGGGAGCGTAATGACTGCAGTTCTTAAGTGAACCAGGAATTTTTGTGTAGCTACTTTTTTTCCTTTTTGCATTCAAGTGGTGCTATGGAGTTGATGGCTGTAGAGAGGGTATCTTTGTATACATCCGCTAAGGTGTTCAGATCGTTGGAGAACGGTGGGGCAAGTGCTGGGATGTTAAGGTAAGGTCGTAGGTTATCCTTTGAGCTTTTTTGAGCTTCCAACTTGAGCAGTGGGGGCCGGTGTGAGGTAAGGTAAGGTAAGGTGAACTCAATACAGTAATGGTCTGTCCATGGCAAGGCACGGCAAGGCTGTGTTGGCTGTGATAGTGGTGAGACAATTGTGGTCTGCAACCGAGTCAAGGGTGCGACCTTTGGAGTGTGTAGGGCTTGAGACTTTTTGTGTGAATCCTATGTCGGTGAGCTCTTTAGTGAGGGAGCTGGCGGCTTTGTCATTAGAGTCATTAAATCCTAAGTTTAGGTCTCCAAGAAGAAGTCTTAGTAGAGCCTTTGATGTTATCGCTAAGTAGGTGGGTGAGGTGTCCCTGGAAGTCTGGTGGGAGGCCAGGGGGGCGATATAGTATGTGTATGTTGGTGGTGTTATTGGGGGACAGTGCAAGCTTCACAGAAAGGATGTCGGCGTTGCTATACCAGGAATGACTAACGGGTCTGATGGTGAGGGTTTCTTTAAAGATGAGGGCTACTCCTCCTCCTGTGCGACCTGGTCTGTCTTGTCTGAGAATGGTGTAATCAGGGGGGAGTGTGAGAGCGACTGCAGGGCCGGATGCTTCATGTAGCCATGTTTCTGTGATGGCCAGTAAGTCGTGGTTATGGTTGGAGAGGAGATTGTGTATTTCTAAGGTGTGTGCTCGGAGTGAGCGGACGTTGAGGAAGGCACATTCAATGTGTGGAGTGGGTGCGTTATTGGGCTTGATGCTGGCATGGATGCTGCCTAAGTCAGGTGCAATGGATGTCTTGGGTGTGTGATTTTGTATGTGAGTGTGTATGATGTGTGTGGTGCGATTGGGGATGGAACGGGAGCCCAGGCGGAGATTATGGTGAACTGTGGACATGGGAGAGTAGATGAGATCTGCTAGTTGAGGTCTGGCTCTGAGTCTGGTGCGTCAGTGGATAGTAGACATGAGGTAGCTGTGTGTGAGCATGGAGGTTGTTGAGTAGTGATGAGAGTGGACATGAAGGCGTGAAGGTGGGGTGCAGGAGTGGAGTGGTGCAGCGGTGGCTGAATGTAGGGTGAATTAGTGAATGTAGTGTTATGGTGGTGGGTGGATAGAGTGAGTAAGAGAGCAAATGCTGTGGCGATGGATGTAGAGCAACTGGTGAGTATTTTGCAAGGGAGCCTGCTTGTGAGATTGGGCAACATGGTGCGGGTGGTGCAAAGCAGAGGCCAGGTATCACAACAGGCTGCAATTATCACGGTGAGCATGCAACAGTGGGCAGATATCACTACAGTCCGTAATTATACATGGTGAGCATGCAGCAGTGCACACAATATCATTACTGGCTTAGTTTAGGGAGCGTGCAAGGAATTACAGCGGTCTAAATGTGGCTAGTGGTATGGTATACAGTTTGGGCAGGTATAACACACAAAAATATACAGTATAGCGGGATACGGTCTGAGGTGCAGTTATTAACATATTCTTCAATAGCGGTGTTTAAGGTACAGTAAATTGGCTAGGCGTTGATATGGGATGGTAGTAACGAGTTTATGCACTTGAAAAGCAGTGGCGAGTCAGGCATGACAAGTGCAATGTTTGATTTAGTATCTGAGGCATATGGGTAAGGATATGGAGTTAGCGGACTGGTCATGCATGATGAGCTTACCGAAGCCTGATCAGGTAGGTGTCCAGAACAAAATTGCAGTCTTGGGACAAATTGCGGTACACGTCTTCGGATGCAGCTGGAGAACGGAGAGTTTGTGCGAGCAGGTTATAGGGGACCTCAAGATAGGAGAGCACCGCATCCGCGCCATCTGGCCATTACGGCACAGACAGGCACCGATAGGCGTGAGCCTTAAGAGGTGTGCCTTGCGAGGGCGGGCTGGCTTATGCCTTCCAGCGGGGCCTCCCCGAACAAAAAGATGCGTTGCTCCAATAAGGTTGCAATTGGGTTGCTAGGCAACTGGGTAAACAATGGAGGCGGCTGCCAATTTGGGTGTCTCCTCAAGGTTATGCACGGAGACACATGGCACAATTAGGTAAATATACGCTATTCATAATGTATTTGTAACGTGGCAGAATGCCACGTTACGACAACATTCCTTTCTCTTCACCCCGCCCAAAAGTCAGGCCAGCAGCACCACTGGGATTGGCTCTGCTCGACATCACCCCCTCTCTCTGGCCACTGGGACCTCTCCGATCTCAGAGGGTTCAAAAGGTCTTCAAATCCTGCCAGTTACCCAGTTAAGTTTATCAGCACAGCCTTTCCTTCGTATGAATATTCAAGTGATGAACATTTCCATTTGAAAGGCTGCAGAAGAGCGCCAGCAAGTGTGTGACTTCTTCAGGACAATTAGAGTGTGCAACAAACTAAAACACCTTTTCTAAAACTTAATTCATCTTCATGATGTCTGCCATTTTGAACACAAAAAGGGTTAGTACTCACATTTTCTTAGCAAACTCGCATAAGAAGAAGCTGGATGTTTGTGCTAAACAATTACTATATGCAGTTCCAGTATGTGTCTTTAGGTGCAGACTTATAGTGCTGCAAATCCATACATGCCAACGTGGCCCATCCCATTTGGGTGAAACTAGTCCAGTTCTGTTTTAATTTAGGCATTCTGGGACTTCTAGTCTGGCAGTTTATAATGGGGAATTCCAGGACTATAAGTACCAGAATGCAAAGCTAAAACCAATACAAGGCTAGCATCTTCCGAATAGCATGCAGCATTTTGGAATGTATGTTAAACAGAGAAGATATTTAGGTTGTGCAATACTCTGCATTCTTGGACTTTTAATCTTCGATTCATGATGTGGAAGCTAAAGCTACCCTCCTTGTCCCATGGCTTAATATATAACTAAAGATTTATATTTTGTCAGGTTCTATTGACTTGTGATTTGTGTATGTTGCATATAGTCTCTATAAGACAGTATTATTGTAGTTCTTGAAAGCCAAAACCTAAATATGTGTACCTACTAGAGCTCTTACGATATGTTGTCAATGCCTAAATTACTGAGCAGGTTGAAATCTTGGCTTCACTCAATATTGTTCCCCAGTCATCTAACCTTTCACCCTAGCTTTTCAACCTTTACTTGGCAACTCTGGCCCACCTCATCTCTACCTTTTCTCCTAACTTTCAGTGTTATGCGGATGACACTCAGCTCTCCTTCACAATCCTTCTCTCCTCTCTCGCTCATTCCTGACTGTCTATCGGCGATTCAGGAATGGAGCGCCTCCGATGATCTCTGCCTTAATGCCAGTAAGACTGAGATCCTTCTCATTGAGACCCCTGCTCCTGCTTTCCCTCTTTCACTCTGGCGGCCCTCCCTGAGCCCTCTACCTGTGCCTTCCTGTGAGGCAAATAACTTTGGTGTCATCTTCGACTTCACCCTCTCCTTCCCTCCTCACATCGCAGACATCTGTAAGAAGTCAAACTACCAGCTGCACCTCCTCAGAGGTATTCTTCCTTTTCTCACTTTCCTCCAGAAGATCACTATCTCCAGAACCCTGGTTCTTTCTAGGCTGGACTACTGTAACAGCCTCTTTTTAAAGCTGCCTGCCTCTACTCTTTGCCCTCTGCAACAAATCCAGAACAGGACTGCAGGACTTGTCCTTGGCCTCAAGCCAAGGGATCGTATCTCTCCAGCCCTGAAATCTCTCCACTGGCTCCCGGTGGCTGCACGGATCAAGTTCAAGACCCTCTGCATTGTCAAGAAGGCTTTCTGGGGCCGGGGAACACACTATATCCCACTCTCGTTCTAAGCACTTTCCTTCTCAAGCTCTACGCTCATCCACCTCCAACTCTTTGAGGGTCAGACGCTTCTTCAAGCAGAGAGTGGAGGGTAGATCTCTCTCCTTGGCTGGTGGCTCCATCTGGAATAGCCTCCCTGCCTCTCGCAAACTTGAGCAGAACCACCTAAGGTTCCAGAAGCAAATCAAGACCTTCCTTTTCACTTCTGCTTTTTCTCTTGCTCTCCCCTGCTGATGTACTTGCGCTTGCTGATGTACTTGCGCTAACTGGTTACCTGCCCACCCTCTGACCCTTAATGGGCACCAGGCTTGTTCCCGACCAGCAGCCCCATTAACTGCCTCTGGGCATACCGCGCACTTGGGGACTGTATCTGCAACCCTACGGTCCCCTGCTTCCCTGCACCTTGCTAGAGCCGGCCACCCCGGCGGCACTTACTTGTGCTTTGCCTATTGCACTCTCCCCCCTCCCTCCTCCTGGCACTTCTCTCCCTTCCCCCATGCAGGATCTGAATGAGAAAAGTCCTAGTAAGATCTTTTGTTTTGTCTCCCCTTCCGTTTTTGTCGCGCCTACAAACACTTGTGTAGTGGTGCTTTATAAATGACTTATCATATCAAATCATTATAATATCAACCAAAGTGTTTGATCCTGGACTAAATATGCAATTTAACTGTCACATACTCAAACATTCATTGGGAAATCCTAGAAGTGATGTGTAAAAAAGTCTCCTTCAGAATGGGAGAGATTTAATGTTGTAAGGGGAGCATCATGTCCGCTGGTGTGCCTCTGCCAGTGCTACCCCCCAGGTTGTAACCCAGAATGGAGCTATTGAAGCACCGGGCCTACCTCACTACTATATCACTTGCCAGGAGGATACGTGTTCTAAACAGCCATCCAGGGTCATGTAAGTAACTCCAATCAAGCAATCCCACTAAGTCAGTGCCTTGTCTGGGATGCCCAAGGGAAGCCCTTATTTATGTATTTTTATGGCAAGTTATAATCTGGATGATGAACCCTTGTATAACACCTCTCTCTTAGAATCCCCCTTGACCCCACTGAGCCAAGAAGTAGGCTTGTTTTGCAAATTTAAAAGGTTTATTTGAAAAATTAAACAATATATATATATATCACACTTCTATAAATAAATTGATAATGGATAGCGCACTCGTGAATATGAGCAGTAATCAGCAATAGGTAACCCTACAGTAGCACAGTTCTTGGTTACTTATGAATAGGAAAAGAAAAATAAGGTGGTAGAGAATGCCCTTATGGCTTCAAGGACAATGCAATGATGAATGAAATGCAGTACAGAAAATAACTGGATATGGCTTCAACAAAAGACAATGGCCCTCATTACGACCCTGGCGGAAATCGTGGCGCAAAATGCACCATGGAGCACGGCGGAAAGCTGCCGATAGCGCCATGGGGGTTGGCGGATTTACCGCCCCATTCCGACCTTGGCGGGGCGGTAAATCCCCATTCCCCATTTTACCCTTCCCCATTCCCATTTTTGCCCCATAGGGTATAATGGGAGTGGGGAAGGCGTTAATTACGCCACCGTAAAATACGGTGGCGTAATTAACAACAAGGTCCCGTAGCGCCATGGATTTCTCCGCCCGGAAAAACCAGGCGGAAAACGCTCCATGGCGCTACGGGAACTCGTAGTAGGGCGGACGGGTCCGCCGCGAATACCGCTGGCGTAAACCCACTCCGCCAGGGTCGTAATGAGGCCCAATGTAATCACTTTTCCTTAACAATTCACTCCCCCTCCCTTTATGCAATATAAGGAGTTGGAAAGGAGAGCACACAGTTCTCAGGAATGCAATCAAATACAATACGAAATTCAGTTCCCCCCCAGCAAGCTTAGAGGAAAACAGGTAGAAGTTTGAAACACACGCCCAAAATGCTTTGAATGTGGTGGCAATGAAGTGAAATGATGCTAAAATTGATTTTAATTCCCTGTAGGAGGTTCAGGGTGAGTGATATCTAGTTTATATTAGTTCAGGCTCACTTTAGCAATGCTCTATGAGTACCTAGCAGGTTAAAACGAATTTTAGCGAAGGAAAGCAAGGAGCTGCTGATTTTTACACGTGGCTGAAGTTGTGCAAAATGTCAAATCGCAGCAAATTTAATCGCGTGCGTCGAGCGTAATTACGGAGGCCCTGTAAGGAGTAGGAAGTCGGTTCTAGGTTCGTTGGAAAGCCTAGAATCTTAGCTTTAAGATACATTTTGGTCCTAGCACAAACGGTTCCGGAGATACGGACGATTTTGTGAAGGTAGTTTTTCGGATTTGAAATTTAAAAGTTCAAAATGACAGTTGACAGTTTTCAGCTTTAAAAAGGACAGAATGACACACACCATTCCTATGAGGTAGTTCTAAATAGGTTAAAATAGTTTTAATTAGATTATTTTAAACTAAGAGATTAGTCTGGCACAGTCCTAGAGTACTCACACTATCTTTTGGACAGGAATGGCTTCCTCACTGATCGGGTCAGGATTGGCTGGACTTCTGCTAGCAGTTCTTCACAGCGGTCTGGTCTCTGGTTCTGCTCTCAGCACTGCACAGTTTTGGTCTCTCTGGATCTCTGGTCTCTCTGGATCTCCGGTCTCTCTGGATCTCTGGTCTCTGGAGGTTGATGGATTTGAAGTCTGGAGTCTCCCGGCAAAGCGTCCCGCAAGAAAGTGGAAAGTTAATGTCCCCACCTGTCCTGCTTTTATGTGTTGAGAAAGTGGGTGTGTGCGTGGCATAACTGAGCCTGCCCCTCTCTACTTGTGATTGGCCCAATTCTCCCCTCTCCCATGATTGGGGGAAGGAAATGGATTGTCATCATGATGAAGTCTGTTTATGGGTCAGAGGATCCTCCCCTGGTCAATTTGCCCACAAATCTATATTTGATTCAAATACATATTTCCCAGATACACAAGTGGTTGACATTACATGTACATATTACAGATGAATTAAGACAGGTCTCTGTTCAAGCCCCATGTTCCTGCGAGCTGGGATTCAGAAATGACAACATTTTGCGCTTTTTGGTCGGTTTACCAATATCGGACATTTACCAAAAATTACATAAATGTGCGCAAGGAGTATGGACATTAATTGATGAAGTGTCAGATTTTTAACATGCAGACTATTTTCTGCTAGCAACCCCCCAGAATACACCACAGGGTCCTAACACCTCTTAAAACGTGCACAGAAAAATCACAATAATAATGATATTACTTATATAATTTTGACCAGTCCGCACTATGAGTTATCTATCTTTTTAAAATTATGCCCTGGTCAAAAAGGGGTATGGCTTCCCACATCACATGGTGGAATAACTGGTGTATACACTTCCCCCAAGCTCAGCTGGCTCTCACAGGCACTGCCCCTCCCAGTTTCTCCCAAGAGGAAGCCATTTTACGGCCCCCCCAATATAACCTTTGCCTGAGTCCAGGACAGGGCTTTGTTCAACTTCCTGCAGTCCCCAGGTGCTCCTCCCCTAACCCAATCAGAGAGGTGTCATCTCCTTTTGGCAGGGGCAGCAGGATGCAGCTAGGCCTGGGAAGAGTGGCTGAGCAGGTTTCTCCTGTCGGGGGTAGTTGTCAGGCAGAATTCAGCTAAATGTCACTTTAGTTCCCAGTTTAAATCAAACTTACAATTTTTACACATGCAGCTAGAATGCTGATTCTAAGTTCAAAACCATGACATTTAATAGTTGCAACTATGTGACACTCATTTAATTTAAACATTTCGATTTTAGTGGTTTTAGTCCAATTTCAATTAAGCTGCTGACATCTACAGCTCAGCCAGTTTTGTTATAAACATTGTTTTGGGCTCTTCATCTTCCCAGATTTTGTATGCACACAACACTTCATTCTGCCAGATGTCTGCTGGTGTTCAGTTAGATTTTGAATATCCTGCAATGTTCGAAATAGGCACTTTGAGCTTGCAGTCAGGAAAACAAACGTGATTTTAAGGCGCTTTTGGTCTAACAACACTGTTATTTTTTCTTTGACACCACCTTTCACCCCTGGCGCTTCTGGTCCATCATGCTGGCACTGGTGGGTGGCAGGTTAGACAACCATTTTGGTGTGCGCACAACCGTACGGTTTTCCTGCTTCTGGGATGGAATGATGGGCGGCGACAGCTCATCCCCACATTCACCCAGTCTAATGATTTAGTTTTGTTCTGGGATAGAATGATGGGCGGCGACAGCTCATCCCCACATCTACCCCGTCTAATAATTCAACATGGGTCAAAACCCTTGATAGTCAATAGATTCTAGTATAGCGCATTGACTGCATCAGAGGCAATATTAATTTCCTTCCCTGCCACTGCCAGTCAGCAAAGTAGTGCGGGACAAGCAGAGCTCTGCACATAGGAGATGGAGTGAAACTCTTTAGAATACTCTGCAAATGTCACACCTTCAACCATGCCCCAGTCTTCTAGCACTTGCAAGAGAAAGATATGCCACAGGAGACTAATGTAGATGGATCAGGGTAATGTTGCTTTATTCATCTTTGATGTGTGCAGATTTGCAAAGCTAAGGCTCTGTGTGGTGTGTTCATGTTAGCTGATTTGCCGTGGCTAATGTGTGCTCGAGGTTGATAATGTGAATTGCTTGCATGGTTTTCAGTGGTGCCCGGCAGAGGGGTGTTTAAGGAGATTGTGGACAGTTGTGTTGGGGGTGTACCTGTGGTGGGTTCATGTAGTGTTTAGGGGAATTTATTGTAGGTATGTGTCTTTGGATGATGTACTTTCTATTTTCGTAATATTCTGTTACATTTTGGAGTGATGTGTTGAGATGTGTTGTCAGTTCAGATGGGAGGCAAAATGATTTGGAGGTGGTAATTGTTGCCAGACCTTGCACAGTGGACCACCCAATAACAACGACAGAAAGCCTTTTTGGGGGGAAGCCTCAGTGGAGGTTGCACTTATTTATGTCTACAAAAATCATTCTTTCTACAGCTTCTGTGTCTTGTTATACTATGGCAGTTTATACCATGCCTTGGCACAACTCAGAGCCCACAATTGGTAGTCCATTGCCCAGGGCTTCCTTTCTGATGGCCTAATGACATCACAAACACACTCCAACCAAAGCAGCATGCACCTTGAACAAGCAACAGGGAGGTTTTTAGGCATTGTCAGGCCCCTTGGGAGGTGCCTTATTTGTTTCTAAAGGGGGCATGCAATGTCTGTTGGAGGAGCAGTGGCAGTGTAAGGGGGCTCAAAAGGTGTTGGTGTTCTTCCCAGATCCTTCCCACATGTCTTATTGCACCCCTTGTCACTCACTTAGCCCTTGACTTGCACTGTTTCTGTATCCCTACAGGCCCTAACAGCTCTTGGTACTTGATGTTTGCACTTACCCATGCACTTGCCACAAGCTGGTTGCACATTTTGCCTATTGTTTTATGTATTCTATTCATTATTACTGTTGATCCTACGTACTGCACTGCCCCCTCCCTCTTTGCCCCTGCACTTTCCCTCCCCCCCTCCCATGCACATGCGCGATTTGAATGTCACCTGGCTTAGTAAGATCGTTGTCTCTGTCTTCTCTCTGTTCCCCTTCGCTTGCCTCGTGGCACCTTGAAATACTTGTGTATAGGCGCTTTAAATTTGCCATATCATATCATATATCATATCATTGACATTGCATTATGCTCATGAATGTTCCACGCATATTTACAAACTGAAATATGTGCAACCCAAGCACGGCCACAAGGTCAGTGGTGCTTTGTGGCATGCCCCCTGCCTTTACCAATCCCCTGACCCTGCACTTTAAATGAGGTAGGAGCATAGAGGTGAGCAGCGAATGTCCGTGGCCAGTTGACACAGAACTGCGGACATGCTTCTTTTATCTTCATCTCTTTACTTTTTGTAATTGTCCACTACCGTCTATACGCCAAACACAACACCCAGGCAGCATCTCTGGAATAGATGCTGTTAACATTTATTAAACCCCTCCTCCATCTGTTCCCATTTTGCAGCCTCCAAAGACTGTCTTATTGGTGTGGACTGACTAGCCTTCAACCGGATGGGATAGAGAATAATTGCAACACCATGTTGAAAATGTTTGTTTTAAAGAGGGGACAATTGTGTGGGTATGTGTATGTGTCTGTGTTTCCCTGTTTGCGCAAGAACTTTTGAATGTGTGTATAAGAGTTTGTGTGTGGCGGGGTGGGTGTACTTGTGTATTTGTGTGTTTGTGTGTGAGTGAGTGAGTGAGTGAGTGAGTGAGTGAGTGAGTGAGTGAGTGAGTGAGTGAGTGAGTGAGTGTTGGGGATAGCACACTAGCACCATGACTATGAGGGCGTGTCCATGAATGGGATTTACAGTAAGACACTGTCAAAAATTCTGTGTATCTTAAAGTATGTTATACAGTGGTAAAAATGGCATATGTTAAGGTCCAAGCAACTTGAAGACATATTTTACATGGCAATGCTGGCATACATTAGACATAATTGTCATGAAGATATGGTTTACAGTAGCACTGCTGACATCTGTTGTGGATGGGGCACTGCCATTAAAGTGTTTTACAGTGGCACTACTACCATATTTTTACTGTCATATATTGTCACAAGCAACATGGAAATATGTTTTATAGGGGAATGCTGACATGTATCAGACCTAGTTATCATGAATATATTCTTCACAGTGGCAATGCTGGCATACATTTTGACACCATCATGAAACTATTCCAATATTGGCATGTACCTGGCAACATGCAGCATGGAAAAGTCTTTCATAGGGCAATGTTAGCATTTATCATAGACGTAGGCCTCATTAACATGTGCTTCACAGTGGCAATGTTGGCATATAGTGTGGACACAGATATTCTTAATATTTTGTACACTGCGTGTGTTTACTCTTTGTGAGCTGGAATCCAAAAATGGGATTTTTCCATAGAACCAATTACTTTTGACCCATTTTGCTATTGAAACCTGTGCTGTAAAGTTCAGCACTTCAACCCATGATTTAAACAGTTTACTCAAGGGGATAACCCACCTCCCCAAACTCTCCAATATTGGATAGGGCTGCCTCGTTTTGCTCAGTTGCACACGCAAATTCGGGGGTAGTAGTAATGCACCACTGATGAAAGAATCTACAACTGTCACTGCTCTGTCATCATTTGTATGGGAGCTGTCACGTTAGTATACTTGGTTCCCTGGTACTAAACACTGTTTTACCACTGCAGAGTAACAGCACTGCTCACCCAGTAAGGACTGGGAGAAGTAGGAATAGAGTTGGAATGAATGTCTTTGGGCAGCTTTTCTCACACTAAACCTTGGCAGTTGCAGAGAAACACTCACTTTTCAAACAATATGCTCCATCCTGGAAAAATATGAATTAAAATAAAGAAAAGCAGCATAACCTTTGAGGCCATACTTTCATATCCTTTTTTTTATTTTGTTTAATTCTAATGTCTTTTGTTTTTCCATCATAGTTCAGTTTACCAAATTATTTGCTGAGTGAAAAGCATGCCCTCATTTTATTTTAAATAAAAAAACAATAATGGAATCAAAAATATGACTCACTTTTAATTGTGATATCTGAACCAAACAGTGATACATATCAAATACGAACTGTGGCAACACATGGATGACCACATAGGAACCAAAGAAAATTACGGTTTATCAATTATGATACAACTGATACATAACTTAGAGTGTCCTCTGTTTAACAATCCTCAAATAATACAAATCCGAGTATCTAATGGACAAAACCAGGACTATCTGAAAGTGGCATGCATGACAATCAGTTAATTGACAGATATGCACCCTTTTTAGTGCATATATTTCCTTTTGCAGGCTGCAAACACATGAAAACATGTCCCAAGGAGAAGGAAGAGTTATTGATTAGTTTGATACAAACGTTGCATTACAACTCCCATGTTCAAAGGTGGTTCTCCAGCTGCATTGAAAAATATTTTTGAGGCAAAATTTACGATGACTTTACAGTGGCAATGCTAGCATACATTATTTGGACAGGACTTTATCTTTGTGCACAGCCAACTTTAAAAGGGGACAACAATAATGTATATTGTTGAGGAAACATTCCACACTTGGCAACTTTCTGTGGCTTTGGGACTAAAAGATACATGCTGTGATAACAATCAGAACTAAATACACTAAATGTAAATTAAGACACATTTAGAAACTGCCAATGTGTTCATACTCCAAAATCATGGACTTAATGTGTTTTTCAAATGCTATTAAATGTAAGCCTTTGTAATCAGGTGTGGCACACTTCAGTCTGGCCACAAAGAACAGTGGTTCATGCCGCCATTTCCATGACACCGCCTTGTTGCTGCAGATTGTTGAGAACTGCAAGTGCTTGATAAGGATGGCTTTTTGAAGTTGCAGAGAGAATTCAAGCCCCCATCCAGACAGTGTAGCGAAAGCATTTAAACACTAGTTTGACCCCTATCTGTATCTGCCAGTTACTTTGTGACGTCCTCACATGCTGAAGACATTGGCAAATGTCAGGGCACAGGCGTTCTTGCTGCGTGCTACAGCATAGCCGCAGCAGGTCTACACCGGCATGCTGAGGCATGATCCAGCCATGCCCTAAAACGGCCAAAACTGTTATTCATAGAAAGGTCTGCTTCCAATGTGAGGTGCCTTGAAGGAACCCTCTTTGCTGACACATTTTCAAAAAATGGCCAATAAATATTGATATGCTGAAAAGTAATTTAGAAAGGTTGGCCTGGCAGCTATCCACGCGGAGCTTCTCGGTGAGCTGCACGGATTGCCTCGCGCTCTCAATGATGGAGTGTCCTGCCACGGGATCCCTCCTGGTCCCTCGTGGACGCCTGGCATTCATAAAGGCCTCAGGAAGGCTCTGCCATCATTCCAGCTGACACTCCTTCCCTTGTTCTGGTTTCTTAAAACATTTTCATATCCTCTCTAAATCAGAACATTTGACGATACATTCATTACTTTGAACCAAAACACTTGTTACCTGTGAAGGCCTCAACAGGGGCTGACACAGTAAAGCACATATCGCCGCTGTCAATGAAATGTAAGGTTCTGAAGGTCGTGAACGGAAGGTTCATCATTCCCAGGATGGCAGTGCGGCACGTGGGTCACACCACATTATTTCCAGTTAGGCAGTGACGTGAATAGAAAATACCTCAACACACGGTGCTGGAGGATTTTCCCCCCACTCACCTCCAGTAAGTGGCGAATCATCACTCACAATAAATGCTCCAAAACCAGGGCTCCTGGTCCTAAGAAAAGTGGGGGGCCCTGACATAGGCAAGGGGAAAGTGACGTCACAGGAAGTGAACATGCTGTAAAGTGAAATATGCAACATTCACTCAGTTTGCCTTTCCAATTAAAGAAAGACCTCAGGTCAAATACACATTTGCCTTTAATAAGACAGGAGAGCGGATTGGCCTACATATAAAAGTTGCACACCTTTTAAACATAAGAAGCTTCATCAAAACATGTACTGCATAAGAACATGTCACTGTTAGTGATTGCAAATGCCTGCCATTGGATCTTCATGTGATGCAGTAGGTGAGTAGCTGGCCTCAAAGCTTGCCGACGTCGGTTCGAGTTAAGATTTATTTTGGGAAAATCCTGGAAAACACACAGGGGGGACAGTGTGCGCCCTCTGACAAAAGTAGGATTACACACCCCCCTCCCACCGCATGTTCCCTTGACATTTGCCCTATCTAATGCCACAATGGAGTCATGTGGGAGTCCAAAATGGGGGCTTACATTGTCAACCCGCTGCTCATAATTTGGCCGATTTGCAGACAAGAGAAGTAACAGTAATGAGAAGAAATAAGCCATAGTAGGAAATAGGTTTTCTGTGTGCTTTACAAAAAAAAAACATGGGTATTCCCTACTACTGCATAGTTAAACCCTCATCCCAGATCCAGACTGGATATGGCCTTGCATGCTTGCTCCTTACATGGATGTTCCCGGCACCTCATTACAGAAACGTTGTACTTGTGAGGGTGCATCAGTGCAAGGGCAAACTTTGCCCTACTGCAAAACATGCACATGGATATTCTTCCACTGTATGCTTAGATTTTGAAAGTCTACTCTTTTTTTACTCAGGCAAGTTCTGCTCTAGTGGTAATAGGGGTGTAAAACTACACTCCTGCTGGTGCACATTTTCTATAATGATGATTAGAGAACAGGCATACCATGTGATGTACATTGATTAAAGCCCTGATGTAAGGCAATACTGAAAATTGCTCTTTTTTTAAGGCGCAAAGCTGTAAAGTGCAGTTGTGCACATGTGCACGTCCTAATGGTTAGCACATTCAACAAAATGGTTCCTCACACACTTTAATCAAACAAATAGAGACGTCAGCCACATACCAACATATGAATGTACGGTGCACTGCATGTAAGATATGACTCAGCATTTTCGAAGGAGCGCAAAGGCTAAGACTGTACCCATACAGATGGGGATCTCACAACCCTTATCATTTCAGGGAAAGAGTGCGCCTGTGGAACACCGTCAAGAACATCCCAAGACCATTTGTTCTGGGCACACATCACTTGACTTTGTGAGATGGCTAAATGATCTGGAAGGAGAAGAAGGGCGGTCTAATTCTACACCTTCCTGTGATATGTGAGAATGGTGGTCAAATTCTACACATTCCTGTGGCATGTGAGAAGGGCTGTCTAATGCTACACCTTCCCTTGGCATGTGAGAAGGGGGGTCTAATGCTACTCCTTCCCATGGCATGTGAGAAGGGCGGTCTAATGCTACACCTTCCCATGGCATGTGAGAATGGCGGTCTAATGCTACTCCTTCCAGTGGCATGTGAGAAGGGCGGTCTAATGCTACACCTTCCCGTGGGATGTGAGAATGGCAGTCTAATGCTACACCTTCCCATGGCATGTGAGAAGGGCGGTCTAATGCTACACCTTCCTGTGGCATGTGAGAAGGGCATTCTAATGCTACACCTTCCTGTGGCATGTTCTAAATGTCGCCTGCAAATTGTGTTGTGGCATTTAGTCCTTTCCCTTGCAAATACACAATGGCCTCATTCAGATTGTGTAGGTAATTTGGCTGTAAATATGACACATTACTGCCACAATTGGTTACCATTACCACCACTTGGTCCTGTTGACTCACTGTGGATTTGGAATGGTGTACTGGCAGTGTTAATCCCCATTGTTGGAGTTCATAAGATTCCATTGGGAATTTTGTGGGTATGCGTGAGCGGAAATTCCACACAGAAAATGGGGATATCGTAATTACCAAATTTTTGCACACTTCCAAGGTGTAGGTGCAATAACATCAGATCCTTATAAACCCTGACTTCATTATATAATGAATTCATATAACAGGGAAAGCTCTTGATTAGTTCTGTGTCAAGAGTTGTCAGTAATGTTTCACAAAAGGTCCCATAGCTTACGATTCCTTAACAAATAAGAGGGTAATTCATAGAATTTCGCAGAAAAGTGTCGCAAGCGGCTGGCGCAGAGTGTCAGCGTGCGATTGTCTGCGCCAGGCACGTGCGCTAAAACCGATTTCCGCGCACAGAGCGTATTCATGGATTTTAGGCTCCCAAACCTGCCTGGCGCAGAGAATCGCAGCGACCCTGCAGCAGCGCCAGTAACGCCCCCAAGAACGCCCTCGCGCAAGGAAAAGCCATCAAAATCGCTAAATCATCGCAAAGGGCTGCGTTAACCCTGGACCAGTTCACCGGGCTGGCAAACAGCAAACGCCAAGCGGGGAACGTGTATTTCAGGGGTGCGCGGGAAGTTTCACACGCGATTGGCCCCGTGCAAGCAGGGTACGTGTATTCCATGGGTGCGCGGGAAGTTCCACACGCGATTTCAGCAGGGTACGTGTATTCCAGGGGTGCGCGGGAAGTACCACACGTGATTTAAGCAGGGTACGTGTATTCCAGGGGTGCGCGGGAAGTTCCACACGCGATTCCAGCAGGGTACGTGTATTTCAGGGGTGCGCGGGAAGTTCCACACGCGATTGGCCCAGTGCGAGCAGGGTACGTGTATTCCATGGGTGCGCGGGAAGTACCACACGCGATTTCAGCAGGGTACGTGTATTCCAGGGGTGCGCGGGAAGTTCCACACGCGATTCCAGCAGGGTACGTGTATTTCAGGGGTGCGCGGGAAGTTCCACACGCGATTGGCCCAGTGCGAGCAGGGTACATGTATTCCATGGGTGCGTGGGAAGTTCCACACGCGATTTCAGCAGGGTACGTGTATTCCAGGGGAGCGCAGGAAGTTCCACACGCGATTCCAGCAGGGTACGTGTATTTCAGGGGTGCGCGGGAAGTTCCACACGCAATTTCAGCAGGGTACGTGTATTTCAGGGGTGCGCGGGAAGTTCCACACGCGATTGGCCCAGTGCGAGCAGGGAACGTGTATTCCATGGGTGCGCGGGAAGTTCCACACACGATTGGCTCCGTGCAAGCAGGGTACGTGTATTCCATGGGTGCGTGGGAAGTTCCACACGCGATTTCAGCAGGGTACGTGTATTCCAGGGGAGCGCAGGAAGTTCCACACGCGATTCCAGCAGGGTACGTGTATTTCAGGGGTGCGCGGGAAGTTCCACACGCAATTTCAGCAGGGTACGTGTATTTCAGGGGTGCGCGGGAAGTTCCACACGCGATTGGCCCAGTGCGAGCAGGGAACGTGTATTCCATGGGTGCGCGGGAAGTTCCACACACGATTGGCTCCGTGCAAGCAGGGTACGTGTATTTCAGGGGTGCGTGGGAAGTTCCACACGCGATTGGCCCAGTGCAAGCAGGGTACGTGTATTCCATGGGTGCGCAGGAAGTTCCACACGCGATTTCAGCAGGGTACGTGTATTCCAGGGGTGCGCGGGAAGTTCCACACGCGATTTCAGCAGGGTACGTGTATTTCAGGGGTGCACGGGAAGTTCCACACGCGATTTCAGCAGGGTATGTGTATTTCAGGGATTCTGGGGAGTACTACACGTGAATTGGCCGTGTGGGTCCTCCCAGGTGTACGCTCCACAACCTCCACGGCCCCTGCAGGCAGCCCACACCACGGGGGACTGCCCTGCACCCCTGCTCATGTCCCGCAGGCAGCCCATCCACCATGGGCATGCCCCCCAGCCAACCCACATGTCACCTTGCACTACTGATCAACAATGCATGTCTCCCACCACCCCCACCCCCCAGCAGTGCAGGGGCAGCCTCCACCAGGCCCCACCCATGTCTGCCACCACCCCCACCCCCCAGCCACCAGGGGCACCCTCCACCAGGCCCCCACTCATGTCTCCCACCACCCCCACCCCCCAGCATCCAGGGGCACCCTCCACCAGGCCCCCACTCATGTCTCCCACCACCCCCACCCCCCAGCAGTGCAGGGGCAGCCTCCACCAGGCCCCCACCCATGTCTCCCACCACCCCCACCCCCCAGCCACCAGGGGCACCCTCCACCAGGCCCCCACTCATGTCTCCCACCACCCCCACCCCCCAGCATCCAGGGGCACCCTCCACCAGGCCCCTACTCATGTCTCCCACCACCCCCACCCCCCAGCAGTGCAGGGGCACCCTCCACCAGGCCCCCACCCATGTCTCCCACCACCCCCACCCCCCAGCCACCAGGGGCAGCCTCCACCAGGCCCCCACCCATGTCTCCCACCACCCCCACCCCCCAGCCACCAGGGGCACCCTCCACCAGGCCCCCACTCATGTCTCCCACCACCCCCACCCCCCAGCATCCAGGGGCACCCTCCACCAGGCCCCAACTCATGTCTCCCACCACCCACACCCCCCAGCAGTGCAGGGGCACCCTCCACCAGGCCCCACCCATGTCTCCCACCACCCCCACCCCCCAGCCACCAGGGGCACCCTCCACCAGGCTCCCACCCATGTCTCCCACCACCCCCACCCCCCAGCCACCAGGGGCACCCTCCACCAGGCCCCCACTCATGTCTCCCACCACCCCCACCCCCCAGCAGTGCAGGGGCACCCTCCACCAGGCCCCCACTCATGTCTCCCACCACCCCCACCCCCCAGCAGTGCAGGGACACCCTCCACCAGGCCCCCACTCATGTCTCCCACCACCCCCACCCCCCAGCAGTGCAGGGGCACCCTCCACCAGGCCCCCACTCATGTCTCCCACCACCCCCACCCCCCAGCCACCAGGGGCACCCTCCACCAGGCCCCCACTCATGTCTCCCACCCACCCCCACCCCCCAGCCACCATGGGCAGCCCCCACCAGGCCCCCACTCATGTCCCCCTGCACCCCCACCCCCCAGCATCCAGGGGCACCCTCCACCAGGCCCCCACTCATGTCTCCCACCAACCCCACCCCCCAGCATCCAGGGGCACCCTCCACCAGGCACCCACTCATGTCTCCCACCACCCCCACCCCCCAGCCACCAGGGGCACCCTCCACCAGGCCCCCATTCATGTCTCCCACCCACCCTCACCCCCAGCCACCATGGGCAGACCCCACCAGGCCCCCACTCATGTCCCCCTGCACCCCCACCCCCCAGCATCCAGGGGCACCCTCCACCAGGCCCCCACCCATGTCTCCCACCACCCCCACCCCCCAGCATCCAGGGGCACCCTCCACCAGGCCCCCACTCATGTCTCCCACCACCCCCACCCCCCAGCAGTGCAGGGGCACCCTCCACCAGGCCCCCACCCATGTCTCCCACCACCCCCACCCCCCAGCCACCAGGGGCACCCTCCACCAGGCCCCCACCCATGTCTCCCACCACCCCCACCCCCCAGCCACCAGGGGCACCCTCCACCAGGCCCCCACTCATGTCTACCACCACCCCCACCCCCCAGCAGTGCAGGGGCACCCTCCACCAGGCCCCCACTCATGTCTCCCACCACCCCCACCCCCCAGCATTGCAGGGGCACCCTCCACCAGGCCCCCACTCATGTCTCCCACCACCCCCACCCTCCAGCAGTGCAGGGGCACCCTCCACCAGGGCCCCACTCATGTCTCCCACCACCCCCACCCCCCAGCCACCAGGGGCACCCTCCACCAGGCCCCCACTCATGTCGACCACCCACCCCCACCCCCCAGCCACCATGGGCAGCCCCCACCATTCCCCCACACATGTCCCCCTGCATCCCCACCCCCCAGCATCCAGGGGCACCCTCCACCAGGCCCCCACTCATGTCTCCCACCACCCCCACCCCCCAGCATCCAGGGGCACCCTCCACCAGGCCCCCACCCATGTCTCCCACCACCCCCACCCCCCAGCCACCAGGGGCACCCTCCACCAGGCCCCCACTCATGTCTCCCACCACCCCCACCCCCCAGCAGTGCAGGGGCACCCTCCACCAGGCCCCCACTCATGTCTCCCACCACCCCCACCCCCCAGCAGTGCAGGGGCACCCTCCACCAGGCCCCCACTCATGGCCCCTATCACCCCCACCCCCCTGCCACCAGGGGCAGCCTCCACCAGGCCCCCACCCATGTCTACCACCACCCCCACCCCCCAGCCACCAGGGGCACCCTCCACCAGGCCCCCACTCATGTCTCCCACCACCCCCACCCCCGCAGCAGTGCAGGGGCACTGTACAATGGACACATACACACATGACAGTTGCACATGAGTGGCATTGGCAAACCTCAGACATGTCATCACAATCCCCAACACACATGTCATTACAACTCGCACACATGAGCCATACCACAGCCATATCGCTACTGCCACCACCATCCCTACACATACAACAGCATGAGCAGCCAAAGGTGAGCCCGACATCACATGCAACACAGGAAGTGCACCACACATGTACACACACCACCACACTTGCATGCATGTGTACACCTCTGCCAAGTGTTGCACTGTTCAGACGGGCATCCATGTCACATCTGCCAATCAGGCTTCCACATACCGCTGTCACATGCATCCATGTTGCATCACTGTTGCACCCTTGTCAAATACACACACATGCACATGTACACAGTGCTGATACATGCAGCCGAAAACAACATACATGCGTGACATCACGGACATGTCTACTTACATACACATTCATCCAAACATGTGTGCCCACACAACTGCATCTGGCATGCAAGCCTACACACACAAGCACCATCCATGTCTCACACATTACAGCCCTCGCATGTGTCAGCCCCACGGCCCTGTACACCCCTACCCATACTCGACCCCATACAAACAGATGTGCAACCTGCACACTACCGAATAATCACCACACGCACTGCTCACAATCAGGATGCATGTACACTCACCGCTCGACTCCGGACGGGTCTGCTTCTCTAGGACCTGGACGTGGAGCGCTGGGGATATGCGTTCCAGGACCCTCATCTGTTCTTCCGACAAGTGGCCCCGGCGCCCCTTGGCATCCGCTGCCTTCAAGAGGCGCCGGGCCTTGTTCAGGGTCCTGGACCTGAAGTCCTCCCAGCGCTTCCTGACATGTTGTAAGTCGCGGACTGCCACCCCCTCCGCGTTGATGGCAGTCACGATGTCAGTCCAGATCCGAGTCCGTCCTTCCTTGTCGGCGCGGGAACTTCCGAAGAGGGCATCATACTGCCCCAGGACTTGCTCCACCAGGACACCAACTTCGGTGGCACTGAAGCTGGTGCCCCTCTGCCTCTCTGGCCGGGGGTTGTCAGTGGTCACAGATGGTGTTTGCCCCGACATGACAACCCCAGAGGCAGGAGTGGGTGGGCAACTGGGTCCTGGGGCTGGGCTGTGGAGTGATGGAATCCCAGTCGGGAGTCTTCGGTTCCAGCAGGGGTGGTCACAGCAACAGCACCCCTGGCTGATGTGCAGGCAGCAAATGGCAGTGCACGTGGGCAGCAGGCAGTCAGGCAGCAGCAGATGGCAGGTGGGAGCATGCTCGGGGCTCTGGGGGGCAGTAGTTCGGCCTTCTGGGCAGGAGCGTGGTCTTCCGTGTGCATACGCGTGGCCAGCTTGATACGGAGTGATTTGGCACGTGAAAAATCTGCACGTCAGCGTGTAATTCGAGGAAAGGCCCTTAGCACGTAAGCGCGTCTGCACGCATATGCATTTTCATTGGACAGAAGGCCCCTCAAGCGCAAGCGCCCCTGTGACGTGACGCGTACAGACGTGCATGCGCATTTCAGCGCACGTGAAAAACTGCACGTCCGCGTGTAATACGAGGAAAGGGCCATGCGCGTATGCACGGCAGCACGCATATGCAATGTCATTGGACCAAAGGCCCTTAGCGCGTAAACGCATCGCCAGCGTATGCGCGTCTATGAAGTCACGTGCACGTTGAATTGAGCACACATTTGAAAATGTTGCGTGTTAAAAAAATGAAAGACACGTCCGAGTCAAAGCGTGTAATTGGTGGGAATGGCCCTACACGCAGAAGTGACAAAGCGTGTAATTGGTGGAAATGGCCCTACACGCAGAAGTGACAAAGCATGTAATTGGTGGAAATGGCCCTAGCGCGTACACGCCGCGTAAGTGATGCTGGACATGTGGGCCTGTATAAAAGGTACGTGTAGAACACCATTTCCTTGTACGTGCTTTTCGTGGAGAGCGAGTGGGTGAATTCTGTACTTCTTGTGATTTCACATGCGATTTACTTCACGGCGTTTCAAGTTCGTATTCCCTGTTACCTCTGACAGCTTTTTCTCTTTTTTCTCTTTTACTGGTTTACCTGGGCCTGTTCCCTCAAACAGTGTTCCCTTCTACTGTTGTCCTGTCTCCTCAGACAGCGTACAAATCTTCATTTGGTGGGGGTGTTGCCAACCAAACGCGCTCCTTTTTCACGCTCTTTTACCTGGCAGACGGTGAGTCACGCACCTATCTAACATCTGTGCTTGCCCCGTGTGTAGCCTACCCCTTCAGAGGTCATTCTAGGCTGCGTGTGACACGCATACGTTCATTCTTGTGTTACTGGGTGCCACATGGTAGTGCAGGTTTTTCTTTCTGCACACGCGGTCTAGAAGGGGTTGCGTGCACGTCATCTCCCTTTTTTGGGACTCCTGTGCGTAGCGTGACCCGTCATCTTTCCCCAGGGGTTACATTCAGCCTTGCTAGAGCACTAGGGTACAATTACCATCTGGTACCCAACCCCTTTGACCCCCAATTGCCCAGGACAATAGTTTACAGCCACTCCCATACGCACATTAACATCAGTGCCATGGCTGGGAGGCGAGGATTCCGTAAGGGTGGCAAAGGTGGAAGAGCCACAAGTGGTGGCCGTGGTGGATCCGGTAGGGGATGTGGTCATCACTTGCAGGGTGAGCCTGTCCCCCCATGTGTGGAGGACCAGTCAAGGGCACCCATAATCCCCCCCCTCCCTTTGAGGCTGATGTGGCTGACACCATCCATGCTCAACCCTTGTTGGACCAGCCCATTGTGGCACCAGACCTGGCTGACTCCATGGCTGACTTCCAGGTCAGCAGGCCTATGACACGTGCGCTGGTGCACGTTGATGTCATCATGCCACGTGCATCTGGGGCAGCAAGGTCATCTGCTACCCCAAGTAGGCAGGGCGGAGAGGCTGCAGGGGCAGCTGCGGCTCCATCCACCCCAGCTCTCACACACCCAGCCAGGACAGTGTCGGTCCTAGTCCATCCTGCTGACATTCCCCCTGACACCATTACACTTGAGCCAATGCCTGCACCAACTCCCATGCTGAGTGTGCAATCCCACACTCCTGATACAGAGTCCACCAGGGCTCCTGCCCCTAGTGTCCAGAGCGGCGCAGGACACTCAGGATCACCACCACCGCCCAAGCGGAAGAGGAAGAGTGCTCGTCCGGCACAGGCTGATGCCCCAGACACGGTTACACAGTCCGGCCCGTCGAGGAAGCCCAGCTTCACGGATGACGAACTGAATGCACTTGTCGAGTATGTGTCCGCACATGATAACGAGATGGTCATTGTTGCAGGATCCAAGACCACACCTGCACAACGCCAGGCACACTGGCAGACCGTTGCGGACATCGTAAGTGCCCTTG
Source organism: Ambystoma mexicanum (assembly GCF_040938575.1). Taxonomy (NCBI): domain Eukaryota; kingdom Metazoa; phylum Chordata; class Amphibia; order Caudata; family Ambystomatidae; genus Ambystoma; species Ambystoma mexicanum. Next base: position 1,234,135,588 of record NC_090933.1, on the reverse strand, counting down.
GAATCGTGAGGCGCACAGCCAATGATTGCTATAAGTGCTGGAATGACCTAAAGCGCAGGGCAAAGAGTAAGCTGGCCTCAAGTCATGCCGCAACTCTAGTGACTGGAGGTTGGTCTCCAGTAGTAGACATGGAACTCACTCCACATGAGTCAGTCGCTGGGACCTACGTCACGGAGGAACAGATCCAAGGCGTGGGAGATCTGCCTGATTACGAGGCATTGTCCGGTGAGTGCACATGCATGTGTGTGTCATCCATGTGCATGGTGTGTGTGTGAGGGCTTCTGTTTGTGTGCCAGGTGAGAGTGTGTGCGCCTGAGTCGTATGGGTCAGCCATGTGCTTCATGCAATACATCCTGCGCAGCTGCATTTGGCCATAGCAGTATCCCTTCTGCCAACAGTAGACATCTAGCCCAACTGCATGTAACGCTCACCTGATTCCCGCAGAGGCGCCGGTCTTGACTGGGTGAATGCCGTATCTTCAAAGGTGATGTGTAACACACGGTTGGCTCTTTGGGCTGGACCTCTGTGCACTGTATGTCTGACTCAAAGAGTAAGATGTCTGCAGATAGAAAATATGGGATTAATGAACTGGGGTTATTGGGTGCCTCTCTCCTCTTCCCTTTCTCTTCTCCTGTAGAACCCCAAAGGTTAACACCCCCACCTTAGGTAAGTGAACGCCGAGCTCTCCATCTGCCTCGGGGCAGGGTGCCGTAACCAGTTTCTTCACTGGATAAGGTTGCAGGCCTCTTGACCTCAGAGGACTGCTGTCCGTCGTTAACTGCACGAACGGTAAGTTCTGGGCACTTCAAATGTCTTAAAAGTCTTTTGTAATGATATCTCTTGTTTTGCAGGGTTCCGGCGATGGCGGATGGCGGGCGGATGAGAGTTGAGGATCGAACCCGCGTGAGGAATAGAAGCGCCTGGAAGCACGTAAGTAAGCGCTTGTAGCCTGCTTCACGATGCGCACTAACTGTCCCTTTTATCTTGCAGGTACAAGTTCGGAGCTTTAGAGAAGCTGAAGGGTGCTGGAATACCCACTGGATTCGGCGTGGGAAGGAGTAATGGCACGTGAGTAATAAAGTTGCCCAATGTCTTTAAACGCACCTTCTTTTGTCTTTCAGATGCGGGATGCAGCGCCGAAGGCCTCCGGAGCGTGCGAAGAGTTGGTAAGCTTTTGTCTTTCAGATGCCGGAATGCAGTGCGAAGACCTCCGGAGCATGCGAAGAGTAGGTAAGCCTTTGTCTTTCAGATGCCGGAATGCAGCGCGAGGCGTTGGTGACAGCCGATGGACCAGGTAAGAGATGCGCTGCCACTGAAGACCGTAGTGCTAACCTGTTCTTTCTTTGTCTTTACAGGTGCTGCTGAAGACTGGATTCCAGGATGGTAAGCCTTTGTTCCCTTAGGCCCAGGATCAGAAGCAGAAGACACAATGAGCGTTCTGCTGCAGAGAATGCAGAATAACGCAAAGCAAGATTCATCCATCGGGTGTGGTTTAAATAGCCTCCTGTACTGCTTAGGTGTCTCCTTCCACAGCCACGCCTAAGAAAAGAGTTCCTGCTTTCCAGAAGAGTTCCAGTGTTCTGAACCTAGGGAGTGGCTCCTGCCCCACCCAACAGGAAAAGTAGTCCCAAACAGAAGAGGATCAGGGGTTCAACTGGCAGGTAAGTAAGCAGCATGGTCTGCTGCAGGTAAGTCCACCCAAGCATTATGAGCCCGGCGTTTCCAGCGCTGGCACTGGGCATCTTTATGAGCCTGGTGCCACTGGCGCCAGGACAGGGTCCAAAAGGTCCCAATTGGGACTGGCTGGCACTCGGAACCGGGGTTATGGGTCTGCTTCCAAGGGAGTCGGGCAAGTCCTGATCATTTGGAAGCAGAGATCATGGCACTGCACGCCAGTTGCCCTTGAAGTGTCACCTTGCCACAACATTGTTGCTTATTTTTCACTGTTCATTCAGTCAGATTGTTTGCATTCCACCACTTTTACTAGGCAATTTGCAGTCCTCTAGTCACATGTCTGACATGGCTATGGTAAAGTGGAGTGACTTTGTTACCTGGATATCATTTGTTCACACATGTCCCTGTGCAATTGGACCATTTTGGACTGGCACCTCCAGGTGAAAAATCTGACCTGTTTGAATTAGAAAAGCTATTACATGCGGGAACTGGACTGAATGAATAGGTGCTGCCCTCCTATCCATCTTCACTCAATAGCATGGTACATGCCGTGTGATGGCATGTGTGTTTCACCTGGCAATCACGGGCCAATGTGTGATGCCACTGCCAGGCAGCATGCAGAAAATGTGTTCATCTTCCATCTTGGTGTCATAAATGTGTGCCATTTGCCTCCCCTTCATACGCAGTGAGGGTGCATGCATGGGAGGGTTTTAGTCATGTGGGACATGTGTCAATCAAGTACTGGTTCTCTTGCTTCTCAGCCCTCATTGTGTGCCATAGTGCTAATGCCTGTTTCCATTTCTTTGTTTTTATGTCTTTGCAGGGGAAGACGCACCTGATACTGCTGGGGTTGTGGAGATTGTGCAGACCCAGGAGGGGTCCGAGGGCCAACCAACCACCAGTGAGGGACGTGGTGTGGTGGTGGGTGAGAACCCACAAGTGCTGCAGGTTGTGCTCTCAAGGGGTGTCTCTGGCTGCACCTCCCCCGAGCTGTACTCAGGTGTTGATTCGGATGATGAGACCTACGTGCCGTCGCAGGTGAGTGTTCCAGGGAGGGATTCTGTTCTGTCCCACCCACCTGCACCAGGGTCAGAACCCTCAATGGGGATGTCAGTGTTGGCAGCTACGCCTTTGGTGGTTACGGATGCAGGGTCACACTCCGCGACATCTGATCCTGTTCCTGGGCCAGCAGATCAGAGGGGGAATGCAGTCCTGCAGCCTCAGGCAGTGCCGGCACAGCAAGGCGCAGTTTGCCTTGCCCCAGACAGGTGTGGTGCCCGCCGACGTGGTGGCCGTACGCCACCTGCCAATACCGCATGGGAGCAATCCATTTACGGTATGGCAACCCAACAGGCAGCATCATCCGAGATGATGGCTCAGGCCATGGATAGGGTGGCCACTTCCATTGTCCCCCCTGAAAGGCTGATGGAGCGACTACAGCAGGCAACCGACTCCATCTGCCAGTCACACAGGGAGGACATGTTGGTGTCCAACAGGGACAGGCGGGCGGCACTGGCGACTCTGCAGGAGGCCATCTCCATAGAGTCCCAGGGCCACAGGGAAGCCCTGAGGCAGGAGCTCCTTCACCTCAGGACGACTCTTGTTGAGCTTGAGGCTTCAACACACCAAAGGACAGAACAGCAGCTGGAGCGTCTCACCCGTACACTCTCAGCTGAGATGCAGGCAACGAGGGCGGAGGTCCGGGCATCCCGTGAGTTGTTGCATGGGGACCTCCGCACACTCATCCTCCAGAATGAGACCTACCACACCCGCATGCTTGCAGCCATGGAGGATACAGACTAGGGCCTTGCGTGGGCTGCCTCCCATAGTGCAACCACCTCCAGATGCAGCTGCACAGGGTGATAATAGCGACAGCATTGATACTCCCACAATAGGGTAGCCGTGTGGGCCATGAGCCCATGGAGGTGTTTTTTTTCCCCGGATCCACACAGGTGGGTTTTGGTGTGCACCCTGCCCTCGGACCTCCTGGGTGGCCTCCCCAACCCCCCCGGGCCCATCAACGGCCATTTTTGATTTTTTTTATTTTTATTTTTATTTTTAATTATTTTTTTCCCAATTTTTTTGGGACAATTTGTTGCCTTCCGTGGTTCCTGTGGGCATACGCTGCATTGTGGCTGGGCACATGCAGGCTTCTCATGTATTTGGTTCAGATGCTTGGGTTTGAGTCACACACACCCCTCCTGCTTCCCGTTTCCATGGGCTTGCAAAGGGTGTGCCCAAGTGACATTGACGTACATGGTGACATTGGACTCCCACTACATGTGTGGGTAGTCTAGTCAATACTGTGTATACATTCCTAGTGCATATTGCTGTTGTGTTGTACACTGCATGTTGCATTGATGTGTAACTCATCATCTGTGTCTACCTCCCAATTTGCAGGTCCCTTCCTCATGTCTACACAAGGCCCTCTAGTTTGGAGATGTGGTCCATGTTGGCAGCAGTGCACCTACAACTCTACATGGCGCCAACACTGCACAGTTGGTAGTGGTGGGAGTGCAGGCATTTCCAGGTGGTGAGACTACTAATTTATTACATTTGTGATGTCATGTTAATGGTAGTACCTGCTCAAGTTTGTTGTTGGTCCTGCATTACTGTGAGCATTTCAGGTGTTGCAAGTTTCTATTAGGGACACTGTACATTGTGACACTAGTGTCATGTTGTGGGGATTACTTTGTTTACCTGCAAATAGCATGACATGGCACGGTGTGTCGTGTGGCGGTGCTGGGGATGGGTTGGCTGACCTGGCCCTGTCCTCTTGTTGCATTTTGCAAGTGGGTATTCATTTTAGCTGCTTGAATGTGTTTCTTCACAAAACTGCATTGGTGGTGTCTGTGTGGGTAGGGATGCACACATTGTAACACTTCCAGGTGAACGATCTCAGGCTGATATGGTTTTCACGGTTGATTCTCCAGACATTCAGGATCAGTGTCAGGTTGAGTCATCATTGATTGTCAGATGGAATGTGCCAGGGCAGTGTGCACTCCACAGGGGTGTGATTTCTATGTGAAGTAATTAGCCACTAGCTGTGTACGGGCTGCCTTCCCCCGTGCCCTTTCCCCTCCCATGCGCAGCGGCTGTGCATGTGGTTGGGGATGTGGGTCCACCACCATGTCCACAGCCAGGCCCCGGCGTGTTGCAACGTTGTGCAGGACACATGCTGCCACTATGATCCTGCGCACTACTGGGGGAGCGTACAACAGCTGCCCGCCAGAACGGTCAAGGGAGCGAAAGCGTGACTTTAGCACTCCGAATGTGCGCTCCACTATGCCCGGGTTGTAATGTGGGCTGTGTTATATCTTACCTGGGGTGGCGTGGTGGGGTTCCGAATTGGCGTCATCATGTGGGGGCTGAGAGGGTAGGCACTGTCCCCTGTGGAGGTGGTGATTGGTATCATTGGTGGGGTTGTGACCTTGCTCAGTATCTGACATGCATGCATGTGCAGTGGCATTCATACTCACCAAGCAGCCATGTATCGCCATGCCGCCCAGCTTCTAGGTCCCGGCTTAGGGTGGACATTCAGTAAATGAAGCTGTCGTGGGTGGACCCGGGATAGTTGGCATATACTGAGGTGATGATTCCCTTGACATTACATACTACCTGCACGTTGATGGAATGCCAGTGCTTGCGGTTCCTATAGATGTGCTCTGATGCCCTGGGGGGACGTAGAGCCACATGGGTGCAGTCGATGGCACCTAGCACTTTGGGGAATCATGCCACACCGTAAAAATCCAGGGCGGCAGCATGCCTTTCTGCAGGTGTTCTGGGCGGGTATATGTGCCTGCGGACTGATGGCCGTGCAGTGATGATGTTCAAGACCTGGTGTAGGCAGCGTGACTGGGTGGCCTGTGATACCCCACCCACTATGGCACTTGTCCGCTGAAATGATCCAGTGGCTAAGAAGTGCAGTACATTGAGGACCTTCTCCAGGGGGCTGAGTGCTTGGGAGCACAGGGTGGGTGATGTGAGGTCATCCTCCCACTCACTCACCAGGTCCAGTATTATGTGTGGTGGAAACCTGTACCTCCCATACACCTGGTCATCAGGCATCCCGAAAAGGCTGGTTCTGGGTGTGAATATTCTGGCCTGACTATCCTCCTCCTCCTCCTTTGGTAGCCCACGCCCACTGCTGCTAGGAACGGTATGTTCATCCTAGGTCTGAGCTTGTTATTTTGTTAGCGCGCAAATTTATGCGTTGCGCGTGTTGTAGGCGAGCGTGTGATCCGCGCACCCCTGAAATCCAGTACCCAGTCCAATAGCGTGTGGAAATTCCTGCGCACCCCGGGATACAGGTGCGCTGACGTACTTGCGTGTGTAAGTGCCCGCGCACACCTGATATACACGTACATAGGCCAATCGCGTGTACGCGCACTTTTGTCCAATTACACGCGATGACACTCTGACGTGCTGTCCAATTACACGCGATGACACTCTGACGTGCAGTCTTTCCATGTGTGCTCTGTCATCACGTGCTGTGTGGGAAACACCCGTGCGGGTCACGTCACAGACGCGCTTACGCACTGAGGGCCTTTGGTCCAATAGAATCGCGTATGCGTGCTGACGCGCTTACGCGCTAAGGGCCTTTCCTCGAATTTCACGCTGACGTGGAGGATTTTCCCGTGCCAAATCACTCCGTATCAAGCTGGCCACGCGAAAACACACGGAAGACCACGCTCCTGCACAGAAGGCCGAATTACTGCCCCCCAGTGCCCCGAGCAGCCTCCCACGTGCCATCTGCTGCTGCCTGCCTGCCTGCTGCCACCGTGCCCTGCCATTTGGTGCCTGCACATCAGCCATCTGCAGGGGTCCAGTTGCTATGTCCACCCCTGCTGGAACTGAAGACTCCGACTGGGATTACATCGCTCCACAGCCCAGCCCCAGGACCCAGTTGCCCACCCACACCTGCCTCTGGGGTTGCCATGTCGGGCACTTCCACATCTGGCACCAGTGGCAACCCCAGGCCAGAGGGGCAGAGGGGCACCAGCTTCACTGCCACCGAAGTTGGTGTCCTGGTGGAGCATGTCCTGGGGCAGTATGATGCCCTCTTTGGATCGTCCCGCGCCAGCAAGGAAGGACGGGAGAGGATCTGGGCCGACTGTGTGGTTGCCATCAACGCGGAGGGGGGGGCAACCCGTGACGTCCAGAAGATCAAGAAGCGCTGGGAGGACTTGAGGTCCAGGACCCTCGTGAAGGCCCGGCGCCTCGTGGAGGGGGGCCGGGGCCGCATGAGTTCCATCCAGATGAGGGTCCTGGAACGCGTACGCCCAGCGCTCCACGCCCAGATCCTTGAGAGGGAGACCCGTCTGGAGTTGAGCGGTAAGTGGCCAAGCATTGCTGTGTGAGACAGGGCATGTTGCGGTGTGCTGGTTCTCTGATACTTGCCTGTATGTGTGACATAGGCCATGTATGCATGTATGTGTGCAGGGTCATCATGGTAATGCATGTGCGACCAGTGATGTGTGAACCACATGGTTGTTGCATGTGTTTAAATGCCACATGGGGAGCCCTATGCAGATTTTAGACATGAGAGCATGCCAGTCTCTGTTCCTGGACATGGGTGGGGGTGAGGGATGGGTGCTGATGGCAGGTACATATATGGTAGCCATGTCTGTGTGCCTGACCTGCGTGTCTGTGACTTGTGCATGCCATGGATGCATGACACATGTGTGTGACAATGCACAGATTCACTGATGCAGCCTAGTTACCCTTGTATCCGCTGTGTTTGGGGTGTATTGGGCCAGATGGATGTGACTGAGGTGAAGTGTGTGCATGTGATAGGCATGACCCATGATGCATGTGAGTTCCATATCATTGTATGTTTCAAGAGTCCATTGGACATGTATGGAAATGTCCATGGCATGCACCATGCCTGTTACTGTGTGTGTTTTGCCTGGACTGACCCATGTGTTGTGGAGGGACATGATGGTAGTGTACTTTGACAGTGGTACTCATCTGCTATTGCTTCCTGTCTAGGGGATCATTGTACAGTACCCTGATGCTTGTGTTCTTTGTCTCCCTCTACGCAGCGGCTAGTGAAGAAGAGGGCGGAGACGGCGCTGTGGAGCAAGGCGGCGGGGATGCCCCCACGGCTGCAGCGGAAGGGGTGGGTGAGCCCCCACAGGGGCCTGCTACGGTGGAAGATGGTGAGGAGCCATCCAGGTTGGTGGTTTCCACAGAGGAGGAGGAGGCCGCCACAGGGGCACTCATGGGGCCTGGTGGGGGCATCCCTGCTGGTGCAAGCGGTGCAGTCCAGGGCCAGGGGCAAGAGGCAGCACAGGTCACCGTGGAGGGGCCTGTGCATGTCGCTGTCCCTGACCCTGTGAGTGCACCACCATGCACCAGCAGGGTTGCCCCGTCCCAGGCCCGTCCGCAGGTAGAGGGGATGTCCATGTCACCTGACTCCCCTCCACCTGCAGACGAGGGGACCCGTGTCCGTATGGAGAAGGTCATGATTGGGGTTGCGATGCGCGCGGGTGCAATTCGTGATGACGTGCGTGCTTCCCGGGAGGAGCACGCACATCATCACGAAGAGCACCGTGCCAACGTGGCCCAATTGGGATCTTCCATGTTCGGGGGTTTCCTGCATGTGTCGGCCAATCTGGCGGCCCTCTCCTCCTCTGTGGAGGCTATACGCCAGTCGTTCTCCTTGCCGTCTTCCGGCCCAGATGCCACCAGGGCCCCCTGTGGACCTGCCCTGACCTATGCAGTCAGCTCGGTGGGGATCCCATCCCTGCCACAGTCGGGAGTCGGAGGTCAAGCAGGGGTGGACACCACAGCAACTGTACCCCAGCAGATGGAGGATGTGCCGGCATCATCAGGCAGGGCACGTGCACAACGGCGTTGGTGGATTCCATCAGCCTGGATGCCGTCGTGCTGGCAGAGGCAGTTGCGTCGGAGGCAGCAGCAGAGTCAACGTGGGAGGCATCATGGCTCGGGGCCATCAACATCGGAGGGGCAGGCATCGGCCGGAGGGCAGGAGGACCCAGGACAGGAAGTGTCTTCCGTGTGGCTGCGGTTGGGCCAGCAGATAGGTGCGGAGCGGCGGCGGGCGGAAGAGGAGCGGCTCACGAGGCAATCCGCAGGGGGTTGGAGGAGCAGATGGCGTCGTCCCTGCGGACCCTCGGGGCCATGGAACAGGACCGCCTCCGGGACATAGACGAGGAGTTTGATGATGCCCTGGCCCGGAACACTACGGAGTGAGCCGCTGGACTTGCCCGCCGCCTTTGTATATAGTTCTTTAGTTTTAGGTTTCATTTGTTTATTCTTATGATTTGGAGTCGACGGACACAGTTCCACTTTTTGTATATAGTTGCATTTTTGTTAGGGTTTTTTGTAGGTTTCCTTTGTTCAGTTGGGCTCATGGACCCTTGGATATTTTGTACATAGTTCTTCATTGGATTGTTTTATTTTTTAATTTTATTTTTTCTTCTCCATGGAGCAATGGTGTTTGGATTTTATTTTTTTTCTGTCGGATTGATTTCATTTTTAATGTGACTTTGAAGTACATTTTTTTTGGATTTGGTGTTTTTCATTTTTTGGGACGGACATGCACCTTTTCTTTTTTTCATTGGCATTGTAGTTTGTTTCATTTCATTTGCATTCATATTTTTTTTATACATTTTTGTTTTCATACTTCACTGTGTGGTATCATCTCATAGGTTTCATGCATGTCATGGTGGGTGTTTTCAAATTCATTTGCAACCATTGTGTGTGACAGACATGGGTTCATTTGCTTTATGTACGTTGGGGGTGTAACATGTAATTTTCATTTCCATATGGGTGAATGGGTCACTTGGTAGGGCCTTTTGGCTGTGGAGGCTGACCATTACGCACATGGTTGGTGATTGTGAGGACCTGGGTGCAGGGGGACATGGGTGGGGGCCTGGTGGAGGCTGCCCCTGCACTGCTGGGGGGTGGGGGTGGTAGGGAACATGAGTTGGACATGGGTGGGGGCCTGCTGGCAGGTGCCCCACAGTGCTGGGGGGTGGGGGTGGTGGGAGACATGAGTTGGACATGGGTGGGGGCCTGCTGGCAGGTGCCCCACAGTGCTGGGGGGTGGGGGTGGTGGGAGACATGAGTTGGACATGGGTGGGGGCCTGCTGGCAGGTGCCCCACAGTGCTGGGGGGTGGGGATGGTGGGGAACATGAGTTGGGCATGGGTGGGGGCCTGCTGGCAGCTGCCCCTGGTGACTGGGGGGTGGGGGTGGGTGGGAGACATGAGTGGGGGCCTGGTGGGGGCTGCCCCTGGTGGCTGGGGGGTGGGGGTGCAGGGGGACATGAGTGGGGGCCTGGTGGAGGGTGCCCCTGCACTGCTGGGGGGTGGGGGTGGTGGGAGACATGAGTGGGGGCCTGGTGGAGGGTGCCCCTGGATGCTGGGGGGTGGGGGTGGTGGGAGACATGAGTGGGGGCCTGGTGGAGGGTGCCCCTGGATGCTGGGGGGTGGGGGTACAGGGGGACATGAGTGGGGGCATGGTGGGGGCTGCCCATGGTGGCTGGGGGGTGGGGGTGGGTGGGAGACATGAGTGGGGGCCTGGTGGAGGGTGCCCCTGGTGGCTGGGGGGTGGGGGTGGTGGGAGACATGAGTGGGGGCCTGGTGGAGGGTGCCCCTGGATGCCGGGGGGTGGGGGTGGTGGGAGACATGAGTGGGGACCTGGTGGAGGGTGCCCCTGGATGCTGGGGGGTGGGGTGGTGGGAGACATGAGTGGGGGCCTGGTGGAGGGTGCCCCTGGTGGCTGGGGGGTGGGGGTGGTGGGAGACATGGGTGGGGGCCTGGTGGAGGGTGCCCCTGCACTGCTGGGGGGTGGGGGTGGTGGGAGACATGCGTGGGGGCCTGGTGGAGGGTGCCCCTGGATGCTGGGGGGTGGGGGTGGTGGGAGACAGGAGTGGGGGCCTGGTGGAGGGTGCCCCTGCACTGCTGGTGGGTGGGGGTGGTGGGAGACATGAGTGGGGGCCTGGTGGAGGGTGCCCCTGGTGGCTGGGGGGTGGGGGTGGTGGGAGACATGAGTGGGGGCCTGGTGGAGGGTGCCCCTGGTGGCTGGGGGGTGGGGGTGGGTGGGAGACATGAGTGTGGGCCTGGTGGAGGGTGCCCCTGGTGGCTGGGGGGTGGGGGTGGTGGGAGACATGAGTGGGGGCCTGGTGGAGGGTGCCCCTGCACTGCTGGCGGGTGGGGGTGGTGGGAGACATGAGTGGGGGCCTGGTGGAGGGTGCCCCTGGTGGCTGGGGGGTGGGGGTGGTGGGAGACATGAGTGGGGACCTGGTGGAGGGTGCCCCTGGTTGCTGGGGGGTGGGGGTGGTGGGAGACATGAGTGGGGGCCTGGTGGGGGCCTGCTGGCAGGTGCCCCACAATGCTGGGCGGTGGGGGTGGTGGGGAACATGAGTTGGACATGGGTGGGGGCCTGCTGGCAGGTGCCCCACAGTGCTGGGGGGTAGGGGTGGTGGGAGACATGAGTTGGACATGGGTGGGGGCCTGCTGGCAGGTGCCCCACAGTGCTGGGGGGTGGGGGTGGTGGGAGACATGAGTTGGACATGGGTGGGGGCCTGCTGGCAGGTGCCCCACAGTGCTGGGGGGTGGGGGTGGTGGGGAACATGAGTTGGACATGGGTGGGGGCCTGCTGGCAGGTGCCCCACAGTGCTGGGGGGTGGGGGTGGTGGGAGACATGAGTTGGACATGGGTGGGGGCCTGCTGGCAGGTGCCCCACAGTGCTGGGGGGTGGGGGTGGTGGGAGTCATGGGTGGGGGCCTGGTGGAGGGTGCCCCTGGATGCTGGGGGGTGGGGGTGGTGGGAGACATGAGTGGGTGCCTGGTGGAGGGTGCCCCTGGATGCTGGGGGGTGGGGGCGCAGGGGGACATGAGTGGGGGCATGGTGGGGGCCGCCCATGGTGGCTGGGGGGTGGGGGTGGATGGGAGACATTAGTGGGGGCCTGGTGGAGGGTGCCCCTGGTGGCTGGGGGCTAGGGGTGGTGGGAGACATGAGTGGGGGCCTGGTGGAGGGTGCCCCTGGATGGTGGGGGTGGTGGGAGACATGAGTGGGGGCCTGGTGGAGGGTGCCCCTGGATGCTGGGGGATGGGGGTGCAGGGGGACATGAGTGGGGGCCTGGTGGGGGCTGCCCATGGTGGCTGGGGGGTGGGGGTGGGTGGGAGACATGAGTGGGGGCCTGGTGGAGGGTGCCCCTGGTGGCTGGGGGGTGGGGGTGGTGGGAGACATGAGTGGGGGCCTAGTGGAGGGTGCCCCTGCACTGCTGGGGGGTGGGGGTGGTGGGAGACATGAGTGGGGGCCTGGTGGAGGGTGCCCCTGGTGGCTGGGGGGTGGGGTGGTGGGAGACATGAGTAGGGGCCTGGTGGAGGGTGCCCCTGGTGGCTGGGGGGTGGGGGTGGTGGGAGACATGAGTGGGGGCCTGGTGGGGGCTGCCCCTGGTGGCTGGGGGGTGGGGGTGGTGGTAGACATGAGTGGGGGCCTGGTGGAGGGTGCCCCCGGTGGCTGGGGGGTGGGGGTGATAGGGGACATGAGTGGGGGCCTGGTGGGGGCTGCCCATGGTGGCTGGGGGTGGGTGGGAGACATGAGTGGGGGCCTAGTGGGTGCTGCCCTGGTGGCTGGGGGGTGGGGGTGGTGGTAGACATGAGTGGGGGCGTGGTGGAGGGTGCCCCTGCACTGCTGGGGGGTGGGGGTGGTGGGAGACATGGGTGGGGGCCTGGTGGAGGGTGCCCCTGGTGGCTGGGGGGTGGGGGTGGTGGGAGACATGAGTGGGGGCCTGGTGGAGGGTGCCCCTGGATGCTGGGGGGTGGGGGTGGTGGGAGACATGAGTGGGGGCCTGGTGGAGGGTGCCCCTGGATGCTGGGGGTTGGGGGTGGTGGGGAACATGAGTGGGGGCATGGTGGAGGCTGCCCCTGGTGACTGGGGGGGTGGGGGTGGTGGGAGACATGGGTGGGGGCCTGGTGGAGGCTGCCCCTGCACTGCTGGGGGGTGGGGGTGGTGGGAGACATGAGTTGGACATGGGTGGGGGCCTGCTGGCAGGTGCCCCACAGTGCTGGGGGGTGGGGGTGGTGGGGAACATGAGTTGGACATGAGTGGGGGCCTGCTGGCAGGTCCCCCTGGTGACTGGGGGGTGGGGGTGGTGGGAGACATGAGTGGGGGCCTGGTGGAGGCTGCCCCTGGTGACTGGGGGGTGGGGGTGATGTGAGACATGGGTGGGGGCCTGGTGGAGGCTGCCCCTGGTGACGGGGGGTGGGGGTGGTGGGAGACTTGGGTGGGGGCCTGGTGGAGGCTGCCACTGCACTGCTGGGGGGTGGGGGTGGTGGGGAACATGAGTTGGACATGGGTGGGGGCCTGCTGGCAGGTGCCCCACAGTGCTGGGGGGTGGGGGTGGTGGGAGACATGAGTTGGACATGGGTGGGGGCCTGCTGGCAGGTGCCCCACAGTGCTGGGGGGTGGGGGTGGTGGGAGTCATGAGTTGGACATGGGTGGGGGCCTGCTGGCAGGTGCCCCACAGTGCTGGGGGGTGGGGGTGGTGGGAGACATGGGTTGGGGCCTGGTGGAGGGTGCCCCTGCACTGCTGGGGGGTGGGGGTGGTGGGAGACATGAGGTGGGGCCTGGTGGAGGGTGCCCCTGGATGCTGGGGGGTGGGGGTGGTGGGAGACATGAGTGGGGGCCTGGTGGAGGGTGCTCCTGGATGCTGGGGGGTGGGGGTGCAGGGGGACATGAGTGGGGGCATGGTGGGGGCTGCCCATGGTGGCTGGGGGGTGGGGGTGGGTGGGAGACATGAGTGGGGGCCTGGTGGAGGGTGCCCCTGGTGGCTGGGGGGTGGTGGGAGACATGAGTGGGGGCTTGGTGGAGGGTGCCCCTGGATGATGGGGGGTGGGGGTGGTGGGAGACATGAGTGGGGGCCTGGTGGAGGGTGCCCCTGGATGCTGGGGGGTGGGGGTGCAGGGGGACATGAGTGGGGGCCTGGTGGGGGCTGCCCATGGTGGCTGGGGGGTGGGGGTGGGTGGGAGACATGAGTGGGGGCCTGGTGGAGGGTGCCCCTGGTGGCTGGGGGGTGGGGGTGGTGGGAGACATGAGTGGGGGCCTGGTGGAGGGTGCCCCTGGATGCTGGGGGGTGAGGGTGGTGGGAGACATGAGTGGGGGCCTGGTGGAGGGTGCCCCTGGATGCTGGGGGGTGGGGGTGCAGGGGGACATGAGTGGGGGCCTGGTGGGGGCTGCCCCTGGTGGCTTGGGGGTGGGGGTGGTGGTAGACATGAGTGGGGGCCTGGTGGAGGGTGCCCCTGGTGGCTGGGCAGTGGGGGTGATAGGGGACATTAGTGCGGGCCTGGTGGGGGCTGCCCATGGTGGCTGGGGGGTGGGGGTGTGTGGGAGACATGAGTGGGGGCCTGGTGGGGGCTGCCCCTGGTGGCTGGGGGGTGGGGGTGGTGGTAGACATGAGTGGGGGCCTTGTGGAGGGTGCCCCTGCACTGCTGGGGGGTGTGGGTGGTGGGAGACATGAGTGGGGGCCTGGTGGGGGCTGCCCATGGTGGCTGGGGGGTGGGGGTGCTGGGTGACATGAGCAGGTGTGCAGGGTAGTCCCCTGTGGTGTGTGCTGCCTGCAGGGGCCGTGGAGGGTGTACAGGGAATACCTGGGAGCACACAGCCAAATCGCGTGTAGAATTTCCCGCGCACAACTGAAATCCACGTACCCTGACAAATCGCATGTGGAACTTCCCGCGCACCCCTGAAATCCACGTACCTGGCCAAATCGCGCGTGGGACTTCCCGCGCACTCCTGAAATCCACGTACACGGCCAAATCGCGTGTGGAACTTCCCGTGCACCCCTGAAATCCACGTACCCTGATAAATCGCGTGTGGAACTTCCCGCGCACCCCTGAAATCCACGTACCCGGCCAAATTGCATGTGGAACTTCCCGCGCACCCCTGGAATCCACGTACACGGCCAAATCGGCGTGTGGAACTTCCCGCGCACCCCTGTAATCCACGGACCCTGACAAATCGCGTGTGAACTTCCCGCAAACCCCTGGAATTCACATGCCATGCCAATTCCCGTGTGAGACTTCCCGCGCACCCCAGTATACACGCACACGTATCTTTTGTCAGCGGGTGTCCGTGTTTGTGGGTACCCCTTTGCACGTCATTTGTCCTGGAGGGCCACAGTATGGGACATTCATCATGGCAGTATATGGGTGCTATTTTTTGCCGCACCTTTTGGCGCACATTTCTTACAGGCGCAGAGACGCTACCGCCTGCTTACTTGTGGCGGTCGTGTTTGTGCCTGTGCGCTGGTTTGAGCGTGCGCTTTTTTGCCCTATTCTATTCCATGAATACGTGTTGTAGGCGAGCGTGTGGGCGTTCCGCGCACTTGTACCCTGTACTTCCCCTGTGACGCCCACATTTTGGCAAGTTGTTCCCCATTCCGAGTGTTACGCCCCGTGTTCCGCCTACTTTTGTTGCGTGCGCCGCGCTATGTGCGATTTTAGCTGTGGCCTGTGCGATTTTCGCTGTGACCTGCCGCACGCAGTTAGATGGCCTGTGCGCTAACGTGCGCCGCACACTTTATTATCGCACATCCGATGGTTTTCTCGCGCACGGCCTTCCATGAATCGATGTGCGCTGCTTTTCGTGCGATTTTCGCACTTGCACTGCGATTTTAGCTATTCCACTGCGATTCGCACGTTTTTGGCCACTTGCGCCGCGCTAATTATTCCATGAATCGGCCTGTAAATGTTGTCCCCTTTCATAAACTCCACTCAGACTAACGAGTCTATTGAAATATCAAAAACAGATAAATTACTTTGTTTTATGCAGCAACAGTAATATGATACCCACTGATGACCAGAAATCCATATATATATATATATATATATATATATATATTCAGTGAAAAAAACTTTGTTAAAGGGACGTTATGGTTAAGTTGCGCTACTAAAAACCTATGAAATTCAGTGAAAAAACTTTGTTAAAGGGACGTTATGGTTCCAAGTAAAACCGAAAAACCCTTGAAATTCGCCAGTTATGGTAAGCTAAGCAACCATAACTCGCGCCACCACCGTGCACTGCTAAGACTAACACCCAGGACATCAAAGATGACATGACAAATGTCATTGATGACATTACTGATGACATCACATGTGTATGTACTTCTCATGAAATATGTGTAGAAGGGATTCTTATTATGTTGCGAAAAAAGTGTAAAGAATCATTGCAAGAAATATACCCTAATAAGTGCATTGAACGATGCATTGATATAAATAGCATCCTATTATGGAGTTCTATCTAGTATACTAAGCTACTCATACAGAAACATAACATTGTGTGCAGCGTACAAGATGAAGGTATGATATTCGTAATGTTAATATGTTGAATAATGAAATGATAATTGTTTTCTTAATAGATTTTTGTGTACTGTGAAATATGTAATAAGTAGCTAATAAAACCCATGTATTACATAATTGCATTACTATAGACAAAACACAAAGACACAAGAACACATACCAATATGGGTATATACAGGGAAAGTGAAGTTAGCAAAAAAGCACAAGTAGTAGCAGAAATAATTCATAACTTAACTGATTAGTTTCATGCAAATAAATGATTGCTCTGTTTCAAAGCTGCTATTTACCCTATGTATATGTATCACTTGATGTGATTGGACCCTAAGGAAAGTAGTGTGAGTACAATGTATACAAATATGACCATATACAGGGAAAGTACAACCATAAAAAAAAAAAAACAGAACTATCAGAAAGTGCTCATAAGTCTAGTGATTATCTTTATGCACAAAAAGGATTGCTGTCTTTCAAGCTTGTGTCTTCCCGTATGTATATGTTTCATATGATGTGACTGTACTCTAAGGGAATTACTGTAAGAACCTACTAGAAAGATATGTCTACAAATAAAATAAAATTCTTAGTTTCTGACTGTTACTGAAGGAAACCATGTGGCCTAGATATGTCAGCAAAAGAAAAAATAGTGAGCCAGACATGCGATGTCATCAGTGATGTCATCAATGACATTTGTGATGTCATCTTTGATGTCCTGGGTGTTAGTCTTAGCAGTGCACGGTGGTGGCGCGAGTTATGTTTGCTTAGCTTACCATAACTGGCGAAATTTCAAGGGTTTTGCGGTTTTACTTGGAACCATAACGTCCCATTAACAAGGTTTTTTCACTGAATTTCATAGGTTTTTAGTAGCGCAACTTAACCATAACGTCCCTTTAACACAGTTTTTTTCACTGAATTTCATAGCTTTTTAGTAGTGCAATTTAACCATAACGTCCCTTTAACAAAGTTTATTCACTGAATTTCATAGTTTCTTAGTAGCACAACTTAACAATAATGACTTTGACTTTATATACATGTCATATGGAACTGACTAGATCTCTTCTTATGAACTTGATGTCCGCAAACTTATTTAATGTTCGCGGACATGTTCGGAGAACAGTACCACTACCTAAAAACTGTGTTTGATTGTTATATCATAATATAGGAACATTTAACAAATTCAAAAAGCAGCACACAAACACATTATATATAGTAATACATAAGAAATGTAACCGATATATGTAACACACTAACCATTCATTTAAATAAAATATGTTCTGAAATGGAATATACCACAAGAAGATAAATTGGCTTCCAACATAATTACCTCACAGACACAACAGAACTGAGAACAAGACCAGACCCACTGAATACATAGGACCTATCTTACCAGAAATAGTAGGTGTACTTCATTTTACTCATATATTTATAAACTTTCTGTATTAGATTAAAAAATATATTATCTTTTTTTTTTCTCACAGAAATGTCTAGTACTCTGGAATGGCTAGAGGACAATTTCCCACATGAAGAAATGTCACAAGATAGTGAAACTAATGGTAAACACTATTAATATAAACCATTTATTTATTATTTTTTTTATATACATTTA
This sequence comes from Ambystoma mexicanum, assembly GCF_040938575.1. Lineage (NCBI taxonomy): Eukaryota > Metazoa > Chordata > Amphibia > Caudata > Ambystomatidae > Ambystoma > Ambystoma mexicanum. The sequence continues at coordinate 1,234,117,983 of NC_090933.1, read as the reverse complement.
ACACATATATTATTTTTTTGTACAGAGCATACCAAAATAGAAAAAACTTCAGAAAACCCTGTTATGCATAATAGTCTTCACAATATAGAAGAAAAAATGGATGTATTGTTGGCTAATTTTAATAATTTAAAAACTTTTGTAGAAAATCATTTCAAACCAAAAACCTCGTACCATTGCCCCACATGTACTTGTCCCTCCTCACCATATCCGTCAATTATCCCCAAACCCTCTCCATAATCCAAAACTTTTTGATGAGATTTCCATCCCTTCTTCACCTAATACCAATCATGTTGAAACCCCAAATTCTCCTATTTTTGTTTCTGTTTCTGCCTCACCTTCTCTGTCATAAATTATGAATATATGTTAAATAAAGTTTAATTTTTATATTGTATTGTGAATAGTTTCCGTTTTTTTTTTAAAACAATAAAAGTGTCCGCGGACAGTGCGAGTGTTCTGAAATGTTCGTACATAAACGAAAATGGAGGTGTCCTGAAGAACACCACACCTGTTCGTACTGTTCGCTAGCAAGTTGAAACTGTTCTAAGAACACACATGGTGTCCTGAAATGTTCGTAAATAAACAAAAATTAAAGTGTTCTAAAGAACACTATATCTGTCCGTAATGTTCGCTATCAACTTAAAACTGTCCTAGGAACACAATTGGTGTCCTGAAATGTTCGTAAATAAACGAAAATGATGTGTCCTGAACAACAGTACAACTGTTCATAGTGTTCGCTAGCAACATGAAACTGTACTAAGAACACACGAGGTGTCCTGAATTGTTCGTAAACAAACAAAAATTAAAGCTTCCTAAAGAACACTATACCTGTTCGTAGTGTTCGCTACCCAATTGAAACTGTTCTAAGAACACAATTGGTGTCCTGAAATGTTCGTACATAAACTAAATTACACGTGTCCTGAAGAACACTATATCTGTCCTTACTGTTCGCTACCAAGTTTAAACTGTTCTAAGAAAACACGCGGTGTCCTGAAATGTTCGTTTCACGTGTGACGCACTTTTAATTACTTCAGAACCCGAACAGTGTCCGTAGGACATCAATGCGCATGCGCTAACCAATCTCCGTGCACTTGGTGTCCTGCGGACAGGCGCTTCCTTCGCGGACTAGTTCGCGAACGGATCATATGACCGCGCCCACGCTCATCGTGTGTCCTGAAATGCGGACACTGTTCGTGTCCCCGAACAATTTAAAAGTACATTTTCAGTTAATCCATAATATTTTTCAATAAAATCTCACCATGGCACAAGTCCCACATAGCAATCTTGAGTTTCTATATACCTTTTGAAACTTTCCGATCCTTTTGTTTGCGTTCGATCTGTCCGCGGACAGTGCGCATGTCCGCGAACCGTGCACAAGCACCCCTATAAAAGACCACACCCAAGAGCTTATTCCCATTGTGTTTCTGGCTATTCTTCAGAACACAGTGATTTTTGCTGCCACCTGCAGACTACACCATCATCGAGATGGCATCCTTGGCTGCTGAACTGCCACTTGGTGCTGCACCTGCTTCAGCACCACCCCCACCCCCTCCACCACCACCTCCCCAAGGGCCTGAAGAGGGGAACAGGAGTGAGGATGCGGAGGAGGAAGAAGAGGATGATGAGAATGAGGTAGAGGAAAACCCTACTACCCGCACTAGGCGTGAGTCTTCGGTGTGGCGGTTATTTACCATCATGGTAATGTTCCTAAGGCTCGTGCGAACCGTGTTACCTGCAATGAGTGCAAAATGATACTCAGTCGTGGGAAGCACGGTAAGTACAGCTTTGGGAGCACTACTATGAAGCGTCACCTGAGGTCATTTCACTCTGGGGCTATTCGCAGGGTTGTACCTTGCAAAGAACGTAGCAGGTTGATTTCCTCTACTTCATCCTCTGTTTCTGATCCTGTCACCACAAGGACCACCTCTGTGGGACACCGTCTTCTTCAAGCTGCCTCACAGGCCATACAGAATGCTGATGACCCTTACCTTTCAAGGGTCACAGTTGTATGTATGTACTGTGACACAGTACTCTGCAGGGGGGAGCGACTTCGGAGTGCTTTTGAGACTATCGTCTCAGAGCACGAGAAGACATGCTCACTACACAAATAAAACCCACTCTACATCTTCCTCTCTCAGCTCACCCTTTCTTATCCCTGTGGTTGGTGTCCCCCCCTTTACCCTCCTCTCCTAGTGTGTCGTGTCTGAAAAACCAAAAAAAATACAAAATTACAAAAATAAAAAAGAAATAAGGCTCTTTTCAGAGCCGCCTTTCCCAGTTAAAAAATAGAAGTGAAAATAAATGAAGCAGGGCTCTTTGTATTTTTTAGAAGTCCGCGGACAGTTCACGAACATTAAAAAAATTGGGTTGCTACTCCATCACAAACATTGTAATTTTCTCTGGAAAGAAGTGGTGGCTCTGAAAAGAGCCTGTGGGTGGTGTTTGTAAGTCGAAAATTGTAAATGCTTAACATCTACTTTAAAATCGTTGTTGTAATTCCATAAAAGGTCGCCATGCATTTTGTACATTTCTCAGAAAAATCTGATTGCCAGCATAAGTAAGATGGACTCCATCTCTGCGAAAAATGTATGTACTACAAAACATAATATTTTCATTGTGAAAAGAAGACATGCCAAAATCTCTTAGAAAGCCACAAAAGGCCTTATTAACATTGCGCCTTGCTTTTTCCATTTGTGAACCAAATGAAGAAGAACAAAGCCACATTTGTCTCTGCGCAATCCGTGAAAATATCACTTGAGAATTAGGAAACATGTCCATAACCTTCCTAAGTCCTTCTTTCATAGCAAATTGCAAAAGAATTCCAGTCACATGTCCTAAACTGTTCCCTCCACAATGAATTACAATTATGTCTGGATGTTGCTCTGTCTCCAAAGTAGCACAGAGAGGTAGCAAGTCCAACCACTTCATTCCACGTACTCCATGCCAGTGTACTTCCACATGTGGGAATTCAAGATCTACAGCTACTCCACAGCTTTCTGCATGCACCTTCAACCAATGTATCCACGAATCTCCTAAAATCCAAACAATCTGTTTTCTGAAACACACAGCCATAGCTATCTTTTGTTCTCTCAGCAAAAAGAGTATCTGAGAAAATCTCTCCTGGCACAACACACCCACCAAACTTTCCTGACCAATCCCTTTCAGTGCTTATTCTCATTTACATGACTTCTGAACCCAAAAATCCCCGGATGTAACTCCCGATGTCCGCGAACTACCGCCATGTCCGCGGACATATTGTAACATGAACAGCCCTTCTACCATTTCCACTACACTCTCTCTGCCATTCCCTCATTGGATGTACCTCAAAAATCACATGACCATGCACCAATCACATTCAAGACCTCTACATCTAACTGCATCATCATAGATCAGCACTGCAAATGTACTCTGAATCTCTCTGAGTACAAGTGTCATATCATTGGCAAGCACCATCTACCAGAAATACTGTACAAGTCTTCAAGATTTCTACTTGCAGCTCCATGCATATCCATATGCATGAACACAAACTTCAGGTATGCATATTTTCTGTATAGTAGATGAACACATTTTCAAACAGACTTTTACCTTGTAAAATCTGTAAAATGAATTTTCTGTACTTTTTTCAATTTCCTAAAATCAACTATCACTTATAAACCTTTATACTATTTACTTTCTTTATACACACACACTCAAATCATGTTAAACTAACATTTTTTAAATGAAATATATAGACTACATATATTCAAACAAAATTGCATGCAAACACAATCTATGTTTAAACCTTTATAAAAATACTTATACAATTTCATATTTTTTGTTTTTATTTATTTATTTACTTAATTACTTTAAATTAGACATGACATTGAGGCACTGTTACCTAGAAAAGTTTACATACAGAAATAGTGGTATTCACTAATATATTATAAATTTCACAAGACATAGTAAAGATATTTTTTTTTTGCTACAGTTAGTCATTCAATACAATTTGTTCATTAAGAACATATCATATGTACTGAACTGATGCAATGTATTTTATGTAAGTAAATTAGTTTAATGGTTTTACAGAAGGCACTGAGGATTTCAATTAAAAAAATCAATATCTAAATTAAAAACAGTGCTATATACAAACAAAGTTACTAATTTGAAGCTTTTACAATTGCAGTGAAGACCAGTTTCCTGAAAAGAAGCAGCCGAATTCGAAGAAGAAAGAAAAGAAGAAAGAAAAACCAAGAAGTTACCTGTTAATTTAAAAAAAAAAAGTAAGTAAAATATCACCATTATTATATCAAATATACTATAACATTAATACGAGCTATTTTGGTTTCTAAAAATAGAGATTTTGTACCATTTTGTCCAAAAATGTCCATGCCTTAAACAGCGATTTACAGCCAGAATGGCCCACAAATTTCTATTTTTGGACACACAAATTACCCAACTGAACCACTACAATTTTCATATTATAGAACAAACAACTGTTTTAATTGTATACATTAGATTTACTATGTGTACTTTTCCACACCACTAGCTTACTTTTTTTTGTCATCTGAACCCCAGTTATTAACACATAAATTCAAGAATACCTATCCCTACTAGTTTTAGTTCCCAATGCACAATCACACACCATTACATACATCTTTATCATCTTACTCAAACACTCATGCACACAGCACACATACATTCCAGAACACGCCAACCCATATCTTCTTTATTTTTTTCAACAGACCCTAAAGAATGCCTACCAAAAGTCAAAAGTCCGTAGAAAGCAACGCAAAAGTAGAGCAAATGAAAATAAAGGTGTCCAACATAAGCATCCATCTCCAGCAGAATTTGTAAAAAAAAGATGAAACAAAACAGCTAATACAATCATTTAGTGAAACACAAGAAGTTTCAAGTACAACAATTTCGCTTCCTCTATCAAAATGTAAAACAAACCAAAAAACAATTAAAAGAAAATCAGCTATCAGTACAGATTAAACTACCTCTTCAAATTTTAATAAAGTGCAAAGTAAGCATACCAAGAAAAGTATTTTAGCCAAAATATACCGTCACAAAGTCCTTCAAAATCTTATAAAAACAGGAGAGAAATCAGGTTCAAAGCTTAAAACCTATCGTAGGAAATTAATCTTAGAAGCATTGATGGACAGTGCAATTCTTCTCAAAAGAAATGTATTTATTTTACTGTTAAACAAAATGAAACCACTAACAAAACTAATAACTAAATTCCAAAAAAGACTTCTCAATAAGCGAAATGTCAACAGAAAGAACTTCTTAAGTATCTGCGGAGGTGAATGGAATCACACTACAAGCACAGAACCATATTTTAATGAAGAAGCGTACAAACAAAAGCAAACAAATACAATTGCCATAAATAGCAGTGGTCGAGGTTAAGAAAAAGTGAATAATACCATAATGGAACAAGAAGTACTCCTTACAAAAATATGCCCTGAAAACTTACAATTACCCCTCCATTCAACTGAATCAGAACGTCTAGTGTACAAATGGCCATGCACGTCAATGTGTAACATTCCCAAACAATGTTTCAAATCTTTACGCCAATTCCTCAATAAATATGTAAAAAGCAAAGACAAAATCAAAATTAAATTACTGCAAAATATAGATACCTGTCCAGTGCGCAAGTACACAGGACTACAAGGACATTCATTGGCCTGCATTACAGGACCTACTTGTAAAACCACTTTCCATGATATCAAAAGGATATCAACACATCATTCAACTATAAGAAATATAGTCTATAAACTGTACTATGCTAAAAGTCCTGCTTTAGCACTAGCAAAGTTAAATAACATCCTTCTACATGGTACAGCAAAAGACCTACTTGAAGAAATTCACTATATCCAGAAAAAATATTTTGGAAGTGAAAGCCATTTACAGAATGAAATAGCTTTAAACCAATTAAGCAACAATTCTACACATGGCAACCTTTTGCTAAACACATACAAAAAAGAAATACTAAAATTTAAAAGTACATCAGCTGAAGTACCAAACCATGTATGTGTATGTTGCCGTAGAATTTTTTATAAAAGTAACACAAAAACTGTGGACCTATCATACAAAATAGAAGACTATGAAGATTCTAAATGGTTTGAATTAGCTCTCTACCTTGTAGCAGAAATCCATATATATATATATATATATATATATATATATATATATATATATATATATATATATATTACATGGCCACGGTAGTGGCCATGTAGTTATGGTTAAGTTGCTGTTTCCATAGGAAGAGCACTTTTTGGGCGGCTTATAACTTCGCTCTCCCTGGATGGATCCTCACCAAACTGTGCAAATAACGTCTTTGGGTCACTCTGAATTTACTTGCAAAGTTTGGTGAGGATTCGCCCAGGGGGGGCAAAGTTATAGGGGGGGTCCCAAAACTTTTTTTTTTCCCATAGACTGAATGGGAAAAAAAAATTGCTTGCGCCTACAGCCCAAACCGCTGGACGGATTTCCACCAAATTTGGACCAGGAGCAGCGGCTTGATCCCGAAAGCGTGCTTTTGCAAATTTGGTGAAAATCCGTCCAGTAGTTTTTTTTTAAATAACCAAAAAGTAGGTCAAAAAAATTAGTGATATCTGTGTTCGGTTCGCGGACACACTTCCCCGTTCGCTCCGCGGACAGTGTCCTGATTGCCCAATCGTCTTGCGTGATGTTCGCAGACATGCAACGTGTTCGCTGATTGAACGGCATGGAGCGTGAAGCGCGTCAGATTTTTCGGTAGCGCCCGCCATCTTGGACGTCCGCGGACAGCGCGGTGAAACTTTGTTCAAAATGTGTATTTTGTAGAGTGTGTTGGTGTGTATGAGTGTTTGGGGAGGGTGGGAGTGTATGAGATAGGATGAAAGTTGTGTTTTTTATGTGTTAGACGTTCTTTTTGTGTTCGATTTGTTTGCGGACATCACGGGTGTTCTGAAATGTTCTAAATAAACTGACTGGGGGGTGTTCTAAGGACTCAATATGTGTCCATTTTGTTCGCAAGCAAAGTGAAACTGTTCTAAGAACACTCGCGGTGTCCGGGGAGTGTTCGTAGGGGGTGTCCTGAGGACGCTGTCCGTATTGTTCTCTGTCAAGTTGAATGTGTTCTAAGAACACCCGCGGTGTCCTGAAATGTTCGCAAATAAACAAAATGGGGGTGTTCTGAAGACGTTTTTGAGAACACTCCCGGTGTCCTGGAATGTTCGTAGGGGGTGTCCTGAGGACGCTGTCCGTATTGTTCTCTGTCAAGTTGAATGTGTTCTAAGAACACCCGCAGTGTCCTGAAATGTTCGCAAATAAACAAAATGGTGGTGTTCTGAAGACGCTTCTAAGAACACTCGCGGTGTCCGGGGAGTGTTCGTAGGGGGTGTCCTGAGGACACTGTCCGTATTGTTCTCTGTCAAGTTGAATGTGTCCTAAGAACACTTGCGGTGTCCTGAAATGTTCGCAAATAAACAAGATGGTGGTGTTCTGAAGATGCTTCTAAGAACACTCCCGGTGTCCTGGAATGTTCGTAGGGGGTGTCCTGAGGACGCTGTCCGTATTGTTCTCTGTCAAGTTGAATGTGTCCTAGGAACAGCCGCGGTGTCCTGAAATGTTCGCATATAAACAAAATGGGGGTGTTCTGAAGACGCTTCTAAGAACACTCGCGGTGTCCGGGGACTGTTCGTAGGGGGTGTCCTGAGGACGCTGTCCGTATTGTTCTCTATCAAGTTGAATGTGTCCTAAGAACACTTGCGGTGTCCTGAAATGTTCGCAAATAAACAAAATGGGGGTGTTCTGAAGACGCTTCTAAGAACACTTGCGGTGTCCGGGGAGTGTTCGTAGGGGATGTCCTGAGGACGCTGTCCGTATTGTTCTCTGTCAAGTTGAATGTGTCCTAAGAACACTCGCAGTGTCCTGAAATGTTCGCAAATAAACAAGATGGTGGTGTTCTGAAGACGCTTCTAAGAACATTTGCGGTGTCCGGGGAGTGTTCGTAGGGGGTGTCCTGAGGACGCTGTCCGTATTGTTCTCTGTCAAGTTGAATGTGTCCTAAGAACACTCGCGGTGTCCTGAAATGTTCGCAAATAAACAAGATGGTGGTGTTCTGAAGAAGCTTCTAAGAACACTCCCGGTGTCCTGGAATGTTCATAGGGGGTTCCTGAGGACGCTGTCCATATTGTTCGCTGTCAAGTTGAATGTGTCCTAAGAACACTCGCGGTGTCCTGAAATGTTTGCAAATAAACAAGATGGTGGTGTTCTGAAGACGCTTCTAAGAACACTCGCGGTGTCCGGGGAGTGTTCGTAGGGGGTGTCCTGAGGACGCTGTCCGTATTGTTGTCTGTCAAGTTGAATGTGTTCTAAGAACACCCGCGGTGTCCTGAAATGTTCGCAAATAAACAAAATGGGGGTGTTCTGAAGACGTTTTTGAGAACACTCCCGGTGTCCTGGAATGTTCGTAGGGGGTGTCCTTAGGACGCTGTCCGTATTGTTCATTGTTAAGTTGAAAGTGTTCTAAGAACTATCGCGTTGTTCTGAAATGTTCGTAGGGGGAGTCCTGAAAACGGTGTCCGTATTGTTCGCTGGCAAGTTCAAAGTGTTCTAAGAACACTCACATTGTTCGCAGACATTAAAAGTTTCCCATAGATCATAGTTGAAATGTTTGACTCTATGGATGTGATATGCTGCGGTGGTTGTTGCCAGGGCATAGAGTCTTGGGTGCACGGCCATTTGGCCATGCACCCAAGACTCTATGCCCTGGAAACAACCACCGCAGCATATCACATTCATATTTGCTTATAACTTTGGGTGAAAAACAAATGTATAAGGAACAAAGGTATTAGATACTATGGATGTGATATGCTGCTATGGTTGTCCCTATTATTGTATACTTACTGTTTGGTCTAGTAATGGGAGTCCATGTTTTTCTTCTTCATTTCAGTGATAAAAGAAAATAGCATGTTAGTATTAGTATTTTGTAATGACTTATTACATTGTATAAGCAATATACTTTTATTTTTTTTCGACCCTCATACTTAGTAGAGTACAAATCAGAGTACTGTGCAATTTGCTCAGTTTCTGTATTTGTGCTAAAATCATTGGGTCTGTGGGAGAAAAAAAAATCCATGTTGGATTAAAAAAATCCTTTTTCTGTTATGCTACAGTTTATTTGTTTGTTTGTTTTCAATGTTCACTTTTTGTTTCTGGCTAATGCTTTATACTTTGCTTTGTTGTATTTTTTTTGGGGCAGTAACAGATTCTTCATTTGTTTTCATATTATAAAATTTTGGAGCAGTTAGATACCAATTGGCGTATTCTAACTGTCTATTTTTTTAATATATTTTAGTGGTTTTGATTTATCTATTTGGATATTGTTAAATTTTGGAGCAGTTAGATACCAATTGGCGTATTCTAACTGTCTATTTTTTTAATATATTTTAGTGGTTTTGATTTATCTATTTGGATATTGTTAAATTTTGGGACAGTTAGATACCAATTGGCGTATTCTAACTGTATTTCTTGGCCTAATTTAGTGGTATTCATTTATCTGATTAGTTGTTGTAGAATCTTTGAGCTGTTAGATAGCTTTTCGAGTATTCTAACAGTTTATATTATTTTAACACAAATGTATAATTTTGGGACAGTTAGATACCTATTGGCGTATTCTAACTGTGTATTTTTTGGTCTAATTTAGTGGTATTCATTTATCTGATTAGTTGTTGTAGAATCCTTGAGCAGTTAGATAGCTTTTGGAGTATTCTAACAGTTTATATTTTTGTAACACAAATTTACTTAAAGGTTTAAATACAGTTTATTTATCAAATTTTGGTTTTAAGAACATCAAATAAGCGTTTGTAAGATTTGCTGGTAATCTCTGCTTTAGAGTAATGGTACTATCATTGCATTCAAACCATCCACATTTCTTTTTTATATATGCCGTGTAGTACCCTGAATTGGTTGTGGCTCCTGCGTGGTAGATTATACCTATTGTTGTGAAGGTTTTCTTATCAAGTGATATTTGACTATGTGTGAATCCAGTCAGCTTGCAGTTGTTTTTGGTACCATCTGCATTGTAACGTAGAAGCATTAGTATTACGTATTTACTATATGTTTGTATTACTAATGTGGAGCAATTATCTGAATTGCAGGTAGAGCATAATCTACCATGGTTTGCATTTTGTACAAGTTGCTGAAATGGAATGGATTCACAATTTGGTATTGATATATATATGAAGGGTTCATTGGGAATTTCTTCTTGTGTCACACTGTTGCACAGAGTGCATGTATGTTTCCACATGTATGAAATCTGGAAGATTTCATTTATATGTATGTTTTTGTTTTCCAGTACTAATAGTAAGTACATTAGAAATTCTTGTGGATCTTCCTGTGAGTTTATAGTGAATTTCACAATTCCAGCACAGTAGTCCAATTGTCGTCTTATTCCAAAAACACTATATGTGTTGTTAGGATTGTTTGCTGAATTTCTGTGAAGTACTAACATTTGCAAACACAAAGTGTCTGTACTGTGTAAGTAAATGTTGTCAACAATTGGTGGTAATTGAAATAGAATATTCATTGCTACATTCGCATAGCAATTTACACCAACTATATTTGAGAATTTAAACGGTCCAGGTCGTTCTGTATCTAACTGCTTTTTTTGGAGTTTGTCTTCCTTCTTCTTTAAAGAAGTACCTGGTTTACTTTCTCTAATTGATTATTTTTTGTTTGTGGTACTTGATGAAGTATTAGTTTCTTTTACTCTCTTTGGAGGATTTGCAGTGACGTCCTGTTGCATTTCTGTTTGATTTAGTTTTCTTTTACAACGTTTTAGTTTAGATGGGGAGTGCATAGTGAGCGAAGTCTATTATATTCTAAAATGCAAGGAATATCAGCGTTTACTTTACTTGCATCAAAGTTGATTAGAAATAGACCGTCAAGTGTACGTAAGCGTGATAGTGCTACGTAGCTCATGCCTTCTTTAAAGACTTTGTTACCAATATCTATCATTGCTTTGTCTAGGGTAAGACCTTGTGATTTATGAATCGTGACTGCGTATGCAAGAGTTAGAGAAAATTGTTCTCTGCGTACATACATATCTTTGAAGAGAAGGAATCTAGCTGTTGAGCGTCCTATCCGTTTTACTTCTGAAAGTTACTTCTGAAACTTCTGAAAGTTCTGAAACTTCTGAAAGTTTGTCAAAGAGTATATTGACAAACTGAATTTTGTTGTCACGTGAGTATGTTTGAAAGCCAACAACTGTACCCAGTGCTCCATTAACTAGTCCTTGGTCCACGTCAAGGTTACGTTTAAGCATTACTCTGCAATTTAAGGATAATTTCAACATCTTTTCTAAGCCTGCTGTGTTTGAGATTGATTTTTCTAAATTATTTAGTCTTGTTGTGGCTTGGTCACACATGGGTAGTGTCATACCATGTACATCTAGTTTGTCTGTGGCTCTAATTTCCATTATTGGTTGCATTTCCTTAGTTAACATTATTTCATTGAATTTGAGACAGCTTGCAAGAGTTGGCATTAAGGCCATACAATTGACATTTTTGTGGGCTTATTGTTCCATAACATCTGTAGCGCATGCATTATCGCCATAAAGTGCATTAATGTGCCGGGTTCTCAATGTTGCTTCTGCTTCTTTAGAAAGTATACCAACTCTCAAACTTTTTAAAATGTTGGCATAAGTTAGATCTGCAGATTGGCGCATGTTTTCTGTTAATTCTCTGTATTGGAAATGTTGCCATTTCCAATGCTGCCAACAGTTTTACGGCAGAGTTTGTGCCCTAATGTTTTAAAAATAGGTTCACCTTTTACTGGTGTTAATTGAAGCAGATCTCCAAAAACAATAATGTGTTTTCCTGCAAAGAGCTCTTCATAGTCTGTTTTGAGTACTTCTTGTAATCTGAGGTGAATCAAAGCTAACATCAGGTTGGAGACCATGCTCACTTCATCTATTAGTAGCATTTTCATTTGTTTCAATACTCTGCGTAATTCCATTGCAGCTTCTGCAGAAGGTTTGTAATAGTCTAATTTGTTCTGGTGTTCTACGGGTAATAGTAGTAATCGGTGTAATGTAACACCCCCTATGTTGTAGGCAGCTAAACCTGTGGGGGCAGTGACAACAGCTGACAGTTTGTTGTTTGTCAATTGTTGAAGGAACTTACTAATGATTTTGATTAGGAATGTTTTGCCAGAACCAGCTTCACCACTGACGTACAGTAGTATAGGTTTATAATTATGGCAGGAACATTCTTTATTTTCATGTTTTACACCATGTGCAATTTGTTTTGTTACTTCTTGAAAAATGCTACTTTGCTCATTGTTTCGTTTTGATTGTAGTATAGTTAAGTCTTCCTTATCTTCATACTGACACATGGTGTTTTCTACTTCTATCATAGCTAATTCTGCCTCATTTGTTATTAGTGGTTCTCCCAGTGGTTCTTGGCTTCCTGTTACAGAAGGTTGACTACTGTCAGGAGTATCCTTATCTAGTTGGGCTTGGAGTTCTTCTTCATGTTGCTGTTCATTGTGCAACATTGTTTTGTACTGTGTAAAGTTTACATCAGTGTGCCCGCCCACACCCCCCCTCCCCTTCCTCTCCTCCCTCTTCCTATAACCACCTCCTTCTGGGCAGCCCTCTGCCCGGCAGCCCCCTGCGGCTAAGGGCCCCAAGGCCAAGGGCGACTCCTACAGTTGCGGCTCCCTGTGTGTCTGCAGGTGTCCGCAGGGGACGCAAGACGCAAGCTCAATTTGCCTTCACCACCTTCTCCCTGCCCACCCCACCTACGCCTGGCCACTGCATTCGCATGGTGTCTTCTTCACCTCACTGTGTTCCACAGATGCGGTAAACTAGGGTTTTTCTCCCCTCGCAGGATTCTCAAACTTAGGTGGACTCTCCACTGTGTACCTAAAAGGCATTACTGTTGCTGTTCTTAAATGTGGTAAACTAGGGTTTTTCTCCCCTCGCAGGATTCTCAAACTTAGGTGGACTCTCCACTGTGTACCTAAAACGCATTACTGTTGCTGTTCTTAAATGTGGTAAACTAGGGATTTTCTCCCCTCGCAGGATTCTCAAACTTAGGTGGACTCTCCACTGTGTACCTAAAACGCATTACTGTTGCTGTTCTTAAATGTGGTAAACTTGTGCTTGCCGCTCTCTTCCTGTCTGCAGTCTCTCACATTGTCTGTCTCCCCCCCCCACTCCCTCCTACTCTATGGTGCTCTCTATCTCGCCTATCTTCTCTAACTGCTTCTCTATTGACTATCCTGCTCTCCTCACTAAATCTGGTAGGAAAAAGTTTAAAAAGGACATCCTGGTCTCCAACCCAGGCCTCCCTATCGCTGACACCTACACTAGTGCCTGCTCTAAGGAAACTCTCACTGACATCCTCTTTTTTGTGCCTTCGCCTGACCTATGGACCCTTCATATGGTCTCTGTGCTCTCTCCTTTTTTCTCTTCTCCCATTAATGGTGGCACCCACTGGGATGTCCTCTTGGCCCCCTTCCACTCTTCTAAGGCCATCATTAATGTCTACGCTAATGGGACCGTCTTGGTCCAAGGCCCTCAGGCCAACCTTCACCTCTTTGATAGACGCTTCACTCGCCTCATCAACTTCCTCTCCTCTCCTGCTGTCCCCCCTCCTCTGTCCTCGGCTACCTTGCCTCTACCCTCCCTGCCCCCTCTCTTGCTCCTTCTTCACCTCCTTCTTCTACATCTCCGCAGGGCGTACCTCTGATCTGTACCCCTCCCCGGAAGTCCTTCAAGGATGGCAACCTTCTCCACATTGCCACTCTTAACTCTCGCTCTGCCATCAAGCATTCCTCTGATATCTGTCACCTTCTTGAGGAACTGGACCTTGACGTCCTCGGTCTCACTGAGACATGGTTCACAGCCAGCTCTGTCTCCAGCTTTGACACACTCCTACCTGACGGTTACAAGATCCTCTCCGTGCCCAGGCCCAACCGTGCAGGAGGGGTTGTTGCCCTTATCTTCCCTGAGTGGATTCCTGCCACTGTCACTCCTACGCAGACCTTTTCCTCTTTTGAATGTCTTGTCTGCTGACTCTCTCGCTCTCCTAGCCATTCCCTTACCGTGGCTACTATCTATCGGCCACCTGGTCAAATTTCCTCCTTCCTCTCCTAGTGGGCTGGCCTCTCCTCCTCACTCCTGTCCACTACCACTCAACTCCTCCTTCTTGGTGACTTCAACATCCACCTAGATGCCTCCTGGCCCCCCACTGGACTCTTTCGTGACCTCTGCGACTCTCTCTCACTCTCTATTCTCCCATCTGGGCCTACTCATTCTGCAGGGCACACTCTTGATGCTCTGATCTCTTCTGACCTTCCCCTCTCAGTCCCTCTCTCCACTCCTTTCTCCTGGAGTGATCACTTTCTCCTATCCTCCCACCTCACCCTCCCTACCCCACATGCCAAGCCACCCTCATCATTGCCACCCACCTTCTCGGTCATCCGACCCATGAAGTGCGTGTCAGTTGAGGCTTTCGCTGCCACCTTCTGCCCCCCAACCCCCTTCGGTTGACTCCCACCCTGACACAGCCCTCTCCTTGCTCCACTCTGCTATTTCTGATACTCTTGATATCCTTGCCCCTGTCATGAGAATCCGCCTGAAGCCCAAAGCCAAATGTAACTCCTGGTATGATTCTGATCTCGTCACCCTAAAACGCAAGTGCAGGGTGGCAGAGAGGAAATGGCGTGCTTCTTGTTCATCCTCTGACAAACTGGCCTGCCGCCTGCTCCAAAGGCAATACCGTCTCTCCGTTCTCACCAAGAAAAGAGCCCTTATCCAAGCCCGCATCTCTGCGGCATCTAACAATTCGGCCGAACTCTTTAAAATCTGCAAGGAGCTTGCCCCCCCTGCTGCAGTCTCTACCTCTCCTGTCCCCTCCCAGGCCCTCTGTTCTGCACTGGCCTCTCACTTCATCTCTAAAACTCAGGACATCCTGTCCTCACTCTCCTCCTATCACCTCCCTCCCTCGCTTCCCTGCTCTTCCTCCGGCCCTTCTGCAGCCACCCCTCCTCCCTCCTTCTCTGCCTTTCCCCTTTTCTCTGCTGACGAAGTTTCCAGACAAGTCCGATCTGTGAAAGTCTCGTCTAAACAGGTTCACCCCTGTTCCTCCAAAACTATCAAGGACCACATCGACTCCCTGGCTCCTGCCCTGGCTGACTTTTGCAACCTCTCCTTTCGCCTCTGGGGTCTTCCCATCCCCCCGCAAGCACTCCCTTGTGCACCCTCTTCTTAAGAAACCCTCTGCCGACCCCTCCTGCCTGGCTAACTATCGCCCAATCTCCATCACCCCCTTCCTGGGCAAGCTCCTGGAGAAACTGGCCATCTCCCAGCTTAACCTCCATGCTGAAGCTGTTGGTAGTCTTCATGACCACCAATCCGGCTTCAGAGCGGCCAGAAGCACGGAAACTGCTCTCCTGAACATCCGTGATGACCTGCTCTTGAACCTCGACTCCAACACTCCGTGTGTTCTCATTCTGCTCGATCTCTCTTCTGCCTTTGACACTGTCAACCATGCCATCCTGCTCAACCGTCTCCGCGATAACCTGGGTATCACTGGTCAGGCTCTGGCGTGGCTGACCTCTTTCCTTTCCAATCGACCCTCCCAGGTCCAACTTGGGTCCTTCCTCTCTGACATCTTTTTCTCCACCTGTGGTGATCCCCAGGGATATAATCTCTCTCCCTGGCTTTTCAACCAGTATCTGGCACTTCTTGCCCACCGCATCGCCGCCCTCTGCCCCAACTTTCAGTGCTATGCGGACGATACCCAGCTCATTTTCAGGCTACCCACGGCCTCCTCCTCTCCTGCCCTCATCTCTGACTGTCTGTCTGCTATCCAGGAATGGTGTGCTGCCAACGACCTTTGCCTTAATGCTAGTAAGACTGAGATTCTACTCATCGGCACACCCACTCCCTCCTTCCCTGCAGGTCTCTGGCCAGCCTCTCTTGGGCCTCTTCCTGCTCCTACCTGCAAGGCAAAAAGCCTCGACGTCATCTTTGACTCCACACTCTCCTTCTCTCCTCATATATCTGACGTCTCTAAGAAGTCACACTACCAGCTGCACCTCCTTAGAGGTATTCTTCCCTCCCTCTCCTTCCCCCAGAAGCTCACTGTCTCCCGAGCCCTGGTTCTCTCGAAGCTGGACTACTGTAACAGTCTCTATCTTACAACTGCCTGCCTCCACTCTCCGCCTTCTGCAACTCATCGAGAACAGAACTGCGAGACTTGTCCTTGGCCTCAAGCCCAGGGACTGTATCTCCCCAGGACTGAAATCTCTACACTGGCTCCCAGTGGCTGCGAGGATTAAGTTCAAAACCCTCTGTATTGTCCACAAGGCCTTCTAGGGCCTGGGGTCTAAATACCTGCAACTCTCTCTTCCTAAATATCTTCCTTCCCGAGCCCTTCGCTCATCCGTCTCCAACTCCCTCAGGGTCAGCCGCTTCTCGAAGCAACGAGCTGGGGGTAGATCTCTCTCCGCGGCAGGAGCCTCCCTCTGGAACAGCCTTCCTGCCTCCCTGAAACTTGAGGAGAACCATCTCTGGTTCCGGAAGCACCTCAAAACCTTCCTCTTTGCTTCTGCTTTCTCTCTCCCTCTCCCCTGCTAATTCTTCACAAAATTCTACACTGAATCTGAAACTTGGCCACTCTCACCGACCTCGGTCCTGGGCCCAGCCACTCTCCACTTGCACTGCCTCCCTGGCAACCCCTGCACTGCGGGACTGTTCTCTGTATCCCTACAGCCCCCCCTTCCCAACACTTGTCTGCACTTACCTTGCACTTGCCACCAGCTGGCCCTATTTATTTATTAGCTATTTATTTCTATTCTACTTACCTTGTACTGCACTTTTCCCTTCCCCCTACCCCTGCACTTGCGTGGTCTGAATGACACCTGGCCTAGTAGGATCGTTGTCTGTCCTCCCCCTGTTCCCCCCTCCCTGCCTCGTCGCGCCTTGAAACACCTGTATATAGGCGCGTTACAAATGCCATATCATATCATATCATATCAGTTATAGTGCTTTCATTTGCTTTGAAAGCATCCTCATATGAGTCATAGTTATCTAGTAATTGTTCTTCTTTTCTCCATGGTTTGACGGGTTGTAGCAGGGACATGTAATATACTTCTTTATGTTGAGGAGTCTTCAATGACAATTTGATATGATTAATTAAATTTGGTTTAGTGAGTTTAACTAAGCTGCCTTCACAGTCTGTCACTCTATATTTACCTTTGGTTCATCAGGTTTCATATTATTTTTATATGTGTAGTTTTGGGCTATTTGGTATAGACACATGTTTTCCAAAGTATTACTTCTGTTTGGGTAGTATGTGTCCAATAAATTGTTTTTTAAAATGTCTTGGCTGTTGGGATCATGTTTGGCTATTATTTCTATATCTTCATATGATTTTAGAACTCTTT
Source organism: Ambystoma mexicanum (assembly GCF_040938575.1). Classification (NCBI taxonomy): domain Eukaryota; kingdom Metazoa; phylum Chordata; class Amphibia; order Caudata; family Ambystomatidae; genus Ambystoma; species Ambystoma mexicanum. The sequence goes on along the minus strand of NC_090933.1, from coordinate 1,234,100,556 downwards.
TTCTAGATTTAGCTGGACCAAGACTTAGCCATACTATATTTTCAGATTTACCATACAATGAAGTACCAGTTAAACGATCAGCTGCTTCATAAGATCCACATTCTCTATGGGTGAGCATTTTTATGCCCGAGCTGTATAATTTCTGAGATACTGTTTTATCTGATGACAGGTCATTCCAGAGGTCTTGGAGCTCTGTCTTTTCTGCTTTAGTTAAGTATGCTGTGACATATCGTGCAACTGCAGTAGAATTGTCTGCAATGTACTGCACATCTATGTTTGCATTCCATAAGTGGGCAATGATTGCATTATAATCATTGATATATTTTTCTTCTTCTTTTCTTTTTATGTAATATGTATTTTTAGGTGACTTACCTTTAACACTATGGGCCTCATTACGACCCTGGCGGTAAGCGCCCGTCATTAACGCCATGGCGTAATGAGCGTTTACGCCGTGGGACGATGGCGTAAAGAGCGCCACATCACGACCCATCGCGCACGAGCATTACGCCATGGCGGTAATGCAAATAACGCCATGGCGGAAAAGGCCCCTACCGCCATCGCTAAGCGAGCAAGGTGCCCATCCGCCAGCGTAAGTAGCGGCCACCGTAATTTACGGCCAGCGTAATTTACGGCCAGCGTAATTTACGGTGGCCGTAAAAGGCCAAACCGGAAATAGCGTCATCGCGCCGGAACGGGAAGCAGCCTGTCGGCCATCTTTAAAAACACAATCCATCGCCATCCTACCAAACAACACCAGACCCAACCCTGACACCTGTCCCGACAAAACACCCACCCACCCAAGTTCCCGAAAATGCCGAAATGCGTGAAAAAGGCCTGTGACCGCCTGCGCCAGGAGCGATTCAGCAGGGAGGAACTCTGCATGCTAGCGGAGACCCTGCAGGACAACGCAGGTGTTGTTTTCTCCCCTGAAATGAGCCGGACAGCAATCGGGAAGAAGAAGGCCATCTGGGCCCTGGTGGCTGAGCGCGTCAGCGCGGTGGGGACCGTACCCCGCACCCCGCAGCAGTGCCGGAAACGCTGGGATGACCTGCGCATACGGGTCAGAGCCGTCATCTCGGCAAACCGCAACCTTGCCCAGGGAACCGGTGGAGGGTCAGAATCCCCCCTGAAACTCCAACCGTGGGAGGAGATCTGTGCTGCCACCATCGGCATGGAATCCATCGAAGGCGTTGGAGGGATGGAAAGGGGAGCCCCGACATCAGGCGATGAAGGTAGGTGCCTCATACAAGACACAGCAGTCCAATCATGTGTAGCACAAGGTTGCCCTAGAGTGTAAATGCAACACAAATCAATACTGCCCATAGCCACATGCGAGCACCACCCTGCATACACTGCTGGCACCCGCATACCTGCATCCACATGCCACACCAAAAGGAGACAACCTGCATGGCACTGCCTGAAATCTGCCTCATCCACTGGCCAAAAAAATGTCAACCATTGTCATTCAAAAGTCCGTATACCCATCAATAACGCCCTCCCACCTTTGCTCCACCACAGGCACAGAATCACACCCAGAGGACCAGGAGACCCCTGCGCCGAAGAGGGCGAAGTCCACCAACAACCTCCCTGCACCCTCAACCTCAGCTGCAGTGAGGCAGACCCCACGACAAGCGGGTCCCACTGCAGGCATACCGGAGGTCCCACCGGCAAGCACCCCTGTTGGCAGCAGGCCAGCAGCTGCTGCTCCACCTCCACCGACATTGCCTGCCACAGAAGGCAGGGGGTCAGCGGCCAGCAGCAACATCGGGGAGACAGCTGCAACAGCTGCATGTTCTGACTCGGACATGGATCAGGAGGTCAGAAGCCCCACTGACCAACTACATTCCCCCTGTTTCTCAGACGCCAGCCCCCATGAGGGCGACACACAGGGGCACACTGAGGCAGAGGAGTGGCCTTCCACCCCATGCCCTGTCCACACTCCACAGGAGGGGACCAGCCCCTCCATCACTCCACCTGCACTGGCCATGGGCCAGCACGGCCAGCCGTCCCTCGAGGACATCACTCAACGGCAGCATCAACTGTCCGCAATGCTGGATGAGCATGCAGCGGAATGTGTGGGGGCTAGGTGTAGCATTGAACAGGCCACGGAGACACTAAGGGCGGAAGTGGCGCAGAGCACAGCCACCCTCAGGGATGCCATGCAGGCCATGTCCAGGGACATCTGTGCAGAACTTGCGGCCTTGCGTCGTGCGGTCATTGGCCTCACCCACACACGACAGGACGTGCATGCACAGGAGCAGCCAGGGACATCCTCCACTGCCAGTTCTGCGCAGAGCAGCCCCGTGCGCCGTTCCGGACGCAACCTGCGCTCCACAGCCAGGGGTGCCCCGGGTGCCGGGAGAGGGGGCTTGTGACGGCCTGTGGACACTGTCACAGGCATCTGTTGACAGCTACTTGGGGTGTGTTGGGGTGTGCAGGGGGGAGGGGGGAGGTGGGAGGGGGTGTGTTGGGGTGTGCAGGGGGGAGGTGGGAGGTGGGAGGGGGTGTGTTGGGGTGTGCAGGGGGGAGGTGGGAGGTGGGAGGGGGTTTGTTGGGGTGTGCAGGGGGGAGGTGGGAGGTGGGAGGGGGTGTGTTGGGGTGTGCAGGGGGGAGGTGGGAGGTGGGAGGGGGTGTGTTGGGGTGTGCAGGGGGGAGGGGGGAGGGGGTGTGACACGACAGTTCATGGTTCCAATACACTTTTTTCTTTCAAAATAAGGAAATGTGTGGACATTTTCATTGCGTATGTGTGCTTTATTGGTGTACAGTCCACAGTGTGCATGCCCCAGAGACACACAGTGCCCCAAGTGCAGTCTCCATGCGATGAACACCAGCCGTGTGTGCTAGAAGCAGTGGTTGATGATACTTTGGCGCATGGCACGCCCCTCCTGTACATCGCCTCCTCCATGTGGTGGCGCCCCATCTGCACCCTCCTCATCCTCATCCTCATCGTCAGGTGGTTGCAGTTCTGCGTCAGGGGGCAGGGGCACATTCCGTCTGACGCACATATTGTGCAGCATGACACATGCCATGACAATCTTTGCCACCTTCTCATGGCCATACAGGAGTGCCCCACCAGACCTGCTGAGGCTTCGGAACCGTGCCTTCAGGAGGCCGAATGTCTGCTCTATGACCACACGAGTACGTGTATGTGCACGGTTGAAGTCCTCCTCGTGCTGGTTCTGCGGGTTCCGGACTGGCGTGAGGAGCCACCTCTTCAGGGGGTAGGCTGCATCACCTGTATGTAGGCGAGAATGTATGTGTCAGTCATGTTGTCTGATCAGGAACATGATGTTCCACCATGGCTGGCATGGAACTGTTACCTTGGCTCACTTCTACATGCACTAATTGATTCACACTATGCAACCAGTATATGCTCATTGCTGCCATGGCCTGTTTTGCATGCCATCACCCTATGTATGCAGAGGGGTTTTGTGCATTGTGAGTGCCCTTCCTCTGTATCCGTTCTCTGTGTTACTCACAGGCCAGTGGAGTATGCATCATCCCCCCCCCCCTTTCTGCCAGGTGGAGTATGCATCATCCCCCCCCCCCTTTCTGCCAGGTGGAGTATGCACTGGTACGTCATTCCCATGCCCACTTCCATGACATAGCACTCACCGAGTAGCCAGGATCTTGGGCCTGCATGTCGCTCCATGTAGCGTGGTATTGTGGAGTTCCTCAGGATCATGGAATCATGGGTTGATCCGGGGAATCGGGCACAACAATGTGTGATGATCTTGTTGGAGTCACAGACCATTTGCACGTTGATAGAGTGGAACTGTTTCCGGTTGCGGTACGGTACCTCCATGGCACGTGGAACCACCAATTCCACATGGGTGCAGTCGATGGCACCAATGCAACCGGGTATGCTGGCTAGTGCATGGAAACCCACTTTGGTGTTTGCAATCTCCTGGGCAGTCCGTGGTAATGAGATGTGGTCGTCTGTGTGCTTGAGGAGGGCATCGAGCACTTGGATGAGTGTTCGTGAGAATAATGGTTGTGAAATGCCATGCAGGTGCCCCACTGTGTGCTGGTAGGTGCCTGTGGCCAGGAAGTGGAGTACAGCCACTACCTTCAGTAGGGGGGGGATGGCGGTTGGACTTTCTATCATGCTGACGATGTCGTCGTGTATCATGTCTACGATGGCGGTGATGGTGTCCCGGTCCAAACGGTACAGGGTGTGGATCTGCTCAGCTGTGAGGTTGTTTGGATTGGCTCTGATGCGTGGGATTGGGGGCTGCCTGCGTGGTGGCACTGGCTGTGCTGGTGGGGCTTGCTGGGCCTGCCTTGCCCTCCTTCTCCTCCTGCGTCTCCTCTGTGCTGCCTGTTGTTGTTGTTGTTGTTGCTGTTGTAGTAGCACATGCATTGCTATCAGGTCCTCCAGCCCCAACATTGCTAGTCGTATTGGCATCATTGTGGAGTGTGACTGGGTGTGGGTAGGGGTGGGGTGTGCTCTTTTTGTACTCCCCTGAGTCTGTATTGCCTTCACCTGTGCTGTTTCTGTGCACCTGTGGCAGCTGCATTCACTTGAATTGGCCCTTTACGGTTGGTTCGCGATGGCGTTATTTGCACCATGGCGGTAAGGTACTTTGCGGCCTCGGTGATGGCGTTAGGTGCATGTCCGCTTGGGTCGGCATTTGCGTGCCTTTCCGCCATGGCGCTAAGTACGGTGTGGGCGGTCGCGTGCGCGCACCCTTAGCGCAGTTAGCGGCAGCGTTAACTACGATGCCGCTATTGGCATCGTAGTTTACGGTCAGGAGTCATGATCGGACCTGGCGGAAAACGATGGCAGTAAGCATTTACCGCCATCGTTTGTCACTTAGCGCCAGGGTCGTAATGAGGCCCTATGTCTAACTGAAGACATGAGGTTGTTTACTTGACCTGTATTTGTAACTGGTCTAGGGAAACCAAATCGGCATTTGCTATAGTATTTGCCTTTGTTTTTGTATTTGCGACGACAATATTTTCCACATTTGTGTCTTTGAAATTGTAAAATGTGTGCACGAAGATCACTATTTGTGGCTTCTGATGGAATTTCACAAGTGACATATTTTTCAATAAACTGTAAAACAGTGGCATCACTGTCTTGACCAAATTTAGGAGCATCTTTAATCCATAAAAGCATGTGGATATGTGGTGCTCCTCTCGCTTGGTATTCTTTTCTCCAAAAGAAGTGTTGCACTTCTCCAAGGGGAGGAACAGTTTTATTACAAATAAAATGTAGCATAGCAATGAAGCGATGGTGAAAATATCTTGAAACATTAACAGGATCCAAAGAACAAAGTTCTCCAGGTGTTAGAATATCTATGTTTGTTTTGTTTTTATTTGATATGCGTACGAAATCATGTAGATCTTCCCATGCATATTCTGCACAACTTAATGTAACAAACCAAGTGGGCGGGCCAAGGTTTCTGATCATACAACGTACATCTCCATGACGTCGAAACCAGTACTCTTTAGTACCACGCATATTTGCTAATAGATTTGTAATATTTGATTGTAAAACCTCATCCTTTTGTTGCACTTTCTCTAATAATTGTGTAGCTGTCATATTTTGAAAGTGTGATCCTGATTTTAATATGTGTGGAACTCTGTAACATAAAGTTGCTAGTTCACTTTCAAAGAGTAAGTGGAATATGTATTCCACATTTTGTCTAAATCTGGGATCTTCAGAATACATCCGTAATGAGCGGTATTCTGAAGCTGATATTTGAATAGGTCTATCATCATACCTTCCTCCTTTGCCAGTAGGAAAGAGTAGAGGAAAAGCACGTGCTTCTATACTTTTTTCCCATATACTGATTGGCGATCCTTTTGTTTGACGCATTTGGTAAGTTTCCAGTACATCTTGTACGGTGTCATTACAGTGCAAAGGATAAATTGTATAATGGTCTAAAGTATTTGATATTGTAGCAGGATCTAGTAGCTCAAATTGACCAGCTTCTTGTGTTTCTTGAATTATTTCAGTTGTATCTTTCAAGTTTTCTTCAATATTAATTTCTTTGTAATATTCAAAATTCTCTTTAAGATATTGGAAGGCTTGTCTAACTTTATATAAATCTACCAGCTGTTGCCATATTTTTTTGTCTTTTGTAGGTACTCCATTTACTAATATAATTAAAGATTGCTGCATTAGACGTTGCACTTCTAGAGTATGCACATTTTCTTTTAGATTTAATGGTAAATAAACTACTTTTCCACAAATGCCTTTTACCAATTCAGAGGGAGGTAATTTTGCTGTTTTTGGTTGAAGGCGTATTATTGCTTGAAATAGGTGTACTGTTTGAATTATGATGCTTTCATATTAATTAAGTTGTTGTAGAGGTTTTGGTACTGGGTATAATTCCAAATTATTTGTGATAGAACGTGAAGGAGTTTGGTTGTTGTCAAGTTTTGTAGTGCAATAACTGCAAAGTATTAAGGGCTAAGTTATTTCATATTTGTTTTCTGCTACAAGGTAGAGAGCTAATTCAAACCATTTAGAATCTTCATTGTCTTCTATTTTGTATGATAGGTCCACAGTTTTTGTGTTACTTTTATAAAAAATTCTACGGCAACATACACATACATGGTTTGGTACTTCAGCTGATGTACTTTTAAATTTTAGTATTTCTTTTTTGTATGTGTTTAGCAAAAGGTTGCCATGTGTAGAATTGTTGCTTAATTGGTTTAAAGCTATTTCATTCTGTAAATGGCTTTCACTTCCAAAATATTTTTTCTGGATATAGTGAATTTCTTCAAGTAGGTCTTTTGCTGTACCATGTAGAAGGATGTTATTTAACTTTGCTAGTGCTAAAGCAGGACTTTTAGCATAGTACAGTTTATAGACTATATTTCTTATAGTTGAATGATGTGTTGATATCCTTTTGATATCATGGAAAGTGGTTTTACAAGTAGGTCCTGTAATGCAGGCCAATGAATGTCCTTGTAGTCCTGTGTACTTGCGCACTGGACAGGTATCTATATTTTGCAGTAATTTAATTTTGATTTTGTCTTTGCTTTTTACATATTTATTGAGGAATTGGCGTAAAGATTTGAAACATTGTTTGGGAATGTTACACATTGACGTGCATGGCCATTTGTACACTAGACGTTCTGATTCAGTTGAATGGAGGGGTAATTGTAAGTTTTCAGGGCATATTTTTGTAAGGAGTACTTCTTGTTCCATTATGGTATTATTCACTTTTTCTTAACCTCGACCACTGCTATTTATGGCAATTGTATTTGTTTGCTTTTGTTTGTACGCTTCTTCATTAAAATATGGTTCTGTGCTTGTAGTGTGATTCCATTCACCTCCGCAGATACTTAAGAAGTTCTTTCTGTTGACATTTCGCTTATTGAGAAGTCTTTTTTGGAATTTAGTTATTAGTTTTGTTAGTGGTTTCATTTTGTTTAACAGTAAAATAAATACATTTCTTTTGAGAAGAATTGCACTGTCCATCAATGCTTCTAAGATTAATTTCCTACGATAGGTTTTAAGCTTTGAACCTGATTTCTCTCCTGTTTTTATAAGATTTTGAAGGACTTTGTGACGGTATATTTTGGCTAAAATACTTTTCTTGGTATGCTTACTTTGCACTTTATTAAAATTTGAAGAGGTAGTTTAATCTGTACTGATAGCTGATTTTCTTTTAATTGTTTTTTGGTTTGTTTTACATTTTGATAGAGGAAGCGAAATTGTTGTACTTGAAACTTCTTGTGTTTCACTAAATGATTGTATTAGCTGTTTTGTTTCATCTTTTTTTTACAAATTCTGCTGGAGATGGATGCTTATGTTGGACACCTTTATTTTCATTTGCTCTACTTTTGCGTTGCTTTCTACGGACTTTTGACTTTTGGTAGGCATTCTTTAGGGTCTGTTGAAAAAAATAAAGAAGATATGGGTTGGGGTGTTCTGGAATGTATGTATAAACTGGGGTTCAGATGACAAAAAAAAAGTAAGCTAGTGGTGTGGAAAAGTACAAATAGTACAAATAGTAAATCTAATGTATACAATTAAAACAGTTGATGTCCTGGGAGTTAGTCTTAGCAGTGCACAGTGGTGGCGCGAGTTATGGTTGCTTAGCTTACCATAACTGGCGAATTTCAAGGGTTTTTCGGTTTTACTTGGAACCATAACGTCCCTTTAACAAAGTTTTTTCACTGAATTTGATAGGTTTTTAGTAGCGCTACTTATCCATAACGTCCCTTTAACAAAGTTTTTTTCACTGAATATATATATACATATATATATACATATATATATATATATATATATATATATATATATATATATATATATATATATATATTCAACAGTAGTTTGTCAGTCCCACATCATATAATATTCATATCATACATGTATGTAGACATTTTGTACGGTTTATCAGATACATTTTTCACAACTGTATTCTTGCCATGAATCCTTTGCAACATTATTCTTTCTAAAATCTGAATTGAGTTGATGTTTTCATGGCCTTTTGTCTTGGCCGGTCACGTTCAAACCATATCAAACAATGGTTCTAAACGTAGCAATTCTAGACTAATTACTATCACCAACATGTAACATGTTCTGACTCTAAGCCTATATTTGACTTGTCTTCCTTAGTGTGAAGACTTACAATGCCATAGACATCATGCTAGATATTATTAAACAGAAGAAGAATCCTATCTGTTAGTAACAAACATTACAAAAAGATGTTTAGCACAGTTCACAGGTTATATATATGAATTGTTTCGGGCATTATCTCCTTAACTATGCAGCAGACTCTAATTACCTTCTAATGGAGGAGAATATTGTACTTTGTTTGTTAGATCCATTTCCAGGATAGAAGATTGCTAGTGAAAGAGATTCCAAACCTATGGGTCTGTGAAGAATCTAAGTGTTTTTTTAAAATGTTCCCCACTCCTCCAAGTACTTTAAAAACATGTAAATATATGTTTTGTTCCACTGATGTCAATCTTCCGGGAAGACTGTCAGTGCAAGCTTCTAAAATCTGCCTTTATCTATCTCCTATTAGAGTACTAATTCCATTCCCTCTTAGACTGATGAGGACCTCCCTGGGGACCTGGAAAGGGAAGGAAGGAAAGGGGGTGTCGTTCCACACTCTCCAACGAAAGACCGAAGGAAGATCTTGGTGTGCCGCTCACAGATGAACCAGAACTCCACTAGATGAACCCCACTTTGCCCTACTCTCCTTCAACAAGAAGAATTGGGAAAGCAGGGGGGGAATTGATGGGGTACATTTACCAGCCCAGCAGAATTTCCCCTACTTCATCAAACTGCATTTTCAGCAGTTACAAAAAGAATGGCTCTGCTGGCTCTGTCGAGAACATATGGGGTGAGATGGAACCTGGAAAGCCCCAAGAAAGGCTGAAAGTGTTTTATTCATGTGCACCAAAGACAATAATTCAAAGGTAGCGCTGCTATGCTGCCAGCTCAAAACTTCCCACTGAAAAAGAAAATATGCTGTGTCTAAAATGACTGCGCACTGATGACATTTCCATTTTTCTTCAACATTACACAGTTTGGTTCCAGTGAGACACCTCTAAGTTCATCCATATTCAGGTTGTACACCAGCAAAGGAGGGCCTTCCTCACTGAATGGCATGTGTGTCAAGTAAAAACTGTAAAATAGCAAAGAAATTCACTCCAGGCAGTACGGCGAGCGTTTTACTTTTGCAACAAAGTGACACTGGCAAAATTCCTTACAAGAAGCTCTCTCTCTCTCCCTTTGCTTATGTCAGTTTCAAAGAACCCTTGTGTTGAACAGATTCCTGTGTAGTAGAAATTGACTAGGGCTATGGAAATGTTCAGAATAAAGATGCAATGAAAAACCACATTTGTAAAGTGACATCTGAGAAAAATTAATCCACGTATAAAATTGTGATTTTGCCGAGCAAGAAAATGTCTTTTTGAAAGTGAAATGTTAAAATTATGCTCTGTGCTTGCACAGAAATGTGATGGAAGATGGGGGTTTGCTCTAAATATATGCATGATATTTACTCCCAAAAAGACTTGATTTCTGTTTAAAGAAAGAAAAATAATTAAAATTCTTTTGAGGCCAGCAGAATAGGTTTTGCGGTCCCTGACCTCAAAGGGCCCAGCCTCGCCTGGGAACAGAATTACCTTCCCCAAGTAGACCAGCCCCCTGAAAACATGAAATGAGCCAACGTGGAGAATCTAGTGACCTCGTCTGACAAAGCGGCATTGCGGCAGCATGAGACAGTGGACTGCCCTCGCACAGAGTTGTGAAATCCTCTGACACCTTTGCTCAGATTTAACTGCCTAAGATCAAAGGGGAATCCATGGCAACCCTGGGCTAAACTGACCAGAGCCTGACATTTGGCTGGGGGTTGGAAAGACTGCCCATATTTGGAAATACAGCCAAGCCATTTGATTTCAGAGATTGTTCACATCAAAGTATTTATTTCAGTAACCTAAAGGCGCAGTAATGGGAAATTAGGATGTTTTTAAAGTAATTTTGGCGCCATTAAAATCAGACATTGTAGGTTTCTCTGACATGTTGGGGACGCAAATGACAGTAAAATGTAATTTCTGGGAAAAGCGTACATGGTACAGTTTTTGAACTTAAATGCAAATGTATCCGATAATTTTAGGCCTATGTTTATCCATTTGCAGGGTGTTTGATAAAATATTTTCGGTATAAATTGTGAAAGATTGCCAGAATGACGAAACAGCATTGCATCATCTGGGGATTTGGATCAGCATGTTTCTTGTAAAATATGGAATCTGCCTATATCATTTTCCTGATGACACCATTTGTAAATATGCGTGTTTTGTTCCATAACTGATTTTGGCTAAAGTAACTTTGGTATAAGAAAGCACATTGTAAAAAACACCCACAATAAAAATGAGTCACTACCTTCAGTCCAATCTGCTGACAGGGAGGCGGTGACATCCATAGGCTGACCTCTCCGATTTAGAGGTATGTCTAGCTTGGTTCTGCCCACATAGTAAAAATCCTCTGATGTGATCCGACCTATAAAGGTGGAGACATTCAAAAACTCAGGACAGTCATTCAAGAAAATCCAGCATTCTTAAATCAACATACAGAGATATAGACATTCCACATTCACACTGCAAGATTCCAGATTCCAGTGCCAGGCCAGGGGTAGCTGATAGCAGATCCAGGCAGAACCTCTTTCCTAGGCTGAACCACTGATCCAGAACTAGAACCCTACAAATTGCAAATAATTCAAGGAGAGCCCAGCTGATGCACCTCACTATCCAGTGACCAGAGCAGGCCCAGCTGCCCCTTTCAGGAGAGCCCACTGCTGCACAGTGACCAGATCTTGCCTCGCTGCCCAGAAACCCAGTTTGCTGTCCAAAGTAGCCCATTCAAGTGCTTGTTGTAAATATCACCCTTCCCCAGTAACCAAAAAACTGCATCCCTTGCTCTGTTACCTTGTATTATGTCCAATCCCATAGAAATACTATAACTGCCCTAGCAAAATCCTTAAAATTGTCAGCATCCTCTGTGTATCTTGTCCTTAGGGAAATCCGTAGTAATTCCCATGTGTTAGCGCCATTCATTCCAAATCATTTCAGTCCGTTGTATAAGTCCTTAGTACTCTATGGAATATATTAATTAATTCCCACTTAAAGAGACACACTGCATGAAGGGGTTAAAATTGCAAAGTAACCTTTGTCTTCGGGCAGCGTTCCTCTTTTCTAGCCACTAAAATATAGTATCAGTAAACCATTTTCCTTTTAAAACCAATTTTCCCTGTGCAAATGCTTTCATTTTAAAAGGCCGATTTTTACTTTCCCTTTAAGAATACCATACTGTCATCCATCCAGAGTTACCCTTCCACTTTCATGTCATACCTGTAATGTGTCTTTGTACCTTAGTATTAAAACAACATTCACATTTTTTCTGTTTAGCTCAATTTCCAAGCCGTTTTGCTATTTTAAACCCATAAAAGTCAAGAAATTGCAATCCTGCCACGTTTGATTTTGCTGCACTTTGATTCCTTCTAAAGTTGATTTTCTAAACTGTATGCCCGATGTTTAGTACATTGCCTTGTAGCTTAGAAGTGTTCTTGCTTATTTGATACTACCCTACACATTCTTACCTTATTCATTCAACCGCACATGTAAAACAACTGTTCAATAATTCCGAGTGCCAATTTGCTAATTTTTCAAGGGAGCTCAATCGATTTTCACCTCCCATTCAGCGGTGGTGGGTTGGATTTTCAATACGATGTTTGCATAGTATACCTGATAAATTTAAAAGCGTTTTAATTGTGCACTGCATCCTTGGCCAGTATAAAGAGTCTTGGTCTGGAGTTTGACGCCTCTTTAAAATCCTTAAGCGGGGGCTTGTTCCGGGATTGAGACAAGTGTTTGCACCCATGACAGCTTAACACCACAGGCTAACCGTAGAGGTAGTGATACTTTTGTGGTTAGAAAGCTGTGTTACACTGTTAAAGTACCTTCCCAAAACCTAGACCCTAAGTATCAGGCTTGTGTGTACAAATGAAGTAAAATCTACCATGAACTAGACAAAAAGCAACAGAATACAGGTTACCCTTATATAAATAATTTAATGAAGGAAAACACTCTTAATAATGACCACAGTAGAGATGAACATGGTTAGGCAGCACCTTCTGCACATACTATTTGTCAGAGGGGAATGGGCACAGCAAGATGAGGTGGCCTGGCTAGGACATGGATGTGTGGCCAGACGGTGGCCTATTACATCAAGCCTTGAGCGGGTTGTATGTGATCCGAAAATTAAAGTGGAGCAGATTAAAATGGTCAGAATTACAGCCTACCTATATCTCCACATGGGAGTTATGGAGGAAATGTTTTTTTAAAATAGAACCTTTGCACAAAACCAGTCTGTGCTCTTAAACCAAACCCAGACTGAATTAAAACTAGTAGAAGAGAAATTGTAAAAGAGCCAAGATTCTGAGGAAACATTTGGAAACTACATCAAACAGCTAAAAGAGGACCTAGCTCTACAACAACAAAACAATTCAGAGCAAGAGGTCAAATTAGATGCATTAAAAGTGAGAGTGTCAGGAATAAGTTGACATAAATTGAATCAACAGATCACATATAACAAAGCTTGCTCTGAGCAGATAACTACTTTACAGAAACAGATTGAGAAATTGGAAGAGGAAAGTAATACATAAATTCTTAAAGAACTCCACTTTCAATCAGAATTTGATGAAGAGCGCCAGAAGTTAGGCGCCATAAGGCAACAAATGGATGACCTGATGGAACAGTTTGGCACCCGGTATCGGGAAAAAGATGCCCTATGCCAGGAAGTGTGCAAATAAAAAAACAATCTGGAGAGAAGGGAGTCAGACATTCATGGACTGACTGGCATAAAAGAAGAATGCGAAAAGTTAATGGGCCATAGGAGACAAATGGAACTTGAGTCCGAGCAGACCGTAGAGGCTCAAAATGTGCAGAGAAAGGGGGTTCACCACCTGCAACAGAAATTGTCTAAGTGTTCCCAGGCCATACAGGCAGCACAAAAAGACAATGAGGCTCTGTGAGGAGAATAATGGACTCCATGTCAGGTGTCCTGCTGTCAGGAGAACACTCAGGAGGCCAATCAATACCCGATATTGCAGAGGCTCCAACATCTGGGCTGCAAGAGCAGTCACAGTGCGCAAACACTCTCGTTCCAGTCCTGGGTGTAATACTGCAGAAGTAGTCTTCCAATATTACCGAAGGAAAGCAAATGCTACCGCCCTTGTACACTCTAGATTCAATGAGAGAGCAGCCTAGCGGTTACCATGGCAACTGTGGTGTCCGTTGTGGTCACTATGCATTGTACGACGATTTGGAGGCGGGTTCCCTGGTTCCCACAGAAATGATACTTAAACTTCCGGGTCCCAGGGAACGCCACTTCTGATTTTGAATTTCTCAAGACCCTATGAAGTCCCTGTTTTTGCCTTGAATCTTGCTCCTGTCCTTGACCCCTTCCTTGGTTCCTGATTTCCCCTGTCCATGTGCCTACGAATTGCCTTCTTGCTTTCAATGACCATAGAACGAAGAACAACTCGCTACTCTTGATGGATTTTGTCCTTGTTCAGGCTTGCACGATGAACAGACCAGGACTGCTGCTACGACCTGCTCTTTCATGCCAATTTTATCCTTGTTCAGCCACGCACGCTAAACAGACCTGGACTGCTGCTACGACCTGTTACTTTGTGCCAAATTTGTCCCTGTTACACCATACACAGAAAACAGACCTGGACTGCTGCAAGTACTTGCTATTTCTTGCCAACTTGGTTATACTTGCACTTCTCTCTACAAAACAGACTTGAATCACAAGATCTCCCAGCTTGCCAGTGACATTGGTCGCTGCTCCCAAACGCCCAGAGCCATTCCACTACCTGAACCCGATACGCACCCCAAGTGTATTGCCCTAACCTCAGCGCAGGAACTCAAGGACTTCCACCCCTGGCGCTTAATTGATGTTGGGCATCCTCGTTCCGTCATGACAGGTGGTGCCTTGGGGCTAGAGACGGCTGACCACAGCTGTGTTAGCCCATCTGCTACAGCCTTGGCATAGTCATCCACTTTCCCCTGTATCCTTATTGATCATCCTTGTCTTCACTACAGCATTCCAGTGCGGCTGGTGTCCTCATCACTTAACCAACGTTTCCTGGGTGCATCTGGTGTCCATCTCTCTCAACTAATAGATCTCTCTGCATGCGTGTTTAATTCAGAGAGTTAGATTGGTTGGGAGATTTCTTTGCCTACACTACAGGGGCAAGATCTCTCGTCTACACCACGAGACCAAGGTAGAGGCTGAGAAGGAGAAAATGGGGAGGTTAGAAAAAGAGTGTGCTAGATTAAATCAAAACTTGAGGGACCCCAAACAATTAGAGAGGGACAGGGCCAACCCTGATCACAGTGTGATGCCCTCAGTACTAAGGGCTTCAAACCCATTGACCCCCTTGTATACTCAAGACACTGCTTCCTTCACGTTTACAGGTTCACATGAGCTAGAAACCGTAAGGCAGTCAGAATTAACTATGCCTAGCATGACTGAACAGGAAGGCCACCGCCCATCAGAGATTGATGGACAGGCATCCCTATACTGATTCAAAAATATTATGGTTGATGTCTCTGACCAGGAAGCCTCCTATGAGGAGAAATTCCAGGAGTTAGATCTGCAGAAGCATCATCTCCAAAGGGACCATTTGGTTCACTTTACAGAACAAAAAGAGTGTGAATTGAGGCCCCAAAAGAGCATTTTAAAAACCTCCACCGAATCAGGGCAGTGGGGGAGGGCCCTCAACTAATCCTGGAAGCAGAGAGGAGTCAGTAGACTACTCTCCTATGCGCCACAGGGGAGAAGGAACTAGGCCTCACCATTCTGAGCGCAATTCACAAGCTCAAAGAATCATGGAGCGCCTAGAAGATAATGAGTGGACCTCAAACAGTAGCAGCTCTGATTCTGAGGGTGAATGGACTCAGGTGAAGCAGAAAAAGAAGGCCAATAAACATAAGAGAGCTCCAGTGAAAGACCCCATTAGGCAAATAGAGGCTATTAGGAATTTCATGACCCTATATCCTAAAAATGTAAAATACTCTGGGAACATCTGCAGCTATATGAATGGATGATGGACTCTTTTAACATCAAAGATAGCCAGAATTGCATAGACTATGCCAAATGGACCTTCTCTCCGGAGTACTCCAGCTTCTTTGAAGGACTGGAAGACCAAAACCATTCAAGGTGGTGGCAGCCATCTTAAGCACTTTTCCGCCCACAGAAACCCCCAGGAGGCTCGCAAAGCAGCCTACAATCTGCAGTGCAGAGAGGATCAGGCCCCAAGGGAATTTGTGCAGGAGCTAAACCGTGCCTTTGCGCAAACTACCAGGTGGGTGAGCATGAATAGTAGAGAATTTCTAACCACCTATTTTAATGCGCTCCCAAAATATATAATGACTCAGCTGGTAAGGGATTTTCACGACAACAGGACCCTTGACTGGGTAATAGAGCAGGCTACCCGGATATTTGGGGTCCAAAAACCTGCAGAAAGCAAAAATGTAACAAAAAAAACCAAACCAACCAGCATTCCCGCTGCTGCTAAGGTGGCAGAGTTGAAGGTTGCCCCCATTTTAGACCTGGAAATGGGGGGCCTAAAAATACACCTTCTCAAAACCAGCCAAATTAGAGGCAAAGAAGGCCATCTGATCAATCAGCAGCAGGTGGTAGTCAGGTAGGTAACCCCACCAATGTGACCTCTGCAAATTATAACAGTCCCAGGTATAAGGCAATAGACCTTTCTTGGGGTACGTATGGACTACCCTGGCACCACGGGGGGATCCAACCAGCTGAGTACTGCCCCAGGAAACTTCCTTCCTAACTTCCCTCAGAAGGGAAGTAATCCTCCAAATCCTGGGTTAAATTTCTTCCACTGGTACATTACAAACCCCAACCTGCAGGACAACCTTCCTTTCTCTCCCCGCTTTCAGGAGTCCAGACCACCCAATTCCGGGAGAGGGTAGGCTAAGGGTGGAGGGCTACCACGGGAATCCCCAGTGCCTAGGGTACTTCGGGAGAAGGGATAGTTACCCTTCCCGAGAACAACCTGGGTTTGAGCAAAGACCCCCGTACCAGCCAGAGCGGGTTTCCCAACTGGAGCACCAGGTCAAGAACCTCACTCAGGATCTGAGTCACATGTTGCAGTCTCACCAGAACCCTCAGATAAACATGGTGGCTCAGAGCCCCTCCAACCAAGGGTCTGGCACCCAGAACAATAATGGGGAGAGAACCCCAACAACCCACCGGTTCCAGAGGAGGAGGCATGGGAGGAAGGGGGGTGCAAAGGCCTAGAGAAAGCTTCCTTCCTCACCCCTGAAAAACCCGTGAACAGCCTAGAACCGGAACTAACATTTCTTGCCCCCGAAAATCTGCAACCCAGGCAACAGAGTTTAGGTAGGAGAAACCAAGAAATGAGAAAGACCCATTTTGTGGAGGAAGTCCGTGTCCTCCAGTTTGAAGGGGAAGATTCTGGGAAGAAAATCTTCTCCTTCAGGGATGGGGAAATGCCTCCCAAAGAAAAATGGGTCCCAAGAGACCAGAACTTAGACTGGGTAGGTGTGGGGACTGATGCAAAATCACACATCCCTGAAACCGCAAATTGGTTCTAGTAACTTAAACCATGTAAGAGGGGGCAGCACAGACCGAAGGGAAAAAGGGGGTTCCGAAATCCCACATATTTCAGGATGCCAAATTTGTGTTATTCCCAGACTCCGCACAGAAAATTGTCCAAAACTCCACCGTGTTAGAGTCCAAAATAAACAAATTAACCACCCAGCCTGCCCAAAATACCCATTACCTTTGCCCCTTGGAGGAGAAAGAAGGTAGATTCTACAACCCTGTCCAAGTGCAAGGGCAATGTGCAGTTTTACCACTGGTGGACACTGGATCCCAAGCCACTCTTCTGTCAAAAAGGGCCTTTTAGCAGCTAAATTCAGGAAGGGGGAGAGATACCAGATTCCTCTCACCCCTCTTCCTTGACAAATCCAGAACTTTGACGGCTGAGATAGCGAAACGCAAAGTCTTTCCAGGCTTCAGGCAGATTGTTGAAGAGCAGGTCAACCTCGCTGAGGCCTGTGAGAGAGAAGAGCAAAAGCAAAAGTTGAAACAGGTGTTCTTAGATTTCCAAGATATCTTTGCTGTGGACTCGTATGACTGTGGTCGCACTGAGATACATACTACCTCAATTCCCATGGACCCTGGAATTACTTGTGTGTCTGTGAAGAAATATCGCTTGCCTCTCGCATCCATGGAGTCCCTGACAGAATTAATCAAAAACCTAGAGTCCTTTGGGATAATTCGTCCAGTCCACAGCACAGCACTTAGGGAGCAGAACAAACGGGTCCACATCTCCCGATGGCCTCTTCCCTACATTGACCAGGGGCTGGCCCAGTTCCAGGGGTCCAAGGTGTACACCACCATTTATCTGGATACTGGCCGTGCCCGTCAGTAGGGCGGAACAGTACAAGCTGGCATTTACCTTAGGGGGGCAGCAGTACACATGGACCCAGACTCCCTTCGGATACATAAACTCTGGCAATGAATTCAACATCTTCTTACACAAGGCCATGCCCGACTTGGGTGAAATGGGTAACCTGGCATATGTGTATGATGTCTTGATTAAAACCTCAATTGTGGAGGAACACATAGCGGAAATCCGCTATGTTCTGACCCATTTGAAGGTTGCCAGAGCAAAACTGTCCTTCCAGAATGCACAGTGGTGTAGAACCTGTGTCAACATCTTGGTACATGAAATAACCTCTGAGGGTTTCTGTCCCCAAGCAAAGAAAGTGGAAGCACTGCTAAAATTGAAAGACCCCACAACTTTGCGTGAGCTAAGACGCCTTCTTGGACTGACTAATTACAGTAGGAAGTTAACTAAGGATTACGCAGAGGTCACAAGACCCCTGCTCCATCTGTTGAAGGGGGGGTCAAGTGGGAGTTGGGTCCAGAACAAGCCGAGGCAGTAAAACAACTAAAAATCTAGCTTACCCTGTCAAAAACAAGGAATTCTTCTTGGAGACAGGGTTCTCAAATACATGCTTGACAGCAGTATTATACCAAAATCATAACAAGGCCAACAAAGTAATCTCCTATACAAGTAAGAATTTATCCTCTGTGGAGGAAAAATTCAATGATTGTGAGAAGGCACTTCTGCCTACGGTGTGGGCATTGAAAAATGACTGCCCGTTCAACCAGGGGGAGCACATCATAGTGGATACTACACACACGCCTTTGCAATACCTCCAAAGTGACAGAATCTGGGCAGGAAATGTGAGTAATTCCAGAATTACCTCCTGGATTCTGTCCATGCAAGGCTTTCCTGTGGAGGTCAGATATGGCCAAACAAGAAGAGTCCCCTTGCGCAAGGTCTGGCTGACTTGCATGATTGTGCCAGAGAAAACTGTCTTGAGGAAGAACGTCTCAATGCCCAAGACAACATGGAGGCGTACTGTGAATTCCCTTCACAAAGTCAATGAAGAAGACAAGTGCGAGGGGATGCCCACAGTTTATGTGGACGGGTGCTCCTACCATGTTGACAACAATGGGGAAAAGGAACTGGTGGCCAGCGTTGGGAATGCCCAGGTAAATGATGCCCCGGGAACCCTCCGATGGGTACAAAATCAGTCCCCTCAGTAGTCAAGTGGTAGAGTTGATGGCAGTTCACCAGGCCATCCTCACTACCGTGCAACAACGACTCCACAAACTGGTCATAATCACTGATTCAGATAATGTCCGGAACGGGTTCGTGGAACACCTGATTAATTGGAAAACCAGAGGCACACTGTGTTCTATTAACAAACCACTTAAACATGGCAAGCTCATGCAAAATATTGAAGATCTGGTAACCTCTAATGGGATGACCATCTATTGGAAGAAGATTAAGGGTCATTCCAGAATAGGGGGGCCAGACAAAACTGGAAACGACCTGTCTGATCAGCTGGCCAAAACCAGAGCCATCCAAGGGGATATCCTTGAGATCGAGTCCCTGTTGGGGGAAATTCAGGACACTGCTGTCACCAGGTAGCAGACAAATGCTCACAATGAACTCTCAACTTCCCTGTGAAGTAAGGAGACCCCAGATGCTGATTTAATCATGGCACAAAAGGCGATCCAATTATTGGGAAATATTACCAACACATTGAGGACCCTAAGAACTTTCCTCTGACAGAAACAAAATACATTGAGAAAGAGAACCTCAGAGTGTTGATGAAGTGGCCCAAAATGTTCCGAATCCAAGATGTTTTTTTGATAAGCAGATCCATCTCTGGTTGTGACCAGTGGGTGGTAGCAACTCCTTCCAAAGCCTGATGATAATTCATGTCCATGATGTGGCCACAGCGGTTCATCAGGGGTTTCATACTACTCTAGAAATCTTACGGGAGGTTGCATAC
Source organism: Ambystoma mexicanum (assembly GCF_040938575.1). Lineage (NCBI taxonomy): Eukaryota > Metazoa > Chordata > Amphibia > Caudata > Ambystomatidae > Ambystoma > Ambystoma mexicanum. Next base: position 1,234,080,648 of record NC_090933.1, on the reverse strand, counting down.
TGGCCACACGTGGGGCAGGACCTCGACCAATATTTGAAGGGCTGTCTTGTGTGTGCACAATTTCAGCCAAGATCACTCACACACCAAGCTCCCCAACAGAAGAGGGGAATGACACTGCCTTGGTCAGATTTCCAAGTAGATTTTATCAAGCCCGTGATTCTCTCCTCTAGGGGGAACAAGTACATGTTAACAGTAACATGCTTGTTCACCAAATGGGTGGAATGTCTGCCAGCCCCAAATTGCATGACAGAAATAAAGACTGATATGCAAATGGATATTTCCCATCTGTGAAAGGTACAGTGAGCAAAAAGTGTGTGCTGCAAACTCTCATCTCAGAACAGGTTATCATGCCTTGTTCTTTCTGGAGAGGAGCGCCAGCTACCTTTTTTGAAAGAAAGGCGAATCCATGGCAACCCTGGGCTAAGCTGACCAGAGCCTGACATTTGGCTGGGGTTTGGAAAGACTACCCATTTTTGGAAATAAAGCCAGCCCATTTGATTTCAGAGACTGTTCGCATCAAAGTATTTATTTCAGTACCCCAAAGGCACAGTAATGGGAAATTTAGGATGGTTTTTAAGCAATTTTGGCGCCATTAAAATAAGACATTGTAGGTTTCTCTGACTTGTTGGGGACGCAAACCAGTAAAATGTCATTTCTGGGAAAAGCGTACATGGTACAGTTTTTTAACTTAAATGCAAATGTTTCTGATACTGTAAGGCTTATGTATATCCATTTGCAGGATGTTTGATAAAATATTTTCGGTGTAAATTTGGAAAGATTGCCAGAATGACTAAACAGCATTGCATCGTCGGGGGATTTAGATCAGCATGTTTCTTGTACAATATGGAATCTGCTTGTATAATTTTCCTGATGATGATATTTGCAAATATGAGTGTTTTGTTCCATAACTAATTTTGGCAAAAGTAACTTTGGTAGAATAAAGCGCATTGTAAAAAACACCCACCATAAAACTGAGTCACTACCTTCAGTCCAATGTGCTGACAGGGATGCGGATTCCATAGGCTGACCTATTAGATTTAGAGGTATGTCTAGCTTGGTTCTGCCCACATAGTAAAAATCCTCTAATGTAATCCGGCCTATAAAGGTGGAGACATTCAAAGCTCAGGACAGTCATTCAAGAAAATCCAGCATTCATAAATCAACATCTAGAGATCCAGACATTCCACATTCACCCTGCAAGATTCCAGATTGCAGTGCCAGGCCAGGGGTAGCTAACAGCAGATCCAGGCAGAACCTCTTACCCAGGCTGAACCACTGATCCAGATTTAGAACCCTACAAAATCCCAATATTTGAAGGAGAGCCCAGCTGATGCATCTCTCTATCCAGTGACCAGACGTGGCCCAGCTGTCCCTTCCAGGAGAGAAGGCCACTGCGCAGTGACCAGATCTTGCTTTGCCGCCCGGAAACCCGGTTCGCTGTCCAAATTACCCCATTAAAGTGCTTGTTGTAACTATCACCCTTTCCTAGTAACCAAAAAACTGCATCCCTTGCTTTGTTACCTTGTATTATGTCCAAACCCATAGAAATCCTATAACTGCCCTAGCAAAGTCCTTACAATTGTCAGAATCCTCCGTGTATCCTGTCCTTAGGAAAATTTGTAGTAAATCCTATGTGTTAGCGCCATTCATTCCAAATAATGTCAGTCCATTTTATAAGTCCTTAGTACTAATTGGAATAAATTAATTATTTCCCATATAAAGAGACACACAGCGTGAAGGGGTTAAAATGGATGGCAAATGAACCTTTGTCACGAGCGGCGTTCCTCTTTTCTACCCACTAAAATATAGTATCAGTAAAACTTGTAATTTTCCTTTCAAAACCGATTTTCCCTGTGCAACTGCTTTCATTTTAAAAGGCCGATTTTTCCTTTCCCTATAAGAATCCCACACTGTCATCCATCCAGAGTTACCATTCCACTTTCATATCATACCTGTGATGTGCCTTTGTATCTTAGTATTAAAACTGCGTTCCGATTTTGTCTGTTTAGCTCAATTTCTAAGCTGTTTTGCTATTTTAAACCTGTAAAAGTCAAGAAATTTGCCACGTATGATTTTGCTGCACTGTGTTTCCTTCTAAAGTTGATTTTCTCAACTGTATGTCAGTTATTTAGTAAATTGCCTTGTAGCTTGTGAGTTTTCTTGCTTCTTTGATACTACCATACACATTCTTTCCTTATTCATTCAATCGCACATGTAAAACAACTGTTCAGTAATTCCGAGTGCCATTTTGCTAATTGTTCAAGGGAGCTCAATCCAATTTTTGCATAGTATACCTGACTCCTTGCTACTCCTTTCTGTCCACACAAAATTTGGTTAACAGGGGTTTGAAGGAGTGTTGCAGGGGGAAATACTAACTGTGGTGCTATCTGAAAATACTACCGAATGGTATTCTTGCTTTCTTTCAATTGTGCATTGTATATTTTATGTAAGACGGTCAAACTAAGTGTATTATATAATTTGACAGTGCAATTATCACCACACTTGTGATTGCTGCCCTATATTGAATGTCTTTGAATTTTATTCAAAATTAAAAATAAATAAATATTCTGTTATTACACACCGGCCTGGTTCATGGTCCATTGTGACACGGGGTGTACGCTAAGGCGGGTGTGAGACGGGTTGGCTGCCTTCTCAAAGCTGAATCCAAATTCATAAATTTAAAAGCGTATTAATTGTGCGCAGCATCCTTTGCCAGTATAAAGAGTCCTGGTCTGGAGTGGGATGCCTCTTTAAAATCTGTAAAACTCCTAAATAAAATCATTGAAATTGTCTCATTTGAAATGGGAAGGTTGAAAACTCACCTCTGGTTTAGCCAAATGTAAAGTACAGTGTGTGCATTTCTCAAACAAATTCCCTTTTAGCATCTTGACTAGCAAACACTGCCCTCATTGTTTCTGATGAATTCATAGTGGCATTCTAGACACACATGAATACAAGGCCAGTTTTGTATCATTGCTGCAGTCCAAGAGACAAAGACGGACCAAAAGGAAACGCAAAGTATACTGGTTCATGTTAACTTTACTGCTCAGCACCCAGTTTAAAATTCTAGCATGCAACAATGTGATTAGAATCTAACTTACATGAGCTTGCAACCAGTTTTGTTTTTCTTCAATGTGGTAACTGTGATAACTGCGTAGATTCAGCTTTCCTCGTTTGAATCCGAACAGTTTTTACATTGTTATGACATGATATGATATGTTTTTTTTGACACGCCTGCACAAAAGTGTTTCTAGGCGCGACAAGACAAGGAAGGGAAGACAGAAGGAGGACAAAACAAACGATCTTACTAGGCCCTGTGCCATTCACATAATGCAAGTGCGAGATCAGTGTGCGAGGTCAGTGTGCAAACACTAGACCAACAAGTCAGGTATCTTGGATTCATGCCTATTTAATGGTGCTTCTCCGTATGTAAAAAACACTGCAGTTACAAATAAAATACTAAAAATACTTCTTACATCAGTTCAATATAGTATGAAGGATGTCACACTAATATCCCTAACACTGAGCTTGAATTAAATTCGTTCTGTGGGGTAAATATCATGAAGGATGGTCCATTTCAAACTTTCTCTCACTTGAGGCAAATTTTTGTTGGAGAGAAGTATAGCCAGATATACACAGAGCCTCAGACTTGTCATCCCATTCATATACCAAGGAATTAAATAGATTAGGATTACAAAAAAACAATACGAGAAGAGATAGTGACAAAAATGTTTCAGAAAAATTAAACTGACTTCCTGATTGTAATAGCATGTCTATAATGACATATCAGGTCTGTCCTTGAAGTAATGCTGGCCTTTCAATGCACTCATTGAGCCCCAGTACGAGAGTCTTTTTTTGTAAAATCCACATTAGGTCTAGCTTTGTTGAAGAGCTTCTACATACACATTCCAGATTATTTGCTTTAGTGCTTCCATTATCAGCAAGGATTTGATGTATTAATTATGTTTACTGCTCTCAAATTATTCGACCATTGTGATTTCCATACTTTAAGCCTGATCTTGGACCTGCAATTTTTTTATTGATTGTCTTACGGATGATACCAATACACAACGTCTCACATGTCGATTTAATTGCATACATTATTTTAGTCATCTTGCCGCCTGTGAATCTTTTTACCGGCCATTGCTTGTCTTGGTGCTCTAACGTAAGTACCTTATTTTGTAAATGTGAATGCCACACACTTGCCTCAAGGATGGTGCACAAACACTACTGGAAGGCCCCACTAATGTGTTTATAACACCTTTGTACTGAATGTACCAAATGTTCAGTAATGGGTTCAGCATTTTATAGGCAGACAGATTGTTGCCTAAGAATTCCCAATACTATGTCAGGTGTTCAGAATCCCCCTCCTGATTGAAGCGCTGTATTTACCGGAGGTTGGCATACACGCTCCACCTGAGACATCTTATGCGTAACCAACACATGTATCTTCTTGCTATAGTTGATGGTCAACAGCACTAGGATGTTGTTTTTGAATCTCTTCCAAGTTTATGTTTGAGATTCAAATGGATTGTGAGAGAACATGTGTGATCTTTGAAAGTGCTTCATACATTGATTGCATAAATAGACTGGCTATGTTAACACTGCCCCAATTGCTGTTCCCTTTTTTTAAGGAAATACTCTCCCTTGTGCTTCTATATAAACCTATGTCAGTACATGGGTGTGAGATGTATTGGCCTATTTGTGCAGTGCAAACAAGCCATTCATGGCACTACTACCCCATTTAACAGCAAGCAGTATATAGAATCACACCACAAAGAGGATGTCAGCCCAGCTTCATTGACAAAGGGTACACAGGGCAGGCAAAACAGAACACACGAAAAAGAACTCTTCATTAAAACGAATTCAAATCGAAAACTTAACCATCAGATACTGCAGTATAGATTATGAAAAAGGAAACCAACAGTGAAGCAAAATGAAACTGTTTAATGTCAATAACAAGTGATGAAAAGGCAAAGAATACAAAAAGATGTATATCAATGCAATTTGTTATCTAAAAGACCGGTATAGTCCAAAATGACCGCACCAAACGTTCCGACCTATACAAAACGGTCGTAAATGCATGCCACCAAAGGTTCGAACACCAGAGTTCGAACCTTTGGTGGCATGCATTATAGCTAGGTAAAAATAAAAAAGACTGCAGCGGCTGAGAGGGTGTCCACCTCAGCACCCTGCTCACCATACTATACTGTATAGTGAGTGGGGGTTGCGGGGGACAGCCCTGCAGCACCAAGAATAAAAACAAAAAGAAAAAAGACAGGGGCTGCAGGGTGTCCCCCGCAACAGCCGTTTACTATACTACACACTATAGTGAGCGGGGGCTACAGGGGGAAACCCCTGCAGCTGCCCGAAAAAAAAAAGAAAAGGACCCTACAGCGCCGGTCACGGAAATGAAAGGGAACCGGCGCCGCAGGGACACAGCGCGTCTTGAAAGGATAGTAGGGTGTGCGTGGGGTATGTTGGGGGTGTGTTGTGGATGTGTTGTGGGTGTGGGTGGTGGTGTGGGTTTGTAGGGGTTTTAAAAGTATGTTCACATGGGAAATGTACAAACCTTTTGTGGTGCGTACATTTCTCATGCAAACATTTCCGTTTCAGACTTTTCCACGACTGAAAAATCACGCAGATCCTAAAAGACCTTATCACGAGGAGCCAAAGGGTTACTTTGTTGAGGTTCCACAACCAACTGAATACACCACAACCATGTATACCTACAAAACAATACCAATAGCCAACTGGAACACAAGAAATGTATCCATGTGCCTCCACAACACCCGAATGTAAAAGAAGTTCTAAAAGTTCTAAAACCCCAATTGGAGTTGTATGTATATTCAAGACAACTAGAGTTTCGGCCTCAGTGTGAGAAGAAGTTAACGACACATCCGGCCTTTTTCAGGGCAAAAAAATAGACATGAATGGAGGACCTGAAATCATTCTCTATGCTCTGCAAGAGAAAGCAAACATGAAACTAAACATAGTTAATGAAGTTTGTGAAAAGGATTCATTTATGGTGAAAACACTTCCCTTGGTGAAAACATTCCATATGATCCTCAGCACTAAACCTCAACTGAGGTAAGGTGCTCCATTACGAAGTGTATGTTAAAATGTGAGTTTAAATTGGCTGGTTATCTGTCCCTACTATAGGCAGTGCAATTAGTTGGGAACTAGGGAAAGAACCCTGGAGACTCACGGACACATCTTGGCGAACATTGCATCCCAGGAGTCTCCTCCAACAACCCGAATTTCAATTCAGCAGGAAAGGGAAATTCGGAATCAACAATCAGAAGATGCATAAGGCTGTATGGCATTATAATTAATGGTGTTTAAGGAACGCTTCGCAAACTAGCAATGATCCACAGAAACACCCATCCGGACTTAGAGTTTACCAGCCACACGGATAGGCACCAATTACCCTGTTTAGGTCTTTTGATAAGTCACAAAGATGGCTATATTTTCACAAATCTGTTCTGTAAACCATCTGATCGCAACACTCTGTTATTATACGCAAGTCAACATCTGAAGACTCTTCGGGATCATCTTCCATATGGACAGTTCCTTAGATGGGAGCTTAACTGTACCCATCTATCAGACTTCTGTGATCAAGCACAGCTACTGGCTCAGTGCTTTGGTCATCGGGGCTATCCAGACAAGGTTATAAAGGATCTATGTGATCCCTGTGAACCCCAGAATTCTGACTCTGGAAAATGCTGACTTTTTTCAAACCCCCCTTACACCACATATATATGCGGGGGGAGCTCCCACAGCACCCACATACTACTATTATATCCCATTCCACACCCCTACATATATGCAGTGGAAGGGGGGTTGAAAAAAAAGTCGTCATTTTCGGGAGTCAGAATTCTGGGAGCGATATATTGGTACATTTCCGGATATAAAGCATGCAGCAAAAAGAGCTCGTTACACCAATCGAGACAGTCTCTTGACCAGGCGGCGGCCTTAGGGCCAAACAGAGTGGGTTAACTGCATCATCAGGTTTGTGAAATGAGAAAGAAGTCCCAAAGGTTCTTTTGTTTGTCTATGTACAAGGCCGCACCTCAACCAGAAGCTTGAACAATGTCAATATCCTTGCATAGGTGTAACAGGCAAGTAGGAGACTTAAGAAAAAAGGGAATGACAAAAGGCAGTTCCTTGCTTCACACATTTTGGGGAAAAATGGCATAATGGATACATTGCAAAGCCAAGTTAACTTTCAAAAAAGGTATGTTTTCAGCTAAGCACCCAGCTTATCTTTTGGTTCAAATACATTGCCTGGTCCATCTTGCATCCAACCTGCACACAAGTGATAAGATAATGCAAATCAAAAAGCATAAACATTCTATTATTTCCTAAGCCTGAATCAATTTTAATTGATAGAACTGTTTATAGAATATAGCATGCAAGAAATAGTTGAATTGCTATTTCTTGAGCCCTTGTCATCTTGATAACTTTAACCATATATCACGTTTTTGAAGGCAAAGCATAGAGATTCTAGTTAATTAGTAAATCTAAACCAGAGAGCCCATTTCAATTGGTAGAATCTTTAAAAGTGTAGCAAGCAATACATAGTTGAATTTATATTTCTTGAGCCCATTTTAAACGGCTAAACACAGCAAAGATTGGGAAAAATAGCGTTTCGCTGCCCAGATTGCTGAACTATTAGCACTGTCATTTTTATAAGGTTACCGAGGCAGATGTAACCGTATTGAGCATATCCACACATGTTAATGCAATAGATTTCCAGAAATGCTTTCATTTAGAAGCCCACATATTTTAGAAGCCATTTTTTAGCAGAATTAAATGTTGCCTTGAACTTTGATTTTAGATTAAACAGCTAAGGTTGAGTTTTGTATCTAGAAGTAACTAGCAAGAATGCGTGTTTGGAGATGATTAGAATTGCATCATAGTTGAAATCAACGATATTTAGTGGGAAATATGGTGCAAACATGGTTATCACATTATTGGGAAGAACAACAAAGAATTGATGAACGATTTAATCGTTTTTAATGAATGGTAATGTTTAGAACTGAACTAAACTGCTTTAAAAGCATATTTAAAAAATACCTGTCTGTGATACCTGAACCCTCCATGCTCTAGTGGCCAAATAAAAGAGTTAAAAGAGTATTTTATTTTTCACCATATACTCACAAATTAAAATGTTCTCATAACATAGGACTGATTAAGAGCTCCCTTGCCCCATTTATAAACCCAGCATTGGCAATGCCAATAGGGTTGACGTTCACCAAGGTTACTCTCGGGAGGATAGCTCAGGGGCAACATGCTCACCTTGGAAGCAAGACGACATGGAGCAACACAGATTCGATCCTCACGTCTGTGCTTCGAAACCTCTGGGTATTAAGCACGTTATAAATAACCTACCATATCATATCATATCACATCATTTGGATTTTGTATTTATAGGTACTAGGGTGCAAGGATGAGTGTGCACACTTTGAAAGGAGGATGAGATAAAGAGCACGGGTGCACAAGAGAATGAGAAGGAAGGAGAATCAAGCAAGGTAGGAAATGATTAAGAGAGGGTGCCATCGATGATGAGCAAGACGAAATAGGAGTGAGTAAGGTTGAGAGTGAGAGGGTAAAAAATAAAGCAAGCTTTTGAGAGGAAGGATGAGTGGTCAGGTGGGTGAGTGGGTTGTAGAGAAAATTGGGTGGGTGGAGAATTTGCAAATACTGTGGCTGCGAACAAGGCCAAGATCGAGCAAATTAGAATAACCAGGATGTGATTGTAAAAGTGCAGAAATATGGGCAGAGTATTAAAGTACGTCCATCCCTCCTCCTGGGATCATGAGCACTGCCAGGCACTTCATATGATATGATATGATATGATATGATATGATATGATATGATATGATATGATGTGGCATTTATAACGTGCCTGTACACAAGTGTTTCTAGGCGCGACAAGAAAAGGAGGGGGAAACAAAGGGAGGACAACATAACGCCTTGTGTCATTCAGATCGTGCAAGTGTGGGGAAGAGGGACTGGGAGAAGTTCCAGGGGGAGCGTAAGGGGGAAGTGCAGTTAACTCACAAGTGCTACCGGTGGGTGGCTCATAGGTGCAGAGAGAAGGGACTGTCGTGTTGCAGATACAGACCCTAAAGTGCTGGGGAGCACAGAGGCAGTGCAAGGGCAACTGGACATGCAGGAACCTGGGCCTGAGTTCAGAGGGTGACCAGGTGACCACTGCGCAGAGCAGTCAGGTGCAGCAGGGGAGAGGAAGAGAGAATGTGGTAGAGAAACAGAACGTCCTGACTTGCTTCCGGAACTGGAGGTGGGTCTGGTCAAGTTTGAGAGTTCCAGAGGCAGCCCCAGCCAAGGAGATAGACCTGTCCCCGACTCTCTGCTTGGAGAAGTGTATGACCCTCAGAGAGTTGGAGGTGGATGAACAGAGACCTCGAGAAGGAAGATATTTTGGAAGAGCCCCAGAAAGCCATGCGGACGATGCAGAGGGTCTTGAACTTGATACTTGCAGTCACAGGGAGCCAGTGAAGAGATTTCAGAGCTGGAGAGATACAATCTCTGGGCTTGAGGCCAAGGACAAGTCTCGCAGTCCTGTTCTAGATAAGTTGTCATGGTCGAAGAGTAGAGGCAGGAAGATTTAGAAAGAGGCTGTTGTAATATCCAGCCTTTGGAGTACCAGAGCTCTGGAGACAGTGAGCTTCTGGGGAAAGCGAGAAAAGTAAGAATACCCAGTTACCCCCACCCTCGCCATGACTTGGGAGCCGAAGCCCCCAGCCCCCCACATTGCCATGCCAGGGCTGTGCTGGTCCAGGATGCCTAGTTACAGGAAGCAGCGATACACTCCAGCAGCTGCACTGATGCAGGCAATAATGATGGGCACTTGGAACCAGGGCAGCTGGAGTGCTGAAAGTGGAGGCATTAGCCTGCAGAGTGCCCTTTAATTTAGGTGTGAGGGCAGTGGCAGGTGCAAGGAGCCCTTCTGGTGGCCCCGGCCCCCTTCACTTAAAAGGAAATACCAACAGGAGGGGCGGCTATGGAACATCAGAATTACAGCCGCACACTGGAGGCACCATGGAGCAGCCGAGGATATAGATCACCTAGCCACACCCTCCACCAAGGCACACCCCCGGCACACTGCAAATGTATCTAGCTAGAACTTTGTACAATTAGGCAGGACTGCCAGCAGCCAAATGGGAGATGGGATGCGGACCAGTATGAAGGTCTCACTGATGGGAGTGAGGGCAGTGGTCCTGAGCTGCCAAAACACAAGCTGAGATTTAGGCCACCAGCATCCCCCGGACTAATGGTCATTCCATTTGAACTATGAGATGACCAGGAATAAGACTCCTAATTCCTTCTTGAATTTGATGGATTAATGGGACATGTAGGGATTTTAGGCCTACCCCTCAGGAGGAGTAACTGATAAAGGGGGGGCAGAGAACAACAAGGTACATGATTTGTATCAGGGAGACCAAATGGTGATGCCAGTGCTTATAAGATTGCAGCAGGGAGGCATGATGGGGGCACTTGCGTGTCTGGGATGAGAAAAGAGTTGCTTTGTTTGCAAGGACCAGGCTGACCTCAAAGTTATCTTCTGTGCTCATGTTGATGGCCAGGTGCACATCACGTGGTTATGTCTTAACACAGGCTGGTGTGTTTTAAAGTCTAACCAATCATTTTGCAGTAACCCAAGGTGATGAGGCTGTTAACTTTGTGTGAAGAAGATGGAGGAGAAGATGTTACGGCCAATGGGAAAGGGATCTATATGCGAATATGAGGATGTAAAAAGGCGGTAGCCAATGAGGGTGGGGGGTGTACACTGAATAGAGAATAGGTCACAAATGACAATTTCTACGTTTATAATGTGATCAGTGCATTGATGAAGACAGAGAGCTCTGTGGCAGAGGATTTATAATACCCTGTGCCATTTTCCTTTTTGAATAAAACATAAAGCTTGTGTTTTTCTCAGAAATGGGTGCACCAAGCTTTTTTCCCTAATGGGTTGTTCATTCTGTGTCTGGTTGTTGTGAGGTTACCTTACAATATTGGTGACTCCGACGTGATCCTAGACTCACCCGTGAGGACAGAGGGTTCCTGGCCTCTGTAAGTAACCTGAGGGTATCCTCACTCCTACTCCCCCTGGGTCCTCTTCTCAGGTGGCCAGGGAAAGGCCATTGCTTTTGATCCTGACCCTGGGGGGTGGGGAAGCGAGAGAGATTCACCTGGGTGGAGGGTCTTTAGGAATTGGAAGTGGGGTGTCTGCAGGCAAGGCATGGTATCCCCCTTTTCCTATTGAACGTCAACCTCACCCTCCCTCGGCCATTATAGGGTATTGTTAAATCTCTCTCCTTCTTTCCCACTTCTTACTCCTGACTGTACTGGGATGAAGAAGAGGCGACTAGGAGTGATGAACACTAAAACCTAATTTCACCACTTTAGTTCTGGAACAGAGAAGATGCCTGTAGAGTGCTTTAATAGTCAGGTATGTCCCTTTAATTATGAGCAGGCAAGCACAATTGAAGAGCCACACCTAAGAGGACGTCAGGACACTGGGCAAGACCCAAAATGACCTGTGCAGTCCAGGCAAAGTTGGACTGGGAAGCTACCACAGGTGTGGGAGCCTCTGGTTTGGAGAGAAAGCAGCCACAGCTGTGACCGAGGAAGGAACAAGAAAGGATACTGCTCGTGTCTGTGCGGAACCAGCAGGTCCGCCGGCGTGTGGAGGACCACCTCCGGAGTGCGTGCAGGGCTCACCAAGGCTTGCCTGCCAAGCTGAGAAGCAGAAAAGGAGGAGCAGACCCCCAGAGAGGAACGCCGAAGACCGGTGAGTGTCGGGGAAAGTCACTCAGCACCGGGACTCTCCTAGAAGGCTACACATAGGCAAGCAAGTGCTGTATGCATCTATTGAATACCAAACTGAATGAAAACCTTGACACAGGGTTAAAGTCAATTTATGGCACATGGAGTTGAATGCAACTTTATGGGTGGATGAAAACAAAAAAGGGAAAGTGCACTTTTGGCAAGTAACTTTCTGAAAGAAATGCAATTGAAAGGTCGGCATGAGAAAGACCACCACAAGGTGAATTTTATGAGTGGATACAGTGCAGCAAGGCCATCAATAGGCTAACCAGGATAAACCAGGATAGTGTGAAACTGCACACAGAGCCAAGAGGCAGATAAAGAGTAATGATTTGAATGTGAATCTGTACACACAAACAAGTACCGAAGAACATGTGTGGGCTGGAGAGCCAAGGGTTCCTGGTTACACGACCTGTGATTGGTGGACCATGTGGTCGGACAACTCCACCTAGACCAGTGACCCCTACATGGTGAAAGTCAAAGACATTGTTAAATAAACTAAGAAGGAGCACTGTGAATGAACTGGTAAAGAAAATCAGAAGGAGGCTCAAGCAGACCTAGATTTGTGTTGAACTTTGAAAGACTGAAACCAATACAAGTTACTATGTTGAAATCCTCGGGAAGGGAACCCTGATAGTTGATGAACTGCGCATTTTGTCTTGAGGATGGAGCATCAAGACCCTTTTGAACTATGTTGCATTGAACTTGGGCAAAGGAACATCAAGAATTGTGTGGAACTGTTTTGCCTTGATCTTGGAAAAGGTAATCTTGAGGCTTTTGTGGAACTTTCTTGAATTTGGGGAACAGAAGCCGGAAGAGGAAGCTAAGAGCTGGAAGAAGCGCAGAACTTTGTGTTGATCACCATATCTTTCATTATTGACATCCCTACACATTTATTACCTTTAGTCATGAGGGCAAGCATAGGTTTTGGACACAGACAGACTTTTACGTTGAACTCTAGGACTCAGACCTTCCTTAGCTTTGTTCAGATAGGGAAATCCCACCTTAACATAGGGCAAGTTAAGCCTTCTACCATCCTGGCATTTGATTAAATAAACCATTTTCTTTTGAACTTTAATCCGTTGTTTGTGTCTTGCTTCATGAGACCTTCACACTTTACATCCAGAGATGCTGCGCCCACCTGCAGTGAGCAGTCCCCTTGAACACACCTTCGAAAGGTTTACAGAAGCCCTGTTATCAGAATTCCTGTCTGTTCTTTAGAGCGGGGCGCTGTTCCCTTATTGTGCAGGCCGTTCATGGGACCCTGTGATGTAGGACTTTGGGTGAACACGTAGATGTAAGTTCAACTTTTACTGAGAAAAACAATTGGGGTACAGGAAGGGAGTATGAGTGTTTGAGTATGTGAAGAGTGGTGTAAGTGTAGTGAGGGAGGAATGGATGGATATGTTGGAAGACCACGTGGCAAGTTAATTTGATTTTAAATAGAGGACTGCGGTGTAACAGGACCCTTTCCTATGTTATTAGGAAAGAAGACAACAGTGTTCAACAAGAAAAAAAAGCATATGTATAAAAGCCCTGTATATTTAGTGGGCCTGGGATCTCTGTGTCCTTTATAAGAGGGGCCATGAGAAGGAGATGTAGTTGTGGTAGAGGACTTATCTCAAAATCCGACTGTCACAACACCACAGGAGCACTCCCAGCTAACAGGGAATTAGACGCCATTGTGGGCCTCGGATCTCCATACCAGATATAGAGGGGTGGTGTAACGAAAAAGTAGTTTTATTGTGATTTCATTGTTGTTTATTTTATTGTGGCAAGTAGAGGCTTAGGGGGGGCTTGATTTGTTGTGTGAAAAGAGGTTTGTGAGCAATGAGCGAATGTGTGTGTGTGAGGGGAATTGTGAGTATTGAGGAAAGAGGTGGGCATTGACGGTGGGAGAGCAGAAGAAGGGGGGGGTTACCGGGTGGGTATGTCTCCCCTGGTTTGCTGTGTGGGTGTTGGTAATATTGTGTAACAGTGATCAAGGGGTGACTACGATGGAGCTGGCAACCCCATTGGAGTACATGTGCAAATCTCTTCCCTTGTACCAAGACCAAATCCTCAAATATCTCAAGGAATGGTTGGTGTAAATGAAAAGAGTTATGTATAAGCCATGGCCGGAACAGGGAACAAATAACAGAGAGATATTAAGTCATATGTACTCATTTTTGGTGGCCAAGTAGAAGGGGAGCACATTGAAAGACAGCAAGGTGCTAGAGTTATGGAAAATGATGGAGGATTTGGAATATGTCCCTATAGATCACTCTGAGATGCTGAGCAAGTATTCCACACCCTGGGCCCCGATAACCACCATGCCTGCTGTTCCGAGTGACCCTGTGTCCCCCACAGATGTCACCCAGTGCCCTCAGCTAGGATGTTATCCTACTCGTGCTGCATCAGGATATGCAAATCCCACATATGCTCCCCCACCACCCGCACTGGCCCAATATCACAACCTCTCTAACCCTACAGCAAATGCCGCTGCGAGAGGTAGAGCACGAGAAGAAATTGATAGAAAGCCACAGAAGGCGTTGGTAGATGCGTTAAAGAAGGCAGAAGAAGAACTAGACAGATGGAAGGAGGGATGGGAAACAAGTACCTGTAGGAACAGATGAATGGAGAGCTATCTTGTTTTGGATAGATAGTACTGCTGTTAATGATGTGCATATAGAGAAAGAGAGTGAGGAAAGGATGAGGAGGCAGGCAGAAAGTTTGGATTATGGTACGATACGTTCGGTCAATGATTATGACCGAACGCGAGTGGGAGATGAGGAGTCGGGCACTGTAGACTAGTTGGAAGAAGAGGAACAGCAATCAGCAATCTCCCCATGAGAAGATCGTTTGTGGGGATCTAGGTCACTACACAGATATGGGCGCATGGCCGTGGCCAAGAAATCGGTGATGGGGAAGAAGAGAACAGTGAAGAAAGTAGGGGCTTAGTTTCCATTATTACATAAGGGACCAGGGACGGCACAGTATATACCCTGGGCCCATATGGACACAAATAATCTCATAAATGCACTCCTATCTCTCACCACTGGAGCGGGTAAGTGGATATATGCCTTTGAGAAGCAAACAGTCGGCACAACCTTGGCTATACGGGATCTGAAACATGTATTTGTTTCAATACTGATGATCAGGCTGATGACATATGGGTATCCAGGTGTGACGTTGGGTGATGATAGTCATGACAGAGCACACTTTAATGAGATTAGGTCCCAAGCATGGGTGGCGCTATGGCACACATACCCAGATATGCCTGATCTTCAATTGATTATGAGGTCCCCGCTCATATATATTACACATAAAGGAAATGTGGAGGGCAGAAACGTGAGATTCTTCGAAGCGAGCAATCACATTATTTTCTTTTGTTGTGAAAAGAGGACTTCCAAAGGAGGTACAGAAAACCTTTGACAAGATAGTGGGGATTGAAGCAAAGGGATGGGCTGAAAAGTAATCTATTATTGTACACCACCACAAACAGTTGAAAGAAAAGGAGAAAGAAGCTGTGCAGCGAGTGCAAGTGGAGGATGTGAAACTGGTACAGAAGAAGCTAGAAAAAGTTGCATTGGAAGGGGCTGTAGCAAATGTACACACAGAAGGACGAGTAGAGTTCAGGGCAGTTCAGACTGATGTGCGAGCGGCATCTCGGTGGGGAGGAGAAACCAACTGGGCAGGTGGCTATCAGCCTCAGTACCAAGGGGATTTTCCAGAGGGGGTATCGGAGGCTCGGGGAGGGCGTGAAGGATTTGGAGGAATGGGACCACGAGGAGGAGGAGTGGGTCAGTATTGGATGAGTGGGCGAATGGGTCCTTTTTCAAGGTAATGTAGTAATAGACAAACATGTGCATAGCCGCAGCAACAGTTATATCCATACCCCTGGCAGTTTCCTATGGTGCGCCATTGCCCGTCGCCCCATCCACTCCACCACCATCATATCTGCAGTTATCAGCCCCAGGCTCCAGTAATGTGCCAACATATGCAGGAAATTAAGGACAATAGCAGGGACCCCAAATACCGAACAGTAACGCAGTACCCAATGGCCCAGTGATGCACTATCAGGGGGCCACAGTGGTTGGAGGGAATCATTTGTTTTTTCATGACAGCCTTCGTGTGCCCAGCACTTTCGGTCACTGCTGACTCAGAAGAGGACCCCTTGATGGGCGTGGGGATGACCAATAAGCCATTAATGTTTATGGTAAATACATCCACTTGGAAGCTGTCCCGGTGCGGGAAGTAGACCTCACACCTGCAGCCTTGGGCCTCCCTCACCCGAACAAAGGACAGTAGATTGTGGTCCCAGTCAATTCCAGAGACCCCACAGTATTACCTGGAAGAATTGGAGCCAGAGGGGTAAGTCATCATATCTGTTTCTCTCCTCCACTGTCCTTCACAGGGCAACATTGGGTACAAAGCCCCTTGTCCCCTAACTCCCTCTTGCCTGACCTTTGGCCATTGAACCTGGGTCAAGAATCCTACCCTAGGGCTAACATTGGGAGTACGATAGAGAGGACAAGTACTTATTTTACTTTGAAATAAGTTTTGAACTTTTTGAATAACCACCACAGCCCACTGTATCTTTCCTGAAATAACTTCCCTGGAGAAACTTTAGCTAGAACCTGTGACTTTTGGGCACTAGTCTCCATACATCGTAGGGCTGGACTTCCTAACACAGAGGGAACTGGGTTGTGATTATCCTATCCAAACCTAACTGCTCTTCTAGTTTTGTATTACTTACCTGATTACTACTAGTAAGTTATATTACCTCCAAAAAAATGAATGTGTGTTTATATATTAGCAATGATTTCCATCTTCTAGTGTGTGTTTAAAGGCCTAATGCATTACTTTACTTTTGTACATTGACTGTGAAACTTGAATTATTAAGTGTTGCCCTGTGTGGACTCTCTGTAGCCCTAGACCACTTGCCCACTTTTCCAGAGGCTAGTCCCTGACTGCTCATCCACACTACTTTGAATGGTTGTTGGCTAACCTTTCAGTGTCTTCCCTGTTCACCATATCTATGGTGTCCCTCTTAAGTCTTCACTGCAGGGCTGACTTAAGAAATCCATCTTAACATCGAGCAATGTTCTGCCCGCTCTGAGTTTGCCACCATGTCTCTTGCCTGTGGGCTGAATGTTTCTTCAGGAATTCTGGGTTTTGTAGTTCTAAAATGGAAGAGAGAAAACACTGGGCAGGTGAGGTGGCTCCGTAAATATGTCATAAAGGCAATAGTGTCATCCTTTTGCGGGTATGAGACGCAGTTCAGGCTGCCAAAATGATCGCTATTAATAGCGACGTGGTAGCGTTGTGATGATGTCATCACGTATCACGTCATTGACATCATTATTGTAAACAAACCAACATGGTTGTAGTTGTAAGGCTATTGGTTATACAATGTATCACAACGCTACCACGTCGCTATTTATTGCGGCCATTTTGGGAGCCTAAACAGCCTCTCGTACCCGCAAAAGGATGACACTATCGTCATAAGGACCAAATCTTTGAGCAAGTTGATGAAAGGCTCATTCACTTCCCGGGGATTTTGACCTCTCCTGCTGCAGATCCAGAAAGCTACACTGAACATTGGGTTCATTTAGTAGGAGATGGAGATTGTATATATCTTAAGTGCACCCCATAGAATTTGCTCAAATAGTCTTTACCTTATCGAGTAACCTCGGTTTTTGTGTATGTTTAAGTCGGAGTTGGGTTCCCACTCCGACCTACACATGTGAGTGCATGAACACCGGCATGGATTTTCCTGCTGGTGTTAATGCAATGGAGTCTGCATGCAGTTACCACCTGATGAGAGCAAGCGGACTCCATACAAACCCTTTGTAAATGCTGCCTGCACCGAGTACTTTGATGGGGCGGAGGGACATTCACTTTTTTGCCACGTAGTGCAAAAATAAAGAGTAAAGATGAAGAAAAAAAAAAAAACGCCTTCGTTTAACTTCTTACTTTTCCACTTTCTGGTGAAAAAGAGAATCATTGCATGGACGGAACGCTTTGCCCAAGAGTGCAAACGGAGGAGGTCCCCGCCGTGCAATTGTCCTGGGCACCGAACATGGCCAGAGCACTGCTGAGAGTGCTAAAACCTGTCATTTGCAAATGGTGGTCTTTGCAGAGATCCCTTACGTTACTGATCTGTTGGACCAGTGTAGTCACAAAGACAAGATAAACAGTGTTGGCTCAATAAGGCTACATAGATTTTCTGGATTTTTTGTCCATAATGGGGTAATTTCCGTTCCACCATAGGTTAGTTTGCTGTGGTGGCACCCTCTAAATGTGTTCAACTGTGGACATTAAACTGAAGTTGTATTATGATCCTGAATTTTGATACAAATAAAACAGTAAAAAATGCTAGCAAAAAATTTAAAAAAGCAACCGGAAGGTAATGGTAGTTAGTGCAGCTGTCGCCAACATTTATTTTAAGTGTTTGACATCCTGTTTTGAATAGGGTGTTGGCATGTATTAAGGGTATTGACTTTTTATAACGAATATTTTTTTTTTTTAAAGAATGAACCTATATCGAATATTTTACAACAATTTTTTTTTATAGAAATTGCATTTTGGGGTGCATAAAGGGTTAAATATTTTTGGGAAACGGTTTGGGTGGATCTTTAGGGGTCGGAAATGGGGGATTGAAGGCGACACCCTCCCAAAAAAAAAAAAAAAAAAAAAGTACATTCTCTATGAAACAAAATCGTTAGAAAATAGTCGATATATGTTAATTCTTTATAAAAACTATTTCGGTATAAGCATGAATGCCGCAATGAGCCTTACACGTGAATCTGGGCACCTCGAAGGGAGGTACTCTGGTGTAGCTTACACCTCTCTCATGACGAGCACACATAACATGCTGAATAATACAGCACACTTGAGGGGACGCATGTGTTTCTGTTTAGATGTGACGACACATCTGTTTTTTTTAAATCAGTCAGATTAGTCTCTCCGTGGTGGCATGTTACATCTGTTCCTGCCAACACTTGCTCTTAATTGAAGTCTTAAACTGGCTTCTGTGCCACCTCTCTAGTTCCCGTCTAAAAGAAAACATCTTCGTTGTACTCATTTATATTCGGGGGATCTGCGTTAAATGACCGAGTTTAAAAGTCCGACCACCAAAAGTCCGATTTTTTTTCTTTTTTCCCCATTTGTTTGCATATATATATATGTGTGGGGGCAGAGCCCCCACAGCTCCCCCGCCGTATGCCTATACATATTACCTTTACCCCTCACATATATCTATGCGAACACATGGGGGGTAAGACTTTTGGTGCTCTTACCTTTTAACCATATTCATTTTGGCCTAACTCATGTTTGGTAGCTTTCACACCAAGCGGAGGAGATAGCAATCCATGTTGAAAGTCCATGGAGAGATTGTAGCGGTTAAGGGGCACACACTCATGATGGATTCCAAAACATAGGCAGGGCTGCATACAGTGTGTTCTGGCCCTTTAATTGGGTGCCGCTTTGCCCACTTTCCACAGTTAAAGCGAGTAAGGAGAAGGAGAACATTATCTGAAGTATCACACGCAAAATGTGTTCTGTCTTTGTTCGGATGAGCTTTTTGATGTCATCCAAGAGTCCACATGTGCAAGGCATGTGCTGTGGTCCAGCGTGTGAGTTGTTTGGTCATTTGTGAACTTGTACATGATGTGTGTGTGTCCCTTACAGTTTGAACAAATGAGGATAATGTGGCTGGCGAGATTCATATCTTGAAGGGATTCGTGAGAGGCTGTGCTCTTGGGGTCCTCTGCATGTTAGTGTGGGAGAACATGGTTGTGAAGGGGGGTCCTTGAGTGTTGTTTCTATTCTTTCAGCCCAAGGTAGGGTGATATCCTAGTACAATGTCCTGAAGTCTTTTAAGAAGTCTCTCATGCCTGATGGTGTCGGTATCCAGTTGATAGAGTGTGCTGGGTGAGTCGTTGTCTGTGTTGCTACTTCACCTCTCTCATATGGAGTTAGTTGTAGGTTCTGTTCCATCTGTTTGACTGAATCAATGTGGTAACTCGTGGAAGAGGTTGCTGATGTCCACATACCCCATGGACAGCAATAGATAGATGCATTGCCTGAGGATTTTGCCAATGAAATGTGTGGTTGAAATTGGACAAAAGCTAGTGTTTTTTGGAGAGGGGACGGGTGGTAGACATGTTTTTTTAGGAGATATTTAACAAATATTGTTTTGAAGGTAAGAGGCATGGTGTCCAGAGAAGCTGCTGGGTTTCTTGAGTTGACACTAGAGAGTAAGACCTGGGTTATGAAAGGTTGGAAAACCACTAATGACGTGGTAGAAAGTTTTGTTGTGGGTGCCGACTTAATTGGATAGTGTGTGGTTGCTTCCTTTCTGTCCAAGTGGTCTTGGATGTGTTGTATTGTGTTGCTGAAGAGTGACGATGATTGAGTCAGAGGTGTTCTGAATGGGTGTTGGAGTTGTGCTGCAGGCTGTGGGACGTTTGCTTTTTCAGATGATTTTGAAGACTTCCTTTGGACTGTGTTTCACTTTGGCACGGTATGAATAGTGCCTTTTTCCTTTGATCGTTTCTTCCCTGTAGTACCATTGGAACTGAGGTTAGGCCAGGTTCTGGCTTGTATGATGCTCTTCTTCTTGTCCGTGATCTTTTTGCAGACTTTTGTGAAGATTTGAGATGCTTGTCAGTGTGGTGGGAATCCAGTTGTGTATGTCACTGAGTTGGTCAGGCAGTGTTCTGGTGTCAGTGTCGGTTGTAATGTACTGTTTGCAGGCTCTGATTTTCCCAAGATCCAGTTAATATTGGTTGTCTTTTGGATGATTTTCTTGGTATAACTTCAAAATTCTGAATGCCATTACTGCGAGGTAGAAAACCTTGCATGGATAACAACGAATTTCCCCCAGAAAATATATGGGAGGTTGGGTAGGGGTATTTAGAACCGGTTTTGTGCATGCTGGCAATTCAGTGAAATGGCAAATGCGATGAAAATGTTCACCACCAGGGACCGCAGTTTGGTGAGGAAATGGTGGCAAGGCTCTTGTTGAAGAAGAAGCCATAGAATGCGTCAGTGGTGTAACACAAAATATGGGGGTCCCCCTGCGAGCCCTGCTGAGGACCCCCCCAAACTTCTCAAAGAAACACTGGCGCTGATTCCCGGGGCAGGCCAAAGCCACCAGGCATGCACAAAGTGCAGAGGACCATGCTGCTGACGGAAGCGCTGCGTACAGCACTGGGAGAAATGTCCACTTTTTTAATCAATCCCTTCATCTTTCATCCAAAGTAAAAACAGGGGGGGCAGCATCCGTCCACTGGTGCCTAGAAATACCAGCCACCACTCTGCGGTAACCATGAAAATTATTAGACCCATGCTAATGTTAGAGGTAGCATTTTTTTGCTATGAGTGTGGGTGGGTCCTAAAGGACACTGACCTTGTAACCTATTTAAGGTCAGTGGCAGCAAGTGACTATTTATGTAGGGACATTAACAACTTCCACAAATTAGTGTGAGTGACTGAGGCTAGTGACGGTACCCTAGTAATGTAGATGTAGGTACCCTAGTAATTAGCCAGTCAAGTGGCACAGCGAGTAGAGCGCTCGCTTTGACATCCGCATCTCTTACACCAACTACGCCGACGATACACAGATCCTTCTCACTCTGACAGGCGACTATGACACGGACTCTGCTACCCTCAACAACATTTACAACACAATTCAAATGTAGATGGCTATCAACGGCCTCTGCCTTAACTCCGACAAAACTGAGCTCCTACTCGTAGGCTCCCCTGACACCATCAAGAAACTTGACGCACAGTTTAGTCACTTCACTATTGACTCAATCAGGATCCCAGTACTAGACACAGTAAAAACACCAGGCGTCTACTTAGACTCCAACCTATCCATGACCAGACAAGTAAACGCCATCGCCTCCTCTGCTGCTTACCATGCAAAACTCCTTAACGCAATCAGACCTTATCTGTCAAAAGAAACATGCACTAACATAGCCAGGGCCATAACTGGCTCACAGCTTGATTACTGCAATATTCTCTTCCTAGGGACCTCCAACAAAAACCTCGAGAAGCTCCAAGTAATACAGAACAGTGCCCTGCATGCTGCACAAGGCATTGCCAAGAGAGAGCACATCACCGCTGCCAGAAAAGCATCCCACTGGCTCCCCATAAAGGAAAGGATCTTATTCAAAGCGCTAAGCATCACCCACAAATGTGTCCATCTTGCCGCCCCAATGTACCTTTCCCAGAGGATCCACCCGGTCTCCTCCGCAAGACCCACTAGGTCACCCTATGCCAGCATGCTCTCAGTACCCAGGGTAAAAAGAGCCAGAGCAGGGGGCTCCAGCTTCCCGTACCTCGCTGCCGTACACTGGAACACCCTCCCTAGCTCCCTGGGCTCTGAACCCTCACTGGCCGCCTTTCGGAAAGCCTTGAAAACGACCCTGTTCATCTAACAAACATATGGGTTAGCCCTCATGAATGTCATGTATGATGCATTACGTGGTATGACACCACCTATATCTGATCACAGGTCACTGCCTCACTGTAACCCAAGGCACAACCTGTACCCATTGTAACTAAGTTTTCCTTACAAGTAACAGTGCCACAATGCCCCTGGGCTGTCTGCGCGCTATATAAATGTAATTAATAAATAAATAAATACATAAATCCGTGCAGAGCCTGCAAACGCAGGTTCGAATCCCGGCAGCGCCAAACTCAGCGTTTCATCCTTCCGAGGTCGATAAATGAGCACCACACACCGTGGGTAATAATAAGCAGCGCTCAGATACCTGAGGGTTCGTAGCGCTATATAAATGCCAAATTATTATTATTTTTTATTATTAGAAGGTATTGGGTAGGTTCTCTGCCATAAAAAGGTTTCAAATAATGTTTTAAAATGGTCCATTCGATGGCAAAACATTTAAGAAAAATGGGGTAAGAAGCCATACAATTGGTTCTTCAGGGTAACATGTGAAACAAATCCAGTACATGCTATATCCCCAACAGTGCACAAGAGTATTTTGCTACATTTTCATGATGTCTGTTTCCAAAACATACTTTAGAATTGCCAACATAGGTCACCTTCATGAAACTGAAGGCACAATCTGTGCCAGTATGGAGTCGGCCAAATCACTTTCATGTACATGCAGACACAATATATGTGTCTGCATGTACATGAAAGTGATATATGCAACCACCATCTATGCCACTAAAAGTCGATAATAATCATGTTTTTTCACCCTCCACAAATGTATCTCTCCTTCATGCAGGGATGGCTTCACAGCATTTTAACCTTTTTAGTTGAAATGGGTCCAGAGTCTCAGGTGGGCCCCACGCACCTGCCCCAAGTTGGCAGTCTTCTGGCACTGTAACATATTCCGTCAATCCAGGAAATTAAATGTGCCCTTTGCAGTGCACATGTACAGGCTACCTTTGCTGGTACCCTCAGGCAATTTACTCCCTTGGGCCTCTTGCATTAACCAGCAACACTCTTATCACCTTAGTGACCTTTTTACTCTGGTTTCCTCTACATTAGTACCCTACTGTAAATAAGTGATTAAAAGCTTTTCAGTGGATGCTCAGCTTTTCAGCTCCCTGCTGGCTGACTGCCCCATTATAATCTGCAGCTATTAACCCCCTTGCTGCATTCTTTTGACACCTTTTTAATTTAAGCACCCGTTGGTAACTCAGACAGTTTTTTCAGTTGTAGGCAAGGTGACCCCCAAAGCTATGATGCAGCTTACCTGTCGCCACTAAATTTCGTGTGAGCCTTACTGCATTTACCGCGTTTGGCTACTAACTGTGGCTACTGGTGTAACATGGCCGTGCCACAAGATTTTTCACTTGTCTTTTTGCCATCTTGTTCATTAGACTTTTTAAAATCCTTATAAGGACTTACAGTGCCCGGGAAAGCAGATGCTTTTGGCTGGCTAGTGGAAGGTTGTGTGTGTTTCCTGGCAGGATGTGGGCTGGGACTGTCTGGTCCCGATCCACAAACTGGTTTTGGTGTGTCTGAGTGGTATGCATTAATGTTCCTGCCAGTTGTCCTGATTGGACCACTGCTGGGGTGTATGTGCGGGCTAGTCCAGTCATTGGCTAGTGAGGGCAGCAGCTCTTACCTGGCTTTTAGGATAAGAAGAGGATCCCTGAACCCATTCTTCAGAGATCCTGGAGAACCCTTAAGGTGCCAAGAATACTATCCAGCTGCGAGGCCCGTGAAGAAACCGGAGAACCATCATAAGAAGGCTTGGCTACCAACTTCTGCTGCTGTCCTGAAGAAGCCCTGTTGTTAGGGAGAATCCTCCAGAATGGCTAATTTTCCTTACCTGGGGAGCAGGTGTAAGTGGATCTGGGTCACCTGGCCTAAGCCCCGTCCACCTTGTGCCTTCCCAGTTGCCTCTCTTTTTCACCACTTAGCAAGCCCCGCCCATCTGGTGCCTTCCTGCTTGCCGCTCTTTTCGTTACTTAAGGAGCCCTCCAGCCTCTTTTCCTTTGCAGCTGGTGAGCAGGTGTACATGGATCTAGGTCACCTGGCCTAAACCCCGCCCACCTGGTGCCTTCCCAGTTGCCGCTTTCTTCCCTACTTAAGGAGCCATCCAGCCTCTTTTTCTTTGCAGCTGTGGAGCAGGTGTAAGTGGATCTATGTCACCTGGCCTAAGCCCCACCCACCTGGTGCCTTCTCAGTTGCCGCTCTTTTTCACCACTTAGAAAGCCCCACCCACCTGGTGCCTTCCTGCTTGCCGCTCTTTTCCCTACTTAAGGAGCCCTCCAGCCTCTTTTCTTTTGTAGCTGGGGAGCAGGTGTAAGTGGATCTAGGTTCCATGGCCTAAACACCACCTACCTTCTTAGCCCTGCCTCTTCCTTCCTGCTCTTAACTCTTAGATCAAGGGCGTCTCTCGCCCGGGCGTCCAAAGTTAAGGGCAGTCAAAGAAAAGGACAATTCCTGTTTGGACCAGTTCGGACCAGGAGGATCCAGGGTCTGACCCCCTGCTAAGACAGCAGGTAAGCATGCACCAACATGTGTTTGCACCCTCTGTCCCCACAGGCCATCCCTATCCTCTTGTCATGATGCCTACCTCTAAGGAGCCAGGCCGGGCCCAGCAACCCCAGAGGCAGACATCATTTTCCCCAGGGAAGTCTCAGCGGGCCCAAGTCGGGGCCCTTTGGACTCAGTCCTGGCGCCTTAGGCGCCAGGCTCATAGCGGACCCCAGTCCTGGCGCCTTAGGCGCCAGGCTTATAGAAGAGGATATGTGTTTAAGTGCTTGGGTGCACACTTACCTGATGCAGACCTTGCTGCTTCATCCAGGCCCTCTTGAGGCCTGAATGGGACTTCTTAACCTGTAGGACTACTTCACCACCCGGGTGTGGTCGGGGAAGGATACATACCTGATTGGTGGAAGGATACATACCAGGAACTTCTTCCAAAGCTATTTAAACCCCACCTGAACAGCCACACATGCTTCGCGTTGTTCTGCACCTAGCAGCTGAACGCTCACCGTGTCAGCTCCTGCATCCTGACTTCAGCCACGCCTGCCAGCACCCTGGAACACCTGCAGGGGGAGAAAGGAAGAGAATAGGAGAAGAAAAGCCTTACCTGCTAAATCTGCATCCCAGAGTCATTTCTCCAACGGCCCTGAAAAGGAAGACATCATTTTAAAGGCATTTCGTTTCGATCGCTGCAGCGCTGCATTTTACTCACCTTGCAAGGCGCTTCCATCTTCAGCACCGATCTTCCGGATTCAGCTACGCCCCGGCGCCTAGAGGAAAAAAGACAAGAACAAAGGTGAGAGGGAGAAAAGGAATAAGGAAAGCTCAGTTTCCTTTTAAGTCTTACCTGTTGGATTATTCCCACTGCATTTCGGGTCCTGCCGCTTCCTGGCATCTCCGGACCCTGGCCCCTATGGGGAAAAAAGACAAAGACATTGAATGAGCGAATGCAAAGACATTACCTGAGCGCTCATCCAGAACTGTTTCACTTCGGGTCGGCGCCATATCTCCGGCACTCCGAACCCCGGCCCGTAAGGGGAAAAAGACATAAGCATTAGCGCTTGCTGCAATTAGACAACGAACATTATTATTAAGCTTGAACTTTTGAACCGAACTTTTACAGCGCCTTACCTGAACAGTCAAGCTTACCTGAACTCCCATCAATCCTCAATCCAGTGAAGTAACTGGGTTTCAACGCGCCCCTGCATCAGAAGCAGGATGGAGAGCTCATCCTTCCAAACCCTAAGGTGAGGCTTCACGGGGAATCGTGGAGGAGGTATCGTGGAGGGTTGGAAGGGAGTGGGAGGCTTGAGCATTGTTCCACAGTTGGTAATACTCCCTTTTCACGCACAGGAGGGTATCCAACGAGCCAGGGAAGCCAGAATAGAGGGGCCCTTCCTGTCCATCTTCAGAGTTCTGCGCCTTCGACGCCGCGCCTCTGTGGGAACCAGGTGAGCGTTACAGAACGCGAAGCCTTACCACAATTTCCCGCCTGGGCGCTATGGAGACTTCCGAGACAGATCAGCTGGCCCATCTTTTAGGGGAATTACGGGCAGAAGTGCACTCAGCCCGCCAGGAGACTAATGCTCTCAGAAGGGAACTAATCCTATCCAAGGAAAGAACTGATGATCTGGCCAAAAGGTTATTGCAGGGCCAGGCAGAGCACACTCCTTTACCTGTTTCCGGAGATATTTCTACAACAATGGGTTCGAATAACCCGGTACAAATCAATCTACCTGGACACATGCCTTTGGCCCCGCCGGAACGTTTTGCGGGGGATCCCAAGAAATATGCCGTTTTTATGAACCAATGCCGTTTACACTTTTTATGCAGGCCCGGGGCCTTCCCCAACGACCAGACCAAAGTAGCCTTTGTACTATCTTACCTCAGTGGCTGTGCTGCCGATAGGTCTATTCCATTGGTAAATCAGGATGATCCCATTCTCCGGGATTTCCAGGGCTTCCAGGCCAGCATGGAAAGATTGTTCGCTCGACACTCGCAGGGACAGGCCTTTGACAACGAACTGCTATCCTTACGACAAGGTAATCAGGATCTTTTGTCCTATATCGCCACCTTTAATAGACTAGTTGTGGAAACCGGATGGCCTGAAAATAAAAGGATCACATTGTTTCATCGAGGCCTGCGCGGAGAGCTTAAAGATGTTATAGCTCAGATAGTAGATCCACCCCAGGCCTGCGCAGACTACATAGACTTAGTGGTTCAACTTGATCACAGACTTCAAAATAGAAAAGCAGATCGGCTCAAGTATGAAACCAGAGTACCTATCAAGACCCACGTTAACTCCAAGAGTACTGACGTTTCCGACGTTTCCGAACCTATGCAAATTGGCAGTGTTAAAGGACCATTAACGCAGAAGGAACGAGAGAGAAGGCGACAAATGCAACTTTGTCTGTATTGCGGAACTTCCGGTCACTTTCTTCAAAGTTGTCCAGTTAAACCACCCAAGAAGGTGGTTGGAGCCACTGATAACGAGTTATTGACACCTGGTTCGGGAAACGACCTAGCCCGACAAGCGTAGGGGTCCACTTGCCGAGCTTGAAAACAAACTCTTTGACCTCGCATTTTGTCATGCCAATGGTGCTTGTGAACCCAAAACAGCCTCAGCAGTTGCATGCTATAAAAGCATACATAGACAGTGGAGCTATTGGAAATTACATAGACCGTGAATTGGCTTCCAGGATTAAGCTTCCTCTCCGCCCGAAAGTAACCCAAGATGTAATTACTACAGTTGATGGAACCGAAATAGCCTCAGGGCCTGTAACGCATTCCACAGTTGAAATCACTCTGGTGGGTCAGGACGGACATCGGGAAGCAATCGTGTTTGATGTGATCAAGGCCCCACAATTTCAAGTACTTCTTGGAATCCCTTGGTTAGAAACACATAATCCGAGAATAGACTGGCGAGCAAAGAAGATAACTTTTCCTGATTGTGAACCAACTTGTTACCCAAGGAATCCAGCTATGGGTCTAGCCTCTGTAACTTCCACCCCTGTACAGCTACCATCTGAATACCAAGAATTCCAAGACGTTTTTCAGAAAGAGCAGGCTAACACCATACCTCCCCATCGATCTTACGATTGCCAAATCGACTTGGTACCCAATGCCCAACTACCTTGTAGTAGGATTTATGCTCTTACTGAACCTGAGAACCTGCATTTGCGCCAGTATTTGGATCAATACCTGGCCAATGGTTTCATTCGCCCATCAAAGTCACCAGTCTCTTCCGCTTTGTTCTTCGTACCTAAAAAGGAAGGAGACCTTAGGGCCTGTATTGACTACCGCGCCCTAAATCAGATAACGATTATGAATCGTTACCCTTTGCCCCTGATACCTGAGCTTATCGACCAAGTAAAAGATGCTCGTGTGTACACCAAGCTAGATCTCCGAGGAGCTTACCACCTGGTACGTATAAAAGAGGGCGACGAGTGGAAGACTGCATTCCGCACCAAATTTGGGCTCTTCGAATATCAAGTAATGCCCTTCGGTTTGTGCAACGCACCTGCCGCCTTTCAGTACTTCATGAATGATGTTCTTCGGGAACTTATCGATGTTTGTGTCATCGTTTATATTGACGACATCCTGGTGTATTCCTCCTCAGAATCTGATCACAGAAACCATGTTAGGGCAGTTCTTGAGAAATTGCGCCAGCACAAATTATTTGCCAAGCTCAAAAAATGCGTTTTTCATACCACAGAAGTGGAGTTTCTCAGATTCATCCTGACACCTCAAGGAATCCGAATGGACTCGCGGAAAGTGGACGCCATTCTCAAATGGCCATCTCCTAGCTCTGTGAAGGGAGTGCAAAGCATGCTTGGCTTTGCCAATTTCTATCGAAGGTTCATCCCGGAATTTTCTCGAACTGTTCAACCCATCACAGCTCTCCTAAAGAAAAACAAACGCTTTGAATGGACTCTTGAGGCTGAACAAGCCTTTCAGGACCTGAAAACCAAATTCACCTCTGCACCTGTATTGAAGCACCCGCGCCCAGATCTCCCTTACATCGTGGAAACCGATGCATCCAGTTCGGCCATGGGAGCTGTCCTGTCGCAAAGAGACCCAGAAACTAACCAACTACACCCTGTAGCCTTTTGGTCCAGAAAATTCTCTCCACCTGAACTCAATTACGCAATTACCGACAAAGAACTACTGGCTATTAAATCAGCTTTCAAGGCTTGGCGTCACTATCTTCTCGGTGCAAGACACACCATCACCGTAATTACGGACCACAGAAATTTGCAGTATTTAAAGACGGCCAAAGCTCAATCTTCGCGACAACTCCGATGGGCTTTATTCTTTGCGGAATTTGATTTTGTAATTACCTATCACCCTGGCTGCAAGAATGGTAAGGCAGATGCCTTATCCCGGATAGGCATGGAAGAACCCAATTCGAGTTTAGAACCTGTGCCAATCATACCGGAACAAAGAATTCTGGGCTTGACTTCATTGCAGACCATTGAGTACATCCAAGCTCAAATAAGACAGCTTTTTGACTCTTCTGCCTTACTGGAATGGAGTCAAAAGGGTCCTCACTACACCGTTAAGGATGATTTACCCTACTTCCAAGAGCGGTTATTTCTGCCAAGTAAAGAATTGCAGGAACTTGTCATTACCCGTCATCATGAATCATTAATGGAAGGACACCCCGGTATCGCGAAAACAGAAGAAAAAATTAAACGCCACTTCTGGTGGCCTTCTTGGAGAAAAGACACAAAGTCATTTGTGTTGTCTTGCGGAATCTGTGCCCAAAATAAGAGTCAAAAGAAAAGGCCAGCCGGCCTACTTCAACCTTCGGACATTCCACCAGCACCTTGGCACACCTTGTCAATGGACTTTATAACTGACCTGCCTCCTTGTGGTGGTTACAACACGATTCTCGTAATAGTGGATCTATTCTCCAAAATGGCCCATTTTATCCCTTTAAAAGGATTGCCGTCAGCTTCCACCTTGGCCAAAGAATTTATGGAAAATATAGTGCGGTTACATGGTTTCCCTTCCATATTAGTCTCAGACCGTGGAAGTCAATTTATCTCCCACTTTTGGAAGAAATGTTGCCAACTAGCACAAATAGACGTGCGGTTATCCACCAGCCACCACCCCCAGACCGACGGACAAACCGAGAGAACCAATCAGACTCTCGAGCAATATCTGCGGTGCATGTTACACCAATCCGAGTTGAATTGGAAGGACATCCTTTGGATTGCAGAATATGCATACAACAATTCAGTGCATTCTGGAACCGGACAGACTCCTTTTTATACCCTGTATGGTCACCATCCTCGGACCTCTGACCTAGATCCACCTCTGACCCTGGAGATGCCTGCAGTAAATCACCTACATTCCACAATAACCCACGCCTTCAAAGAAGCTACAACCCACTTACAGCAAGCCAAGAAAAAGTATAAAGTAAACGCTGATTTGCACCGAAGTAAAACTCCTCCTTACCAAGTAGGAGATCAGGTATGGCTAGCAACTAAACATCTACCCCTCAAGGGTCAGCGAACTTTTAATCCCAGATTCATTGGGCCTTACCCATCAAAGCTATTATCAACCCAGTGGCCTTTAAACTCGATTTACCATCCAACATGCGAATTCATCCCGTTTTTCACGCATCTCTTCTAAAACCAGTACAACCTGGAACCAGACTGTCTGAGCCCCCAGGCCCTGTCCAAATTGATGGAGAATTAGAATTCGAAGTGGAAGACATTTTAGATTCCAAGATAGTTAAGTCGAAACTCTTCTATCTTGTTGATTGGAAAGGATATGGACCTCAGGAAAGATCTTGGGAACCCAGTAACTATGTTCACGCACCACGATTAATTCAAAGATTCCATCGAAGATTCCCGCACAAACCAAAACCCCCGGAGGAAAAGACCTTGGGAGGGGCCTTGAGGGGGGGTACTGTCATGATGCCTACCTCTAAGGAGCCAGGCCGGGCCCAGCAACCCCAGAGGCAGCAAATCATTTTCCCCAGGGAAGTCTCAGCGGGCCCAAGTCGGGGCCCTTTGGACTCAGTCCTGGCGCCTTAGGCGCCAGGCTCATAGCGGACACCAGTCCTGGCGCCTTAGGCGCCAGGCTTATAGAAGAGGATATGTGTTTAAGTGCTTGGGTGCACACTTACCTGATGCAGACCTTGCTGCTTCATCCAGGCCCTCTTGAGGCCTGAATGGGACTACTTAACCTGTAGGACTACTTCACCACCCGGGTGTGGTCGGGGAAGGATACATACCTGATTGGTGGAAGGATACATACCAGGAACTTCTTCCAAGGCTATTTAAACCCCACCCGAACAGCCACACATGCTTCGCGTTGTTCTGCACCTAGCAGCTGAACGCTCACCGTGTCAGCTCCTGCATCCTGACTTCAGCCACGCCTGCCAGCACCCTGGAACACCTGCAAGGGGAGAAAGGAAGAGAATAGGAGAAGAAAAGCCCTTACCTGCTAAATCTGCATCCCGGAGTCATTTCTCCAACGGCCCTGAAAAGGAAGACATCATTTTAAAGGCATTTCGTTTCGATCGCTGCAGCGCTGCATTTTACTCATCTTGCAAGGCGCTTCCATCTTCAGCACCGATATTCCGGATTCAGCTACGCCCCGGCGCCTAGAGGAAAAAAGACAAGAACAAAGGTGAGAGGGAGAAAAGGAATAAGGAAAGCTCAGTTTCCTTTTAAGTCTTACCTGTTGGATTATTCCCACTGCATTTCGGGTCCTGCCGCTTCCTGGCATCTCCGGACCCCGGCCCCTATGGGGAAAAAAGACAAAGACATTGAATGAGCGAATGCAAAGACATTACCTGAGCGCTCATCCAGAACTGTTTCACTTCGGGTCGGCGCCATATCTCCGGCACTCCGAACCCCGGCCCCTAAGGGGAAAAAGACATAAGCATTAGCGCTTGCTGCAATTAGACAACGAACATTATTATTAAGCTTGAACTTTTGAACCGAACTTTTACAGCGCCTTACCTGAACAGTCAAGCTTACCTGAACTCCCATCAATCCTCAATCCAGTGAAGTAACTGGGTTTCAACGCGCCCCTGCATCAGAAGCAGGATGGAGAGCTCATCCTTCCAAACCCTAAGGTGAGGCTTCACGGGGAATCATGGAGGAGGTATCGTGGAGGGTTGGAAGGGAGTGGGAGGCTTGAGCATTGTTCCACAGTTGGTAATACTCCCTTTTCACGCACAGGAGGGTATCCAACGAGCCAGGGAAGCCAGAATAGAGGGGCCCTTCTTGTCCATCTTCAGAGTTCTGCGCCTTTGACGCCGCGCCTCCGTGGGAACATGGTGAGCGTTACACCTCTCTGGTCCCCCCGTGTTGTTGCCTTGTGCCCCCCCCTTCCTGCACACATGAGTCTGTCCTGATACATTCTGGTTTCACCATCACCGTCTTGTGGCCAATGCTGGATTTTACTTTTATGGACTTCATTGATTCACGGTGCGTCACCCTTTCTCAACTCTCATGCTGGACTTCCTTTGCATCTTGTACTCATGGTGGCCCTGAATCATGCTGTTCCCATCTTCATCTTGTATCCTGGCTTGCAACATTATGTGTTACTACTGACTTCTGCAATTGTATTCGCTCTCCCCTCTTGCTCCTCCACTCTTTTTGATGGCTTACTCTCTGTTCTGTTCTCTCCTCCCCTCCCCTCTCCCTTTTCCTATCTCCTCCCCTCCTCCCCTTACTTTCATCTATGCACTTACTCTATCAGAATTGTCCCTGGATCTAGTATGATAGCAACATCGTCTGTCACTCCCCCATCCCCTTACTGACACCCCCTCCAGCACTATCTGAAATGTCGTCAGGCCGAGTACAATAGTTATGCTCACATCCTTACTGTTTATGTCCTGTAAGAATGTCATTGTATTTTCCCTTTTTCCCTCCCTTCCCTTGAAGCGCTTTGAAACACATTGTGTATAGGCGCTATATAAATGAACTATCATATCATATCATATCATATCATGTCATTACCTACTGAGTCCCTCAGCAGCTTTGCTGGATTTCTAGGATACATTTTTTTCACCTGGTAAGAGTGTGAGTCTTTTTTTCCCCACTCTTACATATGTTTTGCTGTGTGTTTAACATGTTTTTGTTCATAGACTATGGAGCTTCACCTACTCCATAGGCATCATCTGTTTACTGTGTGCTACAAAGCACCTTTAGTGCAGTGACACAGGATTGTCTTTTTCAGACTTCCCACTTTTAAACTCCATTTTCTGGGACTGACTACTGTCTCCCAGAACATGTGAAGTTGCCATTGACTTTATTAGTCTTTTTAAAAGCACATACCCAGTACAAACTATATTACGTAGAGTACTGGAAAGGGTTAATAGTTATCCCTTTGTGTCTGTTTCTCATGGAACATTATATAGCTCCCCTTTCTTTAAGATTTGGCTGGTGGCAGTGGTATCTATCCTATTTTTCCTACCGCGGTCTATGTTAATAGTCTTGGTACTGTTTTAGGCAAAGTTAGTAGCCTCAAAATTAAATCCGCTGGACCCCATTTACTTTTCTTTGGTTCCGGCTGGGTTTATTCGCCATTTCTTTTTGTAAAGGTCTTTCTCGTGTTTTACTCTGAGCGCTAGAGCAGGTTTGGTTCCTATTTTCGCCGTCCTTTGGCGGGCTTCTGCACAGAAGCCCTCCTTAGGCGCCTGAATGGGAGGGGTTTAAGACTCCTGCACAGGGTCTCTTTGGAGACCCATGTCGCACTCTGTATGATTGGCTGTGGTGACTGTCCCGCCAGGACAGCCACCCTGCTGCGTGATTGACAGCCAGGTTGTGTGAATGGGGGAAAACTGCATAAAAAGCAGGTCTCTCAGACTAGGAAGGCAGAGTCACCACTGGATCGTGAGAACTGAAGAGAAGCTGAAAAAAGAGCACCACTACCACACCTGAACCTCCCAGTGAAACCCTGTTGCGGGTCAGAATCATAAAAAACTTGGACAACACAGAAGATCTGCAAGGAATCTTCTTCCCTTGAGCTGGTGGGACCAACCAGTTTGCCAAACACCAAGAAAGGCCTCCCTCCCCTGGTCGAATTTGCAGTGCAGAGCTGCAGTGAACCGGATAGCCAGGAGGACCGGACCCTGTTTGGGTTTTAAGGAGTGCACCTTTTATTTGTTGCTTTGCTGTGCTGCTGGTTTCTTCCCTGGGCAGTGCAAGACCCTCCAGTCTTCCTACTTCGTGTCAGTCCTACAGTCGCTTCAGGAACCATGACCCTGCAGGATCTGCCAGGAACTTTTGCCTCAGCTACAGTCTTCTTCTTCATTTAATGTACTGTTCTAACCCGGTTTTTCATTTCGTCCGACCGCTGTGAAAGTGTTTGAAATCTTTCACCAACCCGATGGCTTGCCCTTCTCTACTCTTTTTTAAATACCTTTTCCTTCAACCAACTTCGTTTCAAGCTACTCTGAACTGTGTGATCCTCTGCAAAGACTCTGAACCATTAACATTGGCCCAGGCCTATTGATTTGAATCCTCATTGTAGCAAGCCTTTTCTAGATTGCCCTGCCTACTTACTTGTTGGTGCTGCTTAATTTTGTATAACCTTGTCTTTCCCTCCCTTTTAAATTGCTGGAGTGCCATTTTGCTCACACTTCATTTTGAGCCTAACTTGTCCAGAATTGATTGGGTGTTGCGTAGTATATTAAGAGTGTGATTTTTCTGCTGCTTTATTTAGTATACTGTTTTACAAATTAATGTGTAAATACATGTATATTCTTTTACTCAGAAACCTTGAGTAAGTGTTTGTTTGAACCATAGTAATTGCTGTCCTTTGTGTAACTATTGATACTGCTCACTTTACTCTTGAGATAAGTCTGGCTGCTCAGCCATCGCTACCACTTTACTGTGTAGTACAGGCTTGTACCAAAGGTGAATTTGTACTGGCACTTGTAGTCTTAATTGTGTGTGGTGTTCCCAAAGAGTACTGCACCTGTCTTGCTCGAGATCTTTAGAAGTCCTGTGAAGGAGCTGCGACCCTTGGAGTGGAGGAAACATCCATTCCTGATGTCTGCTCGGTACCCCGCAGTGAAGAGTCTCCGAAAGTGTCCCAGGATTTTCTTGTTGCTGACAAGTTGTGGATTTGGGCTACCTTGCTAACAGCATCACCATTCTGAGTGTTGGCCTGGAAATTTTGGGATCCTCACCTGGCCCTTGGAGACCCACCCCTACGGATTTTTAGCATCCTAGTTCTAGGTGACCTGAGATAGGAGGGAGAGTCTGACTGCGGCAGTTGTGGCCCTTTGCGTCGCCGTGCTGCAGTGACCACCAACCAAAATCACTTACCTGACCGGAGTCCAGTCCTGAGAGGGGTCCTGCATAACGTTTTGCTCCATTCTTCCATTGAGAGTCCTTGCAACATGAAAGACATCAGCCGGAGATCAGCTAGAACTTGCAACCCCTGTGAATCGAGGCCTGCAACGTTTGAAGGGAAAAGCAACCTTGGACCCTCTGCCTTTGTCCTGCTAGGTCTGGGGAAGAATCGAAGTACTGGAGGTAAGTTACAGATCTTCTTACCTACCCTATTTTCCCATTATAAGTCAAGGGCCTTATAATAAACCTTTATTCTAACACGTTTGGCTTTGCCATTACTTGCTTTTGTAAGACTTCTGAAAGTCGAGCTACTTCTGTTACCTAGTTTAACTGGTACTCTAACTATAAGAACCCTTCACTGGACCCCAGAAACCCTACCTGCATTTGTTCCTCCTTCAAAGATTCTGTGGAGCCTTAACCTAAACTATTGGGCAAAGGGCCCCAGACAATTTAGGGATGGGCAATTTTAGTTAGGGATCATTCTCTCTGGACCTTAATTGCATAATACAAATCCTACCTTTCCTTTCCAGGAGTTTGTGATATGTATTGTGCCCTATAATAAGTGAATGTATAGATGTATTTCATTATATCAGTGTTGTGTGATAACTCTACTTGCTAGTAGTCATTTTTCTATAGTGTGTTTTGGCCAATAAATAATAACTGTATTTTTATACATCCTGTCTAAGTGTAATCTGTGATTCCCATTGGGTGACCTCATTGTGGACCATTTACAAGCTCACCACCTCTGTAGAAACATAGCCTAGTTCACCTGAGACTGCTACCCGAACTGGGTTGGCTACAGCTCCCCAGAGTTATACCTGTCACAATATAGGTTCGCCTTCTATACATCTATCCACAGGGCCAGAGTATAGAAAATCAATCCTTACACCCCACTTCATGGGTAGATCATTTAGACAGATGTTATAGGTAAGCACAGTGAGGTTTGTGAAGAGTGGCATTTTCACCTCATCATGCTCTTTCGTAAACCGGGGGTTGAAGTCTCACAATATGTTAAGGTTTCAGCAGTCTAAAGGCAGATCAGAGACGTAGTTGGCCAGATTGCTGTGAATGAAGGGTTGTAGGATGATCATTTGTATATGTTAAATGTTAAATGTTAAATGTTAAAGGTATTTGTACCGCGCACCGTCACCAACGGAATTGTCCCCAGGCGCTCTGGCGGATCTGTAAATGATAAGGAGGGATGGGTTAGTAAGGTGAAGAGGGAGTAGGATAGTGAGAGGAGTGGTGTTCTGTTGGCAGCTTCAGCTCGGTATACATCAGATGCTGAGCTTTGGTGCGGGTATTGGATCGGTGTTAGTCCGCGTGTGCTGTTGTTCCGGCTTATGTGTTGCTGCAGTGTTGTGAAGTGCGTGCGGCTTGTTGTGCGAGAGATGGTTGTGTGAGTTATTTGAGTGAGATAAGTATGCAGAGTTTAAACTTATATTGGTTAGTGGGTTATCTGACCTTTAGCATGCTAACATTCACAGATTATTCTAAGTGTGGCACCCGTTGACCCTCACAGTCCCATCCAGATGCAACGCAGGCCAATATCCACAATTCCAAGTGTGGCATACGCTAACATTCAAGTTTCACCTAGGTGCGGGCATGCTAACATTCAAAATCCTGTCTAGATGCAACTCAGGTCAATATTCACAATTCCATATAAGTGTGGACACGCTAACATTCTCAATTCTATCCAAGTGTGGGCATGCTAATATTCACAATTCCATCCAAATGTGGGTATGCCAATATTCACAATTCTATACAGGTGTGGACATGCTAACATTCACAATTCCGTCCAAGTGCAGAAATGCCAACATTCAAAGTCCCATCTAGATGCGACGCCGGCCAACACTCACAATTCTATCCAAGTGTGGCCACGCCAATATTCACAATTCCATATAAGTTTGGACATGCTAATATTCTCAATACTATCTAAGTGTGGGCATGCCAATATTCACAATTCTATCCAAGCGTGGACATGCTAACACTCACTACTCTATCCAAGCGTGGACATGCCAACATCCACAAGTCTATATAAGTGCGGGCAGGCCAACATTCACAATTCTATCCAAGTGTGGGCATGCTAATATTAAAGGTCCTGTCTAGATGCGACGCAGGCTAATATTCTCGGTTATATCCAAGTGCGGACATGCCAACATTCAAAGTACTATCTAGATGCGACGCAGGCTAATGTTCACAATTCTATCTAAGTGTGGACATGCTAATATTCACAATTCTATATAAGTTTGGACATGCTAATATTCTCAATACTATCTACATGTGGACATGCTAATATTCACAATTCTGTCTAAGTGCGGGCATGCTAATATTCAAAGTCCTATCTAGATGCGACGCAGGCCAATATTCACAATTCTATCTAAGTGCGGACATGCTAATATTCACAATTCTATATGAGTTTGGACATGCTAATATTCTCAATACTATCTACATGTGGACATGCCTATATTCACAATTCTATCTAAGTGTGGACACGCTAATATTCACAATTCTATATGAGTTTGGACATGCTAATATTCTCAATACTATCTAAGTGTGGACATGCTAATATTCTCAGTACTATCCAAGTGTGGGCATGCTAACATTCAAGTAACACCTAAGTATTCCTTTATGTGAGTCTATGGCAGTCTATGTTATTGGAAGGTAAAAGAGAGTGGCTGGGGTTTTCTGGAGTAGAGTTATTGCTCTGCTCCTCACCCATGCCACACTCACAGTTTTTGTTGGTGTCTGTTTACTGCTGCCTTCATTGGCTTCCCCTGCGGACACCTGCAGACACATCTTGGAGCCACCATTGTGGGAGCCGCCCTTGGCCTTGGGGCCCTTAGCCGAAGGGGCTGCACGGGCAGGGGGCTGCCCTGCGGTGTCTTTGATGAGGGTGTGGTGCGCCAATCAGGGCCGGGGGGCGTTGAGGGAGGCGGGTAGAGGGAGGTTCAGGAAGCGGGTTGGGAAAGGGGAGAGGGACCACGCGCCGAGTGCGCTCACCGTGCTTTAAGCACAGTAAGCACAGGTGAAAAAAGATTTGGGAGGCCACAAGATGTCAGGGTCAGGGGGCACCTACCTGGTCAGCAGTCCACGTCCAGATGAGACAGGACGGACGCTGCAGGTTGTGCAATGCCCTGGAGTATGTTTTTTTTTCAACTTCTGTGCGCCAATCAGGGCCAGGGGGCGCTGAGAGAGGTGGGTAGAGGAAGGTTCAATAAGCGGGTTGGGAAAGGGGAGAAGGACCACGCGCCGAGTGCGCTCACCGTGCTTTAAGCACAGGTGAAAAAAGATTTGGGAGGCCACAAGATGACAGGGTCAGGGGGCACCTACCTGGTCAGCAGTCCACGTCCAGATGAGACAGGACGGACGCTGCAGGTCGTGCAATGCCCTGGAGTACGTTTTTTTTTTTTCCACTTCTGTGCGCCAATCAGGGCCGGGGGGGACTGAGGGAGGCGGGTAGAGGGAGGTTCAGGAAGCGAGTTGGGAAAGAGGAGAGCGACCACGCGCCAAGTGCGCTCACCGTGCTTTAAGCACAGGTGAAAAAAGATTTGGGAGGCCACAAGATGGCGGAGTTAGGGGGCACCTACCTGGTCAGCAGTCCACGTCCAGATGAGACAGGACGGACGCTGCAGGTCGTGCAATGCCCTGGAGTCCGTTTTTTTAAATGTATTTTTCAACTTCTGTGCGCCAATCAGGGCCGGGGGGCGCTGAGGGAGGCGGGTAGAGGGAGGTTCAGGAAGCGGGTTGGGAAAGGGGAGAGGGACCACACGCCGAGTGTGCTCACCGTGCTTTAAGCACAGGTGAAAAAAGATTTGGGAGGCCACAAGATGGCAGGGTCAGGGGGCACCTACCTGGTCAGCAGTCCACATCCAGATGAGACAGGACGGACGCTGCAGGTCGTGCAATGCCCTGGAGTACGTTTTTTTTTTTTTTTTACTTCTGTGCACCAATTAGGGCCGGGGGGCGTTGAGGGAGGCGGGTAGAGGGAGGTTCAGGAAGCGGGTTGTGAAAGGGGAGAGGGACCACACGCAGAGTGCACTCACCATGCTTTAAGCACAGGTGAAAAAAGATTTGGGAGGCCACAAGATGGCGGGGCCAGGGGGCACCTACCTGGTCAGCAGTCCACGTCCAGACTTATATATGAGAAAGACGTTTATGTGGTCCTTAGTGCTTAGGCCACCTGAAATCAAGAAGAATGCCTAACCCAGCGCTGTAGTCTAATGCTACACCTGGGGAGTGTGGGTAAGTAGTGGCTGACTTAAATTCAAAACTAGGGATCCTAACAAAAGAAATAACAAACAAGGTAGACTTCTCCTAAATATGTCTTCTCTCTCTCTCTCTTTCTCTTTTTCTCTCTTTTCTTCCGCCTCTCTCTCTCTCTCTCCCTCT
This sequence comes from Ambystoma mexicanum, assembly GCF_040938575.1. Taxonomy (NCBI): domain Eukaryota; kingdom Metazoa; phylum Chordata; class Amphibia; order Caudata; family Ambystomatidae; genus Ambystoma; species Ambystoma mexicanum. The sequence goes on along the minus strand of NC_090933.1, from coordinate 1,234,041,108 downwards.
CGCTTTCATATTATCTCTCTCCAACGATGCAGGTCATAAAGCGCTCTAGACCACTGTAGCAATACTACTATTCCATACATTTCACAGGATGTTACTTTACCTCCCATCCTCTGACTTTCAAGGATGCAAACCTTTTATTCCATCTACGCTAGTTGCAAGCACTCAGGGTGCCATACCACATGACTAGCCCAGTGCATAAGGCCTGCATTAGTCCCTGGGTCTCTTCAAAGATGGCATAGCAGCCAGACACGGGAGAGGCAGAAGGACGTTCTTCTTTTGTATATGTCCTCCTTTCTGAGGTATTGTTCGGCCCCTGCCACCGACCTCTTGGACCAGCCAAGGGCCTGACCTGGCCCTCTGGAATCTCCTCCTCTAGCTCACTATTTTTCCTCCAGTACTCTGCCTTGTGGAATAGTTCCTCAATAAAGTCTTGGGGCCTCATTACGAGAACGGCGGTAGCCATGGAGCTAGTAGCTCCATGGCTGCCACCATTCCAGGCTCCATTACCAGGTTCCTGCAATGGGAATATACCGGGTTACTCCGAGATTGGAGGACCCGGTAAATCCTCCATGCAGGAACCCTTCCCCATTCCCATTGAGCCCCGATGGGGCTCAATGGGAATGGGGAGGGAGGTAATAATGGGCAGATTACATCTTGCCCGTTATTGCCTCCATCTTGTTCTCGCGGGACCCGGAAAGCACGCCTGGTTTTACTAGGCGTGCGATGCGGGTCCCGCGATGGGAAGCTTGTAATCGGCACTCCCGGATTACAGCACCGGCCCCCTTCAATCCAGGAGCGCCTGGGTCGTAATGAGGCCCTTGGTCTCTTTGATCTATTAAGCTCCCTTTGTTTTCCACTTCTCATCAGCTTGTCAGCTCTTCCTCCTCAATTTCCTTCTCCTCCTCATCCTGAGCTGTCTCTTCTCCATCCTCCTTTCTACATCTAACTCCTCCTTCCTCCTCCTTCCTTAATTCCTTTACTTCTTTGACCAATTCTTCTTTCTTCTTTCTTATCCATGCCCCTCATTGCAGCCACCCCTCATTGTCACACCCCACTTAAAGCACTGGGCACATATGTATTTTTATGGGAAGGCCATTGGCATTTCTAACCCATCTCCGGAAATGGCTTCATTACAGATGTAAAACAGCCCTTATAACAAAAATGGCTGCAGTGTACTTTCATCAAATTGATTCATATGCAGTATAGTTGCCCTTGCATCCGTTCCATGCACTGAATTCCTCCAAAGTACACGCACTTGCAAAGCCACCATTTGTAACTCTTGTATATGTTTGCATGTATTTGAGCTAGCAGTTAATTCACTTTGCATTTTCATCAACGTGCGCTTTAGTTGTGCACCTAATATATGTAACAGGTTTAAAATTACAGTGAACTATATTTCAAACACCGGTTCACATGCATTCATTTCAATGCAGAATAAAAGTCATGTTCTGAACCATGATGTATAACGCTATTCCGGACGCTACTGTTTGTTGCTACTGAATGGCGAGGAGGAGGCACTGGGGCCTGCCAGGCTATTCTCGCCTCAGCTGTCGGGCAGGAGTGAAATCCCCTTGCATGGGAACGCAACGAAGAAACAACGAGGCCGCCTTCCAGGAATCACACAGCAGCGTTCTGCCTGATGAACCGAATCTTGCCGCATCCCACCAGGAGTTCCAAAAATAGCACCCATGGGGAAGCCTGTCCAAACACACATAAGACTCAGACACAGTTGCTTTATCAAATATCACCAGGCCGTACAGTCCGCTGCGGTCTCTTTCTTGAGGTAAGCTGTAAATACACATTCGTATGTGTCCCCCTTGAATACAACTTCTGAATAATTTAAGGCGCTTTGCATTAAATCCGCGGACACGATACAGGACCATTTGTCACTTTCCGCGCCTTGGCTGCGCAGGCAACTTGAAATGCGCCGCATGCGGTACCCTTGCGCAAGTCCTTCAGCGAGATTGTATTAAGGTGCTACGTGGGCCTGCTACGTCTCCACCTCCATCCTCCTCCCCATCCCCTCTCCGACTGTCAGAATATGGGAAGCAATCTGTGGAGGCTGCGGGGAGCCAAAGGGATGGTTTAACACCCACTGATTGATGAAGGCGCAGGGCACTGAGATGTGATAAGCACACAGGCATCCATCATTCAATTACCGGCTGCTTTGCCCTCTTCCGCAATCTCTTCCAATCGGGGCAGAACGTTTGGGGGACTTTGCAGGACGAGAAGACGCAGAAGAAGTTGTCGAGGGTGCCTTCCAGAGTCCCAGGAAGCAAATTTGATGGGTGCATTGTCGCCCCTCTACACGCCTGCAAAAAAGTTGACATTGTTATGAAGGTCGCCATGTCTGATCTGAAGATGTTCTAATTAGGGGGGGTTTTACTCAAAGTTTTGAAGGTGGTTTTCACAAGTAGCAAGCTGCACGAGGAACACGCCACGCACCCCAGAGATAATGCGCAAAAAAACCTTGCAATCCCAGTCAGTACCCCAGCGAAATCGCACGAGAAAACCTTGCTATCCCTGGCAGTACCCTAGCGAAATCGCGTGACAAAATCTCGCAACCCCAGGCCGTACCCCAGCAAAATTGTGCGATAACACCTCGCAAACCCAGGCCGCACCCCAGAGAAAACGCATGACCTCAGCCCAGCCTGTAACCCAGCAAAATCATGCGTCAAAACCTCGGAATCCAAGGCTGCACCCCAGAGAAAATGCGTGCCCTACCTCAAAAGCCCAGCCCGCACCCCAGTGAATTTGCACTCCCCCTCGTAAGTGTAGGCTACACCCCTTGCAAAAACGTGAGCCCCCCCTACATCCTCGGCACCCATCCTGTCCACATGCCCTCTTACTGCACATGAACCACTGTAGCCCACACCACCCCAGCCCCCCTCACCTGTGACACCCCCCGCAGACAGCCCCTTCCAGAAGGGACAACCCCCACAGGAAGCCCCCCCCTGAAGGGATACCACCCCCTGCCACCTCACCTGTGACACCCCCTGCAGGCAGACCCCTCCAGAAGGGACAGCACACCCCAACCCCCCTCACCTGTGTCCCCCACAGGCAGCCCCCTCCAGAAGGGATACCGCCCACAGACAGCCCCGTCCAGAAGGAACACGCCCCACAGGCAGCCCCCTCCAGACTGGACACCATCCCCAGCCCCCCTCAACTGTGACAACAACCGCATGCAGCCCCCTCCAGAAGGGACACCACCCCCAGCCCCCTAACCTGTGACACCGCGCGCAGGCAGCCCCCCCAGAAGGGACACCCCCACAGGCAGCCCCCTCCAGACTGGACCCCATCCCCAGCCCCCCTCACCTATGACACCACCCGCATGCAGCCCCCTCCAGAAGGGACACCACCCCCAGCCCCCTCACCTGTGACACCCCCTGCAGGCAGCCCCCTCCAGAAGGGACACCAACCCTCAGCCCCCCTCACCTGTGCCCCCCACAGGCAGCTCCCTCCAGAAGGGACACTGCCCACAGGCAGCCCCCTCCAGAAGGGACACCACCCCCAGTCCCCTCACCTGTGACACCCCCTGCAAGCAGCCTCTTCCAGAAGGGACACCCCCACAGGCAGCCCCCTCCAGGAGGGACACCACCCCCACCCCCTAACCTGTGACACCGCGTGCAGCCAGCCCCCCAGAAGGGACACCCCCACAGGCAGCCCTCTCCAGACTGGACCCCATCCCCAGCCCCCCTCACCTGTGACACCACCCGCATGCAGCTCCCTCCAGAAGGGACACCACCCCCAGCCCTCTAACCTGTGACACCCCCTGCAGGCAGCCCCCTCCAGAAGGGACACCAACTCTCAGCCCCCCTCACCTGTGCCCCCCACAGGCAGCTACCTCCTGAAGGGACACTGCCCACAGGCAGCCCCCTCCAGAAGGGACACCACCCCCAGTCCCCTCACCTGTGACACCCCCTGCAAGCAGCCTCTTCCAGAAGGGACACCCCCACAGGCAGCCCCCTCCAGAAGGGACACCACCCCCAGTCCCCTCACCTGTGACACCCCCTGCAGGCAGTCTCTTCCAGAAGGGACACCACCCACAGGCAGCCCCCTCCAGAAAGGACACAACCGCTAGCCCTCCACACCTGTGACACACCCGCAGGGAGCCCCCTCCTGAAGAGACACCACCCCTCATCCCCCTCACCTGTGACTCCCACCATAGGCAGTCCCCTCTAGAAGAGACACCCCCCCACAGGCAGCCCCCTCCAGACTGGACACCACCCCCAGAACCCTCACCCATGACAGCCCCTGCAGGCAGCCCCCTCCAGAAGGGACACCCCTGCAGGAACCCCCCACCAGACTGAACACCACCTCCAGCGCCCCTCACCTGTGACAGCCCCGCAGTCCACCCCCTCCAGAAGGGACACCCCCCATAGGCATCCCCCTCCAGAAGGGACACCCCCCACAGGCAGCCCCCTCCAGACTGGGTACCCACCACAGGCAGCCCCTCCAGACTGGACACCACCCCCCAGCTACCCTCATCTGTGACACCCCCTACAGGCAGCCCCCTCCAGAAGGGACACACCCCACAGGCAGCCCCCTCTAGAAGGGACAGCCCCCACAGCCAGCCCCCTCCAGACTGGACACCACTACCCAGCCCTCCTCATCTGTGACAGCCCTCGCAGGGAGCACCCTCCAGAATGGACACCGCCCCCCAAACCCCTTCACCTGTGACACCCATGCAGGCAGCCCCCCTCCAGAAGGGACACACCCATAGGCAGCCCCCTGCAGATGGGACACCCCCCACAGCCAGCCCCCTCCAGATTGTACACCAGCCCCTAGCCCAGCCCCTCTCACCTGTGACACCCCCACAGTCCGCCGCCTCCAGAAGGGACAGCCCCTACAGGCAGCCCCCTCCAGAAGGGACACCCCCCAGAGTCAGCCCCCTCCAGACTGGACACCTCCCCACAGCCCCCCTCACCTGTGATACCCCCCGCAGGCAGCCCCTCCAGAAGGGACACCTCACACAGGCAGCCCCCTGCAGATGGGACACCCCCCACAGCCAGCCCCCTCCAGATTGTACACCAGGCCCTAGCCCAGCCCCTCTCACCTGTGACACCCCCACAGTCCGCCCCCTCCAGAAGGGACAGCCCCTACAGGCAGCCCCCTCCAGAAGGGACACCCCCAGAGTCAGCCCCCTCCAGACTGGACACCTCCCCACAGCCCCCCTCACCTGTGATACCCCCCGCAGGCAGCCCCTCCAGAAGGGACACCCCACACAGGCAGCCCCCTCAGAAGGGACAACCCCCACAGGGAGCCCCCTCCAGACTAGACACCACACCCAGCCCCCCTCACCTGTGACACCCCCCGCAGGTGGCCCCATCCAGAAGGGACACACCCCACAGGCAGCCCCGTCCAGAAGGGACACCCTCACAGCCAGCTCCCTCCAGACTGGGCACCACTCCCCAACCCCCCTCACCTGTGACACCCCCGCAAGCAGCCCCCTCCAGAAGGGACACCCCTCAGCCCCCCTCACCTGTGACAGCCACCATAGGCAGCCCCCTCCAGAAGGGACACCCCCCACATTACCACTGCAATGAATGTATGTTGCTCACCTGATCGTCCATTGTGTGACTGCTCCATGAATTGCAACATGAACATGTATTCCGCAAATCCAAACAACTGCAATCACTGGAGGTCCATCCTTGAGTGGAGCTTCTGCTCACACACCTTTCCAGGCCTTAATCATCCCCCTACATACACATGTGACAAGTGAGTGCAAAAACATGTGCATGCTGGCCATGCCACATTACCATGGCATCAAAGCACAGTGACAGAATGTGTGCCCACGACAGAAGCAAAAATACCAAAATGTGTTGCAATATCTACAATCAATGGCCAGGCGTGTCACAGACTGAGCGTGAGTGATCTGGGTGCCAATATACTTGTCAGGGAACTACGATACGACAGCTCCATGCATGAGTGATGGTAGGGCAGTCAGAGAGTGCATGACTCTCAGCGACTGGTGAATTGTCCAGCCACTCTGGAATATCAAATGTGTGCCACTACTGCATCCCAGTGTTAGAGGTTGACCAACACCTGAAAGAAGGCATTGTGTGATTGCACATGCTGGTGAAGGTGTATGCATGACATGTGTTTTACAAAACAATAACAAAGTAATGTGCTTTGATGGTGACCATGGAACACTCCCATAGTGAGCCCACCTCCCTCCACCCCATCCACAGTGATGCCAAACACAGAGTGATGTAGCACAGGCCAATGCAAATCCAACAAGACAGTGCACTCCCATGCGTCTGATTGACATACCACCACATGTCAGGCACATGCACATCCTGCCATCCGCAACCATCCCAGCAACAACAATACACAAGCATGCACGCAACAAGACACCTGAGGATGCACTGGCTCAAAATCGAACTAGCAAACTGGCCAACACACAAATGAACTGCACGAAGCGTTGAATTTTACAAACACAATGATATATATTGAATAAATATGTACATGAAAAATGTCCAAATGAAGCTTAAAGGTGTCCAGGTAAAAATTTCAAAAAAATAAAATCCTTATGCCTAAATAAGCATATACAGTAAAAAAGGGGAAGGAATGTCAGAAAAGTCAAGGGAGAATAATAAATAAAGGAAACCTACATCTGCATAACTATATGCACAGGCAGCGGGCTAGTCCATATCCTCATCCCTAATCTGGCTTAGTCTCTCCACCAGGGCTGAATCCAACGCCACATCCTCTTCAACCAGGCGTGCCTCCGTTGTTGCCTGGAGGGCTTGGAAAACCTCCAGCATATGTGTCTCTATCACCTCTGCTTCCTTGCAAGTGGCCTCCAGGATGTCAGCCCGCCTCCTTGCCCGACGCAGCGCAATCTCAGCCATGGCCAACACAATCCTTGCTTCTCGAGCCCGCTGCCTCTCTGCCCCTATTTGCTGCTCATAGCACCTGAACATGGAAGACATCCTCTATCTGAGCTCCACGTTTGCCTCCTGCCTCACACCATACACCTGCCCCCTTCTAATGGTTGGCCCTGAGAATAGTAGCCTCCTCCTTAAAGCCTGCTGCTGCCACAGCACCCGGTGCTTGGTTCATGTGTACGCCCTCCGGGCTGATGACGATACCTGGGGGAGTACGGCCAGTGCACTGCTACTGGGTGCCTGCTGTCCCACCGCTGCCGGTAACCCTGCCAATGCCTGGGTAGGCACAGTGACCACCTCAGCCGATTGACCTTCAACTCCCAACTCGGGCAGGTATGTTGGCTACACCACACTGGGCAATCTGGGTCGGACTGGTGCACAGGGGGCCCTGGTGGTATCTGGGCCCGGAAGACATCCAGGGGATTACTGGTGCACAGAGGAGGAAGACAAGGAGGGGGTCCCATTAGGGAACAACCCATGCAACACAAACCAGAACATATATGTTGCAAGCTCCAGCTGAGGAGGCGGCATGCCTCATCATGATGATGTACAAGCAGTCTACGTGTAGCCTGCAATTCATCGATGATGATGTCGGTACGCCGCGCCACCTCGGTATGCCGGGGTAGTACATAGTCCTGAATGGCAACAAGATATGGTAAGGGGTGTCGGTCTGTGTGGACACAGCCGACACCACTGGCTGGGCCCGGGTGGAGGCATTCCGGCAGGCTCATACAGCTGCATCCGCTGACCCAGGGGCAAGATTTTACAAAGGCACCTCCACAGTGGCCTGCACAGCCTCATGCCCCAGGGACGGGACTGCAGTAGGCATGTCCACCTCAGAAACCCCACCTGACTTCCATGAGCTGTGCCTCAACCACTACCTCCTTCCCCCCCCCAATCTGGATGACTCAGGGGCATCTTCCGCAATGGAAGGCCCCTGTGTGGAATCACCTGTCCCCCCCCCCGCTGCTGAGGAGTTGACTCCCACCCTCACCATTTTGGACCTACCCCCAGCAGCATTGCCTGATGGTACCGGTGCCACCCTAGCCACCTTGCGCACTGAGGATGTTCTATCATAGGGGCGTGGCTGGGCCTTGCGCTTCTGCCTGGTGGAGGCATCCCTGCTGCCATGCTGTACAGCACTATTTCTGCCCTCTTCATCAGATGCAACTGTGGAAAAGGAGACAAAGAACAGAAACATCATTGTACTGCACCAATGTGTGAGTGGCAACTCCAACATTCACATGAACTTGACTAGTCAAGGGAACAACCAGCATCCTCCTCCCCCACACACATGGACATGCAATCCACATCCATGCAGAGACATGCATGCACATCACTACAGACATTCACATCAGGCTACGTGCCACACTCATGACCAATCAATTGTGTATGCTACGCACACATGCATCATGTGCACATACAAATGCCATGCACACACATCAACAGAGAGTCCTGAAGCAGTGTGATGATCAATCACATCAGAGTCCCGTCAACCATAATCCTGGTACATGACTACATCAGACATGGAAATGCTTGTGTTGCATTCAGGCGTGAGTGATGGCCAGTCACACATTAGCAAGTTTGCCACATACACATGAACCTCATGCATGCACTTGCACATGAAGCGGGCAACACTACCTCAACTGTCACACCGGCACATCTCAGACACAAGTAACACAACATTTGCATGGTCTCAAAAGCAGAATTAGAACACACAATGCAAGGGATATCGCATTCAAATTACATATGGTCCAATGCACACATGGAGCGCAATGGCTGGGGCATGCACACAGAAATTTGTTTCAGGGCCTTACTTGCTGCAAGGCTAAGGGGCTCACTGACAACATACAGCAACATGCACATGCACTGTAGAGCATCTCAAGAGATGGACAATCACCAGTCGACTCCAAATGTTGATGCAACTCACCTTCTCCTGGACCCTCATGTTGGTAAGAGTCAGCCGGCACCTGTATGCACGGTGCACCTCTGCAGTGGCACCAGCCTGGATGAAGCACAGGGCCTTGCTGTGGGTCCGGGATTTCAGGTCCTTCCATCGCTTGTGCACGGTCTTGAAGGTCCAGTATGCCACCCCCTATGCAATAATGGCATCCATTATCCCATCCCAGATCCACTGACGTCCTTCCTTGCTGTGTTCCATTGGTGGGTTGAAGAGACCAGGGCCTTATCCAGCAGGATGTCAACTTCCCTGGCAGTGAATTTGACAGCCCTCTGCCACGCTGCCATGGGGTTGCCACTTTGATATGAGGATGATTGTGCAGACATGGCAACCGCAGAGGCAGGTGAGGGTGGGCAAGGTGTTCCTGGACATGGGCTGTGGAGCGGTGGTGGTCGTATGGCACAGTAGGAGTCCAGTGAAGCAGCTGAGGTGGTCACAGGGCCAAGAACAGGAGCACTGGCCATGGCTTGACAGCAGGCACTCAAAACGCAGGGCAGGTGGGCAGCAAGCACACACACTGGGCAGGCAGCAGCATACGCCTCGGTAGGAGGCAGCTCAGGGCAGTGGGAGGCAGGTTAAATGGCTCAGAGGCAGGAACATGGGTCTTGCGTGTATTAATGCATGGGCAGCTGGTAACAGAGTGACAGATTTTGCTCGTAAGGAATTTGCATGGACACGTGAAATCAGAGGAAAGGCCCTCAGTGCGTAATTTACGTGACACGCGCTGTGCATTGGCGTTCAGCACACCATATTTGGAGATACATATGTACGCGCAGAAGCATCTCCAACCATACATGTGAAGAGGAGTAGACGGACGAGTGGAATAATGCTATTTTTGGGGTGCCACGCTATTCGTTCACTTCTGGGACCGTGCAAACTTCTTATTTTGGTGGGGGATTTGCCTCCGTGCATACGCGTGTTTACTTTTGCTTTTTAAGAGGCTAGCGGTGAGTTGTGTATGCAATTATCCCACTCAGGGTGCCCCTGTGTATCGCATACCTCTATTCTTACCTTAACTGTAGCGTTCAGGGGTTCAAGTATGCATTTTTTGTGTTGCTGGGTACCACTGCATATTGCATACCGCTTTTATTTTCTGCAAGCTATCCAGGAGGTCTCGCCTATGCTATTTCCCTTTGTTTGGGGTACCTGTACATTAAGCATCCTGTATTTTGTCACCTGGGGTTCATTTTTGCCTTGCTGGACCACAGAAGTAGGTTTTTCATCACACAGTCTGCCCCCTCACTCTAATTGCCCAGGACAATTGCTTGGTGTGCCTTCCATTGATCACTTAAACCTGAAACATGAGTGTAAAGCCCCCAAGAGGGAAAGGTGGCAGAGCTGGCTGGCGTCGGGGTCAGGGACGTGCAGCGGAAGCAGCTGTCCCAGCCCCAAGAGTCCCAGGACGTGCAGTGGAAGCTACTGTACCAGCCCCAAAGGTTAAGGTCTGTGCTGTACAGCTGTTCCATGCTCAAAGGGTAAGGGACGTGCAGATAAAGCAGCTGGCCCAGTCCCAGTGGGCCATGCCATGCCCCAGGCGACTAATGGTCCAGCATGTCAGGCCCAGAGTGTTCCCAGCCACACATTGTCAATGCCAGCACCACATGCTATGAATGCAAAGCCTGCACAGCAGGAACAGGCTCAACACTATGGCAGGGCACAGGCCACGTTAAGGAAGAGTAACTTTGATGATGAATAACTCCAGATCCTCATGGACTAAGTGACAGAACACGACCATGACATGTGCCTGCAACCAGGGAGCATGCATACACCGGCTCAGCATATGGTGCATTGGCAGCATGTCACTGATGAGATCAAACCTTAGGGTATGAGAAGCGCACTGTTGCTCAGTTCATGAACTGCTGGAATGACATTACCCGTCGCACCAAGTCCAAGATGGGTGCCAACATCATCTCTGCTATGGCAACTGGAGTGGGGTCACCAGAGCAGGAGGTGCTCACCCAGCATGAAGAGGCTATGAGCCGATTCATTCTACCGGACCAGGTGCAAGGCGTGGGAGATGACGAAGGCATGTCCGGTGAGTTACCAAGACTGTGCATCCTGAGCCTGTGTAGTGAACAATAACAAAAATGTATGATTGTGTTGTGCTTCTGCCAGCATTTGAATGACTGCCCATTGTGAGCAGTCCCTGTGCCACCTCAACACTGGTGTGGTATGTGATGGATGCATACTAGGGTGTCAATAAGTGTGTCTGCTGTTGACATGTCATCTAATAGCATGTCACCGAGCCCCATGACCATGCCCATTTCACAGGTATTCATCAATACTTTGCAGTGCCGTGTCCCATTATGTGCTAGCTAAGAACCATGTTTGTTGCCAATGTGTCCAGTAGTCTGTGTATGCTGCTTCTCTCATGGTGACATGCCCTGCTATTGATGCATGACATCAATTTGATACACATGTTTACTATAGGCACATTTCACATGACTCCTCATGTATTTTTCTGTCCTTGTGCAGGTGAGTAGGCATCATATGCAGAGGAGGAAGAAGAGTCTGTGCCGGTCCAGGCCACCAGTGAAGGACGTAGAGTGGCAGGCCAGGAGAATCCGCTGGTTCTACAGACCATCCTGTGAATTACGGCATATGACACTGACTCTTTGGACTCCAGTAGCTCTGGCGCTGAATCGGATGTGCAGTCCTCAATGTAGGTGGAGGTAAGTGCATCAAGTGTTGGAACAGTTGGGGCCCGTGAGTCTGCAGGGGGTCACGTGCCTTCACAATGCCAGTCAGTGGTGTCAGGGCTGTCTGTGGTGGTTGCGTATGCAAGGCCATGCTCCCATATACTGGTGTCTGGTCCTGGGATAAATGTCAGCCAGAGACAGTGGCATCACAGCAAGGGCCATGTTCCTATGGGTCAGGCAGGCGTTGACCCGCACATGTGGGGGATGTGTGCAGCGTGGGCAGACCGAGTGGGAGCAGAAGATGTTGTGTTCTGCACACTGGTGCTGCCAGTGAGGACCAGGCCAGGGCACTGCATGGTCAGCCTCCAGCACCACTACCACCTTCTGAATCAACCCAGGATGGTGGTGTCAGCAGAGACATGCTCCCGGTCCAAAATAGCTGTGTGGTCCATGAGTGCATGGAGTTTTTTCTTTTTTTTTCACATTTATTTTTTCAACATCCACCCATGTGGAATTTGACATGCACCCTGCCCCTCCACCCTCCTGGGTGCCCCCTGGTCCATGATGGACATTTGTTATTTTTATTTTTTTATTTTATTTTTGTATACTTTTGTTCACCCTATGCCCGGATTTTGGCATTTTATTTTTTAGTTGCTCTTTCCTGGTGTTTTACTTATTTTTATTATTTTTTCCTTGAGGTGTGCTGTCAACATCTAAAGGCCATGAGGTTTGCAGTGTTGGACATGCAGGCTTGCATAGTGAGGTCAACTTGCATGATTACATGGTGGTGCACAGGATGGCATGTGCAGGTAAATATGTATTCTGGGTTCCATGGAACATGTGTGCTGTGTGATTGGTACTTCACTGTGCCTGTTGTAATGTCTTCTCCCATGTTGTTTCAGTAATCCGTGTGCTGGCGGTGACTGCTGTCCCGGGGAGACACACTGCAGCCTTTGAAGTCCATGCTCCCCATGCCCTCCACCAGGCACTGTCCCTCCTGTACCTGATTAGGAGACACAATTCCAGGTGAAGGCGATGCCGGAATCACACCATGCCAACGCCGTCAGCGGGTGAGCATGAGCACTGTCTTGCATGTTGAGCATGTGTCATTGGTGTGCATGTTTGCTGCATTTCTTACTTAATTTATATGTACTTTGCATGCTGACATGATGGTATGGCTTTTTAAGTGGTGCTCATGTCGCTGTATTATCTACCTTGGTGAATTTCTCTCTGGCCACACCTACTGTGCTGTAGAGCATGTCTTTCTCCAACTCCAATCTAGGCAGTGTACTCTTTGATGTGGCCTTTACTTGGCCTTCCCTCTTAGTGTCACTCTCTTTCCCTCTCTCTGTTGTGTAACACTGCACTTCCCTCTCAGTGTCACTCTCTCTCCCTCTCTCTGTTTTATAAGACTGCACAATTGATTTCCTGTCACCCTCTGGGACCCTGTATTGCTCCTGCAGTGGGTGGACTCTGCATATTTTCTGTAGAAAATCATGTGTTGTCATGGATGTGCATGTTTCTGTTGTTACTATGCATCTGATTGTATTTAGGGGAAGGCTCTCACAAAGGTCTGCATCATATGCAAGGCAGGTGGGTACCCAGTACAGATAAGTGAACGGCATTAGCAGACACGTGTGTGGTATTTGCATGGGAGTCTAGCACTCTGTGTGTTCACTTGGATTGACTTGTCTTGTGGGACACCAGTACTTCTTAATGGGTGCAAGTTTCACAGGGTGTGCTTCTGATGATGGGTCTGGGCATGGTATAGTTTCGATGGATTGGTGGGGCCACTGTTTTCACATTCTACATTCTGGGATTTCTAACTGTGTGTGCCTTTCATGGGTGTTTGGTAGTTGGTAGCATGCCCGGATGGTTGTGGCCTGTGACAGGTGTTGCTGGCTGTGATGATATATGTTTCATGCCACTTTTATCTTGTTTAATGAGTGACACTTCACTTCCCCTGCTATGTTTGTGGGTTTATAGATCCACAGCACATTTGGCCGTTCTTGATTATGGACAACCATTTTGGCGTCCAGCAACAGTTGAAAAACACAAACGTGGGTATTTATGCACAGTTTTTGGATGCTATGTTGTGTACCTGCACATTACGATTAGTGGTGTTGGTGCTTCCTCATGCATGTACCATGCATGCTGAATCATGGTGTTTGCAGCTTCAAGTCCTCCGCAGCTCGGTGCATGACACTGCTGCATTTGATTGAATGCAGTATTTGACCATTTGTATGCCGTGACAATGAAGTCTGCATTCACCACGCTGTTTTGCTTTGCATCCTACATTTAGCATGCATTTATCCTTGGTTGCTGTAATACATTGCTTTGTGTTGTCTGCTTATGTCTTCCATAGCAGTTCCCTCAGTGGCCAGCATTCCATTTGGACATCGGCCTATGTGCATTTATGCTTCAAGCAGGGTCCTGCTGGGAGTGCAAGAGGTGAGTATGTGTGTACTTGCATTCTAGTGGTTTGCATCACGGCTGCACTGTAATAAATGTGCTGTCAACTTGCCAACCCATCCACTGTATCTTCTGCACCTACTCCTTCACAGTCCCTTTGTAATGCACTTGCACATCATTAATTTTTTAAAAATCCAGGACATACTAAACCTCCTTGTGACAGGCTCTTCCAACACAAACCTCTTCCCTCTGCCCCCCCTACAACTCACCTTCCTCATTCCTCCTTCTCCTTCGCTCATGTCTCCCCTAAAGAAGTCATCAGAGTTGTCAACTCCAGGAAGGTCTCATCCAAACAGGCGGGCCCATGCTCACCCAGAACCATCAAGGGCAACATCTCCTCTCTGGCCCCTGATCTTGCTGATCTCTGCAGCCACTCTTTTGTTGCTGTTTTGTTTCTATGCTCCCTCAAGCACTCTCTTGTGCACCCCATCCTTACAATACCACCTTTAGAGCCTTCCTGCACAGCCAACTACCGCCCCATTTCAATCAACACCTTCCTTGGGAAACCGTTTGAGAAGTTTGACCTCCCCCAAATGGACACACATGACATACGTTTTGGTGGTGTACATGTACACCAGTGTGGATCCCAACCTTCCTGATCCCTGGACACTGCTCTCCTTAACACCCTTGAAGAACTGGTAGCATCCCTCAATTCAAAGTCCCCTGCTGTCCTCATCCTCCTTGTTATCTCTTCTGCATTTGACACAGTGAAGAATTCCACCATCATTAAAATGCTCCATGAGTGAACAGTGGGTGGCTTTGCTCATTCCTAACAAACCATTCCTACTAATCCATTCTGTGCATGCATCTTTAACATATACATTTCCCTGCTGCAACGCTTCATTGCCTCATTCTCCCAAAAAGTCCAGTGCTCTGCTGATAACACACAACTCTTCAACAACTTCCATACTGACACGCTTGCACCTTCATTCACCCTGACTGCCTCTTTGCCATCCTGGATTGCTGCACTGCAAATGACCACAGCTTGTACACCATTCGAAGTGGAAGTCTCCATATTGGATGACCTGCAGCCTACTTCTTCCAATCACTGTGTCCTTCCTCCATGAGCTCACCCTCTGCCCCTCATCCGAGGCCGGAAATCTTAGAGTCATCTCAGACTCCCCCCTTTCCTTCATCCCTCATATTCTGCACATTGTCAAGAAGTCCCACTTTCAGCTATTCCTTCTCATAGTAACTCTATCCTTCCACACCTTAGCCCAGAGAATCAATGTTACCCGTACTCTGGTTATATCCAGGCTACACTGCTGGAACAGCCTCCTCCATATTGTACCTTGGTCCACCCTGCAACCCCTCCAGCCTATCCACATTAGGGCAGCAAGACTTATCATTGGCCTCAGGGCCAGGTACTGCATCTCTCATGCACTGCAAAGCCTTCAGTGGCTCCCTGTCTCAGCGCGGATTACATTGTAATCATTGTGTATCATCCACAGGGCCTTCTGTGGGCGGGTACCACTCTATCTTCAAAGCTTCCTGATCAAATACTAACCTAGACTCTTGTGTTCCTCTGATGATATCTATGTGCATGTGAAGCACTTTGGTATAGAAAGGGCTGTTTGTGTATCAGTTTCCTCTGCATGCTGGCTTCTGTGTTATGGCCTTGATCTCCCTCTGCGTCTTGAGCAGGACCTCCTTAAGTTCCCAATAAGCCTCAGGTCCTTTCTCTTCTCCTTTTCATTCTCCCCCTCTCTTCCATGCTAATCATACAGTAGCGTGCCTGATGTGCTGGGCCCATATGTGTCCTCAGGGCCCTGACCCCCGGATGTATCATCAAAGAAACTGTGTATATACTGCACTTTCTCACGCTCAGCATCACCACGGGAGGTTGCACTTACGTTTATATTTTAATTTCTTAGCACTTCACTGCAAGCTGTTCACAATGAACAAAGCCAACCCTTTTCCCTTGCCAACCTCCCCTGTACACTTGTACATTGTGAAAATTCACAAGGGATAGTGGGTTTGCCTCCCCTCCAAGTTATTGACATGGTTTGTTTGTAATATTGATTCTATTATTTACCTCTGTTAGTAATTGATTGTATAACTAACCCTGCCCCGCCCTGGTGCCCTGTATGCACAGAAACAGTTTTGGTAATTGTATGAATGCCTAAGAAATGACCAATACATTCGTTTAGTGATAATGTGCTTCCATGACTGTGTTCAGTGCACTGTCCCAATACTACGCAGGTGATTGCATGCCTTGTCATGTCATTGGTAGTCTTCCAGGGGTGTAACAGCTTTTTGGAGTGATCAATTATCTGCATATGTGCTGTCTTAACATGTTCATGCAGCATGTTTACTGATGCGTGCATTGTTCATTTACCATCATCTAGTGAATGTGGATATGTGACATGCACATTTGCTGCATGTCATTAGGGTGACCGGCAGTGTGGGGAATGTTGTTGTTTGTCAGTGTGTGTGTTTTGTGTGTTTGATTTGCATGCATTGGGCAGGTGTTTCTGCATGTGTGCTGGGACACGTGTTGATAGTTGTCTTGTGAGTTGTTGTTTGCATTTGTTGTATGTCACTGAGGGGTGCGCGTGGGTCTTCATTTTGTTGGGGCATGTATGTGTTTGCTGCACTATGTTTCAGTTTGTTCTTTGTCTGCTGATCCTTCCATCAGGGAATGATGGCCATTTGATGGTAGGAAATGTGACTGTCAACTGCATGCCAGGGGGACAGGTAAGAAGCTCATGCATACTGATCATCATGGAAGGTTCAAGAACGTGTGGGTAAATACTGCACTTCTTTTCTAAACCCCAAAATAGGAACATGTTTGTGCCCCTCATGCACACTCTGGGACATGTGTGCATATATTAAACATTGTCATTGTTGCAGTATGTGTACATGGGAATGGCTGAGGTCATGTATGGCTTGCAGCTCAGTCATGTGTCTGGATTTATCGATGCTTACACATTTGACCGGTATGTTACTTACTCAGATCCACCAGAGAAGAAGGGGACCCCTACAGTGGGTATGGTGCACAGTATAACTATACTTTTACATTACATATTAGATGGTTTTGGTGAAACAGAGGTGATTTAATTGAATGGTTGCCATGATGGCGGTAGTGGGGTTCTCTCTCTTCAATGTGTTTCTTTTGGAAACACAAGATGAAATGCGTATTAGTTCTGAGGGATGCACACAATTGAGCACATCCAAGGGCACTTTTTCAGGGTGGTTTTGTGGGCATAGTGGCTTGGCCCATTGTCATCATTGAATGGCCCCTGGGATGTAGCGGCCTCATGTGCATGCCACAGGGATGTGATTTTCGGTGAAATATGCTTGCACAATCTGGGTACATGCAGCCTCTCCACGTGCACTTTGCCCAGCCATACGCAAGCAGTGGGTCTGTCGGTGTGGATGGGGTGCCACCACCATGTCCACCGGGTTTGCACGCCATGTTGCAACATTATGCAGGACACATGCTGCCACAATGATCCTGCAGACTACTGGTGGTGCATATAGCATCAGACCACCAGAGTGGTCAATGGAGCAGAAGCGTGACTTGAGCACCCCGACTGTGCGCCCCACTATACCCCGAGTTGCAATATGGGCAGTGTTGTATCTTACCTGGGTAAGTGTGTTTGGGTTGCTCATTGGTGTCATCATGTATGTGCTCAGAGGGTAGGCACGGTCCCCTCTAGAGGTGAGAATGGTTGTCATTGTCTTCTGTTGACAGTGTCTAATTATCTGTGTACAACATGCATGCATGTGTTGGGCTATTCCTACTCACCAATGAGCCATGTGTTGCCATGCTTCCAAGCTTCCAGTACCCGGTATAGGGGGGGCATCCTGAAGATGTGACTATCATGGGTGCTGCCAGGATAGTTGGCATAGACTGAAGTAATGATGCCTTTGGCATCACACACACCTGAACACTGGTGCAGTGCCCGTGTTTCCAGTTGTGCTAGATGTGCTCTGTTTCTTGAGGTGGATGTAGAGCAACATGTGTGGAATCAATGGCACGTAGTACCTTTCCGAAGTTACGCCACACCATACAAATCCTGGACCACT
The DNA here is from genome assembly GCF_040938575.1 of Ambystoma mexicanum. Taxonomy (NCBI): domain Eukaryota; kingdom Metazoa; phylum Chordata; class Amphibia; order Caudata; family Ambystomatidae; genus Ambystoma; species Ambystoma mexicanum. The sequence continues at coordinate 1,234,023,115 of NC_090933.1, read as the reverse complement.
GCTTGCCTTTCGGCAGGTGGCCTGGGCATATAGATATGCTGGGCACAGAAGGATGTGCTGTCATTATTGCCAACAACTGGTGTAGGCAGCTTGACTGTGTGGCCTGTGAAATGCCATTAACTATGGCAGTGGTCCGCTGGAATGAGCCAGTGGGCAACAAATGCAGTACAGTGCACAACTTTTGCAAGGAGCTCAGTGCTTGGGAGCACAGAGTAGGTGATGTGAGGTCATCTTCCCACTCCATGGCCAGGTCTAGGTGATATGGGGGGGAACCTATACCTGCCATAGACCTGGTCATCAGGCATCCCAAAAAGGCTGCTCTTTGGGTGGAAGATCCGGGCCCTGGCCATCCTCCTCCTCCTGCGGTGTCCCAGGATGACTACTGCAAAAAATGGTGCATTCATCATGGCTGTATACATGCGTTTGTTGTTCGTGCATGCTTTTTATCCATTTGTGTGCGCGTTGACGTTTACACCTGCTATCGTGTGGCGTAGGTGTTTTGGGATTTGCACTTACATTTTCATGCGCTTGCGATCTCTGTTCAATTCTATAAATACGATTATTTTGTGTATGGCCAGTGCGAGTGTTTGACTGTGGAATGTCCCTCGTATAGCCCACATTTTCACTTGTTCTACCACATTCCACGTGTTCCGCCCCCTTCTTAGGTGGCTGTGCAGGCCCGGCCGGCCCTTTACTTGGAGTCTCGCGCAAAGCCTTCGTGGTGTTGCAGTGACGTGTTAGACTGGCGCAGATTCTTCGCATGGTGGTGCAGATTCTTCTATGAATCGACAAACAAGGACTTGCAGGTGATTTCACGCACTTCCTTGATTTTACGTGCAAATAATTCTATGAATCAGGCCGCATGGTGTATATTTTATGTTGCATCTAGTTTTTAATACATTTTAGTTAGCAACATAACATGCAACAATTTACTCACAATTTAATTGTGTGGGTACAACTTTGTAGCGTATAGAATTGAGCTGCGAGGAGCTCTGTGTTCATGAGGGAAGGGTTTTTTGGTAGAGAACCTGACTGTAGAGGGGCACAGTAAGTTTGTGTAGTGAATACATGGGAACTTAAAATGACTTAGGATCCCTATGCAGTTAGAGTACCATGGTATCAAGAGTTCTGCCATCTTTACATAAAGCCTTTTCAATGATTTTAGATAGAGCCTTAGGCTCCAGAGTTTCTGGTTTGCAGTGGCTGAGTTTCCTACCCTCTACAAGTGTTTTGGATGACCAAGGTCAGGAGAGAGGGAGGAAGCAGAGCACATTGGGCAGATGGCGACAACAGGCCAAATGTTTGCTGGAGGGGAGGTAAGAACGGAATGAACTGCCAGTAGGTTTGTTTTTATGGTTCGATGGATGTGTAGATGTGAGGGACACACTTCCTGGGAACACAAAGCCTTGTTATTATATGAGCAACGAGTCAGGTTAGGTTTGAGGGTCGGATTGGGTTTAGTCAATAAATACAAGAAATGGATGCTCAGGACCAGAACTTGACCAGTGTTTTATGATTCCATTTGGGTTCTCAGCAAGATAAGCAGGATATGTGCTAGGGAGGCCATATGATTTAAGATGGAAGTCGTATGAGGTGTTGCAAAGGACTGCTGAAGGAGCAGTTAGTGGGCACCAGCGGGTCTGGGGTAATGAGGAGGCTTTTGTGCGATCGAAGAAATGGCCACTGTCTTCATTCACATCTCTTTTTGATGGGATCTTATCAAGGTTATACACATCATGAACTGGGTTAACATTTCTGTGACAAATGGGGCGAGTCAACTGTTGAAAAGTGTTTGAGATAACAGACCTATAATATTTCAGGAGGTCATGCATGACTACGTAATGAGACCATGTGAAAAGTAGATTGTGTTTTGTAAACATAGCCAACGAGGTTAGAGAATATAGTGGATGTTTAGGCTCTTTGTATAGGGTTTAGCCAATGGGGATTGTGGGATGACGTAACTCTTATGTTTAATTATGTAAATTATTTGATTTTGTTTAGAAAAGCTGTAACTTTCGTTTGTTTTCATCTTTAACAAGCTGACTAAGTCCCCCCAGCGGTTTGCATGCAATACATTTGCTTTTCTGGCAACGTGCATTCCCTCTCTTTGTGAGTTTTATCGTTTCAGGGTTTGGGTCTACCCTTCAATATCAGGGAAATAAGAGATATTAGAAATAAAACTGATTTCCCAGGAGGACCCAGTTGTCGCCTCTGTAAGGCATCTAGCACAATGTAGTCATTAAAACACCTGGTTGCCGAGTGTCCTTTGTTAGCTGAAGCGCATGATCTTTTTTGGGGGAAATATATGTAGAACAGGTACATGAATTCTGATTGCTTTTAGTTTCACTGCTTTATGGGTAAATCTACCTCGATAATAATAAGGATCTTAAGTTTTTTTTTTTTTTTAACTGGGCTTGATTAAATGGTCATTTAGGTTTTCATTAATGAATATACTCTTTGTGATTGCCGTTTTTGACTCCATTGTATGATTCATAAGTATATAATGTAATTTATATAGCATTATCGCCAAAGCGCTGTACATTCATGGACTTTACAATTACATAAAAAACAAATGTACATGATAAAATCAACTAAATAGTAGTTAATCTTTGAAATGAGAGCGAAAATGGGAAAAGGTGCACTGAGATTAGACAGCAGAAGGACATTTGCCACAATGTCTGGGAGCCAGCAGAGAAAAGTAACTAAATCGGGACGGGACACAGGGGGAGAGTGAAGGGAAGATAAAAGAAATTGAGATCCCAATCTAAGGATATGGGCTGGAGAGTAAACATATATAACAGAATAAATATTTGGGGAGCTAGTCCATGAAGGCATATGAAGACAAGGCAAAGAAAATGAAAAAGGATAAGAAATTTAGCAATTTGCCACTGAAGTCAGAGAAGAGTATGGAACATAGAAACCCGAGGGGATAGACAAAAGGGAAGGCGGATCAAGAATTATAAAAATAGAAAAGAGGGGACAGTAGGTAACCAGGAAGACTAAGAAGACCAGAGCAATAATGAAGACGAGAAACAATTGCAGAGTTGAGACAATGAATGAAAGCCAAGGAAAGAATGGGCTTTCTGGATAATAAACAAATGAAGGCGATTGATATGAGCAATAGAAGATATATGATAGGAAACATAGAGTGTGGCATCAAAGATTACTCCAAGGCTGTGAGCAGATGGTGCAAGAGGAAGTGGTCACTGATGAACGCAAACAGCAGAAGCAGGTAAAGGATTTGGAATGGTGGTGGCAGGGCGGAAGGGAACCTGAGCCTTAGAGTGATTAAGTTGCTGGTAATTAGCAAGTAGCCAGGCAAAGAGAGATAATTGAAGAGTATTCTGATAATAGAATACACATTTGAGAGTCATCAGCATAAAGGTGGTGAGAAAAATTTAAGGAATAGATAATAGAAGATTAGGGAACTGTGTAGAGAGAGAAACAACAATGTCCATGAAGAGTGCCTCTAGGGACTCCATATTGCAGACGAAAAGTTGAGGAGGTTGTCTGGCCAGGTAACAGAGTAGGTGGGATCAGAAAAGTAGAAGCAACACCAATGAAGGCCAGACCCTTTGAGACCAAGATAATAGAGTGTGGACAGAAGAATAGAGTCATCAAAAGTATCAAAAGGAGCAGGTACATCTAAAAGAACAAGAAGAGAAGACTGCCTAGCATAGCAAGCAGATAGGAGTGTGTGCGAAACACGGAGAAGTGCTGTTTCAGTAAAGTATAAAGGACGGACACTGATTGGTTCAGTGGTAAGAGTTAGAAACAATTTAAATGAACAGATACCTGGATGGAAACTGCACGTTCAAGATACTTAGCAAGGAATTGAGGAAGTGAGATGAGACGGAAGTTAGAAGGTAAGGAATGTTGAAGTGATGGCACCACACATGCACAGTGCATATATCAGTACATATATCAGTGCATAATAAGGTGTGGGACTGTCCTGCTTCTTCGTCTGAGCATTAACTTGTGAAATACCAAGCTCCAAGCCATGAACACATTTTCAATTTCTTTCCTCTGAATTTACACCAAAAAAAACATTAAACCATAATCCCTCAGTTCCATTGTTTTCCTTCCTAATAGTCAGGTGGGGAGCTGTGCTACATTCTGCAACTAGAACCCTCGCCATACTCATCTTTTAAGGGGCAAAAGTATGTGACTGCTGTCGCTAGCCACTCCGTGCAAGGCGAGCGGGCGAACTAGGAAAGTGGGGGCTCTCACAGGGTGCCTCCTGTCCTATGGGCGCCGGGTGGAGGGGGATCGAGAATCTGCTGAACAAACCAGGAAGAGATGATTGTTGTCAGGACATTTGTCAGTGGGTTATAAAGAGGGGGTCTATGATGAAGGGAAAATGAAGGCATCCATTTTCTGCCACTACACCATCCCATCTTCATCTTGGTCAGCGTCTTCCGCTCTTTCCAAAGAGGAAGGATTTGGTAAATCTCTAGGCACAAGAAGCGGCGGTCATGATTATAAGCAAACATGTCTAGCTATAAGTAGCAGCGGACATGGGTACTAGCAAACAAGTAGGCCTGGAGGGTGGTCAGATATTCAATAAAATAGGCCAGCCTTTTCAATCTAGGAATAAGACCCTAGCAGATCAAAGGTCTTTGCTTAGTGGGCTAAAAGTAGGAGGTAAAGAGAACCTTTGGCTTCAGTGAAGTTTCTCCCGAGTGCCTCTACTGAGCAAGAGGGACCGACTGAAACTAAGAGAGTTCGCAAGGGCAGTCCTGAGGTGGAGAACACGCAGTGGCATGGCATAGCAGCTAGGAGCCCAGGATGGAGATACTTTCGCCAACTGAGCTCAGCAAAGCAAATTATACTCAATGCCTGCTTGGACAGAGCAGCCGCGGCTGTCACAGAAAGTTGCAATGTCTCATCAGTGAATTCAAGGTTTTTTTTAGCAGAATAATAATGTACCACTACTCTGGGCTGTTTGAAGGATCCAGTAATGGACACATCTGCACACAGGAGTGGTTCACAGGTGGGCCCAAAGCCTCTATTACCTCCCTCCAGTAGATGCATAACCTTCACCTGTTTTGTATCAGGGGTCCTCTAAGACGTGTAATGACTAGATCATCAAAAAGTAATCCAAAAGAAGCGTGCACCAAGCAAGAATTAATGTTGTTTAGTACAGCTAGGCAAGCACAAATCAAACATCACAGTGGAATAGAACTAGTTCATAGGAGCTGACAAAACCGCCCACTGCGGCCACATTTCTTATACATTTGCACATTATTTGCATAGCCAGAAAGATTGGTGAGCATTGTTGCAAAATATTATACCTCCCACCAAGCTGATTGGTGGGACTGTGTCAGTATCTTATAGCTTAACCTAGGTTAATGAAAAATAGAAGCAAACAGTCAAGACCCCCTATGTTCATTGCCACCCCTGTGACATCACATACCTCTCTGCCCGGAAAATTGCTTTATTATTAGCAATACAACATCGTGCTGACCTCTGGAACTTTACTATTCTGCAATTGGGCAGCAAACATAGGAAAGAAACATTAGACACCCTGAGCTTGTGGGAAGGGGAACTTTCACACTGCATCCGACCCATAAGGTTTCTTGCGGACATCAGCGAGGACACAGAACACTGTTGCATCTTCCGGGACACCAACACTAATCTGCTGATTGGCTCTCTCCTGTTTCATACCCTCGTCCCACAGCCTTCTCCCAAAGGCCATCTGTCAGTGGGCAATCTGAAACCGCTGGACCCACTGAAGCTGTGCCTCCCAGAGCATGCATTTATTTGTTTAATTTTCTCCTTTCCTAGCAAGCACCCGTGAGCCTGGCTCGCCGACCTTGTATGTATCTGTCGGTCCACTTCCCCAGTGACTGATGTCTCCTGGGAACAGCAACCTTGTAACATTTTCCCAGCACACTGTTGCTTCAAAGTGCTCGTGAAATTAATGTCTGCTATGCAGAATGTGTCAGTGCTAAACCCAAATGGATTACTTACCAGTGGCTTTTTCCCCGTCATGGCTGCTATGTGGTTTACTTGGTACCACTTCTACCTCGTGCTCCTGCCCCAGATCCCCTAAACCCCTTGCTTCCCCCCTCAAGTGCTTCCACCCCTGTCTTGACTCCCAAGGCCCTCGAGCCGCACTGCGCTCTCGGTGCATGCACTACCAATTGCAGCTGTCAAAGATGTCACTTCCCCATCTGGGGACTCCCCGTCCCTAGTCCCATCATTCCCTCAGCTGGTAAGTGCGCCCCCTTTTACAGCGCTGAATCAGCACCTTCAACTCAGTTTCATTCACACTAACAAGACGATTAGTGCTCCTGCTTGTCAAAGGGGACTCCAGCAATGCTTGCATACATGTTTAATTCCTCACAAACCAAGTGAGCTGTGTGGGTTTTAACAAAATGCCAATTTCACTTGTTATCGGCCCTCCTTATCTCCCTATCTTCCTCAGCCAAATGAGTCTCTCTTGAGTTTGCCTTGAGGAAACTATACAAGACTTGGGCGCATGCTGCTCTAAGGTGATGCCTCATGTGCATGACTGCCAATCAGCCCAAGGGGGATTCTGCATACTCTGGCCATCAAAGTGGGTGTGTTTGCAATACCGTTTGTATGGCATGAAGCAGCAGCAGTTGGTGATGGTGTAGGCACCTCAAGCTATGGCTAAGGATCTTGCAAATCTGAGCATTCCCTTTGAATTATGAGGACTTTTCCTTGAACGGTTAGAGAGAAACGTTGTTCCTAATGCATAGCTTTGGAGTCAGCACACGTAGACTATAATATATGTATCCCAGCCCTTCCATACTACCTAGACCTAGATCTTGAGCATGGTGTGCTACCAAGATAGGCTAGGTTATGCAGTCTGGGATGCCCTAGAAAGGGTTGAGCTTTAATATTGTTGCACTTGTTTCAAAAGAGAGATTTCAAACACCACAATAATAATGGTGTCAAACATAAGGCCTTCAGGCCTTCCACACACACAGAGTGCATGGAAATGTGCTCTCATAGAGGAGATCAAAGGAGAGTCTCCAGGAGGCATGGCTTTGACACCGGAGAAGATGGCCACCTAAAATGGTTGCTCCACCTCATACAAACTTTAATATGCATTAAGTCTTTATTTTTTTCGTTCATTATTTACATTTTTGCTGACGTTCCTTGCTGCATCGTGGGTCCGTGCAGCATTGTGGTTGTTTTGGAGCTCTGTGGCATTACTGGGAGCTGCGACGCGTTCGGACTTGGAGCTCCGTCGTCAGCTTTGAAGCATACAGCCCTCATGCGGAGAGAGACGGCATCGCGCTTCATGTCACGCACCGGCTTCGGGCCTGAATTCACGGACATCAGCAATTCTATAATGCCACCTGTGGCGTTATAAACCAACTGCACAGAAAAGGGAGAAGCAGTTAGAAAAGGACATACGTTAAAGGGGAAAAGGAGAGCAATGAGAATAGACCTAAAAGAGGCACAACAGAGAAAAAGGTGAGAGGAGGAGGGGGAACAAAATAAAGGAGAGAAAGGAAAGATTAAAAAAATAAAACATTTTAAATAAAGGTGGAAAAGGAAGTGGAGAAAGAAATAACAGATTTACAAGGAGAATTAGTAGAGAGTAAGGGAGGAGAAGAAAATTAAAAGAAGATAAGGAAAAAAAACATGAGATAATAAAGTTGGGACATATTCAGAAATACTAGCGTAACCAAGCTGCATAAATATTATCTCCTTTCAGCATTTATCAAAGTTATCAAAGGACTTTGTGCTTAATACTTCTCTCCGTTAGAATTATAACTGTGTACTACTTAAATAACCCCAATTTATTTACTTCACTGGCACCTTGCTCTCTGTTATAGTGTGCGTGAACAATTTAAACTGCTTTGAGTATTAGCTCCTCACTTCTTCACTTCCTCACAGATAACATCAGCAGCTTTTATCTCAATGCCATAGCTTCATTGCTTTATCTGATAGCTCTTTTCCTCAATCTGTACAGCATTGGCAGATATTATCTGGATTCTACAACCCTCTCATTAATACCTGCTTGGCCTTTGACCAAACTTTGGTCTGTAGCTGGAGTGCACAAGAACGGCTCTACATCACGTCACTTGATTCGGTGATATTACTTTACTCTTTCTTATTTATACTATGCGCCTTATTATCATCTGTCTGTTCATTTGACCTCTTATTGCAAGAGTAAGACATCATACATAATATGGATCTAATAATTGCATACTATGATATGTTATAGTACATAAAATAAGGCACCACTAAACCTCTTCAAGTTGAGAAGTCACTCCAATCTACTACAAAAAAGTGCCCATACTACGGTCTCCGAGTGGAATATTGTATTCATCTACACATATTTCCTAATATCTAACTCAGAAAACTGCTCTGCCCTTAACGCTCTGATAATAAGTGTCAGAATGGCTGCTAATAAGGGAAATCAAAACAATGCATCCACCACCAAAGAATCCACCTCCTCTTCAACAAATGTTAAAAGACCTAAAAGTGACTCACCACCTCCACTTGGTGTCTCTGACCCAGCCATTGAAACCATTCTTGCTGAAATCAGAGCACTCAAACCTTTCATTGAGATTACTAAAATCAAACTACAGCAGTTAGATGACAGATGGATGGGAGTTGACAACAAATAGAGCAAGTGGAAAAGAGAGCTGGGGTTATAGAAGATGTATCCCCTACAGTGGTGAGATTAGAAAAATACTTTAAAGACATTCAAAAGGTACAATGAAGACTTAGAAAATTGCAGCAGGTGCAACAACCTACACATCTCAGGCCTACCAGAAGAATCTGAAAGCTCTGACCTCATTGTTTTTCTACAAAAAGTTCTACCAGCCATTCTGCATCTGCTCTCGGAAACAACCCTCAACATACAGCGTGCTCATAGAATTGGTCAACCTACAGTCTCAACCACCTCTCGTCTTGGAATACTCTCAGCTTCATCTTATTATGACTACAGCCAAGAAACGCAAATCCCTCTTTTGGCATTGAAGAGGTACGGCCCAACGCAGAAAAGATTTCCTATCCTTTCGTCCTGCTCTGAAGCAGCTCAATATCCGATATGGATTATATCACCCATGTTCCTTTAAAGTAACACATGAAGGTCGTACAGCCGTGTTTAATGATCCAGCCGATCCCAGGTCCTTTATTCAATCCATCAAAAGCGATGGCATGGATGCTTCCTCACCCACAAGTGCCTCAACCTCATCTATTACCTGAGAACTTAACCTCATAACATGTTCAGGTTTTGTTTTTCTTCTTTAGCACTTACTTAATGCAATCATTACCCAGTTACTTTAACAAGTTGAGGCGGGTGCTTTTGCAGCGTCCTTCTTCCACTGTGGTCGTTCTTTCTCTTTTTGGCGACCCAGTTGGTGTTACCTATCCCTGTTTCATCCCTCTTCCCTGTTCCTTCTTCCATGTCCTGTTTGATCTCTAAAGTTATTCTTGTCTCATTGCCTATATTCTCTCAGTATATGATCAAACCCCCTACTCCCCTCCCTTATCCCCAATGTACCATCCATTTGTGTGACTGTTTGGGTATATATGTTTCAAACCACATTACTATGAATCAAACTCTGATATTGTGCTACAGGTTTATGATGCATGCCTATTATTGCGTGTATGGTTAAATGATATTTAAGTGTATTACATGGAACATTAAACGATGTAAGAATCCCATCAAGAGATGTAAAATTATATATCACCTAAATAAATCTAAGCCATCGGTAGCTTGTTTACAAGAAACTAATTTATCCACAAAGAGACAATGAAGCTTAAATCCCTTTGGTTTGAGGAGGTTATTTCCAGTCCAGCAGTATCCAAAAAGAATGGAGTGGCCATATTAATAAGTAAAAAACTACCCTTTAAAATTCTAGATCAAGATGCTGACTCCATTGCAAGATGGGTTTGGGTAAAACTTTTAATTGATTCAACACAAGTCTCTATCTTAAACATATATGGCCCCACTTTACCAGATCCCACATTTTGGATCTCAATCAAACAAATGATACTTAAAAACAACTTTACCAATTTGATAATGTGTGCGGATATTAATCAGTTCCTTGATCCATTTTTGGATCGAAAATCCAGCTGTATGTTTAATACAAACAAAACCCATAAATCTTTTCTGAATAGTCAAGCCGAAACAGGACTAATTGACACTTGGAGACTATCCCAACTCACACAATTAGATTATACCTTCCATTCATCCACACACAATACACTTTCACGCCTGGACTATATAGTTGCAATCAAAACCCTCTGTGGCTCCATTGTAGATTCTAAAATCTCTAATATTATCTTTCAGATCATGCCCCTGTAATTACATCCTTCTGTCTTGCAGATGTAAACAATACTGCTAGCCGATGGAAACTTAGTAATTTCCTCCTACAAGACCCACAGTTTACTCAATCCGTTCAATTATTTATCCAACAATATTTAAGAAATAATCAAGATTGTGACACTCAGTTGATAATAATTGGGATGCGTTTAAAGCAGCTTTAAGAGGTTACATTACAGCCTTCTTAGGTAAATAAAAGAAACTAAGGAAAAAAAACCTTGATGACCTTTATTCCCAACTTACTCAAGCTGAACAACGCTACTATTTAGAGTCTAGCTTGATCAACCTTCGGCAGGTCATAGCGTTGTGCTTCAAAATCAATAAAGAAATCACAGAACTTGCTGCTGGGACAATACTTAAATATAAAACAAAAATATATCAAACATTTAATAAAGCTGGCAACATGCTTGCCTCTTACTTAAAAACTAAAAAGGAAAGGTGTCATATTTCCCATATTAAGGCTACCCATGGCGTATCTCACCATCGTTCAGAAGATATACTTGATTGCTTTGGGAAGTTTTAAGCAGATCTTTATACTCCCGGATGTCATATTCCTAATGAAAATGTAAAATTATTTTTTAATAATATCAGCCAAACTTCATACCTTCAAATAGACCTTTCCCACCTTGACAATGACATTGCATCCTCAGAGATTATTAAAGCTCTTAATGGCTTGGGCAAAGGAAAACCTCCTGGTCCTGATGTATTATCTACTGAATTATATATCAACCTATCTAAAGTTCTAACCCCACAACTTAAAATACTATTCTCATACTTTATATCCCAAATATCGTCATCCGGCTCATTCTCAGAAGCAATACTCATTATATTCCCTAAACCAGACAAAGACCCTGCAATCCCCAGTAATTATCGACCCATTTCCCTCCACATTGAAAGCAAAGTTTTTGCTAAGATACTAGCTAACAGAATTGAATCCTCACTCCCTGCTCTTGTTAAATCAGACCAAACTGGTTCTGTAAAAGGACGCAACATATCCTCAAGTGCTAGACTGTTACTTAATGCCATTAACTTATTAGCTAAAGACAGAAAAGATAAATAAGGCTACACAGCCATTGCATTGGATGCGGAAAAAGCATTTGATCATGTAAATTGGAACTTTATGTTTCAAGCCATACACTGCACGGATGTGGTGATACATTTATTTCACTGGTCAAAATTCTTTTATTCAATCCCCAAATCCTCTATCTATCTAAATGGCCAAACATCCTCCTTTTTTCCCTTACTCAGAGGAACTCGGCAGGGCTGCCCCTTTTCACCTATACTATGTATTCTTTCACTAGAACCATTACTGGAACTCATAAGATCCAGTAAAAATATCCCGGGCATTTCCGCAGACACCTCATGTACCAAAATAGAGGTGTACGCCGATGATATCCTTATTCTTATCAAGAATCCCAAACTTCACCTACCCAATCTACTTCATGCTTTATCTCAGTTTGGTCAAGTATCAGGATACAAATTAAATAGAGAGGAATCAGAAATGATGCCCCTAAACTCCTATTGTTATAAACATGACATTGATACGTATGGTCTTAAATGGTGTAGTGTCTCTATTAAATACTTATGCATTAGATTTGTACAATCCAAGATACTGTCAAACTCAACACTAAGATCTTGCTGGATACTCTTAAAGACCTAACATCCAAATGGTCCCCCCTTTACCTCTCTTGGTGGGGATGTCTGGATACAATTAAAATGATGCTGCCACCTATTGTACTATACTACCTACAGTTTCTTTCTGTTACACTATCTCTTTCCTTTTTCAAATCTATATATTCTATTTTACTAAACCTTCTATGGGGCATAAGAAAAAGTAAAAGAATTGCTTTAACCAAACTTAGAGCACCTTATGAAATGGGTGGAGTTAGATTCCCAGACTTCAAGCTATACCACTCTGCGTTTCTCCTAAACCAATCTCGCCACTGGTTTGCTGATCCTGAAATCACTGATATGCCCACATGGTGCACGTTAGAAAAACATTCAGTTTACCCTTACAACGTCACTGACGTCATTTACATATTTAAACATACATCCATGAATGTCTTGAACCCTATTAAAGCAACCGTCTCAGCCCTACAAGCCTTTCTCTTCCCTCACACAAAAACTCCCAATAAGTACCTTTCCCCTTTAATTTGGCATAACAAGAATATTGTAATTAATCACAAGGCCTTAAATTGCAGATCATGGATTAAAAAAGGAATCAGATTCATTCAACACATTATTGATGGTCCTTCCATTCTCTCCTTTCAGCAAATATACTCCAAATTTGCCATTCCAAAAGCAGACTTTCAGTACTATGACAAGTTAATTAATTCCTGTCTAGATGCACTTAATCACTGATCTAATGAGATTCTTTCGCCAGACGCCTTTATACTACTACAGCTTACCATGACTAATGATGTGAGATCTTCAAAATGTTATAATATGCTCACCTCAACATTTGATGTTTGCTCTATTCGTCTTAAATGGGAATATGACTTAGTATGCATGTTTGGTGATCATATTTGGTTCCGTTTGTTCGCTGAAATCAAACATATATCTGTTTCAGAAAATATAACACAACATTATTTGTTCTTTATTCATAGAGCATTTATTACCCCTGCTAAGCTAGCAAAGGCTAAACCAAATCATGATGCTAAATGTTGGTCTTGTGGTCTGCCTCCTGCTTCATATATGTATATGTTCTTTGAATGTCTATTTACTTTCAGGTTCTGGCAAGACATTTGGAAGTTCATCAAACTTATTTTTTTTGTTAATATTCCGTTATCCTTTTTCAATATCTTTTTGGGAAGTTTGGCCTTAGCAAAAAACATCTCCCCTGACTCAGCCAAACTTTATGATTTATCCATTTGCATAGCTTTGAAATGTATCACAGCTAACTGGAAAGACTCCCGATCTCTCTCTACCAGAGGATGGTGGAACTCTATTTGCCATATTCACAAAATGGAAATGTGTATGGCTAGTAAGTTGAATACTATCCCTAAATACAATGCTAAATGTTTTTTTTTCATCCGCTATCTCAACTGTTTCAATGTAACTGTGCATGGCACTTGAACTTACATACTCGTATTCAATCTATTAGCTATTTGCTTATAATCTTACGCATAAGCCTGTCATATATTATTATTACAGTTCCAATACAAGTCTGATCAAATAATACTTTATACCCACCTTACCCCTTACCCTCCTCCCATTTGTCTCTAGTGTGTATTCTGTCTACCAGTTTGTCTCCCCTTTTATAATTCCCCCTAATTTATTCCTTGCAGACCTGTTATAACAATTCATGTTCATTTTAAATTGTTTCTATAAACTATGCTCCATGAACTATGTACAATAACTCAAATGTTTAATGAATATGTTAGGTGTTATCCAACTTCTTTACTAGTTAATATTGTTAACCTCTGTTAACCATTAGTCATAAGCTCCTCACAATGTCTTTAATTTGCAAACACTTGCATTATCATTACTATCTTAAACAATTAAAATTATTAAAATAAAAAAAGACGAGTCTCCTCATCTGCTGGTGACTTAGGGCCTCATTACACGGTAGGCGGTAAGGGTTTACCGGTACCGGTATTTTACCGGTACCGGTAAACCCTTACCGCCTTACTACGAGGTCCCTTTGCAGGTTGGAGAATTTAACACCTGCTTTTTGCAGCCGTTAAAAACCAACCCGCAAAGGGACCATGGAGCTAATTACGGTACCGCAATTTGCGGTGCCATAATTAGCACCTTCCCCATTCCCATTATGCCCTATGGGGCAAAAATGGGAATGGGGAGGTCAATTGGGGAAGGGGGAATTACCGCCCCACCAACCTTGGAATAGGGCGGTAATTCCCCTTTCCAACAAGGCAGTGCCGGTATTTTACCGGCATGGACCAAGGTGCTAATAGCACCTTGGTCCACCGCCATCCGTGTAATGAGGCCCTTAGTTTCATAAATGTGACTGAAATGCAATGACACTTGTAGCTGATTCTCTGCAGAGCATGCAGGGTGCAAAGCATAGATAGACTATAAGCAAAACACCTGAAAGAATGTGGACACAAAGGTACATAAATAATGCAACATAACCAACAAATTACAAGGTCCTCTTCTCATGAAACAGTTGTTTTCTTTTTAGCAAACAAAACCGGAATGGTATTTTTCTCTGCAACCACCTCAAAATACTTAAGCATCATAAACAAAGAAAACAATTATGCTGAACTCAGCAAGATGCACAACAATGCCTAATGAAACATAAGTGGTGCTCTTACCAGGACACTCTGTCAGATGCATAATAACAATCTAAAACAAATGTTAATCTTCCATTATTATTTAAGTACGAACTCACATTACTGAAGCATCCTACCACGGTGTCCCTTTGGGGCATATTTGCAGCATAACTGTGCACCCCTCTTTCAATAAACGTTCTTAACAAGGTTACCTTGCAGGAAACAATAAAATCACAAGCACACATCACAAAATGAAATTAAAGCTGCAGACTGCAGTAGAGCTCCCCCAAGCACTTTGACATTTGCAACTGGAGGAGTTCTACCGTCATTTAACTTGCCCATTGCTAGTTTCCCCAGTGTGGTAGTGGCTCTGTATCAGGTGCTGATTCAGGGATGGTATGGCAGAAATGTTTATTGTTGAATTGTGAATTCATTCTTTGGAATAGCATGCAGGTTTGGTGGAGTGAAATTAATAATCCTATGTATTTACCTTCTTGTACTAATTTGGGGCAAAATGTTAAGCTATACCCTATAACATGTGACCAGCCACCTCTCTTTTTTATTATCTGGTTTATTTTCACAGGCCTGATGGTGCATTTATATCCAGACCGGACCACTGTTCAATTATGTTGGACACCCATACTGTAGGGGGCCTCCTTGCGGTTCTTTATCCCAGATGTCAGTGCTGTGGCTGATGCATCAGGGATGCCAGAGGTGGGCAGTAGCAGAGAGGCAGCTCTCTCTAATTATGGATGAAAGTCAGATTTAAATATCATTAAAAAGGAGTGACATCGGTGAGGGAAGCTCTGCTGGGGAGCGTGTCCATGTCTCTGTCTCTTCCATAACAGTGTCAGTGAGTCAGATTAATTCAAAACCTTCCACCCATAAAGGTTTTGGTTATAGTTTGTCTCCCTATGTGAGAGAGGGTATACCCAGACGTGTGTCCCTTGCTCGCTGCACCATAGGCAATCAAGCTGCACCTCACTAATGAGGCCCAACAAGGCTGGAACATGTCTGGAGATGGTTGTGCTACCATGCAGAGCATACTGGCCTAGCAGTTCCGGCTGGGCTGCTTCCATTGGTGTCCATTGGTGTCAGTACCTGACTGATTTGCATATGGCCAGATCCAATGGCTCTGACGGGCTAAACAAGATGGTGTAGTGGGTTGGCCAGAACAGTGCCATTGGTTCAAATGAATTCAAACCCTTCCTCCCATCACATTTTTGGTTATAGTATGCTTAAATGGCAATACCAGAATAATGATGGTGTCATTTTAGGTCACCTGCCTAGTACTTGTAGTCGATTGGGTGTTTCCTAATAAGGAATAACTATGTCCTGGATCCATCCCTGTATGATCAGGACATGAGAGGTGGTGATATATCACTCTTCAAGTAAAGACATTCTTTAAGCTGAGGTCCTATCACTGGTTTCCCTCCTCACCTATGATGGATTTTCTGCGCCACAGTCTTTAATAGCACCAAACCCGACTACTTCAGAGCTTTGGGATGTATGCGGTGGAGGTCAGAAAAAGGCCTACTGAGAAGTTGTTAGGCTCAGACCTCACTTATCTATTTGCTCCCCTGAAAGGGGTAACACAGGGGAGCCTTTTTTGGCACTTACCACCTTGATGCTGCAACCATCAACTCAGTTTATGTCACTGTCCAAAACTCGATGGTAACCCACCAGTTATGCCTCGACGATGACAAAACTGCGATCTTCATTGTAGGTTCTCACTCCACCCTCTGCAGCATAGACCCAGCTCACAAAGCATTTGACATTGACAGCAACCGGATCAAAACATCTTCTGCAGCCCAAACCATGGGCATCTGTCCAGACACCACCCTTGACCTTTCTCGTCAGGTCAATGCCATTTCCTCCTCCGTTGCCTAAACCGCAAAACACTGAACGCCAGCCAGCCTTTCCTCAGCACTACCAACTGACTCACCATAGCCAGAGCCATTACCAGAGCCAAACTGGATTGCTGTAACACTCTCTTTGTAGGAAAGTCTGAACGTAGCTGCAAACCATCCAAAACAATGCCCTCTGAACGGCCCTAGGTTTGTCCAAGCACAACCAAATCACAAAAGCTGGGAAAGACGCTCAGTGGCTCTCGATCCGGGAACGGATTAAATTCAAGATCCTGCCGCAAAGAATTCTGCCACGGCCAAATCATATAATCCAATCTTAACACTGAAAGCCACGTCAAATTTAGAAAAGGCATCAATCAGACGATAAAGGCCATTTGGCGTGGTATCAAAAATTGAAAAATCGTCAGCGTAAGCAAGCCAGGCCAGTTTTAAATTATGAATTCTGGGTATAGCTAATGCTGCCGAAATTAAATGCTCACCTATGTCACACAAGTAAAGATTGAACAGGCGGAGTGCAAGTGTGCAGCCCTGCCAGATGCCTCTACAAGTCAGAATACTACGGGACAATGTTCCACCTGATCAAGCTAAAGCTGAATATTGGAATCAGTGTAGAGGCCAATAATAAGCCTAGGTAGCCCATAAGGGATTCCCTATCTTTGAAGTTTTTCTCACAGTAGGCCACGATCAACTGCATTAAAGGCTGCTGATAAGTAAATTGTGGGCAAATGGACCGACAGATATCTCTTCTGTCATACTTGACTTAAGGTGGCATTCAGCAAAAATCTGTCCAACACAGTATTATGGTGTTTCCGAAAAACAGTTTGCCATTGCGGAATCCTGTCTGCTGTTTTTTACCATGCTTCAAGATGCTTTAAGAGTAGGGCTGAAAATAATTTACTATCAGCATCCAAAATGGCTATGGGACGATAGTTCAGTGGATCTAATCCTCTGTACATGACTCCACTGCTACCTCGAGTGACACTTAATAATGTAAATTTGTATTTTTAAATAATACTCCTCTTTTGTTTGAAGTACTTGCCCCCTTAGGTTAATGTTACCTTTGTAGGTCACCTGTTTTCTTAAATATATGTGGTTTTCTGTTTATTATGTTTTATCTCTGATATATGTCCCACTTTTCTGCACCCTCGTAAACTGGCTCACTGCTTGTTCTCATCTTTGTGCTATTGTACAGGCAGTCTTCATGGGAATGCCTCCACCATCTGTAAATGTGCTATTCTAAGTCATTTCTAATTGAAATGGCCATCCCTCTTCTTCAAATTAATAAAAATCCAAATACAACACTACTGATAATTGATTCCATATAATTTATGAATAAAGTACATGTAAGGACATTTTCTAGGAAATACCTTACCACTCAGTTTTGGGTACGACTTGCACATCTGCCTACTTAGCTGTAAAACTCTGTAGTTCAGGTGGGTGTAACGCTCACCTGACTCCCACGGAGGCGCAGGCCTGGTTTGGAGTGCTGTTGCCTCTTCTATGGTGAAGCGCAGGACTCGGAAGATGGACTGGACCGGACCTTTAAATCTGGCTTGTCTGACTCGCAGAAATATCCTTCTGTGTGTGGAAAGGGAGTATTAACAATCTGCGGGATAATGTGTAAGCCTCCCACTCCCTTCTCACCCCCCACGAAACCCTTCTGCGATTCCCCGTGAAGTCTCACCTTACGGTCTGAAAGGACGAGCTCTCCATCCTGCTTCTGATGGAGGGGCGCATTGTAATCCAGTTACTTCACTGGATCATGGATTGTAGAGAGTTCAAGTTTGCTTGACCTTCCCGGTAAAGTTCTGTGAGAATTCTGTTTATAAGTATGAGCCCGACATAATAATTATCCGTTGTCTCTATTTCAGGTGCAGAACAAAGATTCCGAGATGAGCAATGGAACCGACGAAGGAAACTCAGGTGAGTTGTTTGATGAGAGGTTCCTTTAGTGTCCTTGCATTAATGCACTAATGCTTGTGTCTTTTTTCCCCATAGGGGCCGGGGTTTGGAAATGCCAGAGATATGGCACAGACCCGAAGTGAAAGGTGCAGTTCCAGTAGATATCAGGTAAGTCTTTAATGAGCGTTCAGGTAATGTCTTAGCATTCGCTCACTAACGCTGATGTCTCTCTTTCCCCTTAGGGGCCGGGGTCCGGAAATGCCAGGATGCGGCACCGACCCGAAATGAAGTGGGAATGACCCAACAGGTAAGTCTTATGATGTCAAATTAAGGTTTTCTTATTCTCTTCCCTAGCTCACCTTTGTTCTTGTCTTTTTCTCCCTAGGCGCTGAAATGTGGTTGCGGATCCAGATTGTCGCTGATGAACATGGAGGTGCCTAGTAAAGGTGAGTGGAATGCGGCGCTGCAGCGATCGATGCGGTGTGCTTTTAAAATGAATGTCTTCCTTTTCAGGATTGTCGGCGAAATGTCTCCGGAATGTGGATTTAGCAGGTAAGGACTCTTCTTTCTCCTATTCTCTTCTCTTCTCCCTTTGCAGGTGTTCCAGGATGCTGGCGGGCGTGGCAGAAGTCAGGATGCAGGAGCAGACACGGTGAGCGTCCAGCTGCTAGATGCAGAACAACGCGAAGCGAGAGTTGCTGCTTGGGCGTGGCTTAAATAGCCTTCGAAGTAGTTCCAGGTATGTATCCTTCCTCTCAGGTATGTATTCTTCCTCCGGCCACACCCGTGTGGTTAAGTAGTCCCCAAAGATAAAGTAGTCCCATTCAGGCCTCTAGATGGCCCGGATGTTGCAGCATGGTCTGCATCAGGTAAGTTTACACCAACCAACTTTAAACACAAAGTCATCTTTTATGAGCCTGGCGCCTATGGCGCCAGGACTGTTGTCCAATTTGAGCCTGGTGCAAAAGGCGCCAGGACTGAGTCCAAAGGGCCCCTACTTGGGGTTGCTGAGACTTCCCTCGGGGACATGATGTCTGCCTCTGGGGTAGCTGGGCCTGGTCTGGTTCCTTGGAGGTAGGCATCATGACAATACCCCCTCCCAAGGCCCCTCCCAAGGTTGTTCTCTCCGGGGGCTTTGGCTTGTTTGGGAATTTTCGGTGGAATTTTTGTATTAATCGCGGCGCGTGTACATGGTCGCTTGGTTCCCAAGATCTCTCCTGAGGTCCAT
This sequence comes from Ambystoma mexicanum, assembly GCF_040938575.1. Classification (NCBI taxonomy): domain Eukaryota; kingdom Metazoa; phylum Chordata; class Amphibia; order Caudata; family Ambystomatidae; genus Ambystoma; species Ambystoma mexicanum. The sequence continues at coordinate 1,234,003,564 of NC_090933.1, read as the reverse complement.
ACCCCTTCCAATCAACTAGATAGAAGAGTTTTGACTTTAACACCTTGGAATCCAATATGTCTTTAACTTCAAATTCTAATTCCCCATCAATCTGAATTGGTTCTGGTGGTTTGATCAGTCTGGTTCCTGGTTGCACCGGTTTCAACAGTGAGGCGTGAAAAACGGGATGAATTTGCATGTTCGCTGGTAGATCGAGTTTAAAGGCCACCGGGTTGATTATAGCTTTGATGGGATAGGGTCCTATGTATCTGGGGTTGAAAGTCCGCGGTCCTTTGAGAGGTAAATGTCTAGTTGCTAGCCACACCTGGTCCCCTATTTGGTACGGAGGTGCTTCACTTCGATGTAAATCAGCATTTTCTTTGTACTTTCTCTTGGCTTGCTGAAGATGAGTCGTAGCTTCTTTGAAAGCTCGGGTTATCGTGGAAAGCAAATGATCTACCGCAGGCATTTCCAAGTTTTGAGGAGGGTCCAGGTCTGAGGTTCGAGGATGATGACCATACAAGGTGTAAAAAGGGGTTTGTCCTGTTCCAGAATGTACAGAATTGTTATATGCATATTCTGCGATCCAAAGAATGTCTTTCCAATTGCATTCAGATTGGTGCAATATACACCGAAGATATTGTTCAAGGGTTTGGTTAGTTCTCTCGGTTTGGCCATCAGTTTGGGGATGGTGACTGGTGGATAGTCGTACATCAATTTGCGCCAGTTGACAACATTTCCTCCAAAAATGGGAAATAAACTGGCTTCCTCGAACTGAGACTAATATGGATGGAAAACCATGCATACGAACTATGTTCTCCAGAAATTCCTTGGCTGAGGGTAACCCTTTTAAAGGGATAAAATGGGCCATTTTGGAGAAGAGATCCACAATCACCAAGATAGTGTTGTATCCATAGGAAGAAGGCAGGTCGGTAATAAAGTCCATCGACAAGGTGTGCCAAGGTGCCGGTGGAATATCCAAAGGTTGTAGAAGACCGGCTGGTCTTTTCTTTTGACCTTTATTTTGGGCGCAAACTCCACAAGACATCACAAAAAATTGTATGTCTTTTCTCCAGGATGGCCACCAGAATTGTCGTTTGATCTTTTCCTCAGTTTTAGCGATGCCTGGATGTCCTTCCATTAATGTATCATGATAATGGGCAATAACGAGTTCTTGCAGTTCTTTGTTAGGCAGATATAATCGCCCCTGGAAGTACGGTAAATCATTATTAACGGAAAAGTGTGACCACTTTTGACTCCATTCTTGTAAGGCTGTGGAGTCTAATAGTTGTTTAACTCGAGTTTGAACATCCTCAATAGTTTGTAAAGAGGTCAAAACCAAAATTCTCTGTTCAGGTATAATCGGTATAGGTTCTAAGCTCGAATTTGTTTCTTCCATCCCAATCCGGGATAAAGCGTCCGCTTTGCCATTCTTGCAAATTCATATTCCGCAAAGAATAAAGCCCATCAGAGTTGACGTGATGACTGGGCTTTGGCCATCTTTAAATATTGCAAATTTCTGTGATCTGTAATCACTGTGATGGTGTGTCTTGCGCCGAGGAGGTAATGACGCCAAGCTTTGAAGGCGGACTTAATAGCTAGTAACTCCTTGTCGGTGATTGCGTAATTAATTTCAGGAGCCGAGAATTTTCTGGACCAAAAGGCTACAGGGTGTAGTTGGTTAGTTATTGGATCCCTTTGAGACAGGACAGCTCCCATGGCTAAGCTGGATGCGTCGGTTTCAACAATGTAAGGGAGATCTGGGTGTGGATGCTTCAATACAGGTGCGGAGGTGAATTTAGTCTTTAGGTCTTGAAAGGCCTGTTCTGCCTCATGAGTCCATTCGAAGCGTTTATTCCTCCGTAAGAGAGCTGTGATGGGTTGGACCACTCGAGAAAATTCCGGGATAAATCTTCAATAAAAATTGGCAAAAGCAAGCATGCTCTGAACCCCCTTCACAGAGCTAGGAGATGGCCATTTGAGGATGGCGTCCACCTTTCGCGAGTCCATTCGGACTCCTTTAGGTGTCAGGATGAATCCGAGAAACTCGACTTCTGTGGTATGAAGAACGCATTTTTCGAGTTTTGCAAACAGTTTGTGCGGGCGCAATTTTTCAAGAACTGCCCTGACATGTTTTCTGTGATCGGATTCCAAAGATAAAGTAGTCCCATTCAGGCCTCTAGATGGCCCGGATGTTGCAGCATGGTCTGCATCAGGTAAGTTTACACCAAGCACCTTTAAACACAAAGTCATCTTTTATGAGCCTGGCGCCTATGGCGCCAGGACTGTTGTCCAATATGAGCCTGGCGCCAAAGGTGCCAGGACTGAGTCCAAAGGGCCCCTACTTGGGGATGCTGAGACTTCCCTCGGGGACATGATGTCTGCCTCTGGGGTAGCTGGGCCTGGTCTGGCTCCTTGGAGGTAGGCATCATGACAGTGGGATGCCCTTCTTCCAGAGCGCGGTCATGGCTTGGACTGAGACAAAACTGGCTTGCAAGGAGAAAATACAGCAAACAGGCCCTCTCTGACTTCTGGAACACCATCCGGGTGGAAAGCTGGCTAAACACACATGCTCTTGATGTTCAGGAAGAGACTCTAGGCCTTACTAGTTAGTCAATACCTAGGAGCCACCTGGGCCACTTGCATTTCCAGATCCGCCCCACCACCATGGCAGAATATCCCATGCCATGTATTGCAACTCCATCTCATTAACTCATATGTTACCCTCAACAGCATGTGCAGTGCTCTGTTGCTTCCTAGCTAAGTTTGTAAGATATACAATACCAAATGCATATACAATGCCTCTCATGGAAGGCAGTGAGTGTGATAACATATTGAATGCATAGTACTTTATTACACATGCATATGTTCTGTGATCATTTCATAATGTCCTATGTAAAACAACAATTATCTCATCCCTAGCGCTGGAATGCACCAGGTAAAGGCACATATACAGAGGAATGTCCAGCTAGGCATTGTAATGAGTCTTGCCTTTATTGAGGTGAATCCCAAAGGGATGATGTCTATATTGTTAGGTACAAAACACTATTGTTTTAAATAACCTTCTGCTAATCTGAAATCAGGAACCAGACATGTCATGCAAGACCCAATCATTAAAACATTTTGAAACAATATTCCCTCTCAATGTACACCCATGAAGAAGGAAATACCATCCATTATACAGGTGTGTGGCCAGACATGAAAACCACAAGACAGTCCATGTCCTTCTGGCAGTAGTTCTGAACTGCAAGGTGTTAACCATGGTGGGGGACATGTAAGGTGGGAGTGGTGTCAACGGGTTACGTTGAAGGGAGGACCTACCCTATCTCCAGGCATCTATCACATTTGGAATCATTGTGCAGGCGTAATTGAGTGTGGAGTTGATGCATGTGATGGTTGAGGATTTCTTAAGTCAGGGATGAGGTAAGGCTATAGCACATGGAGTACGTTGACGTGAGTTGCTGGGGCAATCTTAACAAGCGTAGGCTGGCACTAAATGCATTGGGGTAATGTGTATACTAGTGGTGTGGGAGATGAGATGAGGGATTTAATGTTTTGGGTTTTGCGGACAAGGACATGTGGCTATGTCAGATGTGGACGGTTTAAGCATGAAGTCGTGTACGGCATCCAGTGATGGATCGTAGTGAGGGAATTGCTCATGTGGACATGTAGACCTGGAGGGAGGTGAAGAAAAAAATAACGCTGTCTGCTAAGATGTTATAGGTGAAGCTGATGGAAGAGGTGATGTTGCTGAGGCAGGTGGTACATGTTTATATGGAAAGGGTCTAATGGCTGTCAGCCTGGGGCTGATTTTCTCATTGTAGAAAGACAGACCTGTAATGAGCTGGTTCAGTCAGTCCTTTCCCTCTGTTCCATGCACAAATGTAAAGTGTGAGTGAGTTATTAAATATGTGGGATGAAGGTTCTGGTCAGTTTCTGTGTATTTCGCCACAAGTATGCTCTAAATCTATAGCGAACTTTGCCACCCCCATATGCAACAGTGGAGAACACCAATGACGTTCACCATTGCATCAATGGTGGCCACCATTTCCCCATTCTTTTCACATGCTACTCTTGAAGTTCGCAGGAAAACCAGATTTAATTCAAGCATTCTTCCTGTATAAGTGCTGGGCTCTCCCACTTGTAGAACCATTCTGTGACAGACGGCATTGGAATATGCATATGCACTTAATATTCAGGAACAGTCTTTATCCTATGAGGCTCTGAGAAGCATCTGTCTGACAGGAAGGAAGGGATTTAAAACCGCGTGAAGCCATCAATCAATAAGGCAGGTTTTGTGGTCAGAAGGATGTTGTTACTGGTGTTAGAGAAGTTGGTTGCACAGGTCATTCGTAGAGAGCTTATCGCAGACATTACCCTTGTCGGTCTTATATACTGTATAACGTCCTTTCATTGCAGAAGTTTTTTCGCTGGTTTTTTTACCGCAAACTCTTTACCGAAATAAAACTCATCTAATTTTTTAGGCGGGTTGGAATAATATATATTTGGGGTGTGGGTGTTCGGGATCATATAAAATACAAGTGGATAGGGGCTTGGGGCGGAACCCCCCAAAAAATAAAAAATAAAGAATTCGATGAATTTTTTCATTGAAAAATGCACGGTAAAAAACACAGCGAAAAAACATCTCACGATGAAATGACATACAACCTTATATACAAATTGTAGGAGTGAGAAGAGGTGGTGGTTGAAAGAAATGTAGTGTTTCACCCACATCCTTTTGAGAATGCGGTAGAAACTTCGATTCTGAAGGGTAATGGGAGGTGCCATGGAGACAGACGGGTTGAAGAGTCCTGGTTAGTAGTGGAGCTTCAGCCGGGCAAGTATTTTGTTGATCTGGGGAGCATAATGTTTGTTGAAGGAAAGGATAGGATTGGTTGATTACAGGCGGTGGAGGGTAAATTTTGGAAAGAGGAGAGTGAAGAGGTAGGGCCTGATCTTTGAGGTGTTGATGGAAAGCAGGTTGAAATGCCTTTTACAGTCACTGCAGATTTTGGGACGGATTGGATCTGAGGGATGAGAAGCATTAGATTGTATGGGACAGTTATCATTGGTGAGGTTTGAAGGAGGATATTAGTGTGCAATATATTCCTCTGTTTCTGCTTGACATTAGCAAATAAAGTATTTTAACCAGTAACAACCAGAAGTAGGAGGTTAAGATGAGGACATAAGTGGACCTTCCTTAATAAAATGATGGTTAGTGGGTATTAAAGAAAATGATTTAATATCTGGGTAGTTTAGGGATGCATTTTTTTCCATTTAAAAAGTGAAGTTGCAGTTTGACCTTTGGCTTACCTGATGACGATTCTGATCCAGGGTTTAGGGTGAGGCTCATCCTCAGCCAACTGGCACAGGTTGTGCTGTGTGGTTTTCGCTCTCTGCTTATGGCATTACCTTATTATTTTGGCTTTCTGTTCAGTTGTCATTATTAGGATAGGGTGCGTGAGGATGGAGTAGGGAATTGTGTAATCTAATCCTGGCCATACTGGGCTTTGAATTTATCAATCCTTTTGAAGTGTCTTTGGAAAAGGAGGTCAGGTTCTTTAACTGTTTTTGGCTTCGCCTTTTGCTGTTCTTGTTGAGTGTCCATTACAGTGACTAATTCTATGACAATCATACAATGAATTAGGATCTTATGACATTTTAGCAGAGGGCAAACATAGAGTAATGGAATAATCAATGTCCAATCCGATTAATCAACGTGCTATAAACATAAGACTTTGATTATTCTTGTAAAACTCCACCATGATACCCTTGGGTTTGGGCGTGTAATCAAATGCAATAAATACCTAAATAAAAATAAATAAATGTCAGGAACAACCACACAAATTATTTAACTTCGACCGCATGCATATGAGTGCTGATGGCGGTGCATTGAGAATTACTAAGACATAAAGAAATCACTCTTTATGCGATTGTCTGCTAAGGACATGTACATCAAGGACTCTTTTTTCCCGATTAAAAGTCTTGTATTGATATAACACAGACACAGCAAAATTAGAATCCAATTAACAAGTCAGAGAAACGATCCAAATCGCAATGATATGCAAAGAACTTCCCAGTTAGGTACTGTATAAGAAGGTGGTATACAAGAATGGGTATCAGTGTAAAAGCATATTTAGCATAATACCGCCTGATAATGAACATTGGCCTAAGCACATTTGCATCGTACTGTAAATTGCATTTGAATGAACTTGCAATAAGCTGTCTACGCTGCCCTCTTAAAGTTATCTGCCATTTTTATTAACTGCTGCTTTCTGCCCTATGCTAGAAATTGTGTTTTTTGGCCTCAGCAGAGCAAAATGAACTTTGTACTGTGTGAATGTAGATAAGCATGTTGAAGATGCTAAGGTGGAATTGTTTGTCCTGCACTAAGAAACGTGGAGCTAAATGAGAGCCACATTTAAACACTAATCTAAAGACCATCTGTATCAATAGTGTCTTCTCTGTTCAAACAGCAAAACAGAATGTTGAATAGCTGAATATGTGCTTTTGCAGAAATCTGTGTTTTTGCTCTTTGAAACTAAGCTGACTTTAAACTTAAGTACAAATGGTAGACAAATATAAGTAAATGAAACAAGGACTGTTACCATTGTATTTTATTTGCAGTAAAACATGTATAGTGTTTGGGGAAAAAATTGAACAATGTATAATTGTTTGAATCTGTATTAGTTATATGAACTGGCTAGGAAACCTAGTGAATGGGATTGTGAGTGAAATTTATAAATATGCATGCTTTGTAATGTCCAGCAATCTCTCATCTCACGGTGTCTGCTACCACACATTGCGAGGTGTTGAGACCAGACAGCTGTTCTGCAAAGTAATAATGTACTTGCACCCTTGTACTCATGCCTGGCATATTTCTATTAAGTGGTATTAAGCCTCAATATTTCTTTAATCTTTCAAGTGTATCAATGTAATGGTAATTGTCAGTAAAATACATGAGGGTCTAATACGAGAGGAAAGTATTTTGGCAATATTGCTTCTATCAGCACGTCAAGGACACTTGGAGATTCACAAGTCACATGGAATTTCCAAATACCTTCCATTTTTGCATATGCAGTGACAGAGCTAGAAAACAGACAAGGCGTTATAGGCACATTTACTTTCATTTTTTTAACCATGTATTCTTTCCTGAGCAGATTCCTATGTTGAGAGATAGAAAGAGATAAGTCGGAAGAAAGCCACTGCCTCCTGTGTTCACTTTGTCACCACAAGCAAGTATGCATTTTGTGGGCAGTCTCTTTGAGGCCCTCAATTCATTCCCCAATAAAGGGGAGGCAAGCAGGTGATGGACAATAGGAGAGGAGCTCATGTTATCACTCTGTGTCTGAAGAAGCATGCGTACAGCAGCCACAGCCTGCTAGTAACCTCTCTTGAGATAAGGGTGACGAGTTCAGAGGGGAGTACATATCAAATGATAGTGATGCCTGGGCCAATGAAGTTTCAATTGGCATGTGATACTAGACATGACATATATTAGCATTACCAAAGTGTGTGAGACTGAACATGCTGAATGATCTAAATACAGAGGCATAAGAGGGCGTATTTATCTTAGGATGACTTCCCCTGGCATGTTTACTAGGCATATCAGGCAGTACATTGACTATCATACATGTACATGTGTTAAAAAATGATTTCTGCCCTCCAGTAGTACAAGGATAGGTAGTGGATAAACCACTTACTAAACCCTTACTAAACCCTTACACTTCTACAAAACAATAGTGAACCCAATCATAACGGTAAAACAGGCACATTTAAGTTAATGCAATCCAGTAGCAACACAAGCAGCCAAGTACAACAGTCCAAAATAAAAGGAATGTCCAATCAAGGTTCTAGGAACATTTACATACTTCAAACAAACACCTAATGAATAGAACAATTCTACAAAAAAACACCCCTATTGAAAGAACACAGAATATACAAAGATAGAATGGTGCAGCAACCTGGGCAATGAAATGGGTGAAAGGCAAACAAAACCAACAATGGTCTTAAAAGGATATGCTCTTGAGCAAAAGGGATTAATGGTCCCCTAACCAATCTTTGGGTTGCAAAGATGGAATGGGTGGCAGTTAGCAGTAAATAATACCTTTTCACTGTTCTTGGCAGGTCAACAGTGCGGACACAGGCTTCCTCCTGCTGTGTGAGTGGTTTGAATCAGGCTTGAATACAGCTGTTGCCTTATTCCAGACAGTGACCATTTGTCAAGGTGGGGCCAAGCTGACGTTCACTGTGGTTCAAAGTGGCGTTCAAAGAAGTGCAGATAATGAGGGCCACCAAGATCGGTTCAAAGGTTGGTTCGACTGCGAAGATGCTAGTGACTAGATGAGCAGTTCAAGTCAAGTGGTTTGATGCAGTGTTCAAGGGTTGCAGTTTGATGAGGCCACCGGCGTCGGTTCACTCAGATCAGTCTAGATCTCTGACAAAGAGGATGTTGGTTCAAAAAGGGGTTCGGTCATGGCTGTTGCAGTGATGAATTTCTAGTTTGAGCCGAGGCAAAGACACGCCCGCTGAGCTTTTGGGGTGAAGCATCAAACTGGTTTAAATTTGCAGCACAGCGGCCCGAAGATCAAGAGAGGGCAAAAGGTAGCTTTGTAGGGTCTTGGTGGATCATCTGTGTCAAACAGGTTCAAAACATGGCTCTGTCGAACCGGTTTTACACCAAACACATAGGGATTCTGTCTGTTTTGGTTCTTATGTTGTTTTGTGTCCAAATCTACGCGCTCAGGGACATGCTAGGTTATTGTTCCTGTTCTCGCAAACACAGGGGTGGCTGACAAACACCTGTAGAAGTTATTCTGCTCCATTAGGTTCTTGAGGGGACGGTGTAGCAGGCAAAGAGGCTGTTCTTGCTCCAGCAGCATGTCACACACAATGTGCCCTGAGTATGAGTAGTGATCAGAGTAAAGTCAGCTCTACCAAAGGAGGTCTGTGCACATTATGTCTTCTGCCTGTATCGCTAAAAGTGAATTCAACAAGGTTTGTGAGACCGGCTCTTTTACTGGGAAAAGTCCCCAGGTTATTGGACAAAGAACCGACTGCTTCAAGATGTGCAATCCTTGTTTTTGAGACTAGTTGTCTTTGCCTTCTTGCTTCATACCCAAAGTACTTTATGCAAAATAGGTGGTGGGGACAGAAAGGAAAGTGAGTTAAAGAGAGAAAGAAGACAGTGGAACCCTTACCAACTTGTCCTGAGCTCCCTCTTCCTAAACTATTCTCAGACCCAGAACATCAAAGGGCATTTGTCATGCAACAGCCTGGTGTGTGACTAGTCCTTTTGGGTTTGGTTTGCTGTTTGATTGCTGTTTCCCAGGAGAGCTCCTATGGGGCATTATACTGCTCTAGAGAGGTGTTACCATACCTCACAAACGATCAAAAGAGAGGCACAGTCTTTCATGTCCTGCAGTATGGCAGGTCCTGGGCTATCTTACCCGACTCACACAGTCCTCCCACAGCTGTCTCGGGCTCACAGTGCTGACACAGGCATTATACAAGTCTGGTGTGGCATTTTATAGATTTTTAAATTACTATGCACCATACCCTAAACTTAGGTATGGCTTTATGTTTAAAGATTGAACTGCTACTTGAATAGTAATTACTCATTAGTGTGGTTTTGGAATAGAGGTGCAAACTTTAAATGCAGCCTCTGTGCTGAGGTGATTTGGTTGCCACATCAGCCGTGAAAAAGGCACCTGTGACCTCTGAACCTGCTCTGTACCACCAGAGAGCAGGCGCTGAAGATCAGTAGACGGATGCAGCCGGGCACATTTCCCTTTGTTTTTTTTGCATGGAGCTTATGAAAGGGTGGATCTGCTCAGCAGACCACCCTTTCTAAGATGGAATTACCCTAAACATTGTATTAAATAATACAAATAATAAAAGCCATCGATCATTCACTCTTGCGAGATGACAATTACTTATAAACTTGCCATAAGACATTAAACGGGGCACACAATGGCACCATCAGAGCATATGCGCCAAGATCAAGCCGAGCTAAGATCAAGCATATGATCTCTGTACCTGTTAGTAAGTGGCCCAAGAAGTTATAAATCCTTTATCACCCTGAGGTTGTTCAATGTTGTACCATTTAGTTAGTTAATAATGGACATTATCACAGTGCTTACAAGTGGGAGGACTCTGCCATGACGTGTTATATATATAAAACTAATATTATACTTACTATTACTATGATGACCTTCCGTAACATACCATTAACAGGGCATATTATGTGTTTGCAAAGAATATAAAAGCTAGGCCTGGGCACACAACACCTTTCATGTTATCATAGTACATTAGGCATATGGGAATACCCTTAGCATATGACTGCAGTAAATAGACAATGAAATCCTTGTCTAGCCTATAGGTGGGCGTGCAGGACTCATTGAGGAATACATGTCGATTGTATCTGCCATAGAAGGACAGCACCTGGGAATATTAGACTTCACATCTTCAGTTGCCATGCAATCCCAGATCATGGGCAAGTAATCATTAACATGGTATTTGATGGCAGTACCTGATATAGGATGCTAGACTTAGCATAATATGGAAGTACTTGGGCATTTTGAGGCTTTGCAAGGCATGCACTGGTGGTAACTCAGCATATGTGGCCTTACTCAGCATATATACCCGATGACCCTTATTTTATTCATCTTATGCTCATTGCAGTTTTTCTGTTGCTTCAGTGATGTCAGTTCCTGTGATGTCGACATGGTCAAAGGTCATGTCATATCAGTTCCTGTGATTTCACCCCGGGCAAAAGGTGCAGCAGATCTAATTCTGGTGAGTCCCGGCAATGGATTCAAGTATCAAAATCAATGTCAGACATTAGATAATACCATTGATATAGATTTACATTATCAGCAGCAACGTTTGAATTGATGCTGTGGTGTGCCAGCTATTTCTAGGGTGAAAGGCTGAAGTACACATGTTGTGAAAATAAAAGTCTTCTACACAAGATAATACCATGTACAGCCTACACACATCATTGACTAAGGCGCCCGGCTAGCATATCATGGGTGGGACAAGGTGTAAAGCATGTCCCGGGACGTGCTTTCAGTCGGTGCGCTAATCCGAACACTGTTACCCGGGGCTCAAGGAGTTAACACTCTCGAGCCCCCGCCGTTGGGAAGGCGGAGCCTGATTGAAGAACAGGGGTTTTGGGGCACGTGCGCAGCAAGTTATCAGTTACTCCTTAGTTGTAAAAGAATAAAGACGTTCATCCAATCCCTCCGTGTGTGCGTCCTTCATTGGGCCTAGATCCCTAGGCAACATTTGGCGACAAGGATTTCTCCCGCACACCGGAGCCCTCCTCCAGCAGCAGTCCGCTGCTTCCACGCTCGTGCTGCAGGAAACCCTGCAAGCCTCCTCCTCCTACTCCTCCTCCGTGCAACACGGCAATCCGCCGGATACGCTCAGGCGGTTACCGGCCCGCTGAGCCTCCTCCTCCTCCTCCAGAACCCCGCAGAGGCGATCCCGCCCACGTCCTCCCTCCCGGATCATAGAAGTCACCACCGAAACCGCCCCGCTGAAGAAGACGCCCGGACCACCGGACATCTGAAGGGCGCACGCTGACCGGCTCGAGGCCTACCAATCTCGCCCAGGCCTAAACCCCAGGCACCATGAGCACTCCACCCTTCAACCCGGGTTCCAGCCAGGGACCTCAACCACCGCGGGCGGCGAAGTCGATACAGCTGCGGTTGCCCCCACCATTCACCATGACACCCCAAACAACCAAAGGGCCCAGGTGGACCGACTGGATGGATGATTTTCATCACTTTGTGAGGGGATCCGGCGACGCGGACTCCCCCAACATAAGAGACATTTTCCTCAACCTCGTAGGGGGAGAAATCAAAACCGTCGTAAAAGCAATTCCGGCAGCGGAACAAGACACTTTCCCCAATCTGATTAAGGCGTTAGACAAACTGTTGATCATCGAGGTCAATCGGGACTACGAAAGATATCTGTTCAACTAGTGCACCCAACTGCCACAAGAGACTGTAGATGAATTCATCACACGTCTACGAGTGAAAGGGATGAACTGCCAATTTGACGCACTCTCGCTGGAGGAAGCCATACGGCTGAGGGTGATCGAAGGCTGCCTCTCCCCCGCACTCAAGAAGCAACTGCTAAAAAAACCTCTCACCATACCTGAAGTGAGCGAACTCGCTCGCATCCACGAGAGGGTGGATGCGCAAGCCTCATCCATGGGACGCTCCGGCAACCCTACTCCAGACACGGGTGAGCTCATAGCTGCCATACAGCCGACCCGTCAAGGGGACAGGGGCCCGCAGCCATACAGACTACCGGCGACCCCTGCAATGCCTGCCGCACGCCAACAAAGACAGTGCTACCGATGCGGAATGTCCTTCCCCCACTCAGGGTCATGTCCGGCCCTGTCCCAACAATGCACTAATTGCGGAAGAGAGGGACATTTTCAGGCCGTCTGCAGGGAGGGCGTACCATTCCCCCCGATGCGACCCCAAGTGGCCACCAGGATGCCTTTCCGGCCACAGCCACTGCAGTATAATCAACCCAGACCTTACCAGCCAGGGTTTGGGCAGAGGCGCTACGTCAGAGCGATCGACGAATACCAACCGGCAGAATACGCTCCGCAGTACGACCCGGCCGAACAGCCCAGATACTTCACAGATGAATACGACGACCCTCCTGCGACCACAGGCCTGAGATACTCTGCCAGGACGACCAGGTGATGGCCTATTACGCTCCGTACGATCAATACGACCACAACGAGTTCGTCAACCTCATACTCGACAACGAAGAAGCCAGGGAGGCCCCGAAAATCCCGATCAAAATGGGGAACTGCCAATTTCAGTTCATGATCGACTCTGGTGCCACGGTGAACATTATGGGCGAGCAGGATTATGGCCGGATACCACACCCGCCGCCGCTGGACCCATCCCGGTCCAGAATTTTTCAATGGGGGGCTGCCACCCCGCTACAGACGGTGGGACAATATACCCAATGCCTCCTTCTAAATGGGCGGCAAGTGAACGCGACCATTCATGTCATCCGGTCCCTCGCCAAGAGTCGATGCTTACTCAGTTACCACACAGCATTGCGCCTGGGTCTGATCGAGATCCACGTGAACGCGGGTGACGTGATCACCACCAACTCGGGCAGCCCAGACCTGAGAACCACCACAGGGTCGATAGCAGTCCACCAGACTCAGTCGCTCGTCTCGCAGGACGACATCGTGAGAAGTTTCCCCAAACTGTGCACGGGGCTAGGAAAACTCCATGGGCCCCCCATCAAGCTACACATCGACCCTACCGTGCGTCCAGTGCCGCAGCACCCTAGGAGGGTCGGGTTACACCTTCAGGAGGCAGTTTCGGAGGCGCTCCGCCAACTCCTCCGCGACGGCATCATAGAACCGGCGACAGGGCCAACCCCGTGGGTTTCCCCCCTCATGGTAGTACCCAAGGAAGGGGGAAAGATCCGCCTGTGTGTGGACATGAGGGTAGCCAACACAGCAATACAACGGGAGAGACACCCGGGACCATGCATCGAAGACATGATCGTGCAGCTAAACAGCGCTCAGATGTTCTCCAAACTAGACCTACTCCAAGGATACCATCAGCTGGAGCTCCATCCCGACTCCAGGGCCATTACGACGTTCGCGACGCACGACGGCCTTTTCAGATATCGGAGACTGAACTTTGGAATCTCCTCCGCTGCGGAGATTTTCCAGGAAGCGATACGTCAGATAATCAGACCCATAAAAGGGGCCCTAAATTACAGCGACGATATTCTCATCTTCGGATCGTCCAAGGAGGCCCACGACAGGGCACTACACGACACCTGCGAAGCCCTTCAAAAGGCAGGCCTCACACTGAACATCTCAAAATGCCGCTTTAGCAAAACGAAACTCAAATTCTTTGGACATATTTTCTCCAGGGAAGGCATGATGCCTGACCCGGACAAGGTCGACACGATTACCAACCTCAGCGAACCCCTACAGGTGGCGGATGTCCGTTCGTTTCTTGGCATGGCGGGCTACTGCACGAGGTACATACCCCACTACACCTCCCTCACAGACCCTCTGAGAAAGCTGCTGCAGAAGGAGTCGTCGTTCGACTGGACACCGGTGTGTCAACAAGCCTTCACAAACATCAAGCGGGCCCTCACGGAAGCCCACCGCCTCGCATATTTCAACCCGGCATGGCACACCGAGGTGGTGGTGGATGGCAGCCCAGTCGGCCTTGGCGCCATCTTGGCTCAAACCAGTGGCGCAGATGTTAACCCCAGGCATGTGGTCGCCTATGCGAGCAGAGCGTTGTCGACGCCAGAGCTGGCCTATTAGCAGGCCGAGAAGGAGAGCTTGGCGGTGGTCTGGGCATGTGAACACTTTCACAACTTCATCACTCTGATCACCGACCACCAGGCGCTTCTATCCCTATTTGGCAACCCGCACACCAAGATGCCACCGAGGATCGAGCGGTGGGGCATCCGCCTCCAAGAATATGACTATGACATTGTTCATCGACCGGGTGGTGACCTCAACCCTGCGGACTACCTGTCACGACACCCGGTTGGAGCCCCGCTCACCCGGAAGGCTGACGTTGCCTATGTACAGTACGTGGCCTCCCACTCACTGCCGCCGCGTCCGCAGCTGACCCAGTGATAGCCCTGGCGATCAGCCTCACGTCGACCAGCAAATGGAAAGATCATCACAGATCCATACTAGCCCATCCAGGAGTGAACAAGCAGGAGATTGAGCGGCTGGCTAGGGTGCATGGGGAACTTGCAGTGAAAGACAATAACATTCTGCTAAGAGGGTGCAGGATCGTCATTCCCGCCACGCTCAGGAGTGAGGTGGTCAGCATCGCCCATGAAGGCCACAGAGGAGCCGAAAACACGAAGAAACAGCTCAGATGCCATGTATGGTTCCCCTTCCTGGATGCCGCTGTTGATGAGTGGGTACGGAACTGCCATGCCTGCCAGTGTACAGCCCCTGCTGAACGTCTGCCCCCACTCCAACACACTCAAATACCTGATCGCCCGTGGGAACGGATAGCCATGGACTTCTATGGGCCCACTGACGCAGGCGACTACCTCCTACTGTTCATAGACGAACATTCGAGGTTCCCTATAGTGAAGGTGGTCAACTCCACGGCATTTCCCCAGGTGGCGGCGGCGATAGAGGAGGTCTTCAGCGAGTGGGGGATCCCCAAATGGGTCAAATCTGACAATGGACCACCGTTCTGTGGGCATGAGTTTGCGACATTGGCAGAGCACCTGAGTTTCAGACATATGAAGATAACCCCCCGGCACACTCAAGCGAACGGAATGGCTGAGCGCTTTATGGCGTCGATCAAAAAGACAATACAGAGAGCACGACTTGACGCAGTCAACACGCATCAGGCACTATGTCGTCTTTTAAGAGACTACCGGAACACTCCTCATGATGCCACAAATAAGACGCCCGCTGAACTCATGTTTCTCTACGAGGTGCGAACCCGCATTCCGCGAAACCTGTCAAGTGCAGAGCCGGTCGACGAGGATCTACTCCAAAGGGATGCTGAGGCAAAAGAGAGTGCGAGGTTCCGTGCGGATGCACGACGCGGAGCGGTGACACCAGAGTTTCACATAGGTGATGAGGTCCTGGTACAGCAGCCAACTACCAGGAAGACGGATCCGCGTTTTGCTCCAGGTCCCATGAGGATAGTCGCAGTGAAAGGCACGATGGTGACAGCTGAAGATCAGAACAGAGCTGTCACCAGGAACTGTCAGCAGTTCAGGCACTACGTCAGAAGAGAAGGTGCAGAAATACCACAGAGGGCTGTCTCCCCAGAACCGCGGACGCAGTGGGACGAGTTGTGGATTCCCCCAGAGGGAGATCCAGGAGAGACGAGCCAAAGAGCGGTAACTCAAGAGGTTTCAGAGCCCGAAAATCAAGGTGAGAGGCCGCGACGAATCATAAGGAAACCGATGAGACTTGTTGAAGAGTGTTAAGGTGTTAGTTAAGCACAGAGTGTTAAGTCGATGTTTGGACATATTGTTCGGGGGTAGTGTTACCCGGGGCTCAAGGAGTTAACACTCTCGAGCCCCCGCCGTTGGGAAGGCGGCGCCTGATTGAAAATCATCAAACTGCAGAAGTAGACAAAGTTAGAAACTCAAACAACGCCTTTGATCTTGGGCAGAACAATCAAACCTAAAAACAAGCACAGGCTTATCAAAAGTAGTTATGGATTCGAATGGCATTGTGGGGTTTATAATCATACAGGTTTAATCTGATAAACCAGGAAGCATTAGACAATCCGATAGACTTCACTCTAATGCTTTTATGGTTCAATGGCAACGTTGCAGTCACTGTGTAGCTCACCTATCCATGTGTGCATGTGTGCAACTTGCTATAGTTTATGCATGATGCTAATCGGATTCTCTACTTGGATTTAAGAGGTCACCAACATTATCAGTGGAAGATCTCACACGATTGGCCAAATATGATTTGACAGGCTATGCTAGACTAGTTGCCGTATGATGGGGTCACTGTCACCTCCCTAGTCTTGAGTAGAAGAGGGCGATACTTACGTTCGTGGGCACCCCCATTGACTTGGGTGAGCAGGAGATCCTCAGAGCAGAACAGACGCTTCACAGTCTGGAAGAAACCGAGATATAACCACAGGATGAGCTTTTTTTAATACATCTAACAACGGTAATACTCCGTGGGACTTTCCCTTGGCTTAGTATGCAGCGCTTCCATCCCGCTCACCGCGTCCACGGGAACAGGCGTCCACGTGCAGGTCGCGGAGGACCTTTGCCACGCATTATCAATTGAAGTTCGAGAGCTTGGACATTTAGAAAGATGGCAGAGAATTAAACTTGCAGAAATCCAAGTGATTTTCTGAAAGGTCATTAGCTGAAAGGTTAAACAACTTGTTCCTGCCAACCCCCAGAGTAAGGGGAAGAAAGTTGAATAGAAAATCAAACATAGTGAGGTGAAAACAGAGCAATTACATGGCTACCAGTGGGGCGGCCTGCACAGGCACGGGGAGCTGGAAGAACAATTATGAAAGGTCGTGCACGTTGCACGGGAAAGCTAAGCTGAGAGTTCTCGTTTCTTTATGTGTCAAAAGTGCAGCCTAAAACATTCAATCATTTTAAAGGATATGATATTTATAACACACTCAATTCCCAGAGGTTTCTAAGCGCAGACCCGGAAACCGAACTTGTGTTGCTTCGTGTTATCTTGCTTCCAAGGTGAGCACGTTGTTCCTAAGCTATCCTCCCGAAATACAATATAATAGTCACAATGATATAATGGTAAAAAGTAAATGTATGTAAGCACTATGCTTTATAAGCACTCATCATAATGTTAAGTTTACAGCGCATGAGCTTCTCTAGGTACTGGTAACGAGAAAAAGCAATTCAGTTAAACCTTTTGCTCTGACTAGCCCGATTGTGTGTTTTTGTGTCTGAGTAGAAGAGAAAAACAGCCATGCTCTGCTCCATGTCAAATTGGCTTCCGGGGCCACGCTTGGTCTCCAGACAGGTGAAGGCTGATAGCGAATCAGAAGAGCCAACATCGTCCCCAGTGTGACATGGTGAACATTCATTCTTTTGTACTTGTACTTTTGTATATAGTTTCCTCGCCCTTGTTTTTGTATAATTCACTTTATCTATTGTACTTTTGTATCTACTGTAACTAAGATGAAAGTATACGTGTAACCTCTTGTGTGAAAGGCGCCCAGAAACCCCTGGGTTGGGTGCGCCATAATAATAAATAAACAAACAAACACACATAGTGCACCCCGACGCGCGTCTCTGGCGTGTTGGCGTATTGCAAGTCTCCCGGCAATAGTCCTTTTTTTCAAGCTTGTGTCACAGGCCACCACATGCAGTTTAGCCACTTATCTCCACCTTTACTGATGGCTTGCTTCTTAGATTTCCAAAGCTTGCCCACAGCCTCAGTAATCCACTCCGCCATTTTGCTGCAAGTGCTTTCCTGATTGCATACATTCCATCAACAGCCTTTTCAGCATTCCTAGAATAAGGTGATCCCCACTTATTGTCGTTACAGCGTCATGCAATTCTCATCTTTTTCCAAACATCTTTAAGAACCATTTCCGCACTTCTCAACTCACTTATGATGTTCACTTCTGGCAACAATAAAAAAAAGGTGCCCGACGAAGACAGGACAGGCACCTCTGCTCGATCATTTACCGAAAGAAGACCCATCATATGTAATGTTTATCCTGTCCTTGATGACTTTGCCCCAAATGAACACTTTATTCCTGCTAAACTCACAACACTTCCCAGCACTCATTATCCTTCTTGCATGTAACACTGTTCCTCAATTATTTCTCTTCCCAATATGTAATAACTAAATCGAATCCTCTTGCTTTATTTGCCAAACATACAGTCACGCCTCATTACCACTCTGGTAAAACCGGCAGGCTGCCGCCGGAGTTGTGATTTTTACGACCCCGGTGTTCCTGAACGTCAGGTGCTGGAAAAATGGTATTTCCCATTCCCATTTCAATCCCGTAGGACTCAATGGGAATGTGGAACACAGAGGCACCGGCAGCGTAAATAACAGTGCCGTTGCCTTAGTGAAAGTCTGGGAGCGGCTGCCGTTCTGCACACAAGGTCAGATCTGGAGAGCAGGACGGCAGCCGCATGCAACAACGGTGCAGGTCGGCTTACCGGCACAGTTGTTACTGGACCGGCATGCTCGTAATGAGGCTATTGAGAGTGACATTTCACTATATCACTGCTTATATGTTGCTCCAGTAAATATTTGCAGCAAGACAAATTCCTTTGGAAAATGTGTCATAATCGGGCATATAACTCTAGGAAGTGCCTTTCATCAAGATGGCGGCCATCCAACTGTTGAGCACATACCAGTCAGCAAAGAAAAGAAGTGCCCTACATTTTCAGAATCCCTGAATTGGAATTAAGTGTAGGAAGTAAGATGGCACCGTTTTCTTAATTGAACATCAAGGGGGGACAGTCTACACTGGGGTACCAGGAGGGGCTGTTGTAACTGGCATCTACAGAGCTATACATTCTAGGATGGAACAAGCAGAAGGTTCAGAATGTTACAAAATCTCCTGACCCTAACGTGTAAATAACTACAGTGGTGAAAACATGTAAATAACTACAGTGGTGATGAGTTGCCCTACCTAAGGACACTGGACATGCTTAGACCCAGGACTAAACAAGGACACATGCTAAGCAGTAGAGTGGGATATATGGTACCATGAGTGTGTTATATCTGACTGGCATGTAGGCTGTAGATTTTGCCCAATTGGAAAGTGAATGACCAGTGGGGGTGCATTCAAAGGCCCCAAACAGAAGTCCATTTCGCATGGACAGCAGGATTTTAAACCCTGAAAGAAAATGGCTTGGCCTTTATTTTTTTTCACGTAAAATTGGAGAGCCGTGTGGAAAAGGGGCCTACCTGTCATTACCAAAGGAAAAACAGCATTTTAATTTACAAAAAGGAAAAATCAAAGAACGCTTCCACATGGAAATCAGTGACACCAAAAATGGCTGGCACAGGCATGTGTAAATAAATGCAGTTTAAATTTGAAAATGGATCACTGCTAACAGGAACATGTCAGGGAAAAGATATGATGTGTGGGTTGACAAAAAACAATTAATATTTGGTTTCACCTACAAAACTCCAGTGACATCTGAAAAAACATGTAGTATTCATGAAAACAATGCCAGCCAAAGACAAACCCTTTTTCTGGCTGTGTGAAACTTCACAAGTAAATCTCCCACTCCCAGTCTGGATGTCACAGGTCCCTTCTAATTACACACTGCTATAAAGTGTCCTGCTAAAGGTGTAGACATTCAGTGTTCTCCAGACCTGCTGGCTTTGAAGGCATTGACTGCAATAGAAGGTCCCCTTGGCTGGAGCATGACTAATATGTGTGAAAATGGGGGCAACAACTACAAACAGCTAACTTCCAACACAAAGGAGACAGATAAAAAAAAGAAAAAAAACTCTGGGTACAAGCTGACCAAGTGAAAACAAATGGCAGAAGGCAGGAGGAGGGCCATTTGTCCCATATGAAGATTCAGAATTAATTTAAAAGGACTATTATCATGTAAGCCTTTTTCTCAGCAATCATACGGTGGATGGATTTCATCTATGCACCATTTTTTCATGTAATTTCCAAGCGATTTTGGAGATATAAAATTCCTCCACCTGCGACTCATTGAATTGTAATGGCCAGTTAAACTAGGTTTCTGACTGATCTGAACATGCTCTAAATGTGAGAGTTGGTGAGCAGGTGGAGAATAAAATTAGGGATATGGGTAACAACTTACATGTTCATAACAGTTATGTTTTTTATGGAAACAGCAGAAATGTGCCACAAGGCCGTGGTACATGGAACAGACTTGGTGGTCAGCTTATCTAATTCTCCATGATTAGCTGAATCAGAAAATAGGTTTATTTTGGCCGTTGCTTGTAAAATTATGAAGTTGTGAAACATAACTAGTTTTTGCCAAAAAGTTGACAGGATAACAAATGGCGATTACAAAAGGGAATTGCATCTGTTGCTCCAGACCACTAAGAAAATCCTGACTTGGAGGCTGGGCTTGGGAGGAGAGAGTAGGGTAACTGTCCAATCCTATTTGTGGGAATTATTGCAGGGCACTTCCCCAAGATTGTAAATTGGGGGTGTCATTGCTGTTATATAAGGGGACTGCACTGATAGAAAAGGGCAGAGAGACAAGAGACAGAACACAGGAATAGACAGACAGACATAGAGGGCTGCTGAAACCTACCATCTGACAGCTGAAAGGAAACACCAGAGGAGAGTGTTGACAGTGCACCTGGGTGGAGCTGTCTATTTCTGGTAAGACCTCATAGCTGACTGGGTCCTATGGTGGAGAGCGGGAGGCCATCTTTTAGAGTGGAGTGGCCAGGCCCCTTTCCTATCTTTCCAGAGTGTCATGAGACACAGCTGGCTTTCTCGTACTTTAAACAGAGGCTTTCTATGTAAGTAGAAATAAGCCCTGAGAAACCAAAAGGTGGGCGAGACTGCTTGCCTTTAATCATTTCCCTTTATAGTGGGCAGTGGGGAGGCATAACTGTGTCGATACTTAGCCTATTTAACTACAAATATTAATTTATTTAATTCCCAATTTGGCAGAACACGATGGGGTTAATTTTATTAAAATTCAAAATTAACAAAGCTCACTTCCCGGTGTGCACTGAAAACCAAAGTCTATACTTTACTTGGGTAATCCTTTTTGTCCCGCTGACCCCAACTTCTTTAAGGAAGAGGGGTGACTTTGTTTTTAAATCAGTTCAACATTTTTATACAGCTTCACCAACATAGGCCTTTCAGTGGAGTGGGGTCTGAAATGAAAAATTCCCCAAATCCTTCTTATTTTACTGTCCGACTTCCCCAACACAGGCCAAAGTGGGGGAAGGGTATGAAAAACAACAAGCTAAATCACCCTGTGTTTATTTTAAACCAAAAGTGAGGGCAAAATCATAATTGCCATATGGATTTGTACCAATCTTGAAATCATACTGCTAACCTTTTAAGCCTGCAGGAAAATCAAAATCGCACAACAATACATGATAATTGTCTACATTATTGATCAATGTAATATTTTTTGTTAAGTGAAATTTGTAGAATGTGAAGAAAAATCATTGTGTTGTTTTCAATTCACTTTTGTGATTGTTGTTTTCAGAATCCCTGTCAGTACATGCTCTCACTATCATGTTCTGGGACTCCAAGACCGAACTTTATATTCATCCTTGGCTCACGTGACAGCATACCACGTTTTGGTCCATTTTGCAGGTTTTAAATGTCTTAAATGAATTAAATTTGGCACTCTTGGTCTTCTTTCATTGCAACTTAACAAGGGTTGTTTCATACGTTGCACCTTTGCTCCTTTTCCAGAATAGATAGCTGACCTTGGCTGCTTCCAGCCAGACAACCTCGCCATGCAGCTCCACAAATCAGCTTAATCTTGCTGCGACACAGTTTTTCCCTTCCTTCTTCATGGGTCATGGCTTACTAAATTCATGATGCCGATGTCCAGCTTCTATACAATGGCGGCTTCGCCTGCATTCTAGTCACTACGTATAGCCAGCTTCTATGATGACTTAGTCTACTTGCATTTCAGCGTCTGTACAATTATTGAATGGTTGATTCTCTGCAGCACTTCATGCACATGTAATCTTCTTTTCATATTTAAACATGAACTTGATACTTTACGTTATTAGTTTCTGTAGGATCTATACATCCTCTTCAGCCAGTATCTTGGGATGTCATATATGTCTCTTGTGATGCCACTAGCTTCTTTCTTTGCTCTTTTTCATATTCCTTCAGGGAGTTCCTCCTTTAGGTTGTCATCGCTTCGGGGATATATTTGGTAAGGTTTTCTCAATGGGTATCTTCTATCAAACACACGCTGCAGTATTGGCACAAGATCTGGTGTCAAACACGGCACGATCTCAGGCCTCCAACAGATGGGAGGTAGGCGGGCAGGGATTCCTGTGGAGGCATGCAGCTGCTCCGCTACATTCTGTATGGTTGTCTGAGTGCATAGCATCTCGCATGCACTCCAGGCTGTATGAGAACAACACAGGGTGTCCCATTTACTGCTCTTCTCTCATTATTCCAGTATGATAATCGTGAGTGACAGGAGCTAGTGAGAAAGTGTCTGCCTGCTCCCCCACAAAGTCTTGCATCTTCATGGCAGCACATCACAAATGACCGGGGGTGACATTGGCAAAGGAAGCGCCATTCAGGAATCATAACGGAGAGAAGAGCATATATATTTATATTATACTAGCAAAAAGTACTGGTTCTCCAAATGGGTTTTGTGGACAGACATGACAACACTCTCATTAATTGTTGAAAATCGATGATTCTATACATCACTGTTCCGATTAGCTTATTGCTTGATGCGCTTTGTACTCTGAAGTATACTGCACTGAGAATGGGCGTGTGTGGCTGGCTTACATACCCCGGAGAAGACTTTGAGGGGAGGCGAGAGTTTGTGTGCTGCTGCATACTGGGACCTACTATGCTCTCTCCCCACCTGTTGCCTCACCCTGGTGTAGTAAAGTTAATTGTGGTGCATTGCAATGCAAATGTCCCATAAACCATACATTCTAGTTTTGAGGATCGGTCCTTCTACGACCACATTGATATTTTGCCGATTTCAGGCAACTGTCTCATGTGTGAAGGTGCTGAACCTCAGGAAAAGAGGTGGAGTATACAAATGTTATGTATCCAGTAATGGCTAGTCTTAACAGGTAACTATGCAAAATGCATTGCAGATTGGTGAAACGGTGTGGAATTGTATAGGGAACAATGCGTTGCCAAGCCACAAACCCATACAAATATTTAGAGTTTTGCTGGAATCCAGGGAAATGGTTGGGTTGTCCACATGTCATGTTGCCAGTAATGTCCAGAGTGTCCTAAGAGGTAACTATGAAAAATGTGGTGCAGAATGGTGAAACGGTATGGAATTGTATAGGGAACAATGCGTTGCCAAGCCACAAACCCATAAAAATATTTAGAGTTTTGCTGGAATCCAGGGAAATGGTTGGGTTGTCCACATGTCATGTTGCCAGTAATGTCCAGAGTGTCCTAAGAGGTAACTATGAAAAATGTGGTGCAGAATGGTGAAACGGTATGGAATTGTATGAGGAACAATGCTTTGCAAGGACACAAACCCACAACTACATTTTAACTTGTGCTGCAATCCGGGGAAAAGGGCAAACATTTACAACACATAATACTGCAAACTTAAATATGTCTCAGTGGGAGGACAAACAGCAATGACTGACAATAAACCGTGACGGGTGTCAGCAGAATGAAAATGATTACAGTGCCTTGTGAAAAGTAAATTGGGATGCTCCTAGGATTTTCAGGGGTAAGGTATTCAGAAGGTTGGAGTGGCCTGTAGTATAAATCTGCCATCTTCTCTAGGCTTCTGTTTAGGTTGTTGATCTATGGGCAACTGCTGATTTTTTCCATCAAATGTATCTATATGGGGAATAGAGATAATTGAGCTGGCAAGCACCAGTGAGGTCAAACCACAGTTGCATTCGAGAGAAAGTCTAAGCAGTTTGCCTCACTTATGACCTGTGAGCCATTAAAGGGATAATCTAGGTGATAAACCACAGACAAGACACCCATCTGCATTACCTCTAACCATTGGAGCTGGTAGGCTGATAATCCAACATTCCAAATTGAAATGGCTGTGCTAAACCAATGGTCTGTGTGCTATGTTAATGGCGGCTGAGTGCTGCGGGCAGAGGCGTTGCTAAGGGGGGGCTAAGGGGGCTGTAGCCCCTGGTCTTTTGGTTGTAGCCCAGGATAGAATCTCAGGAGCTACAGCCAAAAGGCTAGCTAGCCCCCGGTCCCAACAGTTCTGACATCAGCGTAGCCCCCGGTCTTTTCCAGACCCAGCAACACCCCTGGCTGCGGGATCGGAGCGGGTGAGAGCGCTCTGCTCCCTCACATATCAGCAATTTAATTTATCATGCAGAGATAATTTATGTAGAATGAAGCCCTGCTACTTGCATTGCCTATGGAGTTAAAAGTTGCTGCATTCCTCTAATCAATCAGGTGCACACTAGATTCTGATTCTCTGACCATATTCACTAATGTAATCCACAAACCTTTGAACACACTCACTAGGTCACAAGATGTCCAGCCTGTTGTCCCCAGCAGCCATACAGATCTGTTTTGCAGCGGTTTGCGGGCGCCTGGGTCGGCCACAGAGGTGGCAGCTCACATGGAGCCTTGCTGACAGAATGTTGTTGCGCGCTTCGATCGTGTCTCGGCACGGCAAGCCCTTCATGCGGGCACGAGACATGGTTTCACGATGTTCAACCCGCTGGGCCAATCCAATACACTAGCCTTTGAGGTGCTCACGTGATCCGGGCCGGAACCAGCGCGATACGTTGGGATGCTTAAATCAGCTGTGAGAACACTGCGCTTTGCTTCTCAGCTGTTTCTACCAGCATTTGGCGTTCTTGCATCTCATTCCTGTGTTCCTCGTTTGACCTCCGATTACCCTTCTGGATTCCTTATGCCTGACCCTTACCCGATTTGGTCTTCATTACGGATTGGTTTCTTCCTTGATCTCGGACTTCTTCACGGACTGGAACTGTTATTCCCCTTTGGTACCTCGCATTCGAACTCCCTGTTTCATTGATACCTGCTGGGGGGTTCTGCTCCCATTCCTTGTTCCAAGTTTCCCGAGCTTTCATCTGAAGGTGTTTCCAGTGGAGCAGCAGCCGTTCGTTTTGCTTTACTTTCCTCCTGCTTTTTTGCTGCTTTTCTACTGAGGGAACAGGTTTGACATCTCTGCTTACTAGACATCTCCAGACCCTTCCTCTTATTCTTCCCTGCACGATATCTGTTGGTAAGTGAGTGCACCTTACTATCCAATACCGTTTCCACGTTCCATTGCCTGGTATTATCGTGACCTGCCCGTTTTTCCACAGCAGCCATCCGGAAGGCCTGGCGTTCCTGTTTCTGCCACCTGTGGCCCTAATCCTCGAACAGTGAGTTAATTCTATCTCGCTGTTGGTTGCTAAGGGACAGAGGTTTCTATACTTCACACAATCCTCGAGTCTTGACAGACTGAGAAGCCTGTTTTCGTGTGCGACATGGATCCCTCTGCCGGGGACCCGGTGGCTGCTCTGGTCCAGGCAATTACTATCCTGCGTACTGACATGGCGGCAGCCACGGCAGCCATCCATCAACGCCTTCACACCATTCAAAGTGAGCGCCATGCGCTGCCTGCAGACCCGGAATTTGGAGACCCACCCCCACAAGCCCGCGCCTCTGCCCCTTCACCCCCTGCTCCTACCCAACTCATAGTTCTTACCGCCTTTCCATTAGCTGCTCCAGAGAGGTTTCAAGGAGACCCCCATAAATTCCATACTTTCCTGAACCAGTTCAAGTTACACTTCTTGTGCAAACCACAAGCATTATCTGACGCACCACTAAGGCAGCGTTCACCTCGTCTCATTTAGGGGGTATTCCAGCTACCTGGGCTAATCCCTTACTAGAGAGCGATAGCCCTGCTCTGTATGACTTCGACTTATTGGTGACCAAAATGACCAAGGTCTTCGACATACGACATAAGGCACAGTCCCGAGACCTGGAGTTACTGAACCTTTCCCAGGGTAAAACATCACTCATTGAGTACATCACACGTTACAACCAGTTGGCCGTCGAAACTTCTTGGCCCGAGAACAAAAAGGCTGTGGTGTTCTACAAAGGGCTGACTGATGCCATGAAGGACGCCTTGGCAGTGGTTCGCTCCTTGCCCGTCCAGTACAATTACCTTGTAGACCTGGCTCTTCAGGTTGATGCCAGACCATCGGAACGCAAATCTGAGTCTGGGTTTGTCTCTGTTCGTTCACAACCCAGCACAGAGGACAAAGGTGAACCCATGCAAATAGGGGGGGTTCGCAGCCCGATCACTACTACTGGAAGGGAACGAAGGAGGTCAACTAGCGCCTGCTTCTATTGTGGCATCAACGGCCACTATGTTAAGGAATGTCCTCGGAGGCCCAAGTTGAGAAACCCGTGTTTTCAGAAGGCTCGTCCTTAGATACAGGGGCACGGACGAGCCAAGAACTGACACATTTCTTGACCACACCTGCCTATCTAGGGATGAAACCTGTTTCAATCCAGGCCACTCTGTTTCTGTCTTTGGATACCAGTCACGTTGTTCACCCAGTCATTGACTTGGGGGCTACCGGTAACTATATAGACATCTCCCTCGCAGCCTCCTTGAACCTGCCATTACAGAACAAGAGCAAGCCCAAACCAGTCCAGGCAGTCGATGGAACATCCTTCATATCTGCCCCCATCAAACAACAGACATCACCCCTGACACTAGTGCTTCAAGACACGCATAAAGAGACCATAAGTTTCGATCTGATCACGACAACACAATATGGAATCATCCTTGGGATTCCCTGGTTATGGCTCCACAACCTTGGGGTGGATTGGGCCTCTGGTCGCCTGTACTTCGAGTCACCATTATGTCATTCTTTTTGTCTTCTCCAGACAACTATACCTGGCTCTCCGTCTCAGCTATTAGGGGCGGTTGCCCAGCTCACAATTAACAACACCTTACCCATGGAGCTTGATCCACCCCAGCGCATCATGGGCTGTGTAGCCCCAGGCATACCTGTGGAGTACCAAGACTTCCCCGAAGTATTTGATAATGTTTGTGCAGAATCCCTTCCTCCACACAGACCTTATGATTGTCCCATAGATCTGCTACCAAATGCCAGTATACCTTCAGGGAGGTTGTATGCCTTGTCCCCATCAGAGGACCAAGTTCTCAAGGAGTATATACAGAACGTTCTACGCCTGGGCCACATCCGACCATCCACCTCACCAGCCGCCAGTCCTATCTTTTTTGTCCCCAAGCGGGAGGGGGATTTATGCCCTTGCATTGACTATAGACGCCTGAACGCCGTTACTGTAAAGAATCATTACCCTATACCTCTCATTGGTGCTCTACTTGACCGCCTGACACATGCCTCAGTTTACACCAAATTGTATGTTAGGGGGGCCTACAATTTAGTCAGGGTCTGGGAGGGCGACAAATGGAAAACAGCCTTTTGCACCCGGTATGGGCTCTACGAATACTTGGTTATGCTGTTTGGTCTCTGCAACGCTCCAGACGCCTTCGAGAGATTCATGAATGACATATTCTTTGATGTTCTGGACATTTTTGTTATCGTCTACTTGGACGACATATTAGTGTTCTCCCCTTCCATGGAAGAACACATTGTCCATGTTCAGGAAGTACTATCCCGTTTACATACTCATGCTTTGTATGCTAACCCCGAAAAGTGTCTTTTTCATGTGGACCAGGTAGACTTCTTGGGTTTCCATCTGTCCCCAGGGGGTTTGTCTATGAATGACTCCAAAATACGAGCTGTCCTGGAATGGCCAACCCCAACGCCCGTTAAGGCGTTGCAGTCTTTTCTTGGCTTTGCCAACTTTTACAGACGCTTCATAGCATGGTTCTCCTCCATCACGGCTCTGCTCACTTCCCTCACCAGCCCTAAAGTTCCCTTTCTCTGGATGGAAGTGCAACAGGAGGCCTTCGATAAATTGAAGACTGCTTTCACTTCCCCGCTAGTACTACAGCACCCTAATCCCATTCTTCCATTTATTGTGGAGGCAGATGCATACTCATATGCGATGGGAGCAGTTCTGTCACAACCTTGTCAGTCAACCGGTCGTTTGCATCCTGTGGCTTTTCATTCACGCAAATTTACTGCCACAGAGACACATTATACCATCACAGAAAAGGAGCTAGGCCATCAAAGAGGCCTTCCAAGTTTGGAGATATCATCTTTTAGGGGCGAACCAACCAATCACAGTTTATACTGATCATCGGAACCTACAAGACCTGGAATCCATGAAATGTGTTAACAGTAGGCAAGTAAGGTGGCATCTGTTTTTTGCCACGTATGACTTTGTTATCAAGCATAGAGCAGGACTCATACACGGAAAAGCTGATGCGCTTTCCCGCTCCGGGGGGGGGGGTGTCTTTGCCAACATACCCAGAAACAATTCTTGACAAGACACATCTCGTCTGTGTATGCACGCCCTCTCCTGACTTGTTGGAGGCGATTCACTCGTGGACCTCTACCCATTCCGAGATGTTCTCTCCCTGAGTGGTCCCATGATGCCACCATCAATGGCCATCCAGGCCAAAAAAGCGCCATGGCCTTACTACAGCGTTGGTGCTGGTGGCCTTCCATGTGGAAGGACGTCATCGCCTATGTCAACACTTGCTCAATATGTGCACATTGCAAGAATAGGAAAGGACGCCCTCTAGGTCTCCTTCAACAAATGCCCATACCATCAAGACCATGGCACACGCTTACCATGGATTTCGTTACTGACCTACCACGGGTAGAAGGGTATGACACAGTGTGTGTCATCGTTGATTCCTTTACTAAAATGGCCTGATTCATTCCTTGTGAGGGTATCCCTATGGCTCCTAAACTGGCAGGGTTGTTTTTCCGGGAGGTATTCTGTTTGCTTGGGCTACCCACGGTACTCATATCCGATATGGGTTCACAGTTCACCTCAAACTTCTGCAGGGCTCTTACCAAATTACTAGGCATTAACGCCCGGTTTTCTTCATCGTACCATCCTGAGACCGATGGACAAACCAAGCGCGTCAAGCATAATGGAACAATATTTACGCTGTCTATCCCTTCAGAACCAACACTCTTCGTATCGACTGTTGCACTTGGCCGAATTTGCCTACAACAACGCCTCCTATTCCTCTACTGGCTTCTCACTATTTTACTCCTTGTATGGACAGCATCCCCACACCCTTCCCATCCCGCACCTTTCCGCTTCCCAGACCTCTGCAGCTTCAGCATGTGTTAGGGATCTGTCCCTGATTCATTCACAAACCCTTACCCATCTACGTGAGGCTCAGGAGCTGATGCGAGAGGTTGCCAATCGCAAGCACTCTCCGGTTGTACCTTTTGCACTCGGAGATAAAGTTTGGTTGTCTACTAGGCATCTTAATCTGCTTGGTTCTCGTAAGCTCCTTCCCCGGTTTATTGGGCCCTACAAGATCACCCGTATAGTTAATGCAGTGGCTTTTCTTTTGGCTCTTCCGCCTACCTGGCAGATTTAACCTGTGTTCCACTCTTCCCTCCTGAAGCCCGGTCCCGCTTCCAAGCGATTGAAGGTGCCCCCATCTCCCATTGTACAGGATGGGTCTAAGGAATATGAGGTCCATGCTATCCTGGGTATATATGTCTCTAGGGGTCGTTTGTTTTAACTCATTGTTTGGCTGGGTTACGGCCCGGAGGAGAGGTCCTGGGAGCCAGCTTCTGCTGTTCATGCCCTGCTTCTAGTGTCACACTTCCACAGGGATAATCCGTCCTGCCCACGGGGTTGGGGGCCTTTGAGGGGGGTTCTGTCATGCACAAACCTTTGAGCATACTCACTAGGTCACAAGATGCCCAGCTTGTTGTCCCCCAGCAGCCGCAGAGGTCTGTTTTGCAGCGGTTTGCCGGGTGCCTGTGTCGCCGACGGAGGTGGCAGCTCCCATGGCGCCTTGCTGACAGAATGCTGTTGCGCGCTTCCTTGGTGTCTCGGCACGGCAAGCCCTTCATGCCGGCACGAGACATGGTTTCACGATGTTCAACACGCTGGGCCAATCTAATACACCAGCCTTGGAGGTGCTCCCATAATCCAGGCCGGGACCAGCGCGATACGTCTGTTTTGCGATCACGTGATCCCGGCCGGGACGCTTAAATCAGCTGTGAGACCGCTGCGCTTTGCTTCTCAGCTGTTTCTACCAGCATTTGGTATTCTTGCATCTCGTTCCTGTGTTCCTCGTTTGACCTCGGATTACTCTTCTGGATTCCTTCTGCCTGAACCCTTACCTGATTTGGTCTTCATTATGGATTGGTTTCTTCCTCGATCTCGGACTTCCTCACAGACTGGAACTGTTATTCTCCTCTGGTACCTCGCATTCGGACACCCTGTTTCATCGATACCTGCTGGGGGGTTCTGCTCCCATTCATTGCTACAAGTTTCCCGAGCTTTCATCTGAAGGTGTTTCCAGTGGAACGGCAGCCGTTTGTTTTGCTTTACTTTCCTCCTGTTTTTTTGCTGCTTTTCTACTGAGGGAACAGGTTTGACATCTCTGCTTACTAGACATCTCCAGACCCTTCCTCTTATTCTTCCCTGCACGATATCTGTTGGTAAGTGAGTACACCTTACTATCCAATACTGTTTCCATGTTCCATTGCCTGGTATTATCCTAACCTGCCTGTTTTTCCACAGCAGCTATCCGGAGGGCATGGCGTTCCAGTTCCTGCCACCTGTGGCCCTAATCCTCGAACAGTGAGTTAATTCCATCTTGCTGTTGGTTGCTTACGGACAGAGGCTTCTATACTTCAGACAAACCTCGAGTCTTGACAACTAGATTGTTAACATCTTGTATCAGAGGCTAATGCCATCTTGATTTTGGGCTCAATATTATTGTTTGAGGTTGGGAATATGCATGGTTATTTGGCCCTGAAGAAGGCGTTTGACTTAGAAATACATCGCATGACAAATTGAGTTCCACGTTTCCCTTACCATCAAGCATATCATCAGAAACATTATTTGATTATTTAACAGCATATGAGGTTTCATTGTTGTTCACATGGATTAATGAAGTTTGGAAATAATTGGTTTAAACTTTCAAGTAAGGGCATTATCTGCAGTATTATTCGATGCTCGATTTCTCAATGGCACATGAGGATTATTGTTGTTCACAGGTATTAATAAATTTTGGAAATCATTGATTTCGTTTTCCTTTAATGTACATTGTACATTATTTGGTTTTTGATTTCTTTTTATATTTGATGATTTATACTGTCTTTTCCTAATGACGTTTGTTTAACTTACTTTTGTTCATTGTTTTCTGTATATGCAAATATTGTTTAATTTCAAATGTATTTACTCTAGACAGAAAAGTATGTCCTCAGATGATATGATGCACCACTGTATACCAGATAACATGCTATATTAGTGACAACGTCCTTAAATATTCCAGTAGGTGTGTTTGTTGGTTTATAGTATGCATCATTGCGCAGCTCAATTAAATAATGCAACATGGAGGGCATTTGCATAATCGAAAGTGAAATTAACATGTACATCTACAACTCTAGGATGATCTTTCATCAGAAGAAATAGAAGCTGAATAATCCAACACAGCCTGTGAAATCTGTGAATTAATGTCAATTATTGAATTTGGAATTACATCTACATCATTTACTTTTAATGTGAATGAGATTATGGCTCCAAACAACGTGTATATGATTCTATAGCCCAGCAGCATGTCCTCCGTTTTTGATGCATTGCATTTCATACCACTGTCTCCAATTCATTTTCATTGTTTGATACATTGGTCCCTTAATTCTGCCTTCCAGAGGACAATTATCATGGACATACATGTGTGCTTTTTCGGTGAGCAAATGGGAGTGTAGTCATCGATTCTTTTTTAGTATTTTTCAGTCACGTCCTTACATAGATGCTAAAAGTGATCCCAGGGTACACAAAACAATTCTCATAAAGTGAGGTGGCACCTAAACTCCCCAGTTTCACCACCTGTCTCCAATCCATCAAGAAGGAGCTGGGTTCGAGAAAAATTATGAAACAGAAGTTAAATGAGACTAAGGTAGCTCATGATCCACGGCAGTAAACACAGCTGAGAGATTTAACAATCAACAGAGAAAGAGGTCTTTCATTTGACATGGTGACAATATTATACCAGGTTCCACTAGGGAAGTTTCAGTTCCATTTTTGGGATGGGAAGTGTACTTAACTGTGTCTCCTCTCTTTCCAAAAATCCGGGATACAAATATTTGCTTCCAGTATTTTGGAACGTGAAGGCATGTTCATAATGGTTTATAGTTTCGAATGCGTCAAAACAATGCATTTTTCTTTTAATGTGGGGGTCCCCCAACCCCGTTTTTTTACTCCTTAACACTCATTTTAGTTAAAAAAACTTTAACTACAAAAAAATGCATTATTTTGATGCTTTTTTTTAAAAACGTTCGTCAATCGAAACTATGTTTTCGAAACAATGACTGGATACCTTCATAATCTGTCATAACTATCGGGCGCATATGGGTGCAGGGTTGGCTTCTATAATGAGGATGCAAGGATTGATTGTTCCAGGGCAACATGGATCAACGATGCGCCCAAGATCTCGGAATTTGTGGCCAAAAATCTTTTGCATGTTCCAGGACTACTATTGCCAGGAAGGCCTCAACAACTTTACATGTGGGGGGAGGGGCTCTCAAGAGTAACACAATACCAGAGTAGACCAGTGTTTCCAATTCCCTGGGCGCTTACCGGCAAGAATAGTTAAAACTGAGAAAGGGATAGTCCCCATTACAGGTATTGTGGGATCAACTGGAGAAATCCTAACAACCACTGAAGCCATTAGCGAGAAGTTCTTAGGATATTATAGTAAGCTATACGCTAACGCAGGCACGTGCACAGTAGATGAAATGGACTCATATCTATGGGAAATCCCCCTTCCGGGACTTCCTCGGCAAGGAAGTATGGCTCCAAGCACTCGTATTACAGTTGAAGAAATATCTTATGGGCGGGCTAGGTATAGAATTATATAAGGCCTACCCCGACATCCTTAGCCCACGACTCCTGAAGGTATTGGAGGAGGCGCTGGCAACTAAGAAGTTGCCCCCCACTCTTACTAAGGCTATTATCACAGTGTTGCCAAAGCAAGGCAAACCAGAGAACAGGGTGTCTCTCTACAGACCGCTGTCAATAATTGATACCAACGCCAAGATCTAGGCTAAAGCATTGGCAAACAGAACACTACCACACATAACTTACCTTGTACACTCAGATCAGTCAGGTTTCATCCCAACTAGATCAACAGCCTTTAACCTACGAAGCCTCTTTGGTGTAATATCCCAAATTGACCTGCAGGCTCAAGCAGTGGCCGCATCACTTGACGCGGAGAAAGCGTTTGACTCTGTTTCTTGGAATGAACTGTTTGGGTTAGACGCTTTGGGTTTGGCGATTATTTCATCAAATGTATTAAACTCCTGTACACAAACCCAACAGCTAGAATAAGGACTAACAGGGCTCTTTCTCAGGCATTCACACTCGAACGGGGAACGTGACAGGGATGCCCATTTTTACCAATACTGTTTGCACTCACAACAGAGCCACTGGCACAACAGATGAGGGACAGCACGCGCACAGGGGCATACACATAGCAGCACCGCCCCAGTTTATCACCTTATATGCGGATGACACTCTATTGTATGTAAGGAACCCAGATGTACACTTAGGACCGGTCATGGATGAAGTGGCCAAATTCACCAATAATTCAGGTTATAAAATTAACACCAACAAATCTGAACTATTCCCACTTACGGACAACACAAGCATGCCAACTGACCTCAAGGGGCATGAAGGTAGTGCGCAATCAACAGTCCCTACACAAACTGACCATGAGGAATATACTAATACTCTCGCTGTGAAGCTGGAACTCTGGAGAAAATCCCTGATTTCACTGTATGGTAGACTATTCCTACGAAACATGGTAGTGGTACCCAAGCTCTTGTATTATTTTACAACCATTCCGGTCTGGCTGTGTAAAAAAGTTTTTGCAAAAAATCTGATCCATGGCAGTACACTTGGTATGATGAAACGGAGCGCCTCATATAAGCTGGGAGAAACTGACAGAGCCCTGTGAAAGGGGAGGCCTTGCCATTCCTGATTTTGAATTGTATTATTTGGTGGCCCAAGCACAATACGAAAGTTACTGGTAGACACTACCCCCAAGACCAGTACACACAGACATGGATCGGTGCGGAGCAGCGCCAACAGACCTCAAAGCAGTCATCTTTGATGAACACTGCAAAGACATGTGCACATTGGTCCCAGTGTGTGCGACAGTGGAGGCATGGGCCCGATTATTCAAGCGCTAACAAAATGCGGTCCTATATAGCAGAACAATTGGACTCTGGAACTGCCCTGCTCTTCCCCCACGTATGATGCCAACATACAAACGGCCTGGGACCTGAGGTAAATAAATGGTGCTAGGGGATCTATCCCCGGGGGGCAGGTCCGTGGCACAAGAAGAATTTAAGGCAAAGCTGGGTGCGAGTCCAGTTTGGATGCTACAATAGTTTCGAATTAGGGCTGCAGCACACCAGAGATAGCCTTCATTCCCACAAGACTCAGAATCATGTGAAAGCATCGAAGGAATAACTTCAAAGGATATACATAGGGAACAGGTTGCATGACTCTACAGAGTGGTAAAGGTCGCTCAGCCGCCCCGGCTAACAGCAAAGGATAAATGGGAGAGAGACCTGAGTGGGAGTATAGATGAGTTGAAATGGCACAGATGCTGCCTTTTGACTAGGAAGTTGCAATAAATGCAAGAATAAGACTTATCCAATTTAACATTTTGAATCATTTGCATTACACTTTGGTTATGGTAGCACATTCCCAACTGCAGGGGGTAAATGCAAGAAATGTGGTCAAGAGGGCACAGTTTCATTCCACATGTTCTGGGTCTGCCCCGTGGTGGCACGATTCTGGCAGAAGGTCTCAACAACGTTGTATATCATAGCCGGAGTACCACCTACACTACTCCCACTTAAATACCTGCTGGGTGATTTGGGAAAGTTTCCACATCAAAATGAAAATTGTTCAACATATTATGTAGAGAGGCAAAAAAATCTATATTGCGTAAATGGAACTCGAAAAATGGGACCGCATCCGACAAATGGTTTAGGGAATTGACATATGTAAATGAAAAAGAAGTGGGATATGCAATCTCCCACCAGGGGTGTGCCATCCGAGGGACACATGGGATCCATTCTGGGCATACCTCGGAACTTCGCCAGCAAAGACTTGATCAAGAAGCAATGCAATTGTAAATCATTTATGCTAAGTGAACCAACACTCTATGTATTGTTATTGTTTGATGTTTCTGGGTCGTGAGACCCCGGTCCAACCCATCTGCTTGTCTGCTTAAATAAAGGTAAAAAAAAAATCACAAGCCCCCAAATATGGTAAGGTCAGTTGCTTATAGAATTTGACAAACTCTTTCATAGTGTTATTCACCATGAGAAGAACATTTTTAATCATAGAAACATATTAAAATATTTGTGTTAAATAAGCAGACCTGAAAACAATCTTGCTATGGGCATTTGACATTGTGTCTCTCCCTCTTGTCTAGGACCCCTTCCAATCAAAAGTCCTGCATACGACTGTGCCCCCAATAACTTCAAGGACTCAATGGATCTTCTTGTTCCCTGGCTTACCAAACGGATCAACTTATACTTTGATGACGGCGTAGTTCTGTCTTCTTTAAAAGCTGTGTGGGTTGCACCACTGCTGAAGAAAGACAACTTGGACCCCTCAATCATAGATAGTTTTCGGCCTATTACCAATGTACCCTTCATTTTGACGATTCTTGACAAATTCGCCTATGTTCAACTTCAGGCTCATGCGGAGAAACACAACATTTTAGGGACACGACAATCTGGTTACTGTGCTCGGCATAGCACACAAACTGCTATGCTTGACCTCAAGTCCACTCTGGCTGGCATGGTGGACAAATATAATCCTGCTTTACTGATGCTTTTGGACCTCTCTGCGGCCTTCGATCTCGTTGATCATATTTTGCTTGTCACCAGGCTCGGAGAGCTCACCAATTGCTCCACCTCAGCATCTAAGTGGATTACTGCCTTCTTGGGACCAAGAACAGTAACGGTTTGTGCAGAGAATAACCACTCTATCCCTATCCCAGAAACATGCAGCGTTCCGCAGGGTTCATGTCTGTCACCTCTTCTTTTTAATATTTACTTTCAGCCTTTGCCTGACCTGTTGAACATCCTGGGTGTCCAATTTACCAACTACGCTGATGACAACCAGATTGTTCCTCAGCTCAACGGACATTACAAGCAAGACCTTACCACTCTTAACAACATCTACAGTGCCATCCAGAACTGGATGGCCTGTAACTCTTTAGCCCTAAATGACAAGAAGACAGAGCTCATGATGGTTGCCACTAAGAACACTCAGAGAAAACATACATCTGACTACTCTGACTTCCTGATCGCTGATCACATCATTCCAGTCTCTAAAAAAGTGAAAACCCTAGGATTCATCCCTGATGATGAACTGTCAATGAAGCCCCATGTATATCTTACATTCGCTCTGCATGCGGTTGTATTAACAAGTGCATACAATACATTCAACCTTTCATCAACTCTGAAAATTGTGCATTGCTTTCCACAGCATTAATACATTCCAGATTAGACTACTGTAACAGTCTTCTGGCTGGCACTACTGCTCTAAACATCCGAGCCCTCCAGGTCACACAGAACAATGCTGTGCGTACTATCTTTCAGCTCTTGTGTCGCACACATATCTCCACTTTCAGGAAAACCCTAGACTGGCTTCCCGTGAGGCAGAGAATCTCACACCAGGCTCTCACTTTAGCCCATAGGTGCTTATCTCTCTTAGGCCCAGCATACTTATCGGATTGCATCAAAAGCAAGACATCCACCAGATATCTTCAGTCTTCCACAGCTCCTTTACTTGTCCAGTCAAGAATTAAATTGGCTAGTTTTGGCGACACAAGCTTTGACATCCAGGCCCCTGTTCTCTGGAATTCTCTCCCCACTTTTATACACCAAATTGAAGACTACTTGCCCTTTATAAAGCCCATCAAGACACACCTTTTCAATCTCAGTCCCAATTAATGGGGTTTCTGCTCTCATCAGTTTCTTTTGGTCTGGCTCTTGCATATTTGTGCGTCTTGTACTGTTTTATGTGCACACTGAGGTCCATGGGCATGTAGCGCGGTACAACAATTACGATACATAAATAAATAAAAAACATAGAACAGGCATGGGCTAGGCCATGTCACAGGAATGTGAGAAATACATTCACAAAAAAAAAGCTTGCGAGGGGAAATATATCTATATTTTCGGTCACTAAAGTCCACCCATTTTCTGTCGCACTGGATGTCTAATGGACTCAAAGGCCCTGATTCATGGAAATATTTGTGTAGAAAATCTGGAATTTGCTTGACAATTTGCACAGAAATTCCTTTTCAGCGAATCATGGAACCGAATGAGCGAGTCTTTTAGGGGACTAGGGTGGATTGTGCGCAGGCCTGGCACGCCTCTGCGACTGGTCGAGAGCCTTGCGTGAGACTTGAAGCAGAGTGTGGGCTGGGCTTATCTAGCAACCCTGGTAGGGGGTAGAACATGTAGAATGATGAACAACACACACAAATGTGGGCGTGTTGAGAGACGGTCCATGGCCAAGTAATCACACGCCTACACCAATGTAAATCCAACTGTATTTATGGATTTGAACTGGGAACATTGCATTGAGAAAAATCACGTTCAAACCCCAGGACCCACATACCACATGATAGCAGGCATAAAGTCCAAATGCCCATTGAAAACATCCTTCATGCAAAATGCTGATCATACAGGTGATGATACGTACAATTGCAGGGTTGTATGCAAGTTACAAGCACTCATAACTTGCATGCCCTCTGTAAATTACGATCTGCACCACTCAACTTACGATCAGAATCACTCAACTTATGATCAGCAAGACTCAACTTATGATCAGCACCACTCAACTTATGTGAAGTTGTAAGTTACGATCAGCACCTCGTAACTTGGGTTCATGCAAGTTGAGTGGTGCTGATTGTAAATTGAGTGATGCTGATCGTAAAATGAGTGAGGCTGATCGTAAGTTGATTGATGCTGATCATAAATTGAGTGGTGCTGATCGTAAGATCAGTGATGCTGATCGTAAATTGATTGATGATGACCGTAAATTGAGTGGTTCTGATCGTAAATTGAGTAGTGCTGATCGTAAGTTGAGCGATGTTGATTGTAATTTGAGTGGTGCTGATGTAACTTGGGTGCACACCTTAATGGGTGATTGCACGAAATTCTCAGGGATGCTGGATGGTCGGGCAAAGGCATGTGCAAAGGTTGTTGTGTGGTTTGCGTGGGGGCATGTTGTGGGTGTTCTAGCTCCGACTTGCGTACACGGTTACTTTGCGTGAACAATTGCATGAATACGTGGAGCACGCAGAAAGAAATCTGCAAGTAGACTCACGCAGGATTGTTCTCGGCGCGAGGATTTGCAGGATCGATGCACCCTTTTCCATGAATCGGGCCCTAAATCTTTAAGTATGTGCAACATTGTTTGTCATTTTCTGTAACAAAAAAAGAAATGCAGATTTACGTAAGACACACCCTTATAAAAGTACATTGCACATAGTTTATTCTAAGCGATTAAGAGACATATGGTCACAGTAAACCTGGCCTTATATACAACATTAATTCCTACCTGTACTACCTAGATTAAAGAAACATAACTTTTATTTTCAATAACCAAACATCAAGGATTTGATCCTGATCTTTGCATTCGGAATGTACTTTATATGTTTAAATAACCTTTCATATGTTAGACTAGTCAATATATCTAATTCACCCTCTTTCTTTCAATCTGAATGGGGTACATCTTAAATTGGTTTGGCTCGGTGAGTCACTGTAAAGCCATTCTCCGACCAGTATCTCAAGTCATCACAGGCAGGGGAGTTGCTAGGTCTGGAAAAGACCCGGGGCTACGCTGATGTCGGAACTGTTGGGACTGGGGGCTAGCTAGTCTTTTGGCTGTAGCTCCTGAGATTCTATCCGGGGCTACAACCAAAAGATCAGGGTCTGTAGCCCCCTTAGCCCCCCCCTAGCAACGCCCCTGATCACAGGTGTCATCGTAGAGATGAAGTTAATTCTTAATGGCTTCTTTCACTTTCCCTGTGGCTCTGCCACGCCTATTCTGACATCTCACTGGTTGCTTTCTTCTGGCGGCATGTTATCCTCGAGGTATGGAACTTCTTTCATCTACTGGTTTCCCTTCTGATTTGTCCTTTGCCTGACAACGCAACTCTTCTAATCATTGTACTGCACAATTTCATCCAATATTCCATCAAACTCAATTGTCTGTCTTGGCAAATTATTTCACACAATAGAGAACATTACTAAGTTTGATAGGATGATGTGTCCGGCCTCAAAGTATCATTGAGTGGCATAGCGCTGATATGGGCCTTTAACACTTTGGTTCCACGGTCGCCAATTCTGATACCGAATTGCCTCTGCAGACTAATGCTGTATGCTCTTTATTGGGAGGAGATGGCCATTTCTTTTAAAACTCTCATTTAGAGGGACCAGGCTCTTTAAATGCACAATACGTATGCTATGTTCGCTTTTATAACTAGATTATTCTAGTGCATGAAGGTTTTTTTGTAGCACAGTGGGTGTAACTTTCACCAAAGTTTAAGTACTCAAGTTTCTCAAACTCAGAGAAAGAAAAGGCCTAGTCTGCCTTGCTTCGATTGAGAACTGCAATCTGGGATGTGAACACAGTTCTCTGCAACAATTGCTTCACACACAGAGCGGTCGTCTGAACTGCTGTGTCGTTCAAGCTTATTAATATGTTTTTTTTTTACTTTTGCTATTGTACATGACACATATATTGCACAAAGGAAGGGGGCAAACGCTGCACAAGATGTGCTTAGGTGAGCACACAGGCGGTGTGTGCAACAGGGGAGGATTCATTCATTAGATTGAACTACATTGTCAACAACAGCCAGGCAGCCGGCTCAGAGCCCCGGCTACGGCCTAGGCAAAATCGTGAATTGAGTTATTTATGTCTGGCAAAAAATGTGCACTGGCTTCTTTCCATCAAGCAGCTACATAAGGGCCCTCCCAAGAGTGGGGGGCTGGCTCAGGTGCCCTTTTTGCAAACCCATAAATATGTCTTTGAATCAGTTTCACATTTCTCTGATATTATGCCACTAAGTGTGTCTCAGTGGCCCCTCATGTTGGACCTCCCCTTACCCAATCAGAATGCTCGGAATGCAGTCAATAACTATTGTTATTGACTTCCTGCAAGCATTCAGACTTCGCATGCAGACAAAGAAACAGCAGAATGGATTGCTCTGCATTTAACACGAGGGAGTGAGTGTCCCAA
The DNA here is from genome assembly GCF_040938575.1 of Ambystoma mexicanum. Lineage (NCBI taxonomy): Eukaryota > Metazoa > Chordata > Amphibia > Caudata > Ambystomatidae > Ambystoma > Ambystoma mexicanum. The sequence goes on along the minus strand of NC_090933.1, from coordinate 1,233,962,987 downwards.
CATGCTTTCTTTCAGCCAACTCTCCCTCTCGTAGGGGATCTTGTTCTGCTGACCCTTAAACGTGACAAGACATCCAATTCAACACACAAAGTGAAAGAAAGACTAGACCAATGCATTCACTTTCACCATGACCAAATACGTTTGTATTACTGCTAATGCATTTCCATGTAAAATGCCGTTGCATTTTAGCAAACCATACAATTGTAATGCTTACCGTATCAAAATTAACATGGTATTTAAATAATAAAAGAAGTGCTCATAATCGCACGGCCCTTCCCAAATTTGAGACCTTGGCTTTGCTTTGAGCCATTACGTGGGGATGGGTCATTATCACGCAATAATGACCGACAGCTCGGTCATAAAGACTATATTATGGAAGAATTAAGCCTGCCACATTTTTGGTGGGTGTATTCATGTATCACATTTAACAGCACATTTTGATTTTCTGAATTAAGGCTCTCGAGAGTGCCGTGCTTGCTTCTTTTTGATAATGTCTTCCTCCCACACACATTTGCTGATGAGTTGCTGAGTTGGTGCAGTATTTAGTTTTACAAAATCAGACCTGATTATGCAATTTAAATATAGTACGCCTTTCATAAAATGAAAGGTTATCTGCAGATCTAATCTGTTTAATTGAAAACATTGTACAATATTCACAAAGCTGCCAGGTGTCTCTGTAGATCAAAGACTCCACAATTGCAGCAGTGGGCGGGGTTGGAATATGTAGCTGTCATGCACTACACCTTAAATATTGGATATGAAAGGTGGTGCATTAGCCCGTGCTTACACATTGGGGAGTGGCAATTTAGGATCGAGAATGATTGGGAGTCTGGGGGGAGGGGAGTGGCTAAATGGAACATCTTCTGGAAATATGCCAGGAGCTTAGAATGATGCAGGCTATGGCACGGTGATGTCCTATGATGTGAGTGCTATGTTAGAGCTGCTGTAGGTATAGAATCTGACTTGAGTAGCTCTACTCGATATCGCTTATTGACTCTACTTGTATGATATCATATGATATATGTCATTTATAATGCGCCGGTGCGCAAGGTATGATAAGAGGAGATGTGTGCCGGCCTAATGCCCTCCTGATATACTGAGAGCACCACTCTCAATATCTCCCTACTCAAAAGTCTTTTATTCTCCTCAAGAATCGTGAGAAGTATTTATCTCTCCATACAGGTCAATTGTATGTTATGTTATGTTAATATAATGCGCGCAAACGGGCCCGGAGGCATAGAGGCACAGGGGTGGGGAACAAAAAACACTGAAAGTATCAATGAACTAAGATACACTGGAAATGGTCAGAAAGGGGAGAAAGGGGAGAAAAGAAAATCTGGGGTCATGCTGGATTACAGATGCTCACCTGATCAACATATTTGTAAGTTTTTTTCTGAATTGCTCATGCGATGATATATCCCGCAGGTCTGGGGGGATGGAATTCCAGGCCATGGGGGCGACTGAGAAGAAGGCCCTGTTGCTGACCAATGTGAGTGTGGGATTAGTCATGGTCAAGAGGTTCTTGTCCTTAGGCCTTGCTTGGATACAGTCTTTATGTAACTTTACGGTTAACCATAGGCCATTGCCCATCGTTCTCCTTCTTCTATGAAACGCATTGCACTTACTTTTTACTACTACACATTGAACAGTTTCCAGGGAACTGCTCTGGGACATTTCCTGCCCAGACCAAACACAATTAAACAAAGGGTTTCATGCTTGCGGGATGTATTATTTGAATTATTCCACGCCCCATCACTCGTCGGTATTTCATTTGCCACCTTTCATGAAGCTGATCAGGCCAGACAGACTCAAAGATAAGGGGAAAATAGTTTTATGTAGGGAATTCTAACTGTTCCCATATAAATTGCACACTGTAAAACCACATCTCAATTCCCAGAAACGTTCCCTAGGTAACTAGTTTTGGGACTCTACTGGGGCTTTCCTGGGCACATATAACATCGTATCAAAATGTAAGATGACTTCTTTGTGAGAAATAGTCCTTGGGCTCCATCCCCAAACTAATATGGAGCCAACTGAGGAAAATGAACACTGAACAACAGGCCCCTTTTGCAGCCGGAATAAACAAGAAAGTGGTATATTTACTGAGGGCGAGGGGGTGAATGTCTTAGCACTTTTTCCTTGGTTCCTCTTTCTCTGCTTCTCGTCCTGGGGAGATTCTTTGCCTGGGTCTCAAACCGATGTTTTCTTACATGATGAAGTAATGGATGGATTCCACCTGCACACGCCTCAAGGTGCCACCAGGAAGCTCCTGAGTTCAGCTCTCCCATCTGTTAGGGGGTGTGGCATGTTTGAAGGCCTCAAAATATTCACCCAGGGGCTAGCGAGCTAGAGATCCCTGCAAGTTGGGTCAGGTTGTCCTCAGCTCCTTCGTGTCTTAGCGCCATGGTCATCGATATCCTGTCTTCATCTGCCACTGTCTTTCTCCTGCAACTGTGAGTCACAACCATCTCCTGCACATCCTGTCTTTTCCTCGCCACTGTCTTTCTCCTGAAACTGCCCCTGAGCCTCCTCAATGTCTCTGCACATGTTTGTACCTCCACAATTCCTTAGCACTCTCCTTTCAGGTCTGTAGCATGACTGTGTCTTCTCCTCAACTTCTGCAACCTCCTACCTACTATTTCTCATTTCCTCTGCCTTCTCCCTCTGTTCCCCCCCTAACCAATCTCCCATGCCTCGCCTGAAATTCCTCCTCAATGCTCTCTACCTCCTTCCTCACCACTTTTCCATGTACTGCTTGACTTTTCTCCTCCAACTTCCTTACCAATATATTCCTCCTCTTCCTTACTGCTGCCTCCTTCAACCAACTTTACAATGTTTGCACCTTTCTCTTGGTAACTCTTCCAACCACCTCACCTCTACAAAGAGCCCTTTCTACACTCCTTTCTTCCTCTGTAATCCTCCATCCTCCAATTTCTCCTTTCACCACTTCATCCTTGCTCTCCCCCTATCCCCCTGCTCCCTTTTTCTTTCCACCTCTCGTCAGTTCCCCCTTCATTCTCCACACATCGCTAACCAAATCTCCCCGAATCCTGCAGCTCATAACCAAATAATCCAACAGAGAAACCAGGCAACAATGATAGAGGCAAGGTTTATTTCCATACATACATGTGCAGAAATCATTGGGGTAATTGGTAGAGCATCTCTTTCCCAAAATCATAACCAAATAGAAACCTAAGGATTTTATAGGGTTTTACAGTCAGCCTTGTAATGAAAGGTCGTGTGGTCAATTTAGCTGGTTACATTAACAATGGACTTCCTAAGGGCACTTCCTCGGGCCTTGGAGTACCTGGCCGAAAAGCACTGTTTGAGCCCTGTCCAATTCCGCTCGACTAAGCCATGTGGTACAGACCACCACCGACGGTGGATCATTCCATCCTGATTCTGAATCGAGTGCTCTTGTGTCTCCTGGGGGAGGTAGGGGAGGGGGATCTAGATGCACCTAAACCACAGACAGAGCTTGACATAACATGTGCACAGTCTTGTGGGCTTCCATGTGCATGACAACCAATTGGGACTCTCTCTGCACCCCCACCCCTTCCATGGCTGCAGGAGCGGTGTCACCTGCTATCATTTCTTAAGAAACGCATATATAACCACACCCGTAAATCATATAATGTATATGTAACTGCTCTCATAATCCTTCTAATGCATATGTAAGCATATTCCTAAGTCATATAATGTATATGTAACCGCTCTCTTAAGCCTTCTAATGTATATGCCACCGTATTCTTAATTCAAGCACCCAGGTGCCTCAGGGCTAGGCGTGCTCTGTAAATGCAACAAATAAATAAATAAATAAATAAATAAATAAATAAATAGATAGATAAATAAATAAATAAAATCATGGCTGTGGCTTCACACTGTCCATGGACCATGTACATCCATTTCTCATGTGGGATACAATGCTGACAGCTTTGACAGGTCCCCTCTGTTGTGCTTTCTAACCAAATTTAGTAAATATTGTATCTTTTCAAACTCTCATGTTTCCCTATTACCTCTACCCGGGTCTCATCCTACCCCCACTTGCAACTATCCGACATTATACATGTGTGAATGTGTGTGCTGCACATAATCGAGGACACGAACATATCTTCAGGGTAATTAATAGCCACGATTTTTCGAATTTCATCTCGCACAGCACCATCTTCTTTATGACAGTAGCTGGAATCCTGAGGTGTCATTTCTGTGCTTCTAACTCTTAAAGGCATCATACGCTCATTGCGGATGCAAAGTGGGTTTTCATGGCAGCTCCGAAGGCAAACCCAGAAACAGAATGAACAACAGAAAACAATAACAACAATATGAATGGGCAAAATTATCCATTTGTACAGCCATGTGGTCGCATGCCATGCCACATCAATTACAGTGCATAGATTGTACGGTGAGATAGTTCAAAGGCGGGTTTCTTGGTGTTAAGTGTGGCTTCGATCACATACATGTCTTTCTTGACATCAGACAGTTCATGTACTTCTGGCAGCAATTTGTCTATATTTTCTAATCCAAATCTACCTTGAGCCAGGGTAGTCAGTTTATGAATATCTTGGGGTGTGCTCAGATGTTTTGGAAGTGACATCACAGGAAGGGACATCACCTGAAGTGACATCATCACATTTGTGCCCAGTTACCTGCTTGGGAGAAAGGGGTGGGGGACGACCAGTTAGCAAGACATAATCCCAATTTTTTCTCTCTAATGTTGCATGAAAGTGGGTAGAGAAAGAAGAAGAGAAAGGGGGAGGGGAGGAAAGGGCCAGAAGTGCAGAAAATACAAGTTCAAAAAGAAAATGATACCCGGCCTGCACTTGTGCCTCTTGGCTGGAGGCAGAAGGCCAGCCCGGCTATCTCCATGCTGGCTGGGCCTGCTGGTCATTGGCTGATTTGTCTGGAGGCGCATAAATGTTTGCGCTGAATATGTGTGTCACCGGGCCAGGGTGGGAGCCTGACTCACCTAAGGTGGATTCGGGTGGGTTCTCCCCCCTCAGACAATGTTTTAAATAATGAGTTAACAGTGTATTTTACAGCACTTTGTTTGAAAAATTGGGTAAAAAACCACAGTTTGAAAAAGCAAAGTAAAAACCTAATCAATTACACAGGAGCAGTTAACAGCACCTTTTCACGATGCCTTTGTCTACAACATATTACAGATTAAAAAAAAAAAAACATGTATATGCAAGCTGCACCCACACAGGTCCATGCAGGATGTAGCAGTATATTGATATATCGTACCCCTAGCCAGTATAAGCATGCCATGCAAAGTATATCCAGACTGGTTGTCAATGCAGCCCAGTGTACAACAATTGTACAATAACAATTATGTTCGCTTCTACCCTTGATGCCCAGTACAAAAATGCTATGACACTCTGAAAGTGAGCGTGCCCCACTAAGGCAGTTAACCCCCTTCAATGAGAGGAAATAATGGACACACCCCAGCAGGGAATAAGACCAAGACCAAGTGTGGGTGAGATATAGAAGGTTTTATCTAAATCGATATAGGGCATGCAAAGGACTCTGCAAACTCTGAGAGCGCTCTGTCTGACAATAGCAAAGACAGTCATATTTATTACAAAAACACATCATACGCGATATAAGCTATAGGGGGCACATAGTCGTGGGGATTGGATGGCGATGACTAGCTACTATGCATAATGTAGGTGCGGTGCTCCATGATTAGCGGAGATCCATGTTGTGGCATCACGGAGTGCTTGGGTCAGCTGGGCTCCTAAGGGTGGAGAGTCAGGGTGCGAGCTGTCCATGTGGATACATTAATGCAGTGCTAACAATGTGCCCTTGTGGCATTTCGTACACATTCATTACAAACTTCTATGTCGAGTTACCATATAAATCCTACAACACATCAATCTAATACCAGGGGAAAAACACAGAAAAACAGTATGTAATATGAGGACTCCTCAATACATCACCATAAAGTTGCCATTAGCAGAGGACCCAGTCTCTTGAGTACAGGTGTCTTATCAGGGGGCACGGGTTAGGCTACCTTTATTATTCTAATTCTGTTAGATGTAGTGAGTGATAGTTTTACGGTATGTTAGTACAGGGGTTAATAACTGTCTCCATGGCCCGTTAAGCTTAGGGTGAACTGAAATACTATTGGGTCAGTAGGGGCACATAGCTGGCACCTCAAAAGGCGGTGGGATTCGGGACCGGGTGGCTCATAATTCTTCTTGGCCTGGTCATGGTGGTACACAGTGATTTTATGATGGCATCTGGTGTCGGAGGCATGGGGGAAGGTAAATACTTGGTGCGGGCCCAGCAGGAATGTGGGGAGGTGTAGCAGTAACATTCCAGCAACAGAAAACTAGGGACTTTCAAGCCCGGCTGAGCCTTGGGGGGAGGAGGGGAGTTGGATGTGCAGCTCTCTAGAAGGAGGGGGAGATGGCCTTGTAACTTTTCGCAGGTCCCTGTTTACTGACCAGCATGAACACTATTATAGAGACGGGTTGCTTAGACTTGGGGCATTGTGTAAACTGCATATCACTACGATTCGCGTGTGCTCATGTTTACAAGATCAACAGAGAGAAAGTTAGCATTTACATCGTACAATGTTTTTCATTCTGTTGCTTGAAGCCCATGAGGAAAATTAACATAAAACGTTGGTGGGTGCATCGATCTCAGTGACAGGCTACAACATTATGCTTCTGATCAGATAACGAGTTCAACTAATATTCCAATCAACAGCCGGTGTGGCTCAATACTTTAATTGGTTCACATGTGTCACTTACAATCATATCATACACAGACATTTTATACATTGCTTTTTTAACCATTCTACGATAGCGGCACCCATGGGTCAGTAAATGGCAGATTCGAGTGTACATATGTTTGACATCTTTACACAGAGATGTCTTGGGGTGGGCAAGAGTCGTACCATTTTAAAATGGGCAATCGGCAGTATGGGTTTTAAACCTTTTCACAAATGGCTTAGCAAAATAGATAAGACTGGGAGGCACAGGGATTTAACGTTCAGGTTTAACATTTTAGTACAGGGTTGGGGGGTCATGAACACCATGTATCATAAATGTGTGGGTCTGTGGGGGGGCAAGGTATCTTTCATAGGGACAACTTTGTTCTTTCCCAGACCCCAACTAAAAGTCAGGTCACCGCCAGGGCAATGATGTACTGAGGAAGGTAAATGATACAGTGTTTGTTCTGTTACTTGTTCGCATCTAGTTGCTTGTGGGAATGGGCCTTCCGCGGAGCTGCCATGGGGAGGAGGATAGGGGGAAGTGCAGGCTTCCTCTGCACGATCAAGCGGGGGTGAGCTGCAGCTTCTGCAGGCGGCTTGTTCCACAGAGGCATGGGTTTAGTATACTCAAAATGGAGTCTAATTGCATCACAAAATGGAGTCTATGTTATGCTACAAGGTGAGCCGTACAGCCTCACTTGTCGATCCGCAGCCATCCTGCATCCCGAACCCAGGCGTATAGGTGGCTGCCAACGAGTCATAAGCCTCACGTAGGAGAGGGATGTGAGGGACGGGGGTCCTAAAACCAGTCCTCCCATACATTTCCTCCCTTTTGTTACTTAAGTAACAAATATTGTAAGTCACCCAATCTCTGGTGTTCCTTTTCATCAGCTACTGCTTCGTCCTATACTGGTGTCCCCTTAATTGGCATCCAGGCTCTACATACCCCCTGGAGCCTCTCCCCTGCAATTGCATACTCATCATTGGTGCAGGTCATGTATATGCATCCCCCATACCCCTCCAGATCTACCCATACTTCCTTATACCACTCTCGTTCCAGGGGCTCCTTTATTGTCATGTGATATAGTCTATCCACTATATCCCATCATAGTACAAACCCACCATTCTATATTTAAGTTCAGGATCCTCACCTGTTTGTACTTGAGCCTCCTGAATAATATTCGCTGTTCTTCTCTTGCTGCCCATTGTGACCATAATCATTGTACCATTAGGAACTGTGTTCACGCAGCACTGAAGACCCAGCTGGCACACACAAAAAATCAAGAGTAAAAATACAATGATGGGTATCAGCATTTTGAAAGTCATTCCGAGCCAGGATGGTACCAGGATGGTACCCATGAAAAAATGTTGTCGAACCAAGAGCTCGGGTCCACCCCACCTTCCTTCTTCATCCACTCTCCTAAATTGTGCACTGCCATGATAACGTGTGACAGCGTTCCATTGTCCACATCCGCAGAAGGCACGAAAGTGCTACATGCGCTCCAAATTTTTCAGCAAACACCTCCATCCGTCGCCGTTAACAGGTCTAGGACATACCTCTTCTGCATTGTCATTAGCCGTGGAGCCCTTAGCTCCACCTTGATTACGTTGAATTCTTCTTCAGTGTCATTGACCAGTTGGATCAGCTCCGAGCGCATTATTTGCAGCCACTTTGCTTTGGCCTGCGCTTGGATACTGGGGACGAGGGAGGCAAAGAATGTTTCAGCAGAGTTGAATAGCTGGAACCTGTCAGGGATTTTTGCCAAAAGTTCTGTGGAGGCTTTGTTGGATGACCTCCATTTTCTTGATATCAGGCTTTGGATGTTGTCCGCGGACAGGGCATACATTGGCTTTTCTTCCGTTGGTTGCATGTGTTCTGGAACCTGGACGGCTTGCAGTCCCTTTCCCTCTTCAATATGACTCTCCGGAAACATCATCAGGGCAGAGTGCTGCGTTGCCAAAGAACATGTGCCCCTCCAAGATTGTGGGAGGTGCAAGTATGCCTGTTTACCGCAGACCCAGTAAGTGTCCATAAGGGCTGCTGTCCCTTTCTTCATAACTGGGATGATGAGTGTTTTGTTACAGTTCTTGTTTGTGCCCATGTTATTTTTCCCTTCCCCGAGGAAGCACAGTTCATATGTAATTTCTTTTTGCAGTTTGAAGGGTTTTTCCAGGGCTGTGACCCAGGTAAGCTTTGGAATGTGGTCGGCCCATACAGGTGCGCATGATTTCTTGATCCATTGCAGTTTTTCCGCCGCCAACCTTCGTAGTGCTTCTGCCTTGCATGTCACTTGTTCTTCCTTCCATTTGTTTTCTGAAAACAGTGTCCCTTTAATTACCAAAAAAGGTTCTTTCAAGCAAATCACTCCTTTAGGTCTTGAGTAGCATGTCTTTTCGTTCTGCAGCATTTCAAAAGAGACTGTGTGTGCCTGGAAGGTGTTCTTTATTCTAAATAAGGTGAGATGAAGGAGACATTGGGCGTCAGCAAGAGGCAGTTCTTGGGGCAGGAGCTCCTTAGGGGTACCTGAGGCATGGGGTATCAGAGAGCATACGTAACAGCTCTCATTGGTTGTTTGTTTGGCAGTGGAACTCATGTCTGCGTACCATATATTTGATTGGTGCAGGTGCCTGTACTTCTATTGTGTCTAGCCCCAGCCCGGAGTATTCATCATATTTTCTCCTCCCAACTTCCCTCCTTCTCCTGTTGCTTTTGAGGTATATTCTCTCATGCTTTAATGCCTATGGGGTTGTACTTTGTTCACCCGCCCCCCCCCCCTTTTCCCATTCGTCATTTAGGGCTAGAAATCTTTCAGTCATTTCTGCATTATATTCCTTTATACTTGCCGGGGATTCATATTTTATGGTCGGATGGCCTGTTGGCGTGACAGCGGTAGAGGTGGTAACATATAACCACGATAAAACAGAGGGATTTCAATCATTTAACTCATAAACACTGAATTCAGAAGCGTTGTGTGCATCAATTGGGCGTGGGGTTACTGACTTATCGTTAGTATTATTCAACTTGTGTATGCTATCATGGTGGGTGTCATACCCCCATATGAGCTGGAAGCCATCCCATATGAGATAGGTCCCTTGTTTGATCATGCTTGTTACATTGATCATCGTTGTTCTATTCCCTCACCCCTCATTTATATCGATAGATATAAATGTAACCGCCCAGTATAAAACCAGGCCAAACATTAGTGTAAAAAATATTACAGCGCATACAAATAGGCCACACTCATACGGATATCTACGTAAGTCAAAATTTACATTCCCGTTCCTGACTGCCCTAACCCTAGTCGCAGCGAGGGGCCCGTCCGTTGCCATTGTTTCTCCTATATAGTAAAACATAAAGGCATATTAAGCATCCAAGAAAGGCATCCAAATACATTTATTTTTAAGATTTTTACTTGTTCATTTTAAAGAAAGAGGTGATAGGGTCACTATAAAGAGGGGTTGGGGAGAGAGGGAGAGAGACATTTCTGCAGTTCATTATCAACATTATGTACAATCAAGTAGTAATTCATTTAGTACTTCGTATAGTTTATCACTGGCTACTGGTAGGAGAGATACATTATTCCTTTTAATTATTATGTCTGCATTTCCTCCTCATCCACTCTCCCATCTTGTCCCTGTATGACATTATCATAGGCTTTTCAAACATCTGTTAAATGTATCCAATATCTCAGCCCTTTCACTTTCACAGCCGTCGGTGTGCAATACACTTATTTGTATGGGCCATGAAATCTTGGAGCATTCCACCTACGAATTAAACTCCTTATATTTACCATCTCCCCTAGAAGTAGTTGGCCTGTTGCACCATCTGTGGTAGGTGTTCTTGTCTCAATTTGTTCTTCACTTGTGAACGGGGGTGTGAGCTGTTTTGCTATCATACGGGTTGCTTTTGTGAGCTTTGTCAAATATTAATCAAATTCTTCACCTAATACTGTAGCACTTCTTTGGGTGTCTGAATGTCTGCGGAGTGGAGAATTTGCTGTATGCATGCGCCTTCATGGTACAATTTCATGGAGTGACAGATAGTGGTCCTTGCTGGGCTGTTTCGTCAGCTCAAACAAGGCCAAAGGCAAACAGTGCACCCAATTGTTTTTGAGTGTAAAACATAGTTTTGACAATCACCCTTTAAAGAGGCTGTTGAGCTTCTCAACCATGCCGTTACTTTGTGGGTGATGAATTGAGCATAGTTTAGGTTTTATACCCAGAAGAGCTGTTACTTCTTTGAAGAGATCATTTACAAAGAGTGTGCCGTTATCGGAGCTAATCACGTCACAAATCCCCCAGCGTGGGAATACTTCCTGCACTAAGAATTTTGCAGCACATTTGGCATCCGGGTGGGCACACAGTCCTGCCTCAACCCATCTTGAAAATGGACACACTACTACAATCATGCAGCGTGACACATTGCACCTTTCTCCCATGTCCGCATAATCAATATGAAGTTCTCTGAAGGGGCCTGATGGTTTAGGTAATGTTCCCCGTAAGGTTGTACATTCCATTGCAAGTCTGGAAAGTTGTTCCTGCAACCCGGGGATAAACCAATTCTCTTGTATCTCTGCTGCAATGTGCTGTTTTGCACTGTGGGCTGGAAAGTGAAGTTGTTGGAATGCTATTTCTAATAGCTTGCAGGTTATCACCACCTTACCTGTGTTGTTCTGGCGCCAGGAGGTCTGTGGGCGACTTGCTACACCCCCTTTTTTTCCCACATCTCTTTTTCCTCGTCGGTTGCCCCATCTTGTAGTTCTAATATTTGTGATACCGGAATTGTGTTATACCCATCTGGGAGATCTTCTTCCACGTTTTTCTGTATCAAGTACTCATCTGTACTTTCTTTTGTTAAGTAAGATGCCTCCTTGGCGGCAGCATCCGCTGCCGCGTTCCCTAAAGAGATAAAGTCAGTGTTGTTTGTATGGGCCTGGCATTTCTCTATAGGTACAATTGTAGAGTATTTTAAGGCTTCTATCAATTCTTTGAGTAGTTCTGCGTGTTGCATGGGTGACCCATCTGCCCTGTGAAATCCCATTCTCCCTCATCTGGCCAATCCCCTGTGTACTGTAGTAGTCATGTAGGCTGAGTCTGTGTAAATTGTGACAGCACATCTTTGGCGGCATGTAAGGCTTCATTGAGTGCTACTAGTTCGGCAGTTTGTGTTGAGTAGTGGGCTGGTAATTGCTGCTGTACTAGCACTTCATAATCATCTTCCTCTAGTCTTACAACAGCTATTCCCACATGTTTTCCTCCGGTCTCTGAGTTTATTGATGCTGATCCGTCTATGAAGTATATTTCACCTTCAGCCAGTGCGTTTTCACTTACTGTGGGCATATCGTCCTCCTCTCCTCTGTACGTTGCACAATCATGTGCTTGCATGTCTTCCACTGTGCATGCCTCTGTAATGAATGTCGCAGGATTGACTGTTTTGCATCCCACTATGTGTATGTTAGCGCTGGGCAGAATAATTTCATACGCTGTGGCTCTCTGAATGGTTAGTGTGCTTTTTGATCTTTCCAATATGGTGAATAGGGAATGTTCCACAAACAGTGTCACCGAACATCCTATCACGATTGTTGCACTTTTTTCAATGCGAACGCTGCGGCTGCGAGAGATTGTTTGCAGGCGAAGTGTCCTTGCATTACTGCATCCAGTGTTCCACTGTGATAAGCCAATTGTTTGTGCCCCAAAGATTCTTTTTGTGTCAGTACTGCTGTCATGAGGGTCCCGCTGCAATGTGAAAATAAATAAAACTTGCGCTCATAGTCTGGGTTCGTGAGTACTGGTGCCGTTGAAATTAGTTCCTTAAATGTTGTGAAGGCCTCATCAATCTCTGCTGTCCATTGTATTTCTGTGTTTTCTCTTGGCGCTTGCTTGAGTCCCTGCAGTAAGGGCTTTGTGTGTGCTGCATTCTCTAATATCCAAGCTCGGCAGTAGTAATACATGCCGAGAAATGTCTGCATTTCCTTCACTGTTTTTGGCCTGCTCACTGCTTTGATGGCAGCCACCCTGTCTGATATGATTTGTTTACCATCTTTTGAAATCAGTTGTCCCAGTTACAACACTTCTTGCTGACAGTATTGTAATTTTCCTTTATCTACTTTGTAAACTTTGTGGGCCAACAATGTCAAAAGTGTAATAGAATCTTTCCTGCACTCATCCTCATTTTTCCCACAAATCAGTAAATCATCCACGTACTGGATAATTGTGCTGCCTCTGACCACATTTCCTAGATCTTCGTGTAAAATCTTATTGAATATACTTGGGCTTTCGCAGTACCCCTGGGGCAGCCTACAATGCTCGTATCTCTTTCCTCCTAATGTAAATGCTGTTAGGTATCGGAACTCCTCAGCTAGTGGTACTGAGAAGAATGCGTTCTTCAAGTCCACCACAGTGAAAAAAGATGCATCTTTTGATATACTGCAGCAGGATTGGGGACCAATGGGAATTCCATTTGTATGATGTCATTGAGTGGGTGTAAATCTTGGATCATCCTCCAGGCCCCACCTTTTGCTTTCTTAATGGGGTAAATACAGGTGTTGCATGGTGAATTTGATGGTACAATTATTCCCTGGACTAATAATGCAGTGATTGTTTCTTTTATCCCTTCCTCTGCTTCCCGGGACAGGGGGTATTGTTTCACTCTGGACAGTAAGGGTCCTTGTTTGAGTTTTATCTTAACAAGTGTTACCTCATTCAACAGTTCCACATCATGTGGGCCGGTGGTCCACAAGTCACCCGGTACTGATTGCATGTCATTGTCAAAAAATGACGGTGGCGCTCCTACCACTGCCATCAGTTGCACTGGCACCTGTCTTGTCTTTATCATAATATCACAAGGGATTGCTATTTCCATTATTATTTCCCCATCACCGTCTGAATCAGTGAAGAGGTCTTCGTCTGATAAATATCGCAGCGTGATGTCACCATTGATGCACAACACAGTTTGCCACTGGCAGCCATGTATGTCCATTCCAATGACTGCTATTCTCTGTGCTGAAACCTGTACTGCATGCAAATCTAATGACATCACTGCCCCTGGCACTATCTCTGGGCGTGCTATAGGACGGAAAACTAATTCTGCAGGCACCCTCCATTCCTGGCGCTTCAATTCTGGGACCACTCGTGCCAGTGTTTTCAACCCCTGAATAGGCATGTCTGGGTCCACTGGTATGCTGCGTACTTCTGGCGCTGTTGCTTGTGCTTGTACTACCAACATCACTCGTAGTGGGCAGATCCCGGGTGTCAAGCAAACTATCCCCCTTTTGGTAAAAGAAATAGTCATGTTGAGCTTGCTGAGGAGATCTCTCCCCAGCAAGTTAATCAGAGATTGTTCATAATACAACGGGGGAGCTTGTACTGTTTTACCCCCCACAGTTACATCCAAATCTTCTGTATAAAGAACTTCAACCACCGCCCCAGAGAACCCCTGCATCTCCAATTTACGAATAGATGGCAGAAACCTGCCTTCACATAGGCATGATTTTTCAGCTCCCGAATCTACCATAAAAATGAATTGTTTGTTCCTTATCTCCACCCGTATCAATGGTTCCTCTGATGCATCGAGGGTATCGATAGTACTGGACACGCAAGTGCTCTCTGTCGGCTGTCCTATGCCAGGTGTCTCATGGTACCCCCTTGGCTGAAAACATTTCCTGATACCATGGCCACCCCTCTAAAGGGTGCAGGTGCACCCTTTGCGGTTGTGGCGAAAGGCTTGCCCTGGGTGTATGGCATGTGCTCGCGGCATTGTGGGTGTTGCTGGACATTATGTGTTTGCTCCCTACATTCTACTGGGTACCTTTGATCTTGCTGTTCTTGTCCCTCTCCACCACCCATCGGTAGCCCGTATGTGCTCCCTGGGTGGGGGTGGCCATATTGCTGTTTGTTTTGGTAATTATTCATTGGCCTACTTCTACGCTCTCATGAGAAATGCCCCCACCTCCCACAATTGCAACAATTTACTTGTCCTCCCTTAGGTCCTGGTCCCTCATACCCACCATTCCCTCTGTATTCTGGACCACCCCCTCTGATCCCTCTGTACCCATCTCTTCCTCCCCGGGTGCGCCGCACTTGATACTGTGGTTCTCCGTACTGTTCTTGTCCATTCCACTGTGACTGCCCATTGCCTGCCCAATTTGCTGCCATTCTCCCCTGTATTGCTACTGACCGCCCTCCTCCTCCACGTCTCTATCTGGAGGGAATGCAGCTAGAGCTGCTGCGACCTTCACCAGTTCCATTTGTATTCATTTTGCCTCGTCTGACAACCTTCTCTGTGCCATCTCCTTCTCCCTCTCCTTGATCCTATTGCAGTGGTGTACTATTATACTTTGTATTTCAGGCCAGCCTTTCGCTTCATTCCCTACTATTTTGTCAAGTGCTTTCTGAACCTCTTTTGGAAGCCCCCTCTTTATTATAAAGTAAAACAAAGATGTTGATTGATCCCAGGCCGTACCCGTTTCCGCTCTCCACATCTCATGCACCCGTAAAATGAAATCCATAGCATCTTCCCCGTCATTAATTGTATATTGCATTACTGATTGTAAATCTGGTGTGTCGGGGAGGTGTCTCTCACGGCATCCCAGATCCTTGCACGTACTGTATTAAATGAGGCACCATCATGGCGGTCGCAACCTAATCTTATCCCTGAGAATCAGGCCTTTGCCCAAACCCTGTTAGCGTGGTTACCCACTGTTAGGCAGAAACCTGTGCAGTTCTCTTAGGGAACATTTTAGAGTGCTTATAGATACCTTAGTGCAACTAACCACAAAGCTTAGCACTAAAGAAGTTATTTTCTAAACCTGTCAACTATGGAAAGTTATAGTCAAGAGTCCCTTGCTACAAAAACTGCTGATTGTTTGAGAGTTCTCTGTAAGCATAACAACCTCCTGACTAAGGGCAAGAAAATGGAGCTAATAGAAAGGTTGTTAGCAAACCAAAGTCTGGATGGTGGTTCAGAGGAACCTACCACTCCAGCAACTGTAGATAACAGCAATGATATTGATATGAATGTTAGTATTGATAACTTTGGGTCAGAAGCAGAAGAGGAGGGGGAAGATGTTATAGCTGTCGCCTCCGGGCCTCTACCTGTCCTGCCAGCTGTACCTACTGGACCATTACCAGGTCCCACACTTAATCCCCAATATATGGAACTAGAAAAAATGAAGCTTGAATTAGAATTCAAAAGAATTAGTGCTCAAACAGAACAACGGCACCAAGAACTAAAGCTCAGAGAAATGGAGCTCAACCATGAGCTAGAAATGAAAAAAATGTCTGTGGAAAGTGCTTCTTTCTCAGAATCCTCTAGGAGTTCCAGTCCCAAAAGCCCCCGGATGCCTAAAGAGTTGGTGGGTATGTATGAGCCTAAGTTGGATGTGTTGGACTGGTTGAGTTTGGTTGAATATAATCATGGGCTCCAGAACATTACAGGAAATGAGTTACTTTCCTGGTTGTTCTCTAGGCTCCCCCCTGTTGCAACTGATGGGGTAATGGAGTTGGGTGAGGAGGATAAGAAGGATTATGAATGTGTGAAGCTAGCTTTGATAGCTAGATTTGGAGAGACCCCTTCCCAGTACCTTAAGAGGTTTAGAACCCTCAAAAAGCATGATGGTACCCCTTGGGCTACCTGGGTGAGTGAAAGTTTGAAGAACTTAGAGGGATGGATTAAGGGTTACAAAGTGAACACTTATGAAGGAATGAAGAATCTTGTGATATTGGAGTCAATTTATGATGCCTGTACTCCTGAGCTCAGACAGCACTTGGCTGATTCAAAGGAATTAGATTCCAGAAAACTAGCTAAGGCTGCAGACTTGTGGGTTGCCAACAGGGCCACTCACAATGACTCTGGGGTAACTCAGAAAAAGGATGAGGGGAAGCAGCCAAAAAAGGACTCCAAAGAGAATTCTAATAATTCCAATCCCAAAGAGGGCCCCAAACAAAACAATAAGGGTAAGCCACAAGAGAAACCAAATCAGAGTAGTGTACCCTCTGGTGGAAAACCAGAAGGAGGTCAGAGCAAGCCATCATTCCAGAAAGCATTTGGTAAATTCTATGTTTGTAGCTCGCATGACCATGTGAAAGGAGATCCCAGATGTAAGGGTAAACCTTCAGGGGTCCAGCTTATCTCCTTAGCCTTCGCTCCAGATGAGGAAGTAAAAATGGCAAGTGGAATCTTTCTACTATTGGCTGATGAACCCATTGGAGTCTCAGCCAGTGTTTCTTTAGTGTCTCTGGGTCTGTGGGAACAACAGAATTTAGATGTCTATAACTCTATCCCAGATAATACTAAAGAGTATTATAAGGATAGTGTCCAGGTGAATGGTCAGGAGACTCCTGCCATTAGGGACACTGGGGCCAGCATAACTGTGGTGGATACATCTTTTTTTCAGGCTGAGGATGTTGCTAAGGCACCCAAATGCCTCACCAAGTTAGCTGGAGGGCCTGTGCAGATGCTCCCCCAATTACCAGTTCTCATCCAGTGTAATGACATGACTGTGAAGATACCTGTCAGCATACAAAGTGAGGTACCAGGAAGGGTTATGTTGTGTAATGACCTGAAGACTCTTGGAGTAGTGTCACATACCCCCAGACCTCCTAGTAAAAGGTTACAGGGGCTCACCAGACCTGCAAGGGAGAGAACCATGAGAGGTACTCCCAAGGAGATGATGAAGAGAGATATCACTCCTACTCCACTGGAGTTACAACTTGCTATCACTGAACGAAAAGAAGCAAAGGGGAAACCCAAGACTTCCCGGAAACAGCCAACATCAAGCACTCCAGTGCTTCCAACAAGGACTTCCCCGATGTTGTCCAAAGTTAACCTGTAACTCCACCTCCAGCCGAGGCTGAGAGGGAGGTACAACCCTGTATGGTTGAGCTAGACTCTGAAGAAGAGCTAGTGGAAGGCCAAGAACTCATTGGAGATCTGGATCCTGTTGACCATCCTGAGCTGCAGTCTTTACTGGCAGAATGTGGACCCAACAGGGCAGACTTCAGTAAGGGACAGAGAGAATGTCCAACTCTGGAAGGTCTTCGTCAACAGGCAGCTTCTCAGGCTGATGGGCAAGAGCCTGGGAAGTATAGGTTGCACTGGGAAGATGGCCTCTTCTACAATGAACCAACTGAGTCTGCACCTGGGGGCTACAAGCGGCTTGTAGTACATCAAGAAAACAGACAACAGTTCTTGCAACTGGGCCATGAGATTCCTTTGGCTGGTCACTTGAGTTTCAAGAAGACCAAGGAAAGGCTCTCACTCTACTTTTATTGGCCAAAATGGCGGCTGAAGTAGACAAGTTTTGCAAGAGCTGCCACACCTGCCAGACTTCTGGTAAGGTGAGTTCCAAGAATGTGGCACCTTTAGTGCCTCTCCCAGTTGTGGAAGTCCCATTTGAGAGGGTAGGGATTGACATCGTTGGTCCCCTTGATCACCCAACCTCCTCAGGCAATAGGTTTATCCTTGTTGTAGTAGACCATGCTACTAGGTACCCTGAGGCAATTCCTATGAGGACTGTTACAGCTCAGGCTGTGGCTAAGTCCCTCCTTGGTATTTTTACCAGGGTTGGGTTTCCTAAGGAAGTAATCTCTGACAGGGGGTCAAATTTTATGTCCCACTACATGAAAGCCATGTGGAAAACCTGTGGAGTTACTTACAAGTTCTCTACCACCTACCACCCTCAGACAAATGGATTGGTAGAAAGGTTCAACAGAACCATGAAGAGCATGATAGGTGCTTTAGAAGATCCCCTTAAAAGAAAGTGGGACCTTCTATTGCCATGCCTTCTCTTTGCTTATAGAGAAGTCCCTCAGGAGGGAGTAGGTTATTCTCCCTTTGAACTTCTTTATGGCCATCCAGTCAGAGGTCCATTGGCCCTGATTAAGGAGGGGTTGGAGAGTGCTCCTTACCCCAAGCCAGTCAGAGTGACTGACTATGTGATAGGTCTCCAGAGGAGAATGTCACAAATGATGGCAGAAGCTAGGGATAACCTGAAAGCTGGACAAGCTTTGGTCAAGCATTGGCATGACCAGAAGGCTAACATGGTTGAGTTCACTCAAGACCAGCTAGTTCTAGTTATGATCCCAACAAGGCAGAGGGCCTTGCAAGATGAATGGATGGGACCCTTCAAGGTTGTGGGTACACTTAGAGAGGTGAACTCTCTGGTGGACTTGGGCAATCCCAAGGAGGCTCCCAGAGTCTTCCACACCAACCGACTAAAGGCGTATGTCTCCAAGCCTGAAGTAGGAGCCTTGCTTCTAGCTTCAACAGAAGAGAAAGAAGAGAGTGAAGCTCTTCCTGATCTCCTCAGAGGCTTACCCTTGGACGAAAAGATTGAAGGAGTAAATCTCTCTTCAAATCTGACACCTGAGCAACAAGAAGAGTGCAAAGCCATGTTAAATCAGTTTGCCTCTCTGTTCTCACTTTCACCAGGCTTGACCCCTTGGGGACAGCATGATATACTCACTGGTGACTGTCCGCCAGTCAAAAGCAGAGGATATAGAATGTCAGAAAATGTAAGGACCCACATCAAAGGGGAGGTCAAGAAGATGCTTGATCTCGGGGTAATAGAGCCCTATACTAGTCCATGGTCTAGCCCAGTTCTGTTAGTATCAAAGGCAGGATCCAAAGAATTGAGATTCTGTGTGGATTATAGAGCTCTTAAAGTAAGTCACCAAGACTGATGCCCACCCTTTGGCAAGGACAGATGAGTTGGTGGATAGACTTGATTCAACCAAGTTCCTCAGCACATTTGACCTTACGTCAGGCTATTGGCAAATAGCCCTGACAGACCATGCCAAGGAGAAGACTGCATTTTCTACCCCAGTTGGCTTATACCAATTTATGGTTATGCCTTTTCAATTGAAAAATGCACCTGCAACATTCCAAAGGATGGTAAATCAGGTTCTGGCTGGGATGGAGGATTTCTGCATGGCATACTTGGATGACATTGCAGTATTCAGCCAATCCTGGGAAGAGCATATTAACCACCTAGGACATTTTTTGCAGGCTTTTGGACAAGCCAACCGGACCATAGAGGCAAGTAAATGCCAAATTGGTCAGAGTAAGGTGGTCTACCTTGGGCATGAGATAGGAGGTGGAGAAATAAGGCCTTTGCTCAGTAGGATTGAAGCTGTGCAAAATTGGAAAACACCTACTACTCAAACCCAGGTGAGAGCCTTCCTAGGCCTCACTGGGTATAACAGGAATTTCAAAGAGAACTATGGGACCATAGCTTCTCCACTGAATGTAATCTCCTCTCCAAAATTCCCTAAGAAGGTCAAATGGAATAAGGAATGCAATCAGGCCTTTGAAAACCTGAAAAGGCTCTTTGCCAAGCACCAGCATTGAGAGCTCCTGACTATCACCAAACTTTCATTGTGCAGACAGATGCTTCTAATGTAGGCATAGGTGCAGTCCTTAGCCAACTGGATGAGAAAGGTAGGGAGCACCCCACATGCTTCATCAGCAGAAAGCTGAAGGATCTTGAGACAAGGTGGGCAACTATTGAAAGAGAATGTTTTGCTATTGTGTGGGCACTTAAGAAGTTTAGGCCATACTTTTATGGTTCTACTTTTGTCATTCAGACTCACCACCAACGCTTGAGATGGTTGATGCAAACGAAAGGGGAAAATCCAAAACTATTGAGATGGTCAATCTGCCTACAAGGGTTTGATTTCACCATTTAGCACAGGTCAGGGTGTCACCACCAAAATGCTGATGCTCTCTCTAGGATGTATGTCATCGACTAGAGATATGCGATTTATCCAGGAGTGGATTAAATCCTCCTGTCCCTTAGTCTTGGGGGGGCGAGTGTTAGGGAGAATTCTCTGTTAAGGCTAATTTCCCAAACCTAGTGAGTCCCCCACCAGCTTTGCTGGATGTTTGGGGTTTATTTTGTTCTCCTGCTAAGAGTGAGACTCTTTTTCTCCCACTCATAGACATGATTTGAGGTGTTCCTTTGACGTTGTATGTGTTTTATGGGCTATGGGGTCCTTTACCCCATAGGGCTTCATGTATTTTTGGTATGTGGGTTACACAGAACCCTCCATGCAGTAGCCCAGGGGTGTCGTAGCGACCCCCCAACATAGACTCCATACCCTGGGACTGACTACTGTCTCCCAGGGCATGACAAGTCACCATTGGATTTACTAGTCTTAAATTGTGAACAGAACCAGTACAAACCATTACATTGTGGACGTACTGGTCGGGGCAATTTGATTGCCCCGGGGTCTGTTGTTCGAGGAGGCACTGTCCAGTCAACCGAGTTTTGGCTGGTGGCAGTGGATACTACCTTTTATATTCGACCGCAAATATATTCCTATGGGATTTTCCCATTGTTCGAGGCTACCACGTTTTAAATAGCCTCGAACATACCTACGGTTTATTAAATTAATATAAATTCACCGGTTGGTATTTTTTGCTGAAAATTGGTTCCAAAATGGCGTTTGTGTTCGCTTCTGTGACTCCAACCCAAGTCGAGCCCTTTGTTCCACTTTTTGGCGGGCTTCTCCACAGAAGCCTCCAAAAGTGGTGCCACTCTGTCTGGGAACCACAGGGGGTGCGGGAGGGGGGTTTAGGCACCCTGGACTGAGTTGCCTCAGCAACTCAAGTCGCACTCTTGTGTGATTGGCCCAAGTGGTGAGCCGCCCGGCTCACCACTTAGCATGTTTGAGTGACAGCTAGGCTGAATGAATGGGGGTTTTCTGCATAAAAACAGGGCTTTGGGGACTGGAACTTCAGAAGTCGCCACAGGACCTAAAGAATCCAAGGAGGGAGAAGCCGAGCTGACCTGCAACGATGACACCACCGGTGGAGCCCTGCTGAACCTTCTCACCACTTTTCCCGACGACAGAGGAGATCTCCAGTTCGGAGAGTGTCCTTCCTTTGACTGGTGGGGATAACCAGTTTGCCCCTCTTTTTGCCTTCCTGGACCATCTCGGGGCCGCCTTGCCCGTGCCAAGCACACCGGCAACCGGAATACCACGGTTTACCACTACCGCGAAGAAAAGGGTAGTACCTTGTAACCGGGAAACTCCACGGCTGGTTTCTTCCCTGGCAGTGCAACGACCTTCATCTTTCCTCCACATCGAGACCTCCTCGTACTCTGGACGAAAACACTGACTTACACCGCTGCCAGGAACAACTGCCCCCGCTACAGCGTTCTTCCCATTTCAGGTACTGTGTCCCCCCTGGCTTCCCTTGCGACAGATCGTTCGGGTGACAGTAAATCCTCAACTTTCTAACCTGGGTTAGCCTGGGGCCTGTTAATTAACTTTTCCTGACTTGATCTCAATCTTTTGTGAACTATCAAAGACTCTTTGGGCATAGCCCCACTGTGTGATCCTGGACACATTTCGCTTGCCCTCTCTAAGAGTGGGCCTGGCATTTGCACTTCCTTGCTCTCCAGTAGACTTTGCCTAACCTGCCTCACTGTGGTACTTTGAAAAGTATTGAAATTTGTGTGCTTTCATAACTCTGCCTTTTACCCTCCCTTTTTATATAACTTATTAGAGTGCCATTTTATGTTAAGTGCTCACCTCTGTCTGAAAATAAGTGGTGTTTCTCATTGAGACTTGTCTAATAAGTAATTAGGGTTGTATATATATAATAGTGACTGTGTGTTGAATTTACTTACCTCTTTTTGTGCTAGTGTAATTTACAAGTGTGTCTTTAAATAAATAATCATATACTTTTACACCAAAGCTCTGGTCAGTGTTTGCTTGTGCTACTGTATCTCTGTACCTATTGTGTATACTCTATATACATGCCTAACTCATCTTGAGAGAAGTCTGACGGCTCAGCCACAGCTACCAGGTAAATCTGGGTGGTACAGACTGCTACCAATTGGGTTTACTGCCAACCACCTGTAGTCCTAAATCGTTTGCAATGGTCCCTAATGGAACTGCACAGGTTTCTGCCTAACACCCACTGCCGATACCAACAAACTTTTAACATCACTAACAGCTAATGGAACCCCTGCTGTGTGTTTCTCGAATGCATATATCAATTTACTTGCTCCCCCCGATACTCACCTTTGCCCCTTTCTTTGCCAATGCTGCCATTCTCCTACTCTACTCATCAATCTCCCAGTCCATTCCTCTTCCATGGCCTTCCCCAGAGGTGTTTTGTCTAGCTTCACTGGCATCCCTCCTGTTGACAATCCCAATCTTCTCCCTTCTAACTCATCTTCCTCTATGTCACACCACAACTCCTCCATCCCTCCTGTGGCCATTACCTCTACCCCTGGGTTCTCTTCGGGCGTGTGTTGTTCTAACTCTGTTATTCTGGTTGGCTCTTCTTGTATTTGGAATAGTATCTCCCCCTTTTCCCACCCCTCCTCTAGGGACCTGTCAGGCGTCTGCACCCTCTGTGTCTGCTCTGTCCTAGACGTGGCTGCTCCACTTTGCTCACATATATCTCGTATCCTAAACAGTTCACTTCGGGCCATTGAGAGTCGGGAATCTAAGTCTTCTGTTAATTTTCCAATATCTACTGTGGGAGTACTTACCTGTCCACTTGTTCTGGCACACTGATATGGTGGGGGTGCAGTTGATTGTGAGGCAACTGCAGGGGTAGGTGGGGACACATACACGGGATCACTATATCCCTCAGACGGCACTGGCTTATTTAGGAGGGGATGTAACCGTGTTACCTCTATTGATCCTTCCTTTCCTTTGCCCTCTCTTTCAGTTTCTTCTATTGCCAGGGGAGAGGTAGTTTGTTCTTGCTCTATTTTTTCTTTTGATTGGGGGCACTTCTTCGAACAGCCTCCACAAGTCTAATATATATCTTCTGTTGTAGAATTGTTTTCCTTTGTATTTTATGAACAAGCATGTGGCCATCATGTCCAGCACGCTTTTATCAAATTACCCTCCTTGGGGCAGCCCTTACCCCTTTAGTTCCATGACCCATTGGTCATGGTACTTGGTTATGCATACCGCATAGCCTGGTATATGTTTACAAATATGGGCCAGGGGTGTTTCAGCCCCCATGCTGTTCCCTTGTCTTCCACCCACTTGTGTCACCTTGCGTTAATCGGGATACCTTGTGCGCACACTTATAATGATAGCAGCTCTTGGATACTTATATATCTCTGTCACACCCTGGGTACTTAATTTCAAAAGGTCACACTTACCATGACCACTTTTCACCAGATCCTGACGTCACTTTGACAAATGTTTTACTTACAAAACATAACATACACCTCCCTTTCCTTCCTTCACATTTTTTTTTTAAATTTTTTTTTTTTTTTATTCAAAGCTTCCCCTTTCCTCAAACCCGTTACACCCTCTTCCCCTTGAAGTGTCGGAATTTCCCCTTATAGGTTAGAAAAGATGAGAAAGAAAAAGCGTTTTCTAACTTTTACACTGAGTCTTCTACTCCTCTGAGACGCTTACTTTTATTTTCCCTTGTTTCACTTATTCCCAGTACTAGTCAAGATAGCACTATGCAGCGCCACCTTCTACCCCCTTGCAGAGCTAGGTTTGCGTCTTCCTTTTTTTTTTTTACCTTGTACTTTTCTTAACTTATCCTAATGGCCATATGCAACAGAAAGAGAAAAGTATGAAATCATCAGTTAATTTACACCAAGAGAACCCCCTTTGGCTTAGCTTAACCTAGTAGACTTCTATCTATATCCGACTCCTTTTAATGTCACTCGCACTTAATACTCACATGCACGTCTTGATCCAAGACTCTCCGGACTCAGTCCGTTCAGGCGGCGTTGTCTCACACTCAATTGCCACCCCCGGCTCCGGCTTGCGGTACTAAGGTTTTTTGAAGTGGGACCCGTACCCTCTCTCCCTATTGCGTGCGCACATCTAAGCGTACCAGTTGCCATAGGGGGGCAGCTCTCTTGAGGGGGAGCGCCGTGCGTCTCTGCTGTGGCCGGGGATGTCTCGTGCCAAAAAGGGACAAAAAGATGAATCACGTCTAAGGGGTCAACACTTGAAAGTGAGCGTCCCCCAATAAGGCAGTTAACCCCCTTCAATGAGAGGCAATAACGGACACACCCCAACAGGGAATGAGAGCAAGACCAAGTGCGGGTGAGATATAGAAGGTTTTATCTAAATCGATATAGGGCATGCAAAGGACTCTGCAAACTCCGAGAGCGCTCTGTCTGGCAATAGCAAAGACAGTCATATTTATTACAAAAACAAGTCATGCGTCAGATAAGCTATAGGGGGCACATAGTCGTGGGGATTGGATGGCGATGACTAGCTACTATGCATAATGTAGGTGCGGTGCTCCATGATTAGCGGAGATCCATGTTGTGGCATCACGGAGTGCTTGGGTCAGCTGGGCTCATAAGGGTGGACAGTCAGGGTGCGAGCTGTCCATGTGGATAAATTGATGCAGTGCTAACAATGTGCCCTTGTGGCCATTCGTACACATTCATTACAAACTTCTATGTCGAGTTACCATATAAATCCTACAACACATCAATCTAATACCAGGGGAAAAACAAAGAAAAACAGTATGTAATATGAGGACTCCTCAATACATCACCATAAAGTTGCCATTAGCAGAGGACCCAGTCTCGTGAGTACAGGTGTCTTATCAGGGGGCACGGGTTAGGCTACCTTTATTATTCTAATTCTGTTAGATGTAGTGAGTGATAGTTTTACGGTATGTTAGTACAGGGGTTAATAACTGTCTCCATGGCCCGTTAAGCTTAGGGTGAACTGAAATACTATTGGGTCAGTAGGGGCACATAGCTGGCACCTCAAAAGGCGGTGGGATTCGGGACCGGGTGGCTCATAATTCTTCTTGGCCTGGTCATGGTGGTACACAGTGATTTTATGATGGCATCTGGTGTCGGAGGCATGGGGGAAGGTAAATACTTGGTGCGGGCCCAGCAGGAATGTGGGGAGGTGTAGCAGTAACGTTCCAGCATCAGAAAACTAGGGACCTTCAAGCCCGGCTGAGCCTTGGGGGGAGGAGGGGAGTTGGATGTGCAGCTCTCTAGAAGGAGGGGGAGATGGCCTTGTAACTTATCGCAGGTCCCTCTTTACTGACCAGCATGAACACTATTATAGAGACGGGTTGCTTAGACTTGGGGCATTGTGTAAACTGCATATCTCTACGATTCGCGTGTGCTCATGTTTACAAGATCAACAGAGAGAAAGTTAGCATTTACATCGTACAATGTTTTTCATTCTGTTGCTTGGAGCCCATGAGGAAAATTACCATAAAACGTGAGGTAGAACCAGGTTGGTGGGTGCATCGATCTCAGTGACAGGTTACAACATTATGCTTCTGATCAGATAACGAGTTCAACTAATATTCCAATCAACAGCCGGTGTGGCTTAATACTTTAATTGGTTCACATGTGTCACTTACAATCATATCATACACGGGCATTTTATACATTGCTTTTTTAACCATTCTACGATAGCAGCACCCATGGGTCAGTAAATGGCAGATTCGAGTGTACATACGTTTGACATCTTTACACAGAGATGTCTTGGGGTGGGCAAGAGTCGTACCATTTTAAAATGGGCAATCGGCAGTATGGGTTTTAAACCTTTTCACAAATGGCTTAGCAAAATAGATAAGACTGGGAGGCACAGGGATTTAACGTTCAGGTTTAACATTTTAGTACAGGGTTGGGGGTCATGAACACCATGTATCATAAATGTGAGGGTCTGTGGGGGGGCAAGGTATCTTTCATAGGGACAACTTTGTTCTTTCCCAGACCCCAACTAAAAGTCAGGTCACCGCCAGGGCAATGATGTACTGAGGAAGGTAAATGATACAGTGTTTGTTCTGTTACTTGTTCGCATCTAGTTGCTTGTGGGAATGGGCCTTCCGCGGAGCTGCCATGGGGAGGAGGATAGGGGGAAGTGCAGGCTTCCTCTGCACGATCAAGCGGGGGTGAGCTGCAGCTTCTGCAGGCGGCTTGTTCCACAGAGGCATGGGTTTAGTATACTCAAAATGGAGTCTAATTGCATCACAAAATGGAGTCTATGTTATGCTACAAGGTGAGCCGTACAGCCTCACTTGTCGATCCGCAGCCATCCTGCATCCCGAACCCTGGCGTATAGGTGGCTGCCAACGAGTCATAAGCCTCACCTAGGAGAGGGATGTGAGGGACGGGGGTCCTAAAACCAGTCCTCCCATACATTTCCTCCCTTTTGTTACTTAAGTAACAAATATTGTAAGTCACCCAATCTCTGGTGTTCCTTTTCATCAGCTACTGCTTCGTCCTATACTGGTGTCCCCTTAATTGGCATCCAGGCTCTACATACCCCCTGGAGCCTCTCCCCTGCCCTTGCATACTCATCATTGGTGCAGGTCATGTATATGCATCCCCCATACCCCTCCAGATCTACCCATACTTCCTTATACCACTCTCGTTCCAGGGGCTCCTTTATTGTCATGTGATATAGTCTAGCCACTATATCCCATCATAGTACAAAGCCACCATTCTATATTTAAGTTCAGGATCCTCACCTGTTTGTACTTGAGCCTCCTGAATAATATTCGCTGTTCTTCTCTTGCTGCCCATTGTGACCATCATCATTGTACCATTAGGAACTGTGTTCACGCAGCACTGAAGACCCAGCTGGCACACACAAAAAATCAAGAGTAAAAATACAATGATGGGTATCAGCATTTTGACAGTCATTCCGAGCCAGGATGGTACCAGGATGGTACCCATGAAAAAATGTTGTCGAACCAAGAGCTCGGGTCCACCCCACCTTCCTTCTTCATCCACTCTCCTAAATTGTGCACTGCCGTGATAACGTGTGACAGCGTTCCATTGTCCACATCCGCAGAAGGCACGAACGTGCTACATGCGCTCCAAATTTTTCAGCAAACACCTCCATCCGTCGCCGTTAACAGGTCTAGGACATACCTCTTCTGCATTGTCATTAGCCGTGGAGCCCTTAGCTCCACCTTGATTACGTTGAATTCTTCTTCAGTGTCATTGGCCAGTTGGATCAGCTCCGAGCGCATTATTTGCAGCCACTTTGCATTGGCCTGCGCTTGGATACTGGGGACGAGGGAGGCAAAGAATGTTTCAGCAGAGTTGAATAGCTGGAACCTGTCAGGGATTTTTGCCAAAAGTTCTGTGGAGGCTTTGTTGGATGACCTCCGTTTTCTTGATATCAGGCTTTGGATGTTGTCCGCGGACAGGGCATACATTGGCTTTTCTTCCGTTGGTTGCATGTGTTCTGGAACCTGGACGGCTTGCAGTCCCTTTCCCTCTTCAATATGACTCTCCCGAAACATCATCAGGGCAGAGTGCTGCGTTGCCAAAGAACATGTGCCCCTCCAAGATTGTGGGAGGTGCAAGTATGCCTGTTTACCGCAGACCCAGTAAGTGTCCATAAGGGCTGCTGTCCCTTTCTTCATAACTGGGATGATGAGTGTTTTGTTACAGTTCTTGTTTGTGCCCATGTTATTTTTCCCTTCCCCGAGGAAGCACAGTTCATATGTAATTTCTTTTTGCAGTTTGAAGGGTTTTTCCAGGGCTGTGACCCAGGTAAGCTTTGTGATGTGCTCGGCCCATACAGGTGCGCATGATTTCTTGATCCATTGCAGTTTTTCCGCCGCCAACCTTCGTAGTGCTTCTGCCTTGCATGTCACTTGTTCTTCCTTCCATTTGTTTTCTGCAAACAGTGTCCCTTTAATTACCAAAAAAGGTTCTTTCAAGCAAATCACTCCTTTAGGTCTTGAGTAGCATGTCTTTTCGTTCTGCAGCATTTCAAAAGAGACTTTGTGTGCCTGGAAGGTGTTCTTTATTCTAAATAAGGTGAGATGAAGGAGACACTGGGCGTCAGCAAGAGGCAGTTCTTGGGGCAGGAGCACCTTAGGGGTACCTGAGGCATGGGGTATCAGAGAGCATACGTAACAGCTCTCATTGGTTGTTTGTTTGGCAGTGGAACTCATGTCTGCGTACCATATATTTGATTGGTGCAGGTGCCTGTACTTCTATTGTGTCTAGCCCCAGCCCGGAGTATTCATCATATTTTCTCCTCCCAACTTCCCTCCTTCTCCTGTTGCTTTTGAGGTATATTCTCTCATGCTTTAATGCCTATGGGGTTGTACTTTGTTCACCCGCCCCCCCCCCCCTTTTCCCATTCGTCATTTAGGGCTAGAAATCTTTCAGTCATTTCTGCATTATATTCCTTTATACTTGCCGGGGATTCATATTTTATGGTCGGATGGCCTGTTGGCGTGACAGCGGTAGAGGTGGTAACATATAACCACGATAAAACAGAGGGATTTCAATCATTTAACTCATAAACACTGAATTCAGAAGCGTTGTGTGCATCAATTGGGCGTGGGGTTACTGATTTATCGTTAGTATTATTCAACTTGTGTACGCTATCATGGTGGGTGTCATACCCCCATATGAGCTGGAAGCCATCCCATATGAGATAGGTCCCTTGTTTGATCATGCTTGTTACATTGATCATCGTTGTTCTATTCCCTCACCCCTCATTTATATCGATAGATATAAATGTAACCGCCCAGTATAAAACCAGGCCAAACATTAGTGTAAAAAATATTACAGCGCATACAAATAGGCCACACTCATACTGATATCTACGTAAGTCAAAATTTACATTCCCGTTCCTGACTGCCCTAACCCTAGTCGCAGCGAGGGGCCCGTCCGTTGCCATTGTTTCTCCTATATAGTAAAACATAAAGGCATATTAAGCATCCAAGAAAGGCATCCAAATACATTTATTTTTAAGATTTTTACTTGTTCATTTTAAAGAAAGAGGTGATAGGGTCACTATAAAGAGGGGTTGGGGAGAGAGGGAGAGAGACATTTCTGCAGTTCATTATCAACATTATGTACAATCAAGTAGTAATTCATTTAGTACTTCGTATAGTTTATCACTGGCTACTGGTAGGAGAGATACATTATTCCTTTTAATTATTATGTCTGCATTTCCTCCTCATCCACTCTCCCATCTTGTCCCTGTATGACATTATCATAGGCTTTTCAAACATCTGTTAAATGTATCCAATATCTCAGCCCTTTCACTTTCACAGCCGTCGGTGTGCAATACACTAACTTGTATGGGCCATGAAATCTTGGAGCATTCCACCTACGAATTAAACTCCTTATATTTACCATCTCCCCTAGAAGTAGTTGGCCTGTTGCCCATCTGTGGTAGGTGTTCTTGTCTCAATTTGTTCTTCACTTGTGAACGGGGGTGTGAGCTGTTTTGCTATCATACGGGTTGCTTTTGTGAGCTTTGTCAAATATTCATTAAATTCTTCACCTAATACTGTAGCACTTCTGTGGGTGTCTGAATGTCTGCGGAGTGGAGAAGTTGCCGTATGCATGCTCCTTCATGGTACAATTTCATGGAGTGACAGATAGTGGTCCTTGCTGGGCTGATTCGTCAGCTCAATCAAGACCAAAGGCAAACAGTGCACCCAATTGTTTTTGAGTGTAAAACATAGTTTTGACAATCACCCTTTAAAGAGGATGTTGAGCTTCTCAACCATGCCGTTACTTTGTGGGTGATGAATTGAGCATAGTTTACGTTTTATACCCAGAAGAGCTGTTACTTCTTTGAAGAGATCATTTACAAAGAGTGTGCCGTTATCGGAGCTAATCACGTCACAAATTCCCCAGGGTGGGAATACTTCCTGCACTAAGAATTTTGCAGCACATTTGGCATCCGGGTGGGCACACGGTCCTGCCTCAACCCATCTTGAAAATGGACACACTACTACAATCATGTAGCGTGACGCATTGCACCTTTCTCCCATGTCCGCATAATCAATATGAAGTTCTCTGAAGGGGCTTGATGGTTTAGGTAATGTTCCCCGTAAGGTTGTACATTCCATTGCAAGTCTGGAAAGTTGTTCCTGCAACCCGGGGATAAACCAATTCTCTTGTATCTCTGCTGCAATGTGCTGTTTTGCACTGTGGGCTGGAAAGTGAAGTTGTTGGAACGCTATTTCTAATAGCTTGCAGGTTATCACCACCTTACCTGTGTTGTTCTGGCGCCAGGAGGTCTTTGGGCGACTTGCTACACCCCCTTTTTTTCCCACATCTCTTTTTCCTCGTCGGTTGCCCCATCTTGTAGTTCTAATATTTGTGATACGGGAATTGTGTTATACCCATCTGGGAGATCTTCTTCCACGTTTTTCTGTATCAAGTACTCATCTGTACTTTCTTTTGTTAAGTAAGATGCCTCCTTGGCGGCAGCGTCCGCTGCCGCGTTCCCTAAAGAGATAAAGTCAGTGTTGTTTGTATGGGCCTGGCATTTCTCTATAGGTACAATTGTAGAGTATTTTAAGGCTTCTATCAATTCTTTGAGTAGTTCTGCGTGTTGCACGGGTGACCCATCTGCCCTGTGAAATCCCATTCTCCCTCATCTGGCCAATCCCCTGTGTACTGTAGTAGTCATGTAGGCTGAGTCTGTGTAAATTGTGACAGCACATCTTTGGCGGCATGTAAGGCTTCAATGAGTGCTACTAGTTCGGCAGTTTGTGTTGAGTAGTGGGCTGGTAATTGTTGCTGTACTAGCACTTCATAATCATCTTCCTCTAGTCTTACAACAGCTATTCCCACATGTTTTCCTCCTGTCTCTGAGTTTATTGATGCTGACCCGTCTATGAAGTATATTTCACCTTCAGCCAGTGCGTTTTCACTTACTGTGGGCGTATCCCCCTCCTCTCCTCTGTACGTTGCACAATCATGTGCTTGCATGTCTTTCACAGTGCATGCCTCTGTAATGAATGTCGCAGGATTGACTGTTTTGCATCCCACTATGTGTATGTTAGCGCTGGGCAGAATAATTTCATACGCTGTGGCTCTCTGAGTGGTTAGTGTGCTTTTTGATCTTTCCAATATGGCGAATAGGGAATGTTCCACAAACAGTGTCACCGAACATCCTATCACGATTGTTGCACTTTTTTCAATGCGAACGCTGCGGCTGCGAGAGATTGTTCGCATTACTGCATCCAGTGTTCCACTGTAATAAGCCAATGGTTTGTGCCCCAAAGATTCTTTTTGTGTCAGTACTGCTGTCATGAGGGTCGCGCTGCAATGTGAAAATAAATAAAACTTGCGCTCATAGTCTGGGTTCGTGAGTACTGGTGCCGTTGAAATTAGTTCCTTAAATGTTGTGAAGGCCTCATCAATCTCTGCTGTCCATTGTATTTGTGTGTTTTCCCTTTGCGCTTGCTTGAGTCCCTGCAGTAAGGGCTTTGTGTGTGCTGCATTCTCTAATATCCAAGCTCGGCAGTAGTTATACATGCCGAGAAATTTCTGCATTTCCTTCACTGTTTTTGGCCTGCTCACTGCTTTGATGGCAGCCACCCTGTCTGATATGATTTGTTTACCATCTTTTGAAGTCAGTTGTCCCAGTTACAACACTTCTTGCTGACAGTATTGTAATTTTCCTTTATCTACTTTGTAAACTTTGTGGGCCAACAATGTCAAAAGTGTAATAGAATCTTTCCTGCACTCATCCTCATTTTTCCCACAAATCAGTAAATCATCCACGTACTGGATAATTGTGCTGCCTCTGACCACATTTCCTAGATCTTCGTGTAAAATCTTATTGAATATACTTGGTCTTTCACAGTACCCCTGGGGCAGCCTACAATGCTCGTATCTCTTTTCTCCTAATGTAAATGCTGTTAGGTATCGGGACTCCTCAGCTAGTGGTACTGAGAAGAATGCGTTCTTCAAGTCCACCACAGTGAAACAAGATGCATCTTTTGATATACTGCACAGAATTGATGCAGGATTGGGGACCAATGGGAATTCCATTTGTATGATGTCATTGAGTGGGTGTAAATCTTGGATCATCCTCCAGGCCCCACCTTTTGCTTTCTTAATGGGGTAAATACAGGTGTTGCATGGTGAATTTGATGGTACAATTATTCCCTGGACTAATAATGCAGTGATTGTTTCTTTTATCCCTTCTTCTGCTTCCCGGGACAGGGGGTATTGTTTCACTCTGGACAGTAAGGGTCATTGTTTGAGTTTTATCTTAACAAGTGTTACCTCATTCAACAGTCCCACATCATGTGGGCTGGTGGTCCACAAGTCACCCGGTACTGATTGCATGTCATTGTCAAAAAATGATGGTGGCGCTCCTACCACTGCCATCAGTTGCACTGGCACCTGTCTTGTCTGTATCATAATATCACAAGGGATTGCTAATTCCATTATTATTTCCCCATCACCGTCTGAATCAGTGAAGAGGTCTTCGTCTGATAAATATCGCAGCGTGATGTCAGCATTGATGCACAACACAGTTTGCCACTGGCAGCCATGTATGTCCATTCCAATGACTGCTATTCTCTATGCTGAAACCTGTACTGCATGCAAATCTAATGACATCACTGCCCCTGGCACTATCTCTGGGCGTGCTATAGGACGGAAAACTAATTCTGCAGGCACCCTCCATTCCTGGCGCTTCAATTCTGGGACCACTCGTGCCAGTGTTTTCAACACCTGAATAGGCATGTCTGGGTCCACTGGTATGCTGCGTACTTCTGGCGCTGTTGCTTGTGCGTGTACTACCAATATCACTCGTAGTGGGCAGATCCCGGGTGTCAAGCAAACTATCCCCCTTTTGGTAAAAGAAATAGTCATGTTGAGCTTGCTGAGGAGATCCCTCCCCAGCAAGTTAATCAGAGATTGTTCATAATACAACGGGGGAGCTTGTACTGTTTTACCCCCCACAGTTACATCCAAATCTTCTGTATAAGGAACTTCAACCACCGCCCCAGAGAACCCCTGCGTCTCCAATTTACGAATAGATGGCAGAAACCTGCCTTCACATAGGCATGATTTTTCAGCTCCCGAATCTACCATAAAAATGAATTGTTTGTTCCTTATCTCCACTCCTATCATTGGTTCCTCTGATGCATCGAGGGTATCGATAGTACTGGACACGCAAGTGCTCTCTGTCGGCTGTCCTATGCCAGGTGTCTCATGGTACCCCCTTGGCTGAAAACATTTCCTGATACCATGGCCACCCCTCTAAAGGGTGCAGGTGCACCCTTTGCGGTTGTGGCGAAAGGCTTGCCCTGGGTGTATGGCATGTGCTCGCGGCATTGTGGGTGTTGCTGGACATTATGTGTTTGCTCCCTACATTCTACTGGGTACCTTTGATCTTGCTGTTCTTGTCCCTCTCCACCACCCATCGGTAGCCCGTATGTGCTCCCTGGGTGGGGGTGGCCATATTGCTGTTTGTTTTGGTAATTATTCATTGGCCTACTTCTACACTCTCATGAGAAATGCCCCCACCTCCCACAATTACAACAATTTACTTGTCCTCCCTTAGGTCCTGGTCCCTCATACCCACCATTCCCTCTGTATTCTGGACCACCCCCTCTGATCCCTCTGTACCCATCTCTTCCTCCCCGGGTGCGCCGCACTTGATACTGTGGTTCTCCGTACTGTTCTTGTCCATTCCACTGTGACTGCCCATTGCCTGCCCAATTTGCTGCCATTCTCCCCTGTATTGCTACTGACCGTCCTCCTCCTCCACGTCTCTATCTGGAGGGAGTGCAGCTAGAGCTGCTGCGACCTTCACCAGTTCCATTTGTATTAATTTTGCCTCGTCTGACAACCTTCTCTGTGCCATCTCCTTCTCCCTCTCCTTGATCCTATTGCAGTGGTGTACTATTATACTTTGTATTTCAGGCCAGCCTTTCGCTTCATTCCCTACTATTTTGTCAAGTGCTTTCTGAAACTCTTTTGGAAGCCCTCTCTTTATTATAAAGTAAAACAAAGATGTTGATTGATCCCAGGCCGTACCCGTTTCCGCTCTCCACATCTCATGCACCCGTAAAATGAAATCCATAGCATCTTCCCCGTCATTAATTGTATATTGCATTACTGTAAATCTGGTGTGTCGGGGAGGTGTCTCTCACGGAATCCCAGATCCTTGCACGTACTGTATTAAATGAGGCACCACCTAGAAATGAAAAAAATGTCTGTGGAAAGTGCTTCTTTCTCCGAATCCTCTAGGAGTTCCAGTCCCAAAAGCCCCCGGATGCCTAAAGAGTTGGTGGGTATGTATGAGCCTAAGTTGGATGTGTTGGACTGGTTGAGTTTGGTTGAATATAATCATGGGCTCCAGAACATTACAGGAAATGAGTTACTTTCCTGGTTGTTCTCTAGGCTCCCCCCTGTTGCAACTGATGGGGTAATGGAGTTGGGTGAGGAGGATAAGAAGGATTATGAATGTGTGAAGCTAGCTTTGATAGCTAGATTTGGGAAGACCCCTTCCCAGTACCTTAAGAGGTTTAGAACCCCCAAAAAGCATGATGGTACCCCTTGGGCTACCTGGGTGAGTGAAAGTTTGAAGAACTTAGAGGGATGGATTAAGGGTTACAAAGTGAACACTTATGAAGGAATGAAGAATCTTGTGATGTTGGAGTCAATTTATGATGCCTGTACTCCTGAGCTCAGACAGCACTTGGTTGATTCAAAGGAATTAGATTCCAGAAAACTAGCTAAGGCTGCTGACTTGTGGGTTGCCAACAGGGCCACTCACAATGACTCTGGGGTAACTCAGAAAAAGGATGAGGGGAAGCAGCCAAAAAAGGACTCCAAAGAGAATTCTAATAATTCCAATCCCAAAGAGGGCCCCAAACAAAACAATAAGGGTAAGCCACAAGAGAAACCAAATCAGAGTAGTGTACCCTCTGGTGGAAAACCAGAAGGAGGTCAGAGCAAGCCATCATTCCAGAAAGCATTTGGTAAATTCTATGTTTGTAGCTCGCATGACCATGTGAAAGGAGATCCCAGATGTAAGGGTAAACCTTCAGGGGTCCAGCTTATCTCCTTAGCCTTCGCTCCAGAGGAGGAAGTAAAAATGGCAAGTGGAAACCTTCTACTATTGGCTGATGAACCCATTGGAGTCTCAGCCAGTGTTTGTTTAGTGTCTCTGGGTCTGTGGGAACAACAGAATTTAGATGTCTATAACTCTATCCCAGATAATACTAAAGAGTATTATAAGGATAGTTTCCAGGTGAATGGTCAGGAGACTCCTGCCATTAGGGACACTGGGGCCAGCATAACTGTGGTGGATACATCTTTTTTTCAGGCTGAGGATGTTGCTAAGGCACCCAAATGCCTCACCAAGTTATCTGGAGCGCCTGTGCAGATGCTCCCCCAATTACCAGTTCTCATCCAGTGTAATGACATAACTGTGAAGATACCTGTCAGCATACAAAGTGAGGTACCAGGAAGGGTTATGTTGTGTAATGACCTGAAGACTCTTGGAGTAATGTCACATACCCCCAGACCTCCTAGTAAAAGGTTACAGGGGCTCACCAGACCTGCAAGGGAGAGAACCATGAGAGGTACTCCCAAGGAGATGATGAAGAGAGATATCACTCCTACTCCACTGGAGTTACAACTTGCTATCACTGAACGAAAAGAAGCAAAGGGGAAACCCAAGACTTCCCAGAAACAGCCAACAGCAAGCACTCCAGTGCTTCCAACAAGGACTTCCCCGATGTTGTCCAAAGTTACACCTGTAACTCCACCTCCAGCCGAGGCTGAGAGGGAGGTACAACCCTGTATGGTTGAGGTAGACTCTGAAGAAGAGCTAGTGGAAGGCCAAGAACTCATTGGAGATCTGGATCCTGTTGACCATCCTGAGCTGCAGTCTTTACTGGCAGAATGTGGACCCAACAGGGCAAACTTCAGTAAGGGACAGAGAGAATGTCCAACTCTGGAAGGTCTTCGTCAACAGGCAGCTTCTCAGGCTGATGGGCAAGAGCCTGGGAAGTATAGGTTGCACTGGGAAGATGGCCTCTTCTACAATGAACCAACTGAGTCTGCACCTGGGGACTACAAGCGGCTTGTAGTACCTCAAGAAAACAGACAACAGTTCTTGCAACTGGCCCATGAGATTCCTTTGGCTGGTCACTTGAGTTTCAAGAAGACCAAGGAAAGGCTCTCACTCTACTTTTATTGGCCAAAATGGCGGCTGAAGTAGACACGTTTTGCAAGAGCTGCCACACCTGCCAGACTTCTGGTAAGGTGGGTTCCAAGAATGTGGCACCTTTAGTGCCTCTCCCAGTTGTGGAAGTCCCATTTGAGAGGGTAGGGATTGACATCGTTGGTCCCCTTGATCACCCAACCTCCTCAGGCAATAGGTTTATCCTTGTTGTAGTAGACCATGCTACTAGGTACCCTGAGGCAATTCCTATGAGGACTGTTACAGCTCAGGCTGTGGCTAAGGCCCTCCT
Organism: Ambystoma mexicanum; assembly: GCF_040938575.1. Lineage (NCBI taxonomy): Eukaryota > Metazoa > Chordata > Amphibia > Caudata > Ambystomatidae > Ambystoma > Ambystoma mexicanum. The sequence continues at coordinate 1,233,926,061 of NC_090933.1, read as the reverse complement.
TGGTATTTTTACCAGGGTTGGGTTTCCTAAGGAAGTAATCTCTGACAGGGGGTCAAATTTTATGTCCCACTACATGAAAGCCATGTGGAAAACCTGTGGAGTTACTTACAAGTTCTCTACCGCCTACCACCCTCAGACAAATGGATTGGTAGAAAGGTTCAACAGAACCATGAAGAGCATGATAGGTGCTTTAGAAGATCCCCTTAAAAGAAAGTGGGACCTTCTATTGCCATGCCTTCTCTTTGCTTATAGAGAAGTCCCTCAGGAGGGAGTAGGTTATTCTCCCTTTGAACTTCTTTATGGCCATCCAGTCAGAGGTCCATTGGCCCTGATTAAGGAGGGGTTGGAGAGTGCTCCTTCCCCCAAGCCAGTCAGAGTGACTGACTATGTGATAGGTCTCCGGAGGAGAATGTCACAAATGATGGCAGAAGCTAGTGATAACCTGAAAGCTGGACAAGCCTTGGTCAAGCATTGGCATGACCAGAAGGCTAACATGGTTGAGTTCACTCAAGACCAGCTAGTTCTAGTTATGATCCCAACAAGGCAGAGGGCCTTGCAAGATGAATGGATGGGACCCTTCAAGGTTGTGGGTACACTTAGAGAGGTGAACTCTCTGGTGGACTTGGGCAATCTCAAGGAGGCTCCCAGAGTCTTCCACACCAACCGACTAAAGGCGTATGTCTCCAAGCCTGAAGTAGGAGCCTTGCTTCTAGCTTCAACAGAAGAGAAAGAAGAGAGTGAAGCTCTTCCTGATCTCCTCAGAGGCTTACCCTTGGACGAAAAGATTGAAGGAGTAAATCTCTCTTCAAATCTGACACCTGAGCAACAAGAAGAGTGCAAAGCCATGTTAAATCAGTTTGCCTCTCTGTTCTCACTTTCACCAGGCTTGACCCCTTGGGGACAGCATGATATACTCACTGGTGACTGTCTGCCAGTCAAAAGCAGAGGATATAGAATGTCAGAAAATGTAATGACCCACATCAAAGGGGAGGTCAAGAAGATGCTTGATCTCGGGGTAATAGAGCCCTCTACTAGTCCATGGTCTAGCCCAGTTGTGTTAGTACCAAAGGCAGGATCCAAAGAATTGAGATTCTGTGTGGATTATAGAGCTCTTAAAGTAAGTCACCAAGACTGATGCCCACCCTTTGGCAAGGACAGATGAGTTGGTGGATAGACTTGATTCAACCAAGTTCCTCAGCACATTTGACCTTACGTCAGGCTATTGGCAAATAGCCCTGACAGACCATGCCAAGGAGAAGACTGCATTTTCTACCCCAGTTGTTATACCAATTTATGGTTATGCCTTTTCAATTGAAAAATGCACCTGCAACATTCCTAAGGATGGTAAATCGGGTTCTTGCTGGGATGGAGGATTTCTGCATGTCATACTTGGATGACATTGCAGTATTCAGCCAATCCTGGGAAGAGCATATTAACCACCTAAGACATGTTTTGCAGGCTTTTGGACACGCCAACCGGACCATAAAGGCAAGTAAATGCCAAATTGGTCAGAGTAAGGTGGTCTACCTTGGGCATGAGATAGGAGGTGGAGAAATAAGGCCTTTGCTCAGTAGGATTGAAGCTGTGTAAAATTGGAAAACACCTACTACTCAAACCCAGGTGAGAGCCTTCCTAGGCCTCACTGGGTATAACAGGAATTTCAAAGAGAACTATGGGACCATAGCTTCTCCACTGAATGTAATCTCCTCTCCAAAATTCCCTAAGAAGGTCAAATGGAATGAGGAATGCAATCAGGCCTTTGAACATCTGAAAAAGCTCTTTGCCAAGCACCAGCATTGAGAGCTCCTGACTATCACCAAACTTTCATTGTGCAGACAGATGCTTCTAATGTAGGTATAGGTGCAGTCCTTAGCCAACTGGATGAGAAAGGTAGGGAGCACCCCACATGCTTCATCAGCAGAAAGCTGAAGGATCTTGAGACAAGGTGGGCAACTATTGAAAGAGAATGTTTTGCTATTGCGTGGGCACTTAAGAAGTTTAGGCCATACTTTTATTGTTCTACTTTTGTCATTCAGACTCACCACCAACGCTTGAGATGGTTGATGCAAATGAAAGGGAAAAATCCAAAACTATTGAGATGGTCAATCTGCCTACAAGGGTTTGATTTCACCATTGAGCACAGGTCAGGGTGTCACCACCAAAATGCTGATGCTCTCTCTAGGATGTATATCATCGACTAGAGGTATGCGATTCATCCAGGAGTGGATTAAATCCTCCTGTCCCTTAGTCTTGGGGGGGCGAGTGTTAGGGAGAATTCTCTGTTAAGGCTAATTTCCCAAACCTAGTGAGTCCCCCACCAGCTTTGCTGGATTTTTGGGGTTTATTTTGTTCTCCTGCTAAGAGTGAGACTCTTTTTCTCCCACTCATAGACATGATTTGAGGTGTTCCTTTGACGTTGTATGTGTTTTATGGGCTATGGGGTCCTTTACCCCATAGGGCTTCATGTATTTTTAGTATGTGGGTTACACAGCACCCTCCATGCAGTAACCCAGGGGTGTCGTAGCGACCCCCCAACATAGACTCCATACCCTGGGACTGACTACTGTCTCCCAGGGCATGACAAGTCACCATTGGATTTACTAGTCTTAAATTGTGAACAGAACCAGTACAAACCATTACATTGTGGACGTACTGGTCGGGGCAATTTGATTGCCCCGGGGTCTGTTGTTCGAGGAGGCACTGTCCAGTCCCCCCCAACCGGGTTTTGGCTGGTGGCAGTGGATACTACCGTTTATATTCAACCGCAAATATATTCCTATGGGATTTTGCCATTGTTCGAGGCTACCACGTTTTAAATAGCCTCGAACATACCGACGGTTTATTAAATTAATATAAATTCACCGGTTGGTATTTTTTGCTGAAAATTGGTTCCAAAATGGCATTTGTGTTCGCTTCTGTGACTCCAACCCAAGTCGAGCCCTTTGTTCCACTTTTTGGCGGGCTTCTCCACAGAAGCCTCCAAAAGTGGTGCCACTCTGTCTGGGAACCACAGGGAGTGTGGGAGGGGGGTTTAGGCACCCTGGACTGAGTTGCCTCAGCAACTCAAGTCGCACTCTTGTGTGATTGGCCCAAGTGGTGAGCCGCCCGGCTCACCACTTAGCATGTTTGAGTGACAGCTAGGCTGAATGAATGGGGGTTTTCTGCATAAAAACAGGGCTTTGGGGACTGGAACTTCAGAAGTTGCCACAGGACCTAAAGAATCCGAGGAGGGAGAAGCCGAGCTGACCTGCAACGATGACACCACCGGTGGAGCCCTGCTGAACCTTCTCACCACTTTTCCCGACGACAGAGGAGATCTCCAGTCCGGAGAGTGTCCTTCCTTTGACTTGTGGGGATAACCAGTTTGCCCCTCTTTTTGCCTTCCTGGACCATCTCGTGGCCGCCTTGCCTGTGCCAAGCACACCGGCAACCGGAATACCATGGTTTACCACTACCGCGAAGAAAAGGGTAGTACCTTGTAACCGGGAAACTCCACGGCTGGTTTCTTCTCTGGCAGTGCAACGACCTTCATCTTTCCTCCACATCGAGACCTCCTCTTACTCTGGACGAAAACACTGACTTACACCGCTGCCAGGAACAACTGCCCCCGCTGCAGCGTTCTTCCCATTTCAGGTACTGTGTCCCGCCTGGCTTCCCTTGCGACAGATCGTTCGGGTGACAGTAAATCCTCAACTTTCTAACCTGGGTTAGCCTGGGGCCTGTTAATTAACTTTTCCTGACTTGATCTCAATCTTCTGTGAACTATCAAAGACTCTTTGGGCATAACCCCACTGTGTGATCCTGGACACATTTCGCTTGCCCTCTCTAAGAGTGGGCCTGGCATTTGCACTTCCTTGCTCTCCAGTAGACTTTGCCTAACCTGCCTCACTGTGGTACTTTGAAAAGTATTGAAATTTGTGTGCTTTCATAACTCTGCCTTTTACCCTCCCTTTTTATATAACTTATTAGAGTGCCATCTTATGTTAAGTGCTCACCTCTGTCTGAAAATAAGTGGTGTTTCTCAATGAGACTTGTCTAATAAGTAATTAGGGTTGTATATATATAATAGTGACTGTGTGTTGAATTTACTTACCTCTTTTTGTGCTAGTGTAATTTACAAGTGTGTCTTTAAATAAATAATCATATACTTTTACACCAAAGCTCTGGTCAGTGTTTGCTTGTGCTACTGTATCTCTGTACCTATTGTGTATACTCTATATACGTGCCTAACTCATCTTGAGAGAAGTCTGATGGCTCAGCCACAGCTACCAGGTAAATCTGGGTGGTACAGACTGCTACCAATTGGGTTTACTGCCAACCACCTGTAGTCCTAAATCGTTTGCAATGGTCCCTAAGGGAACTGCACAGGTTTCTGCCTAACACCCACTGCCGATACCAACAAACTTTTAACATCACTAACAGCTAATGGAACCCCTGCTGTGTGTTTCTCGAATGCATATATCAATTTACTTGCTCCCCCCGACAGCGGGGGCAATCATTTCAATAAGTTGGCCTTATCCATCTGGGCCTAGGGAATGTAGTTTGGCCTCCCTCCTCCTCTATGTATCAGGGCCAGCTGTAACCTCTCTGTTCCTTTCCCAATGCTCACCTTTGCCCCTTTCTTTGCCAATGCTGCCATTCTCCTACTCTACTCATCAATCTCCCAGTCCATTCCTCTTCCATGGCCTTCCCCAGAGGTGTTTTGTCTAGCCTCACTGGCATCCCTCCTGTTGACAATCCCAATCTTCTCCCTTCTAACTCATCTTCCTCTATGTCACACCACAACTCCTCCATCCCTCCTGTGGCCATTCCCTCTTCCCCTGGGTTCTCTTCGGGCGTGTGTTGTTCTAACTCTGTTATTCTGGTTGGCTCTTCTTGTATTTGGAATAGTATCTCCCCATTTTTCCACCCCTCCTCTAGGGACCTGTCAGGCGTCTGCACCCTCTGTGTTTGCTCTGTCCTAGACGTGGCTGCTCCACTTTGCTCACATATATCTCGTATCCTAGACAGTTCACTTCGGGCCATTGAGAGTCGGGAATCTAAGTCTTCTGTTAATTTTCCAATATCTACTGTGGGAGTACTTACCTGTCCACTTGTTCTGGCACACTGATATGGTGGAGGTGCAGTTGATTGTGAGGCAACTGCAGGGGTAGGTGGGGACACATACACGGGATCACTATATCCCTCAGACGGCACTGGCTTATTTAGGAGGGGATGTAACCGTGTTACCTCTATTGATCCTTCCTTTCCTTTGCCCTCTCTTTCAGTTTCTTCTATTGCCAGGGGAGAGGTAGTTTGTTCTTGCTCTATTTTCTTTCTTTTGATTGGGGGCACTTCTTCGAACAGCCTCCACAAGTCTAATATATATCTTCTGTTGTAGAATTGTTTTCCTTTGTATTTTATGAACAAGCATGTGGCCATCATGTCCAGGACGCTTTTATCAAATTACCCTCCTTGGGGCAGCCCTTCCCCCTTTAGTTCCATGACCCATTGGTCATGGTACTTGGTTATGCATACCGCATAGCCTGGTATATTTTTACAAATATGGGCCAGGGGTGTTTCAGCCCCCATGCTGTTCCCTTGTCTTCCACCCACTTGTGTCACCTTGCGTTAATCGGGATACCTTGTGCGCACACTTATAATGATAGCAGCTCTTGGATACTTATTTATCTCTGTCACACCCTGGGTACTTAATTTCAAAAGGTCACACTTACCATGACCACTTTTCACCAGATCCTGATACTGACGTCACTTTGACAAATGTTTTACTTACAAAACATAACATACACCACCCTTTCCTTCCTTCACATTTTTTTTAAAAAAAATTTTTATTCAAAGCATCCCCTTTCCTCAAACCCGTTACACCCTCTTCCCCTTGAAGTGTCGGAATTTCCCCTTATAGGTTAGAAAAGATGAGAAAGAAAAAGCTTTTTCTAACTTTTACACTGAGTCTTCTACTCCTCTGAGACGCTTACTTTTATTTTCCCTTGTTTCACTTATTCCCAGTACTAATCAAGATAGCACTATGCAGCGCCACCTTCTACCCCCTTGCAGAGCTAGGTTTGCGTCTTCCTTTTTTTTTTTTTACCTTGTACTTTTCTTAACTTATCCTAATGGCCATATGCAACAGAAAGAGAAAAGTATGAAATCATCAGTTAATTTACACCTAAGAGAACCCCCTTTGGCTTAGCTTAACCTCGTAGACTTCTATCTATATCCGACTCCTTTTAATGTCACTCGCACTTAATACTCACATGCATGTCTTGATCCGAGACTCTCCGGACTCAGTCCGTTCAGGCGGCGTTGTCTCACACTCAATTGCCAGCCCCGGCTTGCGGTACTAAGGTTTTTTGAAGTGGGACCCGTACCCTCTCGCCCTATTGCGTGCGCACATCTAAGCGTACCAGTTGCCATAGGCGGGCAGCTCCCTTGAGGGGGAGCGCCGTGCGTCTCCGCTGTGGCCGGGGATGTCTCGTGCCAAAAAGGGATAAAAAGATGAATCACGTCTAAGGGGTCACGACTTGAAAGTGAGCGTCCCCCAATAAGGCAGTTAACCCCCTTCAATGAGAGGCAATAACAGACACACCCCAACAGGGAATGAAAGCAAGACCAAGTGCGGGTGAGATATAGAAGGTTTTATCTAAATCGATAGAGGGCATGCAAAGGACTCTGCAAACTCCGAGAGCGCTCTGTCTGACAATAGCAAAGACAGTCATATTTATTACAAAAACAAGTCATGCGTCAGATAAGCTATAGGGGGCACATAGTCGTGGGGATTGGATGGCGATGACTAGCTACTATGTATAATGTAGGTGCGGTGCTCCATGATTGGCGGAGATCCATGTGGTGGCCTCATGGAGTGCTTGGGTCAGCTGGGTTCATCAGGGTGGAGAGTCAGGGTGCGAGCTGTCCATGTGGATACATTGCTGCAGTGCTAACAATGTGCCCTTGTGGCCATTCATACAGATTAATTACACACTTCTATGTCGAGTTACCATATAAATCCTACAACACATCAATGTAATACCAGGGGGAAAACACAGAAAAACAGTATGTAATACGAGGCCTCCTCAATACATCACCATAAAGTTGCCATTGGCAGAGGACCCAGTCTTGTGGGTCCAGGTGTCTTATCAGGGGGCATGGGTTAGGCTACCTTTATTATTCTAATTCTGTTAGATGTAGTGAGTGATAGTTTTACGATATGTTAGTACAGGGGTGAATAACTGTCTCCATGGCCCGTTAAGCTTAGGGTGAACTGAAATACTATTGGGTCAGTAGGGGCACATAGCTGGCACCTCAAAAGGCGGCGGGATTCGGGACCGGGTGGCTCATAATTCTTCTTGGCCTGGTCATGGTGGTACACAGTGATTTTATGATGGCATCTGGTGTCAGAGGCATAGGGGAAGGTAAATACTTAGTGCGGGCCCAGCAGGAATGCGGTGAGGTATATCTGTAACGTTACAGCAACTGAAAACTAGGGACCTTCAAGCCCGGCTGAGCCTTGGGGGGAGGAGGGGAGTTGGATGTGCAGCTCTCTAGAAGAAGGGGGAGATGGCCTTGTAACTTTTCACGGGTCCCTGTTTACTGACCAGCATGAACACTATTATAGAGACGGGTTGCTTAGATTTGGGTCTTTATGTAAATTGCATATCACTACGATTCGCGTGTGCTCATGTTTACAAGATCAATAGAGAGAAAGTTAGCATTTACATCGTACAACATTTTTCATTCTGTTGCTTGGAGCCCATGAGAAAAATGAACATAAAACATGAGGTAGAACCAGGTTGGTGGGTGCATCGATCTCAGTGACAGGTTACAACATTATGCTTCTGATCAGATAATGAGCTCAACTAATATTCCAATCAACAGCCGGTGTGGCACAATACTTTGAATGGTTCACATGTGTCACTTACAATCATATCATACACAGGCATTTTATACATTGCTTTTTTTAACCATTCTACGATAGCAGCATCCATGGATCAGTAAATGGCAGATTCGAGTGTACATACGTTTGATACGTTTACACAGAGATGTCTTCGAGTGGGCAAGAGTTGCACCATTTTAATATGGGCAATTGGCAGTATGGGATTTAAACCTTTTCACAAATGGCTTAGCAACATAGATAAGACTGGGAGGCACAGGATTTCACATTCAGATTTAACATTTTCAGCCAGGGGAGCAGGGTTGGGGGGTCATGAACACCATATATCATGAATGTGGGGGTCTGTGGGGGGTCAAGGTATATTTCATAGGGACAACTTTGTTCTTTCCCAGACCCCAACGAAAAGTCAGGTCACCGCCAGGGCAATGATGTACTGCGGAAGGTAAATGATAGAGTGTTTGTTCTGTTACTTGTTCGCATCTAGGTGCTCATGGGAACAGGCTTTCAGCTGAGCTGCCATGGGTAGGAGGCTGGGGGTAAGTGCAGGTTTGCTGTGCACGATCAAGCGTGGGTGAGCTGCAGCTTCTGCAGGTGGCCTGTTCCACAGAGGCCTGGGTTTAGTATACTCAAAATGGAGTAAGTGCATCACAAAATGGAGTCTATGTTATGCTACAAAGTGAGTCGTGCAGCCTCACGTGTCGATCGCAGCCATCCTGCATCCTGGGCCCAGGCGCATATGTGGCTGCTGACGAGTCATAAGCCTCATGTAGGAGAGGGATGTGAGGGAGGAGGGTCCTAAAAACCAGTCCTCCCATACAACTCTAAGAATTTACAGTCAGACTGGAATGAGCAATGTAGGACAATATAGCCACATAATAAAACATATCTTTTCTTTACACTTGGTTTAAAGCAAATAAAATGTCATGCAGCAGTGAAAAAGTATATGTAGACTGGCACCACAAATGTAGGCCAGTTTAGCCACATAATAAAACATATCATGTTTGCTTTACCCTTGATACCAAAAAGAAAATACCATGCCATGTTAAGAAAGTAAATGCAGACTGGCAATACTAATGTAGGCCAGCCTAGCCACATAATAACACTTCTTATATGTACTTTACGCCTTGATGCCAAGTAAAAAATGCCAATCCACATTCAGAAGTACATACAGACTAGCACTGCAATACTGTAGCCCATTTTAGCCATGAAATGTACTTCACATGCGTGCTTCCCACCATGATGACAAGTACAAAATGCCATGCAACATTAAGAACATAAATGCAGACTAGCAATACTAATGTAGGCTTGTGAAACCAAGCAATAACACTGCCCATGTTTGCTTTACCCTCTGTGACAAGGAAAAAATGCCATTTCATATTGAGAAGGTAAATGCCAACTGGAACTGGAACTTAACATTTAGGCTTGTCTAGCCAAGTAATATCACTTCTCATGGTTGCTGCACACTTGATGCCAAGCAAAAAATGGCATGCCATATTAAGAAAGTAAATGCAGATTGGCACTACTAATGTAATGCAACTTATCAAGTGTGCTTTAATGTTGATGTAAAGATAAAATGTACCATGCAAATTAAAAATAGTGAATGAATACTAGCACTACTATTGTACGCCAATCTAGCCATGTCATAACACGTCTCATGTGTGCTTTACCCTTGATGGCGAGTAAAAAATGTCATGCCCAATTAAAAAGTAAATGTAGACTGGAACTGCTATCGTGGCCTGTCTAGCCACATAATAACATGTATCATGTTTGATGTACCCTTGATGCACAGTAAAGTACCTTTGCTTTGCATCAAAGACAGAAATACCATGCTCCCAGCAGTGCCCACCCTTAAATTATGCAGCAAGACTCCCCCTTCACACACACTCTAATTCATACAACCTTCAAACAACTCCTTTAATACATGTATACAACAAAACAAATACACCAACATACAGACACACATTAAATACATACTTAAAAAAAACACTCACCTGAGCTGCTTAAACCCCAGCCCACCACCACTGATGACTGGATGGCCCAATTAACCTTTCAGAAACACTATGACCATGCTGGCTGACAGGAGAACAACCACATACCTGAACTGTGGAAGAACCTCATAATTCATCACCGCGGCCCAGTGCACTTTGTGACTCACAGTCAAAGTAATTAAGGAACCTGCCCATTATATTTGAGCCTATATCTACACACAACTATCCTCTGTAAGCGATATTCAATCAACACTACATCCAAGTCAATGCCTAGTCTGGGATGCTGAGGAAAACCCTTATTAATGTATTTTTATGTCTAGTTCAGTACTCTGGATGACCACCCTTGTATAACACCCCCCTCTTAGAATCCCCCTGACCCCACTGAGCCAAGAAGTAGGTTTGTTTTGCAAATTAAAAGGTTTATTTGAGAATTTAAACAATATATATATATATCACACTTTATAATAAATTAATATCTGATAGTACACTTAGACATATGATGTTGATCAACAATGGGTAATCTGGCACTCACACTCTTCTTTACAATCAATGAGGAGTTAGTATAGGATGGATAAAGTAGCAAAAATACTTTTATGATTTCAAGGGAAAAGCAATGAGGAATAAAATGCAGTACAGAAATACTTGATATGATTTTAGCAAAAGATAAGATAATCACTTTTTCTCTGGCAATTCACCCCCTTCCTCTATGCAATGTAAGAAATGGAAGGAGATGGAAAGAGGAGCACACAGTTCTCAGGAATGCAATCAAATACAATACGAAATTCAGTTCCCCCCCAGCAAGCTTAGAGGAAACAGGTAGGAGTTTGAAACACAGGCCCAAAATGCTTTTTAAATGTGATGGCAATGGATGGGAAAATGGGCCAATGATTTTAATTCCCTCCAGAGATTCAGTGTGAGTGGGAGATGCGTGTTGGTATTAGTTCAGGCTCACTTTAGCAATGCTCTATGGGTTATTACCAAGTTGCAAACGGATTTTAACAAAAGAAAGAATGGAGCTGCTATTTTGAAAAGTGGAGAAATTGAGCCAAAATCGCAAATCGCAGTAAATTTCGCGAGTGCGTGAATCGTGATTGCGGAAAAAGTATAAGGAGTAGGAAGTCTGTTCTAGGTTCGTTGGAAAGCTTAAATTTTGTTCCTAGCCCAAACGGTTCCAGAGATACGGACGATTAAATAAAGGTAGTTTTTCGGATTTAAAGTAAACTCAAAATGACAGGTGACAGCTGTGCAGCTTTAAAATTGACAGAAGATTTCTAGGAGGAAGTTCTACTTAGGTTAAAATAGTTTGGATTAGATTATTTTAACTAAGAGATTGGTTCTGCACAGTTCTGCTAGGTACTCACAATATAAATTTGAACTAGGCCTCGTCACGGATCTGGTCAACATGTCTGGCTGCGGTTCTGTCTGCTCGGCAGGTCAACCAGGCACCGGTTCTGCTCACAGCGATCTGGGTTAGCTCTGCTCTGCTGGTCTAGCCTCTCTGGATTCAGCGGCCTCTGGTTCTGGATACTGCTCTGCTTTCCGGATCAAGTGGATTCTGGATGTAACACTGCTTTCTGGGTACTGGCAAGAGTTCTTGGCAAAAGAATTCAGACAGCTCGCCCGGCTGTGGAATAGTTTGCAAATGATTTTGAGGCCTGCTGACAAATACTTTTGCTTGCAGTGGGCCTTCTTGGTTCAAAGTTCTGTAGTCTCTGTTTAGCTTGGAAGTCTAAGTGTTGGATCTCTGGATGTGAAGTCGTCGGTCAGCATGCTCCTCAGCAAATGGAATTGAATGTCTCTACCTGTCCCAGCAGTCTCTTTTTATGTGTTTTGAAAATGGGTGTGTGCCTGGGCCTAGCTAAGCCTGCCCCTATCTGCTTGTCATTGGCCCAATTCTCCCCTCTCCCATGATTGAGGGAAGGAAATGGATTGTTATCATGATGAGGTCTGTTTATGGGTCAGAGGATCCTCCCCTGGTCAGTCTGCCCACAAATCTATATTTGATTCAAATACATCTTTCCCAGATATACAATTTGTTGAAATTACATGTGCACATTATATATTCCTTATGGTCCATGCTTGTCCGCCTCTGATCTTCCTGGGGGCTTGCATTCAAAAATGACAACATTTTGCGCTTTTTAACTGGTTTTGCAATATCGGACATTTACCCAAAATTACACACATGTGCGCAAGGAGTATGGACATTAATTGATGAAGTGTCAGATTTTAACATGCAGACATTTGGATTGAGACCCTATTTTCCGCTAGCAACCCCCCAGAATACACCACAAGGTCCTAACGCCTCTCAAAATGTTCACAGAAAAATCACGAAAATAATGATATTACTTATATAATTCTGACAAGTCAGCTCTATGAGTTATCTATCTTTTTAAAATTATGCCCTGGTCAAAAAGGGGTGTGGCTTCCCACATCACAGGGTGGAATAACTGGTTTATCCACTTCCCCCAAGCCAGCTTGTTCACAGAGGCACAGCTGCCCCCCAGTTTCTTCCAAGAGGAAGCTATTTTACGACGCCCCAATATACAGTTGCCTGAGTCCAGGACAGGCCTTTGTTCAACTCCCTGTAGTCCCCAGCTGCTCCACCCCTAATCTAATCAGAGAGGTGTTCACTCCTTTTGGCCAGAGGCAGAGTGGCTGAGCATCCAGTTTCAACTCCTGTCGGGGGTAGTTGTCAGGCAGAATCCAGTTTCATTAAGCCAGGTTTCAGCTAAATGTCACTTTTTGTTCCCAGTTTAAATCACTTACAATTTTTACATATACATTAAATAATTACTTCCTTCAAGTCATTTCAGAATATAGTTTTACATTGTATCCACCTCTTAGCAAGTCTTTCCTTGGTCTGGTTTTGTTTCATTTGTTCAGTTTTACACAAAAGTCTGGTGGTTTTAAAACCCCGGCTTTCTGATAGTGGTGAGTACTGGTAATGCAACCATTTTTGGGATTAAGAAAATTAATTCTCCACAGTTCTGAGTTGCTTTTTTTTTTGGCAATCAGCATTGCCATTCCCAATGGTTTCAGGCTACTGTGTGTGTAGCCCAATGGTGGTTTTAGGCAGTGCCCTCCTGTGCTCACAACATAGGCAAACATGGGTGGCAGTCTATTCTTCATGTTTTCCCTGTGCACTCTCTGGGAGTTCTGGCCATCATGATGTTTTCCATGCCAGTACTGCACAGTTTTATGGTAGGGCTTGTATGCATGGGTAAAAACATCCCACACCTCGGAGTCCCTTTTAGCATAAGCGCATGGAATGTTTATTTACAACATACTCTTCCAACACTAGTCAATACATGGCCAGTCCTTGCTTTTTCCATTCATTAGATATGTATTCATTCTATGAGGCAAATAGTGCCAATTCACTGCCTCCTTTCAGCTCGGATGTACTTAGCACATAGTTGTTTACTTCTCCTAAAATTGACACTACCCAGTCCTATTTACAACTCACACATATTTCAGGAGTCAGCCCAATTTAATCATACAGGCCCAGTGACTCTGAACACTCATGCTACTGCTTCCATGTCACAATGTCAGCTTGCGAAATGTCTTACGTATCTCCACAGTGTGACGAATCTGGAGAATTTGTCCCTTCTTCCCTAGGGGGAGGGGGCATCCTCTTTGAAGCTAGGAAAGTGAGCTTGCTCTGCAAAACCTTCCCTATGGGTTTGGGCAAGATGGATCTCACTAGGATTGACTCCCCTTTATGAAAGAAGGACTCCCATTATCATGGGGAACTCCTTATACACAATGTAGGCCCTCCCTATACAGGACTAAGAAAAGTGGACAAGACATCTATGTATTTGACTAGAGCTAATGCTGGACTTTCCTCATTCTTGAAAACATGTAACAAAAAACATGCCCTTTCCCATTACAGGAGCAAGAACAGAAGGGCCAACCACGCTTGAATGGAGGAGGAGATTATGAACACTGAAGCAACGTCCTGATGTGAGGGCGTTGGCAAGGGTAGGAGGTGTGCAGACCAGTTGAGCCTGCTGCAGCGCAAGAAGGACGCAGTCGCCTGTATTAAATGTCACACATCAGACAAGGAAACGTGCAAGGCTAGAGAAGCAGAAGCAATGCCGAGCGAAACAAACCTGGAGGCAGGATTAGATACAGGGCATGTTGGACCCAGCGCCCGCTAACTGACGGCAAGTACCGGGATGAAGGGAGTATTGGGTCCTATGTTCTCAGCAGAAGAGCCAGCGAAGAGCAAGAGAAAATAGTAAAACAAAAACCGCCATCATCCAGTGTGGATAAGCGGCAAGCTCTGGTGAATGCTTCCCTGCCTGCAGGCTAGACCCTTCCTGGAGCAAGCACTGCAGCATAGCAGGTACGTGGGCTGCCCAGGTTGGAGGGAGGAAAAGAACTGAGAGAACAAGTGGAGAAGAGCAAAGGACTACCATAACCCCAGCCAAAAGTCACAGGGAGCCTGAGATCATTATATGTTGGGTCAGGGGCACCCAAACAAGCCACATGAGCAAAATAAGCTCAGTTTATTTTATAATAAGTCCTAAAAATACCAATTCATAAGAACAATGCATAAATAAATTTGGGATCACAACTTTTAATCAATTTATAAATATCATCATAAATGTATGGTGCCCCAGCTTCATTGACAAAGGGTCTATGTCTGCTTTGATCTCACTCTCCGTGCCCACCCAGGATACTTACAACTGGCATAAACTGCAAGCATATTGCAGAATTAAGGCAAATTAAAATGGCCTCATTGGTTGTCCGACAGCCTTGCACCAGGAACAGTGGCTTTAAATATCATAGCCTCAGTGTTAATGGGCGTATTGATAGAAACTGGACCATATTCTCATTTGCGTTTCCACAAAGTGGGCATGAAATATATATTTTTTCATTCTATCTGTGGCAAAGGCCTGCGATCGAAAATATTCCCATCCGCCGCTTGGTATGCAATAGTCTTTCTGATTTCGGGTAAGCGTAATCTAAATAAAATCTATAACTCTCTGTAACCTTTATGCTGGAATAGCATGTCGGCAATGAAGATCCTGCCACCATGGCATGAACCTTGTGTCCGAGCTTTGCCACTGCAGCAGCCTTTATCACTGCCTTGTTGGATCTGGTCATACTGCTGGGATTGTCCCAGTACTCTCCCAACCCAAGGTCACCTAGCAATCGCTTCACATGCACACCAGGGTCGGACTGGGACAAGATTTAGGCCCGGACACCCAAAAGAAAGTGGCCCACCCCTCGTCTCAAAAAAGTGTCCCACCCCTCGCCTAAAACAAGTGGGCCTCAAACCATCATCCGTGAATCACGTCAATTCACGACTTTACAAAAAATGCTATCCCAAAAACTCACACCTGGATAAATGGCCCTATGCAATAGAGTGGCCAACTTTTCAAAATGGCTTCGCTGTACACGTTATGCGTGGATGCACAAAATGATTTTATACAGCGCCATTTATTTGCACCAACATATGGATACTTTTGCTTACATATAATGTCCTGTCCTCTCTGGGTGCAGAGCAGTCGACTATTGACTGATGACTGCACACCTAGTGCACATTATTTTATAGGCTTAGCCATTCTTGTATGTCACATGTATTTTAGGCCTGGCCGTTTCAGGTCTATTTTTGGTCTCGTTTTGACATAATGGGCCTCATTACAAGTTTGGCGGTAGCCTTGCTGGTAAAACCGGCAGGCCGCCGCCAATCTTGCAATACTTTCCCGGCGGTCACGAATGGGCAATTACCAGGGCATTCCGGCCCTGCCGGACCCGGTAATTGCTCATTCGCGGCCGCCGGAAAAAAGATGCTCCTCATTCCCATTCGGCCCCATAGGGCTGAATGGGAATGTGGAGGTCGGATGCACCGGCACCGTTTATTACGGTGCCGGTGCTTCCGACATGCTGTGCTCATGTGTGCCTTTCTGCCCGCAGGTCCGACCTGGCATGCAGAAAGGCACCTGTGAGTACAACTCGTAGTTTGCCAGTCCGGGAACTACGGTACCGGCAAACTTACCGGTACCGTAGTTCCCGTACCGGCAAACATATAATGAGGCCCAATGTGTCCATGGGTGTGTAAATCATGGAAGGAGGCATTAATGCCTGTGCCCTCCGGACTGGGGCCACACCACAACTCCAGGGGGAACCTGAGGCAAAATGATGTTGCCCCGGCCCCCTGATCTGCCAGAGAGAGAGTGTGGCTGTGTGTGTATGTGTGGCAGAGAGGGGGTGGGCCTTATGATTTGAGTACCTAGCATAGCATACACTGTACATATCAGCTGTGAGCACCTGGGCATTTGAAGACAATACCTGGGAAGACAGAAAACAATTTCTCTATGCATACAATGTTTTATCAAAATTGTTTACTGAAAGTTTAGCAGAAGTTAATAAACCAAACTGTTCAATAGTGCTCCTTTTATTGCATCCAGTCGGACTGCTTGGCTAACATTATTTGTATTGTCAGAACTTAAAACATCCAGCAATCAGTGGTCGAAGTGTATGAAAAGAAGTAGTGGATCTATGTTCCCTACTGGCCTGCACCACTCCCCACAAACCCCATCGCCACACCCCCCTCCAACGCACAATACAAACCCCAAAACACATGCGCCTGCTGTTTAGGGAAACGTTCAGTGCAGTGCACTGAAAGTGCAAGTTTCAACTTCTTCCTACACTTTTATTTTAAAACAAAACCATTCTGGAGCGGTTTCTTTTTAAAATAATAGCATAGGAACAGAACAGTAAAACTGAATTAAAAGAAAAGTGCTTACCACTGACCAAAAGTGATGGTAATGGCGTCGGCGAGGTCGGCGGCTCCAGAATCCAGGCGATGGTAGATCCAGCAGCAGGCTGATGGGGCAGCTCCGGCTCCTCAAGATGGCGTGGGCTAAATCCAGGCCAGCCACCCTTAAGAAGACATGCTGTCCTGGTGTCCTGGGTGCACCACAAAGGGGAATGAGGATAGCCAGAATCAGGGAAAACATGGCACAATAGTGTTATCTTCAGAACATAGCAATATACTGCAGTGGTCTGAGAGAGCTTGGCTTGTCTGGGAAGTAGATACAGTGTGTGAAGAGGAGTGAGGGTAAGAAAGGGGGAGCAGAAAAGCGGTTGGGAAGTTTTAGACAGACGCCAGGAGGAAGTATGAGTGTATAGTGCAGGTGCACGTGGGTCGCTAGAGGGCTGTATGTCAGCACTTGAGAGCCAAATCACCAGCACAGGATGTATTAATTGCAGCTGTATATGAGTGTCTAGTGTAACAAAAATGTATTTATTAAATGTGCCTTCAGACGCTTGATTCATAAGCAATACATGTGTCCTTGCATCTGTTCCTTGCACTGACGGCAAGTTAAAAACAACCATTGGCAAAACTAAGAGGGTACAGGTATTAGATAGGCATGTTCAGGGCACTGACATCATATGCCCAACTACTCATACCATTTTTGTGCTGTTGTGTGTCTGGCAAAGGTTAACCCATGCCTACACAAAACCTTTATGTGATGCTGAGTGTTCTTGCGGAAACCTCTCTGGAAACTCTATGGCGGCAGTCTTTTTTCAGTGCTAACTATCATCTAAAACCACTGGCTTTGTCAATGCTTGTTTCATAGAGGGATTGTGTTTAGGGGCTTTACAAATACACACTTTCCTATGAGGTAGTCAACTGATTTACTGACAAGCTAGTACCTTTAAAACCCTAGGCCAGAGCCAGTTGGTTGCAGAAATATTTTTGGGCAGGGGCCTAAATTATGGTTTCCACCATCTCTGCTACCGTGCAGATGCTGAAAAAGAGCCAATTCACTAACATTTATCCAGACTTGGGTGTGCTGAGCCCGGAAGAAGAGATGCCATTGTGCAGGGGAGGGATTCACAAAAGTGAATGTGCGTTTAACAAGGATTTAGCAGGCAAGGGGTCTGCGGTGGAAGTGGCTGCCACATCCCTGCTCCTCTTTCCTCTGCACCTGCTCTCCTTCTCACAAGCCTGAGGCAGGGTAAAATGTCATGCTGACCTGGGTCTGACCAAACCTTGAACTGCGTTGATCTGCTCCAGGAACAAACAAAAAAACATTCATGCAAAGAATAACTGTTTCTATCACACATTCTGCCTTTCCACCCCAAGACCGAGACAGAAATGCAAAACATGAATGAATATAATGGGTTCCTTAAGGCCTGTCACTACTAATGCATACCTATTCATGCCTGATGATCGGTGGCAGCACACAGGACTTGCAGTGTACACCCACGTAGGGGGGCGGAGCCAGAAGGGCGCTCATGGCGGCAATGAGGTGCTTTGCCCCCCTCACTCCATGACGTTTTTTCTCGCTCAAACTGGCCGAGGCGTGGGCAGAAACCGGCCCCAAGGGACTTGCCAGTATAAAAATGATTTTGGCCCGGCCACAGTCCAAGTGGCTGATGGGCCAATCCGACCCTGTGCACAACCCACATCAGGGACAGACCCCCTGCTCGATTCACAACATCCATCAAAGCATCTTTATATTTCTGTAGCTGACAGTTTGACCACAATAACCCAGTAATAAACTGGTCTCAGTTGACAAATTAATTCTATATGCTGCATTCCTGTGTCTAGGAATACAGGTAGATTTGTTGCAGAAGATAGTAACCCCAAAATATGCTTCAGGCATTTGTTTTCTACAGTGGCAAGTGAACTGACAATTATGTACCTCCATGTCTCTGCCCCCTTATATAGCAACCTGTCTTGCCTGGGCTTTGTAAGCCTCAAGTGAGTGACGCAATGCGCCATTACCCTGTCCAACTGTATATATTGTGCAAGAGCACGACTTTACCTGGCCAGTGCTATCCTTGCTTTATCCAAGTGCAGTTTCCAGCTACATGATGACATTACCCTCACACCTAAATAGTCATATGAATCGACCTGTTCAATTGGACACTCATTGACCTTTTTGAGTTTTGTCTTAGTAAGGGCACAAAAAAACATTGATTTGCTTTTGATCACATTAAGTGGCAGACTATTTTCCCTAAAAAATGGCTCAAAAATTCCCAATTGTCATTACCCTCACAGCTAAATAGTCATATGAATCGACCTGTTCAATTGGACGCTCATTGACCTTTTTCAGTTTTTTCTTAGTAAGGGCACAAAAAAACATTGATGTGCTTTTGATCACATTAAGTGGCAGACTGTTTTCCCTAAAAAATGTCACAAAAATTCCCAATTGTCATTACCCTCACAGCTAAATAGTCATATGAATCGACCTGTTCAATTGGACACTCATTGACCTTTTTGAGTTTTTTCTTAGTAAGGGCACAAAAAAACATTGATGTGCTTTTGATCACATTAAGTGGCAGACTGTTTTCCCTAAAAAATGTCACAAAAATTCCCAATTGTTTGCCCGCACCGGTAGGTGTTAAAGATAATAGTACTGCGTTGTCAACACAAAATAGAGCCGGAATCTTGTCACTAGCTACAGTGGGGGCATCGGTCTGGTAAGCCAGAATCTCATTGATAAAAATACAAAAAAAATAGGGGGCCAGTACGCACCCGTGGCGTGCCCCTTTCTCAAAGTTAAAACCTTCTTGAGGTGCTGCCATTTATGCCCCAACGGACCACTGCTGTATTACCCAAGTACAGCTTCTGGATATAATCCAGAAGCTCTACCGGAATTCACAGTCCTCTTAGGACCTCCCAATAACGCCACCTAGCTACTGTATCGAATGCAGTCCGCAGGTCTACATAGGTCAAATAGACCCCCATTTTCCGGAGGACAGCACATTTGTAACAGACCAATCTTAAGCGTGAACTCTGGTCAACAGTACTCAACCCACCACAGAATTCTGCTTGACGATTATTAATGATGTCTGCAATCCACGTCTCAAGGTGGGAGAGTATGGCTCTCGCTTAGATTTTGACACCCGCATCCAGCAGTGAGATTGGTCAGTAATGAATACGGAATTCTCTTTCCCCCTTTTTGTGAATTTGCACTATCTCGGCCTGGGTCCATGATTCTGGTACCGTGTTATGCATCAGTACGGCATTGAATAATTTAGCTAAGTAGGTTATCCAAATGACGGTTTCAGTGGTATTCAAGTCTATTGGAACTCTGTCCTGGCCTTGGGGCTTTCTCCTTTTTCATAATGATCACGGATCCACCTGCTTCCTTGTTTGTAAGCACAAGCGGTAAATGATCATATGAAGCCTATTCCCACCGGAAGCATCAGATGACACTCTCTCTTCCTTGTATAATCCAGAGAAATGCTCTACCCAACTGGATTAGGTGATGCAGCTTTTTTTTCCCTGCCGCCATTAGGCTCCAAAAAGCCCCTGAGTTGTATTTGCCTATTGCAATCATCAGAGCATTCCAATTTGCCTCGCACCAGGCATTTGTCTTGTCCCTTAAAAGCTTGTGATACTCTATTCTAGCTATTCACAAATTAGAGGTGCATAATGTACTTCACATACAAACCTCACTTACCACCTTTCCTTTGGCAAGTCTACACTCAGAATCATACAAAGTGGTCCTGACCTCCTTGGGTTTGCATAAAGATTTCTGCGGTTTAGACAAAAAGAACCCCAGCTTTCTGGACAGTTTTCAATTTAAGTTAATTAGGGAGGCAGGATCCTGCAATTCCTTGATAGCAAACGTATCTAATAATGGGACAACATTATGATATACCAAGGGCAAAATATTGGCCAAGTCAAGATTTCCCCATTTGATATTGCATCTTGCATGGCCACTAAACACCACTGGGACACCCACCTCCATGTTCAAAAATTCTCCAACATCTGGCTTGCCCATGAAGTATCCCTTCGACCCCAACGACCAAGAAATAGTGATCACTTTCCACCCTGCGCTGGACACTGACATTTTTGACAAAATGTCATGCCTCGATGTTTACCAGAGTATTATCTATTCTGCTTTGGGACTGCTCGTTTTCAAAGATAGACATCACCGGGTCATCTCCGGGAAACCGCCCATTGCAAGCCCTAAGATTAGACGAAAACTAGACGGTGGGCACGTCCTCAGCATTTTCGTGCTGTCTCATTGGTTTAATGGAATTGAGGCTGCCTATCCCTGGTGACTATCTTCTTTATCGAGGATATCATCCTTTATCGAGGATATCATACATACATTCCAAGGGATTGTACTAAACTTTCAAATCACCCATAACTAAAATTCTCATTGAGGCAGATTAGCTAATTCGCCACAGGTGAACACGCTCTGTAACTTTTGATATGAGCTCAGTGCCTGCTCCAGGGAGACCCCCATCGTAAATGTTTATGATGACGATCATGGAATATCATGGACGATTATAAGTTTCAGATGCATTTTCAATGTGTCTGGGGATTCATTCCCTGGCACCTGTATCAATTTATACAATGCCTCGTCCACCCAGGTCAACAATCCTCCACCTGGATGCCCTTTATTTCCTTTCCATGCTGGGATTGCAAAGGTGGCATACCCTTGCAAGTGCAGGGGCAATTTGCCCAAGTTTCCTGCAAGCTTATGATACTATGTCCCGGGATAAAGTTCAACCAGTCATTATCAATCATATACTTATGCAGACCAGCAATGTTCTAGGATACAACACGCACCTCAGGGGCTTTGATGGTCAATGCTTTCAAGGCATAGGTGCATACCATGTTCCCCCACACCTACACTTGTGGTCTCTGGTACCACTTCCAATGGAGCCGGGTGTCATGATGCCTACCCCCGGGCAAGGCCCTCAGCTCTGGGAGCAGGCATCCAGACATTTGTTTAAACCTCAGCAGCCCCGGCTAGGGGCTGTCTGGGTTCAGTCCTGGCGCCTTAGGCGCCAGGCTCATCATAGAAATCAGTCCTGGTGCCATAGGTGCCAGGCTCATAGACTTTACTTACCTGATGCAGACCAAGCTGCAAAAGAGTCCAAGCCAACATGAGGCCTGGATGGGACTATTTTGTTACAAGGACTATTTTTTACTCGGGCGTGGCTCTAGGGAACTTCTTTCCTGGAACTACTTTGGAGGCTATTTAAACCACACCCGAACAGCAGCACATGCTTCGCGTTATTCTATCCAGCAGCGTGACGCTCACCGTGCCTGCAGCCAGCATCCAGTCTTCTGCCACGCCCGCGTGTCTGCAGCCAGCATCCAGTCTTCTGCCATGCCCACCTCGAATCTGGAGCTCCTAGAATAAAGAAGAAGAAAAGGACAAGGTTAGAAAACGAACCTATTTCAAATTCCTCACCTAATTCCTGAACCATTTCATCTCCGGACCTGGAAAGTAAATCAGTCCTGCACGCGTCGCTTCGCCAGCTCCAGCACGGCGCCATACTCACCAGTTCTCATAGCATCTTTCGATCTGGCACTGTCTCCATCATTTCTTCGCCGTAATCCGGCACCTAGGGGACACAAGAAAAAACAAGGTGAGCCAAGGGAATCAATAAATACAACCTCTTACCACCATAGATTTACCACCGGTGGTATTATTCCATAACTCTCCACATTTTCATATGCCGCATCTGTAAAGAGGGAGAAAAACAACACGTTAACGCATGCAATAGTTACCCGACAGCGTTGGGTAACACAGACTCTTACCTAAACGCCAGCAGCAGCTACGACACCTTCTTCTCTCAAACTCAGTTGCAACTTAAGGAAGGAAGGGGACAAGAGTGAACATCAGGCACATTGAACTCTTTGAACTTGATACTTACCTATCCCGCCAGGGACTTCAGAGTCAATACTTACCGGAACTCTCCCAACGCCTTCAAACCAGTGAAGTAACTGATATCTATGCGCCCCTGCAAGACACGCAGGATGGATAGCTCATCTTTTACAAACATAAGGTGAGGTTAAAAAGGGGATATCGGAGGTGATTAGTGGGGAGAGCTAGAACAGTTGGGAGGCCATCACTAAAACCCACAGGTGGTTAATCCATGTCTCCACCTGCAGGAAAATACTTCTTCGGGTCCAGCAGACAAGACTAGGCGGGCCAGTCCAGACAGTCATCACTACACTACGCATCACGTTGAAGGAGACCGCAGCTGTCCGGGTTCGATCGACACCCCTGTGGGGTCCAGGTGAGCGTAACACCGGGGCTATGTCCAGGTCGGGGTGCCCAACCTATCAGTCTGTTATATTTCTGGAAGGCACCCGCCTTAATTCAATCAACCTGCTCTGGAGCCTAGATTGCCCCAGCAAGTGGGAATTCAAACTTTCATAACCCAAGACACGTGCCCCAGTGGCGGCCTGTTCTATTGGTTTTGTTGGGACATACTGAGATAAATGCATTCCACCCAATGGACTCACGGGACAACTGGCTGACATTTGGCAAAAGAAACCACTATTTCTAAGTGGTGTTTTCAAAGTTTCCCCCCAAGCTCTCTTGATGCCCCCCGGTTGGCGACATTTTGATTATAAAGGTTAACCCACTCGGAGGAAGGGACCACTGTTCCATTACCAACTTGTCATGGACCGTCTTTGGGTCTTTCATTCAGACTTTAATTAAATCCTCGCCTTGAGAGCGTGCCATTCTCACGCAGACTGCAATGTCATTTCTAATGAATGATAAGCATCCTGTATTTACCCTCAGCCAATGGGGTACCTTGTTAATTAGGGTATCCCCTTTCCCTTGGTTTATATCCCAGGGTTTAGGTACATTCATCAAGAAGAAGCCATCAGGTATTATTGCATTTCTACTAGTATTTATACTTGGCCTTCGGCGAGTGTCCAAGAGCCTGCTGGTAGGCAATTCTGTACCATAGCCCTGCCCAAGAGAGCTCACAAATTGAATTGTCCCCCATGGGTGGGGCCCATCATGTAACTACAATAGCTCTTGCTCAACTCCCCTTTGGCCCCTCTGCCGAACTCAGGACCCCTCTCGGGAATCGCTGCCTTTATCACCACATGTTCCTGGACAGTCTGCTCTTGTGGAACCAAAGCGGCCACCACTCTATTAAGCTTTCTCAATTCAGTTCTCAATTCCTCATTTTCTTTCTGCAGCGATGCCACCATCAGAGATAGCAACATGCAGCCCCCACATCTGTCCAGCCTTTTAGACCAATCAAGCCCCTAGTGTACTGCAGATGAGGATCATGTGACCCTAATGCAGGGATGCCCTTATGTGCTGCCCTCCTGACCTCTCAGAGTTTCTAAACTATTGCTGGTAGAGAACTCAGGAGGATAAGGTATGCTTGGAGTTACAGCAAGCTCAAGAATGCCTCCCTGCCCCGCCCTCCCTTGCCTCCCTGCCCCGCCCTCCCTTGCCTCCCTGTGATGAAACAGTTATTAGTGAATCATTTTCCTCTACAGGGACATTACAGGATTTGCCTTCATGATGAATAGGACGGTTTGGGACCTCATAACCAGGTAATATGTTCCACAATTCCAATAAAGCAGCCAAACTAATTTTAGGTATTCCCAAGTTATTCTTGGCTTTTTTACGCATCTCCTCTATGCTAAATTTGCGGAGAGGAGGATTTCCCAGCCTAGCGCCTATATGGACACCCACTTCCTTTTGAGGCAGGGAAACCAATTAATCATTAACAACACACTGCAGTCAGAGCCAGTTTTGGGTGTCTTGCTACTGCCACCACCCTCCCCTTTCCCAGAGTCAGTAATCATCTTACTTTTGGAACTATGCTCATCGGAATTAAATACCTGCAGGAGCTGAGTGATTTCATTAACCACTGTGTCGGCCCCGTCAATTTATTCCATAAACTCCAAGACCCTTTTCCCTGCAGCATGGTTAAGTGGTGGGCTGGCAGCCTTTTGCTTAAACAAAAAGCACAAAGCAATGTAGATTTCCTTAGCTGTTTTTCCCTTACAAGAGGGGGGTGCATCTGGATTAATGGGAAGGGTACGTGAGAAATCTGGAGAATTCGCCCCCTCTTCCATAGAGGATGCCATCCATGTTGATGCTCGGGAGGTGAGCCTTCTCCGTAAAGCCTTCTCTGGGGGTTTGGGCAAGCAGGACCTCACCGGAAGTGACTCCCATTTAGGGATCACGGACTCCCATTCCCATGGGTAACTCTGTGTACCCAATGTACTCTCTGCCTATGTGAGAGTAAGAAAAGAGGACACGACATCTATGTATTTGACAAAGATAATGCTGAACTTTCCTCCTGCTTGACAACTTGTAATGAAAAAAACACCTAGTCTCATTACAAGAGCGAGAATAAAGGCCCAACGACCCTTGAATGGAGGAGGAAA
The DNA here is from genome assembly GCF_040938575.1 of Ambystoma mexicanum. NCBI lineage: Eukaryota > Metazoa > Chordata > Amphibia > Caudata > Ambystomatidae > Ambystoma > Ambystoma mexicanum. Next base: position 1,233,901,040 of record NC_090933.1, on the reverse strand, counting down.
TTACCAACAATGAAAAGATTCCCTTACGTGAGATGTCAGCAAACGGAGGAGTGGCGCAGACCAGCGGCGCTTGCTGCAGCGTGGAAGGAAGGGAAGGGGACGCCCGTCTGAAAGGCCACATGCCTGAAGAGGAACTGCACTGGGCCAGAGAAGCTGAGGCCACACAGACGGGTCCAAACCTGGAGAAGGGACCATGTACAGGACGTGGTGGGCCCAGAGTCCACCAACCGACGCCGAAGCCAGGGACAGGGGGAGGATTGGATGTGCCCCTTGGAAACATGGGCATCATGCGCCACATGAGTGGTGAGGCCCGGGGAAAATCGAATTGGCCTGTGAAGCAAGTCGGTCTATCATGGGGCCAGTCAGGGCAGACCCAGAACATCTTCACGCCCTGGGCCATGCAAGTGGTGTGGACTGAGCAAAAGACAGTGGTCTGTGGAATGAAACAGCTCATCTCAGGGCTAGACGGGGTGGACTGGATGAATCGATAGGTCTCAGGATACATTGGAAGTGCAGCCCGAGTGAAGAGAATGGTATCTGTGCCCCGCCATATGTGGCATGCTGAGAGAATTCCTGTGCTGTGCATGCAACTGGCAAGAGATGGGACTTGCTTACATTAAATGCGAGTAATAAGGTGGGGGCAGGCCTGTTCCTCTCACAGGTGCAGGAAGGGCATGGAGTTGGGAGCCTGCCCCTGAAGGAACACCAGTACACTGGGAGTGTTTGCAATCAGGCTAGCTTTGGTGCTGGCACTGGCAGTGCCCCTCTTGGGGTAGAGGTGCAGCTTTGGAGGCATGATCCCAGGATTTGGCAGTCATGAACAAAATCAGGAATGGAGTTTGGGGAGCTTGGGGAATTGTGTGTGTCTTCCACTGGAAGCAAAGGGTTCTTCATCTGTCAGAGCAACCATGGGGAAAAACTGGATGGCCTTATTAAAGTGACAGGGCCTGACTCACATGGCTGACTGCAGTAGCCATTTGTAAATAAATTTATTGCACCTATATATGACTATTGTGGAGGTATTGGGTTTAATCATGTTTATATAATAGAGTATATCTATATATAATCAGTTTTGATATATATAGTGGAACTGAGGAGGGCCTGGGTCCTGAATGTTAGAGAAGGGTTTAACACAGACTAGACCGAAAGGATGGGGAAGAGTGGACATTAACAAGGGGGGGGGGTCCTGTGAGTCCCTCTACCAGACATTAGTCCTGGTTACAAGAGACTTTCCCAGATTCGTTAGCTCACTATCTTTCACAGAGGAGAAATATCCAAAACATATCAGTCTTTGTCCTGTCCTGGGGCAGTCCAGCACCAAAATGCTAGACAATTCTCCTCTGAACAAGAGTACCAACAGCAAGCCCAGAGTAGTGTGTAAGGGATCCACGTCTGGATTTCCCTAGTAATTTAGGGTGAGAACCAAAGTTACTTACATTATGCAAATTAACAAGCGGGGTCCTGGGAGTCCCTCTGCCAGACAGTCCTGTTTAGGAGAGACTTAGCCAGATTCATAAGCTCAAGGGGAAGAGTGGTACAGAGAGTGTCATGCAAAAGGTCATCAGCACAGAGATCACCCAAGGGGCTAACTTCTAGTCCTGCTTGTAAATGGGTGGAATCGAGCGCGAGGGGCTGCTCTGAATTCACACCCTGAAGGTCCCCTTTGTGACTAACTTGGCGCTGGGTCGGTAGGTGGAACAGAATCCTGCGGAGAGGGAATACATCAGGGGTAGGTATTTTAGGGAGGCATACATATATGTCTGTAAAAGGTTCTACGATGGTATGTCATGTTCTGAAGGACAATGTGGGTGCCCATTAGGATGTAATAGTCCTATGTTTCCTTATGGGAACCTCTAGGCACTGAGGTAGGAGCCCATCTCCTGTTATAATTATTCTTCTGCAAGTTGCGTAACACTCTCTTACTTTGCAGCTGGAGTGTGAGGGAGGGTGGCATTAAGTGGCCCCTCTCGGGTCTGCAGGTAACAGAGCGCAGACTGCCAGGCCAGGGCAAAACCAACAGGTCTACATGAGCTTGTGTGCATGCATGCCTGTATGTCACCATGTGTGTGGGTGCATGGTGAGCTCAATCATGGTGTGTGTGTGCGGGGGTGGTTTGTGTGTGCATACACGTGTGTTTACATTTGGCTTGTTCATCTTGTAAGGGGGTCTCTGCATTCTGAGTGTCACATATAAAGCACTGCACAACTGCTCTTTGAAACAGATTTGTTGTTATTTTGTGTGTTACAAAATAAATAAAATAAAACGATATGAGAAAATAAAGACCCACTAATGGATGGACCCAGTAGTTTTACCCTTATGACCTGCTCATTCCCAGTATGTTAGGATTGGTGTATTTCGAGAGAATGTCCAACTGGCTGCAAATGAACTGTGGGTTTGTACTTCTCAGGATGTTCCTATTTATTATAAGTTCGTCTTGGTCATGAACTAGACCCAAAAATGCGCTCGAGGGCTTTAAAGGTGCATTCGAATAGACAGGAAATCGTACGCCAATGATGCAGCTGAGAATTCAGGGCCGGGGGTGCGTGTGTGTCTGTGTGTCCAGGTCAGTCAGTGTGTGCAGGTGTGATCATCTGTATTTTTGTATGTGTGTGTGGGCATGCATTCAAGTCTGTCCATCAGTGTACACATGTGTGCGTGTGTGTCTTTATGGTGTAGGTGGGTGTATGCATGTTCATGTCATTAAGTGCCGTTGTGTGTGTGTATGCGCGTTCAGGTCAGTCAGTGTGTGTGTGTGTGGGCGAGCACACACATTCACATGTGTGTGATATAAAACCTTTGTGATTGTAAAGTCACTAATGACTTAATCCTTCGCCTGAGACAGTTTTGCACAATATGCTGGCAGAGGATTAACTCTCGACTGCATTGACTCAATCCTTCACACTTCTGACATAGCTAGATTAAGACCAATAATACGGAAATGCTGGCAAAGGATTAACACTTGATCGCATTGACTCAATCCTTCACACTTCTGACATAGCTAGATTAAGACCAATAATACGGAAATGCTGGCAAAGGATTAACACTTGATCGCATTGACTCAATCCTTCACACTTCTGACATAGCTAGATTAAGACCAATAATACGCAAATGCTGGCAGAGGATTAACACTCGATCACATTGACTCAATCCTTCACACTTCTGACAGATAGATTAAAACCAATAATACGCAAATGCTGGCACAAGATTAACACTCGATAGCATTCACTCACTCCTTCACGCTTCTACATACCTAGAGTAAGACCAATTATACTCAACAATGACTACCTATTTTGAGAGAATTTAAAATCAGGTTTATCCACTAGGAAGTGCTAATTGAAAACATGCTATTATAATGTTTTAGCACTGCTGAAATAGGTCTTCTTTATAATGTTAAAATATAAAAATTTAAAATTGGCTTCAAATTGTGGATTAAATACACGCTTTAGAAGAAAACAACATTTCCTCTAATCAGTCTGGAAAGGATGAAGTAGGACCGGTTATTTCCAGGAAAGTAAATGTCACGATATGTTCTCTTCGAATGACATTATTCATTACCTTTAACCTGGGGCAGTGGCTAACATATTCTGGGCTGTGGAGCTACGGTTGGTCTGCATGCCGCATGCCGCTTGCTTGACATTTGGGGTGCACTGATTTGCAGCCTCTCTATTGTTTTGCCCAATTTCGGAACACTGTCATTACTCTTCAGTCTGGCCTCTGGCTGAGTCCACAAAGGAACATAATGTATTTCTAAAGAGGGTGCTGGTAGTGCGGCACGATAAGGAGTCAGCCTGTTGCCACCACCCATATGAGTCAGATGCCACTCCTCCATCACTTCTTTTACACATCCCATCCTCCATATGTCATGCCCTGGTTCCTATGAACCCGAAAAAGGAAAATGAATGAACCTCAGAGGTGCTTTCTCAACCTGATTTCAGCACAAAAAATAAAGGCATGTTCTGTTTCTTGTAAGAACAAGCACTGACAACGCTAGTAGGTCTGGCCTTTTTTTGCAGTTGTTGGCCTTTGTAGTGAGAATATTGAGAATGGAAATGTGTTGTGCATCTATAGTTTTGTGAGATAGAGCATGCAGCTAGAATGGCCTATAGGGGCACTGTGATGATGTGCTTTACTTTGCTACTGGTAGTTGTGACCAATGCTAGTGGACCAAAGGTTCTTTCAAACACAATTGTAAGGCCTTGGACCTCATTACGAGGAGAGCAGTAACCTGATGGTGCTACCGGAGGGTTGCCGTTGTCCTCGTAACACCGAATCCGGTGCCTGACTTCCCAGTGCCACTGGGATATCACAAGTCCCGGCAGAGCGGGAATTCGGGTGGCAGATTTGGTAAATCCCCATTACTGTGGAGCACTCCACGAAAATGGTTTCACCGATTTCACAATTTTTAACGGTGCAGGCACTTCCGTGACAACTCTGCGGGCAGGTGTTGTTGCACCTGGCAGGCCAGACCTGCCTGGCGTAATGGCCCCCGCCCACAGAGTCAGATTATGGTGGTCCAGAAAGGGTGCTGGTACGTTCCTACTGGCACCCTTATTTTCAAACCGCCACACTCATAATGAGGCCCTTGTTTCAAAAATCCATCCCAAGGTATAACTCAAAAGATGTTCTTAAAATGTAGCCTCATTGTAAGTTACTTATTGTAGTCTCATCAGAGACACTCAGGATCGACTGGGGAGACAGTATTTTGAGTTACCACCGAACCCTCTTCAGCAGACAGAGCTGCTAAAAGCACTTATTACCAAATCAAAAACTTCAACGGACTCTAAAAGGGACAGTGACAGTCCTTTGCAATGTTTTAATCAATTGTTGTGTATTAAAAACCTTTATTTCAAATACTTTTAGAAGATATTTGCTGTAGGTTTTGCCAATCAAAACCAGAATCTATGTAACATCTTGTCCTGGAATGTGAATTCCTGAAAGATCTAAGCAATATATTTCTGGCCACACTGAGTGACTACCATTTGGGGTACAGTATTGATATGGTCTGGAAACGCTGTCTTAATACCCAAAATGTACATGAGGGCCTAGCCCTATCAGGATTCATCAAGGGCATTAACATTGTATAGAATGAAAAGGGCAAACCCTTATTGCCAAGCTGTCAAGTTGCTGAATGCATTATTTGGGTCGCAGAATTGAGAGGACTTTTTTTTCTCTTGTGGGCATTATTAGTTGAGGCCTTAAATATTCTCTCTCTAATGTGGGTGCTTTTTTAAGAATGTGTGTATCATGACCTAGTATGTATGAAGTATGACCTCAATCATTTGATCCAAAATAAGTGAGATCGGCCGATATGTCCCCATGCTTCAAGGTTGTCTTGTTGGTCTCCAATATTTGGCACAGGTGTTGGTACATAGGTTGTCCCTTTTTCAGATCCTGATGTTTGGCTTTCTGCCTAATTTTATTTGTACTCCTCCTATGATAAGAAATTGTGAGATGAAATGATTTAGTTAAATTGTCCACACATGCAATGTATCTAATTTATTTTGTACTTCATTGTTTTTTAAATATGTTGTATATACTAAGAGGACTATTTCTCCTCTCTTGTTTTTTATTCTTTGGTATTTCTTGTTATTTCTTCTTTTATGAAATTTAAGTTTGAACTTGTAAAGGTTTGTTTAAACCAATTGCAATAAAACAAAATCATCCAATGAAGAACGATTTTGTAGTAGTATGGAAGGGGCTGTTGGCCAATCAGGATGCTCGGATTGTGGGCTGTATTGTGCGGTACAAGTCTGCGTTCTGAGCAGCCTGCGTTATACTGCCCGTCCCCCATGCTTCCTTAGTCCTCTTTCTCTTCCTCACCTCCCACCCGCATAACTTAGCACCCATGTAGATCCTATACGGGGGTGCTAGGATTGTTTTTATTTAAAACAAATAAAACTTACCTTATGGCGCAATGCAGCAATGCTCCTTAATTCCCGAGGTCCATTTTCTAATTGATTACATCAAGGTCATCAACATAGAAAGCAAACCTCGGGTTCTACGGAGCATCACTGTGCCTCACGACAAGCTACTTTCAAAAACACCATTAGCACCCCAGTAGGATCTACTCAGGTGCTCACAACGGTTTGACCGTCGGAGGCAGGGCAACCGGTGAGAGGAGCAGCCTGCCGCCCACATTAAGGGACCCTTGCTATGCTCGTCCCTTAAATTGGGTGGCGGCCTGTTACGGGATGTGTCGGCTCGCTCCCTCAGATTACATCACCCCCAGTCAAAACTTTCTATTGAGGCAGCCCCACCATTTAATCCAGCGTCTGCCATGTTCCATTCATTCCACAGTGCCCCCTGCAGGTCCTTCTCATCCAAAGTGCAAACCCCACATCGAATCGAATTTTATGGTGTATTTATGTCGAGAAAAAGGCAACGATTTCTAAAAAACAACAACAAGACCAGGAAGTTAAAGACTTTCACAGATGGCATGTGTATAAAAAATGAACTCCTGTTGGTGAGTCTGAGAAGTAGTATTCGATTTCTTCATGATTTTTTTTTATTTTTTTATTTCTCTTGCACAACCCCTCCATATGTACCACCATCTCCCTGAGTCCCTCCCTTCCCTCCTCTGGGACTTTTACAAATCCATTAACTGTCTCTTCTCAGACATGACAAACAGCAATCACAGTACCACTCCTGGTCTCCTTCCCTGATTACTGCCTGTTGTGCATTGTTCATTACAAAAAACAACAGTATGTGATGCAGATTTTATAAAATAAATCTAGAATAACTCCAAATTAAATGTTTCCTCTGCATTCCCTGCTATACTAGAAATGTCATTTTCTCCAAATGCTTTAAGTGGAGATGTCTATGCTGAGAAGCTCTGATACACACACCCCAGGCTTCAAAGTCCTCAAGTTACATCTTACCTTTCACATCTCCCCTCTTCGATCGCTCAGTATTTCAAGATATAGCACTGCCCCGATGCCACCGCTATTCCCATTGTTCTAAGCACATCTCATGCAAGCGCTACTGCAGATTTAGCAACCACCAGCCTCCACCACCATTTCACCAAGCAATATTTAATCAACGATTACTTCAGGAGTGAAGCACCAATTTTTCAGGAGTTATATCAGGATACAGGGCCACTCACATGCAAGTATACCTGCAGTGTACGGCGGATTTGCATGTGGTTTCTACTACTTAACGGTAATCTTCAATACTCAGAGTCTGGATCTTCCTCATCACAGTACTTATGTAATTGAGTACAGTCTCCCATGACCGACACGACAAACTACCCTTTTCCTGGTAGAACCCTTGTGAAACAAGTAGCTCTTCCTCTATGTTAATTATGTTTGGGTTATTTTCTTTAAACTTTTTTTTTTTTTGATTGATTCGGCTGAAATTTTCAACTTTTCAACAGAATTTACATAATACAATTCATTTTACAATTAAAACTTATTTCTACATACATTGCAATTAATATTAGAATAAAAAATAAATAGTAAAATTGAGAAGAAAACAGAAACATGAGTAAAATATTTAAACTATTCCCTTCCAGACCATTAATTACATTAAATGTGAGCAAGTTTATATCATCAATATCATCAATATCTAAATTCAATACAGATAAAAAATGTGCTGTTGCATATCCAATGGAGTTTGAATGAATGTGATAAACATGATGCCATAAATCCTTAGCAGGTGTCCGGTCAAATGGTCGAAAATAAAAGATCGAATGACCATTTGATCGAAGTAAAATGGTCGAAAAAAAAAAGGTCGAATTTTTTTAAAATTTATTTATATATTTTTTTTTAGTTTTGGTTGGTTACAAAATATTTTTAATAAAGAAAAAGGGGGTTTGGGGGGGAACCCCCCCATAAAATAAAAAAAAAATAAAAAAAATAATTCAACCTTTTTTTTTCGACTATTTTACTTCGATCCAATGGTCATTCGATCATTTGGTTTTCGACCAAATGACTGGTAACCTCCTTAGCATCCATACACATTGAGGAATGAAACAAACTTTTAAAATACTTAATGCGTAGGAATAATAGGTTAACGCATTCACTAATGATATGTTCTAATGTTTCTATTGCTTTCCCGCAAAATCGACACATATTTTTAATTTGATCTTGTGGGTACCATCTTGTTGTGATTTCCCTGGTTTTCCATTGAGTCTGAGGCGCAGAAGATCTAAGCGATGCCGCGGATTGGGGGACTTCAGAAGGTATTGTTCTGTTAATCCATAATTTTTTTATCATGAATGGATTTGCTATGAATGTTTTTTATGGACCACATGATTCTCTGGTGGAGATCCAATAATTTTCCCATAAATTTGTTTTAGCACGATCAGGATTCTGTACGATCAATTCCTCCGTTATATCAGCAGCACTTAAAAATTCCTGCGTCTTAGATCTCCAACTTTCCATAAATGTGTCAGTCGATGAATGCATATAATCAGACAATATTCTTAATAAACCACTAGCATTTTTTCCTGATAAACATTTTCTGTATAAGGCACAAACATTCCATTTATACCCGGCATTTAACGAGATCAAACCAAGTTCATGTGTAATTAATGGCATTGGCACAGAAGATGGCAGCTTCAGCAGAGTTCTCCAATACCTAGCTTCCAGCTTGTTCCAAAATGTGTGTGATCTCACTTTTTTTGTCTCGGCACCATACAGTAAAATGGGTGAGACTTTCTGTTTGTAAAAGGCCAGTAATGGCTGGATAGTAAATTTACAGAATATTCCATTTATAATTTGAGCTTGAGAAATAAGTGTGTTTACTTTCCTTTGTAAGCTCTTTCATAACGGAGATCTCGATTATCGTTGTTAATATTTACACCAAGATAGATGTAACTTCATACTACCTCAACTCTATTATTGTCTATACGCCAAGCCATGGTGTATTTACGATGATTCCTTTTGCCAAATTGTATTATTTGGGTCTTCTTAACATTAATTGTAATTTGGTTGTTATGGGCATACTTTTCCAAGGCTTGGAGCATGTTATTCAGGCCCATGGGTGATTTGGACATTAAGAGGAGGTCATCCGCATAAAGCAGCCATTTTATGACCTGATTGCCCAATTTAGGTGAATCGGTTACACAATTCAAAAACTCCATTCCTAAATCCGATATGAAAAAATTAAAGAGGGCTGAAGCAAGTATACATCCCTGCTTCAGCCCTCTTGATGTCGTGATTGGACCCGACAACAGGCCCTCTCTATCCAATCAGATTTGTATAGATGTTTCAGTATGGAATTCAATCAACCATTTTAGGATGTACCATGGGCAATCTTGAGTCATCAATTTACTAAACAAAAGTTCTCTTAAAACGGCATCAAAAGCGGTGCAAAAATCAACAAATGCAATGTAAAGTGGTTGCTTTTGATGTTGATGTTTAGCTATGATTGCATTTAGTATGATTAGATTGATGCTAGTGCCAAGACCGGCCAAGAACCCAGTTTGAAATGGATCTCTTATGTTTTTTTTCGGAGAGCCAAGCATTGAAGTCTCTCAGGACCAGGCGAGCAAAAATGTTCTCCGGACAATCTAATAGAGCTATTGGTCTATATGCACTCGGGTCCGTTCTGCTCCCTTTTTTAAACAATGGAATCAATATGGATTTCTTCCATGAAGATGGTATTTCACCTCGCCAGATTACTTGTGTGAAGATTTTACTTAAAATCGCAGCCCATTTTTCCAGATGTTCTTTTAATGTTTTGTTGTCCAGACCATCTGCCCCAATAGCTCGGGACATGCTTAATTTTATGATGTAATATAGCAAGTCCTCATGTGAATATTGTACTATGTGAGGGCAATCTCTTTTAGTAGAGAAAACCATGCCAGATAGCGGGGACTGATACATACTCTGATACTATTCGCACCATTTGTGTTCAGAGATAGAATTTATTTGGACTGAGGCCTGTCCTTTATATGTGGCTTGATTCAGTAGACCCCATATATCAGCAGTTGATGTTCGCACAATTTTCCAAAGCATGTGCTCACTGTCTTGTGGGAAACAAAGCGATTTCCTCCCCCTCTGCCAATTTTTATAGGCCATTTTAAATCTTTTTATTTTGAGGGCCCTTTCACATATTGGCAGATGTTTTGCTTGTCTTATATGCCATCTTAGTTCAGTTTTCTTTTCCTTGACTACCACATCAAACACATGCTGATGTTTATAGTTCTATCCCCGAGATGCTGATTTCACTTGTACAAATTTTTGCATGCATAACACATAACACTTTCAATCCCCATTTGTTAAAGCTTTATCCAATTCCGATAGTGTTCTATCAGACCACCTAAGTCGATTTCTTGCATTGTTTGCTTCTACATGCTATTTATACCTCTCTTTCTGAGGCAAATTTTGTAATAAACTCCTTTCCCAGGTTAAACAGAGCTGGCTGTGATCACTTCTATCACTAGGTTTGACCTCCAGTGATTTAATTATATACAAAAAAGCATGATTTGTATAAATGTAGTCAATAATGGCCCGTGATTGATCTCGGCTCCATGTGTATTTGGCTGGGATATCCCCTTCAATTGCGCCATTCGCCATGAAATAGTGTCTTTCATCCATGAGTGAACAACATTGCTGTTCATCGTGGTTACACCTCCTACCTGTTTCCGGTATTAAATGCAGATTTAAATCACCCACGATGAGAACATAATCAATATTGCCTTCTAATGCCAAATTGTCAAGTACCACATCCATGTAATTAAAAAATACATCTGGCTTTAAATGCACTCGCCCCCAGTATATGTTGCTAATCATCAAAACGGTGATTTTTTTAATCAATTTAACAACCTGGATGTAAGGACTCGGAGACGTACATGAAGTAGCCATAAAATGTTTTGATTTCTTGATTGCCATCATTAATCCCGCCATGGGACGTCCTCTCTTGTGAGATATAGAAGGCAACAGCACAATCTCAAAGCCATCCCAAACAGGAGGATCAAGGAGCCATGTTTCCTGGAGCACTATTATATCAAACTCATGAAGTGTTTTTTCATTAGAATTGACAAAATGATGGAATCCACGAGTATTCCAGGAAACTAGCCGAATTGATTCTAAACCTGCAAGTTGTTATGCTCGACTAGAGCTATCACAGTTATTCCCTTGTTCACCCATGCTTGCACTTGTACTACTTGACCCATAGATGCGTAAACTCTTTTTGGATGCCTTGGGATCTCCACCTGAACTCAACATATTAGTTTCTCGAAAGAGATTAGATCCAATATCATAAAGGGCAGATTTACCACTCCACAATATTTCAGGCAGCACTGTTGAGTTGATATATAGACGGGACTTAGAAAGATCATTGTCATCCAAGAATTCAACCGTATCCACATCGGCTGACTTAATGTTATGTAATTGTGGAAGTTCTTTGCAGATGTTTAAGATACTACATCTGTTCAGGTCAAATTTCATAAAGGGGTGTTGGTGACATTCAATAATGAATTGGTGATGGCACTCGTGTTTCTGTTGTGTATTTAGAGCTGACTTATTTTTATCACCAAGTTCTTTTTTCTGTCCCTGGTTCATCGCACATGCATTTCTTTGAATTACATGTGAAAGCAGTGGCATGTTTATTTCAAGTGCATTAGTTTCAACACTAGACCCTTTAACTACAGGCATTACGGAAGGTGGTGATGGCTGCGTTACAGCAGGAATTGCACTCAGACCCCCAGCCGCTGCTGCCATGTAGCATGCTACTGCTTTGTTTATTTCACCTTGCATCTGAGCAGATAATGCATCTGTAGATGTATTGGATGCAGTTGGTAGAATCCCGTTAAACGCATTTATCACTTCCTTCGTTACTAGCGCAACTTGTGGTGCAGTTTCCACCTGTATACTAGTTTGAATTGAGACAGCAACCGAATCATCTAGCGGTTTATATGCCATAGCGGTAGGAATTTCCCCATGAACAATGATTGATGGTGTCTTTTAACAATTATTCTGCTTTGATTGCGCCTTAATCTTTTGGTGTGATGCGCTTAGAATTTTTTAAAATCGTCTAGACTTTGATCCTTCTTTCGATTTCTTTTGGGTTGCCACCATTTTTTTCACTTTCCCCTTTGATTTAGCACGAGAATCATTTGTTTCCCCATTTATGGTGTTTTCTTTGGCGAACACAGAAAATGCATTTAGTTTGAATACATCGTTTTTGCCCCCCAACAATACACCACATCTGTCAGAATTGTCAACACCTTTTGTGTTCTCAGACACAGCTGTCAATTTTATTGATGCTGATTCTATGTCTTTGGCAATATGTGAACCAGCATTCATATCTTGTTTGGTTGTGGAACAACTTCATCACTAATATCGGCTATTACAATGGTTTGAGTGCTAACATTATTTTGTCTACAGTGGTGGAAAAATGTCATATCCTTTATCTAAAGCCGGTATAGCTTCTGCAGATGTGACACTTCGGTTCAACAACTGTGATAATAAGATTGCTTGGTAGTTGATTTTTTGATCTAGTGTCTCATATAGTTTTGCCAGGGAAAATAGGGCCACATTCATTGACATTAGGGCGTGTCTGTCTTGTGAAATTTTTGCTTGATGCTCCTCACCAGGTAGCAGATTAATAGGAGCATCATTTACGAGCCATCGGACGTGGTTTGGGGGGAATAAAGGACAATGAGTGCACAGACCCCTCACACTCCAGGTCTTCCAAAGACTCTAGTGAGTTAGATGCTAAATGATTCATCTGTCACAATTGGGCCTCAGTATCACACTCTAAATGAGTTGGGGGCACATGAACTGTTAACGGGGGATAAGTGGTTCACCTGCATCAAATCACCCGTATTCGAGGGAACAAAAATAATTTCTTCTTTTTTGTCTGAGTTGCCACTTTGATTCATAAATGACAATGTCTCTTCATCAACCTGTCCCATAATGCGCATTTCATGATGCGCTTTCCGTAATTTATGTTGTGCTGTAATTGAGCATAGCATGGGTGGTGGTAAACTCTCCTGGATGCTAGCTCCAGAAGGATGGGTAGTGTCTTTATCACAACGTTTACCATCCATTTCCATTGTCACATCGGACACTACACTGGCAGGAGGAGAAAGGGTGATAACCTTTGGATTATAACATTGCATTGCTGCAATTTCAGCATCCATTCGTGCATCTATTCTCGACACTTTGGATAGTTTTGCCAATCCATCATTGATTTGCTTTCCAAGGGGAGCTTCTTTATTATAATATGACCTAATGTCATTAACCGTTTTTATTTTTTCCTACATTTAGCTTTCCATTTTGTCTACTGTATGTACGTTTTTGTATGGGTGTGTGTACTTTTGAAAAGTCAAGTTGCATACTCGGATTTGTGTCTGCGTTTGTATGTAAAGGCAGGTTTGCTGGCATACCTGACTTTAAAGTAAAGCGATTGATGCTCTTGCCTGCCAGAGCAGAAATTCTCTCTGTAAGAAGTTGTCAACAAAACACGGCACAAACGAATTTTAAATTGTCACCAATATCATTAATTTCCTTTTTATGTAAACTTTCTAAAGCAACTCCAGCACGCCGTAATAGCACTTCAGGCTAAGGAGATTTCCAGCACAAGCAGTCTTAAAACAACAAACTCACGAGTGCTTTCGGATCCACCCAACCTTGACGAGCCTGAAAGCCATTAAACAGACATTTCAGTCTTCAACTTTAAATTAAACATACGGCCAGCAATTACATAAAGGAGAAATGAATAGCTTTACCGTGATGCAGAATCAACAAACAAAGCTTCACTAGAAAAGAGATTATAGTTATCTACGATGACAGAGCAGCCTGAAGTGTTTACAGCAGCCCACCTATCCCGCTTTAGACAGCCACAGACAGCCCTTCCTCACAGGGCTTCCTCGCAAAGGTGCGCACGCAAAGGCGCGTGCAGAAATGTTGATGAAGGATTGTGGGTAAAAGTGGGCGGAGACAGGGCACTTAGAAAACTTTCGAGCAAAAACACACCTGAAACAAACAGCTGAATTGGTATGGGGCCACTTAGTTGCAAATAGCAGTCCAAAGTTTTAGCAAGCAACCTGGCATACTTTCGTTGTAAATCCACTGGGAATTCTCTTTTAGCAGAGCCACGGGGGACAGCCACAGACAGCCCTTTCTCACAGGGCTTGCGCGCAAAGGCGCGTGCAGAAATGTTGATGTAGGATTGTGGGTAAAAGTGGGCGGAGACAGGGCACTTAGAAAATTTTCTAGCAAAAACACACTTTCGTTGTACATCCACTGGGAATTCTCTTGTAGCACAGCCACGGGGGACAGCCAAAGACAGACCTTTCTCACAGGGCTTCCTCACAACTTTTTACAAAGATCTCTCCCACCTTTTTTCCGGTCTGGTTTATAAAAAGTCTACCCTTCTGGTTGGGCTGGGGTGGGTGGGACTGATAAGAACTGTGACCAGGAAGATCCAGAGTCAGTGTACTGAAGATTACAGGTAGGCAACTGTGCCATTACCCATGTGTCCGGTTTCCAGCTCACAGTCCTTACATAGTGGAGGACCTACCAAGCCCCAGTCCCTGGAGAGAGGCAAACACCACAAACGAATAGACCATCACTGTTGCACACTGACCTGATATGTATTGCTCAGGTGTTAACGAGAAACTGAAGCCAATAGGATGAACCAACATTTGAAGACGATTACAAACCCACAAACGGCATGTATTGTCTTTTATGTGACGCCAGTGTCACCCAGGTGGCTGAAAAGAAGAAGTTCCCAAAGGTAATAGAAACTCCCATTCCCTGCAGACTACCTGATGTTGGACAAGCCAACTCAACTCTTAATGAGTATTCAAAGTACTTAATAGTAAAATCGTGTATGAATATTAATTCATATGAATATGTAGATGCATTTATGGAAAACATAATTCAAGAAAGCAAAATTTAAAACACATTTTAATTCCATGAAAGAACATATAAAAAATTGACCTCAATACATTTGGGGAATCAATCCCTTCATTAGGAGCGCATTCATAGTGTCAATCTCTCACAAATCAGGATTCAATCTATTATGACAAAAAGTAATGTGTATAGTAAGAATCAAATTATATTTCCACATAATATAACCCTACACTTTTTATCTGAAATATATATAAAAATTTTCTAAAAAAAAGGATATGGACCACTCTGAATGTTTTTGCAAAGTTTGGTGAGGATTCGTCCAGGGGGGGGCAAAGTTATAGGGGGGGTCCCAAAACTTTTTTTTTCCCATAGACTGAATGGGGAAAAAACTTTGCTCGCGCCTACAGCCCAAACCGCTGGACGGATTTTCACCAAATTTGGATCAGGAGTAGCGGCTTGGTCCCGAAAGCGTGCTTTTGCAGATTTGGTGAGAATCCGTCCAGTAGTTTCTTTAAAAATGACCAAAAAGTAGGTCATCAAAAATTAGTGATATCTGTGTTCGGTCCGCAGACACACTTCCCTGTTCACTCCGCGGACAGTGTCCTGATTGGCCAATCAATTTGCGTGGTGTCCGCGGACAGGCGACGTGCGCGCTGATTGGACGGTGTGGAGCGTGAAGCGCGTCAGATTTTCGGTAGCGCCCGCCATCTTGGATTCGCAGACGTCCGCAGACAGCACGGTGAAACTTGGTTCAAAATTTGTATTTAGTAGAGTGTGTTGGTGTAGTAGTGTTTGGGGAGGGTGGGGGAGTATGAGATAGGTTGAAAGTTGTGTTTTTTTATGTGGTAGACATTCTTGTTGTGTTCGATTTGTCTGCGGACATCACGGGTGTTCTGAAATGTTCTAAATAAACTATATGGGGGGTGTTCTTAGGACTCAATATGTGTCCGTTTTGTTCGCAAGCAAGCTGAAACTGTTCTGAGAACACTTGTGGTGTCTGGAAATGTTCGTAAATAAACAAAATGGGTGTGTCCTGAGGACGCTGTCCGTATTGTTCGTTATGAAGTTGAAAGTGTTCTAAGAACTCTCGCGGTGTCCTGAAATGTTCGTAAATAAACAAAATGGGGGTGTTCTGAGTACGCTGTCCGTATTGTTCATTGTCAAGTTGAAAGCGTTCTAAGAACTGTCGCGTTGTCCTGAAATGTTCGTAGGGGGTGTCATGAAGACACTCTCCGTATTGTTCATTGTCAAGTTGAAAGTGTTCTAAGAACTCTCGCGGTGTCCTGGAATGTTCGTAAATAAACAAAATGGGGGTGTTCTGAGGACGCTGTCCGTATTATGTTCGTAAATAAACAAAATGGGGGCGTCCTGAGGACGCTGTCCGTATTGTTCGTTGTCAAGTTGAAAGTGTTCTAGGAACTCTTGCGTTGTCCTGAAATGATTGCATTATAATCATTGATATATTGTTCTTCTTCTTTTCTTTTTATGTAATATGTATTTTTAGGTGACTTACCTTTAACACTATGGGCCTCATTGTATTTGATATTGTAGCAGGATCTAGGAGCTCAAATTGACCAGTTTCTTGTGTTTCTTGAATTATTTCAGTTGTATCCTTCAAGTTTTCTTCAATATTAATTTCTTTGTAATATTCAATGTTCTCTTTAAGATATTGCAAGGCTAACTTTATGTAAATCTACCAGCTGTTGCCATATTTTTTTGTCTTTTGCAGGTACTCCATTTGCTAAGATAATTAAAGATTGCTGCATTGGACGTTGCACTCCTAGAGTATGCACATTTTCTTTTAGATCTAATGGTAAATAAACTACTTTTCCACGAATGCCTTTTACCAATTCAGAGGGAGGTAATGTTGCTGTTTTTGGTTGAAGGCGTATTATTGCTTGAAATGGGTACACTGTTTGAATTATGATGCTCTCATATAAATTAAGTTGTTGTAGGGGTTTTGGTAGTCGGTATAATTCCAAATTATTTTTGATAGCAGGTGAAGGAGTTTGGTTGTTGTCAAGTTTTGTAGTGCAGTAACTGCAAAGTATTAAGGGGTCAGTTATTTCGTATTTGTTTTCTGCTACAAGGTAGAGAGCTAATTCAAACCATTTAGAATCTTCACTGTCTTCTATTTTGTATGATAGGTCTACAGTTTTTGTGTTACTTTTATAAAAAATTCTGCGGCAACATACACACACATGGTTTGGTACTTCAGCTGATGTACTTTTAAATTGTATTATTTCTTTTTTGTATGTGTTTAGTAAAAGGTTGCCATGTGTAGAATTGTTGCTAATTTGGTTTAAAACTATTTCATTCTGTAAGTGGCTTTCACTTCCAAAATATTTTTTCTGTATATAGTCAATTTCTTCAAGTAGGTCTTTTGCTGTACCATGTAGAAGAATGTTATTTAAATGTGCTAGTGCTAAAGCAGGACTTTTAGCATAGTACAGTTTATAGACTAGATTTCTTATAGTAGAATGATGTGTTGATATTCTTTTGATATCATGGAAGTTGGTTTTACAAGTAGGTCCTGTAATGCAGGCCAATGAATGTCCTTGTAGTCCTGTGTACTTGCACACTGGACAGGTATCCATATTTTGCAGTAGTTTCATTTTGATGTTGTCTTTGCTTTTTACATATTGATTGAGGAATTGGCGTAAAGACTTGAAAAATTGTTTGGGAATGTTACACATTAACGTGCATGGCCATTTGTACACTAGATGTTTTGTTTCAGTTGAATGGAGGGGTAATTCTAAGTTTTCAGGGCATATTTTTGTAAGGAGTTTCATTATGGTATTATTCACTTTTTCATAACCTCGACCACTGCTATGTATGGCAATTGTATTTGTTTGCTTTTGTTTGTACGCTTCTTCATTAAAGTATGGTTCTATGCTCATAGTGTGATTCCATTCCCCTCCGCAGATACTTAAGAAGTTCTTTCTGTTGACATTTCATTTATTGAGAAGGTATGGGTTGGGGTGTTCTGCAATGTATGTGTGCTGTGTGCATGAGTGTTTGAGTAAGATGATAAAGATGTATGTAATGGTGTGTGATTGTGCATTGGGAACTACAACTAGTAGGGATGGGTAGTCTTGAATTTATGTGCTACTAAACTGGGGTTCAGATGACAGAAAAAAGTAAGCTAGTGGTGTGGAGAAGTACGAATAGTAAATCTAATGTATACAATTAAAACAGTTGTTTGTTCTATAATATCAACATTCTAACGGTTGTGTTGGGTAATTTGTGTGTCCAAAAATAGGAATTTGTGGCCCATTCTGGCTGTAAATCGCTGTTTAAGACATGGGGATTTTTGGACAGAATGGTGCACAATCTCTATTTTTAAGCACAGAAATAGAAGGAATTAACTTTACAGTGTGTTTGAGTAATAATACAAATATTATGGTGATATTCTACTTACTTTTTTTCTAAAATGAACAGGTTACTTCTTAGTTCTTCTTTGTTCTTCAAATTCGGCTGCTTCTTTTCAGGAGAATGGTCTTCACTGCAATTGTAAAAGAAACAAATTAGTAATTTTGTTTGTATATAGCAATGTTTTTAATTTAGACATTGATTCTTTTAATTGAAATCCTCAGCGCCTTCCTCAAAACCTTTAAAACTATCTTATTTACATAAGATACGTCGCACCAGTTCAATACATATGATATTTTCTTAATGAACAAATTGTATTGCAATGAGTAACTGTAGCAAACAAAATATCTTTACTGTGTCTTGTGAAATTCATAATGTACCACTGAATACCACTATTTCTGTAACTAAGCTCTTCCAGCTAATAGTGCCTCAATGTCAAGCTTAAATTAAAGTAATTAAATATTATGCATGCAATTTTGTTTGAATATATGTAGTCTATATATTTCATTTCAAAAATGTTAGTTTAACATGATTTGAGTGTGTGTGTGTATAAAGAAAGTAAATAGTATAAAGGTTTTTAAGTGACAGTTGATTTTAGGAGATTGAAAAAAAGACAGTAGATTCATTTTACAGATTACACAAGCTAAAAGTCAGTTTGAAATGTGTTCATGTACTGTACAGAAAATATGCATACCTGTAGTTTGTGTGCATGCATATGGATATGCATGGAGCTGCAAGTAGAAATCTTGGAGACTTGTACAGTATTTCGTGTAGATGGTGCTTGCCAATGATATGACACTTGTACTCAGAGAGATTCACAGTACATTTGCAGTGCTGATCTATGATGATGCAGTTAGATGTAGAGGTCTTGAATGTGATTGGTGGATGGTCATGTGACTTCTTAGCTACATCCAATGAGGGAATGGCACAGAGAGTGAAGTGGAAATGGTAGAAGGGCTGTTCATGTTACGATATGTCCACGGACATGGCGGTAGTTCGCGGACATCGGGTGTTACATCTGGGGATTTTTGGGTTCAGAAGTCATGCAAATGAGAATGAGCACTGAAAGGGATTGGTCAGGAAAGTTTAGTGGGTGTGTTGTGTCAGGAGAGAGTTTCTCAGATACTCTTTTTGCTGAAAGAACAACAGATAGCTATGGATGTGTGTTTCAAAAAATAGATTGTTTGGATTTTGGGAGATTCGTGGATACATTGGTTGAAGGTGCATGCAGAAAGCTGTGGAGTAGCTGTAGATCTTGGATTTCCACATGTGGAAGTACACTGGCATGGAGTACGTGGAATGAAGTGGTTGGACTTGCTACCTCTCTGTGCTACTTTGGAGACAGAGCAACATCCAGGCATAATTGTAATTCATTGTGGAGGGAACAGTTTAGGACATGTGTCTGGAATTTCTTTGCAATTTGCTATGAAAGAAGGACTTGGGAAGGTCATGGACATGTTTCCTAATTCTCAAGTAATATTTTCACATATTGCGCAGAGACTAATGTGGCTTCGTTCTTCTTAATTTGGTCCACAAATGTAAAAAGTAAGGCACAATGTTAATAAGGCTGTTTGTGCCTTTCTAAGAGATTTTGGCATGTCCTCTTTTCACAATGAAAATATTATGTTTCGTAGTACATACATTTTTCGCAGAGACGTAGTCCATCTTACTTATGCTGGCAATCAGATTTGTCTGAGAAATATACAAAATGCATTGCGACCTTTTTTAGAATTACAGCATCCATTTTGAAGTAGGTGTTGAGTATTTATAATTTTTGACATACAAACACCTCCCAAAGGCTCGTTTCAGAGCCACCACTTCCTCCCAGAGAAAATTGCAATGTTTATGATAGGGTAGCACCCCAAATTTTTAGATGTCCGCAGACTTCTAAGAAATACAAAGGGCCCTGCTTCATTTATTTTCACTTCTATTTTTTAACTGTGAAAGGCGGCTCTGAAAAGAGCCTTATTTTTTTTATTTTTGTTATTTATACACGACACAATAGGAGAGGAGGGGAAAGGAGGGTAAAGGGGGGGACACCAACCAGAGGGATAAGAAAGAGCGAGCTGAGAGAGGAAGATGTAGAATGGGTTTTATTTGGGTAGTGAGCAGGTCTTCTCATGCTCTGTGACGATAGTCTCAAAAGCACTGCAAAGTTGCTCCCCCCTGCAGAGTACTGTGTCGCAGTACATACATACAACTGTGACCCTCGAAAGGTAAGGGTCTTCAGAATTCTGTATGGCCTGTGAGGAAGCTTGAAGCAGACGCTGTCCCACAGAGGTGGTCCTTGTGGTGACAGGATCAGAAACGGAGGATGAAGTAGAGGAAATCAACCTATTACGCTCCTCGCAAGGTACAACCTTGCGAATGGCCCCAGAGTGAAATGACCTTAGGTGTCGCTTCATGGTAGTGGTCCCAAAGCTGTACGAACCATGCCTCCTGCGACTGAGTACCATTTTGCACTCATTGCAGGTGACACGGTTTGCACGAGCCTTAGGACCATTCCCATGAATGGTAAACAACCGCCACACCCAAGACTCATGCCTAGTGTGGGTAGTAGGGATTTCCTCTACCTCATTCTCGTCATCCTCTTCTTCCTCCTCTGCATCCTCACTCCTGTTCCCCTCTTCAGGCCCTTGGATGGTGGTGGTGGTGGAGGGGGTGGGGGTGGTGGTGAAGCAGGTGCAGCACCAGGTGGCAGTAGTGCAGCCATGGATGCCATCTCGATGATGGTGTAATCTGCAAGTTGCAGGAAAAATAGCTGTGCTCTGAAAAATAGCCAGAAACACAATGAGAATGAGCTCTAGGGCATGGTCTTTTATAGGGGTGCTTGTACGCGGTTCAGATCGAACACAAAAAAGGTTCACAAACTTTCAAAAAGTATGTAGAAACTCAGGATTAGTATGTGGGACTTGTGCTATGGTGAGTTTTTATTGAGAAATATTGTGGATTACTTGAAAATGTACTTTTAAATTGTTCAGGGACTCAAACAGTGTCCGCATCCAGAACACGCAATCAGCATGGGCGCGGTCACATGATCGCTTCGCGAACATGTTCGGAAGGAAGCGTCTGTCCGCAGGACACCGAATGCACAGACATTTGTTTGCGCATGCGCGTTGATGTTCTACGGACACTGTTCGGGTCCTGAAGTAATGAAAAGTGCATCACACGTCAAACGAACATTTCTGGACACCGCATGTGTTCTAGAACAGTTTGAAGTTGGTAGCGAACAGTATGGACAGGTAGAGTGTTCTTCAGGACACCTCTATTTTCGTTCATTTACGAACATTTCAGAACACTACTTGTGTTCTTAGAACATTTTCAACTTGCTAGCGAACAGTACGGACAGGTATAGTGTTCTTCAGGACACCTCCATTTTCATTTATTTACGAACATTTCAAGACACCAATTGTGTTCTTAGAACAGTTTCAACTTGCTAGCAAACACTAAGGACAGATATAGTGTTCTTCAGGACACGTCAATTTTCGTTCATTTACGAACATTTGAGGACACCGATTGTGTTCTTAGAACAGTTTCAAATTGCTAGCGAACAGTACGGCTAGGTATAGTGTTCTTCAGGACACCTCCATTTTCGTTTATTTATGAACATTTCAGGACATCAATTGTGTTCTTAGAACAGTTTCAACTTGCTAGCGAACACTACAGACAGGTATAGTGTTCTTCAGAACACTTTAATTTTCGTTTCTTTAAGAACATTTCAGGAGACCGCGCATGTTCTTAGAACAGTTTCAACTTGCTAGCAAACAGTACGGACAGGTATAGTGTTCTTCAGGACACCTCCCTTTTCGTTTATTTACGAACATTTCAGGACACCAATTGTGTTCTTAGAATAGTTTCAACTTGCTAACGAACACTACAGACAGGTATAGTGTTCTTCAGGACACTTTAATTTTCGTTTCTGTACAAACATTTCAGCACACCGCGTGTGTTCTTAGAACAGTTTCAACTTGCTAGCGAACAGTACGGACCGGTATAGTGTTCTTCAGGACACCTCCATTTTCATTTATTTACAAACATTTCATAACACCCGCGCTGTCCGCGGACACCTACATTGTTTTTTTTTTTAAACAGAAACTAATTACAACACAATATAAAAATGTAACTTTATTTAACATATATTAATAATTTATGATAGAGAAGGTGAAGCAGAAACGGAAACAAAAACAGGAGGATTAGGGGTTTCAACATGATTGGTATCAGGTGAAGAAGGGATGGAAGTCTCATCAAAATGTTTTGGGTTATGAAGAGGGTTTGGGGATAATTTACTGGGATATGGTGAGGGGGGACAAGTACATGTGGGACAATGGTATGAGGTTTTTTGTTTTAAAATGATCTTCAAGAAAAGTTTTCAAATTAGTAAAATTGGTCAACAATAAATCAATTTGTTCTTTTATGCTGTCAAGAGTGTTATCCATAACAGTTTCTTCAGAGGTATTTTCTATTTTGGTATGCTGTGTACAAAAAAATATATATATGTTAAATGTATATAAAATAATAATAATTAAATGGTTTATATTGTAACGTGTTTACCATTAGTTTCACTATCTTCTGACATTTCCTCATGTGGGAAATGCTCCTCTAGCCATTCCAGAGTACTAGACATTTCTGTGAGAAAAAACAATATAAGATATTTTTTTTTTATCTAATACAGAAAGTTTATAAATATATGAGTAAAATGAAGTACACTTACTATTTCAGGTAAAAATGTTCTAAGTACTCTGTAGGTCTGGTCTTGCTCTTAGTTCTGTAGTCTCTGTGAGCTAATTATGTTGGAAGCCGATTTATCTTCTTTTGGTATATTCCATTTTAGAACATATTGTATTTAAATGAATGGTTAGTCTGTTACATATATGGGTTACATTTATTATGTATTACTACATATAATGTGTATGTGTGCTGCTGTTTGAATTTGTTAAATGTTCCTATGTTATGATATAACAAACATACCCCCCCAGAGTTTTTAGGTAGCGGTACTGTTCTCTGACCACGTCCGCGGACCTTAAAAGAGTTTGTGGACATTAAGTTCAGTAGAAGGGGTTCAGTATATTCCATATTACATGTACATGAAGTCAAAGTTATTATTGTTAAGTTGCGCTACTAAAAACCTATGAAATTCAGTGAAAAAACCTTGTTAAAGGGACGTTATGGTTAAATTGCGCTACTAAAAACCTATGAAATTCAGCAAAAAAACTTTGTTAAAGGGACGTAATGGTTAAGTTGCACTACTAAAAACCTATGAAATTCAGTGAAAAAACTTTGTTAAAGGGACGTTATGGTTCCAAGTAAAACCGAAAAGCCCTTGAAATTTGCCAGTTATGCTAAGCTAAGCAACCATAACTCGCGCCACCACCGTGCACTGCTAAGCCTAACACCCAGGACATCACTGATGACATCACATGTGCATTTACCTTTCATGAAAAGTCTGTACACGGGATTCTTAGTTTAATGTTAATAAAAACAGTGTCAAGGATTATTGGAATAAATATCAAGTGCTTATCAGTGCACTAAGCTATGTATTGATATAAATAGCATTCTATTATTAATTTCAATCCAGTATACTAAGATACTCATGTAGAAACATAGGCATTGTGTGCAGCATACATGATGCAGATGGAATATTCATAAACGTGCCATGTTGAATAGTGAAATGATAACTGTTTTCATATTAGAGTTGAAACTTGTGATAAGTAGGTAATAAAACCCACTTACTACATAATTGCATTATTATAGACAATTCACCACATACAAATATGAATATATACAAGCGTATTGCAGTAAGAAAAAAAAACAGCAATAGTAGCAGAAAGTGTTCATAACCTAACTGATTACCTTTATGCAGAGAAATGATTGCTCTGTTTCAAAGCTGTTACTTACCCTATCTATATATATCACATGATATGTTTGTACCCTAAGGAAAATAGTGTGAGTACAACATATAAAAATATGAGCATATACAGGGAAAGTAGAGTAATAAAAAACATCAAAACTATCAGAAAGTGCTGAGAAATCTACTGATAATTTTAATGCACGAAAAGGATTGCTGTCTTTCAAGGTTGTGTCTTCCCCTATGTATATGTTTCATATGATATGACTGGACCATAAGGGAATTATTGTAAGAACATACTTGAAGGATAAGGCTACGAATAAAGTACATTTACAATTTTTAGTTCCTGACTGTTACTGAAGAAAATCATGTGGCCTAGATATGTCAGGAAAGGAAAAAAGGGAGTGTCAGACATGTGATGTCATCAGCGATGTCATCATTGACATTTGTGATGTCACCTTTGATGTCCTGGGCTTAGCAGTGCATGGTGGTGGCGCGAGTTATGGTTGCTTAGCTTACCATAACTGGCGAATTTCAAGGGGTTTTCGGTTTTACTTGGAACCATAACGTCCCTTTAACAAAGTTTTTTCACTGAATTTCATAGGTTTTTAGTAGCGCAACTTAACCATAACGTCCCTTTAACAAAGTTTTTTACTGAATATACATATATATATATATATATATATATATATATATATATATATATATATATATATATATATTCACTACAAAAAAAACTTTGTTGAAGGGGACGTTATGATTAAGTTGCCCTATCAAAAACCTGTGCACTTCACAAAAAAATAAAATGTTCGCCCTCCCCATTATGGTTCAAATTAAAACCGAAAAACCCCTGAAATTCGCCAGTTGTGGCAGACAGAGCTCCCATACTTGCCATCACCACTGTGCACTGCTAACAGTCACACCCAGATCATGAAAGATGTATCTCAAATGTAACTGATGACATCACGGACCACATCACATGTTTAGCCCCTTTGTTTTCGTTCCCTGCTCTATAAATATATGTACATTCTGTAAAAAAACTTTGTTAAAGGGATGTTTTACTTCACAGTGAAACCAAAAACCAATGCACATTCCCCCATTATGGTAAGCTCGGCAACCATAACTCGCAGCATCTACGTGCATTGCTAAGACTAACACCCAGGACATCAATGTTGACATCACAAATATCATTGATGATATAACACATATATAATATCACATGATATAAACCTTTTCGGATGTTGGCAATGACCTTTACTTACATGTGTAGTAAATGTACAAATTTTTATGTTGTAAAAATGTGCTTACAAAACGCAAAGGAGTACTCTACTTACGGTTACATAAAATCTGAAACAAACTCTATGATGGGAAGCGCAATGATGTTAGAAGTACTGGAAGCAACACCATTACCACTCACCGTTCGACACATAATTTCGTAAGTGGCACAGGTCGAAAGGTATTAAGATATGTGTATTGGGAGGGTGTAACCATGTATTATTTTACAAACATTTCAGTGCATCAAACACTTTCAGTGCACCTTACCTCATTTTCCCTCTTTTAAGAAGATAGTAAGTATTTTGAACTAATGTTGGTTAATAGCGCATCTGGGTGATAAAAATTGGTCTGACTGTGACAGAAACTGGCCTGACGGCACTAAAGCATATGGTATGGGCCTGACCCTCCCGTAGCCAAAACAGATGGGGTATGCAGTACCTTTCTCCATAACGTTCCTTGGCAGCTTCAACAAATGCTTCCATATTGACGTACGTGCCGTGATGTAGCACCTACAAAAGAATACATTACAACATGCAACGTAGCATGCCACATTGTGAAAGCACAGAGTAAATTTGTAAAAAAACACTGACATTTCAAAATTAGTACAGTAGTTTTATTTCACAATAAACTAAGCAAAATCATCACCCTAAGCAATTAGTAAAGTAGTTGTGTTTCACAATGAACTGTGCAAAATGATTTCCCTATGCACATTTCCATACAAGTAGTAAGTTTCTGTCTTTCGTCGACAATGAAAATTTTAATGGGCACGTTGATTTCTTTCACACACAGAAAGTGAGCGTTGCCACCACAATAGTCGTTTTCCTCCCACATTGATGTGCAAGACGACGTCAACCTCTGTGATCTACACCACCAGAAAGGATGGAATATTACTTCTTATTGCGACAGCAGCGTATGGACAGAGAGGTCCAACAAGATCATCCCACTCAATTACAACGCACAAACAACTGGTAATGAACAGTTGCATTTGATGGTTAAAAAAGGCGTCACTCTGCAGCTCTAATCCGTGACAATCACAAAAGGGAATTAAGTATCTGAGGGGAAAAGCGTAAATAAAGGGTATATCAATACGCAACCTCTGCACAAAACAAAGTTGTAACACATACTTTTATTAGTAAAGAATAATTTAAATTGGGGGAAATGTACTGGCACCCTACAAAAGGTGACAATGTGCAATATGACGCACAGACAAGCGCTAATTAACAGTTGCATTTGATGGTTAAAAAAGGCGTCACTCGCCAGCTGTAATCGGTGACAATCACAATAGGAAAGGAAGTATCTCAGGGGAGAAGCGTAAATTAAATGTATATCAATACACAACCTCTGCACAAAAGAAAGTTGTAACACATACTTTTACTACTAAATAATAATTTAATTTGGGTATATGTACTGGCACCCTGCAAACGGCGACAATGTGCAATGTCCATAATGGGGAAAAAAAATTCAATGGCACTTCAACCTTGTAATGCAGTAGGAAAAAATATTTTTTTTCCTCCAAAGTAAAAATTTACTGTCAATTTCATATATAGTCAGGAAAAATACACTTACATGATGTGGACTTGCTCCATTGCGTTAGCTGCAGTCAGACAGTAGTGTAACTAATACTTCATGGTTGGTGCAAACATTTTTGAAGCATAACCTTATCAAACAATATGTTTTTCTAACTGTTACTCCCTACATTCTTTCTGCTCTTTCCCTGGACCTCAAGGTTAAAAAACAACTGCCCCTTATGGCTGTCGACAAATTTGCAGCCGTACCGAGCTTGTATTTTAAACAGTAAATGAAATGGCCTTCACTGCGAATGCAAATACATTCTCATTTTGCAACAACATATCAGCGGCTATTCATGAGAACCGCTACTCCCGTACATGGGCGGAACTGCTGTGTGTAGGAAATAGAGCAGATGGCAACCTCAGATTCCCACCAGTCTGATCGCAGTAATATTGTTAATGTATTGTAAAATGGACACAGTAAATTCATTTCGTACAATGAGTAGCATATTAGCTATTAGGTATATTAGCGGTGATGGCCGTGTTCAACAGAAAACGAAGTAAACATGGCAGACGTATCGAAAGATTAAGACGTACTTCACGCTGTGCCACAACCAATCGGTGAAAGCGCAACATGGTCATGGCCAGCACGCCACGGAATAGACAATTGCAATCTTCTCCACGGAGCGAACAGGGAAGTGTGACCGAGGAGCGGACATAGATATCACTAATTTGTAAACACATACTTTTTTATCGTTTTTAAGGAAACTACTGGACGGATTGTCACCAAATTTACAAAAGCACGCTTTCGGGACCAAGCCCCTGCCGCAAATTTGGTGAAAATCCGTCCAGCAGTTTGGCCTGTAGCCATGCGCAAAGTTTTAACCCATTCAGTCATGGGAAAAAAAGACGTTTTGGGACTCCCCCATAGCTCCCCCCCTAGATGAATCCTCACCAAAATTTGCACAAAAAAAAATTCAGAGTGCCCCACATACTTTTTCTGCAAAGTTTGGTGAGGATTCATCCGGGGGAGCGGAGTTATAGGCCGCCCAAAAAGTGCTCTTCCTATGGAAACAGCAACTTAACCATAACTACACAGCCTTACCGTGGCTGTGTTATATATATATATATATATATATATATATATATATATATATATATATATATATATATATATATATATATATATCCCTTTTATCTTTTTCTAAATCAGATTATTTTACAATGGCAAAAAAGGTCAATCAGATGGCGGGAAGGATAGTTCATTCAGCTGACTGCATGTAGGGAGAGGGTACATGAACAAATGCCGACAACTATAGACAGAGGATACTCAATATCCACCATACAATCCCTTGTCCAACATCAGTAAAGCTCACATCACCATGAAAATCAAGAAATCGTAGTAATATGCCCAAGAAGCGAGGAAGTCCCGTGGGCTTCCTCTGGTGGAGCGGGGACCGAGAGGTCACAGAGAGGGAGCCAGCGTGTCTAAAAGCTGTAGTCTGGTCACGATAAATTGAAAGGGTCCTGGTCAGACATAAAAGATCCAGCCCTTCAACAGTTGGACCACTCCCCAGAACAAGGAGGGCCTGTTCTTCTGAAATATGAAAGGTAGATACAACTTTTTTCAGAAAACCAGCAGGGAAAGTAAAGGCCACCCTATCCACAAAAAAACACATAACAATATCATGACATAGCAGAGCGCCAAGATCTGCCACTCACGCACCTGCTGCAACAGTTACCAAAATAATTGCTTTACTGACAGTTATTTCAGGGACAGCTCCTCCAAGGAATAAAATAGGGGCTACCAGCAATGCCTGAAGAACTAATGGTAAATCCCAAGTGGGAATCATGCACTGAACTTGAACCCTCCTTCCTTCGAAGCTCCGAAATAACCTAGAGACCAGTGAACTTATCTGTCCAAGCTCTAGCCAATTGAAACAAGCTGGATTAATTGCAGCTCATTGTCAACTAAGAGATGAACGAGGCAAAAAAAAAGGAAATTATCCCGCTGTCCAGAACCTCAAAAGGGCTGGTGTCTGTAGCG
Organism: Ambystoma mexicanum; assembly: GCF_040938575.1. Taxonomy (NCBI): domain Eukaryota; kingdom Metazoa; phylum Chordata; class Amphibia; order Caudata; family Ambystomatidae; genus Ambystoma; species Ambystoma mexicanum. Next base: position 1,233,872,186 of record NC_090933.1, on the reverse strand, counting down.
GATACCCCCTTCTTTGCACACCAAGACACAAAAGATTGCCAGTGGTTCTTTAGAACGATGACTACAAAAGGGCATTTGTTATAGTATACTATGCTATGCTTTCTTAAGTAGTAAATGTAAAGTTCAGTGATTACCATTTTGTATGTTCTTGAGCTGTCACAAAGGAAAGCTTTTTTTTCTCCTAGAGTGGGTTAACGTTAAAGAAGATGTCCTTTAAGAAGGAGCAGCTGTGCTATGTCCCTGACTTCATAGAGTATGATGTGAATATATCTTTGTTTCAGGGGTTGAAAGGCTTTGAAATCTACTGTGACACCTTGCAGTTAATTTGCAAGTGGTTGTGGTAAAACCATGCATAGGAAATAGGAGAGTAAATTACCTTCTACTCACTCCCGATTCTTCGACAGGCCATGAAGAGTCAGGTGCTATAGGCAGAATGTCTGGGTAAGTGAGGACTTTGTATGTACTGTGGCTGCATTGTGCAATATGGAATTGGCAAGGCTGCATGTACATTCTTCTATGGGCCTTCATGTTGTGGGAAGCCTTGACCCACATTTGCTCTGCCATGCGGCATCACTGTGTTCGGATGGAGCCAGAAACATCAAAATGGCCGCAAAACCCTTGTGCGCCAAAACCTCTGAAAATCACGCTTTGCAAAGCACAAAAAGATGGCTGCCCAATCTGCCATGCAGGTTGTCAGTGGTGGAACAGAGATCTCGTTCCTGAAACATGTCACTGGGCTCCACAACAAGTGAAAATGGAGTACAAAAGGAAAAGCAGTGCTTTGCTAAAGGAAACCGCAAAAGCTTTAAATCCCTTTTTTCTTTGTTGCTGAAACTGCAGAATGCTGATACAAACTCCCTCAAACATCCAAAATTCTTGCTGGGTGCTACAATTTACTTAGTATACGAAATCATTGTGAACTTACAATGTCCTGAAAAGCTGAAAGCATCAAGGGATTTCCACAGCAAAAGTGGCCTGTCTGTGAATCTGTCAAAATCTGGGTGCAGTACCCTGGGCCGCCTGAATGACAGGCTTAAATGCAGGATTAAACTTTAAACATGTATAAACTGAAATCAAATGTTTGCAATCTAAGAGACCTGTTATTGAGAGCAACCCATCTTGTAATTGTTTTGATTCCATGGTTTAATATCTTGAATAAATATTTAGCTGTGATGTGATCCCACAGGTTTGCTGTCTGCTAAGGGAAAATTCAACAGAATTAACAGTTAAAATAAGCTGGCTAAAAGCTATCAAACTGGAATAACAGCTTTCCTCACAGAGGCAAGGCCTCTCCCTCCAGCAGGAAATCACACCAAGGAGATAATTATAGGGTTAGGGAAGAACCGGGTCTGCAGTGGGGAAGGAAACAATGAACACCTGCAAAGTAGGAAAGGCTAGGTGTGAGGACCGTCGTAAATGGACTCTGCCAAGAGCCAACAGGGAGGAGATGCTTCTGGACTGAAGGGAGAGATAAAGAGGCAGACCCAAACACCCCTCTGTGGCTGAAAATTCACAAATAACATTTTGTTTAAATACATATAACTTGCCACTTAGAATTGTCAAAAACACAAAGGAACAGAATTGTAAATCTAAATTTTGGCTGCACATTTCAAGAGGCGGCAAAATCGTGTGACATATTTTGGAAGGAAACGGCAGAAAATGTGATTTTACACCAAATGTATTTCTGCTAGAAGTATGAAACTTTAGACACTTATGCCCAGGTTATACGCGCACACTTGTAGACATTTCCTGATAAATTGGACATCATGTTCCAGATGAAAAGGGCACAATTCTGTGAAAAGCAGACACAAGAACCTACATCTACGGGGTTTGGAGGAGTAGATGCTGTACAAAATATGTAATCTGTATATGTGGTTGTTATAGAGGTTGCACGTGTGTAAATATGTATTGTGTCAAAAGTAGATTTTGTGTTCAAGAGGCTAGGGGTGGACTCTAAGCCTCATAAACCCACACCATAAAGGTGAGACCCTGTTTCTCTCCTCCTATCAAGGCAGAGAGGAGACTCTGAGCCAATCCCTGTCAAAGGGGCGAGCTTAGGATAAAGCAGCACACACACCCCCTTTATCATAGCATAAATAGAGACAGCAGAGGGCATCTAAAGACAGACAGATTCACCCACTATCCCGATGCTGGCGGAGCACCATGCTGCAGAACTTTCCATCTTCCTTGCTCTAGACTACAGAAACTTGGCAAAGCAGAACCGATTGCATAGCTGAACCATTTTCAGCTAGGCCTCAATTTCCAGAACCAACCCCACCAACCTAAGGGGAGCACCATACCACATCCAGGTACTGCTTGCCTCCTAAAAGAATTATCATCAGAACCAAAAAGGGCAGATACAATCCAGTCCTGTGCCGTTCTGTGACAGAGTGCCTTGCAGATCCGATCCAGTCCTGTGCCGTGCTGTGACCAGATCGCCTTGCTGATTGCAGATCCAATCCGATGTGCCCAGCTGTCAGTCCCAAAACCAGATTCCCTTCCCTGACCAGAACTTGACGGACCAGAATTCTTATGGTTTCCCTTTAAAAACATATCTAGTGAGTATCTATAGATAGAAATGTGTCACTAGCATATGTACCTTGTCTAGTTAATCCCTATCTTAAATCCATCCTATCTTGCCTTCTGAACCTGCATTGTTATGAGTATTTTTGAATTGTCTAAGCTCTCTATTCTATCCCTCCTCTCATCCTCCTGTACTAGTATTGCTAAAACTATCTTTGCGCTGATCTTTTCTCATGTGAAGAAGGTGATTCCCGGGCAGGCAGTCATTCTGATCATGTGGCTGTGTTCTTGTGGGGATTCATTTTGTTCATAGTCATTCTCTAGTGTTAGAAATCCCATTTGTCAATTTACAAACGCATTCCCGTTTTCCATGCTTGTGCCTATCTCGAAAAATAGATCTCTGCTAAAACGTCCATAACTTCCTCAGTTTTCGTGCTAGAAACAGAATTTCAACTTCTGCTTCATCCAAAACCACATCCCAAATCCATACGGTTCTCCTGTTATTGCGATTATTGTGCAGTGAAAAGTTGTGAATTTAGTTTTAGGGAAATTCTGACACATGTAAAACAGATTTCGAATGCTCCCGACTTGAATTTTAGGATTTCAAATTGTTTTTGGTATTAAATCATTGCCTGTGTTTGTGTGCAACTATTCAAAGCAGCTCCCATAAGAATGTATGCAATTTTAGCAATTTAGACCATATTTAGTGTTTTTGCCCAATCCATTCTCAAGATAACTTTAAAAGCCATTCAGACAGCTTGACAGTCAATTCTGTTTTCTCTTGTGTTTGCTGGGGGAAAGTGGGATTGTTATTTTGTTTGAATTCTGCCATTCCTGAATACCTGCTCTCTCTTACTATCTCTTTACATTGCCTATTGGGGGTTGAGGGGTGTGTAGGGGGAACCTCTAACCACAGTGCTATCTGTTCTGAACACACACACACAAACGTATTATTTCTGTGCTGAATTGTTTTGCTCACTATTACTCCTTGTGTATTAAGAAGAGTATTCAGTGTTACATCACCCCATTGGTGATCATTGTGAACCCATTAAAACATAGTGTGATTAAATTGTGAATACCTAAATAAATATTTTAACTTTATAAACCAGCCCGATTCCTGCTTCGGTGTGCCCGGGGGGGGGGGTTCCAAGAGAGGGGCATTATATGAGTGGTACATCGTTCAGCATAAAGAACGTTTAGACAAAAATAAATAAGGATTTCAGTTGTGCATTGCATGCTAGGCGTTTTCTTGGGTGTGTGCCGGATTGAAATCACTTATAATGTGCTCAACCCATGTTAGGCTGGTGCTGTGCTCTTCTGAGTGATATCTGCATAATCTAGACATGTGTCTCATTTACACCTTGAATGCAGCATCTAGGATGTTTCCCTACAGGCCACTTTCCCCAAAGCCTGGTTCCCCGTGTCCGGTTTCTGCACTGCAGGGAAACATCATTTTCTCTTCCCTGCCCCTGGCATACAAACACACACCCAAATACACACATTGTCACTCGCACTTTCGAGTCTGATTGTACTGTATGCACAGTAAGCACATGTGCAGATTACCATTCGGGGAAAATGGCCTGTCGGGAAATGTTTACAAAGGGACCAGAATGGGAATGCAGTTAGATTGTCCTGTTAAATGGTTTATGGTGCAGAGTGAGAACAAGAAAAAGAGCAGATGAGAAGTGTTGCACGCCCAAAGGTGTACTGAGAGCTGTGATGTGTTTGGCGAAATAGACAAGAGGAGTCATCTAAGTTGTGAAGAATCTATCTATGTTTCCGAAAACACAGGGTTGGATAGGCCCATCGGGCTTTCGGCCCGAGGCTGAATGATAGTCCATCTAAATTTGATTGGGCTGGTCTCATAAATTAACGTATCGGCCGATATTTCTACCGAGGATAAACCATGTTTTTTATTAATAATAGCATAATCTCGAATCACAGGGTTGAGATTCAAAACGGTGTTGTCTTGTTCCCAGACAGATGCTTTGCCCTTGAGCTATCGGCCCAGCTCTTGCAACATACAATGTGTATATATATAAAACTGGGGGCTGTGTCGGCTTAAACTTCAGCTCTTCATCAGATTTCTTCAGTTAAACTTGTGTCATGTTGTTAGGCAGAATCACATGAAGTACTCTTGGGGAACACTACAGGCAATTAGGACCACAAGTGTAAGCTCAATTTCAACTTTGGTACAAGCACGTACTACACGTAACACATTACTCTAGCATAAACAGTTCAATATCACATACTAATACACCATAAAAATCTAACTGGTAAGTAAATGAACAAGTTTAGTTAAAAAATGAAGTAGGAGTAAAATTGCTCTTCAGATACTTAATAAAGGAGGGAAACGACAAGGTTATAAGAATACACAGCGCAAATACATTAATAGGCAGTGCAAAGGGTTTCAGTTAAATACAACCAGCAATTTTTCTCAACAGGCCTGGGCCAAAGTCAATGGTTCAGAGTCTTTTGTATAGGATAGCACAGTTCTGGTAGATAATGGTTAAGTCTTTGCCATCGTATTTTAAAGGATTTGGCTAGGGGAAATGTTTAGGGAAGGACAAGCCTTCACAGTTGAGGAAAGTTTCATGCACTTTCTCGATGGCCAAAAAGATTTCCGGACCGCGTTTGCACAGTGCCTTGTCAATGAAGAAAGCTGTAGCTGAGGCAGTTGTTCCTGGCAGATCTTGCTGTTCCTGAGCTTCAGTCGTGGGGACAAGAAGGAGGATGTTGGGAGGTTCCTGCACTGCCCAGGGAAGAGGCCAAAAGCTATAGCAAGACGTTGGTTTAAGGTTTGAGTGCCTTAAAGTTGACCAGCTGGTTTCCTAACCTCTGGCTATCCGGTTTTCAACAGCACTCTGATGAAAATTTGACCAGAATAGCTTAGTTTCCAGGTGGCTTGCGGGTTGGTTGTTCCCACCAAAGTCAAGGGACGAAGTTAACCTTGAATGGCTTCTCTGTCGTCAGAGTTTCAGGCAATTTCGAGCTGCAGCAGGGCTTCACCGGTCATCCAGGAGTTGCAGCAGTCCTCTTCCTTCCTCACCTCTTCGGTTCTTTCATTCCAGTGGTTGACTCTGCTTTCCAAGTCCCAGAGTCCAGCTTTTAAACTGTTTTCCCCTATTCATTCCAGCCTGGTTATCACTCACACAGCAGGGTGTCTGTCTTTGCCGGACAGCCAGCCAGCCAATCATGCCAGAGTACATTCAGGTCTCCTATGAGACTAAGCACAGGGAGTTTCAGGCACCTCCCTCACATCCTGTCCACCCCAGACACCCTGGCGCCAGAGGAGGGCTTCAGCACTGAAGCCCGCCAAAGGCCAATGAACAAAAGGACCAAACCTGGTTTGGCACGCAGAGACGAACACAAGAAGGACTTTTTCTAAAAGAAATGGCGAAAAAAGATGACCGGAGTCTGTTTTTACAGATAGGTCTGGGGTGCCATGTGGAAAAACATGGCTGAACCGATTTTTAGCTACCGTTGTTAGAGGTCGTGAAAAATCAGGGTAGTGGATCTAAACCACTGCCAACAGCCATTTAAAATGGAAAAGGTAACATTTTACTTTTACATGAGTGTTTTGTCTCAGGGGAAGCTAAGCAACCCCTCCAGCACTCTATTGGAAGATAGTGTGTGCTGGGCCAGTAAATTTAAAAAGACTAGTAAAGCCAATTTAACTTTATATGCTATGGGAGACAGTGGTCAGTCCCAGAAAAGGTACTTAAACCTTAGGGGAATCTGTAAAGACACCCCTGTGCCACTGCACTGAAGGTGCTGTGTGACACACAGAAAACGATGATGCCACTGGAGTTGTTTTAAAACTCCATACCCAAAGAACACAAAAGTAAAACACATTGAAAATGAAAAGTTTAATGCCCCAAAATATAGCAAATGAGCTGGAGGGCTCTATGGTAGAGGGAATTTAGCACTTGTGTGAGAATTCTCCCTAACACTCGTCCCCCTCAGACTGAGGGACAGGAAGATCTAATCCCCACCAGGATGGATCTCCTGTTGCGAGTCGGTTAAATGGCCCGCTGAGTACACCAGCTACCTTTTGTAACCCTTGCTAAGAAACTTTCTATCAGTGGTTTTCATTTGTAAACTATATGCCCTACAAACCTGGTGTGGAACAGCTCTCTTTTTTAATGTATAGGGGATCTGATCTAACAGTCCATCAAAAGTTGTAAAACACTCTGAACCTACCATAGGCTTTTTCAAGGGATCCTTAGAAAGGAATCACTTAGATTTAGAGGGGTCTCCATGGTTCCTCACCACATCTCTCACAAGAGCAAGTTGGGACTCAGGTATCTTGGTTGGAGGGGCTGTGGTCAAGCAAGGTACATGCTGCCACTTACTTCCTCTGAGATCTGACCTTACCTATTTTAAAAGTTTCCCTCCTAATACTAGGATTTTTATTGGAGTCTTCAGTAGAAGTTCCAGCAGTCTTAAGGTGTTTAGCCTTGGACCTATTTTCTGGTTTTCCACCAGCTTCGAGAATTACCAGTTCTCACAGGCCTAGAGAGGGGTCCAATGTGTCTATCCACCTCTTCCTCAGAAGCAGGGGGAGTCAAAGACTTTACAATTGGATGGGCAATGATGGAGCTTGGTTGGGGCCGTCATTTCCCTACTATGCTAGCCTCAGATTTGCCTTGGTTAGAGGTGAACTTACTAACACAAGGGCTTATAGTGGGGGTCTCTGTAGAGATTCCCACAGGCTCAGAGTGGTCTCTTAGGGTTGCCTCTCTAGCCAATTTGGTTTGGTTCTGTTTCTCCTTACTGGGAGGCCTGGTGTTACTGGATACTACTCCTAGAGTTTTTAAATCATGCCCCAACAGGACTCTCCCAGGCACCTCACTCTGGACTCTGACAGGAATCCTCACTGTCATATTATTACACTGAATGAGAGCTGGTAGAATTGGAACCAACTGGACAGGGCCTCTAGAAAATTTAGTGGTACCTTTGGGTGCCTAAGCAACATCCTCATTCACAGAAAATATGGTAGGGAGAGTCCCTAAGGCAAAAAGTGGAGTTGGGACAGTCAAAGGAAATATATATATCAATAGTATCCACTGTGCTGAAACAAATTTGTAATTAATTTGACTAATTTTGACTGGTGTGTATCCAAAAACAGATATCACAATCATTTTAAGCCTTTATAGACTCTGAAAACAGACCTTATTCTTAAAATAAATTTAATAGAACATTTCTTACAAAACAAATTTTGTTGAACATATTGAGTTGAAAAAGAGACATTACTTATCGGTGGAGAAAAAAGACAAGTATTTAAATCAGATTATGAAAAAACAGTGAACCCAAAGACCTTGTTCCAAGGTGATACAATGATGACATTTTTAAAAGTGAACACAAAAAGTCAAACAACATTAAGCAAACAACATTAAGAAATGGAGAAAATAAAAAAATAGAACACATAGTGAGCAATAGATGCATCAACCTTTGGTCATAATAATTAATAATACCAAAAAAAGAAGATAAAGCGGTAATGTGGCCTCTGTTCATATTCCAAGTGCCGCAGTCCTACTTAGCAACATCCTCAGACTTGAAAAAGCTTTCATCCACAACTGTTCTGCTGGCCCCAGTGTCTCTCCTGGCAGGATTATCCTGGCCATTGACAAGCACACTGTCCATATAATACCCTCTAGAGTTTTCTGGAATGGAGTCATACACATCCATATTCTGTTTGTTACCCAGACCCATGAACTCTAAGGATACAGTTGCCTGAAGACCCAAGGGTGCTTCAGCAAATTGATGAAAGGGGTACTAACCGTTTGTACTTCTTCCTCTGGGGAGAAGGCTAAGGAGGCAGTTCTGATCCCTGCAAGTTTACCCTTGCATCTGGGATCTCCTTTCACATGGTCAGTTGACCCACACACATAGCATTTAGCAAATGTTCTCTGGAATGGGGGCTTCTGCTGACCTCCCTCTGGCCACCAGAGGAGTCACTGGCCCTATTTGGTTTCCCATGTGGCTTACCCTTGTTATGTTTGGGGGCCTCTTATGATTGGAGGGATTTAGAGTTATCTGTAGTCTCACATTTGTGCTGCTTGTTGGGAGTGCCATCCTTGTTGGGAGTTGCCTCAGAATCCTTATGAGTGGCCCTTTTGGCTACCCATGAGTCAGCTGCTCTAGCTAACTTTTTTGGATCTAATTCCTTACAGTCAGCCAAGTGCTGTCTCAGCTCAGGTGAGCAGGCATCAAAAATAGTTTCCAACATAAACAGATTCCTCATACCTTCATAAGTTTTCACTCTGTAACCCTTAACCCAACCATCTACGTTTTTCAAACATTCACACACCCAGGTAGCCCAAGGGGTACCATCTCTAGTGCATGGTTCAATTCCATCTCTCTGAGTTTAAGTACTTGATGTTTGCATTCAGTTTGAGCTTGGATTCTTTTAAACTCTAACTCAAGTCTCATTCTTTCTAAAGAGACAAATTCAGGACTTAATGTTGGACCTGGTGGGGTCCTGTGGTCAGAGGTTGAGGCCTATGTGCAGGTAGAGGTAAAACAGGGCCTACATTTGAAGACTGTTCTTACTCATCTAACTCATCCATAACATTTGAGTTACTCTCAGAGACATTATTATCCTCATCAACATTTTCCACATTTGCTGCAGGTGTGGGGGATTCAGAAAAACTCCTCAGACTCTGGTATTCTAACAACCTTTCTATCAATTCAACTTTTTAGCCTTTTACAGTGAGATTCCTAGCTTTACACATATCGCCCAATTGATCAACAGTTAAAGTCACTAGGGTCTCCTGTCTGTAGCTTTCCATATCAGTCATGATAAAACTATTGCTTTGCCTTGGGAGGATTATTTGAACAAATGTAAAAGTAGCACTCTAAATGTAACAAGTATACTTTATCCTCACCGCTGTGCACCAGTGTTAGGCAGAATCACCTGCAGTACCCTTGGGGAACACTACAGGCAATTAGGACTACAAGAGTAAGCACAATTTCACCTTTGGTACAAGGTCGTACTCCACAGTAAAGTGGTAGCGATATCTGAGCAGCCAGACTTATCTCTAGAGTTTAACAGGCCAATTCATGGAATTAATCTGCGCCGAAAAAACGGCACACGCGTGCGAAAACGTGCGATTCGCAGTGAAATAGCGAAAATCGCAGTGCAAGTGTGATTATCGCACAGAAAACATCGCACATCAATTAATGGAAGTCCGTGCACGCGCAAAATGTGGGCTGTGCGCTGATAAAGTGCGCGGCGCACGCTGGCGCATGCTGGCGCACAGGTCATCGAACTCCGTGCGATAAGGCAACAGCGAATTCGCACATAGCGCGGCACACATAACAAAAGTAGGTGTAACACGGGGCGTCACACGCAGAATGGGGAACACCTCGTGAAAATGTGGGCGTCACGGGGGAAGTACAGGAGGCAAGTGCGCAGAACGCCCACACGCTCGCCTGCAACACGTATTCATGGAATCGAATAGGGAAAAACAGCGCACGGCCAAAGACGCGCACAGGCCCATACATGTCCGCCACACGAAAGCAGGCGGTAGCGTCCATGCGCAGGAAAAAAATGTGCGCCAGAGAAGGCCCACACGCGATCGGGCCTGGGGGAGCGTGTGCGTGTATTACAGAGGTGCGCGAGAAGTTTCACACGCGATCGGGCCTGGGGGAGCGTGTGCGTGTATTTCAGAGGTGCGCGAGAAGTTTCACATGCGATTGGGCCTGGGGGAGCGTGTGCGTGTATTCCAGAGGTGCGCGAGAAGTTTCTCACACGCGATTGGCCTGGGCGCGTGTATTTCAGGGGTGCGCGAGAAGTACCACACGCGATTGGCCTGGGCGCGTGTCTTTCAGAGGTGCGCAAGAAGTTCCACACGCGATTTGCCTGGGCGCGTGTATTTCAGGGGTGCGCGAGAAGTTTCACACGCGATTGGCCTGGGCGCGTTTATTTCAGAGGTGCGCGAGAAGTACCACACACGATTGGCCTGGACGCATGTATTTCAGGGGTGCGCGAGAAGTTTCACACGCGATTGGCCTGGGCGCGTGTCTTTCAGAGGTGCGCGAGAAGTTCCACACACGATTGGCCTGTGTACGCGATTCCATTGGAACAAAGGCCCTGACAGCGCAGGCGCGTCTGTGACGTGACACGCGCGGGCGTGTCCCTGTACCCGGGGGAATGTTACAAGACCAAAAACTGCACGTCCGAGTGTCAGCCCGCATAATTGGGGGATAGTGCCTCAGTGCATATACGCGGAAGTGACATTGGACGTGTGGTGGGTGCGGTTTAAAAGGTGTGTGTAGTACGTCATTTCCTTGTACGTGCTTCCCGTGGAGAGCAAGTGGGTGAAATCTGTACTTCTTGTCGGTTCACACGCGATTTACTTCACAGCGTTTCTAGTTCGTACTCCCTGTTACCTCTGTCAGTATTTTTCTGATTTTCTCTTCGACCTGTTTCATCAAACAGCGTTGACTTCTCCTTTTGTCCTGTCTCCTCAGACAGTGTACAATTCTTCTTTTGGCGGGGGTGTTGCCAACGCGCACACACACGTATTTTTCACGCTCTTTTCCCAGGCAGACGGTGAGTCGCGCACGTATTTACCAACTGTGCTAGCCCCGTGTGTAGCGTACCCCTTCAGAGGTCATTGTAGGCTGCGTGTGACACGCATACGTTCATTTTTGTGTTTCTGGGTGCCACAGCGTAGTGCAGGTTCCTTTTCCCACGCACGTGGTCTATGAGGGGTCGCGTGCACGTCATTTTCTGTTTTAGGGGTGCCTGTGCGTTGCGTGACCCGTCATCTTTCCCCAGGGGTTCCATACAGCCTTGCTAGAGCACTTGGGTACGAATTCCATCTAGTACCCTACCTCTTTGACCCCCAATCGCCCAGGACAATTGTCCACTGCAACTCCCATACGCACAACTCCATCAGTGCCATGGCTGGGAGGCGAGCAAGTGGTAAGGGTGACAAAGGTGGCCGAGCCTCAAGAGGTGGGCGTGGTGGGCGCGGTAGGGGATGTGGCCAGGATTTGCAGACTCCCCCGAGCCCCCACGTGTGGAGGACCAGTCAGGGACACACATCCCCCCCCATGGTTGAGGGAAACGTGGCTGACACCATCCCTGCTCAGCCCTTGTTGGACCGGCCCATTGTGGCACCTGACCTAGCACAGGGTGACTCCCAGTCTGACTTCCAGGTCGCCAAGTCTAGGCCACGGGTGGCGGCGCAAGCCAGTGTCACCAGGCCACGTGGTACAGGGGCAGCCACGTCATCTGCTGCCCCGAGTAGGCGGGGTGGGGAGGCTGCAGGGGCAGCTGCAGATCCGTCCACCCCAGCTCTGACTCTCCCATCAAGGACAGTGTTGGTCCCGGTACATCAGACTGAGGTTCCCCCTGCCATCATCACACTTCAGCTAATGCCTGCAGAAAGTCATGTGGTCAGTGTGCCATCGCACACTACTACTACACAGTCCACCGGTGCTCCTGCCCCTAGTGTCCAGAGCGGCGTAGGGCACTCCGGATCCCCACCACCCACAAAAAGAAAGAGGAAGAGTGCTCGTCCAGTACAGGCTGATGACCCCGACACGGCTACACGGTCCGGCACGCCAAGGAAGCCTAGCTTCAATGATGCCGAACTGGATGCACTTGTGCAGTATGTGTCCGAACATGACGCCAAAATGTTGGTCACTTCAGGGTGTAGGATTACACCTGCTCGACGTCAGGCACACTGGCAGTCCATCGCGGACAGCATAAGTGCCCTTGGGTTTATGAGGCGCACAGCTGTTGAGTGCTACAAGCGCTGGAACGACCTTAAGCGTAGGGCAAAGAAAAAGCTGGCCTCAAGTCATGCCGCAACTCTGGTGACTGGAGGTGGGTCTCCACAAGAGGACATAGAACTCACTCTACATGAGCATGTTGCTGGGACCTACGTCACAGAGGAGCAGATCCAAGGTGTGGGAGAACTGCCAGATTACGAGGCATTGTCCGGTGAGTGCACATGCATGTGTGTGTGATCCATGTGTATGTTGTTTGTGGGAGGGGTTCTGGTTGAGTGCCAGGTCAGGGTGTGTGTGCCTGAGTGTTTTGGCCCACCCATGTGCTTCTTCCAATGCATTCGGCGCCCCGGGATTTGGGTATTACAGTATCCCTTCTGGCCACAGTAGGCGTTTTGCACTACATCGCGCCAGTTGCCCTTGAAGTGGCATCTTGCTACAACATTGTTCCGTATTTAGCTGTGTTCATTCAGGCTGATTGTAGGAATTCACCTGGTTCTACTGCGCATCACACTGCCCTATTGTCACATATATGACATGTCTATGGTACATGCCATCTGTGTGATGGCATGTGTCATGTATGTGTATTGGACATGCCACTCACAGGCCAATGTGTGATGGCACTGCTAGCCAGCATGCAGCCGATGTGTTGCTATCCCATCTTGGTGTCATCAGTGTCTGACATTTTCCTCCCCTTCCAACTCATGGACAGTGCATGCATGGGAGGGTTATAGTCATGTGGGACATGTGTAAATCAAGTACTGGTACTGTAGCTTGTCTGGCCTAATAGTGTGCCATGGTGCTAATGCCTGTTTCCATTTTTTGTCTTTCATGTTTTTGCAGAGGATGGCGCACCTGATGCTGTTGAGGGAGAGGAGATGGTGCAGGCCCAGGAGGGATCTGAAGCACGACCAGGCACCAGTGGGGGACGTGGTTTGGTGGTGGGGGAGAACCCTCTCTTGCTGCAGGCCATACTGTCCAGGGGTGTCCCTGGCTGCACCTCCCCAGAACTCTTTTTAGGTGTTGATTCGGATGAGGCCTATGTGGATTCGCAGGTATGTGTTCATGGAAGGGATACTGTTCTGTCTGACCCACCTGCACCAGGGGTAGAGCCCACTATGGGGATGTCAGTGTTGGTAGGTGCGCCTGTGGTGGTTACGGATGCAGGGCCACACTCCGCAACATCTGATCCTGTTCCTGGGCCAGCAGTTCAGAGGGGAAATGCAGTCCTGCAGCCTCAGGCAGTGCCGACACAGCAAGGCGCAGTTCGCCTTGCCCCAGACAGGTGTGGTGCCCGCCAACGCGGTGGCCGTCTGCCACCGGGCAATACCGCATGGGAGCAATCCATTTACGGTATGGCCAACCAACAGGCAGCATCATCAGAAATGATTGCTCAAGCCATGGAGAGGGTGGCCACTTCCATTGTCCCCCCAGAAAGGTAGATGGAGCTACTACAGCAGGCAACAGACTCCATTTGCCAATCAGTCAGGGAGGACATGTTGGCGTCCAACAGGGACAGACAGGCGGCCCTGGACAATCTGAGGGAATCAATTTCTATAGATGCCCAGGGACAGAGGGAAGCCCTGAGGGGAGAGGTCCGGCACCTCAGGCAGACTCTTGTGGACCTTGAGACTTCCACTGTCACCAGGATGGAACAGCTGCTGGAGCGCGTCACGCGTACGCTCTCAGCAGAGATGCAGGCAACTCGGGCGGAGGTCCGGGCAACACGTTGGGTGTTGCATGGGGATCTCCGCACCATATCCTTCCAGAACGAGGCCTTCCACACCCGCATGCTTGCTGCCATGGAGGACCAAACTAGGGCTTTGCGTGGGCTGCCTCCCATAGCACCACCACCTCCTGTGGCAGCAGTAGCAGAGGTTGAGGAGAGCGAATCCAGCAGTGAATCTCCCACTATTTAGTAGCCGTGCAGGCCATGAGCCCATGGAGGTGTTTTTTTTTCGCAACATTCACGCAGGTGGCTGTTGGTGGGCACCCTGTCCTCGGACCTCCTGGGTGGCCTCCCCCACCCCCCTGGCCCACACATGGCCATTTTTGATTTTTAATTTTTGACTTTTTGTTGCAGTGTGTTGCCTTGTGTGGCTCCCGTGGGCATCCACTGTATTCCGGCTGGGCACATGCAGGCTTGTCCTGAGTTTGGGTTAGATGCTTGGGTTTGTGAGACACACACCCCTCCTGCTTCCCGTTTCCATGGGCTTGCAAAGGGTGTGCCTAAGTGACAGTGAATTACACAGTGACGTTGGACTCCCATGAGCTGTGTGGGCAGTCTGTAGTCAATACTGTGTATACATTCCTAATGCATATTGTTGTTGTATTGTGCACTGCATGGTGTATTGATGTGTGCTTGTGCATCCATGTCTCCCTCCTAATTTGCAGGTTCATTCCTCATGTCTTCACAAGGCCGTCCACTTTGGAGATGGAGCTCATGTTGTGAGCAGTGGACTTCCAGATGTGCGTGGCAACAACACTGTACAGTTGGAGGTGGTGGATGCGCTGGCATTCTCATGTTGTAAGACTATGTATCCTTTGCCTTAGTACTGTCATGTTTATGCTATGTCGATTGTATTGTGGTAAGTATTTGGTCATGTGTGTTGTTGTTTCTACATTTATGTGGGCATATTGTGTGTGGCCAGTTTCCATTAGGGACACTGTACTTTGTGACACGTGTCATGTTTGGGGGATGAATTTGTTTGCTCTCACATGGCATGTCATGCCATGGTGTGTTGGGTGGCGGTGCTGGGGAGGGGTTGGGTGACAAGGCACTGTTGTCATGTTGTGTCTTGCAAGGGGGTAATGATTATAGCAGCATAGAAGTGTGTCTTTTGAACACAGCATTGGTGGTGTTTGTGTAGGTAGGGAAGCACACAATGGAACACTTCCAGATGTACAATCTCAGGCTGGTATGGTTGTGACAGTTGACTGTCCGTTGACACATCATAATTGTCAGTTACAATCATCATTGATTGTCAGCTGGTATGTGCCAGGGCTGTGTGCACTCCACAGGGGTGTGATTTTATGTGAAGTAATTAGCCATGAGCTTCGTACGGGCTGCCTCACCCCGTGCCCTTTCCCCTCCCATGCGCAGTGGGCATGCATGTGGTTGGGGATGTGGGGGCACCACCATTTCCACGGCCAGGCCCCGGCGTGTTGCAACGTTTTGCAGGACACATGCTGCCACTATGATCCTGCACACTACTGGGGGAGCGTATAACAGCTGCCCGCCAGAACGGTCAAGGTAGCGGAAGCCCCGGGTTGCAATGTGGGCTGTGTTGTATCTTACCTGGGGTGGCGTCCTGAATTGGCGTCATCATGTGGGTGCTGAGAGGGTAGGCACTGTCCCCTGGGGAGGTGGTGATGGGTATCATCAGTGGGGTTGTGACATTACTCAGTATCTGACATGCATGCATGCGCAGTGGCATTTATACTCACCGAGCAGCCATGTATCACCATGCCGCCCAGCTTCTATGTCCCGGTTTAGGGTAGACATTCTGTAGATGAAACTGCCATGGATGGAGCCTGGATAGTTGGCGTATACTGAGGTGATGATTCCCTTGGCATCACATACTATCTGGGCGTTGATGGAATGGCAGTGCTTGCGGTGTCTATAGATGTGCTCAGTTGCCCTGGGGTGCAACATGGGTGCAATCAATGGCACCTAGCACTTTGGGGAGTTGTGCCACCCTGTAGAAATCCTGGGCAACAGCCTGCCTTTCTGCAGGTGTTCTGGGCAGGTATATGTGCCTGCGGACTGATGGGCGTGCAGTGATGATGGCCAAGACCTGGTGTAGGCAGCGTGACTGTGAAGTGGGAGAATGGAAGACCAGGCTCCCGTCCTTCACCTCTCGCGCTTGGCCTAGAGGGTCACGGCCCAGACACCCGCCGCGAGAAGAGTTTGTCCAGTTACCAGACGACCAGGTACCATGGTACAGGAACATACGGATGTGTCCACCTGTTTGCCCAGCAGCCCGCACTGGCCATGTCGACACCTGCGGTTCGGATCAGCTAGACTAAAAAACCACACGTCGTTAGAGATGCCATGACGACCTAGACAACTGGAAGCACATCTGTACAAATACACACACCTAACATTCCCACAACAATCTACACGAAGAACATACTCAGTGCTCTGACGTAGGCGACAGGCATATTCACGGACGTGCATCTTTATTATTTTTACATAGGCTTTCAGAATGCAGAAACGCAAGATGCACCATGAATTCATCTATAACGCCGCTTGCTCACGCTTCTCTTAAAAACCCGTTACCACCATGAGAGGTATAATAGAAACACGATACTGGTCATGGAAATATACGCCACTATAACCTAAAGCACTCATGCCCGAAATGGATCACTTATACACCAGGCCCAAGTAGGCCTCAGGCAAGAGTTCCCGTGGACATTAACGAAGCAAAAGTCAGGTTGCTGATCCCGCAGAATGAGCCTGGTGGAGCAACCAGCCAAGGTCGCAATGTTGCAAACCCACATCCAAGAACAAATCATCAAAGGTATAATGTTGCAACCTTGCACTCCGCGTACCAACGTTAGAATCATATCTACATATTAAACCAGACACACAGTGGAAAAGCAATATTAATTGTGCAGAATTCTGCCTCAAACACGGTCCCGCCTCACGTGACCAAGCCGAACCTGACGAGATGCCAAAGCCCAGGAGAAAGAAAGGCGTCTGGGTCCCTCGCTACGAGACATAGGCCGATACACTTGAAAGGCTTAATGGACATCTGCTACAGTGGGAGCGGTCAGCCTTCTACCTATGAATAAATCCTCACATTGTCTGCACGTACCCTTATTGAAACATTGTTGCAAACACAGGTACACCGAGAGCTGGGAACAACGGTGGTCCCAGGCTGGGGAGCTCACGGATGCACCAATCAGAACATGGGGCTCTTATCTCAGACGTCAGTAACATTAGCCAATCCTCAGGAGTCTTCATGTAACAATTCTTATGTATCTAATTATAGGGACAACCCAGATATACCACCTGACTACACCTTGACCACTAATATCATTCTCTATATGTGTACTATACTAACCCTACCACTCGAGCAACCAATTAAGAGTGGCGATAGGTTTTTTGTTAACTTTCTGAAGTGACGCAAGTAGCGCGTCATAATGTAGTAAAAAGGGCCTGCGAGCCCCAGGATTGTGTGTGTGTCAGGACGAACGCGTACGCTCCTTGACCCATCCCTGCCGTTTGCATAATAAACAGCAGAAGTTGCCTTGCTCCTTGTGTGTGCCTCATACTCTGTCTCGATCCGAGATATACACGGGAGGAGTTGGGGCCTCCCTGCCCAGAGGTCTGCGGACGGCCCGGCCGACCCCGGCAGAATTTCCCCCCGACAAGTTGGAGGCACTGCTGAGATCTGTTTAAGATCGACTTTTATTTTTAATTTTTCCAGGCACTCCCGTTGCGAGGAGGCCCGGCGGCGCGGCCCCCTCTGCCGTTGCCCCCTTCTGAGGACTACAGGACCATCGCGGAGCTGCGAGAGGACCGGACAGCGCAATCCGGATATTGGCCCTCGGGAGCAGGTTGAGAAGTATCCCGCCCGCGGTCGGCGAGTGTCCAGACGTGGTCCAGACGAGGGGAGGTGGCGAGCCGCTTGGAGGGGTGCACGCAATCGGGCGGCCCTGCATCGAGAGAACTTGGTGAGCATGACACGCACAACAAGCAATGCGAAATTGTGAGGGAGGAGGGAGGTATTGTAAAGCGGCGAGGGTTTAATTGAGTGTTGCTAATGGAATGAATGGTAGCGAAACGAGTGCGAGAGCAGGCGGCTAACGTTACGCGAAAGAGGGGGGCGGGGCACGAAAATATCACGTGCAGCCGCTCGTAACAGTGGGCTAACGTTACGTGAAAGAGGGGGGCGGGGCACGAAAACATCACGTGCAGCCGCTCGTAAGACACTGATTGGCCTAAATCGCGACTACGTGTGAGGGTGGGTGTGTGGTTTCCTACGATTTGATATTTATTATTGAATGAGTAGATGAGGTTCCCTATTGTTCGAGCAAGAAACTCGATAGGTAGATGACGTTTCCCTGTGGGCGGTGGCTAGTTACGTAGTTGCCCAAAACGGAAGATAATTGGCTGGTTAAGCCCTCCTGTTGAGGGGCGTATCACACGCGAGGCGACGCAGCGTGCGCAGTCCGGTTATAGTATTGATGAGATTACCTTGTTCCAGGAGAGACAGGAAGACAGCTGTAGGGTTAGCGGGGTAGATTACAAGTGTATTTTGAATTTAAAGAACATAACACGAATATACCAGTAGCTCGAAGAAATCGGTGACGTCACCAGTAGGGATTTAATAGGATATCGCGAGCACAAGGAACATTGGGTTGAGAGTGGTGGGGAGGAGAAGCATGATAAAGGAGCTGATACGGAGATAAACTATAAACCAGTGGATCGAAAGAAGAAGGGGAAAGGGGCGTGGCTGCGCACGGAGAACGCCGGCCACGGCAAGTGTAAAAGGGGGAGGAGAACGGAGAAACAGGACAACTGTATAAGATCGTCGTAAGGGGTACGCAGCCGCAGGGGGCTGCGTGCGCTTCGGCCGCAGGGGGCCGTAGGGGAAGGAATATAATATAACATCACATTTATTACTATTGCATAATTTGTCAAAGGATTGTCGTAAGTCCCCACACTTGCGGGGCGAGGTAAGCAATACAAGGTTGTATATTGTAAATTGGTAGTAAGGGGAAGGGTAACAAGGGGAGTACAACCATGTCATACGGGAGAGGGTCGGGAGGGTGGGGGAACACCCTCACTACCCCACTACAGCACATATGCACCACACTGCCACCACACAGGGAGAAGTTAATTAAGTACAGCATAGAGTGGACCCAGGGGACAGACAACAAAATGTTAACACCATGGCCGCCTAATGGTAGTTTCGATCCATATGCCCAACACTCACTACTGAACCATCTGCACAATACATACAAGGGGAAGAAGTTGGCAAACCACGTGGAGGTGTTTAACTTATGGAGGATGTTCCAGGGGTCTCGACCAGGACCAAATGGAATGTTCACTATGGGGGAAACACCGGAAGAAAAGGAGATTAAGAAAGAAGGAACGGGTGGGGAAAAGGAGAGCGAAAGCACAAAAAATACGGGGAACGAAAGAAAGGGAGGAGAAAAGGTTGATAAATCAGACGACATAAAAAAGGAACAGAGCAATGAGATACCCATAACACCGGGAGTGAAAACAGAGGGAGGAGGGTTGTACCCTTTAAGAGAATTAGGAGAAATAGAAGGACAGTTAAGAGCGGCTGAAGGATTCTCAAACCCGGCATACAGCCCTCCACCATATGTGGCTCATGGGAAGATACCAATGGGGGAAGGGAGGATTAGAGAAGAGCAGACTGTAGAGATAGGAGACGATGAGTGGGTAGCTGCACAGATATTGTTGAAATTACGAGGCTCACTAACTGGAGAAGAAAGGGAGGCGGTAAGGAGAACAAACGAGGATAGTGCCAGAGAGAGTGAAATAAGGGGAGAGGAGCTACTACGGCAGAAGGAAGAGATTTTGGAGGAAAGATTAGCAAAACTAAGGGATGAGCAGAATGAACTGATCAAACAACTTGAGAGGGAGGAAAGAGAGAGAGTGAGGAAAAGGAAAGAAGGTAAGGACGAATTGGAAAGATTAAGGGAACGAAGCGAGGAACAAAAGAGAGAAGCTGAAAGGGTAAAAGCAGCAGCAGATAGGGTATCAAGAGTAGTGCTGAGAGAGAAGAAGAAGGAAGAAGAAGAAAAGGAAAAAGAAATGGAAATATGGAGGAGGAGGATAATATCTGAGACAGCTAAAAAATATGAAGAGGGGAAGGTAATAGAGAGTATAGTAGAAAGAGAAAGGGTGAAATGGGAAAGGAAGAGGGAGGATGAAAGGATATTGGAACAGATGAGCAACGAAGTAATGGAGGAATTAAAAAGGAAAAGAGAGGAAAATAGTAGGGAAATGGAGGAGAGAAGGGAAGAAGGAAGAGAAGGGAGGGGTAAGGAGAGTGAAAGATGGGGAGATGTATATAAAAGTAGGGAGATAGCAACGACATCAACACTAGGGGGGACAGTTGGTAACAACGAAAGGGGAGAAAGAGACCTAATAGATTTAAAAACAGTAACAATAAAAGGAAAAAAGGCAGAGTGGGGGGTGTCATTTATAAATGATTTTTGCAGTGAGGAGGAAGAAGGAGTGGAGAAGGATGGAAGAGAGAGTGAAAGGGAAAGCTTAGATAAACTGTACCTCACTAGAACAAACATAGATTCGCCCTGGATGAGTAGAAGAGGGGAGGAGCTGGAGAGAAGTAAGGAGGAAACAAAAAGAATAGGGGAAACACAAACCAATGAAACCACGCCACCCACATCTCCATCACGCCGCCCTCCCACGTCACTACCTACATGTTCAACCACCGCACGCTCTCTGCACAGAATAAAGCTCGCGCCCTTCATGAACGAACTTACACCGTATGCATGTCGGCTTAGGGACCTCCCTAGTCGCAGGCAAGACAGACAAATAAACATACCCATATTGAACACAGGAAATGATGAAAGAAGGGGAAAGGAAGAAGAGGGAGGTAGGGGCAGAGGTAGTAAGGAAGAATTTGAAGTAGTAAAAGAAATGGGGGAAGAGGAGGGGTGTGAAGACTCAATATCATGGAGCGTAAAGGGTGACAAAAGACAGAATTTAATGCCACTGTTGGAGAGAGGAGGGGTTAGACCACAGTATGTACCTTGGAAACATACGGATAAGGAAAATATAAAATGTAGGCTCCCATCACTAAGTGGAGGTGCGGGTAAGTGGATATATGAAATGGAAAAACACACCGCAGGACAGAAACTAGCAGTAGGAGATGTGAAGGGCCTGTTAATATCAATATTAGGGGATAGAGCGGATGACATTTGGAAAAGAGCGGGATTCCATGGGGTAACAATAACAAACACATCGCATGATGGGGCACCATTTGCAAACTGCAGACATGCGCTATGGCAGGCACTGAGAGTGCAATACCCAGACACCTCAGACATAGGAGCCATTACTTCCCGTAAGATGGGTGAAAATGAGGATCCTGTTGATTATATCCAGGACATTCAAGAGAAGTGGCGCATGGAAACTAGAGAACAATGGGACAAAACACCAGCCATATTTTATCATATACTAGTACAAGGGCTCCCAGAAGGAGTTCAGAAACAACTAAAGAAAGTAGTAGGAATGGAAGCAAAACCATGGCCAGAAATACAACTGACTATAGTACACCACTGCAGGACATGGCAAGGAAAGATGAAACAAAAGGAGGAGGACAGGAAAACAGAAGAGGCCAAATTAGTACAGAAAAAACTTACTAAATATACAATGGAAGGGGCACTAATAACTACGCCCACACCAATGGCCCAAAGCCCAACGCAAGTAGTGGCTGCACAAGATCCAGCTCAAATAGCGCCCCCACAAGGTGTAATACAGCAAGTGCCGCCTCTGCAATTACACACACCGAACATGGGAGGAGGGTACCCAATGCAAGGAACTGGGTATTATAGTTATAACAGAGGAAGAGGAGGGGTTATGAGGGGGAGAGGATATGGATATAATACCCAGCAACAGGGGGGGGGACTCAGAAATTACTACCCCACAGGGCAACCCGTATACCAGGACAACACAGGGAGCTTCCCATGGCAAAACAGGGAACCACCCGTGTGTTGGAGCTGCGGACTATTAGGACACATGTCACGTACATGTAGGGTCAGGCCAGGAACACCAGCATGGAATGAACAAGCACAACCTAGGACCTCACAAGAACAGCAGGGCATGCAACAACAGCAGATGTCACAACAAGGGAGTGACCAACCACAACAAACACGACAGCAACAAACCTATTCACTGCCACAACAACAAATAACACAGCAACTGACGCCGCCACAACAACAAGTGGCGTTAATACAACCACCACCCCAAAATGAACGAACACAATTGGGTGGGGTGTCGGTGTTGGGACACAACCCTTATACAGGGAATGGCCAATCATTGTACCCCCAATAGGCCAGCCCACAGACGGCCTTGGTGTGTCCCATCCTGTCAGTAACACCTAATAGTGCGGAGGAGCCACGCATAGAGGTAACGATAGGTGACAAAAAATTATCATTTCTTGTTGACACCGGGGCAACCCGGTCTTGCATAAGGGAAGGTAAATTTAAGATGTCAGGCGAAGCCATGAACACCCAAGGATTTTCTGGGGCTAAAGGGTTGGTTCCATTTACTGATAACGTTCCCTTATCTATTGGAGATTATGATCTGTCAGTCCCACTTTTGTATTATAGTGCCTCGCCAGTAAATATCCTGGGGAGAGACATAATGAACAGGTTGAATATGACGATCTCCTTTACAGAGGATGGCATAATTTGCTCTACTCCAGGGATTAACATGCTCGCAGCACGACAGATTTTGCAAGCATACTGTGGACAGACAGCGATTAGGGCGGAGCCACTGGATGGCGAGATATTCCAATATGGCACAGACATGGCATTTGCATGGATGCCAGGGATAGAAGGGAAAATATGGAGGAGGCCAGCAGCCTATCTATTCCGACCAGAAACACCAGCTAATGAACTGGAAGGGAAGGTGTTTGCAGTGGACATTGAGAGCATTATTGCAACAGCTGATTATGTTGCTGTGCACGCCCAAGATAAAGAAGGGAGAGCCTGGAGGGCGGTGATAGCACTAGCAGAAGGGTGTAGGCTGACCCAGGTGTCAGATGAAGAGCTGTTCTCAGAAGAAAAGGAAGAAAATGAAATGGTGTTCATGATGAGTGTAGAAATATGGCTAAGAGTGGCTCACAAACAAGTAGCACAGAAAATTGCAATGGCACTTGAGGCACCCGCAGGCACCCCAGTCCCATTTTTTAAGGAGGATATGTCAAAGGTGCCCAAATCATTATGGACTATTAGCCCTTATGACGTGGGATGCATAAAAAGCATAGGGGGTGTAAGGATAAAATTGAAAAAAGGTGCCATATTACCAAGAGTGAAACAGTACCCATTGTCAAAAGAGGCAGATGAGGGCATATATGAAACCATAACGGCCCTTATAAACAATGGCATATTGGTCCCCTCAGAATCACCATGTAACACAGCTGTGTACCCGGTGCGCAAGGCTAAAGGGGGGTCTTGGCGCTTCATACAGGACCTCAGACCCTTGAACAACATAGTAGAAGCAGAGTATCCAGTAACAGCAAACCCGGCCACAATATTGTGTGGCATTCCAGCAGAAGCATCACGATTTACAGTGATTGACCTTAAAAATGCTTTTTTCTCTATACCATTACACCCAGACTCACAAGATTTGACAAGCTTTACTTACCGAAATACAAAGTGGAAACATACCAGATTACCACAGGGGTATTGTGAATCACCCTCAATTTTCAATAGAGTAATACAGATGGATTTGGGTAACGTTGAGGTGGAAAGCACAGTGTTACAGTATGTGGATGACTTAATAATTTGCAGTACAAACGAAAGCAAATGTAGAGAGGACTCCTTAAAAATGTTGACAATATTGGCTGAAAAGGGGTATAAGGTAGACATGGAAAAGATACAATACTGTCAGGAACAGGTACTCTACATTGGCCAACTGATATCTCAACATGGAAGAAGGATTGCACCACAAAGAGCACAGGCCATCTCAAGCACTCCCGTGCCACAGACTGTGAGAGAACTGCAGCAATTTCTGGGGCTGTGCAACTACTGTAGAGCATGGGTATTTGATTATAGCTCATACATAGGACCCCTGCTTGAGGGTTTGAAGGAAGCAAATAAAGGGGAGAAAAAGTTGGGATGGACTATGGAAATGAGGGAGGCATTTGACGAATTAAAGGACGCGATATCAACTGCTCCAGTACTGGCATCCCCAGACTATGAGCGGCGCTTCTTTATATTTTCACATTGCGACTCAGCAGTAATGAAAGCAGTGTTGGCCCAAAAAACTAGCATGGGCTATAAACCAGTAGCATTTTACAGCGGTCACTTAGACCCTATAATGTTAGGCCACTTCTCTTGTGAACAAGGTCTCGCTGCAGCTGCTTTTGCAGTAGAAAAAGCATCAGCAATAACTATGGGGTGTCCAACTACACTATTTGTGGAACATGCATTATTTGCGATATTGAATAAACCTAAGTCCACACTAACAACACAGAGGGCATCAGGTTATGAGATTATTTTGTCTAAAGCTGAACTAGCAATTGTTAGATGTAGCACGGTTAACCCTGCAAGGTTCCTAGCAGAAGTAATTGAAGAGGGAGATTACGCCCACGACTGCACCCAAGTAACTGAAATGTACTCATGTACTAGGAAAGTTGAAGAAAACGCACTAGAGGGAGATGAGCTTTTGTTTATTGATGGGTCATCAACTATTGATCAAGGAGATGGGATACGAAGGACTGGGGCAGCAGTAGTAAAAATGATGGAGGCGCCGGTGTGTGTGGCTATGAAGTGTGTACAATTACCACAGCATTACTCTGCTCAAGCCGCGGAACTAGTTGCACTAATATTGGCATTAAAGGAAAGTTTTAATAAAAGAGTAACTATATATTCTGACAGTGCATATGTTACATCAACTGTCCACTCAGGGCTATCAAAATGGAGAAGAAGAGGGTTTAGGAGAGCTGATGGCACTCCAGTACAACATGCCCTCTTGTTGGCTGAACTAATTGAAGTAATAAACGACCCCCAAGAACTAGCCCTGGTAAAATGCACCGCACACACAAATGGAGAAGACTACGTATCAAAAGGTAATGCAGCAGCAGACGCACATGCGAAATATGCTGCATATTTTGGTGAGATATGGAACCCCACAGACTCACAGAGAGGGAGAGGGAGGGGAATAGCTAGGGAGATGTTAATAAGAGAAGGGTACACCCATCTCCCAGCCACACAGATTATGGAACTACAAGCGGCTGCACCAATGGCCGAAAAAGAAGTATGGGTGAAAAGAGGATGCACAATGTCACCAACTGACGCACTATGGCGCCAGGGTGGCACTGGGAAAGTTGTAATACCGTTGGCACTGTTAAATACCGCCCTGAGCCAATTACATCACCCTGCCCATACAGGCAAGGAAATAATTGCAGCACGAATTAGAGAAGATTGGTTTTGTCCCGAGTTAACCTCTCATGTGTCAAATTTTATTAGCAATTGCCTCACATGTCAACAGTTTACGGCCGGTCATACTTTAAAAGTGATAAGAGGTATCATACCCCGGCCAGAAGGACCTTTTCGGCACCTTCACATTGACTATGTTGATATGATCAACATATGTCAAGGTAATAGGTATATGATTGTAGTAGTATGCCCATTTTCTAGGTGGATTGAAGCAGGGCCCTGTTCACACCCTGATGCGTTTAGAGCAGCCAAATTCATAGTAAGGGAGGTCTTCCCCAGGTGGGGAGTGTGCGAGGTGTTAAGATCAGACAACGGGCCCCATTTCGCAAACGAAATGTTCCAGCATATCACATCCCTGCTGAACATTAAACACAAATTTGCATGTGCATACCACCCACAGGCTAATGGTGTATGCGAACGCCTGAATGGCTTATTGAAGGAGGCAATTGCTAAAATACAACAAACAACAAAGAAAAGTTGGTTGTATTGCCTTCCGTTAGCATTGTTTGAACTTAGAAACAGGCCAGGGTCCGACCACCACCTCACCCCACACGAAGTGGTTACTGGACGCCAAATGCGCCTTCCCCTAACACCAACGTCAAGGGCATTCACCGACCACGAAAGTTCAGCGAATGTGTTAGGTGATGAAATGTATCAATATGTGTCTTCTTTGATTACTAGTGTCGTGTTTGTGTCTCAACAGCTCGAGCGCACACGGGGCGGGTCTACCAGCAACCAAGAAAAAGACGAGAATACAGAATTGGGAAAGGAGAACTTGTGCAAACTTGCCAAAGGTGACCACGTACTACTTCGCAATTTCAATAGGAAGTGGAACCAGAAGAGGTTCACTGGCCCCCATCTGGTAGAGGACGTATCAACAAGAGCAGTAAAACTAAAGGATAAGCGTGCCTGGAACCACCTACATGACGTAAAGATCTACAAACTGCAGACCCGCCCCAGCGCCAACGACAGATCCATTGGAAGAACAGCAACCACATCCCCTACAGCGGAAGAAAGTTTAACCACAGACAACGACCCAATTGTTCCCTCGGAGACAATAACTAACGAAGAAGGGAGTGATCCCCATACTGCCCACCCCATGATCACTCGCTCAAAGAGTAAAAATACTTCCGCCATTTGAGCACAAACCCCCCCATTGACTGCTAAGTACAGTTGTAACTAAAACTGAAGGACATGCTTGCACTAATACACATGTAAACACGTGAATGTTCTCTTTTTTCTCTCGCACATACAGGAACTGCGTAATATTGTATTGTTAAGAAAGCTAATTAACAAATTCAGTGTGCAGGTGTAGATGGTGCTGCCAGACGATAACTACCCAGAAGAATTGTCACACCAGTTCGTATACGAAATAAAGAGGCCAACATACTTAAAAAGGAGAAGGGTACGTGTCTACTACACAGCCTTCCTCCTGGCCATAGAATATCACATGCCCCACCTCCACCCATACTTGCCGGTCTTAAGAGACCCATCACTTAGAGTAGCGTGGGAGCAGCTCTTCGCCTGGGCACTGAATGACTACCTGATAGGGAGAGCTTAAAACTAACATTTAATAACAAGCACTTTTGAGAATTTTTAGGCGGGCAACTGTAACGTCGCAAGAATAAGCTGCCAGGACTGCAGCAAGGTAAGAGCAAAATGCCGGTGAAATTAGCACATGTAATAAAAGTAATAGGGATTTTTATGATCACCGGGTTCTTGGCTGCCTCTGTCTGGCAGTACAGCTATGCTATCGATTTTATTGCTGCGCACAAACTTAATATACCCCCGCCCTCTGCTGCAACAGGTGTTACGTCAGGTGGTAATAGTAACATTGCACCCAAGAAAAATATAGTTAAACGCAGCACATACTCAGACAATAAAGGTATTGATAATTATGTACAAGATTCAGCACATGTCACAAACAACATATGGTACCAGCACATGACCCGCATTGGTAAGCAGACAACTGAGGATAGCTGTTACGTTTGCTCATTAATACCATACGCCATGAGCGCCTCAAGAACATTTGTTGCCACAGAAATAGATGAAAAAACAGCACAGTGCATAATATATTTGGCCCTGTTCCAAACGAAAGGAAGATTTCAAGGAACAGTGGTGCACATGACATGGAAAACGCGAGACTCATACCCATATGAAAACAACTTCCTCAAGACCTATCTGAGTTATCACAAGACCAGTTTACATGCCGAAGCATTCAGGTACATAACAAGTGGCCCTGCAAAAGGAGAAACAAAGAAGGTAACACTGCAGTATCTACCATGTGATTGGTACGCCACTGAAGTTCCGGGTAAACAAGGATGCTGGGAAAGGCCGCTACTGACGATAACAGGAAAGGTGTATCTGGACAACAGCTGGGAGATAGGAGTAATTGGCAGCAACATGGTAACAAAAGAAACTATCTCAACCATCGAGACACACAATCATCGATGTTGGACGACATGGATCAAGTACGTACCTATGCTCACGTGGGTAGAAGAAGATGAAGACCCAATAACAATATTACCATTGACTGCGCCCAAAGTATGCTACCAGCATAAAGGAGAGGTGGATGTAGGATATAACACCAATTGTGCAAGTGTGATGGAGTTACCTGAGGGGGGTGCGGGAACAGCAGTAATAATGGACCATTATTGGGCCTGCGGAGAAAAGGCATATCATACACTGCCTCCCCTGTGGAATGGTGTGTGCACAATGGTACACGTCAATGTACCATCACTAGTGGTACCTAAGAAGCATATCAATGTGGCGAAATTTCCTAAAATGGATGAAGGGGATAAGAGACGAAAGAGATCTGCACCACTCCAGAAGGAGCAAGAGAACAAGACCAACAGCGAGGATACTGTCCTAAATAGGAGAAAACGACAAGGAGAGCCACTGACAGGAAATTACCTGTGGGGAAGGTCGGAAACGGAACTAACGTCAATACCGCCAGAACACAGACTATTTAGCAGAGCAGCAATGTTTTTCTCCTCAATAATACATCCGGGACTGCAGGCATACGCAAACGCAAAATGGCTCCAAATAACAAGATGGGAACTAATGATGACCATCAATTC
Organism: Ambystoma mexicanum; assembly: GCF_040938575.1. Lineage (NCBI taxonomy): Eukaryota > Metazoa > Chordata > Amphibia > Caudata > Ambystomatidae > Ambystoma > Ambystoma mexicanum. The sequence goes on along the minus strand of NC_090933.1, from coordinate 1,233,843,663 downwards.
AACAGTAAATGGGTTCAACGCAATTAAAGAGGAGCTGCGAGCTGTAAGGATGGTAGCACTACAGAACAGATATGTACTGGACCTTCTCACAGCAATGGAAGGAGGAGTTTGTGCAAAGATAGGACAATCTTGCTGCACGTTCATACCTGCCAACGATGCTGACAATGGTACACTGACAGAAGCAGTTACACAATTGGCCCAGATGCACTCTAAAATGATGGACGAGAGTAACGGTGTAAACAAGGATAAGAGCTGGTTCTCACTATTATGGTCATGGATGCCATCTTGGCTGTCGGATGGACTGAAAATAATAGTGGGGTGTACTATTTTGGCTGGAGCTACTCTGATCATAATTAAATTTTGGAAAGCCCGAAAGGCACGCACGGCTGACGAGTTGCTGGAAATGGTGGGAATGCACCCCTTGATGCCAGCAGATGATGGTCAGCATACAGGGGTGATAATACAAGAGAGGGAGAAGCTGCGCACACAAATCATCACCAACCATCTAGATCCACCATCAGTGAAGATCGAGAACCCAAGGAACCCCAGGAGCTACATAGGAAGATGGGTATACTGTACTCCTGGAGGAACATGTGAATACATGTATTGGTCGTTTGAAGATCATGTAAACCATTATGGACATCTCGGAGGGATAACTAAGATATGGAGGGTAAGAGGAGATAACGAGAAGGATATGTTTGTGGTCGACAAGTCGACCAGAGGGGGGACTGAAGTGGGAGAATGGAAGACCAGGCTCCCGTCCTTCACCTCTCGCGCTTGGCCTAGAGGGTCACGGCCCAGACACCCGCCGCGAGAAGAGTTTGTCCAGTTACCAGACGACCAGGTACCATGGTACAGGAACATACGGATGTGTCCACCTGTTTGCCCAGCAGCCCGCACTGGCCATGTCGACACCTGCGGTTCGGATCAGCTAGACTAAAAAACCACACGTCGTTAGAGATGCCATGACAACCTAGACAACTGGAAGCACATCTGTACAAATACACACACCTAACATTCCCACAACAATCTACACGAAGAACATACTCAGTGCTCTGACGTAGGCGACAGGCATATTCACGGACGTGCATCTTTATTATTTTTACATAGGCTTTCAGAATGCAGAAACGCAAGATGCACCATGAATTCATCTATAACGCCGCTTGCTCACGCTTCTCTTAAAAACCCGTTACCACCATGAGAGGTATAATAGAAACACGATACTGGTCATGGAAATATACGCCACTATAACCTAAAGCACTCATGCCCGAAATGGATCACTTATACACCAGGCCCAAGTAGGCCTCAGGCAAGAGTTCCCGTGGACATTAACGAAGCAAAAGTCAGGTTGCTGATCCCGCAGAATGAGCCTGGTGGAGCAACCAGCCAAGGTCGCAATGTTGCAAACCCACATCCAAGAACAAATCATCAAAGGTATAATGTTGCAACCTTGCACTCCGCGTACCAACGTTAGAATCATATCTACATATTAAACCAGACACACAGTGGAAAAGCAATATTAATTGTGCAGAATTCTGCCTCAAACACGGTCCCGCCTCACGTGACCAAGCCGAACCTGACGAGATGCCAAAGCCCAGGAGAAAGAAAGGCGTCTGGGTCCCTCGCTACGAGACATAGGCCGATACACTTGAAAGGCTTAATGGACATCTGCTACAGTGGGAGCGGTCAGCCTTCTACCTATGAATAAATCCTCACATTGTCTGCACGTACCCTTATTGAAACATTGTTGCAAACACAGGTACACCGAGAGCTGGGAACAACGGTGGTCCCAGGCTGGGGAGCTCACGGATGCACCAATCAGAACATGGGGCTCTTATCTCAGACGTCAGTAACATTAGCCAATCCTCAGGAGTCTTCATGTAACAATTCTTATGTATCTAATTATAGGGACAACCCAGATATACCACCTGACTACACCTTGACCACTAATATCATTCTCTATATGTGTACTATACTAACCCTACCACTCGAGCAACCAATTAAGAGTGGCGATAGGTTTTTTGTTAACTTTCTGAAGTGACGCAAGTAGCGCGTCATAATGTAGTAAAAAGGGCCTGCGAGCCCCAGGATTGTGTGTGTGTCAGGACGAACGCGTACGCTCCTTGACCCATCCCTGCCGTTTGCATAATAAACAGCAGAAGTTGCCTTGCTCCTTGTGTGTGCCTCATACTCTGTCTCGATCCGAGATATACACGGGAGGAGTTGGGGCCTCCCTGCCCAGAGGTCTGCGGACGGCCCGGCCGACCCCGGCAGAATTTCCCCCCGACAACTGCGTGGCCTGTGACACCCCCCCCACTATGGCACTTGTCCGCTGAAATGATCCAGTGGCCAGGAAGTGCAGTACATTGAGGACCTTCTCCAGGGGGCAGAGTGCTTGGGAGCACAGGGTGGTTGATGTGAGGTCATCCTCCCACTCACTGACCAGGTCGAGTATTATGTGAGGTGGAAACCTGTACCTCCCATACACATGGTCATCAGGCATCCCAAAAAGGCTGGTTCTGGGTGTAAAAATTCTGGCCCGGACTATCCTACTCCTCCTCCTGCGGTATCCCACGGCCACTGCTGCTAGGAACGGTATGCTCATCCTGGCGTCTGAGCTTGTTTGTTGTTTGCGTGCACTTTTATGCTGTGCGGGTGGACGTATGCCTACTTCCTGCTGACGTACATGTTTCCGGATTGGCCACGTTTGTTTCCATGAATACGTGTTGTAGGCGAGCGTGTAAAACTTCCCGCGCAGACCTGGAATACCCGCACCCAGACCAATCGCGTGTGGAACTTCTCACGCACCCCTGAAATACATGTACCCCGCTCCCCCAGGCCCGATCGCGTGTAAAACCACCCGCGAGCCCCTGAAATACACGTACCCCGCTCCCCCAGGCCCGATCGCGTGTGGAACTTCTCGAGCACCTCTGAACTACACACGCCCAGGCCAATCGCGTGTGGAACTTCTCGCGCACCCCTGAAATACATGCACACGCTCCCCCAGGCCCGATCGCGTGTGGAACTTCTCGCGCACCCCTGAAATACACGCACACGCTCCCCCACGCCCGATCGCGTGTGGAACTTCTCGTGCACCTCTGGACTACACGCGCCCAGGCCAATCGCGTGTGGAACTTCTCGTGCACCCCTGAAATACACGCACCCAGGCCATTTGCGTGTGGGACTTCTCGCGCACCCCTGAAATACACGCACGCAGGCCATTCGCGTATTGAACTTCTCGCGCCCCCCTGAAATAAACGTACCCCGCTCCCCCAGGCCCGATCGCGTGTGGACCTTCTCGCGCACCTCTGAACTACACGTGCCCAGGCCAATCGCGTGTGGAACTTTTCGCGCACCCCTGAAATACACGCACCCAGGCCATTCGCGTATTGAACTTCTCGCGCACCCCTGAAATAAACGTACCCCACTCCCCCAGGCCCAATCGCGTGTGGAACTTCTCGCGCACCTCTGGACTACACGCACCCAGGCTAATCGCGTGTGGAACTTCTCGCGCACCCCTGAAATACACGCACACGCTCCCCAGGCCCGATCGCGTGTTGAACTTCTCGCGCACCTCTGAACTACACGCGCCCAGGCCAATTGCGTGTGGAACTTCTCGCGCACCCCTGAACTACACGCGCCCATGCCAATCGCGTGTGAAACTTCTCGCGCACCCCTGAAATACACGCACACGCTCCCCCAGGCAGGATCGCGTGTGGAACTTCTCGCGCACCCCTGAAATACATGCACACGCTCCCCCAGGCCCGATCGCGTGTGGAACTTCTCGCGCACCTCTGGACTACACGCGCCCAGGCCAATCGCGTGTGGAACTTCTCGCGCACCCCTGAAATGCACGCGCCCAGGCCATTCGCGTGTGGGACTTCTCGCACACCCCTTAAATACACGCACCGAGGCCATTCGCGTATTGAACTTCTCGCGCACCCCTGAAATAGAAGCACACGCTCCCCGAGGCCAGATCGCGTGTGGAACTTCTAGCGCACGCATGTTCCCGAAACCCGTAATACGCGTTCCCCGCTTTGCGTTTGCTGTTTGCCAGTCCGGTAAACTGGTACAGGGTTGGCACGGCCCTTTGCAATGGTTTTGCGATCTTGATGGCTTTTCCTTGTGCAAGGGCATTCTTGGGGGCGTAACTGGCGCTGCTGCAGGGTCGCTGCGCCACTCTGCGCCACGTCTGCTTTTGGAGGCAAGAATCCATGAATACGCTGTGCGCGGAAATTGATTTTATCGCACGCGGCTGGCGCAGACATTCGCACGGCACGCTGTGCGCCAGCCGTGTGCGACACTTTTGTGAGGAATTCCATGAATCGGCCTGTAAGTGTGCAGTAGAACAAGTTACACAAAGGACCAACAAATACAGTGATTCAAGTACACAGTTACGCAAGGTTTCTTGGTAAAAGAATATACATTTATTTACTCAGTCATTTAGAAAACATTACTCTAACATAAACAATTCAATATCACACGCTAATACACTACAAATACCCAACCGGTAAGTAAATGAACAAGTGTATCTCAAAAATGAAGTAGGAGCAAAATGGCACTTCAAATACTTAATAAAGGAGGGAAAAGACAAGGTTATAAGAATAGACAGCCCACATACATTTGTAGGTGGGGCAAAGGGTTTCAATTAAATACAACCAGCAATTCTTCTCAACAGTCCTGGGCAAACGTTAATGGTTCAGAGTCTTTTGTATAGGATAGCACAGTTCTGGTAGATAACGGTTAAGTCTTTGCCACGGAATATTAAAGGATTTGGCTAGGCAAAAAGTTTGATGAATGTTTAGGGAAGGACAAGCTTTCGTAGTTGAGGAAAGTTTCAGGCACATTTTCGATGGCCGAAAAGATTTCCGGACCGCGTTTGCACGGTACCTTGTCAATGAAGAAAGCTGTGTCTGAGGCAGTTGTTCCTGGCAGTCCGAGCAGATCTCGCTGTTCCTGAGCTTCAGTTGTAGGGACAAGAAGGAGGACGTTGGGAGGTTCCTGCACTGCCCAGGGAAGAGGTCAAAAGCTGTACCAAGACGTCAGTTTAAGGTGTGAGTGCTTTAAAGTCCACGAGCTGCTTTCCATCCCTCTGGCTATCTGGTTTTCAACAGCACTCCGATGAAAATTTGACCAGAATAGGATGGTGTCCAGGTGGCTTGCGAGTTGGCTGTTCCCACCAAACTCAACGGAAGAAGATAACCTTGAAGGGCTTCTCTGTCGTCGGAGTTTCAGGCAATTTGGACCTGCAGCAGGGCTTCACCGGTCGTCCAGGAGTTGCAGCATTCGTCTTCCTTCCTCTCCTCTTCTGTTCTTTCGTTCCAGTGGTCGACTCTGCTTTCCAAATCCCAGAGACCTGCTTTTAAACAGTTTTCCCTCATTCATTCCAGCCTGACTGTCACTCACACAGCAGGGTGGCTGTCCTTGCCGGACCGCCAGCCGGCCAATCATGCCAAAGTGCATTCAGGTCTCCTAGGAGACTAAGCAGAGGGAGTTTTGGGCACCTCTCTCACATCCTGTCCACCCCAGACACTCAGGCGCCAGAGGGGGGCTTCAGCACTGAAGCCTGCCAAAGGCCAACGAACAAAGGGACCAAACCTGGTTTGGCACGCAGAGACAAACACAAGAAGGACTTTTCGTAAAAGAAATGGTGAAAAAAGATGACCAGAGTCTGTTTTTACAGATAGGTCTGGGGCACCATATTGAAAAACATGGCTGACCCTATTTTTAGCTACCGTTGTTAGCGGTTGCAAAAAATCACATTAGTTGATCTAAACCACTGCCACCAGCCATTTAAAATAGGAAAAGGAAACATTTTACTGTTACATGAGTGTTTTCACTCAGAGGAAGCTAAGCAACCTCTCCAGCACTCTATTGGAAGATAGTGTGAGCTGGATCAGTACATTTAAAAAGACTAGTAAAACCAATTTAACTTTACATGCTATGGGAGATGTTAGTCAGTCCCAGAGAAGGTAGTTAAACCTTTGGGGAGTCTGAAACGGCATCCCTTTGCCACTGCACTGAAGGTGCTGTTGCTGTGTGACACACAGAAAAAGATGATGCCACTGGAGTTGTTTTAAAACTCCATAACCAAAGAACAATAAAGTAAAACACATTGAAAATGAAAAGTTCAAAGCCCCAAAATATAGCAAAAGCGCTGGAAGGCTCTAAGGTAGAGGGAATTTAGCACTTGTGTGAGAATTCTCCCAAACACATTGTAAAACCACTCTGTGCACCAGCCCAGCTCAATGTTGGCACGGTCAGATGCACAACACATTTAAACTTGGAAAGCGTGAGTACTGACTATGCACACAATGATGCTGGTGAACCAGTGTGGTGCCACAGGGAATAGTATTGTGTCAGGAAGTCCTGTCTATACCGTGAGCATCCTCTGTCCTGACTCTGAGACTCCTGTCCAATGTGGTTCCACTGTAAGACTACAAGGTGCCTTATCAGAACAAAGTAACGCTGTTTCTTAATTGAACTTCTGCAAAGATTATGCTCCTTAGGCTTCCAGTCATACATTCTCATGAGAGCAGGAGGCAAGTGGAGTGAGGGGTATGGGATGTGGCCTGGTCCCACCAGCTTTCGTGATTGATCAGATCCCTTACGCTTTTGATCTCCCTCCCATGGGGCGGGTGGTGTGTACCTGAAGGACCTAGTTACTATTAACATACAATGCTGTTGGCACTGAACTAAGGAAGCTCATGGGGCCTCATTTTTTTTTTTATTCTATTGGTTTAAATTCAAACCTTTAAAATATTACAAATAACAACAATCCCCAGCACAGCTCCCTCCCGACATCCATCCCTTCCTTGTCTCATTTTAATCAATATATCCTGTTCATTTGGCTATTGAATCAATCTCTTAACCTGCTGTTCTTCGCCAGCCTTTAGCCTTACGTCAATCACTGCTGGGAAGGATGTCAGAGGCAATATTAGTTTCATGTCCCTGCCATTCCACATACGCCCCCACCATTCTTCCGCGCATAACATCGGATAGGGCCTCATTACATGTTTGCTGTTATACCACCAAACGGTATTACCATTACCTCCACTTGGTCTGGTGGAATTACTGCAGATTACAAGTGCGGGTAAAGGCGATAAATTCCCATTGCATGGAGTGCTGTAGGACTGCATGGTTTTTTTTTCCAGTATTACCGTCATCGGTAATACTGGTGCCAGTAATACCGGCAGTTTTTGCCAGTGAGGGGCCTGACTTACCTCTAAAATGGAGGTAACTCAGGCCCCTTATTGGCAAACTCGTAGTGGAAACTCCTAATGCGGCCCGAATGGTCTTTGGTGTGGAGAATAGTTGTATTTTCTGATGTTGCTGGGCTGGCTTACTTCACACGCGCTCATCTGGTTTTGAAATAAATGCAGCACAGGTCAATGGGCTGGTTTTTCCTGGATCCAAGATGGCAAAAAATGCCTCCTCTGGTCGCGGAATCCTATACGCGGCCATCTAATGTAACCCATCTGTGTTTGTTCCTGAGAGCGGGATTCAAACTTGGCACACCAAAGTCGAGTGACTTAACCATTAGACTATAGGAACAGCATTCCTATCAGGATTGTACTCTGCAGAAAATACTCAAGAACAGCTGTGCACATTTAAAAGATGTGCACCTTTTATAATTTCCTTGCAACATTCCAGGAAACTCCTTCTTTCTTTAATAATGTTTTAATCTCCTGAAATGTAACCGTTTATTTTTGGCGAGGGTGCTGAGAAAAATCTTGTGAGTTCCCCTTCACCTTAATGTACAACCCTGGGTGGGCTCCGAACAGCACCGCCTGTCCCTGCCCTCCCCCCCTCGCCACCTGTGGCTGGTGGGGTCTTACGGTCATAATTTCTATTTGCAGCACTGCGTAAACATATGGTTCACATTGAATCGTTTGGACGAAGGAAACGGGCACAATGTACAATCGATGTGCTCAGAAAAGGTGCATCATTGTATCTGAATGTTTTAGAACGTTTGCAAGGAGAACCACATGAATTGGAATATTATTGTGGGGGCCTGGTCAGCCAGGTTAATGTGGCCGGGTAAAACTAGGGCGGATTACTTAAGAAAGAGGAGCGAGTGTCAATTGATTGTGCTAAATAGAGCATGGGGAGCAGGGGATATATTAAGCACAGTCCTTCAAGCGACGCTTGCATTATTAAAACAGGAAGAGCTCACCCTGAGCTTGTTACTGCGTACACAGGCAATAGAGTTTGCAAAAACAAAAACACATCCTGTATCTATAGATTATCTTCAGCTTGCCATTGAGTTACATTATCGCATAGCGCCGCAGGTAATATTTATCACGATTCTATGCGCTGAATAGAGGAAAGACATTTATGAATATCACTTTCTTTCAACACAATCCTTGCTCTCCTGGTGCATCGATTTAGGCAGCAATGTACGAGCACACAAGAACATCTCACTTCCTTGTCTGGGGCCAAGAACAACAGGCACTCTCTTTGCGCTTTTGCAATGTTGCTTGTGGTCCTGGGGGGCAAAGGGACGGCGATTGATAGATGTATGGGTAGACAAATTCATTGTGATGTTGTTGGTCCCTCCTCAATTTCGCTTTGGTAAATGGGGTCTCGGACACACGACCGCAAGATGATGTAGTCCTATCACCAACAGGCGCGTGTATCTTTCGAGCATGCAAAAAGCTGCACTTTCTAAGCATTGCGTTCCTGTCTGATTTCTTATAAGGGAACAGTGAATAACTCACCACATTTCAAACGTTTCGATGAATGGGCGTTAAAAACAACATTTTGCCAACATAAACTGGTAGGATTAAAGAATAGAATCCTTTGTGTCCTTTTTATCAAAACCTATATTTTATTGTCATAAGTAGAATACCACATGCCAATTGATTGAACATGGTGGTCAGCTGCGTCATACGGAAACTGACTGGAACAGCATAAAAAACATTCTGATGTGACATAACTTCATTTATTCTTTATGGCACGGAGGCCGAACGGCAGAGAACGAGAGTGGATCAGAGAACACAATCCTACCGCAGGCTCGTTTGAGGATTAGATTTAGAGCATCTGGGATTAAACTTGGGTTTGAGAATCTGTGGGAGGATGCATGGCCTGTGGTATGTGTAGTGGGTATCCTTGTTAAAGCATCACAATTATGGAATTGAATTTTGGCAAAATCATAGTTTTATTTATTTATTTATTTGTATTTTTAAAGTGCACAACAGCCCCGGGGCATCGTGGCACTGTTACAGATGAAGACATCAAGTTGGTTACAGAGGAAGGCAAGTGGTTACAAGGTAATTTGCATTACAGGAGTATAAAGTTTGCATATACTAGCATTACAGACCCATATTGTTACGGTACGGTTGAGGGTAAAGGGTGGTAAGGGCAGGGGTGAGGTTTAATTGAATAGTGTGGTTTTAAGAGATTTACGAAAGCAGTACAACAAGGGTTCTGCTCTGCGTGAGTTCGGGAGAGCGTTCCAGAGCTTAGGTGCTATGTGAGGGAAGCCAATGTCGCCGGCTTTGGCTCTTCTTACAGTGGGAACTCGAAGTAGGTTGGGGTGGTGGCTTCTTTTAGGGTGGAGGGAAGAATTCTTGGTTATGGTTTCAGATAAGTAGGGGGTGTTGTGTGATTGATGCATTTGTGTGTGAGGGTGAGTATTTTAAAAATGATTCTTTCTTTGACTGGGAGCCGGTGTACGTTTCTTCTGGCCTGAGATACATGGTCACATTTGTGGATGTGTAGTGCAGCGTGGAGAGCATTATTGTGCACTATTTGGAGCCTGTTTAAGTTGTTGGTTGATGTGCCAGCTAGAAGGGCATTGCAGTAGTCTGGCTCTTAGAGTAGCTCTGGGGATGGAGAGGCAGTTGGGTACAGTAAGGTAGGGTTTTATGGCATAAATGAGTTTGGTGGTCAGTGCGGATTCAGAGGAGATGGCGCTGACTTGTCTTGTCATAGAGAGTGTGGCATCTAGGTAGACTCCTAAGGTCTTCACGGCTGAGGAGACAGGTATGTTAGTATTGTCAATGGTCATGTGTGAATTTTCGGGGCTGAGTTTGGTTAGGGTTTTGCTGGGGGCTAGGATGATCTCGGTTTTATCGCAGTTTAAGCAAAGACCATTAATAGTCATCCAAGTTTGGATAGTGGTATAAATCTTAAGGAGAGCTTCTGTGTCTTGGCCATAATCTCCGATGAGGGGGAGGAAAACTTGTGTGTCATCGGCATAGTTTGTGTAGGCTATGCCGAGAGTGTCCAGTAAGTCAAAGAGGGGTTCGGTGAAGAGGTTGCAGAGGGTTGGTGCGGTGCATGACCCTTGTGGGACTCCACAACTGATGTTGGAGGGGGGAGCGTTGCCCTGGTCTGAGTACACTTTCATGGCCCTACCTTCTAGGAAGGAGGTGATCCATGTGGTTGCTTTGTGAGAGAAGTGTGCTGCGTTGAATAGGTGAGAGTTGAGGATGCTGTGGTCCACTAGATCAAATGCTGTGGAAAGATCGAGCAGTAGAAGGAGAGCAGGTTTGCCTGTGTCCATAATTTTACCGGTCTGATTCTTTAAATCTAAGAGGGCATTTTCAGTCCCATGGCCTTTACGGAAACCCGATTGTCTTCTGCCTAAGATGGCATGGGTTTCCAGGCAGTGTTGGATTTGGTTATGGGCGGCTTTGTCCAAGATTTTGAGGAGGAAGGGGACGGTGGTGATGGGGCGATAGTTATTGGGGGAGGAGGGATCAAGGGAAGGTTTTTTTAGGAGCGGGCGTACCCAGGCTTCTTTTAGGCATTGTGGTACGGTTCCAGAGGAGAATGAAGCATTGATGAATGCTGTGATGATGGGGGAGAGTGATTCAGTGCACTCTTAGATGATGGTAGGTGGGCAGATATCCCCTTTGCAAGTGGATGGTTTGAGTTTATTGAGAAGGTCAGAGACTTGCGTCTCTGTGACTTCTCTGAAGGCGAAAAAGGGTGTTTGCGAGTGAAGATTGTGAGTGCGAGGTGAGGGAGGACTGGTGTGGGTATTGAGAGCTTTACATTGGGATGCTATTTTATCTTGGAGCATTTTAACCATGCTTCATCCTTAATGATTATATCAGGACTGGAAGCGGGTGTGGTAAATTCTTTGAATATAGAGAATATTTCTCTTGATTTGGAGATGGCTTTAGTGATTCTCTGGTTATAGGATTTGGATTTAGTTTGGAATATCTCTTTTTTTAGGTCAATGAGATCTCTTTGAATTCGTTGAGAGAAAATTGTTTAGGTGCTGAATGCCACCTGGATAGGGCTTTTCGTTTCTTGTTGCGCAGGGCAGATAGTTCTTCTGTGAAGCAGGAGTTGGAGTGCATAGATTTTTTTTCTTTTTTATCTTCTAGAGGGGCAATTGTTTCAATGGCTTGGGTGAGAGCATTGGTGTAGACGTTTGCGAGGTGCGGTGGGGTCATGGATAAATGGAGGTTTGAGTTTAGGAATATCGAGAAGAGGAGTGAGGTTGGTAGCTGTGAGTTGAGTTCTTTGGAGCTTCTTACTTTAGCGGGGGGAATGAGTTAGGGTTTTGTATGTAGGAGTGGTGGGAATGGAGAATTGTATGTAGTAGTGGTCCGTCCAATGGAGAGCTGAGATGGAGGTGATGGTAGATGAGCAGTTGTGATCAGCAATCCAGTCACTGGACCGGCCTTCGAAATGAGTAGGTGATGTAATTTTGTGTTCGAACCCCATGTGTGAGAGTTCTTTGGCTAGGTGTGCGGCTGCTTTGTCCTTAGGGTCAGATAATCCAAGGTTAATATCACCTAGAAGGATGGTTTTAGTAGAGCTTTTAAGGTTGTTACCTATGATTTGGAGGAGTTGCTTTTGGTAGTTTGGTGGTGATCCTGGAGGTCTGTAGGTGATTATGTTGTTTATGGCGCAGTTTGGGGAGAGAACTAGTTTGGCAGTGAGAAGATCAGCGTTGTTGTCCCATTGTTGGTTACACATTCTGATGGCAAGGGTGTTTTTGAAGATGAGGGCAACGCCACCACCTTTGGCTGTTTTGCAGTCCTGCCTAAGGATGGTGTAACCTTGGGGGCGGCAAGGTGGATAGATGGGCTGGATGCTTCATGGAGCCAGGTATCGGATATGGCTAGTAGGTCTAATCGTGGGAGGTAATGAGATCATTGATTTCGATAGCATGGGCATGGACACAGCGGGCATTGATGAGTGCGCATTTTAAGTCTAGGTTGGCTGGTGGAGGAGTATGAGTGTTGATGTTAAGGGCAGTGGTATGTGCATGCATGATTAGGGGACGTAGGAGTGTGATAGGTGTGGGGTGATGGGGGATAGGGCGGTGTGCATGGTCAGAGAGGTGTGTGTGTGTGAATGATGCGTGGGTGCGAGAGCTAAGTCTGTGGTTCCTAAGGTGTGTGAAGGGTGGTGTGCTGTGGTGAGAGAAGAGGGGCTTGGTGCGCGTTCTTAGTCTACAGAGCCTGATGTGGTGGGGGGGGGGATGTCCAGACGGATCGGTGTTGCAATAGCTGGATGCAGATTGAAGTGCTGAGGATGATGCATTGTGCAAGAGGTCTGGTAGTGGTGTGAGGTCTGGGTGTGCCGGCGGCATGCTGCAGATAGCCCAGAAGGAGAGAGTAATGAGGAAGTTGGCTGTGGAGCGGGTACAAGAGGAACAAGAGGAATACATTTGTTTAGAGCAGTTACGGTATGGTTCTAGTGCAGAACTAGTTAGGCAGGTTCAATAGCATAGTATTCAGTGCATTCATTAGGATAAGCTAGATAGGCTAAGAGGCTGGCAGTGGTAAATACAATCAAAGGCCGATAGGGGCAGGCAGTGTCAAATACAATCAAAGGCAGCTAGGGGCAGGCAGTGGCAATTACAATCGATGGCCGCCAGGGGCATCCAGAGGCAAATACTATCAATGGCCGCTAGGGGCAGCTGGAGACAAACACAATCAATGGCCGCTAGGGGCAGGCAGTGGCAATTAGAATCAATGGCCGCTAGGGGCAGGCAGTGGCAAATACAATCAATGGCCTCTAGGGGCAGCCAGTGGCAATTACAATCAATGGACGTTAGGGGCAGGCAGTGGCAAATACAATCAAAGGGCGTTAGGGACAGGCAGTGGCAAATACAATCAATGGCCGCTAGGGGCAGGCAGTGCAATTACAATCAATGGCAGCTAGGGGCAGGCAGTGGCAATTACAATCAATGGCCGCTAGGGGCAGGGAGAGGCAAATACAATCAATGGCCGCTAGGGGCAGGGAGAGGCAATTACAATCAATGGCCGCTAGGGGCAGCCAGAGGCAAGTATGATCAATGGCTGCTAGGGGCAGGCAGTGGCAATTACAATCAATGGCTCCTAGGGCAGGCAGTGGCAAATACAATCAATGGCCGCTAGGGGCAGGTAGTGGCAATTACAATCAATGGCCGCTAGGGGCAGGCATTGGCAATTACAATCAAAGGGCGCTAGGGGCGGGCAGTGGCAAATACAATCAAGGGCCACTACAGGCAGGCAGTGGCAATTACAATAAATGGCCACTAGGGGCAGGCAGTGGCAAAAACAATCAATGGCCGCTAGGGGCAGGCAGTGGCAATTACAATCAATGGCCGCTAGGGGCAGGGAGAGGCAATTACGATCAATGGCCGCTAGGGGTAGGCAGTGGCAATTACAATCAATGGCCGCAAGGGGTAGGCAGAGGCAATTACAATCAATGGCCGCTAGAGGCATGCAGTGGCAAATACAAACAATGGCCGCTAGCGGCAGGCAGAGGCAATTACAATCAATGGCCGCTAGGGGCAGGCAGTGGCAAATACAATCATAGTAGTCTGGTTGCAAGCATGAGGTAAATCAGCTAGGAATGGGACAATATGGACGGTATGACTAATAACTGATAGTATGTTGATATGGGCACAACCTAGTAGGCGGTGGGAGTCAAGGCATGCAACTGTGTATTGTGCATTGAGACAGGCACAGCTAAAGCAGCAATTTGGATCATGCAGTCTTAAGCGGTCATAAAGTACACAGGTATATCAAGAGGAACACAATATCACAACTGAATGTGGTGGGGCCCTATCGAGTGGGTGCAGGGGGAAGCATTGGGAGCATTCAGGGGGGGTACATCTAGGTACATCAATTACAGGAATTGAACATGAGAATAGACAATTTAGAAGTACAGAAGAGCTAAGAGGAGGCTTCCTAGGTGCGATTTGACAAGGGGGTCAGAGATAACAGACACACCTTAGTAATGACCTTAACAGCAGGCAGTAACACAATACATTTGGCGGAGGTGGGCATACATGTATACAGTATTTGTTAATAGGCAGCAAGGGTTAAGTGTACACCGAGAACTATAAGCGAGGTGAGGTCTACTCATGGTATGTTAGAGTATTTTGGGTGTGAGTGCGATGAGTATTTGCTCCCCAGCTCCTGTGGCGAACAGGGGCAAACAGGAAGGGGCCTTTCTCTTGCGGGCCTTCCTAGAGAGGGCCGGCTTCCACCTAGCTACAGACTTCTGGGCAAAAAGAGAAGACGGTGCTAGGCAATGCAATCAACATAATGGCCGGAATCCATCTTGTTAGGCATCCACCTCGCGGAAGCGGCCTGGTATTTCGGGCGATGGAGGTGCTTCAGCACTGGAGTCACGTGGGCACTGCACAGCTGCAGTGGGCAGCGTGAGACTAGCTCACCTGCTGTATTGCATGGAGTGCTCCATGCGGCTGCTCCTACAGCGCGGGGAGTGAGGCACAGCTGCTCTTGTGAGCCTTGTTGGTGTTGCTGGAGATCCTTCACATGGAGCTTGTCGGGAGTAGGGCTCCAGCCCCCTCGGGAGCTATGGCTTTAAAAAATAAAGCCACAATATTGAGTTCAACTCAGCTGTGACCTCGATTCTGTTCCTCAACTCTCAGCACTGTAACATTCTATTACCACACAGGAAGAAAGCCACAGGAATAGAAATCCCTGTAGACAGTTGGAGATATTTCAAGGTGAAAGTACAGTGCTCTAAAAGGGAGGCAGAGGATGTTCAGTGCACATTTTGCAAGAAAACACTAAGATGTAATTTTCCGTCAGAAAGGCTGGGAACATCAATCATGATACATCATCTAGACAAAGTCTACTGGGATGAAGTGGAGGATGTGTATTGGAAATTGGACGAGCAACACAAAATAAAAATGCATGGGATTCATGTATTATGTACATGGAAATTTGGACCACGTTTAGCACCTGATTCCACCAGAGCGACGCAACCGATACTGAATGAACCCTTGACTTTGCAAGCAGTGTCACCTCAATAAGTTCATATTTTACCTTCCCCCAATGTCTAAGTTATGAGAGTCATCTGTGATCTATGCCACCAATGGATAGCTGTGGGTGGTGCCTCAAGTAAGGATTGGGACAAGTTAATAGTTGAGTTACAGATGAATTGTTATCTTTAGATTTTTTTTAAGTGGCAATTTCTTCCTGCCTTCTTTAGAAAAAGAAAAATATTATGTGTACGTATATGAAATAGGTATGACATTAGATATAAAGGCATTTATAAGTTTTCTTATAAAACCTTTCAATTTTTTAATAACAATGTAGGCTATTTGTGCAGAAGTCACACTGTGCGCAAGCTTACTCTGTTGTTGATGTTAACATCTGTGGATCTTTTGGATAACTAGGTAGAAAGTGTTAGTAAATATTTACAGCTTTATTTGCAGTGGAAACTCTCAGAGTGCATTGGTGTGTTATTTAGAGCTTGTTTTATGATAAACTATTGTTTACCATTTTACAGATTTTTATTTGCAGATTTTAGAAAATCTATATTTTTAATTCTTTTTTTTCAACACATATTACTTTTCAAAAACAAAGAAAAACATGTACAGAAATTAATCTATACACAGGTTTGGGGAATTAGGGTCTTTTCAGACTAAGGGCCTCATCACGAGTTGGGCGGTAACGCCACCAACCCCCCCGGTGCTAATAGCGCGGGATCACGGGTTTGGCGGAACGGGTATTGCCCATTCCCCACTGAGCCCATTCGGGAATTCCCCATTGGGAACGGCGGTAATAGCATGAATTTTCGGTGGATTTCCCCTCAGCTCAGAGCTGGGGAGAAATCCGCCGAAGCCCTGATTTGGTGGACCCTTAAATCCGGCGGTAATAGCACTACCGTCAGATTTAAGGGTTACCGCCAAACTCGTGATGAGGCCCTAAGTGTGTAATATATTGCACATCTTTTTTGCAGAAAATTATTATTTAACAATAAGCCTTGAGCTGGGGGGCATTACCGCGTCAGGTAATGCCCCAGGATCTTTATTAAGATACTCACTCCGGTCACACCTGTAACTATGTCAATTAATTATGTCAATTAAGTATGTATCAAGATAATTAACACATTCAAGATATAGTGAAAAAGCAAAACTGTTACATGATCCCATTACCAGTTAAAAATAGGCGTGAAGTCACACAGCTATGTCAATGCAGCTTTCAATGTGATTTGGCCTTTCCTTGACGCGGCTAGAGCGACGTGCAGGCACGTCTTCTTGTTAATTTAGGCGATTGGTCAATAATTTAGGTGCTAAAACGTCATTGTGCTTGGGCGTAACCGTGCGTACGGAAAACACATTCTTGGTCTCTATATTACGTAACCATGGTTATTTCCCTATCCCAAGCATATTTTTCCTGATGTCTGTGATTGCTTTGTGTTCTTTCTTGGCTGAATTTATTTGTAAGACTTTAGGAACTTTTAAAAGCAGTACCTTGATTTAGCCATTCCTTTTTTAGCATTCTTCTTCCTGTACCTTTGTCCTTTGTCTTGTGCTTTGTCATTTTTTGTTATTTTAGCTTGTTATCTGTTTATTTTTAAAGTTTTTTTATTTTAAGTGTCAAAGTCCTTTTTGTGTTGTGTATTTTTACAGTATTTATTTTTCCTCTACTGTCCTGCATTTGAAAATGAGTACGACCAGCAGTGATAATGAGGTGCTGTGGGTGGCTGCAGTTGTACCACTACAGAAGAAGCAATGTGCACACAAATACATTCTGATGGTTGGCAATATTTCCACGTAAATGACCAACACAGAAAAAAGGAGATCGAGGAGGTTATGTGCAATTGTTGTCTTAATGTTTTGCAGAGTTGATCTTCACACAAGCCATTGCAATGCTTGGAAACATCCACGTTAATTCAACATCTTGTCTCTGTTCATTGGGATGAAATGGATGAGCCATATTGGAACGCTGATGTGAAACATAAGGTCAAAGCACATGGAGCAAGATCAGCACAGCAGTATTTATCATCTTCACCACAGATTTCCAACACAATTACTAGGTATTTTCCACCAACTTACACCCAATCTTTATACATCGTGGGTGCCCCTGATCTCTCTAACATTATCGTGATATGCAAAACCTGTCACAGCTTGATTGAGGTAGAGGTAGTACGCTAGATGCTTTGGGCAAGGTTCTTTCAGGTCATATTTTTAAGTGTCATTTGTTTTTTACCCTATTTTGTAGACAAAAAAAAACACAAACACATGTAGTAAATATAAATATATTTTTTTATATGTATGAATCCTTGTATTTTTCCCATCCCCGTTCCTACCTCCTTTTTCCTTATCTATCAAAACCGTTCTTTTTAGGGTCTTTTTATCAGTTATAAAAATAGACAATAAAAACACATGCTGAATATATGAATCAAAGACCTTTAATTGATCCTTTTAATACAGTGTGTGTTAAATGCATGCATCCTTGGTAATTGTGGCAATAAGACTGTTACAAAAATAAAATAAACACATGTACATATATGTGTGGGCAGTAGACTTGTAAAGACTTATTTTATGATAATTTGAGTGCAGTGTTTGTATACATTTACTGTAAAACGTTATTAAGGTTCTAATCATCAACAGTACATATACATGTAAACACTTCAGAAAGTTAAATAAATATACAAACAAAGCTTTTTTAAGAACAGGGTTATTTTGGGGGAATGCAGTTGCACCATGTATTTTGATTTTACCTTCTACCCATATATCTTTTCATTGTTTTCATTAGTCCAATTGTATGTAGTATTAATGTCAATTGTGTATCGAATAACACAACCCTTGAAATGCAAGGAAACAACTTTAGTTGCAGGGACATTAAGGTGAGCAATACATTATAGCAAAACCTTTGAAATTCAAGGAAAACACTTTAGTTGCATGGACGTGAAGGTGAGAACTTAACGCAATGAAAACCCTGAAATTCAGTTAAAGCCACCGTAACTTCGTGCCCCATGTTATGCAGCCTATGACCACAATGAGGACATCACAAATTACATTACAACAGTAACTGGCATTAAGCATGGCCTTAATCCATGTTCAGTATGCATGGCCAAATACTTTGCAAAACATGAATTGGTACTCGTCATTGCCTTCAGTTATAGACAGTGGTCACAAACTTTACCCATGGGCACTGTGTATTATACAACCTAATTAGCAAATAGCTTTGGCCTTCAGCCGAGGCCAATGTATTCTATATACACTAACCATCGACTAGCCATGGTCCTCAACACAATATTAGTGAGTGGCTATGGCCTTTGGCTGTGCCGACTGTATATTCTAGCATATTAATGGGCATTAGCTATGGGCTTTAGCCGTGGGCACTGACTACAGCTTTCAACGTTGCCCACTGTATATATTAAAACTGAGATGGGCTACTAGGCATGTATTTTAACTATGTACATTGGTATTTTTGAACATTAACCGACCACCAGCTATGGCCTTTGGTACTGGCCAGTGACCCCAGCCTTTGTCATGGCCAAGTGCATTGCCTAAATTGAGCTAATTTATAAATGATGTTATGTCTAATTCCATTATTGATCGAGTCATTTATATAGAATATAATTAGTGCTGCCACCAGTGAAGACATCAGTGATGCAAATTGCAATGTCATCAGTGTTCACATACAATCTGTAATTAGTGATGTCATCAGTGATGTGATCTGTGATGCCATCATCGTGGTTATAAGTTGCGCAACAGGGGACGGGAAGTTAAGTTAAGCTGAATTTCAGGGGTTTTGTTGCATTAAGTTCTCACCTTAACGTCCCTGCAACTAAAGATTTTTCCTTGAATTTCAAAGGTTTTTTTTTTATTCCATAGATTTCTAGAATGCTTCCAGACCACTAGCATGGTCTTCATCCATTTTAAAATGTTACCAGACCACTAGCCATGGCCTTTGGCCATGGCCAGTTAGCATGGCCACTCTATATTTTAAAACACTTGCAACACATGCTCAAAGATGTTCATCAATCACAAAGAGATTTTGTCCTGTTTTGACAATGGTATTGTTATGTTTTAAAGAGTGCAGGCTTTGAGAACTCACAATGTTTTTAGGAAATGTGCAATGAGATTAAATTATTTGTCAAGGATAACACACATTGTTTACGCAGCTTGCTAGAAGCCCCTGGTTTCTTGATGACTGTTGTGATACGTCACACAAACCCAACTAACCGCATTTAAGCAGTGTGTAAAAGGTGAAAAAAAATGAACAGCTGCAAGAACAACATATGCCCAGGTACTTTTGCCCCCATAGAGAAAATCACAAGCTGGCACCCATGAATATATGAACAGTAAGTGAACATATATCTTAAAGTAAAATATACAAATGTAGTTCAATAGACCTACTCCTTAGATGGAAGTGTGCAAGACAAAATAGCATTGGACTTTTAGACAAAGTAATGGACACCAAAAAAGTAACTTGAGAGAGGAAATGTTGCAATAAATATGCTGGCAAAATATAAAAGGTGCTCACCTTTTAAACCCAGCAATCTGTCATGAAATATTCCCTGGAAAACGAAATCCCTATAAGAAACAAGTGCTTGTGATTTTGTGAGTAAGTGTCTGCATTGGGAACATGACAAGCTAAGTACAATCCTGTTAGCCAAATACGTGAGCAAGCTTACCAACCTCCAAAAAACCAAGAATTGGGTCCGCCCTATTTAAAAAATGCATGCTGTACACCCACATGTGCCCTTTACTGGTGCCCTGAAAAGCAGCCACAATCAGGGGAAAACAACTGCACCAGTATCCAGGATTGCAAACTCTCTTGCCACATTGGGTGTAAATACTCATGACTCACTTTCCCTCACATTATTTCCCCTCCTCACCACCATGTCTGACTTTCAACAATACTCTACTTTATAAAGCTAACTTGAAAAGTACACATACCATAGTGGCACTCAAATATATACATCCTTACAGAACTATGTTACGCAAAAAGTGTACAATTGTGGCATTATTCCCCAATCGTGACTGTGAGACTACAAATGCCAGAATGCAATTCAGCAAAAGGAAATAAAATGGCCTCTGAGTGCAAAACTTTCAAGGACTGACAGAAGCATGGTTTAAACAATTATAATGTGGATGCCGTGTGTTCTGAGATATTTAAAACTAATAAAACACCCAGCATTCGGGACTCTCCTATCCATGAAGTAAACAGGAACCGACCCTGCTTAGTTTCAAAGTGAGGAAAGATCCAGCCCCCTTAGGCCATGTTTCTCTAAAGGTTCGTCCTAGCGACTGCAGGGATGGAAAACCGACTGTTTTCTGTAAAAATATATATTTATTATTGACTGGAGACTACAAATAGCAGAATGTGATTCAGCAAAAGTGAACAAATTGTCTCTCAGTGCAAGAATGTCAAGGACTAACAGTAGCACTGTTTAAAAAAATATAATAATTCCAATGCCCCTTCGGGCGCCCATCCATGTAGTAACCAGGACTGACACTGCTTAGCATCAAAGCCGGACAAACCCAGCTCAGCTTCAAGGCAAGAAAGGGCTGGCCCATTTCTCTAAGTGGTCTTGTAAGTGTGGCTCATTTAACGGGCAACATGGCCTGAGGAGGTTGGCCCCTTTCTCACTTTTAAGCTAAGTAGATTTCTGCATGGATGGGAGTCCTGAATGGCCTTTGGCCATGGCCAGTGATTTTTCACCTGCAACGTCACTATAGCTATAGTATAGTATATATATATATATATATATATATATATATATATATATATATATATATATATATATATATATATATATATATATATATATATATATGTTGAAAGACTGTAACCGTGGGTACTGAACTACACATACCCTCGGCTTTCCGTAGTCCTTTCTACTGGGAATATTGTAAAAACGTCTGAATAAAATGCTTTCCTGCCCTCACCAAGTGCTCTGCACATCTGGGCCAGCTCCCCCCACTCTCCAGATGGCCTCCTCACCTCCCCTGCCATCTCCCTTCCCCCCACAACACAGGCTGTTTCTGTGACGCAGTTTTCTTTGAGAGGAGGGCTATTCGCGACTATAGCCGAGACTACATAAAGCTTTGTCTTGCAAACTCAGTCCCTAGACCCCCTCCAATGTATTTGACCTGCAAATAGCTTTTTTCCTGCATTTCATTTACCCATGTGCTCAGCAATAACCTCAAATATCTCTCACTTTGTGAAAGAAACAAGATGGCAGCTGTTTCATTTCTAAAAACACAAATTTTTTGGTTAAATCCCCTAGATATAGTTATCTATTTTTGAGAAGGGGCACCCCCTTCTCCATCAAATATTTAAATAACTATAGCACGGAATAACCCCAAACCAGGCATGGATCGCAAGTCAAAGTTATGTGCTCAAGTTGTTTTGGACCTGGTCCAAATTCATCTAGCGGTTTGGGTGTAGGCAAAAATGACTGCACCGAAAATTCCGACCTATACAAAAAGGTCATAAATGCATGCCACCAAAGGTTCAAACACCAAAACGACTATGGGGGATACAGGGGTGTCCCCTGCAACACCCCTCTCACCATACTATACAGTATAGTGAGTGGGGGTAGCGGGGGCTCCCCCGCAGCAGACCTGAGAAAAAACAATTACAAAAATATGGGGCCTGCGGGCGTGTCCCCCGCAACACCATGCTCACTACATTGTACAGTATAGTGAGCGGAGTTTGTGGGGGACACCCCCCCCAGCACACCCGAGAAAAAAAAAGAAAAGAAACAGCAGCTGCAGGGGTGTCCCCCACAACAGCCTGCTCACTATACTACACAGTAAAGTGAGGGGGGGTTGCAGGGGAAAACCCCTGCATCTGCCCAAAATAGGAAAAAAAAGAAAAGAAAGGGACCCTGTGGCGCTGGTTCCCGATCACTGAAGTGAAAGGGAACTGGCGCTGTAGGGACACAGAGCGTCTTGAATAGTAATTAGGGTGTGCGTGGGGGTATGTTGGGGGTGTGTTGGGGGTGTGGGTGGGGGTGTGTTGTGTGTTGTGGTTGTGGGTGGGGGTGTGGGTTTGTAAGGGTTTTAAATGTATGTTTGCATGAGAAATGTACGAACCTTTTGTGGTGCGTACATTTCTCATGCAAACCTTTCCGTCACTGACTTTTCTGCGATGGAAAAATAACGAAGATATGCAGTTTGGGCTGTGCGCTTAGGCAAAAAGTGAGCTTGTACGTCTACAAAAAAATTAATAGCAAGTAGGCTGCAACTTTGGAGAAAAAAAATGTTTTTGTCTTCTAAATAACTTTCTGATTTTTTAACGTATCTTTGCGTAACTTTGCAGTCTGGGGAGGCCGTTGAGGCCCTCATCTCTTTTGGAATGTCGGATAAATCAATCACTCAAATCAAAAGTAATTAACAATATCATTTTAAGGGGTTCCTATGGGAGTCCGACTTACCTTAACTATAGGTCGGCTATCTCCGCCCTGTAATATATATGTATATATGTTTATTTGAGCTCACTAGGTTGTCACTGGACATGTGGCATAGGATATTTGCCAGGTTAACTCTCTCTGCACCTTATAATAATGATATCCCAGCTTAGGGTGCTCCAGATATTGCCCCCACTTTGAACAAAGTGCTTCATACTGCTGGGTGCAGGCCAGGATAGGCACAATGGGTGACTTGCCCTTGAGGGCTCATTTATTTCATCTTGATATGATACAGGAAAGAATGGGCCCGTGGGCCGTCATGACCTTTCAGTACCACTGAATGCAAGCGGCATTACATGCTAAGTAGCTACGATTTCATGTAGAGACACCAACCCACAATTGGATTCAGTTTGTGCTCCATTCTGCTGGGTGTGGATGAGTAATGCGCACTTTAGATAACCTGGTCAAAGAACATATTCCGCTGAGCTCTTGCAGTGGTGTGATGAATGTCACCCCGAATTGGATTTGGCACTAACTGATGAACGAAGAACATGTGTGATCTCATTAAAGATGTTTCCATCAAAACCAGATTTGGCTTACTACACTTTAAGGCACATAATAGACTTCACTGGACTCCAGCCCCAAAAAAAGACGCTTATTTTAGAGGATGAGGGCTGTTGCTCCAGGTGGGGCTCTGACGAGATGTGCTCTTGCCCTCTCATGCTCGGATTCTGGAAAGAGGATTATAACCAATTCCCAGTATCAGGTAATATTATCCCCACCAATAATATCGCTTTTATATGGTTGTGAGGTAAGGCCATAGGCAATATTTTTGGTGGAGATCATTTATGGGGTTATTGGAACCAAGAGTTGCAGGCTATTCCCCTGCTCCATTAAAAATATTATGGGGGATGCGGGTGTGTCCCACGCAGGTTCCATGGCTTAATATTGATGCAAAAATATGGCGTTGTATTTGTATGGCGATATTGTTGCAGGGATATTAACAGATTGAACCAAATTCCCAGCTATTATAGGTTTTCTCCTGCCAGACGGCCCTACCTGCATTGAATCAGGCACACTTTGGGCTGTTCACAAAAGATTTTCCAACTGTGGCTTTTTATTGGCTAAGAGCTGTGTTCTCAAGAAATGGAAACAACCGTCTGCACCCACAATTGACAAAGGGTTTTGGAACTGATTTGGGCCAAGGTTACTGAAGAGGTGCGTGTCTCCCTTATGTCAGTATGCCACTTTTATAGACCAAGTGACCAACAAAAAGACATTTGGGCAGATGTTATAGTTTACTTGGGCAGCCTGGGTGTGCGGGGGCAAAAAAAAAATAAACATGGATGCATATTTTGATATTTGTTCCCAGGAAACCTCTCAAGTTTACTGCAGTAAATTAATACTTGTAGAATTTCAAATGGATGCATTGGTACAAGTCATTATGATTTTGCCAACTTCTTGTTTTGTTGGCAAGTACTCATATAAAGTTGGAGGAACATGCTGGTTAGATCTGAATTGATGGGCAAGCTTTTCTTAATACGACTAGTCTACCCAAAGGTCAGAAGTATCACTGCAAATTGAGGTCTGCCCAAATGCCCATTAAGTTGAGCCTAGGTCAGACTAACTAATGAGGAAACTGGACGCTGCCATCATGCTATTAACTTTGGCCCACGTGGTGAAAGTCCCAAGAATTAAAGTTGATGGGAGGTATGAAGGGAGTGTTTCAGTAGCTCCATCCAGTCTTACAGTAGGTCTTTTTCGTAAACCAAGACGGTCATAGACCAATCTTGCCATAGATGAATTGTCATTCAATATGCATTTTAACAAATGATGTACTGCCGCCAACTACATTTCA
This sequence comes from Ambystoma mexicanum, assembly GCF_040938575.1. NCBI lineage: Eukaryota > Metazoa > Chordata > Amphibia > Caudata > Ambystomatidae > Ambystoma > Ambystoma mexicanum. The sequence continues at coordinate 1,233,819,215 of NC_090933.1, read as the reverse complement.
AGGCTGTTTATAAGCCACGTTGTTGTTTGTTGCCTATGCAAACCACTCAACCTCATGCTTTACAATACATGGCACAAAAGATCTCATTTCATTCTAATAGACCAGTGGGGCTACACGACTCCGGCTGGTAAGATAGCTCAGTGGGTTGATCTCTCGCTGCTGTGATCTGAGCATGATTTGCAGGTCGCAGGTTCGAATCACAGCAAGTGCAACTCAGCCTTTCATCCTTCCGAGGTCGATAAATGAGTACCAATTTCGGTTGGGTGATATTGTATGTACATATGTGCTCTGTAAAGCGCTTTGGATTAAGGTGCTATATAAATAACACATCATTTTCATTATTATTCCACTCCTTTAATGATCCATTCAATAATCCAAGCATGTAGCCCCAGGTTATGCACACATATCGACAGCCGCCGCGCGGCGCTCAGAGCATTGTAGCCTTTCTGTGGTAGCTCACTTGAGTTTGGGTTTTACTGTGAAATTGTCTGTTATTAACAAGCACAGATGCTGTAGAGCATCATGAATAATAATAATAATAGCATCACCATGTCCCATCGTTGCAATGGACGGTAACACAGAGTTTATTCCGAGGACATTGCCTCCTCACTGGCTGATGAACCGCTGCGTGGTACAGTGGGAGGGTGCGGCTTGTGTGTTTCTTTGTGCTGGTAGCAAGGGGATGGAACTGTTGATGAATCATGCCCGTAGGTGGGCAAAGGGAACATTATGCACTCTGGATTACATTTAATGTCTGACTCATCACCGCAGGCTTAAAGCTTCCAGTGCTCCTGTGTAATTAAATGGAGGTCACTTCCAGCCATGTAGGTAGGTGGAATGGAAGATGTTGGCATAAGATAGACAGCAGTGCAGCAAGACAGTGAAATGTGAGGGGAAACACCATAACAAATACATCAGATATCACACACCATGTTAATAAAGAGAACTTAAAATGTTATGTTATTAGGTTGGTATCACACACATTGCTGGCAATTGCATGGTCCCTGGGAGCAGAGTCGGATCTGGAAAAGTGTGGGTTGGCTTTTTTGTGGGCAGGGGGCAAAAGTAAGATTGCTGTAGTTTGTGTTGATGGTGCAGATCGGAGGTACCCTGCGCGGTATCAGGTCATATTATCGCCATAAACAATATCACCATATATATGGTCGCCGGGAAACAGCATAGTCGATATTATGTATGGAGATCATGTTACCTGATACCGTGCAGGGTACTTCCGATCTGCCCCATCTACACAAACTACAGGCAACAACTTTCTAGGTGTGATGTTAGGCGCATTGAGGGCACTGTGTCCAGAGAGGCAACCTCACGCTTGCAGTGTGGGGGTGCATTAACTAGGTGCTGGGTGTGTCAGTTGGTGTCAAAAGTGAGAGCTGTGTTGTTTGGAGTCCAGGGAGAGAGTCATTTAAAAGCCAAATGTGGATGGCAGTTTGCCTTTGCGTGTGTTGAGCAAGGGGGAGAGATCGAAGGTAAGGCAAGAGCGTGGGGGTTGGTCCTACAGGATTTCTCTTCCAGCTGCAAACACATGAAGTCCCTGTTGGTTGCGTTGTGGTGAGAGGTTTTGAGCTACTTTGTAGTTGTAGCGATCTGATGCCCTGTGTTGCATTTTTCATATCAAAGAATGATGGAGACGTGTACTCTAAGGGTATTAGTGGTGGCCGGGGGAATTTAACATCATCTAGTCACTGGTACCTTTCACCAAATGCCAGGCGTTGCTTTGGAAATAGGCAGACAGGAGTCCGCATTGTGTTGCCTAAGGTTGTCTGTTTGTGGGGGTTTGTCAATTGCCTTTTCCACAGTTTGAGTGTTGGCTAACATCCATTGATTATGCACCAAAAGGTCTGTTTTTTCAGATGTGTACTGAATTTCAAGTGCTTCTGTAATATTCAGATTTCCCTTGGTCGCCTGTTCCAATGTTTGGCCACAATAGTGGCGGAACCTCCATATCTTTGTCTGCGGATGGTGCTTGGGATTCTTGATAGAAAAGTCAAACTATCAAGCGGACCATACCAATCCTTTATGAAAACAAGGTGGCTATCTGCGGTATTAATCTGCAGGAGGTGCCCTTTGATATGCGCTAAACGCAATGGGCCTCATTACGAGTCCAGCGGTAGCCGTGCCGGAAAAACCGGCAGGCTGCCGCCGGACCCGAAATACCATCCCACTTCCGTGATTGCCAGAATCACCGGGGCATTACAACCCCGGTGACCTGGTAATTCAGGAGGCAGAATTCAGTAAAATCCCCATTCCCATGGAGTCCGTATAGAATGGGGACGATGGAAACACCGGTTCCGTCTATGACGGAGCCTGTGTTTCTATTTCCGCCTGCAGGCAGGTGGCTTTGCTCCCGCCAGGTCAGACTGGTGGAAGTGACACCTCCCGCCAGCAGAACTCGGAATCAGCCAGTCCGGAAACAACGGTGGCAGTGGCTTTACGGCCACCATTGTTTCCGGACCGGTAGGGTCATATTGAGGCCCAATGTCTTTGTTTTTCTCTGCAGGGGATGGTGAGGGTCTGCAATAAGGTTCTATGCTCTTGGACCTCCAGTTTGTTTTTCACCCCGATATTCTTAAATATATTTTTTCGGCTAAAGGATTTTGTTAAAAAACTCTGGGGGAAAAAGCCTGGCGATGTAACAACGTTGTACCCGGCAAAACGTGGCCCATCTCCCTGCAAAATGCTGTCAATGGGTTTCTGACACTCTCATCACCCACAAACATATCAAGGTCATGTCAGAATCTGGAGCCCTTGTACATAGGTTCCATTGTCTGAACATCAGGCGCTGCAGGGGTGTTAGGAAAGGTGAGGCAATGGAGGCCTCATGCCACAGCTAGGGCTCCCATGCAGCGTCTGCTCTGTATTGTTTTGGATGCTACTGCTGGAAAGGGCTCTGTGACCAAACTACATCAAGCGGATTCACTATATTATCATAACCTCCTATCTCTTAGCCCATTCTTTCACCAGCTCAGGCAGGGCAATTGCTCATGCCTCCCTCTTTCTGGTGTTTCACCCCTCAAAGTCAACAAATAATTTTTCTATCCATCATCCCCTCATTCCTTTAGTGCTGGGGATAGAACAGAGTGGTTGGCCTCACTACAAAGAAGACAGACCTGCTCCACTATAACAGAGAGATTGAGCCCGCCTGTGCCTTTCTCCATCACGCTCAGCTCTTCTTCTTTCTGACACAGGCTGGTCAGTGAAGTGTGGCCTACCCTAACCCTTCACCCTCATTAGGATTGTTTCTCATTGTGAAATGTGCATAACTGGCAAGAAATTGCACTTTTTGCCCTGCTTCCTGTATTGTCCAGCAGGGATTATTGATAGCAGGACCAGTGACATTTTTGAAGCATGTAGAATTTTGTTTGCAATCTTAATAAGCATTCCAACATTCATCTGTCAGTCAAGAAACAGCTCCTAGTGCTCTTTTAAGATACAGAAATTAAAGAAGGAACTGCAGAGTACAGTGTGGCTTATACAGCAAATGATTTGAAACAATCAATTAATCTTTTATAAGGTGCTTAATACCAGAGAGCAGTCTCTAAGTGCAGGACCGGAATTCAAACCGGATGTGGGTTGTCTGCCCGCAAATGTTTTGATAGTGGGTGGACTGCCCGCAGTGTAACAGCTCGGGTCGCCATTTTGACCGTTCATTCAAAACGGGGGACCGAGCAATGTTGGTCTCCCACCGCCAGTCTTATGGATGCGGGGAAGACCTCTGAAACAGCTGAGGCTGAAGATACCGAACATGCGTTACTCTGCATTCTCCTGTTTCCAAGACAAACGTGTTGCCACTGAGCTATCCTCCCAGCCCATATAATTGAAGTGGGGAGCTTCTATGGTCCAATCATTTATAAAAATGCACAGTATCATTTTTTATAGCCATTGTCTAAATCCTTGCAATTATGTCAGGCAATTGGTATGATGCATTGGGAGTTGCTGTCATATGTCTAGGATCACACAAGTTGTTAAATAGAAAAAAGCTGTGACTAGAAGCTAGGGCTGGTGGATCCAGATTCCACATGTTAGCTATCTGAATTTGTTAGGGAGATATTGGGTATACATGGTGCTTTCCGCAGCTGTCAAATGGAATAATCTACCTGCAGATCTGAGTTTAGAAACCAACCTCCTGATTTTCAGAAAAAAACTGAAAACCCACCTTTTTCAATAATCTTCAGTTACAATTTCACATTATGGCACTACTTACTCTGTTTTTACCAACTGTCCCGTCCCCATGTTAGTGGCGTCTTTTTGTTGCGCCCTGAAGGCCGCGGGCGAACAGCCTGGTACAAATAAATAAATGAAATTAAAAAAAAAATGGTGCATCATTATTTCAATTTCATGAAGATTTAAGTTCATACTTAGCATCAGCGTTGTTAACTAATAGAAAAGACGTGTTGGCTATAGGGACATTTTGACTGAAAAGTGTGTTTTCGTCATTTTCTTTTGTTGCTATATTAAGTGCCTATGGTTGTATGAACAACCGTTTACACTACAAATAGTTGACATACAATACATATTAGTTAATAAAAGTTTACACCAATTCATTTAATACAATTTGCGTACACAAATTCCTTTCTAATAACAGTTTTGCATGCAAAATACTCAAACAAAAGTAAAATATTGAAGAGCGACTAACTGATCAGGGTTTACTCAGTACAATCAATAGGTTTCAACATTTGTTTTGCCTTGAAACATATATGATAGGCCGCAGACGTCGCAGCAGGCGACTCAGCCGCATATAACATGCTCCAAAATTGATCAGTCTCGTGTGTCTTGAATTAGGCATCCCCTTTAAAATAAAATGAACTGACGGCTGTGTTGTGCATCAGTATATCTCCACTTTCGACAAAAGCGCTCATCGCACAGGATACTCTTCCATGCTCCAGTATTAGCATAAACCGGGAGAATGTCAAAGCGCAAGTACAGAATGAAACAAATCAGATCAGGGGTGCGCAACCTAACTAAATACTGACAGGGGCTTTGACTGAACTGTCCACGTTGCGCATATAGAGTGCAGTTGCGCATTTTTGACAAGCTGGCCAAGGAAAGCACACAGTCGTAATCACGATTCTTCGGACCCACTTTGCTTAAAAACACAGGCACTTCATATTCTGAGGGACAGAATAGTGAGGTGTCACAGCGATGTGCAATTACCAAGTTCTCCATGTCCCTATACCAAACGTTGTGGGAATAAGGCTCAGCGTGCACCATAGTGCAATACAGGGGAGGATCATGATTGTTTAACCCAAGCTTGATATCTGCCCAAAACTTGCAGATTGACATAATCAACAGTGAATGCAAGGATGACAGGCCCTATTCTAGTCTCATATCCTCTACCGGAAGTGAGCTAGGAAAACCCAATAGTGAGCGTAATATTTTTGCCTCCAATTTGGGCAACCACGAGACAGGTCCTATCACCTGAACAATCCCACGCTCGTCAATATCTCAAACTCCAGCGATAACAAAACCACGGCCCACTCGGCTCCTAAAATTGACTCGCCTCCTCCTGTTCACATTGCCATCACTGCCCCTAAACTCAAAGGCGCGCTCATTAACGCACGCTCCATCCCTGCACCCGCCCTAGATATTGCAGATTTCATAGTCACAGAAAACCTCGACTTTCTCGCAATCACGGAAACTTGGCTGCATGCAGCATCCGGCCCTTCTCTGACCCTGGCCATCCCAGACAACTATTCCATTATCAGGTATAACAGGGACACCAATCAAACTAAGGGGGGTGGACTAGCCTTCATATTTTAGAGTTCGCTTAACCTCAGAGCTGCCAACAGCCTGCAGCTGCCATCAGCAGAATTACTGTCTATTAAACTGCCGATCTCTCCTAATCACACGGCCACTATACATCTCATTTACAGGCCCCTTGGCCCGACCTCTTCATTCGCAGAGGACATTTCATCTATCCTAGCTACCAGTACTAAGCCCAACTCGCAAATCATTATATTGGGAGACTTCAATCTAGGCTACCAAGATACGAATGATACCAAAGCCTTTGACCTAGAAAGAGTCGTGGCCGACTTCGGTCTCACCCAACATGTCAATGAGCCCACCCACATCAAGGGTCGCACTCTTGACTCGGTCTCTGACTTGAACTGTGCGCTTAACGTCACCTCTGTGTCGCCATGTGCATGGTCTGATCACCATAAAATATCATTCTCCATTAATTCCACTCCACCCACAGATAAACCCAACCTTGCCCCTCCCACTTCCACACGCAACAAAATGGATATTACGGTTGAGAAATTACTCCCACTTATCCTTCCTCTTTTGAACTCGGCGTCCACCACGTGCGCGGACCCCACAGTGCTAGTAGACACCTACAACCGCGTCATGATAAAAGCCCTCAATACCATTGCCCCCCTCAAACTGCGCAAACAAAAACCGCGGCTCCAACTTAATTCCTGGTTTACCCCACACTTACGCGACATGCGCAAAGAAAAAAGAAAAGCTGAGGCCCATTGGAAAAGCTCACCTTCTCTAGTCAACAAAAACAACCTCACCACAGCCTCCCTTACCTACAAAGAAGCCATCCTAGCTGCTAAAAAGGAAGTATATAACAAAAGGATCACTCAAGCCCAATCAAATACCAAGGAACTCTTCAAGATCCTTAAGAAATTGGAGTCCCCTGTTGCCCCGCTTGATACATGCACCCTGGACTCTGAATGGTGCTCCAATATTCAAAAGGCACTGCTTGACAAAATTGCCTTGCTCCAAGACAAGATTAACACTAAAAAAAGCTACCTCGCCGACTCAACGGGTAACCCCCATCATACAAAACCCTTTCTCCTAAACACTCCGTCAAACCTTTCAGCTTCTCACCCCTCGCCATTAAGGAAGTCGAAAATATCATAATGAAGCTTAAGCCTTCCAATTGCCAAGGTGACGCCTGCCCTGCACTGGTCATAAAGGAAGCTGCACATGATCTTGCCCCTTTCATTACTTCTTTCATTAATGCCTCTTTCAAATCGGGCACTGTACCTGACAACCTCAAGGATGCTTGGGTCATCCCATTAATCAAAAAACCTAATCTTAATCCCAGTAATCCCTCTTACTACAGGCCCATCACCACGGTGCTTTACCTTCTCAAAATTCTGGACCGCGCAGCCTATCTCCAAATCCAGGACTATCTTGAAACCAACAATCTTCTAGGGCTTAGACAATCTGGCTTCCGTCCCAGACACGGTACTGAGACAGCCTTAATCGACTTGAAAACCCAAATTGAGGAGCTGAAAGACAAGGGCAAACTGGCACTCCAGCTCCTCCTTGATCTTTCAGCTGCCTTTGATTTGGTCGATCACGAAATCCTCTGCCACCACCTCAAAATTGCGGCCCACTTCTCCGACGCAGCCACATCTTGGATTAGCTCTTTTCTGGCAAACAGAACCATGAGGGTCTTCTCTCTGATAGCCGCAGCTGATCCAACCCACGTCCCGTGCAGAGTTCCACAAGGATCTTGTGTATCTCCCACACTTTACAACGTGTTTACTAAACCGCTCTTTGATATACTTGACTATCTGGGTGTCTCCTACACTAATTATGCGGATGACACCCAGATACTCATCCCTATCACTGGCGATTATGTAACAGATGCCAAAGCTCTCAATATAGTCTACACTGTCATTCAAGCCTGGATGGCTCATCATGGGCTTTGCCTTAATGATGGAAAGACGGAATTAATCATTCTTGGATCTCAATACAAACTCACTAAACTTGACCCCAAGTTCAATTCCTTCATCATTGACGGGAACGATATTAAAGTCTCCAACGTCACTAAAACACTTGGAATATATCTCGACTCGACTCTATCCCTCAATCGACAAACCAACGCAGTTGTCTCAGCATCATCCTATACTTGCAAATTGATTACAGCATGTCGCCCCTTCTTGACAACGGAGAACTGTCTGATTCTCGCCAGAACCCTCATCATGTCCAAAATCGATTACTGCAACGCCCTCTACCTAGGGACTAGTCAAAGAAACATTGATAAACTCCAGGGCATGCAGAACAACGCCATAAGGGCAGCTCTCAACGTTCCTAGGCGTTCCCACATATCTAACACGAGATGCAACTTGCACTGGCTACCCATCACTCACCGCATATCCCTCAAAGCACTTGTTCTAACACACAAGGCCCAGAACAGCGCAGCCCCGGCTTACCTTTCCACGCGCTTTATACAACACACAGCAACTAGACCACTAAGATCTTCTCAGGCTCATACGCTGACTATTCCCAGTTTCAAGCTACAGACAGCCGGAGGCTCGAGCTTCCCTGTCCTCGTGGCTAAGCTCTGGAACACTCTTCCCAATGCTCTCAGAAATGTTCCTCACATCTATGCCTTCAAAGCTAAAACTAAACTGTGGTTACATGAACGGGATGCCCTAGCCCCCTCTCTATAAGCCTTACATCTGTCAATCTCATTACCGACTGCTCATTGTACATAGACTGTTTTATACTGTATTCTTAGATTCGCTCCTCTCCTCTCTTTTGATGCTCTGAACTTTATGTAAATATGTGTAAAAATGTATAGTGTATCTATTTGCTGTAACTTGTAACCGCCTCTGTAAACATGCGCCCAGATGCCCCGGGCAAGGTGCGCACTATAAATAAACAAAATACAAAATACAAATACAAATACAGCCTTAATGGGGAATACTTCAAGAGCACACATTATTCGTGCTCTTATAGAAAACCTTATAGGCCATTAACTTTGCCTCTATGGAACGGCCACCACATTGCTCTATGATTTTCCTGACGGCCAACCACTTTTTCCAGGCTTTAGGGGGGATCATATCTGACAAGTACGAGAATGACAGGGATGCCTTCACCTGAATACCCGGGTACTTGTATATGTCAGTTTGGATCAATCGAGTGGTACTCAAGTGGCAAATGAACGTTGCACCCCCATAAACCATCTTGCCTATAGGCATAATTTGAGTTTTGTGAACATTTATTTCTAACACATTATTGTCCGAGTAGATATATAAGGCATTAAGGGAAAGCTGAAGTCCAATGGCAGTTCTATCCAGTACCACAATGCCTTCTGCGCAGGTGAGGCTGTTGACGTTCACGTGGCCATAATGAAGAGGGTGGTTGTTGGCCACCTTTAATGCTGTATCAAGATTAGCCATATACAAATTAAATAACAAAGGAGCGAGAACGCACCCCTGCTTTAAGGCGATGTCAGTGGCAAAGGATTGGGAAAGAACACCTTCCTGAGAGAGCTGAACCCTGACATGAGTGTCATTATGCAAGTGTTTTAGAAAGTAAAGCGAATGCCCCATTTAGCTAATTTATCCAACAGTTTTGAACGAATTACTCTGTCAAATGCCGAGCTGAAATCAACACCTGATGTCTGCACTTACCCTTGCACTTGCCACCTGCTGGCCGTACTTTTACTTGTTGTTTATTCTATTACTATCTACTGTATTGACCCTTGCATTTGTCCATGCAAACGATATCACTGTACCTATACCATGTTGTAACTAATCTTCAAGTATACCTGTAACTGCTGCGCCCAGCTACCTAAGGGTTTGGTGCGCATTACCAAATAAAGAAACAAACAAACAAACTAACATCCGATGTATGGCACTGTCCCCTCCGACCCCCGCACTTACCCCCTTCCCATGCACTTGCGCGATCTGAATGTCACATGGCCTAGTAGGATCGTTGTCTGTCTTCCGTCAGTTCCCCCTCCCTTGCCTCGTCTCGCCTTGAAACACTTGTGTATAGGCGCGTTATAAATGCCATATCATATCATAACATCATATCATATCATAACAAAGCAAAGATATAATGAAGTGTCGGAAATGAATGATAGTAAGACCCACATTGGAAGTGTAGTGCTAAAGCCCTTGCAAAAACCAAATATTTTTTTATCTAAGTTTGCGGCAGACCAAGCGGTGAGCATTTCAAGCAAAATATTTGCAAAAACCTTAGAGCTGCAATCTAGCATCGCTTATATCATGCAACAACTCGGCTGGTATCTAGAACCCAGTTTATATACGGGAATCAGTATAGAATGGTGCCAGAGCACCGCATGCTACCCGTCACACATATGTGTAAAATTAGCTCTTTTAAAATGGCAGCCCATAACTGAGGATCTTTTTAAAGGATCACGTTGCATGAGCCATCAGGACCAATAGCCCGAGAGGCTTTACGTTTTCCAATTGCGGCTGCATAACCATGTCCTTCGCATGATGCCATACCGCTAGCCTCTCCATGATTATGTCAATATCAGAGTACCAATTTCCAAATTATCCCAAAAACAATCTTTTATATGTCGTGCCCATTCTTCTTCAGTAATATTCATAACTTCTAAGTCCACAGAGCTTGCTCTGAAAGTCCGAAGCAAATATCAAAATGATTTGGAATCATGCGTTCGCATTAGGAAGTTTGTAAACTCACATCTGGCATTAGATTCTTTAAATTGGTACTCGCATAACCAATGTTTACATGCTGACTTAGTGTTTAAGACTGTATTCTTTTTATCAATGTGAGTCAATAGTGAACATCTTTTTTAATCTGCGTAACTCTGCATTTAATCTTTCTTTCTTACTTGTGATGCCAATATTCAAGGGGGAACAGGCCTGGTTCACTTGAGTTTTGGTGATAAGATGTAAGGGGCCAGACAATATCCATCACGCTTTTCCAAGTCCCAACTACAAGCCTGCAAGATTTCCCCTGTGGTTTGCTCCCAATTTTTAATTGAGTCGTTAAGATTTTTAATGTTAACAGATGTCCATAAAAGCCGATTCCCCTGCAAATTGACCACCGCATTTTCATAGGTTTTGACTTTAGCAAATACGCAACACATTCTTACCGTTACATGATCACTCATTGAGACTGTGGGCCTCATTACGAGTTTGGAGGTAGCCATGCCCTTAATAAGGGCAATCACTTTATGGCAACGTGAACGTCAACAGCCTCACTTATGCAGATGACATCGTGGTACTTAAAAAGGGCATGGGTGCCCCCAAACCTGGGTCTGGGTCCTGGTTCCCTGAATGGGGAAATACCGGGCCATTCCGACCTTGGACGGCCCAGTATTTCCCCATTCAAGGAACCCAGACCTGGTCCATCCCCATTCCCATTTAAGCCCCCACAGGGCTCAATGGGAATGGGCAGCATGCTAACAACGGGCCCGTTAATGACGGGCCCGTTGTTAGCATGCTGGAACGCTCGAGGGATCCGCTAAGGACGTCTGATAAAACCAGGCATCCAGTATAGTTCATGTCCGGTGTTTTAGTAGCAAGAGGAACCAAATCAAATTCTGATAGTAACTCTAACCATTCCTTTCCCTTCTTTAGCCGGGAGCAATATGCTCACACATGCCAGCAAAGGAGTCAGGATTACAATCAGTAATTAAAATCCCCGGACAAGATGATGCCCCCCTTGCCATTCTGAGAAGACCACAAGTATAGAGTATCAAGAACTATTGCCATAACTTCTCTGGTAAGTGTGCCACCCAGAGGACCATAAAGGGTTGCAACTAATTTGCCTCCAGATTCAGAGAGAAATCTAGTAAGTACAGCAGCCAGGAAGTTGCCATGTTCTTCAGTTCCCTCAGAGTTAATGTGTGTTCAATCCTAGCACCAATACAAAGCGACCCCCTTGGGTCGTCCAAGGAGTGGAGGTAGAGAAAGACGAACACATGTGGTAAAGCCATCCAGGATAAAAGGCAATGTTAACCATGTCTCTTGGAGTAAAAACAGGTGGGCAGTTAATAGTTGATGCTAGTCAAAAAAGTGGGAAAACTACGTGTATTCCAAGATAGAACAGAAATAAGTTTGGTACGAAGTGCACCGGGTCATTCCGAGTGCTCACACATCCTTTTCCATCGTTCCTTTACATTTTAGCCTGTGATGGGCCTTGTATATATTAGACTAATGTACCAAACATCTAGCAGGAACACGACCGAGCACTGAACAGCAAAAGAATGGAATTCACTGAGTAATGTTCATAAATTGGAGGAGAGGGATACAGGCTGACGTGAAGAGGCTTCTAGAATACATTGCTCAGTTTTTCATCAGGTTTTGCTTGAAGAACAGAGGTTCAGTTCCTTCCTTCAGTGCAAGATTGAGACGATCAATCAAACATGCATTGGCAGTTTGTTCCAAAGTCTGTGGGGTGGCAGGTGAAGGCTTATTTTCTGCTTTTCTCTTTTTTACATTTCTTGGTTTATAACTGGCAGTATCATGCATTGGGGTCCTCTGCATCAGAGAACGAAAGCTAGGATACTTACCCACATCAACATTCCAATAACCGGCCCCTCAGCACATGTCACTCCACCAAAACTCTTATATTCGCATCATGGTTTGATATTCACCTCAACGACTGCTCATGTCTACTTGCACGCCTCCCATTCATCTATTTTATGCCCCTTGACAAAGTTATTGATTTTGCCGAATGCACCAATTAAGACCCACTCCCTCCTCTCCACCTCACCTTATCGTTTTCATGCTAGCTGGTTAACCATGTCCAAACAGTATCTTAACATATGTCTCATTCTAATATTCAAGTGTACTTCGGGCCTTGCACCCATCACCTGACATCCCCTGTCTCCAACTTCTCTACTCCGACGTACTCTCAGTGTTTCTTTTCCAAATGCTTTTTGCTCCGAATAATTAATAAACACAGAACTGATACTGTATTGTGTTCGCAATCTAACACACCGACAGCAAGGCATTTGGATACAAGAGAGAAAATGAACATGGAGTTAAAAAAAACTGTTACTTAGCACTTTTCTTTAAATGCCTACTTGCTTTAGGCAAGTGAATTAATATACAGGTTTTAATTAGCACCCTTGACCTCAATAGCATCACAACAATTAACCAAAGAAAGTATATTATGAATGCAGTGATGGCTATGCTCAAAACTGTGAATAAGTAGGACAGGGTATATTTTAAACATTTTAAACAAAATACACAGGTACTCCCATTTATTCCATTATATCTGATTGAATTGTCCTACAAAGCCTCACATTTGCATGATAGGATGATATAAAGATAAAGCAGCATGGTCCAGATTACAGAAAATATGCACCAGTGTAAGTGCAAAGTGTGAACGGTATTAGCACCAAGACAAAGTATGACATATTTATAAAACACTGGGACACATTAAAAAACAATTGCACTATGTCAAGTGCAGTTGGCATTTTAAAAGCACCAGAGCAAAAATTGCCCTAGTGCAAAAAAGATGCATTTTCACTACATCTTTGCAACAGGGCAAAGTTTGGCCTAGTGTTAATACCGAACGGTGTTAGCACTCAATCAAACTTCGCCCTGATGCAAAAATACATCAAAAAGTCATCTTTCTAGCACTAGGGCAATTTTAGCCTTGGCACCTTTAATATTCCAACTGCACTTGTCGAGGTGCAATGGTTTTTTAATGTGCCCCGGTGTTTTAAAAAAAAAAAGGTCAAACTTTGCCCTAGTGCTAATACCATGTACATTTTGCAATTGCACCAGTGCAAAATTTCTGTAATCTGGCCCCATATTGTTGAATTAGTTTGTTGTCTAATGTGCAGAGTGAACATTATCACCAGTTAAACGCGTATCTTTTAAATGTGCAAATTATTGCCTCTCTTCGATTTGAGTAGAGTTAGTATTGGATTGGGTCATACTGCAGACTCTTCGCATGGAACCATAAATACCGGGACTGGACCCAGGAATTAATTTGTTCTCCAGTGATTAACTTCCAGACTCATTCACATCTGAGAATCAGAGCTTCAAGGAACTGGGATGAACACTCAGAAATGGCCATTGATGCCTGGACAGCAGTGAGTGATAAGGCGTGAGGAGGCACTTGCAGGGCTGTCAGAAGATGTGGTGAGGCCCGGGGCAAAACATTTGGAGGCCCCTTTACAATTTTTTGCACTGGGCCAGCGGCGGCACATCCGCAAACAGGAGACTCGAGAAATCTACCCTTGAGTTTGTGTACAGGATCCCAAATATGGTTTATTACTACAACTCCAAATCAACTACAGCAAAGTTAGATTTCTCTACTGAAGAAAGGTTCATGCCAGACTAACTTTTTTTATCATATAAATAAATATATATAAGATGGCATGAGCTCTCCACTGCGCCACCCCCAATTCTCTGAGGGTCAGTCACTTTTCCAAGCAAAGATTTGAGGGCAGATCTCTTTCTTCGGCTGGGGCCTCCCTCTGGAAACAGCCTCCCTGCCTCGCTGAAACTTGAGGAGAACCATCTCCGGTTCCAGAAACACCTCAAGACCTGTCTCTTTGCTTCTGCCTTCTATCTTCCTCTCCCTTGCTGATCACCTGCCTGATCTATGCACTGGTCACCTGGTCAAGCTCTGAATTCAGGCCCAGGTCCCTGCCTGTCCTGTTGCAATCCCGCACTGCCTCTTGGCTCCCCTGCACTTGTGGTCTGTATCTGTAACCCTACAGTCCCCGCTCTTGCTCTTATTCTCCACCCATTGGCTGCACTTATGAGTACCCACACTTGCCACCCGTTGCCTGCACTCTTGTTTCTCCTTTGTTACTGCACTTCTGCATCCTACCCCACCCTCTGCACTTCTCCCCTCCCCCCTTCCCTGCTCTTGCGCGATCTGAATGACACAAGGCCTAGTAAGATCTGTGTTTTGTCCTACTCTTTTGTTTCTCCCTCCTTGCCTTGACGCGCCTAGAAACACTTGTGTACAGGCACGTTATAAATGCCATATCATATCATTAAGGAGCACCCTGCCCCCATGTGCGCATTAAAACACACATCAAACACAGTGACAAATGATGTACAGTGGAGGCTGGTACATATCTGAACTTAAGAGACTTAAATGTTTGTGCCAATTAGGCACGATCAACAGAGCACAGTAAGGGAGCCCAAACCAAACAAGGGTTTCTTGAGGGGGGTTCTCCCAAGAAAATGTTTGAAACATTGGGTTAAAAATATGCATTTTAAAGCACGTTCTTTGCAAAATTGGGTAGAAAACCATACAGTTTGCAAATGGTTTGTATGGAAGCACATTGAAATTCCCAATAGTTGCATATCACAAATTGTGCATTGGAACATTTTCCAATACATTTCATGCCACCTTTCCACGCGAGATATGCTAGTATAAAAGTATATTCATGCTGGTTGTTCTAATTATGTCGATGCAGGCTGCATCAATATATGCCATTATTACCATGTACAGACTCCAAGCCAGTAAAAATGCCATGCCACAGAAAGTATATCCAGGCTGACTGTGTACTATAAGTGTTATCACTGGCTAGATTGGCCTACATTCAATGTGGGCCAATTTAGCCAAGTAGTATGTTTGCTTTAACCTTGATGCATAGTCCTGTGCATCAAGGGTAAAGCATAAAGAGCACTGGCAACGCTAACAGTTTGGGCATTCGTGTAGGTATGAGAAAGGCACTTCTGTATTGGTATTAGCTGGCCATTGATAGTGCCAGTGCAAAATGGTTTGAGTACCTGAGCAGCTAATAGCAGTGCCTGCTAAATGCCTAATTCCTATACACAAGCCAAAACTGTTGGCTCTTAAAATGCTTATTTTTGAAAGAACTTCAGTGAAAGACACAAAGGGTGTTTTTAAATTGAGTGGCCAAAGGCAGACCTGATTAAGACATTTTTATTACACCAGTTACGTGTTTACATCTCCAATGAAGTCATGAATTCTCAGAAGACTCCTTTGAGGAAACACTTGCAGGCACATTGAGGTCAACGTTTGATGGCAAGGCATGTTTAAAGCTAGCTCAAAGAGTTCCAGTGAGGAGGTGTTTTCGGTGGGGAGGGCAGGAACTGGGTGAAAATTGCCATAGGGATTAGCTTGGCCATGAGAAGTCAATTCACTGTTAGCACCTGCATTCATATCCATACATTTTTAGGTAATTGAATTTGTGATGTGGGGTTAGCACTTGCATGCTAGGGGAGTGATTAGAAGGGAAGTGGTGACATGAGATATCTCATTCTCACAGCAGTCCTTACATGTGATGTTTCAGAAATTAAGGCAAGAGGTAGCTGCTTGTAACATTGAAGCTTCACCAGAATAGTCTCATTCGAAATGTGGAAAGATGTTAGGTGCCCCCACACAAGGAAGTTTGCCCCTTCCTCACAGCCTCTGACGTTAGCGCCTCTCCCAACATATGAAGTGTTAGTCCCCTTTCCCCCCTGACATTTTAGCCTAGGTGCACCTCTGATGCCATGAACCCACCCCTTAATGAAGAGGCCCCCAGGGCGGCTACATTTAGGGGTGGTGCTGAACACACTCACAAAAAACACTTTCACCCATGCATTCATCCACCAGTTACACAACTCCATACATGCATGTATACATAAAACCAAACACAGCATTGACACAAACACCAACATGCACGCATGCATTCATACATACACATATACATACTAATTTTTTTTTTTTAAAACACTTACCTTACCTACATGCACCCTTAAAAAGCATCCACGCAGCCGACATGTAGACATGCTGCCTGACAAGAGAGAACTCCTCTCCCATCAGTCAGCCTGATCACGCTGACAACATGAACACACTGGCTGACAGGAGAGGAGTCCTCTCCTATCAGTCAGCGTGGTAATGCTGAGCAACGTGAACACACTGACTGACAAGAGAGAACTCCTCTCCCATCAGTCAGCGTGGTCACGCTGAGCAACGTGAACACACTGACTGACAAGAGAGAACTCCTCTTCTATCAGTCAGCGTGATCATGCTGACAACATGAACACACTGACTGACAGGAGAGGAGTCCTCTCCTGTCAGTCAGCGTGGTCATGCTGAGCAACGTGAACACACTGACTGACAAGAGAGAACTCCTCTCCCATCAGTCAGTGTGGTCACGCTGAGCAACACGAACACACTGACTGACAAGAGAGAACTCCTCTCTTGTCAGTTAGCATGGTCATGCTGAGCAATGTGAACACACTGACTGACAAGAGAGAACTCCTCTCCCATCAGTCAGCGTGGTCACAGTGGGCAACATGAACTCACTGACTGACAAGAGAGAACTCCTCTCCCATCAGATAGCATGATCACGCTGACAACATGAACACACTGACTGACAAGAGAGAACTCCTCTCCTGTCAGTCAGCGGGATCACGCTGACAACATGAACACACTGTCTGACAGGGGAGGAGTCCTCTCCTGTCAGTCAGCGTGGCCATGCTGAGCAATGTGAACACACTGACTGACAAGAGAGAACTCCTCTCCCATCACTCAGCGTGGTCACGCTGAGCAACGTGAACACATAACTGACAAGAGAGAACTCCTCTACTATCAGTCAGCGTGATCACGCTGACAACATGAACACAATGACTGACAGGAGAGGAGTCCTCTCCTGTCAGTCAGCGTGGTCATGCTGAGCAACGTGAACACACTGACTGACAAGAGAGAACTCCTCGCCCATCAGTCAGCATGGTCACGCTGAGCAATGTGAACACACTGACTGACAGGAGAGAACTCCTCTCCTTTCAGTCAGTGAGCGTGGTCATGCTGAGCAACGTGAACACACTGACTGGCAAGAGAGGACTCCTCTCCCATCAGTCAGCGTGGTCACACTATCTGACAGGAGTGGAGTCCCCTCTTGTCATTCAGCATGTCCACGTTTTCAGCTGAATGACGGGAGGCAGCAGAGCCCACTTCTGAGCCTTGCTGTCTCCCATTATTTTGCTATTTCTTGCGGAGCCAAACGGCTTGGGGGAGCACAGCCCCCCCCCGTGTGAATGGAGGACACGGGAGACTGTGCTGCCTTCCATGTAGGAGAGGAGGCCGCGAGGCCCACAGCAAGCACGAGGCCCGGGGCAGATTGCCCCCTCCCCAGCACCCCTTTCGTTACGGCCCTGGGCACTTGCGGTAAGAGGACATTTGTCCATGGCAGCTAAGGCAGTCTGGGATCTCCTGGTTAGGAAAGATCCCTTTTATCATTTTGGATTCTCCCTACAAACCTGGTTCCTGCCTGATGTGACTCCACTAGGTGCAAGGTACTTCAAGTCTTGTTCCAAAGAGAGGTAAGACACTCTGGAGAGAACCCCATTGGATCCCATTGGATCCCAGTAGGAAGCTTTGAAGTCAGCGATCCTCTACTAGCACATACTTTTAAATGGAATGGGAAATCCACCCTCTCTTGATTACCCTTTAGGACCTGTAGAAATGTTGTAGTCCCCCCCATAGAGTGAAGACAGCTGATCCAAGGCATGAGAGAGACCCTCCCCTTAACCTCCCCTGCAGAGCCATGGACCTTTCCTGCACTAAGTAGCAGAAACCAGTCCAGAGAGGGGACAGAGTGTACATGGAGGTGCCTCGACACCTGTCAGCCTGAAAGAGAAAGTGTGAAACAAAGCTGCAGCTATGTTGCCTCTCTTTAGTAAACCCCCAGCACTCTAAGTCCAGAGACACTATCTCAGCATGTGCTATTGCTCTGCAAATCTAAAGAGGATTTGACCCTATTTCAACATTTTCGGGCCATCATAGCCACAACTGAGCTTCAAAACCAAATCATGTACCTGACTGTCCTGAGACTGTCATGTAAAGCTGCCTGAGAAAACCATGCAAGTTACCTGGTTCTAAATCATTGTGGGATGTGTTTACCCATGCATCCAAGCCCTACCATAAAACCGTGCAGTACTGGCATGGAAAACATCATGATGGCCAGAACTTCCCAGAGAGTGCACAGGGAAAACATGAAGAATAGGCTGCCACCCATTTTTGCCTATGTTGTGAGCACAGGAGGGCACTGCCTAAAACCACCATTGGGCTACACACACAGTAGCCTGAAACCATTGGGAATGGCAATGCTGATTGCCAAAAGCAACTCAGAACTGTGGGGAATTCATTTTCTTAATCCCAAAAATGGTTGCAATACTGGTACTCACCACTATCAGAAAGCCGGCGTTTTAAAACCACCAGACTTTTGTGTAAAACTGAACAGAGGAACCCAAACCAGACCAAAGGAAAGACTTGCTAAGAGGTGGATACAATGTAAAACTATATTCTGAAATGACTTGAAGGAAGTAATTATTTAATGTATCCATAAAAATTGTCAGTTTGATTTGAATGTAGAAAACTGGGAATAAAAAGTGACATTTAGCTGAAACCTGGCTTAATGAAACTGGATTCTGCCTGACAACTACCCCTGACAGGAGTTGAAACTGGATCAACAGCTGTGTTCCCAGGCCTGGCTGAATTCTGCTGCCCCCACAAAAAGGAGGTGACACCTCTCTGATTGAATTACCTGGGGACTGCAGGAAACTGAACAATGGACTCAGGCACATGTTATATTGGGGGGGGCCGTAAAGTGGCTTCCTCTTGGGAGAAGTGGGAGGAGAAGTGCCTGTGAGAGCCAGCTGAGCTTGGGGGAAATGGATAAACCAGTTCTTCCACCATGTGATGTGGGAAGCCACACCCCTTTTTGACCAGGGCATAAGTTAAAAAGATAGATAACTCATAGTGCGGACTGCTCAAAATTATATAAGTAATATCATTATTCTTGTGATTTTTCTGTGCACGTTTTAAGAGGCGTTAGGACCCTGTGGTGTATTCTGGGGGGTTGCTAGCGGAAAATAGGGTCTCACTCCAAATGTCTGCATGTTAAAAATCTGACACTTCATCAATTAATGTCCATACTCCTTGCGCACATGTGTGTAATTTTTGGTAAATGTATGATATTGGTAAACCAGTCAAAAAGCGCAAAATGTTGTCATTTTTGAATGCAAGCCCCCAGGAAGATCAGAGGCGGACAAGCATGGACCATAAGGAATATATAATGTGTACATGTAATTTCAACAAATTGTGTATCTGGGAAATATGTATTTGAAGCAAATATAGATGTGTGGGCAAATTCACCAGGGGAGGATCCTCTGGCCCATAAACAGACCTCATCATGATGACAATCCATTTCCTTCCCTCAATCATGGGAGAGGGGAGAATTGGGCCAATGATAAGTAGAGAGGGGCAGGCTCAGTTATGCCATGCACACACCCACTTCCAAAACACATAAAAAGAGACTGCTGGGACAGGTAGAGACATTCAATTCCATTTTCTGCGGGACGCTCTGCCGGGAAACTCCAGACTTCACATCCATCAATCTTCAGAGACCAGAAATTTACTTCAGAACTTAAAGCAAGGGCCTAAACCCACAAACTGAGAACTCTTCTCAGCAGGCCTCAGTATCCTTAAAATCATTTGCAAACTATTCCACAGCCGGGTGAGCTGTCTGAATTCTTTTGCCAAGAACTTTTGCCAGTACCCAGAAAGCAGTGTTACATCCAGAATCCACTTGATCCGGACCGGAAAGCAGAGCAGTATCCAGAACCAGAGGCCGCTGTATCCAGAGAGGCTAGACCAGCAGAGCAGAGCTGACCCAGACCGCTGTGAGCAGAACCAGAGATCCGGATCGCTGTGAGCAGAACCGGTGCCTGATTGACCCGCCGAGCAGACAGAACCGCCGCCGGATGTGTTGACCAGATCCGTGGCGAGGCCTATTTCAAATTTATATTGTGAGTACCTAGCAGAACTGTGCAGAACCAATCTCTTAGTTAAAATAATCTAATTCAAGCTATTTTAACCTAATTAGAACTGCCTCCTAGAAATCGTGTCATCTGTCATTTTTAAAGCTGCACAACTGTCACCTGTCAATTCTGCAGCTGCAAACTGTCACCTGTCATTTTGAGTTTTACTTTAAATCAGAAAATCTACCTTTATTAAATCGTCCGTATCTCTTGAACCGTTTGGGCTAGGAACGTGGTTTAACTTTCATTTAAATTTACCGCGAATTGCGATTTTGGGTCAATTTCTCCACTTGTCAAAATAGCAGCTCCATTCTTTCCTTTGTTAAAATCCGTTTGCAACCTGGTGATAACTCATAGAGCATTGCTAAAGTGAGCCTGAACTAATACCAACAAGCATCTCTCACTCATCCTGAATCTCTAGAGGGAATTAAAATCAGTTAACACATTTTCCCATCCGTTGCCATCACGTTTAAAAGCATTTTGGGCCTGTGTTTCAAACTTCTATCTGTTTCCTCTAAGCTTGCTGGGGGGGAACTGAATTTCGTATTGTATTTGATTGCATTCCTGAGAACTGTGTGCTCCTCTTTCCATCTCCTTCCATTTCTTACATTGCATAGGGGAGGAGGGTGAATTGCCAGAGAAAAAGTGATTACATTGTTGTTGGTTGAAATCATATCAAGTTTATTTGCTGTACTGCATTTTATTCCACCTTGCAGTTCCTTGAAACCATAAAGCATTTTCAGCTACCTCATCCTCTATACTACTTCTAAGTAATCAAGTGTACCACTGTAACATTACCCATTGTGGATCCACATCATATGTCTAAGTGTACTATCAGATATTAATTTATTATAAAAGTGTGACACATATATATTGTTTAATTTTTCAAATAAACCTTTTACTTTGCAAGACAAACCTACTTCTTGGCTCAGTGGGGTCAGGGGGATTCTAAGAGAGGGGTGTTATATAAGGGTTGTCATCCAGAGTACATGAACTGGACCAAAAAATATATCAGTAAGGGTTTCCCTCAGCATCCCAGACTAGGCATTGACTTAGCTGTAGTGTTGATTGAATATCGCTTACATCATCCATCCTGCAACTGTGCATCTTCAAACATCTCGAATCATGTGTACCAAACCTTTCACTTCATGACAACCCATACAAAGCACAAAGAAGGCCAACATTAGAGAACGTGTGTGCATAATCTCCTTTTCCAGGCATCGTAGTTACATGACCCTCTGGCCTCCTTTAAGTGATGATTTTCATTTTTTTCCCCATTTTATTTCCACTGTTATTACCCTAGTTTGACATCCCTCATGCAGCGCAATGATGCAGTAGATTCTAACACATACATTGAAAACGGAATAAATTAGATTCATACACATTTAAATTACTTCTAAATAGACACCAACAATCATACCTTCTATTAAATAAACTCAAAATACAACACCTGCACCCACATTACTAAAATGGCCAGCTCATAAAAGCATATTCTCTGAACAGACATCGCCGAAACACTTTCACACTAAACAATGATCATTCACAAGCCTAGTGCAAACAACTACGAATAACTAATACCTCATGGTACAAACTAAGCACAAAGTACTATTACCACATCAATCACAATCTTTATAGAGTATTGCTTCCATTCCTGTGCTTTTGGTACTTACCTAATTGTTGTTGATTGGAAGCTTCTGATGTTGATCTACTCCTCTGAAGTACCAGACTTTGGCCCATGTAGCGATTTTAGGGAGAAATGAGGTAACTAGACACTCTTATCTCTTTTACCTTTGTGTCTCAACACCTCTTAGCCAGGTTGTACTACACCTGTCAGTACAGCACATACAACCCTTTGCTCTCCCTTGTACTGCTGGCCAGAACAGGATTTGTACACAGATGTTGTAGACCTCGTGTCTGAAAAATGATGTAGGCTTTAAGAGATCGCAAGTGCAATTGTATGAAACTGGGATTAGTGTCATTGAAATCATAAAACTAGTTTGATATATAAAAAATCTACATTATATACTGAACTAAATAAAGCATCACAAAAGGCACATTACAGTGCAGAAGCAGGGTAGAGTTGCGTACTCTCAGACCCAACAACACATTGAGGATGATAAGCGACTTGGCCCTCTTCAGTCTGGTTTCGGACTCTTCATGGTACTGAGACTGCTCTGCTTGATTTGAAGTCACATTGTAGACCCGGGTCATGTTGCGCTACTGATGCTTCTGGACTTCTCAGTGGCGTTTGATCTTGTGGAACACTCCCTGATGCTTTTGAGGCTGGGGGACATTGCTAACTGCTCCAGTAACACTCTACATTTGTTGGCCTCTTTTCTAGGCCCTCGATCTGCCTGTGTTGCTTCTAATGGCTTCAAATCCCCCCTGAACTTCTCACATGATGTGTCCCTTTCCGCTACCCTTTGTAACTTGTATACACGTCCTTTCTTCCAACTTCTTGACAGTCTCGGCGTAGACTATACAAATTACACCAATGATACGCAGTTCTTAATTAAATTTACCGGTGACTACAAGAAGCACCTCAAGAAAATCACCTTTATCTATGCTAAAATTGAAGATAGGATGATAAATAATTCCTTGGCTCTTAGTGGAAATAAAACCGAGCTTATGCTCGTAGGGACCACTCGGCAGTGCCTTCAGAAGTTGAATCCTAGATTTGCTGAATTTAATCTTACTTGTTCCTCCATCAAAACTAGTCCTTTGGTTAAGACCCTCGGAGTCTACTTCGACTCCTCACTCAATATGAAGAAACATGCCAGTCAGGTGAAGGCATCCTGTGCCTATACTACACGCTTGATCAGGCAAATAAAACCTTTTCTATCTGAATCTAATAATGCCTTCCTTGCTGCCACCCTGGTCAACTCCAAACTTGACCATGGTAACAGCCTGCTGGCAGGCACTTCTAAGTCCAACTTGGACATGCTCCAAGTTGCTCAAAATAACATGGTTAAAGCTGTATGTGGTCTCTCCAGAAGGAATCACGTGACTGAGGCACCTATTTCCGTACATTGGCTTCCAATCACACATCGCATCACCTACAAGTTTCTGCTTCTCACTCACAAATTCCTTAACGATAAAGCGCCAGTCTATCTTAAAAATCAGATTAAACATTCATGTTCCACCAACTCACTTCACTCCAGCAATAATAATAGCCTTGAGTCTCCCAGATACATGCTGAAGCATTTTTGTGGCGTCAGTTTTGATTCCATTGCCCGCCTCTATGGAATCGTCTCCCCAACTCTCTTCATCTCTGTTCTCAACTATCCTTATTTAAAAGATCTCTTAACAGGTTTCTCTTCAATTCAAATGATTAGATATTTCTTTTCTACTCATGTCCCTCTGGCTCTGACTGAGGCCTGGGAGAGTTGTGCCTTATAAAAGTTATGTACCAAAAACAGTAAAGCTTACAAAACATATTTAATACCAATTTAAAAATTCTACTGGCGGCCACTGCCAGGATGATGGGTCGACACTAGTATTAATCAAGGAGACATGCAAGAGCTTGTTCTTATCCGTACACACCCTGCCAAAGGCCATTAGCCATTATTCTCTGGCTGCTGTTCCAGGCACCAGAGGCCCTTCCCCAGCTGACGTCATTTATTTTTTGTATATGGGAGGCAACAGAGAGGCTCTCCATGTTGCCTCCTCACCTTTACCCCACCCTCACAACCATTTGGTACAAGCCTGTACTACACTGTTAAAGTGGTAGCAGTAGCGGAGCAGCCAGACTTATCTCAAGAGTAAATGAGCAGTAGTAGAGATTACACAAAGGACCACAATTACTGTGACTCAAGTAAACACTGACTCAAAGTTTCAGGTAAAAAATATAAGTACATTTATTTTTAAACTGTCTGTTATAAAACACTACACTTCTATAAATTCAACACCACACGTAAAATACACTACACACAACCAATTCCACTTGTTCCAGCAAATTCAAGTTAAGTATATTTAGGATTTGACAGACCGGTGTTGCGATACTAACGCATACCCGCGAATAGAAATGCTCACAAAGATAAAAACACACTTTGTACTTTAGAATTTCAAACAAGGCAAAAGTGAATAAAAATCATAGGCAATACTTTTTTAAGGCAAGGAGGCTGGAGTAATTATTCAAAGATACAGATTAAAGTCAATAGGTTTGCGCCAGAGTCAATGGAGCAAATGCTCAGTTGCCAAGGATCACACATTGAATAGTTCGAGATTCGAGATGCCAAGAATTCGAAAAGATTGTCAATTGGAAGGAAAGGTTATAAGAGGGAGGGAAGAAAGAACACATCTTCGTGGAGGAGGGAAGAAAGAACAAATCTTCGTGGAGGAAAAGAGTTCACCCCGATTCCGGCTGGTCAGACGGAGAGAATGACCAAGTGTGCACAGTACCTTATTCAGTTGGAGAGAAGCTGGTGCCACGGCAGTTGTTCCTGGTCTTTCCGGCAGACTCACGGTTCCTGCAGCTTCAGTCGTGGGGACAAGAAGGAGGATGTCTGGAGCAATCTGCACTACCCAGGGATGAGGCCAGCAGCAGCGAAAAGACAACAATGAAAAAGGTGCGCTCCTTTAAATCAGGAGAGGGCTCTTCTGATGGCTATCTGGGCCACTACAGCACAGCAGTGATTTCGACCCAGGAGAGGATTATCTGACTGAAGAAAAGATGAGCTGTTTGATCCCACCAGGCTCAAGGGAAGAAGACTCCTGACTGGATCTTCTCTTAGTCGTCGAAGGGGTAGATAGCTCAGGACTGCAACAGGGCTTCACCGAGTCTCGGGGTTGCAGCAGGCATCTTCTTCTCCCCTTCTCTTTGGTTCCTTGTAGTTCCAGAGGCAACTCTGCCTTCTAGCCCAAGAGTTCTGCCTTTTATGCCAAAATCCCCCATTCACACAGCCTGGCTGTCAATCAGTCAGCAGGGGGGTTGTCCAGCCCGGAAGCCACCTCAGCCAATCAACACAAAGTGTGACTTGGGTCTCCAAGGAGACCCTATGCAGTGGCTGACTACACCCCTCCCTCACATTCAGCCCACCTAGACATCCAGAAGCCAGAGGAGGGCTTCTGGTCAGAAGCCCACCAAAGGTCGGCGAACAAAGAAAGACCCAAGAAGGGTGTTAACAAAATTAAATGGCGATTAAACCCAACCAGATCCGAAATAAAAAGTATTTGGTCTAGCAGGTTTAAAGTTCGAGGCTACTAAAATAGCCTAAACACTACCACATTATGTAATACAATCGCGATAGGAAAATGAGGGTAGGTACCACTACCACCAGCCAAGGCTTAATGTTAAGGGAGCGAAACAGTGCTCCAAGAGGTACAGATAAAAAGTGCTAAGAATTAATCCTTTCCAATACTCCATGTAAGATAGGGTGTACTGGATCTGTGATTAAATGACTATGTAAAGTTAATGGCAACTTTACCCTTTTCCGAGGGACAGTAGTCTGCCCCAGAAATGGAGTCAGTGGGAAGTCTAAAAGACAAACCTGTTTCACTGCACTGAAGTTAGTGTGTAACACACAAAAGAGTGGCACTACTGAAGTGGTGTACCTCAGAGCCCACAATCACAAAACAGATGAAATACACATGGCAAAACACAGGTAAGAGTGGGGGAAAAGCTCACACTCTTACCCTGTGAAAAAAAATAAACTCCAGAAATCCAGCAAAGCTGATGAGGGACTCACTAGGTAAGGGAAATTAGCCATAGAATGAGAATTCTCCCTAACACTCCCTCTTGTGGTATCTTATGTACAATACTACGTTATGCCCTTTTGGCTGATTTTCAACAAATGTAAAGCATGCAATTGAAATACAACACATTCATTCAGGCTCTATAAGTAAAACAATTCCCTGCGGCTACTTTTCTTTGAGATATTTCTTACTGCATGTCTGCATCTCTCTATGCATGTCAAATCAAAGGCACTGAATGCAGAATAAATAAAATGTCTGGTAACAAAGTTGACACATTTAAATGGAAATGAGTTAAATTATCTCATTGACGTCAAAGGACCGAAACAGATGTTTAAAGTCTTTAAAGTCAACTGGCTAAAACCCCATTATAGCTGGAATGACTTGGTCATGGCTTTAGTGGCACATGAAGAGACAAAGTAGTAAACCGACCCCCTCCCAGACCTTCTGCACACTGAAGGCACAGATGGGACTGTTGAACATTGCAAATGACCTGTCAGAAAAGCAACTGACAGACTGTCATCATTTACTGGGACAGTTTGCCGGTCTGTTTTCACTGACTCCAGGTTGTACAGATTGGTGCACCCATGATGTGGACAGTGGAGACAGTAAGCGGGTGAAAAGCCAAATTCAAAAGATGTCTGATAAGATAAGGGGCACCATCAAGGAGGACATTTTCAAGATGTTGACCGTGGAGTGATAGAGCCATCCCACAGCCCCTGGTCTAGCCCAGTGGCACAGTTCCTTAAAATGACCAGTGGCTGGAAGATTGAAGTCCACTTTTGTGTAGACTACAGAGGGCTCAATTCTGACTTGAAGACAGATGCTCACCACATCCCTCGGACAGATGAGCTCATTGACAAGCTCAGAGCTGCCAAGTACATGAGTACCTTTGACCTCACGGCAGGTACTGGCAGGTCAGCTTGACAGACAAAGCAAGGGAGAGGTCAGCATTCTCAACCCCAGTAGGACATTACCAGTTCACTGTGATGGCCATCTGACTGAAGAATGCTCCTGCCACTTTTCAGAGCATGGTTAACCAGTTTTTGTCTAGACTAGAAAACGTCGGTGTTGTCTATTAAGACAACATTGCTGTGTTCAGCCACACCTGGGAGGACCACTTATCCCAACTGAAACAGGTGTTTCAGGTGCTGCAGTACGCAGGTCTGCATATCAAGGCCACAAAGTGTCAGATAGCGCAGGGCACAGTGACTTACCTAGGCCACCTGTTCATAGGAGGTAAGAAACAACCTCTCAAAGTTAAAGTACAGGCTGTGAAGAATTAGGACATCCATCGACTCCAACACTCCGTGTGTTCTCATTCTGCTCGATCTCTCTTCTGCCTTTGACACTGTCAACCATGCCATCCTGCTCAACCGTCTCCGTGATAACCTGGGTATCACTGGTCAGGCTCTGGTGTGGCTGACCTCTTTCCTTTCCAATCGACCCTCCTAGGTCCAACTGGGGTCCTTCCTCTCTGACATATTTTTCTCTACCTGTGGTGTCCCCCAGAGATCTAATCTCTCCCCCTGGCTGTTCAACCAGTATCTGGCACTCCTTGCCCACCGCATCGCCACTCTCTGCCCCAACTTTCAGTGCTATGCGGACGATACCCAGCTCATTTTCAGGCTACCCTCGGCCTCCTCCTCTCCTTCCCTCATCTCCGACTGTCTGTCTGCTATCCAGGAATGGTGTGCCACCAATGACCTCTGCCTTAATGCCAGTAAGACTGAGATTCTACTCATCGGCACAGCCACTCCCTCCTTCCCTGCAGCACTCTGGCCAGCCTCTCTTGGCCCGCCTCCTGCTCCTACTTGCAAGGCAAAAAACCTCAGGGTCATCTTCGACTCAACACTCTCCTTCTCTCCTCATATATCTGACGTCTCCAAGAAGTCACACTACCAGCTGCACCTCCTCAGAGGTATTCTTCCCTTCCTCTCCTTCCCCCAGAAGCTCATGGTCTCCAGAGCCCTGGTTCTCTCGAAGCTGGACTACTGTAACAGCCTCTATCTTAATCTGCCTGCCTCCACTCTCCGCCCTCTGCAACTCATCCAGAACAGGACTACGAGACTTGTCCTTGGCCTCAAGCCCAGGGACCATATCTCTCCAGGACTGAAATCTCTACACTGGCTCTCAGTGGCTGCGAGGATTAAGTTCAAAACCCTCTGCATTGTCCACAAGGCCTTCTGGGGCCTGGGGCCTAAATACCTTCAACTCTCTCTTCCTAAATATCGTCCTTCCCGAGCCCTTCGCTCATCTGTCTCCAACTCCCTCAGGGTCAGCCGTTTCTCGAAGCAAAGAGCTGGGGGTAGATCTCGCTCTGCGGCAGGGGCCTCCCTCTGGAACAGCCTTCCTGCCTCCCTGAAACTTGAGGAGAACCATCTTCGGTTCTGGAAGCACCTCAAAACCTTCCTCTTTGCTTCTGCTTTCTCTCTCCCTCTCCCCTGCTAAATTCTTCACTGAAACTGCACTGAACCTGCACCTGGGCCACTCTCACCGACCTCAGTCCTTGGCCCAGCCACTCTCCACTTGCACTGCCTCCCTGGCAACCCCTGCACTGCGGGACTGTCTCTGCATCCCTACAGCTCCCCCCTCCCAGCACTTGTCTGCACTTACCTTGCACTTGCCACCAGCTGGCCCTATTTATTTATTTATTTATTTGTATTCTGCTTACCTTGTTCAGCACTTCCCCCCTCCCCTTCCCCTTGCACTTTTCCCCTTCCCCCATACCCCTGCACTTGCGCGATCTGAATGACACCTGGCCTAGTAGGATCGTTGTCTGTCTCCCCCTTGTTCCCCCCTCCCTGCCTCGTCGCGCCTTGAAACACTTGTGTATAGGCGCGTTACAAATGCCATATCATATCATATATCATATCATATCCCCATGACACAGACACAGGTGAGAGACTTCATAGGTCTCGCCGGGTACTACAAGTCATCCGTCAAAGTGCACGGGACCCTTGCCATTCACATGAATGATATAACCTCAAAAGAGATGCCAAAAACCTGGACGCATGTGCTTACACAAGCCCCGATCTCCACCTCCAGAAGATCCCTATGGAGATTTTCAAGTCGGTCTCATGTCTTATAGTTTTGAGCACTTGTGGGGTTATCCTGATAGAGGCTCTTGGAGTCTGGTGGTCTGCAGCGTTGCACGAAAGGTCAGAGTTGCGGGCACCATCTATGAATGTAACATCAGACAAAAGGACTCCGAAGTCAGGTTGGTAATGGTAATGGTAAAGCCCACCACCCAGGCTAAACCCAACTCGACTCCAATTCATCATCTCCTTATATTACCTCATGGTCTGGTCTCCCATAATACTGTTTCTTCTGTGTGACCTCTCCCACCCCCAAGGGAAACAGTGTGTCCATTTTATATTGTTATGTTGTCCTGTATCATCACTTTATCTCCCTCTTTCGGGCCAAGTACTCTGTTCTGACGATGTCTGGAGTAGTCCTCATTAGGCGAGGGGTGTGAGGCCAATGCCCCTGACGCACTTTCAGTCGAGAATAAGAATCCATTGTTAGGGCTGGTTTGGGCCGGTGTGATCCAAGATGACGGCTCAGGTGGCCTTAACTTAGTGCACCCGAGAGCCTCCAGAAGTGCTGTTTCAGCCGTCCTTCATTGGGGGAGGCTCTCGGGACAGGTTTGCCTAATGCTAATCAAGTGAGGAATTCCCTATCCAATATCTGCTATAATAAAAATAGAAAAATAATAAACACTTGGACATATACAAAGGATAATACAAATTACATCCACGCCGAGACTCCTCCCATATTGGTTTCATTATCCATTATGATCCCAGTTGTCATATTGTCGTTATGGCATCATTATCACTCAAATCATAGTCCCGCCTCCCCGGGAGTCATCAGGGTTCACACACCCTTCAAGTCAGATTAGGTTGACATGACATGTATAATAGAAAATGGGAAATGCATTCCTAAGTATATTGCTGTACACTAACTCAATGTTCTGCTGAGGTAGTTCCTGCTTTTTGCGAGATGCCTCATAGCCAGGAGCTGATTGTCGCTCCTGGTAATCAAATACCTATTTC
Organism: Ambystoma mexicanum; assembly: GCF_040938575.1. Lineage (NCBI taxonomy): Eukaryota > Metazoa > Chordata > Amphibia > Caudata > Ambystomatidae > Ambystoma > Ambystoma mexicanum. Next base: position 1,233,788,959 of record NC_090933.1, on the reverse strand, counting down.
AATCACAGCACACTGGAAAAGTGCTTAAATAGATCGGATAATTCAGTTGGTTACTAGGAATTTCTGCATGACTGTCTATGTGACTTCAACTTGCACCTTACCTTGAAGCAAATGTATATTAAGTAGAAGTTATATTACGTTTTAGAGATAAAGAAAAAGTAGGTCTCGGCTACCCCATTTCTCTGTTTGTCAATGAAGAGTCTCTTTACCACCAGTTACCTTTTCTTTTCCCACTACACATTTTCCCCTGTGCTAGCCTTATTTGATGCAGTAACATGTTATTGTTAGCTTCCTTTGCTTTATATAGAGGATTCAAACTTCCTCAACAATATTCTAGGCATCTGATTGATCCTCAGCTTTTTTCCTGGAAAATCTCATTTTTGAGACAGTATTCATGATCTGGACCAACCTAATATCATCCTGGATTGTCCTTTCCCATTACTGTCTAGGAATTGAGCTGCGGCAGATCTCCAGCAGTATTTCTTGGTCCTCCTCCTTGCTCTCTTTTTCTTCAATCTACCTTGATAAGCAATCTGCAGCGTAATTCTCAATGATTGGTATGCACTTCACCACACAATCATATTCCTTCAGGCGAGAGAGCCATCTTCTAATCCTGGCCGACACCTTGCCCAATTCTTTTGATGCTATTATCTCACCCAATGGTTTATGGTCCGTGTGGAACTTGAACTTTGTTCCCCACAAGAAGCTTCTAAACTTTTCTGCTGCCCATTTAAATGCTACAGTCTCCTTTGCAATCATGGCATAATTCTTCTAAGCTCCTGTTAGGAATGTTTCCCATTTATGTGTTATAAACACCATAGTCTGACTTTACCAGTGAAGCACAGCCTTCAGTTGCACGACACTAGGCTTTTCGCTCACTTTGTTATGGGGGAACTGACATGCTCTTAAATACAGTTAGTACTTGGAGACTTTGACCCTCATTCTGAGTTTGGAGGTAAGTAACGTTCCTTACCGGCATGGCATAAATAGCGTGTACGGGCTGTCACCAGTCCTCTAATAGAGGACTATTATGACTTTGCGGGCACAAGCTTTACGCCATGCCGGTAAGGTATTTTGCGCCATGCCATTAAAGGCACCTTAGCGGCATCAAGCATAGCGATGCTAACACTACCGATATTCTGCAAAGCGGCATTAGCGGTGACCGTAAATAGCGGTGACCGTTAATAACGGTCACCGCTATTTACGGTCACTGCTAATAAGTGGAACCGGAAGTAGCGTCATCGCACAGGAACAGGAAGGAGCACGGCGGCCATCTTTAAAAACACAATCCATTGCCATTCTCACCACACAGGACCCCTGGGACTCTGTTGATTTTTGCAAAACATCCACCTCCAACACCACTATGCCTAAGGCCCTGAAGAAGGGAGCTGCCCACCTGCGCAAACAACGGTTCAATGAGGATGAGCTGCATATGTTGGTGGACACACTGCAGGAGCATGCTGCCATTGTGTTGTCCAACAACATGAAGAGAGAGGCAGTTCTAAAGAAGAAAGAGATCTGGGCACTTGTTTGTTTGTTTGTTTGTTTATTACATTTATAAAGCGCACCAGACCCAGGAGTAGCAGGGCGCATAAAGGATATGCGAAGCTTACAAGTGTTGCCTATAATACAGACAATAAATGGCCAGTAACATTACACAGGAAGTAATAAAATATACAGGCTTACAATACGAGGAAGGCAGTTATTTACATCTTAGTAGCTATAGGTATGCACAATTAGCAAGTATACAATCTAACAGCAAGACGCGCTAGTGTCTCCCAGTTACAGAGGGGAGCTCATTTTCAGTCAGGTTAAGGTGAGTAATGAGGTTTTTTCTAAAGAGAGGATAAGGTATGTCGGCTCTCAACTGGTGTGGTAAGGAGTTCCAAAGTTTGGCGGCCTTAACAGGGAAGCTGTTGCCGCCGATCCTGGAGGATTTGAATCTGGGTACTACCAGACAGTTCGTGTTGATGGTTCTAGACGGTCTAAAGGAGGTTCTTCTAGAAATGTTGTCAATTAGGTAGCTTGGTGCAGCGTTATGTAGTGCTTTGTACGTCAGGGAGGCCATTTTCAGATGAATTTTGTTGTGGGTAGATAGCCATTTGTGGTGACGTCTGATGGCAGAGATGTGCACTCTTTTGTTAATGCCTAGTGCAGCTCTGATGGCGTTATTTTGTAACGTTTGGAGTTTTTGAATGATCGTTTTGTTGGCACTACTGTAAAGGGCGTTGCAATAGTCAAGTCTTGATAGGATTAAAGCTCTGGCCAGTATAAGGCAATTATCTTTAGAGAGGAAGGGCCTACCTGCTCTAATCAGCTTACATGTGTAGGCTGTAGTGGACGCCAGGGAATTTAGTTGCTTGGTAAAGGACATAGTTGCGTCGAGGTAGAAGCCCAATGTTTTCACCTCCTTGGAGACAATGGTAGTATTGCCGTCAATGATGAAGGAGGTATATTCATGTCCTAATTTGGAGATGTTGGAGGGAGAACCGAGGATTAACAACTCTGTCTTTTCATCATTCAGGCATAAGCCGTGGCTTGCCATCCATGCCTGAATGATGAGATAAATTCTATTTACCAACGCCAGGTCCCTGCCATGATCCCCAGAAAGAGGGAGGAGAATCTGAGTGTCGTCTGCATAGTTAGTGTAGGTGACACCCAGAAGGTCCAGATCATCGAACAATGGCTTGGTAAATATATTGTATAGAGTGGGAGACACACAGGAACCCTGGGGGACTCCACACGTAATCGGTGTAGGGTCTGCAGCTGCAGTGGGTGAGAATACTCTGCTCGTTCTGTCATTCAAAAATGATTCTATCCACTTGACAGCGTCTGTGGAAAAGTGGGCTGCGATGACTAGATGTCTGCAAAGGACCTTGTGGTCGACTAGGTCGACAAATGCAGCTGAGAGATCAAGTAGCAGCAATAATGCTGTTTTCCCTTGATCCCTCAGCTCATCAATCTGAGTCTTCAAGTCTATCAGTGCAGTCTCCGTCCCATGCAATGGTCGGAAACCTGACTGTCGGACTCCCAAAAGTTTATGCTTTTCAAGGTGTTTCTGGATCTGTGAGTAAGCAATTTTATCTAAAATCTTAAGTAAGAAAGGTACCGTTGTGATAGGTCGGTAGTTGGTCGCGATGAGTGGGTCTAATGTTTGCTTCTTGAGAAGCGGGAGCACCCAGGACTGTTTAAGATTAGCTGGAACGGTGCCGGATGCAAAGGAAGCATTAATCAATTTAGATATAAAGGGGGAGAGGTCTCTGGCAGCCTCTTTTATGATGTATGCGGGGCAAATATCTCCTTTGCAATTCGATGGTTTGAGAGATAGGATGGTTTTTTCCACTTCCAGGATAGTTGTTTTAGTGAAGCAGAATATGGTGTTTGGGTCAGAGGTATTTCCCTTTGGAGGGGAGTGGTAGTTGTTGGTATCGGACGGTGGAGATAAGTTTAGCAAGTCTTTCTTGTTTTTTATTTTGGTTTGGAGGGTGTTGATTTTATTAGTTAGAGCTAGTTGTATTTCTGAACACCAGTTCTTGTCTTTGGTACAGATGTCAGGCGGGGAGATAGGGGACTCTAGTTCTTTGAGGATTGTAAATAATTCCCTCATACTGGAGTTGGAATTTGCTATTCGTTCATTATAGGAGTTTCTTTTAGCCTGGCATATTTCTTTTTTGTAGAGTGATGCAGTGGTTGCTAGCTTCTTTTTATTCTCGTGGGAGGGGCAGGCATGCCATTCAGTTTCGCATTTTCTTTTTAAAAGTCGCATATCTTTTAGTTGAGGAGTGAACCATTTGTTGAGATGTAGTTTAGGTTTACTCGCTCTCAGTTTAAGGGGGGCGACTTTGTCCAAGGTGGAGAGCATGATCCTATTATATTCTTGCACCATAGCACTTGGGTCGAGGTTGTCAGGCAGAGAATTTAAGGTGGGTAGAATATTAGGGATCACACTGTCCACTGTTAAGTTCTTTTTTAGCCTGGTTAGACAAGGTAGGGCTTCTTGGGGTGCTATCAGTGTCTCTCTGGTAGTGGAAAGTGTCATGGACACCAGGAAATGATCGGTCCATGATAGAGGAGAGAGCAAAGTGATTGTAGCTGTACAATTGTGGTCGGCCACCCAGTCCAAGGTTCTACCCTTAGTATGTGTGGGAGCGTTCACTTTGTGAGTTAGTCCTAGTGCGGTAAGGGAGTTTGCTATTTGCATAGCCTGTTTGTCAGCAGGATCATTCAGGCCTAAATTGAAATCTCCAAGCACTAGTACTTGTGAGGTGTGTTTGAGGTTACCAGCAATTAGGTTATGTAGGTCCTCTTCGAACGTGCCCATCGGGCCAGGGGGTCTGTAAATTATATGCATAGTGAGTGATTGGGAGTTCTTTAATGGTAGTTTGACAGAGAGGGATTCACAAGATTGTTGGTCGTGAGGGTCTGCTAGTCTAAAGGAAAGACGTTCTCTAGCTATGATGGCTATTCCACCACCTCGGGCACTGGCTCTGTCTTGTCGGATGATAGTGTATCCTTCTGGGATGGCTAACATAAGTGCAGGTCCTGCGGCCTTGTGTAGCCATGATTCTGTTATGGCGATAAAGTCTAAACTGTCTACTAGGATTAGGTCTGCTACATCAATAGCGTGGGCCACCAGCGATCTAGCGTTCAGGAGAGCTCCTTTAAGGGGTTGGTTATCTGCTTTGAATATGGCAGGGCTCTTATGGGCTGTTGACTTGGAGATAGGTATGGGGGTCTGCATGTTGGAAGTACTGCAGGTGGGTGAGGTGGTAGGCTGTTTGAAGCTGGAAGTAGCCGTGGTATGGTAACCGTCGGTTTTCTTGTTAAAGGGTGGTAGCGATCTGGTTAGTGGCTCGTAAATTTTAGGGAGTCTGCTACGTAGTTTTAGGTTTCTCGTGTGCGTGGCACATGGGGTCATGGTATAGTATCCTGTATATTGATCGTTGGGCTGGACAAGATTGCTAGGCTTAGGTACCATGTTGAAGGGATTACAGGGAAGTATCTTCGCCTCAGCTAGGATAGTGGTGTTGGGGTAGGATGCTACACTAGTGAGCAGTTGGGAGGAGATCAGGAGCCTAAGGATGAGTGAGATGTAGTGGCCTGGCATATTAGTTGTGAGAGATGAGTCACGATAGTCCAGTGCAGCTATAGCTAAGAAGGCTGGCACAATATGTGCGGTATACAAAATGTTCTGGAGAGGATCGGGTGGGTAGATTCTGTGTTGACTATATGGACCTATATGTTAGAACAGTTGCACAGGTATGCTAATATCAGTTGCACAGGTAGGCTGACGTCAATTGCATAGGCCGGCTAGAATCAGTTGCACAGGTAGTGCCTGTATTATGACTCTAATACACAGGAAATGGCTAGAAGGTATAGCACCTATCTGTCAACTAGTCATTGTGGCCTAAACACTTGGACAGCGAAGTGAAGGCAGTAGCTCAGTAACTTATATCTATAATGTATTTATGCTGCAGTGTAGGTATCATTGGGCATGTGAGCAACAGTACTGCGGGAGAACAGAATCGAGCAGAACACCACCACCACCTCCACCCGTTGGTCCACTTGTTGCCCAGAAGGTCAGTGCTGTGGGGATCACACCACACACAATTAAAGACTGCCGCAAGCACTGGGACAACCTGCGACTAAGGGTGTGAAACATCCTCTCTGTGAACCAAAGCCAGCCCATGGAAACAGGCAGATGTCCCAGTTCCCCGATCAAACTCACCCCATGGGAGGACGATGATAGGGATGGAAGGTATTGAAGGTGTTGGCGAGATGAAGTTTGGCACCGCAACAGCGGGCGATGGAGGTGAGTGTCCAAGGTAAACATTGCAATGCCAATTATGATGGTTGCCCACACACACACACACTCCCACCAAAGTAGGCTGATGAATTACATACACATGCAGATGCCTGGTGCAAGGCAATATCGTACATGACACATACCACACAAAGTTGGAAATGCCACGAGTCACACAGCGTGCATGGCCAAAACACTATGCATGTCAGATAGCACTACTCCTGGGCAACATGAGTGACGCCGACGTATGCCTGCATTAACCACCCATGTTTCAAAGAACGTGCTCATCCTAACACAAATGCCTATTAACGCCAATTGTGTGGATGAGAAATTGTCCTAATGTATGTATGATGCCTATCAAAACATCACTCATGCCGTCCCTCTCTTCGACCCCCACAGGCACTGACTATGTCAGCGATGGGCGGGACGCAACCCCTGCATAGGCCACACCCCGGAAGAGGTCCTGGGATGAAAGCAACCAGCCTTCAACCTCGAGGGGACAACCCAGGGGGAGCCATGTACCAACATCCAAGCCACCCCAGGTACCCATTACACCAGTGCCAACAAGGCCATGGAGGGAGAAGCACCACCACCACCTCCACCCGTTGGTCAGCCTGACAATACATGTGAGACACCACAATCAGAAGAGTTGAGTTTGGCTGGGGAAGTTGCAGCCATGGCACCCCTGACTGTGGAGGACACACAGGAAGAAATCTGGGTCCCCATGGAGGACGATGGTTTGGATGTGGTCCACACCCCAACTCCACTGGCATCTCCCCCAAGTATCGTCGTTCGATACAGAGCACCACCCCGGAGCAGTCTGGTCATGAGCAAACAGAGGGACAAATTAGTCCAATTTCCAGGGCTAGGGAGACTGAGCAGGCTGGGCAGGACAGCCAGGGGCCGAATACCTCCACTGGTGCACCCGCAGGGCCGCAGCAATCTGACATGCTAACTGCCCTTGTGCGTGAGTTTGTACAGGACAACAGGCTGGCCAGAGAGGAGTGGCATCAGGACTTAGCCGCACTAGGCAGGTCCATCACGGACAACACTGCCTCCATGGTGAGATAATTCTCCGACAACACCAGCCGCCTCTGCGAGGAGGTCTCAGCCCTCCGGCAGGTGTTACGCCGCATTGCGGATGCCATGGAGGCAGGGCATCCCGCTACACAACCACAGCAGGCAGCCACACCATCTTCATCCAGTTCTACGCAAACAAGCCCGCTCTGCAGGTCGGCCCGTACCCAGCGCCGGCAAGACATGCCACCCCCTGGACCAGGGAGTGCAGATAAATTGTCAGGGCAGCCTCATGTAGGCTTTGGAGACTCAATGGGACTTGTGTGGGGGAGTTGTGGGGGGAGGGGGAGGGGAGTGAGGGTGTGTGGGGGAATTGTGGGGGGAGTTGGAGGCGGGTGAGGGTGTATGGGGGAGTTGTGGGGGGATGGGGGAAGGGTGGTGGAGGGTTTTTGGACTTACATTTACATTGTTATTTTTAATACACCCGTTGTGTGAAAAACAAGACCTGAGTGGACATTCACCATTACGCATGTGTCATTTATTCATTTACAGTGTAAATGTACCACCACACCCAGTGCCCTCTGTCCATCCATCATGTCACCCTCTGCTGCCATGTGTGTCCGAAATATTGTGACTGGCGCACAGCACGTCCCTCCTGTGCATCGGCACCGTGATGATGTCCAGCCACATCTTCTTCTTCCCCTTCATCATCACCAGGTGGTAGCAGTTCAATGTCAGGGGGCAGGGGCACGTTCCGGCGGATGTGCAGCATGACACATGCCATGATGATCTTGGCCACCTTCTCATGACTGTAGAGGAGTGCCCCACCCGACCGGCTGAGGCAGCAAAATTGTGCCTTCAACAGGCCAAAGGTTTGCTCGATGACCACACGGGCATGGCTATGGGAACAATTGTAGTCCTGCTCGTGCCTATTCTGTGGGTTTCAGACAGGGGTGAGGAGCCACGGCTTCAAGGGATAGCCACCGTCACCTGCATGAGAGGCAATTATAGGTATATGTTAGGCGATTCATGATGGACAGCAATACTAGTCACACATGCCTGCAGGTTATCGTTGCCCACATGCACATGTCCCTGGATGTATTGACACCATGTTCAGTCCCTCAATGTGTCCCCTGCCAGGGACTAATGGTGTGGGTTGCATCTTCAAGATGATGCATGGTGTGCACCGACGTCTTGTTGCACATGCATCGTGTATGCATACAGCTTTGTTAGTGTCAAATTAGTGAGGTGTTGTGTTCTGTGAGATTTACTTAGAGGGAATGTTGGTGGTAGTCTGTGCAATATCAGCACTGATCATTCCCATGGTGACATGCAGTACTCCTGTGAGTGTGCCGGCCCTGTGCCAGACAGTGGATTCCCTAGTAGGCTCAGTTTGATGCTGTTGGGTGTCCTGACCCACGTTTGGACTATTAAGCTGCAACATTTGGTGCTGTGGGCTTAGAAAATCCAAGATGGCGGAAAAGCCCACAGTTGTGCCAGAATCCGGGAAAACCGCACAGTTTGTGCGCACACCAAAATGGTTGCCTAACCTGCCACCCATCAGTACAAGCATGATGGGCCAGGAGTACCATGAGTGAAATGTGTGCCAAAGGAAAAACAGCAGTGCCGGTTGGCTAAAAAAAAAGCACTTTAAAATCACCTATGTTTCCCTGAATGCAAGCTCAAAATGCCTATTTTAAACATCACAAGATATTCAAAAATCTCAATGAACACCAGCAGACATTTGGCAGAATGTATTCTTGCTTGCATACTAAATCTGGAAAGATGAAGAGCCCATAACAATGTTTATAAGAAAACTGGCTGAGCTGTGGATGTCAGATGCTGAAGTGAAATTGGACTGAAAGACACTAACATCGAAATGTGTAAAATAAATGAGTGACCTACTTTTGAGTGTAACATAGGTTGCAACTGTTAAATGTCATAGTTTTGAACTTAGAATCAGCATTCTAGCTGCATGTGTAAAAATTGTAAGTTGGATTTGAATGTAGAAAACTGGGAACAAACATGACATTTAGCTGAAGCTGGGCTTAAAGAGATTGAATTCTGCCTGACAACTACCCCCGACAGGAGTTGAACTGGCTCAACAACTCTTCCCAGGCCTGGCTGCATCCTGCTGCCCCTGCCAAAAGGAGATGACACCGCTCTGATTGAATTAGGGGAGTGGCACCTGGGGTCTACAGGAAACTAAACAAAGCACTGTCCCTGGCTCAGGCAAATGTTATATTGGGGGGGGTCGTAAAATGGCTTCGCCTTGGGAGAAACTGGGAGGGGCAGTGCCTGTGAGAGCAAGCTGAGCTTGGGGGAAGTGGATAAACCAGAAATTCCACCATGTGCTTTGGAAAACCACACCCCTTTGGGGCCAGAGCATGATTTTAAAAAGATGGATAACTCACAGTGCGGACTTGTCAAAATTATATAAATAACATCATCATTCTTGTGATTTTTCTGTGCACATTTTAAGAGGTGTTAGGACCCTGTGATATGTTCTTGTGGATAGTAGCGGTTAAAAAGGTTGTTACTCCAAATGTATGCATGTTAACAATCTGACACTTTATCATCTGAAACCCATATCCCTGGTGCACATTTGTGTAAAATCTGGAAAGGTTTAGAGGTCGTTATCTGGATGAAAAGGGGAGAATTCTGTCATAAGTGGACACAACCTCGTACAAAGACAGGGATCGGATGGTTTGGTGCTACAGAAAATATGTTAACTGGACCTATAATATTAGAAAAATGGCACATAGATAAATATGTATTTAGGTCAGAAATAGATTTGTGTGCAATTTGACAGGGGGAGGTTCCTCTGACCATAAAACCTACAGCATCACTCTGACACTCCATTTCTTTCCCCCAATCAAGGGAGAGAGGAAAGTTTGGCCAATGATAAGTGAGAGGGGCAGGCTTAGCTAGGCCCAGACACACACCCATTTTCAAAACACATAAAAAGGAACATTGAAACCCAGGTAGGGACATTCACTTTCCACTTTCTTGCGGGACGCTTTGCCGGGAGACTCCAGACTTCAAATCCATGAATCTCCAGAGACCAGAGATCCAGAGAGACCAGAGATCCAGAGAGACCAGAGATCCAGAGAGACCAGAACTGTGCAGTGCTGAGAGCAGAACCAGAGACCAGATCGCTGTGAAGAACCGCTAGCAGAAGTCCAGCCAATCCTGACCCGATCGGTGAGGAAGTCGAATTCCTGTCCAAAATCTAGTGTGAGTACCCAGCTAGCACTGTGCCAAAACCAATCTCTTAGTTTAAAACAATCTAATCCAAACTATTTTAGCCTATTAGAACTGCCTCCTAGAATCGTGTCATTCTGTTGTCTTTAAAACTGAAAACTGTCATCTGTCATTCTGAGCTTTAAAATTTCAAATCCGAAAAACTACCTTTACTAAATCGGCCGTATCTCAGGAACCGTTTGTGCTAGGAGCGAGTTTTAACTGTCATCTTAAAGCTAAGATTCTGAGCTTTCCAACGAATCTAAAACCGACTTGCTACCCTTATAGTGCCTCCGTAATTGCGCTCGACGCACACGACTAAATTTGCCGCGATTTGACATTTTGCTTAATTTCAGCCACGTTTAAGAATATTTGTCCTTGCTTTCCTTGCTGAAATTCGTGTGCAACCTGACAATCATTCATAGAGCATTGCTAAAGTGATCCTGAATTAATTTAAAATATCTCTAACTCACCGTGAACCCCCTATAGGGAATTAAAAGCATTTTTAGCATATTTCTCACTTCTTTGCATACCACATCAAAGTATATTGCCTGTGTTTAGAACTCCTATCTGTTTTCCTCTAAGCTTGCTAGGGGGGAACTGAATTATATTTGATTGCATTCCTGAGAACTGTGTGCTTTCCTTCCATCTCTTTACCTTGCATAAAGGGGGGGGGGTGAATTGTCAAAGAAAAGTGATTACATTGTCTTTTGTTGAAGTCATATCAAGTTTATTTCCTGTACTGCATTTTCATTCATCATTGCATTGTCCTTGAAGCCATAAAAGCATTCTCAGCTACTTTATCCTCTCTAATACACTTCTAAGCCATCAAAAAGAGTGTACCACTGTAACATTATCCATTGTTGATCACTATCATGTTCACAAGTGTGCTGCCAAACATTAATTTATTATAAAAATGTGATACACATATATATATATACATATATATATATTTATATATATATATATTGTTTAATTTTCAAATAAACCTTTTAATTTGCAAAACAAACCTACTTCTTGGATCAGTGGGGGTCAGGGGGATTCTAAGAGAGGGGTGTTATATAAGGGTTGTCATCCAGAGTAAACGAACTGGACATAAAAATATATCAGTAAGGGTTTCCCTCAGCATCCCAGACTAGGCATTGACTTAGCTGTAGTGTTGAATTGAATCCGCTTACAAAATGGGGGTTCGTAGCCGGAGATTCTGGATTAGATTTACCACTTGTGCAGTTTAATACAATGTGCCAACTGACCGGATACACATATCCGGTTAGATCACCACGCTGTTTTACACTGTGAAAGCACTCCTCAAAGGAACGCTCTGAGGAAACGGTCTGTTTTGCAAAATAAAATACAAACTTCTGTAAGTCAGGAAGGAACTCAAATTGCAGAATGACGACACTGGTAGACATCAAAATAGCCAGAGAGCACTTCTTACATAAGCTATTTGTGAGAGGTGAATGGACTGAGCAGGGCCAGGATGCGTGGTTGCAGGCAATCACACAACAGGTCACGGCAACTGGGTTAGATATCTGGAGAGATCAGGGTCACTTACATGTGGCCCTGAGTGAACTATACATGGCTCCTAAAGATAAAGATGAACACGACAATATGGTTAGGATAGCGGCATATTTGTATCTATATATGGGAGCCATGAAGGACAAATGTGCTGAAGGCCAAGATCTGGCAAGTAGGCAACTGTTGGCATTAGAGAAGACCCAATCTGACCTGGTCTCTTCTGAGGAGAGGCTGCAGAGGAGCCAGGAGTCAGAAAATGACAGTAGGCAGTATATCATTAAAATAAAAGAGGACATGGATATACTGCAACAGGAAAAGACAGACCAGGATACCAGAATTCTGGCTTTGCAGAAGGAGCACCAAGACAGTTTGGACTCCTTACTGCAGAGCCAGAAAAAGCTGGAGCAACAGATCAATTTCAACAGGGCATGCACAGAGCAGGTAGCCACCCTGCAAATCCAACTAGACAGAGAGAAAGAGGAAAGCAATACATTGATTTTGAAAGACCTGGATAGCCAGGCAGAGTTTGATGAAGAACGCCAGAAAGCTGGGGCCTTTCAAAGGCAGAGGGACGACCTGGCGTCACACATGCAGGCTCTTGGTCAGGAAAGGGATACCTTAGGCCAGGAAGTCTGCCATTTAAAAAGAAAAATTGAAGAAAATCACTTGGCTGGGTGACCTCCAAAAAGAGCATCAGGGCTTGCTAGGTCACACCAGGAGGGTGGAGGAGGCTCTGGCAAGAAAGGAGCAGGCCAGTAGGGATGGGACTCAAGAGGTAACTCTCCTGCAGCAGAGACTGGCCCAGTACTCCAGGACCAATCAGGAGGCACATAGAGAAAATGAGGCTCTCTGTCAGCACAATGATAGGCTCCAGCAACAGGTAGCCATGCAGGAGAGACTTATAGAGTCTAGTAAGGCCTTAACTGAGGAACTGAAAGCGCAGGCTCTTGCATTGCAACAGGGAGCAGGGGCTGACAGAGATGAAGTTTGCTGGGAAAGGGAAACACCTGAGCATAACCTCAGAAGCCCTAGTACCAGAGGCCTTCATCTCTCTCAGTCCCCGGACTCTGCCACCCCCATGTCCCCTGGCGCGCATGAGCCCAGGGCCACAGGAATGGCAGATTACTATCCAGCCAAAAGTATGGGGCTCATAGGCCAGTACCACCCAGGAATGGATGGGCGGGCACCGGGGTATGGGCACCTAAGTACAGTGCAGTTTAGTGGGGAACCCCAGGGAATTAGGCCCCCTAAGGGCATCCTAAAAGCCTCTGCCCAGTTTGATCACTGGGGGGGGTACCCATCAAATCCTGGTAGCAAGGAGGGGTCTGAAGACTCCTCTGAGCGTCACAGGACACAGGAGACCAGGTCCCCACATTCTGCCAGTTATTCCCAGGCTCGCAGAATCTGGGAAAACCTGGAAGATCAGAGGGGCACCTCTGGGAGCAGTGCTTCTGAATCAAAGGATGAATGGACCAGGGTTACCCGAACCAAAAAGGCCTATAAGGTGAATAGGGCCTTGCTTAAGGACCCCTTAAAACAGATTAAGGCAGTCAGGAGTGTCATAACGCCTTATCATAAGAACGCCAAGTATTCTGTTTGGGAACACTTGGAGCTCTATGAGCAAATGATGGAGACTTTCCATTTGAAGGACAGCAGTAGCTGCATCCAGTACGTCAAATGGACATTCTCCCCTGAATACTCCAGTTTCTTTGCGGGGCTGGAGGACCAAAACCATTCAAGATTGTCCACATATAGGGCGACCATCTTGAAACATTTTTCTGTACATAGAAATCCCCAAGAGGCTCGCAAGGCAGCCTACAATTCGCAATGTGGGGAGGATCAGGCCCCAATGGATTCGTGCAAGAATTGAAGCGTGCCTTTGCAAAGACCACCAGAAGGGTGCGCACGGACAGCAGAGAATTCATCAACACATTTTTCCATGCTCTTCCCAAGTACATAATGACCCAGCTCGTGAGAGATTTTCTCGAGAAAAGATCTTTAGACTGGGTCATTGAGCAAGCCACCCGGATCTATGAGGTGCAGAAGCCCATAGAAAATAAAAGTAATGCGCAGAAAAACCCCAAAACCAACAGCACCCCTGCTGCTGCCAAGGTGGCAGAGGTAAAGGTTGCCCCCGTTTTAGATTTGGAGATGGGGGGCCTAAAAACCTGCCTGCACCAAATAATTCACAGCCCAGAAGGCCCTCGGGCCAGTCACAGACAGGGAGTCGAGGAGGTAGTCCCACAAATGGGGTCCCTCACTCCCCTGATTATGTAAGTCCCCACTACAAGGGAAACCGACCCATCCTGGGTTATGTGTGGACTCCTCCAGCCCAAGGGGGGGGATCCAGTCAAGCACCTAACCCAGAGAACTTCCATCCAAACTTCCCACAGGAGGGAAGAAATTCACCAAACCCTGGGCCGAACTTTTTCCCCAGGTATCCACAAGGTTTCTAGCCCCAAACTCATCCATCCTTCTTTCCCCAATTCCCTGAGCCCAGACAACCTAATCCGGGAGTGGGGAAGTCAAGGGTGGAGGGGTACCCAAATCTTCCCAACCCGGGGTATTACCAGAGAAGGGATAGCTACCCTTCCCGGGATCAGCCTAGGGGAGAAAACAGAACCCTGCATCAGTCTGAGTGGGTTTCCCAACTTGAGCGCCAGGTCCAAAACATGGCACGGGATCTGGGCCACAAGCTGAGGGCACAACAGAACCCTCAGATGAGCATGCCACCACAGAATGCCCCAAACTCTGGGCCTGGTGCTCCAGAACAATGACGGGGGCAGCACCCCGATAACCCACCGGTTCCCAGGGAGGAGGCACAAGGGGAAGGGGGTTGTAAAGCCTTGGAGGAAGCTTCCTTCCCAACTTGTAAACAGCCCCTGGAAAACCAGGAACCAGAAACAAAATCTCCTACCCCTGAAAGCCTGCCTCCCAAGGAGCAGAGGGGGGGGGTAGGAGAAACCAAGGACTCAAACAGACCCACTTTGTGGAGGAGGTACAGGTCTTCCAATTTGAGGGAGAGCGATCCTCAGAGGGTTCTGGGAAAAGGGTCTTCTCCTTCAGAGATGGGGGAACTCCTCCCAAGGAAAAATGGGTCCCAAGAGATTCCAATCCAGACTGGGTAGATGTGGGGATTGAGCTGTCGCCGCCCATCATCCTATCCCAGAACCAACAAAACCAAAAACCCCTGGTTCAAACCCATCCTGGTGACTGCCTTCCAAAAGGCAGGGGCGGCCCAGAACCGGAACCAGGGGAACCTAAAACCGAATCAATAGACTGGGTGGATGTGGGGATTGAGCTGTCGCCGCCCATCATTCTATCCCAGAACCAACAATACCAAAATCCCATGGGTCAAACCCATCCTGATGACTGCCTCCAAAAAGGGGGGTGGGGGCCCAAGAACCCAAAACCATTTCCAGTTGCCAACTTTTTCTTTCAGATTCCCCAGGCTCTTCACAGAATTCCTCCCAAATCTCTTCTCTCGCCATGTCCAAAACCAGAAAGTTAGCCCACCAGTTGTCCAAAAATGTGCATTATCTGTGCCCCCTTGAGGAGAAGGAGGGAAGATATTATGCCCCGGTACAAGTACAGGGACAGGGTACAATTTTAGCACTGGTGGACACTGGATCCCAAGCAACCCTTCTGTCCAGAAGTGCCTTTGATGAACTGAATTCAGGTAGGGGGGAGAAGTACCAAATTCCCCTCACCTCTCTTCCTGGACAACTCCAGAACTTTGACGGGAAGGAAATTCCCGTCGAGGGGACTGCAGATTTGGACATCAAAATTGGGCGACACAAGGTAAAACACCCAGTCATAGTGACTCCAGAGGGCACCCCTTGTTTACTAGGGAATGACCTCCTGAGAAGGTTGTCACCCCTAACAGATTGCGTAAACAAGGTCCTCTGGACCCAAACTAGCCGACCAATAAAATTAAAACAGAGTGTCAACCATGTTAGTTTAAATGGCACCTGCCACATGGTTGAACAAAAATCTGGCCAAGTCGAATTTCACTTCCAGAACAACCAGATTCCAGATGTGACAGTAATAGCAGTAGGACAACAGACTGGTGATGGGGGGTCCTCTCTATTTCTGAAAATCAACCTTCCTTCCAGTTTAAGGTGGTATTCCACACTGGAAGGAAATACTCTGAAATTCTTTACCAATCCACAATCAGACACACCCACTCCTATAGTCCAGAAAGATGTGAAATCAGCTCAGAGCCTGGCTGATAGTCAGAAATAGGAGATCAGTTCTTCATCCCTGTCAGTTAAATGATGGGAAGGACTCTGTTCTCGCTCAAGTGTGTGTGAACAACGGTAAGAGCTTCATCAGCGAAGCCATGTTCCGCCAACTCCCAAAAGATCCAGCCATTCCCACATTCAAACTGATAGACAAATGGGAAATTGATCTGGAAACACCCAATTTGAAACATCTCCTGCCAAGCAGGTGTATGCTCAAAATCTCCATTGGCAACAAGAGCATAGTCCATAATTGTTGGGTCGTGTGAGACGTCACTGCCGCCTTTTACTTAGGCAGTGACATTCTCAATCGCTTTGACATTAGTTTGGACCTAATCAACTTCAAAGCTTGGTCCCGATTAGCAGATAATCCCATGGGCTTTGATGATCAAGAAAAAGCATTTAGGTCAGCTCAATTGCTACCTTATGCAGTTGAAATTCAGATTAAAGAGGAAGTCACCATCCCAGAAAGGACCCAACAATTCTCCCTGGAAGTGAAAGTTAAAAGAGGACAAAAATTGAAAAACCCTGATGCTTATATTCACCTAAATGCTTCTCTCCAACAGCAAGGGTTAGGCGTAAACCCAACACCATTAGTCAACATAGAACATGACACAATTCCAATAGAGGTGGATAACAGCGACTTACAGAGTATTACTCTAGCCACAGGCACCATTATTGGAATGGCGGTTGATGACCGACATTTCTCCATTGATTTAGGAAATGAACTGTTAGGACCAATCCCCAAGGATGTTTTGACAGTGACAGTGATGACAATACAACACCAGACAGGATTTTCACCCGGCATGGGGCGAACTTCCTGGTGTACACTTCTTGCCCTTATGGTAAGGAAGATGTGACTTGTGACTTCAGGAGGGATGAGGTGATTTTCCAGGTCCATGAGGGCTGCCTTTCCCACCTGAAGCCTCCAGTCCAAATCAGCAGTCTTTCCAGGCTTCAGGCAGATGGTGGAAGAGAGAGTCAACCTAGCTGATGCCTGCGTGAATCTGGAACAGAAGCAAACGTTGAAACAAGTTTTCTTGGATTCCCAAGATCTCTTTGCGGTAGACTCATATGACTGTGGTCGCACCAACATCCACACAACAACAATTCCCACGGACCCTGGAATGACTGCAGTGTTTGTGAAGCAATATCGTTTGCCTCTCGCATCCATGGAGTCCCTTACTGAAATAATTAAGAACCTTGAGTTCTTAGACGGGAATAATCCGTCCAGTACACAGCACCTTCAATAATCCGGTGCTGAGAATATTGAAGCCAAACGGCCAGTGGAGACTCTGTGCCGACCTTAGAGAGCTCAACAAACGGGTCCATACTTCCCGATGGCCTCTGCCCTACATTGACCAAGGGCTGGCCCAGATTCAGGGGTCACAGGTATTCACAGCAATAGACCTGACCAATGGATACTGGACCGTGCCTGTCAGTAGGGAGGACCAATACAAACTGGCTTTTACCCAAACTCCTTTCAGATACCTCAACTCCAGCAATTAATTCAACATTTTCCTACACAAGGCCATGCCCGACCTGGATGCGAGGGGTAACCTGGCTTATGTAGATGATGTCCTAATCAAAAGTTCATCTGTGGAGGAACTCATAGCAGGGATCTGTTATGTTCTGACACAGTTGAGGGCCGCCGGAGCAAAACTTTCCTTTCAGAAAGCACAGTGGTGTAGAACCCGTGTTAATTTCTTAGGGCATGAGATTACTCCTCAGGGTCTCTGTCCCCAAGAAAAGAAAGTGGAAGCACTTCAGAAACTTAAGGATCCCACAACTCTGCGGGAACTAAGGAGTCTCCTTGGACTGACTAATTACAGCAGAAAGTTCATTGAGGGCTACGCAGAGATCACTGGACCCCTGATTCATCTCTTGAAGGGGGGGGTCAAGTGGGAAAGGGGTCCAGAACAATCCGAGGCAGTAAGACAACTCAAGAGAAGCCTCTCACAAGTGCCTTGCCTAGCTTACCCTGTCAGAAACAAGGGGTTCTTCCTAGAGACAGGGTTCTCTAATACGTGCTTGACGGCAGTATTATACCAAAAGCATGACAAGGTCTATAAAGTAATCTCCTATGTGAGCAAAACTTTATCCTCTGTGGAGGAAAAATTCAATGATTGTGAGAAGGCACTCCTGGCAACGGTGTGGGCATTGAAGAATTACAGCCGTTTATCCAGGGGGAACCATCATAGTGGAGACTCCACACCAGCCTCTGCAATATCTCCAAAGTGACAGAATCCGGGCCGGAAATGTGAGTAATTCCCGAATTACTTCCTGGATTCTGTCAATGCAAGGCTTTCCTGTGGAGGTCAGATATGGCCAAAACAAGAAGAGTCCCCTCGCGCAAGGTCTGGCTGACTTGCATGATTGTGCCAGAGAAAACTGTCTCGAGGACGAAAGTCTAAAAATCAAGGACAACATGGAGGAATACCTTAATTCCCCACACAACGTCTTTGAAGAAGACAAGTGTGAGGGAATGCCCACTGTCTATGTGGATGGATGCTCTTACCATGTTGACAACAACGTGGAGAAAGAACTGGTGGCCGGCGTAGGGAATGCATGGGTGAAGGAGTTTCCAGAACCCTCCGCTGGGTACAAAATTGGTCCCCGAAGTAGTCAGGTGGCAGAATTGATGGCTGTGCATGAAGCCATCCTCACTGCTGTCCAACATCAGCTCCACGAACTGGTCATGATCACAGATTCGGATTATGTACGGAACGGGTTCGTGGAGCACCTGGTTAATTGGAAAACCAGAGGCATGTTATGTGCTAATAACAAACCTTTGAAACATGGGAAGTTAATCCAAACATTGATGATCTGGTCATCTCGAATGGGATGACCATCTACTGGAAAAAGATCAAGGGTCATTCCAAAGTAGAGGGACCAGACAAAACTGGAAATTACTTAGCTGATTAGCTGGCCAAAACTGGTGCCATCCAAGGGGATCTAATAGAAATAGAGTCTCTATTGGGGGAAATCCAGGTCACTGCTATCACTAGGTCCCAGACAAATGCTCACAATGATCTGTCAACTGCGCAATGGAGTAAGGAGACCCCTGATGCTGATTTAATTACGGCTCAAAAGGGGGATCCAATAATTGGTAAGTTTTACCAACACATTGAGGACCCTGAGAACTTTCCCCTGACGGATACCGATTACGTTGGGAAAGAGGACCTAGGAGTGTTGATGAAATGTCCAAAAAGGTTCTGAATCCAAGACGGTTTGTTGGTTAGGAAATCCCAAGCTGGCCATGATCAGTGGGTGGTCCCTACCTCATTCCGAAGACTAATGTTAAGTCACGCCCATGATGCGGCCACCGCCGGTCATAGGGGGGTTCACACAACACTGGAAATCTTAAGAGAGGTTGCATACTGGCCACACATGGGGCAGGACCTCGACCAATACTTGAAGGGGTGTCTTGTGTGTGCACAATTTCAGCCAACATCTCTCACACACCGGGCGCCTCTCCAAAAGAGGGGGATGACACTGCCATGGTCAGATTTGCAAATCGACTTTGTAGGCCCTGTAATTCGCTCGTCTAGAGGAAACAAGTACATGTTGACCATCACATGCTTGTTTACCAAGTGGGTGAATGTCTCCCAGACCCAAATTGCAAGGCAGAAACAGCAGCTTCCCTGATGATTAACCACATCTTTTCCCGTTTTGGGCTACCTCAAAGGATTGAGTCAGACAGAGGTAGCCATTTCACCAGCGAGGTAATGACAAAGATGTGGGAGATACTGGGGGTCAAAAGGAAGCTACATATTGCTTACAGGCCAGCTTCTTCTGGAGCAGTAGAACGCTACAACCGAACCGTTGTGAGCATCTTAAAAAGTTTGTGGCAGATTTTGGGCCAAGTTGGGATATCCGATTACCTCTGGTCCTAATGGCCATCAGATCTACCTCTTCATCTGCAACTAAAATGTCACCATTTGAGTTGATGACTGGACGCAAGATGGTGCTTCCCCAGCATTTTCTCTAGAGGACCCAAGAGCAGACGTTGATAAATGCCTCCACAACTCATGAGTATGTGGAGAATTTAAGGAAACACCTTCAGCATGCTTTTGCCTATGCTCAGCGGAATCTAGAAAGATCAGCTGATAGCATGAAAACCCACTACGACCTGAAGACCACCAGGAAGGAATATACTGTGGGAGACCGGGTATATCTATACAATTTCCAAAGGAACCAGGCCAAACAGCGAAAATTTTTGCACACATGGAAGGGACCGTTTGAAATTATAGACAAGGTCTCCCCAGTAGCGTATAAGATCCGCATCCCCAAAGGTAGTCTGGCAGAAGGGGAAGACAAGTAGGTTCAAATTAATCAGCTAAAATGTTGCCATCCCAGGCACACTCTGCAACAACTGGAGGAATCCTCTGGAATCCCAGAGGGGGCCGCCCCAGAGTAATTCAGTTCCAACCCTAAAATATCCCACAGATAGTCTCTAAAATATCATGATTCTGGTAGGAAAATGTTTCCTGTTATATCTTGTTTTTAAAACAAGACTGAAAAGTGTAACCGGATGTATAAAATGTATGTGTTCGCCACACCATTAATAGTGGTGGAGAAATGTCTACGAATAGGTATTGCCGCTTTTGCTTTATCATCCTAGGAGAGATGAAACCACGGAGACTGACCAAGGAGAACAACCCGGAGACCTGGAGCAAAGATCCAAGGGGCTCGGGGTACCGCCCAATATTCCCATGAGGACAGGCGAGGAGAACCGATCGATCTAACCGGATGGAGGAAAAGATGCTAAACTGTGCCATCTATGGAATTGGAAGAAGATGATGCGGACATACCAGCACTTGGATCAAAACATCCTTTGCCCCCGACTCCCCCTCGACTAGAAATCAAAGTGCAGTCGGGCTGGGGGGCTTGTTGGGTGTCCTGACCCACGTTTGGACTATTAAGCTGCAACATTTGGTGCTGTGGGTTTAGAAAATCCAAGATGGTGGAAAAGCCCACATTTGCGGCAGAATCCGGGAAAACCGCGCAGTTTGTGCGCACACCAAAATGGTTGCCTAACCTGCCACCCATCAGTACAAGCATGATGGGCCAAGAGTGCCATGAGTGAAATGTGTGCCAAAGGAAAAACAGCAGTGCCGGTTGCTAAAAAAAAGCGCTTTAAAATCACCTTTGTTTCCCTGAATGCAAGCTCAAAATGCATATTTTAAACATCACAAGATATTCAAAAATCTCAATGAACACCAGCAGACATTTGGCAGAATGTATTCTTGCGTGCATACTAAATCAGGAAAGATGAAGAGCCCAAAACAATGTTTATAAGAAAACTGACTGAGCTGTGGATGTCAGCAGCTGAAGTGAAATTGGACTGAAAGACACTAAAATCGAAATGTGTAAAATAAATGAGTGACCTACTTTTGAGTGTAACATAGGTTGCAATTATTAAATGTTATAGTTTTGAACTTAGAACCAGCATTCTAGCTGCATGTGTAAAAATTGTAAGTTGGATTTGAATGTAGAAAACTGGGAACAAACATGACATTTAGCTGAAGCTGGGCTTAAAGAGATTGAATTCTGCCTGACAACTACCCCAGACAGGAGTTGAACTGGCTCAACAACTCTTCCCAGGCCTGGCTGCATCCTGCTGCCCTGCCAAAAGGAGATGACACCTCTCTGATTGAATTAGGGGAGGGGCACCTGGGGACTACAGGAAACTAAACAAAGCACTGTACCTGGCTCAGGCAAATGTTATATTGAGGGGGTCGAAAAATGGCTTCCTCTTGGGAGAAACTGGGAGGGGCAGTGCCTGTGAGAGCAAGCTGAGCTTGTGGGAAGTGGATAAACCAGAAATTCCACCATGTGCTTTGGAAAACCACACTCCTTTGGGGCCAGAGCATGATTTTAAAAAGATGGATAGCTCACAGTGCGGACTTGTCAAAATTATATAAATAACATTATCATTCTTGTAATTTTTCTGTGCACATTTTAAGAGGTGTTAGGACCCTGTGATATGTTCTTGGGGATAGTAGCAGATAAAAAGGTTGTTACTCCAAATGTATGCATGCTAAAAATCTGACTCTTTATCATCTGAAACCCATATCCCTGATGCACATTTGTGTAAAATATGGGAAGGTTTAGAGGTCGTTATCTGGATGAAAAGGGGAGATCTGTCATAAGTGGACACAACATCGTACAAAGACAGGGATCGGATGGTTTGGTGCTACAGAAAATATGTTAACTGGACCTATAATATTAGAAAAATGGTACATAGATAAATATGTATTTAGGTCAGAAATAGATTTGTGTGCAATTTGACAAGGGGAGGTTCCTCTGACCATAAAACCTACAGCATCACTCTGACACTCCATTTCTTTCCCCCAATCAAGGGAGAGAGGAAAGCTTGGCCAATGATAAGTGAGAGGGGCAGTTTTAGCTAGGCCCAGGCACACACCCATTTTCAAAACACATAAAAAGGAACATTGAAACCCAGGTAGGGACATTCACTTTCCACTTTCTTGCGGGACGCTTTGCCGGGAGACTCCAGACTTCAAATCCATCAATCTCCAGAGACCAGAGATCCAGAGAGACCAGAGATCCAGAGAGACCAGAGATCCAGAGAGACCAGAACTGTGCAGTGCTGAGAGCAGAACCAGAGACCAGATCGCTGTGAAGAACCGCTAGCAGAGGTCCAGCCAATCCTGACCCGATCGGTGAGGAAGTCGCATTCCTGTCCAAAATCTAGTGTGAGTACCCAGCTAGCACTGTGCCAAAACCAATCTCTTAGTTTAAAATAATGTAATCCAAACTATTTTAGCCTATTAGAACTGCCTCCTGTCATTCTGTCATCTTTAAAACTGAAAACTGTCATCTGTCATTCTGAGCTTTAAAATTTCAAATCCGAAAAACTACCTTTACTAAATCGGCCATATCTCCAGAAACATTTGTGCTAGGAGCGAGTTTTAACTGTCATCTTAAAGCTAAGATTCTAAGCTTTCCAAGGAACCTAAAACCGACTTATAGAGCCTCCGTAATTGCGCTCGACGCACGTGACTAAATTTGCCGCTATTGACATTTTGCTTAATTTCAGCCAGGTGTAAAATGATTTGTCCTTGCTTTCCTTGCTGAAATTTGTGTGCAACCTGACTATCATTCATAGAGCATTGCTAAAGTGATCCTGAATTAATTTAAAGTATCTCTCACTCACCCTGAACCCCCTATAGGGAATTAAAAGCATTTTTAGCATATTTCTCACTTCTTTGCATACCACATCAAAGTATATTTCCTGTTTTTAGAACTCTACCTGTTTTCTTCTAAGCTTAATAGGGGGGAACTTAATTATATTTGATTGCATTCCTGAGAACTGTGTGCTTTCCTTCCATCTCTTTACCTTGCATAAAGGGGGGTGGGGGCTGAATTGTCAAAGAAAAGTGATTACATTGTCTTTTGTTGAAGTCATATCAAGTTTATTCCAATACTGCATTTTCATTCATCATTGCATTGTCCTTGAAGCCATAAAAGCATTCTCAGCTACTTTATCCTCTCTATATCACTTCTAAGCCATCAAAAAGAGTGTACCACTGTAACATTATCCATTGTTGCTCATTATCATCTTCACAAGTGTGCTGTCAAACATTAATTTATTATAAAAGTGTGATATATATATATATATATATATATATATATATATATATATATATATATATATATATATATATATAGTTTAATTTTCAAATAAACCTTTTAATTTGCAAAACAAACCTACTTCTTGGCTCAGTGGGGTCAGGGGGATTCTAAGAGAGGGGTGTTATATAAGGATTGTCATCCAGAGTAAACGAACTGGACATAAAAATATATCAATAAGGGTTTCCCTCAGCATCCCAGACTAGGCATTGACTTAGCTGTAGTGTTGAATTGAATCCGCTTACAATGCACTCACAGGGATACTTGTCCTGTGTGGTGATATGCTGGAGACAGCAACATAGTACACATGCACTGCATGGTGCAGGATGGCGTTACGGAGGGTGAGGGCCACTGATGAGTGGTGCACATGTTGTGGATGTGGGGTGGTTTCCTGTCAGTCATGTAGTGATAGGTGTCAACCTTACTTCATTCATATGGAATTTGGGTGTCAAGCACCGTTTGCGATTGTTTGGGTCACAGTGTTCGGTGATGTGCACATCGTGCAGTCACATCAACATTGGCAGCATGGTGGTGTGGTGGTGTGTGCATCTCTCCCCCCATTTCAATGCCATGTGCCAGTCCTGCAACTTACCAAGCGGTCAGGCACGTCGTCCAGCATGTCGCTCCATTAAGAGTGGTAGCGTGGAGTTCCGTAGGACCATAGAGTCATGAGTTGATCTGGGATATCAGGCACAACAATGTGTGATGATCTTGCTGGCGTTGCATTCCATCTGCACATTCATGGAGTGGTATTGCTTGCGGTTGCGGTAGACCACCTGCATGGCATGCGGGACCACCAACACCACGTGGGTGCAGTCGAGGGCACCTACACAATTTGGAATGCCTGCCCGTGTATGGAAGGCAACTTTTGTATCAAATATCTCCTGGAGAGTCCGTGGTAGGGATATGTAGTCCCTTGTGTTCTTAAGGAGGGTATCCAGCACTTGGTTCAGAATCCGGGAAAAAAAGGGTTGTGATATGCCATGCATGTGCCCCACTGTGTGCTGGTAGGTGCCTGTGGCAAGAAAGTGGAGCACAGACGCTATGTTCAGTAGAGGGGGGATGACGGTGCGTATTTCAATGAGGCTCACTATGTCGTTGTGTATCAGGTCCACTATGGTGGTGATGGTGTCCCGGTACAGACGGTACAGGGTGTGGATCTGCTCAGGGGTTAGGTTGAAAGGACTTGCTCTAATGCAAGGGATTGGGGGCTGCCAGCATGGTAATGGTGGCTGCACTGGTGGGGCATTCTGGGCTGTCTCACCCTCCTTCTCCTCCTATGTCTCCTCTGTGGTGCCAGCTGTTCTTGTCGTTGATGTTATGGCAATGCAAGCATGTCCTCCAGCTCCAGTAATGTTACTACTATTGGAATCATCTTGGTGTGGGAGGGGGTGTGGTATGTGGGTGTGCTCCTTTTGTACTGGGCCTGACTACATTGCCCCCACCTGTGCTGAGTGTGTGCACCTGTGGCAGTTGGGAACACGACGGTAGACCGGCGATGCTGGTATTTACGGCATGCCGGTAACCACTTTTTCCGCCTTCATGAGGCCGTTATTTGCATGTCCGCTTCACTTGTGATCTACTCCAGTTTACGGCATGCCACTATTGCTGGCATGGTGGGTCGTGTGCTCTCGCCCAGACCGCTATTAATGGCACCATACTTTACGATGCTGCTAATAGCGGTCGGGCTGGCCAGAATAGCCCAGAGCAGTAATCAATGCCGGTATTCCTTTACTGCATCGTTGTTCCCTTAGCACCAACCTCGGAATGACCCTCTTTATTTTCCTTAGTCCTTTACAGTGTTGCAACTTGGGTCTTCATTTAATTTCCAAATGCCCTAGACTCCCTTAAAGAATTATTTATAAGTGCATATGTGCCTTGGACAGACCTGGTGGCAGCTTATCTTTTCGCTTATTTTTAACCCTTTCTTGCCATGCAAACCATGTTTACCGCGGTTGGCACAGGAAGGTGGCCTGGCTCCAAAATGGCCATGCCGCTAGGTTCTTTCGCCATCTCCCCCCTTTGACCTCCCCAGGTCGAGCCGACCCTGGTCAGTCCTTATTTGGGCATCCATTCTCCAGAGAAACGCCAAGGTTTCACAGGCTTTTTCATGCCATGTGTGTGTGCCTCCAGGATGTAGGCTGGACCGGCTAGTTCCAATACACATTCTGGGTGCCAGAGAGGTTGGTGTGCTGGGAATGACTGGGACTACCGTGGTCCGTGATTGGTCCATATCCGGTGTGCCTATATGTGAGCATATATCCCATTGGGTTCTCTTAATTTTGGCGCAAAGGAGATTCTGGATACGAGAAGGCTCCAAACACCCATACCAGGTCGATCTCTTGAGTTCTTGCTGAACGTAGGATAGGATCCAAGTATCCTGAAACTAAGAAGCTGAGTCGAGGAACCGATGCTGACCCACTGGAAGGTTTGGCACCCTGAGCCTGATGTTGTCCCGCCGGACCCCTCTGCATCTGACTGAACCAGATTGTCTGCAAAGGTGCTTCGATCCATTGGAATAGTGGGATCAACTATTCTCGGCACCTTCTTCAAACCCTGCAAGTAAGCCTCTTGAGAGGTGTCCCTGGGACAACGATTGGACTGACCAGCTTGCACAGGACCTATGCCCTGAAACCGCTGCCGTTTTGAGGAGACCCTTGAAACTTGGTATATCATAAGCTCTGTATTCACGGCACTCTCACACCGAATTTCGTATACTTGGTATTCCCAGGTCTGAAGTAAAGAGGGAGCTCCCGAACTGGAGTACACCCGGTTACTGTCTCGCCCGTCGTGGTGACAAACTTTGTAGGTGCCTTGCTACGGTGCTCCTCTGTGCCCTCAAACCTGCTACAGTGAAACTGGAGTGATCCATCCACCAGGAGCGGATAAATCGCTACTGTCCTGCCAGGGAATAAACGCTATAACTTTGCTGCTGAAAGCCGCAGAGTCGCAGAACTGCTGCATTTGAACCTGCAACCGAAGTGGCCTCGACTGACGAAGTTTGTTCCAGAGTGTGCATGGGGTTGGTGTGTACTTGCCACCCTTACCGGTGACCCCTACCGCATTCATCAATTTTTACACACGAGTGTCCCCTGGGGGCCACTCTCCTTTTCACAGGTATCCCAATCTACCGTCCCATTCCCAACTCCTGGAACCGGTACTGCCCTTTTGGGGAGACCTTCCACGAATAGTGGGAACTTATTCTGCATCACCTCGCCCACCTTCCTGAGCTGCTACAGACCCTACAAGACACCCTGCTTTCACCCTTCTGCACTATCGCGTTCACCAGCATTTAAAGTACATTTGAGCACGAGGCTCCTCTCTTCATAGGGACTGGACTGCCTTTCAGTTAGGATTTGATTACTGCAGAATTGCCTAAAGACTATTTGCACTGCTTGCTTCATCCCCTTTTTTAGATTGTGGACCCATTCTGTTCATTAACCCTTTATTTATTTATTTTTTATTTATTTTAATATTTGTAATCCGCCGGTAGCTCGCGAGCCTCGGGGCGCAGTGACAAGAACACGATAGACAGACACACAGGTGTATAGTCAGATGAGACGGGATAAACACACAGAGATTACTCTAACTGGGAATAGAACAGGTGGCAATTTATTTGAAAATATGGGGTTTTACCAATTTGCGGAAGCGTGTGTAATTGGGCTCCAGTCTTAGATGATCCGGGAGTTTATTCCAGAGACTGGCGGCAAGGGTCGGAAAGGCTCTGCCTAGGCCGCTTTTAAGTTTATGTGGGGCTATTGCAATTTTGCCGAGTTGGGACGATCTCAGTGTTCTATTTGGAACGTATGGTCTGATCCTCATTTTTAGGTACGTTGGTGCCTTTCCGTGAATGCATCTATGAGCAACGGTTAAGGTCTTAAAGTGCACCCTATCTTCAATTTTCAGCCAGTGAAGCTCCCTTCTGGAGTTGCTGATGTGTTCTATTCTAGATTTAAGTTTGACAATGTTTACATTGTTGTTCTGTACAACTTGGTAGCTTTGTAGGCACTGCTTGGAGGCACCCAAGACTAGGGCATTGCCATAGTTGAGGTGCGACAAGATGGTGGCTCTAGCTATGGTCGCGCAGTTGACCTCTGATATAAAGGGTCTGATGGCTTTTATTAGTCGAAGGTGGTAGGCACAGTTTTTCTTAACGTATTGTGCTTGGGCCTCTGCCCTTAAGTATGCTTCAAGCAGCATACCGAGGGTTTTGACCTTGCCTAAGACTGGTATAGGTGTGTCTTTGATCTGAAAGGATGTGTAGGAAGTAGATAACTTGGCTGGGCGGATGATGAGCCAAAAATCATGAGCTCCGTTTTTTTCCCGTTAAGGCACATCCAATTGGAGTCCATCCATTGCTCCACGTAGTTATAAATCATGTTGAGTTGCTTGCGGTCTTTCTGATAATTGCCACTTAGTTCAAATACTAGCTGCGTATCATCAGCATAGTTAGAGAAATAGGTGTTCATATGGTCGAGAACAAGGCATAAGTACCTCAAGTAGATGTTAAACAGCAATGGTGACATGCTAGCCCCTTGGGGGACTCCACAGAGGATTTCTTTTTCCAATGAGAACTTGTCCCCCAGTGCACCCTGGATATTCTGTTTTTTAAGAAGGACATTTTCCAGCTGATGGCTTCATCAGAGCAATTGGTGGACTTTTTCAAGGCATCCTGGAGTAAGTTGTGGTCAAGGAGGTCGAAAGCGGCACTGAGGTCGAGTAAGATAAGAAGGCCCGTCTTACCCTTGTCAATAATACCGAGCATTTTGGTCTGGAGGTCTAACATGGCTGTCGCAGTACTGTTAGGCCCCTTGGTATTGTATACATGTATTGTATGATATGATATGATATGTTATTTATAACATGCTTAATACCCAGAGGTTTCTAAGCACGGACCTGGGGATCAAACCCATGTTGCTCTGTGTCATCTTGCTTCCAAGGTCAGCACATTGCCCCTGAGCTATCCTCCTGAGACATTGTAGTAGTGTTGTCTTGGTTTAAAGGTATTACTCTTGATAATTATTTTGTCTTGAAACTCAAAGGCCTTGAATGAATGTACATGTATTTGTAATATATAAACCTGACTGGGAGTGATTTGTAGTGTCCTTTCTGTGTGTGCTCATTGTGGGCTTTCAGTCACGCTCACCCCTCCTGAGACCTTGTCTTGACCGCCGCCAATGCTACCTTGATTGGTCTGGCTTGTCCAGAAGGTTACCCTGTTCCAAGAAACTAGGCTGGCCTTCTGAACCTCTGCCCACCAGGTCAGAGTTCAGAAATAGATCTTAACTGGTCCCTTCAGTGATCAGTGATCTGGAAGCAAAGGCTATCAAGTATTCCTTACACTTAAGTCATTACTGTGCACACATCCACGTTGCTAGTCGTGAAGATAGTGTTCCTTCCGCTTTTGTAGTTTTGCAATGTCGGCGCCCCTGCCAAGACATACTTTATAAATGCAAACTCCTCCTCGTAGGTGTTATCCCAAATAAATGTGCCTTTGCTCTAAAGTAAGTCTCTCATGCCTGCAGTGTGTCCAGCAAAATTATGAACAAACTTTGAATAATATTCACACATTCCAAGAAATTTCCAGGATCGTTCTCAACTAGTCGAAACAGGCATTCCTTCAATCGCATCCGCTAAATTCTTCTTTGGATGGTTAGCTTCTTTTGAAATAACATGTCCGAGGTACCCAATGCCATCTCTGTTGATTTTGCATTTCTCTCGGCTTAATGGCATTCCTGCTTTATGTAATTTCTGAAACACATTCTCAAGTCTTTTGTTGTGTTCCACCAAGCTCTCAGCATGAACTAGGATGTTGCCCTGAATGAGAAGAACTCCCGGATCCCCGTCAAAGATCTGGTACATGATTTTCTTGTGTACCGAGGCTAGAGAAATGAGGTCAAAAGACATGCATTAATACTGACACAGCCTCTCTGGGGTTATAAAGGCAGTTGAATGTTTCAAACCCTCATATAGCTTCACCTGATGAATACTCTCTATGATATCTTTTTTTTTTGTTTAACCAACTTTATTTTCATGTTGTTCTTCTTTTAAAAGGAATACAACAGTCAGCCTTTGGTTACAGCAGTATTTCAACCATTATCATCTGTGAAAACAAATTATTTAACCTACTTGAACTTTGGCATTGAGACTATTATTGTCTTCCAACTTCCCCCCCCCCGAGTATCCCCACCCTCGCCCACCTGTCCCACCCCTTTCCCTTAGTGTTATCTGAACCAAACTAAATCAAGGTTATAACCAAAGCAAAGCTGTTTCCTGAGCTCACCGCTCCTCCGTCTACTGCAGTCTCTATCTGATATGAATGTTCCTTAGAGTCCTGGGTTTATAGAATTGAGCCTCCCTTTCCCCTACATAGGCCCTCATTACAACCTTGGCTATTAGCACCATGGTCCATGCCGCTAAGGTTGCAATTCCGCCATGGTGGATGGCAGAATTACCGCCCCATTCCAAGGTGAGTGGGGCGGTAATTCCCCATTCACCAATGGCCCCTTCCCCATTCCCATTTTTTCCCCATATGGCATAATGGGAATGGGGAAAGGCGATAATTACAGCACCGTAAATTACGGTGCCGTAATTATCGCCAAGGTCCCTTTGCGGCATGGCTTTTAACGGCTGCAAAAAGCAGCCGTTAAAAACCATCCCGCAAAGGGAACCTTGTAATCAGGCGTTAAGGGTCGGCGCCGTTTACGGCGCCGTAAACCCCTTAAGGCCTGAGTCGGAATGAGGGCCATAGTCTTGAAGTGGGTCCCATATGGCTAAGAATTTCAGGTAGGTCCCTGATTTTGTGGCGCAAATGTTCTCCATCGCCATAACTCCCCACACTTTCATCCACCACCATGGGGTTGTAGGACCTTACACTGTCTTCCATCGTTGGGCCACTGTCATCCTTGCTGCAGACAGTAGGTGGGTGATGAGAGCCGCTCTGTTCCCTGAAGCTGCATATATTCCTTCTGATACTGCCCCCAACAGAATGACCTTAGGGGATTGTGGTAGGTCTGCGCCTGTTATGTCTTTGATTAGACTCAGTATTTATTTCCAATACACTTTTATCCTTGGGCACGACCACCACATATGGAATAGGTCACCTCTTTCTCCACAC
Organism: Ambystoma mexicanum; assembly: GCF_040938575.1. Lineage (NCBI taxonomy): Eukaryota > Metazoa > Chordata > Amphibia > Caudata > Ambystomatidae > Ambystoma > Ambystoma mexicanum. Next base: position 1,233,758,361 of record NC_090933.1, on the reverse strand, counting down.
TGGCGCCAACAGTCTGAGGGATACGTGGGGTTAATTTTATATATTCTACTTGGGGGCAGATACCATTGGTAGCATATCTTATATGCTGATTCTTTGATTGCTGTAGATTTGGATAGTTTGTGAGCCTTCTCCAAATTTGACTCCATTTTTCCTGTGTGATTTCCTACCCTATGTCCCGCTCCCAGTCCTTCATATATTTGAGGGTTTCTTCTGCATGCGATTTGTCGAGTAACCTGTACAGTCTAGTGATCCCTTTTTCCTGTGTCCCCTCCCGTATCGTGAGTTCTAGACCTACTGGGGGGGGCGTAATCCAGCCTGTTTTACCTCTGGGTGTGAGATCCAGTGGTGCACTTGTATATATTTAAATCTGTGATGCTCGGTAATGCCAAATCTTTGTTTGCATAGTTCGCAATCTAACACACCGACAGCAAGGCATTTGGATACAAGAGAGAAAATGAACATGGAGTTAAAAAAAACTGTTACTAAGCCCTTTTCTTTAAATGCCTACTTGCTTTAGGCAAGTGAATTAATATACAGGTTTTAATTTGCACCCTTGACCTCAATAGCATCACAACAATTAATCAAAGAAAGTATAATATGAATGCAGTGATGGCTATGCTCAAAACTGTGAATAAGTAGGACAGGGTATATTTTAAACATTTTAATCAAAATACACAGGTACTCCCATTTATTCCATTATATCTGATTGAATTGTCCTACAAAGCCTCACATTTGCATGATAGGATGATATAAAGATAAAGCAGCATGGTCCAGATTACAGAAAATATGCACCAGTGCAAGTGCAAAGTGTGAACGGTATTAGCACCAAGGCAAAGTTTGCCATATTTTTAAAAACACTGGGACACATTAAAAAACAATTGCACTATGTCAAGTGCAGTTGGCATTTTAAAAGCACCAGAGCAAAAATTGCCCTAGTGCAAAAAAGATGCATTTTCACTACATCTTTGCAACAGGGCAAAGTTTGGCCTAGTGTTAATAACGAACGGTGTTAGCACTAAATCAAACTTCGCCCTGATGCAAAAATACATCAAAAAATTATCTTTCTAGCAATAGGGCAATTTTAGCCTTGGTACCTTTAATATTCCAAGGTGCAATGTTTTTTTAATGTGCCCAAGTGTTTTAAAAAAAAAGGTCAAACTTTGCCCTAGTGCTAATACCATGTACATTTTGCAATTGCACCAGTGTAAAATTTCTGTAATCTGGCCCCATATTGTTGAATTAGTTTGTTGTCTAATGTGCAGAGTGAACATTATCACCAGTTAAACGCGTATCTTTTAAATGTGCAAATTATTGCCTCTCTTTGATTTGAGTAGAGTTAGTGTTGGATTGAGTCATACTGCAGACTCTTCGCATGGAACCATAAATACCGGGACTGGACCCAGGAATTAATTTGTTCTCCAGTGATTAACTTTCAGACTCATTCACATCTGAGAATCAGAGCTTCAAGGAACTGGGATGGAAACTCATAAATGCCCATTGATGCCTGGACAGCAGTGGGTGATAAGGCGAGAGGAGGCACTTGCAGGGCTGTCAGAAGATGTGGTGAGGCCCGGGGCAAAACATTTGGTGAGGCCCCCTTACAATTTTTTGCACTGGGCCAGCGGCAGCACATCCGCAAACAGGAGACTCAAGAAATCTACCCTTGAGTTTGAGTGCAGGATCCCAAATATGGTTTATTACTACAACTCCAAATCAACTACAGCAAAGTTAGATTTCTCTACTGAAGAAAGGTTTATGCCAGACTAACTTTTTTATCATATAGATAAATATATATAAGATGGCATGAGCTCTACACTGCGCCACCCCCAATTCTCTGAGGGTCAGTCACTTTTCCAAGCAAAGATTTGAGGGCAGATCTCTTTCTTCGGCTGGGGCCTCCCTCTGGAAACAGCCTCCCTGCCTCGCTGAAACTTGAGGAGAACCATCTCCGGTTCCGAAAGCACCTCAAGACCTGTCTCTTTGCTTCCACCTTCTCTCTTCCTCTCCCTTGCTGATCACCTGCCTGATTCATGCACTGGTCACCTGGTCAAGCTCTGAATTCGGGCCCAGGTCCCTGCCTGTCCTATTGCAATCCCGCACTACCTCTTGGCTCCCCTGCACTTGTGGTCTGTATCTGTAATCCTACAGTCCCCGCTCTTGCTCTTATTCTCCACCCGTTGGCTGCACTTATGAGTACCCACACTTGCCACCCGTTGGCTGCACTCTTGTTTCTCCTTTGTTACTGCACTTCTGCATCCTACCACACCCTCGGCACTTCTCCCCTCCCCCCTTCCCTGCTCTTGCGCGATCTGAATGACACAAGGCCTAGTAAGATCTGTGTTTTGTCCTACTCTTTTGTTTCTCCCTCCTTGCCTTGACGCGCCTAGAAACACTTGTGTACAGGCACGTTATAAATGCCATATCATATCCTTAAGGAGCACCCTGCCCCCATGTGCGCATTAAAACATACATCAAACACAGTGACAAATGATTTACAGTGGAGGCTGGTACATTTCTGAACTTAAGAGGCTTAAATGTTTGCGCCAATTAGGCACGATCAACAGAGCACAGTGAGGGAGCCCAAACCAAACAAGGGTTGCTTGAGGGGGGTTCTCCCAAGAAAATGTTTGAAACATTGGGTTAAAAGTATGCATTTTACAGCACTTTCTTTGCAAAATTGGGTAGAAAACCATACAGTTTGCAAATGGTTTTGGATGGAAGCACATGGAAATTCCCAATAGTTGCATATCACAAATTGTGCATCGGAACATTTTCCAATGCATTTCATGCCACCTTTCCACGCGAGATATGCTAGAATAAAAACATATTCATGCTGGTTGTTCTAATTATGCCGATGCAGGATGCATCAATACATGCCATTATTACCATGTACATACTCCAAGCCAGTAAAAATCCCATGCCACAGAAAGTATATACAGGCTGACTGTGTACCATAAGTGTTATTACTGGCTAGATTGGCCTACATTCAATGTGGGCCAATTTAGCCAAGTCGTATGTTTCCTTTAACCTTGATGCATAGACCTGTGCATCAAGGGTAAAGCATAAAGAGCACTGGCAACTCTAACAGTTTGGGCATTCGTGTAGGTATGAGAAAGGCACTTCTGTAGTGGTATTAGCTGGCCATTGATAGTGCCAGTGCAAAATGGTTTGAGTACCTGAGCAGCTAATAGCAGTGCCTGCTAAATGCCTAATACTTATACACAAGCCAAGACTGTTGGCTCTTCCAATGCTTATTTTTAAAAGAACTTCAGTGAAAGACATGCAGGGTGTTTTTAAATTGAGTGGCCAAAGGCAGACCTGATTAAGACATTTTTATTACACCAGTTACGTGTATACAACTCCAATGAAGTCATGAATTCTCAGAAGACTCCTTTGAGGAAACACTTGCAGGCACATTGAGGGCAATGTTTGATGGCAAAGCATGTTTAAAGCTAGCTCAAAGAGTTCCAGTGAGGAGGTGTTTTGGGTGGGGAGGGCAGGAACTGGGTGAGAATTGCCATAGGGATTAGCATGGCCATGAGAAGTCAATTCACTGTTAGCACCTGCATTCATATCCATACATTTTTAGGTAATTGAATTTGTGATGTGGGGTTAGCACTTGCATGCTAGGGGAATGATTATAAGGGAAGTGGTGACATGAGATATCTCATTCTCACAGCAGTCCTTACGTGTGATGTTTCAGAAATGAAGGCAAGAGGTAGCTGCTTGTAACATTTAAGCTTCACCAGAATAGTCTCATTCGAAATGTGGAAAGATGTTAGGTGCCCCCACACAAGGAAGTTTGCCCCTTCCTCACAGCCTCTGACGTTAGCGCCTCTCCCAACATATGAAGTGTTAGTCCCCTTTCCCCCCTGACATTTTAGGCTAGGTGCACCTCTGATGCCATGAACCCCCCCCTTAATGAAGTGGCCCCCACGGCGGCTACGTTTAGGGGTGGTGCTGAACACACTCACAAAAAACACTTTCACCCATGCATTCATCCACCAGTTATACAACTCCATACATGCATGTATACATAAAACCAAACACAGCATTGACACAAACACCAACATGCATTCATACATACACATATACATACTAATTTAATTTAAAAAAAACACTTACCTTACCTACATGCACCCTTAAAAAGCATCCACACAGCCGACATGTAGACATGCTGCCTGACAAGAGAGAACTCCTCTCCCATCAGTCAGCATGATCACGCTGACAACATGAACACACTGGCTGACAGGAGAGGAGTCCTCTCCTATCAGTCAGCATGGTCATGCTGAGCAACGTGAACACACTGCCTGACAAGAGAGAACTCCTCTCCCATCAGTCAGTGGTCACACTGAGCAACGTGAACACACTGACTGACAAGAGAGAACTCCTCTCCTATCAGTCAGCGTGATCATGCTGACAACATGAACACACTGACTGACAGGAGAGGAGTCCTCTCCTGTTAGTCAGCGTGGTCATGCTGAGCAACGTGAACACACTGATTGACAAGAGAGAACCCCTCTCCCCTCAGTCACTGACTGACAAGAGAGAACTCCTCTCCCATCAGTCAGTGTGGTCACGCTGAGCAACGCGTACATACTGACTGACAAGAGAGAACTCCTCACTTGTCAGTCAGCATGGTCATGCTGAGCAACGTGAACACACTGACTGACAAGTGAGAACTTCTCTCCCATCAGTCAGCGTGGTCACGCTGAGCAACATGAACTCACTGACTGACAAGAGAGAACTCCACGCCCATCAGTTAGCGTGATCACACTGACAACATGAACACACCGACCGACAAGAGAGAACTCCTCTCCTGTCAGTCAGCGTGGTCATGCTGAGCAACGTGAACACACTGACTGACAAGTGAGAACTTCTCTCCCATCAGTCAGCGTGGTCACGCTGAGCAACATGAACTCACTGACTGACAAGAGAGAACTCCACGCCCATCAGTTAGCGTGATCACACTGACAACATGAACACACTGACCGACAAGAGAGAACTCCTCTCCTGTCAGTCAGCGTGGTCATGCTGAGTAACGTGAACACACTGACTGACAAGAGAGAACTCCTCTCCTGTCAGTCAGCGTGGTCACGCTGAGCAACATGAACTCACTGACTGACAAGAGAGAACTCCTCGCCCATCAGTTAGCGTGATCACACTGACAACATGAACACACTGACTGACAAGAGAGAACTCCTCTCCCATCAGTCAGCGTGAACACGCTGACAACATGAACACACTGACTGACAAGAGAGAACTCCTCTCCCGTCAGTCAGCGTGATCACGCTGACAACATGAACACACTGTCTGACAGGGGAGGAGTCCCCTCCTGTCAGTCAGCGTGGCCATGCTGAGCAATGTGAACACACTGACTGACAAGAGAGAACTCCTCTCCCATCAGTCAGCGTGGTCACGCTGAGCAACGTGAACACATAACTGACAAGAGAGAACTCCTCTACTATCAGTCAGCGTGATCATGCTGACAACATGAACACAATGACTGACAGGCGAGGAACCCTCTCCTGTCAGTCAGCGTGGTCATGCTGAGCAACGTGAACACACTGACTGACAAGAGAGAACTCCTCTCCCATCAGTCAGCGTGGTCACGCTGAGCAACGTGAACCCATGACTGACAAGAGAGAACTCCTCTACTATCAGTCAGCGTGATCATGCTGACAACATGAACACACTGACTGACAGGAGAGGAGTCCTCTCCTGTCAGTCAGCGTGGTCATGCTGAGCAACGTGAAAACACTGTCTGACAAGAGAGAACTCCTCTCACATCAGTCAGCGTGGTCACGCTGAGCAACGTGAACACACTGACAGAGAGAACTCCTCTCCCATCAATCAGTGTGATCATGCTGACAACATGAACACACTGACTGACAGGAGAGGACCCCTCTCCTGTCAGTCAGTGTGGTCACCCTGAGCAACGTGAACACACTGATTGACAAGAGAGAACTCCTCTCCCATCAGTCAGCATGATCACGCTGACAACATGAACACACTGATTGATAAGAGAGAACTCCTATCCTGTCAGTCAGTGTGGTCATGCTGAGCAACGTGAACACACTGACTGGCAAGAGAGGACTCCTCTCCCATCAGTCAGCGTGGTCACACTGACTGACAGGAGAGGAGTCCCCTCTTGTCATTCAGCATGTCCACGTTTTCAGCTGAATGACGGGAGGCAGCATAGCCCACTTCTGAGCCCTGCTGTCTCCCATTATTTTGCTGTTTCTTGCGGAGCCAAACGCTTTGGGGCAGCACAGCCCCCCGTGTGAATAAAGGACATGGGAGACTGTGCAGCCTTCCACGTAGGAGAGGAGGCCGCGAAGCCCCCAGCAAGCACGAGGCCCGGGGCAGTTTGCCCCCCCAGGACCCACTTTGTGACGGCCATGGGCACTAGCGGTAAGAGGACATTTGTCCATGGCAGCTATGGCAGTCTGGGATCTCCTTGTTAGGAAAGATCCATTTTTTCATTTTGGATTCTCCCTACAAACCTGGTTTCTGCCTGATGTGACTCCAGTAGGTGCAAGGTACTTCAAGTCTTGTTCCAAAAAGAGGTAAGACACTCTGGAGAGAACCCCATTGGATCCCATTGGATCCCAGTAGGAAGCTTTGAAGTCACCGATCCTCTACTAACACATACTTTTAAATGGAATGGGAAATCCAACCTCTCTTGATTACCCTTTAGGACCTGTAGAAAGGTTGTAGTCCCCCCCATAAAGCGAAGACAGCTGATCCAAGGCATGAGAGAGACCCTCCCCTTAACCTCCCCTGCAGAGCCATGGACCTTTCCTGCACTAAGTAGCAGAAACCAGTCCAGAGAGGGGACAGAGTGTATATGGAGGTGCCTCGACACCTCTCAGCCTGAAAGAGAAAGTGTGAAACAAAGCTTCAGCTATGTTGCCTTTCTTTAGTAAAACCCAGCACTCTAAGTCCAGAGACACTATCCCAGCATGTGCTATTGCTCTGCAAATCTAAAGAGGATTTGACCCTATTTCAACATTTTCGGGCCATCATAGCCACAACTGAGCTTCAAAACCAAATCATGTACCTGAATGTCCTGAGACTGTCATGTATAGCTGCCTGAGAAAACCATGCAAGTTACCTGGTTCTAAATCATTGTGGGATGTGTTTACCCATGCATCCAAGCCCTACCATAAAACCGTGCAGTACTGGCATGGAAAACATCATGATGGCCAGAACTTCCCAGAGAGTGCACAGGGAAAACATGAAGAATAGGCTGCCACCCATTTTTGCCTATGTTGTGAGCACAGGAGGGCACTGCCTAAAACCACCATTGGGCTACACACACAGTAGCCTGAAACCATTGGGAATGGCAATGCTGATTGCCAAAAGCAACTCAGAACTGTGGGGAATTCATTTTCTTAATCCCAAAAATGGTTGCAATACTGGTACTCACCACTATCAGAAAGCCGGCGTTTTAAAACCACCAGACTTTTGTGTAAAACTGAACAGAGGAACCCAAACCAGACCAAAGGAAAGACTTGCTAAGAGGTGGATACAATGTAAAACTATATTCTGAAATGACTTGAAGGAAGTAATTATTTAATGTATCCGTAAAAATTGTCAGTTTGATTTGAATGTAGAAAACTGGGAACAAAAAGTGACATTTAGCTGAAACCTGGCTCAATGAAACTGGATTCTTCCTGACAACTACCCCCGACAGGAGTTGAAACTGGATCAACAGCTGTGTTCCCAGGTCTGGCTGCATTCTGCTGCCCCCACAAAAAGGAGGTGACACCTCTCTGATTGAATTACCTGGGGACTGCAGGAAACTGAACAATGGACTCAGGCAAATGTTATATTGGAGGGGCCGTAAAGTGGCTTCCTCTTGGGAGAAGTGGGAGGAGAAGTGCCTGTGAGAGCCAGCTGAGCTTGGGGGAAGTGGATAAACCAGTTCTTCCACCATGTGATGTGGGAAGCCACACCCCTTTTTGAGCAGGGCATAAGTTAAAAAGATAGATAACTCATAGTGCGGACTGGTCAAAATTATATAAGTAATATCATTATTCTTGTGATTTTTCTGTGCACGTTTTAAGAGGCGTTAGGACCCTGTGGTGTATTCTAGGGGGTTGCTAACAGATAATAGGGTCTCACTCCAAATGTCTGCATGTTAAAAATCTGACACTTCATCAATTAATGTCCATACTCCTTGCGCACATGTGTGTAATTTTTGGTAAATATATGATATTGGTAAACCAGTCAAAAAGCGCAAAATGTTGTCATTTTTGAATGCAAGCCCCCAGGAAGATCAGAGGTGGACACGCATGGACCATAAGGAATATGTAATGTGTACATGTAATTTCAACAAATTGTGTATCTGGGAAATATGTATTTGAAGCAAATATAGATTTGTGGGCAAATTGACCAGGGGAGGATCCTCTGGCCCATAAACAGACCTCATCATGATGACAATCCATTTCCTTCCCTCAATCATGGGAGAGGGGAGAATTGGGCCAATGATAAGTAGAGAGGGGCAGGCTCAGTTATGCCATGCACACACCCACTTCCAAAACACATAAAAAGAGACTGCTGGGACAGGTAGAGACATTCAATTCCATTTTCTGCGGGACGCTCTGCCGGGAAACTCCAGACTTCACATCCATCAATCTTCAGAGACCAGGAATTTACTTCAGAACTTAAAGCAAGGGCCTATACCCACAAACTGAGAACTCTTCTCAGCAGGCCTCAGCATCCTTAAAATCATTTGCAAACTATTGCACAGCCGGGCGAGCTGTCTGAATTCTTTTGCCAAGAACGTGGTTTAAATTTCATTTTAAAGCTGTGATTCTAGGCTTTCCTAGAACCGACTTCCTACTCCCTATACTTTTTCTGCAATCGCGATTTACGCACTCGCGAAATTTACCACAATTTGCGATTTTTGCTCAATTTCTCCACTTGTCAAAATAGCAGCTCCATTCTTTCCTTTGTTAAAATCCTTTTGCAACCTGGTAATAACTCATAGAGCATTTGTAAAATGAGCCTGAACTAATACCAACAAGCATCTCTCACTCACCCTGAATCTCTAGAGGGAATTAAAATCAGTTAGCACATTTTCCCATCCGTTGCACTCACGTTTAAAAGCATTTTGAGCCTGTGTTTCAAACTTCTACCTGTTTCCTCTAAGCTTGATGGGGGGGAACTGAATTTCGTATTGTATTTGATTGCATTCCTGAGAACTGTGTGCTCCTCTTTCCATCTCCTTCCATTTCTTACATTGCATAGGGGGGGGGTGAATTGCCAGAGAAAAAGTTATTACATTGTTGTTGGTTGAAATCATATCAAGTTTATTTGCTGTACTGCATTTTATTCCACCTTGCATTTCCTTGAAACCATAAAGCATTTTCAGCTACCTCATCCTCTATACTACTCCTAAGTAATCAAGTGTACCACTGTAACATTACCCATTGTGGATCCACATCATATGTCTAAGTGTACTGTCAGATATTGATTTATTATAAAAGTGTGACACATATATATTGTTTAATTTTTCAAATAAACCTTTTAATTTGCAAAACAAACCTCCTTCTTGGCTCAGTGGGGTCAGGGGGATTCTAAGAGGTGGGTGTTATACAAGGGTTGTCATCCAGAGTACTGAACTGGACATAAAAATACATCAATGAGGGTTTTCCTCAGCATCCCAGACTAGGCATTGACTTAGCTGTAGTGTTGATTGAATATCGCTCACAAAAGTGGGGGCTCGTAGTCGGAGATTCTGGGTTAGATCTATCACTTGTGCAGATGAATACAGTGTGCTAACTGACAGGAGACATACATCCGGTCGGATCACCACGCTGTGTTATGCTGTAAAGCACTCCCCAAAGGAACGCTCTAAGGAAACGGTCTGTTTTTCAAAAATAAAATACAAACTTCTGTAAGTCAGGAAAGGAACTCAAATTCCAGAATGACGACACTGGTAGACATCAAAATAGCCAGAGAGCACTCCTTACATAAGCTATTTGTGAGAGGTGAGTGGACTCATCAGGACCAAACGGTCTGGTTGCAGGCAGTTGCGCAACAGGTCACTGAAACAGGGTCAGATAAATGGAGAGATCAGGGTCCCCTACATGTGGCCCTGAGTGAACTATATATGGCCCCTAAAGCCAAAGATGAACATAATAAGATTGCCAGGATAGCGGCATATTTGTACCTATATATGGGAGCCATGCAGGACAAATGTGCTGAAGGCCAAGATCTGGCAAATAGGCAACAGATGGCGTTAGAGAAGGCCCAATCTGATCTGGACTCTTCTTAGCAGAGGCTGCTCAGGAGCCAGGAGTCAGAAAAGGACAGCAGACAGTACATCACTAAAATAAAGGAGGATATGGATGTGCTGCAACAGGAAAAGGCTGGCCAGGATACCAGATTTCTGGCCTTGCAGAAGAAGTACCAAGAAGGTTTGGACTCCCTACTGCAGAGCCAGAAAAAGCTGGAGCAACAGTTAGACTTCAATAGGGCATGTGCTGAGCAGGTAGTCACCCTGCAAAGCCACCTAGATAGAGAGAAGGCAGAGAGCAATAAACTGATTTTGAAAGACCTGGATACCCAGGCAGAGTTTGACCAGGAGCGTCAGCAAGCTGGTGCCTTCCAAAGGCAAAGGGACGACCTGGCGGCACAGATGCAGGGTCTTAGTCAGGAAAGGGATACCTTAGGCCAGGAAGTCTGCCACTTAAAAAGGAAAATGGAAGAAAATCACCTGGCCCTCCAGGGACTGGGTGACCTCCAAAAAGAACACCAGAACTTGTTAGAGCACACCAGGAGGGTGGAGGATGCTCTGGCAAGAAAGGAGCAGGCCAATAGGGACACAGCTCAGGAGGTAACCCTCCTGCAGCAAAGACTGGCCCAGTACTCCAGGACCAATCAGGAGGCACAGAGAGAGAATGAGGCTCTCTGCCAGCACAGTGATAGGCTCCAGCAACAGGTAGCGATGCAGGAGAGACTGATAGAGTCTAGTAAGGCCTTAACTGAGGAACTGAAAGCGCAGGCTCTTGCATTGCAACAGGAAGCAGGGGCGGATAGAGATGAGGTTCGCTGGGAAAGAGAAACTCCTGAGCATAACCTCAGGAGCCCTAGTACCAGAGGCCTTCATATCTCCCAGTCCCTGGACTCTGCCACCCCCATGTCCCCTTGCGCACATGAGCCCAGGGCCACGGGGATGGCAGATTACTATCCAGCTAGAAGTATGGGGCTCATAGGCCAGTACCTCCCAGGAATGGATGGGCGGGCATCCGGGTATGGGCACCCAAGCACAGTGCAATTTAGTGGGGAACCCCAGGAGAGTAGGCCCATTAAAGGCATCCTGAAAACTTCTGCCCAGTTAGGTGAGTGGGGGGGGGGTACCCATCAAATCCTGGCAGCAAGGATGGATCTGAAGACTCCTCTGAGCATTACAGGACACAGGAGACCAGGTCCCCACATTCTGCCAGCCATTCCCAGGCTCGCAGAATCCGGGAAAACCTGGAAGATCAGACGGGCACCTCTGGGAGCAGTGCTTCTGAGTCAGAGGATGAATGGACCAGGGTTACCCGAACCAAAAAGGCCAATAAGGCAAAAAGGGCCTTGCTTACGGACCCATTGAAACAAATAAAGGCAATAAGGAGTGTCATCACGCCTTATCATAAGAACGCCAAGTATTCTGTTTGGGAACACTTGGAGCTCTATGAACAAATGATGGAGTCTTTCCATTTGAAGGACAGCAGTAGCTGCATCCAGTACGTCAAATGGACCTTCTCACCAGATTACTCCAGTTTCTTTGCAGGGCTGGAGGACCAAAACCATTCAAGATGGTCCGCATATGGGGCGGCCATCTTGAAACATTTTTCTGTACACAGAAATCCTCAAGAGGCTCGCAAGGCAGCCTACAATTTGCAATGTGGGGAGAATCAGGCCCCACAAGTGTTTGAGCAAGAATTAAAGCGGGCTTTTGCGCAGACCACCAGAAGGGTGCGCACGGATAGCAGAGAATTTATCAATACGTTTTTCCATGCATTACCCAAATACATAATGACCCAGCTCGTGAGAGATTTTCATGAGAAAAGATCTTTAGACTGGGTCATTGAACAGGCTACCCGGATCTATGAGGTGCAGAAGCCCATCGAAAATAAAAATAATGCGCAAAAAAAACCCAAAACCAACAGCACCCCTGCTGCTGCCAAGGTGGCAGAGGTAAAGGTTGCCCCCGTTGAGATTTGGAGATGGAGGGGCCTAAAAACCTGTCTGCACCAAATAACTCACAGCCCAGAAGGCCCTCGGGCCAGTCACAGACAGGGAGTCGGGGAGGTAGTCCCACAAATGGGGTCCCCCGCTCCCCTGACTATGTAAGTCCCCGCTACAAGGGAAACCGACCCATCCTGGGTTATGTGTGGACTCCTCCAGCCCAAGGGGGGGGATCCAGCCAAGGACCTGACCCAGGGAACTTTCCTCCTAACGTCCCCCAGGGGGGCAGAAATTCACCAAATCCTGGGCAGAACTTTTTCCCCAGATATCCACCCAATTTCCAGCCCCAAAATCATCCATCCTTCTTTCCCCAATTCCCGGAGCCCAGACAACCTAATCCGGGAGAGGGGAGGCCAAGGGTGGAGGGGTACCCAAATCTTCCCAATCCGGGGTATTACTAGAGAAGGGAAAATAGAGCCCCGTATCAGCCTGAGCGGGTTTCCCAGTTAGAGTGCCAGGTCCAACATATGGCACGGGATCTGGGTCACATGCTGAGGGCTCAACAGAACCCTCAGATGAGCATGCCACTGCAGAATCCCGCAAACTCTGGACCTGGTGCTCCAGAACAATGATGGGGGCACCACCCCGATAACACACCGGTTCCCAGGGAGGAGGCAAAAGGGGAAGGGGTGTGTAAAGCCTTGAAGGAAGCTTCCTTCCCAACTTGTAAACAGCCCCTGGAAAACCAGGAACCGGAAACAAAATCTCCTGCCCCTGAAAGCCTGCCTCCCAAGGAGCAGAGGGGGGGTAGGAGAAACAAAGGACCCAAACAGACCCACTCTGTGGAGGAGGTACAGGTCTTCCAATTCGAGGGAGAAGGATCCTCAGAAGATCCTGGGAAAAGGATCTTCTCCTTCAGAGATGGGGGAACTCCTCCCAAGGAAAAATGGGTCCCAAGGGATGCCAATTCAGACTGGGGAGATGTGGAGACTGAGCTACCGCCGCCCATCATCTCATCCCAGAACCAACAGTACCAAAATCCCCTTGTTCAAACCCATCCTGGTGACTGCCTCCATAAAGGGGGGGGGGGTGGCCCAGAACTGGAACCAGGGGAACCCACAATGGCTCTGATCTCCAGTTGCCAACTTTTGCTTTCAGATTCCCGAGACTCTCCACAGAATTCTGCCCAAATCTCTTCTCTCGCCGTGTCCAAAACCAGAAAGTTAGCCCACCAGTTGTCCAAAAATGTGCATTATCTGTGCCCCCTTGAGGAGAAGGAGGGAAGATATTATGCCCCGGTACAAGTACAGGGGCAGGGTACAATTTTGGCACTGGTGGACACTGGATCCCAAGCTACCCTTTTGTCCAAAAGGGCCTTTGATGAACTTAATGCAGGAAGGGGGGAGAATCACCGTATTCCTCTCACCTCTCTTCCTGGACAACTGCAGAACTTTGACGGGAAGGAAATTCCCGTCGAGGGGACTGCAGATTTGGACATCAAAATTGGGCACACAAGGTGAAACACCCGGTCATAGTAGTGACTCCAGAGGGCACCCCTTGTTTACTAGGGAACGACCTCCTGAGAAGGTTGTCACCCCTAATAGATTGTGTAAACAAGGTCCTCTGGACCCAGACTAGCCGACCAATAAAATTAAAACAGAGTGTCAACCATGTTAGTTTAAATGGCACCTGCCACATGGTTGAACAAAAATCTGACCAAGTAGAATTTCACTTCCAGAACAACCAGATTCAAGACGTGACAGTAATAGCAGTAGGACAACAGAATGATGATGGGGGGTCCTCTCTATTTCTGAAAATCAACCTTCCTTCCAGTTTAAGGTGGTATTCCGCACTGGAAGGAAATACTCTGAAATTCTTTACCAATCCTCAACCAGACATTCCCACCCCAATAGTTCAGAAAGATGTGAAATCAGCTCAGAGCCTGGCTGATATTCAGCAAATTGGAGATCAGTTGTTCATCCCTGTTCAGTTTAATGAGGGGAAGGACTCTGTTCTGGCCCGAGTGTGTGTGAATAACGGTAAGAGCTTCATCAGCGAAGCCATGTTTCGCCAACTCCCAAAAGATCCAGCCATTCCCACATTCAAACTGATAGACAAATGGGAAATGGACCTGGAAACACCCAATTCGAAACATCTCCTGCCAAGCAGGTGTATGCTCAAAATCTCCATTGGCAACAAGAGCATAGTCCATAATTGTTGGGTTGTGCGAGACATCACTGCCGCCTTTTACTTAGGCAGTGACATTCTCAATCGCTTCGCCATTAGTTTGGACCTAATAAACTTCAAAGCTTGGTCCCGATTAGCGGATAATCCCATGGGCTTTGATGATCCAGAAAAAGCATTTAGGTCAGCAAAATTGCTACCTTTTGAAGTTGACATTCAGCTTAAAGAGGAAGTCACCAACCCAGAAAGGACCCGACAATTCTCCCTGGAAGTGAAAGTTAAAAGAGGGCAAAAATTGAAAAACCCTGATGCTTATATTCATCTAAATGCTTCTCTCCAACAACAAGGGTTAGGGGTAAACCCAACACCATTAGTCAACATAGAACATGACATCATTCCAATAGAGGTGGATAACAGCGACTTACAGAGTATTACTCTAGCCGCAGGCACCATCATTGGAATGGCGGTTGATGACCGACATTTCTCCATTGATTTAGGAAATGAACTGTTAGGACAAATCCCCAAGGACTGTTTTGACAGTGACAGTGAAGACGATACAACACCAGACAGGATTTTCACCCGGCATAGGGGGAACTTCCCGGTGTACACTTCTTGCCCTTATGGTAAGGAAGATGTGACTTGTGACTTCAGGAGGGATGAGGTGATTTTCCAGGTCCATGAGGGCTGCCTTTCCCACCTGAAGCCTCCAGTCCAAATCAGCACTCTGACCAGGGACGTCTCCACCCAGATGGAGGAGGCCGCTGAGATAGCCAAACCAGAAGTCTTTCCAGGCTTCAGGCAGATGGTGGAAGAGAGAGTCAACCTAGCTGATGCCTGCGTGACTCTGGAACAGAAGCAAAAGTTGAAACAAGTTTTCTTGCATTTCAAAGATCTCTTTGCGGTAGACTCATATGACTGTGGTCGCACCGACATCCACACAACAACAATTCCCACGGACCCTGGCATGACTCCAGTGTTTGTGAAACAATATCGCTTGCCTCTCGCATCCATGGAGTCCCTTACTGAAATAATTAAGAATCTTGAGTCCCGGGGAATAATCCGTCCAGTACACAGCACCTTCAATAATCCGGTGCTGGGAATATTGAAGCCAAACGGCCAGTGGAGACTCTGCGCCGACCTTAGGGAGCTCAACAAACGGGTCCATACTTCCCGATGGCCTCTGCCCTACATTGACCAAGGGCTGGCCCAGATTCAGGGGTCACAGGTATTCACTGCAATAGACCTGACCAATGGGTACTGGACCGTGCCTGTCAATAGGGAGGACCAATACAAACTGGCTTTTACCTTTGGGGGCCAGCAGTACACATGGACCCGGACTCCCTTCGGATACCTTAACTCCGGCAATGAATTCAACATTTTCCTACATAAGGCCATGCCTGACCTGGGTGCGAGGGGTAACCTGGCTTATGTAGATGATGTCCTCATCAAAAGTTCATCTGTGGAGGAACACATAGCAGAGAGCCGTTATGTTCTGACACAGTTGAGGGCCGCCGGAGCAAAACTTTCCTTCCAGAAAGCACAGTGGTGTAGAACCCATGTTAATTTCTTGGGGCATGAGATTACTCCTCAGGGTCTCTGTCCCCAAGAAAAGAAAGTGGAAGCACTTCAGAAACTGAAGGATCCCACAACTCTGCGGGAACTAAGGAGCCTCCTTGGACTGACTAATTACAGCAGAAAGTTCAGTGAGGGCTACGCAGAGATCACTAGACCCCTGATTCATCTCCTGAAGGGGGTTCAAGTGAGAATGGGGGCCAGAACAATCCGAGGCAGTAAGACAACTCAAGAGAAGCATCTCACAAGTGCCTTGCCTAGCTTACCCTGTCAGAAACAAGGAGTTCTTCCTGGAGACAGGGTTCTCTAATACGTGCTTGACGGCAGTATTATACCAAAAACATGACAAGGTCAATAAAGTAATCTCCTATGTGAGCAAAACTTTATCCTCTGTGGAGGAAAAATTCAACGATTGTGAGAAGGCACTCCTGGCCACGGTGTGGGCATTGAAGAATTACCGCCCGTTCATCCAGGGGTAACACATCATAGTGGAGACTCCACACCAGCCTCTGCAATACCTCCAAAGTGACAGAATCTGGGCCGGAAATGTGAGTAATTCCCAAATTACTTCCTGGATTCTGTCAATGCAAAGCTTTCCTGTAGAGGTCAGATATGGCCAAAACAAGAAGAGTCCCCTCGCGCAAGGTCTGGCTGACTTGCATGATTGTGCCAGAGAAAACTGTCTCGAGGACAAAAGTCTAAAAATCAAGGACAACATGGAGGCATACCTCAATTCCCCACACAAAGTCTTTGAAGAGGACAAGTGTGAGGGAATGCCCACTGTCTGTGTGGATGGATGCTCTTACCATGTTGACAACCACGGGGAGAAAGAACTGGTGGCCGGCGTAGGGAATGCATGGGTGAATGAGTCCCCAGAACCCTCCGCTGGATACAAAATTGGTCCTCAAAGTAGTCAGGTGGCAGAATTGATGGCTGTGCATCAGGCCATCCTCACTGCTGTCCAACATCAACTCCACAAACTGGTCATAATCACAGACTCGGATTATGTACGGAACGGGTTCGTGGAGCACCTGGTTAATTGGAAAACCAGAGGCATGTTATTTGCTAATAGCAAACCCTTGAAACATGGGAAGTTAATCCAAAACATTGATGATCTGGTCACCTCGAATGAGATGACCATCTACTGGAAAAAGATCAAGGGTCATTCCAAAGTAGAGGGACCAGACAAAACTAGAAATGACTTAGCTGATCAGCTGGCCAAAACCGGGGCCATCCAAGGGGATCTAATAGAAACAGAGTCCCTGTTGGGGGAACTCCAGGTCACTGCTATCACTAGGTCCCAGACAAATGCTCACAATGATCGTTCAACTGCCCAATGGAGTAAGGAGACCCCTGATGCTGATTTGATTACAGCTCAGAAGGGGGATCTAATAATTGGTAAGTTTTACCAACACATTGAGGACCCTGAGAACTTTCCCCTGACAGATACTGATTACATTGGGAAAGAGGACCTAAGAGTTTTGATGAAATGTCCAAAGATGTTCTGAATCCAAGACGGTTTGTTGGTAAGGAAATCCCAAGCTGGCCATGATCAGTGGGTGGTCCCTACCTCATTCCGAAGCCTGATGTTAAGTCACGCCCATGATGCGGCCACCGCCGGTCATAGGGGGTTTCACACAACACTGGAAATCTTAAGAGAGGTTGCATACTGGCCAGACATGGGGCAGGACCTCGACCAATACTTGAAGGGGTGTCTTGTGTGTGCACAATTGCAGCCATCATCCCTCACACACCGGGCGCCTCTCCAAAAGAGGGGAATGACACTGCCATGGTCAGATTTACAAATCGACTTTGTAGGCCCCGTGATTCGCTCAGCTAGGGGGAATAAGTACATGTTGACGGTGACATGCTTGTTTACCAAGTGGGTGGAATGTCTCCCAGCCCCAAATTGCAAGGCAGAAACAGCAGCTGCCCTGATGATTAACCACATCTTTTCCCGTTTTGGTCTACCAGGGGTAGCCACTTCACCAGTGAAGTAATGACAAAGATGTGGGAGATACTGGGGGTGAAAAGGAAGCTACACATTGCTTACAGGCCAGCTTCTTCTGGTGCAGTAGAACGCTACAACCGGACAATTGTGAGCATCTTAAAAAGTTTGTGGCAGATTTTGGGCCAAGTTGGGATATCCGATTACCTCTGGTCTTAATGGCCATCAGATCTACCTCTTCATCTGCAACTAAAATGTCACCATTTGAGTTGATGACCGGACGCAAGATGGTGCTTCCCCAGCATTTTCTCTAGAGGACCCAAGAGCAGACGTTGATAAATGCCTCCACAACTCATGAGTATGTGGAGAATTTAAGGAAACACCTTCAACATGCTTTTGCCTATGCTCAGCAGAATCTAGAAAGATCAGCCGAGAGCATGAAGACCCACTATGATTTAAAAACTACCCGAAAGGAATATAAGGTGGGTGATCGGGTCTATCTATACAATTTCCAAAGGAACCAGGCCAAACAGTGAAAATATTTGCCTACATGGAAGGGACCCTTTGAAATTATAGACAAGGTCTCCCCTGTTGCCTACAAAATCCGCATCCCCAAAGGAAATTCGGTGGAAGGGGAAGATAAGTGGGTCCATATTAATCAGCTGAAGTGTTGCCATCCCAGGCACACTCTGCAGCAACTGGAGGGGTCCTCTGCAATACCAGAGGGGGCCGCTCCAGAGTAATTCAGTTCCAACCCTAAAATATGCCATATGTAGTCTCTAAAATATTATGACGCTTGTAAGCCATTATCTATGAATTATATCTTGTTTTTCAAAATTGGAATGCTATGTCTATTAAACTATAAAATGTATCTGTCGCCCGACTATATCAATAGTAGGGGAGAAATGTCTATGGATAGGTATTGCCGCTTTCCTTTGTCGTCCTAGGAGAAAGAAAACATGGAGACTGACCACAGAAGGCGACCTGGGGACCGGGAACGAAGATCCGAGAGGCCCGGGGTACCGCCCAATCCTCCCATCAGGACCAGCAAGGAGAACTGATTGATCGACTGGAGGGAGGAAAAGATGCTGAACTGTGCCATCTATGGAACTGGAAGAAGAGGAGGCGAACATCCCAGATCTTGCGAGTTCCATCAGTGAAAGACCAGAATGGCCATCGCAAGAGAGGGGGTTTGTGGGATGTTTTTACCCATGCATCCAAGCCCTACCATAAAACTGTGCAGTACTGGCATGGAAAACATCATTATGGCCAGAACTCCCCAGAGAGTGCACAGGGAAAACATGAAGAATAGGCTGCCACCCATTTTTGCCTATGTTGTGAGCACAGGAGGGCACTGCCTAAAACCACCATTGGGCTACACACACAGTAGCCTGAAACCATTGGGAATGGCAATGCTGATTGCCAAAAAGCAACTCAGAACTGTGGGGAATTCATTTTCTTAATCCCAAAAATGGTTGCAATACCGGTACTCACCACTATCAGAAAGCCGGCGTTTTAAAACCACCAGACTTTTGTGTAAAACTGAACAGAGGAACCCAAAGACTTGCTGAGAGGTGGATAGAATGTAAAACTATATTCTGAAATGACTTGAAGGAAGTAATTATTTAATGTACAGGTAAAAATTGTCAGTTTGATTTGAATGTAGAAAACTGGGAATAAAAAGTGACATTTAGCTGAAACCTGGCTTAATGAAACTGGATTCTGCCTGACAACTACCCCTGACAGGAGTTGAAACTGGATCAACAGCTGTGTTCCCAGGCCTGGCTGAATTCTGCTGCCCCCACAAAAAGGAGGTGACACCTCTCTGATTGAATTACCTGGGGACTGCAGGAAACTGAACAATGGACTCAGGCACATGTTATATTGGGGGGGGCCGTAAAGTGGCTTCCTCTTGGGAGAAGTGGGAGGAGAAGTGCCTGTGAGAGCCAGCTGAGCTTGGGGGAAATGGATAAACCAGTTCTTCCACCATGTGATGTGGGAAGCCACACCCCTTTTTGACCAGGGCATAAGTTAAAAAGATAGATAACTCATAGTGCGGACTGCTCAAAATTATATAAGTAATATCATTATTCTTGTGATTTTTCTGTGCACGTTTTAAGAGGCGTTAGGACCCTGTGGTGTATTCTGGGGGGTTGCTAGCGGAAAATAGGGTCTCACTCCAAATGTCTGCATGTTAAAAATCTGACACTTCATCAATTAATGTCCATACTCCTTGCGCACATGTGTGTAATTTTTGGTAAATGTATGATATTGGTAAACCAGTCAAAAAGCGCAAAATGTTGTCATTTTTGAATGCAAGCCCCCAGGAAGATCAGAGGCGGACAAGCATGGACCATAAGGAATATATAATGTGTACATGTAATTTCAACAAATTGTGTATCTGGGAAATATGTATTTGAAGCAAATATAGATGTGTGGGCAAATTCACCAGGGGAGGATCCTCTGGCCCATAAACAGACCTCATCATGATGACAATCCATTTCCTTCCCTCAATCATGGGAGAGGGGAGAATTGGGCCAATGATAAGTAGAGAGGGGCAGGCTCAGTTATGCCATGCACACACCCACTTCCAAAACACATAAAAAGAGACTGCTGGGACAGGTAGAGACATTCAATTCCATTTTCTGCGGGACGCTCTGCCGGGAAACTCCAGACTTCACATCCATCAATCTTCAGAGACCAGAAATTTACTTCAGAACTTAAAGCAAGGGCCTAAACCCACAAACTGAGAACTCTTCTCAGCAGGCCTCAGTATCCTTAAAATCATTTGCAAACTATTCCACAGCCGGGTGAGCTGTCTGAATTCTTTTGCCAAGAACTTTTGCCAGTACCCAGAAAGCAGTGTTACATCCAGAATCCACTTGATCCGGACCGGAAAGCAGAGCAGTATCCAGAACCAGAGGCCGCTGTATCCAGAGAGGCTAGACCAGCAGAGCAGAGCTGACCCAGACCGCTGTGAGCAGAACCAGAGATCCGGATCGCTGTGAGCAGAACCGGTGCCTGATTGACCCGCCGAGCAGACAGAACCGCCGCCGGATGTGTTGACCAGATCCGTGGCGAGGCCTATTTCAAATTTATATTGTGAGTACCTAGCAGAACTGTGCAGAACCAATCTCTTAGTTAAAATAATCTAATTCAAGCTATTTTAACCTAATTAGAACTGCCTCCTAGAAATCGTGTCATCTGTCATTTTTAAAGCTGCACAACTGTCACCTGTCAATTCTGCAGCTGCAAACTGTCACCTGTCATTTTGAGTTTTACTTTAAATCAGAAAATCTACCTTTATTAAATCGTCCGTATCTCTTGAACCGTTTGGGCTAGGAACGTGGTTTAACTTTCATTTAAATTTACCGCGAATTGCGATTTTGGGTCAATTTCTCCACTTGTCAAAATAGCAGCTCCATTCTTTCCTTTGTTAAAATCCGTTTGCAACCTGGTGATAACTCATAGAGCATTGCTAAAGTGAGCCTGAACTAATACCAACAAGCATCTCTCACTCATCCTGAATCTCTAGAGGGAATTAAAATCAGTTAACACATTTTCCCATCCGTTGCCATCACGTTTAAAAGCATTTTGGGCCTGTGTTTCAAACTTCTATCTGTTTCCTCTAAGCTTGCTGGGGGGGAACTGAATTTCGTATTGTATTTGATTGCATTCCTGAGAACTGTGTGCTCCTCTTTCCATCTCCTTCCATTTCTTACATTGCATAGGGGAGGAGGGTGAATTGCCAGAGAAAAAGTGATTACATTGTTGTTGGTTGAAATCATATCAAGTTTATTTGCTGTACTGCATTTTATTCCACCTTGCAGTTCCTTGAAACCATAAAGCATTTTCAGCTACCTCATCCTCTATACTACTCCTAAGTAATCAAGTGTACCACTGTAACATTACCCATTGTGGATCCACATCATATGTCTAAGTGTACTATCAGATATTAATTTATTATAAAAGTGTGACACATATATATTGTTTAATTTTTCAAATAAACCTTTTACTTTGCAAGACAAACCTACTTCTTGGCTCAGTGGGGTCAGGGGGATTCTAAGAGAGGGGTGTTATATAAGGGTTGTCATCCAGAGTACATGAACTGTACCAAAAAATATATCAGTAAGGGTTTCCCTCAGCATCCCAGACTAGGCATTGACTTAGCTGTAGTGTTGATTGAATATCGCTTACATCATCCATCCTGCAACTGTGCATCTTCAAACATCTCGAATCATGTGTACCAAACCTTTCACTTCATGACAACCCATACAAAGCACAAAGAAGGCCAACATTAGAGAACGTGTGTGCATAATCTCCTTTTCCAGGCATCGTAGTTACATGACCCTCTGGCCTCCTTTATGTGATGATTTTCATTTTTTTCCCCATTTTATTTCCACTGTTATTACCCTAGTTTGACATCCCTCATGCAGCGCAATGATGCAGTAGATTCTAACACATACATTGAAAACTGAATAAATTAGATTCATACACATTTAAATTACTTGTAAATAGACACCAACAATCATACCTTCTATTAAATAAACTCAAAATACAACACCTGCACCCACATTACTAAAATGGCCAGCTCATAAAAGCATATTCTCTGAACGGACATCGCCGAAACACTTTCACACTAAACAATGATCATTCACAAGCCTAGTGCAAGCAACTACGAATAACTAATACCTCATGGTACAAACTAAGCACAAAGTACTATTACCACATCAATCGCAATCTTTATAGAGTATTGCTTCCATTCCTGTGATTTTGGTACTTACCTAATTGTTGTTGATTGGAAGCTTCTGCTGTTGATCTACTCCTCTGAAGTACCAGACTTTGGCCCATGTAGCGATTTTAGGGAGAAATGAGGTAACTAGACACTCTTATCTATTTTACCTTTGTGTCTCAACACCTCTTAGCCAGGTTGTAATACACCTGTCGGTACAGCACATGCAACCCTTTGCTCTCCCTTGTACTGCTGGCCAGAACAGAATTTGTACACAGATGTTGTAGACCTCGTGTCTGAAAAATGATGTAGGCTTTAAGAGATCGCAAGTGCAATTGTATGAAACTGGGATTAGTGTCATTGAAATCATAAAACTAGTTTGATATATAAAAAATCTACATTATATACTGAACTAAATAAAGCATCACAAAAGGCACATTACAGTTCAGAAGCAGGGTAGAGTTGCGTACTCTCAGATCCAATTGAGGATGATAAGCGACTTGGCCAACTTCAGTCTGGTTTCGGACTCTTCATGGTACTGAGACTGCTCTGCTTGATTTGAAGTCACATTGTAGACACGGGTCAAGTTGCGCTACTGATGCTTCTGGACTTCTCAGTGGCGTTTGAACTTGTGGAACACTCCCTGATGCTTTTGAGGCTGGGGGACATTGCTAACTGCTCCAGTAACACTCTACGTTTGTTGGCCTCTTTTCTAGGCCCTCGATCTGCCTGTGTTGCTTCTAATGGCTTCAAATCCCCCCTGAACTTCTCACATGATGTGTCCCTTTCCGCTACCCTTTGTAACTTGTATACACGTCCTTTCGTCCAACTTCTTGACAGTCTCAGCGTAGACTATACAAATTACACCAATGATACGCAGTTCTTAATTAAATTTACCGGTGACTACAAGAAGCACCTCAAGAAAATCACCTTTATCTATGCTAAAATTGAAGTTAGGATGATAAATAATTCCTTGGCTCTTAGTGGAAATAAAACCGAGCTTATGCTCGTAGGGACCACTCGGCAGTGCCTTCAGAAGTTGAGTCCTAGATTTGCTGAATTTAATCTTACTTGTTCCTCCATCAAAACTAGTCCTTTGGTTGAGACCCTCGGAGTCTACTTCGACTCCTCACTCAATATGAAGAAACATGCCAGTCAGGTGAAGGCATCCTGTGCCTATACTACACGCTTGATCAGGCAAATAAAACCTTTTCTATCTGAATCTAATAATGCCTTCCTTGCTGCCACCCTGGTCAACTCCAAACTTGACTATGGTAACAGCCTGCTGGCAGGCACTTCTAAGTCCAACTTGGATATGCTCCAAGTTGCTCAAAATAACGTGGTTAAAGCTGCATGTGGTCTCTCCAGAAGGAATCACGTGACTGAGGCACCTATTTCCGTACATTGGCTTCCAATCACACATCGCATCACCTACAAGTTTCTGCTTCTCACTCACAAATTCCTAAACGATAAAGCGCCAGTCTATCTTAAAAATCAGATTAAACATTCATGTTCCACAACTCACTTCGCTCCAGCAATAATAATAGCCTTGAGTCTCCCAGATACATGCTGAAGCATTTTTGTGGCATCAGTTTTGATTACATTGCCCGCCTCTATGGAATCGTCTCCCCAACTCTCTTCATCTCTGTTCTCAACTATCCTTATTTAAAAGATCTCTTAACAGGTTTCTCTTCAATTCAAATGATTAGATATTTCTTTTCTACTCATGTCCCTCTGGCTCTGACTGAGGCCTGGGAGAGTTGTGCCTTATAAAAGTTATGTACCAATAACAGTAAAGCTTACAAAACATATTTAATACCAATTTAAAAATTCTACTGGCGGCCACTGCCAGGATGATGGGTCTACACTAGTATTAATCAAGGAGACATGGAAGAGCTTGTTCTTATCCATACACACCCTGCAAAAGGCCATTAGCCATTATTCTCTGGCTGCTGTTCCAGCCACCAGAGGCCCTTCCCCAGCTGACGTCATTTATTTTTTGTATATGGGAGGCAACAGAGAGGCTCTCCATGTTGCCTCCTCACCTTTACCCCACCCTCACAACCATTTGGTACAAGCCTGTACTACACTGTTAAAGTGGCAGCAGTAGCGGAGCAGCCAGACTTATCTCAAGAGTAAATGAGCAGTAGTAGAGATTACACAAAGGACCACAATTACTGTGACTCAAGTAAACACTGACTCAAAGTTTCACGTAAAAAATTTATTTTTAAACTGTCTGTTATAAAACACTACACTTCTATAAATTCAACACCACACGTAAAATACACTACACACAACCAATTCCACTTGTTCCAGCAAATTCAAGTTAAGTATATTTAGGATTTGACAGACCGGTGTTGCGATACTAACGCGTACCCGCAAATAGAAATGCTCACAAAGTTAAAACACACTTTGTACTTTAGAATTTCAAACAAGGGAAAAGTGAATAAAAATCATAGGCAATACTTTTTCAAGGCAAGGAGGCTCGAGGACTTATTCAAAGATACAGATTAAAGTCAATAGGCCTCGACCAGAGTCAATGGATCAAATGCTCAGTTGCCGAGGAGAGGAGAGAAGCTGGTGCCACGGCAGTTGTTCCTGGTAGTTCCGGCAGACTCACGGTTCCTGCGGCTTCAGTCGTAGGGACAAGAAGGAGGACGTCTGGAGCGATCTGCACTACCCAGGGATGAGGCCAGCAGCAGCGAAAAGACAACAATGAAAAAAGGTGCGCTCCTTTAAATCAGGAGAGGGCTCTTCTGATGGCTATCCGGGCCACTACAGCACAGCAGTGATTTCGACCCAGGAGAGGATTCTCTGACTGAAGAAAAGATGAGCTGGTTGATCCCCCCAGGCCCAAGGGAAGAAGACTCCTGACTGGATCTTCTCTTAGTCGTCGAAGGGGTAGATAGCTCAGGACTGCAACAGGGCTTCACCGGGTCTCAGGGTTGCAGCAGCCATCTTCTTCTCTGCTTCTCTTTGGTTCCTTGTAGTTCCAGAGGCAACTCTGCCTTCTAGCCCAAGAGCTCTGCCTTTTATGCCAAAATCCCCCATTCAAACAACCTGGCTGTCAATCACTCAGCAGAGGGGTTGTCCAGCCCGGACAACCACTTCAGCCAATCAACACAAAGTGCGACTTGGGTCTCCAAGGAGACCCTGTGCAGGGGGTGACTACACCCCTCCCTCACATTCAGCCCACCTAGACATCCAGAAGCCAGAGGAGGGCTTGTGGTCAGAAACCCACGTAAGGTCGGCGAACAAAGGAGGCGAACCTGGTTTGCCGCGCAAAGAAAGGCCCAAGAAGGGTGTTAACAAAATTAAATGGTGATTAAACCCAACCAGATCTGAAATAAAAAAGTATTTGGGCTAGCAGGTTTAAAGTTCGAGGCTACTAAAATAGCCTAAACACTACCACATTATGTAATACAATCGCGATAGGAAAATGAGGGTAGGTACCACTGCCACCAGCCAAGGCTTAATGTTAAGGGAGCGAAACAGTGCTCCAAGAAGTACAGATAAAAAGTGCTAAGAATGAATCCTTTCCAATACTCCATGTAAGATGGGGTGTACTGGATCTGTGGTTAAATAACTATGTAAAGTTAATGGCAACTTTACCCTTTTCCGAGGGACAGTAGTCTGCCCCAGAAATGGAGTCAGTGGGAAGTCTAAAAGACAAACCTGTGTCACTGCACTGAAGTTGCTGTGTAACACACAAAAGAGTGGCTCTACTGAAGTGGTGTACTACAGAGCCCACAATCACAAAACAGATGAAATACACATGGCAAAACACAGGTAAGAGTGGGGGAAAAGCTCATACTCTTACCATGTGAAGAAAATAAATTCCAGAAATCCAGCAAAGCTGATGAGGGACTCACTAGGTAAGGGAAATTAGCCACAGAATGAGAATTCTCCCTAACACTCCCTCCTGTGGTATCTTATGTACAATACTACGTTATGCCCTTTTGGCTGATTTTCAACAAATGTAAAGCATGCAATTTAAATACAACACATTCAGTCAGCCTCTATAAGTAAAACAATTCCCTGTGGCTACTTTTCTTGGAGATATTTCTTACTGTTTGTCTGCATCTATCTATGCATGTCAAATCAAAGGGACTGAATGCAGAATAAATAAAATGTCTGGTAACAAAGTTGACACATTTAAATGGAAATGAGTTAAATTATCTCATTGACGTCAAAGGACCGAAACAGATGTTTAGAGTCTTTAAAGTCAACTGGCTAAAACCCCATTATAGCTGGAATAACTTGGTCATGGCACAGATGGGACTTTTGAATATTGCAAATGACCTGTCAGAAAAGCAACTGACAGACTGTCATCATTTACTGGGACAGTTTGCTGGTCTTTTTTCACTGACTCCAGGTTGTACAGATTGGTGCACCCATGATATGGACAGTGGAGACAGTAGCGGGTGAAAAGCCAAATTCAACAGATGTCTGATAAGATAAGGGGCACCATGAAGGAGTACGTTTTCAAGATGTTGACCCTGGAGTGATAGAGCCATCCCACAGCCCCTGGTCTAGCCCAGTGGCACAGTTCCTTAAAATGACCAGTGGCTGGAAGACTAAAGTCCACTTTTGTGTAGACTACAGGGGGCTTAATTCTGACTTAAAGACAGATGCTCACCACATCCCTCTGACAGATGAGCTCATTGACAAGCTCAGAGCTGCCAAGTACATGAGTACCTTTGACCAAACGGCAGATCATCTTGTCAGACAAAGCAAGAGAGAGGTCAGCATTCTCAACCCCAGTAGGACATTACCAGTTCACTGTGATGGCCATCTGACTGAAGAATGCTCCTGCCACTTTTCAGCGCATGGTTAACCAGTTTTTGTCTAGACTAGAAAACGTCGGTGTTGTCTATTAAGACAACATTGCTGTGTTCAGCCACACCTGGGAGGACCACTTATTCCAACTAAAACAGGTGTTTCAGGTGCTGCAGTACGCAGGTCTGCATATCAAGGCCACAAAGTGTCAGATAGCGCAGCGCACAGGGACTTACCTAGGCTCTTCATAGGAGGTAAGAAACAACCTCTCAAAGTTAAAGTATAGGCTGTGAAGTATTAGGACATCCCCATGACACAGACACAGTTGAGAGACTTCATAGGTCTCACCGGGTACTACAAGTCATCCGTCAAAGTGCACGGGACCCTTGCCATTCACCTGAATGATATAACCTCAAAAGAGATGCAAAAACCTGGACGCCTGTGCTTACACCAGCCCCGATCTCCACCTCCAGAAGATCCCTATGGAGATTTTCAAGTAGGTCTCATACCTTATAGTTTTGAGCACTTGTGGGGTTATCCGGATAGAGGCTCTTGGAGTCTGGTGGTCTGCAGCGTTGCACGACAGGTCAGAGTTGCGGGTACCATCTATGAATGTAACATCAGACAAAAGGACTCTGAAGTCAGGTTGGTAATGGTAATGGTAAAGCCCACCACCCAGGCTAAACCCAACTCGACATCATCTCCTTATATTACCTCATGGTCTGGTCTCCCATAATACTGTTTCTTCTGTGTGACCTCTCCCACCCCCAAGGGGAACAGTGTGCCCATTGTGCACACCAGTTGTCCATCTTATATTGTTATGTTGTCCTGTATCATCACTTTATCTCCCTCTTTCGGGTCAGGTACTCTGTTCTGACGATGTCTGGAGTAGTCCAGATGCCCATGCCCCTGACGCACTTTCAGTCGAGAATATGAATCCATTGTTAGGGCTGGTTTGGGCCGGTGTGATCCAAGATGGCGGCCCAGGTGGCCTTAACTTAGTGCACCCAAGAGCCTCCAGAAGTGCTGTTTCAGCAGTCCTTCATTGGGGGAGGCTCTCGGGACAGGTTTGCCTAATGCTAATCAAGTGAGGAATTCCCTATCCAATATCCGCTATAATAAAAATAGAAAAATAATAAACACTTGGACATATACAAAGGATAATACAAATGACATCCACTCAGAGACTCCTCCCATATTGGTTTCATTATCCATTATGATCCCAGTTGTCATATTGTCGTTATGGCATCATTATCATTCAAATCATAGTCCCGCCTCCCCGGGAGTCATCAGGGTTCACGCACCCTTCAAGTCAGATTAGGTTGACATGACATGTATAATAGAACATGGGAAATGTATTCCTAAGTATATTGCTGTACACTAACTCAATGTTCTGCTGAGGTAGTTCCTGCTTTTTGCGAGATGCCTCATAGCCAGGAGCTGATTGTCGCTCCTGCTAATCAAATACCTATTTCAATCATAGCACACTGGAAAAGTGCTTAAATAGTTCGGATAATTCAGTTGGTTACTAGGAATTTCTGCATGACTGTCTATGTGACTTCAACTTGCCCCTTACCTTGAAGCAAATGTATATTATGTAGAAGTTATATTACGTTTTAGAGATAAAGCAAAATTAGGTCTCGGTTACCCCATTTCTCTGTTTGTCAATGAAGAGTCTCTTTACCACCAGTTACCTTTTCTTTTCCCACTACACATTTTCCCCTGTGCTAGCCTTATTTGATGCAGTAGCATGTTATTGTTAGCTTCCTTTGCTTTATATAGAGGATTCAAACTTCCTCAACGATATTCTAGGCATCTGATTGATCCTCAGCTTTTTTCCTGGAAAATCTCATTTTTGAGACAGCATTCATGATCTGGACCAACCTAATATCGTCCTGGATTGTCCTTTCCCATTACCGTCTAGGAATTGAGCTGTGGCAGATCTCCAGCAGTATTTCTTGGTCCTCCTCCTTGCTCTCTTTTTCTTCAATATACAACATCCTTGATAAGCAATCTGCAGCGTAATTCTCAATGCATGGTATGCACTTCACCACACAATCATATTCCTTCAGACGAGAGAGCCTTCTAATCTTGGCCGACACCTTGTCCAATTCTTTTGATGTTATTATCTTGCCCAATGGTTTATGGTCCGTGTGGAATTTGAACTTTGTTCCCCACAAGAAGCTTCTAAACTTTTCTGCTGCCCATTTAAATGCTACAGTCTCCTTTGCAATCATGGCATAATTCTTCTAAGCTCCTGTTACGAAAGTTTCGCATTACTGTGTAATTTACCCTCCAGTTGTGTCCCCCCCAACGTTTTGCTGCTGTTTAAACACCATAGTCTGACTTTACCAGTGAAGCACAGCCTTCAGTTGCACGCCACTAGGCTTTTCGCTCACTTTGTTATGGGGGAACTGACATGCTCTTAAATACAGTTAGTACTGGGAGACTTTGACCCTCATTCCGAGTTTGGAGGCAAGTAACGTTTCTTACCGGCATGGCATATAAGCGTGTGCGGGCTGTCACCAGTCCGCTAATAGAGGACTATTACGACTTTGCGGGCACAAGCTTTACGCCATGCCGGTAAATTATTTTGCACCATGCCATTAAAGACACCCAAAATGCCCTTAGCGACATCAAGCATAGCGCTGCTAACACTAACGATATTCTGCAAAGCGGCATTAGCGGTGACCGTAAATAGCAGTGACCGTTAATAACGGTCACCGTTTTTTACGGTCACCGCTAATAAGCGGAACCGGAAGTAGCGTCATCGCACAGGAACGGGAAGGAGCACGGCGGCCATCTTTAAAAACACAATCCATTGCCATCCTCACCACACAGGACCCCTGATTTTTGCAAAACATCCAGCTCCAACACCACTATGCCTAAGGCCCCGAAGAAGTGAGCTGCCAGCCTGCGCAAAGAACGGTTCAATGAGGATGAGCTGCAGATGCTGGAGGACACACTGCAGGAGCATGCTGCCATTGTGTTGTCCAACAACATGAAGAGAGAGGCAGTGCTAAAGAAGAAAGAGATCTGGGCACTTGTTACCCAGAAGGTCAATGCTGTGAGGAACACACCACGCACAATTAAAGACTGCCGCAAGCGCTGGGATGACCTGCGACTAAGGGTGCGAAACATCCTCTCTGTGAACCGCAGCCAGGCCATGGAAACAGGCAGATGTCCCAGTTCCCCGATCAAACTCACGCCATGGGAGGACCATGATAGGGAGGGAAGGCATTGAAGGTGTTGGCGAGATGGAGTTTGGCGCCACAACAGCGGGTGATGGAGGTGAGTGTCCAAAGTAAACATTGCAATGCCAATTCTGATGGATGCCCACACACTCCCACTAAAGTAGGCTGATGCATTACATACACATGCAGATGCCTGGTGCAAGGCAATATTGTACATGACACATACCACACAAAGTTGGAAATGCCACGAGTCACACAGCGTGCATGGCCAAACCACTATGCATGTCAGATATCACTACTCCTGGGCAACATGAGTGATGCCGACGTATGCCTGCATTAACCACCCATGTTTCAAAGAACGTGCTCATCCTAACACAAATGCCTATTACCCCCAATTGTGTGGATGAGTAATTGTCCTAATGTATGCTTGATGTCTATCAAAACATCACTCATGCCGTCCCTCTCTTCGACCCCCACAGGCACTGACCATGACAGCGATGGGCAGAACGCAACCCCTGCACAGGCCAAACCCCGGAAGAGGTCCTGGGATGAAAGCAACCGGCCTTCAAACTCGAGGGGACAACCCAGGGGGAGCAGTGTACCAACGTCCAAGCCACCCCAGGTACCCATTGCACCGGTGTCAACACCACCTCCACCCATTGGTCAGCCTGACGATACATGTGAGACACCACAATTGGAGGAGTTGAGTTTGGCTGGGGAGGTTGCAGCTACGGCACCCCTGACTGTGGAGGACACACAGGAAGACATCCGGGTCCCCATACAGGACAATGTTTTGGATGTGGTCTATACCCCAACTCCACCGGCATCCCCCCAAGTATCGTCGCTCAATACAGAGCACGCCACCACCCCAGAGCAGTCTGGTCATGAGCAGACAGAGGGACAAATCAGTCCAATTTCCAGGGCTAGGGAGACTGAGCAGGCTGGGCAGGACAGCCAGCAGCCGACTACCTCCACAGGTGCACCCGCAGGGCCGCAGCAATCTGACCTGCTACCTGCCCTTGTGCGTGAGTTTGTCCAGGACAACAGGCTGGCCAGAGAGGAGTGACGTCAGGACTTACTCGCACTAGGCAGGTCCATCACGGACAACACTACCTCCGTGGTGAGATCAATCTCTGACAACACTAGCCGCCTTTGCAAGCCCTCCGACAGGTGTTAGGCCGCATTGCGGCTGCCATGGAGGCAGGGCATCCCGCTACACAACCACAGTAGGCGGCCACACCATCTTCGTCCAGTTCTAAGCAAACAAGCCCACTCTGCATGTCGGCCCGTACCCAGTGCTGGAAAGGCATGCCACCCCCTGGACCAGGGAGTGCGGATACATTGTCAGGGCAGCCTCATGTAGGCTTTGGAGACTCAATGGGACTTGTTTGGGGGAGTTGTGGGGGGAGGGGGAGGGGAGTGAGGGTGTGTGGGGGAGTTCTGGGGGGAGTCAGAGAGGGGTTTGGGTGTATGGGGGAGTTGTGGGGGGAGGGGGGAAGGGTGGTGGAGGCTTTTGCACTTACGTTTACATTGTTATATTTAATACACCCGTTGTGTGAAAAACAAGACCTGAGTGGACATTCACCATTGCGCATGTGTCATTTATTCATTTACAGTGCATAGTGTAAATGTACCCCCACACCCAGTGCCCTCTGTCCATCCATCATTTCACCCTCTGCTGCCATGTGTGTCTGAAATATTGTGCAATCACTGACTGGCACACAGCACGTCCCTCCTGTGCATCAGTAACGTGATGATGTCCAGCCACATCTTCTTCTTCCCCTTCATCATCACCAGGTGGTAGCAGTTCAATGTCAGGGGGCAGGGGCACGTTCCGGCAGATGTGCAGCATGACACATGCCATGATGATCTTGGCCACCTTCTCATGCCTGTAGAGGAGTGCCCCACCCGACCGGCTGAGGCAGCAAAATCGTGCCTTCAACAGGCCAAAGGTTTGCTCAATGACCACACGGGTACGGGTATGGGAACGATTGTAGTCCTCCTCGTGCCTGTTCTGTGGGTTTCGGACAGGGGTGAGGAGCCACGGCTTCAAGGGATGGCCACTGTCACCTGCATGAAAGGCAATTATAGGTATATGTTAGGCAATTCATGATGGACAGCTGTACTAGTCACACATGCCTGCAGGTTATCGTTGCCCACATGCACATGTCCATGGATGTATTGACGCCATTTTCAGTCCCTCAATGTGTCATGTGCCATGGACTAATGGTGTGGGTTGCATCTTCAAGATGATGCATGGTGAGCACTGACGTCTTGTTGCACATGCTTCGTGTATGCATACAGCTATGTTAGTGTCAAATTATTGAGGTGTTGTGTTCTGTGAGATTTACAGGATTGTTGGTAGTAGTCTGTGCAATATTGGGCAATCAGTGCTG
Source organism: Ambystoma mexicanum (assembly GCF_040938575.1). Taxonomy (NCBI): domain Eukaryota; kingdom Metazoa; phylum Chordata; class Amphibia; order Caudata; family Ambystomatidae; genus Ambystoma; species Ambystoma mexicanum. Next base: position 1,233,725,367 of record NC_090933.1, on the reverse strand, counting down.
ATCATTCCCATGGTGACATGCAGCACTCCTGTGAGTGTGCCGGCCCTGTGCCAGACAGTGGATTCCCTAGTAGGTTCAGTTTGATGCACTCACAGGGATGCTTGTCCTGTGTGGTGATATGCTGGAGACAGCTAGTACATATGCACTGCATGGTGCAGGATGGCGTTACGGAGGGTGAGGGCCACTGATGAGTGGTGCATGTGTTGTGGGATGTGGGGTGGTTTCCTGCCAGTCATGTAGTGATAGGTGTCGACCTTACTTCATTCATATGGAATTTGGGTGTGAAGCACCGTTTGTGATGGTTTGGGTCACAGTGTTCGGTGATGTGCATGCACATTGTGCAGTCAATTCAACATTGGCAGCATGGTGGTGTGTGCATCTCTCCCCCCATTTCAATGCCATGTGCCAGTCCTGCAACTTACCAAGCAGCCAGGCACGTCGTCCAGCATGTCCCTCCATGAAGCGTGGTAGCGTGGAGTTCCACAGGACCATAGAGTCATGAGTTGATCCGGGATATCAGGCACAACAATGTGTGATGATCTTGCTGGCATTGCATACCATCTGCATATTGATGGAGTGGTATTGCTTGCGGTTGCGGTAGACCACCTGCATGGCATGCGGGACCACCAACACCATGTCGGTGCAGTCGAGGGCACCTACACAATTTGGAATGCCTGCCAGTGTATGGAAGGCAACTTTTGTATCAAATATCTCCTGGGAGTCCTTGGTAGAGATATGTAGTCCCTTGTGTGCTTAAGGAGGGCATCCAGCACTTGGTTCAGAATCCGGGGAAAAAAAAGGGTTGTGATATGCCATGCATGTGCCCCACTGTGTGCTGGTAGGTGCCTGTGGCAAGGAAGTGGAGCACAGACATTACCTTCAGTAGAGGGCGGATGGCGGTGCGTATTTCAATGAGGCTCACTATGTCGTTGTGTATCAGGTCCACTATGGTGGTGATGGTGTCCCGGTACAGACGGTACAGGGTGTGGATCTGCTCAGGGGTTAGGTTGAAAGGACTGGCTCTGATGCAAGGGATTGGGGGCTGCCAGCATGGTAATAGTGGCTGCACTGGTGGGGCATGCTGGGACTGTCTCACTCTCCTTCTCCTCCTGCGTCTCCTCTGTGGTGCCGGCTGTTATTGTCGTTGATGTTGCGGCAATGCAAGCATGTCCTCCAGTTCCAGTAATGCTACTACTATTGGAATCATGTTGGTGTGGAAGGGGGTGTGGTGTGTGGGTGTGCTCCTTTTGTACTGGGCCTGACTCCATTGCCTCCACCTGCGCTGATTGTGTGCATCTGTGGTAGTTGGGAACACAACGGTAGACCGGTGATGCTGGTATTTACGGCATGCCGGTAACCACTTTTTCCGCCTTCATGAGGCCATTATTTGCATGTCCGCGTCATCTGTGATCACTCCAGATTACGGCATGCCGCTATTGCTGGCATGGTGGGTCACGTGCTCGCGCCCAGACCGCTATTTACGGCACCGTACTTTACGATGCTGCTAATAGCGGTCAGGCTGGTCAGAATAGCCCATAGCAGTAATCGATGCCGGTATTCCTTTACCACATCGTTGTTCCCTTAGCACCAACCTCGGAATGACCCCCTTTATTTTCCTTAGTCGTTTCCAATGTTGCAACTTTTCTGTAACATGTTACAAGTGCACAATGTATCTTACAGTACAGTGCGGTTGGATCTTCATTTCATTTCCAAATGCCCTAGACTCCCTTAAAGGATTATTTAGAAGTGCATATGTGCCTTGGACAGGGCTGGTGGCAGCTTATCTTTTCGCTTATTTTGAACCCTTTCTTGCCATGCAAACCATGTTTACCGCAGTTGGCACAGGAAGGTGGGCTGGCTCCAAAATAGCCATGCAGCTAGGTTCTTTGGCCATCTCGCCCCTTTGCCCTCCCCAGGTCGAGCCGACCCTGGTCAGTCCTTATTTGGGCATCCATTCTTCTGTGAAACACCAAGGTTTCACAGGCTTTTTCATGCCATGTGTGTGTGCCTCCAGGATGTGGGCTGGACCGTCTAGTTCCAATACACATTCTGGGTGCCAGAGAGGTTGGTGTGCTGAGAATGACTGGGACTACCATGGTCCATGATTGGTTCATGTCCGGTGTGCCTATATGTGAGCAGATATTCCATTGGGTCCTCTTCATTTTGGCGCGAAGGAGATTTTGGATACGAGAAGGCTCCAACCACCCATACCAGGTCGATCTCTTGAGTGCTCGCTGAACCTAGGATAGGATCCAAGTATCCTGAAACTAAGAAGCTGAGTCGAGGAACCGATGCTGACCCACTGGAAGGTTTGGAACCCTGAGCCTGCTGTTTTCCGCTGGACCCCTCTGCATCTGATTGAACCAGAAGGTCTGCAAAGGTGCTTCGATCCATTGGAATAGTGGGATCAACTATTCTCTGCACCTTCTTCAAACCCTGCAAGTAAGCCTCTTGAGAGGTGTCCCTGGGACAACGAGTGGGCTGACCAGCTTAAACAGGACCTGTGCCCTGAAACCGCTGCCGTTTTGAGGATACCCTTGAAACTTGGTACATCGTTAGCTCTGTATTCACGGCACTCTCACACCGAATTTCGTATACTTGATATTTCCAGGTCTGAAGTAAAGAGAGAGCGCCCGAACTGGAGTACACCCGGTTACTGTCTCGCCCCGCCGTGGTGACAAACTTTGCAGGTGCTTTGCCACGGTGCTCCTCTGTGCCCTCAAGCCTGCTACACTGAAACTGGAGTGATCCATCCACCAGGAGCAGATAAATCGCCACTGTCCTGCCAGGGAATCAACGGTATAACTTTGTTGCTGAAAGCCGTAGAGTCGCAGAACTGCTGCATTTGAACATGCAACCGAAGTGGCCTCGACTGACGAAGTTTGGTCCAGAGTGTGCATGGGGTCGGTGTGTACTTGCAATCCTTACCGGTGACCCCTACCATATTCATGTATTTTTACACACGATTGTCCCCTGAGGGCCACTCTCCTTTCCTCAGGTATCCCAAGCTACCGTCCCATTCCCAACTCCTGGAACCGGTACTACCCATTTGGGGAGACCTTCCACGAATAGTGGGAACTTATTCTGCATCACCTCGCCCATCTTCCTGAACTGCTACAGACCCTACAAGACACCCTGCTTCTGCCCTTCTGCACTATCGCGTTCACCAGCATTTAAAGTACATTTAAGCACGAGGCTACACTCTTCATAGGGACTGGACTGCCTTTCAGTTAGGATTTGATTATTTCAGAATTGCCTAAAGACTATTTGCACTGCTTGCTTCCGCCCCCTTTTTTAGGTTTTTGACCCATTCTGTTCATTAACCCTTTAGGCCACTTGATATTGTATACATGTATTGTATGATATGATATGACAGTTTATTTATAACGTGCTTAATACCCAGAGGTTTCTAAGCACGGACCTGGGGATCAAACCCATGTTGCTCTGTGTCATCTTGCTTCCAAGGTCAGCACGTTGCCCCTGAGCTATCCTCCTGAGACATTGTAGTAGTGTTGTCTTGGTTTAAAGGTATTACTCTTGATAATTATTTTGTCTTGAAACTCAAAGGCCTTGAATGAATGTACATGTATTTGTAATATATACACCTGACTGGGAGTGATTTGTAGTGTCCTTTCTGTGTGTGCTCATTGTGGGCTTTCAGTCACCCTCACCCCTCCTGAGACCTTGTCTTGAACGCTGCCAATGCTACCTTGATTGGTCTGGATTGTCCGGAAGGTTACCCTGTTCCACGAAACTAGGCTGGCCTTCTGAACCTCTGCCCACCAGGTCAGAATTCAGAAATCCATCTTAACTGGTCCCTTCAGTGATCAGTGATCTGGAAGCAAAGGCTAAGTATTCCTTACACTTAAGTCATTACTGTGCACACACCCACGTTGCTAGTCATGAAGATAGTGTTCCTTCCGCTTTTGTAGTTTTGCAATGTCGGTGCCCCTGCCAAGGCATACTTTATAAATGCAAACTCCTCCTCCTAGGTGTTATCCCAAATAAATTTGCCTTTGCTCTAAAGTAGGTCTCTCATGCCTGCAGTGTGTCCAGCAAAATTATGAACAAACTTTGAATAATAGTCAGACATTCCAAGAAATTTCCAGGATCGTTCTCAACTAGTCGAGACAGGCATTCCTTCAATCGCATCCGCTAAATTCTTCTTCGGATGGTTAGCTTCTTTTGAAATAACATGTCCGAGGTACCCAATGCCATCTCTGTTGATTTTGCATTTCTCTCGGCTTAATGGCATGCCTGCTTTGTGTAATTTCTGAAACACATTGTCAAGTCTTTTGTTGTGTTCCACCAAGCTCTCAGCATAAACTAGGATGTTCCCCTGAATGAGAAGAACCCCCGGATCCCCGTCAAAGATCTGGTACATGATTTTCTTGTGTACCGAGGCTAGAGAAATTAGGTCAAAAGAGATGCATTAATACTGACACAGCCCCTCTGGGGTTATACAGGCAGTTGAATGTTTCAAACCCTCATATAGCTTCACCTGATGAATACTCTATGATATCTTGTTCCACCAACTTCTTCAATTCCGCAATGTCCCTAATCGATAAAGAAATGTTCCACATTTTCTGCACAAAAGATGTGCAGTTGTTCTTGAGTCTTATCTAATGAACAAACCTTTGCAAACATCCAACTTTATCCTGGAAGATCTCCTGCATCAAATCCCCGCCGTCGGACAATACCCCCACTGATAATACTGCATCTTCTACATTGGGATCAAGTTTGACACGTAGCTTCCTCTTGTGGGAGCAACTAGGAGTAGCTCCTTTCTACGAGACATACACATTCCTGTTAGTGTGTGCCCCTTAAAGAAGACTGTGGCATAGAACCATCATAGAAGATAGAAGATCTATGGACACACCACCGTAGTCCTTGGGACATATATTAACTTCTTTCAGATATTTGGGCCCCATACTCTCCCAAATGTTCTTAGTCATACTTGGTGCCTGAGTCAATCATCATCATCATCAGCCAGTTCTTCAGTAGCATCCACCACCAATGACACACACTCTTCTTCCTCCTCCTAACTATAGTCACTTCCAATTCAATTTGCCACTGCCTTCCTGCTGCGACAGCATCTTCCTAGGTGCCCCTTTTATTTGCAAATCTTGCAAATGATCCTCAGGGCCAGACAGTCAGGGTTGTCCACCCAGTGTGACCCACTGTCACACCTGTAACAAGAATTGAACTTCCCTCTGGGGATTCCAGAACTTCCTTTGCTCCTATAACTCATATCGTTGGGAAACATATTGCTCTCCTGGGGGTTGCTGCCACTCATAGCTGCAATTGTGTCACTGGGGATCACTACAGGTACTGTCTTTTTCAGCACTTCAGTATTTATGGCTGACTCCTTTAAAACATTTCTCAGTGTGCTCTACCTCCTTTGCAATCCACAGCACTGTGCCAAGGGGAGGGAGATCACCATCAGTCCATAACTTTTCTCTAACCTTGCTGTTCTGAGAAGGCCTCACCCCCCCAGCCTACTACCAAGATGACGCATGCCACCCACTGAAGCAGCCCCGTGCATCCCTTCCACAGTCCGAATGTGTGCTCAATTGACACCCTGGTCCTGACGTGGGCCTGGATGTATGCCACCTCATGTGGCATCAGGGGATTCATCAGAGGAGATAACAACCATGGGAGCTGCAGACATCCTGAGCCACCTGCAAGGGAGAGAGGCATAGGGGTCACTCATGGTGATCTGTGGATGAGTTTCCTGTAACTGCAGCATATTAATAGACAGTCTGTGCATGCATGTCCCATGTGTCATCCCACTACGCTATTTCACATTCCGGCCTTTGCATGTGAAGTCGACTACTCAGGGGGGTTACTCAGTCTGTCATAGCACATCTTGCACACAGCCAACACTCGTACCTTCCATATACGGTGATTGATAGCTCATGTGAGTTCAGCATGCCATGGTGGGTGGTTTGGGCATGTTCATTGCTCCCATGCATGGTTCCTGATGAGAGTCTAGTTTACACATGTGTGTCATCCTCGTGGATCTATTGATGGATTCAAATACATGGTGCCCTAGTTACATGCCATCTCAAAAGCCAGTTTTAAGTCCATCTGTTACATTTTATCAGGGTGACATCCTATGTATGGCTAGGTTCTGCAGGCCTTGAGATGATGTGCACCCCATGGGATCAAATGGTGTTGGTGGGCCATACACCTGGTTGTTCCCCCAACCTCTCAACTCACACCAAGGGTGCCTGGGGCTGTGCAGGTCATTCAAACTTCCAAGGTTCCATAATGGCGACTACTCTACTTGTGTGTAAATTGTAATGTGTGGTTGTACTTTGCATGGACATTAAACTTGGTAAAGTTGCCATCTGTCATCTTTTACATCGTCCATGCCTCTTGGGGCACCCTCTGGAAATACCTTGGACATCCGTAGTTCGGCTACCCCCCTCTTGCAGACCATGCATGTAGTGGGGTGTGCGATGTTGCTTTCTGCTCCCTGTGGTCCACTTTGTGTTTCTGGCCTGTTGGGGTAGCATGTCTTGGCCACTTACTGCTGGATTATGAGTCATTTCCTGCTCCTCTCATGTGTTGCATGTTTGGTGGGTCCTGCATGTATGTGGTCTTGTCAGGTCATGCACCCTCTATGTGTGGGTGACCCCCCTGCATGCCACTTGTACAGCAAGGTTAGTGTGATGGAAAATGTGCTCATACAATGCCCAGGTACATTGGCCTCTATGCCCCTCCATGTACGCTGGAATCATACTGTTCCACAGGACCATGGCATTATGGGTTCGATCAAGGGAACCGGGCACTACAGTGGGTGATCGTGAGGTCTGCAACACAAGTGACCTGGACATTAAGTGAATGGAACTGCTTCCGGTTCCTGTAGACTTCCTCCGAGGCCTGAGCTGCCACCAGCGCGACATGTGTGCAATCCAGGGTAGTCACCACATTGGACATGTGTGCAATGGCATAGAATCTTACATTTGTGGTGTTCACCAGTCCCAGGGTCGTAGAGAATGCACTGTGCTCTCCCACATCCCACAGGAGTGTGTCCAGCACCTGACCCAGCAGTTTGAATAATGCAGGCTGTGAAATGCTATGCAGCTGGCTCACACTGTAATGGAACGTGCCCATGGCAACGAAGTGCAGTACCGACACCAGCTTTACCAGCCATGGTATGGCAGATCTAATGCTGATTCTGCTCCTGATGTCTTCCAGGATCAGTTTGAGGACATATGCAGTGCTCTCACTGTTGAGGCGGTATAGGGTGAGGGTTTCCATTGGGTGGCCCTTACATGGGATATTGGTGCATGCCTTGCGTGGCATCTCCTCCTCCAATCCCTCCTACTCCTCCTCCTCTCCAGTGTCTTTTGTTCCCTCTGGTGGTCCTCCAGCCCCTGCAGCTCTGTGTTGGCCTGGAGCAGCTGCAAGTCGATGTTGCTCTCCCTAAATGTTGCAGAAGCTCAGCCCCCAGTACACCACTTTCAGAATAGATGGAAACCCGATCCCAGTATCAATGTCAGTAAACACACTGTGTGTCTACCTGGGTGCCTCTTTATCGCTCACCAAACGAGTGTGGTGGCCTCCTCGGCAGCTTACTTCGACAAACGTATCAATTCAGCAAGACGATTCCTGTCGCCTTAGAGCTGCCTAACCATTGCAAGAGCAATCACGGGGGCAAGACTGGATTATTGTAATGTCCTCTTTGCTGAGACCACCAAACGGAACATAAATGAGCTACAGATTATTCAAAATAACTCTCTCCGAGCTGCTCTAAATATTCCCAAAAGAGACCATATCTCATCTGGCACAAAATAGGCGCACTTGCTCCCCATTAGGGAGAGGATCATCTTGAAAAGATTGTCAATTACCCGCAGATGCCTGAGCAACACTGCCCCACAATATCTGGCTAAGACAATCAAACATTCAAAATCCAGCAGGCCGGTAAGGTGGCTCCACGCAAATCGGCTGGTACTCCCCAAAGTGAAAAAAGCCAAAGGAGGTGGAATGTGCTTCCCATTGGTGGCCGCGAACCAAATAACGCCCTCCCATCAGAACTAAGAGCAGAAGGCCCTGAAGACCTGGCTATTTGCCTAGCAGTCCTTCGAGGACACAACCAGTGACTACCGCTCCAATCTGTACTATTACTGCACTGGTGTGTCAGGAGCAGTATGACAATCCTCTATTGAAGCTTTTTGTATCATGTAACTGGTTTGCAACACCGCCCTAATGCCTCATGGTTTAGGTGCTTTACAAATGTAAACATAAATAAATAAATATCCGCTGGTGATACCGTCAAATACAGGCTCAAGATATGCCAGTGGTACCATTGTGCTGGTATTACTGGCACGGGTTTGAGGCCAATCCAGTATTTTTGGTATTCTAATACAAGCATTGGTAATTCTAGATGTGTTGATACCAGTGCCAGATATTCTGGCAATGTGTTCCAGCAACCCCTTACTAGGCCAATCGGGTAGAACTGCTGGCAAAGGTTATTACTGGTAACCACGCTTCAGGACAAGATGGCCAAAAAAAGCTAACCTACCTAATATTGTCACACCGGCTAGTATTCCCAGGCTTCCCCATAAACCATCACAATGCTTTAGTTTTACAAAAGTCTCAACTCTTGAGGTTGAAAAAATCATCCTCTCCCTCAAATCCTCGAACTGTCAGGGAGATAAATGCCCAGCCCAAATCATTAATGATGCTGCGAAGAGAACTAGCACCCTTCATATCTAAGCTAATAAATGCATCATTCTCTACTGGCACCATCCCTGGCGACTTAAAGGAGTCTTTGGTACCCCCTCCCCTCAAAAAAACAGTCATTAGATCCAACTATACCCACCAACTATAGGCCTATTACAACAGAGTCATTTTTACTTAAAATTTTAGACAGGATGGCTTATCTCCAGATACAGGAGTATTTAGAGTACAACAACTCCTAGGAGTCTATCATTCAGGCTTCATGCCTCAACACAGTACCAAAACTACACTGATTGACTTCAAGGCCCAAATTGAGGAACTTAGGGACAAGGGGAAATCGGCCTTACTACTTTTCCTAGATCTCTCGACTGCGTTCCACTTGGTGGACCACAAGGTCCTATGTAATATCCTTGACTCAGCAGCCCACTTCTCTAAGGAGGCCAAAATCTGGATCCAATCCTTTCTGAGCAACTGGACTATGAGAGTCTTCTCGCCATCAGCAGCAGCTGACCCTATTCCTTTTACTTGTGGACTGCCACAGGGATCCTGTGTCTCACCCACAATGTACAATATGTTTACCAAGCCTTTTGGATAATCTGGACCTTCTTGGTATCACCTACACTAACTATGCAGATGATACCCAGATTCTCATATCACTTACTGGGGATTATGATAAGGATTTGGCCTTGGTAAATAAAATCTACCTCATCATTCAGGCATGGATGGCTCTCCACGGTCTATGTCTGAATGATGACACACCTAAACTCATCATTCTGGGAACTATGTCCAACCTCAATGAACCTGGCCACAAATACACTTCCTTTAATATCAATGGCAATACCATTAAAGTTGCTAAAGAGGTAAAAAACATAGGCTTTTACCTAGACTCCACCCTCACCTTTGCCAAACACGTTAATTCCATGGCCTCTGCCTCTGCATATACATGTAAAATGATCATAGCCAGTAAACCGTTCTCATACAAGAATAGCTGCTCCATTCTGGCCAGAATTCTAATCTTGTCTAAATTGGATTATTGTAACTCCCTATACCTTGGCGCCAGTAAGTATATCATTAACAAAATTCATATTCTCCAGAATAATGCCCTTAGAGCAGCATTGGGCATTGCAATAAAAGAGCAAATCTCAGAGGTAAGGAGAAAGAATAACTGTCTTTCTCCCAGCGACAAAATTCTGCTCAAAACCACCTCGCTATCACACAAGTGTCTAAACAACGCTGTACCCCGCTATCGCATAGAGAGAATCAAAAGAAAATCCTCCAGTAGGACCACCAGAACTGCAAACACAATTGTCTAGTTGTACTGAGTTTCAGTTTGACTAAAGCCAGAGGGAGTAGTTTCCCAGTCAAAGCGGCGCAGCTTTGGAACTCCCTACCCCACACCCTGATGGCGGACCAAACCTATCTGAACTTCAGACACAACTTCATTAATTGGCTCAAAGAAAACAACCACTAATGCACTCCAGTTACTGTCCTATTATCTCCACTCTGTATTTTGCACTGTAATAGATACCACAATACCTAGTTGATGTTGAACCTCTATTTTAAAATTATGTAATGATGTTCTGATTACTCTTCTTGTATGCACCCACTGACTTTATCCCCTCTGCATGTTTGTCTCTCCTCTTATATTACTGTGTAACCCTAAGCTGAAAGTATTCATGTATCCTCTGCACCCTGATACCGCTGGGTTTGGCGCACATTACAAATAAATAAAACAAATAAACAAACAAACAAACTTTTACAGTTTACCGGCCAACTCGGAATGAGCCCCTATAATTGGTTCCACACACCATATTTGCATAATGTTCAAAGGATTTCATCCATCTTTTCCATTGTATCATTGGTTCCACCAATTTCAGGAAGAAAGAATGGTGGCGATGGAACACTATGGAGCGTCATGTCTCCCGCACCCTGTTGGAAGGATGTGTTTGCCAAAACCGAAGAATTCTTATGTTCTCTGGAGGTCTCTACTGGGCATGGATGTATACATACTTATCTCCCAATTAAACTAGCTGTTCCGTCGTATCATGTGCATTCTAAAAGATCTTAAAGGTCAATATGGGTCGGTAATTCATAGGGTCACTTCTGTCCCCCTTATAAAATATTGGAATTACCACTGATCGCTTCCAGGAAGGGGACATAGGACCCTGTGACTTTTTAATGGTAATTGAAAAGGCTAAACGTATAGACAATTGTCTTCTTTTGAATTTGAAAGGAATATTTCTAGGAAATGGAGTGAGAGGTATGTGTTGTGTAAGAACAGTATCTAAGTTCCACCGATTATGCAGGCTTCTATAATGTGTCTTTGTATATGTGTAATGGTCCACCTTGTTCCATTGTACAGTCCCATGATGGCCTAAGATTGCATAGTAGCATAATTACAGCACCTACTTTCAGTTTTAGCTCGTGAGAAAGAATTTGTTCTACATTGTTGTGCTCTTTAGAGACTGCAAAGTTGAGCCGGTAATCAACTGTTCATTAACACTGCAAACAGCATACCCTGTGTGAAGAGAAGTGGGGGTGGAAAGAAGTAACTTGAAAGTATTCTGATTGCGATAGTGGAAGGTGAAGGTGACCGTGTAGAACCATGATCATTCTATCAAAATGATAGCTGTTGTTGAAGAAGAAGTACACACAGAGGTGTACTTTGCCATTTGGACAGCAGAGGGCAACCTAACACTGATAAATTGAATCAGCTGAGTACAGAAACATACCTATGTGTTTTATATATATATATATATAGATTCATGCAATTGTATTTCAGTATAAGTTGTTCTGTATAACTGTATATTACCTTTCCTCTAATCTTGGACGAGGAAGAAATGAACAGATGCCCCAGGACCAGCAACAACATCAGTGCTACTGGAACGAGGGAAAACCTGACGGATGGTCATGCAGTAGCAGCGTGTGGACGTTCCAATGTCCTTTCTATTAATGTGATTCACTACGACCCAGAAGCGCTGGCTTAGCATCTGAGAGATACTCTACATTCAGAATATCCCAAAAATACTGTACCAGGGAGACCCCAGCAATATTTAAACAAGCATATCATTCTGAAGCACTGGGGAGTAATGTACCAGCATCCAGGTGAAATCAAGGCTCTTCATTCTCACGCTGGTCCAAAGATGTCTGTAGCCAATCTGTAGTATGTCGAAGGAGCGGACAAAACACAGGAAGGTAAGCTATTGTATGTTTATTATTAATAAGATATATTGTTATGAGAGAAGAGCCCTGCCAGCACCCGCTCACTCCTTCTCTCCAACTGTCTCCTGTGTCTTCTCCATTCTCTCCTGGAACCCCTGAGGCAACCTATCTTGTGCTGCAGCCCGCTCATGCGGGAAGCCAGCATTACAGAAACCAAATCATAATATCTCTGTTGGCCTTCAGAGAGAATATCGCTGGAGGCATTTCTCTACTCCTCTTTGTCATATCCTAAAAACAGAAGTATTTGGCAAGTGCAATCATATTTACCTTTGCTATCCAACTGGTAATGACTCCCCATGTTGCCCACCCAGCTGAGTGAGCTGTCAAATCTTATCACAGGAATGATCTAGTGTTGGTTCAGCTAGTCAGGATAAATAACAATCTCTTTGACTCAAATTATCATTATTCTGTTGTCTCGTTCGTTTACTTTTCTGAAAATCCTCTTCTCTTGTTTCTTTCCTTTACATTTTTGAAATAAAAGAAATCACTCTAGTCTTTCTCCATACGCCCTATTGCTTTGTGCAGGGAGATTGGATTGACTTGATTGTTTATTTATATAGCACCTGTACACAATGTGTTTCAAAGCGCTTCAAGGCAGGGAGGGAACAAGGGAGAATACAGTGGCATAAGAGATGACTCTCTTTAGTAATTACAGTTTCTCAGTCTCTCTGTGCTCTGCTTTAGAACACTTGTCACAATGATCCACACGGATTAAGACCAAGGCCAGCTAAGGAATAGGACAGATTCTTGTAAGAAATGACTGCATATGGCAATTACCGCAACTGCATGTGGTAATGTCTCATTAGATGAAATCTGCTGGGTTGATAGTAATGAAGGCAGATTTCCAGAAATAGTTCTTAAAGTTTTCCTGAACATCTGCATGCATTCAATGATTACTATTTCCCTTCCATTTCCACCCTGGTTTTGAGTCTGGAAATGGCCTGCGTACAGTAACCACTGGACCATTAGACGAATGAGCACACTTTGATGCTTCTGCATTACAAGTGAAAGGGATTGAGAGAGTGGGCAGTAATTATTTTGTCACTGCTCTGGTTGGAGTCACGGGTAATTCCTATCACTACATGGACCTTTTTCCAAAAACTTCATGTGGTATCATAAAATGTGTGTCTCCAACTCTTAGGCGGAGGTACAATGTGGGTATATGTAAGATGTGTTCTATGACTGTTTTCAATGCCTCCATTATTTCTATGGAATTCCACATTCTGTAAATTCCCCATAGGCCATAATGTTGCTAGTGGTAAAATCAGGCGGTAGCTGAAAATATTACCTGTTTTTTCCCCAAAATATTACTCTACAGATTGAATGATTGAATTTAACCACACAGCTAAGAAATCAGCGGCTTTCGATAGTACATGTATCATTGGTAAGGCCAAACCCCAGATGCATGTGTGTCATCAGAGTACTTGCCCAGTGGGTAAGGACAGCAATAGCAGACTGGAGACAGACTGTCAGCCATGTAATCTAAGCTGCCACCTTTCCTTTCTTTATTCTTATAGTGATTAAGCCACATTCCAATAACATTGGGGTTCATCAGAGATGCAAAGGAGACATGCAAAATAGACACACCTGCGCCGTCCGCCCGCACCCCCCCCCCCTCTCTCTCTAATCTTGAACAAGACCCCATGCATGGGAGCATGTGCGCCCAGCTGGAAATGAATCACAGGGCCTGTTACTCAATCACCGACTGTCAGGAAGAACAAAAGGCAGCTATTTTCACATTTTAATCATGCGTTGCCATAGCAACCGCTGCTTCTTCTGCTTGCAGACAGTCACATCGGCAGGTGAAGATTAGTCTTGCAGCAAAGGAGTGAAATGCCAACTCCAAACAGGAGTGGTGGATTTCAAGTGCAGTGCCAATAGGTCTTACTGTATGTGCGTTTCCATAAAGTGGTGCCATTAATCCCACTCTCCTGGCCCCGTGTTTCATGCCTGCTGTGTTGACACGACCCTCCCACTTTAGATGATGCCCACTCTTAGACAATGGTCTCCAGTATTAAGCGCATTATAAAAGATGAATGAATTAATTAATACCCTAAAAGAGCCCCAAGGCAGACAAATATACAGCCTTTGACGGCCTCACCATGCACGCTAATCATTCCTTAAGAACTTAGTTCAGTCATAATGTTTCAGCATGGGGTAGGACGGAGAGCTGAAGACAATGCCAAGTGGGACCAACAATCCACTTTTTAGTGAGAATGGTGGAAACTGAAACCCTAATTCAGTCTCCCGGAGACAAATATTTGAGTATCACCAGCAATGAGATGGCAGTGAAATCCAAAATATGGCACAACTCTACCGTGGGAGGATGATTAGAGGTTGAAGAGTAGACGTGCACGTTCTGATTCTTGAGGGATGCTCACAAGAGGTGGGGTCAGAGGTTTGCATCTCTCATTGCCACGTTTATTTTTGTACTTATGAATTTATGCATTTTATATAGTGCAGGTGTAGATGGACAGTGGTAGTAAAAGAGGGCTGTGAGAGTAGGAGTATGATACAATGAGTTTGGAACTGGGATGGAGGACACTCAAGATTGGTTAAGGGGATAAGCAAGATATGGTGGATCAGGAGATTTGACCCTCAAGTACCCACTTCTGTATTTGGCAGCAGCCTTCGGGGGCAATGCTTATTAACACATTTTCCGAGACATGAAAAGCAGACAAATCATCTCTGAAGCAATAATGCAAACTACCTCTTTGGCATTAGCCCAAATGGAACTGTGAATTTCCTTAATAGCAGATAAGGCCAAGCAATCTGTAATGAAAATATGGATATATTGATCGTGGTGAATTCAGCCGCAGAGCGAATTTTGCGGGGGCAAAACCGCCCTGTTAAAACACACCAACCCACCCCCACCCACCCCCTACTTACCTTTTCACCGTCAGGGCCTTTACTGACCCTGCAGCGTCCGATCCGTCTTTCCTAGGTGGGTCGGATCTGACGCCGCAGGGTCCGCTTTTCTTTCTTTTTTGTCCCCCGTCTCTGGAAACAGGGGATACCACCGCTCATCAAGTTTGGTAGTGATTACCCAAATTGGTTGTTTCAAAATAAACAAATGGTAATGGCCGAATTCAACCAATTGTGCCATTCGGTCAATCCGAAACAACCAATTTAGGTAATACCGAAAATATGGCATGCTGTTTCCTGAAACCTGAGTCCAAATGAACTTAAGACATTGCAATGTTATAATTAAACATCCATCGCTGGGAGGATAACTTGTCTGAGCTTTAAAAAAAAATCAGTTACTAGGTTTAAGATGACTACATTAAAATGCAGGTACAGGTCAGATTGAGAAATTATCAAGGTTTCATCTTAATGATTTCATAAAAAGAAAAAAAGCAATGTTGATTCAAAATTATTTCATGAAGCAATCTTTTATTTCTACTAATAAACACATGCAGGGAACACAAAAGTGTCGATAAAGGACCAATTGATACCTTACTCTTATTCACCAGAGTAAGGTATCAATCAGCTACCAATGGCCATAGACCATGGAAGATGGAGGGCCTACCTCGCAAAGAGTGTACTTACCTTTGTGATCGTCTTTCCATTGATTCCACACTGCCCTGTGTGTTCTGCTGTACATGGTAAGAGTCGTCCCTGATAACACATTTTATTTCACTTGGTTTAAGGATATGTAGACTTTATGTTGTTGCTGTCAGCACTAGATATTAACATGGCCAGGGTGTTGTGAAGATACTGGTGGGAGGTGCCTGTACTTCCACTCTCTATATGGTAGAGGTGAGGCACAGAGGACCCCAGCCAAGATTCTCAAGCGGTAGCAATGGACGAGCAATCAAGGCCTAGCTTCTCAGGAGGTGATGCAGGCTGGTTCTTAAGTACAGTGCAGTCCCCGAACCCCCACAAAGGAATGTCCACACACTGTATTACTGAAAACACAGTCTTTATATAATTAATATTCAAAGGTATGTACACGATCACAATAACGCACTTTGTACTCGGAAATCAACAATGATAAATATATACAATTCTAAAGTGGTACCACCAATGTTATCAAATCTCATTAAAGTCCATCAACTGTACGGTTAAAATGTCACACCGATCAATAACGAGGAAACCAACAATAGAGATAGGAAGGAACGTAAGATGGTTGAAACAATAGGGAGAATACCGGCCTCTACGGATCGACACAGTTCTGTGTGGAGATCCCCCCACCTGGGCAACCTGTAAAATAAAGATATATAGCACAAGCCCAGTCCATATATTTTTCAATCGCCTTATTTCCTCCTATAATGTTTTACCCCCCCCAATGTACCTGGTGGGGTAGAGTTCTTCGAAGACGCATCGAAGGATCTTTCTTGAGTGACTCATTTAAAGTAGGAGCCACGGATCGTAGCGAGGCGTCGAAGATGGTGAACTTGTCGTCGACGGCGGCGATGGGAAGTTCAAGGGTGCCGAGACCCCGATGTCGATCCAGGCGGTGCTCGTCAGCGACATCCTGCGAGGATGAGGTGTGCGGGGCACCTCGGTGATAGATTGTTCAGGACCGCAATGAGCTTGAGAAGAACTGTGGCCCAACAAGGGCGTCGAATCGTCGAAGTCTTTGTGGACTTCAGGTGGCGGGAAACCCACCGGTGGATTCTCCTTGGCACGTTGGTCATCCTCGACTTTCTCCAGCGGGACAAAGCGGTCGACGGGGCGGACAAGGGAGTCCTTGGATTCAAAATGTTCTTAGGCAAAGGAGCGGGCGGCTCCGGTCGTCGGCGGCACGGCGTCAAGTGGTCCCCGCGGCTGGGCAACACAACTTCGACGGGCCTCCAGCGGTTACACAAACCTGCAAACCCTGGTCGATGGCAATAGACTTCGACAGTGACGAAGTCCGGGTGCTTTGCTTCATTCTCCTCAGCGGTCCCGTCTCGGGTCGGCAGCCTTTCGAGGGTCTGACTTCCAGGGAGCTTCGGCGACGGTTAGCTGTGCTCGATGGTCCCTCGGAGCACGGGAAGAGGGAGCCTTACCAGGTCATCTCTCGGATCAGTCCTTGACGAGTTCGGCAGCTTTCAGATCAGGTCGAAGCAAATGCAACAGCAAGTCTTCTGCTTCCAGCTGGGCGTCGATGATCAGCAGTTCCAGTTACTCTTAAAGTGTAGACACAGCTTCTGAACAATTTCCAGTGGTGAGAGGTCCCCAGATATATTATCTTGTCTCTCATCCACACTGGTGGGTCACTCTCAGCAGCCAATCATACAGAAGGGCATTCATGCAGTCAGTCAGCCAATCAGGCACACAGTGCATTCAGGCCATCCTCCTCCCTCTCAGACACTCACAACAAGGAATGTGGATTGGGACGAGTACCCAGCCATTCAACACTACACACTGATTTCAGGCCAGTTTCGGGCAGGGCTGTCTCAGTCTTTGTCTCTCATACCAGAAACCAGACAGCCACAACAAGAAGTGCATATTGGTCACACACTCCATTCACCCAGGTCCCACCCACAGGGCGTACCCACAACATACAGTCACTGGGAAGGCTCCAGTCAGTCTGGACTGGACTTCACAACAACACCATATATGGAACTTCCACCCAACAGCCAGTCAGGGGGAAGGGACAGAGTCAGGGCTTCCGAGGACTTTGGGAAAACAAGGTAATAGGTAATGGAAAGCAAGAGGCCACAGGGGCCATCTTGTTTTCCATCATGAATCAACTGATTCCAATGGCAGGGCCTGGGGATCCCCAAAATGGAGGATACTCAGCGCACCTGTCAAAGTCTGCATGGAGCTGCCACCAGCCCATAACCTGCTCTTCCGGCCACCCACAGGTGCCCAAAAACACACTAGGGGCACAGGGTTGTACCCCCCACCCATGGGTGCCATAAGGGTATCCCACGGGTCCGTTCACCAAACCAAAAGAGAGAGAGCTGCACCGCCAGGAGTCCCACATGAACTCCTGCGCGGAAAATATGACAGAACACATGATAAAAAGGCAGAAAAGACAAGGATACGGAGGCCCTGTCCCTCCGATGCATTTCCAGCATCACAGTCGCCCCCCCCCCAGAATGAGGGGGAGGGTGCCTAATCTCCCACGGGATAGACATCCTCAACCAGACGGTCAACATACCTTCTGGAAAGGCCATCTGCATTATCGTGACTCTTCCCTGGTCTGTGCTCTATGGTGAAGTCTAGTTTCGGATTTTCACCCTTCATCTGCATAAGCCACTTCAGGGGCTTAAGATCTGTTTGGACCTTGAAGGTAGACCCCGTAAGGTAGGGCCTAAAACGCCTAAGGCTCCAAACTATACTGAAACACTCCTTCTCAACATTAGCCCACCTAAGTTCTCTACCCTTAAATTGTCTACTGATGAACATGATAGGATGTTCCCTCCCTTTGTCATCTAACTGGGACAATACAGCTCCAATTCCGGTGTCGCAGGCATCTGTCTGGACGATAAAGGGTCGGCTGCAGTCAGGCGCACACAACACAGGTGCCCTACACAGACTTTCTTTCAAGCCATCAAAGGCCCTCTGACAGTCTTCAGTCCAATTAACCTTCCTAGGTTGTTTGGGGGAAGTCAGAGCTGTCAGTGGTGCATCTATGGTTCCATAGTCCACCATGAAATTGCGATAATACCCAGTGAGGCCCAAAAAGGCTCTCACCTGGGTTTGAGTAGTGGGAGTCTCCCAGTCCTGTAAATCCTGTAGCTTACTGGGGAGAGGTTGGATTTGACCCCCTCCTACCTCATGACCAAGATTTGTGACTTTCCCCTGAGCTATCTGGCATTTGGTGGCCTTGATAGTGAGGTTAGCCCTTTTCAAGGCCTGCAACACCTTACCCAGATGTGTCAAATGCTCTTCCCAAGTGGGACTGTAGACGGCAATGTCGTCTAAATAAGCCACACAAAAGGCTTCTAGCCCACTGAGAGCATGATTGACCAATCTCTGGAAGATGGCAGGGGAATTCTTCAACCCAAAAGGCATGACCCTAAACTGGTAGAGTCCCTCTGGTGTTGAGAACGCCGTCTTTTCCTTGGCATGGTCCGTCAGAGCTATTTGCCAATAGCCTGAGGTGAGGTCAAAGGTGCTCACAAATTTGGCAGCACCTATGGTGTCCACAAGCTCATCAGCGCGGGGTAATGGGTGCGCGTCAGTTTTGGTGACGGCATTGACTCCTCGGTAGTTCACACAGAACCTCCAATCCTTGGTACCTGCCTGGGGACTTGCCTTGGGGACAAGGACCACAGGACTGGACCAGGGACTGGTTGAGGGTTCAATAACACCCAGATCCAAAATCTAGGCGACCTCAGCCTGGATGTGGTTCTTAACAGTATCTGACATACGGTAGCTCCTGCTCTTGCCAGGCACGCTGTCACCAGTGTCAATCTCGTGCTTACACCACGGTGTAAGGCCTGGCATCAGCGAAAACAGAGAGGCATACTGCTGGAGCAAAGTCCTGCAGGCCCTCTGCTGCTCTGTTGTCAAATCTAGAGAGAGATGCACTCCCTCCACTGAGCCATCCTGAGGGTTGCTAAATAGCAAATCAGGAAAGGGCTTACTCTCATCCTCTTCTTGCTCTGAAGCCAGAAAGAGACATGAGACTTCGGCTCGCCTGTGGAAAGGCTTGAGTCCAATAACATGGAATACCTGAGGGGCTACCCCTGGGATTCCCATGTCAACCAGTAATTGACCTCGCCCATCTTGGAGATTATCCTGAAGGGTCAAGTCCATTTATCTGCCAATTCCCTAGGCTTGGTAGGCTCCATCACGAGGACCTCCTGTCCCGGAGTCCAATCCACTTGCGATGCTTTAAGGTCATGCCAGTATTTGTTCAATTCCTGGCTGGCCTTGAAATTCGCTATTGCCTGACCCATCATCTGTGTCATCCTCCGTCTGAGGCCTAACACATAGTCCCCCACTTGCTTGGCAGGACCTGGAGGGGTGGCTTCCAAACCTTCTCTGATCAAGCCAAGGGGCCCCCCTCACGGGATGTCCAAAGAGTAACTCAAAGGGGCTGAAACCAACACCCTCTTGAGGTACCTCTCTGTAAGCAAACAGCAGGCATGGCAGGAGGAGATCCAATTTCCTACTTAGATGTTTTTTTCAAAGCACCAATCATGCGTTTGAGAGTTTTATAAAAACTCTCAACCAGACCATTGGTCTGGGGATGGTAAGAGGTGGATAACGTATAGGTTACTCCGCACTCTTTCCACATGGTCTTCATGTAACTAGACATGAAGTTGGATCCTCTGTCAGAGACAACCTCCTTGGGGAATCCAACACGGGTGAAAACGCCCAGGAGAGCCATGGCAACCACCTTGGCATTTACAGTCTAAAGGGGTATAGCCTCAGGGTACCTGGTGGCACGATCTACCAAAACCAGGATGAACCGATGTCCACCTGAAGTGGGAGGGTCCAGGGGACCGGCAATGTCGATGCCCACCCTCTTAAATGCTGTGCCAACCACTGGAAATGGCTGCAGTGGGGCAATGACACTGCCTCCAGTCTTGCAAGACAACAGACAAGTTGGGCAGGTCCTGCAGTGGGACTCCACTTCTACTCCCATCCAAGGCCAGTAGAAATGGGCAGAGAGCCTCTGCTTAGTCTTCTTGGTACTAAGATGACCAGTCAAGGGCACCTCATGCGCCAACTGCAGTAGGAAGGGCTGTAAACCTGGGGTACCACCAACCTCTTGAGAGCACCAGGTTCAGGCTTAGTGGGCTCACTAACAAGGAGCTCACCCTCCCAATAAATCTGGAATGTCCTCGGCACTTCCCCTTTTGCCTGGGATAGGGCCTGTTTCCTCAGACCCTCGAGAGAGTGGCACTCTCTTTGTCCTTTACAGAAGTCTGCCCGGGAGGCTCCCCCTTCAGCTAACTAGCATTGAAGATCGGGATGATCCTCTGGGTTGAGAACCTCTCCCACAGGAGAGTCTTCTGGCTCTTCTCCCACAGGAGTTGAGACAGGGTTTGCCACTGGACCCAGCCCGTCCGGAGCATGGATCCCAATGGGTGCTGTAGAAACAGCAGGAAGAGAAGGAGCTCCCTCCACAGAGGTGGCCTTCTTGTTCTTCCTTCGTCTTACCTTGGCCGCGCCTTTGGCTCGGGTACCTGACTCACAGCCAGACCCGGGGTCACCTGTGACCTAGTGACCGCAGCAGCAGTCATGGGAAGACCATGCGAGATCAATCCCAACTCTACTAGATCATTACCTAACAGAATGTTAGTAGGGACATTGTCCTGAACCAGGACAGGAAGCTTTGCTGTCTTGTCTCCAATTACGAGTGTGACTAGGGCTACAGGTGATAATTTGGGAGGCCCACTAGCTAACCTGGTGGTTTTCAGAGGAGCACCTACATAGTCCTCTGGCTTGAGCAGGGTCCTGTCCACCACTGTCATGCTTGCCCCAGTGTCTCTCAAACCAGTAGAAGGCTGGCCAATCAGGAGGACACTTCTAAAAAATCTACGGGTGTTCTGTGGGATAGTCACCAGTACTTCAGCATTTTGGTTCCAGGCCCCAAGGGACACTAAGGAAATCTCTACAGGAGCACCAAATGTGACCCCTGCAGAGGAGGGGAGGACAGTGGCCTCCACCTCAGACATGGGGTAAGGGTAGGTCAGGCTGACAGCCTGTACTCCAAGTGCCTTACCTTTACACTTGGAGTCACCCCTCTTGTGATCCAGAGCCCCACAATCCCAACAGGTGCCGGGAGTGCGGGGTACGGTACTGGAACCACTGGGAGCCTGCTTTGCAGCAGGTGGACCACTACTCTTATTCCCACCCACAGATGACTTATCCCCACTAAATTTTTGGTTCTTAGAAGAAGAGGGTTTAGGTTTACTCGACTGTGACTGCTTTGGGGACTCCTCAGCTTTCTGTGAGGCCCCCTTTTCTTTGTCCTTGTCCTTCCCACTGGAGTCCTTAGGGGACACCTGGTGGGAGACCCACTTGTCAGCCAGCCTAGCCAGCTTAAAGGGATCCAAAATGTTCTGGTCAGCAACATACTGACGCAGCTCCGGTGAACAGGTTTCAGATAAATTCTCAAAAAACAATAGGTGGGACAATTCAACAAAGGTTTTCACCTTGTAACCATCATCCACCCCATCATGTTCATGTGCGCAGCACTCACCCAGTCAACACAAGACACATTCTCTCTTTTCTTAAAATCCCTGAACCTTTTAAGGTATTGGGTAGGTGTCTTGCCAAACTTGGCAATCAAAGCAGATTTCATACACTCATACTGACCCCTTTCTTCCACACTCAGCTTCAGAATACAGTCATACCCAGTCTGAGGCACTCTGCCTAACAAACACTTAGCCCAATCTCTTTTGTCAACATCATGAATTGCACAAGCCATTTACAACGCTTCATTCCATTGGAGGATATCAGAACCCTCCACAAACACACCAACCAAATCTTTCATAAATGTAGTTGCTGGGGACTTGGCACTCTCACAGGGTTTCGCTGAAGTCTCCACTATAGCTTTCTCTAGCTGGATTTTCTGACATTCAGTGTCCTTGTCTTTGAGTTCAAGATCCCTATTCTTGAGTTCAACTTTTTGAGCCAACTCCTCCTTCTTAAGCTCAGCATCTATTTCCAACTTGCGATATTCAAAGGCCAATTTCATCCTTAATAACTCAAGCTCCAAGGAATTGCTGGGGTTCGGAACGGAGGCAGCAGGAATGGTAGCATTCCCAGAAACAGATTCAGTAGAACCCCCAGGGGCAGAGTCCTCATTGGTTGCATTCCCCCCCTCATCAAGAGTTTCACCATCGGTCTGGTAGTGCACCAGTGCAGCTATCAGATCAGCCCTAGACCTATCCACAAAGTCTAATTCCCTGGCTTAACAAGCACTCTGGAGAGCCTCTAAGCTCATCCTAGTCAATTTACCATTTGCAATAGACTCCATTGCTTTTAATGCAGTTATTTTGTACACAACCAAACCTTAATTTAATAAAGTGCAGATATTTTGTAAGTGGCACGGTTATACACTGATTCTTAAAACCATAAGCATCCCACCGCTGCCACCAGTGTGAAGATACAGGTGGGCGGTGCCTGTACTTCCGCTCTCTATATGGTAGAGATGAGGCACAGAGGACCCCAGCCAAGATTCTCAAGCGGTAGCAATGGACGAGCAATCAAGGCATAGCTTCTCAGGAGGTGATGCAGGCTGGTTCTTAAGTACAGTGTAGTCCCCGAACCCCACAAAGGAATGTCCACACACTGTATTACTGCAAACACAGTCTTTATATAATTAATATTCAAAGGTATGTACACGATAAAAATAACGCACTTTGTACTTGGAAATCAAGAATGATAAATATATACAATTGTAAAGTGGTACCACCAATGTTATCAAATCTCATTAAAGTGCATCAACTGTACGGTTAAAATGTCACACCGATCAATAACGAGGAAACCAACAATAGAGATAGGAAGGAACGTAAGATGGTTGAAACAATAGGCAGAATACCGGCCTCTACCGATCGACACAGTTCTGTGTGGAGACCCCCCACCTCGGCAACCTGTAAAATAAAGATATATAGCACAAGCCCAGTCCATATATTGCTCAATCGCCTTATTTCCTCCTATAATGTTTTACCCCCCCAATGTACCTGGTGGAGTAGAGTTCTTTGAAGACGCGTTGAAGGATCCTTCTTGAGTGACTCCCTTTAAAGCAGGAGCCACGGATCGTCGAGAGGCGTCGAAGATGGTGAACTTGTCGTCGACAGCTGCGATGGGAAGTTCAAGGGTGCCCAGACCCCGATGTCGATCCAGGCGGTGCTCGTCAGCGACGTCCTGCGAGGATGAGGTGTGCGGGGCACCTTGGCGATAGATTGTTCAGGACCACAAAGAGTTTCAGAAGAACTATGGCCCAACAAGGGCGTTGAGTCGTCGAAGTCTTTGTGGCCTTCAGGTGGCGGGAAACCCACCGGCGGTTTCTCCTCGGCACGTTGGTCGTCCTCGACTTTCTCCAGCAGGACAAAGCGGTTGACGTGGCGGACAAGGGAGTCCTTGGATTCAAAATGTCCTTAGGCAAAGGAGGGGGCAGCTCCGGTCGTCGGCGGCACGGCGTCAAGTGGTCCCCACAGCTGGGCAACACAACTTCGACGGGCCTCCAGCGGTTACACAAACCTGCGAACCCTGGTCGACGGCAATAGACTTCGACAGCGGTGAAGTCCGGTGCTTTGCTTCATTCTCCTCAGCAGTCCCGTCTCGGGTCGGCAGCCTTTCGAGGGTCTGACTTCCAGGGAGCTTCAGCAAAGGTTAGCGGTGCTCGATGGTCCCTCGGAGCACGGGAAGAGGGTGCCTTACCAGGTCCTCTCTCGCATCAGTCCTTGACAAGTTCGGCAGCTTTCAGATCAGGTTGAAGCAAATGCAACAGCAAGTCTTCGTCTTCCAGCTGGGCGTCGAGGATCAGCAGTTCCAGTTACTCTTAAAGTGTAGACACAGCTTCTGAACAATTTCCAGTGGTGAGAGGTCCCATGATATACTATCTTGTCTCTCATCCACACTGCTGGGACCCTCTCAGCAGCCATTCATACAGAAGGGCATTCATGCAGTCAGTCAGCCAATCAGGCACACAGTGCATTCAGGCCATCCTCCTCCCTCTCAGACACTTACAACAAGGAATGTGGATTGGGCCGAGTACCCAGACATTCAACACTACACACTGCATTCAGGCCAGTTTCGGGCCGGGCTGTCTCAGTCTTTGTCTCTCATACCAGAAACCAGACAGCCACAACAAGAAGTGCATATTGGTCACACACTCCATTCACCCAGGTCCCACCCACAGGGCGTACCCACAGCATACAGTCACTGGGAAGGCTCCAGTCAGTCTGGACTGGACTTCACAACAACACCATATATGGAACTTCCACCCAACAGCCAGTCAGGGGGAAGGGACAGAGTCAGGGCTTCCCAGGACTTTGGGAAAACAAGGTAATAGGTAATAGAAAGCAAGAGGCCACAGGGGCCATCTTGTTTTCCATCAGGAATCAACTGATTCCAATGGCAGGGCCTGGGGATCCCCAAAATGGAGGATACTCAGTGCACCTGTCAAAGTCAGCATGGAGCTGCCACCAGCCCATACCCTGCTCTGTGGGCCACCCACAGGTGCCCAAAAACATACGCTAGGGGCACAGGGTTGTACCCCCTACCCATGGGTGCCATAAGGGTATCCCACGGGTCCGTTCATCAAACCAAAAGAGAGAGAGCTGTACCGCCAGGAGTCCAACGTGAACACGTGACAGAAAATATGACAGAACACACGATAAAAAGGCAGAAAAGGACAAGGATACGAAGGCCCTGTCCCTCCGATGCATTTCCAGCATCACAGGTGTTAGGCCCATTTACTAGAGATGGTGGGAAAACAATATCAGATATAAAAGGTTTCCATAATGCTTCAGCAGACAAAAATAGTGATTCATGCTACACTGATGTATATCAATGAATGGGTATTGATAAGGATGTTTTAATCTGTAATTTATTTTTATGACATGTTAAATTGCAGCATATGTCTAATTACTATCAATACTACTATTTATTTTTATTTTTATCACTAAAACACCACTTATAAAGTAAAAAACTTGGAGGCATTGCAATGCCAATAATGGTGTCTTAGTATTGTAAAAGGGGACTACAAGAAGCAATGGAAAGAGGGGGAACAGAAGTGGGACAGCAGAGGTGGTGAGGAGTTTGGGAAATGGGGACCTTGCTTGGAGTTCTAACACCTCTTCTGCAGAGAATTCTGCTATAGGTTACAGGGTCCATTTCCATTGCCATCGATCAGAGGGTCGAGCAACTTTTGGCGATATGTGCTACATTTATGCCAATAAATTGAAAATTGTTAACAACCAGAGTGAACAGAATGTCTGCAGTGATCTAAGTCTGTTTGCAGAGCTGACTGGTCCTTTCCCGCATTGGTGCGCTGCTGCTACGGAGTGACGAGCTACTGAGGTCCTTCCTTCCATTGAGCTAATCACGTGGCGAAGCGGGCTGCAAAGTGGAACGACAAGTGAGAGTCAGTCTGCAGTGTTTGCAGAGCTGACTGGTTCTTTCCCACATTGGTGCGCTGCTGATTTGGAGTGACGAGATACTGAGATACCGCCTTCCATTGATCTAATCATGAAGCAGACCGCAAAGTGGGACAAGTCTGCAGGCTGTTGGCAGTTGCAGTGGTGGAGGTGAGGTTTGTAATTTGGAAAGACCGACCCCTTCAAGCAGAATTAGGCATGATTAGACTAGAGTTAAACTGCTGGGAAAGAACGCTGGGTGTAGATTCTCTTTGGCAGGTTGGGGTGACAAATATCTCTTGGTGTTATGCTCTCCTGGTCTCTGTGGGGGTGTTGGGGCACGGTTGTAGCCCTCCCTCGACTTGGCACCCCTATATCGCTTCTCTCTCCCAGTTGCTGCAGAGCCTGCTGTCTCGATACTGGTATTGCCCCTGAGAGAAGATGAGAGACAGTGAGAATGCCGTGGTGGTGTCGTGACTTCCCTCGACCCTCTCGTGCCAAAATGAAGTGCGCAAGCGTTTTCCCATGCAAGCTCACCTGTTGTGTTGTAATGTTGAGCTATCCGTCCTGCTTCCTATAGCAGGGGCGCATAGAGTGGACCTAGTTGCTTCACTGATCCTTGGAAGTGTTGATCCGACCGGCTGCGACCAATCCACTAAGAAGGTAACTCTCCTGGTTATGATTATAGTTTGTTTATTATAATGTCTTTGTCTTGACCATTAAGAGTAATCCTGCAATGTCTTATCTCTTCCCAATAGGTGTGAAAATGCAGATCGGAGTCGTGGAGCGAATCCGGGGAATCCCCTGAGGATGATGGAGCTCCCAAATTAGCTGGTAAGTTGGCCTTTATGATGAAACTCTAGTCTCAAGTACGGCGTGGCCAAGCGTTCATTATCTTTAAGTTTTCTTAAAGGCGGCGTAGAGCGAAGTCTGGATGTTCAACGCAGCTCTGCGGTTGCGGGATGAAGGTACGATGAAGGAGAAGAAAAGAAGCGGAGCTCCGAGTAGCTGGACACCCGGATCAGGTGAGAAGAAGGCTCCGACTCCGATAGTGATGGAATGCAGGTAAGAGGCGCGGACAACGATGAAGCGGCTGGAAGCAGGTAAGATGCGCCTTCAGCGGTGGAGTAGCTGGATTCAGGTAAGAGGCGCCTTCAGCGATGGAGTTGCTGGAATCCGGTAAGATGTCTTCAGAGATGGAGCAGCTGGAATCAAGTGGATGCACAGGTAAGGACATTGGTAAGCGTTTCTGTTACAGAAAGGGACTAATGCTTTATGTATTGTTATTGTTGTTGCTAAGTGCTAATGCCTTTTCTGTGTTCTGGCAGGCAGGGCATCTGTGATTCTAGATTGGATCCCTTGTGTTTATAACATTCTGGAATGATATGCCATCAATGTTTATGCTTGGCTTTATTCAGTTGTACCCTGGATGCTGACTGTGTTGGGGGTCTTATGCTTTACTGCTGGAAACTAAGTAAATAAACTGTTTCCTACTTACCTTGGCTTGCGGCTTCTTTACAATGGCGACGAGGATGGGATAAGGATGAATCCCTGCTGAAGCCAAGACCCCCAACTGCCCAAAAGAGGTGCTGGAGAAGAACAGTCCAGGGTGGCCTGCGGGACCCGGCATCCAGGAGGACTATCCCCTGAGCTTGTGGATTAGCTCACACCATCAGACGCTGGAAAAGTTTGTCTGAGGGGGATTAGGCGAGCCCTGCCGCACAGGGCTTGGAGGAGCCCCGTGCCAGCCTCAGGTTTGGCTCGAAACAGAGTTGCCAGTCTCAAAAGTATGACTGCCTGAATGTGGATGTGGCGCCGGCAGTAGCGTAATACAGGAAAATAACGAAGGCTCGCCCAAGGCCCCCCTGTGGGAAGGCGAGCGAGTTGAATGATACTCAGATGCAACGCAGGTGAGGAAATGTACGTTCCCTGAGGATGGAAGTGTGACTTCTCAGATGAGGAAGTGTTCCTAAAATTGGGAAAGTACTTTACGTATGCAGGAACTGTGATTTCTCAAATGAGGAAGTGTGCCTAAAACATTTTGCAGGAAGTGTGATTTCTCAGATGAGGAAGTGTTCTTAAAATTGGAAGACTACTCTACTTTTGACTGGGAAAACTAGTCCCACAGAGGATCTGTCATGGGAAGTTTCCTCAATTGGGAGAGTTAAGGCTCTCAGTGACATCTGACACACCTCCACGAGTTCCTAGTTAATATTTGGACGCTGGTGCAGTGAGTGCATTCCCTTGCATTCCAATCCCAATAGAAGTTCCTGCTTTTCATACTTTCTAAGAGTGAAAGACAGACATGGCTTTGTCTGGGGTACCTGGTCCTCAGGTGTTTATGCCTACAACAGGCCCGCCAAAAATCAAGTGGGCCCCTTGGAAGAAAGGTTTTCTTCATTATGTTAAGGCCACGTGTGGAAATGGAATGTAAGTAGAGCGCAAAGTAGCTATGTTAATGCATTTCTTGGGCTATGAAGGTCAGAGGATATATGACACTCTTCCTGATATTGCTGAGGTAGATTTGGAAGAGGAGACAAATGATTTTGATCTAGCACTAATCAAACTTGATAAGCATTTTGAATCAAAAACAAGCACTGTATTGGAGCGATATCACTTTGGCATGAGGTGCCAACATGAGGGAGAATCTGTTGAAGACTATGTAACTGCTTTGAGGCAGTTAGCACTAAATTGTAAATTTGGGGGTGGACTGGAAGAACATATAAGAGATCAATTTATGATTCATTGCTCTAATGAAAAAATACGAGAGGAAATTTGGTTGAAGGATGATCCCAATTTAGATGAGGTTATTAGTATAGCGAAGAGAATTGAGCATACCCTGCAGTGTGTAGCGAAACTGTCTCTTAAAGAAAATAAGCCATCACTGGGTGTTGAAGTGTTGAGGGTTGGCGACAAGAAGGGTGGTTGCTCAAAGGAGAAGAAGAAATTTAAAACCAAGCCCAATAAAAGTCATGAGAATACCCAAACCAAAGGTGGAGGTGGTGAGCAACCCAACAAACGTTCTCAAAGAGATACTACACAATTTAATATAAAGAGAGAGGATAGATTGTGTTTTCGTTGTGGGAGTTCACAACACCTATCCACATCTCCCATTTGCCCTGGAAGACGTGTGAATTGTAGTTTGTGTAAGAAATGGGGGCACTTTGAGAATTGCTGTAAAAATTATCGAAGTGGTGGTGGGAAGGGAACACTTTTAATTGAAGAATATGATGGTATGTCGTCTAAAGAAGCTGATGTTTCTGAGAACCAGATAGTTACAGTCCACATGGTAAAGTGCTCGGGGTCTGATGAATGTGAGCATCCCTCAGCGTGGATAGAAGTAAATGGTCATTCAGTTAAAATGCTTGCTGATTCATGTTCAACAATTACGTTGGTATCCGAAATTGTCTTTGAAAATGTAATTGGAGGTGATATTAGGCGTTTAGTTCCCTCCGATAAAACACCAGGATGATACAATGGTGATAAAATAGAAATTTTGGGATGTTGTGTAGCGGAATTCAAGTTCAAGGGTAGGATGACACACGGGAAAATATATGTCACAAAAAGAGGTGAAACTCTTTTGGGTTGGAAGGAACAAAGGGGGTTGGGAATCAAATTAGATCCCAATAGTGAGGAGCAAGTTCTCAATGTAATTGATCCATTTGCGCTTAACAGCAATAGAGCCAAATGTGAGATGGTAGCTAGATATCCTGAAGTATTCTGTAACAAAGTGGGATGCCTCAAGGGGATGGTTCACAAGATTGAGATAAAAGTAGGGAGCAGTCCCGTTGCCTCTAAGCTTAGACCGTTGCCTCTGTCTATGCGGAAGGCTGTGCGTGATGAGTTGATAAAACTGGAGAAAGAGGGAATCATTGAGCCGGCTAGAGCGGTAGAATGGATATCCCACGTTGTAGTGGTGAAGAAGAGTAATGGGGATTTGAGAGTATGCATCGACTTGCGGGAACTTAATCGATGTGTGGTAGCAGATCGCCATCCTCTTCCCAATATGGGAGAGTTATTGAGTAGGATAGGGAGTGCAAAATACTTTGCTAAACTTGATATGGCGAGTGCGTATCATCAAATCAGTTTAGATGAAGACTCACGAAAATTGACAGCTTTTATTAGTTATGAGGGAATCTATCAGTTCAAGCGCATGCCATTTGAATTGGTATCAGCGTCGTCTGTATTCCAGAAGGTTATGGACAGATTGTTGAAGGATGTTGGTGGAGTGTGGTGCTTTCAGGACGATGTTTTGATATGTGGGAAGGATGAGTCTGCATTGAAGACAAGATTGAACCTGGTCCTTAAGATTTTCAAAATGAGAGGAATAACATTGAGGGGTGAGAAATGTGTTTTTATGACACAAACTGTGGATTATTTAGGTCATGAAATATCTGAGAAAGTTTTAAAACCGAAAAGAAATTTGGTTGAATCGATTTTGAAAACACAAACACCTGTGAATAAGGCTGAACTGAGATCATTTCTTGGCACTATTGAGTTTTATCACCGATTTGTGGACAGATTTGCTGACTCCATCATTAATTTAAGAGCTTTGTTAAAGAAAGGTGTTGAATTTGAATGGAGTAACGAATGTCAGAAAGAATTCGAAGAAATGAAAAAAAAAATTGACATGGCTAAACCTTTATCAATGTTTGATACGAGAAAGAAAACTATTCTGGCTGTTGATGCCAGTGACACAGGAATAGGAGTAGTTATGTTGCAGCCGGGTGTGGATGGCACAGAAATGATTGTAATGCATGCATCCCGCATGTTGAGAGGAGCAGAATTGAACTATTCGGTACTGGAGAAGGAAGCATTGGCATGCCATTGGGGGATAGAGAAAATGAAAAATTTTGTTTGGGGTCAAGATTTTATCCTGAGAACAGATCATAGACCACTTAAGGCGATCTTTGAAAGTAAAGGTCTTGACAAGGTTTCAAGAAGAGTTGCGGGCTGGGAAACCAGACTACAATGTCATAGGTTTGAGATAGAAGTAGTCGCTGGTAAAGAGAATGTACAGGCCGACCATGCCTCGAGGGTGAAGTTGGAAGATAAAGATGATGACAGAAGAAGTAATACGTGTGGTGAGAATGAAACGGTTTTTGCAACCGTGGAAGGTATAATACAGAAACAAGAGTGGATTCAAATTCTTAAATCAAATGAAATGTGGAAGCGTATTATGGCTTTTGTGGTGGAAGGATGGCCAGAGAAAAGACTTTTATTTGGCGAAGAAAGGGCAATGTGGGAAGTGAGAAACGAACTGTCTGTAAAAGGAGAGCTTCTATATAGATGGGATAAGTTGGTGGTTCCAGGTAGTCTGAGGAAGAAGTTAATAAATTGCGCCCACGAAGGACATATTGGAGTGTGTAAGACAAAAGAGGTTGTTAAAGCTGATTACTGGTGGCCAGGGATTGATCGTGAAATTGAGAAGATAGTTGGTGCATGCAATAATTGTATCAAGTCAGGAAAAAATGTGATAGCTGTAACACAGCCTAAGGGAAAAACAAGTATACCAGAGGGAGTGTGGCAGGATTTGTCCATGGATGTGCTAGGTCCAGTTGACATGGGTGCTGGTAGAGGAAGATACATTTTAGTCATGGTTGATATGTTTTCAAGATGGACGGAATTTAGGATTTTGAGGGAAGTTACTTGCCGGAGTATCATTGAATTCATGGAGGATGTGTTTGAGAGGGAGGGTTTACCTAGAAGTATACTCACTGCCAACGGTCCACAATTTGTGGGGAAGTTATTTATGGAGTATCTTCACAAATGTGGAATTAAACACAAAAGAACGCCTTTGTATTGTCCTCAAGTCAACGGCATGATTGAGAGAGTGAATCGATGCATTATGGATGCCATTCGTGGAGCCAATGCATGTGGTTTGGACAAAAGAGTTGCAGTGATAGACAGGTTGTATGCATTGAAGATGGCTCCGCGAGTAGAAACAGGAATTAGTTCATTTGAACTTATGAGAGGCCGAAAGGCGAATACCTGTGTGGCTCCAGCTTGGTTGGGCAGGGCAAGAGCGACATATGTGGTTGTGGATGCCGTAAAGAAAAAGATGGGTGTTCGAAAGGATAAATGGGTGGAAAAAGTGAATGAGAGACATCCTAGGAAAACCACTGTGGTCGAACCTGGAGATTTGGTGAGGATAAGGAAGGCGGTCATCTCCAAAAAAGTGGAGTCACTTTACACAGAACCAGTTAGAGTTACACGAGTTTTCAAGAATGCTGTGTGTGTGGAAAGTGGACAAATATGGTGTCTGTCCAGAATTGCAAAAGTAAAGTGATAGAGCATTCGCATTTCATTTTATTCTGGACAAATATGGTGTTTGTCCAGAATTGCAAAAGTAAGTGATAGAGCATTCGCATTTCATTTTATTCTTCTTGATGTTCATTTTACTGCTGTTTGCTTTTATCAATAAAGAATTTTATTTTATAGGGGAGGGGGATGTGTTATATAAAGGGACTAATGCTTTATGTATTGTTATTGTTGTTGCTAGGGGGTGGTGCCTTTCTGTGTTCTGACAGGCAGGGCATCTGTGATTCTAGATTGGATCCCTTGTGTTTATACCATTCTGGAATGATATGTCATCAATGTTTATGCTTGGCTTTATTCAGTTGTACCCTGGATGCTGACTGTGTTGGGGGTCTTATGCTTTACTGCTGGAAACTAAGTAAATAAACTGTTTCCTACTTACCTTGGCTTGCGGCTTCTTTACAGTTACGCTGCAGAAAGCAGACTAACGCGAAGCGGAGGCACGTGGATGAGTTTGGCCTTATATGGGCTGGCCCCGGCCCCTCCCTTTAGCCCCGCCTAGTGGCTCCACCTTGCCCCTCCCAGGGACTCTTGCACGTGCCTTCCAATGACGTTCTATGGCCACAATCGGCCCTGATGCACGTGCCTTAGGCACTGAGTGTGCAAGGCACACTTTTTCATGAGCCTGGTGCCAGAGGCGCCAGGACTGGGTCCATATAGACCCTGGGGATGAGGAAGGACTGGACCCTTGTCCAGTGGCCATGACACCTGGTGCATTGTCTGCCTCCCGGTGGAGTGCTTGAGCAATATGAATAGGGAGTGAACTGATTTGGTACACGTTGGGATTCTTTCCCGTTGAGCTGTCTGCCTTCCCGCGGAGTTCCGGAATACCATTGGATACGGATTGAACTGATTTGGCACACATTCCAAGGAAGACATTGACTGCTGGGATTTTTTTCCCATTGAGCTGTCCACATCCCGGTGGAGTGCGTGAACACTGCTGCACACAGAGTGAACTGAGTGGGTGCACATCTGAAAGCAAATAGTGACTGTTGGGAACATCATTCCCTTTGAAACTGTTTGTCTTTTTGAGGAGTGCACTCATACAGTTATAGATGAATTATATGAATTATATAGAGCTGGCATCCAAAGGCACAGAAACCCATTTTTATTCTTGAGGAAAGGAGTTGATCTTAGACGCAGGGCCACACACAGCACAGAGACTGGCCTTATACATTGGCCCTACGACTTTAAGACAGATTTGGATGGAGTTCCTTTAATAAAACCACATACAATACATGAGACGAACCAACAGACGAAAACAAATATAGGGGTAATATAAAGAAAGGGATCAGAAAATTACTTAGGCTAGGCATTGTGGTTAAGAAAATGCAAGTAACGAGGAGGGGTCATAAAATGAAAAAAATATGACTATTCCAGAATGTTTTAGTAACAGGACAGTAGACAGTAATGTGTGTTCCCTGAGATATAGCGATGGATGTAATGTCATCTCTGGAAACAGTTAGGGAAGATGAAAGCAAGTTAGGTATGCAACTAGAACGGGTCAAAAAGCACCTTAACCGATAATATTTGAATCAATTGTGGAGGAGCAGTTGGACATATTATCTCTAACTCCAGGCCCCTCACCGCCATCATATTGAAACAGCAGGAGAAGAGCTCTGTATGGAACCCCATGTTATGTTCCTATAGCGCATCAAATGTACGCGAAATGATATGCATTCAGATAGCCATACCAAATGCACTGAAAATGTGAGAGTATGCTGTGTGGAAGGATATCAGTACGCAGCATTGGACATCGTGGAGCACGGAGTGAAACTTGATGAGGCAGAGTGAGGTCATAAAGCAAGAATACAAAGCCATACTGAAACGATATGAAAATACTTAAGAGAGACGATGTAGCTGGAGTAACAAGAGAAACATGTATGAAATGATAAAGTAATCATGAATGAAAAAGAAGACAATGTAACTTGCTGACCAATAAGTGTAAATACGCAGTAACGCAAAGTAGAATAGACATATAGAAGATTGCTATAAAGGAAAATATAACGTGGCTATGACAGACATAATACGAAAATGGACACTGGTTCCTGTCAAGATTCAATTCAGCTACCTGAGAAACAGATCAGCTTTGAAGAGTCAGGAGATGATGGAAGAACAGCTTTGTGTGCAAAACAAAGAGGAGACTATGTTGGCTTGGGATCAAGGTTGCTATTCTTAAGGAATAGCCGCAAAGCACAAAGGGAGGCTGATAGATAAGCCATGGATGAGGCATATTTCTCTTAGAATAAAGAAGAAGAAACAATCTGCAGGAGCCAAGTATTGGACAGTTAACAGTGCATAAAGGCCATACAAGGTAGAGTGAGCAAGTCTCTAGAGGCCAATAAGAGCAATGACACTCAGTATAATTAAATCAAATAGCAGTAAATATGAGGTTGAAATTGACAAATGTATGGTCTCTTCACGTGTGACTCAGAATTCGAAAATAACGGCTATTCATTAAGCCTCAGATGAAGATAGTGATGTGCTTACACTCCTTGAAAGTCCAAGAACAGAGAGCAGGCTACAAGGACAACCACGGACGGGAACCTTTGGCTCATGGCCAAACTGATGTGAGATGATGCACTAATTTGGAAAGTGGGGATTAATCTGATGTGATTCAAGCACCTGGGATTCATTTCGCTTACGTTTGGCTAGCTGAGCGGGACGTCCAAGGTTAGGCGAGAATGCCAACCAATCAGTGGGTCTATGAGGCAACCTGCTATACCATGTTGCATTAACCAATATGCTTCCATTTTGTTTACAATAATCAATATTATACGTATTTAGAGGTAGATCAAGGAATGCCTCACAGATAAGAGACAGCCAATGGTGTACCCACCCCTATGTATTCTATAAGTAGATATGTTCCCAAAACCAATCCCTCGCACTAATATGTTTTAGAGTTTGACACGTAGGATGATGTCATAGATGACCCATATTTGGGTATAAGACCTCTGTGTAATCAAGTTTGTGGGTGAGTGTGCAAGCATTAGTCCGATGTCTGTCAGTTGACCCTTCTTTACTAAATTGAGAATAAAGTAGTACTTTAGCATATTCTTTAATTCTGTGCAGTTATTTGGAGAGAGAAACTTATTGGTAATTCCATCTAGCACAAGAGATGCTTCAAATTGCTAGAGCACACGCTGTTTGGAGAGGATTAGGATATTCCCCTCAACAGGGCAAGGTTAATGTCTTTATTTTTTACAATTACCAAACTAATGACTATTTCTTCCTCTGACAATCGGTTTGGGCATTTGTTTGATGATTGTTGTTTTGGGAAATGTGCTGTTTACTTCTATTGAAAACAAATTGAGAATTTAGTGTGTGATAGACGGGAGGAAATCCTGAAGAAAAGAAAAGTGAAAATGATCAAGCTCATCATGAGGAGGACAAGTGTGAAAGAGTGGGTGACCAAACCGGAGTGGATAATGGTAAAATGAATATAGAATGCTCAGTTATTAATGAAGGACGGTGGCAGGTTAGCTTCGATCAAGAGCCAGCCAACTTGGTGTGACTGGCAACCACTCTCTCCACGTGAACCAGTGCAAGACCTGGATTTGGTAAAAATGAATACAGTGTCCTGAACTGGAATTCTTATGGGCATAACAGCTTTCTGGGCTCCAAAATGTTGGCTGTTTTTCCCCGTTATGATATTTTGTTAGTCCAAGAAACGTGGCTGAATGTTGCCCCTGTTATAGATGGGTTCATAATAGATAGCATGTATGCGAAGAAAGGAAAGAAGGGAAGACCATACAGGGGTATTCTCGCTGCAATAGAAAATATTCAAGGTTGAGCCATTAGGAAAATCAAGATGGTCTCAGAAGAAGTTTTGGCTACAGTAGTGGTTGACCACCTTGTTGGCAAGGAAACCAGTGTATTGGTAATTATCATCTACTTCAACCCTGTTCGTGCTGATGTAGATGAAGTTATCAATGAAATAGAGAATGTGTTCATAGACTGGGCTAGTAGACACAATGCCTGTCTTATAATTTTGGGTGGGGACTTTAATTGTATGTGCCCTATGCTGCAGTTTGCGTTTGAAGAATTGAATGACCAAACATGTGAAATGGTGAACACGGAAAGGGGGATGAAGGGAAAAAGGTAGAGCCACAGGGCGACTTGGGCTGACAGGATGGGGGTTCTGTCAAGTGAACTCTTAATTTGATATAGGGCAAATGTGGAGTATAGCAGTATTAATGACTTTGAGGTTGTAAAGTCGAGTACTAGTGATCACGGTATGTTATTATCATCTTTTTTTTAAATTCCAGCAGGCGGAGGGAAGACAAAGCAATCAGGATGCACAAATTCAGTGATGTATGCATTAGGAAACTGGGTATCACAATTTAGGAAAAACACTGACAAACTAAATCGTGGGTTAGCAAAATGGTGGAATAATTTAATAAACGAGGACTAGAATTGTTATACATTTCCTTCTGAATTCTCAAACACTTTAACCATATTAAAAACCAGCACCACCTCACAAAAATGCTGGAAGCAACAGGCATCTGTGGATAACAAAGAGCAGAATTTGGACACAGTCACTAACCTACACAAGCGAGTAATGAGATCCAATGTTAGGAGGGTAGTTAAATCAAATTTGTTAGACTGGAAGGATAAAAAAGTGGAAACGCCATGACTTGTCTTTAGTAATAGTGGGTGAGAGGTGGGCAGTTGGAGCTTCTAGTTTCTTAAGGCTAGTGAAAGTCTATCAGGTATTTGACTTAACATTGGCAATACTAGAGTAATAGGGGGTAGATTTGGCAAGGATGATAGCTTTTTGTACAGTTTGAATGCATTTGTGAACAGCATCCTGTGGGAGACAGAAGGTGATTTTTTCCAGTTGGATTCTGCATGCCATTTTTTTGTATGGAGCTCTAGGAGGTGAAGGCTAAACCCGGACTTAATACGTGCAGAGGGTTTGGATTTATGGGGTCTGGGGGAGCAATGTTATCCACGCTGCCGACAAAGTCATGGCGTAGAGGTCAGCAACTACATTAGGGTCATTGGAGTGAAGATGCTCCGATTGTTGCATCTTGAGCAGGGGCACAAAGCAGTCTTTTGTGAGTTTCCGAGAGTTGTGGGCCAGTTTGGGAGGCAAGGGTGCGGGGGTGAATGTGGTGTGCATGATGGGCGGAATGGTGAAGGCCACAATATGGTGATAAGACCATGGGTAGGGGGTGTTGGAGCAGACAGAGTACTGACAGTTAAGGTCTGGTATCCAGTCCAGCATAGTCCTTTTGGCATGGGTAGGGGTGCTGATACGTTGCCTAAAGCCTAGTGCATTGAGGAAGTTAGCAACTGATGCAGCCTTAAGGTCAGATGAGTCATTAAGGCACAGATTTATGCCGCATAAGAGAATAATTTTGGTGGTAGGCTTGATGTTGGCTCCCAGGGTGTGCAAGAGGTCTTCTTCAAATGTTATGGTTGGACCAGGCGGACAGTAAATAAGATGGATTGAAATGGTGCCAGTATGGGAAATGGCAGTTTGATCAAAAGTATGTCACAGTTCCCCTCCATTGTCGTGTCTAAAGGCCTATGGGAAGGGAGTCTTTAACTATTGGTGCAACGTCTCTCGCATTGTGTCTGTGTTTTAATTAATATGGTGAAGCCAGTAGGGACTGCAAGGGACTGCGGGCCGGAGAGAGCATGTAGCCAAGTTTCTGTGACGGGCAGGACATATAAGTATAGTGTAGAGGAGAGGTCATTGATATTAAGCGCATGGGCTGGCATGGGTCGTGCATTGACTAGTGCACATTTGAGCATTGGCAAGGGTGACTTTGCTGTTTTGGGGTCAAGTGGTACATTTGTTGGGATAGGTGAGGAAGGGACTTGTGGGCTGGACTTGGTGGGCAAAGTTTGGCTGCCACATTGGGATGGTATTTCCATGTGCAAGCCCCAAAACTGTGGACCCCAACCCCTGTAAGATAATTTGCATAGGTTTTTATTCAAATAGACCCTTGTACACAATGAAGTGAAGATTATATGACCTCATTATGGAGTATATCACTCCTTGCAATTAGTACAAAGCACATTTCTATGAGGATATGGGCAAACTTGGCCTGTCAAAGTCACTCCGGCCGCCTTCGAGAGATTATATACGCATTCATAATTCAATTAAGTTTCAGACTTAATTATCACTATCTGTTTCAAGCAGTTTCAATTTTTTTCATGGATACACTCTGGTAGAGCAAGTAAGGTTAGAAAAGATGTGCTGCGGCTTGGGAAGACAAGTATGAGTGTACACAGCTGCTTATTTTCTGATGTAAATGAGGCACTGTGGGAGAACGCTGTATTTGAGACTTAAAACAAGTGCCTGGAATCGTTTCTGCAAGCTTGCCACCAGGCCACGCCCACACTGGAAGTGCGGGGCTAAAAGCAGAACTCTGGCACTCC
This sequence comes from Ambystoma mexicanum, assembly GCF_040938575.1. Taxonomy (NCBI): domain Eukaryota; kingdom Metazoa; phylum Chordata; class Amphibia; order Caudata; family Ambystomatidae; genus Ambystoma; species Ambystoma mexicanum. Next base: position 1,233,686,761 of record NC_090933.1, on the reverse strand, counting down.
TGGGGGCTTATTTTCTGCTGTAAATGCGGTGCTGTGGGAGAACTCTGCATTTGAGACTTAAAAGCAGTGCCTGGAATGGTTTCTGCGGACCTTGCCGACACGCCCACACAGGAAGTGTGAGGCTGAAAGCGGAACACCGGCAATCCTGGGGGCTTATTTTCTGCTGTAAACGTGGCACTGTGGGAGAACGATGCATTTAAGAATTAAAACCAGTGTCTGGAATCATTTCTGCGGACCTTGCCACCAGGCCACGCCGACACAGGAAGTGCGGGGCTAAAAGTGAAATGCCAGCACCCTTGTGGCGTGAAGCCTGTGAGGTGTAAAGAGGTGTGAATTAGCTTTTGTGCTGTTAGGCGTGGGGGTGCTAGCGCTGCTACGTACTTATTAATACCTTTCTGGGCTTTGATATTGCCCCCCTCTGGATAGAAGAATCAGCATCACAAGCAGCAAATGCACGAAAGTGGGTGAGATCCTACTTCATTATTTCACGTGGAGGCTCAAAGGAGTATTCTAACGGCAAATCATCACTCTACTTAGTTATTGGCATCCTGCAGGGCAGGGGGGAGAGACAGACTCTGGCCACTTCTCGAGCTTTCCGGCGATCCTCGCCCTGTTTACATTTATTACCTACGTGATTTAAAGCTACATTTAACAGCTTATTTACTTATGCATCTGTCATCTGACAATTTCATTCTTTTTAAAAAGTGTGTGGTTATAGCGGGGGCTGCAAGGTTTTCTCTCCCTCCTTTTTACTTACCAGTGTTCCTAATAAGTGACCCTTTTTTTTTTTTATCGCAGAGATTTCAATCTTGATTGTGCTTATTATTGTGTGATATTAGACACCACCACTTTTAATTGATGCCAGCTTGCAGAATACTGTCTTTAATCTAGCAGATTTTACTTGCCTTCTCTTTCTAATTTTGATTCTTTGAAAGTAGCTTCTTTGTTATACTCACATATTTAACTTAGCTATCTTTCTACTTGAAGATGTCCCCTAAATTGAGGTTGAATAAACATGTTAAGAAGAATGGTGTTATAGATAATTATAAGTCTCTTGCCTCTAAAGCTTATCCTTCGGTCGTCGGAGAAAGTAAGTGCAACAAGGAATCCACTGCCTCGGAGCAGCCAAAAATATCTGATTTTTTAACAAAAGTAGATTTGGTTAAAGATTTTTCCAGGGAAAATATTATCCCTACGCCTGGGAATAGTACAATGATTGACAATAACTCTACTTTGTCATGATTTCAACCATCACTCTATGGGCCTCCAAGTAAGCTCTTTACCCTCACAGTTAGAGAAAAGCACTGAAGTAACCAGTAATATGAATGATATCATTGGCACTAATATATCTATGACACCTGATTTAGAAAAAATAGCACAGGAGGATATTGTTTCTTTGGCTGAAGATGATATAAGTGACGCTTGAAATGACTCTGAGATAGTGGAGGACAATACAATTAATATGAGAGGGAAAATTGATTCACTTATTGTGTAGTAGTAGTAGACATACTGTTAGGCATTTGTGCCAGGTTGATAAATGAGCAACACATTGTCAAGGATCTTGTGTCTCTGGTCAATGCTAATACAAATTAGTAACCCGGGGAGAGACAATCAGAAGGCAGGAGCCATTCTGATTGGCTCTCGCCAGGTCCCTACCCGGCCGGGAATCCCTTCATCGGGATTCCACGGCCTTTGTTCCCGGCGGGGGGCGTGGCAGCCCCTCAGCCAATGAGGAGGCTCGAAGCGGGGCCATCCCCGCTCCGAGCCTCCCTGCGGCTGAGAGGCTGCCTTCGCCCCCCGCCGGGGACTCGGGTAAGGAATTCTTTTTTTTCTAAATCACCTCCCTCCCTCCTTGCCTCCCTTCCCCCTCCCACCCCACTTACCTTCTTGTTCCTGCATCCCCGGCGGGGGACGAGCAAAGCCTACAGCCGTGTGGAGACTCGGAGCGGGGCCATCCCCGCTCCGCGCCTCCACACGGCTGGAGGCTTCCCTCGTCCCCCACCGCGGACGCAGGTATGTTTTTTTTTTCTTTTTTTCTCCCCCTCCCGCCCTCCCAACCCCAATTACCTTATTTTTTATCCTTTTTCGGGAGCGGACGCGCTGGGTCCTTACCTATGGGCCACGGGGCATTACCTGAGACGGTAATGCCCTCGACGCTCGGGTTCTATTGCTTAAATAATTGCTAGGTATTCAAAAGGGTTCTAATGCCCCAATAAGGGGGGGATTGGAGTGAACTATGTCTGTAGGTGAATAAGGAAATAGTTGAATCAAGCCAAAATGCAGCTGTTAATACAGTTAATATTGATAAAGTGTTAGTGCCATCAAGTGGGAATGTAGAGGAAATAGCTAATGAGATATCTATAGGACAGTCTCAAGGCCCCATACACAGATTGCACCGCAAAAGAAATTATAGAAAAGGCTCTAAAAACAACCATTGCAAATCAGGTAAAGTTAAAAAGAAAGACTACAGCAGAAAGAATAGTCTAGTGTTAGCAGAAACCACACTCAACGACACAGAATATATAGAAACTGCAAATATATCTGAATTAAATTAAAAGAGTGTGGTGAAAGACAGTACGGTAAATGAAAATATACCTAAGGAAAAATCTCTGAGTAACAGGCTGAAAGGCAATAGTAAAATGCCCATTATTGAGGAGATTATAGATCCTCAATTAAAGGATAACATTATGAATATTGAACAAATTAGTGTACCTTCGGATGGTGTACCCTTGGTAGAAAAAAGGGAATTGACAGTAAGATTCTTAGATATCCCGGTGAACCCATAAAGGGGTCATTTTAAACTTAGTGATAGGGAAATCTATAACATGGACATTTAAAGATTACCCATGAGTAAAAACAGCAGGAGTAGTGAGCTGTCTATCGAGGTAGTGTGTGAGCATACACAGCCATTGGCAAGCAATAGAGGCAAAAGTATACAAATTATTGAAAATAATCCTACAGAAGAAGCCCTTTTCTCAATAGACAATGGCTTTTGGAATGCTTAGGAAAAATACCACAGCTGCATAGCAGAAAATCCTCTGATATAGAAAGAGTTATTTTACCTAAAATGGGAAGTTGGAAAAATTGGTCAATTGTTCAATTTGGCACAGAGGTAATTGTTGAATTGCTCAGAGAATATTCAGGAGAGATTTGGAACAATGACTATGCAATTGTCTTGTGTAATAAAATAGATATTCCTGGTAATAATAGACAATGCTTGATGGATTACAACACCACATTAATTTCTGGCCTAGGAAAACCTACTAAATCAATAATATGGATTCCTGGTGAAAACTATAGACTGGAAATATTGAGATGAGGAATCCACTATTACGGTAATCTCATGGAATAGCAGTGGTTATCGCTCTATTTTACAGAAAGAAAGTGCGCTACTATTAAAGAGAAGGGAAATATTCACACGCCAAGAAACATGGGTCTTGGGAACCATAGTAATGGACGGTTACAGTATTTGTTGAATCGGCAATAGCTGGGGGACAGAGGGAGACCTTTGGGGGGGGGGCTCTGTATTGGTGTGAAATCCCTCTTTAATATCAGAAAATAGGAGAATTCTGATTCCTCTAATTGGGTATTGTGTGCTATCATAGAAAACAGCATTCTTGGGCAAAGACCTCCCACTGATTACTGTGTATTCTAGGCCTGGTGGGTGGGATTTTTCGGGAATAGAAAAGATCATTAGAGACACTATTAATGGCTGGCGTGAAGAATTTCCTAATGGGTATGTAATTCTAGCGGGAGTTATAAACTGCTATTGTGTTGTGGCCTTGGAAAAAATGGCGGATTGGGCAGAAAAAATTGGCAAATACGAGGTAATTCCCCCCTAGAACGATTGGGAATACAGGTGTTAGCATTAAATCATCACCACATATTAATAAGGGTATTGCTTGGCTGAATTTACTTCAGTATTGAAATATAAATTTTGTAGAGCCTACTAAGAATGGCATCAAACATGATACATGGAGCAATAATTTCTATGAGTTACAGACTTGACTAAATGTTCATAGACCATTGTTTGGAAAGTAGAATGAAAAGGTTTGAGCAATCCCTACTCTTTTAATCGATCATAGTGTGTTAACATGTATTTTTAAAGGACATATGGCAGGAGAGGGCTATGTAGGCAAAAGTTTGAACACTCAAATTAATGGGGCTGCAAATCGAATATGCTGGATGGAAAAAAAATCTAAATAAATGTGATTAGCTGTTCGATTATTTACCTATAGTGAGACAGGAGATAACGCTAAATGGCCTAAAGGTGATTGGGGATCTTCTAACCAGACAAATAGTCGAATTACAATGTTGCAACTAAAGGGAAATAAATTAAAAAGATATAAGAATCTTTTTGACTGTCTGATCCAGGAAAAGAAAATGACACTGAAGATTGATATAAATAAAATAAAATTAAAAAAGATTTTTATATCCAGAACACAGATAAAATATTGGTGAACAGAAATGTGCGAAGCAAATATAAAAATTGGATTAGGGTGCGTAAGAGTTACATACAAAATGCAAATTGGAAAATGATTCTGTCCTTATGTCTTACCCATGATTCAAAAAAGTTTTGGTAGCTCTATAGGCAATACCTTACTGAGGAAATCGATTCTGATGTTAACACCACTGTTAGCCAAGACATAGGGTTGTCTGGAGAGGACAGAATCTTTCCTTTCAATTTGCATAACATTTTGCCCATTATTAACAAGATGAAAGCATCAAGGGCCCCTGGCCCGGATAAATTAGCTAACACTGTCATTAAGCGAAACCATCTGAAATGGGCTAAGATATTCTTACATTTGTTCACACAAATTTGGAAAAGTGGAAAAATTCCTGCTAGCTGGAGAGAAGCTCTATTTATTCCCATTTTTAAAAAAGCAAATAGAAATTGCCCTAACAACTATCAATCACTTGTGATGGCTGACTCCAGCTGTAAGATCTTCTGTTCACTTTTACTCATTATCATTAATAGATGGATCAAAGACAATAAGCTTTTATCACCCTATCAAACAAGCTTCAGAGCGGGTTTTAGCACCATAGATAATATGATAGCTCTGAATTGTGTAATTGGAGAAACAAGAAAACATAAAGATTCAAGGCTCTACGTTTGCTTCATAGATTTCTCCAGAGCCTTTGACTGTGTGATTAGGGATAGGCTATGGAGTAATTTAGTTGGCTTGAAAATGATTCCACTGGTACTGCATCTTTTGAGGGAAATGTACAGAGAAACCGCAGGAACTATCTGCCTAAATAAAGGCATTACAAGATCCTCACCTATATCAACTAATTTGTTTTTAAAACAAGGATATGCCACCTCTCCACTGTTGTATAACTTATATGTGGCAGCTATGGGGGAATGTTTTGATAATATAAATAATTCCCCTCCAAAGATTGAGGGGTGTCATATTAGTTGGCTCTTTTACGCAGACTACTGTGTTGATGGATAGGACTCCGATTGATATGCAGAGGTCACTGGATGAACTCCAATGGTACGCCATAGAAAACAACCGAAATATAAATGCTGAGAGAACTAAAATAATTATCTTTGGGTGAAGTAATGGGAAGCGTAAGAAGTTGAAATACCAATGGAAAATTGACACACACATCATCGAAATAGTTGAGGCATACCCATATCTGGGCATGCCAATTTGTGAAAAACCTACCCTCACACATTATCATGAGATGATAGTAAATAAAGTCTCTAGGAAATGGAATGTGATCAGAGCATACATTGCATCTAAGCGAGGGTATTCAGTTGAAGGCCTACTGGAAATGTATAAGCGCTGCATTGTCCCTGGTGCTCTGTATGCCCTGGAATCTCTGACTACTTGATTTCTGGCAGATATGGACAAAATAGAAGGCAAACAGTGGAGACCTGCACAGAGATTAGCCAGATATACCCCTATCACTGCTATTAGATGTGAATTGGGCCTTTAATTCTCTTACTACATTATGGAAGATCAATTGTTGCAAGCTTTATATAAGAATATTAACACTAAAGGAAGAAAGTTTGTTGAAATTGGCTGTAAGTTGTATGACTAAGACAAATAATAATAACAGCTTTATGAAAGATCTATTACATACTTCAATAAGCTTCCTAAAAGGTATTAATCTCAATCTTCCTAGAGAAATTGCTGAAAGAGCCCATCTCTTCAAAATTTTGAAAAGGAAAGCAATACAGTGGGATATGTACAAAAACCTGGATTCCCTTGCAAACAAGAACGATTCATAGAATATAGTTTACAAGGATTAGAAGCTTCTAAACCCAGAAGCTATCTTATTAAAGTAGCAAATGTGGAATTGTCTAGGTTCATCATGTTACTAAGATTCAATCTCTTGTCCTGTCTTGAATACGTGGGAGGATGGATAGGCATTCCAAGAAAGAAAAGAGTCTGCAGGTTGTGTCAAGACAAGGTGGAAACTATTAGACACCTGTTGACGAACTACAATAAATTAACAGATTTATACCATGGAAGGTATAAGGATCTGACATGTGATTTAAGGATGATAGTGTGATGCTGGAAATGCATCAGAGGGACAGGGCCTCTGAATCCTTGTCCTTTTCTGCCTTTTATCGTGTGTTCGGTTATGTTTTCTGCCCAGGAGTCCATTTGCGACTCCTGGCAGTGCAGCTCTCTCTTTTGGTTTGGTGAACAGACCCATGGGATACCCTTATGGCACCCCTGGGTAGGGGTACAACCCTGTGCCCCTAGTGTATGTTTTTGGGCACCTGTGGGTGGCCCACAGAGCAGGGTATGGGCTGGTGGCAGCTCCATGCTGAATTGGACAGGTGCTCTGGGTGTCCTCCATTTTGGGATACCCAGGCCCTGCCATTGGGATCAGTTGATTCCTGATAGAAAACAAGATGGCCCCTGTGGCCTCTTGCTTTCTATGGCCTGTTGTCTTGTTTTTCCCAAAGTCCTGGGAAGCCCTGACTCTGTACCTTCCCCCTGACTGGCTGTTGGGTGGAAGTTCCATATATGGTGTTGTTGTGAAGGCCCAGCTAGACTGACTGGAGCCTTCCCTTTGACTGTATGTTGTGGGTACCTCCTGTGGGTGGGACCTGGGTGAATGGAGTGTGTGACCAATATACACTTCTTGTTGTGGTTGTCTGGTTTCTGGCATGTGAGACAAAGACTGAGACAGCCCTGCCCGAAACTGGCCTGAATGCAGTGTGTAGTGTTGAATGGCTGGGTACTTGTCCCAATCCACATTCCTTGTTGTGAGTGTCTGAAAGGGAGGAGTGTGGCCTGAATGCACTGTGTGCCTGATTGGCTGACTGACTGCATGAATGCCCTTCTGCGTGATTGGCTGCTGTGTGTGTGCCAGCAGTGTGGATGAGAGACAGAATAGTATATCTGGGGACCTCTCACCACTGGAAATTGTTCAGAAGCATTCAGAAGCTGAGTCTCCACTCAAGAGTAACTGGATTTGCTGATCCTCGACGTCCAGCTGGAAGAAGAAGACTTGCTGTGGCATTTGCTTCGACAGAAACTGAAGGTTGTCGAAATCGTCGAGGACTGACCCGAGAGAGGACCTGGCTAGGCGCCCTCTTCCCGTGCTCCGAGGGACCATCGAGCACCGCTGAATCTTCGCCGAAGCGCCCTGGAAGTCAGACCCTCGAAAGGCTGCCGACCCGAGACGGGACCGCCGAGGAGATCGAAGTGAAGCACCCGGACATCGACGCTGTCGAAGTCCATTGCCGTCGACCAGGGTTCGCAGGTCTGTGTAACCGCTGGAGGCCCGTCGAAGTTGTGTTGCCCAGCCGTGGGAACCACTTGACGCCGTGCCGCCGACGACCGGAGCCGTCCGCTCCTTGCCTAAGAACATTTCAATCGAAGGACTCCCTCGACCGCATCGTCGACCGCTTATCCTGCCGGAGAAAGTCGAGGACGACCAACGCGCCGAGGAGAAACCTGCCGGTGGGTTTCCCGCCACCCAACGACCTCAAAGACTCGGACGACCCGACGCCCTTGCTGGGCTTCCGTCTCTACAATCTTTGCGGTCCAGAACTATTGTCATCGAGGTGCCCCGCACACCTCCGCCTTGCAGGACGCCGACGCCCCGACGCCGACGAGCACCGCTCGGACGAAGCTGCCGCCTCTTTGACATCGTTCTACCTCGTTTGTCGACGGACGTTCGACGCCCCGTGCCTCCCGCTTGAAAGGGAAGGCATTCAAGAAGGGCCGTCGATTCCCCGTCGCCGAACCCCGAGGTCTTCGACGTTTCTCGACGCCTCTCGACGATCCGTGACTCCCGCTTGAAAGGGGGGTCATTCAAGAAGGATCTGTCGACGCCTCTTCGAAGAACTCGACTCCACCAGGTACATTGGGGGGGTAAAAACATTGCAGGAGAGAATAAGACTATTGAACAATATATGGACTGGGCTTGTGTTATATCTCTTTATCTTACAGGTTGCCCAGGTGGGGGGATCTCCACACAGAACTGTGTCCAGTAGCTAGGGCCAGTATTCTGCCTATTGTTTCAACCATCTTTTATCTCTCCTCTCTCTATTGCTGGTTTCCTTCTTATTGATCTGTGTGCCATTTCTACAGTATTGTGAATGCACTTTAATGAGGTCTAATATTAGTGGTACCACTTTAGAATTGTAGATATTTACCATTATTGATTTTCCTGAGCACAAAGTGCGTTATTGTGATAAGTGTACATAACCCTTGAATATTAATTATATAAAGACTGTGTTTTCAGTAGTACAGTGTGTGGATATTCCTTTGTGGGGGCTTGGGGATACACTGTACTTAAGAATCAGCCTGCATCACCTCCTGAGAAGCTAGGCCTTGATTGCTTGTCCATTGCTACCGTAATAGAGAATCTTGGCTGGGGTCTTCTGTGCCTCCCTTCTACCATATAGGGAGCAGAGGTACAGATACCCCCTACCGGTCTTTACAAGCTGGTGGCAGCGGTGGGATGCTTATGGTTTTAAGACTCAGTGTATAACCGTGCCACTCACAAAATATCCGCACTTTATTAGATTAAGGTTTGGGTGGGTACCAAATAACTGCATTACAGGCAATGGAGCCCATTGCAAATGGTAAATTGACTCGGATGAGCTTAGAGGCTCTCCAGAGTGCTTGTGAAGCCAGGGAGTTAGACTTTGTGGATAAGTCTAGGGCTGAGCTGATAGCTGCCCTGGTGGACTACCAGACTGATGGTGAAACCCTTGATGAAGGGGGGGATGCAACCAGTGAGGACTCTGCCCCTGGGGTTGTCACTGAATCTGTTTCTGGGAATGCCACCATTCCTGCTGCCTCTGTTCCAAACCCCAGCAATTCCATGGAACTTGAGTTATTGAGGATGAAGTTAGCCTTTGAATATCGCAAGTTGGAAATAGAAGCTGAGCTTAAGAAAGAGGAGCTGGCACAGCAAGTGGAACTCAGAAATAAGGACCTTGAACTCAAAAGCCAGGACACTGAATGTCAGAGAATCCAGCTAGAGAAAGCTAGAGTGGAGACTTCAGCTAGATCAAGTGAGAGTGTCAGGTCCCCAGCCACCAAGTTTATGAAAGATTTGGTTGGTGTGTTTGTGGAGGGTTCAGATATCCTCCAATGGATTGAAGCGTTTGAAATGGCTTGTGCAATTCATGATGTAGATAAAAGAGATTGGGCTAAGTGTTTGTTAAGCAGAGTGCCTCAAACTGGATCTGACTGTATTCTGAAGCTGGGTGTGGAAGAAAGGGGTCAGTATGAGTGTATGAAGTCTGCTTTGATTGCCAAGTTTGGCAAGACACCTACCCAGTACCTTAAAAGGTTCAGGGAATTTAAGAAAAGAGAGAATGTGTCTTGGGTTGACTGGGTGAGTACTGCGCACATGAACATGATGGGGTGGATTGATGGATACAAGGTGAAAACTTTTGTTGAGTTGTCCCACCTCTTGTTTTTTGAGCATTTTTCTGAAGCCTGTTCACCAGAGCTGCGTCAGTATGTGGCTGACCAGAACATTTTGTACCCCTTTAAGCTGGCTAGGTTGGCTGACAAGTGGGTCTCCCACCGGGTGTCCCCTAAGGACTCCAGTGGGAAGGACAAGGACAAAGAAAAGGGGGCCTCTCAGAAAGCTGAGGAGTCCCAAAAGCAGTCACAGTCGGGTAAACCAAAACCTTCCTCTCCTAAGACCCAAAAATCTAGTGGGGATAAGTCCTCTGTGGGTGGGAATAAGAGTAGTGGTCCACCTGCTGCAAAGCAGGTTCCCGGTGGTTCCAGTACCGTACCCCGCACTCCTGGCACTTGTTGGGATTGTGGGGCTCTGGATCACAAAAGGGGTGACCCCAAGTGTAAAGGTAAGGCACTTGGAGTACAGGCTGTCAGCCTGACCTACCCTTACCCCGTGTCTGAGGTGGAGGCCACTGTCCTCCCCTCCTCTACAGGAATCACATTTGGTGCTCCGGTAGAGATTTCCTTAGTGTCCCTTGGGGCCTGGGACCAGTACGCAGAAGTACTGGCAACTATCCCGCAGAACACCCGTAGGTTTTTGAGAAGTGTCCTCTTGAATGGCCAGCCTTCTACTGGTTTGAGAGACACTGGGGCAAGCATGACAGTGGTGGACAGGACCCTGCTCAAGCCAGAGGACTATGTAGGTGCTCCTCTGAGAACCACCAGGTTAGCTGGTGGGCCTCCCAAATTATCGCCTGTAGCCCTAGTCACACTCATGATTGGAGACAAGACAGCAAAGCTTCCTGCCCTGGTTCAGGACAATGTCCCTGCTAACATTCTGTTAGGAAATGATCTAGTAGAGTTGGGGTTGATCTCGGATGGTCTTCCCATGACTGCTGCTGCAGTCACTAGGTCACAGGTGACACCGGGTCTGGCTGTGAGTCCGGTACCCGAGCCAAAGGCGAGGCCTAAGGCAAGAAGAAGGAAGACCAAGAAGGCCACCTCTGTGGAGGGAACACCATCTCTTCCTGCTGTTCCGACAGCACCCATTGGGATCCATGCTCCGGACGGGCTGGGTCCAGTGGAAAACCCAAACTCAACTCCTGTGGGAGAAGATACCGAAGACTCTCCTGTGGGAGAGGTTCTCAACCCGGAGGAGCATCCCGACCTTCAATGCTTGTTAGCTGAAGGGGGACCCTCCCGGGCAGACTTCTGTAAGGGACAGAGAGAGTGCCACTCTCTCGAGGGACTGAGGAAACAGGCCCTGTCCCAGGCACAAGGAGAGGTGCCTAAGACATTCCGGATTTATTGGGAGGGTGAGCTCCTTGTTAGTGAGCCCACTAAGCCTGAACCTGGTGCCCGCAAGAGGTTGGTGGTACCCCAGGTTTACAGGCCCTTCCTACTGCAGTTGGCGCATGAGGTGCCCTTGGCTGGTCATCTTGGGACTAAGAAGACTAAGCAGAGGCTCTCTGCCCATTTCTACTGGCCACGGATGGGAGTAGAGGTGGAGTCCCACTGCAGGACCTGCCCCACTTGTCAGTTGTCTGGCAAGACTGGAGGCAGGGTCATTGCCCCACTGCAGCCATTACCAGTGGTTGGCACACCATTTGAGAGGGTGGGCATCGACATCGTCGGTCCCCTTGACCCTCCCACTTCAGGTGGACATCGGTTCATCCTGGTCTTGGTAGATCATGCCACCAGGTACCCTGAGGCAATACCCCTTTGGACTGTTACTGCCAAGGTGGTTGCCAGGGCTCTCCTGGGCATTTTCACCCGTGTTGGATTCCCCAAGGAGGTTGTCTCTGACAGAGGGTCCAACTTCATGTCTAGTTACATGAAAACCATGTGGAAAGAGTGCGGGGTAACCTACAAGTTCTCCACCTCTTACCACCCCCAGACCAATGGTCTGGTTGAGAGATTTAATAAAACTCTCAAGGGCATGCTAGGGGCTTTGGAAGAACCCCTAAGGAGGAAATGGGATCTCCTCCTGCCATGCCTGCTGTTTGCTTACAGAGAGGTACCTCAAGAGGGTGTTGGTTTCAGCCCCTTTGAGTTACTCTTTGGACATCCCGTGAGGGGGCCCCTCGCCTTGATCCGAGAAGGCTTGGAAGCCACCCCTCCAGGTCCCGCCAAGCAAGTGGGGGACTATGTGTTAGGCCTCAGGCGGAGGATGACACAAATGATGGGTCAGGCAACAGCAAATCTCAAGGCCAGCCAGGAATTGAATAAGTACTGGCATGACCTGAAAGCTTCGCAAGTGGATTGGACTCCGGGACAGGAAATCCTTGTGATGGAGCCTACCAAGCCTAGAGCTTTGGCAGACAAGTGGACTGGACCCTTCAGGATCATCTCCAAGATGGGCGAAGTCAATTATCTGGTTGACATGGGAGCCTCTGGGGTAGCCCCCCAGGTATTCCATGTCAACAGGCTCAAGCCTTTCCACAGGCGAGCAGAGGTCTCATGTCTCTTGCTAGCTTCAGGGCAAGAGGAGGATGAGAGTGAGCCCCTTCCTGATTTGCTGCATAGCAACCCTCAGGATGGCTCAGTGGAGGGAGTACAACTCTCTCCAGATTTGACAACAGAGCAGCAGAGGGCCTGCAGGGCTTTGCTCCAGCAGTATGCCTCTCTGTTTTCACTGACACCGGGCCTTACACCGTGGTGTAAGCACGAAATTGACACTGGTGACAGTGTGCCTGTCAAAAGCAGGTGCTACCGTATGTCAGATACCGTCAAGAACCACATCCAGGCTGAGGTCGCCAAGATGTTGGATCTGGGTGTTATTGAACCCTCAACCAGTCCCTGGTCCAGTCCAGTGGTCCTTGTCCCCAAGGCAAGTTCCCAGGCGGGTACCAAAGATTGGAGGTTCTGTGTGGACTACCGAGGAGTCAATGCCGTCACCAAAACTGACGCGCACCCATTGCCAAGGGCTGATGAGCTCGTGGACACCATAGGTGCTGCCAAGTTTGTGAGCACCTTTGACCTTACCTCAGGCTATTGGCAAATAGCTCTGACGGACCATGCCAAGGAAAAGACGGCTTTCTCAACACCTGAGGGACTCTACCAGTTTAGGGTCATGCCTTTTGGGTTGAAGAATGCCCCTGCCACCTTCCAGAGATTGGTCAACCATGCGCTCAGTGGGCTGGAAGCCTTTTGTGTGGCTTACTTAGACGACATTGCCGTCTACAGTTCCACCTGGGAAGAGCATTTGACACATCTGGATAAGGTGTTGCAGGCCTTGAAAAGGGCTAACCTCACTATCAAGGCCACCAAGTGCCAGATAGCTCAGGGGAAAGTTACCTATCTTGGTCATGAGGTAGGAGGGGGTCAAATCCAACCTCTCTCCAGTAAAGTACAGGATGTACAGAACTGGGAGACTCCCACTACTCAAACCCAGGTGAGAGCCTTTTTGGGCCTCACTGGGTACTATCGCAATTTCATGGCAGACTATGGAACCATAGCTGCACCCCTGACAGCTCTAACTTCACCCAAACAGCCTAGGAAGGTTAATTGGACCAAAGACTGTCAGAGGGCCTTTGATGGCTTGAAAGAAAGTCTGTGTAGGGCACCTGTGTTGTGTGCGCCTGACTACAGCCGACCCTTTATCGTCCAGACGGATGCCTGCGACACCGGAATTGGAGCTGTCTTGTCCCAGTTAGATGACAAAGGGAGAGAACATCCTATCATATTCATCAGTAGACAACTCAAGGGTAGAGAACTTAGGTGGGCTACTGTTGAAAAGGAGTGTTTTAGCATAGTTTGGAGCCTTAGGCGTTTTAGGCCCTACCTTACGGGGTCTACCTTCAAGGTCCAAACAGATCATAAGCCCCTGAAGTGGCTTATGCAGATGAAGGGTGAGAATCCGAAATTGCTCAGGTGGTCCATTAGCCTGCAAGGGCTAGACTTCACCATAGAGCACAGACCAGGGAAGAGTCACGATAATGCAGATGGCCTTTCCAGAAGGTATGCTGACCGTCTGGATGAGGGTGTCTATCCCGTGGGAGATTAGACACCCTCCACCTCAGTCTGGGGGGGGTGACTGTGATGCTGGAAATGCATCAGAGGGACAGGGCCTCTGAATCCTTGTCCTTTTCTGCCTTTTATCGTGTGTTCGGTTATGTTTTCTGCCCAGGAGTCCATTTGCGACTCCTGGCAGTGCAGCTCTCTCTTTTGGTTTGGTGAACAGACCCATGGGATACCCTTATGGCACCCCTGGGTAGGGGTACAACCCTGTGCCCCTAGTGTATGTTTTTGGGCACCTGTGGGTGGCCCACAGAGCAGGGTATGGGCTGGTGGCAGCTCCATGCTGAATTGGACAGGTGCTCTGGGTGTCCTCCATTTTGGGATACCCAGGCCCTGCCATTGGGATCAGTTGATTCCTGATAGAAAACAAGATGGCCCCTGTGGCCTCTTGCTTTCTATGGCCTGTTGTCTTGTTTTTCCCAAAGTCCTGGGAAGCCCTGACTCTGTACCTTTCCCCTGACTGGCTGTTGGGTGGAAGTTCCATATATGGTGTTGTTGTGAAGGCCCAGCTAGACTGACTGGAGCCTTCCCTTTGACTGTATGTTGTGGGTACCTCCTGTGGGTGGGACCTGGGTGAATGGAGTGTGTGACCAATATACACTTCTTGTTGTGGTTGTCTGGTTTCTGGCATGTGAGACAAAGACTGAGACAGCCCTGCCCGAAACTGGCCTGAATGCAGTGTGTAGTGTTGAATGGCTGGGTACTTGTCCCAATCCACACTCCTTGTTGTGAGTGTCTGAAAGGGAGGAGTGTGGCCTGAATGCACTGTGTGCCTGATTGGCTGACTGACTGCATGAATGCCCTTCTGCGTGATTGGCTGCTGTGTGTGTGCCAGCAGTGTGGATGAGAGACAGAATAGTATATCTGGGGACCTCTCACCACTGGAAATTGTTCAGAAGCATTCAGAAGCTGAGTCTCCACTCAAGAGTAACTGGATTTGCTGATCCTCGACGTCCAGCTGGAAGAAGAAGACTTGCTGTGGCATTTGCTTCGACAGAAACTGAAGGTTGTCGAAATCGTCGAGGACTGACCCGAGAGAGGACCTGGCTAGGCGCCCTCTTCCCGTGCTCCGAGGGACCATCGAGCACCGCTGAATCTTCGCCGAAGCGCCCTGGAAGTCAGACCCTCGAAAGGCTGCCGACCCGAGACGGGACCGCCGAGGAGATCGAAGTGAAGCACCCGGACATCGACGCTGTCGAAGTCCATTGCCGTCGACCAGGGTTCGCAGGTCTGTGTAACCGCTGGAGGCCCGTCGAAGTTGTGTTGCCCAGCCGTGGGAACCACTTGACGCCGTGCCGCCGACGACCGGAGCCGTCCGCTCCTTGCCTAAGAACATTTCAATCGAAGGACTCCCTCGACCGCATCGTCGACCGCTTATCCTGCCGGAGAAAGTCGAGGACGACCAACGCGCCGAGGAGAAACCTGCCGGTGGGTTTCCCGCCACCCAACGACCTCAAAGACTCGGACGACCCGACGCCCTTGCTGGGCTTCCGTCTCTACAATCTTTGCGGTCCAGAACTATTGTCATCGAGGTGCCCCGCACACCTCCGCCTTGCAGGACGCCGACGCCCCGACGCCGACGAGCACCGCTCGGACGAAGCTGCCGCCTCTTTGACATCGTTCTACCTCGTTTGTCGACGGACGTTCGACGCCCCGTGCCTCCCGCTTGAAAGGGAAGGCATTCAAGAAGGGCCGTCGATTCCCCGTCGCCGAACCCCGAGGTCTTCGACGTTTCTCGACGCCTCTCGACGATCCGTGACTCCCGCTTGAAAGGGGGGTCATTCAAGAAGGATCTGTCGACGCCTCTTCGAAGAACTCGACTCCACCAGGTACATTGGGGGGGTAAAAACATTGCAGGAGAGAATAAGACTATTGAACAATATATGGACTGGGCTTGTGTTATATCTCTTTATCTTACAGGTTGCCCAGGTGGGGGGATCTCCACACAGAACTGTGTCCAGTAGCTAGGGCCAGTATTCTGCCTATTGTTTCAACCATCTTTTATCTCTCCTCTCTCTATTGCTGGTTTCCTTCTTATTGATCTGTGTGCCATTTCTACAGTATTGTGAATGCACTTTAATGAGGTCTAATATTAGTGGTACCACTTTAGAATTGTAGATATTTACCATTATTGATTTTCCTGAGCACAAAGTGCGTTATTGTGATAAGTGTACATAACCCTTGAATATTAATTATATAAAGACTGTGTTTTCAGTAGTACAGTGTGTGGACATTCCTTTGTGGGGGCTTGGGGATACACTGTACTTAAGAATCAGCCTGCATCACCTCCTGAGAAGCTAGGCCTTGATTGCTCGTCCATTGCTACCGTAATAGAGAATCTTGGCTGGGGTCTTCTGTGCCTCCCTTCTACCATATAGGGAGCAGAGGTACAGATACCCCCTACCGGTCTTTACAGATAGTAACAGATCAGTTCTGGTCAAGTATCTATATGGTTTCTTCTCTTGTGTATGTTGGTGCGGCCTACTTTATATGGAAAGAGATTGTTAAGAAATGGGAGGTAGCTACAGCTACTCCAGAGTAAAAATATTGCTTGTTCCTCTTACTTTTAAATTGATACCCTCATTCTATTTCTCCCATAGATTATAAGAGTGATATTTTACCTGATATCTCATTTACTTTATTTTTACTTTATCAGTCAATACAAAAATAGTTCATTTGAATTTTGCATAGACGGTGGAGGCTTAATCAATTAAGTTATATTGACAATTGAATGGCCATATATTTAAATACTTGGCTACGAAAGGGTCTTGGATGCATCATTGCTTTGTTTTGTGTTTGAATGTTTTTACTGCTTTTAATGTCTTAGGGCTGATGTATTTTTATGGGATCGATTCATGGGATTTATAGGATGAATTTGCGTAGGACTTGTATAAAATTATTTAGATTGTTTTAGATTGATTCATATTGCATATATGCTTCAAAACCTAATGTATTTGTAATGTAACTGTAATGTATTTGTAATGAATTTGTATAAGTGTTTAAGGATTTTACTAACCAATTACACTATAAATTTTAAAAAAGAGTATACAGCTGCTTCAGTTTTCCTAGTTTCTATTCTACATTCAGACAGTAAGCATATGATTCAAAATGGAGTCCTCTCTAATTTAAATTAACTTTCGGAGAAATCTGAAAACCTCTCTCTTCAACTAGCATCTAACCCTTCTAACCTCTTACCCCCTCTTTCCCACTGCAATGATATTTCTGCTTCTATTGTAACTAAGCTTCTCATTGCATGTAACAAGCGCCACGATGCCCACGGGCTGTTGTGCGCTTAACAAATATGAATAAATAAATAAATAAATACGGTTACATTGCACTGAAATCCTTCAAGGCCATGATTTAGATAACATTGCATTTTCCCCTCCACGCTAATGTCCGATTGAGTCAATTTTGGGAGTTTGAATTTTGAGCCCTTTTGTAAACAATCACCTTTGATCTTTGAGTGGGAATGGTTTTCGGCATATGAAAGTTGAATGTGCCTGTTAAGGGAAATAGAATTCTGCAGTAATTCAAAAAAATATATCAGTTTTAATTTATTGTATACCCAATATGTTAACAATGCCTGAAAATGTCAAATGGTTAACCACTAACTGTTCAAAAGGCTCAGACAGTTGGCCTTCCCAGTGGTTGAATAAATGGATGTCTTTGTTATAAAATAGTTTTGACAAGTCTCATAGAATTTGGGAAAAAGAAATATATTCACTTGTAAGGTTTATGGGGTTATATGAGTCTTTGTATAGTCAAATCAATTAGGTTTTAGCTCTATTAAAATAATGAACATCTCAAACATTCAATAGAAATGCATTGCAGTGATGCATATTTTGGAAGAGTGCAGAAGGAAATTGGTAATATTTCAACATATCCATAATGCTCAACTCACTCCAAATTGAGGTTATAGCTCCCCTTTCACTCATTTCTACACCTGCATGTGAAATTCTTCACATAGACTTCAATGCGATCATCCTCCCATCGTGTGCATAATCCTTGAGAACAACATTCACCCTGCATCTCAGCGAAACCTGTGTGGGATCATTTGTCAAAAAGCAAATGACTTTGTACGCCACTTACATGGACTCAGTGGGTTGAGAGATAAACATGTGATTCACATTAGGGAGGCAGCCATTTTGTTTTTACACTTTGTGTCCATGAACAGCTATTGGATGTGGGATTGGTTGGCATCAGAGTGCTTACCCCGTGCTTTGGACAAGCTCTCGAGATGTAGGAGCACTGGCTGTTCTTGTAACAGCAACTCCATCCCTTCTATAAGCAGGGGTGAGTTGTTACAAGGCAGATGTATTTTGTGACTTAGAAACCCCTGTGACAAACATTGTGAGGCAGCAAAGAGTAGGATGCAATGAGCAAATTGGAGACAGGTCACAACATAGAAAAGTAAAATGCTGTAAGAATGCATATATGTATATGTATATTTTTGCCTGGCCATCCCTTATGACTTTCAGTGCACACAGCAGGTGATAGTTGGAATAATGTGTGTGCGGAGGTCTTCCTGAAGAATGCACTACTAGTACACGGTCAGGAAGTCAGTGAACAAATCATGTGGACACAAACCTGGTATTGTGATGCAACAGGAGGAAGAGTGAGGCTAGCCGGCACCTCATTTCACCTGTGCTCTGGTGACAGATGAAATTGGGCCACAAAATGCCTGGTTACTTGCTGGCTAAGTATGACCATTAAACCTTCTGATGTCACTAGGTGGTTTCAGTGGTGTTGGATTGCATCTTGTCTGCTGCACGGGCAGGCCATTCAGAGTGGTGTGGTAGGACTGGTCTGCTTCCTGTAAAGACCAGCAAATTGAAGGGTCTAACGGGGTGGAAGGGGTGCATAAAGGCTCGATATATATATGCCGTCTCCACACTACGTATAATCACAAATAAAAAGGTGTTTTAGAGATATAATGGGCTTGTTCTTTAAACATTTGGCTCTTGAGTTCCATACATATCACTTTGTGGTACAAAAAGAACAGCTTGTCCTGTCAGTGGTTAACAACATCCATTAGCACCTTTGGCAGGCGGAAACAACCAATCAGGTTGCTTTGATCGCATGCTGAATCCCAGGATCCTAGCCTGCGTTCTGAGCAATCTGATGACTGCTTATGCTGCCCCGCCATCTTACCCCCACCATGCCATCACTTCCTCGCTATTTTCCCCTCCCTCCCTCCCACTCCCAGTTACCTGATTCTTCAACGGCATGTCTCTGCAGTCCCTGCAGGCCGGCATGCAAAAGGAACAGAGTCTCCGCTTGGAACCCTGTCTTCCAGCTCTGTGGCGGCCATCTTGTGTACGTATTTTATGTGAATGAATGGAGTAACTCGGGTTGCTTAGCAATGATACACTACCCCGCAGGCCAGATCGGGTGGCAACAGCACCAGGGCCCAACAGTTCCTTGTGCCCCAACACGTTACCACCATATCCGGCCCTCCAGATCGGGTGTTATTGCTAAATTAGCAAGTCAACCACATTTTAGGAACACTTTTAGAGGTGCTGAATGAGCATGAAGGTTGATAAATGCATGTTTTGCTCACTTTAGATTAGTGACTATCCGTGTGGAAAACGCTGATGCTGTATTCACAAGACATTTATAGTGGGATAAAGTGACTCTAGACCTTCTAAATATCTAGCGCATCGTGACTGATATCTAGTAACGAATTGCCTCACAAGAGTGCAAGACTGTTGATGTACAGGTAGAGAGTAAGGTCGCTTCTGTCATTTTCTCTCTTTTTGTTGAAAGGACTTGTACTCAATGTTTTTAATTGGTGTGTATGTTGTGCATGTGTTCCGGAAGTAAAGGTAGCTGGTACGTTGTTAAAATCCACTGAATGTCCATATGGGACACGTGCATGTGCCAGGTGTAAGTTGTACATGCAAAGGTGCCCATAGTAAATGCGGGCATCAGCCATTTGCATGTTGTTTCCCGTGGACATTTTCCTGCACTTTGCAATTTTGGCAGGGCTGACTCAGCCATTCATCCTTCTGTGGGTGATACATTGAGTACCATTCAGTGGGTAATAGGATCCGTTAGAACATGCATGCCTGTGTTGACGTCAGTTCCGCTGATAAGACTATTGTTAACGCAATGTTATCGACTCCTTGCGCCAGTCTGACTTCAGAAGGAAACGGGGAACCAACAGAGAGCATGTCTCTTCATTTAAGAAACAGCCAAAGGATTTCCCAGCAAGAGGTCTTTTCAACTCGATACAACCTCTCGAGGAGAATCATTTTTTTTACTACACCTTCACCATGAAAGGCAACATGATATTTAACGCTCGAAAGTGAAAACTAAAAGATGGAACAGTGGTTCTGTTTTAATAGCATGGGTAGGATAATTCATTTCACATCCTTACTGTTCATGGCCTGTAAGAATTCCATTGTATTTTCCCTTGTTCCCTCCCTTGCCTTGAAGTGCTTTGAAACATATTGGGGGTCATTACGACCCGGGCGCAAAGGGATACCGGGCACCGGTAATGACACTGGTGCCGGTAATCCCTTTGCGGCCTATTCCGAGGTCCCTTTGCGGGCCGCTCCCTTAACGCCTGGTTTTACCAGGCGTTAAGGATGGGACACGCAAAGGGATACCGGGGTCAATAACGGTACCGCAATTTGCGGTTGCGTTATTACCGCCTTCCCATTGAGCCCTATGGGGGCTCAAATGGGAATGGGGAATGGCATTTCAAATGGGGACATACCGGCCCCGCAAAGGGCAGAATGGACCGGTAAGTCCCCATACCACCACGTCGGTGGCAGTACCAGTATTGATGCTAGTCATGGCGCTAATAGCGCCATGACTAGCACCAACCTCGGAATGAGGGCCATTGTGTATAGGTGCTATATATACAAACTATCATATCATATAGCAAGAGAGTTTACTTTTACATTCCACCTAAAGCATGCTTATGTTAAAACAATGCCAGTTCAAAGACATTTGCAATTACAATGCTTACTTTATAAAGACAACCATGTTATTGTATTTAAATGCTACAAACTAAAGCCAAACTTAATTTACCAACACATGCTGTCAATGTACTTCTCTCGCTATTAAATTAACTGTTTTAACTTCACCACAACTCCCACTACACTGCCACCCCCCCTAAAAGTGGTCATTATAACTTGCAATAGCAACCCTTCTGTAACTAATGATATGGGCGAGTGAGGTCATTACGCTGCGATAATGACCACTCCCTCGGTCTATAAGGCTGTATCAAGATAGTAGGAGGAATCTGCAAGATACACTATATTAAATCCCGGAAGTAGCATATCATTATAACTATTATTATTGTTATTACTATTATTAGAATGCACCAGCCAGCATCTGCAATGAGCAGGTGACTTTGCAGAGGGTGCCATCACCACAGACATGCACACATTTATTGACAGATAAAGTAGAGAAGAAAGTACACCTGCACTTTGCGGAGAGATGATCTCTGAAATGAACTCTTCAACACTCAGGAGCGCAGTGTGCAATGGAATTAACACTCGCCGAGGAGGGGGTGGCGGCGCCGCGCTGCTCTGTGCGCCGTGAATGATTGATACTGATGGCAGTGCCACTCTGAGGTTGGTTAAGCTCTCAGCTCTCCTTGCACGCCGGCTGAATAGGCTGGGATGGAAATGACAGAGGTCCCTGGCATCATTCGTCACAGTACGACGGTGGCAGGCCGAAGCTAATTGTTTCTACGCGGATAGGCACTCATTACCGTCGCGCTGTGATAAATGATTCTGGCAGCATCCGGGACACATTGCACAGCTCCTTCTGATACCTACCTATTGGGGGCGGGAGGTGTTGCAGGTTGCAATGTTCCCAATTCCATGTGCTCCTCGGTGGTATGACCTGATCCGGACCTCACCACCTCCCATCCATAGGGGGATTCGGCTGGATCAAAGATAGCTTTTTGTGGAGAGGGGACTTATATTGATTCGACTTGTTTCGAGCATTGAAGACTAGGCTACATGAACCTTTAAATGGATTTAGTTGCAGGACTTTGATCAGTATTTTTGAAGATGTTTCTGGTTTCCTGCTTTTGGAAGTTGACCATTGATTGGGTGAAATAAAATATTATTTCCCGATGGGATACTCACATCTTGCAGTGCAGATGGCTTCTCTGGCACCATCCAAGCATTCCAAATATAAATACATTTTGCCACCAGGCTCTTTAATCCTATTTTTATTTTTATTTTTCTCTTTGCCATTGAATGTCTACATTTGTAAAAGTTAATGTTTAGTTATTTTTTTTTAAAAGAAATGCATATGAAAGCACGAAAAGTGAACTGTTACATACATTCCCTTCCACGTCCTGCCCATCCCCACTCAAGACAAATCCTACTAGGATCTCTTTAAGCTAGCTTTATCAAACAGTAACACCAAACATTAGCCTGACAGTGTTAATTCTAAGCAGTCTGTTAAGAGTTTTTGGCATATCTGCTGTTGTAAATGTAATATGAGTCTAACAAAAATACCTTAACCAATTATGCCTTGAGTCACTACTTTTATATCTGTTTTACTTTATTTTATTGATTTGATAAGTATAATACAGCCTGGCAGGGCTTTTTATACTGAAGACATTTACAGTTACAATACCAACTCATCAATATTAGAGTTCATTGAGTGAATGACAATAATGTTTCATACAAAAACCCATGCTAAAAACAGAAATATGGCTCTGGGTTGGGTGCGCTTTACAAATTGCAAAATAAATAAATAAATAAATACATAACATGATCAATACTGATTACTTAAAGTGAATTTCGTAAGAATTCTTAATTGCATGTTATATACAAAGTCCACAGTTAAAAGGATGCCTATTTGTACACATACAGAATATTTATAATTATGACAATAAAGTTTGGTAAACTTCCCCAATTTTTCCCCATAATTTAATAGTGTAACAGATTCAATTAACATTACCACCTCATTGAGTCCTAACTACAGAGCACCTGTCCATAGGCATTAAACAGGTCTGCGCCAATATTAATAAACACCGCGCATTCAAATATCAAGTGCCTGGAGGAGTCTGGAGCAAGTAGGTCACACAATCTTCATCCACTATGAGCAAAACTATCCCAGCTAGCCACATCCAGAGTATTGTAGATATATATTTGATTAAACTTAATTTGCATGTTTAACTAAACAATGTGATTATAAGAATAAGGCATAAATAAACATTACTACCCGGCAGTGACATTCCACGGGATACACTTAACGTGGATTGGTTCATTTCTGAGCCATACCACAGTGTAATCCCATGGACGCACTTACATGCATCACGCACCAGGTTCATTCTCTTTTTTCTTCTGTTTTTCTGGTGAAAATGGAAAGGGAGAAGGGACAACATGTAGTCCCTTCTCCCTAAGCAAGGTAGACAGTTATCTTCCATTCATTTGTACGGAGTATTAGTATGGAACGTTAATGCCCCCAGGGACTTCGTTAAGGCCCTCGCTACGCTCAGGCATGTACCTATGGGCCCCGGGGGCATTACCTTGGGTGGTATTGGCCCGCCATCTCGGGGCTTATTGCCACATTGCTAGCCATGCCCAATTGATTCTTTGCAATGTAGTCTCTAGCAGAGCTCTTGGTGGCCAAATTAATTAAAGATTGTTCCATATCTATATGGGAATGGTACATTTGCCTATTAACTTCAGTTTTAAACAAGAGTAGGTACCAGTGCAAATGGCACATTGTCTTAAGCATATCTGTTACTCGCACTGAAGCACTGTTCAAAATGAGTGTTGCCAAAGCCAACAGTTTTGGCTTGTGTATAGGTATTAATTAAGCACTTGCCAGACACTGTTATCATATGGCCAGGAAATCTCAACATTTTCAAGCTTTTACCATTTTGTGGCCGTGCCTGGCGAATACATTTCCTTTGCCTACACACAAGCCAAAACTGTTGTCCTTGCCAATGCTTGTTTGTCTTGTCAGACAAGACACCAACTAGGCCCACAGATTTCCCTCAATGTTTAAAATACAGCCTTCATTTATTGAAAGCAGTACTTTTTGAGGGTAGTGCCTTTCTCGTTTTTCCAACAGAGATCTTGAGAGGGCGTATTAGAAATATAAAGAAAATAGATGTTATTGCACTCAGACATTCTGGCTGGCCCATTCTTTACCCCAGCATGCCATTACCCCGTCCAAAGGTGGCTTGAGACGCAAGAAGGTAATTGCCTTCTGCTATTCTAAGACAGAGAAGTGGTGTATTTGCTGACCAGGTGAACTGGGATATCATCCCAATTTAAGACAAACATTTCTTCTGAACTGATCTCTTTATAATCTTTATAAAAAATCAGAAATATGTCTAAATAAAAAAAACAACGTTATGGATTTTTTATTATTAGCACCCTACTTCGCTCAGGTCTTTAACCTGGGCTGCTGGTCCGTTATCCCCAGGCATACCCTGTTGAGCGTGTTAATAACGCCATAGTATTTTCCAAATAACCTATGTCTTCTCCTTTCTAGTATGTCCTGGTGTCTGATATCCAGCATCAACATGATCCATGCATCATGCTCTTCTGTGTACAGCATCCTATATTCCAGATGCTCCTTCTGTAAAAATAATGTACATTAATTTCTCTGCTGCTCCTTGGATGAGTGTGCTGTCACAAAACTCAAGCAAGTCCTAGATTTCCTCGAGATCACAAATACATCCCTCCTCATCACTAAAGCGTTTCAATTCCAACTGCTGAACACTAGCACAGAAGTAAATCTCCACAATGGTCTACAAACTTCCCAACATCTTAATCAGCTCCTAGAAATACCAATCATATTGCAGTGGCAGGCTTGGCCCCAATTACTCACCTGAGCATGCATCTCCTTTATATGGGGAATTATCTGAATAACTCCTGGACATCCATTGATAACCTAAAATCTGGAGACTGTCAGACACGCAGAATTTATACACTGGCCCTGTGACTTCCAGGAGGATCTTCCAATGTGCTATTGGTGCACCACAATACACCACAATAAATAAGTTGCTCTGGGAAAAATAATTATTTCAGATCCTGGATTTTGAGTCAATGGATGAAGCAGACTGGACATTCTCAATGGGTATCAACAAAAACTGTGTGTATGTTTAAAACTGGGGAAGGAAGTTTGGGAAAGGTGGAGAGTATCCCAAGTGGATGGGATCACTGCCCATTTTTCTTAGTAAGATATGGATGAGAGTCTGGATGATATTAAAACCACTGAGGTGAGCACTTAGGCAATACGCCTCGAGCTCCTAACCGAGTTAGTCCTGTGTCCTATATGCAAACCTAAGATTGACGTCACCAAGCCATCAATACAGTATAGGTAAATCAAGGATCACACACACACTATAATAACCCGTTACTCGAAAACCCACACAAAACCCCCACAGCTGTATTCCTGCTCTCCAGGCAGAGTATACCAATATTCTCTTGTGATCAAACTGCACCTGTTGCATTGCCTAACGTGTGAATGGCCTCTCTCCAGGAGACTTAACCAGCCACCTCACCTTCCGCAATCTAGGCTAGCTCCCTTGCTAACCCTCACGGGATTAACATCATCTATGACCCGAGCTAAAACGCCCAACCCACAGGAATATCTTACTTACATAACTTTTGTCATCCAAGTCATTGAGTCAATAGTCTAGGTTATTCACCAGAACCTTTTCCCTCTAAGACCGAATGTGATCTAAACATAGAAAAGGGACTTCTACCTCCGCTCCTCTCCCTACTCAGTACATCAATACTAAACAATGCTATAACACTACTAAAGAATACTTCACCAATACTCAACAATACAAAAAAAATGCTCCACAATACGCAATACCCTCCCTCAAACCCACAGTTGCTGTTGTACTGGATCAATACTTACGTGCCGTGCTCTCCTGGCACTGCTCGACTGCCGGCTCCCTGTCAAGGCACTTGCCTCTCCATCCTGGTCTGCCTGGACAACTCGCTGATCTCGGGCAGGATGATTTCCAAGGGGCTCCTGACAATGTTTAAACGGGCACGCGTTTTCCCGTCTTTCTCAAAATATGCATGGGTCCCGCAGCCTCTCAGGTTCGGCGGCGAAGGAGTCAACTTGGTGCCGCGCTGGTGCAGCCAACCATCCTCTGCCTACCAACTTGTTGGGACAAACTCCCAGGTAGACAGGAGGGCCACTAGGAATGAGCAGACTCTTGGAAGGCCCAACAACTTCCCCCAAAAGGAACGTAGGCCGAGTCAGACAGCAAGTTCAAACTGCGGTATATTACAGAAAAACCAACAGGGATCAGTACAAGGATAGAGGAAATAAGTGGACCACTCAACGTCTCTTGGCTTGCAGGCCAGTCTGTCCTAAAGTTGAATCATAGTGATGTCACCACCTGGGCCCCTCTCCAGAAACCTATCAAACTACTGTATCGGGTACTGAGTAATAGTCCACCTATAGTGGACACTATACATGTTAATCTACTGGCTCTCGCATGTCAGGTGCCTTGCCTGGTCCATCCCCAAATTACTATCTCTAACAATGTTTCTGTGTGAGGGTCTTCACATTGGTTATTGCCCATCGCTACCCACCCCTAGGAGCCTGAACTGTATGTGGCTAAAGCTGAGCTCCACAGGCCTGGGATCCACTAAGTTTCTCAGCTCATAGTGTGCCTTTTCACGGTAAAAACAACGATTATATGTCTGCATTGTAACTTGTGTGTACCACCTTAGACTATGAGAGTGCTTGTTCATCTTGTGCAACGCTTGTTCCACATTGGAAAATATTTGTTGCAAGCTTCTGTCTGGTGGTGTGAGATCAGCTCCCTTTCCCAGTGCTGGTTTCTTTCCATTGTCTGAGTCGGCTGGGTCACGTGTTCGGAGACCATGATTTGGAACTCTGCAGCTGTGAGTTATGAAGAATTATTTGCATTTATTGCAGTTGGTGTTACTGCCATTCAGGGAATGGAATGTCAACCGTATCTGGTGGCCTTGGCAGCGGGCCCTGTCTCACACGTCTTCTCTGGTCCAGCGTGAATTCAACTCGGTTCAGCTCTTGCTGAGAGGCTTGTGGCCTGCTGTACCATTCCTAAACCAGTATGTGGTTCCTAACATATCCATGCTATTTATATTCTCCATATGTTAGTCACACTTGGCTCTGTCAGGTCCCATAGGCGCTCCTGCAATTCCATAAGGTTATTTTCATATAAGCATCTGTAAGCTTTACTTAGGATCTCTTGCTTCTTGCGGTTTCAGCGTTGCTGCATCTAGCTAATGACAAAATAATAAAAGCAATGACAGTATGTATACATATGATAACATAACATGTATATGTATCTGTCCTATATCTACAGAGCTGTACGCTTGTGTTCTTCATGTATTCGGGTGTGTGTTCTTGTCCCGGTGTGTGGGTGGCACGTGTGCTTCATGTCTGAAGCTGCTAAGTCATGGGGTCTCTAACACCATCAGTAACGTGGTGTCTCTGCGCTTCAGTCGATACTGTCAATTGAGGTCTCTTTAGTTGCAGCCTGGGGCTCCTCATCCACTTTGGGGTAGACTTGTACTGCGCCTGGCCTGTAGGGCTGGCTGAGAGGGTACAATTTGGATATACGTATCAATCATTGAAGCACTAGGAATTGGTCTGAAAGAGTATAGGTGTTCATGGTATCTCTTGGCCTTCTTCCAATTCATGTATCTTATCAGAGGGGAAGGAGGCGGCACATTTTCCCATCCCTCTTCATAATTACATCCATAGTACTGCAATGCTACTTTTGAATAGCAAAATAGTTAGAATATACCAACAGGTATCTAACTGCTTAAAAAAAAATAGCCTTCAGAACTATAAAACTATCAACAGTTAGAATACACCAACTGGTATCCAACTACATCTATAGTACTGCAATGCTGCTTTTGAAATGCAAAACAGCTTCAATACACCAACAGGTATCTAACTACTTCAAAAATACCCTTCATTACACTTCATTGCAAATACACCATTATGCAACACTGCTTGCAACAACAAATACACGCATGTGTGCACTTTAAACATTTCCAAAAGTGCTGCACACTTCAGACAAACATGCTGTGAAACTTATAAATGTAGTGTTTTATTTTAATCCTGTATGGATTGTTTTCCCAATGACCCAATGATTTAGCAAACAGAAACAGCAACTCTGCAGAACACACAGTAATGTTGTTTCAAACATAGTACTTGATTATGAGGGTCTACAAATTACATGAACATGTGAGATTGTATGCAATAAGACATTGTAAACTACTCAGCTTAACATATTATACTGTGTTTTTTTCACAGAGAAAGAAGCAAACATTTCTCCTTTATTACCATGTACAACAAACTCAACGTGTACCCCCAATGGTACAGCACTCATAAGTACTATATGCACTTCAATTGCATTATGTCACCATGTTACAAATACTGTATACTGCCCACACACTATCTAAAATTACTATACATATATTATTATAATGATTGTATCCAGTGGTCAGATTCAATTTCTGTATGTTTGTTTATTTGATAATGCGCACCAAACCCATAGGTCACTAGGCACAGCAGATACAAGGATATTTAAGACTTAGTTACAACATGGAACCAATGCAGTGCAAACAGAAAAGATACAAGTAAATTATGAGGGTGGTACAGTAGGTTACATACATTCATAGTCAGGTTCATAGGTATGTATTACATGGTGCCCACGGGGTCATATATCATTGGACTGCAGTCAATTTAAGGTGTTATGTCTGAAGCTAAAATAGGACTGAGCAGTTCTGAGGGTCAGAGATAGTGCATTCCGGTATTGTGCAGCTTTCACTGGGAAACTACATCCTCCCGATTTGGTTAACTTGAATCTAGGTATCTCTAGACAGTGGGAGTTGGCCGCTCTGGAACGGTGAGTTGAGGTACTTCTGATCTTTCTCTCTGTGAGGTATGGGGGAGCTGCATTATTGAGGCATTTGAAGGTGAGTGATATGGTTTTCAATAAAATCCTGTCATTTATCTTTAGCCAGTGGTGGTCTCTTCTGAGATTGGAGATGTGTTCTCTATTAGGTAGATTCAGGGCAGTTCTCAGGGCATTATTTTGAAGTGTTTGTAATTTGTTGGGGATATGTTTGTTAGCTCCTAGATATAAGGCATTGTAATAATCCAGTTTTGACAGTATTAAAGCATTGGCGAGGGTGATACAGCTTGCTTCTGTTAGAAGTGGACGGCAGGCCCTGATAAGTTTGCCTGTGTAGGAAGTATAAGAAGCCACGGAATTAACCTTTTTTTTTAATGATAGGGTGGAGTCGAGATAAAAACCTAACTTTTATACCTTGTTTACTACTTTGATTATGTTGCCATCTATGTTGAATGAGGTATAGTTAGAATTTAGTTTTTTTAGGTTGGTTTTGGAGCCAAGGATCAAGATCTCTGTTTTTATGATCATACAGGCAGAGGCCATGGGATGCCATCCATGTCTGAATGTGGAGGTATATTTCATTTACCAAGGCTGTATCCTTATCAAAATTGCCTGAAAGGGGAATGAGGATCTGGGTATCATCTGCATAGTTAGTAAAGGTGGCACCCAGTCTGTCCAATTTGTCAAATAGGGGCTTGGTAAATATATTATACATGGTAGGCGAAACACACAATCCCTGTGGAACACCACAGGCAATCTGAATTGGGTCTTATGATGCCAAAGGGGTGAAGACTCTCATTGTTCTGTTTGCTAAGAAGTACTGGACACAGGCTATTGCGTCACTCGAGAAGTGGGCTCCCGACGCTAGGTGTTTGCATAAGACTGCATGGTCCAGCAAGTCGAAGGCTGCCGACAGGTCAAGGAGGAGTAGCATGGCAGTTTTGCCTTTGTCCTTTAGCTCATCTAGTTGGGTTTTTAGGTCAATTAGTGCCGTTTCAGTGACATGCTGTGGTCTGTGTCTGGATTGGCGAGATCCTAGTCAGGGGTTCGCTTCAAGGTAGTCCTGAATTTGCAAGTATGCTACTCTGTCAATTATTTTAAGGAGAAAGGGTACCGTGGTGATGGGGTAAGAGTCTGTTTCTTGAGGAGCGGTAGAACCCAAGACTCTTTTAGGCTCTTTGGAACAGTGTTGGTTTTGACGGAGGCATTCATTAGTTTTGAGATAAATGGCGCTAAATCTCTTGCGGCATCTTTAACTATTTGGGCAGGACAGTTGTCGCCCTGACAGTTGGATGGCTTTAGAGATGGGATGATTTTCTCAGTTTCCTGGATGCAGACTTTGGTGAATCTGAAAGATGCTGGCGTGTTAGGGACTTCAGTGGGGGTGGTAACTTGTGGCTCTGTAGGAGGCAATGAGGCCTTTTTATTAGCAATTTAGATTTGGAGAGATGTTGCTTTGCTAGATAGGGCATTCTGGATGTTCATGCACCATTGTTTGTCTTTCGGTGCATTGTCTAAAGGGGGTATAGGGGATTCTAGTTCCCAGAGGATCACAAAGAGCTCCTTAGTGTTGGACCGGGCTTTGGAGAGTCTTTCATTGAATAGGTTTTATTTAGTGCAGATTATTGGTTTCTTGTATTTATAGGCCAGCTGAGTAAGTTGTAGTTTGTTTTCCTCTGAGGGGGAGTGACTCCAGAGAGATTGTAGTTTTCTTTTCTGAAGTCTTAGATCTTTAAGATGGGTGTGAACCATTCATTGAGGTGAGCCTTCTGTTTACTTTTGCGGAGTTTGACAGGCGCAATGATATCTAAGGCATTGGTCATTGTGTTGTTAAAAACCTCCACTAAAAAGTTCGGGTCAGAATTACTTGACAGCGAGTTGAGAGCTGGGAAGAGATGAGGTAGTAGTTTGTCAGATGTAATTCCTTTTTTGCATCTGGTGGGCAGTGCTGGTGCCATAACAGTAGCTTTCGTAATTTGTTTATCTATTGTTAGTGAAAAGTCTATTAAATGATCATCTGTCCATGGTTGCAGTGTTATTTTAGTGATAGTGATGGTACAGTTCAGGTCTTCTTGTGTAGGATTTTAGAGGATGGAAATAGGTGAGGTTCAGAATTTTGGGCAGGGCCTCACGAGCAGATCATGCTGTTGCTTCTGGGTCGGGACCACTACTATTGAATTTAGGGTGGAGATTTAGGTTGATGGTGTTATTCGTTCTAGGCTCGTACAGTCGGGCTAGTCTAGCTCAGAGTCTATTGTTTCTGTCTAGTAAGGGGCAGGGTGAACAATTGATTAAAGACATTATTATATAGGATAGGATCAGTCGTGGGAGGTACGGCTGTTCTTTCTTGTATACATAGTGTAGATTATACTCTACAGAATAGGCTAGTCCAAAATTGGCAAAGGCAGGTGACAAGCAGTAGTAAGGGCCTAGGCAAGTTATAATTCACAGAATAGGCGCCCGCTAGTCCAATATTGGCAGTGGCAGGTCACAAGCAGAAGTAAGGGCCTAGGCAAGTTATAATTCACAGAATAGGCTAGTCCAATATTGGCAAAGGCAGGTAACAATCAGTAGTAAGGGCCTAGGCAAGTTATAATTCACAGAATAGGCTAGTCTGGTATTAGTGATGACATATACAGGCAGTAGGGGAGGCCTGGATAAATTAAGAGCAGCGTGTTGGACCAATAGTGGCAATGGCAAACAAAACAGTGGTGCAGACTTAGGTAGTTATGAGCAATGGGGGGGGGGTTAATCCAACAATACCATAGTTAGGCAAGGCAGTAGATTGTTAGGGAAACAAAATAGGTTAGTCCAACAGTAGCAAGGGCAGTGGGCTAATCCTGCAGCGGCAACAGTAGTAGGTTACTTCATAATTATATATGTGGCACTGGTAGGCTGCTCCAGTGTTGCGATGGGCAGCATAGACATTAACATGCTTGTGTGGGTGAGGTATGCTGGAATGCTGTGCTGAGGGAACTGCATCTTTTTTTAGAATGTGACACTATGCTTAAAGTACATGCACAGAGGGGTGTGAGCCTGTGTATAAGGAATCAGCTGAAAACAGTAGCAAAGCGCAGTAGATGGAATAGCAGTGCACACGTGGTTATGCAGGCAGAATAAAGTCAATACAAGCTGGTTGAGGCAGATGCTGATGACAAGTGAGGTTATATATGGTAGGCTACGGTAGCAAGTGGTAGGACGCTGACCTACTTCATCAATACTAGAGTGCTATGGTTCGTTGTGTAACAATAGTGCTTGGGCTCGTCCTCATGAGGTCTTCATCGGAGTCATAGGGGCGTGGTGCTCCTCTCGGGATGCAATTCTCGAGGCAGGTGACAGTGGCGGAGTGGCGGTCAGCAAGCGGCCAGCCACGGACAGGCCACAGACAGCTGCTCGGCCTTATTCATCAGGCCGGCTTCTGCCTTCCGGTGCGTCCAGGGTGGTCAAATCTGCTAAGCAGGCCAATCAAGATACGGGTATTGTTGCTAGGCGACGGTTGGGGAACACATGGCGCCGACCATTTTAAGCTCCACGGGCAGATGCATGTGGATGTAATCCGCTCGAAACAGCTGATTTACAGCAAAATTACAACATGAACAAATGCATTGGTTGGGTGCGTTTGCAGACATCGAAAAGGACTGCCAAGCCCTATTTTTCACCTATGAAAATATCCCCATATCATCTAGATTCCACTGCCCTACCCTGACCAAGCCTCTTGCAGTCCAAAAATAACCCCAAATGTGTGCCTCAAGCTGTCCACCCAAGCCCTAAAACCAAAAAATCGAAGCTATCTGCCCAAGCCCTCTTTCAGTCACCAAATAACCCAAGCTGTCCGCCAAAACCCTCTTTCAGTCACCAAATGACC
The DNA here is from genome assembly GCF_040938575.1 of Ambystoma mexicanum. Lineage (NCBI taxonomy): Eukaryota > Metazoa > Chordata > Amphibia > Caudata > Ambystomatidae > Ambystoma > Ambystoma mexicanum. The sequence goes on along the minus strand of NC_090933.1, from coordinate 1,233,654,111 downwards.
CCAAATGTGTGTCTCAAGCTGTCCGGCCAAGACTCTACCCGCGGACTACTGCGGTGTCCGCTGACTACCGTGCCACCCATACGCTCTTCTTCTACCTAAACAAAGAGTCCCATATCATCTTTTTTCCCTTCACCCGCCCTTCCCAGCCCCTCTTTCCAACACCAAATCACCCAAAATATGTTTTCCAGACTTTTTCCCCACCGATCCGTCCGCGGACAGTTGCTGCTGTCCGAGGATGCAACATGGCGGTCGTTTTGGAAAATTCTACGCACCTCATGCTTTTCACCATCCAATCAGCGGGTGCGTCTGATGTCCGTGGGCATCACGTCGCTCCCTGTTCAATTGGAGGCCCGTCCATGGCGCAAACAGGGAAATAAATCTGGGGACCAAACCCAGGCATCACAAATCTTTTTTTACCTACTTTTGGGCAGTTTTAAAATAAACTACTGGATGGATTTACCCCAAATTTACAAAAGTACACTTTCAGGTCCAAGCTGTCGCTACTGCCGCAAATTTGGTGGACATCCATCCAGTGGTTTGGGCTGTAGACATGAGCACATTTTTTTCCATTGCGTTTATGGAACAAACAGACATTTTGGGACCCCTTATAACTTTGAACCCCCTTGACGAAACCTCAACAAACTTTGCAGCATCAATCTGATGGGGCCGTATACTTCTGTTGCAAAGTTTGGTAAGGATTCGTCCATGCGGGGGGAAAGTTATGAGCAAGCGAAACAGTGCTCTTCCTATGGGTAGAACAATTTAACCATAACTACCACAGGCCCTGTAATATATATTACATGGCCCGCGGTAGCGGCCGTATAGTTATGGTTAAGTTGCTGAACCCCTTTTTGGGTGGCTTATAACTTTGCTGCCCCTGCAGAAATCATCAACAAAGTTTGCAACAGAAGTATATGGCCTGCTCTTAATTATTTTCGCAAGTTTGGTGAGGTTTTGTGAAATGGGGGCAAAGTTATAGGGTGGGTCCAGAAATGATTTTTTTGCTTCATAGGCTGAATGGGCAAAAGCTTAGCGCACGGCAACAGCCCAAATGGCTGGATGGATTTTAACCGAATTTGCAGCAAGAGCGGGGGCTTGGTTGCGAAAGCGTGCTTTTGTGTGTTTGCTGGAAATTGTAGCAGTACTTTTGTTGCAAAGAACTGAAATGTACGTCTCAAAAAATGTATGATATCTGGCTACGCTCTGTGGACCCATTTCCCTATTTGCTCCGCAGACAAAAGTCTCATTGGCTTGCAGTATGCCGTGATGTCGGCGAACATTGGATGCAGCCAGTGGTTGGCAGGAGGGAAGCGTGCTGTGCGTCAACATTTTTGGGAAACGCTGCCATGGTTTATCGGAGGACAGTGCGGCACCAAAAGGGCCTGGAAAACATATGTTACGCCATGTGGTGGTGGGAAGAATGCCTGGAAAGGGTGGTGGAGTGAGAAGTGCTTCATATGAGATATGGCATTAGGTGGAAGAAGACAGTGGTGTGCCTGCAGCATCCGTGAGTACTGTGCCAATTCATGGCAGTGAATGCAGGCAGCCTTCGTTATGGTACAGTAGATCATGCGGCGACCTCTTACCGTGGTGACTGGTGGCAGCTCAATTGCAGAAGGGGTGTGCATTGCACATGACATGAACATTGTAACATAGTGTGTACTACGGTGTGTTGCGTGTGGTAAGCCCGTAACCCATTCGATGCATGGGTGGAAGCCTTGCACCGACAGCTATGTGCTGTGGTTGTAAGTTGGTTTGACATTGTTGCCTTCAGTGTGTGGTTCGTCAGCATTGCATATATTGTTGGTTCCATGGGTGTGGTGATTGTTAGCACATCCTACAATGCTTACTCCATGGCTGCAGCTAATGGAGTGAACAGTCCTGCAGTGTGTGTACTGGGTGCACTGTTGGAATACTGTCACTATAGAAGAGGGTAGGGTTGAAGTGGATCTTCTATGTGCTTGGATACTGCAGTGTGTCAACTGGGAGCAATGTTCAAACAATGTGTGTATACAAGTGGATACGGTTGAACTGCATATTTCATAGGCCTGGGTAGTGTCCATTGCGCGTAGTTCTGACTACTATACTGCACTATAAAGTATTGTTTTTATGCACTGAATAGAGTGCTGGGAGCAGGGCTACTGTTGTGAAAAAATGTTTGGTTCAATTGGCAGTACCACCATAGTATGTGAATGAAAATGGGATGGGCTGCCGGAGGCTGTGTTATGTTTGTAGATTCTGCTAACTGTTGCATGTTTCCATGCATAGTTGTATTATGGTGCAGAGGAGTGCTAATGGCTGTGGTACGTGTGTGGATTGTGGTACTTGGTCACATGTTGCCATCCATGGCTGCATTACGTTGTGGTGGGTGTGGCCAAGGCCTAGACTATTGGGTGCATGGCCAAAGGCTGTAGGCCGTAGGCCATGCACCCAAGAACCAAGGCCTTGACTACACCCACTACAGCAATGCAGTTGTCACTCTGAGTCTCTAAGAGAGTGGTTACCGTTACAGAATGGTTGTGGAACACGTTTTAGACTTGAGAGAGCACCAGGATACTGTAGTATGTGAACTGGGTGCAATGTTCAAATAGTGTGTGCATAGAAGTGGATAGTGTTGAACTGTATATGGGATAGGCTTGGTCAGTGTCCATAGCGTGCAGTGCTGACTACTGTACTGAACTATGAAGTATTGGCTTTGTGCACTGGGAGCAGGGCCACTGTTGCAAATAATGTTTTGATTTGGTTGGCCGTAACACTGTAGTATGTGAATGAAAGTCGGTAGGGGTGCCAGAGGCTGTGTTATGTTTGTAGATTCTGCTAACATTTGCATGTTCATTTTAGGCTTGAAAGAGTACCAGAAGTGCAGTTTTGGCGGGATGGTCCACCTTTGCAGATATGTGGCCTCTATTGCTACTGTTCAAGTTGTTGCATTATGGAGGTCTACATTTGGGTTACACGTCGTGTGGACGTTTGTTCCGTCACCTGAAGTAGTTGATTAATTAAATGATGCAGATGTTTCCCATTGCCAAAGTTGTTTTCTCATGCATTCCACCAAGAGGAGTATGGGAACCATGCCGGTTTCATTTGTCCCCAGCTAGAACTTGGAAGATGTCTTATAAACAGAAGTATTTGTGCATTAATGTGCACTGATGGGATGTTCTCCACCGACTATGAGATCATGAAGTCACAAAATATGCACTGCTTCCATGAAAATGGCATTTCTTTGAACGCCATTGGCAATGCAATTTTCTTTTACACTGTGGAAGAAGCGTTGACCATAATTCACTAAAAACTTAGGGAGGAGAAGCAAACAGAAACTCATACAAAGAGAAAAAACAAAAAAGGCTTTTTTGCAAGCACATAAAAAAACACGAAAAAACTAAACAAAAAACACACATCTTTTCAGAGGCACCAGTAAAGACCTAATCCCCTACTCTGTTTCACATTTCTCCCCCCCTCCCGTTTCTAGCACGATAACTCTGCGGATCCGCTGTAGTTTCAGGATTACACATGCCGCATCCAGGCCTTTTCAGGATGGCAGCCATGGAAATGGGACTGTGGAGGCTAAGGCATTGCTCAATATAGTTTCTGGTTGTGGTATGTACGCAAAAACTGTGGCAGATGATCTATTTGTACAGAGAAATGCAGAAGGCTATGGTATGCAAGATATGGGGCAGGAATCCTGTTTGTAATCATGCACTGTATGTACTTTTTGAAGTTGCTAACATATATTCAGTCCTGCATTTGTGCGAAACATTTTCAGAATTTTGTATTAAGTGGATTACTGCGGAAAACAATTCTGTGAAGTGCACAAGGTAAGTGGCAGGCATCCTGTTGTAATGATTGCAATGTGTGTATGATATGATATGATGTGATATGGTATGATATGGCATTTATAATGCACCTATACACAAGTGTTTCAAGGCGAAATGAGAAAAGGGAGGGGGAACAGAGGGGAGACAGAGACAACAATCCTACTAGGCCAGGTGTCACACAGATCGCGCAAATGCATGGTTGGGGGAGGGGAAAGTGCAGTACATGGGAAGAAGAATAAATGACAATAAATAAAATGACAGCCTGCTGGTGGCAAGTGCAATGAAAAGTGCAGACATCAGGTGGTGGTGGGACTTTTAGGGATACAGAAAACAGTACCTAAGTGTGGGGGTTTCCAGAAAGGCAGTGCAGAGGTGCAATTGGTGGGTGAGATGGCCTGGGCATGAGATCAGAGGGTGGCCAGGTAACCAGTGCAGAATCAGTTTCAACCTGGAAGTCAGCAGGGGCGAGGAGGAGAAAAAGCAGAAGCAAAGAAAAAGGTTTTGAGGTGTTTCTGGAACCGGAGATGGTTCTCCTCAAGTTTCAGGGAGGCAGGATGGCTGTTCTAGAGGGAGACCCCAGCCGAAGAAAGAGATCCACCACCAACTGGTTGGTTGGAGAAGCGACTGACCCTGAGGGATTTGAAGGCAGATGAGGGAAGAGCTCGAGCAGGGATATAATTAGGAAGTGAGAGTTGAAGGCATTGAGGCCCCAGGGCCCAGAAGGCCTTGTGGATAATGCAAAGGGTTTTGACCTTATCCTCACAGCCACTGGGAACTAATGCATATATTTCAGTCCCGGAAAGATACGATCCCTGGGCTTGAGGCCAAGGACAAGTCGCACAGTCCTGTTCTGGATGAGTTGCAGAGGACGGAGAGTAGAAGCAAGCAGATTTAGAAAGAAGCTGTTGCAATAGTCCAGCCTACAGAGAACCACAGCTGTGGAGAATGTGAGCTTTTGGGAACTTGGTTTAGGTTGGTAAGATACATTCATTGCTGGTTTTGGTGCCATATTTGTCCGATTTATGTAGGAGATGGGTTAGGGCAGAAAAAAATGTGTAGCATTGTTGGAAGGAAAGAAGAGTGTTCCTGTTTCGATATTACAATGTGTGATATGGGTCAATGAAAACGTTGAAAGCATATACCATTGAAGTGCCACTTGATGGTAGATCATGGGGAAAAACAGTATGTTTTTTAAGTACGTAATGGACGTTCAGTAGCAGATACCATGCGCAGAGGCACTTCTAACAGAGTTGTAAACATACTGCAGACAAAGTATTCATACCTCTACTTTGTGGTGATGGGTGCTCATGTGGATTAATGTGGATGCAGAAATCTTGCTTTCATTTACTGAACTTTTTACTGGACGTGCTTTCGAATGACACAACACTTGCAGGCTGAATGTGTAACGGTACATATGAAGTGTTGTACAGAACTGACAGTGTTAGATGCTGACGTCTTGGATGGGATTGGTGGATGCATGTGTGACTATTTAACAGTACCCAATGAGGTAGTGCGGGACAAAAAATAGTGGAAAGGGAAGAAGGACTGATCTGCTTTACTGGGGCACGGTCCTCGCGGTACTTGGGGAAGCGAACGTGCCACATTCTGCGCTTCTCACCATGCTAGCCAATGGAAATGGAGCTGTGGTGATTATGTGTAAGGCTTACAGTCATTACACTGCTTGGTAGATTTGCACCAAAAGTATAAAAGGTTCAAATTCGATATTTGCATTATCTTATTGTGTGTATCATGCCTTGCTGTGCATGAATAAATGTATTCTATTGTTATAATTGAATCGATTCATGTGTTTTCTTTGTGTCTTATGTTATTGTGTCCATAGGAGTAAGATAGGAGTATGTTTTAGGAGTAATCTCGAAGTAACACAGTGCACAAAGGCCCTGAGATACGCAAGCGGGGAGCATAGTGATCCACAACCCCCTAGGAAATTGTCTAAGATTGTCTAAGACTGATGCATGGTAGCCCAAGCGGGGCTAGGCCATGGTAGGATTTGTTTTAGGAATAACAATATGGCGCTCGTAACGCGGGACTTCACTAATGCTGACTTATAACATGGAACAGAGGGTTTAGTGTGCAGAGTTTTGCAGCTGGCTTTGTTGATCCACTTAACAATTTTGCAGCAGTCGAAGTTTGAACATTGTGTGCAGCTGTGTTTTTTTTTTTGTTAGTTTGTGGAAATAGATATTTTTATGTTTTATGTTTTGTCTGTCTTGGGGATGTTATGAATTAGAGCATACTTCGTCCACAATATTGTTCACCGTGGCAAGGGGGACGCAATTGTCTGACTGACTTTGAATCCGAAATTGAATTTGGAATTGATCCAGAGCAGTATTTCATGACTGGTAATTTTTGGGGAATGAATGTACATTTATTTAGCCGAGCGAGAGAAACAGTTTTTTCTTGAAGACGCTTGTGGTATTTTGAGAAATTAATATTGTTTGTGGGGAGAAAGAGTTACCTCAGGATAATGATAGAAATAGTGTGACCCAGAAAGCAGTTTGTTCCACTGATAGGGCAGCAATAAATGAAGAGATTGCAGCAACAGCAGAGCAACAAATTGAACAGATTGAACGAGGGGTTTGCCATGAAATAGAGGACATGAAGAGAGTGCATAGAGGGATTCCCTATGAAGATATGCATTGTGAAACTGTAGCATTGAAGACACCTTTGCATGAAGGCAGTTATGTGAACATCTTTGATTTGAATAGTAATAGCATTTGTGATGACATTGTTGGCAGGAGTGATAACAGCAAAATTTTGCCTATGTTATTGAGTGAAATTTTTATTTTGTCTATTGACATAGAAACTTGGATAGCATTGAAGGAGAACGTGAATAGAGGGAATCATGCTGAAATTGATGTTTTGAGACACGAGATTGTTTGAATCTTTTGAGATTGAATGAGTGCATGGAGAGAAAGTTTGTTGAAATGATGCAGAAACATTGCGTGGGACTAGCAGACTGTTTATTTGAGAAGGAATGTTTGTTTGAATCTTAATTGTATTGTACATGTGGGAGGCAGTGTCCATTTGAATGAAATTGATTTGTTTTTTCAACATGGAGTGATTCAGCTTTGTGAATACTTAATGTTGAAAGGGGAGTGTGTGGCTAGAAGACATGGAAATGACACAGAAAGCAATGTAGGACATGAGTGCTATTGAATGAGAGGAATGCAGTGGTGCAGCATTTCAAGTTGCAATGTTTGAGTACGCGAAATTGGCTGTCCTGTTCTGTTTTGAAAAAGGCAGGAACTGATAAATGCATCATGAGGCATGATTAGACAGGCATGGTTAGACAATTACACTGACAGACTGATACACTAGAACTGATACTGAGAGAAAATAACATTGATGTCTTTTGAGAGACATGGGGAGTTTAGAACTTGCAATGTGCTGTCAAGGGTTTTGACCCATGTCGAATTATTGGACAGGATAGATGTGGGGATGAGCTGTCGCCGCCCATCGTTCTATCCCAAAACAAAACTAAATCAATAGACTAGCAGGGCCTGTTAGATCAAAAGCGCTGTGAAATCACCTCTGTTTCTCTGAAGTGCAAGCTCAAAATGTCCATTTCAAACATTGCAAGATAGCTAATACAGGAGACCTTTGTTCAAAAATCCGTTTTTATTGATGTCAAAAAGTTGCTGAAATCATGGGCACAAGACCATTCTCAAGATTCAACCTCTTGTGGGGTGTTTCACAGCACCACTCTACTGTAAGGATGCCCATCAAAACAATAGCAAAATTCTCCTGTCAAATTCAAGACAACTCCTAAAATAATAGGTGCAGTACCGACAATTTCCACAAACCGGCGCTAGCGGTCTAAACTCTGACAGGGAAACTGTATTTAGGAGTTGCAAGAGGGGCAGGGACTTCAAAGCCTGTTGGTTAATTAAAAATCTTAGCCACCTGCTGTTCCCAGAGGCCAAGAGGCTGGGAAACATTAACACCCCAGAGGCCCACCCCAGGAGGCAGGATATCACATGGCCCTTCTGAGTGAGAGGGAGGGGTTTTCCCCCTTCAGCCTGGAGAGGGAGACAATAGCCCCTTGCGGTTGAATGGGGTATGTTAATTTTGAGTGTGGACTGTAAACAGAGAGCTGCCTGTGAGCAGAGACATGTGATCCCTGACCCACCCAGCTTCAAGGGGCGGGCCAGACTTGAGTGTGGATTCCTATTGCAGAAAATATATATTTTATAGAAACATTATAACTTATTGTAACCAAATGACAGGAATGTACAACTTTGAGATTCTTAGTATGAAAAATGCCCTCACGATTTGAGTCCAAACTCCAATTTCTACGGTGTTCTAGGACCGAACCCCACTATTTATCAATATTCCAGACACTGTGTTTATGCTAGAGACATGGAAATTTACTGGGATATGTGTAGAAGGGGGGTGTACATTTGTGTAATTTTTGATGAAAATCCAATATTGCAAAACCAGTCAAAAAGCGCAAAATGTTGTCATTTTTGAATGCAAGCCCCCAGGAACATCAAAGTTGGAACAGAGACTAACCTATGTGACATATAATGTGTACATGTAATTTCAACAAATTGTGTATCTGGGAATATGTATTTGGATCAGAAATAGATTTGTGTGCACATTTACAAGGGGAGTGTCTTTCTGTAAGCCATAAAGATGACACACAACCCAGCTCCCCAATCAAGGGAGAGGGGAGAACTGGGCCAATGACAAGTTGAGAGGGGCAGGCTCAGTTATGCTACGCACACACCCACTTTCTAAACACATAAAAGGAGACAGTGCAGGACGGGTGGGGACATTCAATTCCATTTCTTTGCGGAGCACGCTGACCGACGACTTCACATCCAGAGATCCAGCACTTAGACTTCCAAGCAAGACAGAGACCAGAACTTAGAACTGTGGTTTCAGAACTTTAAGCAAAGGCCTAAACCACAAGCTGAGTTCTCTTCAGCAGGCCTCAAAACCAACCAAACTTTTGAACAGCTGGGCGAGCTGTTTGTATTCTTTGCCAAGAACTTTTGCCAGAACCAGAGATCCAGACCGCTGTGCAGTGCCGCTAGCAGACCCAGACCAGATTGCTGTGAAGTGCTGTGCGCAGAACCAGTCCAAGTGGCGAGAGGACCGCAGCCAATCCTGACCCGATCCGTGACAAAGTCGCATTCCTGTCCAAAATATAGTGTGAGTACCCAGCTAGGACTGTGCCAGAACTAATCTCTTAGTTTAAAATAATCTAATCCAAACTATTTAAGCCTATTAGAACTGCCTCCTAGAATCGTGTCATTCTGTCATCTTTAAAACTGAAAACTGTCATCTGTCATTCTGAGCTTGACTTTTTCTTTTGAGAATCTACCTTCACGAAATCATCCGTATCTCTTGAACCGTTTGTGATAGAAGTGAGATTTAACTTTCATCTTAAAGCTGGGATTTTAGGCTTTCCAACGAACCTAGAACCGACTTCCTACTCCTTATACCTTTTCCGCAATCGCGATTTACGCACTCGCAAAAATTACCACGATTTGCAATTTTGCCTGATTTCTTCACCTGTAAAAAGATAGCCGCTTTTGCTTGAACTGCTAAAATTCGTTTGCAACCTAATAATCATCCCTGAATCATTGTTAGGGCTGACCTGAACTGATTTAAAGTGTCTACCACTCACCCGGAACCTCCTACAGGGAATAAAAATCAATTTTAGCATCATTTCACTTCATTGCCACCACATTCAAAGCATTTCGGGCCTGTGTTTTAAAATCATACCTGTTTTTCTCTAAGCTTGCTAGGGGGGAACTGCATTTCGTATTGCATGTCTGTTGGGATTCTTGAAGACTGTGTGCTCTCCTTCCATTTCTTACATTGCATAGGGGGGTTGTGAATTGCCAGAGAAAAAGTGATTATATTACCTTTTGCTAAAATCAAGTTATTTCTGTACTGCATTTCATTCCTCATTGCTTTTCCCTCGAAACCATAAAAGTATTTTCGCTGCCTTATCCATCCTATACCAACTCCTCATTGATTGTAAAGAAGTATGCTAGTGTCAGATTACCCATTGCTGATCAACATTATATTCCTAAGTGTGATATCAATTATTAATTTACTATAAAAGTGTGATAGATATATACTGTTTAATTTTTCAAATAAGACCTTTTAATTTGCAAAACAAACCTACTTCTTGGCTCAGTGGGGTCAGGGGGATTCTAAGAGAGGGGCGTTATATAAGGGTAGCCATCCAGAGTAATGAACTGGACATAAAAATATATCAATAAGGGTTTCCCTCAGCATCCCAGAGTAGGCATTGACTTAGCTGTAGTGTTGAATTGAAGTTGCTTACAGCGCAGCAGTGCACAATGGCGAGAAATGCTGTTTTGTGTTTGGCTTTGAATAAATCTGAAACTGATTTGAAGACTGATACTTGCACTTTTGTTTTCTTTGCATGACATCTGGAGAAGACACCTTGACCAGACCGAGATTTTCACACAGCGGGATTTGCAGATCTCATTGATGACAGACCAGATTGCAAAGCATGAATTGACCAGACCATGATTGGCAGCAGCATGACGACTGAAAGAAGCATGACCAGAATGATAGACTGACCAGACCAGATTGACCAGACCTTGAAGAAACTATGTGACTTTGCATGGCTGTTCTGAAGCAGCCCAAGAAAGAGAGTGGCTTTTGTCAACTTGTGATGTTACACCATCTGACTTTTGCTACGCTTTGCATCAGCACTTCTGGGGCATGCCGACCGACCAATTTGAGGCCTTAGGGTGTGGCTTTGTCTATGGCTGTGCTCTGAGAATGTACCCAGAAAACCTGCTTGCTATCCAAATTCCTGGCATGACAACTAAGCCATGGAAAGTGAAGATCGTGACTGACTTGAAACCGACACCTTGCAGCATTCTGTGCCAAGAGAGAGAGAAAGAGCAGTGAAAGATGTTCAGCAAAAGGAGAAATGTGTTTGTGGGCTGCTTTGTTATCTGCAGCGAGAAGATAATCAATTTGGAATGCCTCATATTTTGAAACAGAACCAGACACAAGTTTGGGCTGAGGAGAAAGAGAGACATGGGAATGAGCTAGAAGACGCGCTCTGAAAGTATTTGAAATGGTGATGCTAACAACGTTTGAACAGCAGTAAAGCTTTGTCTCTTGAGTGAAAGAGAAAGAGCATTGACTCCATGCTGCTTTGAAATTTGCACTTGCATTCAACGTTGGCTGGTCAATCATTTGAAGAGCAGGGACTGGCATGGCATGAACTGGAATACTGTCATGGCATGGCAATATCTGGCAGGAAGCATGACCTGGCAAGGAAGGAGAGAATTTGAAGCTGGAGTTTGACCTATGGAGAAGGGCCACTGTGCATGGTATTGCCACTGGAGAGTTGCCATCTGCATTGTTTTGCAAACACTCATCTTTGTTCCCAACATGAATTTGGAGGAGTGGGAACGGAGGCCTAGGGAAAAGGGAGCGTATGAGCTGTATCAATCTGCATCAACTTGAAAGCTCTGACACCTGGTTTTCCTGGTGCTACCATTGAAAAGTGAAGGACCAGTGCGACCCAGTGGGGACAAGCGGGGGGCATATGGTACCGACACAATTGATGCTTGCGCCTGCCTTTTTGGAGCTCTGTGCACAAATCTGCTAACGTTTGTTGCTGTGGAGAACTTTTCCGCGACGAACATTGAAAACCTTTGCTGAACACTGATATGCTCATTGTGACCCATTTGTGACACAATTGTGAACACTCACTTGGTTGACATGCTTTGTTGACATTCCTTAGCTGAAACTTTTGCATTAGAACTGGATTTGTACTGACTTGGAATACATCCTAATTGGAATACAACTGATTAGATCACAGACTGGCATGCAGTGAGAACCTGGAAATAACTTGGACTAGAATAATGTAAATGAATTGGCCTGCATGACCAATATACTGAATGTTTACACTGATATGTATGCATTGATCTATAATGAATTGACTTGGCGTGTTTGGCTACTGACATCTGAAATGAGCTTTGACACCTGTGAAAGTGACATTATTATGTTGTGCTTGACACATTGAAAATGAAAACACCTGATATCCACAGTACATATGCATTGCATTTTCGTTTTTGAATATCTGCTTGTAGACACTTTTGGTTTATAGAGACTTTTGGCTTTTGACTTTTGACTTGACTTTTTGGTAATAGAAATTTGAATATGGTATTCTGAATGTTGACACATTTGCAGCTATGCATTTGAAATTTAGCCTGCCACTGATAGAGTGAAATGCTTGCATCATATTAAGGTTTTTTTTTTTGCATTATGAAATAGAATGTTTTTTTCCTTTGCAATTTTGCTTGGTTGCAGCATGCCACATTACTATGTCATGTTTTGACAAATCGTTAGTAATGATTATGTAATGGTAAGAGGATGGATTGTAGAACCTGATAGAATGGAGAAGCCTGATTTGTTATCATTATGGCATCATTACTTTGTTATGGAATCATTACCCATCAATCCATCATTGCATCATGTTTAGTTATCCATTATACATTCTTATTAGTACATGAAGTACTGACATTAGACTATCCACATTACTCTGCCACATATATGAAGCATTTGTATTTGCTTATAGAATGAGGCCTGTTAAGAGCCATGTAGTGCCATTTAGAGACACATTGTTATATGTGTAGAGACACATGTAGAGATATGTTATGTATTATGTACATATGTAGAGAAACACGTATGCATTGCACTAAGAATATGTAGTATTCTAATTGGCATTATAGATAGCGCTTGGATTTACGAGAGAAAGAGTAAACGCTAGAAAGCATGAGGCCTAAGGCATTATAAAGCCATTCCACTGAATGGAGACACACAGAAGCGCCACTTGGTTCTGTGCGAAGTTGTTATGGTACACTGTGAAAGAAAGGAATGTAAACAGTTTCTTGGCAGGCACAGATGAACCTTGTCCGAGTACAGAGGGATGCTGGCCTTATCAGCCTTGGGCTGGTGCTCGCAGAGAGAGAAAAGGTGTGGACTGCGCCATGGGAGAGGAAGAGGAGCTTTTGCAGGGAGAGATGGTTTGCTCTCTGAGGAGAGAGGGATTTCATGAATAGTGAATGGAGGAATAGATGGTAGGATGGTGTATTGCAGGCAGACAGAAGAAGGCCATGCAAGTAGATATGATGACCAATGTCACATTGACACAGAACACGCAGTGATTGACCAGAACATGGAGTGAAAGTACATACAAACACAGACTTTCAGGCATTGCTCATATTTAGAAACACTGACAGAACAGAAAGAGGCATTTTAGCTTAGAGAATTAATGTAACCATAGGGAATTGTATACGTCATTGCACAGTATAACCAGAGGGGAGGTTTTCGGAGTTTCTAGGAGATGTAGATAGGGTTCAAGTTTGATGAGAGAGAGACATCTGGTTGGCATGAGATCGAGAGGCGTTTGGTGGGGGATTGATTCAGCCTTGGCAGACCAGCTTGGCAGAGATCAATGAGCATGGCAGAGGCTTGAGGCAGTTCGAGTGACCAGATCTTGAGAGAAGGGCCTGGCCCTGACACTGACTGATTGATTGCAGAAGTTAGCAGGAGAGGAGAGACACAGAGCTGGAAAGAGGGGAGTATTGATAAGACATGTGCATGGGGGAATTAGAACACACTCACACAGAGCTTTGGGTTTGGAGAAGGGGAAATCAGACAGGGATTGTCTTGGAGAGAGAGTGTGAAGTATGGTGGATTGGAGAGGATTGTTGAGGAATGTTGAATGCTGACACTTGCATTAGATTGCATTAGGCATGATAGATCCAGGTATTAGATATGTGCATTAGAAGCCTGTAGGGCTTACAGTCATTACACTGCATGGTAGATTTGCACCAAAAGTATAAAAGGTGCAGATTCGATATTTGCATTATCTTATTGGCTGCATGATGCCTTGCTGTGCATGAATAAATGTATTCTATTGTTATAATTGAATTGATTTATGTGTTTTCTTTGTGTCTTATGTTATTGGGCCTCATTCTGAGGTGGGCGCAAAGGGATACCGGGCACCGGTAATGACACCGGTGCCGGTAATCCCTTTGCACCCTATTCCGAGGTCCCTTAGTGGGTCCCTCCCTTAACGCCTGGTTTTACCAGGCGTTATGGACGGGACCCGTTAAGGAATACAGGGATCAATAATGGTACCGCAATTTGCGGTACCATTATTGACGCCTTCCACCCTTCGCATTATGCCCTATGGGGGCTCAAATGGTAATGGGGAATGGCTTATACAAAGGGGACTTACCGGTCCCGCCAAGGTCAGACTGGACCGGTAAGTCCCCATCGAACGAGGGCGGACGTAGTCCCGTTATTGGTGCTAGTCATGGTGCTAATAGCGCCATGACTTGCACCAACCTCGTAATGAGGCCCATTGTGTCCATAGGAGTAAGATAGGAGTATGTTGTTAGGAGTAATCTAGAAGTAACACAGTGCACAAAGGCCCTGAGATACGCAAGCGGGGGGCATAGTGATCCACACCCCCCTAGGAGATTGTCTAAAATTGTCTAAGACTGATGCATGGTCACCCAAGCGGGGCTAGACCCTGGTAGGAATTGTTTTAGGAATAACAGCTGAATGTGTAACGGTACGTATGAAGTGTTGTACAGAACTGACAGTGCTGGATGCTGACGTCTTGGATGGGATTGTTGGATGCATGTGTGACTATTTAACAGTACCCAATGAGGTAATGCTGGACAAAAAATAGTGGAAAGGGAAGACATACTGATCCTGCTTTACTGGGGCGCGGCCCTCGCGGTATTTGGGGAAGCGCATGTGCCACACTCTGCGCTTCTCACCATGCTAGCCAATGGAAATGGAACTGTGGGGATTATCCAATCAGGTACCAAGGGTGTGGGTCTCAGGAAGGGGCGATAATACTGTTTTTTATTACTCTGCCTAGTGAGGCGGACTGACATGGAAAAATGCATTGTGTTGATTTTCGGTGATGCCTTTGTGATAGATCGGCACAAGTATGCCCAGTAAAGACACTTTGATGGCAATTTCGGTTTGGAAGGAGTGGACACATTGTGATGCGCTGTCCATGTCTGCAGTTTTGCCGATATGCATGCACATGTTGTTGTCGTGCACTACGGCTGCATGCATTTGGGATACGTGGATTTTTTAGGTTTGTTCTATCAACTGAAGAGGTTGAAGAGGTTGCTGAATGCAGTCAAGATGCTTTTTCCCACTGCCCAGGTGCTTTTCTCATTAATAACAGCAAGAAGAGTATGGGGCAATGTTAATGTATTTTGTTCCCAGCCAGAGCTGGAAGTCTCATCAACAGAAGCATGTGTAATTTTCTGTCCATGATGGGATGTTCTTCTGCAACAATGAGACCATTAGTTGTTGAAATGCCGAGCTTTTCCATGCAAGTGGCATTTCATTGTCACCCATTGTTGAAGCTGTTTTGTTTGCCCATCTACAGGATGCGTTGAAGAGTTTATTGAAATAATATGAGGAGAAGAAAACACCAAATCCTATAAAAACCCAAAAAAAGGTGATTCTCTAGAAGCACCCATGTCATGGGTGTTAATCTTAGTAGTGCACAGTGGTGGAGCGAATTATGGTTGCTTAGTTTACCATAACTGGCAATTTTTTTTTGTTTTTTTGTTTTACTTGTAACCATAATATGGATACGTTGTTATTAGTGCAAAGTAAGTATAATGTTCATTTCAAGTACTTGTTGCACTGAATATGATCGGTTTTTCTTAGGAAATCTGAACCATAATGTCCCTTTAACAACATTTTTTGTCAGTGAATTTCATAGCTTTTTAGTAGGTCACTTTAACCATAAGGTTCCTTTACCATTGTTTTTTTAAAGATGATACGTTTTAGCACAACTTAACCATAACGTCCCTTTAACAATGTTTTTTGTAAGTGAATTTCATAGGTTTTTACCAATGCAACTTAATTGTTTTAGGAATAACAGCTGAATGTGTAATGTCCCTTTAACAACATTTTTTCATATATATATATATATATATTACATGGGCAGGGTAGTGGCCATGTAGTTATGGTTAAGTTGCAGTTTCCCTAGGAAGAGCACTTTTTGGGCGGCTTATAACTTTGCCCTCCCTAGACGAATCCTCACCAAACTTCGGAAAAAAAAGTATATGGCACACTCTGAATTTTATTGCAAAGTTTGGTGAGGATATGTCCAGCGGGGGCAAAGTTATAAGGGAGGTCCCAAAACTTATTTTTTTCCCATAGACTGAATGGGGAAAAAACTTTGCTCACGCCTACAGCCCAAACCGCTGGATGGATTTTCACCAAATTTGGACCAGGAGCAGCGGCTTGGTCCCCAAAGCTTTTGCAAATTTGGTGAAAATCCGTCCAGTAGTTCTTTTTAAAAATGACCAAAATGTAGGTCACAAAAAATTAGTGATATCTGTGTTCGGTCCGCGGACAGACTTCCCTGTTCACTTCGTGGACAGAATGGGGATTGGGTGAGGGGCTTGGCAGATGTCCGCGGAAATCTGACGTGCCCTCCCATTGGCTGCGGTGAAGCATGCGGTGCGTCATATTTTGAGAGACGCCCGCCATCTTTGTTTGTCGTTTGAGGAGCGGTATCTGCAGCCTGCACAGTAAGCTCAGGCCCCGTGTCTTCCTCCCGTTCCCGCACCCCGCTCATGCTCGTGTCTTCCTCTCAATCCTCCCACCCCCGCCATGCCCCGTGTCTCCATCCTGTCCCCCCCACTCCCGCTCATGCCCCGTGTCTCCCTCCACCCCATCTCATGCCCCGTTTCTCCCTCCTGTTCCTCCACCCCCGCTCACACCATCACCACACGGGGGCCTGCGGAGGGCCGAGGAGCAGGATCTGCGGCCTCCACACTGTAAGCTCAGGCCCCGTATCTTCCTCCCATTCCCCCACCCCCCGCTAATGCCCCATGTCTCCGCTGTTCACCCCACCCCCCGCTCATGCCCTGTGTCTCCCCTGTTCCCCAAACCCCCCGCTCATGCCCTGTGTCTCCCCTGTTCCCCAAACCCCCGCTCATGCCCCGTGTCTCTCTTCTTTCCCTCCCACCCCCCGCTCATGCCCCGTGTCTAACTCCTGTTCCCACCCCCCCGCTAATGCCCCGTGTCTCCCCTGTTCCCCCCACCCCCGCTCATGCCCCGTGTCTCCCCTGTTCCCCCCTCTCATGCCCTGTGTCTCTCTTCTTTCCCCCCCACCCCCCGCTCATGCCCCGTGTCTCTCTCCTGTCCTCCAACCCCCGCTAATGCTCCGTGTCTCCCCTGTTCCCCCCACCCCCCGCTCAAGCCCCGTGTCTCCCCTGTTACCCCCACCCCCCGCTCATGCCTTGTGTCTTCCTCCCATTCCCCCCACCCCCCGCTCATGTCCCGTGTCTCCCCTGTTCACCCCACCCCCCGCTCATGCCCCGTATCTCCCCTGTTCCCCCCACCCCCCGCTCATGCCTTGTGTCTTCCTCCCGTTCCCCCACCCCCCGCTAATGCCCCATGTCTCCCCTGTTCACCCCACCCCCCGCTCATGCCCCGCGTCTCCCCTGTTCCCCCCACCCCCGCTCATGCCCCATGTCTCCCCTGTTCCCCCCACCTCATGCCCTGTGTCTCCCCTGTTTCCCAAACCCCCGCTCATGCCCCGTGTCTCTCTTCTTTCCCCCCCACCCCCCACTCATGCCCTGTGTCTCCCTCCTGCCCCCCCACCCCCCGCTGATGCCCCGTGTCTCCCTCCTGTACCCACACCCCCGCTAATGCCCCGTGTCTCCGCTGTTCCCCCCACCCCCCGCTCATGCCCCGTGTCTCCCCTGTTCCCCCCCTCTCATGCCCAGTGTCTCTATTCTTTCCCCCCCACCCCCGCTCATGCCCCGTGTCTCTCTCCTGTCCTCTAACCCCCGCTAATGCTCCGTGTCTCCCCTGTTCCCCCCACCCCCCGCTCATGCCCCGTGTCTCCCCTGTTCCCCCCACCCCCCGCTCATGCCTTGTGTCTTCCTCCCATTCCACCCACCCCCCGCTCATGCCCTGTGTCTCTTTTCCCCCCCCACCCCATGCTCATGCCCCGTGTCTCTCTTCTTTCCCCCCATCCCCCGCCCCTGCCCCTTGTCACTCTCCTTTCCCCCCACCACCGCTCATGCCCCGTGTCTCTCTTCTTTCCCCCCACCCCCAGCTCATGCCCCGTGTCTCTCTTCTTTCCAACTCCCACCCCCCACTCATGCCCCGTGTCTCTCTTCTTTCCCCCCACCCACCGCTCATGCCCTGTGTCTCTCTCCCGTTCGCCCCAGACCCCCCGTTCATGCATCGTGTCTCCCTCCCGTTCACCCCCGACACCCCGCTCATGCCCCGTGTCTCCCTCCTTTTCCCCCACCCCCGCTCATGTCACGTGTCTGCCCTGTTCCCCCCACCCCCCGCTCATGCCCTGTGTCTCCATCGTGTTGCCCCCCACCCCTGCTCATGCCCCGTGTCTGCCCTGTTCGCCCTCATCCCCCACTCATGCCCTGTGTCACCCTTGTGTACCCTCCATCCCCCTCTCATGCCCCGTGTCTCTCTCATGTTGCCCCCCAGCCCTGCTCATGCCCTGTGTCTTCCTCATGTTACCCCCCCCACTCATGCCCCGTGTCTGCCCTGTTCCCCCCACCCCCTGCTCATGCGTGTCTCCCACCTGAACCCTCCACTCCCCGCTCATGCCCCGTGTCTGCCCTGTTCCTCCCACCCCCTGCTCATGCCCCGTGTCTCCCTCGTGTTATCCCGCACCCCCGCTCATGCCCCGTGTCTCCCTCGTGTTCCTCCCACCCCCCGCTAATGACCCGTGTCTCCCTCGTGTTCCCCCCACCCCCGCTCATGCCCCGTGTCTCTCTCGTGTTCACCCCACCCCCCGCTCATGCCCGTGTCTCCCTCGTGTTACCCCCCATCCCCCGCTCATGCCCCTTGTCTGCCATGTTCCCCCCACCCCCCGCTCAGGCCCTGTGTCTCCCCTGTTCCCCCCACCCCCGCTCATGCCTTGTGTCTCCTTCCCGTTCCCCCAACCCCCCGCTCGTGTCTCTCCTGTGTCCCCCCACCCCTGCTCATGCCCCGTGTCTCTCTTTTTCCCCCCACCCCTCGCTCATGCCCCATGTCTCCCTCCTGTCCCCCCACTAATGCCCCATGTCTCCCCTGTTCCCCCACCCCCTGCTCATGCCCCATGTCTCCCCTGTTCCCCCATCCCCCGCTCATGCCTTGTGTCTCCTTCCTGTTCCCCCCCACCCCCGCTCATGCCCCGTGTCTCTCTTCTTTCCCCCCCGCTCATGCCCTGTGTCTCTCTTCTTTCTCCCCCACCCCCCGCTCATGCCCCGTGTCTGCCCTGTTCCCCCCACCCCCTGCTCATGCCCCGTGTCTCCCTTGTGTTGGCCCCCACCCCCGCTCATGCTCCGTGTCTGCCCTGTTCCCCCATCCCCCGCTCATGCCCTTTGTCCACCCTTGTGTTCCCCCCACCTCCCACTCATGCCACCTGTCTCTCATGTTCCCCCAACCAACCGCTCATTCCCCGTGTCTCCCTTGTTCCCCCATCCCCTGCTCATGACCCGTGTCTCCCTCCTTTTCCCCCAACCCCCACTCATGCCCCATGTCTGCCCTGTTCACCCCATCCCCCGCTCATGCCCCGTGTCTCCCTCGTGTTGCCCCCCACCCCCGCTCAAGCCCCCTGTCTGCCCTGTTCCCCCCATCCCCCATCATACCCGGTGTCTCCCACGTGTTCCCCCCACCCACTACTCATGCCCTGTGTCTCCCTCCTGTACCCCACACCCCCGCTCATGCCCCGTGTCTGCCCTGTTCCCCCGACCCCCCGCTCATGCCCCGTGTCTTCCTCATGTTCCCCCACCCCCCGCTAATGCCCCGTGTCTCCCTTGTGTTCTCCCCACCCCCCGCTCATGTCCTGTGTCTCCCTCGTGTTCGTCCCACCCCCCCACTCATGCCCGTGTCCCCCTCGTGTTACCCCCCACCCCCGCTCATGCCCCGTGTCTCCCTCCTGTACCCCCCACCCCCGCTCATGTTCCGTGTCTGCCCTGTTCTCCCCACCCCCGCTCATGCCCCGTGTCTCCCTTGTGTTCCCCCCACCCCCCGCTCATGCCCCGTGTCTCCCTTGTGTTACACCCACCCCCGCTCTTGCCCCGTGTCTGCCCTGTTCCCCCACCCCCCGCTCATGCCCCATGTCTCCCTTGTTCCCCCCACCCGCGCTCATGCCCTGTGTCTCCCTCCTTTTCCCCCACCCCCCCGCTCATGTCCCGTGTCTGCCCTGTACCCCCCAACCCCTGCTCATGCCCCGTGTCTCTCTCGTGTTACCCTCCACCCCCGCTCATGCCCCGTGTCTCCCTCGTGTTACCCCCCACCCCCGCTCATGCCCCGTGTCTGCCCTGTCCCCCCACCCCCCGCTCATGCCCCGTGTCTCCCTCGTGTTCCCCCACCACCCACTCATGCCCCGTGTCTCCCTCGTGTTACCCCCCACCCCCAGCTCATGCCGCCCCGTGTCTGCCCTGTACCCCCCACCCCCCGCT
Organism: Ambystoma mexicanum; assembly: GCF_040938575.1. NCBI lineage: Eukaryota > Metazoa > Chordata > Amphibia > Caudata > Ambystomatidae > Ambystoma > Ambystoma mexicanum. The sequence continues at coordinate 1,233,633,785 of NC_090933.1, read as the reverse complement.
AATGCCCCATGTCTCTCTCCTGTTCCCACCACCCCCCGCTCATGCCCCGTGTCTTCATCCTGTTCCCCCCTCCCCCCGCTCATGCTCCGTGTCACTCTTCTGTTCCCCCAACCCCCGCTTATGCCTCGTGTCTCCCTCCTGTACCCCCCACCCCACACTCATGCCCCGTATCTGCCCTGTTCTCCCCACCCCCCGCTCATGCCCCTTGGTCTCCCTCGTGTTCCCCCACCACCCACTCATGCCCCGTGTCTCCCTCGTGTTACCCCCCACCCCCAGCTCATGCCCCGTGTCTGCCCTGTTCCCCCCACCCCCCGCTCATGCCCCATGTCTCTCTCCTGTTCCCACCACCCCCCGCTCATGCCCCGTGTCTTCATCCTGTTCCCCCCTCCCCCCGCTCATGCTCCGTGTCACTCTTCTGTTCCCCCCAACCCCGGCTTATGCCTCGTGTCTCCCTCCTGTACCCCCCACCCCACGCTCATGCCCCGTATCTGCCCTGTTCTCCCCACCCCCCGCTAATGCCCCGTGTCTCCCGAGTGTTCCCCCCAACCCCGCTCATGCCCCGTGTCTCCCTCGTGTTATCCCCCACCCACCGCTCATGCCCATGCCCCGTGTCTCCCTCGTGTTACTTCCCACCCCCGTTCATGCCCCATGTCTGCCCTGTTTCCCCTACCCCCCGCTCATGCCCCGTGTCTCCCTCCTGTACCCCCCACCCCCGCTCATGCCCCGTGTCTGCCTTGTTACCCCACCCCCCGCTAATGCCCCATGTCTCCCCTGTTCCCCCCACCCCCGCTCATGTCCCGTGTCTCCCTCGTGTTCCCCCACCCCGCTAATGCTCCCTGTCTCTGTCGTGTTACCCCCCACCCCCTGCTCATGCCCCGTATCTGCCCTGCTCCCCCACCACCCGCTCATGCCCCATGTCTCCCTCCTGTACACCCCACCCCGCTCATGCCCCGTGTCTGCCCTGTTCCCCCCACCCCCCGCTCATGCCCCGTGTCTCCCTCGTGTTATCCCTCACCCCCGCTCATGCCCCGTGTCTCCCTTGTGTACCCCCCGTTCATGTCCTGTGTCTCCCTTGTGTTACCCCCAGCCCCCGCTCATGTCCTGTAACTCCCTCGTGTACCCCCCACCCCCCACTCATGCCCTGTGTCTCACTCGTGTTCCCCCCAAACCCCGCTTATGCCCCGTATCTCCTTCTTGTTCCCCCCACCCCCCGCTCATGCCCCGTGTCTCCTTCGTGTTCCCACCGCCCCCCTGTCATGTCACGCGGGAGACTGGGGTCTGCCGCTCCCATTTCCTCCTGGCGAGTCTACCCGCGCGTTCGCGTCTGGGGACTCGCCGGGAGGGGAGCGACGGGTTACGGGGCCGGCGGCCTTCGGCGCATGCGCGGAGGTCCTCACTCTCGGTTCCGCGCATGCGCCGTAGGGGCTTGCCTCCCAAGCCTTGCTCTGGGTTCGCCGGCGCCCGGAAACGGAACGGTTTGCGTTCCAGGCCTCTCGGGCGCCGGCGGCCCATAAAAGAGGCCGCGAGTCAAAGCGGGCCGCGTCTCAACGCGGTTCGCTTTGCTCACCTCGTTGTTCCTGTCCAGCCTTACCTGTGGCCTGTCCTGGGCCTGCCTACCTCCAGCCTTACCTGTGGCCTGTCCTGGGCCTGCCTACCTCCAGCCTTACCTGTGGCCTGTCCTGGGCCTGCCTGCCTCCAGCCTTACCTGTGGCCTGTCCTGGGCCTGCCTACCTCCAGCCTTACCTGTGGCCTGTCCTGGGCCTGCCTGCCTCCAGCCTTACCTGTGGCCTGTCCTGGGCCTGCCTACCTCCAGCCTTACCTGTGGCCTGTCCTGGGCCTGCCTACCTCCAGCCTTACCTGTGGCCTGTCTTGGGCCTGCCTACCTCCAGCCTTACCTGTGGCCTGTCCTGGGCCTGCCTACCTCCAGCCTTACCTGTGGCCTGTCCTGGGCCTGCCTGCCTCCAGTCCTTACCTGTGGCCTGTCCTGGGCCTGCCTGCCTCCAGTCCTACCTGTGGCCTGCCCTGGGCCAGCCTGACTCCAGTCCTTACCCGGGTCCTGTCCTGGACCTGCCTGCCTCCAATCATCACCTGGGTCCGGCCCTGGGCCAGCCAGCCTCCAGCTACTACCTGGGTTCTGCCCTGGGTCAATCTTCCCTCAGCCCATTCCGGAGTTCTGTCCTCACTCTTTCCTGTCTTGCCTGTCTCCGAATCTCATCCTGTGTACCATTGGAACCATCTGCACCAGCCAAGCTCCTTTTGCCTACTGCGAATACCTTTCTGCTACACTGGTCTATCTATCAACTGTCGCTGCACTGAGGTTCTCGGAAGATTCATGGTCTTGACTACAAGCTCTACCTGGACTATGGTTCCATCTATCTGAGCCTACATCCTCTTGTCACGCTTACCTGGGAGAGTGCCTTCGTGACATTGGGGGTTGGTCCATCCTTCACCCAGTTCCTCTTTTGGGTGGTGGAGAGGCTGATTCCTCGTGCCGCTATCTCATCGGTTCCTGGACTCCAGACTGGCGACCTCTGCGAGACCAACCACCAAGACTACAGGTACGCGGTCCTCTCGGGCCAATCAGCTTGACAGATTGAGACGCCTTCCTCCTGAATCAGAGATGGATGAATCGCAGGACATGAGGAACGAGTTGCTAGCGCTCAGGGCCGAGATGACCGCCCTGCGTCAGGAGAATCAAACATTACGACAAATGATAACGCAAGGAGCACCTAGTACCTCTCAAGTAGAAGGATCATTGGCTCATACAACACCCATCAAATTCGACGGAGACCCTAGACGGGTGGCAGAGTTTTGTAACCACTGCAGGATACACTTTCTCTTCCGGTCTACCTACTTCAACAACGATAGGGCCAAGATTGGTTACATCTTGGGGAACCTAACAGGGAACGCATTAGCTTGGGCAACTCCGTTTGTGGTTACGAACAGTCCTATTTTGAATGACTTTGCTGCCTTTGAAAAGGCCTTTCTTGAGGTATTTCAGACGCCGAACCTGGCCTCCGTTGCACAGAATCAATTGATGGACTACAAACAGGGAAGCAATGACGTCATCACCTACATCAGCCGTTTCCGACTTTTGGCTACCGACTCCCAGTGGCCCGAAATTACACAGAAGACACTGTTTCGTCGAGGCCTGAGAGAGGAGTACAAGGATGAGTTACTTCACATCCCTGAACCAGAGAGCCTTCAACTCTTGATTGATCAAGTACTCCGTATTGACCAAAGGCTAGCCGAATGAAAGGCTGAGAGACGTCGGCTTGACAGAAGCGGTCCCCGGACCACCAACACACCCGCTGGTTCGTTCGGGTCGACCGAGTCCGGACCTGAGCCCATGCAAGTAGGAGCCATGAGGGGACCTTTGACGGAAGAAGAGAAGAAATGAAGGAGGTCTTTGCGTTTGTGTCTTTACTGTGGAGCAGCTGGACATTATTTGGGTACGTGTCCTTTGCGTCCGCAGAAGAAGAAGTCGGGAAACTAGGAGACCTGTCGTATACAGGAAGGGCAACGACAGGTCCCATTCCTTCCTCAGACCCTTCTGTTATTTGTTCTATTCGTCTGCCCATGCAACCAGCGGTGCTACAGACCCTGAAGGTCCGAATTAAACTACCAGACAAGAACCTGGAAGTATCCGGTCTACTGGACTGTGGGGCTTCCGGCAATTACATCGACGAAACGTTCACCAGACATAAGATACCACTCGTTTCCAAACACACGCCCCTGTCGGTGCAGCTTATTGATGGTACTCCCTTGTCTTCTGGACCCGTTAGTCAGTTCACAGTTGGACTGGCCCTTCTGATTGCTGATCATTACGAGGAACTAGCCTTTGATGTTATTAAGTCACCAAACTACAAGATGGTCTTGGGATTACCTTGGTTGCAACACCACAATCCGTTGATAGACTGGAGAACCCAGACCTTGACCTTTTCATCTGAAAGGTGTGCCCAAGAATGCAAGCTACCGGGTCCCACCAGGACCGTCTCGACTTCTCTAGTAACGGACAGCAATGGGGTTCATCTATGTTCCACGTCTCTGGTCCCACAGGAATATTCCGAATTCAAACAGGTGTTTTCTGAACCCGGCAACATACCCCTTCCTCCACACCGTTCTTTTGATTGCTCCATTGACCTGCTACCGGACCACGTTATTCCCCATGGGAAATTATATGCTTTGACACGTGACGAGAAGCTAGTTCTTCAGGAGTATTTGTCGGAGAGTCTAGAAAAGGGGTACATTGTGCCGTCAAAATCACCTGCAGGATTCCCCCTGTTTTTTGTAAAGAAAAAAGAAGGTACATTGAGACCCTGTGTCGACTACCGGCAGTTGAATGACATAACAGCCAAGGACCGGTATCCTTTACCCTTAATTCGCAGTATCCTTGAAACCCTGCACACTGCGCGAATCTTCTCCAAATTGGACCTCCGCGGCGCTTATCATTTGGTGCGCATCAGGAGTGGGGACGAGTGGAAGACAGCTTTCAAGACATCTTTTGGGCATTTTGAATACAGGGTTATGCCTTTCGGCCTATGTAATGCCCCCGCTGTTTTTCAACGATTCATGGACTACATCTTTGGTGATCTGTTAGGATTATCCGTTTGGGTTTACCTGGACGACATATTGATATTCTCTAAATCCTTAGACGAGCATGTGGAACACGTTCGTGAGGTCCTTCATCGGCTGTCCGTCAATAACCTGTTCGCCAAAGCGGAGAAATGTAGCTTTCACCAACCCAGCATTGAGTTCTTGGGATTTGTTATCAATCAAGAAGGCATTGGGATGGATCCCAAGAAGGTGCGAGCCATACAAGAATGGAGACATCCACACGATATCAAGGCTCTCCAACGCTTTCTGGGATTCGCAAACTTTTACAGGCGCTTTATTCCACAGTTCTCACAGATCTCGGCGCCCCTCACCAGGCTAACCAGCAGCAAGATCACGTTCGAATGGGATCCCGTGGCTTCCCGGGCTATCGACGTATTGAAGTCGGCCTTTATGGCTGCCCCGATCCTGCACCATCCCCAGGAAGAGTTGCCTTACATAGTGGAGGCCGATGCTTCCAGCTTTGCTGTAGGAGCAGTCCTTCTTCAGAAAGATCCAACCACGTTAGCAGAACATCCAGTGGCCTATTATTCTCGCAAGTTGAGTCCCAGCGAACGAAACTACGCGGTGATTGAAAGGGAACTGTTGGCCATCAAGACCGCATTCGAGGAATGGAGACATTTTCTCCTCGGAGCACGCTTTTCCGTGGAGGTGCGGACAGACCATCGCAATCTGCAATATCTTCGCTCTCTGCAATGTCGGACTCCTCGTCAAGCCCGGTGGGCCTTCTTCTTCTCTCCGTTTGAGTTCCATGTTACTTATATCCCAGGAACCTCCAATACAAAGGCGGATGCGCTTTCCAGGTCCCTGGAAAACGTAGATGGAACGCCTTGTCCTGAACTGCCACTGATTTCTCCTCGCCATTTTCTGCTGGCCTTGTCCTCTCACCTTAAGTCCATCGCGGAAGCCACTCGGTCGGATCCAGAAAGAACGTCCCTTCATAGGGTCTCATGTATTTTACTATGTGTGTTACACCGCACACTCCGTGCTGTAACACTGGAGTGTCCTAGGTGACCCCCACCATAGACTCCATACCCTGGGACTGACTACTGTCTCCCAGGGCATCTAAAGTCACCATTGGCTTTATTAGACCTAAATTTACTAACAGAACCAGTACAAACCATCCTATTGTGGACGTACTGGTAGGGGTAATCCGATTACTCCTGGGTCTGTTGTTCGAGGGGGCAATGTCCCGTCCCCCCTCGTCGATTTTTGGCTGGTGGCAGTGGATACTACTTTTTATATTCAACCGCGAATATATTCCTATGGGATTCTTCCCATTGTTGGAGGCTAATACTTTTTCACCTTAGTCTCTAACATACCGCCGGTTTATTTATCCTAAATAAATCCACTGGTTGGTATTTTCTGGCAGAACTCGGTTTTCAAAATGGCGTATGTGTTCGCCTCTGTAACTCCGAACCAAAGGTTGAGCCCTTTGTTCCACTTTTGGCGGGCTTCTGCAGAGAAGCCCTCCAGAGTGGTGCCATTCTGTCTGGGAACCACAGGGGGTGTGGGAGGGGGTTTGGGCACCCTGGACTGAGTTGCCTTGCCAACTCAAGTCGCACTCTGGTGTGATTGGCCCAAGTGGTGAGCCACACCGCTCACCACTTAGCGTGTTTTGATTGACAGCTAGGCTCAATGAATGGGGGTTTTCTGCATACAAGCAGGGCTTTTGGGACTGGATCTTCAGAAGTCGCCACAGGACCTAAGAATCCGACGAGGGTAAAGCTGAGCCGACCTTCAATGACGACACCTCCGGTGGAGCCCTGCTGAACTGACTCACCACTTCCTAACGACAGAGGAGATCTCCCTGCTGGAGAGTCTTCTTCCCTTGACTGGTGGGAACAACCGGTCCCTTGCTTTTTCTTCGCTCCCAGGACATAGTGGTCGAATTGCCCATGCTGAGCACCCCAGCAACCGGATAGCCACTAACCACTGTACCGCGACCAAAAGGTGGTGCCTTGTGACAGAGCACTCCGCGGCTGGTCTCTTCCCTGGTGGTGCAACGATCTTCGCTTTCCTCAACAACGAGATCATCTCTTCTTCTGGCAAAGTCCCGACTTGCATCCACCACCAGGAACAACTGCCCCCGCCGGAGCTGTCTCTTCACTTACAAGGTACTGTGTCCGCCTGGCCTCCCTTGTGACGGTTAGCGTGAAGTGTCTTCAATCCTTACCTTTCCACTGGGTCGCCTCCAGACCTTCTTAATTTCTTGTTCTAACACTGGTCCAACCTTTATGTGACATTTTGCTACAAAGACTTGAAGTGCATTTCCACTGTGATACTTTTGGGACATACCGCCTTGCCTCTCTCCGAGTGGGCCTGGCCTCTGAACTTTGTGATCTACAGTAGACCCTGCCTTACCTGTACTGCATTTGCTTCGTAAAAGTGTTGGTACCGAGTTGGTTCCATACCCTGCCTTTTCTCTCCCGTTCTAACGAATATTAGAGTGCCATCTAGGTTAAAGCATTCACCTCTGTCTGCAAATAAGTGGTGCCGTGGAACCTAGACTTGTCGAAATATTGTTAGGGGATTTATATCTACTTATAGTAATTATGATTGAAGTTGTTTGCCGTATTAGTGCCAGTGTGTTTTCCATAGATGTGTTTTTAAATAAATAATGATATATCTTTACACCCAAGCTCTGATCAGTGTCTGCTTGTTCTACTGTGTGAATTGCCCTATCTTGAATACTCTAAATACTGCCTAACACCCCCCACCCCCGCTCATGCCCGTGTCTGCCCTGTTCCCCCACCCATGCCCCGTGTATCCCTCGTGTTCCCCCACCCCTGCTCATGCCCCGTATCTCCCCTGTTCCTCCCCACCCCCCCGCTCAGGCCCTGTGACTCCCTCCTGTTCCCCCACCCCCGCTCATGCCCCATGTCTTCCTTCTGTTAACCCCACCCCCCGCTCATGCCCCGTGTCTCCCTCCTGTTCCCCCATCCCCCGCTCATGCCCCGTGTCTCCCTCCTGTTTCCCCCACTCCCCGTTCATGCCCCGTGTCTCCTCGTGTTACCCCCTACCCATGTCCCATGTCTCCCTCCTGTACCCCCACCCCCCGCTCATGCCCGTGTCTCCCTCCTGTACTCCCCACCCCCCGCTCCTGCTCGGTGTCTGTCCTGTTCCCCCCTACCTCCCGCTCATGCCCCATGTCTCCCTCGTGTTACCCCCCGCGTCTCCCTTTTGTTACCCCCCACCCCCGCTCATGTCCTGTGTCTCCCTCCTGTTCCCCCCACACCCGCTCATCCCCTGTGTCTCACTCCTGTTGCCCCCACCTCCCGCTTATGCCCCGTGTCTCTCCCCATTCCCCCCTGTTCATGCCCTGTGTCTCTCCCCTGTTCCCCCGCTCATGCCCTGTGTCTCTCCCCTGTTCCCCCTGCTCATGCCCTGTGTCTCCCTCCTTTTCCACCCCACCCCCTGCTCATGCCCCATTTCTCCCCTGTTCCCCCACACCCCTGCTCATGCCCCGTGTCTCCCTCCTTTTTCCTCGCACCCCCCGCTCATGCCCTATGTCTCCCCTGTTCCCCCACCCCCTGCTCATGCACTGTGTCTCCCTCATTTTCTGCCCCATCCCCTGCTCATGCCCTGTGTCTCCCTCCCATTCCCCCACACCTCCCGTTCATGCCCCGTGTCTCCCATGTTTCCCCCAACCCCCGCTCATGCCCCATGTCTCCCCTGTTCCCCCCACCCCCCGCTCATGCCCCGTGTCTCCCATGTTCCCCTCACCCCCGCTCATGCCCGTGTCTGCCCTGTTCCCCCCACCCCCGCTCATTCCCCGTGTTTCCCTCGTGTTATCCCCCACCTTCGTTTATGCCCCGTGTCTCCCTCGTGTTCCCCCCACCCCCCGCTCATGCCCCGTATCTCCCTCGTGTTACCCCCCACCCCCCGCTCATGCCCCGTGTCTGCCCTGTTCCCCCCACCCCCAGCTCATACCCCATGTCTCCCTTCTGTACCCCCACCCCCCGCTCATGCCCCATGTCTGCCCTATACCCCCCACCCCCCGATCATGCCCCATGTATCCCTCGTGTTATCCCCCACCCTCCGTTCATGCCCTGTGTCTCCCTTATGTTACCACCCACCCCCTCTCATTCTCTGTGTCTCCCTCGTGTACCCCCCACCCCCCGCTCATTTCCCGTGTCTCCCTCGTATTACCCCCACCCCCGCTCATGCCCCGTGTCTCCTTCGTGTAAACCCCCCACCCCCTGCTCATGCCCCGTGTCTCCTTCATGTTCCCCCACCCCCGCTCATGCCCTGTGTCTCCCTCGTGTACCCCACACCCCCGCTCATGCCCCGTGTCTGCCCTGTTCCCCCCAACCCCCGCTCATGCCCCGTGTCTCCCTCGTGTTCCCCCACCCCCCGCTCATGCCCTGTGTCTCCCCTGTTCCCCCCCACCCCCCCGCTCATGCCCCATGTCTCCCTCATGTTCCCCCACCCCCTGTTCATGCCCCGTATTTCCCTCGTGTTCCCCCCACCCCCCGCTCATGCCCTGTGTCTCCCCTGTTCCCCCCCACCACCGCTCATGCCCTGTGTCTCCCTCCTTTTCCCCCATCCCCCGCTCATGCCCTGTGTCTCGCTCCCATTCCCCTACACCTCCCGTTCATGCCCCGTGCCTCCCATGTTCCCCCCACCCGCTGCTCATGCCCATGTCTCCCATGTTTCCCCCAACCCCCGCTCATGCTCCGTGTCTCCCCTGTTCCCCCCACCCCCCGCTCATGCCCCGTGTCTCCCATGTTCCCCCCACCCCCCGCTCATGCCCCGTTTCTGCCCTGTTCCCCATCCCCCGCTCATGCCCCGTGTCTCCCACGTGTTATCCCCCACCCCCGTTTATGCCCCGTGTCTCCCTTGTGTTACTCCCCGCTCATGCCCCGTGTCTCCCTCGTGTTACCCCCCACCCCCGCTCATGCCCCGTGTCTGCCCTGTTCACCCCACCCCAGCTCATACCCCATGTCTCCCTTCTGTACCCCCACACCCCGCTCATGCCCCATGTATCCCTCGTGTTATCCCCCACCCTCCGTTCATGCCCTGTGTCTCCCTTATGTTACCACCCACCCCCGCTCATTCTCTGTGTCTCCCTCGTGTACCCCCCACCCCCCGCTCATTTCCCGTGTCTCCCTCGTATTACCCCCACCCCCGCTCATGCCCCGTGTCTCCTTCGTGTAACCCCACCCGCCCCCTGCTCATGCCCCGTGTCTCCTTCATGTTCCCCCACCCCCGCTCATGCCCCGTGTCTCCCTCGTGTGCCCCACACCCCCGCTCATGCCCCGTGTCTGCCCTGTTCCCCCCACCCCCGCTCATGCCCCGTGTCTCCCTCGTGTTCCCCCACCCCCCGCTCATGCCCCGTGTCTCCCCTGTTCCCCCCACCCCCCCGCTCATTCCCCATGTCTCCCTCCTGTTCCCCCCACCCCCTGTTCATGCCCCGTATTTCCCTCGTGTTCCCCCCACCCCCCGCTCATGCCCTGTGTCTCCCCTGTTCCCCCACCACCGCTCATGCCCTGTGTCTCCCTCCTTTTCCCCCATCCCCCGCTCATGCCCTGTGTCTCCCTCCCATTCCCCTACACCGCCCGTTCATGCCCCGTGCCTCCCATGTTCCCCCCACCCGCTGCTCATGCCCGTGTCTCCCATGTTTCCCCCAACCCCCGCTCATGCCCCGTGTCTCCCCTGTTCCCCCCACCCCCTGCTCATGCCCCGTGTCTCCCATGTTACCCCCACCCCCCGCTCATGCCCCGTTTCTGCCCTGTTCCCCATCCCCCGCTCATGCCCCGTGTCTCCCTCGTGTTATCCCCCACCCCCGTTTATGCCCCGTGTCTCCCTCGTGTTCCCCCCACCCCCCGCTCATGCCCCGTATCTCCCTCGTGTTACCCCCCAAGCCCCGCTCATGCCCCGTGTCTGCCCTGTTCCTCCCACCCCCGCTCATGCCCCATGTTTCCCTTCTGTACCCCCACCCCCCGCTCATGCCACGTGTCTGCACTGTACTGCCCACACCCCCGCTCATGCCCCGTGTCTCCCTCGTGTTATCCCCCACCCTCCGTCCATGCCCCGTGTCTCCCTTGTGTTACCACCCACCCCTGCTCATGCCCTGTGTCTCCCTCGTGTACCCCCAACACCCCGCTCATGCCGGCCCCGTGTCTCACTCGTGTTACCCCCACCCCCGCTCATGCCCCGTGTCTATTTCGTGTAATCCCCCGCTCATGCCCCATGTCTCCTTCGTGTTCACCCCAAACCCTGCTCATGCCCCGTGTCTCCCTCGTGTACCCCTCACCCCCGCTCATGCCTCGTGTCTGCCCTGTTCCCCCCACCCCCCACTCATGCTAAGTGTCTCCCTCGTGTTCCCCCATCCCCGCTCATGCCCCATTTCTCCCCTGTTCCCCCCCACCCCTGCTCATGCCCCGTGTCTCCCTCCTTTTACCCCCCAAACCCCGCTCATGCCCTGTGTCTCCCCTGTTCCCCCCCAACCCTGTGTCTCCCTCCTTTTCCCTCGCACCCCCCGCTCAAGCCCCATGTCTCCCCTGTTCTCCCCCACCCCCGCTCATGCCCCATATCTCCCATGTTCCCCCCACCCCCCGCTCATGCCCCGTGTCTCCCTCGTTTTCCCCCCATCCCCACTCATGCCCCATTTCTCCCCTGATCCCCCACCCTCGCTCATGCCCCCTGTCTCCCTCCTTTTACCCACCACACCCCACTCATGCCTCGTGTCTCCCCTGTTCCCCCCACCCCCGCTCATGCCCATATCTCCCATGTTCCCCCACCCCCCGCTCATGCCCTGTGTCTCCCCTGTTCCCCCCACCCCCGCTCATGCCCCGTGTCTCCCATGTTCCACCCACCCCCCGCTCATGCTCCATGTCTCCCTCGTGTTCCCCCCATCCCCGCTCATGCCCCGTGTCTCCCCTGTTCCCCCCCACCTCCCGTGTCTCCCTCCGTTTCCCTCCCACCCCCCGTTCATGCCCCGTGTCTCCCTCCTGTTCCCCTCACCTCCCGCTCATGCCCTGTGTCTCCCCTGTTCCCCCACCCATGTCCCATGTGTCCGTCCTTTTAACCCCCACCCCCCGCTCATGCCCGATGTCTCCTCTGTTCCCTCCCACCCCCGGCTCATGCCCCGTGTCTCCCTCCTGTTCCCACCACCCCCCGCTCATGCCCTGTGTCTCCCTCCTGTTCCCCCCACCCCCCGTTCATGCCCCGTGTTTCCCTCTTGTTCCCCCCACCCCCCGCTCATGCTCCATGTCTCCCTCGTGTCCCCTCCACCCCCGCTCATGCCCCATGTTACCCCCACCATCGGTCATGCCGGTGTCTCCCTCCTTTTCCCCCACCCCCTGCTCATGCCCCACGTCTCCTTCATGTTCCCCCCACCCTGCTCATGCCCCGTGTCTCTCCTGTTACCCCTCACCCACCGCTCATGCCCCGTGTCTCCCTGTTCCCCGCACCCCCCGCTCATGCCCTGTGTCTCCCCTGTTGCACCCCACCCCCAGCTCATGCCCCGTGTCTCTCTCCCGTTCCCCCATCCCCCGCTCATGCCCCGTGTCTCCCTCGTGTTATCCCCCACCCCTGTTTATGCCCCGTGTCTCCCTCGTGTTCCCCCCACCCCCCGCTCATGCCCCGTATCTCCCTCGTGTTACCCCCCAAGCCCCGCACATGCCCCGTGTCTGCCCTGTTCCCCCCACTCCCCGCTCATGCCCCATGTTTCCCTTCTGTACCCCCACCCCCCGCTCATGCCCCGTGTCTGCCCTGTACTGCCCACCCCCTGCTCATGCCCCGTGTCTCCCTCGTGTTATCCCCCACCCTCCGTTCATGCCCCGTGTCTCCCTTGTGTTACCACCCACCCCCGCTCATGCCTTGTGTCTCCCTCGTGTACCCCCGACACCCCGCTCATGCCGGCCCTGTGTCTCACTCGTGTTACCCCCACCCCCCCGCTCATGCCCCGTGTCTCCTTCGTGTAACCCCCCCACCCCCCGCTCATGCCCCGTGTCTCCTTCGTGTTCCCCCAAACCCTGCTCATGCCCCGTGTCTCCCTCATGTACCCCCCAACCCCGCTCATGCCCCGTGTCTCCCTTGTTCCCCCTCACCCCCGCTCATGCCCCGTGTCTCCCCTCTTCCCTCCCACGCCCCGCTCATGCCCCGTGTCTCCCTTGTTACCCCTCATCCCCGCTCATGCCCCGTGTCTCCCCTGTTCTCCCCCACCCCGCTCATGCCCCGTATCTCCCATGTTCCTCCCACCCCTCGCTCATGCCCTGTGTCTCCCCTGTTCCCCACACCCCTGCTCATGCCCCGTGTCTCCCATGTTCCACCCACCCCCCGCTCATGCCCTGTGTCACCCCTGTTCCCCCCCACCCCCCGCTCATGCCCCATGTCTCCCCTGTGTCCCCTCACCCCCCACTCATGCCCCATTTCTCCCCTGATCCCCCACCCTCGCACATGCCCCCTGTCTCCCTCCTTTTACCCCCCACACCCCACTCATGCCTCGTGTCTCCCATGTTCCCCCTGCCCCCGCTCATGCTCCGTGTTTCCCTCTTGTTCCCCCCATCCCCCGCTCATGCCCCGTGTCTCCCCTGTCCCACCCACCGCTGCTCATGCCCTGTGTCTCCCTCCCATTCCCCCACCCCCGTTCATGCCCCGTGTCACCCTTGTGTTACCACCCACCCCCGCTCATGCTCTGTGTCTCCCTTGTGTACCCCCACCCCCCGCTCATGCCCCCTGTCTCCCTCATGTTACCCCCACCCTCCGCTCATGCCCCGTGTCTCCTTCGTGTTCCCCCAACCCCCGTTCATGCCCCGTGTCCCCCTCATGTACCCCCCACCCCCGCTCATGCCCCGTGTCTGCCCTGTTCCCCCCACCCCCTGCTCATGCCCCGTGTCTCCCTCGTGTTCCCCCATCCCCGCTCATGCCCCATTTCTCCCCTGTTCCCCCCCAACCCCGCTTATGCCCCGTGTCTCCCTCCTTTTACCCCCCACACCCTGCTCATGCCCCGTGTCTCCCCTGTTCCCCCCACCCCGTGTCTCCCTTCTTTTCCCTCGCACCCCCCGCTCATGCCCCGTGTCTCCCCTGTTCCCCCGACCCCCGCTCATGCCCCGTATCTCCCATGTTCCCCCCACCCCCCACTCATGCCCTGTGTCTCCCCTGTTCCCCCCACCCCCGCTCATGCCCCGTGTCTCCCATGTTCCACCCAACCCCTGCTCATGCCCCGTGCCTCCCCTGTTCCCTCCCACCCCCCACTCATGCCCCGTGTCTCCCTCCTGTTCCCAACACCTCCCGCTCATGCCCTGTGTCTCCCCTGTTCCCCCCACCCATGTCCTGTGTATCCCTCCTTTTAACCCCCACCCCCCACTCATGCCCCGTGTCTCCTCTGTTCCCCCCCTCCCCCTGCTCATGCCCCGTGTCCCCTCTGTTCCCCCCCCACCCCCTGCTCATGCCCTGTGTCTCCCTCCTTTTCCCCCGATCCCCCACTCATGCCCCGTGTCTCCCATGATCCCCCCACCCCCCGCTCATGCCCAGTTTCTCCCATGTTCCACCCACCCCCGCTCATGCCCCGTGTCTCCCCTCTTCCCCCCACCCCAAGCTCATGCCCCGTGTCTATCTCTTCCCTCCCATGCCCCACTCATGCCCCGTGTCTCCCTTGTTACCCCTCACCCCCGCTCATGCCCCGTGTCTCCCCTCTTCCCTCCCACGCACTGCTCTTCCCCCTTGTCTCCCTTGTTACCCCTCACCCCCGCTCATGCCCCGTGTCTCCCTCCTGTTCCCCCCACCCCCGCTCATGCTCCGTGTCTCCCTCGTGTCCCCTCCACCCCCGCTCATGCCCCGTGTTACCCTCACCATCGGTCATGCCCTGTGTCTCCCTCCTTTTCCCCCCACCCCCCGCTCATGCCCCATGTCTCCTTCCTGTTCCCCCCACCCTGCTCATGCCCCATGTCTCCCCTGTTACCCCTCACCCCCCGCTCATGCCCCGTGTCTCCCTGTTCCCTGCACCCCCCGCTCATGCCCCGTGTTTCCCCTGTTGCACCCCACCCCCTGCTCATGCCCCGTGTCTCTCTCCCATTCCCCCATCCCCCGCTCATGCCCCGTGTCTCCCTCGTATTATCCCCCACTCCCGTTTATGCCCCGTGTCTCCCTCGTGTTCCCCCCACCCCCCGCTCATGCCCCGTGTCTCCCCTCACCCCCCGCTCATGCTCTGTGTCACCCCTGTTCCCCCCACCCCCCGCTCATGCCCCGTGTCTCCCCTGTTTCCCCTCACCGCCCGCTCATGCCCCGTGTCTCCCTCATTTTCCCCCATCCCCACTCATGCCCCATTTCTCCCCTGATCCCCCCACCCTCGCTCATGCCCCCTGTCTCCCTCCTTTTACCCCCAACACCCCACTCATGCCTCGTGTCTCCCCTGTTCCCCCCACCCCCGCTCATGCCCATATCTCCCATGTTCCCCCCACCCCCCGCTCATGCCCTGTGTCTCCTCTGTTCCCCCACCCCCGCTCATTCCCCGTGTCTCCCATGTTCCACCCACCCCCCGCTCATGCCCCGTGTCTCCCATGTTCCACCCACCCCCCGCTCATGCTCCGTGTCTCCCTCGTGTTCCCCCCATCCCCGCTCATGCCCCGTGTCTCCCCTGTTCCTCCCCACCCCCCGTGTCTCCCTCCTTTTCCCTCCCACCCCCCGT
Source organism: Ambystoma mexicanum (assembly GCF_040938575.1). NCBI lineage: Eukaryota > Metazoa > Chordata > Amphibia > Caudata > Ambystomatidae > Ambystoma > Ambystoma mexicanum. The sequence continues at coordinate 1,233,618,535 of NC_090933.1, read as the reverse complement.
TCATGCCCCGTGTCACCCTCCTGTTCCCTTCACCTCCCGCTCATGCCCTGTGTCTCCCCTGTTCCCCCCACCCATGTCCCATGTGTCCATCCTTTTAACCCCCACCCCCCGCTCATGCCCGATGTCTCCTCTGTTCCCTCCCACCCCCCGCTCATGCCCTGTGTCTCCCTCCTGTTCCCCCACCCCCCGCTCATGCCCCGTGTCTCCCTCCTGTTCCCCCCACCCCCCGTTCATGCCCCGTGTTTCCCTCTTGTTCCCCCCACCCCCCGCTCATGCTCCGTGTCTCCCTCGTGTCCCCTCCACCCCCGCCCCGCTCATGCCCCGTGTTACCCCCACCATCGGTCATGCCCCGTGTCTCCCTCCTTTTCCCCCACCCCCTGCTCATGCCCCATGTCTCCTTCCTGTTCCCCACACCCTGCTCATGCCCCGTGTCTCCCTTGTTACCCCTCACCCCCCGCTCATGCCCCGTGTCTCCCTGCTCCCTGCACCCCCCGCTCATGCCCTGTGTCTCCCCTGTTGCACCCCACCCCCAGCTCATGCCCCGTGTCTCTCTCCCGTTCCCCCATCCCCCGCTCATGCCCCGTGTCTCCCTCGTGTTATCCCCCACCCCCGTTTATGCCCGTGTCTCCCTCGTGTTCCCCCCACCCCCCGCTCATGCTCCGTGTCTCCCTCGTGTCCCCTCCACCCCCGCCCCGCTCATGCCCCGTGTTACCCCCACCATCGGTCATGCCCCGTGTCTCCCTCCTTTTCCCCCACCCCCTGCTCATGCCCCATGTCTCCTTCCTGTTCCCCACACCCTGCTCATGCCCCGTGTCTCCCTTGTTACCCCTCACCCCCCGCTCATGCCCCGTGTCTCCCTGCTCCCTGCACCCCCCGCTCATGCCCTGTGTCTCCCCTGTTGCACCCCACCCCCAGCTCATGCCCCGTGTCTCTCTCCCGTTCCCCCATCCCCCGCTCATGCCCCGTGTCTCCCTCGTGTTATCCCCCACCCCCGTTTATGCCCCGTGTCTCCCTCGTGTTCCCCCCACCCCCGCTCATGCCCCGTATCTCCCTCGTGTTACCCCCAAGCCCCGCTCATGCCCCGTGTCTGCCCTGTTCCCCCCACCCCCCGCTCATGCCCCGTGTCTCCTTCGTTTTATCCCCCACCCTCCGTTCATGCCCCGTGTCTCCCTTGTATTACCAACCACCCCCGCTCATGCCTTGTGATCCTTCGTGTTCCCCCAACCCCCGTTCATGCCCCGTGTCCCCCTCATGTACCCCCCACCCCCGCTCATGCCCCGTGTCTGCCCTGTTCCCCCCACCCCCTGCTCATGCCCCGTGTCTCCCTCGTGTTCCCCCATCCCCGCTCATGCCCCATTTCTCCCCTGTTCCCCCCCCACCCCCGCTTATGCCCCGTGTCTCCCTCCTTTTACCCCCCACACCCTGCTCATGCCCCGTGTCTCCCCTGTTCCCCCCACCCCGTGTCTCCCTTCTTTTCCCTCGCACCCCCCGCTCATGCCCCGTGTCTCCCCAGTTCCCCCGACCCCCGCTCATGCCCCGTATCTCCCATGTTCCCCCCACCCCCCCACTCATGCCCTGTGTCTCCCCTGTTCCCCCCACCCCCGCTCATGCCCCGTGTCTCCCATGTTCCACCCAACCCCTGCTCATGCCCCGTGCCTCCCCTGTTCCCTCCCACCCCCCACTCATGCCCCGTGTCTCCCTCCTGTTCCCAACACCTCCCGCTCATGCCCTGTGTCTCCCCTGTTCCCCCCACCCATGTCCTGTGTATCCCTCCTTTTAACCCCCACCCCCCACTCATGCCCCGTGTCTCCTCTGTTCCCCCCCTCCCCCTGCTCATGCCCCGTGTCCCCTCTGTTCCCCCCCACCCCCTGCTCATGCCCTGTGTCTCCCTCCTTTTCCCCCGATCCCCCGCTCATGCCCCGTGTCTCCCATGATCCCCCCACCCCCCGCTCATGCCCAGTTTCTCCCATGTTCCACCCACCCCCGCTCATGCCCCGTGTCTCCCCTCTTCCCCCCACCCCAAGCTCATGCCCCGTGTCTATCTCTTCCCTCCCATGCCCCACTCATGCCCCGTGTCTCCCTTGTTACCCCTCACCCCCGCTCATGCCCCGTGTCTCCCCTCTTCCCTCCCACGCACTGCTCTTCCCCCTTGTCTCCCTTGTTACCCCTCACCCCCGCTCATGCCCCGTGTCTCCCTCCTGTTCCCCCCACCCCCGCTCATGCTCCGTGTCTCCCTCGTGTCCCCTCCACCCCCGCTCATGCCCCGTGTTACCCTCACCATCGGTCATGCCCTGTGTCTCCCTCCTTTTCCCCCCACCCCCCACTCATGCCCCATGTCTCCTTCCTGTTCCCCCCACCCTGCTCATGCCCCATGTCTCCCCTGTTACCCCTCACCCCCCGCTCATGCGCCGTGTCTCCCTGTTCCCTGCACCCCCCGCTCATACCCCGTGTTTCCCCTGTTGCACCCCACCCCCTGCTCATGCCCCGTGTCTCTCTCCCATTCTCCCATCCCCCGCTCATGCCCCGTGTCTCCCTCGTATTATCCCCCACTCCCGTTTATGCCCCGTGTCTCCCTCGTGTTCCCCCCACCCCCCGCTCATGCCCCGTGTCTCCCCTCACCCCCCGCTCATGCTCTGTGTCACCCCTGTTCCCCCCACCCCCCGCTCATGCCCCGTGTCTCCCCTGTTTCCCCTCACCCCCCGCTCATGCCCCGTGTCTCCCTCATTTTCCCCCATCCCCACTCATGCCCCATTTCTCCCCTGATCCCCCCACCCTCGCTCATGCCCCCTGTCTCCCTCCTTTTACCCCCAACACCCCACTCATGCCTCGTGTCTCCCCTGTTCCCCCCACCCCCGCTCATGCCCATATCTCCCATGTTCCCCCCACCCCCCGCTCATGCCCTGTGTCTCCTCTGTTCCCCCCACCCCCGCTCATTCCCCGTGTCTCCCATGTTCCACCCACCCCCCGCTCATGCCCCGTGTCTCCCATGTTCCACCCACCCCCCGCTCATGCTCCGTGTCTCCCTCGTGTTCCCCCCATCCCCCCATCCCCGCTCATGCCCCGTGTCTCCCCTGTTCCTCAACACCCCCCGTGTCTCCCTCCTTTTCCCTCCCACCCCCCGTTCATGCCCCGTGTCACCCTCCTGTTCCCTTCACCTCCCGCTCATGCCCTGTGTCTCCCCTGTTCCCCCCACCCATGTCCCATGTGTCCCTCCTTTTAACCCCCACCCCCCGCTCATGCCCGATGTCTCCTCTGTTCCCTCCCACCCCCCGCTCATGCCCCGTGTCTCCCTCCTGTTCCCCCACCCCCCGCTCATGCCCCGTGTCTCCCTCCTGTTCCCCCCACCCCCCGTTCATGCCCCGTGTTTCCCTCTTGTTCCCCCCACCCCCCGCTCATGCTCCGTGTCTCCCTCGTGTCCCCTCCACCCCCGCCCCGCTCATGCCCCGTGTTACCCCCACCATCGGTCATGCCCCGTGTCTCCCTCCTTTTCCCCCACCCCCTGCTCATGCCCCATGTCTCCTTCCTGTTCCCCACACCCTGCTCATGCCCCGTGTCTCCCTTGTTACCCCTCACCCCCCGCTCATGCCCCGTGTCTCCCTGCTCCCTGCACCCCCCGCTCATGCCCTGTGTCTCCCCTGTTGCACCCCACCCCCAGCTCATGCCCCGTGTCTCTCTCCCGTTCCCCCATCCCTCGCTCATGCCCCGTGTCTCCCTCGTGTTATCCCCCACCCCCGTTTATGCCCCGTGTCTCCCTCGTGTTCCCCCCACCCCCGCTCATGCCCCGTATCTCCCTCGTGTTACCCCCAAGCCCCGCTCATGCCCCGTGTCTGCCCTGTTCCCCCCACCCCCCGCTCATGCCCCGTGTCTCCTTCGTTTTATCCCCCACCCTCCGTTCATGCCCCGTGTCTCCCTTGTATTACCAACCACCCCCGCTCATGCCTTGTGATCCTTCGTGTCCCCCCAACCCCCGTTCATGCCCCGTGTCCCCCTCATGTACCCCCCACCCCCGCTCATGCCCCGTGTCTGCCCTGTTCCCCCCACCCCCTGCTCATGCCCCGTGTCTCCCTCGTGTTCCCCCATCCCCGCTCATGCCCCATTTCTCCCCTGTTCCCCCCCCACCACCGCTTATGCCCCGTGTCTCCCTCCTTTTACCCCCCACACCCTGCTCATGCCCCGTGTCTCCCCTGTTCCCCCCACCCCGTGTCTCCCTTCTTTTCCCTCGCACCCCCCGCTCATGCCCCGTGTCTCCCCTGTTCCCCCGACCCCCGCTCATGCCCCGTATCTCCCATGTTCCCCCCACCCCCCCACTCATGCCCTGTGTCTCCCCTGTTCCCCCCACCCCCGCTCATGCCCCGTGTCTCCCATGTTCCACCCAACCCCTGCTCATGCCCCGTGCCTCCCCTGTTCCCTCCCACCCCCACTCATGCCCCGTGTCTCCCTCCTGTTTCCAACACCTCCCGCTCATGCCCTGTGTCTCCCCTTTTCCCCCCACCCATGTCCTGTGTATCCCTCCTTTTAACCCCCACCCCCCACTCATGCCCCGTGTCTCCTCTGTCCCCCCCCTCCCCCTGCTCATGCCCCGTGTCCCCTCTGTTCCCCCCCACCCCCTGCTCATGCCCTGTGTCTCCCTCCTTTTCCCCCGATCCCCCGCTCATGCCCCGTGTCTCCCATGATCCCCCCACCCCCCGCTCATGCCCAGTGTCTCCCATGTTCCACCCACCCCCGCTCATGCCCCGTGTCTCCCCTCTTCCCCCCACCCCAAGCTCATGCCCCGTGTCTATCTCTTCCCTCCCATGCCCCACTCATGCCCCGTGTCTCCCTTGTTACCCCTCACCCCCGCTCATGCCCCGTGTCTCCCCTCTTCCCTCCCACGCACTGCTCTTCCCCCTTGTCTCCCTTGTTACCCCTCACCCCCGCTCATGCCCCGTGTCTCCCTCCTGTTCCCCCCACCCCCGCTCATGCTCCGTTTCTCCCTCGTGTCCCCTCCACCCCCGCTCATGCCCCGTGTTACCCTCACCATCGGTCATGCCCTGTGTCTCCCTCCTTTTCCCCCCACCCCCCGCTCATGCCCCATGTCTCCTTCCTGTTCCCCCCACCCTGCTCATGCCCCATGTCTCCCCTGTTACCCCTCACCCCCCGCTCAGCTACCGTGTCTCCCTGTTCCCTGCACCCCCCGCTCATGCCCCGTGTTTCCCCTGTTGCACCCCACCCCCTGCTCATGCCCCGTGTCTCTCTCCCATTCCCCCATCCCCCGCTCATGCCCCGTGTCTCCCTCGTATTATCCCCCACTCCCGTTTATGCCCCGTGTCTCCCTCGTGTTCCCCACACCCCCCGCTCATGCCCCGTGTCTCCCCTCACCCCCCGCTCATGCTCTGTGTCTCCCCTGTTACCCCTCACCCCCCGCTCATGCCCTGTGTCTCCCTGTTCCCTGCACCCCCCGCTCATGCCCCGTGTTTCCCCTGTTGCACCCCACCCCCTGCTCATGCCCCGTGTCTCTCTCCCATCCCCCCATCCCCCGCTCATGCCCCGTGTCTCCCTCGTATTATCCCCCACTCCGGTTTATGCCCCGTGTCTCCCTCGTGTTCCCCCCACCCCCCGCTCATGCCCCGTGTCTCCCCTCACCCCCCGCTCATGCTCTGTGTCACCCCTGTTCCCCCCACCCCCTGCTCATGCCCCGTGTCTCCCCTGTTTCCCCTCACCCCCCGCTCATGCCCCGTGTCTCCCTCATTTTCCCCCATCCCCACTCATGCCCCATTTCTCCCCTGATCCCCCCACCCTCGCTCATGCCCCCTGTCTCCCTCCTTTTACCCCCAACACCCCACTCATGCCTCGTGTCTCCCCTGTTCCCCCCACCCCCGCTCATGCCCATATCTCCCATGTTCCCCCCACCCCCCGCTCATGCCCTGTGTCTCCTCTGTTCCCCCCACCCCCGCTCATTCCCCGTGTCTCCCATGTTCCACCCACCCCCCGCTCATGCCCCGTGTCTCCCATGTTCCACCCACCCCCCGCTCATGCTCCGTGTCTCCCTCGTGTTCCCCCCATCCCCGCTCATGCCCCGTGTCTCCCCTGTTCCTCCCCACCCCCCGTGTCTCCCTCCTTTTCCCTCCCACCCCCCGTTCATGCCCCGTGTCACCCTCCTGTTCCCTTCACCTCCCGCTCATGCCCTGTGTCTCCCCTGTTCCCCCCACCCATGTCCCATGTGTCCCTCCTTTTAACCCCCACCCCCCGCTCATGCCCGATGTCTCCTCTGTTCCCTCCCACCCCCCGCTCATGCCCCGTGTCTCCCTCCTGTTCCCCCACCCCCCGCTCATGCCCCGTGTCTCCCTCCTGTTCCCCCCACCCCCGTTCATGCCCCGTGTTTCCCTCTTGTTCCCCCCACCCCCCGCTCATGCTCCGTGTCTCCCTCGTGTCCCCTCCACCCCCGCCCCGCTCATGCCCCGTGTTACCCCCACCATCGGTCATGCCCCGTGTCTCCCTCCTTTTCCCCCACCCCCTGCTCATGCCCCATGTCTCCTTCCTGTTCCCCACACCCTGCTCATGCCCCGTGTCTCCCTTGTTACCCCTCACCCCCCGCTCATGCCCCGTGTCTCCCTGCTCCCTGCACCCCCCGCTCATGCCCTGTGTCTCCCCTGTTGCACCCAACCCCCAGCTCATGCCCCGTGTCTCTCTCCCGTTCCCCCATCCCCCGCTCATGCCCCGTGTCTCCCTCGTGTTATCCCCCACCCCCGTTTATGCCCCGTGTCTCCCTCGTGTTCCCCCCACCCCCGCTCATGCCCCGTATCTCCCTCGTGTTACCCCCAAGCCCCGCTCATGCCCCGTGTCTGCCCTGTTCCCCCCACCCCCCGCTCATGCCCCGTGTCTCCTTCGTTTTATCCCCCACCCTCCGTTCATGCCCCGTGTCTCCCTTGTATTACCAACCACCCCCGCTCATGCCTTGTGATCCCTCGTGTACCCCCGACACCCCGCTCATGCCCCGTGTCTCCTTTGTGTTCCCCCCAAACCCTGCTCATGCCCCGTGTCTCCCTCGTGTACCCGACACCCTGCTCATGCCCCGTGTCTGCCCTGTTCCCCCCACCCCCCGCTCATGCTCCGTATCTCCTTCGTGTTCCCCCATCCACGCTCATGCCCCATTTCTCCCCTGTTCCCCCCCACCCCCGCTCATGCCCCGTGTCTCCCTCCTTTTACCCCCAAACCCCGCTCATGCCCCGTGTCTCCCATCTTCCCCCCCAACCCCGTGTCTCCCTCCTTTTCCCTCGCACCCCCCGCTCATGCCCCGTGTCTCCCCTGTTCTCCCCCACCCTGCTCATGCCCCGTATCTCCCATGTTCCTCCCACCCCCCGCTCATGCCCTGTGTCTCCCCTGTTCCCCACACCCCTGGTCATGCCCTGTGTCTCCCATGTTCCACCCACCCCCCGCTCATGTACTGTGTCACCCCTGTTCCCCCCCACCTCCCGCTCATGCCCCGTGTCTCCCCTGTTCCCCCCGACCCCCGCTCATGCCCCGTATCTCCCATGTTCCCCCCACCCCCCCACTCATGCCCTGTGTCTCCCCTGTTCCCCCGACCCCCGCTCATGCCCCGTGTCTCCCATGTTCCACCCAACCCCTGCTCATGCCCCGTGTCTCCCCTGTTCCCTCCCACCCCCCACTCATGCCCCGTGTCTCCCTCCTGTTCCCAACACCTCCCGCTCATGCCCTGTGTCTCCCCTGTTCCCCCCACCCATGTCCTGTGTATCCCTCCTTTTAACCCCCACCCCCCACTCATGCCCCGTGTCTCCTCTGTTCCCCCCCACCCCCTGCTCATGCCCCGTGTCCCCTCTGTTCCCCCCCACCCCCTGCTCATGCCCTGTGTCTCCCTCCTTTTCCCCCGATCCCCCGCTCATGCCCAGTGTCTCCCATGTTCCACCCACCCCCGCTCATGCCCCGTGTCTCCCCTCTTCCCCCCACCCCAAGCTCATGCCCCGTGTCTATCTCTTCCCTCCCATGCCCCACTCATGCCCCGTGTCTCCCTTGTTACCCCTCACCCCCGCTCATGCCCCGTGTCTCCCCTCTTCCCTCCCACGCACTGCTATTCCCCCTTGTCTCCCTTGTTACCCCTCACCCCCGCTCATGCCCCGTGTCTCCCTCCTGTTCCCCCCACCCCCGCTCATGCTCCGTGTCTCCCTCGTGTCCCCTCCACCCCCGCTCATGCCCCGTGTTACCCTCACCATCGGTCATGCCCTGTGTCTCCCTCCTTTTCCCCCCACCCCCCGCTCATGCCCCATGTCTCCTTCCTGTTCCCCCCACCCTGCTCATGCCCCATGTCTCCCCTGTTTCCCCTCACCCCCCACTCATGCCCCGTGTCTCCCTGTTCCCTGCACCCCTGCTCATGCCCCGTGTTTCCCCTGTTGCACCCCACCCCCTGCTCATGCCCCGTGTCTCTCTCCCATTCCCCCATCCCCCGCTCATGCCCCGTGTCTCCCTCGTATTATCCCCCACTCCCGTTTATGCCCCGTGTCTCCCTCGTGTTCCCCCCACCCCCCGCTCATGCCCCGTGTCTCCCCTCACCCCCCGCTCATGCTCTGTGTCACCCCTGTTCCCCCCACCCCCCGCTCATGCCCCGTGTCTCCCCTGTTTCCCCTCACCCCCCGCTCATGCCCCGTGTCTCCCTCATTTTCCCCCATCCCCACTCATGCCCCATTTCTCCCCTGATCCCCCCACCCTCGCTCATGCCCCCTGTCTCCCTCCTTTTACCCCCCACACCCCACTCATGCCTCGTGTCTCCCCTGTTCCCCCCACCCCCGCTCATGCCCATATCTCCCATGTTCCCCCCACCCCCCGCTCATGCCCTGTGTCTCCTCTGTTCCCCCCACCCCCGCTCATTCCCCGTGTCTCCCATGTTCCACCCACCCCCCGCTCATGCCCCGTGTCTCCCATGTTCCACCCGCCCCCCGCTCATGCTCCGTGTCTCCCTCGTGTTCCCCCCATCCCCGCTCATGCCCCTTGTCTCCCCTGTTCCTCCCCACCCCCCGTGTCTCCCTCCTTTTCCCTCCCACCCCCCGTTCATGCCCCGTGTCTCCCTCCTGTTCCCTTCACCTCCCGCTCATGCCCTGTGTCTCCCCTGTTCCCCCCACCCATGTCCCATGTGTCCCTCCTTTTAACCCCCACCCCCCGCTCATGCCCGATGTCTCCTCTGTTCCCTCCCACCCCCCGCTCATGCCCTGTGTCTCCCCTGTTCCCCACACCCCTGGTCATGCCCCGTGTCTCCCATGTTCCACCCACCCCCCGCTCATGTACTGTGTCACCCCTGTTCCCCCCACCTCCCGCTCATGCCCCGTGTCTCCCCTGTTCCCCCCGACCCCCGCTCATGCCCCGCATCTCCCATGTTCCCCCCACCCCCCCACTCATGCCCTGTGTCTCCCCTGTTCCCCCCACCCCCGCTCATGCCCCGTGTCTCCCATGTTCCACCCAACCCCTGCTCATGCCCCGTGTCTCCCCTGTTCCCTCCCACCCCCCACTCATGCCCCGTGTCTCCCTCCTGTTCCCAACACCTCCCGCTCATGCCCTGTGTCTCCCCTGTTCCCCCCACCCATGTCCTGTGTATCCCTCCTTTTAACCCCCACCCCCCACTCATGCCCCGTGTCTCCACTGTTCCCCCCCACCCCCTGCTCATGCCCCGTGTCCCCTCTGTTCCCCCCCACCCCATGCTCATGCCCTGTGTCTTCCTCCTTTTCCCCCGATCCCCCGCTCATGCCCCGTGTCTCCCATGATCCCCCCACCCCCCGCTCATGCCCAGTGTCTCCCATGTTCCACCCACCCCCGCCCCGTGTCTCCCCTCTTCCCCCCACCCCAAGCTCATGCCCCGTGTCTATCTCTTCCCTCCCATGCCCCACTCATGCCCCGTGTCTCCCTTGTTACCCCTCACCCCCGCTCATGCCCCGTGTCTCCCCTCTTCCCTCCCACGCACTGCTCTTCCCCCTTGTCTCCCTTGTTACCCCTCACCCCCGCTCATGCCCCGTGTCTCCCTCCTGTTCCCCCCACCCCCACTCATGCTCCGTGTCTCCCTCGTGTCCCCTCCACCCCCGCTCATGCCCCGTGTTACCCTCACCATCGGTCATGCCCTGTGTCTCCCTCCTTTTCCCACCACCCCCCGCTCATGCCCCATGTCTCCTTCCTGTTCCCCCCACCCTGCTCATGCCCCATGTCTCCCCTGTTACCCCTCACCCCCCGCTCATGCCCTGTGTCTCCCTGTTCCCTGCACCCCCCGCTCATGCCCCGTGTTTCCCCTGTTGCACCCCACCCCCTGCTCATGCCCCGTGTCTCTCTCCCATTCCCCCATCCCCCGCTCATGCCCCGTGTCTCCCTCGTATTATCCCCCACTCCGGTTTATGCCCCGTGTCTCCCTCGTGTTCCCCCCACCCCCCGCTCATGCCCCGTGTCTCCCCTCACCCCCCGCTCATGCTCTGTGTCACCCCTGTTCCCCCCACCCCCTGCTCATGCCCCGTGTCTCCCCTGTTTCCCCTCACCCCCCGCTCATGCCCCGTGTCTCCCTCATTTTCCCCCATCCCCACTCATGCCCCATTTCTCCCCTGATCCCCCCACCCTCGCTCATGCCCCCTGTCTCCCTCCTTTTACCCCCCACACCCCACTCATGCCTCGTGTCTCCCCTGTTCCCCCCACCCCCGCTCATGCCCATATCTCCCATGTTTCCCCCACCCCCCGCTCATGCCCTGTGTCTCCTCTGTTCCCCCCACCCCCGCTCATTCCCCGTGTCTCCCATGTTCCACCCACCCCCCGCTCATGCCCCGTGTCTCCCATGTTCCACCCACCCCCCGCTCATGCTCCGTGTCTCCCTCGTGTTCCCCCCATCCCCGCTCATGCCCCGTGTCTCCCCTGTTCCTCCCCACCCCCGTGTCTCCCTCCTTTTCCCTCCCACCCCCCGTGTCTCCTTCCTGTTCCCTTCACCTCCCGCTCATGCCCTGTGTCTCCCCTGTTCCCCCCACCCATGTCCCATGTGTCCCTCCTTTTAACCCCCACCCCCGCTCATGCCCGATGTCTCCTCTGTTCCCTCCCACCCCCCGCTCATGCCCCGTGTCTCCCTCCTGTTCCCCCCACCCCCCGCTCATGCCCCGTGTCTCCCTCCTGTTCCCCCCACCCCCCGTTCATGCCCCGTGTTTCCCTCTTGTTCCCCCCACCCCCCGCTCATGCTCCGTGTCTCCCTCGTGTCCCCTCCACCCCCGCCCCGCTCATGCCCCGTGTTACCCCCACCATCAGTCATGCCCCGTGTCTCCCTCCTTTTCCCCCACCCCCTGCTCATGCCCCATGTCTCCTTCCTGTTCCCCACACCCTGCTCATGCCCCGTGTCTCCCCTGTTACCCCTCACCCCCAGCTCATGCCCCGTGTCTCCCTGCTCCCTGCACCCCCCGCTCATGCCCTGTGTCTCCCCTGTTGCACCCCACCCCCAGCTCATGCCCCGTGTCTCTCTCCCGTTCCCCCATCCCCCGCTCCTGCCCCGTGTCTCCCTCGTTTTATCCCCCACCCTCCGTTCATGCCCCGTGTCTCCCTTGTATTACCAACCACCCCCGCTCATGCCTTGTGATCCCTCGTGTACCCCCGACACCCCGCTCATGCCGGCCCTGTGTCTCGCTCGTGTTACCCCCACCCCCCGCTCATGCCCCGTGTCTCCTTCGTGTAACCCCCCCACCCCCCGCTCATGCCCCGTGTCTCCTTCGTGTTCCCCCCAAACCCTGCTCATGCCCCGTGTCTCCCTCGTGTACCCCCCACCCTGCTCATGCCCCGTGTCTGCCCTGTTCCCCCCACCCCCCGCTCATGTTCCGTATCTCCCTCGTGTTCCCCCATCCCCGCTCATGCCCCATTTCTCCCCTGTTCCCCCCACCCCCGCTCATGCCCCGTGTCTCCCTCCTTTTACCCCCCAAACCCCGCTCATGCCCCGTGTCTCCCCTCTTCCCCCCCAACCCCGTGTCTCCCTCCTTTTCCCTCGCACCCCCCGCTCATGCCCCGTGTCTCCCCTGTTCTCCCCCACCCTGCTCATGCCCGTATCTCCCATCTTCCTCCCACCCCCCGCTCATGCCCTGTGTCTCCCCTGTTCCCCACACCCCTGGTCATGCCCCGTGTCTCCCATGTTCCACCCACCCCCCGCTCATGTACTGTGTCACCCCAGTTCCCCCCCACCTCCCGCTCATGCCCCATGTCTCCCCTGTTTCCCCTCACCCCCGCTCATGCCCCGTGTCTCCCTCCTTTTCCCCATCCCCACTCATGCCCCATTTCTCCCCTGATCCCCCCACCCTTGCTCATGCCCCCTGTCTCCCTCCTTTTACCCCCCACACCCCACTCATGCCTCGTGTCTCCCATGTTGCCCCCACCCCGCTCATGCCCCGTGTTTCCCTCTTGTTCCCCCCACCCTCCGTTCATGCCCCGTGTCACCCTTGTGTTACCACCCACCCCCGCTCATGCCCTTTGTCTCCCTTGTGTACTCCCCACCCCCCGCTCATGCCCCGTGTCTCCTTCGTGTTCCCCCAACCCCCGTTCATGCCCCGTTTCCCCCTCATGTACCCCCCACCCCCGCTCATGCCCCGTGTCGGCCCTGTTCCCCCCACCCCCTGCTCATGCCCCGTGTCTCCCTCGTGTTCCCCCATCCCCACTCATGCCCCATTTCTCCCCTGTTCCCCCCACCCCCGCTTATGCCCCGTGTCTCCCTCCTTTTACCCCCCACACCCTGCTCATGCCCCGCGTCTCCCCTGTTCCCCCCCACCCCCGTGTCTCCCTTCTTTTCCCTCGCACCCCCCGCTCATGCCCTGTGTCTCCCTCCTTTTCCCCCCACCCCCCGCTCATGCCCCATGTCTCCTTCCTGTTCCCCCCACCCTGCTCATGCCCCATGTCTCCCCTGTTACCCCTCACCCCCCGCTCATGCCCCGTGTCTCCCTGATCCCTGCACCCCCCGCTCATGCCCCGTGTTTCCCCTGTTGCACCCCACCCCCTGCTCATGCCCCGTGTCTCTCTCCCATTCTCCAACCCCCGCTCATGCCCCGTGTCTCCCTCGTATTATCCCCCACTCCCGTTTATGCCCCGTGTCTCCCTCGTGTTCCCCCCACCCCCCGCTCATACCCCGTGTCTCCCCTCACCCCCCGCTCATGCTCTGTGTCACCCCTGTTCCCCCCACCCCCTGCTCATGCCCCGTGTCTCCCCTGTTTCCCCTCACCCCCCGCTCATGCCCCGTGTCTCCCTCATTTTCCCCCATCCCCACTCATGCCCCATTTCTCCCCTGATCCCCCCACCCTTGCTCATGCCCCCTGTCTCCCTCCTTTTACCCCCCACACCCCACTCATGCCTCGTGTCTCCCCTGTTCCCCCCACCCCCGCTCATGCCCATATCTCCCATGTTCCCCCCACCCCCCGCTCATGCCCTGTGTCTCCTCTGTTCCCCCCACCCCCGCTCATTCCCCGTGTCTCCCATGTTCCACCCACCCCCCGCTCATGCCCCGTGTCTCCCATGTTCCACCCACCCCCCGCTCATGCTCCGTGTCTCCCTCGTGTTCCCCCCATCCCCGCTCATGCCCCATGTCTCCCCTGTTCCTCCCCACCCCCGTGTCTCCCTCCTTTTCCCTCCCACCCCCCGTTCATGCCCCGTGTCTCCTTCCTGTTCCCTTCACCTCCCGCTCATGCCCTGTGTCTCCCCTGTTCCCCCCACCCATGTCCCATGTGTCCCTCCTTTTAACCCCCACCCCCCGCTCATGCCCGATGTCTGCTCTGTTCCCTCCCACCCCCCGCTCATGCCCCGTGTCTCCCTCCTGTTCCCCCCACCCCCCGCTCATGCCCCGTGTCTCCCTCCTGTTCCCCCCACCCCCCGTTCATGCCCCGTGTTTCCCTCTTGTTCCCCCCACCCCCCGCTCATGCTCCGTGTCTCCCTCGTGTCCCCTCCACCCCCGCCCCGCTCATGCCCCGTGTTACCCCCACCATCAGTCATGCCCCGTGTCTCCCTCCTTTTCCCCCACCCCCTGCTCATGCCCCATGTCTCCTTCCTGTTCCCCACACCCTGCTCATGCCCCGTGTCTCCCCTGTTACCCCTCACCCCCCGCTCATGCCCCGTGTCTCCCTGCTCCCTGCACCCCCCGCTCATGCCCTGTGTCTCCCCTATTGCACCCCACCCCCAGCTCATGCCCCGTGTCTCTCTCCCGTTCCCCCATCCCCCGCTCATGCCCCGTGTCTCCCTCGTGTTATCCCCCACCCCCGTTTATGCCCCGTGTCTCCCTCGTGTTCCCCCACCCCCCGCTCATGCCCCGTATCTCCCTCGTGTTACCCCCAAGCCCCGCTCATGCCCCGTGTCTGCCCTGTTCCCCCCACCCCCCGCTCATGCCCCGTGTCTCCTTCGTTTTATCCCCCACCCTCCGTTCATGCCCCGTGTCTCCCTTGTATTACCAACCACCCCCGCTCATGCCTTGTGATCCCTCGTGTACCCCCGACACCCCGCTCATGCCGGCCCTGTGTCTCGCTCGTGTTACCCCCACCCCCCGCTCATGCCCCGTGTCTCCTTCGTGTAACCCCCCCACCCCCCGCTCATGCCCCGTGTCTCCTTCGTGTTCCCCCCAAACCCTGCTCATGCCCCGTGTCTCCCTCGTGTACCCCCCACCCTGCTCATGCCCCGTGTCTGCCCTGTTCCCCCCACCCCCCGCTCATGCTCCGTATCTCCCTCGTGTTCCCCCATCCCCGCTCATGCCCCATTTCTCCCCTGTTCCACCCCACCCCCGCTCATGCCCCGTGTCTCCCTCCTTTTACCCCCCAAACCCCGCTCATGCCCCGTGTCTCCCCTCTTCCCCCCCAACCCCGTGTCTCCCTCCTTTTCCCTCGCACCCCCCGCTCATGCCCCGTGTCTCCCCTGTTCTCCCCCACCCTGCTCATGCCCGTATCTCCCATCTTCCTCCCACCCCCCGCTCATGCCCTGTGTCTCCCCTGTTCCCCACACCCCTGGTCATGCCCCGTGTCTCCCATGTTCCACCCACCCCCCGCTCATGTACTGTGTCACCCCAGTTCCCCCCACCTCCCGCTCATGCCCCATGTCTCCCCTGTTTCCCCTCACCCCCCGCTCATGCCCCGTGTCTCCCTCGTTTTCCCCATCCCCACTCATGCCCCATTTCTCCCCTGATCCCCCCACCCTTGCTCATGCCCCCTGTCTCCCTCCTTTTACCCCCCACACCCCACTCATGCCTCGTGTCTCCCATGTTGCCCCCACCCCGCTCATGCCCCGTGTTTCCCTCTTGTTCCCCCCACCCTCCGTTCATGCCCCGTGTCTCCCTTGTGTTACCACCCACCCCCGCTCATGCCCTTTGTCTCCCTTGTGTACTCCCCACCCCCCGCTCATGCCCCGTGTCTCCTTCGTGTTCCCCCAACCCCCGTTCATGCCCCCTGTCCCCCTCATGTACCCCCCACCCCCGCTCATGCCCCGTGTCGGCCCTGTTCCCCCCACCCCCTGCTCATGCCCCGTGTCTCCCTCGTGTTCCCCCATCCCCACTCATGCCCCATTTCTCCCCTGTTCCCCCCCACCCCCGCTTATGCCCCGTGTCTCCCTCCTTTTACCCCCCACACCCCGCTCATGCCCCGTGTCTCCCCTGTTCCCCCCCACCCCCGTGTCTCCCTTCTTTTCCCTCGCACCCCCCGCTCATGCCCCGTGTCTCCCCTGTTCCCCCCACCCCCGCTCATGTCCCGTATCTCCCATGTTCCCCCCACCCCCACTCATGCCCTGTGTCTCCCCTGTTCCCCCCACCCCTGCTCATGCCCCGTGTCTCCCCTGTTCCCCCCCACCCCCCACTCATGCCCCGTGTCTCCCTCCTGTTCCCAACACCTCCCGCTCATGCCCTGTGTCTCCCCTATTCCCCCCACCCATGTCCTGTGTATCCCTCCTTTTAACCCCCACCCCCCACTCATGCCCCGTGTCCCCTCTGTTCCCCCCCACCCCCTGCTCATGCCCTGTGTCTCCCTCCTTTTCCCCCGATCCCCCGCTCATGCCCCGTGTCTCCCATGATCCCCCCACCCCCCGCTCATGCCCAGTGTCTCCCATGTTCCACCCACCCCCGCTCATGCCCCGTGTCTCCCCTCTTCCCCCCACCCCAAGCTCATGCCCCGTGTCTCCCCTCTTCCCTCCCACGCCCCGTTCATGCCCCGTGTCTCCCCTCTTCCCTCCCACGCCCCGCTCTTCCCCCTTGTCTCCCTTGTTACCCCTCACCCCCGCTCATGCCCTGTGTCTCCCTCCTGTTCCCCCCACCCCCGCTCATGCTCCGTGTCTCCCTCGTGTCCCCTCCACCCCCGCTCATGCCCCATGTTACCCCCACCATCGGTCATGCCCCGTGTCTCCCTCCTTTTCCCCCCACCCCCCGCTCATGCCCCATGTCTCCTTCCTGTTCCCCCCACCCTGCTCATGCCCCGTGTCTCCCCTGTTACCCCTCGACCCCCGCTCATGCCCCGTGTCTCCCTGTTCCCTGCACCCCCCGCTCATGCCCCGTGTCTCCCCTGTTGCACCCCACCCCCTGCTCATGCCCCGTGTCTCTCTCCCATTCCCCCATCCCCCGCTCATGCCCCGTGTCTCCCTCGTGTTATCCCCCACCCCCGTTTATGCCCCGTGTCTCCCTCGTGTTCCCCCACCCCCCGCTCATGCCCCGTGTCTCCCCTCACCACCCGCTCATGCTCTGTGTCTCCCTGTTCCCCACACCCCGGCTCATGAATCGTGTCTCCCCTGTTGCACACCACCCCCTGCTCATGCCCCATGTCTCTCTCCCGTCCCCCCCACCCCCGCTCATGCACCGTGTGTCCCCTGTTCCCCCACCCCCGTTCATGCCCCGTGTCCCCTCTGTTCCCCCCCACCCCCTGCTCAAGCCCTGTGTCTCTCTCCCATTCCCCCCACCCCCCGCTCATGCCCTCTTTCTCCTCTGTTCCCCCCATCCCCCACTCATGCCCCATGTCTCCCCTGTCCCCCAGCCCCCGCTCATGCCCCATGTCTCCCCTCACCCCCCGCTCATGCCCCGTTTCTCCCCTGTTCCCCCCACCCATGTCCTGTGTATCCCTCCTTTCCCCCCACCCCCTGCTTATGCCCCGTGTCTCCCCTGTTCCCCCATCCCCCGCTCATGCCCGTCTCTTCCCTGTCAGCCCCACCCCCCGCTCATGCCCTGTGAAGGGTTTTGACCCATGCTGAATCAATAGACTGGGTAGATGTGGGGATGAGCTGTCGCCGCCCATCATTCCATCCCAGAGTCCAGGAGAACCGCGCAGTTGTGCACATACCAAAAGCACCAGGGGTGAAAGGTGGTGCCAAAGGAAAAATAGCAGCACCTGTCAGAGCAAAAGCGCTTTTAAATCACCTCTGTTTCTTTGAGGGCAAGCTCCAAATGTCAAGTTCAAACATTGCAAGATAGCTAATACCGGAGACCTTTGTTCAAAAATCTGTTTTACTGATGTCAAAAAGTTGCTGAAATCATGGGCACAAGACCACTCTAAAGATTCAACCTTCTTGTGGGGGGGTTCCACATAACCACTCTAATGTAAGGATGCCTATCAAAATAATAGCAAAAATCTCCTGTCAAATTCAGGACAACTCAAAAATGGATGCAATACCGACAAATTCCCCAAGGCGGCGCTAGCGGTCTAAACTCTGACAGGAGAACTGGCTGACAAAGGGACTTGAGCCAACTGGACTTCAAAGCCTGTGGGTTAATTAAAAAATCTTAGCCACCAGCTGTTCCCAGAGGCCAAGAGGCTGAGCACTCTTAACACCCCAGAGACTCACAACAGGAGGCAGGATATCACATGGCCCTTCTGAGTGAGAGGGAGGGGGTCTCCCCTTCAGCCTGGAGGAGAGAGACAATAGCCCCATTCAGTTGAATGGGGTATGTTAATTTTGAGTGTTTCCTGTCAACAGCCCTCTGCCAGCAAGGAGAGACATGTGATCACTGACCCACCCAGACTTCTGGAGGCGGACCCAAACACTTTGGGGAGTTGAATTGCAACAAATATATATTTTATAGAAACAATGATAACTTATTGTAACCAAATGACAGGAATGTACAACTTTGAGAGTCTTAGTATGAAAAATGCCCTCACGATTTGAGTCCAAACTCCAATTTGTACCATGTTATGGGGCAAAACCGCGCTAATTATGAATATTGTAGACACTGTATTTAAGCTAGAGACATGGAAAGTTACTGGGATATATGTGGAAGGGAAATGTACCTTTGTATAATTTTTGATGAAAATCCCATATTGCAGAACCCACTAAAATCGAAAATAAGTTGCCATTTTTGAATGCAAGCTCCTAGGAACGCCAGAGTCGGAACAGAGACTACCTTAAGCAAGGTGTAATATGTACATGTAATGTCAACCACTTGTGTACCTGGGAAATATGTATTTGGATCAGGAATAGATTTGTGTGCACATTGACCAGGGGAGTGTCATTTCTGTAGGTCATAAAAATGACATCACTCTGACACACTATCCCTTTCCAAATCAGGGACCAAAGAATCTATTGACCTATCAAATCAAGAGAGTGGCAGGCTCAGTTATGCCACGCACACACCCACTTCCAAAACACATAAAAAGAGACAGCTGGGACAGGTAGAGACATTCATTTTCCATTTCTGCGGAGCATTTTGACGGCCGACATCCCATCCAGACAGAGACCAGAACCAGGGACCCATAGACTACAGAACATAGAACCTAGAAAGCCCACTGCGAACAAAAGTATTCTCAGCAGGCCTTCAGAATCCAGCAAACCTAACCAAACTATTCAACATCCGGGTGAGCTGTTTGAATACTTTGCCAAGAACTTTTGCCGGAACCGCAGACCAGACCCAGACCTCTGTCAGCAGAACCAGAGATCCGGATCGCTGTGAGCAGAACCGGTGCCTGATTGACCCGCCGAGCAGAGAGAACCGCCGCTGGACGTGTTCACCAGATCCGTGACGAGGCCCATTAATTTCAAAATTAGGAGTGAGTATCCGCCAGAACTGTGCAGAACCCAATCTCTTAGTTAAAATAATCTAATCCAAACTATTTTAACCTAATTAGAACAGCCTCCTAGAAATCGTGTCATCTGTCATTTTTAAAGCTGCACAACTGTCACCTGTCAATTCTGCAGCTGCAAGCTGTCACCTGTCATTTTGTGTTTACTTTAAATCCGAAAAACTACCTTCACAAAATTGTCCGTATCTCTGGAACCGTTTGTCCTAGGAACGAGATTTAACTTTCCTCTGAAAGGCTTTTGCCTGAACTGCTAAAATTCGTTTGCAACCTAATAACCATCCCTGAACCATTGTTAGGGCTGACC
Source organism: Ambystoma mexicanum (assembly GCF_040938575.1). Lineage (NCBI taxonomy): Eukaryota > Metazoa > Chordata > Amphibia > Caudata > Ambystomatidae > Ambystoma > Ambystoma mexicanum. The sequence goes on along the minus strand of NC_090933.1, from coordinate 1,233,599,233 downwards.
TGAACTGATTTAAAGTGTCTAGCACTCACCCTTAACCTCCTATAGGGAATTAAAAGCAATTTTAGCATTTTTCACTTCCTTGCCACCACATTACAAAGCACTCTTGCCCGTGTTTTAAAAAGCATACCTGTTGTCTAAGCTTGCTGGGGGGGGAACTGAATTCCGTATTGTATTTGATTGTATTCCTGAAGACTGTGTGTGTTACTTCCATCTCCTTGCATTGCATATAGGGGGGGGTGAATTGCCACCAGGGGGAAAAGTGAACATATTATCTCTTGTGAAACCATATCAGTTTATTTTCTGTACTGCATTTATTCCACCTTGCATTTCCTTGAAACCATAAAACATTTCAGCTACCTCATCCTCTATACTACTTCTAAGTAACCAAATCAGTTTACCAGTAGAACATTATCCATTGTTGATCACTGCCATATTTTAAGTGTGATATCCAATATTAATTTATTATAAAAGTGTGATAGATATATATTGTTATATTTTTCAAATAAACCTTTTAAATTTGCAAAACACACCTACTTCTTGGCTCAGCGGGGTCGGGGGGATTCTGAGAGAGGGGTGTTATATAAGGGTTGCATCCAGAGTAAATGAACTGGACATAAAAATACATCAATAAGGGCTTCCATCAGCATCCCAGACTAGGCATTGACTTAGCTGTAGTGTTGAATTGAAGTCGCTTACAGCCCTCTGTCTCCCTTGTGTTACCCCCCAACCCCCGCTCATGCCCTGTGTCTCCCTCCTGTTCCCCCAACCCCCGCTCATGCCCCGTGTCTCTCCTGTTACCCCCACCCCCTGCTCATGCCCCGTGTCTCCCCTGTTCCCCACCACCCCCCGCTCATGCCCCGTGTCTCCCCTGTTCTCCCCCACCCCCCGCTCATGCCCCGTGTCTTCCTCTTGTCCCCCCTTCTATGATGCCCCTTGTTGACCTCTTGTTCCCCACACCCCCCGCTGATGCCCTGTTGTGTTCTCTTTATACACTCTGCCTTCCATTTCCATCGTGGCCATCTTGGTTAAAGATTTTCCTTCCTACACTGGGATGCTGCAGGCGTCCCGGTTTGGGAAGAAAAATCTTTTTTTTACCGCCCGGGGTTCCCACTCTGAGGACCTAGGATGCTAGTGGTCTTCATCTATTGAAAAGGACGTTATGGTTAAGTTGCACTAATAAAATCCTATGAAATTCAATGAAAAAACTTTGTTAAAGGGACGTTATGGTTAGGTTGCACTAATAAAAACCTATAAAATTCAATGAAAAAACTTTGTTAAAGGGACGTTATGTTTAAGTTGCACTAATAAAAACCTATGAAATTCAATAAAAAAACTTTGTTAAAGGGACGTTATGGTTAAGTTGCACTACTAAAAACCTATGAAATTCAGTGAAAAAACTTTGTTAAAGGGACGTTATGGTTAAGTTGTGCTACTAAAAACCTATGAAAGTCAGTGAAAAAACTTTATTAAAGGGACGTTATGGTTCCAAGTAAAACCGAAAAACCCTTGAAATTCGCCAGTTATGCTAAGCTAAGCAACCATAACTCGCGCCACCACCGTGCACTGCTAAGACTAACACCCAGGACATCAAAGATGACATCATAAATATCATTGATGACATCACTGAATATATATATGTATAATTCGGACACGCATGTAAATACAAATGTGCATACAACCCACGTCATGTTAATCAACAACTCAGTCGGAATAAAGGCGTGCCTCACAATGTGCATGGGATGCAAGACAAAAATATGCAGAGGCAACAATACACACAGACAGTTGTGGACAATATGCATGAAGTTATTTGCATAGAATAGTTAAATATATTGGAGCACAATAATCCCATCAAAGCTGCATGGCATATACACATATACAGCACTCACAGAATGAAAGAGCAGAATAGACACAGACAAGGGTCATGAACAATATTAGCAAACAACATGCATGTATTTTGCGTGCAGTATGAATATGCACGGACTATGCATACACATATGCCCAAACACATGAAAAGAAAAATAAAACAAGGGAATCAGTGGAAAAAAAAAATATTTAAACATGTGTTAAGGTTATTACCTATAATATGTCAACTCTACAAATGTTTGAAACGCCAATGTTAAAGTACACACACTCAGTACAAATGAACTATTCGTCTATGTGACCAAATGGCCTTGGAGGAGGACTGGAGAATTCTGGGAGACAGAGAGAGCCAGACCTTGAGTTTCTCCAGACATTTGTCATCCATCATGACCACACATGACCGCACATGCCCATCGGTCACCCATTCAGAAAGATTATCATCATGTAACCCACCAGTAAATATGATGTCTGTCTTGAGCCGTTTTCTTGTGGGATGGTTAATATTTCTGTTTTGGTTGGGTTTAGTTTGAGGTTATTGTTCACCAGGTGTTTATGTTGATGAGGCATTTATTGAGGCCATTGTCAAGGTTTCTGTTGTTAGTTAGTTAAGATGATTTGAGTGTCATCTGCATAGTTGAAGGCTGTCAGTCCAAGGATTTGAATGAGTTTCATTAGTGGGGTCATGTAGATGTTGAAGAGGAGTTGGGGGAGGAATGATCCTCGTCCTATGCTGCATGTCATATTGTTTGTGTCCAATGTGAATGGTGGAATGTGGGTTCTTTCTGTTCAGTAGGTAAGGTAAGATTTCAGCCATGGTAGTGCAGAACTTTGTATGCCAGATTCATCCAGTTTCCTGATTAGCATAATGTGTCTGATCATATAGATGGAAGCTTATGTGCCAGATAGTACAAAAGTCAATTGAGTGTTGTCCGTGTTTATTTTTAGGTTGTCCAAATGCTGAAACAAGACTACTCCTGAGACTAAATAGAAGAGATCATGTATCAACTTCAAAGCCTTCTGCATTGCCCATAAGGCACTACAAGGGCAGGGGGCCAAATTCCTCTAAGATAAAATCAACCAATACCAACCCAGAAAAGATGTAAGATCTAGCACCGACTTCCAAATAGAAACAAGACACTTTGAGAAAACAGAATTCTCCTGTCTGATAGTCAAACTATGGAACTCAATCATGAAGGAAATCAGAATGACAAAAGACCACCTAACATTTAGGTGGCGGATAAAAACCTGGCTATTCAACTTGCCGAAATAAACAAAGACCAATCTAAACAACATCCATCCCCATGAATAGACGAATCAAACCGCATACAAGGCCAAAACTTCATCTACGACCTGTAGGGCTGGAATAAAGAAACTGTGAGATAAATGCCTGCAAAAAAGAAACAATAACACACATACAAAATACGCCAAGACCGCCCAAAACCCACTAACCATCTCCCCTTTTCTCCTCCTCTTACCCACTTACCACACACATCCAGAGGGCTAGCGAAACAATGTACTAAAACAAGCAAACTGCAAATCAATTTCTAGCCAATTTACAAACCTAATGACCTCCGACACCAAATAAAAGACATACTGGAGGCCGCCCATCCAGATTCAGGAAGTCCCAGTGCACAAAACAAAGCACAGCCAATGGCTCACATGCACAGATGCCAGTTTCTACTGGTTCTGCATGCAGAAACTGATAGGCAAAACATCTTTCGTTTCCCTATCTCCCTCTCTTACCTACCCAGCCCACCTTACCTTGTACAGCCGCATGAACACCTGGAGACCATGGAAATGGCAGTGGTGCATCATATAAATCAACTTAACATAACATAACATAACATATTACACATGCTAAAATATAGGATCAAACTGGCATCCTCTTTTCCTTGTTTGTCTGTCCATATATACTGTCCATGCTGTAAGGAAGGCATGGTCTTAAACAGTAAGACAGACACAAGTGGCCACAGTTCAAGGATGTTTATTGAACTTCAATTGGGTTTATAAAACGCCAATCTAATCCTAAATCTAAAGATGGGAGCAAACTACGAGCATCAAATAATAATAACGCAGTCCTAGTGGTGTCTTGTCAAAATAAAAGGGCCTATGCTAATGAACCTATTGACAATCCTTACTTCTAAATACAAATAGTGTGGGAAACAATGTTTATGCAAAATAAAATAAATGATATGTCAGGATATCCCCTTCCCACGTTTTCAGCATGGGACAGGGCAGCACACCCGAGCTTAGCACAGTCTCTGGCTTTTCTAGCACGAGGATGCAGTTCAAAACTTCACTATCAGGGCCTTCTGTGCCAAAGTCTCGTTGCCATTCAAAGTCTCTTATTTCAGAGTGCCTGATGCAACACAACAAACATCAAAGTTCCTTTCTTCGTAGGATTTCACATGTACAAAATCTCTGGTGATTTTCTGTTCACCCCGGATCCCCCTCCACCGGGCTGAGACCCACAAAACCTTCAATTGGTCTCCCTCTGCCGGGCTTGGACCAAATTCACGTACTTTTCCAAATGTTCTCTATTTCATCAAAATTGAAGACTTTCGACTGTGCGCAGGATTTTGCTTGACCCGTTGCAGGACCATTTCGATTCACAATTATTCATTCTCTTTCAATTGGTCACCCTCCACTGGGCCCAGACAAAATGTATCTACTGTTATTACTTCTCAGATGGATACCTTAAAGAGATCTTCGATTGAGCACCCGCGCAGTGCCAGACCACTCCGTCAAAGATACTGTAGCTTACTTTAAAGTTCAATCACTCATCAGCAGTTTAACTTCAGTTGCGTCTATTATCACACACATTTCAACAATGTTCATTCTAGCGCTTGCCATACAATGTTGCTACTTGCAACCTTGGCTTCAACACAGATCAGTCTTTTATCAGTCTCTCCCACTCACCAGCTGTGTTGACTTCCCCAATGCTGCTTTGTTCTTGGAGCCAATGACGGTAACGCGGTGGCTGGTAATTCTCCTGGCCTGGATTACTGACACGGGTGGGCCCGGGTATCTCTGACAGAAAATGCAGGATCCTTCGGCCTGATTTCCAGGGCTTACGCTTTCCATTCCCGAGGTCTCTGGAAAGTTATGGTTCCTTGTTGAAAAGGTCAAGGGAATTTCCATCCTTGTGATCCCCTTCGGTTTTGCCGTCCTTCCCCCCTTGCTCAGCTGTCGTCTTGAAACTGCTGTTTCCTCACGTGCCTTGCCTCGCTCAGAGTGTGCTCTCGTCCTCCTCCTTTTATCCATGTGGGAAAGTGTAATGTAAGTCAGGTGTGAGTGATTGTTGATAATTGCCTGACCTTGTTTGCCCATAATATTGGGGCATGTCTGATACACAGCTCAGGTGTTAGTCTGTTTTCCCTTATAGCGGGCTGTTCGTGAGAAAGTGTTTATGTTGTAAAACGGGGTGGGGTAGAGTTCCTAAATATCCTACCGGGTAGGACGGGGTAAAGGTGTTATAGGGAAGGGGATACCACGTCTCATCATCCAGTGTCCCACTCTCACTCCCTGAAGTCCCCTCAACCATGTGATCCTCTCGCACTGGTCCACCCCCAGGAACTGGATTCAAAAGGGATGCCCGTGTCCTTGTCACCTGGATGACAGATCCCCAGGGACTAATGGGTAAGACACCTTCTGGTTTCTTGCCATTACTTACATGCCGAGTTCTACAACAAGGACGTACTATCCAGCCAATGAGTATGTAACTTGCATGGGACAAGAGATAAATAGCAAATATAGGGAGGGTGCCAATATCTCAGATCATCAATAGCTGCAAAGACATCAAATTATGCGTCTGCTAAACAGTTGGGTATGAGGTTTTCTGAATCAGCAAAACACTCGTCACAAAATAAGTTAACATTGTACCTATATTTTTGTAATATTGTCAGGATGGCTTTAAATACTATGTCTACGAATCATTGGGGTTAAACATGGGCATTAACTATCCCAGAAAACCTCAAACCCATAGAATGTACAGTTGGTTAATAAAGGTTCTTCCTGAGACTCGAGATAAGAGGTTCTTCTCTGTTTCTACCTCACGGCTATATAAAGACAGGCAAATAGGAACTCTGAAAAGTGTATTATTGGCATCTGAAAGGGCACACCAGGTTCAGGCTTGATAAGGAAGGGATTCATGGGATAGTTAGCCTAGAGGAGACGTAAATCAATAATAGTGCCTAGGTAGAGGTGGGGAAATGTATTTGATTTCCTTTGTTCAGGGTGCTTCATTGGTGGAGGGGCAGTGCTTCCCATGTGAATTCTGCAAGAGAAGCCGAAAACACTGAGAACCCACATGCATTTACTAAGCATAGGGGAAGGCCAAAGCACTGAGAACCCCACATTTATTGGAAAAGACCAACACCCTGAGAACCTGCATGCATTTGCTAGGCATGGAGAAGGCCGAAGCACTGAGAACTGCATGTTCATTTACTCTAGGTGCGGCAGAAGGTTAAAACACTGAGAACCCACATGCATCTACTAGTAAAGAAGCCCAAAGCACTATGAACCCCACATGTATGTTTTAGGTGGAGCAGAAGGCCAATGTACACATTACCCCACATGCTTTTTTTTAAAAGGAGGTCGTGAAATAAATAAACATGACTGAATCTAATTAGTACCTAAAACTGGCACAGAACAATATAAGGGTCACGGGAGGAATGCATCTGTTATGTATTATTTACCTGCTGCAGCAGCAGCTGTGAGAACTCTTTACTTTTCAATTGTTTTATTTATTGTAAAGGGAATTAGGGTGAAGGGAGATGATTAGAGAGGGTGCACAACAAACACACACGAACAGACAAAAGGGGGTAAAACATGGACCATAAACATCAAATACACTACACCAGAACAGTCAAGAACTTTCAAACCTGCCATATGCACTCAATAACCCCCTACCCCCAAAACCACCTATTTGTGAGCCTGGCCTGTCCGCTCTTAACTCAGCAGACAAACATTAACCAAGGAAGCAGTAATCAAGCGTGGCCTTTAAAGGAACTCAACCACACTTTGGAATGGCTCAGGAACTTCAGAGGGGCACATTTTGGCATTTGCGAGCAAAGACTTCCTAGACCCCCGGTAATGGCCCCCAACATGTTTCTTATATTACCCCACAGTCTCAGGGATAAAACGCCAAGCAAGTTTGACTTCACAATCTCAGGTATGTAGCACCTTGCACTTTTTTTTGGCTTTACTGAATCTCATAAACATAGCACTCAGCAAGGTTATTTCCTCACTTTCTGGGATCTATCTCCCATCAGGCTTCTTGACTTTATTTAGTCTCAGGGGTATTATGCGTAGCACACTTCTTGTGCCAGGAATGAAGTGGCCCACACACTGTGCTCTGCCCTAAAGGTTCATAGGCCCACTCACTCTGTATGGTTCCATGTGTTAAAATCTCGGCAAAAATGGCTCTTGACACAAATTGTTACGGCTAAAAGGCAGTGGTTTTGCCGCCACTATCCATGGTAAGGATGCAGGGGACACCCCCGCAAACCCCTGGACCCATTAACCATTTAAGGGGAGCGGGGAACACCCCCAAAATCCCCACTCCCCTTAAATGGTATAATGGGCTACACCTTTACCGTGTCAAACCACAGAATTTTTGCTGCAATTTTTAGTACAGGCAACTTTTTTGCAGCTATTTTATCACTGCATACACTCTGTATCTCTAGCTTTTCTCATTTCCCAAAGCCTTCAAGGATCTACCTTACAGCACGGTCGGCAACTTGCACTGGGTCCTGCAGCCAGCACTATACTCTTCGAGGATATAACACCCAGCATTCACTGTGTCTCCAGGGATAGCACCCAGAACGATGTTCAACTGTCACTGTACTATTGAGGACAGTCATGCCTTGCAACTGGCACCGTGTTCTCTGTCCATCATGAACTTTGCCTCAAAGGATATAGCACCCAGCTCACTATGCATACATGCTCGGTGCTTCCATGGATATAATACCAAGCTCGCTCCACCACCAGGCACCCTGCATGCCACGCGCCACTCACCATGGACCAATAAAAAGTACACCCAAATCATCAAGGGACATTGTAATATGTGCACTATGGATGTGCCATTCAGATGACCTTTGTTCACTCCATTTGCACATTTTTAACACAAGGGCCCATTATTGCTCATTACAATGCACATACTGGGCCTCATTACGACCCTGGCGGAAATCGAAAAACGATGGCGGAAATGCAATACCGCCATCGAATAGCGCTCGGTGCGATTATGACCCGTCACCGCAAAGTACGATGCCATTAGCGACACCGTAGTGAACGCCAACGCTAACTGCACCAAGTACGCGCGCGCGCGCCATGCCAAACCGTAATTACCACCATGGCGCAACGGTAAGCGAATTCTGACCCTAGCGGACATGCACCTAACGCCATCAAGCACGGCGGAAAGTACCATTCCGCCATGGTGAGAAGTACGGCATCGCGAACCAACCGTAAACGGCCCCACTGAGTGCCTGTACACCGCTCCCTGGCCACATTGTACAACTCCCCGTAGGTGCAATGAAGTCACACAATGCAACCAGTGAAATGTACTAGTCATCCATGCCTGCCAACGAACAAATGAATCTCAAGAGGGGCCAATGGGAGCTGCAGGGCACAGATGGCACGAATACAGAAGCCATCCCAATGGACATGACCTCAGTCTCCCACCAAGAAACGCACGCAAACACAGGCACCTGTGACAAGCAATATTCCGAAAATCACATCATTCCACCAATCCACCTGGCTGACCGGCATCTGTTACACAAAAGCTAATCCCCCGCCCCTGAGCATGACATCATTAAAACAGTCATATTGGCAGCCCTCATCCCTGACCTCACTGGGCTTCGTAGGCAAACGCGCCCAGCACAGTACCACGCAACTATACTCCGAAGCTGGAACCCAATGCAGATCTCCTCACAATACATCGCTCCCCAAATAGGAATATGCCACATCACTTGCAAAGAAGAACGCTACACGGTCCATATCAGAATAGAAATTTAATGCACAACAAATTCACCAAGCCCATACAGCCATTAGGCCATGAACTCCAAAACACATTTCACCATTGTGGGCTGCATCCGCAATAAATGACCAGCTACTTCTTGTGTGACGCCCTGTTCCTTCATGGTACACAGGGGCTACATTCTCGTACGAAAAGGCAACATGGAAGCGCCTAGAACCGCAGGGCCGTCCCAATAGGGAGGCACTAGTCCAGCTGAAAGGCCGAAATGTTGCTCCTAGCCACTAGTACTGCGTAAGGGCATGTGGCCCATTGGCGATCGTCCCATAAGATCGTAATGCTGCTCCACTGATTAACACGAAGCAGCAGGTGTCGGGAGTAAAATCCATCTGCAGGAGTGGCATACAGATGGCAGTGGCAAAAGGGGAGGAGATACCTGTCAACCAAATGAAATGAAAAAGAATAGTATGGCCATCAGAACTACATTTGAATTACTCACTTCAATGATCACACCAAATCCACAGCCATATGCATGCTAGCCCACTCCAAAGGATCATCACCACCCAAAAACCACTTGCGAATCATAACTATCTATATCGAGGTGAAAACACCATCACAAACGAGTGTACCTGTGCATGCGTCTGTTAAAACAGAATCCATCAGATGGGATTGGTAACGTGCATAGACACAAGTGTCTGAAGGCGCGTCGAGACAGGGAGGGCTCAACAAGGCCAGATAGATGATGGTACCACTATGGCAGCCCTGCATCACATAGCGCAGGGGAGGCGGACAGATTCCAAGAAGCCCTGTACATGGCAAACTCTGTATCAATTCATCTGTCCATGCATCCATTCATCATTCCCTCATCCCGTAATGAAAACGCCTGTTTCCATACTCACATAACATGTGAAATTTCCATTGAGTCTGTGCGTTATGCAGCCTGCAAAATCCACTGTGCCCCAGCCCGTAATTCCAGTGTTGTGAAGTAACATGTATTTGGGAATGTCCGGCCTCATCGTCCACTTCGCCATTGCGCATCCCAAACTATTCATATCAATCATTGCATCCTCGCCATGGCCCCTGTCCCAAGGACATTGAACAATAGAACGTTATATTTGCAGTCAGACCTGTGGGCATCTCCTCGCCGCTAGCTGAAAACCGAAAGCGCCGCCCTTCGAATTCCTCATTTGCAACATCACGTCGAAAAGGCATCTGTGGCCGCTTGAAATCACAAATTAATCCATCTAGTGCGGATGTGTGTGAAAATGGCAACTGCCTTCACTCACAAATGGGACGCCCCGCCCGTCGTTGAACCTCGGTACAGTGATGCATGAGGGTCCACCGTTACTCGAGTACTACGTTCCACTGACCCTTCACAAGTCTGTTCGCGACTGCAAAGATAGTATGTGAAACAATGGGACCATAGCCGAATGAACATATCAACCAATGTTACACTGCCATCGGGTACAAATACATGATTGTAATAGCAAGATGCCATTCGTCGAATTGCAGCGTTGTGTGCGGGACGTGCTCGCCCAAAGGGGAGAGCAGCTTGCACAGGTGGAATGAATCACCACAGGTGGAGGCCATACAGCCTGAAAACACATAAATTGCACACCCAGTCTCCTCCCACAACCACTCCGAAATGCTACCGGCAGGACTAGCTATGTTGGCCCTGGGGGACCTGATAGCACTGCAAGTACTCCAACTTCAAGAAGAAGACGAACACCAACTACAACCGGCCGCACGGAGGAGACGCAGGAGGAGGAGGAGGGCAAGGCAGGGCCAGCAAGGGCCGCCAGCACAGCCACTACCACCACGCAGGCAGCCCGCAATCCCACGCCTCCGAGCACATCCGTTCAACCTCACTGATGAGCAGATCCACACCCTCTACCGTTTGGACCGGGACACCATAACCGCCATTGTGGACATGACACAGGCTGACCTTGTCAGCATGATAGATAGCCCAACCGCCATCCCACCCCTACTGAAGGTGGTGTCTGTACTCCACTTCCTGGCCACAGGCACCTACCAGCACACAGTCGGACAGTTGCATGGCATTTCACAGCCACTGTTCTCACGGACACTATTGCAAGTGCTCGATGCCCTCCTGCAGCACGCAGACGACTACATCTCTCTACCACGCTCGGAGCAGGAAATTACCAACACAAAAGTGGGATTCCATGCACTTGCCGGCATACCGGGCTGCATTGGTGCCATCGACTGCACCCATGTGGAATTGGTCGTCCCACATGCCATGGAGGCCCAGTACCGCAACCGGAAACAATTTCATTCTCTGAATGTACAAATGGTGTGTGACTCCAACAGGATCATTACACATTGTTGTGCCCGATTCCCTGGATCAACCCATGATTCTATGATCTTGAGGAACTCTACAATACCACGCTACATGGAGCGACACGCAGTGAACAGATCCTGGCTACTCGGTGAGTCTCATTTCATGCATGATGATGTGGGGTATGTGATGCGGCAATGACCTGGCAGGAAGGGGGGGGGGGGCGTACGTAGCAATGGCATTCCACATAATTCGTTTATCGTCCACATACAGGTGATGCCGGATATCCACTGAAGAGATGGCTCCTCACACCAGTCCGGAACCCACGGGACCAGCATGAGGAGGACTACAACCATGCCCACTCACGTACCCGTGTAGTCATAGAACAGGCATTCGGCCTACTGAAGACTCGTTTCCGGTGCCTCAGCAGGTCTGGCGGGGCACTCCTGTACCGCCATGTGAAGGTTGCGAAGATGGTGATGGCATGTGTCATGCTACACAACATGTGCGTACATAGAAATGTGCCCATGCCCCCTGACGCAGAACTGCAAGCACCTGAAGATGGTTATGATGAGGGTGGGGATGTGGCAGCACCTCAAGGAGTCTGCGAGGCACAGGAGGGCCGTGACATTCGTCAGCATCTCATAGATGCATGCTTCTAGCACTCACGCCTGGTGGCTGATACATGGACACGGGACTCGTGGCACTGTGTGTGTCTGGTACATGCACAATATGGACTGTACGCCTATAATGGCCTCGTACACAAAGATCAATGTCCACACATCTCATTGGTTGATCGTGCATTGTTTATGGCATATGTGATATCATGTTAAACACCCTATCGACCCGCCACCCAAGTGAGCCCAACACCCCCCTCCACCCTCCTACCTCCCTCCCGAACACCAGTGTCCAGAGATGCTCATTGTCAGTGGGCAGTCGCTATTGCAAGCCCCCTCTGCGGGTATCAGGGGCACCCCTGCCTGTGGAGCGCAGGTTCCTCCCAGATCTACGTTGGGGGCTGCCCTGGACGGAACTTGCAACGGATGATGTCTCTGCCTGCTCACGTCCATGCATGTCCCTAAGGGTTTGTGAGAGCTCAGTGAGCACACGGTGCACTGCGGCAAGTTCGGCACATACGTCTTTGGACGTCGCATGCAGTTCCCCCCTCAGGCTCTCGGTGCTTCTCTCCATTTGGACTCTCAGGCTCTCGGTGCTACTCTCCATTTGGACTCTCAGGCACTCGGTGCTACTCTCCATTTGTGCCCTTAGTGACTCTGTACTTCTATCCATTTCTGCCCTAAGTGTCTCAGTTGATGTTTCTATGTCTGCCTTAGTGCCCCCACATTCATCGGCATGGTCCTTGAGGTGCGTGGCCAGTTGCTGCTGTTGCACGATTAACTGGTCGAGGGACTGTTGCCTCTGCTGGGCCATGGCCATTTGCAGTGGTGTCACAGAGTGGCTGTTCGCCTCATGTTGCCCTGCCACAGGGCTTTTGGGGGATGGCCAGTCGTCGTCTTGTGGGTGCCCCTGCGTGGTATCCTCATGGTGTACGGGATGGAACAGACAGGGGGATTGGGACAGGTCATGGATGGATCTGACTTCGACATCCCCGTTTTCTGTGTCGGAGCATGCTGCCATTAATGCAGTGTCACCTATGGTGCTGCTGCCACCAGAAGCAGTGCCTACTGTGGCATCCATTGGGGGGACCTGTGGTGGTGGTGGTGTGGGCATGCTGGCTGCTGGGGTGCCTGTTGGAGTTCCCTCCTCTGTGCTGCCACTTGATTTGTGCTGCTGCCGTGTCTTGATGCGTGCAGCTGAGGTGGAGGGTCTTTGGCCGTTGGTCTTGGCCCTCTTTGCAGGTGTGCTGGTAGGGGTGTCCTGGAGCACGTCGTTTGGATCGGACCCTGTGGTGGAGTAAGGGAGGGCGTGCGTTATTAATGGGTCTGTGGGAATTGGAATGGCAATGTATCACATGCATTGGGGTGGTACCTGAGGGTGATTTGGGTCGGGGCCTTGGAGGTGGTTTCATTTGTGTGTGGAGTGAGGGTGCAGTTGTTTGGCAGCCTGCAGTTAGGGTGTGCCTGCTGCACGTGTAGAGGGTGTTTTTAGGATTTTTAATTATTTATGTATTTGATGTGAGTTTTGAAGTGTGCTATCAGGCCTATGTATGTGGACGTTCTCCTGGACATGTGTTACTGTTGCACTATGTGGGCACGTGGTACTTCACATGATTGGACACTGTGGTTTTGGCATTGTTTTATTTGGGCCACCTACCTGATTCTTCGGATGTCTGCACTCCTTTCTCCATCCCTCCGACTCCCTCTATGCTCTCCATTCCTATGGTGGAGGCACAGATTTCTTCCCAGGGGGTCAACTTGATGGGTGATTCCGATCCTCCCCCGGTGGCTGTGGCAATGTTGCGGTTGGCAGAAAGTATGCTACGGACGCGTATCCGCAGGTCGTCCCATCGCTTTCTGCATTGCTGTGGGTTGCGGGGTGCGGTCCCCACCGCACTTACCCGCAGTGCCACCAGGGCCCATATGGCCTTCTTGTTCGCAAGTGCCGTCCTGGTCATTTGCTTGGAGAAGACGGCGGCTGCATTCTCCTGGAGGGTCTCTGTGAGTACGGTGAGTTCCTCACGGGAGAAGTGGACCTGCCGCTTGCGGTCGCACGCTTTCTTCGCTACTTTTCCCATTTTTCTTGGTTTCACTAGGGTGGATGACGGGTTGGGATGTGTCTCGGGGTAGTATTTTTAATGGTTGTGTGGATTTAGTGGTTTTATAGGTGTACGGCGTGATGTTTCCCGTTCCGGGACCATGCTTTTACTTCCGTTTCCGTATATTTACGGTCACCGTACTTTCCGGTTGGCGCTCACTGCGGTGTCCGCTAAGATGGGTGGCGGTATTGCACCTAGGGCGCCGTACGGCGGCGGTGTGGGCCGTTTTGGGGTCATTTCCGCCATCGCGGACTTTGCACTTCCGCCATGGCGTGGTGCTCGTGCCCGATGGGTCGGAATGAGCCGCACTTTGCTCCATCGTGCAATGGCGGAAACGCTATTTACGCTGTGGCGGTCCGGTCAGTCACTTTCCGCCAGGGTCGTAATGAGGGCCACTGTGTCCACCAATGGGATTTGCTTGAAATGCGCAAAAACCAAAGACCTTCCTCTTTGCCTGTGTGACTAGGACACAGGGAAGACACACTTTTCTGAACCTTTCATGCATTTGTTCTTTGAGCTGGGAGAGCAGTGGTCTCACAATAATAGATATGCTTTATTATTTGGTACTGCATTTTGCAGAGGCGGGCGGGCCTTTGGATGTCCCGTATCTGTGAAATGCGCTTCCAGCACACACATGGGGACCAGTGGCGTAACACAACATGTGGAAGCCATTGCAAGCCCTGCTGAGAGGCCTCCACCACCACTACTGCCCACCCCCCACTGGGCATGGGCAGTATGGGGCCTGTAATACATTACTGTAGGTAGGGCACTCTAGACACTAGTGTATTCAAGGAGTCAGCACACCGCATCCTTGCACTACTCTTCAGTCTTCCCGAAATGCAGAGGTCACCTTTGAGAATATGGTGACCTGCGCATTTGCGCAATGACCACACAGGGTTCTATTGTGCTCCTTTCTGTCTGCAGAGAGTTAGGGGGTCATTACGACCTGGGCGCAAAGGGATACCGGGCACCGGTAATGACACCGGTGCCGGTAATCCCTTTGCGCACTATTCTGAGGTCCCTTTGTGGGACCCTCCCTTAACGCCTGGTTTTACCAGGCGTTATGGACGGGACCCGCAAAGGGATACCGGGGTCAATAACGGTACCACAATTTGCGGTACCGTTATTGACGCCTTCCCCGTTCCCATTGAGCCCTATGGGGGCTCAAATGGGAATGGGGAATGGCTTTTCAAAAGGGGACTTACCGGTCCCGCAAAGGTCGGAATAGACCGGTAAGTCCCCATACCACCAAGTCGGGGCGGTACCGGTATTGCTGCTAGTCATGGTGCTAAAAGCGCCATGACTAGCACCAACCTCGGAATGAGGGCCTTAGTGTCCTGCTGGCTCATCAAGTCCCTCTGTGCTCTGACCTTTAAGTCAGTAATTTACTCCTTGCTCCATCCTATAACTCCCAGCTCCTGCTGCTCATTCTGTTCACAATCGCTCTCTGGCACTAACTACAGCACTAACCACAACTCCACAAACTCTAGATCCTGGTTCTGCCTTTTTTTATTACAATTGAGTATAGCTACACATTGTGAATAGTTCTCGAAGCATCACAAGGACCAGAGTCCTTTTTGAAGTCCAGCTGAAGTCCTTCCTTCCCTGTGGTGTCCACGAGGCTCTACTCTGAGCAGCCAAACTCTGCTTCTTTCTTATTAGACCTTCTCCTCACTTTGCTTTGACTCCAGGAAAGGCGGATCATTGCTGCGGCTTATTTTCAAACCAATCTGTTTCCTGCCAGGCCAATATTTGCATCCATACAGGCACTGCATGGGGCTTCTGACGGCCCCATTAACAATTATCATGACTGCCCTTACTACACTACGGCAGTGCTGTGTGGTTTCCAGTCATCGAAGTGAGCGGGAACTGTCGGGAACTGGCAGGAACGGTGTCCCACAACTTTTATTGTTTTCTGTTTACCATTCCTCTCATTTCTACGATCATATTCACTGATCTATACAGAGGATTTGTCCATTCATGTCACTGTGCAAGTGTAGAGTTGTAATAGGAGCCTTAGTTACTAGTCACTTAGATTATTGCAATGCCACGCCCCACACGCTTGTCACATGTTGCACTAGGCTTCCGCCTACCGTTTGCCCTGCCGAGCCCACAGTTCCACTGCGTTTTTCAGGACACTTCTACCACTAGTGGTTTCCCAAGAGGATTAAATATAGTCCATTGATGAGGTTTTACCTCGGTGCAGCAATGTCTCCTTCTACTTGGTTCAACACACCAACATGGCGGCCATGTCAGGTCAACTTTCCAGGTCCAGGGTACTTCCACAGCCTTCTTTGCGAAGTCTTGGCAAAGACAGGTATCTGAATGTGTCCGACATTGAAGGTTCAAACCATTGCTTGGCCAACTCAGACCATGCTCGTTTTAGAGCTCCCAAAACTGAGAATGATTAAATACGATCAAAATGGCCTCCATTATTAAGGTACTTAGGAAGGTGAGGATTTATGCATAATGTAGCTATGTTTTCACCGGGCGTTATTGTGTGCTGTTCTGCACGGGTCAGCGGGAAGCTTGGCTCTCCGTCCTACAAAAGCAAATGCTGCACGTGACATGAAAATGCCTAAGCGTTGCCTGTAGAAGATGAAGGGTGAATGTAACAGAGGCAAAATGGAGATAAGGTAAAAGAAAATCCAGTGATGACAAATGAAAACCAAATCATTCTAGGCAGCTCGTCTAACGCGCGATTTTAATCAAATTGTGTGAGGAAAATAAATGTTGAAAGAGCTAAGATTGATATATCTGCACACATGGGTGGGAGAAAATGATAGTGGCTGGGCACTTGGACTAGAAGTGTGCCTTCCTTCTTGCAAATGAGCTAGGCTGCCGTAGACTGGCACAGTGTTCCATCTTAATCACAATCAAAATGCGGGGAAGAGAGTGAGTTAAGAGGAATTGCTACATTGGCTCGTGATCGGAGGTTCACGTGCCACACATTGATGTAGCTGTCTGACTGGGAGAAGACCCAAAACCCAATTGAAAACAATCAGGGCTGGGGCTCTGTAAATGCACTGGGATACAACCTGCTCCTCTTCCATTGGCTGAGGGCAACAGGGAGCATTTGTTAAGTCTTCAATCATTGGCAGAAAGCACTTAACCAATGGCTACCTTCCAGTTCAAGGCATGAAGCCCGTGGTCGTCTGTCAAAGCCCTTTGTCACTGCATGGACTTTATGACCCAAAAGCTGTCTTTCTTTAAATGGTACATACACATTTCAAAAGAATAAAATAGGCTGTTCCTCACAATTATTAGAACTGTACCTGATTTCATAGCCAACAACATATCTTTATTTTTTTTGGTTTAAAAGGTTTTATTTAAATCAGATCATACAAGGCGTACAGAGAGCATACCATGTCTTATGAACGCTATGAACATAGAGGAATAACGATACAACTTAGCTGTTGAAATATAAGGGGGACTTGCATGAATACATACTCATTAATCATTAAAACTTCGGTTTTAGGTGGAAAGGGGTAAAAGGGGAGGGGGTGTGCATACATTTAAAAACAGGAACAAGACAAGAACGGAACATACACGTATGGAAGGCTGCATTTAAGGAGGGGGGACAATGGGAAGGAGTGAATAAGAGGTACTAGATAAATAACAGTAAACCAAGGATATACATGCGAAAAATTGAATGAAAGGTTTCCATTTCAGTTCATGTTTTTGTAGTAAAGATGGGGAAGAAGCATTACACCTCTGTAGTCTATGAGGTTTACAGATTGAATTTCACTACATCGTGTAATGAAGTGTATCTACACGCTTCCATTTGGATAAGATAGTTCTAATAGGAAGCATTATAAACAATACAAACAACAATCTCTCATACATATCAGTTATTTCTTTTATAATAACACTACCAGCCATATAATCTAACATGGATTATTTTTTGCACCCTTCCACAATTATTATATACATTTCCATCCGTATTGCTTCCACCTATTAAAATATTCTTATGATGGGTGCAAAAACTGAATGTTTCATCATGTTTAGCTGCAAAATACTTGCCACTATTTTTAAGACAGCAAATGCAAATGTTCTTTTGTTCACGTTTATATAGTAATCCTAGTGTAGAGGAAAAGTCCTAAAGTGCCTTTTCAGATAACGTCGTAAATCATTAAAGGTGCTCTCAAATTCAAACCAGTTAAAACCCCACAAGTGCGTTTATATGGGGGATTCAAATAGTGCCTACACATGCTAGTAGTGCAGGTGGCAAAGTGCAGTCTTACAGCAGTTTTTATGAGGGAGCCGATGTAAGAGAATGTGATTCAGACCATACCTTGACGAGCATGAAGAGAAGTTCCCTTCCTAAGTCTCTTGTGGCGCGGAAGTGCGGGTGGCTAAGTGTAGTTGTACTGCAGTTGTTATGAAGGAGATGGTGGGATGGGACTTGTTTCTTGGCACACCGTACCTTGACATGGAGGAATAGGAGAAGATCCCTTTATAAGGCTCCCATGCTGCGGGCAGCTAAGTGCAGTCTTACTGCAGTCATATGCAAATTATGTGTTAGTAAGTGCAGCTGGGGAAGGCCTGTCTTGTGGCGCCCAGACTCTAGACACCCCGCGTACTAGCTACACTGTCGCATTCCACCAAGCTCTTTGCTGCGCAGAAGCATTTTCCTCCACACTTCTCATAGTAAATCTGCCACTGAGTCAATCCTTTTTTTGGCACTTGCAAAAAACTGAACTTCAGCTCCCCAGGGTTTTCTGTGTTGAGATCTCCAAGTCCTGTCTGAACGATCCCCTTCCTCGTCCTTCGATGGTCAGCTTGTGTTTTGGGACCTTGAAACACTGATCTTGGTGTCGTTCCGAAGCTTGCCAGTATGCCAACATCTTATTCTCTGCATAGTAAAGTAAACTGTGATGTAGAACCTCTTTTAAATGAGGAGTCTGGCTTCAAGAGGAACTTATTCACATGGAATCACAAAGCGTAAACCTGGCCATAGTTCCCAATCTAGTTGGGCAGCCCCCCGACTTCATTGGTGTGGACACTTGTCTGCACACCCCTCTTTGCCCACGAACTACAGGGTTGGTGAAAATGTCTAACTCAAAAATCACCATATTTTTTTTCTAAATCAGCGCCTCCTTTGAAAAATGAATTGTTACCTAGGGGTCTGAACGCAAATGTGGTTAAGGATATTTCAGATAAGGCCTGTTATCCTGTGATAACTACTCGCTAAATCTCTGGTCCACAAAATCATGAGTCTTCATATCACATACGCCTGTGGAACCTGCAAGCATAACTCCTGGGGATACCCCAAACACTGAAAGAATCAGCGCTACGATGCATCCCACACAACTTAGTCAGCAGCTTTCCAACTCTTTTTGAGTTTTCCCCAGTGTTGCTAGAAGAGGCCTCTGAAACTTCAAAATATTCGACTTTTGGCACGACCCCTTGACATTTTTCCTCTAGACCCGGGGATAACACCACACCGGTCCCACCCCTTGGTGCTACAACTATTTCAGCATTGAACTTCATTTTAAGTTCTCTTGTATAACTTTCTGAGAACAGAAACTCAAAATGTAAGGAGCAGGACGCACTTTTAAATATGCTGAACTCAAAAATCCTTTTTAAAGAGAGTTCATCTCAGCAACAAGGCCACCCCTTTTACATACCTTGAGATCTCTTTCTTTGGCTGGTGCCGCCTTCTGGCACAGCCTCCCTGCCTCTCTGAAACTTGACTCATCTCCGGTTCTGGAAGCACCTCAAGAACTTCCTCTTTGCTTCTGCCTTCTCTCTTCATCTCCCCTGCTGATCTCCTGTCTGATACTGCACTGGTCACCTGGCTACACTCTGAATTCGGGCCCAGGTTCCTGCCGTCTCAGTTGCACACCTGCACTGCCTCCTGGCAACCCCTGCACTTGGGTCTGTATCTGCAACCCTACAGTCCCCTTACCTGCACTTATTGGACTTATTGGACACCTGCTGTCTGTACTTACCCTGCACTTGCCACCTGCTGGCCACACTACTTGTTGTTTTGATCACTTGCCCATCCTCCCCTGCCCCAGGCATATACCCTTCTCCTCTCCCCTGCACCTGCACGATTTCAATGTCACTAGGCCTAGTAAGACCATTGTCTTTGTCCTCCATCTGTTTCTCCTCCCTTCCCTTGTCATGCCTTGAAACACTTGTGTATAGGCATGTTATAAATACCATATAATTTCATTCCCAACCTCAAGCTAGTGTTTGTTCATTGATCCCTCCTCGGGTGTCTTGTTTGGGTTTCCTGCTGTTACATAGGGTTGAACTTGTAAAATCTGCACTGGATGAGGCTATTCTGCTTTCTCCTCCAGATTCCTTGCATGAGAATTGTGAAATTCTACAGCATTTTGGAGGAATTCCAGCTCTCTCCAGGAAAATAATCTAGAAATCTTTTATTTACTCTATATTCTACCAGAAACGAAAGAGATGGCAATGTGGGGAAAGAGGTCTAAACAAACCTATAAAGAGCAAAAACATTAAATCAATGAATCACTCTTCAAATTTTGGGTGTAGAAAATTCCTACTCTCTTTAAAGCTTCTGAGTGCGGGTCTGGAAAACTGTTAAGGCACTCGTAAGAAAATGAAGAAGCAAGGGCGACAAGAAGAAAACATTGACCAAGGGGAGCTACCAATCACCTTAGTATCTTTTCAAGATGAGGAGGTGGAACTAAACTATGGTCGATCTTCTGAACAAGGGGATTTTGTTGATCTATTGGGTATATCAACATACTCAATAAATCACTCACTAAGAAAGGGGGTTGATGGAGTGGAATTAAAATGTCCACCCAAAAGAGTGAATGTGGCAGATTTACAGGTGCCTGCATGATCTTACCCTCCTCCCAAAATCGACCCTTTGGTGAAACCGATAGATCCCCTCCCCCTGATTGTTGCACATCCCCAGGTGAACCCTTTCCTCACTCTAGAAAAGAAAAGGATTGCTAAAGGAAACAAAATGGGGTCAGGAAATGCTCCCACAAAATCGCATATTGAACAATCAAAAAGTGGGGAGAAGTCTCTCAGGTGTCTTTTGTTAGAACCTCTCCCTATATCCTCTAAATAAATGGTTTTAAATAGATCCAATGTTTTAGCTTTGTTTGATGGTCTTCCTTGTTTATGGACAATCGAGTCTAGAGATGTAGCCCACGTCGAGTGTATAAATGATCTGAAACTTGAGCTATCATTTCATATTAGTTCCCGAATTGTGATAAAGGTGCTATTAGATGTAGTTCTCTTATTACTTTCTTTGTGTTATGATCTAACATAAATAGTTAGAGGTGAATCCTTGGACAAGGAGGAGTATCAAGTAAGAAAAAACTATGTGGAATGCAAGAAACATATGGCCGTACCTCCCCTTCAAATTACCTTTTCAAAGTCTGATATGGACTGCAGATCGGTTTGTGTGAATAATCCGACTGCAGTTGTTTCTGATTCTAATGAAAATTGATCCTGGGTAGCTGGAGCTCTGAAATCAAATAAGGGGTAGCCAAACTTAAATACCAGTTGAGGGGGTATTTCCTCAGGCTCTTGGAACACTCAAAGGGTTCTCACATATCTTCAGCTCTGGGAATTTTAACTGGGCTCAATATGATAAGTTTGCTCTGCAAGATATATGGTTACAGATGTCCCCATTGTTGGACGGCTATTCACTACTTCTAAACCCAGCACCCAAGGGAGACAGGCAGTAGGCTTATTAGCTGGAGTTCCTTTCTATTAATGAATGTTTATTGGAACCCAGCTAACGTGTCTCAACAGGTCTTTCTGGATGCAATACAATAGGCCTCATTACGGCTTTGGCGGTAGCCATGCCGCTATTGGTGGCATGGCTGCCAGCAAAACCGGATCTGGGTTCCCAGAATGGGGAATTACTGGGCCATTCCAAGTTTGGAGGGCCCGGTAATTCCTCCCTCTGGGAACCCGGGCCCAGACCTTCCCCATTCCCATCTGAGCCCCTGTAGTGCACAATGGGAATGGGAGAGGGAGCTAACAAGGGGCCGATTACGACCGGCCCGTTGTTAGCTCCCTGGCCCCCCTGTGAGGGGACGTCGTAATTTTGCGTAATGGTTTTAACGGGTCCGCCTCCATTAGCGGAGCCCGTTAACCCATTACACAAATGTCGTAATGAGGCCCAATATCTTTGAGGTTGGATTACATGTCCAAATTCAAATGCATTTTTTATTTGTGGTGATTTGAATGCCACAAAATTCGTTTGAGGAATGGAAAGTATAGTTCCCCATCTATGAAGCATGGGGCAGCATGGTTTTCCCTAGTGGACACCTAGGGTATTAACATATTACATTAAATGGAAACGTGGTTGGAGATATCTTCGCTAGAGACACTTGGGGACGATGAACCCAGCACACCCTTATAGATTATATGTTCATCTCTGGAAAAAAAATTTCCAAAATCTATTTCCTTCCAGATAATTCCATCAAGACAAAGCGATCATTCAATTTTGCAAATGATATTGCATCTTCAGGGACTAGGAGTTAATAATGGAAAGGGTGTTTCAAACCTGGAGATAATTTACATATTAACCTTTAAAATGTTGAAAAGCTAAATAATTTGGTAAATGTTTCTATAAGCAATGTTAAAGACTCTGAACCCAATGCACCCTTGAATTAGGCATATATCTTGGTCAGTTTTTATGACACCACCCACAGTTGTGGAAATGTCCAATTTAAACATAAACATGACTTTGACAATGGAATGAAACAACAAAAGAGACTTAGAAGAGCAATTGGTCTACATCTACTTGAAACTACATCTAATGTGAAGGAAAACAATATGGAAATATACAAATTGGGTAAGAAGTCATAAGGCTTTACTAATTCAAAAGACGTGAGAAGGATGTTAAATGCCTTATCTTTCGATAACTCAGCTGATTTTTGGAAGTTGATAAAGGGTCTTGAAAACCTGCAACTAGCACTGCAACTAAATCCAATTCCCAAAGCAACACGGGTCGCTCATGTTTCGTCGATTTATGCAAAGAGGTTGTTGGTAGTTCAATCTATTATATGAAACTCTAAAGTAGGTTGAGATATGCAGTTTATTATTGACAACATGTGTCAGCTCATCAAGAAAAGTAAACATTCCTGTGCCCCTGACCAGGACTGATTGTCCACCGTGATCCTGAAAAATTGCCCAGAGCTATGAGTCGTTGTCCTATACACAATATTCAAGCAGGTATTGTGTGATAAATGTACTCCCCTTTAGTGGAAAACAGCAATAGTGGTACTCATTTTTAAAAAGGGAGATCACTGCTTAAACTCCAGAAATAATCGTGTTTTTACTCCAAGTACAATGAAATGGGTGGGTCAAAATAGTAACTTTTGAAAGGCTCTGGAACCGCCTTGAATGTATTTTTATTACATTTCTTTAAAGAAAGAGTTTTGTCTGAGGGGGCTGCTCTTTACCCTGTCTTTATCGACTTCGCTCTCGCATTCAATAGCATACACAGAATGCTTTTATTGGATGAATTGCTAAAATGGGGATGCCCAACACACCTGCTAGAGATGATAAAGGATCTCCACTCGTATTCCTTATGAGTTAGATTGTATCAAATTGGTCATCTATCAAAACAAATCCCTACAGATAGGGGCTTGAAACCGGGCTGTATGTTAGCCCCTGCTTTGTTCAATCTGTTAATCTCAGATATAGGAGAAACCTTATGTGAATCTAAATCCTTTCCTCCACATGTACTGTAATTAGCTGGCTTCTATACACGGATGACTCGGGTTTGTGGGACAAGCCCCTATAGGATTACAATGTCAGTTTATCAATTGTCATCAACATGTCCACATTAATGATCTTTCCATAAATGTCTGTAAAGGGCGTGCACCAATTACTAGATGTAGGCCTAGCAGAAGACGAGTTCATAGTGTATACAGTTATTTTTATCGCTAATCTGGTAGCTATTTAACATGTGCGGTTATTTGTGCAGTTGTATTTTTAAGAAGACAGCTGTGTACTAATGCATGTGTTGCGTACATACCTCTGCACAATATTATCAAAACGCATCCAAATAAAATAATTTTCCAAGAAAAAGAAAATAGAACGTATCGTAGAGAAAATATTTGAAAGTCTACTTTTGTTTCCTTTACTATTGCTTTTGAACTAGGTGTGAGGAAATGGCTGAGAGCTGACTGAAATTCAAATCTGAAATCAAATCCTTGTTGGAGGTGTGTCAGTGATTTACAAAGACTAACTGACCAGCTTACATTACACCGTTTTGTGCTCATCCATCATTTGAACTGTATTTGTTAAGATAACTACATATTGTGAATATTCCATTGCCTGTTACCTCCCTCCCAGCTTAGCTAATGTGCTTGCTGAACGTGTCTCATATTTTTTATACTCATTGAATAACATTTGGCCTTAGCATCCCTTATTAACTAATGTTGAGGCAACCTCGCCGAACATAGAAGCCCTAGATTTCCAATAGATATTTCCTGGCCCCACCCATCAACGAGGAACCACGCTTGACCATATTGTTTGTCCAAGTAATCTACTAAGCAACATCAGTTCTATATTTGTTTGACCAAACAATTGTTGCCTTCCATCTAAGGGTACCTCCCTTAATTTGTACTCCCCACCCAGGCGCGCCTGTTACTCTGATGCTAAAATTAGGGCTTTTCAGGCTTTGCGCCACAGATATTTGCTCTCTTCCACTCTTACCTAGAACATTGACTGAACTCATACACTAACTGGACTTCCAGTGCCACAGTCCAATTCACTCCGCTTAATCCCAAGACTTCATCGCATTTGCCAGCCTTTGGCCAATGGTCGTATTAGACCCTCCAAACCATGTGCGAATATGTACAATATCTAGAGTGCATATGACATAGAAAACCGGCTCCTGAAGTTCATATACGTTTTAAATCCACCCTCTGTTCCTCTCTCACCAATATTGTGGATGCATTTAAAAATGATTCTGCTCTCCACATGTTATAATGCCAAAACCTGCTTAATGAAATGCTCCATGCCATCAACAAATTCGCCTCTAAATCTTCCTCTGAATACTCCATTGTAGCCTCCTAGGTTCTAGTTAAGGAGCACTGACTTTTCTTTGATGATAAATGTATCCTACCCTCTCCTGCCTGTGCTCGGGTGACACTGGCATCTAGATGCTGTGATAGTGAGCTCTTACAGCCAGATGAACAATCATGTGCTCCCCTGCACTCAATTGCTCACTGCAACTGATAAAACGAACTGAAGGAAAATCAGGTTCTCGTCTAGATCCTTATCTCTTCCCCATACAGCTCGAGGAGAGTACCCTCACCCTCCCCAACAAACCTAAGACCTAAGCACTCAGTGCCTCTTTCAATATTGGTCTATTTCCAAATAACAAAAATAAGCTGTGATGGTTGTCTTGCGGAAGAAATCCTCAGTAGATCCTTCTGATTCTGTAAACTAATCTATCTGCCCCCCCCCCCGCCCGCCCTAAAATACTTGGGTAAATAATCAGCTTCATCTTCAGAGACTTCTGCAAACCACCAATTGGCTCAATCTGTATGTTATGATGCCGTTAATGATCTCTGCTTTTCATCCGATAGTGACAGCATCCTCAACCTGATTTTACTGAGCAGCAGTTCACTGAGTCGACCACAACCACCTCTTTGATTGCCTGGTAGAGACTGTTGTCAGGTGGGTAGGTCCTAGATTTCCATCAGATCATCATTGGCCCTGCTCATCTTTTAACACCTTTTCATCTAACCTCTTTTGCCAATGACCCATATAGCACCCAGGACATTGCATGTTCACCTATACATTTCAGCCACAGGTGAGGCACATTTACAGCTACTGATGCCTCAGGTTCTAAGACCCTGCGTTGTCTAGAGAACTGTCTAACTAGTTAAACATGGGAATAGAGGGACTCCATGGTGATGATAGACTGGCTAAAGGTCACTTACTTACTCAAAGTACTTTTCTGGAAGTCTGTGGTTATGGTTGTGAATGTACAGGGGAGACTCTGCCACCCCTTATCCCCCTGCTTGATTCCCTCAGTGTGTAATCAGAGCTTTTATTTCTTCCAAAACTTTCTCTCAGGACTCAAGTAAGTGCAATGTTCATCAATCACTTCTTCACAAATCCAATCCTTTTTTCCCTTGAACACTGAAGGAAAATGTTTCAGATTGGGTGTATCAGTGGTTCCATGTGATAACGTCCCATCAAAGATTTAGGGCTTCATTACACGGTAGGCAGTAAGGGTTTACCGGTACCGTTACCGTAATTAGCGCCTTCTCCTTTCCCATAGAGCCATATGGGGCAAAAATGGGAATGGGGAAGGGCAATGGGGGAAGGGGGAATTACCGCCCCACCAACCTTTGAATAGGGCGGTAATTCCCCTTTCCACCAAGGCGGTGCCAGTATTTTACCGCCATGGACCAAGGTGCTAGTAGCACCTTGGTTCCCCGCCATCCGTGTAATGAGGCCCTTAGTCTGACAAAAATGTCGGAATAAAATGGTCATGGTTTGCAGGGACGTTATTACATTGAACATGCGGGTGACACCCCCAGAAGCCCCAAAACCTTTTTTTTCCCCACTGGAGTGGGGGATAGCCCCACAACCCCTGCTCCCCTTGACCCCATATATATGGACACCATATATAAAGTCACCACATCCTTTTCCCGGCACCATGTATATGGGGATAATATTACCGGATAACGTTTTGGCAGTGGGGCTATAGGAAATCACTTTATCTGACTCTCCCAGATTATGAGCTGCAGTGGCTTGACCCAGAATGAGACACCCACACTTTCTTTGTGTCCATATGGTTTTCTCATGCATGGCTGCCGCCAAACTCGGGTCCGGGTTTGGGTTCCTTGAATGAGGAATTACCGGACCATTCCAACCTTGGAGGACCCGGTAATTCCTCATTCAAAAAACCCATCCCCAATCCCATTTCAGCCCCCATAGGGTGCAATGGGATTGGGAGTTCCAAATGAGTTCCTATTCAGGCCCGAGTTTCCGATGGATGAGGAAGATGGAACAATAGTGCCAATAGAAATAGAGGCTATGGTTGAGAGGATTAGATAGCAATGCATGGGATGAATGACACAGGGCGATCATGGAGAGCAGTGATCGCAGTGGCAGAAGGGTGCAGGTTGGCCACAGTGACAGACAAAGAGCTTTTCAGGGAAGAGAGACTAGAAATAGAGATGCTATTCGAAATGAGTGTGACTTTCTGGTTACACATATATTACAGGGCAGTACCACAGAGAATGGCAATGGCGCTGGAGGGCCAACCACATTCTGGGAGGTGGATATGGCCAAGGTACCCAGCACCATATGGGTCACAAGTCCCTATGACATGGATCACATAAAGAGCATAGGGAGAGTGAAGATCAAGCTGAAGCCTGGAGCAATTATACCAAGAGTGAAGCAGTACCCCCTAACTAAAGCATTTTTGAGAGAATAATGTCCTTGATTGAGAAAGGCATCCATGTAATACCGCAGTGTATCCTGTGAGGAAAGCGAAGGGGGGGTCATGGCATTTCATAAAGGATTCAATACCTCTTTACCACATTGTAGAAGCAGAATATCCTCTAGTTGTGAATGCAGTGACAGGTTTGTGCTGCATTCTGGAGGAAGCTGCCTGCTTCACGGTCATTGATTTGAAGAATGCATTCTTCTCAGTACCACTACACCCAGACTCACAAGACTTGACCAGCTGCATGTATAGAAACCAGAAGTGGAAAAATACTTGTTGACCATGAGGGTACTGCGAGTCACCATCTATCCTTAACAGAGTGATACAGATGGACTTACAAAACATACAGATGAAGAGCATAGTTGTATAGTACGTTGATGACATTTTGATTTGCAGGATGACAGAAGATCTCTGTAGGAAGGACTCAGTACATATGCTGAATATGCAAGCTGACAAGGAGTACAAGGTGGACAAGGCCAAGTTACAGTACTGTCACAAAGAGGTGCTATACATTGGACAAAAAATATCCCAAAAAGGCTGACAGATCACTCCAGAAAGAGCAGAGACAATACACAAGATACTTAAGCCCATGATTGTGAGGGAAATGCAACAGTTCTTAGGGTTATGCAACTACTACAGTGAATAGGTCCTTGACTACAGCACATACACAAGGCCACTACTGGGTGCTCTGAAGGAAGCAGAGAGAGAGAAGAAGACACTGATATGGACCACTGAGATGACTGAGGGATTTGAGGAACTTAAAGAAGCAATATGCACAGCACCAGTGTTAGGGATCCTGTGCTAAAAAGGAATGTTTCCTATTTTCTCATACTGATGGTGTAGTGATGAAGGCAGTACTGACACAGAAGACACGCATGGGACACAAGTCAATAGCTTACTATTGTGGGAAACTAGATCCAGTAATGAGAGGGCACTATCAGTGCCAACAAGCCTTGTCAGCGGCCGCATTTGCAATGGAGAAGTCAGCAGAAATAACCATGGGGTGAACCATCACTCTTTATGTGGAGCCCGCCGTCTTTGCTATACTGCAGAAGCCAAACAGCACTCTGACCACACAAAGAACATCAAGGTATGAGGTGATACTATGAAATATAGGACTGAAGATACTGAGATGCAGAATTGTCAACCCAGCAATATTTCTAGCATCCTAAAGGGAGGAGACTATGCACATGACTGTTCAGCAAACATAGAGATGTTCAATGACACTCGCAAGGTAGAGGAAGATGCATTTGGGCTGGGGAGAC
Source organism: Ambystoma mexicanum (assembly GCF_040938575.1). Taxonomy (NCBI): domain Eukaryota; kingdom Metazoa; phylum Chordata; class Amphibia; order Caudata; family Ambystomatidae; genus Ambystoma; species Ambystoma mexicanum. The sequence goes on along the minus strand of NC_090933.1, from coordinate 1,233,570,697 downwards.
ATGCTCTACATTGATGGGTAATCAACAATTGACCAGACATATGGGGTCAGGCATCCGGCAACTGAAGTAGTAAGACTGAAAGAAGATGGGACAAGTGAAGTAGTAGCCAGTGCATGGCTACCATCCCATTACTCAGCACAAGCAGCAGAACTAGTTGCCCTAATACTAGCACTGGAACATAGAAGGATGTGACAATCTACTCCAACTCTGCCTACGTGATGACCACAGTACATTCTGGACTGTCACGTTGGTTTAGGAGAGAGTTTAGAAGGGTGGACGGGACTCCAGTACAACATGAACTTTTACTGGGCAGATTGATTGAAGTAATTGCTTATCCAAGACAGATAGCAATAGCGAAGTGCCAAGCACACATGAAAGGGGAGGATCCCACCTCAAGGTGAAACGAAGCAGCAGACTTTGAAGCAAAATGAGCAGCATATTTTGGGGAGCCATGGGAACTAGGAGGAGCTCCAAATGTGGGAGAGTGCACAAGAACTATGGCAGGGAGCTGCACCCAGGGAAGAGAAGGGAACTGTGGATAAAGAGTGGATGCACAGTGTCTTTGAAAGATGCCTTATGGCGGCAGGATAACATAGGGAAAGTGGTGATGCCACTAGCATTATTGAACACGGCATTGACACAATTGCATTATCCAACACACATGGGGAAGAAGGTAATTTCTACATGCATTGGAGAAACATGGTTCTGTCCTAATTTGGCAGGACACGTGGCTGCATTTGTGAGCAATTGTTTGATTGGTCAGCAGTTTACAGCAGGACATACTCTGTGAGTTGTAAGAGAAGCCATACCAATGAGTCCAGTAGGCCCATTCCAGCATTTGAATGTGGATTATGTAGACATGATCCAGGTTTGCCAAGGATACCACTACATGATAATGGTTGTATGCCCATTCTCCAGGTTGATTGAGGCAAGCCCCTGTTTGCATGCAGACACCCTTAGAGCGGCTACATTCATGGGCAGAGCTGTGTTCCCAAGATGGGGCATGTGTGAGGTCCTGCTGCCTGACAACAGCTCTCACTTTGGGGTGTGTGAACTTCTGAAAGGCCTCCTGAAGGAGTGCATAAAAAGACGCAGCAGAGCACCAAAAATAATTGTCTCCAATGCTTACTTCTCACCTTGTTTGAATTGTCAATACGCCTGGGTCCGACAACCATTTATCGCCCCACATGGTAGTGACGGTACGGTGCATGCATCTCACACTGGCTTCTCCCACAAGAGGACTAAAGGATTGTGAGAATAGTGCAGATGTGTTAGGGCAGGAAATGCATGACTATTTTATTTCTTTGGTGACTAGTGCTTCTTTTATCTCTCGCCAGATACAGCACTGGGAAGGCCCAGAAGACAGCAAAGAGAGCAAGTGCAACAGCACACCACATGAGTCTGGTTTTAAAAACCATGTGACATTGTCCTCATCAGAAGTGTTGTTAGGTGCTAAAATGCACCATGGTTCACGGGTCTGCATGTTGTAGAGAAAGTGGCCGACCGTGCTGTCAAACTCGAGGAGAAGCTGGTCTGGAAACACTTGGCAGACATCAAACCCTAAAAAGCAGCAGCCTCACCTGGCAACAAAGTCACTTTGACTGACAGGGCCAACGTTCAGTACCTAGGAGAGCTACAAGCTCGTTCTGTCCTTAAACGACCAGGGGGAGGGCATCCAATGATCATGCACAGCAAAAGTGGAGACCGGACTCCTTGTGGACATAGATTAGGGAACACTGTGTGTTTGTTATTTTTCTTTTCCACACATAGCCAATGTGAAAGCCGATGTAATTGTTGATAATTGCCCATGTTGCCCTGTGCCCATCACCCAGATACTTTTTCAAACCAATTTGTACATACTGTTCGAAGACACAGCAGGTTCCGAGCTTGATCCCCCGGAGTTCCCTATCTTGTCTTTATAGAGTATTTGGCCCAAACATAACCTCAGCTTGAGCATACACTGAGAGACACATCAGTAAGAAAGGTCTGGGAAGAGGTGTTTGCCTTTGCCATCAGTGATTACCTGATCCACAGGACTTAAGAGTATTCAAAATACTAACAAGTAATGCATTTCTTTGTGCATTTCAGGTGGGCAACTATATCTTCAATCTGCAAGGATCAAACAGCATATGTGAAAATTAATGACATATTAAAAAGTGTGATGGTTCTGTAGGTCTTACTTATTCCTAGCAGTGTTATTATATATTCGTATATTGGAAAATTATTTTCGTTGCTAGTGCTACCGCTGTACCTTCTACAAAAATTCCCCCAACCTGAGCAGGTGGAACGACCATGTCCGGAGAACAGGAGAACACTGCTGTAAAGGTAAGGAGAGGTAAGCACAGTGTTGACACAGAGTTGAAGGGGGTAGACATGTATCTCACCGACACTGCTCGAGTGTCTAATAACATGTACTACAAACAGATGACCAAAGTATGTAAGGAAACCACTGGGGAGAGCTGTTATGTTTGCTCCTTAATCCCATATGCAATGAGTGCCTCCAGAACGTTCATAACAACTGAAATACCAGCAGCAAGAGCACAGTGCCTAATGTATCTCTTGATGGTGACAACTCGAGTAAGATTTCAAGGGAAGAAAGTAACGCTGAGGTGGATGTCTACAGCCATGTTCCTATATGAAGACAATTACATAAAGACCTTAGAAATGATGAACAATTATTGGAAGCTAGATGAAGCTATACAGTACATAACTGATGGACCTGACAAAAGGAGAAACAAATACTATAACCCTGAAAGAATTGCCATTTCCATGGACAAGAGTGAAGGAGACAGGAGGTGAGCCGGACTATTGGGAAAGACCACAGATACTAGTGTATGGCCAAGTATACAGATAAGATGGATGGAAGGATGGAGTGGCGGATAGCAGGGCCCTGACACTGGCACAGTCGCCAGTGATCAAGGTACAGGAAGAAAATGATAAGTGCCTGAAAGAACGGAAGGCAAGTGCAAAGTTACTGACATGGGTGGAACACGAAGCTGGTCCTGAGCCAATAATACCTCTGAAAACACCAGCACTGTGCTATCAGAATAATGGTGAAGTTGAAGTTGGCGAACATGATGGATGCAGGAGCATTGAATGACACGCAGCAATGAAAGCAGGAACAGCGGTACTGATGGATCACTGCTGGCCTTGCTTATCAAAAGCATACAATAAGCTGCCACCCGACTGGGGACGAATTTGCTTGGCGATACACATCAGTATACTATCCCTGGTTGTGCCCCGCAAGGACGTGAAGCTTGGCGACTTCCTGAAAATGGACAATAATAAAAGAAAGAAGAGGTTGATCAAAGTGGTACCAACAGCCAAGGCAAAGAAGCATGCTGAATTGAGTAGAGTAAAGAGAGAAATTACTTCTCAGGAGCATCAGAGGCAGCACTGGATGAAATTCCTGATGAACACAGGCTGTTTAGCAGGACACACATGTTCTTTGTATCAATAATACCATCTGTACAGATGTATACAAAAGGCAAAGTGGTTACAAATTACCCACTGGGAGCTCATGGTGAGGATCAACTCCACAGTGAATGGGTTCAAGGCAAAGAAAGAAGAGCTCCGAGCAATAAGGTTGGTGGCGGTCCAGCACACATATGTTCTGGACCTCATCAAAGCCATGGAAGGAGGAGTTTGCACAAAGACAGGGAGTTCCTGTTGCACATTCACACCTGCCAATGTTGAAGATAACAGAACACTATCAGATGCATTGTTGCAGCTGGCATGGATGCATGTAAAAATGTAGGACGAAACAAGGGGGACAGGAAAGGACCAGAGATGGATAGCGTACATATGGTCATGAATGCCATCATGGGTGTCAGATGGGCTAAAGGTGATAATGGGCGCATCAATACTGACAGCAATGTCAATGTGTGGGATTCAAATCTGCATGGCAAGGTGCACGAAAACGGCATAGGAAGCACAGTGGTGGTTGCAATGCTCGCGGCCAGTGGTGGGGCCGGAGCACCCTGGATGCTGGAGCAGCCAAGATGTAGAAGTCTCTGTTATAATGCAAAAATGGAAATTGTTACATCTTCAGATGCCCGAATATATGGTTAATTACCATGTTCTTAAGTATTCAACAATTTGACAGCTGACTTTACTGAGGCTCTGGCGTTCATGTGATACAATCATACTGTTGGGGACGGAACCCCAGGTATGCCAGAAAGACACTGGAAGTCCGCAAACTTGGGGGGCCCAACACCCTTCCCCAGGATACATGGAGGACTCAGTCAACAGCAAGTTCAAACTGCGGTTTATTACAGGCAAAACCCACAGGGATCAGCACAGGAACAGAAAATATTCATGAACATCTCGCTCTTCCTCACCTCACAGGCCAGTTTTTATTTACAAATGACATCAGCACCACGTTGCAACTTGGGCCCCTCTCCAGGAAACCTATCGGGCCAGGTGAATGGGTGTTTAGTATTCTATTACCTATGGAGAACATTATAGATGTTATTCTATTGGCCCTCACATGTCAGATGGCTGGCCTGGGCCTGTTCCATCCCCAAGTCACTAACCATAACATTGTTGCAGTGTTGTGGACTTACCATTGGTTCATGCCCATTGCTACCCACCCCTAGGTTACTAAACTGTGATTGGCTAGAGCTGACATCGCCAGGCCTGGGATACGCAAAGGTTCTCAGCTCAATGTGTACTTCTTCAAGGTAATAAGACTGATTATGTGTCTGTATTGTAACTTGTGTATACCACCTTTGCTTATGAGAGACTTCTCCTGATCAGCGCAATACATGTTACATATTGTTGCATATTTGTTGCGGTCCATGTCTGGCTGCCTGGAATCAGCTCTCCTTTCCCAATGTCGATCACTGTCCATTGTCTGCTTCAGCTGTGTCATTTGTTCAGAAACCACAAATTTGAGCTGTGCAGCTCTGAATAATGAGTATTTATTAGTATTTTCTGCAGCTGGTCCCTTTGTCGTCTTGGATTTGGAATGTCATCCGTATCTGTTGACCTTGGCCGTGGGTCCGTTCTCACGCGTCTTTCTCTCTGTCCAGCCTGAATCAGCTCAGCTCGTCTCTTGCTCAGAGGGCTGAGGCCTGCTGTCATTTTTCTAAACCTTATAATGTGGTTTCTACAATGTCCATGCTAGGCTATAGTACCTTAGGTTAGTCACACTTGGCTCTGTCAAGTCCCATCAGTGCTCTTGCCGTTTCATAGGGTTATGCACGTGTAGGCATCTGCAAGCTCAGCTCAGGATCTCTTGTCTCTTGCGGTTTCTGCGTGGCTTCATTTGGCTAGTGACATAAATAATAAAACAATGACAGTATTTATATGTATCTGTCCTCTAACTAGAACTGTACACTCATGTTCTTCATGTATTTGAGTGCGTGTTTGTGTCCCAAAGTGCAGATGGCACGTGTGCTTCATGTCTAATGCTGCAATGTCGTGGTGTCTCTAACCTCAGCAACATGGTTTATTGGTGTTTTAGTCTAAGCTGTCCATACAGGAGTCCTTGATCATAGCATCTCGCTCTTCATCCACGCATGGATAGAGCTGTATGTCCCTTGGTCGGTATGGCTGGCTGAGGGGATACCTCTCAACATACTTGTTAATAATGGGTCTGTTTGTCCAAAATAGAATGGGTGATTGCAGTGATTTCTGGCCTTCTTCCTTGTCATGAATTTATTCTGGGTGACAGGCTTCCCCATCCCTCTAAAATACACATTTGTGAATTAAAGAAGTCAATTTCGAGCAAAGGTTTTGTGGTTCCACAAAAAAATATTCATACAAAAACACACACGTGCACACACCAATACACGTTTTACCTACCTTGTGGGGACTGTGTGCCTCATCATGACTTTGGCGGTAACCCTTAAAACCGGCAGTCACGCTATTACCGCCGGATTTAAGGGTCCGCCAAATCAGGACTTCGGCGGATTTCGCCCCAGCTCTTGGCTGGGGGGAAATCCGCCGAAAATTTGCACTAATACCGCCGGCGGGAAATCCGCTGGCAGTAAGAGTGTGAATTTTCCCCATTGAGCCCAATGGGAAATGGGGCATTCCCGAATGGGCTCAATGGGGAATGGGGAATTACACTACCGCCAAACTCGTGATCCGGTGCTATTAGCGCCGGGGAGTTCGGCGATAGGGCTAATAGCGCATTACCGCCGGCGTTACCGCCAAAGTCGTGATCAGGCCCATGTGTGGAAACTAGCCTTTTGGGGACTAACCTTTCCCAATGTTTTAAAAAAATACTAACAGCAGAAATATATTCAGAAAAAATTGATAATGGAGTATCCAGCTTCAAATATGCAAAAATGCTATTTTTTATAATCGCGTGTATGGTACCATTTCAGTGGGGACCTGAACGTGTGTTACCATCCTTGTGAGGACTTTCTTAATTTTTCTTATTTGGAATTGAATGTATCCCTATGCAAATAGCTAAATGTTTATTTCATAGACATGTTTGTAAATTACACTATTCAATTTTATATATGAGTATATGCCTGCGCCGTAGGTATACACAATAGATTGTCATGGTGTTGTATTTTCCATAAGAAATTCACTTAAAATGTACTAAATCCGGCATGAGACCATATGTCCTCCGATCGTACCCCAGTACCCCAGTACGATCGGAGGGCACTCCGGCATGAGGTGGGATTGAACCCACAACCTTTATTTTACATGCATTATGCTGTTATCTACGAACATGAAAATGGCCTGGATTTGAAAAAGGCACCTTTTTTTGCCAAAACACTTGTCATCCAATAAGACTATAATACTGCAACAATTTTCAATAAAAAGCAAACACCTAAGTCAATTGCTCAAGACGTCTTCATTGCCTCATTTCATGGTGCACCAACTATTGATGGTTTGCGCGTTATAAATAAACAAATACAAAATTGTAAGCTTACCAAAACATTATCAATATACAAAACTGTATAAACAAAAGAAGGGATACCCATCAATCAATTTGTTTTGATCCTGTTAGATGCACCTCTGTTTGTCCATACAGATTTCAAAAAAGATGTTTTCGACACGGCTTAGTTGGAGCAAATTTGCTGAGTTGAAAGGAGTTATTCATTAATTAATCATTCATAACGTGCTTGAGAAGGGGATTGGAACCTGTTTTGTTCTTGTTTTGCCTGTTGCCCCCTCCCAGCCCAAGTTGCTCCTGAGGAAGACAATTCTGAACCCTGTTGCCACCGAAACATAGTGTGCTGTGTGTTTGTGTTCTGGGATATCATGTGTAGTGTTTTAGCATGCGCACAACTCAGACATAGGATATTGAATATGTTTCTATTGATTATATAGAACTGAATCTCTGTAATGAAATCCATCATCTTCAGAAAGCACAACATGCTGGAGTGAGATTGGTTTTTGACGTAGCCAAAAATACTCACATATCTGGTCTCCGCCGATCACTACATTGGTTGACGGTGGAAGATCGGATAAAATTTAAGACTGGTTGCCTGGTCTATAGATGCCTGCATGAGATGGCACCAGTATATCTGATAAACAAATTGAAACGATACCAACCCACCCGTACCCTTAGGTCGGAGGATCAACTCCTCCTTGTAGTTCCTAGGATAGAGTGCAGCTCTAGAGGAGACCGGTGCTTCTCAGTGACCGGACCCAGATTGTGGAATAGTCTCCTGTTGCACCTGAGACAAGCTAACTCCTTGATGAGTTTTAGAGCAGGTCTCAAAACCTATCTTTTTAACTAAACTTAAGATCTTGGATTACTCGTTAGTTTGTGTTGTATTCAATATGATCCAGTTGGTCCTCTTGGCCCCCTGCTTTACTGTTTTGTTCCACCTGCGCCAGGATATGATTTAGTTTGTTGTGTGCATGTTTATAAATGCCTCAAAATTCAAAATTCAAAAATTAGGTCCAAAATCCTGGTTCATTAAGGCCTATTCTCTGATTCTAATTATATAATAAAACCATCTCTTTGTGTACATTGGGGCAGATGATAAGCCGGATACATTTTCTTTTTTAGAAAGAAGACTATGGGCCTCATTACACGGAAGGCGGTAATGGTTAACGGCCACCGTTAATGGTAACGGTGGCCGTTAACCATTACCGCCTTACTACGAGGTCCCTTAGCGGGTTGGTGTTTTAACGCAAAAATTGCGGTGCCGTAATTAGCGCCTTCCCCATTCCCATAGAGCCCTATGGGGCAGAAATGGGAATGGGGAAGGACAATGGCGGAAGGGGGATTTACCGCCCCACCAACCTTGGAATGGGGCGGTAAATCCGCTTTCCGCCAAGGCGGTGCCGGTAATTTACCGGCATGGTCCAGGGTGCTAATAGCACCCTGGACCACCGCCTTCCGTGTAATGAGGCCCTATGATTAATACAAGGTTACATATGACGAGAGGAAGACAAAATAAGATTCCTTAAAGTGAATGTAATAGTCCATGCAAGACGGCATGGTGTAAAATTGAACGGCTGTGTCCAATGAAAGTTTAGGAACACATTACCAAAAAGATTCCAGTATTAATCTAGCGGTCCGTATGTGTGCAGTAACTCTCCGAACACTAGAACGTCCACGGCAGCCATAACTTCTGTGCTGGAAAACATAATGGACACTACTTCATGTTGTCATGTCACGTCTTCAAATATATAAGTTGGCCAATAAATGTCCCTAATGCTGAACTGCTGCCCCTGGGATGTAGTTAGGCCTGTTTTCCTTTTTTGAGGCTTGATGTGTTGGATTTTTATAAAGGAGAACACATTACGCTTGGTGATAAGTCTAAGTGATGGAAGCGCGCAATGAGACTCCGCGGCGGGGAAGGGAATTAGAAGAACTCATTCTCAAATGTTCTTTCACGTCCATGAAGCGCACTTGATTTTTCATGTTAAGCCCGACACTTGGTTATTTGCTGTTTACTTTCCTGTTATGTTTCTAATTAGACAAGCAATTGATTTCTCGTTGTCAACAATAGCGGCCTGATAATCATAACATAGCAGGCAATGCTAAGCAGTTTACATTTCTTGACAGTGTTCCCAGGGAGAAATGACTATTATAATATCATCAGTCTTTCTGAAGAGCATAACAAGCTAAGAAATAATATCATTCTTTTCCCTCATTTGCGGATTCCAATTTCAATGACAAATACTGTACCGAGGATAAACTCTGTGAGCATCCAATTAGTTGTAATTTTTGCGTCAGAGGTTTGGGAAGTGAAAAGAAATTTCTGCAAGTAACAGTGGCGTGTGGGCTCTTCGATTAAAAGTTAATGATCGGTTATCTACATTTTTTACCTACTCGATAGTTCAAGTTCAAGGCAAGCAAAGCGGAAAGAGGAATTAGGATGACGTTTCCATAATTGTTTGGAGTTCCGTGATGATCCGTGATAATTGTTTGGAGATCCGTGATGATGTGGATGTGGGTTTTACGAACATAGGAACCAAATCACATGGTTACCTCTGTAAGAAATCCCTTTGGTGGCCCGAGGGCGATGAGATGACAATGATTTTAATATGTGCTATTTTATTTGTTTATTTTCTGTACACGGCCTATCAAATGCTGATTTGCCAGTCTCTCTCACTCTCTCTCTTTCTCCTTCTTTCTCTCTCTGTCTCCCTCTGGCTTGCTTTCACTCAATCTCTCTCTCTCTCTCTCTCTCTCTCTCTCTCTCTCTGCCTCTTTCTCTCTCTCTCTATTTGTCTTTGCAGGTATTTGTTGTTAGGTTCACATTGCTAGATCAATCCCACCTGTTGCTGACAGCAGCATGACCAGAACCCCACAAACAATAAGACTACTTGAGGGTGGAGGGACATAGAGAGGATACTGTGTGTTTAATGGTTACACAAAGCAACAGAGGCATCCCTGGAGTGGGACCTACCTGGTTTTGGGAAACATTGGCCCTCATTACGACCCTGGCGGAGTGGGTTTCCGCCAGCGGTAATCGCGGCGGACCCGTCCGCCGTACTACGAGTTCCCTTAGCGCCATGGAGGTTTTCTCCGCCTGGTTTTACCGGGCGGAGAAAACCATGGCGCTAAGGGACCTCGTTGTTAATTACGCCGCCGTACTTTACGGCGGCGTAATTAACTCCTTCCCCACTCCCATTATACCCTATGGGGCAAGAATGGGAATGGGGAAGGGTAAAATGGGGATTGGGGATTTACCGCTCCGCCAAGGTCGGCATGGGGTGGTAAATCCGCCAACCCCCATGGCGCTATCGGCGGCTTTCCGCCATGCTCCGCGGTGCATTTAGCACCGCGGATTCCGCCAGGGTCTTAATGAGGGCCATTGTCATTGTGTGTGCTCAGCCGGAAAATCACCATCACACTAAGGGTCCATTGTCTGCACAGAGGGAAATGAGGGCGATACACATAGACCCTGCAAGGGCTGATGGGTTTCTGACAGAGCTTATAAGAGACTAGAAGACAGAGGGTTTACAGCAGTGTTGATTATTTATCTATTTGGTATTTACTATTAGAAAATGTGTGGGTCCAGCAGCACAACCAGTCAATCAGTGGCCGGAAAACAATATTAAACAATTTATTGATGTTCACAGAATAAACAAATCATTGGTTTTAATCAGTGCCAACTCTTTCAAAGAAGTGAGGATATTTTTATAGACACGATGATGTGTACTGGCCAAAGATGCTATTAAAAAAAATGTTTTAATTGTACTAAGATTGTAAAGTGACTCTTTTTAAAATAATTGATCATTTCCAGTACATATTAAAGTCATAATAAGAAAGGCATCGTTGTCTCATTTTGCAAAGCCCTTTATCATAAAAGATATTCCTACCATATAGGTTTCTAAGGAAGATTGTGGATTTGTGGCCTGGGCATGCAATAGATACTGACATTCTGAGAGGCTACCAAACCCAGACACAAATTTAGCATACCACTGGAGTGACAGATCTGCAAGTCATTGGGCCCCGTTACGAGGTAGGAGGTAAGGGATTACCAGCACCGGTAAGGGCACCGGTGCCGGTAATCCCTTACCTCCCTACTTCGAGTTCCCTTTGCGGGTCCTTCCTTAACGCCTGTTTTTTGCAGGCGTCAAGGACGGGACCCGCAAAGGGACTCTAGAGCTAATAACGGTACCGCAATTTGTGGTACCGTTATTAGCGCCTTCCCCATTTCCATTGAGCCCTATGGGGGCTCAAATGGGAATGGCCCTGGTGAATGGGGAATTACCGGTCCCTCCGACCTCGGAATGGACCGGTAATTGCTCCATTCACCAGGGCGGAGCCGGAAGGGTATCCACAGACCCGAATCCTGAAGCTCTCGAAAATAGTATATGTGCTTCATGGTTGCAATGCTAGGAAGTGTGTTATGGAATATGAAATGAGCAAACAAACACACAAAGTGCTCTCTTGTGTAGCTGCAATTTTGTATACTTCTGTAAACTGCTCTGTTGCTTCGCAAACCTAGATCTGCACTCAATTTATACAATACTAATAATAATAAAAACACAGCAGGCAAGAGAAGGAAACATTGCTGTGCTGCTCTGGGAGCTGAATGACGGGATAGGGTAGAGTCAGTCATGGCATGTACAAACCTGCTGGAGGCCGGAATGTTTGAGGCAGAGTGTTTCTCTTGCCTGCTGGCTTGTTGTTTACAGGGCCCCATTAATACAGTTGAGTGTGCCCAAACATATCACAAGTCCCATTACAGACAGTGGGTGTCATCACTAGTTTCGTCTCAGTCTTTAAATGTGGCAGTAAAGCTATTACCGCCACATTTAAGGACTGGCAAAATCATGAGTTGGGCGGAAAGTTTGGAGGTACAATACTCCACTTTCTGCCAGTTTTTCAGCACTACTAGCGTGGCGCTAATAGCTAATAGCACCCCCGATCCCATTGGGTCCAATTGACTCAATGGGGAAGGAGGTACAATACTCCACTCTCTGCCAGTTTTTCAGCACTATTAGCATGGCGCTATTTGCGCCGGTGCTAATAGCACCCCCGATCCCATTGGGTCCAGTTGACTCAATGGGGAAGGAGAACTTACCGCTGCACATCTACTCGTGATCCGGCGCTAATAGCGCCTGCCCGAGTAGCAGTATTGCTATTTGCGTTGGAAGTATCTTGGTGGTATTACTGTTGGGATACTGCCAAGGCTCTGATAGAGCCCAGTGTCTGCTTGATGCTAACATGGCTATAGTAGTCACAACAGATCTCAAGCCCTACTAATTTGTAGAAAACCGTGGATTCCAACATCTTATGGGAAAAGTTGATCACTACTGGGAAGTTCCCGACCAACATTATTCTTCTTGCAGTGCACTACAAGGAGTACAATGACATTATAGCTCAGTGGGTAGGAAATTAAGCAGCTAGTGGCACAAAAAGACTACTTCACCATGGCCATGTGGATCACTGCTCAATGCATTCAGTGCATGACGGACACAAGACACTGATTGGCATTCCCATCCTCCAACAGCCAAGAGGGTAATTTAAAGGTGTACCAGGCAACCTCGTTCATACATGGGTTTTAGGACAGAAGCCAAAGGGGAGTTGACCTCTGGAATCAGGAGGAAGAGGTTTAAGGATAATGAATACGGCCTTGTAGATTGCGTTTTGCGCTTTACTGCAACAGACAATGGATCACATGTCCTTACTGCCTCAAAATTGTTCACGAACTTCCACAATGTGCATCCACCCATTAAGCTTCTTTGGTTGTAGCACCACAGGTCCTAGGCAAATCTTACGTTTCTTGTGTTCTACAACAGGGTGCAGCCATGTCTTAAAGATTCCAGGTTTCCTCATAGGGCACAACCCCCCCCTTAAGGTTCCAGGTTTCCCACAGTGCACTATTATTCTTGAGGGTTATCATGTTTGCCACACCACTTAAGGATCCCAGGTTCTCCCATAGGGCACAACCGCCCCTTAAGGTTCTCATGTTCTCGTGAAGGTGCAACTACTCACTATGTTTATCAGATTTTTTGACAGGGCACAGTCACCTGCTAAGGTTTTCAGGATTTCCTATAGCATACAGTGGGGTAACCACCATTGGAATGTTAGGGGGAGCAATATTGCCGTACATTTAGGATTGCAAGTTGGACTGGTTTAGCAGCAGTATTACTCTAAATTACTGCATAGTCACCGTGGTAAAGTAAATTAGCTTCATACAGTGACAACATGGTTCTAGTCTGCAAGAAGGAGACAAGACCTGTCACTTGTACGAAAGATGGATTCAGTGAGACTTGCCTTTTACTTGGCAAGGTTTCGTTTTTGAGATTAGATTTTACATTTGGAGAACATGTGCTAATGAGAGTCACTAAGCCCCATGGAGTGTCACACGAAAGCCTGAATGAGTCTCAGAGTTTGCTTATGGATAGAAAATTGTCACTTGTACCAGGGACAAACACATAATTTCAAATGTTATATTCCAACCATTGCCTCACTCATAGCAAGGAAGGGCAACACTCATTTACCCATTTAAATAGAGTGTTGAGGGGAAATACCAGGTTGGTAAAATCATCCCTGAAAGATGTGTTACTCTTTGGATTTGTAGAGGGAAGACTGGTATATGATGGAGGACAACCTACCATACTACCTAGGACAATTGCACATCCTGGATTAAGAAATTACAGAATCAAATCATCACAAACTATACCCATTCATAAGTAGAAGGGCATCCGTGAATAGCCAAAACCCAAGCTAAAATAAAGACAAATTACTGGTGGCCAACTTGGCGAAAGGACATTGTCCAGTTCATCGCATCCTGTGGCACCTATGCACAGCACAAGTCCCAAAAACAAAGTCCTGCAGGTCTGCTACGTCCTTTAGAAGTACCCCCAGCACCTTGGCATATGCTATCAATGGATTTGATTACAGACCTTCCCTCCTGTAATGGATACAATACCATCTTAGTTGTCGTAGATCTGTTTTCCAAAATGGCCCACTTTATTCCCTGAAAGGTCTCCCAACTGCTTCTACTCTGCCGACTGTGTTTTTGGAACAGATCGTGAGGATACATGGGTTCCCATCAATATTGATATCAGACCGAGTAACTCAGTTTGTCTCTGCATTCTGGAAAAGGTGTTGTAAAATTGCCAAAATCGACCTCTGGTTATCTACAAGCCATCACCCCAAAACGGACGGCCAGACCGAACAGACTAACCAGACCCTCGAGCAATACATAAGGTGTATGCTGCAACAAACTGAGGATACCTGGAAGGACATACTTTGGTTAGCTGAATAAGCATATAACAACTTCATTCACACCAGTATGGGACAAAGCCAATTCTACATAGTGTACGGTCGAAATCCACGGACATCCGTTTGCGACCCACTTGAATCAAATGCCAGCTGTAATGACCTTACACAAAACCATCACCCAGGTTTTTAAGGGAGCAGCAGAGCATCTTGCCAGAGCCAAAGAGAAGCAGAAGCCGTTTGCGGATCGACACCGAAGGGAAGCTCCGAACTAACAAGTCACAGACAAGGCTTGGTTAGCATCCAAAAACATCCCCTTGAAAGGACCACGGGCGTTCCATCCCAGATATCTGGGAACCTATACTATCAAGGCTGTGATGAACCCTGCGGCCATAAAATTAGAATTACCGGCCCGCATGCGGATCCACCCGGTGTTTCATGTCTACCTCCTAAAACCATTGAGACCAGGTACGCAGATCGATAATCCACCGGACCCTGAAATAGTTGAAGGAGAACCAGAATACAAAGTTAAAAGGATCCTAGATTCTAAGATGGTCCGGTCCAAGTTATACTATCTTATAGACTAGAAAGGTTATGGACCCCAAGATCGGACCTAGGTACCCAGTGAGCATGTCCACACTCCATGATTAATCAGGCACTTCCACTGCAATAACCCCACTAAACCAGGGCCGGGGGGAAACCACCCATGAGCAGGGCCTTGAGGGGGAGTGCTGTCATGGCCACCGGCCCCAGAACTCAGAGACCACACCATATAGTGATGGGGGCAATGGGTCACTTGACTCACTTATGACCATTTGCGACCCATAAACACAGGGGCCCTGGCTGGACTCAGTCGTGGCGCCCTTCGTGCTCATATAGAGATGTGAGCAGGAACACTTTATTTCAGTGTAGGAGTGCTTTTATTTTACAATAACTTTCCAGGAGCTGAAAGCCTTTATTCCAGAGAACATCCTCATGTGCTGACTCATCGGGTGTGGTTCACTAGGCCTGGTCTTCATGTGCTGACTCATCAGGTGTGGCAGGGTGTGGCAGGCAGGCTGAACCTGGTAGGCGTGGCTTCAGAAGCTCAGCTATATAAGCTGGCCAATCCTTAAGGCCGGTGCTTTGCATTACTGTGCACTCGCGTGCAAGTGACGCTCACCGCCGCTTGGACAAGTTTACTTACCTTTGAAACCAGGCGTTCTCCTGCATTCTCACCTACAGGAAACCAGTGCTTCCTCGTTTCATCGCAGACTCATCTCCTGACATCCAGTGATCTTGATTTGGACGCCGCAGCACCGCACTCCGCATCCACAAACTCGGACCCTGTGAAGAAGAAGAAAGACAAGGTTAGAACATCCGTCCTAGGGACGTGCCACATTTGAACCCTGTGTGCCACCTAGTTAACAACTTACCAGCTACTGTACCACTGCAGCTTCGTTCCTCATTCCATCCGGCTGCCACCTCGAGCTACGCAGCTTCTGCCGGGCTAGCAACATCACCTGCAAGGGAAGAAAGCAAAAGAGCAAAAATCAAAAGTGGAATGGGCAGAAATACAAGACAACAAACTTTACAATACAACAAAAACAGACGAGGAAAGACAAAAGCAAACAGGAACACTTACCTGAAGTATAATGGCTTAGTCGCAGCAGGACTGGACACCCATGTGCAAGGGACCAGTGAAGGAACTCAGTCCAGATCATACAAGCGCCCCTGCCAGAAGCAGCAGGATGGAGTGCTCGCCAAAACTAATCAACTGGTGAGCTTTCCAGGGACAGCGCATCCCACAGGTACCACGGTTTGGGAGAAGGGGTCTGGAAGGGGATCAGGCACACAAGCTGGCATATTCACGCCCCCTACTCTCCACACAGGAGCGGTCCCGAGCAGCATCACCTATTACCATCAGTCACCATATAAGTGCAGAGGACGAACTCAGACCCGAGCGACTTCACCCCCGGGAGGGCTGCAACCATGTCCCAACGCCTCCGCAAAGACCAGGTGAGCGTAACAATGGAGTTCTCCTCTTGTGTCAAGGGGATATTCACTGTCCTTCTGAATACATCTGAATCTACCTTGTATGCTGCACAATCATGGACGTTATCTTCTGGTCCAACTAGCTTGTCAATATACATTGCCGGAATAACTGTGTGACATCACACCATGGTGATAGCTGGATTTCACAGAATTACCTCGTACACACTTGCTCTCTGTCTGGTGAGTGTGGACCTGTTTCTTTCAAGTATGGAAAAGAATGCATGCTCAACATACATAGTGTGTGGATACCCTGTGACAATTGTGGCAGACCACTGTACTGTGAATGTAGCTGGTGCTACTGCGTGTTCACATGGAAAGCATCCATGCATTATTCGTTCTAGGAGGCTGCTTTAAGATGCCAAAGGTTTGTGTGTCTGTGATGATCATTCAGAACTGCTGTCATGACTTGGCCATTTGAATGTGAAAATAAGGAGAATTACTTTTTGTAATCTGGTGTTACTAATAAAGGTTCACTGCTGATTGCTATTTTGAGGTCTTCAAAGCATTCTGCCATTTCCTCTGCCAATAGAATTGTTCCCTTTATCTTCTGGGATTCCATAGGGGACTGCAATAGGGGTCTAGCATATATTGAGTACTAAAAACCCTATGTGCCGCAATAATTGCAGAACCCTAGGAATTGCTGCATTTCTGTAATTGTGTTTGGCTGTGGTGTGTTTCTCACTGTTGTGGCTCTGTCTGGGCTTATGTTCCTTCCTGTTGCAGATATGATCTTACCCAAGTATACCACTTCACACTGGCAGTATTGTAACTTGTCTTTGTCCACTTTGTACCCTTTGCCTGCTAGTATTGTCAAGAGCCATATCATGTCTTTTCTGCACTGTTCTTCTGTTGTGCTACACACTAACAAGTCGTATACATACTGTAATATTGTACTGTCCAGGTTAATGTTCCCTAATTCCATCTGGATGACCCTGTTAACGAGTCTGGGTGTAATAGTAGGGTGAAGAATGCATTTCTGAGGTCTACTATAGAGAAGTAGGCTGGCTTTGCAAGTATGTTGCTTTTAGGTTTGAGGCTCGCCTGGTGTTTGCCAGCAGTCTTGCTCGTTGTATCGAGCAAGTAAGGACGGTACTCTGTGGCTGCCAGGACTCCCTAAGGTTAGACAGGATGGACCGGCTCCCAGAGAGGCCAGACCCCCAATGAAAAAAACCCTGCAGGACTGCAGGCAAAAACTTTTTCCGTAGCCTGGATGTATTGTAGAATCCGGTCTTATGAAGCACGAGGGTCAAGCATATGCAGAAGATAGCAGAGAATTCCAATGAGGGCTCAAAGTAACAGCATGGTGGAGCAGGGTATGACAGAAGCTGGATGACATGAAAAAGCAGGAAGACGCAAAAGGTATGGCTGATCAGGTGGTCATGGAAGAACAGAGGGAAGAGGAGGCAGAAAAAGGTGGGGAACGGAGCGGCTCCAACGGAAGTCAGCATGAACAGGGGAAGGCAGCGGAGATTGTGCAGCGAAACAAACTAGTATCTACGAGGCAAAAACATTGCAACACAAAGATCCTGAATTATTTCCCGTACTTGTTTGTGTAGTCAGTCAGTGACTCCTCCTCCACTTGTGTGCAACGTGCGAATCGCGTGGTGGCCATCTTGGGATTGGTGGGTAGATCGTACAATTTAGAGCCAGAGGCCATTGAAAGGTCGGCGAGTGCACGTCTTCACTGAGGAGGCAGCCAGCTACGAGTTGCCTTTCAATGGTACCACAGAGACCACAGAGTCCTCCAACATTATGGACATGTCCTCCTTCTCCTCCAATAACTCTATGCTATGGGGGCGTCCTGATTAAGCCCCAATTCCACTGCTTCTCTGGAGCATCCACACTATGGCCTCCCTTTCCTGCCTTTCTATTTGTCACTGCTGTGACCTCCTCTGATGACCCAGCCTCCTCTCCTACTACTGCTAAGCATCCAGTGCAAAAAAATAGGTTCAGCCGAGCTGTGTGGCCCGGGCCAACAAACTAGCACACACAAAGAAAACAAGGTTGACCCTTCCTCATCAATCATGTGTACCACTACTCTTTCTGCTTCATGAATAAATGCAGCCTTCCTCCTCCTCCTCCCAGACTTCATCCCCTTTGCTGCCTCGCATTGGAGCCAAAGAACCATTACAACTGCCACAAATGTCAATGCTTAGAACTGTGGTCTGTGCGCACTGCTCAACACCAGTACCCAACTGTGCATAGCCAGAGAACCAGAGAACAACTGCAAATGTCCTAAGCTAACACACAAGGGAACAAACACCATAGTCTGAAAAATTACAACTAACACTAAAACACTAGTAAAAACGAATAGAATACTTTTCTACTACAATAATACAATACACTATGCAGAAAGCCCCGATTACAATACATGGCTACTGTTAGGGAGAATTCTCATTTATGGCTAATTTCCCTCACCTAGTGAGTCCCCCAGCAGCTTTGCTGGACTTCTGGAGTTTATTTTCTTCCACCTGGTAAGAGTGAGAGCTTTTCCCCCACTCTTACCTGTGTTTTGCTATGTGTTTCCATCTGTTTTTGTGATTGTGGACTCTGAAGTACACCACTTGAGTAGCCCCCTTCTTTGTGTGTGTCACACAGCACCTTCAGTGCCGTGGCACAGGGTTGTCTTTGAGGCTTCCCTCGACTCCATTTCTGAGGCGACTACTGTCCCCCAGAAAAGGGTAAAGTTACCATTAACTTTACTTAGTCAATATACCACAGATCCAGTACACCCCATCTTCCATGGAGTATTGGAAAGGGTTAACTTGTATCCCTTTTTTATCTGTACCTCCTAGAGCATTGTTTCGCTCTTTTAACATTTAGACTTGGCTGGTGGCAGTGGTATCTACCCTAACTTTTCTACCGTGATTATATTAGATAAACGTGGTACTGTTCTTGGCTATTATATTAGCCTCGAATATAAACCTGCTTAACCAAATCGTCTTTCTTTTGGCTCCTGTTGGCTTTATTCGCCATTTCTTTTTGTTAAAGTCCTTCTTGTGTTTTACTTTGCGCGGCAAACTAGGTTCGCCTTCTTTGTTCACTGTCTTTTGGCTGGCTTTTGCCCAGAAGCCCTCCTCAAGGCACCTGGTGTCTAGGTGGGCTGAATGTGAGGGAGGAGTGTAGTCACCCCCTGCACAGGGTATCCTAGGACACCCAAGTTGCGCTTTGTCATGATTGGCCAGGGTAGTTGTCCAGGCTGGGCAACCACCCCTGCTGGGTGATTGACAGCCAGGCTGTGTGAATGGGGGTTTTCCGCATAAAAGGCAGGTCTCTTGGGCTAGAAGTCAGAGAGTCGCCACTGGAACTAAAAGGAACCAAAGAGAAGCGGAGAGAACAACGGCTGCTGCAACTACCCCGTCCCGGTGAAGCCCTGCTGCAGTCCTGAGCCATCTGCTCTTCAACGACTCAGAGAAGATCCAGTCCGGAGTCTTCTTCCCTTGAGCTTGGTGGGGATAACCAGCTCATCTTCTACAGCCAGAGGATCCTCTACCGTGGTCGGAATCGCTGCACACTGCTGTAGTGGTCCGGATAGCCACCTGAAGAGCCTCTCCTGTTTTTAAGGAGCGCACCTTTTATTCCGTGTTGTTGCTGCTGGCCTCATCCCTGTGTGGTGCAGACCCCCTTCAGACGTCCTCCTTCTCGACAAAGCTCCAGGAATTGTGGGTCTGCAGGAAACCAACAGGAACAACTGCCAGGGCACCAGCTGCACCATTGGAACAAGGTACTGTGTTCTGTTGAGGAAACTGGGTGAATCCCTTTTTCTTCATTTCCAAGGCTTGACCTTGTCTTCCCTCCTTCTTATAACTTTTGCTTCCGAACATTGACAATATCCAAGTACTTTTGGCTCCGTTGAATCGTGAACTGTTAGACCGTGTGATCTTTGGCAACTGGCCCCGGTGTCTTCGACCCTGGCTCCGGCCCTTTGACTTTTGAACTCCTGTCTCTGAAGGTTTCTTGATTCTGCCTGCCTAACCAAAATATTGCCTGTGATTTTTGCCTCCAACTCCCTCTGGGTATCTCAGGTGCTAAGTCTGTTTTTGCCCCGGTAGCATTTTATGTCACAGATACGCGTTTGTTTAGTAGACCGAACTGTCAAAAAGTGATTGCATTCGTATTCGCGGTAACATATTTTTTTGCCTAATACCGGTTCATTCCAACACAGCGTACTTACCTTGAGACTTACTGTACAAAGTGAATTGGTTAGTTGTAGTATATTTGATGTGTGGTTTTTATTGAAGTTTAATAGAAGTGTTGTGTTTATAACGAATGGTTTAAAAATAAATGTACTTATATTTTTCTACCTGAAACCTTGAGTCAGCGTTTGCTTGAGTCACAGTAATTGTGGTCCCTGTGTGTAATCTCTGCTACTGCTCATATACTCTTGAGATAAGCCTTGCTGCTGATGACATAGTAGTACAGGCTTGTACCAAAGGTAAAACTTGCATCACCACCTGTAGTCTTAATTGTGTGTAGTGGTCCCTAAGGGCACTGCACGGGATTCTGCCAAACAGCTACCTGCACATTTCTTAAGTGCAATACAAAGGGTAACCTATCCTGAGTTTTTATTTTTATTTAACTATTTGTAAAGCGCTGTATAGCCTGCAGGCATCGGGTAAAAACAATAACAGATGTAAAGGGAACAAAAGAAAACAGGAAAAGAAGGTCTAATGGACTAACTGGGTGAGCATGAGGTTCACTTGAACAGGAAAGTTTTCAGTGACTTCCTTAAAGTTTTAAAATCAGGTCCAAGTCTGAGTGCAGGTGGTAATGTGTTCCAAATGGAGGTTGCTTTGACAGGAAAAGATCTGCCTAAGCCCTTTGAACGTTTAGCTTTTGGGCCCTGAGTTAGACCTTGGGTGGTGGAGCAGAGACATCAGGACGGCTGGTACAGGGGTGCCAGAGATTTGATGTAGTCGGGCGTGATCCATAAAGGCAACAGTGGACCATGGTGCCCACTTTTAAGTGGACACCTTCCTGGATGGGCAACCTGTGGAGTTCTCTCCTATGGTCTGAAATGTGTATTCTTCTGGGAATGTTGTTAACAATCCGAACTGCATCATTTTGATTTATCCGGCATTCCTTAATGTTGGCCGTTGAGGCTTCAGATAGTAGCGCATTACAGTAGTCCAGTCTGGTCAAGAAAGTGGCTCAGGTGATAATGGCGCAGTTATTTTCTTTGATAAAGGGGCAAATAGACCTGAGCAGCCGTAGATGGTAGTGCAGGTTTGTTTAATATATTTTACATGAGCATCTGTGTTGAGGGATGCCTCAAGTTGGATTTCTAAGATTTTTGCCTTTTGTTGGGTTTCAATTTCAATGTCGTTTTTTTAAAACTGATAAATTCTAGACTAAGTTTGGCTCTGACATGTTGAGAGCCAAAGATCAGAAGCTCCGTCTAGCTGCCATTCAGACACAGCCAATTTTCTGACATCCAACTTTCAATTTGGCAGTAGATGTTGGACAAAGTGATCGAGTCTTTTGACATGATCACCAGAAAGTTCCATGACCAAATGGTTGTCATCGGCATAGTCTGTAAAGAATATACCCACGTCATTGAGAAGCGTGCAGAGTGACCTGATGTAGAGATTGAAAAGTATGTGTGAGATGGAAGCTCGCTGGGGCACCCAGCAGTTGATGGGAGCAGAGGTGGAGAATGCAGGTCCCCATTGAATTCTTGACTCGCGCTTTGAGTGAAAAGAATTGACCCAGTACACAGCTTCCTTGGAGTATTGGCCGGGATCTTTCAGAAAAGTTAGAAGGATTCAGATCAAAAGCAGCAGATCGATTTAATAAAATGAACATCCCGGCTTTCCCCTTGTCCATGATTTTTTAGAATGAGGGACTCAAGGTCCACAAGAGCATTCTCTGTGCTAAAAGATGGTCAGAAGCTTGACTGTCAGATGTTATTCGACTCGACAAAGATTTGAAGCTGAGTAGTGGCAAATTTGTCCAGTATTTTGAGGAGAAATTGGCAGTTGGTAAACAGTCTCAGATTACTTGGTTCTCTGGGGTCAATGTTTTTTTTTTTAGGAATGGGCGTAACTGTAACTTTTTTTATTGTATTGGGTACTTGGCTATCTCTAAAGGAAGCATTAACAAAGTGGGTTATAAATGGGGCAAATCAATCTGTGTTTTCCAGGATCAATTTAGGTGGCAGAAGATTGTGAGGACAGGAGGTCGCACACATGGTTGATTACATTTAAGCATATCTTGGGTAGAGATTTACAAGAAGGTAAAGACTGAGTACTCGTGTCCCTTAGATATTATAGTTGTCTGCTCCTGTGTATAGGTGTATGGCTCTGGGACAATGTTATTTTGTTATTATAGCTTTCCTGTAGAGTTGGCGGATTGCTGGATTTGAGCATTAAAGAAGTTATTTTTGGTGTCTAAGATGAAATGTTTGTATGCTTTATCAATCTCTCTCCATGCTTTCCTGGTGACCTCAGAAGGATGTTTTGGCCACTGGGATTCAAGGGCCTGTTTTTTTTCTTTTTCTTCAAATACCCTAGTTCTGGTTTGGTGGCCTGTGTTATCCCTCACTTATTTGGTTTTAAGGGGGGCCATGAGGTCTAGCATCTCAGTGAGTGTGTCGGACACCATTTTGTCCACTTTATAAAGGACATATGTCTTGGTCATGATGGAGTCCAGGCAAAGCTGGAGATCTTGCGTTTTTAAAGTTCCGATCCGTGATTAATTTCATTTGATTTTTTGGCTTGAGTAGGGGTCTAGGGTTTGAATGGTAAAATTAATGATATAATGATCAGAATATATGCAGGGGGTGGTCTGATTGATGTTAGCAATAAGCTTTCTTTCACAATCAAATCCAGTATGTTATTTTTGGCAGAGGTAGGTTTGCTATTTTGGACTTCTTGATCGATGGATAGGAGGACGGATTCTAGTTCGATAGCTTCTTTGTCCAAATTATTTCCTCTCCAGTGGTTCAAGTCCCCTAGAAAGAGAATAGCCAAGTTAGGGCTGGAAAAACTGTTTATTAGTTTGGTGATTTCTTCATTAAAATCAGGCATTAAGTTGGGTGTTCTGTAGATTAACACAATATTAATGCTGTTATGTTTGGTCAGGGTCATTTTAACATGGAGGATTTCACAACCTGAACATGTAACTGAGGCTGGAAATAAACCTAATTCGGTTTTGGCAATAATTGCCACTCCTCCACCATATCCACCGGTATGATTGGCACAGAAAAAAGAAAGAGCTGCAAATGATGGTTTGACTGTTGATGAATGATGGTGATGTTAGGTTTTTATTATCTGGTGTCTTATGCTCCCCTGCAATGTTAATGTAATTAAATGTCTGTGTATTAATCAATGATCAATTCATTTTTGGAAAATAATGTATCTCAATAAATACATTTTTGATATTTAAAAAAAAAAACAACCTCTGGACAATTCTTTCTGTATATTGTGTTACACTAATACTCTAGTCCAGTGTGTGGGATTTTCCTGCGCCTTTCAGTGTGCACAGAAAAAAGAAAAGCCTGTAGTAACAGCTAAACTGACTGATTGCCCACTTCTGTCCCGAATCCATGTTTCTGTGATACATAAAATATTTAGGTTAATACCCACTACCCGGTTGTGGCGATCTCCGGGTGTTTATTTAGAGAGTGTTCAAAAGTGCAATTTTTAGTTTGGTCTCCTTTTTGGGGAGAGGAAGGTTTTGAATGCCTTTCAATGTTTGTTGATCTGTTGGGTCTGAGTGGAACAGAATTCTTGATCATCGGAGTGCCTAGGGGAGGGAGGTAATGTGTAGTTTTATCTGAAACCAAGATTATGTCATTTGTGCAGAGTGTATTGCATAAATGGGCTGATTCATGGTTCCAAGGCTTGGTATCAGAAGCACTCTGTAGATCAGCTGAAGAACTTGATTTCAAATTCTGATGAATTAGAGGCATTAGGGCTTCCTCTTTGGCTGTTTGTTTTTGGGTGGTAGAGGAAGAGGGCTTTGGGAGGCTATCCAATTTAATCAATTTCAGTTTGTTTATAAGAGCTAGCCGGTTGGCTCATAATGCAGCCACCGATAGGGGTTCTCTTGGCGGATAAACCATATTGCTGCAGGGGCCTCTAAACTGGTATGGAATACTGCAAAGGAGAGAATGTGTGAAAGGTAATCGATAAGTACTTACTAAACTGGTTAATCAAACCAAGACGCCAAGCACGACGATGACTGGCGAAGACCGGCTTGGCACAGAAGTGTTGGCGCTGAAGTGCGTGATGTTTCTCTATGTGCGCCCCAGGGAGACCTGGGAATTGTTGGCAAACACAGAGTGATTTGCTTGGGGTACAAGTAGGTATGAAGAGAGTGCTTTATCTCTCAGCAGGATGTATTAAAATGAATTGTGCTGCTTGGAAGACGCTCACAGATGAAATCGTATTGCCTTTCACACAAAGAGGGGTTCAGAAGGGGTAATTCACAATGTTCTCAATCGAGCTGTGCATTCATACAAAAATAGAAACAGAACAAAATGATACCTAATCAGAATGACGGTCGAAGAACACTGCTACTTATGTGTCGGCGAAGGCCGGCTTGTCATAAAAGCACCGGAGCTGAAGCGCCTGATGTGTCTCGTCTCTATGTGCGCCCCAGGGAGAACTGGGAAATGTTGTCAAACACAGAGCGATTTGCTCCAAGTACAAGTAGGTATAAAGAGAGTGCTTTATCTCTCAGCAGGATGTATTCAAATGAATTGTGCTGCTTGGAAGACGCTCACAGATCAAATCGTATTGCCTGTCATACAAACACTGGTTCAGAAGGAGTAATTCACAATGTTCTCAATCGCGCTGTGCATTCATACACAAATTATATGATATATGATATGGCATTCATAATGCGCCTATACACACGTGTTTCAAGGCGTGACAAGGCAAGGGATCGAGAAAAGAGGGAAGACAGAGACAACGATCTTACTAGGCCAAGTGACAATGAGATTGTGCAAGTGCATGGGAGGGGGGAAGGGGAAAAGGGCAGGGGAAAAGGGGAGGGGCAGTGCAGTACAAAGGATAAACAGTACAATAAATAAAGACAAGAAATAAAAAGTGCAGCCAGCTGGTGGCAAGTGCAAGGGTAAGTGCAGACATCAGGTGTCACCTGCTGGTAGGGGACCGTACGGATACAGAAATAGTCCCCAAGTGCAAGGGTTGCTAGGGGGGCAGTGCAGGTGTGCAACTGGTGGGGAGGGGACCTGGGCCCGAAATCAGAGGGTAGCCAGGTAACCAGTACAGTTACAGTTTCAGCCAGGATATCAGCAGGGGAGAGGAAGAGAGAAAGCCGAAGCAACGAGGAAGGTCCTGAGGTGCTTCCGGAACCAGAGATGGTTAGGTACCAGCAGAAGAAAGAGATCTACCACAAACTTGTTGCTTGGGAAAGCAACTGACCCTGAGGACGTTGGAGGCAGATAAGTGAAGAGCTTAAGAAGGAAGATATTTAGGAAGAGAGAGTTGAAGGTATTGAGGCCCCAGTACGCAGAAGGCCTTGTGGACAATGCAGAGGGATTTTAACTTAATCCTCACCGCCACTCGGAGCCAGTGCAGATATTTCAGTCCTGGAGAGATATGATCCCTGGGCTTGAGGCCAAGGACAAGTCTCACAGTCCTGTTTTGGATGAGTCACAGAGAGTGGAGAGTAGAGGCAGGCAGGTTAGAAAGAGGCTGTTGTAGTAGTCCAGCCTAGAGAGAACCAGAGTTCTGGAGACAGTTTATTTTGTCCTGAATCTAAACAGCCTATTGAATAAAACAGCCTACATATGTCTCCCCAGCAACAAACCCCTTTACATTGCTAGGCATGGACAAGCTTTCGTTCAACATTGTACTTTTTAAAACAGGCAATTTATTCTCTGGCTTGTAAAAGTCCATTTTGACACATGTGGTGAAAGCTGGCATATTCCTTTCAAATTCGGTTTTGCTCTTTCCTCTGACTTCCCACACTGTTTTGTAGCTGTAGTCAGCTTTTTCTACACAACAGTCTGTACAAGGCAAAGGTCTTCATGAAGTTGACATGTGCACAGAAAGCTATGATTTTCTTTTCAAGCAGTGATTTTTGACATTTTGTAGCAAAATGTAAGCCTTTCCCGTGTAGCTGAAGGAAAGCTTTTGTTGATTTTCTATGGTTTGGCTGGCACAGCCTGTCATTCGGCAATAAGGCTCTTTTCTGATGAAGCACAATGTGCATATGGCTGGGCATGACAGGGTCTTTTTGATAAAAGCAGTTTGATGAAAACAGGGAAAATATCATCAGAGCGGCATCATTTTAAAGGTGAAATATTCCCATTTTCAATGGGAATTCTGGGCTTGCAGCCAAAACAGGGCTGCTTTTTCACCCCATTTCTTTAAGACAAACAAGAACACACCATAGTAGCCTTTTTCCGGGTGCTCCCTGTTCCATCTTGCCCAATGGTGCTTGCCAAAACAGTGCAGCCATCCTTTTGTCACTGCAAAACTCAGTTTGGGTGCAATGGTGCTCACCAGAGTCAGCGCAGCCAGTTTGCTGGTTCTGCTGAAGTTCAGATTGGTGATGTGGGGAAGTACTGCTGAGTGGGTAAATATATCCCTCAGGAGAGAAAGGACCCCAGTTGGACCTGGGAGGGTTGATTGGAGAGGAAAGAAGTCAGCCAGGGCAGGTGATACCCAGGTTATCACGGAGACGGTTGTGCAGGATGGCATGGTTGACCATGTCAAAGGCAGAAGAGAGATCAAGATGAGGACACAGTGGGTGTTGGAATCAAGGTTGGAGGGCAGGTCTTCACAGATGTTCAGGAGATACGTTTCCATGCTTCTGGCAGCTCTGAAGCCAGACCGTTGGTCATGGAGACAACCAACAGATTCAGATTGGAGATTAAACTGGGAGTATGCCAGATTTTCCAAGATTTTGCCCAGGAAAAGAGTGATGGAGATGGGACGATACTTAGCCCCGCAGGAAGGGTCGGCAGAGGGTTTCTTAAGCAGAGGGTGCACAAGGGTGTGCTTCAGGGGGGAAAGGAAGTGTCCAGTAGCAAAGGAGTGGTTGCAGGAGTCAGCCAGAGCAGGAGCCAGGGTGTCAATGTGGTCCTTGATGGTTTTGGAGGAGCAGTGGTCAACCTGTTTTGACAAGACTTTCATAGATCGGACTTGTCTACAAACCTCGTCTGGGGAGAACAGGGGAAAGGCCGCGAAAGAGGGAGGAGGGGTGGCCAAAGAAGGGCCAGAGGAAGGGCACAGAGTAGAGGGAGGAGGGGTCAAGGAAGAGAGGGAGGACAGGATGACCTGAGTTTTAGAGATGAAATGAGAAGCCATGGCCGTACAGAGGGCCTGGGATGGGACAGGAGAGGAAGAGACTGCAGCAGGATTGGCCAGCTCCTTGCAGATTTTAAAGAGTACGACAGAGTTGTTAGATGCCACAGAGATGCAGGCTTGGAGGAGGGTTCTCTTCGTGGTGCGATCAGAGAGAACATGCAACAGAACATAAAGATACCTAAAGACGATAAGCACAAGTAAACACGAGTAAACACAATATTTGAGCCTTGACAGTAGATTGGTGTACAGCTGCATCCAGCCCAGCTATGTTTGACACAAAGGTCACCCTCAACATTTTTCCAAGTGCAGCACATTGCTCGTCCTCAAAATAAACTAGTGCAGCACTTTGCCTGCCCCAGAAGTCATCTAAGTGAAACAATTGCTACCCAAGGAGCACAGTAGGATTACCACAGTGACTATCTAGAGCGCTCAGCAGCTAGTAGAAGTGTATGAGTAATAACAAAAGTGGCAAGGTTCTACAAGAGCACAGTAATGGCTGTACTCTCCACAATTACCACCTTGCCTGGGTGTAGATGTAGGGTGTCACATCGGCATTCATGGGCAAAATGGATGGGAGCGGCCCTAGGGACCTGCACTTTGGCCCTTTTCACTGAGCTTCTGCTTGGTCATTTTCTTGAGATCATTCATCCGCTTCTGGACCTATTCAGAATTGCGCCTCTTCATAACGCATGTGTTTATGAGTCCTGTGACATGCTGCCAATGTGCCAATCATTGTGCCGGAGTATGGGTGCTGTCTGCAATGTGCTACATCTCTTGACGGGGATCCATCACAAAGTCTACGAGGATCTGAAGCTCCTTATCAGTGAAGCACTTCTGCCTCTGTGGACCCTTCTCCTGTGCAGGGTCTTTGGGTGGAATGCCTTCCTGCTCTGCAGGGCATCCCCTCTTGGACCTAGGGGCCCTAAGTGGTACTGGTTCTCCTATCTGCCTCCGGCCATGTCCAAGTACAGATGGCGGGTCACCTGTGAGCTGAGACACACCATGTCCTCCTTTGCGTGGGGCACATGTGTCCTCACCACATCCCTGTCCTCTCACTTTCCCTTTTGGGGCCTTATCACTCATGGTGCAGGCAAACTGGATGAATGAAATGCACAATAATTTACTGTGTTGGTCAAAATGAGAAAGGGAACAGTCTACCTGATGTGCAAAGTAGATGCATGGTCCAGCAAGGCTCCAATGCATCCCAAAAGCAAAAATATGTGGTAAAAAAAATATCAAAAGCGGTATGCGATACTCAATGCCACCCTGAAACAACAATATTGCATATGCGCATTACTTGAATGAAATCTCTTGCGTAGCACTCCCAAATCCATCTCTACCAAACTCGTCCATCTTCGTACCTTCTCGTGCACAATCTGTGATATGCGTCGCACCCATTAAATATCATTGCTGTGAGACGCTTAGGAGTGCTACATGCAGCGTGTGGCATGTAACATATATGCTCAGGGCCTTTACTCTGTTCTCTGACGCCTTGGATGAGAGATGCGCACCAAAGTTCCTCCTGCCTGCATGCCATTGCTTTTGCCTCTTCCAGCCCTGCATTTTCTCAAACACCTACTATCTGCTCCTGCCTGATGGAGTGTAAGTGCCTGCTACCTACCA
Source organism: Ambystoma mexicanum (assembly GCF_040938575.1). Taxonomy (NCBI): domain Eukaryota; kingdom Metazoa; phylum Chordata; class Amphibia; order Caudata; family Ambystomatidae; genus Ambystoma; species Ambystoma mexicanum. Next base: position 1,233,541,648 of record NC_090933.1, on the reverse strand, counting down.
GCACTGTCTACGAGTGCCAGCTATTCTGCATTTGCCTGTTCTCCTGTGTCGGGCCTGTGACCCCTCATCTGAAATTAGGGACTTCCACCTCTCCCTATTACCTGTACCACAGCTCCACAACACCTTTACAGGACCCAGCGAAGCCACACATGTCTGGACCATCAACCTCGACTGGAGACAGCAGCACCGCCACAAAAGCGAGGCAGAAGGCTGCCAACTTCACCAGCACCGAAGATGGCATCCTGGTTGATCAGGATCTGGGTGCCTATGATGCCCTCTTCAACCCTGCAATGCAGCTGGGTAACCATGGACGTTGCCAGATCTGGGAAGAGATCACAGCTGCCATCAACGCAGAGGGTGTGGCAAACCATCCACTGAAGACCATGAAGAAGAAATGGGTTGACCTTAAGACCCGTAGCCATGCGAAGGCAAGGACAGTCCTTGTGACAGAGCCCACCAGGGAGGTGTACTACCAGTCCTTGAGAGGTTCTTACCAGAACTTAACTCCCAGATTTGGGAGTGGAAACAACGTCTGGAATCTGCTGGTGAGTACCCATGTGAGCACTGCTCTACAGTGTATTTGTGCCATGCATTATTGTAGGTGCCTCATTCTGTATACAGCATGTGTGTTCAGTGAACTGCAGTGGCATACTGCCTCATGCCAATGCTGGGCGTATGTGGTGGCAGACATTAGTTTCCGGTATATGCATTGGAGTAGGCACTATTTGTCCTTATGTTTTGCTTTTCAAAGAGTGCAGGAACATATCTTATTGTTCTCACTAATACACTGAACAAAAAACCCTTGAACGCAGGGAGGCAATGATTCACACATACACACGCTCAGCTAAATGATAAACCGGCTCTTATGCGGTCCTTTATTCATCAAAAACATACATGAATGAATAAATGCAGCAAAAGTCATAAAAGAATCAAAGAAGTCTAAAGAAAATACATTGGTGCAGCGTTAAGGATGACCTCATCTAGCCAAAATCCACTGAAAAGCCCCGAAACAGCTAGGCAAAGAGATTTCAACAGCCAACAGGCCTAGACCAAGGTGCCCCCCTCCAAGGTAAAGCTTTCTGTCTGATTGTTCCAGTGCCCCATCCATTCCCCTGACTGCATGTCAGGCATGTGTTACTTTGGCATTACTATGTTGGCATTGCATGTTATTTGTAATGTGTTTGTGGCCATATGCCAAAGTGCTTTGTTGATATGAGCGTGTGTCATGACTGTGATTCATAATTGTCCCTTCACTGATGTGTCCGTAGTGATGCCGATTGCATGGGCATGCACGTGTGTGTGCGTTGTGTGTGTGTGTGTCAGTTGCTGGTTGACACGTGCTGCATGATTGATGCTGACAGAGATGACTGATGTCAATGTTCTTTGTCCTATTTTAGACAGTTGCTGCAGCTCATGAAGAGGGCAGAGGCATTTCTGTAGAGCAGAACAGAAGGGACTGGCACACCCCAGCCAGCCCCCATTTACACCACCTTTCCAGAGGGTGAATTTTCTGGGGGAGCACCAGTACCATCAGTCGAGGCTGCTGGGGGTAAATCCCTGGAGGTGATTTTAGTGGGGGACTCATCAGCGGCTGTGGGGCAGGAAGGGGTGGCAGAGAGGCCATTGAGGGTGGAAGACTCTATGGAGTCATCCAGGGTGGTGGAGGTGAGGTGGAGGATGAGGTAACAGCAGGCCAGTGCACAGGGTTTGGTGGGGGCATCTAGGAGGGTGCTCAGGCTACTGGGACATGACGATGTGCAGTCCACCATGGAGGTTGCTGCACAACCTCCTGTGCCTGGGCCATCTGCTGTGGCAGTGATCACCTTCATCGGTGCTCCCACCTAGACTGAGGCCCTCCTTACGACCGGGGAGCCCATCCACCATACGGTGCAGCAATGTGAAGAGAAAAGCAAAGCACAAAGTCAAAGATGACCCAGATGTTCTTAACCTTGCAAGTTGGATGAGGGAGAGGGCCAAGGGAGGCCGGCCAGTGAGTGACTGGAAAGGAAGGTGCAGGTGTGCCAATGAGGAGGGTCTCTGTTTTACTGGCATTAAGGCAGAGGCCATTGGTGCCGCACCACTCCTGGATTGCAGACAGACAGTCAGAGATGCGAGAGAGAGAAGAGGTGGCAGAGGGGAGCCTGAAAACAAGTTGGGTGTCATCCGCATAGCATTGAAAGCTAGAGCAAAGAGCAGCAATGCAGTGGGCGAGTAGTGCCAGGGAATCCGAGTGATTTGCCCGCGGCTGAAATTACCACGGCAAATCGTTCGCATGAGAAAGGTGCTTACTACCAAAAGTTTGCACCTTTGTCATGCGAACACACATACAAACTCACACCCACACACACAACACACCCATAACACTCCCCCACCCACACCCTCAGCACACCCCCACCCACACCCCCAACATAAACAAACCACACTTACCTTGTCTTCATGCTGGGTTCCTGCAGCGCCAGTTCCCTTTGACTTCTGTGATCTGGAACCGGTGCTGCAGGGTCCTTTTCTTTCGTTTTTTTTTCAAACGGCAGCCTGCGGGGGTGTCCCCTGCAGCCCCCGCTCACTATATCATAAAGAATGGTGAGCAGGGCGATGCGGGGGACACCCCCGCAGCCCCCGTTTCTTTCTTTTTTTAAACAGAAGGCTGCAGGGGGGTCCCCCGCAGCCCTCGCTCACTATACCATGAAGTATAGTGAGCAGGGTGATGCAGGGGACACCCCCGCAGCCCCTGTTTTTTTTATAATGCTACCACCAAAGGTTCAAACTTTTGGTGTTCGAACCTTTGGTGGTAGCATTTTTAGAACAAAAGGTTCATGCAAACCTTTTGATGCAGGAAAATTGTCACAAACCGTGCCAGGTATTCGTTGAAGAGCTAGGGAGAGAGGTTAGACACCAGGTGGACAACAAGGTAGAAAAATAGATAGAGGAAAGAAAGGACCCAAGTTGGACCTGGGAGGGTCGGTTGGAGAGGAAGGAGGTCAGCCTGGCCAGGGCCTGATCAGTGATACTGAGATTATCAAGGAGGCCATTGAGCGGGATGACATGGTTGACTGTGTCAAAGGCAGAAGAATGATCAAGTAGGATGAGGACAGATGGGATATTAGAAATGCGGTTGGAGAGCAGGTCTCTAAGGATGTTCAGGAGAGCAGTTTCCATGCTTCTGGCAGCCCTGAAGCCTGACTGATGGTCATGGAGACAACCAACAGAATCGGTGTGAAGATTAACCTGGGAGATGGGCAGCTTTTCCAGGAGTTTGGCCAGGAAAGGATTGATAGAGATCAGGCGATAGTTAGCTGGCCAAGAGGGGTTAGGTGTGGGCTTTTCGAGTAGTGGGTGCACAAGAGAGTGCTTCAGAGGGGAGGGGAAGGCTCCAGAGGCAAAGGAGTGGTTGCAGAAGTCGGCCACAGCAGGAGCAAGGGTATCAATGTGGTCCTCAATGGTTTTGGATGAACAGGGAAGAACCTGTTTTGACTAGACTATCATAGATCAGACTTGTCTGTAAATCTCGTCAGGGGAGAACACAGGAAAAGATGAGAAAGAGGGATGAGAGGCAGGTCTACTCTCAGCAGGCTGCCCGGGGTAGTGGCAGAAGTGAAGGGTTGTGGTGGGAGGGGGCTGTACTGTCTGGCGGTTGCCTGGGGTAGTGGTGGAGGCGATGGGGGTGGTGGGTGGTGTCACTACTTGAGGGGGCTGTCGGCGGTAGTGGCATAGGCTAGGGGGCTGGTGTGTGGTGTCAGGACTTGAGGGGGCTGATATGGCTTAGTAGTGTTGGCCAGCAGTTTGGGAGCCTTAAAAGTAGGGGTGAGGGTCTGCAGTTTCACTGAAGTGCATCCTTGACTTACGAGTGGACAGCACACACACTTTTTCGCAGGTGCATTCAGTTATGACGGGGTGCATCCTTGACTTATGGGGGGGGAGCATGCACTTTCGCACAGGTGCAACTTTTACATATGGGGACCACCCATGCATTGTAGAAGGGGGTGTAGCCTTGACTTATGGGAGACTGCATGCACTTTTACATGGGTGCAGACTTGACTTACAAGGGGACGGCACACACACTTTTGCATGGGTGCAGCCTTTACTTACGGGGACCATGCAGGCAGCTTCTAGGGGTGCAGCCTTGAATTACATGGAATTTGAGTGCAGGTTCTCTGGGGTGCAGCCTTTACTTTTGCACAGGTGCATTGTTTACTTACGGGGGACTGCACACACAGTTTTGCAGGGGTGCAGCCTTGACATATGGGGGACCGTGAGCAGTTTCACCAGGGTGCTGGATGGTGGGGCAAGGTAGGCACAAAGGCTCTTCTTTGGCAATGGTTTTTGCTTACGTGGGGGTGTGTTGTGGGCATTCCAGGTGCAACTCAGTTTTCTTTGTGCATCGGGTTACTTTGCGCTTTGAAATCCATATATACGTGGAACGCTACAGAAGCTTTCCTGCGCAAGTAGGTGCAAAGTACTTTTGTGCACAAAACACTTTTCAGGGTCTTTGGAGCCGAGATGACTTGAAGTTCTATGTACCTGCATCCTCATCATTATCCAGCTTGTGTTAATGCTGCTCTCTGTGGCACAAAGAGTGTGCACAGAGAAGACTGTGGCTTCCTGAGCTAGTGCTATTGCGTGGCTGTGATAGTACTGAACTGTTTGCTCTAGCAGCCTATCCAATGTGTTGGCGGATGTCACTCCTGCTGCACAGCCTATCTGCACTTGCTGTGAATGTCTGCTGGAGGTGAGTACGGTCATAGCTTGTAATGAAGCGTAACAGCACTGCACACCGAAATATCTACCTGCTTTGCGATGAGGCTACTCAAATGCAAGGAGGGCTTTCCCTTCCAACCATGAATGAGTGGGGCCAGCAGGTAGTACCCCTATGATGGGGTGCAAAGTCCTGTAGTGGGCTAGAGTAGATGCCGAGGGCATGTCAATCTGTCAGAAGGTTCTCAACCAATTGAGCAGTCATTGCCTTACCGAGGCCCTGAAACTGCTTCAGTGAATAGGGACTCCACTGTGTGGGAATATGTCTGCTGCCTGAGTGCTCTGCAGTAACACAGGCTTGGAGAATGGATGCAACTGGGACCTTGTGTGCGGCCATATGAGTGTTTGAGGGACACATCCTGTGCAACTTCACCCCACAGAATGCCACCAGCAAGGTCCTTTGCCAAATGTAGTATGCTAAACCCACCAGAAGATGCACTCAAACGACTAGTCTATCACCTTGAGAGACCTAAGAAAACAACACTGAATATAAAATCTGTCTGAGACTAAGGTACGTATGAATTGCACCACGTCTGTGGACACATGCTGCAGGCACAGCTCCCCATCCATGCACTCTAGAATGCAGCTATGGCTATGTCAGATCCAGTGTATCACCTCGCATACCTGTCCAGGCTGAAACCACTGAAGTGCCTCAACACCTCCGACCATTAGTAAACATGGAGAACCTACATATAAGTTCAGTTCAGCTGGGCATACCTTGACTGTCTTGCACTAGCACTCTATCTTAAACGCTGACAGCACCCACCCACGTGCCTGACATCTGGGTTGCTTACTGGGACCAAGCCGGCCCTCCTAAATCCTAAACCAGCAGAATGTACACACGCATCTTAAAGTAAACTCTTTGAATTTTCCCATACATTGACTTCGGTCCCTGATGGCGTTGCAACCACAAAGTGCATTGAGGCCATACAAATGTGAAAATCGCTCTATATAAATTACGACGTCAACAGAATACAGTACAATACATGTCAGCACACAAAGGGGAACATGAAAGATTTCTCTTTTTGCTTTTTCAATTTTCTATGGGGATACAAATAAGTGTAGGAATCCTTTTGGGCTTTTAAAAAATGCAATCAAAAGTGACTCAAAAGGGGAAAGGCAGAAGAGGAAAATACACATTTTTATTTGTATTTTTTATGTAAGGAAACTAACACAAGCCACTGGGCCTCATTACAAGTTTGCCGGTCCGGTAACAACGGTGCCGGTAAGCTACCAGCACCTTTGTTACCAGACCGGCAAACTACGAGGTCTGCGGGTGGGTGCTTTTCCGCCTGCCAGGTGTGACCTGGCAGGTGGAATGGCACCCGCTCACAGACCTTGACGGATGCATCGGCACCATTTGTGAATGGTGCCGGAGCATCCGTCCTCCTCATTCCCATTGAGTCCAATGGGACTCAAATGGGAAGGGGAAGTAATATTTTCTGGCGCCCGGCCATGGGCAATTACCGGGACCGCCGGGGCTGTAATGCCCCAGTAATTCACTAATGCCAGGTGCTGGAAAAAACAGACCCTGGCGGCCGCCATGCTGTTTTTACCGGCACGACTACCGCCAGGGTCGTACTGAGGCCCAAAATATTTCAGTAATTTCAATAAGGCCTCGTCACACACTGAACAAATACTTAGACAAAATGCAACAGCAAATGACTTCAAAATAAACTAAACAACAAACAACTTGACAAAGCTCCACTGCCAAACAAATAACACTCTCAGAAGACTTCCAAAAGCTCACAAATGCACCAAATACCTTACAAATGTGAGCCTGCCAGGTGCAAAGCCTTCCCTCATATTAAAACACACCCAGGGAAAACAAGGTGAGCTGTAATGTTTATTGGGCAATTAACATTCATTAGGTGATTTCTAGGCTCTAATTAGTGGAAGGAACTTGGACCGATTCAATCAGTTCTCTGATTGGCTGGACAAACTTGAAAAATGACTTTTGTCAGAATATAAGCCATTTCTGATTGGATGATGAATAATTGCACAGACCCGGAAGCCCGCTGCAAGTTTGTCAGGGATTCGTCTGCACAAAAAACCCAGCCCATTCTTGCGGTACAGATACATTTTCACTGAAAAATGTGGGCGCTCTTGTTTGCCCATTTTGGAGACGCTTTCCCAGGCCTACTCGGGAGGGAATCAGAGACAAACAGTAAGAGTAGTACTTTTTGAGGATTCATTTCATTATGTAGATGATTGACCTGAAAAACAATACTAGAATAATACCTATTAGTACCCGGCGAGGGCGCCATCAAAATGAAAGGACCATTCGGATTGGCCCTCGCCAGGGCATTACCCAGCCGGGAATCCCTCGGATTCCATGCATTTGTCCCCAGCAGGGGAGGTGGCAGTCCCTCAGCCAATGGTGAGGCTCGAAGCGGGGCCATCCCCGCTCCGAGCCTCCACACGGATGGAGGTTGCGTTCGTCCCCACCGGGGATTCAGGTATGGTTTTTCGCAGGTACGCAGTGATTCAGGACAGAAAAAAATGCTTTTAGTGCCCCGGTCATGCAGCTCTTGCAGGCCGGGGTATTAATAGCTATATGCCCCTCGTGGCGGGGGCATTACTGACTCTGGTAATGCCCTAGGGCCTATAGCGCATTGGCTTGGGGCATATTGCTTAAATGCCCACTGCTAATTCTGATTCTATAATTAAAGTGAGTATGAGCGTTCATCAGAAATATCTTGAAGCACTTTGGTACGAAAATATGAAAATGCAGGTGAAATCCATCCTGCCAACAGGTCAAGCCTACCAAGAGTGGTATGCTGCTCAAGTAAAGTGCCTGAGGGAAGCGAGCCTTGTTGTTAGGTGTAGTAGCGCCCACAAATGGCAAAAACCAGTGCTAAAGCTTTTTTTTAAAAAAATAACATGAATAATCCTTACCTGAGAGATCCCATTGGCTATTGTCTGTGTATAGTGTTGATTACACTAAAGCAAAGAACACAGGAATCAGACTGATACTTTTTTTTTAAGTCTTTAGCGCCTAACATGTGTCTTTAGATCACAGGTCCCATCCCAATGAGGGAAACTGGCATAAGGGATAATAGAACAAAGTACCTGTAGTCTGCATGGTTTCTGTAGACAGACATAGGGCCTCATTACAAGGTATGCGGTAGAGGGATAATGGGACGGTAGAGATGCGCGCCCCGTTATCCCTATACCGCCCCATTACGAGGTCTCCTCGCGGGACCCTCTAAGGAAGCCTGGTTTTACCAGGCGTCCTTAGCGGGTCCCGCGAGCATACCAGGATGCAAACACCGGGCCCGTCATTAACGGGCCCGTTGTTTGCATCCTCCCCATTCCCATTGAGCCCTATGTGGGCTCGAATGGGGATGTACCGGGTCTGGGTTCCCAGGAAGGGTAATTACCAGGCCCTCCAAGGTCAGAGTGGCTGGTACTTCCCCATTCCGGGAACCCGGACCCGGTATGGGGGTAGCCAATGCCGCTAATAGTGGCATGGCTACCTCCATACTTGTAATGAGGCCCATTGAAACACACTCTTCAATATTTGTTCATCAATGATCTTGTAGGTCGCTGTTCCAAGTCACATACCACACGTTGTGCTTTCCACCCTGTAGTAAACTGAACTAAGAATGGGCATGTGTTGCTGGCTTACATACCCTGGACCAGATGTGGAGGGGAGGCGAGAGTTGGCCTGCTGCAGCATAATGGATCCTACTGTGCACTCTCCCCACCTGTTACCTCATTGCAGCATGGTGCTGTGTGCTGCGGTGCAAATGTCCCAGAAACGGTGCATCCTAAGGCCTTGAAACAGGGTTTTTTAAGCCTTTGAGTTCTGTTTCTCGCGTCCAGGCGCTTAAAGTGAGCGCTGTCCGGTCCTTCTACGACAACATTGATGTTTCACCGATTTCAGGCAACCGAGAAATCTGGGGAAACGGCGACCACATTGATGTTTCACCGATTTCAGGCAACCGAGAAATCTGGGGAAACGGGTGGCATGTGCAAATGTCATGTAGCCACTGACATCTGGAGGGTCCTAAAAGCTAAGTATGCAAAATGTGGTGCAGATTGGTGGAACAGGCTAAAATTGTATAAGGAACAAACTACCAGACTTTTCGTCTTATATATACGATACATATGAACTTGACAGAGAGGAAGGAGATTGAAGAATATTTTTCATCAAGCAGTGACCGAGCAATCATGCATGGCCCTCCTTGGAGTTCCCTGATTGCTGAAGGGGAATTCTACGTTGCATCACAATTTCATGCCCAAGCTGCGAATACAGCCATCACTATGACATGTTCTATCCGCACGGGTAAGTGAGCTTTCTCATTTCATGCCCGCCATCTCCTATCATTGCATGCATTTGTCCTTCTTGCGAGTGGTGGAAGGGATGCAGGCACGTGGAAATTGAAAATAAGTTTGATGGTGACATTGGTTATTTGCAATGGCTGCACAGACTCTGTCCCCTTTAACATTCTCAGGTGAAGGACCTTACCTCAGCCTCTCTGAGGTGACGTGGAGCGTCTGGACAGAAGGCGTTCTGGGAAAGGGTCATTGGTGATGTGTGCTGCACTGCCAGCTCCTACTAACCCCCCTTCCATTGAGTAAGGGAGTTACATCTGCCTGTGGGTGAACCCAGCAAGGGGAAGGTGAATGGCAATTGAAAAGGTTGCTTGTACGACCAGCTGTCTTGTAAAATGCAGTAACTGTAACGAGGCGGAAAGAAAGTTATTTTCTATGATTGGTTTCTTCCTCATCCTGTTACCTGAACAACCAGCTTCAGTTTCTTCCTTGCATGTCTTTTGAGCAGGGAAAACTGGACCTCTTTTTAGTTTGAGCTATAAATTGGCGCTTTAGCACCACCTATAAGCTGAAACTATTGCATTAGAGTACCGATCAGGAGAAATGGCATAAGCTGAAACTATTGCATTAGAGTACCCATCAGGAGAAATGGCATAAGCTGAAACTATTGCATTAGAGTACCCATCAGGAGAAATGGCATAAGCTGAAACTATTGCATTAGAGTACCGATCAGGAGAAATGGCATAAACTGAAACTATTGCATTAGAGTACCGATCAGGAGAAATGGCATAAGCTGAAACTATTGCATTAGAGTACCGATCAGGAGAAATGGCATAAGCTGAAACTATTGCATTAGAGTACCGATCAGGAGAAATGGCATAAGCTGAAACTATTGCATTAGAGTACCGATCAGGAGAAATGGCATAAACTGAAACTATTGCATTAGAGTACCTATCAGGAGAGATGGCATAAGCTGAAACTATTGCATTAGAGTACCGATCAGGAGCGATGGTTTGGTTATTTGACTGCCCATGGAAATGCTATTCTCTATGGCCATTGCCATCCAGTTCCTGCCCCTCGCCGCCCAAAACACCTCCTCATGGGAAGTCATTACCATCAAACCTTTCACTTGAAGTGCCTGTCAGTGTTTTTATTATCAAACAATATCAAATGTAAAACATGAGATTGACATCTGTTTCATAAAAGTTTATTTTCTGAAAATAAAAGATGTATGTTCATTGGTTTGACAAATGTGATTCTCGATTTAGATTGTATATTTGTGTATTAGAAGTTGATAGTGTTGTGTTAACTTTCATATTTTCATAATTATATGATAAAGACTTCACAGGAGAATTGGGCAGTGGTGAACCACAAGCCAAAGGTACATTTTTCTTTTTTTCATTCGCTTCATATACAGTTAGGGCCACGGCCCAGTAACGCACACACAATACTTCTTCCCTTTGCACAAGCATTTTTGCTCCACTCCCCCATTGGGTGCTGGCAAATCTTACAACACACAGCATCCACATACAAAACCTGTGCATAGTACACTATCATTTCTGCACACCACTCCATATTTACCGTTACACACTCTCAGTACATGTCCCGTTTAATTTCAAAGCCGCTCCGCCAGAAACCTCTGCCAAAGAATGCACAATTGCAGCATCCACAATTATCCAGAGACACACCCACCACACCTCTGGCCCAGCACACAACAGTGCTGCCCTTTCCACACCCACGACAACACTATGGATCCATGCATACCACCATTTCGCCACCTAGCATAATGCACAAACGTAATATATGTAGCGCCACCTCTACCCAACTCCCTCACACCAAATAACACCCATTCAAGGAAAAGGATCTCAATTAACAGAATCCACAAACATAACACATCCCGCACCACCCCTTCCCACTGCCATTCACAAAGTATTGCGTCCCTGGCAACCTATTCACAACAGCTGCACAACATTGGGCCTACTTCAATAAATGTGCACACATCACAGTAACCAAGCACATGTAAGCTGCACTTCAACCATACACGCTTCTATACTTACATTACATAAGCACTGCACCCTGTGGCCACACTACACAACTTTGCACTGCACCATCTCCTACCGTACATGCACCCAATATTTCAATCCTTCAACACACTCACTGCAAAGAAATCTACACACAGCACAGTAACCAAGCACATATAAGCGGCACTTCAACCATACCCTCTTCCATACTCACAATACATGAACACTGAACCCTGTGACCACACTACACAACTTCTCACTGCACCATCTCCTGCCGTACACCAAATACTGTACCATGTTGTAACTTTCACCACAACCACGGAACGCACAAAACACCCTTTGGAACTCACTTGTGCTGCTGTAGCACGTGTACAATGTGCTCCAGACCCATTCTCCAAACGTCACCACCCTGTGCCTAATGCACTGTCAAACCTGCAACAGCTGCAGTGGGTGTGCTCCTTGGACACATTCCCCGCACCATAACTCTACCATTCATGTCAGCATTTCACCATGTAGCACTGTGCACATATGCACCACTGGTACCAGCACTCCTACCCAACCTCCACGCCGCAATGCATATGCACACCGTTAAATGCGACAGTCACCATAATGTACTCACATTACACTGTCTCCGGCTCCCCTACGCCCTTTCATTCACATACTATTGTATTACCCACTTCCATTCAGAAAGTATTGTGTCACTGCCAACCTAACCACAACCTACTCACAATAGTGCCCATACTACAAGCAATCTGCACATAGCATATTAACTAACCACATATAAGCTGCCCTTCAACCATAACCTCTACCATACTGACAGGATGCAGAGTCAACAATAAATTAATGCCATTGTTCTGCTCAACGCCTAGGCTCTTGAGTGCAAGGCCTGTGGTCTACGGCCTCCGGCCATGCTCCCAATAGGCTATGCCTTGCATACACCCACCCCAACGTAATGCCACCATAAATGTCACCATGTTACCAACTAACACAATCCACATACACAGCACTCCCACCAGCACTCCTACCCAACCTCAGCACTGCCATTGAGCTATCCAGTACTACATTGCCACATTTACCATATTGTAAAAATAAAACAAAGGGCCTCATTACGAGTCCAGTGGTAGCCGTGCCGGAAAAACAGGCAGGCTGCTGCCGGGCCAGAAATAACATTCTGCCTCCTTAATTTCCGGAATCACCAGGGCATTACAACCCCGGTGACCTGGTAATTCCGGAGGTGGAATTCCATAAATCCCCATTCCCATGGAGTCCCATGTTCCCATTGTCCCCATACCCATAGGACTCCATGGGGATGGAGACAATGGAAACTCTGGTTCTGTCTATGACGGAGCCGGTGTTTCCATTTCCGCCTGCAGGCGGGTGGCGTTACTCCCGTGAGAAAAAACAAAGAGGTGATGGCTGGAAGGTTTAGAATGAATCTTAACCACTGGCGTTGCTCTGGGCAACCCTTCAGACCACCTGGAAACTCTGGTTCTGTCTATGACGGAGCCGGTGTTTCCATTTCCGCCTGCAGGCGGGTGGCGCTACTCCCGTGAGCAAAAACAAAGAGGTGATGGCTGGAAGGTTTAGAATGAATCTTAACCACTGGCGTTGCTCTAGGCAACCCTTCAGACCACCGTTCTTCACCTGCCATGCCATTACAGAAGGGGAAAGACCATATGCAAATCAGGCTTGGCCCCACCCCAAAAGGGGCAGTCCAGCCCGAACTGCTAGGTCACATCCCTTCTGCACGAGACCCGAAGAATCCCCAAACATGTTTCGCCCTTGTTGGGGCTCATCAGTGAGGAGTAGCTTGGGTCTCTAGGCCCAGCAGGCACGGGACCCACATCTGGGCATACCCGTCCCACTCGGGGTGACAAAGCAAAAACAAAGAGGTGATGACTGGAAGGTTTAGAATGAATCTTAACCACTGGCGTTGCTATGGGCAACCCTCCAGACCACCGTTCTTCACCTGCCAAGCCATTAAAGAAGGGGAAAGACCATATGCGAATCAGGATTCGCCCACCCCAAAAGGGGCAGTCCAGCCCAAACTGCTAGGTCACATCCCTTCTGCACGAGACCACAAGCACCCCAAACATGTTTCCCTCTTGTTGGGGCTCATCAGTGAGGAGTAGCTTGGGTCTCTAGGCCCAGCAGGCACGGGACCCACGTCTGCGCATACCCGTCCCACTCAGGGTGACAAAGCAAAAACAAAGAGGTGATGGCTGGAAGGTTTAGGATGAATCTTAACCACTGGCGTTGCTCTGGGCAACCTCCAGACCACTGTTCTTTGCCTGCCAAGCCGGTTGCCCAGAGCATTGCCAGTGGTACAGATTCATTCAAAACCTTCCACCCATCACTTTTGTGGTCACAGTTTGTCTCACTATGTGAGAGAGGGTATGCCCAGACGTGGGTCCCTTGCTCGCTGCGCCACAGGGAACCAAGCTGCACCTCATTGAGGAGGCCCAACAAGGCCGAAACATGTCTGGGGTTGCTTGTGTTTCCGTGCAGAAGGGACCTGGCCTAGCAATTCGGGCTGGGCTGCTACCATTGGTGGCAGTACCTGACTGATTTGCATATGGCTGGACCCCTTTTGCAATGGCGCAGACGGGATAAAAAACGGTGGTGTGGAAGGTTGCCCAGAGCATTGCCAGTGGAACAGATTCATTCAAAACCTTCCACCCATCACTTTTGTGGTCTCAGTTTGTCTCACCCTGTGATACAGGTTATGCCCAGACGTGGGTCCCTTGCTCCCTGCGCCATAGGGAACCAAGCTTTACCTCACTGAGGAGGCCCAACAAGGCCGAAACATGTCTGGGGTTGCTTGTGTTTCCATGCAGAGGTGACCTGGCCTAGCAGTTCGGGCTGGGCTGCTACCATTGGTGGCAGTACCTGACTGATTTGCATATGGCTGGACACCTTTTGCAATGGCGCAGACGGGCTAAAAACATTGGTGTGGAAGGATGCCCGGAGCATTGCCAGTGGTACAGATTTATTCAAAAACTTCCACCCATCACGTTTCTGGTCACAGTTTGTCTCACTATATGAGAGAGGGTATGCCCAGACTTGGGTCCCTTGCTCGCTGCGCCATAGGGAACCAAGCTGCACCTCACTGAAGAGGCCCAACAAGGCCGAAACATGGCTGGGATTGCTTGTGTTTCCATGCAGAGGGGATCTGGCCCAGCAATTCGGGCTGGGCTGCTACCATTGGTGGCAGTACCTGACTGATTTGCATATGGCTGGACCCCTTTTGGAAAGGCGCAGACGGGCTAAAAAACAGTGGTGTGGAAGGTTGCCCAGAGCATTGCCAGTGGAACAGATTCATTCAAAACCTACCACCCATCACTTTTGTGGTCACAGTTTGTCTCAATATGTGAGAGAGGGTATGCCCAGACGTGGGTCCCTTGCTCGCTGCGCCATAGGGAACCAAGCTTCACCTCACTGAGGAGGCCCAACAAGGCCAAAACATGTCTGGGGTTGCTTGTGTTTCCGTGCAGAGGGGACCTGGCCCAGCAGTTCGGGCTGGGCTGCTACCATTGGTGGCAGTACCTGACTGATTTGCATATGGCTGGACCCCTTTTGCAATGGCGCAGACGGGCTAAAAAACAGTGGTGTGGAAGGTTGCCCAGAGCATTGCCAGTGGAACAGATTCATTCAAAACCTTCCACCCATCACTTTTGTGGTCACAGTTTGTCTCACTATGTGAGAGAGGGTATGCCCAGACGTGGGTCCCTTGCTCGCTGCGCCATAGGGAACCAAGCTGCACCTCACTGAGGAGGCCCAACAAGGCCGAAACATGTCTGGGGTTGCTTGTGTTTCCGTGCAGAGGGGACCTGGCCCAGCAGTTCGGGCTGGGCTGCTACCATTGGTGGCAGCATCTGACTGATTTGCATATGGCTGGACCCCTTTTGCAATGGCGCAGACGGGCTAAAAAACAGTGGTGTGGAAGGTTGCCCAGAGCATTGCCAGTGGTACAGATTCATTCAAAACCTTCCACCCATCACTTTTGTGGTCACAGTTTGTCTCACTATGTGAGAGAGGGTATGCCCAGACGTGGGTCCCTTGCTCGCTGCGCCATAGGGAACCAAGCTGCACCTCACTGAGGAGGCCCAACAAGGCCCAAACATGCCTGGGGATGCTTGTGTTTCCATGCAGAGGGGACCTGGCCTAACAGGTCGGGCTGGGCTGCTACCATTGGTGGCAGTACCTGACTTATTTGCATATGGCTGGACCCCTTTTGCAATGGCGCAGACAGGCTAAAACACGGTGGTGTGGAAGGTTGCCCAGAGCATTGCCAGTGGTACAGATTCGTTCAAAACCTATCACCCATCACTTTTGTGGTCACAGTTTGTCTCACTATGTGAGAGAGGGAATGCCCAGACGTGGGTCCCTTGCTCGCTGCGCCATAGGGAAACAAGCTGCACCTCACTGATGAGGCCCAACAAGGCCGAAACATGACTGGGGTTGATTGGTTTCCGTGCAGAGGGGATCTGGCCTAGCAGTTCGGGCAGGGCTGCTACCATTGGTGGCAGTACCTGACTGATTTGCATATGGCTGGACACCTTTTGCAATGGCGCAGACGGGCTAAAAAACATTGGTGTGGAAGGTTGCCCGGAGCATTGCCAGTGGTACAGATTCATTCAAAAACTTCCACCCATCACGTTTCTGGTCACAGTTTGTCTCACTACATGAGAGAGGGTATGCCCAGACTTGGGTCCCTTGCTCGCTGCGCCATAGGGAACCAAGCTGCACCTCACTGAAGAGGCCCAACAAGGCCGAAACATGGCTGGGATTGCTTGTGTTTCCATGCAGAGGGGATCTGGCCTAGCAGTTTGGGCTGGGCTGCTACCATTGGTGGCAGTAACTGACTGATTTGCATATGGCTGGACCCATTTTGCAATGGCGCAGACGGGCTAAAATACTGTTGTGTGGAAGGTAGCCCAGAGCATTGTCAGTGGTACAGATTAATTCAAAACCTTCCACCCATCACTTTTGTGGTCACAGTTTGTCACACTATGTGAGAGAGGGTATGCCCAGACGTGGGACCCTTGCTCGCTGCACCATAGGGAACCAAACTGCACCTCACTGAGGAGGCCCAACAAGGCTGAAACATGTCTGGGGCTGCTTGTGTTTCCGTGCAGAAGGGATCTGGCCTAGCAGTTCGGGGTAGGTTGCTACCATTGGTGGCAGTACCTGACTGATTTGCATATGGTTGGACCCCTTTTGCAATGGCGCAGACGGGCTAAAAAACAGTGGTGTGGAGGTTGCTCAGAGCATTGCCAGTGGTACAGATTCATTCAAAACCTTCCACCCATCACTTTTGTGGTCACAGTTTGTCTCACCATGTGAGAGAGTGTATGCCCAGACGTGGGTCCCTTGCTCGCTGCGCTATAGGGAACCAAGCTACACCTCACTGAGGAGGCCCAACAAGGCCAAAACATGTCTTGGGTTGCTTGTGTTTCCATGCAGAGGGGACCTGGCCCAGCAGTTCGGGCTGGGCTGCTACCATTGGTGGCAGTACCTGACTGATTTGCATATGGCTGGACCCCTTTTGCAATGGCGCAGACGGGCTAAAAAACAGTGGTGTGGAAGGTTGCCCAGAGCATTGCCAGTGGAACAGATTCATTCAAAACCTTCCACCCATCACTTTTGTGGTCAGAGTTTGTCTCACTCTGTGAGAGAGGGTATGCCCAGACGTGGGTCCCTTGCTCGCTGCGCCATAGGGAACCAAACTGCACCTCACTGAGGAGGCCCAACAAGGCTGAAACATGTCTGGGGCTGCTTGTGTTTCCGTGCAGAAGGGATCTGGCCTAGCAGTTCGGGGTAGGTTGCTACCATTGGTGTCAGTACCTGACTGATTTGCATATGGTTGGACCCCTTTTGCAATGGCGCAGACGGGCTAAAAAACAGTGGTGTGGAGGTTGCTCAGAGCATTGCCAGTGGTACAGATTCATTCAAAACCTTCCACCCATCACTTTTGTGGTCACAGTTTGTCTCACCATGTGAGAGAGGATATGCCCAGACGTGGGTCCCTTGCTCGCTGCGCTATAGGGAACCAAGCTACACCTCACTGAGGAGGCCCAACAAGGCCAAAACATGTCTTGGGTTGCTTGTGTTTCCATGCAGAGGGGACCTGGCCCAGCAGTTCGGGCTGGGCTGCTACCATTGGTGGCAGTACCTGACTGATTTGCATATGGCTGGACCCCTTTTGCAATGGCGCAGACGGGCTAAAAAACAGTGGTGTGGAAGGTTGCCCAGAGCATTGCCAGTGGAACAGATTCATTCAAAACCTTCCACCCATCACTTTTGTGGTCACAGTTTGTCTCACTATGTGAGAGAGGGTATGCCCAGACCTGGGTCCCTTGCTCGCTGCGCCATAGGGAACCAAGCTGCACCTCACTGAGGAGGCCCAACAAGGCCGAAACATGTCTGGGGTTGCTTGTGTTTCCGTGCAGAGGGGACCTGGCCCAGCAGTTCGGGCTGGGCTGCTACCATTAGTGGCAGCATCTGACTGATTTGCATATGGCTGGACCCCTTTTGCAATGGCGCAGACGGGCTTAAAAACAGTGGTGTGGAAGGTTGCCCAGAGCATTGCCAGTGGTACAGATTCATTCAAAACCTTCCACCCATCACTTTTGTGGTCACAGTTTGTCTCACTATGCGAGAGAGGGTATGCCCAGACGTGGGTCCCTTGCTCGCTGCGCCATAGGGAACCAAGCTGCACCTCACTGAGGAGGCCCAACAAGGCCCAAACATGCCTGGGGATGCTTGTGTTTCCATGCAGAGGGGACCTGGCCTAACAGGTCGGGCTGGGCTGCTACCATTGGTGGCAGTACCTGACTTATTTGCATATGGCTGGACCCCTTTTGAAATGGCGCAGACAGGCTAAAACACGGTGGTGTGGAAGGTTGCCCAGAGCATTGCCAGTGGTACAGATTCGTTCAAAACCTATCACCCATCACTTTCCTGGTCACAGTTTGTCTCACTATGTGAGAGAGGGTATGCTCAGACGTGGGTCCCTTGCTCGCTGCACCATAGGGAACCAAGCTGCACCTCACTGAGGAGGCCCAACAAGGCCGAAACATGACTGGGGTTGATTGGTTTCCGTGCAGAGGGGATCTGGCCTAGCAGTTCGGGCCGGGCTGCTACCATTGGTGGCAGTAGCTGACTTATTTGCATATGGCTGGACCCCTTTTGCAATGGCGCAGACGGGCTAAAAAACGGTGGTGTGGAAGGTTGCCCAGAGCATTGCCAGTAGTACAGATTCATTCAAAACCTTCCACCCATCACTTTTGTGGTCACAGTTTGTCTCACTATGTGAGAGAGGGAATGCCCAGACGTGGGTCCCTTGCTCGCTGCGCCATAGGGAAACAAGCTGCACCTCACTGAGGAGGCCCAACAAGGCCGAAACATGACTGGGGTTGATTGGTTTCCGTGCAGAGGGGATCTGGCCTAGCAGTTCGGGCAGGGCTGCTACCATTGGTGGCAGTACCTGACTGATTTGCATATGGCTGGACACCTTTTGCAATGGCGCAGACGGGCTAAAAAACATTTGTGTGGAAGGTTGCCCGGAGCATTGCCAGTGGTACAGATTCATTCAAAAACTTCCACCCATCACGTTTCGGGTCACAGTTTGTCTCACTATATGAGAGAGGGTATGCCCAGACTTGGGTCCCTTGCTCGCTGCGCCATAGGAAACCAAGCTGCACCTCACTGAAGAGGCCCAACAAGGCCGAAACATGGCTGGGATTGCTTGTGTTTCCATGCAGAGGGGATCTGGCCTAGCAGTTTGGGCTGGGCTGCTAAAATTGGTGGCAGTAACTGACTGATTTGCATATGGCTGGACCCATTTTGCAATGGCGCAGACGGGCTAAAATACTGTTGTGTGGAAGGTAGCCCAGAGCATTGTCAGTGGTACAGATTAATTCAAAACCTTCCACCCATCACTTTTGTGGTCACAGTTTGTCACACTATGTGAGAGAGGGTATGCCCAGACGTGGGACCCTTGCTCGCTGCACCATAGGGAACCAAACTGCACCTCACTGAGGAGGCCCAACAAGGCTGAAACATGTCTGGGGTTGCTTGTGTTTCCGTGCAGAAGGGATCTGGCCTAGCAGTTCGGGGTAGGTTGCTACCATTGGTGGCAGTACCTGACTGATTTGCATATGGTTGGACCCCTTTTGCAATGGCGCAGACGGGCTAAAAAACAGTGGTGTGGAGGTTGCTCAGAGCATTGCCAGTGGTACAGATTCATTCAAAACCTTCCACCCATCACTTTTGTGCTCACAGTTTGTCTCACCATGTGAGAGAGGGTATGCCCAGACGTGGGTCCCTTGCTCGCTGCGCTATAGGGAACCAAACTGCACCTCACTGAGGAGGCCCAACAAGGCCAAAACATGTCTTGGGTTGCTTGTGTTTCCATGCAGAGGGGACCTGGCCTAGCAGTGCGGGCTGGGCTGCTACCATTGGTGGCAGTACCTGACTGATTTGCATATGGCTGGAGCCCTTTTGCAATGGCGCAGACGGGCTAAAAAACAGTGGTGTGGAGGTTGCTCAGAGCATTGCCAGTGGTACAGATTCATTCAAAACCTTCCACCCATCACTTTTGTGCTCACAGTTTGTCTCACCATGTGAGAGAGGGTATGCCCAGACGTGGGTCCCTTGCTCGCTGCGCTATAGGGAACCAAACTGCACCTCACTGAGGAGGCCCAACAAGGCCAAAACATGTCTTGGGTTGCTTGTGTTTCCATGCAGAGGGGACCTGGCCTAGCAGTGCGGGCTGGGCTGCTACCATTGGTGGCAGTACCTGACTGATTTGCATATGGCTGGAGCCCTTTTGCAATGGCGCAGACGGGCTAAAAAACGGTGGTGTGGAAGGTTGCCCAGAGCATTGCCAGTGGTACAGATTCATTCAAAACCTTTCACCCATCACTTTTGTGGTCACAGTTTGTCTCACTATGTGAGACAGGGTATGCCCAGACGTGGGTCTCTTGCTCGCTGCACCATAGGGAACCAAGCTGCACCTCACTGAGGAGGCCCAACAAGGCCGAAACATGTCTGGGGTTGCTTGTGTTTCCATGCAGAGGGGACCTGGCCCAGCAGTTCGGGCTGGGCTGCTACCATTGGTGGCAGTACCTGACTGATTTGCAGATGGCTGGACCCCTTTTGCAATGGCGCAGAAGGGCTAAAAAACAGTGGTGTGGAAGGTTGCCCAGAGCATTGCCAGTGGTACAGATTTGTTCAAAACCTATCACCCATCACTTTCCTGGTCACAGTTTGTCTCACTATGTGAGAGAGGGTATGCTCAGACGTGGGTCCCTTGCTCGCTGCACCATAGGGAACCAAGCTGCACCTCACTGAGGAGGCCCAACAAGGCCGAAACATGACTGGGGTTGATTGGTTTCCGTGCAGAGGGGATCTGGCCTAGCAGTTCGGGCAGGGCTGCTACCATTGGTGGCAGTACCTGACTTATTTGCATATGGCTGGACCCCTTTTGCAATGGCGCAGACGGGCTAAAAAACGGTGGTGTGGAAGGTTGCCCAGAGCATTGCCAGTGGTACAGATTCATTCAAAACCTTCCACCCATCACTTTTGTGGTCACAGTTTGTCTCACTATGTGAGAGAGGGAATGCCCAGACGTGGGTCCCTTGCTCGGCGCGCCATAGGGAAACAAGCTGCACCTCACTGAGGAGGCCCAACAAGGCTGAAACATGACTGGGGTTGCTTGTGTTTCCATGCAGAGGGGACCAGGCCCAGCAGTTTGGGCTGGGCTGCTACCATTGGTGGCAGTACCTGACTGATTTGCATATGGCTGGACCCCTTTTGGAAAGGCGCAGACAGGCTAAAAAACAGTGGTGTGGAAGGTTGCCCAGAGCATTGCCAGTGGTACAGATTCATTCAAAACCTTCCACCCATCACTTTTGTGGTCACAGTTTGTCTCACTATGCGAGAGAGGGTATGCCCAGACGTGGGTCCCTTGCTCGCTGCGCCATAGGGAACCAAGCTGCACCTCACTGAGGAGGCCCAACAAGGCCCAAACATGCCTGGGGATGCTTGTGTTTCCATGCAGAGGGGACCTGGCCTAACAGGTCGGGCTGGGCTGCAACCATTGGTGGCAGTACCTGACTTATTTGCATATGGCTGGACCCCTTTTGCAATGGCGCAGACAGGCTAAAACACGGTGGTGTGGAAGGTTGCCCAGAGCATTGCCAGTGGTACAGATTCGTTCAAAACCTATCACCCATCACTTTCCTGGTCACAGTTTGTCTCACTATGTGAGAGAGGGTATGCTCAGACGTGGGTCCCTTGCTCGCTGCACCATAGGGAACCAAGCTGCACCTCACTGAGGAGGCCCAACAAGGCCGAAACATGTCTGGGGTTGCTTGTGTTTCCGTGCAGAAGGGATCTGGCCTAGCAGTTCGGGGTAGGTTGCTACCATTGGTGGCAGTACCTGACTGATTTGCATATGGTTGGACCCCTTTTGCAATGGCGCAGACGGGCTAAAAAACAGTGGTGTGGAGGTTGCTCAGAGCATTGCCAATGGTACAGATTCATTCAAAACCTTCCACCCATCACTTGTGGTCACAGTTTGTCTCACCATGTGAGAGAGGGTATGCCCAGACGTGGGTCCCTTGCTCGCTGCGCTTTAGGGAACCAAGCTACACCTCACTGAGGAGGCCCAACAAGGCCGAAACATGTCTTGGGTTGCTTGTGTTTCCATGCAGAGGGGACCTGGCCTAGCAGTTCGGGCTGCGCTGCTACCATTGGTGGCAGTACCTGACTGATTTGCATATGGTTGGACCCCTTTTGCAATGGCGCAGACGGGCTAAAAAACAGTGGTGTGGAGGTTGCCCAGAGCATTGCCAGTGGAACAGATTCATTCAAAACCTTCCACCCATCGCTTTTGTGGTCACAGTTTGTCTCACTATGTGAGAGAGGGTATGCCCAGACATGGGTCCCTTGCTCGCTGCGCCATAGGGAACCAAGCTGCACCTCACTGAGGAGGCCCAACAAGGCCAAAACATGTCTTGGGTTGCTTGTGTTTCCGTGCAGAGGGGACCTGGCCCAGCAGTTCGGGCTGGGCTGCTACCATTGGTGGCAGTACCTGACTGATTTGCATATGGCTGGACCCCTTTTGCAATGGCGCAGACGGGCTAAAAAACAGTGGTGTGGAAGGTTGCCCAGAGCATTGCCAGTGGAACAGATTCATTCAAAACCTTCCACCCATCACTTTTGTGGTCACAGTTTGTCTCACTATGTGAGAGAGGGTATGCCCAGACCTGGGTCCCTTGCTCGCTGCGCCATAGGGAACCAAGCTGCACCTCACTGAGGAGGCCCAACAAGGCCGAAACATGTCTGGGGTTGCTTGTGTTTCCGTGCAGAGGGGACCTGGCCCAGCAGTTCGGGCTGGGCTGCTACCATTAGTGGCAGCATCTGACTGATTTGCATATGGCTGGACCCCTTTTGCAATGGCGCAGACGGGCTAAAAAACAGTGGTGTGGAAGGTTGCCCAGAGCATTGCCAGTGGTACAGATTCGTTCAAAACCTATCACCCATCACTTTCCTGGTCACAGTTTGTCTCACTATGTGAGAGAGGGTATGCTCAGACGTGGGTCCCTTGCTCGCTGCACCATAGGGAACCAAGCTGCACCTCACTGAGGAGGCCCAACAAGGCCGAAACATGACTGGGGTTGATTGGTTTCCGTGCAGAGGGGATCTGGCCTAGCAGTTCGGGCCGGGCTGCTACCATTGGTGGCAGTAGCTGACTTATTTGCATATGGCTGGACCCCTTTTGCAATGGCGCAGACGGGCTAAAAAACGGTGGTGTGGAAGGTTGCCCAGAGCATTGCCAGTAGTACAGATTCATTCAAAACCTTCCACCCATCACTTTTGTGGTCACAGTTTGTCTCACTATGTGAGAGAGGGAATGCCCAGACGTGGGTCCCTTGCTCGCTGCGCCATAGGGAAACAAGCTGCACCTCACTGAGGAGGCCCAACAAGGCCGAAACATGACTGGGGTTGATTGGTTTCCGTGCAGAGGGGATCTGGCCTAGCAGTTCGGGCAGGGCTGCTACCATTGGTGGCAGTACCTGACTGATTTGCATATGGCTGGACACCTTTTGCAATGGCGCAGACGGGCTAAAAAACATTGGTGTGGAAGGTTGCCCGGAGCATTGCCAGTGGTACAGATTCATTCAAAAACTTCCACCCATCACGTTTCGGGTCACAGTTTGTCTCACTATATGAGAGAGGGTATGCCCAGACTTGGGTCCCTTGCTCGCTCCGCCATAGGAAACCAAGCTGCACCTCACTGAAGAGGCCCAACAAGGCCGAAACATGGCTGGGATTGCTTGTGTTTCCATGCAGAGGGGATCTGGCCTAGCAGTTTGGGCTGGGCTGCTAAAATTGGTGGCAGTAACTGACTGATTTGCATATGGCTGGACCCATTTTGCAATGGCGCAGACGGGCTAAAATACTGTTGTGTGGAAGGTAGCCCAGAGCATTGTCAGTGGTACAGATTAATTCAAAACCTTCCACCCATCACTTTTGTGGTCACAGTTTGTCACACTATGTGAGAGAGGGTATGCCCAGACGTGGGACCCTTGCTCGCTGCACCATAGGGAACCAAACTGCACCTCACTGAGGAGGCCCAACAAGGCTGAAACATGTCTGGGGTTGCTTGTGTTTCCGTGCAGAAGGGATCTGGCCTAGCAGTTCGGGGTAGGTTGCTACCATTGGTGGCAGTACCTGACTGATTTGCATATGGTTGGACCCCTTTTGCAATGGCGCAGACGGGCTAAAAAACAGTGGTGTGGAGGTTGCTCAGAGCATTGCCAGTGGTACAGATTCATTCAAAACCTTCTACCCATCACTTTTGTGCTCACAGTTTGTCTCACCATGTGAGAGAGGGTATGCCCAGACGTGGGTCCCTTGCTCACTGCGCTATAGGGAACCAAACTGCACCTCACTGAGGAGGCCCAACAAGGCCAAAACATGTCTTGGGTTGCTTGTGTTTCCATGCAGAGGGGACCTGGCCTAGCAGTGCGGGCTGGGCTGCTACCATTGGTGGCAGTACCTGACTGATTTGCATATGGCTGGAGCCCTTTTGCAATGGCGCAGACGGGCTAAAAAACGGTGGTGTGGAAGGTTGCCCAGAGCATTGCCAGTGGTACAGATTCATTCAAAACCTTTCACCCATCACTTTTGTGGTCACAGTTTGTCTCACTATGTGAGACAGGGTATGCCCAGACGTGGGTCTCTTGCTCGCTGCACCATAGGGAACCAAGCTGCACCTCACTGAGGAGGCCCAACAAGGCCGAAACATGTCTGGGGTTGCTTGTGTTTCCATGCAGAGGGGACCTGGCCCAGCAGTTCGGGCTGGGCTGCTACCATTGGTGGCAGTACCTGACTGATTTGCAGATGGCTGGACCCCTTTTGCAATGGCGCAGACGGGCTAAAAAACAGTGGTGTGGAAGGTTGCCCAGAGCATTGCCAGTGGTACAGATTTGTTCAAAACCTATCACCCATCACTTTCCTGGTCACAGTTTGTCTCACTATGTGAGAGAGGGTATGCTCAGACGTGGGTCCCTTGCTCGCTGCACCATAGGGAACCAAGCTGCACCTCACTGAGGAGGCCCAACAAGGCCGAAACATGACTGGGGTTGATTGGTTTCCGTGCAGAGGGGATCTGGCCTAGCAGTTCGGGCAGGGCTGCTACCATTGGTGGCAGTACCTGACTTATTTGCATATGGCTGGACCCCTTTTGCAATGGCGCAGACGGGCTAAAAAACGGTGGTGTGGAAGGTTGCCCAGAGCATTGCCAGTGGTACAGATTCATTCAAAACCTTCCACCCATCACTTTTGTGGTCACAGTTTGTCTCACTATGTGAGAGAGGGAATGCCCAGACGTGGGTCCCTTGCTCGGCGCGCCATAGGGAAACAAGCTGCACCTCACTGAGGAGGCCCAACAAGGCTGAAACATGACTGGGGTTGCTTGTGTTTCCATGCAGAGGGGACCAGGCCCAGCAGTTTGGGCTGGGCTGCTACCATTGGTGGCAGTACCTGACTGATTTGCATATGGCTGGACCCCTTTTGGAAAGGCGCAGACAGGCTAAAAAACAGTGGTGTGGAAGGTTGCCCAGAGCATTGCCAGTGGTACAGATTCATTCAAAACCTTCCACCCATCACTTTTGTGGTCACAGTTTGTCTCACTATGCGAGAGAGGGTATGCCCAGACGTGGGTCCCTTGCTCGCTGCGCCATAGGGAACCAAGCTGCACCTCACTGAGGAGGCCCAACAAGGCCCAAACATGCCTGGGGATGCTTGTGTTTCCATGCAGAGGGGACCTGGCCTAACAGGTCGGGCTGGGCTGCAACCATTGGTGGCAGTACCTGACTTATTTGCATATGGCTGGACCCCTTTTGCAATGGCGCAGGCAGGCTAAAACACGGTGGTGTGGAAGGTTGCCCAGAGCATTGCCAGTGGTACAGATTCGTTCAAAACCTATCACCCATCACTTTCCTGGTCACAGTTTGTCTCACTATGTGAGAGAGGGTATGCTCAGACGTGGGTCCCTTGCTCGCTGCACCATAGGGAACCAAGCTGCACCTCACTGAGGAGGCCCAACAAGGCCGAAACATGACTGGGGTTGATTGGTTTCCGTGCAGAGGGGATCTGGCCTAGCAGTTCGGGCAGGGCTGCTACCATTGGTGACAGTACCTGACTTATTTGCATATGGCTGGACCCCTTTTGCAATGGCGCAGACGGGCTAAAAAATGGTGGTGTGGAAGGTTGCCCAGAGCATTGCCAGTGGTACAGATTCATTCAAAACCTTCCACCCATCACTTTTGTGTTCACAGTTTGTCTCACTATGTGAGAGAGGGAATGCCCAGACGTGGGTCCCTTGCTCGCTGCGCCATAGGGAAACAAGCTGCACCTCACTGAGGAGGCCCAACAAGGCCGAAACATGTCTGGGGTTGCTTGTGTTTCCGTGCAGAAGGGATCTGGCCTAGCAGTTCGGGGTAGGTTGCTACCATTGGTGGCAGTACCTGACTGATTTGCATATGGTTGGACCCCTTTTGCAATGGCGCAGACGGGCTAAAAAACAGTGGTGTGGAGGTTGCTCAGAGCATTGCCAATGGTACAGATTCATTCAAAACCTTCCACCCATCACTTTTGTGGTCACAGTTTGTCTCACCATGTGAGAGAGGGTATGCCCAGACGTGGGTCCCTTGCTCGCTGCGCTTTAGGGAACCAAGCTACACCTCACTGAGGAGGCCCAACAAGGCCGAAACATGTCTTGGGTTGCTTGTGTTTCCATGCAGAGGGGACCTGGCCTAGCAGTTCGGGCTGCGCTGCTACCATTGGTGGCAGTACCTGACTGATTTGCATATGGCTGGACCCCTTTTGGAAAGGCGCAGACGGGCTAAAAAACAGTGGTGTGGAAGGTTGCCCAGAGCATTGCCAGTGGAACAGATTCATTCAAAACCTTCCACCCATCGCTTTTGTGGTCACAGTTTGTCTCACTATGTGAGAGAGGGTATGCCCAGACATGGGTCCCTTGCTCGCTGCGCCATAGGGAACCAAGCTGCACCTCACTGAGGAGGCCCAACAAGGCCGAAACATGTCTGGGGTTGCTTGTGTTTCTGTGCAGAGGGGACCTGGCCCAGCAGTTCGGGCTGGGCTGCTACCATTGGTGGCAGTACCTGACTGATTTGCATATGGCTGGACCCCTTTTGCAATGGCGCAGACGGGCTAAAAAACAGTGGTGTGGAAGGTTGCCCAGAGCATTGCCAGTGGAACAGATTCATTCAAAACCTTCCACCCATCACTTTTGTGGTCACAGTTTGTCTCACTATGTGAGAGAGGGTATGCCCAGACCTGGGTCCCTTGCTCGCTGCGCCATAGGGAACCAAGCTGCACCTCACTGAGGAGGCCCAACAAGGCCGAAACATGTCTGGGGTTGCTTGTGTTTCCGTGCAGAGGGGACCTGGCCCAGCAGTTCGGGCTGGGCTGCTACCATTAGTGGCAGCATCTGACTGATTTGCATATGGCTGGACCCCTTTTGCAATGGCGCAGACGGGCTAAAAAACAGTGGTGTGGAAGGTTGCCCAGAGCTTTGCCAGTGGTACAGATTCATTCAAAACCTTCCACCCATCACTTTTGTGGTCACAGTTTGTCTCACTATGCGAGAGAGGGTATGCCCAGACGTGGGTCCCTTGCTCGCTGCGCCATAGGGAACCAAGCTGCACCTCACTGAGGAGGCCCAACAAGGCCCAAACATGCCTGGGGATGCTTGTGTTTCCATGCAGAGGGGACCTGGCCTAACAGGTCGGGCTGGGCTGCTACCATTGGTGGCAGTACCTGACTTATTTGCATATGGCTGGACCCCTTTTGCAATGGCGCAGACAGGCTAAAACACGGTGGTGTGGAAGGTTGCCCAGAGCATTGCCAGTGGTACAGATTCGTTCAAAACCTATCACCCATCACTTTCCTGGTCACAGTTTGTCTCACTATGTGAGAGAGGGTATGCTCAGACGTGGGTCCCTTGCTCGCTGCACCATAGGGAACCAAGCTGCACCTCACTGAGGAGGCCCAACAAGGCCGAAACATGACTGGGGTTGATTGGTTTCCGTGCAGAGGGGATCTGGCCTAGCAGTTCGGGCCGGGCTGCTACCATTGGTGGCAGTAGCTGACTTATTTGCATATGGCTGGACCCCTTTTGCAATGGCGCAGACGGGCTAAAAAACGGTGGTGTGGAAGGTTGCCCAGAGCATTGCCAGTAGTACAGATTCATTCAAAACCTTCCACCCATCACTTTTGTGGTCACAGTTTGTCTCACTATGTGAGAGAGGGAATGCCCAGACGTGGGTCCCTTGCTCGCTGCGCCATAGGGAAACAAGCTGCACCTCACTGAGGAGGCCCAACAAGGCCGAAACATGACTGGGGTTGATTGGTTTCCGTGCAGAGGGGATCTGGCCTAGCAGTTCGGGGTAGGTTGCTACCATTGGTGGCAGTACCTGACTGATTTGCATATGGCTGGACACCTTTTGCAATGGCGCAGACGGGCTAAAAAACATTGGTGTGGAAGGTTGCCCGGAGCATTGCCAGTGGTACAGATTCATTCAAAAACTTCCACCCATCACGTTTCGGGTCACAGTTTGTCTCACTATATGAGAGAGGGTATGCCCAGACTTGGGTCCCTTGCTCGCTGCGCCATAGGAAACCAAGCTGCACCTCACTGAAGAGGCCCAACAAGGCCGAAACATGGCTGGGATTGCTTGTGTTTCCATGCAGAGGGGATCTGGCCTAGCAGTTTGGGCTGGGCTGCTAAAATTGGTGGCAGTAACTGACTGATTTGCATATGGCTGGACCCATTTTGCAATGGCGCAGACGGGCTAAAATACTGTTGTGTGGAAGGTAGCCCATAGCATTGTCAGTGGTACTGATTAATTCAAAACCTTCCACCCATCACTTTTGTGGTCACAGTTTGTCACACTATGTGAGAGAGGGTATGCCCAGACGTGGGACCCTTGCTCGCTGCACCATAGGGAACCAAACTGCACCTCACTGAGGAGGCCCAACAAGGCTGAAACATGTCTGGGGTTGCTTGTGTTTCCGTGCAGAAGGGATCTGGCCTAGCAGTTCGGGGTAGGTTGCTACCATTGGTGGCAGTACCTGACTGATTTGCATATGGTTGGACCCCTTTTGCAATGGCGCAGACGGGCTAAAAAACAGTGGTGTGGAGGTTGCTCAGAGCATTGCCAGTGGTACAGATTCATTCAAAACCTTCCACCCATCACTTTTGTGCTCACAGTTTGTCTCACCATGTGAGAGAGGGTATGCCCAGACGTGGGTCCCTTGCTCGCTGCGCTATAGGGAACCAAACTGCACCTCACTGAGGAGGCCCAACAAGGCCAAAACATGTCTTGGGTTGCTTGTGTTTCCGTGCAGAAGGGATCTGGCCTAGCAGTGCGGGCTGGGCTGCTACCATTGGTGGCAGTACCTGACTGATTTGCATATGGCTGGAGCCCTTTTGCAATGGCGCAGACGGGCTAAAAAACGGTGGTGTGGAAGGTTGCCCAGAGCATTGCCAGTGGTACAGATTAATTCAAAACCTTTCACCCATCACTTTTGTGGTCACAGTTTGTCTCACTATGTGAGACAGGGTATGCCCAGACGTGGGTCTCTTGCTCGCTGCACCATAGGGAACCAAGCTGCACCTCACTGAGGAGGCCCAACAAGGCCGAAACATGTCTGGGGTTGCTTGTGTTTCCATGCAGAGGGGACCTGGCCCAGCAGTTCGGGCTGGGCTGCTACCATTGGTGGCAGTACCTGACTGATTTGCAGATGGCTGGACCCCTTTTGCAATGGCGCAGACGGGCTAAAAAACAGTGGTGTGGAAGGTTGCCCAGAGCATTGCCAGTGGTACAGATTTGTTCAAAACCTATCACCCATCACTTTCCTGGTCACAGTTTGTCTCACTATGTGACAGAGGGTATGCTCAGACGTGGGTCCCTTGCTCGCTGCACCATAGGGAACCAAGCTGCACCTCACTGAGGAGGCCCAACAAGGCCGAAACATGACTGGGGTTGATTGGTTTCCATGCAGAGGGGATCTGGCCTAGCAGTTCGGGCAGGGCTGCTACCATTGGTGGCAGTACCTGACTTATTTGCATATGGCTGGACCCCTTTTGCAATGGCGCAGACGGGCTAAAAAACGGTGGTGTGGAAGGTTGCCCAGAGCATTGCCAGTGGTACAGATTCATTCAAAACCTTCCACCCATCACTTTTGTGGTCACAGTTTGTCTCACTATGTGAGAGAGGGAATGCCCAGACGTGGGTCCCTTGCTCGGCGCGCCATAGGGAAACAAGCTGCACCTCACTGAGGAGGCCCAACAAGGCTGAAACATGACTGGGGTTGCTTGTGTTTCCATGCAGAGGGGACCAGGCCCAGCAGTTTGGGCTGGGCTGCTACCATTGGTGGCAGTACCTGACTGATTTGCATATGGCTGGACCCCTTTTGGAAAGGCGCAGACAGGCTAAAAAACAGTGGTGTGGAAGGTTGCCCAGAGCATTGCCAGTGGTACAGATTCATTCAAAACCTTCCACCCATCACTTTTGTGGTCACAGTTTGTCTCACTATGCGAGAGAGGGTATGCCCAGACGTGGGTCCCTTGCTCGCTGCGCCATAGGGAACCAAGCTGCACCTCACTGAGGAGGCCCAACAAGGCCCAATCATGCCTGGGGATGCTTGTGTTTCCATGCAGAGGGGACCTGGCCTAACAGGTCGGGCTGGGCTGCAACCATTGGTGGCAGTACCTGACTTATTTGCATATGGCTGGACCCCTTTTGCAATGGCGCAGACAGGCTAAAACACGGTGGTGTGGAAGGTTGCCCAGAGCATTGCCAGTGGTACAGATTCGTTCAAAACCTATCACCCATCACTTTCCTGGTCACAGTTTGTCTCACTATGTGAGAGAGGGTATGCTCAGACGTGGGTCCCTTGCTCGCTGCACCATAGGGAACCAAGCTGCACCTCACTGAGGAGGCCCAACAAGGCCGAAACATGACTGGGGTTGATTGGTTTCCGTGCAGAGGGGATCTGGCCTAGCAGTTCGGGCAGGGCTGCTACCATTGGTGGCAGTACCTGACTTATTTGCATATGGCTGGACCCCTTTTGCAATGGCGCAGACGGGCTAAAAAACGGTGGTGTGGAAGGTTGCCCAGAGCATTGCCAGTGGTACAGATTCATTCAAAACCTTCCACCCATCACTTTTGTGTTCACAGTTTGTCTCACTATGTGAGAGAGGGAATGCCCAGACGTGGGTCCCTTGCTCGCTGCGCCATAGGGAAACAAGCTGCACCTCACTGAGGAGGCCCAACAAGGCCGAAACATGTCTGGGGTTGCTTGTGTTTCCGTGCAGAAGGGATCTGGCCTAGCAGTTCGGGGTAGGTTGCTACCATTGGTGGCAGTACCTGACTGATTTGCATATGGTTGGACCCCTTTTGCAATGGCGCAGACGGGCTAAAAAACAGTGGTGTGGAGGTTGCTCAGAGCATTGCCAATGGTACAGATTCATTCAAAACCTTCCACCCATCACTTTTGTGGTCACAGTTTGTCTCACCATGTGAGAGAGGGTATGCCCAGACGTGGGTCCCTTGCTCGCTGCGCTTTAGGGAACCAAGCTACACCTCACTGAGGAGGCCCAACAAGGCCGAAACATGTCTTGGGTTGATTGTGTTTCCATGCAGAGGGGACCTGGCCTAGCAGTTCGGGCTGCGCTGCTACCATTGGTGGCAGTACCTGACTGATTTGCATATGGCTGGACCCCTTTTGGAAAGGCGCAGACGGGCTAAAAAACAGTGGTGTGGAAGGTTGCCCAGAGCATTGCCAGTGGAACAGATTCATTCAAAACCTTCCACCCATCGCTTTTGTGGTCACAGTTTGTCTCACTATGTGAGAGAGGGTATGCCCAGACATGGGTCCCTTGCTCGCTGCGCCATAGGGAACCAAGCTGCACCTCACTGAGGAGGCCCAACAAGGCCGAAACATGTCTGGGGTTGCTTGTGTTTCCGTGCAGAGGGGACCTGGCCCAGCAGTTCGGGCTGGGCTGCTACCATTGGTGGCAGTACCTGACTGATTTGCAGATGGCTGGACCCCTTTTGCAATGGCGCAGACGGGCTAAAAAACAGTGGTGTGGAAGGTTGCCCAGAGCATTGCCAGTGGTACAGATTCGTTCAAAACCTATCACCCATCACTTTCCTGGTCACAGTTTGTCTCACTATGTGAGAGAGGGTATGCTCAGACGTGGGTCCCTTGCTCGCTGCACCATAGGGAACCAAGCTGCACCTCACTGAGGAGGCCCAACAAGGCTGAAACATGACTGGGGTTGCTTGTGTTTCCATGCAGAGGGGACCAGGCCCAGCAGTTTGGGCTGGGCTCCTACCATTGGTGGCAGCACCTGACTGATTTGCAAATGGCTGGACCCCTTTTGCAATGGCGCAGACGGCTAAAAAATGGTGGTGTGGAAGGTTGCCCAGAGCATTGCCAGTGGAACAGATTCATTCAAAACCTTTCACCCATCACTTTTGTGGTCACAGTTTGTCTCACTATGTGAGACAGGGTATGCCCAGACGTGGGTCTCTTGCTCGCTGCACCATAGGGAACCAAGCTGCACCTCCCTGAGGAGGCTCAACAAGGCCGAAACATGTCTGGGTTGCTTGTGTTTCCGTACAGAGGGGACCTGGCCTAGCAGTTCGGGCTGGGCTGCTACCATTGGTGGCAGTACCTGACTGATTTGCATATGGCTGGACCCCTTTTGCAAAGGCGCAGACGGCTAAAAAACGGTGGTGTGGAAGGTTGCCCAGAGCATTGCCAGTGGAACAGATTCATTCAAAACCTTCCACCCATCACTTTTGTGGTCACAGTTTTTCTCAATATGTGAGAGAGCGTATGCCCAGACGTAAGTCCCTTGCTCGCTGCGCCATAGGGAAACAAGATGCACCTCACTGAGGATGCCCAACAAGGCCGAAACATGACTGGGGTTGATTGGTTTCCGTGCAGAGGGGATCTGGCCTAGCAGTTCGGGCTGGGCTGCTACCATTGGTGGCAGTACCTGACTGTTTTGCATATGGCTGGACCCCTTTTGGAAAAGCGCAGACAGGCTAAAAAACAGTGGTGTGGAAGGTTGCCCAGAGCATTGCCAGTGGAACAGATTCATTCAAAACCTTCCACCCATCACTTTTGTGGTCACAGTTTGTCTCACTATGTGAGAGAGGGTATGCCCAGATGTGGGTCCCTTGCTCACTGCGCCATAGGGAACCAAGCTGCACCTCACTGAGGAGGCCCAACAAGGCCGAAACATGACTGGGGTTGATTGGTTTCCGTGCAGAGGGGATCTGGCCTAGCAGTTCGGGCAGGGCTGCTACCATTGGTGGCAGTACCTGACTTATTTGCATATGGCTGGACCCCTTTTGCAATGGCGCAGACGGGCTAAAAAACAGTGGTGTGGAAGGTTGCCCAGAGCATTGCCAGTGGTACAGATTCATTCAAAACCTTCCACCCATCACTTTTGTGGTCACAGTTTGTCTCACTATGTGAGAGAGGGAATGCCCAGACGTGGGTCCCTTGCTCGCTGCGCCATAGGGCAACAAGCTGCACCTCTCTGAGGAGGCCCAACAAGGCTGAAACATGACTCGGGTTGATTGGTTTCCGTGCAGAGGGGATCTGGCCTAGCAGTTCGAGCAGGGCTGCTACCATTGGTGACAGTACCTGACTGATTTGCATATGGCTGGACACCTTTTGCAATGGCGCAGACGGGCTAAAAAACATTGGTGTGGAAGGTTGCCCGGAGCATTGCCAGTGGTACAGATTCATTCAAAAACTTCCACCCATCACGTTTCTGGTCACAGTTTGTCTCACTATATGAGAGAGGGTATGCCCAGACTTGGGTCCCTTGCTGGCTGCGCCATAGGGAACCAAGCTGCACCTCACTGAAGAGGCCCAACAAGGCCGAAACATGGCTGGGATTGCTTGTGTTTCCATGCAGAGGGGATCTGGCCTAGCAGTTTGGGCTGGGCTGCTACCATTGGTGGCAGTACCTGACTGATTTGCATATGGCTGGACACCTTTTGCAATGGCGCAGACGGGCTAAAAAACATTGGTGTGGAAGGTTGCCCGGAGCATTGCCAGTGGTACAGATTCATTCAAAAACTTCCACCCATCACTTTTGTGGTCACAGTTTGTCACACTATGTGAGAGAGGGTATGCCCAGACGTGGGACCCTTGCTCGCCGCACCATAGGGAACCAAACTGCACCTCACTGAGGAGGCCCAACAAGGCTGAAACATGTCTGGGGTTGCTTGTGTTTCCGTGCAGAAGGGATCTGGCCTAGCAGTTCGGGGTAGGTTGCTACCATTGGTGGCAGTACCTGACTGATTTGCATATGGTTGGACCCCTTTTGCAATGGCGCAGACGGGCTAAAAAACAGTGGTGTGGAGGTTGCTCAGAGCATTGCCAGTGGTACAGATTCATTCAAAACCTTCCACCCATCACTTTTGTGGTCACAGTTTGTCTCACCATGTGAGAGAGGGTATGCCCAGACGTGGGTCCCTTGCTGCTGCGCTATAGGGAACCAAGCTACACCTCACTGAGGAGGCCCAACAAGGCCGAAACATGTCTTGGGTTGCTTGTGTTTCCATGCAGAGGGGACCTGGCCTAGCAGTTCGGGCTGGGCTGCTACCATTGGTGGCAGTACCTGACTGATTTGCATATGGCTGGAGACCTTTTGCAATGGCGCAGACGGGCTAAAAAGCGGTGGTGTGGAAGGTTGCCCAGAGCATTGCCAGTGGTACAGATTCATTCAAAACCTTCCACCCATCACTTTTCTGGTCACAGTTTGTCTCAGTATGTGAGAGAGGGTATGCCCAGGCGTGGGTCCCTTGCTCGCTGCGCCATAGGGAACCAAGCTGCACCTCACTGAGGAGGCCCAACAAGGCCGAAACATGACTGGGGTTGATTGGTTTCCGTGCAGAGGGGATCTGGCCCAGCAGTTCGGGCTGGGCTGCTACCATTGGTGGCAGTACCTGACTGATTTGCATATGGCTGGACCCCTTTTGGAAAGGCGCAGACGGGCTAAAAAACAGTGGTGTGGAAGGTTGCCCAGAGCATTGCCAGTGGAACAGATTCATTCAAAACCTTCCACCCATCACTTTTGTGGTCACAGTTTGTCTCACTATGTGAGAGAGGGTATGCCCAGACATGGGTCCCTTGCTCGCTGCGCCATAGGGAACCAAGCTGCACCTCACTGAGGAGGCCCAACAAGGCCGAAACATGTCTGGGGTTGCTTGTGTTTCCGTGCAGAGGGGACCTGGCCCAGCAGTTCGGGCTGGGCTGCTGCCATTGGTGGCAGTACCTGACTGATTTGCAGATGGCTGGACCCCTTTTGCAATGGCGCAGACGGGCTAAAAAACAGTGGTGTGGAAGGTTGCCCAGAGCATTGCCAGTGGTACAGATTCGTTCAAAACCTATCACCCATCACTTTCCTGGTCACAGTTTGTCTCACTATGGGAGAGAGGGTATGCTCAGACGTGGGTCCCTTGCTCGCTGCACCATAGGGAACCAAGCTGCACCTCACTGAGGAGGCCCAACAAGGCCGAAACATGACTGGGGTTGATTGGTTTCCCTGCAGAGGGGATCTGGCCTAGCAGTTCGGGCAGGGCTGCTACCATTGGTGGCGGTACCTGACTTATTTGCATATGGCTGGAACCCTTTTGCAATGGCGCAGACGGGCTAAAAAACGGAGGTGTGGAAGGTTGCCCAGAGCATTGCCAGTGGTTTAGATTCATTCAAAACCTTCCACCCATCACTTTTGTGGTCACAGTTTGTCTCACTATGTGAGAGAGGGAATGCCCAGACGTGGGTCCCTTGCTCGCTGCGCCATAGGGAAACAAGCTGCACCTCACTGAGGAGGCCCAACAAGGCCGAAACATGACTGGGGTTGATTGGTTTCCGTGCAGAGGGGATCTGGCCTAGCAGTTCGGGCAGGGCTGCTACCATTGGTGGCAGTACCTGACTGATTTGCATATGGCTGGACCCCTTTTGGAAAGGCGCAGACGGGCTAAAAAACAGTGGTGTGGAAGGATGCCCAGAGCATTGCCAGTGGAACAGATTCATTCAAAACCTTCCACCCATCACTTTTGTGGTCACAGTGTGTCTCACTATGTGAGAGAGGGTATGCCCAGACGTGGGTCCCTTGCTCGCTGCGCCATAGGAAACCAAGCTGCACCTCGCTGAGGAGGCCCAACAAGGCCGAAACATGTCTGTGGTTGCTTGTGTTTCCATGCAGAGGGGACCAGGCCCAGCAGTTTGGGCTGGGCTTCTACCATTGGTGGCAGTACCTGACTGATTTGCATATAGCTGGACCCCTTTTGCAATGGCGCAGACAGGCTAAAAAACGGTGGTGTGGAAGGTTGCCCAGAGCATTGCCAGTGGTACAGATTCATTCAAAACCTTCCATCCATCACTTTTCTGGTCACAGTTTGTCTCACTATGTGAGAGAGTGTAGGCCCAGACGTGGGTCCCTTGCTCGCTGCACCATAGGGAACCAAGCTGCACCTCACTGAGGAGGCCCAACAAGGCCGAAACATGTCTGGTGATGTTTGTGTTTCTGTGCAGAGGGGACCAAGCGTAGCAGTTCGGGCTGGGCTGCTACCATTGGTGGCAGTACCTGACTGATTTGCATATGGCTGGACCCCTTTTGCAATGGCGCAGACGGCTAAAAAATGGTGGTGTGGAAGGTTGCCCAGAGCATTGCCAGTGGAACAGATTCATTCAAAACCTTTCACCCATCACTTTTGTGGTCACAGTTTGTCTCACTATGTGAGACAGGGTATGCCCAGACGTGGGTCTCTTGCTCGCTGCACCATAGGGAACCAAGCTGCACCTCCCTGAGGAGGCTCAACAAGGCCGAAACATGTCTGGGGTTGCTTGTGTTTCCGTACAGAGGGGACCTGGCCTAGCAGTTCGGGCTGGGCTGCTTCCATTGGTGGCAGTACCTGACTGATTTGCATATGGCTGGACCCCTTTTGCAAAGGCGCAAACGGCTAAAAAGCGGTGGTGTGGAAGGTTGCCCAGAGCATTGCCAGTGGAACAGATTCATTCAAAACCTTCCACCCATCACTTTTGTGGTCACAGTTTGTCTCAATATGTGAGAGAGCGTATGCCCAGACGTGGGTCCCTTGCTCGCTGCGCCATAGGGAAACAAGCTGCACCTCACTGAGGATGCCCAACAAGGCCGAAACATGACTGGGGTTGATTGGTTTCCGTGCAGAGGGGTTCTGGCCTAGCAGTTCGGGCTGGGCTGCTACCATTGGTGGCAGTACCTGACTGTTTTGCATATGGCTGGACCCCTTTTGGAAAAGCGCAGACGGGCTAAAAAACAGTGGTGTGGAAGGTTGCCCAGAGCATTGCCAGTGGAACAGATTCATTCAAAACCTTCCACCCATCACTTTTGTGGTCACAGTTTGTCTCACTATGTGAGAGAGGGTATGCCCAGATGTGGGTCCCTTGCTCACTGCGCCATAGGGAACCAAGCTGCACCTCACTGAGGAGGCCCAACAAGGCCGAAACATGACTGGGGTTGATTGGTTTCCGTGCAGAGGGGATCTTTCCTAGCAGTTTGGGCAGGGCTGCTACCATTGGTGGCAGTACCTGACTTATTTGCATATGGCTGGACCCCTTTTGCAATGGCGCAGACGGGCTAAAAAACGGTGGTGTGGAAGGTTGCCCAGAGCATTGCCAGTGGTACAGATTCATTCAAAACCTTCCACCCATCACTTTTGTGGTCACAGTTTTTCTCACTATGTGAGAGAGGGAATGCCCAGACGTGGGTCCCTTGCTCGCTGCGCCATAGGGAAACAAGCTGCACCTCACTGAGGAGGCCCAACAAGGCCGAAACATGACTGGGGTTGATTGGTTTCCGTGCAGAGGGGATCTGGCCTAGCAGTTCGGGCAGGGCTGCTACCATTGGTGGCAGTACCTGACTGATTTGCATATGGCTGGACACCTTTTGCAATGGCGCAGACGGGCTAAAAAACATTGGTGGGGAAGGTTGCCCGGAGCATTGCCAGTGGTACAGATTCATTCAAAAACTTCCACCCATCACGTTTCTGGTCACAGTTTGTCTCACTATATGAGAGAGGGTGTGCCAGACTTGGGTCCCTTGCTCGCTGCGCCATAGGGAACCAAGCTACACCTCATTGAAGAGGCCCAACAAGGCCGAAACATGGCTGGGATTGCTTGTGTTTCCATGCAGAGGGGATCTGGCCTAGCAGTTTGGGCTGGGCTGCTACCATTGGTGGCAGTACCTGACTGATTTGCATATGGCTGGACCCATTTTGCAATGGCGCAGACGGGCTAAAAAACTGTTGTGTGGAAGGTAGCCCAGAGCACTGTCAGTGGTACAGATTAATTCAAAACCTTCCACCCATCACTTTTGTGGTCACAGTTTGTCACACTATGTGAGAGAGGGTATGCCCAGACGTGGGACCCTTGCTCGCTGCACCATAGGGAACCAAACTGCACCTCACTGAGGAGGCCCAACAAGGCTGAAACATGTCTGGGGTTGCTTGTGTTTCCGTGCAGAAGGGATCTGGCCTAGAAGTTCGGGGTAGGTTGCTACCATTGGTGGCAGTACCTGACTGATTTGCATATGGTTGGACCCCTTTTGCAATGGCGCAGACGGGCTAAAAAACAGTGGTGTGGAGGTTGCTCAGAGCATTGCCAGTGGTACAGATTCATTCAAAACCTTCCACCCATCACTTTTGTGGTCACAGTTTGTCTCACCATGTGAGAGAGGGTATGCCCAGACGTGGGTCCCTTGCTCGCTGCGCTATAGGGAACCAAGCTACACCTCACTGAGGAGGCCCAACAAGGCCGAAACATGTCTTGGGTTGATTGTGTTTCCATGCAGGGGGGACCTGGCCTAGCAGTTCGGGCTGGGCTGCTACCATTGGTGGCAGTACCTGACTGATTTGCATATGGCTGGACCCCTTTTGCAATGGCGCAGACGGGCTAAAAAACGTTGGTGTGGAAGGTTGCCCAGAGCATTGCCAGTGGTACAGATTAATTCAAAACCTTCCACCCATCACTTTTCTGGTCACAGTTTGTCACAGTATGTGAGAGAGGGTATGCCCAGGCGTGGGTCCCTTGCTCGCTGCGCCATAGGGAACCAAGCTGCACCTCACTGAGGAGGCCCAACAAGGCCGAAACATGACTGGGGTTGATTGGTTTCCATGCAGAGGGGATCTGGCCCAGCAGTTCGGGCTGGGCTGCTACCATTGGTGGCAGTACCTGACTGATTTGCATATGGCTGGACCCCTTTTGGAAAGGCGCAGACGGGCTAAAACACGGTGGTGTGGAAGGTTGCCCCGAGCATTGCCAGTGGTACAGATTAATTCAAAACCTTCCACCCATCACTTTCCTGGTCACAGTTTGTCTCACTATGTGAGAGAGGGTATGCTCAGACGTGGGTCCCTTGCTCGCTGCACCATAGGGAACCAAGCTGCACCTCACTGAGGAGGCCCAACAAGGCCGAAACATGACTGGGGTTGATTGGTTTCCGTGCAGAGGGGATCTGGCCTAGCAGTTCGGGCAGGGCTGCTACCATTGGTGGCAGTACCTGACTTATTTGCATATGGCTGGACCCCTTTTGCAATGGAGCAGATGGGCTAAAAAACGGTGGTGTGGAAGGTTGCCCAGAGCATTGCCAGTGGTACAGATTCATTCAAAACCTTCCACCCATCACTTTTGTGGTCACAGTTTGTCTCACTATGTGAGAGAGGGAATGCCCAGACGTGGGTCCCTTGCTCGCTGCGCCATAGGGAAACAAGCTGCACCTCACTGAGGAGGCCCAACAAGGCCGAAACATGACTGGGGTTGATTGGTTTCCGTGCAGAGGGGATCTGGCCTAGCAGTTCGGGCAGGGCTGCTACCATTGGTGGCAGTACCTGACTGATTTGCATATGGCTGGACCCCTTTTGGAAAGGCGCAGACGGGCTAAAAAACAGTGGTATGGAAGGTTGCCCAGAGCATTGCCAGTGGAACAGATTCATTCAAAACCTTCCACCCATCACTTTTGTGGTCACAGTGTGTCTCACTATGTGAGAGAGGGTATGCCCAGACGTGGGTCCCTTGCTCGCTGCGCCATAGGAAACCAAGCTGCACCTCGCTGAGGAGGCCCAACAAGGCCGAAACATGTCTGGTGATGCTTGTGTTTCTGTGCAGAGGGGACCAAGCCCAGCAGTTTGGGCTGGGCTGCTACCATTGGTGGCAGTACCTGACTGATTTGCATATAGCTGGACCCCTTTTGCAATGGCGCAGACGGGCTAAAAAACGGTGGTGTGGAAGGTTGCCCAGAGCATTGCCAGTGGTACAGATTCATTCAAAACCTCCCACCCATCACTTTTCTGGTCACAGTTTGTCTCACTATGTGAGAGAGGGTAGGCCCAGACGTGGGTCCCTTGCTCGCTGCACCATAGGGAACCAAGCTGCACCTCACTGAGGAAGCCCAACAAGGCCGAAACATGTCTGGTGATGCTTGTGTTTCTGTGCAGAGGGGACCAAGCCTAGCAGTTCGGGCTGGGCTGCTACCATTGGTGGCAGTACCTGACTGATTTGCAAATGGCTGGACCCCTTTTGCAATGGCGCAGACGGCTAAAAAATGGTGGTGTGGAAGGTTGCCCAGAGCATTGCCAGTGGAACAGATTCATTCAAAACCTTTCACCCATCACTTTTGTGGTCACAGTTTGTCTCACTATGTGAGACAGGGTATGCCCAGACGTGGGTCTCTTGCTCGCTGCACCATAGGGAACCAAGCTGCACCTCCCTGAGGAGGCTCAACAAGGCTGAAACATGTCTGGGGTTGCTTGTGTTTCCGTACAGAGGGGACCTGGCCTAGCAGTTCGGGCTGGGCTGCTACCATTGGTGGCAGTACCTGACTGATTTGCATATGGCTGGACCCCTTTTGCAAAGGCGCAGACGGCTAAAAAACGGTGGTGTGGAAGGTTGCCCAGAGCATTGCCAGTGGAACAGATTCATTCAAAACCTTCCACCCATCACTTTTGTGGTCACAGTTTTTCTCAATATGTGAGAGAGCGAATGCCCAGACGTGGGTCCCTTGCTCGCTGCGCCATAGGGAAACAAGCTGCACCTCACTGAGGATGCCCAACAAGGCTGAAACATGACTGGGGTTGATTGGTTTCCGTGCAGAGGGGATCTGGCCTAGCAGTTCGGGCTGGGCTGCTACCATTGGTGACAGTACCTGACTGTTTTGCATATGGCTGGACCCCTTTTGGAAAAGCGCAGACGGGCTAAAAAAAAGTGGTGTGGAAGGTTGCCCAGAGCATTGCCAGTGGAACAGATTCATTCAAAACCTTCCACCCATCACTTTTGTGGTCACAGTTTGTCTCACTATGTGAGAGAGGGTATGCCCAGATGTGGGTCCCTTGCTCACTGCGCCATAGGGAACCAAGCTGCACCTCACTGAGGAGGCCCAACAAGGCCGAAACATGACTGGGGTTGATTGGTTTCTGTGCAGAGGGGATCTGGCCTGGCAGTTCGGGCAGGGCTGCTACCATTGGTGGCAGTTCCTGACTTATTTGCATATGGCTGGACCCCTTTTGCAATGGCGCAGACGGGCTAAAAAACGGTGGTGTGGAAGGTTGCCCGGAGCATTGCCAGTGGTACAGATTCATTCAAAAACTTCCACCCATCACGTTTCTGGTCACAGTTTGTCTCACTATATGAGAGAGGGTATGCCCAGACTTGGGTCCCTTGCTCGCTGCGCCATAGGGAACCAAGCTGCACCTCACTGAAGAGGCCCAACAAGGCCGAAACATGGCTGGGTTTGCTTGTGTTTCCATGCAGAGGGGATCTGGCCTAGCAGTTTGGGCTGGGCTGCTACCATTGGTGGCAGTACCTGACTGATTTGCATATGGCTGGACACCTTTTGCAATGGCGCAGACGGGCTAATAAACATTGGTGTGGAAGGTTGCCCGGAGCATTGCCAGTGGTACAGATTCATTCAAAAACTTCCACTCATCACTTTTGTGTTCACAGTTTATCACACTATGTGAGAGAGGGTATGCCCAGAAGTGGGACCCTTGCTCGCTGCACCATAGGGAACCAAACTGCACCTCACTGAGGAGGCCCAACAAGGCTGAAACATGTCTGGGGTTGCTTGTGTTTCCGTGCAGAAGGGATCTGGCCTAGCAGTTCGGGGTAGGTTGCTACCATTGGTGGCAGTACCTGACTGATTTGCATATGGTTGGACCCCTTTTGCAATGGCGCAGCCGGGCTAAAAAGCGGTGGTGTGGAAGGTTGCCCAGAGCATTGCCAGTGGTACAGATTCATTCAAAACCTTCCACCCATCACTTTTCTGGTCACAGTTTGTCTCAGTATGTGAGAGAGGGTATGCCCAGGCGTGGGTCCCTTGCTCGCTGCGCCATAGGGAACCAAGCTGCACCTCACTGAGGAGGCCCAACAAGGCCGAAACATGACTGGGGTTGATTGGTTTCCGTGCAGAGGGGATCTGGCCCAGCAGTTCGGGCTGGGCTGCTACCATTGGTGGCAGTACCTGACTGATTTACATATGGCTGGACCCCTTTTGGAAAGGCGCAGACGGGCTAAAAAACAGTGGTGTGGAAGGTTGCCCAGAGCATTGCCAGTGGAACAGATTCATTCAAAACATTCCACCCATCACTTTTGTGGTCACAGTTTGTCTCACTATGTGAGAGAGGGTATGCCC
Source organism: Ambystoma mexicanum (assembly GCF_040938575.1). Taxonomy (NCBI): domain Eukaryota; kingdom Metazoa; phylum Chordata; class Amphibia; order Caudata; family Ambystomatidae; genus Ambystoma; species Ambystoma mexicanum. The sequence goes on along the minus strand of NC_090933.1, from coordinate 1,233,499,291 downwards.
AGACATGGGTCCCTTGCTCGCTGCGCCATAGGGAACCAAGCTGCACCTCACTGAGGAGGCCCAACAAGGCCGAAACATGTCTGGGGTTGCTTGTGTTTCCGTGCAGAGGGGAACTGGCCCAGCAGTTCGGGCTGGGCTGCTACCATTGGTGGCAGTACCTGACTGATTTGCAGATGGCTGGACCCCTTTTGCAATGGCGCAGACGGGCTAAAAAACAGTGGTGTGGAAGGTTGCCCAGAGCATTGCCAGTGGTACAGATTCGTTCAAAACCTATCACCCATCACTTTCCTGGTCACAGTTTGTCTCACTATGTGAGAGAGGGTATGCTCAGACGTGGGTCCCTTGCTCGCTGCACCATAGGGAACCAAGCTGCACCTCACTGAGGAGGCCCAACAAGGCCGAAACATGACTGGGGTTGATTGGTTTCCCTGCAGAGGGGATCTGGCCTAGCAGTTCGGGCAGGGCTGCTACCATTGGTGGCAGTACCTGACTTATTTGCATATGGCTGGACCCCTTTTGCAATGGCGCAGACGGGCTAAAAAACGGAGGTGTGGAAGGTTGCCCAGAGCATTGCCAGTGGTACAGATTCATTCAAAACCTTCCACCCATCACTTTTGTGGTCACAGTTTGTCTCACTATGTGAGAGAGGGAATGCCCAGATGTGGGTCCCTTGCTCGCTGCGCCATAGGGAAACAAGCTGCACCTCACTGAGGAGGCCCAACAAGGCCGAAACATGACTGGGGTTGATTGGTTTCCGTGCAGAGGGGATCTGGCCTAGCAGTTCGGGCAGGGCTGCTACCATTGGTGGCAGTACCTGACTGATTTGCATATGGCTGGACCCCTTTTGGAAAGGCGCAGACGGGCTAAAAAACAGTGGTGTGGAAGGATGCCCAGAGCATTGCCAGTGGAACAGATTCATTCAAAACATTCCACCCATCACTTTTGTGGTCACAGTGTGTCTCACTATGTGAGAGAGGGTATGCCCAGACGTGGGTCCCTTGCTCGCTGCGCCATAGGAAACCAAGCTGCACCTCGCTGAGAAGGCCCAACAAGGCCGAAACATGTCTGTGGTTGCTTGTGTTTCCATGCAGAGGGGACCAGGCCCAGCAGTTTGGGCTGGGCTGCTACCATTGGTGGCAGTACTTGACTGATTTGCATATAGCTGGACCCCTTTTGCAATGGCGCAGACAGGCTAAAAAACGGTGGTGTGGAAGGTTGCCCAGAGCATTGCCAGTGGTACAGATTCATTCAAAACCTTCCACCCATCACTTTTCTGGTCACAGTTTGTCTCACTATGTGAGAGAGGGTAGGCCCAGACGTGGGTCCCTTGCTCGCTGCACCATAGGGAACCAAGCTGCACCTCACTGAGGAGGCCCAACAAGGCCGAAAATGTCTGGTGATGCCTGTGTTTCTGTGCTGAGGGGACCAAGCCTAGCAGTTCGGGCTGGGCTGCTACCATTGGTGGCAGTACCTGACTGATTTGCATATGGCTGGACCCCTTTTGCAATGGCGCAGACGGCTAAAAAATGGTGGTGTGGAAGGTTGCCCAGAGCATTGCCAGTGGAACAGATTCATTCAAAACCTTTCACCTATCACTTTTGTGGTCACAGTTTGTCTCACTATGTGAGACAGGGTATGCCCAGACGTGGGTCTCTTGCTCGCTGCACCATAGGGAACCAAGCTGCACCTCCCTGAGGAGGCTCAACAAGGCCGAAACATGTCTGGGGTTGCTTGTGTTTCCGTACAGAGGGGACCTGGCCTAGCAGTTCGGGCTGGGCTGCTACCATTGGTGGCAGTACCTGACTGATTTGCATATGGCTGGACCCCTTTTGCAAAGGCGCAAACGGCTAAAAAACGGTGGTGTGGAAGGTTGCCCAGAGCATTGCCAGTGGAACAGATTCATTCAAAACCTTCCACCCATCACTTTTGTGGTCACAGTTTGTCTCAATATGTGAGAGAGCGTATGCCCAGACGTGGGCCCCTTGCTCGCTGCGCCATAGGGAAACAAGCTGCACCTCACTGAGGATGCCCAACAAGGCCGAAACATGACTGGGGTTGATTGGTTTCCGTGCAGAGGGGTTCTGGCCTAGCAGTTCGGGCTGGGCTGCTACCATTGGTGGCAGTACCTGACTGTTTTGCATATGGCAGGACCCCTTTTGGAAAAGCGCAGACGGGCTAAAAAACAGTGGTGTGGAAGGTTGCCCAGAGCATTGCCAGTGGAACAGATTCATTCAAAACCTTCCACCCATCACTTTTGTGGTCACAGTTTGTCTCACTATGTGAGAGAGGGTATGCCCAGATGTGGGTCCCTTGCTCACTGCGCCATAGGGAACCAAGCTGCACCTCACTGAGGAGGCCCAACAAGGCCGAAACATGACTGGGGTTGATTGGTTTCCGTGCAGAGGGGATCTGGCCTAGCAGTTCGGGCAGGGCTGCTACCATTGGTGGCAGTACCTGACTTATTTGCATATGGCTGGACCCCTTTTGCAATGGCGCAGACGGGCTAAAAAACGGTTGTGTGGAAGGTTGCCCAGAGCATTGCCAGTGGTACAGATTCATTCAAAACCTTCCACCCATCACTTTTGTGGTCACAGTTTTTCTCACTATGTGAGAGAGGGAATGCCCTGACGTGGGTCCCTTGCTCGCTGCGCCATAGGGAAACAAGCTGCACCTCACTGAGGAGGCCCAACAAGGCCGAAACATGACTGGGGTTGATTGGTTTCCGTGCAGAGGCGATCTGGCCTAGCAGTTCGGGCAGGGCTGCTACCATTGGTGGCAGTACCTCACTGATTTGCATATGGCTGGACACCTTTTGCAATGGCGCAGACGGGCTAAAAAACATTGGTGTGGAAGGTTGCCCGGAGCATTGCCAGTGGTACAGATTCATTCAAAAACTTCCACCCATCACGTTTCTGGTCACAGTTTGTCTCACTATATGAGAGAGGGTATGCCCAGACTTGGGTCCCTTGCTCGCTGCGCCATAGGGAACCAAGCTGCACCTCACTGAAGAGGCCCAACAAGGCCGAAACATGGCTGGGATTGCTTGTGTTTCCATGCAGAGGGGATCTGGCCTAGCAGTTTGGGCTGGGCTGCTACCATTGGTGGCAGTACCTGACTGATTTGCATATGGCTGGACCGATTTTGCAATGGTGCAGACGGGCTAAAATACTGTTGTGTGGAAGGTAGCCCAGAGCACTGTCAGTGGTGCAGATTAATTCAAAACCTTCCACCCATCACTTTTGAGGTCACAGTTTGTCACACTATGTGAGACAGGGTATGCCCAGACGTGGGACACTTGCTCGCTGCACCATAGGGAACCAAACTGCACCTCACTGAGGAGGCCCAACAAGGCTGAAACATGTCTGGGGTTGCTTGTGTTTCCGTGCAGAAGGGATCTGGCCTAGCAGTTCGGGGTAGGTTGCTACCACTGGTGGCAGTACCTGACTGATTTGCATATGGTTGGACCCCTTTTGCAATGGCGCAGACGGGCTAAAAAACAGTGGTGTGGAGGTTGCTCAGAGCATTGCCAGTGGTACAGATTCATTCAAAACCTTCCACCCATCACTTTTGTGGTCACAGTTTGTCTCACCATGTGAGAGAGGGTATGCCCAGACGTGGGTCCCTTGCTCGCTGCGCTATAGGGAACCAAGCTACACCTCACTGAGGAGGCCCAACAAGGCCGAAACATGTCTTGGGTTGCTTGTGTTTCCATGCAGGGGGGACCTGGCCTAGCAGTTCGGGCTGGGCTGCTACCATTGGTGGCAATACCTGACTGATTTGAATATGGATGGACCCCTTTTGCAATGGCGCAGACGGGCTAAAAAACGGTGGTGTGGATGGTTGCCCAGAGCATTGCCAGTGGTACAGATTCATTCAAAACCTTCCACCCATCACTTTTCTGGTCACAGTTTGTCTCAGTATGTGAGAGAGGGTATGCCCAGGAGTGGGTCCCTTGCTCGCTGCGCCATAGGGAACCAAGCTGCACCTCACTGAGGAGGCCCAACAAGGCCGAAACAGACTGGGGTTGATTGGTTTCCGTGCAGAGGGGATCTGGCCTAGCAGTTCGGGCTGGGCTGCTACCATTGGTGGCAGTACCTGACTGATTTGCATATGGCTGGACCCCTTTTGGAAAGGCGCAGACGGGCTAAAAAACAGTGGTGTGGAAAGTTGCCCAGAGCATTGCCAGTGGAACAGATTCATTCAAAACATTCCACCCATCACTTTTGTGGTCACAGTTTGTCTCACTATGTGAGAGAGGGTAGGCCCAGACGTGGGTCCCTTGCTCGCTGCACCATAGGGAACCAAGCTGCACCTCACTGAGGAGGCCCGACAAGGCCGAAACATGTCTGGTGATGCTTGTGTTTCCGTGCAGAGGGGACCAAGCCTAGCAGTTCGGGCTGGGCTGCTACCATTGGTGGCAGTACCTGACTGATTTGCAGATGGCTGGACCCCTTTTGCAATGGCGCAGGCGGGCTAAAAAACGGTTGTGTGGAAGGTTGCCCAGAGCATTGCCAGTGGTACAGATTAATTCAAAACCTTCCACCCATCACTTTTGTGGTCACAGTTTGTCTCACTATGTGAGAGAAGGTATGCCCAGACGTGGGTCTCTTGCTCGCTGCACCATAGGGAACCAAGCTGCACCTCCCTGAGGAGGGTCAACAAGGCCGAAACATGTCTGGGGTTGCTTGTGTTTCTGTACAGAGGGGACCTGCCCTAGCAGTTCGGGCTGGGCTGCTACCATTGGTGGCAGTACCTGACTGATTTGCTTATGGCTGGACCCCTTTTGCAAAGGCGCAGACGGCTAAAAAACGGTGGTGTGGAAGGTTGCCCAGAGCATTGCCAGTGGAACAGATTCATTCAAAACCTTCCACCCATCACTTTTGTGGTCACAGTTTGTCTCAATATGTGAGAGAGCGTATGCCCAGACGTGGGTCCCTTGCTCGCTGCGCCATAGGGAAACAAGCTGCACCTCACCGAGGAGGCCCAACAAGGCCGAAACATGACTGGGATTGATTGGTTTCCGTGCAGAGGGGATCTGGCCTAGCAGTTCGGGCTGGGCTGCTACCATTGGTGGCAGTACCTGACTGTTTTGCATATGGCTGGACCCCTTTTGGAAAAGCGCAGACGGGCTAAAAAACAGTGGTGTGGAAGGTTGCCCAGAGCATTGCCAGTGGAACAGATTTATTCAAAACCTTCCACCCATCACTTTTGTGGTCACAGTTTGTCTCACTATGTGAGAGAGGGTATGCCCAGATGTGGGTCCCTTGCTCGCTGCGCCATAGGGAACCAAGCTGCACCTCACTGAGGAGGCCCAACAAGGCCGAAACATGTCTGGGGTTGCTTGTGTTTCCATGCAGAGGGGATCTGGCCTAGCAGTTTGGGCTGGGATGCTACTATTGGTGGCAGTACCTGACTGATTTGCATATGGCTGGCCCCCTTTTGCAATGGCGCAGACGGGCTAAAAAACGGTGGTGTGGAAGGTTGCCCAGAGCATTGCCAGTGGTACAGATTCATTCAAAACCTTCCACCCATCACTTTTCTGGTCACAGTTTGTCTCACTATGTGAGAGAGGGTAGGCCCAGACGTGGGTCCCTTGCTCGCTGCACCATAGGGAACCAAGCTGCACCTCACTGAGGAGGCCCAACAAGGCCGAAACATGTCTGGTGATGCTTGTGTTTCTGTGCAGAGGGGACCAAGCCTAGCAGTTCGGGATGGGCTGCTACCATTGGTGGCAGTACCTGACTGATTTGCAGATGGCTGGACCCCTTTTGCAATGGCGCAGGCGGGCTAAAAAACGGTTGTGTGGAAGGTTGCCCAGAGCATTGCCAGTGGTACAGATTAATTCAAAACCTTCTACCCATCACTTTTGTGGTCACAGTTTGTCTCACTATGTGAGAGAGGGTATGCCCAGACGTTAATCCCTTGCTTGCTGCGCCATAGGGAACCAAGCTGCACCTCATTGTGGAGGCCCAACAAGGCCGAAACATGTCTGGGGATGCTTGTGTTTCCGTACAGAGGGGACCTGGCCTAGCAGTCCGGGTTGGGCTGCTACTATTGGTGGCAGTACCTTACTGTTTTGCATATGGCTGGACCCCTTTTGGAAAAGCGCAGACGGGCTAAAAAACAGTGGTGTGGAAGGTTGCCCAGAGCATTGCCAGTGGAACAGATTCATTCAAAACCTTCCACCCATCACTTTTGTGGTCACAGTTTGTCTCACTATGTGAGAGAGGGTATGCCCAGACGTGGGTCCCTTGCTGGCTGCACCATAGGAAACCAAGCTGCACCTCACTGAGGAGGCCCAACAAGGCCGAAACATGTCTGGGGTTGCTTGTGTTTCCATGCAGAGGGTATCTGGCACAGCAGTTCGGGCTGGGCTGCTACCATTGGTTGCAGTACCTGACTGATTTGCATATAGCTGGACCCCTTTTGCAATGGCGCAGACGGGCTAAAAAACGGTGGTGTGGAAGGTTGCCCAGAGCATTGCCAGTGGTACAGATTCATTCAAAACCTTCCACCCATCACTTTTCTGGTCACAGTTTGTCTCACTATGTGCGAGAGGGTAGGCCCAGACGTGGGTCCCTTGCTCGCTGCACCATAGGGAACCAAGCTGCACCTCACTGAGGAGGCCCGACAAGGCCGAAACATGTCTGGTGATGCTTGTGTTTCCGTGCAGAGGGGACCAAGCCTAGCAGTTCGGGCTGGGCTGCTACCATTGGTGGCAGTACCTGACTGATTTGCAGATGGCTGGACCCCTTTTGCAATGGCGCAGGCGGGCTAAAAAACGGTTGTGTGGAAGGTTGCCCAGAGCATTGCCAGTGGTACAGATTAATTCAAAACCTTCCACCCATCACTTTTGTGGTCACAGTTTGTCTCACTATGTGAGAGAAGGTATGCCCAGACGTGGGTCTCTTGCTCGCTGCACCATAGGGAACCAAGCTGCACCTCCCTGAGGAGGGTCAACAAGGCCGAAACATGTCTGGGGTTGCTTGTGTTTCTGTACAGAGGGGACCTGCCCTAGCAGTTCGGGCTGGGCTGCTACCATTGGTGGCAGTACCTGACTGATTTGCTTATGGCTGGACCCCTTTTGCAAAGGCGCAGACGGCTAAAAAACGGCGGTGTGGAAGGTTGCCCAGAGCATTGCCAGTGGAACAGATTCATTCAAAACCTTCCACCCATCACTTTTGTGGTCACAGTTTGTCTCAATATGTGAGAGAGCGTATGCCCAGACGTGGGTCCCTTGCTCGCTGCGCCATAGGGAAACAAGCTGCACCTCACCGAGGAGGCCCAACAAGGCCGAAACATGACTGGGATTGATTGGTTTCCGTGCAGAGGGGATCTGGCCTAGCAGTTCGGGCTGGGCTGCTACCATTGGTGGCAGTACCTGACTGTTTTGCATATGGCTGGACCCCTTTTGGAAAAGCGCAGACGGGCTAAAAAACAGTGGTGTGGAAGGTTGCCCAGAGCATTGCCAGTGGAACAGATTTATTCAAAACCTTCCACCCATCACTTTTGTGGTCACAGTTTGTCTCACTATGTGAGAGAGGGTATGCCCAGATGTGGGTCCCTTGCTCGCTGCGCCATAGGGAACCAAGCTGCACCTCACTGAGGAGGCCCAACAAGGCCGAAACATGTCTGGGGTTGCTTGTGTTTCCATGCAGAGGGGATCTGGCCTAGCAGTTTGGGCTGGGCTGCTACTATTGGTGGCAGGACCTGACTGATTTGCATATGGCTGGACCCCTTTTGCAATGGCGCAGACGGGCTAAAAAATGGTGGTGTGGAAGGTTGCCCAGAGCATTGCCAGTGGTACAGATTCATTCAAAACCTTCCACCCATCACTTTTCTGGTCACAGTTTGTCTCACTATGTGAGAGAGGGTATGCCCAGACGTGGGTCTCTTGCTCGCTGCACCATAGGGAACCAAGCTGCACCTCCCTGAGGAGGGTCAACAAGGCCGAAACATGTCTGGGGTTGCTTGTGTTTCTGTACAGAGGGGACCTGCCCTAGCAGTTCGGGCTGGGCTGCTACCATTGGTGGCAGTACCTGACTGATTTGCTTATGGCTGGACCCCTTTTGCAAAGGCGCAGACGGCTAAAAAACGGTGGTGTGGAAGGTTGCCCAGAGCATTGCCAGTGGAACAGATTCATTCAAAACCTTCCACCCATCACTTTTGTGGTCACAGTTTGTCTCAATATGTGAGAGAGCGTATGCCCAGACGTGGGTCCCTTGCTCGCTGCGCCATAGGGAAACAAGCTGCACCTCACCGAGGAGGCCCAACAAGGCCGAAACATGACTGGGGTTGATTGGTTTCCGTGCAGAGGGGATCTGGCCTAGCAGTTCGGGCTGGGCTGCTACCATTGGTGGCAGTACCTGACTGTTTTGCATATGGCTGGACCCCTTTTGGAAAAGCGCAGACGGGCTAAAAAACAGTGGTGTGGAAGGTTGCCCAGAGCATTGCCAGTGGAACAGATTTATTCAAAACCTTCCACCCATCACTTTTGTGGTCACAGTTTGTCTCACTATGTGAGAGAGGGTATGCCCAGATGTGGGTCCCTTGCTCGCTGCGCCATAGGGAACCAAGCTGCACCTCACTGAGGAGGCCCAACAAGGCCGAAACATGTCTGGGGTTGCTTGTGTTTCCATGCAGAGGGGATCTGGCCTAGCAGTTTGGGCTGGGCTGCTACTATTGGTGGCAGTACCTGACTGATTTGCATATGGCTGGACCCCTTTTGCAATGGCGCAGACGGGCTAAAAAACGGTGGTGTGGAAGGTTGCCCAGAGCATTGCCAGTGGTACAGATTCATTCAAAACCTTCCACCCATCACTTTTCTGGTCACAGTTTGTCTCACTATGTGAGAGAGGGTATGCCCAGACGTGGGTCCCTTGCTCGCTGCGCCAGAGGGAACCAAGCTGCACCTCACTGAGGAGGCCCAACAAGGCCGAAACATGACTGGGGTTGATTGGTTTCCGTGCAGAGGGGATCTGGCCTAGCAGTTCGGGCTGGGCTGCTACCATTGGTGGCAGTACCTGACTGATTTGCATATAGCTGGACCCCTTTTGCAATGGCGCAGACGGGCTAAAAAACGGTGGTGTGGAAGGTTGCCCAGAGCATTGCCAGTGGTACAGATTCATTCAAAACCTTCCACCCATCACTTTTCTGGTCACAGTCTGTCTCACTATGTGAGAGAGGGTATGCCCAGACGTGGGTCACTTGCTCGCTGCGCCATAGGGAACCAAGCTGCACCTCACTGAGGAGGCCCAACAAGGCCGAAACATGTCTGGGGTTGCTTGTGTTTCCGTGCAGAGGGGACCTGGCCCAGCAGATAGGGCTGGGCTGCTACCATTGGTGGCAGTACCTGACTGATTTGCATATGGCTGGACCCCTTTTGCAATGGCGCAGACGGGCTAAAAAACGGTGGTGTGGAAGGTTGCCCAGAGCATTGCCAGTGGTACAGATTCATTCAAAACCTTCCACCCATCACTTTTCTGGTCACAGTTTGTCTCACTATGTGAGAGAGGGTATGCCCAGACGTGGGTCCCTTGCTCGCTGCGCCAGAGGGAACCAAGCTGCACCTCACTGAGGAGGCCCAACAAGGCCGAAACATGACTGGGGTTGATTGGTTTCCGTGCAGAGGGGATCTGGCCTAGCAGTTCGGGCTGGGCTGCTACCATTGGTGGCAGTACCTGACTGATTTGCATATAGCTGGACCCCTTTTGCAATGGCGCAGACGGGCTAAAAAACGGTGGTGTGGAAGGTTGCCCAGAGCATTGCCAGTGGTACAGATTCATTCAAAACCTTCCACCCATCACTTTTGTGGTCACAGTTTGTCTCACTATGTGAGAGAGGGTATGCCCAGACGTGGGTCACTTGCTCGCTGCGCCATAGGGAACCAAGCTGCACCTCACTGAGGAGGCCCAACAAGGCCGAAACATGTCTGGGGTTGCTTGTGTTTCCGTGCAGAGGGGACCTGGCCCAGCAGTTAGGGCTGGGCTGCTACCATTGGTGGCAGTACCTGACTGATTTGCATATGGCTGGACCCCTTTTGCAATGGCGCAGACGGGCTAAAAAACAGTGGTGTGGAAGGTTGCCCAGAGCATTGCCAGTGGTACAGATTCATTCAAAACCTTCCACCCATCACTTTCCTGGTCACAGTTTGTCTCACTATGTGAGAGAGGGTATGCTCAGACGTGGGTCCCTTGCTCGCTGCACCATAGGGAACCAAGCTGCACCTCACTGAGGAGGCCCAACAAGGCCGAAACATGACTGGGGTTGATTGGTTTCCGTGCAGAGGGGATCTGGCCTAGCAGTTCGGGCAGGGCTGCTACCATTGGTGGCAGTACCTGACTTATTTGCATATGGCTGGACCCCTTTTGCAATGGCGCAGACGGGCTAAAAAACGGTGGTGTGGAAGGTTGCCCAGAGCATTGCCAGTGGTACAGATTCATTCAAAACCTTCCACCCATCACTTTTGTGGTCACAGTTTGTCTCACTATGTGAGAGAGGGAATGCCCAGACGTGGGTCCCTTGCTCGCTGCGCCATAGGGAAACAAGCTGCACCTCACTGAGGAGGCCCAACAAGGCCGAAACATGACTGGGGTTGATTGGTTTCCGTGCAGAGGGGATCTGGCCTAGCAGTTCGGGCAGGGCTGCTACCATTGGTGGCAGTACCTGACTGATTTGCATATGGCTGGACCCCTTTTGGAAAGGCGCAGACGGGCTAAAAAACAGTGGTGTGGAAGGTTGCCCAGAGCATTGCCAGTGGAACAGATTCATTCAAAACCTTCCACCCATCACTTTTGTGGTCACAGTGTGTCTCACTATGTGAGAGAGGGTATGCCCAGACGTGGGTCCCTTGCTCGCTGCGCCATAGGAAACCAAGCTGCACCTCGCTGAGGAGGCCCAACAAGGCCGAAACATGTCTGGTGATGCTTGTGTTTCTGTGCAGAGGGGACCAAGCCCAGCAGTTTGGGCTGGGCTGCTACCATTGGTGGCAGTACCTGACTGATTTGCATATAGCTGGACCCCTTTTGCAATGGCGCAGACGGGCTAAAAAACGGTGGTGTGGAAGGTTGCCCAGAGCATTGCCAGTGGTACAGATTCATTCAAAACCTCCCACCCATCACTTTTCTGGTCACAGTTTGTCTCACTATGTGAGAGAGGGTAGGCCCAGACGTGGGTCCCTTGCTCGCTGCACCATAGGGAACCAAGCTGCACCTCACTGAGGAAGCCCAACAAGGCCGAAACATGTCTGGTGATGCTTGTGTTTCTGTGCAGAGGGGACCAAGCCTAGCAGTTCGGGCTGGGCTGCTACCATTGGTGGCAGTACCTGACTGATTTGCAAATGGCTGGACCCCTTTTGCAATGGCGCAGACGGCTAAAAAATGGTGGTGTGGAAGGTTGCCCAGAGCATTGCCAGTGGAACAGATTCATTCAAAACCTTTCACCCATCACTTTTGTGGTCACAGTTTGTCTCACTATGTGAGACAGGGTATGCCCAGACGTGGGTCTCTTGCTCGCTGCACCATAGGGAACCAAGCTGCACCTCCCTGAGGAGGCTCAACAAGGCTGAAACATGTCTGGGGTTGCTTGTGTTTCCGTACAGAGGGGACCTGGCCTAGCAGTTCGGGCTGGGCTGCTACCATTGGTGGCAGTACCTGACTGATTTGCATATGGCTGGACCCCTTTTGCAAAGGCGCAGACGGCTAAAAAACGGTGGTGTGGAAGGTTGCCCAGAGCATTGCCAGTGGAACAGATTCATTCAAAACCTTCCACCCATCACTTTTGTGGTCACAGTTTTTCTCAATATGTGAGAGAGCGAATGCCCAGACGTGGGTCCCTTGCTCGCTGCGCCATAGGGAAACAAGCTGCACCTCACTGAGGATGCCCAACAAGGCTGAAACATGACTGGGGTTGATTGGTTTCCGTGCAGAGGGGATCTGGCCTAGCAGTTCGGGCTGGGCTGCTACCATTGGTGACAGTACCTGACTGTTTTGCATATGGCTGGACCCCTTTTGGAAAAGCGCAGACGGGCTAAAAAAAAGTGGTGTGGAAGGTTGCCCAGAGCATTGCCAGTGGAACAGATTCATTCAAAACCTTCCACCCATCACTTTTGTGGTCACAGTTTGTCTCACTATGTGAGAGAGGGTATGCCCAGATGTGGGTCCCTTGCTCACTGCGCCATAGGGAACCAAGCTGCACCTCACTGAGGAGGCCCAACAAGGCCGAAACATGACTGGGGTTGATTGGTTTCTGTGCAGAGGGGATCTGGCCTGGCAGTTCGGGCAGGGCTGCTACCATTGGTGGCAGTTCCTGACTTATTTGCATATGGCTGGACCCCTTTTGCAATGGCGCAGACGGGCTAAAAAACGGTGGTGTGGAAGGTTTCCCGGAGCATTGCCAGTGGTACAGATTCATTCAAAAACTTCCACCCATCACGTTTCTGGTCACAGTTTGTCTCACTATATGAGAGAGGGTATGCCCAGACTTGGGTCCCTTGCTCGCTGCGCCATAGGGAACCAAGCTGCACCTCACTGAAGAGGCCCAACAAGGCCGAAACATGGCTGGGTTTGCTTGTGTTTCCATGCAGAGGGGATCTGGCCTAGCAGTTTGGGCTGGGCTGCTACCATTGGTGGCAGTACCTGACTGATTTGCATATGGCTGGACACCTTTTGCAATGGCGCAGACGGGCTAATAAACATTGGTGTGGAAGGTTGCCCGGAGCATTGCCAGTGGTACAGATTCATTCAAAAACTTCCACCCATCACTTTTGTGTTCACAGTTTATCACACTATGTGAGAGAGGGTATGCCCAGAAGTGGGACCCTTGCTCGCTGCACCATAGGGAACCAAACTGCACCTCACTGAGGAGGCCCAACAAGGCTGAAACATGTCTGGGGTTGCTTGTGTTTCCGTGCAGAAGGGATCTGGCCTAGCAGTTCGGGGTAGGTTGCTACCATTGGTGGCAGTACCTGACTGATTTGCATATGGTTGGACCCCTTTTGCAATGGCGCAGCCGGGCTAAAAAGCGGTGGTGTGGAAGGTTGCCCAGAGCATTGCCAGTGGTACAGATTCATTCAAAACCTTCCACCCATCACTTTTCTGGTCACAGTTTGTCTCAGTATGTGAGAGAGGGTATGCCCAGGCGTGGGTCCCTTGCTCGCTGCGCCATAGGGAACCAAGCTGCACCTCACTGAGGAGGCCCAACAAGGCCGAAACATGACTGGGGTTGATTGGTTTCCGTGCAGAGGGGATCTGGCCCAGCAGTTCGGGCTGGGCTGCTACCATTGGTGGCAGTACCTGACTGATTTACATATGGCTGGACCCCTTTTGGAAAGGCGCAGACGGGCTAAAAAACAGTGGTGTGGAAGGTTGCCCAGAGCATTGCCAGTGGAACAGATTCATTCAAAACATTCCACCCATCACTTTTGTGGTCACAGTTTGTCTCACTATGTGAGAGAGGGTATGCCCAGACATGGGTCCCTTGCTCGCTGCGCCATAGGGAACCAAGCTGCACCTCACTGAGGAGGCCCAACAAGGCCGAAACATGTCTGGGGTTGCTTGTGTTTCCGTGCAGAGGGGAACTGGCCCAGCAGTTCGGGCTGGGCTGCTACCATTGGTGGCAGTACCTGACTGATTTGCAGATGGCTGGACCCCTTTTGCAATGGCGCAGACGGGCTAAAAAACAGTGGTGTGGAAGGTTGCCCAGAGCATTGCCAGTGGTACAGATTCATTCAAAACCTTCCACCCATCACTTTTGTGGTCACAGTTTGTCTCACTATGTGAGAGAGGGAATGCCCAGATGTGGGTCCCTTGCTCGCTGCGCCATAGGGAAACAAGCTGCACCTCACTGAGGAGGCCCAACAAGGCCGAAACATGACTGGGGTTGATTGGTTTCCGTGCAGAGGGGATCTGGCCTAGCAGTTCGGGCAGGGCTGCTACCATTGGTGGCAGTACCTGACTGATTTGCATATGGCTGGACCCCTTTTGGAAAGGCGCAGACGGGCTAAAAAACAGTGGTGTGGAAGGATGCCCAGAGCATTGCCAGTGGAACAGATTCATTCAAAACATTCCACCCATCACTTTTGTGGTCACAGTGTGTCTCACTATGTGAGAGAGGGTATGCCCAGACGTGGGTCCCTTGCTCGCTGCGCCATAGGAAACCAAGCTGCACCTCGCTGAGAAGGCCCAACAAGGCCGAAACATGTCTGTGGTTGCTTGTGTTTCCATGCAGAGGGGACCAGGCCCAGCAGTTTGGGCTGGGCTGCTACCATTGGTGGCAGTACTTGACTGATTTGCATATAGCTGGACCCCTTTTGCAATGGCGCAGACAGGCTAAAAAACGGTGGTGTGGAAGGTTGCCCAGAGCATTGCCAGTGGTACAGATTCATTCAAAACCTTCCACCCATCACTTTTCTGGTCACAGTTTGTCTCACTATGTGAGAGAGGGTAGGCCCAGACGTGGGTCCCTTGCTCGCTGCACCATAGGGAACCAAGCTGCACCTCACTGAGGAGGCCCAACAAGGCCGAAAATGTCTGGTGATGCCTGTGTTTCTGTGCTGAGGGGACCAAGCCTAGCAGTTCGGGCTGGGCTGCTACCATTGGTGGCAGTACCTGACTGATTTGCATATGGCTGGACCCCTTTTGCAATGGCGCAGACGGCTAAAAAATGGTGGTGTGGAAGGTTGCCCAGAGCATTGCCAGTGGAACAGATTCATTCAAAACCTTTCACCTATCACTTTTGTGGTCACAGTTTGTCTCACTATGTGAGACAGGGTATGCCCAGACGTGGGTCTCTTGCTCGCTGCACCATAGGGAACCAAGCTGCACCTCCCTGAGGAGGCTCAACAAGGCCGAAACATGTCTGGGGTTGCTTGTGTTTGCGTACAGAGGGGACCTGGCCTAGCAGTTCGGGCTGGGCTGCTACCATTGGTGGCAGTACCTGACTGATTTGCATATGGCTGGACCCCTTTTGCAAAGGCGCAAACGGCTAAAAAACGGTGGTGTGGAAGGTTGCCCAGAGCATTGCCAGTGGAACAGATTCATTCAAAACCTTCCACCCATCACTTTTGTGGTCACAGTTTGTCTCAATATGTGAGAGAGCGTATGCCCAGACGTGGGCCCCTTGCTCGCTGCGCCATAGGGAAACAAGCTGCACCTCACTGAGGATGCCCAACAAGGCCGAAACATGACTGGGGTTGATTGGTTTCCGTGCAGAGGGGTTCTGGCCTAGCAGTTCGGGCTGGGCTGCTACCATTGGTGGCAGTACCTGACTGTTTTGCATATGGCAGGACCCCTTTTGGAAAAGCGCAGACGGGCTAAAAAACAGTGGTGTGGAAGGTTGCCCAGAGCATTGCCAGTGGAACAGATTCATTCAAAACCTTCCACCCATCACTTTTGTGGTCACAGTTTGTCTCACTATGTGAGAGAGGGTATGCCCAGATGTGGGTCCCTTGCTCACTGCGCCATAGGGAACCAAGCTGCACCTCACTGAGGAGGCCCAACAAGGCCGAAACATGACTGGGGTTGATTGGTTTCCGTGCAGAGGGGATCTGGCCTAGCAGTTCGGGCAGGGCTGCTACCATTGGTGGCAGTACCTGACTTATTTGCATATGGCTGGACCCCTTTTGCAATGGCGCAGACGGGCTAAAAAACGGTTGTGTGGAAGGTTGCCCAGAGCATTGCCAGTGGTACAGATTCATTCAAAACCTTCCACCCATCACTTTTGTGGTCACAGTTTTTCTCACTATGTGAGAGAGGGAATGCCCTGACGTGGGTCCCTTGCTCGCTGCGCCATAGGGAAACAAGCTGCACCTCACTGAGGAGGCCCAACAAGGCCGAAACATGACTGGGGTTGATTGGTTTCCGTGCAGAGGCGATCTGGCCTAGCAGTTCGGGCAGGGCTGCTACCATTGGTGGCAGTACCTCACTGATTTGCATATGGCTGGACACCTTTTGCAATGGCGCAGACGGGCTAAAAAACATTGGTGTGGAAGGTTGCCCGGAGCATTGCCAGTGGTACAGATTCATTCAAAAACTTCCACCCATCACGTTTCTGGTCACAGTTTGTCTCACTATATGAGAGAGGGTATGCCCAGACTTGGGTCCCTTGCTCGCTGCGCCATAGGGAACCAAGCTGCACCTCACTGAAGAGGCCCAACAAGGCCGAAACATGGCTGGGATTGCTTGTGTTTCCATGCAGAGGGGATCTGGCCTAGCAGTTTGGGCTGGGCTGCTACCATTGGTGGCAGTACCTGACTGATTTGCATATGGCTGGACCGATTTTGCAATGGTGCAGACGGGCTAAAATACTGTTGTGTGGAAGGTAGCCCAGAGCACTGTCAGTGGTGCAGATTAATTCAAAACCTTCCACCCATCACTTTTGAGGTCACAGTTTGTCACACTATGTGAGAGAGGGTATGCCCAGACGTGGGACACTTGCTCGCTGCACCATAGGGAACCAAACTGCACCTCACTGAGGAGGCCCAACAAGGCTGAAACATGTCTGGGGTTGCTTGTGTTTCCGTGCAGAAGGGATCTGGCCTAGCAGTTCGGGGTAGGTTGCTACCACTGGTGGCAGTACCTGACTGATTTGCATATGGTTGGACCCCTTTTGCAATGGCGCAGACGGGCTAAAAAACAGTGGTGTGGAGGTTGCTCAGAGCATTGCCAGTGGTACAGATTCATTCAAAACCTTCCACCCATCACTTTTGTGGTCACAGTTTGTCTCACCATGTGAGAGAGGGTATGCCCAGACGTGGGTCCCTTGCTCGCTGCGCTATAGGGAACCAAGCTACACCTCACTGAGGAGGCCCAACAAGGCCGAAACATGTCTTGGGTTGCTTGTGTTTCCATGCAGGGGGGACCTGGCCTAGCAGTTCGGGCTGGGCTGCTACCATTGGTGGCAATACCTGACTGATTTGAATATGGATGGACCCCTTTTGCAATGGCGCAGACGGGCTAAAAAACGGTGGTGTGGATGGTTGCCCAGAGCATTGCCAGTGGTACAGATTCATTCAAAACCTTCCACCCATCACTTTTCTGGTCACAGTTTGTCTCAGTATGTGAGAGAGGGTATGCCCAGGAGTGGGTCCCTTGCTCGCTGCGCCATAGGGAACCAAGCTGCACCTCACTGAGGAGGCCCAACAAGGCCGAAACAGACTGGGGTTGATTGGTTTCCGTGCAGAGGGGATCTGGCCTAGCAGTTCGGGCTGGGCTGCTACCATTGGTGGCAGTACCTGACTGATTTGCATATGGCTGGACCCCTTTTGGAAAGGCGCAGACGGGCTAAAAAACAGTGGTGTGGAAGGTTGCCCAGAGCATTGCCAGTGGAACAGATTCATTCAAAACATTCCACCCATCACTTTTGTGGTCACAGTTTGTCTCACTATGTGAGAGAGGGTAGGCCCAGACGTGGGTCCCTTGCTCGCTGCACCATAGGGAACCAAGCTGCACCTCACTGAGGAGGCCCGACTAGGCCGAAACATGTCTGGTGATGCTTGTGTTTCCGTGCAGAGGGGACCAAGCCTAGCAGTTCGGGCTGGGCTGCTACCATTGGTGGCAGTACCTGACTGATTTGCAGATGGCTGGACCCCTTTTGCAATGGCGCAGGCGGGCTAAAAAACGGTTGTGTGGAAGGTTGCCCAGAGCATTGCCAGTGGTACAGATTATTTCAAAACCTTCCACCCATCACTTTTGTGGTCACAGTTTGTCTCACTATGTGAGAGAAGGTATGCCCAGACGTGGGTCTCTTGCTCGCTGCACCATAGGGAACCAAGCTGCACCTCCCTGAGGAGGGTCAACAAGGCCGAAACATGTCTGGGGTTGCTTGTGTTTCTGTACAGAGGGGACCTGCCCTAGCAGTTCGGGCTGGGCTGCTACCATTGGTGGCAGTACCTGACTGATTTGCTTATGGCTGGACCCCTTTTGCAAAGGCGCAGACGGCTAAAAAACGGTGGTGTGGAAGGTTGCCCAGAGCATTGCCAGTGGAACAGATTCATTCAAAACCTTCCACCCATCACTTTTGTGGTCACAGTTTGTCTCAATATGTGAGAGAGCGTATGCCCAGACGTGGGTCCCTTGCTCGCTGCGCCATAGGGAAACAAGCTGCACCTCACCGAGGAGGCCCAACAAGGCCGAAACATGACTGGGATTGATTGGTTTCCGTGCAGAGGGGATCTGGCCTAGCAGTTCGGGCTGGGCTGCTACCATTGGTGGCAGTACCCGACTGTTTTGCATATGGCTGGACCCCTTTTGGAAAAGCGCAGACGGGCTAAAAAACAGTGGTGTGGAAGGTTGCCCAGAGCATTGCCAGTGGAACAGATTTATTCAAAACCTTCCACCCATCACTTTTGTGGTCACAGTTTGTCTCACTATGTGAGAGAGGGTATGCCCAGATGTGGGTCCCTTGCTCGCTGCGCCATAGGGAACCAAGCTGCACCTCACTGAGGAGGCCCAACAAGGCCGAAACATGTCTGGGGTTGCTTGTGTTTCCATGCAGAGGGGATCTGGCCTAGCAGTTTGGGCTGGGCTGCTACTATTGGTGGCAGTACCTGACTGATTTGCATATGGCTGGACCCCTTTTGCAATGGCGCAGACGGGCTAAAAAACGGTGGTGTGGAAGGTTGCCCAGAGCATTGCCAGTGGTACAGATTCATTCAAAACCTTCCACCCATCACTTTTCTGGTCACAGTTTGTCTCACTATGTGAGAGAGGGTAGGCCCAGACGTGGGTCCCTTGCTCGCTGCACCATAGGGAACCAAGCTGCACCTCACTGAGGAGGCCCAACAAGGCCGAAACATGTCTGGTGATGCTTGTGTTTCTGTGCAGAGGGGACCAAGCCTAGCAGTTCGGGATGGGCTGCTACCATTGGTGGCAGTACCTGACTGATTTGCAGATGGCTGGACCCCTTTTGCAATGGCGCAGGCGGGCTAAAAAACGGTTGTGTGGAAGGTTGCCCAGAGCATTGCCAGTGGTACAGATTAATTCAAAACCTTCTACCCATCACTTTTGTGGTCACAGTTTGTCTCACTGTGTGAGAGAGGGTATGCCCAGACGTTGCTCCCTTGCTTGCTGCGCCATAGGGAACCAAGCTGCACCTCATTGTGGAGGCCCAACAAGGCCGAAACATGTCTGGGGATGCTTGTGTTTCCGTACAGAGGGGACCTGGCCTAGCAGTTCGGGTTGGGCTGCTACTATTGGTGGCAGTACCTTACTGTTTTGCATATGGCTGGACCCCTTTTGGAAAAGCGCAGACGGGCTAAAAAACAGTGGTGTGGAAGGTTGCCCAGAGCATTGCCAGTGGAACAGATTCATTCAAAACCTTCCACCCATCACTTTTGTGGTCACAGTTTGTCTCACTATGTGAGAGAGGGTATGCCCAGACGTGGGTCCCTTGCTGGCTGCACCATAGGAAACCAAGCTGCACCTCACTGAGGAGGCCCAACAAGGCCGAAACATGTCTGGGGTTGCTTGTGTTTCTGTACAGAGGGGACCTGCCCTAGCAGTTCGGGCTGGGCTGCTACCATTGGTGGCAGTACCTGACTGATTTGCTTATGGCTGGACCCCTTTTGCAAAGGCGCAGACGGCTAAAAAACGGTGGTGTGGAAGGTTGCCCAGAGCATTGCCAGTGGAACAGATTCATTCAAAACCTTCCACCCATCACTTTTGTGGTCACAGTTTGTCTCAATATGTGAGAGAGCGTATGCCCAGACGTGGGTCCCTTGCTCGCTGCGCCATAGGGAAACAAGCTGCACCTCACCGAGGAGGCCCAACAAGGCCGAAACATGACTGGGGTTGATTGGTTTCCGTGCAGAGGGGATCTGGCCTAGCAGTTTGGGCTGGGCTGCTACTATTGGTGGCAGTACCTGACTGATTTGCATATGGCTGGACCCCTTTTGCAATGGCGCAGACGGGCTAAAAAACGGTGGTGTGGAAGGTTGCCCAGAGCATTGCCAGTGGTACAGATTCATTCAAAACCTTCCACCCATCACTTTTCTGGTCACAGTTTGTCTCACTATGTGAGAGAGGGTATGCCCAGACGTGGGTCCCTTGCTCGCTGCGCCAGAGGGAACCAAGCTGCACCTCACTGAGGAGGCCCAACAAGGCCGAAACATGACTGGGGTTGATTGGTTTCCGTGCAGAGGGGATCTGGCCTAGCAGTTCGGGCTGGGCTGCTACCATTGGTGGCAGTACCTGACTGATTTGCATATAGCTGGACCCCTTTTGCAATGGCGCAGACGGGCTAAAAAACTGTGGTGTGGAAGGTTGCCCAGAGCATTGCCAGTGGTACAGATTCATTCAAAACCTTCCACCCATCACTTTTCTGGTCACAGTTTGTCTCACTATGTGCGAGAGGGTATGCCCAGACGTGGGTCCCTTGCTCGCTGCACCATAGGGAACCAAGCTGCACCTCACTGAGGAGGCCCGACAAGGCCGAAACATGTCTGGTGATGCTTGTGTTTCCGTGCAGAGGGGACCAAGCCTAGCAGTTCGGGCTGGGCTGCTACCATTGGTGGCAGTACCTGACTGATTTGCAGATGGCTGGACCCCTTTTGCAATGGCGCAGGCGGGCTAAAAAACGGTTGTGTGGAAGGTTGCCCAGAGCATTGCCAGTGGTACAGATTAATTCAAAACCTTCCACCCATCACTTTTGTGGTCACAGTTTGTCTCACTATGTGAGAGAGGGTATGCCCAGACGTGGGTCTCTTGCTCGCTGCACCATAGGGAACCAAGCTGCACCTCCCTGAGGAGGGTCAACAAGGCCGAAACATGTCTGGGGTTGCTTGTGTTTCTGTACAGAGGGGACCTGCCCTAGCAGTTCGGGCTGGGCTGCTACCATTGGTGGCAGTACCTGACTGATTTGCTTATGGCTGGACCCCTTTTGCAAAGGCGCAGACGGCTAAAAAACGGTGGTGTGGAAGGTTGCCCAGAGCATTGCCAGTGGAAAAGATTCATTCAAAACCTTCCACCCGTCACTTTTGTGGTCACAGTTTGTCTCAATATGTGAGAGAGCGTATGCCCAGACGTGGGTCCCTTGCTCGCTGCGCCATAGGGAAACAAGCTGCACCTCACCGAGGAGGCCCAACAAGGCCGAAACATGACTGGGGTTGATTGGTTTCCGTGCAGAGGGGATCTGGCCTAGCAGTTCGGGCTGGGCTGCTACCATTGGTGGCAGTACCTGACTGTTTTGCATATGGCTGGACCCCTTTTGGAAAAGCGCAGACGGGCTAAAAAACAGTGGTGTGGAAGGTTGCCCAGAGCATTGCCAGTGGAACAGATTTATTCAAAACCTTCCACCCATCACTTTTGTGGTCACAGTTTGTTTCACTATGTGAGAGACGGTATGCCCAGATGTGGGTCCCTTGCTTGCTGAGCCATAGGGAACCAAGCTGCACCTCACTGAGGAGGCCCAACAAGGCCGAAACATGTCTGGGGTTGCTTGTGTTTCCATGCAGAGGGGATCTGGCCTAGCAGTTTGGGCTGGGCTGCTACTATTGGTGGCAGTACCTGACTGATTTGCATATGGCTGGACCCCTTTTGCAATGGCGCAGACGGGCTAAAAAACGGTGGTGTGGAAGGTTGCCCAGAGCATTGCCAGTGGTACAGATTCATTCAAAACCTTCCACCCATCACTTTTCTGGTCACAGTTTGTCTCACTATGTGAGAGAGGGTATGCCCAGATGTGGGTCCCTTGCTCGCTGCGCCAGAGGGAACCAAGCTGCACCTCACTGAGGAGGCCCAACAAGGCCGAAACATGACTGGGGTTGATTGGTTTCCGTGCAGAGGGGATCTGGCCTAGCAGTTCGGGCTGGGCTGCTACCATTGGTGGCAGTACCTGACTGATTTGCATATGGCTGGACCCCTTTTGGAAAGGCGCAGACGGGCTAAAAAACAGTGGTGTGGATGGTTGCCCAGAGCATTGCCAGTGGAACAGATTCATTCAAAACCTTCCACCCATCACTATTGTGGTCACAGTTTATCTCACTATGTGAGAGAGGGTATGCCCAGATGTGGGTCCCTTGCTCGCTGCGCCATAGGGAACCAAGCTGCACCTCCCTGAGGAGGCTCAACAAGGCCGAAACATGTCTGGGGTTGCTTGTGTTTCCGTTCAGAGGGGACCTGCCCTAGCAGTTCGGGCTGGGCTGCTACCATCGGTGGCAGTACCTGACTGATTTGCATATGGCTGGAGCCCTTTTGCAATGGCGCAGACGGCTAAAAAATGGTGGTGTGGAAGGTTGCCCAGAGCATTGCCAGTGGAACAGATTCATTCAAAACCTTCCACCCATCACTTTTGTGGTCACAGTTTGTCTCAATATGTGAGAGAGCGTATGCCCAGACGTGGGTCCCTTGCTCGCTGCGCCATAGGGAAACAAGCTGCACCTCACTGAGGAGGCCCAACAAGGCCGAAACATGACTGGGGTTGATTGGTTTCCGTGCAGAGGGGATCTGGCCTAGCAGTTCGGGCTGGGCTGCTACCATTGGTGGCAGTACCTGACTGATTTGGATATGGCTGGACCCCTTTTGGAAAGGCGCAGACGGGCTAAAAAACAGTGGTGTGGATAGTTGCCCAGAGCATTGCCAGTGGAACAGATTCATTCAAAACCTTCCACCCATCACTTTTGTGGTCACAGTTTGTCTCACTATGTGAGAGAGGGTATGCCCAGACGTGGGTCCCTTGCTCGCTGCGCCATAGGGAACCAAGCTGCACCTCACTGAGGAGGCCCAACAAGGCCGAAACATGTCTGGGGTTGCTTGTGTTTCCGTGCAGAGGGGACCTGGCCCAGCAGTTCGGGCTGGGCTGCTACCATTGGTGGCAGTACCTGACTGATTTGCATATGGCTGGACCCCTTTTGCAATGGCGCAAACGGGCTAAAAAACAGTGGTGTGGAAGGTTGCCCAGAGCATTGCCAGTGGAACAGATTAATTCAAAACCTTCCACCCATCACTTTTGTGGTCACAGTTTCTCTCACTATGTGAGAGAGGGTATGCCCAGACGTGGGTCCCTTGCTCGCTGCGCCATAGGGAACCAAGCTGCACCTCACTGAGGAGGCCCAACAAGGCCGAAACATGTCTGGGGTTGCTTGTGTTTCCATGCAGAGGGGACCTGGCCTAGCAGTTCGGGCTGGGCTGCTACCATTGGTGGCAGTACCTGACTGATTTGCATATGGCTGGACCCCTTTTGCAATGGCGCAGACGGGCTAAAACACGGTGGTGTGGAAGGTTGCCCAGAGTATTGCCAGTGGTACAGATTCATTCAAAACCTATCACCCATCACTTTTCTGGTCACAGTTTGTCTCACTATGTGAGAGAGGGTATGCCCAGACGTGGGTCCCTTTCTCACTGCGCCATAGAGAACCAAGCTGCACCTCACTGAGGAGGCCCAACAAGGCCGAAACATGTCTGGGGTTGCTTGTGTTTCTGTGCAGAGGGGACCTGGCCTAGCAGTTCGGGCTGGGCTGCTACCATTGGTGGCAGTACCTGACTGATTTGCATATGGCTGGACCCCTTTTGCAATGGCGCAGACGGGCTAAAAAACGGTGGTGTGGAAGGTTGCCCAGAGCATTGCCAGTGGTACAGATTCATTCAAAACATTCCACCCATCACTTTTGTGGTCACAGTTTCTCTCACTATGTAAGAGAGGGTATGCACAGACGTGGGTACCTTGCTCGCTGCACCATAGGGAACCAAGCTGCACCTCACTGAGGAGGCCCAACAAAGCCGAAACATGTCTGGTGATGCTTGTGTTTCCGTGCAGAGGGGACCAAGACTAGCAGTTCGGGCTGGGCTGCTACCATTGGTGGCAGTACCTGACTTATTTGCAGATGGCTGGACCCTTTTGCAATGGCGCAGGCGGGCTAAAAAACGGTTGTGTGGAAGGTTGCCCGGAGCATTGCCAGTGGTACAGATTAATTCAAAACCTTCCACCCATCCCTTTTGTGGTCACAGTTTGTCTCACTATATGAGAGAGGGTATGCCCAGACGTGGGTCCCTTGCTCGCTGCGCCATAGGGAAACAAGCTGCACCTCACCGAGGAGGCCCAACAAGGCCGAAACATGACTGGGGTTGATTGGTTTCCGTGCAGAGGGGATCTGGCCTAGCAGTTCGGGCTGGGCTGCTACCATTGGTGGCAGTACCTGACTGTTTTGCATATGGCTGGACCCCTTTTGGAAAAGCGCAGACGGGCTAAAAAACAGTGGTGTGGAAGGTTGCCCAGAGCATTGCCAGTGGAACAGATTTATTCAAAACCTTCCACCCATCACTTTTGTGGTCACAGTTTGTCTCACTATGTGAGAGAGGGTATGCCCAGATGTGGGTCCCTTGCTCGCTGCGCCATAGGGAACCAAGCTGCACCTCACTGAGGAGGCCCAACAAGGCCGAAACATGTCTGGGGTTGCTTGTGTTTCCATGCAGAGGGGATCTGGCCTAGCAGTTTGGGCTGGGCTGCTACTATTGGTGGCAGTACCTGACTGATTTGCATATGGCTGGACCCCTTTTGCAATGGCGCAGACGGGCTAAAAAACGGTGGTGTGGAAGGTTGCCCAGAGCATTGCCAGTGGTACAGATTCATTCAAAACCTTCCACCCATCACTTTTCTGGTCACAGTTTGTCTCACTATGTGAGAGAGGGTATGCCCAGACGTGGGTCTCTTGCTCGCTGCACCATAGGGAACCAAGCTGCACCTCCCTGAGGAGGGTCAACAAGGCCGAAACATGTCTGGGGTTGCTTGTGTTTCTGTACAGAGGGGACCTGCCCTAGCAGTTCGGGCTGGGCTGCTACCATTGGTGGCAGTGCCTGACTGATTTGCTTATGGCTGGACCCCTTTTGCAAAGGCGCAGACGGCTAAAAAACGGTGGTGTGGAAGGTTGCCCAGAGCATTGCCAGTGGAACAGATTCATTCAAAACCTTCCACCCATCACTTTTGTGGTCACAGTATGTCTCAATATGTGAGCGAGCGTATGCCCAGACGTGGGTCCCTTGCTCGCTGCGCCATAGGGAAACAAGCTGCACCTCACCGAGGAGGCCCAACAAGGCCGAAACATGACTGGGGTTGATTGGTTTCCGTGCAGAGGGGATCTGGCCTAGCAGTTCGGGCTGGGCTGCTACCATTGGTGGCAGTACCTGACTGTTTTGCATATGGCTGGACCCCTTTTGGAAAAGCGCAGACGGGCTAAAAAACAGTGGTGTGGAAGGTTGCCCAGAGCATTGCCAGTGGAACAGATTTATTCAAAACCTTCCACCCATCACTTTTGTGGTCACAGTTTGTCTCACTATGTGAGAGAGGGTATGCCCAGATGTGGGTCCCTTGCTCGCTGCGCCATAGGGAACCAAGCTGCACCTCACTGAGGAGGCCCAACAAGGCCGAAACATGTCTGGGGTTGCTTGTGTTTCCATGCAGAGGGGATCTGGCCTAGCAGTTTGGGCTGGGCTGCTACTATTGGTGGCAGTACCTGACTGATTTGCATATGGCTGGACCCCTTTTGCAATGGCGCAGACGGGCTAAAAAACGGTGGTGTGGAAGGTTGCCCAGAGCATTGCCAGTGGTACAGATTCATTCAAAACCTTCCACCCATCACTTTTCTGGTCACAGTTTGTCTCACTATGTGAGAGAGGGTATGCCCAGACGTGGGTCCCTTGCTCGCTGCGCCAGAGGGAACCAAGCTGCACCTCACTGAGGAGGCCCAACAAGGCCGAAACATGACTGGGGTTGATTGGTTTCCGTGCAGAGGGGATCTGGCCTAGCAGTTCGGGCTGGGCTGCTACCATTGGTGGCAGTACCTGACTGATTTGCATATAGCTGGACCCCTTTTGCAATGGCGCAGACGGGCTAAAAAACGGTGGTGTGGAAGGTTGCCCAGAGCATTGCCAGTGGTACAGATTCATTCAAAACCTTCCACCCATCACTTTTCTGGTCACAGTTTGTCTCACTATGTGCGAGAGGGTAGGCCCAGACGTGGGTCCCTTGCTCGCTGCACCATAGGGAACCAAGCTGCACCTCACTGAGGAGGCCCGACAAGGCCGAAACATGTCTGGTGATGCTTGTGTTTCCGTGCAGAGGGGACCAAGCCTAGCAGTTCGGGCTGGGCTGCTACCATTGGTGGCAGTACCTGACTGATTTGCAGATGGCTGGACCCCTTTTGCAATGGCGCAGGCGGGCTAAAAAACGGTTGTGTGGAAGGTTGCCCAGAGCATTGCCAGTGGTACAGATTAATTCAAAACCTTCCACCCATCACTTTTGTGGTCACAGTTTGTCTCACTATGTGAGAGAGGGTATGCCCAGACGTGGGTCTCTTGCTCGCTGCACCATAGGGAACCAAGCTGCACCTCCCTGAGGAGGGTCAACAAGGCCGAAACATGTCTGGGGTTGCTTGTGTTTCTGTACAGAGGGGACCTGCCCTAGCAGTTCGGGCTGGGCTGCTACCATTGGTGGCAGTACCTGACCGATTTGCTTATGGCTGGACCCCTTTTGCAAAGGCGCAGACGGCTAAAAAACGGTGGTGTGGAAGGTTGCCCAGAGCATTGCCAGTGGAAAAGATTCATTCAAAACCTTCCACCCGTCACTTTTGTGGTCACAGTTTGTCTCAATATGTGAGAGAGCGTATGCCCAGACGTGGGTCCCTTGCTCGCTGCGCCATAGGGAAACAAGCTGCACCTCACCGAGGAGGCCCAACAAGGCCGAAACATGACTGGGTTTGATTGGTTTCCGTGCAGAGGGGATCTGGCCTAGCAGTTCGGGCTGGGCTGCTACCATTGGTGGCAGTACCTGACTGTTTTGCATATGGCTGGACCCCTTTTGGAAAAGCGCAGACGGGCTAAAAAACAGTGGTGTGGAAGGTTGCCCAGAGCATTGCCAGTGGAACAGATTTATTCAAAACCTTCCACCCATCAATTTTGTGGTCACAGTTTGTCTCACTATGTGAGAGAGGGTATGCCCAGATGTGGGTCCCTTGCTCGCTGAGCCATAGGGAACCAAGCTGCACCTCACTGAGGAGGCCCAACAAGGCCGAAACATGTCTGGGGTTGCTTGTGTTTCCATGCAGAGGGGATCTGGCCTAGCAGTTTGGGCTGGGCTGCTACTATTGGTGGCAGTACCTGACTGATTTGCATATGGCTGGACCCCTTTTGCAATGGCGCAGACGGGCTAAAAGACGGTGGTGTGGAAGGTTGCCCAGAGCATTGCCAGTGGTACAGATTCATTCAAAACCTTCCACCCATCACTTTTCTGGTCACAGTTTGTCTCACTATGTGAGAGAGGGTATGCCCAGATGTGGGTCCCTTGCTCGCTGCGCCAGAGGGAACCAAGCTGCACCTCACTGAGGAGGCCCAACAAGGCCGAAACATGACTGGGGTTGATTGGTTTCCGTGCAGAGGGGATCTGGTCTAGCAGTTCGGGCTGGGCTGCTACCATTGGTGGCAGTACCTGACTGATTTGCATATGGCTGGACCCCTTTTGGAAAGGCGCAGACGGGCTAAAAAACAGTGGTGTGGATGGTTGCCCAGAGCATTGCCAGTGGAACAGATTCATTCAAAACCTTCCACCCATCACTTTTGTGGTCACAGTTTGTCTCACTATGTAAGAGAGGGTATGCCCAGACGTGGGTCACTTGCTCGCTGCGCCATAGGGAACCAAGCTGCACCTCACTGAGGAGGCCTAACAAGGCCGAAACATGTCTGGGGTTGCTTGTGTTTCCGTGCAGAGGGGACCTGGCCCAGCAGTTAGGGCTGGGCTGCTACCATTGGTGGCAGTACCTGACTGATTTGCATATGGCTGGACCCCTTTTGCAATGGCGCAGACGGGCTAAAAAACAGTGGTGTGGAAGGTTGCCCAGAGCATTGCCTGTGGTACAGATTCATTCAAAACCTTCCACCCATCACTATTGTGGTCACAGTTTATCTCACTATGTGAGAGAGGGTATGCCCAGATGTGGGTCCCTTGCTCGCTGCGCCATAGGGAACCAAGCTGCACCTCCCTGAGGAGGCTCAACAAGGCCGAAACATGTCTGGGGTTGCTTGTGTTTCCGTACAGAGGGGACCTGCCCTAGCAGTTCGGGCTGGGCTGCTACCATTGGTGGCAGTACCTGACTGATTTGCATATGGCTGGAGCCCTTTTGCAATGGCGCAGACGGCTAAAAAATGGTGGGGTGGAAGGTTGCCCAGAGCATTGCCAGTGGAACAGATTCATTCAAAACCTTCCACCCATCACTTTTGTGGTCACAGTTTGTCTCAATATGTGAGAGAGCGTATGCCCAGACGTGGGTCCCTTGCTCGCTGCGCCATAGGGAAACAAGCTGCACCTCACTGAGGAGGCCCAACAAGGCCGAAACATGACTGGGGTTGATTGGTTTCCGTGCAGAGGGGATCTGGCCTAGCAGTTCGGGCTGGGCTGCTACCATTGGTGGCAGTACCTGACTGATTTGCATATGGCTGGACCCCTTTTGGAAAGGCGCAGACGGGCTAAAAAACAGTGGTGTGGATGGTTGCCCAGAGCATTGCCAGTGGAACAGATTCATTCAAAACCTTCCACCCATCACTTTTGTGGTCACAGTTTGTCTCACTATGTGAGAGAGGGTATGCCCAGACGTGGGTCCCTTGCTCGCTGCGCCATAGGGAACCAAGCTGCACCTCACTGAGGAGGCCCAACAAGGCCGAAACATGTCTGGGGTTGCTTGTGTTTCCGTGCAGAGGGGACCTGGCCCAGCAGTTCGGGCTGGGCTGCTACCATGGGTGGCAGTACCTGACTGATTTGCATATGGCTGGACCCCTTTTGCAATGGCGCAGACGGGCTAAAAAACAGTGGTGTGGAAGGTTGCCCAGAGCATTGCCAGTGGTACAGATTAATTCAAAACCTTCCACCCATCACTTTTGTGGTCACAGTTTCTCTCACTATGTGAGAGAGCGTATGCCCAGACGTGGGTCCCTTGCTCGCTGCGCCATAGGGAACCAAGCTGCACCTCACTGAGGAGGCCCAACAAGGCCGAAACATGTCTGGGGTTGCTTGTGTTTCCATGCAGAGGGGACCTGGCCTAGCAGTTCGGGCTGGGCTGCTACCATTGGTGGCAGTACCTGACTGATTTGCATATGGCTGGACCCCTTTTGCAATGGCGCAGACGGGCTAAAACACGGTGGTGTGGAAGGTTGCCCAGAGCATTGCCAGTGGTACAGATTCATTCAAAACCTATCACCCATCACTTTTCTGGTCACAGTTTGTCTCACTATGTGAGAGAGGGTATGCCCAGACGTGGGTCCCTTTCTCACTGCGCCATAGAGAACCAAGCTGCACCTCACTGAGGAGGCCCAACAAGGCCGAAACATGTCTGGGGTTGCTTGTGTTTCTGTGCAGAGGGGACCTGGCCTAGCAGTTCGGGCTGGGCTGCTACCATTGGTGGCAGTACCTGACTGATTTGCATATGGCTGGACCCCTTTTGCAATGGCGCAGACGGGCTAAAAAACGGTGGTGTGGAAGGTTGCCCAGAGCATTGCCAGTGGTACAGATTCATTCAAAACATTCCACCCATCACTTTTGTGGTTACAGTTTCTCTCACTATGTGAGAGAGGGTATGCCCAGACGTGGGTCCCTTGCTCGCTGCGCCATAGGGAAACAAGCTGCACCTCACTGAGGAGGCTCAACAAGGCCGAAACATGACTGGGGTTGATTGGTTTCCGTGCAGAGGGGATTTGGCCTAGCAGTTCGGGCTGAGCTGCTACCATTGGTGGCAGTACCTGACTGATTTGCATATGGCTGGACCCCTTTTGGAAAGGCGCAGACGGGCTAAAAACAGTGGTGTCAAAGGTTGCCCAGAGCATTGCCAGTGGAACAGATTCATTCAAAACCTTCCACCCATCACCTTTGTGGTCACAGTTTGTCTCACTATGTAAGAGAGGGTATGCACAGACGTGGGTACCTTGCTCGCTGCACCATAGGGAACCAAGCTGCACCTCACTGAGGAGGCCCAACAAAGCCGAAACATGTCTGGTGATGCTTGTGTTTCCGTGCAGTGGGGACCAAGACTAGCAGTTCGGGCTGGGCTGCTACCATTGGTGGCAGTACCTGACTTATTTGCAGATGGCTGGACCCCTTTTGCAATGGCGCAGGCGGGCTAAAAAACGGTTGTGTGGAAGGTTGCCCGGAGCATTGCCAGTGGTACAGATTAATTCAAAACCTTCCACCCATCCCTTTTGTGGTCACAGTTTGTCTCACTATATGAGAGAGGGTATGCCCAGACGTGGGTCCCTTGCTCGCTGCGCCATAGGGAACCAAACTGCACCTCACTGAGGAGGCCCAACAAGGCTGAAACATGTCTGGGGTTGCTTGTGTTTCTGTGCAGAAGGGATCTGGCCTAGCAGTTCGGGCTGTGTTGCTACCATTGGTGGCAGTACCTGACTGATTTGCATATGGTTGGACCCCTTTTGCAATGGCGCAGACGGGCTAAAAAACAGTGGTGTGGAGGTTGCTCAGAGCATTACCAGTGGTACAGATTCATTCAAAACCTTCCACCCATCACTTTTGTGGTCACAGTTTGTCTCACTATGTGAGAGAGAGTATGCCCAGACGTGGGTCCCTTGCTCGCTGCGCCATAGGGAACCAAGCTACACCTCACTGAGGAGGCCCAACAAGGCCGAAACATGTCTGGGGTTGCTTGTGTTTCCATGCAGAGGGTACCTGCCCTAGCAGTTCGGGCTGGACTGCTACCATTGGTGGCAGTACCTGACTGATTTGCATATGGCTGGACCCCTTTTGCAATGGCGCAGATGGGCTAAAAAACGATGATGTGGAAGGTTGCCCAGAGCATTGCCAGTGGTACAGATTCATTCAAAACCTTCCACCCATCACTTTTCTGGTCACAGTTTGTCTCACTATGTGAGAGAGGGTATGCCCAGACGTGGGTCCCTTGCTCGCTGCGCCATAGGGACCCTAGCTGCACCTCACTGAGGAGGCCCAACAAGGCCGAAACATGACTGGGGTTGATTGGTTTCCGTGCAGAGGGGATCTGGCCTAGCAGTTCGGGCTGGGCTGCTACCATTGGTGGCAGTACCTGACTAATTTGCATATGGCTGGACCCCTTTTGGAAAGGCTCAGACGGGCTAAAAAACAGTGGTGTGGAAGGTTGCCCAGAGCATTGCCAGTGGAACAGATTCATTCAAAACCTTCCACCCATCACTTTTGTGGTCACAGTTTGTCTCACTATGTGAGAGAGGGTATGCCCAGACGTGGGTCCCTTGCTCGCTGCACCATAGGGAACCAAGCTGCACCTCACTGAGGAGGCCCAACAAGGCCGAAACATGTCTGGGGTTGCTTGTGTTTCCGTGCAGAGGGGACCTGACCCAGCAGTTCGGGCTGGGCTGCTACCATTGGTGGCAGTACCTGACTGATTTGCATATGGCTGGACCCCTTTTGCAATGGCGCCGACGGGCTAAAAAACAGTGGTGTGGAAGGTTCCCCAGAGCATTGCCAGTGGTACAGCTTCATTCAAAACCTTCCACCCATCACTTTTGTGGTCACAGTTTGTCTCACTATGTGAGAGAGGGTATGCCCAGACGTGGGTCCCTTGCTCGCTGCGCCATAGGGAACCAAGCTGCACCTCACTGAGGAGGCCCAACAAGGCTGAAACATGTCTGGGGTTGCTTGTGTTTCCATGAAGAGGGGACCTGGCCTAGCAGTTCGGGCTGGGCTGCTACCATTGGTGGCAGTACCTGACTGATTTGCATATGGCTGGACCCCTTTTGCAATGGCGCAGAAGGGCTAAAAAACGGTGGTGTGGAAGGTTGCCCAGAGCATTGCCAGTGGTACAGATTCATTCAAAACCTTCCACCCATCACTTTTCTGGTCACAGTTTGTCTCACTATGTGAGAGAGGGTATGCCCAGACGTGGGTCCCTTGCTCGCTGCACCATAGGGAACCAAGCTGCACCTCACTGAGGAGGCCCAACAAGGCTGAAACATGTCTGGGTTGCTTGTGTTTCCATGCAGAGGGGACCTGGCCTAGCAGTTCGGGCTGGGCTGCTACCATTGGTGGCAGTACCTGACTGATTTGCATATGGCTGGACCCCTTTTGCAATGGTGCAGAAGGGCTAAAAAACGGTGGTGTGGAAGGTTGCCCAGAGCATTGCCAGTGGTACAGATTCATTCAAAACCTTCCACCCATCACTTTTCTGGTCACAGTTTGTCTCACTATGTGAGAGAGGGTATGCCCAGACGTGGGTCCCTTGCTCGCTGCACCATAGGGAACCAAGCTGCACCTCACTGAGGAGGCCCAACAAGGCTGAAACATGACTGGGGTTGATTGTTTTCCATGCAGAGGGGATCTGGCCTAGCAGTTCGCGCTGGGCTGCTACCATTGGTGGCAGTACCTGACTGATTTGCATATGGCTGGACCCCTTTTGGAAAGGCGCAGACGGGCTAAAAAACAGTGGTGTGGATGGTTGCCCAGAGCATTGCCAGTGGAACAGATTCATTCAAAACCTTCCACCCATCACTTTTGTGGTCACAGTTTGTCTCACTATGTGAGAGAGGGTATGCCCAGAGGTGGGTCCCTTGCTCGCTGCGCCATAGGGAACCAAGCTGCACCTCACTGAGGAGGCCCAACAAGGCCGAAACATGTCTGGGGTAGCTTGTGTTTCTGTGCAGAGGGGACCTGGCCCAGCAGTTCGGGCTGGGCTGCTACCATTGGTGACAGTACCTGACTGATTTGCATATGGCTGGACCCCTTTTGCAATGGCGCAGATTGGCTAAAACACGGTGGTGTGGAAGGTTGCCCAGAGCATTGCCAGTGGTACAGATTCATTCAAAACCTTCCACCCATCACTTTTGTGGTCACAGTTTGTCTCACTATGTGAGAGAGGGTATGCCCAGACGTGGGTCCCTTGCTCGCTGCGCCATAGGGAAACAAGCTGCACCTCACTGAGGAGGCCCAACAAGGCCGAAACATGACTGGGGTTGATTGGTTTCCGTGCAGAGGGGATCTGGCCTAGCAGTTCGGGCTGGGCTGCTACCATTGGTGGCAGTACCTGACTGATTTGCATATGGCTGGACCCCTTTTGGAAAGGCGCAGACGGGCAAAAAAACAGTGGTGTGGAAGGTTGCCTAGAGCATTGCCAGTGGAACAGATTCATTCAAAAACTTCCACCCATCACTTTTGTGGTCACAGTTTGTCTCACTATGTGAGAGAGGGTATGCCCAGACGTGGGTCCCTTGCTCGCTGCGCCATAGGAAACAAGCTGCACTTCACTGAGGAGGCCCAACAAGGCCGAAACATGTCTGGTGATGCTTGTGTTTCCGTGCAGAGGGGACCAAGCCTAGCAGTTCGGGCTGGGCTGCTGCCATTGGTGGCAGTACCTGACTGATTTGCAGATGGCTGGACCCCTTTTGCAATGGCGCAGGCGGGCTAAAAAACGGTTGTGTGGAAGGTTGCCCAGAGCATTGCCAGTGGTATAGATTAATTCAAAACCTTCCACCCATCACTTTTGTGGTCACAGTTTGTCTCACTATATGAGAGAGGGTATGCCCAGATGTGGGACCCTTGCTGGCTGCACCATAGGGAACCAAACTGCACCTCACTGTGGAGGCCCAACAAGGCTGAAACATGTCTGGGGTTGCTTGTGTTTCCGTGCAGAAGGGATCTGGCCTAGCAGTTCGGGCTGGGTTGCTACCATTGGTGGCAGTACCTGACTGATTTGCATATGGTTGGACCCCTTTTGCAATGGCGCAGACGGGGTAAAAAACAGTGGTGTGGAGGTTGCTCAGAGCATTGCCAGTGGTACAGATTCATTCAAAACCTTCCACCCATCACTTTTGTGGTCACAGTTTGTCTCACTATGTGAGAGAGGGTATGCCCAGATGTGGGTCCCTTGCTCGCTGCGCTATAGGGAACCAAGCTACACCTCACTGAGGAGGCCCAACAAGGCCGAAACATGTCTGGGGTTGCTTGTTTCCCATGCAGAGGGGACCTGACCTAGCAGTTCGGGCTGGGCTGCTACCATTGGTGGCAGTACCTGACTGATTTGCATATGGCTGGACCCCTTTTGCAATGGCGCAGACAGGCTAAAAAACGGTGGTGTGGAAGGTTGCCCAGAGGTGCAGTGGCTGGGCTGGGCTGCTACCATTGGTGGCAGTACCTGACTGATTTGCATATGGCTGGACCCCTTTTGCAATGGCGCAAGCGGCTAAAAAATGGTGGTGTGGAAGGTTGCCCAGAGCATTGCCAGTGGAACAGATTCATTCAAAACCTTCCACCCATCACTTTTGTGGTCACAGTTTGTCTCACTATGTGAGACAGGGTATGCCCAGACGTGGGTCTCTTATTCGCTGCACCATAGGGAACCAAGCTGCACCGCCCTGAGGAGGCTCAACAAGGCTGAAACATGTCTGGGGTTGCTTGTGTTTCCATACAGAGGGGACCTGGCCTAGCAGTTCGGGCTGGGTTGCTACCATTGGTGGGAGTACCTGACTGATTTGCATATGGCTGGACCCCTTTTGCAAAGGCGCAGACGGCTAAAAAACGGTGGTGTGGAAGGTTGCCCAGAGCATTGCCAGTGGAACAGATTCATTCAAAACCTTCCACCCATCACTATTGTGGTCACAGTTTGTCTCACTATGTGAGACAGGGTATGCCCAGACGTGGGTCGCTTGCTCGCTGCACCATAGGGAACCAAGCTGTACCTCCCTGAGGAGGCTCAAAAAGGCCGAAACATGTCTGGGGCTGCTTGTGTTTCCATGCAGAGGTAACCTGGCCTAGCAGTTCGGGCTGGGCTGCTACCATTGGTGGCAGTACCTGACTGATTTGCATATGGCGCAGACGGGCTAAAAAACGGTGACGTGGAAGGTTGCCCAGAGTATTGCCAGTGGTACAGATTCATTCAAAACCTTCCACCCATCACTTTTGTGGTCACAGTTTGTCTCAATATGTGAGAGAGCGTATGCCCAGACGTGGGTCCCTTGCTCGCTGCGCCATAGGGAAACAAGCTGCACCTCACTGAGGAGGCCCAACAAGGCCGAAACATGACTGGGGTTGATTGGTTTCCATGCAGAGGGGATCTGGCCTAGCAGTTCGGGCTGGGCTGCTTCCATTGGTGGCAGTACCTGACTGTTTTGCATATGGCTGGACCCCTTTTGGAAAGGCGCAGACGGGCTAAAAAACAGTGGTGTGGAAGGTTGCCCAGAGCATTGCCAGTGGAACAGATTCATTCAAAACCTTCCACCCATCAATTTTGTGGTCACAGTTTGTCTCACTATGTGAGAGAGGGTATGCCCAGACGTGGGTCCCTTGCTCGCTGCGCCATAGGGAACCAAGCTGCACCTCACTGAGGAGGCCCAACAAGGCCGAAACATGACTGGGGTTGATTGGTTTCCGTGCAGAGGGTATCTAGCCTAGCAGTTCGGGCTGGGCTGCTACCATTGGTGGCAGTACCTGACTGATTTGCATATGGCTGGACCCCTTTTGGAAAGGCGCAGACGGGCTAAAAAACAGTGGTGTGGAGGTTGCTCAGAGCATTGCCAGTGGTACAGATTCGTTCAAAACCTTCCACCCATCACTTTTGTGGTCACAGTTTGTCTCACTATGTGAGAGAGGGTATGCCCAGACGTGGGTCCCTTGCTCGCTGCGCTATAAGGAACCAAGCTACACCTCACTGAGGAGGCCCAACAAGGCCGAAACATGTCTGGGGTTGCTTGTGTTTCCATGCAGAGGGGACCTGACCTAGCAGTTCGGGCTGGGCTGCTACCATTGGTGGCAGTACCTGACTGATTTGCATATGGCTGGACCCCTTTTGCAATGGCGCAGACGGGCTAAAAAAAGGTGGTGTGGAAGGTTGCCCAGAGGTGCAGTGGCTGGGCTGGGCTGCTACCATTGGTGGCAGTACCTGACTGATTTGCATATGGCTGGACCCCTTTTGCAATGGCGCAGACGGCTAAAAAATGGTGGTGTGGAAGGTTGCCCAGAGCATTGCCAGTGGAACAGATTCATTCAAAACTTTCCACCCATCACTTTTGTGGTCACAGTTTGTCTCACTATGTGAGACAGGGTATGCCCAGACGTGGGTCTCTTGCTCGCTGCACCATAGGGAACCAAGCTGCACCGCCCTGAGGAGGCTCAACAAGGCCGAAACATGTCTGGGGCTGCTTGTGTTTCCATGCAGAGGTGAACTGGCCTAGCAGTTCGGGCTGGGCTGCTACCATTAGTGGCAGTACCTGACTGATTTGCATATGGCTGGACCCCTTTTGCAATGGCGCAGACGGGCTAAAAACGGTGACGTGGAAGGTTGCCCAGAGCATTGCCAGTGGTACAGATTCATTCAAAACCTTCCACCCATCACTTTTGTGGTCACAGTTTGTCTCAATATGTGAGAGAGTGTATGCCCAGACGTGGGTCACTTACTCGCTGTGCCATAGGGAAACAAGCTACACCTCACTGAGGAGGCCCAACAAGGCCGAAACATGACTGGGGTTGATTGTTTTCCGTGCAGAGGGGATCTGGCCTAGCATTTCGGGCTGGGCTGCTACCATTGGTGGCAGTGCCTGACTGTTTTGCATATGGCTGGACCCCTTTTGGAAAGGCGTCGACGGGCTAAAAAACAGTGGTGTGGAAGGTTGCCCAGAGCATTGCCAGTGGAACAGATTCATTCAAAACCTTCCACCCATCACTTTTGTGGTCACAGTTTGTCTCACTATGTGAGAGAGGGTATGCCCAGATGTGGGTCCCTTGATCGCTGCGCCATAGGGAACCAAGCTGCACCTCATTGAGGAGGCCCAACAAGGCCGAAACATGTCTGGGGTTGCTTGTGTTTCCATGCAGAGGGGATCTGGCCTAGCAGTTTGGGCTGGGCTGCTACCATTGGTGGCAGTACCTGACTGATTTGCATATGGCTGGACCCCTTTTGCAATGGCGCAGACGGGCTAAAAAACGGTGGTGTGGAAGGTTGCCCAGAGCATTGCCAGTGGTACAGATTCATTCAAAACCTTCCACCCATCACTTTTCTGGTCACAGTTTGTCTCACTGTGTGAGTGAGAGTATGCCCAGATGTGGGTCCCTTGCTCGCTGCGCCATAGGGAACCAAGCTGCACCTCACTGAGGATGCCCAACAAGGCCGAAACATGACTGGGGTTGATTGGTTTCCGAGCAGAGGGGATCTGGCCTAGCAGTTCGGGCTGGGCTGCTACCATTGGTGGCAGTACCTGACTGATTTGCATATGGCTGGACCCCTTTTGGAAAGGCGCAGACGGGCTAAAAAACAGTGGTGTGGATGGTTGCCCAGAGCATTGCCAGTGGAACAGATTCATTCAAAACCTTCCACCCATCACTTTTGTGGTCACAGTTTGTCTCACTATGTGAGAGAGGGTATGCCCAGACGTGGGTCCCTTGCTTGCTGCGCCATAGGGAACCAAGCTGCACCTCACTGAGGAGGCCCAACAAGGCCGAAACATGTCTGGGGTTGCTTGTGTTTCCGTGCAGAGGGGACCTGGCCCAGCAGTTCGGGCTGGGCTGCTACCATTGGTGGCAGTACCTGACTGATTTGCATATGGCTGGACCCCTTTTGCAATGGCGCTGACGGGCTAAAAAACAGTGGTGTGGAAGGTTGCCCAGAGCATTCCCAGTGGTACAGATTCATTCAAAACCTTCCACCCATCACTTTTGTGGTCACAGTTTGTCTCACTATGTGAGAGAGGGTATGCCCAGACGTGGGTCCCTTGCTCGCTGCGCCATAGGGAACCAAGCTGCACCTCTCTGAGGAGGCCCAACAAGGCCGAAACATGTCTGGGGTTGCTTGTGTTTCCATGCAGAGGGGACCTGGCCTAGCAGTTCGGGCTGGGCTGCTACCATTGGTGGCAGTACCTGACTGATTTGCATATGGCTGGACCCCTTTTGGAAAGGCGCAGACGGGCTAAAAAACAGTGGTGTGGAAGGTTGCCCAGAGCATTGCCAGTGGAACAGATTCATTCAAAACCTTCCACCCATCACTTTTGTGGTCACAGTTTGTCTCACTATGTGAGAGAGGGTATGCCCAGACGTGGATACCTTGCTCGCTGCGCCATAGGAAACCAAGCGCAACCTCACTGAGGAGGCCCAACAAGGCCGAAACATGTCTGGGGTTGCTTGTGTTTCCATGCAGAGGGGACCTGGCCCAGCAGTTCGGGCTGGGCTGCTACCATTGGTGGCAGTACCTGACTTATTTGCATATGGCTGGACCCCTTTTGCAATGGCGCAGACGGGCTAAAAAACGGTGGTGTGGAAGGTTGCCCACAGCATTGCCAGTGGTACAGATTCATTCAAAACCTTCCACCCATCACTTTTCTGGTCACAGTTTGTCTCACTATGTGAGAGAGGGTAGGCCCAGACGTGGGTCCCTTGCTCGCTGCACAATAGGGAACCAACCTGCACCTCACTGAGGAGGCCAAACAAAGCCGAAACATGTCTGGTGATGTTTGTGTTTCCGTGCAGAGGGGACCAAGCCTAGCAGTTCGGGCTGGGCTGCTACCATTGGTGGCAGTACGTGACTGCTTTGCAGATGGATGGACCCCTTTTGCAATGGCGCAGGCGGGCTAAAAAACGGTTGGGTGGAAGGTTGGCCAGAGCATTGCCAGTGGTACAGATTAATTCAAAACCTTCCACCCATCACTTTTGCGCTCACAGTTTGTCTCACTATATGAGAGAGGGTATGCCCAGACGTGGGTCCCTTGCTCGCTGCGCCATAGGTAACCAAGCTGCACCTCACTGAGGAGGCCCAACAAGGCCGAAACATGGCTGGGTTTGCTTGTGTTTCCATGCAGAGGGGACCTGGCCTAGCAGTTTGGGCTGGGCTGCTACCATTGGTGGCAGTATCTGACTGATTTGCATATGGCTGGACCCCTTTTTCAATGGCGCAGACGGGCTAAAAAACTGTTGTGTGGAAGGTAGCCCAGAGCATTGTCAGTGGTACAGATTAATTCAAAACCTTCCACCCATCACTTTTGTGGTCACAGTTTGTCACACTATGTGAGAGAGGGTATGCCCAGACGTGGGACCCTTGCTCGCTGCGCCATAGGGAACCAAACTGCACCTCACTGAGGAGGCCCAACAAGGCTGAAACATGTCTGGGGTTGCTTGTGTTTCTGTGCAGAAGGGATCTGGCCTAGCAGTTCGGGCTGGGTTGCTACCATTGGTGGCAGTACCTGACTGATTTGCATATGGCTGGACCCCTTTTGCAATGGCACAGGCGGGCTAAAAAACGGTTGTGTGGAAGGTTGCCCAGAGCATTGCCAGTGGTACAGATTAATTCAAAACCTTCCACCCATCACTTTTGTGGTCACAGTTTGTCTCACTATGTGAGAGAGGGTATGCCCAGACGTGGGTCCCTTGCTCGCTGCGCCATAAGGAACGAAGCTACACCTCACTGAGGAGACCCAACCAGGCCGTAACATGTCTGGGGTTGCTTGTGTTTACGTACAGAGGGGACCTGGCCTAGCAGTTCGGGCTGGGCTGCTACCATTGGTGGCAGTACCTGACTGATTTGCATATGGCTGGACCCCTTTTGCAATGGCGCAGACGGCTAAAAAATGGTGGTGTGGAAGGTTGCCCAGAGCATTGCCAGTGGTACAGATTCATTCAAAACCTTCCACCCATCACTTTTCTGGTCACAGTTTGTCTCACTATATGAGAGAGGGTATGCCCAGACGTGGGTCCCTTGCTCGCTGCGCCATAGGGAACCAAGCTGCACCTCACTGAGGAGGCCCAACAAGGCCGAAACGTGGCTGGGTTTGCTTGTGTTTCCATGCAGAGGGGATCTGGCCTAGCAGTTTGGGCTGGGCTGCTAACATTGGTGGCAGTACCTGACTGATTTGCATATGGCTGGACCCCTTTTTCAATGGCGCAGACGGGTTAAAAAACTGTTGTGTGGAAGGTAGCCCAGAACATTGTCAGTGGTACAGATTAATTCAAAACCTTCCACCCATCACTTTTGTGGTCACAGTTTGTCACACTATGTGAGAGAGGGCATGCCCAGACGTGGGACCCTTGCTCGCTGCACCATAGGGAACCAAACTGCACCTCACTGAGGAGACCCAACAAGGCTGAAACATGTCTGGGGTTGCTTGTGTTTCTGTGCAGAAGGAATCTGGCCTAGCAGTTCGGGCTGGGTTGCTACCATTGGTGGCAGTACCTGACTGATTTGCATATGGTTGGACCCCTTTTGCAATGGCACAGACGGGCTAAAAAACAGTGGTGTGGAGGTTGCTCAGAGCATTGCCAGTGGTACAGATTCATTCAAAACCTTGCACCCATCACTTTTGTGGTCACAGTTTGTCTCACTATGTGAGAGAGTGTATGCCCAGACGTGGGTCCCTTGCTCGCTGCGCCATAGGGAACCAAGCTACACCTCACTGAGGAGGCCCAACAAGGCCGAAACATGTCTGGGGTTGCTTGTGTTTCCATGCAGAGGGGACCTGGCCTAGTAGTTCGGGCTGGGCTGCTACCATTGGTGGCAGTACCTGACTGATTTGCATATGGCTGGACCCCTTTTGCAATGGCGCAGACGGGCTAAAAAACAGTGGTGT
Source organism: Ambystoma mexicanum (assembly GCF_040938575.1). Classification (NCBI taxonomy): domain Eukaryota; kingdom Metazoa; phylum Chordata; class Amphibia; order Caudata; family Ambystomatidae; genus Ambystoma; species Ambystoma mexicanum. Next base: position 1,233,458,780 of record NC_090933.1, on the reverse strand, counting down.
GGAAGGTTGCCCAGAGCATTGCCAGTGGTACAGATTCATTCAAAACCTTCCACCCATCACTTTTCTGGTCACAGTTTGTCTCACTATGTGAGAGAGGGTATGCCCAGACGTGGGTCCCTTGCTCGCTGCGCCATAGGGAACCAAGCTGCACCTCACTGAGGAGGCCCAACAAGGCCGAAACATGACTGGGATTGATTGGTTTCCGTGCAGAGGGGATCTGGCCTAGCAGTTCGGGCTGGGCTGCTACCATTGGTGGCAGTACCTGACTGATTTGCATATGGCTGGACCCCTTTTGGAAAGGCACAGACGGGCTAAAAAACAGTGGTTTGGAAGGTTGCCCAGAGCATTGCCAGTGGAACAGATTCATTCAAAACCTTCCACCCACCACTTTTGTGCTCACAGTTTGTCACACTATGTGAGAGAGGGTATGCCCAGACGTGGGTTCCTTGCTCGCTGCGCCATAGGGAACCAAGCTGCACCTCACTGAGGAGGCCCAACAAGGCCGAAACATGTCTGGGGTTGCTTGTGTTTCCGTGCAGAGGGGACCTGGCCCAGCAGTTCGGGCTGGGCTGCTACCATTGGTGGCAGTACCTGACTGATTTGCATATGGCTGGACCCCTTTTGAAATGGCGCAGACGGGCTAAAAAACAGTGGTGTGGAAGGTTGCCCAGAGCATTGCAGTGGTACAGATTCATTCAAAACCTTCCACCCATCACTTTTGTGGTCACAGTTTGTCTCACTATGTGAGAGAGGGTATGCCCAGACGTGGGTCCCTTGCTCGCTGCGCCATAGGGAACCAAGCTGCACCTCACTGAGGAGGCCCAACAAGGCTGAAACATGTCTGGTGTTGCTTGTGTTTCCGTGCAGAGGGGACCTGGCCTAGCAGTTCGGGCTGGGCTGCTACCATTGGTGGCAGTACCTGACTGATTTGCGTATGGCTGGACCCCTTTTGCAATGGCGCAGACGGGCTAAAACACGGTGGTGTGGAAGGTTGCCCAGAGCATTGCCAGTGGTACAGATTCATTCAAAACCTATCACCCATCACTTTCCTGGTCACAGTTTGTCTCAATATGTGAGAGAGAGTATGCCCAGACGTGGGTCCCTTGCTCGCTGCGCCATAGGGAACCAAGCTGCACCTCACTGAGGAGGCCCAGCAAGGCTGAAACATGTCTGGTGTTGCTTGTGTTTCCGTGCAGGGGGGACCTGGCCTAGCAGTTCGGGCTGGGCTGCTACCATTGGTGGCAGTACCTGACTGATTTGCATATGGCTGGACCCCTTTTGGAAAGGCGCAGACGGGCTAAAGAACAGTGGTGTGGATGGTTGCCCAGAGCATTGCCAGTGGAACAGATTCATTCAAAACCTTCCACCCATCACTTTTGTGGTCACAGTTTGTCTCACTATGTGAGAGAGGGTATGCCCAGACGTGGGTCCCTTGCTCGCTGCGCCATAGGGAACCAAGCTGCACCTCACTGAGGAGGCCCAACAAGGCCGAAACATATCTGGGGTTGCTTGTGTCTCCATGCAGAGGGGACCTGGCCCAGCAGTTCGTGCTGGGCTGCTACCATTGGTGGCAGTACCTGACTGATTTGCATATGGCTGGACCCCTTTTGGAAAGGCGCAGACGGGCTAAAAAACAGTGGTGTGGAAGGTTGCCCAGAGCATTGCCAGTGGAACAGATTCATTCAAAACCTTCCACCCATCACTTTTGTGGTCACAGTTTGTCTCACTATGTGAGAGAGGGTATGCCCAGACGTGGGTCCCTTGCTCGCTGCGCCATAGGAATCCAAGCTGCTCCTCATTGTGGAGGCCCAACAAGGCCGAAACATGTCTGGGGTTGCTTGTGTTTCCGTACAGAGGGGACCTGGCCTAGCAGTTCGGGCTGGGCTGCTACCATTGGTGGCAGTACCTGACTGATTTGCATATGGCTGGACCCCTTTTGCAAAGGCGCAGACGGCTAAAAAACGGTGGTGTGGAAGGTTGCCCAGAGCATTGCCAGTGGAACAGATTCATTCAAAACCTTCCACCCATCACTTTTGTGGTCACAGTTTGTCTCACTATGTGAGACAGGGTATGCCCAGACGTGGGTCGCTTGCTCGCTGCACCATAGGGAACCAAGCTGCACCTCCCTGAGGAGGCTCAACAAGGCCGAAACATGACTGGGATTGATTGGTTTCCGTGCAGAGGGGATCTGGCCTAGCAGTTCGGGCTGGGCTGCTACCATTGGTGGCAGTACCTGACTGATTTGCATATGGCTGGACCCCTTTTGGAAAGGCACAGACGGGCTAAAAAACAGTGGTTTGGAAGGTTGCCCAGAGCATTGCCAGTGGAACAGATTCATTCAAAACCTTCCACCCACCACTTTTGTGGTCACAGTTTGTCACACTATGTGAGAGAGGGTATGCCCAGACGTGGGTCCCTTGCTCGCTGCGCCATAGGGAACCAAGCTGCACCTCACTGAGGAGGCCCAACAAGGCCGAAACATATCTGGGGTTGCTTGTGTCTCCATGCAGAGGGGACCTGGCCCAGCAGTTCGGGCTGGGCTGCTACCATTGGTGGCAGTACCTGACTGATTTGCATATGGCTGGACCCCTTTTGGAAAGGCGCAGACGGGCTAAAAAACAGTGGTGTGGAAGGTTGCCCAGAGCATTGCCAGTGGAACAGATTCATTCAAAACCTTCCACCCATCACTTTTGTGGTCACAGTTTGTCTCACTATGTGAGACAGGGTATGCCCAGACGTGGGCCGCTTGCTCGCTGCACCATAGGGAACCAAGCTGCACCTCCCTGAGGAGGCTCAACAAGGCCGAAACATGTCTGGGGCTGCTTGTGTTTCCATGCAGAGGTTACCTGGCCTAGCAGTTCGGGCTGGGCTGCTACCATTGGTGGCAGTACCTGACTGATTTGCATATGGCTGGACCCCTTTTGCAATGGCACAGATGGGCTAAAAAACTGTGGTGTGGAAGTTTGCCCAGAGCATTGCCAGTGGTACAGATTCATTCAAAACCTTCCACCCATCACTTTTCTGGTCACAGTTTGTCTCACTGAGAGAGGGTATGCCCAGACGTGGGTCCCTTGCTCGCTGCGCCATAGGGAACCAAGCTGCACCTCACTGAGGAAGCCCAACAAGGCCGAAACATGTCTGGGGTTGCTTGTGTTTCCATGCAGAGGGGACCTGGCCTAGCAGTTTGGGCTGGGCTGCTACCATTGGTGGCAGTACCTGACTGATTTGCATATGGCTGGACCCCTTTTGCAATGGCGCAGAGGGGCTAAAAAACGGCGGCGTGGAAGGTTGCCCAGAGCATTGCCAGTGGTACAGATTCATTCAAAACCTTCCACACATCACTTTTGTGGTCACAGTTTGTCTCACTATGTGAGAGAGGGTATGCCCAGACGTGGGTCCCTTGCTCGCTGCGCCATAGGGAACCAAGCTGCACCTCACTGAGGAAGCCCAACAAGGCCGAAACATGTCTGGGGTTGCTTGTGTTTCCGTACAGAGGGGACCTGGCCTAGCAGTTCGGGCTGGGCTGCTACCATTGGTGGCAGTACCTGACTGATTTGCATATGGCTGGACCCCTTTTGCAAAGGCGCAGACGGCTAAAAAAAAGGTGGTGTGGAAGGTTGCCCAGAGCATTGCCAGTGGAACAGATTCATTCAAAACCTTCCACCCATCACTTTTGTGGTCACAGTTTGTCTCACTATGTGAGACAGGGTATGCCCAGACGTGGGTCGCTTGCTCGCTGCACCATAGGGAACCAAGCTGCACCTCCCTGAGGAGGCTCAACAAGGCCGAAACATGACTGGGATTGATTGGTTTCCGTGCAGAGGGGATCTGGCCTAGCAGTTCGGGCTGGGCTGCTACCATTGGTGGCAGTACCTGACTGATTTGCATATGGCTGGACCCCTTTTGGAAAGGCACAGACGGGCTAAAAAACAGTGGTTTGGAAGGTTGCCCAGAGCATTGCCAGTGGAACAGATTAATTCAAAACGTTCCACCCACCACTTTTGTGGTCACAGTTTGTCACACTATGTGAGAGAGGGTATGCCCAGACGTGGGTTCCTTGCTCGCTGCGCCATAGGGAACCAAGCTGCACCTCACTGAGGAGGCCCAACAAGGCCGAAACATGTCTGGGGTTGCTTGTGTTTCCGTGCAGAGGGGACCTGGCCCAGCAGTTCGGGCTGGGCTGCTACCATTGGTGGCAGTACCTGACTGATTTGCATATGGCTGGACCCCTTTTGCAATGGCGCAGACGGGCTAAAACACGGTGGTGTGGAAGGTTGCCCAGAGCATTGCCAGTGGTACAGATTCATTCAAAACCTATCACCCATCACTTTCCTGGTCACAGTTTGTCTCACTATGTGAGAGAGAGTATGCCCAGATGTGGGTCCCTTGCTCACTGCGCCATAGAGAACCAAGCTGCACCACACTGAGGAGGCCCAACAAGGCCGAAACATGACTGGGGTTGATTGGCTTCCGTGCAGAGGGGATCTGGCCTAGCAGTTCGGGCTGGGCTGCTACCATTGGTGGCAGTACCTGACTGATTTGCATATGGCTGGACCCCTTTTGGAAAGGCGCAGACGGGCTAAAGAACAGTGGTGTGGATGGTTGCCCAGAGCATTGCCAGTGGAACAGATTCATTCAAAACCTTCCACCCATCACTTTTGTGGTCACAGTTTGTCTCACTATGTGAGAGAGGGTATGCCCAGACGTGGGTCCCTTGCTCGCTGCGCCATAGGGAACCAAGCTGCACCTCACTGAGGAGGCCCAACAAGGCCGAAACATATCTGGGGTTGCTTGTGTCTCCATGCAGAGGGGACCTGGCCCAGCAGTTCGGGCTGGGCTGCTACCATTTGTGGCAGTACCTGACTGATTTGCATATGGCTGGACCCCTTTTGCAAAGGCGCAGACGGCTAAAAAACGGTGGTGTGGAAGGTTGCCCAGAGCATTGCCAGTGGAACAGATTCATTCAAAACCTTCCACCCATCACTTTTGTGGTCACAGTTTGTCTCACTATGTGAGACAGGGTATGCCCAGACGTGGGTCGCTTGCTCGCTGCACCATAGGGAACCAAGCTGCACCTCACTGAGGAGGCCCAACAAGGCCGAAACATATCTGGGGTTGCTTGTGTCTCCATGCAGAGGGGACCTGGCCCAGCAGTTCGTGCTGGGCTGCTACCATTGGTGGCAGTACCTGACTGATTTGCATATGGCTGGACCCCTTTTGGAAAGGCGCAGACGGGCTAAAAAACAGTGGTGTGGAAGGTTGCCCAGAGCATTGCCAGTGGAACAGATTCATTCAAAACCTTCCACCCATCACTTTTGTGGTCACAGTTTGTCTCACTATGTGAGAGAGGGTATGCCCAGACGTGGGTCCCTTGCTCGCTGCGCCATAGGAAACCAAGCTGCTCCTCATTGTGGAGGCCCAACAAGGCCGAAACATGTCTGGGGTTGCTTGTGTTTCCGTACAGAGGGGACCTGGCCTAGCAGTTCGGGCTGGGCTGCTACCATTGGTGGCAGTACCTGACTGATTTGCATATGGCTGGACCCCTTTTGCAAAGGCGCAGACGGCTAAAAAACGGTGGTGTGGAAGGTTGCCCAGAGCATTGCCAGTGGAACAGATTCATTCAAAACCTTCCACCCATCACTTTTGTGGTCACAGTTTGTCTCACTATGTGAGACAGGGTATGCCCAGACGTGGGTCGCTTGCTCGCTGCACCATAGGGAACCAAGCTGCACCTCCCTGAGGAGGCTCAACAAGGCCGAAACATGACTGGGATTGATTGGTTTCCGTGCAGAGGGGATCTGGCCTAGCAGTTCGGGCTGGGCTGCTACCATTGGTGGCAGTACCTGACTGATTTGCATATGGCTGGACCCCTTTTGGAAAGGCACAGACGGGCTAAAAAACAGTGGTTTGGAAGGTTGCCCAGAGCATTGCCAGTGGAACAGATTCATTCAAAACCTTCCACCCACCACTTTTGTGGTCACAGTTTGTCACACTATGTGAGAGAGGGTATGCCCAGACGTGGGTCCCTTGCTCGCTGCGCCATAGGGAACCAAGCTGCACCTCACTGAGGAGGCCCAACAAGGCCGAAACATATCTGGGGTTGCTTGTGTCTCCATGCAGAGGGGACCTGGCCCAGCAGTTCGGGCTGGGCTGCTACCATTGGTGGCAGTACCTGACTGATTTGCATATGGCTGGACCCCTTTTGGAAAGGCGCAGACGGGCTAAAAAACAGTGGTGTGGAAGGTTGCCCAGAGCATTGCCAGTGGAACAGATTCATTCAAAACCTTCCACCCATCACTTTTGTGGTCACAGTTTGTCTCACTATGTGAGAGAGGGTATGCCCAGACGTGGGTCCCTTGCTCGCTGCGCCATAGGAAACCAAGCTGCTCCTCATTGTGGAGGCCCAACAAGGCCGAAACATGTCTGGGGTTGCTTGTGTTTCCGTACAGAGGGGACCTGGCCTAGCAGTTCGGGCTGGGCTGCTACCATTGGTGGCAGTACCTGACTGATTTGCATATGGCTGGACCCCTTTTGCAAAGGCACAGACGGCTAAAAGACGGTGGTGTGGAAGGTTGCCCAGAGCATTGCCAGTGGAACAGATTCATTCAAAACCTTCCACCCATCACTTTTGTGGTCACAGTTTGTCTCACTATGTGAGACAGGGTATGCCCAGACGTGGGCCGCTTGCTCGCTGCACCATAGGGAACCAAGCTGCACCTCCCTGAGGAGGCTCAACAAGGCCGAAACATGTCTGGGGCTGCTTGTGTTTCCATGCAGAGGTTACCTGGCCTAGCAGTTCGGGCTGGGCTGCTACCATTGGTGGCAGTACCTGACTGATTTGCATATGGCTGGACCCCTTTTGCAATGGCACAGATGGGCTAAAAAACTGTGGTGTGGAAGTTTGCCCAGAGCATTGCCAGTGGTACAGATTCATTCAAAACCTTCCACCCATCACTTTTCTGGTCACAGTTTGTCTCACTGAGAGAGGGTATGCCCAGACGTGGGTCCCTTGCTCGCTGCGCCATAGGGAACCAAGCTGCACCTCACTGAGGAAGCCCAACAAGGCCGAAACATGTCTGGGGTTGCTTGTGTTTCCATGCAGAGGGGACCTGGCCTAGCAGTTTGGGCTGGGCTGCTACCATTGGTGGCAGTACCTGACTGATTTGCATATGGCTGGACCCCTTTTGCAATGGCGCAGAGGGGCTAAAAAACGGCGGCGTGGAAGGTTGCCCAGAGCATTGCCAGTGGTACAGATTCATTCAAAACCTTCCACACATCACTTTTGTGGTCACAGTTTGTCTCACTATGTGAGAGAGGGTATGCCCAGACGTGGGTCCCTTGCTCGCTGCGCCATAGGGAACCAAGCTGCACCTCACTGAGGAAGCCCAACAAGGCCGAAACATGTCTGGGGTTGCTTGTGTTTCCGTACAGAGGGGACCTGGCCTAGCAGTTCGGGCTGGGCTGCTACCATTGGTGGCAGTACCTGACTGATTTGCATATGGCTGGACCCCTTTTGCAAAGGCGCAGACGGCTAAAAAAAAGGTGGTGTGGAAGGTTGCCCAGAGCATTGCCAGTGGAACAGATTCATTCAAAACCTTCCACCCATCACTTTTGTGGTCACAGTTTGTCTCACTATGTGAGACAGGGTATGCCCAGACGTGGGTCGCTTGCTCGCTGCACCATAGGGAACCAAGCTGCACCTCCCTGAGGAGGCTCAACAAGGCCGAAACATGACTGGGATTGATTGGTTTCCGTGCAGAGGGGATCTGGCCTAGCAGTTCGGGCTGGGCTGCTACCATTGGTGGCAGTACCTGACTGATTTGCATATGGCTGGACCCCTTTTGGAAAGGCACAGACGGGCTAAAAAACAGTGGTTTGGAAGGTTGCCCAGAGCATTGCCAGTGGAACAGATTAATTCAAAACGTTCCACCCACCACTTTTGTGGTCACAGTTTGTCACACTATGTGAGAGAGGGTATGCCCAGACGTGGGTTCCTTGCTCGCTGCGCCATAGGGAACCAAGCTGCACCTCACTGAGGAGGCCCAACAAGGCCGAAACATGTCTGGGGTTGCTTGTGTTTCCGTGCAGAGGGGACCTGGCCCAGCAGTTCGGGCTGGGCTGCTACCATTGGTGGCAGTACCTGACTGATTTGCATATGGCTGGACCCCTTTTGCAATGGCGCAGACGGGCTAAAACACGGTGGTGTGGAAGGTTGCCCAGAGCATTGCCAGTGGTACAGATTCATTCAAAACCTATCACCCATCACTTTCCTGGTCACAGTTTGTCTCACTATGTGAGAGAGAGTATGCCCAGATGTGGGTCCCTTGCTCACTGCGCCATAGAGAACCAAGCTGCACCACACTGAGGAGGCCCAACAAGGCCGAAACATGACTGGGGTTGATTGGCTTCCGTGCAGAGGGGATCTGGCCTAGCAGTTCGGGCTGGGCTGCTACCATTGGTGGCAGTACCTGACTGATTTGCATATGGCTGGACCCCTTTTGGAAAGGCGCAGACGGGCTAAAGAACAGTGGTGTGGATGGTTGCCCAGAGCATTGCCAGTGGAACAGATTCATTCAAAACCTTCCACCCATCACTTTTGTGGTCACAGTTTGTCTCACTATGTGAGAGAGGGTATGCCCAGACGTGGGTCCCTTGCTCGCTGCGCCATAGGGAACCAAGCTGCACCTCACTGAGGAGGCCCAACAAGGCCGAAACATATCTGGGGTTGCTTGTGTCTCCATGCAGAGGGGACCTGGCCCAGCAGTTCGGGCTGGGCTGCTACCATTTGTGGCAGTACCTGACTGATTTGCATATGGCTGGACCCCTTTTGCAAAGGCGCAGACGGCTAAAAAACGGTGGTGTGGAAGGTTGCCCAGAGCATTGCCAGTGGAACAGATTCATTCAAAACCTTCCACCCATCACTTTTGTGGTCACAGTTTGTCTCACTATGTGAGACAGGGTATGCCCAGACGTGGGTCGCTTGCTCGCTGCACCATAGGGAACCAAGCTGCACCTCCCTGAGGAGGCTCAACAAGGCCGAAACATGTCTGGGGCTGCTTGTGTTTCCATGCAGAGGTGACCTGGCCTAGCAGTTCGGGCTGGGCTGCTACCATTGGTGGCAGTACCTGACTGATTTGCATATGGCTGGACCCCTTTTGCAATGGCACAGATGGGCTAAAAAACTGTGGTGTGGAAGTTTGCCCAGAGCATTGCCAGTGGTACAGATTCATTCAAAACCTTCCACCCATCACTTTTCTGGTCACATTTTGTCTCACTGAGAGAGGGTATGCCCAGACGTGGGTCCCTTGCTCGCTGCGCCATAGGGAACCAAGCTGCACCTCACTGAGGAAGCCCAACAAGGCCGAAACATGTCTGGGGTTGCTTGTGTTTCCATGCAGAGGGGACCTGGCCTAGCAGTTTGGGCTGGGCTGCTACCATTGGTGGCAGTACCTGACTGATTTGCATATGGCTGGACCCCTTTTGCAATGGCGCAGACGGGCTAAAAAACGGCTCCGTGGAAGGTTGCCCAGAGCATTGCCAGTGGTACAGATTCATTCAAAACCTTCCACACATCACTTTTGTGGTCACAGTTTGTCTCACTATGTGAGAGAGGGTATGCCCAGACGTGGGTCCCTTGCTCGCTGCGCCATAGGGAAACAAGCTGCACCTCACTGAGGAGGCCCAACAAGGCAGAAACATGACTGGGGTTGATTGGTTTCCGTGCAGAGGAGGTTGGCCTAGCAGTTCGGGCTGGGCTGTGTAAGAGGATTCAATTCAGCACTACAGCTAAGTTAACGCCTAGTCTAGAATACTGAATGAAAACCCTTATTGAGATATCTTTAGGTCCAGTTCATGCGTTCCGGATGACTACCCCTATATAACACCCCTCTCTTGGAATCCCCCTGACCCCACTGAGCCAAGAAGTAGTTCTGTTTTGCAAGTTTAAAAGGTTTATTTGATAATTTAAACAATAGATATATATCTATCACGCTTTATAATAAATTAATAATTGAATAGCACACTTAATCTGATATGATAAAGATCAACAACGGAGAATCTGGCACTAGCACACTTCTTTATAATTACTAAGGAGTTGAGATGAAATGGATAAGGTAGCACACTGGTAAATAGGTACAGAAGTATAATGTGGTAGAAAATGCTTATAGAGTTCAAATGGATGTAATGTTGAATGAAAATGCAATACAGAAAATACTCAATATGATTTCAACAAACAAGGTAATCACTTTTCTCTGGCAATCCCCTCCCCCCCTTGATGCAATGCAAGGAAATGGAAGGAAGCACACAGTTCTCAGAAATGCAATCAATGTAATCAGTTCAATCCAGCAAGCTTAGACAACAGAAAACAGATAGGAGTTTTGAAATCACAGGCCCAAATTGCTTTGATATGTGCTGGCAATGAATGAGAAATATGCTGGAAACGCTTTTAATTCCCTTTCAGAGGTTCAGGGTGAGTGGTATCTAGTTAATATTAGTCCAGGCTCACACTAGCAATGATGCAGGGATAGTTAGCAGGTTAAAACGAATTTCTGGCAAATGGAAAGCAAACAGCAGCAGTTTTTACATGTGAAGAAATTGCAATTCGCGGTAAAATTCGCGGATGCGTGTTCCGCGATTGCGGTAAAACTATAAGGGGTAGGGATGCGGTTCTTGGTGCGATTCAAAGCTACGATTCTAAGCTATCAGAGGAAAGTTACTGCAAGTCTCTAGCCCAAACGGTCGCGGAGATATGAGCGATTTAATAAAGGTCGTTTTTGGGTTTGCAAATTTCAAAAGCTCAAAATGACAAGTGCAGCTTGCGACTAGAAAATGACAAGTGACAGCTTTACAAATGACAGGTGACAGTTAAGAGGCAGTTCTACTTAGATTAAATAGATTGAATTATATTATTTTAACTAAGAGATTGGTTCTGCACAGTTTTCTAGGTACTCACACTATATTCTTGAGTGAAATGGGCCTCGCCATGGATCTGGTCAGGGTTTTAAACTGGACTCTGGTCTGGTCTGGTCTGGCCTCTGCACTTCACAGTGATCTGGGTCAGCTCTCTCTGTGGTCTGGGTCTCTCTGGGTACAGCACTGCTTTCTCTCTGGTCTGGTCTCTTAGTTCTGGATAGATTGAAGTCTCTAGTTTGGCTTTCTGGAGGTTGATGGAGGTAAGTATGGATTTTTCCGGCAGAGCGTCCCGCTGCAGATGGATTTTTAAGGTCCCTCTCTGTCCTGTCTGTCTGCTTTTATGTGTTTAGAATGTGGGTGTGTTCTAGCATCACTGACCCTACCTCTCTCTCAGCTTCTAATTGGTCAAACTTTCATTCGTCCCCTGATTGGCGAACTAAGTTGTGTCAGAGTGATGTCAGCCATTTATGATCTCTTGAAGAACCTCCCTTATCATCTGTGCACCCAAATCTATATATGATCAAAATATATACTTCAGAGTTACACAGTTGCTTGAAATTACATATACATGGTGTGGCTGAATTTAGCCATGTCTCTGTCCAAATCTGCTGTTTCTAGGAGCTTGCATTCACAAATGGCAACTTCTAGCACTTTTTAATGTGCTGAACAACATTGGATCTTCATTAAATTTTATACAACTGTTCCTCACATATCTACCCACATACCAATGCATTTTCGTTTGTCTAGCTGAAACAGGGAGTCTGTAATATTAATAAACAATGGGGTTTTGCCCCAGAACATCACACAAATTCGAGTTTAGTCTTGAATTAAAGGTACATTTTTTAAATTAAAGCTCTCAAAGTTATACATTTCTGTCATTTGATTACAAAGAGTTATCAGTGTTTTTGTAAAATATATATTTTACTTCCAATTCAGTCCTCAGAGTGTTGAGGTCCGCCTCCAAGACTTGGGTGGGTCAGTCCTCTGGGCAGGCAGGGCTTTGTTGACATTAAACATTTCAGAATTAACATATTCCTTTCAGAGGAAAGGGTCCTTTGTGTGGTCTCTGGGAAGCTCCCAGCCAGTCTGCCTTCTATCAATCAAAATGTCATGTGAGATTCTAACTCCTAGTGTGAAGCTCTGGAGGTGATAGGGTTTCCCAGGCTTCAGGCCTCTGGGAACTGCATGTGGCTAATTTTTAATTAAAATGCAGCCTTTGAAGTCAGCTGAGTCAAATCCCTTTGTCAGCAACTGCACTCAATTCTCCTGTCAGAGTTTAGACCGCCAGCGCCCCCTTGAGGATTTTGTTGGTACTGCATGCAATTTTGGGATTTTCTTGGATTAATGCATTCTAAACAGGAATGGTTCTTACATGGTAGTAAATCCTTGCTTAACATTGTTTTGATGGGGCTCCTTACAGTAAGATGGTTATGTGGAACCCCACAAAAAGGGTTGAATCTTTAAAGGGGTCCAATGAGTCACGATTTCAGCAACTTTTTGACATCAGTAACAGTGGATTTTGTTAACAAAGACCTTTCTTTACACTGGTGGGTGGCAAGTTAGGTAACCATTTTGGTGTGCGCACAACTGTGCAGCTCTCCTGGATTCTGGGATGAAATGATGGGCGGCGACAGCGCATCCCCATATTTACCCCGTCTAATGATTCCACATGGGTCAAAACCCTCCACAAACCCCCCCGCCCGACTGCGCTTTGACTTGAGTCGAGGGGGAGTCGGTTGCAAGGGAGGTTTTGAACCCTGGCGCTGGTATGTCCACATTATCTTCTTCCAATTCTGTAGATGGCACAGTTCAGCATCTTCCTCTCCATCCGGTCAGATCGATCAGTTCTCCTCGCCGGTCCTGATGGGAAGATTGGGCGGTACCCCGGGCCCGTTGCGTCTCTGCTCCCGGTCTCCGGATCGTCCTCCTTGGCCCGTCTCCAGGTCTTCTTTCTCCTAGGACGACAAAGGAAGAGCGGCAATACCTACTCATAGACGTTTTTCCACCACTGTTGAGATAGTGGGGCAGCATATGCATTTCATCATCACGAAACATTACATTCTTATTTTGATAAAAAACAGTATAACTAAGAGACAGTTTCATGCAAATCACAATATTTTAGAGACTAGATGTGGTATGTTTTATGATTGGAACTGAATTAGTCTGAGACAGTACCCGCTAGGATTCCAGAGGATTCCTCCAGTTGTTGCAGAGTGTGCCTGGGATGGCAACATTTCAACTGGTTTATGTGGACCCACTTGTCTTCCCCCTCTGCCGAACCGCCTTTGGGGATGCGGATCTTGTAGGCCACAGGGGAGATCTTATCGACGATCTCAAAGGGTCCCTTCCATGTAGGCAAAAATTTGCGCTTCTTGGCTTGATTCCTTTGGAAGTTGTATAGATAGACCCGGTCTCCCACCTGATATTCCTTCCTGGAAGTTTTCAGGTCATAATGGGTCTTCATGCTATCAGCTGATCTTTCTAGATTCCGCTGAGCATAAGCAAAAGCATGTTGAAGGTGTTTCCTTAAATTCTCTACATACTCATGAGTAGTGGAGGCATTTATCAGTGTCTGCTCTTGGGTCCTATAGAGCAAATGCTGAGGAAGCACCATCTTGCGCCCAGTCATCAACTCAAATGGTGACATTTTGGTTGCAGATGAAGGGGTAGATCTGATAGCCATTAGGACCAGAGGTAATCGGATATCCCAACTTGGCCCAGAATCTGCCACAAACTTCTTTAATATGCTCACAATTGTCCGGTTATATCTCTCTACTGCCCCAGAAGAAGCTGGCCGGTAAGCAATATGCAACTTCCTTTTGACCCCCAGTATCTCCCACATCTTTGTCATTACTTCACTGGTGAAGTGGCTACCTCTGTCTGACTCAATCCTTTGAGGTAGACCAAAACGGGAAAAGATGTGGTTAATCATCAAGGCAGCTGCAGTTTCTGCCTTGCAGTTTGGGGCTGGGAGACATTCCACCCACTTGGTAAACAAGCATGTGACGGTCAACATGTACTTATTCCCCCTAGCCGAGCGAACCACGGGGCCTACAAAGTCGATTTGTAAATCTGACCATGGCAGTGTCATTCCCCTCTTTTGTAAAGGCGCCCGGTGTGTGAGGGATGTCGGCTGAAATTGTGCACACACAAGACAACCCTTCAAATATTGGTTGAGGTCCTGGCCCATGTGTGGCCAGTATGCAACCTCTCTTAAGATTTCCAGTGTTGTGTGAAACCCCCTATGACCGGCGGTGGCCGCATCATGGGCGTGACTTAACATCAGGCTTCGGAATGAGGTAGGAACCACCCACTGATCGTGGCCAGCTTTGGATTTCCTTACCAACAAACCGTCTTGGATTCGGAACATTTTTGGACATTTCATCAACACTCTTAGGTCCTCTTTCCCAATGTAATCGGTATCCGTCAGGGGAAAGTTCTCAGGGTCCTCAAGGTGCTGGTAAAATTTACCAATTATTGGATCCCCCTTCTGAGCGGTAATCAAATCAGCATCAGGGGTCTCCTTACTCCATTGTGCAATTGAAAGGTCGTTGTGAGCATTTGTCTGGGACCTAGTGATGGCAGTGACCTGGATTTCCCCCAACAGGGACTCAATCTCAATTAGATCCCCTTGGATGGCTCCGGTTTTGGCCAGCTGATCAGCTAAGTCATTTCCAGTTTTGTCTGGTCCCTCTACTTTGGAATGACCCTTAATCTTTTTCCAGTAGATGGTCATCCCATTCGAGGTGACCAGATCATCAATGTTTTGGATCAACTTCCCATGTTTCAAGGGTTTGTTGTTAGCACATAACATGCCTCTGGTTTTCCAATTAACCAGGTGCTCCACGAACCCGTTCCGTACATAATCCGAATCTGTGATTATGACCAGTTCGTGGAGTTGATGCTGGACAGCAGTGAGGATGGCCTGATGCACAGCCATCAATTCTGCCACCTGACTACTTCGGGGACCAATTTTGTATCCAGCGGAGGGTTCTGGGGACTCATTCACCCATGCATTCCCTACGCCAGCCACCAGTTCTTTCTCCCCGTCGTTGTCAACATGGTAAGAGCATCCATCCACATAGACAGTGGGCATTCCCTCACACTTGTCCTCTTCAAAGACTTTGTGGGGGGAATTAAGGTATGCCTCCATGTTGTCCTTGATTTTTAGACTTTCGTCCTCGAGACAGTTTTCTCTGGCACAATCATGCAAGTCAGCCAGACCTTGCGCGAGGGGACTCTTCTTGTTTTGGCCATATCTGACCTCCACAGGAAAGCCTTGCATTGACAGAATCCAGGAAGTAATTCGGGAATTACTCACATTTCCGGCCCGGATCCTGTCACTTTGGAGATATTGCAGAGGCTGGTGTGGAGTCTCCACTATGATGTGTTCCCCCTGGATAAACGGGCGGTAATTCTTCAATGCCCACACCGTTGCCAGGAGTGCCTTCTCACAATCGTTGAATTTTTCCTCCACAGAGGATAAAGTTTTGCTCGCATAGGAGATTACTTTATTGACCTTGTCATGCTTTTGGTATAATACTGCCGTCAAGCACGTATTAGAGAACCCTGTCTCCAGGAAGAACTCCTTGTTTCTGACAGGGTAAGCTAGGCAAGGCGCTTGTGAGAGGCTTCTCTTGAGTTGTTTTACTGCCTCGGCTTGTTCTGGACCCCATTCCCACTTGACCCCCCCCTTCAGGAGATGAATCAGGGGTCTGGTGATCTCTGCGTAGCCCTCAATGAACTTTCTGCTGTAATTAGTCAGTCCAAGGAGGCTCCTTAGTTCCCGCAGGGTTGTGGGGTCTTTCAGTTTCTGAAGTGCTTCCACTTTCTTTTCCTGGGGACAGAGACCCTGAGGAGTAATCTCATGGCCCAAGAAATTAACACGGGTTCTACACCACTGTGCTTTCTGAAAGGAAAGTTTTGCTCCGACGGCCCTCAACTGTGTCAGAACATAACGGATCTCCGCTATATGTTCCTCCACAGATGAACTTTTAATGAGGACATCATCTACATAAGCCAGGTTACCCCTCGCACCCAGGTCGGGCATGGCCTTATGTAGGAAAATATTGAACTCATTACCGGAGTTAAGGTATCCGAAGGGAGTCCGGGTCCATGTGTACTGCTGGCCCCCAAAGGTAAAAGCCAGTTTGTATTGGTCCTCCCTACTGACAGGCACGGTCCAGTACCCATTGGTCAGGTCTATTGCAGTGAATACCTGTGACCCCTGGATCTGGGCCAGCCCTTGGTCAATGTAGGGCAGTGGCCATCGGGAAGTATGGACCCGTTTGTTGAGCTCCTTGAGGTCGGCGCAGAGTCTCCACTGGCCGTTTGGCTTCAATATTCCCAGCACCGGATTATTGAAGGTGCTGTGGACTGGACGGATTATTCCCCGGGACTCAAGGTTCTTAATTATTTCAGTAAGGGACTCCATTGATGCGAGAGGCAAGCGATATTGCTTCACAAACACAGGAGTCATGCCAGGGTCCGTGGGGATTGTTGTTGTGTGGATGTCAGTGCGACCACAGTCATATGAGTCTACCGCAAAGAGATCTTGGAAATCCAAGAAAACTTGTTTCAACTTTTGCTTTTGTTCCAGAGTCACACAGGCATCAGCTAGGTTGACTCTCTCTTCCACCATCTGCCTGAAGCCTGGAAAGACTTCTGGTTTGGCTATCTCCGCGGCCTCCTCCAGCTGGGTGGAGAAGTCCCTGGTCAGAGTGCTGATCTGGACCGGAGGCTTCAGGTGGGAAAGGCAGCCCTCATGGACCTGGAAAATCACCTCATCCCTCCTGAAGTCACAAGTCACATCTTCCTTACCATAGGGGCAGGAAGTGTACACCAGGAAGTTCCCCCCATGCCGGGTAAAAATCCTGTCTGGTGTTGCGTGGTCCTCGCTGTCACTGTCAACGCAGTCCTTGGGGATTGGTCCTAACAGTTCATTTACAAGATCAATGGAGAAATGTCGGTCATCAACCGCCATTCCAATAATGGTGCCTGCGGCTAGAGTAATACTCTTTAAGTCGCTGTTATCCACCTCTATTGGAATGGTGTCATGTTCTATGTTGACTAATGGAGTTGGGTTTACCCCCAACCCTTGCTGTTGGAGAGAAGCATTTAGATGTATGTAAGCATCAGGGTTTTGCAAATATTGTCCTCTTTTAACTTTCACTTCCAGGGAGAATTGTCGGGTCCTTTCTGGGATGGTGACTTCCTCTTTGATCTGAATTTCAACTGCATAAGGTAGCAATTGAGCTGACCTAAATGCTTTTTTTGGATCATCAAAGCCCATGGGATTATCCGCTAATCGGGACCAAGCTTTGAAGTTTATTAGGTCCAAACTAATGGCAAAGCGATTGAGAATGTCACTGCCTAAGTAAAAGGCGGCAGGGACGTCTCGCACGACCCAACAATTATGGACTATGCTCTTGTTGCCAATGGAGATTTTGAGCATACACCTGCTTGGCAGGAGATGTTTTGAATTGGGTGCTTCCAGGTCCATTTCCCATTTGTCTATCAGTTTGAAGGTGGGAATGGCTGGATCTTTTGGGAGTTGGCGGAACATGGCTTCGCTGATGAAGCTCTTACCGTTGTTCACACACACTCGAGCGAGAACAGAGTCCTTACCATCATTTAACTGAACAGGGATGAACAACTGCTCTCCAATTTGCTGAATATCAGCCAGGCTCTGAGCTGATTTCACATCTTTCTGGACTGTAGGAGTGGGAGTTTCTGATTGTGGATTAGTAAAGAATTTCAGGGTGTTTCCTTCCAGCGTGGAGTACCACTTTAGACTGGAAGGAAGGTTGATTTTCAGGAATAGAGAGGACCCCCCATCACCAGTCTGTTGTCCTACTGCTATTACTGTCACGTCTGGAATTTGGTGGTTCTGGAAGTGAAATTCTACTTGGTCAGATTTTTGTTCAACCATGTGGCAGGTGCCGTTTAAACTAACATGGTTGACACTCTTTTTTAATTTTATTGGTCGGCTAGTCTGGGTCCAGAGGACCTTGTTTACGCAATCTATTAGGGGTGACAACCTTCTCAGGAGGTCATTCCCTAGTAAACAAGGGGTGCCCTCTGGGGTCACAACTATGACCGGGTGTTTCAACTTATGTCGCCCAATTTTAATGTCCAAATCTGCCGTCCCCTCGACGGGAATTTCCTTCCTGTCAAAGTTCTGCAGTTGTCCAGGAAGAGAGGTGAGAGGAATTTGATAATTCTCTCCCCTTCCTGCATTCAGTTCATCAAAGGCCCTTCTGGACAGAAGGGTAGCTTGAGATCCAGTGTCCACCAGTGCCGAGATTGTACCCTGTCCCTGTACTTGTACCGGGGCATAATATCTTCCCTCCTTCTCCTCAAGGGGGCACAGATAATGTACATTTTTGGACAACTGGTGGGCTAATTTTCTGGTTTTGGACATCGATAGCGAAGAGATTTGGGCAGAATTCTGTGGAGAGCCTTGGGAATCTGAAAGAAAAAGTTGGCAACTGGAGATCAGAGCCATTGTGGGTTCCCCTGGTTCCGGTTCTGGGCCGCCCCCCCCTTTTTGGAGGCAGTCCCCAGTATGGGTTTGAACCCGGGGATTTTCTTGCTGTTGGTTCTGGGATGAGATGGTGGGCGGCGGTAGCTCAGTCTCCACATCTCCCCAGTCTGGATTTTCATCCCTAAGGACCCATTTTTCTTTGGGAGGAGTTCCCCCCTCTCTGAAGGAGAAGATCCTTTTCCCAGGATCCTCTGAGGATCCCTCTCCCTCAAATTGGAAGATCTGTACCTCCTCCTCAAACTGAGTCTGTTTGGGTCTTTTGTTTCTCCTACCCCCCCTCTGCTCCTTAGGAGGCAGACTTTCAGGGGCAAGAGATTTTGTTTCCGGTTCCTGGGTTTCCAGGGGCTGTTTACAAGTGAGGAAGGAAGCTTCCTCCAAGGCTTTACACCCCCCTTCCCCTTGTGCCTCCTCCCTGGGAACCGGTGCGTTATCGGGGTGCTGCCCCCGTCATTGTTCTGGAGCACCAGGTCCAGAGTTGGGTGCGTTCTGCGCCGGCATGCTGATCTGAGGGTTCTGCTGCGCCCTCAGTATATGACCCATATCCCGCGCCATGTTTTGAACCTGGCGCTCTAACTGGGAAACCCGCTCAGGCTGATACGGGGCCCTGTTTTCTCCCCTGGGCTGATCCCGGGAAGGGTAGCTGTCCCTCCTCTGGTAAAACCCCGGGTTGGGAAGATTTGGGTACCCCTCCACCCTTGGCCTCCCCTCTCCCGGATTCAGTGATCTGGGCTCAGGGAATTGGGGAAAGAAGGATGGATGGTTTTGGGGCTGAAAGTCGGGTGGATATCTGGGGAAAAAGTTCTGCCCAGGGTTTGGTAAATTTCTGCCCTCCGGTGGGAAGTTTGGAGGGAAGTTCCCAAGGTTAGGTGCTTGGCTGGATCCCCCCCCTTGGGCTGGAGGAGTCCACACATAACCCAGGATGGGTCTGTTACCTTTGTAGCGAGGACTTACATAGTCAGGAGAGCGAGGGACCCCATTTGTGGGGCTGCCTCCCTGGCTCCCTGTCTGTGACTGGCCCGAGGACCTTCTGGGCCTAGCATTATTAGGTGCAGGTAGGTTTTTAGGCCCCCCCATCTCCAGATCCAAAACGGGGGTGACCTTTACCTCTGCCACCTTGACAGCAGCAGGGGTGCTGTTGGCTTTGGGGTTTTTCTGGGCATTGCTTTTATTTTCTATGGGCTTCTGCACCTCATAGATCCGGGTAGCCTGTTCAATGACCCAGTCTAAAGATCTTTTCTCATGAAAATCTCTCACGAGCTGGGTCATTATATATTTGGGCAAGGCATGGAAAAATGTATTGACAAACTCTCTACTATCTGTGCGCACCCTTCTGGTGGTTTGCGCAAAAGCACGCTTTAACTCCTGCACAAATTCTCGTGGGGCCTGATCCTCCCCACATTGCAAATTGTAGGCCGCCTTGCGAGCCTCTTGAGGATTTCTGTGAACAGAAAAATGTTTCAGGATGGCCGCCTTATATGTGGACCATCTTAAATGATTTTGGTCCTCCAGCCCCGCAAAGAAACTGGAGTATTCCGGGGAGAATGTCCACTTTACATATTGAATACAGCTTTGGCTGTCCTTCAAATGGAAAGTCTCCATCATTTGTTCAAACAACTCTAAGTGCTCCCAAACAGAATACTTAGCGTTCTTATGGTAAGGCGTGATGACGCTACTGATCGCCTTAATCTGCTTTAAGGGGTCCTTAAGCAAGGCCCTTTTTGCCTTATTGGCCTTTTTGGTTCGGGTAACCCTTGTCCATTCTTCCTCGGACTCAGAGGCACTGCTCCCAGAGGTTCCCGTCTGTTCTTCCAGGTTTTCCCGGATTCTGCGAGCCTGGGAATGGCTGGCAGAATGTGGGGACCTGGTCTCCTGTGTCCTGCGCAGTTCAGAGGAGTCTTCAGATTCCTCCTTGCTGCCAGGATTTGATGGGTACCCCCTCCACTGACCTAACTGGGCAGAGGTTTTCAGGATGCCCTTAATGGGCCTACTCTCCTGGGGTTCCCCATTGAACTGTACTGTACTTGGGTGCCCATACCCGGATGCCCACCCCTCCATTCCTGAGTGGTACTGGCCTATGAGCCCCATACTCTTAGCTGGATAGTAATCTGCCATCCCTGCGGCCCTGTGCTCATGTGCGCCAGGGGACATGGGGGTGGTAGAGTCCAGGGACTGGGGGAGATGAAGGCCCCTGGGGTTAGGGCTCCTGCGGTTATGGTCAGGAGTCTCTCTTTCCCAGCGGACCTCATCTCTATCCGCCCCTGCTCCCTGTTGCAATGCAAGAGCCTGCATTTGTGCTTTCAGTTCCTCTGTTAAGGCCTTACTCGACTCTATCAGTCTCTCCTGCATCGCTACCTGCTGTTGGAGCCTATCATTGTGTTGACAGAGGGCCTCATTCTCCCTCTGTGCTTCCTGGTTGGTCCTGGAGAACTGGGCCAGTCTTTGCTGCAGGAGGTTTACCTCCTGGGCAATGTCCCTATTGGCCTGCTCCTTTCTTGCTAGAGCATCTTCCACCCTTCTGGTGTGCTCTACCAAGTTCTGGTTTTCTTTTTGGAGATCACCCAGCCCCTGGTGGGCCAGGTGATTTTCTTCCATTTTTCTTTTTAAATGGCAGACTTCCTGGCCTAAGGCGTCTCTTTCCTGACTAAGAGCCTGGATTTGTGCCGCCAGGTCGTCCCTTTGCCTTTGGAAGGCACCAGCTTTCTGGCGCTCCTGATCAAACTCTGCCTGGGTATCCAGGTCTTTCAGAATCAGTTTATTGCTCTCCTCCTTCACTCTATCTAGGTGGCCTTGCAGGGTGACTACCTGCTCAGCACATGCCCTATTGAAGTCTAGCTGTTGCTCCAGCTTTTTCTGGCTTTGCAGTAGGGAGTCCAAACCTTCTTGGTGTTCCTTCTGCAAGGCCAGAAATCTGGTATCCTGTTCTGACTTTTCCTTTTGCAGCACATCCATATCCTCCTTTATTTTAGTGATGTACTGTCTGGTCTCATTTTCTGACTCCTGGCTTCTGTGCAGCCTTTGCTCAGAAGAGTCCAGATCAGATTGGGCCTTCTCTAACGCCATCTGTTGCCTTTTTGCCAGATCATGGCCTTCAGCACATTTATCCTGCATGTCTCCCATATATAGGTACAGGTATGCTGCTATCCTGGCAATCTTATTGTGTTCCTCTTTGGCTTTAGGAGCCATATATAGTTCACTCAGGGCCACATGTAAGGGACCCTGATCTCTATATATATCTGACCCTGTTTCAGTGACCTGTTGCATGATGGCCTGCAACCAGACTGTTTGGTCCTGGTGAGTCCACTCACCTCTCACAAATAACTTATGTAAGAAGTGCTCTCTGGCTATTTTCATATCTACCAAGGTCGTCATTCTAGAGATTGGTCTCTGTCCTGACTTACAGAAGTTAGTATTTTATTTTTACAGAACAGAACTTTTCTTGGAGTGTCCCTTTTGAGGAATGCTTCACAGCGTAATGCAGCGTGGTGATCCGACCGGATGTATGTATCCCGTCAGTTAGCACACTGTATTAAGCTGCACAAGTGGTAAATCTAACCCAACGTCTCGGCTCGAGCCCCCAATTTGTAAGAGGATTCAATTCAGCACTACAGCTAAGTTAACGCCTAGTCTAGAATACTGAATGAAAACCCTTATTGAGATATCTTTAGGTCCAGTTCATGCGTTCCGGATGACTACCCCTATATAACACCCCTCTCTTGGAATCCCCCTGACCCCACTGAGCCAAGAAGTAGTTCTGTTTTGCAAGTTTAAAAGGTTTATTTGATAATTTAAACAATAGATATATATCTATCACGCTTTATAATAAATTAGTAATTGAATAGCACACTTAATCTGATATGATAAAGATCAACAACGGAGAATCTGGCACTAGCACACTTCTTTATAATTACTAAGGAGTTGAGATGAAATGGATAAGGTAGCACACTGGTAAATAGGTACAGAAGTATAATGTGGTAGAAAATGCTTATAGAGTTCAAATGGATGTAATGTTGAATGAAAATGCAATACAGAAAATACTCAATATGATTTCAACAAACAAGGTAATCACTTTTCTCTGGCAATCCCCTCCCCCCCTTGATGCAAGGCAAGGAAATGGAAGGAAGCACACAGTTCTCAGAAATGCAATCAATGTAATCAGTTCAATCCAGCAAGCTTAGACAACAGAAAACAGATAGGAGTTTTGAAATCACAGGCCCAAATTGCTTTGATATGTGCTGGCAATGAATGAGAAATATGCTGGAAACGCTTTTAATTCCCTTTCAGAGGTTCAGGGTGAGTGGTATCTAGTTAATATTAGTCCAGGCTCACACTAGCAATGATGCAGGGATAGTTAGCAGGTTAAAACGAATTTCTGGCAAATGGAAAGCAAACAGCAGCAGTTTTTACATGTGAAGAAATTGCAAATCGCGGTAAAATTCGCGGATGCGTGTTCCGCGATTGCGGTAAAACTATAAGGGGTAGGAATGCGGTTCTTGGTGCGATTCAAAGCTACGATTCTAAGCTATCAGAGGAAAGTTACTGCAAGTCTCTAGCCCAAACGGTCGCGGAGATATGAGCGATTTAATAAAGGTCGTTTTTGGGTTTGCAAATTTCGAAAGCTCAAAATGACAAGTGCAGCTTGCGACTAGAAAATGACAAGTGACAGCTTTACAAATGACAGGTGACAGTTAAGAGGCAGTTCTACTTAGATTAAATAGATTGAATTATATTATTTTAACTAAGAGATTGGTTCTGCACAGTTTTCTAGGTACTCACACTATATTCTTGAGTGAAATGGGCCTCGCCATGGATCTGGTCAGGGTTTTAAACTGGACTCTGGTCTGGTCTGGTCTGGCCTCTGCACTTCACAGTGATCTGGGTCAGCTCTCTCTGTGGTCTGGATCTCTCTGGGTACAGCACTGCTTTCTCTCTGGTCTGGTCTCTTAGTTCTGGATAGATTGAAGTCTCTAGTTTGGCTTTCTGGAGGTTGATGGAGGTAAGTATGGATTTTTCCGGCAGAGCGTCCCGCTGCAGATGGATTTTTAAGGTCCCTCTCTGTCCTGTCTGTCTGCTTTTATGTGTTTAGAATGTGGGTGTGTTCTAGCATCACTGACCCTACCTCTCTCTCAGCTTCTAATTGGTCAAACTTTCATTCGTCCCCTGATTGGCGAACTAAGTTGTGTCAGAGTGATGTCAGCCATTTATGATCTCTTGAAGAACCTCCCTTATCATCTGTGCACCCAAATCTATATATGATCAAAATACATACTTCAGAGTTACACAGTTGCTTGAAATTACATATACATGGTGTGGCTGAATTTAGCCATGTCTCTGTCCAAATCTGCTGTTTCTAGGAGCTTGCATTCACAAATGGCAACTTCTAGCACTTTTTAATGTGCTGAACAACATTGGATCTTCATTAAATTTTATACAACTGTTCCTCACATATCTACCCACATACCAATGCATTTTCGTTTGTCTAGCTGAAACAGGGAGTCTGTAATATTAATAAACAATGGGGTTTTGCCCCAGAACATCACACAAATTCGAGTTTAGTCTTGAATTAAAGGTACATTTTTTAAATTAAAGCTCTCAAAGTTATACATTTCTGTCATTTGATTACAAAGAGTTATCAGTGTTTTTGTAAAATATATATTTTACTTCCAATTCAGTCCTCAGAGTGTTGAGGTCCGCCTCCAAGACTTGGGTGGGTCAGTCCTCTGGGCAGGCAGGGCTTTGTTGACATTAAACATTTCAGAATTAACATATTCCTTTCAGAGGAAAGGGTCCTTTGTGTGGTCTCTGGGAAGCTCCCAGCCAGTCTGCCTTCTATCAATCAAAATGTCATGTGAGATTCTAACTCCTAGTGTGAAGCTCTGGAGGTGATAGGGTTTCCCAGGCTTCAGGCCTCTGGGAACTGCATGTGGCTAATTTTTAATTAAAATGCAGCCTTTGAAGTCAGCTGAGTCAAATCCCTTTGTCAGCAACTGCACTCAATTCTCCTGTCAGAGTTTAGACCGCCAGCGCCCCCTTGAGGATTTTGTTGGTACTGCATGCAATTTTGGGATTTTCTTGGATTAATGCATTCTAAACAGGAATGGTTCTTACATGGTAGTAAATCCTTGCTTAACATTGTTTTGATGGGGCTCCTTACAGTAAGATGGTTATGTGGAACCCCACAAAAAGGGTTGAATCTTTAAAGGGGTCCAATGAGTCACGATTTCAGCAACTTTTTGACATCAGTAACAGTGGATTTTGTTAACAAAGACCTTTCTTTACACTGGTGGGTGGCAAGTTAGGTAACCATTTTGGTGTGCGCACAACTGTGCAGCTCTCCTGGATTCTGGGATGAAATGATGGGCGGCGACAGCGCATCCCCATCTTTACGCACTCCAATGATTTATTTTTGTTCTGGGGTAAAATGATGGGCAGCGACAGCTTAATCCCCAGAGCATTGCCAGTGGAGCAGATTCATTCAAAACCTTCCACCCATCACTTTTGTGGTCACAGTTTGTCTCACTATGTGAGAGAGGGTATGCCTAGACGTGGGTCCCTTGCTCGCTGCGCCATAGGGAACCAAACTGCACCTCACTGAGGAGGCCCAACAAGGCTGAAACATGTCTGGGGTTGCTTGTGTTTCCGTGCAGAGGGGACCTAGCCCAGCTGTTCGGGCTGGGCTGCTACCATTGGTGGCAGTACCTGACTGATTTGCATATGGCCGGACCCCTTTTGGAAACGCGCAGACGGGCTAAAAAACAGTGGTGTGGAAGGTTGCCCAGAGCATTGCCAGTGGAACAGATTCATTCAAAACCTTCCACCCATCACTTTTGTGGTCACAGTTTGTCTCACTATGTGAGAGAGGGTATGCCCAGATGTGGGTCCCTTGCTCGCTGCGCCATAGGAAACCAAGCTCACCAAGGAGGCCCAACAAGGCCGAAACATGTCTGGGGTTGCTTGTGTTTCCATACAGAGGGGACCTGGCCCAGCAGTTCGGGCTGGGCTGCTACCATTGGTGGCAGTACCTGACTGATTTGCATATGGCTCGACCCCTTTTGCAATGGCGCAGGCGGGCTAAAAAACGGTTGTGTGGAAGGTTGCCCAGAGCATTGCCAGTGGTACAGATTAATTCAAAACCTTCCACCCATCACTTTTGTGGTCACAGTTTGTCTCACTATGTGAGAGAGGGTATGCCCAGACGTGGGTCCCTTGCTTGCTGCGCCATAGGGAACCAAGCTGCACCTCATTGTGGAGGCCCAACAAGGCCGAAACATGTCTGGGGTTGCTTGTGTTTCCGTACAGAGGGGACCTGGCCTAGCAGTTCGGGCTGGGCTGCTACCATTGGTGGCAGTACCTGACTGATTTGCATATGGCTGGACCCCTTTTGCAATGGCGCAGACGGCTAAAAAATGGTGGTGTGGAAGGTTGCCCAGAGCATTGCCAGTGGAACAGATTCATTAAAAACCTGCCACCCATCACTTTTGTGGTCACAGTTTGTCTCACTATGTGAGACAGGGTATGCCCAGACGTGGGTCTCTTGCTCGCTGCACCATAGGGAACCAAGCTGTACCTCCCTGAGGAGGCTCAACAAGGCCGAAACATGTCTGGGGTTGCTTGTGTTTTCATACAGAGGGGACCTGGCCTAGCAGTTCAGGCTGGGCTGCTACCATTGGTGGCAGTACCTGACTGATTTGCATATGAGCTGGACCCCTTTTGCAAAGGCGCAGACGGCTAAAAAACGGTGGTGTGGAAGGTTGCCCAGAGCATTGCCAGTAGAACAGATTCATTCAAAACCTTCCACCCATCACTTTTGTGGTCACAGTTTGTCTCACTATGTGAAACAGGGTATGCCCAGACGTGGGTCGCTTGCTCGCTGCACCATAGGGCACCAAGCTGCTCCTCCCTGAGGAGGCTCAACAAGACCGAAACATGTCTGGGGCTGCTTGTGTTTCCATGCAGAGGTGACCTGGCCTAGCAGTTCGGGCTGGGCTGCTACCATTGGTGGCAGTACCTGACTGATTTGCATATGGCTGGACCCCTTTTGCAATGGCGCAGACGGGCTAAAAAACTGTGGTGTGGAAGGTTGCCCAGAGCATTGCCAGGGTACAGATTCATTCAAAACCTTCCACCCATCACTTTTCTGGTCACAGTTTGTCTCACTGAGAGAGAGTATGCCCAGACGTGGGTCCCTTGCTCGCAGCGCCATAGGGAAACAAGCTGCACCTCCCTGAGGAGGCTCAACAAGGCCGAAACATGTCTCGGGTTGATTGGTTTCCGTACAGAGGAAACCAATGGCCTAACAGTTCTGGCCAAGCAGTTTGGGCTGGGCTGCTACCATTGGTGGCAGTACCTGACTGATTTGGTTATGGCTGGACCCCTTTTGCAATGGCGCAGACTGCTACAAAATGGTGGTGTGGAAGGTTGCCCAGAGCATTGCCAGTGGAACAGATTCATTCAAAACCTTCCACCCATCACTTTTGAGGTCACAGTTTGTCTCACTATGTGAGAGAGGGTATGCCCAGACGTGGGTCTCTTGCTCGCTGCACCATAGGGAACCAAGCTGCACCTCCCTGAGGAGGCTCAACAAGGCCGAAACATGTCTGGGGTTGCTTGTGTTTCCGTACAGTGGGGACCTGGCCTAGCAGTTCGGGCTGGGCTGCTACCATTGGTGGCAGTACCTGACTGATTTGCATATGGCTGGACCCCTTTTGCAATGG
This sequence comes from Ambystoma mexicanum, assembly GCF_040938575.1. Classification (NCBI taxonomy): domain Eukaryota; kingdom Metazoa; phylum Chordata; class Amphibia; order Caudata; family Ambystomatidae; genus Ambystoma; species Ambystoma mexicanum. Next base: position 1,233,431,612 of record NC_090933.1, on the reverse strand, counting down.
CACAGACGGGCTAAAAAACTGTGGTGTGGAAGGTTGCCCAGAGCATTGCCAGTGGTACAGATTCATTCAAAACCTTCCACCCATCACTTTTCTGGTCACAGTTTGTCTCACTGAGAGAGGGTATGCCCAGACGTGGGTCCCTTGCTCGCTGCGCCATAGGGAACCAAGCTGCACCTCACTGAGGAAGCCCAACAAGGCCAAAACATGTCTGGGGTTGCTTGTGTTTCCATGCAGAGGGGACCTGGCCTAACAGTTTGGGCTGGGCTGCTACCATTGGTGGCAGTACCTGACTGATTTGCATATGGCTGGACCCTTTTTGCAATGGCGCAGACGGGCTCAAAAAAGTGTGGCGTGGAAGGTTGCCCAGAGCATTGCCAGTGGTACAGATTCATTCAAAACCTTCCACCCATCACTTTTGTGGTCACAGTTTGTCTCACTATTTGAGAGAGGGTATGCCCAGACGTGGGTTCCTTGCTCGCTGCGCCATAGGGAAACAAGCTGCACCTCACTGAGGAGGCCCAACAAGGCCGAAACATGACTGGGGTTGATTGGTTTCCGTGCAGAGGGGGTTGGCCTAGCAGTTCGGGCTGGGCTGCTACCATTGGTGGCAGTACCTGACTGTTTAGCATATGGCTGGACCCCTTTTGGAAAGGCGCAGACGGGCTAAAAAACAGTGGTGTGGAAGGTTGCCCAGAGCATTGCCAGTGGAACAGATTCATTCAAAACCTTCCACCCATCACTTTTGTGGTCACAGTTTGTCTCACTATGTGAGAGAGGGTATGCCCAGACGTGGGTCCCTTGCTCGCTGCGAAATAGGGAACCAAGCTGCACCTCACTGAGGAGGCCCAACAAGGCCTAAACATGTCTGGGGTTGCTTGTGTTTCGGTGCAGAGGGGACCTGGCCCAGCAGTTCGGGCTGGGCTGCTACCATTGGTGGCAGTACCTGACTGATTTGGATATGGCTGGACCACATTTGGAAAGGCGGAGATGGGCTAAAAAACAGTGGTGTGGAAGGTTGCCCAGAGCATTGCCAGTGGAACAGATTCATTCAAAACCTTCCACCCATCACTTTTGAGGTCACAGTTTGTCTCACTATGTGAGAGAGGGTATGCCCAGACGTGGGTCCCTTGCTCGCTGCGCCATAGGAAACCAAGCTGCACCTCACTGAGGAGGCCCAACAAGGCCGAAACATGTCTGGGGTTGCTTGTGTTTCCATGCAGAGGGGACCTGGCCCAGCAGTTCGGGCTGGGCTGCTACCATTGGTGGCAGTACCTGACTGATTTGCATATGGCTGGACCCCTTTTGCAATGGCGCAGGCGGGCTAAAAAACGGTTGTGTGGAAGGTTGCCCAGAGCATTGCCAGTGGTACAGATTAATTCAAAACCTTCCACCCATCACTTTTGTGGTCACAGTTTGTCTCACTATGTGAGAGAGGGTATGCCCAGACGTTGGTCCCTTGCTTGCTGCGCCATAGGGAACCAAGCTGCACCTCATTGTGGAGGCCCAACAAGGCCGAAACATGTCTGGGGTTGCTTGTGTTTCCGTACAGAGGGGACCTGGCCTAGCAGTTCGGGCTGGGCTGCTACCATTGGTGGCAGTACCTGACTGATTTGCATATGGCTGGACCCCTTTTGCAGTGGCGCAGACGGCTAAAAAATGGTGGTGTGGAAGGTTGCCCAGAGCATTGCCAGTGGAACAGATTCATTAAAAACCTGCCACCCATCACTTTTGTGGTCACAGTTTGTCTCACTATGTGAGACAGGGTATGCCCAGACATGGGTCTCTTGCCGCTGCACCATAGGGAACCAAGCTGTACCTCCCTGAGGAGGCTCAACAAGGCCGAAACATGTCTGGGGTTGCTTGTGTTTCCGTACAGAGGGGACCTGGCCTAGCAGTTCGGGCTGGGCTGCTACCATTGGTGGCAGTACCTGACTCATTTGCATATGGCTGGACCCCTTTTGCAAAGGTGCAGACGGCTAAAAAACGGTGGTGTGGAAGGTTGCCCAGAGCATTGCCAGTGGAACAGATTCATTAAAAACCTGCCACCCATCACTTTTGTGGTCACAGTTTGTCTCACTATGTGAGACAGGGTATGCCCAGACGTGGGTCTCTTGCTCGCTGCACCATAGGGAACCAAGCTGTACCTCCCTGAGGAGGCTCAACAAGGCCGAAACATGTCTGGGGTTGCTTGTGTTTCCATACAGAGGGGACCTGGCCTAGCAGTTCAGGCTGGGCTGCTACCATTGGTGGCAGTACCTGACTGATTTGCATATGAGCTGGACCCCTTTTGCAAAGGCGCAAACGGCTAAAAAACGGTGGTGTGGAAGGTTGCCCAGAGCATTGCCAGTAGAACAGATTCATTCAAAACCTTCCACCCATCACTTTTGTGGTCACAGTTTGTCTCACTATGTGAAACAGGGTATGCCCAGACGTGGGTCGCTTGCTCGCTGCACCATAGGGCACCAAGCTGCTCCTCCCTGAGGAGGCTCAACAAGGCCGAAACATGTCTGGGGCTGCTTGTGTTTCCATGCAGAGGTGACCTGGCCTAGCAGTTCGGGCTGGGCTGCTACCATTGGTGGCAGTACCTGACTGATTTGCATATGGCTGGACCCCTTTTGCAATGGCACAGACGGGCTAAAAAACTGTGGTGTGGAAGGTTGCCCAGAGCATTGCCAGGGTACATATTCATTCAAAACCTTCCACCCATCACTTTTCTGGTCACAGTTTGTCTCACTGAGAGAGGGTATGCCCAGACGTGGGTCCCTTGCTCGCAGCGCCATAGGGAAACAAGCTGCACCTCCCTGAGGAGGCTCAACAAGGCCGAAACATGTCTGGGGTTGATTGGTTTCCGTACAGAGGAAACCAATGGCCTAGCAGTTCTGGCCAAGCAGTTTGGGCTGGGCTGCTACCATTGGTGGCAGTACCTGACTAATTTGGTTATGGCTGGACCCCTTTTGCAATGGCGCAGACGGCTACAAAATGGTGGTGTGGAAGGTTGCCCAGAGCATTGCCAGTGGAACAGATTCATTCAAAACCTTCCACCCATCACTTTTGAGGTCACAGTTTGTCTCACTATGTGAGAGAGGGTATGCCCAGACGTGGGTCTCTTGCTCGCTGCACCATAGGGAACCAAGCTGCACCTCCCTGAGGAGGCTCAACAAGGCCGAAACATGTCTGGGGTTGCTTGTGTTTCCGTACAGTGGGGACCTGGCCTAGCAGTTCGGGCTGGGCTGCTACCATTGGTGGCAGTACCTGACTGATTTGCATATGGCTGGACCCCTTTTGCAATGGCACAGACGGGCTAAAAAACTGTGGTGTGGAAGGTTGCCCAGAGCATTGCCAGTGGTACAGATTCATTCAAAACCTTCCACCCATCACTTTTCTGGTCACAGTTTGTCTCACTGAGAGAGGGTATGCCCAGACGTGGGTCCCTTGCTCGCTGCGCCATAGGGAACCAAGCTGCACCTCACTGAGGAAGCCCAACAAGGCCAAAACATGTCTGGGGTTGCTTGTGTTTCCATGCAGAGGGGACCTGGCCTAGCAGTTTGGGCTGGGCTGCTACCATTGGTGGCAGTACCTGACTGATTTGCATATGGCTGGACCCTTTTTGCAATGGCGCAGACGGGCTCAAAAAAGTGTGGCGTGGAAGGTTGCCCAGAGCATTGCCAGTGGTACAGATTCATTCAAAACCTTCCACCCATCACTTTTGTGGTCACAGTTTGTCTCACTATGTGAGAGAGGGTATGCCCAGACGTGGGTTCCTTGCTCGCTGCGCCATAGGGAAACAAGCTGCACCTCACTGAGGAGGCCCAACAAGGCCGAAACATGACTGGGGTTGATTGGTTTCCGTGCAGAGGGGGTTGTCCTAGCAGTTCGGGCTGGGCTGCTACCATTGGTGGCAGTACCTGACTGTTTAGCATATGGCTGGACCCCTTTTGGAAAGGCGCAGACGGGCTAAAAAACAGTGGTGTGGAAGGTTGCCCAGAGCATTGCCAGTGGAACAGATTCATTCAAAACCTTCCACCCATCACTTTTGTGGTCACAGTTTGTCTCACTATGTGAGAGAGGGTATGCCCAGACGTGGGTCCCTTGCTCGCTGCGAAATAGGGAACCAAGCTGCACCTCACTGAGGAGGCCCAACAAGGCCGAAACATGTCTGGGGTTGCTTGTGTTTCGGTGCAGAGGGGACCTGGCCCAGCAGTTCGGGCTGGGCTGCTACCATTGGTGGCAGTACCTGACTGATTTGCATATGGCTGGACCACATTTGGAAAGGCGGAGATGGGCTAAAAAACAGTGGTGTGGAAGGTTGCCCAGAGCATTGCCAGTGGAACAGATTCATTCAAAACCTTCCACCCATCACTTTTGAGGTCACAGTTTGTCTCACTATGTGAGAGAGGGTATGCCCAGACGTGGGTCCCTTGCTCGCTGCGCCATAGGAAACCAAGCTGCACCTCACTGAGGAGGCCCAACAAGGCCGAAACATGTCTGGGGTTGCTTGTGTTTCCGTGCAGAGGGGACCTGGCCCAGCAGTTCGGGCTGGGCTGCTACCATTGGTGGCAGTACCTGACTGATTTGCATATGGCTGGACCCCTTTTGCAATGGCGCAGGCGGGCTAAAAAACGGTTGTGTGGAAGGTTGCCCAGAGCATTGCCAGTGGTACAGATTAATTCAAAACCTTCCACCCATCACTTTTGTGGTCACAGTTTGTCTCACTATGTGAGAGAGGGTATGCCCAGACGTGGGTCCCTTGCTTGCTGCGCCATAGGGAACCAAGCTGCACCTCATTGTGGAGGCCCAACAAGGCCGAAACATGTCTGGGGTTGCTTGTGTTTCCGTACAGAGGGGACCTGGCCTAGCAGTTCGGGCTGGGCTGCTACCATTGGTGGCAGTACCTGACTGATTTGCATATGGCTGGACCCCTTTTGCAATGGCGCAGACGGCTAAAAAATGGTGGTGTGGAAGGTTGCCCAGAGCATTGCCAGTGGAACAGATTCATTAAAAACCTGCCACCCATCACTTTTGTGGTCACAGTTTGTCTCACTATGTGAGACAGGGTATGCCCAGACGTGGGTCTCTTGCTCGCTGCACCATAGGGAACCAAGCTGTACCTCCCTGAGGAGGCTCAACAAGGCCGAAACATGTCTGGGGTTGCTTGTGTTTCCATACAGAGGGGACCTGGCCTAGCAGTTCAGGCTGGGCTGCTACCATTGGTGGCAGTACCTGACTGATTTGCATATGAGCTGGACCCCTTTTGCAAAGGCGCAGACGGCTAAAAAACGGTGGTGTGGAAGGTTGCCCAGAGCATTGCCAGTAGAAAAGATTCATTCAAAACCTTCCACCCATCACTTTTGTGGTCACAGTTTGTCTCACTATGTGAAACAGGGTATGCCCAGACGTGGGTCGCTTGCTCGCTGCACCATAGGGCACCAAGCTGCTCCTCCCTGAAGAGGCTCAACAAGGCCGAAACATGTCTGGGGCTGCTTGTGTTTCCATGCAGAGGTGACCTGGCCTAGCAGTTCGGGCTGGGCTGCTACCATTGGTGGCAGTACCTGACTGATTTGCATATGGCTGGACCCCTTTTGCAATGGCACAGACGGGCTAAAAAACTGTGGTGTGGAAGGTTGCCCAGAGCATTGCCAGGGTACAGATTCATTCAAAACCTTCCACCCATCACTTTTCTGGTCACAGTTTGTCTCACTGAGAGAGGGTATGCCCAGACGTGGGTCCCTTGCTCGCAGCGCCATAGGGAAACAAGCTGCACCTCCCTGAGGAGGCTCAACAAGGCCGAAACATGTCTGGGGTTGATTGGTTTCCGTACAGAGGAAACCAATGGCCTAGCAGTTCTGGCCAAGCAGTTTGGGCTGGGCTGCTACCATTGGTGGCAGTACCTGACTGATTTGGTTATGGCTGGACCCCTTTTGCAATGGCGCAGACGGCTACAAAATGGTGGTGTGGAAGGTTGCCCAGAGCATTGCCAGTGGAACAGATTCATTCAAAACCTTCCACCCATCACTTTTGAGGTCACAGTTTGTCTCACTATGTGAGAGAGGGTATGCCCAGACGTGGGTCTCTTGCTCGCTGCACCATAGGGAACCAAGCTGCACCTCCCTGAGGAGGCTCAACAAGGCCGAAACATGTCTGGGGTTGCTTGTGTTTCCGTACAGTGGGGACCTGGCCTAGCAGTTCGGGCTGGGCTGCTACCATTGGTGGCAGTACCTGACTGATTTGCATATGGCTGGACCCCTTTTGCAATGGCACAGACGGGCTAAAAAACTGTGGTGTGGAAGGTTGCCCAGAGCATTGCCAGTGGTACAGATTCATTCAAAACCTTCCACCCATCACTTTTCTGGTCACAGTTTGTCTCACTGAGAGAGGGTATGCCCAGACGTGGGTCCCTTGCTCGCTGCGCCATAGGGAACCAAGCTGCACCTCACTGAGGAAGCCCAACAAGGCCAAAACATGTCTGGGGTTGCTTGTGTTTCCGTACAGTGGGGACCTGGCCTAGCAGTTCGGGCTGGGCTGCTACCATTGGTGGCAGTACCTGACTGATTTGCATATGGCTGGACCCCTTTTGCAATGGCACAGACGGGCTAAAAAACTGTGGTGTGGAAGGTTGCCCAGAGCATTGCCAGTGGTACAGATTCATTCAAAACCTTCCACCCATCACTTTTCTGGTCACAGTTTGTCTCACTGAGAGAGGGTATGCCCAGACGTGGGTCCCTTGCTCGCTGCGCCATAGGGAACCAAGCTGCACCTCACTGAGGAAGCCCAACAAGGCCAAAACATGTCTGGGGTTGCTTGTGTTTCCATGCAGAGGGGACCTGGCCTAGCAGTTTGGGCTGGGCTGCTACCATTGGTGGCAGTACCTGACTGATTTGCATATGGCTGGACCCTTTTTGCAATGGCGCAGACGGGCTCAAAAAAGTGTGGCGTGGAAGGTTGCCCAGAGCATTGCCAGTGGTACAGATTCATTCAAAACCTTCCACCCATCACTTTTGTGGTCACAGTTTGTCTCACTATGTGAGAGAGGGTATGCCCAGACGTGGGTTCCTTGCTCGCTGCGCCATAGGGAAACAAGCTGCACCTCACTGAGGAGGCCCAACAAGGCCGAAACATGTCTGGGGTTGCTTGTGTTTCCATGCAGAGGGGACCTGGCCCAGCAGTTCGGGCTGGGCTGCTACCATTGGTGGCAGTACCTGACTGATTTGCATATGGCTGGACCCTTTTTGCAATGGCGCAGACGGGCTCAAAAAAGTGTGGCGTGGAAGGTTGCCCAGAGCATTGCCAGTGGTACAGATTCATTCAAAACCTTCCACCCATCACTTTTGTGGTCACAGTTTGTCTCACTATGTGAGAGAGGGTATGCCCAGACGTGGGTCCCTTGCTTGCTGCGCCATAGGGAACCAAGCTGCACCTCATTGTGGAGGCCCAACAAGGCCGAAACATGTCTGGGGTTGCTTGTGTTTCCGTACAGAGGGGACCTGGCCTAGCAGTTCGGGCTGGGCTGCTACCATTGGTGGCAGTACCTGACTGATTTGGTTATGGCTGGACCCCTTTTGCAATGGCGCAGACGGCTACAAAATGGTGGTGTGGAAGGTTGCCCAGAGCATTGCCAGTGGAACAGATTCATTCAAAACCTTCCACCCATCACTTTTGAGGTCACAGTTTGTCTCACTATGTGAGAGAGGGTATGCCCAGACGTGGGTCTCTTGCTCGCTGCACCATAGGGAACCAAGCTGTACCTCCCTGAGGAGGCTCAACAAGGCCGAAACATGTCTGGGGTTGCTTGTGTTTCCATACAGAGGGGACCTGGCCTAGCAGTTCAGGCTGGGCTGCTACCATTGGTGGCAGTACCTGACTGATTTGCATATGAGCTGGACCCCTTTTGCAAAGGCGCAGACGGCTAAAAAACGGTGGTGTGGAAGGTTGCCCAGAGCATTGCCAGTAGAACAGATTCATTCAAAACCTTCCACCCATCACTTTTGTGGTCACAGTTTGTCTCACTATGTGAAACAGGGTATGCCCAGACGTGGGTCGCTTGCTCGCTGCACCATAGGGCACCAAGCTGCTCCTCCCTGAGGAGGCTCAACAAGGCCGAAACATGTCTGGGGCTGCTTGTGTTTCCATGCAGAGGTGACCTGGCCTAGCAGTTCGGGCTGGGCTGCTACCATTGGTGGCAGTACCTGACTGATTTGCATATGGCTGGACCCCTTTTGCAATGGCACAGACGGGCTAAAAAACTGTGGTGTGGAAGGTTGCCCAGAGCATTGCCAGGGTACAGATTCATTCAAAACCTTCCACCCATCACTTTTCTGGTCACAGTTTGTCTCACTGAGAGAGGGTATGCCCAGACGTGGGTCCCTTGCTCGCAGCGCCATAGGGAAACAAGGTGCACCTCCCTGAGGAGGCTCAACAAGGCCGAAACATGTCTGGGGTTGATTGGTTTCCGTACAGAGGAAACCAATGGCCTAGCAGTTCTGGCCAAGCAGTTTGGGCTGGGCTGCTACCATTGGTGGCAGTACCTGACTGATTTGGTTATGGCTGGACCCCTTTTGCAATGGCGCAGACGGCTACAAAATGGTGGTGTGGAAGGTTGCCCAGAGCATTGCCAGTGGAACAGATTCATTCAAAACCTTCCACCCATCACTTTTGAGGTCACAGTTTGTCTCACTATGTGAGAGAGGGTATGCCCAGACGTGGGTCTCTTGCTCGCTGCACCATAGGGAACCAAGCTGCACCTCCCTGAGGAGGCTCAACAAGGCCGAAACATGTCTGGGGTTGCTTGTGTTTCCGTACAGTGGGGACCTGGCCTAGCAGTTCGGGCTGGGCTGCTACCATTGGTGGCAGTACCTGACTGATTTGCATATGGCTGGACCCCTTTTGCAATGGCACAGACGGGCTAAAAAACTGTGGTGTGGAAGGTTGCCCAGAGCATTGCCAGTGGTACAGATTCATTCAAAACCTTCCACCCATCACTTTTCTGGTCACAGTTTGTCTCACTGAGAGAGGGTATGCCCAGACGTGGGTCCCTTGCTCGCTGCGCCATAGGGAACCAAGCTGCACCTCACTGAGGAAGCCCAACAAGGCCAAAACATGTCTGGCGTTGCTTGTGTTGCCATGCAGAGGGGACCTGGCCTAGCAGTTTGGGCTGGGCTGCTACCATTGGTGGCAGTACCTGACTGATTTGCATATGGCTGGACCCTTTTTGCAATGGCGTAGACGGGCTCAAAAAAGTGTGGCGTGGAAGGTTGCCCAGAGCATTGCCAGTGGTACAGATTCATTCAAAACCTTCCACCCATCACTTTTGTGGTCACAGTTTGTCTCACTATGTGAGAGAGGGTATGCCCAGACGTGGGTTCCTTGCTCGCTGCGCCATAGGGAAACAAGCTGCACCTCACTGAGGAGGCCCAACAAGGCCGAAACATGTCTGGGGATGCTTGTGTTTCCATGCAGAGGGGACCTGGCCCAGCAGTTCGGGCTGGGCTGCTACCATTGGTGGCAGTACCTGACTGATTTGCATATGGCTGGACCCCTTTTGCAATGGCGCAGGCGGGCTAAAAAACGGTTGTGTGGAAGGTTGCCCAGAGCATTGCCAGTGGTACAGATTAATTCAAAACCTTCCACCCATCACTTTTGTGGTCACAGTTTGTCTCACTATGTGAGAGAGGGTATGCCCAGACGTGGGTCCCTTGCTTGCTGCGCCATAGGGAACCAAGCTGCACCTCATTGTGGAGGCCCAACAAGGCCGAAACATGTCTGGGGTTGCTTGTGTTTCCGTACAGAGGGGACCTGGCCTAGCAGTTCGGGCTGGGCTGCTACCATTGGTGGCAGTACCTGACTGATTTGCATATGGCTGGACCCCTTTTGCAATGGCGCAGACGGCTAAAAAATGGTGGTGTGGAAGGTTGCCCAGAGCATTGCCAGTGGAACAGATTCATTAAAAACCTGCCACCCATCACTTTTGTGGTCACAGTTTGTCTCACTATGTGAGACAGGGTATGCCCAGACATGGGTCTCTTGCTCGCTGCACCATAGGGAACCAAGCTGTACCTCCCTGAGGAGGCTCAACAAGGCCGAAACATGTCTGGGGTTGCTTGGGTTTCCGTGCAGAGGGGACCTGGCCTAGCAGTTCGGGCTGGGCTGCTACCATTGGTGGCAGTACCTGACTGATTTGCATATGGCTGGACCCCTTTTGCAAAGGCGCAGACGGCTAAAAAACGGTTGTGTGGAAGGTTGCCCAGAGCATTGCCAGTGGAACAGATTCATTCAAAACCTTCCACCCATCACTTTTGTGGTCACAGTTTGTCTCACTATGTGAGAGAGGGTATGCCCAGACGTGGGTCCCTTGCTCGCTGCGCCATCGGGAAACAAGCTGCACCTCACTGAGGAGGCCCAACAAGGCCGAAACATGACTGGGGTTGATTGGTTTCTGTGCAGAGGGGATCTGGCCTAGCAGTTCGGGCTGGGCTGCTACCATTGGTGGCAGTACCTGACTGATTTGCATATGGCTGGACCCCTTTTGCAATGGCACAGACGGGCTAAAAAACTGTGGTGTGGAAGGTTGCCCAGAGCATTGCTAGGGTACAGATTCATTCAAAACCTTCCACCCATCACTTTTGTGGTCACAGTTTGTCTCACTATGTGAGAGAGGGTATGCCCAGACGTGCGTCCCTTGCTCGCTGCGCCATAGGGAACCAAGCTGCACCTCACTGAGGAGGCCCAACAAGGCTGAAACATGTCTGGGGTTGTTTGTGTTTCCATGAAGAGGGGACCTGGCCTAGCAGTTCGGGCTGGGCTGCTACCATTGGTGGCAGTACCTGACTGATTTGCATATGGCTGGACCCCTTTTGCAATGGCGCAGACGGGCTAAAAAACGGTGGAGTGGAAGGTTGCCCAGAGCATTGCCAGTGGAACAGATTCATTCAGAACCTTCCACCCATCACTTTTGTGGTCACAGTTTGTATCACTATGTGAGAGAGGGTATGCCCAGATGTGGGTCCCTTGCTCGCTGCGCCATAGGGAACCAAGCTGCACCTCACTGAGGAGGCCCAACAAGGCCGAAACATGACTGGGCTTGATTGGCTTCCGTGCAGAGGGGATCTGGCATAGCAGTTCGGGCTGGGCTGCTACCATTGGTGGCAGTACCTGACTGATTTGCATATGGCTGGACCCCTTTTGGAAAGGCGCAGACGGGCTAAAAAACAGTGGTGTGGATGGTTGCCCAGAGCATTGCCAGTGGAACAGATTCATTCAAAACCTTCCACCCATCACTTTTGAGGTCACAGTTTGTCTCACTATGTGAGAGAGGGTATGCCCAGACGTGGGTCCCTTGCTTGCTGCGCCATAGGAAACCAAGCTGCACCTCACTGAGGAGGCCCAACAAGGCCGAAACATGTCTGGGGATGCTTGTGTTTCCATGCAGAGGGGACCTGGCCCAGCAGTTCGGGCTGGGCTGCTACCATTGGTGGCAGTACCTGACTGATTTGCATATGGCTGGACCCCTTTTGCAATGGCGCAGGCGGGCTAAAAAACGGTTGTGTGGAAGGTTGCCCAGAGCATTGCCAGTGGTACAGATTAATTCAAAACCTTCCACCCATCACTTTTGTGGTCACAGTTTGTCTCACTATGTGAGAGAGGGTATGCCCAGACGTGGGTCCCTTGCTTGCTGCGCCATAGGGAACCAAGCTGCACCTCATTGTGGAGGCCCAACAAGGCCGAAACATGTCTGGGGTTGCTTGTGTTTCCATACAGAGGGGACCTGGCCTAGCAGTTCGGGCTGGGCTGCTACCATTGGTGGCAGTACCTGACTGATTTGCATATGGCTGGACCCCTTTTGCAATGGCGCAGACGGCTAAAAAATGGTGGTGTGGAAGGTTGCCCAGAGCATTGCCAGTGGAACAGATTCATTAAAAACCTGCCACCCATCACTTTTGTGGTCACAGTTTGTCTCACTATGTGAGACAGGGTATGCCCAGACGTGGGTCTCTTGCTTGCTGCACCATAGGGAACCAAGCTGTACCTCCCTGAGGAGGCTCAACAAGGCCGAAACATGTCTGGGGTTGCTTGTGTTTCCATACAGAGGGGACCTGGCCTAGCAGTTCAGGCTGGGCTGCTACCATTGGTGGCAGTACCTGACTGATTTGCATATGAGCTGGACCCCTTTTGCAAAGGCGCAGACGGCTAAAAAACGGTGGTGTGGAAGGTTGCCCAGAGCATTGCCAGTAGAACAGATTCATTCAAAACCTTCCACCCATCACTTTTGTGGTCACAGTTTGTCTCACTATGTGAAACAGGGTATGCCCAGACGTGGGTCGCTTGCTCGCTGCACCATAGGGCACCAAGCTGCTCCTCCCTGAGGAGGCTCAACAAGGCCGAAACATGTCTGGGGCTGCTGGTGTTTCCATGCAGAGGTGACCTGGCCTAGCAGTTCGGGCTGGGCTGCTACCATTGGTGGCCGTACCTGACTGATTTGCATATGGCTGGACCCCTTTTGCAATGGCGCAGACGGCTACAAAATGGTGGTGTGGAAGGTTGCCCAGAGCATTGCCAGTGGAACAGATTCATTCAAAACCTTCCACCCATCACTTTTGAGGTCACAGTTTGTCTCACTATGTGAGAGAGGGTATGCCCAGACGTGGGTCTCTTGCTCGCTGCACCATAGGGAACCAAGCTGCACCTCCCTGAGGAGGCTCAACAAGGCCGAAACATGTCTGGGGTTGCCTGTGTTTCCGTACAGTGGGGACCTGGCCTAGCAGTTCGGGCTGGGCTGCTACCATTGGTGGCAGTACCTGACTGATTTGCATATGGCTGGACCCCTTTTGCAATGGCACAGACGGGCTAAAAAACTGTGGTGTGGAAGGTTGCCCAGAGCATTGCCAGTGGTACAGATTCATTCAAAACCTTCCACCCATCACTTTTCTGGTCACAGTTTGTCTCACTGAGAGAGGGTATGCCCAGACGTGGGTCCCTTGCTCGCTGCGCCATAGGGAACCAAGCTGCACCTCACTGAGGAAGCCCAACAAGGCCAAAACATGTCTGGGGTTGCTTGTGTTTCCATGCAGAGGGGACCTGGCCTAGCAGTTTGGGCTGGGCTGCTACCATTGGTGGCAGTACCTGACTGATTTGCATATGGCTGGACCCTTTTTGCAATGGCGCAGACGGTCTCAAAAAAGTGTGGCGTGGAAGGTTGCCCAGAGCATTGCCAGTGGTACAGATTCATTCAAAACCTTCCACCCATCACTTTTGTGGTCACAGTTTGTCTCACTATGTGAGAGAGGGTATGCCCAGACGTGGGTTCCTTGCTCGCTGCGCCATAGGGAAACAAGCTGCACCTCACTGAGGAGGCCCAACAAGGCCGAAACATGACTGGGGTTGATTGGTTTCCGTGCAGAGGGGGTTGGTCTAGCAGTTCGGGCTGGGCTGCTACCATTGGTGGCAGTACCTGACTGTTTAGCATATGGCTGGACCCCTTTTGGAAAGGCGCAGACGGGCTAAAAAACAGTGGTGTGGAAGGTTGCCCAGAGCATTGCCAGTGGAACAGATTCATTCAAAACCTTCCACCCATCACTTTTGTGGTCACAGTTTGTCTCACTATGTGAGAGAGGGTATGCCCAGACGTGGGTCCCTTGCTCGCTGCGAAATAGGGAACCAAGCTGCACCTCACTGAGGAGGCCCAACAAGGCCGAAACATGTCTGGGGTTGCTTGTGTTTCGGTGCAGAGGGGACCTGGCCCAGCAGTTCGGGCTGGGCTGCTACCATTGGTGGCAGTACCTGACTGATTTGCATATGGCTGGACCACATTTGGAAAGGCGGAGATGGGCTAAAAAACAGTGGTGTGGAAGGTTGCCCAGAGCATTGCCAGTGGAACAGATTCATTCAAAACCTTCCACCCATCACTTTTGAGGTCACAGTTTGTCTCACTATGTGAGAGAGGGTATGCCCAGACGTGGGTCCCTTGCTCGCTGCGCCATAGGAAACCAAGCTGCACCTCACTGAGGAGGCCCAACAAGGCCGAAACATGTCTGGGGTTGCTTGTGTTTCCGTGCAGAGGGGACCTGGCCTAGCAGTTCGGGCTGGGCTGCTACCATTGGTGGCAGTACCTGACTGATTTGCATATGGCTCGACCCCTTTTGCAATGGCGCAGGCGGGCTAAAAAACGGTTGTGTGGAAGGTTGCCCAGAGCATTGCCAGTGGTACAGATTAATTCAAAACCTTCCACCCATCACTTTTGTGGTCACAGTTTGTCTCACTATGTGAGAGAGGGTATGCCCAGACGTGGGTCCCTTGCTTGCTGCGCCATAGGGAACCAAGCTGCACCTCATTGTGGAGGCCCAACAAGGCCGAAACATGTCTGGGGTTGCTTGTGTTTCCGTACAGAGGGGACCTGGCCTAGCAGTTCGGGCTGGGCTGCTACCATTGGTGGCAGTACCTGACTGATTTGCATATGGCTGGACCCCTTTTGCAATGGCGCAGACGGCTAAAAAATGGTGGTGTGGAAGGTTGCCCAGAGCATTGCCAGTGGAACAGATTCATTAAAAACCTGCCACCCATCACTTTTGTGGTCACAGTTTGTCTCACTATGTGAGACAGGGTATGCCCAGACGTGGGTCTCTTGCTCGCTGCACCATAGGGAACCAAGCTGTACCTCCCTGAGGAGGCTCAACAAGGCCGAAACATGTCTGGGGTTGCTTGTGTTTCCATACAGAGGGGACCTGGCCTAGCAGTTCAGGCTGGGCTGCTACCATTGGTGGCAGTACCTGACTGATTTGCATATGAGCTGGACCCCTTTTGCAAAGGCGCAGACGGCTAAAAAACGGTGGTGTGGAAGGTTGCCCAGAGCATTGCCAGTAGAACAGATTCATTCAAAACCTTCCACCCATCACTTTTGTGGTCACAGTTTGTCTCACTATGTGAAACAGGGTATGCCCAGACGTGGGTCGCTTGCTCGCTGCACCATAGGGCACCAAGCTGCTCCTCCCTGAGGAGGCTCAACAAGGCCGAAACATGTCTGGGGCTGCTTGTGTTTCCATGCAGAGGTGACCTGGCCTAGCAGTTCGGGCTGGGCTGCTACCATTGGTGGCAGTACCTGACTGATTTGCATATGGCTGGACCCCTTTTGCAATGGCACAGACGGGCTAAAAAACTGTGGTGTGGAAGGTTGCCCAGAGCATTGCCAGGGTACAGATTCATTCAAAACCTTCCACCCATCACTTTTCTGGTCACAGTTTGTCTCACTGAGAGAGGGTATGCCCAGACGTGGGTCCCTTGCTCGCAGCGCCATAGGGAAACAAGCTGCACCTCCCTGAGGAGGCTCAACAAGGCCGAAACATGTCTGGGGTTGATTGGTTTCCGTACAGAGGAAACCAATGGCCTAGCAGTTCTGGCCAAGCAGTTTGGGCTGGGCTGCTACCATTGGTGGCAGTACCTGACTGATTTGGTTATGGCTGGACCCCTTTTGCAATGGCGCAGACGGCTACAAAATGGTGGTGTGGAAGGTTGCCCAGAGCATTGCCAGTGGAACAGATTCATTCAAAACCTTCCACCCATCACTTTTGAGGTCACAGTTTGTCTCACTATGTGAGAGAGGGTATGCCCAGACGTGGGTCTCTTGCTCGCTGCACCATAGGGAACCAAGCTGCACCTCCCTGAGGAGGCTCAACAAGGCCGAAACATGTCTGGGGGTGCTTGTGTTTCCGTACAGTGGGGACCTGGCCTAGCAGTTCGGGCTGGGCTGCTACCATTGGTGGCAGTACCTGACTGATTTGCATATGGCTGGACCCCTTTTGCAATGGCACAGACGGGCTAAAAAACTGTGGTGTGGAAGGTTGCCCAGAGCATTGCCAGTGGTACAGATTCATTCAAAACCTTCCACCCATCACTTTTCTGGTCACAGTTTGTCTCACTGAGAGAGGGTATGCCCAGACGTGGGTCCCTTGCTCGCTGCGCCATAGGGAACCAAGCTGCACCTCACTGAGGAAGCCCAACAAGGCCAAAACATGTCTGGGGTTGCTTGTGTTTCCATGCAGAGGGGACCTGGCCTAGCAGTTTGGGCTGGGCTGATACCATTGGTGGCAGTACCTGACTGATTTGCATATGGCTGGACCCTTTTTGCAATGGCGCAGACGGGCTCAAAAAAGTGTGGCGTGGAAGGTTGCCCAGAGCATTGCCAGTGGTACAGATTCATTCAAAACCTTCCACCCATCACTTTTGTGGTCACAGTTTGTCTCACTATGTGAGAGAGGGTATGCCCAGACGTGGGTTCCTTGCTCGCTGCGCCATAGGGAAACAAGCTGCACCTCACTGAGGAGGCCCAACAAGGCCGAAACATGACTGGGGTTGATTGGTTTCCGTGCAGAGGGGGTTGGCCTAGCAGTTCGGGCTGGGCTGCTACCATTGGTGGCAGTACCTGACTGTTTAGCATATGGCTGGACCCCTTTTGGAAAGGCGCAGACGGGCTAAAAAACAGTGGTGTGGAAGGTTGCCCAGAGCATTGCCAGTGGAACAGATTCATTCAAAACCTTCCACCCATCACTTTTGTGGTCACAGTTTGTCTCACTATGTGAGAGAGGGTATGCCCAGACGTGGGTCCCTTGCTCGCTGTGAAATAGGGAACAAAGCTGCACCTCACTGAGGAGGCCCAACAAGGCCGAAACATGTCTGGGGTTGCTTGTGTTTCGGTGCAGAGGGGACCTGGCCCAGCAGTTCGGGCTGGGCTGCTACCATTGGTGGCAGTACCTGACTGATTTGCATATGGCTGGACCACATTTGGAAAGGCGGAGATGGGCTAAAAAACAGTGGTGTGGAAGGTTGCCCAGAGCATTGCCAGTGGAACAGATTCATTTAAAACCTTCCACCCATCACTTTTGAGGTCACAGTTTGTCTCACTATGTGAGAGAGGGTATGCCCAGACGTGGGTCCCTTGCTCGCTGCGCCATAGGAAACCAAGCTGCACCTCACTGAGGAGGCCCAACAAGGCCGAAACATGTCTGGGTTGCTTGTGTTTCCATGCAGAGGGGACCTGGCCCAGCAGTTCGGGCTGGGCTGCTACCATTGGTGGCAGTACCTGACTGATTTGCATATGGCTCGACCCCTTTTGCAATGGCGCAGGCGGGCTAAAAAACGGTTGTGTGGAAGGTTGCCCAGAGCATTGCCAGTGGTACAGATTAATTCAAAACCTTCCACCCATCACTTTTGTGGTCACAGTTTGTCTCACTATGTGAGAGAGGGTATGCCCAGACGTGGGTCCCTTGCTTGCTGCACCATAGGGAACCAAGCTGCACCTCATTGTGGAGGCCCAACAAGGCCGAAACATGTCTGGGGTTGCTTGTGTTTCCGTACAGAGGGGACCTGGCCTAGCAGTTCGGGCTGGGCTGCTACCATTGGTGGCAGTACCTGACTGATTTGCATATGGCTGGACCCCTTTTGCAATGGCGCAGACGGCTAAAAAATGGTGGTGTGGAAGGTTGCCCAGAGCATTGCCAGTGGAACAGATTCATTAAAAACCTGCCACCCATCACTTTTGTGGTCACAGTTTGTCTCACTATGTGAGACAGGGTATGCCCAGACATGGGTCTCTTGCTCGCTGCACCATAGGGAACCAAGCTGTACCTCCCTGAGGAGGCTCAACAAGGCCGAAACATGTCTGGGGTTGATTGTGTTTCCGTACAGAGGGGACCTGGCCTAGCAGTTCGGGCTGGGCTGCTACCATTGGTGGCAGTACCTGACTGATTTGCATATGGCTGGACCCCTTTTGCAAAGGCGCAGACGGCTAAAAAACGGTTGTGTGGAAGGTTGCCCAGAGCATTGCCAGTGGAACAGATTCATTCAAAACCTTCCACCCATCACTTTTGTGGTCACAGTTTGTCTCACTATGTGAGAGAGGGTATGCCCAGACGTGGGTCCCTTGCTCGCTGCGCCTTCGGGAAACAAGCTGCACCTCACTGAGGAGGCCCAACAAGGCCGAAACATGACTGGGGTTGATTGGTTTCTGTGCAGAGGGGATCTGGCCTAGCAGTTCGGGCTGGGCTGCTACCATTGGTGGCAGTACCTGACTGATTTGCATATGGCTGGACCCCTTTTGCAATGGCACAGACGGGCTAAAAAACTGTGGTGTGGAAGGTTGCCCAGAGCATTGCTAGGGTACAGATTCATTCAAAACCTTCCACCCATCACTTTTGTGGTCACAGTTTGTCTCACTATGTGAGAGAGGGTATGCCCAGACGTGCGTCCCTTGCTCGCTGCGCCATAGGGAACCAAGCTGCACCTCACTGAGGAAGCCCAACAAGGCTGAAACATGTCTGGGGTTGTTTGTGTTTCCATGAAGAGGGGACCTGGCCTAGCAGTTCGGGCTGGGCTGCTACCATTGGTGGCAGTACCTGACTGATTTGCATATGGCTGGCCCCCTTTTGCAATGGCGCAGACGGGCTAAAAAACGGTGGAGTGGAAGGTTGCCCAGAGCATTGCCAGTGGAACAGATTCATTCAGAACCTTCCACCCATCACTTTTGTGGTCACAGTTTGTATCACTATGTGAGAGAGGGTATGCCCAGATGTGGGTTCCTTGCTCGCTGTGCCATAGGGAACCAAGCTGCACCTCACTGAGGAGGCCCAACAAGGCCGAAACATGACTGGGCTTGATTGGCTTCCGTGCAGAGGGGATCTGGCCTAGCAGTTCGGGCTGGGCTGCTACCATTGGTGGCAGTACCTGACTGATTTGCATATGGCTGGACCCCTTTTGGAAAGGCGCAGACGGGCTAAAAAACAGTGGTGTGGATGGTTGCCCAGAGCATTGCCAGTGGAACAGATTCATTCAAAACCTTCCACCCATCACTTTTGTGGTCACAGTTTGTCTCACTATGTGAGAGAGTGTATGCCCAGACGTGGGTCCCTTGCTCGCTGCGCCATAGGGAACTAAGCTGCACCTCACTGAGGAGGCCCAACAAGGCCGAAACATATCTGGGATTGCTTGTGTTTCCGTGCAGAGGGGACCTGGACCACCAGTTCGGGCTGGGCTGCTACCATTGGTGGCAGTACCTGACTGATTTGCATATGGCTGGACCCCTTTTGGAAAGGCGCAGACGGGCTAAAAAACAGTGGTGTGGAAGGTTGCCCAGAGCATTGCCAGTGGAACAGATTCATTCAAAACCTTCCACCCATCACTTTTGTGGTCACAGTTTGTCTCACTATGTGAGAGAGGGTATGCCCAGACGTGGGTCCCTTGCTCGCTGTGCCATAGGAAATCAAGCTGCACCTCATTGTAGAGGCCCAACAAGGCCGAAACATGTCTGGGGTTGCGTGTGTTTCCGTACAGAGGGGACCTGGCCTAGCAGTTTGGGCTGGGCTGCTACCATTGGTGGCAGTACTTTACTGATTTGGTTATGGCTGGACCCCTTTTGCAATGGTGCAGACGGCTACAAAATGATGGTGTGGAAGGTTGCCCAGAGCATTGCCAGTGGAACAGATTAATTCAAAACCTTCCACCCATCACTTTTGTGGTCACAGTTTGTCTCACTATGTGAGACAGGGTATGCCCAGACATGGGTCTCTTGCTCGCTGCACCATAGGGAACCAAGCTGCACCTCATTGTGGAGGCCCAACAAGGCCGAAACATGTCTGGGGTTGCTTGTGTTTCCGTACAGAGGGGACCTGGCCTAGCAGTTCGGGCTGGGCTGCTACCATTGGTGGCAGTACCTGACTGATTTGCATATGGCTGGACCCCTTTTGCAATGGCGCAGACGGGCTAAAAAACGGTGGAGTGGAAGGTTGCCCAGAGCATTGCCAGTGGAACAGATTCATTCAGAACCTTCCACCCATCACTTTTGTGGTCACAGTTTGTATCACTATGTGAGAGAGGGTATGCCCAGATGTGGGTCCCTTGCTCGCTGCGCCATAGGGAACCAAGCTGCACCTCACTGAGGAGGCCCAACAAGGCCGAAACATGACTGGGCTTGATTGGCTTCCGTGCAGAGGGGATCTGGCATAGCAGTTCGGGCTGGGCTGCTACCATTGGTGGCAGTACCTGACTGATTTGCATATGGCTGGACCCCTTTTGGAAAGGCGCAGACGGGCTAAAAAACAGTGGTGTGGATGGTTGCCCAGAGCATTGCCAGTGGAACAGATTCATTCAAAACCTTCCACCCATCACTTTTGAGGTCACAGTTTGTCTCACTATGTGAGAGAGGGTATGCCCAGACGTGGGTCCCTTGCTTGCTGCGCCATAGGAAACCAAGCTGCACCTCACTGAGGAGGCCCAACAAGGCCGAAACATGTCTGGGGATGCTTGTGTTTCCATGCAGAGGGGACCTGGCCCAGCAGTTCGGGCTGGGCTGCTACCATTGGTGGCAGTACCTGACTGATTTGCATATGGCTGGACCCCTTTTGCAATGGCGCAGGCGGGCTAAAAAACGGTTGTGTGGAAGGTTGCCCAGAGCATTGCCAGTGGTACAGATTAATTCAAAACCTTCCACCCATCACTTTTGTGGTCACAGTTTGTCTCACTATGTGAGAGAGGGTATGCCCAGACGTGGGTCCCTTGCTTGCTGCGCCATAGGGAACCAAGCTGCACCTCATTGTGGAGGCCCAACAAGGCCGAAACATGTCTGGGGTTGCTTGTGTTTCCATACAGAGGGGACCTGGCCTAGCAGTTCGGGCTGGGCTGCTACCATTGGTGGCAGTACCTGACTGATTTGCATATGGCTGGACCCCTTTTGCAATGGCGCAGACGGCTAAAAAATGGTGGTGTGGAAGGTTGCCCAGAGCATTGCCAGTGGAACAGATTCATTAAAAACTTGCCACCCATCACTTTTGTGGTCACAGTTTGTCTCACTATGTGAGACAGGGTATGCCCAGACGTGGGTCTCTTGCTCGCTGCACCATAGGGAACCAAGCTGTACCTCCCTGAGGAGGCTCAACAAGGCCGAAACATGTCTGGGGTTGCTTGTGTTTCCATACAGAGGGGACCTGGCCTAGCAGTTCAGGCTGGGCTGCTACCATTGGTGGCAGTACCTGACTGATTTGCATATGAGCTGGACCCCTTTTGCAAAGGCGCAGACGGCTAAAAAACGGTGGTGTGGAAGGTTGCCCAGAGCATTGCCAGTAGAACAGATTCATTCAAAACCTTCCACCCATCACTTTTGTGGTCACAGTTTGTCTCACTATGTGAAACAGGGTATGCCCAGACGTGGGTCGCTTGCTCGCTGCACCATAGGGCACCAAGCTGCTCCTCCCTGAGGAGGCTCAACAAGGCCGAAACATGTCTGGGGCTGCTGGTGTTTCCATGCAGAGGTGACCTGGCCTAGCAGTTCGGGCTGGGCTGCTACCATTGGTGGCCGTACCTGACTGATTTGCATATGGCTGGACCCCTTTTGCAATGGCGCAGACGGCTACAAAATGGTGGTGTGGAAGGTTGCCCAGAGCATTGCCAGTGGAACAGATTCATTCAAAACCTTCCACCCATCACTTTTGAGGTCACAGTTTGTCTCACTATGTGAGAGAGGGTATGCCCAGACGTGGGTCTCTTGCTCGCTGCACCATAGGGAACCAAGCTGCACCTCCCTGAGGAGGCTCAACAAGGCCGAAACATGTCTGGGGTTGCCTGTGTTTCCGTACTGTGGGGACCTGGCCTAGCAGTTCGGGCTGGGCTGCTACCATTGGTGGCAGTACCTGACTGATTTGCATATGGCTGGACCCCTTTTGCAATGGCACAGACGGGCTAAAAAACTGTGGTGTGGAAGGTTGCCCAGAGCATTGCCAGTGGTACAGATTCATTCAAAACCTTCCACCCATCACTTTTCTGGTCACAGTTTGTCTCACTGAGAGAGGGTATGCCCAGACGTGGGTCCCTTGCTCGCTGCGCCATAGGGAACCAAGCTGCACCTCACTGAGGAAGCCCAACAAGGCCAAAACATGTCTGGGGTTGCTTGTGTTTCCATGCAGAGGGGACCTGGCCTAGCAGTTTGGGCTGGGCTGCTACCATTGGTGGCAGTACCTGACTGTTTAGCATATGGCTGGACCCCTTTTGGAAAGGCGCAGACGGGCTAAAAAACAGTGGTGTGGAAGGTTGCCCAGAGCATTGCCAGTGGAACAGATTCATTCAAAACCTTCCACCCATCACTTTTGTGGTCACAGTTTGTCTCACTATGTGAGAGAGGGTATGCCCAGACGTGGGTTCCTTGCTCGCTGCGCCATAGGGAAACAAGCTGCACCTCACTGAGGAGGCCCAACAAGGCCGAAACATGACTGGGGTTGATTGGTTTCCGTGCAGAGGGGGTTGGTCTAGCAGTTCGGGCTGGGCTGCTACCATTGGTGGCAGTACCTGACTGTTTAGCATATGGCTGGACCCCTTTTGGAAAGGCGCAGACGGGCTAAAAAACAGTGGTGTGGAAGGTTGCCCAGAGCATTGCCAGTGGAACAGATTCATTCAAAACCTTCCACCCATCACTTTTGTGGTCACAGTTTGTCTCACTATGTGAGAGAGGGTATGCCCAGACGTGGGTCCCTTGCTCGCTGCGAAATAGGGAACCAAGCTGCACCTCACTGAGGAGGCCCAACAAGGCCGAAACATGTCTGGGGTTGCTTGTGTTTCGGTGCAGAGGGGACCTGGCCCAGCAGTTCGGGCTGGGCTGCTACCATTGGTGGCAGTACCTGACTGATTTGCATATGGCTGGACCACATTTGGAAAGGCGGAGATGGGCTAAAAAACAGTGGTGTGGAAGGTTGCCCAGAGCATTGCCAGTGGAACAGATTCATTCAAAACCTTCCACCCATCACTTTTGAGGTCACAGTTTGTCTCACTATGTGAGAGAGGGTATGCCCAGACGTGGGTCCCTTGCTCGCTGCGCCATAGGAAACCAAGCTGCACCTCACTGAGGAGGCCCAACAAGGCCGAAACATGTCTGGGGTTGCTTGTGTTTCCGTGCAGAGGGGACCTGGCCTAGCAGTTCGGGCTGGGCTGCTACCATTGGTGGCAGTACCTGACTGATTTGCATATGGCTCGACCCCTTTTGCAATGGCGCAGGCGGGCTAAAAAACGGTTGTGTGGAAGGTTGCCCAGAGCATTGCCAGTGGTACAGATTAATTCAAAACCTTCCACCCATCACTTTTGTGGTCACAGTTTGTCTCACTATGTGAGAGAGGGTATGCCCAGACGTGGGTCCCTTGCTTGCTGCGCCATAGGGAACCAAGCTGCACCTCATTGTGGAGGCCCAACAAGGCCGAAACATGTCTGGGGTTGCTTGTGTTTCCGTACAGAGGGGACCTGGCCTAGCAGTTCGGGCTGGGCTGCTACCATTGGTGGCAGTACCTGACTGATTTGCATATGGCTGGACCCCTTTTGCAATGGCGCAGACGGCTAAAAAATGGTGGTGTGGAAGGTTGCCCAGAGCATTGCCAGTGGAACAGATTCATTAAAAACCTGCCACCCATCACTTTTGTGGTCACAGTTTGTCTCACTATGTGAGACAGGGTATGCCCAGACGTGGGTCTCTTGCTCGCTGCACCATAGGGAACCAAGCTGTACCTCCCTGAGGAGGCTCAACAAGGCCGAAACATGTCTGGGGTTGCTTGTGTTTCCATACAGAGGGGACCTGGCCTAGCAGTTCAGGCTGGGCTGCTACCATTGGTGGCAGTACCTGACTGATTTGCATATGAGCTGGACCCCTTTTGCAAAGGCGCAGACGGCTAAAAAACGGTGGTGTGGAAGGTTGCCCAGAGCATTGCCAGTAGAACAGATTCATTCAAAACCTTCCACCCATCACTTTTGTGGTCACAGTTTGTCTCACTATGTGAAACAGGGTATGCCCAGACGTGGGTCGCTTGCTCGCTGCACCATAGGGCACCAAGCTGCTCCTCCCTGAGGAGGCTCAACAAGGCCGAAACATGTCTGGGGCTGCTTGTGTTTCCATGCAGAGGTGACCTGGCCTAGCAGTTCGGGCTGGGCTGCTACCATTGGTGGCAGTACCTGACTGATTTGCATATGGCTGGACCCCTTTTGCAATGGCACAGACGGGCTAAAAAACTGTGGTGTGGAAGGTTGCCCAGAGCATTGCCAGGGTACAGATTCATTCAAAACCTTCCACCCATCACTTTTCTGGTCACAGTTTGTCTCACTGAGAGAGGGTATGCCCAGACGTGGGTCCCTTGCTCGCAGCGCCATAGGGAAACAAGCTGCACCTCCCTGAGGAGGCTCAACAAGGCCGAAACATGTCTGGGGTTGATTGGTTTCCGTACAGAGGAAACCAATGGCCTAGCAGTTCTGGCCAAGCAGTTTGGGCTGGGCTGCTACCATTGGTGGCAGTACCTGACTGATTTGGTTATGGCTGGACCCCTTTTGCAATGGCGCAGACGGCTACAAAATGGTGGTGTGGAAGGTTGCCCAGAGCATTGCCAGTGGAACAGATTCATTCAAAACCTTCCACCCATCACTTTTGAGGTCACAGTTTGTCTCACTATGTGAGAGAGGGTATGCCCAGACGTGGGTCTCTTGCTCGCTGCACCATAGGGAACCAAGCTGCACCTCCCTGAGGAGGCTCAACAAGGCCGAAACATGTCTGGGGTTGCTTGTGTTTCCGTACAGTGGGGACCTGGCCTAGCAGTTCGGGCTGGGCTGCTACCATTGGTGGCAGTACCTGACTGATTTGCATATGGCTGGACCCCTTTTGCAATGGCACAGACGGGCTAAAAAACTGTGGTGTGGAAGGTTGCCCAGAGCATTGCCAGTGGTACAGATTCATTCAAAACCTTCCACCCATCACTTTTCTGGTCACAGTTTGTCTCACTGAGAGAGGGTATGCCCAGACGTGGGTCCCTTGCTCGCTGCGCCATAGGGAACCAAGCTGCACCTCACTGAGGAAGCCCAACAAGGCCAAAACATGTCTGGGGTTGCTTGTGTTTCCATGCAGAGGGGACCTGGCCTAGCAGTTTGGGCTGGGCTGATACCATTGGTGGCAGTACCTGACTGATTTGCATATGGCTGGACCCTTTTTGCAATGGCGCAGACGGGCTCAAAAAAGTGTGGCGTGGAAGGTTGCCCAGAGCATTGCCAGTGGTACAGATTCATTCAAAACCTTCCACCCATCACTTTTGTGGTCACAGTTTGTCTCACTATGTGAGAGAGGGTATGCCCAGACGTGGGTTCCTTGCTCGCTGCGCCATAGGGAAACAAGCTGCACCTCACTGAGGAGGCCCAACAAGGCCGAAACATGACTGGGGTTGATTGGTTTCCGTGCAGAGGGGGTTGGCCTAGCAGTTCGGGCTGGGCTGCTACCATTGGTGGCAGTACCTGACTGTTTAGCATATGGCTGGACCCCTTTTGGAAAGGCGCAGACGGGCTAAAAAACAGTGGTGTGGAAGGTTGCCCAGAGCATTGCCAGTGGAACAGATTCATTCAAAACCTTCCACCCATCACTTTTGTGGTCACAGTTTGTCTCACTATGTGAGAGAGGGTATGCCCAGACGTGGGTCCCTTGCTCGCTGTGAAATAGGGAACAAAGCTGCACCTCACTGAGGAGGCCCAACAAGGCCGAAACATGTCTGGGGTTGCTTGTGTTTCGGTGCAGAGGGGACCTGGCCCAGCAGTTCGGGCTGGGCTGCTACCATTGGTGGCAGTACCTGACTGATTTGCATATGGCTGGACCACATTTGGAAAGGCGGAGATGGGCTAAAAAACAGTGGTGTGGAAGGTTGCCCAGAGCATTGCCAGTGGAACAGATTCATTTAAAACCTTCCACCCATCACTTTTGAGGTCACAGTTTGTCTCACTATGTGAGAGAGGGTATGCCCAGACGTGGGTCCCTTGCTCGCTGCGCCATAGGAAACCAAGCTGCACCTCACTGAGGAGGCCCAACAAGGCCGAAACATGTCTGGGTTGCTTGTGTTTCCATGCAGAGGGGACCTGGCCCAGCAGTTCGGGCTGGGCTGCTACCATTGGTGGCAGTACCTGACTGATTTGCATATGGCTCGACCCCTTTTGCAATGGCGCAGGCGGGCTAAAAAACGGTTGTGTGGAAGGTTGCCCAGAGCATTGCCAGTGGTACAGATTAATTCAAAACCTTCCACCCATCACTTTTGTGGTCACAGTTTGTCTCACTATGTGAGAGAGGGTATGCCCAGACGTGGGTCCCTTGCTTGCTGCACCATAGGGAACCAAGCTGCACCTCATTGTGGAGGCCCAACAAGGCCGAAACATGTCTGGGGTTGCTTGTGTTTCCGTACAGAGGGGACCTGGCCTAGCAGTTCGGGCTGGGCTGCTACCATTGGTGGCAGTACCTGACTGATTTGCATATGGCTGGACCCCTTTTGCAATGGCGCAGACGGCTAAAAAATGGTGGTGTGGAAGGTTGCCCAGAGCATTGCCAGTGGAACAGATTCATTAAAAACCTGCCACCCATCACTTTTGTGGTCACAGTTTGTCTCACTATGTGAGACAGGGTATGCCCAGACATGGGTCTCTTGCTCGCTGCACCATAGGGAACCAAGCTGTACCTCCCTGAGGAGGCTCAACAAGGCCGAAACATGTCTGGGGTTGATTGTGTTTCCGTACAGAGGGGACCTGGCCTAGCAGTTCGGGCTGGGCTGCTACCATTGGTGGCAGTACCTGACTGATTTGCATATGGCTGGACCCCTTTTGCAAAGGCGCAGACGGCTAAAAAACGGTTGTGTGGAAGGTTGCCCAGAGCATTGCCAGTGGAACAGATTCATTCAAAACCTTCCACCCATCACTTTTGTGGTCACAGTTTGTCTCACTATGTGAGAGAGGGTATGCCCAGACGTGGGTCCCTTGCTCGCTGCGCCTTCGGGAAACAAGCTGCACCTCACTGAGGAGGCCCAACAAGGCCGAAACATGACTGGGGTTGATTGGTTTCTGTGCAGAGGGGATCTGGCCTAGCAGTTCGGGCTGGGCTGCTACCATTGGTGGCAGTACCTGACTGATTTGCATATGGCTGGACCCCTTTTGCAATGGCACAGACGGGCTAAAAAACTGTGGTGTGGAAGGTTGCCCAGAGCATTGCTAGGGTACAGATTCATTCAAAACCTTCCACCCATCACTTTTGTGGTCACAGTTTGTCTCACTATGTGAGAGAGGGTATGCCCAGACGTGCGTCCCTTGCTCGCTGCGCCATAGGGAACCAAGCTGCACCTCACTGAGGAAGCCCAACAAGGCTGAAACATGTCTGGGGTTGTTTGTGTTTCCATGAAGAGGGGACCTGGCCTAGCAGTTCGGGCTGGGCTGCTACCATTGGTGGCAGTACCTGACTGATTTGCATATGGCTGGACCCCTTTTGCAATGGCGCAGACGGGCTAAAAAACGGTGGAGTGGAAGGTTGCCCAGAGCATTGCCAGTGGAACAGATTCATTCAGAACCTTCCACCCATCACTTTTGTGGTCACAGTTTGTATCACTATGTGAGAGAGGGTATGCCCAGATGTGGGTTCCTTGCTCGCTGCGCCATAGGGAACCAAGCTGCACCTCACTGAGGAGGCCCAACAAGGCCGAAACATGACTGGGCTTGATTGGCTTCCGTGCAGAGGGGATCTGGCCTAGCAGTTCGGGCTGGGCTGCTACCATTGGTGGCAGTACCTGACTGATTTGCATATGGCTGGACCCCTTTTGGAAAGGCGCAGACGGGCTAAAAAACAGTGGTGTGGATGGTTGCCCAGAGCATTGCCAGTGGAACAGATTCATTCAAAACCTTCCACCCATCACTTTTGTGGTCACAGTTTGTCTCACTATGTGAGAGAGGGTATGCCCAGACGTGGGTCCCTTGCTCGCTGCGCCATAGGGAACTAAGCTGCACCTCACTGAGGAGGCCCAACAAGGCCGAAACATATCTGGGATTGCTTGTGTTTCCGTGCAGAGGGGACCTGGACCACCAGTTCGGGCTGGGCTGCTACCATTGGTGGCAGTACCTGACTGATTTGCATATGGCTGGACCCCTTTTGGAAAGGCGCAGACGGGCTAAAAAACAGTGGTGTGGAAGGTTGCCCAGAGCATTGCCAGTGGAACAGATTCATTCAAAACCTTCCACCCATCACTTTTGTGGTCACAGTTTGTCTCACTATGTGAGAGAGGGTATGCCCAGACGTGGGTCCCTTGCTCGCTGTGCCATAGGAAATCAAGCTGCACCTCATTGTAGAGGCCCAACAAGGCCGAAACATGTCTGGGGTTGCTTGTGTTTCCGTACAGAGGGGACCTGGCCTAGCAGTTTGGGCTGGGCTGCTACCATTGGTGGCAGTACTTTACTGATTTGGTTATGGCTGGACCCCTTTTGCAATGGTGCAGACGGCTACAAAATGATGGTGTGGAAGGTTGCCCAGAGCATTGCCAGTGGAACAGATTAATTCAAAACCTTCCACCCATCACTTTTGTGGTCACAGTTTGTCTCACTATGTGAGACAGGGTATGCCCAGACATGGGTCTCTTGCTCGCTGCACCATAGGGAACCAAGCTGCACCTCATTGTGGAGGCCCAACAAGGCCGAAACATGTCTGGGGTTGCTTGTGTTTCCGTACAGAGGGGACCTGGCCTAGCAGTTCGGGCTGGGCTGCTACCATTGGTGGCAGTACCTGACTGATTTGCATATGGCTGGACCCCTTTTGCAAAGGCGCAGACGGCTAAAAAACTGTGGTGTGGAAGGTTGCCCAGAGCATTGCCAGTGGAACAGATTCATTCAAAACCTTCCACCCATCACTTTTGTGGTCACAGTTTGTCTCACTATGTGAGACAGGGTATGCCCAGACGTGGGTCGCTTGCTCGCTGCACCATAGGGAACCAAGCTGCACCTCCCTGAGGAGGCTCAACAAGGCAAAAACATGTCTGGGGCTGCTTGTGTTTCCATGCAGAGGTGACCTGGCCTAGCAGTTCGGGCTGGGCTGCTACCATTGGTGGCAGTACCTGACTGATTTGCATATGGCTGGACCCCCTTTGCAATGGCACAGACAGGCTAAAAAACTGTGGTGTGGAAGGTTGCCAAGAGCATTGCCGGTGGTACAGATTCATTCAAAACCTTCCACCCATCACTTTTCTGGTCACAGTTTGTCTCACTGAGAGAGGGTATGCCCAGACGTGGGTCCCTTGCTCGCTGCGCCATAGGGAACCAAGCTGCACCTCACTGAGGAAGCCCAACAAGGCCGAAACATGTCTGGGGTTGCTTGTGTTTCCATGCTGAGGGGACCTGGCCTAGCAGTTTGGGCTGGGCTGCTACCATTGGTGGCAGTACCTGACTGATTTGCATATGGCTGGACCCCTTTTGCAATGGCGCAGGTGGGCTAAAAAACGGTTGTGTGGAAGGTTGCCCAGAGCATTGCCAGTGGTACAGATCAATTCAAAACATTCCACCCATCACTTTTGTGGTCACACTTTGTCCCACTATGTGAGAGAGGGTATGCCCAGACGTGGGTCCCTTGCTTGCTGCGCCATAGGGAACCAAGCTGCACCTCATTGTGGAGGCCCAACAAGGCCGAAACATGTCTGGGGTTGCTTGTGTTTCCGTACAGAGTGGACCTGGCCTAGCAGTTCGGGCTGGGCTGCTACCATTGGTGGCAGTACCTGACTGATTTGCATATGGCTGGACCCCTTTTGCAATGGCGCAGACGGCTAAAAAATGGTGGTGTGGAAGGTTGCCCAGAGCATTGCCAGTGGAACAGATTCATTACAAACCTGCCACCCATCACTTTTGTGGTCACAGTTTGTCTCACTATGTGAGACAGGGTATGCCCAGACGTGGGTCTCTTGCTCGCTGCACCATAGGGAAGCAAGCTGTACCTCCCTGAGGAGGCTCAACAAGGCCGAAACATGTCTGGGGTTGCTTGTGTTTCCGTACAGAGGGGACCTGGCCTAGCAGTTCGGGCTGGGCTGCTACCATTGGTGGCAGTACCTGACTAATTTGCATATGGCTGGACCCCTTTTGCAAAGGCGCAGACGGCTAAAAAACGGTGGTGTGGAAGGTTGCCCAGAGCATTGCCAGTGGAACAGATTCATTCAAAACCTTCCACCCATCACTTTTGTGGTCACAGTTTGTCTCACTATGTGATACAGGGTATGCCCAGACGTGGGTCGCTTGCTCGCTGCACCATAGGGAACCAAGCTGCTCCTCCCTGAGGAGGCTCAACAAGGCCGAAACATGTCTGGGGCTGCTTGTGTTTCCATGCAGAGGGGACCTGGCCTAGCAGTTCGGGCTGGGCTGCTACCATTGGTGGCAGTACCTGACTGTTTAGCATATGGCTGGACCCCTTTTGGAAAGGCGCAGACGGGCTAAAAAACAGTGGTGTGGAAGGTTGCCCAGAGCATTGCCAGTGGAACAGATTCATTCAAAACCTTCCACCCATCACTTTTGTGGTCACAGTTTGTCTCACTATGTGAGAGAGGATATGCCCAGATGTGGGACCCTTGCTCGCTGCGCCATAGGGAACCAAGCTGCACCTCACTGAGGAGGCCCAACAAGGCCGAAACATGTCTGGGGTTGCTTGTGTTTCCATGCAGAGGGGACCTGGCCTAGCAGTTCGGGCTGGGCTGCTACCAATGGTGGCAGTACCTGACTGATTTGCATATGGCTGGACCCCTTTTGCAATGGCGCAGACGGGCTAAAAAATGGTGGTGTGGAAGGTTGCCCAGAGCATTGCCAGTGGTACAGATTCATTCAAAACCTTCCACCCATCACTTTTCTGGTCACAGTTTGTCTCACTATGTGAGAGAGGGTATGCCCAGACGTGGGTCCCTTGCTCGCTGCACCATAGGGAACCAAGCTGCACCTCACTGAGGAGGCCCAACAAGGCCGAAACATGAGTGGGGTTGATTGGTTTCCGTGCAGAGGGGATCTGGCCTAGCAGTTCGGGCTGGGCTGCTACCATTGGTGGCAGTACCTGACTGATTTGCATATGGCTGGACCCCTTTGGAAAGGCGCAGACGGGCTAAAAAACAGTGGTGTGGAAGGTTGCCCAGAGCATTGTCAGTGGAACAGATTCATTCAAAACCTTCCACCCATCACTTTTGTGGTCACAGTTTGTCTCACTATGTGAGAGAGGGTATGCCCAGACGTGGGTCCCTTGCTCGCTGCGCCATAGGGAACCAAGCTGGACCTCACTGAGGAGGCCCAACAAGGCCGAAACATGTCTGGGGTAGCTTGTGTTTCCGTGCGGAGGGGACCAGGGCCAGCAGTTCGGGCTGGGCTGCTACCATTGGTGGCAGTACCTGACTGATTTGCATATGGCTGGACCCCTTTTGCAATGGCGCAGACGGGCTAAAAAACAGTGGTGTGGAAGGTTGCCCAGAGCATTGCCAGTGGTACAGATTCATTCAAAACCTTCCACCCATCACTTTTGTGGTCACAGTTTGTCTCACTATGTGAGAGAGGGTATGCCCAGACGTGGGTCCCTTGCTCGCTGCGCCATAGGGAACCAAGCTGCACCTCACTGAGGAGGCCCAACAAGGCTGAAACATGTCTGAGGTTGCTTGTGTTTCCATGCAGAGGGGACCTGGCCTAGCAGTTCGGGCTGGGCTGCTACCATTGGTGGCAGTACCTGACTGATTTGCATATGGCTGGACCCCTTTTGCAATGGCGCAGACGGGCTAAAACACGGTGGTGTGGAAGGTTGCCCAGAGCATTCCCAGTGGTACAGATTAATTCAAAACCTATCACCTATCACTTTTCTGGTCACAGTTTGTCTCACTATGTGAGAGAGGGTATGCCCAGACGTAGGTCCCTTGCTCACTGCGCCATAGAGAACCAAGCTGCACCTCACTGAGGAGGCCCAACAAGGCCGAAACATGTCTGGGGTTGCTTGTGTTTCCGTGCAGAGGGGACCTGGCCTAGCAGTTCGGGCTGGGCTGCTACCATTGGTGGCAGTACCTCACTGATTTGCATGTGGCTGAACCCCTTTTGCAATGGCGCAGATGGGCTAAAAAACGGTGGTGGGGAAGGTTGCCCAGAGCATTGCCAGTGGTACAGATTCATTCAAAACCTTCCACACATCACTTTTGTGGTCACAGTTTGTCTCACTATGTGAGAGAGGGTATGCCCAGACGTGGGTCCCTTGCTTGCTGCGCCATAGGGAACCAAGCTGCACCTCATTGTGGAGGCCCAACAAGGCCGAAACATGTCTGGGGTTGCTTGTGTTTCCGTTCAGAGGGGACCTGGCCTAGCAGTTCGGGCTGGGCTGCTACCATTGGTGGCAGTACCTGACTGATTTGCATATGGCTGGACCCCTTTTGCAATGGCGCAGACGGCTAAAAATCAGTGGTGTGGAAGGTTGCCCAGAGCATTGCCAGTGGAACAGATTCATTCAAAATCTTCCACCCATCACTTTTGTGGTCACAGTTTGTCTCACTATGTGAGACAGGCTATGCCCAGACGTGGGTCGCTTGCTCGCTGCACCATAGGGAACCAAGCTGCACCTCCCTGAGGAGGCTCAACAAGGCTGAAACATGTCTGGGGCTGCTTGTGTTTTCATGCAGAGGTGACCTGGCCTAGCAGTTCGGGCTGGGCTGCTACCATTGGTGGCAGTACCTGACTGATTTGCATATGGATAGACCCCTTTTGCAATGGTACAGACGGGCTAAAAAACTGGTGTGGAAGGTTGCCCAGAGCATTGCCAGTGGTACAGATTCATTCAAAACCTTCCACCCATCACTTTTCTGGTCACAGTTTGTCTCACTATGTGAGAGAGGGTATGCCCAGACGTGGGTCCCTTGCTCGCTGTGCTATAGGGAACCAAGCTGCACCTCACTGAGGAAGCCCAACAAGGCCGAAACATGTCTGGGGTTGCTTGTGTTTCCATGCAGAGGGGACCTGGCCTAGCAGTTCGGGCTGGGCAGCTACCATTGGTGGCAGTACCTGACTGATTTGCATATGGCTGGACCCCTTTTGCAATGGCGCAGACGGGCTAAAACACGGTGGTGTGGAAGGTTGCCCAGAGCATTGCCAGTGGTACAGATTCATTCAAAACCTATCACCCATCACATTTCTGGTCACAGTTTGTCTCACTATATGAGAGAGGGTATGCCCAGACGTGGGTCCTTTGCTCACTGCGGCATAGAGGACCAAGCTGCACCTCACTGAGGAGGCCAAACAAGGCCGAAACATGACTGGGGTTGATTGGTTTCCGTGCAGAGGGGGTTGTCCTAGCAGTTCGGGCTGGGCTGCTACCATTGGTGGCAGTACCTGACTGTTTAGCATATGGCTGGACCCCTTTTGGAAAGGCGCAGACGGGCTAAAAAACAGTGGTGTGGAAGGTTGCCCAGAGCATTGCCAGTGGAACAGATTCATTCAAAAACTTCCACCCATCACTTTTGTGGTCACAGTTTGTCTCACTATGTGAGAGAGGGTATGCCCAGACGTGGGTCCCTTGCTCGCTGCGCCATAGGGAACCAAGCTGCACCTCACTGAGGAGGCCCAACAAGGCCGAAACATGTCTGGGGTTGCTTGTGTTACCGTGCAGAGGGGACCTGGCTCAGCAGTTCGGGCTGGGCTGCTACCATTGGTGGCAGTAACTGACTGATTTGCATATGGCTGGACCCCTTTTGGAAAGGCGCAGACGGGCTAAAAAACAGTGGTGTGGAAGGTTGCCCAGAGCATTGCCAGTGGAACAGATTCATTCAAAACCTTCCACCCATCACTTTTGTGGTCACAGTTTGTCTTACTATGTGAGAGAGGGTATGCCCAGACGTGGGTCCCTTGCTCGCTGCGCCATAGGAAACCAAGCTGCACCTCACTGAGGAGGCCCAACAAGGCCGAAACATGTCTGGGGTTGCTTGTGTTTCCATGCAGAGGGGACCTGGCCTAGCAGTTCAGGCTGGGCTGCTACCATTGGTGGCAGTACCTGACTGATTTGCATATGGCTGGACCCCTTTTGCAATGGCGCAGACGGGCTAAAACACGGTGGTGTGGAAGGTTGCCCAGAGCATTGCCAGTGGTACAGATTAATTCAAAACCTATCACCTATCACTTTTCTGGTCACAGTTTGTCTCACTATGTGAGAGAGGGTATGCCCAGATGTGGGTCCCTTGCTCGCTGCGCCATAGGGAACCAAGCTGCACCTCACTGAGGAGGCCCAACAAGGCCGAAACATGTCTGGGGTAGCTTGTGTTTCCGTGCGGAGGGGACCAGGGCCAGCAGTTCGGGCTGGGCTGCTACCATTGGTGGCAGTACCTGACTGATTTGCATATGGCTGGACCCCTTTTGCAATGGCGCAGACGGGCTAAAAAACAGTGGTGTGGAAGGTTGCCCAGAGCATTGCCAGTGGTACAGATTCATTCAAAACCTTCCACCCATCACTTTTGTGGTCACAGTTTGTCTCACTATGTGAGAGAGGGTATGCCCAGACGTGGGTCCCTTGCTCGCTGCGCCATAGGGAACCAAGCTGCACCTCACTGAGGAGGCAAAACAAGGCTGAAACATGTCTGGGGTTGCTTGTGTTTCCATGCAGAGGGGACCTGGCCTAGCAGTTCGGGCTGGGCTGCTACCATTGGTGGCAGTACCTGACTGATTTGCATATGGCTGGACCCCTTTTGCAATGGCACAGACGGGCTAAAAAACTGTGGTGTGGAAGGTTGCCCAGAGCATTGCCAGTGGTACAGATTCATTCAAAACCTTCCACCCATCACTTTTCTGGTCACAGTTTGTCTCACTGAGAGAGGGTATGCCCAGACGTGGGTCCCTTGCTCGCTGCGCCATAGGGAACCAAGCTGCACCTCACTGAGGAAGCCCAACAAGGCCAAAACATGTCTGGGGTTGCTTGTGTTTCCATGCAGAGGGGACCTGGCCTAGCAGTTTGGGCTGGGCTGATACCATTGGTGGCAGTACCTGACTGATTTGCATATGGCTGGACCCTTTTTGCAATGGCGCAGACGGGCTCAAAAAAGTGTGGCGTGGAAGGTTGCCCAGAGCATTGCCAGTGGTACAGATTCATTCAAAACCTTCCACCCATCACTTTTGTGGTCACAGTTTGTCTCACTATGTGAGAGAGGGTATGCCCAGACGTGGGTTCCTTGCTCGCTGCGCCATAGGGAAACAAGCTGCACCTCACTGAGGAGGCCCAACAAGGCCGAAACATGACTGGGGTTGATTGGTTTCCGTGCAGAGGGGGTTGGCCTAGCAGTTCGGGCTGGGCTGCTACCATTGGTGGCAGTACCTGACTGTTTAGCATATGGCTGGACCCCTTTTGGAAAGGCGCAGACGGGCTAAAAAACAGTGGTGTGGAAGGTTGCCCAGAGCATTGCCAGTGGAACAGATTCATTCAAAACCTTCCACCCATCACTTTTGTGGTCACAGTTTGTCTCACTATGTGAGAGAGGGTATGCCCAGACGTGGGTCCCTTGCTCGCTGTGAAATAGGGAACAAAGCTGCACCTCACTGAGGAGGCCCAACAAGGCCGAAACATGTCTGGGGTTGCTTGTGTTTCGGTGCAGAGGGGACCTGGCCCAGCAGTTCGGGCTGGGCTGCTACCATTGGTGGCAGTACCTGACTGATTTGCATATGGCTGGACCACATTTGGAAAGGCGGAGATGGGCTAAAAAACAGTGGTGTGGAAGGTTGCCCAGAGCATTGCCAGTGGAACAGATTCATTTAAAACCTTCCACCCATCACTTTTGAGGTCACAGTTTGTCTCACTATGTGAGAGAGGGTATGCCCAGACGTGGGTCCCTTGCTCGCTGCGCCATAGGAAACCAAGCTGCACCTCACTGAGGAGGCCCAACAAGGCCGAAACATGTCTGGGTTGCTTGTGTTTCCATGCAGAGGGGACCTGGCCCAGCAGTTCGGGCTGGGCTGCTACCATTGGTGGCAGTACCTGACTGATTTGCATATGGCTCGACCCCTTTTGCAATGGCGCAGGCGGGCTAAAAAACGGTTGTGTGGAAGGTTGCCCAGAGCATTGCCAGTGGTACAGATTAATTCAAAACCTTCCACCCATCACTTTTGTGGTCACAGTTTGTCTCACTATGTGAGAGAGGGTATGCCCAGACGTGGGTCCCTTGCTTGCTGCACCATAGGGAACCAAGCTGCACCTCATTGTGGAGGCCCAACAAGGCCGAAACATGTCTGGGGTTGCTTGTGTTTCCGTACAGAGGGGACCTGGCCTAGCAGTTCGGGCTGGGCTGCTACCATTGGTGGCAGTACCTGACTGATTTGCATATGGCTGGACCCCTTTTGCAATGGCGCAGACGGCTAAAAAATGGTGGTGTGGAAGGTTGCCCAGAGCATTGCCAGTGGAACAGATTCATTAAAAACCTGCCACCCATCACTTTTGTGGTCACAGTTTGTCTCACTATGTGAGACAGGGTATGCCCAGACATGGGTCTCTTGCTCGCTGCACCATAGGGAACCAAGCTGTACCTCCCTGAGGAGGCTCAACAAGGCCGAAACATGTCTGGGGTTGATTGTGTTTCCGTACAGAGGGGACCTGGCCTAGCAGTTCGGGCTGGGCTGCTACCATTGGTGGCAGTACCTGACTGATTTGCATATGGCTGGACCCCTTTTGCAAAGGCGCAGACGGCTAAAAAACGGTTGTGTGGAAGGTTGCCCAGAGCATTGCCAGTGGAACAGATTCATTCAAAACCTTCCACCCATCACTTTTGTGGTCACAGTTTGTCTCACTATGTGAGAGAGGGTATGCCCAGACGTGGGTCCCTTGCTCGCTGCGCCTTCGGGAAACAAGCTGCACCTCACTGAGGAGGCCCAACAAGGCCGAAACATGACTGGGGTTGATTGGTTTCTGTGCAGAGGGGATCTGGCCTAGCAGTTCGGGCTGGGCTGCTACCATTGGTGGCAGTACCTGACTGATTTGCATATGGCTGGACCCCTTTTGCAATGGCACAGACGGGCTAAAAAACTGTGGTGTGGAAGGTTGCCCAGAGCATTGCTAGGGTACAGATTCATTCAAAACCTTCCACCCATCACTTTTGTGGTCACAGTTTGTCTCACTATGTGAGAGAGGGTATGCCCAGACGTGCGTCCCTTGCTCGCTGCGCCATAGGGAACCAAGCTGCACCTCACTGAGGAAGCCCAACAAGGCTGAAACATGTCTGGGGTTGTTTGTGTTTCCATGAAGAGGGGACCTGGCCTAGCAGTTCGGGCTGGGCTGCTACCATTGGTGGCAGTACCTGACTGATTTGCATATGGCTGGACCCCTTTTGCAATGGCGCAGACGGGCTAAAAAACGGTGGAGTGGAAGGTTGCCCAGAGCATTGCCAGTGGAACAGATTCATTCAGAACCTTCCACCCATCACTTTTGTGGTCACAGTTTGTATCACTATGTGAGAGAGGGTATGCCCAGATGTGGGTTCCTTGCTCGCTGCGCCATAGGGAACCAAGCTGCACCTCACTGAGGAGGCCCAACAAGGCCGAAACATGACTGGGCTTGATTGGCTTCCGTGCAGAGGGGATCTGGCCTAGCAGTTCGGGCTGGGCTGCTACCATTGGTGGCAGTACCTGACTGATTTGCATATGGCTGGACCCCTTTTGGAAAGGCGCAGACGGGCTAAAAAACAGTGGTGTGGATGGTTGCCCAGAGCATTGCCAGTGGAACAGATTCATTCAAAACCTTCCACCCATCACTTTTGTGGTCACAGTTTGTCTCACTATGTGAGAGAGGGTATGCCCAGACGTGGGTCCCTTGCTCGCTGCGCCATAGGGAACTAAGCTGCACCTCACTGAGGAGGCCCAACAAGGCCGAAACATATCTGGGATTGCTTGTGTTTCCGTGCAGAGGGGACCTGGACCACCAGTTCGGGCTGGGCTGCTACCATTGGTGGCAGTACCTGACTGATTTGCATATGGCTGGACCCCTTTTGGAAAGGCGCAGACGGGCTAAAAAACAGTGGTGTGGAAGGTTGCCCAGAGCATTGCCAGTGGAACAGATTCATTCAAAACCTTCCACCCATCACTTTTGTGGTCACAGTTTGTCTCACTATGTGAGAGAGGGTATGCCCAGACGTGGGTCCCTTGCTCGCTGTGCCATAGGAAATCAAGCTGCACCTCATTGTAGAGGCCCAACAAGGCTGAAACATGTCTGGGGTTGCTTGTGTTTCCGTACAGAGGGGACCTGGCCTAGCAGTTTGGGCTGGGCTGCTACCATTGGTGGCAGTACTTTACTGATTTGGTTATGGCTGGACCCCTTTTGCAATGGTGCAGACGGCTACAAAATGATGGTGTGGAAGGTTGCCCAGAGCATTGCCAGTGGAACAGATTAATTCAAAACCTTCCA
Source organism: Ambystoma mexicanum (assembly GCF_040938575.1). Lineage (NCBI taxonomy): Eukaryota > Metazoa > Chordata > Amphibia > Caudata > Ambystomatidae > Ambystoma > Ambystoma mexicanum. The sequence continues at coordinate 1,233,393,421 of NC_090933.1, read as the reverse complement.
CCCATCACTTTTGTGGTCACAGTTTGTCTCACTATGTGAGACAGGGTATGCCCAGACATGGGTCTCTTGCTCGCTGCACCATAGGGAACCAAGCTGCACCTCATTGTGGAGGCCCAACAAGGCCGAAACATGTCTGGGGTTGCTTGTGTTTCCGTACAGAGGGGACCTGGCCTAGCAGTTCGGGCTGGGCTGCTACCATTGGTGGCAGTACCTGACTGATTTGCATATGGCTGGACCCCTTTTGCAAAGGCGCAGACGGCTAAAAAACTGTGGTGTGGAAGGTTGCCCAGAGCATTGCCAGTGGAACAGATTCATTCAAAACCTTCCACCCATCACTTTTGTGGTCACAGTTTGTCTCACTATGTGAGACAGGGTATGCCCAGACGTGGGTCGCTTGCTCGCTGCACCATAGGGAACCAAGCTGCACCTCCCTGAGGAGGCTCAACAAGGCAAAAACATGTCTGGGGCTGCTTGTGTTTCCATGCAGAGGTGACCTGGCCTAGCAGTTCGGGCTGGGCTGCTACCATTGGTGGCAGTACCTGACTGATTTGCATATGGCTGGACCCCCTTTGCAATGGCACAGACAGGCTAAAAAACTGTGGTGTGGAAGGTTGCCAAGAGCATTGCCGGTGGTACAGATTCATTCAAAACCTTCCACCCATCACTTTTCTGGTCACAGTTTGTCTCACTGAGAGAGGGTATGCCCAGACGTGGGTCCCTTGCTCGCTGCGCCATAGGGAACCAAGCTGCACCTCACTGAGGAAGCCCAACAAGGCCGAAACATGTCTGGGGTTGCTTGTGTTTCCATGCTGAGGGGACCTGGCCTAGCAGTTTGGGCTGGGCTGCTACCATTGGTGGCAGTACCTGACTGATTTGCATATGGCTGGACCCCTTTTGCAATGGCGCAGGTGGGCTAAAAAACGGTTGTGTGGAAGGTTGCCCAGAGCATTGCCAGTGGTACAGATCAATTCAAAACATTCCACCCATCACTTTTGTGGTCACACTTTGTCCCACTATGTGAGAGAGGGTATGCCCAGACGTGGGTCCCTTGCTTGCTGCGCCATAGGGAACCAAGCTGCACCTCATTGTGGAGGCCCAACAAAGCCGAAACATGTCTGGGGTTGCTTGTGTTTCCGTACAGAGTGGACCTGGCCTAGCAGTTCGGGCTGGGCTGCTACCATTGGTGGCAGTACCTGACTGATTTGCATATGGCTGGACCCCTTTTGCAATGGCGCAGACGGCTAAAAAATGGTGGTGTGGAAGGTTGCCCAGAGCATTGCCAGTGGAACAGATTCATTACAAACCTGCCACCCATCACTTTTGTGGTCACAGTTTGTCTCACTATGTGAGACAGGGTATGCCCAGACGTGGGTCTCTTGCTCGCTGCACCATAGGGAAGCAAGCTGTACCTCCCTGAGGAGGCTCAACAAGGCCGAAACATGTCTGGGGTTGCTTGTGTTTCCGTACAGAGGGGACCTGGCCTAGCAGTTCGGGCTGGGCTGCTACCATTGGTGGCAGTACCTGACTGTTTAGCATATGGCTGGACCCCTTTTGGAAAGGCGCAGACGGGCTAAAAAACAGTGGTGTGGAAGGTTGCCCAGAGCATTGCCAGTGGAACAGATTCATTCAAAACCTTCCACCCATCACTTTTGTGGTCACAGTTTGTCTCACTATGTGAGAGAGGATATGCCCAGATGTGGGACCCTTGCTCGCTGCGCCATAGGGAACCAAGCTGCACCTCACTGAGGAGGCCCAACAAGGCCGAAACATGTCTGGGGTTGCTTGTGTTTCCATGCAGAGGGGACCTGGCCTAGCAGTTCGGGCTGGGCTGCTACCAATGGTGGCAGTACCTGACTGATTTGCATATGGCTGGACCCCTTTTGCAATGGCGCAGACGGGCTAAAAAATGGTGGTGTGGAAGGTTGCCCAGAGCATTGCCAGTGGTACAGATTCATTCAAAACCTTCCACCCATCACTTTTCTGGTCACAGTTTGTCTCACTATGTGAGAGAGGGTATGCCCAGACGTGGGTCCCTTGCTCGCTGCACCATAGGGAACCAAGCTGCACCTCACTGAGGAGGCCCAACAAGGCCGAAACATGAGTGGGGTTGATTGGTTTCCGTGCAGAGGGGATCTGGCCTAGCAGTTCGGGCTGGGCTGCTACCATTGGTGGCAGTACCTGACTGATTTGCATATGGCTGGACCCCTTTGGAAAGGCGCAGACGGGCTAAAAAACAGTGGTGTGGAAGGTTGCCCAGAGCATTGTCAGTGGAACAGATTCATTCAAAACCTTCCACCCATCACTTTTGTGGTCACAGTTTGTCTCACTATGTGAGAGAGGGTATGCCCAGACGTGGGTCCCTTGCTCGCTGCGCCATAGGGAACCAAGCTGGACCTCACTGAGGAGGCCCAACAAGGCCGAAACATGTCTGGGGTAGCTTGTGTTTCCGTGCGGAGGGGACCAGGGCCAGCAGTTCGGGCTGGGCTGCTACCATTGGTGGCAGTACCTGACTGATTTGCATATGGCTGGACCCCTTTTGCAATGGCGCAGACGGGCTAAAAAACAGTGGTGTGGAAGGTTGCCCAGAGCATTGCCAGTGGTACAGATTCATTCAAAACCTTCCACCCATCACTTTTGTGGTCACAGTTTGTCTCACTATGTGAGAGAGGGTATGCCCAGACGTGGGTCCCTTGCTCGCTGCGCCATAGGGAACCAAGCTGCACCTCACTGAGGAGGCCCAACAAGGCTGAAACATGTCTGAGGTTGCTTGTGTTTCCATGCAGAGGGGACCTGGCCTAGCAGTTCGGGCTGGGCTGCTACCATTGGTGGCAGTACCTGACTGATTTGCATATGGCTGGACCCCTTTTGCAATGGCGCAGACGGGCTAAAACACGGTGGTGTGGAAGGTTGCCCAGAGCATTCCCAGTGGTACAGATTAATTCAAAACCTATCACCTATCACTTTTCTGGTCACAGTTTGTCTCACTATGTGAGAGAGGGTATGCCCAGACGTAGGTCCCTTGCTCACTGCGCCATAGAGAACCAAGCTGCACCTCACTGAGGAGGCCCAACAAGGCCGAAACATGTCTGGGGTTGCTTGTGTTTCCGTGCAGAGGGGACCTGGCCTAGCAGTTCGGGCTGGGCTGCTACCATTGGTGGCAGTACCTCACTGATTTGCATGTGGCTGAACCCCTTTTGCAATGGCGCAGATGGGCTAAAAAACGGTGGTGGGGAAGGTTGCCCAGAGCATTGCCAGTGGTACAGATTCATTCAAAACCTTCCACACATCACTTTTGTGGTCACAGTTTGTCTCACTATGTGAGAGAGGGTATGCCCAGACGTGGGTCCCTTGCTTGCTGCGCCATAGGGAACCAAGCTGCACCTCATTGTGGAGGCCCAACAAGGCCGAAACATGTCTGGGGTTGCTTGTGTTTCCGTTCAGAGGGGACCTGGCCTAGCAGTTCGGGCTGGGCTGCTACCATTGGTGGCAGTACCTGACTGATTTGCATATGGCTGGACCCCTTTTGCAATGGCGCAGACGGCTAAAAATCAGTGGTGTGGAAGGTTGCCCAGAGCATTGCCAGTGGAACAGATTCATTCAAAATCTTCCACCCATCACTTTTGTGGTCACAGTTTGTCTCACTATGTGAGACAGGCTATGCCCAGACGTGGGTCGCTTGCTCGCTGCACCATAGGGAACCAAGCTGCACCTCCCTGAGGAGGCTCAACAAGGCTGAAACATGTCTGGGGCTGCTTGTGTTTTCATGCAGAGGTGACCTGGCCTAGCAGTTCGGGCTGGGCTGCTACCATTGGTGGCAGTACCTGACTGATTTGCATATGGATAGACCCCTTTTGCAATGGTACAGACGGGCTAAAAAACTGGTGTGGAAGGTTGCCCAGAGCATTGCCAGTGGTACAGATTCATTCAAAACCTTCCACCCATCACTTTTCTGGTCACAGTTTGTCTCACTATGTGAGAGAGGGTATGCCCAGACGTGGGTCCCTTGCTCGCTGTGCTATAGGGAACCAAGCTGCACCTCACTGAGGAAGCCCAACAAGGCCGAAACATGTCTGGGGTTGCTTGTGTTTCCATGCAGAGGGGACCTGGCCTAGCAGTTCGGGCTGGGCAGCTACCATTGGTGGCAGTACCTGACTGATTTGCATATGGCTGGACCCCTTTTGCAATGGCGCAGACGGGCTAAAACACGGTGGTGTGGAAGGTTGCCCAGAGCATTGCCAGTGGTACAGATTCATTCAAAACCTATCACCCATCACATTTCTGGTCACAGTTTGTCTCACTATATGAGAGAGGGTATGCCCAGACGTGGGTCCTTTGCTCACTGCGGCATAGAGGACCAAGCTGCACCTCACTGAGGAGGCCAAACAAGGCCGAAACATGACTGGGGTTGATTGGTTTCCGTGCAGAGGGGGTTGTCCTAGCAGTTCGGGCTGGGCTGCTACCATTGGTGGCAGTACCTGACTGTTTAGCATATGGCTGGACCCCTTTTGGAAAGGCGCAGACGGGCTAAAAAACAGTGGTGTGGAAGGTTGCCCAGAGCATTGCCAGTGGAACAGATTCATTCAAAAACTTCCACCCATCACTTTTGTGGTCACAGTTTGTCTCACTATGTGAGAGAGGGTATGCCCAGACGTGGGTCCCTTGCTCGCTGCGCCATAGGGAACCAAGCTGCACCTCACTGAGGAGGCCCAACAAGGCCGAAACATGTCTGGGGTTGCTTGTGTTACCGTGCAGAGGGGACCTGGCTCAGCAGTTCGGGCTGGGCTGCTACCATTGGTGGCAGTAACTGACTGATTTGCATATGGCTGGACCCCTTTTGGAAAGGCGCAGACGGGCTAAAAAACAGTGGTGTGGAAGGTTGCCCAGAGCATTGCCAGTGGAACAGATTCATTCAAAACCTTCCACCCATCACTTTTGTGGTCACAGTTTGTCTTACTATGTGAGAGAGGGTATGCCCAGACGTGGGTCCCTTGCTCGCTGCGCCATAGGAAACCAAGCTGCACCTCACTGAGGAGGCCCAACAAGGCCGAAACATGTCTGGGGTTGCTTGTGTTTCCATGCAGAGGGGACCTGGCCTAGCAGTTCAGGCTGGGCTGCTACCATTGGTGGCAGTACCTGACTGATTTGCATATGGCTGGACCCCTTTTGCAATGGCGCAGACGGGCTAAAACACGGTGGTGTGGAAGGTTGCCCAGAGCATTGCCAGTGGTACAGATTAATTCAAAACCTATCACCTATCACTTTTCTGGTCACAGTTTGTCTCACTATGTGAGAGAGGGTATGCCCAGATGTGGGTCCCTTGCTCGCTGCGCCATAGGGAACCAAGCTGCACCTCACTGAGGAGGCCCAACAAGGCCGAAACATGTCTGGGGTAGCTTGTGTTTCCGTGCGGAGGGGACCAGGGCCAGCAGTTCGGGCTGGGCTGCTACCATTGGTGGCAGTACCTGACTGATTTGCATATGGCTGGACCCCTTTTGCAATGGCGCAGACGGGCTAAAAAACAGTGGTGTGGAAGGTTGCCCAGAGCATTGCCAGTGGTACAGATTCATTCAAAACCTTCCACCCATCACTTTTGTGGTCACAGTTTGTCTCACTATGTGAGAGAGGGTATGCCCAGACGTGGGTCCCTTGCTCGCTGCGCCATAGGGAACCAAGCTGCACCTCACTGAGGAGGCAAAACAAGGCTGAAACATGTCTGGGGTTGCTTGTGTTTCCATGCAGAGGGGACCTGGCCTAGCAGTTCGGGCTGGGCTGCTACCATTGGTGGCAGTACCTGACTGATTTGCATATGGCTGGACCCCTTTTGCAATGGCGCAGACGGGCTAAAACACGGTGGTGTGGAAGGTTGCCCAGAGCATTCCCAGTGGTACAGATTAATTCAAAACCTATCACCTATCACTTTTCTGGTCACAGTTTGTCTCACTATGTGAGAGAGGGTATGCCCAGACGTGGGTCCCTTGCTTGCTGCGCCATAGGGAACCAAGCTGCACCTCATTGTGGAGGCCCAACAAGGCCGAAACATGTCTGGGGTTGCTTGTGTTTCCGTTCAGAGGGGACCTGGCCTAGCAGTTCGGGCTGGGCTGCTACCATTGGTGGCAGTACCTGACTGATTTGCATATGGCTGGACCCCTTTTGCAATGGCGCAGACGGCTAAAAATCAGTGGTGTGGAAGGTTGCCCAGAGCATTGCCAGTGGAACAGATTCATTCAAAATCTTCCACCCATCACTTTTGTGGTCACAGTTTGTCTCACTATGTGAGACAGGCTATGCCCAGACGTGGGTCGCTTGCTCGCTGCACCATAGGGAACTAAGCTGCACCTCCCTGAGGAGGCTCAACAAGGCTGAAACATGTCTGGGGCTGCTTGTGTTTCCATGCAGAGGTGACCTGGCCTAGCAGTTCGGGCTGGGCTGCTACCATTGGTGGCAGTACCTGACTGATTTGCATATGGCTAGACCCCTTTTGCAATGGTACAGACGGGCTAAAAAACTGGTGTGGAAGGTTGCCCAGAGCATTGCCAGTGGTACAGATTCATCCAAAACCTTCCACCCATCACTTTTCTGGTCACAGTTTGTCTCACTATGTGAGAGAGGGTATGCCCAGACGTGGGTCCCTTGCTCGCTGTGCTATAGGGAACCAAGCTGCACCTCACTGAGGAAGCCCAACAAGGCCAAAACATGTCTGGGGTTGCTTGTGTTTCCATGCAGAGGGGACCTGGCCTAGCAGTTCGGGCTGGGCAGCTACCATTGGTGGCAGTACCTGACTGATTTGCATATGGCTGGACCACTTTTCCAATGGCGCAGACGGGCTAAAAAAAAGTTGTGTGGAAGGTAGCCCAGAGCATTGCCAGTGGTACAGATTAATTCAAAACCTTCCACCCATCACTTTTTTGGTCACAGTTTGTCTCACTATGTGAGAGAGGGTATTCCCAGACGTGGGTCCCTTGCTCGCTGCGCCATAGGGAACCAAGCTGCACCTCACTGAGGAGGCCCAACAAGGCCGAAACATGTCTGGGGTTGCTTGTGTTTCCGTGCAGAGGGGACCTGGCTCAGCAGTTCGGGCTGGGCTGCTACCATTGGTGGCAGTAACTGACTGATTTGCATATGGCTGGACCCCTTTTGGAAAGGCGCAGACGGGCTAAAAAACAGTGGTGTGGAAGGTTGCCCAGAGCATTGCCAGTGGAACAGATTCATTCAAAACCTTCCACCCATCACTTTTGTGGTCACAGTTTGTCTCACTATGTGAGAGAGGGTATGCCCAGACGTGGGTCCCTTGCTCGCTGCGCCATAGGAAACCAAGCTGCACCTCACTGAGGAGGCCCAACAAGGCCGAAACATGTCTGGGGTTGCTTGTGTTTCCATGCAGAGGGGACCTGGCCCAGCAGTTCGGGCTGGGCTGCTACGATTGGTGGCAGTACCTGACTGATTTGCATATGGCTGGACCCCTTTTGCAATGGCGCAGGCGGGCTAAAAAACGGTTGTGTGGAAGGTTGCCCAGAGCATTGCCAGTGGTACAGATTAATTCAAAACCTTCCACCCATCACTTTTGTGGTCACAGTTTGTCTCACTATGTGAGAGAGGGTATGCCCAGACGTGGGTCCCTTGCTCGCTGCGCCATAGGGAACCAAGCTGCACCTCACTGAGGAGGCCCAACAAGGCCGAAACATGTCTGGGGTTGCTTGTGTTTCCATGCAGAGGGGACCTGGCCTAGCAGTTCAGGCTGGGCTGCTACCATTGGTGGCAGTACCTGACTGATTTGCATATGGCTGGACCCCTTTTGCAATGGCGCAGACGGGCTAAAACACGGTGGTGTGGAAGGTTGCCCAGAGCATTGCCAGTGGTACAGATTAATTCAAAACCTATCACCTATCACTTTTCTGGTCACAGTTTGTCTCACTATGTGAGAGAGGGTATGCCCAGACGTAGGTCCCTTGCTCACTGCGCCATAGAGAACCAAGCTGCACCTCACTGAGGAGGCCCAACAAGGCCGAAACATGTCTGGGGTTGCTTGTGTTTCCGTGCAGAGGGGACCTGGCCTAGCAGTTCGGGCTGGGCTGCTACCATTGGTGGCAGTACCTCACTGATTTGCATGTGGCTGAACCCCTTTTGCAATGGCGCAGACGGGCTAAAAAATGGTGGTGGGGAAGATTGCCCAGAGCATTGCAGGTGGTACAGATTCATTCAAAACCTTCCACCCATCACTTTTGTGGTCACAGTTTGTCTCACTATGTGAGAGAGGGTATGCCCAGACGTGGGTCCCTTGCTTGCTGCGCCATAGGGAACCAAGCTGCACCTCATTGTGGAGGCCCAACAAGGCCGAAACATGTCTGGGGTTGCTTGTGTTTCCGTTCAGAGGGGACCTGGCCTAGCAGTTCGGGCTGGGCTGCTACCATTGGTGGCAGTACCTGACTGATTTGCATATTGCTGGACCCCTTTTGCAATGGCGCAGACGGCTAAAAATCAGTGGTGTGGAAGGTTGACCAGAGCATTGCCAGTGGAACAGATTCATTCAAAACCTTCCACCCATCACTTTTGTGGTCACAGTTTGTCTCACTATGTGAGACAGGCTATGCCCAGACGTGGGTCGCTTGCTCGCTGCACCATAGGGAACCAAGCTGCACCTCCCTGAGGAGGCTCAACAAGGCTGAAACATGTCTGGGGCTGCTTGTGTTTCCATGCAGAGGTGACCTGGCCTAGCAGTTCGGGCTGGGCTGCTACCATTGGTGGCAGTACCTGACTGATTTGCATATGGCTAGACCCCTTTTGCAATGGTACAGACGGGCTAAAAAACTGTCGTGTGGAAGGTTGCCCAGAGCATTGCCAGTGGTACAGATTCATTCAAAACCTTCCACCCATCACTTTTCTGGTCACAGTTTGTCTCACTATGTGAGAGAGGGTATGCCCAGACATGGGTCCCTTGCTCGCTGTGCTATAGGGAACCAAGCTGCACCTCACTGAGGAAGCCCAACAAGGCCGAAACATGTCTGGGGTTGCTTGTGTTTCCATGCAGAGGGGACCTGGCCTAGCAGTTCGGGCTGGGCAGCTACCATTGGTGGCAGTACCTGACTGATATGCATATGGCTGGACCCCTTTTGCAATGGCGCAGACGGGCTAAAAAAAAGTTGTGTGGAAGGTAGCCCAGAGCATTGCCAGTGGTACAGATTAATTCAAAACCTTCCACCCATCACTTTTTTGGTCACAGTTTGTCTCACTATGTGAGAGAGGGTATTCCCAGACGTGGGTCCCTTGCTCGCTGCGCCATAGGGAACCAAGCTGCACCTCACTGAGGAGGCCCAACAAGGCCGAAACATGTCTGGGGGTGCTTGTGTTTCCATGCAGAGGGGACCTGGCCCAGCAGTTCGGGCTGGGCTGCTACCATTGGTGGCAGTACTTGACTGATTTGCATATGGCTGGACCCCTTTTGCAATGGCGCAGACGGGCTAAAACACGGTGGTGTGGAAGGTTGCCCAGAGCATTGCCAGTGGTACAGATTCATTCAAAACCTATCACCCATCACTTTTCTGGTCACAGTTTGTCTCACTATATGAGAGAGGGTATGCCCAGACGTGGGTCCCTTGCTCACTGCGGCATAGAGAACCAAGCTGCACCTCACTGAGGAGGCCAAACAAGGCCGAAACATGACTGGGGTTGCTTGTGTTTCCGTGCAGAGGGGGTTGTCCTAGCAGTTCGGGCTGGGCTGCTACTATTGGTGGCAGTACCTGACTGTTTAGCATATGGCTGGACCACTTTTGGAAAGGCGCAGACGGGCTAAAAAACAGTGGTGTGGAAGGTTGCCCAGAGCATTGCCAGTGGAACAGATTCATTCAAAAACTTCCACCCATCACTTTTGTGGTCACAGTTTGTCTCACTATGTGAGAGAGGGTATGCCCAGACGTGGGTCCCTTGCTCGCTGCGCCATAGGGAACCAAGCTGCACCTCACTGAGGAGGCCCAACAAGGCCGAAACATGTCTGTAGTTGCTTGTGTTTCCGTGCAGAGGGGACCTGGCTCAGCAGTTCGGGCTGGGCTGCTACCATTGGTGGCAGTAACTGACTGATTTGCATATGGCTGGACCCCTTTTGGAAAGGCGCAGACGGGCTAAAAAACAGTGGTGTGGAAGGTTGCCCAGAGCATTGCCAGTGGAACAGATTCATTCAAAACCTTCCACCCATCACTTTTGTGGTCACAGTTTGTCTCACTATGTGAGAGAGGGTATGCCCAGACGTGGGTCCCTTGCTCGCTGCGCCATAGGAAACCAAGCTGCACCTCACTGAGGAGGCCCAACAAGGCCGAAACATGTCTGGGGTTGCTTGTGTTTCCATGCAGAGGGGACCTGGCCCAGCAGTTCGGGCTGGGCTGCTACAATTGGTGGCAGTACCTGACTGATTTGCATATGGCTGGACCCCATTTGCAATGGCGCAGGCGGGCTAAAAAACGGTTGTGTGGAAGGTTGCCCAGAGCATTGCCAGTGGTACAGATTAATTCAAAACCTTCCACCCATCACTTTTGTGGTCACAGTTTGTCTCACTATGTGAGAGAGGGTATGCCCAGACGTGGGTCCCTTGCTTGCTGCGCCATAGGGAACCAAGCTGCACCTCATTGTGGAGGCCCAACAAGGCCGAAACATGTCTGGGGTTGCTTGTGTTTCCGTACAGAGGGGACCTGGCCTAGCAATTCGGGCTGGGCTTCTACCATTGGTGGCAGTACCTGACTGATTTGCATATGGCTGGACCCCTTTTGCAATGGTGCAGACGGCTAAAAAATGGTGGTGTGGAAGGTTGCCCAGAGCATTGCCAGTGGAACAGATTCATTCAAAACCTTCCACCCATCACTTTTGTGGTCACAGTTTGTCTCACTATGTGAGACAGGGTATGCCCAGACGTGGGTCGCTTGCTCGCTGCACCATAGGGAACCAAGCTGCTCCTCCCTGAGGAGGCTCAACAAGGCCGAAATATGTCTGGGGCTGCTTGTGTTTCCATGCAGAGGTGACCTGGCCTAGCAGTTCGGGCTGGGCTGCTACCATTGGTGGCAGTACCTGACTGATTTGCATATGGCTGGACCCCTTTTGCAATGGCACAGACGGGCTAAAAAACTGTGGTGTGGAAGGTTGCCCAGAGCATTGCTACGGTACAGATTCATTCAAAACCTTCCACCCATCACTTTTGTGGTCACAGTTTGTCTCACTATGTGAGAGAGGGTATGCCCAGACGTGCGTCCCTTGCTCGCTGCGCCATAGGGAACCAAGCTGCACCTCACGGAGGAGGCCCAACAAGGCTGAAACATGTCTGGGGTTGCTTGTGTTTCCATGAAGAGGGGACCTGGCCTAGCAGTTCGGGCTGTGCTGCTACCATTGGTGGCAGTACCTGACTGATTTGCATATGGCTGGACCCCTTTTGCAATGGCGCAGACGGGCTAAAACACGGTGGTGTGGAAGGTTGCCCAGAGCATTGCCAGTGGTACAGATTCATTCAAAACCTATCACCCATCACTTTCCTGGTCACAGTTTGTCTCACTATGTGAGAGAGGGTATGCCCAGATGTGGGTCCCTTGCTCACTGCGCCATAGAGAACCAAGCTGCACCACACTGAGGAGGCCCAACAAGGCCGAAACATGTCTGGGGTTGCTTGGCATCCATGCAGAGGGGATCTGGCCTAGCAGTTCGGGCTGGGCTGCTACCATTGGTGGCAGTACCTGACTGATTTGCATATGGCTGGACCCCTTTTGGAAAGGCGCAGACGGGCTAAAAAACAGTGGTGTGGATGGTTGCCCAGAGCATTGCCAGTGGAACAGATTTATTCAAAACCTTCCACCCATCACTTTTGTGGTCACAGTTTGTCTCACTATGTGAGAGAGGGTATGCCCAGACGTGGGTCCCTTGCTCGCTGCGCCATAGGGAACCAAGCTGCACCTCACTGAGGAGGCCCAACAAGGCCGAAACATCTCTGGGGTTGCTTGTGTTTCCGTGCAGAGGGGACCTGGCCCAGCAGTTCGGGCTGGGCTGCTACCATTGGTGGCAGTACCTGAATGATTTGCATATGGCTGGACCCCTTTTGCAATGGCGCAGACGGGCTAAAACACGGTGGTGTGGAAGGTTGCCCAGAGCATTGCCAGTGGAACAGATTCATTCAAAACCTTCCACCCATCACTTTTGTGGTCACAGTTTGTCTCACTATGTGAGAGAGGGTATGCCCAGACGTGGGTCCCTTGCTCGCTGCGCAATAGGAAATCAAGCTGCACCTCATTGTGGAGGCCCAACAAGGCCCAAACATGTCTAGGGTTGCTTGTGTTTCCGTACAGAGGGGACCTGGCCTAGCAGTTTGGGCTGGGCTGCTACCATTGGTGGCAGTACCCCTTTTGCAATGGCGCAGACGGCTACAAAATGGTGGTGTGGAAGGTTGCCCAGAGCATTGCCAGTGGAACAGATTCATTCAAAACCTTCCACCCATCACTTTTCTGGTCACAGTTTGTCTCACTGAGAGAAGGTATGCCCAGACGTGGGTCCCTTGCTCGCTGCGCCATAGGGAACCAAGTGCACCTCACTGAGGAAGCCCAACAAGGCCGAAACATGTCTGGGGTTGCTTGTGTTTCCATGCTGAGGGGACCTGGCCTAGCAGTTTGGGCTGGGCTGCTACCATTGGTGGCAGTACCTGACTGATTTGCATATGGCTGGACCCCTTTTGCAATGGCGCAGACGGGCTAAAAAACGGTGGCGTGGAAGGTTGCCCAGAGCATTGCCAGTGAAACAGATTCATTCAAAACCTTCCACCCATCACTTTTGTGGTCACAGTTTGTCTCACTATATGAGAGAGGGTATGCCCAGACGTGGGCCCCTTGCTCGCTGCGCCATAGGAAATGAAGCTGCACCTCACTGAGGAGGCCCAACAAGGCCGAAACATGTCTGGGGTTGCTTGTGTTTCCATGCAGAGGGGACCTGGTCCAGCAGTTCGGGCTGGGCTGCTACCATTGATGGCAGTACCTGACTGATTTGCATATGGCTGGACCCCTTTTGCAATGGCGCAGGCGGGCTAAAAAACGGTTGTGTGGAAGGTTGCCCAGAGCATTGCCAGTGGTACAGATTAATTCAAAACCTTCCACCCATCACTTTTGTGGTCACAGTTTGTCTCACTATGTGAGAGAGGGTATGCCCAGACGTGGGTCCCTTGCTCGCTGCGCCATAGGGAACCAAGCTGCACCTCACTGAGGAGGCCCAACAAGGCCGAAACATGTCTGGGGTTGCTTGTGTTTCCATGCAGAGGGGACCTGGCCTAGCAGTTCAGGCTGGGCTGCTACCATTGGTGGCAGTACCTGACTGATTTGCATATGGCTGGACCCCTTTTGCAATGGCGCAGACGGGCTAAAACACGGTGGTGTGGAAGGTTGCCCAGAGCATTGCCAGTGGTACAGATTAATTCAAAACCTATCACCTATCACTTTTCTGGTCACAGTTTGTCTCACTATGTGAGAGAGGGTATGCCCAGATGTGGGTCCCTTGCTCGCTGCGCCATAGGGAACCAAGCTGCACCTCACTGAGGAGGCCCAACAAGGCCGAAACATGTCTGGGGTAGCTTGTGTTTCCGTGCGGAGGGGACCAGGGCCAGCAGTTCGGGCTGGGCTGCTACCATTGGTGGCAGTACCTGACTGATTTGCATATGGCTGGACCCCTTTTGCAATGGCGCAGACGGGCTAAAAAACAGTGGTGTGGAAGGTTGCCCAGAGCATTGCCAGTGGTACAGATTCATTCAAAACCTTCCACCCATCACTTTTGTGGTCACAGTTTGTCTCACTATGTGAGAGAGGGTATGCCCAGACGTGGGTCCCTGGCTCGCTGCGCCATAGGGAACCAAGCTGCACCTCACTGAGGAGGCAAAACAAGGCTGAAACATGTCTGGGGTTGCTTGTGTTTCCATGCAGAGGGGACCTGGCCTAGCAGTTCGGGCTGGGCTGCTACCATTGATGGCAGTACCTGACTGATTTGCATATGGCTGGACCCCTTTTGCAATGGCGCAGACGGGCTAAAACACGGTGGTGTGGAAGGTTGCCCAGAGCATTCCCAGTGGTACAGATTAATTCAAAACCTATCACCTATCACTTTTCTGGTCACAGTTTGTCTCACTATGTGAGAGAGGGTATGCCCAGACGTGGGTCCCTTGCTTGCTGCGCCATAGGGAACCAAGCTGCACCTCATTGTGGAGGCCCAACAAGGCCGAAACATGTCTGGGGTTGCTTGTGTTTCCGTTCAGAGGGGACCTGGCCTAGCAGTTCGGGCTGGGCTGCTACCATTGGTGGCAGTACCTGACTGATTTGCATATGGCTGGACCCCTTTTGCAATGGCGCAGACGGCTAAAAATCAGTGGTGTGGAAGGTTGCCCAGAGCATTGCCAGTGGAACAGATTCATTCAAAATCTTCCACCCATCACTTTTGTGGTCACAGTTTGTCTCACTATGTGAGACAGGCTATGCCCAGACGTGGGTCGCTTGCTCGCTGCACCATAGGGAACCAAGCTGCACCTCCCTGAGGAGGCTCAACAAGGCTGAAACATGTCTGGGGCTGCTTGTGTTTCCATGCAGAGGTGACCTGGCCTAGCAGTTCGGGCTGGGCTGCTACCATTGGTGGCAGTACCTGACTGATTTGCATATGGCTAGACCCCTTTTGCAATGGTACAGACGGGCTAAAAAACTGGTGTGGAAGGTTGCCCAGAGCATTGCCAGTGGTACAGATTCATCCAAAACCTTCCACCCATCACTTTTCTGGTCATAGTTTGTCTCACTATGTGAGAGAGGGTATGCCCAGACGTGGGTCCCTTGCTCGCTGTGCTATAGGGAACCAAGCTGCACCTCACTGAGGAAGCCCAACAAGGCCAAAACATGTCTGGGGTTGCTTGTGTTTCCATGCAGAGGGGACCTGGCCTAGCAGTTCGGGCTGGGCAGCTACCATTGGTGGCAGTACCTGACTGATTTGCATATGGCTGGACCCCTTTTGCAATGGCGCAGACGGGCTAAAAAAAAGTTGTGTGGAAGGTAGCCCAGAGCATTGCCAGTGGTACAGATTAATTCAAAACCTTCCACCCATCACTTTTTTGGTCACAGTTTGTCTCACTATGTGAGAGAGGGTATTCCCAGACGTGGGTCCCTTGCTCGCTGCGCCATAGGGAACCAAGCTGCACCTCACTGAGGAGGCCCAACAAGGCCGAAACATGTCTGGGGGTGCTTGTGTTTCCATGCAGAGGGGACCTGGCCCAGCAGTTCGGGCTGGGCTGCTACCATTGGTGGCAGTACCTGACTGATTTGCATATGGCTGGACCCCTTTTGCAATGGCGCAGACGGGCTAAAACACGGTGGTGTGGAAGGTTGCCCAGAGCATTGCCAGTGGTACAGATTCATTCAAAACCTATCACCCATCACATTTCTGGTCACAGTTTGTCTCACTATGTGAGAGAGGGTATGCCCAGACGTGGGTCCCTTGCTCGCTGCGCCATAGGGAACCAAGCTGCACCTCACTGAGGAGGCCCAACAAGGCCGAAACATCTCTGGGGTTGCTTGTGTTTCCGTGCAGAGGGGACCTGGCCCAGCAGTTCGGGCTGGGCTGCTACCATTGGTGGCAGTACCTGAATGATTTGCATATGGCTGGACCCCTTTTGGAAAGGCGCAGACAGGCTAAAAAACAGTGGTGTGGAAGGTTGCCCAGAGCATTGCCAGTGGAACAGATTCATTCAAAACCTTCCACCCATCACTTTTGTGGTCACAGTTTGTCTCACTATGTGAGAGAGGGTATGCCCAGACGTGGGTCCCTTGCTCGCTGCGCAATAGGAAATCAAGCTGCACCTCATTGTGGAGGCCCAACAAGGCCGAAACATGTCTAGGGTTGCTTGTGTTTCCGTACAGAGGGGACCTGGCCTAGCAGTTTGGGCTGGGCTGCTACCATTGGTGGCAGTACCCCTTTTGCAATGGCGCAGACGGCTACAAAATGGTGGTGTGGAAGGTTGCCCAGAGCATTGCCAGTGGAACAGATTCATTCAAAACCTTCCACCCATCACTTTTGTGGTCACAGTTTGTCTCACTATGTGAGACAGGGTATGCCCAGACATGGGTCTCTTGCTCGCTGCACCATAGGGAACCAAGCTGCACCTCCCTGAGGAGGCTCAACAAGGCCGAAACATGTCTGGGGTTGCTTGTGTTTCCGTACAGAGGGGACCTGGCCTAGCAGTTCGGGCTGGGCTGCTACCATTGGTGGCAGTACCTGACTGATTTGCATATGGCTGGACCCCTTTTGCAAAGGCGCAGACGGCTAAAAAACGGTGGTGTGGAAGGTTGCCCAGAGCATTGCCAGTGGAACAGATTCATTCAAAACCTTCCACCCATCACTTTTGTGGTCACAGTTTGTCTCACTATGTGAGAGAGGGTATGCCCAGACGTGGGTCCCTTGCTCGCTGCGCCATAGGAAACCAAGCTGCACCTCACTGAGGAGGCCCAACAAGGCCGAAACATGTCTGGGGTTGCTTGTGTTTCCATGCAGAGGGGACCTGGCCCAGCAGTTCGGGCTGGGCTGCTACGATTGGTGGCAGTACCTGACTGATTTGCATATGGCTGGACCCCTTTTGCAATGGCGCAGGCGGGCTAAAAAACGGTTGTGTGGAAGGTTGCCCAGAGCATTGCCAGTGGTACAGATTAATTCAAAACCTATCACCTATCACTTTTCTGGTCACAGTTTGTCTCACTATGTGAGAGAGGGTATGCCCAGACGTAGGTCCCTTGCTCACTGCGCCATAGAGAACCAAGCTGCACCTCACTGAGGAGGCCCAACAAGGCCGAAACATGTCTGGGGTTGCTTGTGTTTCCGTGCAGAGGGGACCTGGCCTAGCAGTTCGGGCTGGGCTGCTACCATTGGTGGCAGTACCTCACTGATTTGCATGTGGCTGAACCCTTTTGCAATGGCGCAGACGGGCTAAAAAACGGTGGTGGGGAAGATTGCCCAGAGCATTGCGATGGTACAGATTCATTCAAAACCTTCCACCCATCACTTTTGTGGTCACAGTTTGTCTCACTATGTGAGAGAGGGTATGCCCAGACGTGGGTCCCTTGCTTGCTGCGCCATAGGGAACCAAGCTGCACCTCATTGTGGAGGCCCAACAAGGCCGAAACATGTCTGGGGTTGCTTGTGTTTCCGTTCAGAGGGGACCTGGCCTAGCAGTTCGGGCTGGGCTGCTACCATTGGTGGCAGTACCTGACTGATTTGCATATTGCTGGACCCCTTTTGCAATGGCGCAGACGGCTAAAAATCAGTGATGTGGAAGGTTGACCAGAGCATTGCCAGTGGAACAGATTCATTCAAAACCTTCCACCCATCACTTTTGTGGTCACAGTTTGTCTCACTATGTGAGACAGGCTATGCCCAGACGTGGGTCGCTTGCTCGCTGCACCATAGGGAACCAAGCTGCACCTCCCTGAGGAGGCTCAACAAGGCTGAAACATGTCTGGGGCTGCTTGTGTTTCCATGCAGAGGTGACCTGGCCTAGCAGTTCGGGCTGGGCTGCTACCATTGGTGGCAGTACCTGACTGATTTGCATATGGCTAGACCCCTTTTGCAATGGTACAGACGGGCTAAAAAACTGTCGTGTGGAAGGTTGCCCAGAGCATTGCCAGTGGTACAGATTCATTCAAAACCTTCCACCCATCACTTTTCTGGTCACAGTTTGTCTCACTATGTGAGAGAGGGTATGCCCAGACATGGGTCCCTTGCTCGCTGTGCTATAGGGAACCAAGCTGCACCTTACTGAGGAAGCCCAACAAGGCCGAAACATGTCTGGGGTTGCTTGTGTTTCCATGCAGAGGGGACCTGGCCTAGCAGTTCGGGCTGGGCAGCTACCATTGGTGGCAGTACCTGACTGATTTGCATATGGCTGGACCCCTTTTGCAATGGCGCAGACGGGCTAAAAAACAGTGGTGTGGAAGGTTGCCCAGAGCATTGCCAGTGGAACAGATTCATTCAAAACCTTCCACCCATCACTTTTTTGGTCACAGTTTGTCTCACTATGTGAGAGAGGGTATTCCCAGACGTGGGTCCCTTGCTCGCTGCGCCATAGGGAACCAAGCTGCACCTCACTGAGGAGGCCCAACAAGGCCGAAACATGTCTGGGGGTGCTTGTGTTTCCATGCAGAGGGGACCTGGCCCAGCAGTTCGGGCTGGGCTGCTACCATTGGTGGCAGTACCTGACTGATTTGCATATGGCTGGACCCCTTTTGCAATGGCGCAGACGGGCTAAAACACGGTGGTGTGGAAGGTTGCCCAGAGCATTGCCAGTGGTACAGATTCATTCAAAACCTATCACCCATCACTTTTCTGGTCACAGTTTGTCTCACTATATGAGAGAGGGTATGCCCAGACGTGGGTCCCTTGCTCACTGCGGCATAGAGAACCAAGCTGCACCTCACTGAGGAGGCCAAAAAAGGCCGAAACATGACTGGGGTTGATTGGTTTCCGTGCAGAGGGGGTTGTCCTAGCAGTTCGGGCTGGGCTGCTACTATTGGTGGCAGTACCTGACTGTTTAGCATATGGCTGGACCACTTTTGGAAAGGCGCAGACGGGCTAAAAAACAGTGGTGTGGAAGGTTGCCCAGAGCATTGCCAGTGGAACAGATTCATTCAAAAACTTCCACCCATCACTTTTGTGGTCACAGTTTGTCTCACTATGTGAGAGAGGGTATGCCCAGACGTGGGTCCCTTGCTCGCTGCGCCATAGGGAACCAAGCTGCACCTCACTGAGGAGGCCCAACAAGGCCGAAACATGTCTGGGGTTGCTTGTGTTTCCGTGCAGAGGGGACCTGGCTCAGCAGTTCGGGCTGGGCTGCTACCATTGGTGGCAGTAACTGACTGATTTGCATATGGCTGGACCCCTTTTGGAAAGGCGCAGACGGGCTAAAAAACAGTGGTGTGGAAGGTTGCCCAGAGCATTGCCAGTGGAACAGATTCATTCAAAACCTTCCACCCATCACTTTTGTGGTCACAGTTTGTCTCACTATGTGAGAGAGGGTATGCCCAGACGTGGGTCCCTTGCTCGCTGCGCCATAGGAAACCAAGCTGCACCTCACTGAGGAGGCCCAACAAGGCCGAAACATGTCTGGGGTTGCTTGTGTTTCCATGCAGAGGGGACCTGGCCCAGCAGTTCGGGCTGGGCTGCTACCATTGGTGGCAGTACCTGACTGATTTGCATATGGCTGGACCCCATTTGCAATGGCGCAGGCGGGCTAAAAAACGGTTGTGTGGAAGGTTGCCCAGAGCATTGCCAGTGGTACAGATTAATTCAAAACCTTCCACCCATCACTTTTGTGGTCACAGTTTGTCTCACTATGTGAGAGAGGGTATGCCCAGACGTGGGTCCCTTGCTTGCTGCGCCATAGGGAACCAAGCTGCACCTCATTGTGGAGGCCCAACAAGGCCGAAACATGTCTGGGGTTGCTTGTGTTTCCGTACAGAGGGGACCTGGCCTAGCAATTCGGGCTGGGCTTCTACCATTGGTGGCAGTACCTGACTGATTTGCATATGGCTGGACCCCTTTTGCAATGGTGCAGACGGCTAAAAAATGGTGGTGTGGAAGGTTGCCCAGAGCATTGCCAGTGGAACAGATTCATTCAAAACCTTCCACCCATCACTTTTGTGGTCACAGTTTGTCTCACTATGTGAGACAGGGTATGCCCAGACGTGGGTCGCTTGCTCGCTGCACCATAGGGAACCAAGCTGCTCCTCCCTGAGGAGGCTCAACAAGGCCGAAATATGTCTGGGGCTGCTTGTGTTTCCATGCAGAGGTGACCTGGCCTAGCAGTTCGGGCTGGGCTGCTACCATTGGTGGCAGTACCTGACTGATTTGCATATGGCTGGACCCCTTTTGCAATGGCACAGACGGGCTAAAAAACTGTGGTGTGGAAGGTTGCCCAGAGCATTGCTACGGTACAGATTCATTCAAAACCTTCCACCCATCACTTTTGTGGTCACAGTTTGTCTCACTATGTGAGAGAGGGTATGCCCAGACGTGCGTCCCTTGCTCGCTGCGCCATAGGGAACCAAGCTGCACCTCACGGAGGAGGCCCAACAAGGCTGAAACATGTCTGGGGTTGCTTGTGTTTCCATGAAGAGGGGACCTGGCCTAGCAGTTCGGGCTGGGCTGCTACCATTGGTGGCAGTACCTGACTGATTTGCATATGGCTGGACCCCTTTTGCAATGGCGCAGACGGGCTAAAACACGGTGGTGTGGAAGGTTGCCCAGAGCATTGCCAGTGGTACAGATTCATTCAAAACCTATCACCCATCACTTTCCTGGTCACAGTTTGTCTCACTATGTGAGAGAGGGTATGCCCAGATGTGGGTCCCTTGCTCACTGCGCCATAGAGAACCAAGCTGCACCACACTGAGGAGGCCCAACAAGGCCGAAACATGTCTGGGATTGCTTGGCATCCATGCAGAGGGGATCTGGCCTAGCAGTTCGGGCTGGGCTGCTACCATTGGTGGCAGTACCTGACTGATTTGCATATGGCTGGACCCCTTTTGGAAAGGCGCAGACGGGCTAAAAAACAGTGGTGTGGATGGTTGCCCAGAGCATTGCCAGTGGAACAGATTTATTCAAAACCTTCCACCCATCACTTTTGTGGTCACAGTTTGTCTCACTATGTGAGAGAGGGTATGCCCAGACGTGGGTCCCTTGCTCGCTGCGCCATAGGGAACCAAGCTGCACCTCATTGTGGAGGCCCAACAAGGCCGAAACATGTCTGGGGTTGCTTGTGTTTCCATACAGAGGGGACCTGGCCTAGCAGTTCGGGCTGGGCTGCTACCATTGGTGGCAGTACCTGACTGATTTGCATATGGCTGGACCCCATTTGCAATGGTGCAGACGGCTAAAAAATGATGGTGTGGAAGGTTGCCCAGAGCATTGCCAGTGGAACAGATTCATTACAAACCTGCCACCCATCACTTTTGTGGTCACAGTTTGTCTCACTATGTGAGACAGGGTATGCCCAGACGTGGGTCTCTTGCTCGCTGCACCATAGGGAACCAAGCTGTACCTCCCTGAGGAGGCTCAACAAGGCCGAAACATGTTTGGGGTTGCTTGTGTTTCCATACAGAGGGGACCTGGCCTAGCAGTTCGGGCTGGGCTGCTACCATTGGTGGCAGTACCTGACTGATTTGCATATGGCTGGACCCCTTTTGCAAAGGCGCAGACTGCTAAAAAACGGTGGTGTGGAAGGTTGCCCAGAGCATTGCCAGTGGAACAGATTCATTCAAAACCTTCCACCCATCACTTTTGCGGTCACAGTTTGTCTCACTATGTGAGACAGGGTATGCCCAGACGTGGGTCGCTTGCTCGCTGCACCATAGGGAACCAAGCTGCTCCTCCCTGAGGAGGCTCAACAAGGCCGAAACATGTCTGGGGCTGCTTTTGTTTCCATGCAGAGGTGACCTGGCCTAGCAGTTCGGGCTGGGCTGCTACCATTGGTGGCAGTACCTGACTGATTTGCATATGGCTGGACCCCTTTTGGAAAGGCGGAGACGGGCTAAAAAACAGTGGTGTGGATGGTTGCCCAGAGCATTGCCAGTGGAACAGATTTATTCAAAACCTTCCACCCATCACTTTTGTGGTCACAGTTTGTCTCACTATGTGAGAGAGGGTATGCCCAGACGTGGGTCCCTTGCTCGCTGCGCCATAGGGAACCAAGCTGCACCTCACTGAGGAGTCCCAACAAGGCCGAAACATATCTGGGGTTGCTTGTGTTTCCGTGCAGAGGGGACCTGGCCCAGAAGTTCGGGCTGGGCTGCTACCATTGGTGGCAGTACCTGACTGATTTGCATATGGCTGGACCCCTTTTGGAAAGGCGCAGACAGGCTAAAAAACAGTGGTGTGGAAGGTTGCCCAGAGCATTGCCAGTGGAACAGATTCATTCAAAACCTTCCACCCATCACTTTTGTGGTCACAGTTTGTCTCACTACGTGAGAGAGGGTATGCCCAGACGTGGGTCCCTTGCTCGCTGCGCCATAGGAAATCAAGCTGCACCTCATTGTGGAGGCCCAACAAGGCCGAAACATGTCTGGGGTTGCTTGTGTTTCCGTACAGAGGGGACCTGGCCTAGCAGTTTGGGCTGGGCTGCTACCATTGGTGGCAGTACCTGACTGATTTGGTTATGGCTGGACCCCTTTTGCAATGGCGCAGACGTCTACAAAATGGTGGTGTGGAAGGTTGCCCAGAGCATTGCAAGTGGAACAGATTTATTCAAAACCTTCCACCCATCACTTTTGTGGTCACAGTTTGTCTCACTATGTGAGAGAGGGTATGCCCAGACGTGGGTCCCTTGCTCGATGCGCCATAGGGAAGCAAGCTGCACCTCCCTGAGGAGGCTCAACAAGGCCGAAACATGTCTGGGGTTGCTTGTGTTTCCGTACAGAGGGGACCTGGCCTAGCAGTTCGGGCTGGGCTGCTACCATTGGTGGCAGTACCTGACTGATTTGCATATGGCTGGACCCCTTTTGCAAAGGCGCAGATGGCTAAAAAACGGTGGTGTGGAAGGTTGCCCAGAGCATTGCCAGTGGAACAGATTCATTCAAAACCTTCCACCCATCACTTTTGTGGTCACAGTTTGTCTCACTATATGAGAGAGGGTATGCCCAGACGTGGGTCCCTTGCTCGCTGCGCCATAGGAAACGAAGTTGCACCTCACTGAGGAGGCCCAACAAGGCCGAAACATGTCTGGGGTTGCTTGTGTTTCCATGCAGAGGGTACCTGGCCCAGCAGTTCGGGCTGGGCTGCTACCATTGGTGGCAGTACCTGACTGATTTGCATATGGCTGGACCCCTTTTGCAATGGCGCAGGCGGGCTAAAAAACGGTTGTGTGTAAGGTTGCCCAGAGCATTGCCAGTGGTACAGATTAATTCAAAACCTTCCACCCATCACTTTTGTGGTCACAGTTTGTCTCACTATGTGAGAGAGGGTATACCCAGACGTGGGTCCCTTGCTTGCTGCGCCATAGGGAACCAAGCTGCACCTCATTGTGGAGGCCCAACAAGGCCGAAACATGTCTGGGGTTGCTTGTGTTTCCGTACAGAGGGGACCTGGCCTAGCAGTTCGGGCTGGGCTGCTACCATTGGTGGCAGTACCTGACTGATTTGCATATGGCTGGACCCCTTTTGCAATGGTGCAGACGGCTAAAAAATGGTGGTGTGGAAGGTTGCCCAGAGCATTGCCAGTGGAACAGATTCATTACAAACCTGCCACCCATCACTTTTGTGGTCACAGTTTGTCTCACTATGTGAGACAGGGTATGCCCAGACGTGGGTCCCTTGCTCGCTGCGCCATAGGAAATCAAGCTGCACCTCATTGTGGAGGCCCAACAAGGCCTAAACATGTCTGGGGTTGCTTGTGTTTCCGTACAGAGGGGACCTGGCCTAGCAGTTTGGGCTGGGCTGCTACCATTGGTGGCAGTACCTGACTGATTTGGTTATGGCTGGACCCCTTTTGCAATGGCGCAGACGGCTACAAAATGGTGGTGTGGAAGGTTGCCCAGAGCATTGCCAGTGGAACAGATTTATTCAAAACCTTCCACCCATCACTTTTGTGGTCACAGTTTGTCTCACTATGTGAGAGAGGGTATGCTCAGACGTGGGTCCCTTGCTCGATGCGCCATAGGGAAGCAAGCTGCACCTCCCTGAGGAGGCTCAACAAGGCCGAAACATGTCTGGGGTTGCTTGTGTTTCCGTACAGAGGGGACCTGGCCTAGCAGTTCGGGCTGGGCTGCTACCATTGGTGGCAGTACCTGACTGATTTGCATATGGCTGGACCCCTTTTGCAAAGGCGCAGATGGCTAAAAAACGGTGGTGTGGAAGGTTGCCCAGAGCATTGCCAGTGGAACAGATTCATTCAAAACCTTCCACCCATCACTTTTGTGGTCACAGTTTGTCTCACTATATGAGAGAGGGTATGCTCAGACGTGGGTCCCTTGCTCGATGCGCCATAGGGAAGCAAGCTGCACCTCCCTGAGGAGGCTCAACAAGGCCGAAACATGTCTGGGGTTGCTTGTGTTTCCGTACAGAGGGGACCTGGCCTAGCAGTTCGGGCTGGGCTGCTACCATTGGTGGCAGTACCTGACTGATTTGCATATGGCTGGACCCCTTTTGCAATGGTGCAGACGGCTAAAAAATGGTGGTGTGGAAGGTTGCCCAGAGCATTGCCAGTGGAACAGATTCATTACAAACCTGCCACCCATCACTTTTGTGGTCACAGTTTGTCTCACTATGTGAGACAGGGTATGCCCAGACGTGGGTTTCTTGCTCGCTGCACCATAGGGAACCAAGCTGTACCTCCCTGAGGAGGCTCAACAAGGCCGAAACATGTTTGGGGTTGCTTGTGTTTCCATACAGAGGGGACCTGGCCTAGCAGTTCCGGCTGGGCTGCTACCATTGGTGGCAGTACCTGACTGATTTGCATATGGCTGGACCCCTTTTGCAAAGGGGCAGACTGCTAAAAAACGGTGGTGTGGAAGGTTGCCCAGAGCATTGCCAGTTGAACAGATTCATTCAAAACCTTCCACCCATCAATTTTGTGGTCACAGTTTGTCTCACTATGTGAGACAGGGTATGCCCAGACGTGGGTCGCTTGCTCGCTGCACCATAGGGAACCAAGCTGCTCCTCCCTGAGGAGGCTCAACAAGGCCGAAACATGTCTGGGGCTGCTTGTGTTTCCGTGCAGAGGGGACCTGGCCCAGCAGTTCGGGCTGGGCTGCTACCATTGGTGGCAGTACCTGACTGATTTGCATATGGCTGGACCCCTTTTGGAAAGGCGCAGACAGGCTAAAAAACAGTGGTGTGGAAGGTTGCCCAGAGCATTGCCAGTGGAACAGATTCATTCAAAACCTTCCACCCATCACTTTTGTGGTCACCGTTTGTCTCACTATGTGAGAGAGGGTATGCCCAGACGTGGGCCCCTTGCTCGCTGCGCCATAGGAAATCAAGCTGCACCTCATTGTGGAGGCCCAACAAGGCCAAAACATGTCTGGGGTTGCTTGTGTTTCCGTACAGAGGGGACCTGGCCTAGCAGTTTGGGCTGGGCTGCTACCATTGGTGGCAGTACCTGACTGATTTGGTTATGGCTGGACCCCTTTTGCAATGGCGCAGACGGCTACAAAATGGTGGTTGTGTAAGGTTGCCCAGAGCATTGCCAGTGGAACAGATTTATTCAAAACCTTCCACCCATCACTTTTGTGGTCCCAGTTTGTCTCACTATGTGAGACAGGGTATGCCCAGTCATGGGTCTCTTGCTCGCTGCACCATAGGGAACCAAGCTGCACCTCCCTGAGGAGGCTCAACAAGGCCGAAACATGTCTGGGGTTGCTTGTGTTTCCGTACAGAGGGGACCTGGCCTAGCAGTTCGGGCTGGGCTGCTACCATTGGTGGCAGTACCTGACTGATTTGCATATGGCTGGACCCCTTTTGCAATGGTGCAGACGGCTAAAAAATGGTGGTGTGGAAGGTTGCCCAGAGCATTGCCAGTGGAACAGATTCATTACAAACCTGCCACCCATCACTTTTGTGGTCACAGTTTGTCTCACTATGTGAGACAGGGTATGCCCAGACGTGGGTCTCTTGCTCGCTGCACCATAGGGAACCAAGCTGTACCTCCCTGAGGAGGCTCAACAAGGCCGAAACATGTTTGGGGTTGCTTGTGTTTCCATACAGAGGGTACCTGGCCTAGCAGTTCGGGCTGGGCTGCTACCATTGGTGGCAGTACCTGACTGATTTGCATATGGCTGGACCCCTTTTGCAAAGGCGCAGACTGCTAAAAAACGCTGGTGTGGAAGGTTGCCCAGAGCATTGCCAGTGGAACAGATTCATTCAAAACCTTCCACCCATCACTTTTGTGGTCACAGTTTGTCTCACTATGTGAGACAGGGTATGCCCAGACGTGGGTCGCTTGCTCGCTGCACCATAGGGAACCAAGCTGCTCCTCCCTGAGGAGGCTCAACAAGGCCGAAACATGTCTGGGGCTGCTTGTGTTTCCGTGCAGAGGGGACCTGGCCCAGCAGTTCGGGCTGGGCTGCTACCATTGGTGGCAGTACCTGACTGATTTGCATATGGCTGGACCCCTATTGGAAAGGCGCAGACAGGCTAAAAAACAGTGGTGTGGAAGGTTGCCCAGAGCATTGCCAGTGGAACAGATTCATTCAAAACCTTCCACCCATCACTTTTGTGGTCACAGTTTGTCTCACTATGTGAGAGAGGGTATGCCCAGACGTGGGCCCCTTGCTCGCTGCGCCATAGGAAATCAAGCTGCACCTCATTGTGGAGGCCCAACAAGGCCGAAACATGTCTGGGGTTGCTTGTGTTTCCGTACAGAGGGGACCTGGCCTAGCAGTTTGGGCTGGGCTGCTACCATTGGTGGCAGTACCTGACTGATTTGGTTATGGCTGGACCCCTTTTGCAATGGCGCAGACGGCTACAAAATGGTGGTGTGGAAGGTTGCCCAGAGCATTGCCAGTGGAACAGATTTATTCAAAACCTTCCACCCATCACTTTTGTGGTCACAGTTTGTCTCACTATGTGAGACAGGGTATGCCCAGACATGGGTCTCTTGCTCGCTGCACCATAGGGAACCAAGCTGCACCTCCCTGAGGAGGCTCAACAAGGCCGAAACATGTCTGGGGTTGCTTGTGTTTCCGTACAGAGGGGACCTGGCCTAGCAGTTCGGGCTGGGCTGCTACCATTGGTGGCAGTACATGACTGATTTGCATATGGCTGGACCCCTTTTGCAAAGGCGCAGATGGCTAAAAAACGGTGGTGTGGAAGGTTGCCCAGAGCATTGCCAGTGGAACAGATTCATTCAAAACCTTCCACCCATCACTTTTGTGGTCACAGTTTGTCTCACTATGTGAGACAGGGTATGCCCAGACGTGGGTCGCTTGCTCGCTGCACCATAGGGAAGCAAGCTGCACCTCCCTGAGGAGGCTCAACAAGGCCGAAACATGTCTGGGGCTGCTTGTGTTTCCATGCAGAGGTGACCTGGCCTAGCAGTTCGGGCTGGGCTGCTACCATTGGTGGCAGTACCTGACTGATTTACATATGGCTGGACCCCTTTTGCAATGGCACAGACGGGCTAAAAAACTGTGGTGTGGAAGGTTGCCCAGAGCATTGCCAGTGGTACAGATTCATTCAAAACCTTCCACCCATCACTTTTGTGGTCACAGTTTGTCTCACTATGTGAGAGAGGGTATGCCCAGACGTGGGTCCCTTGCTCGCTGCGCCATAGGGAAACAAGCTGCACCTCACTGAGGAAGCCCAACAAGGCCGAAACATGTCTGGGGTTGCTTGTGTTTCCATGCAGAGGGGACCTGGCCTAGCAGTTTGGGCTGGGCTGCTACCATTGGTGGCAGTACCTGACTGATTTGCATATGGCTGGACCCCTTTTGGAAAGGCGCAGACGGGCTAAAAAACAGTGGTGTGGAAGGTTGCCCAGAGCATTGCCAGTGGAACAGATTCATTCAAAACCTTCCACCCATCACTTTTGTGGTGACAGTTTGTCTCACTATGTGAGAGAGGGTATGCCCAGACGTGGGTCCCTTGCTCGCTGCGCCATAGGATACGAAGCTGCACCTCACTGAGGAGGCCCAACAAGGCCGAAACATGTCTGGGGTTGCTTGTGTTTCCATGCAGAGGGGACCTGGCCCAGCAGTTCGGGCTGGGCTGCTACCATTGGTGGCAGTACCTGACTGATTTGCATATGGCTGGACCCCTTTTGCAATGGCGCAGGCGGGCTAAAAAACAGTTGTGTGGAAGGTTGCCCAGAGCATTGCCAGTGGTACAGATTAATTCAAAACCTTCCACCCATCACTTTTGTGGTCACAGTTTGTCTCACTATGTGAGAGAGGGTATGCCCAGACGTGGGTCCCTTGCTTGCTGCGCCATAGGGAACCAAGCTGCACCTCATTGTGGAGGCCCAACAAGGCCGAAACATGTCTGGGGTTGCTTGTGTTTCCGTACAGAGGGGACCTGGCCTAGCAGTTCGGGCTGGGCTGCTACCATTGGTGGCAGTACCTGACTGATTTGCATATGGCTGGACCCCTTTTGCAATGGTGCAGACGGCTAAAAAATAGTGGTGTGGAAGGTTGCCCAGAGCATTGCCAGTGGAACAGATTCATTACAAACCTGCCACCCATCACTTTTGTGGTCACAGTTTGTCTCACTATGTGAGACAGGGTATGCCCAGACGTGGGTCTCTTGCTCGCTGCACCATAGGGAACCAAGCTGTACCTCCCTGAGGAGGCTCAACAAGGCCGAAACATGTTTAGGGTTGCTTGTGTTTCCATACAGAGGGTACCTGGCCTAGCAGTTCGGGCTGGGCTGCTACCATTGGTGGCAGTACCTGACTGATTTGCATATGGCTGGACCCCTTTTGCAAAGGCGCAGACTGCTAAAAAACGGTGGTGTGGAAGGTTGCCCAGAGCATTGCCAATGGAACAGATTCATTCAAAACCTTCCACCCATCACTTTTGTGGTCACAGTTTGTCTCACTATGTGAGACAGGGTATGCCCAGACGTGGGTCGCTTGCTCGCTGCACCATAGGAAACCAAGCTGCTCCTCCCTGAGGAGGCTCAACAAGGCCGAAACATGTCTGGGGCTGCTTTTGTTTCCATGCAGAGGTGACCTGGCCTAGCAGTTCGGGCTGGGCTGCTACCATTGGTGGCAGTACCTGACTGATTTGCATATGGCTGGACCCCTTTTGGAAAGGCGGAGACGGGCTAAAAAACAGTGGTGTGGATGGTTGCCCAGAGCATTGCCAGTGGAACAGATTTATTCAAAACCTTCCACCCATCACTTTTGTGGTCACAGTTTGTCTCACTATGTGAGAGAGGGTATGCCCAGACGTGGGTCCCTTGCTCGCTGCGCCATAGGGAACCAAGCTGCACCTCACTGAGGAGTCCCAACAAGGCCGAAACATATCCGGGGTTGCTTGTGTTTCCGTGCAGAGGGGACCTGGCCCAGCAGTTCGGGCTGGGCTGCTACCATTGGTGGCAGTATCTGACTGATTTGCATATGGCTGGACCCCTTTTGGAAAGGCGCAGACAGGCTAAAAAACAGTGGTGTGGAAGGTTGCCCAGAGCATTGCCAGTGGAACAGATTCATTCAAAACCTTCCACCCATCACTTTTGTGGTCACAGTTTGTCTCACTATGTGAGAGAGGGTATGCCCAGACGTGGGTCCCTTGCTCTCTGCGCCATAGGAAATCAAGCTGCACCTCATTGTGGAGGCCCAACAAGGCCGAAACATGTCTGGGGTTGCTTGTGTTTCCGTACAGAGGGGACCTGGCCTAGCAGTTTGGGCTGGGCTGCTACCATTGGTGGCAGTACCTGACTGATTTGGTTATGACTGGACCCCTTTTGTAATGGCGCAGACGGCTACAAAATGGTGGTGTGGAAGGTTGCCCAGAGCATTGCCAGTGGAACAGATTTATTCAAAACCTTCCACCCATCACTTTTGTGGTCACAGTTTGTCTCACTATGTGAGACAGGGTATGCCCAGACATGGGTCTCTTGCTCGCTGCACCATAGGGAACCAAGCTGCACCTCCCTGAGGAGGCTCAACAAGGCCGAAACATGTCTGGGGTTGCTTGTGTTTCCGTACAGAGGGGACCTGGCCTAGCAGTTCGGGCTGGGCTGCTACCATTGGTGGCAGTACCTGACTGATTTGCATATGGCTGGACCCCTTTTGCAAAGGCGCAGATGGCTAAAAAACGGTTGTGTGGAAGGTTGCCCAGAGCATTGCCAATGGAACAGATTCATTCAAAACCTTCCACCCATCACTTTTGTGGTCACAGTTTGTCTCACTATGTGAGACAGGGTATGCCCAGACGTGGGTCGCTTGCTCGCTGCACCATAGGGAAGCAAGCTGCACCTCCCTGAGGAGGCTCAACAAGGCCGAAACATGTCTGGGGCTGCTTGTGTTTCCATGCAGAGGTGACCTGGCCCAGCAGTTCGGGCTGGGCTGCTACCATTGGTGGCAGTACCTGCCTGATTTGCATATGGCTGGACCCCTTTTGCAATGGCGCAGGCAGGCTAAAAAACGGTTGTGTGGAAGGTTGCCCAGAGCATTGCCAGTGGTACAGATTAATTCAAAACCTTCCACCCATCACTTTTGTGGTCACAGTTTGTCTCACTATGTGAGAGAGGGTATGCCCAGACGTGGGTCCCTTGCTTGCTGCGCCATAGGGAACCAAGCTGCACCTCATTGTGGAGGCCCAACAAGGCCGAAACATGTCTGGGGTTGCTTGTGTTTCCGTACAGAGGGGACCTGGCCTAGCTGTTCGGGCTGGGCTGCTACCATTGGTGGCAGTACCTGACTGATTTGCATATGGCTGGACCCCTTTTGCAATGGCGCAGACGGCTAAAAAATGGTGGTGTGGAAGGTTGCCCAGAGCATTGCCAGTGGAACAGATTCATTACAAACCTGCCACCCATCACTTTTGTGGTCACAGTTTGTCTCACTATGTGAGACAGGGTATGCCCAGACGTGGGTCTCTTGCTCGCTGCACCATAGGGAACCAAGCTGTACCTCCCTGAGGAGGCTCAACAAGGCCGAAACATGTCTGGGGCTGCTTTTGTTTCCATGCAGAGGTGACCTGGCCTAGCAGTTCAGGCTGGGCTGCTACCATTGGTGGCAGTACCTGACTGATTTGCATATGGCTGGACCCTTTTTGCAATGGCACAGAATGGCTACAAAACTGTGGTGTGGAAGGTTGCCCAGAGCATTGCCAGGGTACAGATTCATTCAAAACCTTCCACCCATCACTTTTGTGGTCACAGTTTGTCTCACTATGTGAGAGAGGGTATGCCCAGACGTGGGTCCCTTGCTTGCTGCGCCATAGGGAACCAAGCTGCACCTCATTGTGGAGGCCCAACAAGGCTGAAACATGTCTGGGGTTGCTTGTGTTTCCGTGCAGAAGGGATCCTGCCTAGCAGTTCTGGCTGGGTTGCTACCATTGGTGGCAGTACCTGACTGATTTGCATATGGTTGGACCCCTTTTGCAATGGCGCAGACGGGCTAAAACACATTGGTGTGGAGGTTGCCCAGAGCATTGCCAGTGGTACAGCTTCATTCAAAACCTTCCACCCATCACTTTTGTGGTCACAGTTGTCTCACTATGTGAGAGAGGGTATGCCCAGACGTGGGTCCCTTGCTTGCTGCGCCATAGGGAACCAAGCTACACCTCACTGAGGAGGCCTAACAAGGCCGAAACATGTCTGGGGTTGCTTGTGTTTACGTGCAGAGGGGACTTGGCCTAGCAGTGCGGGCTGGGCTTCTACCATTGGTGGCAGTACCTGACTGATTTGCATATGGCTGGACCCCTTTTGCAATGGCGCAGACGGGCTAAAAAACGGTGGTGTGGAAGGTTGCTCAGAGCATTGCCAGTGGTACAGATTCATTCAAAACCTTCCACCCATCACTTTTGTTGTAACAGTTACTCCCGCCTGCAGAACTCGGAATCAGCCGGTCCGGAAACAACAGTGGCGGCGGATTTACTGCCACCGTTGTTTCCGGACCGGCAGGGTCATAATGAGGCCCACTGTCTCCTGCACCCCTACGGATGTACCGACTTCCATTCACTAAGTATTGTGTCACTGCCAACCTACCCACATACTGTTCGCAACAGTAAACCTACTCCAAACAATCTACACACACCACACTATGCACACACCCCACTCTACCAGATACAGAGTGTGACATGCATTTCTACGGTTGGTGAGATGAAGCCCTAGGCTCTTCAGTGCATGGCCGCCGGCCTACAGCCTTCGGCCATGCAACCAATAGTCTAATCCTTCAACATGCCCACTGATACATCATACACCCATGTATGCCACCATGTGCGCAACTACCGCTATCCCTACATGTAGCACAGGCATCTGCGCTCCCATCCAGCCTATGCCATATGCAATTCACTCCCCTTCTGAAATTCACCTGCCACCCCTCACCACGGAAATTGGTCACTGCAAATAGGTCACGGCACAAGCTATCGGGCCGTTACGACAGCTGTCTACAATCACCACACAAAGTAGTCGGCTGTCTATGTCCCCGGGAATTGATGCAATACACACTAATACTGCAGCCATTCCTCCATTTTCTTCACCCTATTTACATATATCACATTAACCATTTCTCATTCCCTCACCATTTCCCTCCCTCCTTGCGGCCAACACATGGCGTACGGTATATTTTGTAGAACCTTCCGCCGGCGCACTGTCCTCTGATACACCATGGCGGCGTTTCCCAAAAACTTTGACGCACAGCATGCTTCCCTCCAGCCAACCACCGGCTACGTCCAATGTTCGCCAACATCACGGCGTGCCGCAGGCCAATGAAACTTTGGTTTGCAGAGTGAACAGGGAAATGTGTCAGCAGAGCGGACCCAGATATTACTCATTTTTTGGGACATACATTTCAGTAATTTGCAACAAAAGAACTGGTCGGATTTCCACCAAACACTAAAAAAGCACACTTTCTGACCCAAGCACGCACTCCTGCCGCAAATTTGGTGAAAATCCGTCAAGCCGTTCGGGGCTGTAACAGTGCGCTGAGTTTTTACCCATTCAGTCGAAAGGAAAACATTTTTTTGGGACACCCCCTCTATAACTTTGCCCCCTGCACGAAACCTCACCCATCTTGGCAAAAAAATTCAGAGCCAGCCATATACTTTTTTTGCAAAATTTGGTGAGGATTCCGCGAGGGGGATCAAAGTTATAAGCCGCCAAAAAAGTGCTCTTCCTATGAGTTTAGCAACTTAACCATAACTGCACGCCTGCTACCGCAAGCTGTGTAATATATATATATATATATGTATGGAAAGAATATTCAAATTGCCTTTCTCACAAAAAGAGGATGTCTGCTTCACCTAAAAACACTGCCTGTGTGCTTCATCTATGGACACGGTATGCTGTCAGCACTCTTGTGAGTGATTGGAGCCTATGTGTCTGGTGCAGAATACATGCATACAAGAGGGCCAGTCAGCACATTGTACCCTGGTGCACGGTTTGCAGAATCTGACCAGCCAGATCCCATTAGTGAATATGTTGACAAGTGCGTTTCTTAAACTCACACAAGTCAAAAAAGTTCATTGTTTTTTTGGGGACAAAATCCCAGGTAGGTTCCAAAGCTACTAGGAATTCCCGAACTCAAGGAAGGCCCAACACCTTCCCCCAAAAGGAACGTAGACCCAGCCAGACTGCAAGTTCAAACTGCGGTTTATTACAGCAAATACCAACAGGGATCAGTACAAGGATTGAAGAAATCCGTGGGCGACTCTCAACGTTTCCTGGTTCGCAGGCATGTTTTGTACCCTAGCTACATCATTGTGACATCACAACCTAGGCCCTACTCCAGAAAACCTATCGTCATCTGGGATTGGCTGTAGGGAGCCTAAAAACCTATATTGTCCCATATATGAATTACTCTACTGGCCCTCGCATGTCAGGTGGCTGGCTTGGTCGTTTCCCAAAGTACTATACATAAACAATGTTTTAGTGCGATGGTCTAACCATTGGTTCTTGCCCATTGCTACCCATCCCTAGGATACTGAACTGTGGTTGGCTAGAACTGACGTCCGCAGGCCTGGGACCCAAAATGATTCTCAGCTCTTAGTGTACCTCTTCAAGGCACCTTTTGTTTTCCTCCAGCTCTACCAGAAATGTCGGCAGGCCTAGTACGGTAGTCACCTGTCTGTTTTCCTTTCCTTCCCACTCTCCCCCTCCCTTCCTTCTCTTAGCACTTGCACTATCTGAAATGTCATCAGGCCGAGTACAATAGTTAATTTAACATCCTTACTGTTCATGGCCTGTAAGAATGTTGTTGTATTTTCCCTTGTTCCTTTCCTTGCCTTGAAGCGCTTTGAAACACATTGTGTATAGGCGCTATATAAATAAACTATCATATCATATCAAGGTAATAAGAACAACAATGTGCCTGCATTGCAACTTGTGTGTAGCACCATAGTCTATGAGAGTTCCCTTTCACATTATGCAACACGTGTCTCACGTTGTAACATCTTTGTTGCAAGCTTCTGTCTGCCGATGTGAGATCGATGCTCGCTCCCAGCTTCTAGTTTCGATTCATCATCTGAGTCGTCCCGGTCACGTGTTCAGAGACCGTGATTTGGAGGTCTGCAGCTCTGTATTACTCTGAATTAGGAGGAAGTATTTGCTTTTACTGCAGTTAGTGTTACTGTCATTCAGGGAATGGAATGTCACTTGTATTCTGGTGGCCTTGACAGTGGGCCCTGTCCTGCACGTTTGTTCTCTTGTTCAGCCTAAATTCAGCTCTTACTGAGGGTCTTATGACCTACTGTGATTTTCCTTAAGCCATTACATGACTTTTAGATGCTCATTCTATTCTATATTCTCCATATGTTAGTCACACGTGGTTCTGTCAGGTCCCATAGATGTCCCTGCAGCTCCATATGGTTAACTGTATGTGTAAGCATCTGCAAGCTTGTTCAGGATCTCTTGCTCCTTGCAGTTTTACGTTGCTGCATTAGGCTAATGACAAAAATAATAAAGCAATGACAGTATGTATATGTATCTGTCTTCTTACTTATAGAACGGTATGCTCGTGTTCTTTGTGTATTTGGGTGTGTGTTTGTGTCCCGATGTGCGGATGGCACTTGTGCTTCCTGTCTAACACTGCTATGTCGTGGTGTCTCTAACAATGTTAGTAACATGGCTTCTTGGTGCTTGAATCAATACTGTCAATTGATGTCTCCTTAGTTGCAGCCTGAGGCTCTTCGTCCACTCTGGGTAAGGTTTGTACCACTCCTGGTCTGTATGGCTGGCTGAGTGGGTACCTCTCGACATATTGATTGATCGATGGAGCACTGGGATTCGGTCCGAAATAGTATGGGCGATCCCGGCATATCCTGGTCTTCTTCAGCGCCATGTTCCTTAAAGGAGGGGTGGAGGGGGCGAATTTGCCCATCCCTCTTCAGATTGTCTTTGCCTTTCGCAATGCTTTGTAAATAGGTCATTAAGTAAATAGTCCTCCTTGTCAGTGGCATCGCCAGGAATCAAATTTAGGAAGGGCCCAGAGGGGGCCAAAGACAAAAGTAGGGGGGCACAGACAAATGTAAGGGGAGAACATGGTCACTGCTCGTCTTAGGCAGGGGGGACACAAGGGGGGGTCACATGGTTTCACAGGGGGGGCCCGGCCCCCCAGGCCCTCCCCTAGCGACGCCACTGTTCCTTGTATATATTATTCCAAATATGAAAATAATACTTAGTGTGTTTTATGTGCTTATTGGCCATCACTTTTATCACAGACTAATTTGTCGAAAAAACAATGGTCTTTCTTTTATTTCCAAATCCCCTTTTATTATAGGCAAAACAGCCAGGAACACTCGCTGATATTATATGTCACTCGCTGATATTATATGTCCCATTTGTCTTCTTTAAAGGTATTTTGAAAGAGTTCTCAGTTGGAGTGTCCCAGACAGGCCATCTTTGAATGATAAGCTTCGCTTCTATCAGAAAAGATTTTGATAATTGTGTTTGCTCAGTAAGACAAGTGTAACATTATTATTATGATTAACACATATTTCTTCGAATTGATCACAAGAAATATAGTTTGTAAAATGTATAAAAGAGTCAGTTTGCAACCGTTATACAATTACATATTTCCTTGTTTAATAGCTGTTTTTGCAAAAAAAATCACAGAAGATATGTGTTTTTCCCAGGTGTGTAGCTGTCTTGCAAAGACTGGGGTTGACATACAAAGATGCACCAGGCAATGAAAATGTCAACCACATAGAAATAGACAGGGACCAAAAGAGAGACAGGGCGCAAGAGAGCGAGAGAAAGAGAGAGAGAGAGAGAGAGAGAGAGAGAGAGAGAGAGAGAGAGAGAAAGAGAGAGAGTGTCAGAGTGCTCCACTGGTTTATGATATGCCGGGTACAGGCAGTAACTTACATTATTATTATTATTATTATTATTATTATTATTATTATTATTATTATTATATTTAAATAATAGACACCAATGGGCTTTGACATCTGACACTACATGAAGAGGTCATTCAAGAGAAAACGACTTTCTTTCAACAGCTAAGATTTTCCTGACGTGTGTGTGTGCTGTGCTTATTAATGAAGAGGACTGAACTTTGACGGTAGAAGTGTGATGGCAAAGACAAGCCTTGCATTCAAGAAACCTCCACTTTTCAGTACAATCAACATTATTGTTGGGCAGAGGTGCACACGTACTAGGTGGAAACAGTATTCATCCTGACTCATACGGGCCACCATGAAAGACAGCACTCATTGTGAAATAATACGTGGGCAATCTTAAACAAATACACGTTTCTACGATTTTTGTTTCCCCGTCGAGGGCGTGACCATGTAAAAAGGAACTAAAGGGTTCAGCGGTCTCGCTTATTATGGAGGTAGCGCACACGCCCTGGTACCACAAAAGGGCACTCATTCATTGATTTATGCCCAAAGTGTTTTGCACCTGGTCCAAATCCATCCATTGTTTGAGACCTCCAGGGCTGTTTATAATTAGGTAATAAGTAGGTAATAATTATGCAATAATAGCCACTTCAACAGGCTGCACCTGCCTGTACCATCGCACTGGCGCAATTCAATAGGCTTGAGCAAAGGGAGATCCTTTAGCTGGAATGGCAGCGCCATTATTGGCCAGTATAGCCTGCCGTACCAGTTATTATTGTGTGCAACCACCTTATGCTAATCGAGGCCAGCCAATGGCGGAAGTGCACCATACAATATCAGTTTTCTTGACATGACATTGTATGCCAAGGTGAAAACACACAAACACACCCCACCCCCCAACATTCCCCCCACCCCTCAAATGTGGAGTCGCCAACGTGGTGGGGAGTGAAAAACAAATATTTGCACCCAAAAAAAAAGAGATTCCCAAAATTAGTGATCACACTGCTAAATGGTATATAGGGACTGCATCGCAGCCAAGGAGAAGATTATGGGCCTCATCACGAGTTGGCTGGTAATGCCGGTGCTATTACCGCCGGTGCTATTATCCCTACCACCAAACCCCCGGCGCTATGAGCGCCAGATCACGGGTTTGGCGGAACGGTCAGTGCCCATTACCCATTGGGCCCATTCAGAAATTCCTCATTCCCAATTGGGCCCAATGGGGAAAATGTGTGCTATTACCACTGGTGGATTTCCCGCCGGCGGTAATAGCACCAAAAATCAGCAAATTTGCCACAGATTTCCCCCCAGCTCTGAGCTGGGGGGATTACGCCAAGGCCATGATCTGGTGGACCCTTAAATGCACCAGTAATAGTGCTACTGCTGCATTTAAGGGTTACCTCCAGACTCGTGATGAGGCCCTGTATCTTGTGTTACGTCTAGTACTGGCGTGGATGTGGTTGAACCGCGCTGCTTAAGAACCGACTATAAGAAGTTAACCATGTTTAAAAAGAGGGAATTTGTTTGGGAAAAATGACTTGCTTTGCATAATGCCTTCGAACAGGGGGACAATAACCTCTTCTGGAAAATGGTGACGGACAAAGAGTTGAAAGGGGTCCAAGGCATGCAATGTTGTATCCTGACAGGTGAACGAAGATCCCATTTCTCTGAACTTTATAAGCCCCATGCGGAAACGGAAATGGATTGGAATAACGAAATGTTGGGAAACTGTGAGAGAGTGAGACGTACCTATATCTAAGTGTAATGGCGGTAGGAGTAGCCTTAAGATCAATGAAAAGTGGTAAAGCTGTGGGCCGCGACCTAGTTCCTATTGACCTATGCAAGGACGAGGAAGTTGTGTGGGTTCTAGTTCTTTGGAAAGTTGTTAACACCATTCTTAAATCAGGTTTTATCCCCACCTCATGGCACCAAGCTGTGATAATTCCACTATATGAAAAAAGAGGAAGGGACCTGCCGAGCAATTATCGTCCTAGCTCACTTTTGGATGGGGCAGGTAACATTTTTGCAAAGATCGTCCTTGATCATTTACAGGTTTGGGCAGACAGAAATTATATAAAAGTACCCCCAAGCGGGATTCAGACAAAATAGGGGCACGGTGCACCAATGTTTTTTACTCTCTCTCTTGATTCAGAAATATACAGACCTATGCAAGATGAATTACTAAGGTAAACTTAAACAATTGCACTGCGCCACACCAAGTGATTTCATATGTACAATTGTACAATATTTAATTGTTGATCAGATCAGCCTGACACGTGTTTCGAAACTTGGCTCTTCTTCTGAGGCAGTTCCACTTGTCTACTCTGTTCAGGTCACAATTAAGTCGGTTTCACAAGGATAAAGTTCAAAAGCTTGTTTCTTAATTGATGCTGTTCCAGTTCCGCTTATTTACACACTAACAGCCTCTCGGCATCTAACTGTTTCTTGGGAGACTATTCAAGATGAAGCTGTATGGACTTAAAATCAGCCTTTGACTCAGTCTTGAGTGCCACTTTATGACGAAACCTCTCAGCTCGTAATGCTCCCCCACACCTACTTTCGATCAGATCTTCATTATATTCGCATAAACAACAAAAGGTATGCTTTGGCCTAGGGGGTGAATTAATGAGAGCATTCAATGTGCGGAGGGGTGTGAGATAGGGTTGTGTCCTGGCACCCCTTCTTTTTAACATCTTCGTTCAAGAGATCATTGACGTCCTATTGAGGGAGTGTCGGGACTGTCCAGAAATGGGGTTAGTCAAGTATCCGGTACTTTTTTACTGCCGATGACGCAGTGATTTTTATGAATAACCTCCTTAGGTCTTGAGAAGGCTCTGTTAATTTTTACAATCAAATGCAGAGACTTACAACTGGAGTTGAACATTGAAAAGTCCAAAATGACATCTAATCCAGTAACTAAGAAGCTAATAAAGTAACCACTAAGAGTAAAAAAAAGAAAAAAAAAAAAAGAAAAAGAAAAGTCCAAAAGTCCAAAATGATGATTTTTAAGCCCCGCCTGTCCAAACATAAGTGAGTATTTGTTTAGGGTAAATAATGTCACGCTTGAAGGTGTTAAACATTTTGGCTATCTTGGAATTAGGTACCATGAGTCTGGGAGCTGGGCCCCACAGATAGAAAAGTCCATTATTAACATGGACAAATATAATAGGGTCATTAACTCCTTTGTTGTAAGACATGGCAGTGGGGCTATTTCCCCTGCACTTGACTTACTCCAAAAACAATCAGCTCAGACTGTTTTACATGGCTCAGCGGTTTGGGGGCACACTGTATTAGCAAAATTACATTCTTGCAAATGCAAGTTTCTTAACAAGCTGTTACTGCTACCTTGAACTTGGCACTTTGCCTGTGGGTGCACTGGTGAAATATAACCCTGTCAGATATTGGTTGAGATTGTTGAGGTAGGAAGGTTTAGAACCATACTGTGATGCCTGAGTCACTTTTTGAGCTTGAATAGAGGTAAGAACTCCAAGTGGTCCAATCACGTAAACAAACATTTAATCAATCTTATTTTAAGAAACTTGTGGGATGACTCAATGAGCTGTCTAAATGTAGGAAAAAAGAATTTTAAGATTGTTGTTAGTTGTTTGCAACGAAAGGCAATAATAAGTTATGCACTAAAACTAAATGCAGGTCCTGTATACATCGGACATAGATTGTCTGAAGGTACAAACCCATACATTGATTTTATCTCTCCGGCCTATGAAAGATATCTATACTTCTGTTTTAGATTGGGGATTTTACCAGTTGCAATCATTTCACATCTATGCAAGGACAAAGAGCCAGCTATTTGCCTGATGTGTGAGAGTGCAGACGGAAATGTGTTGCACTTTATGTGAGTGTGTCAAAACACTCTAACCTTTAGGCATTACTGTATTTAATGCAAAAGTAGACATAGGCACTCCTCTACGGGAATGAACAAGGCCAACTGACCTGTTCTTTGGGAAGATACCCACTCGAGAATCCGCAGCCACACTTTAGCTCACTGTACCTTTCACAGAGGATAAATATCCATTTGCACATCAGTCTTTGTCCCACCCACACGGGCATTCCAGCACCAAAATGATATGGCAATTCTCTTCTGAACAAGAGTACCAACAGCAAACCCAGGTACGTTTTACAGCCTTGTTGGGCCTCATCAATGATATGGAGCTGTGCCTCTCTAAGCACATTGAGCAAGAGGTCCATGTCTGGATGACTCTAGGAAACTCAGGGTGACTATCCATAAGTCCCTAAACAATCAAAAATGAGTCATAGGTGCCCCTCTGTGAGAACAAACAAGGCCAATTGACCTGTTCTTTGGGAAGGTACCCACTCAAGGACACCGGAAACTACTGTACTGTCTGTCACTAGTAACTCCCGTTTCATGAAGTCCTACAGGTTTCCATGGGATGGGGTTGCCCAAATCACCGCCGCCATTAGTATCAGTGCCGGTGATTCTGGCATCTATTTGCCGTTAGGGGCCTGATGTACCAGCAGGTCAGGCTTTCCGGTAGTTCATAGCCCCTACCTGCAGACTTGGAGTTGGCCTGTCCGGAAAGGTACCAGTATACGTTATTTCCGGAGCGGCCAACTCATAATGAGGGCCTATGTATCTACATCTCCCCACCCCACACATCTGTCTCTATTACTCTATTAATATATTGAATTTGAACAGTTATAGTTGTTACCACTGTTCAAAGCAAACACTATTTCTCATGGAACATGACTTGATTTTATGAGGACAAAAAGCTAACTAAATTCCACAATTGGGTATTAAGAATAGATTTGTTATCTGGAGAATCTGCTCACAAGATTCCACAAATGGTAAGGAGCGACTGAGCACACATAAACATGTCAGGTCTTAATATTGAGCAAAACAGCACTGCTAGTGGTGGCTGCTTGCCTAATGCTGAATGAATAACAATAGTTCCACAGTGAAGCATCCACATTAAGGTCTGCCAGTGCAGCACCACCATAGACTCCAAGGAGATGTTTCTATTGGTTGTGGCTAGGAAAGTGTCTCATTGGATGATGTAGGATGATGTATTATGATGGCACCACTGAAAGAGAGCCCTGGGAAAAGGAATAACGTTGGTATTGGCCAATCAATCTTAATGGCGGGTTTCAACGTATATAACTAAGGGTAGGGAGCATGAATAGATTAGTGATGATATCGAAATAATTATTTAGATGTCAAATGATGCTGGCAAGTGCCCCTCAGTGACACATTGCACATAACCTCAGAGATGCTGCATAACAAAACAGAGTATAGTGGCATACATGTTTTCCCTGAATTGGTCCATGTGAGTGCAGAACGTAAACATGAACAATTTAGGAGGGTCTGTGGCAGGGGTTTCTTCCCTGAGCTAATTTGTAAATAATGGGTTAACGTGGTATTCTTTAAAGCACAAATGTCAGAATGAAATGTATTCAGATAAGTGGTGCCCTGTGTATTGTTTTTTTAAAAATGTAGTACTTTAAACACAGAGTCCATTGGAAATGAATTCTGGGTGCTGTCAGCAATGGACATTTTCTTCAGGCCTCAGTGAAAAGCAGCATTTTAATGTGAGCTGGCAATGCTGTTTTCACTAGAAACTATGTTAGACTGCAGTGTTTCAAGGACAGTTTTGCCTGATAACGTTGCAGGAGCCGAAAGCAAACTCTGCGCTCCCATGAGGAGAAGGGAAGTGCTTACCTCTTGGGGTATTCTAGCTGACATGTTGGCAGAATACCAGTGAAGACTTGCAACAGGTGCACTTTCTGGAAAATTACTGTGCTGCCTTTATGGAAAGTTTAAATTGGAGAGCACCGGATTAGGCTGTCAGAGAAAAGGCTTCAGGGCTGTGAAAAGGGTGGACGAATCTTTTCCGACCAGTCCTGTTGTTAAGATTCTCTCTGCCGACCTGGTCTTGAGGGTGTCCAGTGAATTTTGCTGGTGAGATGAAGTGGCTGCCAAAGTTGATGTATTTTATCTAATTTACTCTTTATAGCATTTTATTCATTTGTGTATGCTTTTGTTTTGAGCTAATAAATAAGGAACCAGTGGTATAATCTAGCTGAGAGTCTGAGTGAAGTCTTGCGTTTCAAGTGTACAATGCTTTCCTATTCATTGTATTGAAGATAAAACAAAGTAATATATCTGTGCACTTATTTGGAAAAGCAAAACACCATTTAAAACACAATTTCATACTGGCTGTGCCCAAAACATGCCACTGTTGCCAGTGTTAAAAGGAACCCATTCAATACAATATGTCAGACTGTTCCACAATCACACTGACAGTACCAACAATATATGCCTGCATTGCTCTCTAAAACAAATTATCATGTTGCTTGGTCCATTACATTTTTCACTCTGCCAGTGCCCAATATATTCCAGCAGTAACCAGGTTTTGATGCTGTCAATGGCTGATATGTGCCAGCAGTGCCCTAAATATACCATTGCATATTGCATATTGACTGTGAAATACATATTTTGTGATCCCATTTTAACAGTGACTGGTGCATTCTCCATTTTGAGACTCAAGAGCCATATAACTGGTATATAACTGGCATGAATGCATGCCCAAGGGTTTCCTTAGTAGTAGAGTGAAGTAGTAGAGTGAAGAAGAGGAGGATATTTCATTATCATTAGTCATTTTTTTACTGAAGGCAACCTTGTAATTACTAATCAAGGGATTCAATTATAAGAGCTAGTCAGATCAAGCTCTTCTGTTGTATAAAATAGCTGTCAACATAGCAATGAAAGGGTAGTGTTTATCAATGGACACCTAAAGGTGGGGTTATACTATCAGCGAGGAAACTGTGAGAAGGCAAAGGCATAGCATTATTAGCATAGGGGACAAGCAGGCTTTCAGGGAAACAGTAGGGAGGCAGCTTGTCCCCAACAATATTAGACAGCATTGCTCTGTGAAACACATGTTCATGCTCTCAGTACCTCTTTCTTCCCTTGTTCTGTCCCTTTTCCACTATCACTCAATCACTCATCCTTCCGGACATTCATCCCAGACTTTCCTCCTTCCCCTGAAAAAACACACAAATGCACACATGCATATGCAGACTAATACAAATAGTCACACACACAATTGTATCATGCACAAACACACACACATGCACGCGCACACACACACGCACGCATGCACACACACACATGCACGCACGTATGCACACACACACATGCACGCACGCACGCACACACACATTTAGCTTTTTTTGCTCATGGAATTTCTTCTCCCATCCACAATGGCACTCATGGCAGCAGGTAGCAGCAGGCATGCCGGAGCCACCATGCATGTACAATGTGTAAGATGATCATGCTGTTGCAGGGAAATGCTGGACACTGCGCTAGGCAAAAGATGGAAGTATATGTTTTAATCAAACCTTAAATCTTTTACCTAGCGTAGAACCATAGGGACTGCACCTGTCTCCTGAGCTTTGACACCCAAATGCACCAGCCAACTCTGTGTGTGGCCAGTATTATTATGCACAGTTATGATACCATAAGAAAACATGTTCATGCTGGCTTTCAAATTATCCCCATCTCTGAGGATTGTCTTGCTGGATTTACCCTTAATGCCAGTAAAATCTCTCAAGCCACAAGAAGACAACATGCTAATGCTACTGCACAGATTGCTTACCCAAACCCTGCACCAACATGTAAGAATACTCATATTGACTTGGCCCGCAATGCCAGTAAAACATGTACTGCTACAGTAAGGAACCATTTCCTTGTTTGGCTGCAGCTATGCCTCCACCCAATCTGTAAGAACACTCATCATGTTGACTTTGCCTTTAACACCAGTAAAACATGTAATGCCACAGTAAGGACATTTCCTTGTTTGGCTGCAGCTATGCCTCCACCCAATATGTAAGAACACTTGACATGTTGACTTTGCCTTTAGCACCAGTAAAACATGCAATGCCACAGTAAGACAACAATTACTTGTTGACTGCACACGTGCCCCCAACCTCACTGTGTAAGAACACACATCACGTTGTCCTTTCCGCTCATGGGAGTAATAAATGCCTTGTCAAAGAAAGAAAATGGTCAGTCTGTCTGCCCCATTGTGCTATAAACCCCCACCCATCTTCCAA
The DNA here is from genome assembly GCF_040938575.1 of Ambystoma mexicanum. Taxonomy (NCBI): domain Eukaryota; kingdom Metazoa; phylum Chordata; class Amphibia; order Caudata; family Ambystomatidae; genus Ambystoma; species Ambystoma mexicanum. Next base: position 1,233,349,371 of record NC_090933.1, on the reverse strand, counting down.
CACTCATCAAGTTGGCTGTGCCAAAATAATACCAGTAAAACATGTAAAAAAAAACGTTATACAATGCCCCTTGCCTGGGTCCCAGCCTTGCATGCACACTTTCATACCCATTCACCCAACAGCCACTCAGCCATTGACGGCTGGTGATTAAGTTAATTAGAGGGGTTTAAATACCCACAAATATGCCAGAGCATGTGAGTATAGCGAGGGAATCTGAACCAACCAAAAGTGGTTCAGGGTGGGAAAGGGTTAATCCGTCCCGAGAAATATTTTTGAATACTATGTTAACATGTTGTGATATATAGCAGACTTTCTGTGAAAAACGGGCTAAAAAGCCAGACAATTTGCAATAGTTTTTAATCCAAAAATCGAACAGATGAAATTAACCAAAAGTGCTCAGTAGCATTTCTATAATGCCTTTTCCCACAATATATGCCAGTATTAAAACATGTGCATGCTTGCAGTGCCTATACATGTCCACTTTGGCAGTACCTATGTATATGTCAGTATTCCCTTACAAGAACATTTTTGTTTTGCACATAATGGCAGTAATGATACTATAAGACAATATGCCCTGGCTGGCTCAGCCAGTATCTCTGCAGCAGCACCTATGTACATGCCAGTATTCCCATATAAGAACATACTCATTTTTGTTTTGCACATAATGGCAGTAATGATACTATAAGAAAATATGTCCAGGCTGGCTCAGCCAGTATCTCTGCAGCAGCACCTAGGTACATGCCAGTATTCCCATATAAGAACATACTCATTTTTGTTTTGCACATAATGGCAGTAATGATACTATAAGAAAATATGTCCAGGCTGGCTCAGCCAGTATCTCTGCAGCAGCACCTATGTACATGCCAGTATTCCCATATAAGAACATACTCATTTTTGTTTTGCATATAATGGCAGTAATGATACTATAAGAAAATATGTCCAGGCTGGCTCAGTCAGTATCCCCGCGTAATACATACGCCTGTTGGTTGGCTTTGCCATTCAATATGACATGCCACAGTTAGAACACATGTCCAAACTGGCTTCAGAAAAATGCCAGTATACTCACATAGTAATACTTATCACAAATCAACATATTATGCTTGCTTCATTATGGATGGCTGTCCATATAAAATGTAATTCCACCGTAAGAAAAGACTAGACTGACTGACTGCACCCAAATGACAGTCTAGCCAAGTAAGAGCACCTATCATCCTTGCTTTATCATACTTACCCAGTATAAAATGGTATGCCACAGTAAGAAATGGCTCGACTGCCTGAGCCCAATTGCCAGGTACTTATTTATCATGCCTGAAGCTTGCTTTATCATGGATGGATGCCAAAAACTGCAGAAACCCCCGCAACCCAACAACCCTTCCACTCCCTGCCACCAGATCCTGCCCCTCACCCGCCAAAATCTACTCCATCAACAAAAACTCACTGACAGAGGCAGGGAATGAATTGGGCCGGAAAAAGATAGATTTGCGTTTTGGTCAAAATTGTCTTGCCAGAGCGTCAATTAGCGTAGACCCGAGGTCGAACCCCCTTTGCCCGCCCAAGTTGAGGAAGCCTTCTGCCCCTGACTGTCGTGAGTCTCCTGAACGCTGTGCGTTTGGAGCTTCAATGCATGCAGCAATATTGCCTTCAAAAACTGCACTTGAAAGACACCGTTTGCTCAGCAGGACACCCCAAACTGCGCAAACCTGTATATACGTCTATTGCTTTGTGCACAATTTACTATCATGATGACTATTCTGACAGATCAAATGAGGATCTTACCAAGTCTGCAATGATGCTCAGATGGAATGCACATTTTAATTACTATCAATTGGTGGTAATATGTTTACTTAACACACTTCTTTTTTTATGACAGTTCGTGTGAGATGGAACCATATCACATTGACCCCGTGTTAGTATCCAAACAATATAGCTGGCAAACGTTATACTTTTAGGGGGTAATTCATAGAATTCAGCGCACAAGTGGCGCACGCGGCTGGCGCACAGTGTGCGCGTGCGAATCCCTGCGCCAGCCGCGTGCGCCAAAACCCATTTCCGCGCACAGCGTATTCATGGATTCCAGCCACCAAAACCAGCCGTGGCGCACAGTGGCGCAGCGACCTTCCAGCAGCGCCAGTTACGCCCCCAAGAACGCCTTCCGCGCAGGGAAAAGCCATCAAAATCCCCAATCCAGCGCAAAGGGCTGCGCTAACCCTGTACCAGCACGGCAAGCGGGCTACGTGTATTTCAGGGGTTCACGTGAAGTTCCTCACGCGATCGGGCCTGGGGGAGCGTGCAAATAGCCTGGGCGCGTGTATTTCAGGGGTGCGCGTGAAGTTTTACACGCGAATAGCCTGGGCGCGTGTATTTCAGGGGTGCGCGTGAAGTTTTACACGTGAATAGCCCGATCGCGTGTAAAACTTCCCGCGCACCCCTGAAATACACGCGCCCAGGCTATTCGCGTGTAAAACTTCCCGCGCACCCCTGAAATACACGTAGCACGCTCCCCCAGGCCCGATCGCGTGAAGAAGTTCACGCGAACCCCCGAAATACACGTGCCCCGCTCGCACAATTGCTGTATGTTGCCACTTTTGTAATGCGCAGGGACGCTACCGCCTGCCTTCGTGTGGCGGACGTGTATCGGCTTGTGCGTGTCTTTCGCTGTGCGTGGCTTTGCCCTATTCGGTTCCATGAATACGTGTCGTTCGGGTGCGTGTGGGCGTTCCCTCTGCTTCCCTGCAGTACATCCCCAGTTACGCCCTTGTTTTCGCAAGTTGTTCCCCATTTCGCGCGTTACGCCCCGTGTTCCGCCCACTTTCTAGTGTATGCGCAGAGGTTGTGCGCTTTCACTGTGAGCGTCGCGCACGTCTTTCGGGATGTTGCAGTGACGTGTGCGCCATGCACGGGTTTGGCGCACATCCCGAGGAAGACACGCGCAGGGACTTCCATGTATCGCACGCGTGCGCGTGCGCCTGTTTTTTTCCGCTTGCGCCTGCTTGCGCCTGCTTGCGCGTAGATTTTCGGCGCACGTTTGTTCCATGAATCGGCCCCTTAGTATAGCTGGAGTATCACAGTACTCATTTATTACACATAGTTATGTGCATTAAAATAACAATATATAAAGCAATCGCTCATCGCTTCACTTTGACCCATTCCAGTCTTCGGCTTATTAAGTTCCTGTTTAAGGCTTTGCACTGCACCATCTTACAGAGGAATACATCACAGTAATTGGGTGTGGGACGTGACATCCAGTGTTTGATGTTTATCGTCGCCGGACGCATTTGCCTGATTGGCATACTGACTTTGGGCTGTGGGCATGAGTATGGTGATGAGGCAGTGGTCGCTGGAATCTCATACACTCTAAATTCCAGTCAGTCACAACCCTGGCATTGCAATCATGACTTCATACCTGTAGACACACATCATGCACTCAGAGGAAAGGATGAAGCAAGAGGATAAACAGATAATAGGAATACCATTAAAGTCATTTGTGTGTTCCTCTATTCAGTCATTTTTTGGGGAGGGAAATGTAGGGACGTAGGTGGTCAGTGATTCAATTGTTGCATATTTTGGGTTTCATTAGAAGGACTTTTACATTTGTAGAATAATTGCAAATGCAAAGACTTTGCAATGCAACTCCCTTTGCATTATGGAGTGAGTAAAAAGGAAATGGCCGCCCATGATACACGAGACAACACTGCAATGCTAACTTAAGCAGAAGTCCAATCGAATGTATTTTATACAGCACGCCGGCAGTTAAACCTACACTCACTCGGGCTGGCAGGTTGTTTCTTACAAGTGTGCACCTCATGAGCAGCTTAATATGATTCATTATTTTAGAAATGATGACTGATAGCTTAGAACACTTAAGCCAGTCAGGCATTAGCAGGAATGTTTTAAGTGATGCTAAGGTCAATACCACTCTAATAAATCATTGAGTCGAAGAGGACAAAAGGGAGCTGGTCTTGCGGCACTACGAAACTATATACAAGTACACTCTGTTAAAGCTGCAGATCGGTTTGTGACTCTAAAATGTGTTCTTTTCTAGGCACTGCATTTATGCATTTATTTGTATTTATTAAACAAAAAGGCCATTACTTCCATCGGAAACGCTGTACGTGAAGATAAGAACACTGAGCAGAGCAATCACTTTGTTGAGTGTCTTGCAGTTGGTCTGAGTGATGGTCTGTTGGGTTGCCCAGAGCTGTGCCTGTGGTTATGATTTGTTCAAAACCTTCCAGCCATCCACTTTTGGTTTGGCTTTAGTCGCCCCAAGAGTGGGGCGGGTATGCCCAGATGGTTCTTAGATCGCCAGGCTTTGTTTTTTGCACAACGTTTTTCGACCGAAAACATTTCCTAGCATTTTCTCTTATATTTGAGGGGTCCCCCAGCAAGCTCCCGTCCCTATTTTGTAGTCCCTATACCCCACCACCCACTACACCTTATATACCCTGACCGACCCACCCCCTTATATTTTTCAATTAGTTTTTCGGCCGAAAATGTTCGCCAAACAACGGCATGAAAAATAGGCCTGGCAATGTAATACCACCCACACATGGGTCTCCAGCATGCTGGGCCTAGTGATCCAAGCTACTCCTCACTGATGACGCCCAGCAAGCCGAAACATGTCTGGGGATGCTTGCAGTCTTGTGAAGAAGGGATGTGACCTAGCAGTTCGCGGCTGGACTGCCTCTTTTGGGGTAGGACCAGGCCTGATTTGCAAATGGTTTTTACCCTTCTGTAATGGCTTGGCAAGCTGAAAAATGATGGTCTGGCGGGTTGCCCAGAGCTTTGCCCGTGGTTATGATTAATTCAAAACCTTCCAGCGATCACCTTTCTGTTTTGCTAAAGTCACCCAGAGTGGGACGGGTATGCCCAGAGGTGGGTCCCGAGTCTGCCGGGCCTAGAGACCCAAGCTACTCCTCACTGATGACGCCCAACAAGGCTGAAACATGTCTGGGGATGCTTGTGGTCTTGTGAAGAAGGGATGTGACCTAGCAGTTCGTGGCTGCACTGCTCCATTTTGGGTGGTACCAAGCCTGATTTGCATACAGTCTTACCCCTTCTGTAAAGGATTGGCAGGCTGAAAAACAATGGTCTGGAGGGTTGTCCAGAGCCGTGCCCATGGTTATGATTGGTGCAAAACCTTCCAGCCATCAACTTTTGTTTTTGCCAAAGTGATGTTTGAGCAAGTTGTGGAGGGTTAGGAGGGCAGTGTGAACATTGACGAGGCACAGCACAGACTGACACCAGAGAAGGTTTCTTTTGCACCTTATTGGTTATGTTACATGCATTTATACTGCGCTCCTCATCCTCTGCTGACATGTGACATCTGCAGCAACTCAGGCGGAAAGTTATTGAATTCAGATATTATTATTTAAATAATATGTATAATATGTACACAAGGTAGAAGCTCAAAGGGGTCACTAAGCAACACTCATGTACTGCAATGTCAGTGTTCACACAATCAGGAGGCGTTGCATGTTCTCTAGTACCCATGACACTCTATTGCTGGGAACTTAGGTAATAGCAGACAATGGGCCTTGTTACAAGTTGGGCGGTATTCCGGTGCTAAATCTACTGGAATACCGTCTAATGGATTTACTGTTACTGCCACTTGGTACCGCAGAATTACCACCAGATGAAAAGTGGTGGTGGTGCAAATCCCCCTTTTTTTTAGAGTCCATCGGACTCTACAGGGCTTTTTTGGTGGAATTACAAATTACAAAGGTGGTAATTCTGCTGCAGCAATTTGGCTGATTTTGTTAATTTTTTGGCAGAGAGTTGGAACGATTTACCTCAAGCATTTTGCTCAACTACAGGAAAAGTGGCAGTAAAAGTTATATAGGAAAAGATATGAAAAGATATGCACCTCATTCCCAGTCCGGAGAAGCAGTGACGGAAAAACCCGACCCGGAATGAATGACTGCCTCCGTGATTTCCGTAATCACTGGGGCATTACAACCCTGGTGACCCGGTAATTCCGTAGGCGTAATTCTGTTAATCCCCGTTCCCATGGGAATAGGGACAATGGAAACACCGGTCTATGACGGAGCCGGTGTTTCCATTTCCATCTGCAGGCGGGTGGCGTTACTCCCGCCAGGTCAGACCTGGCGGGAGTGACATCTCCCGCCTGCAGAACTCGTAATCTGCCAGTCCGGAAACAACGGTGGCGGCGGATTTACCGCTACAGTTGTTTCTGGACTGGCAGGGTCATAATGAGGCCCAAAGACTTTGATTATGACATTTTACTCTCCTCTATATTCCTGCTATCTGTGGCCGATGCATTAGCTAGCTCTAAATTGTATTAAGCAAAGGCCATTCTTGCAGGCATTTCAAAGCGGCAACTCTGCTGCCTACAGGCTGTGGAAAATGCTGAAGTTAGGCATATCTTTAGCTACCAACGTTTTCCTTGATTTTTCAACTTTGGAGATCACTTCATTGGTTGCCAGTCAAACAAAGTTTAAAGTTTTCAATAATGTACTTGGCCTTCCAAGGTATTCATGGATTGGCACCGCAAAACCTGTCTCTAGAATCCAACTCTATCAACCACCACGCACCCTTCAGTCTGCGCATCAATACTTGCTGGCTGTTCCTATTTCCTGATCTGCTTATGGAGTCAGTTGTACCTCCTTCCTCAGCCCTCGCCTTTGGAACTCTCTTCCCATTAATCTGAGAATCATGGACTTCTTTTCCAGAAAACTCGTTAACCTCATGTCACTAAATAATATGCTGTCTTTTTTTCTTTACATTGCTCACCTTTTGATGAAATCTGTACCCAGATTAAGTCGATTCTGCCTGGTTCTGGCACACTATAAATGAATCAAATTAAATCAATCGCATGAAATCAACTTGTTTGAGATCTAAGTCCACTGCCATCTTATCAAACAGATTTTCTAACAAGGAATAAGCAACCAGGCTGATATCTCAATTGCTAATATCCTTAATAGCCACAATACCTGGCCTTTTTGATGCATTTCAATGAAGGTTTCTGCCAGGGCAGGAAACTCAAAGTGTACTCGTGTCTTTGCTGGATGATCTGACAATTATTTTGGATCATGGTAGAGTGGCAGCGCTGATTTTCTTAGATGTTTCGGCTGCTTTTGATACCGTCGGCCACTCCATCCTGCTCAGTCAACTCTCTGCAACTGGGATTTCTGGTGTGATCTTGTCTTGGTTTCATTCTTTTACCTCGAATCTCTCTCAGTCGCGATCTCTTCTGCCCTTCTGCTCTGCACCCTCTTCTTTGGTTTGCGTGTTCCACAAGGTTCTGCCCTCTCCCCTACTTTGTTCAATATCTACATTTAGCCTCCCACGGCTTCCGCTGTTATTCCATCGATGACACTCAGATCATAGTTTGTCTTGATCTGCTTCATCCCTCCCATGCTACTCGGCTAAGGGACTGTGGGGAGGCTGTGGGCAGGTGGATGAGCGACAACTGGCATAAAAATCGAATGGTGGTAAGTCAGAGGTGATGGTGGTGAGTCCTGATCCATCAACCTCTCCATGGACTCCCTCTTTTTGGCCTTCTTGTATTGACCATTTTCCTGCACCTTTGTAAAATGTTAAAAATCTAGGTGTTAAACTGTCTGTGTCCATTTCCATGGCAGCTCAGATTGACACAGTTTGCGAGGCCAGACACTTCCAGCTGAAGATGCTTGGAAAGGTTTTGCAGTGTATCCCTAAACATCTTCGCGCTCTGGTTGCGGCACTTTTAGTCTTGACTCGCATCAACTATTGCACTTCTCTGAACATGGCACATCCTGCCTTTCTGATTCAACGCCTGCAGATTCATCAGAATTCTGCGGTGCGGTTGGCCATTGATACCAAGTTCAGGGATCACATTTCCCCGATTCTTTCTATTCTTCATTGGCTTCCAATGGAAAGTTGGGTGCAATTTAAATCATTGTGCCTGGTACACAGGGATTCACCCCTATGTACTGTGCCGTCTTCTTTGCTCTAGAGTTCTTTTTCCTGTTCCTAGATTTCGGTATGTTCGAATTGGTGGCTGATCCTTTTTAGTGGTGCCGACCAAATTATGGAATGCCCTGCCTATTGCTCTGCGGTCCACTGTGGCTCAGCTGCGGTTTTGCCATTCTTTAAAAACTTTGATTTTCTGATAGTTTGTGCCAGGCTACTGCGGTCTGTTTTGTAATTCTTTGTAGCGCCAAGCTGCCTTCTGGAGTAAGTGGCGCTATACCCTTTGGTATAAAATGGATAACATAACATACCAGGATATGTACATTACAACACTCATTATAACATTCTTTAGTATACAGATATTTTACAATGGTCTGTAGATATTTTAGAATGGTCTGTAAAGTAATTAAAATCATAACAAATGCCACCGATAACGATATGGTCAGGAGCCCAACCTCTAAGTTAACAGGTTGTAGCGCCTAATCTTTTGTAGAAAGCGCTGAAAGCAGGATTTTAGGCTAATATTATATTTCTGGGTAGCAATAATATGTTTGTCAATGATGTTAATCTGCTAAACTGCTACTGCAATCTTCTTTTTAAATATGCCATGCCCAATTTGCATGCATCTCGGCAGTTGTTTGATACACATCTCATTGTGTGAGCAGCCAACACAAAACACTTGTTCTCCAAAGATAAATCTGCTGGTTTTGCCAAGACTGGGAGAATTGTGTAAGTGCTGGACTCCCATTTCGCTACTACCTATCTCTGCTACCTGTTGTCTTGCTTTGATTTCATGGTATTATTCAAAGAGCTGGTTTAAGTATCTCATGCCTCATCTGTTCATGATTCCTGCTTCCAGTGTGTTCAGCAGTTTAGCTTTATGATGTTGTGTGATACCGTGGAAGAAGGCACAGCTGCAGAAGCCAACTACCAGCCAGAGCTCAACACCAGACATCACTTAAAGTTGCTTTGTCCCCTTCTCCTCAACTATGTCATAGCATGTAATCAGGTCACCTGAGTGTAAACTAATGGCATTCTACTGTCAACCTTCCACCAACTTCCATTAACACTGGATTAGCAATAGTCACCTGAAGAGCCCCCCGTGTATTGCACCAACAAGAATAGCTTAGAATCGTATGCCTTGATAAAGATCTGTGTTCCAGCGAGAATCATGTGTTGGCATTTGACATTTCCTCATTCCACAAATCAAATTAAATCACTCTGCTTCTATTCAATTAGACAGATTAAGGCAACTAAATGTCAGGACGAAATTTCAATATGTATGTGTTTTTCCGATTGGAGCACCAGTGTAGCTCCAGACATGTCACAGTATCTTACTTGACAACTGTGTTGACTGGCACACTCCTTGAAGCAGAGAGAGTCGTGAAATTAATAAAAACACTCTCATTTTGCTAGAAGACGGCATGCATCATTGTATAAAACCAAACTTATTTTTTTTATAATCCACCAACCAAGTATTTGTACAACTTGTTGGTGTCCGGAGCAATGCCAGTGGTTCAGATTCATTCAAAACCTTCAACTCATCACTTTTCTGGTCACAGTTTGTCTCACTATGTGAGAGAGGGTATGCCCAGACGTGGGTCCCTTGCTCGCTGCGCCATAGGGAACCAAGCTGCACCTCACTGAGGAGGCCCAATAAGGCCGAAACATGTCTGGGGCTGCTTGTGTTTCCATGCAGAGGTGACCTGGCCTAGCAGTTCGGGCTGGGCTGCTACCATTGGTGGCAGTACCTGACTGATTTGCATATGGCTGGACCCCTTTTGCAATGGCGCAGACGGGCTAAAAAACGGTGGTGTGGAAGGTTGCCCAGAGCATTGCCAGTGGTACAGATTCATTCAAAACCTTCCACCCATCACTTTTGTGGTCACAGTTTGTCTCACTATGTGAGAGAGGGTATGCCCAGACGTGGGTCCCTTGCTCGCTGCACCATAGGGAACCAAGCTGCACCTCACTGAGGAGGCCCAACAAGGCCGAAACATGTCTGGATTGCTTGTGTTTCCATGAAGAGGGGACCTGGCCTAACAGGTCGGGCTGGGCTGCTACCAATGATATATGATATGATATGACATGTATAACGTGCTTATACACAAGTGTTTCAAGGTGCGACGAAGCAAGGGGGGGAACAAAGGGATGACAGACAACGATCCTACTCGGCCAGGTGTCATTCGGATCACGCAAGTGCAAAGGAGGGGGGGAAAGGGGAAAAGTACGAGGGAGAAAGGAGAGGGGAAAGTGCAGTACAAGGGGTAGTAGAATAAATAAGATAATAAAAGCCAGATGGTGGCAAGTGCAAGGTAAGTGCAGAGATTAGTGCTGGTACGGGGACTGTAGGGAGACAGAAACAGTCCCTAGGTGCAGGGTTGCCAGGGAAGGCAGTGCAGGTGTGCAACTGGCAGTGCCTGCACCCGAATCAGACAGGCTGGGCAGGTAGTTTTGACCAGTGCAGATTCAGCCAGGAATTCAGCAGGGGAGAGAGGGAGAGAAAGCAGAAGCAAAGAGGAAGGTTTTGAGGTGCTTACAGAACCGGAGATGGTTCTCCTCAAGTGTCAGGGAGGCAGGAAGGCTGTTCCAGAGGGAGGCCCCTGCCAAAGAGAGAGATCTACCACCAACTCGTTGCTTAGAGAAGCGACTGACACTGAGGGAGTTGGAGGCAGATGAGCGAAGAGCTTGAGAAGGAAGATATTTGGGAAGAGAGAGTTGAAGGTAATTCAGCCCCAGGCCCCAGTAGGCCTCGTGGACAATGCAGAGGGTTTTAAACTTAATCCTTGCAGCCACTGGGAGCCAGTGCAGAGATTTCAGTCCTGGAGAGATATGATCCCTGGGCTTGAGGCCAAGGACAAGTCGTGCAGTCCTGTTCTGGATAAGTTGAAAAAGGTATAGAGTAGAGGCAGGCAGATTTAGATAGAGGCTGTTACAATAGTCCAGCTTAGAGAGAACCAGGGCTCTTGAGACAGTGAGCTTCTGGGGGAAGGAGAGGAAAGGAAGAATAGCTCTGAGGAGGTGCAGCTTGTAGTGTCACTTCTTATTGACGTCAGAGATGTGAGGAGATAAGGATAGTGTGGAGTTGAGGATGACCGCAAGATTTATTCCTTGCAGGTAGGAATAGGAAGTGGGCCAAGAGAGGCTGGCCAGAGGGCTGCAGGGAAGGAGGGAGTGGGTGTGCCAATGAGTAGGATCTCAGTCTTACTGGCATTAAGGCAGAATTCATTGGTGGCACACCAATCCTAGATAGCAGACAGACAGTCAGAGATGAGGGAAGGGGAGGAGGAGGCTGAGGGTAGCCTGAAAATGAGCTGTGTATCATCCGCATAGCACTGAAAGTTGGGGCAGAGAGCAGCAGTGCGGTGAGCAAGGAGTGCCAGGTACTGATTGGACAGCCGGGTAGATAGGCTAGATCCCTGGGGGACACCACAGGTAGAGAAAAAGATATCGGAGAGGAATGACCCAAGTTGGACCTGGGAGGGTCGGTCGGAGAGGAAAGAAGTCAGCCATGCCAGAGCATGACCTGTTATACCCAGGTTATCACGGAGACGGTTGAGCAGGATGGCATGGTTGACAGTGTCAAAGGCAGAAGAGAGATCAAGCAAGATGAGGACGCAAGGGGTACTGGAGTCAAGGTTGGAGAGCAGGTCTTCACGGATGTTCAGGAGAGCAGTTTCTGGCAGCTCTGAAGCCAGACTGATGCTCTTGACGACAACCAACAGATTTAGTTTGAAGATTTAGCTGGGAGATGGCCAGTTTCTCCAGGAGATTGCCCAGGAAGGGAGTGATGGAGATTGGGCGAAAGTTAGCCGGGCAGGAGGGGTTGGCAGAGGGTTTCTTAAGGAGAGGGGGCACAAGGGAGTGCTTCAGGTGGGAAGGGAAGACTCCAGTGGAAAAGGAGTGATTGCAAAAATCAGCCAGAGCAGGAGCCAAGGAGTCAATGTGGTCCTTGATAGTTTTGGAGGAACAGGGGTGAACCTGTTTCGATGAGACTTTCATAGATCGGACTTGTCTAGAAACCTCATCTGCAGAGAAAAGGGGAAAGGTAGAGAAGGAGGGTGGGGGGGGTGGCTGAGGAAGGGCCAGAGGATGAACAACAAGTAGAGGGAGGGAGGCAATAGGAGGAGAGTGAGGACAGGATGTCCTGAGTTTTCGAAATCAAGTGAGAGGCCAGTACCATGGAGAGGGCCTGGGAAGGGACAGAGAGGTAGAGACTGCAGCAGGATTGGCCAGTTCCTTGCCGATTTTAAAGAGTTCTTCCGGGTTGTTAGATGCCGCAGAGATGTGGGCTTGGATTTGAGCTCTCTTCTTGGTAAGGACAGAGAGCCGGTATTGCCTTTGCAGCAGGCGGCAGGACAGTTTGTCAGAGCATGAGCAAGAAGCATGCCCTTTCCTCTGACTACCCTGCACGTGCGTTTTAGGGTGACAAGATCTGAGTCATACCAGGAGTTACATTTGGCTTTGGGCTTCAGGCGGATTCTCATGACAGGGGCAAGGATATCAAGAGTATGAGATATAGAAGAGTGGAGCGTGGAGAGGGCTGTGTTAGGGTGAGAGTCAGCCAAAGGAGTAGGGGGGTTGAGAAGGTGGCGGTGAAAGCCTCAACTGACACGCGCTTCATGGGACAGATGACCGAGAAGGTGGGTGGCAGTGATGGAGGTGGCTTGACCTGAGGGGTAGGGAGGGTGAGGTGAGAGGATAGGAGAAAGTGATCACTCCAGGAGAGAGGAGTGGAGAGAGGGACAGAGAGGGGAAGGTCTGTGGAGATCAGAACATCAAGAGTGTGCCCTGCTGAGTGGGTCGGGCCAGAGGGGAGAATGGTGAGTGAGAGACAGTCGCAGAGGTCGCAAAAGAGTCCAGAGGGGGGAGGAGGCGTCCAGGGGGATGTTGAAGTCTCCAAGACGGAGGGGTTGAGTAGTTGAGGCCAGGAGAGAGGAGGAGAGGTCTGCCCACTCAGGAAGGAAGAAATCTGACCAGGTGGCCGATAGATAGTAGCCACAGTAAGGGAATGGCTAGGGGAGAGGGAGAGCCTGCAGACCAGGCATTCAAAGGAAGAGTAGGTCTACGTAAGAGTGACCGAGGCAGGAATCCCCTCAGGGAAGATAAGCACTACACCCCCACCAGAGCGGTTGGGCCTGGGCACAGAGATGATCTTATAGCCGTCCGGTAGGAGTGTGTTAAAGCTGCTGACAGAGCTGGCCGTGAACCACGTCTCAGTGAGACCGAGGACATCAAGGTCAAATTCTTCAAGAAGGCGGCAGATATCAGAGGAATGTTAGACAGCAAAGCGAGAGTTAAGAAGCAATGTTTAGAAGGTTGCCATCCTTGAAGGACTTCCGGGGAGGGGTACAGATCAGAGGTACGCCCTGCGGAGGTGTAGAAGGTGTAGAAGGAGCCCGAGAGGGGGCAGTGAGGGGGGGAGGGCAAGGTAGCCAAGGAAAGGGGAGGGGGGGGACAGCCGGAGAGGAAAGGAAGTTGATAAGGCGAGGGAAGCGTCTATCAAAGAGGTGAAGGTTGGCCTGAGGGCCTTGGACCAAGACAGTCCCATTTGATATTGATATTGATATTAATATTGTATTTCTATCGCGCTTATACACAAGTGTTTCAGAATGTGACAAGGCAAGGGAAGGGGAACAGAGGAGAAACAAAAATATCGATCTTACTAGGCCCAGTGACATTGAGAACACGATAGTGCCTGGTAGAGGGGGAGAGGGAGAAGTGCATGGATGGGGGAACACAAGGAGAGTGTGGAGCATGGAGGAAAAAAAACATAAATAATAATAAAATTAATACATAAAAAGGCAACAAACAGAGGGAGTGCAGCCAGCAAGTGGAAAGTGCTGGGTTTAAGGCAGCAGGGTGGGTAGGTCTGATAAGTGCAGGAAGAACAAATAGGGGGTTGGGGCTGTAAGGGTACAGATACATACCCCAGTGCAAGGGGTGGCCCGCAGGCAGTGTACGCGGGTGGCAAGAGGAGCAGGTACCTGGGCCGGAGGAAATAGGGTGGCCAGGTGCATGGTGCCGAGGGAGAGTAGAATCAGCAGGGGGGGGGGGGCAAAGGCAGAAGCAAAGAGGAAGGTCTTGAGGTGCTTCCAGAACCAGAGATGGTTCTCCTCAAGTTTTAAAGTGGCAGGGAGGCTGTTCCAGAGGGAGGCCCACAGCCGAAGACAGAGATCTACCCCCAGCTGGTTTCTTTGAGAAACTACTGACCCTGAGGGAGTTAGAGGTAGAGGAGCGGAGTGCTCAAGATGGGAGGTATTTGCAGAGGGATAGCTGAAAGTATGTTGGACCCAGGCCCCAGAAAGCCTTGTGGACAATGCAGAGGGTTTTGTTTTAATCCTTGCATCCACTTGGAGCCAATGGAGAGATTTCAGAGCTGGAGAGATATGGTCCCAGGGTTTGAGGCCAATGACAAGTCTCTCAGTCCTGTTCTGGATAAGTTGCAAAGGGCGGAGAGTAGAGGTAGGTAGATTAAGAAAGAGGCTGTTGCAATAGTCCAACTTAGAGAGAACCAGAGCTTGGGAGACAGTGAGCTTCTGGGGGAATGAAAGGAAAGGAAGAGTACCTCTGAGGAGGTGGTGTAGGAAGTTTGACTTTTTTGATACATCATCGATGTGGGCGGAGAAGGAGAGTGTGGAATCAAAGGTGGCACCAAGGTTCTTGGCCTCGCAGGTGGGGATAGGAGGAGGGCCAAGTGATGATTACATTAATTGATGACCTTAGAGGAAAGGAAGGAGGCCAGGAGGGCATCCTAATGTTTGCCACCATTAATGGGAGAAGAGGAGAAAGGACAGTACAGAGACCATATGAAGGGTCCATATGTCAGGTGAGGGAACGACATAGAGAATGTCAGTGAGAGTTTCCTTGGATGAGGCACTGGTGTAGGTGTCAGCGATAGGGAGGCCTGGGTTGGAGACCAGGATGTCCTCTTTAAAGTTTTTCCTACCAGATTTAGTGAGGAGAGCAGGATAGTCAATAGAGAAGATAGGAGAGACAGAGAGCACCATAGAGTAGGTGGGAGAGGAGGGGGTGAGGAAGGAGAGGGGGATAACTGTCAAGAAATAGGCAGACAAGAAGTGAGCAGCAGGCAAGTTGCCCAAAGGAAAAACTGGAGGGGGTAAGAGCTCACAAATGCTCAACTTTCGAACCAGTGAGAGGACACCTAAGTTTGAGAATCCTGTAGGGGAGAACAAGGCCTAATATTCACAGTGGAAGATATTGAGTACTGATACAGTGCGTAATGCAACAACATGAAGGGAACCACCTAAGTTTGAGAATCCTGTAGGGGAGAAAAATGACTAATTTTCACAGTGCAAGATATTGAGTACTGATACAGTGCGTAATGCAACAACATGCGGGAACCACCTAAGTTTGAGAATTCTGTAGGGGAGAAAAAGGCTTCATATTCACAGTGCAAGATATTGAGTACTGATACAGTGCGTAATGCAACAACATGTGGGAAACCTCCTAAGTTTGAGAATCCTGTAGGGGAGAAAAAGGCCTAATATTCACAGTGCAAGATTAGAATACTGAGATAGTGCTTATGTACAGAAGCCTAGGGGACAACACAGCCATGTTAGGAATCTGTAAGGGGTAGAGGGCAAAACCAGAGGAGACTGACTGGCACCTGGCGTCCCCTGTGGACACCTGCAGACACAGCAGGAGCCACAACCAAGGGAGCCGCCCTTTGCCTTAGGGGCCCTTAGCCGCGGGGCTGCCGGGCAGGGGCTGCCCTGGTAGCACCAGTAAAGAGGAGGGGGGAGGGATGGAGCCAATCACGGGGGACCTTGGAGGCTTGCAGGTGGGAGGGAGGGAGAGAGGGAGGGGACAGCAGGAGAACACGGAAGGGAGAGGGGGGCTGGGGAGAAACACACAAGGGCACCAGATACCAAACCAAACTATGCAAAAACACACGGCCCATGGAGGGGCTCAAATACCTTAAGCTGGATGCCTGCAGTCACCCACTCTGCCTTGATGGAGGTGCCAAGCGCAGTGGACTGCTAGGCAACCTAGCTTGGAGGAGACACGGGATGGGCCAATCAGGGGGGTGCTGGGAGGCTTGGAGGCGAGAGGGAGGGAGGGGAGACCAGGAGAACACAGAGGGGAGAGGGAGGCTGGGGAGAAACACACAAGGGCAACAGGTACAAAACCAAACTATGCAAAAGCACACGGCCCACGGAGGGGCTCAAATTCCTTAAGCTGGATGTCTGCAGTCACCCGCTCTGCCTTGATGGAAGTGAGCGGGTGGCAGTACCTGACTGATTTGTATATGGCTGGACCCCTTTTGCAATGGTGCAGACTAGCTAAAAAACAATGGTGTGGATGCTTGCCCAGAGCAATGCCAGTGGTTCAGATTCATTCAAAACCTTCCACCCATCACTTTTTTGGGGGATCTACACAAACCAGGTTCTCAGTGGGAATCAACACAAAGCTGGAGATTGGCATTGCCAGCCAACTTAATAAGTATGTTTGTATATGAAGTCTCTCAATTTAAAAACATGGTTGCTGATTTTTATCACTGTCCTAGCATGTAAAATGACTTATGAAACCTAAAGAGTAAGTAAGAGAAGCCTGGTGCAAGTTTGCTCTAGATGAGACGGGAGATGCAAAAAAAGTGCCTGAGGCAGGCCCAAAGTGGTGATGGATCAGGGGTTCTATGTGATCACTGCGCCACCGGAAATCGAGGCAAAGAAAATGCTGTATACAAAAACAGCATGGCGCAGTGATCACATAGAACACTTTTTCCCGCATCCCCATAACCGCTTCCTTTTTACACCCCTACTTACCTTTCAGCGGCACACTTCTGTGTTTCTATCCTTGTGATGTCAGTTCCCTTCCACTATCATGGGTCGGAACTG
This sequence comes from Ambystoma mexicanum, assembly GCF_040938575.1. Lineage (NCBI taxonomy): Eukaryota > Metazoa > Chordata > Amphibia > Caudata > Ambystomatidae > Ambystoma > Ambystoma mexicanum. Next base: position 1,233,332,596 of record NC_090933.1, on the reverse strand, counting down.
GTGCAGCAGGGTCATTTTTTTTCGTTTTGTTTTTGTAAACTTTATTTGTTCCCTGCTATCCATATAATGGAAGCAGGGTACACTCCTCGCAACCCCCAAACCGATTATACCAAACAACGGGAGCAGGGGAAACCCCCTCTGCCCCAGCTCTCTTTGTTTGGATATAATGAGATGTAGTGTTTTCGTTGTAGCCAAATGAGCAGTAAACACGCATTCAGGATTTTCTTTATTGATATTATGGACCAATACCAAATAGGGATCCTTCCCATGCAAGGTAGGAATGGTGTGAATGAAAGAGCAGTGTTAAAAAAGGTGGGGACAATGCATTATCAGCCTAAAGTTGACAGGATGTATGAAAGTGAGTGTGAGTAAATGAATTGGGGAGGTAAAATAGGGTTGAATGAGAGTGCCTAAAGAGAATGTTGAAGAGAGATGTCTGAAAGCAATGGATCAGAAGATCTGAGTGGCAGGTGGTAAGTGCGGCTGGGGGAGATGAATAATAATGTGCTCTAGCACCTTGATGCATCCTCTTTGTGCTAGGTGGGATTACCAATAATTATCACAGACCAAATAATCGTACAGACCAAAGGAAGATGGTACAAATACTGCTTTAATCGCAATGAAAGAAAGCAGGCAGGCATACAGCAATCAATATAGATGTTCGAAATTCACACCAAGGTTTGCTTGTGTAATTTGTGGCATGATCTTACTAGACATTTCACAAAAACCTAATGCCAGGAGGGATTGGATTAGGGGAACATATCTACTTAGAGAATAATATAAGTATCAATATTGCATTGGCTGCCGCTTTTCTGTAGGACACTCCCAAACTACTTCTATGTTCATCACATACTGATTATCGCACAGAATATAGCAGCAGACTAATAACTACAACATTGTATATTAACGTGCACAGCAGTCATTTTGATTGATTGGCAACTCTATCCAACCTTGGTCTTTCGGCTTGTTTTAGAAGCATGTGAACAAAGTGAAACCTAGGTGTTCAAGCTGCGTCAACTTGTTCTTTGTTTTCCCAATTAGTCCATTGTATGTCATCAACCTGATCCTTAGCCAATGTCTATCATTTGTTGTTGACTTCGTTGTCTGCTCACTGTTCTGGGACATTCGAGGGAGTGTGAACACACCACTATATAAACTCAAAGCTCTAATTGAATAGCCTTTGTTTTGAGTTCATCATGGGTCAGGAAACCATGATTGTGTCCATTTCTGCCTCTCAATTTCTGCTATTTGATTTAATTAACCAGGATGCCATTACCCTCTCTGGCCTTTAGAGACTTGCCCTCTCAACCTCACATAGGCTTTTGCCTTTGTGGTTGTTCAATTTCCTTGCCCACCTAATCATAGCAGAAATATGTCTCATGCACGTGGTCTGTTCATTTGCCGTCTCTGTTCCTTGCGGCCATCTCTCGAAATAGCCTCCTTGATTTCAGGCCCTTATTCTAAACAAGAAAATAGCTTCTTTATCAATTCTTCAATTTGCGATCCTAGACCTATTTAACACGAGCTGTCGCCCATTGTCTTCCAATGGCCGTCCTAAACGTTCTATGTATATATTTCTGAGGCTTGTGGAATCTGCTTAGATCACATGCTGTGCATAGGTCGACATCTAGTAGAAGCTGCAGAGTATTACGGATGTTGTTTTCGAAACTCGAAAAGGGACGTCGACAGGGCATACCAGAAATACCATCCCTAGTGTGACGTCCACTGTACCCATGATCGCTCACGCATTGAGGTACCTCATATTGTTTTATTCCGCCATTCTAGATGGACGCTTATAGCAGAGTTCCTCTTTTGGGTTGTAGCCATTTACAAATTTTCAATTACCGATAGTTACTCTTTCTATCCTTTATTTCACCATCTATCGAAACATCACGCAGGTGAAGACAAAGAAAACTACCGTCAAAAGACCATCACAATGGATATGTTATGGCTTTGGCCCTCACAGTAGGAAGAGAGGGGAGAGATCATTTTAGAATGTATATGTCCATTTTCATGCACTACATTTGCTTAGCTGCCACATCTTTTCCTTATGGATAGGACCCCCTTTACATTCTGCCCCAAATGCAATAGGACATTTTCCTGGGTCGATAAACACCTAGTCTGTAACCTGTGTCTCCTGAGAGACCACGTCAAGGGTTCTTGTCGAGCGTGTAGGCACTTGAAGCCCAAGACTTTGAAGGACCGATCTACCAAGCGCTGGGCCCACTACATCAGGCAGCTCAAGGCCATGGAAGTAGAAGGTGCTTTCAGTGATGGCAGCGACACCGCAGTTTCTGACGGCAAAGGCAACGAGGCAACGGAGTGGCTTTGGCTACCCAAGCGAAGGCCCCTGACCCCGATAGACAGAACGGCGGCCTTGTTATGGGTAAAACACCCGGCAGCGGGAGCGCTACCACTTTATCCACCATTAAGCACACGACCCAAGGCCGAGATTCGACACACGTGTCGAGTGGACGGCAATGCACGACATCCAGGGAAAGGTCTGTGGAAACTCTGTCCTCTGAGCACTCTTGTTCAAGATCACTGCATGACATATCCTGACCGTCAAAGGACAGTACAGACGTCGTGCGGAAAACTCACACGAGGGCCGATCGTCCGCGGACGAGACACCGGTTCATCCCGCACCTGAGACTCTACGTTCTGCATCTGGTCAGGTACTAGGCCCCAAGCAGTCTGAAAAACATGCTTTAGAGGGCCAAAGTAGGGAAAAAGAGTTTAAGAAAATGTCCTCAAAGACCCCTCATAGGGAAAAGACCCCTCATAGGGACAAACACCCTCACAGGGAAAAATCTCAGGAGGATAGGGCCACACCTCTTAAAGGAAAATCCAAAAAGACTAGGCACAAAGATTCTATACTTCCTCCAACAGATGCAGATTTAGGGCTCCCTTCACAACCATTGGTCATCCCGAGTTCGGCGCAATGGTCAGCTGAGGACATAGACATGGTCATGAGGAGGATGTCCCTCTTGACCAATTTCTATGAAAAGGACCCTGGCTATTTTCAGAGTTTTCACTCCATTCCTCCCACTACAGCACCCTCTGGGTTGCAGATCCCTGCTCAACCCCCTGCTAAGAGGTCTCGCCCCGAGATTCCAGTGCAAGGCACAGTCATTGGGCCTCATTACGAGGAAGGCGGTAGGGGGTTAATGCGGCCGGCAGAGCTGCTGGCCCTGTTAACCCCCTACTGCCTCATTACAAGGTCTCCTCGTGGGACCCGCTAAGGACGCCTGGTTTTACCAGGCATCTTTAGCGGGCGGGTCCTGCGAGCAGACCAGGATGCAAACAACGGGCCCGTCATTAACGGTCCTGTTGTTTGCATCCACCCCATTCCCACTGAGCCCTACGGAGGCTCGAATGGGAATGGGGATGTAGAGGGTGTGGGTTGCTGGAATGGGGAAATGCCGGGCCCTCCAAGGTCGGAATGGCCCGGTATTTCTTCATTACAGGAACCCGGATCCGGTACCCAGAATAGGGGTAGCCATGTTGCTAATAGTGGCATGGCTACCTCCAGGATTGTAATGATGCCCATTGATATCTATGACCCGGACTCCGATCATGAAGACCTATCTGTTCAAGAGATAGCAGACTCTCATTATGGGGATGATGCAGCAGACCCATATTACAGGAATGACTAAAACTCTGAGGTTGACCCGGAGGCAAATATGTATCCCATAGACTCAACTGTGGATCAAGATCCCCTGGTCATAGACTCACCAATTGACAACCAGCCCCTTCTAAATGAAGTGTTATCCAAGGCAGCAGAGCATTTTCAAATGGAAACTCAGGAGGTACAACAAGATAAGGATTTTGTAGAAGAAATCTTTAGGAATAAGAACTGTTATGCAATTTATCCCACTCCTCAAGTCCATTCAGCACAAAATACAGCCATCGCTGGAGACCGCAAATCTTACACTGACAGTGAACCCCTGCATAGAGAAACTGTTTAGACCTGCCCCTTCTGACCCGCCATATATCAGAGGCCAACTGAAGCCCGATTCATTAGTTGTAACTACAACAAGAAAAAGGGCTGGTACCCCCCTAGATTCCTCTGAGGTCCCCACCTGACAAGGAAAGCAAGAGGCTTTACATGATGGGTAGAAAGGTTGCCTCCTCCGCAGCATTCCAGACTAGGATTGATAACAATTTTACCCTTTTGGCTAGTTACAACTGCCACAAATGGAATGAGGTCTCAGCCTTGCTATCATCAGCCCCGGAACCACTTAAGTTTCAGCTTGCCCAGGTAGCTGCAGAAGGCAGAGCAGTGTCAAGCTGCTTATTAAAAACAAATCTTGAGGCCGTAGATAACGCAGGCAGAGTAATAGCGGATGGTACTATTATCAAGCGTCACCAGTTGTGCGCAGGATCAATGTGGAAGCATGTATCCTGCACAACGTTGCGAAACGGCGTGGCATAGCGGTGGGCATGGTGGTACCCTCACATCCCCAACCACATGCAGGGCTGCGGCGCATGGGAGGGGAAAGGGCATGTGGCGAGGCTTCCCGTACCCAGCTTGTGGCACAATTTTTCAACAAGAATCTAACCCCAGCAGAATGCACTAAAGCCTGGCACATTCCAGGTGACAATCGATGATGACAAAGGGACAATCATCTATCCCAACCTTACCACCTTGAGAATCTGTCCTTCGAAGTGCTGCATTGTGTACATCCCTTATAACTTAAACCAACTCATCCTGGTGTGCACAAAAGGAACACATAGAAGATGCAGTATGCCACCAAACCCATGCAAAAACTACAAATCCAAATGCCAGTATGTCACCTGAACCCTCCCAAACTCCATGTCACCTGGATGCCAGGCTGTAGAGGAGGTCCCGAGCATGGCCCGCACTCCAACCATTCATTATGAAGTACCATGAATGTTCACGCTGAAGTATGTGATGTATGATGAGCAAATAAACCAGCAGAGAGCCGCAGTAGAGCTCTGTCCAGTACCTATCAGAAGAACACCACCTATTGAAGTACCGAGACTAAAGAAAACATGGACAGTAAGTTATCGATTGAGAATACCATATCAACAAATTAAAGGGAATGAAGATCGTCTGAGTACAGTCCCTGAAGAAGCAAAAAAGGTCTTAATGGAAGACGAATGGTGACGCCACAAGAACCCAGACTGACTCACATATAGAAGATATGACAACCTGAGAATGATAAAAAGAGACAAAACGCCATGAATAAGGGACACCGCAAACCTAAAGTAAAAGGACGAAGTCAAATGTAAGAAGCTTATGCCATGAGCATGACAAAGATATTCAAGCAGTTTACTCATAGTACATATGCTTGGAACCACAAGAAAGCTGAGAAAATCGGGCAGATTTCTATGCTTAGTAGTAAGATAGATTGTGGCAAGCGCCACCTATACATATCTACCTCAAAATAAGTATGTTATACAAGTTTATTTCCACTATGCACAAGAAGCAGAATCAAATAAACTTCACTAGAGGCGGCATGAGGAGAGCTCCATAGCTAGCAAATCAAGAATAAAAGGCAGAAGCGAAACTCAGACAGAGACAAATCGTGCCAAAAAGCCAAGGTTGTGTCAGCTAAAATAGACGAACAGTAGTTACAATTAATGAAGCAAAGAACAGAATATCCTGCTCAGAAAGGTCAAGATAAGAAGCAGAAAGCAGGTGGTGGGCAAAACGAAAATCAAACACATGAATTATGTGGAGAAGAAGGCAAGTTTACGGTGTCTGAATCACGAGACCAGACGAGCGAGAAGAAGTGAGATTTTCACACCTATGAATGGCGGAGTGCCATGCAAAGATATCAGAACTTTTTACAGACAGGGATGGAGTTTCAAGGCCAACCACAGTGAAATAATTGACACATCACCACTGAAGTGATGATTGATTGTAACAATAAGTGGAGGAAGGTCGGGGGAGCTGATGAGGACCCTGCACCTGGCCGACCATTCTGCATGGTGCTAGGCAACATGGACAAGTATGAGTGGGGTTGGTGCCAACCCAATCTCAGTGGACCAAGTAATCGAGGGTCCTATAGTCAGTAGAACCAATGGGACGTCGTACTTTTAGTGACGTCTACAGTAGCCATTTTGAAGGAAGGGCTTAGATGCCCTACCTGACCGTGTTTACCCAATCCTCTTACTCCGTTACCATATACAGATATAGTACCTATATTAAAGTTACCTTCCTAGAACCAATAGAATTGCATGCCAACTTTTAAGCGTTACACATCAGTGATGAAAGTTTTTTAGTATAAATGATGTGTTTTTTTATGAAGTTTGTTGGAGTTGTAAAGCGAGAAGGAAGATCACACAACCGCTGATATTCATGAAACTCCCCGTTTTTTGTACTTGTCATTAAACAGACTCCCTTTGCCAAACCATTGAGTTGTCATTATTGATTTGATGCTTCAGTATTAAGCTGCATCCCCATCCATCTCACGGGAGCTGCTATTCCATCTTAAAGTGCAATTGGGCAACCCCCAGCTTTATGGGCCGGTTGGGGTCCTGGTGCACACTTGGTAGCAGAGATAGGATGGTTTATCGATTATCGATTAGATAAGACACCCATTGACCGTCGACATAAAGTAACTCTATGTCCTCGGCAATATCACAAGTTCTTTGCCATCCGGTTAAGTAGACCGTGTAGCTCCCCGTAGATAGTGGCTAGAATAAAGCGCACAACCTGCAGGTCAAGGTCTGAAGGGACCTGTGCTTTCTCCCATAAACCCCTTCCCACTTCTACAAGCAGCTGATCAGATGAACGGCAGGAGAGGCGGTGACAAAGGTGGTGATCCCGAGCATCCAGAGAGGAAATATGCGAACAGTGAGTGAAAAAGACTAAATACTTTGGCAAAAAGTGCTTGCCTTAGAACAAGTAAGGGAAGGTAACGGAGGGAACGGGAAAACAAAAATACTATTAGAAGTAGAGTTGAATGTATATATATATATATATATATATATGTATATATATATATATATATGTATGTATATGTATATATATATATATATACATATATATGTATATATAAGGGTAAGAAAATAGTGACTCAAAGGGTGACCGAGTAGTGGATAAGGATACCGGGGAGGACACCCTAGAAGAGGAGGATACCAGGAGGATACCTGAGAAGAGAGAGATACCGGGGGGGACACCCGAGAAGAGGGGATATGCCCAAATTCCTACACTTAATATAGCGGTTAGAAGAAGCCTACATCCAAAGTCCTGAATAAAATAGGAATAACTAGGAGACCATAGCGGTTAAAGACGCTTTTTGAAAGGGATGGGTTTATACCCCATGTCGGGTAAAATTTATGGCAGAGATCTGTGTAGCCAGCTGGAGTATATCTAGTCAGTTGATGTCTGTCTTTTGTGTTCTTTGTTGTGACATCATAGGATGACATTTTTCCTGTCCTTGCAGCAGAATTATCACTAAGTGTTAACACCTGCACTTGCTGTGAGCTGCAAGTTAAGACAGCCTCCCTGATGACGTGTATTGGCACAGAAACCGGTCGGAGGAGAACACCTGTGGCTGAGAAGGTTTACTGTGCAGGGAACTGGAGTGCGCCCCTCTCCTCTTTTTTCAACACATTTGCAAGTTTTCTGAAGGGTGGAATCTTCAGAAATCTTATAGGGTGCTGCACCGGGGTAATATATGCCCAACTTTGGAGTGCCTCACTGTAGGCTACTCCCCCCCTTTCCCCATTTATGGGATTGGGTGTGAGTTTGTTCCTTGCAAACCTGATGACTACAGCTACCAGCAGTCCTTGCAGCAGAATTATCACTAAGTGTCAACACCTGCACTTGCTGTGAGCTGCAAGTTAAGACAGCCTCCCTGATGACGTGTATTGGCACAGAAACCGGTCGGAGGAGAACACCTGTGGCTGAGAAGGTTTACTGTGCAGGGAACTGGAGTGCGCCCCTCTCCTCTTTTTTCAATATATATATATATATATATATATATATATATATATATATATATATATATATATATATATATATATATATATGTATGTATATATATATATGTATGTATATGTATATATATATATATATACATATATATGTATATATAAGGGTAAGAAAATAGTGACTCAAAGGGTGACCGAGTAGTGGATAAGGATACCGGGGAGGACACCCTAGAAGAGGAGGATACCAGGAGGATACCTGAGAAGGGAGAGATACCGGGGGGGGACACCCGAGAAGAGGGGATATGCCCAAATTCCTACACTTAATATAGCGGTTAGAAGAAGCCTACATCCAAAGTCCTGAATAAAATAGGAATAACTAGGAGACCATAGCGGTTAAAGACGCTTTTTGAAAGGGATGGGTTTATACCCCATGTCGGGTAAAATTTAGGGCAGAGATCTGTGTAGCCAGCTGGAGTATATCTAGTCAGTTGATGTCTGTCTTTTGTGTTCTTTGTTGTGACATCATAGGATGACATTTTTCCTTCGAGAAACTAGCATAAAAATTACGCTATTGAGTACCTGAAATATTGTAGAATACGAATTGTTGTTTGTTGGTTGAAATGGAAGTATCATTTTTTGTGAAAAAAATGGGATTGAAGCTTGCGATGGTTTGTGCTCGCTCATATTGTTGAAGTTGTTTAAGGAATGGAAAAGCACAACAGGTGTTATATAAAGAGACGGTGAACAGATTTAAGCATGAAAGACATGACTCCATTAGTACACCAGTTGCCAAAACATGCACCTAAGTTGAAAAAGTACGGTGCAGAATGGCTTAAAGGAACCGCAAACAAAATGTTTATGCCATGGCCCCAGGGTGGATCGCTGTCTAAAACGGTCCTACATCACATGATGACATATTTGCATGCCACATACACAGGCAAAATGTTGGACAAACGCCTAGCTAGTTTAGAACTTTGAAAGAAGTATCAAGAGGATAAGGAGGAGGAGCTGCCGTTAGATTGAATACTTAACGTATGCACTGAGTGAGGTGAGACACCTTACGCACCACCCGCCCCATCTGAAATGAAAATCGAAGTCAGTAAGGACAAGATTATACCCGCTAAGGGAAATTAAAGCAGCTAGGGGGCATAGCAACGCAGCATATGAGTCACCTATGCAAAGTAGTGACGAAAACCCAGACAAAGAGAGATAGAGATATCACCTCCAAGGTCCCAAGGGACAAGGAGAGACGTGTGAAAGAGAGAAAAGACCAGGCACAAGCAAGTACATCTCTCGATACAGAGAGAGAGGGCAAAAGATTGAAAGGAAATGAGGACAGAACTGATAAGATAGCATTCACACAGAACAAATGGGAGGTCAGATTTTATTGAAACTCGATGGTAAAGGCATTGATGACGTGAAACAAAAAGGGAAGCTAGACGATGTACAGAGAAAGGAGAAGGACAAGGAAGAAGGATTGAAAGGATCAAGAAAAATATAGGCAGAGATGAGAGCAGTTATATTGCAAAGAGCAAGAAAGACAACGCAATCATAAGCAGAGAGTAGCTAATGATCAGGACAGGCGGGAGCAGTGGAGAATAGAAGATGAAGAGCAAAAGATACGGGAGAAAAGAATAAATAGTTGAAGGGATGAGGAAATACAAAGAGAAAATGAACGTAGAGATGCAAAGAAAGAGGAAGAAAATAGGGTCAGAGAGGAAGTGCAGAAAATTTGATGATGACGTAGAACGAAAGTGAAGACAGAAAGCCCACAATCTTGAATATCTGGAAAGAGAGGTTAAAAAACCCGATCCAGTAGTAGATTGGGAGGACATAGAAGAATTCTTTCCTGAGTACGATTCAGTACCAGGCACATCTAGGGCAAATATCGAGGACGACTTCAACACCAGAAGCAGCGGAGAGACGATCATTAGAATATACAATGAGATGGGGCTAGAACAAGTACCCCAAGGGGAAGGAGAGCATGAGCGCCTGGAGAGCACTCAGCTGTACGATGCTGAGGATGTCTCCCGAAGTAGTAGAAATAGAGAACTGTCCCTAGACAGGTTGGAAATCAGTAAGAACAATGAGGATGTGAGAAGTTGTAAGGGTTGGGCACAGACAATATCAGACACTGAAAGAGAGGAACATGAGGAACGGGAGGAAGAGAGGAGGCGTGAAAAATGCTTCTCATGAGGGAAAGGGATAAGATGGTCAGGGTCTAGTGGGCCTGCACCAAGGGCATCAGAGTCAGCCACACAGTCAGACCAATGCGAAGAAGTATTTTACGGTCAGTGGGGGGTGTCTCCACCACCCTATGTGAGCCGACTATGGACATTACCAGGTAGGCGATGTGGGAATGTTACCCCTGCAATAGACAGAAAAATGATGAGAGAAGAGAAGGAGGGCTATGCATCACAATTTCTGTTGCTTGAGAAAGGAGGAACAAGACTACAGCATATTCCATGGCCACACATGGATTGGGAAAACCTGACAAATAAGCTTCCACTGCTGACATCGGGAGCCGGAAAATGGATACACGAGCTAGAAAAAATGCAGGCGGGAACATGTTATCTATAGGGAATATCAAGGGTCTTTTAATCGCCATACTTGGTGATAGAGCTGACGATGTGTGGACACGTACAGGTTACCCTGGTGTGACTACAGGTAATACTGTGCATGAGGGAGCGCTATTTAACAATTGCAGTGCTGCGGTATGGAAAGCATTATGATTGCTATATCCGGATACTTCCAACATGGGAGCTATAATGCCGCGTAAAATGAAAGAGTCAGAGGATCCTTTGTTTTACATTCAGAGTTTCCAAGACGCATGGGTGCTCGAGACTCGTGAATCTTGGGGGAAATCTATACCTGTGTTTTACCATATATTATGTCAGATCAGGTACAGAAGCAGCTCAAAAGATTGGTAGGAATCGAGGCCAAACCGTGGTCTGAAATACAGTTGACGATAGCGCAATACTGCAGGCTGCTGCAAGAAAAGAATCGCTAAAAAGAGGCTGCATGAAAAGGTGAAGAAGCAAATGAGTACAGAAAAAATTGTCAAAATATGCTATTGAAGAGGCAATGATAACTGGCACAGACGTACCGAGCATGCAGCAGGTCAATAATCCACAACAGGCAAATCAGGGCAATAATGGGTTCAACCCCAGAGGGAGACGATTTAGGGGAAGAGGATGGCAGAGTAATCAGGGAGGTTTTCAGAACAATCAGGGAGGTTTTCAAAACATGCAAAATGGCAATCAGGATATGTCAAATGGGCAAATAATCAGACCACCGCCAATGTGTTTGGCGTGTGGGATGACAGGGCATCTAGCACGCACATGCAGAAGTCAAGGCATGATGCAAAACAACCAAGAAACAAGAGCAGGTATGGTGACTCCACCTGTGTTTTTACAACAAGGAGTCACACGGTGCAACAGCAAATGCCAGGAGCGCAACAAAGCTTGCAACCTCAGAGCTTGATAAGTTTTCCACAAGGACAGTCTCAACAGTCGCTGATGCAACTGGTACAGACAATAAGTGCAGGTCAGGCTGTGAACTCTGGGATAAGAGCTAACACTGGTGATGGGCGGAGTCCATTTACGCAAAATGGGACAAAGTTGTATATGGACTAGGGCAGCTCACTGGGAAACCTTGTGTGTTCTATCCTATCAGTGACACCAGACCCTCACCAGGAACCAAGGGTAGATGTTGTTATAGGGGATAAAGAATATTCCTTCTTAGTTGACATGGGTGCAACACGTTTGTGTGCACGTGAAGGAAAGTTTCCCTTGTCTGGTGATGCTATAAATACTCAAGGCTTCAACAGAAGCTACAAGTTGTGTTCCTTTTACAGATAGAGTTCCAGTCTCTATAGGAGAATGTGATATGAATGTATCACTGTTATATTCAAGACAAACCCCAGTAAATATTTTAGGACGAGACCTAATGACAAAGTTAAACATGACAATCTCGTTCACAGAGAAGGGCATAGTATGTTCAACTCCAGGAATGCACTATTTGAACGAATGCAAGATGATTAGAGCCTACACCGGACACACAGCTATGAGAGCTATCCCATTAAAGCCAGAAATATTTGCATATGGAGTACGTGTGCTAATGGCAGGGCTACCAGGCCGTGCAGACAAAATCATGAGGACCCCAGATGAATTTCTATTTAGGCCAAAAATGCCTATGCACAAGAAGAAAGGGACAAGTATTTCCTTTGATGATACACATAGCATTGTACGAGGGAAAATGGCTTTGCTCAATGGTTGTGATGATGAAGGCCGACAATGTGCACAGTTATCGCCATTGAAGAAGGGTACAGATTGACTGACGTCACTGATGACGATCTGTTTGACGAGCAAGCAGATGGGGAAGAAACAACAGTTGGGGTAAATCTCACTTTCTGGGTGAAAATTATCAAAAGAGAAGTGCCCCAGAGAATGATGTTGGCACAGGAGCCGTCCTGAATATTTTGAGGGCGACATGGCCCAGGTGCCTGTCTCAGTATGGACCACAGGCCCATATGACGTAGGCTTATTGAAAGGAGCCAGAGAAGTAAAAATTAAATTGAAGCCAGGAGCAATTTTACCAAAAGCACGACAGTATCCCATGTCTAGGGAAGCAGATGAAGGCATTTTTAAGACAATTTCGGATATGATGGAACAGGGCATCTTAGTGATGTCAGAGTCGTCATGCAATACCGAAGTTTACCCTATCAAAAAATCAAAGGGAGGGTCTTGGAGACTAATTCAAGATTTACGCCTGATAAATGATATTGTAGAGGCCGAGTTCCCTTTAGTCCCTAACCCGGCCACAATCATATGTAATATACCTGTTGCAGCAATATATTTCACAGTGATTGACTTGAAAAATGCATTTTTCTCAAACACACTGCACCGAGACTCACAAGATCTGACTTCATTTACATTCAGACAGATGCGTCTGAAAACCACGAGGTTACCCCAGGAGTACTGAGAGTTTGCTTCGATTGTCAACAGAGTTCTGCAGACAAATTTAAACAATATTGCATTACAGACGTTGCCTTGCAATATGTGGATGACATCTTAATTTGAAGCACGACAGAGGAAAGATGCAGACGTGATTCTATTCAGCTTTTGACTATATTGGCTGAGAAAGGATATAAAGTTGACAAAGAAAAGTTCCATTATTGTCTGGAAGAAGTGCTGCATATAGGCCAATTGATCTTGCATGAGGTGAAAAGGGTTACCCCTGAAAAGGCTGAAGCCATACTGTACACAGCCAAGCCACACATGATAAAACAGATGCAGAGCTTTTTAGGTCTTTGCAATTATGTCAGGGCATGGGTCTTTGACTAAAGCTCATATACCAAGCCCTTGTTACAGGCCCTAAAGAAGGCATAGGTGACGAAAGTAAAAATTGAATGGTCTGAGACCATGGAGAAAGGGTTTACTGAACTCAAGAGAGCCATTTGCACTGCACCAGTTTTAGGGATTCCCAATTATGCAGAGTAATTCTACCTGTTTTCACACACAAATGGCAGCGTTATGACAGCAGTGCTCACACAAAGAACCACATTGAGGTACAAGCCCCTGGCATACTACAGTGGGAATTTGGACCCAGTGATGAGAGGCCATTTTCCTTGCAAACAAAGCTTAGCTGCTGCAGCGTTCGCCATTAAAGACAGCTACAACCATTGTAATGGGATGCTCCATGACGTTTTACGTCGACTATGCGCTATTTGCTATTCTAGAGAAACCAAAGGGCACATTGACAGCACAGAGAGCTTCTGCTTATGAATTGATCATATCAAATAGATCTATTAAGATAGTTTGATGTAAGATAGTGAACCCAGCTACGTTCATAGCAGAACCAGTCACTGAAGGAGAGCCAATACATGATTTCGCGAATTATGAAGAATTTTATGATGATATTCCCAGAGTGAAAGAAAATGCTTTGGCAGAAGGAGAAATTGTCTTTGTTGATGGTTCCTCGAGAATCGATCAAAACGATGGGCAAAGATACAAAGGCACTGCTGTGATGAAGCTCATAGCAAACAGAGAATTTTGAGTGCTCATTAGTGGACGATTGCCATCTCATTATTCAGCAAAGGTTGCAGAATTATTGGCGTTGATACTCACCATCGAGAATCACACAGACCAGCAAGTAACAGTATACAGTGACTCCCCCTATGTGACATCAACAGTACATGCAGGCTTAGTGCGCTGGAAAAGGAGGGGCTACATCAGAGCAGATGGCACGCCAGTGAATCACGCAGCCTTATTGGACAGACTCATCAAGGCACTACAGCTCCCAGAGGGCATGTCAGTTGTGAAATGCGCCACCCACACGAAGAAGGCAGATTTTATCTCATGAGGAAATCAAGCAGCAGACAGGGAAGCCAACCGTATGGCATCCAAGGGAGAGACCATCATAGAAATGGAAATCCCTGATGTGAATGAAAAAATTATTGTTGCCCGAAGTGAACCTGAGGGCTATAATAATATGGAAAAATCCCAGTTAATGGAACTCCAAGGGGAAGCACAACAGGAAGAGAAGACCGCTGGATGCAGTGAGGGTGTTCTTTAAACCCCTCCGAAAGCTTGTGGTGACAAGACAGCACTGGTAAACCAGTAATACCTATCGCCCTGTTAAAAATAGCATTGGAACAGTTACACTATCAAGCACACATGACAAAAGAGAATCTCGCGGCAACGCTCGCTGAAGACTGGTTTATACCGAACTTAGCATAGCATGTTGTATTTTTTATGGTGAACTGTATAATCTGGCAGCAGTTCACGGCTGGACACACTAAAAGTAATTTGAGGAGTAATCCCAAGGCCCAATGGACCTTTTCAGCATTTGCATCTCGATTACGTTGAAATGATTCAAGTATGTAACGGGTACAGGTACCGAATTGTTGTGGTATGTCCATTCTCTAGATGGATAGAAGCAGGTCCATGTACACACCCAGACTCTACCTGTGTGGCCAAATTTCTGGTGAGAGAGGTATTTCCCAGGTGAGGAGTATGTGAAGTCATGAGATCAGATAATGGGGCTTACTTTGTCAACAAAGTTTTTGAACAGATTAGCTTGTTGCTTGGTATAAAGCACAAGTTCTCGTCAGCGTATCACCCGCAAGGTAATGGTATATGTGAGAAGCTCAACGGCTTTTTAAAGGAAAGCATAGCCAAGTTGAAGCTTACTCTAAAGAAGGGATGGCAACACTGCCTTCCATTGGCACTCTATGCACTCAGAAACCAACCTGGTTCTGACCATCATCTTATGCTGCACGAAATAGCAACAGGGAGAAGGATGCACACTCCCCTGATACCCTGAGACAGAGCTAGATGTGATGCCCAGTCAACAGGAGAAATCTTAGGGTCTGAAATGCAAAATTACTTGAATTGCATGACATCTTGTCTTACTGTAATTTCAGGCCAGTTGCAGCAACGACGAAAAGGGTGCAGGGCAGCACAGAACACAGAAGGAAATACTAGTGTAGACACAAATCAGAGTCTATGTATTCCATCAATCTTCCCTGGAGACTCCGTCCTGGTGAAGAATCACACGAGAAAGAAGTGGGAGGAGCCAAAATGTAATGGTCCCTTTACAGTGGAAGATGCCACTCCCTCTGCAGTAAAGCTACAAGGAAGATCTTTTTGGGTGACATCAAGCCATACATCGGAGAAGGCCCCCTGCCCACCCCCAGCGACAACAGACAACAGGGAAGAATCACAGCACGTGCAGACGAGATCCATGACAAGGAAGAAGGACGCATGACCAGCAGCAAAGCAAAGACAAGGAACTTTTGTGCAAAGTTGTGGCGTCATTTTGGACATTCCTCTGAGCAAAAAAGGGAATAAGGACATAAAAACTGACACTCTGTGCATCCCAGTTGCTGGGTGAAGAAGAAAAGTGCACGTATAAGCCACAACATAGTCTGTTGACTTTGAACTTTGGACTGAGGCTCACTGAAGCCTTGATAAGAAAAGGAGATGCCAAATTTTGTTCGAGGACACATAAATCGGAAGAAAATACAGTATCCACATTCTTTCAAAACAGAGACTTTGTTCAGACTCACTTATGGTGTCCCACAGCAGTGACATCACTAAGTACGTTTTGATATATTTCGAGTTAGTAGTGAGATCGTACCCATCATTGGTGGGAAGGCTCACCAGCATCACAGAATTTCTTCAGGAACCTGAAAATGAAAAGACGATAAGAAGGCTGCTCACTGTGATTGCCAAGCAGTTCCTCCTGCTTCCGGAGTAGAGCGATAATCTACTTATAGGCTTATCAATGTACAGTTATTTTGCTCAATTGAAGACTGTCCAGATCTTGTTGTAGAACCACAGACGTTTTGAAATTTGTCCGAGATCCTGCAAACACAGAACGTTTAAGTATAATACTGAACGGAATTATCATCCAAGTTGCTCTCCACACACATCAAAATTGCAGAAACTGCTCACAGTGAGTGAGAGCCAAACAGTTCCAAACTTCAGCAAGGGCAGGACAAATGTCCCTGTCACTGGAAGATAGCCGTTTGGCAAGCAATGTCTTTTTTGCCTAATTGAGGATTTCCCAGAACTTGTGGAAAACCTGCCGGTGTTGACATCCTCATATTCATCAGAGACCCAGTAATTCTGCACAGATGAGCATTCTCTTACATGGTATTGTGATGCAAGTCAAACTTTCTAACCATTAACAGAACTATTTGGGAAGATTCTAAACTTTTCGATGAGGGACAGATCGAGAAGGTACTGCCAGAGACTTCACTCTTGTTATACTGACAAGGATGACATGTCATCTGGAATGAAGCAACTTGGACAGCACAGCACATTTGGGAAACAACATATGGTACCAATATATGAAAGAAGTTGGAAGACGGAGTTCAGAGGGGGAATGCTTTGTTTGTGTTCTCCTACCTTACAGCATAGGGAAGTCAAAGATCTTTATAGCTGTAGAAATTGATGTCCAGACAGCACACTGTCTATTGCACGTAGCAATGTGCAAGACCAGAGGCCAGTTCATGGGAAGTGATGCCTCACTGAAATGGGCAACTGAAGCAACCAATCCAAATGAAGATGATTATGTCCAGGACATAAAGACAAGAAACAATGGAAAACAAAACACATTGGGCCTCATTCCGAGATTGAAGGCAGCCATGGCGCTAATAGCGCCATGGCTGCCTCCAATAATGGAACCGAGTCCGCCCTCATTCAATGGGGACTTACCAGTCTATCTGGACCTTTGCGGGACCAGTAAGTCCCCATAGAAAATACCATTCCCCATTCCCATTTGAGCCCCTATAGGGCTCAATGGGAATGGGGAAGGTGCATATAAAGGTACCACAATTTGTGTACCGTCATTTGCTCCCTGGACCCTTTGCGGTACCCGCTAAAGCCACCTGGTAAAACCAGGCGGCCTGAGCAGGACCCGCAAAGGGACCTCAGAATAGGGCGCAAAGGGATTACCGGCACTGATATCCTTACCGGTGCCCGTAATCACTTTGCGCCAGCCTCGGAATGAGGCCCATTGTGATCAGATATGAGAAGCCTGGAGTTAAAGGAGCATAAATTAGAAGAGAAGCAAATCACAAACTAAATGTCCAAGCAAAAACTCCAGAATAAGCAAATAGATGGAAGAATAGAGGCCAAATGCACATTTGGGGAATAATTGAAAACGCACAAAGAATATGCAAGCCAGTATGGCCAAAACTTGCTAAACTGCTAACATGGGTCGAAGATAGTGCCATTGGAGAATTCAAAACTCTGCTTCAAGAATACTTGACACAAGGAAGATGGGAGAGAATCAGAACTGTGGACGAGGCTTTGACACTCCAGGAATGATACATGGAACTGCAGTGATCATGGATCATTATTGAACATGTGGATCCATAGCATATATCACACTGCCAAAAAACTGGGGAGGTATATGCACAATAGTGAATGTCCACGTTCCAGCGTTGGTGATTCCGAAAAATGACATGAATATTGACAGTTTCCCGAAAGCAGATGCTCAGCTGAGGAAGAAGAGATCTGTGGAACTGATGAATCGAATGAAGAGAGAGAATTACTTTTCTGCTAAACCAGAAGAAGCTTTTCATTCAATCCGTATGAACACAGACTGTTCAGCCTAACCTCAACAGTGTTCTTGACAATTTTTATGCCAAGAGTTCAGGTTGGAGCAAATACTAAATGGTTGCAGATAACCAGAGGGGAGTTACTGCAGACCTTCAACACAACCATAACAGGATTCAATGCAATAAAGAAAGAGTTAAGAGTGATTCGACTAATGACTCTCCAGAACACATATGTCCTTGACATGATCACAGCCATGGATGGACGTGTTTGTGCAAAAATCAGACAATCATGCTGCACATTTATACCTACTCACGATGAAGAAAATGGAACTCTCACAGAAGCCATAGGTATGCTGACAAAACTACAGAATCAAATGATTGATGAAACTGACGAAACTGACGAAGTGGACGATATCAGCTGATTTGGATCTCTATTTTCATGGGTTCTGCAATGGATGGCTGATGCATTCAACTTCCTAGCAGCCCTGATATTGCTCGAATTCTGTGTTATCAAGATGATAATCTCTCAGTGCCAGAAAAATTTGAAAAAGGCCATAGGGATGAAGATCATGATTGATGTCGAACCAGGATGGAAGCCTGACTGATGAAGAAATAAGAGACTGTTTGAAAGCCAGCATTCACAAGAAGGAACAGAGTTTCTACATCCCAAGAAGCATAGAAATTATGTGGGTAGAGGGCTCTATTGTAGCCCAAATGGACAGTGTCAACTAAGGACGTGAAACAAAGATGAACATGTAAGGACATCAGGAAGTCTAAAAGGAGTCATACAAATATGGACGCCAATGAGACATTTCTTCAAACTGTCATGTATAGACCCAGAAGATGAAGGAAAAATAGACCTCGGAGATGGAGTGAAAGTGAATGCAGAGGATTCAAAGAGCATGTATACAAAGGAAGAAAGGAAAGTGGTAGATAAATCACCCAGAGTGGGGAGTGTAGAGGAGGTACCAAGCATGGCCCGCACTCCAACCTTCCATTTTGAAGTACCAAGAACATTCACGTCAAAGTATGTGACGTATGATGAGCAAATAAACCAGCAGAGAGCAGCAGTAGGGCTTTGTCCAGTACCTATCAGAAGAACAGCACCTATTGAAGTAAAAGAAAACATGGACAGTAAGGTATCCATTGAGAAAACCATATCAACAAATGAAACAGAATGAAGATCGTTTGAGTACAGTCCCTGAAGAAGCAAAAAAGGTCTTAATGGAAGACGAATGGTGATGCCACAAGAACCCAAACTGACTCACATATAGAAGATATGACAACCTGAGAATGATAAAAAGAGACGAAACGTGATGAATAAGAGACATTGCGAGCTTGAAGTAAAAGGACAATGTCAAATGTAAGAAGCTTATGCCATGAGCATGACGAAGATATTCGACCAGTTTACGCAAGTACATATGCTTGGAACCTCAAGAAAGCTGAGAAAATCGTGCAGCTTGCTATGCTTAGTGTTAAGATAGATTACGGCAAGCGCCACCTATACATATCTACCTCAAAATATATGCACAAGAAGTAGAATCAACTAAAGAGGCCGCATGAGGAGAGCTTCATATCTAGCAAATCAAGAATAAAACGCAGAAGGGAAACTCAGACAGAGAAACATCGTGACAAAAAGCCAAGGTCGTATCAGCTAAAACAGACAAACAGTAGCTACAATTAATGAAGCAAAGAACAGAATATCCTGCTCAGAATGGTGAAGATAAGAAGCAGAAGGCTGGTGGTGGGCAAAACGAAAATCAAATACACAAATTACATGGAGAAGAAGGCAAGTTTACGCTGTCTGAATCATGTGACCAGCCGAGCGAGAAGAAGTGAGACTTTCACACCTATTCATGGCGGAGTGCCACGCAAAGATATCAGAACTTTTTATAGACGGGGATGCAGTTTCAAGGCCAACCACAGTGAAATAATTGACACATGACCACTGAAGTGTTGATTTATTGTAACAATAATTGGAGGAAGGCCGGGGGAGCTGGTGAGCACCCTGCACCTGGCAGACCATTCTGCATACTGCTAGGCAACATGGAAAAGTATGAGTGGGGTTGGTGCCAACCCAATCATAGTGGACCAAGCAATCGAGGGGCCTATAGTTAGTAGCACCAATGGGACGTCATACTTTTAGTGATGTCTACAGTAGCCATTTTGAAGGAAGGGCTTAGATGCCCCACCCAACATTGTTTACCCAATCCCCTTACTCCATTACCATATACAGATATAGTACCTATATTAAAGTTACCTTTCTAGAACCAATAGAATTGCATGCCAACTTTTAAGCGTTACACGTCAGTGATGACAAGTTTTTAGTATAAATTATGTTTTTTTAAGAAGTTCGTTGGAGTTGTGAAGCAAAAAGGAAGACCACGCAACTGCTGATATTCATGAAACTCCCTGTTTTTGTACTTGTCATTAAAAAGACTCCCTTTGCCAAACCATTGAGTTGTCATTACTGATTTGATGCTTGAGTATGAATCTGCATCCCCATCCATCTCACGAGTGCTGCTATTCCATCTTAAAGTGCTATTGGTCAACCCCCCGCTTTATGGGCCAGTTGGGGTCCTGGTGCACAATGCCATGCTAAGCAATGTAAAAAGTGACACATAACTGGCCATCACTTAACAGTACTCTCAGAAAGTGCTCAACGATAAACCTAACTAGTACTGAAATAGCTCACTCTCGCACATCAAAACATTCATGTACACATGAACATCAATTGCCCAGGAAAACATACCACAAACACAGGACCCAACATTGAATATGTCTGATAATCACCAATCAGAATACCAGAAGTGCCTCAATGTGCCCTAACTACCCCATGGCATCCTTCCATTAGTAGTGTGGCCCTGGCAACTAAAGGGGACAGGGAAGCGCATACAGCAGGAAGGCCAACAACAATGTAGACCGGCAAGCTAATACATGAAGATGGAACATGAAGAAATGATTGATCGCAGTTAGGAAAAAATAAGGGATGGCAACCATGCACTGGACAAATAATCATGAATCCCACTAGGGGTGTATACACATGTTGGACTTGAGACTGCCCACAGATAAAACAGAACCTCAATGCCTCTGTGTAAGATACTTTCACATACTGCACTCCTTGCAAGCCCATGGAAAGGGGTAGCAAGAGTCGCATATGTGTCTGGACCCTAAGGCACAAACACAGCGTGTACCAACACGAAACAAGGCTATATGGGCCCAGCTGGAACCTACAGTAGATGCCCTCAGATGCCACACAAAGAAACACACTGTCACATATATGCACAATAGACAAACAAGTGAAAAAATAAATGCACATGGTGTCCCGGGGGGACATCCGGGGGGATGTGGGGAGGGACAGGGTGCACCCCAACACCCACATGTGTTAATGCAGAGAAAACTAAAAACCTACATGGGTTCATGGTCTGCCTGGCTAGCATGGACTGGGAGAGCTATCACTCCTGTTGCCACCCTCTGGTGTAGCAATAGAAGGTGTCAGTGGTAAGGGAGGTTCACCACGTATAGCCCTGGCCTGGTCCTCCATGGCAGCGGCCATGCGGGACTGAGATGTTGCATCAGCAACATAATGGCAAGGATGTCTGCATGCAACACTTCATGGGCTGCACGTAGTTACGCCTGCACCACGTCACCGGATGCACATAGTTCTGATTGCAGCACCTCATGGGTTGCATGCAGTTCCACAGAGATGGTGTGCGTCAACTGTTGCATCTGCTGTTCTGATCATGCACTGTGTGCTGCATGAAGTGCAGTCAGTGTAAATCGGAGTGACCTAGCCTCTTCCCTCAGGGCAGCCCTGTGGGCCCGATCCTCTGGAGCCATGGCTGCACGCAGAGACCACATTTCTGCCCATCGGCACCTGTTGCTGGCATGCATGTGGAGCATGTATGAGTGGCATGTGGACCGCAATGCCTGCTGCTGGAGCTCAATCTGCCTTTCTGGGGGGAGAATGGAATTGGCCATCCATGCCCTGGGCCAACATCTCATATGAAGCCCCCTGTTGTTGTGCAACCGAAAACCTGGATTGCTCCCACACATTATTGCCTGCTGGCACACGGCCACTGCGTTGGCGGGCCCACGCCTGCTTGGCCCAAAGAACCCTTGCCCTTGATGTGCTGGCACTGTCTGTGGCTGCAGGACTGCATCCCTCCCTTGATGAGCTGTCCCAGGAACAGGAGCCAATAATGTGGAGCGTGGCCCTGCACCCGTAACCACCACAGACCCATGTCCCAAGACTGACTGGCCCTCTGAGGGGTCTTCCCCCCTACAGATGTCTGGGATAGGCCATCATCCACAGTTGATGCACTCACCTGCAACTGCAGCAAGGAATCCATGTCCGATTCTTTTTTTTTTTTTCTTTTATTTTGGTTGGTCAAAAATAATTTAACCTTTCAAAACAAAAACTTTTCTAGAAAATTAATTCATTAAAATACATAGTTTTCATTTTCAATCACCATGATCTGCATTCCCATCACACATTTTCAAAATACTTGAATGTACAACAATTTCAATTGTTTACAAATAAAGGAATAATGAGGTAAATAAATTCTAAAATATGCTCATCAATAATTACATTCACAATGGTAGTAATTAATCAGTTCATAATTCAAAAGCCACACACCGTAGAATTCAGTTTTAGCCGAGTTTGCATTACTATAACACGATGTTTCGGCATTAAGAAATAATTATAGATTCAGCTGGGTGCAGTATTGATTTTAAAAACTGCATAGTAGCTATTCTTATTGAGATTTTAGATGTAGCAAACAATTCATGCCATAACTCATCAACAGAACGAAATAAATAATGTGATTGAGTGAGTTTATGGATAATCATTTCTCTTTGTGTTTTTAAACCAGCACATACAATCAGTAAGTGTTTAAGAGTCTCTTCCATCTCAACAAGTTTACAAAATCGGCAATGTGCAACTTCTGCTTTAATTAGACCTCTTCTCAACAGTATTTGATTTGTTGGCCACAAATTTAACCGAAACCTTAAGATCGGATTTCTCAATATGGCTGAGGGGCATTTCAATAAAAGTCAGCCGCCTGTCGGAATTTCTTATGACCGAATAGTGCTCTATCAAAGTCTTTTAATGCTAAACATTTTTGTTGTGTACATTGCCAGTCAAATATATACAATTTCAATTTTGCCCTGTTTGGAGTCTGCAATAACAGTTCCAGTGATATATTTGCTTCACTCAAATTATCGAACACAGTAGTTCTCCAATTCCTTGGAAATGGATGTTGAGAGCGTAACAAATAGTCTGCCAGTACTGCTAGCACACTGTCGTAGTTAGTCCCAAAAGACATTTCTGTAAAAGATTGCATCTTTTCCATGCTCCTTGAATATGCATCGAGAGAGTGCCCAATTCAAACCGCAGAAGAGCATTTGGTGTCGAGCTCAGTAGATGAAGGGTTTTTTTCCAAAATTGTGCTTCAATTCTGCCCCAATATTCTCGTTTTTGGGGTGTCCAAGTTTCAGCCCCATAAGTCATAATGGGAATTACCTTTTGTAGGTAAAATGTAAGAACATGAGAACAAGAGAATTTACCAAATTTAGCTAAAAGTATTTTGGCCTGCGGGATTAGAGATAATAGTTTTCTACTCAAACTACTTTGTTCTGGTTTGTTTGCACTGGAGTTGCTGAACATTACACCAAGATATTTATATTCATCAACTATCGTTAGATTTTGTTTAAACAAAACCCAATCATTGTGTTTCCGAAGTTTCAGATGATTATTTCTTAGTTCCATAACTTGGGTTTTTTCCAAATTAACTGTGAGATTATTCTTAACAACAAAGCATTCTAGCTGATTAAGAAGTAACTGAAGTCCACTCGGTGTTTGTGAAATGAGGACCAAATCATCCGCATAGAGAAGCCATGCGATGATTTGCTTGCCGAGTTTAGGTGCATCATTAATTACCTTCAAAAAATCTACGCCTAGGTCAAAGATGAACATATTAAACAGGGTTGAAGCAAGAATGCAGCCTTGCTTTAGGCCGCGTTTAGTATGAATGGTTTTAGATAACAACCCGTCTAGGTTCAATATGACTTGCATTGTTGTATCAGAGTGTAATAGTTTTATTAATGAAATAAGTGATGTCGACCAACCAAAATTCGACATTTTATCAAATAATAATTGTCGATCAACTGAATCAAAGGCGACTCGAAAGTCGACAAATGCCAAGTAGAGAGATTGTTGTTTCATTGCATATGCTGCTTTAATAGCATTAAGTGTAGTTATATTGATAGCAGTACCTAACCCCGCTACAAAGCCCGTCTGAAAAGGGTCACGTCTGTTTTCATTATGTAACCAAATATTGAGGTCCCGCAAAATAATTCTGGAGAAGATTTTCCCAGGTGCGTCTAGCAATGCTATTGGGCGATAGCTTGCTGGGCTTGTGCGATCCCCCTTTTTGTAAATAGGGACTATCACAGCATTGTACCAAGATGGAGGAATGCTTTGTTTCACCTGGATAGAAAGAAGAACAGCGTGTAAAACTTTAGCCCATAGAGTCGGATTCTGTTTTAGAGTGTAATTCGACAGACTGTCAGGGCCCGGGGCTCTAGATGAACTTGCCTTATTAATATAGAATAGTATGTCGTCCATATCAAACTTTAAAAAGAATGGGGAACCATCAAATCTTGGTAGCTCTTGGTTCCTGTTATTTGATGGTAAATCATACATGTTCATGAAATATTCAACCCAGCATTTCTCCGATACACCATTAGTTTGAGATGAGAGTTGTGAACATGTTGTGCCAGAGTTAATTAATTTCCAGATCTGAGAAGTATTTTTTATCTGAGCTACTCGAAGCCACTGTTCACCATCTTTTTGATACATGCTTGCTTTATGCGCTCTTATCCAATTTTTATAGTCAGTTTTTATTCTACGTAGAGCTGAATCGCGATATTTCTGCGGTAAAAGCAAGGATTGTCTTTTCTGTTTGCGAAATAAAGATTTTCTATCTCTAATTGACTGATCAAATACATGGGTAGGACGAGTATTATTATTCGTTTTATGCGCAATTGTGCTAGAGGAGGCAAAGAGATGCATTTTATTATAATATTCTAATGGAATAAATGCTTTCTCTGATAGGAGGTGATAATCATTAATCAAATCTTCGCCCAACGCTTCTAAGTCAGGATTCGTCCAATATAGCCTATTCAGCTGTGTGTTGATCTTCACATTTTTTAGTTGCTGTTGACGGTCCTGCAAATTACTCTGAGTATGGACAGAGAATTCAATCGTCAGCATCATATGATCACTATCCAAGGAGGGTAAGACAAGAAACTTGGATATCTGACTGAATAGTACTCTGTCTACATAGACATAATCGATAATTGCTTTGTGTTGTCCACTTGACCAAGTGTAAGAAGGTGGAATGTCAGTTTTAAATGCACCGTTCAACATTAACAAATCCCAAGTTTCTACAAAAGAAAGCCACTGAGAGGCCCATTCCGAATTCCCTTTTTTAGACGTCATAAGGAGATGAATATTCAGATCTCCAGCCAGAATAATATGCATGATGTTAGGAGTAGCAGCAATGCTTTCCATGATGGCATTGAGATCCTTTAGAAAAATAGACGTTAGAATAGCTACAGGATTCCAATATAGATTAATGATTGCGATTTTTATGTCCTGAATTAGAATTACAGACCATTGCATGTAGGAATTCGGAGAGGGGCAATCAGCTACATTGGTTACAGTTGAAATATCAGAAATTATTGTTAGATCAGACATTGGTCTACCTTTCAGGCCTTTAATCGCAGGAACCAGATGAATATGATGATTATCCCATGATGGAGAAATCGTAAACCAAGTCTCTTGCAGAAGCACTATATCAAAATTTGTTAATATACATTTTGGGTTGTTCAATAAGTGCTTATGCCCTCTGGTGTTCCAACTCAAAATTCTAATTTTGTATGTAAGAGGGCATGACTCATCAAAAACTAGTTATGCATTTTTGCAACAACAGCAACTATTCAATTGGATTACAGAAGATGTGCTTTCTTTTGGCAGAGTTGCAGGAGTTGATCCCGCAGCTCTTATTCTTTCTGTAAATTGTAAGTCTTCAATCGGATGATTTTCACCATTAGTAGGGATTAATTTGAATCCTAATTCAAAGAGCGCCAACCTCGCAGACCATATGATGTTAAAAATGGCTCGAGATCTAATCCACAAACATGAGACAGTTAAATCATTTTCATCAGGGAATTCAATCCTATCAATGTCTCCTGAGGCAAGACTCTCCAACATTGGGGTATCAGAGAATATTTCCATAATACTCCCTCTGTTCATAGTGTATTTCGGGAAGGAACCACCTCGACAACTGATAAATATCGAATATAAATGAGGAGATTTTTTATTTCCACTACCCAAAGTCATTGAGACCATTTTCTTTGTGCGTGGGGTTTCTTGTATAGAGTTTGTTTTCTCAATTGCTGCTGGGAGCTGAAATGAAACATTTCTGACGTTAGCTTTCTGATCTGCAGTTAATGAGGGATCAGAATTATAATCACAGGCAGACAATTTCATGGCAGATTTAAGTGTCTTTTGTTCTATGGTTAGGGCCACTAAGCAGTCCCTAATCGAAGATAAAATATCAGTTTGCACATTTGCCTGTAATGCCGGTACTGTTGAAATGTCAGAAGGATTCTTTGTACCTATACCAACTGCACCATCTCGGAGTGGCAAGGCAAGTGAACAACCAGAAGTTTCAGAGCACTGTGTTGGACTTTTATTCAGGACAAGATTGGATTTCATCAACGGATGTGACAAAACCGGACTTGGTCGGTGTTGACACATATAATCATCCACAGCTTTCCTAAGTTCCGCACAAGTGGGTAAAGATCCTAGGCGATCAGAGTTGTTTTCTATGTCAGGCTTATTTGGTTCTATTAAGTGCTCCTTAGCAGGTAAGTCTGCACACTCATTATCACATCCTTCCACCACCTTAACCAATTCCTCTAATGGAGAGTGATTTAGATCTACCTGGGAGTCCCTCCTTTTGTCGTTGATAGATCTTTTTTTCTCCTGCGCCAAATTAGTGTATTTTTTAGTTATAGCATTAGAGGCCAATCTTAGACCACTCGCTGATTTGGAGAGAGACTTAATAAACTGTTTAGTCTGACCATTTGATGATACCTTTTTAGATTTTTGATTTTTTGTTTTCTTCACATTTATAATAGGTTCAGATTTTTGTTTCTTAAAATTTCTGTCAAAAATCATATAGGCTTCTTTATGTACTTGTGCGCTTTCGCCAATGGGAAGTATCTTAGCAGAAGATGGTATGCATGATTCATCAATAGATGTTACTATAGGAAGTACTTTAGGAGAGAGCGTCAAAGGTAATTCTTCGATGGATTTCGTAAGCCGCAAGGGCACAGCAGCCGGAACCCTCGGTGGGATCTCTCGAATGATGCCTTCTACAAAAGGGACAGCAGTTTTTAAAGTTGGTGCAAGTTTATCAGTTAAGCATTGACTCTTTTGAGAACCATATTGATCTGTAACCCTTTTGAGTGAAGATATAAGCTCAGGTATTTGATTAAATGCTAACAAAGCAGCTTTTTCCTCAAACATCTGCCTCTGAGCCAAGGAGTCAGCAATCGATTTTTGCCAAATAGCATTGTTTTTAAAATTGTCCAGACGAGTTTACTTTGGTATCAAGAACTTCAAATAGTTTTGCAAGAGATGTTATGGCAATATTCATAATTTCTAACGTTATTATTGGAGATTTTTTCAAGAGTGACTCTCTGGTCATAGCAGAGTTAGCTCGATCCGGCCTTCTTGGGGTCGGAGGTATAAATGAAATAGAAGTTTCAATTTCAGAAGTACTTTGATTCTGGAATAAGGCAGGAGATTTGGAAAGATCAAGACTATCATCCTTGGCCGAGAAGCATGAGTGCGACGAATAAAGATCAATTACAGCATCATCCACTTCATTGATGATACTTTTTGATTTATCCAATATGTTTGGGGCATTGCCTGTGCGGGCATTTTACAATATCATGGTGTCTGATAGGGAAATATTGCATGGTTGCTCACAACCTTTATTACTGACATTAGAGTCTAATGCTGTGGGGGAGCTCATTAAAGGTTGTTTATTAGCTAAGCATTCTTGATTAACAAGTAAAGGTTGAGCCTCTACGTTTGAGACGCTTAAATTGGCTAATTCAGGCATTTTCGCCATCAAAGGACTCACATGCAATGCTCTGAATCCAAAGTCTCGGATATCACCAGCCGGAGTATTGGAGCGGGTACGTTTCTTCCCAGCTCGTTTATCAGACTGAGGTCCTTTTGTAGTAGGGCGAGCTGATTTTGGAGTTAAGAGAGGGCTAACTTTATGCAACGAGTCACATAACGCACGTAGTCGTGATGGACATGGCATGTCCATGCGTAAGTTATAGATCTTTCCCCTTTTATCAGTCATGATCAAAAATATATGAGTAATAAATTATAATGTAAACGTTTGTGCTATTGTTTGTTTGCTGTTCACTAATTCAAGCACAACTTAATAATTAGAAGGAAACCAGAGATATTTAACACATTAAAACACTTAAAATAGAAAATAAATAAAGGCTTGCAAAGAATAACATAGCATAAGAAATTCTGCAATTTAAAAAAAAAAGAAAGAGAAAATAATTTGTAATAACCCTCCCCATGCGCCCCAACGCCGCGGCGAAGCAGCAAAGCGGGACTTTCAGGGGCTTCCACGGGTGCGCGCGCGCGGTGCGCGCACAAGCAGAGTTAAATAGGCACGCCCACTAAAGTTGGTTGCAATGCCTAAACAAAAGGAAACAAAGATGTAAGTATCTTTTTACATCAGTATCAACAGTCTCTATGCTTCTCAGAGTCTTTTGTTCACCTTATGGAGGCTGTAGTTGGGAAAAGACGAGAATATCCAATAAGTCCAACAGGATCCAAAGAGCGTACCGCGGCAAAGCGGGACTTTCAGGGGCTTCCACGGGTGTGCCGATTCACCACCAGAGCCATAGGCTTCCTCAGAGGCAGATCTACAGTGAGTCATGCCCAGGATGGCCTCTAGCACCAGTGGATGTTCATGGGCTACAACGCCACGTCCTCCCGGTGCCTAGTTGTGGTCCACTCGCCTCTTCCTCCTCCACATCCTCCTCTGCATCCAGTGCCTCATCACCTGCACTTGGATAGAACAATACAGAAAGACACTTGTAAATAGCATAGCCCACACACATAGGCATCACAATGTAGTCATGGAACACATCAACTGGCCATGTCAGTGATGTCACAAACTCTGGCATGTACACAGTGTCAATGGAAGAGAAGAGTATCATAAAAGCAGACATGGATGTGTGTCAAAGGGTACAACACCACATTTAGTGCATGGTGCTTAGCACCTGCTTCACACACAAGCACCAGACTGACATAATTGAGTCACCAGCATCACTGATGCAAATACACAGACGCCACTAGCATTGCCATGCCTGAACTGACAAACAACATGTGACAGAAATTGAGACTACTGCCCCAGAGCAAGGTACAATTCTTGTGACATGACATGACATGGAAATCACAATCACCAAAAACACAAGTGCCACACAGTGCTACGATGCTAGGGTGGTGGAATGGAGTGAAGGCAGGCACACTGTTTCCATGACTCCAGGTCACATTGACATCACGCACGTGAACAGGCTTGTAGAAGGGGAGACCTGGGGTCTGAAGTGTGAGGGACCAGTGCAGTACCTGAGAACTTGCTCCATGTAGAACATAACTACATAAGGCAAAGATTCGGGCTGACGGCAGTGTAAGGGCAAGTGCATGAATCAGGTGTTGAGTGTTGTCAGTGGGTTGTAGGGCCACAGCACATACACCCCAAGTGCGGGTGGTGCGTGGGAGCCAGTGCCATTATCACAGTCCTAGGGAGATACCTGTCCCCAAAACAAAAGGAACATTCACACAGTCCAGTCCTGGGTGAGTTGCAGAGGGAAGAGAGTAGAAGCACAGGAACATTTTAATATTCAGTAGGCCAGCATAGGAATGACCAGTGCCCTGGAGACAGTGAGCTGCTGGGGGAAGGTGCTGATAGGAAGAATACCTCTGTGGAGGAACAGCTTGCAGTGTGACCTACCTGAGACGTCAAGAGATGTGACAAGAGAGGGTGAGTGTGCATAGTAAGATCATCCCTGAATACATAGATTGCTCCCAAACATTATCACCTGCTGGCACATGGCCACCACGCTGGCGGGCCCCATGCCTGCTTGGCCCAAGGAAATCTGGCCCTTGATGTGCTGGCGCTGTCTGTGGCTGCAGGACTGCATCCCTCCTTTGGACAGCTGTCCCAGTAACAGGAGCCAATACTGTGGAGCATGGCCCTGCACCTGTAACCATCACAGACACATGTCCCAACACTGACTGGCCCTGTGAGGGGTCTTCCCCCCCTACAGATGTCTGGGATAGGCCAGCACCCACAGTTGACGCACTCACCTGCGAATGCAGCAAGGAATCCATGTCCGATTCACCACCAGAGCCATAGGCTTCCTCAGAGGCAGACCCAGAATGAGTCATGCCCAGTATGGCCTGTAGAAGCAGTGTATTTTCATGGGCTACCACACCAAGACCTCCACTGGTGCCTGGTAGTGGCCCACTCTCCTGTACCTCCTCCACCTCCTCCTCTACATCCAGTGCCTTATCACCTGCACATGGATAGAACAATACACAAAGACACTTATAAATAGCATAGCCCACACACATAGGCATCACAATGTAGTCATGGAACACATCAACCTGCCATATCAGTGATGTCACAAACTCTGGCATGTACGCATTGTCAATGGAAGGGAAGGGTATCATGAAAGCAGACATGGATGTGTATCAAAGGGTACAACACAAAATGTAGTGCATGGTGCATAGCACCTGCTTCACACACAAGCACCAGACTGGCATAGCTGAGTCACCAGCATCACTGATGCAAATACACTGACACCACTAGCATGGCCATGCCTGAACTGGCAAACAGCACGTGACGGAAGATGACAACTACTGCCCCAGATCCAGGTACAATGATTGTGAAATGACATGACATGGACATCACAATCACCAAAAACACAAGTGCCACACAGTGCTATGATGCTAGGGTGGTGGAATGGAGTGAAGACAGCCACACCGTTTCCATGACTCAAGGTCACATTGACATCACGCAAGTGAACAGGCATGTACATGGGGAGACCTCTGGTTGGAAGTGTGAGGGGCCAGTGCAGTACCCGAGAGCGTGCTCCATGTAAAACATAACTACATAACCAGGAAAGGCAAAGATTCGGGCTGTCGGCAGTGTAAGGGCAAGTGCATTAATCAGGTGTCAAGTGTTGTCAGTGGGTTGTAGGGCTACTGCAAATACACCCCAAGTGTGGGTGGTGCCTGGGTGCCAGTGCCATCATCACAGTCCTAGGGAGATACCTGACCCCAAAACAAAAGGAGCATTCACACAGTCCAGTCCTGGGTGAGTTGCAGAGGGAAGAGAGAAGAATAGTCTGTTGCAGTAAGCCAGCATAGGAATTAACAGCCTCCTGGAGGTAGTGAGCTGCTGCGGGAAGGAGCTGAAAGGAAGAATACCTCTGCAGAGGAACAGCTGGCAGGGTGACCTCCCTGAGACTTCAAGAGATGTAACGAGAGAAGGTGAGTTTGCATAGGAAGATCATTAGAGGCAATACACCATAACAGGTTGTAGCTGGAAGAGTGCCAAGAGAGGCTGGACAGAGAGTGACATTGAAGGAGTGAGCATGAGTGGTGCTTGAGTATTGTCCCGGTGTGCAGCACATTGTCCGTATGCAGTCTGCATGACAACCAGCACGTACCAGTCCACCATGACATGGTTAACCCTGGCAGTCACGCAAATACAGGCATAACTGCAAAACAATCACAACACTTCATCCAAGCAACATACACATGTCCTGGACGCACATGCATCACCACTCACTGGACAGCTCCTCATAATGTGGCAGGTCCCCCACGCCTTGGATCTGCTCCACATCAATCAGATCACTGACAATCTCCTCATGTGTGGTGAGTTCATCGCCTTCTGGCTGTGTCCCACCTCCAGTCACCAGAGTAGATGAGTAGGTGGCACCCAGCTTATCCTTTGCTCGTCGTCGGAGGTCATTCCAACGCTTCACTACCTCAGGAGCTTTGCGCCTCTCATGGCCCAAGGCATTTATTTGATCCGTGATGCGCTGCCAGTGGCCCATACGCTGAGCAGGCACATGTGGGCCCCTGGCCGCACAAGCATGTCACGTCCGTGCTCCAATTCGTAGTCCACGAGGATGTCGAGTTCCTTATCACAGAAGCTCTTCTTCCTCGACATGTGGGTCTCCTGTGCTGTGCTTTGGGTTTGAGCCTGTCGCGCTACTGCACACTATTGCTTCTTGCAAATTTGTTTAGACCTTGAGTGGCTGCGACCACTTTGGTCAGTAGGGGCTTTAGTACTGGTGGACCGGGCCATGGCATCATCCACTAATGGTACGACAGCAGACTGGCTTGCAGGTATCTGCACCTGTGTGCTGGTGCCAGTAGCCACCTCGGCCCACTCGGCCACCTCTGCCACCTCGACCAGGCCTGCCACCTTTGCCTCCCTTCCCACTTGTTGCCCTCCCAGACATGGCATTGGTGTATTAGCACAATGGGAGGTGCAGCTATCAATTGTCATGGGCAATTTCAGTGAGTGGGCAGGGTACGTGATGTAAAATGTACCACTGTGCTCCAGCTAGGCTCGATGTAACTCCTGGAGAAGAAATAACGGGTCAGATAACGCACAGGCATCCCAAAACCAAATATTAACATGTACGCAACCCCTCAGTAATCCATGTGTGAAGCAAAAATGTGACGCAGTTCGCTGTGGCACCAAGCAACACAAACAATGCGTATGCAAGGAACACGTAGGGTACTATGACCTCAAAAATGTGGGTCCGCAACACGCAGGGGCAACCACAGTATGGAAAATAGCATAGGCGACTCACCGTCTGCCTCGTCGAAAAAGAAAATTACAAGCGTGTGTGCGCGTAGGCAACTCTCCCTCCAAAACAAAAAGTCTGCACTGTCTCAGTAGTGAACAATTCACGTGTGACCCCAAAATACTCCGAAGTCCATGCATCCGTCCACCACATACATTGCAATGTGGTCCTACGCACACCTTTAACCCGATTCTGAATGGCAGCTCCTAACGTTCAGTGTGTATCATGTAAATTACGCGCTTAGGGCCTTTCCTCTGATTCTGCGATAAAGCACTGTTTCCACACGTGCGGAGTCACGCTGTTTCTGGCTGGCACAGAAGACCCATGCTCCTGCCTACCAACCTATTTACCTGCTTCCAACTGCCCCAAACGGCCTCCTATGAGCCATTGACCTGGTGGAGCCGTCTTCCGGCTCAGATACCACCAGGGCCCCCTGTGCACCTGTCCCAACCCCGGTGGCCACTCTGGTGAAGATCACCTCCCAGCTAGAGTCGTGAGTTGAAGGAGGATCAGCACAGGTGGTCACCACGGAGATCCAGCCGGCAACAGGACATGTGGCAATGGAGGAAGAGCTGGCACCAAGCAGCAGGGCACATGCACAACAGCCCCGGGGGCTGTCATCATCCCGGAGGCTGTCTTTGAGGCACAGACACTGGGCTATTCGGCAGCAGCAGGCTCAGCGTAGGAGGCGACAGGACTCGGGGCTTCCAATGGAAGAGAGACAGGTATCGGCCATCGGGCAGGAGAACATGGACCTTACTACAAGGATGTCTTCTGTGTTCGAGCATTTTGGACAGCAGTTCAGAGCAGAGTGGCAGCGGGCTCGGGAGGCTAGACTCACCATCGCCAGGGCGGAGAATACACTGCATCAGGCAGAGAGATGGGCGGAGATCCTCGAGGAGACTTGTAGGGAGTTTCGGAGTAGCATGTTGGAGTCCCTGCAAGCCCTCGAGGGAAGAGCTGAGGCCCGCCTAAGGGAAGTGGTTGCAGTGTTCGATGATACCCATGTTGAGTCGTAGGACTAGCCCGCTGCCATTGTATATAGTTCTTTAGGTGTAGGTTTCATTTTTTGTTCTCTTTGATTTGGAGTTATTGGACTTTGCTTCCTTTTTTGTACATAGTTCTTTGTTGATTTTATACTTCAGGATTTTTGGACATGGTTTGGGACAATGATCCCTGAATCTTTGTACATAGTTATCTTTTTCACAGTTCTTTTTATGCTCACCATGAAGGAATGGTTTTCTTTTCATTTGTGTTTTCATTTGGACCGACATTTATGGACATTGACCAGATCTTTCATTTCAGCTTTATTTTGTTAACATCCAATGTTTTAACTTTTTGACAATCTTTTATTTATTGGATTATTTCATGCTGATTTCATTTTTTGATTTAACTGTGTATGACTTAGATACTGTTTTTAATATATATTTTTTTATTGCAAATCAAAGTGGTGTCTGGTCTCAATGGTTTGGGGCAAGTTTCACTCTTGCTTATTTTGTTCTCTGTCTGTGATGCTGGCCTATGTTGTTCTTGTGTGTGCACACATGCATGCATGTGTCATGTTTGACTTTCAATGGCATATCACATGTTGTGGTGTGCAGGACCAATGGATGGGTGTTGAGGTGCACTTGGAGTGTGCAGCGTATAGTGGCATTTCATTTCACATCTGCTGCATTTATGTCTATCAGTTTACAGTGTGTTGTGGGGTTAGGGGGCATGAGGCGGGTCCTGCCTGCAGGTTGCCGTCACAGGTGTTGGGTGGGAAGCATGAGGTGGGGCCTGCCTGCAGGTTGCCGTCACTTGTGTGGGGGGGGGCATGAGGCAGGGGCTGCCAGCAGGTTGCCGTCACAGGTGTTGGGGTGGGGCATGAGGTGGGTCCTGCCTGCAGGTTGCCGTCACAGGTGTTGGGTGGGAAGCATGAGGCGGGGCTTGCCTGCAGGTTGCCATCACCGGTGTATGGGGGCATGAGGCAGGGCCTGCCAGCAGGTTGCCGTCACATGTGTTGGGGGGTCATGAGGTGGGGCCTGCCTGCAGGTTTCCCCCATGGGTGATGGGGGGTCCCATGTTGTGTGGGCTGCCTACGGGTGTGGTCGCAGGTGATGGGGCTCCCATGTTGTGTGGGCTGCCTGCAGGGTGTGGTCACGGTGATGGAGGGGCACATGTGGTGTGGGCTGCCTGCAGGGTGTGGTCAAAGGTGATGGGGTCCCATGTTGTTTGGGATGCCTGCGGGGTGTGGTCACAGGTGATGGGGGGACACATGTTGTGTGGGCTGCCTGCAGGGTGTGGTCACAGGTGATGGGGACACATGTTGTGTGGGCTGCCTGCGGGGTGTGGTGATGGGTGATGGAGGGGCACATGTGGTGTGGGCTGCCTGCAGGGTGTGGTCAAGTGTAATGGAAAGGGCACATGTAGTGTGGGCTGCTTGCGAGGTGTGGTCACACGTGATGGGGGGATCCCATGTTGTGTGGGCTGCCTGCGGGGTGCAGTCACAGGTCATGGGGGGACACATGTGTGGGCTGCCTGCGGGGTGTGGTCACAGGTGATGGAGGGGCACATGTGGTGTGGGCTGCCTGTGGTGTGTGGTCATGGGTGATGGAGGGACACATGTGGTGTGGGCTGCCTGCGGGGTGTGGTCATGGGTGAAGGGGGGTCCCATGTTGGGTGGGCTGCCTGCGGGGAGTAGTCACAGGTCATGGGGGGACTGTTAGGCAGAATTACCTGCAGTACAGTTTGGGAAAACTACAGGTAATTAGGACTACAAGTGTAAGCACAATTTCACCTCTGGTACAGGCCTGTACTACACCGTAAAGTGGTAGCGATCGCTGAGCAGCCAGACTTATCTGCGAGTTTAAGTGAGCAGTAGAACAAGTTACACAAAGGACCAACCAATACAGTGATTCAAGTAAACACTTACTCAAGGTTTCGTGGTAAAAGAATATACATTTATTTACTCAGTTAGTTGGAAAACATTACACTAGCACAACCACCTTAATATCACACACTAACACACCACAAAAATCCAACCGGTAAGTAACTGAACTAGTTTAGCTAAAAAATGAAGTAGGAGCAAAATGGCACTTCAGATACTTAT
Organism: Ambystoma mexicanum; assembly: GCF_040938575.1. Classification (NCBI taxonomy): domain Eukaryota; kingdom Metazoa; phylum Chordata; class Amphibia; order Caudata; family Ambystomatidae; genus Ambystoma; species Ambystoma mexicanum. The sequence goes on along the minus strand of NC_090933.1, from coordinate 1,233,296,525 downwards.
AAAAGGCAAGTAAAAGACAAGGTTTAAGAATAGACAGCCCAAATACATTAATGGGCAGGGCAAAGAGTTTCATTTAAATACAACAAGCAATTCTTCTCAAGAGGCCTGGGCCAAAGTCAATGGTTCAGAGTCTCTTGTATAGGATAGCATAGTTCTGGTATGTAACGGTTAAGTCTTTGCCACAGATTTTTAAAAGATTTGGCTAGGCAAAAAGTTTGACGAATGTTAAGGGAAGGACAAGCCTTCGTAGTTGAGGAAAGCTTAACGCACTTTCTCGATGGCTGAAAAGATTTCTGCGTTTTCACATTACCTTTTAAATGAATAAAGCTGTAGCTGAGGCAGTAGTTCCTGGCAGTTCTAGCAGATCTCGCTGTTCCTGAGCTTCAGTCATGGGGGAAAGAAGGAGGATGTCGGGAGGTTCCTGTACTGCCCAGGGAAGAGGCCAAAAGCTGTAGCAAGATGTTGGTTTAAGGTGTGAGTGCCTTAAAGTCCCCCTGGTTTCCGTCCCTCTGGCTATACGGATTCAACAGCACTCTGAAGACAATTCGATCAGAATACGATGGTGTCCAGGTGGCTTGCGTGTTGGTTGTTCCCACCAAATTCAAGGGAAGAATTTAACCTTGAAGGGCTTCTCGGTCTTCGGAGTTTCAGGCAATTCGGACCTGCAGCAGGGCTTCACCGGTCAACAAGGAGTTGCAGCATTCCTCTTCCTTCCTCTCCTCTTCGGTTCTTTTGTTCCAGTGGTCGACTCTGCTTTCCAAGTCCCAGAGACCAGCTTTTAAACAGTTTCCCCCCCCATTCATTCTGCTTGGCTGTCACTCACCCAGCAGGGTGGCTGTCCTTGCCAGACAGTCATTCAGCCAATCACATCAGAATGCATTCAGGTATCCTAGGAGACTAAACACAGGGAGTTTTGGGCACCTCCCTCACATCCTGTCCACCCCAGACAATCTGGCACCAGAGGAGGGCTTCAGCACAGAAGCCCACCAGAGGGCATGGGACCAAAACTGGTTTGGCACACATAGACATACAAAAGAGGGATTTTTCCTAAAAGAAATGGCGAAAAAAGATGACTGGAGTCTGTTTTTACAGATAGGTCTGGGGCGCCATATTGAAAAACATGACTATCCCTGATTTTGAGCTACCGTTGTTAGCGGTTGGGAAAAATCACATTGGTTGATCTAAACCACTGCCACCAGCCATTTAAAATAGGAAAAGGTAACATTTTACTGTTAGATTAGTGTTTTGAGTCAGGGGAAGCTAAGCAACCCCTCCAGCACTCTATAGCAAGATTGGGTGTTTTGGGTCAGTAAATTTAAAGAGTCTAGTAAAGTCAATTTAACTTTACATGCTCTTGGAGACAGTAGTCAGTCCCAGAGAAGGTATTTAAACCTTGGGGAGTCTGAAAGGCACCCCTGTGCCACTGCACTGAATGTGCTGTGTGACACACAGAAAAAGATGATGCCATGGAGTTTGTTTTAAAAACTCCATTACCAAAGAACACCAAAGTAAAACACACACAAAATACGTGGAAGAGTGGGAAAAAAAGGCTCACACTCTTCCCAGGTAAAAAATCAAATCCTAGAAATCCAGCAAAGTTGCTAGCGGTGTCAAAAGGTAAGGGAAATTAGCACATATGGAGAATTCTCCCTAACACTCGTCCCCCCCAGACTAAGGGACAAGAGGATTTAATCTACTCCTGGATGAATCTCCTTACTCCAGTCGGTCAAACATCCTGGAGAGACCATCAGCATTTTAGTGGTGACATCATGACCTGTGTTCAATGGTAAACTCAAACCCTTGCAGACTGATTGACCATCTCAGTAGTTTTGGGTTTTCCCCTTTCATTTGCATCAACCATCTCAAGGGTTGGTGATCAGTTTGAATTACAAAAGTAGATCCATACAAGTATGGTCTAAACTTCTTCAATGACCACACAACAGCAAAGCATTCATGCTCAATGGTTCATCACCTTGTTTCTGGTTCCTTCAGCTTCCTGCTGATGAAGCAAATGGGTTGCTCCCTACCTTTCTCATCAAGTCGACTAAGGACTGCACCTATCCCTGTATTTGAAGCATATGTCTGCACAATGAAGGTTTGGTTATAGTCAGGAGCTCTTAGGACTGGAGCTTGTCAAGGGGCTTTCTTTAGGCCTTCAAATGCGTGAGTGCACTCCTCATTCCACCTGACCTTTTTAGGGAATTTGGGAGAGGAGATCACATTTGAGGGAGTATGGTCCCATAGTTCGCTATGAAGTTCCTATAGTAACCAGTGAGGCCTAGGACGGCTCTCACCTGGGTTTGAGTGGTAGGGGTTGCCCAGTTTTGTACAGCTTGTACTTTGCTAGACAATGGCCTGATTTCACCTCATGTCCAAGTTAGATCACTTTACTCTGACCAATTTGACATTTACTAGCCTTTATGGTCAGATGGGCATGCTCAGGAGCCTGTAAAACATATCCTAAGTGGTCAACATGTTCTTTCCAAGTAGGCCTGAACACTGCAATGTCATCCAAGTATGCCATGCAGAAGTCCTCCATCCCCTTCAGAACTTGATTAACCATCCTTTGGAATGTAGCAGGTGCATTCTTTAGTCCAAAAGGCATTAAGTTAAACTGGTCGAGGTCTGCTGGGGTTGAGAATGCAGTTTTCTCCTTGACATGGTCTGGCAGTGCTATTTGCCAATAGCCTGACGTGAGATCTAATGTACTGAGGTACTTGGCTGAAACAAGTTTATCCACCAGTTCATCTGTCCTTGTTAAAGGGTGGACATCAGTCTTGGTGACTACATTAAGAGCTCTATAGTCCACACAGAATCTCAACTCCTTGGATCCTGCATTTGGTACTAGAACTACTGGACTAGACCATGGACTGGCAGAGGGCTCTATTACCCCGAGATCAAGCATCTTGTTGACCTCCTCCTTTATGTGAGATTTTACATGATCTGACATCCTGTAACCTCTGTTTTTGACAGGTAAACAGTCACCAGTTTGAATAATATGCTGCCCCAAGGGGCCAAGCCTGGTGATAGTGAAAACAGGGAGGCAAACTGATTTAAAAGAAATGTGCACTCCTCCTCTTGTTCAGGTGTCAAGTAAGAAGAGAAATTAACTCCTTCTACTTTCTCATCTAAAGGCTGGCCTCTAAGTAGGTCAGGTGGAGGTTCACTCTCCTCCTCTTGGGCTGAAGCTAGAAGCAAAGCTCCTACTTCTGGTCTTGAGACATACGCCTTTAAACGGTTGTGTGAAAGACTCTGGGAGCCTCCTTAGGATTGCCTAAGTCCACCAGATAGTTGACCTCTCCAAGTTTACGCACAACCTTGGATGGTCCTATCTATTTGTCCTGTAAGGCCCCCTGCCTTGTAGGCACCATAACTAAAACTTGCTGGTCTTGAGTAAACTCAACCATGTTGGCCTTCAGGTCTTGCCAATGTTTGACCAGAGTCTGGCCTGCTTTTAAGTTATCAGATGCTTCTGCCATCATGTGTGACATTCTCGTGCGGAGACCTATCACATAGTCAGTGACTCTCACTCTCTTGGGGGAAGACGCACTCTCCAACCCCTCCTTGATTAGGGGCAAAGGGCCTCTAACTGGATGGACATACAGAAGTTCAAAGGGACTAAATCCATCTCCCTCCTGAGGGACTTCTCTATATGCAATTAGAAGGCATGGCAGTAGAAGATCCCACTTTCTTCTAAGGGGTTCTTCTAAAGCACCTATCATGCTCTTCATTGTATGGTTGAACCTCTCTATCATTCCATTTGATGAGATCCACACACTTTTTCAATGGTTGAAAAGATTTCCGGAACGCGTTTGCACAGTACCTTTTAAATGAAGAAAGCTGTAGGTGAGGCATTTGTTCCTGGCAGTTCAAGCAGATCTCGCTGTTCCTGAGCTTCAGTCGTGGGGATGAGAAGGAGGATGTCGGGAGGTTCCTGCACTGCACAGGGAAGAGACCAAAAGCTGTAGCAAGACGTCGGTTTAAGGTGTGAGTGACTCTCTGGTTTCCTTCCCTCTGGCTATTCGGTTTTCAACAGCACTCTGAAGAAAATTTGACCTGAATAGGATGATGCCCAGGTGGATTGCAAGTTGGTTGTTGCCACCAAACTCAAGGGAAGAAGTTAACCTTGAAGGGCTTTTCTGTCGTCTGTCGTCAGAGTTTCAGGTAATTCAGACCTGCAGCAGGGCTTTACCGGTCATCCAGGAGTTGCAGCAGTCCTCTTCCTTCTTCTCCTCTTCGGTTGTTTCGTTCCAGTGGTCAATTCTGCTTTCCAAGTACCAGAGACCTGCTTTTAAACAGTTTTCCCCGCATTCATTCTGCCTGGCTGTCACTCACCCAGCAGGGTGGCTGTCCTTGAAGGAAAGTTAGCCAGCCAATCACATCAGAGTGTATTCAGGTCTCCTAGGAGACCAAGCATAGGGAGTTTCGGGCACCTCCCTCACATCCTGTCCACCCAAGACACTCTGGCACCAGAGGAGGGCTTCAGCACAGAAGCCCACCAAAGGGCACAAACAAAGGGACCAAACCTGGTTTGGCGCACAGAGACAAACACAAGAAGGAATTTTCCTAAAAGAAATGGTGAAAAAAGATGACCGCAGTCTGTTTTACAGATAGGTCTGGGGCGTCATATTGAAAAACATGGCTACCCCTGATTTTGAGCTACCGTTCTTATCTGTCGCGAAAAATCACGGGAGTTGATCTAAACCACTGCCACCAGCCGTTTAAAATAGGAAAATGTAACTTTTTACTGTTACATTATTGTTTTGACTCGGGAAGCTAAGCAACCCCTCCAGCATTCTATAGTAAGATAGGGTTTGCTGGGTCAGTAATTTTAAAGAGACTAGTAAAGTCAATTTAACTTTACATGCTCTGAGAGACAGTAGTCTGTCCCAGAGAAGGTATTTAAACCTTGGGGAGTCTGAAAGACATCCATGTGCCACTGCACTGAAGGTGCTGTGTGACACACATAAAAAGATGATGCTATGGAGTTTGTTTTTGAAACTACATTACCAAAGAACACAAAAGTAAAACACGCACAAAATACATGAAAGAGTGGGAAACAAAGGCTCACACTCTTCCCAGGTAAAACATAAAATCCTAGAAATCCAGCAAAGGTGCTGGGGGTCTCAAAAGGTAAGGGAAATTAACACATTTGGAAAATTCTCCCTAACAGGGACACATGTTGTGCGGGCTGCCTGTGGGGTGTGGTCACGGGTGATGGAGGGGCACATGTGGTGTGGGCTGCCTGCGGGGTGTGGTCATGGCTGACGGCTGCTGGGGTGTGGCTGTCCCGTCAGGAGGCCTCTGCTTCCAGAGGATTTGTGCCTTTCCACGTGATCTGGCTGGTGCGACTGGGGTACGCGATTGCGCTGGGGTGTGGACGGGGTTTGTGAGGGCCTTTCCACGTGATTTGGCTGGTTCAACCAGGGTATGCAATTTTGCTGGGGTGCAGATGGGGTATGCGCGGGCCTTTCCACATGATTTGGCTGGTTCGACTGGGTTACGCGATTGCGCTGGGGTGCGGATGGGGTACGTGTGGGCCTTTCCACTTGATTTGGCTGGTGCGACCGTGGTACCCGATTTCGCTGAAGTGCGGGCGGGGTACGTGCAGGCCTTTTCACACGATTTGTCTGGTGTGACCGGGATACACGATCATGCAGGGGTACGGTCGGGGTACTCGCCGGCCTTCTATGCAATTTGGCTGGTGCAACCGGGGTACAAGATTACGCAGGGGTGCGGACGAGGTACATGCGGGCCCTTCCACGCGATTTGGCTGGTGCGTCCGGGGTACGTGATTACGCTGTGGTGTGGATGGGTACGCGCGGGCCTTTCCACACGATTTGGCTGGTGCGTCCGGGGTATGCAATTTCGCTGGGGTGCAGAAGGGGTATGTGTGGGCTTTTCCATGCCATTTGGCTGGTGCGTCCAGGATACATGATTATGCTGTGGTGTGGACGGGGTACGCGCGGGCCTTTCCACACGTTTTGACTGATGTGACCGAGGTATGGGATTTTGCTGGGCTGCAGAAGGGGTATGTGTGGGCCTTTCCATGCGATTTGGCAGGTGCGACTGGGATATGCACAGAAATTTCATGCGATACGATGGCGGGGGATGTGTGCTGTGCCACGGATGGCGCAGGGTCTTGCACCTTTTTATGAATTTCACTGCTTTTTTCCTGCACACGGGGGCGTGTTGGGGCGTTACTGTCGCTGCTTGGTCTTCATTGCGCCACGGCTACTGATGCCTCAGTTAATCCATGAATACGCGTGCCGCGCAATTGCTGGTTTCCGCCATGACTTGTGCACGCGTGGCGCACGCTCCTTCTCGGCATGCGGCGCGCACGCTACTTCTGCGCTAGATTCCATGAATTGGCCCATAAATGTCTTAGTGGTGAAGAGGGATTATGTACCTGAGGGTGATAGATGTGCAAAAGTCAGTCAGGCACAATATAACATGGATTTGAATCATTTGTTCTTATCTTCTCGTTCTTGCTGCATCAGGCCATTCTGGGGTCTTTCAACGGTATTATCAAACCTTTGAAGTATGCACACAAAATGTGATGGTTCCTCAAACGATGGCTTGGAGTGATTATTGTAATAGTAGATTTTTCAGTAATTGTATACTATTTAAAACAACCACTTGTGTATATGTGCTGTGGTTAATTAATTTGTTATTTTTGTATGAGATAAAATCAGGCTTCATTAATGGGCTTGACATTTTGTTTGAGCCATTGTTAGAGGTTCTGTGGAGTAACCTCAATTTCAACATTGTTGACACATTTCCTGTGATTGTTTGGGAAGCACTTATTTTCAAAGCACATATATTTACCCTCAATTGTTTTGAAAGCACTTATTTTCAAAGCACATATATTTACCCTCAATTGTTTTGGAAGCACTCATTTTCAAAGCACATATGTTTACCCTCAATTGTTTTGGAAGCACTTATTTTCAAAGCACATATATTTACCCTCAATTGTTTTGGAAGCACTTATATTCAAAGCACATATGTTTACCCTCAATAGCAGCCTGTGCTGCAAGCTACTAATCAAGCTCGTAAGATTACAACTTTTGCAACTTTAATTATTGTTTTTTGTTTTCTTTCTCAAGCCTCCTCTGTGGCAATTTTTATTGAATTGATACTAAGTGCAGTGGCAGACTGCCATTCGCAACCGGGGAGGGGCCATTAACCAATCAGAGAAGCTACATTCTCTCCCCGCAGTTCCAGCCATCCGAGGCCCTTCTCCGGGTGGTGCCATTGTTGCATGTGAGGAGACAACAGGGAGCCTCTCCATGTTTTCTTTTCACTTCCTCCCACCCCCAGAACCAAACACATTCTTTCCCCTCCCCCTCCACCCTCCCAACTTACCTGTGAGACCGGAGCTTTGAGCTCCCGTCCATGCACTTCTTCCAATCCAGGCTGCCATAGAAATGGACTTAATCCCTTTTCTCTGTGGCAGCGGGCATCTTTTTTCATTGTTTTTCCCCTCAGGAGATTGGCTGCTCAAGCAGCACAAATCTCCTGAGGGAAAATGAAAAAAAAACCCCTGCACCCCAGATAAACCCAGGGTGTGAATGGATTTCACCCCCGCAGTGGCTGGGTGGACATGGTTGGTAACGGCCCAAAGTCCATGGTTCCGGCTGGCGGGCCATTACCGGCCATGTCCACCCCCGCCGCAGGGGAGAAAGCCATATTAATCAGATCGGGAATTTGCCATATGTGCAATCAGCTTCAAAGGAATCAGGCAGGGACGTCGATTCACAAAAATGCCAGGTGTAGCAGAAGTGACATCACCGGCCTGATGACATCAACGGAAGTGATGTCACTTGACCTTTGACCTCGGTGCCATAATTTCCCTTTTAACCCAAAGACATTACTGAAAGTGGTTTGCGGGAGCAAAAAATGTACATAAACTTAAAAAATATAAAATAGCAAATACACACTGAAGCGGACAAGAATATTTTAGATACCAACCACATTTTAACAAGGTTCTGCCTTCATATGCCATGGATGGGGTCATGATATAATAGGGTTAGACCCAACAGTACAGCAGAGGCTATATTGCAGGGTTCAAAATTGATGGAAGCTATTTAGCTCCTACTTCTAGCCTAGTAGTGCCAGGTTATTCTAAAACCAATAGCTACCAGGAGCTATGTTTGGCTCCTCAGGCAAACTAGTGCCTTACACACATGTATACGTGACAATAACTTTGAACATTTGATAAGGTTAATAAAGAAGAATTAGGACACATCTAATGCCCATTTCCGGTCCGGACTAGCAGTACCGGTAAGCTTGCCTGTGTGGTTGTTTCCGGACCAGAAAACTACGAGTTCTCTGAGCGGGTGCCTTTTCACCAGCCAGGTCTGATCTGGCAGGTGGAAAGTGTTAGGGAGAATTCTCATAAATGTGCTAATTTCCCTTACATTTTGAGACCCCCAGCAACTTTGCTGGATTTCTAGGACTTTCATTTTTACCTGGGAAGAGTGTGAGCCTGTTTTTCCCACTTTTTCATGTATTTTGATGTGTGTTTTACTTTTGTGTTCTTTGGATATGGAGTTTTAGACAACTCCATATGCATCATTTTATTCTTGTGTGTCACACAGCACCCTCAGTGCAGTGGAACAGGGATGTCTCTCAGACTTCCCAAGGTTTAAATACCTCCTCTGGTACTGACTACTGTCTCCCAGTGAATGTAAAGTTAAATTGACTTTGCTAGTCTTTTTAAATTGCTAGACCCGGCACACACTGCCTTATGCCTAGAAAACTCATGTAGCCCTCAAAAGCTACCCTTTCCTCTCAGAATGGCTGGTGGCAGTGGTATTACCATGATTTTCCTGACCGCGACACGTTTAAATGCTCCGGTAGCTGAAATCCACCGGAGCCATGTTTTTCAAGATGTAAAAACAGGTTCTGATCGACTTTTTTCCCCATTTCTTTTTGGAAAGGTTCTTCTAGTGTTTGTCTCTGCGCGCCAAACCAGGTTTGGTCCTTTTGTTCATTTGCCTTTGGCGGGCGTCAGTCCTGAAGCCCTCCTGTGGCGCTTGAGTCTCTGGGATGGACAGGATGTGAGGGAGGTTCCCGAAACTCCCTGTGCTTAGTCTTCTAGGAGACCTGAATGCAATCTGGCGTGATTGGCTGGCTGACTGTCCGGCAAGGACAGCCACACTGCTGGGTGAGTGACAGCTAGGCTGGAAAGAATGGGAGAAAACTGTTTAAAAGCAGGTATCTGGGACTTGGAAGGCAGAGTCGACCACTGGAACAAAAGTACCGAAGACGAGCTGAAGGAAGACGACTACTGCAACTCCTGGACCATTGGTCTGCCCAGTGAAGCCCTGCTGCAGGTTCAAATTGCCTGAAACTCCCTCGACAGAGAAGCCCCTTCAAGGACGACTTCTTTCCTTGAGCTGTAGGAAACATCCAACTCACAAGCCACCTGGAAACAATCTCCATACTCGTCAAATTTTCTTCAGAGTGCTGTTGAAAACCGGATAGCCAGTGAGAAGGATACCAGTTTGTGGACTTTAAGGCACTCACAGCTTAAACCGAAGTTTTGCCAAGCTTGTAGACCCGTCCCCGTGCAGTGCAAGAACCTCCTAATGACCTCCCTCTTGTCCCCACGACTGAGGCCCGGGAACAGCAAGATCTGCAGGAACTGCTAGGAACAACTGCCTCAGCTACAGCTTTTCTTCATTACAAAGGTACTGTGCTAACGCGGTTGAGAAATCCTCTCTGCCGTGGTGAACGTTTGTGAAACTTTCCAAATTTGGAGTCTTGTTCGCTCCTAATACGACCTATAACTCTTTTTCGTGAAAACTACTTCTAAGAACATTGACAAAGACTTAACTGTTTAATACCAGAACTGTGCTATCCCATCCAAGACACTGAACCATTGACTTTGGCCCAAGTCTATTGAATTGAACTGCATCTTGTAGTGAACTGAAACTATTTGCCCTGCCTAAGATAGTAATTGTGTTTGATTCTTATAACCTTTGTTGTTTTACTCCCTTTTGAAAGTTACTGAAGTGCCACTTTGCTCCCACTTCAGGGGAGCCTAACTTGTTCAGAAACGTATTGGTTTAGTACTGTAGTGTATTATAGTGTGATATTGAGCTGCTTATTGCTAGTGGAATGTTTTCTAACTAACTGTGTAAATAAATTAATATTGTTCTACCAAGAAACCTTGAGTAAGTGTTTGTTTCAACCACTGAGATTGCAAGTCCTTTGTGTAAAACCTTGTACTGCTCACATCCCTCTTGAGATAAGCCTGGCTGCTCAGCCCTGCTTCCACAAAACTGTGTAGTACAGACTTATACCAAAGGTGAGATTGTGCTTACACCTGTAATCTTAATTGTGTGTAGTGTTCCCAAATGGTACTGCATGTAATTCTGCCTAAGAGAAAGGCACCCCATCGGAGACCTTGACAGATGCACCAGCACCATTCATGAATGATGCCAGTGCATTTGACCTCCCCATTCCCATTGAGTCCAATGGAATGCCAGACTCATAATGAGGCCCAATGGGCCTTATTACGGGTCTGGCGGTAACCCTGCCGGTGCTACTGATGTTTTGCCACCAGACCCGTAAAAAGTTACCAGCTACTGAATTCCCGGTGCCACCAGGCTATTACACGTCCGGTGGCCGGGAAGTCAGGCGGCAGTCATTTTGTTAATCCCCATTCCCATATGGGATTGGGCACAAGGAAGCACCAGAACCGTTGTTAACTCTGCCAGTGTTTCCGTGACAGCTTTGCCTACCGTGACGGAGTGTCAGATCTTTCGGGCAACAGCTCCCGCAGGCAAACCCGTAGGTGAGGTTACCGGCATCCTTATTTCGGACTGGCAAACTCGGCATGAGGCCCAAAACATCATACATAACAGCCAGAAAGTTAAAGTAACATCTCCTGGTTCCCCTGTGGTAGCTCCTCCCTATACGGTGATGCCCGACACCCAGGAGCTTTTTTTTTTAGCTCCTGCTTATCGAATCTAAAGGATTTTAATATATCTTTCAGCAATTATCATGACAAAGCATTGAGCAATTTTGGGGAGTGCTGTGACCCAATTCCTGCTGAAATGGATTAGCTTACATTGATGCTAAACCCGGTGAAGATGTGCAACAAAATGAACATTCTAAAGATATACAGAGAATGTCATTGTAACTACAAAGGAAGCTAACCACACACCTGAGGACGTTTAAGGAGATGCAGGACTCCCTGATGAGATTCCCAGGGTGGAAATATTGCTACATTTATTTGCGATCTCATCTTAACTTACTAGGCTCACTACAATGGTGGATCCCATAAGAGGGATCCCTTGGCAAGATATAAATTGCCAGCTCTGTAAAAAGCCAGGGAAGGCAGAAATGCTAAAACATTGGCTGATTGGCTTTAGCGCAACACTAGGTTTGTGGAAAATGTGGTTGGGAAAGTTAATAAGGAGATTAGCATATTTAAACCATGAAGTCAAGTGGGCTAGGCTCTTGTATGGATATTCCAGCTCAATGGCCATTGCTTTAGTGAATATTTTAAAAGTGATAAACACTAAGTTGGGGGAAAATGTTTTTCTCGATAGTCCACCATAGTGAAGTAGGGAGTAATTTGTCGGATTGATGGAAAATGTATCCTTGGGGGCTAGAAAGGGAGACCCGATAGGTCCATATAATATGTAATATTATATTGTATAATGTTGAATTAATTAATGTCTCTAATGTTTGTTTTATAATCTTGTGCCTGAAATATTTATTTGCTATTTGTAAGTAACTAGATTATTGAAGTATATGAATAAAAAAGTTTTAACAATTTTAATAAACTGTAAACACAAAAAAGGGCAGATACTCCGCCATAGATATGCCACTCCAGCATTGTAAGGCCAGTTACTTCCATATTATGCCAATTATAGCTGCATGTCGGGTATTGTCATTATATAAAAAGCAGATCCCCTACACTGTCAGTTGCTGTGATAAAACAATATTCAAAAATACAAGTCACTTTCAGTGGAGAGAAGCTTTAATGGTTTGTTATTTACATACAATTCCCATCCCAACTGGAGTTAGTACTCATTTATCAACCTTGGAAAAATGAAAGGCCGAGTTGGCCTTGCCAGGATTTGAACCTGCAACATTAGATCACACATAGATTGCAGCAGCGACACACTCAACCCGCTGAGCTACCTTACCTCTTTGCTATTAAAAATGCAATGCTACCATAAGAAAGCATGTCAAAACTGGCTGCACAATGTAGGCCAGACACGTAATAACACTTAGCATGTTTCCTGTAGCCTTGATGATGCACAGTAAAACATGCCATGCCACAGAAAGACATACCTAGACTGGCAGCATCAAAATGCCAATCTAACCACATGATAACACTTATCACGCTTAATGTATCATAAATGACCAGAAAAATATACAATGCCACAGTAAGGACAGGTTGCACCCAAAGGCTTGTTTAGTCAGGTAATTACACTTATCATGATTGCTTTATCATTGATGCTCAGTACAAAATGTCAAGTCATAGTAGGATATGGCTATTCCAGCTTCAGCAAAATTCTAGTCTAGACATGTAATAACACTTACAATTCTTACTTCATTACAGATACCCAGAAAATTATGTCATATCGAAGTAAGAAATGGCCAGACTGCTGCACCCAGATGTCAGTCTAGACAGGTGATAAAACTTTACATGCTTACTTTATTACAGACACCCTGTAAAAATGTCATGCCACATTAAGATATGACTAGACTCACTGTACCACAATGTGAGTCTAGACACTAACAACACATATCATGACTGCTTTATCATAGATGCCCATGACATGATAGCACACGCTCCACCTCCTGACAGTTCCTCTATCCCTTCAACTCTCCTCCTCAAAACCCAAACTCAGCCTCTTGGCCCTGCATTATCTCCACAACCCTCTTCCACGTTCCAGTACTTACGTATGAGACAAGGTACTTCATAGGTGAGTACTGGGGCGAGGAAGAGTAGGACTAGGAGTAATGCAGATTAAAGGTATGTAATCTAGGTATTGAACACCGGAACACCAGTACACCATTGACATGCTCCTCTGCACTGCACCTATCAATCATTCACTCACACATCCAGCCACCCATACATCATGCAGTCACTCACAACACTTTACATAATATACATGTACATACACACAAACCGTTTCATGCACTCACGCACACACATTTACACAAAAAATCCCCTTCCTTACCTTTTTCCAAGTCTATTGCTGCTCCGAGGAACTCCTCTGCAGGCAGGTCCGCTATACCATGCTCCACGCATGCACCAAACCAGCTCTTGCTCCTGTCATGAGCAGAGCAGGGGAGAGAGAGCCGTCTATGTCCTGTGGAGGATGGAGAGCGTGGGTTCTGTCTAACTTCAAAAAGACATTTTTTTCCCACAAAATATTTTCTTTTTGAAGTTAGACTGACTTAAAAAAGAAATGAGAGCCCTCTTTACCTTCGGTTTCTCTCTGCCTCTGCAGACCCCAGTGGTCTCAGAGGCAGAGCCAGGGGTCGCAGAGGCTGAGCCAGGGGTCGCAGAGGCAGAGCCAGGGGTCGCAGAGGAGTTGCCAGGGTTTGAAGTCACGACCCATGGAGATCCACAATTGACATCCCTGGAATTTAGGCTGCTCTCATGCTGGTTTAGGTCTGTCTACGTGTGTGGTCACTACCACACACCTTTTTTTTAATGGATCCACAGGCCTCTTCAACAGAGACAAATCATTTGATGATCAAATAGTAGTCTAGATCGATGGTTTTTAAAGACTTTACAGAGCACCTCCCTCCCACATTAATCAGTGTCAAGACTAGACATCTGCATCCACACAGCTCAGGCTCACTTGATGGACAGATAGCTCACTCTGTTAGGTTTATATTGCTAATAGGTATGCTTATCCTGCATGTGATGTGTCTGAGTCAAGGAAAGTCAATAATAATTTATTTTCTCAAAAAATGTTTCCGTGCAAGTGAGTGGATGTGCTAGTGCAGCTCCTCACTTGCGCCTAGAAAACCTCTGTGCTCCTTTTATTTTCGCTAGTTTTTAGCATCTGGCCCAAGGTGGCCCATTAAAATGGGCACCATTAACACATGTTCTAGAAGCAGGGAAAGCAGAATCTGTTATCTTTGTGTGTTCTGTGACCTGTGAACTCTGCGTGCGGTCTGATTCCAGGCAAGAACATCAAACAATGCAGTGCTGACGCTACTATGCTAGCAATGTGTGGAGAAGTGTCATTCCTTTTGTGGAAGTGCTTATGAGCACAGAAGCGTTGACAATGTTGTGTATGGAGGGGTATAGTTGCACATTTTTCCCTTACTGCCCGGGTTGCTCATGGCCTCCCAGTACACCCCCTTAATTAGTGAAAACGCTTTGATTCTCGAAGACGAACTGCAGATAACCAAGAGTGCCATGTTACCACTGCATTTTGAGGTCACACTTGCAAAGTCAGTGAAGTGTTGTAGGAGAAGTCAGAGGCGTTCATGTTGCACTTTGTGTCAGCATGTAGTGAGTAACACTTTATTTATTTATTTATTTAATTTATTTATTTATTACGCGCCGAAGCTCGCAAGCATCAGGGCGCAAGCAACATGATGGCTACTGACTGACAGGCCAGTGGTGATTGCTTCTGAATGTACAAACACAGCAGCACATACGAGGGTGTCATGTGATGGTGCTGGTCTCATGTCATGTGTGATGAAGTCCTGCATTGTACACCATGTTGAGGCCATTGCAAAATGCATCAACAAGTTGCAGTGTCGTGCCATTATACAAATTAAATGTGCTTTTTTAATGGTTTTTAATGATAATCGAAATGTAATGAAATTGTTGCCTGCCTGTTGATTTTGACTTAATCATGTGTTAAGTTTTGTTTCTCTTTTCTTTTTCTATCGTGGAAAATGTTAAGGGAAGATTGTGCCTTTTCAGATGTTTTTATAAGATTGTGAAGTACTCTACGGTGGAACGTTTTTTGTAACATAATTTTTTTAAATTCTTTCATTGTTTTGCTGTGACTACATTAACACTGGGTGATAGAGGATTGGGTTTGTTGTTAGGTCTGCTTTTCTTTGTACATAATTCATTACTTTTTGTTTTTGCACAAGGGGGGTTACTTTCTTTAGGTGTGGCTAGTTTAGTTTTGTTTAGTGAGGTTACTAGCTCTTTTGTTTTAATGTTCAGCCTTGGTTTACAGAAAATCTTAGATCTCTTCGTCTCTCCATGAGACAAGCAGAACGTAAATGGCGGCGGGCATATGACACTAATCTTAAAGTATACTTTAAATCAAATGCTACTGTTTATTTTGCCGCTATCCTGGCAGCAAAGAAAGTTTATTTTGTCCAGAAAATTGAGTCCTCTATCTGTCAACCCAAATCACTTTTTTCTGTGGTCAGATCGTTCTCATCTACAGTTAGTTTCACCCCCCCCCCAGTCACACCAACCCAAGATCTATATGATACTCTAGCACTCTCATTAATCACAAAAATAGAAAAAATATGCTCCGATATTGCGAAGATTTTAACGCAAACAACTACTGTGGTTTCTAACCCCACGGTTGACCTCCATGTTACATCTGGAACCCCCACTCACATGAATCAGCCACTTTTTGAGAGCTGGTCTACATATCCTCTGTTCACTTAGTCAGATGTCCATTCTGCTATTTACCGTATTAAGTCCGGGTCTCCCTGTGACACCAATCTCCCTGGCCATTATGAGAGACGTTTCCTCAGAATTGCTCGCCGAAATCACTGCTGCAGTGAACAACTCTTGTCAAACCAGCCTCATCCCCTCCAAACTCAAGGCCGACACAGTGATCCTACTGCTGAAAAAAACCTGCACTTGATCCTTCGGAGTCTTGCCCAATTTCACTTCTTCAATTTATTATGAAACTTCTTAAGTCTCTGGTCTCTCCATTGCTATCAACTTTTATGGAGTCTACAGGGCTTTTTGATCCTGCTCAATCTGGTTTCAGACCAGATCGGGGGACCAAGAGTGTCCTGGTCTCAGTTCTTGACAATATGGCCAGGTTGGTCGATGCAGGAGGTGTAGGTGCCCTGATTCTATTAGACCTGTCAGCGGCTTTCGACACTGTCGATCACCCCATCCTGCTCGACCGCCTGACCTGAGTCGGAATTTCTGGCCAGGTTCACGCCTGGTTTACCTCCTTCCTGACCGATAGAACTCAGATTCTCTCACTCCCCCTGTTCCTCTCTTCTATCTTTTCACTCCTTTGTGGTGTCCCTCAAAGCTCCGCCCTTTGTGGTGTCCCTCAAAGCTCCGCCCTGTCCTCCATTCTCTTCATTATTTACATCTGGCCTCTTGTGTGTCTCATTCGCTCCTTCAGCATCAGATTTTTACTCGTATTTACTCGTATGGCGACAACACTCAGATCCGATCGGATCACGATCAGGCTGAGAGGTCGTCGTGCTTGAGGAGATGTCTGACAGCCGTGGGAGATTGGATGAACCGCAACTGGCTGAAGTTGAATGGGGACAAGACTGAGGTGCTGGTGGTTGGATCCCCTCCTGATCCATCACTTTGGGTGTCTTCTTTCTGGCCTTCATCTTTGGGTTCCCTCCCGGTACCAGCCGATAAGGTGAGGAACTTGGGCTTAATAATCTTGGCCACTCTCTCCATGGAGTGACAGGTTGCAGCTGTCTGTAAAGCTTAGACTTCTTAGGAAGGTTCTCCCGTTAATTCCTGTCCATCTCCATCCTCCTGTTGTGCTTAGTCGTCTCAACTATTGTAATTCCTTCTATTTATCACAACTTTTTCAGCGGCTTCAACGGTTACAGAATATGGCTGCACGGGTCACCACTGGCTCTCCATATGGTGCTCACATATCTTCAGTGCTGCGGTCCTTGCACTGGCTGCCAGTTGCCCAGCGCATTGTTTTTAAAACCTTGTGTTTGGTTCATCGCGCCCTGCAGGCCCAAGGGGCTGAATACCTCTGCGCTAAGTTTATGTGTTACCTCCCTACGTGATCCAACAGCTGGCTTACTTGCCGTCCCTGTTTTCCAGTGCTTCCGCTGTGGTGGGCGCGCATTTTCTGTCACTGCACCCCGAGTCTGGAATCGCCTTCCATTGCATCTGGAAAATCTGGAAAACCATCTCGCCTTTAGAAATGCTTTGAAAACGTACTGTTTCAGGAATATTGCTGATGTGTATTCTGGCCTCTCTCTTTCCCAGCGCCATGACACCTCTGGCGAACGTGCGCTTAACAAATACACCTAACATAACATAACATGTTTTCTATACATTGCTTTAGAGGTGGATGACTATGGGGTGTACTTTTATTCTTATCTGCTCTACATTTTCTTTCTTTTCTGTGGAGTTGCTTTTTAGCAGGCATTTTGTTGTGTCTGTTGGGAAAAGAGAAAGGTTGCTTTGGGAAGTTGTGCAATGTATATGCATGTATGGTGCATGGATGTGTGGGTGTGATTGTAGAGATGAATGCAGTGCTGTTTGATTGAGAGGTTGTATATTAGGTGTAGGTGGGAAGGTTGTGAGAATACGAGTGTACAGAGGTGGGATGGTGTTGGGCTAGTGACGAAGGCAGAGGTTGCATGAGGCAATCTGTACTGTGATTGTTCTGTTTTGAGGAACAGAGTGGTTATTGCACTGGTGGTGTGTAGATTAGAATAGAACGAGTGTAAATGGTGGAATATAATGGGCTAGAGTGAAAGAAATGTTTGTTTGAAAAGCATGGTCTGGGGTAATATCTATGGTGAAACTGTGCTGCTATAATTACATACATATACCTGGTACATGAATGTACTTACTTTGTCGGATGCGGAGGGTATTCGTTTTTCGCTTGTTAATTGCAGTGATGTGCTTCTTTCCTGTAATTGTAAAAGAAAGTTAGTGGGGATATGTGGTAATGACAAAGTACTTTTACAAAACAGGGTTCATATTTACAATGGAAGGAGGAGGGGTGGGGAAACAGTTAATGAAATTGGTGGACAGTTAAAAATTGTTGCATTTAGAGCATTTGCAGAAGCTCTTAACAATGTTGTAAACAAGAAGAAAAGGTGATGGAAAATATTTGTAGCACACCTTTTAATGGCAGTTGGTGTGTAGAGGTTTAATGTGTTAGGAGTATATGCATGATGTGATATGATAGGGCATTTAAAATGCCGTTTTGTACGATCGGACCAAAAATAAAAGGTCCGACCGTACACAACGATTGAAAAATGCTACCACCAAAGGTTTAAACACCAAAAGTTCGAACCTTTGGTGGTAGCATTGCAGGTAATTGTATGTGTGTGTGCAAACACACTTACATACTACAGGGGCTGCAGGGGTTTCCCCCACAACACCTTCTCACTATAATGTAAACGAAAAGTATACTGTAAAGTATAGTGAGCGGGGTGTTGCTGGGGACACCCCCGCAGCACACCCGCAACCAAAAAGAAAAATGGAAAAAAAACAGGGGCTGCAGTTGTGTCCCCCACAACACCCCGCTCACTATACTTTATAGTATAGTGAGCGGGGGTTGCGGGGGAAACCCCTGCAGCCCCCGTAGTATGTAAGTGTGTTTGCATGAGAAAGGTGCAAACCTTTGGTAGTTTGCACCTTTCTCATACGAAAATTCCGGCCGCAGCAAAATCAGCCACGGCCTGATCACTTAGAATCTATAATGCGCCTATACACAAGTCTTTCAAGGCGCAACGAGGCAAGGGAGAGGGAACAGAGGGAAGACAAAGACAGCGATCTTACAAGGCCAGTTGACATTGAGATCACGCAAGTGCAGGGGAGGGGGAGATGGTAAGTGCAGGGGTGGCGGGGGATCGGGCAGTGAAAATGTTAGGAACAACAGTAAAGAATAAATAATATAAATAAACAATAGGTAAAAGTGCAGCCAGCAAGTGGCAAGTGCAGGAGTAAACGCAGACAATAAGTGTCAAGACCTGGAGGGAACTGTAGAAACAGCCCCCAAGTGCAGGCATTGCCAGGGAGGCAGTGCAGATGTGCAGCTGGTGGGGGAGGGGACCTGAGCCTGAGATCAGAGGGTAGCCAGGTTTGATGCTGGAAATACATTGGGGGGACACTGCCTCCATGTCCTTGTCCTGTACTCCTTTTATCATGTGTGTTCTGTGTTATTCTCTGCACAGGAGTCCATGCAAGACTCTTGGCAGTGCAGCTCTGCCTCTTTTTGGTCATGGTGAATAGACTCTTGGGTTACCCTTATGGCACCCGAGTGGGGGTACAACCCTGTACCCATAGTGTATGTTTTTGGGCATCTGTGTGTGGCCAACAGAAGAGGGTATGGGCTGGTGGCAGCTCCATGCTGAATTTGACAGGTGCTCTGAGTATCCTCCATTTTGGGATACCCAGGCCCTGCCATTGGAATCAGTTCATTACTGATATAATTCAAGATGGCCCCTGTGGCCTCTTGCTTTCTGTTGCCTGTTACCTTGTTTTACCAAAGTCCTGGGAGGCCCTGACTCTGTCCCTTCCCCTGACTGGTTGTTGGGTGGAAGTTCCATATATGGTATTGTGTGGCAGTCCAGGCCAGACTGGCTGGAGCCTTCCCAATGAAATGACTGTATGTTATCGGTATGCCTGTGGGGTGGGACCTGGGTATTCACCATTCGGAGTGTGTGACCAATATACACTTTGTGTTATGGGTGTCTGGTTTCTAGTATGTGACACAATGAATGAGACAGCCCTGCCCGAACCTGGTATGAATGCAGTGTGGAGTGCCGAATGGCCGGGTGCTTGTCCCAATCCACATTCCTTGTTGTGAGTGTCTGGATGGAGAAGAATGGCCTGCATGCACTGTGAGCCTGATTGGCTCCATGTCTGCCTGAATGCCCTTCTGAATGATTGGTTGCTTGAGTGTGACACAGCAGAGTAAATGAGAGACCTAGCAGTATCTCTGGGGACCTCTCTAACTGATGGAAATCGTTCAGAAGCTGAAGTCAAAACGTGATGCTTACCTTGAAGCCCAGCTAGAAGAAGAAGGCTTTGCTGCTGCTTTCCTTGTCCCAATCCGAAAGCTGTTTTGTCTCCAAGAACTGATCCAAGAGAGGGCCTGGCTAGGAGACCTCTTCCCGACCTAGGAGGAAACATCATGCACCAGCTAACCTTCACCAAGGCTCCCTGGAAGTCAGTCATTGAAAGGCTGCCAACCGGAGATGGGGACCGCTGAGGAATCTGAAGCGAAGCGCCCGGACATTGAAATCTGTCACCGTCGGCGACCATCATCGCTGACCGGTGCCGCAACGCTCCATTTCCTAAAACAGTGAATCAAGGACTACCTTGCTCATCACCGTCAACCCTTTTGTCCTGCTGGAGAAAGTCAAGGTCGCAGCCGAACCGAGGAGAATCTGCCGGTTGGTTTCCTGCCACCCGAAGTCCACAAAGGCACTGACGAAGATACGAAAGCTATCCATGGTTGAGTCCCGATTGCCAACGGCAAACGCTGATGACCCAGCGTCCTTGCTGGGCCTACGTTCTTCATTGATTGTGTCAACGAACTATCGTCGCCGAGGTGCACCGTACGCCTCATCTTCGCAGGTTGTTCACGACCGATTGTCGATGAGCACCGCAAAGACCGAAGCTGCTGCCTCAACAACATTGTTCACTCTTTTCTTCGAGGAATCTCAACGATCCTTGGCTCCTGCCTTAAAAGGAGTTCAATCAAGAAGGATCCGTCGACGACCTGTCGTAGAACTCTGCTAAAGCAGGTACATTGCGGTAGGAGATCATTTGTAGAAGGAAATAAGACTCTGCTAAACAATATATGGACTGGGCTTGTCAATATATCTTATTTACAGGTTGCCCAGGTGGGGGGATCCTCACACAGAACTGTGCCTAGAGGTAGTGGCCCAATATTCTGCCAATTGTTTAACCAGCTTGCTTTCCTCCCAAGTCTATTGTTGATACATTTTACTATTGATTTGTATGCCATTCGAAACTATCAGCATTAGGTGCATTTTAATGAAGTCAAAGAGTAATTGTGATGCCACATACAAATTTACATTTATCATGATAGTATTGCCTGAGCATAAAGTGCGTTATTGTGTCTGTATATAACTTCACCCTTATTTATATAACGAAGTGTGTTATCACTAAAATAGTATGTGGACATTCCTTTTTTAGGGGCTTGTGCACTACACTGTACTTAAGAACCAGCCCTCATCACCTCCTGAGAGCTAAGCCTTTATTGCTCGTCCATTGCTACCAACAATAGAGAATCTTGGCTGGGGTCTTCTGTGGTGCTTCTACTCGGCCATATAGATGGCAGGAGTACAGCTAACCCTCCTCCAGTCTTTACACCAGGTGACCATTGCAGTTTAAGTCAGGAGTTCAGCAGGGGAGAGGAAGAGAGAAAGCAAAAGCTAAGTGGAAGGTCTTGTGGTGCTTCTGGAACTGGAGATGGTTCTCCTCAAGTTTCAGGGAGGCAGGGAGGCTGTTCCAGAGGGGGCCCCAGCCAAAGAAAGAGATTTACCACCAACTCATTGCTTGGAGAAGCAACTGACCCTGAGGGAGTTCGAGGCAGATGAGCTCGAGAAGGAAGATATTTAGGAAGAGAGAGTTGGAAGAATTGAGGCCCCAGGCCTCAGAAGGCCTTGTGGACAATGAAGAGTGTTTTGAACTTAATCCTTGCAGCCACTGGGAGCCAGTGCAGAGATTTCAGTCCTGGAGAGACACAATCCCTGGCCTTGAGGCCAAGGACAAGTCTCGCATTCCTGTTCTGGATGAGTTGCAGAGGGCAGAGAGTGGAAGCTGGTAGATTTAGAAAAAGGTGTTGCAGTAGTCCAGCCTAGAGAGAACCAGAGCTCTGGAGGCAATGAGCTTCTGGGGGAAGGAGAGGAGGTGCAGCTGGTAGTGTGACTTTTTAGAGATGTCAGAGATGTGAGGAGAGAAGGAGAGAGTGGAGTTGAAGATGACCCAGAGGTTTTTGGCTTTGCAGGTGGTAGAAGGAAGAGGGCCAAGAGAGGCTGGCCAGAGAGTGACAGGAAAGGAGGGAGCAGGTGTGCCGATGAGGAGAATCTCAGTCTTACTGGCATTAAGGCAGTGATCGTGGCGGCACACCACTCCTGGATAGCGGACAGGAAGTCAGAGATGAGAGAGGGAGAGGAGGTGGCAGAAGGGAGACAGAAAATGAGCTGAGTGTCGTCCACTTAGCACTGAAAGTTAGGGCAGAGAGCGGCAAGGCAGCGTGCAACCAGGGAGAGAGGTTAGACCCCTGGGGAACACCACAGGTAGAGATAGAGATAGAGCAGAGGAAGGACCCAAGATGGACCTTGGAGGGTTGATCAGAGAGGAAAGAGGTCAGCCAAGCCAGGGCCTGATCAGTGATGCACAGGTTATCACTGAGATGGTTTATCAGAATGGCATGGTTGACCGTGTCAAAGGCAGAAGAGAGATCAAGTAAGATGAGCTTACAGGGGGTATTGCGAGTCAAGGTTGGAGAGCAGGTCTTCACGGAAGTCCAGGAGAGCAGTTTCCGTGCTTCTGGTGGCTCTGAAGTCAGACTGAGGGTCATGGAGACAACCAACCAATTTGTGTGTGAATATTAAACTGGGAGATGGCCAGCTCTTCCAGGAGTTTGCCCAGGAAATGAGTGATGGACATTGGGCGATAGTTACCAGGACAGGAGGGGTCGGCGGAGGGTCTCATAAGAAGAGGCTGCACAAGGGTGTGCATGAGGGGGGAAGGGAATATTCCAGTGGTTAAGGAGTGGTTGCAGAAGTCATGCAAAGCAGGAGCCAGGGTGTCAATGTGGTCCTTGATGGTTTTAGAGGAACAGGGGAGAACCTATTTTGACGAGACTTTCATAGATCAGGCTTGTCTAGAAAACTCATCTTGGGAGAACAGGGGAAAGGCAGAGAAGGAGAGAGGAAAGGTGGCCACAGCAGGGCCAGAGGAAGATAGGGGAGTGGAGGGAGGAGGATGGGAGGAGGAGAGAGAGGACAGGATGTCCTGTGTTTTAGAGATGAAATGAGAAACCACGGTCGTGCAGAGGGCCTGGGAGGGGACAGGAGAAGTAGAAACTGGACTTGTCTAGAAACATCGACAGGGGAAATGCAGAGAAGGTGCATCATGCCAACATGGTGCATTGTCATCTGTAGGTGTTTACATAGTCCTAGACTTTTTATTTTCATTATGGGACTTAATGTTCCACTTTTACCATTGTGAAAGTTGGAGTACAAGTCACAGAATGTAGAGAAAAAAGTAGGACTGCATTAACAGCTG
Organism: Ambystoma mexicanum; assembly: GCF_040938575.1. Taxonomy (NCBI): domain Eukaryota; kingdom Metazoa; phylum Chordata; class Amphibia; order Caudata; family Ambystomatidae; genus Ambystoma; species Ambystoma mexicanum. The sequence goes on along the minus strand of NC_090933.1, from coordinate 1,233,273,325 downwards.
AAAATTGGAATGGGGTATGTTAGGGAGTGTACATGTACTGTTAATATATTAAACTAGCACACACTGAGTGACAATTACAACAGTGTGCACATCTATTTTTTTCTGTTTTTGCTTTCTTTTATGAAAAAGTGACACAGTGATGCTGTAAAAGCAGATACATGTTTTTTAACTTTCTTATAAATGCTGCCAAATTATTTTAAAAATGCACAGCATTTTATATGTGTATTTGACATACATGTCACAGTTTCAAATCTTGAAGTTCAGTTGTGTTTTTTTCTTTGCATTCTGAGACATGTAGTTTCAGTTTTATAATGGGAGAAGTGGAATTGGGAGTGACAGGAAAACGAAGACTTAACAAGCACCTGTTCATTGGAATGGGTCATGTTGGGATGTATGCATTTGCTGTCAACATATTAAACTGGCAGATACTAAGTGCCACTTACATATGATCTACATGTCTATTTTATGTGCTTTTAATAATAATAATAATGATAATAATAATAATAATAATAATAATAATAATAATAATAATAATAATAATAATAATATTTTTTTTTATTGGTTGTATATGGTTATACAAATTCACAACATTTAACCACAGTCTTATTTCATTCAGAGTTAATCATTAGTAAAACATCAAAGCAATATCAAACAATAAAAAGAATACAAAAACAAAGACAACAAAAACACAACTAAAACAGAGGACAGAAAGCTAAACCAGGGCAGAGATAATGTCCATACTTCAATCTGTTTTTTGTGCTATAGATATCTTTTGAAAAATAATAATTCAAAGTTTGACCAACGTCAATGTTATTGTCACTTTTTCGCCTGACAGCAAGATTTTCCACCACTGTTCTTCAGGTCTGTGACCAAATTTTGTGATCACTTCAGTCATAAAAAATGTTCTTTGATGCTCTACTGTTGGGTAGTCCATTACCAGATGACTTAAGGTTTCTGTGGCTTAATTTCCATGACACAATCTGCAGGCCATCGAATCTTCATCCGATTTTTTCTGTTTGAAAGTTTCTTTGGTGAGATATAAGTTCAAACAGTATTTCAAAAATGGGTCTCTTAAAAACCAATTTGGGAAAGCCTGGAGATATTTCGGTATAGTATTAAACCTGCAGCTTTCTTCTATTGGTGTCCCGTATATTTGAGACTTTCCTCCTGTGTGCAGATTCAATCTTGGATGTACAATTTTCTTTTGATCTTATCAGGGTTACTAATAAGGGTTTGTTGACATTCGCCCAAGTTCCTCAGGACTGCTTTGTAATTTCTTTCCCATTCTGTCAATGCCGGCTCCGTTTGTTCCATTAGAGCTTTTTTCAGACACATGAAGCCGTCTTTTGGAACCTCTTCAATACATTTCCCTAAGAGTGATAAGGACTTCCACTTCACTATCGCCTTGAGGGAAGTAAGGCCCAATTCCATGCGCACAGCTTGTATAGGAGGTATTTTTGGTATCCCCAATACTTTCCTTCAAAAGACACCCTCAATTATAGCTCACCTTTCAGTTTTGAAGTTAAGGGAGGTTCCTGCACCGTATGTTAAAAATGGTGTCACTTTAGAATGATAGTAAGCAATTAGTGGGATCAAAAAGAAACAGATATATCTTTTAAGTAGTATTTTCGCCTGTCCAGCCAAATTACGTGCTTTCCAGATGAGAGAATCATATCTGGGTATGTCGATAGACCTAGTATTCAAACAGACTCCCAGATATGTTAGGAATTTCACTACTGGTATTTCTACACCCAAGAGATGCCATTTCATCAATTTGTTTCCCTGTGCTCCTTTTTGATGACCTAGTAGTAGTATACTTGATTTTTTCACATTTATTTGTAAACCCTTCACTTCAATGTAGGGTTGCAGGGCCTCCAGTTGCCTCTGAAGACCCACCTGGTCTACAAGGACCACAACATCAGCGTAACAGAGTCTCCCGATGTTAACATTAGCTATAGCAGGGGGAAAAGATCTTATATCCACATTTCCATCCCGCTTGTCCGGGGGCACCTCCATTTTGATTGCGGACACCCCCGGGTAACCATAATGTCCGCGGACTAATTAAATGTGTGTCACACGAAAAGGGACATGTCCGGACATCGCGCCTAACCAGGGGTACCTCCATTTTGAGTGGGGACACCCCGGACAGTCACATGGTCCGCAGACTCATAATGGGAGTTTTAAAAAAAGGTAGATAATACCACACAACAATAAACAAAACATTTGTCGTACAAAAAATATATTTATTCAACAAAGGGATGGTGTATCGTAATGGGAAACATAAATGGGAGAATTAGGAATGTGTGTACAATAATCAAGAGGGGAGGAAAGAAGTGACGTTTCATCAAAGCGTCTGATTAAAATGTTCAGAATTTGATGGTGATGATTGCTGGGGCAAGAGGGACAGGTGCAGGAAGGACAGTGATAGGGAACATTTTTAATTAGATAATTTTTGACGTACTCTAAAGTTCCTTAAAATCATTACTTAGTTCACCCAATTTTTTAGGCAATTTCATGATTTCAGTATTTACAGTGGGGGATAGGACTTCTCTTTCTGATTCTTGGGATTGTGAATGAGTAAACTGGGTCCTGGTTTCTTCATGAAAACTATGTACTGTAAGAGAAATAGAAATTATTATTTCAGTAAGGTGTACAAAATACATCATTTGGTGACATTACAATATATATTGTATACCATTGGAGATGTTATTGTCACTAATTTCTTCTTTAGGGAAGTTCTCCTCTAATCATTCAAGCGTGCTTGCCATTTCTTGTGAGACAAAAAGGCTAATATCTTATGATACATGTTTATGTAATGAAAGCTAATAAAACACAAATAAATACATTGCACTTACTATTTAGATAGAAGGTGTTGTGCAATAAGCAGCTGGTGTTTCTTAATCTGTATGCAGAGTTGTAGTGAGGAGATTATATGAAGTGTACCGTCATGGTTTGTGATCGGTGCATTCCATCCTAATGTGTATTATCTAAAAAAAGTTTTTCAGATTTTTTAACGTGATTGTTGTAAACATTACTTGTGATTTAAGGTACATCTGTTTGTTGATTGATGGGTACAGCTTTTTTAGCTCTCCCCTATGATTCTGAGCCTTGTAAATTCCACCCAAATTAACAAGGGGGGTCCTGGTCCTGGGAGTCCCTCTGCCAGACATTAGTCCTGGTTACGAGAGACTTAACCATAGTCTTTAGCTCACTATCTTTCACAGAGAAGAAATATCCCAAACATATCAGTCTTTGTCCTGCCCTGGGGCAGTCCAGCACCGAAATGCTGGGCAATTCTCCTCTGAACAAGAGTACCAACAGAAACCCCAGACACTTGTTTCGGTCTGGTTGGACCTCATCAGTAGGGTGGATCTGTGCCTCTCTAAGAATAGTGAGCAAGGGGTCCACGTCTGGATTACCCTAGTAAATTAGGATGAGACCCAAAGTTACTTAACTATGTAAATTAACAAGGGGGGTCCTGGGAGTCCCTCTGCCAGATATTAGTCCTGGTTACGAGAGACTTACACAGAGTCTTTAGCTCACTATCTTTCACAGAGAAGAAATATCCCAAACATATCAGTCTTTGTCCTGCCCTGGGGCAGTCCAGCACCGAAATGCTAGGCAATGCTCCTCTGAACAAGAGTACCAACAGAAACCCCAGACACGTGTTTCGGTCTGGTTGGACCTCATCAGTAGGGTGGATTTGTGCCTCTCTAAGAATAGTGAGCAAGGGGTCCACGTCTGGATTACCCTAGTAAATAAGGGTGAGACCCAAAGTTACCTAACTATGCAAATTAACAAGGGGGGTCCTGGGAGTCCCTCTGCCAGACATTAGTCCTGGTTACGAGAGACCTACCCAGAGTCTTTAGCTCACTATCTTTCATAGAGAAGAAATATCCCAAGCATATCCACCCGACATCCGCGAACACCGCGCTGTCCACGGACTCTATATCTGCCATATTGTGGCAGGGGTGTGTAATATAGCAGATTAAAGAGGCACTAGTAAAAACCTATGAAATTCACATGGTTAAGTTGCACTAACAAAAACCCATGAAATTCACTGAAAAACCTTTGTTAAAGAGACGTTATGGTTAAGTTGCACTAACAAAAACCCATGAAATTTCGGTGACAAAGCTTTTTTAAAGGGACAATATGGTTACTAGTAAAACCGGAAAAACCCTTGAAATTCGACAGTTATGGTATGCTAAGCAACCATAACCCATGTCACCTCTGTGCACTGCTTAGACTAACACCGAGGACATCAAAGATGACATTGCAAAGTTATATGGGGTTCCAAAATGTGTGGTTTTTCCCATAGACGCAAAAGAAAAAATGATTTTCTCATGCATACAGCTCAATCCGCTGGATGCTTTTCATGAAATTCACGGCAGGAGCGGTGGCTTGGCCTCAAAAGTGTGCGTTTGTAAATTTGATATAAATCTATCAAGCAGATTTTTTTCAAATGGCCAAAACGTAGGTAAAAAGAAACTGTGATATTGGGGTTCGGTTTGCAAACTCAGTTCCCTTTTCGGTCCGCTGATGTGCCATAATTGGTTCAGCAGTTGACATGCGGTCTGCAGACATCGGACGCATCCGCATAGTGGATGGTGAAAAGCGTGAGGTGCGTCATATTTTTGGAACCACCCACCATGTTGGATCCGCAGACAACCACCGGTGTCTGCGGATATCGCAGTGGGGCAAAGGTCTGGAAAACACAGTATGCGGAAAGCGCTGTGAACGGCCAGCTTGGAAAAGACATTTGCTGTTATTTTATGGCTGAAAAGGGTGTACAAAAGGTAGGGAAGTGGAATGAAGGTAATGTGGAGCTGTTTCTAAAGGTGAAAAGGGGGTTTGGCAATGCCCCCAAGTCCAGGGTCAATTTTGGTGTGCGTGGGCATCAATTTGATTGCAGGGGGGTCAGGGTGAGTTTTATTACTTGATGGTGTATGGTATGATCTGATGTGATTTGATGTGGCATTTATAATGTGCCTGTACACAATTGTTGTGACAATACAAGGATTGGTGAACAAAGGGAGGACAAAATAACTATCTTACTACGCATTGTGCCAGGGTTGAAGTGAAGAGGGAAGTGCAGTTAACTCACAAGTGCAGCCAGGGGGTGGCTCATAAGCACAGAGAGAATGAACTGTAGGGTTGCAGATACAGACTCTTGAGTGCTGGGGAGCCTGGAGGAAGTGTTAGGGCAACTGGACATGCAGGAGCCTGGGCACGAGTTCAGAGGTTGACCAGGTGACCAGTGCGCAGAGCAACCAGATGCATCAATAAGGGAGAGGAAGAGAGAAAGCAGAAGCAAAAAGCAAGGTCTTGAGTTGTTTCCGGCACTAGAGGTGGATCTGTTCAGGTTTGAGGGAGGCAGGGAGGCTGTTCCAGAGGGAGGCCCCAGGTGTGGAGATAGACCTGACCCCGACTCTCTGCTTGGAGAAGCATCTGACCCTCAGACAGTTGGAGGTGGACGAGCGGAGAGCTTGAGAAGGAAGATGTTTTGGAAGAAAAAGTTGAAGATAGAGTGGTCTCAGACCCTAGAAAACCTTGTGGATGAGGCAGAGGGTCTTAAAGTTGATCCTTGCAGCCATGGATAGCCAGTGAATAGATTTCAGAGCTGGAGAGATATGACCCCTGGGTTTGAGGCCAAGGACAAGTCTCGTAGTCCATTTCTGGATAGGTTTTAACTGTCGAAGAGTAGAGGCAGGAAGATTTAGAAAGAGGCTTTTGCAATAGTCCAGCCTAGAGAGGACCAGAGCACTAGAGAGAGTGAGCTTCTGGGGTAAAGTGAGAAAAGGAAGAATACCTCTGAGGAGGCGCAGCTGACAGTTTGACTTCTTAGAGACATCAGAGATGTGACGACAAACAGAGACGGTGGAGTCGAAGATGACACCAAGGTTCTTAGCCTCACAGGAAGGAGCAGAAAGAGGGCCCAGAGTGAGAGGCCAGAGAGAGAGAGGAAAGGAAGGTGTGGGTGTCCCACTGAGGAGGATCTCAGTCTTAATGGCATTATGGCAGAGATGATTGGTGGCACACCATTCCTGAAATGTGGCCAGACAGTTTGGTATGAGAGAAGAAGCAGAGGTGGTTGAGGGGAGCCTGAAAGAGAGCTGAGTGTCATCCGCATAACATTGAAATTTGGAGCAGAAATTAGCAATGTGGTGGGCAAGAGGTGCCAGGTAGTGGTTAAAGAGTCAGGGAGAGAGGTAAGAACCCTGGAGAACACCACAAGTAGACAGAGAGAGAGATAAATGAGGAGAAAGCCCCCAGTTGGACCTAAGAGGGTCAGTTGGAGAGAAAGGAGGTCAACCTGGCCAGACCCTGATCAGTAATACCAAGTTTGTCACAGAGACGACAGAGCAGGACGGCATGGTTGACTGTATCAAAAGCAGAACTTAGATTGCGGTGAATGAGGACAGAAAGGAGATTAGAGTCAAGACTGGAGAGCAAGTCTTCACACGTGTTCAGGATATGATATGATAGGTTATTTGTAATGCGCTTAATACCCTGACGTTTCTAAGCGTGGACCCGGTGATCAAAAATGTGGTGTTCCGTGCCATCTTGCTTTCAAGGTGAGCACGTTGCCCCTGAGTTATCCTCCCGAGACAACCAAGAGAGCAGGTTCTGTGCTTCTGGCAGCTCTGAAGCCAAACTGGTGGTCATGGAGGCAACCAACAGATTAATTATATAGATGAAGCTGGCAGAAGGCTAGCTTTTCCAGGAGTTTGCCCATGAAAGGAGTAATGAAGATCGTGTGATAGTTAGCTGTAGAGGAAGGATCAGTGAGGGCTTCTTTAGAAGGGGTAGCACAAGGGAGTGCTTAAGGGAGAGGGGAAAGTTCCAGTGGCAAAGGAGTGGTTGTAGAAATCAGCCCAAGCGGGAGCAGGGGTGTCAATGTGGTCCTTGATTGTTTTGGATGAGGAGGGGAGAACCTGCTTGACAATACTTTCATAGATTGGACTTGTCTATAGAGGGCCTCAGACAGGCCAAGTGTAGTAGAGGAGGAGGAAGAGGAGTAAGAGTAAGAGAGGGTGTACAGGATGTCCTGAGTTTTAGTAGTGAAATGAGAAGGCCGTGCAGAGTGCTTGGGAGGGAAAATGAGAGGTAGATTTTGCAGATTTTGAAAAGTTTGGCTGAGTTGTTAGATACCGCAGAGATGCAGGCTTGGATGTAGGCTCTCTTCTTAGAGAGGTGCTGTATAGTGCTTGGAGGGAATGCAGATGCATGACGATGTTGAGAGAATGTTGGTGTGCCTGATGTGAATGCTGTTGTGAAGGTTCCAGGAGTTAGCAGTTGGAGAAGCCTAGCCTGGGTGATGGGACCCAGTGATTCACTGTAACATCTTAATATGTAACTAGAATAAAGCTTACCTGGGGAACTTTACCGAGGTGTCCTAGGAATCTGCTTTCTACACTGGCAACAAGGATGGTCTTCCAGAACACAAGAAACGGACCTGCAAGGCAAAAGTAAGGTGTGTTAATAGACCAGGCTGCTGCTGGGGGTGATGCAAGAAGAGAGAGGAACCACTGCCCCCCCATATCAAGTAAGTCCTATCACCCAGGGCAAGCGTCCCCAAGTTTAAGTAGTTTTGTCCCAGTTCAGAAGAATGAAGAGAAGAAGAAAGGGGCTAGTTAAAGACTCCTGTCAGTCACAGGGTGAGCTGACATCATAGGGGTAGAAGTAAAAAGTGTCTACATGACAAAGAAGATCTAGAGTGGGCGAGGGTTCCAAAGGAGTACACAGCTTATATACCCTGAAAGTTGCCCTCGGCCACATATAGACAGAGCTACGTCATGTGCGAGGCAAACATAAGGGAAATTAAGTTTTGATTCACCTCAGGAGATAAAATTGTTCCTCTGTACAGATAATGTCTGCAGTAAATAACAGCATTATGAGGCCTCAGCATGTGGTGGTCTCTTAACCATGGGGCGTGAGAAGTGTCCCATTGGAATTGGAGGCTGGAGGACTGGGGCGCTATTTGAAAGGTGGCGGTTGCCCAGCTGGCGATCTTCTCGGAGAAGATGCGGTCCCTGCCATGTGAGGGAAGCCAGTGGTGACGTCATATCACACTCATGGAGTGATGGTGAATGTAGAATGTAGTGATTCAACATTCCCCGTCAAAGAGTGTGAGCACATTGGACCCAAGTTCCAGGATTAGAGGAAAGGAACGATCTGCGTCCACCCGCCATCCCTTTATGAGATGTGAGACGCGTCATTTCGAAATGGATACAGGAAGGGGAAGTGCCTCCCTGTGCTGTTATTGAATAGACATTGAGTGGTGCGGCGGCACACAGCAAAGTCTTTCCAAGTGGTGTCGGGAAAGTGGAAGGCTGTGTGCTTCCTGGTCGAGTTGTAGGAGCCAGCATATGAGGCTTCCGTGTTGCGGATACAGAGCCGAGGTCTACATGGGACAGGTACTGCATCCGGTACGATTAACAAAGGGATGAGGGGTAGTGTTGGGGTTTAGGGGCCCCACATGAAAGACAGGACGCCAGCATTGGAATGCACAACCTTCTTTATTGGCGTTACAATCGGAAGTGCCCCTTCAACGGCAATCTCCCTTTCCTCACGTCCCATCCGGACGTGACGTTTCCCCCCACGAGTGAGCTGCCTTAAAGGAGCACTCACCTGTAACAACACCCCACATTCATCTGGGGTCTTCCTCGCGTCTATGGGGCAGAGCCGCCGCCAGTGTCTTCCTTGGGGGCAACTTGGCGTTGGACTTGCGGTCCAAGGGGAACCCACGTTTCATCCTGACTGTCTCTGTCCTCTGTGTCACGTTCTTCTTGAAGTGGTCTCTCCTCTGGCCCTTTCATGACATGTTTAAACCTTGAGCTGTTGCGGGTCACTTCCTGTTCTCCATTGGCCGCAGTTATCATTGTTCCTTTGACTGCAACTACCTGAAGCGGTTCAGGATCAAACTGCGAATCTGTTTTTTTTTGTTACAGCTCTTTGTACCCATACTTCATCCCCAATTTAGAAATCCTTGGGTCGTGCTCCCCTTCTTTTGTCGGTTTGTTCACAAGCTCTCTCTTTCACCGCTTCCTCTCTTTCGATGATTTCATGATCGACTTTGGGCTTCCTTGCTGGGTTGTTGACAACCCTGGTTCTCACTTGATACTTCATCATGAGCTCTGCTGGGGTTCAATTGGTGGCTTCGTGAGGGGTGTTGCGATAGTCACGCAACATTCTGCATAGCGCTTGATGTGGATCAGATCCTTCCAGGCGTGCTCTTTGCATGGTTTTCTTGATAGACGCCATAAACCTTTCCGCCATGCCGTTGGCTTGCGGCCATCTTGGTGTTACTCTTTGATGGCGAAATCCCATGTGTTTGGCAAACACCCCAAATTCATGGCCACTGAACGGAGCTCCATTGTCTGACTTAAGTGCGTCAGGTATGCCCCACTCACTGAAAACTTAATCGAATGCTGCTGCGACATGGGCAAATGCTGTTGACTTGACACCTTTCACAATGGGGTACCGAGAGTGTTCATCAATGAACAACAGTAAATAATCTCCTTCCTCCCGCGGCCCATAGAAGTCAACCGCCACTCTTTCCCAGGGATGTTCTGGGATCGTAGTTATTCTGAGCGGTACTGGTGGTTCAGGTTTTGCTGTGCACTGACATGCTGTGCAGTTCTTTACCCACCGATCGACCATATCATCCATGAAAGGGAACCACACATTGCATCTTAACTGACGTTTCGTGTTCTCCGCTCCCCGATGACCTTCATGCGCCGTCTTGATGACCTCTATGCGCAATGCGGCGGGAATGACAATCTTACACCCTCGTAGCAGGATGGATTTGTCTTGGACAGCTAGCTCCGTATGTATTCTCGCCAGGCGCTCCATCTCATCGCGGCATGCTCCTGGGTGGCTTTGGACTGCTCTTCGAAAGTCTTTCCACTTGTTATTTTCCGTCAAACTGATCGCTAATGCCAGCGATGGATCTGCAGCTGACGCGACCGCAACAGTTTCAATGGATATGGCAGATGGTAGTGCATTGGGGGTTATGTAACTTATGTACTCTGCATCACCTTTTCTTGGAGTGTGGTTGCCTGCCGGGTGCCTAGAGAGGTAATCTGCAGGGTTGTGCTCACCCCCTGTTCGATGGATGATTTCAAAATCATACTCTTGTAGGCGGATGCCCCATCTCTCAATCCTGGGGGGCATTTTCGTGCGAGGATTACCAAATAGCGATAACAAAGCTTGATGGTCCGTGATGAGTGTGAATTTTTTGCCAATGATGAAATTATGGAAATGCTTGCACGCCCAGACGGCCGCCAGACTCTCTTTTTCCGCCTGCGAGTATGCCGATTCTGGTGGAGCTAGTGCCCTGCTGGCGTACGCCACAATGTGTCTCAGGTGAGTGTCCTGGCCACTGGTTTGTGCCAGAATTGCACCTATGCCGACCAGACTAGCGTCTACCACTTTCTCGGTGTGCCATTCAGGATCAAAATATGCCAGCTTCCTAGCCTTCGTCAGAGAGTGTTTGATGGTATCAAATGCGGCCTGACACTCCTCGGACCATGTGAACAGAACATCTTTTTGGAACAGGCGTCTGAGGGGTTCCGTGATTGAGGCATAGTGTGGGATATATCGAGCACAGTACCCCGCCATCCCTAGAAATGACCTGACATCGGGGATCTGGGAAGGTTTCTCGAGGTGGAAAATGGTGGATACTTTTTCAGGGTCCGGGGTCATACCATCTGCTGAAAAAATGTGGCCAAAAAACTTGAGTTTCGTTTTGCTGAATCGACACTTGTCAATATTGAGGGTCAGTCCCGCATCCAGCAATGCATGTCGCACGGAGCGCGTCGTCATGTTCACTGCGAGACTTCCCAAAAACCAAAATGTCATCACTGTAGTTAAGAGTTCCTTTTATGGGGCGTATGACTTGTCGAATAGTTTCGTGAAAAATTTCAGCCGCCGAGGAGATGCCAAAGTTTAGTCTCTTGTAGCGGAACAATCCATCATGCGATGCAAATGTGGTAATTGGTCGTGATTCAGGGTGGAGTACCAACTGATGGTATCCTTGGTTTAAATCTAGTTTGGAAAAAAGGACTTCTTTGTTTAGTTGGACTATCATGTCCTCAATTTTGGATCCGGGATGTCGCTCTCGTTGTATGGCGGTGTTGGCTACTCGCATGTCTACACATATTCTCAGGCGGCCGCCTTCTTTTGGTACAATTACAAGGGGGGATACCCATGGCGTCGGCCCTGTGGCAGGCTCAATGATGTCATCTCGCAGTAGTTGGTTTAGCTCTTTAGAGACTGCCTCTTGTAGGTGAAATCCTACTCTGTGTGGGTGTTGTGGGACTGGTTGCACTGTCGCATCTATGTGTAGCTTTATTGGTAGGCCTTTCAGTTTTCCTAGACCCTGACACAGTTGTGGATATTCTTGGACAATGACTTCCTTGGTGATGGGTGAGGTGTGCTGAGACGTCACAGCGCGAACCTGTCCTTGCTGTATGACTTGACCGTCCGACGATTTGACAATATCTCCCTCTCGAACCAATATGTTGATTAGTCCTAAGCAAGATGCCGTCTTGTAGCTTAACAAACAGCGACCTTTGGTGGGGCTTCTGATGACATGGATCACAGTATTGGTGTGTTTGTCACCAAACGTGAGTCTTCTTTTGAACAATCCGATGCTCCGCAGTGGAGTGTCTGCATCCCATTGATATTTTTTCGACATTGACGAGTTTAACGTCGGTTTCTGGTAGAGTGTCTGAAATTCTTTTTCTCCCATGACATTTATGGTTGCTCCCGAGTCAATCAGAAAACAGAATTGTTTGTCGCAAATGTCTATCGTTATTCTGGGTGCTTCCTCGGCTTCCTGTTCATCCATTATGAGATTGACAAACTCATCGTGAGCATATGGGTCATATGCGTTGTCATAGTCATACTCTCTCTGAGGCTCACTTGCCGACTCGTGGTGTGCCCCTGGTGGTCCATCATATTCATCGATTATACGTGCAATTTGTCCTTGTGGCATGAATTCTTGACTGTCATCTTCCGGGTAGATTTCTTCTACCATCCGCACGTATCTCCTTGGACTCTGTTGGTAGAACCGTGCCTGTTGAGGTGAACTCGTGTATAACCTTTGGGCTGGCCTAGCTTGTAAACTGGCACCCCCACGTGGGGTGGGAAATGGTTTTCCTTCCCTGCATACAGACTGGAAGTGGCCTTCCCTGCCGCAGTTGCCACATTTTTGGGAGAGAGCTGGGCAGGATCCTGCATGTGGGAATGTCATCCCACACCTGTAGCATTGTCTCTGTATGCGTGGGGTCGACGTGTTGCTTGAGTTGATGTTTCTGTTTCCAGCGTGAATTGCCGCTATTGTGTCACTTTTGTCTTGTTTTCCAGTGGCATTGCTGGCTATGTGTGTAGCTTATTTTTCCACTCTTTCGAGTATACGTGCCATTTCACTTACTTGTTCGATGGAGACTGGTGTCTTTAAAAGTTGTTTCTGTAGTGCTGCCGACACACAGCCCTCAATTACCCTGAGACGGAGCGCTTCATCAAGCGATAATTCATCAAATTGGCAATGCGCGCCTTTGACGCGTAGTCTCGTGAGAAATTCGTCCACTGTTTCGTCGCTGCGCTGTGAGCATTGGTTGAAAACATATCTTTCATAGTCTCTGTTGGGCGCGATGACAAGGCGTTTGTTTAGAGCAGCTATGAGGGCATCGAAATTATTTATTTCCGTTTGCGGAATGGTTTTTATCAGTGTTTTTATTTCTCCACCCGCCGTGTTTATGAACATACTGCGTAGGCAAGGGGAGTTTTCTTCCCCCAAAGCCTCAATGAAATTGTTGAAGTCTTCTAGCCACTCCACCCACCTCACCCCTTTGTCTGCCTGGGGCGTCATGGAGAACAGTGGTGGCATGCGCCATGCCGTGGCAGTAGATCTCGTGATTGCCGGCGCTGGTGGTGGCGGCGTGCTGGATGTTGCCTGATCAGCTGGCGCACTCATGATGGCGTTCAATGCTTGACCCCTGGCCTTTGAATAGTGGTTATTGTCTTTAAAGCTGTTTTGGCTCTTGTCCAAAAATGGTACTGGGACGAGGAAGATGGTCTCCGCAAAATGAAGATCTGCCGTATGAGAAGACAGAGATCAAAGAAAAAAAAAAATTATTTTCTTTTCTCTTGGTTGCTAGGCCCTTGATGTCGTGTGGAAAATACCTGGGAGCATTTTTGGGCGGCTGATGGTGCTGTGCGCAGAGGATGGAGCGAACAGCTGGAGGAACACAGAGCACTGTGGGATCGCGTGTGTGAAGGAGGAGGAGAGGTTGCAGCAGGGATACGCTCACCAGTGGGATCACCGGCGTGGTTGTCCAGACACGCTCGGGGGGATCCCCTGCGTGAATACAAGGAGGACCGCTGGCACATGGAAAATCCTCGTCGCCAAATATTGGCCCTCATTACGACCCTGGCGGAAATCGCGGTGCTAAATGCACCGCGGAGCACGGCGGAAAGCTGCCGATAGCGCCATGGAGGATGGCGGATTTTCCGCCCCATTCCGACCTTGGCGGGCGGTAAATCCCCATCCCCCATTTTACCCTTCCCCATTCCCATTTTTGCCCCATAGGGTATAATGGGAGTGGGGAAGGCGTTAATTACGCCACCTCAAAATACGGTGGCGTAATTAACGACAAGGTCCCGTAGCGCCATGGATTTCTCCGCCCGGAAAAACCAGGCGGAAAACGCTCCATGGCGCTACGGAATCTCGTAGTAGGGCGGACGGGTCCGCCGCGAATAACGCTGGCGTAAACCCACTCCGCCAGGGTCGTAATGAGGCCCATTGGGTTTTAGGGGCCCCACATGAAAGAAAGGACGCCAGCGTTGGAATGCACAACCTTCTTTATTGGCGTTACAATTGGAAGTGCCCCTGCACCGGCAATCTCCCTTTCCTCACGTCCCATCGGGACGTGACGTTTCCCCCCACGAGTGAGCTGCCTTAAAGGGGCACTCACCTGTAATAGGTAGATTCTTTGTCTGCCGTGCAGTGGATCAAAGTTAAGGACAGTTTTGTCCATCGGGAGCAAGGGTGCTGTGAAATTCAATGGGGCGCAGTTGTGGATTTATCACCCACTCTGGGGAGACCTGAACAGGTGATGTGGTGCAAGAAGGGACGACCAAAGCACAACTCCAGCAGTGCAGCTGCAAGACAACCAAAGATAATGAACAGCGCATATCCTTTTAGTGGCGTGCATGTAAAACTTGGAATTTTAATGCATCAGGTTATTTCATTCCATTTCCGATATGAACTGTTAGTTCTGGTATCTCTGGTCCAGTCATGGGTTGTATGTGTGTGGTGCAGTGGAAGTGGTTAGATGTTAGTGAGAATACTCATAGGGTCCAACACATTTCTAGAATTTGCAGGTGAAGGAATTGTTTTACAACTATGGACTTGTAGGCTCTAATAAGTTGCTTATGTTAACGTGTGGAAAGGCTTTAAGAATTGCACGTATGTTGTTCTGGTATGGATGGCAATGTGGGTCAATGAGTAGCGTATGTGAGCAGAGGTGTGTTTGGGTCCATGTGTTTAGTTGCATATTAAATAAAGTTAACCTCTTGAGGAATTTCAGCTTAGAGGCATACAGACTATGGACTTTATGTTGATTAATGTCATTTCTTGTAAAAGGGGAAGGAAAGTAACTGGAGTGTTTTGAGAGTCGGAGAAGTGGTCTAGAATTAACATTCAACATGTTATGTATTTTAATGATCCCTGATGTAAAGCTGGGAGGTATGTGTGGATGGGAATAGTGTGTCCCACCAGGTAAGAGGGTAATGCCTTCCACATTGTATTGTGAGTGCATGGGAATCCTGCAAGGTAGGAGGGAAATGCCTTCCGCAGTGTGTGTGTGGGAATGGTGTACCGCCAGGTAGGAGGGTCATGGCTTCCACGTTGTGAGTGGATGGGAATTGTTGTGTTCCCCACTAGTTAGGAGGATCATACCTTGTGCAGTGTGTGTGTGTGTGTGTGTGTGTGTAGGAATAGTGTCCCACCAGGTAGGAGGGTCATGCCTTCCAGAGTATGTGTGTGGGAATGATGTTCAACCTGGTAGGCTGGTCATGCCTTCCGTTGTGTGTGTGGATGGGAATGGTGTCCCACCATGTAGGAGGGTCAGGCCTTCCGTGGGGTGTATCCGTACAAAGTAGGGTTTGTGCATGTTCGCACCAACCTTAGTTGATGGGGATGTGAACATATTCCTACATGTTAGAAGAGTGCTGCATTAAAGTCAGCAAGTCTAGAAAGGGGGGACGCATTCCATGTTGGGATGCAGAGTATGTTGGGGAGGACACCACCCACCTTTCTGAGTTGCATCTCTCTTACAAAAAGATCCAGTGTTAGTGTGTTCCTTGTGTGTTCCCTTTTGTGGATTTGTGTGTGAGTGTAAAGGAGGGAGATGTTTTGTATAGTGCTTGGAGTGGATGCAGGTGTATGATGATCTTGAGAGAATGTTGGTGTGCCTGAGAGAATGTTTGGGTGTGAATGTTGTCATGAAGGTTCCAGGTGTTAGCAGTTGGAACAGCCTAGTCTGGGTAATGGGACCCAGTGGTTCACTGTAACTGTTAATATGTAACTAGAATAAAGTTTACCTGAGGAACTTTACTGATGTGTCCAAAGAATCTGCTTTCTACAAGAGGACAGAGAGTCTGTACTACCTTTGGAGCATGCGGCAGGCCAGTTTGTCAGGGGGTGCACCCAATGCCCTCCACTTCCTCTCTGCAGCCCTACACTTGCATTTAAGGGTGGCAAGGTCAGAATCGTACCAAGAGTTGCACTTGGATTTGGGCTACAAGCGGATCCTCATGACAGGGACAAGTACATCCAGAGTGTTATGTACATACTTCTTACATAGTTAAGTGCATTGTGGTAGTTGAGACTAGTGGCCAGATTCTGGTGGAATATGCCCACTGGCCACAACCACCACAGTAGTAATATGTGCATAGTAAATACAGGTAATGTAGTGGGAGTACAAAGTGTTTGTAATATGGAGGAAAGATGTATTTGAACTGCATATGGTAGTTATAATTGTAGAACAATTGAGGATAGTGCTCACAGAATATTTATTTGATTATAATTGCTATGGTTACTTAGTTTTATAGCGTTATGAAGCTGGAATCTCTGGTTTATTTTCTGCGGGAAAAAACATACAATTTACTAAGCAGAAAAGTTTAAATGTTGTAGTTGTATGCAATTTTAAATATACATGTTTTCTAGACCCTCAACAACAGTACATTCTAAGTACTATGTTTGGTACAACATTAATGTCTGACACACTGCTGTTGTTTTTGACATGAAATAATCATTGGGTCATTGGGATAAAATTCTTTACTGGATTAAACACACATTTACAGTTACATGAGTGTAAGGGTGATATTATGTTTGTTTGAAGTATGTTGTGATTAAGGGAATGCTTGAAATAGTTAGATGCCTGTTGGCGTACTCTAACTACATTACAGGTTAGAAGATGTTTTGTCGTATAAGAATTGAGATGGAGTATTTGAAGTGTTCTGGAATGAAGGGTATTCTTCAAGTAGTTAGATACCTGTTGGCATATTCTAACTAGATTGACTTTCAAATGTACTATTGTAGTATTATGGATCTAATTAGATACCTGCTGGCGTATTCTAACTGTTAATGGTGCTATAGTTTATTGACTAAAATGGGCCTGAAGGAATATTAAGTAGGTATTTATTAAATTTGCTGGTAACCTATGTTTTGGAGTAACAGAGGTATTGTTGCATTCAAACGAACCACTTCTTTTTTTTGACATGTGCAGTGTAGTGCACTGGAGTGGTTGTGGCACCAGTGTGGTATAATATACCTACTGTTGTGAAGGTTTTCTTTCCAATAGCTACTTGGCTGTGTATGGAGCTTGTAAGCTTACAGTTATTTTTGTTACCATCTGCATTGTACCTTAGAAGCATTCGTGTGACATATTGGCTATATAAGTTTGTTTGTATGGTGGAGCGATTGTCTGAATTTCAAAACGGCCATAATATGCCATGATTTGAATACTGCAGACGCTGGTGAAATGGAATGGATTCAGAATTTGGTATCAACATATTAAAATTGTTCATTAGGGATGTGGTCTTGTGAAACATGATTGCAGAGAGTGCAATCTGGAAGATTTCATTCATAGGAATGTTTTAGGTGTCCAGTACTTGCAGTAATTACTTAGGAATTATTGTGATTCTTCCTGTGTGTTTATGGTCAACTTTACCATTCCTGCACAGTAGTCCAACTCTTGACTTATACCTGAGACACTGTAAGTGTTGTCAGGATTATTTGTGGCATTTCTGTGAAGGATGAGCATTTGCAAACACAACTGGTCCGAGCTGTTTAAGTGAATGTTGTGAACAATTGGTGGCAAGTGGCAAGTGTTTTTTTTGTGGTTGTATCGTGGTTGTACGGTTTGATGCAGCAGTTGGTCATTGTTTTTTAAATGTATTGTTGGGAGATCTGCTATAGCTTCTGTTTGTACTAATTGTCTTATTAAAGGTTTCTTTTTTTGAAGTACAGGGTACATATCTAGATGGGGGTGTATAGTGCCCGTAGGCTGTGGTATTCCAGGATGCAAGGAATGTCAGCGTTGACTTTGTTTGCATCCAAGTTAACTAGGAATAGACCAAAGAGTGTACACAGACGTGAAATTGCTATGTAACTCATACCTTATTTAAAGACTGTGCTGCCAATGTCAACCATTGCTTGATCTAGGGTTAGACGTTGTGATTTGTAAATAGTGACAGCATATGTAAGAGATAGAGAACATTTCTCTCTGTGTACGTACAGGTCTGTGGAAAGAAGGAAACGTGCTCTTGGCTGGCCAATTTCTTTAACGTCTGCAAGTTTGTTAAAGTGGATGTTGACAAACTGAATGTTGTTGTCTTGTGGATATGTTTGGAAGTCAACAACTGTACCAATTGTTCGATTGACTAAACCCTGTTCTACGACAAGGTTATGTTTTAGGATTCGTCAGCAGTTTAGTAAAAATATTTTGTCCATTACAGCTGTGTTGGAGTTACATTTTTCTAAGCTATTTAGTTGTACTGTTGCTTGTTGATACATAGGAAGTTTCACGCTGTGCACTTCTAGTCTGTCTGTGGAGGTGATATGCAGCATAGTTTGCATGTCTTTTTTCAACATTGTTTCATTGAATTGACTACAGCGTGCAAGGGTTGGTGTTCTTTCTTTATTTTGGTTTGCAGAGCGTAAGAAGTTGTGCAAGTTATCCCAAGCGTATTCTACAAAACTTAAAATAACAAACCATGTGGGTGGGCCTAGGTTCCTTACCATTCAACGTACATCAGCATGACACCAGAGCCAGTATTCTTTTGTCTTTTATTTTTAGAATCAGTTGGGTAGTGGATATGTTTAAAAGGTTAGAGCCTGTTTTTAATGTGTGCAACTCCATAACATAAAGTTGCTAGTTCACTTTCGAAGAGGAGGTGGAAAATGTATTCGACATTTTGTCTGAGTATGGGGTCTTCAGAATACTTTCTTAAAGAGTGATATTCTGATGCACTCATTGGCACAGACCATTCATCATATCTTCCTCCTTTTCCTGTAGGAAAGAGTAGAGGAAAAGAACATGCTTCTATACTTTTTCCCATATTCTCATTGGTGATCCTTTGGCTTGATGCATTTGATATGTTTCTAAAGCATCGTCAAATGTGCCATTGGAGTGTAGTGGTTGAATTGTATACTGGTCTCAAATGTTGGCTGCAATAACAGGATCTACTTGTTCAAATTGGACAGCTGCTGGTGAGTCTTGAATAATTTGGGTGGTTTCTCTTAAGTTTTCCTCTATGTTTATATATTTGTAGTATTCATTGTTTTCTTTTAGATATTGTAGGGCTTGTCTAACTTTGTTTAAGTCGACTAGTTGTTGCCAAATTTGATTGTCTTTTGTTGGCATACCATTAACTAGTATAATCAAAGATTGATCTATTGGTCATTGCACTCATAGGGTTTGTACATTTTCTTTTAGATCTAATGGCAAATATATTACAAATGTACTACTTTGCCACAAATGCTCTTTAGTAACTTGGATGGAGGTAATTTGGCTGATTTCGGTTGAAGGCGTATTATAGCTTGAAATTGGTGCACTGTGTGTTTTATAATTCTCTCGTACAAGTTAAGCTGTTAGAGCGCTTTCGGAAGTGGGAATAATTATTAGTGATAACACTTGATGGCATTTGGTTATTGTCAAGCTTGGTGTAGCAGTATGTGTAAATTGTTGAGTGGTCAGTTATTTGTATTTAGTTTCTGCTGTTAGATACAAAGCTATTTGGAACCATTGGGATTCTTCATTGTTTTCTGTTTTGTAGGCTAGATCTAATATTTGAGTACCCTTTTTATAAAACGTTCTGCTACAACCGACTCATATTTGGACTGGTATTTTAGCAGATGTGTTTTGAAACTTAGCTATTTATTTTTTATTAGGACGATGGTGTTCATGAGGTTTTTGGTAATGTTTTTTGAAGGTTCAGAATTTTCAAGGTCAACCTCAGTTCCAAAGTATTTACATTGGATGTGCTCTATTTCATGAAGCAGTTCTTTGGCTATTCCATGGAGGAGAATGTCATTTAAATGTTGCAGTTGAAGACTTTTTGCATAGTATAGTCAATGCACAATATTTAATATAGTAGCATGGTGTGTCACTAACATTTTGATGTGGTGGAAAGTGCTTTTGCAACTAGTTCCTAAAATGTAGGATAATGAACGTCCTCGCAGACCAGTGTGGCTGTGCACTGGTCAGGAGTCTATGGTTTGTAAAATTTTCATTTTACTTTTTTCTTTTGTTTCAAATAGTTTCACATAGTGATTGAGGAATTGTCGTAAAGTTTTATATGATTGTTGGCGTACATTACACATTGAGCTGAATGTCTATTTGTACACTGGATGGTTTGTTTGGGTGTAAGGAGTATTTGGTTCAAAGTTTGTTGGGGACTTAAAGACTTTTTATCTATAAAGATTTCTTTTGGCATAATGGCGTGTTCCACCATGCCATACCCTCGACCATTATTGTCTATGGCAATTGTTTTTGTTGTTCTTGTTTATAAGCGTCTTTATTAAAATATGGTTATGTGCTGCTTGTGTAAATCTATTCACCATTACAGAAGTTTTAAAAGGTTTGTATATTGGCACTGCACATGTTTAGAAGTTGTTTTTGTAATGTATTGATTCATTTAGTTAGTGGTTTCATTATGTTTAAAATCAATACAAACAATTTTCTCTTTAATAGAAATGCGCTCTCAATTAGAGCTTACAGTATTAGTCTCCTGCGTTCGTTTGTAAAGGTAGATCGTGACTTTTCAGTTGTTTTGATAAGATTATGAAGAACTCTACGGTTGAACATTTTCCGTAACATACATTTTTTGGATTGCTTTACAGTGACTATGTTAACACTGCTAGATGGAGGGTTAGGATCGTTAGTAGGTCTGCTTCCCTTTGTATGTATTATTTTACTTTTAATTTTTGCAAAAGGGGTCCAACCTTTTTTAGTAGTGGCTGGTTTAATTTTGTTGAGTGAGGTTACTAGCTCTTTTGTTTTAATGTTTTCTGTACATTGTTTTTGAGGTGGATGACTATATGGTGTAGTTTTATTCTTATCTGCTCTTTTTTTCTTTCTTTTCTACAGAGTTGCTTTTTAGTAGGCATTTTGTTGTGTCTGTTTGGAAAAGTTTAAGTTTGCGTTGGAATGTTGTGCAGTCTACGTGCATTTATGGTTCATAGGTTTGTGGGTGTGATTGTAGAGATGAATAGAGTGCTGTTTGATTGTGAGGTGGTATATTAGGAGTGGTTCGGAAGGTTGTGAGAGTAAGAGTATGTAGAGGTGTGATGGTGTTGGGATAGTGAGTAAGGGAGTGGTAGTGTGAGTGAATCTGAAGGGTGATTGTGTTGTTTTAAGCAAAAGAAGGGGCGCTGCAATGATGGTGTGCAGATGGCAGTAGTAAGAGTGTGAATGGTGAAATATAATGGGCTAGCGTGAAAGAAATGTTGGTTTGAAAAGCATGGTCTGGGGTAATATGTAGTGGAACTGTGCTGCTGTAATTACGTACATATACATGGTACATTAACGTGCTCACTTTGTTGGATGTGAAGGGTATTCATTTTGTAGTTGTTGTCTTGGGTAATGTGCTTCTTTACTGTAATTGTACAAGAAAGTTAGTGGGGATATGTGGTAATGTCAAGGTACTTTTAGTAAGCACGGTTCATATTCATGAAGGAAGGAGGAGTAGTGGGGAAAACAGTTAATAAAATTGATGGATGGTTAAAAATTGTTGCTTTGAGGAGCATTTTATATAAATGAAATATAAATGAAAAATATATAAATATAAATGAAATTAAATATAATTGGCTAGAGTGAAAGAAATGTTGGTTTGAAAAGCGTGGTCTGGGGTAATATATAGTGGAAGTTTGCTGTTGTAATTACGTACATATACATGGTACATTAATTTACTTTGTTGGATGTGAAGGGAATTCGTTTTTCAATTGTTGTCTTCGGTAATGTGCTTCTTTACTGTAATTGTGCAAGAAAGTTAGTGGGGATATGTGGTAATGGCAAGGTACTTTTTAGTAAGCATGGTTCATATTCATGAAGCAAGGAGGAGTAGTGGGGAACACATTTAATAAAATTGGTGGATGGTTAAAAATGGTTGCTTTGAGGAGCATTTTCTTGATAGTTATGAAATAAATATCTGTATTTGTAAAAGCTCCGTAACATTTTGTAAAAGAGAAGAAAAGTTGTTGGAAAAGATTTGTAGTACCCTTTTAAATGGCAGTTGGTGTGTGAAATGTTAATATATTAGGAGTATATGCATACTTGCCAACATGATGCATCTGGAGGTGTATGTTGTCCTAGATTTTTTGATTGCGTTCTGGGACTTCTAGCTCCACTTTTCCCATTGTGAAAGATGGAGTCCAAGTCACAGAAAGTAGAGAAAAACGTATGACTGCATAAGCAGCTGAAGATTGGAATGAGCAATGTTAAGATGTATATATGTTAGGGAGAATTCTTCAGAATGGCTAATTTCCCTTACCTACTGAGTCCCTGAGCAGCTTAGCTGGATTTCCAGGATTTATTTTTTTCACCTGGTAAGAGTGTGAGCCTTTTTTCCAACTCTTACATGTGTTTTGCTATGTGTGTTTAACATTTTTGTGTTCATAGACTGTGGAGCTTCACCTACTCCATAGG